>NW_026988482.1:12552500-17352500 GCF_030222135.1 Aotus nancymaae
TCGCCACCACCCTTTTGGCCTAGTGTTAGTGGAAAGCTCTCTTATAAAATTGCCCTCCTTACACTTCCTTGTCTCGGCGTGATTGACGTCTAGACAATTTTGTTTTGCCTTGGGTAACTTCAGAGAATACATTTTTGCTCACTGGATTCAGTACATACTTGTGTCTGTACTCTTTTTTGGTTTCAAAGGGTGAGACACTGTCTTTGGCTTTTTCTGAATCTTCTCTTGATCCTTATTTTGTGGTTATTGTAGAAGATGCCAAAGTATCAGGCTAGCATTCATTTGGAAATCATTTCTAGTGTAAGTCAGAGTCCTGATGGGAAAATGGAAACTATATTAGGAATTTAAAATAGAGTCGATTTGCTTTGGGATATTATGACACAGATACTGATGAGCTGAAAGAGCAGAAAGGTAATAGTGGTGACCTAGAATAGTAGGTACAGGAAGAGCCTGGGATAAAGAAGAAACAGTGAAGACAGAGGACCTATGTGGTGGTTTAGTGAGTACAGAAAGAAGTTGCAGGCTTGACCAGGGGAAGCACAGCTCCAAAGGAAAGAAGTAAGGCAGGAGGAAGCTCCTTGTCCCTCTCCCCCCATCTCCCACTGTGACTCTGTTATGCTGCCTACTGGCAGAAATTCAGTTCCTAAACTGGGAATCATAGTTTGCTGTGTTTTGAGCCCCAGCATCACAGAGTATAGAGAGTTTAGAGGTAAGAGAAACTGGATAATAAATCAGCACAATTTCAACAATTTTTGACACAAAGAATATAATTTCTTAGTATACTTTCTATTTATACACTATCAGTGCAGATTCCTATAATTAAATATAATAAAGTTTCATCAAATGGCACTTTAAATTAGTAATTTGTAACTCAAAGCATTTTTATTCTATAATTTATGAGTTTCCATTTGTTTATCTTTGGTAGAGACTATTTTCAGTTAGCATTTGATAATTAGTAAATGTGATTTTCACCTTCTGTGCTGATTTTAGAACTGAATCTCCACGTAAGTTGCAACTACAAACCATCTAATAATCTAGCAAACATATTAAATCAATTTAAAAAGAACCAAGTATGTAACAAATTACTTTCCTCTAAAGAGAAAATAATATGAGAACATATAAAGCAGGATTTTTAGAGAAGGAATTTAGAGCTCATGTAACCAATGAATCTTGTTTCTAAAGTTACTTCCACTTAATAGTCAATTCTTTCTTTACAAATCTGTGAAGGGCTGGACTGAGACAGTATTGAAAATATACATTTAAATAAATTTAGAGATAAAATAAATTTACTCTTGACACATGTTTTATTAACCTAGTTTTCTCGAATTGTATGAATTGGAAAAGTTTCAGGTGGATTAATGAGTAAAACACATGCAAAGAGAAACAAGAATGGGCTAGACTGGGATGTTAACTCAGCTTGTTAAAAAGGGTTATAATTAAAATCTACAATAACAAAGGCAAGCATTATCCTTTTTTGCATAATATTCTTTGAGAAATGCTCTGGCTATATACTTACAGGAAAATAATTTGATTTCTCTAGTGGAAGAAATTACCAAATAGTTTATTACAGTGAGGTAGGAAGTGTGCATAGATTAATTTAACAAGTAGTTACAGTCCTTCTATAACAGAATAGAACTATGGCCTATCCTTTATATATAAGAATCAAGAGAAACTACAAAGTGGGAAACCAGGAATGGGGCTTGAAAATTGACTTGCTTTCTGATCAGTGCCCCTTGTTAAGCACTTCCACTCACCCGAACCGTTCAACAGATGTTGAAACATCTGCTTTCCAAAATATTCATTTTTCTTTTGTATTATTTGTTCCTACTTTTCTGTTAGCATAAAATGCCCTCTTTTCCCTGCTTTCTCTTGAAATTCAGTCTCTCTTTCAAGACTTAGTTCAAATTCCATGAGTTTCATAAATCCCGCCCTCCGCCCTCAGTTGCTTCTAGGAGTAAAGAAGAAGTAACTGATCTGTTAGCTTCTTCTTTACTCCTAGAAGAATTTGCTCTATTATTTTCTACATCTCCCGCACAAAGAGTTCCTTATTTCAGATGGTATCTCCTTTGGTAATACTACCATGGACTATTATGGATGAAAGCTTTATGTTCTTTGCCCTAGAAAACCATACATATTTACATACAAATAAGTTTTTATAGGGTTTGCTAAGAAGAGGTAGAGAGTTTAAAAGGTGGACTGTTTAAATATCTAATGTACAATTTTCTTGGCAATGAAATGCCTGATGTTTCCCTTTTTCTCTCCTTTTTCTTTCCTTTCTTTCCTTTTCCTTCACCATCTTTCCTCTTTATTCCCTTCCTTTCCCCTCCTTCCCTCCCTGCCTCCCTCCCTCCCTTTCTTCCTCCCTTTCTTCCTTCCTTTCTCCCTTCCTTCCTTTCTTCCTTTTTCCCCTCCCACCTTCCCTCCCTCTTTCCTTTTTCTTTCCTCCTTTGTTCCTTCCTTTCTTTTCAGTTTATACTTTATTTAATGCTGTTTTTTTTTTTTAGTGAATCCAAAATTTGGAAACTTTTTTCTTAGAATAGAAGCATATTTTGATAAATAAAATACACTTAGAAGCCAAAATTGATATGCTTTGAATAACTTTATTGGAAAAAAACTGCATTACTCCATTTCTAATATTATGCCCTGAACAACATCACAGAATTAAGTAGTGGAAAGAACACTGGACTTGGTGTCTGAAAATATAAGATCAACTTCAGGATCTACCAGCTAATAATTATGTGAACTTCCAAATTAATGTAATATCCCTGAGCTTCCTAACACTCTAGGAAATAAAAAAATAAAAATACTATAGGATTGTGGAGATTGTGTGAAATCTATATGAAAGCACTTTGTGAACTGTGTGTCACATAATGTAAGTTGTAGAAGTTGTTTTCATTATGATGAATAAGAATAAGTAATTATAAGATTATATTTAAAGATGAACATTAAATATTTTCTAGAATATAAAACATTTCAGGGAAACATGAAGAGTACTTAGTGACCTGAGTCAGTAAAATTCATCTAAAATGCCTCAACTATTGCTTATCATATAATACCTCATTTAAAATAATTTAAAGTGAGATCTAAAGTTAATTTGCATTGTCTGTATTGAATTAGCATCAGTGAAAAGAACAACAGTGCAGTAGGAGTGGAAATGATCTTACTACAGACAATTCTATGTCACTTAAAAAAATCATTTCTTTACCCAGATTCTGTGTGTCAGATATAGTATCACTATATTACTAGGAGTAGAGAGCCTTAGAGTGGTAGAACTGGAAAAAAGCTTAGTTTTTCCAGATATTACTTTTTGTGGTTTAGTTCTCCTCAGAGTGATTAAGTGCTGGTTGGCCTTATCTAGCTTTAGGTTTGTACTTTATTAAGAGACCCTGATGCTTTAATGGCACGTAAGTTGTATTTCCTGGGATTCTGCTTGTCAGGAGCTTAATGCTGAAAGCAGATGACATGTAAACTGCCCCTGCAACACCCATTACACTCAAATAAAGTGATAAATTTGTTTTTAAATTTGTATATAAAGTGATAATAAAATAAATAGAATTGTCAAATAAAATAGTGAATCATGAGTGGGTAGTACATAGAATCACTGCTCTTCATTTTGGTTTTAAAAATCTTACTGAGGCTTTAAAGTTGCAGAGAAAATCCCAGAGGCCACAGTATTTTAAATTAAACCTATCATTTACAATAAAGGAATGAGCCATACTTAATTTTTAATGTTCCAACATCTTTTGACTTTCCATTTTTAAGCTGTACAATTTTATGCAAGCTGTTTTTACCCTATGAGACTTAATTCCTTTCTTTAATATAGAAAGAGGTTGAAGTATGTTATTTTTAATAATCCTTGAAGTCTCAAAGATGCATTTGATTATTTAAAATAATGGTTTACTATAAAATCCCTGGAAAATAACCTAGGAAATACCATTCTGGACATGGGACCCAGCAAAGAAGTCATGACAAAGATGCCAAAAGCAATTGCAACAAAACTGAAAATTGACCAATGGTACCTAATTATTCTGAAGAGCTTCTGCACAGCAAAAGAAACTGTCAACAGAGTAAACAGACAACCTACAGAAGGGGAGAAAATTTTGACAAACTATGTACTTGACAAAGGTTTAAAATTCAGAATCTCTAAGGAACTTAAACAAATTTACAAGAAAGAAAACGAACAACCACATTAAAAAGTGGGCAAAGGACATACGCAGACACTTTCCAAAAGAAGACATATCAGCAGCCGACAGTCATATGAAAAAAAATATCAACATCACTGATAATTACAGAATGCCAATCAAAACAACAATGAGATACCATCTCACACCAGTCAGAATGGATTTCACTAAAAGGGAAAACAATAACAGATTCTGGAGAGGCCATGAAAGAAGGGAAGACTTATGCAGTGCTAGTGGGGATATAACCTAGTTCAGCCATTGTGAAAGGCAGTTTGGTGATTTCTCAAGGAACTTAAAACATTACCATTCAACCCTGCAATACCATTACTAGCTATATGCCCAACGGAATATAAATCATTCTATCATAAAGACACATGCATGTGTATGTTCAATGCAGCATTACTCACAATAGCAAAGACATGGAATCAACCTACCTGCCCATCAATGGTAAATAGAATGAAGAAAATGTGGTACACATATACCATGGAATACTATGCAGCCATGAAAAACGAGATCATGTCTTTTGCAGGAACATGGATAGAGCTGGAGGCCATTATCTTTAGCAAACTAATTCAGGAAGAGAAAATCAAATACTGCACGTTCCCCACTATAAGTGGAAGCTAAACCTTGAGTATACATGGACACAAAGAAGGGAACAATGGACACTGGGGCTTAGTTGAGTGTGGAGGGTGGGAGGAGGGTGAGGATCAAAAAACTACCTATTGGGTACTACGCTTATTACCTGAGTGACAAAATAATTTGTACACTAAACCCCTGCGACATGCAATTTACCTATATAGCACATCTGTGCATGTACCCCTGAATCTAAAAAGTTTTAAAGAGTAAAATAATGTCTTAATGAGCTCTCTATATATTGTTTCTTTTAAAAATAATATTATTTAATGAGAATTAGACTCCTAAAAATATCAATAGAATACCTTTTTCTTACCTAAGACTTTTTTGGTCTAGCATGTTCTAGTTACATGTGCCTAATTACAATAACAGTCTTTCTCATTCACAGAAGTATTTTAAATAATTTAGTTTGCCTGATGCTTCCTAAGAGAGCATTTTGTATTTCTACAGAATGAGAACCATTAGGTCAAGGATGTTAGTGTCTACAATAAAAAGACCAACTTAAGAGATTTGTGATTTGTTTTCTGTTTCTACATCTCTCTATGCATCTATACAAAGTGAAACACTTTTAGGTTTAAATTAGATCATGTACATGCTTCATCACATTACTAACCACAAAAGACTACTAGTAAATACTGCTTGAGTTCATTCATTCAACATTGATAGAGTACAAATTATGTGCCAGACATTGCAAAAGACAATGTGGGTAGGAAGAAGAAATATGCTCCACAACCTCAAGGAACATCGAACCTAGCTGTCTAGGGAACACATATTTGGCTATATAAAATAATAAAACGATGCTGTAGCTGAGATTAGTTCAATGTGATTGTATGAGAATACACAAATGGAGAATTTTCTCAGTCCCTTGAGAGAAAACAGGCACAGCTTCCTGGGTGATGTTCAAGCTGAGTCAAAGGAGGAGGATGTGCAGAAGTGCAAATGTTTAAAAGAGCATATTTTTCCCCAGAAATTCATTCAAAACATTCATTTCAATCTGATTGAAATGTCAGTACTCAGTATATGCATTTCAGTATGACTAAAATGTGGACTACAAGGCAAATTTCATAAGATGAGGCTGTAGGAATCAGCAGTGACAGACTGGAGGGCCAAGCTCAGGAGTCGATATTTTATTTTGAAGATGGGGAATTCAATGACCTGTTTTAAGCATGGAAGGAAGTGGGAAATAGCTTGACTGGCTCTGCATTTTAGAAGGATCATCCTGTTATTTTTGTGGTGAAAATATTGAAGGCAATGAAGCAGGGGGCAGGGAGAGGAGCTAAGTTATTAATATAAGTGGCAGGGTTTGGAAGCATCAGGAGCTGTGCAGGTGAAGAGCATCTGATAGAACAGAGACCTTCTGTGGACGGCCTCATCAGGACTCAGTGATTTGTGAAAAGGGAATGGGAAGTTTCTGTGTTCTGGGTTAGGAGAGGTGGTGGTTCCACTCATTGATAAAGGAGGAGATATGGTAGTAAAGTATTAAGCGATTTTGTCACCCTGAAATAATTAGACAGAAGAGCGTAAAGGGCATTTAGCCATCAGGGTTAGAAACATAGACCTGTGCTTTATCAGTACAGTATATTTGAAATCATAGGAGTCAATGGTGCCACCCAGGGAAACAGAATACAATGAAATGAAAGGAAGAACAAAGATGGAACTCTGAGAAATACCTTCACTTACTTCACTGAAAGAAATTGAATCTATGAAGGAGGTTGAAAAATGACCACAGGTACTGATGGGAAAACAGGCAAGAATTATATTATGGAAGTCTTACAGGAGACAATTTCAGTTAAATTTGGTCCAGGTGTCTACATATTCATAAAGTAAAATCAAGGCTGACAAGTGTTCATTTTATTAGAAATAATGGAGTAACTGCTTAACCTGTGAGAAAAATTTCCCTAGAAAGATATAGAAATTTTACAGCTCTAGGGTGAGAGCAGAAAGAGAAGGAGAAAGTGTAGATTACCTATTTAAAAATTAGTTAAGGGGAAATCAGGACAATTAGATGATGACTGGGAGACCCCGAAATTACAGCTTTTTTTTTTTTAAATGAGAGAGAGATTTATGTTTATTTCTATATGAAGAGAAAGAAAGTAGTAAAGGGAGCTGTTGAAAATACCAAAAGAAGAGGATGTTGTGAGGTCTCTAAGGAAGAAGAGAGTAAGATTTAAAGCACAGATTGAAGGATTATGTGGGGGCTTCATGTAAGATAAACCTTACTGTGAGACTGGACAGAGATGGTTAGAATGAGTGGAAATAGAGATATGTTTATTGACGGGCAGAGATGGGTAAAAATCAGGGAACTGAGTGAACTTATTCCTTTACCTAATGTAGATGATGGGGCGATGGATGCAGCAAACCACCACCATAGCATGTGTATAACTATGTAACAAACCTGCACGATCTGCACCCGAGAACTTAAAGTATAATAAAAAAGAAAAAAGAAAAATTTTCTTTGTAAATTAAAAAAATGATGAAGTATCAATATTTCTGTGCATTTTAAAACTCTGATTTATTTGCACATAATTTTTCATGGTCTCTGTGGAATTAAAATGCTACACTTAACACAGAAAATTATTTTCCCTAGCAAAAGTTATGTAGCACAATACTCTGACACATTTTTTTTTCAATTTTTTTTTATTGCTGTAGATGCCAATGTTTGGTACTTTACCATGGTACATGTTTACATACAAACGTGATGAGGGAACTACAACAAATAGTTTCCAGGAGGTGAAGATTATAGAGGTAGCAAAAGTCTATGTAGTTAATGAAGTGAATGTATGATCAGCACAGCTTATGAGAGACTGGAAGTTGAGAGTCTAGGATGTTTCATAATGTTGGGCTTCAAAAACATATTTTTGAAATTGTCTCCAAGATAGGTCACATGTCCCATGATTGAATTTTCTAGAACACAAGAATTTGTTAAATGTAAACCTTTAACATATATCAGTTTCATAACCATATTTTGGCATTTTTAAAATTCTGCAACTGCAAGCCCGAAAAAATAGAAATGGCCTGACCTGGCTTATTCATTGAGATGCCCCATGCTTAGGCAGTGATATTGATTCTTAGACATACTATCTAGAAATCTTCTATTTCAGGATCACATTTTTGAATAATTTTTTTCCATTTAGGAGTATAGTAGAAACAGAAGAAAGGCGAGATGTTTGTTAACAGAGATTGTTCTTTTATTATATTTAATGACATGTCAGTTATGTGGAAATTAAGACCTATTCATTGTGAAAATAGTTGACTTAAGTAAATCTACATAATAGAGGTGTCATACTAAATCAATGATCAGAAATCACCTTGTATTATATATTTCTGGTTAGTTTATTGCTCATAGCAGCTGAAAAAGGAATATATTGTTTTCTTTCTTAATTTTATTTTTAATTTACAAATAATAATTGCATATATTTATGGGGTTCACTGTGATGTTTTGATATATGTTTAAAATGTGAAATGATTAAATTGAGCTAATTAACAAAATTATCGCCACAGTTACTTACCATTCTTTTGTAAAAAAAAAATAAGCAGTAAAACTTTACTCATATAGAATTCTACTCTTTAGACATCTTACAGAAAGCCCTACATAGAACTAGAAGCAAAAAAAATTCATTCTGAAAAACTTAGAATAGAAACATACAACTCACTTAGCTAGGGTTGCCAGACAATTTCAATAAAGTATTATTATACTTTATATTAGGTATGAGGCTATATGTTTTTTAAAGTCCGTTTACAACCCACCCCCACAAATCTCAGTTTATTTTGCTCTAAGATAAATGGGAAGCACAATAAGAATATGCAGTGATCACTTCCTACTATCTGAAACACTCAATTTGTTTTGTTTTTTAGTCCATACACTACCCACAAGTCTATACATTCTTTTCACACTAGCACTGAAACATTTTATATAATAATGGAACAGCAAGTTCTTTTTTGAAGAGGAATATTTTTATTCATCGAGAGAGGCTGTTCTTTCCAGAGATATGAACATCATGTTCAAAGCACCAACTCCAATCTAAAGGAAATGTGGAGGGAGCTATTTTCAAAGTGGCAACAGGAAGATTTGGATATTTCATAAAAATAAGGAGGTTACTCAAAATTACCCAAACCCCTAACACTCAGGGAATAGTATACTGAACTATCAAAAGGCAACCCGTGTTCAGATATCTGGGACCTCTCCTGTACATAAGTACATTACCCCAGAGAGGAATTTAATTGGTGCATTAAGAACACTCTGGTCCTGCTGCAAACCAAAGTTGCTTGAAATGGCCTTCCATTTAATTTTACATCAGAAGGATTAAAAAACTCAGTAAAAGAAAATACAGATGCCAAATGAGCAGGGCTTTCTTTCTTCTTCTTCTTTCTTCTTCTTCCTTTCTTTTTTTTTTTTAATATAAGGCTGCTAAATATTCCTTACCTTAAATGAGTTCCATAAAATAAAAAACAAGGTGAAGAAAGATTCGGGGGGAGGGGTAAAATATATTTGTCTCTACTGAGTCGTTATTACACAGTGCTAATAATAAGAACAATTTTAGTCAAATACAATGCAGGAGACTTGACTGAATATTGGTTTAAACATATGAAAGACCTTTTTGAACAATTGGAGGCATTTGAACATGGGCTGGATGTTGGATGACATTATGGAAGTATTGCTCAGCTTTTGAGATGTGAAAAGAGTATCACGATTTTATAGGGGAATGTCTTTATTTTTAGGAGAGTATGCTGAAGTATTCAGGATAACATGATTTTTAAAAAATGATAACAAAACAAAACCAACTAGACGTTTATTTCATTGTTTCTAAGATGCCACTGATTGTCAGATACATTATTGTTGATATACAAGAGAGAAAAATGCTGCCAATAAAATGATAATGTTTTCATATAAATTTGCATTGTATTTTATACATACTGGCAGAGTTTTATAAGTCATTTTTGACAGTTTGTAAAATTATATATCCATTTTATACATACCTTAAAAATGAACATAAATAATTGTTTACATTTTCTGGATCATTTTTGGACTCATAGCCATCCATATCCCTACCATTTCTCACAATATCATCCTTGGTACCATTAGGAAAATTGATGTCACAGCATTATTTCAAATAATGCTTCACTCATTAATCTGGGACTTTCTTCCAAGCTGCGGATACCCATTTTCTAAGTTTTGAGGATGTTGCTTTTGATATTTGCATTCGAGCAGGCAATGACATTACAGCTGCCACCGGGCCACAGCAATTATAAGACACCACCAGTTTTAGACACATTCCAATTTTATTTTGTTGTACTTTTTGATTGATATATCATATTTTTAATAGGGCACATGTGATATTTTGATATAGGAATTTATAATACGTAATGATAAAATCAGGGTAATTTTGATATATATCTCCTCAAACATTTATCTTTTTCTCTTTGTGTTGGGAAAATTAAAATTCTTCTTTTGTAGCTATTTTGAAATATACAATAAATTATTGTTAACTATAATCTTCCTATTATACTATCAAATACTAGAACTTATTTTTTTCTAACTAATTTTATTTTTGTACATACTAAGCAACTTCTCTTCATCTTAGTATTTTCTTCCCAGCCTCTGGTAATCACTGTTGTACTCTACCTCCATGAGTTCCACTTTCTTAGCTCCTGCATATGAGTGGGACCATGTGATATTTGTCTTTCTGTGCCTGGCTTATTTCCCTTTGTATAACGAATTAGAGTTCCATGTAAATGACAGGATTTTATTCTTTCTTATGACTGAAGAGTATTTCATTGTGTATATATACACAATTATATAAAGTTTCTTTATTCACTCATCTGTTGATGGACACTTAGGTTGATTCCACATCTTTGCTATTATGAACAGTGCTGCAACAAACATGAGAGTACAGGTACCTCTTCAATAAACTCTTTCCTTTCTTTTGGATATATACACAGCAGTGGGATTGCTGGATCATGTGGTATTTCTGTTTTTAATTTTTTGAGGAACTTCTATGTTGTTTTCCATCATGACCGTATTATTTCACATTCCTACCAACAGTGTACAAGCACTCCCTTTACTCACCAGGATTTGTTATCTGTTGTTGTTTCGATGACAGCTATTCTAACTGGGGTGAGATGATATCTCATTGTGACTTTGATTTGCATTCCCCGGGTAATCAATGATATTGAACATTTCTCATTTACTTATTGGTTGTTTGTATGTTTTCTTTTGAGAAATGTCTATTCAGGTCTTTTGCCAATATTTTAATATAAGACTTATCATTTGGCTATTGAGTTAAATTACTTATGTATTTTGCTTATTAATTCCTTATCAGATGGATAGTTTGCAAAAAATTTCTTCCATTCCATAGTCTTTGTTTTGCAGAAGCTTTTTAGCTTAATGTAATTCCATTTGTTTATTTTTGCTTTTCTTACCTGTGCTTTTGAGGTCTTACCCAAAAAATCTTTGCCCAGACCAATGTGCTATGTTGTTTCCCCCAATATTTTCTTCTAGTAGTTTTATAATTTCAGGGCTTAAATTTAAGTCTTTAATCCACTTTGACTTGATTTTTGTATATAGTGAAAGTTGGGAATTTGGTTTCATTATTTTGCATATGGTTATGTAATTTTCCCAGCAGCATTTATTAAAGGTACTGTCTTTTCTCAAATATACATTCTTGTCAATTTTGCCAAAAATGAGTTGGCTGTAAGTGTGTAGATTTACTTCTGGTGTCTCTACTCTGTTCCTTTATTCTGTGTGTCTGTTTTTATGTCAATACCATAAATAGTACCATATTGTTTTGGTTAGTATAGCTTTATGGTACAGTTTGAAATCTGGTAATGTAATGCCTCAAACTTTGTTCTTTTTGCTTAGGATTGCTTTAGCTATTCAGTGTCTTTTGTATTCCATATGAATTTTAGGATTATTATCTGTGAAGAATATCATTGGTATTTTGTTAGAAATTGCATTGAATCTGTAGGTTGCTTTGGGTAGTATAGACAGTTTTAACAATATTAATTCTTTGAATCCATGAGCATGTAATATTTTTCCAGTTTCTTGAGATTTTTTGAATTATAAAGTGGTTTGAATTTTATAAAATGCTTTTTCAGCATCTATTGAAATGATCATTTATTTTGTCCTTCATTCTGTTGATGAGAGGTAGCACACTGATTAACTTGCATATGTTGAATCATTCTTACATCCCTGATTACTTGATTAAAGTGAATGCTATTTTTAATGTGTTGTTAAATTTTATTTGCTAGTATTTTGTTGAGGATTTTCGTATCTACGTTAATCAGGGATATTGGTCTGTTGTTTCTTTTGTTGTTGTTTTTGTGTCCTTGCCTGGTTTTGGTGTCAAGCTCATATAATGAGTTTGGAAGTATTCTCTCTTCTACAATTTTGGGAGATAATTTGAATAGAATTGGTATTAGTTCTTCTTCAAATGTTTGCTGAGATTCAGCAGTGAATCCATCAGGTCCTGTGCCTTTCTTTGATGGGGTTATTTTTAATACTTCTTTAATCTTGTTCATTATTAGCATGTCCAGGTTTTCTATTTCTTCATGGTTCAATCTTGGTAGGTTATATGTATTCAGGAATTTGTTAATTTCTTCGAGGATTTCCAATTTGTTGGTATAAAGTCGTTCATAGTAGTCTGTAATGATCCTTTGTATTTCTGTGGTATCAGTTTTAATGTTTTCTTTTTCACTTCTCATTTCACTTATTTGGGTTTTCTAACTTTTTCCTTAGTTGGTCTAACTAAAGTTTTGTCAGTTTTGTTTGTCTTTTTCAAAATAACAAGATTTTGTTTTATTGATCTTTTGTATAATTTTTAGTTTATTTATTTCTGTTGTAATTTTTTTTTTTTTTTTAGATGGAATCTCATTCTGTTGCCTAGGCTGGAGTGCAGTGGCATACTCTCGGCTGCCTCTTAGGTTCAAGCGATTCTCCTACCTCAGCCTCCTGAGTAGCTGGGATTACAGGCATGTGCTACCAGGCCCAGCTAATTTTTTTGTATTTTTTAGTAGAGTCAGGGTTTCACCATGTTGGCCAGGCTGGTCTCAAACTCCTGGCCTCAAGTGATCTGCCTGTTTTGGCCTCTCAAGTTGCTGAGATTACAGGCATGGGCCACTGTGTTTGGCCCTGCTCTGATCTTTATTACTGCTTTTCTTCTACTAATTTTGAGTTTGGTTTGTTCTTGCCTTTCTAGTTCCTTGAGGTTTAACAATTGATTGTTTATTGGAAAAATTTCTATTTTTTTGATATAGGCATTTATTGTTAAAAACTTCCCTGTTAGTACTGCTTTTGTTGTATACCACAGGTTTTAGTATGTTCTGTTTCCATTTTCACTTGTTTCAAAAACTTTAAGTGAAAGTAAATTTATTAATAAGGTAAAGGGATAAAGGATGACCACTCCATAGGCAGAGAAGCCCTGAGAGCTGCTGGCTGGCCACTTTTATGGTCATTTCTTGATTATATGCTAAACAAGGGGAGGATTATTCATGAGTTTTCCGGGAAAGGGGTGGGCAATTCCTGGAAGTGAGGGTTCCTCTCCTTTTTAGACCATATAGGGTAACTTCCTGATGTTGCCATAGCATTTGTGAACTGTCATGGTGCTGGTAGGAGTGTCTTTTAGCATGCTAATACATTATAATTAGCATATAACAAGCAGTGAGGATGACCATCATCTTGGTTTTGGTGGGTTTTGGCCAACTTCTTTACCACAACCTGTTTTATCAGCAAGGTCTTTGTGACCTGTACCTTGTGCTGACATCCTATGTCATCCTGTGACTTAGAATGCCTTAGCCTCCTAGGAATGCAGCCCAGTAGGTCTCATTTTCCCTAGCCCCTATTCTCTTATTTTCCCTAGCTCCTATTCAAGACGGAGTTGCTATGGTTCCAATGCCTCTGACGTTTCTCTCCTTCCTTTCACAAGGAAACCCTAATCATAAGAGTTGTAGAAGGACAAAGATCCCTCTTCTGTAAATTCTTTTGGCTGATTAGGGGTGATATTCTTGTCTAACTACTAGGATTTCATGTATTCAGGGTAGAGAGGAGCTTAGTCAGAAAGCATCAGTATGCGGAGGGCCACTCATAATTCTTGAGTTCTGACAAAAGGTGATTTCTGGAAGATTGATAACTGTTTAGGAAAACATTGAGTATGCTTTTCCTGCATTTCTACTAAAGAGTACAATGGTAATATGTTCCACAACAGTAAAGCAAAATAATTAAAATTCTCCCAAGTAAACTAAGTAAGAAGGCTTTCTATGAACAGGGAAACTATTGGAATCAAGCTTATATAGAGATGCTAGCCAATCCAATATGTGACCAGAATTAGAATATTGATCCAGATTTTCACATTACCCATTCCTCTTGTTTCTTCTGAGCTGCAATCAGAGATCACCAGTTGATTCACAGGAATAAGCAGAGACAGTCTAAATTACAGAAAAAACTCAAAAATAACCGATGAGATTAGAATTTATAACAGGCATATCATAGTTTTTGAAACATAATTTTTCTCTCTCCAGTCTTCTATTTTTCCTGAAGACAAACTATGATAAGACCAATTCGATTCATTATTCTTGGCCTGATTATTTATATAAAGTTCAGAAAGAATAATTATTTTTCTAAGAGGCTCTTTTTTGGCGGGGGGACAGGTCTCATTCTGTTACCCAGGCTGCAATGCAGTGGTGTGATCACAGCTCACCGTAGCCTTGACTTCCCTGGCTCAAGCTATCTTCTCACCTCAACCTCCTGAGTATTGTTATTTTTTTCTCTTCTGGTTGCATATTTTCAATAGTCTGTCTTGGAGCTTGCTGATTCTTCCATTTGATCAATTCTGCTGTTGATATCTATTGTATTTTTCATTTCATTTACTGAACTTTTAAGCCACCAATATTTGTTCAGTTTTTTAAATTACCATTTTAAATTCAGTTCAGTTTTTAAATTTGTTCAGTTTTTAAAATTACCATTTCAATTTCTCTGTTAAATACCTCTGATAAATTACTTAATTGATTCTCTATGTTTTATTGAAGTTTGCTTAGCTTCCTGAAACAGCTATTTTGAATTATTTGCCTGAATGATCACATATCTCCATCACTCTAGGGTCATTCTCTGGCACCTTATTTTGTCCACTTTGTAGTGTTATATTTTCCTTGAATGTTCCTGATGCTTTCAGATGTCTGACAATGTTTTTACGTTGAAGGATTAAGTATTTATTTTGGTTTTCACAGTCTGGCTTTGTTTGTACCTGCCTTTCTTCAGAAGGCCTTCCAGTAATTCTAAGCTGACTAGCTTTGTGTTCCCTGAGCCTGAGATCACTGTGGTCATTGTGCATTAGAGGAAGGTCTAAGCCCAGGCTTGCTGTGAGTCTTGCAAGAAGTTCTAAGATTAATGTGCCTTTTCTGCCCAGAGGGACTTGGGGAAGATCTAAGGAAGCTACTAAGGATCTCTGGGAATGTTGGCTGGGAGTTTGAATTCAGAAGATTGTCCCCAGTGGCCCAGGTGAATGTTTTTCACAGCAGGCATATATGCACAAGTGGATGAGTCCCTGACTAGAGTTGAGCCTGGGCTCTTTCAGATTCTGTTGATGGACCTGTCTCACTGGCCGAGACAGGTGACTGTCACTCAGCAAGTCCTTGCCCAAGTGAGGGTAGTTCCATTACTACAACAGGAGGGACCAGAGATGAGACTGGGCCCCCTCAGGATCTGCTGTGGAATGAAGGCTCATCTGCATGTTACATTGACTTAGATGGGCATGCATATCCCATCTGTACAGATGAGATAGTTTCCTGACTGCAGCAAGAGGGGCTAAAGCTTACAGTGAGTCCTCTTGGTGTTTGTTGTGGGACAGATGCTGGAAAACCTAGTCTTGGCTTAGAGGAATGTATGTCACTCAGCAAGTTCTTGAATAGATAAGATAGTTCCCTGACTGCTGCAAGAGGTGCTGGAGCTGAGACTGGATCCCCTTGGGATCTGCTGTGGGAAGGAGGCTTAAAATCCTGGTCTCACTGGCTCAGACAGGTAAGTTTCTCCCAACAGGTCTCAGCACAGATGGGATAGTTCCCCAACTACAGTGAGAGAGGCAAAAGCTGAGACTGGGTCCCCTTGGGACCTGCTGTGGGATAGAGGTTGGCATGCTCATCTGTGAGGCTTAGACTCCCAGAGTCGGGGATATGGTTGAGTCTTCCTCTGGGTCCTTGCTCTGAGCTAGGAGATCAGCTGAGGAAGGATGGAACAGTACCACAAGGTAACTTTCAGTTTCACTGCTGAGACCAATGTCAGCAGGCAGGTGAGCCTTTTTACCAAGGCCCTAGTGTGCAGGATTCCTTCTGGACCTTTTGGCAGTTGGTTTTGGTTGCAGGCTCAAGAACAAATGGAGCTTTAGCCAAACTCCTTGAGAGACTTGGCTGTGAACCCAGAAACAAGCTTGGTAGGGCAGATCAGCCACCTGGGTGTTGGTCTGCATACTCAAAACAAGCCTAATAAATCTTAGGCTTCAGTAAGGTTTCACAAGTTCCTGCTTGAATCCTGAGACTCCTGAAGAGAGGCTTTTGACTGTAAAGATGTACAGAATTCTGGTTGCTGTGGAGGCATATGAGTGGGTTACCTTCTACTCTGCCATCTTGGTGACATCACTTCAACATGTTCCAGTTTTAGTAATGTTAAAGTTGTGGAAAAATACATGTCTTTGACTAGATAAAACTTTCTATTTTTGGTTCAATTCAGACCTCCAACAACATTTAAAGCTCATTTACTATAATCTGTTTTTACTCTTAATTATACTGCTTAATATATTTATCTGGCTTTCAAGGCCATAGTTGATCAAAACAAAGAACTTTAGAATTGCAAAGATTAAAATTATTTGTGTATAGCTTTACAATTTGAAAACTGCTTTCACATGTCCAAACTAATTTAACAACCATATTTTTTTAACAACCACATTGAGTACTATTATTATCTCCCTGCCCACTTTACAGATAAGGAAACTGAGATTCTAAGTGAGGTTAAATGATTAGTTGATGAACATTAATACCTGCTTATATCTGAATTCGAATGTAGCCTTCGTGTTGCCAAAATGTATGCTCTTTCCACTCACTTTTCTACCAATAAGGAGAGAGTGAAGGCAAGAATGAAGGCAAGAGAAGGCATTGCTGGCATTAGAGAACGATGTTCAAAGCTACACAACCTCACAAAAATGCAAATGAACAGACAATATGTAGATAAAAGAGCTCAAAACACTATTAAAAAATAAGGCAGTCTAAAGTCATTAAAGGCTGCGGTAAACAATTTTAGGCCCCCGGGGAGCTACAGTAGATGTTCATGATGTTGATTTGAGTATTTGAGATGAAGTTAACTAGTACTTATTTTTCTTGCTATTTCTTTTTCAATAAGGAAGGAGTTCAGTTTAGAAAGTTCAGTGTCCCAAGTGGTTAATTTAAAAAGTAAAATTTAGAAAATAATTTTCTTTGGATTTTTATATTCAAGATATGAATAAGTTATCAGGCATGTTACATTGCATGCCAGTAATTGTGACTTTGACAACCTAGTAAGTCTTCATTATTATTTTTCTGATTATAAATGCTTTGTGTGTGTGTGTGTGTGTGTGTGTGTGTGTGTGTGTGTGTGAATATATGCTTTATAGATTATTTAAAACATAGAGAATGGTATAAATGAACAGAAAGTAAAAGTTAAAAACCAAAACCAAAATGAAATCTAAACACCTGAAGCTCACCATTGTTAAAATTTGGCATATCCTTCCAGACTCTTTTTTCATGCATTCAAAATTATAACTGATGTCACATGAAAGCTATTTAGTATCATGCATTTCTCTACAGACATAATCATAACCTACATAATATTATACTGCAAATAGTAATAGCTGGTAGTATTTTTAATGGCATAAATTTCATAAAATAATAGAATGATTGTATAGATGATGTTTGACATCTAGAAAGCAGGAGTAAAGACTATTTTCCTATTGTCTCACTTAAATGCAAATAGAAAAGTTAAATATACACTGGGGGCTGGCTGCAAGAATAGTCTTCTGGACCTTTGTTATTTCCTTGTGAAGGCACAGGCTGGAGTATGTGAGTGCTGCCCAGGGGTCGTGTTCTATGGCATGGTGTTATACCTCCCTAGTGAACATTCTAATTATAGAACATGATTCTCCTTTGGTAGAAGCTGGCCCATTTTCTAATGCTATGCCTGTCATATGTTTAAAGCAGGAATGAAAGATTTCCTTTAGAACCAGCTTTATGCCAGCTCAGGGTTATAATTATTCAGCACTTTGGGGAAATCCCTTCAAAAGGTTGAATTTGAACAGGCTTCACTTGCTTCATCATTTTTAGATGTTTTTCTTACATTTTTTTTCTGTGTATTTGAAATGCTTTCAGTATAATTGGATTCAGTTGAGAGATTGATGTCTGTGAGTTTGATGTGTGAGGCCATAGTATGACAATTTAATATTTTACTGTTACTTTTTTCTATGAAACTGACTTGAAACCTTCTAAAGTTATATTTACTGCATAATTATTACAGTTTTTCTGGGCTACCCATGAAGTAGAGAGCTAAGGAAAGTGTGAGCCTCTTGTGAAAAAGTTAGAATAATGGGGAGCTTGGAGTATGCCTTTTCTGCCTGATGTCTGCTTAAAATAGTCTTTCTGAAAAACCATTATCTCCAACTCTCTCTGCTGCTTCTTCCATCAGAAGAATCTTCCCTATTTAAAAAAGTAATTTTCCTAATAAAAACCTTCATTCCTCTTTGTATGTCTTCTGATGTATCTGGTAGACATGTGTAAGCTTAGACAATGTCAGAAGCTTTTTAAAATCTTTTCTATGTTTGAGAATTTTTCTCAATTTTATTGTGTCCCTATTCTTAATGCAGAATTCAGAAATTTGTCCTCCCAGCCTTTTTTGAAGCAGGGATAGAGGCATGTGACCTAGATATTCCCAAACAGAAACATCCTCAGAAAACTTTGTTCAGGGAAGGAAGGAAGGAAGGAAGAAAGAGAAAGAGAGAGAGAAGAAAGAGAGAGAAAGAAATTGAAGAGGACACAAATCAGTGGAAAGATATTACATGTTCATGGATGGGACGAATCAATATTGTTTACATGTTCATACTACCCAAAGCAATCTACAGACTTAATGCGATCCCTATCAAATACCAATGACATTCTTCACAGAAGTAGAAAAAATTATCCTAAAACTTATATGGAACCACAACACACCTAGAACAGTCAAAGCAGTCCTGACCAAAACAAACAAAATGATGTGACTTAAGATTATACTATACTAAAAAAAAAAAAAAAAGAAAGAAAGAAAAAAGAAAACTGATTCAGAAGAATGTGAGGAAGTAATCACCCTCGTGGAAGCTGCATCAGGCAAGCCTGGTGGCTGAGGAATGTGGCTTTGGGGGACAGCCATGTTAGAAATGTTGGCATCCAGCACATGGTGCAGCCTCAGTACCTGTCTGCATTGGCAGAAACAGCGTGGTCTGCAGGAGTAGTCCCTGAATCTTTCTCTTGGTTGCACATCTTTCAACCCTGACTCCCAGCTCAGGTGTATTTTGAGCAAAGCAGAATTTTTTTCCATAAATAAAAAGAATTTTGTGGTTTGCAATTCTGAATCCTGAGAAATACACCATATCCCCCTACCCACTGTGCTCTCCCCCTTTTCTTCTCCAGTATAAGGCTGTGCCTTATTCTTGTTTATAACTTTCTTCATCTTTATCTAAAATAGTCTTGCATAATTTCACAGGGCTTAAAAGTGCATCAACCCTGTATTTTAGTCAAAGTAAATTACCTTAAGCAGCCTCGAGCTGCTCTGTAAGGGTTGTTTACTTTATTCTTATGAACAAAAAAAGGTTTTCTCTTATAGTCTTTATAAATAATACATTTTGAAAATTATGTTTTTAAAATTAGGGAACAAAATCAGTATCTCTGCAAAATGTGAGCACAGATTTTTCTGGACAGGACTGGGAGAGGGAAAGTGGAACAGAAAGATTAATGTGAAAGGGGAAATCCATATGATTTCATAAGCCTATGTGAAAGTGAAAAGTTACAATTTAGATTAAATGCTTCAGTTTAAGAGTTGCATTTTGTTTGTCTTTATCTAAGTCCATGTGGCATAATGGAAACACAAAGAAGAATCTAAGATTATTGTGTTCAATTCCTTCCTTCCTTAGCTCTGTGATTTTGGATAAATTGTGGCATTTGAAACTTTGTTTTGTTCATTTTCAAAATGTGATTGTAACACACTGTCCACCTGAAAAGCTTGTTATAGGGGTAAGAGGGTGAAGGTAGCATTTTGAATAGGGCTTTATAACTTGTAGGAAGGATTATAAACATTGTTATTTTAGTGTTTACTTTTCTTTCCTGTAGAATATTATTCATCTATTGAAAACCTTCTAAGTGCTTCAGAGAATTTAGGATTAAGGTAGGAAACATACCATGCTAAACATCTGCTTATTTAATATAAACTTTCCATTTTCATGGAGATTATATTGGATAGAATTAAAAAAACATACTGTATAATTGGTAGAGCATTATAGCTAAGAAAATATATCATTATCTCATAATATTAACTCAAATCTAACCCAAATAGCCACCAAACAGAGAACACTACTATTTTTTTTTTCATAGAACGAGGAATCAAGGGATGAAATTTTAGGTATAACTAGATTCAGGGGCTTAAACATTGTCTTTGACAGCCTTTCTCCTAGACTTTGATTTCTCTGTGTTGATTTTCATTTGGTCTCTTTGGGTGTGGGAGCAGAGCTGACTACTGGAAGCTCTAGACTTTTACTCATTCAGTTTAGCAAACCCAACAGAAAGTGAGGTTTTTCCTGATAGTGCCAGCAAAGTTCCATGCGTTTTCATTGTCCCAGCCTCAGTTGTGTGCCTATCTCTGATCCAAATACTTGATTAGTGGGGTAGAATATTCTCTGTGGTCACATCTGAATCACATGCCCAATACAATAGCTGGTGGAGTCAGCAAGCAATTTTAGAAACTTGGTGATTGAGAATTGGTGGGAGGGGAGAGTCACAAAGAGAGACTAGGCATAAAAAAATTATGCCAATTTAATACAGTTTGAGAAGGATCTATGACTAATACATTAAGAAACATCTGTAGAAAGTGCTTTAAGTTGCCTGAATGAAGTTACTCTCTGTAGTTACCTCTGATGTAGTAATCAGTAACTTAGACACCAACCCCATTATCTCTAGAGCAATAGGCTATTTTTGCAGAGTTACTGAGAATATAAATCATATTATAGTGCTTGTGCTACTATCAAGGTGGACAGATGCATAGAGAGAGTATTTCTGAAGAAATACTCATAGAAAAGAGAAAAACATTACAGTGGTTGTAAGAAGAAAACATTGCAGAATGTAAACATTTGAGGCCTACTTTTGTGAATTTTTAATAAAGGGTTTCTGGCATGTAGAACTGCCATGTCTTCATGAGGATAATGTGGAGGCTGCTACCAAGTAGGACACATACTCCAGGTGACCCAGGGCACCACTGGGAAGAAAGGACTCTGAGTATATTAGTTTTAAGCGTGATGCTCCCTTCCCATAATACGTAGTAAAAGTAAGATACAGGATTTCCTAAAGTGAAAAGCAGATACGCAGAAGTGGGAAGAGACCTGATTTTGAATTGGAACATATGAATCTTTATCCCAATTCTGCCAAGAACTTGCCATGTGTCCTGGGGCAAATCCTTTTTCCTAGCTTGACCTTTGCTTCTTCATCTCAATTCAAAGATTTGAATTTGGCCAGGTGCAGTGGTTCATGCCTGTAATCCTAGCACTTTGGAAGGTCAAGGTGGGTGGATCACCTGAGGAAAGGAGTTCAAAACCAGCCTGGTAAACATGGTTAAATCTCGTGTTTACTAAAAAATACAAAAAATTATCTGGGCATGGTGGCAGGTGCCTGTAATCTCACCTACTTGGGAGGCTGAGGCAGGAGAATTGCTTGAACCCAGAAGGCAGAGGTGGCAGTGAGCTGAGATTGTGCCACTGCACTCCATTTGGGGTGACAGAGTGAGACTCCGTCCCCCACCAAAAAAAGATTTGAACTTGATTATACCAAGAGCCACTTCCTATCCAATGGCTTTATCTTGGTAAAAATCCTACATTTTGATTCTTTGTGAAATATTAATTATTTAATTCAAGTAATACATTTGTGTGGTTTAAATGTATAACTATCAAAGAAGCACTGTGAACACCTCCCTTCCATTCCCATCTGTATCTACCATGTTCTGTAGTGATTTCAGCTTTTCCTGATTTTTAAAATATCTTTCCAGAGTTTCCTCTGGAAATGAAAATTCAAACAAATATAATTTATAGCCCACCTCCCATTTCTCCCACAGAAGTTAGCATGGGCCTTTTATTTTAACTGAAAAATATCATGGACCTCTTTATATATCACTATGTAAACCACTCTTCATCCTCTATTTAGCCTCTTACATTATTTTATTTTCAATACAGAAGATCCTCAAATAACATTTTTTCAACATCATTTTGTTATAATATTGATGAGGACAAAAAATATTCTAAACAGGGGCCATGATCTGTATGGAGTTTGCATGTTGGCATGTTCTACCTATGTCTGCATGGATTTTCTCCATACTCTAGTTTCCTCCTACATCCCAAAGATGTTAGGTAAATTGGAGTGTCTGAATGCTCACAGTCTGGGGGAGTGTATGTGTACATGTGAGTGTACCCTATGATAGGATGGTGTCCTGTCCAAGATTTGTTTCCACGTGGCACCCTGAACTGCCAGGTAGGCTCGGGCCACTCACAACCCTCAATTGGAATAAGTGGATAAAAAATTATCTTACTTGTTTTTATTAATCTTTTTAAAATATATGTAGAGCTCAAATTTATTTCAGTGTTTAATATTAGAAGTGTTTTGGTCTTTATTTAGAACTTTGGTGATATAGTTGGAACCAGAAATATGCCATAGGAATTTAACTCTTGCTTGTATGAGTTAGCCTATGATAAAATTGTTTTTGTTATACATCATTTCATTCAAAGTTGCAGTTTCCAAGAACCTAATAAAGATATTAAGTATTTTGTTCTTAGAAATAATGCTATGCAAGCAGACATACCTGTAAGACAAATACTAGAGGTGGAAAAGCCAGGTCAAAGAGCAAATGCTCTTGTAGTTTATATTTTTCAGGATTGCCTTCTCTAAGGTACATAGAAATTTATACTCAACCTGAAATATGCCCTCCAAAAAAATACAAGCAAACTGAATATAGTAACATATAAAAAGAATTGTACACAATGACCAAGTGGGATTTATCCCAGGATAGCAAGGTTGGTTGAACACATGAAAATCAACTAATATAATTCATCACATCAATAGAATAGAAACAAAAATTACATAATTACATCAAAAAGCACAGAAAAAGCATTTGACAAAACCCAACTTGTTTTCATGATATATACTCCCACCTGGAAATATTAGGGAGCTTCCTTAATCTGATAAAAGTAATCTATAAAAACTCATAGCCAAAATTTTATTTAATGGCAAAATGAATGCTTTTGTCCTAAAATCAGGACCACCTCAATGTTATCTGCTCTTAGCATGACTGAACAACATTACATTAAGGGTGCCAGCCCTAACAACCAGACAAGAAAAGAAAGGCAACTGGACTGGAATGGAAGTGAAACTATCTGTATTAGCAGATGAGATAATCCTGTATGTAGGAAATGCTAAAAAATTCACTAGAAACCTATTACAACTACTGAATGAGTTCATCCAGGTTTCAGGATGCAAGACCAATATATAAAATAATTTTACTTCTACAGAATTGCAATGAGCAATTTAAAATTGAAATTAAAACAATACCTAAAAATAAATTTTAACAAAGAAGGAAAACTTATACTCTGAAAATTACAAGACATTATTGAGAAAAATTAGATCTAAATAAGTGGAAGGCATCTCATGTTTCTAGATTGGAAGACTTAATTTGTATGGTTAAGATGGCACTACTCCCCAAATTGATCTAAGATTCAATACAATCCATGTCAGAATCTGAGCTTTCTTTATGCAGAAATGGGCAAACTAGTGATAAAATTCCATTAGTATCACGTAGACCCAGTATAGCCAAGACAATCTTGAAAACTAAGACCAAACAAGGATAATTCACCTTTCCTTATTTCATGACTGAATACCAAGCAATTAAGATAGTGTCATACTGGCACAAGGATAGACACATCACTCAATAAAACAGAATTCAGAGTCCCAAAATAAGCTCGTACATCTATGGTCAACTGACCTTCAACAGGGTTTCAAGACTATACAATGGGGTAAGAATAGACTTTTCAGTAAGTAGTGCTTAGACAAGTAGATTTCTACATGCAAAAGAATTAAGTTGTGTTTCTACCACACACCATATACAAAAATAAACTCGAAGCAGATCAAAGACCTAAATGTAAGGAGTTAAAACTATAATATTCTCATAGTAAATGATAGAGGTAAATCTTTATCACCTGGGACTTGGAAAAGATTCTTAGACATGACATCAAAAGCATAAGCAACATGAAAAAAATAGATAAATTTGACTTCACCAAAATGAAAAACATTTGTGCCTTAAAGGACACTATCATTAAACTGATAAGACAGAATAGGAGCAAATATTTGCAAATTCCATCTCTAATAAGGGACCTGTGACTAGACTATATTATAAAGAACTCTTACAACTTAACAATAAAAAATTGAGTTAAAATTAACTCAATTTTAAAATGAGAAAAAGTCTTTTGATATTTCTCCCAAAAAGATATAAAAATATATACTTATTAGTATATGGAAAGATGTGATAGCCAAAGAGTAGGGCCAGGCATTGAGAGAGCTCCCACATAGGACAAGATAGCATCTTCTGCACAGCTGGATTTCAACCTGCAGGGTCTTCTGGAGCAGCTCAGCCAGGGTGAGTTGAGCAAGTTCAAGTCTCTGATCAGAACAGTCTCCCTGGAAAGAAATTACAGACGGTTCCTGCACGGAGGTAGACAAGGCAGAGATCTTCACCAGCCACTGCCACAGCTACTGGGCAGGGATGGCAGCCATCCAGGTCTCTGAAAAGATGAACTAAACAGATCTGTCTGAGAGAACAAAGGATGAACTCAGAGAAGCAGCTTTGAAATCATTTTATGAAAACAAGCCTCTATCACTTGGGATAATATGGACAAAAGAACTGAAATCTGTAGAACTGCAAGAAATACTGGAGCGTTTTGAAGAGGAAGCACCAGAGTTTACAGAAATAGAGAAAGACGTCACAAACCTGGGGGAAGCTAAAGAAGTCTTGAAAGGAGAAAAGCCAGGTAAAGAGGATAATTATAGGAGTATATTGTAGAAGAAGTGCCAGCAAATGTGGAAGGACTGGCCTGGAAACAGGTAAGGAGTCCACATTGTCGCCCAGAGATACAAGATGCTTATCCCATTCTGCAACCCCAAGGTGCTCCCAGGGCTGTTCCCCCCAGCAGTAGTGCTGCACGGTCCTGTGGGCTTTGGGAAAATCACCCTGGCAAAGAAGTTAATGCTGGACTGGATGGAGGACAACCTCAGTCAGATATTCAAATAGGGTTTCTACTTCAGCTGGAAGGAGCTCAGCCACATGGGCCCCTGCAGTTTGCAGACCTGGTTTTCAAGGACTGGCCTGAATTGCAGGATTACACTCCAAACATCCTAGTCCAAGCACAGAAAATCCTGTTAGTTGTCGATGGCTTTGATGAGCTAAGAGTCCCACCTGGCATGCTGATCCATAACATCTGTGGGGACTGGGAGAAGCAGAAGCCGGTGCCCATCCTCTTGGGGAGTTTGCTGAAGAGGAAGATGGTACCCAAGGCCGCCCTGCTGGTCACCATGCAGCCTGGGACCCTGAGGGAGTTCCGGCTCCTATTGGAGCACTCACTGTAAGGAAAGATGGAGGGGTTCCTGGAGCAGGACAGGAGTGGGTATTTCCTGAGATGCTTTGGAGATGAGGACCAAGCTCTGCGACCTTTGAGCTGATAAGAAGCAACAGGGACCTATTCCAGCTGGGTTCAGTGCACGCGGTGCACTGAGGGGTGTGCAGGAGTCTGAAGCTGCAGGTGGAGAAGGGGAAGGGCCCGGCCTCCCTCTGCCACACCTACATGGTGCTGTTCCTGTGCTTCCTCTGCGTCCAGTTTCCGCAGGGCACAGAGCTTCAGGGCGCTCTGTGGGCCCTGAGCCTCCTGGCTATGCAGGGCCTGTGGGCACAGACGTCTGTGTTTGATGGAGAACACCTGTGTAGGCTCAGGGTGCAAGAGTCCGACCCCTGTAGGTTCCTGGACAGAGACATCCTCCACCAGGACAGAGGCTCTGAAGGCTGCTACTCCTTCCTCCACCTCACCTTCCGGCAGTTTCTGGCAGCGTTATTCTATGTCCGGGAGAAGAAGGAGGAAGAGGACAGGGACAGATTCGCCTGGATCGTTGGCCTTGTGCAGCTGTATTCCAGAGAAGAAAGACTCAAGAACCCCAACCTGATCCAAGCGGAACATTTCTTCTTTGGCCTCTCCCACAAGAAGAGAGCCAAGGAGTTGGAGACCACTTTTGGCTGCCAGATGTCACTGGAGATAAAACAAAAATTACTGAGATGTGACAAGGATAAACACTCATCAGCTATGGACCTGAAGGAGCTCTTGTACTGCTTGTATGAATCTCAGGAGGAAGAGCTGGTGAAGGGTATGATGGCACCAAAGAAATATCCCTGCACTTAAATGAAGTGGACATGGTGCAGTCTTCATTCTGCCTCCGTTTTACATGGAACATGCACATGTCACTTAATCTTGTTATATATGAAATATCTATATCACCAGTATAGTGAGAGAAATAAAGGTGAAATAATTCCCCCCAATAAAGAAAAGATGCCTGACAATAGTCATTAGGGAAAGGCAAATTAAAAACCACAGTGAGATACCACATCATATCCACTAGGCTGGCTGGAATAGAAAGTTAGATAATGACAAATATTGACGCAGATGTGGAGAAACTAGAACTCTCATGTACTGCTTATGGAAATGTGAAATTGTGCAGCCACTTTGGAAAACAGGATGGCAATTTCTCAAATGATAAACAGAGTTCTCATATAATCTAATATTATATTTATAATTATATAATCAAGATAAATAAAAACATATGAACACAAATGTTTATAGTATCGTTACATATAATAGCCAAAAGATGGACACAGCGTAATGTCTATGGATGGACAAATGAATAAACAAATTGTGGTATATCCAGCTTATAAAATATTATTTAGACAAAAACAAAGTATTGAACACATGCTTAAACATGAATGAAACTTGAAAACACTACACTAATTGAAAGAAGCCTGTAATGAAAGACAAAATATTATATGGTAACATCACATATGATTCCATTCATAGGAAAGTAAAATGGCCAAATTTATAGAGTCGGAAAGTAGATAAGTAGTTGCTTAGAACTGGGAGGGAGAATTGGTGAGTAGGGGAATAGGGAATAACAGCGAAAATATTTAGGATTGCTTTTTGAGGTAATGAGAATATTCTGAAATCAATTGTGGTGATAGTGATATGTATCCGTGAATAAGCTAAAACATTTCATTGCATTCTTTAAATGGCTGAATTGTGTGATAAGTGAATTATATCTCAATACATCTATTAAAATGCAAAGTAAGACTATGAATGTTTAACAACTTTTCTTATGTTTAAAGACCATTAATATTTCCATTCAATGAACTATTTATTCATACTCTTGAACAATTTTTTTAATTGCATTTCTGTTTTGTTTGTTTTTTTCTCATTGATTCTAGGAACTCTTATGTCTGAGAGATTAGTACTATCTGGATATGAGTTGCAATTTTTTTTTCTTTTTGAGTTTGCTTATGATTTTCTCCATAACAGAAGAGTGTAATTTTATATATGTGCATTAATCTATCACTACTTTTATGGCTTCCAGATTAGAGTCATAGGAAGACCTTTCCTAGTCCAAGGAAATAAAATAATTATCCTGTGGTTACTCCTGATTCATTTATGGTTACATTTTAATATTTGCCTTTAAACCTTTATTTAGTCACTTTTCCAAACAAAAGTATAAAGTGTGTATCCAGCATTCTTCTTTTCAGGCAGCCAGCCAGTGATACTAGAACCTTTATTGCAATCTCATCTTTTCTCTACAGATTTGAAATGTAGATAGTAAACTTCCTAATATATCTGGCTTTACTTCTTTTCTTTTCTTTCTTTCTTTCTTTCTTTTTTTTTTTTGGAGATGGAGTCTCACTCTGTTGAGTTGGAGTGTAGTGGCACAATCTTGGCTCACTGCAAACTCCGCCACTCAGTTTCAAGTGATTCTCCTGCCTCAGCCTTCCAAGTTAGCTGGGATTAGAGCCATGCACAACCATGCCTGGCTAATTATTTCTTGACTTTCTATCGTGTGTTATTGGTCTCTCTCTTCAGGCACCAATATCAAGGTGCTTTAAACATAGAAGCTATATGCAGATATTTCCTGACTTAAATATGGTTCAACTTATGATTTATTTTATTTTCTTATTGGGGTATTAAACATATTTTATACTAATGTTATTTTTGACTGTTGACAGATTTATCAGGACATAACCCTACTGTAAGTTGAGGAGCATCTGTAATATGTTTTAATATCTGTTAGCAAAGAGAGCCTTTACTTTGTTGCTTTTCTTTTTAAGAGATTTTTATGTCTAGCCTTGCTGGTTTAGTTTTATTTATGAACTTCAAAATTAACTTTCTAGTTCCATTGCACAAACAAAAGTGCACAAACAACAAAATAGGAAACCATCATCACAAAAATGCAAAAACAAAGGTGTATTAGTTATTTTTTAATATTGTCTTACATTATTAAAAACGATGGAAATTGACATTCTCCTAGTGTTGATTTTTTTTCTATTCAATAAGGAAGGGTGTCTTTTTATTCGTTCAGTTCTTCTTTTGAGACCTTCAGCAGTGTTCTAAAACTTCCCTTATATAAAATGTAAACACTCAAGTTTTTCCAAAAATTTTTTGTCTTGTTTTGCTGCTGTCTTAAATGTAATTTTCCCTCACTTTATTCTCTAGCTTATTTTCTATATATATGCATTCTTCTGATTTTTTCTCTTTTTTTGAGATGGAGTCTCTCCCTGTTGCCCAGGCGGGAGTGCAGTGGTGTGGTCACAGCTCACTGCAACCTTCACCTCCTAGATTCAAGCAATTCTTCTGACTCAGCCTCCTGGTAGCTGGGACTATGGGCATGTGCCGCCATGCCTGGCTAATTTTTGTATTTTTAGAAGAGATAGGGTTTCACCATATTGGCCAGGTTTGTCTCCAACTCCTGACCTCATGCAATCCACCTGCGTCAGCTTCCTAAAGTGCTGAGATTACAGGCTTGAGTGAATTCTCCTGGCCTGATTTTAGATTTATAATTTGACACACTGCTATATTACTAAATTCTATTACTTTAATTGCTTAAATTTTCAAGAAATATGATTATCCCACTTACAATTTTATCAGTATCCTCATTTTCAACTTTTAGTTTTATAATTCTTTTCTCTTCTTAGTGTTGGTTAGCATAATAATAAGTAAAAATGGCTTTACCGAATATTTGCTTTGTCCTGGGTTTAGTGCAGATTCCTTAATGTGTCGCTTTAAAGTATTATGCTTTCTGCTGAAATATATGTCTCATGATTATGTTGTATATATGCTTATATTATTTATATTATTATCCTACAGTTTATCTTTTATTTGATATTTTTATAAACAGATTTTTAATTAGTCCCAATAATATTTCTCCTTAGATTTATTAATATGATATTATAATCACCAAGAATTAAGCATCTTTGCAATTTTGGAATAAATCCTATTTGATATCAATATGTTATATTTTTAATATACTGGTTTTATTAATCTGTTTTCATGCTGCTCTATGGACATATCTGAGAATGGGTAATTTATAAAAGAAAGAGGTTTAATTGACTCACAGTTCCACATGGCCAGGGAGGACTCAGGAAGCTTACAATGGTGGAAGGGGAAGCAAACATCCTTCTTCAAAGGGAGGCAGGAGAGAGAAGTGCAGAGTGAAGGGGGGAAAAAGCCCTTCTAAAACCATTGGATCTTGTGAGAACTCACTCACTGTCGTGAGAACAGCATTTGGGAACCATCCCCATGATTTAATCACCTCCCACGAGGTCCCTCCCCCAACATGTGGAGATTATAATTCGGATTGCAATTCAAGATGAGTTTTGTTTGGGGACACAGAGTCAGACCATATCACTGGTGTATTAGTCAATTCTCATGCAGCTATGAAGAAATACCTGAGACTGGATTGTAAAGACAAGAGATTTAATTGACTCACAGTTCTGCATGTCTGGGGAGATCTCAGGAAACTTATAATCATGGAAGAAGGCACCTCTTTACAGGGCAGCAGGAGAGAGAATGAATGCCAGCAGGAGAAATGCCACACAACTTATAAAACCATCAGATCTCCTGAGAACTCACTATTATGAGAACAGCATGAAGGAAATCAGCCCATGATTCAATTACTTCCCACGGTGTCCCTCCCATGAGGGATTATGGGGATTACAATTCAAGATGTGCTGTAACCAAACCGTAACAGCTGGTGATTTAAAGAAGAATTATTTTGTTTCTTGTTATTTTCTATAATTATTATTCTGATATTAGAAAATGTGTTCTGTATTGTTTTCATTCTGGAGAATTTGTTGACATTTTTTATTTGTCTCATCAATTTTCTTGAATATAACCTACAAAACTTAGGATGAAGTTTATTCTTTATCATCAAGGCACAGAATTTAACATGCATTAATCAGATGCCTTTTTGATTGTGTTATTTAGATTTTCAATATTGATCTCTTTTGGATTAAGTTAATGAAAGTCTTCTATTTTAGTGTGTTTTGATCCAATCCCTAATAGTTCTTAATTTTTAATAGTTCTCTAAGTCTCCACTAAGTATCTACTAAAGTTTGTATGGTTTCTCCTTTCACCCAATTTTAGTCAATACAGTTAACTTTCTTAATATTGTTTTGTAGTGTAAAATATGCCTATGCTATTACTTTAATTGACCCTTAGATATTATCTTTCAAGTCCCAGTTACTAGTGGCCATCTTAGCTGTATTCTAACTTTTAGCTTCATTTCCATCTTCCTCCTCTCATTTATATTAATTATATTTTTTTCTGGATCACCAACATTTATATTATTTATATTCAATTTTGCTGTCTACTATTTTTAAAAATGTCTTTGTTCTGCAATCAAATAACTTCTTTTACTGCCATTCATTTTACATTGCCCTAGTTATCTATTTATTGGCTAAACTTTGTCTTCCAGTTGCTTTTTTTGTTTTTTCTCAGAAAGCCTCCAGGTATCAGCTGCTAATCTGTCTCCTTTATACTTGGAACTCAGGTTGGCTTCACGGAAATTCCTTAAATTACAGTTTATTCCTTAATAAGAGATACTTTTTCATCGTCTTCTGTCACTGAATGTTGCCATATAGTAATCTGAGGTAACATGTTTTTTCACTTTATTATGATTTAAACTTTTTCCTGACTGCCCTCAAATGATTATTTGTTTAAAGTGTGGTAACTTTATTGGAAATAGCTCAGTGTTTACTGATCTGAGTTACTTTTCCGTGCCACATAATGTTCTCTTTCAAAATGTAAATTTAAGTCTTTTTATACCAGAATAATTTCCTTCAGTTATATTTTTAAATATTTGCTCTCTCTTCATATCACTTTTTTCCTTCAGATATTACTTTATGTTTATATTTGATCTGGTTTGCCAGCCTTCTATAGCTGTCATTTTCACTCTACTTTATTCTATTTTCATTGCATTCCATGTCTATCATTTTTCACTAATTGTTTTAATTCAATGTCTTTATTTAACTTTATTTATATTCTGAAATTTTTTTACTATATTTTTCACAATATCCATTCTCCTTTGTGCTTCTTGCAACTTGTCAGCTTGTATTTTACCTCCACCTGTATGTCACCTCTTTCCCTGAATTTCTGTATTCCAATTTTGTGATTATTTTTTTGTAGCCATGATTGTTTTATTAAATTTTAAACTGAATGTTACATTTTTGGTTATAATCTTCATATATTACATGACCGTATACTTCTGGTACATCTTTTTCTGATGGTAAGTTATATTTCTCTGTTTTCACCTTCCTTTCTTATAGTTTCTTTTTTTCTCTTCAAATTTCTTTTTACCATCTTATAGTTTATTTTATCAAGGCTGCAACAGATCATCTTATGATATTTGGTTGGATGAATTAAATATTCCTTGTGTGTTTCCTGTAAAGGTCTGGGAAAGGGTAATTGAGAAGCCAGTATATTGTAGTCTTCCAGGATTTTTCTCTCAACCACTTTCTCCTCTGCTGCAACCAATACCACCTGTTTTCTTCAAATAGAGCCTCACTATCTGTTTCTTTGTTAAGATATATCTCCTCAATTTCTCCCAACTAATCTGGGCCTAAAAGGACTACTTCCTGTTCCAAGTTCTCCAGCTGTCTTGTTGGTTAATTCAACAAAGGAACACAGTTTTTGTTGAAGGGACGCAACTAATCCTCTCACCAGCAGAAGCTGTATTTGTGGGACTTTCTGAATTTACAAAGGTGTATTTATACACCTCACATTTTGACTCCACCCCCATTTATCCCATATGTAGATTTTTTCCAATCTTAGGCTATTTTATCTTATCCTGTCTCAAAACACTTAGCTCTCCAAATTTCCTTTCTGAAAGGCTCTTGACCTTCAGGGAATGCACACTTTGTTCTGTCTTGCTGCTACTTTTCATCGTTCTGGAAACTTACCCTCTCTATAATGCACCACTGTTCCCTATGCCACTGTGTCCTATGGGGCTAAAGTCAGTTTCAGCTGCTTTAGATTATACATCTGAGTTTGTGGATTTTTAAATCTCCTACTTAAGCAAACATGGGGTTTTCCTATTGCTCACTTTCTTTCTTGTATTCTTCTTTCCTTTATTTCTTCTTCTTCTATTTTTTTTAAGGGTTCCAGAAAGAAAAAAAGGGAATATTCATATTGTAGCTAGCTCCATATTCATACTCTCATGTCCAATATTTCTGTATAAACAGCAAGTTAAATCTTAAAATTTTAAGTGTCCTTTTACTATTCGGTGCATGCAAATGTAGCCTTTCCATCAATGCAAGAAATTTGTTACTATTTTTAGTATGGCTACATGGAACTGCAACCATTGCAGTTGCACAAGGCCCTGTATTCAGGAGACCCTGCACTTGGGATTTAATGTTCTACAGCTGTTTGCTGTCTTTATATTTGAATTTGTGTTTTGTAAGCTAAGTCTGATAGGAGAATGGAGCATGTGTGCGAGATTAAAATCTGGGCACATGTACTGTGCTGCTTCCTATCACCTCACCTCCCCAAGACAGGTTCTAGGCTCCCTGCCCTTTCCTTTATGATCACTGCCACCTTTTGTCCAGGGAGGTAGCCAGGTTGCTTAGAGGTCCACATTCTACCATTGCTTTCTGCCCATAGAACATTGGGCAGATAACTTAGTGAGAGCTTCTCCTCCTCTAATTTAGATACAAAATTCATTCCATTGTGAAAGATTTAATTCTTTTAGGGTCAGTCACTCGTAATGGGTTGAGTGGAAAGTCTTTGGGAAGAGGGGACTGACCAGTCCTTCCTTTCTTCCTAGGGCTCTGTGTTTGCATTTTCCTCCAGCTCTGCAGATTATGTAGCCAGCTTTGACTATGACAGTCGTTCCTGGTATCCATAAGGGAATTGGCTCCAGGAGCCCCCACACATACCCAAATCCACGATATTCAGTTGTTTCTGTAAAATAGTATAATATTTGCTTATAACTTATGCACATCCTCTGTATACTTTAAATTATCTCTGGATTACTTATAATATTTAATACAATGCAAATACTATATAAGTGGCTTTTATATGGCATTGTTTATGGAATAATGATAAGAAAAAGTCTGTATATGTTCAGGACAGATGCAGTCCTTTTTTAATTTCAAATATGTTTTATCTGTCATTGATTGAATCTATAGATGTGGAACCCATGGATATTGACGGCTGACAGTATTTACATTCTGCTGTTTAGAATATTGAAACTAAGATATAACCACACATCTAATAAGGGTCTGGGTCAGGATACTGGAGCTTTTATCCTTTATTGCTATTTTTGTCAAATAATAGCAGACTGCACCATCATGATAGAGCAATTAGAAAACAAACTCTGGAAGCCCTTTGAATTTGACCCCTACAATTGGTGTGCCTTTTAAAATGTTTGCTGATACAGCACTGTATACTTGTTAGTGTATTAGGTAATAAGAGAAACACAGAGATTAAATACACTTGGTTTGTGCTCTCAGAGAGCCTAGATACCGTGTGTGTTTGTAGGATTTGGAGAGATGAAGGTGTTGGGGGTTAGGGAAGGAGAAGTATGGTGGTGGTAGTGGAGGTGAAGTTAATCCTGTTGCTAGGGAAATAAGTCATATAAAGTGCTAATCAAAGTTCAAAGAAGGGTATAATTAAATCCTATGATTTAGGGATGGCATCTTGAGGAACACTTAGTCTGGTTTTTAAGGATGGCTAAGATATGGACATGCAGAGAATGAAGGCATGAGAGCTAGAACAGAGATGAATATTTAGGTGAAAAGGACTCTGTCCGCAGAGGACTGACTTTCCTTTAGAGATTGGGGAGTGAAAACTAACCAGATTCAGTTGTTAATGTAATGAGAACTTGGTTTTACTAGTAGCTTGAGACAATGGGTAGCATTTAAATATAATAATCTGTACCTACTCATGTAACATTAATTGTTACCTGAGTCCTTTGGGAAACACTGGGATGATCACATCCTGCCCTCAGAGGACTTTGATCCAAAAGGGCAGAGCAGAGTGGTAGATAACAACAGGAACACATGTGATAAATGCCTTGAATGGGATACAGAAGTAAGGCTAGGGGGGATTCCAGAGGATGGAAACATTCAACCCTTCAAGAACGTCAAGCAAGTCTATCAGTAGTTGGCATTTCCATAGACTTTGAAGGATGGGGAAGATTTTGCCCCTCTGGACTAGGGGGGAGGATGCCCAACCAGAGGAACAGCATGAGCGGAAGAAGGAAAGTAAAGGATAATACAGTGAATAGTGACAAATTCTGTTTGATAAGGGTAGCAGTAGAGAGTGTAGGGAAGGATTTTGTACAGCTAAGGAATGACAAGGGAGATACCGTCACAAAGAATAGTCAGTCGAGAAGTCCTTTCAGATGATGTCAAATTTATAACCATAAACAATGAGAGAAGGACAGAACAATGAAGAGCCCTACATAAGAAAGCATGAAGCTGCTTCAGAATTGCTGTGAGGTTTCTTTCCTCTGGAGATGAAATGTCACTGCATTTCTCAGATGACAATAGTATGATACTGCTCCAAAGGGAAAAGAAAAGGTACTGACTCTGACGAGCATAATTGTATCTTGCCATTTTCCCTTTATATCATTGGCTATGCTCCAGGCTTTCAATACAAACTTAGTCATCTGTAGACTTAGAGGATGACTGGTCCAAAGACTCACCTATTCATGTTCTTGTCCAGAACAAAAAATCTGTATCTGTTCCTGAGAGATAAGATGTCCATAAAGTGAATAAATAAGAAATAACCCAACCAGTTCAAACAAATTAGGGTATAGCCAAATTTCTTAATTTATTACTTGGTTAGAATAAAATGAGAAATATTTCAGAATAATAGAGACAATAGTCTTTCCCAATATATTATGGTTTTGAAATTAATGAACAAATAAAACTAACATCTTAAAGTTGGTAGCCTTTTATTTTCAAAGTGGGTTCACATTTATATTCTCATAGCTTCAGAAATTACAGGGTATGAAATTTTTGCCCTATTTTATAAATGGGGAGACTGAGAATAAGGCATTCATGACTTTCTGAGAAATAAAAGGCCTTTGAAGTGACTGAAGAGCTATTGATAACTTTCCTTTTACAGATATGGAAACACAGACCTATGGGAGGAGTTGACTTTCCAAAGACTCGGAACTAGTGACTGTTGAAGTTGGGATTCAGATCCTACATTCTACCTCTTAATGTAGAATGTAGAAATGTAGAATCCTTCCCTCTACTCTTCCCACCGCTTCTGAAGAGTAAGTAAGAGCTTTCCTTTTGATCATTGCCTCTATATGATGCAGCAAACACCCAATTCTATTTCACAAGAATGTAGTTGAGTCTATTAAACGTTCTGTAGACAGTGTGTGTCAGCACAGTTTGTTCCCTCCTGCACTCTCTTAAATGAATGCATTCTTCACCTGCAGAGGGGTGACGTTTCAAATAAAGCCAGATAATTTTCTGTTTTTGAAAATGTCAAAGATGATCAGAGATCACTTCCAGGCTTGGAGCCACACTACCAATTTTTTTTTTAATGACTTTGCAGTTTAAACACATGGGTAGATTTAATCTCTGGGTTTCTTCTGGTGAGTTGAAGTTTGGAAATTCACTTAATCCTTTGCTGTCTTAAGATCAGTATCATGCACAATATAGGCTGTTCAAAATGTAGTGTTTCTGGTTATATATAAAAACAAAATTATGGCAGGCTACAAATCAGCAGTGTGCCCAAATGCTTTCTAACTGCTTGGAGAATTACTTCAGAGAATAAAAGAAATGAAGGACAAGAACAGTTTGCTACTTTATAAACTTTGGATGATCCAGATAATTTAGAAAATTCTTTCCACAAGGAAAAATAGCATTCATTACAGACTTAAAAAAAAAAACAGCTGATGACTGAGTATTTGTGATACAGAAAATATCCTATTTTTTAAGTCATCACATATGGATTGTAATTTGGATACAGAAAAAGTATTTTTTATAGTTCTGCCTTCAAAGAGGTTGGGAGAGGTTTGATGTGCAAGGTGACTCATAGCTTTTCTTTCCATCCTCATTTTGTGTCTTAGGAAAAAAAAACCTCTCCATCTCTATAGTGATTCAGTTGACCATTTTTGATCATGTATTTATAGTTTCTCTGTCAACAAATACTTTTTTTAGTGCTTCCTAGATGTCACGACATAAAAATTGTCCAGCTACTGATTAAACACTTGCCTTATAATTTTGGAAGAAAGCAAGTTTTCTTTTGTATACTTTTTATTAACATGAATATAGTAGCCCCAAAGGGCTGGGCTGGTGAATGGCATTCCCCCAAGTGGTGAAGCAGGGCATAGGTAAGTTGTCAAGACAGCCAGACACCAGTCACCAGAAAATGACTGAAGGCAGCACTCATTCTTCATATGTGGCATTTCCATGTTTCTTCATCAAGCTTGTGTCATGTTTCTACTTACCTGCATTACAAAATTTTCTTTTGTGGAGAGCATGGGATTTGGCCATGCATTTTATAAAAGCATGTTTGTAATTAATTAAGTAACTTTACTGCTTAGAAATCACAAGAGGCCATCACTGACCTTGGTTTTGGGCTCTGGCAAATAGCATGCATAAGGAGTCAGAGGAGGTGATGGCAGAGCAGTCAGGGTAAGACAAGGGTTTAGGCTTGTGCGGTGGCTCACGCCTGTAATCCCAGCACTTTGGGAGGCCAAGACAGGTGGACCACTTGAGGTCAGGAGTTCAAGACCAGCCTGACTAAGTTGGTGAACCCCCATCACAATAAAAATACAAAAATTAGCTGGGCGTGGTGGCGCACACATGTAGTCCAAGCTACTCAGAAGGCTAAGGCAGGAGAATTGCTTGAACCCGGGAGGCAGAGGTTGCAGTGAGCCGAGATCTTGCCACTGCACTCCAGTTTTTCTTTAAACTAAAAAAGGGTTTAGTTTCTGATCTTTAGGCATTGTCTCGTCATGGCAACATGTGGTTGATCTGTCTTGCTTTCTTGCCTGTGAGAGACACAGAGTGAAAGAAACTTTTGAGGATCCTCGCTCTGTGTTATAATAGGCTGATGCTCCTTAACCTGTAGTTCAAGGGTATCACTTAGAATAGGTGAACTCCATATGAAAATTAAAAAGAAGTTTATTAAAGTCTATTTAAGCAAACATAAGGACTTAATCCCTAAATATTCTCGTAAGACGGCAGGCAGAGCATAAAATCAAAAGTAAGTCTCCCACTCCACCTCCTCTTTGCAGATCCACTGCAAGAGATGACTTACTTCACCTTCTCTGATTTATGTTTTTCTGGTGGGTACCTACAACTACTCACTCCATTGTCCATAAGTTTGAGAGATAAACGTAATTTCTCAATTGCGTGATCATCAGTGTTCAGCAATAGTAAAAGGTGATTCCAAAAACAAAAGATGTAGTGTTTGCTCTTGTACAATACAAACTTACTCCTATTTCTCTTTCTCTCCTAGTTCATAAGAGTTTTATCATTTTAAACATTTTAACATTTCCATGGTTTATAGATTTGAGACTCTTTTTCTTTTTTTGGAGACATGGAGTCTTGCTCTGTCACTCAGGCTGGAGTGCAGTGGTGCAATCTCAGCTCATTGCAATCTCCACCTCCCGAGGTCAAGCTTTCCAAGTAACTGGGACTGAAGGTGTGCACCGCCATGCCCAGCAAATTTTTGTACTTTTTAGTAGAATCGAGTTTCACTATATGTTGGCCGGGCTGGTCTTGAACTGACCTCAGGTGATCCTCACCTGCCTCGGCCTCCCAGAGTGCTGGGATTACAGATGTGAGCCACTGCGCCCAGCCCAGATTTGAGACTTCTGTGCTTTGCTTACAACTTGAAAAAATAAAATTCAACAATATTTACATTAATAGGGTTAGGCAAATATTATTCACTGCAGAACCAAGTAGTGAAATTTGATCTGTAGAAAAACGGAAATGTAATCTTAAAGCATTACATTTGAGTCACTTTAAAGATAATTTTCTGCAAGTCAAGGCCAAGTGAATTCTCGCTCTCTTTTTTTCTTTTTTACAGTCCATTAATTGTTTGTTGTAATGGCATATTTTAGATCAATTCATATTTAAACCATGAGGGGGTAAGGCTTTCAGATATCTGCCTGGGAGACTGAGGAGTTTGGAGAAAATGTCTAAGAGAAGAAATAATGAATAAGTCAGGACTGTTTGACCAATGAGGTTTTAATTGTCAGAGCAAAGAGGTCTGTCACACTTGTTCCTAGCTCTAAGAGAGGAAGCAAATAAATAAAACATAAGATAATTCTTCTCAGTGAAATTTTTATAGGTTAGTTAAGGTATAGGGTATTATTGCTTTGATAATTTGATATACTGCTAACTAAATAAGGGTAAGAGAAATAATTACAGAACTCTATCTAGTGAAGTTCCCAGGATTTGAACAAAAACATTCAATGATGCTGGCTTACAAAGCCTAGTGGAGATGGTGGGGTTGGTGAACATAGTACACAAGGGTGGCTGGAATATGGCAGAATCTAGTGGAAACAGCTACTTTATGCAGTGGACATGGGGATATCAAGAAGAAGCAGATGTGGACCCAGCAAAAGTGGCAATGCCTAGTAAGAGCTATAGCACTCAGTGAAATCAATTCATGCCTGGGAGAAAGTATACCACTCATTGGAAGCTGTTGTGCCCAACAGATTTGACTGTCGCTAGAAAAATAAAATTGGTTTGGAAAATGGGAAAAAGGAGTTGATGTTATATGAAAGATGAACAGCTTGTTCATGAGATTTCCCTGAGGACTTAATTAGGAGAGAGAGAGAGTAGAGGAAAAAAAAACTAGTCAAAAGTATATATATATGTATATACATATATAGTATTTTAAATAGATCCTTGATAAATGTAGACACTTTAAGTTATATGAAGAAATTTTTCTAGAGCAATATTACATTGTGGGAAAAAGTGTGAGAATTTGGTCAGAGGAAGAGCTATGTTTGAAAAGCTCTTAAACAACTCTAAGATGATCTGAGCCTCATTTTTCTAATCTGTAAATTGGGAATAAGAAAATCCCCCTTTCTTACTAGGTGTTGTAAGAATGGACTACAGAGGTGTGAAAATCACACGTGAAACCTACTGGGTTTTAGGACTGTTGGCCTTTCTTCTACAGAATAATCTAATTTTAGAAATATTTTTCTTTGGATACCTGACCCCCAAAATCTGGAGCTCGGACAAGCCTTCTTATTCCTTGTTTAGTAAGCAGCAGTGATAAACGTAATATTTACTCATCTCATTAATACAGTTTTCTGGCTTGCTGTACTCTAGGGTCAAATGTATCCTCAGTGTTTTGACTTATTTCAAGAACACTCAGAGAAAGATATTGGTTATGGTCCTGATAAATAAAAACCTTATTGCCCAGACTGTACTAGGCAGAATTTTCTCCTGAGATGACAATTCAAATTCCCTAGTCCTGACAACCAGGTGAATCAACACAACTTATGGATTTATTGACAAACTTATTGTTGAGAATTTAAAAAAGAAATTAATTTTTGTTATGTCATTATCTGGATTTTTTTCAATACTGGTTGATTGTACTTCTGTGAGAGTGGTAATCAGTATGGTAGAAGAGGAAGAACATTAGAATAGAATTTTTAAAAATGAAGAACTTAAACTGGGTTTATTCTCTTTTTTTTTTTGAGACGAAGTCTTGCTCTGTCATCCAGGCCAGAGTGCAATGGCGCTATCTCGGCTCACTGCAACCTCCTGCTCCAGGGCTCAAGTGATTCCCCTGCCTCAACTTCCTGAGAAGCTGGCATTACAGGTGCCCACCACCACGGCCTGTCTATTTTTTGTATTTTTAGTAGAGATGGGGTTTCACCATGTTGGTCAGGCTGGTCTTGAACTCCTGACCTCAGGTGATCCACCCATCTGGGCCTCCCAAAGTGCTGGGATTACAGGCACGAGCCACCAAGCCTGGCCTCTCTTATTTCTAATTAATAAATAATATTTATATTTATTTATGGACTACAATGTGAAAAAGGCTATCAGGAAAACATTCACTGAAGTCTTAATTGTAGAACTTAAACTTGAAAATGAGTAGAATTTGGACATGTGAAGATGGGCCTAGATTTTAAGCCTCAGAAACCAGAAACGCACAAAGGTTCTGAGGTCAAAAATCATGGCCCATATACAAGAAATGGTGAAAGAGTACTATTTGGCTTGAGTTTGACCATGAGAAACAGAATGTTAAGCCACCATTTCACATTGTAATGACTATGGGGCAGAATAAAAAAATGTTTCCTAGTATGCCGTGTAGAAAAGCCAAATGCAAAATTACATCTCTACGCTGACTTCAGCTTTGTAAATTATGTCTGCTCATGAGCAAAGGCTGAAAGAAAATGCTACCCACAAAAAAATTTATAAACATATGATATCAGATGAGATATTTCCATTTAAAAATTTTTTTGTTTGTTATTACACATTAAATAGTTGGAAATGCATGAAAGTAGTTTGTGGATGGGTATATTTTATGAATGTGAGGGTTTCAGACATTTATACATATCCTAAAAATATAAATAACTTGTTTGTGAAGCTCAGTGTCCATTGCTCACGTTCTAATTTCTAGGAATCCAGCACAATGAAAATTCTAGAAATCCTCTTTTCATTTCTCATTTGAAAGGAGGTATAAAGTATATGTGCAAAGTGTTCCTGCTTATAGCAAAAGACAAATCTAACAGGTACCCATCTGATAGAAAGGGCTGATTTTTTAGCAGGGCATTATGATGAAAATGCTTGGCTCTCTGTAAAAAAAGTAAAATATGGAGAATTATTTAAATTGAAGTGATAAAATACAAAGATTAAATAACATTTCATAGATGCTGAATTACGCTCAAGGGACTCACTTATTAGGCAGTCTTGTGATAGAGGTAAAATATATCCATTTATTCAAAAAGCAGTTTATTGCCCACCTCACTGTCTTGCTAAACTCAGCATTTTCTCAAGGTAGCTGGAAGCAGAATTAGTTGTCATAGTATTCATAGGCCGCTCCACACCTATCTTATTGCCAAGATGAACTAGATTTGTTTGCAGGAAAAAAATGGAGAAGATGTCGTTGATTGGTATGACTTATTATAAAGCTGCGTACTTATTTGGTGCTTTTACTAAATTAGATTTTTCTAATCATCAAAATATATATGTATGTATTGTTATCTTCTGCAATGCCTTTGACTTCTCAGAGGCTATAGTCAAACATTAAGCAGAATAACTTACTTGACTAAATCACTAAATTTTATGCTGTTAACATTGGAAAAATTATACATCAAACCACCGCATTTTATACAGTGGGAAACTGAGAACCAGAAAGAGCAATATTTCCCAATTTCACAGTGAAATCCCGTGGTTATGTAAGACTAGAAAAAAGTCTCCTCCTTTCCCATTTAGTACTCTCTTTCTAAGTATCATACCATGTTTTTATTGGAAACACAGAGCAGGCTAAAGGATAACAATTAGAAGCATATCTTAGATATGCTTATATTAAAGTGGGAAATTAACATTAGAGTGGGACATAACATTAAAGTGGGAAATTAAATTAGATTTATGGGAGAAAAAAATTAGATTTACCTCCCTTTTAGAAGAGTAGTAATTAGCACATTGCTCAATGATGGAAATGGGCATTGTTAGGGAGTGACTTGGGGCTGATATGTGGCATCTTTATCTTTCTTATGTGTGCTTCACTATAATTACTCGCTAATGTCAACTAAAATGATGCTCTCTGAAAATGGCAATAGAAGGAACGAATCAACAGTTAATGCTGAAATATCTATTTACTTTCTAACTACTCTGAGCCCAGTAAAAGGCTCTAGAGGACTACTACAGCATGACAGGTTCTTATTCTTGAGGAAATTAAAATCTAGTTAGAAAAAGAAGTATAAAATATACAATAAAGCAACAAATAATACTAAGAAATATACCTATTTGCAAGTTTATTGGGTATAATCACTAAGAAGACATACAAATGACCAACAGACATATGAAAAGTGCTCAACATCACTAATCATCAGAGAAATGCAAGTTTAAACCACAACGAAGTACCATCTGACACCAGTCAGAATGGCTATTATTAAAAAGTCAAAAAACAGACAACAGCTGTTGGTGAGGATATGGAGAGAATGAAATACTTATTCCCACTGTTGGTGGGAATGTAAATTGGCACAACCTCTATGGAAAACAGAATGGGGACTTCTCAACGAACTAAAAATAGAACCATCGTTAAATCATCAATCCCACTGTTGGGTACCTACCCAAGGGAAAATAAATCATTGTATCAAAATGATACCTGCAGAAAGAGGATGCAAAGCAAGATGTCCAAATAGAAGCCTTTACTAATCATCCTGACTGCAGGAATATTAAATCGAACTATTCACATACACACACACACACACACACACACACACACACACACACACATCACCTTCATAAGAACCGTAAATAAGACGAGTAATCACAGTACCTGGTTTTAACATCATATCACTGAAGGAGACACTAAAGAGAATAGGACAGTCTTGAATTGCCAATGCCACCCTCTTCCATCCCCCAGCAGCAGCCACATGTCACAGAGACAGAATCTGTGCACTTGAGGGAGGAAGAGCACAGTGATATGGGACTTTGCTCTAGAAATCAGTGCTGCCCTGTCACAGTGCAAAGCAGCACCAGGCAAAACTCAGCTGGAGCCCATGGAGGGAGCATTTAGACCTAGCCAGAGGGGAATTGCCCATCCCATAGTCAAAACCTGAGTTCTGGCAAGCCTCATCACTGAAGCCTAAAGTGCTCTGGGATTCTGAATAAACTTAAAAAGCAGTCTAGGGCACAAGGACTGCAATTCCTGCGCATGTCTTGGTGCTGTGCTGGGCTCAGAGCCAGCAGACTTGGGAGGCAAGTAACCTAGTGAGATACCTGCTTGGTCGGCCAAAGGGATTGCTTGCACCACAACTCCAAACTCCAGGCAGCACAGCTTGTAGCTCCAGGAAAGACTCTTTCCCTCCTTGTGAGAAGAGGAAGGGAAAGAGCATAGAGGACTTTGTTTTAAAACTTGGATACCAGCTTAGCTAGAGTAGGACAGAACACCAGCAGAGTTGTGAGGGTCCCATTTCAGGATCCCACTCCTAGATGACATTTCTAGACATACCCTGGGCCAGAAGGGAACCTACTGCCTTGAAGGGAAGGGTTGAGTCCTGGCAGGATTCATCATCTGCTGACTAAAGAGACCTTGGACCCTGGATAGTTGGCAGTGGCAGCCAGGAAGTACTTGCTGTGGACCTTGGGTGAGACTCAGAGGTGTGCTGGCTTCGTGTGACCTAGTGCATTCCCAGCTATGCTGGCTATGGGGAGAAACTCCTTCTGCTTGAGAAAAGGTGATAGAAGAGTAAAAGGGACTTTGTCTTACAGCTTAGGTATCAGCTTGGCCACAGTGGGATAGAGCACGAAGTGGGCTCTTGGGGTCCACAATTCTGTACCTTCACTCTTGGGTGGCATTTCTGACCTGTATTATGTCACAGAGGAGCTCACTGCCCTGTAGAGCAAGTCCCAGGCCTGGCAGCATTTACAAAAAGCTGACTGAAGACCACTTGGGCCTTGAGTGAACGTTAGTGGTAGGCTGGCTGACATGGTTCATCTCTGTGTTCCCACCAAAATCTCATCTTGACTTGTACTCCTGTATTCCCTCATGTTGTAGGAGGGACCCAGTGGGAGATAATTTGAATCATAGGGACAGTTTCCTCCATACTATTCTCATGGTAGTGAATAAGTCTCAGGAGATCTGATGGTTTTATCAGGGCTTTCTACTTTTGCACCTTCCTCATTTTCTCTTGCTGCTGTGATGTAAGAAGTGCCTTTTGCCTCTTGCCATGGTTCCGAGGCCTCCCCAGCCATGTGAAACTATAAGTCCAATTAAACCTTTTTCTTCCCAATCTCAGGTTTGTTTGTATCAGCAGTGTAAAAATGGACTAATACAGTAAATTGCTACCAGCAGAGTGGGGCGTTGCTGTAAAGATACCATATGGAAGTGACTTTGGAACTGGGTAGTAGGCAGAGTTTGGAATAGTTTGGAGTGCTCAGAAGATAGAAAAATGTGGGAAAGTTTGGAACCTCCTAATTACTTGTTGAATGCCTTTGACAAAAATGCTGATAATGATAAGAACAATGAGGTCCAGGCTGAGGTGGTCTCAGATGGAGATGAGGAACTTGTTGGGAATTAGAGCAAAGGTGACTCTTGTTATGTTTCAGCAAAGAGATTGGCTGCATTTTGCCCTACCCTAGAGATTTGTGGAACTTTGAACTTGAGGAAGATAATTTAAGGTATCTGGAAGAAGAAATTTCTAGGTGGCAAAGCATTCTAAAGGTGACTTGGGTGCTGTAAAAGCATTCCATTTTAAAAGGGAAACAGAACATAAAAGTTTGGAAAATTTGCAGCCTGACAATGTGATAGAAAAGAAAATTCTGTTTTCTGAGGAGAAATACAAACCAGCTGCAGAAATTCACGTAAGTGTATGGAGCCAAATGTTAATCCCCAAGACAATGGGGAAAATGTCTCCAGGGCATGTCATAGGTCTTCATGGCAGCTCCTCACATCACAGACCCAGAAGCCTAGGAGGAAAAAATGATTTTGTGGGCCAACCCAGGGTCCCCATGCTGTGTGTAGTCTATGGACTTTGTGCCCTGCATCCCAGCTGCTCCATCCATTGCTAAAAGGGACCAAGCTGCAGGTCAGCCCATGGGTTCATGGGGTGCAAGCCCCAAACCTTGGCAGCTTCCATGTGATGTTGAGCCTGCAGGTACACAGAAGTCAAGAATTGAGGTTTGAGAACCACCACCTAGATTTCAGAGGATGTATGGAAATGCCTGGATGCCCAGGAAAAAGTTTGCTGCAGGCATGGGGCTCTCATGGAGAACCTCAGCTAGGGCAGTGTGGAAAGGAAATGTGTCAGAGCCTCCACACAGAGTCTCTACTGGGGTACCATGTGTTGGAGCTGTGAGAAGAGGGTTACTGTCCTCCAGACCCCAGAATGGTAGATCCACTGACAGCTTGCACCATGTGCCTGGAAAAGCCACAGACACTCAACACCAGCCCATGAAAGCAGGTGGGGGGGCTATACCCTGCAAAGCCACAGGGGTGGTGGGGTTGCCCAAGACTATGGGAACCTACCTCTTGCATCAGCGTGATCTGAATGTGAGACATGGAGTTAAAGGAGATCATTTTGTAGCTTTAGAATTTGACTGCTCTGCTGAATTTCAGACTTGCATGCACCCTGTAACCTTTTGTTTTGGGCAATTTCTCCAGTTTGGAATGACTGTATTTACCCAATATCTGTATGCCCATTGTATCACATAACTATTCACAACAGTAAAGTCATGGAATCAACCTGTGTCCATCAATGGATGGCTGGTAAAGAAAGACGTAGAGTGGCTGAATGGATTAAAAACAAACAGCCCCAACAATCTGCTGCCTACAAGAAACACACCACACCTATCAAGACATAGACTGAAAATAAAGGGAAGACACAAAGAAGTCATTATATGATAATAAAGGAGTCAATTCAGCAAGAGGGGATAAGAATTGTGAATGTAAATGCACCCAACCCTAGAACACCCAGATTTGTAAAGCAACTATAATTAGAGATAAAGAGAGAGATTGATCCCAATACAATAATAGCTGGAGAGTTCAATATCACACTTTCAGCACTGAAGAGGTAATTCAGACAAAATCAACAAAGATGCATTGGACTGAAAAGGTACTGTAGACCAAATAGCCTTAATATATATTTGCAGAACATTTCATTCAATGGATGCAGAATACATATTCTACTTCTAAGCACATGGATCATTAAGGATAGCCCATATAGGCCACAAAACAAGTCTTCAAAAATTCAAAAGTCTTGAAATTATATCAAGTGTTTTTTCTCTACAGTGGAATAAAATTAAAAACTAATTACAAGAGGGATTTTGAAAACCATAAAAAAACATAGAAATTGAATAATATATGCCTCAATGACCAGTGGGTCAATGAAGAAATTAATAAGGAAATTAAATATTTCTTATAACAAATGATAAAACACAACATACCAAAACCTACTGGATATAGTAGAAGCAATACTAGGAAGAAAGTTTATAGCTATAAGCATCTACATCAATAAAGTAGAGAAAGTACTGCAAATAAACAACTAATAATAGATCTTAAAGAACTAGAAAAGCAAGAAAAAAATAAAACCAAAATTAGTAGAAGAAAAAAACCCCAAAGAGATATAATTAAAATTGAAACAAAGAAAATTTTAAAGATCAGCAAAATGAAAAGTTTTTTTTTTTTTTTGAAAAGACAAATAAAAGTGACAAACCTTTAGTCAGAATATTTAAGAAGAAAAGAGATAAGGCCCAAATAAATACTATCAGAGCTGAGAAAGGAGACATTACAACTGATACCACAGAAATTCAAAGAATTGTTAGAGGCTACACTGAACGAGTATATGCCAATAAATTGGAAAATCTAGAAGAAATGGATAAAGTTATAGACACATACAACCTTCCAAGATAGAACCGTAAAGAAATCAAACAGTCAACAGAGAAATAACTGTAATGAGAATTAAACAGTAATAAAAAGTATTCCAGCAAAGAAAAGCCAAGGGCCAGATGGCTTCACAGCTGAATTTTATCAAACACTTAAAGAAGATTTACTATCAATCCTACCGAAACTGTTCAAAAATCTAGAGGGGAAATAAATGACTCCAAACTCATTCTACCAGGCAATTATTACCCTGATACCAAAACCATGCAAAGACACATGATAACAACAAATAAACAAATAAAAAACGTCAGGCCAATATCCTGATGAAGATTTATGCAAAAATTCTCAAGAAAATACTAGCAAACTGAATTGAATGTCACATTAAAAATCATTCAATATAACCAAGTGGGATTTATCCCAGGGAAGCAACATATACAAATCCATCAATGTGACACATCATGTCAACAGGATAAAGGACAGAAAAACATTATGGTTATTTCGATTGATGCTGAAAAAGCATTTGATAAAATTCACAATCTCTTCATAATAAACACATTCTAAAAACTGTGTATAAAAGGACCATTACTCAACAAAATAAAAGCCATATACAACAGACCCACAGCTACTATTATAGTGAATACAGAAAAACTGCAAGTTTTTCCTCTAAGATTTGGAACATGAGGTAGAACAGTGATAAAGGGATGTCCGTTTTTACCACTGTTATTCAACGCATTATTGGAATTCCTAGCTAGAGCAATCAGACAGGAGAAAGAACTAAAAGGCATTGAAATTGGAAAAGAAGAAGTCAAGTTATCCTTGCTTGCAGGTGACATAATCTTTTATATTTGAAAAAAACCTAAAGACCCCACCAAAAAACTGTTGGAACTGATAAACACATTCAGTAAAGTTTCAGGATACAAAATAACATAAGAAAATTGTAGTATTTATGTATGGCAGCAGCAAACAATCTGTAATAAAAATCAAGACGATAACCCCATTTATAATATCTATCAATAAAATAAAGTACCCTAGGAATTAACATAACCAAAGAAGTGAAAGATCTTTGCAATGAAAACTATAAAATGTTGATGAAAAATATTGGAGAGGAAACAAACATGGAAGGATATTCAATGTTCATGGATTGGAAGAATCAATATTTTTAAATATTAATACTTCTAAAGGAATCTACAGTTTCAACATAATCCTTAATGTAACAATGACATTCTCCACAGAAATAGAAAGAACAAGCCTAAAATTTCTATGGAACTGGAAAAGATGCTAAATAACCAAAGCTCTCCAGAACACAAAGAACAAAACTGGAGGAATCACATTATCTGACTTCAAATTATACTACAGTTATAGTAACCCAAATAGCACAGTACTGGCATAAAAACAGACACACACAGACCAATGGAACAGAACAGAGAAACCAAAAACAAATCCACATGCCCCCAGTGAACTCATTTTTGACAAACGTATGAAGAATATTAACTGAGGAAAAGACAGTCTCTTCAATAAATGATGCTGGGAAAACTGGATATCCATATGCTGAAGAATGAAACTAGACTCCTACTCTCACCATATACAAAAATCAAATCAAAATGGTTCAAAGACTTAAATCTAAGACTTCAAACTATGAAACTAGTACAAGAAAACATTGGGGGGAACTCTCTAGGACATTGATATGAGCAAAAGTTTCTTGAGTCATACCCCACAAGCACAGGCAACCAAAGTCACTGTGAAATACAGTTTGGAGGTTCCCCAAGACACTGAAAATAGAACTACTGTATGACCCAGGAATTCCACTCCTAGGTATATACCCAAGTGACGTCAGTGTATTGAAGAAATATCTGCACTCCCATGTTTACTGTAGCACTATTCACAGTAGCCAGGAGTTGAAATCAACCTAAGTGTCCATCAACAGATTGATGTATAAACAAAATGTGGTAATATAAACAATGGAGTACTATTCAGTCATTAAAAAGAATAATATCCTGTCATTTGTAACAAGATGGATAGAACTGGAGGTTATTATGCTAAGTGAAATAAGCCAGGCAGAGAAAGAAAATCCTCACATGTTCTCACTTATTTGTGGGAGCTAAAAATTAAAAACAATTGAACTCATGGAGATTGAGAGTAGAACAATAGTTATCAGGGGCTGGGAATGGTAGTGAGGTGTTGTGCGGCAAGTGGAGAAGGTTAATGCATACAAAAGTTTAGTTAAATATAATGAATAAGATCTATTATTTGATAGCACAACAGGTTGACTGCAATCAACCATAATTTATTGTATATTTAAAGATAAAAGAGTATAATTGGATTATTTGTAGCACAAAGAATGGATAAATGCTTGAGGTGATTGCTATGCCATTTATCCTGATGTGATTATTACCCACTGAATGCCTGTATCAAAATACCTCATGTACCTCATAAATATATATACCTACTATGTACTGACAAAAATTAAAAGTAGAAAATTAAAAAGATACCTGCAATCGTATATTTATCACATAACTATTCACAACAGTAAAGTCATGGAATCAACCTGTGTCCATCAATGGATGGCTGGATAAAGAAAAATGTGGTAGATACATCATGGAATACTATGTAGCCATACAAAAGAATGAAATCATGTCTTTTGCAATAACATGAATGGAGCTAGTAAGTGAAATGAATTGAAAACAGCAAATAGAATGCTCCATGGTCTCACTTATAAGTGGGAGCTAAATAATGGGTTCACATGGACATACAGAGCAAAATAATACATTCTGGGGACTCCAAAAGAAGAGAAGGTAGGAATGGGGGTGAGGGCCTAACTAGTGTACAATATTCAGTATTTGGGTTATGGACAAACCAATGCCAAACATCACCATTACGCAATATATCCATGAAAAAACCTGCACATGTAACCCCTGAATCTATGAAAATAAAAAATAGAAAAAGAAAGATAAGCACTAGAAGATACTATTCCAACTGAATTTTTATGATACTTTCTGAATTTCAACAACAAAAAAAATGCTTACCTTTGCCTCTTATTGGTGAATTTCTCTACTTGGCCTTGTAAAGCCCAATAAGGAAAGAAACATGTTCTAATAACATATTGTTAATGTGTGCTTGCAAAGGTGTTTTTCTACCAAACTCTTCCATTCACTGACAGAAAACAGCTTATTATGAATTTTTAAGAAATTTGCCTTTTATGAGTTTACTTTATACGTAAACCCATGTATTATGAAACAATAGAGAAAATCAACTTGCCTTTTATAAGTGCATTTGCCTTTTATAAGTGCATATGTAAACCCATGTAATATGAACCAATAGAGAAAAAAATATTATAATGACATATTCTCCATGTTTACTAACAAATGTGTTTTTCTATCAAACTCTTCCATTCACTGAAATAAAACAGTTGATGATGCATCTTAAAGAAAGTATGCTCGGCCCTGTGCAGTGGCTCATGCCTGTAAGTAATCCCAGCACTTTGGGAGGCCGAGAAGGGCGAATTACCTGAGTTCAGGAGTTTGAAACCAGCCTGGACAACATGGTGATACCCCGTCTCTATTAATAATGCAAAAATTAGCCAGACATGGTGGCACGCACCTGTAATCCCAGCTACTCAGAAATCTGAGGCAGGAGAATCGCTTGAGCCCAGGAGGCAAAGGTTGCAGTGAGCCGAGATTGTGCCATTGCACTCCAGCTTGGGTGACAAGAGCAGAACTCTGTCTTAGAGGGGAGGGGGTGGGGGGGAGTATGCTTAAGTTTTATTGCCTTTTCTTGCTGAGTTTCTCTCTTGACCTTATGGGGCCCAGTGGAAAAAGAAACATGTTTTAAAAGCATATTCTCAATGTTTGCTTATGAAAATGCTTGTGTCTAACTCTTTCATTCATTGAAAGAAAATTTCTTATGATAAATCTTTGAGAAAACATGCTTATATTTACCTCTTATAGCTTCGTATGTAAATCCATGTGATATGAACAAATACGTTCTAATAAAAAATTGCAAAGCAACAGCAAATGATATTAAAAGGATATACTTCATTGCAAGTTTATTTGGCATAGTCTCTAAGAAAAAGAAGCAGAGACAGAATGCTAGTAATAACTGAAGAGTTAGTAATAATTTCAAAGAAAACGAAAGTTGAACTGAGTCTTAAAAGACTGGGAGACTCAGGGTAAGAGTAGGGTAGAGAAGGTAAAAAATCTCTTGGTTTTTCTTACACTATTTTTTTTTTCAGGGCTTTTTTCTCCGTTTAATACCAGACCTTTCTTCTTCATGGGCTCAACATTTTTTTTTTTTCTTAAATGTTACTCAGGACTTCATTTCTAGAGGTCCAATAAATTCTCTTATTTCTTTACTTTGAGTTGGGTAACTGTTATTTATAATAGAAAGAATTCTACCTTATCCACTGATTTTGGCTCCTTAAAGTTTTTCTATTTTAAACATCTTTGCTGGGACATCTTCACTATTACTTAGGCACCATTGAACAGGCTTTAGTGCTTACTAAAAACATGGTTTCCAGATCTGTTTCTTGAGTTCATACTTTCTTTCTGTACTGTCAACTGGGTGATTGTAAACCTGGAGCAATTTTGTCCCCTAGGGAATGTTTGGCAATGTTGAAAATCACTTTTGATGGGCCCACTGGGGTTGGCGGGGGCTACTGGCTTCAAATGGGTAGAGGCCAGGGATGGGCTAAGCATCCTACAAGGCACAGGATGCTCTCCACCTCCTAATCTCTCTCTCTGTCTCTCTCGCTCTCTCTACACACACACACACACACACACACACACACACACACAAACACACACACCCCTCAAAGAATGATCCCATCCCAAATGTCAAAAGTGCTGAGATTAGAAACCCTACTGCAAACCTTTATGTCAAACTGCTAATCGATTTTCGTAATTTGAATATATCCTAAATGTCTCAAATTATGCTTAATCAAAATGGAGTATTTCATTTTTATCACCCAAGCTATAAAGAATGTTCAACAGAACTTAATATGGTTTAGACTTCAAAATATTTATTTAACTATTAGCAGTTTCTATTAAGAAATTAGGTCATACAAGTAAGAATTGATTCAACATTTTGTTTTTCACAAAGCCACAGCAACAAGTTGACACATAAGAACCTAAAGCAGCCTGCTGGTGGGAGTGAAAACTCCTGTTACCAGGTTGAAGCTTCTTTGGGAATCTGTTCTCTTTATTTTACTTTTCCTTTGGATTCTTACTGCGTCCCACCCTATTCATGCTCTTCTCCAGGTTATGCCTATTATTTTTTGGTTCAGTTAACTAATCATCATATTCCTATAAGATTACCATAAAAATAACTCTGCTTTTGTGAAATAGCTATGCCTATTTCTAATTTTTAGGAACATAAATATAAGAAAAGCACAATAAACTGAAATGCTTAATTTCCTGTACTGTGGATCGACATTCTCTATCAGACATACAACATAAATTTTATGTATGTTCCCATCTTTAGAAATATAGAATATTATTTTTAAGTTTTTCCCAAATGAGTACAATATACCATTTTTCTGGAAATGCTAAATACGAACTTAAAAATATCAACATTCCTAATCTTTAGTATAAAGTTTATTGTTATATGAAATTGGCAACTACTGTATATAATTGCAACTTGAGAGCTGGGATCAGTGGTATGTTGGGAAAACAAATCCCTGAAGAAAAAAAAACGATAAAGAAAGATAGGAAGAAAGAAAGAAAAGCCATATATGTAGTATTTGACTATTTCTGTGGAATAAATACTCCCCCTATTGCCAATTTCAAGTTTCCAATGGTTTAATACCTGACTCACAGACTTCCTGAATATTTAAAAATTGGTTCCCAGAAGCTAGGATGAGTTCTACTCCAGTACACCACTGACTACTATGTTTTGTTCTATGGGTAAAGCAGCAATGAAGTGCAATGAAGTGGGAATCTCATGGTATGGAATTTTTGTCCTGGTTAGCTAATTCATGTTTCAGGCTTCGCAATTGCAAAATATAATGGTTGTACTGATGATCTCCAAGATCTATCTTGGTTGTAGCTGTCAAAGGTGCAAAGGGTTCTGTCATCAATTACAATGACTCTTACTGGGAAAACCTCAAATGTCATGAAAATTTGAGATGAAATTGCTATAAATTGGTTTTCTTTTTTCTTTTTTGTTCATTTTGTTTATTATAGATTACATTCTGAATAGGTATCCTAATTCTCTAAAGTAACTGCATATGAATTGAAATAATTATTTGTATTATTGAAATATTTTTGTCAGTTTATTCCTTCATTAATTCCTCCATTAATTATGCTTTCTACACTAAGTAAAACATCTCTGTACCATTAACTTTGGTGTCATTATTTTTATCTAAAAGTAGCTGATTTTTAAAATTTGATAATCTTTTTATGAAATTTTGGAAAAGAAATGAGTTTGATGATGTCACATCTGAGTGATTTCATGGAGAGGCAATCAGTAGTAGGAAGTAAAGATTGTGCTTTTTATGTGCTTTATCCAGTATATGTCTATTTTTTTATGCCATAAATAATTGCTGGCATCTGTGATATATAGATATTATTATCCTAGGAGTCTGTTTTTGTGAAGTTTAACCAAGCCAAAGGAATAAGCCAAGTTTTTATTCCCTCTTTCTGGTCAAATGCAAATTTTCTATTTAAAAGGCAAAGTTTTCATTACCAAAAGATAAATGAGATGACACTAAGTTTCATTTGGTTCATTTTTTTAAGTAGACAATAATGTGTCATACAAAGACATGGAATAGACTATTTTCCTTGACTATGAAATTGACACTTATAAAAGTAAAAAGAATTAATTTAACTAAAACTTTCTACTCCTTGTTAATCTGCCAGTTAGCCCATGATAAAACCATATTCATGGCATCATAGAAGGCCAGAACTGAGTGACCCTGTGAGAGTAATAATTCCATTTCTTTACTAAGTGTATGGGAAAACACACCCAAAGCTAGCAAATGACTTGACATAAATAATATAGAAAGATCATTCTGCTCTTTCTACTCTATCCCAGAGCATCGTGGCATTTAGCAGTATCTATCTTTTCTATTATCAGAATGTAAACTTAAAAAGTATTCTTTGATCCACCTTCTACACTACCACTCACAAACACCCTACTTCTTTTTACCTATTTAGATTCAAGGGCCACCAATCTCTTTTATCTCTTTTCTGTAAATTTCATACCAGAATTCGATCATACTCTTCTCTGCATACTAAAGTGAAGTGACTGATAAGAGATAAACGAAGCCTCCTTCTAGGAAGCATTTGCATTTTCACAGATATTCAAGAGAACCTTAGATTACCTCTCATAACCTTATTATTTTAGAAAATTTAAGATTTACAGAAACATTCTGAAATACTACAGAGAGCTCCCATATATCCCACATCCACTACTCTCTATTGCAAACATCTTACATTGATATTGTACATTTGTCATAATTAACCAACACTGATATTTTATTATTAACTAAAATGTATACTTTATGCAGATTTTCTTAGTTTTTACCTAATTTCTTTTTTGTATGGCAGAAGCTCATCCATAATAATACTACATTTTTTTTTTTTTTGGCCATGATTTCTTAGGATCCTCTTGGCTAAGACAGTATCTCTGACTTTCTTTGTTTCTATGGCTTTGACAGTTTTGAGAATTAGTGGTCAGGTATTTTATAAAATGATTCTCAATTGTCTGATGTTTTTTAATAATTAGACTGAAGTTATAGGTGTGTGGGAGGAAGACCGTAGAGGTCAAATGCTATTCCCATTACGTTATATCAAGGATATATACTATCACTGGCTTATCACTGTTGATGTCAAGCTTCAATACCTAGTCAAAGTAGTGTTTGTCAGGTTTCCCCACTGTACAGTTATTCTGGGTTTCCATACACTCTTTGGAAGGAAGTCACTATGTGCAACCCGTATTTAAGAAATGGGGCTTATGCTTCACCTTCAAATCAAAGTATTTACATACATTGTTTGGAATTCTTCTGCACAAAATATTTGTCCATTATCTTCCATTTATTTATATTTTCAATCACTTATTTATGTCACTATGAACTTACACATATTTAGAGTATAATTTATATTACTTAGTTATTTTGCTGTTCTAATTGTTGCAGCAGTAATCACTGGGTTCTCTTTTAATTGGTTCCTGTGTCCATATGACATATTCTCATTATCAAGTGGTTTTATTGATCACTTTTTTTATTTTATGGAAATACCAGAGGCTCCAAACCCATCTTGTATTTCCCTTTCCTAGTCCTAGAAACAACCATTTCTCAAAAAAGTCCTCATGTCACTTACTGATAAATGGTATTAGAAACCAAGATCTAGGTGCTAGTTTTACTAACTGCTACTGGGATATCATTGATTTTGGGCCCTCTCACCTGACAGAGCAAAGAAATATGTACTTGTATACTAACACATTGCACATGCTTATAAATATGACTATATATGATCATCTATGCATATGTTAAGTTAAACATGAGTTTATTCTGATGTCTCCAACTCTAATCCATTACCACATGGATTAGCTTCCTAATCTTGGTTATCCCACTACAAAAATGAGACACCTTGCTCCCACCGTCTGTCATCCATTTATTTAATTGCTCAGTTGCAGCATATAAGTATAGTAGTTATAGAATTGTTAACCTAACCCATGTGGAAAATAACTTTTGAATTAGAGTACAGTATTTATGTACAACTCCTTTTGATTTCAGTTAATTTAACTCATTCCAAAGTTAGTTCAGTACTTTTTTTCCCCATCCCCACCAGTGAGGTTATTGTATAAATTTATAACACAGTTAGCTTTTAGTCGTACTCCACACCCTACCCTGGGACTCTTTAACCTCCTAAATGTTTTTTCTTAATTGCATACATGAAGATTCATTCTTTGTACTGTAAATTTATCTGTGTTATCACAAATGCATAGTTCCATGAAACCACCATGTAACCACCATTACAGTCTCATGTAGAATATTTTTACCACCTTAAAAAATTCTTCTGCTTCACTTATCAATTATTCCATGCCACCCAAACACCTGCCAACCATCATTATAGTATAATACAGAAGTGTTTCACCACTTTAAAAAAGTCTCCGTCCTTCACCTATTCAGTCCTCCAACTGCCCCCGAGTCCCTGCCAACCACTGATCTTTTTATCTCTCTGGATTTGCCTTTCACAGTGTGTCATATATTTAGAATCATACAGAATGTAGTCTTTTCAGACTGGATTCTTTCACTTAGAAATACAGATTTAAGATTCATCTATGTTTATCTGTGGCTTGATAGGTCATTTCCTTTTAACACTGAGTAGTATTCCATTGTATGGATACACTACATCTTGGTTATCTTGCCATGTTTTGAAGAACACCTTTGTTGCTTCCAGTTTTTGGATATTATGAATAAAGGTACTATGGGTATAAGGCTTCAAATCAGTTGGGTAAATACATTAAGTGTGCAATTGCTGAATGATATGGTGAGAGTATATTTAGCTTTGTAAGAAATTGCCAAGCTGTGTTCCAAAGTGGCCATACCACTTTGAATTTCTATCAGCAATGAATCAGAGTTCCTGTTGCTTTGCATTCTTTTCAGCAATTGCTATTGCTATTTTTTAGGTATTAGTTATTCTAATAGGATTTTTGTGAAATCTATTTACTGTTTTAATTTGTATTTCCCTGAGGACATATGATTTGTGCATCTTTTCATGTTTATTTGACATGTGTATATCTTCTTTGATGGAAATGAATAGACGAGCTGAAAATAGACCCACACATATATAGTCAACTGATTCCAAAAAAGGCACAACTGCAATTCAATAAGGAAAATAATAGTTCTTTCAACAAATAGTGTTGAAACAATTGGAGATATATATATATGTGTGTGTGTGTGTGTGTGTGTGTGTGTGTATGTGTATGTATATATACGTGAAGAGAGAGAGGAGAGAATCTAGACATAGGGCTGTCTATATCTTCTTTGGTGAAGTGTCTGTTCAGAGCTGTTGCTTATTTCTTTGCGTTGTTTGCTATCTCACTGTTGAGTTTTAAGAGTTGTTTGTATGTTCTGGATACAAGGCGTTTATCAGATATGTGTTTTGTAACTATTTTGTCCAAGTTTGTGGCATGTATTTTCAGTCTCAACAATATCTTTCACAAAGCAGAGTTTTTAAATTGTAATAAAATTCAAATTGGTAAGTTTTTCTTTCATGGATCACAATGTTTAGTTGGTATTGTACCTAAAATCTCATCATTAAACTCAAGGTCATCTACATTTTTCCTATTAAAAGATCTATTGTGTTACATTTTGTATTTTGGCTTATGATCTATACTGAGTTAATTTTTGTGGGACGTATTAGCTCTGAGTCTAGGTTGTCGCTCTCTCTCTCCTTGCATATGTATATATCCAATTGTTCCACCATTATTTGTTGAGAGGACTATTCTTTCTTCATTGAATTGCATTTGTGCCTTTATCAAAATCAGTTGACTATATATGAGTGAATCTATTTTTAGTTTCTCTATTCAGTTTCATCACTCTAAATGTCTATTCTTTTGCCAGCACACCACGTCGGCTTCACTACTGTAGCTTTACGGGAAGTCTTTAAATCAATTGTTCACTCTCAGTTGTCTGATAAGTCCAAGCAAAGTCATTGTTTAAGTTTGTCCAGCTTTTTCTTGTTGATGACTTCTAATTTCTTAACATGTCAAAACTGATTCCAGAAGTTTTTCTTCATATAGTGTTTTGAATTCTTGGGTATGCGTTGGTGGAGTTACTGTTTGATGATGGGTATGAACTTCAAGTTGTACTGATGATTCAGGTTACTGACTTATTCATGTTTAAACTGTTATCAGAGGGAAAACAATCTCTCCATGTCTCAATTTCCACAAATTAAAATGAACGAATTCCAATATACTGTCTTTAAGGTTCATAAAGTAATATAACCATCCACCATTTCTCTCTAGTGTCTGGTTCCACCCAGAACTTTTGGGTCTGGGAATGTCCTATTCTGGTAGCTCACCGTATTTCCATCAGGCTTTCTTCTGGCCTGAAACAGCCTCTATCCCATGTTGCAGGTTACACCTTTCAATAGTTTTGGAGACAAACTATGGTATTATATCATGTCAAAGCTGAGGAAGCATGAATAATCTGCCAGTCTGCATACCTATGGAACAGATAGTTGCTTTATTCCAACCTATGCTTCTTGTAAACATTTTGTGGCTTTACTACTACCACCATTACTAGCTATTATTTCTTGAGCTCTGTGTATAAAACAGTGTTATATACCTTATACACATTATCTCATTTATCTGATATATCATTTTGCTAAGTCAGATATTTCTCCATTTTATTTATATGCCAATTATCATTTTGAGTTTACACATCTCATTTATTCTATACATCATTTTGCTAAGTTAGATATTTCTCCATTTTATTTATATGCCTATTGTCATTTTGAGAGAAGAAATGGTTTACCTGTGCACTGTTCAGATGTGAATAACTTGGAATTTGAACTCAGCTCTTTAAGTCTTGAGCTTAGTTACAGTTTGGCTTAAATGTGTATGTTCAATTATCAGCTACCTTCAATCAGAGAAAGTCTTTTTATGTGATTTGCATTTATATTTTATATCTCTAAAGGTTTGTAGGGTAGAAATGCCATCCTTCATAACTAAATACATAGAATGTTCTTCTGCAAGGTATTGCTTGATGATCCTGAACTAAAATATTAAAAGATATGAATGGTAATAATGAGCTAAAATGTTAAAAAATACGAATTGCCCAGATAGCTAAGGCGCCATGTGAACATAATAAGCAAGACATATTTCTGTAGTCTCACTTTCCAGATACTGTTCTAAGTGCTTTATTTATATTAGCTCACTTCCCTCCTCCACAGCAACCCATAAGACTTTATGTTATTAGTAATGGAATCTTATAGTTGAGAAAATGGAGGCACAGAGCAGCTAAATGTGTTGCCCAGGACACACAATTTGTTGGTGCCATTGTCAGGATGTGAAACTAGATAGAATGGCTCCAGAATCCATGTTTCTAGCCACAATTCAATGCTGCCTCTTAGGTGTACTAAGCAATTATTTGACAAACTTTTATTAAATACCTACTGGATTGATGTTGTCACATGCAGGGAACACAGTAAAAAATAACTGGCTTTGCCTCAGTGGGGCTCATGATTTTCTAGATAGTTGATACTAAAAATATACTTCGTGAAATGCCACCGGCAGCAGAACTCGGGAGCTTCTTAGAAATGAACACGCTATAGGGCCTCACCTGAGACCTGAATCTTATGTACGTTGAAAATGGAGAAGAGCCGATTTAAAACACTAGGGTCCTAGACTGTAGATTGCAGGTCTTTTTTTCTTTCTCTGGATTTTAGTTTCTTCACCTGTAAAAAGAAGAGGGAGTGCCTAGATAATATTTGAAGTTAAGTTCATCTCTAATACTCCTATGGGTATCCTCTAGGTCACATTGCAGCAAACTGCAAAGTGGAAGTGACTGGGAAGATGGATGCCCATCAACTTTTGCCCAGGTGTGTGGGCTCCTGTGTGCATGATAGAGTGAGTGCCTTTTGCAATAAAGATCAAACACATTAGTGCTGGCTTTCTATGCGTTCCTTGTTTCTGTAGGCGGCTGAAGGATTAGATTGTGTCCCAGCAAGCTAGATATTGCCTCCAGACAATTTATACGGCTTTTATATTTATTTAGAGAGTAGGAAGCCTAGCCCAGCTTCTGCTGTATGAGGCAGTGACAGGAGAATTTAAAAGGGCTGTTTCATTAATTTTGGACGGAATTTATTGCTGACAAAAGACTGCATTATTGATGGTTGGAAGGCAGCACTCGCCTCGTCTCTGAGGAGCTGCGTGGGAGTGCCGCCCCCTCTTGCCTGCAGCCTCCTTGGAGCTGCTCCTGCGGCCCAGGGAAACCCTTCCTAGGGGAGGAGGGAGTCGTTCTGGCACAGCACCTGCCTGCCTGCCCGGGGTGCCGGGCTGTGATGGCAGAGCCTCTTTCTGACTGTACCACTGCAATCTCTGAACAGGAAGGACACTTAGAGGTCACACAGCTCCATCGCGGCACTTCACGGATGGGGTCCTCGACATGCACACAGGGCAAGAGATTTACTGACATAAGAAGTCAGAAATCAGGTAGAAATCAGGTACAGCTGCATAGCTTCATCGCTCTTTTTATTTTTTAAAAACTTTTCTAAATGACCGTGGCAGGATGTGCGTGGGCAGTTTTCTGTGTGTTCTTTGCACAGCACTGAACTTTGTTTCTCAAATAACGACAATAACATTATATTTTTACAGACTTTAAATGATGTATAAAGGGTTTAATCTCTCACACATTCCTTTGAAATGTGAGAAATGCAAAGAGCCTCAGGCATGTTAATGGTTTCCAGCCACTTGCAATGGGCCAGGTCTGGGCTGGATTCTTTGCACATTATCATCTTTGATGCCAACACCAATTTTGTGAGGTGAGTGTTATAATCCTTATTTGTAGAAGCGCAATACAAGTAAGGAGCTTGTTCAAGGTCTCAGAGAATGTAAGTAGCAGAGATTTTTTTTTTTTTTTTTTTTTTTAGCAATCTTAGGAACTTTTGGAAGTTCAGTTCTAGGTTTACACAATATGCTTTTGTAAAAGGTTCCAAGCTGGGTTTTTGAAGGTGGGAGGAAAAAAAACCTTTCTGTTAGGAATGAAGAAGAGAGTGGTGACTGCTATGAAACCAAGAGATGACAATAATGTCGATGAACTAGTTCATCTTTGGAAACACAGAATTTCGGTGACCTTGAAACTCAGGCTAGAATGAAGAGTGTGGGAGATGAAAGGAACAGGCTTATCCAATGTGAGTATTAAGATAAGCAATTGCCTTGGTTCCCACTTTGTTTTGCCAGAAGAGAAGCTGTCAATGCAGACTAGAAATAGGCTGAAAGTAGAATTATAGTACAATCTTTCCTGTGTACAAATCACTTTCTAGCCTTAAAACTGTGCCTCTTTGATCATTTAGAAAGTGAGCAACTTGACTACTCTGTGACTTTACGATTTCCATGACACTTGATCTGAAAGGAATCTTAGACCCCCCAAACTATCAAATTCAAACCCCTGATTTGGAATATGAGGACTGAGCCCAAAGAAGGAAGAGAATGTTGCAGAAGCTAATGGCAGAATCAAGGTGTTGCTCAATAACCACTGTAGAGTTCTCTCTACCACACCATGTGGCTTTCTATTATTTATATACATACATGTGTGTTTTATGTTTGCATGCATTTATAATGTATACACTATATATACACTACTATATATACAATGTATACATACCTATTATATATTTGTGTATATGTGTGTGCATATATATACATATATATATAGTTTTTTTTCCCCTGTCTATATTGTGGAGGTTAAAGACCTACCTTTAGTGTGGTGAAAACAAAATGACTGCAAATACTCTATAAATGCCTAACTGTAGAAACTTTAATTAGAAAAGTTAAAACAATGCTTGTAAATAGAGCTGTACTTAGAGTACAGCTGTGCCTGTTCTTTCTGCTTAAAGATTTTACTCAGGTGACTTTGAAGTTGGAGATAATTAGATTTGGGAGGTTGGAGGTCATAGAACAGGACTGGAGAGGTATCGGCACTTAGAAATCCTAAGTGTTATACGAAAGGTAGCCTGGACAGAATTGCACATTAGTTAAAAACAACAACGAGTAAACTGCCATGAGGCTATTTAGTTTTAAAACACCTAGATTGTTTGCTATATAGGGGAGGGAGCATTGCTATTGAGTATAATATAGATTTATTTTTCAGTGTCTGACTGCAATAAGGAATTCTGAAGATTGAATAATATAAAAATAGAATAGAAATAGATCCAAAGCCAAGATATTACATGGAAAATATGGTAGAAGAGGAAAATTAACTGATTAAAGGGGGAATGGGAAAGTAAGCGCAAATTAAGAATCCCACAAGAGGCCAACAAATTCAAATGGCAAAATGAGATCGTTTAGAATCAGCACATTATTCCTCCAAGTGTGGCCATGGGTCACTCGCTTTGGAATGATCTGTGAACTGGTTGAAATGCAGATTAGAGGGTTCCCACTTCAGTTCTCTGGAATCAAAGCCTGGGAATAGGATTTGGTAACGAGTGATAAGTACTCTAGTTGTTTCTTATGCACACTAAAGTCTGGAACCACAGGGCTAGGTGTTGTACACACTGCAAATAAATAGAAAAAGAAAATATCTAGAATGACAGTTTGCACAATTTAAGGAGTAAACCATTTGGGAATCTTATTCTTAAAATTCAGAAAACCAACTTAATAATAAGCAGCCAGTATCCATGCATTTTCCATTTTTAATTTGTAGAACAAATATTGATTAGAATACTAGATAATACACACACTGTTTGTGTTGCTCTGATTTATGCCCTCCTGTGATAAACTATTAGACGTGAATTCCCTGGTCTTTATTTTTTCCATTTATTAAAAAAGGAGTGTCTTGATATCGATGGAGTTATAAGAAAAGAGGTTCAAGGAAGAGAAGACAGGGATACAGAAAAAGAATAAATATTTTGCTCGAGTATAAAACCATATTTATTTGTTTAGGCACAATACATACAGCCTTTATTTTAAGTGGTTCTGATGATTAATATTAAAATAATTGCACTGAAATAAAAATATTGAAAATAAGTAGAAAAATTTTCCAAATTGAATTGTCCATGTATATACACATATATTGTGAAAGAATAAATAGATAATGAAAAAGAAGTTAAGTGTTTAAACTATTTGCTTTAATGAGTTAGAAAGGTGCACTTTTTGCTCCTTACCTTGGCAAGCCAGTTCCTTATTCTTTCACAAGGTGGTGCTGTAAATGTGACTTCCCTTGACTGAAAATAACCTTTGTTACTTTTGGAATAATTGGAAGTTTAGCTTGCCATACCCTCTGCTTAATGGTTTCTTGCCAGTTAACAGTAAAGCATTTGTCAGTGACTTTCTGATCATTTGTTATTGGCCATGAGAGAATAGAGAATGTACAGGAAGTGATATGGAGAAAAACATGGCATCTACTTTGATCCAAAGGTGGAGAGCAAAACCCTCACCATAGTTGCTTATGTATCCTGAAGGGACAGATCTCCAGTTACATTTCTCACAAAAATGGTAGTGGCACCAAAACGCAAGGGCAGAAAATTCTCATTGTGTTTGATTTATAGGAACTAAGTCTAGTTTCTTTTTAACTTTAGTTTTTAATTTGGAATTTTATAATTTGTGCTTTGAGGACTAGGTAAATTGGTATGAGTAGCTCATCATTATTTATATTTTTGTTCATGAATATGTCTGTATATTTCTGATGTTTAACTTCACTATCTTACCTGATTTTAAGCAATCCTCTCAGAAAGTAGTTTATTCTATTTATTTGAATAGTTTGTGGAAAAACATTTGCTGTTATGTACAGTCTAAGATATGATGAAATCTAGAAGGAAGTCAGAATTAATGAGATTATTGCATTAAATGGTTTTCTTCCTCCACCTCTTAAATTGTTATTTTTGTTCATATGTCTCTTTTTTTCTTCTTAATCTGGGGAAATTTTAGTAGCATTGAGAATATTTTCCTGTTTCGATGGTGGTAAGGAATGAAGAGTTAACCTTTTTTGTCCTACTATTGTGTTAAGATTCATATAATCTACATACATCTATACCCATGTGGTTTTGTGCTCAGTAGTACAAAACTGACTTTAGGATCTGGAGTATAAATAAAAATTAAGCAATGGGAGAATGTTTAGAACTGGAAGAAAAATTAGAAATAATCTAATTGATTTGTGGTATGATAAAAAATATATGTATATATTTGGTCTTTGTCCTTGGTTCCTGACACAAACCACCTACAACCCTTGGAATTTTGTTATTCATAATGAGCCCCTTTTGACCATTCCTGATTTTATGCTAATGAGGTGACACTTACTGGGCACCTAGATAGCTTCAGGATGCACGCTAGTTGCTAGAAGAAAACACATCCACCTGGTTAAAGAATTAGAACTAGTAGCCCTATCTCCAACTTCATGGAGGGGAGAAGAGCTGGAGAGTTTGATGATTAATGCTTTAATCAATTATATCTATGTAATGAAAGTTTCATAAAAACTTTGAAACATGACCAGGTGCAGTGGCATGTTCCTGTAGTCACAGCTACTTGAGAGGCTGGGGCAGAAAAATTGCTTGAACACAGAAATTTGAGTTTGGTGCATCATGATCATGCCCATGAATAGTCATTGCATTCCACCCTAGGCATATAGCAAGACCTTGTCTCTACACACACACACACGCACGCACGCACGCGCGCACGCACACACATGCACTTTGCTAAGGGAGCTACCGTGTTGCTGAATATTTCCATATGCTGGGAGAGTGGTGTACTCTCTGTATGCCTCCTCTCCCTCAATATCCTGCCCTACACACCTCTTTCTTTTGGCTGTTCCTGAATTGTATCCTTTATAATAAAACAGTAATTGTAAGTATAGTGATTTCCTGAGTTCTATAAGTCATTCTAGTAAATTATAGAGCCGAAGGGAGGTTGTGAAGAACCTCCAAATTTATAGTTGTTAGGCAGAAGTGCAGGTAGCCTAACCACCTCATTGTGCCTGTCATGGGGGCAGCCTTGCAGAACTGAACCCTTAACCCTTGGGATATGTATTCCTTCTGGGTAGTTGGTATCAGAATTGAACTGATTGTCAGACAGAAATTAATGTTGGTGAATAGGAGAATTGAATGTTGTTGGAAATACAAACACTCTTTTCCTAGTCTCCTCATTACAGAAAGTTTAGACACAAGATGTGGTAAGTGAAATGCCTAATTCATGCTGCAAACTACATTAGAAGGTGGTAAAACCAAAAAGAGACTTCAGGCCTCTGACTGTAAGTGCTGTGATCTTTTCTCTACACCACATTGCCTTTATACCACACATTTATTTATATGTCAGCTTTTGATTCATGAATAGAACCCAATCTTCTGCATGACAGAAGAATTAGGATGGTTGGGAAATTTATAAGGAGTAGGAATTATCTGTGATCTCTAAACCCCCTACAACAACAGAAGGTTGGGAGAATCAAAGGATTATTCTGCATTCCCAAATCACCAGTAAATTTCCTAAAATTTCCAAAGAGACATCTGGTGAATTCTAATTTGAAGAAAAAATCTTTCTAATATGAAAAGCTAATATTTAAGAAGAGGAAAACAGAACTGATAATAATGCTTTGCAATCACTGGGACTTTGCAATGTAATTTTACAAGGCTCTTTCTCATTCATTTCTAAATTGCTATTAATAAGACCATGAGCTTGACAGGTGAAGAAACTGAGGCCTCAGAATGTTGTGGTCAAATAATCTACCCAAAGTAAAGAGCTATAAGTAGTGGACTAAGGTTGGTATCATAGGTTTTTGACTTATACATCAATGGCACTTTTCAGGATCACAGGAAAAGACCATTCTAGTATGATTTATGCTACAAACATTTATTAAGGGTCAGGTCTGCATTGCGCCATGAATGATAGAGGCAATGAAGATGAATAAAATACAGTCTCAGTCTTCAAGTTGTTTATTGTCTAGTACAGGTAGCAGACACATATAAATTAGAATACCCTTCAGTGTGATAATTCTATACTATAGGTTCACTCAGTACTGCAGGAGGATAATGAAGGTAACATTGCTTCTATTCTGACTCAAAGACACCAGTGGCTCACACCTGAACTATTACACTTTCCCTTTGTCTTCTTTGGTCTTGCTGTACACTGTCCATTTACCTCACAGAAGTAGGACTCATTCTTTTAAAATGCAAATTAGAACATGTCAATCCTCTGTGTAAAGTCTTCAAAAGTAATCCTTTATATTACTGAACTTAGAATCAAATTCGATCTCCCTTTCAGGGCCAAAAATACCTTACAACAGCTGACTTCTGCCCACTATCCCAGCTCTCCATATTTAGCACTTTCTACTTTGTTCACTATGCTCCAGCCACAGTGGCTTTCTTTGCACTTGGCAAATAAAGCAAGCTTATTCCAATTAATTTCAACTTTAGGGCCTGTATTAGTCTGTTCTCATGTTGCTAATAAGAACATACCCGAGATTAGGTTTAATTGATGCACAGTCCTGCATGGCTGGGGAGGCCTCACAATCATGGTGGAAAACAAAGGAAGAGGAAAGACACTGCTTATATGGTGGTGAGCAAGAGAGAGAGCGTGTGCAGGGAAACTCCCATTTATAAAACCATCAGATCTTTTGAGACTCATTCACTACCACGAGAACAGCATGGGAAAGAACCACCCCTATGATTCAGTTGCCTCCCACTGGATCCCTCCCATGACATGTGGGAATTATGGGAGCTACAATTCATGATGGGATTTGGGTGGGGTTCACAGCCGAACTATATTAGGGCCTCTGTACCTTAGTACACTTTGGACCAGAAATATTCTAGCATTATGGACCATTCACTTAGAATGCTCCTAGATTGTACTATCTGTTATTGAAAGTGGGCTATTGAAGTCTCCAATTATTATTGTAGAACTGTCTATTTCTCTCTTTAATTCTGTTAATTTTTACTACGTATATTTTGGGGCTCCATTGTTATACACATTTATGTTTATAATTATAATATCTTCTTGATGGATTAAATGTTTATCAATTAAAAAAAAAAAGAATACTCCTGGTTCATACTTTCTCTCTTCTCTTATTCTCTTTTCCCCTTATTCCTCTCCCTCTCATTTGTTTATTTTTGCCTTTAGGTCACAATTCAAATATCTCTTTTGCAGAGAACATTTCCCTGATTACCTTAATTACAGCACCCAGCCACACCTGGCAGTTCTTCTCTAGGCCATTTCACATTCTCTAAAACATCTGGCTTATTTATGTTTATCTATGTATTCCCTTTTTCTCCTCATTTTGCTCATTGGTTTCTGCTCTCATTACTAAAATATATGCTCAATGAGGTCACAGACTGTGCATCTTTTGTTGATAGTTGTATCCACAGTGTTTAAAATACTGCTCGGTACATAGTAAGCTCTTGATGTTTATTTTATAAATAAATACATTTTTCCTAGGAGGATTGGGTAAAGGTGTTAAGTAGGAGGTTACATTTTGAAGAATGAAATTCCAGCTACAGAGGTTTTCAAGAAGAGAAAAAGTCCAGGTTTATATGTTAACCTAGAATTACACATAAAGAATTATTCACCCAATCCCCAAATCTGGTACAGAAACAACCCCCCGCCCCCACCACCTTTCTTTTTTTTTTTGAGACGGAGTTTTGCTTCACTCTTCTTACCCAAGCTGGAGTGCGATGGCATGATCTTGGCTCACTGCAACCTCCACCTCCCGGGTTGAAGCAATTCTACCACCTCAGCCTCCTGAGTAGCTGGGATTACAGGCATGCACCGCCACGCCCAGCTAATTTTGTAATTTTAGTAGAGATGGGGTTTCTCCATGTTGGTCAGGCAGGTCTTGAACTCTCGACCTCAAGTGATCCGCCTGCCTCAGCCTCCCAAAGTGCTGGGATTACAGGCATGAGCCACCATGCCCGGCCACCCTTTGTTTTTCTGGTGAATATGCTACATAAGTATAAAATAGGTTCTGCACTAAATATTCATTATTTTACTTTCTTCTGCTTGAAATATAAACTATAACATCTATTAAAATAGGACATCTACTAAATTTTTGAAGGAGTTTTGCCCATTTTACAAATAAGACTCTTTGGCAGAGGAGTGAGCATGTGGTGTTACGTTTTACCACTGAGTTGCTCTCTCTTATATTTCTGATTTTCATCCCAGTCTTTTTTCTTCCTATCTATGCTCAGACTGGCCAGAGACACCTATAGGCCATCACTATTGACAGCTTTCAAGGACTATGCCTTTGTTGCTGTTATTCAAGGAGGCCACATACTGCAGTTCTGCCTGCCAGGTCCTCTGAGTTAAAGATAAGGAGAAGATAGAAGCAATTTGAGGCAATTCAAGTGAAATAAAGTGTTTAATATTGGGCAATTTTGCTCCTTTCACTGCTTTGTTCTGGCTATGGGGACAGTTTGAACTGAGCTTCTGAGAGAGCCGAAGGTACTTTTGTGGTACTCCCAGCTGATCTTCCATTTTCTCTCTCATGCCATCTGTGACTTAGAAAAGAAATAGTTTCCTCAGTGCATGGTGGAGTGGGAATGAGGATTATGTGAAAGTACTTATTGAACCAAGCTGGTCCCTATTTCTGACCTTATATTAAATGAAGTTGGGCAATTTTATGCTCATAGAAAAGCACTTCTAAGTATATTGGTATGCAAACATTGAGATAACTTTTTAACCTCTTACAAGGGGTGCTTTATATTACTTATTTCAAGCAACACTTAAAAAGCATGTGTTGTTATCAAAACCCCATTCTATGAATGAGAGATGAGTAATTGAATCTAGAAGGGATATGCAAGGCAAGCCTCTCTCTCTCTCTCTCTCTCTTTCTCTCTCTCTGTGTATGTGTGTATGTGTGTGTGTGTGTGTGTGTGTGTGTGTATGTGTGAAAGAAAGAGTGAGAGAGAAATACATACTATAATAAGAATATTTTAGGTAACATGTTATGAGGAATTTAAAGATGCTTAAAATCTTTATATGGTGATGGTTGCAAAACACAAACAACCTTCAGGACTGCAGATTCATTTGTGGTCTGTCTTCAATGATCAATTGAAGTAAAATAGGATAACCCTGTATTAGGAAAGTCATCGTCTTAAGGTAATGGTCTAGAACTAAGAAAATTCAGCATATGTTTGGAAAATCAAATAGGTCAGTTTGGCTGACGTGTGTGGTGTAAATGCAGGAGTATGTGAAATGAAACTGGAAAAGTAGAAAGGAGAAATATTGTACAGCTCTTTAAATGACAAACAAATGACTATCTTATAGGTAATAGAGGGGATCCAGAAGCTTATGTGTAGGTAGTAGACATGTTTGGAGGCAGATTCTAAATAGATTAACTTAGTAAACTAGGAAGGATATCCTGGAAATGGAGCATCCAGAACAGACAGAATGGCACCAGATGGAATATTTTGTCGGCTAATACCATGGAGCTGAATGAGGCCTGGGAAGGGGAGTGACTCAGGTGAACCAATTGCCATTAGGAGGCCATGAATCCAGGTTACTCAATTTTGAATATTTAGAATGGAAGGGGAAGGATGGCAATATCCACAAAAATAGAGAATTCATAAGATGATGCTAATTTGAGGGTAAAATAATAGGTCCACAGAAATAAAGTCCCCTGGTGACTTCCTGTTGTCCCATTCTGTCCTGGATCACTCTGCTTAGTGAATAATTTAGAATAGACTTTGATCAGTCTTTATGATATGTCCTCATGCTCCAGATTACAGGGTTAGTTAATACTATAACTCATATGGTAAATAAAGTGAGAAAACTCTTTAGCTGGCAGTAGAATTCATTGCCTTTTCTACCCTTTCGGGAGGTCTTGGTATTAAGGAAGCTGGGTATAATAAAAAGTGCACAAGCTTTAAAGTCAGAGACTTGAATTTGAATCTTGGATGTTACTCAGGGTGTGATCATGAGAAAATTTAAAGAAATATTTATCTGAACCAAGGCTCTTAGGAGGGGTTCACAATGTATTGTGTCTTCTTCATTACTGTATGCCTGACAATTTACAGTTGCAAGTACCATTGCTTTTCAGTAAGCAGTTTTTTAAAGATGGACTTCTATTTCATGTGAGATTTTTTATTGAATTTTATCTCAAAAGGACACTTTCTTGAAATGTCAAGATGGTATTGCCATAAGACTGTCTTCCCACAGCAATCTTTTAGCTGATAACTAGTTCCACCAAAAGTCTACCGTATCAGAAAGCATTGCCTAATCCTTGCATCTAAAAGAAAACAGTTAATAAAAGTCAGACTGATGGTTTGATAGAACATTTACCAAAATGCCAAAACATTTAATCATAGTTCCTATTCTTGGAATTTGGGGAGAATGAGTGAGTGGGAGGGCCTGGGACATAGTGCAAAGACATCAAAGTGTAGGCTGCTTCTGCCATTTATGAACACTAGATTCTGGATTTAAGAAAGAAACTCATGTATAGAGGCAGTCAGTTTAGAAGGGTGTGCTGTAATATGAGAATTATCCAAGTACCTAGGATTGATCTGTCAACAAAAGAATAGTTTGATGAGCAAACTGAGAGCTGTCTTAAATGCTTAAAGATCTAACAGATTGACCTTTAGGTCAAGTTCATATTGCCCCACATTGCATCAAGGTGGCTGAATACAACCATTTACTGGTTTGGCTGTAGAAGAAAGTTCCACATTTATTGGAAGGACTAAAAGAGCTCTAAGGACCATTTCATAAGTTGCTATAAATTACTTAAGGAATTGGGATATTTGTAACTTTAACTGCAGGCAAGAGCCAGTCCTTGAATATCTTAATCTGTTAATGCTTCTATTTACCTTTAACTTCAACTAAAAAAGGGGTTTAGCAATGATGGTTTAACTTCAGAAGGTGATCATAAAATTGCCTACTTGTAGATTAATAAACACCAATATATCTATTTTAAGTTAACCAACTCACATTAACTTTACCTTCTCCTGTCTCATTAAATATAAATTAAATGCATAGTTAGGAAGCTTAACTGAAAACATTTTCCAGAATTTACACAAAGCATGAATACAAAATATGTTGATGGCGGCTGGAGGCAGAGCAACTTCAATACTGTAATGTTAAACAAAAAGCATGTTGCTATGTTGGTGAGCAAAAACCAGAATGAAAGACAATTAGAGATAGCTATTAAATGTATATTTTATTATTCCATGAAACAAAATCAAAGGCATCATGGCACTGTCATGGCAACAATGGAGTATTTCCATCTCTAATCACTACATACAGATTTAGTAACATTGACTTCACCTATTTCTGGGCTATAGTTCAGAGTATTTCTGCCAGGTTAGTTTGAAAATTGTCAATATCGTATAAATGGAAGTAAATTGATGATGCAATATAGAGAATGGAACCATAGCTTAAAACACGCTGTACCTAAAAATAATAGGAGGGTTAATGTTCAGAAAAGGGAGGAACAGTCAACACATTTACTCCATTTATTTCTAAAGCTTAAAAGTTAAGAGGTTATGTTTTGGATATGGCATTTAGTGATTATAAGTATAATCTGTTGGAAATTATTAGGATTCTAATTTCATACTAGGGACTCAGTGTTAGCCTGATAGTCAAGTATTAACTTCTCTATCATATACAAATATTTTCTTATAGGAAGAAATAATTTTGGGAAGAAGTTTCGCATTGTTTTCTCTGTACATCTTACACAGTATTTCCCTGTGCTATCCCTACCATCATCCTCCTTTCTTCCCTCACTGTGTTTTTTTCAGGATTCTTAAAGGAGGAGGATCAAACTGATAGCAGTGGGTCCCTCCTGCTTTCCTCATAGACATGCACATTACAGACAGAAAAGGAACACTTTCTCAAAGAATTTGAGACTTCTTGATCTAAAGAATTGAAAAAAATACAGAGGATTAGATTCACTGTTGTCCTCCCACCGTGTTGAACACATTATTCAGTAGGTTTTAGAAACATGTGCTGACATAACAGGTGCTATAGACTAAATGTTTGTTTCCCTAAAATTTGTATGTTGAAACCTAACCCCCAGAGTGATGGAATTTGAAGGTGGGCCCTTTGGGAGGTGATTAGGTCATGAGGGTGGCACTCTCAAGAATGGAATCAATACCCTTACAAAAGAGGCCTCAGAGAGTTCCCTTGCCCCATTTCACCATGTAAGAACACATAGAGAAGATGGGCATCCATGAAGCAGAGAATGATCGGCCCTCATCAGATGCTGAATCTGCCAGTGCCCTGACCTGGGACTTTCCAGTTTCCAGAACTGTGAGTAATGAATTTCTGTTGTTTATAAGCCCCCAACTTACGGTGGTTATTGCAGCCTGAATGAACTAAGAAAACAGTGGACAACAGCGTAATTTTTATATTAAAAGGATATAGTTTCATTTTGGGTTGTTACAATCTTAAGAATATTATAATCATGCATAGGCTACAGAGTCACCAAAAGTTAACAGAATCTCTGGGATTAAAAATGGATGTCCCAATCTATTTTCCTTAGAATATAAATATTATAAAGATTCTGCATTTTAGATCAACTAGAATTGTCAGGTGATAATGACCAAACTAGTTTCAATGATTACATGACATGCCCTTGGTCTATGACATGAAAGGATTGTTGTTACACACTTATTTTCTAAATTAAAGTTAAGACCTGAATATCAAAAGAATAACCAAACAAGGAAAGAGGAAAGAATGGTAATATAGTTCAGAAACAGGATTTATCTTCAGAGGGTACAGTGATGTCTACAATTTTACTTTTCTATAGCTAGAATTACTGTGGATATAGGTATTAACTTATGTGAATAATTGAAGAGGTAATAGATAAGAAATGGCTGTATTCTGCAACATTAAAATGATATTTTCCTCCATTTTTTCTCATCTATTCCACCTTAGAAGTCATTTGAAAGTACAAAGGAAGACGAACCAACATTAGAAATGACCACAATGAAGTGATATAATAGGCAACTTAAAAAAAGAGTATTTTGTCAGTAAGTGAGGACTTCGATTTTATCTAAGGTAGAAAATTTTTACAAGAGGTAAGACAGAAAAGATTATCTTTTAGCATCAGCTTCTCTAACAGGAAAAATGAGAAAATACAGAACAAAACCAGCCTCATAGATGATACAAGAAACCTCTCCAAAACTCCTGTGTAGAAATGTAAACTCCTGAGTTTCTGTTTCCAGCCTGTTCAAGTTGTTGACCTTGGATAAATCCTTTTATATTGTGGTTCTTGGGGTCCATATGTGTAAAATAACTTGGTTGGAAATAACGAACTTGGATTCCTTGAATCTCTGGCATTCTATAGCATGACTTTCTGGCCTGGAAACAGAGTGATTATATGATTTTTGATAGGTTTTTGTGTTCTTTCCTTTCATTTTGTGGGAATTCATTATTTCACTGTAGATCCTTTGAGAAGCACTGTTTTAGGAGATGGTATCAATGAACCAAAGTCACTTTGAGTTTATGTAAACTGAAACAAAAGTCATTTCTTCTCATTAAAGTCATTTAGGGTTTCTAGAGTCTTGAAGGTTATATGGAATTTGCCACGTTCAACTTTTGTAGTTTGGTCTTTGATGTACCCATTAACCTCAAGGGTGAGATAATCTTTGAATGCCCCCACTGCCTTTTATTAATGTGTATTTATTCATTAAAGATAACACACTTGGTACAATTGTCTTTTGTTATTGATTATTAGACATTCCCCTTCCTAGAAAAGGGGAGACATGATGGAGTAGAAATATATAGTGCTAGACTATTAGGCAAAGACAATGAGTCATTTAAATTCCCCTGTGGAGAGAGAGCAACACACTTTCATATCCACTTAACAGATGCTCAATTGCTCTCCTTTGTACTCTGATTTTGATTAGAGCTGTATGACATCTCAATTTAGACTTCCAATGTGTCAGTTATTTAACTTCTAAGGTAGGGGAGAGGTATTATGCCCATCACAGACATGTTTTGAGGTTCAGCTCTTATAGCGCAAGGCTCTAAAATATTTTACGTGAAAATACTGTTTTTAATATTTTACTGCTTATTGTTTACTCAGCAAGTCAGTACTTTTTTCTCCGTCTTTCTGATAAGAGGAGAGGAGATAAATATGAGGGAACTGAAAGAGACAATAGTACAGATGAAGTTGAGAAGGCTCAGAGATAGAAACTAATGCGGCTGAAGTCACACACCATTAGTAAAAGGACTGACACTAACGAGGAGGTGTCCTCATCCAAGATGCTCCCCTATTAAACCTTTGGTAGCTCAAATTAGTCTGAAGCCTCTACTTTGTATCCTGTGTCTAGTGCTCACATTGTTCTTTCCTTAGAAATAGGTAGATCTGCATTGACAATTTAAAAATAATTTATTATCAACATTGTACAGATTTGTTTTCATCCAGGGTCTGAAGTGCACCACAGAGCTGAAAGAATTACTATGACACTCTGTAAACAAACGGCATTATTATTGAAAATAATTATTATCATTTATGAAGTGGTCACTTTACGCCAGCATTATCTTAATTGCTTTACTTATTTTAGCTTATTGAATCCTCATGACAACTTTGTGTGAGGTAGTTACTATTATCATCATCATCCCTGCTTCATGAATGAAAAAACTGCTGCCCACCAAGGATAAATCACTTGCCTAAGGTCACACAGTTGGTAAGTGCTTACACAAAAAATTAAAGCCAGGTGGTCTGGCTCTGGTGTCTGTGCTCCTCCCCACTACATGCTACTGTCCATCAAAATAATAATGGTCTCATCTCTTTTTTGTTGTTCTTGAGAACTTTAAAATACAAAAAGAAAAGTACGAAGAGTAAAATAAAGTTTATCTTTGTTCCTACCACGTAGAGATAATTACTGTTGACAACATTGAGTTGTATTAATTGCAGATGAAATTACAAAAAAATATCTAGGCCTTTTAGCAGCTATGTAATTCAGTGAAGTTTCTTTATTGGATGTCATTGGATGTTATAACATGTCCAGGGTGGAGATTTCTCAGAATATTTTGGGCCTTATAAAATAAAAGGCCACTATTTGAAAGCTTACTCCCTATTTTTTTTTTTTAAGGGATGAAGGGTTGTATTGGCAATGAAAGTACATTCCACAGTCTGGGAGCGGGCCTGAGCATAGGAGCTCAAAAGCCCTGATGCAGAATTTTTGACAGTTTCCAGAAGATTCCATTGGTTACTCAGGGGTACGCCCCATGTAAATGGAGAGGATGTTCACACAGCACTGGTGTGCTGCTGGCCCTTTGGACACGCTGACAAAATATCAGCTAAAATGGGCTTTCTTTTCTTCCTTTTTCTAAATTTTATTTTACTTTAGGTTCTGGGGTACATGTGCTGGTCATGCAGGTTTGTTGCACAGGTGCATACATAACCAGGTGGTTTGCTGCCTCTATTCCCCCTTTGACTATATCTAGCATTTCTCCCCATATTATCCCTCCCCACCCCCTGCTGTCCCTCCCCCAGCGCCCCCGCCAGCTGCCCCCAGTGTGTGATGCTTCTCTCCCTGAGTCCATGTGTTCTCATTGTTAACACCCACCTATGAGTGAGAACATGCGGTGTTTGGTTTTCTGTACTTGTGTCAGTTTGTAGTGATCACCTCTGGACTGAGTAAAGTTTCCTGTGCATCTGGCCCACTTCTAACCATTATCTAGGATAGAGGAAGGAGAGTTGGTGCCTCAAGAGCTTGTGACATTTCCCAGATTAATGCGTCATATGTGTATAATCATTCAGTTATTTAGAATTCTTGATAAAAGTAACTTTCTATATGTAAGCAATAATTCTGTTATTACCAATAACATGAAGATAGAGTAAATCCAAAAGCAGGCATTTAAAAAAAGGACAGCCACATTTTTCCTTGTCCAGTCTATCATCCATGGGCATTGGGGTTAGTTCCAGTCTTTGTTATTGTAAACAGTGCCACAATGAACATATGTGTGCATGTGTCTTTATAATAGAATGATTTATAATCCTTTGGGTATATACCCAGTAATGGGATTGCTGGGTCTAATGGAATTTCTTTTTCTAGATCCTTGAAGAATCACCACACTGTCTTCCACAATGGTTGAACTAATTTACACTCCCACCAACAGTGTAAAAGTGTTCCTATTTCTCCACATCCTCCCCAGCATCTGTCTCCAGATTTTTTAATAATCATCATTCTAACTGGCGTGAGATGGTATCTGAATGTGGTTTTGATTTGCATTTCTTTAATGACCAGTGATAATGAGCATTTTTTCATATGTTTGTTGGCCACATAAATGTTTTCTTTTGAAAAGTGTCTGTTCATAACCTTTGCCCACTTTTGAATGCGTTTGTTTGGAGGGAAGCATCACACGCTGGGGTCTGTCGGGGGAAGGGCTGGGGAGGGACGGTGGGAGGAGGGGTTGGAGAGGGATAACATGGGTAAAAATGCCAGATATAAGTGACAGGGGGATGGAGGCAGCAAACCACCTTGCCATGTATGTACCTATGCAACAATCTGGCATGATCTGCACATGTACCCCAGAACATAAAGAACAATAAAAAAAAAAAAGGACAACCTTCTCCATAAACACAAAGCAAGCAGCTGAAACAACTTAGGCTCACTTTTCTGACTTTAGTTCAATAAAGAAACTGTTCATAGGAATTTGCTACTTAAGAAATTTTCTTGGGATGTTCATGACCAATTCCTTTAAAGAAGGCCGGGCTAGCTATGCAGGGAATGGATGTCTTCTGGGATTTGGCTTCAGCATCTGGGTGCTTCATTATATATTCAGTGGCATTATTTCACTCAGGAAATAGTAGTAGGGCACACAAATGAGGGGAATTCCGGTGTTTAATTTCCTTTTCTACCTTAAAAACAATTTAATGCAACCATGCATAATCTCATAAGCAGGTGAAAAGGGGGAAAATAGTGATTTCAAGTGCCAAAATCCTTTGGTGCCCCGGAAAATACATTTGACTTAAACATTACAAATAAATTTTATTTGCTGTGCTTGTAATATTTCAGATTAACTCATCGCCTTTCACTGGTTTATTATACAACCTGTTTTCAAGGAGACATTATTTAATTGTAAGGAATAAATTGCTTGTGTGTGTGTGCATAGAGAGTCTTAATATAATTATTTTCACTTTAGATTCTGTGAATTTCTAAATGATCTTGGGGATACAATCTTTTGTTTATGAGTTATTTGCAAGCAGACAAAATTTCTGACGTTCTATAGTTAAATCATTATTCTTATAGTCAAGTAATGATGTAATCATTGTGAATTACATAATTAAGAAAATGCATATAAAATACAAATTTAATAAAAGCTTTCTAAATGGTAATTCTGACAAGAATTAAAATGCAAAAAAAGTAATTTATTATTATTATTTTTTTAGTGGAGAGAGACCAAAGCTTGTGTGGAAAGCTGGGAGGAGACAGACTTCCATGAGCTATGAATTCACCGTCACGGAATTTAGATTCCAATTAGGTAATGAAAAGTAAGCAGAGAGTGAGAACTAAATCCATAAACTGTGATTCACATAAAATGGTAGAATTTTACATGTACAAGTTACAGTTTATTGCTACACAACTTTTATTTTTCTTACTTCCTTAAGCTATGGAAGCATCTCAAAGAATTTTATGATATGAAACTCGTCTTTCCATTTTGGGGACTGAGAAAATTCAAGTACTAATAAATTGAATAACTTGGGCCTGCCATCATAAAGAGAAGAAAATTTCTTGAGATTTAGGCCTCAAGTTCTCTTTCACTCTTCATATCTTCTACCATTCTAAAGAACATGCTCTATTTGTCACGAAATCACAAGGTTGCCACCTATCCTTTTTGACATCCTTGGTGTCATCTGACATTTCTTGGTAGAGGGAAGCACTAATGTGTGACTCCAAGTTGGGGCAATAGGACCAATTTCATACTTGAAAATAAAGAAACATATGGCCTAGAGATGCCTTAGATACCTTTTTCCTCTGGAGAAATATAAGAATAGCTTAGGTAGCTATTTAGTTCAGACATAGAAAAAATTCTTGGAAGATGAGGAAAAGGAACTTAGTGGAAGACATTCAAGGTCCCTTTCAACCTTGAGTATCTATGATACTTGAGGCCTCTCCTATTTCTGTAAGTCTGTGGGTTTAAGAGAAAATACAGTACATGGATGAGTATAGAATTGTTCTTCCTTGTTAGTAATTCAGAAAACAATACAATTTATAACACCGTGCTTTGTCAGTGGATATGACATCTAATTCTTAGAGAAAGATCACATCTGAATTCTGGATATGGTACAACTAGAATTAGAAATTCAGCTGATGTTGTTTAGTATTTCTGCCTGAACAGTAATGGTCACCAGTAAAGTTCTGTGTAGTGGAAGGAGGAGAAAAATAAAAGCTGGATGCCCTTAGCTACCTTTGTAAAGAGTTACCATCCACTGACTTTTGTGCAGACACCCTGTCCTTGACCCAAGCTTTTATTTATATACTTTCCCCTGACTGTGACTTATGCCATCTTCATTCCTTGCCCTCATAATATTTCTTCTAATCAGAATATATTATCTTCTTGTCAAAATCTTACCTGTCTTCAAGACTCTTCTCAAATGTCATCCTCTCTGTGAAGTCTCTTACGGTGAGGCTGTTCTCTGTCCTTTTTTTGAATCTTCAAAGCACTTGGTGCTTTATTCACAGCCCTTACTCTCTCTGACTTGTAATAGGGTTATTTGTGTTCAGTCTTATATTTTCTTCCAAACTCTGAACTGTATCTGCAGAAATTGTCTTCTACTTCTCTCTGTAGCTTCTTAATTGCCTAGCAAAATACCTGGCTTCTGGCAGGTACTGAAAATTATTTTTTGTATTAAATTGAATGAAATTCTAATGAGATCTATGCCCATTATAATGTAAATGATAGTACACTTAATAGGCTAATAAATATAAGTAACTATATTGTATCTACTATAAAATGCCATAAAATATCGTGTTACAGGCTTTAGACTCAGGCAAAATAAAATAAAAATCTTTTCTCTATCACTTAAATTATTTGAATAAATTAGCCTCTTTGTTTGATTATGTCATCTCTTAAATTGGGATATTTGTATCTTTCTTAAAAGGTGATTATTAGATAATCCTAACAATATTTACAATACTATCTGAGATAATACATGAAAGCAGCTCAGCATCATGCCACAAAGCTATTATTTTTATTATATCAGGTATAGGGATGTATACACAGCAACTACTATCTTCAAGAATTTTTCAGTCTACTTGAGAAGGCAGAGAAAAAACAGGTAATTAGAATTCATTGTGATAGAGGTGTGCCTAAGTGGTTTCCCTATAACAAGCACCTTCCTTTGAGTCACCAGTTTCATGTATTCTTGCCAATGTAACTTGATCATAAGTATCAGAAAATGTCTGCTTTTATGCCCAACAGATTAACAGCAGCCTAAACTTTCAAGCTGGGGAGCTGTGTAGAGGTTCTGAATTTATATTAGCATCAAATGAGTGTGACATATAATCCCATGGTCAGAGAAAGCTGTTTCTCCCAGCACCTTAATGTACTTTATGGGCATGAAAAGTCATAAAAGTGTTTCAGTCAGCAGTTCAAGTCAGACTTCTGCCATATATATATATGTGTGTGTGTGTGTGTATATATATATATATGGCTAACTGAAGGAAAGTGATATAAACAAACTCATTAAGGATTTTAAAGCTCAGGCAGAATTTTGTCCGTCTCTAGTTTTACAGATGATGAAACTGTAATCGTTAAAGGAAAATGACTTGCCCAAAGTCACCCAGCTTTTGTGTGGGAAAGCTGAGACTCTTAGGATACATTATATAGCTTTATAAAATGTCTTAATATTACACTTTACACCTTTAGACCATTAACCTTAAGAATTTAAGTAGCCTTGTCACACTTATTACACCTAAGTCACCCCTAGTAGATAGTCCTCTATTCTATGTGTAATTTATCACATACAGTAATGGGAAACTCACTACTGGTCTAGGTTTGTTTCACTGTTAGACAGCTTTAAATGTTAAAAAGTTATCTTTCACTTATTTAACTATTTTCCATCTCTGCCTTCTTATGAGCAATACAAATCAAATGTTATACTTCTGTTCAAAATAACACCGTGAGCCAAGAAAGGAAGGAAAATTTTCAGGTGTTAAAGATGAATGCATAGCTCCAGAGTGACTAGGAGTAGTAATCTTATTTCAAATATAACACAAAGACAAAGCCATCATGGCTCTTAGCATTTTAAAGTTCACGAAGAGACCAGGCTCATACTGGCTAGTGACTTTCTAAGTAGGCTTCCTTCATAAACTGGAAATCTGCAAGATCATCATATCATCCTCCTCCTCCTCCTAGAAAAACGTAGCCAAATAGGCTAAAGATGTAGTTACCTGCCCTGTCTTTAGGTATAAAAATAATTATTTGGGGCAGGGAGCATGTTTGAAACCTTCAGTTTTTGCTGAATGAAGATATAGGGTATTAATTTCACTCACCATTCAATGTTGATAACAAAGAAACAAACATTGAAAACTTAAAATTGCCATGTAACCAGTGAGCCCCGTAGGCCTGGATCAAGACCACTAGAAAACTATACTTCAGGGTGGAAGAAATGACTATTTAATATTAAAGGCACAAATTCTACCACATACACAGTTGTGAGAAACAGCCAGAGGATACAACAAATAGGTAAACTACTCTCTAGATAGCAGGGAATATGGATTTATCTGATAGAAACTTGAAGTATATGTGAATTTTGACAAAGAAAAGAATAAAAAAGGTAATCTAGAAATTAAGATTAAGATTTCAAAGAGAATGGACTTAAGAAATAAATTTGTGAATGGGCCAAATAGAAATCTTTCTTAGGAGAGATACATAGAATTGTCAAAATGAAAACTAAATGGAGCAAATAAACACTATATTTGCTGATAGCTTTGGAAACAAAGTTACCAAAAAGTGCACATGAACAAACAATAAAATTTCCTCCTAAATAATTTCTGGATGTGTAAAAATCGTGGTATCTTTGGGTCAAAAGGTATAGTAAGTTCATATTGCAAACCCCCTTGGTTTCAAATATTTAGCAACCAATTTTTATATATTAGATGGATAGATGAAGATAAAGCAAATAAGACAATACGACATAACCAGAGTAATAAAAACAACGTGAAATCTCAGTGGATGATACACAGAGAGGTATATAAAGTGTTTAGCAGTAAAAGAGCTATAATGAATTCTGTGGTCTGGATTGAAAAGCAAACGGCAGTAACTAAAGGCTTGGCTCTTTCAGGTTTATCAGTAGTAAGAGAGTTCCATGTAAGTTGGGTGCTTGGAGCTAGTCTTGTTACTCGGTATCAGAAATAGACTGTGAGATTCTTTTTTATCTGAGAAGGCTGAATGTAACAGTTACATATTGCAGTCAGGGCCACAGTTTCTATGGAGTCTTGAACTTGAGAGGTGAAGGAAGAATAAGAAATATAGTCTTGAGAATAAGAACGGAATCAAATCATTTGCTGACTGAATGGCTGGGTCTGCAGGGTTCCTCTATTGTTGCAGGGTTAGACTTGGGAAGTCTTATTATAAATGTGGCTCTAGATTGATGGGTTAGAAGATGTCAGTGGAAACTGCTAGACAGTGAGAGGTGAGGACAAATGGAAAGTAGAAATTTCTCCCTTAAAAGAAACCTGGAATCCCTAATTCTAATTGCATGAAGGTATTTAATGATAAGAAATACAGCAAAGAAAATCAACAATTAGATCATTAATTCACTCTACAAGGTATTCGTTTTGTTTAGCAGTTTTATAAAGGCTTTCTTCTTCTTTTCTGAGACAGGGCCTCACTCTGTCACCCAGGCTGGAGTGCAATGACGCAATCATGGCTCATGCAGCCCTGACCTCCTGGGCTTATGGGATCCTCCCACCTCAGCCTCCCGAGTAGCTGAGACTATAGGCATGTGCCACCACATCCAGCTAATTTTTTATTTTTTGTAGAGACGGGGTTTCACCATGTTGCCCAGGTTGGTCTTGAACTCCTGGGCTAAAGAGATTCTGCTGCCTTGGCCTCCCAACGTGCTCGAATTATAGGTGTGAGCCACTGCATTTGGCCAGTTTTACAAATACTTTTAAATAAGCATATTATTTAGTTCTAATTATTTCTTATGGCACTAATAAGTTCATTCAAAGTGGAACTAAATAAAAAAGATGTTAAAAAAGTGATGGATGGTAGATTGGGAGGATTCAATTTATGTCTAATAGAAGTTCTAGAAGAAGAAAATAGAAGGGATGCCAATTAAGCAATATTTGAAGAGTGGGATATTGGCAAATAATTATTTAGAATTGAAGAAATACATGAGTCACGAAGTTTAAATATATAACAAAAGCCAAAAAACACAAGTAAGATACATAAAAATGTAAATACAAGCTGGGTTCCCTATTCAGAGTTTCACAAAACTGCAGTTAAGATGTTGGCCAGAGCTGGGATTTTATCTGAGGATTGTTCTCTTTCAAGCTCAACAGTCATTGTCAGAATTCAGGGCCTTGCTATTACAGCGGTCTTCTCTCTTTTTTGCTAGTTGTCAGCTACAGGTTGTTCTCAGCTCTTGGAGGGCACACTTTACTTTGCCACATTGCCTACTCTGCAACATGACAGTTTGCTCCTTCCAAGTCGGCAGTAGAGTTTCGCATCGTCACAGCCACTTCTTTCAGGAAGGGTCCTGTTCCTTTTAAGGGTTTAACTGATTAGGTCAAGTCTAGGCAGGACAGTCTCCCCTTTGGCTAACTCAGAGTTAACTGATTTAGGACCTTACTGACATGTGTAGAATCCCTTAACCTTTGTCGTATAACAGAATCGAATGCTAGGAGTTAAATCATCATATTCATAGTGCTGCCAATACTCAAGTGGTGATGGTGGTGGTGGTAGTGGTGGGGTTACAGAGGGCATATACACCAGGTAGTGAAGGGGCCATCTAGAATTCTGCCTACCACGGCTGGGGGGACTCAAGCATCAGTCTTTAGGTGATCTCTTCATATGGTCTCTTCATTGTGACCTCAAGGTTGCTGTTTCTTTTTTTTTTTTTTTTGATTGCATTTTAGGTTTTGGGGTACATGTGAAAAACATGCAAGGTTGTTGCATAGGTGCATACGTGGCAGTGTGATTTGCTGATGCTGTTTCTTTTTAAATAGCAGCTCAAAATTTTCTGAGTGAGGGTCCCAAGAGAAACACATGGAAACTACATGGGCTATTTTTACCTTATCTGTAAAATTACTTCTAGAGAAAATAATTTAAACATTGACTCAAGAAAAAGTTGTAAAAGGGAATAAGCCAAGAAAATATTAAAAATTTCTTCAGTAATCAAAACTATACGATCAAGACATCCCAGGAAAAAGATATGAAGTCTAGATAATTTTATAAATGACTTTATTTTAAACTTCAAGAAATAGATCTTATAGACATAGTTTCAGAGAGTGAAGAGGGAAAGCTGGTGATTTATTTTCTTGAGATAATATAAAATAAAAACAGAAGAAAACTTTTTAACTTGATGAAATATATCTATGAAATCTTTACAAAAATTACATTAAAGGATAAATATTAGGAGGATTATTATTGAAGTCAGGAAAAATACAAGGTTTCTATGATAGCTGCTTAAACTCAACATTATAATGGAAGTATCAGGTCATGTACTATTGAAGATAATAATCTGATTGAGAATTGGGAGGGAAAAAATACAATGTTCATTACTTTTTTAAGAACATAATTTATGCAGTTTTCAAACTATAAAAACTTATCAAGTAAACAAATAAGGTGGTTGGTACAAGGGCATCATCATTGTTCATAAGAAATTACTCAACACTGAGTACGTGCTGGATGCTACTGAAGCTGATCTCCAGGGATTAATCCATTTCATCCTCTGTGGAACTGAGAGCTGTTTCTAGCCAGCAACTAACAGGAAAATGGGAACTTCAATCCTAGAACTCCGAGGAAATGAATTCTGTGAACAACCTAAATAATCTTGATAAAACTTACAAGTTATTTAACTTGAGGAATTAGAGCTAGAATGGCCTTTGAAAACGTATAACAATCTGCTTATTTAACAGAGGAAAATTCAAGATCGAGCCATGTAAAGAAGCCACCGGTCACCAGCTGGTGAGTGGCAGAGCCAGGTAATACATTCCACACTGTTGGGCTGTCATTGTTTTGTACTTTTGGCATTATTGTGGCATAGAATCCAATTTTCGTAGTTATAAAACAAAATGAAAGAGATATACAGTCTCTCAGAGTACCTCTAGTTTAACATTTGAGGATTTTTAAATAAATACAAACTGTATTTTCCATTTCTCAATCCACTAAAGCAGTCTGGAGCACTTATGCCTCAGTATCCTTTTATGTATCTACAGAGCAGTATGTAGGCTAGGTAGAGGAGAAGTAGTGATGTTTGGAAGTAAACAAATAAGATTTGCCCTTGTGTAAACAATTCCAGATGGATCTCAGCAAAACAGCTTGAAATGGCAACCTTATAGAATCACACCGCTGCAGCAAGAACACGCACTCGGTAATGGGGCAGGGTTTATTTGCCTGCACACTTTGCATTTGCTTTTGGTTAGATGGAAAGGCAAGGCTTCTGCCAGGCCCACAGAAAGACACTCTGCTTCTGTTAATGTCTTAGTCCCCTAGGTAGTAGGTTAACGTTGGGGTGACAGATGAAATGGTTTGATTTGTCGTTTATACCACTGTGCACAGATGGTTCTTAGGCATCTATATGATCTTTTTCAATACTATTTACTGCATTTGCATCCTGTCCCAGGAGACCAGGTGTAAAATCCAGCACTAAGCAGTTTTTGCTAGCTGTGAATTGAATTGAGCCAAAGGGGCTATGTGGCTGGACTTTGGAATTTGAAATAACGTCATTACTTATACCATGAAATTCAACTGCCTGTAAACCAAAGTTCTAAAATATACTCTAAAGAGAAATCTTCTCATTTTAAAAGATATCATTAATTTGGGTTATCACTTAAGAAATATGACTATTTTTCCTGGTATAAACATGGACATTTTAAAAATTTACTTTTTTATTTGCTAATATAATTTATTATTATTATTATTTTTCTGAGACAGGGTCTTCCACTGTCACCCATGCTGGAGTGCAGTGGTGCAACATGGCTCACTGAAGTCTTGATAAATAGAAGCTATAATATAGAACCAATGGAAATTCTAGGACTAAATAAGATAAACATACACTTCATCTTGTGGTGGGGATGGGCCCACATTGTAATGGACCTCTTGGGCCTAAGTAATCCTCTAGATAGCCTCAGCCTCCCGAGTAGCTAGGACTACAGCTGCACATCATTATGCTGGCTAAATTTTAAATTTTTGCTGGAGACAAAGTCTCACTTTGTTGCCCAGGCTAGTCTTGAACTCCTGGACTCAAACGATTCCCCTACCTGAGCATTCCAGTGCTCATGTAATTTTTGAGTACTGTTTTAATTAAATTTAACAGATATTTATTGACACTATGTATAGGGATTGCTACAGATGCAATGATAGATAAATTGCAGTTACTACTCTCAAGTAGTCCACAGTCCAGAGGAAAGAATATGGCATGAACTAAAAAACTACATAAAAAATGCAAGATGTGCCTCTTTGGAAGGTTAAAGGAAGAAGTGATCATCAGTTGGGTGAGATCATACGTGATTTTAGGGTGAGTTGGTGTTACGTTTGCTTAACCATAAAGAAAGGCAAGAATTTCAACAGACAGAATGTAAGATGGTCTTTTCATACATGAAAATCATCTTGATGTAGAAAGGTATAAACTACATATAATACAGAGCAAGAAGTGACAAATAGATCTGTACAGCTAAGCTGAGTTCTGTGCCTTCACAGTGTTTTAAATTTTTTAACATTCATTGCATGTGAACCATTAATCTTTCAAATAGAGTTGTGTCCCACATTTGCGGAGAATGTAGCCAAGACACAGATAATGATACCAGCTCACAGTTACTGGGGCATCATGTGCCAGGCACTGTCTTAAGATGCCTTCAAGAGTTCTCTTAATCTGTAAAACAACTCTATGAAGTTGTATTATATTAACCCCACTTTACTGGTAGGGAACTGAGCTACAGAGGTTAAAAAACTTATCCATAGTTACAGAACTACTAAGGATAAAGCTTGGATTTGAACCAGCTTAGATGAATTAACTGCTTCATTATAGAAATTACTTATCTGAACTCACGTATGTTATAGAATGTACATATAGACTTATGCACTGATTTTCCAGTCCATGTTGTGTGTGTTTTTTAAAACTTACCAGTTATAAAGTGAAAAGTGAAAAAAAAAGATGAGGTAAAGAACTTTAGAATTAATTAGGTAAACAATAATCAGTTAAAATGTTTGAGCAGAGAGATACTCAAAACTAATGTTCAGCCTAGATTGAAAGGAGAGATAAGCTGTAAGAGAGCGAATTTAGAAAGCAATTGCAAAGTTCAGGCTTGTGTGTATGAGGTCTGTATTAGCATTTTCCCAGAACTCTTGGCATGGTCAGGCTACGGGTAGGTGGCTCCTAAAAGGTCATGAAGTTTCCTTGAAGGAGTTTGCTCTTTATTCATAAAGAAATTCCTCAGGCCCAAGTTGAGCATAACTTGAGGGATCTTCATGTGATTGGTTCCATTTTGACTCATTTGGGGTATTCAAATTTGTTTCCTTTGTCTGTTTTAAAGAGATATGTATAAGGCAAGATTCTGCTTCTTCTAATGGCCAAATGAGCTCATACTAGACTTTCACATAGATAACAACTATAAAATCCGGGCAAAGTACGAAAAGTAACTTTGTAAGAGATCTGGAGAGTGAACATGAGGTGAACTGAAACTTGGAGAAAGGGGTATGCACGGAGTAAGTGTTCTAGTATTTGAACCTGAAGGTAGTGCCGTGTGTAAAGACTACAACTCAATAACTTCAGACTTTTCGACCTGAACAATCAGAGGGCGGAGTTTAGCATATTTACAAATCTGGATAGCAAGGGTAGAATCCCAGAAAATATAAAAACAGAGAGGAGGACCTCTAAGTCATTGTGTAAACTTTGCTCAAATTTCCAGTTAACCTCTGAACCACACATGTGTGGGTACACTCTAAGCCTGTTGAGGCAAGACAAAACTAAACTAAAAACAAACAAAAACTGGGTTGTTGAGCTACTGTTCAGGAGACAAAGTTTGCAGTTTATGTCCAACCAAGTAATCACCTACCATGGAATCATATTATCATTCTTTTGAAGAATAAATGTGACCCATTTTTAAGAGAATAAATAATCAATGGAAGCTAAATCTGAGATGGCCCAAATGTTAGAATAAGCAGATAAATACTTCAAGGCAATTAATACACTATGTTTAGTAAGATATAGGAAAATGCACTCGTAATAAATGAAAGACAGGACATAACACTGGAGAAATGAAAGCTGTAATATAGAACCAATGGAAGTTCTAGGACTAAATAGGGTGAACATGCACTTCATCTTGTAGTGGGGATGTGTCCTCAATGTGATGAAACTCAGAGCCAAACAGACCTGAAAATAATAATTTGAGAAATACCAGGAAGATGCCATGACTGTGAAAACTTTTCCAACCCACTCCAAAATGCCAGAAGGGCAACTCGGACAAAGTTTTAACCAAATTTCAGTAGTTGAAGAAAGTCCTTAGAAATATTTCTCCAGAAATAAACTGATGGGAATTTCATGATTAGAAAATAACCCTTTAAAAAGCTGTTGTCCTTTGCACTGTATTCTGAAAGTAAAGACTTGTTGCTGGGATAAAATGAGAGGGAGAGAAAACAATGAGATATAACACCAGTGAGATGAAGACTTCAGAGTGAAAGTACTGATGCCCTGTCCACGTTTGCCTGCTGCCTCCACCTAGAAGAATATCCAAGCATGTTATCTTTAGGATATGTTCATTTGCTTATCTCATTTAATTAGCTATGTTTCTCATACTTTCAGGAATAATTTGAGAATACTTAAAATAGCCTGTATAAATAACATGAATAGATATCAATACAGATTTTAAAAATCATATCAAGAAATAAAACAAAATAATAATTACTCAAAAATCCCGGGATACAATGGTTACAAAATTGAATATTCTATTTTACTTTGACAGAAATTTAAAGAAAATATTTATGTGCTATAATAAGTGACTCAATAATTACTTCTCAGTAATTAAAATGTTAATTATGAAGAATATGTATTGACATGGAAAATGCTTCCACTATGATTGACAAAATCAAATTAATAAAATTATGGTAGGTTTCTTTATGTAATTATTATGTTTATACAATAAATAAACTTTAAAATGGCTTTGCCCTTTGGCAACTAAGAATAAAAGGAAAACAGGATTGGGTTTTACCTCGCTCATTAGATGAATATTAATCTCTATATAAAAGAAAACCATTAAAAATGTAAGAGTTTTGGAATTGCTTCAGGCTTGGAGAAGCTCTAAGATTTTTGGTGTGCATCTGAGGCTACCCAGGTGCCCTGATGAAGAACACAGGTTTGGGAGCTCTATCTATCCCTATTCCATCAACCCAGAGCAAACCAGATTATAACCTGAAGATGGGCTAGGCCACATTAACTGTCTTGTTATTTGATCATGCTAATGAGACCTGGACATTACGGATGTTTTCTAAGACATTCTTTAAGAATAATTTTCAACTCACAAGGTACCTTAGAACAGAGGCAATTTACATTACAGTTCAATCAATAATGCAAATACAGTGTTCCTTCAAGCCAGGAGTAGGAAAATAACTCATTATAAATGATTTCCTGAGTTTCAGATAAAATTTGCAGATTTTTGCAGTTCTTGGAGAAAGTGAGGGGGTAGCATAGCAAGTCCTCTGTTAAGTTTTTATCTTCTTGGCAAATGCGTGTAAGTCCCAAAGGCAGTGCCATACTCATAATTCAGTTGGTAACCTGCCTGGCACAAGGGAGAGGCCAAAGGGACTGAACAAAACCCCCAAAGACACAGGGACTGAATTATGCCTTTATGCTAGTTCGGTCGTGTCTGTGATGGTGAATTTTGCTAGTCGACTTGATTGGTCAATGGGGTGCCTAGATATTTGGTTAAATATTATTTCTGAGTGTGTCTGTGTGGGTATTTCAGATGAGATCAGCATCTGAATCAGAAAACTATGTAAAGCAGCTCACTCTCACCAACATGAGTGGGTGTCATCAATTCTTTGAGGGCCTAGATAGAACAAAAAGGTGGGGGAAGGAAGAAATTACTCTCTCAGTGACTACTGGACTGGGATATCACCTCTTGCCCTCAGACTAAGACTTACACAATCAGCAGTCCTGGTTCTCAGGCCTCTGGACTCAGACTGGAACTATACTGGCTTTCCTGGGTATCCAGCTTGCAGATGGCAGATGGTGGAACTTTTCAGCCACTATAATCACATAAGTCAATTACTTCTAATGAATCTCTCTCTCTCTCTCTCTCTCTCTCTCTCTCTCCCCCTCTCCCCCCAACACACACATCTCTCTCTCTCTCTCTCTCTGTGTATGTGTGTATAGACAGACAGACAGACAGATACATATATAATCTCCTATTCTGTTTGTCTGGAGAATCATGACCAATGCAGTTGACCCTTGAACAATATGGGTTTTGTATCACTCAGGGTTCTCTAGAGGGATAGGACTAATAGGATAGATGTATACATAAAAGAAAGTTTTTTAAGGACCATTGACTCACGGGATCACAAGGTGAAGCCCCACAATAGGCCATCTGCAAGATAAAGAGCAAGGAAGCCAGGCTGAGTCCCAAAACCTCAAAAGTAGGGAAGCTGACAGTGCAGCCTTGTCTGTGGCCAAAGGCCTGAGAGCCCCTGGCAAACCACTGGCTTAGTCCAATAGTCCAAAAGCTTAAGAACTTGGAGTCTGATGTTTGAAGGCAGGGAGCACCGAGCACAGGAGAAAGATGGAGGCCAGAAGACTCAGCCAGTCTAGTCCTTCCATGTTCCTCTGTCTGCTTTTATCTTAGCTGCACTGGCAGCTGATTAGATGGTGCCCACCCAGATTGAGGGTGGGTTTGCATCTCCCAGTTCACTGACTCAAATGTTAATCTTCTTCGGCCACACCCTCACAGACACACCCAGGAACAGTACCTTGCATCCTTCAATTCAATCAAGTTGACAGTGTTAACCATCACAGGTTTGAACTGCATGGTTCCACTTATTTGCAGAGGTTTTTTCCAACCAAATGCAGATCCAAAGTACTATATTCTAGGGAGGCAAAATTCATGCATAGGGAGGGCCAACTTTTCATTTACACAGGTTCTAGAGGGCTGACTGTGGGACTTTGCGTGTGTGCAGATTTGAATCTATGAAGGTGGTCCTGGAACCAATCTCCTGAGTATATTGAGGGACAACTGTACAATTTTCTTATAGACTACCTGAATTTTAAGGCTTTTCTATGATTCTGTGTCAGAGAAGTCTTTCTTTTCCCAGTCCAACAGTTCTTAATTTACGGTCTTCTTATGGCACTTACCATGTTCTGGTTTCTATTATTGTTATTTGAGGCAATATAAAATAATAATTGTCTTTGATGTTAGATAGATTTGGCATGAAATTCCAATTCTCTGACCAATATTTACATAGAATCAGATTAGCTTTCTTAAATTCCTTAAGCCTCATACTTCTCATTAATAAAATAGAGATAACCATACCAAACTCATATGTTCTTCTGAGGATTGTGTGAGATAAAACACGTAAAGTGTTAGCACAAATCTGAAAAATAATAAATGCTCAGTAAATTGTAGCAGCATATGCTCTCATCATCTCTTTCATTAAATTTCAGCCTCTTAAGAGTGAATTTCTCCACATTAATCTATTTCTGCACTATAAAGTCAAAGAAGTTAAGAAATAATGCCAACATGGTTTCTGGAGAGAAAAGATTCCTGAATTATAAGCACATGGTATGTAGATAAAGCACTTGTTAATCACCATTTACCAAGTCTAGTCTCTCTGTCTAAGTGAATATTGATTACGGAGAAGTTCTCGACCTTTCCTGTTGGTTCGTTGGTTTGCTTGATTCTTGCGTTTTGCTCTGGTACATCTGATAGATGAGGTTGTGCAATACCTAAGAAGTTGCTCTAACTTTGTCTCCCATATAAGACAGTAAGCAGAAAGGCAAGAAGTGTGACTGAAGTTATTAAAAGGGAAGCTTTATATCTGTTCCAATTTTTAAAGAAAAGACACACCATTAAAAAAAAAACTCTCACACTTTAGCCATTACTGTACCCAAATTATTTGTAATAGACTCCACAACTGATGCAAATCATGAACATGTGCCATGACTCAACAGTTGAAAGAGGTTTAATGATTTATATTTTTCAGAGATCAACTTTATTTAACCTAAGTGAGGAGGATTTCCAGTTCCTTAATTCCTTTCTGTTATCTTTTTAGAGTTTTGATTATCGAATAACATATTTTCCTTTAAAAATTTGTATTCTTATAATGGTATCTGAGGTTGTTTTCTGTATAGTTAATGTACTTCGGTTAATTCCAAATTTTTACCATACCTATTTTCATTTCGTATGTGTTTTTCACATATCTTTATAATTTCTTAAATCAGTCAACTCTTGTTTATGTTCATTTTCCTAAAAGAAAAACATATTTGGTTTATACACTTGTCACTCACGGTCTCTTACACAATACCCTTTATATTTACAGTATTTAAGTCAACAGATGGAAGACTGTGGAAGGTAAATCAGTGAGATAATTCACTAGAGACTCACATCCAGGCATATGTATTGTTCCCTCTATATAACTGAGCTGTATTTCTATTTAGTTAAGAACAAAAATTTTTTTAAACTCCAGAAAAATTCAGAATTTCAACAAGATTTGTTAACTTCTTCAGCCTTGAAGATGTCTACTTACTTAATCACAATGGAAACTCTGCCTTGTTCTGCTTTCAAGGACACACCTGGTAACTCTAATTTCAAGGTGCCTGGAAAGATAGAATAATATAAGAACTGAGCCAGAAAATGATATTTCTTACTGTTTTTGGTGCATTCTTCTTTGGAGACAACTAAATAATGTACACCTTCTGAGAAGGTGACTTTAAAATTCAGCTCTGAAAAAAATGGCTCCAATTTCTTAGATGCAGTGAGTGCATCTGGAGACTGCAGTAGCTGTAGCACGAAGTACAAGAGTCTTCATTCTCTGGTGTAATAATCCTGGCTCTGAGGATCATGGAGAATAATTTAATGATCTACCCATTATGCCCATCTATATTGTTTCTGAGGAACAGGCTTTCTGCTGAGAGAAAAATCTGCTAAATTCAGATTATTGGTAAAACCATGGGAGATACAATTAGCCTCACAAATTTTCCGGGGCTTTTAAGAGTTACTCACTCTTAGAGTGCTTCAATCCTTGGGTATCTCAAAATTCAGCCATTATAGAAGCAAAAATAAATGTCAGTTTTAATCTCCCAATCAGTGATTTCTCAAAATGAATCTAGCCAACTGTCCAACATCCATCTTCCACTGTGCCTGCGAGGAAGAAACTGGAGCAAAAAAGATGGAAACCCCAGCAAGGTAGATGAGTAATGATGATTGCATCTTTCCAATTTATCTTCTCTCTCACAAAATAAATGCTGGAATTTGAGATTACGGCGGGGCTGTTTGTTAGTGATGGCAACTGTATGAGCTTGGTTGGAAAATGTGTTCTCTCCTGAGTCGTTGAGTCATGTGAGGCCACTTGCAATTTTTTTCCCCCCTAAAAATGACAAAGAGTGATAATTTAATTTCTGAAGCCTAATGGCCACAAAGCTATTTTTGTCCAGATTCCTTTCTTTTTAAAATAAAATAAGCAATTCTTCCTAGATTCCCTTCGTTTCAGATACACATCTCAAGACATAATTTCAAAGAATATGATGTGTTGAGAGCTGAAATGTTAAACATAGAACAACAATTAGAACTTCTAAAAGAGTTTATTTATTCAAAATACTTATTAAGCATATTTTATGTGAAGTATGGTAAAAATGTGGAGGTGGAGGTGACAAATATACAACATATTTCTGTATTCAAGGAGGTTTTCATTCTATTAGGGAAATTGACATGTAAAAAACAAGAAACAAAAAGGAAACAACTTCCAGAATAGAGTCAGAAGCAGCATCGTTATAATGAGTAGCCATTTTAAGTAATTAGTGAAGACAATATGGTTATATATACACTATATATATATATTTGTTTGGTAATATATACATAATATATGTATTAGTTTGTTTATATACATAAACAGCAAATAAATATTTTTGTAATTAGTCCCCACTTACATCTAGAATTCTAATCAAGGACACACATGGAACAACAATTATTCTCATCAGTAAGCCTCTAACCTCTAACTTCTACCCCATATGTAGACCTTGGGCTATAACCAAAGCTTTGCTAGTTTTCATGCTGCATGCCAGAAATGAGTTTTCCTGGTGAAGCTGGTATACTCTTAGTATGATTAGTAGATTTCATACACATTCATGCATGATGTCTAAGTATCTAGTAAGACTACTATTCTCACTTTTTTTTTTTTTGAGACAAACTCTGTCGCCAGACTGGAGTGCAATGGTGCAATCTCTGCTCAGTGCAACCTCCACCTCCTGGGTTCAAGTGATTCTCCTGCCTCAGCCTCCAAAGTAGCTGGTATTACAGGCACCTGCCACCACACCCAGCTAATTTTTGTATTTTTAGTAGAGACGAGGTTTCACCATGTTGGTCAGGCTGGTCTTGAACTCCTGAGCTCAGGCGATCCAACCACCTAGGCCTCCCAAAGTACTGGGATTACAGGCGTGAGCCACTGCACCTGGCCCAAAGTCACCATTCTTAATCAAATAAATCCCCCAAAATCTAATAAAAGCTAGCTGTAAACTCTGATTTCTGCAAGCCCAGTGAAAACCATAGGGGTAACAACGCTAAAGACAATAGAATCCTGCTTCTAGAATTTTGATATGGCTATATCCACTGAATTTTTCTTGCACGATGGCATTTTAATCGCTGAAAGAAGGGGAAGGATGTATTTTTTTAAGCCCTAGTACAGATTGCATAATTTATATTGTGCTAATTTGCTAATAAGTGTTTCATTAATAAATGTCACTGTGTAGGCAAAATTTGTCTGAGATTTGCTCTCTTTATAACTTGGTAACAAGGTTGTGGAGGAGAGCTAACCAAACTCTAACTTCTTTAGCAACTGCTGTTACCTACCAAAAGACTTTGGGCTTGGGCATGACAAATAGGCTGAGGACAGTTCAAAAAAGCATCTCTACAGTTTGAAAGAGGGAATAATTAAGCATGGGAGTGGAGAATATATCTAGATACCAGTAACTACTATAGTTCATAAGTATGTCCCCTTTTTGGTATTAAGCCTATCCAACATAAATGTTTTTTTTCACCTCTTGAGCTGTTTTTTTCAAAAATTGAGAGTTATTTTCTGGCAGATGTGACTGTATCTTACAGGGTCATCCACCTTGGCTATTTTCCTTGTTGCATATAATATAGTCAGTGTTTCACTGGAGAGCACATGGAGTCCAGAAAGAGAAGACACATGAATGTGACATTGAGCTAATTGATTTTTGCATTAATTTACATTTTTATATATTGGTTTTTATGCATTAGACTTCTAAACAGGTTTTATAATTTGATTTGCAAATTCATGCCTTTAGATAGCTATCATTTAGCTATCTAAAATCATTCATTATTATGACTTCCGTAGAATTACAAAAGGCCAGAAAGAAAATGTATATTCAATCTTAGTATGTTATAAGAAGAGTTGGAGTGTCTGAAAATAATGAAGGAAAAGTGTAGCTATTAGGGCTGTATTCATAGTGGATGGGAAGAAATGGTCAACATTTTAGATGGCTATGAGAGGCAATGGGAGTAGTATCTCTGGACGGTGGTAACTGGGCATGCCTGTTTCCTTCCCTTCCTGGAAAGGGCTTTTGTAGGTCATTTACTAACTATTCTTTATCAATGCCTCCTTAAGTAGGTCATCTGTGTCCAGATTTAAAGTGTCATTTTCAGAAGAATTTTGTGAACTTGGAGAGTTTCCAACAAGAAAAATATGAAATAAAATGGAAAAGTGGAGACTAGGATTCATGCCATTAGTACATCTAAGTTTAAAAGGGTTATTAAAACCCATTGTTGAAAAGTTTGGTCAAAGTTTTTGTTTTTCAACCTTGTCTGCATCTTAGAATTATGTAGAAAGATTTAAAAAATACTGATCCCCTAGGCCACATACAAGATGAATTACATATGCATCTCTGAAAGTGGGCCTCAGGCATCAATATTTTAATAAGTGTCCAGGAAATTTCAGCATATAGCAACATTGAGAAATCACTGGTCCAAATGATAGCAAAAATGTTGTCAAACTATCTGACAATTTAATTGGCAAAGACATTTATGAAAATTTAAAATAATTTAAAAATAAAACTTATGGCTGTTGAAAGTTGTGTTAAAGGTGAGATTGTTCAATCACTTTAACCAATGATACAGACATAACTGGGGTTTTATTTAAACAACGTTTGACAAAACCTAAAGTAAGTCATTATGAAACTTTTCTGTACCAAGGATCCTAAAATTCAAGTCCATGTATTTCTGAAACCATCAATAAGAAATACTCTAGAAACATTTTTATCATTTGGTAGGAAGCAGAAAATGAAAGATGTAGTAGTAGAGATTGGAGTATGGAGTCAACGGAGGTAAATACATGTCAGAAATGCATGAAATAAATATACCTGCCATCTTCTTTTAAGTCTTTAGCCATAAAGATTAAACTACTTTTCTCCTGCATTCCATTCTAAAGTCAGCCAGTACAAAATAAAGGGATGCTTTATCATTGACTTTGACAGAAAACTGACATTGCTGGGAAATAATAAGAAAATAGTGGCTATGTGACCATGTCTTATTCTTTTGGATTTCTCAAGATTAATAAAGTTATATGAAATGCCCCAATATATTTATGGAAATAGTTTAAGAACAACTGTTCAGAAATATTTTCACAAATAGGCAATCAACTTTGACATAGTTTTCAATGAATTCTGACATGAGCATTGGTACCATCTGTTACAGTGGATTCTGTGGCTTTGCTGTTTCTCAAAATTATAAAAGCTGCTAAAACTTTAGGCGATAATAAAAGTACTTTTCTACTTGCTCACCCCATTTTATTTCATATTTTTCAAAGAAGTAGAGTAGAATACACTACATCCAAGACCATCACTAATGAAAGTTTTCCTAGAATAATTTGAACTTAATAGGTGCTTTCTTATTTCTCAGATGTAACAGATAGTGTATTAAAGATCCCTAGTTAGTCAGTCAACATATGAAACAGGAGTTTCCTTCACAATAACAACAGTGTTTTTTTGTTGTTTTTTTCTTTTCATGATAATGTTTGGTTCCAAATTTTCACCTTTCCAGCCTGAGAATAATACCATTGTGGTGTTCTGTCTCTTTTGGCTAGGATTCTTACGTTCCTATTGAAAAGTAAGAAATGTTGATGATTTATCTAGGTAGGCATTGAAAGCCTGAATCATCCTGAATTTATCTTGGATGACTTATCACTCCCTATTATTAAAAATATCCCAAAGTGTGACATGCAGAGCAAATGATACCTGTAAGCAGCTCATTAAAAAAGGTAGTTGGGCGTATAGTTTCCAAACTTCTCCATACAATATCTTCTTTAGAGATTCATAATTCACATTCTGCAAAGACTACTGTTTGTGAAAATCTGATGTAAATCTATCCAGAGCAGACAGAATATGAACATGCTGACTATAATAAGAATACTGACTTGAACTGGTTAAGCATAAGAAATTTTGAGAAGAAAGACAAAAAATTACATACTATACACAGAGCTTTGAGAAGGGTTGTGTGAATATTACAGAAGTGAATTGCACATGTGTTAGTCCATTCTTGCATCACTATTAAAATACTTGAGACTGCGTAATTTACAAAGTAAAGAGGTTTAATTGACTCATGATTCTGCAGGCTGTACAGGAAGCATGGTGGGCATCTGCTTGGCTTCTGTGAAGGCCTCAGGAATCTTAGAATCATCATGGAAGGTGAAGAGTGGAGCAGGTATGTCACTTGGTCAGAGCAGGAGCAAGAGAGAGAGAGGGGAGTGCTACGTGCTTTTAAATGACCAGCTCCCAAGAGAACTCACTGTCGTGAGGACAGTTCCAAGGGGGGTGGCGCTAAACCATTTATGAGAAACTCACCCTTATGATCCCACTAGGCCCTACCTCCAACATTGGGGATTAGATTTCAATATGCGATTTGGACGGGGACACATCTCCAAACTGTATCAGCATGAATCCTTTTCTAACATAACTTAACATCTGATAGAGGATATAAAATAAGTCTAGAAAACATGAAGAAGATTGTTAAATGGGCCACAAGAGAGGTACAGATAGAATGCTATGAGTATTCTGTGCTAGGACAGATTATTACCAGCTGGATATGGGGTGGACTTAGAAATCTTCATAGTACAATAGCATTAACTGAACTTTAGCTGATATACTTGAACATGGAAGGAAAGCATGTTAGGGAGAGATGGATATATAGGTAAAGAGGCTGGAAGGTGTGGATCATGCTTGAAACAGCGTTCTATATTTGGGTAGGTGTAGGGTGGGAATAATTGGGAAAAGGCAAGAATTAAATCTGTTTAGATTCTGAAGGGTCTTGAATTCCAGACTCAGCAGTTAGCTTAGTAGATAGCTAATTAGTGATAATTAGCTGTAATTAATCATGTTTGTGCTTCGTGTCAATTAGGGATACGTGATACCAATTTACCCCAATGGTCCTAATCACTAGAACATATTCACCTGGAACTTGAGAGCAGCATCAAATGAGAAGAAATGGGAGAACTAGACAAAGTTAATACTGTCCTCAAGTCTTTAGAAAAGGAGTCTAGAACAGAGCTTTATAGATAAAGCACATACTTTATTGTGAATGCTTAGTACCTGGAATCCTTGTTAAAATGCAGATTCTGACTCAGTACCTCTGGAATGGAGTCTGAAACTCTTCAATTCTAGTAAGTTTTTTATCGTTGTTTGCTCGATTGTTTGTTTGGCTTTGCTCATTTGTAGACCACATAGTAAGTTGTAATTATTTTTAGATAAATTCCAAACTTTACTGCATGTCAGAATCACTTATAGACCTTTAAAAGTCACCAACGCCTGGAGCCTACTTAGATTCTGATTTAACTGGGTATTGGTATCAGTATTTTAAGAAGTAACCCCCCTAAAAAAAATTTCAATGCATGGCCAGTGCTGAGAGCACTGCTCTGGGTTATGTCTTAAGTTGGTGTTTTCCAACCCTGAATGCACATTAGAATCACTCAGGGAGGTTTTAAAAATACAAGTGCTCAGGCAGCATAGCAGATCAGTTAAATAAGACTCTCTAGGGGAGGATCCTGGGTGTAGGTGTGTTTCAGAAACTCCCCAGGTGATGCTAATATGCAGCAAAGTTTAGAATTACTTACCTAGAGCTATTTCAGATTTTTTAAAAAAAATCTCTTGTGTCCTGGCTGAAGAGATAATTTCAGAGGAAGTCTAAGCCTTTAAAGCTGTTTAAGAGCCAGTACACATACTATTCCATTGTCAAATTACTGAAATTTAACAACCTGTGTGTAGCTCATCAGGCTACAAATCCTGCAGTATCAATGCAAACAAGGCCAGCTGCTTAGTGCCTTTGGTTTAGACGTGAAGAAATAAAATGGATTTATTTTTTTCTGGAATAAAAGCTGTTTAAAAATAAATACCTGTGAAGAGAAGATCCTATTATTTTGTTGAAAGTCAGTGCCCTTCAGTTCAGTGATCCCTTATAGGTCTGCATTGTTAATATGTGACTACAAATATTCTCACGAAAACCCAGAAAATAACTATAAAATCACTGTAGACTAGTGTTAAGAAAGTGGTATTTGAATTAGGAGAACATCATCCAGCAGCAGGAATGGTGGTGAGATGGGAGGGAACTCAGGTTTGGCCCTTGTTCTATTATTGATGCACTTCTGTGCATCTCAGTTTCACGGTATATCAAATGGGGAAAAATGGCAACTATGTATAGGGTTGTATAAGGACATAATATATATTTTCACTTTGTTGTAAACTTAAATGTGTAATACAAATGTCAACAATTAATGGAACATTATATTCAGCACCCTAGGAGTGATGATAAATAACACTGATGTCCAATCCCTTTTTTTCCCTGTAATCATTGCTCTCAAGTGTGCAGGTGCTTGATACTGGTATTTAAAACTCTGTTTAAGATTTGATGAACAGTTCTTAATATAAAATGATCATTTGGGAGGAAATCAGGGATAAAAGAAAAATTAAAAACAATTTCCATCCTGAACCAGCCTTATTTTATTTTTTATACCACTCAGGATGGTTTTAATTTTAGTGGTATAAAATATCATTTTATCATTATTAGTAAAAAGTGAAAGTCATTATGTAGACATGGGTCAACAAGGTTAAATTTGTGTTATTTCTGCAGAACAGATAGGTTAGAAATATAAGTCTTAAGTTGTTTATGGACTTAGACTAAATAGGAAGTCCATTGGGAATCAGAATTATTAATATCAAACATTAAAACTGTTTAAGATTGAGATGTCATTCTGGGCTCTCAGAGATTCTAAGTGGAATGAAAGCATGTTCTTGATCTGCATAATTGTGTACTGAGTTGTGATTTCAACTAGGTTAATTAGGTATTGAAAAGTCAACCATAGTATTGAATTTAGAGATAAAACAAAACATGGCAAAAACCATACAGATTTATGATGAAGAGACTTCTTAATTTCATTTGTTTTTAACCTGGTACTTTTCTCATAGTACTAATTATAAGATTCTATTGATACCCAGAATTGGGGTGATACCAAATACAGTGCCACATACATTCAGGTGAATTGATTCATTGATATACTCAGATAGAGAGATATGAGAAAAGACTTGAATGTTAGACTTCTGACCTATAATTTTTTAATAGCTATAATTTATGTTAAAATGCCTGATATTGTGTGTGACACTTATTATGCAACTATTTTGGTCTTCTTCCTCTTCAGTAATGTCAAGCAATTGTGAAGCTTTTTTTTTTATTTATTGTTTAAAGAGTAGTTTATTAAACAGTAGGTATGACAGAATCCTATTTGGATAACATTTTTATATTACAAAATGAAAAATGTATATATTATGTATGCAGGCAGGGAAAAAATAGTATAAGGAAATACACTAAAATGTTAATTGTGACCATCCTTTGGAGACAATGTTATAGGAATATTTTGTTCTTTGTTCTGCATAATTATGTCAGTGACTTTTTCATAATAAAATATATTTCTGTTGAAATCAAAGTAAGAAAAAACGCTCATGTGGAAATATATACCTAGGAGTTTGGGTTTATTTTCAAAGGAATATGTTGTGATAAGAGATTCCTTGCAACAATTTTTCATAGAAGCACAAGATGAGTGTGTATCAGTTCCTCCTGAGGGAGAATCACAAAGTATTTGCTCTTAGGCTCTTGATCTGAGCCCTGAGGAATCTTATTTTCAATTTTTTAAAATTATACTTAAAGTTCTGGGGTACATGTGCATATCTTGCAGGATTGTTACATAGGTATACACATGCCATGGTGGTTTGCTGCATCCATCCCCCATCACCTACATTAGGTATTTCTCCTAATGTTATCCCTCCCCAATCTCCCCACGACCTGCTATCCCTCCCCTAGCTCCCCACTCCCCAACAGACCCCAGTGTGTGATATTCCCCTCCCTGTGTCCATGTGTTCTCATTGCTCAGCACCCACTTATGAGTGAGAACATGCAGTGTTTGGTTTTCTGTTCTTGTGTCAGTTTCCTGAGAATGATGGCTTCCAGATTCATCCAAAGGACATAAACTCATCCTATTTTATGGCTGCATAGTATTCCATGGTGTATATGTGCCACATTTTCTTTATACCCTCTATCATTGATGGGTATTTGCGTTGGTTCCAAGTCTTTGCTATCGTAATCAGTGTTGCAATGAACATAAGTGTGCATGTGTCTTTATAATAGATTGATTTATAATCCTTTGGATATATACCCAGTAATGAGATTGCTGGGTCAAATGGTATTTCTGTTTCTAGATCCTTGAGGAATCACCACACTGTCTTCCACAATGATTGAACTAATTTACACTCCCACCAACAGTGTAAAAGCATTTCTATTTCTCCACATCCTCTCCAGCATCTGTTGTCTCCAGATTTTTTAATAATCGCCATTCTAACTGTGGTGAGATGGTATCTCAATGTGGTTTTGATTTGCATTTCTCTAATGACCAGTGATGATGAGCATTTTTTCATATATTTGTTGGCCACATAAATGTCTTCTTTGGAAAATTTTCTGTTCTTATCTTTTGCCCACTTTTTGATGGGGTTGTTTTTTTCTTGTAAATTTGTTTTACTTGTTTGTAGATTCTGGATATTAGCCCTTTGTCAGATGGATAGCTTGCAAAAAATTTTTCCCCATTCTGTTGCCTGTTCACTCTAATGATTTTTTTTTTTTTTTTTTTTTTTTTTTGCTGTGCAGAAGCTCTTAAGTTTAATTAGATCCTGTTTGTCTGTTTTAGCTTTTGTTGCTAATGCTTTTGGTGTTTTAGTCATAAAGTCCTTGCCTATGGCTATGTCCTAAATGGTATTGCCTAGGTTTTCTTCTAGGGTTTTTATGGTGTTAGGTCTTATGTCTTTAATCCATCTAGAGTTAATTTTTGTGTAAGGTGTAAGGAAGGGGGGTCCAGGTTCAGCTTTCTGCACATGGCTAGCCAGTTGTCCCAACACCATTTATTAAACAGGGACTCCTTTTCCCATTGCTTGTTTTGGTCAGATTTGTCAAGGATCAGATGGTTGTAGATGTGTAGCATTACTTGTGAGGGCTCTGTTCTGTTCCATTGGTCTATATCTCTGTTTTGGTATCAGTACCATGTTGTTTTGATTACTGTGGCCTTGTAGTATAGTTAGAAGTCAGGTAGTGTGATGCCTTCAGCTTTGTTCTTTTTGCTCAGGATTGTCTTGGCTATGCGGGCTCTCTTTTGGTTCCATATGAAGTTTAAGGTGGTTTTTTCCAGTTGGTTGTGAAGAAGGTCAATGGTAGCTTGATGGGGATAACATTGAATCTATAAATTACTTTGGGCAGTATGGCCATTTTCATGATGTTGATTCTTCCTAACCATGAGCATGGAATGTTTTTCCATCTGTTTGTGTCCTCTCTTACTTTCTTGAGCAGTGGTTTGTAGTTCTCCCTGAAGTGGTCCTTCACATTCCTTGTTAGTTGTATTTCTAGGTATTTTAGTCTCTTTGTAGCAATTGTGAATGGGAGTTCACTCATGATTTGGCGCTCTGTTTGTCTGTTATTGGTGTATAGGAATGCTTGTGATTTTTGCACATTGATTTTGTATTGTGAGACTTTGCTGAAGTTGCTTATCATCTTAAGGAGATTTTGGGCTGAGATGATGGGGTCTTCTAAACAATCATGTCATCTGCAAATAGAGACAATTTGACTTCTTCTTTTCTTAATTGAATACCCTTTATTTCTTTTTCTTGCCTGATTGCTCTGGCTAGAACTTCCAATACTGTGTTGAATAGGAATGGTGAGAGAGGGCACCTTTGTCTAGTGCCAGTTTTCAAACAGAATGCTTCCAGTTTTTCCCATTCAGTATGATATTGGCTGTGGGTTTGTCATAAATAGGTTTTATTATTTTGAGATACATTCCATCAATACCTAGTTTGTTAAGAGTTTTTAGCATAAAGGGCTGTTGAATTTTGTCAAAGGCCTTCTCTGTATTTATTGAGATAATCATGTGGTTTTTGTCTTTGGTTCTGTTGATGTGATGGATTACATTGATAGATTTGTGTATGTTGAACCAGCCTTGCAACCTGGGATGAAGCCTACTTGATCGTGATGGATAAGCTTTTTGATGTGCTATTGCATTCAGTTTGCCAGTATTTTATTGAATATTTTTTTCATCAATGTTCATCATGGATATCGGCCTGAGATTTTCTTTTTTAATTGTGTCTCTGCCAGATTTTGGTATCAGTATGATGTTGGTCTAATATATATATATTTTTTGAGATGGAGTCTTGCTCTGTCATCCAGACCGGGGTGCAGTGGCACAATCTTGGCTCACTGCAACCTCTGCCTTCCAGGTTCCAGTGATTCTCCAGTATCAACCTCTCTGGTAGCTGGGACTACAGGTGCATGCCACCATGCCCAGCTAATTCTTGTATTTTTTTAGTAGAGATGGGGTTTCACCATTACTGGCCAGGTTGGTCTCAAACTCCTGACCTCATGATCCCCTGCCTCATCCTTCCAAAGTGCTGGGATTACAGGCGTGAGCCACTGCGCCCAGTCTGCAATTGTGGAGCTTTTATTATGTGCCAGGTAAAACTTACCCTTCACTGGAATAGGTTTGTGTGATATTTATAAAAACTACATGAGGAAGGTATTGTCATTCTCATTTATCACATGAGGAAATTAGAGTATAGAAAGTTTAAGTATTTGCCTATAGTTACTTAGCTAACAGGTGACAGAGCTCAGACTCAAGTCCAGGCAGTTTATCTTCAGAGTCCACTCTGATCTTCAGGATCCACTGCTGTTCACTAAACAAACTATTTTTGTTGTCTGATTCAAGCTCATTTATAATTTGATATTCAGTTAAAAATAAATAATAGTTGTGCTACAATTGACCGAACAAAGAGAAATATGATATGCTGTTAATTAGACTGCCTATTCACCATGACCCATATGTCACCGTCTCTTTAATGAACTTCTTTGATAACCATCTACTGCCTCAAAAACACACTTGTGGGCCATGGAGTCACACACTCTTAGAATTATTACTCATATATATTGCCCCATATATTCAGGCATTCCACTCTTTGTTTCCCGACTCCCAGGCCCATATTTCACTAATGGTGAAAATGAGGTCCACAGAAAGAAATATACTAAATCATGACTTAAACTGACCTATGGGAGCTTCTATCAGCTAGAAGTATTATAGCTTCTTCCTGGGTCAAGAGTCATTTGCTGTGAGATAAAGTCCATATTCTGTGCTCTAATGAATTGTATCTGAAATGTCATACTCTTTGCCGCTTGGCCCACTGAGAACATCAAATCTTGGGTAGCTCAAAAGGCTCCTAGAGTCCTCCTTTTGATAGCATGTTTTCAATTCCTCACTCATTTGGCTTTTCCTAAATTCCTTGTGTCTAAGAAATGATGCATGCTTGGCTTCTTTCTTGGCTAGCATTTGGCATCACTTGTCTGCTTCTGACTTTTATTATCTCTATTCTACAAATTTTGTCAAATATTTACTGAGTTACTACTTGGGCGGTGTTAGTGCTAATTTACCAGAGATGAGTGAATGAAGATGTTTTAAGCCCATATCCTCACAGAACTTGTAGTATAACAGGTTACATAGACAAGTAAATAGGAAGTTGCAGCCTGTAGAGGCAAGCCTAAGAAGCCAGAGGTATATCAAGGTGAGGTGAACTGAGGGAGGTCTTCACAAGGGAGTAAATCTCTGAACTGAAACATAAAGGAGGAGTACTAATTATCCAAGTTCCAAAAGTTCAGGGACAGACCCGTATAATTGATCTCTGGATACTGAACACAGTGCTTGTCTATTCTATTTATTGATATAGAAATCAATAAATATGTTTAAGAGAGGAATGCAAAGTAAAGAGGGTAACAAAGACTCCTTCCAAACATTAGTCAAGCTTCTCTGAGCCATGTCTTTTTGACTATGCCCTATATTTTGGACCTGCTGTTGGCCTACTGTACCATTTTAGCCAAGAGTCTTGCTAAGCTAGTTTATTAAGAATCCTCCCACTCTTGATATTTGATTGTAGTGTCCTGTGTTTATCAAGAATCCCCCTGCCTTTGATATTTGATCAAGTTTTTCTTAATAAATTTTTATTCTTGACTTCTTCATTACGCTTGTTGGCTATAAATTCCCAGTGGTCTTTGCTGTATTTGTAATTGAGGTCAATCTCTTTGCTGTGTTTCAATAGTCTCTTCTCTATTGCAGTAGTCTTGAATAAATTCTTTCTTACCATTTTAACAAATATCATAATAATTTTTTTCTAACAAGGCTGAACATGTTTAAAGGCAAGATATAAGAAACATCAGTTCACTTATTTTCTGTCTGCTCTTTGTGAAGTTTTTTCTGCAAAAGAAGAAAAGACTTCCTACCTCATTGATTATTATAGAGATCAAAATAAATATTTCACAAAAATGGCATGTGAAAGATAGTAAAACAATGTTGACATATGACAAATACCAAATACATAGTAGATATTATCTTTTTTTCAACTGTCATTTCCACATGCTTTCGATTATTCAAAATAAGCCTTGCCATTTTGGGATTTAGATAAGGTAAATGGAACCCAGATGCTTTCTGAAAATATGTACATAATTATGTAAATCAGTATAAACATTTACTTTACTTTGGGAGAAGATTTATAATTTTTGTTGTATTTTCCGAAAGTTTGCAACTTTAAAAGTATTACAAACCACCGTTATACTTATTTTCAGATAAAATATATCTACTTTCATGGTTCTGCATTGATAGTTTCCAAATACATTCATCATATCCAAATTTAGTTCTATACCCCGTTTCTATATTGGCTACATTACGATTCAAACTTATAATTCTTTAATTTCCTCTACCTCAACATCTATCCCAATTTGGTTCTTTTTCCTAAAGACTTTTTCTCTCTGTAATGCTTCTTTCTCCTCAGTCATGAGGGACATGCCTTGGAATATAGGTACGTACCTCTCTATGTAATATCTGCTACTTTATTCTGAGTAGCAGTTCTGTATTTAAATGCCATGTTTTGCCAATTTTTTCTAGTCTCATTTTGGACCCTCTTCACTTTGTGCTGAGATTTCTTTAAGAGCCTCCTCACTGGTCTCCTGGCCCCTACCTGTTTTCCAGAGTTATCTCATTTTTCATGGCATTACTATATTTTAGCTTTAAAACGTTAGAAACAATTTTCCTGATGGTTCCTCTGCTTTTCAGCTCTTTGTGAAATCTGGTCTCCAGATGGTCAAAGTATAGCCTCCTTGCATTTAATGAGAATTTCCTTCCACTCTCTTTTCCGCCTTTCCAAATCCTAGCCATCTATCATGTTCTAGTTCAAGTCCTACTAGTTTCAAAGGAGATTTCCTTGATGACTATCTTTCACTATTTTCCTTTTCTAGCTTCTTACTGAATGAATCATTTCATACTGTGTATGTGTCAATGTGTATGTGTGTGAGTACACTTCCATGTACAATGCTGTCTTCCCAGGCACGTGACGGGGACAGGACTTGTCTTACATTTCATACGCCTCCCACCAAACAGACACTTTTAAAAAGGTAACATATATTCAGTCAATAAATGTAGCTGATAAGTAATCTTAACTATTACATAGGTAGGACTTTAATAAACTTAATTTCTTAACTGTTTTTGAAAGGTGTAGAACAATGTGGCTATAAAATTTAGTTTCATAGAGTAATAATGTGTTATGAGGTTATTTGACAAGCTGTCTATTCTCTTTCATATGGAAATATATACATAAACAAAAAAGGTGTTCGTTATTTTTAAACAATGCTTTCCTCTAAGACATTGTTTATGAAGAAGTTCCATATTAAATAAAAAATCACATCAGTTTGTTCTTGTAAGTTATTACCCAACTCTGTAGTTTTTGGTATAGTTAAGCCAGTTCAACGAAGTTTAGCCATTTCTACGTGGGCATTGCAAAGATCTTTGTCATTCAAAAACTTCCTTAAGTAGTTCTAAGAGATACACTTTCACACATGCGTTGCAGGTTTTGATGGTTGTTTTTCTCCCTGAAATGAATATACAAACATGTCTAGGCTAAATGAAAGACAAAAATAGGTAGACTATTTTTCTACTTCCCAATGAAAAAAAATGACTGAGTACATTTAAACTTTTAATGACATCTTATCTAAGATATGGTATAAAATTATTTAAGCAGTTAAGCAGTGAGCATTTGAGAATACTTGAAAGAAAACAATGAGCCAAAGTGGAAGAACGACAATAATAATTAGTATTTATTCATTGTTTGCTATGTGCCTAACTCTGATATACACTTGATATCAGCTTTTGTTCATCAATTCCAAATTGAATTATTTAATAAATCACGTAAATAGTAGGATATTGGAACTCAATAGGGACTTAGAGATCGCCTAGTCCAACTTTCTAATGTCATGGGTAAGGAAACAAAAGTAGGAGTCAAATTGTCTAAGCTCACATGACAGTTTAAAGATAGTCTTAATGGAATTAAATATCCAGTTTTCTTGACATTCTCCAATTGGTAATTCCATTTTAATCCTTGTTGTTGTGAAAGCATGAAATGTGCAAATGCAGAGGTCTGATCCAATATCAGTAATGATTAGTGATACAGCTGTGGATAAAATTTTGAGTGTTGTTATGGTGTCCCACCCAATGAATTGTCAGAGGTGGAAGTACAAATTCCCATGGTGCCCAAGGCTAATGGAGCTTTCTCTCTGTTATGACTATATTCTAGAGCTGGCTAACTATAAAGTTGACACCCTTGAATAATGAGTATCATATAAATTCATGCTGAGTTTTTCTTTACTGTGCTTTTAGAAGGAGGTTATTCAACTAGGATAATTATGTAATATCGCATCGCTGCAGGCTATATTTTATGTTTAAGAATCCTACATAAAGGATAGCGAATTTGCAGGATGTTCTTTCTGAATCACATAAGACAAAATTGTTCCAAGCCCCTATCAGTGAATTTTTTTAGTTTGTTTATTTCAGTAAGCAAATGATACTGATACACGTGAGCAAACACAACCAGTTAACTTTCACATCTACAAGTTGGTAGGGTTAGGTTGTATAGCAATGTCCTATCTGCTGTGGTTTGTTGCTATAAGGCTGATAAGTTTTGCCAGCTGTTATAGGTCTTATGTTTCCCCCTTTTTTCAAGAATAAATTATTTGTATAATAAGAGTGCATTTTCTAAATGTTGAGGCTTATTTAACACTTTATGGTATTTGACAGAAGAGTTTAATCAGTAATATAGCTTGATCCTTATTGCAGTAATTCTGCTAGGCAATAATAGGGGTTATTGCTCTTCATTGAGTACATTGATGATTTAAAAAGTGAAAGCTGTTAAATATGTAATTGTTACTCCATTACAGGCATTCTAACTTCTAATTCAGTGCTCCCAATAACAGATATACTACACATACAGATACACACACACACATATACATGATTTAGTTCTATTATGAGCTTTAATGCTGGCTCTATTTGCACATAAATAATGATATAATTTATTTTGGTGTTCATATGTATAAAAACACTATGAACATCTTCCCACATATAAAAAAGTTCTTCAAAATAAGTGTTATGAATTGAATTAATCTAATGCACCCAATTAATTGGACACAATTTTATCTGCCAGTCAGTCCAAATACTGGAATATTTTTCACAGATTTTCCTGAGTCATCTTTATGTTAACCTGCACAGCTCATGTTAGCTGTCAGTTCACAGTTATGCAGAGCATTGCAATTCAGTTGTTTTCATATGGCTTTAATTCAGAAGTCAAAAATATAATCATATGTGACCATCAGGTCCATTTCAGTTTGGCTACCTGGTATTTTAAATTGATTTGAATGTCAACATTACGAAAATTGGGAGTTTTTAAATAAAGGTTAGTTTTCTGTCTTCTTTTGCCCTGTCTCTGAATGGTACTGTCAGCTGAAGGTTTTGATGAGATAATGTGTTCACCTGTCCACCCTCATGTTACAAATGACATTCCTGCTCCTAGTTGAACCTTCAGTTTCTGATGCTTTTTCTAAAGCTTTTATATATGTGTACCCAAGGCTTTTGAGTCTAAATTTTTTCTTCTCCTTTATCTTTGCCTTAGTTCAGGGCTTTAGCATTTGTTCCTTGAACTAGTTGGAAACTGATTTCCCTCCTTCTTACCACATTTGATAGCTTTCAAGGCCCATAACCTGATCTCCTGCTTTCAAAAGTAACTTTTATTTATTTATTTATTTCATTATACTTATGTTCTGGAGTACATGTACAGATCGTGCAGGTTTGTTAAATAGGTATACATGTGCCATGGTGGTTTGCTGCATCCATCGCCCCATCATCTGCATTAGGTATTTCTCCTAATGCTGTCCCTCCCTAATCCCCCCACCCCCTGCTATTCTTCCCCTAGGCCCCCACCCCCTAGGGCCCCCCAAAAATAAATGTTTGAGATGATAGACGTGCCAGTTACCCTTATCTGATCATTATACCTTGCACATATTTTGATATGTACATATTTTGTACCCCATGAATATGTAAAATTGTTAATAAATAAAATATTGAAAATAAAAAAACAAAAAAACAAAAAAAGTAACTTTTAGTGCAGACACAGAGGGGATAGAGGAAAATTCTTCATTTTCTCATAAAATAAACAGTAAAAGTTATATTTTAAGGTAATATGATGCCATGACCATTATTTTTTAATAAAAATAATTTACCCATTTTATTGAGGTATGATTGACAGGTAAAAAGCTGTACATCATTAATGTATACAACTCACTGAGCTTGGGGGATACATATACATACATGAAACCATCACCACCCTCAAGGCCTTAGGCATATCCATAATCTCCCAAAGTCCTCCCACCCTTTCTATTATTATTATTGGGATGTGTGTGTCTGTGTGTGTGTGTGTGTGTGTATGCACGCTAAGAACACTTAAAATCTACCTTTTCAGAAAATTGTAAGTATATTATTAATGTAGAATTAACTGTTGTCATTATGCTGTAAAGCAGATCTTCAAAACTTTTCTTACATAGGTGATACTTTGTACCCTTTAACTGTCACTGGCCCATTTTTCCCTTTCCCTCAGCCCCTGGCAATTACTATTCCACTCTCTGCTTCTGTGAGTTTGACTATTTTAGATTCCACATGTAAGTAAGATCATATAATATTTGTCCTTCTGTGTTTAGCTTATTTTACTTAGCATAATGTCCTGAGGCTCCATCCATGTTGTTGCACATGGCAGAATCTCTTTCTTTTGTGAGGCTGAATAACATTTCATCTTACATATACCATATTTTCTTTATCCATTTATGTATTAGTCTGTTTTCCTACTACTGATAAAGACATACCCAAGCCTGGGAAGAAAAAGAGGTTTAATGGATTTACAGTTCCACATGGGTGGGGAGGCCTTACAATCATGGCAGAAGGCAAGAAGCAAGTCATGCCTTACATGGATGGCAGCAGATGAAGAGAGAGCTTGTTAAGGGAAAACACTCATTGAAAACATCAGATCTCATAAGACTCATTCACTATCACAAGAATAGCATGGGAAAGACCCACCCCATGATTCAGTCCTCTCCCACTAGGTTTCTCCCATGACACATGGGAATTGTGAGAGGTACAATTCAAGATGAGATTTGGGCTGGGACACATCCAAACTATATCATTCTGCCCCTGGCCCCTTCCAAATCTCATGTCCTCAAATTTCAAAGCCAATCATGTCTTCCCAACTGTCCCCCAAAGTCTTAACCCATTTCAGCATTAACTCAAAAATCCACAGTTCAATGTTTCCTTTGAGATTAGGCAAGTCCCTTCAGTCTATGAGCCTGTAAAATAAAAAAGCAAGTTAATTACTTCCTAGATACAGTGGCAGTGCAGCCATTGTGTAAATACAACCATTCCAAATGGGAGACATTGGCCAAAACAAAGGGGCTATAGGCCTCATGCAAGTCTGAAATCCAGAAGGGTAGTCAAAACTTAAAGCTCCAAAATGATCTCCTTTGACTTCATGTCTCACTTCCAGATCATGCTGATGCAAGAGGTGGCGTCCCATGGTATTGGGCAGCTCCGCCCCTGTAGCTTTGCAGGGTACAGCCTCTCTCTCAGCTGCTTTCATAGGGTGGCATTGAGTGTCTGTGGCTTTTCCAGGCACATGGTGCAAGCTGTTGGTGGATCTGCTATTCTGGAGTCTGGAGGACAGTGACCCACTTCTCACAGCTCCACTAGGTGGTGCCCCAGGAGGAGCTCTTTGTGAGGGCTCCGACACCACATTTCCCTTCCACACTGCCCTAATAGAGATTCTCCATGAGAGCCCTGCCCCTGCAGCAAACTCTTGCCTGGACATCCAGACATTTCTATACATCCTCTGAAATCTAGGAGAAAGTTCCCAAACTTCAATTCTTGACTTCTGTGAACCCACAGGCTTCACATCACATGGAAGCTGCCAAGGCTTGGGCTTGCACCCTCTGAAATCATAACCTGAGCTGTACTTTGCCCCCTTTTAGTCACAGCTGGAGCTGCTGGGATGCAAGGCACCAAGTCCCTAGACTACTCACAGCTTGGGGATTCTGGGCCTGGCCCAAGAAACCGTTTTTTCTTCCTAAGCCTCCAGGCCTGTGATAGGAAGGGCTGCAGTAGAAACCTGTGACATACTGTGGAGACATTTTCCCCATTGTTTTGGGGATTAACATTCAGCTCCTTGTTACTTATGCAAATTTCTGCAGCCAGCTTGAATTTCTTCTCAGAAAAGTGGCTTGAATTTCTCCTCAGAAAATGAGATTTTAGTTTTCATCATATTGTCAGGCTGCAAATTTTCTGAACTTTTATGCTCTGTTTCCCTTTTAAAACTGAATGCTTTTAACAGCACCCAAGTCATCTCTTGAATTCTTTGCTGATTAGAAATTTCTCCTGCCAGGTACCCTAAATAATCTCTCACAAGTTCAAAGTTCCACAGATCTCTAGGGCAGGGGCAAAATGCCACCAGTCACTTTGCTAAAACATAATAAGAGTCACTTTTGCTCAAGTTCCCAACAAGTTCCTCATCTCCATCTGAGACCACCTCAGCCTGGACCTTATTATTCATTTCACTAACTGCATATTGGTCAAAGCCATTCAACAAGTCTCTAAGGAGTTCCAAACTGTCCCACGCTTTCCTGTTTTCTTCTGAGCCCTCTAAACTGTTTCAGCCTCTGCCTATTACCCAGTTCCAAGGTTGCTTCCACATTTTTGGGTATCTTCTCAGCAGACCCTCACTCTACTGGTACTAATTTACTATATTAGTCTGTTTTCATGCTGCTGATGAAGACATACCCAATACTGAGAAGAAGAAAGACAGGTTTAATGGACTTACAGTTCCACATGGCTGGGGAGGCCTCACAATCATGGTAGAAGGCAAGGAGGAGCAAGTCATATCTTACGTGGATGGCAGCAGGCAAAGAGAGAGCTTGTTCAGGGAAAACTTTCATTTTTAAAACCATTAGATCTCGTGAGACTCATTCACTATCACAAGAATAGCATGGGAAAGACCCACGCCCTTGATTCAATCACCTCCTACCAGGTTTCTCCCACAACAAATGGGAATTATGGAAGGTACAATTCAAGATAAGATTTGGGCAGGGACAGAACCAAACCATATCAATTTATTTGTCTGTGACATTATTAAGTTGGTAAGACATATGCAGAAGGCCTGCTGTGTTCAAAAGGACAGTGGCCCCTGTTGGCTGCTCCTTGCCCACTCTGGCCTCCTCATTCTCTTCCTCTTCCCTTGAAGCCGAGCTGTGCCTGCCTGTTCTCACTGTCCTCTGTACTCACTGGGCCTTCAGCAAGGTTTTCCTTCTACCTCAAAAACCTTTTCCTCCCTATCTCTCTTATTATTTATATCTGTATCTGGAGCCTAGAAAAGATCAATAAAAAGATGTTTCAAGCTTTTAAATGTTTTTCTTATCAATGCATTTGTCCTGGGTGTAATATTTCAATTTACAAATGGTCTAGGAGTCTTTCTCCATTGAAATGATCTCAGGCATTGAACTAAAAGAATAAAATAGATGCTAATATGAAAGAAAGGACAAAAGAGGCATTACGGGAAGAAATATTTTATGGCCAATATAATAATGTATCAAACCACTTTTAGAATAACAGCATTTCTGTTAAAAATATAAAAGGTCAAACAGCATATTTTATAATGCAGAAAGAAATCCATTCAATTTTAAAATTGTTCTTGCACCATCCAATGTTACTTAGAGGACAAAATAACTGAGTTTAATAGATTTTATTGTGTCACTGGCCTAAGTGACTGATAAAAATATGAATTTAAAGGAATAAGATGGATATTTCAAGCCTGTAATGACATGTCATCAACCTCTGAAGTGATTCTGATTCCAGTTTGTCCTAATGTGGTGGCAGTTTTTTTTAAGTTGCAATTCTACATATTTTTCCATCAAGCAAGCAAATTTCAATTTCTCCATTATTTTAACTTTATAATCACCGTCACAAATAATAAATCCTTATTTAGTACTGACCCCTTTATAATCAATTGTTATAGATGAAGCTTGCCAGAGTCTGGAGGCTGGCAGAGGGGCTTGATTCTGATATATAGCTTGTAGTCCGACTTCCACTCACTGATTTCACTTCTCATTTAAGTAAACACTTGCTCATTCAATGCTTTCAGTAATCAATGCTTAGGGTTAACACTAACTCTTACATCATATTGCATTTGATTCTTTCATACTTCATTATGTCATTGTATTTACACTTTTACTTTAGTCTGTTTTCTCGTTCAAAATGAGGCCAACTAAGTGAACACGATGTCAAAGAAAAAAGCATTTGCTATTTTCAAATCTCGTAGAAACAATATAAAATTACTAATCTCAACAAATATCTTATTAGGGAGTTTTAGTTTAACAGAAACTAACAATTACAACTACAGTAAACTAATAAAAAGCAGGAATTTCTTTCAGGAATATTGAGATTCTGACAAGTTGAGGAGGCCATCTGTATTGTCAACCAACTCTTGACAATTTTTGCCATTCAACTGAGTTGAGATAGATTGTAGAGAATCTTTAGTTCGGCATTATAAAAGTGCCATTCCTATTGCCAAGAAAGCCTGCCTCACAGACATTCCCTGTGTTACCTCTTCAGGGAGATCTTTTTTGCTTGGCCAACAAATCTACAACAGCGCATTATAATTCCTTTCCATTAATTTATTTTCATCATATCATTGTTACATATGTATTACATGTTCATTTGTAGATCACCAACTTCACTAGAATATTCGTTAAATTAAGGCAGGAATTTCACCTGTCTTGTTCACTGTTCTGTCCTCAGAGTCTAAGACTTCCTGGCACAAGCACGTTGTCAATAATTATTTGTTGCATGAAGTAATTCATAAAATATGGGCCCCTTAAGATAGTTATTTTATTTTAAAACTATGTACAATGTAACTAAACCATTATGATGAACATCTAATCTACCACCATTCTTAAAGTTCCCATACACATTCGTATAGGTATATACTGTTTAGTCCATCAAATACATTTGCACAAGAAACCAGTTACAAAAAACTAACAATAAAGCCTAGTTAAGCCAAGCAGTCAGTTTAAAAAAATGAAACCCTTTATCTAACTTCAGTGTTCTATATATTTCAAAGAAAATAAATATAGTGTTTTTTTTTTTAATGTCGAAAAGGTGAAGCCATGAGATCAGCAGGGTGTATGTAAGTTATTAAAGCAGTAGGTGGTCAGTTTACATGAACATAAAATGACTCTGATAGTTTTTTATTCTTTGTCTTTAGCATGTGAATCTATAATGTACTTGTTATATAAAATGCCTGAAGTTGGTCTGTAGATGCCACTGAGAAAGACACTTTAAAAAAAAATCTTACTAATCCACATAACAAGAATAACCTTTTACTCACATTTAAAAGAATATACATTTTCTTTTGGCAAAGTATCAGTTACAATGGAAATGATAATTTACTTGTTTAAAAGTATTAAGAAGTAGCTCTCAAAAAAAGTTACCATTTGATTCTTTAAGCAAACTGGTTTGAGCACTTGCCAAATGCCATTTATTCTGCTACCTTCAGAAATATCAAAGGTCACCCAAAGGCAGTGGATGCCTAAAGAATTGAACAGACCAGTCGGAGAGGAGATATTAATTCTTTGTTTATTCACACATTTATGCATTTATATATACCTCATCTTGTACCAAATATGACTTAAGGCAATATATAAAACCTTGTATACTATAAAATAAGTTAGAAGTAGGTAAGAAAGTTATGATGAAGGATAATCAAGGATGGGGCAATAAAATATGGCTAGATATATAGGTTATTGCATTAAATACAGGCAATGGAACAGTATATACATGCTGAGGGATATACTGCATATGAACTGATATAATTCAGTATATGATTAAGTATAATCCTAGAGGTGTGCACATGGTACAATTTTAACAGATAAGAGAGTGAATGATTCTAAATATTTCTGAAAACACTTTCAGTCAGAGAGAGATAGAATAAAGTGATTTTTTTTTTCTTGAGCGTCTGAGTAAGAGAAATAGTTGTTCAGACAGGGTGAATGAAGGATTATAGTATTCGAGGCAAAGAGAAAAGCATGTGGCATGTGCAAAATTATGGAAGTATGTATAATTAAAATAACATGTATGTTTGCAAAATTAAAAAGATAAACGTGATGGAAGAAGCAAGTGATGGGGGTAAAATGGGAGCTGGCCAAACTGCATTCATCCAGTGTTAGAAAAGTTGATGCTGCACATCAGTGACTGCATCTTCATATGTTGTGGTTTGGGGAAGTAATATGAATTATTCCACTTTCACATATGCCACCTGTTTACTGTTGACTGTAGAGGTGAGCTGATGGCCCAGCTCACCCATGGAGAATCTGAAGCCATTCCCTGAACATGACTGCATTCAATTATTACCTCTGTATCCCAAAATGATCCTCCAAATCTTTTAGAGCTGAAATGATGAGGTGAAGGGTCACAGGGGAATTTGCAGAATTCTAATTCTCTCATGATTGCCTATAAGATTTTTTTCCAGCAGTATTATTTTAAAATATGTTGCTGTGTTAGATAATCCTGATACCACAATTTTTGTGTGTGAAGAAAAAATGTCTCAATTCAAAGAAGAGAAGAAAATAATTTTACGTGACAGAGATATGATACAACACAATGTCTTTATGTTGCCTGCGTCTCATATCCTTTCTTTTTTCCAACCAAATCTCTATCCTCATTGAATCTTTTCCCCCATACAGGCACTAATACATAAATAAGCCAAGTATTTTCCCAGACTTCAGTCTCTTACTCCAGATTAGTTTTTTATAGGCAGAAATACAGAGCAACCCTCTAAGTACTTCTCTGATTGTATCACTAGCCCATTCACAGGACTCACTTTTGCTCCTAGGGTAAGTTCTAACTGATTAGGTGGGCCTTTGCTGTCTGGAACATACCCAAATAATTTTCTTAGGTTATTCAACTTTATACTTACCATGCTCATGACAAATTTTTCTTACAGACATAATCTTATCTTTCTCGTTTTCCCTCTGCCATACCTCCAACATACACATACCCCTCTCTACTTAAGGAAATCTGGGATATTCTTTGAGGCCTGGTTCCAATGTACATTCCTTTAAGACATTATTCTAATTGCCCTCAATTGAAACAAACTCCAATTCTTTTGACTCCAATAGAAATTTCTCTCTGTCATCCTATTTGTGGTATTGTGTCTTTCTTTTAGAGTAGGTGGAGTTTTTTATAGGTAGAAAAATGATTTGTGGTTGGGTACAGTGGCTCATGTCTGTAATCCCAGGACTTTGGGAGGCCAAGGCAGGCAGATCACCTGAGGTCAGGAGTTCGAGACCTGCATGACCAATGTGGCAAAACCTCATCTCTTCTAAAAAAAAAAATACAAAAATTAGCTGAACATGGTGGCATACACCTATAATCCCAGCTACTCCGGAGGCTGAGACAAGAGAATTTCTTGAACCTGGGAGATGGAGGTTACAGTGAGCCGAGATCATGCCATTGTACTCCAGCCTGGGTGACAGAGTGAGACTTCGTCTAAAAAAAAAAAAAAGATTTGTACCTCTTAGTTTTCTTTCATTTCAACAATTACCCGCCCCCCCAAATTTCATCTGCAGTGCCTGGCCAAGTGCCCTATATACAGTAATGTGTTTTTTATTAAAGTAGGAAAGGATACTAATCCATAAAATAAAGGCAAATAGCATCTTTGAAAACAGCTGCTTTGATGACAAGTAACATGCAAGATTTGCACTGCATTGCACCAGGGAGCTTATTAGGAAGATACTGAAGATCCAGCTAAATGACAGTTCAAACAAATTAACCACCTACATGGGGCTGTAATGGATTTCATTTCCTGCTGTTGGCCACATGGAAAGAAAATGCCTCACACATAAAGCAGGCTACTTGTTGAAATGTTGAAAAAATGTCGTAAGACCCTCGACTGAGGCCACATAAGGAATCGAGATCGATTATATTCTTCGTAGTTGATGACATCATTTGTCTTTGTTGTTCACAAAAGCAAAAAGAAATTTAATAATTCTATTAGTAGTTTGTATATTACTCTTTGTAAGCTACAGTTCCATTATTTCATTTGTTTATATCAAAAAATCAGTGAATAAGAAGAGGCTGGGCTATTTGTTCCAATTATAGGTGGGGAGGCAAAGCTTTAGTTTAGAAAAGCAAATTCCGGAATGTCACAAACTTACTGAGTTACAAAACCAAGTCTACAATGTAGAACATTAACTTCTAGGAGAGTGTTTCTCATTTTTAACGTAAGAGCTTAATCTCTGATTTTGAGAAAACAAAAACAAAAACAAAGAAAAGTACCACTGTGGATAACTTCTAGAAGATTAGAAACCTCTTGCATTATAATACAGAGTGATTTTTTTTTTTTTACCTGACTTGGAATGTACTGTGGTACCATATTGCACCAATTTAGGTAGGCTAAAGTATGTTTTCCAGAATTGCCTTCCATGCATAACTCCTAGTTAATGTAGCTCATCTGAAACCTCATTTGACTTTATCAGACTTCCAGAAAGGCACATTTTAGCTCCATGTTGAAAGGCATCAGCATATCTTGCAGAACACCTTCAGCATCAAAGTTGGAGGCTTGGAGGTAGTGAAGATTGATGTGGGTTCCTCTTGTCCTCAGGGTTTCCACCCTGTGTTTGTGGGTTCTAGTTTGTCTTAGCACCTACCAACTTCATACGCATCTTCCCTTTTATACTTACTGGTCTGTGGAATTCAGAATGTATATAACAGCATCACAGAAACTAATTAACCAGGCTCACACAATGGCATTAGGTCAAATGTCTATACTAAATACCCTGTTTGATATATATGTAAATATAAATACATATATATGTATTTAATATAATACATATAGAAAATATAATACAAAATCAAGGGAATAAATGTTTCTGTAATAATCTAGGGAGATCCCTTGGAATGCCTCCCAGTACTCACGTATCCCAAGATTAAAGTCAATTAAAAAAATTGCAATGGCCCAAAGTAAGCAGTCCTGCTAATGGTCCAGATCCTTCAAGAATGATGATGTGGGGCATCCTGTACAGCAAGGAACCATAACCAGCTGAGGTATTTGCTGAGGGTAAAGGGAGTATAGAATGGGTGGTAGATGAAGATAGTTATAAATCCCAATTAAGTTGATATGACCAGTTGTAGAAATGAACACTGCATTGGTCATGCAAAACTTTCCTTACTTTGATATGAATGGATTTGTGTATATAGTAGCAATTTTTTCTCCTCACTTCTCCCATTTCCTTACTGTCTACAATAAAATGAATTAATAGCAGCTCAATTTCATATCTCAGTACTTACATTTCAGAATATCAAAAGGGGAATGTGACTCAACTAGAAGAAAAATGAACATCAGTCCAAAATAGATGAAGAAAATGTGTAAACTCTTTTGGGGAGAGGGCTAGCATGCTTTTGGTTCTGTGAGGGATAGTTGCATTATGTTAGGTGAAAGTATGTATTTGCTACTGTCTATTTAGAAGAATGGCTAAAAGAGGTGTAAATGGAAGCCAGCTTAAAAAGAGGTGGACTGTGATGGATTTGTGTTCTCTCAATAGCAAATCTGGGGCTACATTTCTAAGAATTCCCTGAGAATGATGAAGATTTCCAAGTTACTGGAAGAAACTTGAAACAAAAGGTATTTCGCATGAGTTTTGAAAGGTCTGCTGACTCAACAGGCAATCAGATATGTAAGATGGGTGTAAAGTGGTGAGAGTGAGGACAAACCCATAATCAGTGTCTGGATCCCTGATGAACTGAGACTCACATTGGTCTCAATATGTTCAAGCCTCCAACTTGAATGATTTGGTTGTTCTGCAGGAGTCCTTCATCAGAGTGATAAGTGACACTTGTGACAAAAATCAGAGAAACTAAAAAAGAATCTGTTGGGAACCCCAGTAACTCTTAGTCTGTCTCTTGCCTCACAATAACAAGGTAAGCCAGCTATCAGTGACAATGTGAGCAAGTTGCAACAGTGCCTAGGGCTTGTGTATAACCCTCCCCATGTAACAAGCATACTATTGTTGCTTCATTTCCCTTTCTGAGCTCAGCCTCAGTACCAGACACAAGGACAGCAGCCTTACATGTATTTTTAATCAGCTCCCACAATTGTATACCATCAAATACTTACAATCAAAGAGTGAGTGTGTGTGTAACTCCTAGTGCTGCAGTTCCTTCTCTTGAATACTCATTGAGTCATAATTCAGAAACCATTAGACTCCACATGAGAAGGATTTGATGCCCTAATGGGAAACAAACTTTGCTTTCAAAATGTGCTAATAATGATGATCATAACAATACCTAAAATTTACTGTGCTCTTGCCATGTGACAGACACTGTTCTAAATGTTCTATACTAACTCTTTAAAAAAATCACAATAGCCTTGGAGGTAGGTACTACTACTATCCTCATTTTAATTTTACAAGTCAGGCAACTAATGTGCATGGGATTTAAGTCACCCCTCCAAGGTCACATAGTTGATGTGGGGAGTCCCTATCAATTGCCAGCTGTAATTTAAAGCCAAGGAGTCTGGCACCTTGAGAGCATGTTCTAACCATTGTGTTTTTCCACTCCCAGACCAACTCTCTAAATGAAGTTCATCCTGAACAATCTGATCTTAGATTTATTCCTGTGTTAGCTAGTCCTCTGGAGGAAGTGAGAATGAGATAATGGGAATATCTGTGTAGTTATTTGTGGCTTAGGAATTGTAAATTGGTAAACTAATGTTAAAAGGAAAGGAAAATAATTAAAAGAGAGAAAATGGGAATAATTTTTGCACCTTGAACATGCAGCCATGAATAAGAATAATGAATGAATAAGCTAGTTTGATTAAGTCTCAGTGAAAGTCAAAAACATTTTCTGCAATGTGCAAAATATTTTATCAAGCAACACCTTGGCTTACTGTGCTAGACATCTGGCAAAGAGGATATGTTCTAACTTTATTTTGTCCTTCATATTGTCAGGATTTTAGAATCATAATTTTTTATTCCATATTTAGCACATTAAAATAACCATATTCTATATTTAGACATATCAACTTGTTCCCTGATTTTATGATACAATTTAATTTAAGAAAATCACAATAACTTAATTTTAAGTTCTGTGATCAAATTAACAAGATTTTGTTTACCTAATGTCTTTGATTTTATTAAGGTAAAAGTTATATAACAAAAAAATTAACTATTTAAAAGTTAACAGTTCAGTAGCATTTAGCACACTCACAATATTGTCCAACAACAACCACTGTCTAGTTCTAATATGTTTTTTTACCCAAAAGGAAATTAAACAGAGTAATTGCTTATCATCTTTGAATTTTAAAGAACGTATGTATAATTTAGACACATATGCCCAGGCTGGAGTGCAGTGGCATGATCATGGCTTACTGTAACCTTGACCTTCTGGCATGTATAACCTTGACCTTATAGGCACGTACCACCATGCCTGCCCTTTTTTTTTTTTTAATAGAGATGAGTTTCACCATGTTGCCCAGGCTGGTCTCAAACTCCTGTGTTCAAGGGATCCTCCTGCCTCAGCCCCCAAAGTGCTGGGATTATAGGCATGAGCCACTGTGCCTGGCCTAAAATAATTTTTATGTGGAGAATTCTAGTTGCTTTTTAAAGTCTACCAAAAATCTCCCATTCTGCATTCATTTATTTTTGTCTTTAGCTTACTGATACTAGTATATTCTGCTAATCACTGATATTTTTTCACTTTGTTGTGTATAAATCTTCCATTGTCTATATCTATGTAATATATATGTTATGAATAGCTATTAGTAAATTTATATATTAACATTTTATATAGTTTACTTGTACCTTAATGTTTATATGTTGATATTTTAGTACTTCATGTATTTAATTTTAAGATAGTCAAATCGAATTATCTTTTTCTTTAAGTTTGGTACTTTCTAATTCCTGTTTTTAAATTTATTTTTCTATACTGAGGTAATACAAAATGTTTACCTCGAAAATTTTAAGGCTTTACTTTTCAAGATTTTACTTTGAAATTTATGTTGTATACAGTGTAAAATAGCAAATTTTTTTTTTCATGGGGGAGCCAGTTGATTCAGAATCAGTATTTGATTAGGCAACTCTTTGCTGTCTGACTTGTTATTCTACCTCTTTCATTTATCAATTGCTATCTACACGTCGTTTTAGAGAGATCCATAAATTATCTAGTTCATCCCCTTTATTTTACAGGGTGAGCTAATAAAATCCAGGTCAGAGCACACAATGTAGAAATGAAAACCTTATTCTTGTCAATGATGGAGGGTGGGTAAGTGCCTGGGTAAAAGTCTGATTCTTCCTATAATATCTGCTCCTATGATGGCAGGTAAGAGAACTTGTACAGTGGAACTTCCATTGATAAAACCATCAAATCTTGTGAGACTTATTCACTACCAGGAGAACGTTATGGGAAAACCGCCCCCATGATTCTGTTCTCTCTCCCTGGCCCTGCCCTTGATATGTGAGGATTATTACAATTCAAGGTGAAATTTGTGTGGGGACACAGCCAAATCGTATCAATTGGGTTTGCATTTTAGGTAGCTTGGCTCTAGTCCTACTGTCTTTAATTACTTTGCTGTAGAGCTACTCTATCAATTTAAAAACAAATGTTATTCCTAAAACTGATAGTTTAATTATGTGTCATTTAAAGGTATGAATAGATTAAAAATGTTTCATGTTCTTAATACCAGAGCTTCTATTAACATTATATCATCCTCAAAAGTCTAGAAGCAAAAGATAAAGAAATAAGAGGTATTAGGATTAGAAAAGAAGAAAAACTTTGCCATTGTTCATTTAGAGAGAAAGGATAGTAGAATGGTTAAACAAATAACACCATAGAACCATACTCCTCAGTTTCAAACCTGACCTTTTTCATTTCTGGCTGGGTGAATTTGAGCCAGTTGATGGACTTTTCCAGGCCTAAGTCAATGAAATGTCATATTAATTATTCTTAACTTTTAGGGCTTTATGAAAATTAAATGATGCTTCTGCTCACTAAACAGGAAATAATTTCCTTTAGATTATGTAAAAGATAAAAATCTAACAGTAATATGTGTAAATCAGGAATAAACCCAAACAGACACTCCTACCAAATACCAAGCATATCAATTTTATATCTGGATCATTCTTTAGAATGAATATTTCTTGGCATGTGATTTGACTATTTGATTATCTTCTTCTGTGATGTGATCATTCAGATCCTTAACTATAACGTCTTTAAGATTTACAAACAATCTTAAATAAAATGGGTAAGGTTCATATCAGAGGATAAATCAATGGTGCTTTGGTTTGCATGTGTCCCCCAAAGTTTATGTGCTATAAGATTTATCCCCAATGCAGCATTGTTGGGACATGAGACATTTAAGAGGTGATAAGGCTATGAAGACTCTTGTATTAGTCCATTTCACACTGTTATAAAGAATACCCAAGACTGGGTAATTTATAAAGAAAAGAAGTTTAACTGACTCACAGTTTTGCATGGCTGGGGAGGTCTCAGGAAACTTACCATCATGGTGGAAGGGGAAGCACTCACATTGTTCAGAAGACAGCAGGAAAGAGAAGAATGTTTGCAGAAAGAACTGTCAAACACTTATAAAACCATCAAATCTTACGAGAACTTACTCACTGTCATGAGAACAGCATGGGGGGAAACTGGCCCCATGATCCAATCTCCTCCCACTGGGTCCCTCCCTGGACATGTGGGAATTATGGGGATTACAATTCAAGATGAGATTTGAGTGGGGACACAGCCAAACCATATCAGCTCTGCCCTTATGAATGGATTGCCATTATTATGGAATTTGGGCTTGCTTATTTTGGGATTGGGTTTTTCATAAAAAGATTTGGTCCCTGTTCTCTCTCTCTCTCATTCTTGCTCTTTCTTTGCTCTTCTGCCATGGGATGATGCAGCAAGAAGACCTTCACCAGATTCTAGCCCCCCAATCTTTGACTTTCCAGCCTCTAAAAGCATGAGCCAGTAAATTTCTGTTTGTTTGTTATAAATTCCCCAGTCTGTAGTGTTCTGTTGTAGCAGCACAAAACGGAGACAAATGGTCAGGTAACACTGAAAGATGCTCATGCTTCCTAGGAAATAGGATCATTTATATTTTGTAAAATCATACATTACAATATCATATAAAAATTAAAGATCTGGCAATATGTACAGTTATGAATGAAACCACTAATGTTTATTCTTTGATGGAGCAGATAATAGTAAATATAATTAGATCAATTTGATGATATGTAGTAAAATTAAAGATGTGAAAACAATTTTCAGAGAAACATTCATGTGATTAAAAAGACATACACAAAAGAAAACATTGCTATATTATGATAAAAGAAAATCCAAATGTTCATTAACAGGTAAATAGATGAATGAATTATAATACATAAATATTATATATATATAAATTATAATATATCCATAATGTAATATACTATAGGGTACTTTAAATGAATCAACTATATTATACATATCAACAAAGATAAATATTAAGGAATCATGGCAAAAAACAAGTTGCAGAGAAATATGTATAGGACATAGCACTTATATAAAACCTAAAGCATACAAAATAATATTGTTCCTACTCAATAGGGCAAATATAGGAGGTAAATATATGCAACCATGAAGGGTATTGACAAATGAAAAATTAAGCATATTTGATACCTTTTAAGATGGACCATGGAATGCAAGATGAGCATGAGAGGCTTCAACACCACCTATATATTATGTATCACTTAAAAATTATTTTTGATAACATAATGATAAAGTGGCTGAATTTTATCAGAAAAGTGTCTACATAGGTATTTGTTGTGATAGTCTTTCTACAATTAAGATTCACTGGGTGTTTGCATCCCCAGGTTTCTAGCCAGTTCCAATAATTACTAAGTTTTGAGTCATTTTTTAGGCTTTCTTCTGCAGGTAATTCAGATTTTCATTAAAAATAAAGAAGGCAATAAAATAAAAAAATTAAAAAAAGTAAAAAAATACAAAAAATAAAGAAGGCGTGGTTTGTGCTAAAGCTGAAACAGGTTTAAGTGACATTATTTTTAAATTCAGTTAGGCACCCTGATTCCATTCATTCAGGAGATTCATATCTATATATGCCACTTGCAAATGTGACTGCCCTTTTCTCATTCAGAAGACATTTATCTTGACTAGTCTATTTCACCTATAGATGAATGCTTGATTTAACATTTATATAATTAATTGGGTGTGTCTGCTTGCTGCTACATTCTTAACAAAACTTTGCAGCTTCTCAACTACATCCAAACCTATTACCTTTTAAGAACCTAAATATTTTCCCAGTATAAACAATTTCCCGTCATATGAGCTTTAAGTAATATTTTAACATAAAATGTACAGTTAACACAGGGATATCTAAAGTGATTGTTTATACACATCCTAATGTGAATGTTTTTATAAAGTGAAATATCTTTTTGTTATGGAAATTAATCTTTGTAAATATGAAATATCTCTTTATTGTCTTTCTAAAACTTTTCCATTAAATTCAAGTGAATGTTAAGTCATTTTATCAGCAGAATGTTTTCAGAGTTATTTGTTATCTATAAAAAATATTTGCTTAGGTGGCTCACGCCTGTAATGCCAGCACTTTGGGAGGCCAAGGCAGGTGGATCACGTGGTCAGGAGATCTAGACCATCCTGGCTAATGGGGTGAAACACGGTTTCTACTAAAAATGCAAAAACTTAACCGGGTGTGGTGGCGGGCTCCTGTAGTCCCAGCTACTTGGGAGGCTGAGGCAGAAGAATCACTTGAAACTGGAAGGCAGAGGTTGCAGTGAGCCGAGATTGTGCCACTGCACTCCAGCTTGGGTGACACAGTGAGACTCCATCTCAAAAAAAAAAAAAAAATTTTTTTTCTTAAGGTTTAGCATTTTGGGGAAGTTATGTAACAGCTATCAAATGGGGGTGTCCTGTAAGTGCTTATAAAATCAATAATCTAATGATATAAGTAGATCTATAAAGAGATTATAAAATCAAAGAACAATTACTTGTCTGTTAACATTCTAACTAGTCTAACATTTTATGCCAAACAATCAAGAACATATACCTATTTAAGATATTCAGTGTATACTTTATGCTGTATTATTAAACAGTATAAATAATATTTCAGAATATCTTAGAATACCAAGTATATCGTACATGAACATAGCATCAAATTTAGTTTTATAGGAAACAATTTTTAGCTATATAATTATATAGCACTGATGTAATATGTAATTTGTTTTAGCGTGACAGACCCCCAGGTCTTTAGTAAGCTCCAAACTGCCAGGGAGAACAGATGAGTAAGAAACTAGACAGGGATGCTTAATTTTTAAAATGAAGAACTTGGTCTAAATATTTTAGAGTGTTTCCCATTTTAACAAAACAGAAATTGATTATATATATACTTGTGTCAGTTCTCCAGATTTTTTCACTTGGAATTTACATCTTTGCAAACCTGAAGCCCTGTTTCAGTCCTTTCTTTTTCACTGAATGTTCCAAAACCTTTTTCCTATAGTTGCTGCATAATTTCTTAAAGAGCTTAGAAGCTTTCAAGGGGAAAGGAGCTAAGTGAATAGATTAATGAGGGGCTGTTTGTGAAATTCTTAGAGTTCCTTCAGTGGCAGGTGTGATAAATTACAACACATTGTTATTGTGATGATCATGCAGCAAACCATTATTAGTGTTTAAGTTAGACTATCTCATTATACAAACACTGCTTGAATTTGAACATACTTTAGCAGAAAATGTAAACCGTTCACACAATTCCAACGAAATAGTCATTTCTCTAGTAGAAATTAGGCCTTCATTTGAAAGTATTGGCCATGTTTACTATCCGTGGTTCAGTTATATGTTACTTATATACAGAGAAACGTAAACCAAAGTCTCATGTACACTGGAAATTAACCCTTAAAGATTTCTGTGTGTAATTATCTATTTTTCTTGAAATTTTTATATATGACATGTTCCTTAAATAAAACCTCTGCTAAAATAACATAACTCGAAGTGTTTAAGAGCAGATAAATGACACAGGAAGATATTCAGAAGTTTTATAAAAAATAAATCATGTGAATAAACAATTGTGTTTGGTATAAATGTAATATTGCCAATGTCCTTTTGTGAATCAAAATGGCTTTATTCCAGCGTGGGCAACATGGCAAAACCCCACCCCTACAAATAATACGAAAATTAGTTGGGCGTGATGGCACACGCCTAGAGTCCCGGCTACTCGGGACTGAGGTGGGAGACTCACGACTAGGAAGTCGAAGCTGCAGTGAGCTGTGCTCATGCCACTGCACTCTAGCCTGGGCGACAAGAGTAAGAACCTGTCTCAAAAAATAAAATAAAATAAAATACATAAAATGGCTTCATAGTCTGGTTCTAAAAACCATTGTGTACCAAATAGAGAAATTGTAGTTTTTAGCTTCATTCATTTAATTATTGTTAAAAATATCAGAGATTATCTTTACCTTTATAAAAATAAATTCTACACAACACAGACTAATTGAGTAAACTCCATGCTAATTTATACCCAAATATGTTATTCTTCTACTCTGTATCTTAACTATGAATACTTATCATCATCTCCAATGCTCCAGTCCAAGACTTCAATTATTTCTTCTCTGGGATTGTTAAAGTTGTTTAACTGGTCTTCTTGCTTCAATCCCTGAACTCCTACTTTCATTATCCAGAGACATCAGTGCAAACTTTTTAAAATGTAATTTGGATCGGTTATGTTCTTAATTAAAACACTCCAACGAATTATCATTATAAATAGAAAGAATATTTTCTTTACGGCCTCCAAAGCAAGCCTGATCTTGTTTCTGCCATCTTTTCAAGCTAATCTTTCATTGCTTCTTTCATCTGATCTGGCTTCAGACACACTGGACTGACTTTTTTCGGTCCATTGAAAATTCCAGGCTGGTTTTGGTTTCAGAATCTTTACCCTTATTATTGACTTTGTCTGGGATGGTCCCTTTCCTATTTTAAGTATGACTTGTCTCCCCCTTTTATTTCTCAAGTCAAATGTATCTTCTTCTTAGACACTACCTTGCTAAGATTCATTGTTGTGTTAGATTATAATTAATTTAGACATGCTTAGGGTCATTGCAATTCCAGCATAAAAGATGTCAGGAGTTTTAACTGTATTTGGAGGTAATGGAGTTTACTCTCTATATATCCAAATCTTAATAAATTAACACCACGAAATACCCAGAATACCCGTGTATCTCTAAAACCATTTGAAAGTAAATGATGCACTAAGCACATTAACAAATAAGAAAGTACCAGGAATCCAAAGTATAATGAGGGAGATTCCCATATTTATACCTAACCAATTATGTGCAGTTTAGTTCTATATATTCTAAAAATCAAAAACAAAACTGAATTAACAAAAAAGTTTTTCTCTTCACCATATGTTATTACTAGCTGGACTTTTGATTTTTTCTGGTTTCCTTTTTATAGGAAAACAGATGTTTCTGAACAGGTGTAAGTGGGTGGATTCGAAAAGCTAAAAACATTGAAAGCTTTTATTTCTCCTTTGTTTTTAGAAAAGAAAGAGAAGACAGGATATTATAGTATCCATTATTTTAAAAGTCTTTATTGGCACTTGCTTTTATATTCGGCTATTTTAATTTTTCTCCTCTTAAGCTAGTTGACCAAATAAATAAATAACAATAAAATGCAATTTAGTTTTTATTTTCTTCTTCAAAATTAAACTAGCCCAGAGGGAAAATACCCAGTTGTCCAGTGGTTTTTATAATAACTTCACACAACCTATCCCATCTGTCCTTTTATTTCCATCCCTTATTCTAGTTCAGGCCCTCATTATTTCGTGCTTTTGTTCTTTTTTGCAGAAAATTCCTATATGAACTCCATAACTGGATTTTTTTTTTTTTGTCTCACTAGAGTATCTCATAAATAATGATTCCAAAGAAATGTTTTAAATAGCAGATTTAATCAGATAGGTGGACTGGAATAAACCCTGAACCCCAAATTAGGATACCTGTTTTTAAACAATTTCTTGCACTTTCAAGCTGTTTTACCTTTTCATCTTATTTATCTTTTTGAAAATCTATTTCCTCAATTTTACAATCTTATTCTCCGATGTATTGCAAGGTTTAAACAAGATTATGCATATTACATTTTAGCTTGATGCCTGATATTAAATAAATACTTTAAGATCTCTGTTTAATGTTTCTCCCTCAAGCAAAACCATAAATAGCTTCCCATCATCAAGAGAATAAATTCCAAATGTTTACCAATGGCATTCAAATCATGCCACAAAGTGGAACCAACATGTTCATTCAGTGAACTTGCCCCTACGTATTCAGTCGTTTAGAAAGTTGGACATTGTTTTTGTACATGCTTTGCATTCTCATTCCTTTTTGTCATTTCTTGCATAAATTCTTTTATCTGGAATGCCTTTATACATCTTTATTTACTGGTTGGAATGTTGCTTATTTACCTTTTCCTCAAAACTTTCCAGACTTTCAAAGTGCCATGAGACCAAATATAATAATAGTTTATATTTCTGTGTCAAAAATTTTGATTAAAACAATTTATTAATGTTTTTATAATGGTTAATAATATTTGTGTTCTAAGTAAACTTTTCTTAACCTCTCTAGAAATTTTATAATTTTAGGATTTACATCTAAGTCTGCAATCAATTTTCAGTGTATGGTATGAGATACGAATTTCTTATCTTCCTTTCATTTAGAAATTTAGTTGTTCTAGCTAAATTTATTGAAAAGGGTTTCTTTCTCTATTGAATTGTCTTAGCGCCTTTGTAAAAAAAATCAATTATATATGTGTGGTACCATTTCTGAACTTGTGACTTTGATCTCATCCCTCTATATCTTTAAACTTTTGCCACTCCCAAAGCGTCTTGATTTCTGTAAGCTTTGTTTTGTCTTGAAATCAAGTGTGGTAATTATTCTAACTTTGTTCTTCTTTTAAAGGAAGTGCTTAGCAAGGTAATGCTAAGTCCTTTGAATTTCCATATAAGTTGTAGAATCGGATTGTAGAGTTTGCCAAAAAAAAGCCTATAGGATTTTGATTGGAACTGCATTGAAAGTATAGATAATTTTTGGGTAATTGACATTTAACAATATTGAGACTTTCAATCCTTGAATGTAATATAGCATACCATTTATTTGGACCTTCAGTTTCTCACATTAAATATTTATAATATTTAGTGTGATATCTTTGTTTTTTCTGTTGTATTTATCTAAATATTGAATTTGAGTGCTGTCATGAATGGATTTTGAACAATTTTTATTTTTCTATTTACTTACTGCTAGCATATACAAGTACAAAACATTTTTAATATTAACCTTTTATTCTCACTCATTAGTTCCAGCAGTTGTTTTGTAGACTTATTGAGGTTATTTTGTACATATATGTTATTATATATCTCTATGTCTCAATAAATGCAGAATAGAAGTTCCTGATTCTCTTTACCAGGTTGTTTTATCTTTATATATGGAGCTACCATCACTATCACATATTTGTCTAGACGGAAAACTAGACATCATCTTGATCACTCCTTTGTCTCATTTTCCAAATTAATCCAGAAAAATCCCCTGGTTATCTCTGCCATCCTCAATCTTTCCAGTTATATTTATTTTTACAGCCACCACCTTACGCCCCAGCTACAATCCTCCCATTTCTGATGGGTTAAAATAATTTACTTAATGTTCTTCTTGCTTCTTCTATTGACCCTCCACATAACAAAGAGAGATATATTTTTGGAATATTAATAGAATTATGCTGATACACTGTCAGAAGCACTTCATTAAGCTTCAGTGGAATCCCTGGTTACTTATTGCTGTCTTCAAGGCTTGAAACACTATGCTCCCTACTTAAGCTCCTTACTTGTACTTCTACTCATTATGGTGTGGCTGCAGTTGTCTTTTCTGTTTCCTGAATATATCCAGTCCTTCTCACCACTGGGTTGTTCTTCCCTCTGCCTGGAGTTATCCTCACCTTTCAGGTTTCAGCTCATATATAAAATTCTCGGAGATGCATCCCTTGAAACACTAGCTACAACAGTTATCCCACAATTAGTCTCCATCTTTGATTAATTTGCTTATTTCTTTCATCACATTATCACAACCTGCAATAATCTTTCAATTTTATTTTTGACTGGTCTCATTCCTATTACCATAATATAAGGTATCTTGTCTTTTCAATTTGTTGCTGTATTCATAATACTTCAAATAATACCTAACATATAATAGGAACTCAACATGTGTATTGAGGAGGCTGAGGCAGGAGAACTGCCTCAACCCAGGAGGTGGAGGTTGCAGTGAGCCGAGATCGCACCATTGCACTCCAGCCTGGGTAACAAGAGCGAAACTCCGTCTCAAAAAAAAAAAAAAAAAAAAAAAAAATGTGTATTGAATGAATGAATGAATGAATAAGTATTTCTAAAAGTCTAAGCTTTTGTTAAATTCCTAAAGGGGACTTTTACTCAATTTAAGAACGACTGCTTTTAAAGTATAAAAATGTAGATTTCTTTTATTTTGTTCCAAAGCATAAAAACCACAATAGCATTAATCAAGGAGAACATAAGATAGGAAAGCAGGCATATAGATATAATAAAATATATCTCTCTAGATCAGTTGATTTATATCAACCAACTAAATCGAAAACAGATTATGTATATTATGAGAGGTCCACTGGTAGCTTCTCAGAAATTTCTCTGAGATTTAGAATTTATTTGCATCTTCGATTGCTTTAGCATTGCACTAGTATGATATTTATGGGATTGAGACATTGCCAACCACACTATTTGCGACAAATATTGAGAGACAATATTTCCCTTGTTTAAAATATTAATTCATAATCCTTCCCTTCTGTTCTTATATCACATCTTGCACTTACTTTGGTTATCTAGCTTTTGTTGTTTTTATGTATCTCTCAAAACCGTATCATCTTACCCTTGAATTTTTCGAATTGATATATTATTTATGTGACTGAAATAATTTTCCTTCTTATTCATTTTTTCAAGATGTACTAAAGGAAATCTTCGTTACTCTATTCTGTAAGATTAGTTTATAAAGCATCTCCTTTGTCACATGATCAGATACCACAAAAACATTAAATGTTTTCAAATAGAATTTTTTTTATTATACTTTAAGTTCTGAGGCACATGGACAGAATGTGCAGGTTTGTCACAGAGGTATACACGTGCCATGGCGGTTGGCTGCATCCATCACCCCATCATCTACATTAGGTACTTCTCCTATTGTTATCTATCCCCCTAGTTCACTACACCCTATAGGCCCTGGTGTGTGATGTTCCCCTTCCTGTGTCCATGTGTTCTCATTGTTAAACTCCCACTTAATGAGTGAGAACATGCAGCGTTTGATTTTCTGCTCTTGTGTTAGTTTGCTGAGAATGATGGTTTCCAGCTTCATCAATGTCCCTGCAAAGGACATGAACTCATCCTTTTTTATAGCTACATTGTATTCCATGGCGTATATGTGCCACATTTTCCTTAGCCAGTCTATCATTCATGGGCATTGGGTTGGTTCCAAGTCTTTGCTAGAGATCCAGTTACAATGATTCTAATGGAATAAAATGAATGAACCTATCACATGAAAATAATGGGAGACATTACCTCTAGTGGATGAGTTAATTTAACAAATTTCTGGGAAACAATGCAAAAGTGATAGGAGAGATAGAATCACAGAAGTAACAGACTAGACTATATGTAAGGAGAATGTAATGGGAGAGAGGAGATCATTTTCCATACAGAAACCTAAAAAATACTGATAATTCCATATATTGAATTACTTAAATTGTTTTACTTTTCACTTTCAGAAATCTTATTTAGTGTTTTTTCGAAGACATTTTGTCATTTTCATTGTCATATATTCTTTTCTTACTTTTTAAACTGTATTAACAAATATGATGTTATGTCTATCAATTATTGAAGATGTTTCCTCTTTCTACCTAAGGTCAAGTTGAGAGAGAAATTCCCCTTGGAGGTTTCTGTTGAAATTTCTACCTATTCTGGATATGAGATTTCTCCCTTGTCCTCTGTACTTCTTGAAGTCATTAAAATCTAAACCTGGCTTTCTTTGGTTTGGCAAACACCCTCAGGTAACAATATGTTTCAGTTCTTTTTTTTTTAACTCTGAGTTTCTACTTTTAATTATTTTTTGGAGTCTAAAAATTTTTATCTTTCTTGCAAAGTTGTACTCTGAGAGGAATGGGTTTGTAAGAATATTTTACCTAGGAATTGCAATTGATTTCAACAAGAGTTTGTTCAGTTACCAAGTCTATCATGCCATCTGAAACAAAAATTGATTTTTTTTTCTTGTTTATTACTTCTTTCTCCAAATGGAAGGAAGTAGAAGAAAAGTCTGGTATTTGGCCTGTCTTAATCAGCATTATATCTTGTACATATAAAGGAGTTTATGATATGCATTAATATTTATTGAATAAATACAAAATCATAAGTATTTACACTTCATTTATTTTAATATATATTTACATTATATGATTTCAATAAAATATAGAAAATTATTAGCAATAACTATAACTGCTAAGTATATTTGCAGTACTTTTCTGTACATCCTCGTTTTTCACCTGTGAGTATGCATTACATTTTAGTAAGGAGACATTTTTTTAAGAATTAAATATGTGATATGATAAATATATTTTAAAATTGCTAACTATCCAAAGAAAAACCTTATAGGTAATAAAACTACAAGTTAACAGTAGCTATCTATGGGTGGTGAAGTATAGATTTTTTTAATTGTACTTTAGGTTCTGTGGTACATGTGCAGATCATGCAGGGTTGTTGCATAGGTACTTACATGGCAAGGTGGTTTGCCACCTCCATCCCCCCATCTCCTATACCTGGATTTTTCTCTATATTATCCCTCCTCATCCTCCCCATCCCCCCTGTCCTTCCCCTAACCCCAGTGTGTGATGCTCCCCTCCCTGTGTCCATGTGTTCTCATTGTTCAACACCCACCTATTCTTGTGTCAGTTTGCTGAGAATGATGGATTCCAGATTCATCCATGTCCCTACAAAGGACACAAACTCATCATTTTTTATGGCTGCATAATATTCCATGGTGTATATGTGTCACATTTTTCTTGTCCAGTCTATCATTGATGGGCAATTGGGTTGGTTCCAGGTTTTTGCTATTGTAAACAGTGCCACAATGAACATACATGTGCATGTGTCTTTATAATAGAATGGTTTATAATCCTTTGGGTATATACCCAGTAATGGGATTGCTAGGTCAAATGGTATTTCTATTTCTAGATCCTTGAGGAATCGCCACACTGTCTTCCACAATGGTTGAACTAATTTACACTCCCACCAACAGTGTAAAAGCGTTCCTCTTTCTCCACATCCTGTCTAGCATCTGTGGTCTCCAGATTTTTTTATGATCGACATTCTAACTGGCGTGAGATGGTATCTGAATGCGGTTTGGATTTGCATTTCTCTAATGAACTTCGTGATGATGAGCATTTTTTCATATGTTTGTTGGCCACATAAATGTCTTCTTTGGAAAAGTGTCTGTTCATTTCTTTTGCTCACTTTTTGATGGGTTGTTTGTTTTTTTCTTGTAAATTTGTTTTACTTCTTTGTAGATACTGGATATTAGCCCTTTGTCAGATGGGTAGTTTGCAAAAATTTTTTCCCATTCTGTTGTTTACCTGTTCACTCTAATGATTGTTTATTTTTTTGCTGTGCAGAAGCTCTTAAGTTTAATTAGATCCTGTTTGTCTATTTTGGCTTTTGCTGTCATTGCTTTTGGTGTTTTAGTCATGAAGTCCTTGCCTACGGCTATGTCCCGAATGGTATTGCCTAGGTTTTCTTCTAGGGTTTTTAAGGTGTTAGGTCTTATGTTTAAATCTTTAATCCATCTAGAGTTAATTTTTGTATAAAGTGTAAGGAAGGGGTCCAGGTTCAGCTTTTCTGCACATGGCTAGCCAGTTTTCCCAACACCATTTATTAAACAGGGACTCCTTTCCCCATTGCTTGTTTTGGTCAGGTTTGTCAAAGATCAGACGGTTGTAGATGTGTGGTGTTGCTTCTGAGGCCTCTGTTCTGTTCCATTGGTCTATATCTCTGTTTTGGTATTCTGTTCCATTGGTCTATATCATGCTGTTTTGATTACTGTAGCCTTGTAGTATAGTTAGAAGTCAGGTAGTGTGATGCCTCCAGCTTTGCTCTTTTTGCTTAGGATTGTCTTGGCTATGTGGGCTCTCTTTTGGTTCCATATGAAGTTTAAGGTGGTCTTTTCCAGTTGGGTGAAAAAAGTCAATGGTAGCTTGATGGGGATAGCATTGAATCTATAAATTACTTTGGGCAGTATGGCCATTTTCATGATATTGATTCTTCCTAACCTTAAGCATGGAATGTTTTTCCATCTGTTTGTGTCTTCTCTTATTTCCTTGAGCAGTGGTTTGTAGTTCTCCTTGAAGAGGTCCTTGACGTCCTTTGTTAGTTGTATTCCTCAGTATTTTACTCTCTTTGTAGCAATTGTGAATGGGAGTTCACTCATCATTTGGCTCTCTGTTTGTCTATTATTGGTGTATAGGAATGCTTGTGATTTTTGCACATTGATTTTGTATTGTGAGACTTTGCTGAAGTTGCTTATCATCTTATGCAGATTATGGGCTGAGACAATGGGGTCTTCTAAATATACAGTCATGTCATCTGCAAATAGAGACAATTTGACTTCTTCTTTTCCCAATCGAATACACTTTATTTCTTTTTTTGCCTCATTGCTCTGGTTAGAACTTCCAATACTACATTGAATAGGAATGGTGAGAGAAGGTACTCTTGTCTAGTGCCAGTTTTCAAAGGGATGCTTCCAGTTTTTGCCCATTCAGTATGATATTGGCTGTGGGTTTGTCATAAACAGCTTTTATTATTTTGAGATATGTTCCATCAATACCTAATTTGTCAAGAGTTTTTAGCATAAAGGGCTGTTGAATTTTGTTGAAGGCCTTCTCTAGATCTATTGAGATAATCATGTGGTTTTTGTCTTTGGTTCTGTTTATGTGATGGATTATGTTTATGGATTCGCATATGTTGAACCAGCCTTGCATCCCTGGGATGAAGCCTACTTGAATGTGATGGATAAGCTTTTTGATGTGCTGTTGCATTCAGTTTGCCAGTATTTTACTGAAGATTTTTGCATCAATGTTCATCATGGATGTTGGCCTGAAATTTTCTTTTTTAGTTGTATCTCTGCAAGGTTTTGGTATCAGGAAGATGTTGGTCTCATAAAATGAGTTAGGGAGAATTCCTTCTTTTTGTATTGTTTGGAATCAATTCAGAAAGAATGGTCCCAGCTCCTCTTTGTACGTCTGATAGAATTTGGCTGTGAACCTGTGTGGACCTCCTTACTTTTTTTGGTTGATAGTCTATTAACTGCTGCCTCTACTTTTGACCTTGTTACTGGCCTATTAGGGATTCAGCTTCTTCCTGGTTTAGTCTTAGGAGGGTGTAAGTATCCAGGAATTTATCCATTTCTTTTAGATTTACTGGTTTATGTGCATCGAGTTGTTCGTAGTGATCTCTGATGGTAGTTTGTATTTCTGTGGAATTGGTGGTGATATCCCCTTTATCATTTTTTATTGCATCTATTTGATTCTTCTCTCTTTTATTTTTTATGAGTCTGGCTAGTTATCTACCTATTTTGTCGATCTTTTCAAAAAACCAGCTCCTGGATTTATTGATTTTTTGAAGGGCTTTTTGTTTCTCCAGCTTCTTCAATTCTGCTCTCGTCTTAGTTATTTCTTGTCTTCTGCTAACGTTTGAATTTGTTTGTACTTGCTCCTCCTCTAGCTCTTTTAATTTTGATGATAGGGTGTCGATTTTACATCTTTCCTCACTTCTCATAAGGACATTTATGCTATAAATTTCCCTCTGGACACTGCTTTAAATGTGTCCCAGAGATTTAGCTGTGTCATGTCTTCGTTCTCATTGGTTTCAAAGAACATCTTTATTTCTGCCTCCTTTTTCATTATTTATCCAATAGTCATTCAGGAGCAGGTTGCTCAGTTTCCATGTAGTTGTGCAATTTTGAGTGAGTTTCTCAATCCTGAGTACTAATTTGATTGCACTGTGGTCTGAGAGACTGTTTGTTATGATTTCCATTCTTTTGCGTTTGCTGAGGAGTGATTTACTTCTACTTATGTGGTCAATTGTAGAGTAAATGTGATGTGGTGTTGAGAAGAATATATATTCTGTAGATTTGGAGTGGAGAGCTTTGTAGATGTCTATTGGGTCTGCTTGGTCCAATTCCAAGTTCAAGTCCTGGATATCCTTGTTAATTTTCTGTCTTGTTGAGAATGTTAAAGTCTCCCACTATTATTGTGTGGGAGTCTAAGTCGCCTTATAGGTCATTAAGAACTTGCTTTATGTATCTGGGTGCTCCTGTATTTGGTGTGTATATATTTAGGATAATTAGCTCTTCTTGTTGCACTGATCCTTTTACCATTATATAATGCCCTTCTTTGTCTCTTTTGATTGTTGTTGGTTTAATGTCCATTTAATCAGAGACTAGGATTGCAACTCCTGCTTTTTTTTTTTTTTTCTCTCCATTTGCTTGGTAAATCTTCCCTTTATTTTGAGTCTGTGTGTGTCTTTGCATGTGAGATGGGTCTTCTGAATACAGCACACCAATGGGTCTTGACTTTTTATCAAGTCTGTGTCTTTTGCTTAGTGCATTTAGCCCATTTACATTTAAGGTTAATATTGTTATGTGTAAATTTGATCCTGCCATTTTGATACTAACTGGTTGTTTTGCCCCTTAGTTGACGCAGTTTCTTCATGGTGTCAATGGTCTTTACCATTTGGTATATTTTTGCAGTGGCTGGTACTGGTTATTCCTTTCCATGTTTAGTGCTTCCTTCAGGAGCTCTTGCAAGACAGGCCTAGTGGTGATGAAATCTCTCAGAAATTGCTTGTCCATAAAATAATTTTATTTCTCCTTCACGTACGAAGCTTAGCTTGGCTGGATATGAAATTCTGCATTGAAAGTTCTTTTCTTTAAGGATATTGAATATTGGCCCCCACTCTCTTCTGGCTTGTAGGGTTTCTGCCAAGAGATCTGCTGTGAGTCTGATGGGCTTCCCTTTGTGGGGGACCCAACCTTTCTCTCTGGCTGCTTTTAGCATTTTTTCCTTCATTTCAACCCTGGTGAATCTGACAATTATGTGCCTTAGGGTTGCTCTTCTTGAGGAATATCTTTGTGTCGTTTTCTATATTTCCTGGATTCAAATGTTGGTCTGCCTTGCTAGGTTGGGGAAGTTCTCCTGGATAATATCCTGGAGAGTGTTTCCAGCTTGGATTCATTCTCCCCATCACATTCAGGTACACCGATCAAACATAGATTAGGTCTTTTCACATAATCCCATATTTCTTGGAGGATTTGTTCATTTCTTTTGACTCCTTTTTCTCGAATCTTGCCTTCTCATTTTATTTCATTGAGTTGATCTTCAATCTCTGATATCCTTTCTTCTGATTGGTTGATTCGGTTATGAAACTTAAGCTTCACGAAGTTCTCATGCTGTGTTTTTCAGCTCCATCATGTCGTTTTTGTTCTTCTCTAAGCTGGTTATTCTAGTTAGCATTTCGTCTAACCTTTTTTCAAGGTTCTTAGTTTCTTTGCATTGGGTTAGAACATGTTCCTTTAGTTCAGCGAAGTTTGTTATTACCCACCTTCTGAAGCCTGCTTCTGTCAATTCATCCAACTCATTCTCCATCCAGTTTTGTTCTCTTGCTGATGAAGAGTGGTGATCCCTTGGAGGAGGAGAGGCATTCTGGTTTTTGGTGATTTCATCCTTTTTGCACTGGTTTCTTCCCATCTTCATTGATTTATCTACCTTTGGTCTTTGAAGTTGGTGACTTTTGGATAGGGTCTCTGAGTGAACATCCTTTCTGTTGATATTGAAGCTATTTCTTTCTGTTTTTTAGTTTTCCTTCTAACAGTTAGGCCTCTCTGCTCCAGGACTGCTGCAGGTCCACTACAGACCCTGCTTGCCTGGGATTCACCTGCGGGAGCTGCAGAACAGTAAGGGTTGCTGCCTTTTCCTTCTTCTGGTATCTTCATCCCAGAAGGGCACCCGCCAGATGTCAGCCAGAGCTCTCTTTTATGAGGCGTCTTTTTGGTAATACAGAGGTCAATGAGGTACCTGAGGAGGCAGTCTGTCCCTTATCAGAGCTCAAGTGCTGCGCTGGGAGTGCTGTTGTTCCATTCAGAGCTGCTGAGCAGGGACGTTTAAGTCTGCTCCAGCAGAACTCACAACCACCTATTTTCCCAGGTGTTCTGTCCCGAGAAGGTGGGGCTTTATTTGTAAGTCCCTGATGTGCTGCTGCCTTTTTTCAGAGATGCCCTGACAATCAAGGAAGCAGTCTAGTCACAGTCTGCCTGCAGAGGCATTGCTGAGCTGCCGTGGGCTCTGCCTGACTGATGTGTAAACTTCCTTGCAGTTTTGTTTACACAGGTAAAGTTAGAACTGCCTTGGTAATGGCAAACTGCCTCAGTAACGGAGGATTGCCTAGGTAATGGCAGATTGCCTGGGTAATGGTGGACTGCCTTGGTAATGGCAGACGCCCTTCCCTCCTCAGAGCTTGACCATCCCAGGTCAAGCTCAAACTGCTGTGCTGGCTGCTAAACTCTCAAGCCAGTGCATTTCAGATTGCTAGTCTTTGTGAAAATGGGACCCGCCAAGCCAGATCACCTGGCTCCCTGCTTTCAGCCCTCTCTTTCTCAGGTGAATGGGTGGCTCTGTCTCCCAGGAGTTCCAGGTGCCAGTTACAACAACCGCCCAGATTGTGCAGGTTTTTGTGCTGGAAACCTGCACCAATGGCTGAAACAACTGGCTGGAAACCCGCAGGGCTTGTTGGCTGGCAGGTGGGAAACTCCTGGTCTATGGGCTGTAAAGACCACAGGAGAAGTGCAGTATCTGAACTGGAGTGCCGAAGTCACTGGAAAAGCCCCCAATGGCCTCTGTTTGGTAGGATGGGGGAGTCCTCCAGTTTGTTGCACTTCCCAAGTGAGGCAGCACCCCACCCTGCCTCAGCTCATCCTCCTTAGGCTACACCCACTGTCCAACCTGTCCCATTGAGATGTACCTGGTACCTTTGTTGGAAATGCAGAGATCACTCACCCTCTCTGTCGCTCTCACTAGGTACTGCGCTCTGGAGCTGTTCCTGTTCAGCCATCTTGGCCACTCCCCCAGTATAATTAATTTCTGCCTTTAGTTTTACTGATATAATATCATTTTCTTTGTTCAGTATTTTTTATTGAACCTTAGGTCTTCCTTTGTAATTAATTTTATTTTTCAATAAAGAATATCTCTAGAAGTTCTCTTAATTAGAGTTTATTGGTATATATGTTTTAACTTTGTGTATGTCTAAAAACACTTTTATTTTACCCTCATTACTGAAAGATAATGGCACTGGGTATAGATTTTCCAAAATTACTTTTTAAATATTTTTTGCTCATCACTGTAATGATATAATCACATTATCTTCTGAATTTGTGTTGCCAATATATAATTATAGATCTTTTACAGTTAATTTTTATATTTTGTCACTGACTGCTTTTTTTTCTTTTTCTTTTTTTTTTTTTTTACTGTGGGGTCTGTGGTACATGTGCACATCCTGCATTCTGAAGGATTGTTACATAGGTCCATACATGCCATGGTGGTTTGCTGTCTCCATCCCCCAGTCTAAAAAGAACTATAGCAGATTTACAAGAAAAACACAAACAAATCCATTCAAAAGTGGGCGAAGGATAGGAACAGACACTTTTCAAAAGAAGACACATATGCGGCCAAGAAACATATGAAAAAATGCACTGACTGCTTTTAATTTTGTCTTTGATATTTTGCTATGTTCTAATTTCAGTTAAAAAATTTAAAAAAATTATTTATGTTACCAATTTGAGTAATAATTTTTTTCTGTTAGTCATCAAACTCTCTGCTGTTTTTTAATTATTGCTTTTTCTCCCTACTCCCCGACCCTTTTTTTTTTCCCCCAAAGACAGGGCCTTGCTTTGTCACCCAAGCTGGAGTGGTGCAGTGGTGCCATCATAGCTCACTGCAGCCTCAAATTTTTGGGCGCAAGCGAGCCTCCAGCCTCAGCTTCCTGAGTAGCTGGAAATGTAGATGTGTGCCATGTCCATCTTATTTTTATTTTTGCAGACACAGGGTCTCACTAAGTTTCTCAGGCTGGTTTCAGGCCCCTGGCCTCAAGTGATCTTCCCTCCTAAGCCTCCTAAAGCATAAGGTATTCTAAAAATAGATTATGTTAAATTTTCTTACCTTATTCAATATATGATTACTTTTTTCAAAATATAATTTCTCATACTTTTATGTAGTCTATGTTGCAGTTGGTTTAATTACTTTATTACTATTCACCATTTTACTCATGGAGGATAGATCTTAATGTTTCTACTGTACTATATTTTTTGTGCATTGAGTTTCTAAATCCTGTTATTACATTAATATCTACATTTTACATTTTATTATTTTTCAGATATACTTGGCCTTACTTTTCAAAGAATTTTTAAAATATATATTCAACATATCAACATTATATTCTTGTCTGATAATTCTAATACTTGCAGACTTTATGGGTTTAACATTTCCTTATTTTTCTGCTAAATCACATGGAGAGAAATGTTTAAATATTTTCCTTTTATTTATACATATTAATTTTAGGTTTATCATATAAATTAGAATTTTATGTGAATCCTTTGAGACTTGTTTTGAAAATACACATTCTTCTGGATTTTTTTTTTTAAACATTTTCTTGGAGTCTGAGAGGAATACCAACCTGGAACCACTTTTAAAAGAAATTTTCAACTTGGAGATTTTTTTGTCCCAAAGGTGGTGGTAAATCTGTCCCCAGACTTACATAAATGTAAGCATGCTGTTAAGAATTCTCAAAGAAATTTGTGGCAACATGGATGAACCTGGAGGAGGATGTTATGTTAAATGAAATAATCCAGGCCCAGATAGACAAAAACACTGAGTGAAATTACTCGTACATAGAATCTAAAAAAGTTACTGTCATACAAGTGTAGACAGTAGAGGCCAGCCATGCCTGTAATCCTAGCACTTTGGGAGGCCGACTGAGGTGGGTGGATCACCTGAGTTTAGGAGTTGGAGACCAGCCTGGCCAACATGGTAACATCCCGTCTCTACTAAAAATACAAAAATTAGTTGGACCTCGTGGCACATACCTGTCATCCCAGTTACTTGAGAAGCTGAGGCAGGAGAATTGCTTGAACCCAGGACGGGGAGTTTGCAGTGAGCTGAGATCGTGCCGTTGCACTCCAGCCTAGATGACTGAGACTCTGTCTCAAAAAAAAAATAAGTGTAGATAGTAGAATAGAGGTTATCAGAGACAGAAGGTTGAGGGGAAGAGGGAGCAGTTGCTCAATGTATACAGAGTTGCAGTAAGACAGGAAGAATAAGTTACGGTGTTCTAGTACACAGTAGGGTGACTATCACTAATAATGTAATAGTATATTGTATATTTCAAGATAAGCAGAAGACAGGATTTTGAATATTATCACCACAAAGAAATGATAAGTTAAAATGACAGATATGCTAATTATCTTTATTTGATTATCGTACAATGTATACATACAATGAAACATCAGACTGTACCACATAAATATGTATAATTATCATGTGTCAATTATAAACAAAATAATACTTAAACAAAGAATTTTCATAGTAGACATTTTATTTTTTGTTCAGTTCCACTTGGAATTAGAGACAGGTAAACATCTCTGCTCTCTCCAGTCAGGTTTTAACCTACTTTGACTTGTGATTGTTCAAAAGTCCTGTTTTTCTCTGAATTTCTCTTAACTGAGCTGCCATTCTGCTAGCACCCTAGTCTGACTGACTATAGTAGAGGCTTTCATGTTATCAGTGATAGACAGTTGATTCCAGGTTAATGCAGTCTCCAGTACTCACAGAATTCTCTTCTATTCTGTATATAGGATTTTTGTTGCTTTTACATTTTATTCATCAAAATTAGTTGTATGGTTATGGGAAGTGATTCAATTAATGTTTAGTTTGCCATATTGCAAAATAATGGAAGTCTTTGTATTTTTTTATGTTTAGTTTTTAAATTGTTGAGCATACTCTATATGTGGTGTTTAAGAAAAACCAACACAAATAGTAACAGTTAGATAAAAACATTCATACAATGGCATGTAATATCTGAGTTTGGATAGGTTCTCTTAACCAACCAAAGTCAGATATTGTGTGCTATCATATAAATGTAAATTACATAATTTTATATAATTAAAGAAATTAATATAATAAAACACATGTTAGTGTGTTTTACAGATGGAGAAAAGCATTATTCAGTTTCTTCACAGTGAAAATGGCCATTTTGTCCTTTATTCAACTTTATTTTCAAAGTAAACTAAAAAAATTTATAAATGTTCCCGGCATATTATCTTGATAATTATCACCAATAATTATCCTGATTTTTAACACAACCAATGCTACAAATGCTAGGGCACAAGAACTTCATATATAACTTTATTTAGTCACTAAATATAGTATAAGATTAATAATATCTGCATAGCAGGACTAAGGATGCTACTTATTTCTTACTGAAATTTGTTAGAATATATCTAGACTTGGTTTATTTATTTTTCTGGAAAATGATGATTTCTGAGGCAGAAACAATAATTTTGTATGCTTAATGAAAACTATTTTTTTGTTGTTTGTTTGTTTTGAGACAGAGTCTTTCTCTTGTCACCCAGGCTAGAGTACAATGGCATGATCTCAGCTCACTCCAACTTCTGCCTCCTGGGTTTAAGTGATTCTCCTGCCTCAGCCACCCTGGTAGCTGGGATTACAGGTGCCTGACATCAACCTGGTGCTTTGTGCTTTTTTTTAGTAGAGACGGGTTTTGCTATGTTGGCCAGGCTGGTCTGGAACTCCTGACCTCAGGTGATCCATCTGCCTCAGCCTCTCAAAATGCTGGGATTACAGGCAGGAGCGACTGTGCCCGGCCAATAAAAACTTTTGTGAGCTAACATTGGAGGTGCTCACCTTGATGCAGTCACATCAATTAAGAAAAGCCTGAAAATGTTTTGTGTTAAAGCTGATGATCAGACACGTTATGCTCAGCTAAAGCCTGTACAATTACTGCAGTCAAATTTTTTAGCACCTCTGTTGGAGACCATTCAGGTTCTACTTGTTCTTTTTACTGAATCTATTACATTTTCCTTTTTAATGATCACAGTACTGTAGTATGCAACAGCCCACAAAGCTGTTTCTCTCATGTTGTCTCAATCGTATGTTCTATGAAAGAACAGAAAACATAAATGTAAGTGCCATTCGCTTCATAAACAAAACAAAAATAGACGAGAACAAGAAAAGTGAAGAAGTTCACCTAATGTCATGCAAGGAATCACTTGCATCACACAATTTCTAGTTCTGACAGCTTAACCTTTCATGTTTATCTGAGAGATTTATGAAGAAGACATCTTTCTCCGAATAAGAAGAGCTGGGAAACTTACAGAATCTCACGGCCCTATATCTATCTAAAAGGTTAAGAACAAAGTTAAGAGAAAACTTGTGGCCTGAACAGAATAGTTGTAGGAGACCTTTTTTCCCCAAGACCTCACCTGAGCTATCTGGATCTTTTAAAGTCACATTTTGGGGTAATGCATCTCATGTGTCAACAATGTGGTGTGACCGAAGTGCAACTTTGGCTTTCTTGGCTTTATTAAAAGATGAGTAACAACTTCCAGCATAGTAAAAAACAGGCAAGTTGATTGCAAGAAATAAGAGAGTACCTTTTTTTAAAGGTAGAAAATCATTATCAACTGAAAAATGTGTAAAAATAAATATTAGAATGCACTTGAAATGGTTAAGCTACAGAGGGGTTGGCTGTTGAATTAAAATGTGTCATCTTGTCGGCTTTTTGGAAGAAAGCCAAAGACAGCATCTAAAATGCTTTTCTTAGTTAAGGATAAAAGCATCAGAATATATGGCACTTGTGATCAAAGGAATACAAACAAATTGAGGAGAGGCGAGATGTGGATTACATCAGCTCAGCAGGACAAGTGTCAGATTTATTGAACCCAGCAAGGACAATGTGTGAGACATCACCGTCTGGGCTGAGTTAAAAATAAGAAGGGCATTTTTTTTTTCATTTTTTTTTTTTTTTTAAATCCAAAATCTGCCACAAATCTTGTGCTGGGACATTTAACCACATTAAATTGAAGTTGAAGAGTCTGAGTATTATCAACAAACAATTTTAGTTGAAAGACTAAATATTGTCTGATGTCAAATAAAGAATATTAACCTGTGATTAAGAGTATGAGGTTTCCAATTGCTGATGGTCAACGTGTGAAGTAGAGAAGTGATGTTTCTTATGTGGGCCTGAATTTCTCAACCATTGAAAGATTAGGAGTGATTCTAGAAATGTCTTTGTGTTGGGCAGAAACTTCTAAGGAGCTACACCACAGAAATAAATGCACAAAGGTTTTCATCCAACTCAGATGATATATGGTCTACTTTGGGTCCATGGATCCCACATGATAACTTCGTTATCCTAAATTAACTTATAGATCATCTAATTCTAAAAGTTTGTACAGCAGTAATAAGATCAAAACAATATTAGAGGTTAAAGGGTAAATCTAATATTCTAATTTTATGGTTGTGCCAATTGAATGTGAGAGAATTTAAGTGTCTCCTTCATATTCAACATGCCCATCCTTTTCCCATTTGGTGCTATTGCACTTCACTAATATGCGTCTCATCTTTTCATTTGCTTTTTATATTTGAGCAACCGGTGCCAACTCAAACTTAGCCCAGCTCACTAGAAGGTTGTTTCCTGTCTTTAAAAACGAATTTTGATTTTTGAAATTTTATTTCAAAACTTGAGGACAGTGTGTGTTAACTACTAATGTGTTTTCATACTCATGAGGAATGGCATATTTGAAAGGAATACAGTATTAATTTTGACCTCCCAGCAATGCATTCTTTAAAAGTCGACATAAGTTTTCTTTTCTAATCTCTTTCTCTTTGCTTCTCCTTTCGGGTTAGTGCTTCTAAAGCAAGTTAATTAAGATCGATAAATCAAAACTGTTAGATACTTATAAATCAGAAGGGGTAATTTGTGACTGTGTTTGATCCACAAGAGAGCTTAGTGGGTGAGTAAAGAGAGACAGAGGAAGGCGCTTAATATTGTACATTTTTGTGGCAATTATGTTAAGGACAAACTTCCATGCTGGTGAGGACCTCACTTACACTAAATTCAGAATCACAAGACCATTCAAAGTTCACCTTCACTGTACATATTTGGGTTTATTGGTGGTTAAATAATTAGGTAGACAGATATCTGGGTACAGGGAAAGTATGGAAGGACTGCTACTGATAGAAGCATAAGCAGTTGTATATCATCTATAAGAACTACTTCAGAATACTGGTAGTCTAAGCGCCAGCAAATAACCTGTGCTGAGAGAAAACAGGCTGAGTTCATAATAAAAAGATTTTTTTTTTTTTTTTAATCCAAAATCGTCCAGAAATCCCGTGCCAGGACATTGAAGCACGTTGAATTGAAATTGAAGAGTCTGATTATTATCAACAAACAATTTTAGTTGAAAAACTAAATATCATCTGATGTCAAATAAAAAACATTAGCCTGTGACTAAGGGTATGAGGTTTCCAATTGCTGATGCTGAACTTGCGAAGCAGAGGAGTCATGATTCTTATGCGGGCCTGAATTTCCCAACCATTGAAAGATTAGGAGTGATTCTGGAAATGTCTTTGTATTGGGCAGAAACCTCTAAGGAGCCATTCCATAGAAATAAATGCACAGGCCGGGTGGGGTGGCTCACGCCTGTAATCCCAGCACTTTGGGAGGCTGAGGCGGGCGGATCACGAGGTCAAGAGATTGAGTCCATCCTGCCCAACATGGTCAAACCCCATCTCTACTAAAAATACAAAAATTAGCTGTGCATGGTGGCATGCACCTGTAGTCCCAGCTACTTGGGATGCTGAGGCAGGAGAATCTCTTGAACCCAGGAGGTGAAGATTGCAGTGCACAAAGGCTTTCATCCAACTCAAATGACATATGGACTACTTTGGGTCCAAGCATTCCAGATGATCTCTAATGTTAACTTAGAGATCATCTAATTCTAAAAGTTTATACAGTAGTAATAAGATCAAAACAATATTAGAGGATAAAGGGCAAATGTAATATTCTGATTTACAGTTGTGCCAAATGAATGTGAGAGAAGTTAAGTGTCTACTTCATATTCAACAAGTGTATCCTTTTCCCATTTGGTCTATTGCATTTCACTAATATACCTCTCATCTTTTCTTTTCTTTCTTTCTTTTTTTTAAAAATATATTTGGAACCAGTACCAACCCAAGCTTAACCTAACTCACTAGAAAACATTTTTGGCTTTGAGCACTGGTATGACAGTGCTCACAACACAAATGAATCTGACCAAGAATGGAGAGAGAAATGGAAAATCAAATCAATGGAATTAAAGGAAAGATCTGGGACAATCTTTAAAAATCCATTAGCCAGCAAAATTGGAACTGATATGCATTCTTAGGAACTCGTCATGTTGTTCTTGTTCTCACTTTTTTCCGTTTCACTCAGAAATAGCCATTCTCATTAAATTGAATTCTGATGTCATTGCCAGTATTGGGCTTAGGCATTCTATCAAAAAATAACTGATTATTAAGTGATGAATGAGATGATTCACACAGAAACTGTTTTTTTTTGGATAAGGCAACTAAGACACTGAATTCTAAATACTTACGTATATGCGGTGTGTCCATTTTGAGTTTTATTTTAGTAGCATTTATGGATCTATTTTGCATTTAATAATATAAAAATTAGGCAGCTCCTCATATGCAAATAACATTAAAAGAGAAATTTTTAAAAAACGGTTAACCTTTTGTTAACCTTTTAGCCTGCTGTGCTTTCATGTAAATATTTTTATATTTAAAAGTTAATTAAAAACATTTTTTCATTTTCTTTCTTTTTTTTTGAAACGAAGTTTCCCTCTTGTTGCCCAGGCTGAAGTGCAATGGCATGATCTCCGTTGACTGAAACCTCCGCCTCTCGAGTTCAAGAGATTCTCCTGCCTCAGCCTCCCGAGTAGCTTGGATTACAGGCGCCCGCCACCACGCCCGGCTAACTTTTTTTTCTTTTCATATTTTTAGTAGAGATGGGTTTTCACCATGTTGGCCAGGCTGCTCTTGAACTCCTGACCTCAGGTGATTCAACTGCCTCTGCCTCCCAAAGTGCTGGGATTACAGGCGAGAGCCACCGCACCTGGCCCGTTTTCTTAATCATCCTTAATCTAGTAAAGATAAATACAAGGATCTTAAAGTTTCTTCTCTAACTCCTAAACAATACTTAGGGATTTGGTATGAAATATTCAGAAGTTGCATCAACCAATTTTACACTGTGCTTTTAGATGAAAATGAAGGCTAACTTTCAAAAATCCCTGAGTGAGTGATAGGAAAGTGTGATATTTCGGATAAATTGATATCTTTCTGTCAAGAAATCTTACAAATTCAGCCCTTTTCTTTGACCTCTTTAGAAATCATATCTGAGTACAAGTGAAGAAGTGTGACATTATTTAAAGAAAAGAAGCTTAGCTTAGATCATCTCTAGTTGTAAGATATTAATGGCATCCAAATATATTATATTTAAAATTTTTATTTAAATAAATTATATCAGATATACTTCATATCTCACTATGTTTTAGTTGCCTGAGTTTTCTCAGATATTTTTTAAACTACTTTATTGAGATATAATTGACCATACAAAAATACTATATCTATTTAATATTATATGACTTGATGATTTTGGAAGTAAGTGTACACCCAGGAAATTATCATCACAGTATATGCCTTAAACATATCCATTATCTCCAAAAGTTTCCTCCTGCCCTCTTTATTTATTACTATTCTGTCATAAGAAGAGATAACATAAGGTATACCCTTTAGCAAATTTGAAAGTATACAATGTGAAATGAACCATAGACACTATTTTATATGGTAAATCTCCAGGGCTTATTCATCTTGTGTCACTGAAACTTTGTACCCTTTGACTAATTTTGTGTCCTTTGACCAACAATTTTCACATTACAAAATATGCTAAATATGTGAGGTAATATGTATGTTAAATAGCTTGATTTAATTATCTACACATGCATTGTACACACACACATATTATGTTTTACACCATATATCCAATTTTACTTTTATTGTATATGTTTATACAAGTAATTATGCCCATGATTGAAAAATAAGGAAAGGATTAAAAAAGGATTGGGAATCAACACGGAATAAGTTCAAGTCTTGATTATCTCTTCAATTACTTTTGTGATAATGGACTAGATTTACTTCTCTAGAGCTCTTCTTCATCTGTAAATTTAGAGTTTTGGGTTAGGTGAGCTTTATAGTTTCTTTAGCTCTTAACTTTACAAATTGTTTCACGAATAATTCTCAAATAATCACAGTTATTCCCTAGAAAATTCTGAGAAGAAGGATTTTTATAAATGAATATTAAAAATAAATTACACAGTGCAAGAGAATAAAACATATAATTTCAAGTTTTAATAACTAAAATCAGATTTATTTCCTAAAGTATTAATATCTTGGATATTATGGGGAAGTACTTGCTCTGAGATTCTATAAGAAGTCAGTATCTGTTTTTTCATTATATTTTATGGAAAAGTCCATAAAGACCTCCTGGTGCTACTTTTTCATTTTGTTTTGGTAACTATTAAACCTCACTACATAATTTCAGACTATAACTGTGTATTAAAAATTCTTAGTTTATTCTTTTTCTTGTATCTTGGGTTCTGTTCCTTGACCTTGACATGTCATTTAATGAAACCCACTCAAATTTGAGGTTCCTTTAATTTTTTTCACAAATCTTCTATATCTACTTTTACATATGTTCTTTTTACACCTCTGAATTCTCATGGCCCCTTATCCTAGGATGCCTCAGCATAATCCTCCTTTTACTAGTAATATATGGTACATGTCATATTAATGCCTTAAGGCCTTGAACTATTCACTCATCCCGAAACTTTCTTCAGATCTTTCTGATTGGCTCTTTCTTGTTATCCAGGTCTTAGTTTATATTCTACCACTGCAAAAAGCTCTCTGATCATCCGATAAAGTAACTTCCCAGTTACTGTCTATTTTATTGTCATCTTTCACTTTCTTCATAGCACTATTTAAAGTTACTTTATGTATGTCTCTCTCATTAAGATGTAAGGTTTCTGGAGACAAAAGATGCTTAATAAATATGTAATGATGACAATTTTTTTGTATGTGTGCATTTTATTTGTTTTGCTGGACAAGGCATTCACCTTAGAATAGGGTTACTTCTGTTTCAATTCTTTTATCTTCTGCAATATCTGATGTATGGTCTTGCATACCAGAAATTCTCTGTAGATATTCTTAATGGAATATGTTAATGTGGCAGGAAAAAGACAGTAGAAAATTGGTTACTCTCATTCTATTTGCAAAATGTAGTTTCTACAATAACATCATTTCATTTCATAGGTTCTTGATTTGATAAAAAATAAAGAAAAGAAAGAGAACCCTATGGTTTTAACATGCTAAGTTAAAAATCCGTATCAAGGCCGAGAAATTGCATGCCCAAAAAAAACCTTGATTTAATTATTTTCTTTTCTTTTCTTTTTTTTTTTTTTTTTGAGGCGGAGTTTCGCTCTTGTTACCCAGGCTGGAGTGCAATGGCGCGATCTCGGCTCACTGCAACCTCCGCCTCCTGGGTTCAGGCAATTCTCCTGCCTCAGCCTCCCAAGTAGATGGGATTACAGGCACGCGCCACCATGCCCAGCTAATTTTTGTATTTTTAGTAGAGACGGGGTTTCACCTTGTGGACCAGGATAGTCTCAATCTCTTGACCTCGTGATCCACCCGCCTCGGCCTCCCAAAGTGCTGGGATTACAGGCGTGAGCCACTGTGCCCGGCGATTTAATTATTTTCTAAAAAGATGTCCGTATCTCTTTAACTGCCACTCAAAGAAAATGTGAGTTTATTTAAATAAAAATATTTGGAACTACAGTTCTTATAATAAACCTAAAAATAGAATTATTTAATATATCTAGCAAAATTTTTCATAGATCTGGTATAGTCACAGAATAGTCAATCCACCAGAAAGGTAACATTTTTTTACTAATGATTTTGAAATATCAAGTGATCTATAATGCTTTAATTAATCTAGGTTACTCAGAAACACCTGTCATAGTGACTATATAAAAGAAATAAAAATAAAAGATTTCTGAAGTGTCTAGTTCATTTTTATGTACACAGGAGAATAAAGCAATGTTTTATTCATTCAACATAAACTGGACTGGATTAGGATTAGACTTGTTACTTTGAAGTTAAATTTACTATGAAATTGATATTCATTAGAATGTGAGAACAAGGAGGGACCCTAGCAGTCATTCAAGTGAAGTTCTTACAGATGAAGAAACTGAAGTAAAACAATCTCTTCAATGTTGTACAACTAGCTACTCTAGATTAGCTCAGCTTTAAAGGTTGGCTAGATGTCCAGATGGAAGCATCTGCCTCTTAGTCCAATGTCTCCTCCAAAATATAGCCTTTTGACTCCTATTTCAAGGGATACCAAAGAGTAAAATTCTGTAACGGGTACTTATCAAGGTTGGAAGCTAATAGGTTTTGGACTCATCTATTATATATCAAGAAAAGGGTTGCCAGTTTATAATAATACATTGTAATCAAATAAATACACTAATACTAAAATTATATCAAGTCCTGAAAAATGTCTTTGTTTGAATATTTAGGAGGCACTTGTGGATTTAATACTGGTTTCTTTATGAAATTTAATAAGATTTGCATTGTGTATGACGAATAACATTCTGTTTATCAGAATGCAAAGTAACAGAAGGATGTAAATATACTGCTTTAGTGTGTGTATTAGTAGGAATTATTTCAGTTGCAAAAGGCAAGAACTCAGCTCAAATTAGCTTATACAAAAGAAGCTCGCTGGCTGGGAACAGTAGCTTAAAGTTGAAAGCAAGAGATATAGAAAAACTAAGCACCTAGGGCAGGAATTATGCACTCAGAATTGCTAAAATATTATCTGTCTCTTTTCTTATCTGTGCTTAGCTTCATTCTTCATATTTTAAATAAGATATGACCCCTGGCCATTCCAGTATTATTTCCTTTCAGTTTAGCAACACTGCCCCTTCCCTTAAAGGATATGGCTTCTTTATTCCAGGTTCTATAGATCAATGTTAAGAAAGGTCTTGAACTGGCACAGCTTAGGGTATCAGTTTTTGCCACAGATGGAGGGACTTTTCATTGTATAACTAGTTGTTACTGTTTGAATTTAAGACAGGAAAGTATCATTTTCAAATAAAAATCCAAAAGTGGCATGAGAAAATTCTTCTTTAACAATTATAGAGGGAGCACCACACTTTAATTATGATGTGATAGAAATTGGGATAAAGAACAATACTCACATTGGATAGACATTAAGGATAATGCCAACAGTTATGTTAGATTAAATATAAGAATTGAGAAAAAAGAGTACTAAAACTAGCTTAGGTTTTTAGTATGAGCAAATTTGAATTACAACCTAAACAGAGTTGAAAACATTAAAAAATAATCACAAATTTTCACAACACCTTACAAGATGCATTTGTGGTTTGTGGATTCTTGTGTATGGATATGTATGTTCACATGTGTTTGTGACTATTACTTAGAAATTACTTGTAAAAATTTTCACAAAATTCTGGAAAATGCAATTAAAAATAAATCATAACCTATAGCTCAAAACTCATATCACACAATCGATCTTTGACAATAAGTTGAGCTTTTCTGTTACAGAAGAATATTAAAAACAAACAAAAAATCTGCCAATAACAAGTAAATTTGATGAGCCTGGAATTAGTTTTGTAAGAGGAACCAGGACATAATTTTTTCTACAGATAATCATTATCAGTTTTAATTTGTTTTAATTGCATGCTTCATCTCCCTTCCAATTTAGTTATTTTAAAATTAAAAATTGATTCTGTAAAACTCATCACTATACCATCAGTGTGGCCCTTTTGTGTCAGCTACTGTTACATCCAGGGAAGATAATGGCTAATTTAATGAGGAAGTTTAAGAAAGAAGGAAACATTCAAAGAAAAAATAATGAGACACAGTTCCCTCTGGACCTGCTCCTAATGTTTAATACAAGAAAATGTCAGCAGTGTTTTAAGAGTCACAGAAATTATTGTGACACAGGCAACATTATATAGGCTTAGCATGAGACTTTTCACAGAGTAGGCAGAATATATGTTATTGACTTTTATTAAAGGCCATATGGTATATAGTAAATAGATTGCCATTTTTAAATTATACTTTAAGTTTTGGGGGACATGTGCAGGACATGCAGGTTTGTTACATAGTTATACATGTGCCATGGTGGTTTGCTGCAACTGTCACCCTGTCATCTACATTAGGTGTTTCTCCTAATGCTATGCCTCCCCTAGCCTCCCTTAACCCCCATCCCCCAACAGGCCCAGGTGTGTGATGTTCCCTTCCCTGTGTCCATGTATTCTCATTGTTCAACACCCACTTATGAATGAGAACATGCAGTTTTTAATGCTGCTTCTGCCACTGTAAGCATGTCATTTAATGGCATGATATGCTAGTCTGAAGGCATCGTCAGAATCAAAAGTTCAGCGGTGAAGTAACTGGTCACAATCTTGCATAAGCAGAAAAAGGATAAAAACATGATTTTTTTTGACCCCAAGGTCAGCATAGAGGTTGGTTAAAGCCAGCTAATTATATTTTTCCTGCACAATATTTGTCACAAAATTAGTTCATTTTGAAGAATGATATTAAAAACAAAGAGGTCTAAAAGAGCGGTTCTTATTCTCTTGATATTTAAATTTTTTCCTGGCAGCTATTAAATAGTAAGAAGGACAGTCTTTGGGACTTACTCTACTTTTGAAAGAACACAGGTTAACTATGAGAAAGAAACTGAGGAAGCAAAAGCATTAATTATGTCTTCAGAGAAAAGCATAGAACCTCCTCTGCACCTCCCTGAATTTCCCTTGTCTCTTCCCCCTGCTGTGTACTGAGAAATGAAAGCTCTCTCAGAAACCTTTTGAGGGACTAGGTGTTGAAAGGTTTCTGCTTAGAAATACCCTCCCCGCTCTTTCAGTGAGAAAAATTCAACTTAGTTTCAAAATTTAATATCATTATTGCATATCATTTGTGTTTTCCCTCCAAGAAGAATTATTGTTTCTTTCTCAGTACTGTTATCTTTGCTGCGTGTGTACATGTTTTGGAAAGTACTTTCCCGTATTGAATTGTCTTGGCATTTTCGTCAAAAATCATTCCACCATCTACGTTTTGGTCTATTTCTAGATACTCTATTCTATTCTAGCAATATACATATCTATGCTTGTGACAATATAATATTGTGATTACTATCATGTTATTGTAATTTTTGAAGTCTGGTAGTGTAGTTTTTCCAGGTATTCTTTTGTATAACATTGATTTCACTATTCCAGGTCATTTTTGTTTACACATACATTTTAAAATCAACTTGTCACTTTCTGTAAAAGAACTTTCTAGACATTTTGTTTAGATTGCATGGAATTTGTAGATCACTTTGAAGAGAATTTATATTTTAATAATATTGATTTTTCCAGTGCATGAATAATATTTCTTTGTTATTTAGATTTTTGTTAATTTTTTTATTCTCTATTTCATACTGTAAATGTCCTGTGTATATTTTGTTAAGTTTTTATGTAAGCATTTTATAATCTTGGGGGGATAAATGTATATTAAATTGTTTACTATAACACATATAAAACTTTGATAAAAAAGTATATTAAATTGTTAAAATTTTATTTTCTATATCTTTGCTGAAAGTATATCATATGCAATTGATTTTGTTTTAATCTTCTATATTAAAAAGTTATAAGAAAATTGTTATGTCATTACCTAATCATACAGTCATTATCTTTCATCTCTATTTGTTTAAACTTTATTTATTCCTAAAATCTGACTTTTTCTGTATCAATTCCCCCTTCAAGACTGAATAGTTGTATTTGCATTTCCCATAATTTTACTTTGTCTGAAAATGTCTTTATTTTAACTCTGTTCTATTTTCACTAAATATAGAATTCTAGGTTAACTATTATTCTCTTTTTCTTTCAGCATTTTAAATATGTTGCTCCAATGTCATCTGTCCTTAATGGTTTCTGATGTCACATCCGCCATCATTTGAATCATTGTTCCACCACAGGTAAAGTTAATTTCTGGATATTTTTAAGATTTTCTTGTTCCTTTTGTCTTTCAGCTGTTTGACTATGAGGTACCTATATCCGTGTAGATGCTTCTTTCAAATATGTCCTATTTGGGGTTTGCTGACCTTTAGTAGTCTATAAATGTAGTTCTTTCATCAGATTTGGAAAGTTTTGGTCATCATTTCTTCAAACATTTTTTGTCTCGAACTTTTTCCTTTCTTTCTAGGACTCCAATTACCTAATAAGGCGCTAGACCTTTTGAAATGTCCCACTATTCTCTGGGGCTCAGTTTATATGTTTTTCATAAACTTTTTGTCTCTTTTATGAATTGCATGATTTCTATTAATTTATATTCAGTTTTACTTAGATTCTTTTTGCATCTTTATTTTAATAATTCAGCCTACTCAGGAAATCTATATTTCAGGTTTTGTGTTTTATTAATTTTAAAATTTCTTTTATGCCTTTTTTTATGTTTTCTACTTTTATGCTGGCATTTTCTAATTTTTTTAATGCCTTTCACGTATATATTTCTTTACCTGATTGAGCATTGTATTAACTCTGTTTAGTTTGTGTCTGATAATTCCAACGTTTGGTCAATTTTTTCCCCTTAAATATGGGTCATTGTTTTGTGGCTCTTTATATATGAAATGATTTTTGGATTGAATTGTGAACATTATGAATGTCATTATGAATAAAAATCTAGGCTCTGGCTTTTTTTCATATCACTTTAAAAAGTGTTGATGCTTTTGTTTAGCAGAAAAGTGACTTAAACTCAGATTAAAGAGTATATATCTGTGATGGCAGTGGCTCAGCATGTACTTTAGTTCTTTAAATCTTAACTCCTGATTGCTTTCAGCTTGCTTATTCATAGATGCATCAGATGTCAGCATTTTAGGTGTTAGGTTTCTTCTCCTCTGGATTGGATTCTTCCTTTGCAGAGGATGTTTTTGTATTTTAACTCTTTTCCTTGACTCTTCTGCCAAAAAAAAGGGTGAGTCATTTTCTATCAGAGCTATAGCCACCCCATGCCCAATACCACTGCTGTGATTACCTTCTGTGTAAAGCAGTTAAAAAATAACGTACACACTCCAAATTTCAATTTCCAAGCTGGTTATATGCTCCAAGTTTCAATTCCCTTTCAAAGAATGCTTGCTTAGCTTCCATCTCCAGTGTCCAGTGCCTTCAGGTAGTTCTTTTTTAAGAGTCAATAGCTCTTATTTGTTGGAAGATTAATTTATTAGGAGCTCCCTCCTTTATAGTACAAGCAGAAATCCTCATATATATAGCATGATAAAGCCAATAAAAACTCAATTTTCTACATATTTTCAGCCCTTTTTTGATCAAACATTCTTTAAAATCTATTGTTCCAATGAAATAAACAAATGAAGATGGACACGTTATTTTCTCTGAGCTGTTGTATGTACATGAAAATTGTACTACAGTGAAAATATTTGCTGTCCTTCCTTATTCTGCGCTGAATCCTTACCTATAGAAGGACTACTGACTCCATTACACTGACATCAGGCTTAGCCAATTGATATGGCTTGGCTCTGTGTCCCCACTCAAATCTCACGTCCAGCTATAATCCCCACATGTCAGAGAAGGAACCTTGTGGAAGGTGATTGGATGGGGGTAGTTTCCCCCATGCTATTCTTATGATAGTGAATGAGTTCTCATGAGATCTGATAGTTCCCTCATAGCTCGCTCTCTCCTGCTGCGATGTAAGATGTGCCTTGCTTCCCTATCGCCTTCAACCATGATTGTAAGTTTTCTGAAGCCTCCCAAGCCATGCAGAACTGTGAGTCAATTAAACCCCTTTTCTATATTAATTACCCAATCCCAGGTATTTCCATATAGTAGTGTGAAAATAGACTAATACACCAGTAATACAGAGGCAGAAGTTATTTGGGTGACCTCCCAGCAAAATAAATTATAGCTATTACATGGCCCTAATATCTTACTTTCTTATTGCCATGAAGCAATTATAGCTCAAATAGAATCTTCTTTTTATCCTTCATTCTAGAAGAATGATTAAACATGAAGCCACAGACACTCTGTAATACGTGTGCACATGACTGAGAAATAAGTCTTTGATGTTTTAGGTCTAAGATTGTGAGATAATTTATTATTATATCATAGCCTAAATTAACTGGCACAGACATGCTATGTAACTTACCCTAAGCTGACAGACAGTTATGTATAAGCAGGAGGTCGAAGAAAAGGAGATGGAGTCACTCATTCTATATATTAACAACACAAACAGCAATAACAGTAAAAACCAATAGTTTTACTAAATAAGTTTATATTTCTTCTGAAGAAGCATAAAGTGTAATAGTAGACAAAACTCTTTACTAATAGTGAGATGAGGCAAATTCTATCACTTGTTTAGATACTGATTAATGACATTACTCTTTAAAAGCCCTTTACCTCTTTACCCTTTGATGTCCTCATTTGTATAATAGTAACGTTGCCTACTTAATCTCTGGAGATCTACTAACTCCAACAAACCTAAGATTTGATGAATATCAGCAAAACAAAGTACATAGTCACTATTGTAGAGCTTCTGTCAGCAATAGAACACTCAGAGTCATGCCACAAGGGCTTCTTTTAAAGCAAAACAAGATTGTCCACAAAACAAACCTGGCACCCTATCCTGAAAACTGTCTTACTCTATTTTCTGCTCTTATAACAGAATACCACAGACTGGGTGATTTATAAAGAAAATAAATTATTTCTCACAGTTCTTGAGGTTGGGAAGTCCAGGAGCATGACATGGAAGGTTATTTAATAGAGGAAGGCATCCCATGAAAAGTAAATGTGCAAGGCAAAGAAATGGGGCCAAACTTACCCTTTTATTAGAAGCCCACTTTTGCAATAACAAACCCACTCCAGCAATAACAGCATTAATCCATTCGTGAGGGAAGAGCCTAATCAACTTTTAAAGATTCCACCTTTTAATACTGTTACAAAGAGTACTAAGTCTCCAACATAGGCATATATTTCCAACATTTTGGGAAACATATCCAAATCATCAAACAGAATTCATTTCTGCTTAAAATGCTACCACGCCTCTTCTTTTTCCTCTCTAACATTAGAATGATCATGTTCTATATAGATCCTGCTCCTAAAGTCTGTTTTCTAGTATGAAAACTCATATGGAGCAGCAATAAATAAAGCCATAGCAACCAGGGTCAGCCTACATGTAACCTGAATAAGAAAGTTAATAATTGTGAACTACTGAAGTTGTAGTGCTATTTTTTATACAGCAAAATTAATTGCTATGCAGAAAGTAGTATCAGAAATAGATGCTGCCCTAATAAAATACCTAAGCTATATCATTAGAAATATGTAACATGGCAGCGATAAAATTTTATTGGAGAATGGAAAAATGGCACTAGATATCAAGCACTGGTAAACATTTGGTTAAATGTAAACCTTAAAACACTGAAGGTTTTAAGAACTTGAAAGGCAAACTATGTACCTAATAAGCTTGTGGGATCTAGAGGAGTAGGTTTTGAGAAGCAAAATTTTTTTAGAGTTTTTGTTTATTAGTCACATCAGGCAAGTACTACAAGACAAACACCACTGTATGTGCTCAGAAAATAATTGACCCACTTGCAAACAGGGCAATGTGGAAAAGTAAAGAATCTGGAAATTCTCAAACTTTCAGGGCTGAGATTTGCAACTTCTCATGTCCAATATGTAAAAGAAAAAACTGAGAAATTATTCGAAGAATCATACTCAGTCTCAAGGCATAAACCAAAATCAAGGATGTGGCTCTGGTTTCTTTTGTTAAAATGTCTGCATGAATTAATATCAACCCCAGTGGATCTTTTTAGTTGGACCCAAAGACTCAAGAAGAAGAGATTAAAAGTGCTCTCTTTAGTATAGAGAAATACAGAATTTAAAATATAGGTGTAGATAATAACAAATGTAGTTGACTATATTAAATATATATTGTTATAGATGTATATATTTTAATTCAAGGTATATCTACATAAAATATTTTATATGAAATATATGACATACATATGTAGGTGTATCCTATATTAAAAGAGACTATGACTGGATGTGAAACAATTATTGGTTTCCCAAATATCTATAGGAGTAAATGAGGCTGAGAAAATTTCTCGATTCCCAAGGAAGCTATGTTCTCCATTGGTCTCTTCAAATTTGGGAAAGAATAATGGAAAAGAAAGGAACTCTCAAAGGATTAAATAAAAATTCATAGAGAATAATGAATTGGAGCCTGCTATGGGAAGTGGAACTTGGGCTCAATCATTGCACATTACCAACCTTTAGGGTAAGAAATTGCCTAATATTTAGCCAAAAGAAATTAAGAACTTTCATAGTCAAGTTATTCTTGGTGCTTCCCATTTTTCACTTGTCAAAATAGTTTGTATATTAGTGTATATGGGCAAGCAAAATTTGTCTTTTTAATATATAGGGGTCTCATTAAGAGGAGCTGTAACTGGATTTGGCATATTGGAAACATTTTGGAGTATATTCACTGGGGAAAGAAATAGAATATTTTATGCAAAGAAAAGAGAGATGTAAATATTTATGATCAAGAGAGAAGTAACTATTATTTTTCACAACTATTAACTTCTTCTCTGTGAGAGGTTTATCGTTGCTCACCAATTGCTGTGTTACTTGTCAATGGCGCCTGTGAGAGGAATTTACATCTCCAATACACTGACATGGAGTGTAGCCTTGTAGCATGCTTTGGTTAAGATTACTAGCAAACATGGTGTATTTCACAGATAATTAAAACTCTTAAAGGCATTTCAAGTTCCTATCTGCTCTCTTGCCCCTCAGTCTTTGGTCATAAGAATGTACAGGGCCCACATGGGAGATGCACTTTTTGCACAGATCTCTGAATACAAAAACTTGAAGGTCAGAGATAAAACACAACCATAGGCTAGAGCAAAGTACAGATGAAAGATGTCAGTTGAATGAGAAATAAACATTTGACTTTTTAAAAAGGTACAAAGAAAAGAAGTGTTCTAACCACAAAACAACTATATTTCCCCCCTTATATTTCAGTAGAAAGCAAAATTCAATCAAAAGCAAGATTTTTAATTCCCCACATGCTTTATTTTTATTTTTATTTTATTATATTTGTTTATTTATTGAGATGGAGGTTCACTTTGTCACCCAGGCTGGAGTGCAATGGTGTGATCTCAACTTACTGCAACCTCTGCCTCCTAGGTTCAAATGATCCTCCATCCTCAGCGTCCTGAGTAGCTGGGACTACAGGCTCCCACTACCATGCCTGGCTAGTTTTTGTGTTTTTAGTAGAGATGGGGTTTTACTGTGTTGGCCAGGCTGGTCTCGAACTCCTGACCTCAGGTGATCCACCCACCTCAGCCTCCCAACGTGTTGGGATTACAGGTATGAGCCACTGTGCCTGGCCAAGATCCATACTCTTTAAAAGTGAAGGTTTGTTCTATTTGAAATATGGCACACTCACACACACACAAGAGAGTCTGTGCTATTTGAAATATATATGCACATATTTATAATTTGTAATACAACTCAAGATATATATCATGCTAGATTCTATGCAGGAGTAAAAAATAAGACTACAGCTCAACCTTATATTCAATACTGTAAGAACAACCTTTTGCAAATCAGGTCTCTCTGGGTTTTAGATTCTTCATCAGTCAAATAGAAATATATACCCTGTCTAACAATCCTTGAGGACTTTTTGAAGATCCAAAAAGATATGAAATGTCAAAATATAAGATTTATGTCAATATGCAAATTTTGTTATATGAAATTGAAAAGACATACTCTTCAACAACACTGATACTAGAGAGAGCCATCCTCTCCTTGAAAATGAAATCGCTGTTTGCATTTTACATAGAGCATATGTTTGTTGCACAGACATTCAAATATGCAAAACTTTCATTTAAAAATTGCAAAAGAAAACATGCACTTGTATGAAAGAAACCTAAGGCTCTGTGCATATACTAACACATCCTTGAGCAGAGATCAATTACAGGTAGGCAATAGAGAGCCCACAGATTGGATCACCCTTAAAGTACAGCAGAAATTGATGTTCATACAAAGATTGTTTGCTAAAATTGTATTCAGTTGCTCTGGAGACCAAAGTTTTAATTTTCATCACTTTCTGAACATGATTTTTGCTCTTTCAAAGAAAAACGTACTGAATTTTTTTTATTACTCCTTCTTAAATCCCTTACCAACAATACTTTATATGCAATTACAATGAAAAGAGGGACTATTTTATTTAAATCTTCATCATTTTACATTGTGTGAGAGACGATGACTCAAGATAAGTGATGAGAACTGAATTCCAATGATGTGCTAAATACTGAGCCAATCAAGGTTCTTAAATGGGATATTCCTCATTTAATTTGTCACTGAGTTTCTGTTTAAAACAAGTGTGCAAATTTCGGAACATATCGGCCTGCTGTATATTTTTGTGATAAGATAAAAAGTACAGCAACTTTTTTTCTCATTAGGTGATTATTTCCTTAATTGCTAGTTATTAATACAACTCTTTGAAAAACTACCAATGACATTCTTCACAGAATTAGAAGAAAAAAAAAAATTCTAAAATTCACATAGAACCAAAAAAAAAAGAGACCTATTAGCCAAAGGAATCCTAAACAAAAGAACAAAACTGGAGGCATCACATTACCCAACTTGAAACTATACTAGAAGCCTATAGTAATTAAAACAGCATGGTATTGGTATGAAAACAGACATGTAGGCCAATAGAACAGAATAGAGAGCCCAGAATTAAAGCTGCTCATCTACAACCACCTGATCTTTGACAAAATTAACAAAAACAAGCAATGGTGAAAGGACTCCCTATTCAATAAATGGTGCTGGGATAACTGGCTAGGCATATGCAGAAGACTGAAACTGGACCCCTATTTATACCACTTACAAAAATCAACTCAAGATGGATTAAAGACCTGAGTGTAAATCCCCAAATTATAAAAACCCTTGCAGGAAACCCATGCAATACCATTCTGGACATGGGCCCTGGTAAAGATTTGATGACAAAGAAGCCAAAAACAATGGCAACAAAAGCAAAAATTGACAAATTGAATCAAACCTATGATCTTCTGCACAGCAAAAGAAACTATCAACAGAGTAAATAGACCACCCCAAAGTATGGGAGAAAATATTTGCAAACTATGCATCCAACCAAAGGTCTAATAACCAGAATCTATAAGGAACTTAAGTAAATTAACAAGCAAAAAACTAAAAACCCCATTAAAAGTGGGCAAAGGACATGAACAGTCACATTTCAAAAGAAGACATACATGTGACCAACAAGCATATAAAAATGCTCAACATCACTAATCATCAGAGAAATGTAAATTAAAACCTCTATGAGATACCATGTCACACCAGTGCGATTAGTTATTATTAAAAAGTCAAAAAAGAACAGATGCTGGTGAGGTTGCACAGAAAAGGGAACACTTAGACACTGCTGGTGAGAATGTAAATTAGTCCAGTCACTGTGGAAATCAGTTTGGTGATTTCTCAATTAAAACAAAACTATCATTTCCTAGCAATCCCATTATTGGGTATATACAGAAAGGAAAACAAATCATTCTACCATAAAGACATATACATGTGGATGTTTATTGCTGTTCTGTTCACAATAACAAAGGCATGGAATCAACCTAGATGCCCATCAGCAGCAGACTGGATAAAGAAAATGTGCTACATATACACTATAGAATACTATGCACCCATAAAATAGAACAACATCATGTCCTATGCAGCAATACAGATGGAGCTGGAGGCCATTATCCTAAGAGAATTAACACAGGAACAGAAAAACAAATATCACATGTTCTCACTTACAAGTGAGTGCTAAACATTGGGTACTCATCAACGTAAAGACAGAAACAATAGACACTAGGAACTACTAGATGGATGAAGGATTGGGGAACCAGGGTTGAAAAACTATCGATTGGATACTATGCTCACTACCTGGGTGATAGAATCATTTATAGGTCAGACCTCAGCATCACACAATATGCTCATGTAAAAAACCTTCACATGTACCCCCCTGAATATAAAATAAAAGTTGCAATTATTTAAAAAATAAAATGATGTAGGAGATGGAGAAATCTGATTATAAGGTCACATAATGTGGTAATCACATCCCCTTTCTTAGATAGTTTAAGTTCTCTCACTCATCTCACAAAATTTTCATTTAGATAATATGAACTTGGTCTCTTTCCCAGTTATTTTCTGTTTTAGTATTTGGTAAGTTACTCTTTGCAATAATTTCTTTTTGAATAAAATCATTAAAATGTGATTTGTCCTATCCAATATTAAAATATATTTGAAAGATCAAATACTTTTAGTTTGAGAAAGTTCTGATGGCTCAATGGAGGAGAATCTCAATGCAGAAATTGAATTTAGTTACTTTAGAATTCAAAGACCTAAGAATGATACAAGGGACTTAGGGGGCTCCCAGGGAAAGGGTGAGAAGGGTACAGATTTTTTATTTGGTTTTCTGTTTCTGTGTTAATTTGCTTAGGATAATGGCCTCCAGCCAGTTCCATCAATTTTGCTGCAAAGAACAATGGTGATTCCTAGGTTTTCTACCTGGATTTCTATAGTTTGTGATCTTACAGTCTTGTTATGTATTTCTAAGAATTTATCCATTTCTTCTATGTTGTCCAATTTGTTGGCTTATACCTTTTAATAGTATTCTCTTATGAACCTTTGTATTTCTGTCATATCAATCGTAGTGTCTATTCTTTCTATTACAATTTTATTTGAGTCTTCTCTTTTTTTCTTAGTCTAGTTAAAGGTTTATTAAATTTATTTATCTTTCAAAAAACCAACTTTTGGTTTTATTTCAAATATAATATTTTAACAAAGCTTATATACCTATTAAAAGTCAATCCTTCAGTGTTTCTGTATTTCATGTAACAATGCTCAAGAAATATTCTTATCTTTTAAAAATGTACCTAGATTCTTGCATTATCCTAACTTGTTCAGCTTACTTACCTCAGCTCTCTTCCTTCTGTAATGTGCAGTGCACACTGCATCAAGTAACAAATACATGAGATATGATGACATTAATGTGACAAATCATGCTGAAATTCACTAGTCTTTCCCTTCATTATCTATGAGTTAAAAACCTGACTCTTCAACATGAACTAAAAGCCCTACATGATCAGGCTCTCTCTTAACCATCTAGCTTCATCTTTTCCCTTTTAACTCCTGTTCTTCCAATTTTCTGCACTGTGCAGTTTCACATCTAGGTCATGCTTTGTGATGTCCCTGGATCTTTATACAGGCCAATCCCTTTGCCTGAAATGTTTCCCAGATTTTCAACCTATTCCTAATTACAGCTGGCATAGAATGGAATAGAATCCAAATTCTTTATCTCACCTAAAGGCCTTGCAAGATCAAGCCTCTGCCCCTAGTTCCAGCCACGTAAGCCCTCTTCTCACTCCTGTAAACACCAAGTCCTTTATGATCTCCAGTTTTCCATGCATGTCATTATTCCCATTTAGAAGTTTGATTTTTTTTGCTCCACTTTTCATTTACTTTACTCTTATATGCTCCAGGTCTCATTTCACATAGACTTTCCTCAGGGAAAATTTTCTCAAATTCATCTTTACATCGGAGTAGAAACCCCGTTACACATTTTTTAAGCTCTTTATACCTTTTCTTCATAGCTTTTAAGTCACATTTTCTAATCGTATGTCATCTGATTTAAAAAATTAATATCTATTATCTACAAAAGACTTTATAATCAATGGAAAAATAGCACTTTTCCTTGACAAGAAATCAAATCTTTCACCTAGACCTCCTGACAGATGGTAGAACAGGTAACCTGGCAGTCATTTTCACATTTTTAAATTTTTGCCAGTTTTTATTTATGTAATTAAATTGGCTTTTTATAAGAGCTGAGCAAGAGAAACAACATGTTTTTATGCCCATTAGTCATACCGTCAAACTTTATTATATCATAATCATTCCTCAATAGTCAGGAGTGAGAATACTGATTCCTTGCAATGAAGATATTAAAGAAAATATGTATTTATAATAGGACATGAAATGTGGGAAATACAGAATATCTAACATTAGTGGTAAAGCCAGTGAGTTTATCTGGCTTTCTTTGTTTTTTAACTTTTATTTCATTTTCAGTGTTACATGTGCAGGTTTGTTATATACTTAAAATGCATGTCATGGGGTTTATTATAGTGACTATTTCCTTACCCAGGTAAAAAACATAGTACCTGATATGTATTTTTTTGATCCTTACCCTCCTCCCAATCTTCACTTTTTTTTTTTTTTTTTTTTTGGGGTGCAACTGTTTTTTATTTCAGGGAGACAGCAGGGGAGGGGGCTCAGTGTTTCTTGGCAGCAGCTTTCCTCATGGCAGCCAGGACATTGCTCAGCTCCTTCTGCTTCCTCTTGGCCTGGATGTGTGAACCCACCCTTTTCTTGATGAACTCAAGGGCCCGTTTGTCCTTGGAGACCTTCAGCAACTCCATGGTGTGCAGCTCGTATGGGGCAAAGCCACACACCTCCCGAATCATGTCCCGCACGAACTTGGTGTGTTTGGTCAGACGCCCGCGGCGGCAGCTGTGCCTGGGCTTGCTCATGTTCTTGGTTACCTTGTGGCCCTTGTTGAGGCCCATGGCCATAGGATACCGAAGAGCCATGGCTGCTACTCTCCAATGGCGACTGTGGCAGAAGGGCCACTCTTCACTTTCAATTAGGCCCCAGTGTCTAGTGTTCCTTTATTTTTGTCCAAGTACAGTCAAAATTTAGCTCCCACTTACAAGAGCAAGTATGCAGTATTTGGTTTTCTGTTCCTGTGTTAGTTTGCTTGGGATGATGCCCAGGTCAATCCATGTTGCTGCAAAGGACAATGGTGCTTCCTAGTTTTCTTCTAGAATTCTTACAGTTTGTGATCTTACATGTAAATTTTTAATTCATGTTGAGTTGGCTCTTTTTATATGGTGAAAAGTAATAGTCCAGTTTAATTTTTCTACACACAGCTAGTCAGCTATTCGAGCACCACTTATTGAATAGCAAATCCTTTTCCCACTGCTTATTTTTGTCAACTTTGTTGAAGATCAGATGGCTGTAGGTGTGTTGCTTTATTTCTTGACTCTCAAACCTGTTGTTCTATGTGTCTTTGTTTGTACCAGTACTATGCTGTTTTAGTTACTGTAGCTTTGTAGTATATTTTGAAGTTGGTTAATGTGATGCCTCCAGCTTTGTTCTTTTTGCTTAGGATTGCTTTGGCTAATTGTGCTCTTTTCTGGTTCCTTATGAATTTTAGAATAGTTTTTTTTCTAATTCTGTGAAAAATGACAGTAGTTTGATAGGAATAGCATTGAACTTGTAGATTGAGCATTGTGACCATATTAACAACATTCATTCTTCCAGTCGATGAGCATAGAATGTTTTCCCATTTGTTTGTGTCATCTATGACTTTGTTCAGCAATGTTCTATAGTTTTCCTTGGAAAGAACTTTCACCTCCTTGATTCGATGTATTTCTAGGCATTTTATTTTTTGTGTGTGGCTATTTTAAATGGGATTTTGTTCTTGATTTGGCTCTCAGATGAAATCTTACTGTTCTTTCTCATTTTAAAGAGATAGAACTGAATTTTGAGAGTACTGGTTTGTCCTTAGACTAGTCATTAATAATAAATATAAAATACTGGGATAGTTGATTTATTTATTGACTTAATTTTTATTTTCTGGACTTCAGAATTTATATTCCCAACTTGATTTGGATGATTTTGAGATAGTAATATTCATACAATAATATCATGGGACCAATGAACTAAATGTCTGGCTTGAGGAAAGAGCATTTAAGGGCTGTCAAGTCAGTGTCTCTTGGAAAGTCCTGGATTGAAAAGGAGTGGAATTCTCTTTTACCTTTTTAGAATAGAAGTAAATTATTTTTAAGGAAATGTTACACTTTAGAAGCTGTAAACAATTATTCCACCTTAAGCAAATGAAGGAGGAAGCTTAATTTGAGGGATGAAGGAAAATGCAAGAGAACATTAGGAATGTGGGTAAGGAGATAGGAGACGCTCCCTCAGATGTAGAGATGAGCCGAAAAATGTGTCCGAGAGTTCACATTTTCTGATTTGCCTGTGTTTCATTCAATATTGGAACAAACTATTTTCTTTTTCAAATGGACTTTGTAGCTGGTTTATATGCACATCTTTTTACTCTAATATTATGTTTTCCGTTACCAAGGAGCAGACTGTCACCCTAGTAACAGAAGTGTCATATCTTACATGTGCACTCTTTGAAGAGAACATCACACATTCATTGCAGATAATAATGTGATCAGAAAAGATAACTTTTTAAAGTGTTTTTTAAAGAAAAGTATGCACTTGAAAAAAATGCCCAAAGGATATATCTATTATAAAGGGTAAGGAAAATCTCACCTTTATAAGTTATAATTGGAGGCTAATTATTACATGTTTACCTTCTAAGTACTTATTACATGTATTGTTACTAAAAGCATATGTCTATGTATATTTATATTTCTGACTTCTTATATAAATATTAGCATATTATACAAATTTTCTCCACTTTCATTTATTCACTTTCAATATATCCTAGAGATCATGGCATATAAGTATGTAAAGTTACTCCTTATTTCTTTTTGAAACTAGAATGCATAATTTTTAAGAGCTCTTCAAACTCAGACATTTATGTTTTCTGTAGAGTCATGGAAAGAAATTATAGCTATCTGTTGTCCGTGCTGTATCTTTTTTTTTTTCCTTTAAGCTTGTTTTCAAAGTATACTGCTTTGTTCAGCAGTTTCTTATAGAGAACATATTTTAAAAAATACAAAATGGGATGTCTGTCTCCAGAATCTCTACATTCTCTTTCTTTTGTCATAAGGAAATAGCCCTCTTCTCCAATCAACAATTACGGTGAACCTATTATGTTTTGTCACTTAGTTAACTACTAGGTATTCAATAGTGACCATTATGTTTGTTGCACTCAAGGTGGTTAAAATGTAGCTTATGATTGGATGTGGTGTCTCATGCCTGTAATCCCAGCACTTTGGGAAGCAGAGGTGGGTGGATCTCCTGAGGTCAGGAGTTTGAGACTACCCTGACTAGCATGGTGAAACTCCATCTCTGCTAAAAAATACAAAATTAGCCAGGTGTGGTTCCACATGCCTGTAATCCCAGCTACTTGAGGGGCTGAGGCAGGACAAGCTGTTGAACCAAGGAGGGGGAGGTTGCAGTAAGCCGAGAATGCACCACTGCACTCCAGCCTGGGAAATGAGTAAAACGCTGTCTCAAAAAACAAATGTAGCTTATAACAACAGATATGCTCATAGAGATGATCAATAATGTGTTAGAACTTATATTAAAGAAGTCACTAGGTAGTAACATATAAAATAAAAAGAAGTCAACTTGTTTATTCATAACTGGTAAAGATTTAAATTATTAATAAAACCTGAATCAGATATAAAGATGGACTTTTTAACTATCAACCTATACTAAATGAACTGATATATCCAAACACATCACAGTCAGAACTGTTTCTTCCATAGATGTCAGGGAAAGCCTTTCCACATTAGTGTACCCCATCAGAGTAGGGTTATGTGCATGAAGGGTCATCTGAGACATAGATAGAATGAAGTAGTGCCATGCATAAGCTGTGACTCATTATTCAACTCATTAATCACATAAGTCACATGTTTCCCTTGGAGAGAAACAAATGAAAGAAGAAGTGAGATGAGATGCTCTATATTATGAAGAACTGCAGAGAGGCATTGAACAAGGAATGAAGGAATGAAAAAACATGATGTATTTATGAAAATGAAAGTGATTCCACATGGCTAGAGCTGCAGTTACTGGAGTTCCAGTGTTATATTAAATCACACAATGCTGCACATTACTGCCACTACCAATTTATAATGTCTAATCTACCAAGTTCCCAAAGCTGACGTAAATTATTCTCTGAATCCTTAGGTCTCTCCTTCCATCTTCCACATTTGTTCTTTTAACATATATCCATTTTTGCAAGAACATATTCTACCATTTTTAACCTCTTTGTGAGAAGAAAAAATGTCTGCCTTTTATTCATACAGAAAATATAACATAAGACAAAAATTTACTTAACTGCTTTTCCCACCAACACTTGACTTTCTGGTATTCTACCATTTGTATTATTATTTCTCTCTATTTAGAAGAGTTGGCCTTTTACATGATTACGAGTTATGCTATCACCTTTACTATGGATTCCATTCTTTCCCATTACTTTGTAAACATTACATTTTTGCTCTTGATCTTTAAATCATCTCACTTTACCTGATTCTTGGTAATCACTTAAAAAAGTGTTTTTACAATTTTATTTAGTATTATGGATAGGTATCACATAAAAATGTATCCCACTCCATCTCAAACACAGAGATGTACACATTAAAAAATATTTTTAACCTTGACACAAACGAAAGAAAATCTACTAGCTTTTGAATTTGTTTGCTTTTACTTATCTAGTTATTTTAATTGTGATGTTAGGGTGTTGATTTCAGATCTTTCCCGCTTTCTCCTATGGAAATGTAGGGCTATAAATTTCCCTCTAAGCACTGCTTTAGCTGTGTCCCAGAGATTCTGCTATGTTGTGTCTTTGTTCTCATTGGTTTCAAAGAACTTCTTTATTTCTGCCTTAATTTCGTTATTTACCCAGTAGTCATTCAGGAGCATATTGTTCAGTTACCATGTAGTTGTATGGTTTTGAGTGAGTTTCTTAATCCTGAGTTCTAATTTGATTACACTGTGGTCTGAAAGACTGTTTGTTATGATTCCTGTTCTAAAGAGCTTCTACACAGCAAAAGAAACTGTCATCAGAATACACAGGCAAACTACAGAATGAGGGAAAGATTTTTTCAATCTATCCATCTGACAAAAGGCTTACATCCACAATCTACAAGAAACTTAAACAAATTTACCAGAAAAAACCAATAACCCCATCAAAAAGTGGGTGAAGGATATGAACAGACACTTCTCAAAAGAAGACATTTAGGCAGCCAACAAACATATGAATAAAAGCTCATCATCACTGGTCATTAGAGAAATGCAAATCAAAACCACAATAAGATACCATCTCATGACAGTTAGAATGGTGATCATTAAAACAACAGATTTTTAAAGGAAATAATAGATTTTTAAAGGAAACAACAGATGCTGGAGAGGATGCAGAGAAATAGGAACAATTTTACACTGTTGGTGGGAGTGTAAATTAGTTCAACTGTTGTGGAAGAGAGTGTGTCAATTCCTCAAGGATCTAGAACCAGAAATACCATTTGACTCATCAATCCTATTACTGAGCACATATCCAAAGGATTATAAATCATTCTACTATAAAAGCACATGCACGCATGTTTACTGCATCACTATTCACAATAGCACAGACTTGGAACCAAGTCAAATGCCCATCAATGATAGATTGGGTAAGGAAAATGTGGTACATATATACCGTGGAATACTATGCAGCCATAAAAAATGAGTTCATGTCCTTTTCAGGGACATGAATGAAGCTGGAAGCCATTATTCTCAGCAAACTAACACAGGAACAGAACATCAAGCACCACATGTTCTCATTGAGAAGTGGTAGTTGAACAATGAGAACACATAGACACAGGAAGGGGAACATCACATACTGGGGCCTGTTGCGGGGTAGGGCACTAGGAGAGGGATAGCATTAGGAGAAATACCTAATGTAGATGATGTGTTGATGGGTGCAGTAAACCATTATAGCACATGTATACCTATGTAACAAACCTGCACGTTCCGCCCATGTATCCCAGGACTTAAAGTATAATAATAATAATAATGAAAGAAAATCTCTAAATAAAGAAGCATAAGATTAGCAAGTATAAGTGCTACTTTCTATGGGAAAGAGCCTATGAGGAATCAAGATTAAATATAGACCTAGCTACCTGGGCATGAGGATTTTAAATTCTATTACCAGGGATAGAAACATTTCTGAAATGATGGAATGAAGACCTTAGGAAATCTGCTTCTCCATAAAAGCAATGAAAGCAGTGGAAAAAACTGTCCAAATCAACTTGTTTAGAACTCTGAAAATTAACCAAAGACTTGGAACTATCCAAAGAGTGTTGTTCAGAAAAACAGCTGGATCTTAGTAATAACATTGAGCTTTGTGACGTTTTAACTTGCCCTAATTCTCTATCCTCTCCCCAGCTCCACAGCAGCCTTGAAAATAAACAGCATTACAACTACAGTAGCTGTGAATCCAGCAGCCAAGCAGCCACTGGAGGGGGAAGAACAGATTTGAAGATTCCCAAAAGCCTTGTCCCTAGAGAAAGAAATGTCATTATTTGACCTCTCAGGCAGCTCACTGAAAAGCTTCATTCTCAGAGCTTTTCCTTATTTGACCTGGTTCAGAACTCACTCTGAGTGAGCAGCCCTATTTCCACCCAGTTTTTTCAAAAACAATCAGTAGCAAGATTTTAATATTGCAGCTGCCTGAGGTGGTGCTGCTCATTGGGGCTAACAAGAGGCTGACTGAATATTTTGAAAAAAAAAAAAAAAAAAAAAAAAAGCTGAGGAAAGAGATATCCTTAGGGTGCTTTCAAAATCTCTGCCATATTCTTGAGACTCTAAAAGGCCACATTAATGAGCAGAGCTGTTCATCTATTCAGGAAAGGCCTTAAAAGGCACTAACCTCTCACCTCATATGGAAATGCAGTGGACTCAGAATAGTCAAAACAATCTTGAATCTTGAAGAATAAAAGTAGATACTTACACTTTCTGATTTCAAAACTTACTACAAAGCTACAGTAGTTGACACTATGTGTTACTGACATAAAGACAAATATATGGACCAATGGAATAGAATTTAAAGTTCAGAAACAAAGTTCAGAAATATAGAGCCATACATTTATGCAGAATCACTTTTTTACAAGGTGCCAAGACAATTCAATGGGGAGAGAAGACTGTCTTTTCAACAAATGATGTACTGGGATAACAGGACATCTATTTGCAAAAGAATGAAGTTAGACCCTTATCTCACACAATATGCAAAAGTGAACTTTAAATGGATCATATACCTAAATGTAAGAGCTACAATTCTTAGAAGAAAACACAGCAGTAAAATTTTTGTGACCCTGGATTAGGCAATGATTTCTTAGAAATGACTCCAAAGTACAAATGAGTTTTTGAAAAAGATAAGTTGAGCTACACCAAAATTTTAAACATTTGTACTTCAGATGATACCATCAAAAAAGGGAAAAGACAGTCCGTAGAAAAGGAAAAGATATTTGTAAATCCTATATCAAATGAGAAACTGGTATCCAGAATATATAAAGAATGATTACAACTCAACAATAAAAACACAAATCATTTACTTCCCACTAGGAGAGAGAACATATGCATTCAAGAAGTAGGCACTAAATTATCACATAAAATACACAAATAAAGCTTGGAATCAAGGAAAGAGTATGGAGGAAAGAAAAATATATGAGAAGAAGGAGAGAGGAAAAGAGAGACAGAGAGAGAGAGAGAGAGAGAGGAGAGCCTTGGATGGAAAAATAATCATCATCACCAGTGGCATACAACAACCTCTAGTATACGTGAGGGTGAAGTCTAAATATGTGGTATGCACATAGTTACAGAAATCTCAAGCTGAGAACTGAGCACTACTGTTGCATGAATGAAATAATTAAGGGCCCAGCAGAAGTACACATGAAACTTCAAAATAAGTATGTTACTAAAATTTCAGACTTTCGTATCTCAAAAGTACGCGAAATTCCTCTTTAAAACAACACAATTACAAATTAAATTGTAGTAAAACACATATTTCCTCTGGCATTCTTCCCTCACTCTCTAGCTTAAGAAAACTCCTTTCTCTATTTCCTCTGGCCAGGAAGTTGTCAGGTTTCTATTTGAGGTTTAGCCTCCAATGCCCCTACACAGCTCTGGGAGTGGGGCTGAAATTCAGGGCAAAGCCATAAGAGAAAAAAATCATGAAACAAAACAGGAAATCTTCCTCATTAAGTCACTTCTTCAAATTTTGTTATTCTATGGTAAACCTGTTTTTGTTTATTTTTGCATATCCTCAATGAGTCAATTTTGTATTTTTTTCCGGATGTGTTAGCTGTGATTTTCAGGAGGCATGGGCTATAGGAAGCTTATTCTGCCACAGTGGATCTAAAACTTCTAGAAATCGTCATTTGAATTCCATAATTTAGATTATTTTGTCTGTAGAAATGACTAGAAAACAATTTTAGAGAATTTAAAGTTTTTCTCAATGTAGCCAGAATTATCATAGAATAATGAAAGTACAGTCATAGAATGATCACAGAAACCAAAGGATGAGGAAATACTAGAACCCATAGAGTGGAAGTGATTAGTAGAAGGGGGAAAGATTAAAGTTATTTTCTGATTGTATCAAATGTGTTCCAATTATTGGATGAAAATTCAAATATGAAAATAAAGTTAACAGACATGTAGAATAGATTGGGATATATAAATATATATATCTATAGATTGGGATATATTGATCTATCCATCTATCTGTCTATTTGCCTGAAATCTCTAATAAATTACAAACAAGAACATATCCAATAATTTATACACAAGAATATCATCAAATTTTGACAAGAGCATAAGAGTTCATAATGAAAGGCACAATTTAGAGAATTATTCAGTAACAATGAAAAGTATGAGGCCTTGTATTAAGTCATATGCCCTTCAAGGTCTTGTGGATCACTTTTTAAAAACATAGCTTCATTTTTAAAGTGTCCACTAACTAAAAACTTAATAGGTTGTGGTAGTAATATAATAGAAAGCAAAATTTAAAATAAATATACTGCCTTTATACCTATTAAATAGTAACATTCTATAAACAATAAAATATGTATTTCATGAAAATTTGTAATTAAATTATATAAATTAATATTGTGTGTTATTTATGGAGAGCATATATTCAACCTTAGTATTAGAAAAACATGAAGAGAGGCTGGCAGCGGTTGCTCACACCTGTAATCTCAGCACTTCGGGAGGCTGAGGCGGGTGAATCACAAGGTCAAGAGTTCAAGACCAGCCTGGTCAATATGGTGAAACCCCACCTCTACTAAAAATAAAAAAAATTAGCTGGGCGTGGTGGCACACGCCCATAGTCCCAGCTGCTCGGGAGGCTGAGGCAGGAGAATTGCTTGAACCTGGGAGGTGGGGGTTGCAGTGAGCGGAGATCGTGCCACTGCACTCCAACCTGGCGACAGAGTGAGACTCCATCTCAAAAAAAAAAAAAGAAGAAAGAAAAACATGAAGAGAATATATATGTGCTTCAATATTGATTGTTCAGCTGTATCTAAGTCCTGAGTGTATGCTAATCAAAAGATAGATGTGAAGATTAACGTCACATTAAATACAAAGTGGAGAAAGAATAAAACACCTAGTCAGTTCAAACATAACCCCCAAATTGAAAGTCAAAAGGGCTGGTGCTTTGAATTGTTGGCAATGATTTGCAATTAAGCAGCTGCTCACATCTGCAGATCTGTGTAATTCACTGAAGGGTAAGTAGCAGCAGCATTGTATTTAATGCTGTTTAATCACTCTCCTGAGTAATGCTGACTAGTCCAGCTAACGCTAACTGAAAATAAAAGTGTTATTAAGCATGAAGGTGGGGATAAAATTTTATTACTCACGTATATGTAGTAAAACAATATTCTAAAAATACAGAAGAATAAAAAGCTAAAAACAAAAACCAAAGGACACAGTTTAGTGTTGAGGTTCCATTGCTGGGTGAGGAAGTAGAATGAAATCAGGAAGGATATACAGGACACAGGACAAATTGAAAGGTAATTTTCTAAAAGTATGGGGTGCTCATTGTATTGTCATTCTTCATATCTTAGGTATATTGTTTAATTATTATTTTGTACCTTCTTTAATAATAGATGATTACAAATAAAATGAGCAGAAGACATTGAGGCATTTCACAAAAGAGAAAACAAATGACAATTAAAAAATATACTTCAACTTACTGGTAAATAAAATGCAAAATAAAACCTCAATAAGAAACCATTTCAAATCCATCAAAGTAACAATTGAGAAGTTGGGTGATATCTTCAATTTTGATGATGTAGTATAGCAAGAACACTCACTCATTACTAATGGGAATATATGTAAGTACAAACACTTCAGGAAACAGTTGGTCATTTCTTAGTATATTTTAAATGTGGCAACTTTCAACACAATTATTAAATTTTAGGTATTAAATCCAGACAAACTCTTGGACATGTACATTCAGACAGCAAGGGTAAATGTAGCATCGTTCAAAACAATTTCATCTTAAGAACACACTAAACTCCTTATATAGGTCATGCTGTTCTATATAGCTCATTAACTATATAACAGGGGTTGAAAAGTAAAAAGGAAATGTTAGTAACAATTTTTGCACCTAATAAATAACATATGAATACTACAGTGATTTTTAATTACAAACCATATTTACAACCATTGAACCTATTTTCATTTGCTCATCTTTATTAGATAGAGACAGAACAGAAATTATTATCACCATTTTACAGCTCAGAAGACAGATGATTAAGAGAGTTTGTCATTTTCATAAGCTTATATATATAATGGTTACATTAACTTACTGTAATGACATAGTGTGTACAATCAAGTTTGCATTGTGATTAATCTAGACTGGTCTTAATGTATTAACTTTTTAGTACATTGTTGGGTTTAGTCTGTTCATTTTTATAAAGGATTTTGCTTCCCTGCTTATGAGTAAGACTGGCTAAATGCATGCAGTTTTTCTCTAGTTATGTTTATGCTATTGATTTCTGTCTTAATTGCATTGTGGTAAAAAAAAAAAAGATTATCTGAAATCCACCAACTTCTTGGAGTTTGCTGGCTAAAACCAAATTTGACCAATCTTTATTATATTTAATATAAGCTTGATGAGAATGCATAATTTCTAATTTTAGTGTAATATTCTAGATATGTGAATTATACAAAATTTAATTTGTTTTTTTCAATTCGTTTACTGAATTACTCTCTGTTTGGTATAAATTATTGAAATAAATAACATTAAACTACTGTAATGCCAGGTTTTTAAATTTCTCAATATAATCCATAAATTATTGTTATTTTATGTGTTGTTAGGTGATCATAAATTTAGAATATGTGTTATTAGGTGATCATATATTTAGAATTACTATATTTTTCTGATTTATTGAAACTTTTATCAATTCATACTGATTTGATTTGTCCTTACTAATTGTTTTTTAAAAAGTCTGTTTTGGTAGACATTATTCAGGCTACTCCAGGATGCTTTTGAGTAGTATTGGCATAATATATATTTCTCTATGTTTAAATTTACATCGTCTTAAAAAAGGTAGTCAGGTGTATGGTTAAAAGTGTAAATATCTTCTTTTGAGAAGTGTCTGTGCATATGCTTCGCCCACTTTTTGATGGGGTTGTCTGGTTTTTTCTTGTAAATTTGTTTAAGTTCCTAGTAGATTCTAGATATTAGCCCTTTGTCAGATGGATAGATTTCAAAACTTTTCTCCCATTTTGTAGGTTGCCTGTTCACTCTGATGATAGCTTCTTTTGCTGTGCAGAAGCTCTTTGGTTTAATTAGATTCCATTTGTCAATTTTGGCTTTTGTTGCCATTGCTTTTGGTGTTTCAGTCATGAAGTCTTTGTCCATGCCTACGTTGTGAATGGTATTGCCTAGGTTTTCTTCTAGGGTTTTTATGGTTTTAGGTCTTACATTTAAGTCTGTAATCCATGTTGAGTTAATTTTTCTATAAGGTGTAAGGAAGGAATCCAGTTTTAGTTTTCTACACGCAGCCAACAAACATATGAATTAAAAGCTCATCATCACTGGTCATTAGAGAAAAACCGATCAAAACCACAATGAGATACCATCTCATGCCAATTACAATGGCGATTATTAAAAGTTCAAAAACAACAGATGCTGGAGAGGATGTAGAGAAATAGGAACAATTTTTCACTGTTGGTGGGAGTTTAAATTAGTTCAACCATTGTGGAATACAGTGTGGCTATTCCTCAAGGATCTAGAACCAGAAATACCATTTGACCCAGCAATCTCATTACTGGGTATATACCCAAAGGATTATAAGTCATTCTTCTATTAAGACACATGCACACATATGTTTATTGCAGCACTATTCACAATAGCACAAACTTGGAACCAACCCATCAATGATAGACTGGATAAAGAAAATGTGGCACATATCTACCATGGAATACCATGCAGCTATTAAAAAGGATGAGTTCATGTCCTTTGCAGGGATATGGATGAAGCTGGAAGCCATCATTCTCAGCAAACTAACACAGGAACAGAACACCAAACACTGCATGTTATTGCTCACAAGTGGCAGTTGACCAATGAGAACACATGGGCACAGGGAGGGGAACATCACATACCAGGGCCTTTTGGGGCGTGGGGGACCAGGGGAGGGATAGCATTAGGAGAAATACCTAATGTAGATGATGGGTTGATGGGTGCAGCAAACCACCATGGCACATGTATACCTATGTAACAAGCCTGCATGTTCTGCACATGTATCCCAGAACTTAAATATTTAAATAAATAAATAAATAAATAAATGCATCTTTAAAAAAAAACAAAAAAAGAGTGTAAATAACTTAGAACATGGGCTGACACATATTAAGCACTTAATAAGTGATAAGATGTAGCATGCATAGAGGTTAAGCTCAGGATCTAGAATTATAGACTCTGGGTTTGGAATCTGATTCTGAAACTATGAGCCAGGTTATCTTGGGCAAATTAAACAAATTTTCAGTTCTTGTTTTCTTCATCTGTAAAACAGGATAATAATACCTTTATATAATACCTTTATATAATAATACCTTTATATATGTGGAATGAGTGATACATATAATTAATTGTTAAGAAGAGTGTATAGTTTTAAACTTGTTTCTAAAATGTAGTCGATTTTTGGAGTTGCTTTTATTAATCCAGTGTTATAATCTTGGTATAATAACTGGAGATTTGGGTCCTATTTCAATTATCTGTGATGTGAAACAAATCATGCTGCAATCTAATGAGTTAACAACATTTTATCATCTTTTATGATTCCCTATGTTTACTGGGCTCAGCTAGGCAGCTCTTCTGCTTTGCATGGCATTGACTGTACATGATCACCTAGTGGAACCACTGGGCTGTAATATCCAAAATGACTCACTGACATGATTGTCAGGCAGGAGTTTTTTGGGACTCTCAACCACTGTGACTACACGGGGCCTCTCCATGCAGGCACTGGGCTATGCCCAGGAACATTCCAATTGTGAATATTCCAAGGAGGAGGACGTGAAAGCTGACAGTCTTCTTGGAGGTTAAGCTGGGAACTTGCCCAGTGTCATTTCTGTTGCATTCTATTCATTCAGCAGCTTCAGAGTCAGCCCAGATTTAATACGAGAGGAAATAAATGCTACCTTTCAAAAGGAGAGTAATAAAGAATTTGCAGCAACATTTAATCCACCACAAATCTGTTTAAATTTATAATTCTCCTATATCTCGATTAATTTTTACCAAAATTTCACATACTATTCATACATGTCTTGCTTTAAATTATTTTTCTACCTTCTTTCTTACTTGAAATGCTTGAATCCTTGTCTGTTTTTAGAAATTTCACTCCCTGCTTATTATCTTAGTGATTACCTCAGTTCTTTCCATATGTCTATTAGATTTAGCAAATATAAAACCAGTCCTTGTAAATATATTAAATGCCCAAGGAAACTACAAGCCCAATTACCCTTTTCCGATTTACATTCTGCCATTACCAAGAATTTTGGTTTTAGCCTGATTTTCCTCAAAATTAAACAATATAACTATAGTTTGATACAGTCATTTATTTTCTATATAATCAATTATTACCATTATGTGTATGTATATATTTTTATGTGTGTATAATTTTACTTTGCTGTGTTTATGTGTGGATTTCATTTTATATATCTTTCTTGGGGCTCTTGGATCTATGAACTGGTGTTTTTCATCAGTGGGAAATTATCAGCCATTAATTATTTCAATTTTGCCTCTTTCCCATTTTTTTAATTCATCTTTTTTTCTAAAATTCTGATTATATTCATTAGATCTCCCTACTCTAACCTTCATAGCTCTTAATCTATCATAATTTCTATGCATTTTTTCACTCTCTGGCTGCATTCTGGATCCTGTCTCTTTGGATATAACTTTTAGTTAGCTATTTCTATCTTCCATGTTATTTGGAAAAAAGTATCTGAGGATCTTTTGGGTTTATTTCAACTGTATTTTATTTGGTTGTTCATTTGTTTTCACCTATGTAGGGAGTTTATGACCCCCACATGTAGGGTAGTCAGGTGTATGGTTAAAAGTGTAAATATCTTCTTTTGAGAAGTGTCTGTGCATATGCTTCGCCCACTTTTTGATGGGGTTGTCTGGTTTTTTCTTGTAAATTTGTTTAAGTTCCTAGTAGATTCTGGATATTAGCCCTTTGTCAGATGGATAGATTTCAAAACTTTTCTCCCATTTTGTAGGTTGCCTGTTCACTCTGATGATAGCTTCTTTTGCTGTGCAGAAGCTCTTTGGTTTAATTAGATTCCATTTGTCAATTTTGGCCTTCGTTGCCATTGCTTTTGGTGTTTTAGTCATGAAGTCTTTGTCCATGCCTATGTCCTGAATGGTATTGCCTAGGTTTTCTTCTAGGGTTTTTATGGTTTTAGGTCTTACATTTAAGTCTGTAATCCATGTTGAGTTAATTTTTGTATAAGGTGTAAGGAAGGAATCCAGTTTCAGTTTTCTACAGGCAGCCAACAAACATATGAATAAAAGCTCATCATCACTGGTCATTAGAGAAAAACCGATCAAAACCACAATGAGATACCATCTCATGCCAGTTACAATGGCAATTATTAAAAGTTCAAAAACAGGTGCTGGAGAGGATGTAGAGAAATAGGAACAATTTTTCACTGTTGGTGGGAGTTTAAATTAGTTCAACCATTGTGGAATACAGTGTGGCTATTCCTCAAGGATCTAGAACCAGAAATACCATTTGACCCAGCAATCTCATTACTGGGTATATACCCAAAGGATTATTATAAGTCATTCTTCTATTAAAACACATGCACACATATGTTTATTGCAGCACTAACTTGGAACCAACCCATCAATGATAGACTGGATAAAGAAAATGTGGCACATATACGCCATGGAATACTATGCAGCCATTACACGGGTAATGTAGGGCTGGCTCCCTGAATTCTGGTGCCCAGTATGGGGCTCATGGATTCCCTACATTCTGGCACCCTACATGTGTTTAGATTTAAATGTTCTAAAACTATTTGTTTTACACACCAAATGTAAAAACAAATGTAAGATATTTAATATGCCTTTGGGCTGTTATTAATAATAGTATATTACAGGATTATTTTGTAATCTTATTCACATTTCTTAGAATGTGTGTTTATTTAGAATATGTGTTTAGAATATGTATTTAATAATCTACCTTATTTGAGAAAATTGGAATTCTCTGGGTTTCTATAAAATAATTTTAAGATTTTTTTCCCCACAAAATCATAAATATTGTTATTTGGATCCAATTGCATTATTTTAGAGGTATAATTTCTTTTTTAAAATAACAAGATCACAATAATCACAGAATGTATTTTCTACTGTTACGGTTGGGAAACTGTCATGGACATTGGCATTATTACTGAAGCTGTTTTGCAAGAGCTGTATCATCAGATTTAGAGGCAAAGCAAATGATGATAATCACAGGCATAAAACCCATGTGAAACACTAATTCCGTTATTTCTCCAGCTTTCTGCAAAGGAAATTTCTTTGCAGATTCCGTCAGACCATCTCTCTCAGACTTTGCTACTATTCCTGAGTAGAAGCTACCAAAGATTGTTCTAAGAAGACCTAGGGTTTTCCCCTTTAGAGGGTGTTATATTCTCTGTCACTGCATAGTGCATCTTGTGACAAGAAGATGTGGGATGCCTTTCCCTGGAGTGCGACCTATTCTGGGTAGCCACCCACATCCTCATGAATATTTACGTTCTGGCTCTGGCACGGCTGGCTGATCCGTGTCTCACTCTGGGAAATAATGCATAATGGATCACCACTTCTGCCTGTCTCCCTCTCCCCTCCACAAACACAGGATGCCTCTCTGATTTATTTATTTCTATAATGCATGCCAGGAAGGGAAAACACTGCAGACTGCATCGTTCAGCAATTCTCTGGGATTTTACAATCACACTCTATTAGTTTTCCTCACTGAATTCTATGACATTGACCTAGCTGACTTTCTTAATAGGAAAAGCAGGTTTCTAGATATTATAACTGAAGATAGTGAAAAAAGAAAATTTATTAGGTTAAAACTTGTGATTTCTAGCTATACCATAACTACCTGGGGGAGGAGGAGGTAATATTGTTCTCCAATCTACGAATTAATTTTCTCAGCTGTGAAATGGGAATAAACTGAAGGTAAGAGATAAGACTCAACTCCAGAGGTGGGGTTCAGACTCTGGACCACGTTGAAGACTAGCTGAAACAGGAAAGAAGCAAAAGAACTTCTCCATTAGGTACACCTGACAGTGCCATATCAGTTTACCATTGCCATGGCAACATCTGAAAGTTACTGTCCCTTTCCATGGCAACAATCCAGAGCTTACCACCCTTTTTCAAAAATGTTTGCATAATCCACTCCTTAATTTGCATGTAATTAAAAGTGGATATAAATATGAGTACAGACTGCCCCTGAGCTGCTACTCTGGGCACACTGCTTGTGGGGTAGTCCTGCTCCACAAGGAGCGATACCTCTGTTGCTGCTGGACATTGCCACCTCAATAAAAGTTGCTGATGTAGCACCACTGCTTGCCCTTGAATTCTTTCCTGGGTGAATCCCAGAACTCTCCCGGACTAAGCCCCAGTCTTAGGTCTTGCCTGTTCTGCATCAAACCCACTTTGGTTCCCTTATAGGAATATTATGAGGATTATGGGAAAATATTGTCATACATTTGTATAAAAATGAGCTAGAAACTGACAAGTGTTAAAGAGTTAAGAGGAAAGCCTTAGAGAGCTGTGTAAAGAATAGGCAATTCACATTTGAGCTTAAGTGTTCTCATCCACAATGTGGGGAAAATAATATTTCTGCATATAAGAGTTTTTTTAAGGAATTAAATAGGTTAATATGTGCATAATACTTAAACGAGCATCCATATATAGTTGCCTCTCAGAACTAACTACGTTAGTTCATACGAGAAATATATAAGCATTCAGCATTATAATTGTTTCTGGACCTCTAATGGGTTATGAAGATATAAGCTTCTGGATGACAAAGTTGTTTCTATACAAAGCACAGAACATTTTGACAGTGAGTGGGAACATGAAAGCTCTCAAGCTTAAAATGGAACCTTAAGCCTAAAGGATAAGATGTGACCCATATTTCTTTTCACTCCTCAGTAAACTGTTATTTTTGTTCTTTTCTCAGGAAAGCCCTCTATGATTAGTGTTTGATGATCTGTCTGCAGATCTGCCTGCAGCCTGTGACTTGCATTCTGTTTAAGATTTAACAAGGTAGCTTACTAAGTCCTTACTAAGTCATAGTTCATCATTCCTTCCAGGAAGCTGTTCCCTAGGACATTGCCAGGTGGTGGTGTCCCCTTTTTCTAAACTTCTGAATGTGATCACTTAATTACATAATACTTTTGATGAACAGAATAGTCACAAACATCAACTTTGTGTAGTTTGCATATGGAGAGTGATGATCCAGGGTAAACTTTGGCTGTGAACCTATTCACCTAAATCGTTTTATTTATTTCTTATATGGCACATAACGTTCTAAGACGCACTAGATTCATGGTTTAGGATTTATATATTTTCTTCAGGACACTTTGTTTTGAGACGTGACTTGGAGAGAGGTAGAATGCATCCTGAAGCTTTATTCCAGTCAAATAGTCAATTTTACTTCTGCCTTTTAGTTTCCCTGGACTTTTTTTTTGGATTCAGTTGTACCTTGTGAAAGCGAGCAGCCATATCTAGCTTCCTCTGGTCTTCGAAGGCATATCCATTGTAGGCTTAATATCAACTCTCTAAAGTCCTTTCACCAGTGGCTGCTATCTTAATGTGGTCTGGAATTCTACTTTCTTTTTCAATGCCCTTCCCTTCATCAGAAAGGAAGTGATTCTCATCCTCATTTTATCTTTGTATGGTCTTTCTTCCTCCTGGTATTCCTGTAATTTCTACTAAAGTATTTGTTGGATTTACTATTAAAACAGTAATAAAATGGAAAAAGCATGATGACAATAAAAAAGACAACCAAGAAACAATTTCAGTTTTTCACAATTATAGAACTGGAGACCTGAATGACACCCCAAGGAGTGGATGTGTGTAGAAAAAGCATTGCCATTTACATAATTTCCCCTTTGTATATAAATATCAAGCACTTACAAAATATCAGATCCAGATAAAACCTTACAGATTACTCAGCTCATCTTCCTTAGCCAATCAAAAATATTTATTGATTTTCTACTATGTGTTGGGTGGTGTTCTTTGATACTGAGATATGGCAGTGAACAAGATAGGAAGAGTTCTAGTTCCTATGGGGTTTATACTTTTTGAGTGCAGAGAGACGCTAAATAGATTTTTTAAATAAATGACTGCATATAACTTTTTAATCCTGAGGAAGTAGTTAAATTAGGCTAAAAAAGCTTCTTTAATAAGAGATATTTGAATTAAAACCAAAATAAGAAGAAGATGGCAGTGATGTTTTCTACTAAGGAATAGTGTTCTAAGCACAAAGAACAAGTGATAAAGCTGAGATAAGAGTAAGATTGGGATGTTCAAGAAATGAAAATGGTGGTGCTGAGGTTGGAATAACAAATGCAAGGCCTAGGCAGGGTGGATGGCAAGGAGGTGATAGAGAGTTGCCGGACGTAGGGGCTTGCAATGCCTGGTAATTGTACACGGTTGGGTTGTTTACTGAGATGCTAAATGCTTGCTAGAGAGTATATTCTCGTGGTAAGACTATGGGATAAGATGTAGGAAGTCAATATTTTTCTTACCAGTTGAGGAAATAGCTTTAATATAGGAGGTGATTATCCATACAAATCTTTGTATAAATGAAAAAGGGATGGAAATGAGGCAACCTAATTTTCAGTTCTGTACTATTTCTAGCACAATCCTAATTATGAGTAGCTAAAGCTTTCCCAGGTTCTGTCCATTATGCTTTCTGGCCTTTATTGCTGCTGTGGCTCATTCATAAAGAGGCTACTTATGTTGAGAAATGCATAAAATAAATGATCTTTTTGCTGATCTGCTCTGACTTTTCAGTAGGTTTCAGTGCCTTTCTTTCTGCATTACAGGATATTCACTAAAAATAAGGTAGCAATATTTTGGCCTACCTATTTAGAAGTCTTATTCCAGTCCTAGTATGAAACTGTCCCTTTGGGAGGAACACAAGTGTATCAACTGCAATCTGAATGTTATCCACAGTTGAATCAAAGTTGTTAGGTTGGTGCAAACGTAGTTGTAGTTTTTGGCACTACATTAGCACCAACCTAATACATGGTGAAATAATTACACATTCGTTTGATTAAAATGGCTCAGTATTTTAAAAGTAATTTTTTTCTGGCTGACGCTGCACTGTGTTAAATCAGAGGTCCTATGGTGAAAAATATACTACAATGTAAAAAACATAGAGCTCTTCTAAAATGTCCCATTAAAAACAATTAAGTTGCTATTAGCTCTTGCACATAAAAATAATGCAACTATTAATCTTCATACCTAAATTCTAAAAGAAACTATGGAAACCACAAGATAGTTGTTTAAAAGAGGAAGGAAAAGCATTTATTCTGCACTTAATATATGCAGAATAATTTTGGTTTCTGCATACTTTTCCTCAAATACTTTAGAATCATAAAAGATGTGAGGTAAAACTTAGAACTTTAACTCACTTTAGAACTCACTTAACTTAAGGTCATTCATTTTAAGCTGCCCATTTTACAAATGAGGCAACTAATATCCATAAATAAGAGATTTCTCAAGGTCCCATAGCAAGCTGGTAGTATGGTAGTAAGCTCATTTTCCGTGATTCACCCTTTTTTCTTAGAGAGTCTTCATTTTCTTCCGAAATTGAATATCAGAATATCATATCTATATTTCAGTAAAGGATGAAATACTTAAAAATTGTTCATGGAAACAAATGCTACTAAAATACAGATATTTCTTATTCTATAGATAATAAAATTTATCTCGGGAAATAAGGGAAACATCAGGTTTTTTTTTTTTTTTCCATAAAAATAGGAGAACTATTTTCCTAGTTCTTTAGAAATTTATTTTAATTACAGACATCAATTATAGGCCATTCAGGGACTTTCTCAGTTCTGTTACTTCTAATGGTCCAGATCTGCATATGGCTGTTGCTTTATAATGGCTGTACTGAATCATTAGACATTTCCTCATGATTAAGCTTCAAAAAGGATCTTTTCTTTTTAGTAACATTTTCAAAAAAATAAGCTTTGGGCCGAAAGTTAATTGATACATTAACTATATTAACATGTACTGCAGGACAGTAGAATGAAAAGAACATCAGTGCAGATAAACAGAGTATTATCAGTTTACAATTACCTTTGAGCATCATGAATTAGACAGGAGGATAGTGCATCAGGTTCATTTACAATAGGTACTTTTTCTTTTTTAAAACATGAAGATGATTTATTTTTAGGCAGAGAAAAAATATGCTAATAAAACAGCCATTAATCATTTGCGGTGTTTCCTACAAGACAACAGTTCATCATATTTAGACAATGTTTCATAGATGTGCAAAATTTCTTTGTGTGATTACTTTCTTTAATCCTTTCAGCAATCCTGGAGGCTTGTAAAACACAGATTTTAATTTCTATTATATAGGTGAGGAAACAAATTCAGAGAATGATAAAGTAATCTGCCATAAATAAGTGGGAAGCTCAGACTTTTGGTTGACTCATTTCACCATACGATAGCATTTCTGTCTCTTAGAATATCCCAGCATTTAAGATTTTAAATCTATGGTTATCAGAATCACAGTGTATTAGATCTCTATACCCAACTCAAAAGTTTTTTGTTTTTTGTTTTTCTGTACAGTGCTCCAAGGTATAAACGAAATAGTATGGGTTGTGGAGATCTTGGTTCCAGTTTAAATTTAATGGGAGAAAATCGCCAAACTTTGAAGGTTATGGTTCCATTAAATTAAATTAATTAAATTAAATTCATCAAAAGATTTCTGGTACTTCTGCTGCTAAGAAAGCTGAGTCAACTTTCACAGACTTTTTGTTTTTAACAGAAGACTAACAGATTCCTAACAAGGCAGAGCACAACAAGGCAGCGTGGATAAATCCCCAGTCAGGCTGGTGGACACTGCTCCTTTTTATGAAGCTAATATTCTGGGTCTTATGATAGAAAAAGTAATATCTACCCAGAAGAATTGGAGCTGTCAGAGATGGGCAGACCTTTATAGCCAGAAACATTTTCTATTTGAAGTGATTATGAGAGTGCAAATACAATATTTCTTTGTTCCATCAAAGGTTCACCATTGGTGACCTTGTGTAGTAATAACCCAGACAAACTTTCTTATACACTGCTAATAAAAATAATAATAAGTTAACCTAGTCCTATTTTTCTTCCTCTGATTATTTTGCCATAATTGAAAAAGTTCATTTGGCAATGTTCTTTGTGAAAATGTTCAAGCTCCACGTCTTCCTCTGCCTATGAAGGTAATGAACTGAAACATTTGATCATCTAAGATGTAATGTTAGGGAGTATAGAAATACTGACATGTACACACACAGATGCACTGAGCATGCATTCTTAACTACCAGGAATGGTGGTTGTACATTTGTTTAGCATAAGGGGAATATGTATCAGTAATGTATATTTTTAACATTTCAGTATGCAGTTTATTGTTTTGTTTGTTCATTTGTTTAATTAGCCATTCTGTCCTAACTGTTTGCATCTACATGCTCTAATAAAGTTTCACTCTATGTTTATTCTATTGGATTAAGGCTAATTGTTTTTCAAAAGCTGATTGTGATAAGCAAGCCCAATCAAGATAATAGTACCAAGTAAAATGAGTATACCATTAAAATGAGAAGAGGTAAGTATTAATATTGTATAGTCTTTAGTGGCAGATTAGCAGTGATGAAAGTGCTGGCCATATTGATTATTTATTAAGCTTTAGGAAACAGAGCAGTAATCCAGTAGTTATAGCCTATGGAATCTAATAAAAAAGCTACTTTTTGCATCTTATTGATGATGTACCAAAGACTAAAATCTCTTACGTGTCTGTGCAAGTAATTAGAAATTTAGACTTTATAGTTCTCCCACCCACAACCCAGCCCAACTTTAAGGACCAAGCAGTAATGTGAATCAGAGAGAAACAAGCGTAATTCCTATTTGGTTTCCTGGGCAGCCATCCAAGCACACCCTCCTCACTGCAGCTTTGAAGTATGACAAAGAAGTGGCTGCCCCAGGTAGTGTAGCAGCAAGATGCCTTCACACTGCAGGAGAATCTCATCAAGGCAAAGCAGCTTGCTGAGAAATATTACTGAAGTGATTTGGAGTGATGGTGTTTCAGAAGGGAATTACTAAACAGAATTCAAAAGATTACGTAGGCCGACAGCTGTGATGGAGAGAGATTCTTACCTCTGATGAAATCCCCTCATCTTTCTTTTAGTCCCTCACTCCCAGGTTTGTGACTCAGAGTATCAGCAGGGTTTGTTGAACATAGCACATGCTTGTTGAACATATCACATGCTTGTTAAACAAAATAAGATGCTACATTCTTATATTTTCCCTTTTTACTGCAAACTTTGTGAAATAGAACAAGATACCACATTGTTTTTTTTAAATATTTCAATTATGAAAATGAAAAGTATACAGTTTTAAATTTATAATTCTTTTTTATCTTATTTTATTGCATTTTAAGGTTTGTGGTACATGTGAAAAACATGCAAGATTGTTGCATAGGTGCACACATGGCAGTGTGATTTTCTGCCTTCCTCTTCATCACCTATATCTGGCATTTCTCCCCATGCTATCTCTCCCCAACTCCCCACCCCCCGCTGAAATTTAGACTTCTATTAATTAAAAGATTTCTAAAGCCAAGTTTATATTATTGTAAATGTTCAAAAGAAAGATTACAATGAATATAAACCTGAAATCTTTTCTTTGTGTATAAGAAGATTCTTATAAACATCCAAACCAAATTAATCATTCTTACAGCAAAAAAATTCATATTTTTAAATACCTAAAAGAGAAAAATTTTAAGGAAATCTAATTTATAGTATTTTTAGTTGTAAAATAAACATAATTACTTAATGTTTTTATTGCAAGTTTGTTACATTGTGGAGTGGAATGTTATAGACATAAAAAATACATAGGATGGAATATGACAGTGAAAACTATAAAATGAAAATTTACAGACATCTGTAAATAGTATACTTTTAACTTTCATGGAAATGTGATTCAATGATGGGAGAATTATAAGAAATCAGATCCCTTCCTAATGTTATTTCTTCTATGATTGCAAACAGGCTTGTTCATCGCCTATAAATTAATACTCAATATATAAAGGTAGGAACCATCAGATTATAATTTATTAAAGTAAGTTTTTACTATATTAATATGATTATTTAGAAGTTCGTATATTCTATCTACTTGAACAAAAGCTGCTTATGGGTGAGAATTATCAATTCTGTTCCTTCTGCCTGAATATCTTTGGCCTGGAACCAAAATGCTACTTCTCCCAAAATTCATTCAAGAAATATTTTTAGACATATATTAATATATTACTACACCATTCCTAAAATTCTATAATGAGTGACAATTATTTTGAGTTAAGCATCTTATTACTCATTGTAATTACTGAGTGGATGTGCTCTAGTTATTAACTGAGATGTTTCCAGATCTATTCTTTTTTTTTTTTTAATAGAGGATTCTTGGGAGAAAAATCAATTAGCTTTGAAAAGTGGCATTTTGAGCACCACGGTGATTTTAAAGAGAGAGATATTTGTGAGTTAAAGGGCTGTCGGTATGTTGGAAGCTGCAGATTTTAGCAATGCTTAAGCTGGCTCTGGTTAGAGGTATTATAGCTAAAGGGATGATAAGGAACAAGTCTGATTTTCCTCTTAGGGGCAATCGTCTGAGGTCATGATGGCTCAGAGTTTTATTTTTAATTTTACAGTGCAGACGATTTAGCTACGGGCTCCCTCTGAAGCTATCAATTTTTGAAAAATTAATCATAATTCAATTATTTGAAATTGAAAGAAGCCAAATACACATGATAAAATTAACTTTTCAGTGACTCAAAGGTTATATTTTGATATTCAAGATTTGATATTTGAGGTACCTGGAAAATAAGATTACTCATCTTAATATCCAGTTTTTGAGAGTTGATCAGAGTATTCGGATGACTTGAAAATTGTCCTTCTAGGTTTGATAGATTAAGAAGACTGAAGCTTGTTCCCATATAGATACATTATGCACAGATACTTTGTTATGTGCATTTATACATATTATTTGTTGTTTTGTTTTTGTTAAAAATGGTTTGACATGGCTTAATATATGCAACATCAAGTGAATTTTTTCTCTTTCTAGTGCCTAGAGTTGTCGTAACCACTTGACAGATACACTTAAATCTTTTCCGTGTGCATGTATATGTGTGTGTGTGTGTGTGCACGCGTGCGTGCGTGTATCAATCAACTTCAACAGAAGGGATATATGGATCCCCTCGTTTGCTTGTTTTACTTTAGTTCATGGTATGCGATCCAGGACTGGATTAAAACTTAGATTCCAAAAGAATCTGATTCTCTGCTCCTCAATAATTCAATTCCAGGTTGAATTATTTGTTTTTCTAAATGGTTAGAGATTGAACTAGTACAACTGATAGGCTATTTATAAAAAAATTCTACCATCTAAAAGAATGAGATGCGTGCAATACTAAGGGAGGTCAAACAAGAACATTTATATGTAGATTTACATTAGGAAACAAGTCAATTTAACACAGCTTCTGGTTTTTCTGTCAGTATAATTTAATAAACGTAGAATCTATGAAACAAGTTGAACAATGAGATAAAACAACAATCTGAGAAAACAGACTGAGATGAAAAGGCAGCTGGCTGAGAGGCAGAAATAAAGAGAGAACCACATGAGATAAGAAGCAGTTCGAAGAAACTAAAATTGCTATGACAAATGGGCTTAGTATCTGTGGTTTAAAATGTCATCTGGCTGGAAGAACCTTAATAGATTTTTCTCAAGTTTTTACTGAAAAATTTATTAATAACTATTTTTACATTACTAAAAACAAAGATTGATAGAAAACTAATTCTTGAATCTGGGAGGAAATAGTAAATATTTCAATTCAGAATAAAAAAATATTGCTACATAGCTTTCTGCTCCAACCTCCCTCAGGACCTTTGCATTTGTTGTTTTTGTGTCTGGAATATTCTTCCTTTTACCCTACTTACTTTTAACAGATTGATGGGTTGACTGATTTGATTCTTCATATTTAGGTATGAAAGTCATATTCTAAGAGAAGCCTTTGCTAAGGACTGAAGTAGACCAGATCCCTTTTTATATTTTATCTTAACAATGAGCTAGTCTAAGAAGAAAACATTTATAGTGGGAGCAGGGAACTTGTCTTTCTTTAGTCATCTATCCGCAAATCCTAGAATAGTGGTTATCTTTAAGAAGGCATTTAATGAATATTCATTGACTAAATGAATTAATGATTAAATGACATTCATCAGAGCCTTATTAATCGTGTTTATGTTTCTATGTGTGGTTATTTGATTGCATCCCTCTTTGATCAATATGCTTCATGGGGTGATGGGTATGATTTGCTCTGTGTTTATCTTGATCGCCACTATATGTTGGCACCAAGCAGAATACTTGGCATATAGTAGGCAATTAAATTACATATTTTTGGAATATTTATTGTATTGAACAAACACTATGGGAAAGGGAGAAACAGAAAGAGCCCTGGAAGGAATAACCACTAGGAATTAGGGCTATTCCAGAGTACCAGAAAGTCATGCTGCGAAGACAAGAGGAAGATAGAACTACGAAGAGCAGACATAACCTGGATAGAAGGCTGATGGAAACTTGGAGGTGTATATTTTAATCTGCTCTCCATTGGAGGTCTGTAAATCGCAGTTAGCAGTCATATCAGTAGACTGAGAGTGAGACAAAAGCAATCCACTTCCCCATTTATTTAAAAATAGAACGTTTGCACAGATTCCATATTCTCTGAGGATAGATAAAGATTTTTTAACGGGGCCAATTAAAAACTACAGAACAAGAGAAAGGACGATTCACAATTACAGAATTCTTCTGAAAATAATTTAATTTATAAGCTGAACAAAATTTATTTTTTTTTTTAGCCTTGGGATACATGTGCAGGATGTACAGGTTTGTTTCATAGATAAACATGTGCTATGGTGGTTTGCTGCACCTGTCAAGCCATCAGCTAGGTAATAAGCCCAATATGCATGAGCTGTTTTTCTCTAATGTTCTCACTTGCCCTGTCCCCTTGACAAGCCCCAGTGTGTTGTTCCCCTCCTTGTGTCCATGTGATCTCAATGTTCAACTCCCATTTGTGAGTGAGAACATGCAGTGTTTATTTTTCTGTTCCTGAAATAATTTGCTGAGAATAATGTCTTCCAACTCCGTCCAAGTCCCTGCAAAGGACGTGATCTAATTTCTTTCTATGACTGCATAGTATTCCATGGTGTATAGGCACCACATTTTTTTTAATCCAGTCTCACTGATGGGCATTTGGGTTGATTCCATGTCTTTGCTATTGTGAATAGTGCTACAATGAACATATATGTGCATGTATCTGTACAAGTATAAAAGTATATAAGGTATATACCCTAAGGTATAAGTATAAAAGTATATACTTTATATAAGTATAAAAGTATATACCTATACTTTTATACTTATACCTTAGGGTATATCCAGTAATGGGATATATAAGGTATATACTGGGTATATACCTTCGGGTATATACCTAGTAATGTGATTGCTGGGTCAAATGGTATTTCTTATTCTAGTTCTTTGAGGAATTGCTCCACTGACTGGCATAATGGTTGAGCTAATTTACATTCCTATTGACAGTGTAAAAGTGTTCCTATCTCTCCACAGCTTCACCAGCATCTGTTGTTTCTTGAACTTTTAGTAATCACCATTCCGACTGGCATAAGATGGTATCTCATTGTGATTTTCAGAATATAGCATGAGGATATACAACTCCATGAATTAGAAACAGACATAAAAAATGGTTTGAACTAAAAGGGCAACTCAATGTTATACAAAAGGTAAATAGATGACAAAGGAAAGGGATTGCGAAGAAAGTAAACAGAGTAAAAGAAATAAGCTAGCATTGAACATGGTAAGAAAAATCAAAATTTATTCTGAGGATATATGTGTCAATAGCATGAAGTACCAATTTAGGGGTTTCAGAATATACTGAAAAAGTAGTATTAAAATTATGAAAAAGAAGATCACAGCTGTAGAAATTTTATGTTGGAAAACTAGTGCACAGATTTGGATTATTTTTGAATGAAAGTCTGAAATAGATGAATTGAAAACAAGAGCAGAAGAATAATTTCTCTGACCTAATTTCTGACAATGCAGATCAAAAAATAATAATATCTTAAAGGTTAAACAGTGGGAAAGATATTTATGCCAATACATGCAAATGTTTAGATACATTGATAATTTTAAAAGAACAAAATTAGAAATGTATAAGTGTATCCTCTGATTTTCAGCAATATTAATAACACCTAGGAGAAATAATCAGTTTTGAGGAAAACCATTGCCATCCTAGATTTTCACATGCTGCTAAGTAGTTTTTCTGAATTAAGAAAACAGAAAGACTAAAAAATGTATTTGCCAGAAAAAAACACACTCACATGTCCTTCTTAAACCAGAAAACACACTCCAAATAACTAATAAAGCAAATTTAAGAGTCCAAAATAAGGATGACATAATCTCTAATTACAATGATGTGTACAGGTACAACTTACAGACCAAAAAATTACAAAAGAATTTAAAAATCCCATATTATTTTAACAAACATTTAAAACTGAATGAGGAAAGAGGAGAAATGAACACTGTAGTCAACTAATGGCTGAAATAAAAGAGTATTAAAAATACAATGGTTTATAATTGATTTCAATAATATTTACTGTATCTCCTCCAAGTGCAGTGGGGTTTGTAACTGATTAGTTAAAACAAGTTACATATTTCTTCGTTCCATCTCCACTCTCACTGCTTGACTTGATGAGCATTTTATATATATATACACACATGTGTATATATACACACTATATATATATGCATATATATGTATATATATAGTACATAACATATATGATGAACATTATATTATGTGATGACTTTATATATGACAAACCTTATATATATATGTGTGTGTGTGCATATATGTGTATATATATACGTATATGTATGTATATATAAATGTATATATTTATATATATGTGTAAAATGTCAAGTGAAGCTTTGAGAGTGGAGAAGGAACAAAGAAATCTGTAACTGGTTGTGACTAATCACTTGTACTTGGACTAGACACTTGGACAACTGCACTTGGACTAGACACAGTAAATATCATTAGATATATATATAATATAAATATATAGGAGAAGGATGTGCCAAGATGGCTGACTAGAAGCAGCTAGTGTGTGCTACTTTCATGGAGAGGAGATACAGTGGGCAGTAAACACTAGCTCTTCAACTGGATTATCTAGGAAGACATGTTGGTTGGTATATCAAGGAAGAACCATGACCCATGGAGAGCAGAGAGGAGTGAGACAGGACAGCTGCCCACTCAGGATTGTCATGAAAGCAAGGGAGGCTGCCCACCACAAGGAAATGGTGAGTGAGCAAGAGCTCTTGCAGTCCTACACTTTGACCACAGAGCTTTGCAATCCTGGGCACTGGAGGTCTCCCCTGATCCATCCCTCTGGGGCCTCCAAACTAACACAGAGAGCTGAATGGGGCCTGAGCAGAGCTGCCACTCAGGCTCACATGAAGCCCAAGGGCTTTGGACTCCTGATCACACTGGCACTAGCTGTTTTAGCTCCACAAAGGGAGGCCAGGCTCTCTTGCATGCCCCTAGAATAGGAGCCCCATCCATGGTGCTGAGGAGGGGTCAGACTTCTGGCCTCACCTCCACTACAATTCATCAGGCAAAGCCCACAAGCCTGGGACCCCAGTGCAGCCACCCCTTCTCTGACTGACCACTTGGGCCAGATGCAGCTCTGCATTTCTCTGGGATGGAGCCCCCAGAGGTAACTGACAGGCCCACAGCTTTTGCTGCTTCTGTAGTCCATGCCCCTACTGTCCTAAGGCTAGGGAGGGAGCAAAGAGCCCAAGAACTATTGTGGGCCTCCAGCACATCACAGCTGCCTTGTGGAAAAGCACCCAAATTGTTATCCACATGGGTCCCTGCCTTTGCTCTCCTCACTAGGCAGGGCCTCCTGACCTAGGTCCCCAGCACAGTTTCCCTGCCCCGACCTGATCATTTCAGTCAGTGATGGCTCTGTGTTTTTTTGGGAAGGCAATTCCAGAGACAATCCACACACTCTCTGCCATTGCCTCTGCAGTGGTACTGCCCAATGCCTTTGGGATGGAAAAGATTAAAATCCTCATCACTTTCCTGGCACCTCCAACATGCTATAGTCACCATACAGAGAGGAGCAGTCTCTCTTCCCTGTGAGCCCCCACCTTCTGCCCTTCAACAGAAGGGCCCTTGCCCCATGCCCCTTGGTCCCAGAGCACAGCAATTCTACTCCCAGTTGAACATTCCCATTAGCAGCACCTCTCTGTCACTCTGGGGTGGAGTTCTCAGAGGCAAATGACAGCCCCTCTGCCACTGACACTGCAGCAGTACTGGGTGGTACTGCTCTTGCGGCCATCAGCCTAAAGAAGGAACTAAGAGCCTGAGTGCTTTACTTGCACCTCCAGCATACCATAGTCACCCTAGAGAAGAGGTCAGACTTTCTTCCCTAGTGGCCCTCCACACCCACCAACCCTTTTGGTTAGGCAGGGCCTTATGGCTTGGGCTCACAATGTAGCTGCACCATCCCCAGCTGGTTGTTTCAGTTGGCAGCAGCTATGCATTTCTCTGGGGTGGAGCCCCAAGAGACAAATGAAGGGCCCTTTGCCATTGCTACTCCCAAGGTCTCTAGCCCTGCTGTCCTTCAAGTTAGAGAGGAAATAAAAGGCCTGATATTACCCCAAGACTATGGTGCACAGTTCAGGAGTGCCAAGCTGAGATCTATAGCCAGCACTCAAGTGTGAGAGGAACCCACACACTCAGAGCATTGAAAAGGAGCATTGCTGCAAATGCTAGGAAATACATGGCTGAGTATGAGCCTGTCTACTGGCCATTACACTTTAGCACTATCTACTGTATCACAGCCCAAATGTCAACCCCTAAAATACTTTACTAATATACCCACCTATGAAACCAAGGACAAGAATTCAGTCACAACCTGCACAAAACCTCAGCCCTCTGAAAGCATCCAGAAACAAAGTCAACTGGTGATACTCAAATTACAGCACATTTAAAGGAACATCAGCCCACACAGGTAAAAAATAACCAGCACAAGAACTCCAGCAACTCTAAAAGCCAGAGTATCTCCTTACCTCCAAATGACCACGCAGCTGGCCAGTAATGGTTCTTAACCAGAATGAAATGGCTGAAATGACAAATTTTCAATGAATCTGGATGGTAATGAAGATCATCAAGATTCAGGAGAAAGTTAAAACCCATTCTAAGGAGTCTAGTAAAATGGTTCAAGAGATGAAAGACGCAATAGCCATTTTGAGAAAAAAATGAACTGATCTGATAGAGCTAAAAATTTACTACAGGAATTCCATAACAATTGGCACTATTAATAGCAGATTAGATCAAGCTGAAGAAAGCATCTCAGATCGCTAAGACCAGTTATTTGAATTAACTCAGTCACACAATTGTCCATGAAAATTTTCTCAACCTCTTTAGAGATATCAGTGTTGACATTCAAATTGAGCAAAGTCAGAGAACTCCTGCAAGATACTATAAAAGATGACCATCCACAAGATATATAGTCATCAGATTCTTCAAGGTCAATGCCACAGAAAAAATATTAAATGCAGCTAACTGCAGATCTTACAGAAAAACCCTACAAGCCAGAAGAGATGGTGGGCCTATATTCGACATCCTTAAAGAAAAAAAAAAAAAAAACTTCAATAATTTCATATACAGCCAAACTGGCTTCAGAAGCAAAGGAGAAATAAGACTATTTTCAGACAAAGATATGCAAAAGAAATTTATTATCACTAGATCTTCCTTATAAGAAGTCTTTAAATGAGTACTAAACACGGAAATTAATGACCATTAACAGTCACCACAAAAACGTACTTAAGTACCTAGAACATTTACACTATAAAGCAATTACATAATCAGGTGTACATAACAACCAGCTAACAACACAATGGGAGGATCAAATCCACAAATATCAATGTTAACCTTGAATACAAGTGGGCTAAATGCCATACTTAAAAGACACACAGTGGCAAGTTGGATAAAGAAACAAGACTCAGTTGTATGTTACCTTCAAGAGACCCATCTCACATGCAAGGATGCCCATAGGCTCAAGGTAGAGGGATGGAGAAAAATCTGTCAAGCAAAGGGAAAACAAAAAAGCAGTAGTTGGCATTCTTATTTCAGACAAAGCAAGCATTAAACCAACAATGACCAAAAAGAACAAAGAAGGGCATAACATAATAACAAATGGTTGAATTTAACAAGAAGACTTAACTATCCTAAATATACATGTGCCCAACACTGTAGCACCCACACTCATAAAACAAATTCTTAGAGACTTACGAAGATACTTACATAATCATACAATAGTGGGAGATATTATTGGACACAGCATCAAGGTAGCATACTAACAAAGATATCTGGGACCTAAACTTGATGTTGGTCCAAATGGACCTAACAGACATCTACAGAAAGCTCCACCCAATAACATCAAAATACATATTCTCATCTGCACATGGCACAGGCTTTAAAATTAACTACACACTAAGCTGTAAAGCAATTTTTAACAAATTAAAAAAATTCGAAATCTTACCAATGATATTCTCAATTCTCAAAAACAGTATAATAAAAATAGAACTCCATACCGAGATGATCTTTCAGAACCATACAATTACTTGTAAATTAAACAGTCTCTTCCTACATGACTTTTGGGTAAATAATGAAATTAGGTAGTAATCCAGAAATATTTTTAAATAATGAAAGCAAAGATACAATATAGCAGAATCTCTGGGACATGACTAAAGCATTGTTAAGAGGTATGTTTATAGTGCTAAATGCCCATACCAAAAAGTTAGAGTAATCTCAAATTAACAACCTAACATCATACCTAGAGGAACTAGAAAAATAAGAGCAAACCAACCCAAAACTATACTATAAGGTTACAATAACCAAAAGAGTGTGGTACTAATACAAAAACAGATACATAGAACAATGGAACAGATTAGAGAACCCAGAAGTCAGTCACACACCTGCAACTATCTGATCTTTAACAAAGTCAACACTAGTGAGCAACAGGAAGAGTACTGCCCATTCAATAAATGTTGCTGAGATCACTGGCTAGCCATATTCAGAAGACTTACACTAGATCCCTTCCTTTCACCATATAAAAAATCAACTCAAGATGGATTAAAGACTTAAATGTAAAACCTAAATTATAAAAACCATAAAAGAAAACCTACAAAATGCCATTATGGTCATAGGCCCTGGCAAAGACTTCATGATGAAGACTCCAAAAGCAATTGTGACAAAAACAAAAATTGACAAATGGGACCTAATTAAATTAAAGGGCAAAAGAAGCTATCTACAGAGTAAATAGACAACCTACAGAATGGGAGAAAATATTTGCAAATGATGCATTCGACAAAGATCCAAAATCTAAGTAATATGCAAAATCTATAGGGAATTTAATTAAAGAAATCAGTAAACAAAAAGAAAACAAGCCTATTAAAAAACAGACAAAGGACATAAACACATACTGCTCAAAAGAAGACATATAGGCAGCCAATGAACATATAAAAATAATGTTCAATATCACTAGTCATTAGGAAAATGCAAATCAAAACCACAATGAGATACCATCTGATACCAGTCAGAATGGCTATTAACAAAAATTAAAAAAAAAAGATGCAGGTATGGTTATAGAGAAAAGGTAATGTTTGTACACTACTAATAGGACTGTAAGTTAGTTCAACTACTATGAAAAGCTGTTTGAAGATATCTTAAAGAACTTAAAACAGAACTACCGTTTGACCCAACAATCCCATTAATGAGTATATACCCCCCAAAAATACAAATTATTCTACCATAAAGACACTTTTGCTTGTATGTTCATCGCTGCACTATTCACAATAGCAAAGACATAGAATCAACCTACATGCCCATCAATGATGGACTGGATAAATAAGATGTGGTACATATGCATCATGGAATACTACACAGCTATAAAAAAAGGACAAAATCGTGTCTGTTGCAGATATATGGATGGAACTAGAGATCAGTATGATAAATGAATTAGTGCAGGATACCACATGTTCTCACTTATAAGTTCCCAACTAAACATTGAGTACGCATGGACACAAAGAAGAGAAAATAGACCCTGGAGCCTACTTGAGGGAGTAGGGGAAGGGGAAGGACTGAAAAACTTCCCATTAGGTATTATGCTGATTACCTGAGTGACAGAATTATCTGTATAGCAAACTCTTGCAATATGCAATTCATCCATGTTACAAACCTGCACATGTACCCCTTGTACCTAAAATAAATGTTTGAAAAAAAAAAAAGAAAATAAAAATTCAAGAAAATAAAAACATACAATTTTTTTGGAAAAAAGAAATATATTTAGTATTTATATGTAATGCTATTTGATAGTCATTGTTCTATGTTCTTTTTATATATTAGCTCGTTTTATAAAAAGAATTATTTAAATTTTACACTTAGATATATTTAAATCAAATTTTGGTAGTTATAAAACAGGATGCATACATTCCAAAGCATCAGAGGAAACAAGGAGAAAAGCACTAATAGTAAGAATGTGTAAACATACATGCAAGAGAACAAGATAGCATAAATGAAAACTAAACATTTTATTTCAAAAGGTAAATGAAAATTATATTAACCTTGAAAGACTCTAATTGGATTAAAATTATTTGTTATTTATATGAAACATGCCACAATTAATCTTTTATGAACAAGAAATATAAAAAATTGGTATTATTTAAAATCTAGTAATGGATGCAAAGGATAATGATGTTAATAGGATTCAAAGCAAAAGCTCTCAAGACAAAGATAACCATCTTATATTAATAAAAGATATAATTAGAATTGAAGATGTATTTAAGAAACCTAAATTCTTACCTTTCAACTAAGGCAAATATTATTCTAACATGCAGTCAGAGCCCTGGCACTATATTTATCCTGTGATGTCTCCATGCTTATTTTAGAACTTCTTGCAACTACCAGTAATCCAGACCATGATTTCCTCCTCCTGAAAGTCCTCAGTCATCAGCAGTGATTTGCTGATGTTGATTATTTTGGCAACTGTCTATTGAACTCACTATATTGTAACTGATTTTCTTTTGTGATATATTCTTACCACCATAGTATTCAAGCTGCTTCTTCTTGGCTCACTATTCTCTTATTTTCCAAACTTTCCATTGGTCTTAGCATTGTTTGCAAAGAATATTATAAACCACTACTATTTTTTATTGGACATTGATAAGTCAAGGATGATATTGGTATTCTCTGTATAATCACTAAATATATAGTAAAAGAATATATAAATAACAAATTAGGCCAAAATCAAAAATTGATTATTTCTGTAGATGGCAAGACAGAAAATATGTCAGGTAAAAAAATAGCAAAATGGTAGATATAAATTAAAATAGATCAATAATTGCATTAAATGTAAATGGAACATACTATTAAAAGAAAACAACTGTCAGATTAATTTTGAAACTATCCACTATATGTCTCTTACAAGCAAAAACAAAAACAAAAATGAAAGGGAAAAGAGAAAAGATGTATTATAGAAAAACTGACCTCTAAAAATCTGGTGTAACTATATAATGTAGCCTATAACAAAGAAACATTACCAGAGATAAACAGGGATACAACATGATATAAGATTAAATCCCCCAAGAAAATACAATAGTTCAAAATTTCATGTACTTACAAAGATAGCTTCATAAAATGAACAGAAATAAAATTGAAATAGACTTATCAATAATCAATGGGAATTTTCAACACCTATCAATTGCAGACAAAAAGACATAAGGATATGCATAAACTGAATAACAAATAAAACTGTTAGTGTGCAACATCAAATCAGTTACCTTCAGTTCAAAACTGTTTCTGCCTAGTAAACTTCAATTCAGCTTTTCCAAAGTTTCCTCAAATATTTCCATATAAATACAAGAAAGGAAGAAATAAACAATTTCCCCACATTTAGATTGCATGATGCCAGCTTAGGCTGTAAGAGCTTAAAATTCTCTGTCAGATCTTCAATATGTTGTCTAAATTAACAATTTCTTAAAATTGAAACATGACAAATGGTACAAAGATACTATTCCTTCTCTATGAGGTAGAATAATCAGTACATACAAAACTAGTAGTCTGTTCCTACTTTTACCATTAATAAACTACTCTCAGGGAGTAGGGTCAACCTCTGTATTCAGCAACGAGGGAAAAATTTACATCTCAATAAAACAGAAAAATATATTGGAAGACAAATTTGTAATGCTCCTTCTCTCCTTCTCCCTCTTGGGTATGTACTTCAGTTGAAGTAGCAATGTTTGTCCTAGGGGAATATATCTTTAAGGCTAAAATTCAGGACTTTGTGTGACCCACAAGGAAGACAAGCCTTTTTAGGAGTTTCTCAAATAGCACCACACAGATATGCCAATTCCACTTATATTTAAGTATGCCTGCCTCACAAATAGTAAGGTTGCTCCCACCAAACTGATAGACTATACCACTGATCATTTTTTGTTACATATTTGGTTAATGATAAACTTTTGAAATATTTTTACATTCTAAAAATAAATGGAAGTATAGATTTTTATGCTTATTTCTTTCTCCCGCTATTATATGGTTACCTTTATTATTGTAATTTGTCTGAATGCTTAGGCTGTATTGGCTGAATTAAAATTAATGTTCTTCAAACTTCTTTCTTCTAAATTTATTGGTCTGCAAAAGTGCGTTTCTTTGAGCAAAGATCACATTCCAGTTATTTATCTTCCTTTCCTGTTTAGCACAGTGCCTGGCAATAGTAGACAGGAGCTGTTTGAAGAACAAGTAAATTATATGTTGTGATGATTGACTGTACCATCATCTATTGCTCTGATATTATAGATGATTTCTTAGTAAACTACTATTTAATACACAGCAATTAAGAAGACAGATAATGAAAGAATCTGATCTACAGGCATTAGCACCAAAAAAGAATTTTGATCAGTGTGTGGATGGTTGATATTAAAGTTAGATTTTAAATAATTTTTATCGATAGTCTGTTTCTTTCATTTAGAGGTCATAATGAATATTGATGTCAAGACAAAAAACACAAATGCTAAAGCATTGATAAATACCAAAGCAATTTGCTGACAGACATTAACATTTTTTAAACAATTATCTTAGTAGTCTATTGTCATATTACAGATCTTTTTTCAATGAAAACATTTAGTTTATTGTGGAATCCAAGATAATCTTTGCATATGCCAACAGATGTTTATGTGTTAAAGGAAAAATCTTTGGAATATTTTTAGATGTAATTAACACAGTACATGTTATATCTAATTCTACCTTTAAAATTACTTGCAACAATTCTCTTTTTTATAAATAATTAACCTTGAATAGCACAATTTTGGGGGAGTGGCCCTGAAACTTCTGGAGTAGGAGCACATTTAATCTTGGATTTCTACAGAATTAGTTTCCGTTTTTTTTTTTTTTTTTTTGCTTTGCCAAAAATAAAGAAAAAACTAAACCGTTTTCTGAAATCAGCACAATACATCACAATAGCAGTTGATTTAAAGTCAAGGAAAAGTTTCATATCTTTTACGTAATTAAGCAGGTAGTTAATTTTTGGTCAATGAACAATTTTTATCCAAAGTAAGCATTAAAATTCTGGCTGATGATCTAGTATATTAAAAAAATTAAATTTCTTATGCAAATGTAGATTATTGCTGTTATTCTAGTCTATTATATGTACTTAAATATAATTGCTGCCTTATGTTGTAGTAGGAGGCTATTATAGAAATTAGAAATCAGCACATTCTATTGTGTTGTTCCAGATACTAAATGTCACTCTTTTTAATGTGTCCTAGTTAAGAGGAATTTATAAGGATATGAAGAAATTGATTTCCCAAGTGGTTAACTGGCACTTTAAACACTCATGTATTCATTTCTTTGTTCTATAAGCATTTATTGAGTACCTGTCATATGCCAAATATTATTCTAGGCACTGTGAATATAAGGGAAGTAAAATGCAGTGTATAACCTTGAGGTTCCATCAACCTAAACAGAATGAGGGAAACAATAATAGAAAGATGATTGTACTACACTGTGGAAAATGTAATGATAAAGATAGGCACAGAATATTATAGAAGTAGAATGGTCAAATAGCTCATCCAGACTTGGAGGTTATAGCTAGCAAGAGAATTTTGTGGAAGACAATTCTTGAAAATTTTAAACAAGTTCAAACTATTTCATAGATTATGTATTAGAGATGAAAGCTGTTTCAGGAAGAATAGTAAAAGCTGTGGCAAAGAGGCAAGAAACAAAATTTGTGCAAAGAATTGTACATATAATCACCTGTTGGTGTGTATCACTCGAGGCACAGAGCAGGTAGGAATAAGGCTAGCAATAGGCAAGAAGATTAGGTAGAGCCTACAATGTATATGACAACATTTTTGTATTTTATGGTTAGATATGGGTTGAAGATTGAACTTGTAGCCAATTTGGAGTCACTGATGAGCAATCAGTGGTAGAGTCAAATAGTAAAGGTTGGACCATGGGCAGATGATTTTGGAAGGGATATGGTGAATGGCTATAAATTGACAAGACTGAAAGCCTTCAGAACATCTGCAGTAAGCATATGAACAACAATGAGAATGGTGATGGGAACTGAGAGGAGGAAATAGATTTGGGGAATATGATATTTAGTTAATAAAATCAGAGCTACATAGTGATTTGAAGATGGAAGGGACAAGGGTAAGTCCCCTACTGACATCTTGGGAGATGAGGTGAATGACTGTGCTAAATTATCTGCTTTACTTCAAACTGAATACACGAACTAGAAATTGGTATCATCAGACAGGAGAAAAGAGGCTTGGTACCTCCAGAAATCAAGACAATTACGACAGAGCAACTTAAAGTCAGGGCAGAGTTTCAGATCTTTTAAGCAATTAAGCAGAAAGTTAATGTTCAGAAACTATCACCTTCATCAGAATTAAGCATCACAGTCCTGTCTGAAGCTCTTATATATTGAAAACTCATTTTTAGTTTTACCCACAAATGTAGCTTATTGCTGTCATTTGCCTTTAAATACAGGAGCTGCTTTATGATTAAGATAGGTGAATGTGATGTTAGTAAGTGATTAATAGTTATTTAAACAGTCCAGACTTTATTACTTAAGAACATTAATATGAAGCTATACTGTATATACATACATTATATACAATGTTAGATGCTGTGCTATGTGCTAAGGAGGCAGAGAAGAAATAAATACACAATCCCTGATGACAAAGTGTTGTTTTAGCTGAAAGATGGATTTTTAAAGAGGAGTTATTTATTTTATTTTATTTTAGTTCAGGGTTACATGTGCCAGATTTGCTACATAGGTGAACGTGTGCCATGGTGGTTTGCTGCACAGATTAAATAGAGATGATTTCTTATATTTAAAAAAAAACCTTCTATGAGATGCTGTGATTTTCCTCCTCACAGAAAATGCTATGTTTTAACCCACATCTAACCATAAAATACAAATTCATCCTCAGAAATATGCTATTGCTTAGATATTAGTCTGCACCCCTTTGAAAGTTTTCTTACTTTTAGTATTTTCAATTATCATTTTTTGAATCACTTATGTGACATGAAATACAATTTTATATGTTAATAGAATTCACTGCTGCTAGTAACCAGAGGAAGACCAATTTATTTATTTTCTTTATCTATAATTTTTCATTCTCTTACTATATTTTTATGGAACATCCCCAAACTAAAAAGATATGAACTTAGCCAAGCTCTGAGCACTTTCTCTTATGATAAGGATGTGATTCAATCTCTTTGACAATAGTCTTTAGAGAAAAGCCAGTTTGCTTTTGGATCTGGACTTTAAGATAGGAGTTTTTCTTATTCTAGGCTTTCTCAGTAATTGAGCAATGGGGGATGTACGCTCAAGATACTTCCTTTACATATTGTCTCTGAAATACAAGGGCTATGGAAATTTTGGATAAAAACATTCAACCAATAAGTTAAAAAGCAGTGAAGTGTGGTTAATTAATCCAGCTGATTCACTGAGTAAGAGTTAATGTAATTGCCATTATCAGATGGATCATTTAGGCTTACTTAGCTTAAAACCATTATTTACTGAATCTAAGATTCAGAGACTTAAAGAAAAATAATAGATTTCCCAGGGTCAGATAGCTACATAAAATAAAATGACTTAAATCCCCATTTTTTAATAGGTCATGTGTATTGATGTAGATCTTAAATATATTAGCATTCACTCTTTTTTAGTTAAGTGCTCAGTGCAGAATTTTGACAAGCATATACAGTCATGTAACCACTACCACAATCAAGATATAGAATATTGACATCACTGGATGGAGAGTTCCACAATGCTCTGTTCTCCACTCTTGCCCCCCTAGGCAATCTCTAATCTTGATTTTATGCTTATGGTTTTACCTTCTTTAAAATGCCACAGGATTCACACATATGTATCCCTTTACATCTAGTTTCTTTCATTTAGTGTAATTCTTTTTTGTATTAATGAAGGTGTTGCATGTGTCAGTAATTCAATTCCTTTGAACAAGTAGTATTCCATTGTAAACATGTACCTCAATTCATCCACTGATCAGTTGATGAGCTTTTGAGTTTTTGCTGTTTGTTTTGCTTTGTTTCTGTAAGTTTCAGCTATTCTGAATAAAACTGCTATAAACATTTTATACAGCCCTTTGTGTGAAGATATGTTTTCATATCTCCTAAGTACATACTAAGAAGCGGGATTGTTGCATTCTAGGATTTAACTTTATAAAAAATCACCATGTGTTCTTATTGTTCAATACCCACTTATGAGTGAGAACATGCAGTGTTTGGTTGTCTGTTTTTGTGTTAGTTTGCTGAGAATGATAGTTTCCAGCTTTGTCCATGTCTCTGCAAAAGACAGGAACTCATCTTTTTTTATGACTGCATAGGAACATCACACACCAGGACCTGTCAGGGGATGGGGGACTAGGGGAGGGATAGCAGAGGGTGGGAGTTAGGGGAGGGATAGCATTAGGATAAATACCTAATGTAGATGATGGGGTGATGGATGCAGCAAACCACCATGGCACATGTATACCTATGTAACAAACCAGCACATCCTGAACCTGTACCCCAGCACTTAAGGTATAATTCAAAAAATTAAAAAAAAAACCCTGCCAAACTGTTTTCCAAAGATGTTTAATTTCCACAAGTCACGTATGAAAAGTCAAAGTGCTCTGCACTTTGTACTGTCTTCTATTTTTCAGTTTATTCTATCAGGTATCTCATTTTAGTTTAAATTGAATTTACATTTCCCTGATGACTGATTATGTTGAGCATCTCTTCAAATGTGCTTGTCATTCATATCTATCTTTATTAAAATATTTGTTCAAATAATAATCCTTTACTCGTTTATTAGATAGGTTACAATGTTATCGAGTTGTAAGAATCCTTTTTGAATTATGTCTTTATCTCTTTACTATATACTTGTCTTGCAGAGATTTTCTTTTGATATGTAGCTTCTCTTTACATGTCTAAGTGTCTCTGTAGGGCATAAGATTATATTTCTGATGAAGCCTAATTCATCTGTTTCTTCTATGATTCATGATTTTTGTGTCCTCAAAATTGTTGCTTAACCTTGTGTCACAAGCATTTTCTCTTCTATTTTCTTCTAGTACTTTTATAATTTTAACTCTTATATTTAGGTCAATGACTTATTTCAATTTTTTTAATTTGGTAAGAGAAATTATTCAACAATATTTTATCATATTGAATATGCTGTCAAATATTTCCAGGATGTTTCTTGTTGGAGGGTTATCTTTTTTCCATTGAATTGATTTGTTCTTCCATCAACACCAATTAACCACATATACATGAGTCTATTTTTATACTCTCTATTATATTCCATTGATGTATATTAATATTTTGACAGTAAGATCATGTTCCATTGATGTATATTAATATTTTCATAGTAAGATCATGTTATGTTGATGACTATAGCTTTGACTACAGTTAATTTTGGTATTAGGCAGAGTGAGTTCTCCAACTGTGTTCATCTCTTTCAATATGGTTTTTCCTTTTCAAGATCATTAGATTTCCCACATAAATTTTAGAGTAAGCTTATCAATTTCTCCCAAAAATAAAACAGATGAGATCATGATTGGGATTGTTTTTAATCTATAGATCAATGGAGAGGAATTGACATTTTAACAATAACGGGCCTTCTGATCTTTGATCATGGCATATCTTTGCACTAATTTATGTCTTTTAAAGTTCCTCACATTTCTTTAATTGATGCTTTGTAGTTTTCAGCACACAAATGCCTCACATATTTTCTTATATTTATCATTAAATATTTATAGATATGATGCTACTGTAAATTATATATACTGTAATTATATATAGATATATATACTATATCTCTAGATAATATATATATAATACATATAATTTATAGTATATATCTGTATATAATTGCAGTACATATAGTATACGATTATATATAGTATACTGCCATTATATATAATTATATATAATTGTTCTCAATATATGCTATATATGTAAACAATATAGATATCTATATATAATTGCAGTATGTATATAGCTCATATATACATTATATATATCTATATATAATTGCAGTACGTATATATACTATATATGTCTGTAAATTATATTTATATCTAATGTGTGTGTGTGTGTGTGTGTGTGTGTGTGTATATATACCTACATATATTTGAGGGGACAGGATTTCACTCTGTCACCCAAACTACAGTACAGTGGCACAATCATAGCTCACTGCAGCCTTGAAATCCTGGGCTCAAGTGATCCCACTGCCTCAGCCACCTGACTAGCTAGAACTACAGGCATATGCCACCATGCCAGGCTAATTTTTAAATTGTTTGTAAAGATTATGTATCACTGTTTTGCCCAGTCTTGTTTCGAACTTTTGGCCTCAAGAGATCCTCCTGCTTTAGCTTCCTGAAGCACTGGAATTACAGATGTGAGTCACTGTGTCTGCCATAAATTATATTTTTAAATTTAATCTTCAATTTTTTTATTTCCAGTAATTAGAAAACAACCAAATTTAGTATATTGGCTTTGCATTCTGTTAATTACTAAGATCAGTCATTGGATTCATTTGCTGCTTTTGTAGATTCCTTAGAGTTTTCTACGTAGGCATATCACATATGAATAAAGATAGTTTTGTTTGTCTTACCATGTTTTGTTGTTGTTTAGTTGTGTATGTTTTCTTTTCTTTTCTTTTGCCTTATTGCACTGGATAGGACTTTAGTGTGATGCCAGATAATAGGAGGGAAAAGATGATACTTTATTTATTTATTTCCTTTTTTGAGACAAAGTCTCACTCTGTCACTCACCCAGACTAGAGTGCGTTTGGTGTGATCACAGCTCATGGGAGCCTCGACTTTCTGGACTCAAGCAATCCTCCTACCTAAGCCTCCCAAGTAGCTGAAACCACAGGAGTGTACCACCATGCCTGACTGATTTTTAACTTTTTTGTAGAGACAGGTTTTCTATATTGCCCACGCCAGTCTTGAGCTCCTGAGCTCAAGCTGTCCTCCTGCCTTGGACTCCCAAATTTGGGATGACAGGTGTGAGCCATTGTGCCTGGCCTATTTTTTAAATTTACTGTTTAACAAAGATAGAGTTTGTTAAAAGGGGTATTTCCATGTTGAGCAGGCTGGTGTCAAACTCCTAGGCTTAAGTGATCCTCCCACCTCAGCCTCCCAAAGTGTTAGGGCACAGGCTTGAGCCTTGTGCCCAGCCAGATAAGGCATTCTTGCATTTTCCTCTTTCTTAGGAGAAAGTATTCAGTGTTTCACCACTAAGTATGATATTAGTTGCAGAGTTTTCATAGATACTCCTTGCCATAGAAGATGTTCCCTTCTATTGCCAGCTTATTGAGATTTTTAATCACAAATGAAAAGTGGACATAAAATACCACCAAGACATGTTTATACCTATGTAACAAACCTGCACATTCTGCACATGTACCACAGAACTTAAAGTATAATAATGAAAAAAAAAAAAAAGACATTTTGGGAGGCCGAGGCGGGTGGATCACGAGGTCAAGAGATCAAGACCATCCTGGTCAACATGGTGAAACCCCGTCTCTACTAAAAATACAAAAAATTAGCTGGGCATAGTGGCGTGTGCCTGTAATCCCAGCTACTCAGGAGGCTGAGGCAGGAAGAATTGCCTGAACCCAGGAGGCGGAGGTTGCGGTGAGCTGAGATCGCGCCATTGCACTCCAGCCTGGGTAACAAGAGCGAAACTCCGTCTCAAAAAAAAAGAAAAAAAAAAAAGAGAGAGAGAGAGAAAAGAAAGCAACTGCTTCACCCCACCCCCTCCAAACCAAACCAAAACAAAAAACTTCTTTTTCTGCATTTCTTGAGATGATCGTATAACTTTTCTTTTTTGGTCTGTTAACATGGTAAATTCTACTGATTTTTTAATGCTATATTAAATCTTGACTTTTTGGATAACACTAATTGTTCATGATGGATCATTCTGTCTGTACATGCCTGACTTTGACTTACTAATATCTTCTTATGGTTTCTATTTCCGTGTTTATGAGGGATATTGGTATGCAGTTTCCTTTTCTTAAATGTCTCTGGCTGGTTTGGAAATCAAGCTAATGCTTGCCTCATAAAATTCATTGGAAAAGTTACCGATTATCTAATACTTCAGGAAAATTTTTTGAAGAGTTAGCATTTTTTTGGTACGTGTTTCCAAATATTTGGATATTTTCCAGATGTCTTTTTATAACTGATGTCAGTTTAATTACGTTGTGGTTAAAAAAAAAAGGCATTTTGTATTTGTTTCCATTATGTTAACTTTGTTGTGGTTTGTTTTTGTGACACAGAATATCATCTATCTTTGTGACTATTCCATGCTGCACTTGTAGATAGGTAGAATGTCCTATAGTTGCCTATTAAGTCAAATATCTTCATAATATGTTTCAGGTCATTAATAGTTTGAAAGATTTTCTGTTTACTTTTCCCATCAAGTACTGACAGAGGAGTATTAAAGATTCCAGTTGTAATTGTGAATTTGTCTATTTCTCATTTCTACCATTTAAAAAAATGTTCTTTGAAGCTATGCTGGATTATAATATATTCTTGATAAACTGACACCTTTGTCAGCCAAACTCTGCCTTATATTTGCAGCAGGACTTAGGCGGGACAGCTTCCTTTTCTTCCATCACTAGTACCAGATTTCAACGTTGCGCTAGTGCATTATTCTTGCAAGAGGTGATTTTCTGTTCCTCTCTAGAGTGGAGCACTTGTGTTTCAACAAATCCCTTCAGAAGTAGTGGACCTTTGCCTATTTCCTGAACGTAGATGGGAAGAATCCCTATTCTTCAACAGATTTTGTTTTTATCCTTCCACAAGAAGCAGTAGAACTTTGTCTTGTTCTTAGAGAAAGAACATTGAATGCCCCTTCTCCTATGTTTTATTTTTTTGTGTGTTTGTTTACTTAATATGCATGTGTTATTCTGTGCCTATTCTCCAGCAGCAGCCAATTACCTTCTGCATGCGTATGACATAAACAGGCCTTTCTCCAGAATCCTACACTGCCTTAGATATTTTTTTCTGAAAACCCAATGGAGGCTTATAGAAAAGAGCTTTGATTCTGGAACTGCTACACCTTTATGAATTCTCTAATAATTCACAAACTGATTCTAACATGCTTCTATGCTGGCAACGTTTTCCTACCACTACTGCCAAAAGTGAAAGTTTTCACTGTCCCTTTTTTTCTCAAGGGTCTTTTAACTCTTCGTAATTCACTTCACTTGGTTGACTTGTAACCTAAGCTCTCTGAAGGGTTAAAACAATTATACTTTCTTAGATTATTAGGCTTTCTTTATTGTTAAGATGGAACATTGTCTTGCAGTTTTCGATATCTTAAGAATAAGCACAACTTAAACCTATGAGTCTTGTAGGTAGTTTTTGATTTGAAATTTAATAATCTATTGGGAAATATTCTATATGCCTTTCTGTATCTACTCTGATGACGTTTAGGAAAATAAAGCAAGGAAGACATACGTTACAGTGCAGCATTGTCCTACAGCCTATAAAAAGCAAGCAAACACACACACATAAAAAAAACAAGACGCACACATTCCTACCTGGTCAAATTAGCTTGGGCAATACTCACTTCACTACAGTTCACCAAGTAGAGAGGTTTTTGACTATACCATTGTGTTACATGTTTAGGCTTTTAAAACTATATTGTCAGTCCATAAGATAGGGATATTGTATCATTATAATTTTTATTATATTAATTCATAGATTTTTAAAAGAATTCCGACATAATCTGGATTTACGTTTTTGAATTTATGCTTGTGTGTGTGAGTCAAAGATGTTGCAGGAAACGTAACTGTAATGGAATATTACTCCAAGGCTTACTAGGACTTGCTTTTATAAGTTTTGCTCCTTGTAAGATTTAAGTCTTCATGTCTGCTTCCCAGCCCACTACTCATCCACTCACCATAATATAACAAAATACAAGTACTTTTCAAACAGTGATATTCTTATCAGTAACGAGAAAATAGCCTATTTGGAGTAATTCACCCCACTCACTATGTACAGTTAATTCAGAGACAGTCAAATGGAAAAAGCTCATAGTTCAGAAAATATGCTTAAGTAGAGTTCTTGTTTCAATTTCAGAAAACTGCATACATTTAAATAAACAAATGCTTTTTAAATGCTCAGAATGTTGGAATAGGTCACAGAATCTGAAAAGGTAGGAATTTTGTGTAAGTAGAAAGGATATGGCATATCTGGGGCCAGTCAAAATGAGTTCACTGCAATTTCTCTCCTAAAGCTGTGTCATCTTGAATGAGTCTTTTTCCCTGAACTCATTTCATTTACTCAATTTTCTCATCTGTATAAACCAAAGATAGTAATATGCTTTCTTCCAGGCATATTATGAGCATAAGTTGAAATGCATATGGAAAGATGCCCATTACATGATGCTGTTGTTGAATCTAAATCCCTCTCTCCTCATATATAAACTGGGGGTGGCAGGTGGCTCATGACTGTAATCCCAGCACCTTGGGAGGCTGAGGTGGGTGGATTACCTGAGGTCAGGAGTTCAAGAGCAGCCTGGCCAACATGGTGAAACCCCGTCTCTATTGAAAATACAAAAATTAGCCGAGTGTGGTAGAGAACGCCTGTAATCCCAGCTACTCGGGAGGCTGAGGCAGGAGAATCATTTGAACCTGGGAGGCAGAGTTTGCAGTGAGCTAAGATTGCACCACTGCCCTCCAGCCTGGGTGACAGAGCAAGATTCCATCTCAAAAATAAATATGTAAAAATAAAATAAAATAAAATGGGGGCCAATACTCTATTCATCACAGCACTGTTCCAATTTTGGCTTTAAAATAACCACTAATGTCCATGTCTTACTCCCCAGTGGGATTGGGTATCTCTAAAGCTGACTAGGAAGTCACCTCTGCATCCACAGTAGTTTTAGCACAGTGCTTCCTATGTTACCATATTAAACAAACATTTGCTTTAACAAAATTTTAATCACTGTTTGGACTGCCTCTCGGGTGTTTAGGAATGGCAGATCAGACAGTGAGACTGTCTTTTTGTAATAAACTCTAAACCGTGAGGTAGAAAAGGTCCAGTGATGGTGATTAAGACCGAGTCAGTGCTCTATAACTGGGGTGGGCAGAAGAAAGTGTGAATAAATTAGTCAGAGAACAGGTCAAATGAAATACACAGCAGTTATGTTTTAGGTTGCTTCATATTCTTTATGGGAGAGCTGAAGCATTCTTTTCTTTAGGCTAGGGAATAACTCCAGGACTTTGCAGGAACAATGGGGGAGAAATCTGGGGTGAAGACTTAATCACACCGTGAGGAAAATGTTTCTTTCTGGTCATTCCTCCTGTTCCCTTTAACAAGCTTCCAGTGCCCTTCCCTTAAACATTTGTCTCCTCAAAATTCTATCTTCCTTTTATCACTTATACTTTCAGACTGAGTCATTCTCATCTATTGCTATGGTTTCAATTATTTATATTTCCAAATCTGTATGTTCAAGATAAATCTCTCTTGAGGACCTGTCTTGTATATCCAAAACCAGATAAGAATTTCACACCCAAGTGTTGCAGATACTTTAGGCAACTCAAATTCAGTAAATCACAAAATAATCTAATTACCTCTGTCTCCACCCAAACTCATATCTGTGTAATAGTCTTTGTTTTAGTAAATTACATCACCATCTACCCAGCTTTGCAAGCTGGGAATATGAGCATCACACTATGTTTTCTTATCTTTTATCTCCCACTACCAAGACCACTAAATCTGAATCCTGAATATGTCTCTCTCTCTCTCTTCTCCTTTCCTGCCCTCCATCTGCCCTTCATTGCCATTCACTCCAGTTCCTGTTTCCATCTCACAGCAGCTGCAATGGCTTCTCACTAAGTTTCCCTGTTTCTAGTTTGGCTGTCTTCAATGCCTTGCCCACTCTCTAGATAACTTTTTAAAAGTTCAAAACTGATTGTAATTAGTTAAAAATTTAAAATTCGTATATACTCCCTATCTTTTGGCAACCTGCAAAATAAAGAGAATTAAGCTTAAACACTCAGAATATTTTCCTCCTCCATCTTCTATATGTGGAAAAAAATATTAATTTTTAATGTCTCATATAACTTTTTTAATTCATGAAGACATTCCAACAATAAAAAACAATAATGCAAAGATTCTCCCAATTGTAATCGCATATGAAATTCCCAGGGAAAATAAAGTCCTGAAGATTAAAATTCTCTGGAAGTTAAAGACAAAGAAACCAAAATCTAAAACAGTTCAAGTTCCAATATAAAATTATTTTTTACTATATTAAATGTCTAAAGGAATTTCAGTGCTTTTGAATTCTTTATCTTGCTCAGTCTCATCTAGAAGAGTGCCTGATGCCTGGGGATTATTGACTTTCCTCATGACAGCTACATTTAGGCTGCCTCTCAGCCTGAACTAGCTTCAGGGTCTCAGAGTCTGTGTTAGCTCAATGCTTACTCTCTGATGTGCTTCACTTTTCAGAAGTCCTGAGGGTTAATGGGATACAAAATATCAGGGCATTAACCCCACAACTATTCCAGAGAATAAATTTGTCTGCCCCATGACAGATTTATCAGGGAAAATTATGTTCCCAGAACCCACTACCTGAGGAAAGAAAGTAGATAAAGAAATCTTATTTTTAGCTCCATCAGGAAACCAATTGACTTCAGTGGTCCAGCAAATGCAACCTGAGAACATAAACTCACTTGGGAGAAAGTCACCTCATCACCTTAGTGTTGGATTGAGCTAGGCTGTCCTGTATCCATTTGGCCCTGCTCCTGAGAAGGGCTGACTGGAGCTTTCTCCAGATTAAGAAAGTAATCGCATATAGCAATATAACAGAAAAGCATGATTCTAGACAAAATAAAACAATTTTACTTTTGTATGCTTCTTCTGTTAAAACTTCATTGAGTAGGGATAATGTACTTCTATCTCTAGATTAAAAACTCCAGCAAATTTATGAATTTATCTAATTTTAGATACTAAATAATTCTACAGTCTCCTCAAGCAACGAACATCCACACTCATTTACAGTCTTCCTTCCTTTTCAACTTACGCCACTGCAGATTGTCGGGAGAAATCAGGTGAATTTGGCATCTTCTTTCTTTGTGCTCATCTCCTGCCCTACTCACTGGCTGCTGTTAGCTTTTCCCACCAAGGCTGATATAAAAAAAAGGCAGAGGGGTGAGATCTTACTTGAACTTGTGCTGTAATATGCCAGCTGTGTGTTCTTTGGGCATGCCAGATGTTTAGAGACAATTCTTTCTCTACTGGGGCATTTTAACAGCTCTTCACATGTTTCTTGCTGAGCTCTTTTGCTTCTAATTCCTTGATGCTTTTTTATTTCCACTGGTAGATTGCAGTGGTTCCTTCTGCAACTAGGAACACCTCGAGGAATGATTCTAGATCTTTCTGCTTATGTCTTCTAGACACCCCAGATAATCCCTATGGACAGAACTCTGAATAGCCTGTGATTCTGCACTCTTTGTCCAGCAACCTCTGGGTGTGCAGATCAATCTCTACCCAATCACACTCTCCCAGCTCTGCCACCAAAGTATGTAGTTAGACTTGCCCTTAAGATTTCCTAGAAAGAAGTCATAGCCCAGTTCATATACTGTTTTAGATTTCTCTGACTTAACTCAGGTACAATCATCTGGCCCTACCGAGAATTTGAGAACCCAAACTCCCTCCCTCTGACAAGTGTCTAGGACTGTCAAATGGCAGGTTGGTCAAAAGTACAAGGTCTTTGTGGAGAAAACCCATATCCAACAAGAGCTTTGAGTTTCTTCCACCTTTGGTCTTCTTCACTCAGGCCGTCCTCTAATTTCCATTTATCCATAAAAGCCACACTCTACTTCTCTCTTCTTTCTCCCCCTAGGTCCAGGCTTATCTAGCTCTTGTTAGGAGAAATATATATATATATACATATGCTATAAGCAAGATTTTCACTGTTATATAGGCATTTATATATAGGGTAGGAATTTGGTTCCTTGAAGCTTTGTTTTTGCTTTGGAGTGACTTGAAGAGAGAGTGCTTCTAAGGGTATAAAGGAGAAAGAAAAGAGGGGACTGTACAGAGGAAAAGCTGGATTTGTGTTTTTAATTACCTTTTTACATATACTTCCTCTCCTGCTAAATTTTTGCATCCTTCCAGAGAAAGTTACTTCCTATACTGGGGCTTTTTCTCCCTAAAAATGTAAAAGCTAGGGTACTCTGGACCATGCTTTACTAGGATAGTAATTCCTAAGTGCCTCCCAAGCACTGTAGTGAGACATGGGCCCTGGTGCACTTTCTCTTGGTTCCTCAGATTAATACCCAAAACATAATACTGGCTGGTTTAACCTACCTTCTCCATCAAGAATGGGCACAGTTACCTTTCTGCCAGGGGGAGTTCTTTTAAAAAGATTTGAAGTTATTCCCTTTTCTGACCTTTATTACACCTCTAACTCACATACATTTGTTAACTTCCAAAAGCACATTTCTTTTGTCCTCTTTTTTTAATGAAAAGTTACAAAAATAACAAATTTTATTGATTCTAAGCACAGATAGGTATCTTTTCAGCTGTTAATACTGCTGAAGTTAAAATGCATTTACAATTAGTGTTGTGCCATATTTTAATTTTTAGCTCTTTCCTTCTTAAGTGATGCATTGGCTAGCATGATAACACAGATTGAATAAAGATGGAGAGAACAGAAAAATGAACATTTGATAATTTCTGTATTTAACTGTCATCTCATTTATCTTTTTGAATCTAATTATTATTGTAAAACATTTCTATTTTAATAAGTATTTTAGGAATTTAACTACACTAACCCTACTTTCATTTAATTCCTAAAAATCTAGGTACATTTTCTTACATAGTAATAGCACTATTATCTTACCATCAAAATCCACAAATACACATCAGTATATTAGAATACCAAGTTCTTTTTCAATTTTTCCAAATTATACTCAAGGTACCTTTTTATATTTGATCTGAACAAATTTCAAATAAAATATCTTTTAATCTTGTTCACTGTCCCTCTTTTGTTTTTGTCTTTCATTAACTTGTTTTAAAAAAATCACATCATTTGTCTTCTATGGCCTACATTTAGGATTTGTCTAATTGCCTCTTTATAGTGTATCTTAAATTCTTTTTTTGTCTGTCATGTTTCTTGTGAATTTGAAGTTAGAGATAAAGGCCTGCTTATGTTCAGGTTTAATATTCTTGGCAAGTGTACTTCAGAGCGATACTGCGTACTTCATTCTGTGTCACATAAGGGAAAACACGATGCCTGGTTGTACCACTTTTAGAGATGATCGATTTTAGAATAGATTCTTGTCCTTTTAGAGCAATGTTTTCTTTTTCAATTAACAAAATTGTCTTTCAAGTCTTTCCTAAGATATGAATGAGAAGTATGTTCGTCTGTTTCTTTGAGTTCTTTTTCAAACTGTTTGTTTTCCATGTGTCATGGTCACTGATCCATATCATTTGTAAATAGCTTCTTCTGCAAAATGATATGTATATATAAAATAATTTCTCCCTTGAATAAAAAGACTAATTAGGATTTCTATGTAAGTTTGCAGGTCATGGTGACACATAGGCTTCCATTTTAGGTAGGTAGGCAGGCAGGCTGCAGGTGTGCAAAATAAGACTGAAAGTAAAGCACTTTCGATTATTTCCTCTAAGGTAGATTTGTCTTTAAAATATCTCCCCATTTTTTTTGGTTATGTGCATTGAAATTTTTTTATCTATGTTTTTTATGCCAGGAAGAAGGAAGGCATGATTCCGGCATAAAGAATATAGACCAAAAAATCTCAGAAATTTAATGGAAAGGAAGTTATTTAATATCCTCTGAAATTAAATAGATATAAAGTTATTTGATCTCTCTGAAATTTATTGAGTTAATAATAATTTTATTTTTCCCTTTCTTAATGAGAACTATCAAAACACATTTCTTATCTTTGAAAACTAAGTTTCAAATTTTTCCTTTTATAGAAGTGTCTAATTATGGTTATTTGTCCTTGTGTATACTTTAGTAGTTTGAGTTAGAGAGGCGCCCAGAAGAATTAATCATCATAATTCTATATGCATGGTCTCAAGAGTTTTATAAATAATAGCAAAGAGAAAAGTTTCTAAAGAACGTAATGTTCTCCAAGGTCTAAAGTAGGAGAAAATAATAATGAGATTCAGCATAAAAATGCAAAATAGAGCAATCAGGAGCTCTCTTGAGGAGCATATGTTTAAAAATTAAACACCATTTTGTTTTAAATATGATTATACATATGTTCTAATAGAGTACTGTATGGTTTTTAACATCTTGGAAGGTTTAAATAAATTTCAGTCATATAAATACAACAAGAACTTTGGGTTGTAAGTAGACAGGTAAAATATAAAATATGTAGAAAATCATTGTACTTACTGAAGTAATCCAGTATAGGTGTGCCTGTAATAGGAGACTCTAAAGATAAGGTGCTTCCTTTACATATGATGATTCTGGGAGATTGTAGGTTGCCAGCTTGATGTATTTTTTAATGTTTTTAGAAAGGCACTACAAGCTTACACCTTTTATTAGAACTAGATTGTCAAACTAGAATGACTATTGTGTATTACAATGGGTGAGAGCTTTGCTTTCAGGGTGTTCATATTTTAAGAGTTTTATGTTTTCATGAAAAAATTTTTCATTATCAGTTTGGGAAATAGTGGTTAAACAAAGTTAAACAGATGTCTTTTCTGTAAACCTCACAAAACTTTAAGTATGTTTTATATATTATGATTCTTCAAAAATAAAGTATAATAGGTGATGAGTTTGGAAGTTATTTGACCATATTCCTCCGGGTTTTTCTTCTTCACCTGGCTAGTAATTTTCAATTATCTACTGAATGCTGTGAGTTAAACAACGTAATGACTCTGAATTCTCTGAAAGGCATTGAGTTTTATAAGTTTTATTCCAACAGGCATTTACATTACTCGCAGATCATGTTGCTCATGTGAACACATGACTTTTGACATTATTAGGGTGGATCTGTTCTGGTTTTGTTTTTGGTCCAAGATCGAATGCTTTTAGTGCTAGAATTTACTATTCTATTTACATAGAACCACATTGCTGCTCACATCTCTCCTTGGCTATCCAAGAGCTGTTTTCCTTGGGACCTTGACTCACAGGTGTGCACTTCAGGAGTTGGCCTATGATTTGAAGGACATTTTATGCATAGCTTGATGTTTTCACTTTGTACAGATTTCCTTTCCTAGATTTCTTTCCTCAATTTCACAGTCATTCTGAGCTGTTCAGAGCCCTGAACTCTGATCTCAGATCCATCCACTCTATCACCAAGATGCTTCTCTTTGACAGCCATCCTCTACGTGCCACACCAACCAGCTGCTATCCCTTTTATAAAGATCTTTGTGTTCTACAAAGCACACTTGAGTAATAGCTACTAAGCAATGCAATCAATCAATACAGCATAATCCAAAAAATCTACACTTATATAAGTGATATATCCTCATTAAAATAAATCGAAAATTAAGAAAAGCAAAAAATAAACGCACATATTTACCTGAGCAAGAGATCGCCGACGTCTATATATAGATTTACTTCCTAGTTTGTTTTTATGCTCATAGCACTTTCAAATACATGATTATAATTACATTATATATAAAATTTTGTCACCTGCCTCTGTCACTTAACTGTAAGTAGTTTTTCACATGAGGCAGTCAGGTTTTTTTTGTTTTGTTTTGTTTTTAACAGTTTTAACAGTTTTGTAGTATTCCATCCTTGTTTAAATTAATTTTTCTAAGTTTCATGTTTTATAAATTCTGCTGGCACAATTTGACTCACAAATCAATTTTTAACTAAGTTAACTATTTCCATAGGATATGATGCAAGACATAAAATTGCTAGGTCAGGGAATATAAACATATATAGGATTAATATACACTAAAATAACAATGTATGGGAATACTCTTTCACTGTATTTTATTAAATTTATACAGAATTGTTTCAAAAAAATATGTTACCTATTTTGAGACCATGCATATAGAATTATGATGATTAATTATTCTGGACACCTCTCTAACTCAAGCTAGAAGAGTATACACAAGGACAAATAACCATAATTAGACATTTCTATAAAAGGAAAAATTTGAAACTTTGTTTTCAAATATTGTGCAGTACGTAATTGGAACTCTTACATTTTTATTCACTTAACTGTGATCACTTGTGAGTATGCACATCTTCAGATTTAATTAAAATAATCTCTCTGTGTTAACGTTTAATAATTTAACTGTTGAGGTTTTAGTAATACTCATCTCATCAAATTGTGTGAAGTTTTATAAGACTAATTTGATAACCTCAGTCACTTCTAAATTCAACAAGTAACTTTTTCAGTTTTTAGTTGCTGAATCGTAAGTTTTTGTTGTGAGAATGATAAACAGTCTAAACCACCATCATTTTCTTCTTTTCTCGCCAAACCGATTTGCCATGGGTCTCTATTTAGCAGCCAAAGTAATCATTTTAAAGCAAATTACATCACATCACATCATTCTCTGCTCAAAGCTATCCAATTATCTTCCCACTACATGCAGAATAAAATCCAAAGTTTCTTACATAATTTCTAAGATCCCGTGTGATCTCGAACTAATCTCCTGTAACTCTTCTCCCTCTATCCACTCAGCCCTCAGTGGCCTTCTTACTTTTCTTGAAACCCCCAAGCACACTCAGGGTCCTTGCATTTGATAATTCCTCATACTAATGAACATACCCAAATATTCACACAACTCAACATTTTTCGTTATTCAAATTTTATGCTTAAATTTCAAATCCTCAGAGAAAATGTGTCTATTGTGTCACTTCCCATCGCTTTGTATCTCAGCTTTGTTTTTTCATCATAGCCATTGTCAGTGCCTCAAGACACACGTTCATACACACATATTTATTATCACCCTTATTAGATTAAAAGCTGGAAGAATGTGAGGTTTTGTTTGTTTTTGCTTTTAATGCTGTAAGCATTGGACTTAGAATAATACCCATAACAAATGTAACAAAGAATATTCAGAAAATACTTAGAAAGATTTTCTTACAAACCTGCTGATAATTCTATCATGCAAGTATAGCCGCTGGTAACATTTGGGAATTATTTTTAATCTTTAAGGTTCATGATAAACATTTGATTTTTATATAGTTAGAGTAAGAATATGAATTTTGAAATCTTTTATTCAACTTTCTTACTTGACTCTATAAGCATTTTAATGTCATTATGTAGTCTTGATGAACATTTTAAAGGGCTAAAGATTATTTCTCAATTGTACTCTAATATCTACAGGGTCACACTACTTTTAATAAGTAGCTGAAATATTTTATTACTTAAGATAAATCATCTTCTCCATATTCATTGTTAAAGTTTCCATTTTCATTTTAATTATTTTAAAGTAAATTCATCTTTTCTTTTTCTTTAATAATTTACATTTTTGAAAGCCATTACTTTTTAAAACAATTGTTGTTAATACTAATTTCTTGTATAGTATATATTTACAGAGTCCACTATATTGCTAGAGTTCCATTCTTTTTCTTGAGAAAGTTCATTTTTACTTTTTCTTGACTGTGTCTTCTAGATAGTTTCTAATATTGTTTACTTATTAAAAATATAACCTCTATATTTTTTGAATACTGCATTTTCCAGCTTAGTTTAATTCTTTTATTTGATTTATGCAGCTTATCTAACATTTCTTCTCAATTTTTAAAGAAGAAAAACAATGAGGCTTATGAACTTATCTTTCAAATTCAATTAACTTTATTCTGTTTGTCTTTAATCTTAAATACTGACTTACAGGATGCTGAAATTCCACCTGGATTTATATAAGATAATACTTTCGAATATTCAAGCAGTTGAAAGCATTTTTTAAATTATTATGTAATTTTATTTAATTTAAATTAGTCAAGTACTATTCAATTTAAGTTAGAAAATAAACTCTGAATAAGTCCTTATTTTATTATTTTAAAAAATTTTCCATGATGACAAATGCAGTTATTTTAAAAGTGATTCTTTTACTATATCTCTCTTTGTTCTGATACCATCTTACTGGTTTTGTAAAATCTTATTACGGTTATTTTTAAAAAACGATTGTCTGTTTCTTTACCATAAAATAAAATTTTATGTCTTTTTTGTTTACTTTTCTCCTTTGAATTTTACGTTTATATTAATATTCACTATTACTTGTTTGTTTTTATTTGATATGTTTCTGCTTTCATTTTTAACCTTACAATGTCATACTATTTTAAGCCACATAAGCAAATTATGGTTTTTTGTAGTACAAAATTTAAAAATGACTTTTCGTAGAATATGATTCAGTTCCATATAGTTTCTTATTTGCTGTGTTTATTTCTTCTCATGCCAGTTTATATATACATATTATATATACTTATATATAGATAAAGATTTGTTCAGCATACACTTCAACTAATGCTGACCTAATTGTTTAACCAGAAAAATAAGTACGTTACCTTTTTATAATATCAGGGAGACAATTTATTTCACAAATCAATTGACTTTGCTTAGTCAAAAATCTAAGGTTCTAATTCCTATAATTAAAAAGGAACATAAGTCTGTATGTATAATCTAATTGCTTCATCTATTGTGATGACATTTTCAGCATTTATTTAAACATACCCCTATTCTTTCACCTGGTTAATTAAACACAAAAGCCTTTCCCTTTTCTTTATTTTTCACATTTCTGTTCTTATTTATTTGATACCACATCTTACTCATCTGGATCATGTTTGAATATTCTTTCAGGAGTAATAAACCTAAACAATATGTCTTTCTAGACCTTACATACACAAAAAGTTATTTTTTTTAACTCTTTCAGAGCAACAGGTTAATTGAGTAGATAATTTTGAGTTATGGCCTCTTTCCCGCAATACGTTTTATATATTATATTAATAGTCTCTAATATTTAGGTTGTGAATAAGAAGTCTAAGGGCTTTTAAAATTTTTTTTATTTTTAAAGGTAATAAGTAGGCTGGGTGCAGTGGCTCAAGCCTGTAATTCCAGAACTTTGGAAGGCTGAAGTGGGAGGACCCCTTGGGCCCAAGAGATAAAGAGCAGTGTGAAAGACATAGTGAGACCCTCAAAATTTTTAAAAATTAGCAAGGTGTGGTGGCACACACCTCTTGTCCTAGCTACTGGGAGGCTGAAGTGGGAGGATTGCTTGAGCCCAGGAATTCCAGGTTACAGTGAGCTGATTGTGTCACTGCATTCCAGCCTGGGCAACAGGACAAAACCCTGTCATAAAAAAAAAGCTAATTAAATACTTAATGTATATTATTCATATTTTTCTTATTTTTAAAATTTTACTCTTTTCTTTTGAATTTTGAATTTTTTGAGACTAACATCTAATTACTTGCTTCTCTTGTTAGACAAAACTTTTTCTTGCCTGGAATTTTAATTTATACCAAACCATTCCATTTTGTTTTCTGCACGGTCACTTCTCCCATGAATTTGCTCATCACCATAACCATGATAAATATTAATTTTAAGTATGATAGCCAATATTTAATCTGTAATAATGAGCTGTGTTTTTTTATGCATTATCAAATTGAATCTTCATAACCATTACTTCACATGGCTCCTCTTACTCCAATTAAAGACTAGGAAAGAAAAAGTAAGAGAAATTAATAAATTCAAAGTCACACAATGGGTAATTGTTGAATCAGGTGTTCAAATTCTAATTCATCATACATTAGAAGCAAAGTTATTCACAACTGGGTTTAACTGCCTTGTAAACTTCTCTTTTCTATTTTTAAGTGAATTCCATTCAAAGGAAGAGTTTTCCTCTGACTTCTGTCCTCTTTCTTCTATAGAAACATCTAGAAATCTGAAATATGTTTTCTTTTTGTTTACTCATTGGGCTATAAAGAAAACTCTTATCAGGTACAGAAATAGTGAAAAGTAAGGTTGTCTGAATATCAATCAGATGCTTCACAGTCCTCTTTAGATCTGGCAGAATAGCCTCTTACTTTAAAGGTGAAGAGAAGGGTGATGCATAGATCTTAATACCCTGATGTAATAAGGTCTGGCTAGTTCTACTTGTTGAGCTAAACAATATTCTCATCATCTAGGCTGATGATTCCCAAACCCCATGTAGTGAAACGTATTAATCTGGCTCACAACCATCCAAGCCTTTATGTAATTCCCTCCCCTTGATTGCAGATGGGATACATGACTTGCTTCTAACTTGTTTTGTATAATATGTGGCAAAAGTGATGGGATGTCACTCCCGTGATTATGTTTTGTCATATAAGGTGCTGTCTTGTCAGACTAGAAAAAGATTATTGTATGGCCCTGATAAAGTAGACACTATGTTGTGACCTATCTGTGAAGAGAGGTACATGTTAGAGAACTGTGGGCAGCTGCTAAGGACCTGAGCATGGTCTCTAGCAGGCAGTCAGCAAAATCTTGGGTATCTCAGTAGACTACTGCGTGGAAATAAATTCTGCCAACAATCGGAATGATTTTGGAACCAGATTCTCCTCAATTTGAGCTTTCAGACATGAGTGCAACACAACTAATGCCCTGAGTGCATCCCTGTAAGAACCTGAGCAGAAAATTCAGTTAAATTGTGCATAGACTCCTGACCCAGAAAAACTGCAGGGTAATGTGTTTTTATAGGCTACTATGTGATAATTCGTTATGCAGCAATAGAAACCTCATACAAATGGTTATTTACCAAATTAACCTAGAAAAGCAAGTTAAAATATATATTCTCGTCTACTTTTAATTGTTTGCTTTTTATACTTTGCAAATAATTCATGAGCTTGTGATGGGCCATGTATTTTTTTAAAAAGGTACATCATGCTTGAGAATAATCCTCAAAACGGTATTTGAAATTCAGTGCTCTAGACGCTACACCGAAGAAAGCACCTTACAGTGGATCACAAGTTAGAACATGGGGCCTGGGAAAAATCCCAAGTATAATCACATGAATGGCTTAAATCTGAGTCTCTACTTGTGCGGCAAATAAATATAAAGGGCTATCTTTTTCATTCAATTCAGGTCTGTTAAGAAGCAGAAGCCAAAACAGGAAATCAGAAATTTGACAGCTTTATTGAAGGAAATGCCTGCTAATCATAAAGGGGAATGGAGCAGGGATAGGCAGTGAGAGGCTTCAGAAAATGACACTGATCTGACACTAGTGAAACAAAAGGGAAAGGAAGGCTTGAGCTCTTCCTAGCCTCTCCGATTTCCCCACAGCACTGTCTCAGTTGGGCCAAAAGGAATCCTCAAGCTACTCAGCCAAAAATGGTCCAGGTACTACCACCGCTGTGCCCAATCATTGGCTAGCAGAAACCTGAGGAAGCATGGCTTTCACGTTTGTGTCTGGGTGGATCCAGGGGTGTGTCAATCAATTATGCTCCTTAGAGCATTTCCTCTTAAAGGTAACTGAGAGACACACCTCTCTGGCCACACTTTTAATTAAGTTCTATCATCCTCTTAGATATATACAGCCCAATCAATCTACATCACTATCTTTTTCCTTTGCCTACCATCTGACTGAGAAACATGCCTGGTCTTCCTAGTGAAAGAAGGAAATAAGTGTCACACTGTTCAAGGGAAATCTCCCATATATTCCAAAAAAAAGAGGTGGCTTTATTAGTTCTGATCTTGGGTGAATGGCTAATTCAGTAAGAACAGAGCATTTGTATAAAAGAAGTTACACACATTCACATTGCCAAGTTTATAATGTAACTGTCAATCATCTGAGTTACCTTACATGTATTAAAACATGCTCTGTCATCTACTTGTTACCAGTGTTTTATTTTTCAGGTTTTATCTTCTCTTTTCCTCACTATTTTCTTCCTTCATCTTTTTTTTTTCAAACTTATTTTTGTGTGTTCCTGAAGTAAAATCACAATATAAGGACAGAAGTTTTCAGGAATACCAAGAGATATGTTTATCCTTTTAGTAGGAACAAATTTCGCTTTCAAATGAAATTATATAAATACAACTTTTTTTTTTTTTTGAGACAGAGTCTCACTCTGTTGCCCAGGCTGGAGTGCAGTAGTGTGATCTCCACTCACTGCAACCTCTGACTCCTGGGTTCAAGCGATTCGCCTGCCTCAGCCTCCTGAGTAGCTTAGGATTACAGGCGTGCACCACCGCACCCAGCTAAATTTTATGTTTTTAGTAGAGATGGGGGTTTCACCATTTTGGTCAGGCTGGTCTCGAACTCCTGACCTCAGGTGATCCACCCACCTTGGCCTCCCAAAGTGCTGGGATTACAGATGTGAGCCACCCTGCCCAGCTGAATACAACTTTTAAATCAAACCTAGTTCTCATGAATAGACTATTTTGTAGTTGCTATATTACTTTAATTATTTCTTCATTTATTCTTCATTAGGTACAATATCAGATGCTTGAAGATACCAATTTACCAATGTGTATTAGACACACCCTTGAGTCAAAGAACTTGAAGTACAACAGAATGAGGTGACACACAGTGTAACTATCAAGTGTGGTATTAGTGATTTAATTAAAAATGGAGGAATACGATGGTATGGAGATTCAAAGGAAGATTTTCTCCTTTCCTGGGGTAATCAAAGACGACATTCAAAAGTTGGTGATTAAACTGAACCTTAATAAAATGAGCTAAATTTGGCTTGTGAGAAAACGGAGGTGTTAAATTGTGTGGAATCTGCAACCCAGGAAGACAGAAAACTTGGCAGGTAAAGAATTATTCCCATTATTGAAAGAGCTCTACATTCCCCTTTTAATGTCCTCATTTAGAGATCAGATTAGCCAGTTTATGGAGTAGTTAGCACCTCTTAGACTTTGTAATCTTGGTAAACACTGTATTGAAGCTCAGTCTTCCTGTAGCAGCACAGTATGTTTAATAGAAGATATGGTAATTTTAGGTTATTTTGCTGCAGACTTTAAGAGGCTTTTAAGGCAAAACCCTTTAAGACTAGTTGCTTAAATCATGATAAGGGTTTTATAAAATATATTGCCCCTTAGGCAGGGCTAAATTACTCTTTCATAGCTCAGATGAGGGTGGTTATTTGAACATTCAGGACTGTTTTAGTGCTAATTTTAAACTGAACGCTTTAGATAATTCCATAAGCTATTTGAGCTTCAACTGGAGGGATACATTTGCCAATGCTAACATAGAGAATGCTCTTTATTTTATTTTAAAAAAGCTTAGATTGATGGTGTCTTTTTAACATGTTAATTTGTCTGCCAAGTGTGGCTTTTCAGGATGGCTGTTAAAATTTTGTCGGTATCATAAATGTGCTGCTTTCTGAGATATTTCTTCATTACCATGTCTTTGCAGGAAGGCACTTGCGTTAGAATTACTTTTGTGTATGTCTGCTTCCTCCTTTATATTTACAGTTTCTGTGGTACAGCTTTTGTTTGATTCATCTTTGTAGCTTAGTAGTGGCTAGAATGTAACAGGTACTTTAAAATGCTTGCTGTATCCCATCATCTATCAGTATATCTCAATGAAACATAAACTAGACTGGATGACCCTTGAACACATTTTTATGAGAGATTATGCACTCTCAAAGTGTTTCTCAGCTTTTTGTTAGGAGTATCGTATCGCATAGTACTAACTCATGTAAGTTAGGATTTTTTTTTTTTACCTTTTTTTTCCATTTCAGCATCCTTATGTGCAAGCAAGTGGGATAATCAAAGATGACATTCAGAAGTTGGTGATTAAAATGAACCTTATAAAATGAAGTTCTCTATCATTCTCTACCGTTATGAGAATTTTATTTTAATGATGACAGGTATCTACCACTGGCAAATATGGATATCACTACTCTGGCCATGGAGGGAGGATTCAATAGATATAAGTCTTTCCCTAATATACCCACAGCATAAATCAGACGGGGTGCTATGATTTTTAGTCAACTTTATTGCAGTATAATTTGCATGCAGTAACAAATCTCTCCATGTTAAGCACATAGTTACAAAAGTTTTGATAAATATATTATTCATGTAACCACCACCCCAATCAACATTTACATAATCCTGGAATATCCCCTTAGATCTTTTGGAAATAATCCCTTCCATTCCTGCTTCAGGCAAAAGCTAGTCTTCTTTCTGTTACTATGCAATACTTTTGCATGGTCTAAGGTTTTATATAAATGAAATCAAACAGTGTGAACATTTTGGATTAGGCTGCTTTCTCCCCATACAAACATTTTGTAATTCATTCTGCTATTGCATGCATGCACAGTTTATTCTTCTCTATCTCTGACAATTATCCTGTTGTATGATTGTCCCATGGTGTATTCATGTGTTGATGAACATTCAGATTGTTTCCAATTTTTAAGAGTTATGAATAAAGCTACTATGAAATTCTTTCATAAAATATCTAGTATTTTGTGTAGTTACAGGTTTCAATTTTTTTGAGGGTAACTATCCAGTCATGGAATTGCTAGGTCGTATGGTAAATGCATGTTTAACTTTTTAAGAAGCTGCTAAACATTATCTAAAGTAAGGATACCATTTTATATTTCCACCAGGAATGTACAAGAGTTTCAGTTGTCCCATCTCCATTTGAGTAGTTGGAGTTTTCAGTCTTTTATTTAGCCATTCTTCTTGTTGTATAGTATCAACTCATCATGGATTTACTTTGCATGACCTTGAATTAAAAAATTAGCATATTTTCATTCATTTAGCTATTTGTGTATCTTCTATAGAGAAATATCTGCGGCCCGGTGTGGTGGCTTACACCTGTAATCCTAGCACTTTGGGAGGCTGAGGCACATGGATAACTTGAGCTCAGGTGTTCAAGACCAACCTAGGGAACATGACAAGTCCCCGTCTCTACTAAAAATACAAAAAGTAGCCAGGCGTGGCGGTGCTTGCCTGTGGTCCTAGCTTCTCGGGAGGCTGAGCTGGGAGGATCACTAGAGTCTGAGAGGCGGAGGGTGCAGTGAGTCAAGATCACGCCACTGCACTCTGACCTGGGTGACAGAGTGAAATCATCATCTCCAAGAAAAAATCTGCTTGAACATTTTGCTCATATTTTGCTTGTCTTATTATTACTCAATTGTAAGAATTCTTTGTATCTTGTGGATACAAACTCTTTTTCACACATGTATTGCCAATTATTTTTTCCCAGTTTGTGACATAGATTTTTATGTTCTTAATGATGCCTATTATAAGAAAAAGTTTTAATTTTAATGAGGTTCAATTCATACTTATTATGTTCTAGCTAAGACATTTTTCTTGCATTAGTATTAATAATATTTTCTCTATTTCTCTCCTGAAAGTGTTATCAATTTGGTTATGTTTATGACTACCAAGTTAATTTTTATTTGATGTAAGATTAAGGTTGTGATTCATTTAATTTTTATATTGATATATGTGGGTAACCCCTCATATAGGCACCGAGGAAGGAGAGCTAAGCAGAACCCTGGCACAATTAAGGCCTGAAGAATATTTCAGTTTATAGTGTTACCACTCAGTTATTTCCTTTTATATAATCCTTTATATAATCATGTATTAGTTTATAGAATTAGGGCTTGAAGATTATCTCAGTTTATAATCGGAGGAATGCCTAGAGTAGATACAGTACAGAGCATGAATTAAGAAAAAAGCAGCTTATAATCAGAGGAATGCTTAGAGCAGACAAAGTGCAGAGCATGATTTAAGGGAAAAACTGTTATACCAGGACAAGAATCCATGGCCCAGGCAGCAGTGTTCAGTATCGTAAAGATACCCGCTGTATGGCAGGCTTGGGGCAAGAGCCACTCCTCCTGATAAAGGAGTTGTAGGACCTTGCTCCAGTTCTTCTGGAAGGCTGCCCTCAGAACGGCAATCGCACCTTGGTGACTATGAACTTTATCAGCTCTTGTTACTGTGCTGCTCGAAAAGCATCTCCCTATAGAACTCATTGGAAGCTACCAGCAGGTGGCGATAACCCTGACAGCTTTGTCACTACTGTGTGACTTAAAGCATCCCCCCATAAATCTTCTTAGAATTAGTTTGCCCATAGATAGAGGTATTGCACACTGCACCCTCTTCACTCCACATGACCCACCTTCAAGCCTCAGTGACTGAATGGGGGTGGACCCTTTACTGCACATGGCCCTTGCCTCAGTGACCTAATGGGAATGGACCCCTTGCTGCACACTGTCCACCTCCTAGCCTAGGTGACCTAATGGGGGTGGACCCCTTGTTTTATTGCTCACGACCCTATCACTATCCTTAAAGATGATTTCACTCACTGCCCTGCCCCCTAACCTATACACAATAAATACTCATGCTTCTGGACATTCAGGGCCTCACCTGACTCTGCTCAAAGGTGGCGTGGCCCCTCAAGCCCAGCTGTGTTTTCCTTGTACTTCTGTGTCCTGTCTCTTTATTTCTCGGATCCTGCGCCTCAACACAGCATAAGAGACACCCCACAACCCTGTGGGGCTCTCAGCCCTACAGATATATAGGTATTCCAGCATAATTTTTCACAAGATTTTCCTTTCTTTATTGAATTATGGTACCTTTGATTTATGGCACATTGATTTGAAGAAAATCAATTAATGTGTCCAATTATTTCTGGGATCAATATTCTGTTTATGGATCACTATATCTTACCTCACACCAATAGCAAACTGTTTTGGTTTCTGTAGCTTCGAAGTAAATACTAAATTCAGATAAAATATGTGTTTAACAGCCAGGCGCAGTGGCTCACGCCTATAATCCCAGCACTTTGGGAGGCCAAGGTGGGCGGATCACCTGAGGTCAGGAGTTGGAGGCCAGCCTGACCAACATGGTGAAACCTGTGTCTGCTAAAAATACAAAACGTAGCCGAGTGCAGTGGTGGGTGCCTGTAATCCCAGCTACTCAGGAGGCTGAGGCAGGAAAACCACTTGAACCTGGGAGGCAGCGATTGCAGTGAGCTGAGATCGTGCCACTGCACCCCAATAGAGTGAGACTCCATCACCAAAAAAAACAAAAAAACCCACGTCTATCTATCTATATATGTGTGTGTGCATGTGTATATATGTGTGTGTGTGTGTGTTTAACCTTTATTTTTCTGTCTTCTCCATAATGTATGGAGAACTAAAATACTAAAATTTTAATAGCTAATTTAGGTCCTTGGCTTTTCCATATACATTTAGAATGAGGTTATCAATGTTTATAAAAAATAATGTTGGGTTCCAATTCTTTTTGATAGATACCCAGAAATGGAATTCCTAAATAATATAGTAATTTTATGTTTAATTTTTGAGGAGCTGATATACTGTTTTCCACAGTTGCTGCACCATTTTACATCCCATTAACAATGTACAGGAGTTCTCATTTCTCCAGGTTCTCACCAACACTTGTTTCCACCCTTTTTTTTTTGGTGGTCCATCCTAATAGATGTAAGGTGATATTTCATTGTAATTTTGATTTGCATTTCTCTGATGATTAGTGACGTTGAGCATCTTTTTATATACTTGCTGGCTATATGTCTGTCTTCTTTGGAGAAATGTTTGTTTATGTCCTTTTACTTTTTTTTTTTGACATGGAGTTTTGCTCTTTTTGCCCAGGCTGGAGTGCAATGGGACAATCTCAGCTAACTTCAACCTCTGCCTCCCGGGTTCAAGCAGTTCTCCTGCCTCAGCTTTCTGAGTAGCTAGAATTATAGGCGCCCACCACCATGCCCAGCTAATTTTGTTTTAGTAGAGATAGGGTTTCACCATGTTGGCCAGGCTGGTCTTGAACTCCTGACCTCAGGTGATCTGCCTGCCTCAGCCTTCCAAAGTGCTGGGATTACAGGCGTGAGCTTTAGCTATTGATTTGTAGGCGTTCCTTGTATATTTTGGATATTAATCTCTTACTAGATATATGGTTTGTAAATATTTTCTTCCATTTTGTAGGTTTACTTTTCATTGCTTGTTGTTTTCTTTTTTGTGCAGAAGCTTTTTAATTTGTCATTCTATTTGTCTTATTTTGCTATTTGTTGCTTGTGCTTTTGGTGTCATATTCAAAAAATCCTTGCCAACCTCAAAGTCATAAAGTTTCCCCTTATATTTTTCCCTAGGAGCTTACAGGCTCAGGGCTTATGTCTAAATCTTCAATCCATCAATCCATGTTGGGTTGATTTTTGTGTATAGTGTACAATAATGGTTCAATTTCATTATTTTGCATGTGGTTATCCAGTTTTCCCATTACCGTTTGCTGGAGAATGTTCTTTTCCCATTGTATGTTCTGGGGACTCTTGTTGAAGATCAGGGTTTATGTGTGGATTCTCTATTTTTTTTCCATTCATTTTTATATCTATTAAAACAGTACCATAGTGTTTTAATGACTATCACTTTGTAATACATTTTTAAAATCAGGAGATGTGATGCCTCCAGCCTTCTTGCTCAAGATTACTTGGCTTACCTTGAAGAGATATATGCACTACCATGTTCATTACAGCATTATTTACAAGAGTCAAGATATTGAAACAATTTCCACTGACATATAAATGGATAAGAAAAATGTGGAATTCACACACAATATATTTTTATTCAGCCTTTAAAAAATCCTGACTTATGTGACAACATGGATGAATCTGGGAAACATTATGCTAAGTGAAATAAGCCAGTCACAGAAGGACAACTGCTGCATGATTTCACTTATATGAAGTATCTAATACAGGGAAGTCCATAGAAACGGAGAGTACAATAATAATTGGGGGCAGGAGAATGGGGAGTTGTTTCTCAAAGAGCACGAAGTTTCAGTAATACAAGGAGAATAAACTCTAGAAATGTGGTGTAGGACAGTGTTCCTATAGTTAATAATACTGTATTTTGTACTTAAAAATGTGTTAAGAGGGTAGATCCCATGTTAAGTGTTTTTACTATGAAGGAAGGAAGGAAAGGAAGGAAGGAAGGAGGGAGGGAAGGAAGGACAAAGGGATGGGGGAAAGAAAAGAAAAGGAAAGAAAGAAAGGGAAAGAAAGAAAGAAAAGGAAAGAAAGAATGAACAAGAGAAAGAAGAAAAGGAAAGAAAGAAAGAAAGAAGGAGAAAAGGGAAAGGAGTGGAAGGGAAAGGAAGAGGGAATGAAGGAGGGAAAGGAAGAGGAAAGGAAAGAAGAAAGAAAGTGAGGGAGAGAAAGAAGGAAAGAGAGAAGACAAGAAAAGGAAAGAAAGAAAGAGGAACATAATGGAAGGGAAAGGAAGAGGGAATGAAGGAAGAAAAGAAGGAAAGGAAAGAAGGAAAAAAGGAGAGAAAGTAAGAGCAAAAGAAAGAAAGAAAGAAAAGGAAGGAAGGGAGGAAGGAAGGAAGGAAACCCTAATCAATTTTAACCTGTACAATTGAAAAAGATTAGGGTACTAGTAAGAATATATTTCCCTACAATTTCTTTTTTAAATTGATAACTTCTGGAAATATAATGCCTTAATCTGAAGCAATAAATTTCAATTACTCTGAAAGACCAAAAAATAAGATTCTTTGAGGAGAGAAACAACTATACCTAATTATAGTTTATAATGTACAGTGAAATAAAATACCCCTGAATTTAAGTTCATTATTACTCATTTGTAATTATCCTCATGTAGCTAGTAAGATGTGGCTTCTCTACCCAAGTTATCTAACTGCAACATGCTTCTATGTTACTCAGTGCCTACTGAAGTTGAACTGTTTAAATAAAAATTATTTTTTTTAAATGTTCCATATTAAGTTTAGAAACCACACTGGGATTTTGATTGAACTTTTGTAGAATTGATTGATAAACTTTGGAATAATTACAGTCATAGTTATACTCAGACATTCTTTATCCATAAACAGAGTATATGTCTTTGATTAAGTCATTTTTAAATTCCTCTTAGCAGTATTTTATAATTTCAATAAGTATAGGTCTTATAATATTTTATAATTTCAGTAAGTATAGGTCCATGCTTTGCTCAATATATTTGTAAGTTTACATACTTTTAAAAATGTTTAAACTTTTTATTTTAGGAGCTTTAGTCCTAAAAAAGTTGCAACATTATACATAAAATTTACTTATGTTCCTCATGCAACTTCCTGTAATGATATATGGTTTGTGGAGTAGAGGACTGGCAAGGAGAAAGTTGCACAGAGAAAACTAATGGAGTTCTGCAGAGGATTCCCCATGAGAAATGAGTGGATTAAAGTCAGTGCATGTGTATGTGTATTTAAAGACATGGAAAAAATCACTCAAAAGGATTTTAAAAATCTCTGAAGTGTAGAAAGGACTAGGATTATTGCCTCTTCTCACCAGCCAGAGCAAAAGTCCTTATCATTCATAGGAGATGAGTTAGAGAATGCAAGATAATTTTTGTCTCAGAAAAGAAATAATTAACCTAGACCAGAGGCTGCTCTAATGCCACATAACAAAAAAGATCACATAAAAAAAGACCCTGAAAGATCAAACGTTTTTAAAGTAAATTTGAATGACTTAGAACAAAACCAATTAATACTTGTAAAAATATGAAACCATCCAGCATCTAAAATATATGATTGACTATTGCTAGAATCCAAGAAAAATTACTAACCATGAAAAGAAATATGTAAATGCTTCCCATTATGAAGAGAAAGATAAATCAAAACTGACCACAAACTGACACAAATGAAAGAATTGGGAGTCGCAGACACCAAATAGTTCTCATAATTATATTTCATATGTTCAAGAAGGAGGAGAAAAAATGGAACATCTTCAGTAAAGACATGGAAGATATAAAATATCTAAATCAACATTTTAGAAATAACTGCAATGTCTATGATTAAAAATGTATTGAATGAGATTAATAGGATGTATAGTCAAGGGCTGAAGCATGCTTGGTTGGATAGAAATTCTTTGGTTCACACATTCTTTCATTAATTAAAAAAAAAAATTCTGCTCCAAAACTTCTGCTTTTGAGAAAATGGAGTAGATACGTTTTTCTTAGTCTTCCTGCTAATTATAATGGGAAATGCTGGATATTGTCTATAAAACAAACATATGAAGACTTTGAAGGGTAAAAAGGAACAAGGAGAATGACTAGTGACCTTGCAATTTTAGGAATGACATGATGATGAGTTGTTTTTTTTTCCCTCATATTTCTCAGAATTTGGCAAGCCAGAACTTCCAATGTTTGCAGAAAGTAAAATACCCTCCTTTGTGCCCCGCCAAAAGCCTGCTTACTTTAGCCAAAGCACCAGGAAAGTGGCAATCTAGCAAGAAAGAACAGTTTTAGACAGTAAGTATTCTACTCTAACCAAACACCTCAGAAAAACACGTGGCACTAACCTACCAGCAAAGAGCAAGTAAGAAGCCTAGCTACAGGCCCTCACATGGCTACGAGATACTACATCCCAATCCTTCCAGTGAGGTGGTGACAATGAAGGCCAGTAGGGATTCAAACTTTCATCCTGGCTAAGCTGCAAAGAGTCCCATCCCACCCTAGGTATCGGTAAAGCCTGCAGGAAAGCCAGAAATTTCACCTCACCTTCCAGTAATAGAGCACCTGCCCCATCCCCACAGGGGAGATGTAGGAGGAAGCTTGGTAGAGAGTCAGGCCTTTCTTCACTGCCTAGCACTAAGGAGGCTGCTCCCCACCCTGTGGTGTTAGTGGACGCCGTGGAGGGAGCCGTAGTGGGGCATTCCTACACCTGCCAGCCATAGAGGTATCAGTGAAGACCTAGTGGTTAATCTAAAATCCCCCCTGCATCTAGCAGTAATGAGGAGCCCTTTCCCTTTTGGTAGTCAAAAATCACAGAGTAGTGACCTAGACTTCTACCACCACCTGGCAGTAATGAGGCAGTGTGGCCTTCCCTTCCCCTGCTGGATCAGTATAAGAAGGGACCAGTGAAAACAGAAGGTTTGGAGAAACGTTGAGATATCATAACATTATGCTCCAAATAACCAGGTTTCAATTGAAATTCACTCATCATACTGAGGATAAAAGTGATCTCACTCTGTAGGAAGAAAGACAGCCAACAGATGTTATTCTAGATGACAGAAATGACAGAATTACCAAGCAAAGATTTAAAAACAGGCGTCATATAAATACTTCAGAAGTAAGCAAGGCAGATGGCTTGGCCAGGATCAGCTAGAAGCTGGGAGAGAATCCTCAGGGTAGGGAAAGGATGAGTGGGAGATCTGTAGCGCTCCACATTTCCACTACAGACTCTTGCAAACCTAACCACAGGGGGGCCCATTGACCTTCACAGGCCCTGATACCAACATAGGAAGCTATCTGGAGACTGTGCAATGGCATTGCTTCTTAGAGGAAGCTCACGCAGGATCCCACACACATCCCAAGTCCTAAGCAGCTGCAGCATGGCACCATTTTGAGAGCCTGGGCCCACTAGACTACATCCTGCCCTGAAGCTCAACAGCCCCTGCAATTCCATATCCCTGGCTCTACACTAATATCCCCCTGCCTCTGCTCAGAGGGTTTCAGTGGTGCCTCGTCAGTTGGACCCAGCAGAGAGACAGAATCTCTGGCACTCTAGCACTCACAGTATTCTGCACCCAAGGGAACAGGTGGTGCAGTGCACTGGGGAGGTTGCACCCTGGACTGTGGGAGCCAAAGCATGCTCCCAGGGCCTGAAACTGGTCTGACTTGGACTGCTGCCACTGGCAGCAATCCCACCCCCACCCTACTCCACCCCCACTAGCCCTGCTGTACCACACTGGCATGAGCCTTGAGCAGAGGGTCTCTGTGACTGCAGCCACAGCTGCTGCTGCCATTTGGGGCCAAAACATGTGCCAGTGGCAGTGACTCCACCCAGCCAGCAGCAGTGCGACAGCACTTGCACAAGCCTTGAGCACAGGCTGTTTCCACCTGTGGCCACAGTTGCTGCCATCACTGGGGGCCAAAACTTGTGCCACCAACAGTGATCCTACCCCACCAGTAGAAGGCATGTATAAGCCTTAAACACAGGCTCTCCCCACCCATAGCCATAGCAGCTGTTGGTGCTACCAGGGACCAAAACGTGTTACTGGCAGTGTCCCCAAGCTTCCCAGCAGCAGGCCCACCACACACTTGCACACACCATGAGGACTGGCTCTCTCACCTGCTGCCAGTGGGAGCCAAAGCACATGCTCCCCAGAGCCTAAGAGATGCCTGCCTATGACAGCTGCCACAGACAGCAACCCTGCCCCCACCAGCAGCAGGGCTGCAGCACATTGGCATGTGTGCGGAGGATGAGCTCCTGCTGATCATCATTACCACTGCTGCTGTCACCTAAGCACTCTACCGGGGCACTGGAGATCACCCTGCCTAGTCCACTATAGCGTGTACCCATACACAAAATTGAAGGGCCTGAGGATGGGCTTACCCAACCTGTCGCTGTCCCTCCAGTGCCCAGCTATGCCAATGGGGACCTAGGGATTGCTCCACTTCGTCCACTACTGCTGATATCTGTGCATTCCTACTGAAAGCCTGAGGACAGGCCCACCAAACCTACTGTTACCATCACAGCTGGTGCAGCTGGATACAAGCACAACCCAGGGTCCTCAGAATTGGCCTGCCCAGTTCACTCCAGCCACCACTAACACAAGTGCATGCCCCTTCAGGGATTGTCCTCCCCTTGTCCTGCACAAGGCTTGCAGGACATCATTCTTTATACCACACATGTTTTCCAGGAACATAATGACTCACTCACTTGCCTGGCCCTCTGCTGACACTGCTGATACCTGAGCAAGGTCCCTGTAGGTATAAGAATCAGCCTACTTAAACATGTTAATAGCTATGATCACATATGCCACTGAGTGGCCAAAGAACAGGCAGGTGTGGTCCACCACTGCCACCACTGGGGCCTGAGGACTGCCCCACCAGGCATCTACACACATAGCCTTCCACAAATAACCACAAAAAAGCCACCCCAAAAAAAAAATTGCAAAAACAATGTTTTTTTACAGCCCCAAAAAATGTATACAGAGACTATATTACAGTATATACTCAGAATCAAAGCTAAAGTGCCATACCCAAATGTCCCATAACCAAAAAGTCCCATAACCAAAATCAAAATACAAATTTAGGAAAAAGCCTTCCCCTACAAAAGCTAATTAAAAGAAAAATTGGAAGAAGCAACTATTACACTAGATGTTCAGTTATCAAAGTAAAAACAGAAGAAACATGAAAAAGTTTGAAAAAGAGAACCCTCTAAAGTAACACAGTAATTATCCAGCAACAGATTTCAAATAAAAATAAATTTATAAAATGTGGAAAAAAAATACAAAATAAAGATATTAAAGAAAACGAGATACAAAAGAACATAAATAAACAGTACATGTAAATCAGAAAAAAATCAGAATATTAATAAGAAATTCACCAAAGATATAGTTATATTAAAAAAGAACCAGATAGAAATCCTGGAAGTGAAGAATTCAGTATATATAGTGATACATTTGAGAGCTTCAACAATAGATGACCAAATGAAAGAGATACTTTCCGAAACTGAAGACAAGTCTTTGGAAATACCCCAGTCAGACAAAAGTAAAAGAGAATGAACAAAGCATATGTAACATATAAGATACTATAAGATGACCAAATATTTGAATATGTGGGTTCCAAAAAATGTAGAGAAGGCCAAAGTCATAGAAAATGATTTAGCAAAATAATTTAACAAATAATTTAGCAAAATAATATCTTTAAAATGCTCAATTCTGACAAAAATTTAGATATCCAAATACAAGAAACTCAGAAATTTCGAAGTACATATAATCAAAAAGTGATTCTCCCCGCCTGTAATAGTCAAATTATAAGAAGTCAAAAATAAAGAGATAATTCTGAAAATAGCAAGAGACATATCTAGTCACATGTAAGAGAAACTACATCAGACTCACAGCAAGATTCTCAGCAGATACTTTACAGAGTAGGAAAGGATGGGATGATATATTTGAAGTACTGAAAGAAGAAAGAGTATTAGTAAAAATTACTATACCCAACAAAGTTATCTTTCATAACTGAAGGAGAAAAAAGTTTTGTTCAGAGAATAAAAACGGAAGGTATTTGTTTCTGCTAGACCAACCCTATAAGAAATGCTTAAAGAAGTCCTACATCTGGAAGTGAATGGATGATATCTGCCATCATTAATATATATAAAAGTATAAAACTCACAAGTAGAACAAACAGACAAGTAGAACTAGAGATCATTATGTTAGGTGAAATAATTCAGGAACATAAAGACAAGTATCATATGTTCTTATTTATATATGAGAGCTAAAATATTGATCTCATGGAGGTAGGGAGTAGAATGATAGTTTCCAGAGGTTGAGAAAAATGTGTGTTTCTGTGTGTCCAGGGGGGGCAGCCAGGATGGGTGGGAGAGGGGGAAGAAGAGAGTTTCGTTAATGGTTCCAAACATACAATTAGAAGAAGGGAATAATTTAAACGTTCAATAGCAAAGTAGGTTTGACTATAGCAAATAATGTTTGTTTCAAAGTAGCTACAAGAGAGAACTTGAAGTGTTCCCAACACACGGTAATGATAAATACTCAAGGTGATTGATACTCTAAAGACCTAAGTTAGTTATTACTTACTCTATGCATGTAACAAAATAGTACATGTACCCCCATTAAAATGTATGAATATTATATATCAAGACAATTTTTAACTAATAAACAATTGTAGTATTTCTATATAATATAGTCAACTTAGCAACTGAAAGAAATAAATGAAAGAAGACGAAGTTCATACTACATGGTCTCATTTATATATAATTCTATAAAATGCAAATATAGTTGACAAATAGCATATCAATGGTTCCTTGTTGAAGAGAGGAGAAGATCTCGAAGTAGAAATGCAAAGGCATGAGACAACAATACCCATGGCAGCTATGAATATGTTCATTATCTTGACTGTTTTAATGGATTTAGTAGTATCTATTATGTCAAAAGTTATCCAATTGAGGTAGGCACTGCCGCACACATCTATGGTTCTAGCTAGTTAGGAGTCTGAGGTGGGATGATATCTCAAGCCCCAGAATTCAAGACAGTCTGAGCAACGTAGAAAGACCCCATTTCGAAAATAAATAAATAAAATAAACAAAAAAGTTATCCAATTGTACACTTTAAATACTTGTATTTTACATCAAATAGATCTCCACAAAGCTGTGAAAAAGTGGCTTAAACAGTTCTGCTCCATTGTTGCCTTGCTTTCTGTGTTGGTTTTGAAAATTGTAATGTCAGTTTTCTTTGGCATTTGTAATTTATTTTTCTGGAGGTCTTGAGAATTTTGCCTTTGTCTTTGAACTGCCACAGTTATTACTAGGATATGTTTCAGGGATAATTATTCTGGCCTAATTTTCCCTGGTACCTTGAAGGCCTTTTCAATGTCTTTATATACTTCTGGTTTGGATCACAGTTTAAAATATGGTCTCTGGTTCATTGTTTTGTTTTTCTTCTTCATGGGACTCCAGTAATATGAAAATGATTGCTTCTTTGCCTGTCTTCCATTTCCAATATTTTAAAATTATTTTTATTTTTCTTTGTCATTTAAATTTTTTTATTTTTTAAGTTGATTTTTTAAAAATTTGAGCCTATTTTCATCCTCTCTGAATGTTAATTACTTTTCTTATCTCAGATACATGCAAAGCTGGACTTCCCTGTTGTCTACACAGTTTTACTAAATTCTTCTGGGCAGAAATCCAAGACAATAAGGAGGCTCATATTGTCAACTTTTCTACTCTCAGCGTTCCTGTTACACAATGTCTGAAAGAAAACATTTCAAACATCATATCAAGTTTTTCATTTGTTTCTGCTGTGAGTGCAATTACAGTATCTCAATAAGACAATGAAAATAGACTTTTATGATACATTTCCCAAAGTGTGGCTGAATATAACTTCTCTGATGTATTTTCTAGTGATTCCACTACTTTGGATTTTGCTTCCTTTTTAAGGATGCACTTAATTGATGATGAATTCCTAATCTAATTACAGTTATTTATTTATAAACGTTATATGTTTTAATATTTGAATGCGTTGCCTATATTGTAGAACATATGTTAAATTGAAAACAAAAAAGGATTTGATAAAAATAAAATGTCTTCTTTTGGTTCCCTCTTAAGGTGCAGGAAGGTGGAAAGAGTCTCATTTCCATAATGACAACAACAGAGATCAGGAAAATCGGTCAGATAATAACTTTTTCTTTACTAATCAGAGAGCTGAGGTTGCAGGGCAATCAATTGGCCTAAAATCTAAGGAAATCCTGGAACCTCTAAAAAGACATTGTCAAACCAAAAAATTGCAGCAGACAATGTTAAAAAGGGAAGGAGGACTTTGAGGCTATTAGAATAGAAGAGAATCAAAGTCTAAGCCCAAACTCCACTGATATAGAGGACAGGAGGGTTTTCAAGTGCTGGAGTAAGCAAGTAGAAAAGTCATAGGCCATCATGTCTGATAACTGATTTCATCTGAAGGAAACACTAACTTCTCAATTTCTTATAACAGAAGGTAATTTGCAGATTGAAGCATGGCATCCACTGAAGTTACTCCCTACCCTTCCACCCAGACTGGGTGTTAGGAGTGCTACTATCTTCCTTGTTGATTATGATTCAAAGGGAGGGCTCCCAAGTCCTTAAGAAAGATATTCACTCCAGCAAATTCATGAAACCCAAGAAGTGGGGCATAGGAACCCCAGTTTATAGCCAGTCACTCAGATGTACAGGTCACAGCTTGGGAAGTCTGATTGGCATTTGAACTGGGGAGAAGTCATTTGGGACTGAGCCCTCAACCTGTGGAATATGACACAATCTCTAAGTAGTGCCAACCAAAAATAACAACAGAGAGAAATTCTCCAGGGTTTATTTGGGAATAAGCAGAAGAATTGCAGTCCAGGAATACTTGTGCCATGGCACCCAATAAATGGCCACTGACATACCCAGAAAGGCAAAGAAAGGCAAGGTTTTTTTTAGGAGCAATGTGAGGAAAGTTACATAAGTTGTTTTGAAATAACTATGCTTGGCTACAAGGATCTATGACAATAGTGGCATCAGTCCAAGTTTGAATAGTTAGTTGCTGGGCAGATGTCTTTATAAAGTACTCTTTGTAAAAGGTTGAGGGGCCTTTGTGCAAGGTTGTGGTTTCCAGAGTCCTTCTGATAATTTTAATCATAACTACGTGTGTGAGATCTCTTTCTTTATGGCCTCCTGACTATTTTGTTAGAGTTTAGCACAAGTGACTCTATTCTGATTCTGACAACTTTCACTGTAGTGTCAGAATTGAATTATAGAATATCCTGCTGGTGTCAGCTAGAGAATCTGATGTCAAAACTGTCGTGTTTAGTGATGTGTGAGAGTAGAAATAGCACGTTGGGTTTTATTTATCCTATATATTAGGAATGATTTGATTCTGTAAATAAATTTTCAGAGAATTGGCATAAGCTTCCTAGTGTCCTTTACCATGAGAGTAATGGAGAATATGTTTAATTCCTTCAGGAATAGGTTGTGGCAAACATACAAAATGATACCTACCAGGGAAGCTGCCTGATTTGCTAAATTTGTTAAGAATTTTTGGTAAAGCTGGGTAATGTATTTCTTTCAATTTTATATATTGTTACTTATTTTTTGTCTATTTGTTTTATGAATAACTGAGAGAGAGGTATTGAAATCTCCAACTATGATTGTGGATTTCTTTTTTTCTTGCCGTTCTGTCATTAGTTACTTCATTTATTTGGAAGATTTGTTAATTATAAATGTTTAGACTTATTGTAGTTTGATAATTTATTCATTTATTATTATTGAATAATTTTCTGTAGTCTTGGAAATATTATTTTCTGTGTAACCTAGTTTATCTGATATTAATATGGCCCTCGGCTTTCTCTTAGTTAGTGCTGGCAACTTACATCTTTTTCTGTCCTTTCTCTTTTTAACCTGTTTATGTCTTTATATATGAAGTTTGCTTCTTATAGTTGGGGTTTAATTTGTTGTTCTAATCTGACAGTCTTTGCCTTTTAGTTAGACAGTTTGTATTTATTGTGATTATTGGTATGATAACACTTAAATAGTCAACTGCTATTTGTTTTCTTTTTGTGCCACGTTATTTCCCTTTTCTTCATTTTCACCTTCTTTTCAATCAGTTGGATGTTTGTATTTTCACTTTTCTTCCCCACTTTATTTACTTTTTGTCTTTTACATTAGAGGATGTTTTAAGGATTGTAAATCTTTAACTTAGCTTTATGTCTTCAACATCTGTAGCTCATCACCCTCTAACTTCTCGTGATATTATACCCCTTGCAAATAGTGCTCAGTCTAGTGCTATTAATTCTCCATTTAGTAAAGTAAGACCCTTACATGTACTCCACCTAATGTTTCCATGAGTCATAGATTTTCCATTCTTGCTGGTTAGAGCAGGCCCTATTCACAGCCATGTTGAGTGCTGGGTATTGCTACCTCTAATCCTTTTTGGGTTTTCTTTCCTTAGCCTCAGGTATTTTCCTTACATACATGAATTGATCAGTTCTTAGCTGAATATGTAAGGGAGACTTCTTCATATCTCTGAAAATCTATGTTTGTGCAACTTTCTCCTCTCCAGGAAATCTAGTCTCACTGGTCTTCTGAGAACATCAGTAAGCCCATCTCCTGATGGTAGATTAGTTTCTTATTGCTAATGTAGCAAATCACCTCAAACATAGTGGCTTAAACCACCACAAATTTATAATCTTACAGTTCCATCGGTGAGAAGTGCAGAATGGTTCTCGCTCTGCTAAAACCACGGAGTCAGCAGGGCAGAGTTCCTCTCTGCATGCTCTAGAAGAGAGGTCATTTCCTTGTCTTATCCAGCACTGGGAGAATGCCTAAATTCCATGGCTTGTGTCCCCTTCTTCCATCTTCCAAGTCCACAATGTTGTATCTCTGTAATCATTTTTCAACAGCCACATCTCCTTCTAACTCTAAACTGAGCTGGGAAAGTTTCTTTGATTTTAAAGACTCATGTGATTAAATCTAGATATCCAGTATTATCTCCCCATATCGAGATTCTTAATCAGCATCTGCGAAGTCCCTTTCCCATGCAAGATGGCATATCCACAGGTAAAGGGGGTTAGGACATGTACATCTTTGGAGGGTCATTATTATGCTGCCACATCTAGGTTCTCCCTCACTACAACTGACCTAGAAACTTTCTTAAGTCTCTCCGGTGTTTCTCATCTCTTGCAATTCTGGGTCTTTCACTGATTTTATTTTTTGTCTTGAACACTCTGATTTCATATATTTTGTCTTCTTTTTTTAAAAGTTGTTTCATGGGAAAGAGTAAATCCAATCCTTGTTACTCCAACTTAGCTAGAAACAGAAGTCCTTGGTACTTTACTGTTTTAAAATAAATTTTCTTAATTCTTCATAGGATTGGGCATCTTTTAATTTCTCTTTTCTTGTTTACTTTTGCTATTTAGGTTCACTATTTAATTTACCTTTGGGGAAGTTTGTATTTTTTTCCTCTTGTTTTGTGGAAATAATTTATGTATTCGAGAAAATGATCTTTTATCTGTTGTCTGGAATATATTTTCTTTCAGTGTGTGTTTTACAGTAGACTTTTGTTCATGAGGAATTTGTATTTAAAGAAAGTTTTGATATTACTGTAAACAGACTTACCTTCTTTTACGCTTTGTTCTTAAGATATCTTTCCCTGTCTTGCAGTCATAAAGATATTCTACCATATATTTCTGCTAAAATTAGTTTTGCTTTCACATCAGGTCTTTAATCATCTGAAATTTATTTCTTTGTATGATATGAAGTAGAGGGCACAATTTTTATTTGGATGACAAATTACACCATTTATTGACTAATCCATTATATTTATAATGAATTATGAAATGCATTCCTATTTTCTTTAGTGCAGTCTTTTTATGATAAATTCTTTTTTGAGAAATATCTTCGATATCAGCTTCATTTTTTAAAGACTGTTTTCATCAGGCAAAGGATTATAGTTTGGTGGGTATTTTCCTTTAACCATTAATTATACCATTTCATTGTCTTATGATTTTTATTGTTTTTGTTTTAAAATCATTGCTATGTTTTTGCTGTTATTTTGATGGTAGGTATCTTCTCTCTGGTTGCCTCAAGATTTCCTTTTTGTATTTAGTTTTCAAAAATTTTTCCAAAATATACCTAGGTGTGAATTTTTAAAATTTATTTATCTCTACTTACATCTTTGGCTTGACATTTTTTTGGTCAGTTTTGAAAAATTATTGACTTCTGACCTTTCTCTCTCTCTTCCCTCTCTCTCACCACTTTAACTTATTCTTCCTCCTCTTTGACTCTAATTGCATAGACATGCAGTTTCTTCCCCATTTTCAACTTATATTTTGATCTGTTCTGTATTTTCCATTATTTTTTTTATTGTCTCTCCATGTTTTAGATCAGACACTTTCTACTGACCTATCTCCCAATTAATAAATTCTTTCTTCACTTGGGCCTAATATGCTATTAAAACTATGTGATAAAATTTAAATCGCTGTATTTTAATTAAGGTGTAATTCAGACTTTCTGAATAATTATTTTTATACTTTCTTTTACCTCCCATGATTTTTCATATTATTTAATTCTTTAAACATTTATCACATATTAAGCAATTTAAAGTATAATTCTGATTTTTAAAAATTGATTTTTAATGTATCTCTTTTTATCACCTAGTTTTTTCTTTTCTTTCTTTATTATTTTTTTTTGTCAATTCTTGTATTTATAGCTGTTTATTCTTGATAGAATGCCAGAAACTGGAGAATAAAATTAAAACGCTTCTTCGAGGCTTTGGATGGTGTTGTCTTCCTCCATGTATAATTTACTTTTATATCTGGAAGACAGTTTAAGACATTCCAGAATTAAAATGACTTGTACCTGGACTTCAAGTGCAATTATTTATTATGGTAGACAGTTGGTGAAATATTGTCCCCCAAAAGTGAGAACTAAAAGACCATGAACATTAATAAAAACATATACCCATTTTATGTAGAAGAATCAAGGATGTTTTCATGAAAGATAAAATTTGAACAGGATCTGTGCGATACCTAGGAGTTTGACTACATCCTTAGAGCAAGAGACTGAACAATGAAAGTAGACAGTGAGTCAGAAAAGTGACGTTAAAAAACAACATTGTTCAGGTTGATCTAATATATTCAAACACATAGACAGACAAGCTTTTTATTATTACTCTCATTTCTCCTGTGGATAAGCTGAGACCATCCTTGAAATAGACTCACGTTGGTGTAATCAACTAAGAAATAAGAAATAATGGTTTTCTGATTGCTCTTTCTCTATACAGAATATTTTATAATGTTGCAACTCCTAATTTGAATATCATTGCTATCATGGTGCAAAAGATTAACTCATGAAGTGAAAGTTTACGTCTTTTCAGCAATGTACATTTGAATTTAAATATTAACTATTTTAATCATAACAGAGCTTTATTCAAAAACTGACTTTTTAATGAAACCTAAATCCTCAGAACACACTGAGTAAAATAACATTAAATAATTTTTTCTTTGCAGCTCAGAATCTCATCTGTAAAATGAGACTTTAGTGATTTGTGTAATTCATTCAAGAAATAAGACAGCACCTTTATGGACCAAATATTTAGCTAGTACCATAATAGTACTTTCATTGTAGGGCTGATATGAGTTTTCTGTTTTTGATCTTCACTCCCAGAACCAATCTCATTGTACTCCCTGAGAAATATCAGCACCAAACAGTGCCTGCTCCTCAAAGTTTAAGTCCCAGCTCCATAAGTTTCTTCTCTAACAGCATTAGCTAGTCAGCCTTCCTTCTGAAGAGATCTGGCTGCTGCTCTGAGGGAATCACTTTCAAATACTAATTATTAAAAACGCGTACCTCTTCCCTGTTTTTAGCCTCATGTTCAGAAATGGTAGCTGTTTCTTGCAGAAAATATTTCTTTGGTATCTCAATGTTTCCTAATTTGCATTTCAGTCTTCTAATATTGATATATCCAATAACTTACATTTTTTTTCCGTTAAATTAAATGGTATATTTTATATTGTCTTGATGGGACCTTGACTGATAAAGAGCCATATCATATATGTAATTCTAATATAAAGCCATCAATGATAGGTGTTATATAATCTTGATTTTAAGATATAATGGAAATATATGAAATTGAGATGATTTCATGGTTACCTAGTATTTCAGAAAAGGCTTATGAGAAGTCTTTACATTTGAGTTGGGCTTGAAGCATAGAAAAGAAATTTGATAAGAAGGTACTGAAATTTGTAGCAGGTGGTCAAAATGGCTTTCAAAACCAAGAAAGCATATGACTTTTTAAAATGGTACGAAGTATGCCCCAATATGACTAGATTATGAAGATATAAGAAGGTATGTGAGAAGTTACTGGATAATGAGTTTTTTTAAAGTATTTCGGTGTCAACTTGTTGAACTTAATATTGGGCTAAGTAATTTGGATCTACCTTGTATTCAGTGGAAGGCCTTTCTTGGGCAAATAGTGATATAACTCAGTCTAAAATTTAGAATGTTTGTCCAAGTAGCATTCATGGATTGAACATTAAACAGATTGGCTTTATGAGTTTCTTTAAGAGAGGCATCGCAATAGTCCATGGAATAGATCAGGGCCTAAACTAAATTAGCAGCAACTGAAATTGAAAATTTAACTTAAGCAGATCTGGTAGCATAAAAATAAAAACACCTAGCCAAGATCTCTGAACTATTGAAATAATGTGAATAAAAACTTTATTTAAAAAGCTTTTTAGTACGATGGAATAATACAAACCAGGATAGTGTCTTTAATCCATATGATATATAAATTAAAGACTCTTTTGGCAAGTCTCATTCTCTTTTTCTTTCTTTAGTAATCTTCTCTCTCACTGGAGAGTGAAAAGTGACTTTATTTTTGCTTGTTTGTTTTGATTATCTTGAAGCTTCAGGCCAGTAATTTTGAACTCTTAGTAACAAGTGTACAATAATAGTAGTCAGTATGAAAGACACATATTTAGGAGACAGCTGCAATGAGGGCCCAGGATGCCGAAGTAAAAGTCAAAAGACAGGTAATTCTCTGCTTCTTCCTCTGCCTTGCTGTCTTGCCTTATGCATAGTTTTCCACCTTATGTCCTCCATCAATAAAGTAGGTATATTAATAAACATATTCTTATCTTGATTTCTTGGCAGTTTTAGGAACTAAGAAATGACTATAGGAATATCTCTACTCTGTAGGAAGTAGCTCCTTTTTTCTTTTTAGAGAGTAAGAATGAGCAATAAATTTATTGTGTCTAATGCAAAGTAGGTTTGAGTTTTATCACCTTTGCACAAACTTCCCAAAAACATGGAAAAAATCAAGCAAAACAAAAACACTTGTTGCACGCAAAGAAATATGACTCAGCACACCTATGTTATTTTAAAGGTCTGGATGTATTTTGTCTTGCTGCAATTCTGTTGTGAAGTGACGATTTTTAAAATTGGCAGGAACATAAAAGCCATTGTAGGGGCCAAGCAAAAACTTCTTTGCCCTCTGTCATGTCATTGAAAAACTCAACTGACAAAAGGCAGATTAACAGGAGAAATAGCATACAAATTTGTTAGCATGCACAGGGAAAATCACCATGTGATTACCAAAATCCCAATGGGATAGAGATGCTGTGTATTCTACTTCTTAGTGGTAAGGATGATAGGAAAGTGTGGATGATTTTAGGGGGAGTATTACATGATTTTCAGGGAAATTCAATGGGCCTAACAAAGATACAATGGTCTAAGACAGCGTCTCTTGGGCCTGAAGAGCAGACGATGGTTTGTGACAAAAGTCTGTCCATGAGTGTTGACGGGCCTCAGTCTTCCTGTGATATTATTAGTTCAGTTAATGAAAACTGAGGTCCCTACCAGACATAATTGTTTTGGGTCCAGACTTTAGGCAGATAAGAGAAGTTCAGAAAACAACTTCTTCCTGTGCTTCAGGAGAGACAGAGGATTGAGAGACAGGAGAGAGGGGCTGGGTGGAGGGGAGCAGGGTAATTCAGAAGGACTTTGAGGCTTATCAGTTCAGTGTATCAAAACACCATATTTTGAGGTATTGGCTTCTTAGCCTCAACACCACGTAGAACTATCACCTAGCATCCACCTCCCCTCCCTGCAGCATTTCTTCCAACTGATAAACTAGCCCTTTCCTGCAATCTTCCAGTTAAGAGGAGTTCAAGTTTTCTCCCAAGGCTTTCCAGTCTACCTTTAAAGTATAAACAGAAAGTTGTTTTTAAAACAAAACATTTAGCTTTTCTAAGTTTCTAGTTTTCCTTGCTGACTTTATCCCTTACAGTCAAAATAATACATTTTATTTCTCTCCTATATGATGACATTCTTTAAAAACACAATTTGCATATTCTCTTCCATTTTACTTACCATTAACTTATTATATACCTGATACGTTTGTTAACTCTTTGGCAACTTTGTTTTTCATTGATTTCAATGACTCTCTACTGTTTGATATAAGATGCAGGTGTCCTAGACCTGGGTTATATAATTTATTCTGGCATGGGATCTATAATGAAAACACTCATGGCACAGACTTACACTTACAAGTTAATAGAAAAGTAAGAATACATTAAAAAGTACATTGATCTTAATAGGACTGTTTGCTCCTTGATATTGAATTCCCTATCTTTCAATGTCTTCTACTTCCTTCATAATGGTGCAAATTTGACAGATCTTACTGTTTGGGCGCTATTGCCTTTGCAATATATATATGTGTGTGTGTGTGTGTGTGTGTACACACAATATGTGTGTGTGTGTGTGTGTATATATATATATATACCTCCTACTGCTTATATTGATATTCTCTCTCACTTTATAAAGCCTTATTTTGGTGTAGTGTTTCCTGTTCTTTTGAGGTCTGTACCTGTCTGTGCTCTTGAAGGTTATGTAGGGTACTTGGATATTTGTGTACTTCTGTTATTGCAAAATATCACAAAATCTGATTGCAAACAGAATACACTTAGATTTCATAAAATATGAGGAAAAATCATACTACTTTTCTCTTGTAATTTTCTTTTCTTCTTCCTTGAACCAACGATATACCCTGTCTCCTCCCTCCACCTCTATACATACTTCCCCCACAGCTCCGTAGATAACAGCTCATTATACTTTCACTGGAACATGCTTGCTTTTAATTACCTCTAATTTGGCTATATAAAAAATGAAAGTACTTCTTGCTTATCTTGGAGGGTTTTATATGCAATTACCCTGAGGCGCAGAGACAGTTAATATCTGTCAAAATCGTCACCCCTACCTCTTCTTTCATAGTGGCCAGTTATTTAGCTGCTGTTTTTACTACATTTCTCAGCCTTATATATCAGTACTTTCTAATGAAATTAGAGCAGACATTATATGTACCACTTTCTGTCATGGATCATAAAAGCTCCCACAAGTGGTCTTTCATTCCTTTTTTTTTCTTGTTTTCAGATAGGATGACAATAATGATTACTTGAGAGGACTTAGAAGTCACATGTGAAGACAGAAAACTTCAGATAACCTTGGTTTTGAATAAATAAAGAGAAAAATTTCCTCTTCTCTTTGACCCTGAACAGCCACCCTGAACTATGTTACAAAAGAGGAGGGGGATGTTCCCTTGTGTTGAAATCCTTATATTTCTGCTAAGCATGCTTACCTCTAATGGCAATGCCAGCACTGTCTGGTAGTCCTTATTTCATGCTAATTTCATGTCATATTATTTCAATGCATATCACCATAGGAAAACTATGAATAATTTGAAAATCCAGCATTTCACAGTTATCCGACTTGATGCTCATAACATGCTTGAGAAATAATAATAGATTGTTGATCTGGAAGGAAATACCAATTTTAGTTATTTTTAAATGTTTGAAGGAGCAGAACTTTTTTCTCAAATGGCCTAACACCTCTACCTTCATTCATTAATTGTTAAAGCAGTGTAAGAGTGAGGTTGTTGGGAGGGGAGTGGAACAAGGTAAGTCAACAGGTTCTTTCTGCTAATGGTCCACTCACAGTTTCCCATGAGGCACTTTCATTGACTCACTAGACTTCCAAAGAATACGGCTTACAACACGCTTACAGATGAGCTAACTGAGGCTGAGACTCAGTCTTATGGGGCAATTGAATTGCTTTTGCATCACACTTGAATTATTCTGCCTTTGTGCTGTGACCTATACTCAACCCTCTGCCGGGGATGCCCTCCTCTTAGTAGGCTCCTTTCATAATCCTAATCATACGTCAATGTCTATATTCATGAGGCCTGTATTAGTTTTTTGTGCTGCCATAACAAGTATTACCAAAAATCTTAATTCAGAGTACATTAATTACACTGAGGTGGATGTGGAACTTTAAATTCTTAAATGAACAAATCAAAGCCCAAAGTAACAGTACATTGAAATTAGAAACCACATCAATCAGAAACCACCAATGAATCTCTAACTAGAAGTTTTTCACCTTAACCAGTTAAAATTGTTTTATGTTGGCCGGGCACGGTGGCTCACGCCTGTAATCCCAGCACTTTGGGAGGCCGAGGCGGGCAGATCACAAGGTCAAGAGATCGAGACTATGGTGAAACCCCATCTCTACTAAAAAACACAAAAATTAGCTGGGTGTGGTTGCATGCACCTGTGGTCCCAGCTACTCCGGAGGCTGAAGCAGGAGAATTGCTTAAACCTGGGAGGTGAAGGTTGCATTGAGCCGAGATCTCACCACTGCACTCCAGCCTGGCACCTGGCAACAAAGCAAGACTCTGTCTCAAAAAAATAAATAAATAAAATTGTTTTACCTTGCTGCTGCTAATACTTTATAAAAGTTTCCCCTGTTGCCCCGCCTGGTGGAGTGCTATTCCCTGAGTTGTCTGGTGCTACTCAGATTTTCTAAATGCTCAAATACCTCTTTAAAATTTCAATGTGCTTAAGTTTTTCTTTAACAAGAGTTACTACAGACTTAGATGCTTAAATAAATGCAAACTTTTAATCCTGTTCTGGAGGGTAGGAATCTAAGTGGGCTCAGCTGAGTCTTCAGCTCCAGGTTTAACAAGACTGCAATCAACGTGTCAGTAGGGTTGTGGTCTTCACTAGCGTCTGGGGAAGCATTTGTTTCCAAGCTCGTGTTGGTAGAATGCATCTTTTTGCAGTTGTAAGGACTGAGGTTCTGTTTTCCGGTTGCCTGTCAGCTGGGTGCTGTTCTTTAGTCTTAGAGGCCACCTATGTGTATGATTTTCAGCAGTCCCCTCAAGCAATGGTGAGTTGTCTCCTTTACACTTAAAATCTCTTTGACTTCCTCCTCTGCTGCGTCTCTCTGACTTCCCCTTCTACTCTCAGTTAAGAGAACTCTGCTTTTAGAAGCTCATGTGTTTATATTAGGTTTACCTGAATAATCCAAAATAATATCCCTAATTTAATTAGTAACCATAATTATAACTGTAAAATTTCTTGTAATGTGACATATTCACAGGTAAAACATTGGAGCTGAAGGTTATGGCGTTCAAATTTCTGCCTAATACAGTGTTTCTTGAAAACCATTTAAAGTGAGCTCACCTGTATTGGAAAGTGCCTCTCTCTCTGTTAGTACTTCTTTTTTAAAAAAGAAAAGAAGTGAAAGTTGTGGGTACAAAGTAGGTGTCTGTATTTACGGAGTACATGAAATGTTTGGTTACGTGCATACAATGTGAAATAAGCACATCATTGAGAATGGGGTATCTGATAGATACCTCCAGCATTTATTGCCAGACTATTGCCAATGTTGCCTGTAGGCCTAAGCGTTCTTAAGTTAGCTTGTCATTAATGTTGCCTGGCTTGGGACTCATCTGTCAGGGCAGGTCAAAAAATGCCATTCCAGAGTCAAGTCCTAAAATTGGAGACCCCAAGAGCCCACTTGGTGCTCTTCCCTCTGTGGCTGTGTTGGTAAGTAAGGTACAAGACAAAGTTTCCTTTACTTTCTCCTCTGCTTTTCTCAAGCAGAAGTTTTGTCCCTTAGCTGTTTCAGGACCTTTTCTTAGTTCAAGTATAGATGGGGTTCTTTGTCCTATGGCCATGAAAATTCAGGCTCACAGACAATTTGAATGGTGAGTAGGACAAGGTTTTATTGGGTGAAAAGGAAGAAAAAGTGGAAACAGGAACTCTTGCAAGGCCCTGCTAGAGTGCTTCTGCCTGCAGCTTGAATCCCAGTTTACACAGAAAGAGGGGCCAGGCTTCTCACCACGGCAAATGGTACAAACTTCTGATGTGGCTCGACCCCATGTCCAGGGCCCTCTTCCAACCTGGCTGTCTCATAGCCACCACAACTACGTGAGTTTAATTTGGTCTCTAATGTGCTGAGTCTCAGCTGAAGTCAACAAGTCTCAGAGGCTCAACAGGGCCCTTAATGTAGTACCTGGGTATCACTACTGGTTATTCAGGGCTCAAGGGCTCTTCAGTTAGCAGATGATAAATGCTGGCAGAACTAGGTCCTTTTTTTCAAGGTGGCAGTTTCTCTTCTGGCCCAGGGTGTGTCTAGAAATGTTATCTGGGAGCTAGTGCCTGAAACAGAAGCTGCACAATGCTCACCAGTGCCCTATCCTCCTGTGGCTGAGCTGGTATCCTGGAGGCAAGACAAAACCTCCCCACTCTTCCCTCTCTTCTTCTTAAGTGGAGGGAAGGAGTCTCTTTTGGAGCTGTGAGCTATGCAGCCTGGGGTTAGGGGAAGGGTGGTGCCAGTACTCCCTTGCTGGCATCTCAGTGTGTTGCATGCCTCCCAAGTCTACTGTCTCTGGGCCTAATTCAGCATGAGGACTGTGAGAAGCACACTCACCCATCCAAATCCAGAGAGTGGACTCAGAGGCACCAAGAACAGCAAAAGTGAGATTTCTAATAGTGGCCTTGCAAGATCAGGTGTCTGGTAGGCAGGCACACCCAGGGCAGCTACAGCAGGTGATCTATCTCCTAGCATGCAAGTCCCTCCCCTAGTTCCTCATTAGTCAAGTACTTTGGGGTTACAGTCTTCCCAGATGGCACCTAAGTTTCATTATCTAGCATATAAGGTTATGCCCTGGTCCCCTTCTCTGCTTAAGTTATGATTTCCCAATAATGAAACTTTTTCCCCTTTTATGGGCTGACCCTCTAACTTCTGTTCACTTATCATGACTTTCTAGGAGCATGGGATGTGCAGTTTATTATATTCACAGTCTGGCTACCAGTGCTTAGATTTATCACGCCTTGAAATGTACCATTTAAAATGTTTTCTCACAAATTACCTCCTCTTTTCTATTTACTTCCTTTGGTCTCATTTTCATTTAAATCCTTTTGGTGCTCGAATTGCTCTAGAAGTCATTTACTTTCTTCCTCATAGGAGAATGGGTTTAATTTGGTTTCTAAGAGTAGCAGCTTATTTTGCTGGTAAGTCTTGGGCATTTGTTTATTAATAGCCATTTCAATTAATCTTTGTGCTAGTTCCTTTACACAAGGCATAATACAACACTCCACTGCTGTTAAGACTCCTGCCACAATTATGAGAGATGTAAGGATTGAAGCTACCATGCCTTGCCATTTTCCAAACCAACCTCCTAGCCAACCTGTAAATGGGTTATTAATTCCAGCATTTTCTGCAAGTTTGTTGGCTGAAATTGTCAATCATTGTAAACTTCTTGTGATTGTCCCATCTGGGGCAGTATTGTTGAGAACACAGGTACACAATTTCCCACCCAGCATAACACATATGCCCCATTTTACTGCTAATATGAAGTTGAGCACAAGCCTATTTTCCCAGGCCATTCAGCTGGTGGCATCTAATTGGCTAGCCACCCCTGAGGGTTTCTGAATATAAGTGATAAATCTGTGTTGATTATAATAGATGTAGCTAATCCAATCAACATTCTTATTAATAGTTGACCACCAGAAGAGTGCTGACTCAAACTCAGAAGCTATTTGGTTTCAGGCCTTAAATTCATTAGGCACCCCCCTTAGGGACTCCTATAGAGTCAACATATATGTTGAGCTCAAAAGAATTTGTTAAATCTCTCTGGTTTTGGTGGCCATGTGTACTTTTGGGTATCTTATGGAATACCAGTGTGAAGGGAATAACCAGCTGGACTAAACCACAAGTCCTGATCCAATTGGATGGTAACAAGTTACGAAGGTTCCTTTTCCCACAATACCACCAGTAATCCACCTGGGGTATATGGAGAGCTGAGTAATTTCCATTGCCAGACCAGTGACATTTAGGATTTGGGTACAAGTCAAGAATTCTCCCATGGGCTTATTAAACTCTGCCCACTGCCTAGAGAGGCAAGAGGAGTGGTTCATATTCCCTATAGAGAACGAGGGGATTGCTCTGGGGTCTGACCTCCACAAGGCAGGAAAGAGCAATGATAGACTCCTACAAGCCTGATTTCCCCATGTATCCTTGTCCTGGTATAGAGCCAAAATGCAACACATTCCTTCAGGATCAGTATCTGATCCTAGGGGAAACATAACCACCTGTGCCTGAGGTTGTCCCACAGTACATGCGTAGCAGTTACTCTTGTTTTGACGGCTTGTACCAAAAATTTGACCCATTCAACCTAGGCATTCACATCCCCACACCCTGTCTTAGTTTCTAAGATTTGCTTTAAATCCTTTACCTCAATTATTTTTACCCTTCTAGGGTCATTATTTGGAAGACTAAAGTGTTTTATTAGGGTGTGGGTTTGGAGTCAACCCAGGCAAATGGGAATTGAGTTCTTGATTAGTTTGAGAATGAATTGCCTTAGGGACGCTTTTCCTGTGATGTCTGCCCCTAACCCATATACCTGAGAGCTACTTTGGTTCTTGGTGTAGAACAGCTGGATTGTCAATGGTGATGAGTATAGGATTGCATTATAAATTCTGGCAGTTATTTGGAGGGGAGCCCTTGGACAGATGTAGTTTATCCTTCAAGGGTATCCAGTTCGGAGTTGCCCACCCCATGTTTACTGTCCAACCCTGAAATTGAGTAGTCCACCATACATTATCACAGGTCGGGTAGGGTGATGCCCTACTGTAACCTGTATCTGGTTCAGGGCAAAGATATTTCTCCTCCTGCAAGAACTGTCTCTGATTTTTAAATTCCCACAAAGTAAGACCTGGAAGGCATGAAATGTTATGGTTTAGGTTGCTGCCATTTTGGTCACATTAATTATCAACTTGATTGGATAGGGAGGAGTCCCCTGCCAGTTTCTATTTTGACCTTTGTATAGTAGCTTTGTATGGGATCTTTGTATAGTAGCCCATTTCAGCCTTATAACTTCCAGAAATGGGGCCAGTCCATGTTTCTTATTAGATTTTTCTCAGAGTTAACATTAAGAGTTCCTCAGGTGAACCATGCACTTTTTACTGGTCTTTTTTCCTCCCTTCTGGGGTCTCTTTAACCAGTCCCTTGACTTGAGTATAGTGAGTTCACCCATGTTCAGCTGTTTGCATGGTCATCTCAGTGGTCAGGAGCACTTGACAGAGACCTTTCCAGCCTGGGTGGAGCTTGTCTTCTTTCCAACTCTTAATCAGCACCAAGTCACCAAACTGGAAGTGGTAAACTGTGAACTCAAGAGGTGGAGTTTGAGTCAGTAGTCCTTTTAACCTGAGGGATGACAGGGTGGAGGATATAGCCAGTATATAATTTCATAAAAATTAATCTTTGGTTTATAATAGGGAGATCTGTAGCTCTGCCCAAATACAGGAGCCCATATAATAACTCATATAGGGACGGTCTCAAGTTTTTTCTTGGAACTGTCCTAATCTTAAGGAGTCCAATTGGGAGACATTTGGTCCAAGGCATTTTAGTTTCTGTGATTAGTTTGGTAATATGTTTTTTGAGAGTTTGATTCATTCTTTCTACCCAGAGGAAGAGGGATGCCAAGGGGTAGGATAATACCATCTAATTTGTAATAATTCCCCTTCACATCCTTGAGGTAAAGTGGCTCCCATTGTCTGAATCAGTATTTTCCACCAGGTCAAATTTAGGTACAATCTGTTCTAATATTATTTTGGCCACATTCCTGGTGGTGGCTATTGGAAGAGGAAAGGCTTTCACCAGCCAGAAAGGTGATCTATGATCACCCAATAAATACTTTAGTCTTCCTACTTTGGGCATTTCTGTGAAATCTACTTGAATGCTTTGAAATGGTCTTTGTCCAGGAGGTCTTCTTCCTGTGGCCTGTTTTCTAATCTTTTTTTTTTTTTGTTTATCCTTTGACAAGTTACACAACTTTCACATACTTGTTTAGCTAGAGGATAAATCCCTATGCACCCATAATTCCTAAGTATTGCATTATACAGAGCCTGAGGTCCCCAGTGACTCCCTTTGTATAGTAGAGACATTAGTTCTCCTATCAGGGGTTTACTTAGAATGCTAGTTCTCTCACACTGTCAACCTTTATTTAGGCTGTCTGTTCTGGCATCGTGGCTCCAGCCGTCCCCATGGCTGCAGCTGCACTCCCTGGCCGGTAAAACCAGCTCTTAGTTACGAAGTAAACCTTCAAAAGGCCTTGACCTACTGGGTCCTCCAGATCTAATCCAGAGTATTTTTTCAATTGATCTCTGAGTCTCTGCAAAAATGCAGGGGAAGTTTCCTCTTTCTCTTGTTGAATCTTGAATGCCTTTGAGATATTTTGTGTCCTAGGAGTGGACTCTGATCCCTTTAATTATTAGTTCCATGAAGTCCTGCATTTGGGCTGAGTCCCTGGGATCATTATTATCCAATTCCAGATTGACATTTGGCAATTTTTGTTCAGCTGGCAAAACTCCTTGCCCAGGAGGGTGTTGCTTCTCTCAGATGGTCATGGCTGCTCTCCTAATCATTCCCCTTTATTCTCCTGTGAACATGATATTTATGATAGACATTATCTTAGCCCAAGTGTAAAAACTAGGTCCTAAAAATTGGTCCAGCTGGTTTACTAAACTGAGGGGATCTTCTAAGAGTGGTTTTATCTCCTTCTTGAAATTTCTAACTTCGGTACTTATAAGAGAAATATTTACAAACGAATCTCTCCTTGTTTCATGGGAACTTCCCTAAGAGGGAACATGTTAGATGCCTCCTGTGTGGAAGGGATAGGGAAGTTCTCAATATCCCTCTTACACTGTTCTAATTCTTTTTTTTAATTTGGATGAGAATCTAAAGGAGCTGTTGGTCTCCAGAACTTTCTTCCTCTAACCTTCCTGTTGCCCCTTGATCTTCTTGTCTCCTGTTTTGTGAGATGTAGGTGGAGGTGAGCATGATAGGGGGTCCCAAGGCTTTTCACTAGGTGAGGGATCTTGGCTTTTTTTGTTCTTCTTTGAGAGGGAACTGGGGACTAATTCCTTGATCCAGCAGAGAGTGTAATCTGTATCTTCTTGTGAGGATATGATTTTATCATTCACATAGATAATTAAAGCTTGGCACACCCAATCCTCATATGAGCCAAACTTAGTCCAAAAGACTGAAGGCTTACAAATGGGTCTTTGGGCCAGATAAAACAGCAATACTTCATCATCTTTGGCTTTTCCTTGTCCATGGTTCAAGGGTTGTCCCTTCAAACCTGCAACATTCTCCCCAGAGAACTATCTGGGGGAATGTCAGGAGTCTCTTTAGCTCCCTCTGTCCTTTGTCCCCTAGGTTAGAATGCCTGTTTCCCATTGTCGGTCAGTCTTTGTGTCTGAGCTTTTCCCTTTGTACTCAACCCTCCCCTACTGGAGGTTTCTTGCACACCTCAAGAATCGCTTCATATGTCTCCAGCTGTTTCCCTCATGGGAGAACAGAACTGTGAATTGGGACTCTGCATTCGCTTTGTATTTTGGATATATCTCAATCACACACAGTCAATCTCCGAAAATGCCCAACTACTAAGGCAGTACTTATAGTCCACTTTTCTTATGTTGGCTCATGCATGAGGTTGCCTGGTTGCTACGGTGCCTGCTTTTTCCCCTGTGTCGTCTCCATTTCCTCCTGAGTAACAGTCTCAGGTTTGTCTATGGGCTATGCAGGGAGCTGTGACACCGAGACAGAGCAGGCCACCTAAATCAGGTGGGATGTATCTTCCCTCTCAGCCAGAGTCCCACTCCATTCAGACACAGAGATCTCAGATGGGCCCTCACATTTGTGAGAAACACGTTCACTTATCCAAACCCAAAGAATGGACTCAAAGGTACAAAGAACAGTGAAAGTGAGACTTTTAATAGTGGTCTTGCAAGATCGGTTGTCTGGCTAGGCAGGCACACCCAGGACAGCTACAGCAGGTGATTTATCTCCTAGTGTGCAAGTTCCTCCCCCAGTTCCTCATTGGTTGAGTGTTACAGGGTTACAATATTCCCAGACATTGCCTAAGCTTCACTATACCCCTTAAAAGGTCATACTTCGGTCCCTTTCCCCACTTAAGTTTTGATTTCCCAATAGTGAAACGTTCTTCCTTTAATGGGCTGACCCCTCCTCTACATTTGGTTCATTTATCATGATTTTCTAGGAGCATGAGCCATGCAGTTTGTTACGTCTGCAGGCTGGCTGCCAGTGCTTAGATTTATGATGCCTTGAAAATGGACCCGTTAAGATGTTTTCTCACAGGACTCACCTATGAGTTGCAGTCCCTAAGACAGGCTGCCTTTCAAGTTTACGTGGAGACACACAGTGTTTGTAGCAATGGTGATGAGGTTTGAAGGCACTCAAGTTTAGACTACTAGGATTGGGAGTTCCCCTCTGGCTAGGGGTAGTTTAAATGCCCCCTTTGTGGGCATGGGTGGGTGACAGCTAAATTGGGGCTAGTTTTCCTCTCTGTTTTAACAGGACAGCATTGAGTTCAGTGCCCCACAATTGCTGTATTCTCCCTCTCTCAGTGCCCAGAGCCACTCCCCACAGGTGCTAATGCCTTGGATGGAGGAGGGGTGGCATCCATGAATCAGGACCTTTTTCCTATCTCTTCAGCACTTCTTTCAGTGATATAAAGTTAAAATCAGGTACTATGAATGCTCACCTTATTTTTATTCTTATGATGGCCTATTTTATTTTTTTTCTTTTTATATATTTTTTTATTGCACTTTAGGTTCTGGGGTACATGTGCAAAACATGCAGGATTATTGCACAGGTACATACATGGCAAGGTGGTTTGCTTTCTCCATCCTCCCGTCACCTATATCTGGCATTTCTCCACATGTTATCCCTCCCCAACCTCCCTACCCTCTGCTGTCCCTCCCCTATTCCCCCCCAACAGACCACACTATGTGATGCTCCCTTCCCTGTGTCCACGTGTTCTCATTGTTCAATACCCACCTGTGAGTGAGAACATGTGGTATTTGTTTTTCTGTTCTTGTGTCAGTTTGGTGAGAATGATGGTTTCCAGATTCATCCATGTCCCTACAAAGGACACAAACTCATCATTTTTTATGGCTGCATAGTATTCCATGGTATATATGTGCCACATTTTCCTTGTCCAGTCTATATCATCTATGGGCATTTGGGTTGGGTCCAGGTCTTTGCTATTGTAAACAGAGCTGCAATGAACATATGTGTGCATGTGTCTTTATAATAGAATGATTTATAATCTTTTGGATATATACCCAGTAATGGGATTGCTGGGTCAAATGGTGTTTCTATTTCTAGGTCCTTGAGGAATTGCCCCACTGTCTTCCACAATGGTTGAACTAATTTACACTCTCACCAACAGTGTAAAAGTGTTCTTATTTCTCCACATCCTCTCCAGCATCTGTTGTCTCCAGATTTTTTAATGATTTCTGTTGTAACTGGTGTGAGATGGTATCTGAATGTGGTTTTAATTTGCATTTCTCTAATGACCAGTGATGATGAGCATTTTTTCCTAAGTTTGTTGGCCTCATGTATGTCTTCTTTTGAAAAGTGTCTGTTCGTATCCTTCACCCACTTTTGAATGGGTTTGACGGTTTATTTTCTGTGTAGATAGTTGTTAATTTGGTGTCCTTGGGGTGGCAGTGAGTGGGAGGATCAGGGGAGCTTTTTATTCTGTCATCTTGCCCCACTATCTGCTTCTCCTAGTGCACTTACCTTATTCTATCTGTGATAAACTAATTTGTATACAAGTCTTAATTTTCTTATTAAATTATAACACCTTTCTGATAATGGTTATTCATAGTTTTTAATCCCTTTAGTGTCTAATAGAGCTAAGTTACTAAGCAATTGTGATTAATTACATTGAGTAATTCAAAGTCATGCAGTTAGTAAAGAAAGAAATACCTAGAACCAGTGCTGAAATAGGAATCTTAGCTCAACATTTTCTCTTCAGTAATTATTGTCTCTCAAACTTTCATGTGCCTTCTCCTTTATCTTGTCTGCATAAACAGAATGTGGTGTCTATATATACAAATGCTGAACACAGCACCATGGAGTTTTCTTGGATAGATAAGGAGAAACAAAATATGATGGGAAATATGGGTATGTTAACATTTTTCTTTTTGCAAGTTCCCAACCCTTATCCCTTACCCAGAAACTGGGCATTCTTTATAGACTTGGATTTTATACATTTTAAGGAGATTTTTTTAAAGTGAATGAAGATATAGGCTTATGTAATGGCCTTTTAAAATCTTTTTTTATCTGTAATCTGGGCTAAGCAATCTAATACTTGCGTCTATTAAACGCTTCAGTAAGCAGTCACACTCAAGTCTCAGGAGATTCCAATATGTTTCTTAGATGCCACCTTAACTTATCAACCTGCCTTTAGCCTAAAGACTGTTTTTTCTTTTTCTTTATAGTTGCCCTCCTGCCAGGATTCTATTTTTACCTTTTAGAGAAGAATTTCTCATTTTGTTGGAGCGATTCTGCTTGCACATGTGGCTGACGTAATAAAACTTTCAAATTTATAACAAGTTGGTCTTCTGGAACTGAACAAAAATGGGTTGGAGCGGGCAGGGTTAGAAGTAAAAATCATCACTTTGCTCTCTCCAGTGTAGAGACAGCAGTGGTGTATTATCCTAAACCTGGAACTGGGATCAGAAGACACGAATTCAAGCACTGGCTCTGCAACCATTGTGCTTGTCGACCTTATGAAAATTATATAATCTCTCAGCCTCAGCTACCTTAGACACAAAGGGGAACTTATGTTATATTATTTCTGAATATAAAATAAATATATTTTGTAATTTTTAAAGAATAATAAAAATTATTACCAGAAGTACTAACACAATTCATTTTATGTGTACATAAATATATAATCAGCATCATTCTTTTTCCAGAGAAGATTGAAGAACAGGTAGGCTCCATTCCTGACTTGACATAAAACAGCAGGTCAGCCAAGCCCACAGGTTAGAATTCCATAACTTATGATTCCCACTAGGTTCATTAATTCCCAATTGCTGCGTGAGCCAGTTTCTGTACAAAATTACTACTAAAAGAACACAAGTCACATCTTAATTGTAATTTATCTGCATGTTCTCATAATTAAGTGTAGAGATTTTAGGGACCTTTACTCACTTTTCTAAGTATATCTTAATTTTTAAACTTGCACTATTTTGACTCTCATTATACCTAACATCCAAGTCTCCTGATTAATTTGTCAATGAATTTGGCCTCCAAGTTTGAGAATGATGTCTAGCATTCACCATATGTTTATTAACTTACTGATTTAGCAAGAGGCTATTTTGAAGACTAATTTTTATCTTAAGTTCCAGGATACATGTGCAGGAGGTGCAGGTTTGTTACATAGGTAAACATGTGCCATGGTGTTTTGCTGCACCTATCAACCCATCACTTAGGTATTAAGCCCTACACACATTAGATATTCATCCTGATTTTCTCCCTCCCCTCCCACTTCAGGCCCCAGTGTGTGTTGTTCCCCTCCATGTGTCCATGTGTTCTCATTGTTCAGCTTTCACTTAGGAGTGACAACATGCAGTGTTTGATTTTCTGTTCCTGCATTAGTTTGCTGAGAATAATGGCTTCCAGCTCCATCCATGTCCCTGCAAAGGACATAATCTCATTCCTTTTTATGGCTGCATAGTATTTCATGGTGTCTATGTACAACATTTTCTTTATCCAGTCTATCACTGATGGGCATTTGAATTGATTCCTTGTCTTTGCTATTGTGAACAGTACTGCAGTGAATATGCACATGCATGTATCTTTATAATAGAATAATTTATATTCCCTTGGGCATATATCCCGTAATGTAATTGCTGGGTCAAATGGTATTTCTGGTTCTAGGTCTTTGGGGAATCACCACACTGTCTTCCATGATGGTGTAACTAATTTGCATTCCCACCAACAGTGAAAAAGCATTCCTATTTTTCCACAGCCTCACCAGCATCTGTTGTTTCTTGACTTTTTAATAATGGCCATTCTGAATGGCATGTGAGTGTATCTCATTGTGGTTTTGATTTGCATTTCCCTAATGACCAGTGATGTTGAGCTTTTTTTCATATTTTTGTTGGCTGCATAAATGTCTTCTTTTGAGAAGTGTCTGTTCATGTCCTTTGCTCACTCTTTGATGTCTTATTCTTTTCTTGTAATTTGTTTATGTTTCTTGTAGATTCTGGATATTAGAACTTTGTCAGACGAATAGATTGCAAATATTTTCTCCCATTCCATAGGTTGTCTGTTCACTCTGATGATAGTTGCTTTTGTGTACAGAAACTCTTTAGTTTAATTTGGTCTCATTTGTCAATGTTTGCTTTTGTTGCAATTACTTTTGATGTTTTTGTCATTAAATCTTTTCCTGTGCCTATGTCCCGAATGGTATTGCCTAGATTTTCTTATATGGTCTTTATAGTTTTTGGTTTTACATTTAAGTCTTTAATCCATCTTGAGGTAATTCTTATATAAGGTATAAGGAAGGGATCCAGTTTCAATATTCTTCATATGGCTAGCCAGTTTTCCCAGCACCATTTGTTAAATAGGGAATTTTTTTAGCCCATTGCATGTTTTTATCAGGTTTGTCAAAGATCAAATGGTTGTAGATGTGTGGCCTATGGCCTTAATCTAGGACAGGTGTTAAATTATTATAAGAAAAATGTAAGGTTCTTCTTTTTTTCTTTTCCACACCTAAGAAACACACATTTTAAAAGTCCATAGTGATCAGACTTATTTACATGGTGCCCTTTGTTAAAGGATAACAACATGTCCTTTACCAAAAAAAATAAAAAACAACAACATAAAAAACCACCACCACCACCACCACCACCACCACCACCAAGGAACCAAAAGAAAAAGATAATCTGAAAGTATCTCCTTTTGTCAGAGTGAGATGCCATTGTGAATGGAGCAGTTGGAAAATGGGCTAGTGATAAAGCAAGATTGGCCAAGAGTTGATAATTGATGATCTGGCTTATGAGTATATGGAATTCTTATATAATTCTGCCTAACTTTTACATCTCAGATTTTCCATACCAAATGCTAAAAAATTAATTTTATAATAAAAATTTTATAACTTTTATTATAAAACCTACAAAAAGAACATTGATATTATTATGAGTGATACATATTTAATCTTAAGAATGCCTGTGCTTATTTGTCAAAATGGAAAGACTATTAGCAGTTTCAAGTTGCATTTTAGATGGGAGAGCCACTTAATCTTTGACAGATTTCATAAATGATAAAGAAGATCTTATATACAATTAAAAACTTAGAAGTTAACAGATATTCCTACATCCAGATCTTTTTGCTAAGGAATATTCTTGATCAATGACCTACCTTGGTTCTGGTATTTGGATGTAAATATACCTTTTTACTTCTAAGGCCCATCTTCCCAAGGGATACTAAGAGTCAACTATTGCAGCATTTGCTGCTAAAAAGAATATTATATAATTTAAGCTACTAATGGATGAAGATTCCTTAGGATTGGATTCTGGGCCTGGAATTTTAATCATTTCTTGTCTTTAAGACTTTTTTTTTTCTTTTTTTGCAAGAGTGGTAAAAAAGAGCTCTAAAAAGATTTAACTAGCTCCAATTTCTATATTAAAGAAGATGTTGGGTATTTTGACAGGTGTTATTTTCATAGTCTGTCTTTCTCAATCACATTGATCCATCATTTTCTGTGTCCTTTTCTGTAACTTTCACATCAATTATTTTGCAAGATCTTTGATGACAATCAAATGTTCCATGTATGCTATAATAAATTCTCAAGTAGAATGAGCAGAATTGGAAGTATCACTCTTCAGGATAAATATGAAATGTCGATGCCTAACCTTGTTGACAGGGTGTCTAAAACATCTTGAAAGACAGTGTCCTCAGAAGGAAGGTTCAAATATGATTATCATGTAATATGCTATACAAAGTTATAGCAGATACTTTATATAAATACATCAGTGAAATGCTGTCAAAAAAGACACAGATTAAACATTATCAAATTGGCACTAATGTCAACATTTTTGCCTAAAGTTTTTTACAGAAAATACTTTTTTAAAAAAGTTAACAAGTTTATAACAGAAGATTTTATATTCTATAAGAAATCTCACATATTTAGTCATTTTCCTTTTATACAAAAAAGCATAGTAACCATATTGCAGGAGATTCATGATGGTTAGTTAACTTTTGAAATTTACTAAGGATTAATAATATTCAAATGATTTGAGATGAATTGAGTTACCACATATTTCAAATAGCTTTATAAACAATAAATTCATGATTTCCATCACAAAGATCAAACACAATATTTAGTACCTCAAAAAAAAAAATATCAGTACTTATTTGAGTTAGGTGGTCAAGCAATGACCTAACCCAGTTATAAAAGTCGATTCTGCAACTGAAGGTGGGATGTGCCCAGTGTCCAAGAAATGTAAGTTTTAACATTCTGGAAATGTTAAGAGCTCTAACGGCCTCCCAGCAAGCGATTTTCCATTAGGGATGTCTAGAGTAACTGAGGATCTGTTGTTACTGGGAATTCAGAATAAGTTGGTGATCTTGAAATAAAAGTTTTGTATATGAGTTGCTAAACTACCCAATATAACTACATTTATATTTGGGTAAAAAGACAAACTATCTTGAGACAAAACTGAAAAGAACAAAAATGAAAAGGACTCTTGCTACAAAGCTGATGTTTAGAACTTTCATGAGATCCATAAATTTATTGATTAAGAATGTAGAGTGTAGCAGAGGTAAAATTTCTGGTTCTCATTAGTTTGGTTAAACATAGAGAAAAAAGAAAAGAAGGGAACAGGAAGAATGGAAAGAATAAAGTAGAATGAAAGAGAGAAATGAGAAAGAACAGCAAATTTGTAAAGTAATAAAGAAAGTGTATTCAAAAACAAAAGAAAACCCATATCTTACATAGACAGTCATACCTAGATTTTGCTATTTAATTCCTCAGTGTAAATATAGCAGAGTCACATCATCCATGCATTTAATGAGCCACCTTTAGAGTTTATAGAAGGTACAACCCTAACATCTAGCATGTAAATATGTTTTCAAGTTCCATTTCTGCAAAAAACTTAAATAGGGTAGTCATAATCCATAATATAATAACCATTTCAAATAAAATATTGTAATCTACATTGATTACAATGTTCTAATTACTAAGAAATCTATTAGTTGTATACAAAATTATAAGTAGGATTTAGTTTAATATACAGAATAATCTTCTATAATGTTAGTTGTGTGGCACAGTAATGAAGAAAATGAACTACCTCGAACATTGTGAGACTGCTGCTATTAGAGTTATGAATATAGACTGAAAAATTACTTCACAGACTGTGTGGTTGGAAGGCTTTCTACAATAGGTACATGAAACTTTTCTCCAAGGCCACTTCACATCAATAATTTCATGGTTATATAAATTCAGAAAAATATCACAACTCAACCATAATTACAATGTAAACTTTAGCAATTTTTCCTCCTTGTGCCTTACCAGCTTATAACACAGCATTCTGTTCACTAATGCAAAAAGTAGTACTAAGACTGTAATCTTAAACTACCCCCAGTACAGCCCAGTTTGTTCTAATTTTGAGGACTTAAAGTTCTCAAACAGGACTAAAGATATTTAATTGTAATTAGAAAACCAGTCATAGTCTAAGAATTTCTAATGTCTGAGTAAAAGTTTAAAAGGCCAACTCATCACAATTTGCCTGCTAAGAAACCATTTGTTTCACAGAAGTTTGCTTGCTAATGGCAAGTATGGTAACACAGTTTCAATATTTTACAGCAGAAAAGTTATATTAATTGCAAAAACTAAATCTACTGAGAGAGTTAATTAAGAAAACATGTGGGATTATGTGCTGTGTCTTCAAACTAGGTCTGAGGGCTCAGAATTGTCAGTGAGTACAAAACTAAGTGAAAGGGATCAATATTCAATTTCACAAAGATAATGCAATACACTGAAAGAAAAAAAACAGGTTTCTCAGACACTTTCCAAAGTATAAGATTTTGGGATATGGAATCAAACCTTGAAAAGTAAAACCACTAGAAAGATTTTTAGAGACAGCTACTGGATTAAGGAGAATTTCACTGAAACTGCTGATAACCTCCCGTGTTGCCAGATCATTCTAGGTTTCTCAGCCTCTACAATAATACTGTAGATGCTAAATATTAAGTATAAAGCTGCAGATTACTGACCACCAGCCCATCAGTAAATTTCCTTTCTAAATGAAACAGAGGAAGATTATTATAGGAAGCCAGATTCTTTCTTTTGTGATTACAAATACAAAATTAAAGAAAGAACAACAATTTGGCTGACATTTAATAATCACCATAAATTATTTCAAATAAAATTGGAACTTTTATGGTGAGATTAAATAAATGGCATAATATAGGGGATCCTATGCATTTAAATATTTTTCAGATTTAAGAGGGAGTGGAAGAAGATAGCTGCAGCAAGATTCTTAGGTTAACATTCATAGTGAGCAAGCACAGTTTAAAAATTAGCCACAGAATCTAGAATTTCAGGGCTATAAAATACTTAAGAGAATGGCTGGTCTAATTTTCCATCTACTGCCTGATCTTTCCCATAGAAACCTGATAAACTGATAGCCAGTTTCAACATGTAATAATCTAGACCTCCGTATGCTCCAAAATAGTAGTTTACCATTTGTGAATCTTGTATTTTTTTCAGATTAAATTAAATCAATCTTTTTGGAATTTTTATCCATTGTTTACAATTTATTTTATGTTTTTTATTATACTTTAAGTTCTGGGGTATATGTGCAGGTCGTGCAGGATTGTTACATAGGTACACACATGCAATGGTGGTTGCTGCATCCATCCCCCCATCACCTATATTAGGTATTTCTCCTGATGCTATCCCTCCCCAATGCCCCTACCCCCTGCTATCCCTCCCCTAGTTCCCCCACCCCCCAACAGGCCCCAGTGTTTGATGTTCCTCTCCCTGTGTCCATGTGTTCTCATTGTTCAACACCTGCCTATGAGTGAGAACATGTGGTGTTTGGTTTTCTGTTCTTGTGTCAGTTTGCTGAGAATGATGGTTTCCAGATTCATCCATGTCCCTGCAAAGGACACTAACTCATTGTTTTTTATGGCTGCATAGTATTATATGGTGTATATGTGCCACATTTTCTTTATCCAGTCTATTATTGATGGACATTTAGGTTGGTTCCAAGTCTTTGCTATTGTAAACTGTGCTGCAGTGAACATACATGTGCATGTGTCTTTATACTAGCACTATTTATAATCCTTTGGGTATATACCCAGTAATGGGATTGTTGGGTCAAATGGTATTTCTATTTCTAGATCCTTGAGGTATCGCCACACTGTCTTACACAATGGTTCAACTAATTTACACACCCGCCAACAGTGTATAAGGATTCCTTTTTCTCCACATCCTCTCCAGTATCTGTTGTCTCCAGATTTTTTAATGATCACCATTCTAACTGGTGTGAGATGGTATCTCAATGTGGTTTTGATTTGCATTTCTCTAATGACCAGTGATGATGAGCATTTTGTCATGTGTTTGTTGGCTGCATAAATGTCTTCTTTTGAAAAGTGTGTGTTCATATCTTTTGCCCACTTTTCGATGGGGCTGTTTTTTTCTTGTAAATTTTGTTTTATTTCTTCGTAGATTCTGGGTATTAGCCCTTTGTCAGACGGGTATCTTGCAAAATATTTTTCCCATTCTGTTGGTTGCTGGTTCATTCTAATGATTGTTTCCTTTGCTGTGCAGAAGCTCTGAAGTTTAATTAGATCCCATTTGTCTATTTTGGCTTTTGTTGCCATTGCTTTTGGTGTTTTAGTCATGAAGTCCTTGCCTATGGCTATATCCTGAATGGTATTGCCTAGGTTTTCATCGAGGGTTTTTATGGTGTTAGGTCTTAGGTTTAAAATTTTAATCCATCTGGAGTTAATTTTTGGATAAGGTGAAAGGAAGGGGTCCAGTTTCAGCTTTCTGCACATGGCTCTCCAGTTTTCCCAACATCATTTGTTAAACAGGGAGTCCTTTCCCCATTGCTTGCTTTTGTCAGGTTTGTCAAAGAGCAGATGGTTGTAGATATGTCTTATTACTTCCAAGGCCTCTGTTCTGTTCCATTCGTCTATATCTCTGTTTTGGTACCAGTACCATGTTGTTTTGATTACTGTAGCCTTATAGTATAGGAAGTCCGGTTGTGTGATGCCTCCAGCTTTGTTCTTTTTGCTTAGGATTGTCTTGGCTATGTGAACTCTTTTTTGGTTCCATATGAAGTTTAAGGTGGTTTTTTCCAGTTCTGTGAAGAAGGTCAATGGTAGCTTGATGGGGATAACATTGAATCTATAAATTACTTTGGGCAGTGTAAGGTCTGTTCTCGCCGAGGATGAAACGAAGAAACTGAGGCCAGCACGAAAATAATCCAATGCAAGGGAATTTTTTCAGGCTCTCAGACGAGGTTCTGCAGCCCGACAGGAGGGGCCGGAGAAGTCGCACGGACGCCTCTCAGGCACGGGGTTTTATAGGGAGTGGAGGCGTCCGATTGGCTGTGCCCAAGGTGAGTGAGACAAAATGGTGGGGAGTGGGACCCGGATGAAACAAAATGGAGGGGAGTGGGACCCGGATGGAGGGGAGTGGGGCCCAGATAGGGCAAAATAGTAGGCAAGGAGTGGGGCCTGGATGGTATCAGGTAGGTCCTGATGGGGCTTTTTTCCCGGGCTCCCGGAGGGGGGAAGGAGGCATGTCCAAGCTCCCGGCAAGGGAAGGAGGCATGTCCGAGCTCCCGGCGAGGGAGGGGGGCGTTTCCGAGCTCCCTGCGAGGGAAGGGGACGTGTCCGAACTCCCCGCGAGGGGAGGAGGCGTGTCCGAACACCCGCGAGGGGAGGGGGCGTGTCCGAAATCTCCACAAGGCAGCCAGCCTTACAGGCAGTATGGCCATTTTCATGATATTGATTCTTCCTAACCATGAGCATGGAATGTTTTTCCATCTGTTTGTGTCCTCTCTTATTTCCTTGAGCAGTGTTTGTAGTTCTCCTTGAAGACGTCCTTTACATCCTTTGTTAGTTGTATTCCTAGGTATTTTATTCTCTTTGTAGCAATTGTGAATGAGAGTTTGCTCCTAATTTGGCTCTCTGTCTGTTATTGGTGTATAGGAATGCTTGTGATTTTGCACATTGATTTTGTATTGTGAGACTTTGCTGAAGTTGCTCATCAGCTTAAGGAGATTTTGGGCTGAGACGATGGGGTCTTCTAATTACACAATCATGTTGTTTGCAAATAGAGACAATTTGACTTCCTCTTTTCCTAATTGAATACTCTCTTTTTCTTTTTCTTGCCTGATTGCTCTGGCCAGAACTTCTAATACTATGTTCAATAGGAGTGGTGATAGAGGGTACCCTTGTCCTGTGCCGGTTATCAAAGGGAATGCTTCCAGCTTTTGCCCATTCAGTATGATATTGGTTTGTCATAAATAGTTTTTATTATTTTGAGATACATTCCATCGATACCTATTTTATTGAGAGTTTTTAGCATAAAGGGCTGTTGAATTTTGTCGAAGGCCTTCTCTGCATTTATTGAGATAATCATGTGGTTTTTGTCTTTGGTTCTGTTTATGTGATGGGTTACGTTTATAGATTTGCATATGACAAACCAGCCTTGCATCCCCCTGTTGAAGCCTACTTGATTGTGATGGATAAGCTTTTTGATGTGCTGTTGGATTTGGTTTTCTAGTATTTTCTTGAAGATTTTCACATCAATGTTCATCATGGATTTGGCCTGAAGTTTTCTTTTTTAGTTTTGTTTCTGCCAGATTTTGGTATCAGGATGATGCTGGTCTCATTAAAATGAGTTAGGGAGGATTCCTTCTTTTTGTATTGTTTGGATTCAATTCAGTAGAAATGGTATCAGCTCCTCTTTGTGCGTCTGGTAGAATTCAGCTGTGAACCCGTCTGCTACTGGACTTTTTTTGGTTGATAGGCTATTAATTGCTGCCTCAACTTCAGACTTTGTTATTGGTCTATTCAGGAATTCAGCTTCTTCCTGGTTTAGACTTGGGATGGTGTAAGTGTCCAGGAATTTACCCACTTCTTCTAGATTTACTGGTTTATGTGCATAGAGGTGTTCGAAGAACTCTCTTATGGTAGTTTGTATTTTTGTGGAATTGCAGGTGATATCCCCTTTATCATTTTTCTTTACATCTATTCGAGTCTTCTCTCTTTTCTTTTTTATTAGTCTGACTATCAGTCTATCTATTTTGTTAATCTTTAAAAAAAAAAAAAAACAGCTCCTAGACTCATTTTGAAGGTTTTTTTTGTGTCTCTATCTCTTTCAGTTCTGTTCTGATCTTAGTTTTCTGAATTTGTTTGATCTTGCTCCTCTAGTTCTTTTAATTGTGATGATAGGGTGTTGATTTTAGATCTTTCCTCACGTCTCATGTGGGTATTTTGTGCTATAAATTTCCTCTAGACACTGCTTTAAATGTGTCCCAGAGATTCTGGTACATTGTGTCTTCATTCTCATCAGTTCCAAAGAATATCTTTATTTCTGCCTTCACTTCATTATCTATCCAGTAGTCATTCAGGAGCAGGTTGTTCAGTTTCCATGTAGTTGTATGATTTTCAGTGAGTTTCTTAATCCTGACTTCTAATTTGATTGCACTGTGGTCTTAGAGACTGGTTGTTATGACCCGTGTTCTTTTGAATTTGCTGAGGAGTGATTTACTTCCAATTATGTGGTCAATTTTAGAGTAAGTGTGATGTGGTGCTGAGAAGAATGTATATTCTGTGGATTTTATGTGGAGAGTTGTGTAGATGTCTATTAGGTCTGCTTGGTCCAGATCTGAGTTCAAGTCCTAGATATCCTTGTTAATTTTCTGTCTTGTTGATCTGTCTAATCTTGACAGTAGAGTGTTAAAGTCTCCCACTATTTTTTTTTTTTTTTTTTTTTTGAGACCGAGTTTCACTCTTGTTATCCAGGCTGGAGTGCAATGGCACGATCTCGGCTCACCACAACCTCTGCCTCCTGGGTTCAAGCAATTCTCCTGCCTCAGCCTCCCGAGTAGCTGGGACTACAGGCACGCGCCACCATGCCCAGCTAATTTTTGTATTTTTAGTAGAGACGGGGTTTCACCTTGTTGACCAGGATGGTCTCAATCTCTTGAAAGTCTCCCACTATCATTGTGTGGGAGTCTAAGTCTGTTTGTAGGTCTTTAAGAACTTGCTTTATGTGTCTGGGTGCGCCTGTATTGGGTGCATGTATATTTAGGATAGTTAGCTCTTCTTGTTGTATTGATCCTTTTACCATTATGTAATGCCCTTCTTTGTCTCTTTTGATCTTTTTTGGTTTAAAGTCCATTTTATCAGAGATTAGGATTGCAACTCCTGCTTTTTTTTGCTCTTCATTTGCTCGGTAAATCTTCCTCCATCCTTTTATTTTGAGTCTATGTGTGTCTTTGCACGTGAGATGGGTCTCCTGAATATAGCACAGTGATGGATTGTGACTCTTTACCAATTTGCCAGTCTGTATCTTTTGATTGGGGCATTTAGCCCATTTAATTTTAAGGTTAATATTGTTATGTGTGAATTTGATCCTGCCATTTTGATATTAGCTGGTTGTTTTGCCCATTAGTTGATGCAATTTCTTTATTGTGTAGATGGTCTTTACCATTTGGTATATTTTTGCAGTGGCTAGTACTGGTTGTTCCTTTCCATGTTTAGTGCTTCCTTCAGAAACTCTTATAAGGCAGGCCTGGTGGTGATGAAATCTCTCAGCAATTGCTTGTCTGTAAATAATTTTATTTCTCCTTCACTTATGAAGCTTAGTTTGTCTGGATATGAAATTCTGGGTTGGGTTGAAAGTTATTTTCTTAAAGGATGTTGAAGATTGGCCCCCATTCTCTTCTGGCTTATAGAGTTTGTGCAGAGAGATACTCTGTGAGTCTGATGGGGCTTCCCTTTGTGGGTGACCCGACCTTCCTCTCTGGTTGCCCTTAGCATTTTTTCTTCATTTCAATCCTGGTGAATCTGACAATTATGTGCCTTGGGGTTGCTTTTGTTGAGGAGTATCTTTGTGGTGTTCTCTGTATTCCCTGGATTTGAATGTTGTCCTGCCTTGCTAGGTTGGGGAAGTTCTCCTGGATAATATCCTGGAGAGTGTTTTCCAGTTTGGATTCATTCTCTCCATCACATTCAGGTACACCAATCAAACATAGGTGTGGTCTTTTCACATAATCCCATATTTCTTGGAGGTTTTGTTCATTTCTTTTCACTCTTTTTTCTCTTATCTTGCCTTCTCATTTTATTTCATTGAATTGATCTTTAATCTCTGATATCCTTTCTTCCGCTTGATCTATTTGGCTATTGAAACTTGTGTATGCTTTCCGAAGTTCTTGTGCCATGTTTTTCAGCTCCATCAAGTCATTTATGTTCTTCTCTAAGCTGTTTATTCTAGTTAGCATTTCGTCTAACCTTTTTTTCAAGGTTCTTAGTTTCTTTGCATTGTGTTAGAACATGTTCCTTTAGCTCAGAGAAATTTGTTGTGTAATACACACCTTCTGAAGCCTGCTTCTGTCAATTCATCAGACTCATTCTTCATCCAGTTTTGTTCTCTTGCTGGTGAGGAGTGGTGATCCCATGGAGGAGGAGGAGGAGAGGTGTTCTGGTTTTTGGTGATTTCATCCTTTTTGTACTGGGTTCTTCCCATCTTCATGAATTTATTTACCTTTGGTCTTTGAAGTTGGTGACTTTTGGATAGGGTCACTGAGTGGACATCCTTTCTGTTGATGTCGAAGCTATTTCTTTCTGTTTTTTAGTTTTCCTTCTAACAGGCAGGCCCCTCTGCTGCAGGACTGCTAGAGGTCTACTCCAAACCCTGCTTGCCTGCGAATCATCTGCAGAGACTGCAGAACAGCAAGGATTGCTGCCTGTTTCTTCCTACGGTAGCTTCACCCCAGAAGGGTACCTGTCAGATATCAGCCAAGGCTCTCCTGTGTCAGGTGCCTCTTTGGATATATGGGATCAGGGAGCCACTTGACAAGGCACACTGTTCCTTATCAGAGCTCAAGTGCTGTGCTGGGAGCTCCATTGTTCTATTCAGAGCTGCTGGGCAGGGACATTTAAGTCTGCTGCAGTGGAACTCACAACCGCCCCTTTTCCCAGGTATTCTGTCCTGGGAAGGTGGGGCTTTATTTATAAGTTCTTGATGGGCTGCTGCCATTTTCCAGAGATGCCTTTCTTAGCAAGGAGGGAGTCCAGCTACAGTCTGCCTGCAGAGGGGTTGCTGAGCTGCCATGGGCTCCACCCTGCTGCTATGTAAACTTCCTTGCAATTTGGTTTACACAAGCAAGGTTAGAACTGCCTCAGTAATGGTGGACACCCCCTACCCCCACCGAGTTTGACAGTCCCAGGTTCAGCTCGAACTGCTGTGCCGGCTATGCAAATCTCAAGCCAGTGGGTTTCAGTTTACTGGTCTTTGTGGTGGTGGAACCTGCTGAGCCAGATCACTTGGCTCCCTGCCTTCAGCCCCCCTTTTTTTCAGGGGAATGGGTGGTTCTGTCTTGTAGGTATTCCCTGTGTGGGCTAAAACAGCCTCCTAGTTTTGTGCTGGACACTCGTGGCACTGGCTAAAAGGACCACCCAGTTTTGTGCTGGAAACCTGCAGAGCTGGTGTTGTTGACACTGGCGGGAATCTCCTGGTCTGTGGGCTGTAAAGACCATGGGAAAAGTGCAGTATCTGAGCCAGAGTGCTGGAGTGTCCAGAAGAGTCCCCAGTGGCCTTCCTTGTGTGTGGGGGGGTCCTCCAGCCCCTTGCCCTTCTTGGGTGAGGCAGTGCCCCACCCTGCCTCAGTTTGCCCTCCTTGGGCTACGCCCACTGTCCAGCCAGTCCCATTAACATGAACCTGGTACCTCAGTTGGAAATGCAGGGATCACTCACCTTCTGCATCTGTCTCACTGAGAACTGTACTCCGGAGCTGTTCCTATTCAGTCATCTTCCCATTGTTTATAATTTTATATTGAAAATCCAATATATTAAATCTAATTCTTTTTTTTACATTCTAGCCTTTCCAGCCTTTTTTTTTTTTTTCAATAAGACCCTTCAGTCTATTCAACTTTTCACTGTGTATGTTGTGCTTTTGTATGTTTCTCTCTCCCCTGGTAGATTTTCTCAGGCAATAATCTGAGTTTATCTTTCTGGCTTTGCAGCATCCCATCTCCCTTAAAGAAGGCTAGCTGTAACTTAACACTACTTTCTGACCAGTATCGAGTAAATTTTGTCTTATTCGCAATATTCGAGATCTCAGCATTCTATGACAGCGGCCACGTCTCACTTAAAACAAAGATGATACAACGAGTTAACCAAATCCCATTACCTTTTTCTCTCCTTGGCTCATGGCTAGACTACATTTCTGATTTATCTGCAGTTAGGTGGAATTATGCAATGGATTTCTGGCCATTGGAACACGTGTGGAAGTCATATATCCACTTCTAGGTCTGGCCTAAAGCTCTTGAAACTATTCTCTTGAGATACTTTGTGTACTCTATCTCATCCATCATCTCCTGGCTTATTGAAAAGCATTCAGTGGAGAACTCAAAAATCCAAGGGATGGAAAAAAGTTAATAAATGAAATGAGTCTAAGTCCCTAAATAAAGATAGAGAAGAGATTTCCCAACCCTCTGCCTACCAGCATTAGACTATTATTGGAGTAAGAAATGCACTGTTCCTGTGTTAGGCCACTGAGAATTTGGATATGCTTGTGAAATTTGAACTCAGATAATCTCAGTAAAGTGCTCATACTTTAATATATATAGTAGGGAAAAACAACTGGGAAATAATTATGACAGTACTACATGTGATATACTAGTTGATGAACCTTTTTTTCTTTGCCTCTTAACCTTTGTTGGATGTCTCAAGTAATGAGTAAATTATGCTTTAGTCCTTGATATTAACTAGAGTGATGTCAACATTTTTGAGTGTCATGACATACTTTCTAATATTAGAATTTGGGGCAGGACACACTTGAGTTCCCTAGTCAGCATCAAACAAGTACCTGCTGTGAACTAACTGAACTGTTGGATATCTTTTTTCTTGATTATCTTTTCTAAAAATTGAAAATAAAAAAAGATATTTTCTATCTCTTTATTGAATAAATCAGTTTACATCACTTATCATAAGATGAAGTAGACCGTGTCTAAATGTAACCAATATTATGAATTTTGGCAAATATATATATACACACACACACACACACACACACACATATAAATATATATATATGTTCATCTCTGCGCATATGTGTGCAGAGATGAACATGTGTGTGTGTGTGTGTGTGTATATATATATGTTGCTCAAAGGTCACTCAAAGGAGGCAAACAGAGCAACTATAGGTCTGTAATTATTTTGCAACAAGTGATTTTAACTAACTTTAATGATGTTGGATAAATCTGTGTTCTGCCATATTCTCTCCAAAAAATAGAAGAGTTAATTTCAGCTAGCAAACAAGCTCAGCCACGTTCTGTATCTCATCCACCCCATTCGTAATATCTCACATCATTCCAGCAATCTCAAGAATTACTGCAACTGTCTCACATTCTGGAAAAGTATTTAGGCTGTTCAGTAAGTAGTCTGACTTTGATGGATTGATTCTAAAATTAAAGTCCTCTAAGATCTCCAATGTTATATCACACAACACTTGGTCATATCTACTCCTGCATTTCTTCTTTCCATTTAAATAACCATGCCCAAACCACATCAAATTACTCACCCTTCTTTCGGGCTGTCTCCTTTCACCTCCCTGTCTTGGCTTCTGCTTTTATCTCCTTAGAATGCCCCCCTTAGTCACTCTACTTTATAAAATTCTGTTGATTTTCTAGTGCTATCACAAGCACCTATTCTTTTGTGAGTTCTTATCTCTTTCCCAGTTAAAAAGAATTATTAGTATTTTATTTCATTTTCAGGTTCTTTTGTTTGTACATAGCAGTACTTAGACTAACTTTTCATGTGCCAGTTTATCATTAAGGGATTATAACCTATGTAGGAGCAGGAATCACATTTCATTATTCTTTACATGGCTAAAAGGAGCTGTATATAAATTTGCTCAATATATGTAGAATGAAACTAGTGAATGCATGGGTAGTTGTGGATGTGTCAGAACATGTGTTTCAAGGAATCTCCCAATTGGATTTTATATCTATTTCAAAACTTCAAGGGAAAAATAAAAATGAGTTGATCTGTAGAAATGATTTAGAAAGACTGAAAAGAACTGAATGCATTTTTAACAGCAATTTTTTTCCTTTATTTAAAAAAAGTAAATGAATTCTGTCAATACTCAGTGTAATCTTAATCTGAAATTCTAAAATTACCAGAAAAAAAGTTTAAGCTGAAATAGAAGAAGCTGCAAAACAATCTATTAGTTTTTTTATTAGAAATTACTTTTATCGAATAGTCTAACATTCAAACATTTAAGACTCAAACCACTTCTTTATATTCCTCTACATTTTTCTCTCTGTGCGTGATTACAAATTTTGTATAAATAGATTTAGGGAAAGGTCAACCATTACAATTAGAGGATAATCTAATAACAATAGTTATATTTGGATAAAATGATGTCACATACCTGATTCAGTGAGGATGCTATACTAAATATCAAAAGAGCATATAGAAAATATGGTTTGAGTTTAATGAAATTGAGCAACAAGAAGCCAAAAAATTATGAGACATTTTCTACTTAAATATGCCTTTCAAGCTACAAATGATAACTAATATAGCAAATTGCAAGAAATGTGATTATAAGGAGAGCTTTGATGTTTTCATCCAAAAGAAAGAAACAGAAAATAATAAAGTATATAATATAAGAAAGTTGTTTCTATGAGCCTGAAGATGAAAAGAAAGATAAATATCAATAAAACAAGTTATTAATTTAGTTCAAAGTTAAATTCAAGTATATAATGTATACTTGAGTATGTGTGTATGTTTGGGGTGTGTGTGTGTGTGTGTAGCTCAGTTTGGCAAAATATAATAATTTATATACACATTGAAATTTACTTTGTGAATAAAATAGCTACTCTTCAAAAATAAATAACATATATGGAAAACATATTTAAGACCAAAAACTAAACTCAAAAATATGTTACCCACATTAGAAAATGTATTATTTTATAGAAACTTGTCTAAGTATTGATTCCCTTAAAAGCTGACTTTGAGACAAGGATTTGGGTAAAAGTAGCTTATGTGCAAGTGATCCCAGGAAGCACTAAAAGAAAGTGGAGATTAGTCCAAAAAGGCAGGAAAGACAACAAAGAATGCAGTCATGCATCAGTTACCATGATGGTTGACCTAGCCTTATTTTCTCAGTGACACACAAGATATTGAATGTAAAAACGTATGTCAGGACTCTTCCAATGAAGGGCAAATATTCTGCAGTATTTGCCCACTCTATTAGGCCATTCTTGCATTGCTATAAAGAAATACCTGACACTGGATAACAGTTCTTCAGGCTTTACAGGAGGCATGGTGCTGGCATATGCTCAGCTTTGGTTGAAGCCTCAAGGAGGCTTCAATCATGGCAGAAGGCAAAGTAGAAGCAGAAACATCACATGGCCAGAGCAGGAGCAAGAAAGAGGGGAGGGGAGGTGCCACACACTTTTAAACAACCAGATCTTGTAAGAACTCACTATCATGAAGACAGCACCAAGTCATTAGGGATCCACCTGCATGACCAAACACCCCCCACAAGGCCCCACCTCCAACACTGGGGATTACAATTCAACATGAGATTTTGGCAGGAACAAATATTTAAACTCTATCCCTCACCAACTTCTAGCTCTCAATGACTTGGGTTAGTCTGTGGGCATTAAATCTCCAGCAGATATCTATCTGAGCATATTCTCGTGGCCAGAGAACCCTTTAGATGAAAAGCCATCAGCTTGTGGAGTACTGTCTGTAGAAGGACTTTGTGAAGGTGGCGGGCCAGGGGGCAGGCGCTCTGAAGGAATATGGTTCAGGTAGAAGCCACATTTATGACAGAGCATGTGGAATTTTCTGTTTTCCTATTTTCAATCTAAGTAGACATCCAAAGACATTAAAATTCTATCACACATAGTATCCATAAGGAATTTAACCTATGTATCAATATGTTTATATATATATCTGTCTACTTACATTAATTAGTGAATATATACTCAAAACATTGGTTCCATGGTCTTAAACAATGAACATCAAATATAAGCTAAAACACCTTCCTATTTAACAGTTGTGTATAGCTTCCAAAAGGAGTTGATTCTTTTTCTATTTCTGATTGCTGAATACATATTTTTCCTGGAATAAGGCTTTACTCACATGAGTAAAATAACCCAAGATGAGATCTTTACCAACAAAAAAACCGAGTGAAAGAATGATTTTTCAGGATATTTGCCAACAACAACAACAACAATAACAACAAAAATGGAAAATTGCTTCTATGAGAACATCTGATTCAACATATGACAATCTATATTATAATGTTAAGTTTAGGAGAACATGCATATGAAATAACCATAAATCGTGCATTAATTTATCTTAACCAAAGGAAGTAATGTCTATATACATAATTTAAATATATACTTTTTCTGTAGTTGATATGTTTCCTACATTTATTTTTCCCTTACTATCATTTATTTCGAGTGCATATAATATCCATATACACAAACTATTGGAAGCATATTTTATTTATTTAATGCTGCACTTATTTATTAGAGTTCACTATGTGTCAGGCAATGCTTTGTAGGAGCTAGGGATTTATGGCAAATAACTCATAATACCTGTCTTAAAGAATTCAGTTTGTAAAATAGATTTACATATAACAATGCTATAAACTAAAGAAGAACATATCATTAGAGGTGTAGACATAATATACTGTAGGAATACAAACAGTGGGGAGGGAAGTAGTTAGTCCTGACTAGAGATTCACCAAGGGATCACAGAGGAATTTCATTTGAACCATGAAAAATAGGTGAAACTTGAATGCACAGAGATGAAGGTAGAAGTGGGAATGTACCAAAGAGACCAAATAGAATGAATAAAGCCTTGGAGATAATAATTGTTCATAGGCTTCTTCAGAGAATGAAGAGTCTTGGGAATGGTTTACATATAGGCAGCTCAGTTGGTAGGGTGATATGCTGCACCAGAAAGGTAAGTTGAGTCTAGATTTTAGAAAACCTTCCATGGACTCACAAGGCAGTTGGACTTCATTCTATCAGCTATGGTGAGAAATAAAAATTTTTGATTAAATAAATCCCACAAACTATGTTTTATAGAGAGAAGTAACTGTAATTAGTCTTTATGGAAATCATTCATCTATGTTAATGCAAAAGAGATGAGTGATTAGGGAAAGAGCAATTTGGAAACAGGTAGACCTATCTCTAAAATGACAGGCTACTCTAAAAATGATAGACAGCTGTAGTTACTCAGGTTAGAGGCAAAAAGATTCCAAACCACAACACTGGCAGTGGGAATTTAAAAAGCAAAGACATTTCAGAGGTAAAACTGACACTATCTTACGAACAATAAGATTTTGGAGCAGTGAAAATGAGAGCAACTAAAGATAGATCTGTGGTTTACATTAGTGGACACTTGGTGCTCTGCCGAGACCTGCTCCAGTCCTTTTACCAGGTTCATACATGCTTGCCCCAGTACCTGCATGTCTTTGTACTTTCTTTTCTCTTTGCATGAAGCTCTAAATGCCTGTAAATGAATGTTCATATCAGATGACATACAGAATAACTAGTGTGAGAGTAGAGAAGTTTAGCTTCCTGGTGTTGAACTGGGAAAAACATTAGAGGATAATTTATTTTCCTGATATCTTGAGTGGGAAGAAGTTGAGGTAGGTACTTTGGCTAAAATTGCATTCTTGCTGGATCCTACCTTTTCTTTGTATTTCATGCCCAACTCCCTTACTCATTTGTTTCTGGAATTGCTGCTGCTTTTTTTTTTAATTGCATTTTAGGTTTTGGGGTACATATGAAGAACATGCAAGATTGTTGCATAGGTGCATATGTGGCAGTGTGATTTGCTGCCTTCCTCCCCTTCACCTATATGTGGCATTTCTCCCCATGCTATCTCTCCCCAACTCGCCACCCCCCGCTGTCCCTCCCCTGTTTCCCCCAACAGACCCCAGTGTGTAGTGCTCCCCTCCTGTGTCCATGTGTTCTCATTGTTCAACACCTGCCTATGAGTGAGAACATGCGGTGTTTGATTTTGTGTTCTTGTGTCATTTTGCTGAGAATGATGGTTTCCAGGTTCATCCATGTCCCTACAAAGGACGCGAACTCATCATTTTTGATGGCTGCATAATATTCCATGGTGTATATGTGCCACATTTTCCCTGTTCAGTCTATCACCGATGGGCATTTGGGTTGGTTCCAGGTCTTTACTATTGTAAACTGTGTTGCAATGAACATTCGTGTGCATGTGTCCTTATAGTAGAACGATTTATAATCCTTTGGCTATATATACCCAGTAATGGGATTGCTGGGTCAAATGGAATTTCTAGGTCCTTGAGGAATCGCCACACTGTCTTCCACAATGGTTGCACTAATTTACATTCCCACCAACAGTGTAAAAGTGTTCCTATTTCTCCATATCCTCTCCAGCATCTGTTGTCTCCAGATTTTTTAATGATCGCCATTCTAACTGGCATGAGATGGTATCTCAATGTAGTTTTGATTTGCATTTCTCTAATGACCAGTGATGATGAGCATTTTTTCATATGTTTGTTGGCCTCATGTATGTCTTCTTTTGTAAAGTATCTGTTCATATCCTTCGCCCACTTTTGAATGGGCTTGTTTGTTTTTTTCTTGTAAATCTGTTTTAGTTCTTTGTAAATTCTGGATATCAGCCCTTTGTCAGATGGGTAAGCTGCAAAAATTTTTTCCCATTCTGTTGGTTGCTGATTCACTCTAATGACTGTTTCTTTTGCCGTGCAGAAGCTGTGGAGTTTGATTAGGCCCCATTTGTCTATTTTGGCTTTTGTTGCCAATGCTTTTGGTGTTTTGGTCATGAAGTCCTTGTCTACGCCTATGTCCTGAATGGTTTTGTCTAGATTTTCTTCTAGGGTTTTTATGGTGTTAGGTCTTATGTTTAAGTCTTTAATCCATCTGGAGTTAATTTTAGTGTAAGGTGTCAGGAAGGGGTCCAGTTTCTGCTTTCTGCACATGGCTAGCCAGTTTTCCCAACACCACTTATTAAACAGGGAATCCTTTCCCAATTGCTTGTTTTTGTCAGGTTTGTCAAAGATCGGATGGTTGTAGATTTGTTGTGTTGCCTCTGAGGCCTCTGTTCTGTTCCATTGGTCTATATCTCTGTTTTGGTACCAGTACCATGCTGTTTTGATTTCTAGAATTGCTTCTTTAACAAATGACTTGCACATAGAATCCTCACTGGAGTGACTATTTCTGGGATACTCATCTTGAGAGGTATTTTGAGATTGAAGGTTTTGATAAAATTAACTAAAAAAAGGAAAAATAGATTCTATCCCTTTGACTCACTTTATTTTAAACTCCAAGAAACATCTCCTGCTGATATATTTTACTTTAGTGAAAACAAATTACCTCCTGTTAGAATTTGCAGTAAAAAATAAGCGATCAAAAGCAAAAGTGAATATCTACATTATGTGACTGTAGTGTGTGGCAGGGTGAGGGGACATGACAATGAATTCTTTTAAAAATCATAAATAGTAATTATATTATTAAGAGCAATACACTAATTCTTCAAGTATTCAAGGCAGTTGGAATATAAGTTTCAAACAATTTTGTAGGTAGCTTAAGTTTATCTAAGTGACATTAAAAAGAAACGCAAGAAGAAGGAAAAAAATGCCAGCCAATACATTTGAATATAAAATTATTTAACATGGAAAATGCCATTTTCTATACTCTGATTCCTTGAGAGTTGGCATAGTAGCTGATGACTTTGGTAGTATTAATTTCATGCCACTCTAAGGAATATAGACTAGTTTTTCCCTCTTCCCAATGGGCCTAATTTTCCTACTGTTTGATTCCTTACATCTACCACTTAATTTTTCAATTATCTTGCCGCTTTTACTATCAAATTATCGCATTTTATTTATTCTGTTATTAGAAACTTCAGTCAAATATTCCGTTTCTAATCCTTTATGAGCTGGAAAACCAAATACTCAAGACTTTTAGCATTACGTATCAAGTAAAATAAAATATTTCTACTCCAGAGTCCAGGATGGTATCTTGGTAAACGCTTGAGGTGGACTATGTGAAAAAGTTTCTAGCTGGCTTTAGTTTTTAAGTGTCTATTTTCTTTCAGTTATTTGATTTATGTCTGTAAGTCTAGAATGTAACATAATGACTTACAGTGAACTGACGACCTTTAATTATAAGTAGAATGAGTTTCAAATCAAGTTGTGTGTGGGGGGGGCATGACAATGAGTTCTATTTTAAGTCATAGATGGCGCGATCTCGGCTCACCGCAACCTCCGCCTCCTGGCTTCAGGCAATTCTCCTGCCTCAGCCTCCTGAGTAGCTGGGATTACAGGCACACGCCACCATGCCCAGCTAATTTTTTTGTATTTTCAGTAGAGACGGGGTTTCACCATGTTGACCAGGATGGTCTCGATCTATTGAGCTTGTGATCCACCCGCCTCGGCCTTCCAAAGTGCTGGGATTACAGGTGTGAGCCACCGCTCCCAGCCTCTATCATATCTTAATGTGCTTTCTAGTCACTTAGCACTACAGTAGCCTGAAGGTCAAAAATTGCATGTGATAAAGTCACTATCTCCATTCTCTCTCCTTATGTTATCTCTTGAAGCCATTCATATAAGCCTTTCATTTTCCTTACAGTGAAACTGCTCTTGTCATGTTCATTGCTAATACATCTGTTAGTAATGCAATGATCTTTATAAAATTTGATATATACAAACATTTGAAACAATTGGTCACACTTTTCTTGAAACAATTTCTTTCATTGGCCAGGCATGGCTCTCATGATGACATTAGTGTTCTTATAATAAGAGATACTGAAGACCTCAGCGTCTCTGCCACGTGAGGACACAGGATGAAAGTGTCACCTGCAAGCCAGGAAGAGAGTACTCATGAGGACCTGACCATATGGCATCCTGATCTTGGGCTTCTGGCCTCCAAAATTATGAGAAATAAATTTCTGCTGTCTACAAAACAGCTCAGTTTAATGTTTATATATAGCACCTTGTTAAATTCTCTCATTGTTTAACAATGAGGAAAACCCGTGACTTCTGAATTTAATTACAACAATGTATCTTACATTTGATTCAGGATAAAAGCAGAATATTTAATTTCAGCCTATGAAAAGTTGAAAAACAAACAAACAAACAAAAAAAACATGAAAAATAGAGCCCTCAAAATGGTCTATAAGGTTCTCGGGCGTTTTTAGCCCTATCCTTGGTCCATATCATCTGTTACTTTTCCTTCTGCTCTAGCAACCTTGGGCTCTTTGCAATTCAGAGTGTGAGCAGGTGTTTCCTCTTCCTGGAACACTTTTCTTTGTATGAACATATGGGTGATTTTCTTCACTTTTGGTTTCACTCAAATCTCATCTGATGATGAATGTTCCATGATAACATCTCCCCTCCACACTTTCTAGGTTTCACATCCCATTTCCCCTGTATGCATTGCATTGATTGTCACCATGTGGCACACATATTTACTTATAGGTTTGCTTATTATTTGCTCTCTTAATTAGAATGGAAACACTTTAAGGGCAAGGACTATGTCATTTTACTCATTGCTATATCCACATTTTCTTGAATAGTGCCTGGCACGTGGTATTTTTCAGTATATGTATGTTGAATGACTTGTTGGATAAATTTAACCCCAATTCTTTATTATTCATTAGCTAATATTTACATTATTCCTCAAAACCAGAAATCAACCTGGTTAAACACTGAATCATAGAAAACATCCACGAAGTGATTTTAAGCTGGAATATATTACCTAACATAGCTATTTATAAATGTTATGCCTTTAAGCATGTTTACTTAGCTTTTTCAGTGTTAGGTCCCCTATTTACAATGAAAATCAAAATCTTTACTTTTCAAGTTATTGTAGTGAAATGAGATAATATATGTTAATTTTCTAGTTTAGTGCCTACCGTATTACAGGAGCTTCATAAAATATTTCATGCCATTTTCCCAACTAGGGATTAGTCAAGTGCTTTGGGACATACACAATACGGAACCTCAATAAAAATATTACTGAGCATCAACCATATGCATGGTAGTTTTTTTGGTGGGAATTGAGAAAGAGACAGAGAGAGATAATACAAAAATTTTTAAATGTGGTATCCTAACCTAAGGAACTTACAATGTAGTAGGAAGAGGGGCGCATGAGTAAGGCAACTTAAAGCAGCCTAGAAAAATAGCATAGTATGGGAGAAGTATTGGTTTTGGTGTTAGAAGACATTGCTTTGAATCCCAGGTTCATTAATGATGAATTTAGCCACTGTAAAGTGTAATTTGTTATTAATAACACAACTGGCAACATTGTGAATATTAAATGAGGATTAGTTGTTGCAGCGTTTTTGGTATATTGAAAAACTATCTATAAATCAGATTTATTATTTTTATGAGAAATGTTGAATATCCTTTTCATTGTACTCTCATTGCATTTCCTGTACCATATATTAGCACTTACCTCACATGATCACACATGATCACATCAAACACGTAGTTTGATAAACTATGAGTTTCATTAGTGAGGTGAGAATTCTTTGAGGGCTGAGATTGTTCTATTAATTTTAGTTTTATGATGCCTATTTAACAAATGTTGAATGAAGGAAGGTAAGGAAAGTGAATAAATGGTTCTAATGGAGGTGTAAGCATATTAGAGGGAATAATAATTGTCAACTTATATGGAGGGATAGAAATAGAGAAGACTATTTAGGGAGTGGCATATTCAACTTAAATCTTGAAAACTGAATTGGAGTTTAACAGGCAAAGGATAAAAGAACATTACAGGTGCAGTAAAGGTTCTTCAGCTGAACTCAAAAGATAGGATTCCAGGGACTCATAAAGTGATTATATAATTTTATATGTTTATCCATTTGTCCCAAGGTTAGGGATTATAGTTTTGCTAATAGGCTCAAAGTTGTCAGTGTCACAATAAAAAGTTAAGTAAGAATACTGAGGTTGAGAGAAGAAAGTGAGTAAAAACAAAATGTGAGACAGCCAAAGCATAATTTGGAAGTAAGAAATGTGTTTGCTATAACTGGATTGTGTTCACACCATACTTTAAAACCTGAAAAATCAGGAATTTAATTTTCCTTTAAAAAAACCACATACTTTTTATATGTCTAAACACAATACTAACTTTTATAAATGTAAATGCATAGTTTTTTATTAAATGTAATTTAAATACAGTCTTAAGGAAGATCAAAACCCAGTTACTCATTCAAAACTGTCTATTTTATTGATTCACAGCAACTCTTTTAAGTCTTTTTAATTCTTTGATTCTCACTTATTCTTAAAGGGCAGAATTTTAGCCTTAGATTGTTTCCAATTGAGTCTTGGCTTCGTTCTTTATAATAGAGAACAGCTGGTTGCCTATGGTAATCCCAGCAGTAAATGCCAAACTAAAGATGGGATATAGAACACAGTGTTTGGAAAACAGGTTAGATCAGAGTCAAAATTCTTCCCTCAATTAAAGATGGCAATGATTACCATGCTGACTGCAATTCAGAATGGCTTTGCTTTTCATTTACTTGTTTTTAACATATATATATTGTACATATATATATAGTCAAAAGCTATAGCTAATACATAGACTATGTATATAGTCTATATATACAACTATATATATAGTTATATGCATATATAGTCAAAAGTCACTTATATTTATCCTTTATATAGTCTATTAAATTACTCAGAAATTATATAATCCACCACAAATCTTTTAAAGAGGAATATGCTGTTCTGTGGAAACAGCCTTGTTTCATAAGGGTCTTTCCAGAGAGCATTCTGCTGAGTCATCTGCTAAAAACATTGACTTCCTACACTACAGAATATTGGGAAAAGCATCAGACTTTGCATTTTCTGTAATGGTTTTACAAATTGGAATGTCCAATTCATTTGATTAACAATTAGAAGAGAAGCTTCAGTTTTAACCTTGTACAGGCTTCACCCATGCAAATATGTCTTACCTAATTCCTTTCTGCTGGATGAATGAAGGTGCACTGTAGTACAGAGGGAGAATAAAGGGACAGAAATAATAAACAGAGTAGTGATAACCCTGTATATTTGTATAGAGGTTTGCAGTTCAAAAAGTACTGTCACACAATGCCACACTGGAAAAATAATGGAAATTTGGATTCAGAGAAATCGGAGTTTAATTAGTAGTTCTAGAGTGTATTAGAAACGTAATGAAATCACTTGCTCTGTAAGCCCCAGTGTTACTTCCTTATAAGGAAGATCGCCTGTTTGCCTAGTCTACCTATAAGCATTTTAGGGAAGACTAATTTGAATTAAATCAAACAGGGAAAGTAAAAGCATCAGTAAACTTTGAGTGCCCTGCTGAGGTTAATCATCATCATTATCACCAACATCATCATTATCATAATCATTTATTTAACATTGCATAAAAGAGGACAATTTTTCATTTAATAATAATGGACATCCAAAAGAATTGGATTTGTATCTTATCATAAGTAAATATTAAATATGCAAATGAAATTTTTGTGCATTTTATTTTAAAGGGGCAATATTAGGGAAAATAAGATAAAACATTTTTAGTAAGATACTTGAGAAGATAAATTGACTAAATATGGGAAAAATAAAAACTTACCTTAAGAGTACAAAAATTATACAAGGATTATGGCCCTGAGTTTCAGGAAAAAAATAAGAGTGAGCATTAGAGTGAGAGTGAAAAAAATGTTTAGTCCACAGATATCTATTTTCTTAATTTTTAAAACAAAATTTAAAAAAATCTATGGGTACATAGTAGGTACATAAACACAAATACTATGTGGGCACATAGTAGGTATGTACCCACATAGTAGGTATGAGATGTTTTGATATAACCATGCAATGTGAAAAAAAGCACATCATGGAGAATGGGGTGTCCATCCCCTAAAGAATTTTCCCTTTGAGTTCCAAACAATCCAGTTATACTCTTTACGTTATTCTAAAATGTACAATCAAGTTATTACTGACCATAGTCATCCTATTGTCCTATCAAATAGTATGTCTTATTCATTCTTTCTAACTATTATTTTGTATATATTAACCATCCCCACCTCCCCCCCATCCCCCCACTACCCTTCCCAGCCTCAGGTAACCATCTTCTATTATGTCCATGGGTTCAATTGATTTAACTATTAGATCCCACAAATAAGTGAGAACATGTAATGTTTGTTTTTCTGTGCCTGGCTAATTTCACTTAACATAATGACCTCCAATTCCATCCATTTTGTCGCAAGTGATTGGATTTCATTCTTTTTTATGGCTGAATAGTACTCTATTGTGTATATGTACTACATTTTCTTTATGCATTCATCTTTTGATGGACACTTAGGTTTCTTCCAAATATTAGCTATTGTAAACAGTGCTTCAACAAACACAAGGGTGCAGATATCTCTTTGATATACAGATTTCCTTTCTTCTGGGTATATACTCAGCAGTAGGATTGCTGGATATTATGGTAATTCAATTTTTAGTTATTTGAGGAAACTTCAAACCATTGTCCATAGTGATTGTACTAATTTCATTCCCACCAACAGTTAATAAGGGTTCCTTTTTCTCCACATCCTGGCTACATTTGTTACTGTCTTTTGGATATAAGCCATTTTAACTGGGGTGAGATGATATCCCATTGTAGTTTCGATTTGCATTTCTCTGATGATCAGTGACATTGAGCACCTTTTCATATGCCTGTTTTCCATTTGTATGTTTTCTTTTGAATAACGTCTATTCAAATCCTTGCCAACTTTTGATCAGATTATTAGATTTTTTTCCTATATAGTTGTTTGAGCTCTTTATATGTTCTGGTTATTAATCCTTTGTCACATGGGTAATTTGCAAATATTTTCTCCCATTGTTTACTTAGTGGATTGTTTCATCTGTGCACAATCTTTTTAACTTGTAATCTCACTTGTTCATTTTTTGCTTTGGTTGCCTGTGCTTGAGGAGTATTTCTCAAGAAGTCTTTGCCAAAACTAATGTCCTGGAGAGTCCTTGATATTTTCTTGTCATAGTTTCATCGTTTGAGGTCTTAAATTGAAGTCTTTAATCCATTTTGATTTGATTTTTATATATGGCTAGAGATAGGAATCTAGTTTCATCTTTTGCATATGGATATCCAGGTTTCCCAACACCATTTATTGAAGAAACTGTCTCTTCCCCAGTGTATGTTATTGGCAACTGTGTCAAAAATGAGTTCACTATAGGTATGCAGATTTGATTCTGAGTTATCCTTCTGCTCCATTGGTCTATGTGTCTGTTTTTATGCCAGTACCATGCTGTTTTTGTTACTATCATTCTGTAGTATAATTTGAAACCAGGTAATGAGATTCCTCCAGTTTTCTTCTTTTGCTTTGAATAGCTTTGCTATAGTGGGTCTTTTGTGGTTCCATATAAATTTTAGCATTGTTTCTTCTATTTCTGTGAAGAATGTCATTAGTATTTTGATAGGAATAATTGCATTGAATTTGTAGATTGCTTTGGATAGTAAGGACATTTTAACAATACTGAATCTTCCAATTCATGAACATGGGATATGTTTCTATTTTTTGGTGTCCTCTTCAATACCTTTCATGAATGCTGTGTAGTTTTTCAATATAGAGATCTTTCATCTCTTAGGTTAAATATAATTAATTCCTAGGTATTTAATTTTATGTGTGTGTACTGTAAATGAGGTTACTTTCTTGATTTGTTCTTCACACTGTTCACATCAGCAACAATGCAGCTGATTTTTGTATATTGATTTTCTATCCTGTACCCTTGCTGAATTTATCAGTTCTAATAGTTTTCTTGTGGAGTCTTTAGGTTTTTCCAAATACAAGATTATATCATTAGCAAACACAGATAATTTGACTTATTTCTTTCCAATTTGGATGTCCTTTACATATTTCTCTTGTCTGATTGCTCTCACTAGGACTTCCAGTGCTATGTTAAATGACAGTAGTGACAGTGGGCATCCTAGTCATGTTCCAGATCTTAAAAGAAAGGCCTTCATTTTTTTCCAATTCAGTATGATACTAGCTGTTAATCTGTTATATAAAGCTTTTATTATGTTGAGGTATGTTTCTTCCATCCCCTGTTTTTTGAGGGTTATCATAAAGATATGTTAATTTTATCAAATGCTTTTTCAACATTTATTGAAATGATCATATGGTTTTAATCCTTCATTCTGTTGATATAATGTATCACATTGATTGATTTGTGTATGTTGAACAATCTTTGTATCACATGGATAAATCCCACTTTGTTATTATAAATGAACTTTCTAATGTATTATTGAATTTGGTTTGCTAGCATTTTGTTGAGGATTTTTGTATCAATATTCATCAGAGATATCGGCCCCTAGTTTTCTAATTTTGATGTGTCTTTGTCTGGTTTTAGTATTAGGGTAATACTTGTCTCATAGCATAAGTTTGGAAATATTTCCTTCTACTCTATTTTTTGGAACAGTTTGAGTAAGATTGGTGTTCTTTAAATGTTTGGTAGAATTCAGCAGTGAAGCCATCATGTCCTGGGCATTTCTTTACTGGAAGACTTTTTATTACAAGTTCTATCTCATTACTTGTTATTGATCTGTTCAGGTTTTGGGTATCTTCCTGATTCAATCTTAGTAAAGTGTATGTATCTAGGAATTTTTCCATTTCTTCTAGATTTTTTAGTTGATTGGCATATAGTTGCTCATAGTAGCCTAATTCACAAACATCTTTTAATGAGATCAGAATATACAGTTTAGAAAAAAGCCCTCTGTCGAGCTGCTAAGATTTGTAAGGTACAAACTAGTAGCTGTATTCACTGTTTTGAGATTCATACTGTCTATGCTTGAATTATGTGCATAAAAATGTCAAATAATGGGAAATGATAAAGAGAAGGAGAATGTGACTGATTTATATGACTATACAAAATTTTATATTTGTTGAAAAACATTAGCCAAAATTTGGAAAGAAGGCAAATGATGATTGCATGTCATTTTATTTCAATACTGGAGTACTGTCTAATAAGCCTTTCTAGGAATTGTTTATCTATCTAGAGGCCTGTCCCTTTTATTAGGACCAAGATTTGGATAAATTACCTGCTAACTTGTATTTTGTGATTTTTTTTAAAGGTAGAGATACAAATAAGTTCTGTCCTATAGAAAAGATAACTTTAAAAAATATGATTTTACTGCCCTACAGGAGTCTAACTTAGCAAAGTAATTTCAGTATAATTTTTCCAACTGACTATATAAAATCTCTGTTCCTCACATACTCTTTGAACCACACAGTTGTTTCTTCTATTTATGAATTAAATAATCTATCTCATTACTCTATATTTGTACTTCATACACTATTTTTTTAATTTGACATTTTGACATTTTGTTTTAATTTATTTTTTTACATTTTTCCCCAAAATTTTTTACATTTTCCCCAAAATTTGAGAAGACAAATTATTTTACATTTTTCTTACACATAATTTTTTTACATTTTTCTCCAAAATTTGAGAAGACAACAAGAAATTGGGCAGTCTTATATGGCTTTCATATAATTGGACCTATGTTTTACCTTTATAAAGCATTATTTATCATTTTTGTCATTGGTAATGTCATTGAGACAATTGTTCTGAGATACATGACACAAAAGTTCTGGTATACATGTGCAGAATGTGCAGGTTTGTTATATAGGTATACATATGCCATGGTGGTTTGCCACACCTATCACCCCATCGTCTAGTTTTTAAGCCTCACATACATTAGGTATTTGTCTTAATGCTTTTCTTCCCCTTGTCCCCAACTGGCCCTGGTATGTAATGTTCCTCTCCCTGTGTCCATGTGTTCTCATTTTCAACTCCCGTTTATGAGTGAGAACATGCGGTATTTGGTTTCTGTTCCTGTGTTAGTTTGCTGAGAATGATGGCTTCCAGCTTCATCCACGTCCCTGCAAAGGACATGAACTTATTATTTTTCCATGGCTGTGTAGTATTCCATGGTTTATGTATGCCACATTTACTTTATCCAGTCTATCACTGATGGGCATTTGGGTTGGTTCCAAATCTTTGCTATTGTAAAAAGTGCTGTAATAAACACACATGTGCATGTGTCTTTATAACAGGATAATTTATGTTAAGATATTAACTCATGCAATTATGGGGCTACTAAGTCTAAAACCTACAGGGCAGGACAGTGATCTAGGGACCCAGGGAAGAGTTGCTATTGCAGCTCTAGTCTGAAGGCAGTCTGGAGGCAGAATTGCTTCTTCCTTAGAGACCGTAGCCTTTTCTCTTCAAGGGAGATTTGTCTTGCACCTTAGGTGCCAGGAGGGCCACAGAAGGGCAGAGTACCAAGTGAGTTCTTGGGGTCTCTGATTTCAGGACTTGAGACTTGGACAGCATTTCTAGATCTTCTCTGGGCCAGAGAGAAGCCCACTGCCCTGAAGTGTGAATTCTAGCCCAGGCAACATTCATCACAACCTGATTTAAGAGTTCTGGTGCCTTAAGGGAACATTGGTGGTAGTCTGGCAGTACTGCTAGTGGCCAGAGGTGGTGGTGGCTATGGGTTGAGGCTCCTTTGCCTTTGGAAAGGGAGGAAGGAGTGGGAAGGACTGCATCTTGTGGTTTGAGTGCCAGCTTAGCCACAGTACAATAGAACACCAGCTAGAATTTTAAAATTTTTGACTCTAGCTCTTCATTCTCCAGTGATACTTCTGGACCCACCTAGGGCCTGAGGGACATTGCCTCACTGAAGGGAAGGACACAGGCCTGGATGGCTTTGCCACCTGCTGATCATAGAGGTCCAAGGGCCTTGAGCAAATGAAAGCAGTAGCCAGGGCGTGGTTACAGCAGGCATTGGGGGAGACCCAGGTCTGAATCAGCACAGTCATAGTAGTGGTAGCTACAGAGCTGCCTGAGTCATTCTACTCTCAGTTTTAGGTGGCTCAGGACAGAGACAGAGACTCCGAACATTTGGAAAAAGTAAGGGAAGAGAACAAGAGTCTTTGCCTGGTAGTCCAGAGAATTCTTCCAGATCTTGTCCAATACAGTCATGGTGATATCTCTACAAATCAGCAAGAACCACAGTGTTGCTGGGCTTGGGATACCCACTAAAGCAGAAACAGCTTAGATCACAATGCTCAAATCCTTTCAAATATCTGGCACGCCTTCCCAAGAAGGAAAGCTTCTAATAAGCCCAGAGAATGAAGACTACAATGAATACCTAACCGTTCAATGCCCATTCCCTGAAGAATATCTACTAGCATCAACACCATCCAAAAATATATGACCTCAGCAAATAGACTAAATAAGCCACCAGGGACCAATCTTGGAGAAACAGAGATATATGACCTTTCAGATGCAGAATTCAAAATAAATGTGTTGGGGAAACTCAATGAAATTAAAGATAAGACAAAGAAAGAATTCAGAATTCTATTCAGATAAATTTAAGAAAGAGATTGAAATAATAAAAAGGAATCAAGCAGAAATTCTGGAGCTGAAAATGCAATTGGCATACTGATGAATGCATCAGAGTTTTTAAATAGAAGAACAGACCAAGCAGCAGAAAAATCTTGTGAGCCTGAAGACAGACTATTTGAAAATAAACAGAGGACTCAAAAGAAAAAGAATAAAAAACAATAAAGCATGCCTACAGGACTTAGAATATAGTCTCAAAAGGACAAATCCATGAATTATTGGCCTTAACAAGAAGGTAGAAAAAGAGATAGGGATATAAAGTATATTCAAAGGGATAACAGAGAACTTTCCAAGTCTAGAGCAAGATATCAATATATAAGTTGTTCTACAACCTACAAGAAGGTTACAGACACCAAGCAGATTACATCCAAAGAAGACTATCTCAAGGAATTTAATAGTCAAACTTTCAAAGGTAAAGGATAAAGAATCCTAAAAGCAGGAAGAGAAAATAAACAAATAGCATACACTGGAACTCCAGTATGTTGGGCAGCCAATTTTTAAGTAGAAGTCTTACAGGCCAGGAGAAAGTGGCATGACATATTTAAAAAGCTGGAGGAAAAATCTTTTACCCTAGAATGATAAATCTAGTGAAAAGATCCTCCAAACATGAAGGATAAATAAAGACTTTCCAAGTTGGTTTTCTGAAAAGTTAAAAAATTGAGAAATCTTTAGTTACACTAAGGAAAAAAGATGATAAAGATGATATTATTATAGCTAAAGAGAGGGACTTTCTTTAGCTCTGGTAAATAAGTCAGAAATGAAAAACAGGCATTACAACTGATACTGCAGAAATCCAAGGAATCATTAGTGACTACTGTGAGCAACTATATGCCAATACATTGGAAAATCTAGATGAAATGAACAAATTCCTAGATATATACAATCTGCCAAAATTGTACCAAGAAGATATCCAATACCCAAACAGACCAACAATAAGTAATGAGATTGAAGCTGTAATAAAATATCTCCCTGTAAAGAAAAACCTGTGATGTGATGGCTTCACTGCTGAGTTCTACTAAACATTTAAAGATGAACTAATACAAATCCTATTCAAATTATTATGAAAAATAGAATAGGAGGGAATATTTATAAACTCCCACCAGAAGGCCCATATTACCCAGTATTATCCTGATACAAAACTAGACAAAGACACATCAAAAAAAGAAACTACAGGCCAATATCTCTGATGAATATTGATGCAAAAATTCTCAACAAAATATAGCAAACTGAGTTCAGCAACACATTAGAAAGTTCATTCATCATGACCAAGTGGAATTTATCCATGTGATGCAGGGATTGTTTAACATTCACAAATCAAACAGTGTGATACATAATATTAACAGAATGAATGATAAAAACCATATGATCATTTCAATTGATGCAGAAAAAGCATTTGATATAATTCAACATCCTTCATGTAAAAACCCTAAAAAAAACTTGGAATGGAAGATACATACCTCAACATAATAAAGGCCTTATATGACAGACTCACAGCTAGTGTCATATTGAATGGGGGAAAATGGAAGACCTTTTCCCTCAGATCTGAAACATGAAAAGGAATCCCAGTGTCAGCACTGTTATTCTCCATAGTACTGGAAGTCCTGCTAGAGCAAGCATACAAGACAAAGATATAAAAAGCATCTGTATCAGTTTGTTCTTGCACTGTTATAAAGAACTACTATAGACTGGGTAATTTATAAAGAAAAGAGTTTAACTGACTCTCAGATAACTGGAGGTGAGGGGCTCAGAAAACTTACAATTATTGCGGAAGGTGAAGGGGAAGCAAAACAAGTCTTCACGTGGCCAAATCAGGAGGAAGATAGTGAAAGGTGAAGTTCTACACACTTTTAAACAATGAGATCTTGTGAGAACTCATTCACTATCACAAGAACAGCAAGGGGGAAATCTACCCCATGATCCAATCACCTCCCAGTGGGTACCTCCTTCAACATCAAAAAATACAATTTGACATGAGATTTGTGTGGGGACACAGAGCCGAACCATATCAGCATCTAAATTGGAAAGAAATAATTAAAATTATTCTTCTTCGCAGATATAGTCTTACATTTGGAAAACGTAAAGACTTTGCAAGAAACCAGAACTGATAAAGTTGCAGGATATAAAATCAAAATACAAAAATCATTAGCATTTCTATATGCCAACAGTGAACAATGTGAAGAAGAAAAAAAAAAGAAAAGTAATCTTATTTATAATACCCACACGTGAAATTAAATGCCTAGAAATTAGTTTAGCTAAAGAACAGAAAGAACTCTCTATTGAAAACTACAAAACATTGCTAAAAGAAATTGAAGAGGACACTAAAAAAATAGAAAAACAGGTCATGTTCATAAATTAGAAGAATCAGTTTTCTTAAAATGTCCATAGTACTCAAAACAATCTATGCATTCAATGCAATTCCTATCAAAATGCCAATGACATTTTTCACAGAAATAGAAAAAGGATAACTCAGAAACAAATCCATACACCAACACAGAACTCATTTTTCACAAAGGTGACAAGGACATACACTGGAAAAAAGACAGTCCTCAATAAATGGTTCCGGGAAAACTAGATATCCCAATGCAGAAGAATGAAACTAGACCCCTATCTCTCATCATATATAAAAATCACATCAAAATGACATAAAGACTTAAATCTAAGATCTAAAACTATGAAACTACTGTAAGAAAACATTGGGGAAACTATCCAGGACATTGGTTTGGGCAAAGACTTCATGAGCAATACCCCACAAGCACAGGCAAGCAAAGCGAAGAATGGACAAATAGGATCACATAAAGTTAAAAATCTTCTGCACAGCAAAAGATACAATCACAAAATGAAGAGACAACCCAAAGAATGGGAGAAAATATTTGCAAACTAATCACCTAACAAGGTACTAATGACCAGAATATATAAGGAGCTCAAACAACTGTACAGGAAAAAATCGAATAATCTGACAAAAAGGTGTGCAAGTGACTTAAAAAGAAACTTCTCAAAAGAAGACATAGAAATGTGGTGGGTGTAGTGGCTCATTCCTGTAATCCCAGCAATGCGAGGCTGAGGCAGGAGGATCACCTGAGGTAAGGAGTTTGAGACCTACATGGTGAAACCCGTCTCTACTAAAAATACAATTAGCCAGGCGTGGTGACTCATGCTTGTAATTCCAGCTACTTGGGAGGCTGAGGCAGAAGAATCACTTGAACCCAGGAGGCAGAGGTTGCAGTGAGCTGAGATGTTACCGTTGCACTCCAGCCTAGAAAACAAGAGTGAAACTATTTGTAGAAGAAGAAGAAAGAGGAGGGGGAGGAAGAGGACGAGGAGGAGGAGGAGAAGGAGAAGGACGAGGAGGAGGAGGAGGCGGTGGCGGCATACAAATGGAAAACAGACGTATGAAAAGGTGTTCCACATCACTGACTATCAGAGAAATGCAAATCATAACTGTAATGAGATATCATTGCATCCACTTAAAATGGCTTATATCCAGAAGACAGGCAATACCAAATGCTGGTGAGGATGTGGAGAAAAAAGACCCCTTGTAAACCGTTGGTGTAAATGTAAACTAATACAGCCACTATGGAGACCAGTTTGGAGTTTACTCAAAAAAAAAAAAAAAAAAAAAAAAAAAAAATTAAATGTTGAGTTACCATATGATTCTGTAATCCCACTGCTGAGTATATACCCAAAAGAAAGGAAATCAGTATATTGAAAAGGTATCTGCATATCTATGTTTGTTGCAGTACTTTTCATAATAGCTAAGATTTGGAAACAACCTAAGCATTGATCAACAGATGAATGCATTTAAGAGATGTGATACATATACACAATGAAGGACTATTTAGCCTATATGTATATATATAGGCTATATATATTTGTGGGAACCAAAAATCAAATCAATTGAACTCAGGGACTTAGAGAGTAGAAGGATGGTTACTAGAGGCTGGGAAGAGTAGCAAGGGGGGCTGTGGAGGGGGTGGGGATGGTTAATGGGTACAGAAAATGGAAAGAATGATTAAGACCTGTTATTTGATAGCACAATAGGGTGACTACAGTCAACAATAACTTAATTGTGTCTTTTAAAATAACTTGAGTACAATTGGATTGTTTGTATCTCAAAGTATAAAGTTTTCAGGGATTAGATATCCTGTTCTCCATGATGTGTTTATTTTACATCAAAAAATGTCACGTACCCTATCAATATATACATCTGCTATGTGCCTATGAAATGTTTTTAAAAGATGGCAGAAGTGAATTTTACTGAAATGTAAATGAGTTAAGCCCACTGATGAACAGAGATTATCAGATGAATAAACCTAACTAAGAAAGTTGAAAAAAATATGAATGGAAAAGTTATGTTGCATACTTATGAAGTCTAAATTTACAGCTATAGCTTTAATATCAGACAAAGTAGAATAAGAGAAGAGCAAGTCTTTAAAATGCAACATAAATTTACTAAAACCTACAGTGTTCTTCAAAAAGGCGTTACTTACCCTGTCAGATATTACTATATATCTATAAGTAATCATAATAAAAACAATGTGACCCTGACACGGATACTGACAAAGATTCCAATCAGACACAATTAAAGACTTAGAAATGGGTGGAACCTCTAAACAGTGGGAGAAAGAGTTGTTTAGGTGGTAACATTAGAGGCAAAACTCTAAGAGTAATAGGAGAATATACTTTTGACTTTCAGATGGGAGATAAAACATCTTTAAAATCTCAAAAGTATTAACCAAAGGGTAAAAAGCACATTTGAATTAAGAACATTTTCTCATTATAGGACATCAGGAGCAAAGCTAAAAATCAAGGAGAAGAGATTTCAACATGTAAAGCAATATGAAATACGAATCTAAAATATTTAAGAAAGATCTTTATACAAAGAAGAAAAAGGCAGGAATTTTTATAAGAATAAGTAAATTTTAAAACAGGGCTTCAGTGAACTTCAGTGATGTTTGGTCTACTAGTAACCCAAGAAATGCAAATTGAAACATAAATAAATCATTTTATACACATCAAATGAGATAGGGAGAGGAACAGAGAGAGAGAGAGAGAGAGAGAGCAGTAGCAGATATTTGCAAAGATAGGTGTAGAACTTATGGTTCATTCAAAGAAACAACTGCTAAGAGTGACATCAAACAACATGTTTATTATATATAAGAAATTGACCCCATACAATTACAAGAATTGGTTAATCAGTCTGTATAAAGTGGCAGTTTCCGCATCTGGGCTGGGGCTGAAGGAAAAGCAGTCAGGAAGGAAAGAGATTTTTAAGTAAAGATGTGCAAGGAAATATTGAAACCTGGAGAAAGGAACAAACTAGAACATGTGTTAGTCTCACACTGCCTCTAAACCTCCAGCTGATGCTGCTGAATGTCGCCTGACCCAAGAGGCGGGGTCTGCAGAAGGGCAATCAACTTCCAGGAGCTAGAGGAGCTGTGAACCGGCTGCTGACCCACCCCACAGAGTGAGTCTGCAGATCCATAACAATGTGTGAGAGCTGCAGCGGTGTCCACTTTTATTGTCTTGACCTTTGGAGCATGAAATAATATCGCTTCTATGGCTCTTTTGCTTTCTAAAACTCATGCAAATAGTCTCTTGTGGCCCACACTGAGCCAGAACAATATAGGAAGAGAAAATCAGGGAAATATAACTCCAGCTTAATTAAGATGACCCGATACAAATCTGCAACAGGCCGCTCCTTGCCTATTTGGCATCCACATACATATTTTTTCAAATACTGTTAAATTAATTTCCAAATAAAGGCAACAGAAAAATCACCCCTTTGCCAAACATAATGCAGTTATTCTTCTTGAATACTGAAATAGACAACCTTCTCCACAACAGAGGATGCAAAATCCTTTTATCTATTTTTGAGTGGTATTTATTCCTCTTCTGAGTCATATTCCCCCTTTGATATTTTATAATTTAAATACTGAAATAGAAAGTTAAATACCATTAACATATTTATGTCAGATGATAGAGAAGTGGGAGAGGAGAAAATGAAAAACTAGTTGATATATGCTTAAATGTATGCATATTAATAGAAATAGATGCATGTAACTGTTACAGTCTCTAGGCCTGCAACCCATCACATGGCTAGTTATAAGCTGGTGCTTTTTCCCACTATCTATGTTATATACTATTTGTCTCTAGCAAGAATCTTGGTTAGTCTTAGTTCCCTGCCTTATGGAATGACAAAACCTTCATTCCTAGAAATTCTGGACCATTAATATTTTCTCCTATATTGGGTTGTTGACTTTAGTTACAAGGTCATATGAGTAATAAGAAGAAATATAGGGGATTGTCTGCATTCCAGATATTTTCCTTCTTACTCTCACTGTGTAGCAGCAACCCAGTCCCCCTTTCATAGTCAGGATCAATTGCCCCAGAAGATACAGCAATCCCCTTTTCCCTTCTAGATTCCCTGGGATGAGGAGCATAAATTGGCCAGATGACTTTCTCTCCTTCCACTTTATGGAAGTCACTGCCATGTGTCTTGGTCAAAGCATTACTATGTCCTTTGATGAAGCTTCTTTCCTTTGAAAACTGATTTGTAGACAAGTGGAGTTGAAAGTTGCAGTGACAGGAGAGCCAAATCTTGCTAGTGCCTCACAAAGGTACTGGTGAGCACACCCACTCACATCTCTACCCTAGACTCATCATTCCAGGATATGGGAGAACAACATCTATATTTGTTTCCAAGTTAAGCCATATACTACAACTTGGAGAAGTTTGCTCCAAGCCTTTAAACTAGTGTCCTGTATCTGGCACACAAAGTTGAGTCTTCAAAAGGTCATTCCAGTGTTCTATTATGCCAGCCACTTTAGGATAAAGGGAAATTTAACAGCACTAGGAAATTGTGTGGCCATGGGTTGATTGTCTCACTTTACTTGCTACTGGGTGACTTTTTTGGTTACAATCAATGCTGTATGGAAAAACATGATTGTATATAAGGGATTCCCTGAGTCTACAGATGATAGCTTTGGCAGAAACATTGTGGGCAGGGAAGACACATTCCAGAGTAAGTGTGTATTCCAGTGAGAACAAAAGTTTGCACATTTCTTGATGGAAGTAGTCCCATGTAATTAATCTGACACCAGGTGAGTGGCTGATTTCCTGGGTACTGGTCACACATTGGAGGCTAAGAATTGGTTTCTACTGTTGTCATATGGCACACATAGTTGTGGCTGAAGCTAGATTAGCCTTGATGAGTACAAGTCTGTATTGCTAAGCCCATGCAAAACTTTCATCTTTGTCAAGACAGCCATTTTATCACGAGTCCTTGGGCTCATAATAAACAGGTTAGATAAGAAAAGAGGTTGACAGATGTCAACAGAATGGGTAATTATATCCATCTTATTACCTTCTACTTCAGAAGTTGTTTTTTGATGAGAACACATGGGTACAAATGTCTTCAAAATCTGTGACTATTTGAAAGGTCCATCTACATACTTCTTTCTCAGATCTTTTCACCAGTTTCCCCATTTTACTTCTTCCGAGTTTCTGACCATCAGCCCCAAACTATTAGCCACCACCTATCTATTCCATGTAAATCTGTATCCCAGCTTCTGGGCAAAGTGCAAAATCATGTCTGTTGCTCAGTATCATGCCTACTATTCTGAATTTGATCTATGAATTCAAAATAATTGCATTCAAAATCTCAGCATATCATTTTGTGGATGTTGTAAAACTGATTCTAAAGGCAAAAGACTCAGATAGAAAACACAATACTAAAGAAGGAAAACAAAGTCAGAGGATTGCTACCACCTGACTTACAGACTTAAATATAAAGCTATATTAATCAAGACAATGTGGTGTTGGTGAAAGAACAGACAAATAGATCAGTGGAGAAAAACCACAGAGTCCAGATATAGATCACATGAATATAATCAACTGATCTTTGACAAACTAATAAAGGCAATTTAATGAAGAAAGAACAGTCTTTCCAATAAGTAGTGCTGAAACAATTGGACTTTCAATGAAGGAAGAAAAAGAATCTTGACCCCAACCTTACACCTTTTACAAAAATTTATTCAAAGTAGATCTCAGAACCAAATGTAAACTATAAAATTACAATGCTTCTGGAAGATAACACAAATGAAAATCTAGGTAACTTTGAATTTTGAGATATATTTTTAGATACAACACCAAAAGAACAATCCATAAAAAAAATTGATATGTTAGATTTCAATTTTGCAAAAAACACTGTTAGAAGAAAAGACAAGCCACAACCTGAAAGAAAATCTTGCAAAATACATATCTGATAAAGGCCTGGTACCCAAAATATGCAAAAATTCTTAAAATACTGATAAAAATGGGCCAAAGGTCTAAGAAGACATCTCACTAAAGAGGCTATATATATGAAAAATTAGTGTATTAAAAAGATGCTAAATATTATGTGGCATTACGGAACTGCAAATTAAATCAGTGACTGCTGCACATCTTTTTAAATGGCTAAAATTGAAAACATGACCACCACCTTTGCAAAGATGTGCAGCAACAAGAACTCATTCATTGTTGGTGGGAATGCAGAATCCCAGCCACTTTGAAAGAGATTTTGGCAGGTTATTAATTTTTATTTTTATGGGACAGGGTCTCACTCTGTTAGATATGAGCTCCAGCTCAAGTAGGAGCACAGTGATGTGATCACAGATCACTGTAACTTCAAACTCCTGGGCTCAAGCAGTCCTCTCATCTTGGTCTCTTGAACAGCCAGGACTACACATGCTCACCACCACATCCAGATAATTATTTTATTTTATTTTTATGTAGAGATGGGATGTCAATATGTTCCCCAGATTGGTCTTAAGCTAGTGATCTCAAGTGATCCTCCTGCCTTGGGCTCCCAAAGTGCTGGGATTACAGGTATGAGCCACTGCACCCAGTTAGTTTGGCAGTTGTATAAACATCATCTTAACATGATCCAGCAATTGTCTTTCTGTGTGTGCAAAAACCTGCACATGAATGTTTAAAACAGCTGCATTTGCAGTTTCTAAAAACTGAAAGCAACCATGATGTTCTTTAAAAGGTGAATGAACAATTTTCAAAAAATCCCTGGTATATCCATGTAGTGGAATATTACTTAATGATAAAAGAGAAATAAAGTATAAAGCCAAGAAAAGATGTGGAGGAACTTTAAATGAACATTGAGGACTTCAGGTCCAGGCCAAAGTGCTGTGTTAGCTTTCAGTCCTAATATCTGTAAGCAATTACAAAGACTTTATCTGGCAGGCCTCATTGGGGAAAGTACCTTTCCACACTAGACTTGATGCCCAGTCTGAAAGAAGCTATAATCAAGAACTCAGCATGTCCTCTTTCCCCATGCAATTGGTCACACACTTATGCAGGCCCTCAGCTGAGTATGAGCAATGGCAATCTCTGCCATTTATCCATGAGACTTATTTAATCCCATCTTATAGGTTACTTCTGTTTGGTGATGGAATGCCACTATGCATACTCAACTTTATGACTTGGTAGGTCAGAAAAATACCCAGATGATGCACATCACAGATTATATGGTAGTAAATTGATCCATAGTAAGTATCTGTCTCTGGTAAGCCCACTAGTAAGACAAAAGCTATTTAAAGCTATATTTAAAAGGAGAATAGTTGTCCATAGAAGATGATGTGGCTTGTGGCCAAAAACCTAAATCTATACTGTGGCAGACTCAGACTTGATTAACCTGGACCTACTACAGGTCTTTCTCCTGTTCTGAGCGTTACTCAAAGCAGGCAGCTTTTTGGATTAGTCATTTATCATAGAATAAAGAGCATTTCCAAACAAGATGCATTGTGATTCCAAAATCTAAAGGTCATTAGTTGTTGCATGTTTCTCTTAGTGGCCAGATACAGGAATTTGTCCTTCACCTTGGAAGAAATAGCATGACATGCCTTGGATCACTGGGTCCCTAAAATGGAAAACTACTGAATTTTTCTGGGCTTTATTTCCAAATAGCCACTTGAGCTCCTAGAGGAATTTTGTTATATCAGGGGTTCAATGTTGGTCTCTGTTGCAGACATGCTGAATTCTTAGAGGCAGATGTAGCTAGGTATGTCTTATGAGTCCATGCTGTTAGATCAATGTGTAGCCTCTGTCTCTGCCACTGTGGCTCCTATATCATTGTAACCACCATACCAGTTCTACGGTGGCTAATGACCAATTTTGATTTAATGGCAACTGGCAAGTGATTTTGTCTACTTGATTATTTGGTGATTCTTTCATGGTGGGTGTTAACAGGTGGTCTAAACATTTTACTCACTTTTCTTTCTCTGTTAAGTCTACTTACATGCTTTTACCTCTGAATTCCTTGTCGCTGACCCAGTCCTTTTCCTTCTGGGTTTCTAACCAGATGACCAGACCATTCATTGGCCAATATGCCCATGAACATATATATATTTTTTTCTCACTCTAAGATTAAATTTTCATTTAATACGAAGTAAATAAGCAGGTACACTGCTTGCAGCTTTGCCCTTTGGAAGTCGCTATTCATTTTTTGCTAGCACCCACGTACTGAGATAAACCAGCTAGAAACCAAGTATGAGGATTTTCCTCCTCTTTCAGCTGCTCCTACTACACAGCTACTGCTTTTTGCAAGTCCTCCTTCTGTTTATGGGTTGACCATAGTTACTTTTACCATTTTTATGAAATATTCTGAATTCTAGATTATTAAATGTGTTCATAAAATAATTTTTTACTTTTAGAATATTGATATGGTTTGGCTGTTTCTCCACTCAGATGTTATCTTGAATGATAGTTCCCATAATCGCCACATAATCCTCCCCATGGGAGGGACCTGGTGGGAGATAATGATTCATGGGAGCAGTTATCCCCATGCTATTCTCATGATGGTGAATGAGTTCTCATGAAATCTGATGGTTTTCTATAAGGGACTTTTCCCTCTTTGTTTAGCACTCTCCTGCCACCTTGTGAAGAAGGATGTGTTTGCTGTTGCTTCTGCCATGATTGGAAGCTTTCTGAGCCCTTCCCAGACATATGGAACTGTGAATCAATTAAACCTCTTTTCTTTATAAATTACCCACTCTTGGGTGTTTCTGCATACCAGTGTTAAAAGGAACTAATACAGTAAATTGGTACTGAGGTAGTAGGGTGCTGCTGTAAGGACACCTGAAAATGTGGAAGTGACTTTGGAACTGGGTAACAAGCAGAGGTTGGCATAGTTTTGAAAGATCAGAAGAAGACAGAAAAATGTCGGAAAGTTTGGAACTTCCTAGAGATTTGGAGAGCTCAGAAGACAGGAAGGTATGGGAAAGTTTGAAACTTCCTAAAGACTTGTTGAATGGCTTTGACAAAAAATGCCAGTAGTGAAATAAACAATAAGGTCCAGGTTGAAGGGGTCTCAGATGGAGAATTTGTTGGGAACTGGAATAGAGATGATTTATACTATGCTTTAGCAAAGAGATTGACAGTATTTTGCCCCTGTCCTAGAGACCTGTGGAGCTTCGAACTTGAGAGAGATAATTTAGAATATCTGATGGAAGAAATTTCTGAGTGGCAAGTCATTCAGGAGGAAGCAGAGCATAAAAGTTTGGAAAATTTGTGACCTGACAATGCGGTAGCAAAGAAAAACCCATTTTGGGGGGAGAAATTCAAGCCCAAGCCTGCTGCAGAAATTTGTATAAGTAATGAGGAACTGAGTGTTAATCACCAAGACAATGGGAAGATGTCCCTAGGGTATGTCAGATACCTTTGTGTCAGCCCCTCCCGTCACAGACCCAGAAACCTAAGAGGAAAAAACGGTTTTGTGGGTCTGTCTCAGGGCCCTTCTGCTGTGTGCAGCCTATGGACTTGGTGCCCTGCATCCCAGCTACTCTCGCTGTGGCTAAAAGGGGTCAAGGTACAGCTTGGGCCATGGCTTCAGAGGTTCCAAGCCCAAGCCTTGGCAGTTCCTACATGGTGTTTAGCCTGTGGGTGCACAGAACTCAAGAACTGAGGTTAGGGAACCTCCACCTATATATCAGAGAATGTAGGGAAATGCCTGGATGCCCAGGCAGAAGTCTGCTGCAGGGGAGAAGCACTCATGGATAACCTCTGCTAGGACAGTGCAGAAGGGAAATGTGAGGTCAGAGCACCCACATAGAGTCCCCACTGGGGGGTTACCTGATGAACTGTGAGAAGAGGGCCATTATCCTCCAGAGCCCAGAATGGTAGGTCCACCAACAGCTTTCATTAATGCATCTGGAAAAGCCACAGGCACTCAATGCCAGCCTATGAAAGCAGTTGGAAGGGGGGCTGTACCCTGCAAAGCCACAGTGGTGGAGCTGCCTAAGGCTGTGGGAGCCCACCTCTTGCATCAGTGTGACCTGGATGTGAGACATGGAGTCAAAGGAGATTTTTCAGAGCTTTAAGATTTAATTGTTGGATTTCAGACTTTCATGGGCCCTGTAGCCCCTTTGATTTGGCCAATTTCTCCCATTTGGAATGGGTGCATTTGCCCAATGCCTATACCCCCATAGCATCTAGGAAGTAACTAGCTTGCTTTTGATTTTATAGGCTCATAGGTGGAAAGGACTTGCCTTGTTTCAGATAAAATTTTAAACTTGGACTTTTGAGTTAGTGCTAGAATGAGTTAAGTTTTTGGGGTACTTTTGGAAGGGCATAATTGTATTTTGAAATGTGAAGACCTGAGATTTGGGAGGTGCCAGGGGTGGAATGATATGGTTTGGCCCTGTATCCCGATCTAAATCTCATCTTGAATTGTAGTTCTCATAATCCCCACATGTCATAGCAGGCACCTGGTGGGAGTTAATTGAATCATGGAGCCAGTTACCTTCATGGTATTCTCATGATAGTGAGTGAGTTCTCATGAGATCTGATGGTTTTATAAGGGACTTTTTTTCCTTTTCTCAGCACTTCTGTCTCTCTTGCTACCTTGTGAAGAAGGATTCGTCTGCTTCGCCTTCCACCGTGATTACGTTTCCTGAAGCATTCTCAGCCACGTGGAACTGTGAGTCAATTAAACCTTTTTCCTTTATAAATTACCCAATTTCAAGTATTTCTTCATAGAAGCCTGAGAAGGAACTATTAGGCTGGTGCAAAGGTAATTGAAGTTTTTGCCATTTTTTTTTAAAGTAATGGTAAAACCTGCAATTACTTCCACACCAACCTAATAATACACATACTATCCAGACTTCTTGGTTTTCAAAAGTTTCTCTGTTGTAAACACTCCAATGATAGTATGATCTCATTGCTATTTTCCTTTTAGAAGTTTATTTGCCAAAATTCATAACACAAAAGAAGATAGAAATAATTGGTGCTTAATTGGTTTACAGTTATATCAGAGGCAATAATCGTATGAGTGAAGACCTCATAAGGATAGAATCATATCAGTAATGTTTATATCTTCTGTGAATTATTATGAAGCTTTAGTGTCTCTATTTCTCTATTGAAATGTATGTATAGTACCTAGTGTTTCCTCCTAACCACTTGGGCTTCTCCAACCTGCGGCATGCAGGCCACATGCAGCCCAGGGCAGCTTTGGATGTGGCCCAACACAAATTTATAAATTTTCTTAAAATATTATGAGATTTAAAAAAAAAAAATTTTTTTAGCTCATCAGCTATTGTTAGTGTTAGTGCATTTCACGTGTGGCCAAAGACAATTCTTTTTCCAATGTGTCCCAGGGAAGCCAAAAGATGAGATAATCCAGACTTAAGTGATTGAATATAAAGGACTATTAAAAAGGTTCTTCATTTAGCACTCTAGACAGGAGGACAATTTATTGCTAAAATTTTCAGTTTACCAATTTTATATTATAGGTACTTTGTCAAAGTTTACATATTTTTAAGATTTTACAAAGCAATTGTTATGTTAAATAAAATTCAGAAAGCAAATGGAATATTAATATCTCACTTAGCATTATCAGTGACTTATTTATGTGTGTGTATATATGTGTGTGTGTGTATATACACACATATATACATATATATGTGTATATATTATATATTATATCATATATATTATATAGGTATATATGATATATAATATATACACACATATATATACACACATAAAATATACATATATACATAAAATATATACATATATGTATGTATTTTATATATACCTATGTATCCATATACAAATATATATATAAATAAAATGTACATATACACACATATAAATAAAATAAAGTGTGTGTATATACATATACACACACATATATGCATACATATAAATATATACATACATATTTATTTTATGTATATACACACATACATATAAACAAAATATGTGTGTGTATATATATACACATATATACATACATATGCAATAAAATAAATCACTGACAAAGCTAAGTGAGATATTAACATTTGAAAAATATATATATTATATATATATTTTATATATACACACACACATATACATATGAATCTCATAAGAAATATCCTTTGTATTCTGTATTATGAGATGAATGTCACAGGTATTTTACCAAGGAGTCATTTGTTTTTGAATGACATCTACATAGACAAAGTTTTATGAAAAGCCATCTGTTTGTTTATATATTCATTCATATACTTATTTAATAAATTGTGTACAAGTAAAAGAGGTACTGGGATGGCAGAGGCAAGGAAATTATAGTTTCTGCCTTTAAGAAGTTCATTCTAAGCCTGAAGTCATATAAACATAAACAACTGAAAGAAATGTGTTAACTACTCTGCTGCAAGTACTCTATTGATAAATACCATACCGACTAACTCTAATTTCTCCTACCTCTCTTCTACCCACTCATTAGTTCTAACTCACTGTGCTTCATCCTGGTCTTTAGATAAATTCAGCATGCTCTCACCTCAGGAACTGTATTGTAAAACTTATGTCCAAATTAGAAAAAGATAAGGCCCTACAGGCCTTGAGGATTTTTACGAAAATTGAGATATATCACTACTGAGAAAATAATCAGGTCAAAGTAAAAATTCTATGTTATGGAGTTCAAAAAGCTTGGGATTTAGAATCTGAAAACCTAGATTTCAGTTTTGGGCAGGACAAATCTCAAGCTTTAGTTTTCTAGTCTATAAATGAAGCTGGGCTTTCTTTCTTCATCTGTAAAATTTGAAAGGGATGCACCAAAGAATTTCTAAAACCTTTTGTGAAATATGATAAGTTTTATACAAGTTCATTTCAGGAGATAAAGTGAGCTAGAGAGAGAGCTGAGCTGCTGGGTACTGGAGTAGCTAATTAAAGAAGCAAGCCAAAATTAAAATAATAATTAAGCTTTAATCACTTATTGTGATTATATAAGTAAGAGTTCAAAACCCAGAGAAAGCGCCAACTTCCTCTGGTTTCATTATCCTCCAGGGACAGGCAAACTGACTGAAGTTCAGGTAAGTCAGCACAGATGTGGAAGTGGTTTCACTGTTGAAGGAACCCCAAACAAAAAAGTCTAGCAGATTTATGGGCACTAGTGTCGAGGAAGGACAAGGAGGAAAGTCCAGCAGTGAAAAGTACTGAGTACTGAGTCAGAGTGGGGAAAAGTGTCCTCAAGTTTTCTCATTCCTCCTCTCATAAGGAATCCTCAGCAGAGGTGCTTAAAAAAGGCCTCTGCTAAAGGCTTCAGGTAAAGAAACCCAGGAATGAAGGTGCCAGAGCTATAAATACAAACATGAGATGAACATGGCAAACTGGGGGTCCTGAGTCCTTGACTGCAACTCCCTTCAGAGACTGCCCCGGATTGGCTGTATACCAAGTCTGGCATGCAGAAGACAGGTTTTGCTCCTGTGGCCGCTGAAGTAAAGCATTTGTCACTGCGTACAGTTGTGGCTGAAAAAACCACACAGCTTTGTAACTGGAAGCCAGACTTCACAGTTCATGTGACATTATGTAGACATTTAATCTCAGGGTTGAGAAACACCTAAGGTTGATCTTCATTATTTACAGATTCTGTATTTGTGAATCCATCCACTTGCTAAAATTTATTTGTAAGTCCCAGATCAGTACTTAGGATACTTTCATTGTCTTTCATGGACATGTACAGAGCAGCCAAAATTTTGAGTTACTTAATGTGCACGTACCCAGCTAAGATCTAACAATCTAATATTCTGCATTCTAGTTTTGACACTCCTACTATAGACAAGTATCTTTCTCATGTTCTATTTAGTGACACGTTTTTTGCGTTTTTGTGCTTTGTTGGTAATTTTGCTGTTTAAAATGACCCTCAAGTGTACTTATTGACTAATATTTCTAAACACAAGAGGGATGTGTTTTACCTGATGAAGAAAATACGTTAAATAATCTTCATTCAGGCATGAGTTACAATGCTGTTGTGCATGAGAAAAATGGTACTAAATCAACAATATCTATTAAGTGAGATGTCTTTAAACAATGACACACATAAAATAAGATTATTTGTTGATCAATTAACAAAAATATTGTGCACAAGAACTTAACTCTGTATTTCTCCTAGGAGCAGTGGTTCAATAAATGCTAATTCAGTGGCCAGGGTGACTTTATAGAATATAACTACTATGAATAATGAGAATTGACTGTATATGCACAGTCAATGTATTTTATTATAATAGCAAAGTATTTTATTGTAATAGATACTGTGAAGCCTTAAAAAAACTAGAACTGAAAACACATACAGTAGATATTTTTATTATTTTTGGTTGTCCCTGTTGCACTTCTTCCTTTAGAAAGAGCAGTCTAACTTATTGGTGATGTATTTCTCCTTAGAAGTTTGGATGTTGAATAGAGGAATACAAGGTAACAAAAGTGGTTATACACAAAAACAGAAAACTGAATACTGCATGTTCTCACGTGTAAGTGGGATCTAAACATTGGGTACACATAGATATAGATGGGAACAATAGACGCTGGAGAAAACTCAAGTAGGGAGGTAGGGAGATGGATGAGGGCTGTAAAACTACCTGTTGAGTACTATGCTCACTACCTTGGTGACAGGATCAATTGTACCCCAAACCTCAGCATCTCTCAATATGCCCATGTAACAGGCCTGCACACGTAAACCTGAATCTAAAATAAAATTTGAAACTTTGCAAAAATGGTAAGTGATTACTTCGATACACTTTTATACGTCAAAAAAAGAGAAAGTTGTCAGAGAGTGTTTACTCTGGTTGTGGGATCATGTAAGACTGTTTCTGTTATTTAGACTCTTGGATGGCCTGTGGTTCTGTTTCTTTCTGAGGCTTAATTTTGTCATTAAACATCATTGACTGTGGTGTCTAAGTTAGCCAGAATTTGTGTTGCTGAAAAGAAAAGATATAATAATACAGAAAATGGCAATAAAGGGTGAGTTGCAAGTAGCAGACTCTGGGAAATGTAAAGTGCTTTGAAATGGTATTCTGCATAAAACGTTGTATGAGGAAATATCTCTTTTTCCTATCCCACAGTAGAAATCTATCACTCTATAGTATGCAATGGCAAAATAGCTACTATGTAAGGAATCATTTGTGGACTCTGAGTCATAAGCTTGCTAAGATCAGGTTCAGGATCTGAAACCCTGAAGATCATATCATGAAAGAAATGAAGGAAAGTATAAATTTTATGGTATAATTTGTTAATTATTACAAGTAGATCCCTTCCCACAATAAGTTCATAGAAATCTTATATTTATCATCTATAAATTTTATTCTTTTGCTACTCACATTTGAGTTTGTAATTTATCTGGTATTAACTTTTGCATATTGTGTAATACAAGTGTTCCAATTTTTTTATTTTTTAAAAAAATACATATATATATAGATATATATATGCACATGTCAGTGCATTTACTGAAATACCTATCTTGTTTCTACCGAACAGCAATGTTGTCTTTGACATAAATTAAGATTATACATGTATTTGGGCTCCTTTTTTTGTGGTCTATAGTCTATCTTATTGTCTTTATTTTCTATCCCTGCAATTCACATAATTCTTTTTTCTCTTTATTCCTTCTTTTAAGTAATTTTACTATTTCACCTTTTTTTCTAATACTGATAAATTTTCCACTGTATTCCAATTTCCTTAGAAAATTATGTCACATATTTTAATATGTATACTTTTTTTTCTTTTTTTTTTTTGTATTTGTGTCCTCATGGGACTTATATTTTACTGGTTTAGGAACAGATCCTAGATAACATTTTAAAAGATACATTAGGTAGTGTATTAGTCATCAGTTGCCACAACAGTGCTGCATTACAAACAACACAAATCACCAATGGCAGATAACAATATGCTTATGTGTCTGGGTTAGCTAGGTGGCACTGCTAACCCTGGCCAAGCTCACTTATGTATCTAAGGTGGGCTCTTCTCCACATGCCTCTCATCCTCTCCTTAGGACCAGTGGACTCACCTAGAAATGTCCTTATGGCAATGCAGAGGCAAGCAAGCTTGTGTCGTATCTGCTAATAACTCCTTGGCTATAGAGCAACGTGTGGTTAGGCTAATGTTGAGAATCAATTCAAGTCACCCATTCATAATGGGAGAGCATAGTAAAGTTAGATTGCAAAGGGTGTGGATATAGGGAGGGATGATGAATTAGGATCATCGTTGTAATTTTATTGCTACTATTTTTCATATTCTTCCAACATGAAATATATGCTTACCCGTAATCTGGGATCACCAGAAGTCTCATGCAATCATGGCATCAGCCATCAAGTTCAGAATCTCACAATCAGGATGCAGGTCAGAATGCAGTTCTCCTTAATCCTGAAATGTACCAATAGAGTGGGAGCACTGTCATCTCGGACGAACACCGCCACTTTAAATTCCAGCTCCCTTTCTAGCCTCACACATTTCAAGGAAATCACTTCTCTTCTAACTACAAGCAGCCAGAAAGAGCAGATAGTAACACAGATAAGAGAGCTTGGGCACAGAGGGAGGTGGGGGGAAAGTCTCCTGGGTAAATGCCAACTTCACCCTCATACAATGAGCCCAGTAAAACAGAGGACTTTGATAGGCACATTCCTCACCCTTCAGGTGCACTAAGATAGGGAAGCTAAAAGCAGACTTGGGGGATATGCCTGTAGCTGCAAAAAATATATATGGAAACAGACACACAACTCTCCCTCCAAGATAAGCACAACAAAGAGACACAGAGCAGTCCAAGCCTCTAATAAACTCTCCCACCCTGAATCTTTAAAAACTCTTAAGTCTGTAAGAGAGTGTGCCTCTGACCTAACTCGACTAGAAGGAACCTCTCAGGTTTGTTTTCTTTAAAATAAATCTGATCTGACTGGTGAGCCACCTTTTCATGTTTCTTTCCTCTTTGAATCTTTTTTCTGTTTTTAAATTACCATTTAAGTTCTGGGATACATGTGCAGAATGTGCAGCTTTGTTACATAGGTATACATGTGCCATGGTGGTTTGCTGCACCTATCAACCCATCATCTACATTAGGTATTTCTCCTAATGCTATCCCTCCCCTAGTCCTCCCACCCCACAACAGGCCCCGGTGTGTAATGTTTCCCTCCCTGTGCCCATGTGTTCTCATTGTTCAACTCCCACATAGGAGTGAGAATATGTGGTGTTTGGTTTTCTGTTCCTGTGTTAGTTTGCTGTGAATGATGGTTTTCAGCTTCATTTATGTCCATGAAAAGTGACATAAACTCATCCTTTTTTTTTTTTTTTGGAGACATAGTCTCACTTTGTCACCCAGGCTGGAGTGCAATGGTGTGATCTCAGCTCACTGCAACCTTCGTGTTCCAGGTTCACGCAATTCTCCTGCCTCAGCCTTCTGAGTAGCCAGGAATACAGGCATGTGCCACCACGCCCGGCTAATTTTTTTGTATTTTTAGTAGAGACAGGGTTTCACTGTGTTAGCCAGGATGATCTCATTCTCCTGATGTCGTGATCCATCACCTCAGCCTCCCAAAGTCCTGGGGTTACAAGTGTGAGCCACCGTGCCTGGCCTCTAATACTTTTTTAATGGCTAAATAGTATTCCATGGTGTATACATGCCATATTTTCTTTATCCAGTCTATCATTGATGGGCATTTGGGTTGGTTCCAAGTGTTTGCTATTGGGAATAGTGCTGCAATAAACATACATGTGTACGTGTCTTTATAGTAGAATGATTTATAATCCTTTGGGTATATACACAGTAATGGGATTGCTGGGTCAAATGATATTTCTGGTTCAGGATCCTTGAGGAATTGCCACACTGTCTTCCACAATGGTTGAACTAATTTACACTCTCACCAATAGTGTACAAGCGTTCCTATTTCTCCACGTCCTCTCCAGTATCTGCTGTTTCCTGAATTTTTAATGATCACCGTTCTAACTGGCATGAGATGGTGTCTCATTGTGGTTTTGATTTGTATTTCTCTACTGACCAGTGATGATGAGCATTTCTTCATATGTCTGTTGGCTGCATAAATGTCTTGTTTTGAGAAGTGTTTGTTCATATCCTTTGCCCACTTTTTGATGGGGTTCTTTGTTTTATCCTTGTAAATTTGTTTAAGTTCTTTGTAGATTTTTGGATATTAGCCCTTTGTCAGTTGGATAGATTGCAAAATTTTTCTCCCATTCTGTAGGTTGCCTGTTCACTCTTATTATAGTTTCTTTTGCTGTGCAGGAGCTCCTTAGTTGAATTAGACCTCATTTGTCAATTTTGGCTTTTGTTGCCATTGCTTTTGGTGTTTTAGTCATGAAGTCTTTGCCCATGCCTATGTCCTGAATGGTGTTGTCTAGGTTTTCTTCTAGAGTTTTATGGTTTTAGGTCTTACATTTAAGTCTTTAATCTATTTTGAGTTAAGTTTTGTGTGAGGTTTAAGGAATGAGTCAAGTTTCAGTTTTCTGCATATGGCTGCCAATTTTCCCAACATCATTTATTAAAGAGGGAATCATTTCTCCATTGCTTGTTTTTGTCAGATTTGTCAAAGATTATATATTAATACATGTGTGGCATTATTTCTGAGGCCTCTGTTCTGTTCCATTGGTCTATGTATCTGCTTTGGTACCATTACCATGCTGTTTTGGTTACTGTAGCCTTGTAGTATAGTTTGAAGTCAGGTAGTGTGATACTTCCAGCTTTGTTCTTTTTGCTCAATGATGTCTTGGCTATACAGGCTCTTTTTTGGTTTCATATGAAATTTAAAGTAGTTTTTTTCTAATTCTGTGAAGAAAGTCAATTGTAGATTGATGGACAAAGCATTTAATCTATAAATTATTTTGAGCAGTATGGCCATTTTCTCAATATTGATTCTTTCTGTCTGTGAGCATGGAATGTTTTTTGTTTGTTTGTGTCCTCTCTTATTTCCTTAAGCAGTGGTTTGTAGTTCTCCTTGAAGAAGTCCTTCACATCTCTTGTAAGTTGTATTCCTAGGTATTTAATTATCTTTGTAGCAATTGTGAATGAGAGTTCACTCATGATTTGGCTCTCTGTTTGTCTATTACTGGTATATAGAAATGCTTGTAGTTTTTGCACATTGATTTTGTATCCTGAGACTTTGTTGAAGTTGCTTATCAGCTTAAGGAGATTTTAGGCTGACAGCATGGGGCTTTCTAAATATACAATCATGTCATCTGCAAACAGACAATTTGACCCACTCCAGTGGTACCAATTTACTGTATTAGTCTGTACTCACGTTGCTGATAAAGATATACCTGAGACTGGGTAATTTATAAAGGAAAGAGATTTAATGGACTCACAGTTCCACATGGCTGGGGAGGCCTCACAATTATGGCAAAAGGCATGAAGGAGTAAGTAACATCTTATGTGTATAGCAGCAGGCAAAGGAAAGGAGCTTGTGCAGGGGAACCCCTCTTTATAAAACCATCAGATCTCATGAGATTTACTATCCCAAGTACAGCATGAGAGAGACCCATCCCATGATTCAGTTACCTCCCATTGGGTCCCTCCTACAACATGTGAGAATTGTAGGAGCTACAGTTCAAGATGAGATTTGGGTCAGGACACAACCAAACCATATCAGACACAAAAAGGGATTATATATTTATTTTAGCTGGAATGATGGACTCTGATGATTCTAAAGAGAAAGATTTTCAGCTATGAAATGAAGGCAAATAAGAGTATGACTGGAACACCCATCTAATCTTTAAGACTACTCCTTTATATACCATCCTCAAGGGTAAAGTTTAATACAATCTGCTACATATTTACTTGTGTGATCAAACAGCCAGATTCCTCAGAAAAGACTTGGTGCATCAGAGTGGAGATAAATTACCCTGACTAAAGGAAGGGAACATGGAAGAAAGTGTGGAAAAGAGGCTGTGGAAAAATAAATACCAGTTCTGTCTGTAGGATCAGTTATAGAAAGAACTATAGCAATTTCCTTCTTTACCTACTCAAATTTATTTGCCTATTTTTAATGATTTCTCAAATTTTTATTCCTATAATATATATGAACATATAAGCAATAGGCTTTCTAATATTTTAGAGTAAGGGTCAGCATTCTGACGAAACTCGGGGAAGAGTAAACATCCAAAAAAGATCCAGAATATTAAGCAAAAATAAATCACGAAACTGCTTGTTTTCTCTTGAAGAAAGATTGCAGGAATTTACAGATAGACATGAAAGTTGTATTTTTTTAGGAATTATTTGGAGGATCCTGTATTCACTGGATGAAAGACATGTAGATTTTGTGTAACAAAAATGAATAGACTGGTAATTTGTTAAATTTTTCCTGTCCTGTATCCATTTCTCTCTCTCTCTCTCTTTTTTTTTTTTTTTTTTTTTTAAATAATAGCACCATATTTCTTAGGGGGTAGGATAAAGGACATTATCTCCTATTGGGTGCAACCTTGGAAGGCAGTTAATTAAGTTGGCCTGCTCTTTCCTAGCCAAAAATTGACCACATTATCCAATTAACCAATTAAGTAAATTAACACATCTCTAGGAATTTGCTATTGTCAGCAGAGTGACACAAGAAAATAAAAATGGCAAAGCCTCATTTATTCTACATGTAATATTCTGATAAGATAGTATATCAGTTCCTGCTATTTCTATCTCTGAGAACTAACTAATCTCTAAATTAGAATTTTTAGACTTCCTTTTGATTCTGTGAACATTTATGCTTACAATAATTTTTTTTACTGCTTAACTTAGCCAGCCAGTTTCCATGGTTTGCCAAAAAAAATATCTAATTTATTAAGCAGCAGACTGTTTGAATAGTCATGTCTTTTTAGTATACTGCTTATGAAGACTTATTGACAACTTCATGCATATTCCATTATACTTTTCTAGATATAAATATTTTCTGGTCCTGATATCACATTGGCAAGGATATCTTGGAAATCAGAATTCAGCTTTAAAATATATTCAAGATTATTTACTTAAACAATTGTTTCTTCAATATTTTTCTTAAATGAATAAAGAGGAGAAATAAATAAATAAATCATACCACCTCCTTGCTGCCCCCCACAAAAATATGAAATTGTGAAAACGTTTTACCCACTGTACACAGTTGCCTAATAACTAGAAACGAGTGTAAAGATGGACAACTTTAACTTGAGAAAACCTTCTTTCTAGACATGATTTGCAACTAAATATATGTGAATGTAGACAACAAACCCACCAACGTAACTCAGACTTCCACTTTGGATTTCCTTTTACTCATCTCTAAGGGAGTTAATATTAGTCATTCAAATATTTTAAAAATTCTGAAATAAATATTTGCTGTGTTTCAGTGATAAATAGGAAATATTTTTAAAGCCAACATTAAACTCAGATTTTTATAATAGATATTTAATAAAGAAGTAATGCTTAAAGATATTAACATGTATTTCTAGACTTATTTCTAGGCATAGAAATATCCTATATTTCTAGTAGATATATATTTGAGCAACAAACAAAAATTTTTAAGTAATATAATAAGATAGGATTTAGCAAAATTAATGAGAGTGCAAATGAGAATACGAACTAAAATAATTGGAAACTGGTCTTCCAAAGCACACAAAAGACATCTGGCAATTAAAAATAATGAGGAGTAACATGTTTATCAGATTGGTTTTTGTGAAAGATTAATAAGCTTTGTAGCTTAATTTCTTTACTCACCTCTGAATTAGTAACCACATGGAAGCTTTTATAAATCTGTATTTGGAATTATTTTCCATTAGTTTCAATCCTAATTGTAGTCAATTTGCTACATATTTTATTTTATTTACTTTTTAAATTTAAAAGTGTTGGCATGCTTTTATAAAACCAGAAGGCACTTGCTTGGTGTTTATTGATAGTTAATGATATCTGTTTAGAGGTATTTATTTTTTCCTGTACAGGCCTCCTATAGTATCTGTAAGTTTTTTAAAAAGATAACTAAATACATTTTCTGTTAACTTGCCTTTAATTGGGGTTTCTTACACCTTGCATTGTCCTCTTTTGGTTTCAAATAGTGAAACTACCTGTAGTACCATAAATATAGAGCATATTACTGGGATAAAATAAATAATTTGATAAAGAATTAAGTCAACAGATTCAAATTCAGTGAATTTTTAAATTTTGTTTTATGTGTACTACAGTTTCACAATTTCTTTTTAGTTTCTTTTCAGATTTTCTATTCTTTTATTTAAATTTTCAGTTTGTTCATTCATCTTTTTTTTTTTTTTTTTTTTTACTTTCTCCATATTTTTGTTTAGTATTTTAGCATCTTGAAGAAAGTTGTTTTAAATCTTTGTCTAGTTCATCTACTACCAGGTTGGTTTTTTCTGTGTGTGTGTGGGGACAGTTTCCGGATTTTTTCCCATTGAATTGGCCATTGTGTACCATTTTGCGGTACGCCCTGTGACATTCGTGTTGCAAACTAGTCATCTGAAACTAATAGAGTGGTAATTCTGGAAGTCAGATTCTCTTCCTATTCCAGAGCTTTTTATTTTTTCAATTATTGTAGGCTACCTCTGTGCAAAGGATCACAGTAAAATGTGAACTTAATAGAGTCCACAAAAATTGTCCTAATCTCACTAGAGGTTGACATGCAAATCCAGGAAATACAGAGAAACCCAGACAGATACTATACAAGATGAACATCCCCAAGGTACATAGTCATCAGAGTCACCAAGGTCAATGCAAAAGAAAAAGTGAAGGAGAAATAAAGTTTTACTCAGAAAAGCAAATGCAGAGGGAATACATTTCAAATAGGCACTATCAAACAACTACACAATCAAGTAACAACCAGCTAATAACATGACAGAATCAAAATTCCACATATCAATACTATCCTTGAATGTGAATGAGCTAAATACCTTACTTAAAAGATACAGCATGGCAAAGTGGATACAAAGACAAAACCCAACAACCTGTTGTCTTCAAGAGACCTAACTCACATGTAATAACACCTACAGACCAAACAAAAGGATAGAAAAGATTTACCATGCAAACAGAAAACAAAAAAGAGCAGGGTTCACTATTCTTATATGAGATAAAACAGATTTAAAACCAATAAAAATTAAGAAAGGCCAGGCATGGTGGCTCACACCTTTAATCCCAACACTTTGGCAGGCTGAGGTTGGGGGATTGCTTGAGCCCAGGAGTTCAATACTAGCCTTATCTAAAAACAAAAAACTGTGGTCTCAGCTACTCAGGAGGGTGAGCTGAAAAGATTGCTTGAGCCTGGGAGTTTGAGGCTGCAGTGATCATGCCACTGCACTCCAGGCTATGTAACAGAGTAAGGCCCTATTTGAAAAAAAAAAATAAGAAGGACAATGAAGGTCATTACATAATGATAAAGAGTCTAATCCACCAAGAAGCCTTAACTACCCTAAATATGTACATACTCAACATTGGAGCACGTAGACTTATAAAGCAGGTTCTTCTTGGCTTATGAAAGACTTAGACAGCTACACAATAATAATAAGAGTCTCCAATACTGCATTTACTGCATTACAAAGATTATAGAGACAGAACACTAACAAAAGAACTCTGAACTTAAATGCTTCACTTGTCCAGTTAGATCTAATGGACATCTACGAAACACTCCACTCAACAAACACAGAATACACATTCTTCTCATATGCACACAGAATATATTTTAAGATGAACTCACATGCTTGGTCATAAAGCAAGTCTCAATAAATGCAAAAAAATTGAAATTATACCAGCACACTCTTGGCCCACAGTGCAATAAAAATAGAAATCAATATAAATATAAAGAAAATCTCTCACAACTACACAATACATGAAAATTAAACAAATAGCTCCTGAATAACTTCTGGCCAACGTCAAAATTAAGGCGGAAATCAAAACATTCATTTTAATTAATAAAAATAGGAACACAACTTACCAAAATTTCTGGGATGCAGGTGAAGCAGTGTTAAGAAAAAAGTTTGTAGTCCTAAATGGCCTCATCAAAAAGGAAGATCTCAAATTGACCGTCTAACTCGATAACCAAATGAATTAGACAAAATAAATAAAACCAACTCCAAAGCTACTGGAAGAAAAGAACCAAAATTAGAAAAGAGCTTAATAAAATTGATATGCCAAAATCCATACAAAAGATCAATGAAATTCAAAGTTGATTTCTCAAAAATAGATTGATAGACCACTAGCTACATTAACAAAGAAAAGAAGATTCACATAAGTGCAATCAGAAACAACAAAGGTAATATTGCAATTGATCCCACAGAAATACAAATGTTTCTCAGAGACTACTCTGAAAAATTTATGCAGAAAAATTAGACAACCTAGAGGAGATGAGTAAATTCCTGGAAGCACAACATCTCACAAGATTGAAACTGGAAGAAACTGAAACCCTGAATAGACCAATGTAAACTTCTGAAATTGAATCAGTAATTAAAAAAAAGCCAACCAAAAAAAGTCATGGACCAGTTGGATGCATAGCTGAATTCTACCAGCCATATAACCTATAAAGATGAATTGATACAAATCCTACTGAAACTATTCCAAAAAACAAGGATGAAGGGTTTCTGCCTAACTCATTCTATGAAGCAAGCATCAGCCTGATACCATAACCTGGCAGAAACATAACGATAAAAGAAAACTAAGTCAATATTCATGGTGAACATAGATGCAGAAATCCTCAACAAAATGTTAGCAAACCAAATCCAGTAACACATCAAAAAGCTAATACATCATGCTCAATGAGACTTTATTCCTGGGATACTAGGGTGATTTATATGCATTTCTTGTTATGCAAATCAAGAAATGTGATGTACTACATAAACAGAATTAAAAGCAAAAACCATGTAAATCATTTCAATAGATACAGAAAAAGTTTTCAATAAAATGTAAAATCCTGTCATGATAAAAACCTCAAGAAACTAGGTATCATAGGTACATATCTCAAAATAAAAAGAGACTTCTATCATAAACCCACAGCCAACATCATACTGAATTGGCACAAGAATGAATAATCCCCCGTGAGAACTGGAATAAGACAAGGATGCCCACTCTCACCACTCCTATTCAGCATAATACTAGAAGTCCTACCCGGAGCAGCCGAAAGAAAGACATAAAAGACATCCAAGTAGGAAAAGATGTCAAAGTATCTCCGTTCACTGACAATATGATTTTGTACTTAGAAAATCATAGACTTTGGCAAAAGGCTGCTACAATTGATAAATGACTAATAAAGTTTCAGTATCAATGTGTACAAAAATCAGTAGCATTTTCATACACCAACAATATCTAAGCTGAGAGTGAAATCAGCAGCACAATTCCATTTACAATAGCCACAAACAAAATGAAATACCTTGGAATACAGCTAACAAAAAAGGTGAAAGATCTCTACAAGGAGGCCTACAAAACATGTCTGAAAGAAATCAGAGATAAAAACAAATAATGAAAAAACAGTCCATGCTCATGGATTGAAATAATCAATATTATTAAAATGGCCATACTGCCTAATGTAATTTATGGATTCAATGATATTTCTATCAAACTACTGATTTTGTTTTTACAGAATTAGAGACAAACTATTCTAAAATTCATAAGGATGGGAAAAAGAGCTCAAATAGCCAAAGCAATTCTAAGCAAAAAGAGCAAAGCCAGAGTTATCACACTACCCAACTTTAGGCTATACTGTAAGTCTACAGCAACTAAAACAGTATGATAGTGGTGCAAAACCAAACACATAAAACAATGGAATAGAAGAGAAAACTAAGAAATGATGCCTTATGCTTACAGCCGTCTAAACTTTAACAATGCTGGCAAAAACAAGCAATGGGGAAAGGGCTCCCAATCCAACAAATGGTGCTAGGATAACTGGCTAACCATATGCTGAAGACTGAAGCTAGACCTCTACCTTTCACCATATACAAAAATTAACCAAGATGGATTAAGGATTTAAATGTAAGACCTCAAACTATAAAAATCCTAGAAGATAACCAAAGAAATACTCTTTTGCAAATAACTTTTGGCTCATCTCCAAAACCAATTAGAACAAAAACAAAAATTGACAAGGGGAACCTAATTAAATTTAAAAGCTTCTGCACATTAAGAGAAACTATCAATAGAACAAACAGACAATGTAGACAATGGGAGGATCTATTCACAAGCTATGCATCAAATATAGTTCTAATATCCAGAATCTCTAGGAAACTTAAACAGTTCAAGAAAAATAAAATAACTCCATTAAAAATGGGCAAAGGACATGAATAGACACTTCTCAAAAGAAGCCATACAAGTGGCCAATGAACATATAAAAAATCCTTAGCATCACTAATCATCAGATAAATGCCAATGAAAACCACAATGAGATACCATCTCATCCCAGTCAGAATGGGTATTCTTCCAAAGTCAGAAATCATGAGATGCTGGCAAGGCTGTGGAGAAAAGGGAACACTTAAACACTGTTGGTGGGAATGTAAACTAGTTCAATCACTATGGAAAGCAGTCAGGAGGTTTTCCAAAGAATGTGACTGAGCTATAATTCAACCCAGGGATCCTATTACTGGATATATACCCGAGGGAAAATAAATCATTCTACCAAAAAATGCATGCACTTGTATGTTCATCACTGTGCTATTCACAATAGCAATTATATGAAAACAACTAAGGTGCCCATTTTTGGTAGACTAGCTAATGAAAATGTGGCGCATATATATATATATATATATATATATATATATATATATATATACCGTGAAATATTATGCATCCATAAAAAGAATGAAATCATATCCTTTGCAGCAACATGCATATAGTTGAATGACATGATTCTAAGCGAATTAATGTAAAAACAGAAAACAAAATACCATGTGTTCTGACCTATAAATGAGAGCTAAATATTGAATACACATGGACATAAATATGGGGAAAAAATAGTAAGATTACTAGCAGGGGAAGGGGAAAAGGGAGTGCAGATTTTAAAATTAACGCTCATGACCTGGGTGATAGGATTTGTGCCCCAAACCTCAGCATTACTCAATATTCCCATGCAGCAAACCTGCACATGCACTCCCCTATCTAAAATAAAAGTTGAAATTAAGAAAAAAGAAATACAACATTTTACAGTAAAATTCTGAGTTTCATGTCAAAAAAAGAAAATTAATGGAAAGACAGGGGTACAGGCAGTTTTAAAGGAGCACTGTTTTGCTGTGTTAGTAAAGTTCATGTGTTATAAATTTAAATTATAGTGTTATCATTTTAGAATTTACATGGAATTACTTTGATAATCACAAAGAAAATTACTGCAAAACAAACACCAAAAGCAGTAAGAAGAAAATGTAAATATTTCACTAGTTTTAAAAAATGAACTAATCTTAAGACTGTAATGCAAGAAATAGGGAACAAAATTATCTGTAAAACGTATGGAAAGGAAATATCAAAATAACAGAATTCTCTTTTTATCAGTAATTATAAATGAGTAAAGTTCCCTGATCAAGAGACTGAGATTGGCAGAATAAATGAAAAAGTTAATCCAAGTATACGCTGTCTGCAAGAAACTTGCTTTACACCCAAGGAAACAGATAGGTTGAAAGTAAAAGTGTGGAGAAGTATATTCCTTGCAAATAGTAACCAAAGGAGATAAGGAAAAATTCTATTGACACTAGAAAAATAAATTTTATATCAGAGCTCACCACAGTGGCTTAAAATACTCTGGGTCCTAAATAAATAGAAAGGTAGTCTAGGCCACAAAGACTGTAATTCCTGGACAAGTCCTGGTGCTATGCTGGGCTTGGAGTCAGTGGTCTTCTGCGGCACATTACTTAGTGAGACATCAGCTGGAGTGACCAAGGGAGTGCTTGCTTCACAGCTACCCTAACAATAGACAATGCAGCTCTGCAACTTCAGGATAAACTTTTTCCTGTTTTAGGAGAGGAGAGGGGAGAGTAACTTTAACTTGCAACTAGGATACCAGCTCAGTCACAATAGAATAGGGAACAAAGTGAGTTCTGTGACTTCTATTCCAGGCTGTAGCTCCCAGATGACAATTCTAGACACACCCTGGGCCAGAAGGGAACTCACTACCTTGAAGAGAAGGAACCAATCTTAGCAGGGTTCATCACCTGCTTACTAAAGAGCCCTTGGGTCCTGAACAATCAGCAGCAGTATCCAGGCAATACTTGCAATGGGCCTTGGGAGAGACTCCAGGCTATGCTGGCTTCAGATATGACCCCATATATTCCCATCTGTGGTGTCTATGGAGAAAGACTCCTTCTGCTTGAGGAAAGGAGAGGGAAGAGTAAATGGGACTGTGTCTTGCAGCTTGGGTACCAGTTTGGCCATAGTGGAGGAAAATAGCATACAGGCTCCTAGGTCCCCAGTTCTAGGTTTTGGCTCCTGAATGGTATTTCAGGACCTGCCCTGGGCCAGAGAGAAGCCCTTGCCATGAAGGGAGAGACCCAGGCCTGGCAGCATTTACCACAAGCTGACCGAAGAGCTCTTGAGCCTTGAGTGACTATTGGTGGTAGCCAGGCTGTACTCATCAAGGGCCTGTAGCCACAGGAAGAGACTCCTCTGCTTGAGAAAAGGGAAGAAAAGAGTGGGAAATACTTTGTTTTGTGGCCTGGCTGCCAGCTCTGCTGCAGTAAAATAAAGCACCGGGTAGAGTCCTAAGGTTCCCAACTACAGGTCCTGACTCCGAAATGGCATCTCTGGACCCACCTGAGGCAGGGGGAACTTGTCACCCTTAAGGGAAAATATGAGCCTGGCTGGATTTGCTACCTGCAGATTGTAGAGTCCTTGGGCATTAAATAAACATAGGTAATAGCCAGGCAGTGGTCACCATGGGCTTTGGGCAAGTCTCAGTCCTATGTTGACTTTGGATCTGACCTAGTACAGTTCTAGTTGTGGTGGCCACAGCAGGGCTTGTGTGACCTCTTCCCCAGCTCTGGACCGCTCAGTTAAGAGAGAGACTCTATTTGTTTCAGAGAAAGTAAGGGAAGGGGACAAAATTATCTGCCTTGAAATCCAGGGAATTCTCCTTCATCTTAACCAAGAGCACCAAAGCAGTACCTCTATGAGTCTGCAAGAGGCACAGTGTTGATGGGCTTGGGGTTCCCCCAAATGCAGATATGGCAGCAGTGGCAAAAGATACAGCTTACAATACCTAAGTCCCTTGGAATACTTGGAACGTCTTCCAAAGAAGGATGGATACAAACAAGCTAAGACTGAGAAAATTTTAATACATACACAACTTTTCAGTGCCCACACACTGATGAGCATTTACAAGCATCAGGAACATCCAGGAAAACATGGCCTCACCAAGTGAACTAAATAAGGCACCACTGACCAATTCAGAGAGAGATATATGACCTTTCAAACACAGAATTCAAAATAACTGGTTTGAGAAAGCATGATGAAATTCAAGGTAACACAGGGAAGGAATTCAGAATACTTTATATATTTCATAAAAATATTGAAAAAATTAAGCAAAACTTCTGGAGATGAAAAATGCAATTAACATAGTAAAGAATGTATCCGTTTCTTACCAGCAGAATTGATCAAGCAGAAGAAAGAATTAATAAGCTTGAAGACAGTCTATTTGAAAATATACAGTCAGAGGAGACAAAAGAAGAAAGAATTTTAAAAAAAGCATGTTTACAAGATCTAGAAAATGGCCTCGAAAGGGAAAATCTAAGTGTTATTGGCATTAAAAAAGGAAGTAGAGAGAGAGAGAGAGAGAGATAAGGTTAGAAAGTGTATTCAAAGAGATAATATCAGAAATTCCCAAACCTAGATATCAACATTCAAGTGCAAGAAAGTTATAGAAAAATGGGCAGATTTAACTCAAAAGATACTATCTCAAGGCAATTAATAATCAAACTCCCAAAGGCCAAAGATAAAGGATTTTTAAAGCAGCAAGATAAAAGAAACAACATACAATGGAACTCCAGTATGTCTTGAAGCAGACTTTTCCATGGAAACATTGCAGCCCAGGAGAGAGAGAGATGACATACTTAAAGTGCTGATGGATGGTGAAACCTCATCTTTAAACAAACAAACAACAACAAAAAAACCTGATGAGGCCGGGCGCGGTGACTCACGCCTATAATCCCAGCACTTTGGGAGGCCGAGACAGGTGGATCACGAGGTCAAGAGATCGAGACCATCCTGGTCAACATGGTGAAACCCTGTCTCTACTAAAAATACAAAAATTAGCTGGACATGGGGGCGCACGCCTGTAGTCCCAGCTACTCGGGAGGCTCAGGCAGGAGAATTACTTGAACCCAGGAGACGGAGGTTGCGGTGAGCCGAGATCGCGCCATTGCACTCCAGCCTGGGTAACAAGAGCGAAACTCCGTCTCAAAAAAAATAAACAAAAAAAACTGATGAACAAATTTAGTAATGTAGTAGGATACAAAATCAGCCTACACAGTCAAAAGCAGTTCTATATGCCAACAGTGAATAATCTAAAAAAGAGATCAAGAAAGGAAATTTTGTCTACAATAGCTACAACTGAAATGCAATACCTAGGAATTAAGTTAACCAAATAAGTGAAGGATCTCTACAATGAAAACTAAAAAACACAGATGGAAGAAATTGGAGAAAGATACAAAAATGAAGAGATATTCTATATTCATGAATTGGAAGAATCAATATAGTTAATATGTTCACACTACCCATATAATTGCTATCAAAATACGAATGACATTCTTTACAGAACTAGAAAAAATGTTTTAAAAATTTATATGGAACCACAAATGATGCAGAATAACTAAAGCTATCCTGAGCAAAAAGAATAAATCTGGAAAAATCACAATATCTGACTTCAAATTAAACTACCATGCTATTGTACCCCAAAACAGCATGATACTGGCATAAAACCAGACACATAGAACAGTGGAACAGAATGGAGAACCCATAAACTGGTTCATACTTTTACATTCAACTCATTTTTGACAACAGTGCTAAGAATATACACTGGGGAAAGAACAGTCTCTTCACTAAATGGTGCTGGCAAAACCAGCTATCCACATGCAAAAGACTGAAACTAGACCCCTACACCTTGCTATTTACAAAAATCATATCAAAATGGAATAAAGAATTAAGTTTAAGACCTCAAACTATGAAATTACCAAAAGAAAACATTGCAGAAACTCTGTAGTACATTGGTCTGTGTTAAAATTTCTTCAGTAATACCTTCAAGTACAGGCAACAAAACAAAAACGGGCAAATGGGATCATGTCAAGTTAGAAAGCTCCTGCACAGCAAAGAAAACCCACAGAGTGAAGTGACAGCCCACAGAATGGGAGAAAATATTTGCAAACTATTCTTATGACAAGAGATTAATAACCAGAATATATATATAAGGAACTCAAGCACTCAATAGGAAAAAAAATCTAATAATCTGATTTAAAATGGGCAAATATCTGAATGGATATTTATCAAAAGTACACATACATATGAAAACATAGTCAGCATCATTCATCATTATATAAATGAAAATCAAACCTACAATGAGGTATTATCTCACCCCAGTTCAAATGGCTTTTATCCAAAATCAGGCAATAAAGAATGCTGGCAGTGTGTTATCAACAGCAAATAAGCATCAAGTCATTATTGGAAAGTATTTTTATTACAATTAGTCAATGCCTCTTTATATTTTTTCAAGTGCTTAAAATCTTTATAATTAATCAGACACTATTTCAACTAAAGTTTAGAGACCTATTACTCCTAGTTATACAAAAAGACTGTACATGTATACACTAATGAAATTCTCTGCAATTGCAGTATAATAAAGGGAACAATTACTTGAATGTAGGTACCATCTTGAATTCCCAGATTGGATAAGTACCCTTTGTGAAGTGAGTATATGTCTCTTTCTAAATGTTTCCATGTTTTTGGGGGTAAATAATTATAGTCATCTGCCTATCTCAAACAATATCAACAGATAATTTGTTACCTACATTGTATTACATTTATTTTATTATTTTTTATTACTATAAGTTCTGGGATACATGTGCAGAACATGCAGGCTTGCTTGTTATATAGGTATACACATGCCAGGGTGGTTTGCTGCTCTCATCAACCTGTCATCTACATTAAGTATTTCTCCTAATGTTATCTCTCCCCTAGCCTCCCACCCCCTGGCAGCCCCCCACGTGTGATGTTCCCGTCCCTGTGTCCATGTGTTCTCATTGTTCAACACCCACTTACGGGTGAGAACATGTGGTGTTTGGTTTTCTGTTCCTGTGTTAGTTTGCTGAGAATGATGGTTTCCAGCTTCACTGTCCTGCAAAGGACATGGACTCATCCTTTTTTATGGCTCCATAGTATTCCATGATGTATATTTGCCACTTTTTATTTATCCAGTCTATCACTGATGAGCATTTGGGTTGGTTCCAAGTCTTTGCTATTGTGAATAGTGCTGCAGTAAGCATATGTGTGCCTGTGTGTTTATAGTAGAATGATTTATAATCCTTTGGGTATATACTCAGTAATGGGATTGCTGGGTCAAATGGTATTTCTAGTTTTAGATCCTTGAGGAATCGCCACACTGTCTTCCACAATGGTTGAACTAATTTACACTCTCACCAACTGTGTAAAAGTGTTCCTATTTCTCCACACCCTCTCCAGCATCTGTTGTTTCCTGACTTTTTAATGATCACCATTCTAACTGGCATGAGATAGTATCTCATTGTGGTTTTGATTTGCATTTCTCTAATGACCAGTGATGATGAGCTTCTTTTCATGTGTTTGTTGGCTGCATAAATGTCTTCTTTTGAAAAGTATCTGTTTATATCCTTCACCCACTTATGGTTTGTTGGTTTTTTTTCCTGTAAATTTGTTTTAGTTTCTTGTAGATTCTGGATATTAGCCCTTTGTCAGATGGATAGATTGCAAAAATTTTCTCCCATTTTGTAGGTTGCCTGTTCACTCTGATGATACTTTTTTTTTTTTCATCTTCTTCTTCTTTGAGATGGAATCTTGCTCTGTTGCCAGGCTGGAGTGCAGTGGCCCAGTCTCGGCTCACTGCAACTTCCACCTCCTGCGTTCAAGTGATTCTCCTGCCTCAGCCTCCTGAGTAGCTGGGACTACAGGCACCTGCTACCACGCCCAGCTAACTTTTGTATTTTTAGTAGAGACAGGGTTTCACCATGTTGGCCAGGATGGTCTTGATTTCTTGATCTTGTGATCCACCTGCCTTGGCCTCCCGAAGTGCTGGGATTACAGGCATGAGCCACTGTGTCAAGCCAGTAATTTCTTTTGCTGTGCAGAAGCTCTTTAATTATATCCCATTTGTCAATTTTGTTTTTTGTTGCCATTTTTTTTTTACCATAAGACTATTTTGATACTCTTTAATGGCCTGTGTTATTAAATGTATTACTAATAGATTTTACATTAAAAAATTACTAATAACTTTTACATAAAAATTAAACCTGAAAAATGCAGGTCACTAAAGAGTATCAAATAGTCTTACCGCAGATTTGTTGTGAAAGATACCCTGCTAGTAGGAGTCAACAGATCTAGAATTTGACTCTGACACTTCATGTTAAACAGCTCTTTGGCAAATCAGGAAAATAATTTTAAGGTTTTTTTTTTAAATTTTACTTCAAGATCTCTTTAAAAATTTGTATAGTACTAGCCTCCTGGTTTAATTAGCACTTAGTCACCAGAAATGATTGTGGATGTGAAACTCTGTAAGAAACTATTTCATAGCTTCATTAAAATATTTTATTATTGAGTATGTTCTTTGGTCTTAGTGTGAGAAGCATACCCTATCTACATTCCCTGTCAGAGCTCAAGCCAATTTTGAACAATATTATTAGTAGTTATTCTTGTTTATTTTATTAATTCCACATCAGGTTGGTCTTGATTGGACTATTTCATGGTCTTCATATATACTGTTTCTTCTACAAGACTGTGAGTAAATTGATGACAGAAAACTGTCTGATTTATTTCTTTTAAATTTCTAATATTTACATAGTACTTAGCATATGGTATAAATTCAAAAAATGAAGAAAATTTTGGTCAAGGTAATGAACAAAACTGCACTGGATTTTACAGCTGCATTTTCTTAGCCAACTAAAATAATTGGTGTTTCTTTCCAACAGTTGAACTATATGCCAGGAGGTTACGGTTCATTTCTGCCTCCATTCACATGGTCATTGAATATTTACCTCTTTAAATTCTAAGTATTAGAGAGCCTTTTCTGATTTTTGATCCTCGGTAGGATACAATGAGAATAAACAAGATCCACTGCCTAAAAAGGGGGCTTTGGAGATAATTGATATAATTATGACACAGCAAAATATTACATCTTATTTTTATAAAATCCTTCCATGGATAAGGTACACGGAAAACTAACTCTAAATTTAAAAACAATCATAAGGAAATAAGAAGGCAGAAGGAACTAAAACAACACATTGAATATTAAAATATCCAGTTGTTTTAATAAGTTTTAATATTCTGATAACTTATGTTCAGGGCAGGGGAATCAAGTACTACCAATTTCCAATATTTACAATATTAAAGGGCTAGTTCACTGTCTTCATGGAGGTAATTATTTTCGAGACTTCCCAATTACCTTGGCTATGTTTCATTTTAAATATCTTCACAGTGAAGATTTTTATCAGTACTTCATCTCAAATAAATAAATACCCACCATAAAAAGACAAATATGTTCTTCTGTGTTTGAATGTTTTCCTGGCAGCTTTTGAAAGATTGTCTATACTGATGTTTGTGAAATAAAGGAAATGAGCCATAAGAAATAAATAAATCAAATTGTCATATAAAAGCCTTGCACGGAGGGGTAAGAAATGCTGATATAAACATTAAACCACTGGAAATCATTGTTGCTTTGGAAAACTATAATGATAAGTGAACAAAAGCATCAAATATACGGAACTTCCAAAGCTGCTACTATTTTAGCACACAAAGAATGATGTCCTGAGCTATAATGCAAATTAAATGGAAACTTTTATAATGCAATCTTGTGGTCAACTAGCCACAACAGTCACTGTGCTAAGATTCCTCCCATTAAAAAATATTTAAGATTTTACTTGAGCACAGTAAAATCATTTGTTGGGATTTGCAATGCACAGTACCTAAGCCAACTACCTAGCCAGAACAAACATTTACCAACGTTTCTAATAATATAGTCAACCTTGTCTCCTAATATATTACATACAACCTGGAAAGCTGCTCTCCTTTCTTATACCTACTCATTTTTTTCCTTATATTTCTATCTTGATGTACTATGCTTGCTATTAAATAATCTGTGCTCCAGGAAGATACGTCTTCTATGACTTTCATGTCCCTATTCAGGTCCTTCAGAAAATAGTTCTTTTTTGACAGTGCTCCACAAAAGTCACATGAAACTTCTTTATTTTCTGACCCAGGGCTGTCACTGGGAGCTTACTTTGGGAGTGCAACATAGCTCAGAAATGGGGGACTTAAAATCCCCAGGTGCAACCCTTGACCCATTGTGAAAAGGAGTCAATGAATAAACATTCCCACCTCCTATTATTCAGACAGATAATTCTGGGAAACATTTGTACACTTCTCAAAAGTTCTAGAGAGAAACAAGCTGGTATTGCCTCCAATGGGGACCCCAATATTAAATCTTCATGCTCTTTTTTCCTCATTCCCTGCCTCACTGTCCCAGGAATCCCACTCTATCTGGCACCATCTTGAAAATAAACAACCCATCACAAGTCTTTGTCTCAGGCTCTGCTTTTATGGAACACCAAGATAGTCGAGGATCTTTGGAAAATAAAAATTGGGTTATAGTTTTTCTTAAAGCTTTCAATGGATCATCATTTCCTGTGAGATATAATCCAGGCTCCTTAGTGTGAGGCATATAAAGGTTTTGATGGACTAATCTCTGCCTAATGTTCTTATCTCTTCTGTCACAGAGAATCCTCAAACACTACTACCTTGTAATATGGGATTGCTTGCAAATGTCTCATGTCATGATGTTTTAAGTGTCTGCCCTTTGCATTTTTTTTTACTATACCTAATTTTTCCCACAATATGCAAAAGGCTTACACAACCTGTTTTGTTCAACTATCCTTTAACCTTCAGACACAATATCTCATATATTCCTTTGTGTATCCAGAGAATTATTTCACACTTACCACAGTCTATTTGTTTAACCCATTCATGTCTGTGTTTATTTCCTCTTCTTTACTAGGCAAAGGCTGATACATTATTCACTTTATAATTCTCATGCACCGCATAGTGTGATTCATAAAAGGTAGTTACAAACATTTACTGAGAGATTGATGAAGTATATGAGCAGATAACTGTTAATCAACACAATTATGATTCACCCACGTACCACTTCATGTCATTGTGACTAACCCTGTTTTCAGATTCTCCAAGTGAACCTCTAGCAGGCATTTCCTTCAGTACTCCTTAGATTGCAGTCATCCTGGATGATGGCAGATTATGACCACATAATTCCTGAATAAGTGGAATTTCACTGCTGTTTATGTAATTAAGTGATAAATTGAATATGTGACTTCTAAGTGTTATATGAGTCTACTACACTGCTTATTGAATACAGATGAATGGAGTACTCCCTTGAGAGAACTGGCTTCCACATTAAAATAAGCATAATTAAGATTTAATGTATTACAGACATTGATTCAATCTTTGTTACTGGAATTTAATAGAATTATAGATATCCTCTCCCTACATTGAAAAATATAAGCATATTAATTTAAAATTCACAGTATTAGTAGTTTTTCTTTTAATAGGAGATAACATGACAGAAAATATAGAAGAAAAAGGATTTCTTAGAGGCTCTGAAGGCTATTCTAATCTGAGTTGGTTTTGTTTCTTCTTGTTATTACTAGAAGAATAACTTAAGGACAATGTGGCATTTAGTTTACTGGTTTAAGTAATATGTGGCCTACTTGGTTGCCAATTAGTGATAAATGGAAACTGAGACAGTTGGAATCACATCTAAGAATTCACTAATCTTTGTAAATTACTTTTATCTTCAGACATGAGCCAAATAAGAGCAGAAAAAAAATCAATACAAACTCCCATTTTAATTTGAGTTCCAATCACAGAATTGCCTCCAACAAGCTATTAGTACCTTCAAATATTAGATGTTTTGAAGTTTCTATTTTTCAGCTACAAATGAACTTATTTCATCTAGTTGTAAATAATCTACATAATTTTAAAAACTGTTAAGAGTTGGAAAATCCTTGTTATAAACTATAAAATTCTTGTTACTAACTAGAACTGCTAAATTTTTGTTGATTAAAGGTATAGGTAGGCTGAAATAAAAAAATGTTAAGGGCAGCTAGAAAGGATAGGTCACCTACAAAAGGGAATCCCATCAGACTAACAGTGAACTTCTCAGCAGAAATCTCACGAGCTAGAAGAGATGGGGAGGGCTATATTCAATATTTTTAAAGAAAAGAAATTTTAACCAAAAAAATTATATCAGGCCAAACTAGGCTTTATAAGTAAAGGAGAAATTAGATCCTTTCTACACAAGCAAATGCTGGAGGAATTCATTTCCACCAGACCTGTCTCATAAGAGCTCCTGAAAGAAGCACTAAATATGGAAAGGAAAGACTGTTACCAGCCATTACAAAAACATACTTAAATATACAGACCAGTGACACTATAAAGAAACCACACAAGCAAGTCTGCATAGTAACCAGCTAACATAGGATGACAGGATCAAATCCACACGTATCAATACTAACCAACTGTAGATGAGCTAAATTACCCAATTAAAAGGCACAGGTGGCAAGCTGAAGAGACCCATGCAAAAAAGAAGTAACACCCATGCAAGCTAGATAAAGAAGAAAGATTCAATGGTATGCTACCTCTAAGAGACCCATCTTATATGCATTGATACCCATAGGTTTAAAATAAAGGGATGGAGAAAAATCTACCAAGCAAATGAAAAATGGAAAAAAGCAGGGATTGCAATCCTAATTTCAGACAAAACAGACTTTAAGAAATATCCAAAAAGACAAAGAAAGGCATTACATAATGGTAATGGGTTCAATTAAACAAGAAGACCTAACTATCCTGAGGATATATGCACCTAACACAGGAGCATCCAATTTCATAAAGCAAGTTCTTAGAGACCTTCAAAGAGACCTTTAAAAATTTTTTTTAAATCAAAGTTTTAAAAAAAATTAAATAAAGCAAACCTAACTAGACATTCTCTACAAAAACCTGATTTCAATATAAGTAGTTTAGGTTGCTGGGGGAAAAAAAAGATGGAGAAGGATTGAAAGATATCACACAGAAACGAATAAAAAGAAACCTGGAATAGCTATATTAATTTTAGACAAAGTAGACTGCAGAATAAGAAACATTATCAGGGAAAGATAGAGACATTACTTAATGATAACGGGGCCAATCGTTCAAGAGAATATAACAATATAAATGAATATTTACCTAAAAACAAAGCTTCAGTGTGCATGCAAGAGTAAATGATTGATCTGAAAAGAGAACTAGGCAAGCCACAGTTGTGGTTGAATATTTCAACACACTTCTCTGAATAATTGATAAAACAAGTAGGCAGAAATTCAATATGGTCATAGATGATCTGAAGAACACAATCAACCAACAAAATCTATTTGACATATACTAAACATTCTATACCAGCAATAGGAGAAAATGCATTCTTTTCAAATGTGCATAGGACATTCACAAAGACAGACTGCATAAACAAATCTTAACAAATTTAAGTGGATAGAAATCCTCTTAAAATCACAAACTATCAATATTCACACAAGAAAAAATAAGAATTATTCCATTCTTATTAGAGGAACTGAACATGTAGTTTTAAATATTCCATACAAAAAAAAGCACCAAGCTAAGATAGTTTCATGGGAAAATATTTAATGAAAAAATAATGCTAATTCCATACAATATTTCAATAATATAGAAGAAGAAGGGGGGAGAGGAAGACTTTAAAATTATTATGACTGATGTGCTATAAAAGATGGATGAAAGAGCAATAAAATAGATGTTGTGCTGGAAAATATTAGTTGAGCTGGAATTTATAAAAAGCAACCAATGCATGTTCCAGAACAGGAAAATACAAAATCTGAAGTCGATAACTCAGTAATTTTATAGCAATTTAGATATAAAAGGAAGATTACTGAGGTCAAAGATAAATAAAATATCCAGAGGACTTTCACAAGGGAATAAATGGTACCACGCTTAACCTGCAACAATGATGATTTGAAGGCATTGGATAGAAACAGATGTATGACTGGAATTATTAAGAGAAGGGAAGCAAGCAAAGGGATCCCCAATTTTAACCCAGCTTTCTCCCTGGTGGGATTTAAAAAACGTAATACAGGAATATAGAGTCTAAGCGTACTGGACTAAATGAGTTGAGAAAGTAGAAATTACAGTGTGGGGCTACCCAGGTTAAGTGTGATTTAGGAGGCAAGATAGCTTAGAGGAAGATTACATAGGAAAACTCTAAAATAGTTGCTGAGATTTCTCCCTGGATCTTTGGCTCATGGCTAAACTGTACTTGAGCAAGGCGAAATTCTGAGAAGGCTTTGGCATAACATCTGTGGAGAGACCAGAAAGCTAATCAAATATCTGAAAGGCCATACTTAGCCAGAGTGGAGAGACCCAGGATCTCAGTTAAGATACCACATAAACAGTGTTTTAAGGATGTTGCCCTAAAAATAAGGGATAAGATGTAAGAGTAAAGGAAGGTCTAAAGAAACCTAGTCTAACAAACCTAAAATCAAGCTCTGACAAGATTAATGTAACCTCTAATGATCTGACAGTTTTCTAGAACAAAAATTCACATATTTTAGAGACAGACCACATAACTTAGATGTTCATATCATACACTATGTCCAGAATTAACTTTAAAAGCTGCCAGAGAAGTGGAACTATAGACTGAAGGGAACAATTCAGAGCTGCCTGGAAACAACAGATGATAGAACTAGAAACTTGAAGACAAAGAAATCATAGCTCTGGGCTGGGCACAGTGGCTCAGTACATAATCCCAGCACTTTGAGAGGCCGAGGTGAGTGAATCACCTGAGGTCAGGAGTTCAAGACAAGTGTGGCCAACATGGTGAAACCCTGTCTCTACTAAAAATACAAAAAATTGGCCGGGTGTGGTGGCAGGCACCTGTGATTCCAGCTCCTCAGGAGCCTGAAGCAGGAGAATCGCTTGAACCCAGGAAGCGGAGATTGCAGTAAGTCAAGATCATGCTATTGCACTCCAGCCTGGGTGACAAGAGCAAAATTCCATTTCAAAAAAACCAAATTACAGGTCCAAGAAAAAGTGAGTAAAAGAGTGCAAGACATATGTATGACACTTCAAAATATTTGCATCTGTGTAACTGGGATCTCGGAAGAGAGAGAGCAGCAGAGATATAGAACATAAGACAAATGAATATTTGAAGAAATTATGGTAGAGTATTTTCCAAATCTGATGAAATATATTAACCTACACATTCAAGGACATGAGAAACCCCAAGCAGAATGAATGCAATAAAACCACATCTAAGCGGGGAACAGGTGAAATACTACCTATTGGGTATTATGTTTACTATTTGGGTAATGGGTTCACTAGAAGCCCAAACCTCAGCATTATGCAATATACCTGTGTAACAAACCTGCCCACATACCACCTGGATCTAAAATAAAAGAAAATAAAATAATAAAGTCACACCTAAGTACATCAGAATAGTATAAGCAAAATACAATGTTAACACATCAAGAAAAAATGACCATTAAAGTACCAAATTAAAAAAGGCAACCTAGGATACTATATCTAACAAAATACTCTTCAAAATTCAAAGTAAAATAAAATGTATTGTACACAAATACATACCCACATGCACGTGCAATTTATCACCAAATGATCTTCTCTAAAATAAATATTAGTCTTAAATCTGAGACCTGTAACGATAAAGCCACTATGAGAAAACACTGGGGAAACTCTCCAGGACGTTGGTCTGTGCAAGGTTTCTTGAGTAATACTCTACAAGCACAGGCAACTAAAGCAAAAATGGGCAAATGAGGTCACATCAAGTTAAAAAGCTTCTACATAGCAAAGGGAACAATCAACAAAATGATGAGACAACCCACAGAATGGAAGAAAGTATTTGCAAACTACTAATCTGACAAAGTATTTATAACGAGAATATATAAGGAGCTCAAACAACTCTATATGGAAGAAAATCTAACAATTCAATTAAAAATAGACAGATGATCTGAATAGACATTTCTCAGAAGATGCACAAATGGCAAATAGGTGCTCAATATCATTGATTATCAGAGAAATGAAAATCAAAATTACAATGAGATATCATTGCACTCCAGCTAAAATGACTTTTATCCAAAAGATGGGCTATAAAGAATGCTGGAGAAGATGTAGAGAAAGAGGAGCCCTTGTACATTGTTGTGGGAATGGAAATTAGCACAGCCACTGTGGAGAACAGCATGAAAATTCCTCAAAAAGCTATACATAGAACTTCTGTATGATCTAGCAATTCCACTGCTAGATATAATCACAAAAGAAATAAATCAGTATACCAAAGAGATACCTTCACTCCCATATTTATTGCAGTACTATTCACAACAGGAGAAAGATTGAGAGTCAACCTAAGCATCCATCAACAGATGAATGAATGAAGAAAACATGGTACATATACACAATGGAGTACTATTCAATCATAAAAACAAATGAGATCCTGTCATTTGCAACAACATGGATGGAAGTAGAGGACATTATGTTAATTGAAATTAGCCAATAACAGAGAGACAAACTTCATATGTTATCACTTATTTGTGGGAACCAAAAATTAAAACAATTGAACTCATGGAGAGAGAGAGTAGAATGATGATTACCAGAAGCTGGGAAGGGTAGTGGAGGGGTTGGGAAGTAGGAATGGTTACCTAACATGGTTAGGTAGAATGGAAAAGATTTAGTATTTGACAACCCAACAGAGTGAGTTTAGTCAATGATAATTTATTGGACATTTAAAAATAACTAGAAGAGTATAATTGGAATGTTCATAGCACAACAAAATGATAAATGTTTGAGGTGATGCCTACCCCATTTACCCTAATGTGATATTACACATTATATGCCTGAATCAAAATATTTCCTGTACTCCATAATTCTATATACATACTATGTACGCATAAATATTAAAAATTTAAAAAATGGAAAAATTTTTAAAGTGCTCTCATTTTAAACTGACAAGTACAAACTATGAGATAAATACAAAAACACAATAAGAAAAAGGAATATTAAAAGAAGCTCAAAGAAAAATAATTCTAGACTGAACCATGGAACTGAGTAAAAGATTGAATGATAACAGAAATGTTAAACATATGGGCATACAGAAATTAATATTACCTATTTAAAACAATAATGATAGTAACAATTAAGATATGTGAGATTTTGAACATATATATGAGTAAAATATATGACAACAAAAACATAAAATGCATGAAGTCAATGAAAAGAGTGAAAATGTAGTAATCTTATGATTAGGAAGTGACAATGTACAAATTTAAAGCAGATAGTATTAATAGAAATGCATATTCAAATTTCTAAAGTTACCACTAAAACAATATTAAAAGACAGTATAATATAAAGGGTAGTGCAGGGCAGAAATGGAATAATAAAGATGAGCTATACATTGAAAATATGAAAACGGTAGAATGAAAGAACAAAGGACAAATAGATTATAAATTTTACCCCAATTATAACAGTTATCACATTAATTGAAAATGATTTCTGGGGAGGGTCCAACATGGCCGAATAGGAACATCTTCGGAGTGCAGTTCCTAGCGAGAACAGCGCAGGGAGTGAGTGTTCACCTCATTTCCAAACAAGTTTTCACTGCCCACAGACCAGGAGATTCCTGGGCCAAAGAGTACTACAAGTTTTCAGCGTGGCAGTTTCAGCCGGTGCCGGGTTGGCACACAGAAACACACAAGTCTGGGCGGCCCTTTCCACTGGCATCTGGAATGCCTGGGAGGCAGAGAGGCCCATTCAACTGAAAGGGAGGGGGCTGAGATAGGAAGCCAGGTGATCCGGGTTGGTGGGTACCACTGCCACAAAACAAGCAATCTGAAACACTCTGGATTGAGAGTTTCACAGCAAGTGTAGCTGGACCCAGGACAGTCCAGCTCAGAGTGGGGAAGGGCATCCCCCACTACCAAGGCAGACTGCCCCCCCCCAACAGATCACAGTGTGTGATGCTCCCCTCCCTGTGTCCATGTGTTCTCATTGTTCAACACCCTCCTATGAGTGAGAACGTGCGGTGTTTGGCTTTCTGTTCTTGTGTCAGTTTGCTGAGAATGATGACTTCCAGATTCATGCATGTACCTACAAAGGACAGGAACTCATCGTTTTTTATGGCTGCATAGTATTCCATGGTGTATATGTGCCACATTTTCCTTGTCCAGTTTATTGTTGATGGGCATTTGGGTTGGCTCCAGGTCTTTGCTATTGTAAACAGTGCCACTATGAACATATGTGTGCATGTGTCTTTATAATAGAATTATTTATAATCCTTTGGGTATATACCCAGTAATGGGATTGCTGGGTCAAATGGAATTTCTATTTCTAGGTCCTTAAGGAATCGCCACACTGTCTTCCACAATGGTTGAACTAGTTTATACTCCCACCAACAGTGTAAAAGTGTTCCTATTTCTCCACATCCTCTCCAGCATCTGTTGTCTCCAGATTTTTTAATGATCACCATTCTAACTGATGTGAGATGGTATCTCAGTGTGGTTTTGATTTGCATTTCTTTAATGATGAGTGATGATGAGCATTTGTTCATATGTTTGTTGGCCTCATATATGTCTTCTTTTGAAAAGTGTATGTTCATATCCTTCTCCCACTTTCGGATGGGTTTGTTTGTTTTTTTCTTGTAAATCTGTTTTAGTTCTTTGTAGATTCTGGCTACTAGCCCTTTGTCAGATGGGTAGATTGCAAAAATTTTTTCCCATTCTGTTGGTTGCCAGTTCACTCTAATGATTGTTTCTTTTGCTGTACAGAAGCTCTGGAGTTTAATTAGATCCCATTTGTCTATTTTGGCTTTTGTTGCCAATGCTTTTGGTGTTTTAGTCATGAAGTCCTTGCCTATGCCTATGTCCTGAATGGTTTTGCCTAGGTTTTCTTGTAGGGTTTTTATGGTGTTAGGTCTTTATGTTTAAGTCTTGAATCCATCTGGAGTTAATTTTAGTGTAAAGTGTCAGGAAGGGGTTCAGTTTCTGCTTTCTGCACACTGCTAGCCAGTTTTCCCAACACCACTTATTAATCAGGGAATCCTTTCCCCATTGCTTGTTTTTGTCAGGTTTGTCAAAGATCAGATGGTTGTAGATGTGCAGCACTGCCTCCAAGGCTTCTGTTCTGTTACATTGGTCTAGATCTCTGTTTTGGTACCAGTACCATGCTGTTTTGATTACTGTTGCTTTGTAGTACAGTTTGCAATCAGGTAGCATGATGCCTCCAGCTTTGTTCTTTTTGCTTAGGATTGTCTTGGTTATGTGGGCTCTCTTTTGGTTCCATATGAAGTTTAAGGTGGTCTTTTCCAGTTCTGTGAAGAAGGTCATTGGTAGCTTGATGGGAATAGCATTGAATCTATAAATTACTTTGGGTAGTATGGCCATTTTTATGTTATTGATTCTACCAAACCATGAGCATGGAATGTTTCTCCATTTGTTTGTGTCCTCTCTTATTTCCTTGAGCAATAGTTTGTAGTTCTCCTTGAAGAGGTCCTTTACATCCTTTGTTAGTTGTATTCCTAGGTATTTTATTCTCTTTCTAGCAATTGTGAATGGAAGTTCACTCATGATTTGGCTCTCTGTTAGTCTATTATTGGTGTGCAGAAATGCTTGTGATTTCTGCACATTGATTTTGTATCCTGAGACTTTGCTGAAGTTGCTTATCAGTTTAAGGAGATTTTGGGCTGAGATGATAGGGTCTTCTAAATACACCATCATATCATCTGCAAACAGAGGCAATTTGACTTCCTCTTTTCCTAATTAAATACCCTTTTTTTTTCTTGCCTAATTGCTCTGGCTAGAACTTCCAATACTATAATGAATAGGAGTGGTGACAGAGGGCATCCTTGTCTAATGCTGGATTTCAAAGGGAATGCTTCCAGGTTTTGCCCATTCAGTATGATATTGGCTGTAGGTTTGTCATAAATAGCTTTTATTATTTTGATCCACAGGCTGCAGAATGTACATTGTGTCAGCAGACATGATAACAACATTAATCTCCTTGTATATCTTCATTACAGAGTTGTTGTGTGACCAGGAGCATTGTTGGTGAGCAGTAATATTTTGAAAGGAATCTATTTTTCTAAGCAATAAGTCTCAAGAGTGGGCTTTAGATATTCAATAAACCATACTGTAAATAGATATGCTATCATCCAGTCTTTGTTGTTCCATTTTCAGAGCTCAGGCACAGTAGATTTAGCATAATTCTTAATGATCCTAGGATTTTTGTACTAATAAATGACCATTGACATCACCTTAAAGTCATTAATCCCTAACAAGAGAGGCAGTCTGTCGTTTGAAGCTTTGAAGCCAGGCACTAACTTCTAATCTCTAGCTATGAAAGTCCTACGTGGCATTTTCTTCCAACAGAAGGCTGTTTTCTCTACGCTGAAAATCTGTTATTTAGTGTAGCTATCTCCATCAATTATCTTAGCTAGATCTTCCAGATAACTTTCTGCATCAGCAGCTCACTTGCTGGTTCACCTTGCACTTTTATGCTATGAGGACACCTTCTATTTTTAAGTCTCCTGTAACAATCTCTACTAGTTTCAAATTTTCCTCTACAGCTTCCTCACTTCTCTGAGCTTGCATAGAATTGAAGAAAGTTAGGACGTTTCTCTGGATTTGGCTTTGGCTTAGAGGCGTGTTTTTGGCTAGTTAGATCTTCTGTCTAAATCACTGACTTTCTCCGTATCAGCAACAAGGCTGTTTCATTTCCATTTCATTTGTGTGTTCACTAGAGTAGCACATTGAAATTCTTCCAAGAAATTTTTCTTTGCACTCACAAGCAGTTTGGTACAAGTGTTGTAGAGTTGGCCTGTCTTAGCTTTCGATGTGCCTTTCTAACTGAGCTTTGTCATCCTAGCTTTTGATTTAAAGTGAGAGAAGGGCCACTCTTCCTTTCACTTGAACACTTACAGGCCATTGTAGGGGTGTTCACTGGCCTAACTTCAGTATTGTTTAGTCTCAGGGAATAGGGAGACCTAAGAAAAGGGAGAGAAATGAAATGGGGGAACAGTCTGTGACTAGAGCAGTCAGAACAGAAAAAAACATTTATCTTTTGAGTTTGCAGTCTTTTATGGGCAAGGTGGTGGTGAGCTTTCCTCTTCCTTAAATTGCAGTAGTGGCATCAAATATCTCTGATCACAGATCACTATATCAGAAATTATAATAATAATTTGAAAAATTGAAATATTGTGAGAATTATCAGAACGTGACACCAAGACACAAAGTGAGCACGTACTGGTGGAAACATTGTGCCAGTAGACCTGCTGAACACAGGGTGGCTACAAAACTTCAATTTCTTAAAAAAACATAAATCTCCAAAGTACAGTAAAGTGAAGCACAAAAAATGAGGTATGCCTTTTTCAAAAAAAAATGCTGAGAAGAGTTTTTGATAAGGCCCTAAGTGGAAAACTGGAAAAAACTTTGTGTCTTTAATTTTGCCCTATTTTGGTTAATTCGTACCTGCATTCTAAAAGCCAAAACATTCATTGCCTGCACCTTATATGTATTGTTGAAAAGCGCACAGATCTTCTCAAAATATTTCATACATTTTGCCTGAAGAGAATTTCTTTAACTGTCGTAAAATGATACATCTCTGAAAGATTTAGGTGTATCATTTGCTGAAATGGATATTTGAAAAGTTAAAGACAAACTATCTTTTCCTTCATATCTTCCCAATCCACAAGTTTTCAGTTAATCCCTGGTAGAGTCAGAGACATACAATATCAGTGTGTGGGCCCTTAATGTCCTTCATAATTTTTATTTATGTAAATAAGACACTTTGCTGTTGTTCTACGTGTTCATATGCACTCCGTTTATTCCAAATGGACTCGTTACTTCAAACTGAAGCTGTCAGGCTCGGGAATTTCATCTCTTTTCATAACACACAACCATCTTCCCTATGAATGAGTGTGTCCTAGGTTTAGTTTTCCTGCTAGCCATTCATTCTCAGTCAAAAACACTTGGCCTAAGATCTGTTATTATTTTTAATAAAGAGAAAAATAAACATTGAGTCTCATTGCTTTTTATATATTGGATATAGTGTTGATAGGCTTGTAAAGTGCCTTTACAAGTGACAAAACTTGGAAAAGGTACCTCAGAAGACATAGATCCACTATCTGATCTTAGGCAGCACTGTTAGGAAAATGTCATTGGATTGCAAGTAAGGTTCTTTTCTTGAATTATGTTTTTGTGTATCCTTGCATGATTCTCATCTCTTCAATGCAGTATTATCTACATAATTTACAGGCCCAGTGCAAAATAAAACCTAAGACTCATGTTCAAAAGCTTTCTGTTGGCAATGGCAGAGAGGGTTGAATCAAGCACAGACTTTTCTAGGGCTCTGTGCAACTGCACGGGTCGTGTGTTCATGAAACTGACACTGCTGCATATTGACATGTTGCTCTTTTTTTTTTTCCAATAGATACAAAGTCTCTTTCTTTAGACCAGGCTGGATTGCAGTGGTGTGGTCATAGCTCACTGCAGCCTTGAACTCCTGGGTTCAAGCAATCCTCCCACTTCAGCCTGCTGACTAGCTAGGACTATAAGCACATGCTACAACACCTGGATAATTTATTTATTTATTTTTCTAGAGACAGGGGTTTTGTTATGTTGCCCAGGCTAGTCTTGAACGCCTGGCCTCAAGCAATTTTCCTTCATAAGCCTCCCGAAGTGCTGGGATTACAGGTTTAAGCCACCACTTCTGGACCATGTATGGTTTTTATAACATCAGGATGACCTTATATACCCAGCCTATGCTATAGAATTTTTTTTATTCAAATACTCTCCACGAATGTAAACTATAGAATTCTTTTGAGGCTCAAATTGTATGTCTATATGTGTTTAAATTATGAGAAACAGTAACTACTATAACCAGTTGCCAAGGTTCACTGTTGAGTTTACTTCGGTAATCTAATAGCAACATTTTTGTCTTGTTTTTTCGTGTCAGGTTACTTCCTATACTTTTTTCCACATTTCACCTTCAAGATAGTTTAAAAATAATCACCATACATTCTGTGAGCCAACTGCATTAGGAAGTATCTAAGGATAAGGCTGTGTGTGTGTGTGTGTGTGTGTGTGTGTGTGTGTGTGGAGCCATAAGGGTGTGTGTGTGTGTGTATTTAGAACCATAGGTCAAAGGAGAAATGTAAGTTAGAGATACAGATTTTAGAAAGTGAATGAAAAGCTCATGTTATAGAAACTATAAAGTAAGAGCATCAAGGAGGAAATGAATGAGTTTGTGGCTGACAGCATGGTTGATGACAGCTTGTTCCAAAATAATTCAAGGTGGCACACGGCAAATAGGAAGAAGACAGAGAAACAGAGATTTTGTTATAATTACCTTTAATTTTCTGTGATACCTTTTATCATTTGAAACAATGCCACACACAGAAAAGTGATGTTTAAATAAAAGATAGAGGGGGATGGGCAGGGAATCAGATCATGTATAAAGGAAAAGTGGTGACATTTGGCCTTTTCATTACCTTGATTGCATATATTTTTTCTCCTGTTTAGATGTAAATAAGTAATTTATTAATTGCCTAAGATATAGGAAAATAAAAGAGGCTTTGAGTAACTAAGATTAAAATAAAAGAAGAAAAGTGAAAAAAGTCTTATCTAGTCTCACAGATTCTTCCTCTAGAAATAATCAAATATCTGATTATCTTATTCCAAACCTTCAAAATAGCTTACCAAGATTATTTTGGTAAACTTCCTTGCTGTCTTTTCACTGTTTCCTGGGTACTTCAAACTCCCTCAAGAGTAAACTTTCTAATACCCAGTTCTGCTCAAAGCAGCCCTAATTTAAAGCTTACTTTATTGGACTATGGATAGGTCCCAGGTTACATTTCAGGCCATCAACAGTGTGGCTCAGCTTACTGTTTCTTCATGTTTCACAATTTTCCCTCAATCACTTCACATTTCAGCTCACTAAACAACTTAGAATGTTGTAAACATTTCACATACCTTCTATTCCCCAAGCTAATGCATATATCCCTTTGCTTAGAATAGGACATCCCACTTGTCCATCCAGCAAGCTGCCTTTTCTTTAAAGCTCACTGTAACTGAGTCCTTGCTGAGTTTCAGCAGGTAACTAGTTCGTGTGGTTTTCAAGATAGTTATACTAATATAAGCTGTTACTGGTCAGCTTTGCTGTGAAAACACCCAGTACCTTGCTGTTATAAAAATGAGAGATTTATTTCTTGTTTTATTTATTTTGTGAGAACTATGAATTCTGCAACCCTGTAGCAGGCAGCAGCCTGCTGTAGATTAACTTCCCTTGTCTTCTTCCTCTAGATTTCAGATAGTGGTATTTCCATTAAGACATGTAAATCAGCTTAGTGATAGAAATTAAAGTTGGATTACTGTATAATGAAGGTAGTCATTTCTGCAAAGATGATTTTTAAAGCCAACATCTGAAGGACAGAGGGGAGCCATCCTTATGAATATGGAGGAGACATGCATTCTAGGCAGATGTAATAACAAATATAAGGGTTCTAAAACAGCAATCAGTCTAGAGTGCGTGGCTGGAGAAAAGGGGAATGAGAACAACAGAAGATGAGGCAGAAATAGCAACCAAGGACTGTATATTTTTTAAGTCACAATGTAGATTTTACATTGTATACTAATTGTGATGGAAAACCATTGGATGGTTTTAAGCTTTTAAGCAGATGTGATAAAATATGATACATGTTTTAAAAGAACATTGGCTGCTAGGTAGTGAATGTATTGTATGGGTCAAGAGGAAGGAAAACATGGAAAAGCAGAGAGAAAATCTATTAGGAACTTGTCGCAGCAGTATAGGCAAGAGATAATTATGGCTTAAACTTAGGTGGTAGCAATGGATCTAGTGCATGTGAGGATGAAGGGCTCCCTTGAAAAGGGCAGAGACATTCCATCTTAGTAACAGAAGGAGGGCAATGTATATTGGTTGTGGTAAAATGAGAGACTTCCATAGCAATGGCTTCTACTTCCTTAATGCAGTATGTGACAAGGTCAACAGCTGGGTTTTAGTCGGGGGGGGGCGGGGGGGTTGTCATATTGGAATTTTTTAAAGAGAATTAGGGTATAAAATAATTATTTGAAGGAGTAGAAAAAAATTTAGGGAAGTGTAGCAGTATTGCCAGGCAGCATTGAAGACTTATATTTGTCATCAAGAATTTATAGTGAGACAAGACAACTTGGTTTTATGTTTTCCATTCATCAGTGTCCAATTTCCCAAGCAGCAATGGATGGTTAAATTTAACTACAGTTCAAGACTACTACAATAAAGGAAGGGAAAGATGAGAAAGTTATAAGTCTTGTCAAAAGTGTGTGTAATTCTGTATTACATAGTCTATAAAAGGAAGGGAGGGATTAAGGAGGGTGAACAAGAGTGAGGGTATGATAGGGTCAATTGATTGAGGTCTCAAAGGAATTTTTTAAAAGTTGTAAAAATGCTAGACAGGTAAGAATGAAGCCTAGAAGGTGTGGGTGACAAGATAGAGGGTAGGAAGTTGAAGATTTTTTAGGTAGTGAAGTTATAACTGATTCCAAGGTGGTAGGTGTTACCAAAGAACAAATGGCAGTAGTAGGTATAAAACACTGTAATTGGTAATGAGGAAATTTAAGACTGGAGTGACAAAATATTGAAATTTGGAAGTCATGTGTAGTGGTAGAAAAGAAAATAATTCAGTAACTAAAGTCTTCAGTCAATGAAGGGAAATAACTTGATGGTCAGAAAGTGAAACCATGAAGAGTAACAGGTGGCAATGGACTGAAAGTTTGGAGAAAAGGGTTTGTAAACAGTTTAGAAGTAGGGGAGGGAAAGGAAGAGAACACTCTCTCTTCTAGACCCTGAGGCATGTGATACTAAGAAAAGAAATAATCCCTTCTCCAAAGAACTACATGGAAAATAGTGATATTAGGTCAATGTTTAAAGAAATTCAGGTCTGTTGCTGATTAGAAATCATAAGTTCAAAAGATACAGTAGAATGGTTTGGGAGGAGAGAAATTTGTGAAAATTTTATCTGGCAAGTCAAGGCATAGGTAATCCTGAAGATAGAGTTGAGGTGATGATAATTTTGAAGAATAAATGATTTTGAGGATTTTGTTCCTGAAGTACTTGGACATTTGACAGCAAATGAGGTGACCAGGGATTTGCAGAATGAAAGGAGTCTATCATTTGTAGCCTGTAAGTTTCTAGAACTAGAAACTTTTTTTGACATTTTGGATAGCTTATATGGTTTATAGCATCCAATTATATGTTTAATTGCTTCCTAATGGGAATCGCAGGATGCCCCTTGTGACGTCTTCTGGGTCTTTCTGCAGATTTTTGAAGAACGGTTTCTATTGAGTTTTTTTTTTTTTTTTTTTTTTTTTTACTTTATAGTTAATGAACCTAACTTTCATAAATGCCCCAAAAGAATATTTTTAGATTGTCTGAATATGTAATCTCTATATCATCAACCTGGGTTCTGCTGAATCTTTTATGATGTCTGGACACAGAGATTCATTTCAAAGAGTCAAGCAGCTGAATTTAGTAAAGCAGCTGAGCCCATTAAACATGTTCAGTTGCATTTCAATAACCATCAACTTCTGAAACATATTGACTAAATAAATTTCAGACGTTTTTCAATTTGCTTTCTTTGTAAAAATTTTTGAATTATGGAATATTTTAAACTATAAAAATGTGTAGAAAATAATGTATAAGAGATACATATACGGGTTCCTCTCTATATTTAACAATTTTTAACATTTCGCCTTCTTTGATTCAAAGTTTTCTTTTAAATAAAATATTGCTTACATAGCTAAATCTTCCCCATTCCTTGTTTATCTCTTCCACCATCATTTGTGATAACTTTCTAAGAGTTTATTTCCAAAGCATAGTTGTAAACAATAAAATCTAGACATTTAATAATTTTTAATAATTTACATAATTTCATACCATAATGTATGGTAGGCAATTTCATATTTTCACTCCAGATTATATATAAGATTTATTCCTGTTTTTATATATTCATGTGCATCATTCATCCTTATTACTATGTAATATTCTCTTGCATAGATAATTAGAATTTGTTTTTTATTCTCATAATTAGGTAGAGTTTGTCTGCTTTCACATTTTTTCTGATTACAGAGAATTATCAGTAGATGTTCTCAACCTCTCTCTTTAAGACCAAACTGTACAATCTAGTCAAATTTATTTGCCAGTGACCCTTCACAGCGACCTCAAATACTTCAGAGGTGGAGACATTTAGTGTCCTCCAAGGTAAATTTTTTTTTTAATTGGGTTATTTCTATTGCCTAGAAAACTTTTCTGTATGTTAAAGCAAATATTCCTCTACTATAAATATATATTAGGAAACTTAGCAATTTTCCTTCAAGATATAACAACTAAGAGAGACTTAAAATTTTATTAAGTAGTAACCCATGGAGAAAAACTACAATGAAATTAATTATATAAAAAATAAGACTATGGACTGGGCATGGTGGCTCATGCCTGTAATTCAAGCACTTTGGAGGCCAAGGCGGACAAATCACCTGAGGTCGAGAGTTCAAGACCAGCCTGACAACATGGTGAAACCCATCTTTATAAAAAAATAAAAATAAAAAAATTTTTAAAGTAAAAAAAAATTTAAAAAAAAAAGACTATGATACCAACCTAAATGTCCATGAATGGCAGATTGGATAAACAAAACATGGTACATACATACCATGGAATACTATGCAGCCATTAAAAAAATTAAGTCATGTCCTTTGCAGAAATATGGATGGAGCTTGAGGCCATTATCCTAAGCAAACTAATGCAGGAACAGAAAACCAAATGCCACATGTTCTCACTTATAAGTGGGAGCTAAATAATGAGAATGTATGGATACACATAGAGGAGCAATACACACTGGGGCCCACAAGAGAGTAGAGGTTTGAAGGAGAGAGAGGATCAGAAAAAACAACTAATGGGTACTAGGGTTAAAACCTGTGTGATGAAATAATCTGTACAAAACAATAACAACAAAAAATACCCACTCATGACAGGCTGTAATCCCAGCACTGTGGGAGGCTAAGGCTGGCACATTGCCTGAGCTCAGGAGTTTGTGACCAGTCTGGGCAACACAGTCAAACCCCATCTCTACTAAACTACAAAAAATTCGTTGGGCATGGCGGCATGTGCCTGTAGTCCCAGCTACTCAGGAGGCTGAGGCAGGAGAATGGCTTGAACCTGGGAGGTGGAGGTTACAGTGAGCTGAGATGGCACCACTGCACTCCAGCCTGGATGACAGAGTAAGACTCCATCTCAAAAACAAACAAACAAACAAAAACCACTCATGACAGAAGTTTACCTATATAGCAAATCTGCACATGCAGCCCTAAACTTAGAATAAAAAAAATTAAATAAAGAAAGAAAGATTCGTGGTTCAACTAAGGACACCCTAGACCAAATTAGTATGAGAAAAACTATTTTTTATGTCCAAATTTGACTACAGATTCCCATATATTATAGTTGCAAGTAATGTAACTATAATAGACACATTTAAAGGGATATAAATTGACTATTTACAGACAAACAAAAATTAGCAAGCAGAAGAAGAGAATATCCAAAATCAATAGTGACAACATCAATACAAATTAAAACTAAAATAAGATGCCATTTTACCACTATTAGACTGAAAAAATTAGAATGCTGGATAATATCAGTATTGCTAGAAGGAGAGCATCCTTCATCCACTATTGGTGAGATTAGAGAATGAGGCAGGTATTCTGGTGATTAATCCTGTACCACGTAGGCAAATTAGGAATGGCAATAACTTGTGAAAAAACAATTCTTTTTTTGCATACATATCCTGTATAGTTAATTTAAAATGTCTACCTAAGGGATATCCACATAATTGGTAAAGTATTGTTTCTGGTTATGTCTGTGATGGTGTTTCTGGAAGAGACTGGCATTTGAATTAGTGGACTGAGTAAGGAAGATCTACCCTTACCCAAAGTAGATCAGGAAACATTTAATTGGCTGAAGGCCTGGCTAGAACAAAGAAGCAGAGGAAAAGTGAATTATATATATATATATCTAATTAGATATATATATATATCAGTATATATATAATCCTTTGCTCTTAACTAGGATGAAATATCTATATCTATATTTATTTTAAATATAAATAAACAAATATATATAATATATGTGTTATATATATTATATATATTATTCTTAATTTTTTTCAAGCTTAATGATTCTAATATCCATTTGCTATATTATATATAATATCCATTTGCTATATTATATATATATAATATAGGCATGTTTTCTAATATTTGCTATATATATAATATAGCAAATGGATATTAGAATCATTAAGCTTGAAAAAAATTAAGAACAATAATATAGATAGAATATAATAACAACATATACTTTTCAAGAATAAAAAGAGAAAGATTCATATGAAACATGGTGGCCTATGGGGTAGAGTAAGAGTAGATCACATTATGAGGATAGAGGGAATAATTAAATGGATGAGTCATGGTAAAAACCAGTGATGGAAAGGTGCTACAGACTGAATAATGTAATTGACTCAACCCTTGGCAGTTACAGTTTCCAAAAAAGAAATCAAACCCCTATTCTCTACATCCCTTTGAAATCACAAGAATTAGTTTAATCTTTCACATAATTATTCTATAAGTATTTGCTCTTCTCTTCTTCCGATTACACAATTATAATTATTTCAACTCCCGTGACATGGTTCCTAGACTATTTACTATTCTCTGAGGTCCTTTTTTGGCACCCAGAACTGTATGCCATCTTCTGGATGGTCAGATGTGGTCTGACCATCAGGAACCATCTTATCCGGACACTTTACATCTGCTTAGGCAAGAGTTCTTGCTCTTTTGGGGTCATATGCCGCAATTTATTCAACCCTTCTATGATTTCTTTCTTTCATTATTACTTATTTTCTCTATTTTATATTCAATGCAAATTATTTACTTACTTCTACCTGTTTTTCCATACTTTTCATCTTCTATTCTTATGCTAGATGTGCCAGGTTCTGGAGCTTTAGAAATGACCAAGGTGCAATCTTTGTCCTGAATGTATTACAGAAGGAGTTTCTTCATGCAAGAATTAGATGTGTTTGGCCTTAATTGCCTAATCGGATTTCTTATGTTTACTAAGAAATTACAGCAGTATCATTTCTCACCCCTACTGTTATTTTTAGTCAGCCATTATTCTTTTTGAAATCAATAGTCCTCTCTGAAGGGACATTCTTCTTGATATGAAAACAAATGCATCTCTACTCCTTTTGAAAATGTTAAGATTTATCTCTAGAAAGTTATCTGCTGATAGCATTTGAATGTGATAGAGGTTTTTTAACCCAGAAACGATTGGATTTTCAATTCACAGTATTTTATTTGTTAAGGAAAACAATTCCATAAAGATTTAGAAGGAAAGAAGATAATCTATAATTTTGTGAATTGCTTAATTCAGGCCCTGAGTCTTAGATACTGGGACAAGAAACTGCTTTAGATGTAGTTCACAGATAGCATTAAAAAATATGATGAGTAAGACAATTCTTTTTTAATATGATTAACCATAGTTTGTACATATTTTCCTCCCAAAGCCAATTTTGTGTATATAAATAGGCATGCATAAAAAAGCTTGTATAGACATGAATAGACATACTGAGACCACCTTTATTTCCTATCAAACTATCCTGAACTTATCTATAGTGAAACTTTACCTTCCTCACTCTGTTCTCCAAGAAGAAGGACGTGCCTCTCTTTATATTGTTTATCATGTAAAACATGATGTTTTTAAGTACATATACATTGTGATATGGTTAAATCTAGCTAATTAATATATGCATTATCTCACATGATTTTTTTTTTCCAATATTTATTTTAGGTTCAGTAAGTACATGTGTAGGTTTGTTACCTGGGTAAATTGCATGTTGCTGGTGTTTTGTGTACTATTGTTTCATCAGCCAGGTAATGAGCATAGCACTTAATAGGCAGTTTTTCAATCCTCACCCTCCTCCCATAGTCCACTCTCAAGTAGTCCTTGGTATCTGTTGTTCCCTTCTTTGTGTCCATGTGTACTCAATGTTTAGTTCCCACTTATGAGAGACAACATGTGGTATTTGGTTTTCTGTTTTCCTGTTAATTTGCTTAGGATAATGGCTTCTTGCTTCATCTATGTTGCTGTTAAGAACATAATTATGTTCTTTTTTATGGCTGCATAGTATTCCATGGTGTATATGTGGCACATTTTCTTTATCCAGTCTACTACTTATGACTATCTAGGTTCATTCCATGTCTTTGCTATTCTGAATAGTGCTGTGATAAACATATACATACATGTGTATTTATGGTAGAATAATTTATATTCCTTTGGGTATATACCCAGTAGTGGGATTGCTGGGTCAAATAGTAGTTTGTTTTAAATTCTTTGAGAAAACCCCAAATTGCTTTCCACATTGGTTGAACTAGTTTACATTCTTACCAACAGAGTATAAGCATTCCCTTTTCTCAGCCACCTTGCTAGTGTCTATTATTTTTTGACTTTTTAATAATAGCCATTGTGACTAGTATCAGATGATATTGCATTATGATTTTGATTTACATTTCTCTGATGGTTGGTGATGTTGAGCATTTTTTCATATGCTTCTTGGCCATATGCTGCTTTTGAGAAGTGCCTGTTCATGTCCTTTGCCCATTTTTTAATGGAGTTGTTTTTTGCATGTTAATTTGTTTAAAACTTTCTTACAGATTCTGAATTTTAGACCTTTTTTGAATGAATAGTTTGCAAATATTTTTGCCCATTCTGTAGTTTCTCTATTTATTGTGTTAATAGTTTATTTTGCTGTGCAGAAGATCTTTAGATTACTTAGGTACCACTTGTCAATTTTTATTTTTGTCAAAATTGTTTTTGGAGTCTTTGCTATGAAACCTTTGCCAGGATCTATGTCCACTGTCCAGAATGGTATCATTTTGTGGTAAGAATTTTTAACAGCCACTCAGCATTTTTCAAGAATACAGTACATTATCATTAACTCTAGTCATGATAGTGTACAATAGCTCTCTTGAACTTATTTCTTCTAGCTAACTGTAGTTTTGTATCCTTTGATCAGCTTCTCCACATCCCCCTCTTCCCATTCCATCCCACAGTTTGATAACCACTATTCTACCACTCTCTATTTCTATGAAATCAACTATTTTTGGATCTCACATATGAGTGAGATCACATAGTATTTGTCTTCCTGTGTCTGGCTTATTTCACTTAACATGTCTTCCAGGTTCATCCACGTTGTTGCAAAGAGCAGATTTTTTGCTGTTTTCTGGCCTAACAGTATTCCATTGTGTAGATATACCACATTTTCACTATCCACTCATCCATTATGGACACTTAGAGTGATTTTGTATCTTGGCTATCGTGAATAGTGCTGCAATAAAAATGAGAGGCCAGATGTCTCTTCAACATACTGATTTCTTTTATAAAATAAATAAATGTATGTATGTATACACACACACATACACACACACACGCACACACACACACACACAGAACTAAAACCATAGCAACTGCCCCCAGTTGCTGGATCATATGGTAGTTCTGTTTTTAATTTTTTTGAGACACCTCCATACTGTTTTCCATAATGGCTGTACTAATTTATATTCCCATAGTGTCCAAAATATATAGGAAGCTCATACTTGAACTCCAAAGACATATCCATGTTTGAATGTTCAAATTATCAATATACCCTTTGTCCTTTTTGAAAAATAATTTTTCACCATAATTTTTGTATAGATTATTGGTATCACCTACTGCCTCAAACCTGAAACCTGGAAATTGTTCTTTACTATTAAATCTTTTCTCCCTCAACCCCCTTATACAAACATTTCTTCACACTTGTCAATTTCATTTTCCCAATTTCTGTTTGATATATTTCTCTCCATTTATATCACCTCCACCTTAACTCACAATTTCTTATTCTATAGAAATGTATCTATAACACACTGTTTAACATATTGCAGTTTTGTGTTTAAGTGCCTTTATTGCTTCACCTTGGCCTCGAGCTGTCATTAGAGATGAGTTTCTCAATATCCCTGGAAAAATAACTCCCAGATCTTCTTTCCCATTCCAAATATTGCTAAAGTCTTAGCATGCTTGTTGCCAGAATTACCTCTTTATCATCAGTAAAATTGAGAGTTACATAAAGATACATGGCATATAAATACTATATATAATTACCAGATTTAAAAAATTATATTCAGACATGCCAAATTACAGTTCTTATTATGCCTGCATTAATATTTCAATAATGTATTTATATTCAGCTTGTGTCTTTTGCGGGTACAATGAAAGAATGTTTTAGTACGTTAATTGCTTTCTACCTCAGCAGCTGATCTCCCTAATCTTATCTAAGGGTATATTTTGAGATCACTTCCACAGAGGATGTAGCAATAGAGCGACAAGGACAGTTGCAGCCCTTTACGGAAGGCAAATCTTCTCTTGGCTTCTGAGAGGCTTGTTCTAGAAAACAATGGGCTGTTGCTCTGACACAGATAATCCCATGTTATCATTTATTCACAAAAATACTATCCATGGCAGGAAGAAATTTTGTAAAAAGAACTAATTACAATTGTGAGGCCACATTCTTAACACAATTAGCACATCGCAGGGGTGTATATTTTACTCCAAATACCAGATGGGCTAATGTGAGAAGCTTTGCCATTTGAGGAAATGGCAAAAGGCCTAAGAGTGAGAAACTGTCACTTAAAATTGCTTTTCTTTAGAAGAAAGTGTAAGAGAAAAAAGAAAACATGAATATAAACAAGTAACATCTAATGGGATCTCTGGGCAGATAATTTTAACAGGTAGTAGAAAGAAAAAAATGAAAAAATCAGTTTGTTTCAACCTACTTATAGCAACACTTCTTTATGAGATTCTAGCTATAAAAGTAATAATATTAATTTGGGCAATTATAAATCTATAAAACACTGATTTTTTACCTTGTCATTCTCACAGCAAATATATAGACAATGCATAAATTAATTATTCTTGTATTCAAAAGAAGAAGTGGAGTCTCAGAGAGATTGAGGGCCTTGATGAAAGTCAAACAGCTTGTAAGTGGTAGGACAACAACTCAATTTCAGACCTTCTGACTCCAAATTCCATACCCTCGTTCTTTCTATTGAGTGACAGAATCTGAGCAACAGTTCTGATCTAGGCTTTGAACTCTAAGAGAAAATTTAGCTTCATAAATATTCTTCACTCCAAAGATTAGCAAAGGTCAGCTTACTCAGTGTGTTCTGTTGATCCGTCCTGTCAGCATATTGCCTAAGTGCTTCCAAGTCTAAGGAAGCTTAACCATAAATAACATATTAGTGCTTACCCAAGGATGGCTTCTCCAGAACTCTAATGATGCTGATGCAGACAGTTACAGAAGAAGCTCCTGCTTTGTTGCAATGATGTTCTCATTTATTCTTATTAAGATAAATCTACATAATTTATTTTGAATAATTTATGTCTTAATGGCACCAACAGAGAATAGTTTATGTGTGTCTCTAAAAAAATTCACAGCAACTGTTTTTCTTTCTTCTTAAAGAAGCTGCTTATTTAATCAGTTTCTGTTGAATGACTTTGAATTTAAGCCTTCAGGTGCTCTTCATTTCATCAGTCTCCAGATCCTGTAAAATTAATTAGTGACAAAATGTTTATATATACATATTTTTTACTAGTGCATTAGCCCTGAGAGGTAAGGCAAGAAGTCCCCAAATCAGAATGGGCTATCTGGATTGCTAAATTTATTATACACGTTTACAACTCACTGTTTTTGTTCCAATTTCTCTGGCTAAGATTCCTTTCCCCTATTTCAAACGCCACCCTTAGTGGAAAATTCGCCAAAGTTGCTACCTTCCTTTTGAAGAACTCTCATATTCCTCTTGCTGTGAGTCATAATTCTCAGCTCTACCCTCCCACACTAAGCATATTCTCTGTATAAGAATATGCTTAAAATATTGTATTGTACAATATTGTACAGTGTTGTATAATATGTATTGTATAATATTGTTACTTGTGTCTGCCTTTTCCTCTATTACATTCATTGAATTGTGTTTGTACCTAGTAATCAATCCAGCATCACGTAAATGGTTGATTCTCAATAAATGCCAATTTTATGAATGAAACAAAGATACACCTATTGCCTTGAATCTCAACTAGCCCGATTTAGTTTTCTGTTTCTGGAAACGCAACTCTTGAGAGATTAATGGCAATGATAATGAGTACTTTCTTGACTGATAGAGGTGTGGTTTTACATTCATTAACTCCCTTGCCTTCCATTAGAGAATATTATGCATTTACAAAGACACAAATAAGAGGCAAAAGTATTTGGCTAATACTGGAAGCATGAATTCACTTCCTGAAACTTCCTTTGTTGCATGAAACTCTCCAGGAAATAAACTGCTTACTCTTTCCCCAACCTACCATGTCTATTCACAGCTTTGTCATTTGTATAAGTCATTCTCTCTAGGTGATGTTTTCTTTCTTCTGTTATCCAGTGATTTTTGTATTTTAAGACTCAGCTCATATGTCACCCCCTATGCAAATTTCTTCCCAATCTGTCTTTTTTAACGCTGTCAGAGCACTCTGGAAGTACCTCTGTTAGAAAACTGTTACCTTGTTTTATACTTTGTGGTTTGCATACCTGTGTTTTTCCCTAGATTGTAAATTTCTCTGGGAAAGCAACCATGTTTACTTTCTCTTTCAGTCTACAAAGATATCTCTGCCTTTATCTTCAAATATAAGGTGTAAACTGTCATAGTTTTTGGATAGTAATAAGCTGAGAAAGCATAGGACCAGAGACATAATTAATACTTAGTAACTACTTAATGAATTAGTGATTTTCATTAAGATAAATTATTGATTAGCTCTATATGGGAAGCACCTTACAAAGTACTGATAGTGAAAAAAAAATAAATAAGGCCAAGTGATGTAAAATCACTCAGTAGGGGACCAGACCAAGGGACATGAGGATGGAAAGGATAATTGGAGCAGGAATGTGAGCTGTGCCTCAAAAGATGAGACTTTCCATGGATGGAGAAGAGTGGGGTTAGGGCAGGAGAGACAAAGCTATTCCAGGATTCGAAAACAGCAGGATATCATAGGATGCTTTTCTGAATTGAGTAAAACTCTATTAAATGTAAATAAAGCTGTACAACTTTAAAGGAAACAGTGTGATTCAAACTAGAGACAACGCTCTGAGAGCCAAAATGTGTTTAGTGCAGTTTGAAACTAACTTCATATGCAAAAATTCACGCAAATTGTCAGCGAGGACAGAATAACATTGGGCTGGCATGCTTTAACCCTTCTTACATAAAACAACAAGTAGCTGGGCATACAATCACTCTTTTGCATTAATTTATGATCTTAATTGAGAGTCATTATTAGTGCTTAAATTGCATACCAGCATTGGGAACTATGATGCAAGCTTGACTTGGCATTTTAAGTCATCTTGCCGTCAAGAGCAGGATGGAGCTTTCCCTTTGCTCTGCTATTTAAGGTAAGTTGAGATCCTTCAACAGGGTGATGAGCATCTCTCTGGTTTCCTAGAGAAGCCTAAGACCATGCCATGGCCAGGACGCATCAGAAAATGTAGGTCAAGCTGTGCTTAGCAAAAGAGTGTTTTCAGTGGGCTGCACAAGATAGACTGGCCTGCTTTCTGTGTCATCTACAGAAGGCCCTGCCCAAGTGCTGTCATGAAAATGGCATTAAAAGGCTCATAAAGATACTGTGGTGAAGTGATCTCTAGCACTTTCACTGAACTTCTGTTACTTGAAGATTTCCAGATAATCAAAAGACAGAGACACTGTGTGAAAAGAAAAAAAAGGAGGGAGTATGGAGATGGGGTGGGTGTTTGATAATTGAAATATGAATGTATCAGAAATGACTGGCCTACTGTTTGGCAGTGATCACTGAAGAGACTGTAGAGAAGGTTCTGGAGCATGCAGATAGATCTTGCAGAACTTCAGAACATTCCTCATGGAGAATACGTGAGGACAAGTGCACGGGTCAGAGGAATAACTAAAGTGTGTGTTGGGGCTAAGATTGGGGCATCAGAGGAAGACAGCAACAATGGCTGGGTCGAGAGGCAACTAGAAGCTGTCCCCTCAGAGAGCCAGTCTCACCTGCTGTGCTCAAGCACACCTGTGATGTGGCAAGATTTGTTGCCAATAAAATATGATACTAAATGACTCATTTTGTAAATATATTAGTCCATTCTCACACTGCTAATAAAGACATATCAAAGGTGGAGTAATTTATAAAGGAAAGAGGTTTAATAGGCTTGCATTTCCACATGGCTGGGGAGGCCTTACAATCATGGTGGATGGCAAAGGAGGAGCAAAGTCATGTCTTACATGGCAGCAGGCAAGAGAGAGTATGCAGGGGAACTCTCATTTATAAAACCATCAGCTCTCATGAGATTTATTCACCACCATGAGAACAGTATGGTAGAAATTGCACCCATGATTCAATTAGCTCCATCTGTCCCTGCCCTTGACATAAAATTCAAGGTGAGATTTGGGTGGGGACACAGCCAAACTATATCAGAAAATAAAATAGAAATAGTATTATTCTTAAATTAACATGACACTCAAAAATTTACATTCCAGTAGAGTTTCCAGAATGGAAGTGAGGCTATGGAGTTATCTGAACTACAGGGAAACAGCTTCTAGTTACCTCTCCACCTGGTCACTGAACTACAGCTTTTATATGTATCAGTGGTTCTCAAAGTGAAATCTCCTGACCAGAGGCATCAGCATCTCCTGGGACCTTTTTAACAATGCAAACCAAGTGAATCAAAACTTTAGGCATGGGGCCAACAATCTTTGTTGTAATAAACCCTACAGGTGATCTTAATCACACTAAAAATTTTAAGGACCACTAATCTATAAGTCCATAATGACTGCCTAATGTGGATGAACTTTTAATATTTACACATTTACCAAGTGTTTTTATGAATTCATTGCTAAAGCTGAAATGTACAATACTATTAGTTTTATTTCTCTGAAAAATTGGCTTGTGTTTCTTAAAACTTGGAATATCAAGAGGAGGGATATAGCAATCATGATTTTCTTGGACATTTACCAACTGTCCCACTGAAAACTAGAAAGACAATTTTCCACTAATATTTCTAATGGCATTAGGGACCCAGGTTTTATAGTCAGCTCCTTAATCAACTCCAGAGACCCAGCAATTAGGTGGCCAGTGAAAGATTTGGTGAAAAAAAAACAAAGTTATGCTTTTTGAATGTAAAATTTTCATTTAAATGTTGTTTTTAAAACCATCTGCTTAAAAAATCATTTATGGCAAACCTGAGACTTATTTCAATTGTAAAAACATTTTTTTCCCTATTCAAGTAAGTGCATAAGAGCAAGTCTGATGACAAAAACTGAAAAATACTATGGCCAAAAAAAAAAAAAAAAAAATAGAGCTGGCAAATGTAACTCTGTTTGTATAAGCAATAATACAAGATAGCAAACACACTTAAAACACCATAAAGCTTTCCTGTGGGTATTCTGTGCTAAATGAAGTCAAAGGCTAAATGAATCAGGTCCCCAAGAGTTTCATATTACTGAGAAACCTGCAGTGTATCACTGCAGTTAGAAAATGGTTATTTTAAAATTTGACTATTGAAACTCTCCTGGCTGTATCCACGTTAATCCCATTACAGTTCATAGATGTTGCACATGCAATCAGTGAGAGACATACAGCCCCCTAATATTTTCTCTAATGAGCTCTGACTTAGCAGATAGAGACTAATAATTACACAGCACAAGATCTATTAGATTGCTTTCTTAGTTTATGACTCTCTGAAAACTGGGTGTTATATCACTCTGTTTGAAGTTGAAAGCAGGAATATCTTTACAGATTGACATTTTAACATGGAGCTAAATTCTTGGCCTACTTATTGTGAAAGGATATGTATAGATAATTCCTCCAAAAGAAAAAAACAAACAGTAAGTCAATATTCTAGGTATAAACAGAATTTTAAAAATAATAGACTCCTTTGAAAAACAGAAAAACTTGTTAAAATCAAATACAGCTAAGGCTATAAAGATACAATTGCCTTTTATGTATGTAAATTTGATAGAAATCTGGCTTTATTCATGGAGAGTATTCTGGTAATATTGCATTGAAAACTGCAAATATTTTACACTTTCTATCTAGAAATTCTTTATCAGTAATTTATCTTAAAAAATAATTCAAAAATAAAAATTCAAAAAGTAAAATATATAGCATTTCTGCTATATATACTTCATGCATCTAGATAATTTTCTATTCTACACTTCTGTTGAAGTATAATTGAGAAAAGCAGAAAAATTGTAAGTATAAACTGCAATTTTCCGTAAGCTGAAAACAGGCACATAATCATAATGAACACCCATATTAAGACACACAATATTACAGCCACCAGAGAAACCTCTTTTATCCCTCCTTCCAGTGACTACACTACACAGAATAAAGAACTATCCTGGTTTCCAACAGAGATAAGTTATGCCTATTTTCAATTCTGTGTAAAGGAAAGCATTAAGTACGTACTCTTTTAAATTTGGCTTCTTTTGCTTCACATTTTATTTGTGAGAACCATGTGTGTTGTATGTAATTAAGATTTGTCATTTTCGTCACTGTGTAGTATTCCATCTATACAACAATGTAGATGGTTAGTTCAATAAGGAGCACTACAATCAGTATTCATGTACATTTTAAAAGTTAACATAAACATGCATTTACATTGGATACATGCCCGGACATGGAATTCTTGGATTATATGGTGTCAGTTTTTCAAAGTGTACACATTTATACTTCTACTCAGTAGTGGATAAGATTTTCCATTGTTCCTAACTTAACTAAATCTCAGTACTTTTTTCCTTGTATTAATTCATTTTGGTGGCTGTCATTGCCACAGCAATTTAGTTTTAACTTGCGTTTCTCTTATAACTAAATGTTGAGCAACTTTTTGTTTGTCTGTTTTCTATTTTGAGGTGACTTCTCAAGTCTTTGCTCATTATTCTATTAGCTTCTATTCATTTTATCATTGTTTCGTTTTATATAGTCTAGATGTAAGACTTTTGTCGCATATATACGTACTGTAAATGTTTTCCACATCTTGTGTCTTTCTTTCTCATTCTTTTAGAGCTGTATTTGAATGAATGTGTGCTCTTAATCTTAATTTATACCATTCATTTAATTTTTTCACTACCGAGTTTTGTATGTCCTGTTGATGAAAGCTTACCTTAAGTCATCAAAAAATTCAAAGAATTCTTTTGCTCCTTTCTAAAAGTTTATTGTTTATATTTTATATTTAAATGATCCATCTTTTATATTTAAATCTATTATAAGTTAATATTTGATGGGGTATCTAATTTCTCAATACCATTTGCCAAGAAGAATCTCTCTGCCCACATTGTGTTGTAGTGTCACCTTTGTCGTAAATCAGGTGACTATATATATAAAATGTATGTTAGTTACATTACAATGCATATATAATATATACTATACAATATTACATACAATATAATACATAATATATAATTAATATATTAATACAATTCATATAGATAATTAATATTTTAATGTAAATCTATATATTATTAAAATATAAATATATAATATATTCATATATACAATATAATTAATATATAATAATGTATTAAAATATGTTAAAATTGCCTTATAAATCTTCGTTATTTATGATTCCATATAAATTTTAAAATCAGCTTTTAATCACCCTCCCCCACAACTAAAATTTAATTTCTAGGACTCTAGGTTCCTGAATGATATTTCATTTTTAATATATCTATCAATTCCTGGGGATTTGATATTTTTATAAATTATTTCTTTCAATCCTTGAACATGATATTTCACTATATTTTTTAGGACTCCTTTAATTTTTGTCTCCACTATTTTGCAGTTTTCTGGTAAAAATCTTACATTTATCCTTTTCTAAACAGTACCAATTTCTTAATTGTTAAAAATATTTGCCACTGTATTTAAATGCAACTAACTTCAATTGACTTTGTGTCCAGGAACCTTACTGAATTTTTTCATTAATTTAAATACTTCGTTTGTAGACTGTTTAGATTTTATACATACAAAATATATCATCTGTTTAATGACAATATTTTCCTTTTTTTTATGTTTATGCCTTTTAATTCCTTTTCTGGTTGTAGTCATTAGAACATCCAGCCAAGTGTTTAAAAAAAAAAAAAGTGGTGTTTATCACAGACATTATTGCTACAGAAGAAGAGCTTTAAAAAATTCACCATTAATATGATACCTGTCACATATTTTAAAGATTTCCAGCCCTGGCAGGTTGGCTAACACCTGTAATCCCAGCATTTTGAGAGGCAGAGGTGGGTGGATCACCTGAGGTCAGGAATTTGAGACCATCCTGGCCAACATGGTGAAACCCCATCTCTACTAAAACTACAAAAAAAATTAGCTGGGTGTGGTAGCAGGTGCCTGTAATCCCAGCTACTTGGGAGGCTGAAGCAGGAGAATCACTTGAACCCTGGAGGCTGAGGTTGCAGTGAGCCGAGATGGTGCCATTGCATTGAAGCCTGGGCAACAAGAGCAAAATTCCATCTCAAAAAGAAAAAAAAAGATTTCCTTTATCAGATTTATGAAATTGGTTTTTATTTTTAATTTGCCAAAAATATTTACCATGATTGCAAATATTTACTCCAAATAATATTATACTTTTCAGGATAGAATATGTCATATAATCATTCCTTTAGCATGTTCCCAGGTCTGTAAAAAAACAAAAAGAAAGAAAAACTAAAGTGAACTAAAATGTGTAAATTTATGTATGACATTATAAAGGTAAGACTTTTTTTATACTCTCATCACTAATATCTCTTATCAGCCTAGAAAGCATTTCTGTTTATTTCCAGAGCCATAATTTAAATACCTTTAAATGTGCCAAAGTGTTGTTTTACTCATAGTTTTTTTATTCTTATTAATTATAGTGTTTAAGTATTTATTTCAATTATCTATTAGTTTTATCAGCATTTAAATGAGAATCCTCATAGACTGTTTTCCACAGAACATAATCGCAAAATTGATTTTTCCTATAAATGTGGCAAATGTAAATGAAGAAAATGAAGAAAGATCCAACCATGTGAGACATTCTGTCAAAATTTTGGAGTCACAGAAAAAAAAAATTCCATTATAGGCATTTTTTAAACATTTGATTTAAATCAACAGACTATTTTTGCTTCACAGATATAAGCTAAATTAATTATTGCCATGTGATTTTGGGCTTTTTTTTTCTTTACAGCACAGGTAATTGGTAATATTGCAGATTTGGTTCTAGACCACTGCATTAAAGCAAACACTGCAATAAAGTGAGTCACAAGGATTTTTTTTGATTTTCCAATGCCTAAAAAGTTATACTTGCACTGTATGGCAATCTTTAAGTATCCATTAGCATTATGTCTAAAAACCAATTTACATATCTTAATTTTAAAAAAATTATTGCTAAAAATGCTAGTGATCACCCGAGCCTAGAGCAAATCGTAAGCTGTGCTGGTTGAGGGTCTTGCCTCAATGTTAATGGCTGCTGACTGATCTGGGTGGTGGCTGCTGAAGGCTGGAGTGGCTGCTGCAATTTCTTAAAATAAGACAGTGAAGTCTGTCATATCTACTGACTCTTTGAAAAGGATTTCTCTATAGCATGTGATGCTATATAATAGAATTTTACCCACAATAAAACTTACTTCAACACTGCAATCAATCTCCTTAAACCCTGCTGCTGCTTTATCAACTAAGTTTATGTAATATTCTAAATTTTTTGTCGTCACTTCAACAGTGTTTGCAGCATCTTCACCAGGAGTAGATTCCATCTCAAAACTACTTTTTTTGCCCATCCATATGAAGCAACTCCTCATCCGTTCAAATTTGATCATGAGATTGTAGCAATTCAGTCACATCTTCAGACTCCACTTCCAATTGCAGTATGCATTGCTTCAGTAGAAGCACTAGCTAACAGTTCATGTCCTGAGTCTGGGACTCTAGTAACCAATCTGTACGTATATAACATCTCTATGCTAGCAGAACAATATATACTCTAACACCGTGCCTTTTACTCATGTAGATTTCAAAGATGTGCTATCCTGACTCAAATGGAAAAGAGAACCCTGAAATTTTAATTATTCAGGGACCAAAATGATGGGTTTTGCCAATGAGAATGAGGTTTGATGGAATATAATATACTATAATAAGTAGATCAAACATTAATAAGTAATTAAATATTATATCACACGTTATAATGGAATATTTTGATAGAAATATTTTAGTTATTCCTCCACATTAAAGAGCACTACTTTATTGATTTAACCCTGAAAGCTTTTTCCTACTGAAGTAGTGTCCACGAAACAAGGAATTGCATTATATAACACTAGTTATCATTACGGAAACATTCCAGAACAAATTTCTCGTAACCAAACTATTCATACAACTTTCCTCTACCATGCCCTTACTCCATTATTTGAGCTATTCTTACTCTTATTTGAGCAATATTGTACTATCCTCTAAGAGAAGCTATGTGTATAGGTATATAGTCAAGTACCAAAGGAAGATGGAAGTTTGTCAGTAGAACCAACTACATTGTTATATGAAGCCCAAATTTACAACTGTACACAAAGATGATCAACTCCAGTTTTTCTGCTTAGGTTATTCTTTAAGCAATCTATTGAACTTTTAATTAAATAACATGGTTAAGCATGGTGGCTCATGCTTGTAAACTTGGTGCTTTGGGAGGCCAAGGCAGGAGGATCACTTGAGACCAGCGTTTTGAAACCAGCCTGAGAAACAGCGAGACCCTGTCTCTAGAAAAATAAGGTATTGTGCCCAGCCTAGTCTCTACTATTTTTCAACCATGCCACACACACCTTAGCCTCTGGCTGCTATGTATGTTGTCCAGGTGTCTTCTTTACAATACTGTTTTTCTGATTCAAATGCTAGTCTCCCATGAAACAACCCTAATTCTCTCAGCAATGTAGGCTCAGCAATGTAGGATGTGTGCCTATTTTGGACTCATAAATCAGATTATTTGTGCTACAGCTACTTCCTTCTTTATTTTTGCTTGTATTTTATTATTTTTAGATTACGTGCTTAGCTTCTACCATATAATTGGAGGGAGGGAGGGAGGCAGGGAGGGAAGGAAGGAAGGAAAAATAGAGACTTTATTATGACCGAAAGAATGTGCGTGAAGGGCAGTATTGAAGCTGCAGTAGTGATAGGCTAGAGAAAAATCTTGCCAGGATATTAATGACAGAATTTAAAACATGGATCCATGTTAGATTTAAAACACATGATAGGTTTGTAACAGCAATGGGGATATAGCAATGTCATTTCACTTATAACTGATTGACATCTTATCAAAGCATTGGTTAAAAAAGGGATATTGTAGGCTGGGCGTGGTGGCCGGCACCTGTAATCCCAGCTTCTTGGGAAGTTGAGGCAGGGAGAATCGCTTTAACCTGGAGGCGGAGGTTGCAGTGAGCTAAGACCACCACAGCTTGGGCAACAGAGCGAGACTTTGTCTCAAAAAAAAAAAAAAAAAAAAAAAAGACACTGGAAATTTTAAGTGTGTAAACCACATTTTTAAAAAATGATATTGACACCATGGTAAACCACTTTAAATCATTATATTGTATACAGCATTTTTCTTTTGATCAAAGACTTCTCCATGTGGTATTCTATAGCCAAGGATTATTGCTATTCTCTTGATTCCCTTTTTATGGGAAAAAGGAATTATTAGTGTCCTCCTTTTCTGTCAACCCAGTGTCTGAAGCTCCCTTTTCTGCATCCCGTTTATGTTCACTGTTCTTGAGAGACTTCTTGTTAATTCTCTCATTGAACTGTCCATTTAAGATTTTTACATTCAGTGCCCTTAAGATTGGTTTAAATAACACTTTAATTTATCTAAATTAAGACATGTGAGAACAAAAATGGCTTAGTGTGTAGTATTAATTCGGACAAATTGACATCGCCACTTACGCTTTGAATAAATTTTGTCTTGTAATTCTGGCTATTTTAGGGAACATTTGTTTCTAGTTGCCATGGTGAAAATTGAGAAATCTGCTCCCTGGTGAAGTCTGGTCTTTGGTTATGGCTAAACTGAAAGATCAGTACAGATTAGTCCAATTTAACTGAGAAAGCATATTATATTTGTATACAATTCAAATAATTGTTTTTCTGTAACCACAATGTCTCACTTACTAATGATTCTTATTATGTTGATAAAAATGTGAAATGTTGACATCAGTCTTTCTCTGTGATTACTAAATATTGTCAATTATAATCAATGATTAATTAAAATCTCTCCTGGCCTGAGAAATTAAATTCCATCAAAATATTTTAGAATCAAATCTCCCTAGAACATAACATGTGTTCTGTTAATTGCATGACTTTGATTCACTGATGCTTCGGTGAAACTTGAACACAAACAAGAAATCTTTGTGATTTTTTTTTTCTGAGTCAACTTGGCTAAGTGGGAAGTTCATTCTTTCAGATTTTTTTCTGGATGTTTCTAAGTTAGAGCTGACAAAAATAAATACTTGCATGAGGTATAGAAGGAAGAAGTGAAGCAGGAGTTACTCCTTCCCATAAGTCATAGCAATTAAAACATTGAGAGATGGACCTAAAGGTGCTGGGTGGGGTTCAGCATGTCCTCACTTACCGCTGATTTATGCCTAGTTTTTTCTGACTTTTGGCCCTGCTAACCAACTGCAACCCTGGGCTGAACAGAAGATGCAGAGGTGACAGCCTTCCATAGAGTTTTCGAACAGCTCCACGTGGTGCCACATACCAACAGATGGATATGCCAGGCTTCCCGGATTCCCATTGCCAGTGCCTCAGACTGGCAGCTTAGCAAGCTTACTCTGATCCTCCAGCTCCTCCATTCTAAACCTTAATCTTCATCTCTTTTCACAGTTGAATAACAGCCAACCCTTATAGTAAAGTCCTCATTCCATAATACTCCCAGTGGTTCTTCTTTCCTGACTGAACTTTGTCTGCTACAGTCCTTGCAGGTAATTTCATCATAGTTATTGACAAAGAAAAGGAGTAGTTTTTCTTCTGAGCAAGTTTCTTTTAGCTAATGGAGTCTCCCTTTGAGTCATGATCCCCTTTCTTGTTTTGGCTCTAGAAGAAGAAACTTTTTTCTGTTCCCATGAAATCTTGCTTCGTCTATGTTATTCTCTGAGAAGCAGAAATAATTACGTACTATCATATAAAATGTTCTGGAAATTTTCTTTAGTAACTAGCTTTGAAATTTTTTAAAGTAGATACTAATAATATATGTCAAGTGCTCAGAATTAGGTTTTAGTCATTAATACAATTTTCCAGCTCATATCTAAATATGTTTATTAAAAGGATTCGTATTTGTATGTGTGTATAATTAAAATAAATATGACGAAAATAAATGTGAAACTAACATGAAAATAATTTTAAGCACTATTTTTTTCTTCTAGTAAATTGTGTCAATGTTTAGACCAAGAAACTAACTGATGAGGGAGGATTTTTATGAATAGAGAGAGTATTCAATCCATATATAAGATCTTTATCTTCATATAAAATGTGACCTAAAACATTGTTATGATTTGTGAGTTAAGAGAATAGATTGAAAAATAAAAATCCACCAAAAAAAGAAGAAAGGAAGGCAAGAAGGCAGGTGGTACCAAATCCTGTACTTTCATTTGTATCATTTTAATAGAATTTGGGAATAGTAACAGTAACCACAGTATCTGTCACGCGGATGAAATGAACCTGAGGTGAAGAAATGTAAAGAAATGATAAAATTCTGTTCAAATGGCCATCATGATTATGATGATCTCCCCCTCATTGTTTCTCTCTTTTTCCGTCTCATACTCATAGGCATTTCTTGCTGATATGAGCTAATTTGATAACATAATCCATAGAACTCTGCCAGTGAGACTTGGTCTGTTCCCAGGCAACGGATGTTTATTTTAAATATGGTCTTGCAGAAGCTATGTCTTGTCATCGTTGTCTAAGTCTGAAGTGACATTTAACAATGGAGACCTTGAGGGAGTTGGATTTTTCAGCAGCCTAATCAATTCAATTCAGGAAACAGTAACTGCACACCTACATTGTACTTTCATGCTCATTCACTTGTTGGGAAGTGTAATCCAGGTCCTTAGCTTAGAACAGAAAATCAGAGATACATCCAACCTGTACAAGCCCTCCTCTCACTGTTTCCACCACTGCAGGGATGACAATACCAAACATTATTTTAACGCACAATAGAATATATATTAAATGCTATAATAAAGATTTAAACTAAATGTTAGAAGAGGAGGTTATAATTGAGTGGAGGAAGCCAGCATTCCAGTCAGAAGGAATGACCTGAATAGAGGTAGAAAGTTATGAAGATATACTCAACGTCACTTGAAATGTTATCAGGTGTTGCTGGATAGTGAATATCCCAAGACCATCTATTAGGATGCTGTTTTCCAGACTTCAGTGATTTAATAATGACATCCACATTTTTCCCTATCCAAAGATTTGACAAATATACCAATATGTATTTTTTATTTAATTAATTTTACATTGATTTTACTTTTTAGCTAAAATTCTTCTAAGCTTCTAGGTTTGATATACTAGTGGCATTTTTTCCCTAATGAATATTAAATATATCTAAAACTATTGATATTAAGAATTCTCATATAAAATAACATTGTGCATTAATAGTGGTCTGTTACTATAGATTGAGAAAATTATTGGTGGAAGATCAAGCAGAAACAAGAGAGCAGAATTATATCAAGTACTTTGAATTCATAGTATAGACTGGACTTTATGCTTAGATACCAATAAGTTAAAAATTGTTGCAATGCTCAGAAGTGTGCATGGTGATTTAATTCTAGAAGCACTTACATTAAAAGGTGGAGAGAGAAAATTAGATAAGGCAAAGACTGAACTCCATTCCAGCTTCATTCTTTAAGAGTCATCTCAAATGTTCCTTAAAGAAACCTGCCCTACTTTGGCCAGGAACCAGTAAATTATGAGTGATACTTGTCTATGCTGCATTCTAAGTATATTTATCTATACTGCATTGAGTCTAGTATTTTACACATATATCCTGCTCCTCCGAGGATTTGTCAAAGATGTTTCTTCCTCATAACTAAATTCCCATAGCCCCAGACTATATGGAAAATATAAAGGGCTAGAGTTTTTGTAAATGATAGAAATAGGTTAATAGAGAGACTAGATAAAACCTGTTTAATAACCCAACTTAAAAATTAACTAATTTGAGTCTACAATAAAAGGAGATAAATTCCAGAGATTCTTAAGATATAGAATTATAATATCTGGGTGAATAGAGATATCCCAGATCAAAGATGGTTCTCTAATTTCAATCTGGTTGAAGAACATAACAGAAGGAATAAAATGTCAAGTAAAAATCCAACCGCTGAGAAATGGTGGTTTCTGAGCCAATTACTCTATTTTACTTTACTGCTGAAGATAAAACTGTAAAATATTTTTATACATTTGTGAGATGAATTATACACAGGGCTTAATACACCAGGTTGCTGATCGAATGTATGTGTAGTTGACTACTGAAATGTGTTGTCATGGAAGAACCAATACACATTTTCCTAGTCTTGGCTCTGTCACTTGTCACTGTTCATCCATAAACTGAGCATTCTATCTCAGCAAATTGCAGTTCCTCAAGTAAGCCAATGAGTGTGATCATCACTCCCCTGCCTTTTTGGTATGTTCCAATGAGGTAATGGTTGTGAATGTGGTTTCAGAATTGCTTCTGCCCTTGTATCCACAACAATGTATTATGTATAGAACAAAGTGTGATTTTTAAAAACCATAAACCAAATGATGATCTTTAAAAAACATAAAGTGTGATTTTAAAAAGCATAAACCAAATGATGTTATTTTCCTTCTGAAGAGTTTCAGTAATTTCCTATCTTACGTATTTTAAAATCTGTACAGCTTACTAGGAGCATAGGCAGAGCCCTTCCACATCATGTTTTCCTTATTTGTTCAGAACTGTATTACTAGCACTAGTACAGTCCCTGGCACATAGTAGACGCAGTAAGTCTTGTTCTTTGTTTGTTTGAGACAGAGTCTTGCTCTGTCACCCAGGCTGAAGTGCAGTGGTATGATCACAGCTCACTGCAACCTTGAACTCCTGAAGAGTAATCTTCTTGCCTCAGCCTCACAAGTAACTAGGACTACAGGTATGCACTATCACACCCAGCTAATTTTTAAATTTCTTGTAGAGACAGGGTCTTGCTATGTTGTCCAGGCTTGTCTGGCTTCCAGCAATTCTGCCTTTGACTCCAAAAATGCTAAGACTATAAGCATGCACCACCACAGCTGGCCATGCTAATAAGTATTTAATGAATCTATGGATGCATGATAGAATAAATAAGTAAAAGAAAGAGTTGACTGTGACTACCTGGCTAAGGAGTAGGCAGAGTCAAAGTTGGTAGATGGGTTTCCTGATCCCAAGACCCTTTATTTCCATTGTCCCCAAATTGTTGTAATTCACAAAATTTTCTTCTTTTACCTCTGCTGGTAAAAGAAGAGGTAATTTTTTACCTCTAGGCCTTAATTTTTAAGGTGTTTGCCTACAGTTAAATGTGAGATCTCTAAGAATCAAGTTACAACACAAAATTTACCATTCACTTTAGCTGGCAAGCACAGCTTTTTGATCTCATATGTTTACCATCTGATCTTTGTAGTACAAAGAGACTGTTCACATATGTATTTTCATTTTGTAATATTGCAATATGCATTTATCTGCTTCTTAGTCATATATTTTACAAGATAGATACCTCCATTTAAAAATTATTTTGGCAAGGTGTAATACGATTCCAGCATTTTATAAATGATAAGAACAAGGTTAAAGAGGAATTGAATACATAATGTAAAGGTTAAATGATTCTTATATTAAGGAATGAGTATCAGTTGCTCTTTTTAAATGTGTTTGAAAAATTCTTGTCATTGAGGGAAACATTTTTCAAGAGCCTGTTGAAATCTATTCAAGTACAAAGAGAGGGATGAAGAAGGAACTGTAAACAGTTAATTTTTGCATATTAAAGTATTTTGAATTATACTGTTCTTGCCATAGGAATAATGGGTATCTTTAAAATCAAATATTCTTGCAAAAATTGTAGCATAGCTTTATGTTAGCTTTAAACACTCAGAAAAAAAGATTCTTGACAAAGGAATGAAATTCTGGCAAAAAACAAAACATCAAAACCACCTAAATACTAAGTAGTTTAGATTATTTGAATGAAGTATTTTCCATGCTGTGAAATTTATATCCAATTTTCTGTGTGTTATTCAAGGAGAGTTCTGTTATATAAAGATTAGAGGTACACCAAAAATAGCTAATATATTTTATTGTTTTCTAAACCTGACTTCTTCATATATAGGTAAATAATTTTAGATAAGTCACTTAACTTTCCATGTATTTGTTTCACCATTGGTAAACTGAAAGAATGAGACTCAGGTAATCTTTAAACTCTGGACTTCTGAGACTTTGTATATAATAGCTAAAGTAGAGATAAATTAAATATTTGCCAGATGGTTTGGTTTGTAATGTCTACATAGATACACATACATAGGTTTAGACAGATAAAACACTTGGTAAATTTAGAAACACCATATATATGTATCAATATATGAAAATTAGTAGGTGATAAAATGAATATACACATTGGTGAAAACAATGAATATGTACTTGAACACTTAAAGAGAAAAACTGAATAAAGTATAGAGGGGATAGTAGAGATGGCCACAGAAAATGACCATAGAAAGTATTATGAAGATTGCAAGATTAGACATTTATGACATAAATTACTCCCTTTCTAGATAAAATAAACCATAGATGTTTATGAATCATATTTGTATTATTATTATTGCCATTACTATTATTTTGATATAGTATTTGTTATTGTTGTCATTATTATTACCATTTAGGTAGCAAGCGTAAGGGTGTACACAGAATGGCTGCAGTGTAGAGAAGATGAAGATCTCCAGGAAGAAAAGAAGAGGTTGCTCTCACTAGAGCATGCCTTTTAATTGCCACAGAATTAATGATGTACCCATTTTAAGCTTGAGTTGTACTCAACTCAAAAATCTAATTTACAGGATGATTGGCCTTTTCTTGCCTATCTCTTTGCTTCTTGCAAGGGGTAATAAAACTAAATATACTCCCAATCAGCAGGAATTTTCTAAGATGCTTAGCCTTGATATGTAATTTTCAAATATGTATTTTTAAATGGATTTTTCTGTTTTTAGCTTAATCTCTTTCTACTGCTGCTTCCATTGAGTCTTCTCATCAGACAACTCCTTTCTTCTCTTTCAGAATATAAGTTCCTTTAGGTTAGAGGTAATATTCTGTTCACTTCATCCTTTTATTTCCAAACATGGTTCCAGATACACAAAGGGTGCTTGGTGAATTTGCTGAATTAGCCATGATATGTAAATTATAATCAAATGTATACCTCTAATGTTGTACACACTTAAATTTGATTTACAACATAATTTATTGTGGTAGTCTGTGTACAGACAGGTTTTGTTGTTCATTAAAATAAGATCACAATCTCCTTCCTATACTCTCAATATAATAATTTTAAAACTGTACTAAATGTTAGAATACTTAAGATTATTGATGTGTTCGGACACAGAGTAGTACATAACTCAGTACCAACAGGACATCGTCACAAACTTGGAATTGTGCTCACATTTATGGAAAAATGATTTGCATTCAATTGAAAATAAGTATTAATTTATTTGATAAATATTTATGGAGCAACTGCTATTAACAGTAATTTTTTTTTTTTTTTTTGAGACAGAGTCTCACTCTGTCACCAGGTGCCAGGCTGGAGTGCAGTGGCGCAATCTCAGCTCACTGCAACCTCCACCTGCCGAGTTCAAGCGATTCTCCTGCCTCAGCCTCCCAAGTAGCTACAGCTAATTTTTGTATTTTTACTAGAGACGGGGTTTCACCACGTTGGCCAGGATGGTCTCGATCTCTTGACCTTTTGATCCAGCTGCCTTGGCCTCCCAAAGTGCTGGGATTACAGGCATGAGCCACTGCGCCCAGCCAACAGTAATTTTTCTAAGCATGTGGGATACAAAATTTTCTTTATGAAGTTTATCATTTAGGGAGGAGAAACAAACACTGAATAATTAAAATAACAAATAGGTCAATCATGAAGTGTATATAAAGCACTACGTGGGAAACATAGAAATGAGACAGTAGGATCTGGTATGTGAGTTAAGGAAGATTTTGTAGGGAGTTTGTAGTTTTTAATAAGGGGAGTTAGTACAGGTATCATTGGTAGGATGACATATGAGCTAAGACTTGAAGGAGAGGTAAGATCTAGCTAAAAGAATATCTGAAAGAAGAGTCTTTCTTGCAGAAAAAACAGTATGTCTGGAATAAAATACAGAACTGCAAGAAGGAAATTATGGCTGATGATGGGTCAGATGGAAAGGGAAGAATGTTAGTAGAAAAATACATCAGATCGGAAGCACAGTATCCAATGAATATTGAAGGAATTTGTAAAAGTTTAGTTCTATTACAAATGGCCCAGCACTACAGGATTTTAAATAGAAGAGTGACAAAGCAGACATATTTTTAAAGGATCATTCTGGTTGGTATGTTAAAGAGAGGGCAGAGCTAGGAACATGGACACCAGCTAAAATCTGTTTTACATTAAAGTGGGAAATGATGTTGACTAGTCAGCATGGCAGTAATCGAGATGAAAAGTAGTTGAATTCTGGATGCATTTTGAAGGTAAATTCAACAGAATTCGCTGATGTTTTAGAAATAGCTGTATAATAAGGAGAGAAAAGTCAGGGATAAATATTTTTCACTTGAAAATTATCAAGCATTATCTGTAGGTCATAGTAGGTATTGTTAAAATGTAGCTTGAATAACATAAGTAACATATAACTTTGTGATTTAATGGATGTTTTATTTTGAAAGGCATAGATGCTAATATTCTAGTCAAGAGAAGCATAATTAATTAGCCATAATATAAAGTAAAGAGCTGAGCCAAAAGTAGGCCCTTGATAAATATAGACATACCTCATTTTTTTTGTGGTTCGCTCTAATGCACTTCACAGATGCTGCATTTTTACAAATTGAAGGTTTGTAGCAATCCTGCTTTGGGCAAGTCTGTGGGCACTATTTTCCCACCAACATATGCTCACTTCATGTCTCTGGATCAGGTTTTGGTAATTCTCCCAATTTTTCAAACTTTCACATTATTATTTTATCTGTTATGGTTATTCATGACCAATGACTTTTGATGTTACTGTTGTAATTGTTTTCAGGAGCCACAAAGCACACCCATACTTTACTGTAAACCAAGTAGCCAAAATAAATGGCTACCTCCTTTTTTTCTATTCTTTTAAACATATATATTTGCCCTTTCTCCCTTGGCACTTGGCACTGTTCTTTTCCCTGACTAACTATATACTTGCTTAAGATTTCCAGGAACTAGTCTGGAAACTGTTCAAGTATGAAGGCAAGATTTCAGGATATTCTTTTCCCAGAGAAGGGATTGGCAAGCAGTTAATCCCCAACCTGGTCATGGGGAAGCTAACACCACCGAGGCTTCTAGATGGTCCTTTACTCATGATAGTCATTTGAGTAAGACTTGTAGACCTCTGCCTTGCACCATTCCTGCACTTTAGTTTCCATGATTCCTTTCTCTTTAAAATCCCCTTGCTCAGCCTGAACATTTGGAGATGGTTTTTGTGACACTAGTCCACCATCTCTTCAGGTTGTCAGCTTTTGAATAAACCTGCCTTTTCTTCCTGTAACTCTTGTCATGTCTCTCACTTTAAATCAAAAGCTACACATAACTAAGCTTAGTGAGGAAGGTAAGTCAAAAGCTGAGACAGACCAAAAGCTAGGCATTTTGTGCCAAACAGTTAACTAAGTTGTGAATGCAAAGGAAAAGTTTTTGAAGGAAATTAAAAGTGCAAGTCCAGTGAAAACACAACTAATAAGAAAGTGAAACTATTGTTGGTATGGAGAAGGTTATAGTAGCCTTGGTCAATGATCAGAACAGTTACAACATGTACGTAAGATAAAGTCTAATCCAGAGCAAGGAAGGCCTTAACTCTCTTCAAATCCATGAAGGCCAAGAGGGGTGAGGAGGCTGCATAAGAAAAGTTGGAAGCTAGCAGAGGTTATTTCATGGGGTTTAAGGAAAAAAGTCATCCCCATAACATAAAAGTCTGAAGTGGAGCCACAAGTGCTGATATAGAAGCTGCATCAAATTATCCAGAAGATTTAGCTAAGACAATTGACAAAGATGGCTATGATAAACAACAAATTTTCAATGTAGATCAAACAATCTTATACTGGGAAAAGATGCCATCTGGGACTTTCATAGCTAGAGAGAAGTCAATGCCTGACTTCAAAGCTTCAGAGGATAGGCTGACTCCCTTGTTAGGAAATAATGGAGCCAGTGACTTTAAGTTGAAGCCCATGCTCAAAATGCTAGGGCCCTAAGGAATTATGCTAGGTCTACTCTTCTTATGCTCTAGAAAAGGAACAACAAAGCCTGGATGACAGCACATTTGCTTACAGCATAGTTAACTAAGTATTTTAAGCCTAATGTTGAGACCTACTGCTCAGAAAAAAAAAAAAAATCCTTTCAAAATATTACTGCTCATTGAGAATGCACCTCATTGCCAAAAGTTTTGATTGAAATGTACAAGGAGAGCAATGTTTTCATGCCTGCTGTCACAACATCCATTCTGTAGCTCATGGTTCAAGAAGTAATTTCAACTTTCAAGTCTTATTTGAAAGTTGAAATCTGTTCAACTTTCAAATCTGTTCAGGAAACAGATTTTATAAGGCTATAGCTTCCATAGTGATTTCTCTGATAGATGTGTGCAATGTGGATTGAAAACCTTCTAGAAAGGATTCATAATTATAGATGACATTTAGAACATTCTAGTAATGAGTTTGGAAAAAGCTGATTCCAGTCTTCATGGATAACTTTCAGGGTTTCAAGGCTTCAGGGGAGGAAGTAACTCTAAATGTGATATAAATAGAAAGACAACTGGAATTAAAAGTGAAGCCTGAAGCTGTGACTGAATTCTTGAAATCTCACGATAAAACTTGAATGGTTAAGATGTTGTTTCTTGTGGATGAAGGAAGAAGGTCATTTCTTGAAATGGAATCCACTCCTGGTGAAGATGCTGTGAACATTGTTGAAATGATAACAAAGGACCTCGAATATCACGTAAATTTAGTTGATAATGCAGCAGTAGGGTTTATGAAGATTGACTTCAATTTTGAAAGATGTTTTACTATCAAACAATTACCTGCTGCAGATAAATCTTTCATGAAAGGAAGAGTCAATTGATGTGACAAACTTCACTGTGGTGTTATTTTTTAAAATTGCCAAAGATGCTTTGACCCTTAGCAACCACCACCCTGATCAGTCAGCAGCTATCAACATGGGGGCAAGACCCTCCAGCAGCAAAAGATTAGGACTGACTAGAAGCTCAGATGATTGTTGGCATTTTTAGCAATAAAGTAGCCTTAAATTAAAATATGCACCTTATTTTTAGAAGCAATACTACTGCACACTTAATAGACTATAGTACAGTGTAAACATACATTTTGTATGCACCAGGAAATTTAAAAAAAAACATGACTTGCTTTATTGCAGTATTCACTTTATTTCTTTATTTCTATGGTCTTTGACCTGTTTCTGTCAGTTTCTTTTATTTCTTTATTTCTGCAATGTCTTTGAGCTGTTCCTGTCATTGAGCCCTCTGGAGGAGATAGAAAAAAGTGTTGGCCAAGCATGGTGGCTCATGCTGGTAATCCCAGAACTTTGGGAGGACAAAGAGAGTGACTCCCTTGAGGCCAGGAGTTGAAGATCAGCCTGGCTAACATGGTGAAACCCTGTCTCTACTAAAATGCAAGAAAAAAAGCCAGGTGTGGTAGTGCATGCCTGTAATCCCAGCTAGTCTGGAGGCTGAGGCATGAGAATCTCTTGAACCTGGAAGGTGGAGGTTGTAGTGAGCCAAGCTTGTGCCACTGCACTTCAGCCTAGGTGACAGAGCAAGGCTCTGTCAAGAAAGAAAGAAAGAAGAAAGAAAAAGAAAGAAAAGAAAGAGAAAGAAAGAGGAAAAGAAAGAAGGGAGGTAGGGAAGGAAGGAGGAAAGGAAGGGAGGGAAGGAAGGGAGGGAGGGAAAAGAAAGGAAAAGAAAAGAGAAAAACATCAGTGTTTCTCCTATCCTACTTTCATACAGCCGTTCTACACATCCCTTTCTGACATCAGATATGTGGGGATTTTTAGCTACACACCAACAAGTTCTGCAGTGGACACCATCTACCTTGTGTTTTCAATTCAGCGTTGACACTATCTACTTGGAGGTAGTGTCACATTCCACAGGTTGAGGGCTCAGTTTCACAATACTGACCCTCACTCCAGCCCCAGTCATAAATGCAGGTTTTTACCTAGCCTTCTGACCAACTGGCTATAAGTGGAAAGTGCCCATGACCCCTTGCATGGGTTCCTTTAATTTTCTAGATTGGCTGCAGAACTCAGGTAAACGCTTTACATACATTTGCCCATTTATTATAAAGAACGTTACAAAGGATAGGGATGAACAGCCAGATGAAAGAGATGCATAGAGTGAGGTATGGAAGAAAGTGCAAAGTTTCCATGTTCTTTCTGGGTGTGCCACCCTTTAGGAACTCACAGGTGTTCAGCAGTCCAAAAACTGAACCCAGTCCTTTTGGTTTTTATGGAACTGTTATTAAATAGGCATGTTAGATCATATGGTTGGCCATTGGTAATTAATTCAACCTTTAGCCTCTCTCCCCTCCCTAAAGGTTAGAGGGTTAGGGTTGAAAGTCCCAACCCTCTAATCCTGCTTTGGTCTTTTAGGCGACTGGCCCTCATCCTGAGGGTGCCCCCAGACACCAGTCATATCATTAGTATATAAAAGAGACTCATCGTTCTGAAGATTCCAAGGGCTTTAGGCTTTGTATGTTAGAAAACGGGGACTAAGACCAAATTTGTATTTCATAGTATCACTGTCCTACTGACATATTAATACACATTTAATGTTCTGGGCATATATTTATATTTATATACTGTGTGTGTAGTCATAAACCCTGTGTACATGCTCTATTATAATGTTTACTGCGATATATTTGCCTACTAATTTGTATTCTGCCTGATCAGAGTATAAGATCCATGAGGGCAGGAACTGTATTTTGTTTACTGCTGTATTGCAAGTATATTCCAGCATCACATCTTGAACATAGCAGGTTCCCAGAATATTTGTGCCAAGTTTTAAAAATAAAAAAAGTGAAATAATAAATAAATGAATCAATAATTTGTTTCCATGAATGTCTGCCATGGCAATTCCCAAACTCAGGTATATCTCAATCCATGGTTGAGAGCAAGTGAAGGCATTTTTTAAAACTGCTGATTGGGTTCACTGTGAACTCATGCTGTTATGTTATAGCTACTGCCCCATTTTTTTTTCCTCTGGTTGACTCTATAGTCCATGGAAAAGTTTTGCATCTTCCTAAGGGTCTTGTTGCTACCACTACATTTTTCTATACATGATTGTTTCTTCTATACTTAGAAAATGTCAAAACAAATAGAACTTGTTTTCGTTGCCTCATCTCTTCAATATGTTTGCCTCAATTTTTATATCCACTAAGCTTTTGTTTTTCTAGCTGGAGAAAAGAAACACACCTACACTTTAAGAGTTATTTCTTCCAAAAGGCCGGGCATGGTGGCTCACGCTTGTAATCCTGGCACTTTGGAAACTGAGGTGGGTGGATCACAACGTTAGGATATCGAGAACATCTTGGCCAACATAGTGAAAACCCGTCTCTTAAAACACACACACACACACACACACACACACACACACACACACACACACACAAATTCTCCAGGCACAGTGGCATGCACCTGTAGTCCCAGCTACTTGGGAGGCTGAGGCAGGAGAATCACCCGAACATGGGAAGCGGAGGTTGCAGTGAGCTGAGATCACGTCACTGCCACTCCAGCCTGGGGGACAAGAGCAAAACTCTGTCTCAAAAAAAAAGAGAGAATTATTTCTTCCTTCTATTATTACTATTACTATTTTAGAGACAGGGTCTCACTCTGTTGCCTAGGCTATAGTACAGTGATACAATCACAGCTCACTGCTGCCTCCATCTCTGGTCTCAAGTGATCTTTCCACCTCAGCCCCCTGAGTAGTTGGGACCACAGGCACACACCACCACACCTGGCTAATTTTTGTACTTTTTGTAGAGATGGATATTTGCCGTGGTGCCCAGGCTGGTCTGGAACACCTTGGCTCATGTGATCCACTCGCCTTGGCCTCCCAAATTATTCAGAATACAGGTGTGAGGCACAGGACCCAGCTATCCTCTTTCTGTTATTTTAACATTTTCCTTGTATCTGTACCCTCTCATGATCCTTTGGCCTATTGACATGTTCAGGTCTCTTGACAAGCTTAAATAATCAAATGCTCATGCTATTAGAGCATCTCTTTATTTTCACTACTAAATAACTTGGAAAGATATTGAAGAACTCTTCCCTGCAAGATCTCTCCCTTAAGACTTTGTGTGCATTGTGGTTTTCTTATTTGTTGCTGTAAATTACTAGAATAGGTTTTGAAAGTCAGGTCAGATGATATGTTTTGTTATGTCTATATTTCTTCAAAACACTCCTGTTAGGTGATTGGATATTACTGCTAGACTTGTTCTTGCCAAGCACAATAATATACAGTTAAATAACTCTCTAAAAATCTTCGTAGTGTTTTTTTTTTTGTTGTTATTTTTTTGAGACAGAGTTTCACTTCTGTTGCCCAAGCCGGAGTGCAATGATGCGATCTCTGCTCACTGCAACCTTTGCCTCCCTGGTTCAAGTGATTCTCCTGCCTTAGCCTCCCAAGTGGTTGGGATTAAGGCACGCTCCCCAACACCTGGCTAATTTTTGTATTTTTAGCAGAAACGGGATTTCACCATGTTAGCCAGCCTGGTCTTGAACTCCTGACCTCAGGTGATCCACCCACCTCAGTCTCCCAAAGTGCTGGGATTAGAGGCGTGAGCCACTGCGCCCAACCCATAGTGTACCATTTGACAGTTGATGTTCTGTACTTTTCAGTTTTCAAGTTTTCCTTTTTCTTTTCTTTTCTCCCTTCCTTCCTTCCTTCCTTCCTTCCTTCCTTCCTTCCTTCCTTCCTTCCTTCCTTCCTTTCTCTTTCTTTCTTTCTTTCTTTCTTTCTTTCTTTCTTTCTTTCTTTCTTTCTTTCGATGAGTCTCGCTCTTGTTACCCAGGCTGGAGTGTAATGGTACAATCTCGGCTCGCTGCAACCTCTGCCTCCTGGGTTCAAGCTATTCTCCTGCCTCAGCCTTTCCAGCAGCTGAGATTACAGGCACTTGACACCACACCCGGCTAATTTTTGTATTTTTAGTAGAGATAGGGTTTCACCATGTTGGTCAGGCTGGTCTTGAACTTCTGACTTCAGGTGATCCACTCACCTGTGCCTCCCAAAGTGCTGGGATTACAGGCATGAGCCTCCACGCCCTACCAAGTGTCCTATTTCCTTTGGTTTCCGTGATCCCTCCCTGTGTTGTTTTTTTCTCCTATACCTCCAATAATATTTTTTCATGTCCACTCACTTCTTTTGTCCTTCCTGTCATGAACATATGACTATTTACTAAGAATATGGTTTTGTCTCCTTCTTATATTTCTCTTCATACTCTTACCTACTTCTATCTTATCAACCACCAACATACACATGAACTATTCCATCTGATGGCAAAAACTTTCCACTTAACTTCTTGGGTATTTTCACACAGAGTTTCTGAAATTGCTCTGTCCAAGATAATGGTCACTGACTACATGTGGCTGTTGACCATTTGAAATGTATCAAATCTGAATTGAGATGCATTATAATTGTAAAACACATATTATTTTAAAACATAGTATAAAACCTAATGTAAAATATCTAATAATTTTTATTTTAATTACTTCTTGCAATAACAATATTCTACATGTGTTGGCTTATATAAAATATATTAAGATTAATTTCACCTGCTTTTTTATGTTAAATTATAGTTTTATATAAATTTTAATTTAAAATATCCAGGTGACTTCTGGAAAATTTTAAATTAAGATGGGTTCACATTATATTTTGATTGGACAGTGCTTTTTGAAAAATCCATAGTACTTTCCACATTCCCTGTTAATCAGTGTCTCCATCTGATTGATTTTGGATGGGGCAGTAGCCCTTTTCCCATCCCCTTTGTGTTTAGTCCTGGGTCGTCTTTGACATTTCTGTCTCACAGCCCTTCTCCATCACGTACTCTCATTTCAACCATGTGTTATTTATCCAGTCAATCATCAAGCCTTAGGTGTTTTTCCTTTAAACTTAATCTGACTCAATTTTCATTTTGGTTTCTGTTCTCGCTGTTCTGTCCTAAACAGTTTTAGGAACTGAACCTCTCGACCTTAGACTTTCAGTTCCTTTAAACTATCCTATACATCATTGCTAAGTAAACCTCATTAAACATAACCTACCTCTACTAAAAAAATTTTAATTGTTCCTTAAAGCTTACTAAAGTGCAAACCTTTTAATCATTGTTCAAAACTACCGATCTTTCCAATTTTATCTCTTGGAAATTATCTATAGTAGTCATAGTTTCTTTTCCTTTCATTAGTCTTGAGTTTTCATCTCCATTTATTGAAAGCAGCCTAGATGTTCTAACATAACTGTATTTTTTTCTCATAAATTTGGCCACAAATAGTCCTCCCATGTCTGAATTTGATGGTAATTTATCTTTTATGGCACTTTCAACTTTTTAACTTGTTTGGCATTTTTCTACTCATTGTTCATTTTCTACTTAAGAGGTTCTCTAAGAGCAGAAATCATAGTTTCATTATATTTATAACCATCCCCAAGGGTTATCACGGTACCAACCATGACTGGTGCTCAAAACTGTTTGTTGGATAAATAAATGTGTGAGTAAATACATGGATAATGATAGAGTCATGTCTTTGAAAAATTAAGGATTTTTTTTTTCTTTTTGGAAAATTGCCTCCCTGCAGCAGTGATAGCCCAAGTTTTTAGTTAGTGCCTTAGGTTTTTTTCTACCAACTTAATATGCAAATCATTGACTTAAAACAAGTGTTTCATTTACTGATGAAAATGCTTAAGACAACAAAAACGGGGCATATTAAGAATCAGTGGAAGCTGCTACATCTGTATCTTTTTTAACACCATCTGTCTCCCAAGTTGCTAGATGAATCCAAATGCCATCCAAATTTTGCTGGTCTGCAACAGGAAAATGCTTCAATGGCAATTTTAGACAGATTGAACATATTTCAATTAGACAATTTAGTTGCAAGAGCATTGTCTTGGTGGATAACCCTCCAAGGATTATAATGAATGCTGCTTAATTGGTTTATTAAGTAAAATTTACAAAAGCCAGGAGCCTGAGTTTGAAAAGCTTATTAGTAATGTATGGATTTTGTGTGTAATAAATGTGATGAACTCCTGTTGTTGTGGAAGAATTGCTGATTGGTTGTACATGTTGAATGACTGTTCTGGCTGATTGAGAAGTAGCATCTGTAAACACAAGTATATTTTTAAAATAATTGTGACATAGTAAATATACACCTAGAACTAAAGCTATAGATTAAGCCTCAGTGTGGTACCTTATAAGAAATCCTGGACTGGGAATAAGAATTTTAAGATTCTAGGCCTGAATATCTTAATTACAGAATATAATTAAATTCTTTAGTCATTCAGCAGGGCCATCCAGAGTTGTAAATATAGTTATCATTACTGAGTCCTAAAAGTTAAACCTTTCCATTTGCACATGTTGGTAGGTAGACAAAATAAGATCTGGCATTCACTCCTTGTATAATTATACCTGTGTTTATATAATTTAATATTTGAGAATATCTGAAGTTAGTGGTAAAATATATGTTCTTAATGTTTGCTTGTTAAACCCACATACCCAACTCTATGAGATGCCACAGATGTACCATAAAAAAACAGAATTAATTTTGAGTTGGAAAATAATTTCATATTATAGATTTCTAAAACCTTCATTAAACAAATGAGGGAAAGAGAGGGTTAGAAAAAGCATGACAATCCTCATGAAGACAGTTCTCCAAAGTCAGACATCTAGATAGTTGGTCAATATGGGATCAAAACTTATGTTATCAGCTTCCCAGATGGCTACTTAGGTGATTTTTATAAGTAACCAGCAAGCTATTGTTTCCAAAGACTGATACAATGAGGAAGATCAGTAGAGCCTCTAAGGGTGAAAAAGTGATTGGGAAGCTAAAGAAAAATGCAGAGAAATGCAGTCTAAAATTTTCCTGTCTCCAGCTATACACAATTTAGCAAGAAATTAACCATGATTTCCAGAAAAATCTCTTTTGTTCCACTAAATAATTGTAGTCATCACAAGGTACACATATTTTTCTAACTTCTAACTTCATTCTTTAGTGTTATCAGGGAACTACAGTGTACCTTACATTTCCATGGGGATAAAAGTAAATTAAGTTCAAATCAGTGTGTGCATTTTTAATATTCTATGTTTAGACCATTATTTTGAGCAGTTTGGGTGATAAAAATACAAAAAGATTATTAATATATTTGCTAATATTATACTTTATAAATTCCTTGTTGTGAACTGAATTATAAATTCCTTGTTATGAATTGAATTCTATCCTCCCTAAAGGTATGTTTAAATCCTAATCCGTAGCACCTGTGAATGTGGCCTTATATGGAAATAAGGTCTTTGCACGTACAATCAAGTTAAGGTGAGGTCATTAGGGTGTGCTCTAATACAATAAGACTAGAGTCTCTATAAGAAGAGGAAGTGGCATGTGATAACACAGACACTTAGGGGAACACCACCTAATAACTGGCAGGAGATTGGAGTGATGCAGCTGCAACTCAAGGAATCCCAAGAATCTATGGGTACCCCCAGAAGCGAGGAAGAAGCAAGGAAGGATTTTATCCAGAATTTCAGAGGCAGCATGGCCAGGCTGACACTACCCCCAAGACTTCTAGTTCTCAGAACTATAAGCGAATAAATTCCTGTTGTCTTAAGCTATCCAGTTTATGGAACTTTGTTATGGCAACTCCAAGAAATTGACACTACTGTTCATAATTATCAAAATTTAAATCTCTCAGGGCCTCCCCCACTTCAAGCCTAGATATTCAAAAATTATGATAGAGAAGATGGCACATGCAGGGATAAAAGGCTCACAGGGAGGTAGCTTGGAGTCTGGTCAGATTTGGCATGGTTCCCGGTGGGAATAGTGGAAAGGGAGCTGAAATACTGACATAGGTAAGTACAGCACTCTGGAAAAATTAACATTGATGCTAAAAACAAATGGACTATGTACTTCAAATTATTTCATTCATTTCCATAGCCCTAGAAAGAGAGAGAGGATGTGCCCATGTTTTATTATCTCTAAGGAAAAAGATAAAAACCAAACAATGTGCGTCACTTACAGCAATAAGAATCTTATTGTCCCCATCTCGTTAGATCTTAAGAATGTTGGAGAATAGGCAACATAAATAGGGAAATAAAATCAATAATTACATCGGGGATATACAGCTCTACACTTTTAATATCACATGAATCTTTAGATTTATAAAGAATTGTGAACAATTCCTGACAGCAGCAAATGAAATGTTAAGTCATAAAGCTCTGTGTATATGAAGCTTACCTCTTACTGTTTCTTCTTGGTAAGTCCATTGAAGTTAATTGGAGATTAATCATCGATCATATCAAGGAGAAAATCGTTTGTGTGATGATAAACTCGGAGGTTTGTGTATTACCAAATGTTAAATAAGATCCTCTTTAATAGTAGTTATAACAGTAGAAACTCACACTTATTGTGTGTTTTGTATATGCCAGGAACTACCAAGTGCTTATATGAAGTAATTTAAAAAATATATCCTCTGAGACTTTGGCAGATGATAAAGCAAATAAAGGTAGTAAAGTAACTTGCCAAGAGTCACATGCCTTAGAAGTGGCTGAAATAAATTTCCTTAACAATGTTGCTCCATAGCTTTTTACTAAACCACCATCCTCTTCTGCCTCTCAGAGCTCTATGTTGTGTGTGATGAATATTAAAATCACATGTGGTAGTTACTACTTTTCCTTATGTCTGTTTTATCAAGTCAAATACCAATCTTCACATATATAGAATATCATCTTCAAGAACCATAGGGTAAATTAGATCATTCTTTTTTGGTTTTTGTTTTTTTTTTTTGGAGCTTAAGCAAAATTTTTAATGGAATAAGTCTAAAGATTTCATAGTTTTACATTTATAGAGCTTGATTTCCATTATTTATCTATCATTCTTAAAGCAAATGATTAGTCCCCATTTCAAGGATCAAATCTTTGCTGTTACTGAGGTTATCATCAAAGTTTTATTGCAACTCCAAAACATAGGAATGTCCCGTACAACAGCAGCTAACACTGCTTTCTTAAGTGATTATTCTTGGTGCAGGGGTACTCATTTGCCTATGCCTGTTATTCAGCAAAATTACTGCCTATGACATCACATAATTGAAAAAATTGGAGTCAAGATTAAAGCTGTTTACATTTTTAGGGAAACCTCTCTTAAGACTGTCCAAAAGAAAATAATATATGATGCTATTTATCAAAAGGAAAAAAAGAGAAACATCTTTCATGGTCTTTCATTCATTTCATCAATTAGGACACACAAGGCAGCATCTTTGTCTGTAATCTGATCTCTCCTATGACCTGAATTTTCTCTTTGTTGGTCATTCTGTCCAGTACAATTGTTGCTATCATCAGCATCCATTGGTTCAGTTTTTACTCTCATTCCTGCTTCTGAATGAGGCGAATCATCAGGCAAAGAGGCCAAGCAATTCTGAATCATTTCAATTACTCATTCCAGGTGCTTTTGAAACCTCTCAGCTGTTTCAAGCTGTTGATGTTTCTGGACTTCCATCATGCCTCTGAAGGTCTCTTTTACTTGGTAGGGTCTGTATTCATATATAAGATGATGCACATGTACAAAAAGCTTAAGGTCTTCTAGTTTCTCTTCTCATTTTATACTCCCAGGTCTCCTTATTAATGTATCTAAAAGATCCAAGAAATTAATAGGGATAGACATACTAAGTTTTCTCAGTTCTTTCTTGTGATCAAACTGCATAGGATGAAGCCGTTTGATGTTCTGATTTTCCAAAGGGTGGATGATAAGATCATCACATTGGAACTGATCGGCAAACATCATATAACTGTCTTTTATTGGAGGGGGAGGCTTGGGAGCTAAGCCTTCTTGAATATTTTCATTCATATATTCTTTGATATATTGCATTGGAGGTGATGAAAGTGCACTCACTTGCTGCGGTTCACCCATTGTGGAATATCAAGAAACTCAGCTCTGGCTTTACACTGGTAGCTGCCTTTCGAGATCATTCTTAATCCACTTTGTCTCAGCTTCCATCCTTTCTCACCATAAACTGTAGGTGACATCTACAGGTCTGCTCTATCAGTCATCCTCTGTCCTTGATTTATAAAATCCATATAAGTGTGGCTCTTACCATTGTAACATGACATTATCCTTTACTGCAATGTAAACTTTTTCATATCTGGCAGGATCAAGTCAGGATCACTATCAGTGCTTGCAGAGTGCTAGTTAGAGTGCTGTGTGTGTGGGTGACCTCTTAAATTATATTTTGTAAGTGAAAGAAGAAAAGATCTCAATCATTGATGAGTGAAAAGTAGTAAGATTACCTCATAGAGAATATTTCTGATTTGGAAGGAATAACTTCCCTCCACTTTATGCCTTGTAAATTCCATCATAGGTAAGAAAGACCTTATATTATCTGTCCTGACAATGTTATGTAGATATATGGATCAAACTCTAAATTGATTTATCAATAAATATGAGACAGTATTACCAATGGGTTGCTATTACCTCATGCTGTTTACTTAGTGCTTGTGCATATTTTATTGTATTTTCCAACTCCAGTCTGTCTCCCAAGCTAAATGTTAAAACGGTTTTCACATGGTAACATTTCTCCTTACATTATCTACTTCCCCATTATGATTCACTTGTGAATGTATTAATAAACTTGAGATTTTCTAGGTAACCTATTTATTATTGTCCCAAAGAAGTGTTCATTTGAAAGTACTATATCTATCTGCATGTCTTTTTTCTCTTTTTCATCCTTTGAAATAAAGTATACATTCCCTTGAACTACGGGAGGTGGTAGCATGAGGGGAATAAATTGTTCCAGCAAAAGAAAAGGTTGGTTAGCACAGCTGGCATGCCTGAGAGTCGGTAATCATCTAGGACATCATTGAGCTAAGGCTTCTCCCACTGATCTTCCAAATAATACCTTTAAGCTGAGGACTGAGAATATCAGCATCTGTCAGTTCATTTACTAATTAAAATAAGTGTATCTCTATGTGGTTAAAATACACAAAATTTTTTAATGTTGTGTTCATAAAGGAGATAAATTTATAAATAAAAATAATCACATCATTTTTTTCCAACTCTCCTAACTCAACCTAGAAGTTGATTCCTTTTTTTTCCCCCTTGATTTTACACTCCAAAATCCTACGCAGGAAAGAAATGGGGGATTATTTCTTGTGGAATCACTGGTTTAAGTGAGATTTGGTGCTCTTATGAGAGGTGTCTAAGAACATAAGATTTGCCTAAATATTCTCGTGAATAATCATCAGGATTTCTCTCATCTGGCTATGGGTACATATTATAGTCCTCTGGAGAAATTAAATCACTTTTTCTCCCTACTGTGCAGGAATGTATTGTGGAGCTTCTAACCTATTTAGCTCCTAGAACCCCCCATGTTAGAAAAGTACCTAAAAAGTCTCAATTTCAATGCCTCTGAAGACTTTGAAATGGAACAATAAGAAGTTATTGCTAAAGGTGAACAGCAGAGGCACTTGCTTTTGTCAGGGAGAATGTTTTATTTAGAGGATTGCAAATTTAAATTCTGCATTCTCCTTGTTTGTATCTTGGCAATGATGCCCAGAAGTTCAGTTTTGCTCTTGTCATTTGAGGGATCAAAGAAGAGCACTAAATATTTTGTTGTAATTGCCATGATGAAGTTTCAAATCTATGAGTATTTTGACATATCATGAAAGCCCTGCTGCTGTGATGATGTCAGTATATGAAAAGGAATCTATTGGAAGGCATGAAGGATTTCAATAAAGTGGGCAATGATTTTTGCATAAAGTCTAAATGGGCTTTTATTCTTTAACAACCAAGTGCCTGTTAATACTAGATTTACCCAACATTTCAACAACTCATATTTCGATGAAAAATGCATGGGTCTTTAAACGTCTAACACTGTCAGCTTAGCATTTATTGGCTATTTACTTTGTGTGAGGCTCCATGCTAAGCAATGTGGGAAAATAAAAAGATAAATAACAGTCATGCTTTCAAGAAGCTACTATCTGTCTGAATTGTGAACCTCTCTGCCAAAGTTCCCTGCCTCCTCAGAACTTCTGAAAAGACCATGCTGTGACTTCACAGGTAACATTAAAGTCAGGTAAATATAATTTGCCTTATTAATTTAGATTCCAAGAATGACCTTTGAAATAAGTAGAATTACCAGTAGTTATAACTAGATACCCTAACTCATGCCTTAAACAATCTTTTATATGTAAATGCATTCCTTGAAACAAATTTTGCACATTTACAAAACAATGACCAATGCTTTGGATACTGACCCTACAGTACCAATAAATCTTATAATAGGTTCTAATGGACAAAAACCATGCAAAGTGATTCAAAATCTAAGAAAACAAATTTTGATTTGAAAAATGAAAACCCTAGCTCTGGCATATGCAGTTACTCTCAAGTGATCAGAATACTTCATTAGACTGAATATTAAAATCTTGGAGTATGCCTGAAGGCAGCTTAATGTTTCTGCATACCTAATTTTATGTATGTGTATGCTGGCATTTGTTTATAAAGAGTTCATTGTTAGTACTTTTCTCAGCATGGATTCTGTTCAAATTAACAAAATAATGATTATTCCAGTGTCTAAAAATTTAAGCCAGAAAGAAGAGACGTGACAGTCAATTTACTTGCAGATGCTGATCTTGTAGCCTACTTTTTTTTCTGTTTCTGTCTTCTAATCCTCTTCATAATCTGTCAGATATCTCATAATTATTCAAACAGTTCTGGTACTGCACATAGAGCACAATGAAGACTAGCACACCATGCTTCAGCAGTTCTGTAGTCATTTATTATCAAGATTAGAAATTCTCAAGAAAATCATGTTTTAACTAATTCTACTTTGAGGATTCAGTAAAAGGAGAGGATGAGATAGAAAAAGGACAATCTCATTTTTAAAAACTCTTTGTGTTTTTCATTATTCAAGTAACACTAAAGACAGTAATGCATAAGGAAGGAATATACTATCTAATCATTTTTTCTTTTTTTTTTGAGACAGAGTTTCGCTCTTGTTACCCAGGCTGGAGTGCAATGGCGCAATCTCAGCTCACCACAACCTCCGCCTCCTGGGTTCAGGCAATTCTCCTGCCTCAGCCTCCTGAGTAGCTGGGATTACAGGCACGCACCACCATGCCCAGCTAATTTTTTGTATTTTTAGTAGAGATGGGGTTTCACCATGTTGACCAGGATGGTCTTGATCTCTTGACCTCGTGATCCACCCGCCTCGGCCTCCCAAAGTGCTGGGATTACAGGCTTGAGCCACCACGCCCGGCCCTATCTAATCGTTTTTAAAGAAAACATACATAATTATATCTTAGCTCTACTTAACAGTTAAACTTGAGGGCAATGACTTTTTCTGCCTAGAATCTCCATATGGCTACAAAAATGTGTGCATAATGTAAATATAATAGAACATATTTACTAATGTTACTATAATAAAATATCTCATCAATAATTATGGGCGTTAAACTCAGCTTTACTATTGTTATAGCAAGAACACAAGGCCATGTATATTTTTATTTTAGCCATGATGTTAGACCAACAAATGAATTTGCTCTCAGGATATTTCAAAATCAATTTTGTTTTCCTTCAGGAAGTCTTAATAAATCAATAGTGTTGTTAAATATCTGCATATTTTTTCAGAACATAACTGTTGAGATGTTTCTTAGAGCAACGCTGTCAGTGAGATGCAGTTGGAAGAGCCATAGATTTGGACGGAAATGCTGTGGGTTCAAGTTTTAGACCTCTTAATAACTACAACTTTAGTAATGTATTAATATATCTGAGTAGTAGACTCATTTTCCTAAGCACAGTGGTACTATTTCTTTCTTATAGTGCTTTCATAATACCCTATGTCAAAATCACTTTGTAAACTGAAATGCACTGCATGCTTGTACATTATTGTAACAAATATATAGTTTGTGTGTGTATGGTGGTAAAAGAACTGCACTGGACACCTACTAAAATGACAAGGAAAACTAAGGCTATTGCAATAGGGGTCAAGATTATTGCAGTGGGGAAGAGGTTTAATTCAACTCTGCAGAAACAGAAGGTGGGAGGATTTTAAATTCTGGGTGAGCTAACGGAAAAGTACTGGAGCGTATTGGGGGAGAGATTGGTCAATGTGATTAGGCCATCTGTGTTCCCTAATTGGTGCTTATTGAAGTTACATTCCCACGTTTCCCACAGAGATTGGGAAATGGAGGCCCCATCTTTATTTGTTTTGTGATGGAGTCGTACTCTGTCGCCCAGGCTGGAGTGCAGTGGCACAATCTCGGCTCACTGCAACGTCTGCCTCCCAGGTTCAAGCAATTCTCCTGCCTCAGCCTCCTGAATAGCTGGGATTTCAGGTGCCCGCCACCAAACCCTGTTAATTTTTGGATTTTTGGGGTTTTACTATTTGGCCAGGCTGTTCTGGAACTCCTGACCTCAGGTGATTTGCTTGCCTTGGCCTCCCAAAGTGCTGGAATTAGAGGTGAGTCACTGTGCCTGGCCTGCCCCATCTTTCTTGATGATTACATTTCAAAGGCAAGAGGATGGGAGATTTACGTCTTAAGGAGGCAGAGGCAGAGAAGTATTTTACAATGGCAAGTGTTCTAAAGTGAATGCTCTAAGAATAAATAAAGGAACTTTGGTGGCCTATAGTCAGAAAGAAGCCTGTCTGTAGTTCAGTCAATCTAAGGATGCCTTGGTCAGTGTGTGTCAAGATGATAAAATTCCACAGGGAAAAACAAACAGCTAAATTAGTAGTCACAAATCTACCTTATTTCCCTCTTTCTATTCCCTGCTGACTGACATTCAGCCATCATTGCTACTATATACTGAAATTCATTGCTCCTAGATGTTGAAATTCACTGCCACTATATGCTGAAATTACTTGCTGAAAATGTAGTAGCAATTTTTGGAATTTATTTTTGGTATTGGAGTTGTAAATGCATAATTAATTATAGCCAAATGCTTAAACAATAACAATGACAAGAACTTTTGCAGTGAGTTTTTATTTCGAGATTTATTGATGTATGTGTCCAGATGAACTTATGTCATAAAAAATGTATGCAGACTTTGCCCCTGAATTCAGGTAAATAAAGTAAGAGTAGACACTGTGTTGATAAATTCCTTCAGACATTGCTGCCAGAGACTATTGCTGCATAGACTATTATCCATGCAGAGTCACCTGCCTCTGGACAGCTTAATTTTTCCTGGGTCCTTGTTCCACACTTCTGTGGGGAAAGTATTTGACCTTCTCAATCCTTTTCTCAATGGTCTTGAATTTTTATTGCAGTGGTAGAACTCAGCGTTGCTAAATAGCACTTGTTTAATATGGTAGGGGTGTTCTTTGACCATGTTAAAATGTTGAATCTTGACAGCATTTTCTGACATAGCCAGTGACCTGAGCACTCGTTGATTTAGTGAATAATGAGGTTCAGAATTTAAATTCTCACAATACATTATAGTGAGAAAATGAAAAATAGCAATTGCATTGCTTAATACCTTATGGTTATAAAATACTACCACACGCATGGGTTTATTTGCTTCTTACAAACAATCTTGTAAATTTAGTAAATCTTGACTTCATTGTACAAGCAATAAAATAGGTTTGGTGAGATTATGTACTATGTAAAAATTTGCACAGAAATTAAGGGTTAGAGCTGGGTGCAGAAGTCTATTCTGCAGGGTAAGAGAAACAGCATGGGGATACTGGCCAGAACACAAATTTAAGATACACAGCAGATCCTGTGCTCAAACACTTTACTGACTAAATGGTTTTATTTAAATTAAGTCAAAAGCTAGCAATTGTTTCTTCATTTATAGAAAAATATATTGTGAAAAATTAATAAAAAACACATAAAAAATCTCATAATTGTCTTACATATAGAAGGGGTTTTGTATACATTGTTATTCAACTTTCTGTTATATTCTTCTCTTTCCCTCTGTGGCTGTAAACCCATTGTTCTTTCTGTCACATCATGCATTTTTGCTAAAAAATAAAATAAGAAATCTGAACATATTATCCTATAGTTTAAAAATCAACTTTAGGTCTAATTTCCATACAATACAATTTACCCATTTTATCTGTATGATGTCATGACTTTTGATGTATATACACAATAGTTTAAGTACTACCACAATCAAGATTCAATTATAACTCATGCTTCTTTTTTGACATTCTTTATCCCAATATAATTCTTTATCCCAATATAATTACCAACTGCTATAATTCAGCAGTTGGTAATGTTAAGGTTTTGTCTTTTCCAGAATGTCACATACATGGAATCATACAGTATGTAGTCCTTTGAGTCTGGTTTCTCTCAGTTAACATGATTATGATATTCGTCCGTGTTGATGCAGTCATCAATTGTTGGTTACTTTTTATTGCTAAGTGTGGATATACCATAATTTTTCTGTTCATTTACTTGTTGATGCACATTTCATTTGTTTTCAGGTTTTGGCTATCGTGAGTAAAGCTGCTTTAAACAATTGAGTATAAGTCTTCCTGAGAGCATGTGATTTCATTTTTTCTTGATTAAATACCCATGAGTGGAATCACTGAGTTATATAGTAACTGTATGGTTAATTTTATGAAAAACTTCCCATAAAATATAACAGTACTCTAAGGAATGCAAAATCCTACAGCCACTTGGCTGTAGGATTTTGCATTCCTTAGAGTACTGTTTCAGAGTTCCAGTTCTCTACATCTTTAGTAACATTTGGTATTGTCAGTCACTTTACCCATTCTAGTGGATGCGTAGTGCTAACACACCGAAGTTTTGCTTTGCATTTTCATAATGATTAACAATAACAGGCATCATTTTAAGTTCCTCCTGACCTTTGTTTAACTTCTTTTGACAGAAGTTGAACAGCACTCTATTTTGTTCAATTGATCTGTAAGTTTATCTTTTCTCAGACTTAGCACTGGCTTGACAACTATAGCTTTACAGTAAGCCTCATAATTAAGTAGTACAGGTCTCTCAATGTTTTACCATTATTTTGGCTACCTGGGAGTATTTACATTTTTTAAAATAAATGTAGGAATCAATTTACCAGCTTGTCCAAAAAAGCCTACTGAGATTTTGATTGGGATTGCACTGAATATACAGATAAATATGGGAAGAATTACTGGCTTATCAATATCGACTATTCAGATCCATCACATATTATATTCTCCATTTATGTAGGCCTTTAATTTCTCTGAGCAAATTACATAGTTTTAGCATACATGTCTTACACAGATTTTATTAAATTAATCTTGAGTATTTTGTGTTTTTGATGCTATTGTAAATGATATTGGTATCTTAATTATAATTTATTGCACTTATGCTGATATACACTTACATTTTGTTTTGACCTTGTATACGGTGAGTTTACTAAAATCACTATCTATGCTAGCAGATTTTTGGATAACTTATGCTGTACAACAATGAAAAGCATAACAGTTTTGGATACAAAGATTTTACTTCCAATATGTTTTTCTCCTTCTTTTTCTCAATTTATTGCAGTAGCTATCGCTGGAATAGAAGGGGTGGAAGACATTCCTACCTTTATCCTGAAGTTAAGATGAAGTCATTTAGTATTTTTTTTTTTTTACCAATAACAATATGATACTCACCGTTAATTGTTTGTTTGTTTTGGTAGAAGCCTTTTATGAAACAGGTAGTTTGAGTTAGTTCCATTCTACACCACTGGTGAGAAATTTTTTTGAAATATCAAGAAACGATACTGCATTTTGTCAGTGTCCTGTCTGCATTTATTGATACGATATGCTATCCTTTCAATATATACCTGCATATTGAGTATAATTTACTTATTTCTAATTTATTGAAAAAGAAGTGTCAAAATTTCCAAATTTAATTTAAGCTTATCAATTTCTTCTTTAAATTCAATTGTGTTTTATCAGAGACAGGGTCTCACTCTGCTACCCAAGCTGGGATGCTGTGGCATGATCATAGCTCAGTGTAACCTCAAACTTTTTGACTCAGAGGATCCTTATGCCTCAACCTCTTGAGTTTGTGGACTACAGGTTTGTAGCACCACACGCAGATACTTTTTAATATTGTTTTCTGGAAATAGGATCTTGCTATGTTACCCAGACTAGTCTCAAACTTCTGGCCTCAAGCAATCTTCCTGCCACACCTTCCCAAAGTGCTGGCATTATGGGTTAAGTCACCATACCCAGCCTAAATTCAATTTTTGAAATATATTTTGAGGCTCTTAGGTGTATACATATCTAGGTTTTTATTGTCTTATTGATGAATTGACTTCTTTGTTATTATCAAATGCCTCTTTATAATTTCTTATACTTTATATTGTCTGATATTAACATGGCAACTTCAGTTTTCTTTGGTTTAATGTTCGAACACTATATCTATACCTCCCTATTACTTTATCCATATATTCATTGCTAAAAATATTTTTAAGACAGTATATAGTTTGGTTTTGCTTTCTTTTTTATTCCAACAATTTTCAACTATTAATTGGAATTTTAATGCAATTATTGCTTAATGTAATTTTTTAAACTTTTAAGAAGATAAAATTAGAGAAAACTGTTTTGTATGCTTAGCCACACATACCCCATCTCCAAATGCTCTTCATTAATTTGTGCAGATCAACATTTTCATCTGTTGTCATTGTTCCCCTGCCTGAGAACTTCCTTTAATATTTCTTCTAGGCCAGGTGTAGTAGCTCATGCTTATAAATCCCAGCACTTTAGGAGGCTGAGGTGGAAGGACTGGTTGAGGCCAGGAGTTTGAGACCAACCTGGACAACATATCAAGACATTGCCTCTACAAAAAATAAAAACAGTAGCTGGACATGGTGTCTTATGCCTATAGTCCTACTTACCGAGGAGAACCAAGTAGGAGGATAGCTCGAGTTCAGGAGTTTGAGGTTACAGTGAGGTATGATCATGCCATTACACTCCAACCTGGGCAACAGAGCAAGTCCCTGTATCCAAATATATATATTTTTACATATAATTATATATATATATATAATTTTCTACTAGAGCTATATATGTATGATACTACTATATATATTTATATATCTATAAATTGCTACAAGAGCAAGATTTTCAGCAGTGAATGATCTCAGCTTTTATTGTTCTAAATCTGTCTTTATTCCAACTTCATTTTTTGAAAGATATTTTTGCTCTGTGTAGAATTGTAAGTTGACAGCATTTTTTCCTATAGTACTTTCTTAATATTTCTCTATCTCTGGCTTGTAGAGTAAGTTTTCAATTTTTTACTTTTTTTTCACTTTTATTTCAGATTCAGGGGTACATGTGCAGGTTTGTTATGTAGTCATATTGCGTGTCATGAGAGTTTGGTATAGAGATTATTTTGGCATCTAGGTAATAAGCACCGTTACCTGATGGGTAGTTTTTCAATCCTTAACTTCCACTCATCTTCCACCTCAAGCAGGTCCTAGTGTCTGTTGTTCCCTTCTTTGTGTCCACGTGTAGTCAATGTTTAGCTTCCACTTGTAAGTGAGAACATGTGGTATTTGGTTTTCTGTTCCTATGTTAGTTCACTTAAGATAATGACCTCCAGATCCTTTCATGTTGCTGCAATGGACATGTTCTCATTTTTTCTTGTGGCTGTATAGTATCCCATAGTGTATATGTACCACATTTTCTTTATCTGGTCCACCATTGATGGGCATCTAGATTGATTCCATGTCTTTGCTATTGTGAATAGTGCTGTGATGAACATATGAGAGCAATTTTTGATAGAATAATTAATATTCCTTTGAGTACATACTTAATAATGGAATTGCTGGGTTGAATGATATTTCTGTTTTAAGTTCTTTAAGAAATTGCCAGATGGCTTTCCACAGTGGCTGAACTATTAGGTTCCTATCAGCAGTGTATAAGCGTTCCCTTTTCTCCACAACCTTGCCAATATCTGTTATTTTTCTTTTTAATAATGGCCATGCTAAACAGTGTGGGATGGTATGTTATTGTAGTTTTGACTTGTATTTCACTAATGATTGAACATTTCTTCATATGCTTTTTGGCCATGCATATGTCTTCTTTTGAAGAGTGTCTCTTCCTGTCTTTTGCTTACCTTTTAAAGGTTTTTTACTTGTAAATTTGTTTAAGTTCCTTATAGATTCTGAATATTATACCTTTGTCAGATGGATAGTTGGCAAACATTTTTGCCTATTCTGTAGGTTGTCTGTTTACTCTCTTGATAGTTTCTTTTTTTGTTCAGAAGCTTATTAGTTTAATTAAGTCCTATTTGTCAATTTTCATTTATGTTGCAATTGCTTTTAGTGTCTTTCTCATGAAATCTTTGCCAGGACCCACCCATGTCCAGAAATTAGTATTTCCTAGGTTATCTTCCAGGATAGTTACAGTTTTAGATTTTACCTTTAATTAATCTATCTCAAGTTAAATTTTTTCTGTGATATAAGGAAGGGTACCATTTTCAATCCTCTCAAATTCCTAGGCAGTTATCACAGCACTATTTATTGAATAGGGAGTCCTTTCCCCATTGATTATTTTCATCAGCTTTGTCAAATATCAGATGGTTGTAGTTGTGTGGTTTTATTTCTGGGCTATCCCACTATAGTTGTCTATGTGTCTATTTTTATACTGGTGTCAGGCTGTTTTGATTACTATAGCCTTGTAGTATAGTTTGAAGTAGAGTAATGTGATGACTCAAGTTGTTTGTTTGTTTGCTTATAATTGCATTGGCTATTCAGGCTATTTTTTGGTGAGATATGAATTTTAGAATAGTTTCTACTTATGTGAATAACGTAATTAGTAGTTTGGTAGGCATAGTACTGAATCTTTAAATTGCTTTGGGCAGTATGGCCATTTTAACAAAATAGATTTTTTATATACATGAGAATGGAATTTTTAAAATTTGTTTGTGTTGTCTCTAATTTCTTTCAGCAGTGTTTTGGAATTCTCATTGTAGATATCTTTTCAGAACCTGGTTAACTGTATTCCTGGGCATTTTATTTTTTTGTGTGGCTATTGTAAATGGGATCATGGTCTTTTTTAAGACGTTTAAAAATTATTTTTAAAAAATTGTGTGTACGTAGTGAGGGAATGTGTTCTCTTTCCGGGTCCACGAGGGGTGTAGTTTTAAGGGCAAGAATTTCCCAGCACTATGCACCCCTCCCATCTCTCTCCATCCGGGAGACTTAACAGTTTGTGTTTGAATTTCACAGACATGGGAAGAAACTAAAAGTCAATCACTCTGGTGGAAGTTCTAAGGAACTCCTTTCATTGGCCCAAGGTCTTGGAGAAGGTGGGGGTTCCTCCCAGGATAAATTCCCCTGCTCCTTCACTCACGCCATTTCCAGCTATCTGGAATTCCCTCCCACATGGTGGGAGCTCCCTTTCCACTCTGGGATTTCCCCTCTGGAATCCCCTTCCACACTCTTCGTGGAAGTCTTTCTCTTCTTCTCTTTTCTCTATCTAAATAAAATCACCTTTCTGCAGCACTTCTTGGGTCCGATATTTCCTTTTACAAGCATACAGTGCAGCCACAGTGGTCCCATTGCTTATTCTTTAAGAGATTGGAGACCAAGAACCCACAGTATCCTCTCAGGGGAGCTGTGCCTCACCAGCACCCAAGAAAAAAACCTGGTTACAATAGTAGCTGCATATATATATGGGGTACATGAGATGTTTTGATACAGGCATGCAATGTGAAATAAGTACATCATGGAGAATGAGATATTCATATTCTTAAGCATTTATCCTTTGTGTTACCAAGAATCTAATTATATATATACACACACACACGTATATATATGTGCGTGTATATATATATACACATGTATATATACGTGTGTGTGTGTATATACATATATATATATATATATATATATATATTTTTTTTTTTTTTTTTTTTTTCTGAGACGAAGTCTTGCTCTGTTGCCTAGGCTAGAGTGCAGTGGTGTGATCTCAGCTCACTGCAACCTGCGCCTCCCAGGTTCAAGCAATTCTCTTGCCTCAGCCTCCTGAGTAGCTGGGATTACAGGCACCCATTACCACACGCAGCTAATTTTTGTATTCTTAGCAGAGACGGGGTAGAGATGTTGGCCAGACTGGTCTCGAACTCTTGACCTTGTCATCTATCCGCCTTGGCCTCCCAAAGTGCTGGCATTACAGGTGTGAGCCACAGTGCCCAGCCCTAATTATATTCTTTAAGTTAAAATATACAATTAAGTTATAATTGACTATTGTGTTATCAAATAGTTGGTCTTATTCATTCTTTCTATTTGTTTGGTACCCATTAACCATCCCCACTCTTCCCAGCCTCTGGTAACCATCCTTCTTCTATGTCCATGAGTTGAATTGTTTTGATTTTTAGATCCTGCAAATAGTGAGAACATGTGATGCTTGTCTTTCTGTGCCTGGCTTATTCCGGCTTATTTCACTGAACAGAATGATCTTCAGTTCCATCAGTGTTGTTGCAAATAACTGGGTCTCATTTTTTTAGCTGAATAATACTCCATTGTATATATATATAGGGAAATAACTGGATCTCATTTTTTTTAGTTGAAAAATACTCATATATATATATACACACACACACACAATGAAATGTGTGTGTATACGTGTATGTGTGTATATATATGTGTGTATATATGTGTATATATGTGTGTGTGTATATATATACGTGTGTGTGTGTATATATATACTGCATTTCCTTTATCCATTCATCTGTTGATGAACATTTAGTTTGCTTCCAAATCTTAACTACTGCAAACAGCACTGCCACAAACATAGGTGTGCAGATACATATTTGATACACTGATTTCCTCTCTTTGTGGTATGTACTCAGCACTGAGAATACTGGATCATATGGCAGCTCAATTTTTAGTTTTATGAGGAACCTCCAAATTGTTCTCCTTAGTGGTTGTACTAATTTACATTCCCACCAACAGCGTTCAAGTATTCTCCTTTCTTCACATTCACACCAGCATTTGCTATTGTCTGTATTTTGGATATAAGCCTTTTTTTTTTTTTTTTAAGACAGAGTCTCACTCTGTTGCCCAGACTGCAGTGCAGTAGCGCAATCTTGGCCCACTGCAACCTCTGCCTTCTGGGTTCAAGGGATTCTTGTCTCAGTCTCCAGAGTAGCTGGGATTACAGATGCACGCCACCACACCCAGCTAATTTTTGTATTTTTGGTAGAGACAGAGTTTCCCCTATGTTGGCCAGGCTGGTCTCAAATTCCTGACCTCAAGTGATCTGGCCTCCTTGGCCTCCCAAAGTGCTGGGATTACAGGCATGAGCCACCGTGCCTGTCTGGATATAAGCCTTTTTAACTGGAGTGAGATGATACCTCATTGTACTTTTGATTCACATTTCTCTGATGATCAGTGATGTTGAACACATTTTTCATACGCTGTATGCTGTATGTAGGTCTTCTTTTGAGAAATGTCTATTCAAGTATTTTGACCATTTTTGATCAGATTATTAGATTTTTTCTGATAGAGTTGTTTGACCTCCTTATATATTTGGATTATTAGTACTCTGTCAGAGAGGTAGTTTGCAAATATTTTCTCCCATTCTGTGAGTTGCATTTTTACTTTGTTGATTGTATCCTTTGCTATGCAGAAGCTTTTTTTTTATTTTAAGTTTTGTAAGACGTGCAGAAAGTACAGTTTTGTTACATAGCTATAGATGTGCCATGTTGCTTTGCAGCCTGTATTCTAGTCTTCTAGGCTTTTTCTTTTTTCTTTTTTTTTTTTTGCAGATAGAGTCTCACTCTGTCACCCAGGCTGGAGTGAAATGGTATGATCTCAGCTCACTGCAACTTCTGTCTCCCGGGTTTAAGCCATTCTCCTGCCTCAGCCTTCTGAATAGCTGGGACTACAGGCACATGCTGCCATGTCCTGCTATTTATTTTTATTTTTCATTTTTTAGTAGAGACAGGGTTTTACCATGTTGCCCAGGCTGGTCTCAAACCCTGAACTCAGGCAATCCGCCCACTTTGGCCTCCCAAAGTGCTAGGATTACAGGTGTGAGCCACTGCACCTGGCTGTCTTCTAGGTTTTAAGCTCTGCATGGATTAGGTATTTGTCTTAATGCTCTCCCTCCCCTTGCTCCCGACAGGCCTCTTGTGTGATATTCCCCTCCCTGTGTCCATGTGATCTCATTGTTCAACTCCCACTCATGACAGAACCTGTGGTGTTTGGTTTTCTGTTTCTGTGTTAGTTTGCTAAGAATTATGGCTGCTATGCAGAAGCTTTTTTACTTGATGTGGTCTTATTTGTCCATGTGTGCTTTGGTTGTCTGTTTTTGTTGGGTATTGCTCAATAAATCTTTACCCAGACCAATGCCAGGAGGTTTTCTCCAATGTGTTCTTGTAGTAGTTTAATAGTTTGAGGTCTTAGATTTGAGTCTTTAATCCATTTTTATTTGATTTTTGTATATGGTAAGAGATAAAGGTCTAGTTTCATTCTTTTGCCCATGGATATCCAGTTTTCACAGAACAATTTATTGAAGAGGCTGTCTTTTCTCTAGTGTATGTTCTGGGCATCTTTGTCAAAAATGAGTTCGTTGTAGGTGTGTGGGTATTTTTCTGGGTTCTCTATTCTGTTCCATTGGTCTTTGTGTCTGTTTTTATGCTAGTACCATCCTGTGTTGGTTACTATAGTTCTGTAGTACAATTTGAAGTCAGGTAATGTAATTCTTCCAGTTTTGTTCTTTTTGCTTAGGATAGCTTTGGCTATTCTGGGTCTTTTTCGGTTCCATATAAATTTTCAGGTTTTTTTTTTTTTTTTCTAATTTCTGTCAAGATTGTCATTGATACTTTTATAGGGATAGCATTGAATCTGTAGATTGCTTTGAATAGTTTGGACATTGTAACAATGTTGATTCTTCCAATCCATAAACATGGAATATTTTCCCATTTTTTGGTGTCCTCTTGAATTTCCGTCATGAGTGTTTTATAGTTTTCATTATAGAAATCTTCCACTTCTTTGGTTAATTTTTAGGTATTGAATTCTATGTATGGATATTGTAAGTGGGATTATTTTTTGCATTTTTTGCACATTGTTTGCCCTTGGCACATAGAAATGCTAAAAAATTTTGTATATTGATTGTTTATCTTGCAACTTTGCTTAATTCTTTTTTTTTTTTTTTAACCAGTTCTAGTAGTTTTCTTGTGAAGTCTAGGTTTTCCCAAATACGAGGTCATATTATCAGCAAATAAGAATAATTTGACTTCTTCCTTTACAGTATGGATGCCCTTTATACCTTTCTCTTGTCTGATTGCTGTAGCTAGGACTGCCAGTACTACACTGAATAACAGTAGTAGCTGTGGGCATCCTTGTTGTGTTCCAGTTCTTAGAGGAAAGGCTTTTGATATTTTTCCCCTTCATTATGATACTAGCTATGAGTCTGTAATACATGGATGTCATTATGTTGAGGTATGTTCATTTTATACCCAGATTTTCAAGGGTTTTTTTTTTTTTTATCATAAAGCAATGCTGAATTTTATGAAATGCTTTCTCAGCATCAATCAAATGATTATATGGGTTTTATCCTTCATTCTGTTGATATGATGTATGATGTTGATTGATTTGTGTATGTCGAACCATCCTTGCGTCACAGAGATAAATCCCACTTGGTCATGATGAATAATCTTTCTAATATATTGTTGAATTTGGTTGACTTATATTTTGTTGAGAATTTTTTCATCAATATTTAGGAGATATTGGTTAGTAGATTATTTTTTTTCAATGTGTCTTTGTCCTGTTTTGGGATCAATGTAATACTGGCCTCACAGAATGAGTTTGGAAGTATTCCTTTTTTTTTAATCCATTTACCCAGTCTATGTCTTTTCATTGAAGAGTTTAGTCCTTTATGCTTAATGTTATAATTGATAATTACAGACTTCCACCTGGCATTTTGCTATTTGTTTTCTAGTTGTTTTTAGTATTATCTTCCTTCTTTCATTCATTCCTGTTCTCCTCTAGTGAAGATAATTTTCTCTGGTGATATTGTTTAGGTTTTTGCTTTTTAGTTTCTGTGTATCCATTTTATGTTTTCAGGTCTGAGGTTACCATGAAGTTGCAAGCACAATCTTATAACCCATTATTTTAACCTGAAAACAACACTCTTTACATAAACAAGCAGAAAGAAAACTAATAAAAACTCTCCTGAACTTCATCCCCCACTTTTTAACTTTTTATTGTTTCCTTTCTATTTTATTTTATGGTCTATGTCTTGCAAAGTTGTTGCAGCTTTTTTTTTAATTGGTTCATCATATAGTCTTTCTACTTAGGATAAGAGTAATTAACATACCACAGTTACAGTGTGATAATATTCTGTGTTTTACTATATGCTTACTCTTGCCAATAAGTTTTGTACCTTCAGGTGATTATTTATTGTTCATTAATATCCTTTTATTTTTGGAGAAGTAGCCCCTATAGCATTTCTTGTAGGATGGGTCTAGTATTGATGAAATCCATCAGCTTTTGTTTGTCAGGGAAACTATTTCTCCTTCATGTTTGAAGGATATTTTCAGCCAGATATACTATTCTAGGGTAAAGGTTATTTTCCTTCAGCTCTTTAAATATGCCATGCCACTTTCTCCTGACCTCTAAGGTTTCCACTGAAAAGTCTGCTGCCAGATGACTGCCAATCTGCTGCCAGATTGAAGCTCCATTTTATATTATTCATTTATTTTTTCTTGCTGCTTATAGGATTCTTTCTTTATCGTTGACCTTTGGGAGTTTAATTATTAAATGCTTTGAGATAGTATCATTTGGATTAAATCTGCTTGGTGCTCTCTAACCTTTTGGTACTTGGATATTAATAGCTTCCTCTAGGTTTGGAAAGTTTTCCATTATTATCTCTTTAAATAAAATTTCTACCCTCGTCTCTTTCTCTACCTTTTCTTTAAGGCTGATAACTTTTAGGTTTGCCTCTTTGAGGTCTTAGATTTACCTTTTTTAGGTCCTGTAGGCACGTGTCATTCTTTTTCCTTTTCTTTTTTTTTAATCTCCTCTGACCATGTATTTTCAAATAGCCTGTCTTCAAACTCACTAATTCTTTCTTCTGCTTCATCCATTTTACTATTAAATGACTCCAATGGATTCTTTATTATAAAATTGCATTTTTTCCAGCTCAAGAATTTCTGCTTGAATCTTTTAAAATATTTCAATCTGTATGTTACATTTATCTGATAGAATTTTGAATTCCTTCTCTGGCCATCAATGAGGTGACAGATGTTACAGCCAGATCACCCTCACATTCGACATAGCTTTTTTGAATTCTCTGTCTGAAAGGTCACATATCTCTGTTTCTCCAGGATTGGTCCCTGGTGCCTTATTTGGTTATTTTGGTGAGGTCATATTTTCCTGAGCGGTGTTGATGCTAGTAGATGTTCTTGGTGTCTGAGCATTAAAGAGAGGTATGTGTTGTAGTCTTCACTATCTGGGCTTATTTGTAGCCGTCCTTCTAGGGAAGGCTTTTCATTTATTTGAAAGGACTTGGGTGTTTTGACCAAGGGATGGAGAGAAACAAAGGGATGTTTTTCTCCATCCCTTTGTTTCCGTTTTAGGTGGCAACCTAAGCAAGTAATGCTATGGTTCTTGCAAAACTGTAGAGAAACTGCCTTGAGGCTCTTAGACAATATCCTGGAGAATTAACTGGATTACCAGGCAGAGACTCTTGTTCTCTTTCCCTGTATTCTCCCAAACATACAGAGTGCCTGTCTTTGTTCTGAGCCACCTAAAGCTGGAGACAGAATGACACAAAAATCCGTTTGGCTGCCACCACTATTATTGTACTGAGTCAGACCTGAAGCCATCATAGTACTGGGTCTTGCATAAGGCCTGCTGCAACCACTCCCGGGCTATTGCCTATGTTTCTCAAGACCCTGGGGCTCTACGATCAGTATGTGGCAAAGCCAGGCAAGTTTGTGTCCCTCCATTTAGGATAGTGAGGCCCCCCAGGCCCTGGATAGCTCCAGAAGTATGGGCTGGCAGTCAGAGATTAGAGTCAAATTTCTTACAAGTCTACCTGGTGTTCTATTGCCTTGTGACTGAGCTGGCACTCAAACCACAAGATGCAATTTATCCCCTCTTTCTTCCCCCTTCCCAAAGCAAAGGAGCCTCACCCCATAGCCACAGCTACCCTGACCATGAGGAGTACTGCCAGACTACCACCAATGTTCCCTTAAGGCCCAAGATCTACTAAGTCAGTTTGTGGTTAATGCTGCTTTTGGAGAAGTGGGCTCCCTCTGGCCCAGGACAGGCCTATAAATGCTGTTCAAGAGGCAAGTACTGAAATCGTGGAGCCCAAGAGCCCACTTGGTGCTCTAGCCCCCTCTGGCATAAGGTATAAGACAAAGTCCTTTTCACTTTTTTCTCTGCTTTTCTCACTTAGAAAGTTTTGCCTTGTAGCCATCACAGCTGGTAATGTACCGTGTCCCACTTGAATCCAACTAGTCTCAGAGGTTCACCCAATGCCGTCGATGTAGTACCTGGGTATTGCTGCTGGTTAGTCAGGGCCCGAGGGCCCTTCGGTTATCAGGGGATGAATTCTAACAGAACTAGGTCCTTTCCTTCAAAGCAGAGGTCTCCTTTCTGGTCCAGGGAATGTCTAGAAACATCATCTGGGAGCTAGGGCCTGGAATGAGGGCCTTATGACTGACTGGTGCCTATCCTGCTGTGGCTGAGCTTGTATCCAAGATGTAAGACAAAGTCCTCCCCACTCTTCCCTCTCCTCTCCTCACATGGAAGTAAGGGGTCTCTTTTGGAGCCATGACCTGTATAGTCTGGAGTTAGTGAGGGGTGATGCCAGCACTCCATTAGCTGCCCCAGCTGGTGTCTCAATATGTTGCCTGCTTCCCAAGTCCACTGTCTCTGGGCCTAAGGCTTACCTATGAGTTGTAGTCCCCGTGGCCTAGACTGCCTTTCAAGTTTACTTAGAGACCCACAGTACTATGACCCCTAGTGGTGAGGTTTGCAGGTATTCACATTTGGATGGACCATTGGGATGGGTGATTTCCACCATGGCTAAGACTGGTTTAAATGTTCCCTCTGTGGGCAGGTACCAGTCGAGTTTGCTGTGATTTCCATTCTATTCTAACAGGACAGCACTCATCTCAAAGCCTCACAATTGCTGTGTTCTCCCCCAGTGCCCAGAGAGCCACTGCCTGGAGTCGGGGAGGGGTGGCATTGGTGATTTAGGAGTGTTTTTTCTATCTCTTTAGTTCCTCTTCAGCAATGTGAAGTTAAAACCAGGTAATGTGACTGGTGACCTGATTTTTGTTTTTCATGATGGTGTTTTTTCCATGTAGATAGTTGTTAACTTGGTGACCTTGCAGGGAGAATAATTCATGGAACTTTTTATTCTGTCACTTTGCTCCCAGGATTACAGTCTTGGTTTGGCTCTCAGCTTGGGTGTTGGTGTATAGAAATGATACTGACTACTGGCTGGACAAGGTGGCTCACACCTGTAATCCCAGCACTTTGGGAGGCCAACGCGGGCAGATCACCTGAGGTCAGGAGTTCAAGACCAGCCTGGCCAACATGGTGAAACCCCATCTCTACTAAAAGTACAAAAATTAGCTGGGTGTGGTGGCAGGTGCCTGCAATCCCAATTACTCAGGAGGCTGAGGCAGGAGAATCACTTGAACCTGGGAGGCAGAGGTTGCAGTGAGCTGAGATCATGCCACTGCACTCCAGCCTGGGTGACAAGAGCAAGACTCCACCAAAAAAAAAAAAGAGAAAGAAAGAAGGAAAGAGAGAAAGAAAGACAGAGAGAGAGAGGAGAGAAAGAGAAAGAAAGAAAAGAAGGAAGGAAGGAGGGAGGGAGGGAGGGAAAGGAAAGGATACTGACTATTGTACATTGATTTTGTATCCTGGAATTTTTGATTTTGTTTATCACACCTAGAAACTTTTGGGCAGAGAGTATGGGGTTTTCTAGGTATGGAATCATATCATCTGCAAATAGAGATAGTTTCACATACTCTCTTCTTATTTGCAGAACTTGTGAGGTTGTGTGAATGTAAGAAGACTAGTTGGCTTTTTGAATTGCCAGAGTTCTTGCACTGGTTCTTTCTTGTCTGTGTGGGCTCATGTTCCTTTAGTCTTTTAAGGTGCTATCCTATGGATGTTTTCTTTTTCTTTTTCTTTTTTTCCTTTATCTTCTTTGATGCCCTTGGGAGTTTGATTGTGATATAAGATAGGTTCAGCTGACTGGCTTCACTTTTAGAAGATTATAAGGGGTCAAGGCTCAGCTCACTACTCCTGGGCTTATGAGCCCTAACTCTGGTGTTCGGGCACTAGGTCCCTTGTTTTGTTTTCTGCCCCCTGAAGGTTAGGAAGCTGCTGTGCTGGAGGTGCTGGCTGACGTGTTCCTGGTTCACTAGCCATGACACTCTGAAGGGGAGTGCTAGCCAAAGCAGTTTGTTGGGGTGGTGGCAGTGGAATCTGTGCTGACTAATGTGTGTCAGCAGCTGCAGCAGCACAGTGAGGTGTGTGCACATCTACTGGGGTGAAGCATTGTGGTAGTGGGGCAGCAGCATTACTGTGCATGCATGCTCACGCTGGCTTCAGTGGTGACCTATAGTTTCTTTAAAATAAGATTTCTGTTGTAATTCTTCGTTCCTCTGTACTTGATGCATTTTTTCCAGCTGTTTTAAATATTTTCTCTTCAGTACTGTTTTTTTTTTTAAGCAATTTGATTAAAATATTATTTGATTTGACTTTCTTTGCTTATTTTCTTGACGGGGTGGGAGGGGAGTTCTTGGATTTGTGAGTTTATAGTTTGTATCAATTTTGGAAAAAAATTGGTGGTTATATCTTTAAATATGTTTTGTTCTCTCTCTTTGAATATTCCAAAATTCCAATTTACATATATCTCAGACCATTTGATTTTGTCCATAAGTCATTGAGTTTTTGTTTACTTTTTTCAGCCTTTTCTCTCTCTTTTCTCTCTTCTTATTTCTCTTTTCTCTCAAAATATTTATTTTGTATTTTAAAAATTTCTTTTGTAGTGTCTAATTTACATTCAATATTATTCAATATTTCTTTTTTCAGATACTGTATTTCTCATTTGTGCAAATGAGAAGTTTTTAAAAATATATCTTACATTTTTCTCATCATCTTCATGTTTTCCTTTAGCTCCTTGAGCATATGGAGTACATTTATTATAGCATTTGAATGTACATTTCTGTTAATAATCTCATATCTGTCATTTTTGGGTCTATTTCTATTGACTGAGTTTTTTCTTACAAATGGGTCACATTTTTTGACTTTTTCATATGCTTACGTTTTTTTGGTTTGTTGATACGCATTATTAATTTGACAGTGCTCTCTGAATTGTGTTATATTCTTTTGAAAAGTATTAGAACTTTCTGGTGGTTAGTTAAGGTACTCAGGTATTAGTTTGATGATTTTTAGGTTTTCTTCTAAATTTTTAGGTTGGGCCTAGAATAACCTTTAATCTAATACCTATTTATCTTCATACATAAGCTATTACATGTTTGGGTCTTTACTGAATGCTACTTGTGTTCCACAGGTATCTTCACTCTGGCTGGAGGGAGCTTGAACTGTTTCCTATTCGGTGTGAGCTGTTCTAATTGTTCATTTTATCTCTTAAATCATTTTTCTTTTTTCAAAAGTTATTTGTATCCAATCTCATTGCATTTTACTCTATGTAAGCATGAATTGGGTATACAAAGACTCAAGTGATTCTCTACGTGAATTTCTTTTATTTTTTTCCCCTCTTTTTAGCTCCTTTCTCACAGGCATTCTGTCCCAAATATTTAATCACTTTGTATACACTGAACTCTGATTATAGTTTTTTCTGCATTCCAGGAATTAGCTACAGGCATGAAACTCAGTTAATTGCAAAGCTCACCTCATTTATTTGTTTCTCTTTTTTAAAGGGGTCACAGCCCAGTGCTTTCCAATTTTAGAAAATAGTTGTTCCATATAGTTTGTTCAGTCTCAAAGGGCATAATTTTCTGTTAAGTCATTCGCTTTCTCTCATGACAAATACCATTCCAGTAACAGGAGAATAAAGCTTTTTTGTGGAGGGGGGGAACTCTACCATCAATAATAAAATTGGAATAGTTTCAGAAATCCTGCTATGGTTCTAATGTGACCTTTCATAAGGTTTGTTCTCATGGAGGAGAAAAAGAAATTATTCAAATTGTCTCAGTGTCTCCATAAACTAAGAAGACTAATTTAAGGAATTTGGTAGAAATTACAGTAATGTTTATTTGGTTTTAGAGGAGCTATGTTTTTGTGAAGTCATAAAGATTTGTCTTTAAATCTTACCGTCTAACCCTATGACCTTCGAAAAAAGTGTTCTTTTTGAAGCCTAATTTTCTACTCGTAAATTATTAATATTATTTACATCAAAGGGTGATTATAAGGATTAAATTGTCCTATGTTGTGTTCAATAAATGTTAATTTTTCTCCATTACTCCCCAATAGCCTTTTAAAAATTCTTATATAGTACTCCAAGTTTTATAGGTAAGTTCTTTTTTTACAGATATCAAGTTTCATAGGAATTAACTTGCTAGAGTCATACAAATTAAGTGTTCAAGTCAGAACTAGAATCCAGAATGAGCATCTCACCTAGTGCTCTCTTCTCCATATCATGCTCGTTCTCATCGTAGATTATTAAAGACAATGTTTTAGAGGAGTAGTTTGACTTAGAACATATCTCATAGTGAGTAAGGAGATACAATGTTTTAATAAGACATTGAACAAACTAGTGGAGGTCAGTAGTTTGAAAAATCTAATTATAAGAGAAAAAAGGGAACTGAGATTGGTAGTTATGTTAGGAGATATCTGTATGTGGATGAGTGTGTGTGGTTGTATGCGAATGCTTTATCTTCAAGAGAATTTTTTTTTGTAAAATTTATGTCAGAAGAAATAGATTAATGAAAGAGAAGAGTTTCTTAAGCAAGAAAATATTGAGGGTTAAGGATGTGAAAGGAGGAGTTTGTGGTAGAGTAGCAGTCATATATAGAAGTACAAACTTATTTATCTGAAGCTGGTGGACTATTCACATAGTCTAAGAAACTGTAAAATATAACCCCATTTATTAATACAATCTAATACATTAGTTGGCTAGGCCAGAAAAATGTTTATTAATACTTCTATGTTATTAGATTTTTTTTCCAATTCATTAAAAATTGAGACAAGTGGGTGAAAGGCTCACTGCTGTGACTTATCCCACAGAAGTTTACAAACTTATTAACCAAAACTAACCACATCAACTTGCATGCATATTAGAACTGAATCAATAAAGTGACCCAATTGTTTAATATTTTGACAATATTTTCTCTTCTGCTATGCAAATACAGGATCAAATGGCCTACTGTTCCTTAAGAATTCTGTAATTCTAGGAAGGAGTTTAACAAATGTAAGACAAAGAAAGAAACTTCACTTCTGCTAGTAAAATATCCATTTTTTTGATTAACCTCAAATTTAATATATTAAATAGATTATATCTTTAAATATATTAGCATTAATACATTAAAATTAAGCATATTAACTTTTGGTCTAAGCTCTGACCTGTAAAAAGGATGAAAGTCATCACTCACATTCTTACAATAAAAAGCTGAACAAATCCTGAAAACAAATGTCTTTTCTAGAACTCATTAGAAAACAAAGACTGCAGGGCAAATTCCCACTAAAAAATCTGGAGTGATGAGACAATCCAAAAAGTAACAGCCAAGATCTATTTACATGGAATAGAACATGTTGGTGCCATAAAATGCTAAGAACACTTAATTTTGGCAGGTTGCTGGAGATTGAATATGGACTAATATGAGAATGAGAACCTCCTATGGACAGTATTAGTAGGGAGTATATTCAAGGACTTTATATCTGGGTACCCCAGAAAATTTCTAATGTGAATTTATCTGGAAATGGGAAAAAAAAGAATAATCATCGTGATATAGGTCTAGAGCATTTTTTCATAACAAAGACCTACCCTCCAGGAATAAAGATTTTACCGGACTCTACCCACCTGAAGTAAGAACACTCTCCCCTTTCCATTCCCTTATAGCTTTCTTGTTTTATCTAAGGGCAAAAATATATACCACTAGTTTGACACTTATGATGGTCACAGCCTCAAAAATCCCCCAAATTTTAGGATTAAAGGTCCACTAAGATTTTATCCTAAGATTATAGAATGATTTTCCCTCCCTCACACCTTACCACCACCAAAGAGAGTTCCAGTATGTCAATGATAAATTACAACTGAATTTTAAGATGCTGACTCTGAGGAGTGCATAGGGAAGTCTGAGTCAAGAGGGAGACAGAAGTAAGGACAATAAAGACATTTAAAACCTCTCACAATTGTAGCTTCAGCAAACATTAAACACAGCCCAACTTCTAGCCAGATTAATGGGAATTCTAACACTAAAGCCTGTTTGTCTGTTAACCCAACACCACATACTCAGCTTTTAACAACATATTGTAAGTCATTCCAAAAGACAAAACACAGTCTGAAGAGACAATGTAATTATTAAAATGAGACCTAGATAAGAGAGATGTTGGAATTATGAGACAGGGAATATAATATAGATATAATCAATACGTTTGGTGCTATAATGGAAAAAGTAGAAAATGTAAAAGAACAGATATATACTTTTAAGTGGAGAAAATTGGTAACCCTAAGAAATAATCAAAAAGAAATACTACAAATGAAAAATACTGTCATAGAAATGAAAAAAATGACTTTGATATAGTAATTACAGGACTTGACATTGCTAAGGAAAGAATTAATGTATTAAAAAACACATCAGTAGAAACTTCCCAAACTGAAATGTAAAGAGAAAAAAAGAAGGCCAAAAAAAAAGAACAGAGCCTCCAAGAACTGTGGATGTAACAATTTTAAAAAATAACATATGTTAATTGGAATAACCAAAGAAAGAAAGAATGTCACATAAAATATTTGACATAATAATGGCCAAAAACTTTCTAGAGTTAACAACAGACACCAAACCACAGTCCAATTAGATTAGAGAACACTGAGCAAAATGGCAAATCTACATTTATTCATATCATATTCAAACTAAAGAAAATGAAAAAATCTCAAAAGAAGCTGAGGATAAGGAATGGAAAAAACACCTTATCTATAAAGAAACATGAAAAATAATTAAAGTGCACTTCTCATTAACAAAAAAAATAAAAATAAATTAACATACCAAGAAAAGACATAGGTGAATCATAATGTGTATAGCTAAGTTGTAGGAAGTCAGCCTAAAATGTATACAACTGCATGATTACAACTATATGACATACTGGAAAAAAACAAAACAGTGGAGATAATAAAAAGATTAGTGATTGCCTCGGTGCTTTGGAGAGAAAGTGAAAAGAATTGAACAAGTGAAGCTCAGGATACTTTGGGAAGTGGTGGAGCTATTCTGTATAATACTGTAATGGTTGATACATGACACCATGCATTTGTCCAAACTCATGGAAATTTATAGAACCAACAATGAATCTTAATATACACAAATATTTAAAAAATTATTTAGTACGTTGGAAGACCCCAGGATGAAATAAAGAATGTAACAAAACAATTTACCTGTATTGCAAATTCATGAACCATTCTCACTGAAAGGTTTGAGGGGAAGAAGATGCTGACCTAAGGAAATTTGGAATTGAATAGAGTCTGTAACACTAAAAGCAAAAGAAACTGAACATAAGCTCTGGACTCTGATTGATAAAACTGTTTCCCATGGGAGTATGAAGTAGCAATTCTGAAATGGCTCTCTCTCTCTCTCTCTCTCTCTCTCTCTCTCTCTCTATATATATATATATATATATATATATATATATATATATATATATTCGAAATGGACAATTAAGCAAATGTATGGAGAATGGTGAGAATCAGATTTTTCACTGTAGGACTGGAAGGGTACAGGTAAGCAATAAGAGGAGGCTAAAATGATCCAGTGGTAACAATCAGTCAGAACCATCAGTATAAACTCATTTTTAGTGTAATGTAGACATGTGTGTTTAAATATAGAAATATTTGTAGATATGTGCACAGAGTTAGAGTATACACTGTAACCTGTATTAGCTGAAAGTAGCAATGAGTATCCCAGTAGCAATGAGCACACTAGCGCCCTGACGCTGGTTTCTAAGGCTCCTTAGATAAATGATTGATTCTAGGATTGGGCAGGGAATATTCAAGATGGACCTGGAGAATCCTGTAGTGTCAGAATGGAAGATATTACTCAAAAACAAAACAAAAAAAAATACGATGATAGTGGTATATCAAAAAGACATAGGAAACAACTGAAATCACTGCCGATGACCAAAGTTAGAAAACTTTGAGCAACAAAATAAAGTAGTATTTATTAGTTTCTAACCCAAAGTGTAAAATTAATGTCAATGATTCCAACTGATATAAATAAATGATTGAATACAAATAAATGAATGTGGGAAAATAGATAAATCTTCCATTCAGAACTTCAAATAATTTATATAGAAATCCATACTTAGACGGCTAGAGCCTAAGTCCCCAAACCTCAGGTGTAGCCTACACATAGTGACTTCCTTCTAAAGAGTGCAATATGGAAAGGGGAGAGTAGGAAAGAGTAACATTGGAACTAGACAAATTGATGAAACAGAAACCAGACAAATGCTGCCACATCACATAATCAGGTTTACCATCAACATTGATAATCATGTGCATAGCATGTACTCTGAATGTAATATAATACAAATGGTGCTTTACCTAAGAGATCATCCTCTCAAAAGTCCATAACTGCAGTCTATTTATAGGACTCATCCCCAGCTGAGGAATGTTCTATAAAACTCTTGATAACGGCACAACTTAAAACTGTCAAGGTAATCAAAAACAAGGAAAGACTGAGCAACTTTCACAGCCAAATGAAGCCTAAGGAGACTTACTAATTGTAATATTGTATCACAGATGGAATCCTGAAACAGAAAAGGGACATTAAAGCACAAACCAAGGGAATCTAAATAAAGTATCAATTATGGTTGTTAATAATAATGTATGTATATTAGTTTAATACCACACTCATGTAAGACGTTAATAATAGGGGAAACTGGGAGTGGGTATGTGAAAACTCTGTATTTTCTTTAAAATTTTCTGTAAGTCTAAAACTTAAAACAAAAAGTTCATTTAAAAGTAAGGTTATCAACTTCTGCAAAATGTCATTCATCTAAGAATCTAACTTAGAATTGAGAAGTCATTCTCCTCTTTTTTATATTCCTTAGTGACACATGTATCATCAAGTTCTAATTTCACTCCAATTTCTTTCTAAGTTATTTTTGTCTCAATTTTGATGTTTGCTCCAATTCTCATCATTTCATCATGTCCTCTGAGACTAGGGATCCCCAACCCCTGGGACACAGGTCAGTACCTGTTAGGAACCAGGCCACACACCTGAGGTGAGTAGCTGTGAGACGGCAGAAGCTTCATTTGTTTTTTCAGCCACTCCCCCCGCTTGCATTACTGCTTGAGCTCCACCTTCTGTCAGATTAGTGGTGGCATTAGATGCTCATAGGAGTGCAAACCCTATTGTGAACTGAGCATGCGAAGGATGTAGATGGTGCACTCCTTATGAGAACCTAATGCCTGATGATATGCAGGCTGTGGACCTGAGAGGCTGCAGCTCAGTAAGTGGCACATGTTCCTCTTTTGGCTAGCACAGTAAGTAGACAAATTGATGAAACAGAAGATATTGAGGCACAATTGTTAGAGAGGTTGAATGAATCACAGTGTTATACAATCCAGATTGACAAGTCTACTGATGTTGATAACAAGGCAACAATGCTTGCTTTTGTGCAATATATTTTTCAGGAGGATGTTCATAAAGATATGTAATGTGCACTTGCATTGTAAACAAAAACCATAGCTGCAGAACTATTCGAGTCTTTGAATGATTACATAACAGGAAAACTAAATTGGTCATTTTGTGTTAGTATAGGCACAGACAGAGTGTCTGTCATGACTGGACAGCTTTCTGTTTTCACTACTCAGGTCACAGAAGTCACTTCTGAATGTGAGTCTACACACTGTACCATCGATAGAGAAATGCTGGCTAGCTGAAAAATGTCAACTGAACTTAATGATTTGCAGGATGTGATTAAAATTATCAACCACATTAAAGTGCATGCACTTAACACGCATCTGTTCATGTAGCTCTGTGAGGAGGTGGACACAAAGCACACATGTCTTCTCTTATACACAGAAGTGAGATGGTTTCTAAAGGTAGATGATTCGCCAGAGTTTCTGAGTTATGAGAGCCATTCCAGACATTTCTTTTAGAAAAAGCCACCACTGGCAGGACATTTCCATGACACAGAATGGGTCACAAAACTTGCTTACTTGTGTGACATTTTCAATCTGCTCAATGAACTCAATCTGTCACTTCAGGGGAGCATGACAACTGTGTTCAAGTCAGCAAATAAAGTGGCTGCATTCAATGGCAAATTGGAATTATGAAGGTGATGGGTGAACACTGGAATTTTTGACATGTTCAAACTTCAGCAGAGATTTTGAAGGAGACAGGGCCTTCTTTCTCCTGGCTGGTGCATAATTACCTATCTTAGCTTTTAAAAGAATTTGAGCATTACTTCCAACCACAAAAGACCCCGGAACTGAGAAGAAATGGATCCATGACCCATTTGTGAGAAAGCTAGTTGAATCGACTTTGTTCTACAACAGGATTAATGGCTTGAGATCGCAAATGATGGTGGCTTTAAAAGTATGTTTGAGACAACTTCACATCTCTATATGTTTAGGATTACAGTCAAGGGGTAATATCTGGAGATTGCCAGCAAAGCACTGAAAAGCCTCCCTCAATTTCCAACAATCTATCTTTGTGAATCAGGGATTTTTGCAGTGACGGCAACCAAAACAAGATTACAGAATAGACTGGACATAAGCAACACACTTATGATGTGACTGTCTCCCATCATCCCCAGATGGTACCATGTAGTTGCAGGAAAATCAGCTCAGGGCTCCCGCTGATTCTAAATTATGGTGAGTGGTATAATTATTTAATTATATATTACAGTGTAATAATCATAGAAATAAAGTGCGCAGTAAATGCAATGCGCTTAAATCATCCCAAAACTACTCCCCACACTGTCTGTGGAAAACTTGTCTTCCACGAACCCAGTCCCTGGTGCCAAAAAGGTTGGGGACCACTGTCTCAGACTATCTGAAGTCTCCTAACTAGCCCCATCCCTACCCGTTGCATATTAATAAATATATTATTTAATGTGTTAATTGCTTAGAAAAAAGTGGAACTTTAAAGACATTACAAACTTTTTTTTAAGGCCGTTGTAATAAATTTGATGGTCCTGAGGTTATTTGCGGGGAAAAGAAAAGTGATGATTAAAAAGACAATATCAATTAAGCTGTTTGCTTCCTGCTTTGGTTCTATTGCTACACTTAAGCTGCTTATTTCCCACATGTATTCCTAGAAATATTATTTCCCAAAGTTCTTTGCCAAGATAGAAATCATGTGATTGTCTTCCAGAGTCTCATGAGAATTGTTTTGAAGTTAGGGCATTTAGGTGACTGCCTTAACTATTCATAGCTTTGGGATTCAATGTTCTCCCAAATATGTGATGTAGAATATTTATATTACTTATTTGATAATCTATTGAACTTCCAAGAATTATTATGTAAGTTAGTAGTTATCATTGTTTCCTGGAGCTAGAATGAATCCCTGATGAAGTAGCAAGAAACAGAATGATTAATTTCAATATGTGTATTTTAATGAACGCCCAAAGATAATGTGGACTGTTTATGATTGCTTTTTGTGGACTCTCATGTGAGAGAAATAAATATATGTTGATTGCACATTAACAAAGCCAGCCTTTTTGAATTATAAGTGATGATATTTAAATTTGGTCTATAATCTGTTTTCAGTTTTTTATAAGACCTTTATAGTTACAGTGCAACCCTATGACAAAATATGATTCACTCCATAAATATATATATCCATTAATATTTTGAAGGGAACACACTTAGTCCATAAAATGAAGTCAAGCTACATTAGCCATGTTAGTTGCTCAAATCCACAAAACCACACCTGTCCTCCAGGTAAAATGTTCATTGATTTTTCTATGTTTAAAAGATTTTGTTTCAGGATCTGAAGCTTTGTGTTTTCGATCAGTCAGAAGGTTTGACAAGGGAGCCTGAGGGAATACTGAGAAAATATTTTATTTTGAGGCTCAGATTTTTGATCTGAAAGGGAGTTAAAATGGTATCTACCAGGAACTGCGCTAGCATACATCAAACTACAAGGTTGGAAAAGCAGCCTTTGATTTCTCTTATCTTCCTGGAAGGCATGCTTATCAGAAAAGATTAGGAGTGCAAAGTTAATGCTACCAGCAGGACTGCCACTCCTGAAGCTTTCATTAACCATCTAGGACAAGCTATTTTTTAGCATTGTGAAACAATTGGTACTGGGCTTTATATTTCTCAATCTAATGGTATTTGTGAACATTCCCTTTGGAGACAAAAGTAAAATCCGGAGCCATAAAAAGCAAACACTTAAGGAAAAAAAATTGAATAAGTGGCCGGGCGCGGTGGCTCACGCCTGTAATCCTAGCACTTTGGGAGGCTGAGGTGGGTGGATCACGAGGTCAGGAGTTCAAGACCAGCTTGGCCAACATGGTGAAACCCTGTCTCTACTAAAAATACAAAAATTAGCTGGGCATGGTGGCATGTGCCTGTAATCCCAGCTACTCTGGAGGCTGAGGTAGGAGAATTGCTTGAACCAGGACCCCAGAGGCGGAGGTTGCAGTGAGCAGAGACCATGCTACTGCACTCCAGCCTGGGCTACAAAGTGAGACTCCATCTCAACAAAAAAAAAAGATTGAATAAGTTCTGATGAAAAACAAATGAAGAACTAAAATGTCCGTAAATAAGATAATGAAGATAATGAAAGGAAGACGCACCTAAGTAGAGGGAATAGATGATTTTGGCAAGCAACAGGGAAAAGTAAGGAATGAAAAACAAGTGCAAACAAAGGGAAGGGTAAAGGTAAACTAAGAAAGTATTTAGAGAACAAATAGCGTGAGAGTGAAAATATAAAAGGACGAACAATATGAGTGGCCATAAAAGGTGGAGAGGAAAGTGCCAACTATCTAAAAGCCGTCAGCACTCTCAAAAGGCAATGAACCTAAAGGTGGTCGTAGTCCTCAGAGCCCAAAAAGCAAGAAAAGCTAACTGCGATTCTCCTACTTGCTTCCAGCTTCTAGCATTTAGATCTGGAAGCCTTTCTGCTGCCCCAAGTGCCACCTATTGGGTTGAAGCCGGCTGCCTCAGGACAACCAGTCACTCGGAGCACTTGCCTCCATATCCGGCCTAACCAGTGTGTTGGTATTAGTGGTTTTCAAGTAGTTGCCATGGAGGACAAAGTCACAGGAGGAAAGGGGAAGGAGAAGAGGTCAAATCACCACTGAGAAATAGTCAAACAGAGATGAAGACGGCGGCGTCATAATGTTGCTGGATAGTCCTAGCATTCCTTTTCTTTATTTCTTTTTTTTTTTTTTCTTAAGGAGTGCAGATGGTATGTACATTATGTAATTTTGCAGCAGTCAAGCAAACCATCTTCTTCTCCTTCTCCTTACCTTCTGCAGAGTAGCACAGTTACTTTCTAAATGCAAAGGTCAGATGAACAGGCTAGAAGATGTTCGCTAACCTCCTTCTACACTTTCGGTCTGCTTCCACCTATGAAACGTAGGAAAATAGACAACAGGAGCATTCTGCACCAGGGGAACGTGGGCCAGAGGTCAGAGCAGCCTTTTCTTTTCTCTCACTTGAAACCTTTTGAAGAAAAAGTTCTGCTATTGAGTCATGATTCAGCAGGGGCTGTCATTAGTGACAGACCAAACAGTCAGGAGCCACAGTTTGCCACTGGCTTCCAGCCTCCTCATCCAGCTGCCAGGAAGTGGAGAGGGTAGTGGAGAGAAATGGCTCACTGGAGCAGAGCCAAGTGGAGTGAGAGGCTGACAGGCACCTCTCTGCTGTGAAGAGCCAGGCTACAGCTGGGCCCATCAAACAGCTCCATGGAGTACCTACAGTGTAATAAGAAAAAGAGGGGAAGAATTGACCAGGCAAGATTTTTTGGAAACTTAAACATATTTTTCAAGGTGGCACAAGCAGCGGAGCCTCTCAAAGAATAACATGGCATGTCAAGCATTCTGATTACTTAACTGTATTATTGGCTTTTGAAAAGGGAACCAACTGCTAAGCATGCAAGCTGAAAAAAAAAATAATAGAGATGATGAAATAATATTTGTTGATCAAGTTTAGCACACTACAATGTGATACAAAAATGCATTCTCTAGCTGTACAATTGAGTCATTAAAAAAATAGTAAGGTGATTTTTTCTGTTCTTAAACTTTAAATGTTAAAAACACTGTCTTACATCTCCCCACAGTCGTTTGAGGCTAACAGGGTAGAGATTATTAGCCCTGTTATGCAGATAAAGGACCTCGGATCAAGAATGATTGTAAAACTGTAATTGTTCTTTGACCATGAGTTCATTATTTGCTCTTTCTCCCTTGCCACTCAGTCCTGTGGTTGATCTTCTAAATAAAATTGAATATGGAAGGGAAGAATCATTTTTCAGCTGCAGCATTTTCTAAAGTACTATCACTAGACATGGACTAAAGCTGGGTCTGATGGGAATAAGTCACTATTTTTTCTGTGTTTTATGCTGATGCAATGTGTCAATTTAGCCCAAGTCCTTCTGTTTCCAGTGTAATCACTGAATGTCTATATGATCTTGGACTTTAGGTTCCCTTTCCTGGAAATGAAAGAGAAATTTTTCTTCCCCGTGTCTTGCCTCCTCCTCCTCCATAGACCTGACACTCTAGGTTCTGGGGAAGCACATTAGCAGCCTCATTGGTGAGAGCAGGATCTGGGAAAGGACAATGAGCAGTACTGGTTTCGGACCACATGTCACGGCAGCTAGTGCAGCCCTATTTTTATCTGGTTGATAGGAAGTGCTTTTCAGTAAAATTTAGCTTAAAGAAAGGGCACTCTCCTTTGAAACATAAAAGGTTTGGAAACCACTAACCCAATGATTTCCAAATTCCTCCCAACTTTGATATCATATGATTACACATCTCCAATAAACATTTTAGGTTTAGGTTGGAGTGTGCTAACTTTTTCAAAATACAAGTATCTTGCTGGATATTCTGATAAAAGGCCATAAATTTGAGATCAAAACATTCCAACTTCTATAACAAGGAGATGTCCCAGCATGTGGTAGCTGAAGGGCATTCTATTTGATTCCCTATTTTTCTCTCATCGGCCAAGTCAGTGACTAACGAAGTAGAGAATGAGGAATTGCCATCTTCCCATCTGCTGCAGTGAACATGGGCTCTCTCTTCCCTCTGAGACTTAGTTTCTCATCTATGAAGTGGGTTAATCATACCTATGTATAATATCATTGCAAGTAGAAAATGAAATGAAATATTTAATGTGCTTAGCACAATCCCTTGGTATATTTTGGTGTTCGAAGATTGTTAGCTCTCTCCTCATTCATTTCTCTGACCTAATCCATCCTAAGGTCGTGTTAATTAGCCTAGTCCATTTTTTTTCTTTTTAAAGATAATACACCATTTTTATCAGCAAGGAATATTCACTCCTAAAGATGTAGTCAGGTATTAAAAACTCATTTAGTTATAGAGACCAGACAAGTAATGTGAATTGAAATAAAATGTCCCTAATGCAAAGTGAGGGATTGGTTTAGAAGGTGGATAACGACTTGTTTTATCTGGCTGAGCTTTGCCCTTGGGCACAGAAATACTGGTTCATTTTCTTCAAACCAGAACACTTTTATTTAGTGGCTTTGGCAAGTCTAAGGAGTGTTTATTGTACTAATTTGGAATCTGGGGAGGTGGATGAGAAGATTCTGAATTTATTTTATATAAGTTTCAAATTCACACTTCTATACAGTTATACTTGAGGTCCTTGGGTGACTGGATCAATAAAAGAGCCAAATACTGACCCTGATTTTCTTCGTATCCACTCTTGTCCTCCATTTTCTAAGTGACAGTTAATTTAAATTGAGATATTTCAAGGCCTGAATTCAGGGGTCAAGTAGATGGAAATAGAAAAGAAGACGTGGCATGGACTTTGAGTAGGTCATTTTCAATAACTTACCCAGTCCAAAAGTGAACGAGGGCCGGGCGCGGTGGCTCACACCTGTAATCCTAGCACTTTGGGAGGCCGAGGCGGGTGGATCACGAGGTCAAGAGATCGAGACCATCCTGGTCAACATGGTGAAACCCCGTCTCTACTAAAAATACAAAAAATTAGCTGGGCATGGTGGTGCGTGCCTGTAATCCCAGCTACTCAGGAGGCTGAGGCAGGAGAATTGCCTGCACCCAGGAGGCGGAGGTTGCGGTGAGCCGAGATTGCGCCATTGCACTCCAGCCTGGGTAACAAGAGCGAAACTCCGTCTCAAAAAAAAAAAAAAAAAAAAAAAAAAGTGAACGAGTTGTCCAAAGACATCCACTTCCGGGGAGTGCTAAAGCAGTTGCTAGTTGGACATATTAAAGTTTGCGGTCTAGAGAGTTCAGAAGTGAAACAGAAGTTAGGATAATTTCAGTTATTCAATCCACGAGCTGTGCAGAGATACACCTCTGCTGTCCAGAGGGCGGGTGAGGAAATTACTCCAGGGCAGAGGTCCTCAAAACTGAAAGTGCGTTAATCATTTAGAAGACATGTTTTTCTTTGTGGCCTTTACATTTATTTCTCCTGATAATAAAATTAGCAATTGTAAATCTTTTTTTGAAGGAAGTAAAAGATACAAAGGAACAGAGAAATACCTCTTCTATATGTAATTACTCATAGCAATTATTTTATGTTCTCTTTTGACTTTTTTTTTTTTTTACATTGACTATTTAACTGACTGATTAAACAAATATATAAGCCAGTTTTTTGGGTTTATATAAGGGTTTATATTACACAAACCCAAGGTTTTGGGTTTATGTATTTTGTATTCATAACATTTCTGGCAAATATAAGCAAATTGCAATTTATTCCATAAATTAATTCTTGATGATTTTACTATTACTTTCACTTTCTCTTGATTCTTTTACCCCTTGAGAGCAGTGTTCTTAAAACCTGATATTAGGATTTTTAGAGTAGCTTTTGAAATATTGGTGCCCAAATACCTAACAATAGAATCTAAAAATGACAGTCACTTAAAAATTATTTATATTTTAAAATTTTAATAATTTTATACTTATAGAAAAGTTAACAAAAATAGCAGTTTCCTTTACCCTTCAGCCAGTTTCAGAAAATGTTAACATTTTATTAATTACAGTACAATGATCAATCAAAACTAAGACGTTAACATTATTCAGTATTATTAAGTTACAGACTTTATTTGAACACCAGCTTTTCCGCGGTGTCTCTTTCTGTTCTAAAATAGAATCCAAGAGCCTAGGTAGTGTTTTGTAGTTATGCCTTACTTACCTCAGTTGTCTCCAGTCTGTAACGCTTCCTCAGTCTTTCCTTGTCTTTCATGACTTTAACACTTTTGAAGAGTTCTGGTTAGATATTTTGGAGAATGTCCCCAATTTGGGATTATCTGATGTTTTCTCAAGATTAAATTGATTGGAGAAATATACCATAGACATTTAGTGTGCCCTTCTTAGTGCATCAATATATTTTATTACTTGTGATATTGGCAATGACAACTTGGTTAAGATCGTGTTGGCTAGATTTCTGCACTATAAATTGCTATTTCTTCATTTTATAAATAACAAATACGTAGGGGGTGATATATCAAACATGCAAATATTGTTTTACTTAAACTTTAACTGACTACTTTTAGTATTCCAAGAAACTTGCCTGCAACAATTGTAACTGTGATGTTTAAACAGTGATTTAAAATTTTTTCTTTTGTATTCTATGTTAATGAGACTTCTGTAAGGAAGAGATGCCGTACAATCCTTTGTCTCCTTTTGTATTTATTTAATCATTTGCTTGTATCAGTGTGAAATCATGCATAAACATTTTGCTCTTTGGGTTATAATCCAATATTATAGTTAGTTATTCTGTTTCTTAAATTGGCCCTCATTTGACCTTTGTGAACTCTTCCAGGTTAGCTCCTGCATAGATTCTACATGCCTCGATTCTTTATTTATTTAGTTCATTAATTTGTGTTTTCTGGCACCATAAGATGCCCCAAGCTATATTTTAACTGCTTTATCCCTGATACCAAGTTCTTCCCCAAGAAGCTTGTTTGTTTTTTAATTGGAAAATGATATAAGAAACCAAAATATGCGTGTAAGGTGTTATCATTGTTAATAGGATATCACTGCTTCTAGGACTCCTCAGATGTCAGAGCTAGTAAATAAATGCATGCATAGTAACCCATGTGTACACATATGTATATTTATGTCTATACATATCAACATACATATATAGTTTAAAAACCAAAAAGTAAAACTCGAGTGTATTAGCCTGTTCTTACACTCATAATAAACACATACCAAAGACTGGGTTATTTATAAAGGAAAGAGGTTTAACTTACTCACAGTTCAGCATGGCTGGGAGGACTCAGGAAACTTACAATCATGGTGAAAGAGGAAACAAACACATCCTCCTTCACATGGTGGCAGCAAAGAAAAGCGCAAAGTGAAGTCCCAGAAAGCCCCTTATAAAAGCATCAGATCTTGTGAGAACTCACTCACTATGATGAGAACAGCATGGAGGTAACTGCCCCTATGATTCAATTACTTCCTGCTGTGTCACTCCCACAACATGTGGGGATTATGAACATTACAGTTCAAGATGAGATTTGGGTGGGGACACAGCCAAACCATATCAACAAATTTATACAGATACCTCCAATTCAAATCCAACGACACAGGGCTTCTTCTAGCATTCTCTATTTTTTTCTTCCCTCTTATCTCCTCTTTAAATTCTTTCTGAATGGTGAAAAACCTGGCTCTCATCATATAGCAAATATTTACTTATTAGTTCACCCTTTGGGTAAATAACAGCAGTTTCAGAATTGCTAATTCATATCCCCTTGAGAAACTAACTTACCCAACTAGAGTACAATGTTTATGTACAGCTCCTTTTGTCTGTAGCCTTCTAGTATCCAGTTTAAACACTGTTGTCCAAAGATACTTAGATCCTTTCTTCCCTACCTCTTCAATGTGGTTGTGTCCTTTATTTATATTGCAGTGAGAATGGTCACAATAGGTATTCTGTTTTCAGTTTCTTGATTTCCTCTAAATACTTGTTTATTTTTTAAAATTTGAATTTGAATGCTATAGAAGTAAGTTTGTGATATACAGTTCCACAGTCTTTGAAAAATGCATGCAATTGTGTACCCACCATTACACTATCAACAGAAAGTCTGAACATCTCAATTACTCCTTTATGCTTCTCTTATACACTCAACCCATTCCTACTAACCCCTAACAATACCAGTCTTTTTAACATTTTTATAATGTTGACTTCTCCAGAATGCCACATAAATGGAAAACTGCAATATATAGACTTGGGTTTGGCTCTTTCATTTAGACAAATGCCTTTAAGATTCAGACATGTTGTTGTATGAATCAATAGATTGTTCCATCTTTACTTCCAAAGATTATTCCATTGTATGGATGTGCCCCAATTTATCTAGTGACTTGTCAAAAGGCATTTGAGTTCTTTTTAGATTTTGGAGTTGTGAACAAAGATGCTATGGACATTTATGCATAAGTTTTTGAGTATTTGGGTTTTCATTTCACTTGAGTAAATACTTAAGATGGAATCACTGGGTTATGTGGTATGTGGTTTTTATTTGTTTGTTTTTTGTTTTTTAGAGACAGAGTCTTGCTCTGTCACCCAGGCCGGAGTACAGTGGCCCAGTCTTGGTTCATTGCAACCACTGCCTCCCGGGTTCAAGTGATACTCCTGCCTCAGCCTCCCAAGTAGCTGGGACTAGAGGCACGTGCCACCATGCCTGGCTAGTTTTTTGTATTTTTAGTAGAGACAAGGTTTCACTGTGTTAGCCAGGATGGTTTTGATATCCTGACTTCATGATCCATCTACCTCGGCCTCCCAAAGTGCTGGGATTACAGGCGTGTGCCACCGCACCCAGTGGTGTGTGTATTTTTAGCTGCCACTTGCCCAAAGTGACTGCACTATTTTGCACTCCCACCAACAGTGTATGAGAGTGGCATCTCTACATTCTTGCCAGCACCTGACACTGCCTTTTTTTAAGAAATTAAATTTTTGATGGTCCAATAGGTCTGGGTAGTGACATTTTGTAGTAACTTTGATTTACGTTTTTCTAATGACTAATGAGTTTGAAACGTCTTGTCATACGTTTATTTTTTATTGGTATATTTTCTTTATTTTGTTGAGAACTTTTGCTTTTTTTCCCTTTTTTAGATATTCTTAGAATTTTAAAATATTTTAGATATTCTTTTAGTCTGTGGCTTTTACTTAGTAGTATCTTTTTTGGTGCAAAAGTTTTAAATTTTGGCAGGATATCATTTGTTATTTTTTTATCTTATAAATTATGCTTTGGCATTGTATATAAAAAAAGTTGCCAAACCAAGGTCATGCAGTTTTTCTCCTGTTTTTATCTAAAGTTTTATAGTATTATATTTTACCTTTATGATATACAACACATTTAAAATAATTTTTAAGTAATTATGATCTATGATCTATTTAAAATAATTTTTGTAAAAGTTATAAAATTTGTATGAATATTTTTTTGCATATGGACATCTGCTTTTAGTTCTATCAGTTTTACTTCATGTATTTTGAACAGTCTTCCTAAATATATACACATTTAGGAGTATTATGTACTCTTGGAAAATTGACCCCTCTTTTAAAAGGTAATGCCGCAGCTTAACTTTGATAATAATCTTTTTTCTGAAGTATAATTTGTCTCACTCATGTAGTTACCTAAGCATTCTTTTGATAAGTATAAGCATGGAATATCTTTCTTCATCCCTTTACTTTCAATCTATCTATTTTTATATTAATCTGATTTTTTTGTGTATAGTAAGTAGTTTGATTTTGCTTTTTTATTCACTCTGATAACCATTATTTTTTAACTGGAATGTGTATATGATTCCTATTTAATGTTGTTATTAATAGGATTGAATTAATATCAACAAATATTTTCTATTTTATCTATTATTTCTGTTTTTTGTTTCTATACCTTATCTTGTGTTACTTGAGTGTATTTTTATCTCATTTTATATCATCTGCTGACTTATTATTTATATCTCCTTTTTATAAAGTTTTGTTAGTGATCGTCCTAAGGGATATACACTCTCTCTTTATAGATATATATATATATAAAATATATATATACACGTATATATATATAATATATACATGTGTATATATACACGTATATATTATATATATAATATATATATTACTTAAATATATATTACGTATATTTAAAATTAATTAGAGCTTTTCTTCAAATAATATTACAATGTTCTACGTTTTGTGAGTATACATTCTCATTGTTTCTCTCCTATCCTTTGTAATACTGTTTTTATGCTTTTAACTTTTATGTATGCTATAAATACTAAATAGATTGCTACAATGTTTGCTTTCAAGTCAGTTATATTTTAAAGTAATTTAAAAGGAGAAAAAATTCATATTACCTTAATTTATTTTATATTTAATTCTCCTTATCTCTTTGTGACACCAGCTTCTTGTCTGATGTCGTATTCTTTCTATTTGAATAAATTTCTCTTCCATACCTTGTCGATTATGTTTACTGGCAATACATTCTCAGAGTTTTTGTTTTTCCAGAAAAAAAAGGATTTCTTCTTTATTCTTGTAAAATAATTTTGTCTAGTATAGAACTCTGGTTTAATAGATGATTTTTCCTTTAATATTTTAAAGATGTGAATCTATTATTTTCTAGTTTGCATGATTTCTGAAAAAGAAGTCTACTATCATTGCAATCTTTGTTCCTCATGTGTAATGTATGATTTTTTTTAGTCTGCCTTCAAAATTTATGTATTTTATTTTTTAGTGATTCAAACCTAATATGGCAGGGGTGTATGCATGTGTGTGTTTGTATTTGAGGGTGTGTCTGGTGTTCCTATTCCATTGGTTATGCCTCACAATGGATCTGTCTCTAACAAGTTACTCATTACTTCATGTATGCAAACCTGGAGGGAAGTAGAGGGCATTTTTTGTAATGAGTGCAACTCCTTCTTTGGCAAACTGGGACATAGACCTGTGGCCTTCTCAGTGCTTCACCCTCTCACTCTGCATAGTTCTGCATGCAGCATGCATTTCCTCCTCATTACAAACACACATGTTAATTATAATGCTTGTGAATAATGTCTTCTTAGCAGAAATCTCCATTTTATTTAGTATTGATCAGACACAAGACTCTGCAATTATATCTGTAAAAGTGCCAGACACATAGTAGGCGTTCAGCAAACAATGGTAATTTTCTTCTTGCCTCTGCTTAAAATGTTGGTAGCTTAGGGAATGCTGTCAGGAGGGAATGAGTACGTGGGCAAGGAACAGATTTTCTTTTGTGCCAGTATTATTTTGAACCTAGACAGACTGTCGTTTTGCTTTGTTAATCTGGCAATTACTTCTTTACAGACTCAGCAATTGACAAGGTCACTCTGACCTTCCTTGAGGCAAACTGTTATGTTAGAATGCCTACTGTGCTCTAACTATTTGACTAATGTAGTTTCTGGGGTTTGTGGGAATCCTGCCACATTTATAAGATTATTCATGCTCTCTTTGCATTCAGGTACAAATAAACACATAACTAACATAATTCACATGTATATTCTATAAACGTTTGCTTTAAAGAATAAGAGTTTTTTCTGAATTAATGGCTTTTAAAAAAGGCAGTAGATTTCAAAAAAGTAATTTTAAAAAATTAACATTTCTAATAATAAAATCTCCAGTGTCCATTTTTATCTTCTATGGAATTCTCTTAAGATATAGAACATTTATAAAATGATTTTAGTGACTCATATATTTTAAGATTTTGTTCTCTGTTGTTTGTTTATTGATCGAGTTGTTTCTCTTAGACTGATTAACACTGAAGATTAATAGACATGAATGTAATTACCTAATTAGAAACAGAGGCTTCCCAGGTAGCCAGCTAATTCTCATTTAGATTTTTCAAAATAATTTATTCCTATTATTATATTGAACAGTGGATATGTTCAGTTGAGACCTAGACAGAGTTGAAGGACATGAAAAAAAAAAATGAGAGCAATGGAAGGAAGATGAATCAGACATATTCTTATATTAATTTTTAAGGATACATCATATAAGGAAATGTTCTTTTGAAAATTTATGGCTATTTTAAAATATTGAGGCACAATGTGTGGCAATATGAGCCCTGTGATTAAAGTAATCGAATGATGTCTATGCCTCCATCAACAACAAAGTGATCCTTTACCCTTTTGTGTGGCTGTTTCAACGTCTTTCTTGAGCAAGACCTACTTCTTTATGTCAGGTTTGTATTTGACTTTTCTGTTCTTTAACTTTTTTCTCGGGAGATTGTGATTCTTATACTTCACCAAGGTAAGCTTTTTCTAATGTGCTTTGATTTTCCCTCGAAATTATTGAGTACGTCCATCTAGTAACTATCACTTCTCCTATATAACCATTCTCTTCACCTCTATTGGTTGCTGCCTTGTAGCCTAGTAATATTCACATATTTTCCCTGTTATTCTCATAGTACCTCACACACTGCACCTATCAATACCTTGTTGTTGGGGGACTTTTTCCTTAGTTCAGCTGAGAGCCAGGTCCTTAACACACGGCCACAAAAAATTACGCTTGCAGACGATTTGAAGGGCAAGAATAATGGGATTTATTGGGGGGAAAAGGCTAAAAGGTAAACAGGGACCCTCCACAAAGCCAGAGCCCCTGCTGGTGTGCTTCCCGCCTAGCAGTTTTTAAATCCCACGTTCTACACAGGAAGAGGAAGGGCCAGGCTCCTACCCGCTGCGAATGGTGCGAACTTCTATGGCTCCACCCAGTGCACGCTCCTCCCAGTGCACAGGTCCATTGGAGTTTTACCAAGAAGCCCTTCCCACCTGGCTGTCTCATTATCATTCTCGTATTTTTCCTATTTACATCAAACTCAGTCTGACTGCATCTACTTCCTCACTACCTATTCACTTTTTTCAGCTCAACATTTCTAAGTATTTACTCAGTTCAAAGAGCCACTCATTCTACCAGATTTGTTATGACAAAAAATGATTTACCGACCCTTTTTCCATATTTCCTCTTTTCCAGAGACCATCACTTTCAACTACTCTTTGTGTATGTACGTTAATATCTCTAAATATCTTAATATCTCTAAATAGCATGGTCATACTACTTTTTTTTCCTTTTCTTTTCTTTTTTTTTTTTTTTCTGAGACGGAGTTTTGCTCTGCTGCCCAGGCTGGAGTGCAGTGGCGCCATCTCGGCTCACTGCAACCTCCACCTCCTGGGTTCAAGCGATTCTACTGCCTCTGCTTTCTGAGTAGCTGGGATTACAGGTGCCCACCAACAAGCCTGGCTATATTTTGTATTTGTAAAGATGGTTTTTCATCATGTTGGACAGGCTGGTCTCAAACTCCTGACCTCAAGTAATCCACCCGCCTCAGCCTCCCAAAGTGCGGGGATTACAGGCATGAGCCACCGCACCTGGCCCACTATTTTCTTATTTCCCACTATATATGCATACATATATACGTGTGTGTGTGTGTGTGTGTGTGTGTGTGTACGTGTGCGTGTATATATATATGGTTTTTTTTCAGATTTGACACTATTGACTACCCACTGTGACAGATGAGAATTTAGTTTCTTCCCACTCCACATCTCCAAAGATGTGTGCAAACTTCCATCTTATCATTCTCCCAAAAGAAATTTATTATAATTTTGATTAGAACAATATTCAGTCTTGGAAATTTTTCTTAAGTGATTCCACTGTTTTTTTCCTCTGCTTTCTTCATCTTTTTGGATTACCTTTTAAAAGATGTCTTCAGCTGTATCCTATGAAGACTATATTGAGTTTTACTCTTTTCCCTTAAGTTTTAATTTTTATAAGATGTATTTTTGTTTCATGGTTATTTTCCATAATATCTAAAGTTGTTTAATGAATGTAATATAATATCTTATTTCTTTGAAAATATCAGTAATACTTTTAAAAAAAATGTCCTTTTCTTTGCATAGTCTCAACTTTCTGCAAGTTGTTTTCTTCTGTCTATTGCTTTGGCCTCCCTCTTATGTGTTAGAGGCTTTCCAAAGTTACCTAGTGATCCTGGTTGTCTCTTCATATTTAAGAGTGTTGTGGGCTAAAAGGTTAGCTAGAAACTCTGAGTGTGTGGAGGAGTCTCACTGACATATCACTTCACTGTAGCAAGATTGGGCTAAGTCATTTGTTAGAGAACATGTGAAGTCCAAATATTTAGGCTTTTCTTTTATTGAAAGTCAGACTTCATAAGACCCTTCTGATCTCTAGTCTGGAGAGTCAAGGCCTAGCTGCTAATATTTTGAGGGTGGGAAAAGAAGGCTGAAAGATCAGCCTTTTATATGCATCAACTTCTTTGATCTCTGTTTGCATAAACGATATCAGCCCTAGATCGTCTCTGTAGTCCATTAGTCCAGAGATCCTTTTCTGTCAACTTGGTTACTGAGAAATATGTTTTCTAGACTCTCTTTTCCTGTATTCTTCTATGTTAGAGTGGCCAAAAAAAAAAAACTTTAATAAAATTCAAAAGAAAGAAGTAAAGCATCACTCAATACACTGTGAAGCTCTCTTCATGGAAAAATAGGTCAGACACACAATAAGAGTTTGTCAGGTTCCCATTTGTCCTCTCTCTCTTGAACTTCACATTCAGTGTTTCTTGCAAAGTGTTTGCCATGCTGACGACAGGGGCCTCAGGCCCACAGTTAGATGCTTTGCTGAAGCTCTGTAGAGTTAAGAGCTACCTAGAGGCAATAGCACCCCCCAAACCTTTCCATGATCTTCCTCTCTGCAATCCCAATTCACTGTTGGACATATGTGGCTTCTTGGATTTAATGGGTGGTTATTTCTCTGATTCTCCAGTGTCTTCAACAGCTGTGTAAAATCTAGTTGCCATGTCACACACCTAATTGCATAACACTCACAGTCACCCTGCTTCTCTGTCTGAACCTTGATAGATTCTCAATGTTAATGTCTCCAGAGTATAAACCTGCCATTGTCTGCTCAGAGGTATGCTAAAATAGAAGAAGTCTTTGCAAGAAATTTTAGAAGGAGTTGTTTTCCTAGATGGAACTCGTGTGATTAGAAAGGAGATAATTTCTCTAAACACACACACACATACGTACACCATTTTATTTCACCAACCACTCCCAGAGTTACCTAGTGCTGTCTGTTCCTCAAGTTGGTCCCTGGCTCTTCCCACGGAAGTCCCAGGGTTTGGCTCTCTGTGTGCTGCTACATCAGTTATCTTCATTCCATCTATGTTCTAGCATTCAAAATTTTTAGTTTATTGATTTACCTGCTCCTATTCCCCCTATATTTGTAGATTTATGCCTTAAATATTACTTGATATTTCAGTGGGATTTCAGTTTTTTGGGGATTTCACCAGGAAGTAAACTCAAATACATGTTGTTAATTCACCATATTTCCTGAATCACCCCATTTTCTTTCAAAATGTATCGTCTAGCTACTGGCTCTCAATCCTACAATTGTTCCTTTTTTATGAATAACTTAATTGTCACATCAAAGGTCTTGCTTTTTGAGTCCTTGTTGTCCTCACTTTTTTCCAGTATTTGACACTACTGACCTTCCTGCTCCTGTATTTCCTCTCCTCCCTCCTTTGTTACTTTCCTTCATCCTTTTCTTCCTTGGATACTGTCTCTACTACCACTGACATTTCTGGAGTATTCATTTTATGCCAGTTTTTCTGTTAGGCATTACCTTTTCTCTTCAGAGGATGCCAGAAACTTAAACCAAAAGACTGGAGAACAGAAAAAAACCCTTTCCATTATATTGTGCCTTCATTGATAACATGTGAATAATTCCTCCTACTCAGAAAGGAGATGACAGGCTATAAATTACCTCATGCTACCAGGGTTTAAAACACACAGCAAATCAATCTGCCTGACTGCTTCCTTCTAAGGCAGCCTGGCTGTCCATTATTTTAGGGTTTACAGGCCTCTGCAAAACATCTGGTTAATACCATGTGGACTTTGGCTCTGCTAGACTAAACACTGAATGGGGAATCCAGTGAGGATGTGGGGAAAGGTCCTGACCTTTCTGTGGTCTGTTCAGTACCACATATTTCTCATTTTCATTCTTTGTTCTTTTGTTTGTGTTTTCACTGTTGAAAACGGCTCCTGAGTGTAGTGCTGAAGTATTGTCTAGTGTTCCTGTGGGCAAGAAAGATGTGATATGCCCTAAGAAGAGCAAACATGTGTTAGATAAGCTTAATTCAAGCCTGAGTTATAATTCTGTTAACCATGAATTCAACATTACTGAATCAACAATATATACTATAGTGTTTTTAAACAGAAACAAATATAAAACAAGGTTATGTGTTTATTGGTTAATAAAAATACTGTGACCAGAGGCTCACAAAAACTTAAAACTCTATATTTTCCCTAGGAGCAATGGTTTAGTATTTACTAATTCAGTCTTTACTGCAACTACAGCAGCAGCAGAACAGAACTACGGTGAATAATGAGAACTGACTACATATATATAAATAGAGGGAGGTCAAAAACTAATTTGAAGTCCGTAGTATCTGTAGTACCACACCAAGCACATTTACTTGTGTATGTGTTCACATTTTGTCCTAAAATTTCAGAGTTCCCTCTGTGAGTTCATTCAACATTCATAATCTCCATCCTCTTCCTCAGCCTTCCAATAAGCAAAAGTACCTTTACCTGAAACGGAGAGGTTTACTCTTATCTTTATTTTTCTGTTTTCCAAATTTGAGAGTATTGCTCGCTATTGAACTATGAAGCACATGATTTAATCTTTCAAGAAGCTATAGTATTATGGAAGACATTTTAAAATTCTGTATGTCAAAAGAAAAAAATCAGAAAATACCCCTTAAAATGGATGATAATTTAGTTTTAGGATAAATAGGAATTAAACAAATAAAAAAGAAAACGAAAAGGAGGGGAATTCTAAGAAAAAGGGAAGGTACATTTGGGTTGAAGGTAGTTGGCATGACTCTGATACAGGTGCAAGAGAGGGCAAGACAGAGGGCGTAGTGGAGATGCAGGCAGAGCTCACTATATTTAGGACTTAATGATTAAGCAAGAAGCTTGGCTTTCCTATACCAAGCACATAAAGTGGGGCCATTACATCTTCTTATTTATTTCTTTGCTCATTTATTTGTTTATTTTAGAAAGATCTTTCTAGCCAAGTTGTGAAAGATGAAGCAAATTGAATTTTTTAAAAAAACAGTGATGTCATGAAGAACACTTACGAGGCTATTTTAATATTTTTATTGTAAAATTATAAACATCCTTACCAAAGCAGTAGAAACGTAAAGGAAGAAGTGCGTACAAATTACCAGGGCATGTAGGCCTTAGGATTTAAAATGCAAATCACTAATTTAATATGGGAGATAACTAGAGTCTAGAATCGCTCACCAGTTTTTATTTGTTCACTTTAGTTCTCCCGTCTCTGGATTTTCTAAGCTCCAAAAACAGTTTTTAAGGAAGTATTGCATGCAAAGCACTGAATAGAAACTGGGATGCTGACAATGACTTAGACGTGACCGCTGACTTTCAGAAGAAGGCAGAGAGAGGAAATCTAAGCCAGTAAGTGATGTGTACTAAGCTATCACACAACTGGGCTAAGGGTCTTAATTTGTCACAGTATAATTTAGATGATTGCCATGGTATGTTGCAAATGTAACACTCTAGAATTCCACGACTCCTTGCAACCTGATGAAGATTTATGCAGTTATTGCCAGATCCCAATTTGGTGGTTACTATGGCCTTGAAAATGACTATAAAACAATGCAAGATCCTAATGGGAAAATATTACTGCACTGTCACCTGAAAGCTTACCCATTATTAGGGCTACATAATGTGTGAAAGAAATTCCTGTTTCAAATTGAGGCAGGTAGAGCTCAATTCTTACGTTACGAGTTATCCTACATCAGTTCAGTAACTGATGGGAAGCTCAAAGTTCTCTTAGGTCATGTTCCATGGAAACAGAGTCTAAATTGGAGTTTTATATACAGGAGGTTAATAGGAGAGTGTATTCAGGAACAACAACACTAAAGGAGTGGGCCAAGCAGGACTGATTGGTTAAAGGGAGAATTTAAGTCGTGATGTGGATAAAATGGAGGTCTCATCCTATTTTCAGTGTGTGTCTCAGTGTGTGGGGTAATCTCTGCAGCGAGGATGGCTCTTTAGTCTCAAATTTTGTCAAAGAGTTTGGCCTTTGTATTGTGACATTCCCCAAGTTATTCAAAGCCCTTAAACAGGGCTTGTAAATTTAACTGAGGCAGCACCTTAGATGGGGACAGTCTGGAAGGGGACACACCTGGGAGCCACCCGTGATCAACTTTCTCATCAGCTGTAGCATTGTATGCCTGGATTCTGAAGGAGAGATCTGGATAGGACAACAAAGAATCTACTGCAAAAGGCAAAGACAGTTTGGCCTAATAACAAAATACCCAGTAGCACTCTCATTTTAATTTATCTTTCTTTGATACCTGGATATAAATTCACCCCATGTCCCCTGCACCTTTTTAATTATTTCTTTCTTCTAGGCATAAAGATATGTCTGTTCACTTATTAATTTGTCCTCAATTAAATGTTTCTTCTTTTCTATTCTCCTTTGCTTCTTTTCTAGCAATCTTCTATTTCTCTCCACTTTTTTGCCCAAAGCCTACTTACTTCCCCACTTATTATTCCCCACTTATTAACAGGAACAAATCCATCTCTCTTTTAAAAGATGGACAATGATTTCACCTAAAAGCTAATGTTTTATTCAATTATTAAAATATAGAGGTGATCCCTTAAGCATCCCTGAAGTTATATACTGCCTCCCCTGAAGTTCAGTAACTCCATAGCGGTAGAAATTACGTATTGGTCAATTTTTGTCCATGTTATCTCTATTGTCTAGTAGAGTAACAGGCACAAAGTTAATTGTGATAAAGATCAATTAACTGTTTCCCTCTCGTCTTTTGATAATGGAAATCAAGCATTTTAGGTGAGTATGTGAGCACCCTGCTACCATTTTTTTTTTACTGTGGTTGTTGCAAAACTGCATCATGTGTGCCCATGTGACTAAACCTATATCAGTACTAAGTGAATGTAAGCAATGATGTGTACAATTTCATTTCTCTTTTCTCTTCTCTGCTATCTGGATATGATCAAAAACCTCTCAACCAATCTTGGATTGCTCATTTCTAAACTATTAGAGACAAAAATGTTTTTCTTGTTTTAAAAAAAAACTGTACTTTTTGCGGGGGAGGGCGTGGGTATTTTTATTGCATCCCAAATTGTTAGCCATTTCCTGAAAATAAAAAATGATTCCTGTAAGTAGGATGCTACTAGGAGAACAATGATTATGTGTAACATGGATAAAGTTGCAGATGGAAAATTCACAAATATTGTGAGTTGGGAAACTGGAGAACGTAATGCTGTGGCAAAATATTTGGTAAAACTGGTGTTGACATAGCGTGGAAGGCAGATCTTGTGCTCCTGAGATTGTAGCTCTGCGGAAATTAGTTGACAAAATTCAGAATGATTCTGTATACGGGCTACTCCTTATATGTTTAGCAAATGGCTACAGAAAGGAAACTGACACAAAAATGTTTGTGATATCCCTGAACAACACTTTGAGTCTTCAAACCTTCACTGGGAGAAAGTGGGCTATGAAAACTGCCCAGTCCCAAAGAGGAAACATTCTCCAACCCATCTTACGTCGGTTTTGATCATATATGATGAAGAAGGATGTCACCAGGGGGTGGAGCAGAGGGCATGGTGAACAATGGATTAAAGAGCTACGACCAGAAAGCAGAAATCATGGGGAGCAGGACGGATGAACCAAGGAATCTACCTCAGAGCCAAGGCAGGGAGTCATTGTGACTTCTTTTTATCAGGTTTTCATAAATGCTGTGGAACATTGACTACTTTGTGTTTCCCTTTCTTTCCTTTTTCTGAATGCTTACTTTATTTTAGTTATTTTGTTTCTAGTCTATCAATATGAATCTTCAATTAGAAGTTAGAGGAGAAGATATCTTACCATGTAGGCAATAGATTGCTTGGTTTTGAAGAGCCAAATTCAGACATAATAAAGAAGATTGCACATCACAAAATCCTGGATTGGGGGCTGGATGCAATAACTGCATGGATGCTTACATGGCAAGAATGGTGAATTGAGAGTTATTCTAACTGCTCCTAGTTTGTGGTTTACCATGCTTTCTCTTTTTTTTTTTTTTTTTTTTTGAGACGGAGTTTCGCTCTTGTTACCCAGGCTGGAGTGCAATGGCGCGATCTCGGCTCACCGCAACCTCCGCCTCCTGGGTTCAGGCAATTCTCCTGCCTCAGCCTCCTGAGTAGCTGGGATTACAGGCACGCGCCACCATGCCCAGCTAATTTTTTGTATTTTTAGTAGAGACGGGGTTTCACCTTGTTGGCCAGGATGGTCTCGATCTCTTGACCTCATGATCCACCTGCCTCGGCCTCCCAAAGTGCTGGGATTACAGGTGTGAGCCACTGCGCCCGGCCCTACCATGCTTTCTTTTAGAAACAGATTGATATTTAGCTAGATCCATTATCATGCAACAACAAAGCTGTGTCTCCTCGTCGCTTCTATAGCTAGCTGTCACCATGTGACCAATTTTGGCCAATGGTATAGGAAAAGAATTGATGTATGAAATTATTAGGTCATTTCATAAAAGATCCTTTTGCTGGACTTCCTCTCCATCATCATTGGCTATGCAATGGCAACAAATATAACTACTGTAAAGTCTTATGTTTTACCTGGCAGAACATCCCTGCTCGCCCTGGACCACTGAACCATGACACGGATGTCTCTGGATGTTGGGTTAAGAATAGACGCTAAATTGGCAAGGAAGGAAATGAGGCATTTAGGAGGCTATTCCAGGAATTTGAGTAAGAGTTTGAGATGATGGGTTGGGCAAGAGTGGTAACAGTGGATACAATGAGATTCTGAATGCATTTTGACTTTAGGGCCTACAAGATTTCCTGACATATTGGAAATGGAGTTCTGGAAATGTGATATTAAGGGTATTTTCTAAGATTTTAGCATAAGGAACTGGAAATAAAGCATTCCAATCATCTGAGATGTGAAAGACTACAGGTAGATATCTTTTGGAATGAAAGATCAGGAGTTCATGTTTGGCCATGGGCAGTTGGAAATGTTTGTTCACTAAGTTGAGATTTTGCAAAGGCAGTTGATAATGTGCATCTGAAGTAGAGAGAGTAATTTGGACTGGGCATATACATTTAAGAATTTTCAGCAGTTATTTAAAAATTATTTCCCCAGCTTTATTATAAAATGTTTTAATATAAAAACATTTCAAACATAAAAAAGTTGTTAGAAATATTAGGATAGTTCATCCCTAAGTGTTTCAAACAGGGCATTCCACCACATTAATTATAATGTCAGTGTCATATCTAAGAAAAATAACTTCTCAGTAGTATTTAACACCATAAATAATATTTATGATATTATTCAATAAACCTTTAGTAAGACCATATTTTCTTCTCCAATTATCTCAAATGTATTATCATAAATTAATAACATATTTTATTACCTTTTCTTCCTCCAAATCACAATATAGTCAAGGTTCAAATATTGCACTTGGTTATTACATATCTTATAATCAGAAAGAGTTCCTTCACATTTTTGCAATGAAATTGACTCATCTAAATGATCAGATTAGTACTTTTGTTGAGTATTTCACATTTCAGATATGTCTGTTTCTGCATCATGTCATAATTTTTTTTGTGTTACCTTTATTTTTAATAAACTCAAAATTAGGTCTAATGCCTTAAATCTGTTTGGGTTAAGCACATTTGTCAAGACTACTAGTGGTGCTAAATTTGGTCATACCTCTAAGGGGATTATATGAACTTATATTTTCATTATAAAGATACAGATACACACTTACACACACTTTCATTATAAAGATACAAGTACACACACACACACACACACACACACCCCACAGGTTTAAAAATGTGTGTGCCTGGTATAGAAAGAGGGATTTTTTTTTGCATTGTGCATTTTTGCATTCTTTCTTCAGCAACTTTTTGTTCCTAATAGTTGTAGCAATTGATGATCCTTGCCTGAATCAATTACTTTACTGTGAATTGCAAAATTATGGGTTTTCTTCCCAAATTGTACCATTATGTATAATATATATGATATGCTTTGAATCTGTGTCCCTACCAAATCTCATGTTGAATTGTAATCCCCAGTGTTGGAGATAGGGCTTGGTGGTAGGTGACTGGATCATGGGGGTGGATTTCTCCTGAATAGTTTAGTGCCATCCCTGCTTAGTACTATTCCCATGATAGTGAGTTTTCCTACGATGAGGTTGTTTAAAAGTGTGCAGCACCTCCCCATTCATTCTGTTTTGCATCTTCTCTGGCCATGTGGAGTGTGTCTCCCTGTTTGTCCTCCACCATAATTGGAAGCTTCCTGAGGCCTCCCCAGAAGCAAATGCCGCTACCACTATGCTTCTTGTACAACCTGCAGAACCATGAGCCGATTAAACCTCTTTTCTTTATAAATTACTCAGTCTCAGTTACTTCTTTGTAGCAGTGCAAGAATAGACTAATACAATATATTTGCTGGCATTCTTCTATAAAGAGATTTTCTTCATCAAACAAGGAACTCATTCCTTTATATAAAAACTAGGTAGATAACTTTACTTTATCAAATTTGCGGAGTAAAGCCCTGGTGAAATAGTCTACTCTAACGATGATAAATTCGTTTCTTTGCCTTCTCATTTTTTATTCATTCTTGGATTTTTGTTTATTCAATATTTTAAAATCAATTAGAGTCTGTAAATTTTTTTTTTTTTTTTTGAGATGAAGTTTCACTTTGTTGCCCAGGCTGGAGTGCAGTGGCATGATCACTGCAACCTCTGCCTCCTGGGTTCTAGCTATTCTCCTGCCTCAGCCTCCTGAGTAGCTGGGATTACAGATGTGCACTCCCCACCAGGCCCAGACAATTTTTGTACTTTTAGTAGAGACAGGGTTTCACTGTGTGGGCCAGGCTGGTCTCAAACTCCTGACTTCAGGTGATCTGCCCACTTCAGCCTCCCAAAGTGCTGGGTTTACAGGCCTGAGCCAGCATGCCTGGCCGAGTCCATGTTTTTGATATTCAACTCTCAAAATGTTCACAACAGAAACCTATTCAAGCTGGCTTCTGTGTCCCCTTGATACATTTCAGTTAGTCTTGGATATCCCTTTTCTTTTTGGCAAAATAAGATGTCCCAGTGTCACCTAAATATTGCCAGACCAGACATAAAGTCTTCACGAATTTTTGGTTCCTTTACACAAATAATGATATTTAAAAACCAAGATCTGTCTATAGATGTGCTTGTTGCTATTCATGGCTTTGTTTCCAGATTCTTTTGGTGGATAAAACAAAATATATTTTAAAACACAATGAGTTTCAAATAAATATTTTCAATTTTAATTTAGTATTACAGAACTTTTTATAACTGATAGAAGCCTGTTACTGAGTTTTCATAAAACGATTAAAAACCTACATTTCCCTTAGAAAATAGAGATTTCCACAAAGTGACACAAATCTCAGTGTAGTGCCAACTTAACTCTCCCATGCCAAATTCTCTATTGCTCTCTTACATGGGGGAGGTTAATGAGAAAAAGAGAAAGAGAGTCTAAAATATATTGTAATATATTGAGACGTTGCTAACTCAATAAAATTTTTTCTTTTCAGAAAGAGTTTCTGCAAGAAAAATAGGATAGAAGCAGGTGGTAAAATAATACCAATAATTATATTTTTTGGCTGCCGTACTTTTGAAAATTAACATAATAAACCTTATATAAATACACATGGTATGGATGAATATTCTTCTGAAAGCTTTCCAGAGTCTCTATCTACTAATCATAATCTGACTTCCTTGCTTTGCATTTCCAACAAAAATTTCATTCAGCCAATAAAATGTCACAATATCGCTTCAAATTTCTGTATCTAATAGACCTTTTTAAGTCCTTATCTTACTTAATGTCTTTGTGATAGGTAACCCAAAGTTATGCTGCTATGCTTTTCTGTTTTCTGTGACACAGCCCTTTTTCTCTGGGCTTCTTTCTACTCTTTGGGCTGCTTTTTCCCTTACCTTCCTGTAGGTGCACCTGTCTTTCTGACATTCCTTTAAAACCATGATAACCCAACATTCATCCGTTAGCCTTTTATCCTCAATATATGAGTTCTTATTTTACCAATGCACTTTTATTTCTTTCTTACTATTCACTGGAGCTCATATAAAAGTTATAATTTATTGCTTGCTTTCCTAATGAAAACAAATTAAAAAACAGAAGCAAAACTCTCTGGCAATTCAAAAATCTTCTTTTGGTCTGTATACCAAGTTTGCTTTGTAGTGAATATGGGTGGTTGTAACAGAGGCAATCCAAAATATTTAACATAAATATTTAATATAAATGAAAGGTTTATATTAATAAACCTTGAATAGAACAGAAGTTTATAATAATTTCAATTAGGACTTAGACACTTTGAATGTGGTAAAATCATCCTTGCTGGACTTATTTTGTGGACAAAGATATTTGAATTCCTATCTGATTTTCCAAATAAAATTAAAACTTGAAAGCTGATTTTTAAGTTATCCTTTTGGAACAATTGTCCTTTAAATGCATTTGGAATAAATGCAGATAGGAGACAGAGACAGATGTGACACTTGGAATGAATTCCCATACATTACATGAATAATGATAATTGTGGCTCTATATTTTCATGATGAGATAAATTTAATCGACAAATGGGCTGCCATGGAAATGACTTTCAAACGCACCTCTCATTTATTCAAGGTCCAAACTATGATTTGATTGCAACTATAACTTACTATTTCTTCTCTTATACCATTTTATTTATTCTTTATGATCCACACTAAATATTACATGTTACACATTATTGTAAAATATGGTAGGATTTTTGGTATTTAATTAAGTAAAATAAAAACAATTTACTAAGCAGCAAGAATAACTTAGGCTGATTTTAATGAGCTTTACATAATTATGAAATATAACAAGAAATATTTCAACTGATTGAGATTCAGAAGCTCAGAATATAAAGGGACTTGCTAAAATTTATATTTCCTAATATTTCTAGTATTCAGTTAATAGATTTATTTTATTGATTTATGTTAGTATTCAGTTTATTCTCTTGTCATATATGCAACAGCGAACATTGTTAAATCAATGCAAAGTATCCGCCAAGATGAACAAAACCATTCTTTATTCTCTCAGATGCATTATTCTAATTCAGCAGAGGTTTGTTTAGCCTGGAAAAGAGAAAAATAATGCCATATCCAGAGAAGCGAAACAAGAGATTGAAAAGTCAATATTTATATCAAAATTTCAAAGAGCACTAGAATTTAAAATTGATAATGACTGAAATGTCACAGAAAAATGGTTATTTTAGTGATTTTAATGTATGTAAAAATACCCATATGTATACGCTGAGCTAGAACATACTTATGTATTATACATGAGCTTACTTGTTTCACAGCATTTCCTAAATGTCTATACTATCTCATTTTGAGGTTAACGCTGAGTTTATAGAATTTCTAAATCTGTAAAGATGTCTGAAGTATGGAGCTATTGTGGAAATGTTTCTATCAGTACTATATAATAGAAAACTGATACTAGTCACATAGGTAGTTTTTAATCTTATTTATTTTCAATTTTTATGTGTGCCTAGTAGGTATGACTAGATCATACCTACTGTTTATTATATATTTATGGGATATATGAGATATTTTGATATGGTCATACAATGCATAATAATCACATCATTGTAAATGGGATATCCATCACTTTATTCTTTCTTTATGTTACAAGCAAACAAATTATATTCTTAGTCATCTGTTTGCCATTTGTATGTCTTCTTTAGAGAATTGTCTATTTATATATTTTGCCCATTGTTTAATTGTATTATTAGATGTTTTTCTACTAGAGTTGTTTGAACTCCTTATATATTTTGATTATTAATCATCTGTCAGATGGGCAGTTTGCAAATATTTTCTCAAATTCTGTGGGTTGTCTCTTCACTTTGTTCATTGTATCCTGTGCTATTCAGAAGCTTTTTAAGTTGATGTGATCCCATTTATCCATTCTTGCTTTGGTCACCTGTGCTTGTGGGGTATTACTCAAGAAATCTTTACCAAGTCCAATGTCCTGGATAATTTTCCCAATGTTTTCTTGCAGTAGTTTCATAATTTGAGGTCTCAGATTTAAGTCTTTAATCTATTTTGATTTATTTTTTGTATTTGGCAAGAGAGGGCTCTAGTTTCATTCTGAATATCTACATATAGATATTCAGTTTCCCCACCACTATTTATTGAAGGGACCATTCTTTCCCCAGTGTATGTTCTTGGCACACTTGTTGAAAATGAGTTGCCTTGTAGATGTGTAGATTCATTTATGGTTTCTCTATTCTGTTGCTTTGGTCTATGTGCCTGTTTTTATACCAGTATCATCCTGTTTTGGTTACTAAAGTTTGGTAGTATAATTTGAAATCAGGTAATCTGATTTCTGCAGGTTTGCTCTTTTTGCCCATGGTAACATTGGCTTTTCTAGGTCTTTTGTGGTTCCATATAAATTTAAGAATTGTTTTTTTCTATTTCTGTGAGAACTTTCATTGGTATTTTGATAAGGATTGAAATAAATCTGTAGATTGCTTTAGGTAGATGGACATATTAACAATATTGATTCTTCCAGTCCATGAACATGGGCTATCATTTCATATTTTTCTGTCCTCTTCAATTTCTTACTTTGAAACATCAATGTTTTACAGTTTTCAATGTAGAGATCTTTCACTTTTTTGTTAAATTAATTCCTAGGTGTTTCATTTTATTTGTAGCTATTGTAAATAGGATCACATTCTTAATTTCTTTTTCAGATTATTTGCTGTTGGCATATAGAAATGTTACTGACTTGTGTAAATTGATTTTGTATTCTGAAACTTTACTGAATAGTTTATCAGTTCTAATATTTTTTTTGGTGGAGTCCTTAGGATTTTCCTTATATGAGATCATACCTCTGCAAACAAGGATAATTTGAGTTTTTCCTTTCCAATTTGGATGCCCTTTATCTTTTTCTCTTGTCTGATTGTTCTAGTAAGTACTTCCAGCACTATGTTGAATAGAAGTGGTGAAAGTGGGTATCCTTGCCTAGTTCCAGATCTTAGAGGAAAACCTTTCTGTTTTTTTCCCATTCAGTATGATACTGGCTGTGAGTCTGTCATATATGGCTTTTATTTTGTTGAAGTGTGTCCCTTCTATATCCAATTTTTTAAGGATTTGTATCATTAAGGAATGTTCAATTTTATCAAATATTTTTTCAGCGTCAGTTGAAATGATTTTGTGTTTTTTTTCATTCTGTAGACACACTGTATGACATCAATTGATTTGCATATATTGAACCATCCTTTCATCCCTGCGATAAATCCCAGTTGATCATAATGCATAAACTTTTTTAATGTGTTGTTGAATTCAATTTGCTAGTGTTTTGTTGAGGATTTTACATCAACTTTTTTTTATGGATTTTGACCTACAATTTTATTTTTCTCTTGTATCTGTCTTATTTTGATGTCTGTGTAATTCTGGTTTAAAATAATGAGTTTGGAAGGAAGTATTTGCTTCTCTTCTATTTTTCAGAATATTTTCAGTAGGATTGGTATTAATTCTTTAAGAAATGCTTAGTAAAATTCAGCAGTGAGGCCATTGGGTCCAAGTCCTTTTTTTTTTTTTTTTTTGCCTTCTGTTAGGGAGGCTTTTTATTATGGTTCAGTTCACTGTAACCTCTGTCTCCCAGACTCAAGAGATCCTTCCACCTCAGCCTCTAAAGTAGCTGGGACTACAGGCATGTGTCACAATGTCTGGCTAATTTTTGTATTTTTGTAGAGACAAGGTTTCACTGTGTTGCCCAGGCTGGTCTAGAGCTCCTGAGCTCAAGTGATCCAGTGGCCTTGGCCTCCCAAAGTGTTGGAATTACAGACATGAGCCACCATTCTCGGCCCTTAAATTTTCTTCTTAATTTCTTCACTGACCCACTAATCGTTCAGGAGCATTTTGTTTAATTTCCATATATTTTTATAGTTTTCTCCATTCCTCTTGTTACTGATTTCTAGTTTTATTCCATTGTGATCAGGGAAGATACTTGTTACAATATCAATTATTATTATTATTATTTTTTTTTTTGAGACGTAGTTTCGCTCTTGTTACCCAGGCTGGAGTGCAATGGCGCGATCTTGGCTCACCGCAACCTCCGCCTCCTGGGTTCAAGCAATTCTCCTGCCTCAGCCTCCCGAGTAGCTGGGACTACAGGCGCGCACCACCGTGCCCAGCTAATTTTTGTATTTTTAGTAGAGACGAGGTTACAATATCAATTATTTTAATTTGTAAAGACTTTTTCTGTGGCCCCAAATATGGTCTATCCTTGAGAATAATTATCATGCTGAGGAGAATAATGTACATTCTGCAACCATGGAATGAAATGTTTTGTAAATATCTATTAGATCCAGTTGGTTTATAGTGCAGATTAAATCTGATGTCTCTTTGTTGATATTATGTCTAGATGATCTGTCCAGTGCTGAAAGTGGGGTGTTAAACTCTTTAGTTATTATGGTATCGGTCTATCTCTCTCTTTAGCTCTAATAATATATGGTTTATATATCTGGGTGCTCCAATATTTACAACTATTATATTCCCTTGCTGAATTGGCTCTTTTATCATTATATATAATGACCTTCTTTGTCTATTTTATAGTTTTTGTTTTGAAATCTATTTTCTCTGATATGAGAATAACTACTGCTGCTTTTTTTTGTTTCCATTGACATTAACTGTCTTTATCTCTTTATTTTCAGTCTGTGTGTCTTTATAGGTGAAGTGTGTTTTGTTGTTGTTGTTGTTGTTGTCAACAGACCATTGGGACTTTTTTTAAATCCAATCAGCTATTTTATGTCTTTTGATTGGAAAGTTTAGTCCCTTTACATTCAGTTTTATTTTTGATAAGTAAGAACTTATACCTGTCATTTTGTTATTTGTTTTCTGGTTGATTTTTGATTTTTAATCTTTTTTTTTTTTTTTCATTTTTCCTGTCTTCCATTTAGTGAAGGTGATTTTCTCTGATGGTATTTTTAAATTTTTTCTGTACCTGTTGTATGTTTTTTGAAGCTACCATGAGGCTTACAAATAATATCCTATTACTTATTATTTTAACCTGATGACAATTTAACACTGATTGCATAAACAAACAGGCAAATGGAAAACTAATAAAAAATGTACACTTTAACAACTTTTCTCTACTTTTTAACTTTGTTATTTCTGTTTGTTTATAATATCTGAGTTTGGAAAACTTGTTGTACTTATTAATTTTGATTGGTTCATTTGTTAATCTTTCCACTCAAGATTTGAGTAGTTTATACATCACAGTCATGGTCTTAAAATATTCTATTATTCTGTGGACCTGCTATTACCAGTGAGTTTTGTACCTCTGGAAGATTTCTGAAGGCATTTCTTGTAGGACAGGCCTGATGTTGGTGAAATACCTCAGCTTGTTTTTTCTTTTTTTCTTTTTCTTTCTTTCCGTTTTCTTTTTCTTTTTTTTTCCTGCCTTTTGAGATTTGGTTATTCCGTGTCTTGTGGTAGTCCCATTTGAATTAAATCTCCTTGGTGTTCTATAACCCTCTTCTACTTGAATGTTCACATCTTTCTCTATGTTTGTGAAATTCTCTGTGATTAACTGAACAAACTTTCTAACCTAATCACTCTCTCTACTTCCTCTTCAAGGCCAATAATTCTTAGATTTGCCCTTATGAGGCTATTTTCCAGACCTTGTAGCCATTCTTTATTTTTGTCTTTTGTCTCTTCTGTGTATTTTCAAATAGCCTGTCTTTAAGCTCAGTAATATTTTCCTTTACTTGATCAATTCCACTGCTAAGCGACTCTGATGTATTGTTCAGTATATCAACTGCATTCTTCAGCTCCAGAATATCTGCCTGATTCTTTAAAATTAATTTGATGTCTGTTAAATTTATATAATAGGATTCTGAGTTCTTTCTCTGTGCTTATCCTGATTTTTTTGTTTCTTCAAAACTGCTATTTTGAAGTCTTCATCCGAAAGGTTCATAAGTCTCTGTCTTTCCTGGATAGATCACTGGTACCTTACTTAGTTTGTTTGGTGAGGTCATATTTTCCTGGATGTTCTTGATGCTTATAGATGTTCACTGGTGTCTGGGCATTGAAGAGTTTTGAATTTATTTTAGTCATGATGGTCTGGGCTTGTTTGTATTGTCCTTTTTGGGAAGGCTTTCCAGGTGTTCAAAGGGACTTGGGTGTTGTGATCTAACTTTTCAGTCACAGTAGCTGTATCTGCATTAGCAAACACTGCAAGCCCAGTGATAATGTAGCTCTTGCTGACTCATAGAAGTATCACCTTGTTGAACTTGGGTAAAATCTGGAATAATTCTCTGGAGCACCAAGCAGAGACTTTTGTTCTCTTCCCATACTTTCTCCAAAACAGACTCTCTCTCTCTCTTTCTCTGTCCTGAACTACCTGGTGCTAGGGGAGGGGTGGCACACACAAACACCCCTGTGGTCACCACAGATTTGAAGCCAACACAGCACTGGGTCTTGCTCATGGCCCCTAGTAACCACTGCCTGGTTACCACCTGTATTTGTTCAAGGCCCTAGGGTTCTACAATCAGCAGGTGATGAATCTAGCCAGGCTTGAGTCATTTTCTTCATGCCTTTGAGCTCCCCCTCTTCTTGGGCAAGTCTAGATGTGCTGTCTTAGAACCAGAGCCTGGAATCGGAGCCCTTAGGAATCTATCTGCTTCTCTATTCCAATATGGCTGAGCTGGTATCAAAACCACAAATCATAGTTCCTCTCATTCTTGTCTCCTTTTACCATAAACAGAGGAATCTCTCTTCATGGCCACCACCATTCTATGCCCACAGTGAATACTACCTGCCTAACACCATTGTTTATTCAATGACCAAGAGCTCTTCAGTTAACCTGTGGTGACAGCTGCCAGGCTTAGGACACTGCCTTTAGGGTAGTGGACTCCTCACTGGCCCAGGGCAGGTCCAGAAATGTTGTTCTAGAGCCAAGGCCTAAACTGGGGACCCCCAAAGCCTGCTTGGTGCTTTCTCTTACTGTGGTCAAGCTGATATATAAGCTGACTTTTGTTCTTATGAAGGTGCTTTTGTGTGGATAGCTGATGAATCTGGTATTTCTGCAAGGAGGACAATTGATAGAGGCTTCTAGTTGGCTATCCTGCTCCACTTCCTAAATAGGTAATTTTAAACATCCTAGTAACCACATTTAAAAAAGTAGAAAGAATTGGTGAAACCCATTTTAACAATATATTTAATTAAACTCAGTCTATCCAAAATATTAGTATTTCAACATATTACTGGTATAAATTCATTACTGAGATGGTTCACATTTTTTTCATACTACATATAATAAAAACACTATGTATTTTACCCTTTAAGCCTGTCTCAATTAGAGCTAGTCACATTTCAAGTCCTCAACAGCCACATGTTGCTAGTGGCTTCTGTATTAGAGAGCACACATCTGTATTGTTGAATTGTGTAACTGTGGACTTGGATGTGTTTATCAAAATTAGCTATTAAAAAATCTTTGCAATTAACTTACCATTATCCCTTCAACTTATGCTAAGTATCTGTATTAGTTTCCAATGTCTGTTTTCTTTTTAACAGATCACCTCAAATTTAATGACGTCATGCAACCCAACTTTATTATCTTACAGTTTTGGAGGTCAGAAATCTAAAATCAGTCAGCAGGGCTGTATTCCTCCTGAGGGCTATAGGAGAGAATCAGTTCCTTGCCTTTTTCTGCTTCCAGAAGCTGCCTTTTTTTTGTTTTTCTTAGTTTGTGGCAGCATCACTCTAATCTCTTCTCCCATTTTCATGTCTCCTGACTCTGTCTCAAATGCTGCCCTCATAAAAACCTTGGTGATTTGGTACCAGTACCATGCTGTTTGATTACTGTGGCATTGTAGTATAGCTTGAAGTCAGATAGCATGATGCCTCCAGCTTTGTTCTTTTTGCTTAGGATTGTCTTGGCTATGTGGGCTCTCTTTTGGTTCCATATGAAGTTTAAGGTGTTTTTTTCCATTTGGGACATGGATGAATCTGGAAACCATCATTCTCAGCAAACTGACACAAGAACAGAAAATCAAACACCACATGTTCTCACTCACAGGTGGATATTGAACAATGAGAACACATGGACACAGGGAGGGGAACATCACATGCTGGGGTCTGTTGGGGGGGCTAGGGGAGGGACAGTGGGGGTGAGGAGGTTGAGGGGGTTAACATGGGAAGAAATGCCAGATATAGCTGTTGGGGGGATGGAGGCAGCAAACTACCTTGCCATGTATGTACCTATGCAACAATCCTGCATGATCTGCACATGTACCCCAGAACCTAAAGTACAATAAAAACAAAACAAAACAAAACAAACCTTGGTGATTATGCTGGGCTTACCTAGATAACCCAAGACAACCTCCCCATCACAAGATCCTTAATTTAATCACATCTGCAAAGTCCCTTTTGGCGTGTAAGGAAATATAGTCATAGATTTTGTTGACTAAGAAATGGGCATATTTAGGGGAGACAGCCTACCTACCACAGTACCCAATCTGTTCAAGGCAAGAGTAAGTCTAGGAAGTTGTCCAGGAACTATGTATAGTATTGTTAGTTCTAGCTCAAGGACCTAGGGTTTGGATTCAAAAAATGACAATGTTATTCATGTAGTCCTTTGCCACAGATGTGTCTAAAATAATAAGATGATCTCTCATTTTGTGATATGCGGTCACCCATCAAAACGTTTGCCTTTAATAATTAGTCATGGGCAAATGTGTCAATTCCCAAATTTTGTTCACTTTATGCAACTCTGCTTATTTTGGCTGTTTGTACATGTGGTTTCATACTTTGTCTGTCTTCAACCACTCCAACTCTAGTATCTCTTCTCACTTCTTTTTTCATGAGACCTCATTTGATTCTTCAAATGTGCCCTATTTTCTCCAACCCAGGACCTTTGCATATGTCTTCCTTTTTGCCTGAAGTACTATTTACCTCCCTCTTTAACTAATAATGGTTTTAAGAAATTTTTAAAGGCATGGAACCAATTAATTTTTCACTTTGTCTTTATTTTTCTTTTGTTGAAGTAATCATTAGATTGAACTGATCATTCCTGTGTGTGTGTGTGTATGTTAAGGAAGCATAAAGCAGAGACCTCTTTACAGCAGGTAACAGAATCTTAAGAGATGTTTTCATCACTACAAGCCAGTCAGAGACAAGCAACTGTTCCTAGATAACCCTTCTGCAAAATGAACCGTGTATGAGTTCAGACATTATGTAGGGATCTCAATTCCAATTCTTCATTTTATGTGAGCATAAAAGGCCTCCTCTGCTTTCTACATGTGGGCAACAGAGAAGAAGCCCTAGAAATATAAAGCCCACAGTATCTGATGGCAAGGTTAGCTTCTGTTTACATTGTTTTGTGTTGTGTGTTTTCCTCGCATTTCTGTTTTGTGTTGTGTTTTGTCCTTGCATTTCTCTCCCTTCTCTCCCTCCCTCCCTCCATCCCTCCCTCCCTCCCTTCCTCTCTCCTTCCTTCCCTCCTTCTTCTCTCCTTCCTTCCCTCCTTCCTCTCTCTCTCCTTCCTTCCTTCCTCCCTCTCTTCCTTCCTTCCTTCCTTCCTTCCTTCCTCTCTCTCCTTCCTTCCTTCCTTCGAGTTTCATTCTTGGTGCCCAGACTGGAGTGCAATGGCATGATCTCAGCTTACTGTAACCTCTATCTCCCAGGTTCAAGCAATTATCCTTGCCTCAGCCTCCTGAGTAGCTGGAATTACAGGAGCCCACCACCATGCCCAGCTAATTTTTACCATGCTTGCCAGACTGGTCTCAAACTCCTAACCTCAGGTGATCTGCCCGCCTCAGCCTCCCAAAGTGCTGGGATTACAGGCATGACACATGGCACCTGGCCTGTCCTTTCATCTCTTATCAGCTGGGATTTCTCTTTTTTGCAAACTCAGCTAAAAGAATGTTTGCAATTTCTCATACTACATTTCTAGATTGTTTGCTGAGCATTTCTCTTTTTTCTTCCACATTCCTAGAACAAGAAGTCTTCAGCACTCATTTATTTTCATTTATGTTCTGTAGCTTAATTCTAAAAACCACATTGTCATCTCTACATCCTAGAGAAAAAAAAAAGTCATCTATATTCTAGAAAATGAAAAACAATCTGGCCCAGGGACAAACAACAATAAAAATAAGAAAAATAACAAAATAATGCCCATGGGAAGGTTTTATACTTCCTCTTTCTAGGTGTATTGGAGAAAGATTGTATGTGATTGACATTACTATGCATTTTGTGTTTCAGCCGTAGCTCCATTCAGTGAGCAGCTGCCACTCACAAGCTGATAGCCTCCCAGACTACAAAGTGAGGGGGATGAAAGAAGTACTATTTTAACTGATGTAGAATAGAGAGGGAATTTATGCCAATTTATAAGATTTAGTGCATACAGAGGAACCCAAGGATAGTCAGGAGACTGGCATGCCTGTAACACCTATATCCTTATCTAAAAAACAGTTGGCAGTATGTTACATGCATGTTGCACATTAAGGTTACCTAGGAATTTTCATTGTTTATTTGCAGTAGATATATTTCCTAACAAATATGTTCTATAGTGCTGAGCTCCATACATACTTTGCAGCAATTTTGCATATCTTTTCTTGTAGGTATTCCATATTCAATGGAGTGCTCAGAAAGAGAATACTTAGAAATCATTTCTAAAATGCACAGAGTATGACACATCCGTTAAAAATTTAATTTTAGAAGAACAATGGGAAAATAAATATGTAATCTAACTGTATATTTGCATATTTATTCAAGTTTAAACACATTAGGTTACATCTTCCAGCTTCATTTTACTCCTCCCCTCCTCACTACTCTCTCTCTTTCTCTCTCTCTCTCTCTCTCTCTCTCTCTCTCTCTCTCTCTCTCTCTCTCCTTTCCTCTCTGTCTCTCAGCTATATATCCTCCAATATCAAAATTTCACAGGAGGTAAGGTGATCAAGTTGATCAGAGATAAAATTCCAGAGAAGATATGGTGCAACTCAAATAGATATTAGGGGGCTGCTTAATCATCTTTTTCACTGCCTAACTTAGTGTTAATATGTGATATAGGTGTCAAAGAAAATTCAGAATTGTAACATAATACATTTTAATAATTTTATAGATTTTTATCTATTTTTATATTGGCAAATAAACAACAAATAAAAATAAATTTTAAAAATATTTTCTTAATTTCTCAATCTTTAGTCGTCTACAACTCTTTATTCATCTTATGCTCCATGTATTGCTTGTTCAATGTTTTGTAAAGATTAGCATTTAAGCAGCATGCATGTCACAATCTGAACCGCCTCAGCAGCACACTGGTGCTGTGACATCTTAGTGTTGGTGAAGTGGCTTTCTCTTAACGGGACACAGCTTTACCTGCTTTGAGGGTTCTGGGCTTGGTGGTTTTCCTTTGACTCAGCACTATTCAAGGACTAGTTAACCACCATTGAAAAAGAAACACCCCATCCACTCTCTCTGGTGCTCTTCTGTCTTGAAAAGAGTCTTTCTCCCTTGATCCCTGGTAACCAATTGTTTTCACAATAGTTTGCCTATTTAGTGAGTTCATCTGTCATCGGAGATAAAAACAACAGCATTAAAATGACTAGCAGAGTAGAATACTAGTGGTCCAGATGAACAGAGCTAGCAGAAAAGAGGTCCTAGTGTAAAAAGAAATTAATTTTCAAGTGTGTCTGTAAGTACAGATGACAGCTTGCCCCAATTATTGTATAAACCAAGAAAACAATTAATTGTATCTATACATGTTTGTGAGGCAAAAGTGAAGATAATTGTATTTCTTTTTCTTTTTGGTATGAAGTATCTGTAAAAATAATTGAAATGTCACTGATTATTTTCAGTCTTGCTTTCTTTCCATGTTTGAATTGGAAACCAAGACATCCAATCTTGCATTTCAGTTCTCTAATCAATAGCTGTATGAACTTGGGCCTATCATTCTGTCTTTTGAGCTCTTAGATTCCTAATCTGTAAAACAAAGGATTGGATAAGATAGTTTCAAAAACCCGTCCAGGCCTAAAATCATTTTATGTTGTGGAATAGTAAGTTGTTCAATTGTCTAGGGCCCTAGCAAAATAAATTCTTATTTTTAAAGTATTTCTTTTTCAAACTAATTAAAAAGAGGCAGTTTATTTAATAGCCTAGATCAGGGTTTTAAAACATTCATGTTCAGTTGAATCAACTGAGATTTTATGATGATGCAGATTGTGATTCAGCAAGTCTGGGTTGGGGCCTGAGATCCTATATTTCTGTCAAGTTCCCAGAAGATGCTGATGTTGCAGATTCAAGCACCACATTTTGATTAACAAGGACCTAATGAATTGTGGGGATTCCCATGGAGACATGGTCATACAGGTAGTCTCCCTGGAGCATACAGACATGATTAAGATCACCCAATCAATGTTTTATTTTAAAGATAAAATTTAAATGTTTTCCTCCGGTTAACATCAAATAAAACTAAGCCTTTAGAATAATTTTAGTTAACACTTTCAATACTTTATTTACATTTAAAATTAAATAAATTATTTTATGTTACTTTTTATATAATTTAGTGATTTAAAAAAATTGTCTGTTTTGGTCTCCTGTCAGTAAAAATATGATGCTTTGTCCCAACTTGCCTCTTCTCTCTCCCCACAAAAGGACCTCACGATGCTAAGTTCACTCTTTAGAAAGTCATTATAATGATGCAGCTGGGAATTATCACCATATTAAAAAAAAAAAATCCTGTACAGGTGCTATGGGATTTATTTTCAAGTTCCATTAACATTTCTCCTTCCTCGCAGTCTAATTTATGTCAGGTCCTGAACCTATGAATCTCATATTAATTTTGACAGCTGGTCTCTGCCTCAAAGCCAAAGAGCTGGAAGATGTTTTATTCACCCCATCCCTGGCCCCACTACCTGTACCCTGCCCACACACCAGCTTCACTTGGCTGTAATCAAAGTCAAAACGCACAGACAACATGTTTTTAAGTAAGTTAATTAACGTACTGCTTCTGGGATGAGTTTTTATATTTCCAATTTGGTAATTATGCTGTATTCTCGAAGATAAAATCTCTTCTTCACACTAACAACTAACTTAACGGAACCTTTCTTGTAATTACTGCAGTGATTCTAACTATGTTAAGTACTTCCTAGACTCAGATTCTAGTCAGTAGCGATCTGGGTCCCTATACATACTAAGTCTCATGTATTTCACAAATTAGATTATTTTTCTAATGAAGAGCTGAGAATTTATGTCAATTCAAGTTCTAGAATATTGTATTATCATTATTGTTGTTATTATTCTGATGGTGGAACAGATCCCAGAGGCTGTAACGGAACTGGACAGGAGAACTGGGCTCTTGTGCTAGAGAGAAGTTGTGAAAAAAAGAATCAGCTAAGAAACTTAACTAAAATGCAATTCTTTGTTGTTATTTATTCTATGTCAAGATCTTCATGCCCTGCATTCTGATGCATTAGGTCTGAGTAAGTTCTCCAAAACTCAGAATTTAACAAGTATTATGGGTGATTCTAATGCAGGTGTGCATGGACCAGATTTTGATAATAATTTCACTTGTACCTTCAGCACTTGTACCTTCAGTCTTGAAACACTGAATATGAAAACCAACATCTGAAAATATGGGTGTTTAGAGTAATAGAGACTCTTAGTTATGTAGACTACTGCAACTTATAGTCAAACTTCAAATATAAATAAATTTAATACAAGTCTGTGTTTATCATGTAGCTGGATGCATACCTATCATTCTTTTAAAAGATGAGAATGACACCAGGATTGTGTGTTTAGTTGAATTATTGATGGCAAAGCATAGAAAGACCTATAAAAAGATCTTTTTGAAATTGAAGCTATCACCTGAATTCAAAATAGACTTCTGACTCAATTTACTCTAGACACTTAAGGATCATCCTTCGGATATTGCCTCCCACTCACCCCCGCCGACACACACACAGAGACTCTATATACCCAGTGTAAGAACGTACTACAGGTATATTAAAATGGCATTTTTTTCATCTACATTGGAATTAAAGTTACTCAGAGGCACAACACTGAGTGCCTTACACAGACCAGAAAATCTGTTGATGACTTTGTAATAATTTATGAACTAGAAAATGTAAACCAGGTGCTTTTACTAGTGTCACAAATCACAGAACATACTTTGAAAAAAACTAAACAACCAAAAAGCATGTTGTTTTGGTAAAAAGTTTGAAATTACTAACCTAGTTTCACCCCTTCATTGTAAACATTAAGAAAATAAGGTGTATTGATAAGAAACTTGGCAGTTAACGAAGAGCCAGAACTTCTCCTTCTCAGTCTAATTCATGTCAGGTCCTGAACCTATGAATCTCATATTAATTTTGAATTAAGCCTCTAAATTCTAGTCCATGGTTCTCTACTGCAGTGTACAATTGGTGTCTCTTGTTGTTGAACAGTAAATACATCATAGAATTATGTCTGTTTCAGTATGCATTTCTTAAATATAACTAAAAGTTTCTAAATGTGACAGAAGTGCCTGGAAAGAAATTGTATAATGGTATTATAAACACCAAGTTCATAATGATTATTCTGATTGGGAAGGACAGTGAAATAGGCATGTGAAATGACAAGATTGTGGGTGGCCTTCAACTCTGTTATGTATATTTCATTTCTTAACAGGGGTTCCTGTGCATTTTCTAAAAAATACCATAAGTAATTTTTAAATAGATTTTTTAAAAGACATAGTGTTCTGTGAATCTAAAACTAGTGTGGATTTTGATATGTACAGTTAATGGGTCAAGACTTATTACTTTTAGACATATTTGCACTCCCTCCTTCCTCAATGTGCATTTTCATACTGTATGAAAGATATCATGTTCTTCCAATTATAAAAACACACACAGACTGAGCCCTGTGGCTCACACCTGTAATCCCAACACTTTGGTAAGCTGAGGCAGGAAGATCACTTGAGGCCAGGAGTCGAGACCACTGGAGCAACATAGTGAGACTCTGATTCTACAAAAAGTAAAGGTAAATAAGATAAAATAGATGAAAACACATACTGTAATATTATTCTGTAAAGTTTTCTCCTATCCCACATTCCCCACCAGGGATTTATAATGGTTAGAATACTATTTTCACCAACCACATGTAAATTTACTGTACCATTCCAAACAGATTATATTATTTACCCCAAAAGATTATAGAGCAAACCATCTCTCTTCTTAAAGAGATGACAGCAAGAAATAATATGACAATTTAAATCACAATGATGAGATTATATACTAATGTATTAAATGAAGGTGCTATTAAATTTTTAAGAAAAAGAGTAGAAAATATAAAAATACTGTAGTTGTTATTGTAAATCCAAGGGATAATAAAATACAAATTATTCTTTTCATTCTTTTTTAATAAAACTTCATTCAACACAAAAAAAAATATGAAATAAAGTACAACTGATTATTGCACCAATTTGAGGAAGAAAAAAATTACATCACAGCAAAGGAAGTGATCTGTCTTCTTAGGCATTAGGTGTAGTGCCACCAGTTGAAATTAGTGCCAAAATTATTTTCTGGCTATTGTAAGAATTTTAAGCAAAGCCTTTTCATTAAAAATCATTCATTTGATTATCCTAAATATATTAGAAATTATGTAAAAATATCTATAGATTCTGAAGTCTGAAAAGAAATTCAGAAGATATTACATATAACTCTCATTCCGTTTGTCTTTTAGCCATCAATTTCCTCTTGAATCTCTCTGGGGATGAGGAAGCCTACTATGTTCTGATGTAGTTTATTCTGTTATTGGGGAGTGATAACTTAATGTTCCTCCTTATATTGAGTTGAAATACTCTTGTTATAATTGCTCCTAGAGGTATAATTCTGAATCCTGATAACATTAATAAAATCCTACCACCTTGTTCTTATTTGAAGATCAATCTGATATTTGGTTTATCTCTGCAGATAATGTGCTTTCTTATTTTTTTTTTTTAGCATGCTTTATACTTTTTGTTGAAAGTTAGGCATGATGAATTATGTAGTAGAAGATGTTGTAAATAGTTCTATAGTGTGAGATTATATGTTTACCTGGCTAGGAACTGGCCTATGTTTAATATTTGCTATAGCAGGAGGAGCCAAACGTTTCCATTTTCCGTATCGTCCTTGTTTTGTCTGTCCTTTTTGGGGTGATGTGAGGATTAGCTAAAAACTCTTTCCAAAATAGAGTCTGTGTCTTGAAGTTCTTTTAGTTGTAATCCATTATTATTATATTGGAAACCTGTTGATATATTGTTAAGCAATAAGAGAGTGAAAACATTCTATAATCTTTTGATTAAATATCAGTCTTTTAGAGAGTCTTCCTTTCTGAACTATAATATTCACAAGTGTTTCTTGGCCTTTATGTTCCCTTTAGATGACACAGAAAGACAGAGAAGGCTGGAGTTGACCCTATCTTAGGTCATTTAGAACCCCAGTAAAGTCTTTTCTATCAGAGAGCAAGTCTTCACTATGAAGAACCTTCATATATACTTCATAATGTTTAGTTTCCCTCTTACCCTGACAGACCTGTCAGTGGAATTTTCTTGGCTCATTTTGAGAATCTTGTAGAAGTAAATGTATATAAATATGGGGGTTTCACTAATATTATGACCAACAAGAATTTCTCACCCTCAAGTTAGTCTGCATTCAGCCTCTAGAAATTTATAAAAATTACCGTTTAACTGTTACTAGAAGTTGATGAGCCTGTTTGTTTCGCTCCAGAAAAATACATCTTGGCTGTGTCTCTCTGGATGTGCTTGTGTCTTCAGATTTTGTAATGATGCCCTTTGACCTCAATTCTCTAATATGTCCAAGAAATGTCATTGATTTTTCACTTTGTCCAGCTATTTCTTTTATAAGGGTGGGAGAAAGGAATTCCAAACACTTTGTATATCAGAGCTGAAACTAGGAGTTTAGACTTATTTCTCTTTTTTTGAAATTAAACCCTAAACTTGCATCCCAGCTGTAGCCATAGCTATGGCATATGGTGGTATGTGTGTGAGGCACTGTGTTAGGAAATCTAATTCCTTAAAGCACAATATTATGAACTATCAGAGTGATCTGTGAACCTCTCTCTGAGCTTCAGTTTTCTGTCTCTTAATCTACTAATATTTGTCTAGATGGGTTTTTGCTTTAGATAAATCTTAGCAGAAGACTTTCTCTTTGGTTAAAAAAGTAGAAACTCTAGAAAAGTATAAAATAATATTACCAAATATTTATGAACTCAGTGTTAAATTTGAAGTTCTGTGGTAATTTTAATTTCTAAAAATTTAAATAAGTCATTCTTAGTAATTTATATATCAGAGCATACTGGGCTCTGGAGTCCTAGATGTCTAAGAAGATTGGATGATATAAATGACATTTTGTAGTTGATGCTTGCAGGACACATTCCCTTGCCATCTTCTGATTCTTACACATTTTGAATACAGGATAAAATATAGATAAGATTTAATATATATAGGATAAATACATATAGGATAAAACATATTCAGGTGTTCAGGATATTTTTATCCTGGACACAGAATAAAATATTGTTCAGGATTAAAAAAATAATTTTTCCTTTTGTAACATTTTATGTTTATAATTAATACAACATATATAGTAAGAAAGTTTTCTCTACGTATTAACTTTGACATGTCATGCCAACATTAATTATTGTAATTTAAACTGCAGAATACTTTTAATCACTTAATGTTAATTGCTCTTTTCAGTCTATCTACCAACTGTTTTTCTGTCTATCAGAAAGAAGATAATTCAGAATTTCTTTACTGGTGCTCTGTTCTCATCTTTAAAATGATTCTTATCATGGCATTAGCTGGGATTCTAAATACACTAAGGAAATGTGAATGATATTCAGATTTTTTGGAAAAATGTTTATAACACATCAAATGAAAAATAGTACATTTTTGTCTTCATAAATACAAGGTCCATAACTCATATAATTTATCCAGTGTTATTTAGGACAATGATTTGCCTTCCACTAATGATATAAAAAAAAATAAAACCAAATTCCTAATTTTAAGGGGAGTGTACCTAATATAGAGAAATATGTATGATTTAATCATATATTGCGATATGTTCTGTTCTATATAAATATGTATATATACATATTCATATATATGTATATATACACATATATGAATGCTGTTTAAAAATAATATACACAAAGAGGATTGAAGTGAGGTAAGGGAAGCTTCACAAGGGAGAAAATGTATCTTAAAGATCAACGTTAGTTTTAAAGATTGAGAAAATAAAAATGATAACTTCAGTTACCATCAATACAACTGATATTAGCTGGTATGGAAGAAAAGTAGGGTAGGGGTAGATAAAGCTGTAAAAATAAGCAGAGACCAAATAACAAACAGTTTTATATGTTGTATGAGTGAATTCTATCACAGCCTATCATCAAATGTTTAAAACAGGAGTTTAGGAAAAAGTGTGAATATGGTTCAATACATTTTTTGGAATTACTTTTCTTTACCGGATTTATTTTTCTTCTCACCCAGTGGACTGTTGCCTTGTTTTATTTTTAAGAGGTTCATTTATTTTAAAAAGGAGGATAAGTTAATAATAAACATATCTATACATTGAGATGTTTTCGAATAGGAAGGGAATACAAAAGAGGTTAAGCAGTGTCTTTCCCTGAGAAATCTGAGACTCAGAGAATCTTCTCTGTTAGAGAAGCTTTAAGAAAAGCTGACTAGAGATAGGTTAACGAATGTTGCTAGTAAATGACCTTCCTGGGTCCTCCAACCAAATGTTTCAGTAATTCTGTGATTTTTAGAGTTGCAAACAAGCTTTGCGAGTTCATGATAAAATTTGTAAAGCAGCTTATGGTTTGCAAGGATTAGTGGGGCTCTGTGAGTACAAGGATTAGCCTTTATGTTTTAATGTGCTTGCCCTCACAGACAGAAATGACACTGCTCCTTCAGCTTCAATAGGCTATGCACTGTCAATTATTTTTTAAGTCCTGGCAATACAGAACTCTTTATTGAGGTCAAGGTCATACACATTGTTGCCAGTTGGCAAATGTAGAAAAAGGTGAATTTTGTTTACCTTCTAAGAGATGATTAGGAGGAAGTTCATAAAGGCATAGAATCTCTGAATGGGAAATTTTCTTAGAGTTACTTAATTAGATCTTTAGCTGGATTCAGAAATCTGTTCAGGGTCTCATCTGATCATACCTTTGAAAAGATGAGATAGCATTGAGATTTCTCAAGGGGGATGCCTTAGGACAATCTTTGTGCTTGCTCAAATATACTGCAGTGTTATTTCAGGTCACCCTTTGGAACAAGGGTTTAGATACTCCCCAAAAAGGAAAATAGCAAACAAAGCGGGAAATAAATTCTAAAAGGAAAAAGCTATGGAACAAAAAACAGAAAAGAAAAAAAGATAACGCATTTTCAATTACTAAACCTCAAGGGCACTGATATCAAAGAGTGTCCTACATCTAAGAGATACGCATATTCATGGAAGTAAAATTGATTCCAAAATCACTCAGATTTTTCCATAGATACCCTTGTGGGGGTTCAATATAGGCAGAGTATTAATACCTAGTTTAGGTCTCCAACCAGCTTTAAAGATCTGACAGAGAGGGAAAGGAAACTTGATACTCATACATTGACAAGATTAGTATGTCTGTAAAGCAAAAATTTTAATCCACTTTTAGTATGTTGCTCCAAACGTTTTTTCCCACATCTTACTGCTAACATGTACCTGTTTCATATACGTGAAACTGTAGGTGTCAGATGAGTCAAAATAGCCATTCTTGGGAGGCTGTAGTGTGAAAAGTTGCTGATTCCCAGGGAAGCACTGTTTGGTAATTATCCATAATAGAAATGTTGGTAGTATAGCAGTCTCTCCCTATCCATGTTAAAATGGCTCATGAACTTCCCCCAAGAATCTGTAATGATTTGTATAACTTGTTGTTGTTGATGTCCAATTGCTCCAGTTTTTTCCTTATTTTCTTCTTCGATCTGAAGATGGTATGGTGGCCTAAGGCCCAAGTGCCACTTATACTCCCTTTGTTATCAGCTGAATGAAAGTTGTATAAATTCTAATTATATAATATTGTGATATTTACTTTTATTTCCCACTGATAAATGGTTACGGATCATATTCCTAAGTTCATATAACTCTAAAATGTAAATGTGCTATAAGGATTCCTAAAAACTTATAATACTCTGTATGCTCCAGCCTTTGTAATCCAGACTGGATCTTATATGTAGCCTATTTGTATACATATCCCCACAGAAATTTTGCATTTTGGACTTTAGAAAGATCTTACTTTTCTTACTGATTTGAGTGAATGTTTAATAATCTAAATACAGTATTTCTTTATATTATCAGTAATCCATGTTTTTAAAAAATTATCTAGTTTACCTTTTTTTTTTCTATTTATAGGATTAAGACAAATTTCCTCTATTACATTTCCACCTTGTTTTTCCTTATGTTCCATTTGGATGGTTGAAATGCATGGCTTGACCCATATTCTGCTACAAAATGCCCAGAATATTATCAGTGGAATTTTCGTTAAAAAAGAAAAATTTAAGCAGTGAAACAATTGCAGAACAAAATTTGGGTGCAGAATAGTGGTATACTTGAGCCTTTCTGCGCTATATAAAGAACTCTCCTAGCACTGATAATAAAGGTAGTTGTAAAGTCATTCACTATCTCCCACTGTTAATAAATGCCCAGCAGGACAAGCAGAATGGACATTGGCTAACTTGATTAAAAGGGAAATTCATCTTTGGAGAGAGAGACAGAAGACATGGAGATGAAATTCAGGGGTGTCTGTCTCTAGATTCTTTGTTTTTTCCCTGCTGCTTTGTCTTGGCAAGTCTGAGAGTCTGGAAAAGTTTCCAAATCTTAAATCTGTAGAACTTGAATCCAAGGTATTCTGGAAAAAAATTAAGAAAAATTAGAATTAGGGAACTATGGAACTTCACTTTGAATATCTTTTGAGTGTTTATAATCCTCAAAATCAATTCCACTCTACTTTTTATGTGAAAAATTTGTACCAGTAGTTTGAGAAAGTTTTATATAATTTGCCTGATAAGCTTACTTCTTTCCCTTAAATAACTTTTTTTATTACACTCTTTGGATATGAATTATTTTGACCTCCACAGAACACACTTCAGTTTGCAGAACTGTGTTTGGGGGAATCTATATGGAAGAATTTGTCAAGGTAACTGCAGAGGAAGGAGACTCTATTGCCAGAAGCTGATTCATTAATTTTCAGACAGATTCATGGTTTGTGAATCAACAGACGAGAATTCTCTTGGATAGAAATAAGAGAGATTGCAATAGGTTCAGTGACAGACATCTGTTATGTCTGCCAGAGAGCTGTACAGTTCAGTCAGTCTTCAGTGATTTCATCCTTCTTATATGAGTTGAATGTTGATGTTTTTTAAGTTGAGTTGAGCCAGAGGATTTTTTTCTTTTTAATAATTGTGACCTTATCCTTTTCTATCAATATTACTGTTACAAACAGTGTCACCTTACTAGTGTGGTACTGATAGTCTAAATAGTTAGTGTATGTTGTATCTATATGACTATTTTCCTAGCTAAATCAGTTATATGTTATTTATAAATGATAGCTATATCAGATGGATTGTTTGATTGTAAGAAACAGAAAACTACTGGAACTAACAGACTAAAATCTGCATTCTTCAAGAAGTGTCTATTCAGATCCTTTACCCATTTTTTAATCAGGTTGTTTTTTGTTTGTTTGTTTATTTTATTTTGCTTGTGCTATTGAGGTGCATATGTATTTTGGATGTTAATCCCTTATCTCTGGTTATCAGTATTTTATTTCATTCTGTAGGTTGCTTTTTCACTGTATTGATTATTTCCTTTATCTGTGCAGAATCTTCTTAGTTAGATGCAATTCCCTTTTGTCTATTTTTGCTTTTGTTGCCTGTGTTTTTACTGTTATATCCAAAAAAGTTGTTGCCCAGCCCAATGCCAGGAAACTTCTTCCCTATGTTGATTTACTTTTCCCCATGTTTATTTAACTGTTTCCCTAGTTTTGTGGATTCATGTCTGGTGTTTAAGTCTTTAGCATGTTTTTAGTTGATTTTTGAATATAATATGAGATAATGGCCTAATATATAAGATACTAGCAAACCACATTCAACAGCACATTAAAAGCATCACATGCCATGATTAAGTGAGAGTTATCTCTTATTATTATTTTTTTAATCAGTGGGTTTTTTTTTTTTTTAAAGCTCCCCACACAGATTCCAATGGGCAGCCAGAGCTAAGAACTGCTAGAGTTAGGCCATGGAGGTTTGAGTGCTGGCTACAGTATGCACAAGTTTAGGCAAATTATTCTACCTCTCCATGACTCAGTTTCCTCTTGAAAATGGGGATGGTAGCTGGGTATGGTGGTTCACACCTATAATCCCAGCACTTTTGGGAGGCCAAGGCAGGCGGATCACCTGAGGTCAGGAGTTTGAGATTAGCCTGGCCAACATGGTGAAACCCCATCTCTACTAAAAATACAAAAAGCTAAGCACAGTGGTGGGCACCTGTAATCCCAGCTACTTGGGAGGCTGAGGCAGGAGAATCATTTGAACTCAGAAGGCGGAGGTTGTAGTGAGCTGAGATTGCGCCACTGCACTCCAGCCTGGGTGACGGAGCAAGACTCCAGCGAAAGAGAGAGAGACAGGAGAGAATGGCAATAGTTTGTAATTTGCATGGTTGTTCTGAGGATTAAAAGTTAATATGTATAAAACTCTTAGAACAGTGCTGGCACTATTATGTAGTGAAAGTACTATATAAATGTCAGGTCTGAGTATTAGTGGTAAAGAAAAGATCAAGGCATTGAAGGCATTGTATCAGCTGGGTGCAGTGGCTTATTTCTGTAATCCCAGCACTCTGGGAGGCCAAACCTGGCGGATTGTCTTGAGTTCAGGAGTTTGAGACTAACCAGCCTGGGGAACACGATGTAACCTGGTCTCTACAAAAAATAGAAAAATCAGCCGGGTGTAGTTGTGCATGCCTGTGGTCCCAGCTACTCTGGAGGATTGCTTGAGCCTGGGAGGTTGAGGCTACAGTGAGCCCAGATCACGCCACTGCACTGAAGCCTTGGTGACAACAAAACCCTATCTCAAAACAACAACAACACATTGTACAATTACGTGGTCTCTGGCATAGCAAACTTTGCTGTAATTTAACCCTGTATATCATTGGAAAGTTCATCAAATACCTTAAATGCTTTTGCAACATATTCATTCCCTGATTATTTGGGTAAAAAGTATGAAGAACAGTTTGATGAACTTTACCTGAACTGTTATCCCTGAGCTGTTGGGGGAAGTTCTTTTTCTTTCTTTCTTTCTTTTTTTTAATGAGAGAATGAAAGAAAGAGAAAGAAAAAGCGGGAGAGAGAACAGGATTCTTGCTGTATCGCCTGGGCTGGAATGCAATCTAAAAATAGGTATTAAAAACCTCTTTTATGCCGATAATTGTGCTTAACAACGGAGACAGGAAGGACTAAGGGAAGAAAATAACAAACAGCTAACCAATATTTTATTTAAGTCTGTGAAATGCTATGCAAATGCTGAAGAGTGATTTACTTCCAATTATGTGGTCACTTTCAAAGTAGGTGTAATATGATACTGAGAAAAATGTATGTTCTGTGGACCTGGGGTGGAGAATTCTATAAATATTCACTAAGTTTACTTATTCCAGGTGTAAGTTCAAATCATAGATGTCCCTACTAATTTTCTATGTCGTTGATCCATCGAATATTAACAATGTGGTGTCAAGATCTCCTGCTATTATTGTGCGGGAGTCCAGGTCTCTTTATAAGTCGTTAAGAACTTGTCTTATGTATCTGAGTGCTCCTGTATTGGGTGCATATATATTTATAATCATTAACTCCTGTTGTTGCATTGATCCTTTTACCATTATGTAATGTCCTTCTTTGTTTCTTTTAGTCTTTAGAGAGTTATCTCTTATATGCATGGATGCATCAACATATGCAAATCAATCAACCACATTAACAGGATGAAAGAAAACAAAACACATGGTTATCTCAATAGATGCAGAAAAACATTTGTCAAAACTCAACATTCATTTATAATGGAAATCTTAACAAAACAGGTGTAAAAGGAACTTACCTCAACACAATAAAGCTCATATACCAAAAGCCCACAGCTAATATCATTATATATAGGGGAAAACTTAAATGTTTTCCTCTATGGCCTGGTAGAAGGCAAAAAGATATCCGCTTTTGTCATTTCCATCCAATATAGTACTGGAAGTCCTAGCCAGAGCAATTAGACAAATCAAAGAAATAAAAGATATCCAAGTAAAGGAAACGGAAAGAAAGGAAGGAAGAAGTAAAACTATTGGCTTGCAAATGACATTATCATATACTTAGAAATGCATATAGATTCAACAACAACAAAAAACTGTTAGAACTAATAAAGGAATTCACTAAAGTTACTGGACATAAAATCAAAATATCAAAATCAGTTATGTTTTTATATACAAAGAATAAACTATCTAGAAAGAAAATTATGATAACAATCCTACTCACAAAAGCAGCAAAATAATATAATACTTAGGAATAAACAGTAAAAGAGATGAAAGTTGTGTACTGAAAATGATAAAATATTGATTGCGTCTTCTATAATACAACACCTAGATAAAAATGAAAAGACATTCTGTGTTTACGGATTGAAAGGATTAATATTGTTAACATATTTATACTACTCTAACTGATCTACAGAGTCAATGAAATCTATCAAAATCCCAATGGCATGCTTTAGAGAAATATAAAAAAAAAAATCCCCAAATTCTCATAGAATCACAGATTCCAAGTAGCCAGAACAATCTTGAACAGGAAGAACAAAGCTAGAGGCATCACATTTATTGATTTTAAGATATACTAAAGAGCTATTGTAATCAAAAGAGTATGGCACTGGCATTAAAAAAAGACATGTAGACCAATGGAACAGAACAGAGCACCAATAAATAAATCCACACATCTGCAATCAACATATCTTACAAAGTTGCCAAGCGCACAGAATGGATAAAAAGATAGTTTCTTCAATACAGCATTGGGAAAACTGGGTACTGACATGCAGAGATAGAGTCTCTCTTTATCAAATACTGTCACTGACTACCATCAAAGAAGACATTATTAGGTGGAATGAACGTAAAATGTTTCAGATATCACCTTTATTTTCAGTTAATTTTGATTAGTAAATAGTGGTACCCACAAAAGTTAATAATATAAATAAAACTATCTTGAGGGAATATCAATCTGATGGTGGTCTGAAGAATAAACCCTTAGGGAGAGTGACAAGAGGAGGCTAAAATGCCAATTAATAGATTATCAACTTCTATCATATGGATAGAGTCCAGAGAAAATATCACAACAAGTTTAAAATATTAATACTTAGAACTTAAGTGATTTATATGCATAAATTTACCCTTTCCCATATTTATTTATTCATATTTCCAATATTTATTCAACTGTACAAGGGAGATAATAAGGTAATTGAGGCAGAAAAAGATTTGCCTTAAATTTCTTATTTAATGAATGGAGGAGGTAAGATCAATATAGATTAACCTGCCAGCACTTTGATTCTTTAACATTCCATAGCTATTTAACTCTTGGTAGGTAGAGAGAATTGAAAGGATACACTATGAAGAAAGCAGAGATAATAAGCAATAAATCTCACATTTTTGACTAGGACTAGCTATGAGGGATGATAATTAGAGTTCCCTATCTCAATTAAAGCTGGATATCAGCAGGGAATAATTCTTTCCTGGAACCTTTGTGACACAAACAACTATTAATATACCTTTTACCAATAAGTCTTAAAAAATAAATTTATGAACATTAACCTAATTTTTAATAATAATAAAATATCTATGATGGAAAATCAGATTTACTAGCTCAGATCTTCTGTTGCATCTACTGATTAATTCTTGGGAGGAAGTGTGCATTTGAGTTTGAATTTTATTTCTTAATATTTGTTGTTGTTGGAAACTTTCTGCAAACAATAGGATTCTCTGTACTGGTCCTTTATGCATTTGAAGTCTCAATTTAAAAATTTTGTTTGATTTTGAATTAATAATAATTTTCATTACTTGAAAATTTATTATAAATTTATCACATTTCTTATTTTCATTTTGCATTTCCCAGTAAGTCACACTTATTTTTCAGAATGGTAGGCAAGGATCTATTAAACCACATTTCACCTTTGTAAATATCAAACACTTGTGGTCCACTAAATAAAGTTTACCTTTTTTGAAATTATTATTTACTGTGGAAACTAAATAAGAAACATAGAATGAATAAATAAAACATTTGTAAAACAGAATTTTAAACATTCATAAATATTATAAATATATTTACTCTTCAGCTCATAATGCTGTAATGAAAATGACAATAAAATGTGTTCATCCCATCTTTCCAGTTTCTCCTCAACAACAGAGAAAGAGTAAGAAATTGTAGATTTCATAGTAAGACGACAACAAGAAAAACTCCACAACCTTGATTGACATCACGGGTCTTTTCCAAGATTGGCCACTTGCATGATCTTTTTCTCTACCAAGATAAAAACATACCAGATTATTTTTTCCTATTATATTGCAAATCATAAGAAAAAAAAGTTGTGAATTTTTTTTTTTTTTGGTATATGCCAATCAATAAGTTTGAGAATTTCTCTTATGGAGAGGCCATATGCAAAAGGAAAAACCATTATCTTTGAGTGGAGATGAGAAGAGACTTTATGAAGTAGGACATAGATAATATAGACTAAAAGGAAGAAAGGTTCAGTATTAAAGAAAGTGGAGCTATTTGGTAGGAGAATGAAATGATCTTTGCTTATTAGATTTCTAATATTGGGTTCAATGGCTGCACATTTATGGTGCTACTATGTCTTTGGTTGGAATATATTTGTAAACAATGATGCCTTTGTTTCATTAAAGTCTGACATTGAAATATTACATACTATGGTTTGAATGCGTCCTCCAAATTTAACATGTTAGAAACTATTCCTTAATTCATGTGTTGATTGGAGGTGGGGCTTTGGGAGGCAATTTGGATTAGATTAGATCATCATGTTGGGGCCCCCATGATGGGACTTGTAGCTTTACAAGAAGAGGAAGAGAGACCTGAGCTGGCATATCCTTACCCTCTTGCCATGTGATGCCCTCTGCCATGTTACAATAGTACAAAAGCCCTTTCTAGAGCCTGCTGTCATGCCCTGGGACTTCTCAGTCTCTGGAACCATGATATAAATAAATTTATTTTCTATGTACACTACTCAAGACTCAGTTATTCTGTCATAGCCATAGAAAGCAGATAAAGACACCACAAAACTCTTCTGACCCTGAGAAACCAAACATTAGTGAGAACAAAACATGTTTTCATAAATTAATGGAATCTGAAGCCAAGAATCTGAAGCCACTACATTTATAGAAACTCAGCCATTCTAAGTACCTTTCTCTTGACTAAATGAAGAGAAATGCATGGAACTACATTTGCAGGCTGGGTAGACTGTGTACGCAAACAAATCAAAAGTGTGGAGGGCCCACCAAGATGGCCGAATAGGAACGCTCTGGAGCATCGTTCCCAGTGAGAGTGATGCAGAAGGCAAGTGATCTCCACATTTCCAACTGCGGTACCAGGTTCATCTCAATGGGACTGGTTAGACAGTGGGTGCAGCCCAAGGAGGGCAAACTGAAGCAGCGTGGGGTGTTGCCCCACCCAGGGAAGTGCAAGGGGCTGGAGAACTCCCCCTCCTAGCCAAGGGAAGCCATTAGGGACTTTTCCAGACACTCCAGCACTCCAGTTCAGATACTGTGCTTTTCCCATGGTCTTTACAACCCACGGACCAGGAGATTCTCATAGGTGCCTACACCACCACCACATCAGGCTTCCAGCACAAAACTGAGCAGTTGTTTTAGTCAGCGTCTGGAACACCAGCGAGACAGAACCACTTATTCCCCTGAAGAAAAGGGGGCTGAAGCCAGGGAGACAAGTGTCTGTCTCAGTGGGTCTCACCCCCACAAAGACCAGCAAGCTGAGACCCACTGACTTGAAATTCTCCCAGCCAGCACAGCATTCTGAGCTCAATCTGGAATGGTTGAGCTCTGTGCAGGAGGGGTGTCTGCCATTACTGAGGCAGTTCTAACTTTGCCTGTGTAAACAAAATCACAGGAAAGTTTACAAGCACCTGAGCAGAGCCCACAGCAGCTCAGTGAAGCCTCTGCAGGCAGACTGTGACTAGACTCCCTTCTTGCTGGGCAGGGCATCTGTGAAAAAAGACAGCAGCCCATCAGGGACTTATAAATAAACCCTACTTTCCCAGAACAGAGCACCTGGGAAAAGGGGTGGTTGTGAGTTCCACTTCGGCAGACATAAATGCACCTGCTCAGCAGTTCTGAAGGGAGCAACAGAGCTCCCAGCACAGCACTTGAGCTCTGATAAGGGACAGACTGCCTCCTTAAGTAGCTCCCTGACAGCCACGTATCCTAAGAGACACCTCATACAGGAGAGCTCTGGCTGACATCTGGCAGGTATCCTTCTGGGACGAAGCTACCCTTACTTCGAGGAAGGAACAGGTAGCAATCCTTACTGTTCTGCAGCCCCCACAGGTGATTCCCAGGCATGTAGGTTCTGGAGGCCAGCAGTCTTGCAGCAGAGGGATCTGACTGTTAGAAGGAAAATTAAGAAACATATAGAAATAGCTTCAACATCAACAGAAAGTACATCCACTCAGAGACCCCATCCGAAAGTCACCATCTTCAAAGACCAAAGGTAGATAAATCCACGAAGATGGGAAGAAACTAGCACAAAAAGGCTGAAATTGCCAAAAACCAGAAAGCCTCTTCTCCTCCAAGGGATCACGAGTCCTCACCAGCAAGGAATTAAAATTAGATGGAGAATGAGTTTGACAAATTGACAGAAGCAGGCTTCATTAGGTGGGTAATAACAAACTTCTCTGAGCTAAAGGAGCATATTCTAACCCAAAGCAAAGAAACTAAGATCCTTGAAAAAAGGTTAGACAAAATGCTTACTACAATAACCAGCTTAGAGAAGAACATAAACAACTTAATGGAGCTGAAAAACACAGCAGGAGAACTTTGCAAAGCATACATGTTTTAATAGCTGAATTGATCAAGCAGAAGAAAGGATATCAGATTGAAGATCAACTCAATAAAATAAAATGAGAAGGCAAGATTAGAGAAAAAGAGTGAAAAGAAATGAACAAAGCCTTCAAGAATATGGGATTACATGAAAAGATCAAATCTACATTTGATCAGTGTACCTGAATATGACGGGGTGGATGAAACCAAGTTGGAAAACATTCTTCATAATATTATCCAGGAGAACTTTCCCAACCAGCAAGGCAGGCCAACATTCAGATTCAGGAAATGCAAAGAACACCACAAAGATATTTCTCAAGAAGAGCAACCCCAAAGCATGTAATCATCAGATTCACCAGGGTTGAAGTGAAGGAAAAAATACTAAGGACAACGAGAAAGAAAGGTCGGGTTACCCGCAAAGGGAAGCCCCATCAGACTCACAGCAGATCTCTTCGCAGAAATGCTACAGGCCAGAAGAGAGTGGGGGCCAATAATCAATATCCTTAAAGAAAAGAATTTTTAACCCAGAATTTCATATCCAGCCAAACTAAGCTTCATAAGTGAAGGAGAAATAAAATCCTTTACAGACAAGCAATTGCTGAGAGATTTTGTCAACACCAGGCCTGCCTTACAAGAGCTCCTGCAGGAAGTACTAAACATGGAGAGGAACAACCAGTGCCAGTCACTGCAAAAACATACCAAATTGTAAAGGCCATTGACACAGTGATGAAACTGCATCAAATAACAGGCAAAACAATCAGCTAGCATTTAAATGGCAGGATGAAATTCACACATAACAATATTAACCTTAAATGTAAATGGGCTAAATGCCCCAATCAAAAGATACAGACTGGCAAATTGGATAAAGAGTCAAGACCCATCGATGTGCTATATTCAGGAGACCCATCTCACATGCAAAGAATTACGTAGGCTCAAAATAAAGGGATGGAGGAAGATTTACCAAGCAAATGAAGGGAGAGAGAAAAAAAGCAGGGGTTGCAATCCTAGTCTCTGATAAAACAAACTTTAAACCAACAAAGATCAAAAGAGGTAAAGAAGGACATCACATAATGATAAAGGGATCAATGGAGTAAGAAGAGCTAACTATCCTAAATATATATGCACACAAAACAGAAGCACCCAGATACATAAAGCAAGTTGTTAATGACCTACAAAGAGACTTAGACTCCCACACAATAATAGTGGGAGACTTTAACACTCCACTGTCAATATTAGACAGCAACAAGACAGAAAATTAACAAGGATATCCAGGACTTGAATGCAGATCTGGACCAAACAGACCTAATAGACATCTACAGAACTCTCCACCCCAAATCCACAAAATATACATTCTTCTCAGCACCACATCACACTTACTCTAAAATTGACCACATAATTGGAAGTAAATCACCCCTTAGCAAATGCAAAAGAATGGAAATCATAACAAACAGTCTCTCAGACCACAGTGAAATAAAATCAGAACTCAGGATTAAGAAACTCACTCAAAACTGCACAACTATATGGAAACTGAACAACCTGTTCCTGAATGACTACTGGATAAATAATGAAACAAAGGCAGAAATATAGATGTTCTTCGAAACCAATGAGAATGAAGAGACAACGTACCAGAATCTCTGGGACACATTTAAAGCAATGTTTAGAGGGAAATTTGTAGCACTAAATGCCCACACGAGAAGCAAGAAAAGATCTAAAATTGACACCCTAACATCACAATTAAAAGAACTAGAGGAGCAAGATCAAACAAATTCAAAAGGTAGCAGAAGACAAGAAATAACTAAAATCAGAGCAGAACTGAAGGAGATAGAGACACAAAAAACCCTTCAAAAAATAAATCCAGGAGTTGTTTTTTTGAAAAGACCAACAAAATAGACCACTAGCCAGACTAATAATAAAGAAAGAGAGAAGAATCAAATAGATGCAATAAAAAATGATAAAGGGGATATCACCACCAATTCCACAGAAATACAAACTACCATCAGAGATTACTACAAACACCTCTATGCACATAAACCAGTAAATTTAGAAGAAATGAATAAATTCCTGGACTTACACACTCCCAAGACTAAACCAGGAAGAAGCTGAATCCCTGAATAGACCAATAACAAGGTCTGAAATTGAGGCAGCAATTAGTAGCCTACCAACCAAAAAAAGTCCAGAGCCAGACAGGTTCACAGCCAAATTTTACTGGAGGCACAAAGAAAAGCAGTTACCATTCCTTCTAAAACATTCCAAACAATGCAGAAAGAGGGAATCCTCCCTAACTCATTTTATGAGACCAACATCATCCAGATACCAAATCTGGCAGAGACAAAACTAAAAAAGAAAATTTCAGGCTACTATCCATGATGAACATGCAAAAATCTTCAATAAAATGCTGGCAAGCCGAATACAATAGCACATTAAAAAGTTTATCCATCATGATCAAGTCAGATTGAACCCTGAGATGTAAGGCTGGTTCAATATACACAAATCTATAAATCTAATCCATCACATAAACAGAAACAAAGACAAAAACCACATGATTATCTCAATAGATGAAGAAAAGGCCTTTGACAAAATTCAACAGTCGTTTATGCTAAAAACTTTCAATAAACTAGGTATCAATGGAACCTATCTCAAAATAATAAAAGCTATTTATGACAAACCCACAGATAATATCATACTGAATGGGCAAAAACTGGAAGCATTCCATTTGAAAACTGGCACTAGACAAGGGTGCCCTCTCTCACCACTCCTATTCAACATAGTATTGGAAGTTCTGGCCAGAGCAATCAGGGAGGAAAAAGAAATAAAGCAAATCACACTGCCACATATGTACCTATGCAACAACCTTGCAAGTTTTTCACATGTACCCCAAAACCTAAAATGCAATAAAAAATAAAAATAAAATAAAAAAAATAAAGGGTATTCAATTAGGAAAGGAGGAAGTCAAATTGTCTCTATTTGCAGACGACATAATGGTATACTTAGAAAACCTCATTGTCTCAGCCTAAAATCTCCTTAAGCTGATAAGCAACTTCAGCAAAGTCTCAGGATACAAAATCAATGTGCAAAAATCACAAGCATTCGTATACACCAATGACAGACAGACAGCCAAATCAAGAGCGAACTCCCATTCACAATTGCTACAAGAGAATAAAATACCTAGAAATATAACTAACAAGGAATGTGAAGGACCACTTCAAGGAGAACTACAAACCACTGCTCAAGGAAATAAGAGAGGACACAAACAGGTGGAAAAACATTCCATGCTCATGGTTAGGAAGAATCACTATCATGAAAATGGCCATACTGCCCAAAGTAATTTACAGATTCAATGCTATCCCCATCAAGCTACCAATGACCTTCTTCACAGAACTGGCAAAAAACCACCTTAAACTTCATATGGAACCAAAAAAGAGCCTGCATAGCCAAGACAATTGTAAGTGGAAAAAAAATAAAAAGCTGGTGGCATCACACTACCTGACTTCAAACTATACTACAAGGCTACAGTAATCAAAACAGCATGATACTGATACCAATACAGAGATATAGACCAAGAAAACAGAACACAGGCCTTGGAAGTAACACCACACATTTACAACCATCTGATCTTTGACAAACCTGACAAAAACAAGCAATGGGGAAGGATTACCTATTTAATAAATGGTGTTGGGAAAACTGGCTAGCCATATGCAGAAAGCTGAAACTGGACCTGTTCTTTACACCTTATATAAAAATTAACTCTATATGGATTAAAGATTTAAACATAAGAACTAACACCATAAAAACTCTAGAAGAAAACCTAGGCGATGCCATTCAGGACATAGGCATAGGCAAGGACTTCATGACTAAAACACAAAGAGCAATGGCAACAAAAGCCAAAATAGACAAATGGGATCTAATTAAACTTAAGAGCTTCTGCACAGCAAAAGAAACTATCATTAGAGTGAATTGGCAACCAACGGAATTGGAAAAATATTTTGCAGCCTATCCATCTGACAAAGGGCTAATATCCAGAATCTACAAAGAACTTAAACAAATTTAAAAGAAAAAAACAACCCCATCAAAAAGTGGTCAAAGGACATGAACAGACACTTTTCAAAAGAAGACATTTATGCAGCCAACAAACATATGAAAAAAAGCTCATCATCACTGGTCATGAGAGAAATGCAAATCAAAACCACATTGAGATACCATCTCATGCCAGTTAGAACTGTGATCTTTAGAAAATCAGGACACAACAGATTCTGGAAAGGATGTAGAGAAATAGGAAAACTTTTACATTGTTGGTGGGAGTGTAAATTAGTTCAACCATTGTGGAAGACAGCATGGTGATTCCTCAAGGATCTAGAAATAGAAGTTCCATTTGACCCAGCAATCCCATTACTGGGTATATACCCAAAGGATTATAAATCATTCTCTTATAAAGACACATGCATACATATGTTCATTGCAGCACTGTTCACAATAGCAAAGACTTGGAACCAACCCAAATGCATATTAATGATAGACTGGACAAAGAAAATGTGACACATATGCACCATGCAATACTATGCAGCCATAACAAAGTATGAGTTCATGTCCTTTGCAGGGACATGGATGAAGCTGGAAACCATCATTCTCAGCAAACTGACACAAGAACCGAAAACCAAACACTCATAAGTGGGTGTTGAACAATGAGAACACATGGACATAGGTAGGGGAACATCATACACCAGGGCTTGTTAAGTGGTGGGGGGTTAGGGGAAGGATAACAAGTGGGGGTGAACTGGGGAGAGATAACATTAGGAGAAATACCTAATGTAGGTGACGGGGGAATGGATGCAGCAAACCACCATGGCATGTGTATACCTATGTAACGATCCTGCACCATCTGCACATGTACCTGAGAACTTAAATATAATAAAAAATAGTGTGAAGGATAAATAATCTTTGTCAATGCCAGGGAAAATACCTAGGTCCTCCAACTCATTTTTTTCTTACAGTTAATGTTTCTTTTTATTTCCCATTTTCAGATTGCTTTCCCAGATAAAGAGACATAGTTAAATTTGACAAGAAAGCATTCTTTCTGTATAGAGAGAAATGTTTTAATACTCTCACACGTTTCTACTTTATTCCTTGATAAAGTGTGACTAGAGAAGGTTAGCCAGTATGATGAGGAATTAGCCAATCATCATGCATAGAAAACATATAAAAAGACAGAGTGAGTGGTTTAAAGAAGGTAGTATGTTAAAAGCTGGTTATGATCACTGGGTTGTCCTTAGATGCAAAATGCTTATGTTGGGAAATATCAGAAGAAAAAACTATTCTAGGGACATGCAGGTTACAGCACAATTTATTTTGCTTTAATATAAAAGATATATATAAATATATGTAGATTAATATATATAGGGAGATTATATTACTGGACCTCATATTCATTTATTATTTATTTAGTAGCATTTATCTATTTTGAAAATAAATGTTATGAAACATGTATAAAAATTAATAAAACATGGGCTCTATCTACTGTGATGAAATTATGCTCTATCTAGAGTAAAGGCACAGTGTCATACATATAGTAGAGTGTGACTGTAATAGAAATAAGTTTCAAATGATCCTTTGACACTTCATGGGCAGTAAATGTCTTGATATCTTGAGGTTTGACTCGTAATGTGTCCCATTACCTACTTAGCTTTGTAATAGAGAATGCTCAATATTTGAAAGAAGTAATTTGATCCATCTGTCAAATAATAGACTACTTTGATATACATTGTACACAGCTACTCCCTCCCAGGGAGTGTTCAAGAAGCAAGACATAGCCTAGTTTGAGATGCAATAGAAGTCATTTCAATATTGGTGAGAAGTTTGAAATAGATTAGTAACTGGTAAAAAACTCTCACAGCCTTAGGTTTTTGTGACTCTATCCCTAAAATAGAAAAATAAAAATTCATTCTTCACGTATTTTACCATCCCAGCCTTAATAAATGTATTTCTTTATGAAGAGCTCAGGAGAGAATCTATTAATAGATTTTCATGCTGTTAAAATTATGGTAACAATTTAAATGTTAAGGAGGTATTATAAAAACAATTGAATATTGATGAAATATAATTATCATATCTTATTCTTAAATTGAAAACATTTTCTCCAAATAATGTAATGCCTCTAGGAAAATAAGGATTGAAAACCAAAGCAGCCAAGTATTCTCCTCACATTGACTATGTGTGTGAAAACTGCTTTGTAAAATATGGTCTTAAAATTCAAAATCCCAAACAGGGAAAGGTTAGAATAAGGAGGCTATTTAAATGATTTATGCTGACAGTGATCAATTAAGATATTAACAGTATAGACCTTCTGGAACCTGCTTCATTGGGAAGTATACTTGTAGGACACAGCTCTTATCCTAAAATAAATGCTTTGTTTGTGTTTAAGAATGTCAACTTGTAGGTTTAGGTGATGCACAGAAATTCCTCAGCAAGGTGGGGGGCAGGGCTCAGGGAGGGTGTGCTTGAAACTGCAACTGCTCCTTGAAGAAAAGGAGCATTTATTTGTTTATTTATATTGAATATAAATTATTATGATGAATATTTACAAAAAGGATGTATTTTATCAAAATTTAGAGCCTTGAGGATTGATAAAACCTTAAGAGTTTTGGGTAAAGTATAGCTGGGAATGGTGGCTCATGCCTATAATCCCAGCACCTTGAGAAGTGAAGGCGGGAGGATCTCTTGAGTCTAGGAGTTCAAGAGCAGCCTGAGCAACATGGAGAAACCCCATCTCCAAAATAAAAATTACAAAAATTACCCTGGCCTTGTGGTGCATGCCTGTAATCCCAGCTACTCAAGAGACTGAGGTGGGAGGATAGCTTGACCTCAGGAGGTGAAGGTGGGAGAATTGATTGAGCTCAGGAGGCAGAAGTTGCAGAGGACTGAGTTTGCGCCACTGCACTCCAGCCTGGGCAACATAGCCAGACCCTATTTTAATAATAATAATAATGATAATAATAACTCTGATGAGAAAATACTTTATTTTGTATAACTTTTCCAGTTTACATAATATTTAACATCAAAGGTAATCTCTCATTAATCTTCATAACAATCCTGTAAGGTCTTGAAAAATATACCTTTATAGATGAGAAGATAAGGATCAGAGAAGTGATCTGCCTAAAGATACCTTATTAGAAAGTGTGAGACCCAGAACTAAAGTCTAGGCCTCCTGGTTCCAAATTTTTTGTTTTTTAGTGCCCTATATAGATGAGAAATTCACCTTGAAAATTACATGTAAAGTAGGCAAATCATGATGAGAGTCATGACTCTATCTGAAAGTGTTTGGCACTACCTCATCCAGAGGACCACATAATATACATTGCTCAGTAACTTCAGTCTACACTGCCCAAGTTGTGTTCACATACCATTTCAAAACAATTATTTTACATCTTATTACATCTTCATCTCTGCCTACATTTGCTAACGTCTTTCTCCACAACACATTTTTGTATAATTGAAAATAGACATACTCTCCTTTGAGCTTCTACAACAGAAAAGTTTATTCTGTGTGAGCACGTGGTGTATGCATGTTTGCATAGAAATCTCTTTATTTTATAGCAATATTATGTCATTTATTGACAACATTCTCCTTAAGAGGTGGGAAGCCTTCAGGGATTAGAAGTCATTTTTGTTTCAGTGCTTCTTGCAGTACTTTGTAGGTCACAAACAGACAATCAAGACTTGTTGCATAATGTATTAGAGGAAGACTTGGCAGAACTTTGTGTTCAGTTTGGTACAGGGATGAAGGAGACAAAGAAACCAAAGATGACTCATAGTTGTGAGCCTAGGAGTCATGGGGACTTCCTGTAATACAGAAATTTGGAAAAGACGGACTAGAGGAAGGTCATTGTAAACATGCTCAGATTTAGTTTTAGGAGAATGCTTAATTGAATTTTATGCAATTACTAAACGTTTTTTGGAGTAGACAAAAGAACAATAAGCAAGCTATGATTATAGATTTATAACTTGGAGGTTGAAATTTAAACAAATATGTAAGAGAATTTCTTAAAGCATAGGAAAGTGTCAATCACCAAGTAAAATTTATTAAACACATACCATGTGCAAGGATGCATTGGTGAATACAATGGACAAAGTGCTTGACTTGTGAAGCTTGCAGATTTAGTGTTGTAAGTGGGTAGAGGCAAGATGTAGAAGAGGAAGAGTCAAATGGTTAAAAAATGAAACCAATAAGTTTGTATTCTTCCATATTCAGTCATTTAACAAATATTTGTTGAGTGCCATTCATAAACTAATTTTTGTGCTATATTCTTGGGGATATAGCATTAAGCATATCACAGAGCTTACAGTCTAAAAAATGATAATAAAACAATATAATTTTGGTGAGTATTAGGTGCAGTCAGGTAGTGTGCTTTGAGAACACTTGTCATGGGTACTCAACCTAGAGTAGGCTGTTAGGAAAGACCTCTTGGAATAATGGGGCATAGGGATGCCTCTTCTGGGAGAAGTATATTTTGGCAGAGCACATCATTACTGAAGAACCAAAGGTGAGAAATAGTCTATCAAGTTCAGGAGTGTAAAAAGCACTGCATGAAAACACCATAGGGATGCAGGGTAGTGTGCGTGAAAGGACGAGATACAGGTGTGTTCATATAATGGAGAACTCTGTAAATTATGTTATGAAGTCAGAATTTTATTTTAAGCATGTTGTTAAGCCACTCGTAGATATGAATGATTGATAGAATGAATTGAACTCAAAGAAGCTACCAGTAGAATATGGCTCTAATTTCCCCAATGACTACCTTTAACTGAATTATGTTTACTTTCCTTTCTCCCTTCTTTGACAACATTCTAGTAAGATCTCTCACCCTCCAATATTTAAAACTGCTTTGAGTCATAACTCAATTTAAAACTATAAACAAATTTAAATTGTGCAATTTAATACATTTTGACATATTTACGTGCCCGTGAATCCATCATCACAACCAAGACAATGAACATATACATCACTCCTTAAAGTTTTCTCATCTTCAGTGTCGTACTCCATTTCTCACCCCGGTACCCAACCCTAAAATCACCAGCCCCGATCTGCTTTCTGTCACTGTAAATTAGTTTTCATATTCTAGAACTGTGTGTAAATGAAATAATACAGGATGTGCTCTTTCTCTTTATCTCCTTTCACTTAGTATAATTATTTTGAGATTCATCCATGCCATTGCATGTATCAATAGTTCATACCCTTTTTTATAGTCCAGCAGCATTTCATTGTTTGTTTATTTATCCATTCACCTGCTCATGAAGATTTGCCTTTCCTCACATACTTGTGTTATCAATACTCAGCTGAAGACTTGAGGAACCTCTCTACAGCTATCTAGAACTCTCTGTTTGCTCAGCTCTTTCATCTCTAGTATTCTGTCTAGAGATGGCTGGACAACTTGACATCCCTGGACCCTCCAGTCAGCCTTAAATTAAGGAAACCATTGGGCTTTTTCAGATTCCTCTCTCTGCCTTTCCATAGGTATCTAGAACTCTCTCTTTGCTTAGCTCTTTTCTTTGCAATATTCCCTCTAGAAAAAGCTAGACAGCATGACATCACTGAACCCTACAGTCTGTCTTAATTTAGCGGGACTGCTGGGCTTTTTTCAGGTTCTTCTTCCTGCACAGTGACCTGTATACTCTATAGATTGTAAGCTGGGGACTATTGCACAAATTACCTTATTTTTTCTCTCCTCAATCAGGAATCACTGTCCTGTGCTGCCCGATATCCAACATCTAAAAATTGTTGTTTCTTATATTTTATCTGGTTTTGTTTATAATTTCCATCGTAAGTGTAAATCCAGTCCCTGTTTCACCATCATGGCTAAAAGCAGAAGTTTCTTGTTGGTAAAATTCAGTTATAAAAGTCTTATTTTTATAACTACAACTTACTTTAAGATATTAAAGATATAGTCCACTCCAACAACAAAATGCCCAATCTCTTGTTCATTTCTATGCCACTCTCCTCTTTGTAATGGATGCCTCGCTCATGGCTCAGGGACCTGCAGTGGGAAAGAAGTCATAGTCTGCTCTCTCACTCTTCCTCTGCCTCTTTAAATTATCCTAATCTCTCAAGCTGTGGACTCTTCAGAGGCTTGAGCAGGGGAATGGAAGCTAGAGGGAAGTGATGGGTGTATGGATCTTTAGATGATTTCTACTGTTTTATTTGTACTCTTTGGTTTGATGCCCTTGATATTTGCAAAAACTCTCTCATGAGTTGCATTTTTGGATTCTTTGGAGGCCTCACAGAAACCCCCAAATGACAGTTTCCACACATCTAGGAAATATACCTTCTGACAGGACTTTTGCAAATGCTTCCTCCTCCAGCTGCTATGTGGGTATTTAACCACATTCACACTCGATGTCTCTTTATCTCACCAGACACCCTACTGAAGTGAGTTCTCTTTAAAAGAGCTACTTTTTATGGCTTCCATTTGGCCAATAGAAAATTCATCATGCTTACCACACCAAGTAGCAGGAAGGCAGACTTGCCACGCCATCCCCTCCCTCCTTGCCCTAGTCTCCAGTACTGCTCCAGCTGGCCTCTAACCTTCAGAATCCTCCCACTGATATGCAGGTATGAGTTGCTCAGTAATCCACACATACACCCTTTCTCTCTAAGGGGACTATCTCAAGCTGTCCCCAAATGTCTTCATATTTCTTTAATCTGGTAATCTGCATATACATCTTAGTACTTTTTAGCAAACATTCAGGAGCAAAGTAAAATGGCAGTCCCTAATTTTTGCAAGCAACTCAATCTCCCAGATGTTTTATTTTCCTTAGCATTTCCCTCATTTGGCTTGAGAGGTTGATGGTACCCCTCTCTTATTTTTCCTTTAGTGAAGGCTATGATTAATATTAAAGAATATATTAATATTAAAAATATGTTAGTCTCTTTTAAAATAGATATTTGAGTTTCTAACGGTTGTTTCATTCTCTGCTGTAACAAGTCCTGCATCAGTGTATCTAAAACTTTCTTCAGATTGTGATTATATTGATTCATTCCTATCCAAAATTCAAGACATAAGGAATTTTGTCATTTAATATCTTGTTGAGACTAGATCAAACTTTCCTTTTGGAATGATCACTATAGCTGCAGTGTGGGAAATAGGAGAACGGGAGGAGAAATAGGACATTATTTATTTATCAACACTTTGTTCTTAGCTTTATTGAGGTATGACTAATGCATATAAATTGTATATTTTTAGATGTACAACATGATATTTTTGATAAATGTATACATTGTGGAATGACTACCACAATTGGGCTAACATATCCAACAACTTGCCTATTCATCTTTTGTGTGGCAAGGGGCTGGGGAGGAGTGATGAGAACACTTGAGGTTTACTTCTTTAGCAAATTTCAAATACAAAGCACATTGCTATATTAACTATAATCATCATGCTGTACATTAGATCTACAGACTATTTGTCTTATAACTGAAAGTTGGTATTCTTTGGCCAATATCTTTTTTTTCTCTCTTGTATTTAAAAGACTATGGTTCATAATAATTCCAGGTATCAAGCTGAAGTTACTCCTGAAAGGTATGGAGAACAGCTTGGCTCTGGATTTATTTAAAACCTCAGAGATATTGCAACTGGGATCTAAAATCCTGGGAGCCAGTAATAAGGGTGTTGAGGCTGCTACTGGTAGAGACGATGATTGGAGGTGGAGGTCTCCTTTAATTGTGTCTAAACCACGGGTACTTATTCTGTTTGTCTTGGTTCTCCTGTGGGCCATAGTCCAGGTTCTCTAGTTTCACATTTCTGAGACCAAACCATTAACTCTTGGAGAAAGTATGAAAACCATCTAAAAGGGTATTTCTGGCTTACCAAGGAGGGTATGTTAGATCTAGAAAATTCCTCCTATATTGTTGAAACCAAATTTAAGAGAAATCTTAAATTCTCTTTTTAGTACACATTTTTTACACCTTGGGAGAACAGACCATTTAAACCCATTTTGAGCAGTTCTTGGGGCACGGTTTGGCATGTTTGTCTCTTATTCGGCTCCATTTTTCTAAATCTTAGTTAAAAAGAGAGATAAATTTAGATAAATCAAATTTCTGTTCAAATGCCATCTCCTCAGAAATACTTTTCTATCAAAAGAGGAGTTACCTTTTTTATCCCATTATCCTGCATTATTTTCCTTTATAGCTCATCTTATTACCTGACATTATTCTTTATATTTTATATTTGTTTATTGTTTGTCTATCTCATTTAAATGTTAGTTTCATGAGGATACTTAGTTGCTTCTGTATCTCCAGTGCCTAGAACAATGCCTGACATATAATAATTGTTCAGTAAATACTTGTTGAGTTACTATGCTGAGTAGAAGACAGGACTTTTGTTAAAATTCTCTCTCAGCACAGCCTCATTTCTGTTATTTATTTGTAAGAATTTGTTGCTCAGGATTTTCCTTCAAAGTATTGTCTGGCCCTTTTATTACAGGAAACAGTCCCAATACTTGGCATGCCATTGAAGCTAGACATGGGATCCAAACATCTAAGTTGGCATTGTGGAAAGAGACAGCTTATCACAGGGACCCATGCCCAAGAAAACAAATAAAGAGTCCAGTTATCTGAGTTGGTGTTCTAAAAATAGGAATGGCTCTTTTACTAGAGTTGGAACATACAAACCAGTCAAGACGGCTTGATTATGAGTCTCTTTAATACTGAGTCAAACATTTCTATGTTGCTTTAAAGACTGGATTGTTAACTACATCTGGACAGAACTAATCCTAATCCTACAGTGGAGGGTTAAGTAGCTGCCCCTGAGCGAGAAGGCAAGATGAACTGTGAAGAAATAATAGACACTTCGGGCTTTTATGTAACTGTGGTAACAGGAATCCCAGTCAGTTCGCCATGACGTTGAAATTGAAGGTTACCAAAATGGTCAAAAAAAACTTGCTTCACTAAAGTGACCAGGAAATTTCAGTTGAAATTATCAACTGGGCAACACTTTTAAAATATAATAGAATGGCCATTTGTATGACTATGAACGTATGTAGTTTTAAAAGTTCCAGGGATTATTTCTTTCTGGTGTTGAGAGTGCATCCAAAAATCAACGCGTGCTTAGCAGCAATGCAGTTGGAATTAAAATCCCATTAAATCTCACTCTGTGAGTTTCCCTAATTAAAGTCTCACTCTACTTCTCAGTAAATACTTATTAGAGGAATCATTAGGTGAAGTCCCAGATTATCAATGTTTGAATATAAATACCAAATATGAGACAGCAAGTATCCAAATGTTTAAGGCAGTGTCATTAATAAAATGGAATTAGCCTGGAAAATGTCATCAGAAATGTCTTCAATGTCAGGGAGGGTACCAGGAGGGGCTGCTGTTCTCACTGACGGTAGTGAATTTGTTTTTTCTTGTCCTCGTACATCTACTCTAATTCAAGCAAAAAGGCATTCATTTTTGGAGAGTTTTAAACAGGATTCTCTCTAAGATGACTTTCAGTCCCAAATCCCTTGTACCTTTAATTGTGCTTTTCAGAGTTGTCTGTTTTCCTCCCAGCACTATCAGAGTCCTGTGTGTGAGCTGAGGTGAGGATTATGGTCATGCAGACACTTCAGTCCATCAGAGCAACTCTACTTTTATCTCTTTTTTATACTGGGATTTGCAGTATATTTTTATTTGAAGACAGTGTTTTATGTATAAAAGACAAGCATTTTGGGGGCAAAGAAGATTCAATGGGACTGGGTACACACCAATGAATCTCTAGATAAAGGACTTTTTGTTGTTATTCCAAAGGTCATTTAAATATGGTTAGATCTGCCTATTACTGACTAATATTTAAATAATATCACTTAATTACCAATGCATAAGACCAGGGCAGGAATTCATGTTCTGAGAAAAGCATATTAATAACTTACTTCCATGAAAGCAGCACTTTTTTGAGAAAAGGAAAATGAGGTATCTCAGCCTGCTACTTAAGTGAGATAATTAATGTATCTCTGGAATTATCTATGCATGGTAGACCTTGATGTTTGTCAGCAAAGGATAACCAAAGTCATTCCCAGGAATAAATTACATATATTTTAAAAACATATTAAAGAGACTAATTTAGTGGAAAAAACTTCTTCTTCATATTAGCAAAATACATTTAATTATGACAATGAAAATACAAAGAAAATGGTACTTGAAGGGGGAAATTAAAAAGGTAAGGGAAATTCAGAATCCAGAATAATCACAACCTGAGCCCAAATAAGGTAAATCTTTTGAGGAAGTTATAGTTTAACAATAATTTGATATGATACTTTTCAAGTACAGTATTTAACTTTGCATTATTATTAATCTTAGGTTCTGTACCTTGGGAAGAATATGAATCATAATATGAGATACATATTTGGGTAATGAAAGAGCAATGACTATTATGGCAGGGAACCTCTGACTTGAGAGAAACATTGAGCAGTCTGAGTTAGAAGACAAAGGAGTTGGGTTCTGAGCTAAGCTTTACCAAACATTACTGACCGTCGGCAATTCACATTCGCTGTCTAGTTTCCAGTTTTTCTGTAATTTGAAGACATTGAATTAGTAATCCTTAAAGTTCTTTTCTGTTATAACATTATACGAATGAAAACAAAATAAAAAGCTTGGACTCAAAGCACATGTGGTATCTCAGTGAATGGATTTCTGACAAAACCTACTTGAGTTTAAAAAAAAAAAATGTGATTTTATAGCAGCCTGGGTACAGGGGCCAAGCAGTTTTTAAACCAGAAGACAAATAGAAGGAGTGATTGTAAGAGGTTATTAAGAAAACTGAAAAGAACACATTTGGCATTCATGAGGAAAGTGAATACTACCTCTCGAATTGTTTTTGCTTGAGAGAAGAGTGGTCTTTGGCTTCTCATCTCTCTTTTCGTTGACTTTAATAACTTGGATTTAACTCCTACCAAATTTGAATATAAAATTAATAGAAAATTCTACTGCTCAAAAAAATAAAAACACCCTCCTTCCATAAATTGCCACTATGTATGATAGTTTGCCATTTGAGATGTATCATTGAGCATTCTTAGTTGCAAACAACAAAATTCACTACAATAGTTTTAGTAGAAAGTAATTCATTTGAAGCTTATTGGTAGCACAAGAAAATCTGTATAGGTCAAGGGCACCAGGCTTAAATGTTAAATATCTAGGAAAAATATGCCTAGGGAACACCGGTCCAGGAGTGATGCCAAGGGAATGCTGTCGCAAAACAGGATTTTCATCAGTTGATGTTAATAGCTGATTATGCTCAGAAATTCATGGTTAAGTACTGCCTCCCCTTGTGGATTTTAGTATTTTTATCTGATTCTGGTAGATGAGACACAGTCCATATTGTCCTCAACGTAGTGAGGTGAAATTCATGTTGTTGAGGTTATATATAACTTACCTTCTTGATTGTATTCACTAGCCCTTTGAGCAAATACTAAAGTATTTGAATAAAGAGACTATGACTACAATAGAATTTTCACATTTTTATAACTCTACTACGGAGGAATCCTTTTTGGTGAATATTTACATAAGATATAAATATTCTCACTTTTGCCTCATATCTCTTTCTCAATCTTCTTTGTCAATAATTATCCAATTTTATTCCTTCCATGTGACTGCCTATTGGGTGAAAACTTTGGCCATTGACAATTAATTGGTAGATCTCTACTTCTGATCCTATCACTGGATGTATCATAGTTTGTTTAAACATTAATGCATTGAAGGACATTTGTGTTGCTTCCATTTAAAGCTCCTGTGAATCTTCTAATATAAATTTTTATAGGATGCCATGTTTTTGTTTCTCTGGAATAACTGTTCCCAAATGCAATTGTTTGTTATATGATAGTTGGATGTTTATTTTGTTTGTATTTTTCTTTTTCTGTTTTTTTTTTTTAAGAAACCACCAAATTGTTTTCTGAGTGACATAATTTCTTTACTTCTCACCAAAATTTTGTGTTTTCAGTATTTTTTGTTTTAGCCAATCTGATAGGTGTATAGTGATCTCAACGTAATTTTACTCTACATTTCCCTAAATACAAATAATGTCAAACAACCTTTCATGTGCTTATTTGACATCTGCTTATACTCTTTGATATGATGTCTGTTCATGTCTTTTGCCTAATTTATTATAAAATGTTGAATTATATGAATGCTTTATATATTCTAACTACTAGTTTTTATTTATTATTATTGGATATATGATTTCCAAATATTTTTGTTCCAGTATATTTTTTTCCAGACTTTCCTCACATGGTCTTTTTTTTTTTTTTTTTTTTGAGACAGAGTTTTGCTCTTGTTGCTCAGGCTGGAGTGTGCAATGGTGCAATCTCAGTTCACTGCAACCTCCGCCTCCCTGGTTCAAACAATTCTCCTGCCTTAGCCTCCCAAGTAGTTGGGATTAGAGGCATGTGCCACCATGCCCAGCTATTTTGTATTTTTAGTAGAGAAGAGGTATCTCCAGGTTGGTCAGGCTGGTCTCAACCTCCTGACCTCAGGTGATCTGCCTGCCTTGGCCTTCCAAAATTCTGGGATTACAGGCATGAGCCACTGCGCTCTGCCCCTCACATGGTCGTCTATAGAACAATAGTCTAAAAAACTGATGAAATCTTACTCATCAATTTTTTCTTTTATGGGTTGTCCTTGTGATGTCAAGTTTAAGTATTCCTTGCTTTTAGCCTTGCATCCTAAGATTAGTCTCTTAATCCTTGATTTTTGATGACTTGGTTGAATTTGTTTGTCAAATTTCCAGAGGAATATATACTTCATATCCATTTGATAAGGGGAGAAAGGACATGAGAGGAGTGCAAAAGCATGGGCAATGTATTATGTCACAAAGAGTACAAGTTTTGGTGTCATATAGACTCAAGAGTGAATTGATCAGTTTGGCAACATATTGGCTATGTGACATCAGTTGATTTACTTCTGTGTATATTAATTTTTGATTATCAAAACAGGAATAAAATATCTGTATCACAAGTTGGCATTATAGATTAAGGAATAGAACATTGGGCATTTGATATGTACTCAATAAAGAGAAAAAACAAGCTGTCAGGATTAATATAATTTATCATACAGCAAAGCATGTGTCAGTATTTATTGGTGTAGGGGAATTTAGTTATAACACCTCGTATTCTCATATTGCCATTCTGAGTGCTGAAGAAGACAGAAACTTGGGATATTATCTTGAAGCAAGAGAGCATTTCTTTGGGTAGCAATAGGGAATAGAAAACACCAAAGATGATATAAACAAAAATATGAGTGTGGTGGGAGATGTGTTTCATATAACCAATACTCCTTAATTCTTTCATTCTTCTCTGTCCTAGTCAAACAGAAGACTATACGTTCCAGCCTTTCGTTTTGGTGGTGTCATGTGGCTGTATCTGGCTAATGGGCAGTGGAGAGAAATAGCATGTATCACTTATGAACTGAGGGAGCAGACCACTCCACATAATCCTCTAGCTCTCTTTTCCCTTACTGTGGCATCCTAGAAACTACGTGGCATGTTGGAGCCACAAGTTAGAAGTAGGGTATATCTCTATGATAGTTACCAATGGAAGGGAGCTGCCTACGGGAGAGACTTCAGAGGACTTTGAATCAGTAACAAATAAACTTTTCTGTGTAAAGTCAGTGGGATTTCAGTTTATTTCTACAGCTTGGGCTAGCCAATTCTTACTGATATAGAAATTTTTTTTTTGAGATGGAGTGATCTTGGATCACTGCAACCTCAGGCTCCCAGGTTCAAGCAATTCTCATGCCTCAGCCTCTCCAGTAGCTGGGATTACGGGCACACGACAACATGCTTGGCTAATTTTTGTATTTTTCTAGTAGAGACAGGGTTTCGCCATGTTGGCTAGGCTGGTCTCAAACCCCTGACCTCAAGCAATGCACTCACATTGGCTTCCCAAAGGACTGGGATTACAAGCATCAACCACCATGCCCAGCCCAGAATATTTTCCAGTAATGGTCACAGCTTAGTCTGGCAGTGCGTCTTACTAAAACTCAACAGCAGGATACATCTTAATATATTTACATTCAAATGCTCAACTTTTTGGAAGTGCACTTGCAGAACTTAAATGGGGGTTAAGAAAATTTATAGCAAATTAAAATAGCATTATATATTAACTATAATCTATATCACAATATATGGATTAAATTATTTTATTCAAATTATAAATAAAATATGTTGCAAACAATAGTTATCAATTAATTTTCCTTTTAATATAATGTTTCATGCTGATATTTTTAATCACAAATATGAGACTGCATCTTCTCTCATTTTATAATATGAATGAAGTTTTTATCTTGTTTTGCATTTGGTGCTAGTAAGAACTGGGAATTCTAATTTGAAAGATTTACTATTGAAAACTACACAATATATTTCACTTTGTTAAAATATTTGTAGGATTTTCTTAATATTAATCTAGAATTAACAAAGTGATTTGTTTAATTTGAAGATCATTGTAGAAACATATCAGATCATTTACTGCAATGTGAATATCAAAATCCATCATCCTACTTGAAGAAATTATTTTTTGTCTCATCTTATTTGTTTATATTTATTTAGAGACAGAGTCTTGCTCAGTTGCCCAGGGGCTGGGGTGCAATGACATGATCTCAGCTCACTGCAACCTCCGCCTCCTGGGATCAAGCGATTTTCCCACCTCAGCCTTCTAAGTAACTGGGATTGCAAGTGTGAGCCACCATGCCCGGCTAATTTTTTTCTTCCATATTTTTAGTAGAGAAAGGGTTTTGCCATGTTGGCCAAGCTGGCTGATTTTATTTTCCTATACCAATAATAGTATCTTTTTTTTTCTTACAATGATACCAATTGCTATGTAATTTTAAAAAAAAAAAACTAATTTGATACTATAATTTTATATAATAAAATGTTAAGATTTTTTTCTATTACTCTACCTACAAAATAATTTTTATTTGAAAAGCTAGTAGTTTGTCTTTAAAATTTTAAATGCATCGAAAGGCTTTCTTGTCTGTCTGACCCTACAAAGTGAATTATAAATACTTGCTTAACACTTATTAACATTTATTAATAACATTTCAATATTTAAGTGTTTGCCAGAAACATTTTCTACTTTCTTTTCAAATATACTAATATTTAGTAGATATTAGTGTGTGTAAGTTCTAGATACAACATTTTGCTCTTTTGGAGAGCTAGCTCAGTTCGGCGTGCAAAAATAAATGTTCATATTAGCCATTCATAATCTAGCAAAGTTATTTAGACATATAGATTTTAATAGTGTTAATTACTTATAACTTACATTATTTTTATAGTGTGGCTAAATTAAGTAGCTGCGTTTTGGGTAACTTCTTTGTTAAAAAAGGAAAAAAAAAAGTGTGATCTTTGTACTTGCCTGAGATACTAGGACTCTTATCTGTAGCCTTCTTTTTGTTACAGAAAAAAAATACAAGATCTGAATACTGTCATTCTACAGTGGATTCAGATGAGCTCTGTAAACGGCTGTCCTGAGCAGTTAGATTCCCTGAGTCTTTTACAAAAAGACAAGCATCTCATGTCCTGGAAAGGGAGCCTGGAGCTTAACAATGTAAAAGTGGGGAATTGGTTGAGAGTACTGCAACTTCTGAGGACTTCCGTGATCCGAAACTAACTTACTTTGTTTACCACTTCGTTACACTTAGCGTTACATTTATACTGCATGGGACTAGTCCTCATTTTTGACACAAAGCTGTACTTTTACTATCTTCAGGCACCCTGACTTACACCATCAGCCTTAAGCTCTGTGACTTTTCCCTCCCTCCTCTCTAAATATTCAAGCTCTGCTTCTTCATTTGGGCCTTAAATATTAAATAGGTATTCTATATATTGAAACAGCACCTTAGAATACTTTACAATACTAAAGAGTGATTTAGATAACACTCACTCTCTTGCTTTTATATATTAATGTTACTGTTTTGGGGGAATATTTTTGGATTGGTTTTCTTGATCAAGGAAATGGCCCAGGGATGGAGTCAGTAAACTGGAATTCATGAAGGTATTCAGGGTTGAATATCTGAATATCTACAGTTCTGCTTTTTCTACCTTTGAGAACTGTGGTTTCATGACTGAGTTTGTCACATGGTGAATAAGCAAAGAGAAAACAATCTTCATGCAGCTTCAGCTTGATTGACAAAGAGTGGTTTTCAAAATGGCAGTTTGCTGCTTCCATGTTGTAGGATAACATTTTGTTTACCCTGAATTGTTAAAACCAATTGCAGTTGCAATTCCAGAGTAGCCTACCTTTATAATGTAAGGTTTGAATGATTTGTCAAAAGTGCTAAGCTCTAGATTTAGAGTTTCAAAAAAAAAAAACCCTTTGATTTTCCCAAAGTGATACTATGAAGCTTTGAAATGGCTTGACTTCGCCCAGGCATTAGGTTTCCCTGCAGAGCATACAGGCTTTGCAGTCAGTATTTTGATCCCCAAAGGAATGCCTTTTGGAATTGCCAAGCTAGCACAAATCCTAAAGCTTAAAAGTGCCTGCTGTTCTACTACTACTGTTGTGTGTCTTGTTGAAGTTTCCTTTACGTACTTCAAACACATTGAAACAAATCAGAAAACTGTATCAAGGGGTGAGAGAAAATAGCAGGAGAGATTACATTTTATTATTCCTTTTATTCTTGAGCTCTAGTTCCTAGACTTTCAGACAAGTAGAGTGAGATGAAAGATGGCACCTGCTGTTTTACTGAAAGAGTCTTGGTTCCTGTTGCTCAGGTACAAGCTCTAGGATGAATATATCACAGCTATATCTTGGGAATGTCTTAGTTCTCTTCTGAAAGCTGCACATTTTTAGGGCATGCAAGTGGGATAGGAGGAAAAAAATAAAAATGAATTTAGGCTTGTTGTGGTCACAGAAACACTTGATAAGGAAACGAAAAATTTTAAGATTTTATTGGATTATTTTCACTCTGTTGCTGTATATATTTGGGAGCTTATTGAACTATCCTTCCCTGTGTTGTTGAGAGAAGAATGTTGGACCAGAAATCCATAGAACTAGGGGTTAGAATTATGGCTTCAACATTCCCTAGCTCTGTGAATTTGGCCAAATTACTTAGTTTCTTTACTTATTTCTTCTTCTTTATAATAGGACAAATTATATGATCTCAATATTTTATACTTTACAGGACTATTGTGAGGCTCAAGCACTGAATAAATGTAAGAAATTGTTGGAATTGTCTCATAGAAGTTGGGCCCAGCAGATCTGTGATATTTTTTTCAACATATATATATATATATATTTTATATATTTATATATATTTTTCAACATATATATATATATATATATATATATATATGTATATGTATAATCACATTATCTCAACATGTTTTGGTCAGTAAGATTGCAGATTTCAATAGGCATACTCACCAAATTGTGAATCTGGAACTGGGAGAGTAGACTGGTCTAAGATTTTCCCTGGTGGCGTAAGCTTTTACCAACAGATTGTTCAAATTTCAGGCATTCTACCTTGTTTACGTTTTGGATTGGGTACCATGTGCTAAAGGAATGTGCAGTAGCCTGAGAGGCTCCTACTATTTTCAAGAAGGTTCTGCCTCAGGAATCAACTACAGAATAGTAACACGATGGATTCATGTGATGCTTTTACTTTTCTCCTTTTTATTATTTCTTTCCTTCCTGCCACAAACAGCTGTGCACTTACAATCTATCTATATGAACAAAAGAACTATTCATTCTAGTGCTCAAATTTGCTTGTAGAAGTGAGAATTTTGTTATGAGTTTAAGTCTTTACAAAATTGGATATGCAATATCCACTTCATTTTTCAATTTATCTGTTCATTGAAGGAAAGGCAATATATTTCAGTAGAAACAACAAAAAATATGAATAAGATTTTGGTGCACTGGTTTCTTATTTGGCCATTTTTCTTCTTGCTGAAGAAAGAGAGTCTGTAAAAAGATGAATAGATCTGTTTGGGATAGTCTATGACTTATGGAATGGAAATACCTTTTATATTTGGCATTGAGGGTGAGTGGAGAAGGGTCTACTTTGTTTGCATCACACCTCTATGAAATAAAGCGTGGCATTGTATTTATGCCACTGTCTTATTCCAGTCAGTGTTGCTATAAAGGAATATCTGAGAATGAAAAGACATTTATTTGGCTCATTCTTCAGAGTAAACAAGAAACATGGCACCAGCATTTGCTTCTAGTGAAGGCCTCAGGCTGCTTCCACTCATTGTGGAAGGTGAAGTGGAGCTGGTTTGTAGAGATCACAAGGTGAAAGAAAACAAGAGAGCAGTCCAGAAAGTGCTGGGCTCTTTCTAAGAACCAGCTCTAGCAGGAACTAATGGAGTGAGAACTGACTCACCAACTCCACACCCCATCCAGGGAAGACATTGATCTATTCATGAGGAATCGGTTCCCAGGACCCAAACCCTCATGAGACCCCACTTCGAACACTGGGATCAAATTTCAACATGGGATTTAGAGGAAACAAACATCTGAAATATAACACCTACTAATACCTTCTGTTCTTATAGTAAAGATTCTCACTCTGAATAGATAATAAAGAAAGAAGAGAAAACCCACCTACGTAAGCAGTTTAACCCACTTTTTTATTTAGAAATATATGAATAAGAAAACATAGGTCAATTGGCAACAATTTAATCAATGCTAGCAACACAAATAAAAGATAATTAAAAAAGGAAAAAAGACAAGAAAACAACAACTGGCTCTGGATAAACCAATAAACTTCATGGAAGGAAACATAACTTTAAATGCATTTCATTTAAATGCTTACAGCAATCCAAAGTTTTGTTGCTGTTGTTGTTAAACAAACCAACATGCTCCTTTTAGAAAGGAGAAAACATCAAAAAGAAAGAGTTCATGTAAATTTTAAAATATTGGCCAAATATTTTAAAGTTAACAGAACTGGAGAAAACTTCAAGTAAATCTTATAGAGTATTATTTAAACAAAGATGTAAAGTTAGACAAAAAATATGAAAGATATAAAGAGACAACATTCATCTACGTGAAAATAAAAAGGAGGAAGCTTTGAAGAAACCTCAGAAAAAATACATACAGTGCTAAGCAGGGTTGAAGGAGAAAGACAGAATGTAGTAAAATTGTGTTTCCAAAAAATGTTATTTCCATGGGTTATTTGGGAACTGGTGGTATTTGCTTACAGGAGTAAGTTCTTTAGTGGTGATCTGTGAGATTCTGGTGTACCCATCACCCAAGCAGTATACACACTGCACCCAATTTGTAGTCTTTTATCCCTCACCGGCTTCCTGCCCTTTCTCCCTGAGTCCTCAAAGTCCATTGTGTCATTCTTACGCTTTTGGATCCTCATAGCTTAGTTCCTACTTATGAATGAGAAGATGTGATGTTGCTGTGGACTTGTCGTAGATGACTTTTATTACATTGAGGTATGTCCCTTGTATACTGGTTTTATTGAGTGTTTTAATCATAAAGGGATGCTGGATTTTGTCAAATGATTTTTTTCTGCATCTATTGAGATTATCATGTGACTTTTGTTTTTAATTCTATTTATGTGGTGTATCACATTTATTGACTTGCATATGTTAAACCCTCTCTGCATCCCTAATATGAAACCCACTTGATCATGGTAGATTTTGATATGTTGTTGGATTTGGCTGATATTTTGTTAGGGATTTTTGCATCTATGTTCATCAGGGATATTGGTCTGTAGTTTTCTTTTTTAGTTATGTTCTGTCCTGGCTTTGGTATTAGGGTGATGCTGGCTTTTTAGAATGATTTAGGGAGGATTCCCTCTTTCTCTGTCTTGTGGAATAGTGTCAATAGGATTGGTACCAATTCTTTGACTGTCTAGTAGAATTCTGTCGTGAATCCATCTGGTCCTCCATCTAATCCTGTATGTTTCTTTGTTGGTAATTTTTTTATCGTAACTTTAATCTTGCTGCTCGTTATTGGTCATTTCAGGGTATCTAATTCTTCCTGATTTAAGCTAGGAGACTTGTATCTTTCCAGGAATTGATCCATCTCCTCTAGGTTTTCTAGTTTATGCATGCAAAAATGTTCATAGCAGCTTTGAATGATCTTTTGTATTTCTGTGGTGTCAGTTGCAATGTCTCCCGTTTCATTTCTAATTGAGCTTATTTGAATTTTCTTTCTTCTTTTCTTGGTTAATCTTGCTAATGGTTTATCAATTTTATTTATCTTTTCAAAAAACCAGCTTTTTATTTCATTTATCTTTTGTTTTTCTTTTTGTTTCAATTTCATTAGTTCTGCTCTGATCTTGGTTATTTCCTTTCTTCTGCTGTTTTTCCTGTTCCTTGAGGTGTGACCTTAGATGATCTACTTGTTCTCTGTCAGAGTTTTTTTTTTTTTTTTAAATTGCATTTTAGGTTTTGGGGTACATATGAAGAACATGCAAGATTGTTGCATAGGTGCATACGTGGCAGTGTGATTTGCGGCCTTCCTCCCCTTCACCTATATGTGGCATTTCTCCCCATGCTATCTCTCCCCAACTCCCCACCCTCCGCTGTCCCTCCCCATTTCCCCCCAACAGACCCCAGTGTGTGATGCTCCCCTCCCTGTGTCCATATGTTCTCATTGTTCAACACCCGCCTATGAGTGAGAATATGCGGTGTTTGATTTTCTGTTCTTGTGTCAGTTTGCTGATAATGATGGTTTCCAGGTTCATCCATGTCCCTACAAAGGACACAAACTCATCGTTTCTGATGGCTGCATAATATTCCATGGTGTATATGTGCCACATTTTTCCTGTCCAGTCTATCATCGATGGACATTTGGGTTGGTTCCAGGTCTTTGCTATTGTAAACAGTGCTGCAATGAACATTTGTGTGCATGTGTCCTTATAATAGAATGATTTATAATCCTTTGGATTTATACCCAGTAATGGGATTGCTGGGTCAAATGGAATTTCTATTTCTAGGTCCTTGAGGAATCGCCATACTGTCTTCCACAATGGTTGAACTAATTTACACTCCCACCAACAGTGTAAAAGTGTTCCTATTTCTCCACATCCTCTCCAGCATCTGTTGTCTCCAGATTTTTTAATGATTGCCATTCTAACTGGCATGAGATGGTATCTCAATGTAGTTTGAAGGCATTAGGCCTATGAACTTTCCTCTTAGCATCATGTTCACTGTATCCCAGAAATCTTGATAGGTTGTGTCACTACTGTTACTCAGTTCAAGGAATTTTTAAATTTCCATTTTAATTTCATTTTTGACCCAATGATCATTCAAGACATATTATTTAATTTCCATGTATTTGCATGGTTTTGAAGGTTCCTTTTGGAGTTGATTTCAGTTTTATTCCATTGTGTTCTGACAGAAGGCTTGATATAATTTCAATTTTCTTAAATTTATTGAGGCTTGTTTTGTGGTTGACCATATGATCTATCTTGGAGAAAATTCCATTTGATGAATAGAATGTATATTCTGTGGTTGTTGCATAGAATGTTCTGTAAATGGGTATAATGTTCTGTAAATACCTTTTAGGTCCATTTGTTCCACAGTATAGTTTAAATCCATTGTTTCTTTGTTGACTTTCTGTCTTAATGAACTGTCTATTGCTGTCAGTGGAGAATTGAAGTCCCTCACCATTATTGTGTTGCTGTCTGTCTTATTTCTTAGGTTTATTAGTAATTGTTTTATAAATTTGGGAGCTCCAGTGTTAGGCGTATATATATTTAGTATTGTCATTGTTACATAAATTTTGGAGCTCCATGTTATGTGCATATACAGTTAGGATTGTAATATTTTCCTGTAGGACATGGCCTTTTATTATTATATAATGTCCCTCTTTTTTTTAATTTAAAAAAAAATTTTATGTCCCTCTTTGTCTTTTTTAACTGCTGTTGCATTAAAGTTTGCTTTGTCAGATATAACAATAGCTACTCCTGCTTGATTTTGGCATCCATTTACATGTAATATCTTTTTCCACCCCTTTACCTTAAGTTTATGTGAGTCCTTATGTGTTAGGTGAGTCTCTTGAAGGCACCAGATAGTTAGTTGGTGAATTATTATTCATTCTACAATTGCATATCTTTTAAGTAGAGCATTAAGGTAATTTACATTCAATGTTAGTATTGAGATGTGAGGTACCATTCCATTCATTGTGATATTTGTTACCTGTATACCTTGTTTTTTTTTTACATTGTATTTTTGTTTTGTAGGTCCTGTGAAATTTATGTTTTAAAGAGGTTCTATTTTGATGTGCTTCCAGGATTTGTTTCAAGATTTAGAGCTCATTTTAGTAGTTTTTGTAGTGCTGGCTTGGTAGTGGAGAATTCTCTCAACATTTGTTTGTCTGAAAAAGACTGTAGCTTTCCTTCATTTATGAAGCTAGTTTTGCTGGTTACAAAATTATTGGCTGATATTGTTTTGTTTCAGGAGGCTGAAGATAGGGCCCCAACCCCTTCTAGCTTGTAAGGTTTCTGCTGAGAAATCTGCTGTTAATTTGATAGGATTTCCTTCATAGGTTACCTGGTACTTTTGCCTCACAGCTCTTAAGCTTCTTTCCTTTATCAGATAATCTGATGACAATGTGCCTAGGCAATGATCGCTTTGTGATGAATTTCCTAGGTGTTCTCTGAACTTCTTGTATTTGGATATCTAGGTCTCTAGCAAGACCAGGGAAGTTTTCCTCAATTATTCCCACAAATATGTTTTCCAAACTTTTAGATTTCTCTTCTTCCTTAGGAATGCTGATTATTCTTAAGTTTGGTCATTTAACATAGTCCTTGACTTCTTGGTGTCTTTGTTCGTATTTTCTTCTTCTTTTTTCTTTGCCTTCGATTGGGTTAATTTGAAAAACTTGTCTTCAAGCTCTGAAGTTCTTTCTTCCACTTGTTTGATCCTATTGGTGGAACTTTCCAGAATATTTTGCATTTCTATAAGTGTATTCATTGTTTCCTGAAGTTTTGATTGCCTTTATTTATGCTATCTATTTTGTTGAAAATTTCTCTCCTCATTTCTTGTATCATTTCTTGGATTTCCTTAAATTGGGCTTTGCCTTTCTCTGGTACCTCCCTGGTAAGCTTAATAACTAACCTTAATTCTTTCTCAGGTAAATCAGGAATTTCTTCTTGGTTTGGGTCCATTGCTGGTGAGCTAATGTGATTTATTGGGGGATTTAAGAAAACTTGTTTGGTCATATTACCATCATTGGTTTTCTGGTTGGTTCTCTTTTGAGTAGGCTGTGTCAGAGAAAAGGTCTAGGGCTCAAGGCTGTTGTTCACATCATTTTGTCCCATGAGTGTTACCTGGATGTAGTACTCTCCCCCTTTTCCTAGAGATGTGGCTTTCTGAAAACAGAACTGTAGTGATTGTTATTTTTTCTTTGGAATCTAGCCAGTTAGCAAGTCTACCAGGCTCCAGACTGGTACTGGGGTTGTCTGCACAGAGTCCTGTGATGTGAAGTGTCTGTGGGTCTCTCAGCTGTGGCCAGCGCCTGCTTCAGTGGAGGTGGCAGGGGAGTGAAATGAATACTGTGAGGGTCCTTAACTTTGGTTGTTAAATCCACTTTTTGTCCTGGTTGGCCTTCTGCCAGGAGGTGGCGCTTTCAAGGCATCCGCTGTGGTAGTATGGGGAGGAAGAAGTGGTGGCTGTGGCCTTAAAATCCCCAAGAGTATATGCCCTTTGTCTTCTGCTACCAGGGTGGGTGGGGAAGGACCATTAGGCGGGAGCAGGGCTAGGCATGTTTAAGCTTAGACTCTCCTTGGGAAGCTCTTGCTGCAGCTGCTGTGAGGGATGGGTGTGTGGTTCCCAGGTCAATTGTCATGCAGGTTGTCAGGGAAGTTGGTGAAAGCCAGAAGTAACAGGCCTCACCCAACTCCCACACAACCCAAAGGGCCATTCTCACTCCCAATGTGCCCCCCTTTGTCACCACCAAGTTTGTTTCCAGACAGTTGGCAAGCAGGGCTGAGAACTTGCCCCAGGCAAGAAGGAAAGAAAAGAAAGAAAGAAAGGGAAAGGAAGGAAGGCAGGAAGGGAGGGAGGGAGGGAGGGAGGGAACAAAAGGAAAGAAAGAAAAAATATTGGAACAGAGTGAAGAGACAACCTATGGAATGAAAGAAAATATTTTCAAATCACATATCTGATAAGAAGTTAGTATCTAAATAAAAGGAACTCAATAGTAAGAAAACTAAAACTCAAAAACTAGACACAGTATCTGAACAGACTTTTGTTCTCAAAAGTTATACAAATGGCTCACAGATATACAAAAAAAACAGTCAACATTACTAATGATTAGAGAGATGAAAATTAAAACTGTAAGGAAATTGTACCCCACACCTGTTCGTATGGTTATGATCAAGAAGAAAAGTAACAAATTCTGGTGAGGCTGTGGAGGAAAAGTAACCTTCATACTTGTTGTTGGGAATGTAAACTAGTATAGCTGTTATGGACAATTGTATGGAGGTCCATGAAAAAGTTAAGAATAGAACTACAATAGGATCTAGTAATCCACTTCTGGGAATATATCCAAAATAAATGAAATCAGTATGGTGAAGAGGTATCTGCACCCCATGTTCATTGTAGCATTATTCACAGGGGATGTATAGGAGAAAAAGACTGGGATTGTGTTCTGTTGATGAATATGAAAATTCTTTAAAATCAGTAGGCTGGGGGTCCAGCCAGTATTGTTCAACAGTGCAAATACAGATAAAGCAAGGACAGATGGGCCAGCTGGATGTTGTGGAATTTTTCTACTATACTAAAATGGAGAGACTTTTTGAAACTGTGAGAGGTTTTTTTAAAAATGAACTAAGTTTCTTAGAGTCCCTATTTAAGGAAGATTCCAGAAAATGAGGAGACCACACTACTCAATTACTAAGTATCTATGTGTTTTCTTCTCTGCTAGAAAATTAGTCCTTAGGCCAGATCAAATAGAGCAGATGATCTGAAAAATAAATTTTGTCTGTAATATGTAAGATTAATATATCCAGCTATTTTAATGAACTTAGGTTCCTAGTTGTATAAAATTATGGGCTAATTTATTAGGAAAGCATGGAGAATCAGGTGGATGCCTGAAAACTAGATTTATCTAAAATGATGTATATTTAAATGCACTAAAGAAGAGCAGTCTCCTAAAGTCATAGTGTATTCTAGCAGAAAATAACCCTAAATATCAAGTGTGACTTCATTTTCAAAATAAGGAAATTAAATCAAAGGGAGGAAAATTAATTTGGCACAAATGAGTCCTAAACAAACGTATCAAGCTCTTGACTTTTGCTCAATGATTTTTTTTCTTCTCTTTACCGCATTGGGGTTCTTTGGAGATAATCTCAAGCATTGCTATGAGAAGGTAAAATACACCGGTTCCTAAAACCATATTGAGGCTAGAGTAAGGCAACTCATCATTATAAAGAGAATTTAATTTGGTAGATTTTCATCTCATCGATGCTCACATTTTGAGTTAAACAACAAATATATCAATCACTGAAGCAAATGGTAAGGACAACTCATTATTAGATTAAGTAGAAGGACTGGAAATAGAAAAACCAAGTTTGCTTTTGAACATTCTAGTGCAAAGTAAGAAAGACAATACTGGGATTGTAGATAATTTTAAAAAGCAGAGAGGAAAACAGCAAGAACAGCTATTAACTTGTTTAAAAGCATCTGACATTAGAAGTAAAAAGGATGTGTTTAGTGTGAAATTGTTCTTTTAGCAAAAAGTGATATATTTCCTTATTGCTTTAATAATAACATGGCAGTATCTGTATTTCCCCAGAAATGTTTTATTCAAAAGAAGTTGCTCAGTATAAATGCCTGATAATAGGCTATAGCTCATAAAGCAATAAGTTATCTAGGTACATCAACAAAGGGAGTATAAAATTACATAGTAAAACCTTCTGGTTGGACCAACTATCAAAGAACATGGTTTATGGCTTTGAAAATGGAAAATGAATTTATAGTTTGAAGTGTCAAAAAAGATAAGCCTGTACCTGAATATTCTGTGCCCAATTAACTGATAGTATGTTTCTGTTTTTAGTAAAAGTCTAGAATAAAGCTTAATATATAGTATAAAAGGCTGCCTTACATGTCCAAAAAAGTCAAATTATTATAGAGGCATGATTTCTGCTTTGACAATTTTATTAAGCATTTTCAGCAGCTTAATTTTTATTGACCAGATGTATATCGTATATCCATTATGTGCTGTGCATGGTTGTGGGGACCACTGGAGATTTAAACATGGTGAACTCCCCTGAAAGGTTTCTTATTGATGAAGCAAACACTTACTGTGACACAAGACTGAGAGTGATCTGTTGAAATAGTTGCACAAATGGCATCTACTTCGACGAATATGAGCAAAAAAAGATTAATTTTAGATTGTGTGTTTTGGAAAGGCTTTAAAGAGAGACAGGGTTTGGAGAGTTGACCCCTGAGGCAGAAGGTGAGCAGAGTATTTCAGGCAGGAAGTATGTCCAGGAACAGAAAAGTTCCCAGTAAGCCTGGAGACAAAGTAATTGGTTGCAGCTGCAAAACAGGAAGAAATTGAGAGACATAGAATGAAGGAAGGCTTCTGTATGCTGTTTCATTTCCTGTCACCACAAACCAATTCATCATGTGGCTTTTGTAGATCACACACAAGAAGGCTCCAGAAACAGCTCATGGAAGGTTCCTGAACCTTCAGATGACAGGTGGAAGCAGGGAGCTTCCAGCTGTATATTTCTGGCAGCAAATTAGAAACAGAGACTTCTCTAAATCACCAGTGTCCTACTTCCTCAGGCAGCATTTATCTAAACTCAATCTATCTTCGTTCCTGGTTATGTTAAATTTCTCCTCTTCCTACATTACCTGGAAGTTCATTCTTTTATGTCTTATGTTCATGCTGCTCACAAGCTACCCCTCACTGAAATATCCTTCATCCCTTGCTTGGCTTAGGCAGCTACTACTCGTCTTCAAGATTCTCCAATAATACTCATTTCTGAAGGATTTTCAGACAGCACCTAGGAAGAATAAGTCTCTTAGTTCACCCCAAACTCTTAGAACATTCTATATCACATACCTCAATAAAACATATATTTGTGTCAACTTCATAAGAAATTCAATAAGGAGGTATAGCTGAATGGGATTCTTAAGATCTATTGCTTCATAGAACATGTTACCATCATTAAACTGATTGGAATAAATAATCAAACATGTCTACCTCTTCAACAGAAGATGAGTCCCAGGTGAACAAGACATTCTATCTATATCTCTTCTTTGCTAGGACCTAGCCTAGTTTAGCCTGGCTACATATTGGCTTAAAAGATGAGATCGTACACTGTGGCTCACGCCTGTAATCCCAGTACTTTGAAAGGCTGAGAAGGGTGGATCACCTGAGATCAGGAGTTTGAGACCAGCTTGACCAACATGGTAAAACCCCGTCTCTAATAAAATACAAAAATTTGCCAGGCATGATGGCGTGTGCCTGTAGTCCCAGCTACTCGGGAGGTTGAGATAAGAGAATTGCTTGAGCCTGGGCAGTGGAGGTTGCAGTGTGCCAAGATCATGCCACTACACTCTAGCCTGGGTGACAGAGCAAGACTCCCATCTCGATTAAAAAAAAAAAAAAAGATGACTGAAAAAAAAGTCCAATCATTTATTCTCATTTGGTTCTATATTACATCTTAGAAACATTTTCTCCATACAAATAGTACATTATACTGCCAATTAGTATTTTAAAACTTCTGAGTATATCATATCTAAGAGCATTTTGCATAAGAAATTACACAGAGAATGCTTTTTTAAGTTCTTGCAGCTCTTCACAAACAAAAGTACATGTGTGAAAGCATTGCATTTTAATTAATCATCTCAATGAAGGATGATGTCAATTTTCTTTGCAATATTAATCACTTCCTATCACAAAGAATGCACCTGTACATACATATATGTACACACACACAGCTAAAGCACGGTGAGGATAAAGAGTAGCAAAGCTGCGATGATTTAGTATATGACTGTTTATGGTAATAAGTTATTTAAGTCCTTATAATATGCTTAAAATACTTTCCTGAAACAGGTTCCTTTTTTTTTTTTTTTAGAAAGAGTTAAAAAGCAAAACAATACATCAAAATTTTATGTGTTGTATTGGCAGTTTTTATGGTCTGATAGGTGGAAAATCCTATTACTGCCCAATAATATTTGTATAGGAAAAGGGTCAAATCACAAGATTTAAGAATGGGAGATGTGAGGAATCAAGTCCCATAACCTACTATAATTCTAGGGCTTTTGGTGCACAATTCAAAGGCCACCAGGATATAGGTCAATAAATCTGACTGATTCAGGTATTAATAATAGCATGAGGTTGAAGGTTTAGATAATAGATGAATACACGATTGGGCATAATTTATTCACTGCCACCTTTTCCAGCTATCCAGCTACTTTTTTTTTCCAGCCAGAATGTGTTTCTGATGCCAATTGTCTCTCCATTCTGTGCCTACATTGTGGAAGATAATTATGGAAGAAATAACATCCCTGTCACATACTTTTCTGCTTTTTCTTTTTATGATTATTTCATTTAAAAAATATTCCTGGAATCTGTATTTTAAGATGATGTGTATGAAAATAGAATGAGCATGCTCCTGGAGAGCATATTTTAGATCACCTACTGTGTAATAAAGAATTTGGCCAGGCTGTGTTCCCACTTCCTAGGAGGTAAATTCTAAATCCTAGGAATTTTTCAGTGTCTTCGTGATTCACGGTGGGACCACATCTGATAGTTTATGCTAATGAGGTGACTCACAGCAGGGGCCCCTAGATAGCTTATGCTAAGGAAATGACTCAGGATGGGGGGCTGGACACAAAAGAAAGACCAACCAAGTCATTCCAGGTTTGAGGCTTTGAGCCACGTGATATCAGTTTGACTTCTGTGGAGATTGGGTTCAACTGTGTGACCTATGATTGAATAAGTCATACTCATTTAATGAAACCCCAATAAAAACTTTCCGTATGAAAGCTGAGGTGGGTGTCCTTGGTTGACAGTACTCTATATACTGTCACACGTTGATGTGCTGGAAAAGTAATGCACCCTCGGTGATAATGGAAGCTTTGCAACGGAATGCTTCCCACACCTTGCCTTATGCATCTCTCTCTTTGGCCAATTCAGATTTGTATCATTTTTGATATGATAAAATGGAAATCATAAAAATAGTGCTCTGCTAAGTTCTATGAATCCTTCTAGCATGTCATCAAACCTAGAGAACTATGGAAGCCCCTGAAATTGTAGCCAGCTGGTCTAAAGTGAGGGTGAAGACTCCTCCACTTGTGTCTGGTGTCTGAAGTGAGGGCATTAGTATGGCAGATTGTGGCCAAAGCCAGTGAAGTTTGGCTTAATTTTGAGTATTTGTTGTCAGAACTCATTATGCCCACATTATTTTTCCATAAGGGTGAATCTGAGCCCAGGGAAAGTTTAGTGATGTCGTCAGTGTTGTAATGTGTTAGTGAAAAATCTGAAACAGGAGTGAGGTCCAATCTCCCTCATCCCTGTGTTCCTTATGTTATACCACGCTAGATATTAACACAAAATCTTATCTTTATATCCACAATAAAATTGTGACAGAGAATAAATCAAAGCAAGGAAAGAAATGGGCTAACAATGGGAGTAAAATCTCAAAGCTCATAACTACTATTTATAGAAGGCTTAGTAGACGCTGGGTGCTTTGCTAAGCACTTGAGAGACGTGATCTTATTTAATCTTCACAACAAATCTTCAAAGATCTCCATTTTACAGATGAAGAAGCTGAGCCTCATGGAATCTAAGAAACTTACATCAGGCAACAAAGATAAGAAGTACAGAGTTAACATATTGGGGAGGCAAAATAAAGTTTTAAGATAGAATATTCTGGAGGCAGTCATCCTTGATTCCTAAGGTGGCTTCATTTGAACTGGACATGTTTTATGATTAACTGTTTCAGTCCTTTCTACAAAGAAATACTATATTGTAAATTAAAAAGATCTTTTTAAAAAGCTAGTATGTGAATGCAGTGCAATCTCCCCCGCCTATCACTTGTTTTCACTTTATTTTTAATACTTGCATTAGGAAGTAAAGTTTAAATTGTTAATGAAAAAACAAATTTTGTAAAATATTTTAAAGAGGCTTATTCTGAGCCAGTATGACTGACTATAGCTCACAGAAACAGCCTCAAAGAGACCCGAGAAAGTATGCCTTTAGTGGTTGGATTACAGTTTGCTTTTATACATTTCAGGGAGGCAGGAGTTACAGGCAAAGACATAAATCAATATATGGAAGGTATACATTAATTCCACCCAATGATAAGTGGATTCAGAGACTCTTTAATCTGCAAATAATTAAGGGACAAACTTTGTCTAAAACCTTGGAGTTAGCAGGAAGGAATGTTTAAATTAAAATAAAGATGTGGTGTCAGTCAGTTATGATATGACCTGTTTAGCAAGATTAATGCCCCGTAGGCATGACTTAACACTTGCTTTGCATGGCCTTAGGTTTTGTTTATAATTTGGTATCTTATTGCCACAAAGAGTCTGTTCTGGCAGCCTCAGGATCCCTGTTCTAACATTGATGCTGGTCTGTTGCTGTGCCTACACTCCAAAAAGGAGATACTATAATGAAGAGTGTCCAACTTTCCTTCCCATTATGGCTGGGAACTCAATGTTTAAGGTTTCTTTAGGGTCCCCTCAGACAAGAGAGGGCTCATTTATTTAGCAAAGGGCTTAAGGTTTTACTTTTTCCTTTACAAAACTATTTGCATGAGATTTTTGCTTGCTTTTATGAAAAATTTTAACACGAACTATTAATGAGATAACAACCCATTCAAAGTAAGAATGTGGACTGAACATTGTGTGGCTGGAGAAAAATTCTTATCCAGTTGAAGAGCCAGCTTTTTCTTCGGTTAAATGGAGACAAGAATGCTAATTGTATCATGTGGTTGCTGTGAGATATAACTTGCTAGCACAGTGCCCAGCACAAAGCAACCACTTGACAATAATTACTACTAGAACTTGCATTGGCAGTAATTTTGTTGATTAATATCACTCAAGTGATTCAACCATTGCTGCTTAGTAAAATATGTACTTCTGTTTTGTATACTTGTTTGGTAGATTCAAGAATATTGAGGAAGGAATCAAATAATAGAAGACTTAGCCTGATGCTAAACTAGCTGACTTCAAGCTTGCTATGTACTTTAAAAATGACTGTTCTCTGAGTCAGTGTGAATGTCAACTCAAATAAGAAGATATATCTCAGTGGAATCCTTCAAGTTAAATGCAGTATAGAACATATTGGCGATATCAAATTGATTTAAATAAATGATAAAGAATTCACCTATCTATACTGGAGGTGTAGAAATTATCCTATAAACTTCATCAGCATATGTAAAAAATTTGTGAGATGTGACTAAAAAGAAAAATAATTTTCAATTGGAGCAGAATCCAAATTGATAACTTAAGACAATAATCATAGATGAAGAAAATATTACTAAAATATTGAAAGGAGTACACAGCAATGGAAATTACAAAGGAGGAAGGAGCCAGGATTCCCCTCACTCAGGGCCAGCTCCTCCCGGCACCGCTGTTTCACTCCATTCCTTCTGGCATCTACATTGTCATGATTAAGTAGGATAAATGTTTCACACTGAGCTTTGGAGTGTGCAATGGAAAAACAAGGCTGAATTACCAGGAATAGCAAAGAGCCACTCTAAATTACTTTGTGTCTCAAGGACACAAGGCTGTGTGCAGAGGTGAAAAGCAGATAAAAGAAAAACCGACTACTCTACCCACACAGCAACCACAAGTTGTGAAGTTTAACTTTTCTCAGTTGATGAGAAAGAACTGAATAAAAAAAGACTTGTTCATTGCTTTTAAATGGCCTGATGCTTTTCTTCCTGTATGAGTCCTAGGTCCTCATTTATTCATAAAACTACAAAGCTATTAACAGTATTATGTGGGACATAAACATTTTTGTTAATTAGAAGCCATCCCATTAATTGGAAAATTTATTAGACTGCCAGGTGTTTCCATGAATTACTTTATGGTTAATTCTGGGCAAATAATACGTTATATAAAATATGACTATATTTGAGGGGAAAATTTTAAAAGTAAAGATCTGGATAATAAGATTCATTAATCACTGGAAGATTGTGTGTGTGTGTGTGTGTGTGCGCGTGTGCGTCTGTGTGTGTCTGTGTGTGTCTACCTGTGTATGGAGAGAGAGTCAAGGTTGCCAGCCATAGAAACATATTAACCTTTTTTGTGTTAAAACTTGTATCATAATAGTACGTACCTGTAAAAAGTAATATAGATACTCCCGGTATAAGATGCTGCACTTAGCACCCTCTTGTAACTCTACACTAAAACAACTATGAAGACAAAAAAAAAATAGAAAACTAAAAGTGATGGAAAAACTAGTACCATAATTATGAGGCAGATGCAAGTGGATAAAATTATTCTAAGTTTATCTTATGATCTATCTTGCTTTTCTTTTTAAAATACGTTGTTACCCAAAATATAAGTTGATTCATATTTATGTACCTAGACAGAAGCTCTATAGCCAGAATTCAACATGGCAGTTAGTAAGGAAATAAACGAAGATCACTCAAATGAGAACAGGCAAAATCTATTCAGAGCTTGCTACAGCAAGGAAGTTAGCTACCACCCTACTACCATGTGTGCTTTACAGAGATTCAAAGGCAGACAGAGGGATGGGGAAGCTTTGTAAAGGAAGAGAAAGAATGTTTCATATATGCCCTGAGTAGAGGCTGTTGGCATGGAAATGTTGAAGGCAGGATAACTAGAAGCAGAGCATCCTGTGAGATTGGTTTAGGGTATATATTTGGTTTTCTTTGGTTGATCCTAAGTTGGAAGCAGGAGCAAAGGTATGGAAGGCTGTTAGTTATCAAGCCTTGGCTGTTTGGGATCTATTGCTATAGGGGTTATTGTTTGGCTTCCTGGACTGGAACTGACTTCCTGAATTAGTTACTGTAAATAGTAGGTAGGCTTCTTGCGTTGGTTTTGTAGGTAGTAGGCTGGGCTCCTGGGCTGATTTCTGCAATTTGTGGTTAGAATTCTGTGTTTATATATGGACTTGGCTATGGTGTATTTGCATATTCAGTCTCTCATAAGAATTGGGATTTGGCAGTGACGTGTAGCAATTGAGAGGGATAATCCTCACAAGAAAAGTACCACGGAAGTCAACAACAGTGGGCAGCCACAGGTATCCATGTTTGCTCCCAATTGTGCTTTTTATGTGTTACATCAATTCAAATTAATGAGGAACCAGCAAGAAGGAGACAGCGGGAGATGCTACCTGCAATAGTTCACTAGTTAAAAGTGAGTTCAGCTTTAGACGCAGAGGGGTGCACCTATGTCAACCTCCTCAGCTAAAGGTTTAAGAAGGGTTACACCGTAGCCCAAGTGGACCCAGGGAAATTCCAAGTGTTATCCAGTGACAAGGCTTGGTCCTTTTATTAAGATAAGCAAGAAAAAATAAACTCAGTTAAATTTAGTTAATTTTTTATTAAAAGTAAGAAAAGCATTTAAAAAATCAACATATATTTTAAGGGAAAATTCTACAGAATACGAGAGTAAACACAGCATCCAGAAGACTCAAAGGAATTGCATAACTTCAGAAAATGTTCTATTGCTGAATCCCAAAGGAAACCACAGTAAACTGTCTTAAGATCTTCATTAAAATTAAAGAAGACGTGGCTTCTGTGAAAATGGGTATGAAAGTCATAAGGGGAAATTTTACTTTGATGAAAATGGAGATGGAAGAGATAAGCAAATATATAAAGAAAACTGAAAACTAAATAGCAGAATATAAGTCTTCACTGGAATTATCAAATCAATGATACAGCTCATAAACTTGAAACTCCCTCAGGATGAGAGAAAAAAGGCATATTTCTATAACAGATGAAAGACACCATTGATTATATTACCAGGGAGTAAGCCAAAAGCCTACAGATAATTGATATTTCTGAGGAAGAGATAGAAACAAGGAAAGAAAAATGCTATCAAATAAGAATAATGATCATACAAAATAATTACAGCCAACACGTATTAAGTGCCTTTTATGCCTCAAGCTATATGCTCTGTATTTTATTTGGATTGTTAAATTTAACACACGTAACAGTACTATGAGTAGTTATGTAATAGCTTTATTAATAAATGAGAAGAATTGAGCTTAAAAGGGTATAATAATATTCTCCTGAGCTTTGTTCATAGAATTTTATTTTTTTTAAATCGGTAACTATATGGACCACTATATATATTTTGTCAAAAATTTTTGCACTGTTGATAAAAAACATGCAAGTATTCCAGTTTCTCTTTCACTGTCATCTCTTCCCTTCCTCCTCCTCCATCCTTCTCTCCTTCTCTCAGCAAACAATTCTAACTTTATGTGTTCTACCACAACAAAAAGTCATTAGGAAAGATCTCTATGTTTCTCTAACCAATAGCTATTTTTAGTTATGGTTTACTTAACCTGTTGGCTGTATTTGTCATTGATGATCAATGCTCCTTAAAATTCTTCCTTTCTTTGGATCCTATGTTGCCATGAGTTTTTGCTTTCATGTGCTATCTTGTCTTTTTGAATTAAATAATGGTTGTCTGTAAAAAACCCTGGCACAAAGTAAACTCTCAATACTTACAGGTTTTGTTTTCATATTATAAATTCCCAGACCTTGCACTTTCAACAATTGATGTGCAAAATTCTACTTTTGCAATGCCAGTGTTCATGTCACTGAATAACTTAAGAAAGCCTCCAGTTTAATGTGACCTTTAGTTCAAAAGAAAATATTTGTTGAAGTATCTCAATTCTACTTAAGCCCAAAATAAACTGAAATGGCAAATTCAATCTACCATTGTTCTGTTTTACATTTTAAAATTCTGTGAAAATGACAAAGAGTCATACTTTGGAAAGTCAAACATACATATAATCCTATCTGTAAGTTATCTTAATGAGAATGGGAGGAACTGAGGAATCACTGTGAACTGTGAATGTACATCATTGCTTGAATGTTCCTGCCTTTCCTGCAAATTTTTTTGGTTATGAGAAAAGAAAAAAAGGCACGTAAAGGGAAAGTAAGAAGACTGTCCACTCCTCATGTGGGCCTCATTTTCTCCATCTGAGAAATGAAGTGGTTCTACATATCACAAGAGGCACTGAGTATAAAAATACAGAGTAAAAATGTGTTTCCACGTAAAATTATTTTATGCATTAATCCATTTATCAAAAAAATTGACTTTTTTGGATAAAATGTAAAGTACTATGTGGCAAGTACTTTAAAAAACAGACACATGGACCAGGCATGGTGGCTCATGCCTGTAATCCCAGCATTTTGGGAGGCTGAGGCGGGTGGATCACGAGGTCAGGAGATCAAGACCATCCTAGCTAACAGAGTGAAACCCGATCTCTACTAAAAATAGAAAAAATTAGCTGGGAATGGTTGCCTGTGCCTGTAGTCCCAGCTACTTGGGAAGCTGAGGCAGGATAATAGCTTGAACCTGGGAGGCAGAGGTTGCAGTGAGCTGAGATCACACCACTGCACTCCAGCCTGGGCGACAGGGTGAGACTCCTTCTCAAAAAAACAAAAAACCAGATCCATGTCATGAGATAAGTATAATACCCCAAAGGGTCAATGTTCTCATGGAGAAGATAGGCAAGAAACCAAATGACCCCAGAACAATTTAATAATTGCTATAAAGGAGACATGAACAAAGTGTTGCTAGGTGTCTCGTCACCTCTTCCTTAAACTTTTCCAAGTACCCTGTCAATATCTTAGTGCTTATTCTTATGGAGTCTTCTTTTCTCTTTTTTAAACTACTTCTTAATTATCGTCGTTCTCTCTCAGGTTCTAGAGTGTCTCATGTCCAGTGTATTCTTCACCTGACTGATGGGTGATTGTATTGAAATGTAGATATGAACATGTATTTCTTGCCTACAATTTATTTGATAGCTTCTCAATGTCAGCAAATAAATTCCATGTTCCTTAGTTGAGCACAATCTTTCCTAACCTATCTCCTGTCTAACTCACTAGTTTCATGTCCCTTCACTCCTCAGGAAACAGAATTAGTTCCAGTTTTATTGAACTAGTTATTTTCAAAAACTGGCAGATTATTTCCCTCACCTGGGCCCTCAGTCATTCTTCTACATGGTTAACAACTCATTTTACATGATTTTAGCTTGAATATTAGCTTTTCAGAAAGGCCTTTTTGACAACTCTACCTAAGGTAGGCCTGAATTCATCCTCTTGTATAGTAGCTCCCTTGTATCATGTCATCCTGTCACTGCCCTTTTCTTTGTTTTCTTGTGCAATGTTAGTCTCTCCCATTGGACTATTGCTCCTTGAGGCAGGGAAGTTGTCTGTTTTGGTCACCGTTTATCCTTGGAGTTTAGTACAGTTTCTGTAACATAATGGCTGTTCCAAAAATATGTGTTGAATAAATAAAGTAAGCTTGCCCATATACCAAACAGATTCACGGGTTCATTCTGCTTCTGCATGACTCATCTGCATGGAAGACAGAAAAAAATGGAGCATTTGATCTTGATCCTAAATCCAATTTTCTAGGAAAATAATCATCCTTTAGAAGGATATGCTGGTAGTTTAAATTGGAACAAGAAACTCCCCCAAATCCTAAAACACATTCCCCCATTTTATGATGCTCTGTTTATACACAGGCTCACGTTTATGTTTCTTTAAGAAAGGCTAATTTTTTGACTCCCTATCTGCCTCAGGTTAATCTTTAAAATCCTGGCTGAGTGGGGTGGCTCATGCCTGTAATCCCAGCACTTTGGGAGGCCAACGTGGGTGGCTCACGAGGTCGAGAGAGCGAGACCATCCTGGCCAACATGGTGAAACCCTGTCTTTACTAAAAATACAAAAATTAGCTGGGTGTAGTGGCGCATGCCTGTAGCCCCACTACTTGGGAGGCTGAGGCAGGGGAGGTAGAGGTTGCAGTGAGCCAAGATCACGCCACTGCATTCCAGCCTGGGTGACAGAGCAAGACTGTCTCAAAAAAAAAAAAATCCCATTTCTGCCTTTTTTGTTGTTATTGTTTTGTTTTTCTATATCAAACTGGCCTACATATCTGCAGATTGATGTTGTGACTTCATAGTGACAAACATATCATACAAATGTTAAAATATGTGGCTTGTTTAATACTTCTCAGTAATTTCCTTTGTTCCTATTTGACATGTGACTCATATACTTACTTAATCATTTAATAGGTATTTACTTGAAAAGCGTTCTGCGCAAAGCCCTGTGGGAAGCACTAACGGGAGTTGTAGACTCTACTCTGAAAATCCTCAGCATCATGTTGGGAACGTAAAATTGAGTCAAGGGCCATCCTATTGAGATATTTATAGGGCGTGCAGATGGAAGTGAATAATGCAGAATAAACCAGAGAGGATGCTAGAAGGAGGTTCTTCTCGAGAGACATAGGAGTCTCAGAAAGCATGGGGCTAAATTAGTATCTATATATCATATCTTGTGTGGGTGTGTCTTCATTTTTTTATCAACATTAATTCTATAAGTTGCAGAATTCACATTCATCCAAAATAAATCAGCTCTTTATTTTTTTTGTGTAACTGTTTTTTCTTATTAGCCCTTACCCTACTCAGTGGTAACAAAACAAATATACAAATAAGTAAACTCATCTTAAACCATCTCTATTATCTGAATGATCTCAATGTACATTACTTTTCAAAATTAAGAAAAAAGTAGAGGAAACCATATAAACCCTAATTACTAATCACATACATTTAATAATCATTAGCATTTTGCCAAGTGAGCTTTTCTTTTTTTCTCACTCTATTTTTAGAAAGTTAATCACAAACATCAGTACATTTGACCTCTAAATATTTTATATGCATTTCTAAAAATCAGATTTTTTTCCCTTCCATGTTGTCTGTGACTATTGTACCTTAAAAAGTAACAATATTTTAATGCCATTTAATCTGCAGTCTATTTTTTAAATTCTCTAGTTGTCCCCAATGTGTGTTCATATGAGTTTGTTCAAAGCAGCATCAAATCAAAGATATCAACTGAATTTTCTTAAGCCTGTAAACTGAATTTTCTTAAGCCTGTAAGGTTTTTTGAAATTTAGAAGTGTCCTACATGTTTCTTTTTACTTTTGTCTTTTATTGAGATGGAGTCTCACTCTGTCACCCAGGCTGGAGTGCAATGGCTCAATCTCAGCTCACTGCAACCTCCACCTCCCAGGTTCAAGCGATTCTCCTGCCTCAGCCTCCTGAGTAGCTGGAATTACAGGCGTGTGCCACCATGCCCTGCTAATTTTTGTATTTTTAGTAGAGGAGGGGTTTCACCATGTTGGCCAGGCTGGTATCGAACTCCTGATCTCAGGTGATCCTTCTGCCCCAGCCTCCCAAATTGCTGGGATTACAGGCGTGAGCCACCATGCTCAGACACATATTTCTTTTGATGTATCATTGACTGGCTGAAGCCACCAGGTGGATTATCCTGTAGAATAAGCCAACATTTGGGTTAAATTCTTTTAAAGAGCACACTTTGTAGGTGATGCTGGGTGCTTCATACTGCATTATGTTAGAAGGCGCATGACTTCTAGTTTTCCCACTGTTAGTGATGTCGATCACTGTGTCACGGAGTTTGCGCAACGTCTCTGAGCAGTGCTCGTCTGTTCCACGCCGCCGCCGTGGGGCCTGCTGCGCTGCTGCAGGACCCTGCCCTTTTCCCTGCTCGGCTCCATCGCCTTCACCATCATCACAAAGCCCAGGATGGCGGCAGCAGGTGCCACCAGGATGGCTGCCAGAGCCTCACGGAGTACGTAGGAGAAGAGCAGCCACTGCCATGCTCTTCTGTGGCTGTATCGTGCTGGCGACCTGTTTCATCCTCACCTTCTTTGCCCTCTGTCCACCCTCCATGCTACTCCTCCTAAGAGTGAGTCAGAGGCCTCCTTGGTAATCATCTCCCTGGTGATAACCCCGTGAAGTGTACCCATACCTTCAACCTTCACACCAACCCGCTGTCACATCACAGCTATCACTGAGCCTGCGGCTTCGAGTGGGTGGCCACAGTTAACCCTGATTGGCTGTCCTTTCTTCCGCGGCTGCGGCCCAAAGGACGAAGACGACCTCCTGGGCGGCGCCAAGCCCGGGTAGTTCCACATCCACGTGGCTGGGGAGGAGAGCGAGAGAAGACTGCCGAGATGTTCTCCAGAGGAAGAAGCTGTTTCTTCAGGCTACTTCCAACCTATTTTTTAGCAGTTTTCATATTATTAAACTGTAGAAAATGCTACAATAATTTGGGAGAAAATACTGTGTTACAATGTCATATTCATTTTATATATATATATTTTGAGTTGACATGTTTCTTTTCACTATCCTTGTATCTATCCATAACAGTTATATTCACAAGACAATATGCACATGAAACTTATCATTTTATAAAATAGAAATGAAATGCCTCCAAGATTTAATAATCTGATCAAGTTTTTGTTATTTCCAGATAGAATGGACTGGATCTATTAAGGGCTAAAGAGAAGAGAGAGAGATTGGTAAAAACTATCAGTAACCAAAATTCTAAAAAGAAATGCAAAACAAAAAATTTTTGTTGAGCCTTCACTTATTTAGAGAAGCAAAATAGTTTCCTAAATATATATCATTTGTGAGAAGTTAAAATTAATACCCTGAATAATTCATTGTTTTTGCTAAGCTTCACATTGACTTTACATGCCATTTAGGAAATGATTGTTTCACAGCCAAAACTTGTTGCAGTGGTAAGGCCTTCTTAAGCAGTAAAATGTTTAGATGAAGTTTTCTCTTTTAAAATTCCTACAGGGTGAGGATGTGGGAAAATGCTATATTAATAAATAAATCTGCACTGTTTTGTGTCTATATGTTCAGAGCCAAAGCAGAAGACTGGGTTGAAAGATGGACTGAGTCTGATTCATCATGACTGATAGTCCTGATTAGGTTGTGTAGTGAAGCATTAGAAGGGCCATTCCCATCACAGAAGTGCTATTAAAACAGCTGAAGAAGAAGAAACAGCTTGTTTTCTGTTTTTTTTTTTGTTTTTTTTTTCATCTCAGGCCTAACTGGGTTGTATCGTATAGACACACCTTCTGGTAGATTGCAAATGCAAGCAACATAGTTAAAAATCTGCTTTTTTGTTTGTTTGTTTTTGAAACTGATTTAAAATGTCTGATGTAAAACATGCAATGAAGATGTGTTTCTCTGAATGGCATCTATTTGATACATCAGATGGATTATTACAATTTTTTGCCATTTGTACTTACATAATGAAAATGAACTCATTCTATATATCAAATTATTATTTCGTAAGTTGTAGAATAAGCAATTGAAGTTTTAATTATTATTTTCCCAATAAGTGAGGTAGTCTAAAAAAAAAGAGTTTGTATAGTTGCATTTCCCTTTGCAACCAGATATATTTTATGGGTTGATATTTTGCATCCATACAATTATCCCGCTCTCTGTCATCATTTCACTTAATAGTTTCGGTGTTCGCTGTTGATCTTTGTGTTAATAAGTTATTTTATGAGGGTTGCAAGACTCTATCTCTTTGGATGAATATTCAGTCTTTCAAACATTTCACCCCTCACAAAAATATGCACATTTTTTTCCCCAAAAGTGATAGTTAGGTGCAGGAGAGAGTTTTCTATGTGATTGAAGAAAAAAAATAGAGGTCTTCAAATACACATAGAATCTTCTAGATTCTCTTAACTATGGGTATTCTTTAACTTCTGATTCATTCTCTTTTGTCTTAGGCAGAACCTGGTGTTGCTACCTATATGACCTTTTGACTTTTTTTTTTTTTGGAAACAGAGGTTTCCTCTGTTCCCCAGACTGGAGTGCAATGGTGCAATCTCAGCTCACTGCAACCTCTGCTTCCCATGTTCTAGTGATTCCCCTGCCTCAGCCTCTGGAGTAGCTGGGATTACAGGTACACCACACATGGTGAAATTTTTTTTTTTTTTTTTTTTTTTTTTTTTTTGTATTTTTAGTAGAAAGGGCTTTCACCATGTTAGCCAGACTGGTCTCAAACTCCTGACCTCAGGTGATCCACCCACCTTGGCTCCCAAAGTGCTGGGAACCACCACACCCAGCCTACCTAACTGCCTTCGTATCATCTGGGTTCTTGTTGGTGCTACATAACTTCTGTCCATCATCTACCACATGCCCCATATTGTCCCTGGCCTAAGCTGTCCGTGAAAACACATTACCATGAGGTTTCCTGGTTCTGTGCTAAGATGGTATCCTCTGTGGAAGAACAAATGCTGTTAAAACTGCTGAAACATGTATACCAGGCCCATGTAGAATCACAGGATTCTTGAGTCTGTTGTACATAAAGTAAGCATGGCTTGGGAAATAAGATGCAGAACTAACTGTTTTGGCTTGCCTAAGCTTGAGAGGTTTCCAAGGAAGCAAGAATTTCAGTGCTAAAACTGGGATACTTCTGTGAAAACCAGAACAGTTGCTTATCCAGTTGGAATAGCCAACAAGAAGTCTTCTCTTTGCCTAATAGTTCCACAGTGCAGGGTACACTTGGCTGGGGCTGCTCCAGGCTGGCCTGGTACTGACACACACAGTGGTCTTTCAGAGTCTCCTCTGCCTTCATATCCCTCTCAGCATCTCCAACACATCTCTCTCCTGGCACTTTGATCTGGAAATGGATGGGCAGAATTGTCCTACCCTCTGCTTTGTTGGCTCAATGAATCCTTTATTCTCCCACAATCTCTTAGGCAGAAGATATATGTGTTTCTGCTATGCTTTTCTCTTTTTGCATATGCAAGGTTTTTCTTAATCCATTGGTGAGACAGCCTGGGTGTTTGCTTTTTCCAGGCAATATTCTCTCTGACTCAAGCCTTACAGCTAAGCCATAGTACAGACTAGGGTACAAGAGAAAAAGATGGCCTTCTTTATAAGGGAATCTGATTGAGAAATATTTCAAAATTATTTTATCTCAAATATCTATTTTACTCATAGGAAATAATATCTGTCATGTTTTAGAACATAAAGTTAAATTTATTGTGACTTTAAACATCATGATATATTAAAGGAAAAAAGGCTCCTGAAAAAATGACACACTAGAAAATTCTGCTCTTGCTACTTTCAATATGTGAGTTGGCTCGATGATGGATTGAATGGAATTTGAAAGCATCTGGAGAATATTGTAATATTGGTACTTCTAAACTCTTTGTGAATATTTTTATTTCTCAGTCAGGCTCAGTCAGCATTTTGCCTGATATCCATTTATATGGTAGATGTTATGTGGCCAATAAAATTCTCTAATACTTTTAAAGCCATATGGCATGTACCTCTTTTAAATTATCTCGAGTGCTAAGACTACCAGGATATAGGTATCACAGGAGATCTACATAGAAAGTGGAATGATTTATTCTGCATAGCTTGTAGAAATGGGGTATAAAGTCTCTTTTTCTGAGTGTCTGTTCAACATTGTTTTCTGTTATAACAGACTGTCTATTATATCTCTCCTGGATTAAAAACTCCCAGAAGACAATGTGCCTTCTGGAAGAGCGAGCACATGGAATGAGACATAGGTCTTGTCCTTCTTTTTCTCTGAGGAATGTCCTAGACAAAGAAGTGGTGCTGGGAGTAGAGATGCAGAATTTAAGGAGCGATCCCAAAACTCAGCAACCAAGATAAATATTTTTAATGCAATATTTTTACAATTAAAAAGTTATACAAAATGCATTAAATACCAACTATTAATATTAGAATAAAGATGAGATAAATACTATGGCGATTTCTTTCTGCTTTAGGTTCTAATGTAGCTCTGTATGGCACTACAAGAAAGTTCAAGGAAGGACTTGCTGCCCAGCTGTAAGAGGCCAGCTGTCAACATCTTTAGTGTCTGCCTTAACTGTGGATTCCTCCCCTACCTGAGGTCCACCTTTGCCAGGATGCCCACGTGCATAATTGAAGGAGGCAGAGATAGGCCCAGGTATTTTGGCCCGAGCAGAGAAAATTCTGAGGCACTACTCTCTTCAGAATTCCCTGCCAGATTGGCCAGGCCTTATCTCATGTACACCTCAGTTCAACTTCTTCCTCTGCCCAATTTTGTTTCTCCCACCTTCTTTCACACTTGTTGATCTTTAAAACACCTTGCATCCGAATCTCTGACTCAGTATCTGCGTTCAGAGAACCCAACCTGTGACTGAGTTACAGCTGCTAAAGCCAACTTCATCTAGCTACTGTGGTTTAGGTTAAAAATAAGTTTGCATATTCTCTGCTTTCTCTTCTTAAAAATTTAAAGGTGCTACACGCACAAGCCACCGTGCCTGGCCCTGGATTTAATTGAGGTAAAATTCAAATAACATAAAATTAACTCTTCCAAAACTTTTTTTATTATACTGAAAAGGAAACCTAGGTTATTAACCTCTCACTCCCCACACCCCTCTCCCTGAGCTCCTGGCAACCACTAATCTGCTCTCTGTGTCTGTGGATGTACCTATTTTGGATATTTCATATTGAAGGAGTCATAGCATATGTGACCTTTTGAGTCTGGCTTTTTAAACTTGGCATGCATGATGGTTTTGAGATTCCTCTAGGTTGTAGCATGTCTCTCAAAACTTGATGATTCCTTTTTCTGGCTGAATAGTTTATTGTTTGATATGCCACACGGTGTTTACTGATCAGCTGATGGATGTTTGGGTTGTTTATACTTTTGGGCTATTGTGAATAATGCTATAGTAAATACTCAGGTACAAGTTTTTGTTTGAAAAAAATTTTAAATGTGCTGTTATATGTCAAGCTGTATAGGTGAACAGGAATTGACTACAGACAATTTTCTAGCAATTAACTGCACACATGCAGTTATAGCAGACTGAATCATAAATAATACTCAATCGTAACTACATAGTGTTTTACTGTTGAAAATCAGTCCAATTTTAGAGTACAATTAAAGCTCTGTTCCTAGGTTTGTTAAAGTGCTGATTTCTCATGGTTATGGTTTGCATTCTCTTTTGGTTTATATTTCCTTTATGTTCTTACTTATCACATAATCTCATATCAGACTAGTAACATTCTTACATGATTCACTAGTTGTAGAGTTCTCAAGGCTTTGGATAGAATTTAATCAAAATTCTTTAGTGAAAATGTCTTCCTGCCTCAAATACAAGATCTCATCAGCTGCATTTATATCAATCCAATTGTTTCTTCTTGTCATTAGCTATTGAACAAATCTATCCAAATGCTACAAGTACAGAAGATGTTTTCTCAAATGTAAATATGTTTACCAAGCCAAGAAGCTCAGCAACAGTCCTCCGATGAGTGCCTTACAAAGGGATGCCATAGTTATCCAAGGAAATGAATTTTTCTTCCCCAAGCTTGAGGGAGGAAACAGTATGTTTTGGATTGAGTGTTATCAGGAAGATTGCCTCCCTTGAGGTGAAGTCCTTTTTATCTATTATATTCCCTCTTCTTTCCCTGTCTTCTTCCTTTCTTCCTTCCTTCACCAACTGAAGAGTCTCACCTTGGCTGAGGGTCCCACTTTTACGCTGGTCGCTCACATTTAGGAAATGCTGCATTTTACCTTCCTCCTTCCAGCCTCAATGGGGTTTTAATTTTAGTTGTTCTGTGTTCACCACATACAAGTTATATCTGTATCTAGGTAGAAAATAATTTTTTCTTCACCAGAATGCCAAAAAAAAAAAAAAATCACTTGTCTGGAACTCAGAATACTTTGGTTATAGTATTTGCCCTACTGCAAATATGGTACTTGACAGTGACTAATCACCCGACTTTTCTGAATTCCAACCCTTCTCTCTGGTCTATGGAGACATTTGCTGAAATGTTGTTGAAGCTTTCAGTTTCAAAGCAGGATGACACTTTGGGCCCATTTTAGCAATAGCTTTCGAAAATTGCATGTGTAATCTTAGAGATTTAGTAGGACTATGGACACATGGGCTATGGAGTGAGTTATACATATGAATTCTAACATTACTATATAGTAGATAGAAGGCTTTCAACATATTACACAACCTCTCAAATTTTTAGCCCATTTATATGTGAATAGAGATAAAAGGAATAACAATAATTAATTTCCATGGTATTTGGAAGAACTGAGACTCCTCTCATCAAAAAAAGAGTAATTCATTGCTCATATTACTAAGTTTATAATTGTTTGTTATCATTATCATTGGAAAATTTACAACATTTCTGTCAGAGTTACTTTCTTCTTTAGGTTAACATTTTTGCTTGATTGTATTTAGTTTCTGAGTTTATACATAGGTTTTAATTTGCATGGTTTTGTAATATATAGGGTGCTTTGAGCTCTCTGAAGAAAAGCATTCAGTAATTAGAAAACATTATTCACTGCACTGATGTGTGAATGCTCAAGGCTCTAGACACATCCATCTTAACAGAAATATTAACTTCAAAATCTACATAAACCCTATAAATGCATACTTAATAAACACTGACAATTTATAATTTTTCACTTTTCTGTTAAAAGGAAAAGCAAAGACAAAAAGTAACCCTAGTGCAAAATTTATAACATGATTATGAAATGCTAGAATTCAAATCTTTAGTATCAATTTTCTGCAAATTAAACATAAGAAATTATAATTAGGACTCCTGCCAATCTTTGACAATTACAGTCAAAATTCTGTCTATATGCGTTTGAGCTATGCACACTTCTTTAGTGTTAGTGTTATATTAGCTTTCTACATTTGCATATAAGTTAACAGCACATTTATGAATTTTAAAAATCATCCTCATTATTCTGTTAAAAGAAAATAGAAATATTTAACCCTTTGTATTATGAGAAAATAGAGGCACAGAGATTAAATCACTTGCCTATGATCCCATTAGAAACTAAATTTACACTATTGTCACTCTGGTGATGGTCATCTGTAGAGCATGTAATAGGAATAATGACTGCTCCAATTTTATTGGAATGTAGATTTGAGGTGTAGGTTAGAACAAGTTGAAAGGGTACTTGAAATAAATGCTAAGGAATTTGGGTATTTTTATGAACAGAATTGAAGAGAAACATTTGAAGGCTATGAAACAAAAGACTCTCCAAATCAGAACTGTGGCAGAAAAGATTAATTTGGAGGAACCATAAAGATCAAGATAAATAGAAGCAGAGACTAACTGGGTGATTGTACTCGTTCAGAAAAGAAGACAGTGATGAACAAAATCGTCAAGGAAACAATCTAAATATAGAGAAGACTAAATTGTTAAAAGACTTGTAGGGATTATACAGATTAAAGAGGGTAAAATGATTAAAACCCTCTTCTTTACCTGAGTTCTGAACCAATCAGTTGTTAAATAGGACACGGGAATCCAAAAGCTGTAGGTAAATAAATCAGCTTAATGGCTGGTTTTTTTTTTCTGTTTTTTTTTTTTTTTTTTTTTTTTGGTTTAGCCAGACTGTAGCCAATTGTCTCGCTTCACTGTAATTAAACAATTTGGCTGGATAATTGTAGGCCTCCCTCATATGGATGGCTTTGTACTAGCTATGGAGAAGTGGAGAATGCCTAGAATGTATGTTTTTGTGGGCAATATACTTCTGAAAAAGCAGGAACGCTGGAGTTTAACTGAGCATGTCTAGTTCCTCTTTCCAAATTTGCTAATCAGAAAGTTACCTCTCCTCTTGCCAGGAACAGAGAAAAAATAGGAAAGAGACCGAGGTTTGACCAAAAGATTATTCCAGGAAAGTTCTTCCACAGGAAAACATGAAGGCTTGAAATAAATGGAAAATCATTAAAATCACCCTGAATGACTTATATTTAACTTAAGTCTGTAGGAAATACTTAGTGACAAATTCAGCCTAAAGCAGGGTTTTCCAGCCTAAGGGCTAATAAAATATTTGGCCAGATAATTTTTTTTTTTTCAGAGATGAAGTCACTGTCTGTCACCCAGGCTGGAGCATAGTGGTATGATCATAGCTCATTGCAGCTTTGAACTCCTAGCTTAGCCTCTTAAGCAGCTGAGGTTACAGGCACAAGCCACCCCGTTAGGCAGATAATTCTTTTATATGGGGAGCGCTCTTATGTACTGTAGGATGTTGAGCAATACCCTTGGCCTCTACCTACTAAATGCCAAGCCTGTATCACACCTACAGTTTTGATACCCCAAAGTTTCTATACATTGCCAAATTTCCTTCAAGGAGCAAAATCTCCCCTATCCCCTAGTTGAGAATCATTGGCCTAAATGGAGAAAGCTTTCAACCATGGCTTTGTGATTGGGTAGCCACAGGATACAGGTAGTCACAAGATACAGGCATTCCTGTATCTCCATGACCGTTTTTTAATGCCCTTGAAAATCTAAGTTTTAATCTTTCTAAATACATTGTGCATAAGTCTCTGCAGGTATGTTATCTTAACTTTTTTTAAATTTGAAAATTATCTATCGTTATGAGGAAATATAATTTTCATTGACTCTGAAATTTTGATAGCTGGCAATGGCTGGGGAAATGCTACTGGGAACTCATTATGTATAACACTTATCCTGGTTTGGAAAGAGGTATTTTAGCTTTAAAATATTTCCAAAATCCTCTTTGTCAGGGACAGAGGACTATACTTTTATACCAGGAAATAGGCAGCACTACGATTAGTAACCCCCCAGTCATTATTACGTTTTAGGTATTCAATTATGTGTTCTCTGAAGATATTTTAGCACTGTACTTTATTTATATTCATCTGAAATATAAATAAAGGGGAGATTCCACCCCCTATAGCCGATTTGAAACAAAAAATAAAAATTCAAAAAATACTTTTTTCCCCCTACAGTTGTGCTTAGCACAAACTGCATTAGGATTTAATAACAAAGACTTAAGTTCAAGGCCCAGTTTTCCTCTTATCCTTTACATTGAAACAGTTATTTTACCTTTCTAGGACTAAGGGGATGCATGGGAGTCAGAGCAACCTTGGACAGTGTTGTGTAGTGCTTAGATGGATTGAATAATTTTTTTCCAATTCAATTTGAAGTTTGCTGTCTTTCCCACTGCAAAGCTCAATTTCCTAGCTAGGGCATGTATTGCAGACCTGTAGTCCCAGCTCTCAGGAGGCTGAGGTGGAGGATCCCTTATAGCCAGAAGTTCCGGGCTACAGTGCACTGTGATCACACTCTAGCCTGGGCAACACAGTAGGACAACATATCTAAATGAAAAATTGTTAAACTTCAAATTCCCATTAAGCCACTGTAGTGCAAAAACAACTTCTAGCCCAATCTACTGCTTTATTTTTTCCTTTTCTCTTAGGCTCTCGTCTTACAATTGTTTCCAGTATTTTCAGTGCTTTGTGGCTCTTTTGTTACTTCTGTTGTTTTTAATGATAGGTGAGTTGCCACTATCAGAAATGGGAAATTTGATACATTCAATATAAATAATTGATACACTGAGTAGTATAACAATTGAAAAGCACTATACTGTAAGTATTAAGAACAAGTCCATGAAAGTTTTGTGTTATTTATTTCAATTTTTACCAAAGTATTTACATTTCTACATATTGATCACTTTATATTACATTATTGTCTTTATACTGTTTTATAAAACATTTAATACACACAAATGAATATTTTTTACATTCCTATTTTCATTTAACATAGGTGAAAGGTATAAATAATACACTTGTGCCCAATGTTTAATTTATATTGAATATTAAATTTTTTAACCCCAAGAGTTAACAATTACTCTGAATTTCATATTCATTAACCCTTTGCTTTATTGAATTATTTTTATGTTGTCACATATTTATCACTTTTTTTGTAATAGTAAAAGTTTCTATAAATGCACCCTGATTATTGAATAATATTTCATGAATTGTATATAATTATTTATTAAACTATTCAATATGAGACATTTGGTTTGTTTTCACTTCTAAAAATAAATAATGCTGGCTGGGCTCATGCCTGTAATCCCAGCACTTTGGGAAGCTGAGTCAGGTGGGTCACAAGTTCAGGAGATTGAGACAATCCTGGCTAACACAGTGAAACCCCATCTCTACTAAAAATACAAAAAATTAACCTGGTGTGGTGGCACATGCCTGTAGTCCCAGCTACTTGCGAGGCTGAGGCAAGAGAATTGTTTGAACTCAGGAGATAGAGGTTGCAGTGAGCTGAGATTGCGCCACTGCACTCTAGCCTGGGTGACAGAGCAAGACTCCGTCTCAAAAACAAACAAAAAACAATTAATCAATGAATCAATCTGTCATGCTGTTATTCGTTTCTAGGCATGAGGCTTCCTTTATATTTTTGCATGCTCGGGATATAAGATCAAGAAATTAAAGTAAGCTATTAAAGAATTTTTTTTTAGTCTTTGATTTTACACTTAATTCCTTTTCAGAAAAGTTTGTGCTTTTTATTAGGGTAGTACAGTGATTAATGAGGTAGAATCTTTAATCAGACCACATGACTTAAAGCCCCAATTTACTTTCAGCTAACTGCCGACTTGGGCAAGTTTTTAACTGTGCTGTGTCTATTTTTTTATGTTTGTAAAGTGATGCAAATATAATACCTACTTCATAAGGATGCTGTGAATATTTAATGAAGTAACAGAATTTACATAAATATACTGTTTGCAAAAGATTTAATAACTGATAAATATCAGTAACAGTATATGAGTGTGCTGTACTAACAGCATACTATTGTGAGGAATAATTTGTATATTTTATGAAATGTTTACTAGTATCTGAAGTAAAAATTATATTTTTAGTTTGTTTCTCTACTTTAATTACCATTTATTTTCATATATGCATTAACTATATATTTTTATAAATTGGAAAACCATGACTATGTCATTGACATAAAGGAATATTTGTATCCAAGAAATTTAGCTGTTTTTATATAATATTTTTTGCAAATGTTTTTCCTACTTTACAATTTTTCATTTTGTTTTCTGTTTGAGCATACAAATTTTAAAATTTGCAATGCAATAAAATGTTTGGATCCTATCTTTGGTGACTTCTCCCACTGGAATTATGTTTAGCATGTGTTTCCTTATCCTAAAAAATATTAGTCTAAAAATTTTATTTCAGTTAAGCCATTTTATGTTTGAAAATAAATGCATCAGGAATTTATTTTGGTCTAAGGTACCATATTATTTATGCCCCCTCATTAATGCCAAGAGCTATTCAGCAGAAATTCTAGAGTTTGGACAAAAAAGAAATTGTCATTGGCAAATGATAATAGTGTCTCTCTTGCCGGTAGCTCTTATTAATTTGTCTTATTTTTGTTTGTTCCAAACTGAAGAGTTAGAACAAACCAATGATTCTCTGTTAAATATTTGCTACTTGATTTCAGAATAACAGACATTTTATCATGTGAAAAATACCCAATTTCTCAGCATTTTAATGAGGAATCATTATTAAATGTTATTAAATTTCTTTCTGACATTGTTAGAAATGTCAATTTCTTTCTCCAGTATCTTTTTGGAGGACTATGTACAATTGAGGAAAATAAGCAAAACAAATAGTCCAGGTAATTGCTCAATTTGCATTCTTTAAACTTCTATATCATAGTTGTACATATTTGAAGGGAACATGTGCTATTTTAATACATGTATAAAATCTGTAATGATTAAATTAGAGTAATTGGAATTTTCGGCACCTCAAACATTTATCTTTTCTTTGTATTAGGAACATTACAATTATTCCCTTCTAGCTATTTAAAAATATATAATACATTAATGTTAACTATAATTTCTCTTCTGTTGCACATTCTGTATTATTAGCTAGGATTTTGAATCTAGTATCTTAGATGTTAGGCTTGAGTCATATTCTTTCTCATACTAAGCTAAATTCTTGCTATTAATTTTTTCTACACAACAATGTAAAGAAGTGATAATAATATTGATATTGAGAGTTAATATAATGATGATAATGACTATAGTTAATACTGAATGTTTACCATGTATTACTTCATGTGTTAAACTCATGCTTTATTTAATCTTATTAAATGAGAAACAGAGAAAAGTTAGGAAATATGATAAACACAGAGCTTCTAAATGTAGATGGGATGAGAAAACAGACATTTGGAATGTAGAGTCAAGACACTCATCTTTATTTCTTGGTAAGACTTTCTTCTGGAAATTTTCCTGTCAATGACCTCATTTAAGAGGTTTTGTTGGCTGGGTGCGGTGGCTTATACCTGTAATCCCAGCACTTTGGGAGGCCAAGGTGGATGGATCACTTGAGGTCAAGAGTTCGAGATCAGCATGGCCAACATGGTGAAACTCCGTCTTTACTAAAAATACAAAAATTAGCTGGGCATGATGGTGGAGGCTTGTAATTCCAGCTACTTGGGAGGCTGAGGCAGGAGAATTGCTTGAACCCAGGGAGCAGAGGTTGCAGTAAGCCAAAGCCACACCATTGGATTCCAGCCTGGGTGACAAGAGTGAGACTCTGCCTAAAAAAAAATAAATAATTTTATTTTTTTCCTGATTTCTGTTCCCCAAGAAAGACCCAAGATGCCACCTTAAGAATACTTTTATATTCAACATTGTGTGAATGGTTGAAATACTTATTGGGATTTTGAAAGAGAAGGATAATGGCATGTATGGGGAAATAAGGAAAAATGAGATGCCCTGGTTATTTTTAGTGTTCTAGAAAGTTCATATTCAAATAGATAATTACAGTTTATTTCTCAAGTTAGTGAAGCGTCTACATCTCAGAATTCTAGCAACAATAGGATTTAATACTTCTTTGATACTGTTCATGCTATTTTCCATCAGAAGATGGAGCATATGGTTACTAGTTTTTTACAGTGTTTCTAAACTTTTCCTCATAATTGGTGTAATCAGGGTAAAGTCTCTCTGGATTTGGGTATATTTCTTCATCCTTATTTAGTTTATATTCCTGTTGCTATATTTTCTTTCTTTTGTTTCTGTGATATGCATTTTAATAGGATTGGAAAAAGAAATCTACAAAATTCCCTGGTCATGTAACCTAGAAATCTAGTTTACTATTTAACTATAAAGTGCTGTTGGATTTATTGAGTCTCATGTGTAGGATTGTTTACACAGATTTGATCATTTTGTTACTGTATTAATCAGTTAAAGCAAATATCTACCTGGCACATTGTCCAAAAATAACAGATAGTTGAAGATTAACACATATGAAATAATTTTAGTGCTGCTGGTATTAGATGAGTCCACAAGACATCTTAATGGATTATAATTTCACTTGTAAATTGAGGTGAGTGGCTCACTAATTGCTTTCCAATCATGAAAATGTTAACATGTCTCAAATAGTTGACCATTGGTGACTTGAAAATAACACTTAGTTGAAATATTTACAGATACGAAAAAATAGGCATAACCAATTTTCTAAGACACAAAAAGAGATATAAACTAAAGACAAATTTTTTTGAAAAAAAAAGGTAGAAAAGTAGTAGCAATTTAAAAACTGAGTCAAAACAGGAAGCTCACTTACTTTCCCGACTGAAACAATCTAAAGAAAAGCCAAGTATATAAACCAACATTTTTTTTTTTTTGAGGAGTTTCACTCTTGTTGCCCAGACTGGAGTGCAATGGTGCGATTTTGGCTCACTGCAACCTCCACCTCCCGGGTTCCATTGATTCTCCTGCCTCAGCCACCTGAGTAGCTGGAATTACAGGCGCCCACCACCACGCCCAGCTAATTTTTTGTATTTTTAGTAGAGGCAGGGTTTCACCATGTTGGCCAGGCTGGTCTCAAACTCCTGACCTCAGGTGATCCACCTGCCTTGGCCTCCCAAAGTGCTGGGATTACAGGAGTAAGCCATCGTACCTGGCCTGAAACAACTATTTTAAAGACACTGAACATCAGGTGATTATAGGTTGTAATTTCTGAAATAGCCTATGATTTCTCTCAGTTGACTGCATTCGGAAAGTTTTCAGGCTCTAGAACAGGAAGGGGGAACCACGGGAGAGCCTACAGAATATCTGATTTGAGGTGACAGAGTCTGGGGAAATCAAGGGGGCACCAGAGGGGTTCAGGGTAAAGTAACAGAGGCAATGTGTTTAGAGACAGACCATTGAGATCTGTAGAGTTCCCTTCAATAATTCAATAGAGTAACGATATCCACATGTGGGTGAGAAAACGGGCTAGGACTGAGAAAGAAGTGACTGAAAGATTTAGAGGCAACAGTACCCTAGATCAAACAGGCTCAGAACTAGTGTCTGTTTTCACAAGTCACACTGGAAGAAAAAAAAATCGTCGATGGGATATTGGGTAGAGCACTCAGTGATGGGATATTGGGTAGAGCACTCAGATAGTCCTGCAGCAGTAGTGAGAATTAAGCCTTAGACGAAGTATTTCTCAGAATCCAACTGACAAACCAGAAAAGCAAGATTCTAAAGAATTAAGCCATTCTTGAGTATCTTAACAGCACCTCAGAACAAAGCTCAAAAAGTTTTGTAAGAATTCAAAATTCTTCAACACTCAGCTAGGTAAAATTCAGAGTCTGACATCCATTAAAAATTATCAGAATACCAAAAGAAGGAAAACACAATTCATAATGAGGGAAAAACAATCAATCAATACAAATGAACACAGACCTGGAATAGATATTGGAATTACCGGTAAAGAAAATTACCATATCCTTCACCAAATAATGTCTGCAGATGGCAAATAAGTGCATTAAAAGATATTCATAATTAGTCACTGGGGAAAGATGAATGAAAGCCATAATGAAATATCACTACACATCCACTAGAATGGCTAAAATTAAAAGTACTAACTATACCAAATGCCAGTCAGGATGTGATAGAGCTGGTATTGTCATACACTGCTGCTGGGCATGTAAAATGGTACAGCTACTTTCAAAAACAGTTTGTCAGTTCCTTTAGAAAATCTAAATATAAACCTAACATATGATTCAGTCATTTCACTCCTTATTGGTAAACAATAATATCAATTACAACTTTCTACTAATAAAGCTTCTATGAACATTTGTACATAAATCTTCATATGGACATACGCTTTTAACTTCAAAAGAGTAAAACACTTGTCTGTCTTACCCACTACCCCAACTTAGTGCTTAGCACAGTATGTGGCCATAGTAGAAGTTAAAACATTGTTTGATTAAAATCATATAATGTATTAGGGATCTTGTCTTGTCAACAGGTCGGCGAATGAACAAATTATGGCTATATCAATACCATGGAATATTGCTTCACAGTAAAAGAGAAGTGTTAATGATTTATGCAACAAGATAGATAAATCTCAAGATAATTATGTTAAGTAGAAGAAGTCAGCCTGCAAAGAGTACATACAGTTTGATTCCATGTATGTAAAATTCTAGCCAATTAAAAACAAGCCAGTTAATAATGACAGAAAGCAGATCAGTGATTACCTGGGGAATCAGAGGGTCAGAAGTGATGGAGAAGTTACAGAGGCATGTGACGAAAGCTTTGGGGGTGATACATATGTTTACTATCTTGATTTTGGTGATTTCACAGGTATATACATACATCAACACTCATCAAATTGTACACTTTAAATATGTGCCATTTATTATGTGTCAATTATATCTTAATACAAGAGTTTTCCACACCCTTCTTCCCCAAATAAAGTAATAACTGTCAGCTCTTAGGATCTTACTCGAGCAACAAGAATGTATTTGAGATCTGCAACTGTCTGTTTCCATACTTTCCTATCTTTTGCTGTTTTATCTTCTTTGGACTGTTCTTCAGCTATTGGTCCTTCTTAGAGTTCTCTATCTCCCTGCTCTCTATATATGACCTCTTTATGTGAATTATTTATATTTTATTGTCTTCAAACCACCAAATAAATTTCTCTAATTTACATGCATTTCCATAGCTCCTGATGTAAATACAAATATATCTTGGAAATGTTTCTTACCCTGTTTTTTTCTCCTGCTCCTTGAGACAGGAAGAAATTCTGTTTGTCATGGAGCATGTTCTTTGTGTATTTCAACATGATTAGTTTCCACCTGCACCTAAAACAGAGAGCATCTTTCTCTGATCTTCACTGTGAGCATTTGGTGCAGAAAGTATGATAGAGTCGGAGACACCTAAGATCCCAGGAATTTAGTTTATACTCAGCCTTCATCAGTTTATCAACATTACTATTTAAGTACTCCTACCAGTAACTGGTTCTGGTAGTTTTTGCTTCAAGCAAGCTTATCTTGACTGTGGTTCTCCGTATTTGCCTGTCTCAAAGTTTTGGAGTGGTGATTTTTCCTGTGACCTCAATTCTTGAATCTAAAATAAGTTGTTGATTTTCAGTTTGTTCAGCGTTTTTTGCTTATGAGAATGAAAGTGACTACTTCCCAGTTCTTCCATGTCAGAGCTAAAACTAGATTAATTTTGTTGTGTCTATATAAGAAGGTATTACTCAGTTATCTTTTTTTTAAAAAAAGAGTAAACTATCAAGGCGTGAGAAGACATGAGGAACCTTAAATGCATGCTGCTTTTTGAAAGAAGCCAGCCAAAAAGGTTACATACTGTGTGATTCCAACTATATGGCATTATTTTAAAAGCCAAAACTATAGATAGTAAAAAGAGCAGTGATTGACAAAATTTGGGGAAAAGAGAGGAGAAATAAATAGGTGAGGCACAAGAGATTTTTAGGATGATAAAACTATTCTGCATGATACTGTAGCAGTGAATACATGACTGTATACACTTGTCAAAATCCACACAACTGTGCAACACAAAGAGCATTAATGTAAATTATGAACTTCAGTTGATAATGTATTTGTTCATTAGTTGTAACAAATGCACCACATTGATGCAAAATGTTAATAAGAAGGGAAACTGTGTGTTGTCAGGAGGCGGCTATGGGAACTCACTATACTAGTTGCTCAATTTTTTTTTTCTGAAAAAAATCTAAAACTACTCCAAAAATAATCTCTTATATATACCAATCAGGAAAAATTATTGAGGAATTTTTTTGCAATAGGATTATTGCAAAAATCATTTTATTTCTGTGGAAGAAAAATAAACAGTTATAAATTTAAAATTAAAATATACCAGTTAAAATAACATAAGAATATAAAGTACCTAGAAAACTTTCCAATAAAGAATATTTCATGCAGGAAATTATAAAACTTTGTTGCTATATATATATTTATATTTATATATATATACACACACACACACACACACACACAAACACATAAATAGAAAGATGCATTCAACTTGTTCATACATTCAACTTCACAAGGCAACTATTTACTCCAGTTCTATATTCAGTATAATTTAGCAAAGTTTTTTAAAAATGATAGAGAATATAAATAATCAAAATAATCACATGTCTTAGCTCATTTGTGTTGCTATAAAGGAATACCTGAGGCTAGCAATTTATGAAGAAAAGAGGTTTATTTGACTCACGATCCTGCAGGTTGTGCAGGAAGCATAGCACCAGCATCTGCTTCTGGTAAGGGACTCAAAAAACTTCCACTCATGGCAGAAGGAGAAGGGGAGCCAGCATATGCAGATGATGTGGCAAGAGAGGAAGCAAGAGTGAGAGAGGAGGTGCCAGACTCTTTGTAGCAACTAGCTTTTGAGGAAACTCTTGCTGGAACTAATAGATCAATGATGGCACCAAGTCATTCATGATGGATCCACTCCCATGACCCAACGCCTCCCACCAAGCCCACCTCCAACACTAGAGATCAGATTTCAACATGAGACTTGGTGGAGCCAAACAAACCAAATCTAAACCGTAGTACCATGAATAACACATTTTTCACTACTTGTTATAAAACTATAGTACTTAAGACCTATATTAGCTTAAGATTGGATACTTAGACCAATGGGTCAGAGAAGTGCAGAGACAGACCTACATAAACGTGGGCACTTGATATCGTAGAGGTGATTTTAAAGATCTTTGGAGTAAAATTGAATTTGAGAATTGGTATGAGAATATTTGTTATCCATATGGAAAGACAAAATTGAAATCTAAATAATTATCTGACAGTTTATTGAAAAATCAATGTTATTTATACTAAATTTCTAAATGTGATAGCTAAAACTAAATATTTTAAAAACTCATGTAGAATATCTTATAATGGTATAGAAAGCAAAACACAAAAATAAATAAATCATAAAAGAAAATATTGACAATAAATATGTTACAGTTACAAAATTTTAATCCAAAAACTAAAGATTGTGGACATTGGCAGGGTGCAGTGGTGCATGTTTGTAATGCCAGTGCTTTGGGAGGCCAAGTTGGGCAGATGACTGGAGCCCAGCAGTTCAAGACCAGCCTGGGCAATATGGCAAAACCCCATCTCTACAAAAAAATACAAAACTTAGCTGGGAATGGTGGCATACACCTGTGGTCTCAGCTCCTCCTAGGGCTGAGGTGAGAGGATCGTTTGAGTCCAGGAGGTCAAGACTTCAGTGAGCTAAGCCCAGATCATGCCACTATACTCCAGCCTGAGTGACACAGCAAGAACCTGTAAAAAAAAAAAAAAAGAGAGAGAGAAGGAAAGAAGGAAGGAAGGAAGGAGGGAAGGAAGGAAGGGAAGGAAGGAAAGGCAGGGAAGGAAGAGAGGAAGGGAGGAAGAAAAGGAAGGAAGGAAAAAGGGTAAAAAAAAAGGATACTGGCACCAAAACACAAATTGGGAGAATATATTTTCAACATGTAAACTCAGCAAATAATTAGTGTTTAGATTATATGATGTAAATATAAACAATGAACAAGAATAAAAAATAAAGCAAAAAATGGGCAAAAGAGTTAAGAGAAATTTCAGAGAATAGAAGAAACTAATAGATAATGAATGAGCCCATGGACTCAACATGCTAATTATAATTTCTAATAGAAAAAATAATTGGGAACCATTCAAAGATTATATAATGGGGCAAATATATTGGAAAAGAAAATACAAAATCTCACTGTTCTGCTGATAGTGTATGCCTAGAAAACTAGTTAAAATGGCTAAAATTAATAAGTAAACATTGTATGTTGGCTGGAAAAAATGTAAGTATATAAGTACTAATTTTTTCTACTTTAGAAAAGTAACAGGTAGGAAAACATAAGAAAGTATGTTAATAGCAACAAAAGCTATTTGCAACAAATGTAACAATAAAAGTAACAGAATATTGAATTAAATAAAAGATCTCATAATTAGCCTTTTTGAAAAGACAGGTAACCTACAATAGGGATTGATAAATACGCTGTAAAAAGATATATCATACTTTGGACTTTGTGGGCTTTATATGGTTTCTGTCACATATACTTCTTTGTTATTTTGTACAACCCCTTAAAAAATATGAAAGATATTCTTAGCTCAGGAGCAGTACAAAAGCAACACAGGCACAATTTGGACCAAGGGAATTTGCCAAAACTTGACCTACACTGGAATGACATTTAGAATGACATCAGACTTTTCTTCAATATTAATGAAAGCAATAAGCCAGTGGAATAGTATCTAAAAACAGCTGAGAATAAATTTTTATCTTTGATTTAAATTTTTTTACATTAAAGGGTTGCCAAATTTAGTATTAAAAGTATAGGGTAGGCTGCTCTGTCTATGGAGTAGGCATTCTTTTGTTTCTTTACTTCTCTAGTAAACTTGCCTTCACTTTAAAAAGTAAATAAATTAAAGTAAAAATATGGGGCATTTTGTTACATTTCAATCTTTGGAAAACACAAATTTTTAGCATAAATATGTGCTAAATACTGCTCTGGTCAACATTATATTATACAATTATATGTTGCTTATCTGAAATTCAAATTTAACTGTTAGGCCTGTATTTTTCTAGCACTCTGGACAAAACTAAAATACCCAGAAACATTTGGAGCCCATAAATCTAAATAATTTTATTATATGAGTATGCAGGCTCAGATATAGTTAATATTTAAATTATAATAATGCTAAAACTTTATAGTCAGTTACTAATACAATAGAAACACCATTCTTTGGAAAGGCTAATCAAATAGATAAGTCTTTGTTGAGATGATCAAGAAATAAGCAGAATGAAAGTGGAATAAAGGGAAAATTATTAAACGAAGATACTCAAGTCTCCAAATTCAAGATGGAAGGCAAGAGAGAAGGAAAACATAAAAATAGAATAAAAATATAAAGAAAAAGGAGATTTAAAAGTATAAATATATTAATTATCAGGGTATGTGTAAATGAAATCAACTGACTACAAAAAGTCAGCAATTTGAGACTGAATTTTGAAAACTAGCTATAAGGACTTTTTAAAAAGTTTAAGGTATAATGTTTTGAAAATGTTGAAAGAGAATTAAAAAGATACATTAGAAGAATAGTACACAATGAAGATGGTATGCCTGTATCAATAGCAGACAATAATGAGTTAAACAATACAATTAGAGATGGACAATGTCACTTTATTGTTATAAAAATCTAATTAGCAGAACATAAATGATAATTTTAAATACCTGCTCAATAAAATAACTTGAAATATTAATGGATTTACAAGAAAATTAGATGAATTTACCACACATCATCAAAATTCAAAACACTTTTTCTGAATTACTGAAGGACCAAGCAGCTTTTTTGGTACCATATGTTTATTGCATATTTTGGTTTTCTACCCTGTAGATTTCTTTTTTTTTTTAAAATCAACTTTCATTTTAGATATAGGGAGTACATATGCAGGTTTCCTACATGAGTATATTTCATCCAGGTAGTGAGCATAGTACCCAACAGTTAATTTTTCAATCCACCCTTCTCTCCCTCCATCCCTTCTCTAGTTGTCTATGGTCTCTTTTGTTTCCATGTTTATATATCCATGTGTGCTCAATGTTTAGCTCCTCCTTAAGTGAGAACATGAATATTTGGTTTTCTGCTCCTGTCTTTGTTCACTTAGGATAATGGCCTTCAGCTTCATCCATGTTGTTGCAAAGATCATGATTTCATTATTTGTTATGACTGTATAGTATACCATGGTGGACACGTACCACATTTTTAGACACCTAGGCTGATTCTGTGTCTTTACTATTGTGAATAGTGTGGTGATGAACATATAAGTGTATGTGTCTTTTTGTCATGATCTATTTTCCTTTGGGTATATACCCAGTAATGGTGCCACTGGGTTGAATGGTAGCTCTGTTTTTAGCTCTTTGAGAAAGCTCCAAACTGCTTTCCACAGTGGCTGACTAATTTACATTCTGACCAACAGTGTGTAAGTGTTCCCTTTTCTCCACAGTCTCACCAGTATATCTGTTATTTTTTTGGATTTTTAATAGTAGCCATTCCGGCTGATGTGAGATGCCACCTTATTGTGGCTTTGATTTGCATTTCTCTAATAATTAGTGGTGATGAACATTTTTAATATTTTTTGACTACTTTATGTCTTTTGAGAAATGTTTGTTCATGTCCTTTGCCCATTTTTAGTGGTGTTGTTTTTGCTTATTAAGTTCCTTACAGATTCTGGATATTAAACCTTTTTCAGATGTATAGTTTGAAAATATTTTCTCCCATTGTATAGGTTGTCTGTTTAATCTCCTGACAGTTTATTTTGCTGTGCAGAAGCTCTTTAGTTTCATTAGGCAATACTTGTCAAATTTTGGTTTTGCCGCAATTGCTTTTGGTGACTAAGCCAAAAATTCTTTGCCACGGCTGATATCAGGAGGGTATGTCCTACGTTTTCTTCTAGCATTTTTATAGTTTGAAGTCTTACATTTAAATCTTTAATTCATCATGAGTTAACTTTTGTATATGGTGAAATGTAGGGGCCAAGTTTTATTCTTCTACATATGGCTAGTCAATTATCCCAGCATGATTTATTATATGGGGAGTCCTTTCCCCATTGCTTGTTTTTGTTGGCCTTGTCGAAGATCAGATGATTGTACATGGAAGACTTCATTTCTGGGTTTTCTCTTCTATTTCATTGGCCCATGTGTCTGCTTTTGTACCAGTACCATGGTATTTTGGTTACTGTAACCTTAAAATATAGTTTGAACTTGGGTAATGTGAAGTGTCCAGCTTTGTTCTTCTTGCTTAGAGTTGCTTTGCCTATTCAGGTTCTTTTTGGTTTTATATGAATTTTAGAATAGTTTTTTTATTTTAACTCTGTGAAGAATGACATTGGTAGTTTTATAGAAGTAGCACTGAGTCTGTAGATTGCTTTGGGAAATAAGGCCATTTTAATGATGTTGATTCTTTTAGTCCATGAGCATAGACTGTTTTTCCATTGTTTGCATCACATCTGATTTCTTTCAGTTGTGTTTCTTTCAGTAGTGTTTTCTCCTTGTGGAGCTCTTTAACGTCCTTGGTTAGCTGTATTCCTAGGAATTTCATTTTCTTCGTGTGGCTATTGTAAGTGGGATTGTGTTCTTGATTTCACTCTCAGCTTAGATGTTGTTTGTGTATAGAAATGCTACTAATTTTTGTTCATTGCTTTTGTATCCTGAAACCTTACTGAAATCATTTATTAGTTGTAGTAGTCTTTTGGCAGAGTCTTTACGCTTTCATAGTTATAGAATTATATCATCAGTGAAGAAAGGTATTGTTTGATTTTTTATTTTCTTATCTGGATGCCTTTTATGTCTTTCTGTTGCTTGATTGCTAGGCTAGAACTTCCAGTACTATGTTGCATAGGAGTGGAGTGGTGAGAGTGGACATCCTTATCTTGTTTCAGTAATCAAGGGGAATGGTTCTAGCTTTTGCCCATTCAGTATGATGTTGACCATAGGTTTGTCATAGATGCTTTTATTATTTTGAAAAAAACAAATAAGTAAACTTCAGGCCAATATCTCTGATGAACATAAATGCAAAAATCCTCAATGAAATACTGGCAAACCAATTCCAGCAGCACATCAAAAAGTTAACAGACCACAATCAAGTGGGTTTTATTTCTGGGATGAAAAGCTGGCTCAATAAATGTGATTCAACATGTAAACAGAATTAAAGGTAAAAATTATATGATCATCTCAATAGATGGAGAAAATACCTCATTAAAATCCAACACCCCTTCATGATAAAAGTATAAAAATCCTCAACAGACTAGGCATCAAACAAATATCCCAAGAAGATTTTTATAAAATTGCACTTCTATTGAAGATTTGAACAAGGTATTATATACGAAATTTAGACGGTATGTATTAGTCTCAAGCACATGCAGAAAACTGATACAAGTCTATCCTTTATTATGGTGTGAATCAGTGTCAACAAATTGCTTAGAAACAGCTTTCTTGTAGGATAGCCCTTAGCAAGTGTTTTATTGTAAAAGGCCTAAATGGGCTTTGCATAGCATACATTCTGTAATATAACTACTTACTTTTGCCATTGTAACATAAAAACATTAATAGAAAACATTTAAATAAATGAGCTTAGATGTGTTCCAATCAAAGTTTATTAGAAAAATGCCTGGCAGGCAATATTTGACTCAGAAACCACAATTTGCTGACTTTTGATATAGAATGCTATCTCTGAACACAACATAATTGTTAGAATAAATAACCACAATATTTGTAAATTGCAATATATTTAGAAATTTATAAAAGACACTGCTAAATAACTCATAGGTCAAAAACTTAATGAAAACTTTAAATTACTTAAAACAATAATAATAAAATACACAATAAAAGCACACCAGAGGAAAGCATATAGACTGCAAAGAAAGAGATTCTTTGAAGCAAATGTATTGTTGTAAATGTTTATATAAAAGAAATAAACTGAAAATTATTTATTATATCTCAGCTAATAGAAAGGCAGGTGGATCACGAGGTTAAGAGATCGAGACCATCCTGGTCAACATGGTGAAACTCTGTCTCTACTAAAAATACAAAAAAATTAGCTGGGCATGGTGGCACACATCTGTAGTCCCAGCTACTTGGGAGGCTGAGGCAGGAGAATTGCCTGAACCCAGGAGGCAGAGGTTGTGGTGAGCCGAGATTGCGCCATTGCACTTCAGCCTGGGTAACAAGAGTGAAACTCTGTCTCAAAAAAAAAAAAAAAAAGAAAGAAAGAAATGAATAGTAGAAAAATCAACAGGAAAAGCATAATGAAAGAAAAAGTACACATCCAGGTTTTAATCTGATATCATTTTCCTTCTGCCTAAAGAACTTCTTTTAACACTTCTTACAGTGTGAATATACTGATAATAAATTCGCTCAGCTTCTGTATATCTGAAATAGTTTGATTCTTCATTTTATAAAAGGTATTTTAATCTGGTAAAAAGTTCTAGGTTAAAAGTTTCTTTCAGTCCTTTGAAGATATTGTTCCGCTATCTTCTATTTTTCATTGTTTCTGATAAGAAATATACTGTCTTGTATATTTGTTCTCATATTTTTTGTTTCTCTACATCAGATGTCTACAAACTATATTCTGTGGTTTTTAAATAAAGTTTTATTGAAACACAACCACACCCATTCATTTACATATTATCTGTGGTTGCTTTTGTAGTACAATGGCAGAGTTGAGTAAATGTGACAGACCGTTTGAGCCCCCCAAGGGCTCTCTCTGTCTCTCCATATATATATATATATATACACGCACACACACACACATATATACACACACACATATATATAAACATGATTAAAATAATATATTTTTATAAAATTAGAAAATATAAATTTATATTTATTTATTTATTTATTTAATTTTTTTTTTTTTTTGAGACAGAGTTTCGCTCTTGTTACCCAGGCTGGAGTATAATGGTGCAATCTCGGCTCACCGCAACCTCCGCCTCCTGGGTTCAGGCAATTCTCCTGCCTCAGCCTCCTGAGTAGCTGGGATAAATTTATATTTATTTTTATATTATGTGTATGTGTGTGTGTATATATATATTTTGAGACAGGGTCTCACTCTGTCAACTAGGCTGGCATGATCTTTGTTCATTGCAACCTCCACCTTCCAGGCTCAAGTGATTCTCCTACTGCCACCTCCCCAGTAGCTGGAACTACAGGTGTGCACCACCACACCCAGCTAATTTTTGTATTTTTTGTAGAGATGGGGTTTTGTCATGTTGCCCAGGCTGGTCTCAAACTTCTAGACTCAAATGATCTGCCTACCTCGCCCACAATGCCTAATATATCATCTGATGTTTTACAGAAAAACAATTTTTGACTTCTCTGTATGCCATTTGTTTTTCTCTCTCGCTTTTAAAATATTTTTTCCTTCGCAGTTTGAAACAATTTTATTTTCACAACTCCTGATGTCATTTTCCTCATGTTTATTAAGACACTTGGGATTATTAAACTTACTGAATCTGTGGTTTTATAGATTTTACTGGATTTTAAAATCTTTTGGCGGTTAGTTTTTAAAATATTTTTTTCTTTAAATTTTTTCTGACCCACTCCCCTTTGGAGACTTGAATTACACTTATACTTTGCTGCTTGAAGTTTTTCCAACTGTTCATGAATCATCTATTCAGTTTTTAAGTCATTTAGTTTTGTGTTTCATTTGATTATATGTCTTCAAATTACGTTTTCAAATTCTCTCATCCAGAGATCTAGGATTTAAATACAAAAATCTCAAAGTACTCCTGGGAAAATCATTGCAAAAAGATCATCATGTAGGCACGTATTGATCAGATTATCTAAAGTCAAGACAAAGAAAAGAATCTTAGGACCCGTGAGACAAAAGCATCAAGTAACCTATAAATGAAAATCTATCAGGTTCACAGCTGGTTTCTCCATAGAAATATTAGTTACATCCTCAAGGGGGAAAAAAGAGAAATTAAAAGACAAAGAGTCCAGTTGAACAAAAATAAAGAACACTTTGAACAAATACTCTATCCAAATTAGAAGGAACCAGAAAAGTAATTCCGTAGTATGACAAATTAGGGCTCCCTAACATCCTCAGAAGATTACACTAGCTCCCCAACAATGGATCCAAGCCAAGAATAAATCTCTAAATTGCTAGATGAAGAACTCAGAAGGTTGATTATTAAGCTACTTAAGGAGATACCAGAGAAAGGTGTATATTTCTCTAGTGACTTTCCTAAATCAGTTTTGTAAAGACTGTTATCTTTTGTTTTGTCTATCTGTGGCCACTGATATCTTTGTTCTTTGAGCTTAATGGTCAGCTAGTCATCTGACAGAGATTTCTTTAAATGTCTGGAGACATGGGGGAAAAAACACTTTGTCTTTGCAGACTGCCTTTGTATTGGGGCGCCCCTTCAAGGCATATTCAGGTCAGTTACAACCCTTCTTTAGCCTTCACCTCCTGCTTGCACAGAGCTGGAAGGTCAGCCAGAAATGAAAGCTTAGGGTCTTCTCAGTTCTCTCTGAATGTGTGTCCAGCCCATGACATTCACATTGCTTTCTAGACTTCCTGGTATAACTGCAGTTTCTCAAAGCCTTTGTTTTCTTACGCATCTCCTTTCCCAGAATTCTGCTTGCAGATTTTTGGTTTGCTTGTTGCTTACCTCAGGTGGCTACAACTAGTACAGGGTATTTTTCTTTAAATATTTTCAATACTGTCACCTAGGAGCCCACCCCATCCATGAGAAAGCACTGAGGTGGGCAAAACAAAGGCAAGTTCCCAAACCAATCCCTCAAGTAGCCATCTAGCAGGTCCGTGCTTACAACCACCTTTTCAGAGAATATACACCTGAAGGACTTTACCCATAATAGACACAGGACTCTCCAAACTCAGTACTTATTAAGCAATGCAATCAAAAATGGACAAAAAAGATATATGGAGACAAATAAGCATGTGAAATATGCTTGACATTAGCCTTTAGGGAAATGCATACTAAAACCACAACAAATTATCCCTGTATTGTTGTTAGAATGTTTAAAATTAGAAAGACTGATCTTACAAAATATTGAAAAGGATAGAAGGGAGCTGGAATTCTCATGCTCTGCTTCAACACTGTAAATGATGCATTTTGGAAAACAGTTTGAAAGTTTTTTAAAAAGTTAAACATATGACTATCATTGATCCTGCTGTTCCACTTCTAAATACTTCCCTAAGAGAAATGAAAGTTTATGTACATACAAAGATGTATGCATAGCAGTTTTGTTTGTAAACAGCCCTAAACTGAAACAAAACAAATGTCCATAGAAGTTTACTGGGTTAGAACATGTGGTGTTTGGTTTTCTGTTCTTGTGCCAGTTTCCTGAGAATGATGGTTTCCAGCTTCATCCATGTCCCTGCAAAGGACATGAAGTCATCCTTTTTCATGGCTGCATAGTATTCCATGGCATACATGTACCAGTCCTGCACAATCTGCACATATACCCCAGAACTTAAAATTTAACAAATAAATAAATATAAAACTAAATGCCAATCTGAAAAAAAAAGTTTACTGGGTTATCGAATTGTATTATATTCAGCCAAACAGATAAAGAAACCAAAGGAATGGATTATTGATACATACTGTAATACGGATGATTGTTCTGATTAAAAGTCACTGCAAAAAAGATTATATATTATTCGATTTATATAAAATTTTAAAAAGTTCAAAATGATCTCTAATGTCAGAAAGCAGGTCAGTAGTTGCTTGGAAAAGGGATACTACTGAGTGGGACAGAAAAAAACTGTTACTAAGGGGCCTAAGGAATCTTTTGAGGTGATGGATGTATTCATTATCTTGATTGTGGTAATGGTTTTATTTACTTATATATATGTCAAAAATTATCAAATTTTATGCTTTAAAAATGTGCAGTTTATTATGTGTCACTTATACCTTAAAATCTGTTTTTTTGAAAAAACATCAAATTTCTTGGAATACATTTTAAAATATCAGTGAAATTAAAAGAACTCTTAGAAATTAATTGATCACATTGACATAAGAAAAAAATTGAATGACCATTTGATAAAATTAGAAATTTTATTCTTTAAAAATATGCAGTTATGTTAATTATACCATTGCAATCTTTTTTTAAAGAAAACACCACAATATTTTTGTAATGAATTTAAAAATATTAGCAAAATAGAAAAAAAATTAAAATTTAAATCATGGAACTGACATAAAAATTTGAATGAAAAAATGGTTTAAAATCCTTGTGCAAAATCACATGCAATGTTCACTTGGTTTCACTGAATGTTCACAGAATTGATCATTTTGATTCTACATAAATTCTTCTGGGGACCACTCAAAAGACAATACTCAAACTATGAAGCTCTTACATTAGTTTTCTTTGTATCTATTTTCTGAGCTATTTTTTCAGAAAGGGTCTTTTTTGTTTCTTTTGTGTCTTTTACTTTAATTTTTCCATATAGTAGCTTGATTATTCTAATCTATTGTTATATCACTTATGATTTTGTTATTTCATTTTATTATATTTTTAGAGTCAACATGCATTAATGCCATGTTTTTTCATTTATGATTACTTCTCATCTTTTAATAGGAGCTGCTTATCCTGTCCATCTATTCTCTCACAATCCTATCAATGTTTTTGTCTTTGCTTAATGTATCAGGATTTAATATTCCCACCTTTTAGGTAAATAGGATTCTTCTCTTCTTATAAGACCTGTATATTAGTCAGGGGTCTCCAGAGGGACAGAACTAACAGGATCTATATATATATATGAAAAGGAGTTTATTAGGGAGAATTGACTCATATGATCACAAGGCTAAGTCCCATTATAGGCTGTCTGTGAGCTGGGGAAGAAAGAAGACAGTAGTGGCTTAGTCTGAGGCCAAAAGCCTCAAAAGCAGGGAAGCCGACAGTGCAGCCTTCAGTCTGTGGCCAAAGGCCTGAGAGCCCCCAGCAAACCACTGGTGTAATTCCAAGAGTCCAAAGGCCAAATAACCTAGAGTCTGATGCCCAAGGGCAGGAGGAGTGGAAGAAAGCATCATAATGAGAGGAAGATGAAAGCCAGAAGACTCAGCAGGCAAAACTTATCCCACTTCCTTCCATCTACCTTGTTCATGCCAAGCTGGCAGCTGTTGCATGGTGCCCACCCATACTGAGGGTGGTTCTTCCTCTCCCAGTCCACTGGATCAAATGTTAATTTGATTCTTCTCTGTCAATACCCTCACAGAGACACCCAGAAACAATACTTTACCATCTATGTAGGCATCCTTCAATCCAATCAAGTTGACACCTACTATTAACCATCACAGCCCATATGTCAGCTTTTTAATTTGATTTATTATGTATTTCTCTTGAGTTGACTGTTATTAGTAACAGCAAAGCTAATCGAATCCATTGTTTTCCCTCTTCACTGTCACAATTCTGCCAGTTTGCCAAAACTGCTTGTCAGAGCAGTTTAGCTTATAGTGCCTTGTCTGCCAATCCTCAATGTAGAACGTAGCCCTTGGGATTTTCACACCCATGTATGCTTTCCAGATCTTGTTGTTTCAATTAAGACATCATTAGTTGGGCAACAAAACTATAATACATACTTCTGAATGTGAATGCAATCTACCTAATATCTCCGTTCTTTATCTCTTCCTTTTAATTGGTCCCATATTCACTGTATTTGAAAATCTTCCTTTGCAGTTTGTAGTTAGAAGGAGTAAATATTTGCTAATGTCATTGAAAATTGTACTTTTACTCTGTGTATTATACTTTTAGTCTATTTAGCTATTTTAGTAAGAAAGAGTGAAACAAAATTTTAAGATGCTTTTTTGTTCCAGGTATATGAAAGAATAGTTTGACAATCTTAAAGTTGGAAAAATCTTAATATATGAAACTCAGAAAATATAAGGCTAAATTTTGACATATTTCTCTTTGTGGAGAAAGGAAAAACAGAAGTCACATAAGTAAATGAAACAATAATAAAATTTGAAGGACCAAAGAGAGCTAGGATAAAAATATATATTGGAACAGACAAGGTCTTTATAAAGTTATACCAAAGTCAGTGAGGACAAAACAAAGAGACAATTTAACATGAAAGTTTTCATAGGATATGGATCAATTTTTAAAATGTGTTAGAGAAGAGAAAACGTTGAACTCGTAATTAAATGGAAAATGGAAAATTAAGCCCAAATGTATGAAAATAGGCACAGATAGTAGATAGCATGCAAATAATATTTCAGAGAGCATTTTAGCATTATCTATTATATCTAGCTACATTAATCCAATAAACTTTGACCACCCAAATCTTGAAATTCCTGTTACAAAAATACTGACATGAGTGCAAAGATGGCTACGTTGGTGCATACATACATATAAATTGATATTAAAGCACTTGGTAATAGTGAAAATTTTTATATATCCTAAAAGTTGACAGATAAGAAAATTATTAGGTTATTATATGTGTATAATATAAAATAATATAAAATTATTTAGGAAGAATGAGGTAGTTTTTAAGAAATGTGCTAATACAGATGATCTCTGTGACACTTTGACAAAAATGAGCTGAAAAATTACTATTCCATTATATTCACATTCTTTTTTAACAAACCAAGTGGGAGAAAAATAATCTCATATGTATTATGTATTATACACACACCCATACACACACACACACACATAAACACACATATACACACACACAAACACTTAGTAAAGTTCTGGTATTAAACATACTACATTAATGGCCAGGTGCGGTGGCACACACCTGTATTCTCAGCACTTTGGGAGGCAGAGGTGGGCAGATCATTTGAGGTCAGAAGTGCGAGACCAGCCTGACCAAGAAGGTAAAACCCCATCTCTACTAAAAAATACAAAAATTAGCCAAGTGTGGTGGCAGCCACCCATCATCCCAGCTACTTGGGAGGCTAAGGCAGGAGAATGGCTTGAACCTGGGAGGCAGAGGTCACAGTGAGCAATGATTGCACAACTGCACTCCAGCCTGGGCAACAGAGCAAGCCTCCATCTCAAAACAACCACCACCACCACAAAAACAAAAACATATTTCATTGATAATAGTGGTTACTTCTGAGTAGTCTGTGCATGAGATGTTAACTCAGTTTTCATTTTATGTTTTGTTATGTTTGAATTTTGATATTTTTATTTGTTATTTAAAAATAAATAAGAAAATGTGCAAAAAGGAACTTATAATATCCCGCAAGCAAACAGATGCATATGAAGTGCTGGTCCTTATCTTCCATGGCCTGGCTATTCTATCCTCTGAGCCGTTCCCACCCATCTGAGTTCTAGAATTCTATTCTAGATGTAAAGAATTGATTCCGGTCCTCCAAAATGTCCTTATTATTTCGACATTAGCTTGTTCAGGTTTTTCCTTGAGCTTGAATGTTAAGTCTTCACCCTACCTTCTATTCATGTCATGAACTTAGCTTAACTGTCTTGTAAACTTCTAATTATATTATATGGCTTATAGGTAACTCAGTGTAAAACTTTCACTATTCCAGGTCAGAATGAAAAAATGTAATTTTCTGATTTCAAATCAGGTTGTACCTACGGCTGTTACGGCAGTTCTCACTTTACTTTCTAGCGTTGCCTTTGTCTTTGCCTTCACTGACAAGATGTATAAAATCCCAATAGATTCAAAAAAGGAGCAACAAAAAAATAGCTTATGTGTAGTTATCAAATAGTGCATACTAGAAATTCTTAAACTGAATATTTCAATACATTTGGACGTTTTGAGATTGCTGTCGTTCCAAACTCCCGTCGAAATGCTCTAAGAGGGACGCCTAAAACAGAGAGTAAGCAGCAGAATCAGCATTTGAGGCCATGACTAGATGATTACAGAGCTTATGAATTCTTATTACATAGGCAACTTGCCCTTTCTACTCCCATGGCCTGGCACTATAGCTGACTCTGAACGTTCTCAACTCACCTTTAACAGACAAATACACAAACGAACATTATGCTTCATGGTATTGTTTATACGAAAACAAGGTACATTTCTGTCCTCCAGAGTTTCATCATTTATAACACAAATAACCACAACACAAAACACTCTACATAGTGTGAGAGAGGTAAAAATAAGGTTGATATAATGTAAGGTAAACTATAACATATGTTGTAAGGAATGGAGAAGCATCTACGAAGGTGTTATGGAAGTATGGGAATAATCACTTGCAAATTAGGTAGGATTTCACTATATAAATATGGAGGAGTTGAGGAGGTAAGAGAGATTAGGAGCACGCATTTCTAATTGAGAAAAAGCACTAAAAACTCTTAAGTAAAGGAAATGTTTACAAAATTGTAAATAGTCCAGTCTACAATAATAGAGCAGTGACACTAGAATCAGATCAGAGAGATGGAACCTTGCTCTGTTGCCAGATGGAAGAGTTTGAGGTCATTTGTACCTGGAAAAATGTGACCAAAAGCTATGCTTTAACCTAGCATGGGGTGTTATGTGGCGTTAAGGGGAGGAGAATATGGAAACAGAGAATCTGTAGGAAGTAATCGCAATCATTGACATGAAAACAATTGAAGCTTAAATGAGAGGACAGGGAGGAACAATGGAGAGAGAACCAGGTTAATTAGGGAAATATTATGAACAATTTTACTTTATGATCTTTGTTTCTGCTGTTTTATTAAATCTTGTTGTGGTATTCAGTACAAGTTATTAAACTATGGTTTCTGACTAAGACTTCAAGCATCTGAGTATTAGGCTGAAAGGGTCACTATTGTACATCCAATCACACCAAAATGTGAACTTATTTTCTGAATCATTCCACATCTCAATAGTACAGGTTTCTAATATCTAATGAAGAATCCTAAAAAACAAACTAATCAAGATGTTGCTTATATTGATAAATGAGTCATTAAGTCATTTTTTATAAACTATAAAGACAACTAAATTTATTAATTTCTATATTATATGGTATTTACATCAAATGTGCCCCTTTCAGATAGACAGTCAGGCTTAGGATACATTTTACAGGAAATCATGACTGATAAAAACTGAGTAGAAACAGATGGGCTGGAAGTTTTCCAAAGGCCTTAAAAAATATTTGTTATGAAAACGTGAAGAGAATTTGCCTGGAACACTGATTTAAAATTCACAGCATTGTTGATGCTTTAAAACAGCAGATTTCAGAATCGAAATGTCTTTGTATTTTCTCCTGTTTCCCTCATATTTACCAGATTTAAAATACAAAACATTCTAATTGGAAATTAGTCTTCAGTACTAAAAGTATCGATTTTAGTATGTAAATATTTTGTCACCCAGAGCATAGTAAGATAATAGGGGAGGAAATGAGATTATTCTTTAAAAGATCAAATGACATATGTATTTTACCTTATTTTTAGGTATGGAATACATGTGAACACATACTCTTACAAGACATTGCAAACATGAGAAATAAATAGTAATATGTCTTAAATTTCTCTTACTGAGAAATTTGACTAGTTTTGTGAACATGGTCCTATAGACACTACTTAGTTTTGGTGATGTAATGGGAATTTAGTGAAACCTTTGTATGGCCTTATTTTGTATGAACTGGCTGTGAAGGTGGCTCTTATCTTGCATTTTAACATGAAAGAGAGCTGAATCATATGACAGCACAGAAATGCTTGATATCAGGGGCATTTTGTTTCTGTAAATACTGGTGAGTGTATCTGGAAGAAATTTACAGTGAATCTAATCAAATGAAATGTTGAATCACTTTGGTTATTAAAGACCTATTGGATGCACTGTTACTGAATTAAAATATGCTCTTGTAGTCAATAATCTCAATGTGGTCACCTCCATTAAATGTAGGAAAACCCCAACACCCAAAACAAAACAGAAGCCTAAAAAACTAATAAATGTAAAGAAGAAATGAAAGGAATGACAGTAATAAAGATAAAGAGGTAAAATTAAGCTACAGAGGAAGCCCAGAAATAATAGAGGCAAATCCTGGGCTTCCTTCCTTTCTTGTCCTGTGAACACCTCAATTATAACTGAAAGTTCTTTCTTCTACACCCTCCTGACATTTTAAAATAATACCCCTTGCAGTAGTTATTCTTGTTCTTAGTCTATATATAATGATACATTTTTATTCATGAAGGAACATTCCATGAAGCCAGAGACTAAGTAGTGAGAGACAATTGCTAAATATTCAGGAATTTACCAGTTAGTTGAAAAAGTTTGAGTAGCTAAAACTAGCTGTGCTGGGGTATTTATATCATGGAAGGTGGAAAGCACAACAGATCAGGAGTTTGTTTTTGAAGAGCCTGTTTACCTGCACACTATTGCATTGCTCCTCTTTATATCACTTTTACTCCTTAGCTCAAATTTGCCTCTCATTCTGGTTTTTCTGCCTCTAATACACCTACACTGGACTCTGTACAGAGGCTGTAACTCTCATATAGCCTAATTACTTAGGGCATGAAAACATAACTGACAAGTCAAAGAATAAATCAACATATCAAAAGCATTTAGAATCGTGCTTGCCATATAATCTGTACATTTTAAATATTTGTCAAATTAAGCAATTAGTAGTCTCAATGCATTTTCAGCAGGAAAAAAATACATATTTGTTGTATTAGTACATTCTCACACTGAAAAAAGAAATACCCAAGACTGGGTAATTTATAAGAAAAGAATTTTAATTGGCTCATGGTTCTGCAGTTAGTATAGGAAGCATGATGCTGGCATCTGCTTGGCTTCTGGGGAGAGCCTAGAAAACTTAGAATCACAGCAGAAGGCGAAGGGGGAGCCAGCACCTCACATGGCTGTGAGCAGGAGAAAGAGAGAAAAGGGGGAGATACTGAGATACTACACACTTAAAAAATAACAGATTTCGTGATCACTCACTCACTCACTCACTCACTATCACGAGAACAGCACCAAGGCAATGATGCTAAACCATTCATGAGAAACTGCCCCCATGATCAGATCCCAGTAGGTTCCACCTTCAACATTGGGCATTACAATTCCACATGAGATTTGGTAGGGACACACATTCAAACCATGGCAGTTGTTAGTGGATAAACGTTCAAAATGAATTCTAGCTCAGTGGTTCTAGAACTTTGCTGGGAATAAGAACCACCCAAGAAATAAAACAAAACTGCAGATTCCTGAGGTCCTAGCCTCAAGGAATCTTGACTTACGTGGTCTGTGGTCATTCCTGGAAATATGCATAAGGCAAAAGTACCCCAGGTGTTTCTCATCCAAGAAGCCTAATCTGTATTTTAAACATTGTTTTTTCTAGTTTATTAGGTTATTTCAATATTTGAAATCCTGTTCAAAATACTCGTAGGTTGATAATTAAATAATTAATTAAACAGATACTTAAATGAAGCATATTATATGCAAAGTATTTTTCAAGCATTGCATAATTTTTAATTCATATAATTCTCATAACAACCTTAGAGGAAGATAATATTATTCTAATTTTTCAGATAAGGAAACTGAAGAATGATAATTTAAGAAATTTGCCTACATTGCAATAAGTCAAGTAATTCTGTAGATTCACATATTAAGACCCCATTGAAATAATTGTAACATAATTATTAATTTTAGCAAGTTATGACTTTCGAACCATCCTACATCCACTATCTTTTTTGACCCTCACAATATCCTTTGAAATAGATTTGGCAGACATTATTATCCCTATCTGAAAGAGAAGGAAACTGAAGCCGAGAAGATTCAGAGTTTGCTCAAGGTCACATAGCTAAGGACAGATCTGTCATCCAAACTTAAACAGATTGCCATTTACAGGCATTTTGTTTTTCAATCCAAGTCCGATGTCCTTTTCGTTATACTCACAATATTTGTGTGAAGTTTGTTTCTGGCAGTTACCTACTGGTAGGCTTCTCACCGTCTCTTTGTGCTTTGCAGCACTGATAAACCCTGCATATTGTTACACTTTCACATATAGGACATAACAGACATGGGTTTCTCAGACTGTCTCAGGTTGTTGCAAAGTAAAAACAGGCCAGTTTTAATGTTGTCATCCCTCAAGTACAGGATTTCCCTGAAAAATCTGCCCTGTGCAAGGCATTTACAAATCTTCCTCTCTTTGATGCCAATGCCTAACTTGAACCTTACAGCAGACATTCATGGGTTCTTTCACTTTCTAATGGTTTTCTCATGGGATATTCCTGAGCTCTATAATACTGACTATTTCTAATGTTTTCATTGATACTAAAATAAGCACTTCCCTAGTTTTTGTGAAGACAGTCTTGAGAAGTAAAAAAATGGAATATATTCTTCATCAAGGCTACCCTTAAAACAACAAAAAAAAGAGTAAACCTATTATGATTGCCATCTTACCTTTTAATGAGTTGCAGTCCACAGGCATTACTTCTTTAAAAATTGAGAATTGGAGTTTGAAAGACAGAAGAGAAATAACATTCATCAACTAATAATAGTACAGAAATTTCTTGTTTTGGCTTGTTATTTCACCATTTTATGGTGTTATTTGCACCACCTTCCACTCAAAACCAGAGGACCTGCATGGCCTTTCCAAACTGCATTCTTCCGGTTCTGTGAATTTTTCATATTACTTGTTCTACTTACAGAGAATTTTCTATTCTATCTTTCTGTTTTTTTAAAAAATGTTTGAAACCACCTTTATGACATCCCTAGATGCATACCATCATCTCTAAACTCTCAAGACATTTGCAGAACCTTTTTGTGCAGTCATGATCACTTTCTGACCTGTGTAAGTCACTGTATCCATATCCTTTCTTTCTACTATACTTGAAGTTCCTCAAGGTTAAGATTTGTCTAAGTCTTCCTCCCAGTGGTTTGTACAAGGCCACACACATTTGATTTATTGAATCTAGGTGGGGAATAAAGTTAGACATTTAACTGACCCAGGTTCTTTGATTATTGGCCTAATTTGGATGAAAATCAAAAAGAAAAAAAAGAGGAAGGAAACAATAATATACCTACAAGTTCTAAACTTTCATTCAAAATAGTAGACTTCACATACTCTCATCATTAATCCATGATCTGAGGCTCTGATGATTATTATGATTACAAGATTTTAGGACATCTTAATATTACTTTTCTTTGATTTCCCCAAAATAAAACATTTAACAAAAAAATGACAGCACACATAAGTTAATTTATATCTAATCAAATTCTAAGTAAGTTAAATTGACCGTTTTTACGTCTTATAAATACAGGTTACACCCGTAAATATGGACAATCTTATTTTAGAGACTAAATACAGACAATCTTATTTTAGAGACTAAGTTTACTAGCAACCTTTAGTTGCCAAGAAGTCAAGATGTTGCATTCTCTTACACTACATTAAGGATCACTACTACTCAAGATGGATTAAAAAGCTCTAAAGTAAGGTTTAAAATAATATTTGAGTGTTTCTTGAGAATTGAGAACAGTGCAATCACTGGGTAACTAGATTATTGTATCTTTCTCTCACATTTAGAAATAGGTTGCCTCTGGGGAAGAAAGGAACTGCAGTGGAGTTTGGTATTGATTTTTACTGAACCCCATGGAGCATCCCTCTAAATATTCTACTAGGATAAGTTCTTGAAAGGTCAGACTTTTCTCCCCACTTCTGAAAGTTAATACAATTCAACCTGGTAATTTTCACAGATGTTCTCTATTATGAGAACCTTCTGAAGTGGGCTGTGTATCCAGTCGCAATTTTTATCACATTTTAGTTGGCTAGAAAACAAAAATTATAAATTGATTTAAAAAGTATTTAGGACATATGATGGCATATATATTAAGTATATTATTCAGATGATCTATATATCTCAGTGTTTATAGAATACTTGCAAAAATAACTTGCCAATTTTTCTTCATTATTCCTAAAACACCCCTTGGTATTTCAATTCCCTGCTAATAGGGGCAGACTAGTCATTTATCTTAGAAGACACAAATAACTGTCATTAGAATTTTAAGTCCTTAAATTTTAATTTAGGGAATGCTGTCTTTTATCCACATTTGCTGTCTTTTACCTACATTTTCACATTCCAGAAACTTTTAAGATCTCTGAAACAACAAATTTGGTCCAAATAGGATTGTTCTGATTTTAATCAGAAAATAGTCTGGTTTTGTGTGTGTGTGTGTGTGTGTGTGTGTGTGTTTTGGGTTACATTGCATGGTTGTAGTGGGATACATATAGGAGGGACACAGAAATATAAGCATGGGCTGCACTTACAAAGTGGGAATTAAGAAAGATTTGGATGAATCCTTTCCAAGTATTAGAGAAAAATTCAGAACCGATGTTAATAGTGTATCATTTTCTCTGATTAAAGTAAATGTCAAGTTATTTTTGCTTTTTTTGCTAATTAAAGCAAACTTCCTAAAAACTAATTGAGACATATTTGAGGCTTTTGAAATTAACTCTGGTCTTTTCACTTTCTCAAGGAATGGAAACGTATCTTTAGGAAACGAAGGCTGCCAAATTTCAATGAAGGAAAATACATATGTGCTAGGCACTAGGCGGTCTACTGAGTAGAACAGAGATTTAAGAGAAAACCTTTCACCATGAGGTCCTTTATGACTATGTGGAGAATTAAGACATGTCTAACTAGAACATCAAAAAATGTAAAATTGTCATTCTTCTAAAAGAACTGCAATGTCCTCTTCAGTTCTTTGAGCCCAAGTTCCCACACCTTTAAAAGGCAGAAGTTCACAATAGAATTCACAGTAAAATATGGAATTACAGTCTTTTCAGGTGGGAAAATACTCTAAGTTAATATAAGAATTATTTGGGAGACTGAGGTGGATGGATCACTTGAGGTCACTAGTTCGAGACCAGCCTGCCTAACATGGTAAAACTCCATCTCTACAAAAAAAATAAAATTAGTTGGGCATGGTTGGGCATGTCTGTAGTCCCAGCTACTAGGGAGGCTGAAGCAGAAGAATTGCTTGAACTTGGGAGGTGGAGGTTGCAGTGAGCTGAGATTGCACCAATGCCCTCCAGTCTGGGCAACAGAGCAAGACTTCATCTCAAAAAATAAATATATAAATAAATAAGTAAATAAAAGAATTATGAGGGACAAAAATAAGTGAAGATATAAAGCTAGAGGTAGAGAGAACACTGAATAAACTTTCACTGAAGAGTGTATACTTAATTCTTTGGGTGATTATCTCAACATGAAAAGCTCTTATGGTCACTTGTTATATTAAGTTGGGACTCCAAAAGCTATAACAGCAGTTGACTATCACCCTCCCTCTGCCCAAGTCATAACAAAATGCAAGAAAAATTGCCTTGGCACTCAATGAAGCAAAGAGAAAGAATGAAACAAATAAGCCTATCCCTGGGCTATGGCACATACAAGTCAACCAACAGGCTGAATTGCAACTCAAATTAACATTACCTGCAAGGTCCAAAAAAAAAAAATCTGTTTAGGGTGAAGGAAGAACTGTTAGTGGTGCTAGCCACTTGAATAAGCAAACCTAAATGAGCCCTGAAACTTACTAGGCTTATAGGTAGTCTCATAAATATACTGAAGAAAAATATGAAGCTCAAAATAAACACAGGGAAAACATACACCATATATAAAATAAGCAGAAACAGACCCAAATATGTTCCACATAGTTACGCACAGATGGTTTTATACATTTGTTTACTGAGTTTAAACACATAAAAGCGATAATTAATTTATAGATTTTTTTTTTTTTTTGAGAGGTAGTTTTACTCTTGTTGCCTGTTGCCCAGGCTGGAGTGCAGTGAAGTGATCTTGGCTCACTACAACCTCTGCCTCCTGGGTTCAAGCGATTCTGCTGCCTCATCTTCCTCAGTAGTTTGGATTACAGGCATGCGCCACCACGCCCGACTAATTTTTGTATTTTTTCAGTAGAGACGGGGTTTCACCATGTTGGCCAGGCTGGTCTCCAACTCCTGGCCTCACAAGATCTGCCCGCCTCCACCTCCCAAAGTGCTGGGATTACAGACGTGAGCCACCATCCCGGCCCCGGAAAATTCTTTAAAATTTATCAAGTCACTACAATTTCCAGAAACAAAAACTTCAAAAATCCCAAATAAAAACTCCATAGAAGGTACCAAATAGGAGATTAGGCATGGTCAAAGAAGGAATTAGTTAATTGCGTTAATATAGACAGCAATAAAATGAAGGAAGTAGGAGATTAAGACTGAGATGCTTTAAAATATTTTTATTCACATTTCAGTAGGAAATAAGATAGAGAATGGAACAGAGAATAAAGATTATGGCTGAGTTTTCAAGACCTGATAAAAGAATAGAATTTACAGGTTCAGGAATTCTGGCCAATTCCATGTAGAACATAATTATCCACACCTAGACATATGATAATTAAATTTCAGAATACCAGATACAAAAAGGAGCTCTTAAATCAGTCATAGCAGAATAATTTTCTTGAAAGGAATCACCATTCAGTTTAGAGCTTATTTCACGACAGTGACAGTTGGAAGCCAGAATACAGCAAAATAAAATTTCCAAGAGTCTGAAAGAAAATACTAAACTAGGATTATATATCTTAAGAATCACTCCTTCAATATTGAAGGTGAAATAAAGACATTTTCAGAAAAACAAAAACTGAAGAGTTTTCCCACTATATAAAATTTTAACAGATGCTCTTTTGGTGTTAAGAAAGTAGTCCCATAAAATGGATCCGAGAGGTAAGAGAAAATACAATTTAAGTACATTCTAAATATGTGGGCTAGACAATATGTGCATTAACTACACAAAACAATGTTGTTTTACATGTTTAAAATTGCAGCATTGGACTCCATGTCTAGATCCCCTTCCCGCCCCCCCTCTCGTGTGGAAGTTTCCTCTCTTCTTCTCCTTTATTCTCTTTACCTAAAATAATTCACTTTCTGCAAAAGAAAAAAAAAATTCAGCATTAAAATTCACAGTAGTAAGTCAAGAGTGAGGGTAAATGGAATGAAAGTGCCCCAAGTTGTCATATTAGTCAAGGAAATCAATTATATATGTAGCAATTTCTAAAGTATCATTGAATGATTAGCAAGTGAATAAATTCTAAACAATGATAAAAAAATGGGACAATAATGATGAAATGATACACCTGGAAAACATAAGAAAGATGAAAAATCAAGGGAGGAAATGAAAAGCACTATACACAAGAAGCAGAATAACATAGATATGAACCTAAATAATTAGGCATTACAGTAAGTGGAAGGGAAAAGAATTTTATTTAAAAGTAAGAAATGTTTTAATTGGACTGAAAATAAATTCAAACTCTAAATTTTGGTTATAAGAAAGTTGTGTATCATATAAGTTGCTGAAGGACTGAAAGTAAAAGGTGAGGAATATCTTACCATGTAAATAATAACTAAGAGAAAGCTCACAGGCAATGTTAATAATGAATGAAATATACTTGAACAAAAAGTAGTTATTTAAATACAAGGAGGATCACTTCATAATTATAAACACTTCATTTGCCAGAAAGAAACAAGTTTAAATTTGTAATCTCTTAATAATATAGCTTCAAAAATAAATAAGCGCAAATTGGCAAAATTACAGAAAGAAATAGACAAATCATGGTGGAGAGTTTTAACACACCTTTCTCAGTAATTAATAAAACAATTAAACAGAAGTTCCAGTAAAGTTACTGAAATTATTAACATTATGATCAACAGAATGTACTTTATGAATATATTATTAGACACTTCACATGACTAGAATATAGAGACTACTAGAAACAGGTGCGTAGTTAACTAATCACACCACTCCAAAGGAAGCCACATTCCTCAAATATACATGACGGATGCTCACTAGACAGTAAACAAAAAGCATGGTACTACATGGTAGCACTACACTTTTAAAGCACAAACTGAACATTTATACAATCAGATTGTATCCTTAACTATTTCTTTGCTAATAGCTGGTTCTGAAGAACAGTCAAGTCTAATCTGAGCTAAATGATTGGTGTCTTAAATTGCTCAGAATAATCATTGTATATAATCTGTTAAGCATTATCATTGAGAGAAGATGTGATTTTGTTTATATGCAAATACTAAATGAAGAATGTTGCTATCTGTAGTACAGTTTCTTTATTTTCTTCTTATTATTTTTTTTTGAGATGGAATCTTCCTTTGTTGACCAGACTGGAGTGCAGTGGCGCGATGTTGGCTCACTGCAGCCTCCACTTCACAGGTTCCAGCAATTCTCCTGTCTCAGCCTCCTGAGTAGCTGGAATTATAGGCACGCACCACTACACCCAGCTAATTTTTGTATTTTTAGTAGAAATGGGGTTTCACATGTTGACAAAGCTGGTCTCAAACTCCTAACCTCAGGTGATCTGTCTGCCTCAGCCTCCCAAAGTGCTCGGATTATAGGAGTGAGCCACTGAGCCTGGCCTGAAGTACAGATTCTTAATTTAAATGTATCTGCATGAATAATAGTGGCCATATTTTAAATTTGCCGTTTCTATCCCTAGGAATTCAGGTAAACATAGAGCAATATACAAGAAACCATGCACATTGTAGAGCCTGCAAAGCCAAACTGACATGTTTATCTTGATTATATATACAATGAGCATCGCATAAAGTTTTTGTGGCAGGGTGTAACATGTGCAAAGTAACATTTTAGGAGATCTATAATGAATTAGGTAGAGAAGAAACTGGAAAGAAAGCAAATCAGCGAGGAGTCATGTGGATAACTAGTTCGTGCTTTCCAGCGATAATAGGATGTATTCTGGTTTATATAAATAAAAACTATCTCCATGTATCCTTGAGAAACAGCTTTAATGTTATTACTATTGTGTACAGAAAAGAGAAAACTCACAGTATTGTCAATGAAGAGAATAATTTGGTTTAGACGATAGAAACCATAAAAATATTTTCCGTCAGCTGAGAATGCATGGATTCATTTTGAATAGAGGAGAATCAGAACACCTTCCAGTCAACCAGTTTACTTTGCTCTGAGGAGATAACGGATTCAATAGAACGTCTAACTTTCTAGAACATAGCAAATGTGGATAGCTTCAAAGGTGAATAATTCTGTCTTTTAGACACCAAACTTATATAATTAATTTACACTCATTTGTTCATACAGGACTGTCTTCTTTAGAAAGCAAAACTAAGTAAAGTAAAAATTTGTGATCTCTAGATAATTTGGGAAACAAGGGATGTTATTGGTCCAATAATTTCCTATGACAGGGTCAGAAAAAGATAAAGGAAAAGGAAGCTAGCCTTCAAGGTACAAACATTAAATGAATGCCTATGTATTTGTTCAACTCAGAGCTATTATACTAATTTTTCCCAAAATAACCCTAATGTTTGTGTTGGAGCCAAACAAAAGAATGATCATTGGAAGCATAATAAATTGAAGGAATAATGCTTTTTATTAAAAGGCTGTATGCTTTATTAGAAAAAATTTTTAGAACAAGTCCCTTTATAATATTCTTACTAAGTTAAATTATATCTGCTGCTTTTATAAAAAGGGTTTTATACACTTATAAGTAATATCCGCAAAATGAAACTTTTAAATAGTTTATGACAAATGAAAACTCATAGTTTATAAGAAATGTGTTATTTATATATTGTCAGCCTTTCTGTGTTTTAAAAAATTATGAGTTAGAAATGATATTTTAACTCCAGTCATTGCAATATAAGTGTTCCATGTTTGGGGACCCACTATAACCATCAAAAGAAGCCCTGTGCTTAAAATTAAAAGCACCAACTTCTAGTCCTGACTGGAAAAGAGACCTTCAACAAAACACTTTGACATTCTTTTCCCAGTCATGAAGGGAACTTTCAACATGAAATCATTGTGTATAATGCTATCCCATTTGTAAGTTTGTATTACCACTTAGTTACTAAGTGTACATATTTCAGTGTGGATGTAGTTCCATTCACTGAGGACTATGCTGTATTTGTCGCAGGAAATATGTTCTTCATTAATTGAAAAGATGTGACACTATCCGGTTAAATTGGTCATCTTTTAAAAGAAAACTTAAAATTGCTAGTAAAAAAATGACAAATTGGTGTATAGATCAACTCTATTAATCAAGGCTCAAATGACTGTCTGAAATTGAGCCTGATAAATTTACTTTTCACTTTCTCACAATGGAAAACTGGCTAAGACACTTTGGCACGTGTCTTCTCAACCAGCCACATTTCCACAAGTAGTACCTACATGTGATCTTTCTTCTTCATTTTCCCAATAATGAACACTGGTTCAAGCTCTCTGCAGATGGATATTTCGCACCTTTTATCTGAAATTTTTGTTATTTTCTGCTTTAGAGAGAATACTTTTCTTTTTTGGGAAAGTTAGATAAATTTTTAATGTGTCATATTATAAGTGATATTGTTATTTTTTGCATTGAGTCAATGTATATAGATAGAGTACCTACTATGTGCAATGTAGGGCACTTTCCCCGTGATGATGAATAAGATATAGTTCTTTTCTTTAAGAAGCTCACAGCCTAGTGAACGAGCACTAAAAGCTCAATGGCAGTACTATGCATAAGAGATAATGATATCCTCTGGGAACATCATGAAAGAATGAGTAATCCTGCCTGAGGGATATAGGGAAGGCATCACACAAGTGGTGACATTTGGGCTCAATCTTGAAGAATGGGTAGGAGTTTGACAAGTGAAGAAGAAAGAGGAAGGAGAGTATTCTGACAGAGGGAACATTGTATTCTGAGGTAACAGTTTGTGAAAAGACATGATATACTGAGAAAACAGGGCAAGAAGAGTGTATCTTTTATTAGACACAGAGTGAGATAATGCTGATATCATCAGTGTGCAGGATCCATTGAAGAGGAAAGACTATAGGCCAAGGGAACAAATTGGAGTTAAGATGCATGTGAGATACAATATGGACTTGGAAAAAGGCAGTGTCGCTAGATTAGTAAGAAGAGCAGAAAGTTGTAAAAAACATTCCTAAAGTGTAATCAGTGAGCTTTCAGCATGGTTTTTAAAAGACCTGAATTTAACATAGAAGGTGAATGCTTTAAGGCAGAGATGTTATTTTGTTTATGCTTTAAGCTGGCTCCAATGTTTGCAGCATGGCTCGTGTGGAAAAAGAAAACACTCCTTTCAATCACATTCTCCAAAATGACACATTAGAAAGTTTTTAAAGATATTGTGTTGATTTATGATGGTGAAGTCTGATGGTAACATGATAGAGGAAGCAAGCAGAAAGTGAGAGTCTTTGCCTTAGTATGTGAGAGCGTTTAGTCCGTGACATAAACAGGACACAGAGAATGATGGTGCCACGTTATGCCTTCTTCATCGCCAACTCATTAACAAGATCAAGTTCCCAGCCTGATCCAACTCGTGACTTACTTCTCCTGATGTCAAAACTTCAAAAGCATTCTGACTGGTGTTTAATCAATGCCTATTAAATATATGGGTTTAAAAAACAATGAATGATGCCAAAATCCAACTGACTACATAAACACCATGTGGAGATCTAAAAAAAAAAAGTAGTTAAATTACTCAGTGATCAATCTCAACACGTAAAGACAAAAAAATTTCTGCCATCTGTGTACAACACGGTATGGATCATTACAATAAAATGTGGAATGGCTTTATTATCTAGGTGGGAAAACAAAGAAGATTATATAAGTTAGCATTCCCAGAAAAGAGTTCTAATCATTTCAAAAGTTGTAACTAACTTCATTCCTCTATCCTTCACTCAAATAAAGCAGATTGGAATGCAAATAGAATACAATTATTATAGGGATAATTTGAATCTTTTAAAAATTATTTCTAAAAATGTGCTTGTACTGTGTGCAATATAGCTGCCAAAGGGACAAAAGATGCAGGACAGGGCTAAAAATGTAGGCAAGGACCAGAGCAGGCATCACCCTACAGATACCCTAAAGTTTGTCTTTTATTCTAAATGCTGTAGAGAGATACTAAATTATTTAAGAATATGGGTAAGATGACAAGATTCAGGATGTAAAATTAAATCTGTCTGCAGCAAGGAAAATTCCCTAGGTGAGGACTGACTAAAGCTGATAGCAGAAAAATCAGCCAGAGATTTTTTTGCAGGGAAAAGAGTGACTTAGGTTAGAATGGTGACCTTGGAAATCAAGAATAGAGGATAGATTTAACAGAGCCTTCTAAGGAAAAATAGCAGTTTATAATGAATTGGAAGTGGGGTATAATGGTTAAGCAAAAGGGGATGTCAGGATTTCCAGCTTGCATGACTGGATGGACTTGACCATCAGTCAAGTCATGACTGACATGGATAGTGGGGCCTTCCATTGTGGTAGGGGAGAACAGAATATGACCAGTAGGGGGTAGAGAGGGGACAATATTATAATTTTTGTTTCAAAGATATCTAATTGGAGATAGCAAGCTCATGAAGAGGTCTAGAATGGAGACATCAGTTTGAAAATCATCTGCAATATGTAGTAGCCAAATGACGTTTCCTAGTGAAAATATTTAGTATGAGAAAAAGAAAACAATCTACGAATCAGGTGAGGAATTCCAAATATTTAATGGACAGGTTGAACACATGAGAAAGAATGGATATAACCCAGAAGGCAGGGCTAACTTGGGAGTGTGCGGGGCCATGGAAGCTTAGAAAAAAAGACAGTTCTTAGAATGAGGGAGTTAGTACCTACCACCAAGGATTATATTACACATGGACTCAGCAACGTCCACTTTGTTCAGTGACATCATGGTCCTTGGTAAGCCTAGAAAGATCTATTTGGTGATGGAAGCAAGGCTGGAATGTTTTGACCAGTGAGAAGGAGGTGAAGTATAAAGAGGAAAACGTAAAGTGCAAAATGAGGTTGTCCAAAGATATTGAAGAGAGAGTAGTAAGAAGAGAGAGAGAGAGAGAGAGAGAGAGAGAGAGAGAGAGAGAGAGAGAGAGAAGACATAGATTTAAAGGAAGATTTTTTCATTATGGTTGTGAGACTTTATTTTTCTTTAATAGGAGGGACTTTACCATATTTCCACACTTGACCAACATTCATTTGAGAGGGTAAAGAGTTTTAGAATGAGTTCCTTAGAAAGTACAAGAAAGTGACATGCTGAATCAAAGGAAGGCAAAGAGATAATAGAAAACATGGCTGCACACCGGGAATATTTCCACTGGTATATTCAAAATTTGATGACAAAAATGAAGGTAGTTTTGAAGAAAAATAAATCACAATAAAATGTGTGATTGCAGTCATTTACTACTGGCTATAACCTAGCTTGTAGGATGTGCTCAGTTCTAATCATTTCAAAAGTTGTGTAAAGTTATAAGTAATTTCATTCTTCTATCCCTCACTCAAGTAAAGCAGATTGGAATGCAAGTAGAATATAATTATCATAGGGATAATTTGAATCTTTTAGAAATTATTTCTAAATATGTACTTAATCGTTAGTAATAAGGTAATTGCAATGCACTTGAAGATCAATGAAGACAAGAATAGTATGAAAACATTGAATGTAATAATTGCCTTTTTGGATGGCAGTAACTCATACACAAGTGTGTTTTCTATCAATAGTCTGGAAGAAAGAAAAACGTGTTGCAGAGTGATATTAAAACTGGAGCAGAAATATATCCTACTCTTAGAAATTGTATTTTTGCTTATTAAAATGTTTTATTTATTTATGCTTATAAACTAGCTTCGTTTCTCCATTGTTCCTGGTAGAATTTTCCAATTTAGAGAATTTTCCATGTTTTTTTTTTTGCTTGAACAGATATTAACATCCTAATCTTTTGGTATTACAGAATTATATATACTCATCTGTGAGAGATTCAAAGACCTTTCTGAAAAGTACAAAGAGGAGTAGAATTCCATTCAGGAAAACATGGTTTGACTTTGTCCACAAACTTGCTGTCTCAATTAGGTTGTACATTTTTCTTGAGCAGAAAGGAACGTCTGTGACCACAAGGTCTTCCAGCCTGACTCGATAACTGTTTGACAGAGGCTAAGTGTAATCAAAAGAAACTGAGGACAGAGGTTATCATTTTCTTTTCCTATCAAATATCAAAATATCTCTTTTAGCTAAAGCTTGTGCAGAAACACGAGATTTTTATGAAAAGAACTCTAATACCAATTATTGGCCAACAAAGAACCAAGATTAGGTATAAGATTAAGGACTTAGGTCTTCTACATTTGAGAGAGATATGGAGACTAACAGCGTTTTCAGGAAAAAATTATTCTGGAAGAGCTACAGGGAGTGAGGTAAACTGACATAACCAATTAGAGTTGTAAACATTCCCCTAAGACAAAGGAGGACTATTGTGCCACTATCTTGAAAAATTTAAGCATAAGAGTTACATGCTAAATTTTGGATTCAAGTATCTTTTAAGTATGCTATACAAAAGCGAATATGAAGTTAATACAAATTGTATATTCACAGTGACAGCGTAATGGAAGCAAATCATTTGCTTAGACCAGCAACCAGGGGATGGAATGCCCCTCTTAGTTACATGACTTTTTGTGAGGGTCCCAAAACCCAGAGGAAATATACCAAGGATGATGGATGAAAGAGTAAAATAGAGTTGTCAGTCTGTAGCTGAAGCATTGATCAAATGGCTGAGTAGCTACCAGTTCACTCAGGAAGACCTTGAAAGAGAGATTACATGGCCTTGAGTTTCTGATCTACAAATTAAAATTTAAAACTTTTTATCCAATTGAGACAACACTGATTTTGTTTTGTTTTTTTCCCACAAGAATACAACTACTGTGATTGTTTTCCAATGGTTTGTACATACCGCTTTGAACTCCCTTGCCAGATTCTCCTTGAGAAAACTGTCAAAACTTCATAAAGAAGGACTTGAGAATATCTCGAGGTTGAAAATATCTACATTGCTTATGAAGGACTTTTTAAGCAGATATACTTAGCATTATTGGTTTGTATTTTCGAACTTGATGCATTTTCCATCAGAAATAAATGTTCACATATTAACTGACATTTATCAAAGAAAAAATTACAATTACAAGCCTTCACATGGATATTTATAGCAGCTTTGTTCATAATTACCAAAACTTGGAAGCAATTAAGATATTTTTCAGTAGATGAATGGATAAATCTACTATGTTATATTAGAAAATGGAATTACTTTTCAGTGCTAAAAAGAAATTAGCTATCAAGCCACGAAAATACATGGAATAAACTTAAATGCATATTACTAAGTGAAAGGAGTCAATATGACAAGGCTACACATTGTGTAATTCCAACTATATGACATTCTGGAAAAGGCAAAACTGTGAATACAATAAAAAGATCAGTGACTGCCAGGGGTTAGGGGAGAGGGAAGGATGAATAGTTAAAGCAAGAGAAGATTTTCGTAGGGCAGTGAAACTATTTTGTATGATGCTGTTATGGTGGATGTACATCATTATACAGTTGTCGAAATCCATCCAATGTACAACACCAATAAAGAACCTTAATGTAAGCTAGGAATTTGGGGTGATAATGATGTGTCCATGTAGGTTCATGGATGATAACAAATGTTCCACTTTGGCATGGGATGTTGCTAGTGGAAGAGGCTGTATGCATGTGGTTCAAGGAGCTTGTGAGAACTCTGTACTTCTGCTCAGTTTTTCTGTGGGCTTAAAACTACAGTTAAAAGAAGAGGCCATTTTTTAATTTTTAATTTTTCTGGGTATTGTATAAATGAAAGGAGTACATAAGATGTTTTGATACAGGCATGCAATGTGAAATAATCACATCACGGAGAATGGGGGTATCCATCCCCTCACCCAATTATCCTTTGTGTTACAAACGATTCAATTACATTATTTTAGTTTTTTTTTAAATGTTATTATTGACTATATTCAGCCTGTTGTGCTATTAAACAGTAGGTCTCATTCATTCTTTCTAAGATGTTTTTGTAACCATTAATCATCCCTACCTCTCCCGCAGTCCCCCAGTCTCTTGCCAGCCTGTGGTAACCATCTTTATACTCTCCACCTCCATGAGTTCAATTTTTTGATTTTTAGATTCCACAAATAAGGAAAACATGTGATGTTTGCCTTTCTGTACCTGACTTATTTCACTTAATATAATTATCTGCAGTTCTATCCATGTTGTTGCAAATGACTGAATCTCATTATTTTTCATGGCTGAATAGTACTCCCTTGTGTATATGTACCAAATTTTCTTTCTTCATTCATCTGTTGATGGACAATTAGGTTGCTGCCAAATCTTGACTATTGTTTGTTTGCTGCAACAAACAAGGGTGTGCAGCTATCTCTTCAATCTTCTGACTTTATTTCTCTTGGGTATATACCCATCAGTAGAATTGCTGGATCATATGGCAACTCTATTTTTAGTTTTTGTAAGGAACTGCCAATCTGTTCTCCATAGTGGTTGTACTAATTAACATTCCCACCAACAGTGTGTGAGGGTTCCCTTTTTTCTACATCCTCACCAGCATTTTGTGTTGCCTGTCTTTTGGATATAAGCCATTTTAACTGGGGTGAGATAATATCTTATTGTAGTTTTGATTTGGATTTCTCTGATGATCAGTGATGTTGAGTACCTTCTCATATGCTTATTTGCCATTTATAGATCTTCTTTTGAATGATGTCTGTTCAAGTCTTTTTCCCATTTTTTGATCAAATTATTAGATTTTTGTTCATATAGATTTGTTTGAGTTCCTTGTATACTCTGGTTATTACTCCGTTGGCAGAGAGTTAGTTTGCAAATATTTTCTCTCATTCTGTGGGTTGTCTCTTCACTTTGTTGGTTGTTTCCTTTGCTGTGAAGAAGCTTTTTAACTTGATGTGATCCTATTTGTCCTTTTTTGCCTTGGTTGTTTGTGCCTGTGGGGTATTGCTCAAGAAATGTTTGCCCAGCCCAATATCCTGGAAATTTTCTCCAAACTTTTCTTGTAGTAGTTTCATAGTGTGAGGTCTTAGATTTAAGTCCTTAATCCATTTTGATATGATTTTTGTATATGGTGAGAGATAGGGGTCTAGTTTCATTCTTTTGCATATGACTATCCAGTTTTCCTATCACCATATATTGAAGACACTGTCTTTTCCTCAGTGTATGTTAAAAAGAGTATATTTTAAGGAAAATAAAAATAAGTCTTTATGACCCAAGTAACTCTTCCTCTGATGGTGGAGAAAAGACGAATGGGAGGAAATGAGAGTACTATTTCTCAGTGGGAAGCATCAGAAAACTGCAACCATTTTATTTATTTATTTACAGTACCTATGTTTGCATTAATCCTGACATTCTGTATTAATTATTGTGAGAAATTTCAACTATGGAATAAGTAAAAGACAGGGACGATTAGATGAAAAGAGCTAGAATTAGGAGGGTCTCATCAATTAATCAAAATATTAACACCAGTTTTAATTCATTATGCTGAACCAAGTGCACATATTATTCCTCTTTCCTTCAAATAATAGAAAAATTTTCAAAAGGTAAATACAACATTTTAATACATATTTTATTACACAAAATGAAAATGGAAGAATGTTAATGGATGAGTAGCAGAGAATTCTGAAAGACCAACAATCCCCAAAGAGAACTGAAGGCTGAGAGAGAATCAGTCTGATTCATTGAACATTAATGAGGCTCTGGATTCAGAGAGGACAAAGGAATCAGATAATTGTGGTAACAAGTGGTAATAAAATTATGTGGTTTAATAGAAAGTCTTAGAACAGCAAGCTATTTTCCTTCTCCCTTTCTGATACCCACTTAGAACAAATTTGAGCTGGCTTGAGAAAACTTGGGAATGAGTTCTAGGGAACTGGGGAGGTATGAATCAGAAGAGTCTTATGAAATTTGATGGTTAAAACATGTACTAGTGAGAAGCAGATTTATGGATTTGGATGCAAAGAAACTATAGATAATTTTAGCAGACTTCTTGACTTTTTAGTGAACAACATTTATATTACCATAAAATGTAAATGATATGATATGTTTATGAATGTTTTTAGTTGATCTGTAGTCAAATAATGAATATAGCAATGGTTTCAAAAATGGAATGTAAATATTAATCTATTTATTTATTTATTTTGGAGATAGAGTCTCGCTCTGTCAACCAAGCTGTAGTGCTGTGGTGCAATCTCAGCTCACTGCAACCTTTGCTTCCTGGGTTTAAGCAATTCTCCTGCCTCAGCCTTCTGAGGAGCTGGGACTACAGGCACACACCATCACACCCAATTAATTTTTGTATTTTTAGTAGAGACTAAAAATACAAAATTTCACCATATTGGCTGGGCTGGTCTCAAACTCTTGAGAATGTAAATATTAGTCACGTTAAAAATGTCAAAGTAATGCCTAAAAGAAAGACACTGGGCGCGGTGGCTAACACCTGTAATCCTAACATTTTGTGAGGCCGGCGCAGACGGATCACAAGGTCAGGAAATTGAGACCAACCTGGCCAACATGGTGAAACCCTGTCTCTACTGAAAATACAAAAATTAGCTGGGCATTGCGGTGCATGCCTGTAATCCCAGCTACTCGGGAGGCTGAGGCAGGAGAATCGCTTGAACCCAAGAGGCGGAGGTTGAAGTGAGCCAAGATCATACCACTGCACTCCAGCCTGATGACAGAGCGAGACTCCATCTCAAAAAAGAAAGAAAGAAACACAAAGAAAGAAAGGAAAGAAAAAGAAAGAAAGAAAAAGAAAGAAAGAAAGAGAAAGAAAAAAACAGGCATTAGAAGTGGAACTTGGGTTGCTTACTGAATGAAGAGCCATTCAGTAGCCTATGAATGAAGAGGCAAATAGGGAGTCTATGGATTATGACATGAAAAACATAGGGTTTAGGAATGCCTGTCTGAGTATTGAAGTGAAAAGAAATTAGAATAGTGACGTAATTACTGGATTTAAATAAATAGAGTGGTAGCATTCACAAGCTAAATTCTTACCTCTTGGCACAATACAGAGAGACAAGGCCTAAAGTGTCAAGTCAATAAGTAGTAGAATGAGACTGTGTATTATTTAGGCTCATTGGTTGCCTGAAAGCAGAACTGGTAGAAATACATGGTCAGACAGTGGACTGTAGCTTTATTATGAATCCTTTATAATACTTGAATTTAAAAATTATTCAAGTTAATTACTTTGATTAGAATTTGCAAAAATTAAATATTGGAGCAATGTCACATTATTTTGTTAAAAATTGTAGGAAAACAATATTACAAAATGAATCCCTAATTAGTATGAAAAAATATTTCATCGAGTGTACATTTTCTGCATAGTTTCATTACTTTTAACATTATTTCTTGCTTTTAAATCTGAGCTGAAACAGAAAATGCTTTATGCAACAATCCCAGATTTCCAAAATTTGAACCTAAAGTTGATGATATAACAAATAAATGATATGCTAGATTACATTCTGTTGCTTTGACTACAGAACAGATTTCAAGTTTCTTAAGATTGGATTCTATGAACACCTTCTGGCAACATGCCACAGTGGTATTTTTTCACTAAACATATTTGTTTATGCAGGATTCAAATAAGGCAATGCTCATCTCAGTCCCACCTCTGCCGTATACCAGTTGTGTGATCTCGGATAAGTTCTATCGTGTCTCTGTGTGAGCTAAATTACACAGTTATTTTTTTGTTTCTTCTTTTGTGAAACTGGAAGCATTATTTTTATCAGAAAATACCTACCAAATGCTTAGCATAGTATCTAGCATGTAGAAAGTATAGAATACATCTTAGTATTATTAATATTTCTGGAGTTTTCTGTCTACAAAACTTTCTTCATGTAGCCCACATCGCAGTCTCATTGTTTACTCACTAGACTTTGATCATAAAATCTTCCTTTTGTAGCATTTTGCTAGCATCATCATTCACTTAACACTTCACTTCTCATTTAGAGTTGTAGATTATACTTTTTTAAGAGTAGAAACTATGTTATATTTAATTTTTATCCTAACTCATTAGTATAGTGCCTGAGATACAGGTATTAAAATAAATTTTCTTAAAAATAAAATGATATAGAAACTCTAGAGATTATGTGAAATTCTTTTTTTTTAAATATACTTTAAGTTCTGAGGTACATGTGCAGAACGTGCAGTTTACATAGTTATACACATGCCATGGTGGTTTGCTGCATCCATCACCCCATCGTCTACATTAGGTATTTCTTCTAATGCTATCCCTCCCCTATCCCCCCACCCCTAACAGGCCCCAGTGTGTGATGTTCCCCTCCCTGTGTCCTTGTGTTCTTGTTGTTTAACTATCACTTATGAGTGAGAATATGTGGGGTTTGGTTTTCTGTTCTTGTGTTACTTTGCTGAGAATGATGGTTTCCAGCATCATCCATGTCCCTGCAAAGGACATAGACTCATCCTTTTTTATGGCTAGATAGTATTCCATGGTGTATATGTGCCACATTTTCTTTACCCAGTCTATCATTGATGGGCATTTGGGTTGGTTCCAAGTCTTTGCTATTGTGAATAGTGCTGCAGTAAACATACGTGTACATGTGTCTTTATAATAGAATGATTTATAATCCTTTGAGTATATACCTGGTAATAGGATTGCTGGGTCAAATGGTATTTCTAGTTCTAGGTCCTTGAGAAATCCCCACACTGTCTTCCACAATGGTTGAACTAATTTATAATCCCACCAACAGTGTAAAAGCATTCCTATTTCTCCAGAAATTATGTGAAATTCTTAACTCACATTTCAGAATATAGGCTTTGAAATAGAAATATGGACATATTTATAATTTCCAGATATTTTCCAATTAACTAATTCCTTTACTCTTTAAAATTTGGTGAAAGTGTTACCATTATTCTCATTTTAAAAATATTTCATGTCAACAAAGGACCATGAAGTTTTTGCGTATTTACTGATCTAGAATTTGAATAATGAGTAGTGATCATTTAAATAATTTCTTCCAAGTTATTGTTTTTATATTGTGCCATGTACCATTTTGGAGATTGCTAGAAATTGGTTTAACTAGGATTGAAACATAGATATCATCATTCCTAACACAGTATTCTATTACTAAATATTTCTGGCTTTTTCCCTAGAAAATGAGAGAGAAAGAGAAACATAGTTTTATTTGTTCTTGATATTAAAATCCAAAAAGAATAGTTTTTGAAATTCAAGAACGACATTGAGCATAGACTGCCAAAATTTTATAAAGTATTAAACATATAGGATTCAGTTTATAATATAGGGCATAACATCTAGAAAACAAAATGGCTTGAAGATGTTTAAGTACTTTTGTTTGTCAAAATATAAGTTTTAGTGTTGTTTAAAACCTAAAAGTTATTTTGTGCAGAGTCATATATATTACATAGTCTAGTGAGAGAGGTAAATGTTATATCATTTAATGACCTCATAAACAATAGAGACATACATGTTAGATTGTTTAATGATAAGACACCCAGAAGAAAGTTAATCTCTGCTATTATTTCTCTGTCTGCCCTTGCCTAAATCACTCCAAGTCTCTATGTTTAACTTTCCTCATGTGCAGCTTGATGTGCCCAATGTTCCTTTCCAGTCTAATATGCTACAGTGCTATGAAAATCCCTTTAAAATAAAATAAACAGCTAAATAAAAAAAAAATATGGAGGGAAGAGATTACCAAAGACTTTGAGACAGAGTAGTATCCTCAACTAATAAAGTATGTTTCCTGTAATTTCAGGATGACTTGTTGCTGCTTTTCATAATTGTAATAAAGCTTACTAAATAGACAAAAAAGGAAAATATGTTGTGATACTTTGTCCATGAAAATAAAAGTATTTCTTTGAGCTGAAAAAAAGACTTCACACTTTAACAATGATTTCCATTTGAAATGACTTTATAGAAAATGGCTTACACTCCTTCACTCTAAATTACAGTACATTTTCCCAATGCATCTTTTTTTTTTTTTTTTAAATATCTTTAAATTTGGAACTCCCGTTTGGTGACTGAGCCACAAACATCTGTAAGATTAAGAGATTGCCAGAAGGAATGCTGTTACTGAGAGAGGAAGATTAATAGCAATATTAGCAGTCCAGATTTGACCCTCTGATAATCTGAAACCTCTATGAAATAGTTATTTCAGAATTACTGTTTCTATGGTGTATTTATGGAGAAGAACTAAGGCAGTGAGTGGAAGTTTCAAAGACTAGCAAATAATTCTGGAATTTAAATTTATTTAACATCAAGAGAGTGGTATATATTAACCATGTATGTTTGTATTTGAATCACATTTCTAGAAGCAGTAGGCTGATTATGTTATTAAAGGAACTCCTAAAGAATGTAGTATTTTATCAGAATTTTATTTGAGGTTCTATAAAATAGTCTTATCACAGCAGCCTCTAGTAACATGAACAGTGAGAAAACGCCGAGGAACATCTCCATTAAAAACAAATAGATTTTTAGGCCTTCAATGTACCATATGTCACTGCTGAATATACAGCTTTCAAAATGTTCATGGCCAAGGTATAAATAAACACAGCTTATTCATTTCAGCAACAGGGATTTCTATTTGTAGTAAAACATGTAGTGTGGATCCTCTAGCTCCAGATTTGATCTTCAGTTACAGACATTCGTTATTGACTGAAAAGCCTTCTACAAATATCAAACAAAATCCTGGAGAATTTTAGTCAGTACATTTTTTGGAAGCAAAGGAAGGTGCTATAGCCTGCTGCTACTTTTGGAACTGTCTTGCTTTTCAGAGCATTGTCACCGTAGGACTGAAACATATGTGAAAATTCTAATGATCGTACATAACCCTCTTCTCTGTTTATTTATTACTTCTGTTTCTCAGACTGCCTCAGCATAGTACGCAGCTGAGGGAAAAGGAACACAGAGCTGTTAACAGCTTGGCTTCAAGGTAACAGACGAAACACTTGCTTTCACAATTTCCTTTGACATTTGATAGGATATGGAAGTCAGGGAAGGTGTGGGGAGAAGAGGAAAGTTTAGTCTGGCAAGTGCATTCAGATCACATGTGGATGAGACAAAAGAATAGTGACTGTTTCATGGGCATTTTCACTATAAGATTAAGACTAGTGGAGCTATTTATTACCTTTAATTATAGGCATAAGCATCTGGTAATTCGAGCACATTCATAAATTAAAATACCTTTAAATTATATAACTTAGATGTTTTGGGTTTTTTTTTTCACTCAAAAATGTTTTGGGGGAATAAATGAAAGAAGTTACACAAATAAATAAAGTACTAAATAATTTATATGGTGAGAAGAGTTTGGGAAGGCCAGTAGTGGCAAGATTGATATACTGCACGAAGCACTGATTTCCTTAAAGCTGAACCTGAAAATGGAGTGACATTCAGCCTTTGCCAGTCCAGGCCTCACATTATCCATTTTGACTATAAATATTTGGAAAAGAGAGCCAAACTTCCCTTCCATCATGACATTCTAGAATTGTATAAAAAGTGTAAATTTAAAAATTATGCCTGTACTGACTTCTGTATTATAGACACTGATTTCTGCCTTCTTTTTCTGTAAGAACTATTTATTTATATTAGTGTATATATATTTCAGAGATTGAAATGGCCATTTTATTTGTAGCTTGTCATATATACGTTTGAAGTTATCTGAAGTACACGTAGAAGTAGTCACAAGGTATACATATATACAAGATTTTATGTTCACCTGGAATCTAGCAATATGTTGACATCTCACATGGCCTCTTAGCAGTTTATTAGCTGTAATAGTTATATTCTAAATCTAATTAAAGAATAAGTAATGAAAAATTTAAAAATTTCTCTATAAATTTTTATGCAATTATCTGCAGTGCTTGTAAAAACAATTATATTGACATAACTCACTTTGTTATGAAGTTCTATTTCTAAAATTTGCTTTCACAGATTAACATTATGTCCAGTCTTCTTTAATAATGTAATTTGTTTAAATATTAATAAGTTGAAATGGATTCATTTATTCTATGTGCATTTATGCATACATTCTATATATAAAACAACCTTTGAAAGTGAACAAAATGTATTGCATGTCCCTGAGTTTACACACCATTTTAGGGAAACTGACATTAATGTAATTACCAAAATGATTATCATTAAGATATATAACCAAATAGGAGAGGAGAAGCAAACTGGTTTTTACCTGTGGATCAGAGGTGTTTTCAAAGAGCCTTAGATCAGCTTTACAGAGGATGACAATAGTGGGGAATGGGTATTTCTTCCATTAAACAAAGCATGTGAAAGGACATAAGACCATGAAATAATAAGTGTATTAGAAAATTGTGAATATTTTTATGTGGTAAGAGTATAAAATGATGATATAAAAGATTTGAGCATAAATTGGGAAACTTCTAGTGAAAGTTGAAATGAGCTAAGATATTTAGAGAAAATTTACTAAGAGATCTTTTCCTTTCTATACCTTCAAAGTTTTTAACTTGATTCAAATTATGTGATAAAACCCTATATAGTTATATATTTAGAACCCATGAGTTTCTTCTCATCAGCTCATATTTCTTGTAGAATTACTCCCACTGAGATATTTTGAACATATTCTTCATTATCAAAAATTTTAGTATAAATTAGATTTTGCATTTGTTGTAAATTTGTAGTTGAGCATTTTTACTCTCAAAAAAATCTATTATATAACATACCAAATGAAAAAAATGTACGTTAGTATTTAGTTCTAGTACATTTTTAATCTTCCTTGAAGCAATGGTAAGATACTTCTTTTGTAATAAAAATCAGGCTAGCTTTCCGTGTTCCTATTTTTGCACAGTACACCCAGATATTCAGTTGATGCTTTGTAGCTTAGGACATTGATTGGTTTCTGTTAGCATCAATTCTTGTTTTCTTTTTCTCGTTTAATATTTCTTTTACTTCTGTCCTTTGATAAAACTCTTCAAGTTGTTTATGCCAACGTATACACTATAATAATAATAGAAAAATATCACTATTGTCTAAGATGTTGATTTTTTAAATATATGATTTAAAAAATAAATGATTAAAAAAATCAATATCTTAGACAATAGTGATATTCTTCTATTATTGTTATAACCATCTTTTGCCAATTTAAAGTGTTTATTTTTCATCATTTTGAAATTAAAATGTATAAAATATTAGTATATTATTTGAGTATTTGTAGAATATAGTAAGTATAGATATTTGAATATTTTTAATATTGCTACCCATTTGAGTAACATTTTGTTTCAAGAAGGGTTAGCTAGTATACTGTGAATCTCTTTTTGTTTTCTGATCTTTTTAATCATTTTGGAAAATTCAATTTTTAATTATGCTAATATAAATGTATTATAAAAATGAATAGCAATAACTAGGTTTCCCTTTAACAATTGTAGGAGAGTTCATGTTCTGTCTATGAGCTAATGGTTTAATTCATGAACATTTTCTTTAGCTTGTCCCTATTTCCCCCTGCAGGCTTTTAGAGGCAAGAGGACATGTGAATAGTCACAGTTCCGTTTAGAGAGCACATATTATCTATAAATTAAGAACACAAGTTACTTAAATATCAAGAAGAATAAATAAAATACAAGTCTGCTTCAGAACAACACAAAGCCTAGTAGCAAGGATCAAATATACCAATTACAACAATAACACTCACTATAAGGATATTAGTACAACATAGTGTTAACAATGTGGTCTCTACAGGTGCAGGTTTGTCAAACATACCAATTACAAGTTGGTGTTACTGGGAAAGTTCCTTAGTGTCCTCATTGCAAATAAACAAAATACTAGTACCTTCCTTTTAGGGTCAATGCAAGCATTAAATGAGAAAATTGATTGACAGTGCTTAGAGCATTACAATTATTATTATGAGAGCTATAACATGGGAGATTTAAAGTACTATGAGGAGAGGAGTGAAACAATATATAGTAATTGCTATTGAGTGGTTTAAAAGGTAGCAATTGGACTTGGCCAGAAGACGTTTATTTTTGACAGGTGCAGTCATTCTAGAATTTATGTTCAAGTGCTGGGAGGCAGAAAAACTGGCAGTAAGACTGACTAGGAATATGAAGTTAATGTGAGGAAACACTGAGAAATGGGGCTGAAAATACAGATAAAGGTCAGTGTGGAAGACCTTATCTGTCAATCTGTCTCAAAGACTGCTTAATTGAGGCTATCTCTTAAGTATCAGATGGTTTTCTCTACAGATTTTTAAGCAGGTTATTATGTGATTCCCAGCCACGTAACCTTCACAATATTAAGTAGACTTTAACTCTTATTAAACATTATATCTTTTTTTTTTTTTTTTTGAGACAGAATTTCACTCTGTCGCCCAGGCTGGAGTGAAATTGGGCAATCTTGGCTCACTGCAACCTCTGCTTCCTGGGTTCAAGTGATTCTCTTGCCCCAGCCTCTCAAGTAGCTGGGACTACAGGCATGTGCCACCGTGCCCAGCTAATTTTTGTTTTTTTTTAAGTAGACACAGGGTTTCACCATGTTGGCCGGGATGGTTTTGATCTCTTGATCTCACAATCTGCCTGCCTCAGCCTCCCAAAGTGCTGAGATTACAGGCATGAGCCACCGTGCCTGGCCAAATATTACAGGTCTTATAAACATTCATATCACATTACCCCACAGGCATGTACAAATACACAAACACACACACACACACACACAGATTTCAAGGTAAACATGTATAGCATTGTTTAACAAATATTGCTAATGCAAATGATATTATAAAGACAATAGTCAACAAAATGTGAAGAAGTAAGATGACTGTTAAGAACTCAGAATAATCATTGAGTTAGTAAGCCAGGAGTAACTTTCGCCCTATTCTGTAAAAATAACCTTATTGTTGATTTGCCTTCTTCTCTCTATACAAACTATAAAGATGGATCGTAATATAATGTAGACAATATTCCTCAGTACTATTAAAGTCCACAAAGTAAGAAAGACAGCAGAATAAAAGCTGTCTTCTAACAACTGATTCTGTCAGTGAGTCTCTGCAGGGGATAAGAACATCTGACCTGTATCTATCTGCTTTGAATAACAATCTTCCACTTTTAAGACTATAAAACTAGCTTCAATAAGCCTTTATGGAGCATCTATTCTAAGCCAATTGCCATTCTAGGCTCTGATGGAGAGAGCAAGGGGGACACTGTTGAGAAACCCACACATTTCATACAAGGCAAACCACGTATAAGTGCTAATACAGTCGGTCCCAGACTTAGGATGCTTTGATTTACAATTATTTGACTTTATGCTAGTACAAAAGCAATAGCATTTAGTGGAAAGCATCTGATATGCTTGCCCAGGATGCTGGGCAGTGGCAGCAAGTTGCAGCTCCCAGTTAACCACATGACCACAAGGTAAACAACCAATACCCTACGGTGTACTCTGTTGCCAGATGATTTTGCCCAACTGTAGGCTAATGCAAGTGTTCTGAGCATGTTTAAGGGAGGCTAGGCTAAACTATGATATTTGGTGGGTTAGATGTAATAAATGCATTTTTGACTTGTGATGTTTTCAAGTTATGATGAACTTATCAGGCTGTAATCCCAACCTAAGTCGGGGGCATCTGTAATAGTTTTCACTGGATTCAGGATGGAGGTTTATTCTTCAGTGTCAAGGCAAAAAATCATGGGGTCACTGAGGCAGTGAAACGTAAGTTGGAATTTGAAGGATGGTTAGGAATTGCATAGTTTAAAATGTTTTCTGCATTAAGAATACTTTGAGAAATTATTTAATTGGAAAGATAATTTAGGCCAAAAAAGGTAAGAAAGGACCTAAAACTGGAGAAGGCCAAGTACCATATTCAGGAAACAGAGCGAATACAGTCTTTTTGGTTACAAGTCAATTTTATATATTATCTCACTAAGCCTCGCAACAATATGTGAAATAAAAATAATTTATTTCCACCACTCAAATTTTTAAAAAAGAAAATGACTAGGCTGCATGACATAGTGGATAACTTAGGTGCAAGGGTATTCATCTTCAGTGTGCATGCTATTATCAGTACTATAAGCTCCCTTAACAGAATAAAGGGGGAGGTGTGGAGAAAATGGGAATGTGGAAGAGGGTTTCCATAATGAATGTGAGAGCCATATGCTGGGGTATAATAATAGAAAAGACTGGCTTTGGGTAAGATGGGAATTCTAGAAGCTGACTGCCTCAGATACATTCCTAACACACCTTTTGCTCTTGTGTAATTTTTGGTAAGTGATTTAGCCTCCCTAGACCTCATTTTATCTTCTGTAAATTTGAAATGATAATATTAATAACTATCTCCAAGGGCTATTGTGAGAAACAAGAGGCAGAAAATGCTCAGCACAATGCCTGTAACTTTCTCAGAAATTAATAGTTATTAATCATCATCATATTTATAAATCTTATATCATCATTATTATTACAACATTTATTGCACAATAAATAATAGAACTGTACTAAGTTTAGTGCTGCCTTAGAAAACTCAAATGTGGAGTGACCTTAGTTAGGTAAGGAATCCTAGGACCACCTCAAACCCCAGTGGTCTGATGCTTAGACACTGGGGAATCAAATTAGCTCTATTCTATTTGTAAATCCAGGAATCCACAGAGCTTTCTCATTAATAACACCTCATGATTTCTATACCCAATTACACCATATATTTAATTCTTCCTTGTAGTGAAGTTATTTCAAAAATGTGGTTGTAGTTAATTATGTAAATATATTTTGCCTCACTCCCATCCCCACCTAACTGAAAGCTCCCTAGTGGTGTGGACTAGGCTACATTTGTCTTTGTATACATCTTTATGACTAGTGCATAGTAGAACTTTAACAGTCATTTTTATAATGAGTGTTAATCCTGAGTGGATGGAAAAATTATAAAATTTTAGAAAATCTCCCAAGGGTCTCATCATTTTTTACCCTTTTATCCCCCATTCTTTATAAATAATTATAGAGTTCATTATAGACCCGGAATCTAAGTTCTCTGAGGTCTTACTGGTGCAGTTTTTAAATCTTAAGAATGGAGGATTCTTAAGGAGTTGCTTTTCATTTTAGCCTAGAAAAATAATAAAGCTGTGTTCTTAGTTCAAAGACAATAGGTATGAGTTAGGTGATCTTTCAAGTGATGGGAATTTAAGCATGTCCTTTATGTCCCAGTGAAACTACAGAGAGATTCTCCAGCCTCAATGACCCTATTATCTAACACAGGAGAAGTGTCAGAATAGGTCAATTTTTGACAGAGAAATAGAAGTGGGAAGAGAGCATTGTAAGTGAAGGAAGAAGATTTGGGAACACAGATTTATTATTTTTGCTCTCTGTGACTGAATGGAATGAACTTTGAAAAAGAATGTAAAATTGCCACCCTTTACAAAGTATTTTCACAGATACTTCACTTAATCTTCTGACGGGATTGCAAAGCAGGTTATCTTTATTATTTTCGTATTACAGCAGAGATTATAAAGCATTATATTGCTCCATATTGTCTGAAAATAGGTGGTTAGAAAAATGACCAACCAATTAATGGTAATATAATATTAGCAAACTCTCAGAAATACTGCCTGTGTTGCAGATCTTTGAAATAGCAGAATGCCATTTTGTTTTACTTTTCAATGTCTTACGTAAGTGATTTACCTTTTAATTGGTGGTCTTTTGATTTTATAGGATTACATTAGAAGATCATTATTTTCTGATAGTAATGTATTTTATTTTTTGAAGAAGACTGGGAATTATTTCTGATTTATTACGTTCTGAAAGTCTGATAGGTCTTATAGCAAACAACTATAATTTCACAACGATAACGAGCTATTCTAGTTTTTCTTCTAGACCATTTGTAAAATGTGTCTTTATGGTAAACTGTTTATCCTAAAACCTGTTCAAGTGTAAAAATAATGCCTTAAAATAATGTTTCGTTTTCAATGGAAACTTTTAGTGAACTCAAAATAAGGAATATGGAAACAAAGTAGAAAAGTATCAGTATCTAGCTTTTGAATTATCAATTTACTGATTCTAAACTTTTTTGGGAAATTCATATTTGACTTGATTTGGGGCAAGATCTCTATTTTAATCTCAATTTTAATATTGTTTTAATACGATTAAAGAAAGTTATGCACCAAAACTGATAGTAACCAGATCAGTTAGAATTTTTTGTGCAGCAAATAATACAACTCCTGGTTCAAACTTGCCTCAACTGTAAGGGAATTTATTATTTCACTGTGGTGTACCTAGGTTGCAAAAACAGACACTATTGTTTCATAGTCTCTATCTATGCCCCTTGCAATTTGACTTTGTAGTTCCCCCCGTAAGTAAAGTGACATACGTTTCCTTACCCCTTGAGTCAAACTTGCTTTGGCCAACATCATGTAGCATAAATGAAATTGTGCCAGTTTGAAGCACAGGCCTCAAGGGGTATTGAAAACTTCTGCTTGCATTTTGGGAATTTTGCCTCTGCCATGTGAACAAGTTTGGACAAGACCCTGGGAGGGCAACAGACTATGTGGACGAGAGCCAAATCATTGCATTTGTTCTACACAAGGTTTCAAGAATGAGAGAGAGTTTAGTGAATATCAGCAACACCCGACTCACTACTGACAACAGGTAACTGCTGACTGAAACCAGAACCACCAAACTGAGCCTGGCAAGACTGGCTCCAATAGAACTTTAAACTGAATAAATGATTTCAATTTTAAACCATTGAGTTTGGGGGAAGTTTGCTATGCAGCAAGTGCTAACAGATAAGTTCAGGTATCTGGAAATCAAGAAGTAGAGTAAGCTTCAGGGTGGATTGATACAGTTGACACATTTTTAAAGATCATCAAGGAATCAGTTTCTTTATCTTTTTTTCTCAACCAGTCTCTGTGTTAGTTTTATTACAAAGTAACAGTTGTTTCTGGTAAGTCATCAAGAAGGACATAATTAAGAGAAAACGTCTTGTGTCATCTCTTCTTTGCAAAGAAAACAGTTCTTAAATTATATCAGGGTAATATTTCCATGCAGAAATTTTTTATCAGTGTTCCTAAGGAAACTTACATGTTTTTAAAATCCTGTGCCCTAGGAAATATCAGCTGAGAAATTCGGAAAATATTTAAAAAAATTACAATTTTCATGCAAGGATTAAAACTAATGGCAAAATAGAGATATTACTGGTGAGAAGAAATCTGCTGATGGTAAATCAAAAAGAAGAAAACGCTGACGTGGCATCAAAGTTAAGGCAAACATTTCCGGGATCTGAGACAGTAGTATCAAGGAGAGAAGTGGTCACCATTGACCTACTCTGCCTTGCCCGTAGCTGTTGCTGTATTACAGGTGTATGCCTCTAGTCGCGTGCGTAGCTAGCAATGAGCCATTCTTAAAAACCAAATAAATATTAATAAGTTTACATGTAAACTTTATTCACATTCTATGAATGTTATTCCAAAACAGTAACAAGTCTTTTCACTGAAATAATCTTGTCAGAGGATTAAGTGAAGTATCTGTGTATCTAGAAAAATTAGCTGGGCGTGGTGGTATGTGAGGAGTCCCAGCTACTCGGGAGACTGAGACAGGAGAATCACTTGAACCGGGGAGGCGGAGGCTTCAGTAAGCCGAGATTGGGCCACTGCACTCCAGCCTGGGTGGCAGAGGGAGACTCTTAAAAAAAAAATTCATAGTCAACAAGAGTTAGTACTGAGCAGTATTAAAAATCATCATTTTGAAAAAATAAATAAAAAATCATCATTTTGGCTGTCCGTCTAATTTCTCTAACTGGACTCATTGGCTGTTTTCTCTACAATAAACATGCAATCCCAGTGGCACGTAACATTCATATCTCTAGAATGGCTGAAGTTTTGCAGACCAAGTTCATACTGTGACAAGTAGCATGGCCCTGCTTATTACTGTAAGTAGGTTAGCTCAGCAGCTCTGTTCCATGCATCTTGTTTAATCAGCCAGCTTACTGCTTATGTTCTTCTCAAAACAATGGCAGAGGCAGAAGAACAAGTCATGTAGTTAAAGCAACCTTCAAGTGGGCAGAAAAATACTTTGTTTACAGTGAGGCCAACCTCTGGGCACAGAGAATGCAGCCAATAATTTAATCTGATAAAAATTAAAGTCACTTTCCCAATAGCACACTGATCACAGATACTAGCATCTTACTCTTTCTGTATGGTATGTTTAAAATGCTTGTCTCCAGGAATGCCTTATGGATAGGTACCACTTAAAGAGCACAAGCTCAAATGATACATTACATAGAATATTTTTTTGCCCTGTCTATTTAAATTTGCTGACTTTGCATGTCTAGATTCAACTTCGAATCCTGTCACTAGTTACCTCTATGATTTAGGACAGTGTTTCCCAAATGTTAACATGCATCAGAGTCACCTGATGGGCTTGTTAAAACAAGATTTCTGGGCCCTAGTCCCAACATCTGATTCAATAGATTTGGCGGAGCTCATGCTGCTCGTGCCACATTTTGAGAAATATTTATTTAATGCACCCAAAAAGTGAATCACTAATAACTCTCTGATAATTGGTTTCTGTTTTAGGAGTCCCCAGGATTCCTTTCTCTTTATTTTCACTTTTTTCAATTTTAAAGATAAATGGTTTTCCTGACCCTGTCCTACTTGCTCCGTCTTCTATTCACAGACACCAATAAATCTGAGGGGATCTTTTACTTCATCTGACTTGGGTGATTCACAAGTGGTGGTTCTCAAGCTTTTATGAATATCAGATGAGCTTGTTTGCCTCATCAGCTAACTGAGCACTTGGAGAGGAATCTGCCTTCATATTAATTAAAAGCTTCCAGTATTTAAATGCATCAACGTAAATATGATTCATTTCAGCAAACAGGTATTCGGTTCCCACTCTAACTCCCCCAGCTAAATGAGAAATCAGTAGAGTTAAGAAAAGGTCTCTCCTAATCTTTATATTTTTTAGTGAATTTCCTAAAGCAGCAGACATCTGTTACCACAGACTAAAAGACTATCAAAGATACAATAAAAGTAAAAACCATGAATTTCTTCAGATGCATTCAGGAGATGGCAAAGGCCAGAGCTGGTAAACATAATTTTCAAAAAGAAGTGTGAAAACGCAGACTGAAGAGCATGGAAATGGCAGTGACAGGAATCTGTTCACATGTTGCTAACGCTGCTCAAATAACAAAACGCTGCTCAAAAAACAAAAAGTAAATTTATTTAGGAGCTGAATACTCTTCTAAATTAATAGGACTTTTTAAAAAGAATATTTTCCATCTTGATGTTTTAATCCTCTTTGCATAACATAACTAAATCTAATATTCAGGGACTGTAAGAATAGCAAATGTTATCCATTGTACAAATGAACTAATCAGGATATTGGAAACATGTTCTCAATATCACAGACCGACTCAGTAACAAAGATAGGACCAAAATAATTGACTTGTGACTCCTTCTATCATTCCAGGACTCATATGCTGAGCAAATTTCCAATTTCTATCCTTCAGTGAGAAATGAAGATTTTTTTTAAATACTAAAGCCAGAAGTCATTAACCAATCATGCCAATAAAAACGGAGGGAACATTTAAAAAACAATCTAAAATAATTGCTTTGTGACTCCTTCTATCATTCCAGGACTCATGTGCTGAGCAAAATTTCCCATTTCTCTCCTTCAGTGAAACATAAAGATTTTTTAAAAATACTAAAGCAAGAAGTCATTAACCAATTGTGCCCATGAAAACAAAGGGAACGTTTTAAAAAGTCCACTTTCTATTTTCTTTTTGCTGCAAACATTATTAGCATAGCCATTCATAAAATAAATCTGATTTTGCCTATTTATTTTAGTTTTGCCTCTATATTCTTATTAATTACTGCTGCACATCTTTTCAAGGTACTTATTTATAACAGAGTGTTAAAAATAACAATTTACATTTGTAAGGCAAATCCACCCAAAGGAAAAAAAAACAATGATTATTGCTCTCCTTTGATCAACTTCCTCCCTTTTCCCAACGGCTCCCTTCCTTCAGCCTCTGGTAGCAATCATTTCACTCTTTATTTCTATGCGTTCCACTTTTTTAGATTCCACATATAAATGATATGAGGTGTTTGTCTTTCTGTGCCTGGTTTATTCCACTTAACATAATGTTCTCCAGGTTCATGCATGTTGTTGCACATGACAAGATTTCTGTTTTTTAAAGGCTGAATAGTATTCCCTTGTTTACATTTCTGAGTCTGTTCTTCCCTCTATAATAAAATACTGTTGGACTGGGTAATCTATAAATATTTGAAATTTATTTATTAGACTGGGTAATTTACAATAATTAGAAATTTGTTTATCCCAATTTTGGAAGCCAGGAAGTTCAATATCAAGGCTCCAGTAAGCTCAGTGTTTGCTGAGGGCTATTCCATCAATGTTGTCTTCTCATGGGGGCATCCTCACATGACAGCAGGGGGGAAGGGCAGATAGGGTGGTAGCTCTTTATGTCTCTTTTATAATGTAACTGAATTAATCTCACTCATGAGAGCAGAATCCTTATGACTTAATCACTTCCCAAAAGCTCCACCTTTTAAGACCAATAGACTGGCACTTGTTTGAATACATGAATTTGAGGGGACACAGTCAGACTATGGCTATATATATATATATGGTATTTTATATATATATATATATAGTGTGTATATGTATATGGTGTGTGTATATATATATACCATATTTTCATTATCCACTTATTTGTTAATATACACAATTATTATTTGCCACTTGAAAGTAAAGTTTAAACAACCACAATGACTCTTTCAGATAATATGGAGACAGAAAACTAAGGCTCCAATTTCAGAATCAAAAATTTTTTAAAAAGTACAGTATTTTTTACAGTTGAAAGAAAATATTTAAGACCTAAGAGACTAGAGACTGAAAAGTCATTGAAGATATTTTAACTTAATACTATTGATTTATAAATGAGAACTTTTTCCGGAAGTTACAAACAATATGTTATTTGTCTGTGATGTAAATGATATTCATTTGCTGGTTATGGAGTTGAGGGGATCTAGAAAGTAGTGGAGAGAGGGCTTTGGAGATTCCCTATATGTGCATCAGATTTGAGAAAAACATTTTAAAGGAAAGTGTGAGCAAAACTACAGATGCAAACTTTAGGGCATGTATAGAAAAAGAAGATATTTTCATATGGATTTTATATAAAGGAGTAATGAGAAACAATCTTTAAAATTAAACAGGATCTTTACAAGCAGACCAGAGTTTGGAGTCTATGAAGTCTCTCTCTTGCATTTCTCTGTCTCACTGATTGCAATGCCATTCCTAAATTGGGCATGATAAATTTCACTTAAGCATTCAATCGACTCATTTGTTCTTTCTTTAGATTTTCACTGTAATGTTGAGAATTATTTAGAATCTGACCATTTGATAAGAATTCTGTGAAGAGCTCTAAGATAGGTTATGAGAATACAGGGTTGTATATAATATGGCTCCTTTCTTTGAAGGACCTACAGTTAAGTGGGACAGAGAGCCGTGTAAGCAAAGAGTTCAAATATAAATTAATAAAAGCTAAAATGTAGGTTTGTATCAGGTAGCTGAGGAACCATTAATTTTTCCTGAAAGACTTCCTAGAGAAAGTTACATCTAATTTAATGCTTAAAGAAGGGATTTTCCAGTTGGACAAAAAGAGGAAGAATATTCCAACACAGTATTTATAAAGGGCAAGAGACAAAGGCAGAGTAAAATTAGAAAAGGAAATTATAATGATCACAAGTATTTAAATACTATTTGGGAAGAAGTGCTAGGAATGCGGCTCTCATCCATTGGACTCTTTTTCCTCTCACAGTCCCTGAAGGAAAGAAATGCACAAGGAAACAAAGAACACTACATGCGCACTTTCTGATTGACGAAGGCTTTACTCCAGACTGTGGGACTCTATTAAGTTGTCCTGTATCACACACCCTGAGTGGTTCCTTTATCTGACCAAGAGGACGAATCATTTTTCTTCCCAATACATTCAAACCACAATGTTAGAATTTACCAACTCGATGAGATAAAATACCATTTCTGCTTTCACTAGAGGAATAGAAGAGAGCTATAGTAAGCCTAAAGTTAAGTCTTCTGCCCACAGCGCAGCGTTGAGCAGACTGACACAGTTCCCTCTGGGCTTTGCAGGCAGGTGAGTGAGCCTCAAGCCTGGATGAATACAGGGTGAGGAGAGAAACCCATCAGAGAGAGGAGAGGTCTGTTCGCTAGGATCCCAGGTCTCCTAGTGCAGCAACATACCATATAGGAACTGAAAAACAATACAGTTGATAATTGTTGGAATTGATCTGTTCCATACTTACTCTGAAATGATCTTATTTGTATTTTAGAAAGAAAACTCAGATGCTAGTTGGAAGTTGAATAGTTATAAAGGTATAGGTAAGTCACAGGGACTGCTGTAAAAAACATTTCAAGCTTCTTATAATGTCAGAGTCTGGTTTGTGTTTCTGAGTACTGTTAGCCCTATATAACCCCATGAGCATATTGAAAAATCCAGCACAATTGCTACGAGACCATTATGCCACAGCTAATTTACTACATTACAAATATTAAATTTCTGCAAAACACACCAACAGTTACTGTAAATATATCTTTGTAGAGAGCCTTAAAAATTTAACTTGTCAAGCTCTCATCTGATTTGTGTTATTTAGCTGAATCTTTCCAATTTGAGTAAATTTGAAAATTAGACTAAACATTGACTTCTTATTTGGCTTTAGTTAAAATTAAGTTCACTATTTGTTTGCCAAAGATCCATTATAAAATAATAAACATGTAATATGAGATCAAGAGAGTCCATTCCTATGCCAATTTAAGTTAATTGAGACTGCCTGCCAAGCAGATGAATTGTGGGTTTATTTCCTTTTCAAAGGAAGCATTTGACAGGGATCCTAAATTATAAGATTGTTTATCAACTCTGCTTCCGCAGTGTGACTTCCCATGTTAGATTCATTGTTTGCATGAAAATTTTATTTAGATATTTTCATTACTTCTTAGATTGTATAGACTGATTTTAGCTCTTATTTCAAGTATTTGGGACGTTTGTCAAATACCTTAACATCTATCTACTCTTAACGATTTCTTTTTTTATTGAGCTGTAATATTTACCTTTTAAAAGTGCACAATTCACTTACGTCTATTATTCCAAAAGTTGTGTAATCACCAATATCTAAGTTCAGACATTTTCATCATCCTGAAAGGAAACCTGTACCTGTTAGTAGTCATTATTCATTTGTCCCTCTCCCCAGACCCGAAGGTGACTGTCCTACTTTACAATCCCACCAGCAATGTAGAAGGGTTCCGATTTTTCCACATCCTCACCAACACTTGTTATTGTTTGTCTTCTTTATCGTAACTATCCTAGTAAGTGTGAAATAGTTTCTCATCATGGTTTTTCCCTAATGGGTAGTAATGTTGAGCATCTTTTCATGTGCTTGTCAGCCATTTTTGTCTTATTTTCTTTGGAAAAATGTCTACTCAAATATCTGACCGGTTTTTAATTGGGTTATTAGTCTTTTAGTACTGAGTTCTTTATATATTCGATGTATTACGTCCTTATTGTTAGGGTCATAGCAAGGCAAGCCCATAGACCACCTCCTTGTTCACCCCTGCTAAGCCAAGCTCATAACAAAAGCAGCTTCAAGCCTTGTAAACAGGCACCTAGGTTCCAGAATGTGGTCGTACCCGGCTCTCGAACACAGGATGCTGACCCAGTTAAGCAGAATGTCAGCCCCTGAGAAACCAAGATGTGTTTTTTCTTAGAATAGCACCCAGCTACCTGCAAACACCCTATGTATCCCCCATAGTTGGGATGTGTTGCTTAACTCCTTTAAACCATTAGTTATCTGTGAGACCATCTATTCCACACTCTTCATTCTTTAAAAAGAGACAATAATTATTTTTAACTTTACTGAAGTTTAAAACTACCAAGCACTTTTGATTAAAAAAAAAAAATTTAGAAGGAAATTTTTAATGCATTTATTTCAGATGGCATTTTACATAGATACGACCCTTTGGAAACACAATATGGTACTACATAGCAAGGGCCGTACAAATGATCCTTTGCCCCATAAATTTTTATTAGTATTTTTGTTAATATAGGATTTTATTAGTTTTTGTATTAGTATTATATATATATATATATATATATGGTCAAAAATACTAATATAAAAATAACTATTGTAGAGTATTCTCTAACCAACCCTATAAATCTTAGTTTATGATGAAATTCCTTCTTATATGCCTCTTCCTTAAGATAGGATTTTCCACAATTTTGGAATTGTGTTGCTATATCAATCTTTATATGTGCATCACCTAGAAGGGGGACTATCTAAGTATATTCAAAAAATGATTTTGTCCAGAGCATCTAACAAAGTAACATTAAGTAAACACTTGAAAAAAATACATTGATAATACAGTACTGAGCGCCAAGTTAAGAAGGATGAATAGCTAAGGGAGGCATAAGCACCGTTTTTGTTAGGAGATAATTTGGTCAAATTATTTATGTAGGCAACATGGCTGATGTGTCCACTTAACAAGCTGTTTCATAAACTGGATGATTAGCAATATAATATAGAGCCCTCTTGAACTTGTAAAACAGCTGTTTAGGTCTAAAATGACCACTGTAAATGAGTTCAAGATGAAAAGAGAAAGCAAAGAGAGACAGTGTTGGAGGAGAATGAGGAAGTGAAGGATAGAGAGAGCAAGTGAAGGGAAGGGAGGAGAGGAGAAGGAGGGGAGAAAAGGTGATGAAGAATGAAAGGATAAAAAATAGACATATTTTAAAAGAAGTACAACTAAAAAGAGTATAAATGAGTTAGACAAGGTAAATATTTTAAACATATATAATATTTTAATTATTTTCCTTTTGAATTTTGCTTCTTGGTTTGGATTTCAATCTCTAAGAGTTAATTATACTTCTCAGTTAATGATACATTATCTGTATATGACATTTGTTTATTTTATTTTTTCCTAATTCCCCACTACCATTATAACCTTCCTTTATATATAATCATTTTGTTATTTTGATGTTTATTTTGCATCCTTATATTTATATATACATATTTAAAATGTGTTTATTTCCTTTGAATGAATATGTGTATTATTAAATTATATGAATGATGCCTTACATAAATAGCTTGTTTTCTTCCTTATTATTTTTACTAGTGCTGTGTTTTTGAGATCTTCTATTGTTGCCATCTACACATTAAGTCTGTTGTTTCTAACTGTGGTGTAGTATTCACTTGAGTGTATCCACCATATTTTACCCATCCACCCCTCCATCTGCCCTAGTGAAGGATACCTACACTGTCTACAATTCTTTGCCAACATAAGCAACATTGCAATGAACATCTTCAAGCCTTTTTCTTTAGGCATTTTTATTAGAATGTGAGACGTATATCCACATGTGGCCTGACCAGATCATAAGTATGCTCTAGGTACTGACAATCCTATTGTTTTTAAGAACAGCTATACCAGCACACACAACCATCAGCAGTGTGTATTTTAGGTTGTCTTTAGAAATAGTAACCTTGCCATGACCCAAAGTTCTTGAATGTATGTATGATAATTTGAAATTCTGCTCTTCACCCTGTAATGGCTATGTTTCTTTTTAACTGGGTTTGAATTGTGTGAGTGCAATTGGAGTACTGTCCAGGACCTGTCCTTTATTGGCCGAGAGACTTTCAGCAACTCATTTCTTCTTTCTGATCTTTCTTTCATTCATTTACTCAGCCATTCAATTCATTCAAGCCATATTATTTAATTAATTGAGCACCTTCTATGTACTTAGTTTATGACTCTATCACCTGATATGTATGTTTCTTTATTAGAAGAAGAACATCATGTAAGTGTGGTAAAGACAGCAGTTCATATGATGGACAGCCCCTGCTCTCGGAAAACTCTTGGAGACTCAGGGACGTCTTCCTTGAGAAAGATAAATTTAATTTGAAACCTGAAAGGAGTTGGTTAGTCAAAAAACCAGGGAAGTGAGATAATTTTTAAATTGAGGATGATGGCAAAAATTAATTGTATTCTGTATAGAGGAAAACAATGAATGCCACAGACCTGAGTAGAAATATCCAAGTAGAGAGCCAATGATGGAAAGGTGTACCATAGGCTAGAGCAAAGAGAGTGGCATTTGCAGGAAGCTCAGACAAGCAGGAATGGTGCCAAACCAAGTAGGGTTCTGAGACTTGGAGAGCATTTTGGATTACAGAAAAGTCCTTATGGATATTAAGGGAATATCCAAATATTTTACAAGCAGCTAGATGAGTACTTCAGTGCTGTCTTCCTGCCTTTTCATTCTGTGTTTTTTTCTAAATCTGTGCTTCTAATAAGCTACATGTGGCTATTGAACTCTTATAATGTGGCTAGTTTGAATTGAGAAATGCTGTAAATAAAAAATAAACACCAGATTGTGAAACCATAGTATAAAAAAGACTGAAAAATATCTTATTAACAATTGTATATTGGTTATATGTTGAAATTATAATTTTTGGATATATTAGCTTAAATATGCTGCATTAGAATGATTAATTTTGCCTATTTCTTTTTACCTTTTTAGTATGCTTATGAGAAAATTTTAAATCACATATATGGCTCCCAATATGCATTTGTTGGGCAACACTGTTCTATATTATTTGTTTCCTGGGAAACGATAGAATGGTGAAGATTCATCTAGAGTGAAGATTTTGATAACTAAAATGTTCTTCCTATTAAATCTGAACCCAACAGAAGGAGACATTTAGCCTTGAGATGATTTCAACTGGAGTCCCAGGCAGAAAGCCACTTAACATGATTTTAAGCTGTATAGACTTCAGCAGAGCAGTTTAGAAGATTATGTGGGTGTTAAGATATATGCACATATTCCGCTGTATATTAACAAGATATGTGCTCAGAGAAGACTCCCACACATCCACACACCACTTAGAATACTAGCTTACATTTTTCTACCAGTAAAGTAACTTTGAATAAAGGAAGAAAAAAAATCAAGCAGTAGTACAGTGAAGGACCCATACTGTATAGTTAATTTGCAAGAATGGTTTTGCAGAAAATGAATTTTTCATGAGTGCTCTTTAAAATATGTTTACCAGGATATTTTTCTTTGATATGGCCAGCTTAAAAACCCATTACTTTTTATTGTAATTTTCTGATTGATCTTTTTCATATTTAAAACAATTTGATAAACATTTATTAAATTCAGTTTTGTGTCAATCTAGCTGAACAAACTTCATTTGAGGCCTTTGAGTGCTTACAGTCTAATAGAAGGGATTGGTGCCCAAGAAATAAAATAGTGTGAGAAGTTGAAGAATCACATTACATCTAGGCACAAATGTAACATGATTCCGAGAGGAAATGAATCAGCTTTATTCCCTATACTATCTGTATCTATTCTTAAAAAGTTGACTACATATAGTCCAGAAAACCTTTAGCTACATTTCATTGTCTCACATAACCAAAACTTGGAAAACCGACCCTTAATTTCAATAAAATATATTATTTGGAGGATCTGTCAAAATAAGACAGTTTATAGATGTTATTGGCATTTTATACCTGAGGATTATTATGTAGATGTTAGAAAAGTAATATGTTTCCCAATCTCTTTAAGTCTTCTGTTAATACATTTTGCAGACTTCCTAGTCAATGTGTCTCTGACATAATCATGTATAAAGCGCATTTTTATTTACAGAGGAAATGTACCATGATTAGCAGTCACAGTGGACTTCCTTTCCCCTTAGTGCCCCATTTACTCTGTCATGCTGTAGATGTTGCTGGGGGAGGAAAGGGTCAGGCATTTTTACTGTAGGCATTTTCTATGGGTAGCCAGCTTTTATATTTCTTCTGAAGCACTAAGCTGTAACGAAAGCTGTAGGATGGCTCTATGGTGAGGGATATATTTTGGCCAAATTTCTAAATATGGATCAATGGATTAAACAGAAAGGCTAAATTAGTTTTTCACATCTTTGCTTTTTAAAATATTATCTCAAAAACTATAATTTGAAAGTCATACAATATCCCATTTTATATATCCAGGTGTCAATTGGATTGGATGGGGATATTTCACTTTTCCCCAAATCACACAGGATTGGCAGGGGATTTGAATAGTTGACATTTTAGGTCCATTTCTCCTGGGTTTTATATTTTCATTTGTTAAGTGAAGTCTGGGGGAGAAAAGAGGAGATTTTCATTCAGAAAACTGACTAGATAAAATAACTGAAATATAAATAAATGTCATTAAATTTTTGGAGTTTTAAAGAATATCAGGGGTCCTGTCTGGATAAGATGGAGTAAACACTGGTCACTCAGTCTTCTGCACTGAATAAAACCTAGAGAGATGCAACAGAAAGCTCTTCCAGGACTCTGATAAACAGAAGGCAAACTTCTATGTAGCCCAGAATTCAAATACTGATGAATTTATCATTTTTTTCCTCTAATACCCACAACCAACACAGCAGTAAGCACAAAGGAGTTGGCCTAACTCTGGCTTCTCCTAAGAAGCTCTCTCTAGTTCAGGCTCAAGAAGCAAGAAAGGGAACTTAAAATATTCAGAAAGAGTGTGGAAATTTCCTGTTTATTTTTCTTTCTTTTTTTCTGCTTTCCTATGGCCTAGTTTCTATGCAACCCGGTGGAGCCAAAATTCTAGGTGGGGCAAGTTTCTATTAGAGTGGTCCCCCCTTATCTGTGGGGAATATGTTCTAAGATCACCAATGCATGCCTAAAATTACCAATAGTACCAAACCCAATATGTTTTTTTTTCTTATACAAACCCATAATAAAGTTTAATTTAAAAATTAGGTACAGTAAGAGATTAAAAACAGTAACTAATAATAAAGCAGGATAATTGTAACAATATACGATAATAAAAGCTATGAGAATGTAGTCTCTTTCTCAAAATATCTTGTTGTCATGTATACACCTATTTTCAGGCTTTAATGGCCACAGGTAACTGAAACTGCCAAGAGCAAAACCATGGATAAAAGGGGACTCCTGTCCTCTTTGGTTCCAGGAGAGTGAGGCTGACCACCATTGTCATCCATCTGGATTGTCCTTTCATTGTTTGGACCTGGTGGGCAGAGGTTGCAGTGAGTTGAGATTGTGCCACTGCACTGCAACAGAGCAGAGCCAGACGCTGTCTCTGAAAGAAAAAGAGAAAGAAAAAGAAAAAGAAGAAAGAGAAAAGAAAGAAGAAAGAAAGAAAAGAAAGAAGGAAAGAAAGAAAGGGAAAGAAAGGGAACCAAAAAATGCCAAATGTTTGAGTAAATATAATAGATTTTTTTTTCTAAATTGTTTGGGGAGTTGAAAGCAGAAATTATAACATTGTCTAATGAGATCTCAAAGTATGTATGTAATCATGAGAAGTTATATAAATGAGAATATATGTAACTTATATAAATGAGTATATATAAATGAGAAGTTAAAGTGATCTATATGGTGGTAAGCTTTCTACAGTCAACCAAAAGTGGTACAATATTAATTCTAAGTAGACTGTAAAAAGTTAAACACGTATATTATAATCCTTTTTGAAATATCCAAGAAGAAGTCAGGAAACAGAGAAATGAAAACCAGAAATAACAAACAGAAAACAAATAATAAAACAGTAAACCTAAATCCAAACATATCAATAATTACATCAAATGCAATAGTCAAAACCCATCTATTAAAAGACAGACTTTTAGGGTGAATAAGGAATATTAGACCATCAAATTAATCCCTGCTTCGAAAACTGTCTCTGTCTTACAATGAGGAAACAACAGAGACTTAGAGGAGAAATAAATTGTTCAAGATCCTACAGCTACCAGATTTAGAGGACAGTTTTTCTAACTTCTTAGATAACTGCTTCCTGCTTCTTTACAAAATACCCTGTCCCAGCCCTCTAGGGTATTGCTGAGATAAAGAATAAGAGAGTGGGAACAGCTAGATTGCGTTCTCTCAGGACTGAATTCAGAGTTAAATGTCATGAGGGTCCTGACCCTGTGCCAGAGGAGTGTGTTACTAGGAAAGCCATTGAAAAAGCTCACCATCATATAGGAAGATAGTCAATAATGGCTAAAGTGGCATCAACCCCATAGGAATCGTACTGGGTATATCAGTCAGGATTCTTCAAAGAAATAGAACTAATAGGATACACACACATACCGAGGAGAGGGGCGATTTATTATGAGAAATTGGCTCATACAATTGTGGAGACTGAAAAGTCTCATGATCTGCCATCTGCCATCTAGAGATCCAGGAAACCGACGTTGTAATTCCAATCCAAGTTCAAAGGCCAGAGAGCTTTTGATGGTGCAAATCCCAGTCAGGAGAAGAGAAGACCTGTGTCCCAGCTCAAGGAGACAGGCAGGAAGCCAAAAGGGGTAAATTTCTCCTTCCTCCGCTTTTATGTTCTCTTCAAGCTTTCAACAGTGGACAGTGGACACCCACACCGAAGAGGACAATCTACTGACTCTACTAATTCGAATGCTAATCTCATCTGGAAACATCCTCACAGACACACACAGAAAGAATGTTTATATATGGGAACCCTGCGGCGTAGTTAGGTTGACATGTAAAATTGACCACAATACTAGATCTGACCCAATTTCCAGCATGCTTTTTGGGGAAAAAAAAGGAAGTGTGAAGAAAGTTTTTCTAGGTTTTCCCTGAGGAGGGTTGCTTGCGTTCTGACGAAGGCAGAGAAAGTGGCCTTGTAACCAGGTATATTCTTTTGATGTATACTCCTTGCATTCAGCAGGTTCTAAGCAATGAAACTCAGAGCAACCTAGAGTAAATTTCTGACTTTCCCTCCTTTATTTTTGGAGCAAGTCAAAGAATTTTATGAGACAAGTTGTGTGTCTGCTGGAAAAAATAAGGGCAAGGGCTAGAGAAATATAGGATACATGGACTTAAACGGTAAAATACAGAAACAAAAACAATTGAATTATTAGCTCTCTAGCTTTCTGGAGGAGACACAGATTTCTGTTTTCTTCCTTATGATGGGTTCAGTCAGTGTACATGTAATGGAGGAAGAGTCATATGTTACCTCTTGATTTCTAGAGTGTAGTGCTGGGCAGAGAAATAAAAAACACAAGTGTGACAGTTTTGGTTGCAGGAGACAGTGTGCTATGAGTAAAAGTGTGAAAAAGCTATTGTAACTTAATTTTGTCCTGAGAATGAGTGCTCTGATCCAAGAGAATAGCTATGATTACTCATAGGCTAAGAGACATTCACAGCCAGGACTGTATCGTCAAGGGAAAGTGAACTCCTTTCCAAGTAACAGAGAACTCTGTCTTAACATGTTCACACTGCTAAATAAAGTAGTATTGTGAACCATTACAGCAGAAGCAAAACACGGAAAAACATAACTGTTTTTTTTTTTTGGTAAAGGTCCAGATTTTAAATGCATGCTCTTCATAATTTGGGGGGCGGATATTTCAAGACAGCAGCCACATTTATTAAGATACTTAAAGATAATTCAGATCCAAATATTTTGTTCATAAAGTAAGCACTCACATTATGGGACTGCTTAAACAAATATTTCTCTGGATTCAGACAAAAAGATGTTGTCCTTGAATCAACTCTGAATATTCAAGCATCAGCTTAATATAAGGCCAAGCTCCATATCAAGAAATCTTTAAGTATACCACTACACCACTTCTAGTAGATTAGGCATGATGCTGAAATATGACAGGGACTTGCAGAAGCTTAACATCTAATATCATCTGCTATTCAAATTGTCTAAACCTTGTCATAAAGAGAGTATTCTACTCATAACTCTCATGCACATTTACAACTTAAAATTTCTCTGGAAAGTCAACTTCAACCAGCCTTGACTGGGCACTTAATAAATGTTAACTATGGTTTATTAGGGGTTCCGGCAGGAAAGAATCGTCTGTATTCACTCCAAACTGATTTCATCAGGATTTCTAAGGGTGGGGCTTAAGCCGCAGTATATTTTTTAGAAGTTGTCAGGTAATGCTAACATGCAGTTGAGGTTACAAACCAATGAGTATTTCCTAAGCGAGAATAGTAATAAAATCTAAATAGTAACAATATATCATAACTACATAGATGCTGAAATAATCAATTACTTTTGTTTCCTTAAAGAAACAAAATCACGAAGATGAAATCATTTTATGCATTCTTGATGATATACTTCTTAGACTCCTCCATCTGGAAGAAAGATACATATACTTGACCAGTACTTAGGCCTTAACTGTAGAGGCAATGATGTGTTGGGTTTTGGATGGGAGAAACAGTGAGGAAGTAGGAAGAGCTAATTTGTTCAATTCCTGCTTTTAGAACCAAGTTCTAGATAACTATATACTCTATATCAGAGAAGTGGATGGTCATCTGCAAGTCCATGGACAATTATGCTGGCTATATTCTAACAGTTCACAGTCACTTGTTTGGAGACAGGTCAGAAATAGCTCTAGCATTTCAGATGGAGAGTGAGTAGTAAAGCGGATTCATATCACTCCTGTCCATAATTCCATGACTAGTTCACATTTGGGCTGAGCTGTCCCAGCATAGGTCATCTGCTAATAATGTAGGCAAGTTCGTAATTCAGTGAGACCCCCAAGTTGGGGTTTTGTGATGATCATTCTCTGAGTGAACTACATATGGTGAACCAGTAGAATCTATGCTATATCATTTTAGGGTGACGTGACCAAGATTTCTTGGTACATGATTTAGAGAATATTGCTATTCTAATCCATAGCGTTGAAAGAAAGAACTCATCTCCTGGTACATCCAGTGTGCCTCTCATGGATTTCTTAAAGAGAACACCCAGACAGCATGTAGGTTGGTTACTTTCTTGTCATACAAGAGATCAGAAATGCCAGTGGTTCAGCTTGCCAGAGAAACAAGTATCCTGGAGAACAACAACATTCTTAAGGTAGACCTAATAGCCTGTTGGTGTTATTATCTGTGAAGTCAGAACCTTCAGCAGGAGGATGTACTAGACAATGGAAGAGGCTGTGGATGTGCCCAGGACAAACCTCAGGGTAGTTCACAGTTTGTGATGGGCATGTCTAATTCCTTACTCAATTTCAATTCCTTTTTCTTCCTTACCCAGTTTGTGATAGGCATGTCTAATTCCTTACTCAATTTCAATTCCCTTTTCTTCCTTATCTATGAAACTCCAGTTCTGGCCAGGGAGATATGTGCTGGGGGTTTCTGGAAATGATGCTTCCATGGCGCGGGTACCACATCTTTCTACATCCCTGTTTTCCTTTTTCCTGTGTCCTAAATGTGAACATGACACCTACAACCAGAGCAGCCATTTTGGACTGTGAATAAATGGTCCTTTGAAGAAAAAGTACATTGAATTGCAGAGACTTTAGTCCTGATGTCTTTGAATGGTCCAAATAACATATGCAATGTCTGTATTCAGGCTTATCAATACAGAAAAAAGAGCAAACAAACCCACAACTTTCTAATTTAATTTTGCCACTATTTTCTTGGTTGTAAAGGTAAAGTACCAATCAGATCTATTATGAGGGTATGTTTATGAGGTGAAGCTGTCAGCACGGAAAATAATGACTCAAAACACTAGGTAAAAATACATAAACAAGTTCAGCATTAAGTTAGTCAATGAAGCAGTGGTACAATCTGAAAATGCATATACGAAACAAAAAGATAAAACAGGCAAGGAAAGTGATGTTAGAGACAAGCCACGGCAGGACTGGCATGCAATTCATATATTAAATACCTCCTCCTGCAGTGTTCTTCCTGTGTATGTCTTTGTATGCCTCTCTAGGTCAGGGACGTATTTTTCAAGCTAGCAAATTGCAATGGGTAGACAGGGTTAAAACACAAGTAAGTACAGGAGACATAGCACAGGAATTAAGGTACGTTGTCTTTCAGATAAGCTTGTCAAAAAGAATTAGAAAAATAATGACAACAGTAATACTATTTTATACTCGTAAGAAAAACAGTTGTGAAAGTATGTGCTCAAAAGGTGCACATTACTTTTAAATAAAATGTATTTGATCCTCTCGCAAAAACAAACCTGAAAGTCAGTGGAAAATCAAGACTTTTTTGGAAGATGATAACCCAAGGTTTTGATGCCAATATAAATATAAAACCAATACTTCTCACAAATGGCATAGGGTGGTTTGGATTGTTAATACCCTTAGTGTCATCCAAAGTGTTCAAAAAATGTGCTACGTCCTGTAGAGGAGATTCAAGAAAGACATGCAGGATTTTTGCAGGTGATTTTGAAATGTAACATTTCAAAATCAGCAGTGCTTTCATGGGTATGAATAAAAGTAGATATGGTATGAACCTCTGATCTAGAATAAGCAAGCTCCATTTTCTAATCCCCTCAGTGAGAGTCATCTAAAAGCACTGAACATGTCAGATATATTGTTATCGTCAAATGTACCACTTTAAAAAAAAATTTGCAGTTGTTTATCTCTTCATCAGTGACCTGCACAGTGCCTTCTTCATAGCAGTCACTTAATGCATAGGAAATTGAATTTTCAATGCTTTTGTTTGTTCTTATGGTTTTTGGCAGTAGATTTAATCAATCAATATTTGCATTTCTCTGCTGGTTTTTAGAATATCCAATGATCTGTGATAGAAAATATATCTATTTATTGGTAATAGAGATTTCCTAATTTTTGCTCTTCATTTCCATTTCCTCTTGATAAAAGGGCTCTGAATTTCATTCAAATATTTATTTATCACTCAACCGTGCAGACTTGTATCTTTGGGGACAATCCAGTCTCCAGGTCTTGGTTGACTTAAACTAGTTAACATATCTCAATTTTCTGGCCATGGTTAGTCATTAAAGCATGGACACATGATCTAAGTCGGGTCAATGAAATGTAAGATGTTGTCTAGGGGATTATAATAGAGAATAAATGATTTAAGCATGCAGGTTCTGAAACTCTAAAGGAATTTCTGCCTTCAAGAGGGAAGTTAGACATGGAGGTAGACAGAGCTGAGAGAACGACAGACGAATTAAGCCTCGATGCTGATGCTGTGTACCTAGATATTCTAGATGAAGTGCCAGTTTGGTTTGGGGATTCTGTCTGAGCAACCAGAAACGTCCTAGCAGGTACAGATGTTCAAACAAATACAAAGGTTGTGTTGAAAAACCTTTGAGTAACTCAACTCAGCAACTTATTGATCTCAACTCAGTTTTTGTTCCACTCCTTTTCTGAACATTCTTCCCAAGGAAGCCCTGATTTGCACGTATCCATATCTTTGATTCAAGTGATTTTTTACTCCTTGAGAGGCCTTTGTCATCTCTTATCACTCAGCAAATATCTATTCTTTTTCAATCGCTGTCTTGCCTCTAATCTCTGATGATGCCTTTGTCACATCCTCAGTGGTATATGAAATCTTTTTTGCATCTATCATAGCACATACTTTTAGGTATTACATTATTTATTTATGTGTCTACCTTTCTTGTTTTTTTTTGAGATTGCAATTTAGTTTATGATGCCTAAACTCAACTGCGCCTCTAGTTGGTCTGTTATGAATAAAATAATACACGAACGTACTTTAGTTCTTAATCCTTGAAAGCAAGATGTCAGATTGTCACAGTACCTACATAATTACAAAGAAATATTTACTTTTCTTTGACTCTTAATACAATTGGACTTCTCTTCCATCCATAAATCAATTTTTGACCTTTTTCTTAAGAAGACCCAGCACTTTTTCAGCAATGTAGGATAAACACACTAAAAATAGGTAGACTTCTCAAAGAAATTTAATATTTTTAAAAATGTGCCCGTATTTCATCTACATGCATGAGCATCTCAGGATTTTAATTGTTTTTTACTCCAGGAAGGTAGTGATATGTAAACATTTTACAAATCTGAGCTCAGAAAACAATGATTTGAATAATCTGTGCTTTAATGCAAAAATGAAACATTAAGTTGCTTAGTTTGTCATACAACATGTTTATTAAACATTTCAGTGTCAATAATTTTTCAAGATCATAACATTTAACCTTGTATTGGAGCTATTATCAATTCTAGCCATGGGAGTATGTTTTGGACTTTTTGAACAATTTTGAGTAAAATGAATGTCACTGTCTTTAAATTGTGCTTGGAGCAAAAACAAAGAAACATCAGCTCATTCTTTCCAACTAGTAGAACATTTAACGATGCAATGTTTATGACATTATTTTAGGGTGATTATCATGATGTTAAATATTCTTATTTTTGCTTCCATCTGTTACTAAAGCTCAATATATCATTTCTGAACATTATTAATTTTCCCTTAACTTAGACTTATATACTGTATTTTTAACTGGGGCTCCAGGAAAAATCCTGAAAAATAAAAATCAGCATCTAGCATCCTGTTCCTATTCTATAACCACAAATTCTCAGTCTGATATGACTTATTATGAAATCCATATTGGGAAGTATAGATGTTTAAGATAACTTTTTCTAACTAAAAAAATAATTTCCTGTGCATCTCAAGGGAGATTAAAAATCACCAAAGTACTGAAGGAACATGTGCTTTGATTATTATTCCCACCTGTTTCTTTTTTTATTATAAAGTGGCAATTTGTACTATCATTAGAAATATACATTAATGTATAAAGTTTTGCATTCAAATCTCTTTATTTTTAACTATGACTACAGACCACAAATCAAATAAAAACTCTATATAATATATCCTTATTTCAGAAGCATATGTATATATACACATATATATTTGTAGAACAATCCACTGTTTTAAATGTAATTTTGACTTAAAAAATGCTATTTACAATTTTATGACAGAGAAATAACCTCAGCCTTTTATGATACTAAAATGAGCAGGGAATTTTTATGTTTGTGTCTCATCTTGTGCAGATGAAATTAAGCAACATCATGGAAAATCTTCTCAAGAGCAAGGCCTGGTAGACTAAGCTATGAGGGTGAAATAGATTTGCTGTTTCTGGGTCTATGTTAAAAAAAAAAATCACTGGCAATGTAGTCATACTTACTTCTTCACCAAGAAATCAGTGGTCCCAAATTAGGACTTCCAAACTTTTCAATATGCAACCTTGAAGTCTTTTCTTGTTCTTAGTCTTGTCTTAATACTCTCATCTCTCACTTGTGGCAATGCAGGACCACCAATCTAGATATTAGATTGTTCCTATTTTATTAAACAGAAGAGTTCTTTTAAACAAGTTTTCCGAATTACAATGAGGCCCATAAAGCATCACATTGCATTACATTCTATCATCTATTGAGCCAATCCATAATGGCTAAAAATGTGCTATTAAATTTGTATGTAAATTTCAAAGCCAAAGCTATTACTATGAGAATAGGGTGGCTTGCTGCCCTCCAATTTGCAGAAGCACAAAAGTCTCTGAATTAGCAAATGGAATTTCAGCACCATTTGTTTCTATACTTCACTCATCGAGCTTAAAAATCAAGTAAGGTATATTGACCATAGGGCTATTTTGTGAGACTCTCAAAAGTTTTGTTTTCATTCTTAAGCTCATTGATTTTGAAACTTATTCCGGTAAGAACTCAGAATAAACACATCTTAATTTATATCTGCATAGCCAATTGCAAAGCATTGTTAAAAGCCGTATTTTTTCCTGGGAAAAATCCCAGTGCAATTTAAAAAAAAGCTTATTTTACTTAAAAAGGAGTAAGTTATGAATGAATTGAAGACCCAGAAATCCGAACAATGAAAATTAAAGAATTATTCTACTTGAAATAAGCCTGAAAAACAAAGTACATAAACTCAGTCATATTTTTGGATGAAGTTGGATATTATATGTTTATATATGGTAATATTTTAAAAAACTCAGTGAATACTGGCTTATTCTATTAAAGTTTTTATGTACTTAAAAAGCAAGGAGCAGTTAAGCAAACATTAACCCTTTGCTCTAAGCTACAATTTTTGTCAGGTTTATGTGTAAAAGAAATGAGATTTCCAATTCATTCTCTGAACTAAATTGGAAATAAGACAAAGCTAATTTCCAAAACATTTTACTGCAGTGAACATTTGCTTAACATAATACAGAGAAAAACAATATGCAAATTGGGTGCTTAGAATTCTTTCTTAACTTCTATCAGGAAAGTGACAAATATGAGTCTAGATGGTAAATGACCAGCCACTAAATATAGAGGAATTTTGTTAGTGATTCATCTCTATTTTTTAATAACCAACTTAAATATGTTTTGTCATAAATCATCATTGTAATTGATTTTTTATAAATTTCATCCATTGTGTTATTTATGAAACCATCAATTGTTTTTCTGGTGAGTGTGTATGTGTATCACCACAAAATCTCAAGTCATTTCATGCTAAAGGAGCCAGTGTCCCATTGTGTTGAAGTTTCTTTTTTATTTTTTTCAAATAAAATAAGCTTTATGTTTGGGATTTTTTTTTTTTTTTTTTTTTTTTGGTTCTGGTAGTGACAGGTATATTTATAATCAAGTTGAATCAAGAGTGACAAGAGGAAATACAGCTAGAGTTACATTTTGTCCCCAAGGGTATTCTTTTCCTATGAGAGCAAGTTCATTTTTAGAAAATTTAAATGTCTTTCTTTGTTACTTTCCAAATATTTTGGTTAAACAAATATCTCTTGCAAATATGTCTTCAAAATCTTTGCCTAGATGCATAACATTTGTTCTTCCCAACTGCTTAAGCAAATTCCTTTATTTCATTTTCGGTTCACCTCTAGATAATAAAAATAGGATACTTGGTAAAGAATATGATCCATTATTGAAGAATAATGACTGTGTAAAGTGAGGGAAACTATGCTGACCTTGAAATACAGCAACCAATGGCAAGGTTTGAGGTGAGGGCCTAGAGCTTCTGCAAAGTGTATATATTTTAGGGAGTCGTATTTGGAACAATACATGCTGGACAGTAGAGATATAGGAGAAGTTACATGCTATGTCTTCTCATTGATAATATCCACAAATCTGCATAATTTTTTCACATTCTGTTTTGTGTGTTTTTTCCCTTTAAATTTTGATGTCTCTACACTGCTCTTGATTTGTAGGACTAAATAGATCTATTTATTCCAATGCAAGTTATATAACATTTATTTCTTCCCTGATTTTTAAAAATACTTTAGTATTCTTAACTGTGGTTGCCTTCTCTTACCCTGAGTTCTTTTTCGCTACTTTAAACTGCTCACAGAATCCTGTCTGTTGGAGCCATAGCTGTTGAATTCCGTATTATTTCTATACACCCTTGAACATTTAGTGTATTACTGGTACCCTTCTGTGTTCTAGGAAACAAACGAATTGCTAACTAACTGGACTTGTAAATGAGCATATATAGAGCAACAAATTAGCTACTGGCTTCATAAGACAGTAAGTTAGGAATTTCACAGTCATGTCTCCCAATTTCATGGCAGAGTTTGAAAAACGATGTAAGACTCTGGTAAGGTATAAAGGCAAATGCAATTTGCATTGACTAATTTCCTAGGACATATTTCCTTATGTAAAACCCCTCTTCTTTCTTTCCTGCTGCAAGACAGGGTAAAAGCTTCCTAAAACATGAGCTTATACTCTCAAAGGTGTCCACAAAGCAAAAAATCAGACCACATGCTAAGAGCAAGTAACTTATACCTCCCCACCTGAACATGGCACTGGCAAAGAATTCCCAAAAGTCACTTCAGCATTAGAACAGTAACTTTTTTCCTAAACTACTACTACTGCTACTACTATTAAAAAAAAAAAAAAAAAGAACTCCTGAAATAATATCTTTGATAAAAATGTTATACTCTAGGATAATTTGAAATGATTTTTATGAAATAATTAAATTTGTTAAGGCTATTAGATTCAATAAAAGACTTTCCTTTTATATAAAACGATCTTAAATTACATCCTCAAAAATAATTTCTTACACTCTTCTTGTGATAAATGGTTCCTGGCTATATATTTTTAAATACTTTAGTATTCTTAGCTATCTATTTGCCTTCTCTTACACTGAGTTCTTTTTCACTACTTTAAACTGGTCACACAATCCTGTCTGTTGAATAGTTTATAATTTGAAAATGTTCGATTTCATGGTTAAAAAAAAAATCCTGCAAACAGAATAGAATGCTGTGTCAATTCCAGATGCCCAAATAAAACACAAAATCAAGAAAACCACACATCGCAGCATTATCGTGAGTTTAAGCTGTTTAGTATACGTCAGTTTCTGAGTTCAATTCTCCAAAACCCTTTCCTTTAAAGTAATAACTTTATTTCATCTTTATTAATGTCTTCATTACAGTTAGCTCGCTACTCATAACAATACAGTTTAATTTAATGTTTGTGGAGTCCTGATTTATTTTCTCTTTTGTTTTTAAGTGTGCTAATCATCTTTGTGCATGTGTATTTTCTACCACATTGCAACAAGCAAGCTTTGGTTCAATTTTCTTGTCCTACACAAAGAAAGATTTTGAGTGCAGAATCTTAGCCACTAGGTCTTGCGTTGTCATTTTATTTTCCTCTCCTTTGGGCGGATTTACCGGAAGGAAATGGGTAAATGGGAGGGAAGAGAAGGGGAAGGGATGAGAGAGGGAAGAAGGGAAGAGTTCGCAGCTATGTTGAATCTTGATTCACGACTTTGCCTCCATTCATGGTTGGTGTTCCAGAACTTTTCCTTGAACGCCCTTGTTTTTCTCCAATTTCATGTAGTGATGGTTCTCTGTACATACACACTGAAAGGCAAAATCAGAAAAATTACTTATGATAGTGGACATAAATTTGATTCAATAAGCTTTGCAAATTTGCTTTTACAGTATTCTTCACTCTCATCACCAGCTCTTCTCCCTGTTATAAAAAAGAATTTTAACTTGATAATATATTTAGTGGATACACATAATCGTTTCCAATTCTTTCAGCCACAACCTTTTAAACTTTTCTTGAACTATAGACATGTGAGTTGCTTCTGTTCTCTTATAGATAAGGCTTGAATCTTTATAGCTCACTAACCTAGAAAACAGGATTTTCATCCAGGGTCAGAGGAGACATGGGAAGTATTTTGCTTTTTGCTCCTTAATCTGAAATCTAATTTGGGTAGGGAAAAAATATTCATTTTTACATGTTCCTACTCTTTACCCTACCATAGGAAATATGATGTTGTGTCAAACTGAACTATTTTATTGCCAATTTCCAGGGCATCCTCTGTAAAAATAAGGGAGGACAAAGGAAAGGAAAAAAGATGAAGCAATTTCCCCAATTTCCTAGATTTCCTTCGCCTAAAGTAAGAAACATTTATCAACAGGGCATGTGATTATGCAGCTGTGAGACTTCAGTTCACATCTGTACATTTCCTTTTCTGCTCTATTGTTTTGTCTGGCTGTAAAGTTCAGTCACCTGTGAGCCATCACGGCTATTCCTAGATAATTGTTTAGAAAGAAAGAACAATGTTTTTTTCAAATTATAGTTATTCTTACAAAACACAATCTATCAGCATATTGAACACATTAATTCAGCTTCATTATACTGTTGTGAAATAAATAGATAAACGTGACTAAACTAGAATATATGATATGTCTCACGTAAATATCAGGAGTTAACTTTTATCCTTGGCATAGGAACACACAGTTAGGTATCTCCACCTATTGAATCATCATTACAAAGAAAGAAAGATTTAATAATTTGAATGTTACTTCCAACATCAGATAGCTTCCTCACTTGAACTTTGAGTGGTTACCAATTTGGGAACCATGGTACCTGGATCCACACCTTGATTCAGCCGCCTACTAACCTTGTTAATTTGGATACATTTTCATAAATGAAAAATAGCGTGTTTATGAAGATTAAATGCCTTACATGTGGCAAGTACCAAAAATGTTTATGAAAATTAAGAAGCTGATTTCTTTGTGAGCATTTTGAATAACAGATTTTCAGAGAATATACAAATAATTTTCTAAAACTAGACTAAAAGAGAATTTAGAATACAAGTGAGAGTCTCCTAAGACAGGTTCACTGATGAGGAGACAGATTTCTTCCAACATACTCAATTATAGAACTTCTTAAATGTTACTGTACGTTTGAATCACCTAATATTGTTATAATGAAAATTATGAATCAGAAGGACTCTAGTGAGCTGGAGATTCTGCATTTTAAATAATAAGATCTCAGGTGATATTGATGCTGATAAAATCCAGACCACACTTTGAGTAGTACAAAATATATGTATAAAATATGTATGTTAAGGCCCTTATGCAAATTAGCCACATATATTTTAATGAGATTTAAAAATATTTCAATTACCACACTGAATGGCTCTTCCAACATCCCCAAAGGACTAAATGCTTTTGGCTGAAGTAACAGAGTATACAGAGGAAACCAGATCAGAGAGTAGATCACATAATGTTCAAATGACACAAGTAAGGCATTCAAGTTTGTCTTGCTTTTTTTTTTTTTTTTCCAACAAACAGAATATCCTTATGGAAAATCTTGCTGGAATCTTGAAGTTCCCTAAGTCTAATGGCTCTTACCTCTCTTTCTGTTATTGAAAAAAGTATTAAAACTCCAAAATTGAAGCATAGTTTTTTATTTGTGCAAAATATAACCATTTACATATGAACAGGGGAACTCAAGAAGTAATGAAGTGATTCAGTTGGAAAGCTAATCATATGCTGCCATAAAATAGTTCTTCCCAACTCTGTTAGGCTTTGAAAAATCATACATTTGCAGGCGTCACCACAGATTGCTAAATCAGAATCTCAGTGAATTTACAAAAAACTCCTTTTTAAAAAAAAATATATTTTGACCTGCAAATTCCTAAGCTTCATCTGGAAACACATGAGGTATAAATTTTCTAATTTTCATTAAAGTATATATTTTTATCATTTTTTTAAGCCGAGTTTCTTAGAGTCACAATTTCCTTTTTAGTTTTGTTATGCTACAGATTTTACCCAAAACATTCATTTGGACTTTTATTTTCTTCTATTTCTCACTTGCACATAAAATACTTCATTTGTGTCAGCACACAATGTTACTAGTAATAGTACTGCTGCAGATAACTTTTACAGCAATTTTACCCTGCTGGCCATCTTGATATTGAGAGGTATTGCAAATTGACATCTGAAAATATACAGTGTTTCAAAAAGACCAAAATTCGCCAGTGCCACAGCAAGATGTAAAATTTGCTCTTTTTCTCATACGACTCAATTTCTAATTTCCCAATCTTTCCATTAAATGGAGTAATAAAATTCAGGGTTTTGAAAAACTACTTCGTGACCCAGTTAGAAAATGACAAGTAACAGATAGGTTTTCCAGTTCACTGATAAAAACTGCTCTCCTCCTCAATAAATTAAATAGGTATTCGAATTTCTATACTTCTGCTAACCAAAATAAAAGGATATTCAGAGAAAATTAAAGTTATTCTAGAAATTGCATGCAAATAGAAATATAGATAGCAAAACCTTGGTCAAACCAACAGATTAAATTTAATTTCTTGAACTTTAATTTTCATTATTATTGACAGGACCTAGGATTCAGTAACAGATCTAATTTAAGAAGCTGACAGATCAAGGGGTATAAGTCTTAATCAAATTTCTGAATTACAAGACCATAATCCAATTAGAAAGCAAAGAAAAATAAAGTACCTCCCTTCAGTAATATAAATGCCTTACTACCATTCATAGTTGCCTTAACACTTAATGACTGCTATTCTGAGTGTACATTATAAATAACACAACAAATTTGAGGGGAAAAAACAAGGCATAAGTATTCTCTCAAGTGCATTATATGTGCAAAATGTAAACAAAAGTCACCATGATGTATACAGCAGCCTCAGTGATAATTCCTTGAATAAATCTATCATTTCAGAGTATTCAAAGCAATTTTAAATTGATTAATTCGGCAATTACAGTAACAGGTGAATACAGAAGGTGAGAAATTATCACCCTAATTTTTTAAATATAAAAGAAATTAAGCCACTTCCATAAAGTCAGATAGTGAGTGGTGGCAGGGCCAGGATGAATATGTAGGGTTTCAAGGTCCTAGTTAAGTGTTGTGAATAAAATCAGAAATACCATAGTTTATCCAATAAACACCGTAAAATGACTGACATATCAGTGTTTGAATTCTTATGTCTGTATGTTAATCAAGATTTAAGTTGACCTTACCTTCACTAAATATTCCTAAAGTCATTCAGGAATGGTAATAAAAGAAAATGCATGGTTATTTAAAAAAAAATACCCCAAAATAAAAAAGAAAGTAACAAGTGTTGTTGAGTATGTGGAGGAACTGAAACCCTTTTGCATTGCTATTTCAAACGTAAAATGGTGCAGCCACTGTGGAAAATGAAATGGTGATTCCTCAAAAAAATAAATATGGATGTACCATATGATCCAGCAATTCTGCCTGTAGGTGTACACTCAAAAGAAATGAAAGCAGGGACTATAGCATCTATCTGTACATCCATGCCCACAGAGGGATTAATACCATAGCCCAAAGATGGAAGCACCAAAATGTCCACTGACCAATGAATGGGTAAATATAAGGTGGTATATACATATAATGAAATAGTATTCTGCCTTGAAAACAAAATTCTTACACGGTTCAACACGAATGAACCTTGTAGAAATTGTGCTAAGTGAAATAAGCCAGTTACAAGGGGCCAAATATTGCATGACTCCACTTATGTGAGGTACTTAGAGTAGTCAAGTTTGCAGAGGCAGAAAATTAGAACTGTATTTCCCAGGGGCTGTGGGAAGAATGGGAATTTCATGTTTAATGGGTACAGAGCTTCCGTCGGGGAAGATGAAAAAGTTGTGGAGATGGATGATGGTGATGTTTGCACAACAATGTGAATGTACTTAATAGCAATGAAATGTATACCTAAAAATGATTAAAATGGTAAATTTTGTAGTACCATATTTTACCACAAAAAAAAGCAAACAAACAACTTGTCCTGAATTGTCCTGAGTATAAGGTATATGAAGTGACTGTTTGAAACAAACCCTCTAATTTAGGCAATGTGGGATGTTACTAGTTAAACCATGTCTCACTCAGGACCTTGGGGCTACACTTGTGATACAGATTTTATTTTCAGCAAGTATGATGTTATAGATAGTATTTAATAAAAACATGATTTTAAACTTTGTTTTTTTCTGATTGCGCTTGATACTATTTTTCCAACATAGTTTCAGTACCCAAATTTCAAGGATGCTCAGTGTCCTAAAGATGCAAGGCCTGCATGATAAACAATGTTATTTCCCTTTCATCTGGCTTTTCTGGGTTGTCCTTGATCAAGCTGCTTGCCCTCTTTCTATTCGTTTGTCAAGTACATAAAGTAAGAAAAATATAGATTTGCTTCCCCCACCCCAAGATATTTCTGAAATAAAATAGCATTGCTCCTCTAACCTGCATATCATCATGTTTTGGACAAATGGTAAAATGAGATAATATTTTGAAGAGAAAGCATTTCTGTTTGGTTCTTCAGTACTCTTTCTTCAAATCAAAGCATACTCTTATTTCAGTTATTTTCTTCTTATTTTTCCTCTATTCTAATTTACATTTCAATTTTCCTCCTTCTTAATGTTTCTTTCTATTCATGCTTTTAACTTTTCTAGAGCTATTGTAGATTGAAACAGAGGGATTCAATCCAGCTTTCTGAGTGAAAATAAGGTAGAGATTTGGTGCAAGAGTGTTCCTCCTTATTTTTAGACACAAGGACAAGCAAGGGTTTCTAATAACACAGCTCACAGCATGTACTACTTTAAAGCACAGTGTTTACTAAGAATTGCCAGTTTAACCCTTGAATGTCAGCAGAATGCGCTTGTGAGGTAGACACTAGTTACCGGGTGACCTGGCATAGTGAAAGTTGTGATTTTAACAGCTGTCTGAGCATGCACTGACTATGTATCCATAGGAAGCCTTGCAGTTCTGGTAACACAAAATGGTACACTTAGTCAGAACAAGACCTTAACATACTGACTTTGTGTTGATATATGGTATTTGTTCTATTTTTTAAAATTCTTGCTTCATTTTAAAGTGAACGATTATGCTTTTAGAAAAGAAAAATATAAAATATATATTATTGAGCTTTGAAGTATTGTTTAAAAATCCATTTTCTTTTTGTAGGATTAGGTATGGATTTTTCCAGGGCAGGCTTTCTATTTAATATTTTTCTATTATATTCTTTTCACTGATGCCTGTGTTGCAAATGCAGTTATCAGAATATGCAGGCTTTCCCTGCCATCGTGGTGGCTCAGATTTCCCTATTTACAACTTTTAACATTCAATAATAACTTCTTTTATTTAAGTTATAAATTCTTTCTGAAAAAAATTACAGTGAAACAATGGCTTTCTTAAAAGTATGAAAAAATGAAGTCTTGGGCACTGTTGTTATTTATAAAGCACACAGCTATAATAAACCAGGTGCCAAGTACCATCCCAAGGGTACTCTCCTATTAAGCAGTAGTCATCCTCATAATAATAACTAACATTAACTGAGCACTTACTATATGCCTTCCCTGTATATATATACATAAACAGTTTTACAAATGACCTAAAAAAATAGATACTTTTAGTGGCCTATTTTGCAGTTTAGGAAACTGAAGAACAAAGAGGGTAGCTTGTCCAAAGTAATATAGCAATACAGGGCAGTCAGCTTTAAAGTCCACGTGACGTTAACCCTGGTGCCCCCACTCTAAGCTGATAGCCTAACAGTTAAGTATGTCTAAATATGTTGAAAAACAAAACTGTGTTGACTGGTCTCAAGTCAAAACCTTGACCCCAAACCTCATGGTGGTATAGAGCACTTTCTGGAATTCTACCACATCTTTCTGGTCAATTCCCTCTCTCATTCTTCTCAAGCGACTTACTTCATACCGTCTCCTTCCACCTCAAGCTTCCAATAACACCTCAGCCCCTCCCCAGACTCAGGCAATACGCTTTCTTTCTTTCTTCTCCCTTCCTCCCTCCCTTCCTTCTTCTTTCCCTGCTTCTCTCCTGCCTTCCTTCCTTCCTTCCCTCCTTTCTTTCTCTTTCTCTTTCTTTCTCTCCCTCTAATTCTTCCATCTTTCTTTATTTTCCAATACAATACACTATCTGACTTTATATTTCACTTAGAAAACAGAATCAGATGAGAAATGTGTTCAAGGCAAAAATTACTGACCTATGCATATCTGCCCCAACATGTTCTGGCTCCTGCTTGCACGGTCCAGTTCTTACCTAAACCTAGAGGACCACAGTGCACTCGATCACAGCCCTCTTACTCAGTGTTCTTCAGTGTCTCTCTCTCCTGCAATGCCAATTCTGCTTATCTAAGATTGTTCCCGTCAGAACATAAATATATGAAATAGCTTTAAAAACAAAGAACCCTACCATGTAACTGTCATGCTTCTCACCAGCTCCCTCCTTATTTCTCTACTTCGCTTTTAAAACAGAAGTTATCAAAAGTGTACTTTAATATTACCTTCTTCTTTTCTTTGCCTCCTGTTATAATTTATTTCATTCCAGTCAGATTTCTTTCCCACTTTTTCACCGAAATCACTCATGTCAAGTCACTGCTGACCACGAGTTACAAAAGCAATGATCAATTCTCATTTAGCAGCTTACTAGACACTCCAGCAGTGTGGGATACAGTTAATTATTTCTTCCTTTTTGATAAGATGTTTTCACTTGGTTTCTTGAACATCAATCAAAATAGCCTACTCTTTCTGCTAAATCACTGGCTATTCTATTTTATTCTCCTTTGCAGGAGCCTCCTTTTCCAAAAAATGTTAGTTAATATTCCCCAAGAGTACGTCAGCAACTGCATTTATTTTCTTAAAAGTGTGAACAAACCAGGGATGTATTATCCCCATTTCTTGTCACAACTATGGTGATGGGAGTCAGGGTGGTATTACTAATATTCTATAATATGAGACAGTTCTACAGAGTAGAAGAATTTTTCCAAACAAGATTGTCTCCCCATTCGAAAAGTAGTCATATAACCTAAAGTCAGTGGTTGTCAAGCAGTGGTGAATCTGCCTTCAGTGAATCTTTGGTAATGCCTGAGACATGTTTGTCTGTCACCACTATAGAGGAAGATTTGCTGTTGGCATCTTGAACATAGAGGCTATAGATGTTGCCAAGTATCCTCCAATGCACAGAATTATATAATCCAAAGTCCCAAAATGTTGTTAGTAGTGTTTGAGTTGTAATAGCCAGTACTAGAGAATTACATGTGATTTTAAAATGTCATATTTAAGTGTGTGTGTGTGTGTGTGTGTGTGTGTACATTTCAGCACACAGATCCATTATTCGCCCAGTTGGTCATGCCTAACACCCAAAAGTCATCCCTGATTTCTCTCTTTATCTAACAACCTACATCCAATCCATTAGCATGCCCTATCAGGTCTAACTTCAAAATAAATTCAAAGTCATTCTGTCTACCTCTAGTTATAAAACCCTAGAGTCCAATTTACTATTATCTTGCCTAAGATCCTGGATGATTTCTCTGAAATTCTGCTCAATATCTATAATGAATCGCCATCATACTAAACATAAAATCTAAAATCCTGAAGGTGGTTACAAGGCCTGAATTTATATGGTCTTCCCTCTAAGTCCATCTCCTACCTTCTATTCCTTTAATCAATCCATTTCAGTCAGATTGGCTTTATTGCTCATTATTAGGTATGCTTGGATTCTATAAAAGCCTTTAAAATCTGTCAGTTTTACCTGCAGAAAACCTTGTACCACATCTTTGCATGGTTTACTACTAAATTTCATTTAGATTGCTGTTTAAATGTCATTTACTTCATCTTCCCTAAGAAATTTACCTTCATTATACTTTTTAAAATAGTTCTATTTTTTTTCATGGAACTAATCTCTAGTGATGTTTTAAAATGCATGCTTATTTTAATTGCTTATGTTCTTTACCCATTTTTAGACATAAATGCTATCAAGTCAAAATTGTCTTTCCTTGAGTACGACTGCATCCCCATTAGTACAGTGAAAGACGTTTAGTAGGTGTTTCATAGTTACTTTCCAAATGAATATTCCTATCTACTATGCTATATTGACTTACTGAAGAAGTCTTTGGTTGGAGTAAAGCTGGTTTTTCTTTCACCTTTAAAGTCAGTGAATCTTTACTTTAGTCTCTACAGTCCTAAACTTGTGCTAAGTTCCCTGAAATTGACCAATATAAAGGTAAAATAGATGAAACAAACGGAGCAAGGAATACCACGCAATAAACAACATTTATCAAGCTCGTTTAGTGATATCTGAATCATCAAATAATAAGCCTCATCTTCACAGAAATTTTTTAAAACTCAATGAAAAAGAAAATAAACCAAGAAAGTTGATGACCACCCTTACCTTTCCTTGTATAAATATATATGATAAATTATAGAGTCTAGAAAGGAAAGAGATTCTGAGGATCATTGCATCCAATGGCTCCCCAAACTTAGTTCTCAAAGCATGACCCCTAACCGCCACCACCAACAGCAGCATCATTAAGAAATTGCAAATTATTTGGCCAACTCAAACCTACAGAATTAAATATTCAGGAAATGGGGCCCAGCAATCAATGCTTTAGTAGGCTCTCTGGGTGATTCTGATGCACACTCAATTTGTAGAGCTGATGTCCTTAATTCTCCCATGAGAAGTACCTGGGTTTTCTAAGAATACATATTTGCATTTATGTCTTCCTTCTGCAGATTCTAATTCATAAGAAGTTACACACAAATACACATACACACACACACACACACATACACAACTGATTAAGTAAATTGAATAAGGAATGACAGTCAATTTACACACACATACACATAGACACACACACCCCCACATCACATTTGTAGCAGGAAAAGTATGATGTCTGAAGTTACAAGGTAACAGTTCTAGATTTACCTCTTTCTAGCTATATACACTTGAGTGAGTTAACCTCTAGAAATGACATCTTCCTAGTGTTTAAAATAGCGATAGTAAATCTTAACCTGCATACTCCCAAGGATTTAGTGGCTATCAAATGATGCTCTGGTTCAGAAAGCATGCTGAAGTGACAATATGCCACGCAAATGGAACATAAGGTAGCATAGCTACTACTAATTATCACTTTGTATTGTTGCTGGATTCTTGACAGATTATCTGAAACTCGAGAGTGCTACTAGTAATGAGGAGAACCAGGTATTAATCTTTAAGCGTCAACGTCACTCTGTAGTGGAGAGTTGAACAACCTGTGTGTGGGGACACTGTAGTTGTTCCTGACAAATTGTGTTTTCCAAATAAAAACTATTTAACTTCTGTTTTGAATAAAACTCAAATAAATATTTGTTTTGTTCAAACCACCAAAAGAAAGCATGTGAGCCATACTTGACTTCTTGCTAAACCCTGTTATAATGCAAATGACTTTTGTTTTCTTCCCTAGGAAGCCTAACATTTGGCCCATTTGAGAGGAACTCTTCCATTTGAAAAACTTTTCTCTTAAAAGCGATGGTTTTAAGATCTGAATCAAACATGAGCATATTACGAATAATTCAAACCTAATGAAAATAAACTCTCTCTACTTTCACTACACCTAAAAAAACCCTCAAAATATAAACTTTATAAAGAACCCCCATCCAGTACCAGTTACCATCAAAGACAAGTGAAATATGATTAATTATTTTATTACTACAAATTTAATTGAATTTTCTTTGCTCCTCTGTAATTTTCAAGAAGCGAAAAGGTTAGATTACTGTGTTAGTTAATGCACCATTAAAGATATTTAATTGTCTTAATAGCAGATCATAGAAGGGTGTGGGAAATTTAAATAAAGCAATTTCACACCTTCATTAATGTTACATGGAATCCTTTTGGAACTACTGGAGAATTTTAAGTGCTGGCTTGGAAGAAATGTATTGCCATAGAAATGCCTCTATTGTGCTGTACACATTTACTATAACGAGTTAAGAGACATTGTGAACAAAAAGATCTATATGTTCATGTAGAAAGAAAGCAAAAGCAGTGTTTGCATGAGAGAGAGAGAGAGAGAGAGAGAGAGAGAGAGAGAGAGAGAGAGAGAGAGAATGTGTGGGGAAGAGGTAGGAGGGTTGTATTAAAGACTCAATTCAGAAACCAGCAAAAAGATGCTTTGAATAAGTTACAATGGTTTGCAGGAGGAAAGTATCACAGGCTGGCAGAGATCCAAAGTGCAAAAGAAAGAGTTTCAGCTATTATCCTTTCTGTAATTAAAACAATTACTTGCATAGAGATTCTTTTTTGCTCCATCTTTCTGCTTTTGTCTTTTAGTATGGTTGGGTCCAAAAGAGAACCAAGCCATTCATTTCTATTTCCAGAGTACTGAAATAAAAATATCAAATTTGGCATTAGTGTCCTACCAGTTGGAGTTTTATAACATCAAGCCTCCTGATTTGCTCTGCTCTCTGGTGTCTTATTATATAATTTTGAAGGAATTATTATTCTTCCAGATTCAATTTTCATTGCCTTTAATTTCTCATGCAATGCCACATCTCACAGCATTTTTCCAATACAAAACACAATAGGACAGTGTCCATTTTCGAAGGGAAAATGAAAAAGGCACTTCATGTTTGATTTGACCAAATTCTCTTGAGAAATCCAACTTTTTTACAATGTCTAATTTTCATATTATTCCTTTGAAGCTGGTGGGATTTATAACAGACTTTATGTTCAGAGATGACTGAGGTTGAAGAATGTAAATTATTTTCTCAAAATTACTTAGCAAGGCTGCTCTGCCTATGGAGTAGCCATTCTTCTGTTTCTTGACTTCTCTAATACACTTGCTTTCATTAAAAAAAAAAAAAAAACTACTTAGCAAATAATTGCCAAAACTTTAATCCAAATAATTAGACATTTCTGAATTCTTGGTAACTTGATTTCTATTAGGTTGCTTTAAGAGGTCAATTTAATAAAATAATTGGCATTACCTCTACTAACTTCATATAGTAATTTAATTCTCCACTAAAACATACCTGTCTTAATAGTAGAGAATGTAAAAATGTAACATTTAATATACTTAATTTCATGATGTCAGAGACAATTTATATTATATTAGATTTAGTTCAATACATTCATCACAATAATATGAATAAATTTAAATGATCCATGGCCAGATTTGACTAAAAGGAGCTTAGAAACACCAAATTCAGAACACTGCATCTCAAACTCAATGCCCTCAGAAATCACTGGACAGGTTTTTAAAACTGTAGTGTCCTACGTCATACCCAGGTTTAAAACATCAGATCACTTTGGAGATATAGTCTGAGAATCTTTTAGCTTCAAAGAACACTTCAGATGGTTCAATACTGATGTTTGGGAAATAGCAGTTTACATTCTGCTGAGTCTTAAATCAGATTCTATGAGCTTAAAGCAACAGTTCTAAAAAAGAAAATGGATAACATGTATACACCCAGGTGTGTGTGTGTGTGTGCACGTGCGTGTGTGTGCGCGTGCATGTGTGTGCGTGCATGTGTGTGTGTGCGTGTGTGTTAGTGCTGTCTCCCCACTAAAAAATAAATTGGTAGAAATAATCAATATTCCTTTATTCCAAGTTTAATGCTTCTGTATGGATGGCTCTCAACTGATACTTAGTGATCTTTGCAAATATATTTATTTCTCCAGGACTCAGCTCTTGAAGCTTAAATCTTTGCAAAGTACACAGATTTTTTTTTTTTTTTTTCAGAAGGAAAGAACCAGATCCTGAATACTCAGCCAACTACAGGAGAAGAGTAATGTGCTTCCTGAAGGAGGAAGGAGGAGAAGAGATTGTATTTTGTTCTTTGTCAAAGGTATTTGGCTGTTGTATCTAATGCTAAAGGGGGAGGTCACCACTAAGACACTTTAAATCTGGGGGAGTTACTTATCTGTGCTGTGAACAATACTCTGAAAGGGCAGGATTGAGAATCAGGAAGCCTGTGCTGTTGTCTAACATTCCAGGGGAGGGGACCCATTAAGTAGAGGTTGATATGCAATGCACATAGTAATGTGCATAAATATCAAGTCTGTCTATAAGTGTCAGGGGCACCTCATCTATAATAGGTGCCCCTGAAAGCCATCATTAACATTCCTGTTTCTAAACACAGGATAAGAAGTGAAAGAGTGAAAGAAACAACAAGCTGGTGGATAATTATCATCATGTTTTCAGCGTAGGACTTAACCATTCTCAAACTGGCAGAGCTTAATTTTGGGAATCCTGACGTTCAAAAGAAATCACCAGTAGGACTGGGATAAAGGCAGACATATTTGTAAAACAAATAAGCAATAAAAAACAAAATAAAACAAAACAAAACAAAAAACACACACAAAGCAAAAACAAAAAACAAAACAAAACAAAAACCTGCTTTGACTTTTCCTCCATAATAGGTCAATTCCCTTCACAAAGGAAGGGCTCATTTATCATGCAGTGCTGGACTCTGTTGGGATGTTAACAGTATGAGCATTGGGCTTACAGGGTTACAAAAATTCCTTTAAACATTATAAATAAAAGAGTCAACAACTTTTTTTGGTTAACCCATTAGCAGCAAGATAGCTAATCTCTTATGGAGCTATCATTTTCTAATCGTTTCCTAAAAGTATCATCTAGTTATATGCTTCATACTTGCCCTATGGAAGAATATTATAAAAAAACTTTATTTATTTATTTATTCATTTATTTTTGAGATAGAGTCTTTCTCTGTTGCCCAGGCTGGAGTGCAGTGGTGTTATCTCAGTTCCTGGCAAACTCTGCCTCCCAGGTTCAAGTGATTCTCGTGTCTCAGCCTCCCAAGTAGCCGGGATTACAGGTGTGTACCACCAGACCTGGCTAACTTTTGTATTTTTTAGTAGTGACAGAGTTTTGCCATGTTGGGCAGGCAGGTCTTGAACTCCTGGCCTCAAGTGATTCACCCATCTCGACTTCCCAAATTGCTGGGATTACAATGTGAGCCACCGTGTCTGGCCTAAAATCTATTTAAAGATAAGAGTTATGGCTAGGATGCCTTTCATTCTATCCCCTCATCTGAAAAAAATCACAAATAATGGAAATAGCTCATAAAGCTGTAATTTATTTATTCAATAATTAAATAAAATATGTTTAGACCATTTTTATATGTAAATTCTATGCCAGGTTCTATGAAGGAATGTGGTTTTACAGTAACAGGCTTATAAAGACTGACATACAATGTCATTGCCAAAGAACTTTAGGAATCATCTGGTCCAATTTTTTTACTGAGTTGGAAATAAAACCTGTTAGAATTCACCAGAAAAGAAGTGATGCATTTTTAATTCTTTCTTGCCTAGCTTGAGTATGCCATTCCATTAACTGTTTTATCTGATTGCTTACCAATATAAGTATTTCTCATCATATCATCTATACCTGTCTCAATTTTTCATGGTTTAAAACTCATTTACTATTCAAATTGCTTCATAGTATAACATTTCTGCTTTGCTTTCGCTGAATTTTCTGAGTATTTGCATATTCACAGGCTTACTTCAGATTGAAGGGCAATGCAGTGCAGGGGTTACATGCATAGGCATTGACATTAGGGTTTTCCTGGACTGCAGTCCCAGTTCTGTATTTATCTAGCCCTGTGGTCTTGGACTGGTTACTCAGTTGCTGTAAATATAAGTTTCTTCAACTGTAAAATGAGGATAAAAATATAGAACAATTGTGAAGCTTGAGATAACATACGCAACCTGACTAGCAAATTGTAAATTAATAAACTGCATACAGAAGTAGTAAGACAATTAATAGCAGTAATGGTGACAGCAAAAATAATTTAGGTATCCCAGCAGTGAGGAAAAAGGTTTCAATGCCCAGTAGAATAATGCCTAATACAACCTCAAATGTACATATCTTTGGTAATAATGGTGACCTGTCAAAATCATTTAACGATGTACTGTATAACTACATGCAGAATCTTCAGGTAATTGTTCACATTTTCTGTATTATAATGACATAAAAGTACATAGGAGGCAGAAAAGAACCATCCAATTCCATGTGTTTCATGTTAAGTTATAAGAGCGTGATGATCTCCATTAATCTGCAGGAACTTTTATTTCTAAGGGTTAGGGATATCTTGCAGATTTTTAAAAAGAAAAGCAATTAGGCGACATTTATTCAAGATCATTTACTAGGGTCCACTATGTTAAAGTTACATCTACATCGTTTTCGATCGCAGACCATAGCCTATCTCACCAGTTTTAAATGGGGTTTAAGAACTGGTTCAAGTCAAAATGCTTTGGTTTCAATTCTGGCTTTGCCAATTGCTAGCTGCATGATTTAGGACAAATTACTCAATATCTCTGTGTTTCATTTTTCAGGTTTGTAAATGGGGATAATACTGGAACCTACTTCATACAAATGGAATGAAAAGTACGAGACAGAAATTGAGATATGCTTAGAACAGCACCTGCACAGAGTAAGCATTTATAAAAGTGTTACCTAAGATTGTTCAATAAAGTTAGTTCTCTAAGGCAAAAGGTAAAGACATTTATAGGGAATGAGAAGGTATTCGATCTAAAACCAATTAAGTTTTCGTTTTCATTTTTGGAAGTGGTTATCATCATATTCTATATACTTCACACCTAGAGAGACAAAAATCCTTGAAAGTGAATTGAGGTATTAGTGAGTCTGATTTAGAATGGATTTTTTTCCCCAGAACAAAAAGAAAATAATTCTAAAGGATTACTCAATAACATAAAGTAAAACCAAGATAATCTACCAAAAGATGTCAATTGGAAAATCAGGAAATCAGAGATATTCTAATGTTAGGAGGCTGTAAGTCTGAAGCAGAGTTTTTAGTCTCAATACCCATTCACACATTACCCCCTAGTCACAGAACATTTATTTGGTATATGGCTATCAAAAAAAAAAAAAAAAAAAAAAAAAAGATGACATTCTTAGCTTCTCTACACCTAAGTATGACCACCTGACTAGGCTGTGGCCAGTGGGATAAGTATCATATAGCAGTTACCAGGGACAACTTGAAAAGAAAACTGGCCCTGGGTCTTCCTTCTGTATTCTTCGTCTCTCCTCTGCCCTTTGGCTGGAATAAGATACTGGTTGGATCATGGGCAGAAGGGCAGATCCAGGGCTAGTGTGTGTGGTTGTGTTCATGGTGCAGTGCACAGCTGTAAATGACCCACAGCAACACACTGGGGAGAAAGGTATTAAATGCTGGATGCGCCAAGGCCCCTACCAATTGGAAAAGCACAGTAGCAGCTTGGATAACTGGTCTCTAGATTTGTTTTGTGAGAGAATAAAACTTTATATGATTAAGCTGTTGTTGACATGGGTTTGTGTTGTTTGAAGACAACCTTAATTCTAACCCATACAGATAGGAATGTACAGCTGTACATGGACACGATCATCCAGACCCAAGAGGAAACTTGGCTAACCAAAATAGAGATAGCAGCTAAAATTAGGAGGATAGGTTACAGGTGTATTTTTAAGTGGGGTCAGGAGGGCGGAATTCAATATAAAGGGCGTTATCCATAAAGGGGATAAACAAAACACATGGATTTATTTTCTTTATACTTTCCTAAATTTTCCAAAAATTGTTAATGACCTTGTACTACTTTTATAACAAGAAGAAAATCAATGTAAATGCACAAATTACAATGATGCAATAACTAAGAGCATAATTCATCAAACATTTCATTTTTGAGAATCCATATATTTCCCTGTGAAAATATTATTTACTTCTCAGGTACCCTTTGCTTAACCTTTCCTTCCTTCATTCACACTGCACCTGGAATGTTTTTGTCTGCCTAATCCCCACCTCTCACATCAAATTGCAGGAACCTGGCCTAGCCCTGAAGGTGAGTTTAAATATTAGCTTCTCAATGATCCCTTACATTTTGTGGAATAATAGCTTTTTGTCTTTAAGTCTAAGTATAAATCCTGCAGTATGTAATGCAACACATTTTACATTTTACTATTGCTCTGAGTAAACCTCTAAAAATATCATAAAGTTCTCTGGCATATATATTCTTCCTTCATACTTTTCTATTCATTAATTCATTCACATGTTCACTTATTGGACAACTGATTATCAAATATCTGTCTATGATATGCCAATTATAGAAAACACAGGGAGAGATGAAGAAAAATAAAACATGTTCTGTTTATTCAGAGTGAGCCATGCACGGTGGCTGGGCATGGTGGCTCATGCCTGTAATCTCAGCACTTTGGGAGGCTGAGGTGGACAGATCACCTGAGATTGAGAGTTCGAGACCAGCCTGACCAACATGTAGAAACCCAATCTCTACTAAAAATACAAAATTAGCCGGGCATGGTGGCACATGCCTGTAATCTCAGCTACTCACTAGAGTGAGGCAGGAGAATCGTTTGAAACTGGGAGGCGGAAGCTGCAGTGAGCCAAGATTACGCCATTGCACTATAACCTCAGCAACAAGATAAAAACTCCATCTTAAAAAAAAAAAAAAAAGAAGAAAAAAAAAAGTGAGCTAACCATGAGTAAGAGCAAACAGAGAGGCAATGGGCAAATTTAATGCCATAATTTCTACGGGAGAGAAATGTATATAATGACAAGGTGATAGAATGTTTAACTCTATTTGACGAAAGTCAGGAAAGGCATCATAGAAGTATTGACTCTTGAATTATTTTTTCACAAAGCCTAATAGGCATTTTTTCCAGGCAGATGAGATAAGTGGATGAAATCTGAAGGAGCAGGGATGATGAACAACATGAGGCCAATAAAAGTGAAAATATACTGCAGGAAAGAAAGTTCATTTCATGTGCTGAAGGCACAGCATGTGAAGAGAGACCTGAGAGGGGCTAGGGGCTTTGAATATCACATTTTATCCAGTGCTTGGAACATAGGAACACAGTATTGACTTAAATGTTTGCAGTCACAGTGCTATGTACTACACAGCAGGCACTGTGTACACTGGTTAACTGATCATGCCATGTGAGATATTCAGGGGACAGCAAGCTTGACTAAGTCACAGAGTTGCAATGCACTGCCTCAGTTTTCTCATTTCCTCAGACAAGGATGCTGAGCCAATGTTTAAAGTGATTATAATGTGACTTTCAGAGGAGAAATAAACTTACTTAGCTTGTAGAAAGCTTGGCTGAATTCAAGAAATGTGGTTGCCCAAATGATATACTGTCATCCTAGTTAAGGAACTTCTGAGAAAACAGCCTAGTTGCCAAAAATTGGTTTCCTCGGGGGGGAAAAATATATATATACATATATATATATAGTTTAGTCTAATGGTCAATTTGAAATAAAGGAACAGAGTGTTAAATGATGATGAGAGAAAGGTTATAGGATAACCTGAGAAGGATACAATGTAATACCATAAATATAAAAGTATTACTGGTTTTTCAAGGATATATCTTGAGAAATTAAATTATTAGGTTTAAAAAAGGAGGAAATTACATACTAGATAGTAACTACCACTCCTTTTCTACTTTCCAAATCTTTCCGCCTTCTAAACTCAGGCATTTTTTTAAGTGCCAAGTATCTGTAATAGAATTTTCCTATTTTTATTCTTTTTTTTAATAGGAAGAGATTTCCAGCTACTCAGGAGGCTGAGGCAGGAGAATCGCTTGAACCTGGGAGGTGGAAGTTGCAGAGAGCTGAGATCGCACCACTGCATTCCAGCCTGGGTGACAGAGCAAGGCTCCATCTCAAAGAAAAGAAAAAAGAAAAAAAAAAAAAGAAAAGGGAAGAGATACTATTGTGTTTTCTGAATATTTGTTTTGAATCTTTCTTCTGATCCTTTGCATTCCAGGCAAACCCTCTGGAGCAAAAGGGCAAGGAGCAGAATTGATATCAACACGCAGATAAGACTTCAGCAAAGACAGTAAGTTGGTTTCATACCTTCAATAGGTTTCGGTACAAAATGTGATGAGGGCTTGGTTTTCTTCACTCTGTTTCCCTTCATAATTTGACCTTCTTTATTGAGTCCCAGAAACCATGCTCGGCCTGATTCTTGCTGGCGGTATAGTGTGGAAGAATAGATCACATAGTAGTTTTCAAACACAGATTCCTTAAATTTGCATTCTGGAGTGAAAACATCCTGTTAAAAAAAAAAAGGACACAAAAAAGAGAAATGATTTAAAGGTGAATCAGTGAATGCTTAAATCCAGTAAGTTTGAAATTCATGACCTCTGTTAAGAACAAACGAAAGGCAATTACATATAATTTCTATTAGCCTTTGGTTGTGAAGATTCATCGTACAAAATCAAAAAACATGATTTCCTTTCTAGCCAACCTTTACCCCAGAGAACACAATTTGCTCAGGCTTGAAGCTAAGTTAAAAGCGTTTAGACCGTGACCAAGTCTGTGCTTTGATCCTAGCAATATGCTTTGTAAACTAAAGTGATTGGCCATTCCTCATTTACTCGCCCATAACCTGTTAGTAAGAAACAGAAATTTATTGTCGAAATCAAAATCAAATATAACCACAGAAAATATAGGCACACAAGGTGCTTCTGAAGAGACTATTCTGTATATACAAAAATGTATTACACAGCCACAGCTTGTTCAGTAAAACCACCACTTTTCTAATGTCAGTAACTTCTTTAATTTTCTTAAAACATTTTTTTCCTTAGTAATCAAAAATCTAAGGTAAAAAGCCCAGGAATGAGTAATAGAAAAAAAATTACTATTACACTGAAGAAAATTACTAATAGTATTACTAATTACTATTACTATTGACCTCAGTGAAACATAGAATGAAAATTTTAGTCTCAGAAGAAACCAGAAGATCCTGTACTTCAACTCCAATATTTGTTAAGTGAGAAAACCAAAGGATTATATGATTAATTCAAATATACATTTAAAAAATTACTGAGTCAATGCCAGAGCTCACATTTATTGCTTCATAATCACTGCCTCTTAGGCTCAGCTTTTCTGCCTGAGTCTTGTTTAGTGACTTGTAATGATATTTAAAAATCAATACAATAAAATCATATCCTAACATGTCAAATGAACAAAATGTATTTTGTGGAAGGAAGACATTTCTCCCCTTCTGAGACAAGCAGAAGAAAAACAAATCATATAGCATCTTCTTCAGGTACAAATAAATAGGAGTCCTATATGTCAGACACATATTCACCATAGTCACCATCTTCTTCTCCATGTATTGGAAAATTTTCGATCTGAGGCCCTCATGATTTAATGCAAGCAAACCTGGAATTAAGTTATTAATGAATATAGGAATAGAGTTGGTTGAAATCATGTCCTTGCAGGTGATACTCCCATGTTAATCTTCTGATGTTATTTGTAGAGAGTGCTCTCTCTCTCTTTCTCTCTCTCAATTTTTTTTTTTTTTTCAGAGATGGGGTCTTGGCTGGGCACGGTGGCTCATGCCTGTAATCCCAGCACTTTGGGAGGCCGAGGTGATTGGATCAGGAGGTCATGAGTTTGAGACCAACCTCGCCAATATGGTGAAACTCTGACTCTACCAAAAATAAAAATAAAAATAAAAAAAAACAAAAAAGAAAGAGAGAGATGGGATCTTGCTATGTTGCCTAGGCTGACCTCAAACTCCTGGGCAAAGAGGATCCTCCCATATCAACCTCCCAAGTAGCTGGAACTACAGGTGTGTACCACTCCACCCAGCTTGATTTCGAATAGTTTTAACATTATAGACAAAAGAAAATGAGACTAAGAAAACTGGAGTAGGCTGGGGGGCGGTAGCTTATATCTGTAATGCCAGCACTTTGGGAGGTTGAGGTAGGCAGATCATTTGAGGTGAGGAGTTCGAGACCAGCCTGGCCAACATGGTGAAAACCTGTCTCTACTCAAAATGAAAAAATTAGCTGGGTGTGGTGGCATGCACCCGTATTCTTAGCTACTCAGAAGGCTGAGGTGGGATGATGGCTTGATCCGGGGAGGTGGATTTTGTAGTGAGCAGAGATCCTGCCCCACACTCCAGCCTGGGCAACAGAGTAAGATCTATCTCAAAAAAAACAGTCCAAAACAACGCTCCCCAAAGAAAACTGGAGTAGAAATGTGGTTGTAGACAGTAAAATAACAATAGTAGCAATAAATGAAAATTATGTTTACATCAATCCCGAAATATGATTTCTTAGAGTACTCTCAGTTTTAAGTAAATGAACTACTAGCTTAAGAATCAAAGAAACAAGTGACCATGACCTATTAGTTTGTATTCACTACAATGGCTATATTTTTTAAATGGACATTATAAAGTGTTTGTGAGGATGTGAAAAAACTACAGCTCACATACATTGCTTGTGGAAATGTACAATGATGCAGAAGCTGTGGAAAATAGGTTGGCAGTTCCTCAAACGGTTAAACATACAGTTGCCACACAATCAGAAAGTTCCACTTTTAGGTACAGTTCTAAGATTAATGAAAACATGTATGCACACAAAACTTGTGCACAAATGTTCACAGTAACATTTTTCATAATGTGAAAACAACCCAAACATCTATCAAGTGATGAATGGATAAATACAGTGTGATATTTCTAGAGAATGTGATTATAATATTCAATTATAAAGAAAGAATGAAATGCTGATTTATGTGGCAACATGGATGAACCTCGAACACATTATGTTAAGTACAAGGAGCCAGACACAGAAGGCCACATGTTGTATGATTCTATTTATATGAAATATCCAGAATAAGCAAATCCAGAGATAGTACGTGAGTAGCGGTTATCAAGGACTGGGGAAGGAGGTGTGATGGGTAAGGGTGGAGTGACTGCTTTGTTGGAGAGATGAAATGTTCTGGGATTAGATACTGGTGATGTCTGCACAACTTTCCCAATATGCCAAAAACCACTAAAGCACGAATACACTTTAAAAATGTAAATTACTCAGCTGGGCGTTGTGGCTCACGCCTGTAATCCCAGCACTTTGGGAGGCAGAGGCAGGCGGATCGTGAGGTCAGGAGAGCGACACCATACTGGCCAACATGGTGAAATCCCGTCTCTACTAAAATACAAAAAATTAGCTGGGAATGGTGGCACACGCCTGTAGTCTCAGCTACTCAGGAGGCTGAGGGAGGAGAATTGCTTGAACCTGAGAGGTAAAGGTTGCAGTGAACCAAAATTGCGTGGCTGCACTCCAGCCTGTGTAACAAGAGCAAAACTCAGTGAAAAGAAAAAAAAAAAAAAAGTAAATTACATGGCATTCAAATGATAACTCAAAAAAAAAAAAAAAAAAATCAGATAAACGAGATGACTAAAGAAAGTGAGCGAAATAATGAAAGTATTGTACATTCCTTGCCTGGCAGCACAGGGCTACATGATAACCCATGTGAAGGAAAACCAGCTCTTCTAAGGCCTTGTCTCAATATTGTCAGGACAGAGTTTAATCATTGCCAAGTATATGCATAAAAGTAATTCAGATCCAATTTAGATGATAATGTTAAGTTCTGGTTTTCTTCTAGACTAAGTTAAAGTATTTTTAAAATGCTTAAATTTAGGTACGGATTTTAATTTATTTTCTTTTTAAAAAACAAACTAATTAAAATAATTCCAAAGCTTTTTTTTTTCTAGATCTAGTCCAATATTAACAAACATAGTATTAACCCTAAGAAATTCTGCAAAGTTCAAGCAATATATTCTATGTATAAGATTTCAGACTTTATAAAGGAGTTAGGGAAAAAATAATTCCTGTTTTGCGTAAGTATATATCATCACATATGTAAATGGTGATAAAATATTCTTCCTTATGAATGTACATCACAGAAACATGTAAATTTGAAGACAGATAGAAAGCTGCTTAGTGATAGTACAATTTGGCACTTTTATTTAACAGGGTAACTAAAGTTCATGATAGTGAAATAATTGTCTCCATTGCCATAGAAAGTTAGAGGCCTATCCAGACCCTATGCTAGAACAATGAGCTCCTCGCTGGTGGTTCAGCACTTCTTCCAATGCCACACATTGCTTTCCTACTGCATAGGCAATCCTGCTTTTGATGCCAAGCTTGATTTGAGCAAGCCTTAGCCATTATGATAGAAACCATGCCCATCAATGATAGCCTGGATAAAGAAAATGTGTCACATATATACCATGGAATACTATGCAGCCATTAAAATGGATGAGTTCATGTCCTTTGCAGGGACATGGATGAAGCTGGAAACCATCATTCTCAGCAAACCGACACAAGAACAGAAACCCAAATACCACATGTTCTCACTCATAAGTGGGTGTTGAACAATGAGAACACATGGACACAGGGAGGGGAACATAATACACCAGGGCCTGTTAGGGGGTGGGGGGCTAGGTGAGGGATAGCAGGGGGCTGGGGGGCTAGGAGAGGGATAACATTAGGAGAAATACCTAATGTAGATGACGGGGTGATGGATGCAGCAAACCACCATGGCACATGTATACTTATGTAAGAAACCTGCATGTTCTGCACATGTACCCCAGAACTTAAAATATAATAAAAAACAAAGAAAGAAACCATATCAGTGATATATAATTACTACAATGTCATTTATACATCAAAAAAATAACACTTTCATTTAATAAATAATGACTCTCGGGTTTCTGTTTCATACTTGTTTAAAATTCCCTCCTGGAACAGTAAAGTCAGAAATATTGCACAAGAGCTAGATTCCTGGGGTCCTGAGCCAGGAACAGCATTAGGCAGGAACTGGGCTTTGAACTACTAAATTGACAAATGGGGTATTTCTTATACAGCATCCAGGTCCTAATCAGCAATGAAAAGCCAAGTGGAGTTTTCCATTCAATATAATTCCAGTAGGGCTACGCAGAGTCAGACTTTGAAAATGAGGCAGCTATTAATACCTGACAAGGGCAAGACATTTCCGGGTGGAAACATGGCAGGAGTTTGCTGCAGGCACTTGTGTGGACACAGGCAGACTCCCCTGTAAACTGGAAGGGAAACCTTCATGGCACTGAGCCAGCTTCCATAGTCATGCTAGGTAGAAACTTTACAATATAGGAGCAGTTTCAATTTCAATATGCAGTTGGGCATGAAAGAATTTGTATCATATTTGCTATTATCTTTCTTTTTTTGTAATAAGGAATCAGAGCCCTATGCATGGAGTAAGAAAACCAATCAGGGTTTTCCTTCTGGCTCCACATATATTAGCTGTGGGACTTTAGGTAAGTGGTTACAACTCTCTGAATTTCACATTTTCAACTGTAAATTGAGTTATTTTAAGGAAGATCATGCATATGGACGCATGTCATAAATGTATAGAATTTTAAAAATCTCCGACTCATCATTATTGAGTTTTCATATAGCAGGAAAAATACAATGACCCTTTTAACAAGGCACTAAATTCTGCTTTTGTCACACATGTTTATATCTGCTCCAACATCCAGGACCTTGTGCCATAAGAGTAGCTAAGGCAGATTACAAATATACAGACATTTTAAAAATAAAGCTTTCGGCAAAGACTCAGACAATCACAAATATTCAGAAGGAATTCTGTGGTTATAAAATGTGTGTTCAGATTGACAACAAATCTAAGGTATAACGGAAACAGTCAGGCTTGAAGTCAAAGGTGATAAAATCTTAGACCACCTTGATCCAGTGCACACAACAGAAAGAGGAGTAAATCATTAGTATAAGAAGGATTGTGTTTTCTTTTGTAAGGCTAACCAGTAGTCATGTTGCAACTCATGAGTTTTGCTTCTTTCTATAATCTTGAGCTCTCAGTTCAATATAGGTATCATAGCAAAGCTTACAGAAATTTGTTGAAATAGAAACAGCCACATGGTCACATCATGTGTGTAGATATGTGAAATGATAGGCCTATTTTTCATAATTATTACTTTAAGATCTGTCCATTCTTCAACTTATGCTGACTTTGACTTCAGTGGAATATGAATATTTTGATAGTGTTCTGAAATTATTTTTGAGTGCTCACTCTTTTAGCAGCATTTGCAGAACTGAGTTTCTGTTCTATCATTGTATAAGCCAATATCTGACCAATTCTTTTTCATATTCCAAACACCTATCCACCCTAGCCTTGCCCTCAAAGGTTAAAAACTCTGACCCATTTTAAGCCAGATGGTGAATGAATGCTGGAACTAGGCCTACTTAAGCCCAAGATGATCACAGAGGACCCCTTCTAGTCTCTCCCTATCCCATGGGATTCCAACCTACTCTCCCTAGAATTCTCCCTCACCCCACCTTCATAGTTTCACACTCTACCTTAATTCCTCTCCCACACTGAATTTCTTCCTGATTCTTCTCTCTGCACTTAGACGATTCATATTCTATGGTTTCCAGCTTCTTAGGGTCCGCCACTGCCCAAGAAAAATCCTTTCCTTTATAGCCAGCCTCTAACTTTGTCAGTTTGGCCCTTTCCCCGCGCCCACAATCTGAATGGAATTCCCCTTACTATATAAACATCATGAAGGATAAATAGACAGAAATTTAGAGATTTGAGTGAATCTATGGCTAAAATGCTGCACCTTTTCAGGTTTGACTCCCACTGTCAACATTGTTTTCATCACACACTAATTTCTTGCAATGCCCGCACTTTCTAACCCTCAAGCTGTGCTTTGCTCAAACTGTTCTCTCTATTTCTGTCAGACAGGACCATAACGGATGCTCTTTCAAGCCACTTTGGGTTATAGCAAACTTTTCTTCCTTTAGCTTCTCATAGTATTTGATACTTCTTTTAGCATTTAATGTGCTCTACCTTGAATCACTATGGTTTTTCTTGCTCCTATAGTAGACAGTGTGAGCTCTGGCTCACAGGGACATAATCCTCTTCGATGTTGTTTATAAAGCCCAGCAATTCAGCACTCAGTTTATTTTTGTTTTAATAAATATAGCAATATTTTAAGTCAGGGAAATAGTAAAGATTACGTGATGAGATAGAACTGATTGACACTACTGACTCAGTCCCTTCACCTGTACGAACTTGAACATGCTATTTAATTTTCTCAAAAATCCTTTTTTCTATCACATTAACCTGGGAGCAATAATTCTCACATTAAAAATGAGTTGAAGATGAAGTAAAATGACAAATATTACTTCCCCCAAATCTTTGTCCTTCTTTCAAAATCAAGTTTTTCCTACATAATTAGCTAACAGATTATGTATGGCAATTTTAATACCAAATAATCATTCACTTATAGGTTGCAAGCAAATTTTGTTGAAGATGAAAATATAACATCGTAGATCACAAAACTTAAGCAAAAAAAAAATTTTCCATTCTGTCTCCAACTAACACATTCTCCTTATTTTCTATTCCAGACCATTATATTACACAACGCCCAGGCTTACATGTTTGATTTACTAATAGTGTTTGTGAAACTGCCCAAGTTAAAAGTAATCACTTGCAAGGTTCTACAGAATAATTATGCCAAGATATCAAATGAACAGGATAGAAAAAAAGAATTGTCCAGGACACATGGTGAAATAAACAGTAAATATTTTCTGGAAAATCATTCGGATTATCTAAATTTCTGATTTATCATTCACTGACAACTCTTTACCTGCCCTTTAGCAAGTCAGTCAACCTCTCTGAACCTCAACTTCCTCCTCTGTACACTGAAGTTACATTTACTATACAGACTCAGCGGCTTGTAACGATCAAATTATTTAACAGATATGAAAGCTCTTTGATAACTATAAAGGCCTATATAATTATTTGAGATTATTTCTTTTCACAGACAACTTTGATAATTGTAACTTTAAAGGTTTCTACATTTTAGTATGACATCTTCTCTGAATAAATTTCTTCAGAGGTAAAGAATGTTATGTGGTTGATTCATAATCACTTTTGCTTCCATGAGCTTCACTTGTCAAATGCATGCTTTCCAACTCAAGTAGAAATACAGCATTTGTGTAGGTAGCACTGTAGGGTTAATGTAATTGCATGATATCATAACCATTATTCATCTTCACCCTGCTCTTTGAAGATCTCTATTTCCTCCTTACCGCTCTGGCTGAGATAACCCATGGGTGAATGTGCAGTCAATGAATGAACACTCATTGTACTCAGCCACTGGTCTCCCTGCTGTTGCTGAAACACAATAAGCATGTCCCGCTTCAAATCCTTCACAATCAATATTCCTTGTTCTTGAACATCTCTTTAGTAACATATTAACATGGTTTGATCTCTTATTTCATTCAGGTTACTGCTTAAATGTAACTACCTCAGAGAAAGCTCCCTTGACTACCTTACGTAATTTAGCACTTCCAGTCACTTTCTAACCCTTGATCTTGCTTTTGTTTTTCTTCATAACTTGACCCTCTCTGGCATTATAATACATACGAATTTGTTTAAGCTTCTTGAAGGTAGCCACCACGATTACGACATTCCCCTCACATTCTTTTTTTTTTTTTTTTTTTTTTGAGACAGAGTTTTGCTCTTGTTACCCAGGCTGGAGTGCAATGGCGCAATCTCGGCTCACCGCAACCTCCGCTTCCTGTGTTCAAGCAATTCTCCTGCCTCAGCCTCCCGAGTAGTTGGGACTACAGGCATGCGCCACCATGCCCAGCTAATTTTTTTGTATTTTTAGTAGAGACGGGGTTTCACCATGTTGACCAGGATGGTCTCGATCTTGACCTCGTGATCCACCCACCTCGGCCTCCCAAAGTGCTGGGATTACAGGCGTGAGCCACTGCGCCCAGCCCTCCCCTCATATTCTTAACGGTTCTGGGTATTAACAAAAAATTTACTACAACAAAGTAATTTGTTGAAAAGATATCATAAAATCTGAATTTTTATTCCTGTGTATCTCTAGGTTGTAATCAAATTGGAAAGACCTCTTTCTTATGCTCTCAGTTTCTCTAAATGTAAAAGAGAAATGCCAAGTTACACAATCTCAAATGTCACTTTTGTCTTATTTTATAGCTATATTATTCATATTAATTTATTAAAATTAAAGAGCCCATATGAAAGGTTGTTACTTCAAAAAAAGAGCTTTTCTACGAAAGGAATGGTGGTAATACATTATTATTTAAAAAGCAAACAAAGAAAAATTATTCAGAGAAATAGACTTTGCTATAGTATTAGTAATTATGACTAATGATTCTCTATATGGTATGTAGAAATTATTGATTTTCATGCATACGCCAGATAAAAAAGGGCCTCTGATTTTGGTTCTTTCCTTTCCAATTCAAACTCCAAATCTAAACTCTTTTTAATGTATATAACCACCTTCTCTTTTCGCTGTGCAACCTTGTTGATGCAGATTTGTATAAGAAAGAAAGAAAGAAAAAACAACTGGGAATTCCTTCAACACGATTTTCATCCAGCAACTCCAGAGACAGAGTCTCTTTGGTTATCATCACTGGATATTTGGCTGTGAAGCTTCTGGTTTGCTAATTTCATTAATGGCCTTTGGATGCAGAGAACTTGAAAATCCTTGCTACATTAGCTGCTACTTTGTTAACTGTGTTGTCAGACATAGGATACTAAATCAAGCAAGAGAACTATTGTTTTCCATCCTGATAAGAGGCAAAGAAAATGCCAAATTACATTATCTCAAACGAATTAAATTAAAAAAAAGTAGGATTACTTTGACTAGAACAAGTCTAATTTTATAACTTAAAAAAAAAAAAAAACTCTGCAGATATGGAAACCTTTGTTTATACACTTTTGAAATAATTTTTACTGGAAAACTACCGAGCTGATTCCTCTAAAAATAAAAGTTCTTTGTTAACACATTCTTTGCAACATCTGACAAGGAAACAAGGTAAATTTATACCATCATAAAATAATGCGACCTGTGATGTGCTGGAAATGTGGAGTTGGAAGTAGATAGACAAAAATATTCAAATGCTTGATTTCTGACCTTGAGCAAATTACTTAAATTCTCTGAAACTCAGTTTCATATCTGCAAGTTAAGGTTAATTATATCGTCACTATAAGGTTGATTTTTTTTTTTTTTGAAACAGTTTTGTTCTGTTACCCAGGCTGGAGTGCAGCAGCATAATCTCTGCTCACTGCAACCTCCGCCTCCCGGGTTCAATTGATTCTTGTGCCTCAGCCTCCCGAGTAGCTTGGATTACAGGTGTATGCTACCACACCCAGCTAATTTTTGTATTTTTAATAGAGACAGGGTTTCACTACATTGGCCAGGCTGGTCTCGAACCCCTGATCTCAAGGGATTTGCCTGTCTTGGCCTCCCAAAGTGGTGGGATTCCAGGCATGAGCCATTGCATCCGGCCAGGTTGTGATTATTAGACTAGATAGTGAAGGTGTGTCAGGCATATGGTACCTGACTTATTACTCACTTTCCTTACTCCTGGTTACAATTTCAGGTGATAACTGATACCACAAATGAGAATGCAGTAGCCTGAGCAGCAGGCAGAGAAAAGTCACTGTGCTTGTGGACTTCGCATAATGTGTCATGAGGATCTCTTACCTGTGACAGGTTAATCAAGACTATCTTGCTTAAGGCTCAATTTGGCCATCATCCCATATATAAAGAACACAGAGATATCAGATCACTTTTCTTTCTCTGGTAGTGGAATTTGGTGCCGTGAATTGGAGATAAGTGATGTGGTAATTTCAGGTTCTTATCACCTCCTAATGAGGCATTATACCACAATACCATTGGACTCAGCCTCAACCTCTAGCCAGAAGACTGTAAGTATAGAAGTGAGGCGGGAGAAGGCAGGTGGATGAGGGGATATATTATATTATAATTCACTGTTATCATCAAAATAATTTTCATGAGTGTTCTAGAGATGACATATCTAGAGTGGACATTGGAGGAGCAGCACAATTCTCCATTGAAAACACTTTGGTTCTTACCAAGTGAGCACGTGCACAACATGCAACCATGTGTCTCACTATGACTGAAGTTGAAAATCATGACAAGATACGTGCTTCTAGTGCCTCAGCCTCTGCCTTCCTTTCCTAAGATAAGGATGAAAGTGGGGGTGTGGTCGAATGCCCATATTTAAAGTTAAACATTCTTCTACTTTTTGGAAAGTCACATTTCATACACTAAAAGGTACCAGAAATTATCAACTAAGGCTAAAAAACATGTTTTTTTACATGAAATTTCCTATTTTTTTTTTGACAGTCTCACTCTGTTGCCCAGGCTGGTGTGCAGTGGCACAATCTTGGCTCACTAGAACCTCTGCCTCCTGGGTTGGAGCAATTCTCCTGCCTCAGCCTCCCAAGTAGCTGGGGTTACAGGTGTGCACCACCATACCTGGCTAATTTTTGTATTTTTAGTAGAGAGGGGGTTTTGCCATGTTAGCCAGGCTGGTCTTGAACTCCAGACCTCAGGTGATCCACCCATCTCGGCCTCCCAGAGTGCTGGGATTACAGGCATGAGCCACCGCGCCTGGCCAAAATTTCCTGATTTTTAAAACTTTTGTGTCAACTCCCATGAAGTCAAACTAACTGATAATCAAACTTAATTTCCCAATGTAAGCAATTATAAAACCAGGTAAGGTACAGGAGGCAACAGTTTCCAGGTACTTGTCAGCTGGAACTGTGGGTGTTTGATCTTTGAGAGAAGGCAGATACATGAGGTAAACACCATGTATTCGCTTGGCTCTGTGTTGGTGTTCTGGCTTTCTTCAAGGGGCACTTTCCAACCCTGAAGTGGGAAGGCAAAACTGAAGGACAGCACTGTGGTTTTGTGAAGCAGAGGAGGCAGAAACTGGAGATCCAGACTGCTAAAGTGACTTGAATTTGTGGAGCAAGGTGCCAGTGAAAGAAAGAGACTGGATGGAAAAAGGGGCAGGAGACTGTAGGCAGATCTCCTGAGGATCCTGGGTTTATGGAGAGACAAGCACATGCTGAGGATGAGACTCTTTAAGGCCCAGCATAGAATCGCTGCTCCAGGATTGAGAGCTGAATGGAGATGGCTGTGGCCGTGCAGGGCTAGGAGATGATAAACTTCCAGGGAAGTCAGAAAGCAGAGACTTCACTAAGCAAAGGGGGCATTCAGTGAATACCTCCGAGAGGCCACAGGCTCAGGTTAATGACCACACCCTAAGTGAGCCTGTCCTCCTCCCCTAGACTAAAGACAGAATCAAAACAGTCAAGACAAGATCTACACACACACACACACACACACACACATACACACACACACAGAGCATGACAAGATCAAGAGGATTTGTTAGTAATCCAAATGGCAGAACAAAACACATACCCATATTAGCAGATAATGTAATACATGCTACACTGTATCATATAAATGTCTAACATATCATAAAAAAAATCACAAACCGTGGATGTAAGCAGGACAGTGTAACTCATAATCAATTAAGCAGACAGTAGAAAAGACCACAAGGTGGCATAGATGTTAAAATTAAGAGAAGTGACTTTTTTTTGAGACATCGTTTTACTCCAGTTGCCCAGATTAGAGGCAGTAGCAGGATCACTGCTCCCTGTAACCTCCACTGCCCCAGCTCAAGCAATTCTCTTGCATCAATCTCCTGAGTAGCTGGGACTACAGGCGTGTACCACCCTACCCTGCCAATTTTTGTATTTTCAGTAGAGACGGGGTTTTGCCATGTTTCCCACACTGGTTTCGAACTCCTGGGCTCAAGTGATCCACCTGCCTCAGCCTCCCAAAGTGCTGAGATTACGGATGTGAGCCACCATTCTCAGCCAGCAGATGAGAACTTTAAAACAGCTACTATAAATGTGTTCTAGGGAAAAGATATCTCAATGAAAAAGAAGAACATAATAAACTATAAATATTGGTAGAAAAAATATAAATAATTTTTAAAACCCAATACAAATCTAAGAACTGAAAGGAATCATATTTGAGGGAAAATATTACTGGAATTAATTAACGATAGGCTGGATACTGCCACATATAAACAAATAGGTATTTGTGTGTATTATGTATGATTGGAAAATGTCTTGAAGCTTACACAAGAAGCTGGTAATAGTGATGGCTCCTGGCAAGGGATTTGGATGGCTGGGGAGCAGAGATATAAGATACAGACTTTTGGGGCCGGGCGCGGTGGCTCACGCCTGTAATCCCAGCATTTTGGGAGGCTGAGGCAGGTGAATCACTAGGTCAGGAGATCGAGACCATCCTGGCCAACATGGTGAAACCCCGTCGCTACTAAAAATACAAAAATTAGCTGGGCATGGTGGCACCTGCCTGTAATCTCAGCTATTCAGGAGGCTAAGGCAGAAGAATCACTCAAATCCGGGAGGTGGAGGTTGCAGTGAGCCGAGACTGCATCACTGCACTACAGCCTGGTGACAGAGTGAGACTCCATCTCAGAAAGAGAGATAGAGAGAGAGAGAAGGAAGGAAGGAAGGAAGGAAGGAAAGAAGGAAAGAGACTTTTTCTATGTGTATTATTTCAAGTAATGAATTAAGGGGGAAAATCTCTGGTTCCAGTAAAATTAATGTGCTAGCTAAATATAGACTACAGGCTTCCAATATAGAGTACAATTACTAATACAGTTTTACTTCAAATCTTATAAAACATAAATTCTGAAGTACAAATTTACCTACCCAGGCTCAGACAACAAGGATGACTATAAGGATATACTATAAGTTCACTAATCCTATATAAAAGAATGGTCCCTTCTTCTGAAAAAATACTGAAGGAAGAAAATCAGTGAAGAACCCATTAAACAGGCGATCTCAAAATGGACTCCTTGAGTCAAGGAGGGGATGAGAATAAATACGTTTACTTACCCCATCTTATATGTCCTGGTTAAACCACCAGAATTACCTTGGACCTCAGTATGAGGGATATATATTAAAGCAAACAAACATCATTCTTTGAGCTCTACTTGCTTCATTTTTCAGTATTTTCATAATTTGAATCAATCCCAACATCCAGGGGGCCCTGAAATTTCTCCTCCAACACTACCTAAATTTCTAATCAAAGCTGGAATAAAGGATATAGGCTCTCCAGAAGATGATGACATTTCACCTGTGAATATGCAGCAAAGGGCTTTTATTGGGGATCTTATGTCCCTGTAAGGCATGACATAAAATTATGCCCACAGCCATGGAGAGGAAAGAACCCCAGAATTTGTTTGTGTTACTTGCCTGCTTGTTGGGTTTAAATTATACTTTCATCTAAACATAGATTTTCCTGCAGGTGATTACAATGCTCAGTGACTGAAACATTTCTCGGTGAGGAGCGACCATAATGGTCAATGAAGGAGAAACGTGGACTGGGATGCACCAGACCTGCAGAGCACCTGTGGTGCAGGATTGCTGAGATGTTGATGTGAATATAGCAGACACCCCAAGTCCTTTTTATGAACCTGGAGAGCAGGTAAGATTTTTTTTTAAAGAGCAAAGCAAAGAAGCGCCAACAACATGAAGACATCCAGCAGTAAGTAGACTGAGACCTGACATCATATCCCTAGCAGAGCTAGAAAGGCACATCTCGCAGGTGTTTCCTGCTCAGGCTCAATCAAGCCTGCATGTACTGTCACTCCCGCCACTTTCATTTCAACAGCCTCAAGAATAATCTGCTAGACAAGCAGTTCTGATGGCACTGAAAAACCAGAGCTGTGTGTGTGTTTTTTTTGTTTTTTTTTTTTGAGACGGAGTTTCGCTCTTGTTACCCAGGCTGGAGTGCAATGGCGCGATCTCGGCTCACCGCAACCTCCGCCTCCTGGGTTCAGGCAATTCTCCTGCCTCAGCCTCCTGAGTAGCTGGGACTACAGGCACGCGCCACCGTGCCCAGCTAATTTTTTGTATTTTTAGTAGAGACGGGGTTTCACCATGTTGACCAGGATGGTCTCGATCTCTTGACCTCGTGATCCACCCGCCTCGGTCTCCCAAAGTGCTGGGATTACAGGCGTCAGCCACCGCACCCGGCCCGTGTGTGTTTTTTAATATCTTTGCCGCAATGCTTCTTGCCGTGATATGTCCTCAGAATCGGAATTCAAAGTAAATACCTTCACCACCAAAGACAGATCTGGTTAACTTTATGCTTTATTTCTAAAGTCCTGGGAATATCATTTACCTGTATCATATTTTTGGATATACTACCATTTGGACAAAGAGATCACAGATTCAATTGTTTAATTTCATAAAAGGTACTGAAAATCAAGTTCATAAGCTCTGCCTTCATCATGATCATAGAATCTTTGAAATCTAGAATTGCAAATAAATAGTCTGACTCTTCATTTTACAGATAAAAAAAGCAAGGCTGAGCAGGCGGAGGAATTAACCCCGTCAAGACCATGGAGCTAGATAACAGGAGAATAAGGATTAGAACCTGGTCTCCAGTCTGGGGATCTGCCCCCTGTTTGCCACAGTGAGTGCCTTCCTTATGATTTATGTGCTTTTGTAGATTAAGAATGACTAGCTAAAATAAGCTTTTATAGGCCAAGCATGGTGGCTCACACCTGTAATGCCAATACTTTGGGAGGCCGAGGTGGGCAGATCACTTGATCCTAGGAGTTTGAGACCAGCCTAGGCAACATGGCAAAACCATGTCTCTAGAAAAACATACAAAAATTACCCAGGTATGGTGATAGGTGCCTGTAGTCCCAGCTCTTCAGGAGACTGAGGTGGGAGAATAGCTTGAGCCTGGGAGGTAGAGGTTACAGTAAGCCAAGATTTTGACATTGTATGCCAGCGTGGGCAACAGAGTGAGATCCTGTCTCAAAACATAAAATAAAATAGGCTTTTACTTTTAATTTGGCATATTTTCCATTAATCAAATGAATGACCAATATGCTTCAGTTAATATAATAGTTGTTTTCACTTTGCTTACCTATTAGAGTGAATTCTCAGCTTTTCGACATTTTGGTTGCAGGTAGGAAGTACTTTGCTCTTGATTCCATAAAGCAGGCATAAACAATATTAAGAGACGGCAAAGAGCAAAAAGGAGTGATTCTTTTTTATATGAACAGGATAAAAACAGAGTAAGCTGCACTGATGGTCTTGAGATGGTGAATGGAGAAAACATTGTATTTTTCAAAGCAGAATTGACATTTGGGGGCAAAGAGAACAATGGGTGAAACGTCAGGGGAGGCCAATCCAACTCTGAAACTCACTAGCCATACTCCTACCTAATGCATATTTTGAGTTCAATTCATTTGTGATTCAGAACTTACAATTTGATCCTAGAGTAATTTTCTCTAACAAACTGAAAGATGGCAAGTCTCTCCCTCAAAGCATCTTTGCAGACCCTACAAAAATGGTAGAACAATGAAATGGTTCTCCAAACATGTGTTTTATCTACCTGTTTTCCTATTTACAATGTTTGACTACAAGTCCATAAAAAGAAGGATTCAGATATATGTGGATAATTTTCATTCTCTATGTTTACCATCAGATTGCTAAATCACCTCATATATGCTCATCCATTGTATTAGGTTAATTTTATCACTTCTCACAGATTTCGTTACAATTTATAGTTATTTCATTTGTGGTTACTACTGCTGTGCTTTCACATGTGGCAAGTCCTCCTGCCTATATCTGCAAATCCAGATAATTGCCTGTTCTTAAAGGTCTAGTTCAAATTCAACTCCCTTCACAACATCCCCTCTGATCCTGTCATCTGAAAATTCTCTCTTTCTCTTCTGACTCCCATCATAGCTATTTAACTGTGGCTGTCTTAATAATCACTTTTTATTATGTATCATGTGTATTTGCAATTATGACCTTACTATATAGAACTTATTTGAGATCCCAGCCTCTGTCTTACTTCTCACTGAAATGAGATACTTGCACAGTAGCTGGCATCTAGCACCTAGTAGCTCCTCCACAGCTGTTTGTAAATGAGTCAATGAATGGAAGCATCTAGCCCGTCCCATGTCTGGAGTAGTTTGATGAAATGGCCTTTGTAATGGCTTATGAAACCTATTACAGATAGCTTCCAGCACTAGACTTTCTATGAATCATCATAGCTAACAAAATTCAGAACTTAACCCAACTCTTTACACTTTCTTTTTTCTTTCGTGAAGTATTTTTTTTAATTGAAAGTTAAAAGTTACAGCTAATAATCAATGGATCAGTAGTCTGAAAAATAATCATTTAATTTTTCAGAAAATATTCACTCCTTGGTGAAAGATGGAGAAAAAAACATTTAAAAAATATAAACTGAAGCGTACAATCTCAAGAAGCCTACAATATGACAGAATAAACACAGGTATGATTCAATCTCCTCTTCACATTCTATGTTAGTTTACAAAAAATAGTGATTTTCTGTTGAGTGTAAGAGATACTATTTTTTTTTTTTTTTTGAGTTGAGAACCAATTGTGTAGAAGTTCATGGTTAGGAAGAATCAATATCGTAAAAATGGCCATACTGCCCAAAGTAATTTACAGATTCAACGCTATCCCCATCAAGCTACCAAAGACCTTCTTCACAGAACTGGAAAAAAGCACCTTAAACTTCATATGGAACCAAAAGAGAGCCCGCATAGCCAAGTCAATTCTAAGCAAAAAGAACAAAGCGGGAGGCATCACACTACTGGACATCAAACTATACTACAAGGCTACAGTAATCAAAACAGCATGGTACTGGTACCAAAACAGAGATATAGACCAATGGAACAGAACAGAGGCCTCAGAGGCAACACAACATATCTACAACCATCCGATCTTTGACAAACCTGACAAAAACAAGCAATGGGGAAAGGATTCCCTGTTTAATAAATGGTGTTGGGAAAACTGGCTAGCCATATGCAGAAAGCAGAAACTGGACCCCTTCCTGACACCTTACACTAAAATTAACTCCAGATAGATTAAAGACTTAAACATAAGACCTAACACCATAAAAACCATAGAAGAAAATCTAGGCAAAACCATTCAGGACATAGGTGTAGGCAAGGACTTCATGACCAAAACACCAAAAGCATTGGCAACAAAAGCCAAAATAGACAAATGGGACCTAATCAAACTCCACAGCTTCTGCACGGCAAAAGAAACAGTCATTAGAGTGAATCGGCAACCAACAGAATGGGAAAAAATTTTTGCAGCCTACCCATCTGACAAAGGGCTGATATCCAGAATTTACAAAGAACTAAAACAGATTTACAAGAAAAAAACAAACAAGTCCATTCAAAAGTGGGCGAAGGATATGAACAGATACTTTACAAAAGAAGACATACATGAGGCCAACAAACATATGAAAAAATGCTCATCATCACTGGTCGTTAGAGAAATGCAAATCAAAACTACATTGAGATACCATCTCATGCCAGTTAGAATGGCGATCATTAAAAAATCTGGAGACAACAGATGCTGGAGAGGATGTGGAGAAATAGGAACACTTTTACACTGTTGGTGGGAGTGTAAATTAGTTTAACCATTGTGGAAGACAGTGTGGCGATTCCTCAAGGACCTAGAAATAGAAATGCTATTTGACCCAGCAATCCCATTACTAGGTATACATCCAAAGGATTATAAATCGTTCTACTATAAGGACACATGCACAGGAATGTTCATTGCAGCCCAGTTTACAATAGCAAAGACCTGAAACCAACCCAAATGCCCATCGATGATAGACTGGACAGGAAAAATGTGGCACATATACACCATGGAATATTATGCAGCCATCAAAAACGATGAGTTCGTGTCCTTTGTAGGGACATGGATGAACCCGGAAACCATCATTCTCAGCAAACTGACACAAGAACACAAAATCAAACACCGCATGTTCTCACTCATAGGTGGGTGTTGAAAAATGAGAACACATGGACACAGGGAGGGGAGCATCACACACTGGGGTCTGTTGGGGGGAAACAGGGTAGGCACAGCGGGGGGTGGGGAGTCGGGGAGAAATAGCATGGGGAGAAATGCCAGATATAGGTGAAGGGGAGGAAGGCAGCAAATCACACTGCCACGTATGCACCTATGCAACAATCTTGCATGTTCTTCACATGTACCCCAAAACTAAAATGCACTAAAAATAAATAAAAATAAAAAGAAATTCAAATATATTTTAACTTGATAAATGTCATTAACATGTATGAAGCAAAGCAAACAAATGGTATTCTGGGACTTGAAGAATATAAGAAAAATGCTAATGCTTCTTTCTGATGATAATACTTTGAGAATTACACGTGAATCATTTAATAGTAAATCCATTGTTTTGCTACATTCTAGAAGGTCAGGGTTCCTGCTAAGTTCATAACAACATGGTGCCAGCATCTTGCTTAAAGCCTTAGACAAAATGTTGTTTGATGAATACTTAGTGACACGTATATGATTTAGTCTCATATATGTGGTTCTGCATACACTACGTTTACTAGAAAGAAGGCTATCTACTTCCTTTTATTTTTTTTGAGACAGAGTATCTTGCTCTGTCACTCAGGCTGGAGTGCAGTGGTGTGATCTTGACTCATTGCAACCTCCACCTCCCAGGTTCCAGCAATTCTTCTGCCTCAGCCTCCTGAGTAGCTGGGACTATAGGCACGTGCCACCATGCCCAGCTAATTTTTGTATTTTTAGTAGAGACGGGGTTTCAATATATTGGCCAGGCTGGTCTCGAACTCCTGACTTTGTGATCTGCCCTCCTCGAACCAATAAACTGCTGGGATTACAGGCATGAGCCACGGTGCCCCGCCCTACTTCCTTTTTCATAGACCCATTCTATTAAAGTTATTTTTTGGAAATGTCAAAAGAATAAACAATTTTTTTTCAGATAATTAACTACAAAAACCATTAGTTCATTTTCTCTTAACGTGTGTGTGTGTGTGTGTGTGTGTGTGTGTGTGTGGCCTGCTACTTTATTTGAAAGGAAAATAATTTTGATTCATTTCCTGTTTTGATTTTCATGCCCTTCTGCAAAAAATAAAATAAAGAATTGGGTCGGTTTCAAGAACAATTGAAAAATCTACTGTTTAGTATGCGTCATGTCTCCTCTTGGCCTTAAATTCTTTTACCTGCCTAAACTTCAGTTTTGAAGCTTGAGGTTCAATTGTTGATAAAGCAGTTACTATTTGATTTTGGTTCCCCCTGAAATGTACCAACACACTCAAACACAGTCTGCTCTTTTCACATATTTTGCAGCTTGGCATTTTTAATTCTTTTCTCCTTAGTGGAAGTCTGTATTAGTACAGATGAAGCTGAAAGGAAGTTTGGAAGTTTTCTAATTTGAATTTCATCATTTTATAAAAGGAAGCCAACCTCGGTGCTAATTCTGTTCTCTTAACTTGAAGCCAAATAGCAAAGGGGTCACAGCATCTCATCAATTTAGCTTGTATTCAACATGAACAGAATCTGACCATTTTCTCTAATAGAATCAGCATGCAAATTTCTAGCATTCAATTTTGAAAAGCTGTATTTAAAACTACTGTGTGGGAGAGCAGAACAATATGTGAAGGAGATATTATGCTAGAGACGACGAGTTTTAGTTTCTGACACATACAGTCTTTTTTTCGAGCAAAAGCAAAAATTTATATAGTATATCTTATAATTTCTCATAAACAGGTCAGTGAAACCATAAGCATATTTTTGCCTGTATTCCCAACTTCCATATATATCTTTACTGTAAATCAGTTATAAATGAGCCAGTCAAGGTAGAAAGAAAAAGAGAAGGTTAACATGAAGTTGATGAAATAGGACATTTGGTATTTAATTACACGGTAGACACTGAAATAATTATGTAATTAATGTAGTCTTTTAGCTAACACTTAAATTCTGTCCATGTTCTAATTGGTTAATAATAAAGAGATTAATAAACAGTTTTTGTAGTCGAAGAGTTTGCCATACTGTGAAGTATATGATTGAGTGATAATGCTTCCTTATTGAGTAAGAATCAGGACCAAGGGGAACTTCCTGGGAGAGGCTCTGTTGACCCTTGAAGAATGTGTAGGAACTTGGAGTAAAATGAAGAGAGGGAAAGGAAGGAAGAGAAAGAAAAGGAAAGAAAGAAATAGAACAGATGGAAGAAAAAAGAAGAGAAAGCTTAGAAAAGAAAGCGAAGGAAGGTGAAGAAAGGAAAGAAAAAGGAAGAGAAGGGAAAGAGAAGGAAGAATAGTAAATTGCCCTCAACATGGATGGGTCAGCTGTGGTTATGATATCACGGAAATAAATAGTAGCAGATCTATGCATTAGGAAAGATAACGGAAAGACAAGTGAGGTTTAGACAGTGGAGACGTTCCAGTGAAACAGAGAGCCGGGAAAGTTTCCTAAGAAGAGTAGTGGCCTCATGTATTTATTCATCTAATGTGTTATTAGATTAATCCAAAAATCAATTTATAATATTCTAATAATTTCATAATCATGTGATTCTAGGAATGAAATCTAGAATTCAAAGAGGTACTAGTGAGACAGCCTGAACTAAAAGATGACCCAATGGCAAGAATTCTAAGCACAGGACCTCCATACTCTTTGCTCCATAAAACCCAGCACATTTCAGAGAATGTTATTCTGTCCTCTTTACAGGTTAACGTCGGATTACAGATTCAAACTATGCACGTTTTTGTGTTTCAATTTTCAGGCTGCTTTCCTGACGTTGTACTTAACCTCCAATTAGAGAATGCCGCCACTAGGTGGCGCGGTGGTGACTTGGTTCCAGAACGCTATAGTTAGTGGGGCCAAGAAAGGGAAAGTTAACAGGATCCCACGCTTTTTATATCTGGTTCATTTTTCTCTCAAAAACTGCAGTGGACAGTTGAGAAATAAAGCTTCAAGAAAAAGTTTTTAGAAACAACTGTGTCATATGAGACCTGGATGACATCACATTTTCTGAGAAATACAATAAGACAAATGAAAACTCAGAGCTTTGATGCCAGACACTGAGTTTCCATATTGGCTGTGCCATTTATTAGTTGAATGAAAAGCAGAAAGTTCCTTCATTTCTATGAGCGTTGGACTTATCATATTTAAAACTTGAATCATCATACTTGTTTCACAAGTTTGTCAGAAGACAAATAAAGCCATGTGGTGCAATGTGCTTTGAGAAGAACATGGGTAACCACCTAGATATGATCCACAAATATGCCTGATCTAATCACAAGAAGTTTTTCAAGTTCACAACATTTTGCATGGACTTTCTTATGAAAAGTTGAAGTTCAGGCAACACTGCATCTTCATTCTTCTGTCTAAGAATTAGTTGGAGTTATGTTACCTACGTTCCCCTCCCTGCACATGAGTGCACTAACACAAACTAAGGGGACACTTCCTGGGACTCTGGCACATCAACGTCAAAGAACTATGTGACTATTTTCATGTCAACCAGAAGCTCGTAGGTTTTCTGAGCCTCAGTTTCATGGTATCTCCAGTCCTGTCTAAGCCGTCTAAAAGGGGCTTTTTTGACTTACTTTGATTTCTTTTGTTCTCCTTTCTTCCTTTATTTCCCATACTTGGAAGAATCCACTGAAGAAAGATAATATTAATTAGATAATCTCTAATGGAGTCATACCCTCTCCTGTGACATAAGCATGCTTTTGAGTTCCAAAATGACAGGGAAATTTGACCTCTTCAAACAGAAATTAGCTGGTGACTGAATGCATTTATCAGTTAGATTAAAAAATGTAAAGTTTACCCACCTCTGTCCTCCTTTGCCCTCTGTTATAAACTAAATTGTGTTTTCTACCCACCCAATTTTTTTTTTTTGAGATGGAGTTTCACCCCCCAAATTTTTATGTTGAAGCCCTATCCTCCCAGTACATCAGAATGTGGCTGTACTTGGAAACAGGACCTTTAGATTAAGTGAAATGAGCTTTAAGAGTGGGCTCCTTCCAAGCTGACTAGTGTCTTTATCAGAAGAGGAAATTTGGACACAACACAGAAACACCAGGCATGGTGTACACAGAGAAGAGCCATGTGAAGATGCAGCAAGAGTGTAGTTATCTAGAAGCCACAGAGAAAGGTCTGAGCGGAAACCAACCCTGCCACTTTGATCTTGAACTTCTAAGATCTCCATAACTGTGAGAAAATTCATTTCTGCTGTTTAAGTCATTCTGTCTGTGGTACTCTGTTATGGCAGCCCTAGCAAACTAATATACCCACCAAAGAGGATCCCGGTTTGGCTACCCAGTCTCTCCCATTCCTCTTTCCTTCGAGCAGGATATCTTAAGGACTTTTGTGTTTGACACTCAGGAGCAAGTGGGGAGAGTCGGGGGAAGACTGTGAAACAACGGAGGTGAAGGAGGAGTTTTCCATTTTTTAATGGATCAGTACAGACTGAAAAAAGCATGGAAACACTTAAGGTATGGTACATAGTTTACAAGACCTAAGGAAATCATTTTTAAAAAAGAAGTCATAAGAAACATAAAAAAATTATTTTGAAATTATGTTGCATAGACTTTGCACTTTAATAGAATTTCTCTAGGATAAAATACAATGGTCAAGACTTTATAGTTATTATACAACAATACATCTTTCCATAACAAGCATACAAACAAAAACACCTTTTACAAGTTGCAACTGGTATAAAGTTTTATGTTTCAAAAATCCCTTGTGTTTCAAAAACTATTTTAAAGGGCAAGTGATTAATTCATTAAAATATATATATATATATATATTTTTTTTTTTTTTTTGAGATGGAGTTTTGCTCTTGTTACCCAGGCTGGAGTGCAATGGCGCGATCTCGGCTCACCGCAACCTCCACCTCCTGGGTTCAGGCAATTCTCCTGCCTCAGCCTCCTGAGTAGCTGGGATTCCAGGCATGTGCCACCATGCCCAGCTAATTTTTTGTATTTTTAGTAGAGACGGGGTTTCACCATGTTGACCAGGATGGTCTCGATCTCTTGACCTTGTGATCCACCCGTCTCGGCCTCCCAAAGTGCTGGGATTATAGGCATGAGCCACCACGCCCGGCCACACATTAAAAATATTTTTAAAGCATCCACATTTTAAAAGAAAATTTAATGGATTCTTTAAAAGAGCCACAATATTCTTTTTACATAAACCAACTATATATTGATAACTAAAATCTGACAATCTCTAAGCCCAATACTCTTTTTGAGATATTCTTTATGAATCTCAATAGGTCAATATCTCCCTCATGAAAAGAATCAGAATACAAATGATGCTATAATACTAGTGAAATGTTCTTTCAAATTATAAAGTATCATATATGTGCAAAGGATTACTATTTATGCTCCTTATCTGAAAAATGATGACTTCTCCAAAAGAACATTCATTATTTCTGTCAATTTCTTCAGGCTATAATAAGCGTGAGCCTAAAAGAAAGCAATAATAGATCTTGTATAATTAGACAAGATATTGAAATGACACCTCTGTAATTTTTCTTGAAGGTACATTTTTGTCATCAGTACTTTTAGTATTGGTGACTACCCTGACATAATAAAGTATTTCCGTAAGTAAAATAATGAAGTTCTACAAAACTGTGAGAACATTAGAAAGATCAGTTGGTGGCCAGGGGTCAGGGGGAAGTTAGGATGAATGCATGAAAAAGAAGATGTTTAGGGCAGTGAAATTACTCTGTGTGAAACTATAATTGCCGATTCACGTCATTATACGTTTGTCCACACTCGTGGAATGTAAAACACCAAGAATGAACCCTAATGTATACCACTGACCTTGGGTGATAATTATATGTCAATGCAGGTCATAAATCGTAACTAATGTGCCACTAATGTGGACGATGCTGATAACGGGGAGGCTGTGCATGTGTGTTTCAGGGAGTGTATGGGATAACTCTGTAACTTTTTCTCAATTTTTCTGTGAGCCTAAAACTGCTCTAAAAACCATCTTTAAAAACCTAATTTACAAAGCCCTAAACAAATAGCGGGGAAACAGAGAGATACAAAGAGTAGGGGAAAGGTTCCCCAGAAAATAAGACAATTACATTAAATAAATTTTAGGTTCATTTTATGTGTTTGTCACATAGACATAGGATAACACTGTGTGCCTTTAAACACACTGAGAAACAACGGTGGTAAGATTTGGTGTTCTGGCATAAACCTTCAGGATAAACTCTAGAGATATCATTCTTCAGTGTCATTGGATCCAAAAACTTTAACATGCTAAATGAAGATCTGTAGTAATTAGAGCTGGAAGCTTGCTCTCCTAACTTTCACTTAAAGGAGAAAGAATAAAATTATTACTAGTTTCATACAAGTAATTTCAACTTCTTTCTTACAAGTTGAGCAAAATGGAACTACTTAGCTATTGATTAGGAACTTTTTGGTAGAAAGAGAATTTATCTTTCTCTCATTGTCATTTATGCTTACAAAAACTTATAAGTATTTTATTTTATTCAAAATATATATACACACGTTTACACAAACACTTTTCACAGAAGAAAATTCATATTTCATTTTGTTCAAATCATATATGCATAATTATATATAATATATAATTGTATAATTATATATAAATTATATATAAACTCACACATGTAGGGGGCAGGAAACAGGACAGTTCTTCTCACTTCAAAGAGATTTTGAATATAACTAGTAATAACTTTTTTCTCCTCTCCACACTTTTGTTATGCATTCTTTCCCTGAAAGAAGTGTCTTCAATTTTATATTGTTGTATTAAGCGCAGGTTCAACGGGTATTTAAATATCTAGAGGTTTTTTATTCACATAATACATCAGCGTATACATAGTATATCATTGTGTAAATAGAGCATTGAGATATTTGTCATTTTAAATAGGAAGTATTTTGTATCATGAACTGTCAATAAAAATGGAATTAATGACAATATATAATCATTTAAGTAGCAGTGTCAAGAATACATTTAGCACCTATACTGAGTGAAATTTTGTTGTTGTAATCGTCTTTTTGGGAGTTAGGAAGAACATAGAGCAGGACAGGATTTGATCCAGGTAGACCAGAAGTTGGGTATTGATGGTCTGGGTTCTCAAGCCTCACTTCTTTCAGAGATCAAAAAAAGTTTCATAAATGCCATGTGTATTCTTAAATATTCTAAATATTTTAACTATTCCCAAGATATGGCTTGACTTACTTCCTGATCTCGCTTGCCTTGCTCTAGATATGTTCTGGATTGCCAATGTCCCTGTTAAAATATGTCTCCAATAAATGGATGTCAACTTTAGATATAACCTGATCTTAGGTGACAGACAATAACTTTAACTCTTACGCTTTGGATATGATACTGCCACAATCACTCCACTGCTGCCTCAAACTCCGACACTGGACTCCATGGAATACTCAGAAGAGTGCTCATTTTCTTCTAAAGGTAATAAAGGACCCACTCCCCAGCAGTGAAACAAGTTGCTTTTCCTTTTAAGTAGGTTCTCATGATCTGCATCCTTTATCAGCAGCCCTAACATTGTAATGATCTTATTTGACGTTTTCTTAGCAAACATACCTCTTCTCTTGAAGATTAATGATAAGAGTTTCCTTGGTTAAAACTGAGTATCATTTCCAGAATACATTCTATAGTCTCACCCTATGACATCTTCCATTTTCAACACAACTGGTCAATAACATGAATCTACCTATCTTGGAATGATTCCCCAATCCTTACTGAAACACTTTTAAATACTAGAAAGTGGCCACCGTCCTCTTTTTTTTTTAAAGACATTTTTATTCTAAATGCATTATAATTTATATATGTACCATCAGTGTGACTCTCAGGAATACTTCTGGCCTGTCCTACAAAGCAATTAGTCGGCTCATCTTCATGTACGAGTTTGACTGTGAATAAATGGCTATCTGAACCTCTCTTTCTACCAGATGGTACATACTGGGCCAGCAGGTATGTGTAATATGTAGAAAAATAAGAGCAGCATTTTTTTCTAGCTAAAACAGCATCACTTCTCCAACTCATACAGCCCTGTATTTCTGATCCTAACATAACTGTTCAAAAATAAATCTGAGAGTTTTTAAATGTAGGCACTTTTTAAATAAAATGTATAGCTTTCTATTACTTCAAGAAGCTATTTATATAAAGCAGAAATCCATTCAAATAGGTGAGATATTTGTAAAATGTATGAAAAGAGATTTAGCTCATTATGCTTATCTTGTGGTCTGCCCAAATTGTTAAAGCTTGTACTTCAAAGTGTGCTGAGCCTCTTTGGCATACTGACCCAGAGATTAATATTTTCTCATCCAGTGCAAGGATAATGCATGCCTGGAGGGACCAGGTGGAAACTAAAATCACTGAGTGAGAGCTAGAAAATTCCAGAGATTCTCATTTCTCCACTTACAAAATGGAAGTGTGGCTTAGAGTCTAATCGACACTGCTAATACCATAGAGCTATGCATTCATAGTACTCGGGATGAAATTTTCATTCACAGCGCTAAACATCAGGGTATTTCCACATGGGTTTATTTTCATACATTTAGATGTTAAACAACCTAAAAATAAAATAGTGTATACCTGGTAGAATTTTTCTTTCTATCCATAACTATCATATTGATGCATTCAGAGTGCATCCATTTTTCCTGAGAGGATACTCATAGAAATGTATCTTTATTAACAGTCTAAAAACCAACACTATATTTGAAACGTTGTGGAGTCTCTATTCACTCTACCTAACTATGTGAGACTTTTTAAATGCATGTTTTTTAGTAAGAAACTTGATCATTTTATAACATTTATCAGATTTCTCACCAATAAAAATTTAAAATACAGTGCAACCAATATTAAATTTTAAGGTCTAATTAATTCACATAGCAAGGATTTACAAGATAGCTGCTTTGGATCAGATATCGTGCAAATGGCTGCAGTAAAAGAAGGATCCTGACTGACTTTGTTCCCACGTGGTTTACAGTTTAATGGAGAAAAGCATCCCTACCAAGTATTCTGTCTCCCATTGTGTTTGTCTTGGAGTCAGAACTAGGACACAGGTTGGCAGTCCCATACATAGGCGGTAGGGCCCACCAATTGCTTACCTCTTTCAAGAAAGGCATCTTGAACCCTCATTTTGCAGTGGGAACAAAACAAAATTTTTATTTTTCATAAGGGTTTTATTTCAACTAAAGTCGTTATCATTTAAATGGTCAAACAGAAAAGTCAGAGTCCATAAATTTTTGTTACAAATATTTATAATGACAGATACAATTATCTGTATTTATCACGTACAATATGATGTTTTGAAGTACAGTCATGCACCTCAAAACGTTTAGATCAAGAACAGACCACATGTGCAAGTGGTGGTCCAATAAGATTGCAACACTAGTTTTTACTGTATGTTTTATATGTTTAGATACACAAACACTTACCATCATGTTACAATTGCTTACATTATTCAACAAATGTACAGGTTTGTAGCGTAGCAGCAATAGACTGTACCACGTAGTGTAGCTGTAGAGTAAGCCATACTATCTAGGTTTCTGTAAGTAGACTCTCCAGTACTCACACAACAGTGAACTTGCAATGATGACAAATTTCCCAGAATGTATCACCATTGTAAGCAATGTATAACTATATATACACATACACATTTCACACTATATAAACACACACACACACACACACACACACACACAGACACACACAGTGTGAAATGATTAAATATACCTAAGTAACAAATGTATTGTCTCACCTAGTTATCATTTTCGTGGTAAGACCACTTATCATTCACTTTGCATTTTTCAAGAGTACAACATATCTTCATTAACTACAGTCACCCTGCCATACAATAGATCTCTTGAACTTATTCCTCCATTCAAACTATATTACATATCCTTTGGGCAACATCTCTCCATTCCCTCCTTCCCCCGACCACCCAGCCTTTGGGAACTATTCTATATTCTAGTTCTATGAGGTTAGGTTTTATACATTCTACAAGAGTGAGATCATGTGGTATTTGTTTTTCTGTGTCTAGCTGATTTGACTTAATGCAATGACCTCCAGTTTCGTCCATGATTTCAAAGATATCTGCACTCCCATGTTTACTGCAGCACGATTCCCAATAACCAAAATAACGGAAGCAGTCTAATTTTCCTCAACGTATGAATGAAAAAAGAGTCCATCAGTTTTAAAAGACACAAAAGGCCATTCCAAATATTACTTAGAGAGGTGAAATGCTACTTTTCCTTTAGCCAATACTTAGAGCTTATTATATAAGAATATTTGATGGGACAGTAGAGCTTTTTAAATGCTTGAGAGACAAAAAATTTTCATCTATACCATAAAGCTGTTTAGCCACATGTTTGGCTATTAATAATGTAAAATGTAGATAAAATTAATAACTAAAATATTCTAGGGCATACATGTCTAATTTTCCTTCAGAAATAACTCTAAATGTGAACCATCAAGGTAGACTTGACAGCATTTTATACTATTCTTTCCCACCGTTTAAATCTATTTAGTTTTTGTGTGTGACAATTTGACAGTCTTGAACATACGAATGAAGATACAGGGTAAAATTATAGATTCATTTTCCAGAGACCATATTTGCAACGGCAAGTAGTATTTTTAGCAAGAAATCAACTAAGCAGTAGTTAGAGAAAATAACTTAATATGACAGTGGACAGAAAACCAGTATCTACTTACTAGACCCTTGAAGAACGAAATCAGTTATGAGATGCTTGAGCTTTCTGTTTTGTTAGGTAAGATGTGCAATTACCAGAAATCTAAGGAAAGGTAACAGCCCTCTCAAAAATTTCCCTTAGAATTGATTATCTAAAAATAATAATGGATTACCATTCCTGTTGATTGCTTAGATTTGGCCAACCACAATCTCTGCTTTGACAGTACATATGTAGTTTTCTGTAAGTCTTTCTAGTAAATCCTAGTATAAAGAAAAATGTATTTTTAGTAATTTTTGTTTTAAATTCTGTATTCTTCTCAGTGCCTATATGAAACTCTATAGACAGTTACTATGAACTTCTTTTTCTTTTTATTATACATTAAGTTCTGGGGTACATGTGTAGATTGTGCAGGTTTGTTACATAGGTATACACGTGCCATGGTAGTGGTTTGTTGCATTCATCGCCCTGTCATCTACATTAGGTATTTCTCTTAATGCTATCCCTCCCCAAACCCCAACCTCCTGCTATTCTTCCCCTAGCTCCCAACCCCCTAGCCCCTGGTGTGTGATGTTCCCCTCCCTGTGTCTGTGTATTCTCATTGTTCAACACCCACTTATGAGTGAGAATATACAGTGCTTGGTTTTCTGTTATTGTGTTAGTTTGCTGAGAATGATGGTTTCCAGTTTCATCCACATCCCTGCAAAGGACATGAAGTCATCCTTTTTTATGGCTGCATAGTATTCCATGGTGTATATGTACCACATTTTCTTTATCCGCTCTATCATTGATGGGCATTTGTGTTGGTTCCAAGTCTTTGCTATTGTGAACAGTGCCACAATAAACATACATGTGCATGTGTTTTTATAATAGAATGATTTATAATCCTTTGGTTATATACCCTGTCATGGGATTGCTGGGTGAAATGGTATTTCTATTTCTAGATCCTTAAGGAATCACTGCACTGTCTTCCACAATGGTTGAACTAATTTATGATCAGGCAATCAGTTTTAAATATTTACCATGTGTCCTTCTGTACTAATTTTTAAAGATGTTTAATATTCAGTGTGAGGTTTTTATATGGGGGATTAAACAAAGTCTGCATTATATGAAATTTAATTTTGAAGGTAATGACATTTGAAAATTGTTATATTTCCTTTCCTGTCTAGCTTTTATCAAATGATCTGGAGTAAGTACCATAAAGATCATAAGGACCTTATAAGTCCCTGCATTTGAAACAGTGAAAGGGAATGTGTTGCTTTCACATTTCCATGCTGTTCAAGGGGCCCCTACAGTGCCTGAACTCACCAATGAGGTAACAGAATAAAGGTGTTAAAAGAAGGAATAATAGTGATGGCCTTTACAACGTCCTCTGAGGGTCCTGAGTGCCAACCTACAAAGCTAACTTTTTTTTTTCACCTTCTCTGTCACAATATCAACAAATTTGCTGTCAACAAATCTCTTAACTTTATAGTTCTGTACAAATTTTGAATAAAAGACCCCAGAGAATCCAGAACGATCCATCCATTCTAAAGGCAGAGAGCTGAGTATTTCATATTCCGGTTTAAAAAATATATATGATAAGCAAATGAATCACATAAAGAGGATTAGGAGAGAATGTTCGACTTTTTTATGACCAAAATGTTTTCAGGCACTTGGAAATTAGAAGCAAATGTTCACTGATGGTATTAGGGAATTAATGGCCTTTAAAACTGACAATATTTTTTCATTACTTTAGTTAATATCTATTATCTAATCTTTAATCTGAGTAAACAAGTATCTGCACATTAGAGTGAGGAACAAAAACCACTGAGCAAATGAAACAAAAAAAAAAAACCCTAAAATCAGTAATAATGAACAATAAATTTGTAAATGCTAAAACATTACTTTACCTTTCATGACCTCATTTACATCATCCATGAAAAAGGAGTGAGAGAAAGATGTGGCCAAGATAATTTCTATATCTGTTCTCTAGGTATAAGAGCCTATGAGTCCAAAATAGAATGCTGAGGATATTAGAAAGATTCAGTGAAAATTAGGATTTGGGGAATATAAAAATGCTTACAAATCTGATGTTCTCCAAATTCCTGAAACTTACAATTACCAATATCATGACCCAACTGGTTAGAAATATGTAAACAACTAAGGAATGTTTTGAGAAGTCCAATTTATTATTATGAAAAGGTAAATAAGGTCAACATGCTAGTGTCCACCATCAAAGGGAAATTTCATGTTGTTTACTCAGCTTCTCTTTGGACACTTCCAGAGACACATCTCTTACTGGCTTTTAAGGTAGTTTCTTCATTACTGGGCAATAGTTCATTAACAGACCATCTCAAACTTATATAACCTTTTCATTCTGGAAAATTTTACACATGTGTTGTTTAGGTTAATCAGAATAAAAAAAGATTATCCGAATAATCTTTAGTAGTAAGCTCGTTTAGCTCTTCCCAGCACAGTTTCAAGGAAGACATGTGGAAGATGTGTAAACAAATGAGAAGGAGCTGAAGTCAGTAACAATATTAACTAAAGTTGCACATGCTGACATGTTACTTCATCTCTCTTGGCCTCACTTATTTGTAAAATGGGCCAAGGGGAGAAAAGGGACGAGTAATCTCTAAGATCTGTTCTATGTCTAAGAGCCTATGAGCCTAAAACAGAATACTAACAAGACTGAAAAGGAAAACTGAGTAGTAAGTGTACTGAGCAGTGCTCCTGCTCAATCTTTATCTACTCAACCTCCCTAACATTTCACTCAAGGATGACATTTCATGTAAGACGTACGTCATACCAGTCAGATCCGATGTCCTCTGTATCTGAGAGTGCTCACTTTCTTGAGAGGGAAGGAGGTGAGTAGGACAAAGAAACAGCACTGTCTGCAAATACCAAGTAGCTTAATGAAGACAGCTAACAAATGGAGGCCAAATGTATATGTGGCCTTCTTCCACAAGCAGGCCAATAAATACAGAAAGCTCACCTAACGCTTGTTTGCTTTGAGAGCCGGTGCATGAAGTTTAGGAATAAAGCAAAATTATTTGGCCATCTGAGAAGAGCTAAATCTTGTAAGTGGGTATTAAAAGATGCAATAAACAATATTCCTTGCCAATCTGAAAAGGCAAAAAATAAAAAGATAGTCTGTTTATGAGATCTAACTGCCCCCTCCTCCTCCCACTCTGAAAACAGTGAAGATGAAAGTGATTGTATCATACACTACTCTTAGGCCAGGAAAGTTCAAGAATAAAACCATCACCATTCAGATGGAATATGGGGTATTTTCTAGGTTCATGGCCAGAATGATTCATATATCAAAGGCCAATCATATACATGTACTTGCTCAGGGATTATCAAGTCAATTTCTTAGAGATGAAAGGCATTTCTCCCTGACTCATGGAAACAGAACAGTGCTAAAGAGGTCAATCAAAAAAGCAACAGAAAGTCCTGGTGTAGTGGCTCATGCCTGTAATCCCAGCACTTTGGGAGGTCGATATGGGTGGATTGCCTGAGCTCAGGAGTTTGTGACCAGCCTGGGTAACCGCATATCTACTAAAATACACACACACACACACACACACACACACACACAAATTAGCTGGGCAGGGTGGTGTGCGCCTGTAGTCCCAGCTACTTGGGAGGCTAAGGCAGGAGAATTGCTTGAACCCGGTAGGTGAAGGTGGCAGTGAGCTGAGATCGTGCCACCGCACCCCAGCCTGGGCGACAAAGCGAGACTCTGTCTCAAAACAAAACAACAAAAATAGAAATTACTCATGTTTGGGAACATGAAGATATTAAAATCATAATGAAAATGAGAATGCCAATCAAACAGGAATAAAAACACTCGCTATGTACTGTTTTTCCTTCTCTCCAGATTAAACCAGAAAAACACTAGATCCAAGATATAACATGTAATACATTCATTAAGAAACTTTGACATAGGAAGCCAAATATACTCCCACCTTGTTTCCCTTCTATGTGTACGTTAATTACTGAAGTGTCTTCACATGCCAGCGATTATCAAAGCCTCACAGCACAGACTGCAGTGTCAGTGGATGCTTGGGGAGGTAGACCAAACTCTCTCAGTAGTACCTTGCCATATGATCCTGGACAAGACATACTTGCCCTCTCTCATGGTCATTAAAATGGGAGAGGGAATGGGGGCAACAAGATTCTATTTTGACCCTTTACAGCACCATAGATTTAGTTGTCTCTAGCAAGGCCTATGCGCCTTAAGTTTATGGATGTCACAAAGTGGTTCTGTATTTTATATTATTTGTCAGAAGATTTGTAATAGGCTCCCATTAGAACCAGAAGAAACAGGCTTTTGTGTTGGAAAAAAAAAAATGAGTGAGTAGGCTACGTCAGTATTTTAAGGGATGGTAAAAATATCCTGTTTTGATAGCCAGGTGAAAAAGCTAATAAAAGCACACAAAGTTTTCATAAAGGGGGTACAGCTTCAGATGTCTCCAGATAATCCCTCTGCTAATTGTGAAAAGTCATTTATAGGGGCCACTGGTATATATCTGCTTACTAAGTTAGCTGGTTAACACTGGATCCTTAGGGAATGAGATGATGTATACACAGGAGTCAAGGTGCTAAGCTGTACTTTATGTTCTGAATGTGTAATTTCCATTGCTTTCTTGATTGATGTCTTCAGCATTGTCCTGTTTTCTAAAGTCAAATTTTGACACATAATGGATGGACAACAGATTTCATTATATGCATGGGTGAATGGAAGTGGAACACAACAACTGAAATGAAAGTATTCAGAAAGGGGCAGGCATGGGCAAAGCTTTATTAAGCAGATGTGAGTGGACACCTATTCTACATGTCTTTAAAATTCATTTGTATACATTTAATTAACACTTGCCATTTTACAAAATGCAATGTCAATGCATGTGATTTGACATTATCCTCACCACCTCTCCATCCAGTAAGCACAGAGACTACGGTTTAGAGAGTTGATATAGCTCCAATCAGGCCACCTATCTAGTAACCTGCAGAGCTTGAACAGGAACCCAATCTTATATTCATCGCTCTAGGTATACCACCAACATCAGCCCATAACTACGGAGACTCTATTAGCATAGGAACTCATTAAAATCATGTTTACACTTTTATTAATGTAAAAATCATATTTATTTAACTAGATGTCTCATTAGCTTATTGAAGTCATTACTGCCTGTCAGTCAGAGAAAGCAAACGAATGAATATTCCTCACAACAGAAGAGCAAGCAGGACTGTAATTAATGACTTTGCTAATAACAGCCCATGTTTGTGCACATTGATTTTCAGATATGGAATATACACATAAACCTCTGGGGAACAATGTTCTTCTATTTACCAAGAACAAATCTACCAATAGTTATTAACAATACATTCTTTTAAAGGCTTTATTCCTAATAATCTCTTACATAGGGATGTTCCTTCAATGTGAATTACCTAATTGACTTTGAATAATTTATACATCCAAATTTTTGCATTTATCTCATTTAGATGACAAAAGTAAATACACCAAAGATTATTTCTATGCATAAATGTCTCAAGTGGAGGTGGCATTTGAGATGGAATCTTGAAAAAAGGTAAGACATCCAACAGAAAGTTCCAATGCAGAGGGAATGCAAGCTGAAAAAAACAGCTGAAGAAACAGACAGATTGAGGAAGTGGCACAGTTCCCAAGAACAGAGCTTGGCCCGGTAGCTCTAATGAAAGCATTAGAGGAAAGATCTAAATAGCGTTTTGATGTCAGGCTTTGGAAGGTCATGAGTGCTTTGTCTACATAATAGCAAATATCCAAATATGCAAAGCCGCAGATAACTGCCCAAGAATTTTGTCTCCATTTGTGTTTGATGTCAGACAGATTTATTATGTGCCTGTTCTAATTAACATAGGCAAAAACACTGTTTTTTTTAATTGAAATAAGCACTTTCTGTTTTCATACAACACTGAAGCAAATGCTAATCTGGAAGGTTTTGTTTTTGTTTTTGACAACAGTTTCTTTAATTGAAAGGAAAAAATCAAGAAAATATTTAATTTTGTCTCATATCTGAAGAGTAGCAGAAAGGCCGTATTGTTGGAACGTAGTGATGGGAACTCTATTATTCTCCCTATGTGAATTTGGAGCAGTGGGCTCTCTGAACCGTGGGCCCTATCACCAGAAAGTTGAAGATACCAGTAATTACTACTTTACTTGCTTAGAGGAATACAAATTATAATGTATATGACAAGGCTTTGCAACTTAAAAAGTACGATAACATGGTGATCCACTCTCTATGTGAAGCTGATAAAGACTGAAAAAAATAAGGTTAAAATTTGTGATTATTTTCCCTTTATTTTCTATATTTCTAGTGCTTGCTCCATCAATGAAGGAAAGTGGGAAATATAGCCTTCTAAATAGTGCTTGATGATAAAAATGCAATGCTAAAGTATTTCATTGGCTCAGCTATTTTTGTTTTCAAAAATGTCAGTCTATATATAATATTAGGGGGAAGAGAGCAGTCAAAGTGTTGTTTAGACTTTTTTTTTTTTAATGGTATACTTAAAAGCATTAAATATGTGTGTGTGTGTGTACATGCACACTAGGTAAAAATAATGTTCTTCTGTAGGCTAGAGGACAGATAGAACTAATTTGGTATTTTCTTTCCTTATAAGTTGTAGCTTTCATATACATTGTCTTATAATCTGTTTTTTACCTTGATCTAGCTTAATGATACTTCTAAACAAGATCTTCTCTAGTTAAAAGTAATTAGAATTATGTGAAATTGACTAGGGTGGTAAAACTTTATTTTCATTCATTTGCACATGCCATTATTGAAAAGTATAAACACAAGCAGGATTTGGAAGGCTATGCTAAACTCTTCTGTAAATATCACGTCTATACGTCTAAGCACTTGGATACATGTTGCATTTGAAGTAGGTTAGGTGTTTCTAATAAATGAGTCAGCTTACATTCTTATTTTTATTTTTAAAAACAGGGTCTCACTCTGACACTCAGGCTGGAGTACAATGGCACAATCATGGCTCACTGCAGCTTCGACTTCCTGGGCTCAATTAATCCTCTCATCTCAGCCTTCCAAGTAGTTGAGACTATATATGTGTGCCATCACGCCCAGCTAAATTTAAAATTTTTTTTTTTTTGTAGAAACAGGATTTTTACTATGTTGCCGAAGCTGGTCTCAAACTCCTGACCTCAAGCAGTCCTCCTGCCTTAGACTCCCAAAGTGCTAGAATTACAGGCATGCGTCACCATGCCCAGTGATGCCCATGGTGACGCATGCCTGTAATTCTAGCACTTTGGGAGTCTAAGGCAGGTGGATTGCTTTCTTTACTATGATTTCAATTTTAGACATGTCAGGGGCCTCCCTGAATAACTGCATATTTTATAAATAAAGGCCAGCGGGTCATATGGTCAAAAAGAAGTAATCATTTTAGTCAACTGATTTAAACAATTCATCAGTTAAAAAAAAGCAAATCTGTCAAATTTATTAATTATGATTGTATGATTTGATCCAACCAATGACAGATGGGAAATTCCACTTTTCAGTTTGTCTAGGTATTAGATGAAGGTCACCCAAAAGCTGAATTGGAAAAAAAACCTTAAAAAGGAATCCATCTAGTCCATGTATTTTAGCCCCACAGAAGGCATATCTGAGTACAAAGATGAAAGAAAATTACACTGTCTTTATCACAGAGCAAACAAGAGTCTCAATATGCAAAGCTGTGCAGAACTTTCTCTAATAATGGAAATGGTATACTTCTGTACTAATACAGTAGACACATACCACATGTGACTTCTGAGCAGTCAAAATGTGGTTATTATGACTGAGGAGCTAAATTTTAAATAGCCATATGTGTTGAGTGTCTACTGTATTAGAGAGTGCCACTATATATTTTAGTCACACTTTCCTGGAGCAAGAATTGTGAAGTGCCACAATCCAGGCAGATAAATATGCTGCATTTTAATAACTTGTGAAGTCACATTGTTGCCTTTTATCCAGGTCCCATAATAACAGGATTTCACCTTCAGATTTGCAATGGGAGCCAGGCACAGTGGTTCATGCCTGTAATCCCAGAACTTTGGGAGACCAACATGGGCAAATCACTTGAGGTCAGGATTTTGAGACCAGTCTGGCCAACATGGTGAGACCCGATCTCTACCAAAAATACAAAAATTAGCTGGGCATAATAGCATGTGCCTATAGTAGTCCCAGCTACTTGGGAGGCCGAGGCAGGAGAATCTCCTGAACCCAGGAGGCAGATGTTGCAGTGAGGTAAGATTACACCATTGCACTCCAGCGTGGGCGACAGAGTGAGACTTCATCTCAAATTAAAAAAAATAATAATAATTTGCACTGGGACTGCCCATCATTCATTGGAAGAAGTACGCACAACTTTGCTTCATTATTTCTGCATTTCTCTTCATTAGACTTGGTCACTATTGACTTCCTTCTCTCCTGAGCTTGAACTGCTCAGTCCTCCTAATATAAATGTTGCCTAAGCATGTGCAGTGGCAGAAGTATCCTTTATTATCTTCTGGGAGGATAAATTATGACAGCCATTAAAAAATGATTAATCCAATTTAGAAAATCTCTAAGTGTAATAAATAGTCTTTAAGTAGATTTTTTTGTGTGGTCCCAGAATTGTAGCTAAATCCAAGATTAAAATATTCAACCTTAAGCACCCCACATTCTAAATAAGCTTCCAAGAATTACAGCCATATACTCATATAGTACTTACTAAGAGATTAAAGAATTACCACCAACTACCATATCATATCTTACCCACAAGTTAATATAAGAAAAGGATGAGAAATGAGAGAGGGTTTTCTGAGACCTAGGTCTTTTGAGAGATGCAGTGTTTCTGAGAACAATCAATTCCCTTCCCTTCTTGTGGTCTAGTTATGGGAAGGGAGAATATCTCTCCTCCCTGAAGCTAAATGAAGAAAGTTTCAAGAATATCATGCATAAAACTTAAGTGCCCAGCAGGAAGAGACTAGCATCTTATCCTTGGACTAGATGCTGGATAAATAGTAGTTCTGTTAGAGTAGCTAGAGTGGGGAGTGATTAAGAAGTTCTTGTAAAAATGTGACTTGTGCCACCTGAAGTTTTAGGCCTTTGAGAACATAGAAAATGGTGCCTACTTCTCATGATGAAGAGATTTGGAAATCAGGCTGCCTGCTATAATTGACCATGGGATCATGGAGGAGGCCTTGAAGTGGTACGGTGAGCACGGAAGAAGATGAGGATGGCGGCTACCCCATTCTAGTTTCTACATCCCTGGGAGGACATAGAAAAAGACCTCTAGATTCCTCATGGCTCTGCCTATTGAAGGTCCAGTTCAAAGAATGGGGTGCTCTACACAGAGGAGGTGTTACTATTATGCACCACTGATGGAGTAATCAGAGACACAGCTTCCTAAGAGGCTCCTCACCAACAGAGGGTCCCAGGAAGTTGAAGATGACTCCAAGAAAACCATGCATATTGCTAATATGGAGACAATACATCACCTGAAGCTTTAGCAGTAGACAGAACCAGGCCAATCCAGAGCAGTGCCATAGACATCACTCCACTATCTTCATGTGCCTATAAGGAGATCTCTGCCTTTCCATCCTTTTCCCTTTCCCTGAAAAACTGAAGGCTCTAGGCCCAGAAGTAGCAACAGAAAAAGGAACCTTAGAGAACCCTCTTCTCTTTCACTCCACCCAACTAAGAATCATAGCTCTAGTCTCTGGAAAGGGAAGATCAATAGCCTGAAATCAGATATGAGATTAAAGTTTTATGCTAAATTGGGCCAAGTGGTTGGAGAATAGTAGAATCTACTTAGTACGCTGTTAAGCAGGAAAACGGAATTTGACAAAGTACAGTTAACAGTAATGACAGGAAGAACAAAATAAAGCATAGTATGTTCATATTTATATTCACCAGGGTGAGACTGCTCAATTGCATAAGACATACAAATGCACTTCTTTGTTTTTGGTTTTTAGTCCAGTTTAACAGCACTCAATCTACATTAGTAAATGAGTATTTCCAAACCATATCACACATTTTGAAAAAGAACCCACTCCTATTTTTGGGCACTTTTTCAAAAAAGAAAAAAATATATATTTTCAACAAGGTAGGGTGAATGATGGGGACCCTACCTGTAAGTTTTATTTCTCCAGAAGTCACTTTGCTGCCATTGAAACCAACAGTGAGCAAAACGAAGTAACAGTTTAACATTTTATTAAAAGGCTGGCTGTATCCAACTCTAAAGCACAACTCTGGCTCTCAACCCTCCTGGAGGGCTCCTTGGAAGCTGCCCCTGAAGCTTCTTTCACACTGACTTCAGTAGTGGGAAATCTTATTCTCTGGATGTGAACATAAACTTTAGAGTTAGGCAGAACTCAATTTCACACATTTTTTCATGTATTTAAATAGACCTCAGTCATGGTGCTAAGTCCTGAGGAGGAAAGATATTAGGGGGAAAAGAAAACACTAGATTTGGCATCAGACATGGGTTCAATTCAAAGCTGTAGACTTTATTGACAGTCTAGTCCTGAGAAAGCTCCCGAGCATCTTTGAATATCCATCCATTCATCAGTGAAATGAAAATAATACTTCCTAATTTTATTGAGAGTCCTTAATGATGTATTATTTGTAGAGCATATAGTTTCTGGGATTTAGTAAACATCCAAATTTTATCAGCCTTCAACATAAAAAGATTATTATGCCATGCCTCCTAAACTTAAAGGCTAGTTGTGGAGACATATAAAGATAATTACAATAAAATGTAATGAGTTCTCTCAGATATGAGCAGATTGCCATGGCAATAAAGAGGCAGATGACTGACTTTACTTGGGAAGCTGGAGCAGTGATATTTGAGCTAAGGCTTGCAGATGGAGGGATTCTTCAGGTACAAAAGATGTGGGACATAGAGCAAGCCAGGCATAGCCAAAGGCAAATGCAGAGAAGTATGAAATGTTCAGTGTATTTGGAGAGAGGGGAGAAGTGAAGTGTGGCTAGAGCATATGGCATGTAGGGGGAATACCAGGAAGTGTTGCTGGAAAAGCGGTCAGGGCCAAAATGTGAAGGGCTATCAATACTTTGCTAAAGGGCTTGGCATTGACCCAGCAGAGGATGAAGATCTACAACAGGGATCCAGCAGAGGTTTTCAGCAGGGCAGTGAAATGAGTAGATTTGTTTTTCAGGAAATATTTCCTTGGCATCAGAGTGGCTGATGAATTAGAGTTGAGAGAAACTGGTGTCAAGACTTACAGCCCAGCTCCTACCTGGGCTCCCTGCCACCATTTCAGACAGGCTGACGTGGAGGTGCCTGCAGGACATCGAGTGTAAACCACACTCACAGCGCTAAGCAGAGGAAAATCCTACTTAGGGCCAGAATAATTACAGGGTAATTATTTCCCACTGCAGAAACATTTTTTTGCTTCACAAAGGGATTCATTTTAGGATCCCAGAGTTCCTTTAAATAGCAAGTTTCTTAGTGCATTTAGGCATCCCTTTACAGCTCATTAGCTACTTGATAGAGGCGGAGAAAGTCAAGAAAATCTTAAAGATGTACTTTCAAGTATTCTTATTAAAAAATCTTCATGGATGAAAATAAAATGTTTGAAGTTATTGCTTTTCAATGAAAAAAGAAATTTGATTTATAAAAGCACTTCGATGTGATTTACAGAAACTAGAAAAAAGGAGAATGTCTGTTATGATATTCCATAGAGTGTATTTCACAAATTTCAGTCACAATAGCTCAACACACTGCTGGGAATAAGTGTGACAATCTGAGTAGTCAGGTTAATAGAAATAGCTAGAAATATAGCTGTTGAGTCTCTGAACGAGAACCTCTATTGTCTTTAAGCCTGAATCTCAAGCATAGGTTTATGTTAAGTGCTTCTCTCTGTCCACAATTTGTCATCAGATGAACTATGTCCTTTGCTACATTGATTAAAAAACACGTGTTAATTTTGATGTTATGTATATACCAAATTATAAGAGAAAAATATTTCAATCTCATTATATTGAATTTTCTTGTGAATACATACTTCACAAAAATACACTGTTAATATCAACGGTCATTTCCAGAATACAAATAAACGTAGAATCATCTCAAATTTAAAACAAACCATAAACACTCTTGGGATCCCTCTCTGAGGAATGCATTCAGAGCATTCTTTGAACTACCTTTACTGGGAGCAACTTCTTTGTAGTCAATTTACTTTTTCAAAATAGACAAATTTCAGTTAGAGCCAAATGCTTCTCAGTTGCCATGTGGCAGGTATCTAATTGCATAAAGTGTAGTATCAGTGTTCTTTATAGTACCTTTAGCTGAACTAGTTCAGAGAATTCCTTGTTGATAAGAAAAAAAAAAGTGGCAGAAACTGAAAATAGTCTTTCATTATTCATTCTTCTTTTCTAATGGGTTTGATAACAAAACACATATTTTTATACTTAGCTACATTACTTAAAAAATTAGACATTTACCATTCTTCTTTGTAGCTATATGTAGTCATCTGACTAAATTAAGGCTAATACGATATAAATGAATGTATATTATGGGACTTTCAGAAAAGCTGATTTAAATGAGCTGATTTGGCTTGGAGGAAAACATTTTCTTCTCCCCGACTTCTTCCAGCTGTTGCTACCACTATTATCATCATCATCATCATGGAATGTGGATGTAATAGCTAGAATTCCAGCAGCCATCTTGAATCAAGAGGTGATGAAAACTATCAATGAGGATGAAAAAAAACAAAACTAGAAACCTGGGTTCTGAGTGTCCTCTGGGAATCCTGTGCTAGTTATAGATTGCAGACCTTCATATCTCTTTTGTGTAATAGAAATAAGCTTCTATCTTGCTTAAACCACTTTTATTTTGTATAAAGTGAAGATTAATCTTACCTGACACAGGTTATATCAAAAGAGAATGTATTCTTGTCTACGTAAGTTATCAGGGTAAACATGCCCAGGAAGAATTAAGGATAAATGTTTCGTCATTCTGAAATTTTTTAGCTTCACAAATAAAGATGATGCAAATAAGAGTATCCCTTCATAACAGTACAGAATTTTAGATACAATGTTTTATATCTATGACCGAATTTAATCTTTGAAGTAATCTGTAATAAAGCAGAAGGACTTCCATTTCTCATACAAAGAGATGATGAAATTAGGGCTGCGTGATCTGCCTAAGGTCAAACAACTGTAATTGGTGCAGCCAGAAACCAAACCTTCTTGACTTAAAATGTGTTGCTTTCCTATTGATAACCTGCAGGTTCTACACATGAACATTAGTCACATGTTGTACGCCATTCATCACTTGACTCACTTACATGTTCCTTAAAGAAAAAAAAATAGCTTTCATAGTTTTCCACTGGGCTTGTTTTTGCCATGCTGCAGTTAACAATGACTAGATTTAATTTCTCACTTTAAACAGTCCAAAATTATACCACATATGAAACAGTGATTTTCATACATTGGAAAACATGCACTGTACAACCATGATCTTTGAGAGAAAAAAACAAACACATGAGCATTGTCCCAGAAGGAAATGTCTAGACAGCAGCACAGAAAAAAAGAACGCAAATAGCCAAGGAGATTCACTGAGCTGAGGAAACAGAAACTGGAGTTCAGGGAGCCAAGAGAGCCAAGATGGCTAGAATTTGGGGGTCAGTGTATCACAGAAAATGAAGAAAATTATTTACATGAATAGTGACCTGCACAGATGTGACAAGAAACTACCCACAGCTATGGGAGAAAAAAAAAGAAAAAGAAAAAAAAACACTAAAAACGAAAAAAGCCAGGCACTTCTTGGAGCTCACACAAAGGAGTAGTTCATGTCCCCACAAAGGTGGAAAGACCTGGTAATATATGGGGCTTTGGCTGGAGTTCTAAGAAGGGTAGGACTATATTAGTAAATTTCTAGGAAAGCCATCATACAGTGCACAGAAAAGAAATGAAAGAAAGTGACATCGTCACCTAGGAGTTTATGAACTTGAACATAAATGACAATTGTAGTACTTCTGCTTGACCTCGGTATTTATCATAGAATTAAATTTCTACATATCGAATATGTCAACGAATAGAGATAAAAGTCTTTACCATCACAAAGCATATATTCTAACAGAGAGTAGAAGAGGGAGACAATAATGTAATACATATTATATTGGAGGAAATAAGTTCTATTAGAATATAAATGGGGTCCCAAGGTGTTGTGAGTGTAGAAAGAATGTGGCAATCTTAAGAGGTTCATAAATTCATCAAGGTAGATGAGACCAAAGACCAGTGATGAGGCCAGGGTGGCTGGAGGCAAAGAGAACAACAGGAGAGAAGTTAGAGATGTATCAAGGGGTTAGATCCTATAAGCCACTGTAAAGATTTGCCTTTTAGTGAAAACAGGAGAGACTGCAAGGTTTAAAGCAGAGGTATGACAAAATGGCTCATATCTTGAAAGGATACTCTTCCTGTTGTTTGGATTAGGCTCCGAGGGTGCAATGGTGGATTCTGACCATTCAGAAGAATATAACAGTGCTCCAGAGGAGAAAGACTGAAAGCTTGGATTTGAGGGGAAATTGTGGACAAGGTAAGAAAGGGTCAGATTACGCATATATTTGAAAAAATAGAGCCATGATCATGTTCAAATATTATATGTGAGTTATAAAAAAAGAGAGGAATCGAATGCTTTTGAGACTTGTGGTTTGTTTTTAAGCAACTGAAAGGACAGAGATGCCATTAATGACAAAGGAGAACACACTGGATTGAGCATATTAGAGGAAAAGATCAATTCTGGACATGAAAAATCAATGGCAGTTTAGTGTGTGACACCACTATATATGTATTTCTGGAGACAGAGTTTCACTCTTGTTGCCCAGGCTGGAGTGCAGTGGTGCAATCTAGGCTCACTGCAACCTCCACCTCCCGGGTTCAAGCTATTCTCCTGCCTCAGCCTCCCGAGTAGCTGCGATTACAGGTGCCTGTCACCATGCCTGGCTAGTTTTTTGTATTTTTAGTAATTTTTGTATTTTAGATATCCTGGTTATCTGAAAGTGTCTCCTATTCTTTTTTTTTTTTTTTTTTTGAAGCTGCTTCTGTAGTCAGTGGGGAGCTCTGGATAAATCAGAATAGGAATTGCCCTTTTAAGAGGGAACACCATCTACTACTTTGAAACTCTAAATCCAGTAAGACTATTCCAGACATGAATTAAACTCTTTAAATTGATAAACGCTCATATCATTTTATTTTCTCATTGACAAATACGCATCTCATTTCATTTGCACAGCCATTTTCAGAGTAAATATTATTTTTCCACTGATCACCCAGCTTAGAAGGAGCAGGACTAAGTCTTAGGTCCTAGAGATGGGTTTCACCATGTTAGCCAGGCTGGTCACGAACTCCTGACCTCAGATGACCCACCCACCTCAGCCTCCCAAAGTGCTGGGATTACAGGCGTGAGCCGCTGCGCCTGGCTGTTATTTTTTTGGAAATATAAAAATATTGTAAAATACTGTTATTTTAACAATAAATTTTAAAGAAAGCATAAGATCTGCTGCATGGTGATTTTTATTTATTTTTTGTTATTTATTTTTTAATTGTACTTTAAGTTCTAGGGTACATGTGCAGAACGTGTAGGTTTGTTATATAGGTATACATGTGTGCATGGTCATTTTTAAATGCTTTAAAAAACACATAACACTAAATAGCTTTCCCTTTCAAATAACATAATAAATCCTACATAATTGTATATTTTAGAAGAAATGAGAAAACACAAAAGTTTAGACTCTTGCTACAAAGTGAAATCTCTCCCACATTAAACACAGGAATGTTAAACAGCCTACAGCGTTCCCCCAAATAGCCCATCGTGCAACTTGAACAACATGTATTTGCAGTTTAACTTCTGTTTTGCCTAACTTCTTTTTCAAATGCATCCTCTCTGTGCTGCAACACTGTCATTGATACAGACTTGCACAGCAGGGCCTACCTTTAAATACTGAAATCTCTGAGAAGTTGATTGCTCTTTGTATCACTTACTTGGCTGCAAACTGCTGAGCTGTTGTCATGATTAACAGTTATTCTTTCATAGATGATAAAAACAGGAAGGTTATATAGTGAAGATTTAAAGCTAGAAACAAATATATTGATGATGAATACTAACACTGTCATTTTACAGATGTGAAAACTGAGGACAGTGTTGGGAAGAGATTTGCCATAAAACGTCAAATCCAATTTAGTTCAGGCTGTTAGTTTCAGGAAAAAAAATTGTATTTATATGTGTTACGTAAAACGGTGTGGGGAAAAGAATGGTTAAGTTTAAACAACTTGTTATTTAGAAGCTGGCAGGTGACAAGAAATCTATATATAGGCTGCTGTCTGCCTGTCCCCTATGCCCCACTGTGTGAAAATGCAGTAAACGGGGCTAAGAATTTATAGTACAATTTGCACAGCCAAAATGAAGGTTTCTGCTAGATACCGTTAAACTCAAAGGTCACATTTAATATCAACCTTTTATCCTGTCTGGACTCAAAGCAGTTTCAGGATTTGTCATTTAACAGTCATAAATAATGTGCCTCATTTTGTGGCAGACTGGAGACTGAGAAGTTCTCCTTTCAGATTTTCTTCTCAGCATTAAAAGTCACAAAAATGGGGGGTTTTAAAAAAAAGAAACAAAAAGATAACCTGGGAATTTCTGTTGGTAATTTCTATTGATAATTTCAAAAGCTAGTCCTTGAGGTTTGGTGGGGACAATCTGGCTAGCATCAATGATGTCTAATACAATAAAGAGAAACACACAAAAATCAAACACCCTGTCTGGAGTGCCAGCTGCCCTTGTCAGAGCTACCTGTCTTGTGGCAGACCCAGAAGTGCAATGGTACCAACGGTCTTTGTCCCATATTCTTCCTGCAGCAAAACCTGTCAGGTTATGATGTGCCAATCTTTATCAATGTCTAAAGTTCTGCACAAGAAGGTTCCACACAGAACGTGCTTATGCTTCTGGGCAAGAAAATGCTGTTTGCTGTCAATTCTTCCTTCTCCCTTGTAAGCACAACTGTCCCAGCAAGCAAGCCCCAGAGCAGCTGAAGGTGAGGGAGAGCATCATCCGCCTGTTTTTAAGTCCTGGTTATCTCAAAGTGTCTCCTATTCTTTTTTTTTTTGAAGTTGCTTTTGTAGCCAGTGGGGAGCTCTGGATAGGTCATAATAGGAATTACCCTTTTAGGAGGGTACTTAAAATTCATCCACTACTTTGAAACTCTAAATCCAATATTACTACTTCCAGACATGAATTAAGCTCTTTAAATTGATAAATGCTCATAACAGTTTATTTTCTTGTTTTTAAATATGCATCTCATTTCATTTGCACAGCCATTTTCAGAGTAAGTATTACTTTTCCACAATAGTGATGACAATACAGTTTTCAAATAAGTCAAGTGACTTATCTGACATCACCCAGCTTAGAAGGGGCAGGACTAAGTCTTAGGTCCAGTCTAGCTCTCATTTTACCTTATTTTAACCGCCTCATTTAAGGAAGTTACAGTTTCTATCAGTATAGGAGTTTTTCTTCCAAAGAGTTGCTTTATCAAACATGACAAGAACCATAAGAGCTGTCTCTCTCTGTGGCTCCACAGTTAGACCAAACACAGCTCACACTACTCAGAGGCCTGTGATTCAGCCAAACCGTTCCTTATTTAATGTAGCTGTGGTGACTCTCAATAGATTGGATCTTCATGGCCCATTTATTTCAATGCAGCTTCCAGTTTCACTGCGTGTGAAGCTGTGGCCAGTTGACTCTGAGTGAGCTCGGAGTCCAGGGTTGGGAAACTTCCTGGAGTATCAGGCACGAAAAACCCAAGTCAAGAAAAGGGAGTGGTTTTTTTCTCTAACTGCTACTTTTCTCCCTGTGTGTCTGCGTAATTTACAAGTATTATAATGCTCATTACCAGATTGCCAAACTGAATTAGGTCATTTCTCAATCTAGAGAATGCTTTCCCTTCGATGGAGACGGGAACTGTAACATTTACCAAGCACCTACATGATTGTGTGTCACGCTTTACGTTTACTAATTCATTTTTGCTTATTCTTCACAATAACCATGTGAAACCAATGTTATACTCATTTTACTGCTTAGGAAACTCAGAGCCGGAAAAGGCAAGACCTTTTCTCAGTATTTCATATTGAATAAGTGAGAGAATTCAGAATTCAAGATTCATTTCTTCCATGGATCTTGATGTGTTTTACTTTTTTTTATTTGCAAATGTTCTCCTGGAGGAGGTAATGGTGCTGTAAAATATTTTTGCTAACAGAAGATGTGGAATGAGAAGTGATAAGTGACACAAGAGTCAGCATCATTAGACACTCCAAATAGGTCTATATGTCTGTTTCAGCAGGAAAAAAGGAGCTCTAGGTACAAACTGGCTTCCAGATCAGTCACATTTTCCTGTGTTCCACATAGTTTCTGTTGTTATGATTAGCAACTCACCCAAGAGCAGAAAACAACATAGAGGAAGCAAGCAGGTAACTGACATGTTAAAACTTGTTAAAAATGTCAATTCATAAGCATTGTTAGTCCAAGGCCAACAGCTGTCTTACATATCAACATTAGGATGAAGCTAAATAGCACAGACATCTTTGATCACATAAGAATGTCTACAGAAGAACGATTTTAGGAACTTTCATTCTGTAAATAATGATATTTGTCAAATTAAATGTAGTTATATTAAAACAATTGCTTTAGGTGCTCTCACATGTAACCCAGATCCCTCCTCAGGAGTGAATTATTCCACAGCTCCTGGGAGCACTGCTGGAAGAAATTCTTCATGCTTTCAGCTCCCCCCAAATCTGCTTAAGACAGCTGCCTTACAATGACTAATCAGTGTGGAGGTATAGAGGCTCATCCTATTCACCCTAAATCAGAGGAAGCTTACATTGTCATCGGCTCTTCAGAACTCTCTACAGGATTGAATGGCTGTGTCTTCCCATCAAAACTTCATCCTAACTCACAAATCCCTCTGCTGAATCCTGCTTTCTTGTCTTCCCTTTCCTGGCTTTCCCTTGAAGGCGTTGGTATGACTTTCATTCTCGAATAACCCCCACCCGCCCACTAGTTTCCACACCACTCTCTGTCTCAGAGTCTGTTTTTCTGAGCCAATGATGAAGGGAGAGAAGAGAAAGACTTAGTACTCATCATCCAGCAATTCGAAGAAGACTTTTCTTATCCTCACACCACTCCTGCCAGCTGCTAAAGCTTAGCATTATAATAGATGGACCTCACATGGCAATTGTTCATTGGAGCAATGGTGCTTCTTCGGTTAAGATTTTACTCACCACACATTATCTGTAGCATTGGGCCCAAATTTAAGTGCCTGGCTCATCGTTATATGGGTCTTAAAAGTGAAAAAGCTATAAATTCAAGACTATTTAAGGCTGACAGCTTTTCCACAACACTCCTGTCAACTCTGTATTATTATCTCCTAGCAGGTCTCCTGTCATGAAGTTCTCACTGCCTCTCCAAATAGTTCAGAGTCATCTTTGTACAGAGTAGACTGCTCTCTCTTATTTCCTCCAAAACCTTTTACCCCAATAGAGGGAATTCTGTCAATCTTTTACTGGTGGTAGACATATAAAACAAAGCCATTTATTTGATACAATTCTTCAACGACATAAAACAAACTTTCTAGTTTCCCTAAAAGTCTCATCTAATGTCCAGATTTTAATCAATCTTTCCTCGCCAGACTTAATTCTAAGATTCCTCCTTCTTCACGTTGCTGCCCTCCTCTCTATGCATCCCACTATCTTTTCTATATTAAAATGTTGAATATAGTCATGATTAATTCACTGTACAAGCATGTGAGTTTCTATTAGGTACAAGGCACCTTGCTAGACCCTAGGAATAGAGTTCACAAGAAGCTTGATAACACAGTAAATTTAGGAAAATTTACTTTCCTCTCTGAAACCAATTTCCAGACCACTCTTACAAAGACAGTGTAATGTATTGTATTCGGTGACAGAAAAAGAAACATTTTTTTCCTACATAAAGTTTGTAATTTATCTCCTCCCATTTACATTTCGCCAAGTGACTATTTCTTTTATTTTTTCTCCAGGCACAAAGAACTATTCTTAAATTATTGTTAACCAGTATTTTATAAATTGGACATTGTCACATCCAGCAATTTGTTATCTAACGACCCTGGTAATGGAGTTTCTTCCCTGCCACCCAGATCTTGTTTTACCATCCGTTGTTTTTAACAAGATAGAAATTGTTTTTCCAGCTCTTAGTCTGAAATCAAAACAAGATCCCTCTTGCAAGGAAAGTAAATGAACTTATACATTGTTCCATCAAATGCATTACATTTGATTTATATGTATTAAAAAAACTTGATTTCCTTTTAAATAAAATTTTTTATAATGTATAATAAATAATACCTTTAAAATGCTACATAATCAGAAACTTCTATAAAAATTTCATAAAAAGAAAATTGTTGACATGTGGTAGGCAATAACAGGGGAGAAAACAATCTCTAGATAGTTCTTTTATCCCTTTCTTGCTTTATCTTAGAAATCAAGTTTAATTCACAAATGGTGGAGCTGAAAAGAAAATTTAAAACCATTATTTTGAGGTGAGAAAACTGAGGCCCAGAGAAATGCAGTATCAGTTTAATCTACAGAGAGTGTGGAGCAAACATGGACTTTAACTGGTTTCCAACCCTATCACTTAGTTCACAATATTTTTTTCTTTGCACTGATAAGTAATTAAGGATGTGAGAAGATGAATTAATTGAAGCAGAAAACATGATGTTTCTAATGTGTTTATTTATAATCTGTGCAGCAAGGAAAGCATGTTTACTGAGTGGCACTTTCTATACATACAGTATGCAGGAACACAATGGTTAAGAACATTATCAGCCAGATAAACCCAGCTTCACATCCCCACCCTGCCAATAACTAGCTTTCTGATACTCTGCAAGTCCATTATCCACTCAAGGCCTTAGTTTCCTCATCCCTAAAACAGGGATAATGAAAGTATCTCCTTCATAATCTTGTTTTGAGGATAAAATGAGTTAATACATGTAGTGCACATGTAACTGCCCAACATTTTAAGTGCTACATGAGTATCTGCTGTTGTTGTATTTTTAAACTAAAGAAGTACTTTTTCCATGTTCTTCTCAGATTCAGTTTTAATTTCCACTCTTTTCACTTGGTACCAGCCAGTAACTAAATTCAAGCCAAAGCAAAGAAGTCTAATCCAGGGGAAGAAGTGGGCACAAGAATTTGACTCTATTACTGTGGATAAATGCTCTTTACTAGAGAGAAAAAAGAAATGTAGGGAAAGGATTCCCTGTTTAATAAGTGGTGTTGGGAAAACTGGCTAGCCATATGCAGAAAGCAGAAACTGGACCCCTTCCTGACACCTTACACTAAAATTAACTCCAGATGGATTAAAGACTTAAACATAAGACCTAACACCATAAAAACCATAGAAGAAAATCTAGGCAAAACCATTCAGGACATAGGTGTAGGCAAGGACTTCATGACCAAAACACCAAAAGCATTGGCAACAAAAGCCAAAATAGACAAATGGGACCTAATCAAATGCCACAGCTTCTGCACAGCAAAAGAAACAGTCATTAGAGTGAATCGGCAACCAACAGAATGGGAAAAAATTTTTGCAGCTTACCCATCTGACAAAGGGCTGATATCCAGAATTTACAAAGAACTAAAACAGATTTACGAGAAAAAAACAAGCCCATTCAAAAGTGGGCGAAGGATATGAACAGATACTTTACAAAAGAAGACATACATGAGGCCAACAAACATATGAAAAAATGCTCATCATCACTGGTCATTAGAAAAATGCAAATCAAAACTACACTGTGATACCATCTCATGCCAGTTAGAATGGTGATCATTAAAAAATCTGGAGACAACAGATGCTGGAGAGGATGTGGAGAAATAGGAACACTTTTACACTGTTGGTGGGAGTGTAAATTAGTTCAACCATTGTGGAAGACAGTGTGGCGATTCCTCAAGGACCTAGAAATAGAAATTCCATTTGACCCAGCAATCCCATTACTGGGTATATATCCAAAGGATTATAAATCGTTCTACTATAAAGACACATGCACATGAATGTTCATTGCAGCGCAGTTTACAATAGCAAAGACCTGGAACCAACCCAAATGCCCATCAATGATGACTGGACAGGGAAAATGTGGCACATATAAACCATGGAATATTATGCAGCCATCAAAAACGATGAGTTCATGTCCTTTGTAGGGACATGGATGAACCTGGAAACCATCATTCTCAGCAAACTGACACAAGAACACAAAATCAAACACCGCATGTTCTCACTCATAGGCGGGTGTTGAACAATGGGAACACATGGACACAGGGAGGGAAGCACTACACACTGGGGTCTGTTGAGGGGAAACAGGGGAGGGACAGCGGGGTTTGGGAAGTTGGGGAGAGATAGCAAGGGTAGAAATGCCAGATATAGGTGAAGGGGAGGAAGGCAGCAAATCACACTGCCACATATGCACCTATGCCACAATCTTGCATGTTCTTCACATGTACCTCAAAACCTAAAATGCAATTTAAAAAAAAAAGAAAAAATAGAAATGTAGACATCAAAATAAAACCACATGGAGCTGTAAAACACCTGAAGGCAGGTTTTCTTCATGTTCCAGAGCCTTCTCACCTTAAAGCCACAAATTCGGCACATTCCCTTTGGCTCTTTATATGCAAGCCACTATTCTGACAGATCAGCCAATGGAAAAATGGTAACTATGTTAAAATGCTATGCCTATGTAGTACTAATTAGAATATAATAAGGCCTTACTTAAATGAGAGATATGATTATGTCTGTAAGCACCATGACAGCACTGGGATGTGGTTAGTATCTTTATACTAAGGCACGTTAATACACACCAGTGGTGCTGGAGGGAGGAGGAAACAGCCATCATGAATAACTAACTGCCTGGACCTTTCGAACATCATAAATACTCCTTTAAATGCCTGCATTTTGGATGAAGTGACTTGGGAAGGCTTAAAGCTGGGCAAATCAAGAGAACAATGTACATGGATAATATAAAGAAAGAAATATAGTTCAAGTCTTGGAAATCTAAAAGTAAAATGTAATTCAGGTCAACAAACATTTACTGAACTATAAAATACGGAAGAAAATGTCACAAAGACATTTAAGACACAATCCTGTCTCTAGTTATGACTGGAAGCGTAAAGGTAGAATATAACAAGTATAAAACAATTATGATATAAACACCATCAAGGCTACATGGTGTGAGGATTTGAAGGAGAAAAACATAAAGAAAAACAAGAAAAAATAGTTTAGCAAAAGAGGTAGAGAAACATTTGATAGAGACTTGCCTTAAAATTCAAATTATATTTTTACCAGAAAAGGTATGGTAAGAAGAGGAAACCACAGAAACAGAAAACATGGCAAGTGTGATGTGTATTCAGATACTATCCATAAATCTAGAGAGAATACAGTAAATGGGAGTGGGAGAAGTGGGAGATGAGACTGTAAAACTTGGTGGGGTCACACTGATAAGGCCATGAATGTGGGAATGAGTACTTAATGCTGAGTAGGCGAAGAGAGAGGGAAGAAAGCCAGACTTCTTATTCTCTTAGGTTCAACAAAGAACCCTGTAATACAACATTCATAATAGTCGACTCTATTGAAGAGACTCAAATAAGGTTCTTTGGCTGGAACATGTCCTTAGAATGTCCAGAGGAGAATCAGTTTCCATTTCAGACACCTTTGCTTCTATTCTGAAAAATTCTGTAAATTGCCAAAATATGATTATTGGATTCCAGATTTACTTTTTCAATGTTAAAATGTTAGCATCAGGAAACTCAAAGAGAAAGAATAATAATTAGTATTTGTTCTTGCACATCAGATTTTACCTTGCTCTAGTGTGGTAATCTTTGGAAAGCTGAGTTGGCAGATACCAATTGAATTGTAAAAATATGTCTCTCCTCTACACTCAAAGATACCAAGAGGGGGAAACAGGGTGTATCAATGCATGATACTTTTTTTGCGTGGAAAAGGGAAAAATTCCAAATTAATCTTAAGAATATATTGGCTGATACCTATCAAGTCACCCAAATACACCAGGCTGGAGAATGGCACATCTATTCCATCAAACAATATGGCCATGATTTCCACCAAAGTGAGTGCTCATCCTGGCTCTTTGTAAATACAGGCTGAAACTCAGCACACTTTCATTACTTATTCTGCAAAAACAACTGTTCATTAGAATTCTGAGAAACGAATGTTGAATTAAGACTCAGTACCTCCATTATGATGTAGCTGAGAATCTCCCCCACGTTTTATTTCCTTCCTCGTCAGTTGCATATATTCTCTGCTTTACCCAAGATTAGATGTAACTTAGTAAAGTGAATTTAAAATTATTAATATTTCCAGAGCAAATAAAATCACATTAAAGGGATCTTGCAAGTGCCTAAATTAAAAGTCTTTTCCTTTAGCTATGTACCTTCAAAACATTTTACTTACCAGAGGCGCCTGAACACTGAATATTACAGGTTACCTAGGAAACTTACAGTGACTACACTTAAAAACAACACAAAGTCCTCTAACTGAAGCAGAATGCCATTTTAGAAAAATCTATTTTGGGAATGGCAAAAAGAAATGGTTAACAAGTAAATATCAATGCATAGCTACCGACTAATTTGAGTTTTTCTTCCTCACATTATTCTTCAATTTCTTTTTATGTTTGCCACTGAGTTGATCTTGAAAGAAAAAAAAAGATAAAGATAAAATAATGAATAAAGGGCAATGGTTTCTATTATCAGCTATAATCCAGATCATGAGATCTTACTCTGTGGCTCCTCAGATAATATGAGAAATAATTTCATGCCTTTTTTGAATTCATTAATGATGGTGACCATACATACAGTTTGCCTGGTATAATTCCAGTTTGTGCCTATGGTTCTGGCAAAATTATTAATAGTATCTCATTTTTCTTTAATATTATCCAGGTTTGGATAACAAATTATATGTTTGCCTTAACTATTTATTACAGGTATGTGCAAACGTATTGAGAAATATAAAATTGTACTAGGAAAATCAGTGCCCTTGGGGAGATAAAAATGAATAATCTAATTGAAAAAATATAAATTGTAACATAGTATATTTTTTACAATATTTACTACTGAACAATATCATATTATTATATCATTCACTATGAGTAAATTAACAAAAAATACTTTTTTCCCCAAACTCTCCTGTCTAATGTAATAAATTACACCAAGAAGGCACTTCCCCATAGCCCATAAAATGAAGAAAGACAAAGTATATAGAGCGAGTTGTGATAATTCAGCAAACCCTCAGCGGCTTTGTTAGCAACAAAATCAAGGTCACCTTGGCTACTGCCCAAATCTAATACTACCACTGAGAGATTGCCTCAGGGTAGGGATTTTGTAAGATACCTGGAGTGCTGTTGCAGTGTTTTCTGAAATCCAATTACAAAATCCATTATTACTACTAGACAAACTGATATAGCATTTCTTTATTTGCAAGGTGCAAAACACTCACAGCTCACAGCCAAACGGTGCTGGAGAACTGTTTCTGTATGATGATGATAGTGCTACTGATGATGATGATGATAATGATGTACAACTCCATTTATTTTAAATGCTTTCTACACAATCTTTTGAAAACATGAAGGATTCCCTATATAACTGGAAGAAGATAATATTTCTTTTTCCATTTTTCTAGCTAATCCTTGTTTTATATAGTAAATAAAAATTATGCCAACATGGCTTGATAAAGCAAAAAGACATTTTATTTTAGTGTCCAAATCTCAATTCTGCCATCTCTTACTTCTTCCCTTTTTTCCTAGAAAAATCTATTTTGGGATTAGCAAAAGAAATGGTTAACAAGTAAATATAAGTTCGTAGCTACTTTTTCTTTTATTTGGGTTTTTCTTCCTCAAATTATTCTTAAAATTCTTTTTATGTCTTCTATTTACTTGTTCTTAAAAGAAAAATCCTCCAAGCCTCAATTTTCTTATTTTTTTAAAAATTTTCTTATTTTTATAATGGGGATTATAGTAGTCCTACCTCAGAAAATTTATTAGAATGAAAAGAAAGAAAAAGTGTGAAGTGTCTGGCATAATGTCAATCAAAGTGGAACACAAATGTTGGTTCTCAGTGTTCATAATCCCCAGAGTGGTTCAAGTTGCCATCGCCAATGAGGTTCTTGCAGTGACCTCTTCTTATCCTAGTAGGTTACAGCAGTAGTTTTAAAACCCCAGTATGTAAATGAATCAGCTGAACTACTTGTTAAAATAGAAATTCCTGATACCATACCAGAATTCTGATGTAATACATGTGAGAGAGGACCCAGGACTTAGCATTTCTTACCAGTACCTGCCTTGCCCATCCTTACTACAAGCCACATTTACACAAATACAAGTCAGAGAAAATGAAGACTTGCCACAACTTCAAGGCTGAAATTTCACATTAAAAAAGCATCATTAGCCACTTGGCATCTCCCTCTGGATATTCTGCCAGCAAGTCTGTATCCCAAGCTGAATTTTACTTAAACTTTAAAATTATTATTTCTTCTTTTAATGACCCAAAACCTCAATATGCCCATCCTCCTCCTCACCACCAGCACTCTATGCCGAATAATTTCCTTCTTTCTCCTCCATCCCATCATCATTCGCTGCCCCACCATCCCTTGCCTGACTTGTATAATCATCTCATCTTTGGTTTTTCCATCTCCAATCTCACCCTCATGCTAATCAATCCTACTCTTGCTACCACATATACATTCTTAATGCATAATTATAATCTTAAAACTCTTTATAAGCCTCCAGTGAGGATGTAAAAACACTGAAATCATCATATATTGTTGGTGGAAATATATAAATGTGCAGCCACATTGGAAAACAGTTTGGTAATTCCTGAAGTTAAACAAGTTATCCATATTACCAGAACTTCTACTGCCAGGTATATACAGAAGGTAATTAAAAACATGTATATCTAAACAAAAATGTATAAACAAATGTTCATATTCATAGCAGCATTATTCATAATAGTGAAAAAGTAATACAACTGAATGTCCATCAACTAATTAATGAATAAAATGTGATCTCTTTATACAATGGAATATTTATCATAAAAAGGAGGAAATATTGACACGTTATAATATAGATGAACCTTGAAAACATGGCAAGTAAAAGAAGCCAGCCATAAAAGCTACATATTGTGTGATTCTGTTTATATGAAATGTGCAGAATAGACAAATCCATACAGGCAGATAGTAAATTAGTGGCTGCCAGGGGCTGGGGGAAGGATGGAATAGAAGGTGACTGGTAGTGGGTATGGGATTTATTTTGGGGATGATGAAAACCTTCTGAAATTAGATACTGGTGATGAATGCACAACCTTCTGAATATGTTAAAACACACTGAATTGCCCACTTTAAAAACATGAATTTTATGCTATATGAAATATCTCTCAGTTCTGAAGTCTCCACTAGCTTCTCACCTGCAAAAACAACCCTTTTCTAATTTGGTATATGAGACCCATTCCTCAATAGCCTCTCTTCATGTGTCCCGTACCCTGTACCCCAGACTAGGTGAAGCATTTCTCTTTTGAAGTCCTGGTATACTTTTATCCCATGGCTTAAAGCATTTTTGACTATCTTTGTTTCATGTGTGATTATTGTAATATGTCATATAGTGTTGATGTTCTATGCCTGAATGCTGAGTAAAAAAGCAAACTACATACATCTCTAAAACACAGTATCGCTAAATTTAGTATGTAGCAATCTCCATTTGAAACATGAACATGCTGAGACCCTTAAAATAAGGCAGAATTGCGTGTGTTGCAAAGACAACATAAAATGCCATTACTGCAGTCATTAATAAATAAGCACACATGGATGTATAGTGCACACACAAACCCAAATACATACATGCACACATACTGCTATGGTCCTAATGTTTGTGTTTCTCTCAAATTCTTATGCTTAAATCCTAACCCTTAAGGTGATGGTAACAGGAGGTGGGATCTTTGCAAGGTGATTAGGTCATGAGGGCAGAACACTCCTGAGTGGGATTAGTGTCCTTAGAAAAGAGGTTGGAAAGATCTAATGTGCAACATGGTGAATATAGTTAATTACAACATATTGTATACTAGAAAAATGCCAACAGACTGGATGTTAACTGTTATCACCACAAAAATGATAGCTATGTGAGGCAATCATATATGTTACTTAGCTAGATTTAGTCACTCTACAATATATATACTTCAAAACATCATGTTGTATTTGGTAAATATATTCAACATTGTGTGTCAATTAAAAAAAGACAATGAATATAATGATAAAAAAGGGTGACTCAAAGGAGCTTGTTTGCCCTCCTTCCATGTGAGGAGAGCACAAAAGGGCGGTTCAAGAACCAGGAAGTGGGCCCCCATCAGACACTGAATCTGCTGGCACCTTAATCTTGGGCTCCCAGCTTCCAGAACTGACTGTGACAAATAAATTTCTGTTGTTTACAAGCCAACAAATTTATGATATTTTGTTACAGCAGCTCAAACTGACTAAAACACATATATATATACACAATAAAGGAATGATCATATCTTATAAAGTCTTACTACTCTGTTTCCTCATACTGCTATCGGCAAAATCACTATTTTAGCAGCAATCTCAGAAAGAAAAGTAAAACCCAGGAAGCACAGCACCTGTACTTATACGCAGACATTTTAGCCTTAACTCCATATCCTGTGCCTCTCTCCTTGGTTTATGAGATAGCCTTTCCTCTGTTTTTATGAGGATGCCAGTTCAATATTCTGTCTTCAGAAGTAGACTATTAAGCAGTCAATATCCAAAATGTACCTTGATTGCTTCCTCAGATGTCCCTTTATCTGACTAATGGAATATGGAAAGCTACGTTTAACTCACTCACTTCTACCTGGTAAAGCTTAAATTCCATTTAGTGTTCACAGCTTAAAGTAAAATTTAAAAAATAATAATAATAAAAATAAAAAAATAAAACCTATCACACCACAGTAAGTGAGCAGGAGGTAACTAGTAAGCATATAAAATTGAAAGGAAGAATTGACTGAAAGTCAAAACATAGTCTAGGAGTGGAAACTCATTCCTAACTAACCATCATTGACAAATGCAAGTCAATTTCTTCTTATTGAACTTTATGATACATAGTCATTATTTTCTATTTGTGCTCAAAACAGAAGCAACTTCAGCAAAAAATAGAATTGAGAAGCATTGAAAGAGAATTGCAAACAGTTGAAGCAAGGGGAATATTTTTCAAAACAAACAAATGTTTAGTTTCTTTTTTGTACTCTTCCGTATTTTCTACAAGAGGACCTAGTTTGTTTATAAGAAATAAAGATAAGTAATAGGGGGGATGAGAAAAGAGGAGATGTTGGTCAAAGTCACCAAAATTTTGATTAGACAGGAGGAATGAGCTTTAGTGATCTACTGCCCACCATGGTGGCAACTGTTAACAATGTTTAATTCAAAATTGTTAGAAGAGTGGATTTTAAATGTTCTCACCACAAAAACGTAAGTATGTGAGATAATGAACAGATAAATTAATTATTCCACAAACATAAACGTATTAAGACATTACATTATACCCCATAGATACAATTATTATTTGTCAATTAAAAAATAAGTGATTAAAGATGACATGAGGCATGCATTCCCATCACAGTGGAAAAATCCACCATCCCTGAGTCCTGACATCTTATTCTGTTGAGCAAGCATATCACATTTAGTCATGACAATTGCATTACAGACATTCGTGATATACAAAGATTTAAATAGGCTAAATGTAACTAACTTTGCTCTTGCCACAACAGTGTTTCATCTATTTAGCATTTTCCAAGTCAACTTGCCAAGGCTCATCACCTTTGGACAGCAAACACAGACAAGATATTAAAAATAATGGAAAATTTATCTCAATCACCATGCCCTCAGGTGTTTTTTCCCTCAGAATGAGAAATGATGCATTCTTACAGTATTAAAGATAAATACAGAATCATCATCAGTATTTTAGGAAAGAAACAATGCTAAGAATTGAACATCACATTCTCAAGGAATCCACATGTCATGTTTCCTTAGGGTATATAACTATTAAGATGAATATAAAAGAATATCTTCTGCTCCACGGATTTACATTCTTGCTTTAGTTACAGGATTTAAGTAATTACTCCGTACAACTTTTAAATACTGTGCCTGAGAGGAAAAACATGGAGCGAAACTAGAAACTATGAGTGCCGATAAATTTCCAGTCACAGAGTTCAATTATGTTTTTTTAAAATTAACTATTCAATCCTCACAATAATTTTCTGGGTTACATATGTAGCATAATCTTCAGTTTATAGTTGATCTAATAATTGCAGGCTATAGTAGAGCTTATTGTACTGTGAGATTCCCCACCTCGCAATTGGAGCTCATTGAGAATAAGGACATCCTATACCAAGCCTAAGTAGTCTATCTTCTGGCACATGGCTGATGCACAATAAATTTTGTGGATCTAAGTGAATAACATTTTTAAAAAATCTGAACCCTTGGAGAGGTATGCACAGAGAAGGAATAGATGAAAGAATTAAGATGTGGACCCAAGAATGTCTTTCCATTGTAGCAAGCCATATTGATATCATGTTTACTTATATAATGGCATAAAACAAGCATTTGAAAAAAGCAAAGAAAAATGATCATCTTCTTCCAATGGTGGGTGGGAATCCTTCACATTTGTTTTTTTAACTGACTTCTCTCATTCAAAGGGAAAGTGGAAGAGCTAAAATGTACATGCAATACTCTGGCCCTAGTGTTTTTTACCACCTCTTAACGAATTATTGGCTAATCCAGTGTGTCTTGATAATTGCAGATTTTTATTTTTTGGAAACTCTAAAATTGTTTTTTAGAGTACCGCTACCAGTTTAGAGGCCAAATATCACTACTAAGTGATATAATGCACAGTCTGAAAATTAATTACAGCTCCTGGAGACTAAGATCCATGTTAAATAGTTTAAAATGAGGTAAATATATATTTATATGAACAATTTATAAATGGCTATTGTAAGTTATCTGAACGGTCATGGAAAATAAACTAACTGAAGTATATGCTATTCCCATACAGTTTTGGAACATTATGTAAATGAAGACATCTATTCATGGAATCTGAAAAGCAAAGGTCTTGCACTATATTTACTAATTAGAAGTTCATATACCTGAAAAGCTTGAAATTGTCATGTTTGCTTTAGCTTTCTCATCTGTAAAATACATCTTACTTTGCATGCTTTACATAATTGTTGTAAAATGGATGACACATGACTTGTAAAAGAATGTTGTAAACTTTAAAGCGCCATGAGCATGACAGAGCTTACTATCTAACATCTTGCTACTTAAGCTGTGGTCACAGTGCAATGGCATCAACATTCCTAGGAAGTGAACTGATCTAAAGAATCCCAAACTCCATCCCACACCTACTGAATCAGAATATACATTTTAACAATATTGCCAATAGACTTATTATTCACAGTTAAGTTGGAAAGCAATAACTTCCCTGCTTTCAAAATCCACTCTCATCATTCAAAATTGTTTTGGTATCTAAATTATGTGATTTGAGACTTCAGCAAATCCACAGGCACTTATTTACACAGATACATATATGGTGTTACTATGTCATATTCTAATGAAGCATTCCTCTACATAACTGTTTTTGCATATACGTATACTCTCGACTTATGTGTTTTCAAATCACAATAGTGTACTTAGACTGCACATTTCTGGAGTGCAGGGATTGCCTTCAAATACTTAGTTCAATGCCTGATAAATATGTAACTTGTCTTGAGTAATGGTGATGACAATATTATAATCTGACAGTAATTAGAGAAAAAAATGCTTTGGATACACAGCTAAGAGTAGGAAATTTTCAGAAACATTAATGTCAACTCACCTGAAAATAACTCACAGAATAGAAAAAAACAAAAGGTTGTTATTTAATATTCTTGAACATCTACACTTAATTTTGATGAAATCTTATGTCAGACTAACCTAGAGTTTCAGGTGGAAGTAATCATTCTTTTTTTAATCTCTTTTTTACTGTCATAGGGTAAGAGTCTTAATGAATAATTTTAATAGACTAGGAGGAAGCCTTGAAAAGTAAGAAAGACAAATCATATTTATACAGTGTATCAGCAATTATGACCTCTCAGGTTGTGGAAATCAAGTTGGAAAAATATAGATGTAGATATAGTCTTGGAATTTTCAAAACAAGAAATGAAAATGTTAATAAAATTAAACACCTTAAGCAAATGATGACCTATTTAAGAAAATCATTTACCTTTCTAATCTTTAAGCACTTGAATTAGTTTAGATTTATAGTCTCTAGACATTGCTAAATTTGATTAAATGTGAAAAACTTAAAAGTTCACCTGTAAAAATGTCCTTGATTAATTTTATCTGTGAAGGGAAAACCTATACCGTCCTCTCTGGCCTTGGCAATTATCTGACAATATTCTGAATTCTTTCTTGTATTTTAAATGTTGTTGATATATTATTGATGCAGGTTTCAGTTATGCTGAACAAACCCTGAAACACACGGAAATTCTGAAAATGCTTATTTAGACAGATGGCAGGCCCCCATTGTTTTTACTAAGCTAAAATTTAAAAACCAGGAATCACAGAGCATCAATAACAATGAGAAAAAAGGTTCAGTTAGATAGAGGTGTTCTGTAGAACTCCAAACACTTCACATTTGTATTTTCATGTATTTAAATTAGGACTATTAAAATGAGAGCAGGTGGATATAAAACTATTAAGTTGGTGCAAAAGTAAATGCGGCATGGTGGCTCATGCCTGTAATCCCAGCACTTTGGGAGGCCGAGATGGGTGGATTGCTTGAGGTCAGGAGTTTGAGACCAGCCTGGCCAACATGGTAAAACTTCATCTCTACTAAAATTACAAAAATTAGCCACGGGTGGTGGTGGGCAAGTGTAATCCCAGCTACTTGGGAGGCTGAGGCAGGAGAATCACTTGAACCCAGGAAGCAGAGGTTTCAGTGAGCCGTGATGGCACCACTGTACGCCAGCCTGGGTGACAGAGCGAGACTTTGTCTCCAAAAAAAAGTAATTGCGGTTTTAGTCATTACTTTCAATAGAAAAAAAAAAAAAACAAAACAAACACAATGCTTTTGCACCAACCATTGACTAGATTAGTCAGCTCATGCAATGCGAATTATTAACCAGTATAAAACAGAGACCAAAGTCAGTGCTGCCTACTACTTAGGAGATGGAAGGATAATTCCTCTGATGGACTTCAAGATTCATTTCCTTGCTCAACGACTTAGTGATAACCAATTCTCAACAAATATTCATTTGAAATAAATTCTGACAAGTGCTCCATAATCCTTCCAGAATTCAACAATAAATCAAACATGCTTTTTTTTCTTTTAACTTCCCATTGACAATGTCACATCATTAAAACCCAGGCTATGTGTGGTTGCTCTTTCCCACTGCAGTGAAAGACATTTCAGTGGGAAATGAGTTCGCCTATTAAAAAGTCTTCCTTGTTGTTTCCTATCAATCTGTATCACCAGGTCGTTTTCTTTCCTTTCTTTTTAAAATAGTAAATAAAGAAGGAATAATTATCATGTTTCTTGCTCTCTAGGAGCCAAGTCATAAATGCTTAATTAGGTACACAGAAGTTATTTTTTCTAATATGGTACAAAAAACTCTTAATATTAAAAGATCAGATTCACTGATGTATATGCACAATATCAGGAAAGAGTTCTCATAATTTGTATAATTCTATAGGCAACGCTAACAAAAGTAGATTAATCAATGGTAAGCTCCCATGCATGTGTATTTCTTTTATTTTATTTTTCACTTTCTTTTAGGTCCAGGGGTTTCCTGCGCAGGTTTGTTACCTGAGTAAATTGCACATCGTTGGGGTTTGGTGTACACATGATTTTGTTACCCAGGTAGTGGCATAGTATTTGATAGTTTTTTGACTCTCACCCTCCTCCTACCCTCCACCTTCAAATAGGCCCCACTGTTCCATTCTTTGTATCCACATGTACTCAATGTTTAGCTCTCACTTATAAATGAGAACATGTGGTATTTAATTTTCTGTTCCTCTATTAACCTGCTTAGCATAATGGCCTGCAGCTTCATCCATGTTGCTGCAAAGGACGTGATTTTGTTATTTTTCACAGCTGCATAGTATTCTTGATGTACATGTGCCATGTTTTCTTTATCTAGTCCACTGTTGATGGGCATTTAGGTTGATTCCATGTCTTTGCTATTGTGAATAATGCTACAATACACATATGACTGTGTGTGTCTTTTTGGTAGAATAATTTATATTCCTTTGGGTGTACATTCAGTAAAGGGGTTGCTGGGTTGAATGGTAGCTCCGGTTTAAGTTCTTTGCGAAATCTCCAAGTTGCTTTCCACCATGGGTGAACTACTTTACACTGCCACCAGGAGTGCATAAGCATTCCCTTTTCTCCACAACCTCACCAGCATCTGTTATTTTTTGACTTTTCGATAACAGTAATTCTGAGTGGTGTGAAATGGTATCTCATTGTGGCTTTAATTTGCATTTCTCTAACATTAGTGATGTTGAACATTTTTCATATGCTTCTTGGCCATGTGAATGTCTTCTTTGAAAAAGTGTCCCTTTGTGTCTTTTACCTATTTTTTAATGGGGTTGTTTGATTTTGCTTATTGATTTGTTAAGTTTCTTATAGATTCTGGACATTAGACCTTTGTTGGATGCATAGTTTGCAATTTTCTCCCATTCTGTAAGTTGTCTGTTTATGCTGATGATAGCTTCTTTTGCTATGCAGAAGATCTTTAGTTTAATTAGATTCCACTTACCAGTTCTGTTTTTCTTGCAATTACTTTTATAGTCTTTGTGATGAAATCTTTGTCAAGGTCATGTCCAGAGTGGTATTTCCTAGATTTTTTTTCTAGGACAGTTACAATTTGAGGTCTTAAATTTAAGTCTTTAATCTTGAGTTGATTTTTGTATGTGGTAAAAGGAAGTGGTCTAGTTTCAGTCTTCAGTATATGGCTAGTGAGTGATCCCAGCACGATTTACTGAATAGGAAGTCCTTTTCCCATTGATTGTTAATTGGCAACTTTGTCAAAGATTGCATGGTTGTAGGTGTATGACTTTATTTCTGGGTTATCTAACATTGGTCTAGCTGTCTATTTTTGTACCACTATCATGCTGGTTTTTTACTGTAGCCTACTATTGTATCTGTTACTGTCACCTTGTAATATAGTTTGAAGTTTGGTAGTGTAATGCCTCTGGCTTTGTTCTTCTTGCTTAGGATTGCTTTGGCTATTCCAGCTCTATTTTAGATCCATATGAATTTGAGAATTTTTTTTTCTAATTCTGTGAAAAATGACATTGATTGATAAGAATGGTATTGAATTTGTAAACTGTTTTGGGTAGTATGACCATTTTAACAGTACTGATTCTTCCTATCCATAAGCGTAGAATGTTCTTCTTGTTTGTGTCATCTCTGATTTATTTCAGCAGTTTCTTCAATTCTCATAGAGTATCTTCCCCTCCCTGGTTAGCTGTCTTCCTAGGCACTTGATTCCTTTTGCGGCTATTGTAAATGGGATCAAATCCTTGATTTGGCCGCCAGTTATGGTTGAGCTACTAATTTTTGTACATTTATTTTGCATCTTGAAACTTTACTGAAGTTGTCAGTTCTAGAAACCTTTGGTGGAGACTATGAGGTTTTCTAGATATAGAATCATATCATCTACAGAGAGATAATTTGACTTCCTCTCTTCCTATTTGGATACCTTTCATTTTTTTCCCGAGCCTGATTGTTCTGGGTAGTACTTCCAGTACAGTGTTGAATAGGAGTGGTGAGAGTGTGCATATTTGCCTTCTTCCAGTTCTCAGGCAGCATGCTTCAGCTTTTGCCCATCCAGTATGATGTTGGCTATTGGTTTGTCAAGATGATTACTATTATTTTGAGGTATGTTCCTTCGATGGTGAGTTGGTTGAGTCTTTGTGTTTTTAAATGAAGGGATGTGATGTTGAATTTTATTAAAAGCCTTTTCTGTGTCTATTGAGATGATCACGTGATTTTTGTCTTCAGTTCTGTTTATGTGATGAATCACATTTATTGATTTGTATATGATGAACCAACCTGACATCCCAGGAATAAAGCCTGCTTTATCATGGTGGATTAGCTTTTTGATGTGCTGCTGGATTTTGGTTTGCTGGTATTTTTTTTTTTTAAGATTTTTTATCTATGTTCATCAAGAATATTGGCCTGAAGTTTTCTTTTTCCCTGTGTCTCTGACAGGTTTTGGTTTTAGAAGGATGCTGGCCTCATAGAATAAGTTAGGCGGAAGTCCCTCCTCCTTTATTTTGTGCTATAATGTCAGTAAAACTGGTACCAGATCTTCTTCATACATCTGGTAAAATTTGGCTGTGAGTCCATCTGGTCAGGCTCTTTTCTAGTTTGTATGTTTTTTATTACTGATTCAATTTCAGAACTTGTTATTGGCCTGTTTAGGATTTCATTTTCTTCCTGATTCAATCTTGGGAGGTTGTATGTTTTCAGGAATTTATCGACTTCTCCTAGGTGTGTGTTTGTTTGTTTTTGAGACAGAGTCTCACTCTATAGCCAGGCTGGAGGGCAGTGGTGCAATCTTGGCTCCTCTGCCTCCCAGGTTCAAGCAATTTTCTTGCCTCAGCCTCCCGAGTAGCTGGTACTACAGGCTCACACCACCACACCCAGCTAATTTTTGTGTTTTTAGTAGAGACAGGGTTTCATCATGTTGGCCAGGATGGTCTCAATCTCTTAACCTCATGATCCACCCACCTTGGTCTCCCAAAATGCTGGGATTACAAGCGTGAGCCACCGCGTCCGGCCTTTTCTAGGTTTTTTAGTTGGTGTGCAGAGACGTGTTTGTAAAGTCTCTAGGGGATTTTTATACTTCTATGGGGTCAGTAGTAATGTCACCTTTGTCATTTCTGATTGTGTTTATTTGGATCTTCTTTCATTTTTTATTAATCTACCTAGTGGTCTATCAATCTTATTTATTCATTCAAAGAAACAAGTTTTGGGTTTGTTCATCTTTTGTATGGATTTTCATGTCTTAATTTCATTTAGTTCATCTCTGATTTTGGATATTTCTTTTATTCTGACAGCTTTGGGGTTGGTTTGCTCTTGTGTTTCTAGTTCCTCTAGTTGTAATGTTAGGTTGTTAATTTCAGATCTTTTTAACTGCTTGATGTAGGCATTTCACGTTATAAACTTTCCTCTTAGCACTTCTTTAGCTGTGTCCCAGAGATTCTGTTTGTTGTATCTTCATTTTCATCAGTTTCAAAGACATTTTTGATGTCTGCCTTAATTGCGTTCTTCACACACAAGTCATCGAGGAGAAGGTTGTTTAATTTCCATGTAATTGCATGGTTTTGAGAGATTTTCGTCTTATTGATTTTTATTCTTATTTTGCTGTGTTCTGAGAGTGTAGGTTGTATGATGTCAGGTTTTTGTTTGTTGGTTGGTTGGTTTGTTTGCATTTATAGGGAATTGCTTTATGGCCAAGAGTGTGGTCAGTCTTAGTGTATGTGCCATGTGCAGATAAGAATAATGTATATTCCATTGTTGTTTTGTTGTTGGATATAGTATTCTTTGGACGTCTGTCAAATCCATTTGGTAAGTGTTGAGTTTACATTTGGTACATCTTTGTTAGCTTTCTGACTTAATGATCTGTCTAATTAATACTGTCACTAGGCTTTTGAAGTCTCCCACTATTATTGTCTGGTTATCTAAGTCTTTTCCTAGGTCTGTAAGAACTTTTATGAATCTTAGTGCTCCAGTTTTGGATGCATACATATTTAGTATAGTTAAGCTTTCATGCTGAATTAAACCCTTTATCATTACGAAATTCCCTTATTTTTCCCTTTTGATGATTGTTGGCTTAAAGTCTGTTTTATCTGAAATAATAATAGCCACACTTGCTCTTTCTTGCTCTCCCTTTGCTTGATCTTTCTCTATCCCTTTATTTTGAGCATATGGGTGTCATTGCATGTGAGATGAATCTACAGTTGTGTCTTGCTTCTTTATACAACATGACACTGTGTCTTTTAAGTAGCGGCATTTAGTACATTTATATTCAAGGTTAATTTTGATAGGTGACGATTTGATCCTGTCACCATGTTGTTAGTTGTTTATTATGTAGACTTAATTGTATAGTTGCTTTATAGTGTCAGTGGGCTATGTACGTATGTGTGTTTTTGTGGTGGCAGGTAATGATCTCCTGTGTCTATGTTTAGCACTCTCTTAAGGATCCCTTATAAGGCAAGTCTGGTAGTAACAAATTCCCTTAGCATTTGCTTGTCTGGAAAGGATTTTATTTCTCCTCCACAGATGAAGCTTAGTACTCTTGAATATGAAATTATTGGTTGAAATTTCTTTTCTTTAAAGATGCTGAATATAGGCCCCTAATTTCTTCTGGCTCATAAGGTTTCTGCTGAAAGGTCCACTATAGCCTGATGGAGTTTCCTTTGTGCATGACCTGCTTCTTATTTCTAGCTGTCTTTAAGATCGTTATAATTATTTCAGAGAATCTGATAACTGTGTGTCTTGGGGATGGTCATCTTGTATGGTATTTTGCAGCGGTTCTCTCAATTTCCTGCATTTGCATGTTGATCTCTCTAGCAAGGTTGGGGAAATTTTCATGAACAATATTCTTAAATATGTTTTCCAAGTTGCTTGCTCTCCTTCCATCTCTTTCAAGAATGACAATGAGTTACAAGTTTGGTCTCTTTACATAATCACATATTTCTCAGAGCTTTTATTCATTTTTCAAATTCTTTTTAATTTTTTCCTGCCTGCATTGATTCAAAAAAACAGTCTTCGAGTTCTGAGATTTTTTTCCTCAGTCTAATCTATTCAGTTATTAATTGCATTCTAAAATTCCTGGAGTGAAATTTTCACTTCCAGACATTCAGTTTGTTTCTCCTTAAAATGGCTGTGTACTCTTTCAACTCTTGGACTGTTTCACTGTGTTCTTGGGATTGGATTTAACCTTTTCCTGTTAACTATATGTGGTTCCTTGTCATTCAGCTCCTGAATTCTGTATCTGTCATTTCAGCAATTTCAGTTTGGTTAAGAAACATTGCTGGGGAGCCAGTGCAGTCATCTGGATCTAAGAAGACACTCTGGCTTTAAGAATCATTAGAGTTCTTGCAATAGTTTTTATCTGTGCAGACTGATGCTCCTTTGATATTTGGAGCTACTGTCTTTTGGGTAGGGCTTTTTGCTTTTCTGTTCTTTGATACTCTTGAGGTTTTGACTTTGGCATAAATTGGGTTTCATGGATTGGCTTCAATTCTGAATGCTTTTATGCTTATCTCAGCACTGTTGGGCTGCATGCTCTAATCCTGGCAGACTGGGATTAGTCCTGTAGTTTTGCTCTCTGGCCCCTTGAGGTTAGGCACCTGCTGTGCTGGAGGGGCTGAGGTTGTTCACAGTTCACTTTCAACAGCACTCTGGCAGGGCCTGCTGGCAAAATTGCTCCAGTGGGGTGGTGGGGGTTTCCACACACATGTGCACCAATGGGGGAGGCTGCAGGTGAGTACACACCAGCAGAGGAAGGCTGAGGGTCGGTGTGCACTGGCAGGGAGAGACTATGGGCAGGTATGCACTGGCAGGGGGAGGATGAGGCAGGTACGTGCTGGCAGGGGGAGGTCGTGGTTGGAGTGTGCCAGCAGCAGGAGGCAATGGGCAGATGCATACTGATAGGGGTTCACTAGGTCATTTTCTTATTTCAAGTTTCAGCTTTGTTACCGGTACTATAAAATGACTGAACTGTAATTTTTAAAGTTTTATTAAGCAGAAAGACTTCAGTTATTTTATTTGATGTGCCACTAGACAGAATTGTAAATGGAAGCTCACAGAATTAAGTGAGTTATCTCTGGAAAAGAGCAGAGCTGGTAATCTCAGGTTTTTGCGTTACATATATATTGCTCTTTCCATCATCTTATGGCTGCTTCAAAGGTTCCTTATAGGTTTAAAGTTTACTCTAACTCAATGAATTCCTTTGGTCATTCCACATGTAATCCTCCTGGAGCACATTATCAATGGCAATCTTTGGACAGTGCTAGGCCTATCAGTGGTGAATCTGGGATGGCTGAAGCTCATGCTGAGTCAGGTCTATACTAATCTAATTCTCCTAAATCTGATGGGAAGTACATTTTCCACAAACAGTACTCATCTTGGAAAGTAGACCAGCATCCTAATAAAAGCAGAGGTTTTAGTGTAAGACAGATCAACATTCCAATCCCACAAAATGAGTTTGCTTAGTGTACAGCTTTTCCTAGTCTTCATACTTATGAAAAGACATACCTATGTACAGCATCTAGAAGTGTACATAGCCCAAAATTTCAACTGAGCCCAACAAATATCTGTGGAATACATAAAAAGCTAGTTCCTTTCTATTCTTTATTTGGCTTGCATACAAATGATAGCATCCATGCATTTTAACGTTATTCAAAATTAACAATACAAAAATCCATGGAAACTGGTCCATTTTGTTTGTATTGATGTTTCTAGAACTACTAATTTCAACAGATTTGTTTTTTCATTAAAGAAGTAAGAATAAATCCCTGATCTCTTACACTGAATTTTGGTGAACACAATGAGATGGGAAATTGCTCTTTTACTACCAAATTGGGACACAAGCATTAATTATTTGAAGCTTATTCTAGCAATAGCCCAACTCCCCCACAGACTGGTACTGGTCTGTGGCCTGTTAGGAATGGATCACACAGCAGAAGCTGAGCAGCAGGTGACTGAGCACTACCGCCTGAGCTCTACCTCCTGTCAGATCAACAGTGGCATTAGATTCTCACAGGAACATGAACCCTATTGTGAACTGCACATGTGAGGGATCTAGGTTGAGTGCTCTTTGTGAGAATCTAACTACTGCCTGATAATCTGAGATGGAACTGTTTTATCTGGAAACCATTCTCAACCTCCCACCAGTCTGTGGAAAAATTGTCTTCCATGAAACTGGTTCCTGGTGCCACAAAGGTTGGGGACTATTGCAATAGACTACTAATCCTGCTAATGGTGTAACTCAAGTTACAACTAAGTTTAAGGTTGGAAAGCCCCAGTAAATAACTGAGGTCTTAGTGAAAGAGGGTAAACTGAAAGGTCAGAAAAAGTTATATTAGACACTATAGGTACGGGGGTGAAGATTTCAGAAATAATAGTCTTTGAATGAAAGCCCAAGATATGGCCTTCTTGGAAGAGCAAAACTCAATCAGGAAACTTGTCTTATACATTTTTCATAGATGTGCAAGTTAAAACCAGACCCTTACGGTAATCCATTAGTATGCTGAAGCCTCAGAGGAAATAGGACAAAACAGGTGCATTCATGCTTGATTTTTCCATATGTTTGTTATTCAACAGCACACATTGAGTGATGGATCCCATATCTAATTACCATATATTGGAGAGCTTTCTGGATTTTACTAGCCCAGTAGTGAAAATAATTGTCATTCAAAAAAGATAAATCAATGCTATAATAAGAATACAATGACTTATCTAATTTCCCCTGTCATATATTTATGTTACATATTTTTGGGAATATCAACTTTTCACTGAATTTAAGATGGTTTTCTGATAAAATTTTTTCGCTCTGAAAACCAATATAAATGTTTACCTGCTACAGTAAGAACGATAACATGCAACAATAAAAATAAACTTAGCTGTTATATGCAAAAGATCGTGCTAGTTGCAAGAAATAAAAAGACACATCAGAAGTAGTTGTTGACTCCAAACTGCTCAGAATCTGGTAAAACAGATGGCCTAACGCACAGTGATGGTATCACCCAATGTCCCATTATCACCCAGCTGTATTCTGTTCCTTTCCAGTCCTCATGCTCTAATCATTTAAGGTTCAGCTTAAATCCTATAAAAAACTTGGTCTGATATTTTGTCAGAAGACATCCTCCCCCTCCAATTTCTCAGAGACTTTTATCTGTACTTTGTATATTATTTGTAATTTTGTATTTTATGATATTATCATGCTCTTCATCACAACAAAGCAAATCTTTTTTTTTTTTTTTTTTATGCTTAGGTCATTTTTACAGTACGGGGGTTAAGGCTAAGGAAAGGACTCTTTTGAGCTTTCAGGAAATAAGAACAAGCCAATTACAAGGAGGGAAAAAAGTAAAACTGACCTTAGGTATCTGCACAGCAACATTTAATTCTATAATGTGGTGAATCAATGCCCACAAAATACTCAAGGAAAGAAAAAGAAATAATCCAAGTCTTTAGTAGCCAGCAGTGTTCAAGTACAAATACAAACAAAGCCCAATTTTTAACATGTAAGAATTCAGGGAATACTATTCTCATGAGTTCTTCTTGAAGAAGAATATCACTGAACAAAAATATATTTTTGGAAAGACTATGTAAAAAGATTAGTACTGAAATTTGAATCTATACATTTGTTGAACAATGATTTAAACATATGCAACGATTAAGGTGACAGAAGAGAATGTAAATGATACATGCCTGGGTGAGAGAGTGATAAGTATGGTAATTTTCTCAGTTATAATACCAGGACTTAAAGGATATTTTCAATACTTCAAAATAAGTAATGTGAATATAAACATATTTAATATCTCAAAGGAAAACACTAGAAAGATTATGTAATTAACCAAAATCAAGTGGATAAGAGGAAAGCACAGTATAAAGAAAAACAAATATACTAACTCCATCATTGGTTTTAGTGGAGAATCCAATAAAGTTTAAAGAAACAGAGGATTTAGGTTATAAAAGTTATTCTAGATCAAGAATACCAACTTTCTAATGATGAGAAGCCTCTCTCTCTCACACACACACACACACACACACACACACACTCTCTCTCTCTCTCTCTCTCTCTCTCTCCAAATAAAGCAAAAACAAAATACAAAAAGCCTTAAAGATGGAAAAGCATAACATGAAACTATGCTAGAATTAAAATTAAATATGTCTGCCCTATTGATAGTTCCACGAGGGAAAGGATGTCTGCTTGTTTTGTCCATTGCTGTGTCTCCAGCACCTGAAACACTGCCTGGGTCATGACTGCAGGAAAAAATTTAATTAAGGAATGAAATTTTTACTGGCTAAATTCACATATTAAAGAAAAATGCTTTCAGGTTACACCAAATAACTAAACCAAATGTTCTTAAGTATATCTTCCATCAAAAAAGAGACCAAGACCAAAATTACTGGACTTTTATAGACAAATAATAAAAATACGTTGCATCAGTATTTATGAGATATAGCTGAGGCTGTGCTCAGCAAAACAAATCACTGTATTAAATATTTATTAAAGGAACAACAAAAGAAAAGGAAATAAACACATTAATCATTCATATTCAGAAATTAGTTAAAATATCATGAAACCTAAGGAAAGTAGAAGGAAGAATATTGTAATGATTAAAATAAATTGATGAATTAGAAACAAAAGGGTAGGACTAGTAAATAAATACAAAAGCAGGTTCTTTCAAAAAATATAATAATATAAATAAATTTTAGCTGCCAGGATGCTTCAATGTTGGTACTTAAGGAAGGTAATTTTTGTTGTGGGTGCAGTCCTGTTCATTACGGGATGTTGAGCAGCATCCCTAGAAGATGCCAGTAGCCCTCCCACTGCTAGCTCTAACAACCAAAACTGTTTATGAACATTGCCAATTTTCCTCTTGGGGGAATCAAAATTGTTCGAATTGAGAACCACTGAAGTAGCTCAGTCAAAAAGGAAAGGAAGAAGCACAAACACCTAATATAAGAAATAATAAGGAAGCAGTGATCAGTCAGGGAAAATTTAGAAAATGAAAGGCTGTTTTAATAAACTGTACAAATTAATATGAAACCTGAATAAAATTCATATTATATATTAAAGTAAAATTAACAAAAACAAAATATCTAATATATGAATTACCAGAGAAAGAAATTTGTCAAAATCCAATCATCTCCAAAAAAGTTGAAATCTACCCCTACTACAATGCTGTCGGACCCTTCTAGATACTTGGCCACATAATTTAGTAAAAGAAAATAACATTAGAAAAAAATTAAGAAGATAAAATTAGTGTTATTGTTTACAGATGCAATTTAATTTTGCTAATATTATTGTTTACCTGGAAAGAAAAGTATATTTTACTTAGAAACTATTAGAAAGAATAAGAAAATGTAGTATGTTAGCTCAGTATAAAATTAAAATACAGAAATCATTTTCCTTTATGTATACAAATAATCTCTATTACAGAAGATCATGGGGGAAAAATACAAGATATTCAGGAATAATACTGATAGTACATTTTCAGGATCTAGATTAAGAGAATATCAAAATACTTCTGAGGGTATCAAAACAATACTAAGTATTTAAACAGGCAGATTCCATTTCATAAAGATGTTAACCTTAAGTAAATCTATACATAAAATACCAACAGAAAATTTGAGAGAATTGAAAAACCTGATGCTAACATTAATATAGAAAACAAAATCAGAAAGAATAACTAGGATGATCAAGAAAAAGAAGAGTAATCTGGTGTGGAATGTGGGGATTAAAAGAAGAGGTAGATTTACTGTTATCAAAAAATAAAGTAAAGCCACAATAATTAAATCAGTGTAGTATTGGCACTTGAATATACAGTCATAAAATTGGAACAGCCTGGTAGTACATAAGTCCAAATAAGTAAAGCGTATATGTATATTTAAGGTAGCATTTAACACTAAGTGGAAAATATTGTGGTAAAACATTTGCGCAGCTTTATGGAAAAACAAACAAACAAACAAACAAACAAACACCTCAAGATAAATCCCCTGTACTGTAAAAATGACCTAAGCATAAAATTTTAAACAATACATTTAGTTCAGGAATTTTTAATGACTTTAACTGACAATGGAATAGGACGGTACTCCTCAGTAGATGATATCAAGATCTCAGAAACTGTATAAGAAATGATTAATAAAATGTTAACATCATCATGTTGTTGAGTCTGTTAAACACATGGTACTTACGAAAATGCAAACTTTTTTTGTTACTTAAAATGACATAAATTAATCAAAAGGTAAAAAGTGGAAAGCATTTGCAAGGGCTAACTTTCATAATATAAAAGAGTTCCTTCAGAAAGATAAGTGAAAGATCAAGATCCAAATAAAAACAAGGGCAAAGACAGATGACAAGTAAAACAAAATTAAAATAAAATCAGCTATTAGCTATTCTGTTACAATATGCTAAAAACCACATATCATAAATGAAGTAAAAATTAAAACTACAATGAATGTATTTTTATCCATCATATTTTTAAAATTACATAACTTACTGTGTTAGTGAAAGTGCAGAAAAATTGGCACTGTCATGTCATATATTGTTTTATTGAGGATAAATACTGTATCTAGGGAGATTGATTTGGCATTATCTAGCAAACTTAGAAATATTCTTCTTTCTATTCTATTTTTAGGAATGTACTCTGCAGATATACTATAAATTGTGCAGAATACTGATGTGTAATGATATTATTTATAATAGCAAAATATTGAGACAAACTTTTGGAAACATGGGACTGATGAAATCATGTATGATTGCTCAATTTATCTTGTATCTTATGATTGTGAGTTAAGTGAATGTATCATCTCTTCAAAAGGAAATAAATTGTTTAAAACTAATTGCAAAAATTATGATAAAAACGTGAAAGAAGATATGTACAGTATGATCAACAAATGCTGATTGTGAAATCCAGAATACTAGCCCACATGAGTCATCTTTTGTTAATTTAAAATTCATATTGACAGATAAGCATAACCGATAAAGCTATTAATACAGCTTTTCCCTACTGACCCAGAGAACTTCAAGTCTGAGTTTTCACTGGACCAAATGATTATTTTCTCTATACAGATTGGGGATTCTATTGCCCAAACTTGCAATAACTGCCCATTTTGAATATTCAAATTCCAAGCCTCATTGCAACTATGATACTGCTTTCTTCTAAGTGTGAGCCTCAGAAACACATTTGAGCATTTGTATAAGCCCAACTGACTGTGTCTTTTTTGTTTGTTTGAGGCTTTCTTTGAGAAACAGAATCTCGTTTTGTCATCCAGCCTGGAGTACAGTGGTGTGATCAAATCTCACTGCAGCCTTGAACTCCTGGGCTCAAGCAATCCTTTCACTTCAGGCTCCCAGGTAGCGAGGACCATGGGCACATGACACTATGCCTGGCTATTTTATTTTATTTTGAAGAAATGGGGTCTCACTGTTTTACCCAGGCTGGTCTTGAACTCCTGGCCTTAAGTTATCCTCCCGCCTTGGCCTCCCAAAATGCTGGGATTATAGGTGTGAGCCCCCATCCCCAGCCAATGACTTACTGTTTACTCAGCAAACATTTACTGGGCATCGATTTCACTATTGGCATAATCATAACACTTCCTCCTACATGTGAGCCTCAGAATATTTCATCAGGAAGTAATCATGCATTTGCATAAGCACAATTTACTTTTTAGTCAACAAATATTTAATGGGCATCAATTACATGCCACGTAGCATGGAAGGTACTGGAAACAGAAAAAGACATGATCCTTGCCTTTAAATAATCTGCATGGTAGTCATTATTCAGGGAGAGAAGAATATAAAAGAATTTAATACAATTTGGTCTACATTAGAATAGCAGTCACAAACAATAAGTGTGGCAAGAGGTTAGAAGGAGATGGTGATGATGCCCAGGGAGATTCAGAGAGGGCTTTAAAAACCGAGGAAATTCTACTTTTACTAGACGGTCTACAATTTTAAGTGACAGATAACAGAGTCCTTGCTTTTTTGGACCCTAATGATAAAAGACTGAATAAACATAAAAATAAAAAAGTGATTAGTGAGGCTATTAAAGTTTTAAGTTCACATTAAACCTAAAAAATTTTTTTTTAATTTAAAAACTTTAAAAAACATTAAAATTAAAGTGGAATTCCTAGTTCCTTGATATCTCATCACATTACAAAATTCTGTTTTTAATAATATCAGAACTTAAATGTAGTTTCAAAACATTTGCCAGAAATAATAGCTTTAGTTTTAAAATGGTTCCTCCAAAAGCATGTTCCAATTCAAGGCAAGTGCTCATAAGCTAAAAATGTAAATTTAAAAATTTTTGTTTTTAGAATTATAATTACATATTTAATTACATATTTAGTATGAGTTTATAAAAAAAGGAAAGTAAGGCCAGGTATGGCGGCTCACACCTGTAATCCCAGCACTTTGGGAGGCTAAGGCAGGCAATCATGAGGTTAGGAGATTGAGACCATCCTGGCCAACCTGGTGAAACCCCATCTCTACTAAAAATACAAAATTTAACTGGGCATGGTGGCATGTGTCTGTAATCCCAGCTACTTGGGAGGCTGAGGCAGGAGAATCACTTGAACCTGAAAGTTGGAGGTTGCAGTGAGCCGAGATCATACCAATTGCACTCCAGCCTGGTGACAGAGCGAGACTCTGTTTTTTTTGTGTGTGTGTGTGTGGTTGTTTGTTTGTTTTTTAGAAAAGCAAAAGAATCATTGTGATAAGTGACATCAATAACTGCTTGGAACAGTAAAAGGGAAATAAATTAATATTTAACATAAGTGGAGTAAATATAACTATAAATGGGGCAAACACTATACAGAATTTTGTGGTGCAGCCCATGGAATTCTGAATGTCTTAATATGTTGTGGATAGATATACATTTTCCTTGACTGAAGATTTTAAGAACTTATTTTTTCAGATAGTATGCAGGCTTTTTCATGTATGACCTGGTTTTAATTGACAAAAATAAAAAAGTGGCACTAGGCGGGGTATGGTGGCTCATGCCTGTAATCTCAACACTTTGGGAGGCCAAGGTGGGCAGATTACCTGAGGTGGGGAGTTCGAGATCAGCCTGACCAACATGGAGAAACTTCATCTCTACTAAAAATACAGAATTAGCTGGGCGTGGTAGCGCATGCCTGTAGTCCCAGCTACTTGGGAGGCTGAGGCGAAAGAATCAATTGAACTCGGGAGGCGGAAGTTGCAGTGAACCGAGATTGCACCACTGCACTCCAGCCTGGGCAACAAAAACAAAACTCCATCTCAAAAAAAAAAAAAAAAAAATAGATAAGAAAGCCTAAAGCAGTTGGGTGCAGTGGCTCATGCCTGTAATCTCAGAATTTTGGGAGGTTGAGATGGGTGGATCACCTGAGGTCAGGAGTTCAAGATCAGCCTGGCCAACATGGTGAAACCCCATTTCTACTGTAAACACAAAAAATTAGCCAGGCACGCCTGTAATCCCAGCTACTAGGGAGGCTGAGGTAGGAGAATCACTTGAACCCGGGAGGCAGAGGTTGCAGTGAGCCAAGATGACACCACTGCACTCCAGCCTGGGCAACAAGATTGAAACTCTGTTTCAAGACAAAAAAAATAAATAAATAAAAATAAAGAAATAAAGAAAGCCTAAAGCAGCTCTCAGGAAACAAAACAGAATGTTGAGGAAAGGAGACAGGTGATGTGCAAGGGTGCTAAGACTCGCTGATGGGAAACATTTGCTTAGCATAAACCCAACTCTGCAGGCAGAGTCCCAAATAGTCAACAGTCTAGTCCCAAATAATCTAGTCCCAAATAGTCAACAAGCAGATGTACTCATCTGCCATCCCCGGAGACTTCAGCACTGAAGAGTTGTTTCTTCATTGTAAAATATCAAATGGGTGAGTAATTTTGCTTTTCTACTTGGCGAAAAAAAACATTCATTCAGTTTCTACTAGCTTAAAAGTCACTGTATTTTGCAGCTACCTATGCGTGCAATCAGATATGGCTCAATGGACTCTGCTCACCTCACAAGCATGAATACAATATTATTTAAAGGTTAGCCAACTTTCATTCTGTCAAAAGAGCATAAGGAGAGAATTTCAGCTATGTGGGTCTATATGATGCCAAATATTTTGCTGACAGCTTTCTGAATCCACACCTAGAGATCACTGGCAGAAGGCGATAGTTCAAGCTCAAAAATTCAATAAATCATTTCATTATATAGTTATTGATTCTACCACATATAATAAAGGAATGTATGCAAAATTGAACATGTTAAGGCTGGGAAAGATTTATAGAAAGGACAGTGAACGGCTTATGTGAGGCTTTGAGGAGAGGTCAAGGCCAAAAAGTGAGGTAGAATTTTGCTCTAAATAAGACTTTACCAATAATAAAGGATATTGAAATTGAAAAGTATTTAGCTTCTGAAAGTAGCGTTCCTGACATATGGTTAAAACAGATGGTGTATTAACACATACTGTAATGTCTAAAAAATTAGGACTTTTTAAATTGGGGCCCATATACTGCTTAAGAAATTGAGCTATCTGACCCTTCAAGACTCTTACTTTATTCTCCATGATCAGCCATGAGAGTTCTAAAGGGGGAATAAGTGGTTCAGCAATTTTTATCTTGTTCCATAATACTATCTGGTATCAATAGAACCAAACTATTAACATCTACTTCCTCAAGGACAAATTTCATCCATCCATTAGTTATAATATAGATGTTCAAAGGGGCTGAGATAAAAAATCACAAATGGCAAATTAATAAAACAGCCATTAAGGAACTTGGACATATTTGAAGTGTACATTGAACTGAAACATTACCATGGAGAACAACCTTGAAAATATGTTCTTTGAAGCTATTTTCAGAGGTATAGATGTGGCCCAATATGGCACTTTTCATGTTCTCCATGCAACTGCTTTCACCTATCCTGACATCTTCAATTTAGGAAGTATCACTATTCATGTTGCACAATTACTAACACTGAATATACTTATCACATTCTCTGGAATGTGGCTTTAAGCTATCCTGGGTATTTCAGACAGTTAAGATTCTTGGATGATCCCAATGTTTCCCTTTAATTATTTCTAACAGTCTTCTGGACTAATAATACTTATAAAACCTTGGGAATGGCCTATGAACCATAGTGAGACCCCATCTGTACAAAAAATAAAAACAAAAAAATTAGCCAGGTGTGGTGGTGCATTCCTGTGGTCCCAGCTACTCGGAGGACTTAGGCGGGAGGATGACTTCTGCCCGGGAGATCCAGGCAGCAGTGAGCAGTGATTACGCTACTGAATTCCACTCTGGGCAACAGACACCTTGTCTCAAAATTAATATATAAATTTATAAAACCTTAAGAGTTAATTCTTTAGAAAGCACTTTATTTTAGCTTAACACAATTTATTTGATCTAGCACCAAATCCTACCTACTTGATGAGCCGTATTTTACTATTGCCACTTTTTGTCTACCATTACAATCAGTGATTAGTGATTGGATTAGTGAAGAGTTTTGAATACTTCCGTTGTAATAACTATTTTGGGGCTCAATATGAGACTAGATTAGCAAATGCAAAAGAGCCACTCATGATAAACGAGTCAACCATGACTAACGTGAAACTGTTGCAATAATTACATAATGAATATGGTAGCAACTTTTTATTGTAAGGGCTTTGTAAATGTAGCACAGCACACTGTACTTTTATAATGATAATCACAAGTTCTTTGAAGAAAGGTATGTAATTCAACTCCCATCCACGGTCCCTAGCAGAATGTCTTTCACAAAGCAGATGTTCATTAAATGACATCTGAATTAATAATATACTATTAAAGAGAACTCAGGTATGAATCTAGAATTTTGTTTTAAAAACTTGCTGATTATACTTACATACAACACTGCATGCAGCAACTACTCAATAAACATGTGTGTAAAAGATTAAGTTTGGTCCAACAATTGCTCTGAATCAAACTTGTGACATAATTCCTGACTCAGCCTCCACAGAATATTTAAAGTATAGTAATACAGTAAAAGGATTTTTCTACCACTTAATGAACAGTTGGTAGGGTCTTGAATGCTACCTTTCGATATGCAATATAGAGGCCTTAGGAAGAGAGGAGTTTCTTTTTTCAACACATAGAATCAGGGTCTTAAGAATGACTTTGTCAAAACTCCAGTTTTCATCGCTAAGGAACATTGATTGTTTTCCGTGGGCTTGTAAAGGCGTTATTTGCCCTGGTCCTTTTGATGAGTTGAGACTGTTCACATAGTAACTTCAGAATGAAAAGAGCAAACCCTTCGTTTCCTCTGGTGGCACTTTGCCTACTGTCAGACTACAAAAAAGGGAGAAGCATGTGAGGTGACCTTCTCAATGTTGTCTGAACAATGAGGCAATCATTATAACTCACTTTCTGTCAATTTTTATATGACACTGTCCAAGGCAATTTGGGGCTCCTTTCAAATAGTTTGCATCAAAAAAAAAAACATTGAATGGCATTGTCACCAGTACTATAGTACAACAAAAACCAACTATTGAGAAAGGCTGGTGTCTAACTAGAAGACAAAAATACTTTAGATGTGGAAGCCATTGCTCTGATTTTATAAAAGACGTTTTTAAAACATCATTATTATCGATTCACTTATACAGTCAACTCTATTCTGCTTAGTACTCGAAGTGTGCACTCAAATGGATAATCTAAAACACGGAGAATTCAAATAACATTTATATTAAATCTGACATCTAACCTAAACATTTTAGGGTATGCCTAAATTTGCCTTTCTATTTCTGTTTGTTCTGATAACTTTTGAATTTGGTTCTCTGGTCCTGGAAATGCCACATTTAGCCAAAGAAGAACAGTTTAAGAGACAATGCTTTTGATTAGGGGATAGCATTAAACATTAGCTAGTTAAGTTGACACTCAGGAAAAATCAGAGCCATTATTTTGATGAGTTTGGCATGAGTTTGGCATGAGTTCTTGTGCCCAGCACAAGAAAACAGGCAACTGTTTATATTTGGTCACCAGATAATATTCTACATTTAACAAACCACTTAATATTTACAACTTGAGAAAAGTTATCCCACAATAAAAGCCTGTGCTTTTTGATAAATATTCAAATATTTGAAAAATAAAATTTAAATATTTCAAGTCTATTTTAGCCACAAAATTCTGATCATACTCTCCCTATTTACCTAATTCCTGCTAACAATAATTCAAATGACAATTACGATATACTTAGAACATTGCTTTTCAAGAATGTACCAAACAAAAAATAAAGGATGATACCTATAGCCTTCTTTTTCTGGAGAATCAAAACATAATAAAAAATGGAAGCTTTCTTTGCGCTGTAAATAATTCAATAAATTATGGGGCAAATAAGTATATTTTGAAGGTTTTTAAAAAATTTCTGGTAGACTACAAAGGAAGGATCCAACTCGTATGTTCACTTATTTAAAATCAAACATAGAAGATTAAATTCATGCAAGCCAAAGAACACCTGCCTTTCAGAAAGAGAACAGAGTTCTAAATGCTGAAATCAGGGGGATCATACTTAATTGCTCAAGAAAGAGCAAAAGTGAGACATGCTATTATATTTATTCTGAGATAAAACAGGCCATTGCCTATGATTGTGGGTTTTGGATAAGAAAAGTTAAAAATCTTAAGATGATTGTGAGTCAATAATGGAGCTACTGGGATACAAATTTGCCTATTTGTCACTCTAAGGAACCTCTTCTGTCTCAGCACAACTTGCTTTTTGTCTACTGATCAAACATTTCAGGGCCTTCAAACTCATGTAACATGTTTCTCCTAGAACAGCTACTTACCTTTTCCTTCCTAGAGCAGTGAGTGCACCATGAAAATGTTGTCATTGATGAGAACCCACTTTGATTCTGGTATAGAGTGAGTTGTGCTTTTTTGCTTTAGTCATGCTGTGTGTTGTCTGTAAGCCTATTGTGCTATTTTATATTCCTAAATTTGGCTATAACAGGCATATCAGTTGACTGCCCAACTTTCAAGAAATGTTTGACACTATCTACTAAAGCTAAACATGGCTAGCCTATGACTATGCAATTCTATCCTTATACAAAGTCCCAAGACAAATGACTGTACATGTCCACCAAAAGAAAATGAATAGGATTTGTTTAGCAACTTTATTCATAATAGCTCCAAACTGAAAATAACCCAAATGTCTATCATCAGGAGAATGGATAAAGAAATTGTAGTATATACAATACAAAGGAATATTACATTGCAGTAATAATGAATGAACTAAGATGTACAAAACAGCATGAAGAAAATCAGATATTTTTAGTTGCATGAGAACAAAAAGTCAGATACAAGTTGGCCCATATAGTATGATCCTATTTATATAAAGTTCAAAAACAGAAAAAAATATATATGTGTAGAAGACAAAATGGTAATTAATTCTTGACGGGGAGCTTTGTCTGTGAAGGGGCATTAGGAGAACTTCTGGGAGTGGTAGAGGGTTCCATGCATCTGGATAGTGGTTACACAGGAGCTTTACACATTAGATTTGAGCACTTTGTCTACAAATCATTCCTCACAAAAGCACATATCATTATTTAGGATTTAGTTTATGCTAGGTATTTATATAAGAACTAGTGATACACCAGCAAACAAGATGATAGAGTAATTGTATGTTTAATTGTGTGTGTGTAAGTCTTTTTAATATAGATTGAGAGTTATGTAAAGTCAAGACCTGTCTGACTAAATTTTGTATGCTCTTGGATGAGAAAACATTCAGGCTCTTAAGAAAGAATATCAGCAGGGCATGGTGGCTCACGCCTGTAATCCCAGCACTTTGGGAGGCCCAGGTAGGCAGACCACTTGAGCTCAGGAGTTCCAGACTAGCCTGGCCAACTTGAGGAAACCCTGTCTCTATTAAAAAATACAAAAATTAGCCTGGAGTGGTGGTGGTGGACCTTTAATCCTAGCTACTGGGGAGGCTGAGGATAGAGGATTCTTTGAATCCAGGAGGTGGAGGTTGCAGTGAGCCCAGATCATGCCCCTGCACTATAGCTTGAATAACAGAGCGAAACTCTGTCTCAAAACAAAAACAAAAACAAAAACAAAACAAAAAGGCCAGCACAGTGGGTCTAACGACTGTAATCACAGCACTTTGGGAGGCCGAGGAGGGCAGATCACGAGGCCAGGAGTTCGAGACCAGCCTGGTCAACATTGCAAAACCGGTCTCTACTAAAAATACAAAAATAATAATAATAATAATAATAATAATAATTAGCCAGGCATGGTGACACACACCTGTAATCCCAGCTACTTGGGAGGCTGAGGCTGGAGAACTGCTTGAACCTGGGAGGTGGCAGTTGCAGTGAGCTGAGATGACGCCACTGCACTCCAGCCTGGGCAACAAGTGAGACTCTGAGAAAAAAAGAAAGAAAGAAAGAGCGAGCGAGCGAGCGAGAGAGAGAGAAAGAAAGGAAGGAAGGAAGGAAGAAGAAAGGAAGGAAGGGAGAGAGAAAGAGAGAAAGGAAAGAAAAAGAAAAGAAAGAGAAAGAAAGAAAGAAAAAGAAGGAAGGAAGGAAGAGAGAAAGAGAGACAGGAAAGAGAGAAAGAAAAGGAAGGAAGGAAGAGAGGGAGGGAGGGAGGGAGGGAAAAAGAAGAGGATATGGCTTCTCTACTAACTCTAGGGTGGCTGAGGAAATAAAAATGTATGTACCTATGTTGGTTGCTTCTAACTAGAATCAATGTCCTTGTCAAAGTGCTTTCTACTACCAACTCTTTCACAAATAATCACTTGTCATCAAGTAATACAATGATCACCTTAATTTTGATTAATGTCAGCTATCGTAGAAAAGAAAAATACTTACTGGATAGTCAGAAAAAATATTCGGAAGAATATTACTTAGTTCACATGAGATGTATATCTCAGTAATATTAAAACAGCCACTAGAAAGATGAATTATAATAAAAAGCATTTATATCGAGTGTGCTTTTCACATTATTGCCTTTCTAAACATTGCTCTCATTATGCCCTGGGGGAACTAATTTGGTCTTAATGCCAAGGAAAGGGACAATAAGAAACTAAATGACATTAGTTGTCTAATAAAACTGTTGAAATGCATATCCTTGAAAATGTATTTATGGATTGATCAATGGATCCAGAGGTTATTTCTCTCCAATGGCATATAAAACATATCAAAAATCATCAGATCGTCCTACTTTTCACTGAAGGAAAAATACATTCTGACTCTGGATAAAGAGAGATGGTCTGATTTCCCAAGCTCCTAGTATCTGAAATTGCCCTCTGAATTGCATACTTTACAAAAGTGCTCAGTCACCTCCTTTCAATCTCCAGAAGACAATATTTCTGAGAGCAGAGAGACCATTTTATTGATGTTGGACTTTTGCTCCTAGACATGGAACTAATCCTATTAAAGAAGAGGTAAAGGGAAGGTGGAAATAAGATGATATTGAGAAATCATGACTCCTGGCAAGAGTAATGTGTATTACAGAAGTACTTAATAAAAAACATGGCAACAGGGAGAGAGGGAAGAACAAAAGTAAGAAATAATGAAAAAAGCAGAAAGAGAAAAGGAGTTAATTTAGCTTTAGTTAACAGTAAAAAATGAAAACTAAGTAAAAGTTAGGATGTTCTCTTGCTTTTCTGTAAAATGTGTCCAGAATTACAGAATTATTTTAAAAGATTGGAAAAAAAGTCTGGATGTGGCTAAAGGTTGTGGTTTGGAAGGGGAAATGGTGTTATTTAAATTATGTTTTGAGTCTTGCTCTTTCATATTAACCCAGAGAAAGTCTGATGTTTTCCTGAGACTCTCAGCATAAAACGATGCAGGAAATTTTCCCCACAGAATGACTCAGATGAACATTATTCACCTCAGAAATGAAACATGTATTATTGTTAATGTAAGATTTGTCATTCATTTATAACTGGTTTAAAACAGCTATTTGTAAAACCACCATAGTATTTAAAAAATTAACTAACTTTAATTTGACAAATAAAAATTTATATATATATATAAAAAATATACATATATGATATATATATATCATGTACAGCATGATGTTTTAAAATACATATACATTGTTGAATGGCTAAATGGAACTCATTAACATATGTATCTCACACACCATTTTTTTGTGATGAAAACACTTAAATCCACTTTTAGCGATTTTCAAGAATACACTATAGTTATCACCTTGTACAACAGTTCTCTTGAACTTATTCCTTCTATGAAACTGAAATTTTGTATCCTTTGCCCAATATCTCACCAACCCTTCCTCTCCCCAAGTCCCAGGTAACTACCATTCTACTCTCTGCTTCTATGAGTTAAAATATTTAGACTCCACATTTGGTGAGATCATGTGGTATTTGTCTTTCTATGCCTGGCTTATTTCACTTAACATAACATTATCCAGGTTCATCTATGACAGGATTTCCCTCTTTCTTAAGGCTGAAGAGTACTTCATTGTGCATATATACTGTATTTTCTGTATCTATTCATGTTGATAGCCATCTCAATATTGTGATGCATTTTTATAAATAAAATAGTTTGTATTCAATTTCCTATTGTGTTACAGCCATTCTCTGCATATTGACACACAGTATAGGATATTTGATAAATTTGTCATTGAAGATAATCACAGAGGCTGTATTGGAAAACTGTACAAAGGATAACTGCATTGAATGTGATACTGACTAACAATAATCTGTAATTTACCTTTAAACTAAAAATATTTGATTCTACAACCAGGCAAAAGCTAAGATTCTCAAGCTAATATATAAACATTAGAAGATCCAATGGGAAGATATTAACTGCTTATATAAAAATAATGAGTTAAAATTCTCTGTCACTTTGCACTACAAAAAGTTTGACCATTCAATCAAAAAAAGATATAACAAGTTAAAATTGTGTTTATGTAGCAGGTAGATCCTTTCTTACGATTTAGTTTACAGTGAACACATATAAAAAGCCTTCAAATTATTTGGAACATTAGGTAACACTATATAGTTTTTGCTAAGTTTCAAAATGTTCACTCTGATCCCAGCACTTTGGGAGGCCGAGGCGGGTGGATCACAATGTCAAGAGATCGAGACCATCCTGGTCAACATGGTGAAACCCCGTCTCTACTAAAAATACAAAAAATTAGCTGGGCACGGTGGCACGTGCCTGTAATCCCAGCTACTCAGGAGGCTGAGGCAAGAGAATTGCCTGAACCCAGGAGGCGGAGGTTGCGGTGAGCCGAGTTCGCGCCATTGCACTCCAGCCTGGGTAACAAGAGCGAAACTCCGTCTCAAAAAAAAAAAAAAAAAAAAAAAGTTCACTCTGTTAGATGCATATCATGCCGTAAGCTAAGACAGATGAGAGGTACGGATGTGAACTTGTAAGAAGAGACTGAACTTCGGAAGCACACTGATGAGGGTATGAATTGTGATTCTACTGTTTAACAGCTGTGAGACCTTGAGAAAAGTACTTTAATTGCTGATGCATTGGTTTTCTTATCTGTAAAATGTAAATTAACAACACAAATCTCTCATAAAAGGCTAGAGGAAAGATTAATAGAAATACTGCTCACAGAGCTTGTATCAAATAGCTGAGCACATTATAAGACCTCAATAAGAGGTAATTTATTATTAATGTTAGAGAAAGGTTTAAATTATTAATATTATAAACACTGTGAACTTTTCTCGTTACAATCGTTCTAACAAAAGCCAATGAATGAAGCCGGGAAAGGGGTATACATATTAAGATTAGAATCTGTCTGGGGAAAGAAAACACTTCAGAGTTTTACATTATTAAGTGCATCCTGAGTAATCTGAGTTATAGGGGAAGAAAGTGTTAAGATACCTAGAAAGTTTCAATTATCAATGCACAGTAGGGATCACGTTAAAATACCATAGCATAAAGTTTTCCAATCAATTCCAATTCATGCTTGGTATAATAAAAAATTAGATATATGTTTTACATATCACATGTAAGCACAACTTGATCCTCTACTATTCTTTCTTTTTCATTTACAATCTGATTAGTGATCAATGTAAATCTAACTTTATTAAAACAATATTTAATAATGGGATTTGCCAAACTTTACATATATATTTCTCATGTCTGACTCCTAAGTAGTTTTTAACATGAAAGAAATATGTTACATTTACTAAACATAGCCATGTATGTACATTTCCCTAGAGGTGTGGATATTATTAAGTCTATGGAACACCTCCAGTGGCCATTAATATCTTTCCTGAAGTTATATGGCATTTAATGAATGTACCCACCTGGCAGGACTCTGGTTGGTATTCCACAACAAAGAGTTAAAACATCCCACTAATGAAATTTATAGTGTTTTGTGACATCGTTTCTGGTGGGGAGGGAAACTGCAAGTCACTTCTGTTATGGTTTAACTTGTTATGCTATTCGAGATGATGAATTCGTTGTCATAAATATTCAGCTTCATGCCAAGGAATAGTGAACTCAGCTAGTTGGCCCTTGTCCTGTCTTCATCTTCTGTCATAATTCTTACAACTAGCTACAATGAGACAGAGTCTTACTTCCCATGCAAATTAGTCATTTACTTTGATTTCCAGCTTCTGACTTACACATTTGCATAATTTTACAATCGTTAAATAATCGAAACTTTCAATAATCTAACCAAGTATACATTGTTCCTTTTAATCTTCTGATACGTTTGCGATGATTTATTGTCTTAGTGATTTGCACCCTCTATTCAAATCTACTTCTGCATTATTCATACCACACACACATATAAACCTGTAACCAAATATACTTGTTACTGGATAGATATTTACATATTTTATATTTACTTATAAGTATAAATTGTGCACATTTTATATATTTATATATTTTAGGTAAGATATGCATGTTTACTTGCTTTAAAAATAATATGCTCTATACTAATTTGCATGTTATTTGGTGAGGCATATGCCATATATTTAAAGCATTTAATATCAAAAACTTTTTAACATCAAGTTTATCTTGCTCCCTTAAAAATGCTCTATCTCTGAACCATTTTAATTAGGCCAAAATGAAATTGATTCCTTATGTAAAAGCATAAAAATAGTAAAGTAGATTTTAAAACTCTTATTGGAGAATAATTTCAAGTATGGTTTTATTTGATATTATTTGTAGATTAGATACACAGATAGATAGATGGCAGAACACATGAATAATGAGCATTCCTAAACTCAGGCAATTTGAACTGAGTTTTCTTGCACTTTTGGACTTTCATTTAATTAGTTTAGATCTGGTTAGTGACTACATGGAAGTTAATATTAGTTTTCACCAGTTCTAGTTTCCAAGTCTGGATTTCTAGAATTACGTGTCTCAGAAAATCTCACACTTCAGTAGCTGTTTTTCATAAGCTCATAAATTGTAATTATGCTGTCACAGATTAAATGTAAGATCCTACTAGTGCTTGGTTTTTGTAAAACTGTAAGAGCAATCTGCGCAAATAACGTAATGTGATTCGGTTATTCTTCAAAATATTAAACCAGTACCATTATTGCTACATGCCTTTTCTAATTTTTGCACATTTTATCAGATTAAATAAGTACCGTCTCATATCTTTTGGGGTTAATTTTATTAGTACCAAAAGCCCTGTCAGAATCTCAGCATTAGCATTTGGTTATAGAAACAGAATTTTCAATTTATGTACTATTTTTGCCACTGTGTTATTTAGACCCAAGTTCCTATTCAATAGCAATAAAAATATAGCCTGTCAATCATCAAAATAATCTCTATATCAACATCAGAGAGGACAGATAAAGCTCTAATCCCTATATCAGTTGCACACATATTGCTTGCAATCATGTGCATCCCTGACTTTTGAGTAATTTCTCTGAAACCCTTATCCATCATTATCTTGGGATTTTGACTTCTTAAATAATAGGTTTCTCCATATCTTCTGTATCAACTATGGTGCAGTGGTGGCTAAATGTAGTTCATCTAGTTCATGAAAAAAAAAAATTGGTGCTGATTTTGCTGATTGGTTGGGTTAACCAAATGTTCTAGTTATTTGACTAGGGAGGGGGTTTTTTGTTTGTTTTTTGCTCTTAAGCATGAAAATACTACTTTGCCAGAAGTGTCCCTTAGAAGAGTCTTTCCATGGTTGCAGGAAACATTGGCTTTCTCCACATTTCATAACAAGAAGTACAAATTTACACTTTATACAAGATTAGGGTGAGCAAATCCTAAACAATATTAAATATTCTAATTTTGAACTTTGGCTTGACTTCTGAGAGTGCCTGACATGCAGTGAATGTTTGAGAATCAAACCTCTAAATTCCAATCCTTATCCTGTGTAATTCGGGACCAGTGAAACTTCCATATTGGTAAGGTAAAGTAAAATAATAATAATAATAATGATAATAATAATAATAAGAGAAAAACAAACAGAAACTTTGCAAAGTAACTGTGTGGAAAGAGGTTCTTTTTGTTTTTGTTTGTTTGTTTGTGGGGGAGAGGGGAACTAGGAAAATTTTGCATGAGGAAAAATATAAGACATGATAATAAATATGATTTTTAAAAAAAAGGGCTGGGTGCAGTGACTCGCGCGTGTAATCCCAGCACTTTGGGAGGCTGAGGCAGGTGGGTCACTTGAGGCCAGAGGTTTGAAATCACCCTGGCCAATATGGCAAAACCCCGTCTCTACTAAAAATACAAAAATTAGTCAGGCATGGTGGCACATGGGTGTAGTCCCAGCTCCTGGGGAGGCTGAGGCAAGAGAATAACTTGAAACCAGGAGGCGGAGATTACAGTGAGCCTAGATTGCACCACTGCACCAGCTGGGTAACAGAGTGAGACCCTGTCTCATAAATAAATAAACAAACAAACAATAGCTGTCAACATAATTAATTTAATCAGTATAGTTTGTTTACAATAAAAATGTATTTAAAGTGTGAGCAGTATGGAGTTGATTCATTTTTTAAAAAATTGGAGGAGGTTAATATTGGCTACCTTAATTTTTTGCTCTGTTCTAATGCATATGAAGACTTAAAGGTTTTTGAAGCATTTTATTTTTATACTACTAAAGAAAGTATAAAAACTTTTGGGTGACTCAAAAGCAGATTAACAAAAATAGGCAGATTGACGATGAGAAGTTCCTCGAGTAATGATATATGAAAGAAATTCATGTTCGATATAAAGAGAAAGAAAGCAATGAACAACTTGTGAAAAATCTTGTTTGTATAAACCTTTGAATATTATATGCTGTCATCAATGCTTAGCAACTGAAGAAATATGTGTCACTAATGAATCAGATTTTATTAAATGGATGTGTGATGTATGTGTTTGCATTTGCACGTATATTTGTCCCCCTTATCTGCACTACCATCAGTATTACTTATGTAACTGCAGTTATTCAGTTGAACACATCCTAATAGAGAATATAAAATCGTCCTCTTGAGAATCTAAGCAAATTACTTGGTTGTATTTAAGATCCATCATAAGTAGCTTTTCCTGTGTCAATTCATTATACCCAAGGGCAATTCCTCTATTTCATCCTTTTTCAAGGTCATGAATTGAGCTTGATTAATACGACTGCAAAACAGAATCATAAGTGGAAAATATCGGTCTAGTATCAGAGAAGGTTTTGCTAAGAAACTGAATAAGGGAAATCTTCATAATGAAAATGCTGCATAACAAGATAACAGTTGTACTGGAATTATAAAAATTATTTTGGGGGTGATGAACAAGAACTATGATAATAATAGATGTGAAGGCTATGGTTCAGTGGTTGTAAAGCAATTTTCTATATATTTAATGCAGCTGACAATATATCCACAAAATAGAGAAAAAAGCAAATTGAGTGAGCTGATCACAGTTATGTTATTTAAAAACTCCAGAACCATTAGATTGGAACAAGGAGATTCTGAGTGCATTGGGTAAAATGCACTGAGTCTCTGACATCTCACCACAAATATTCATGGCAAAAATTTTCCCATGAGAGGAAAAAATGTTTTAGGAAATGTCCATAAGTAGAGATAGGGCTGGGTTTATACTTTCTTTGCTAAAGAAATCTGTAGATTGAGGGGAGATTTAAAAATATTTCCTCAAAGAAGAAACAATCAAATATTCCTTCTTTTGTATAAGATAAAAAAATGCAATAAATACGTTCTTACCACAAAACAGTGGAAAGAGTTTAACTCTAGGTAATGGTTGAAGGAAAAGTTTGCTGAAGCATAGGATGCAGCAATGAAAATAAACGCGGTATGGGGTTTCACGATCAATGATTCACACCTAGGACTAATGCCAGAATTCTTAATAGTTAGCTGATCTCACAGGTGGGATTATATGTGCCATTCTCATATATGTCTCTAACGCTTGAATGTCTTCACTGTGGATGCCTTTGCTGACAGAAATTACTTAGTAAAATATGTGGACTTAGCCTAAATTTATAATTTGCTGTTAGATATTTTTTCTTTCCCCAGCGAATCTTCCACCACCTGAAGCATCTCTATGATAATAATCAACATCACCAATCACCAAACCAAAATCATCATGTCAGAATGTCCCTATGCCTAGTAAACTAGTTCTCCCTTGACCAAGTACTAAACCTTCTCGCTTGCCAAACTACAAGATACCATATCAGGGTAGTGTATACAAGTGTATATCACAGGCACATTCATCTATATTTAGCTATTTACAGGGTATATATCACAGGCATATTCATCTATATTTAGCTATATACAAAGATGTATAAAATATAGCATTTGTCTTCATTGGCAAATGACCCAATTGGCTTTCTCAATTAGGTCGTTTGCCAATGAAGACAAATGCTATATTTTATACATCTTTGATCTCCCACCAAATTTTCCTGTGCCTAACTAATAGTATTTATTCAGTGGCGAAGAAATCACACTAAATTGAATTCTGTTCATCCTCATCTTGTTAAAATATGTAACAGATCCTCGGACTGGGATTCTTCCTGACTCAGATTTGACTGCAGAACCAACCCAGTGGCTATCAGAATGCAACCCGAGTATTACACAAATCTCCATAGGCAGAATTGACACATGTGATGTAGGAGAACATACTCCATTATTCTTGGACCTTTCAGCTAGCATAAGGTATAAATAGAGGTCCAAGGGTCAGAAATCGAATTCTGGAGAAAACCTGTTATCAGATTTCTCCAGAGAAAGTTGTTGCTGTGCCCTAAGTCCTCTTTCCTGCTTCTATGGAGGAAGGGCTGAGAGGTGTTATCGCTCTGCAGTGGAAAGACACAGAGGGCAGGGGCCTGACTCATTTCTTAAAAAGTTAAACCTTATAGCCTGGCGTGGTGGCTCATGCCTGTAATCCCAGCACTTTGGGAGGCCGAGGTGGGTGGATCACCTGAGGTCAGAAGTTTGAGACCAGCCTGACCAACCTGGTGAAACCCCGTCTCTACTAAATACAAAAAATTAGCTGGGCATGGTGGTGCGTGCCTGTAGTCCCAGCTACTCGGGAGGCTGAGGCAGGAGAATCGCTTGAACCCGAGAGGCTGAGGTTGCAGTGAGCCAAGATTGAGCCACTGCATTCCAGCCCAGGCAACAAGAGCAAAACTCTGTCTCAAAAACAAAACAAAAGTTAAACTTTACTAGGATCTAACCCATGCCAGAGAAATAAACACACAGAGAGAAAGCCTGACTAACTGCTTTGATAGCAGAAACAGATAGGAGAGTACAGGTGTATTCAGACAGGGTACAACCCACAGAAGCTGTGAGAACCAAGGATGTAGACGGTTTTATCTGGATTAGATGTAGGCCAAGACTGATGGGGGTGGGGAGTCACTTTGGATAAGCTAAACTGGGATATAGGGATAAAGGGATCTCACCACAAAAGGACTGACTGTACACCACAGGTATGCAGGGGCTGGGGAAGGAGCCACAGAGGAATTATCTGCAATAGAATTGTCAGTTAAGGGAACTGCGGGTGAGAGAATCCAGCAAGGAACCTTTAAAGATTCCATGAAAACACTCATGAAAGGAAAAAAAGATGGCTTTTATATTGGCCTGGTCTACCTGAAAATCTCAACTTCAAACATCAGCCATGGCTGAGGGTTTATGAAGCCACCCAGATAAACAAGAACTGTACTATTTTTACACCTCCTCTGCTCTACACATCACCCCGGTCCCGGTAGAGCTAATGCAGCATCTAGATAGTAAGAGACTCTAAGAAAGAGGAGCTAACACTATGCTTCCATTCCCAACCAGAGGCTTCCACACTAAAGCAAACCTCATCTGGGGAGGATTTAACTGTTGACAACACAAGTTTTAAAGTTTGGATTAACATCTTGGACTCTATTCTAATTACTGAATTGGCACTGTGTTTGTGATCTAAAGTGTCTGTAGACCAGAAGAGATGTCATGGCTTTGCCAGAGGTTATGTCCAGGAACAGATGAAAATTATGCCACACTGTAATAAAGTATAAGGAGGACACACAGAGAAAAGAAATTCTTTTTTGCTTACATTATAAGCTTATACTGCAAACATTGGTTACAAATAGGTTAGTTTTTTAGTTAGTAAAATGAATTATCCCTTCCTAAAGTAATTTTATGTAAAGTCAGACTAGGAAAACTCAATATGTGATATCCCCAGCAGCCTGTGGGACAATCTGAATTGTTTGTGCTTTACGGGGAAAGAAGTGTGTGAAGAATAAAGTAGCAGCAGTGGCCCATGAAAATACTGCCTTATGGCCTGTTTTCCTGAGAATGTGTCTAGCTGATTTTATTAGGGAGGAAGAGTGACTGCCAAAGACAACAGAGGTGCCCCATTAATACTTGAAATATTAGAAAATGTGTTCAGATAATAGCTCGAACCCCTAGATGTGCCAAGAGGAAGGGAGACAGCAGGCTCTTAAACAGTGCTGTTAAAATTCACACTTATTTAAAACTCAGCAATTAGCTAACAAACCTTGGTGACAGACTGCTATGAATTTTGTGCTGACTCCATACACATAAATTAGACCATTCCAAGTTTCCCACGTGTAGCTTTTGACATTTGTTTTGTACAAGTAAGCTGGCCGTGGGGAGGCATAAACTTTGCTTTTAATTCCTTTGGCAACTGAGCTGTGGATCACTTTGTTAAATTTCTTGAAAGAGATTCAAAAGCTCTTTTTTGAAGATAAAAAATGTTGTCTCCATGGCATGGTAAGCTCTAAAATGTATTCTAATATGAGTAGTTTTCAAAATGATTTTTAGATCTGACTGCAGACAGTTAAATATTATGTAACTATGGTATATACAGTCATGTGTCACATAACCATGTTTTGGTCAACAGTGTCCTACGTATAAGAAGATGATCCCATAAGATTAGAATACTATATTTTTACAGTTTCTATGTTTAGATACACAAATGCCACTATGTTACAACTGCCTACAGTATTCAGTACAGTACTGTACAGCTTTGTAGCCTAGGAACCATAGTCAAAACCATTTAGCCTAAGTGCGTAGGAGGCTATAACATCTAGGTTTATCTAAGTATACTCCATGATGTTTGTACAGTGACACAATTGCCTAAGGATGCATTTCTCAGACACAGCCCAATCATTAAGTGACACATGACTGTAATTTTTTTTCCTGATTAATCAAGTGCTCCTACAGGTACTTTGGATAAACCAATCAAAAAAGCAGATAAAAACCCCTAAGAAGTACTCCCCCATACACGCACACACACACATATCCTGCAGACAAAGACAGAAAAAAAAAACAGATGTTGAATTTCAAGAATTTCCAAAATGTAAGTCTCTAACACAAAAGCATAATACCTCAAAATTAAGTATAAAATCAAAAATTTTACTTATAACCTTTTTGCTTTGAATTATGGTCATTAGCCTAGTTCTCTTTGAGCTATTTAAGCATAGGGTTTCTATTTTCCTACTCTGTACATTCCCTGCAAGCCTAGCAAAATAGTGAGAACATAATAGGTCCTCAGTAAATGTAGGATTGAATTAAGCAACATGGCAGTAAAAATGGTCCATTTTTAAATGTTGAGTATAACATCATATTGAGTAATTAAGTAAACATCAATTATTTCAAAAATAATTATTTAGCATGAAGGCACTGATTGATAAAATGTTTTCTAACTAAATTGGGCCTTAGTTTAGACTTTCATTACTGCAAATGTTGTCTTTGACTCAGCAGCATTAATCCCATTAATGTTCCATCCCAGAACTACAGATAAATCAGACTCTATATTTTAACAAAATTCCCAGGTGGTTTATAGACGCATTACGATTTGAGAAGTGCTAATTTATACGACTGGTTTTCAACCAAAACTACTTGTTAAAATCATCTGGTGTTGTTTTTAAAAATACAAAAAAGCCGGGGGGACCCTCTTCCTGGGCCATACTCCAAACCAAGTAAATATGCATATGAGTCTAGGGATGAAGTCTCTTTTTTAATGCTCCATGCAGTTCTCAGGTGCAGCCAAGTTGAGAAACATTGATTTGAACATAATAATGAGATATATGCTGGCTATGGTGGAATTCTCTGAATTGAAATAAATGAAATTGAACTTTGAAATTAAATCAGAGGAAATAAACTTCTAATACTGTATATTAAAACTCTTGTAAGGCATTACTTAATACCCTACAGATTTTAGGATCACATGGAAAGACACATTAGTCTAAACACGCCCTCTAAGGTTCATAAATACAGTCCAACAAAACATCCTATACTTACTCTTCGACTCAAAATCATCTTAAGCAGTTAGCATCAGTATGCAGACTAAAACTGAGGTTCAGAGCAAAGTTCTGAAAATTAAAGCAAACTTTCTTTACTGAGCCTGAAGAGGAGTAAATGTTATGTCATATTCATCTTTAAAGCCTGAAACACTGTTTTCCCTTAGGAAAAATCAATTCAATCAATCCTCCCATCAAGTAAACTAATATCTCATTATGACTTAGATTCTTGTTAAAAATTTGGCAGAGTATTCCAATTTGTTTTCATAAATCACCATAACTATACAGCACATCTAGAAATCTCCAGAATGAATAAATATTCTCCAAGCACATAACTAAATTGACCTAATATTTTGTGTTAATTCACCCCATCAATAAAATGACTTTCAAAAAGGAAGGTTTTTTTCCTAAAATCTAAATAATACAGTTGCCTGGGTATATTGTGTTTTTTGACAGTATTGGTAGAGATGATTTTTTTGACATTAAATGTGGAAAGTCTGAGCAAAAAAAGCTTGTATTCATAATAGATGTATCAGGAATGTAAAAAATGTGAATTCTATTTTTAATTCTGTCATGGACAAAAAAGGTAAACCAAAACTCAAAAAGAAGGTAATTAAAATAATGAAAATGATTTATTTTCTTATTTAGTCCTTTAATCAACCTAAGGAAGTAGGTATTATTATCCCCACTTTCCAGAAGAGGAAACTGATGTACAGAGAGGATAGATATGTTGGCAAAGTCACACTTTATTGAGTAGAATCTTATAACAATTCAACTCTTAGAGCCTTTGCAGTCAGACCGACCTCCATGAGAATCTCTAATATACTACTGGTTATCAAGACTCTACTTCTCAACCAGCAGGAGGGGAATTCCAGAAGTCTAGCCATAGAAACCTACAAGAAATATTTAGCGAACCTTAAAATGTATCTGGAATCCCTGTCTGATGCCAACTGCTTTGTCTCTGTCTCTCTAAGTGTTCTGGTCTACATCAAGCTATTCAGGTGTGTTAGAACTCACTAGGTATATTCAAGTAAACAGGATATCATCAATGTTTTCTAAGGATATAATCAGGCTTGCATCATTTTCACTTTATGAATAAGTCAAACTTCAGGGCTTTTTTCATATTTTTTAATCAAAAAGGGAACCATTGAAGATAAAAGAGAAAACATAAAAAGCTCTTGCTCTTTAAAGATTGACAAACAAGGTTACTTAAGTATGACATAACTTTGCTCATTTTAAGAGCTGGCCTGGAAACATTTCTTTGTTCAATAACAGAGTCAAGTCTTAGCTCAGATGATTTTTTAACCTATTATTTTTCAGCAGATGCATCTGTGTAAGATGTAGTAATAGCCAATGTACGTTCTTCAGTGTTGGAGTTTACTGGTCACTCAAACTGCAGAGTCCACAATTGCAGGCAGTACTATTCAGATAGACTAAGAATCAAATGGGGACTCAGGAGGTGTGTGATGCGATGGCCTCATACAAAGGGTAGGTGGCTCTTTCTTCCTTCATTATTTTTCATGATAAGTATTGAAAAAGCATCAAGGGTCAACAAAGTATGTCCCACAGGACAAATCCAGCCCACCTCCTGATTCTCTAGAGCCATGAGCAAAGAATAGTTTTCACATTTTTAAATAGTTCAAAAATTCAAAAGAAGAATATTTCATGAAACATGAAAACTGTGTAAAATTTAATTTTCAATATCCATAAATAGTTTTTTTAAAAAAACACAGCCATGCTCATTCATTTACTTATGGTATACAGCTGCTTTTAAGCTACACACCAGAGAGTTTGGTGTACATCATGGCAGAGGTGAGTAACTATGACAGAGAATGTATAGTGTAAAAAACGTACAATATTTACTATCTGGCTCTTTAAGCAAAGGTTTGCCAACCTTTCTCTGACACAATAATGAAAAAAAAAATCAATGTCTTTCAGCTTGGCAAATATGGCAGTGACTCTACTACTTGTCCTTTCTTTTGGCCTGAAAATAAACTGAATCTCTACAAGCTTCTGTTTCCTTCTATGTATTGTGGGACTAAAGAATTGGCTCATAGGAAAGAATTCACTTAGCAGACTGTTTTGCACATGAAAAGCACTTAATAAATTAATGTTTTCCTTAAGTTGGAAGTACTTAGAACCTTTTCTTCTCTCTCTGAACAAAATTGTACCAGTCCTTCAAAAGCATAACAAAATACTGTATTTTCATACAATCTTCCATGATTGCTCAGTTTAAATTAGTTGCTCCCTCTGTTTCCACAGCATTCTGTTGACCAGCCTGTTATATTATGATCCTTGATCTACCTTGTACTTTGGTTATGTCTAAGACCCTTCTTAAATGCAGAAGTTATTACTTCTTCAATGCAGAAATCATTTCTTACTAATTTTATGACTTGCATAATGTTAAGCACAGATAGGGCCTTATACATAGAGGACATTCAATGTTTACTGAACAAATGAAAAACTGAATGAAGGTGAAAATGAACAACTAAGTGGGGGTATTTAAGTAGGTTTACTGCCTTCCCAAATAACAGGCAACATGTTAACTGAGAGTTTCAGTCACAGGAATGTCAGGGAAAGGCTTTCTCCAACCAGTATCAAATATTAGACTCTGTCTAATTTATATCCTGCTATATTTTGCCTATGAAAACATATATTCCACTTGGCTTTATGTTATAAATTAAAATATGTCATAGCAATAGCAACTGCCAGAATCAAAAGAGGCATTTAGTGAGAAAATCATAGCTAATAAAATGAATAGGTTAATTAGAAACTTTGAATACATTCCATTTTTTCCCTGCTGTTCCATCAATTTTACTCCACCCTGTATTACTAATCCAAATGGCTTTATTAACCACATTCTTATCAAAAGTCAATTTGCTCTACCTTTAAACATACACACACACACAGACATACAGACAACCACTTCACACATGCACAAATACACTGTTAAAAAGCTAATAAAAGGAAAAGAAACTCAGGAAAAAAACCTATGAAGTAATTTATATCTCAATAAAACTCTTATTGAAGTTAAAAGCAATAAAAACCTGAATTATAAAAGGGAAATAAATCTCTTCTCGTTGGTTATTTGCTTCAAGGGACCAATGCCTTGAGGAATCAGATGTTTTATGCTAATTTAATGTTTTGGCACCTGTAGGCTTCGATTACATGAAACCTGAAAGATTGCTTTCTAAATAATGACAACAGATTTCCTGACAATGCAAAGAACAGATGTCACCAACATAAGCAATGTAGGTTTAATTGAGTCTTAGTCCTTGGAAAGGTGATTTTGTCTGAGAGGGAATCACAGGTTACACAGTTGATTAACGCATCTTAGATAACTATGCTTGACTGGCTGGCAGCATGGCATCTACAAGAAGAACCCCCATGTATCATCACAATGCCATGATCCATCTTTATGCCAAACACGATGTGCAAAATATAGCTGCAGCCCCCATCTAAAATTCCCATGCATTACACTTTTCAGTGGCCATAGATTAGAGGTATTTCAATACATGTTAGTTATTTTCATTTCCAATGAGAGTTTAATAAGAAGATTATAGCTTCTCTTTTTAATGAGAATATTAACAACATTAGAAGGGGCTGAGAAGATTCTCCAAGTCTATGTAAGAGACTACATTTATATATCTGTCTCTATATCTATCATCTATCTATCTGTCATCTATCTACTTAAATTACCATCCAGTCCTCTCTTTTCCTGTAACATATCAGTGGGGATGTTATGGTAGTAAATTTGCATTTGTGGACACTTATAAACATTTGATTAAAACCATGGATGTCCCCTCCTGAAAATATTCATATGCACATACATAAATTTGCAGTATAATTTACCTAAACCTATTCATGGACTCTCAATGTTAGAAACTTTATAGAACATTTTTAATTATAAAATATAATTTCTGTGCTATTCAAAATAATAGAAACCCATTATAGATAATTTTGCACCCAAAATCACAGATTTCTCACAATGCATCTTTAATAAGTTTAACATAAATCATAGTTCTCCTTCCAAATCACATACTCTCTATTCTATGAGGTGATTCACCTCCCATTTTCATTTGTAAGAATCCTTTCTGTTTCTATTTGAGTCTTCTTGTTCCCCCAAGGGATGAGTACCTGAGTTGTAAAGATAAAGCTTTTATTTTAAAATAAGAATATATAATCTAGTACAATACTATGAAATCTCAGAAGTTCTTCCTGATGTTTAACTTAAATATTTCCTATGCCTGATGTAGCTATTTTCCTTGTCACTTTTGCATCATAGGCTAGAGGATTATAAACTGATTACACAGACTGTACTTCTCTCCCCTGCATACTAGCAAATTTTGCTGCTTCCAATTTTCCACAAAGAGCTCATTCTTCAAGCATCTACTCTTTCACCATCTGGGGTGCTGTGGTGGCCTTCATCTAAAACTAGACTTAACACCAGACCTCTAGATGTGGGTTTTCAAATGGAATAAGAGGCTATGTGAGATAGATAGCTCTTTTCCTTCATACTATGTGATGGCTGATCCAGTTTGGATATTTGTCCCTGCCCAAATCTCATTTTGAAATGTGATCTCCAATGTTGGAGGTGGGGCCTGGTGGGAGATGTTTGAATCATGGGGCAGATGCCTCATAAGTGGCTTGGGTTACCCCCTTGATGATAAGTGAACTCTCTGAGTTCACAAGAGCTCTGGTTGTGTAAAAGTGTGTGGCTTCTCCCCTGTGTTGCTCCTGATTTTGCTATATGACATGCCTGCTCCTCCTTTGCCTTCTGTCATGATTTTAAGCTTCCTGAGGCCTCCCTAGAAACCAAGGCGATGCAAGCACCATGCTTCTTGTCAAGCCTGCAGAACTGTGAGCCAATCAAAACTATTTTCTTCGTAAATTACCCAGTCTCAAGTATTTCTTTAGAGCAATGGAAGAACAATATAATACAATTGCCTACTTTAATAAGGTTTGAACTTTGTATGCAAATGGTAAACATTACAAAAACATTTTTATTTTTATTATTTTATTAATTTATTTATTTTTGAGAAGGAGTCTCACTCTGTCACACAGGCTGGAGGGTAGTGGCATGATCTCAGTGCACAGCAGCCTCCACCTCGTGGGTTCAAGCAATTCTCCTGCCTCAGTCTCCCTAATAGCTGGGATTACAGGCACATGCTACCACGCCTAGCTAATTTTTGTATTTTTAGTAGAGACGGGGTTTCACCAGGTTGGCCAGGCTGGTCTCTAATTCCTGACCTCAAGCGATCTGCCTGCCTCGGCCTCCCAAAGAGCTGGGATTACAGGCATGAGCTACCACACCCGGCCCTACTAAAACATTTTTAAATAGTAAAAATCACACACTAGAGCATTAAAGAAAATTTTTTTAAAATGCCTCTCTTCTAAATTTCAGCAGTTGTAACTAACGTTATTTCTTTATATTCTCCTGGCTTTTTACCTACACTCAGTGTTACCAGATGTAATCAATATAGACACAGCCATTTGTCGATCTTATACACAGTATTGGTTAAATGTGACCTCTGGAGACAGATTCTCCGCATTTGAATCCCAAACCCAGGGGTTATCAGCCCTGCAATCTTGCTCAGTTCCTTCACGTGTAAAGTAGGGATAATAATACTACCTACCTAATAATATTACTGTTAGGCTTAATAAATGTAAAGTGCTTCAAAGTGTTTCGCACATTAAAAGAGTCTAACAAATGCTATATTTATTATGACTCATTATTTAGTTCCTCTATATAATACTAGATTGGGGGCCAATTTTCTGCAGTTGCAGAGTCTATTCAATAACTCTTAATGGCCACAGAATATTTCTTTACCTCTTGGTATGTCAATTCATTTAATAATTTCTATACCATTTGGTATTTAAATTGTTTCCATCTTTTACTATTACAGCTAATACTGCAAAGAATATCTTCAGACATATAGTTCTTTTTTTTTCTTCTTTGAAATGATTTTATTAAGACAAATTTCTGTGAGTTTAATAAATGGCTGAAAGTCTGAATATTGTTAGTGAGTCCTATGTTATAAAGAGAAACGACATTGACATCCATTCAGGTTAGTGGCTTGGTGTTTCATTAGTGAACATGGAATATTTGTAATACTGTAGTATTACTGAAAAAGAATAACTTTCGTAGGTCACAATTTCAATTTTGTATTCCATATCCTCCTGTGTTTCAAGGTCAATGGAGTCAACATCCAGTGGTTTTCAGCACAAATCTTTCACAATATAAAATTCAAGGCCCTTTTGCTCTGATGACCAGAGTTCTTTTTCACAGAAATAAAGCTTTTCCTGATGGTCTTAGAACAATTTCCCACAGCTCAATGAAAAGCAAAATCATCTTTCTTCTCTCCAAGGAGCCTCAGGCTACATGTAATATGGCACTTAATTTCCTGCACCTTAGTTGGCAACTGTTCAATCAATTCATGAGCAAAGAACTGGACTTTCTTGAAATTCTCCACTCATGCTATCCCAGTATATCAACATTTCATAAAATCCCTCCTTTCTCCCCTTCTATCATTTGGCAAAGAAAGAAAAAAAATTCAATCTAAGTTACTATGAACACGTCTCATGAAAGGTACCGTGAGAGAAATAAAGATGTTAAGTGCATTGTAGGAGCTGACAAACTAATTCTGGATGAGCCAAGTCACAAAAAAATAAGAAAATTATTATATCTTATACTTTATGTATCCTTCACAATTTCAGCAAAGGTAAACTAAATTGACAAATGTTTCTACACTTATGTAACCTGTATATTCCTCCAGATTATAGGAAAAAACAATGCTATGCTGAAATTTTTAAAAAGAAGAAAAAAGAAAAGACAATAGACGGAGGGAAGGAAAGTGAGAAGGAAGGAAGGAAAGAATAAAGGAAGGGAGGGAGGGAGGGGACAGAGGGAGGGAAGAAAAATAAAAGAACTCACTAATCAAATGGGAAGAATAACAGGGAGACATAATGGGTGTAGGTAGGATGTTAGAATTCCACCAAAAACACCTCAAATTCAATTTAAATTGAATTGATATGTAGGTTTTTCTTGCCCTTCTGAGTTTCTCAGATAGTATATTGGCAGGCGGCCTCATTCCCTGCAGTAAGGATGGTTCTTTAAAAAACCGGACCAAGATCAATCAATTAGACATTGCCACAGATTTTTTAAAATATATATATTTTATTGCACTTTAGGTTCTGGGGTACATGTGCAAAACATGCAGGATAGTTGCATAGGTACATACATGGCAATGTGGTTTGCTGCCTCCATCCCCCGTCACCTATATCTGGCATTTCTCCCCATGTTATCCCTCCCCAACCTCCTACCCTCTGCTGTCCCTCCCCTATTCCCCCTCAACAGACCCCAGTGTGTGATGCTCCCTTCCCTGTGCCCATGTGTTCTCATTGTTCAACACCTGCCTATGAATGAGAACATGTGGTGTTTGGTTTTCTGTTCTTGTGTCAGTTTGCTGAGAATGATGGTTTCCAGATTCATCCATGTCCCTACAAAGGGCAAGAGCTCATCGTTTTTTATGGCTGCATAGTATTGCATGGTGTATATGTGCCACACTTTCTTTATCCAGTCTATCACTGATGGGCATTTGGGTTGGTTGCAGGTCTTTGCTATTGTAAACACTGCCGCAGTGAACATACGTGTACATGGGTCTTTATAATAGAACGATTTATAATCCTTTGGGTATATACCCAGTAATAGGATTGCTAGGTCAAATGGAATTTTTATTTCTAGGTCCTTGAGGAATCGCCACACTGTCTTCCACAACAGTTGAACTAATTTACACTCCCACCAACAGTGTAAAAGTGTTCCTATTTCTCCACATCCTCTCCAGCATCTGTTGTCTCCAGATTTTTTAATGATCGCCATTCTAACTGGCGTGAGATGGTATCTCAGTGTGGTTTTGATTTGCAAAATTCAAAGAGCTGCATTAAAAAATTAATGGCCCAAGTTCCTTGGAGGCATCTGAAAATGAAATAATCACTCAGAGACAAATCCAACATTAAAAAAAAAAAAAGCATTTCATACAGACTCAGTTTATTCTAGGAATTTTCAACAACTGTTACTGCTTTTTTGTGGCAGTGATGCTTCAAGTAAGGCTCATTTTATTTCAAGCCTAATTTTGTTCTTTTGTAGACAAAGAAAGGGGAGGGGGGAGCTTATGTGTTCATATTATCTGATTCTGTGAAATTGCTATATCAAAATGTAATCTATTTCATGAAGGTAAAAAAATTATTTAAAAACTTTTTTAGGGCCGGGCGCGGTGGCTCACGCCTGTAATTCCAGCACTTTGGGAGGCTGAGGTGGGTAGATCACAAGGTCAAGAGGTCGAGACCAACCTGGTCAACATGGTGAAACCCCGTCTCTACTAAAAATACAAAAAATTAGCTGGGCATGGTGTCGCATGCCTGTAATCCCAGCTACTCAGGAGGCTGAGGCAGGAGAATTGCCTGAACCCAGGAGGCGGAGGTTGCGGTGAGCTGAGATCGCGCCATTGCACTCCAGCCTGGGTAATAAGAGCAAAACTCTGTCTCAAAAAAAAAAAAAAAAAAAAACTTTTTTAAAATAAAATAAAATGTAACCATTGAAATACAGCTGCATGATTACAGGGCACAGAACCCTGAACCTAATTACCAGCAAGTGACAAAACACTCCACTACATGAATGTAAGTACTCAACAATGAAGAAGGGGGCTCTATGAGTATATGACATGCTTCGTTTTCTTTTAAATGATACTTCCCTATTTGAGCAAAACAAAGAAACTGCATAGGGATGAGGCTGGATAACCGAGGCTTACTTGTCACAAAGCTCCGACTTGCTTGATTTTTCCCTGTGTGTCAGAGAATGTGCACATTGAAAGAGAGGGAGCTCTTCATCACCAGGAGAGCCCCAAAATAGCCCAACTGATCATAGCCATTATAAAACTATTCATGGATGAGAAAGAAAGATCCTTTCCCAGTCTGATGCTCCTTGACATGTGATTTGCTAAACTTGGCCATTCATCACTTACACAACCTGTTTTACAGACAAATCCTTCCAGTTTCAGAAGAAAAAATATCATCTACCTCAACCTCCATCTCTTTTTCAAACCTTGACAGATGAGAAGAAAGTGTTAATAAATTTTGAGGATCAGTTTTGCAAGATTGGTTTCAAGGAAGGAAGAGAATAGGGGAAGTGTATAGAACCACACTTCCCACATAATTAAGAGCAAGTTAGTTTTATCACTTTTGGGCAAAGTGTTTTGAGCAGAGAGTTCTCTATGAGAGGATTTACTCCTTTCATATGAAAATCTATCTCTTCTTCCAACAAAAGCTACTGAACCACTTATGCTGTTACATACATGTGTTAATGGCGAAATCCTTCAAACATCTGCACTAAGCACTCTGAATGCATACATATGAAAGAGGTTGGGAGACACTGCCATTCCTACTGTCTTAGCTTCCATTATAGTGGAAAAGGGTAAATATATACAGTATACTCAGATGGAGGAAGAAGAAAGCTTAACAAAATACAAATTTGTTAAAAAAATAAAGAAAAAAAGACCAAGGTTCATTGGGGCTGAAGCTGGGTTATCAGCACAGACAAAAGTGGAGCCTCTATGAGAGTCCTGCATGCTGGCCATATTTAGAGTTATGCCTCTCACCAATAGCTCATGATGCACTCAGATTTAAGCTCAAGGAGTCATGCAGCATCTCTTGGCATTATTGGTTGTTTGCATATCCACGTCTGTGGCTGGACTGCGAGCCATTCTCAAGGTGGTAAATATTCTTCCCTAGGGCTTTGTGCATGGTATACCCTCAGTAAATGTTAAATGAATGAATGAATATTTGACACTGAGCGTGTCATGACTTTGGAAAATTTACTTCCACTCCTAAAAACTTTTTCTTTAAAAAATGCTTGCAAAAATAATAGATGGAAGGATTCAATTTGTGTTTGCAACCTTGGGACAGCAAGCTGAGAGACTGGTTTGTCTGCTTGCTGCCCCTGTCCTTCCTGCTCAGTGGATTGATTCAAGGATTTCGGTCTTCAGGATGTCAAGAGAGTGAGTAAAAAAAGGAAGAACTGAAAACAACGAAAAATGCCTGTCATCAGCATCATAATGATTGAACACCATCAGCCAGATAATTATATAGGCTGAAGATGATTGTTACAAACATAAAACCTAAAATAGATGCCTCAAGGTTAACACAACCTAATTACCTTTTGTGACATCCTATAAACACTCTATACTCTATTTTTAAAGGTATTGCTAAAGAAAAAATAAGAGGAAGCAGTGTTAATAGAGATTATTTCCTATATCCAGAGATATACTGAAATTCTAGAAGAAATCTTCCAATTACATTATTACCTATCAAGGTAGAGCAGAGTAAAAATTCCCCCAATACAAGAGCCTTTGTAAAATAACATATTTAGTATGCACACTTGCCAAAATACTACAGTGAGAAATTCAGTGACAAGTATTTGTGTATATAAAATGTGTAGAGTAAGCCATACCAAAAATAAGTAACAGAGAAAGCTCTTCAAAAATTCCATGTTTGCCTACTGTTTATATGCCTCACAAGAACTATATACCTGTTACCCCACTTGAGATAAGATACATAATAATAAAGATAGGAATGTGGTTACACTGATGGCTAACCAAAAAAAGGATTTGGTATAATCCAGGGTAGTCAGGGTTTAAGAACCTGGGAAGAAAGAGAAAGAGGAGGAGAGAGCAGAAAGGAGAGAGAGAGAGAGAAACCATTGGTTTAGACTGAGCTCTTGCACCAGGCCCAACAGATCAAACCAACATGGAGTCACTCAGGCTGAAACCTTGCACCATCAAGCCAAAATTAAGTTGTTTATCTGACCTTTTAAGCAATCAGGAGAGAAGTCACATCCCTAAACAGGCCAGTTTTAGCTATCATTATGATAAAGTTCCTCCTGCATTAACCTTTGCAAGGAAAGCAACTTTGAAATAAGCAATTTTCTATTTGTTCTCTATTTCTGTTTTCCTCTACCCTTTTCTGTTTGTAAAACCAAACTCCTCTGCTCAGCTCATTGATATTGTCATTCTATTTTATGGAACGAGAAATTGCTTGATTCCAGAATGGTAAAAAAAAAAAAAAAAAATTAGGATCTTTAAACTAAAATCTGTTGTAATTTTCTCCTTTGAATTATATCTACCTGTGAGAACTAAAAAAGGTTTTGTGAAGGTGATGTTTTCCAAGTGGGAACGAAAAAGATTGGTGGAAACAATACAGGAAAATACAATAGAAAAATAATGGAGAGAGTTTGCTCAAGGAACAGTAAGATATCCCTTTTAGTTACGTAAAGTATAAATAAGATAAACAACTAAAAATGTACTTTGGGATTAAGTATGAAGAAATATGACTGTCAAGCCAAGGAATTTGGACTTTATTTTTTGCTCTCCAGGAAATTATAACCAGTTATAAATCATATGATTAGCTTGACCACATTGTTCAGATAACTCCACATCCCAACCTCCCAGCTAAGGATGTTACCTCACTATCACCTCACTGGGATGGATTAGAATCCTCTTCCCTGGAATCTGAAACTAACATAAATTATATTACCAGGAGCATCTTGTATGTACGATCATGCTCCACATAAAACCAGCACCTACTGACAAGAGATGAAATAACGTCCCTTAGTTTTCTAGATTATCAATGTTAACAGTAGCAATTCATTAACAATCAACAAGACTTGGAGTTAAAGAGGCTCATACATGCACTATTCAAAAAGCAAACGTGGAGACAAATCCCCGTTGACAGGAGAGCTGATTCACCAGTTGTACAGTCAATGAAGAAAATATAGAGCATGTGTAGGCACTAAAGTTTCTTTTCCCTCACAAGAGCACAACTTCAAGAGGAAATGAATGGGGAAAATGAATACAGCCCAGGCCTACACAACCTAGACGAATTCCAGAAATTTAGTGCTGAGTAAAATGGACAAGTTTGTTTAAGTTGTCATCCAGAGCCAATCACAATGTTCTGAATGTGTTCTGACAGTTTTAGAGTACAGATTCACTAATTTTTTGGTTCTGGTTTATTTCAATATTTATGTTTTCTCACAAACTTACAGCAAACCAAGGTGCCTTATGAGAAAACGATTCTTATTTTAATGTTCTTGTTGTGACTTAGAAAACCATACCCCCAACTGAAGGCCTCAGAAACCCACCTTTTTCTGTCCTTTTCCTGCCCTCCTGCCTCAGTCCCACTTCTTCCTGAGGTTAGCCATAGAAACTAGGCCCTTCTTTCCCAAGGTGGATGATAGAAACCAGAATCCCTTTTCCCTGAAGCCAGCCAAAAACCTTAAAATATTACTCTAACTTGCCCCCTACCACCTTTCTGTATAAAAACTGGCTATGAAAAAATTATCTGACCTACCTTGTTTAACTGCAGGTCATAAGATTCCCTTTCCAGCCAGGGTCCTCACCACACTCAGAACAAAGGAATATGTACTCAGAAAGGCCAAGAAAAATCTGGACAGACAGGACTTGTGAGTTTCCCTACTCAGTCTATTAGCATTAAATCATACTCATTTTGTCCAGTCGTATTTCCACAGGATACTGTCCATACTTTGCTAAACCTAACAATAAAAAGGGACAAATTACTCCCCTGCTTCTTTGGGTCTTCATTCTGAAAGGCTCCATGTCATGTAAAACTATGATCAAATAAATTTATAAGCCTTTTTCCTCTTAATCTGCCTCTTGTCAATAATTTTCAGTGAACGTTAAGGCAGAAGAGGAACATTTTTCTCCTGGCCTGTATACTCTCCATTCATTGATAAAATGATTCACTGCTGTTCCTATCAAAGAATAGACTGTTTCTAAGTGAAAATATTGCCTCAAGTTTATTTGGATATTAGAGATATGCAAGGGCCAGGAGGGAGAAGCCACAGGTTGGTAAGGAGAGCCAAATTTGAGGGTCAGTCATAAACCACTTATTACTTGTATTTGGCTGAATGAGAAAGCATTCTGTACCTGTTTCTGTCCATATGCATAACTACTGTGATTGCAAAACCAAGAGACAGTAAAGATGGTTTTCAAGAGAAAACAAAGAATGATGCTTGGTCTGCAGTGTCGGCAGCTGTTTGATCAATCTCTATAGGGTTTTCACTTGAAGCTTTTGGTCTAAAAGAGGCAAATCTCTTACTATCTGGGTAACTATGAGTATTGCTTGCAAAAGCTACGACCGTGTTGCAGTGCTCACTACTGTTTGCATGGGTCTTTACAGTGAACATTCTTTCCTCCTTGCATGTATTCAGAGCAGTGAAGTCCACCACCTGGCGTCTGCATGAGGACCTGGCTGTCACAGTCCCCGCAACTCCTATCCCGTACACATACATTTCCCCTTTAAAGGTCTGGTACTGTTACCAATCAGTTGGCTTATCTATATTAAAGACTGAAAATCGTCACCATGTTAACATATATTGATGGATAGACACTATGCGTGTAACAGGATTTTTTAAATGACAAACTTTGACTAAAACATCAGGGAATAATAAATATGAATTCCAAAATTTTATTCCATAAAATAAAAAAATCTGAAAATAAGTAACACAGAAATTGGTTATACGGCTCTAAATTCTACAAGGAAGACACAGAAAGTTTAAGAGTAGGGCCTGATAACTCCTTCATCCCAAACCTAGAGAAAGGGCTTCAATAGGACCATGGAGAGTTTTTTATCTTCTTCCCACTGTACTGAGAAGCACAGTATACCAACGTCAAAATATAGTCCTACCTACGAACATAGAAAGCAAGGGCGAAGACCTCATCCTATATTTTGACTGACTGGCATTCCCAAAGCTGGTCAAGACAGAGGAGACTGAGTGTATAATACTTCCAGGAACAGATGTGGGCCACATGGTAAAAAAGAACCAGCATAGAGACTTTTAAAACTCCAATCCAAGAGAACAGGGTAAGAGGAAATGAGTCTTTAATAGAGAGAGCCTACATTAATAAAAAAGTGGAAAACCGAGAGCTGATGGAAACGTGATTTGAAGGTAAGAAATCATCACTGACCTGACAGTTTCAGTTGGAGAGCCTAGAGAGGCAAGTCTCTAAAAAACCCATAAAAACTACAGTAGGTAAGAGCTACCCCCAAATACATTTTTATTGAAGTACCAATCAAGTAACAATTCTCTGGTTCCCTTCCTGCTCCTCCCTCTCCATATTCTAACTAGTCCTGATGATATCAATCATAGCAGTTGGTGCAGACAGTGGAGGTGACTAAAATTTTTGGTGGCCTTCTTGCAAGAATGTCACAGTTGGGGCCTGATTGTGCATGAGAGCATGGAATGAATAACATTTAAATAACGAAGGAAGTGTTTATGTTATGTTAGTCTGGGAAATTTACTTATTAAGTGAGTAAGTGTTTTACAACTTGAAGAAAAATGATGAGTTTCATCCATGGACATGGGAAAATTTTCCTTTTGTATAAGTTTTTAAAGGACAGTGAAGGTAAACAATCAATTTGTATGTTGATTTTATCTTATAAGTCATGCTTGGTTAATGTATCAGTTCACATATATATGCATCATGTACAGTCCCATAGATAACTCCTATTTAACCTAGACAGACTCTCTGTGAGATAAATATGTCTCTCATTTCATAGCTAAAGACATTGAGTCTAAGAGAGACCATTTAAGACAATCAATAGCTTGCTTGAATTGAATGAATACATGCCATTTTTCTAAGCATTTTATATATCTATTTCATTTAATTCTCATAACAACCCTATGAAGTAGTCACTATTATATTCCCCATTTTATAGATGAAGAAACAGAGGCATCAAGGTATTAAAGTTCACAGCCAGCAAGTGATACGGTCAACAATTACAGTTGGGCTTCAGAGCCTACAGTCCTATGTACTAGGCACGTGACATAGGGAGTGAGCCACAGAGTCATAATCTACACCAGCAATCCTGAATGAGATTTCCCCTAGATCAATTTGTGAGGACTCAGCTGTTATCACAATAAAACAAAAAGTTAAAAAACGAAGGAGGGCAGCACAACAGGTCTGTCACTAACTACCTTGCTGTGTGGCATGGGGTGAATAAATTGCATTTTCTGGGCTTGGGTTTCCATGTCGATTAAATTAAGTAAATGGACTTTAGAGTCTCCAGGGTCCCTTCCAGATTTGAATTTGATTTCCAGCTCTAAAAGAATATGTGTTGGTGGGCAGCTAATGCATATTAAATTACGTAAACAATCTACCCTTGCTGTAGGGCTGATGAAACATTTTGAAAATTTACATTTACATAAGAGATACTCTTTTGAAAAATGCTATCTTAACATGCAATCAAAAAATATTTTTTATAACATGTCAAGTGGATGAAAATAAAAGACAATTTCAAAGATCAAAGAAGCCAAAATGTGTGTTTTTTTCAAAGAGAGTGTGATGGGGTTATACATAGATTCATTATTATTATTTTTAGAACTGCACAGCTGTTTTGGCAGCTTGTTTTTTGAATCCTACTTTGCAAATGTAATGAGGTTTTTTTCCAAACAAATTTTAGTTAATGGAGCAGATAACACATTTATTTCCTTGTCATAGCTTAGCATTAAATAAGAAATGTAACAAGAATTCACAGTTTAAAATATGAAACATGGTATTTGGTCTCTTTACTTACTAGCTACCAAATTAGAAAATAACTCAGTATTTTACTTTCTCTCCATATATTAAAATTATCTGTGATTACAAAATATTTTTCACAATTTCGTTTCTTGTCACATAAGCCTTTTGCTATTATAAAATCAATAGTTGTGCTACTAATGCCTCTCCAAAGCAAATCTCAAGTCACTGAGTAGAAACTTTTATACTATCTGACAAGATTTAGGTACTTCCTATGTGCCAAATACTGCTCCAAATGCCATACAATTATGGTTTTATTTTTTTCTCACAACAAATCGGTATCTAGGAACTATCATCCTCATTTGACAAATGAGGATACTGAGGCAGAAAGAGTAACTTGCCAAAGTTAATCAGTTAATCAAATCCTAGCCGGAGTGCTAGGATCTGACAACAGACTGTTGATAGGTGCAAAATAAAACCAGAAACAGGATAAAGGATAATAATATATGCTAAAATATTCTAATTTTTAGTTTAAATGTTTGATACTTTGATGTGATACCTTAGATATATTTCCACAGAAAGCCTGTCTTAAAAATGTAAACTTGAGGCATTTTTTAAAGGCTTGTTTATTGTTTAAAATTCTGTTGTATTACAAAAAGGATTTGACAAGATAAGTGCTGGTTTCCACTTACTCACCACACTGAATGATGAGGCCCTAGAAGTTTGTGGTGCGTTTTCTGTAACACCTTGTGCAGTCTCTCGCATTCAGTGTGTAGGGTATATTAGTTTCCTGGGGCTGTCACTACAATTACTGCAAACTGGGTGGCTTACACAACAAAAATTTATTATCTCACAGTTCTGAAGGCCGGAATTCTGAAACCAAAATGTCAGCAAGGCCATCTTCCCTCTGAATTCTCTAGGGAAGAATCCTACTTTGCCTTTTCCTAGTTTTGGAGGCTTAATGCAAATCTTTGGTGTTTTTTGGTTTGTAGCCTCATCACTTCACCCTCTGCGTCTGTCTTCACACGGCCTTCTCCCTACGTATCTCTGCAACTCTCCTTATCTTATAAGGACACTAGTCATTGGATTTGGGGCCCACTCTGAATCAAGTATGACATCATCTCAAGGTCCTTAATTAATTATATGTGTAGAGTGCTATTTCCAAATCAGGTCACATTCTGAGATTCCAAGTAGACATGAATTTGGGGGACACTATTCATGTGTGAAGATATTGTGGCCTGGCATTAAGTTGAGATTGACATACACCTCTGAGAGGCCCTATATTAGACACATAATCTGTGTAATGACTTCACAGGTGTCTCCATGCGGCTGAAGGTTGCAGTGTGACCTCAGCCTGGGCACTTAGCAACAAATGGGCAAATAGTTTTCAGATATCCCAAAGGACTGAGGTGAAGGGATTAGGGGTAGTCCTCTGAGTACAATGCATCCAGGGCTTACCTAAAACATAACAAATACATGCCTCACCCATTATATATAAATATATGTATTATATATTATATATAATATATATATATATATATATATATATATAAAACATATATAACAATATGATTTCCCACATTAAGAAGTTCATTCTTGACCGGGAGCAGTGGCTCATGACTGGTAATCTCAGCACTTTGGAAGGCTGAGGCGGGTGGATCATGAGGTCAGGAGTTCAAGACCAGCCTGGCCAAGATGGTGAAACCTCATCTCTACTAAAAATGCAGAAAAAAAAAAAATAGCCGGGTGCAGTGGCAGGCACCCATAATCCCAGCTACTTGGGAGGCTGAGGCAGGAGAATCACTTAAAACCTGGGAGGCAGAAATTGCAGTGAGCTGAGCTCACGTCACTGCAATGTAGCCTGGGTAACCTAGCAAGACCCCATCTCAAATAAATAAAATAAAATGAGTTCATTCTTTTGACTAGTTTCAGGTCTACAGAAATTGCATAAAGAGTATATACTATACATAAGGCACTAGATGTGATTGCTCAGGGAGAGCAAAAAGACACGTAGAGCTTAATTTCTGCCCATGAGGTAAGTGGGACATGAGAGATATAAACAGATAAAATGGATGCCTTGGACTGTTGAAAAAGGGATGAGTATGTTTTGCAGGCAGTATTACAGGGTTTCCTAGAATTGAGAAATGATGTATGTGAGGGAAAACTGAGAGAGACTTCCTAGAAGAGGTGGTCTTGGACTGGCCTTGAAAAATAATGTAAAGGTGCAACAAGTATGAAACAATTTTCATGACATGAATGGCATAAACGTATTTTTGAATGTTATCTAATACAACAGCTAGTGTGGCGCTAGCATATATGGAACCACAGTATATAAGAACTATTATTATTTATGTTATTTATAATAGTAATAAAAGTATGAAAAGTTCTTTTTCAGTTGTGATTCACTCTGAGTAGAACGCTGTGATTCACCTTGTTTTCTTTCCAAACAAAACAAATATTATCTTTATTAATTTTTTGACATCAAAGGCAACTAAACTCTTCGTTAAAGGATGAGGTTGAGCATAAGCATTTATTTGATCATTTATATTCAGCTCTATTCACAAAAGGATTAAAAATTTCCACACATATATAATTAAATAGCTATAGGATTTCAATTTTTAGGAGATTGCAGTTATAATAGTTATTTGTGAACACATGTTATCACTCCTGGTTGGGAGAGAATTTTCAGCCGGCACAGTGGCTCACACCTGTAATCCCAGAACTTTGGGAGGCTCAGGCAGGCAGATCACGAAGTCAAGAGTTCGAGATCAGCCTGACCAAGATGGTGAAACCCCGTCTCTACTAGAAAAACACAAAAATTAGCCGGGCATGGTGGTGCGTGCCTGTAATAATCCTAGCTACTCAGGAAGCTGAAGCAGGAGAATCGCTTGAACCCAGGAAACGGAGGTTGCAGTGAGCCGAGATAGCACCAATGCACTCCAGCCTGGGTGACAGAGTGAGACTCAGTCTTAAAAAAAAAAAAAAAAAAAAAAAGAAAGAAAGATAAATTTTCACCCCTTCCTTTGCCACAACAGAGAAACCGATTTTCAGTCTCTCCCCCTACATCTTTATTCCATATGAGATGTAAGTAATCTCATTGGTCAAAACTTGATGTTCACTGGGCCATGTAAAATATGATGGCCATTTAGATTCAAAGGTGGTGAGAGAGTGGTTGGTGGGAGAAGCGCTATTTTATATCACCACATGCATAGCCACAAATAATTTTCCTTCCTTTCCTATTCCCCTGTGGTCAGCACTTCTAAAACAGAGCCCAGGTTCTCTCATCTTAGTGCACACATAAAAGCCTGAAATTCTCCTTTCCTGCTCTACCAACAAACTCCAGAAAGCTGAATGCATAAGAGCATTTGGGATTACTTACAGACACAGCTTTCTCCACAGGTAGGCTCTGAGGTGTAATTCAGAGACTCAGAAATAATCCTACACATCTGTCTTAGAGCAACACTGAATTCTGCATCGCAGCTTGTCCAACTGTTAGACACTTACCACTAATAATAAAATTGTACTTTGATCCCCGTTTACACTCTTGTCCCTATTTTCTACTAGTTGGAACCTAGAAAATCATTACTCCAAACCTCAACATCCTTTTCACACTGCAAAGTTCTTGATGAGGAGGATCATGTGCATTTTGCCTTTGGTGACATGCTGATGATCACAGGGCACAGGCACCCTGTCCGTTGTGGATGTTCAATTAACTTTTTTTTTTTTTTTTGAGTCGGAGTCTCACTGTATTGTCAGGCTGGAGTGCAGTGGTGCAATCTCGGCTCACTGCAACTTCTGCCTCCCCGGTTCAAGCGATTCTCCTGCCTCAGCCTCCCGAGTAGCTGGGACTACAGACGTGCACCACCACGCTCAGCTAATTTTTGTATTAGTAGATATGGGATTCACCATGTTGGCAGGGATGGTCCTGATCTCTTGACCTCGTGATCTGCCCACCTCGGCCTCCGAAAGTGCTGGGATTACAGATGTGAGCCACCGCGCCTGGCTCAATTAATATTCTTAAATGGAAATCTGGTAAATAAAACTCTTTGAGATAGCTGCTAAAATATGCCCAAATTGCTGCTATATCTTACTCTGTCTTCAAATAATCTTTACAGCAGAGGTTTCCAACAAAAATGTAAAGAACATAGTATTACCTTTGCAATTTGGCTTCCCAATGATATGAGACTCTAGCTAAATGCAGGAGATGGTGACAGAGGGGAAAGGAGATTTTTTTAAAAAAAGGAAAAACAAAATGTATTGATCGATTTGATTTTTGAGAAGCAGGTCACACCACAGAGCTGCCTTTTATCTACCATTCCACAGGGAGAGAGTAATGTTTGTCATGATTCTCAAGGCAAATCAATAGAGTTAGAAAATAAAGAGAACAAAACTCCGAATCTCAAGTTCCCAATAACTCAGAAAACAATGAAATCTAGACAGATTGGCTTTCATAAAGTCATAGAATGATCAGGCTGGAAGTCTTGAAATGAGTTCCTGGAGTCACCTAGAAAACTATTGGGGAAGCTGGACTTTTAACTCATTGGCCCTGGTGTTATGCAGCAAACACTGGGCTTATATCAGATTGCCGGTGACTCTGAAGTTATGTACGTTACTGGGATTTACATTCAACAAGCTGAATGGACTGCCCAGGAGCTACTCTAGTTAGGTTCCACCAAGGTACAAGTGGAGACATAGCCTTTATTCGAAGACACATTACAGAGACATATAATGAGCTATTGTATACTAAGTACTATTTGGGATTTACTATGACCGGACACATTCAGATGTTCAAGCCTTGAGTACACTGATGCCCTATGACATGAAATGTAATATAAATGATCTCCTGCCAATTTAATTCCCATTACCCTTAGTAGTTGATAAGCAATTAATACCTCTCAGAGCAGAATTATTATCTCCATTTTACAGATGAAATATATAAGCCTCAAAGAAATAAAGGAACTTGGCCATAACCATATTATTTCTAATGGGCCAAGCCAATACTAAAATTCAAGGCTCCTGAGTCTAAACCTCATGCCCTTTTCACTACAATCTCAAGAAAATACCTTCACGCCAAGAACTGATTTTCTAGATCAATGACTTATGAAGAATATCAGCTTATTACAGGGAATGCAACATAAGTAAATTAAATATCATTGTTTTTTCAAAACTGGCCTATGTAAATAAGCATTTTTCTAAGAATCTGTCATAGTTCAGTTACTGTCGCTCGTTTTCTCACTATAACCTGACATTCTTTTAACTTTTGAAGCTCTCGTGCACTTCCTATCCTCTATAATAAAATTGAAATGTCCAAAAAACTAATTATACTTTCATTTTTGGTGTTTATGCCGTGAACCACCTTTTAGGTCAAACTAAAATTATTTTTATGGCTGCCTTTAGTAATTAAAACTTCTTGCATGAAGTAAAAGAAATACCATTCTACTGTGAGAGTATTCTAGACTATTCCAAGGTTATCTTGTTTTGGTGGAAATAACCAAAGATAATCGAGTCAACTAATAGCATGTTCGTTAACTATGACAGCAAATGTTTGAGTGTTTACTATGTGCTGGAGATACAAAAATTAGCACAACCTGGTGCCTGTCCCTAAGGAGACTGCAGTTTAGGAGCGATGGATACGCATTCAATTAAACAAAAATATATCAAACTTATATAAGCAAAGAATGGCAGGCTTAGAAAAGGGCAGCCATTCATTCCTCTGAAGCAAGTGAAAATTTCAATAAGGAGGTGATAACTGAATATTGAAGTAACAGATATGCTTTTGCTACAATATGAACTTTAAAAAGCTAAGGAGTAAAATGATCAGTCCTAGGGCTCTGAATTGTGTATCATCAGATTTTTGGTTAAATTTTCCATTACATGTGCTTTTGGCACCCATCAGAGAGAGGTTACTTTTCTGATGGAGTTATTAAGCCTCCCAAAGGTCCTTACCAAATCAAAAAAACCCTCTAACTCAAATATGCATAATGGTAGACTCTGTTTGGAAGAGTTCCGATTCACTATTTCCATTCAGTGTTACTAGTGCTGAGTACAGTGGTGTTACTGAGTTGTGGAGAATTTAAAGCAGGCAGAAATCTGCTGCCCTTTTTTTCAGTTGCTCAGAATGATCTGCAATCTGACTGAATTAATTGATTTCTGAGATCATGACCAGTTTTGGTTGTTTTACATACGCTCACAATTGGAAGATACAGAGGTTTTCAACATGGAATTGTTAAATGGTTTCCAAAAAAGGCACAAAAGAGAGAATGGAATAAACTGATTCATACTGAATGAAGAAAGAAATTCTTTGATCAATTATGCTGATTAATATTTATAAAACTTTTAAGATAATGGTTTATTGTTGTTCTGAGTATACACTTGAGATTGATTTTTGTTTAATTATCTTCATTTTTATCAACAAGTGATCAAATAACACAACAGTTCCATGATAGCAGAGGAGGGTTTTGACTACTTATGGGAAACTTTAAGACATTATATGTCTATTGCTGAGCCATGGCATGCATAATTACAATGTACAGAAGTGTTGCTGTAAAAATACGTCTTCCATTCAAAATGTTTTCTTCAGAGTTTACATCCTATCCAATTCTAAGATGATAAGACAACTTACAAACTTAAAAAAAAAAAAAGCTGAAATAATGATAAAACATAAATGGAATTCTCTGAATGACTCAGAATAAATTAAAGACTACCAGGCCTAAAATGAGAGAAATACAGCATTTGACTATACTAAACTTTTTTCTCCAAATAAATCTTGTCAATCACCCTGTTTGTTTTTGCTTAACTTTCAAGGTTTAGAACTAATCATATAGCCTATCATAATAATTTATGAACTATAATTTATTTACCAATTCCATTAGTGTCACTTCCTTTACCGTCATCTGCACTTCACAAGTCACTGCTGATTATATTATCTCATTCTCCAGTTGTATTCTCTTTTTGAATATTGTCTCTCCAAATGAATCAGGGAGGAACTGTGTCTTGTATTTTCTTTGTATCATCATGACACTTAACACAACACTAAGCATATAGCTTTATTCAGCAGTTGCTCAGAGGTTAACAATCTGTGAAATTTAGCTTATTGTTTCAGTGCATTTAGCTATCTGGTCTGTTGCATCAAAGGAGACTAGAATCTGCAACCATGAGAAAAGCTCCGAAAGCTAATGCAGGTGAGAATAGATTACATTTAAAAAGCTAGCCAAAACAGTAAGACCACTAACCCCAAAGTAGACTGGGGTCCTTCAGTGGAGGGGCAGATAATTGCAAAACCTTAAATGTCTCTGAGAATGTAAATGAAAAGAGTATCACCTAGATTTCAAGTTCGACAACTTTTTATTTAATACTTATTGTGTACCAAGAACTATGCCATAATTTGAATTACAAAGGTTGACATGACATCTGGATCATCTGCTTTTGAGATGCTGTCTACTAGTGGAAAGGGATACATTTTCTTATTTTTTAAAAAAGTGGCAAATGCTACAACAAATATAAGCACCTTAGAGCAGAAGCACAGACACAAGATACTTCCTTAACCCAGCCTAAGCCAAAAAAGGGTTTCCTGGTGTAGTAACTTTCCTTGATAAACTCAGTTATCAAGAAAATGTAGTTATTGTCAGTTACTCTTTAATAAGGCATTAATCACTCCTAGAAATAAGTTGAAGGAAAGGCTTCAGAATAAAAAAAATCTTCCAAAATTGCTTCAGGATTTGGGATGTTCATTATAGGCATAACTTTTAGTAGAAGTGACAAGTTTTCACGCGATCTCTGGGCAGGGAAAAAATTAGTTTGTGAACTGCAATGCTACTCTGTGTGACAAAGATGCGACATTCACAAAATACAATTACCTAACAGAAAAAAAAAAATTCACAGCAGGAAACAGAGCAATTTATAGCAGTTAATGCAGAATACACTTAACACAGACATCAAGAAACACTGTCAAAGCTGAAGCACAATTACATAAACCATCTAGGTATCATTTAAGCGAAAGACAAAACATTGTATCTATTTCCCAAAGGATTCATGAATCTTCCTACAAAATTAGATTTTTTGCCTGTGCTTAATTTTTTTAATTTTAACTAAATTATAGTATGCTTTTTTGTCATAGCTGATATCCAGATGTAATTTATATTTAAAATCCAAATGATACCTTTAATTGATGATTCCACATTTTCAATTGAAAGCCTGGAAGTTCATCCACAGCCATCCTATTTTCTTGAATCATCAACTATAAAGTGTTCATAATGAGGATCTGGGCAATGATAAATGGACTCAAGCAACAGAGCTCAAATTAATTCTTATGTAATGGCTTTTCAATATCAAAGTAGACAAAATTTTACTCTATCCCAAAACTAGCTTGTGCTGGTTGCCAAGGCACACGGACCCTTGTTATAAATCCATTTTTTTATTTGGAATGGCACTTTAAAGATTGGCTGCACACTGTGCACTTGAGATATAAACACTCTATTTGCATTTTAAATGTCTTCAACATTTCCTAAGCTCTCATGTGTAACTTTTATCATAAAACCAAAAGAGACCTCATGATACCAAAAGAGACCCCATGTCCGAGTGCTTTGACATCCTGCTATGGCTCTCACTGATACTCAAGTCTATTACCACCAAGAAACCTTTCCAGGAAATTAGGTGACATTCAAGGAAAACACTGATAATCATGCAGCAAACTGAAGGTTATATTTAAAATGATTTGGTCAGCCTCAAATGATAGAAAATAGATTTGGGGAAATAGCTGAGCATCCTTCATTCATTTATTCAAGAGTTATTAATTATGTATTTACAATGCCAGGTTCTATTCTAAGTGCTGGGATGCAGGACCAGACAAGATAGACAAGATCCCTGGACTCATGGAACTTACATTCTATTGAAAGACTCCATTAGTAACTAGCTAAACACATCAATAATTTCAGACAGTGACAAGTGCTACAATAAAAACCAAATAGATAACGTGACTGGTGATTTGGTGCAACACAATAGCATCTCAGCTTTTGTGCCAAAATGAAAGAAAGAATAAAACAAGAAGGAACAGCCACTGGAAGATATGAAAAAAAAATAAGGATTCAAACAGGAAAATATAATGACCATTCTAAGGCAACAGGTGTGAGGAACAGACTGGAAGCTTGCTGGGTACAGCACAGACGTGGCTCCAGCCTGTAGAAGAGAAGAACAAACAGTCCAGAGTAGGATTATTGGCTGTATCTCCTCTTATATTCATTATGTGGGAGAGTTAACCACTTTTAACTTTTGTTTATTCACTACAAAATTGGAGTAACACCATCAAATTTCTAAGTTTGTAGTTAATATTAATTAGTGTAAATAAAGCTCTTGGTACGATTAGATGTCCAATAAATGCCGGTTCTCTCCTTACCAGGGGAATAAGTAGAATTTATAAAATAGGGATTATAAGGAGATATCAGGCCCAGTTAAAATAATTTTATTTTATAACACAGCTCACAGTGCCTCATTCAACCTCCTGGTAACCCTTCAGAAAAGGTTTTATCATCTTTCCCTTATGGATGAGAAAACGGAAGCTCCAAGAGATCAGGTGACATTTGCAAGATGATTGCTCTGCATGGGAGCTTGGAGTTACGCTCAACTAATAACTCCTCTTGGCTGGGGATGGAGTAAAGGCAAAGAAGTTGTTGGTCAAAGGGTACAAAGTTTTAGTTTTAGTTGGACGACAGGAATAAGTTCTGATATCTATTGCATAGCAGGGTGATTATAATCAATAATAATATATTGTGTAATGCAAAATTACTAAGATAGCAAATTTCAAATTTCTTACCACAGAAAATTATAAGTGAGATAATAACTATGTTAATTAGCTTGACTTAATCATTCCACTTTGTACATACATATCAAAACAACACTCTGTACCCCATAAATGTGTACAATTACGATTTTTAATTAAAAATAACAATAATTGAAAAAAGATTTGGCTGCTCTATACGGCCTACTGATCATATGTCTAAGTTAAAGTAACACTTAAATCATGGCTTCAGATAAAGGCATAGGAGCTTTTCATAAAGTAGTGAAGGAAGGGGAAGTTGTAGGAGCTATATCTGTCTATAGGGTACAATTCCTAGTTGCAGTGGTTAATGGCAAGCCTACTGAAGCCAGCTAAGCCCAACCCTCTGGTGTGCCATTTATTAGCAATGCAACTCCAGATGAATTTCCTCTCAGAAATTCAGCTTCTATGTTAATATGCAGCTAATATGTTATATCAGTATTTGCAGCATCTACACGGGCTAATGATTAAGTAAGATAAAGCATGTCAAACACTTAGCATACTACCTGACACTCACAGAGTATTCATTTGCCAAAGCTGTGCTGCTAGTGAGTAGCAGGGCCAGGACTTGACCTCTCAAGTTCCCAGCACATCATCATATTCATTTTTTCATGTAACTAGCTGCGAAATTCCACTTGCTACATAGAAAAGACAGGTTCTTAAATTACATTGTATTAAAGTTAAAACATACGCCCCATCAAGTTACATGAAGGTTGTATCCTTGTTAATAACAACATAGGAGTCAGAATCAATTCTGGTCTGGTAAGCTATAAAGTTATTTATGTCAAAAAAAAGTAAACATATAAAAAATGTATATAACATACATGTATATATACATATACATCTAAAAACATCTATACATGTATGTATTTCTCACCTGTATGCATGTATGTGTGTAGTTATTTATCTATCTACATATACAATGTCACTATCCCTTGTCTATTAAACATTAAATTGTCATGTCTCCAGCTCATGGACTGTACATGTATTCGTGCATGAATAAATTGCTTTTCTTATTATCATCTGGTGATTTCCTACCATTGAGTAGGACAGCTTCCTGGATAATAAGAATATCTGATATATGTGTATATATTTTTGTAAAACACTTTTAATTTATTAATTATTCTGTGGATATAACAGTTTAAGAATCTTACAGATGTTACTTTTTAAAAAATTATCACTACAGGCCAGGCAAGGCGGCTCATACTTGTAATCCCCACACTTTGGGAGGCCAAGGCAGAAGGATCACTTGAGCCCAAGTTTGAGACCAACCTGGGCAGCACAGTGAGATCTCGTCTTCATAAAAAATAAACAAAATTAGCTGGGTGTGGTGATGCACACCTGTGGTTCCGGCTACTCAGGAAGCTGAGGTGGGAGAATTGCTTGGGCCTGGGAGGTCAAGGTTGCAGTGAGTCAAGATTTTGCCACTGTATTCCAGCCAGGAAAAGAGAAGCTAGCCTCTGTCTCAAAAAAAAAAAAAAAATCACCAGAATATCACCCCAAAATATTCCTCAAATAAATAGTCTGGGAAGTACTGGGTTACTAATACAGAGCAAAGGGTATACATTAATAGAATAAATGTGAGAAATCTATGGAAATAAGTAGTGGAAATAAATATATGGAAAAAAATTAGGCATAGATACACATTCTTTCCATGTTTTAAGGGAAATATTAAAGTTACGTAACCTCTGACACTAAAATCATGGAGCAAAAGATTATGAATCTTAATTAAAAGGAAAAAAGAACTATTTTCCCAAAGTCCTCATAAAAACAAAGTGTGCTATAGTTGACAATATGTGTATCAAATTAGTATTGGACCATGCATCTAACCCAATTCGAAATGCCATTTAAGTAGAAATAGGAAGGTAAATAATAATAATTTTACAATGTGCAGTGGCTCATGCCTGTAATCCCAGCACTTTGGGAGTCCGAGGCAGGAGGATCACGAGGTCAAGAGATTGAGACCATCCTGGCCAACATGGTGAAACCCTGTTTCTACTAAAAATACAAAAATTAGCTAAGCGTGGTGGTGCATGCCTGAAGTCCCAGCTACCTAGGAGGCTGAGGCAGGAGAATCTCTTGAACTCAGGAGTCAGAAGTTGCAGTGAGCCGAGATCAGGCCACTGCACTCCAGCCTGGCAACAGAGCGAGACTCCATCTGAAAATAATAATAATAATAATAATTTCCCAATCAAAGCTCAAAATATGTGCTGACACTCAACCAAAATATGAAAATGTCTAAAATTCACACCAAATTTTGATTACACTCATAGTAAATTTAAAACTACTCACTACTATTGCTCAGAATCAGAAGTTCGTTCAGCATGATACAAGCAACTTTCTAAGGGCAAGTTACTTTGTTCACATATGGACCAACTAGCTATTGCCAAATCATGTGCTTTCTTTTCAAATGCTTTGTGTTTGTAGCATTTTATTGGTCATCATGTCAGGAACACTAAATAATTTTTTTTTAGTGTTTGTAGAATATTATATAGTCACAAACATAAAACAGTATGTTGCAATGAGTCAGCAACCTTGTTTTCTAAGATTTTTTTTTTTTTTTTTGTGAGACGGAGTTTCGCTCGTTACCCAGGCTGGAGTGCAATGGCGCGATCTCGGCTCACCGCAACCTCCGCCTCCTGGGTTCAGGCAATTCTCCTGCCTCAGCCTCCTGAGTAGCTGGGATTACAGGCACGCGCCACCATGCCCAGCTAATTTTTTGTATTAGTAGAGACGGGGTTTCACCATGTTGACCAGGATGGTCTCGATCTCTTGACCTCGTGATCCACCCGCCTCGGCCTCCCTTTTCTAAGTTTTATAAAGATAATTCGTGATAATTTACTTTAGGACAGTGACCTTGATTGCTTTGAAATGCTTTTAATCTGTGCTAGTATCTCACCTTAATAAAAGAAAATGGAAACATCTGAGTATATCCTCTTTCTACATTTTCTAACTTATAAAATAATAAAATAATGAGAGGATATTAAAGGAAAAATTCATTCATTTATTCAAATATGTATACAATTGCTTTGAGTCTAAGATACTGAAATAAATATGGCAGAAAATATTTTAAATGTCTATACAATTTTCTGCTTTGTGAAGTTAGTCTCTCTCTCTCTCTCTCTCTCTCTCTCTCTCTGACTGGCTCCCTATCTACCTAAAACATACATATCTAAAACAACATGCCTCAACACAAACATACCAGTTGAACCACTGACTTCTTTTTTAATTTTTTTGAGAGAGAGTCTTGCTCAGTCACCCAGGCTGGAGTGCAGTGTTGGGATCATAGCTCGCTACAGCCTCGACCTCCTGAGCTCAAGCAATCCTTCCACCTCAGCCTACTGAGTAGCTGGGACTACAGGCATGTACTACTATGTCCAGCTAATTCTTTTTTTTTTTTTTTTAAGGTTGGGGGGTATTGCTATGTTGCTCAGGCTGATCTTGAACTCCTGGCCTCAAACAATGCTCCCAATTCAGCCTCCCAAAGTGCTGGGATTACAGGCATGAACCAAGGACTGACTTCTCTAGAGGTAATTTTGATCATATGATCTTTCAGAATTTCATTTAAATTTCTTTCATAGACAGTTGAGAAAGAGAGATTAAAGCAGGAGAGAGAGAGAATTTCATTTAAGTCAATCAAAGTTTTCTCTGGTTAATCTAATTCTGTGGCTTAGTGATGTTTTCTGGAAAAAAAAAAGGTAGAATCTAGAGAAAGAAAAATACTTTCTCTTGGAAATAAAAGAAAATCATATGAAAAATTACCTGTTACAATTTTTTAACAGAAGAGAAAATGAAGTGTAAGTGTCTGGGGATTTCCAATCATCTTTCCATTGCTAAATTGGAACCTCATTTTCAATGGTTTTCTAAAATAAAGCTTAACATATCTTTCCATCACCACATCCCCATGTCCTCAAAGCTAATTTGATTTAAGGATTATTCTAGTGTTTGGATTTGCTATCAGTTTGAGATCCTTTGTATCAAAAAGAAGGGCCAAATTTTGTGAGATTTTTAAGAGAAGAATGCAGGTGAATAAAGCCTCAGTATACTGGACTTCTCGGGAATGGAGTACTGACTGCCATTTATAATTAATTAAAGATTTAGAGCTTCTGTACCTTTCAAACTTTCCTTCTTTTTGTGTGGAACTTTTTCTTATATATATTCAACATTCACCTGCCTTTTCTTTTGATTCAGGGTTGTTTCTCCTAGTTCTTGCTTATCTTCATCTGTTTGGGTGGCTGTACCAGATGACTTATAAACACTATAAATTTATTTCTTACAGATCCAGAGGCTGGGAAGTTGAATATCCAGGTGATGGCAGACTTAGTGTCTGGTAAGTGCTTGTTCTTCTGGTTAATAGATGATGTCTGCTGCCCGTGTCCCTACCCAAATCTCATCTTGAATTTGACTCCCATAATTCACACAAGTTGTAGGAACTGGTAGGAGATAACTGAATCATGGGGGTGGTTTTCCCCATACTGTTCCAATAGTACTGAATACATCTCATGAGATCTGATGATTTTATACAGGGTTTCTGCTTTTGCTTCTCTCTCATTCTCTCTTTGCCTGCTGCCATCCCTGTAAAATGGGACCTGTTCCTCTTTGCCTTCCATTATGATCATGAGTCCTGCCCAGCCACGTGGAACTGAGTCTATTAAACCTTTTTTTTCTTCCCAGTCTCAGGTATGTCTTTATCAGCAGTGTGAAACAGACTAACACACCATTTCACTGACTCCTTACTTGGAGGAAGGGGCTAACTAGCTCCCCAGAGTCTCTTTTATAAGAACACTTATGCCATTCGTGAGAGCCCTTATGACTTAATCTCCTCCCAAAGGCCCCATTTCCTAAAACTACCACCTTAGGAGTTAGGATTTCAACATATGAACAAATATTCTGGTCACAGTACTGTTTCTTGTCACTACTATCACTCTATGCTTTTACTCCCTTTTAAGTGTAGCTTCCTGTCTCCTTAGGCAAAGAATCATGTGAATAGCTGAAGCACAGCTATTGGATCGTATAAAAGCAGAATAATTGCTGCACTTACAAGTAAAGTACATGAGATTGTATAGAAAGACATCGTAGTTTGTGTTTTTAATGTTTAAAATGCTGTCTTTGCTTTCTTTCCTTTCTTCCAGATCTTCTAACATATTTTGGGTGATAGAGAAAAATTTTGCAACTATAACACAAAATAAAAGGTAAGCAACAGTAATCTTCTAAATTGATAGGGGTAAATAAACTTTAATTAGACTAGGTAACTACTTTCAGAAAAATATAATATCTCTCTATAAAAATATATTGTTTACCATTAAGAGAGCTCACTTGAGCAAATAAAACTAGGAAGTCATCAACACGTTTGGTTTCTTGAGACACAAACTCTCAGAATTTTGGCCTTCAGACCGTATCTTAGAAAAATACCAGTGGACTCTCGCAATTATCCTACCAATCAAGGACAGAGGTTCTATGCAGATGTAAACATATCGTTTCTAGTGACAAAAAAAATGAGGTTTTAAGACTCAGAGTAAGTATGAATCTTGCCTCATTCTCTTACTAGCATTCAGTCATAGCATTCAGTTACCTCCCACCTCCTACCCTCTCTGGCTTACAGAAAGAGACCTGTCTAAGAGAACTGCCTAAAGCCTTCTGGCAATGCACCGTACTTGTTGGTGTGGGTCAGTGGCAGGACTGGAAGTACTAATTGGATTTCCTCACTCCCAGTTCACTTATCTATCCGCTACAAAACAACATGTTAATTTTGAAAATATTTACACTACTAGGCCATCATGCCACTGGCACTAATTATATACCAGGAATCACCTCATGCCTATCCCAGCTAGAGTCACTGCCCATAGCAGTATGGACTTCAGATGCCATCTTTCCCGGATAATTCTACAACATATATAAGACCTCAAAATAATGTTTTATATTTAAGAAGAATTCAAAGACAGAATATCCAAGTGTGGAGATACTAAATTAATGTCTATATTTCTCTTCTAATTTTCTATCCAGTGAATAAGAGCTAAATATAATCACAGCAGGAACACTAATAAAATGTTTCAACAGGAAGCAATATCAAAATATATCAACCTAGAATGATTGTTCTGATAGACTATCTTAAATGTAAATCTAGATTTTCTCTTTAAAGAATAGTGAATCTCATATAAAATCAAATAACCTCTTCCCTGAAATATTTGTCAAAATCAAGTTGGTATGGACTACTTTTATCACAAACATTTGAATTTTTGATAGCAATTCCAATACAACTCTGATTTTAAAACTGCAATACAAATATTTAATTTAATTAATTAATTTATTTAATTTTTTTTTTTTTTTGAGACAGAGTGTTGTTCTGTTGTCCAGGGTGGAGTGCAGTGGCAGGATCACAGCTCATTGAAACTTCCGTCTTCCAGGCTCAAGCAATCCTCCTACCTCAGTCTCCCAAGTAGCTGGAACCACAGGTGCAAACCACCACAGCAGCTAAATTTTTTTTCTTTCCTTTTTTTTTTTTTTTTTTTTTGCGGAGACAGGGTTTCTCCATGTTGCCCAGACTGGTCTTAAATTCCTAACCTCAAGCAATCCTCCTGAGTTGGCCTCCCAAAGTGCTGGGATTACAGGTCTGAGCCACCACGCCTTGCCTACAACGTATTTTATCTTATTTATTTATTTTTGAGACACGGTCTCACTCTGTCACCCAGACTGGAGTGCAGTGGCACTATCACGGCTCACTGCAGCCTTGACCTCCCAGGCTCAAGTGGTCCTCCCACCTCAGCCTTCCCAGTAACTGGGACCACAGGCACACACCATCATGCTCAGCTTATTTTCATACTTTTTGTCCTGGTTTTGCCATGTTGCCCAGGCTGGTCTCGAATTCCTGAGCTCAAGTGATACTCCTGCCTTGGCCTCTAAAAGTGGTGGGATTACATGTGTGAGACATCATGCCCAGTCTCGTTTTATTTTTAAACCAAATCTCTAAAAGTTGTCCTGATTAAATAAGAAAATACAAATCTGAAAACATACTAATATTTATCATCTTTACATATTCTTTAGTTCTTTGCAAAGAACATTATTAGAGTTTCAGAAGAAATCAGATATTGCTCTTCACAAGTTTACTGCACATCAGTAATCTGTAAGTCTCTATGAAACTTTTACAATCCCTTAAGAAATGCCCTGCAAACTTGATAACGTCAAATTTAGAAATGAAATACTTTTAAGGGCCAAACTTTAGATTTCAGAAGAAAACGTGGAGTACTTAGGTTGTGCAGCCTCTCTTCTATCATTTGCACTGATAACATTATTCCCGAACACATTTTAGTCCAAACTCAGAGAAGAGAGGCTTACATGCAAGTTCACAAATGGAATAAAATCCAGGCAGTCAGCAAAATGCTCCCAAATGAGAACCTAACTTCTTTCAAATTGCTCTGTTCAAGTTTTATTATCTAGACTTCTTTTTGGCACAACATGGTTATTGCTCACCCCTTACTATCCCTTTTACCAGCACATGTTGTCAAGAACAATAAAGGTACTAGGGTCAATATATAGGTATGCCTGTTTCAAAAAGTTAATACAGAGGGAGAATCCTATTTGGCTAGAATTTCTCACAATTTGAGTCCTAGCCCACAAACAAGACTGATTCATTCACTCTTCTGCAAATATGCTATAAAGCAAAAATTTTAAAAATTTAAAAAGTCTCCAGGATTGCTAGACTGGTTCAGATGCAATACTTTGTTGAAAAAGGAAGAGAAAAGTATACTGTTTGGTAATTGGAACTCAAAGACCACATCCTATATTGTTCAATGCACATTTCTTGACTGGCACGACAGAGTACTGCAATATAATTATTTTTAATTGCCAATTCACATATCGAAAGAAAAGAATATATAAGACTCCCAAAGGCACTGCTCTACAGCAGGAGTTTAATACATCAATGCAGGCTTTAGTAAATAAGGGCTTTTGTCAATATTTCACTGGCACATCACCCACAACATAACAATACCACTTAGAATTTATAGAGGCCTTTCATTTGCAAAGTGCTTTATAATAATTAATCCACAGAATACTATTTGTCAGGGGAATGAGCACTTGATTATAAAACTGAGGATTTGAAGCAAGAAATGGTTTGGATAAGATCAAAAAGTAATACTGTTTTGAGACTGAAATAGAATCTCTAACATCCCCAAAGTTAGCAGTGCTGTTTTGACATGGTTAACATGTTTAATACTTTTTAGGCGCTGATAGCTAAACCCACAGCTTTCTTTATGCTCACTATATTTCTTGAAAGCTCACTTCTGTACTCCAATGTGTGTTCAGTTTTTAAGAGCCACAGATTTTTCCATACATTCTCAAAAATGGTAAAATGTCTGCATTTCTGAATATATATTCTTTAACACCGAGAAAGCATTTGTAACTGTTATTAAAATATTAGACCATTCATGCTGTTGTGGCAAGCGCAAGTTCACCACTGTATACCCAAGACTGAACACAGTGCATGGCACACAGCAATCAGTAGTCATCCCAAATATCTACACTGAATAAAAAACTAAGGTTCTCTCAGCTTCATTAACTCATGTATTCATTTGCTCATTCATTTAATCAGACAATCATCATTTGCTGAACTCTGCTATCTGCAAAGCACTGGATTATTTAGCAAGAAGAAGAGAAAAATGTTATCTGTCCCTTGATCTCATAGAGTTTATAATTAACTACAGATAGACAGGTAAGTCAAAAATGAAGATGATTAAAGACAATGTAAAAGAGCAGTAGGGTAGAAACACAAAAGAAGGAAGAAATATTTCTATTTGGTGAGTGTCTTAGTCCATTTCGTGTTGCTATAAAGGAATATCTGAGGCTGGGTAATTAATTTTAAAAAGAGGTTTATTTTGACCAGGCACAGTGACTCATGCCTGTAATATCCCAGCACTTTGGGAGGCCGAGGTAGATAGATCACTTGAGGTGAGGAGTTCAAGACCAGCCTGGCCAACATGGTGAAAATCCATTTCTACTAAAAATATAAAAATTAGCCAGGTGTGGTGCATGCCTGTAATCCCAGCTGCTCGGGAGGCTGAGGCAGGAGAATCACTTGAACCCAGGAGGTGGAGGCTGCAGTGAGCTGAAACCATGACATTGCACTCCATCCAGCCTGGGTGACAAGCAAGTCTCTGTCTCAAACGAAAAAAAAAAAAGAGGTTTATTTTACTGATGGTTCTACAAGAAACATGGCACCAGCCTCTGCTTCTGGTGAGGCCTCAGGAAATTTTGGGTCATGGTGGAAGGGGACGTGGGACGTGGAGTCTGCATATCACCTGGTGAGAGAGGGAGCAAGAGAACACGCCAGATTCTTTTTAACAGACAGATCTCATGGGAACTAAGAGTGAGAACTCATTCAATTCCTCAAGAATGACACCAAGCCATTCATAAAGGATGTGCTCTCATGACCCAAACACCTCCCACCAGGCCCCACCTCCAACACTCCAATTTCAACGTGTGATTTTGGACAGGACAAATATTCAAACTGTATCAGTGAGGAGTCAAAATAATGCTTCACAAAAGATGTAGTTTTACTTGGGTTTTGCATGATTTTGATAGGCAGAAGAAATTGGAGAAGAATGTCTCAGATTGAGGGAAGGCCAAGAAGTAGAAATAGCTTTCCTGCTCCCACCAATTTGGAGAAATTTGTAGCTGAAATTATATCACTTTTGACTACACTCTGTAAATTCAAACTTGATTTGTGTTGCTGAGAAATTCTGGATGAGATTGGCCTGTGATTACCATACAAATTGGTTGTATGTAAATGTGTACTTCTATAGTGTTTGAGGACATGACTTATTCTTTCTTATGTCTGAAATATTCCTCAGACTATTTCCTCTCCTAATGTATATTTATTTTTAAAATGAGAAATTGTAGGTCTCTTTTGAATAACAGGCTGAAAGACTTCTATGACATAGTACACTATAATTACTTATATGGAAACATGTAATAAGTCTACAGAAACTTCTCAAATACATATTTTATGCTTAATTTTGTTCTAGGCATTATGCAGGATATGGTGTGGTTTCCAAAAGAATGTCTTAATGGTGCCAATACACTAAAAATGCTCCAGAAATTCTTGTTAATTAAATATTCCCTGATGAGTTTACTGTTTGAAGGGAAGAGGAGTGACTCCAGACTATGAGGAGAACCACTGGAATGTCACATGAAGTTGTCGATGTGCTCTCTGTGCAATGAGTAAGGCACAAAATGCTGAGCAAGTACTTGAACTCAAGTCTTCCAGATCCCAGCCTAAGATAGTCTTTCCACAGATACAATGATTCTGTTGGATATTTTTTCACTAGAAGGACTTCATTTCAGTATTGAAATTACAAAGCTGCCTCACGTATTTATGCATTTTATTTTTTTTTCCTTGTGTTCATTGCTGCACCTGTCCCACTGGGTTCTATTTTCTCTATGGATCGTGTTCATCTCCCACAAAAGCCAACAGAAACTCCGGCAAAACCTAGGGGAGCACAGGCAACCCTTCTGCCACCCCTAGGGCATGCTCAGAAAGACAATGGTATCATTGCTAAATAGCACTTGCCAGGTGTCCAAGGTTGGAAAGTCTTAGCTGCTCTGTCACTTGGCAGCCCTTCTCCCAGAGCTAGTCACCAGTGGTACTTATTAAATTATAACAATCTACTTTAAGTATCAGTAAATGAGGGTGCAACTGACTTTAAAACCAATCTGGATATTTGCTGGACATATCTGTCATTGAGGCTGATTATTAAAGGCTATATACAACTTAAGAATGGGGCTGTCCAGAAGGGATCTAATAGTTTTCCTTAATTTTTAGCTTAAATAGAGGCAGACCAACATTATAATCCTGGAAAACCAATCTATTACCTTCCAACTGCCTGGGGCCAGAGCCTGGGGGCAGTGTGGTAGGTGCCAATTTTGGTCAAGTCAGGTCTTTCTTAGGGGCAGTCATGAGAAGTAAGTCAAGAGTTGTAAATAACTGTATTTCATTATAATCCATTTTTTGTAATCTTATATATTTCCTATTTTATAAATTAAAAAGTATTATTCTGAAAATGGAATCCATAGACTTCACAAGAATGCCAAGGTGATCTATGGCACAAAACCATTAAGAATCCCTTAAGGCTGCCGGGCACAGTGGCTCAAGCCTGTAATCCCAGCACTCTGGGAAGCCGAGGTGGGTGGATCACGAGGTCAAGAGATCGAGACCATCCTGGTCAACGTGGTGAAACCCTGTCTCTACTAATACAAAAAATTAGCTGGGCATGGTGGTGCGTGCCTGTAATCCCAGCTACTCAGGAGGCTGAGGCAGGAGAATTGCCTGAACCCAAGAGGTGGAGGTTGCAGTGAGCCAAGATCATGCCATTGCACTCCAGCCTGGGTAACAAGAGCAAAACTCTGTCTCAAAAAAATAAATAAATAAAATAAAATAAAAAAGAATCTCTTAAGGCTGCCCTGGCGCAGTGGCTCACATCTGTAATCCCAGAACTTTGGGAAGCCAAGGGGGGCTGAACACTTGCAACTAAGAGCTTGAGACCACCCTGGCCAACATGGTGAAACCCCATCTCTGCTAAATAATACAAAAATTAGCTAGGTGTGGTGGCACATACTTGTTATTCCAATTAATTGGGAGTCTAAGACATGTCAACTGCTTGAACCCGGAAGGGAGCTGAGATCTCACCACTGCACTCCAGCCTGGGTGACAGAGTGAGATTCTGTCTCAAAGAAAAACAAAATTCCCTAAAGGTTGTCCAGAAATCAGTTAATGTGCAAGCATAGCAAATGCATGGGACAAAGTAGAATAGAGAGGTCACTTTCCATAAGGTAAATACAGTGAAGTATTGAAAGTCCAAAGGAACATGGACCTAAAATGTTATTGTGAAAAAAAAAACAAAAAAAACAGGCAATAGAAAGGAGTTTGCAATATCAGGAAGGGGATAGATTAGGACTAGGTAAAGATAAATTAATCATTAGGCATGGAGAAATCCTTCCAAGACAAGCAGCAGGGAGAAACCTGAATGTTCTCTTTATCTTGCAAGTAGAGTCTTAAAAGAAACAGGTTCCCACTAAATAGTCACTTGGCAGAAATAGCCAAGAACTACTAATTATTGTTTAGTTACTCAATTCATCTAGTAAGTAAAAATGTATTGAGCACTTATTATGTGCCAGGTACCACATGCTAGGTGATAGGTATCCAATGGTACAGAAACACCACAAATGGTCTTTGACCTTGTGAAAGTTAAAGTCGACTCGGAGAGACAGGCATTAATTAAGTGAGTAAGAACACACAAAACTTATGATAAGCTCTATGGGAGAAAAGAGTACTGTGGCAACAGAGGCATATATAGTTTGGTAGCCAGTGAAATTGAAGCTCTGACCTGAAGATGAGCACAAATTGGCCAGGCAGAGTGGAGGGAGGGTGCTCCAGATGAAGGGAGGAGCATGTAGGAAAAGAGGGTACTGCTGCTTAGTATTTGGAATTATTATACTCTTCAATACACTGTAGAAATTGGGTAGATTCTCCACCTTGAGAAGAAGAAAACAGAGTATGGGGGTAGAAGTCAGGTAAGGAAGGGAGCAGGGAAAGAAACAAGGAGGAAGAGGCAAACTTTTACCTTCTAATCCTTGGTATGGCTAGAGGCTGAGGAACCACCGCTTCTTTCATTTATTCTCCAAATCAGAGCTATCTTTTCTCTTTTATACCTTTTGCAATGAAAATAATACGATGAAGAGAATAAGAGAAGCCCTATTTCATTTCAGTATTTACTGAGAATCCAACATGTACAACTAAGACGGTGCTATGGAGAATACAGAAGTGAGCACAACACTTGCTCTGCAGAACAATCGAGTGAGAGGGAGAAAAAAACCTAATAGAACGCCTGCTAGGTGTTGAAGTCGAGCCACCAGCCCTCTGGGTGGCCTTAGGCAGGTCAGGTCTCCTCTGGGAGCCTTCCTTTCACATCCGTCATAGAGCTTGTAGGCAACTGACTTTGTGAAGTTCCTTCCAGGTTAAATAGACTGTGCTCCATTTTTTAGACTGTCATTAGAAAATGCTCAAATACATCTGAGTTTGTATATGATTGGAGGCAGTCAATATATTTAAGAAGTCAGACATATAATTAAAATGTTGTTGTTGAGGTGGGATTCCTCCCTCTTTTAAGTCTCACTTTTGAGAAACTTAAACCTGAATTGAGCTGTTCAGAGATTAAGGAGATTAACATACCATAATATGCACGTACTAATTCATTAAATGTCTTGAGGTTGATGTTGGGGATTTAAGGAGGGGTGTTTCCTGAGGCTAGGCACAGGACTAGGTGCTAGAAATTCCAAAGTGCCTAAAACGTGGTCCTTGCACTTTAGACATTCAATGGGCTCAAAATGGAAGTGGCCATGTAGAAAATAGTGAGCATAAAGAGTTAGCTGCTGTAAGTATCAACCTAGACATACAAAGGAAGAACTCTGAGGACACTAAGAAGGAAGGAAGGAAGTGTTAATGGGAGAGGTACACGTGGAAAGTTTTGTCACAAGTCTTGCATTTAAGCCTGATCTTAAGGAGTGAAGAGGAGTTAGTTAAACAAGGTGAAGAACATTCCAGGCAGACAGACTATGATAAGTAAAGGCAAGAAGGGAAAGCATGAACATAATGCTTTTCCTTCCCCAGCATCTATTTCAGTCACATTGCAGATAAACAGGATTTTAAACATGGGAAGCCACCCAAATCAGACAATTCTCATTCTTTTATCAAAATCCTAAAGGGAACATTTTTAAATCTCTTTTGTAATTGCTAGGAAAATGATGTGTGCCCAGAATCCTTATTTAGAAAAAACAGTCCTTATTTTTTTAATCAAACAATGTATCACTTTTTTAATAGAGCTGGAGCCAAATTCTGCATTTCATATGTTAATTGCAATTTACTTATTCTTCTGTAAGGTGCATAAATACGGTCTGTCAGCCATTAAACAAATTTAAGTATGAAAAAAAAAGACAGAAATGGGCTCCACAAAAAGCAAGGAAATGCATCAAAATCAGACATTTTGTCACACTAGTAGACGAAATCATCGACTTGAAGGATGTCCTTGCCAGGTTAAGACACGTTCCTTTTCTACCTACTGTCAACCTAAACTCAGCTCCACTCAGAAATGCCTGCTTGGTTGGCAGCTGCTGAGAGATAGCAACTCCTCCTAGCAACAGATGGAGCCAATCAAAAGCCAGCAGCAGTGATCCTTGCTGTTAAGTGCAATGACATCTCATTTATCTGGCAACTCCAGTGAAGACTGTATCGTACATAAGATAATTGCTAAGAGACTGAAATTTACATTCCCATGCACCAGAGACTATTAGAATTTCAAGAGCATGATTGGAAATTTGCCTAAAATTAGAGGTCTGTGTGTTTAAATTATGAACAGGTATCAGACTGTGGTGGATTATGCTTAGATTTTAGAGTAAAGAGACCTGAAGGTGACTATTAGTTTTCTCACTTAATGTTCATGTGTTCTTTGGCATGATAGTTTCCCTGAGTTTTAATTTTTTCATCTCTTAAAATAAGATAGATACATTGTCTGACCTAACATATCTCGCAGCAGTGCTGCGTTAATCACAAAATATTGCAGATATCAAAGCCCTTTGAAACTGCCAAGCATCATGTAAATCAATATTAACTGACATTTTCTTACTATTAGAGAAACAGTATTTAATATAGCTGATAGCTTCAGTTCCCATCTGGGTTATGTCCAGTAAGTCCAGTAAGCCATTTCACCTTTATTTCCTCACCTGCCCAAGAAAGAGAATGCTAGGACATGATTCAGGAACTTGCTGTGAAGACTGGATGATTACAGTCATAAAGTTCAAATATGTAGTAAGCACTCAAAAATGTTAACTAACAATTATTGTCATTCCATCATTTAATGAGGGGTTGCTAAATTGGAGAGAGTTCTTATTCCTACTAAATGACCCCCAAAGCAATATGCTATAGAACCCAAAACACATGTATCCAGTGGATCTTGCATAAAATTCTCTTAACCCTCTACAACTTTTTTTAAACACATTCATGCATGCTAGAGGTTATTCCCAAGACATCTACTTCCTCTGTTGGGCTTTGAACACTGCTTTTGCTGTCTCCTGCCGATGACCTCTTCATTCCATGAAATTACCATTCTCCTGCTCTATACATAACTAAAAATTTGGGATGGTCCACGGTATATTTGATTAAGTAGTGCTGCCAAGCATATAGTTCCTTACAGATCTGTTTAAACAGAGTATCTACTTTTTATCTTATTACCAATATGCTCTCCTGCATAGAAAGGAGAGATCAGGAAATTCTTTTAAAGAATTTACAATAGTCGGTTTCTCAATTCTCACTCAACTCCACTTGTTTGCATTAATATTTAATATTAACATTAAAAGCTATCATATAATTATCACATATACCATACTTTGCATGTTATTATAGGTGAATCTGTTATACAGTTTAGAACGGGTCACAACGGCCAGTATTCCTGAACCCAAATCAGTAAGACTTACTGACACGAACTACACTTTTAAGCAAATTTTAAAATATCCTCTCTGTTTCATAATGCTTATCCCATACTCATAACTTCAGTAGATCCCACTTTGAATGTCTTAATTTTTGTGCTGTTTACCTTTCTTGCTGTACTGTAAGCTCCTTTGAGAGCAGAAGTTTTATATGATTGTTTATAGTACAGGCACCTAAAGCATCTAACTCACTTTGTACACAGCAGTTCACGCTTAACAAATGTCTATTAAAGAAACACTACCAAAATCAAAAAAGAAAAGGAGGGCCTTGGGAATGGAAGAAAAACAAGAGATAAACAGAAAAAGAAAAGAGAGGAAGGAGGGAAGGAAGGAGAAAAGAAAGATAGAAACAGAAGAAAGAAAACTAAATTGTTACAAATGCATGGGCAGATATCTCAAGGATGTTTGACTGCTGTAAATACAACTCTTAGACCACTTTTCAGATGAAGTATAACACTGTTTCTCATTGTCACTCTTGTACATCACCTCTTAGTCCTTAGGAAGACTGATGCCACTACAGGGTGTCAAAATAAATGGAATTTTAACAGGCTTAACTTTCATACAAACTCAAAAAGCTAGATGTAAAAAAAAGACACAAATTTTTAAACAGAGATATAATATCTTTGTTTGTGTTTTACTCTTCTTCCCAGAAATACATGTTGAGCTGGCCTTTCTCTATATACCTCCCACTCCTTCTCTGCCTCGCAGCCAGATTCTACACGTCAGTTTGCCCGAGTCCCCAGCTCTCACGTCCTCAAATCACCAACGTCACTCTTCCAGACACACACCCCAGCCAATATTCTGATCTCCAGTGAAACATAAACCAAGAAATAAAAGTCTTAAATAGAAATTCTAAACTCCTGCACATGAGAGAACATTTATTTTTCAAATATGGGAGGAAAAGGAGGCTTAGAAACAAGTAAGTATAGATATGAAAATCTTATGAAACACTGTGTGAAAAGACTCCTAGATCTAGAGTTAAAAGGCTTAGTCTTTGTGTCTGACACTGATACTAGTGACCCTATTTCCCTTGAGAAACTTACTATATTTCTAATAAAGCGGTAAGACACTGTTCGATACATCTCTCTGGATTTTTTGTTTTTTTTGGAAAAAGCTTTCACGTTTGTCATTACAAATATGAAAATTTCTTAAACATAAATTTTAAAAATGTACACAATAACACAGATACCTTTTCTGAATACATATTGTTTATATGATTTCAATTATATGCTAGGGGAAAAATAAGTTGGAAATTCTTACACAAATCCATCCATTATGGAAGCTCTAAGCCACTAATTCCCTCTACTGCAACCAGGTATATATAAAAACATGCCTTAACCCCCAATTTAGGTGAGTTGGAGGTTATGATTTTCCAATGATGGAATACTCTAAGAAAACAAGAAGCAGCATCATTTTTCTGGGTGGCATCACAATGACTATCAAAAACTTGGTCAAAGAAGCTGGGCATAGTGGCTTAAACTTGTAATCTCAGAGTTTGGGGAGGCTAAAGCAGGAGGATCTTTTGAGGCCAGGAGTTCAAAATCAGCCTCGGTAACTTAATGAGAGTTTCGTAACATATATTTCTAAGGGGCAAATGAATGAATTCTAGTTCTCAACCCTGTATTGCTGACTGATATATACTGACCATGAATGGTCTTCTGGTGGCCCCAGAAAGTCGACAATGGTTTGTCATCAAGGGCTTACCCAGGGCAGAAACTAATAAAATATCGCTCGCTCAGATTACATAACACCACATTTTAGAAGAGGTAATATAAATAAGAGTGATCTCTGGATAACGAAAGGATTTTAAAAGTCCAGGCTATCCATTTCAATTTTCTAATGTGATAAAAAGGGCTTGGATCCAATAATTTATGTTTCCTTCCACTTCCAAAATTTAATAATATTGTTTACTTGTTCATTTATTTATTTAAAAATATTTATGTACTTAAAAAGAGAAAAGTACCTGTGAAATAATTAGATTTGTTCAATATTCTCATGGAAACTATAATCATACATCATATAGTATTTAAATGTGATCAACAAATAGTTGAAAATGTGTTATATGAAAAATAACAATAATTTTTGCAAACAGTTTTACAGCCTTTACTGTGTCTTAGGCATCATTTTATCTGATGAAAGACAAATATATAGATAGACATGGATATGGATAACGATTAGATAAGAAATAAAATGGAGATAGAGACAGAAAAATTCATTTAATCGTTACAACAACCAACAGTTTTAGAACATTAACCATGTGCCAAGCATGTGTTAAGTAATTAACATATATTTTCTATGATGCCAGATTGTAAAACTAGGCACAATCAATAGAAACGATCCTTATCATCACCTCCAGTGTACGCTTTAGGTAATAAAGCCCTAATATTGGAGATAGCAGCAACGAATGAATTCTAATTGTGATGAATATTAGAAAAAAAAGCCACTGATTTAGTCTAGCCAACCTCTATGATCGTTTTTATCAAAGGAAAGTTTAAAAAAAATGAAGCTAGAGTGGGCACAACGCTAGATAGCAGAGAGAGAACAGTCATATTTGGAAGATATCTCAATTCTACAGGCAGAATTTTTTTAAAAACAAACCAAACAACAACAACAGTTTATTGTTAGGGGAAGCACTGAGACTGGTCTTTAAGAGTTTACCAAGAAGCTGATTTGCAGAGATAAGCAAGCTTGGACCCCAGTAAGTGGTCAAATAAATAACAGTGTTTAAAGAGTTATATTTACTGCCACGCAAGATGAATCATGCTTCTTTGGGGAACGCTTTTTCTGAAACTTCATTTTCCATTTTGGACTACTGGATCAGTCTCTCAGAAGAGTTTGGAAGGTGGCCAATTACTTTCCTCTGCATTTTTCATCTGAGACTTAGGCTGTACAACTCCATTTTAAATTTTCACACAATATATCTTAGATAGTAGGGACTTCATTTTGTGAAGAATAAGACACCAAAAATATAGTCTGTTCGTAAATATAGATTTGAGAATAAGGACCAAGAAACACACTTTAGGAATCTCAAGAAGTGAATTTTTGCTATAATAATCTACTGCTCCATGCTCCATATTTATATTTTAAATTATAATAATAATGAAAAAATCACTGTTGAGATGATAAATTAGCAGAGACCATTAGAAACTTTTAAGAATGAAAACCACTCTCCAACAATATCCACATGAAAAACCAGACATTAAAAGAACAAACAAGTAGTTGCTGAAATTACCAGAACCCAATTTGCAACTGTCCCAATCACATTTAACCTTAGATATTACTAGAGCACTGAAAACTTACAGGATGTTAAACTGAGTTGGAGGGCAAGTGACACCGGCAGATCTAATGGCAAAACAAACAAAATATCAAACAATATTTAAAATTTAAAATATCAAAGAAAAGTCCAAACCAAATAAGATCCTTTGAACCATTAAACCTACTGCAATCAATTTTACCTGATGGAGCATTGGGTCAGGGAAAGATTAAAGATAAGTTGTTTTTAAAAATTAAATTATGTGAATGTTAAATATTCTAGAATTATGCAACAGAAATTGTCTTAGAGTAGGCATTGAAAAATTAGTTCAAGGTCTGCACCCACTTACCTTTCCAATAAAACAGTAAGTACAAACGTGTTTTGTAAATATACAATGTAAAATATAAAATACAATGTAAATATTGTATCTCATTTGTAGAAATATTACTTGCTTTCTGTAAATTAAAGAATCACCCTCAATTTATCATGTAGAACAACTCCGTTTCTGGCTATCACATCATTTTTAAGCAAAGATGTAACCATAAACATGACAAATAGACTATAACAAATAATATGTAGAGTGCAAAGGAAGGGAATAAAACGAAAAGCACAATACAGCCACTAATGGAAAGAAACGCTGCTTCTTTTGATTTAGACCATCCAGGGAAAACCAAAGCAGAAACCATAGCTTGTGTCAGTCTCATTAAGATTAAATTCCCAAATATCCAGTCTGCTATGGTTTCCCAAGTGATTACAGTGAGGACACAAGGCTTTTCCATATATTTGAAGAAACTGTGGCAAGAGACAACTCTGTCATCTCTGTGGAGGTATTGTTTATTGTCAGGTGGGTGCTGGGGTGAGAGAGTTTGCAGGGAAACTGGTAGATGGGAAATGGAGGATAAATCAGACACAGGCTTTGCCTTCAAGATGCTGATAATTCAGTTCTGGAGACAAAAGTACAAATTCAACCTAAGATGGGAGAGAGGTACAAGAAAAATCTATGGAAGATAAGGAAAGGCTACTTCAGTTTCAACAGGAAACACAAGGAGGATTTCATGGTGGAGGTATACTGGTTCTCAAGGAAGAAACAGGACATTGATAAATAACAATGACAGGAAAAGACATTAGCTCTGAGTGCATGCAAGGTTGAGATATATGAAATGACTGAAAGAAAGGAAAACATGTCATAAAAATAATGAAAATGGAGATGAAGCCAGAGAGTTATACTGGGGTCAAACTGTTAAACAACTTAGAAGGCCAACCAAAGAATTTTGGATTTCATATATAAGGTCCTAGAATTCGCTGAAGGTTTTAGATACAGTAAGTGTCTAGTCACCTTGAAGAGGGTGAAATACAAAATAGTGGGGGCAACAACACAGTCACTCATCCCGAGCTGGCAAAACTGGGGATTTGGGAGAAAAAAGAGAACAGAGAACAGAGGTAATACAGAAGCTAACAGGAAGGATGAACAAAAGGAAAAGAATCACTTCATTTTCACTTAATCAAAATAGGTAAATAAGAATTTTTTTGCATGCAAAGCATACATACTACACTGAGATATTTTTCATCCTGCCAAGTGTTTTGACATTTATAGAGGGTAAGAAGAAAGAACTATATTTATTAGGTGTTAATTATTGATCTGAACATACTATTTTATCATTCTAAACTCTTCCATCAAACTTACAAGCTAGATAGAATATATCCAATTCAACAATGATATCAGGCATGGGGTCACAGGGCCATAGTCCCAATTACTCAGGAGGCTGAGGCAGGAAGGTTGCTTGAGCCTGGGAGTTCGAGGCTGCAACAGAGAAAGCCCCCCACCTCTAAAAAAATAATAAAAACAAAAATAAATGATAAGGAAGGACTCAGAAGCATTAAGTAATCACCCAAACAACCAGAAGCAGAAGTCAAGTTACGACCCAAGTATGTCTACTTCCAAACACTGTTCTTTACACTATACCAAACTTGGAACACAGCACAAGACATTTTTGGGGGTTGCATCTCCCCGCAGACCTCAAGGTGTTCAAGCAGAGACTAAATAGATCTAGAGGGAACCCATCAGAAAATGTTATTCTAGGCTAAATTACGTTGAAAATCTTTCATCTTCCTTAAAACTCTGTACTTCTCATTATTTATTTTAGAGTACTTCTTCGTTTATTTTTTTTTCTTCTTTTTTTTAAAGACGGCCTGAAGTAAACTACACAAGGTGAACTAGATACAGAATATTTAAAATAAAATATTGAGCATGAAATCTCATCTGATTTAATGAGTGAAAGTAATATTGATTAACCCAGCCACTGACCTTGAGTAACAGACATAAGAATGGTGTAATAAACACAAAAAAGTGTTGGTAAAGTAATTGTCACAATGCCAAGAGATACAACTTGGATCAAGAATCACACTTCACAAAATAGACATCTATAAGGACTTTAGATGTGCTTATTATGTCTAACGATGAGCAAGGTGAAACAAACTAAACTAAGAGTGGAAAACACATGTTGCCCCTCAACCGTGTGCTATTTTGCTATCTTAGAGATAATCATTAAGTGATTTATCATAAAATGCATGAACTCAGGATAAATATTTAATTATAGAAAGCCATATCTTTATATATCTATTTATAATGATTCCTGTGGGCTTCAAACTTCAGTTAAAGCCTGTTTAAAATATTTATATTTAAAACTGCAGAATAAATTGAAATTTCCAAATACTTATCAGGAAGTAATGTTCTCTCTGATGCAAGGCACCAAAATGTGTATTGCTAAATTAACACATATATTTCTGTATCTGTTTTTCATTAAATAACTCAAAGGTGTCATTTTAAAGTACAAAATATTATGTCTCACAATACATTTTTTACATTGACTAAGGAGAGAAAGCAAAAATATACTTTGCGATTTAATATCTATCCAAATGTACCATCTCACTAAAAGATATGTATAAATTTTTTAAATGCTGACAATAATAATTTGGAAGCCCAAGTTCAGTAAGTAAAGTTAAAACCAGTCCTAGGAAATACTGATCTTATCAGGAAAACTATTCTTGCATCGTAGTATTTTGTGGTCAAAATCATTGTGTTTACAGTTGTAAGACACAGCTTCACAATTAAAACATGGATTCCACTCTGTTTCCACTACTTTTTCCAATTTTTTGGTCCAACATCAGAGTGTTAAAATGTTGTCTCACCTCTCCAATTGTGAAGAAATTCACACCTCTGTGTTACTTTAAACAAATAAAAATGTAATTCAATTAATGTGTATTGAATACATAAAGAACAATGATTTTATTTCCTTTTTAATCTCAATTAAAACATAATTAAATTGACATTTTAGCTTTTTTTGGACAAATTATCTTTCCAAATAACAGAACTACTAAGACATAGTTCCCATACCATACAGTTCATTCTTTCGAAGTGTACAATTCAATGGTATTTAATACATTCACAGAGTTGTAAAACTGTCACCCCAATTAATTTTAGAATATTTTCACCTCACAAAGCAACCTCACACCCTTTAGCCCTGAACTTCTCCCCATTCAGCACTACACAACTACTTCGTCTCAAGAGTTGCTTTTTCTGGATATTTTATACCAATAAAATGATAAAATATATCTTTTGCATCTGGCTTCTTTCACATCACATAGTGTTTCCGTGCTTCATCTTTACTGTAGCATGTATCAGTACTTTACTGCTTTTTATTGCCAAATAATATTCCATTGTATGATTATACCAAACTTTACCCATTCATCAGTTGATGGACATCTGAATTGTTTCTACTTTTAGGCTGTTATGAATAATGCTACTATGGGTATGCATGTACAAGAGTTTTTTGTGTCGACATATGTTGTAAATTTTTTGGGGTACACACCTAGCAGTGGAACCGCTGGGTCATATAAGTCTATGTTTAATCTTTTGAGAAACTGCCAGACGGTCTTACAAAATGCCTGCACCATTTTACATTCTCACTAGCAGCTTATAAGAGTTCCAATTTCTCGCCTACACGTGTTATTATCTGTCTTTTTTAATATAGCCTTTGCAGCAGGTGGGAGGTGGTATCTCCTTATGATTTTAATTTGCATTTCCTTGATGGCTAATGGTGTTGGGTATCATTTCACTTTGCTATTGACTATCTATCTATCTATCAATCCATCCATATATCCATCCATCCATCTGTTTTCAGATCTGTTGCATACTTTTTATTAGGTTATTTGACTTTTTATTATTGAGTTGTAAGAGTTTTTTATATATTCTAGATACAAGTTTCTTATCAGATATATGGTTTTCAAAATTTTCTCCCATTCTGTGGATTGATTTTTCACTTCTTGATTGTGTCCTTTGAAGTACAAAATTTTTAAATTACGATGAAATCCAACTTATCTGTTTTTTTCTTCTGTTTGTTGTGCTTTAGATGTTATATCCATGAAATCACTGCTTACTCCAAGGCCATGAAGATTTACTCCTATGCTTTCTTCCATGGTTTTATGGTTTTAGGTCTCTGACCCATTTTTGGTTACTTTTCCATTTAGGTCTCTGATTCATTTTGGGTTATTTTTTAACACGTCATGTGAAAAATTAGCCTTTAAAATTTATTTTTGCAGCATGCTACCAATCAGATTAGTTAAGGTCTTCAGACAATGGCAAAAAGATCTTTTCATTGAAATAACTAAGAAAGTTTGTGGAAATCCCATAAGCACATAAATAATGAAGAAAGCATTTCAATAAGTAGTACGTAAACTTTTAGAAATTAAACATCTTATTCTTGGATTATACATACAATGAGTCGAAATGCAAAGATAATACAAATACAAATCAAGGAAATTCATGGAAGCTACTGAAAAATTAAAATTTTATGCCAAGATGTAAAATATATAATGTTTCTATAACTCTGCTTCTCTCTCTTATAGCACTTAGCAATTTAAATATTTTATTATAGTATGAAAGTATAGTGTTTGCCTTGGTCTTCTACTTTGATTAAAGTATCTATTATATAACTTGCTACATGATAAGTAGAAATATTCAAAATTGAACAGGTGAACAAATTAAAATGAATGAATTCTAGAACTGGCACTTTTCCCCTGCTTTGATGCATAATTTTCTCTCCTTTTCATCCTTTATGTTTTAGCTTAAGTAGCATCTCATTAAAGAAATTTCCAGAGAAATCCTGTCTAAATTAGTTTCCTCTATTATTCTCTATTACAGAAATATATTTCATTGTTTCATAGCACTAATCCTAAATAGTAAATGTATATATTTATTGTTTACATGTTATTGTGCTCTCCCAATATGGGAGATGGAATGTTTTTCATTTTACTTCCAATGCCTAAGACGATTTGTCACACATTAATAATTTTAAATAAATAGGTAGTAAGTGATAGAGTAAATGGGATCATAGACAACCTCCTGATCCCTGGATTTTCAGGAACAGCTATATTGAAACCACAGGCAAACATGACTGCACAGTCATTGCTATGTCCTTCTCCATGGTGGCTTTCAGTTCCCACACAACCTTTAACATTTCCCTGCAGAGAGAACCTTTTCCCATCTATTGAAATTGAAGAATAAAGGTTGAAGTAGTAATGCTTATTCATCCTTGCCCTCACTATAGAAATTTTAGAGGTAATATCCAGCAATCTGCACTCATCAAGTAGTAAGCTTCTGTTTCTAAATCCCAGAATAGTTCTAATTTATTTAGACCTGAATAAAATTAGGTAATCTTTCTTTCCTGTAGTCTCTATAGTTCAATATTTAGTTTTCCAGTAGAAGTTCATAAACTTGTCAACTAATAGTTACAGTGATTTGAAACATAATATGCAACCTAATGAAGAGACTATGTATGCATATTTATGCCTCAGTCTACTCCATTTTTCTCTCTCTCTTTCTTGTCCTAGAGTCTTACACTATATACAGTTAAGTTTTTGGTCTAGAGAGGTGTGGCTGCTGTCAGATGCTATGGACTGTAAGTCTTTATTATCCCCAAATTCATATATTGAAAGCTAATTTCCAATATGATGCTATCTGGAGGTGGGGACTTAGAGAAGTAATCAGGTCATAAGAGTAAAGCCTTCATAAATAGGATCAGTGTTCTTGTAAGAAGAGACAGGGAAGAGTGTGTCTCCTCTTTCTCTGCCCGCCACCATGTGAGTGCACAGCAAGAAGATGGCCAACTGCAAACAGGAAGAGAGCCCTTACAAGAAACTGGCCATGAGGCCCCCCTAATCTTGGGCTTACCAGCCTCCAAAACTGTGAAAAATAAATGTTCATTATTTAAGCCAACCAGTCTGTGATAATTTGTCAAAGCAGCCCAAACAAACTAAGACAACTCTGGTTTGATACACATGGCAAAGTATGTTGCTTAAAATGAAAGATAAGCATTTTAAAAAGCAAAAAATAAAGACAAAAAAACTAAAAGAGGCATTATCCTGCCTTTTCTTTTAACTTAGGGTTCACTATGCCATACAGTTCTATCCAAGGATTCATAAGTGAACATCTACCGGAACTTCTGGCAAGGTGTTAGCTTTCCTGATAAAGGTACTATCTATTCTTTTGTGTCCCTTTCTACTGCCTAGAAAGCTCACATGTTATCTGGGGGTTTAAGAGCCATCCACCCCAGGAGAAAAAGGCCAAGCAAATATAAAGATCTTGGACATAATGGGCCTGTTGAGTCAATCAATGAACCAATACCAGTAAATGTCTATCATCAGACTTCTGAGCGTATGAGGAAACGTAAACCCTGATCCCTTTAAGTCATTGTTATGAGCATCGCTTTCCTCACAGCTAGACTCAATTCCTCATTGATACAGGAAAGCAAACAAAAAATTTGTTATTAAGAATCGATCTTAGGAAATAAACTCAGAAGAGGAAACTTTCTTCTTAGTGAGGTTTTGTGTATATATTGACACCTCCAATTACCTACTGAGTTATATGTAGACCTATGTGGAAGGTATGTGCAAAGTGACTGAATAATTATTGCCAAAGTCTGAATCCAGGATTCTTTAGAAAGTTAAATAGGTGCAATCAATAATTACACCAAGATACCAGGCATAAACTAGAACTCTTCTGGATGAATCAGGACATAGTTACCCCATGGGAGAATGGTGTTCACAGTGGCCTCAAAATAAAGTTCTTTCTTTTCAGTTGTAGCTAGCTGAAAGGTATGTCACTTAAATTCTATACATTCCCCTAACATAACTACTAAATTTTTTGTTCGGTGCAGAAATAACCAGTAGGTACACAATAAATACAGCAGACTGTGGGCTTGGGGAGCATGCTGCACTCTGTCCTCTATCTCTGTCTAGCATTATTCTTATTTGACCCCTATCACAGGTTTTAAAAATTTGTTTTGTTGGCCGGGTACAGTGGCTCACACCTGTAATCCCAGCACTTTGGGAGGCCGAGGCGGGAGGATCACAAGGTCAAGAGATTGAGACCATCCTGGCCAATATGGTGAAACCCCGTCTGTACTAAAAATACAAAAATTAGCCGGGCGTGGTGGCGCGTGCCTGTAGTCCCAGCTACTCAGGAGGCTGAGGCGGAAGAATCGCTTGAACCCAGGAGGCGGAGGTTGCAGTGAGTCGAGACTGTGCCACTGCACTCCAGCCTGGCAACAGAGCAAGACTCCGTGTCAAAAAAATTGTTTTGTTGTTGTTGTTTTATGTCTTTTTTTTTTTAATGCTATTTGTTCAAAGAGCCAACTTCTCTACAGACTTGTTCATAAGAATGCCTTGTTTCTGCTTCTCTCCTTTCCTACACCTCTATTCCACTCAAATTTCTACTGAAAAATCCACAGACCCCCCTCCTGTATTTAGGATATATAAATTCCTTCTCTTTTCCTCTCCCTGAGGTCTATGAAAGTCCTGGACTATAGCTTTATTTTATGTCATATACTTCCCTCCAAGTGAGTTGCATAGGGAAATAGTTCAAAGAAGGAAAGTCCCCAGAAGTTGGAAAACCAGCTCATCCTAGGGGAAAAAAAAATAAGTGACCAATACATTTTTAGGATCTCCTTGTTAAAAACCCAATAAACATTCAAATATGAAAACTACTGATTTTTTTACATTTTGCAGCCCAGGATATCGAACTGGCAAGAGAAGGTAGAACTAATAAAAACAGGAGCTCTCTTGGAAATCATGGTAGACCAGAAAGCTACAGCAAGGCCATAACTCTCCAGAAGGCCATTGTGTGATCCTCCGGCAGGAACAAGAAGGACATGGACTAAATGGAGCTTCAGCTTTTTCAGAACATCTTACTACTCTCTCAAAAACTGGTTCACTGCTTTATCAGTTCAGCAGATCATAAAAATGTAACCCAAACTGACTTACGTAAAAAGGACAATTATCGGCTCAGGTAACTGAGAGTTTTGGAGGTAAGGCTGGCTTCAAGTGTGTCTCCACATACAACTTCAAAGGATGAGAATGAGAACTTCTTGCTCCCCATGTTTTGAACCAGACCTCCTGTCCTCTGAATGTTGGAATCATTCTCAGAAAGGATCTCCCCCTGTGGTATTAAGATGGCTGTAGTCCTTTTATCTTTTCCGTTCCAAAACCAGTTCAAAAAATAATAATAGATTATTGAGGTGGAGCAAAATGGCAAATAGAACACTCCAGCAGTTGTCCTCCCTGCTAAAATACAAAATTGAACAACTACCTACACACACACAAAAAAACTTCATACTAACCAAAAATCAGATGAATTATCACAGCATCTAGTTTTAACTCTGTATCACTAAAAGAGGCACTGAGAAGGGTAGGAAAGAAAGTCATGAATCACCTATACCACCACTTTCCCATCCCCATTAGTGGCTGCATGTCTTGGAAAGAGAATCTGTGTATTTGGGGGAAGGAGAGCACAGTGGTTGTAGGACTCCGCATTAGAACTCAGTACTTCCCTGTTACAGTGGAAAATAGCAACGTGAAGAACTCGCTGGTGCCCAGATAGGGGGTACCTAGACCAGCCCTAGCCTGAGGCAAATTGTCTATCCCAATGGTCAGAACTTGAATTCTGGCAAGGCTTTGCCACTAAGATCCTAAATAAACTTGAAAGGCAGCCTAGATAACAAAACCTGCAATTCCTGGACAATTCCTGGTGCTGGGCTCTGAGCCAGTTAACTTATGGTGCATGTGACCTAGTGAGATACCAGCCCAGGTGGCCAAGGGGATGCTTGCATCATCCTTTCCCCAACCGCAGGCAATGTAGCTAGCGGCTATGGGAGAGACTTCTTCCTTCTGCTTAAGGAAAGAAGAGGGGAGAATGAAGAAAACTCCCTTATAACTGGGATACCAGCTCAACCATTACAGAATAGACCAGACAGTCATGAGGCCTACATTCCAGGTGCTAGTTCCCGGATGAAATTTGTAGGCACACTCGGGCCAGAAAGGAATCCAATGCCTTGAAGGGAAGGATCCAGTTCTGGCAGGATCCATCACTGGCTGACTAAAGAGCCCTTGGACTCTGAATAATTAGCAGTGGAGGTCACGGGCCTCAGGTGAGACTTAGAGCTATGCTGGCTTCAAGGGTGTCCCAGCACATTCCTACATGTGGTGGCTATAGGAAGAGACTCCTTCTGCTTGAGGAAAGGAGAGGAAAGAGTAAGGGGGACTTCTCTTGCAGCTTAGGCATCACCTTGACCACAGTGGAGTAGAGCATCAAGTAGGTTCCCAGGGTCCCCAGCTCCAGGCCTTGGACCAGAAATGAGCCCACTGTCCTAATGACAGAGACCCAGCCCTGGCAACATTCACCACAAACTGACTGAAGAGCCCTTGGGCATTGAGTGAAATTCTCCCACTCTTACCCCAAAACACCAAGACAGTAACCTCTACGAGTCTACAAGATGCACAATATTACTAGGCTTGGGGTGCCTCTTAATGCAGGTATGGCTGCAATATCCAAAAACTTAGACTATTAACACCTAAGTCCTTTTGAATGCTTGCAAAGTCTTCCCAAGAAGGACAGGTAAAACAAGCTCAGACTGCAAAGACTACAACAAATACTTAACTTGTCAATGCTCAACACTGATGAACATCCACAAGCATCAAGACCATCCAGGAAAACCTGGCCTCAACAAATGAACTAAATAAGACCCCCAGGAACCGATCCCAGAGAGACAGAGAATTCAAAATAGTTGTTTTGAGGAAGCTCAACAAAATTCAAGACGACACAGAAAAATAATTGAGAATCCTATCAGATAAATGAAGAGACTGAAATAATTTAAAAGAATCAAGCATAAGTTCTAGAGCTGAAAAATGTAATTGACATACTGAAGAATGCATGAAAATCTCTTAACAGTAGAATTAATCAAGCAGAATAAAGACCTGGAGAGCCTGAAGACAGGCTATTTGAAAATACACGGTCAGAGGAGACAATAGAAAAAAGAATTTAAAAAACCAAGCACCCCTACAAGATCTAGAAAATAACCCAAAAAGTATAAATCTAAGAGTTGTTGGCATTAAAGAGGAAGTAGAGAGAGAGAGATCAGACTAGAAAGTTTGTTCAAAACGATAATGACAGAGAACTTCACAAACCTAGACAAAGATGCCAATATTCAAGCATAAGAAGGTTATAAAGCACCAAGCAGATTTAACCCAAGAAAGACTTTCTCAAGACATTTAATAATTAAAATTTTAAAGGTCAAGATAAAGAAAGGATCGTAACGGCAACAAAAGAAAAATAAACAAACATACATACAATGGAGCTCCAATACGTCTGGCAGCAGACTTCTCAGTGGAAACCTTACAGGCCAGGAGGGAATGACATGACATATTTAAATCCCTGAAGGGAAAACAAAACAAAACTTGTATCCTAGAATAGAATATTCAGGGAAATATCCTACATACAGGAAAAAAAAAAAAGACATTCTCAGACAAACAAAAAGTGAGGGACAACACAAGACCTGTCCTACAAGAAATGCTACAGGGAGTTATTCAATCTGAAAGAAAACAATGTTAATCAGTGATAAGAAACCATCTGAAGGCACGATACTCACTGGTAATAGTAAATACACAGAAAAATACAGAACATTATAATACTGTAATTGTGGTTTATAAACTACTTATATGCTAGAAAGGAAGACTAAAACATGAACCTATCAAAAACAAATATACACTATGGAATAATATGCAGCCATGAAAAAGGATGAGTTCATGTCCTTTGGGACATGGATGAATCTGGAAACCATCATTCTCAGCAAACTAACACAGGAACAGAAAACCAAACACAGCATGTTCCCACTCACAAGTGGGAGTTGAACAATGAGAACACATGGACACAGGGAGGGGAACATCACATAATGGGGTCTGTCAGGAGTTGGGGAGCTAGGGGAGGGATAACATTAAGAGATAAACCTAATGTAGATGACAGGTTGATGGGTACAGCAAACCACCATGGCATGTGTATACTATGTAACAAACCTGCATGTTCTGCACATGTATCCCAGAACTTAAAGTATAATAAAAAAAAATCTTTCATTTTTAAAATAAATTGAGTCAAAACAAAATAATAATAATAATAATAATAATAATAATAATAATAATAACTACTGGGCTGGGCGAGGTGGCTCACGCCTATAATCCCAGCACTTTGGGAGGCCGAGGCGGGTGGATCACTTGAGGTCAGGAGTTGGAGACTAGCCTAGCCAACATGGTGAAACCCCACCTCTACTAAAAATAAAAAAAATTAGCTGGGTGTGGTGGCAGGCACCTATAATCTCAGCTACTCTGAGACTGAGGCACAAGATTCCCTTGAACCTGGGAGGCAGAGGTTGTAGTGAGCAGAGATGGCACCACTGCACTCTAGCATGGGTGACAGAGTGAGACTCTGTCTCTAAATAAACAATTAATAAATAAATAAAGTAACTACAACCACTTTTCAAGACACAGATAGTATAATAAGAACAGAAAAAGTTTAAAGGCAAGGGGATGAATCTAGAGTGCAATTTTTATTAGTTTTCTGTTTGCTTCTTAGTTTATGCAATCTGTGTTGCCATCAGTTTGAAATGATGGATTATATTATTTGCAAGTCTCATGGTAACCACAACACAAAAATAATACAAAAGATACACAAAAAATAAATAGCAAGAAATTAAAACATACTACCAGAGAAAATCATCTCCACTAAAAGAAAGATAGGAAGGAAAGAAAATAGGAAGAGAAGACAACAAAACAACCATTAAACAAATAACAAAATGGCCGGAACAAAATTCCTTCCATAACAATAATAACACAGAATTTTAATGAAATGACTCTCCAATCAAAAGACAGAGTGCTTGAATAGATTTCAAAACAAAAACCAATGAAATAAAACGATGGTTTTTTGAAAAGATAAGCAAAATCAACACGCCTTTAGCCAGACTAATGAAGAATAAAAGAAGGAAGACCCAAATAAATAAAATCAGAGATGAAAAAGGAAACATTACAACTGATACCGCAGAAATTCAAAGGATCACTAGTAGCTACTATAAGCGACTACACACCAATTACACTGGAAAACCTAGAAGACAAAGACAAATTCTCAGGCACGTACAACATACCATGACTGAACCCCGAAGAAGTCCAAAACCTGAACAGACCAGTAATGAGATCGAAGCTGTAACAAAAAGTCTCCCAAAAAAGAAAAGTCCAGGATTTAGTGGATTTGCTGCTGAATAATTTTATTAAACACTTAATGAAGAATGAATACCAATCCATTCTATGAGGCCAGTACTACCCTGACACCAAAATCAGATAAAGACATTAAAAAAAAAACAAAACTATAGGCTACTGTTGAATACTGATGCAAAAATACACAACAAAATACTAGCAAACCAAATTCCACAACACATTAAAAAATCATTCATCACAAGCAAGTGGAATTTATCCCAGGTATGCAAGAATGGTTCAACATTCATAAATCAACCAATGTGATAAATCCTATCAGCAAAATGAAGAAGAAAAATCATACAGTCATTGCAACTTAGGCTGAAAAATCATTTGATAACATTCAGCATCCTTCCATGATAAAAACCATAAAAATGATGGATATAGAAGGATCATACCTTAGCAAAATAAAAGCCCACAGCTGGTTATCATACTGAACAGGGAAAAGCAAAATGTCTGTACTCTAAGATTAGGGAACAAGACAAGGATGCCCACTTTCACTGCTGTTATTCAACATAATCCCAGAAGTCCCAGCTAGACCAACCAGAAAAAAGAAAAAAATAAAGAGCATCCAAATTAGAATAGAAAAAGTAAAATTATCTTTGTTTGCAGATGATATGATTGTGTATTTGGAAAAGCCTGAAGAATAATTAAAAAAAAAAAACTGTTGGAACTGATAAACAAATTCAGTGAAGTTTCATGATACCAAATCAACATAAAATAAATCAGTGGCATTCTATACGTCAACAGTGAACAATCTGAAAAAGAAATTTTAAAAATCCATTTATAATGGATTTTAAAACAAATAAAATGTAATACCTAGTAACTGCCTTAACCAAAGAAGTGAAAGGGTTCTATAATAAAAATTTTAAAATATTGATTCAATAAAGAGGACACAAAAAAATGTGAAAAGATTCCCTCATGGATTGGAAGAATCAATGTTGTTAAAATGCCCATACTACCCAAAGCAATCTAGAGATTCAATGCAATCTTTATCATAATACTAATTACATTCTTTACAGAAATAGAAAAAAAAATCTTAAAATTTATATGAAACCACACACACACACACACACACACACCAGAATAGCCAAAGCTATCCTTAGCAAAAATTTTAAAAACTGAGAGAATCTCAGTACCTGACTTCAATTTATACTATAGAGCCATAGGAACCAAAACAACATGGTAGTGGCATAAAAACAGATACACTGACCAATGTGTAAACAGAATACAGAGCCCAGAAATAAATTCATACCTCTATAATGAACTCATTTTTGACAGAGCTTCCAAGAACATACATTGGGGAAAGGAGTCTCTTTGATAAATGGCACTTGGAAAACTGGATATCCATATGCAGAAGAATAAAACTAAGCCTGTATCTCATGTCATGTACAAAAATCAAATTAAAATAGATGAAAGACTTCAATCTAACACCTCAAACTATGAAACTACTGAAATCTGGAAAAAGACGTGAATAGGCATTTCTCAAAAGAAGACTTACAAATGGCAGACAGGTATATAAAAAGGTGCTCATCATCACTGATCATCAGAGAAATGCAAATCAAAGCTATGATGAAGTATCACTTCACCCTAGTCAAAATGGCTTTTATCTAAATGGCAGTCAACCTCAAAGGCTGGCGAGGATGTGAAGAAAGAGAAAACTTCAGGACTGTGAATTAGTGCAGCTATGGGAAACAGTATGGAGGTTCTTCAAAAACCTAAAAATAGATTGCCATATGATCCAGCAATCCCACTGCTAGGTATATCCAAAAGAAAGGAAATAAATATATCAAAAAGATATTTGCACTCCTGTGTTTACCACATCACTATTCACAATAGTCATGATTTGGAAACAACCTATCCATCAATAGTTGAATAGATAAAGAAATTATTATATATCTACCCAATGGAATATTATTCAGCCATAAAAAAGAATGAGATCCTGTCATTTGCAACAACATTGATAGAACTGGAAGACATTATGTTAAGTGAAACAAAGCAGGCACAGAAAGACAAGCTGCATATGTTCTCATTTGTGGAAGTTAAAAATCAAAACAATTGCACACATGGAGATAGAAAGTAGAATGATGCTTACCAGAGGCCAGGAAAGGGGAACGTGGGGAGTAGGGATGGTTGATGGGTACGAAATGTAGTTAGATAGAATCTTTAAGATCAAATATTCGATAGCACAGTACAGTGAACAATAAGCTAATTTACATTTTAAATTAACTAAAAGAGTATAATTGAATTGTTTGTAACACAAAGAAAGGATAAGTGTTTGATGTAATGGATACTCCAATTGCTCTGGTGCGATTCATCATTATATGCCTGGGTTAAAATATCTCATGTGGTTGGGCGTGGTGGCTCACGCCTGTAATCCTAGCACTTTGGGAAGTGGAGGCAGGCGGATTGCCTGAGCTCAGGAGTTTGAGACCAGCCTGAGCAACACAGTGAAACACTGTCTCTACTAAAGTACAAAAAATTAGCTATGTGTGGCATCGTGCACCTGTAGTCCCAGCTACTTGGGAGGCTGAGGTTGGAGAATTGCTTGAACCCGGGGAGGCAGAGGTTGCAGTGAGCTGAGATCATGCCACTCGACTCCAGCCTGGGTGACAGAGTGATACTCCATCTCAAAAAAAAATAAACAAATAAATAAAATATCTCATGTACCCCATAAATATATATACCTACCTACCATGTACCCACAAAAGTTAGAATAATAATAATAATAAAAGGCAACTCTCCTTCAACAGATAAAGTCTTAAGCCTGAAGCTAATTTGCCCTAATTAGATTAGAAATACTCTTCCAGTAATTGAGTGGACCAATTGACTAAAGTGACTAAAGATATTAGATTAGGCAAAGCACAAACCAGCACTAAAACTAGCAGTGAGATTAATCCCACAAAAACTTTATGGATTAATGCTAAGGAGCTGCTTGAGGGTGCAACGAGCAGTTTTTAAAAATATATCTACTGCTACTACAGTTACTGCTTATGGCTAACACTGAGTGTTGACTATATAATATACACTGCAGGAGGGATTTACATGCATTTTTCCATTTAATCCTTACATAATTCTATAAAGCTCATATTGTCATTATTATCCCCATTTTACACATAAGAAAACAATCTAGGAAGTTCCTTCCAATTTTTTTACAAAGGAAGTAAGTTATAGGGATATGATTCAAACACAGTTTTATTTTTAAAGCTTACATTTTAAATTACTATTTAGTATTCCCTGATTCACTGATGACTAAAGAAATACAATCTAGAAATTTTTGGAACTATCACTACTTGTTGGCCTAATGTGGCTAATGGCAAGATGGAAAAGAAAAAGATAAAATTTGGCACCGTATCCAAATAACTTAACCAAAGGTCCTCATTAGTGCTGCTCTCAAAAGCTGAGTCTTGCTTTTATTTTCTATTGAAAAATATTACTAGAAACATATATGCTAATTTTCCAATTAAGGCTAGCCCTGGAGCTAAAGTATTAACATTTTCCATAAGTTAGAAACTCTTAAAATAAAACCAACACTATTTATTATGAATACATTATAAGTTAAAAATGGATGCTTACTGTTAATCCTTGCTGAAAATATAACTAATAATCTGTTGATTCTGAAAAAAGATAACCTAATCCCAACAAGAAATAATCCATGTCACATGTTTGCAAGCAATAATTGCCAGATTCTTGGGTTGACAGAATTCTGTATTTTCTTTTTTTTTTTTCACCTGAAAAAAAAGTCCAGTTCATTTAATAAATATATATGGGGTAAAAAAAGAAATAGTGAAAATACATAATTCTTTTCTAGGTGCAATGCCCAAAATTTAAAAAAAAAAAAAAAAAGGAATGTTACAAAGTTCTAGGAAATCACAAGTATGTGAGAAGAAAAAATTAAGTAAATCATCTAAACTGAATATTTAACAATCTATTTGTTGAATAAGGCTCTATGATTAGGTCTTTGACTCTTCTCTATTTAGGCATCATTAACTTCAAATTCTATTATTCATTTGGCATTAATAGTTAAGGTTCTTGTTTTCTCTCTCCCTCCCTCCCCGCTTGCTCTCTCTCATCTTTCACTTTTCAGAGATACCACGCACTTGCTGTCCCAAGAAAGATCTGTGAATATGCCTTAGATTTCAGAACTTTCCATGAGAAAGTAAGTTGGTAAAGAAACTCAAATTCCAGAATGGGTAACTGCTTTGTACCTCTATTTCAGAGATGCTTGTTTTAAAAAGTCTGCATATCTTTTTAGAATGGAACAGAAGTCTTTCACAGAGAGATTAACTGTAAAAACCAGATGACTTCCCAGGAAGATATCATGGCTAAGCTTTACCTCTCCCTCACCTTTTATAAACAGTATTTAGTATGGAAAGAAAAACATGGCAGTATCAGCTCTTATTAAAACTACAGCACCATATCAGCCTCAATATAGGAGAAGCATGAACAGTAACAGTCCTCTAGTAAACTTGACATGTTTCAGCAGAACAGGAACCGACTACTCATAAGTGAACTAGTCACTGAACTGGAAAGTGTGTAGGGTCATACTCAGGAAAATTATCATAAAGCCCATTAAGACCAGACGGCCAATGAATTACTGTCAAAATCAAACTGTATGATAACTCTATCAACTGATTCAACAAGACTTCAGCAGATGTCTGAACACTGGAATTACAGTTTTCAGTGCTATGAGAGATACTAAGCTATATCATATTATCCCTAACCTCAAGGAGTTTGCATCTGATAGGATATAAAAAGCACTAAGAACAATTTCTAACAAAGGGAAGAAAGGAAATACACAGATAAATGTCCCATCAAAGTCCAAAATGTGGAAGTTATTTGGGGCTGAAGAAATTGGAAAAATTTTTACTGGGTCCTAAATGATCAGAGACATTCAGATATCTGTGATGGTGGGGAAGTAAAAGAAATTAGAGGAGGATATTAACAATCACTTTCTCCTATCATCTACCTTGTGAACATAAGATAGTCTTCTCTTTATAGTTATCGATAGTGGCCCTTTCATTTTTCAACCTCAGAGATCACCACCCTCAACTCAAGTTTCTCAGTAACTCCTGACTCAGCTTTGTAATATAAAATCAGTATCGTCATCTCACAATCTTGACACTGTCTGCTCGCACTGAGGCAACACATTTAAGAGAGGAATTCTAAATGGTGCAAAGGACATGCGTCAATCAAGAAGTCTCTTATTTTTGTTGTTGGTGTCATCACTGTAATAAAGCCATCACAAACAAGGTGATAGGCTGCCCTGGTTTTCGAAGAATTATGCTTTTTATATTATGTTGAAACACTGCAGAATGGCACATCCTTAATTGCAACCGCAAATAAGAGAAGCAATATTGATTAAAGAAATGAATATTGAACTAGAAGTTGCTTTTCCTTAACCTGCCTCACTAAGCTGAATGACCTCATTTTAGTCACTTAACTTCTCTGTTTCCCAGGCATACCTTTTGTCACTCAGTGATATCAGAGTTCTTGCAAGGCTCAAATGAGATAGCTTATATGAAAGCACAGGGGAAAATATGAGAAACATTCCAGTGGAAAGCCTTCATTACACATAAGGCCAAGAACAGTATGGTATTATGAAAAGCTCATGTTTTTGAAGTTAAGACCTAGATTTCAGCTCTAGTTCCATTACTCACCAGAATGGGCTTATTTAAGTCAAGGACCTCGCTAAGCCTCAGCTCTTCACCAATATCGAATAGTTCATTTCTATCCCTCCTCACAGAGTTGCTGTGAAAATTAAATACAAATCTAAAAGCCTTTTAGAAACAACAAAAACTAAAAATACAGTGTATTATTTGCACTAGCACAGCCATTAATATTGTCACTATGGCTTTCATTGTTACAGCTACTCTGATAAGAACTTATAATATTAATTATTATTAGAATATAGATCAAAATAAGCATCTTTATTACTGATTTAGCTTCAAATATAATTGGTACAGTTTAAGGTCCTGTTCAAATAAAAAATTGTGTTTATATAATTTGACTTCAGTCTATCCTTCAGTTTAAAAAATTCTCATCTACCTAATTCAGCTTTGGGTAATAAATAGTCTAAGTTTATAAAAAGTATGTAAATCGTGGCTGTAGATAGAAAAAATAAAACCTTTTAAAAACATTTTAACCAATATTAACCACTGAAATGCCAGTGGTAAGTGTGCTAAGCACATCAAATTATTCATTTACAAAGGTCCAATGTTTGTCTAGTTATAATTTCTAGACATGTTCGAAATTATACAAATTGGATTTTTTTTTTGAGCTAGGGTCTTTCTGTGTTGCCCAGGCTGGAGTTCAGTGACACAAACATGGATTACTGCAGCCTCAATGTCCTGAGCTGAAGTAATCCTCCCACCTCTGCCTCCCATGTAGCTGGGAACACAAGTGCATGCTACCATATCCAGCTAATTTTTAAATTTTTTTGTAGAGACAAGAGCCTCACCTTGTTGTCCAGGTTCAAACTGCATTATTTTTTAGTGCCTTTTTCCTAGATGCAAATGTCAAGGCTCCCAAGTTATACAAAGCAGTAAGTTATGTTTTTATTTCCCAAGTGCTGATATGCCAGGTATTATACCCATACATTTATTTTCTTTCATCATTTTCTTCTTCTAAGCTGGGGTAAGGAAATAAATAGTAGGCAGAATAGTGAGGGGGTGGGACTGGAGGCAGATTCACAGGTGCATATTTATGCAGTATGGCATTCACTTCACTTGGACATTGGACACAGAAAAAACTTGCCCAAAAAGAGGTACAGCCATTGCCCTTGGTTTCTGGAAGGTTATTTGTGTTTGCCTGGGAGCCTGTGGCTAAATAGAGAATAACACTAAGACTTAGGGTAAGGGCTTTGGGTCACACAATATCTGTAGACTCAGAGGCTGGGATCAAGCACATGGGCAATTAATGAATCCTGTCTACATAACAGACACCAATGAAATCTCTTGACACAGAAGCTCAGATGAGCTTCCTGGTTGGTGAAACTCCATGGGTATTATCACATGTTGGTACCTGAAGTGTGACATGTCCTGCCTCTATAGGAAGAGGACAGTAGCAGCTCACTATTTGGTACTCCTACTGAATCCTACCTTGGGTATTTCTTCCCATGGCTGATTTTAATCTGTACCCTCTCCCAATAATAAACTGTAACCATGAGTATAACCATGGGTTTTAGAGAGTTCTGTCAGTCCTTCTGGAAAGTTATCAATCCAGAGATGATTCTGTGAGCCCCCACGCTTACAGTTGCTGCCAGAAGTGAGGGTGGTCCTGAGGACTATGCCCTCTAACTTTGTAGTTGGCCTAAACTCCTTACAACTGCTAACTAATCATAGAGCAAACTAAAACAGGATAAGAATTGTATCTGTTTCATCCACCTTTATATGCTCAGTATGCAGTCTGGTGCCTGATATGTGGTAGAGTTTCAATCAATACGTATTGTATAAATTTTAGGTTTACTGAGATTGCTTTCAGCACAAACCGGCATTTGTGCAGTGGTTTGTAAGACTACCAATTAAACTTTGATCAATGTAATCATAGTTAATTGTGCAACAATTGCATGAAATTTGTTCCATCTATACTTGAAAAAGGCAATTCTTTAAAATTCAACACGTCTCTATTGAGAATCTTCCTTTACCAGGGAATGTGTTTAATGCTGTGGTTGGGGAAAATATGTGGCCCACATGGCCCAGATAGCAAAGATGAATATGATGTAATTCCTGCCCACCAGCAAAATAAAAGTCAAGTGCTCTTATATTACAGCAGAAGTTGCATCTAATTCTCATTGAGAATGGACTATGGAGACAGGTGACATATCAGGTAAGATATGAGCTGGGCTTTAAGGAAAATTATGAATTACAGAGGTACAGAAGAGAAAAAGGCAGATATAACAATATCAGTGATACCACTTAAGTAAACGTTATTTTTATTCTTTACCTATATCATTACACATATCATTCTATCAATAGTTACCTAAAATATTATATCACTAATCTTCTAACCACAATTTGAAAATCTAGCTTTATAATGTCATACCAAATGATGTTTATCTACATTTGTTTTATTTATACAAGGTTCAGTTCAAACTACTCAAATATAAAAAGATGTGAGTAAATTTACAGAGGATGGTAGAGGACTTACTTGGGTTTTGTCTTTTTTGTATAAAATGAAAATATACTTCTCCTTCCCCACTCCAACTGAAGTGCCTTTAAGCACTGTGATCATTTGAGAAAATTTAGGTGTTCTTATGAGTTTTTCAAAAACTTAAAACTCAAAAACAAAACAAAACAAAAATCAAAGGATATTACATTTTAAATCAAAACTGGTTAAACAGCATTTTTTAAAGGCACTGTCTGTGTATAAGGCAAAATTTGCAGAAAAATCTGTTTCAACAGATTGTAACACAGAATGGTATTTCCTGAACTATTGAAAAAGGTGTTTCAGAAACATAAGTTTCCAACATACTTAGGCTTCTTTTGTTTGAGAAAGAGATGCCTTATAGAACCTTTTATTTACTCTATTTTTAAAAAAGTGTTATTTAATGCCATTAAAATTATTTTGGTCTTCCTTTCTAAAAGGCACTGTGAGTTTAAGTTTAATCAAGGGGTTGAAAAACTTGTATACTGAAAACTACTGAACATTATCAAAAGAAATCCCATGTTTATAAATCAAAAACCTAATATTCTTCAAATGTCCATACTACTGAAAACAATCCACATATTCAATACCATTCCTATCAAAATCTCAATGTCATTTTTTGTAGTAATAGAAAACTCCATTCTAAAATTTATATAAAATGTCAAGGAACCCCAAATAGCCAAAACAATCTTAAGAATAAATTAACAAATAAAGCTGTATGTCTCACACTTTGTGACTTTAAAACATAGTAAAAAACTATGGTAATCAAACTGTATGATACTGGTACAAAGAGACATAAACACCAATGGAACACAATAGAGACCCCAGAAATAAACTCTCTACTATGTGGTCAAATCATCTTCAACAAGATTACACAATGGAGAAAGGTTAGTCTCTCAATGTGTTGGAAAAAAATGTATATCCACATGCAAAAGAATGAAATTGGACCCTTACCTTCTATCACATGTAAAATTAATTCAAAATGGATTACAAATCTATACATAAGACCTGAAACTCTAGAACTCCTAGAATAAAACATACAAAAAAAGCTTCATGACATTGGATTTGGCAACTATATCTTGGATATGACACCAAAAGAATAGGCAGCAAAAGCAGAAAGAGACAAATGGGACTACATCTAACTTTAAAAATTCTGGGTATCAACAGAAACAACTAATAATGAGAAGGCAGCCTAGAGAAAGGGAGAAAATAATTGCAAATCATGTATCTGGTAAGAGCTTAATAGCCATAATCTATAAAGAACTCCTACAACTCAATAACAACAACAACACAGAACAACTCAATTAAAAAGTAGGAAAAGGAATTGAACAGACGTGTCTCCAAAAAGGATGTATAAATGACTAGCAGGTAATTAAAAGATGCCCATTACTACCAGTTATTAGAGAAATGCAAATCAAAAACAAAATGAGATATCATCTCACACCTGTTAGGATGGCCAGTATCAAAAGAAACAGAAAGCATCAAGTGGTAGCAAGGATGTGAAGAAACTGGAACTTCTGTGCACTGTTGGTGGGAATGTAAAAGGACACTGCTGATGTGGAAAAGAGTATGGAGTTCTCTAAAAAAAATAAAAATAAAAACCAAATTACCATACAATCCTATCTTGAAAAGACATCAGTACACTCATGTTGGTTGCAGCAGCAATCTCACAACCAAGAAGCCAAAGCAACCTAAATGTCCATCAATAGATGAATAAACAGAATGTAGAATGCAAATAACATACAATGGAACATCTCTGAACATTAAAAAGAAGGAAATCCTGTCATATTCTACAATATAGATGAATGTTGAAAACATTATGCTAAGTGAATAAGCCAGCTACAAAAAGCACAAATACTGCATTATTCCACCTATATGAGATATCTAAAGTAGTCAAACTCTTTGTAACTGAAGTCAAAAATGGTGGCTGCTAGGGGCTGGGGGAAGAAAGGAAAGAGAGCTGTTGTTCAATGGATATACAGAATTTTAGTTTTACAGAATGTAAAAGTTCTAGAGATTTGTTGCACAATAATGTGCATATGGCTAACACTACTACAATGTAGACTTAAAATTCAGATGGTAAATTTTATGTTACATTTCTTATCAAAATTAAAAAAAAATGAGGGAAGAAAGGCACTGTGAGTTCAAATTATGATGCACCTATTCTGCCCAAGTAACAATGATGAACAAAATGTAAAAATATTGAGGCCTAAATCTATCAAAGCAAGTACTGAAGCAAGCTAGGCATCCCTGTGGAATAGAAACACAAAGCACTGTGCAGGTTTCAGCTACAGGACTGCAAGTCTTCAAGTCCTGAAGAGGCGATACGGCCCAGAGTTCTACCCCAGTTGGTCTAGGGAAATGAAAGGCATCCATGCAAAATGAGAGACCAAAGTTGGACTACCTGCTAGCATCAGGATCTGGAATGGAGTTTTCCTGCTCTAATTCTAAGAAGGCTGAAATTAAAAATGTTACTACTATCTTTAAGCAAGATGCAGTAGTGTTACAGTAGGTAGGCTAGTCAGACATGGCAGAGCAGGTGAGGGCTCCCTCCACGCCCCCTGCCCCCGCCCATATACACACCAGGAATGTTAGGTGACCATCAAGTGATGGTCAGGCAGTTGTTAACTGTCTCTCTAAAATAATAACTGGTCCCAGCCAGTGCCAGGGAAAGGCAGTAGATAGAAAAACCTGAAACTGGTGTTCAGCAGCTTCCCAGTAAGGTCTCAGGAGTTGGGTGAGTGGGCTGGAGCATGAGCATTAAGAGGCAAAATGGCAGACTTTCCTCTAGGAATAAGACTGGTAGAGGAATGCCTCCAGTGAGCATGTGCACTATTTCGGTAAACACACTGCATGCGCCCCCTCCTAAGTGCTAGTAAGCCACCATGCGTGTGGACAGCCCACCCCAAGAGAAGAATCAGGAGAATTGAAATAACTCTTTTAAAAACTTATTCTAAACTAAGGCTGGTAGAGGCTGGATAGAGGCAACCAAAACATCACTAGAAAGTCATATCTCAGAGGAAGAAGCAGAGAGGGGAGTGGGAAAGAGAGAGAGAAAAGTGCCTGTAGTCCAAAATGCTAAACACCTCAAGAACTCTAAATCCTAAAATCTAATCTAAATCTAATTCTAAAAATGTCAGCTGACAAAATTAATGATTAAAACTTGAATTTGTTACAAAAGAAATGAAATTTATGCAAAAGGCTGACCAAGTATGTTAAGAGAAATAAATGAATTCATGACTTTCTGTAAAAGGGGTAGGGGGAAGCCAGATACTAAAGACAGGGAGAAATAAATTAACAACAGGTAGATATTAAAAAGAAACTATTAGATATCCAAAAATGATAGTCACAGTGATTGAAATCACAAAATAGATGGCATAAATTCTAGACTAGATGAATTTGAATGTTTCTAAGTTATGTAAGTACTGTCAGCATAAGAGACTAGAAAACATGATAGAGAAATAAAATATATATCGGGTAAGAGTTAAATTTTCCTGAATTGAAGAGATATTATTCTGTTTCACAAACCACCAGATGACTGGAGAGAAATATGATTCTTTGAATTAAAAGCACTTTCTAAATTCCTAACACAATAGATTCACAACTAGACACTATAGTGAGTTTGTAGAACATGAAATATAAAGAAAAAAGTTTCCATATAGATGACCTACAAGGGAAAAAATTTTAAACTGATAACAAACTTCTCATAGTCAACAATAGATACCAGAAACCAATGTAATATTATACTCCAAATGCTGAGAAATATATTGGTCTACTCAGAATTTTATAACTACCTGAACTGCAATTCAAGAATGAAAGTAAAAGGAATACATTTTCATGGGTATCAAAAGTGAGTTCACCATCCACACACCCTCACAGGCAAAAGAATTAAAGGTTTAGTTTAGAAGAAAAGTGAACTCAGAGACTAAATTTGATATATACACACACAGACAAAAATTCTATGCATAGATATTATTCAAAATATTTGTTAATTTAATGATTAGCGATAAAATAATTGTGCATATGACTTTATTTTAAAGTGTAAATAATCAAATTGGCGGCCAGAAAGGTTGCAGTATTTACTAGCAAGAAAACATCCTAACGTCCATTAGCTGTTGGAAAAGAAGACAGAAACACTAAAAATATTTAGCAAAGTATGTCGCTATTTATGTATAATTAAAAATTAAGTCTAACCACTAAAGGAATAAAAATATGGCCTAAGTTTACAAAGTTGCAGAAGGATTTAATAAAGTAGAAAAAAATATATAAATAATGCAACAGAATTTTTTTTTAAAGAAGAAAAGGGAAACAAAAGTACATTTTAAAAAATGCAACTACTATGGTAAAAACATATCAAGATACATCAGAAATCTCACCAAATATATATGGATTAAACTCACCTAAGAAAACACAAAATTTCAGAGCAGCTCTTAAAACTATAGCTCTATGCTGCCTAACAATCACTCCATCTTTACCATTCCCTCCTCCTGCTTCCTGGTGAAGAAAAAGAAATCAAAAGTAACAAGGGAATTGATTTCTACCTTAAAAATGAATAGAAGCCAGGTAAATGACACTAGATAAATGATACTGCTTGTGAATCTTTTGGATCTAGTTAGCTTATCTAGGTCCTCTTAGTTTGCTTCCGCCCTCTCCTCTCTCTCCATAAACTGCAGTTATGACTCTTATTGGTTGCCCAACTATAGTGTTGCCCACGACATAGAAAGTTGCTTTTCAAAGAAATTCTAGTCATAATGCATACCAGGAACATCTCAGGAAAGCCAAAGTTAACAGCTGATTTTTGACTCACCAAGAGAAAGTATTGTGATCCTAGGTGTGAGGCAAGTTTTACTTAAGTGGAGAGAAGAACTGAAAATCTAGATACCCCAATAGGTTTTACAAAGGGATCTGCTCCATTACAAAAGAGTACCTTATAACCCCCTCTTGTGGCTCAAGATCCCACCCCCTCTTAACTTCATATCTAAGCAAGAAGGACAGAAGGAATGCATCTCTGAAAAGCTTCAGAGGATGAAACCACAAAACAGCAATCCCCCCAAACTCCCTCCTTCTCTTATACAATTGTCTCCTGCTTGCAATACTGTGGCCAAACTTTGTGGTTTTCTTCTTTCTGGACCTCTGGAAATCAACTCTAGTCTAATGAACTGAACTTTATAGCTTCTGTGGAATTACAACTTGAATTAAGACCTTTTAAATATACATAATATAGTCTACCTTTAGCTGCTTAATGATTGATTAAATCTTTAAAGTAAGACAAACTAGAAATATTTAAAAAAATCCTCTTGCCTTTTTTTCCCACTTTAATTCTTACATTTAAAATGGACTCACAATAACTAGACATTAAGAATTGTTAGAGCTATGACATTCTAAGAGAGCCCATTATTTTGACTGAAAATGTATTTAAGTATCATTTTGAGCAGACACTGCTGAAAAAATGTATAGGTATACATATAGCATATAAGTGTATATTTTGATTTGTATATTTTCAGGAGTAAAATATTAACTTCAATAATCCTAATACAAATGACACATGTATTACTAATAGGCAAGTATAATGTGCCTGTTGGAGCCAATGGAAAAATTTATCTTCGTCCTCTGTAGATTAAGTGAAAATTGACGGACAAAAGGCTGATTAATAGGAGAAAAGAAACACAAATTTATTAACGTGCACTGGGGAGAATCACAGGGTGATTACCCAACCTTGCAAAATGTGGTATACATGGGTACATACCCTTCTTTTTAGAGGAAAGGGAGATGAAGAGGTGTGGATGATTTTAGGAGGCAGCAAATGATTTTGGGGTGAATTCAATGAACTTAAAGAACACGTAATGACCTTGGACCAAGTGTTTTGGGTGTGCAGAGTGGACCGTGGTTGTGACAAAAGGCTGTCTAAGTGTACTGATGGACTTCAGTCTTTCCTCCTGTGACATGAGTTCAGTTAATGAAAACTCAGGGAACAGACCAGAGGTAACTGTTTTCTTTTTTGGCAGGTTCGAACTCAGGCAGATAAGGGAACTCCAGAGAACAACTTCATCCTGTGCTTTGAGAGAGACAGGATTGAGACACAGGAGGCAGAGGGAGTTCAGAGACTCTGAGGCTGCTGCTTCTGTACAGCATGTAAAAACACCATATTTGATGGTATCAGTTTCTGAGCTCCAACATGCCAGAGATTTGTTTAATTGAATATTCGAAGAGCCTAATGAAAACTAGTCAATAACTAATTTAGAATCCAGCAGACATATGGGAACTCCAAAATAACCTTGTGCTATTTACCGAGATCATAGAAAGTAAGAGTGGAAATCTGTAATCATGATTTTCAAGGAATTTTTTTCAGGAACTACAAATAGCCAACTCTCTTACAAGAAAGCAGAAATACACACACACGCAGACACACCATTCAGTTCAGCCACATTTTCAGTGCATAAATTATTATCTTGAGAGTGAGACAAACATCAGAATTGTGTTAGTTACTTTAAAATATGTCAGCGTTGATAATGTAGCTACTGATGCTACCTAATTTTGCCAGTTAGGGATTTGAAAGAAGACGTGACACAACATGGTGTCCAACATGCTCAATTGAAAGGTCTAAAATTAAGCCAAAGAAGGAAGATGATTTGCCCAAAGAGATATCAAGAGAGTAAATGAAATGCAAATAAAACCAAATATCCTTGCTCATAATCCAGAGCTCATTCCATAAATTCATATTGCCTTTGAATTAAAGTTATTCTGAGAATCTGACCTATTGGATAAAACTTAGACTTACTAAATACAAACAAAGCCACAATCTATTATGAAAGCTTTTTTTCTCCATAGTAGGACAGAGACTATTTCCAGACAAATTGAAGAATTTTCCTTCCTAAGCCGTCCTCTATGCTTGAAGGAGAGGTAATAAGAGAAAAGAAAAATGTCTTATTCTTTGAACTAAGCAAAAAGGTAAAAATCAAAAAAGAGAATGTTCTGCGAAATGGAAGCGAGAGGCAAAGAATTGATAGTGCATCAAGAGTAACTGCAATATACTAATTCAACAAGACATGGTCTTTAACACTATAAATTATAAAATCCTCAAAATAATCCTGAAAAACAAGATCACAAAATATTAAACGACTTCAACTTCCAATTTTCTTGGCCAACATGATGGTTACTCTATTACCTCTCAGTGGTAGTTCACACGCATATACACAAATACACACACACACACACTACAGTGTACTTACTGAACTGTAGAGATAGCCTTCACCATTCATGGCCACATAGAGGCTGGCCTTCACTCCTTGGATGGCCACCACACGCAGGCCCACAGGAATTAGATTGAAGAGAGCTAGAGGGGAAAAAAAGAAGGGAGGAAAAGATCAGTGACTTTTTGAATAAATAATTGTTTTTCTTATAATAATTCTTTGGAGAATTAAAACCTATTAATTGAAATTGGTAGAAAAATGGAGAGAAAAAGAAATAAACAGAGGTCTAAAAATGAGGAGAATTGACTTCTTGACCCTACACCAGCATTAATTACCTATGTAACTTCGGGTAAGTTACATAAACTCTGTAGTAAACAGGTTGGATTAGAAGGTCTCTAAAGGCCCAACTGGATCTGAGATTCCAGGATCCCTGATCCTTAAAAGGAACACATACTCGAACAGTGTAATATAAGATATTTTTTTCCTAACAAACAAATAATATGAAGCAAAAAATTCTCAAAAGTAGAAAACATATCTGTAGTCATAAGAAATAATAAAATATTATCTTTAAAACAGGCCAAAGCTTCTTGTTTTTAGTCTTTTCCTTGTGGGTTCTGCATATTGTATTGAACACAGAAGAAGAACACAAAAATTACTGACCTATTGGTGATAACATTCGAACAAAACTTTTCTCTTGATATCTCATTTTTTTACATGCAAATAAAGGGAGATAAACAGATGGGTAGATGACTGATAGATAGCTTAAGCTATAATGGATATATTTTATATCCAGGTGGAAATATATATATATATCTATATTATATAATATATATATATATTCAAAACCATTAAGAGTTTATTTGATGGAAGTAATTCAATATCCTAAGATGAAATGGAAACATGCTTGCAGTCTTTACATACTTGAATTACTCATTATTCAAAAGACTCAACAGACTATATGTCCACTTGGAGAAGGAATTCATAGATCAGAAAAAAATGATACCTAAGAGAACCTTCTATTTTTCTTCCAACAATATATTTCTATGAATATATTTGTATCCTTGGCACTATTTCAGTTACTTCTGAGATTACAAAATGAGCATAAGCAGAAAACATTGCCCCTACCCTGAAACAATTCACATTGCATATGGAAGAAAAGCGATCATATAGTTAGGCTCTGTAGATGGCAACATGGATATGAATTAAGTATCTCATGACCATATGCATAAGAAAATATCTCTGCAGTTCACTTTAGTATCCTAACTTAATTAGAAGATCGTATCCACCTTTTCTATTGATAAAATTTCTATCAGGTCTTGTCTTCTTAGTTTTTAATAAAGGATATACATAAATTAACCCAAGGGATACCATTATTTAGGGATGCCTCTATTTTTCTGGGCTTCTCTCAACCTACAACAGTAAGCTAAACACATGTACATGCAGAGACACACACTCACAGTATTTGTCTTTCAGTCAAATGTTGAATTGAGAGTTGTAGAGGATGAAGCCTTAGCCACAAGTTTAGTAGAGCAGGATTCCATTCTTAGCTGTTGACATTGGATCAGTCTTTTTGCTTCTTTGAACTCATTTCCACATTTGTCATGAAAATTAGACTAGATAAGAAACTATAAGTAGTTTCTTATAGATTAATTGTTGGCTCAATTTAGATGTGAACTAGTTTTAGTTATTGCTATATTCTTACCAGTGTCCTTGTGTTACTGAAATAACTTAAGAAATACAAGAACTAGACAAGGTCTAGTTGGGGAGAAAAAGCTAAGACATATGGAATAATATGATACAGTGTATAATTTACTTCTATAATTAAATGTAAAATATGCATTCTATATATAGTCTCTATGTTACAGAAGTTCAGGAAAATGGAAGATCTGTGTGGCCTGAAGTATTCATGGAATGCCTTACACAGAAAATGGAACCTGAGTTGACACTTAAAGAGGAGGTAGAAGTTAAGAAAGCCAAGAACAGAAAACATTTTAGTGAGGCAGGAAGTTAGGTGGTTTTGCAGAGTAATGTGTGTAAGCAGAAAGGGACTGGCAGACTGGAGGATTTGATTTATATTGGAGGGGAATGAGAAAGAGCCATGTAAATAAAATAAGGATAAATAACAGAGTCTGTCACTCTAATCTTAGAGATCTAGACTTTACCAAATAGGCAACAAGATGTGTGACATATAAAAGCTAGAGCAGCGACACAGATTATGAGTATGAGATTTGCAGACACATAGTTTCTAAACCCTCCACTCAGTTTCATAGCTTTGAGCTATTCACTTAACCTCTCTGCCTTAGTTTTCCTATCTGTAAAATGCCCATGATAATCCTTACTGCACAAAGTTGATAGAACCAAATGCATTGTCATGTTTCTGAAAGTGATTCATAAACAGAGATGTGCCCTCTCTATGAGCTATTTTTCATGAATACCTAATTCTTCTGCTTGTCAGATAAAGTTACCATAAGGCTGTTGTAAAAACCAACATATTACCTCAGTAATATTTTTTAGTTTATATTCAGCAGCTTGCTTTAGTGCTTTAAAATATAATACTTGGCCAGGCATGGTGGCTCACGCCTGTAATCCAAGCACTTTGGAGGCCAAGGCGGGTGGATCACCTGAGGTCGGGAGTTCAAGACCAGCCTGACCAACGTGGTGAAACCCCGTCTTTAAAAAATAATAAAATAAAATAAAATATAATACTTTACATTTGTGCCACATTAATTTTCAAAGTGCCAATATATTTATTAATTGTATTTGATCCTCAACCATAAACAATATGAAGAATTTAGGGCAGAAAGGTTACCTTAATTTTTAGAAGTACAAAAAGATTTAGCATTAACCCAGGGGAAAATGCATCTAAACAAAGGTTTTTCAGGCTCTAATGTGGTTACCTGTCTAAAACATCATATTTCATCTTTTTGTTCTTTGAATTTCCTCTAATATACCTTCTTGCTTTCTTGCAAATAAATAGATTATTCAGCTACATCTCACATAGCCTGCAACCAGATGTAGTTCCTATGGACTCACTACTGTCCAATGAGAGGTAAGTCACCACATCATTACAAGCCTGAGGAATCCTTCCTTAAAGACAACTTAGAGGTGTCCTTTGCCCTCTTTTCGACCTTTGCTATTGCTGTTTGAATGGGAATATGGTAGCTGCATCATCTCAAGCCATAAAAACAAGGACTACTCCCCAGTGGGTGTTGACAGGTGAGCTGGAAGGAGCTGGGTCCCTAAGAGCTTTGTGGAGCAGTGGCACAAATCCAATATTCAATTACCCAGGTCTGGCTTTTATGTGAGAAAATAAGTCCTTGTTATTTTAGTCTGTGCAATGCAGAGCCAACCCTAATCCTAACTGATAGAGATGCTAATGAAAGCAGAATCAATATGCAAGATATGAACTAGATGCAAGGTACTTCTACATTTTAAATAAAAGCAGATACTGGAAAATACTAAGTTCAGTGACAATTATTGTGAGGAAGAGAAAAGACTTCCCAGATAAAAGCTAAGAACACTGGTTTATGTAGCTGACCACAGAAGGAAAAGCAACTATAAAGTTTTTCCTACATGAAGAATGAGAGAAAACTGCTAATGCTAGGCAGGGACAAAAACAAGAAACCTGTTTGAAAGTTTTATACGAACCACAAGACGATAATGGCTTTTAGCTGATTTCCTTTAGGAGACTTACCAAGCCCATTTTAAAAAATCAGTAAATGATTTGAAAGGAGACTTTATGGGTAAAAGCTAAACACGGTTTCTCTGGAAAGGTCTTCATCTGCCTCCTAAAATCCCAAAAGGTGGCAAATGACTTACCCTTATCTATTAATTATCTTTAGAGTAGCATACTCTGGCTCCAGCTCACAGGAGCCCTTCGCTACTCCTTTCCCTGCTTCTCAATGCCACAGCCCTAACTAGTAGTAACTGGGCTACTTGACTTCACCCACTCTTTTAAGTTCCTTGCATCCTCTTATGCCATTTTCCTGCTTACAACCTGCAGTGATTCCTCCCTGTCTCCAGTGTCCTTTACAACCTGGCTCCAACCCACATTTCCAGCTTATCACCTGTCACCCCTTCCATCTGCTGTAACCGGCTTCACAGAGCTTTTTGCCATTTCCTAAGTTCCCCCTCGATCTTTAACTAGGCTGGAGTTTGTCCTCTTTTGTCCTCTATCTCTTTTTGGAAAGCCTATCTTCCCACTTCTAAATTTGGCCAACTCTTTTCATCATTTAAGGCCTACCTTGTTGAATGAACTCCCCCATGAGTCTTGCCCAAAATCCTTCAGAAATAATACTTCCCTTTTCCAGATGGCTTATTTCTTGTGCATATTTCTGTAATGGTATTTAGAACATGGTTTTAGAGTTCTTTGTTTATATCTCTGTCTCCATCCCTACAATGCAAGACTCTTGAGGGTAGTTGCTGTAATGTCTAGCTAGCCCAGTTCCATGTACATAGCTCTATTAAATAAATGTTACTATATGGGTTATGAGAAAATACATTATTTCCAGGAATTTAGGTTTTCTTGTTAGAATGAAAATTCTTTTTAAGGTAAAAATGAAATAAAAACCTTAAAGCATCTCAGTCTGATATTTCAGGTTACATCTACAACATACATTTCTGATACATGGCACTTTCACTCCAATAATGAGTGCTTCTAGTAATTTGATCTTCCTCCTCCTGCCTTCTAAACTCCATCTTTTCCCTCTCCTTGGAATGTCACTCTCCCTGTATCTTCACACTGAAATCCCTGACATGCTTGAAATGACACACCAAATGCCAAGTGCTTTCTTTCACTTCTTAGCTGCCCTATTCCTGGATCCAGACTATATTTATCACCATATATAGTTTTATTCCTCTAAAAAATCTGTTTCCTCTCCCAATCACAACAAGATTGTAAGCTCTCCAAAACAAAACACACATCAAAACTACACTTGTATAATGTGAGGAAAGGAAGAGAGACAGAGAGAGAATATGCAGGGTGGTATATATTCGTGTATATTAACAATCCCAGTAAAAACGTGCTGACTAAATACTACAATTATATGCCATATAGAGTCCAAGTATTTAATCTGACATTCAGAGATCTTCTTAAACTTGTCCTTTCCAAAAGGGGGTATCTTGTTCTAAATATTTTTGTAAAGTTGACTCTTACATTTTGAAAAATGAAATAATGGAGCTGGTACTTTTGTCTCCCATAAACCAAGCTCAATCATAAAACCTCAAGGAAAAAAGGTATGGGAAAAAGGTAATGAAGGCAAAGTATAGTCTCTTCAACAAATGGTGTTGAGAAAACTGGGTATTCACATATGAACGAATGAAATTGGGCCCTTATCTTATACCATACACAAAATTCACTCAAAATGGATTAAATAATTAAATGTGAGACCTAAAACTGTAAAATCCCCAGAAAAAAAAAAAAAAAAACACAGGGGAAAAAGTCGACATTGGCCTTGGCAATGATTGATCTCTCAGATATGACACGAAAAGCACAGGCAAAGGAAAGAAAAAATAGACTAGTAGTATCACATCAAACTAAAAAGCTTCTGCAAAGCAAAGCAAACAATTAACAGAGTGAAAAAGCAACCTATGGAATGGGAGAAAATATCTGCAAATTGTACATCTGGTAGGGGTTCAACATTCAGAGTGATAAGAAGCTCCTATGACTCAATCAGAAAAACAAAACAAAACAAATAAACCAATTAAAAAATGAACATAGGGCTTGAATAGACATTTCTCTAGAACAACATACAAAAGGCCAACAGGTATATGAAAAGATACTCAACATCCTGAATCATCAGAAAATTATGAGCTGTGAACCTAAAATAAACATTCCCAAGTTATATCAAATATTAAAGGATCACTTTGATTAATAATGCTACAGGAAAGACTGAATTATCTTTATATTTATCTCTATAAGAAATATATTATAAAGTTGTTGTCATTTGAAAGGACATTCAAAAATTATATATACATAATAATGGAAAGGAAATTTATATACTTATGCTATCAGGCAAGTAATTAAAATACTTTATTGTATTGTTTTCCTGAGTTTTTTTTTTAATCACCTTTGATAGTTCCCAGATTTTCAAAATTTAAACTTTTGTGATTTATTTTCTCACCTTAAATACTCAATTTTGCATGTAATTTATGTTTCATTCTATTTATTTTTTTCAAGGGAGTATCCAACATAAGATAAGCTTTAGGACCTACAAAACCTAAGTCATCCTCAGGTTGAAATTTAAGTGGAAGGAGAAGATGAGAGAAAGTAGCAAATGATAAAAGAAAAACTAAAGAGATAATATGTCATCTCTGCAAAAATAAAAATAAAAAATTAGTCAAGTGTGGTGTGTGTGCCTGTGGTCCCAGCTACTTAGGAGGCTTAGGTCAGAGGATAGCCAAAACCTGGTGAGCCGAGGCTGCAGTAAGTCATAATTTCACCACTCCACTCCCGCCTGGGTAACTGAGCAAAACTGTCTCAACAAAATAAAAAATAAACATCCTGTCCAATGATATTGGACCAAAACATGTACTTTGTAAAAGTGCTATATTCTACTCAGCTTAATTTCTACCTGTATATTATCCATACCATATTATTCTAGTAAGAACAAGGTAACAATCAATCCAAAACACATAAGAAAACAATGTGACAACCAATGAAGTTGCAAAGAAGGAGAAGAAGAGGAAGAGAGGGAGAGAGGGAGGAAGGAAGGAGAGAAGGGAGGAAAAAAGCTCATTACAAACTATATTTGGAACATGTAAATCCAGTATCTTTCCAAGTAACTTCCGAGGACAGACTCGTTATTGCTTGTAATAAAGAAAGGTATAAAAAAGTAAAGTTGTATTTAGAAATTCTAGGTCTAGGACGGGTGCGGTGGCTCATGCCTGTAATCCCAGGACTTTGGGAGGCCTAAGTGGGCAAATCAGGAGGCCAGGAGTTCAAGACCAGCCTGACCAACATGTCGAAACCCTGTCTCTACTAAAAATACAAAAATTAGCTGGGTGTGGTGATGTGTGCCTGTAGTCTGGCTACATGGGAGGCTGAGGCAGGAGAATCACTTGAACCCAGGATGCAGAGGTTGCAGTGCGTAGAGATCGCATCATTGCACTCCAGCCTGGGTGAGACTCCATCTCAAAAAAAATAAAACAAAATAAAATAAATTATAGGTCTATTTTGTCAAATGGCCAATAAAAAAGACTCATTCTATGACCCATTAAAAACCCAAGTGGAACATACTGAGAGAGAATGGGATATTTGGGTTTATAATCGGTGCATTTTCAATGTTAGATTTTCTTGAAAATTCAGTATCATTTCCCACATCTCAAAATATTCTCAACCAAGATATTTTATTAGAGTGTGAATAAGACCATATCCTACAAAATCTTAAATTAAGTTACTACCAGGTTATTTTCTCCTATAATAAATCCTATAGTCTCTCACAATAATATCTGTAATTATAATATTTACGATATTTGCAGGCCACTCAACTGGTTCTTCCTTAGTTATGAAATTAATATTTATGTGATTTATAATTTACTTAAGTCAATTATTCACTCTCTCCATTCTCAGTAGGAAAATGCTATTATTGAATATCCAGCTAAGTAGGACATGGTCTGAGCTCTTAAATCTTCCAATACAAAAATGGTTATATAAATTATATATACCATTATATATACCTGGGTGTACAATGGAATGTTCACCCAGGCAAATTAATTTTTCATTCCCTTACCCTAATTCCACAGCATTCCATACACAGCACTTATCACAGTGATTATTCATATTTGTATGTTTGTCTGAGTTTCCCTGAAAACTATGAATTCTTCAAGTATGAAATATGTTTTTGTTTTGCATCCACATTGCATTCCAAAATAAAGCTGAAATAATTGTTGTTAATCCTCTAAAACAGCACTTCTTACAGAAATTGAAGGACAAATATAACTTGCCCTATTCTTTCAGCTTTTAAGTCAAGGAAACAAGACTCGGATGAGGACTAAATGTAAGGTACGTAGAAGTCGTAGCTTTAGTTCATGAGACCTAGTTCTAAAATTTAACAGCTTTGTGGTCTTAGTGACTCCAAGTAGTTTAATGAGGTTGCAGTTGTTTGAATTTTTGCAATCAGACTTTGGCGATAACCTTGAGCAGGAGGATATAAATAACTCCCACATGCTTAGTGTTCCAATAATGGAACACTAGACATAAATGATTTAACCACTTTGAGCATTTCTTGGCTCTGAATGCTTCACTGGATAGTTATGAAGATCAATGGGGTAATAAAAACAAACCACTTTTTAAACCATAAAAGATACAAAGCATGACTATCAGTGTTGTTAGTGGTTTTGCTGTCATTGCTGTTTTTATATCTCCAAATCTGGAGTTTTCATATTAGGAGGAATATGGCTGGGTGATCATTATTCCATATTTCAATGTAAACTTTCTAAAAAGTTATGGGAGAAAAAGAGCATGTATTTTATCTTACATGGAATATCTTGTAAGCAAAAACAACTATGTAGTTAAAATAAAACATTGTTAAAAATGTAAACATCAACATACTTTGAGGTATATTGATTCACTGTTTTAAGTATGATGCCCTGTTTTATAAACAACTGACCAAATAGTCCAACTGACTAAGTTATTTTCCCACTGAATTTATTGACTTACAGAGTTGACTAGTGGTTTGGGACTTCAGAGACTAAAATTTTTCTTCTAAGCATTGGCTGACAGCATACGCTGTGAGTTTTCAGCATGATAAAAATGAGCAGCATTATGATCTCAAAGTGGTTAAATGATCTCTTTCTTTGATAAAAGGTAGTAGAAATGTTTGCCTTAGCTCTGGTAGAAGTCCTGCCATTGGCTTTTAATCCTGATGATATTATATAACCTTTCCTATGACACTTCAAAGATCTTCAAAAATTTGCGTAATTAACAAGTCAATTCAATGTGATTCTTTTTCCATTATGATGAAAAATGAGGCATATCACTATGGATAATGAAAGCAAATGCCTGTCATTACTCATTCTCTGCTGCCATTTATTTTAGACAGACTTGTCTCAGAGCCCATCTGAAGAATTCAGTGAACACCACAGGTGACGGTCCATAAGATCCATGGGCAAACACATCCTCCAAGAAATCTTTGCATGTTTTGAAGCTTTTAGATTTGCATCTTCTATAAATCTTTCATCAAACACTATGTTGCCAAAATCAATACTATGGCCTATAGGTATATGCATTAATTCATCACATGTATTCCAGACATTGTGCCAGGCACTTGTAATAGAGTGGTAGAAAGACAGAAGTGGTACCTGCCATCATGGTAGTTAAAGTCTAAAATAGATAAAAGTAACCACATGTGTACTATGCATCTGTCTTTACAGACTAGGGAACTGAGGCTCAAAGATGTTGTTTTCCCAAGGTTATAAAGTCAGCTAGTGAAAAAGCTAAGATGTGAACCTAGGTTCTGGTGGCTATAAAACTATAAAATATTGTTGCTCTTAAGATATAAAATAAAATTCTAATGATCACAATTCAAGTAGTTGTGAAGAAAGTGGGAAAAATAGACTATAATAAGAAAATGTGAAAACCTTACCAGGAATTTTTTAGCCAAGTAGAACCATCCTACTCAGAAGGTACAAAATCTTTAGTTTTTCCTAGATAAAATTACACACACGCAATACAAGCAAACTTATTTGAGTTGATTTAGATATGCTCAAGCAACGCTTTGCACTTTGTTATCATTAATCCCTAAATAAGAAAATATGACTGCCTCATTCCAAAAATATTGAGTGATCTCTAGAAATAAACATAATGTGGAAAGATTGGTTTTTAGAAATGAAGGGATAAAAAAGGACTTGAAAAATAAAATGAGACTTTTTCTCACTATTCTCTGCTTCAAAATCTCTCATTCCACTCATGTCTACTATAATCTCCAGTTAGAAAATTTTTCTAAAGTACCGCATTTCACTCATTGTTCAATAACTTTCATTTGTTCCCCATTTTCTACAATATAAAGCTGAAACTCCCCTAAGTGTCAGTTAAGGCACTCTAAAATATGGTCCCATGATACTTCCAAATAATTTCTATGCTTCATGCAAACTGGTGGGTTAAATTTTTCCCCAACATGGCAGGAGCTTTCTCCACTTCCTGATTTTGTGCCTCCTTACCTGAAATGCAACTGTCCTCATCTTAATTATTTATTTTGTTCCTCTTTTTCAAGAATTGATTTTAAATCAATCTTTGTTGATCACCACAGCTTTTGAGGATCTGTTAGATCTCTGAAATCTGGCAATTCTTCTAATCACTTGGTAGTACCTGTGACACTGTGCATTGTTTTATTTTACATTAAAATGTAAAACTTCTTACGCTCTGGGAACAGCTAGAAGGCAGGAATTATATCAGATTCATTTAACCCAGTAACTAGAATGCAGTTGGTCTTCAATGTGTTGGCATTAATGAAAATAAAGCATGCATATGGCAGGCATACATGAAAACCCAATCATTTGGTTGTAGCTGCTTGAAACAATGTCTTAAGGAGACATTTGAAGCCAGGCCACAATGATTGTGAAAATTTAATGATGTCTGCTGTGGACACAGGAAGGGGCACTTGAGCCATTGGTTGGTCATCTCCTACTTGAGGGCCTCCTTTTATAATAAAGTAGCATGAAATATTCCATAAAAGAACAACAATGATTTGCACTTTACTTTAAAATCAATATCTTATTGTATAACTTTGGCTCAAAGTTATAATAATGTAAATTTGGAATGCAAACTTTAAAAATTGAAGAAAAAATAAACAACTCTCCAGAGATAATTTAGCTTAATGGTTCCCAGACTTTGCTGCATATTACAACCTTCTGAAAGGTTTAAAAATTCTGATGTCCAGACCACACTCCTAATAATTAAATAAAAATCCCTGGAATTGAAGACAAGTACTTTTTAACTCCTCAGATTATTATTCCAATATGTTTCATTGTTGAAAAACAATTTAATATTCAATAGCCTGGCATAGTTCTAGCAAGCTCACAGGCGATACTGATTCTTCCCAAATGTTACCAGTCAATGAACCAGACCTTGCTGCTCAAAGTATGAACAGCATCTTCATCATCCGGAGCTTGTTGGAAAGGCAGAAACTCAGGCTGTATCCAAGAATTAATGAATCAAAATTTGCATTTTAACATAGTTACAATGCATTTAAAGTTTGAGAAGTGCTGTGTGCTTGGTTCTCAAAGTGTGGGCCCCACTCCAGACATACTGATTCAAAAACAAAGATTTCAGAGCCATTGTTCTAGAGAACTTGGATCTATGAGGAGAGGCTGCTGTCTTCCTTTGCATCTCAGTAGGACTTTTCTGCTCAGATCATCAGTAGTGTCAAAGACTGTGAAGAGACTATATGTAACTGTACATTCCAACTCCTTCAGAGGGAAACTTCAAGGGCACTGGAGGTTAATCGTATCTAAGTTAGACTTCGATCAATTCTCCCAAAGAAAAGAAGGTTGGTCTAGGGCCTAAAGGAGTGCTAAAACTACAGATGTGGTTCAAAAATGGCTTCCTACCCAATTTGTCAAAGCTCTACTCAAGTCCTTCATTTTTCCTGAAATTGCTCTTGATCACTCTTCAGTTAGCATTGGTATCTCCTGCTGAGACTTTCCAAGGCACCTCCTACCATAATGGTACATTTTGATATCATTAACTTAAATCTCCTACATATTATTCCCATTTTCCAGATGAGAAACTCTGGTTTTAAAGTGTTAAACTAACTGCCCAAGTTTATTCACCTGTAAGTGGAAAGACCCTTATTAATATCCATGATTGTCTGTCCATAAAATCCTATGGGCTATTCATAACACTGTTCTGCTTCCTCAAGTATGGGAAATGATCCCTGGTATATACTATAGAAAGAGTAACAGTAACATTTTCTGCTTATATCTAAGTATCAAGGAGCAAGGAATTCTCTTTAGGATATTTTTAAAAATTCAATTATAATACTATGGAGTGGGCTTAATAGTGCGGCACATAGTTTGACGTAGGTATGTGTTCTACATTCGGACTCAATATCAAGGGAAATAGATGTACTAAGTGCAACCTCACTAGATCTTGGCTGGATGTCTGTTCAGTACCACTCTATCTAGGCTGTTGAATAATACATGAAAATATATATCCACATACAAACACACACATCCTACCAGATATATGAAATATACAACCAGGTTAAGATCTTTAAAATTAATGTATAATGGTTTACTATCTCTAAAAAATGTTTTAATTTACATTTTAAATACATCAAACATTGAAGAAAAATCCTTGCAAGTTCACTGTTCGGCCTGTCTAAAGTAAACCACCATAATATTTTAGAACTAAACTATGATTCCCTTCTTAATGTCTCTTAAAAGTGTTGTCTGAAGAATGCAGAGGTATGATTTAAGAGATTGTTTATCATCCACTGAGAAATATTAACCAAGAAATATAAATTCAAGATACAGTGTCAACTAGATGAAAGTACTAACATTGGAACTAAACTTGCTGAATTCAAATCCTGGGTTTATTATTTAATATCTGTGTAGCCATGAACTAATGATTTAACCTTCCTGTGCCTCAGTTTACTCATCTTCAAAATAGAAATGATTATAGTACCTTTTTTAGGGTTATTATAAGAACTGAGTACAATTTCAAAAATTTTCAGACCTGTACTAACCATTTAGAAAGTGTTCAGTCAACATTAGTTATTATTATCTGATGTCCCCAAGTCAAAGATTAAGAAATAATGCTTGTTACATACATGACCATTTTATTTTCCAAATCCTCCATTCCAAATATGTAGTTCTTCTTTATGCTTCATGGTAGTATGCCCTGAAAAATGCTAACCTATATGAGCATTCATTTATAATTTATACCTTATTTAGTCAGTGGCTAAAAATAGTGCTTAATCAAACCAGGGACATATAAGAAACTCCACTGTAATTCACTAAGAATACAGACAAATCTATACAACCTTGCAATCAATAACTTATGTTGAAGACAGAGCACAGGATATGGTATAGTAGAATTGAATTCTACTTACTCTACGTGGGGCAAATCAACTCTCATTTTAGAGCCTCAAAGTAAGGTAATGATTTTAGAAATTTGAAAATAATCTCTAATCCTCACTCATCAAAACTTTAATACAAGTTTACACTACTTCAAGAAACCCTCTGTTTTTAGTTTCTTATTCTTGAAACACCTGAGTGTATATTTTCTTTTTCCTGAAACATACATTTAAATTCACACTGCTGCCCATAGATGAATAATAAAGGCAATGACTCTCTCTCTTATGGGCAAATATACCATTTACATATTTTCAGAAAATGATGTCTCTATAATTATCACCATGAATATATATATTCATGCAACATTTTGAGAATATATTTAACACTGTGAAAACATCTTCTTTTATTACTATTGCTGTAGAATTCACTTTTCCAGACTAAGCATACTCAATTTTCTTCCTATTTACATAATGGACAATGACTTACTTATTCAACCCTTGAATTCTCTTAAATTATATGTCATTCTCAAAACAAAATGCAAGCATGATCCAACTAGCATTAATTTTTCAAGCTGGGCATTGTCACATGAAGTCATATTCATTTTTGATGGCATTGTTCTGTGAATTGACTTTCACTCATTTATTCAACAAATATTGAATACCTAATATGTGCCAGGTATTCTTGTAGGTGCTGGAGACATAACAGTGCAAAATGCAGACAAAGCTCATTGCCCCCATGAAGATTACATTCTAATTAAGTCTTTCCATGTCAATGGTATCATGATTATACTATTGCTACTATCAACGAACTCAGGCCAACACTGAGATAAAGCAGGTAAAATCAATGTCCTTAAGTAGTTCATAACCAAAAAGAAGTCAGCCAGTCATATACCCAATAAATACATACAGATGAAACAGTATTAAATTATAAGAGATATGCAGTTTGTTCAGAGAAAACAGTAGAATGTACAGTTAAATCAGAAATAGGTTTCAAAGACAAAAGGCTTTTAGTGGATGGCATAATTAGTGGAAGAAATAACAAAAGCAAGTATAGGATAGAATGAAAAAACTGTGTGGTATATATAAGTAATATTTTAGTAGTTAGAAGACATAATAAAACAGGTACATCAGATAGTGGTAAGCATTCTAAAGAAGAAAACAAAATTCAAGTAGCCAAAGGAGACTGAAATATTGAGGATAGGGACTGAAATGTATATAGATTATTCAGAAAAAGATATTTTTGAGAAAAGGCTTCCTTTTCTTTTGAGACAGCATCTCACTCTGTCACCCAGGCTGGAGTGCAGTGGCACGATCTTCACCACGCCCAGCTAATTTTTGTATTTTTAGTAGAGATGGGGTTTCACCATATTGGCCAGGCTGGAAGGTTTCTTTTTTAGTGAGGTATAAAGACTATCAGAGATTGAGCTGTTTAGATATTTGGATGAACATTCCAGAAAGAGGGGGATAGCTGGTCCCAATGCCTTCAGGAAGGCACATGGTTTGTGTGTTTGAGGAAGAGCAAGAAGGCCAGTGGAAAGAAAGAGGAGAGATAACAGGAGGGACGAGGTAAGGAAGCAATGGGTGAGATTATGCAAAATGTTATTGGTCGTAGAAAAAATGTCATTGACTTTTACTCCGAATAATACTTGATGAAAGGGATTGAGCAAAGAAGTGAGTTTATTTCATTTTATTTTTTAACTGGGTCACTCTGGTCTGTGTGGAAAATAGGCTGAAGGGGGAAAGCCTTAAGTAAAGAGACCAGTTAGAGAGCTATTACAAAAGTCCACAGAAAGAGGAGAGTAGCTTGGACTAGAGAGTGGCAATAGGGGTATTGAGACATGCTTGAAATCTGTATACATACACATTAGAAGTAGAGGTGAATGCACTACTATTTTCCAATTCAGTGGAAAAACTACTATACTATTTGCTCTTATAATTTTGCCCTCCTTTGTAATGTGTTTAAAATAAAAAGTTTTCCATTTTTCAAAGGTGAAAACTAAAATCATTGTCATCTTGTAGGCTTGCAAAATTTCATATCTATCAGAGATATTCGTTATTATCTTTTCTCAACATCTCATTTTACAGAGTAGAAAATAAAGGATTCATTCCTCAGAGGAGAAATGGTGGTGGGGAGGGGAGAAGGGGAGAGGGCAGTAAACCAAGGAACAGAAAGTTTGTGGGACTTAAATAAGTTCACTCAGCTATTTAGAGAAAGCACCTGGACTGGAAACCAGGCTGTCTGACTCACAGCCCAAGCCACTTTGTCTTACAATTGGTGATATTTAAGGGATTTATGCTGTTCCTTTAAAGTTGTGTTCTGTTATCTTGATTTAACAAACATTGAGTGAAAGCCACAGGTATCTCAAACATAAAAATCTTCAGGGCCTAGGCAGGTAGGAAGAAAATGTGGGAGAAAAGTAGATGGATCTATTTCTTAAATATAATCATTCCCCGCTCCCCAAGCGTACCAGCTAAACGTAACACATTTGCAGCTCTTGGGATTTTGGAAAATCTCCATTGTTCAGCTAGGCAGAAGGGCAAATAAGGAAGTCATACTCTAATAGTGAAAACACAAAAGCAGATAAGGAATTGCAGTATAATGCTACTTGTGCAGCTGTAAACATATGCATAAGCCTCAAATACAGTAAAGTGAGTGAGTGTGGGGTTTTGTATAGGGGCAGCAGTTGAGACAAGATGGCTGAAGAAGACCTCACATGGACAAAAGAGGCAAGAGTTGAGGAGGGTTCTGAAGGGTGAGAGTGGCTTGCCAGGTGGATAAAAGTGGCAAAGACATTGCAAGTGAAAGAAATTTATACATGTAAAAGCTCCAAGATATCCAAATCTGTGATACAGGCTGATCTATATTACTATATATATTTTTTTCTTTTTTTTAATTCTCCAAACTTATATTTGATCATGTATCTGTCCAGATTTGAGCCTTGGCTCTCTTCAGGTAATAAATCAAAATGTAACAGATTTCACACGTTTAAGATAATAGCAAGTTTGAATATCAGCGCCTGCAGACCTCTACTTTCCCTATTAAATTAGGAGTCAGATCCCCATAGAAATAGGCTTCGCAGTCCCAGAACAGAGATTCCCTTCATTAGCAAATGTGAGCACTTCCAATCCTGGGGGCAGAGGAAAGATGCCAGTTGTACTTGCTGCAGTGCATCCAAATAATCTGGATGGCTTGTCAAAACACAGATTTCTGGGCCCTAGCCTCACAGTTTCTGATTCAGCATGTCTGGAGTGATGCTGGAAAATGTGTATTTCTAACAAGTTCTCAGATACATAGATGCTGCTGGTCTAGGAACTAGACATTTTATGTGATTACTGACTTGCACTTCAATACCCACCAGTGTAAACACCTTCAAATTTTTCCATATAACAATAGCTGCCACTGCTAAGGTTCTATGTCTGTTAAAATGGTCACTGCGGATGAGCTCCTTGCAAACAAGGGGTCTTTCATCCCTAGTGATTAAAATAATGACAGAAGATGACATTTATTAAGAATTACTGTGTTCTAGGTACTGCTTAAAGCACTTTTAAGAAATCAACCCCTTTAATCTACATGACAGTCCTGTGATCTAAATACTATTATTGTGACTTAACAACTGAGAAATTTAAGACTGAGAGGGGTTAAATAACTAATCCAAAGGCAAAAAATCTCAAGTCAGATCACCTGGACTCAAATTCTGGTTCTACCATTTATGTGTGCAACTCTAGATCTTTAAACACACCCTGAGAATATCACACAGGGATTTGCAAATTGCTAATTTCCTTCCTGCTGGTAACATACGTTTCAGAACAAAGGGTATTTAGGGAAATGGAAGCTGTCAGTTTTTCTGAGTATACTCTTACTTCTATATCAGAAGTAAAGAAAAGATTATCAAAAGCTTAGCGATTCTTGGCTCCGGTAATTTTGTGCTATCCAAATTTGTATAAATCAAAGAAAGTTTATATTACTTGCTCAAAGCCAAAGCACCAGTCATCACATAGAGCCAAAAACAGATCAAAGACAACCTCAGTCCTCAGCTCTTTCTAGGAATACACTTGGTTAAGTAGCTCCAATAAGATTCTTAACTACTATGTATTCTACCTAGAAATATGCCCATAAAAAGTCATAGAGCAAATAGAAAAGAATATAATTTCAAATGATTCATGTTTTGCTTTACTGACCAGAAAGATACATGGGAACAGAAGTCTTACGATCAAAAATATATATAAAGTCAAGAAGAAAGTGAGGAATCGAGGCTAAGTCTGGGGGAGTTATCTCCTTATGAGTTTATGTAAGGAGGTAAGACATTCAAGAAAATAATTACTGTTTGGTCAAATTTTCCACAAATATTATTTGGAGGCACTATCTTTAAAATTAATACACGGTCAATGAAAACACATTTCTAGCAAATTTAGAACATTTGTATAATATTCTGTATATCTGCATGCTGTTATAATAAGAAATACAAGATTTCATTCATAACTTCCCCAACTAACCATTTGGATCATACTTGTGTTCATAGTTTAGCAATAAAAGCTGACTTTGGCTGTGTCTATATACTTGTGACTGGTGGTATTAAAACATCATACGTTTCGTATTGTATAGAAAACATAACTGAATGACTAAACTTTTACATTTCCAACTGGTTTTCTAAAAATCAGACACAGACCGTTTTGAAATGTTTGTTCATACTAAACTCATAGTGAATTTAACACATTCATAAAATCTAAAGAAACTATATTTGTATTCATAATTGATAAGAACATAAAGTATTAGAAGTCTAGACTGAGAGAATCTTAAGAAGTAAATTCCAGATTAACTAAATATCAAATATAAAAAAAAGACAGAATACATTACTAAAACAAAACATAGGAGACTGTTTTTTAATAATTTTGGGTAAATACAGCCTTTTTAATTTGGAAAGAAATGCTGAGGGCAGGAAAGCATATTTAAATAAAACAAAAAAGAATAAAGCATGGCAAAAAAAGAAAAAACAAAGGCAACAGAATTAGCAAAATAAAAAAAGGTAAATCACAACAAAGAACTGATTTTTTACATACAGATTTTTTAAAAATAAAAAAGGACATTTCATAGAATCAGATATAGGCAGACAGTTCATAGGAAAGGAAATACTGATCACCCTTAAATAAGTGTTCAACCTAACTCATAATTTAAAAAAAAGGAAATTAAAATTTATATTTTAAGGTAACAAAGAACCAAGTTTTGTTTTGTTTTGTTTTAGACAGAGTATCGCTGTATCACTCAGGCTAGAGTACAGTGGCACAATCTCTGCTCATTGCAACCTCCACCTTCCTGGTTCAAGCAATTCTCATGCCTCAGCTTCCTGAGTAGCTGGGATTATGGGCATGTGCCAACATAGCCAGCTAATTTTTGTATTTTTAGTAGAGACGGGGTTTCACAATGTTGGCCATGGCTGGTCTAGAACTCCCAACTGTCAGGTGATCTGCCCACCTCTGCCTCCCAAAGCGTTGGGATTACAGGTGTCAGCCACTGCAACCAGCTAGAACCTAAAGTTTGATAATATATTTTGTTGACTAGATGATAAGGAAACAGACAGTCTTAGAGTAAATTTGCACAAGGGAGAACCATTAGGTAATATCTTTCAAAATGAAGAAGGCACATACCATTGGCCCAGCAATTCTGCTTCTAAGTAACAATCCTATAAGTATATTTATATATATGAAAAATGACTTATATAGGAGGATATCCTTTATAGCATTGTTTGTATTAGCAAAATACCTATAGGAAATCAGGTATTTAAATTATCTATTTAAATATGTATTAATATGGAAAAATCTTGCAGATACACATTTTAAGTTAAAAGAAGGTGAATAGATAGATCAATATAGTAGATAGATATAGACAGAAGGATGGATGGATAGATATTGTACATGTTGATAAGTGCACAGACTGTATCAGGAAAATACCAAGAATGTTCCCAGGTGGCAATGGAGGGGTGTGAAAGAAAATTGCTTCGGACTGTGTCAATGAATTCTAATGAATATCAGAAACACACTCATGGTTGAACAAAGTTTGTTTTAACAACTCTCAGCAAGGAGGAAAAATACACACCAGAGCAGAACTGGGGTGTCTTAGCAAGACAATGTAAGAAAAGATTTATAGGATTTGGGTGTGTGTCAAGTGGTTTTAAGGAGGGCTCAAAGAAATGTGGATCTGCCCTAGATTGGATGCTCTAAGGATGTGGGTGTAATTCTATGGCTACTATCTTAGTAATTCTTTTCTAGAAGACAAGAAGGACAGAGCAAGGTTAAAGCTGTGTTTGGTAAAGAAGCAGCAGCCACTCACATAATCTAGGACAGAGACATATTTGGTCATTTTGTAGTTTAGGAAACATTTTTGTTTTTGTCTGTGGTCAGACATGATTACAAAGTTTGCTTTTATCTTGACCCATCATGTCTCAGTGGCTTTGTCTAATTTCAAATGCTGTGAAGTTGTCTATATTCAACAGAAGGAGACCAAGTCTTCTTGGGAGTGCCAAGCCACCTTCTGGCTCTCAGAGACTGTTTTGCTATTTCTCAACTATACACCCTTTTGTGCCTTTGCAATTTTGTACCATGCACTTATCTATTCAAAATAATTTTTAAAAGAATATCAGGACTAAAGGAGGCCTTAATAGTCACTGAGTTCTGAAACCATAACCCCACCACCACCACTCTGCTTCCTCCTCCCACACCAAGGGGGTTTTCTTATAAACCCCTCTCTTTGCCTCAAGTGCCAGAATGGCATCTGCTTGAATATCTCCAGTCTCACCATTGTACTAACTTGTCAGGTAGCCTGTTCCATAGTCAAATGGCTCCTAATATTGTATTGTACAGAGGTAAAGAGAACAATATATTTGGTTATGATCGTGATTGTTTCCTCCCTAGCATTTTTTGACCTCTTGTTCTATGGTAACTTAGGAAACAAAATAATTAGCTTTTTAATTTTATGTAAAATATTCCTATTAATATCCTCCAAACTGCCATTGTCTTTTTTTGTTCTAGTGTTCCAACACAGTTTTGCATTTTTTATCATTACATTTGCAGAGATTACTATCTGTTACTGCCGACAAATCCATTTGTGTTTTGTACTCAATCACATATAATTAGTCTTTTCTTCATGAACAAAAGAACAGGTGTCTTTATCAATTCCATGCAAGATACTATGGTAAGGTTGGTTAGACCTAATGATATCTAGTGAACCAAACAACACATTTCTGACAGATGTTCATAGTAACAAGATTCTTTTTTCAAACAATCAACTGCTTCTACTCCTACACACACAAAGTAGAGAAAAAAAAAAGACATTTTAACAACTTAGAGGCTTATAATTTTTCTATAAAAGGCATGAGTAGAATTTAAATCCTTCTCTGATATTTTTGCTTCTAATCCCCACTCTGACAAAGTAAGTGTAAAATTATTTGTTTTTATTTGATATTCTTCATTAAAATATGTGGGGAGAGGGTCAGAAGAAAGCACATTAGTTGAAAAATTGGTCAAATTTTAATAAAAGCTGTAGCTCTCTGTAAATAGTACTGACTAGTGTTAATTTTCTGATGTTGATCATTATGTTGTTATATAAAATGGTACCATTAGGGGAAGCTGGGTGAAAAGTGGAACTCACTTTTATCACTTCGTAATTTTTCTGAAGTCTTAAATGATTTTTTAAGTTAAAAAATATGTGGTTAACAGTATTTTAGCCAATGACCTATACAAACTTTTGTACATATTGATAGAGACATTCATTCATCTAGTCATTCATTCACTCACTTTGTATTGAGTGCTAACAATGTATTGAAGACCATTCATTCTAGGTTCTAATGATGCATGAGGCATCAATCAAAATCTTTTCACTCATGGAACATACATTCTTCCGGGAAAGAAGATCAAAAATAAATAAACAGCAACAATACGTCTTTCAGAAAGCGGTATATGCAAATAGAGAGTTCCAAAGTGAGAAGTGTAATTTTTAAAGGACTGTAAAGGAAGGCATCTTCAACATTTATAAGATAGATGCTAGCAGCACTGTTTGTAATGGCCTTAAAATAGAAACAATAATTATACACCAAAAGGAAAGTGAATAAATATGCCTGTGTACGTTCATATAGAGGAATATTTTACAAAAATTGAAAGAAATAAAGCAAATATATTACCAAATACAAACCTCACAATCATAATATTGGGAATTAAAGTACATAAAATATATTGATGATAATATTCTAGCATAAAATATTTTAAAATATGCAAAACAATATTATGAATTAAATTTTTTTCTTAAATTGCATGTATATGAGATATACAGAATTCCAGGGAGTTATTATATCTGATAATGAAGGAAAGCAATATTTCATCAGGGATATCACAACAAGGAGGTTCAAATATATTGATATTTTTAATTAATTTTAAAGCTAGTGCTAAGTATTCAGATAAACTTGTGTTAATTTTTATATTTTGTACACCTAAATAATTTTTAAAAAATTTATTAAAGAGTATGTGCAGTAGTTTATCTTAATAAAAGATTAGTTTAAATTTATGAGTTCAGAGAATTATTTAAAGTACATATTTGACACAATGCATGCTCTCTGGTGTGTGTGTGTATGTGTGTGTTCGTGTGTGGTATGCATAATGACATTATGCTAAGATATATGTGTATGGAGGAAGGTACAAATATATACCTAGGTGTAGACTTACACGAGCAGTTGACCCAGCATCAGCAGAGCAAGCATTGTCAATTATTTTCCTAGAAAGAGTGAAGGAAGGATTTGTCCTAGTTTGACCCCACACTTGCACTTCCACCCTTCTGTCTCTCTGCCCCATGATAAATGTCATGCATTTGCAAAATAGTTGGCTGGGTTAAGGTAGCATTTTGTAGAATAAATATGGCTAATTGGTTTCTTGGGGATTGATTCTATCTTCATCAATTTATAATTTTTCAATTTCTTTAAAAGTTAGATAGATGGTGCTGACAGGGATGCTGATATATCATCATCATCTCCAGCCATCTCAGTTTATAGAAAAAAAAACCCCTGAGAATTGGTAATATCTTGGACTTAATGCAGATAAGTGACACAACTAAGTGGTTCCCTGACTATTTCATCTATATTTGTAGCCTCACTAAATCTACATTCATGTACAGATGCAGTAAGTCAGAATATACAGAGAGAAAGTATCCTGATTCTTCTCTACTTAATTGAAAGCTTTAATCATTTTAAAAATGCTTTAGCAGAAACACAAAATGACAATTCAAACCAAAATCAGCCAATCAACAACTTGGCAAAAAAAAACTGAGAGCAAGAAAACTGAAATGAAATTCTTTATAATAAGGTCTTTTCTTTATTGTAAATCATATTTTATATGTGTAATATTAACTGAACAGATAATAACTTAGAAAGGGAGGACAAGAGCATTTTCATTCATTAAGGATTTTGAAGTTTTCTTCAAATATTTCATATCAATTTAAAAGACATTTCACTATAAAATATCTGGCTTCCTAAATTACTTTATGCAGTTTGGTAGATTATTAGCCTAATCACAAAATCACATCCATCAGAATCACAACTTGTTTGGACAGATATCAGTTAGCATTTATTGTGTGCTCAATGCTAAAGATCTAGCAGCGAAGACAGATAAATGTTAGAAAAACAATATGGCATTGTACATAATTTTAGAATGACATAAATTTACCTTCAGTTATCCGTATATCATTATGCAAAATTTGAAAGATACGAGAGCTATCATTCTTGCTTCTGGAGCTTGTATTTGAAATTTTTCTAGACTGCAAATTCATTTTGTCATACCTTGATGATTGCATTTAGTTTTTGAACTTGTCAACTCTACAGTTAGATTATTTAAAAACTATTTCCAGAGATATTGTTATTAATCTTTGAATGTTCAGAATTTTTATTTTCCCCCCAAAATTGTTTAATTCCATTTCAGGTCTATCAGTGTTCGCTATCTTCTTATATTATATATATATATATCTATTTATTTATTTTATTTATTTATTTTTGAGACGGAGTTTTGCTCTTGTTACCCAGGCTGGAGTGCAATGGCGCGATCTTGGCTCACCGCAACCTCCGCCTCCTGGGTTCAGGCAATTCTCCTGCCTCAGCCTCCTGAGTAGCTGGGACTACAGGCACGCGCCACCGTGCCCAGCTAATTTTTTGTATTTTTAGTAGAGATGGGGTTTCACCTTGTTGACCAGGATGGTCTCGATCTCTTGACCTAGTAATCCGCCCGCCTCGGCCTCCCAAAGTGCTGGGATTACAGGCGTGAGCCACTGTGCCCGGCCCTATTATATATATTTATTATATATACTCTATATATTCACAATATTCAAATATACTTTCTTTTAAAATCAGCAATTTTGCCTTTAACTAATATAAAATAACATATATATGTTATTTATACATATATGTATGTGCATATACTCAGTGTTTACCTTAACAGGTAATTTTTGTCTGTCAGAAATTGTGTTCTGAGAAATATATAACTTGTTCATTATTGAACTATAACTTGTTCATCACTTGGTTCTGGGATTTAAATACCATCTTGTGTTGGAAGATATGCTTGCATTGTTCCTATAAGTGTTTATCATCATCTTGCCTAAAAACACTGTGATGGGAGTATATTCTTGCCCACTGACCAAATAGAATACCTTTAAGCCTCTTATATTTTCTTAAGTGCATAACCTCTCTCATAAACTGCGTCTTTGCTGTAGGAAATCATTGCAAGTAGGATAAAGGAACAGACACTAGCTTATTCATAGTTACATACTTTGAAAGGCATAGTTTGGTAAGGCAGCTTAGCAATGCTTTAAGTATAAGATACACTGGGCCATACATTTGATTTGTAATCAGATTGTAAGAAGCGAATGTTTCTTACTGTAGTCGCTGTTTTCGTCCTTGGTCCCATCAATGGTACCATCTGGGTGCATCTGCAGGAAATATCCCTGCTGGCTAAATAACCTTGTCACAATCCCTTTCAGCTGGGGTTCTGCAAAACAAAATAATTATTCAAATTTTTATGTGGCTTATAAAAATGCACACTTACAAATTGTTAAAAAATCCTGTAAGTAAATACATAAATGCCAATAGCTTCAATATTGAATTACGTGTTTGGGAGTTGAGTATTTCAGTAACATATCTATGCTTTTTTTCCATCTAGAGGTAGAGCCATAACACTTTTAGCAGTAAACTAAATGCAAATAAATAAAAGCTAATTATGATTAGGAAAATACAGAGAAATGCTAAAAACTGAATTATTTTGCTCCCTTGTGCATCTGGTGTCTGACTACAAGATTTCCAGGACTTGTCTGACTACAAGTCCCATTCCAGAATTATTGTTTAGGCCAAAATGCCTCTGTAATTACTAAAGTTTCTAGCAGTCATAGTCAGCTCCATAAGATTTCTATTTCTGCAGGATGTCAGCTGTCCATCAGAAGCTCCTGGGTTTTGAATTTGTAAGCAAGTTCAACCAGAGAGAATAGCTTGGATGAGAACCACAGGCAATAGCAAAACTCCCGTGGCCATGAGATGTCACTGGGAAATACGTGAAAATACAAATTTCACCTTCACTAAATACTTCACCAGAGAGGAGCCTCAGTATTCCAAAGGTCATCTCTCTAGTACAAAAAAAAAAAAAAAAAAAAAAAAGGTCAAGTCATACATATTTCTTTAAGTATTTCAGCCAGGATTGCTCAACTTTTAAAAACTCTCTAAACACAAATACCTTCAAACTAACCTTTGTATAACACATTTGAATTTTTGTGCATCAGCTAACATAGTATATAAAGCGTTCTCATTGCAGCGCTGGCTGCCAGCAACAATCTAGTTTCCACCGCATCACCGTTTTTGTCTCTATTGTTGAGCAAAAATGAATTATTCCAGTGCACTTATAGCCCTAATTATTTCATTAAAATGAGGAGAAAAAGAAAAATGCTGCTTCTGGTGATAAAAATTGAGGCAAAGATGGAAATTGTATGATTGCTGAAGTAGCAACATGGTATCCTCAGAAGGACAACTGCTGAATTTAAGCTAGTCAACTTCATCTTTCAACCATTTATTCAACTAATGTTTACCAAGACTGTCTTTTTTCGGCCAAACAATATGGTAGGCACTGTGTGTTACACTGAATACATGTATCGATGTTTATGTCTAAAGGAGAATTCTAATTAAGCATTTACTGTGATTATTTCTTTGGGAACTGGCCTACACAGTATAACAAGTGTCTACAGTTGGGACTTTTGCACATGTGACTTGATCACATTCACATTATTTGGGAATATGGGGAAATGCCTCTGATAACACATCTTTTTAGCAGTCCTAGGAAGCAAAAGAGATGTCAAGAAAATCAGGAATGAGGGAGCAGGCTAATGAAAAAAGAACTGAACTGGAAATTAGGCATTCTAACTAATAGGTTTGTACTGACTTTATGAGTTAAATAAATTCATTTTTTTTATGACAGAGTCTCACTCTCTTGCCCAGGCTGGAGTGCAGTGGCACAATCTCGGCTCACTGTAACCTCCACCTCCTGGGTTCAAGTGAGTCTCCTGTTTCAGTCTCCTGAGTAGCTGGGATTACAGGTGCACGCCACCACAACTAACTAATTTTTGTATTTTTAGTAGAGATGGGATTTCACCATGTTGGTCAGGCTGGTCTCGAACTCCTGACCTCGTGATCTGCCTGCCTTGGCCTCCCAAAGTGCTAGGATTACAGGTGTGAACCTTCACGCCCGGCCAATAAATTCAATTTTTTTAAATTTGTGGGTCTCAATGTCCTCATCAATAAAAATCTGAAAGTTAAACTGAATGATTGTTCCCTCATATGAGTCTCTATTCACTTTGGGCATATTCGAATCCTCTGCCTTGAGTGGTGGCAGAAATAGAAGAATGGATTTGTCTTCAATGCACACCTTCCATAGGCTCATCCAATCCCACAAAAGTCGGGGAAACCCATGACTAACTAACGTCGCTGTAAACAACTCTCTGTATGCCTCCGCCTTTGGCTACTTGGCTGACAGGTAGCTTCTGATGTGGTAGAATCACCCACAGATTTGAACCACAAATGCTGTGTGGCCCTGAGCAACTCATCTAACATCTGAATTTCAAGTTTTTTAAATCTATATAGTAAGATAAAAAACAGTCCTACCCTAACTATGATTATTGCAAATTTCACATGAATGATGAAAGAGTATGAATTAGAAAACCCACAAAATATACATCCTAATTAGAGTCTAATGTTTCAACTATGAAAATCAAGGACACAGTATAAGGGAGGTAAAAGAAGAATTCTGAGAAAAGAATATGTCTCTAGCTTCTGCTTTAGTAAAATATTAACTGAGCTTGTAAAGCCACTAAAGTAAACAGTGGGCTAAAAGTATAGGATAGAAAATGATAGAAGAGAGGAAGAGGGTAACTGTCTTACAATTCATATTTTACTTCTAATAAGCTTGATAAAGTCACTTTAAGAAGTCATGGTTTTATTGGTAATGAGAGGCATGGCAGCTTAGTCATTAGTGCCTGTAAATGATTGTTTGTTTTCTTCGTGCTCCTCTTTCTGTACCTGTAATTAAACACTTCTTTTGCCTTGGTGGAGCCATCCCTCTGTTAGAGCCCTGGGGATTTGGGTTGGTAACTCCTGCTCAGGATAATGAGCATCAGACTCTGAGCACGCACCTCTGAGAGTAGTACCAGAACAGGTTCAAGAGTCTGTGTTTTAATTATGTTGTGATATGTGAAAATGAACATCCTGAATTATAGAAGTTTCAAGGAGACTTGACTGTCTATTGAAAAAAATACCTTGAACGTAGATGTGTTACAGAAAGCTGTGTAGCCTGACTGGCATTTTATATGTCTACTGCCATCTATCAAGTCCTACTAACCTTTCCAGGTTCAGCTCAACATCACCTCCTCCATGAAGGCTTGGCTATCATAAGTGAGGATCTCCTTTATAATGGGGAAAACCAGAACATGTTTTGCTCTATTTTAAAGAAAGGAGGTACAAAATGAGACCACTTTTCAGCACATCCAGCATCCTGGGTACATCAACTAACACACATTTATTTGTTAGACTATGCTCGGGAACCCAAGATATGAATAAAATCTTTGCCGTCCTCAGGGAGTACCCAGTCTGATTCATGAAACATATTTATGTATAATACTAGTGTGGGAGAGCTGATAAATGAGGAAGTGAAGCACAGTGGTGTGACGGCACCAAGGAGCAAGGGACCAGTTCTGTCTGAAGGTTGGGATAAGGCACTTCATTGTGTGGAATGTCCTTCCTCTGGTTTCCTTGCCTATGACAATCCTACACTGGACATTCCACACAAAACATGGCAACTCTGGGAATGATGCAGAGTCTGATAAAGACAGAATAGAGAAAAAGGGTTCTCAAATGCAGACACGCAAGTATGTGCCTGTTCTCAACAAATGTTCATAGCACAACAGTGACACTCAGACAAATAGGGTCAATGGAATAAGTTTTCCATGAAGCTCTTTTTTTTCTCAGTTTATGTGACTCCTGGATTTTAAGATTACGCTCTTCCATTATTATTTTTCTTTTTTTAATGAAATGATGGCTATATTATTAGATGGTGGGGAGGAAGGGTTGGTTTGTTCCCTTTTGTGCTCTAAAGTGGTGTGGCAAATACTGCTAGCATTTCACTGAAATCCATTTCCTCTTTTTTCTGGGCACCCAGCTAGACCATATGTCCTAGCCTCCCTTGCAGTTAGGTTTGGCAGATGAATGAGTGTCATATGGAATGTAAGTGGAAGTGATGTGTGCCATTTTCAGGCCAAGGTTTTTAAAAGCAAACATTCTCCTCCACATTCTCTTTTCCTTAACACCGGCCAGATTAAGATAACATAGCCCTAGGGGCCACAGAAGCAACAGAATGGAAGAATGTTGGGTCCCTGAATAACAGGTAAAGAAAAGATGACAGCCATTGAAATAGCTACCTTGGACACTGAAATGAATAAGAAATAAGTTTCCATTGGCTGTGCACAATGTGCTTTGAACTTCCTTCCAAAAAATACAATATGGAAAGGGAAGGAGTGAGTAATATTATGGTAGAGAAACCTAACAAACAAAGCACCATCTCAGTCAAGTGATCAAGGTTAATATCATCAATTATAAAACATGCTGATATTATGTACTCTTGAGATGTGATGAGCATAGCACTTTACCTCTGTGATCTTCCTCCAAAAAACCCACAACCTCAGTCTAATCATGAAAAAAAAATAGACAAATGCCAATTAAAGACTATTCTACAAAATACTTGACCATTACTCCTCAAAATGGATTGTTCATAACACAAGGGATAAATGCTTGACGTGAGAGATAATCTATTTGCCATGATGTGATTACTATGCATCATATGTCTGTATCAAAATATCTCATGAACTCTACAAATATATACACCTACCATGTACCCATAAAAGTTAAAAATTAATTTTTTTAAGAAAACCCTATCAATGTCACTGAAGAAAGTGAGTGTCTAGGAAAAAGTCATAAATAAAAGGAGTCTAAAAAGACATGACAACTATATGTAATGGGGCATTCTGAATGAGATCCTAGAGCTGAAAAAGAACATTATATAAAAATGAAGGAAAGTTGAATAAAGTATGGATTTTAGTTAAACATACTGTAATGATAGATTCTTAATTGTGACAAATGTCTCACACGAATGTAAGCTGTTACTATGGGAAATTGGATATAGGGTATATGGGAACTCCGTACTATCTTCACAGCTCCACAAATTTAAAAACATTCTAAAATAATAGGTTTATTAAAAATACTAAGTACAGCCAAAAAAGCAAGTAAGAAATTTTTTCCTCAAAGAGGCTGAATGATAAAGAAGGTAAAGGATATAGGTCCACGAGTTCAATACCACTTCCCTTCAGGATGACATGGCAGTTTCAGCAGAAGGTTTGAATTCAGAGCCACTCAGAAGAACTGACACATGCGGGAGCTATCTAGACGTTCCTGCTGGCTTGACAGTCCATCTAGTGCTATGGAGCATTTCCTAGGTACGCAATGGAAACCCAGAACAGAGACAGGGCCAAGGGGCCCTGACAACACATCTCAGGATGAATATTCAATTACGGGAAATAGGATGAATTTAGACGTGGAAAGGATAGACACTTTCCTTCATTAACTTCAAAGGTAAAAAACAAAAAAAAAACTCTGGCTGAGAGACACAGTGTCTTTTCCAAGGTCACATAGCTAACACACTGATGAGTTCAGAGAAGAACTCAGTTCCTGTATATTGAATGGACATCATCCTTTCCTTTCCAAAGAGCGGCCAAGACATAATTCTTACCATATTAAAGCTGAGGGTTTAGGGAGCAAGAAGGGAGAAGAGAGGAGAAAAGAAGGAGGGGAGAGTATCTAGTTGTACATCAGTTATTAGAGTATGGGTTGATAAAGAGAGGCAGTTACAGAAAACTGTGCAAGAAATATATATACAACATACATATTTTAGTATCAAAGGTTTTATATTTGTATAAAATCAAAGGTTTTATATTTATATAAAATATATATTTATATTTACATATTTATATATATATACAAAAATATAAAACCTTTGATAACTAAAATCGTCTAGGGCCAGCATAATCACATATATCCAAACTTTAAAGAAAGTGTCTACATATAAACTCCAATCTAAAATGAAAACTATTATAACAGTGATGAAAGTTATGTAATGGAGGGCATATCTAGAGAATTAATAATACTTTTAATAACAATGACCATATTTGAACGCATTTCCTTCATGGCAGGCACTCTTTCGATAATTTTGCTATGGTTTTATTTATTATGCAAAACAACTGACTGTATGAGGTACTCTTCTCATTTTTCAATTTTTGTTGAGATTCAAGAAAGCTGCATCGCTTTTACCCAAGGTTACAGAGCTAAAAACGAAGAGGCAGGTCTAGCTTAAGAGTCTATTGTGACAGCCACTCTCTAGCACTGTTCGGTCACTTTTAAAAGAATACTGGCAAAACTGGAACATGTGCAGAGGAAAGGGGGCCAAATAAAGAGGGAATGTAGACTGTCACATGAAGAATGGCTGAATTTACAGTGGCTGTGCAGCCTAGAATACGGAGGATTTGGAGAGCTGTCTCCACATTCTTGAAAATCCCAAGAAGTAAACAGCCAATTTTTGACCTAGGGCCAATGGGTGAAAGTTACAGGAATGAAGATTTAAAAGATCTTTCTGTTGATTGTATTCAAAGAGAGAACAGGCTGCCTAAGGAAAGAGTGAGTTTTCCATCACAGACCTAACCAGGAAGAAGCAGAAAAACTACAGATCTGAGCAGCTGTAAAGGACACGGATGTCTCCAAAGACTGAGACTATGAGTGAGAATGAAAGGTCCTTTCTAACCCTGATGTCCTGAAAAGCTTTGGGATAAGCCAGATGGTCCACTAAATACAATTTCACTTTTCTGTTTCCTTAGTTGGTGCTTAAGACAGGGAATTAAAAAGACTGTTTACCAGGCATCCGGAAAATGCACTGTTCTTTATAAATGGTAAACATGGATTGTGGAGTAGTTTGATGTGTTCTTTTAATCAGTCTCTTTGGGTTTACAAATGGGCCTTTGGTATTAACATTTAATGTTGTCCACTTAAAGGAACTGAGATTGAAGAAGCTGTTAAATGTAATTCTTGACAAGTGGTTCTGGAGCATTACACTGATGCAGACTTCAAAATTAGACTATTAGGGCTAAACAATGTTCATAAGCAAATACATTTCTGACCAATCATAACTAAAGGGTATTGACTAGGGCATATTTACATACCATAAATCAAAGTCCCAGACAAATCAGAAATAAGCTACAGTAAGCATTTGAAAAAGAATGGAACTTATCTGGACTTCTCAATACATTGAAAAATAGCAACTATATTGAGTTATGGGTATTCATTAAAAATATATGCTATTTAGTAAAAGAGAAGAGGCCTGAAGCCCCTCATTCACTCAACAGACTGCAGCGAACAGACCTAGAGGAACACCTTCCAGAAATGAAAAGATAAGGCTGAAGATGTGTCACTGTAAGCCTGGCGGAAATCTGCTCTGTGGAGTAAAATGAGTCCTGTCCTATCCCTCATCTTCAATCTCCCCATTGGTCAGATGAAGATGATAGACACCATCAGCAGTTACCTACCTGAGGGCCATGACTGTCTCCACAAAATGCTAACATCCCAAGGCGTTTCTGTTACTAAACGCATATCTATTTACTTGATCAACAGATACTATTGGCACATTTTATTTTTAAAAAATGAATATTTATTAAGCAGCAGCCTTTGCGACAGATATTCTTCTGAGCACAAGGGAAAATCAGTTGTGTGCTGCTAGTAAACCAGCTTTCCCCCACCTCCCTCCCCTGCCAAAAAGACAGAGCAGATAAGAAAACCCAGAACCAGACTTCTATGAGATGACTTCCACGGCGCAACTACTTCATGTATGACTGTAAAACTACTACCTGACATCACTGAACATAGATGTGAAGCTGAAAAGAGGTGAGCACCATCAGCTCCGGCTCAACACTGACTATGATAGAGGATAAAACATAAAGTGTGCATTCTAGTAGGGAGACGGAAAATAAACATATAAACAATATGTAATAGAAGGTTAATATAAGTGCTCTGATAAAAATGAAGGCAATAAAAAAAGATAGAGCATGCAAGGGATGGATGTGTTATGGTGGACAGACCTAAAGGAAGAGAGGAAGGAAATCGTTAAGGCTATCTAACAGAAATGCATTCCAGGAGCAGGGAGCAGCAAGTGTAAAGTAATCCTAATACTTGACAAGATTAAGAACCAGCAGATGAGAGCTCTCTGAAGAGCCTTCCTCTATGCCAAGAGTCCACCAACTATAGCCCTATGGCTGCCAATGTTGTTAATAAAGTTTTATTAGAGCATGGCCATGTCCATTCACTAATGCATTGCCTCTGGCTGCTTTCACGCTAAAACAAAGGTGAGTAGTTGGAACAGATACCCTAAACCCCGCAAAGCCTGAAATCTTTACTAACAGACCCTTTAAGGAGAGTCTGCCAGCCCTTTCTCTACCTGCTTTCTCTTGCTTCTGTAGTTCCCTCTGCCTGAAATGCACAACCCCTGCCTTCCTCCTCTGCCCAGGAGTCCTCCAGAGCCTTCTAAGCACAGCTTTCTTCCACAGGGTCTTTCCTGACACCCTGAGGCAAAATTAATCACTCCCTCTTCAGAGCTCCATTGTGCACGGGTTAAGAGAGCTGTGTGCTCTTTTAGAGCTGCTTGCTTACACCTCTGTCTCTGGTGCTGAACTATGAACTTTTCAGGGCAAAGAGCTTATTCATCAACTCTATACCAGCACCTAACACAGTGCCAGGCACAGGGTAGATAAGGAGTGTTTGTATGCTGAAGGAATGAAAGTAATAAGTTATACTTGGCATTTTCCTTTGTCACCTGTGACTTTCAAAGGAGATTCTCATTTGTATAAAGAGCTGTTTATAGCTGTTTAATATAATGCCTCTGGCCTCTAGTGCGTTTCTTTCGATTTTGTCCTGACCGCTGATCACAGTCTGACAAGCACAGCAGCCTCCCCCATAAACAGTCTCCAAAAAAAAAAAAAAAAAAAAAGTCTCCAAAGCCCTGAGTTGCCTCACACTTCAACGGAAATCGAGTGACCTTGAGACAGGCAATCCTTAACCTTCATACTGTCTCAAAGCTAAATCCAAAGAAAAAACCCCTGCATTTTTGGAGTTTCCTCTTCACCAAAGCAGTCTGAGCTACAGAAGACAGGAGACAGAGGGCAGGAAACCTGAGCTAAGATGTGAAACGCCAACAGGGACAAGGTTTTTGTACTGAGCTAATTTTATTCCTCATAGCATTAGCCCCCTTTCTCCTAGAGTCTTCTTTGTAATATGCTCATGAAAATTTAAAATAACTCCTGCACCATTTATTGACTTCCGACATGCACTAGGTGCTGGGTACAAAGATGAGTAAGATGCAATTCCTGCCTTGAAGGCACCCACGGCCTCATCAGGGAGACACATACACAACTAATCATTATAGCAGTGAACATGAAAAGTGCTGTCATAAATGAACAAACAAAATGCCATGAAATCACAGAATGGGATGCTAATTTTACCTGGAATGGCAGGTTCTGGGACAAGAAACAGTTACAAAAGGCTTTGAAGATGAAGCATCATTTTATAGTTAGCCCCAGAATAGGTAGGAGGACTTTGCTTTGAACATCACCAGCAGAAGCAAGGGTGCAGAGGGATGCATGTGCTTAGCATGTGTAGGGACCAGGTATGTAGATGGGTGTGGCCAGGGTGAAGGAAATACAGCGGTGTATGCAGAGGCTAGAGGTGACAGCAGAAAAGAAACAGGGTCCAGGACACTTGAGGGTCCTTAAGCAAAGCTATTAACAAGTTTTACTTTATTTTTAAATCAATCATCTCCAAACTTTTCTAATTGTACATCTCTATCAGTAAATTATTTTAAATCTGTAGCCTCCAAATAAGTATCTTTATAATTCGTGTCACGTGTATGCACCACTCTGTAAATTATGTGTATAATATAAATCAAAATAGGAATTTTTAAATGAGATCAATGATAAGCACAAGCAAAATTTTTAATTGACAGACATGGTGCTGCATACCTGCACTCCTAGCTGCTCAGGAGGCTGAGGTGGGAGGACTGCTTGAGCCCGGAAGTACAAGGCTGCAGCGAACTACGACTGCATCATTGTACTCCAGCCTGGGAGACAGATGAGAACTTGTATTTAAAAAAAAAAAAAAAAAAAAGTTGTAATAGTATTTTTTTCATATGCCAAAGGCTGTCAGGCCCCACATACTTCAGAGGCCGATGCATTAAGCAATGGGAAATCTTAGAAGGATTTTAAGTCAGGGGCTAAAATTATGAGGTAGTATTTTAGAAAGTCAAACTGAAGAACAATAGTGAAGGCGGAGTTAAAATAGGTGATACTGTGGTCATGGGAGCCAGTAGGGAGCTATTCCACATAATAATGGCCCTAGACCGGGCGTGGTGGCTCACGCCTGTAATCCAAGCACTTTGGAGGCCAAGGCGGGCGGATCACCTGAGGTCGGGAGTTCAAGACCAGCCTTACCAACATGGTGAAACCCAGTCTTAAAAAAAAAATTAAAAAAATAAATGAATAAAAAATAAGGGCCCTAGATAGGCACTGGCAATGGAGATGCAAAAAGCTGTCAGCCAGAGGACTGACTGTGCTTGGTGTGCTAATGTTCCAGCCACCTTAAGGATGAAAGTCTCATTTCAGTTGTAAATCCAAATCCCAAATCCGAATCGCAGTCAATCATCACTTTCCTAAGGGAGCCCTATTTAAATGTAGAATATTAATGAAGGTGTGGGTGAAGAAAGCTTAATGCAGGCAGTCTCATGAAGCCTAATACCTTCTTGCCCTTTAAGAATCTCCGTTCATGGAGGGGAGTTTGATACTGGTCAACCTCACTGGGTCAAAACTCCTCGGTCTTTCTCAAACGACCATCCAGAGAAGTAGACCTGGAATGAACATGGCTTTCCAGGCAGCTTAAAAATGACTGCTGGAGACCTTAGATCACAAGACACTTCAGACATGAAGATAATTCTAAAATCTTAAGATTTCAGAGCCAGAAAAGCCATTCAGGACAATCTAATTCAAGGCTCATGTTACAGATGAAGAAATGAAACACAGGGAGAGGGGAAATTCTCATGGCAGCACAGGATTTTTCAGTTCTTTGCCTCCCAGAGGTTTCCTGATCTTATCCCAAACTAGCTGCATGGTATCCAGAAAGCTATTTCATTTCTTCATGCATAGGCATACTTTGCTTCTCATGAAATTGTTTAGATGACTGAGATCTACTTCTAAAGGCTGTTCTAAGAAATTAGGAATACACATTATAGTGTGCTATATGACTAGGAAACCGTGCTTATATGGAAGATTGAACTTTCAGACAGAATTAACATAGATAGGAAAACCTATAGTTAGTTAGCAGAAGCAATGGGCAAATTCTCCTGAGTTTCATACACAGATAGGAAATGGCAAGCACTTAACAAATGCCAGACACTTTATGTGGATTATCTCTGAATTTCCATTGAAATAATTTAAAGCAGGTGCTATCATTGGGCCAATATATACAGGGGAACTAACTGAGGCTTACAGAGGCTAAATCACTAGTGCTAAATTACAGAGTTAACCCATGCCAGTGCCAAGGTGGAAGCTTTTTGCTTTACACCTTCTCATTGCTAATCATCAACTGTCTTTTGAAGAACTCTAACATGCTAATACCGCTTTAACTGGGATCAGCCTACAAAACCTGTGGAAATCTATAAAGCCAGGGACCAGGAATAAAAAGCAAACACTAAACTGGAGTTGAGAACATAGCTTTTGGCCTCCTGTTACAAAAAAAGTGGCGGGGATGTAGACACTTCTATGCACACAGAAAGTCTTCTGTAATAAAAGCATCCTCATTTGGCACAGAAAAATCTTCTTAGTCTCTTTTTTCACAGACACATCTTTTGGCACCAGAAATAAATGAACAGGACACATTATTTGGGCGAGCACAGGCATGACAGTTCCCTGACATCAGGGGAGCTGCACAAATGTTGGACTTGTCCTGAAACTGCCTTGGATATCAGAGGAGGTCTGTTTATCCAGGTTGGCAAGCCTGAGGAATTCCCTCATGCACCCTGAATGTAAATTACCTGCAGGGATAATATTATTGTTGTTAAATGTGATTTTTGTCTTTCATATTTTCATACCATACACACACACACACACACACACACACACACACACACAAAAGCTTTGTCGTTGCAGAGTCAACGAGAGTGAGCTCTAGGGATAATAATATTTCTGGCAAAAGAGTAGTTGAGAGCTCCAAGAGCACATCCGCCAGCCTTGACCCTGGTAAGTTCAGGCAGGGTGGTGCAGGGGGATATGCAGTTCAGAAGGAGCCAGACATTTAGGGCCTAATTCCAATTGTTTGCTCCTCTCCATCCCCACTGCCTCCACCTTTGTTCAGACCATCAAGTGCTCTGGGCTAGATTCCTCTATAGCCTCCTCAACTAACACTCTTACTCTCTTTCCCTTCCAAAGCACACTACAGTCAAGCTAATATTTTACGATATAAATTGGATCATGCCACTCATCTGCTTAAACTCTTTAACAGCTTCCCATTTCACTTACAATAAAACATCAGACCCTTAGCATGGCCGGGAGAGCTTTGCACCATCTGGCTCCTGCCTACAGTTTCATCATCATCTCATTTTACTCTCTCCCTGGCTCACTAAGCTCTAGGCACATGCACCCTCTTTCTATTCAGACCTAGGGATTTTTGCACAAACATTTCCCTCTGTTTGGATTGATTTCTTCCTGAAATAAATTCACGTCACTGCATAAATGCAATTTCATAGAGGTCTTGTCTAGGCCTCCAATCTAAATTTGCCTCCACATTTGTACAGTTATAATCTGGCAGCACACAGGTTTTTCTTTTTCCTCCCTTCATTTCATGTACTTCAATTTGGAATTAGATATCTATTTCTCTCTGTTGTTTAATATCTATTTTCCACTCTAGCCTCCTTGAGGGTGAGGCCATGAAACTTTTTATTACAAAATACCTAGTTCTTAGCATAATGCCTATTTAACACATAGAAAGCAAATTTTTTTTTTTTCAGTGACCTAGTTTATTTTCTCTGGGCTTCAGATTTCATCTATAAAACTACTGAATTGGAAGAGTTCAGTGGCTCCAAGTCTAGGTCCTAGAAACCTAAGGGAGTCTCAGGTCAAGATAGATCCTTACAGATTATTTTTAATAAATTAGAATTAAAAATGGAGAAAATACTTTTAATAGATATCTCTTACCACTGTAAATCAATGAAGATTCTTAAAATTTCAATTAAATTATAATCTATACAAACTATATTGATACAATTTATTACTTGATATTACATCGCACAAAAGAGTACTGAAAATATTTATCAAATGTGGATAACAGATGCACTGTAAATATATAAACAGGGGTTGTGTGCTATAACTGAAATTCCATTTTGGGAGGTTCTTAGGGACAAGTGAAACACAGGTACAAGAAACTACCACTGTGATATAGATGCTAAGATCTCATCAATAAAGAAATGAACCAGTGCTTTCAGACGAAGTGCCAGGACAATACTTTGAAGAGTGGCTGATTTGATTGTAGATACACATTACCAAAGCCTACTTCTCTCATAACCAACTCCAAGAAGTATACTTCAGATTCAATACAGCAAGCATTGATCTATCCATAGCTAAAGATTCTCTCTAACCTTACAAAGAAGGCCAGCTTGACTTTTGACACCCATAACCTATTTTAAAAATTAAGAATGGTTTCCCATTCACATGTGACGTTATTATATTAAGAAAAGGCATGATTTGTCAACAAATAATTTTTAAAGGGCAAGTGTCTGTTAAACATTAAAGTGTATGTTGAATTTTGTCTATGTATAACAGAATCAAAAATACAAATACATTTTTTTATTTGATGCTTGCTTCAAAATCCCGCACTTTGCTTTATAAAAACTGGTTTAATTTTAGAATCTCTGTGTTTTCTTTCTAGTGACCAAATGAAATTTAAAAATTGAAGCTCTTCCCCAGTATGTATCCATACATAATCTATTCTGTCCACGGATCACCTCTGTAGTCATAAATGGAAAACCAAATTAGATACAATGTTCATAAGATTTTCTTCTTTAACTCTGATATTGAGGCTCTAAAAAATCTACATGTACCACGTAGGAATTTTTATCAGTGATTTTAATTTGTTTTGGTGAAGATTCTCTTATGATTTGAAGATGTATTATAATTTTACCTATCCATTAACAGTTTTATTAATTCGAGTTATCTTTTCAGCATGAAATATTTCAAACATGCAGAAAACAGAAAAATAATAACAACTTTCAATAGTGCTTATCATAAATTAGGGACTCAAATGATTTATATGCCTAGTACTTACTCATTCCATCTTTGCATTAGCTGTATGAAGTTAGCATTATTTTTTCTCTCTCATTTTGTAGATACTAATACTAAGGCACAAGTGAAGTGACTGACCAATGGCTCACCCACATGTCATATGTAGAAGGGCTATGAAGATTTGAGCCCAGGCAGTCTGGATCTAGAACCCACAGAACACATTATCATTCTCACTGCCTCTCAAATATCCATGTATTCATCATCCATATTTAACAAATACTAGCATTTTCCATCATTGCTTTAAATCATTTCACAGAATTAAACCATTACAGTCATCTCTTTAATTCCATTCCATCACTTTGCTAACGAGATTCAACCATATTTCTGAATTTGGGAGGTAGCCTTCCTATTCATATAGCTGTGCCTGTACTCCCTCTGTAAATATTCACAAAAAGTGCCTACTGCAGTTTTCTGTGTGTACATTTTAACATAAAGATATGCCATGTATATTATCCAGCAATTTGATTATCTGGTTCAACATTGTATTAACACCATATACATTGGATTTTGAATTTTCACCTGATTTGAAATTTCCATAATAGATGACTATAGTCATTTTGCTTTAAATTTTCTGATTTAGCTATTTTTATTTATGTCATCTTAGTTTGTGGTTTTTATTTATTATGCATTTCTTTGCTTCTTTATTTTATCCTTAGGTTCCTTCAGTTAGATCAACTTACACTCCCTCCAATTTTTCCCTTTATCTTGAATTGGAAATTACAGTTCTGTTTCTATTATTTTAGTAGTTATCCTTACATATCTAACGTAAATTTGTAGTTTAACAAAATCCAAGTTTAATCGTTAATTATTAAGCTTTTACCAAATAATGTAAATGGCCAAAATGTCAAATCCACCCATTTCTATCACTGCTTAGTATTTTAGTTCTAGTTTCTTTTTAAACCCATGAAGTGCTCATCATAAGATTTTTTTCATTTATTTTGATAGATTTACGAACAAGTTTATCATCTTTTTCACTCACCATTGTAACCCCTCCTTCCCCCCAGACTCAACTCCCTCTTTGTGAACCAATAAGGAACCAATCTATTAAAGTGTAAACATGTCTCAGTGTTTGCCGTTATATTTTTTTCTTCCTTTCTCTCTCTGTTTGATAGTAACTGACTGGATACATAACATCAAAGTGGTGCTTATTTTCCCTCAGCATTCTGAAAAATAATCTCATCATCTTCTAGCAGCTATTATTGCTGATGACAAGTCTGCAATCAATCTATCTTTCATTTGTAGTTAATCTGTCGTTTTGATTTCTTTTAAGATATTGTATCTTCATCATAATGTGATTTTACTATAATATTCCCAGGTGTGGATTGTTTTAAGAATCCACATGATGGAAAAAGCCCATATGAATTTTTCTGTTCTGCAAATTCTCTGTCTTAATTGCTTTGATTACAGATGATCCGGCATTGTATCTTTTCTCTTTTTCAGAACTCCTTTGAAATGCACGTTGGAGCTTCTCTCTATGTACTTCCTGTGTCTTAAAATCTCATTCAATGTCTTCCATCTATTAATCTCTCAGAAGTATTCTGAGTGATTTGTCTGCTTTCATTTCCAATTCAGTCATTTTCTCTTCTATTATTTAAAGCCTATTTTTGAACATATGCATAGATTTCCTTTCTTACTTTTGTAATTGCTATATAATTATTTTCTTTAAAATCTACCTTTTTTTCTATACTGCCCTTTTCCTGTCTTGTGGTTTCTGCTTCATTTAATTAATGAACATTTAAAATATTATTTTTTAAAATTTATTTCAGATTCATCTTAATATCTAGAACTCGGGGGTATGAATCATTCAATGTATTATGCTTTTTACTCTTCTTTTTGATAGTTTATATCCTTATATGATTTCAATTATCAGATTGAGATTTTCTTCAGAGAAAGTTGTTTTGTGCTTCCCTGGACTGTCCCATTGAAAGATTTTGTATTGGCCTGTTGTAGTACTTTGCAGATTTCCCCAGCTAGAGAGAAGTTCTTATGTTAACTTCTCAGACTGGAATTCCAACTTAACAAGGAAAGTTTGATATTGAACTTCACCCAGGAAGTGGTCCCAGTTTGGGTTTCTAATTCCTCACAGACAACACTTTCCACCCATTGCCTCAGGTGAACACATCAAGTTCCTTTTAGTTTTCCTTGGCAGGTAAAAAATTTTTCTAGATCACCATCTCTCAGAAGGAACTTTCTGAGATGTTTCTATATAGATCCCTGCCTACCTAACACAGGTCTGATGCCCAGTATCCTGTGCCCACATAAAGGTTAAGCCCATGCTCACCTTTTGATGCCTATGCACTTCTAGTAATCACATATTTATCGAAATGAGCAGGAATTGATTAAATCAATTTTAATCAATTTAACCTGCTCATTTCGATAAATATGAATTCCCTCTTCTTTTCTGGCACGTAGAGATTTCCCCTTTTGGATTTTGACCTCAACTATGTATTTTAAATTTTATTGTTATATTTTCTCCAGCAGATTCACCTATTTTAAACAGGAGGCAGAGTCCTTTTGTTACAGCTCAGATTATAATGGTGAAAGTTTTATTTTAGCATACATGTTTATTATGCCTCTAACAAGTGGTACATTATGGGGGTAACATTAAAACTGTATAAAGTCAAAATTATCACTGTAGTTAGAACTGTGTAAACAGGACATAAAAACACTCTGAATGACTGAGTCACGAACACATCTGCCTGATCCCTTCTAAGTGTCAGGTATTCAGTCACTGAGCGTCTCCCAGGGCCGGACACTAAGCAAGGAGCTTGGGATACAATAGGGAGCTCATTAGTTTATGTTCCCAAATTTTAAATCTTAAATAAAAAATAATTTTTAAATAGTTTATTATATTGTTTTGAGGAGAAAAATACATTTAAACAGATGTTTTCCCTAGAGGATTGCAAACCACTAGTTGGGAAAGCTGTTCTTATTCTCGCTCCTTACAAGAGAAGAAATAAAGCCCAGTGCAGGAATAAATGACTTATCTGATATAACACACTGATTAAAATTAGATGAAACCCCTTTCTTCCAATTCTCTTTTTTTTGGACAGGGTCTCACTCTATCACCCAGGCTGGAGTACAGTGGTGAGATCACAGTTCACTGCAGCCTCAAACTCCTGAGCTCAGACAATTCTCCTACCTTAGCCTCCTGAGTAGTTGGAACTACAGGCACACGCTACCATGCCTAGCTAATTTTTGTATTTGAGACAGGATTTTTGCCATGTTGCCCAGGCCAGTTTTGAACTCCTGGGCTCAAGCCATTTGCCTGCCTCAGACTCCCAAAGTGCTGGGATTACAGGTGTGAGCCACTGTGCCTGGTCTCTTCTATTAAAATGGCTTTTCCAAAAATGCAAATATATAAACATAACTACTTTTGTTACTGGAAATTTAAATAGGTAAACCCTAGATTATTCACAAACATAATTTTAGTAAACTTAAATTTAAGATTTCCAAAAGTAACGGAGCAGGGATTCATTTTCTTCATTTTAGCAAACAGCTCTTTAAGAATATTCTTTGGTATAAGTTTACATTCTGATTTTTTAAAATCACATTTCTTTGTTGTTTCTTATTTTAATCTTTTTTATCAAAACTCCAAGAATTAAAAACACCTTTTCTTTTCAGAGGTACATACGCAGGATTTTTATATAGGTAAACTTGTGCCATGGGGGGCTGTTGTACGAATTATTTTATCACCCAGGTACTAAGCCTAGTACCCAATAGTTATTTTTTATGCTCCTCTCCCTCCTCCCACCCTCCAGTAGGTCCTACCGTCTGTTGTTCCTTTCTTTGTGTCCATGATTTCTCATCATTTAGCTCCCACTTATAAGTGAGAACATGTGGTATTTGGTTTTCTGTTCCTGCATTAGTTTGCTAAGGATAATGGCCTCCAGCTCCATCAATGTTCTTGCAAAAGACATGATTTCATTATTTATGGCTGCATAGTATTCCACAGTGTATACGTACCACATTTGCTTTATCCAATCCACCATTGATGGGTATTTAGGGCAATTGTATGTCCTTGCTATTGTGAACTGCAAAAGCACTTATTCAGTTTCCATAAGTCATACCTACGTTTCCCAAATAACTATGTAATAAATACATGTGTATATGACTATTTAATAAAAACATTAATAAATACAAATGAAATCATATATTCTGGGGCTAACCTAGCAAAATGTCATTTTATATGGGGCAAGGGATACGTAGGAAATACCTACACCTTCCACTCAATTTTGCAGTGAACCTGAAACTGCTCTAAAAACAAGTCTATTTTTTTAAATGTACTTTTCTACTTTGTTATCTTCAACAATAAAAGGAAAAAAACATAAAGACATGAGGAACATTAAGAGAGCTCTCAGTCCTTTGGGGACTCTTTAACAAAGCATTATTTACAAAGTGTCCTTTTCCTAGAATGTCATCAAAACTTCACATATATGTGCACGCACACAGGCAAACACATGCATTCGCACACAAATAGATAATTGTGGATTTTTATTAAGTTTAACATACCTAAGGATGCTGCCTTATTTTCAATTTAACAATAATAAGTCACCACACATTGGAACCAATATACTCTCAGGAGAAATCAGTAGAAAGAATACTGCTCTAGGATTCAAGAGGCTTAAGTCCCAGTCCCATCTTTGCCATTCTCTTCATTATTCAACTTTCTAAAGGAGCTGGATCATCAAGTTCTTTTTTAGCTCTTTGTTCTATGGCTTTAAAACAATAAAGATGGTCATGATAAGACTATGACTTATGATTTTATTATGTTTTAGTTACTGGATACCATAAAGTACCCAGATTTGAACACATTCAAACACCACAGTGGTATATAACACACTTTTTATGGCTCACTGCTTGGGGAAAGAAAGAACCAGAAATTAATAACAAGATTTAAATTAAAGGCTATGCCAGAAATCTCTAGGAACACTAAATCAGATACGACTTCAGGCAATAAAAATTAACATCCACTAATAATTAAGTGGGTGATGTACAGTTTCAGTTCCAGGTGTCCAAGCTTCCCTTTCCTGTCTCATTACTAAGAATTACAATTGACTGCACTGCAGATAAACCTTTAGGCAAAGTGTATTTCATCTGTTTGCTTAATGGACTGGTATCTTCTTAAAATTCAGAGTTCTAGGCTTAATATTGGTTGTGAGATAATTTATGGTTGATTTCAACACTTCCTATCACATTGGGGAAATTTCAGGCTTATTTCAAAGCTTGAAACCTTATCGACTTTCATTTGCCTAAATGAAAACATAACAAACCACATTCTAGAATCTAGCAAAGAAAGTATAGATGATGGCTAACAGAGTAGAAATTCATGGGAGAGAAAAGATAATCTAACTATAAATAAGTACCCTATACCATAAAACACTATCAAGTGGTAACAATTATGTTATTTCAACAACAGTGTTCAGGTACAGAAATTCTAATTTCTGATAGCAAGATAGTAAGACTAACTCAGGAAAATCTACCCCCAATTGTCCAATAAAAAGGAGAGTACAACTTCTTATATTTCATAGTACATTGTTGAAAATACAAATTATCTCATTTCACCAGAATGGCTTTTCTCTCCCTTGGGGTCTGGAAAGAATGCTGAGTTTTATGCCTAGGCCAGTGCTATCCAATAGCAATATAATGCAAACCCCACATAAGTATTTTAAAACTTTTCTAGTACTCATATTTAAGTAAGCGCAATATGTAGGTGAAAGTATTTTAATGACATATTCTATTTAACATAATGCATCCCAAATTAGTAGTCAATATAGAAATTATTGTGATATCTTACATTCATTTTCTTTATGCTATGTCTTCAAAATACACTGTATGTTTTACAATCACATTATATCTCAGTTTGAACCAGCCACTTTCAAATGCTCAAAAGCCACATGTTGCTAGTGGCTACCATATTGTACAGCACAGCCCTAGATGGTTGAGCATCTTGACAGAAACACTTCTCCAAACAGCACCTGACCATTTGTATAATAACAAAGCAACATTGATCCTGATGACCTTGTTAATACTGATAACAACAAGGTAAAGGTAATCAAAGACCACGTACATTCTGAAAAATATATATCAAATAAGTTGCAAGCAAAAATTATATCCTAAACTTACTGCCTGCTTGCCTTCATTCCCTCCATTCTAACCTTGATCTTTCCTTCCACCAATACCCTGGCCTCGATACCACGCCAAGGAACACAACTGTGAAAAAGGCAGTATGGCTAGTGTTCTCATGAAATTGACCCTCTTGTCAGAAAGAAAGAAACTAAACAAATAATTCCACAATCAGTTATTATAATTACAAATATGAGAAGTGTTTGAAGGAGTCCTGGTTGCTATGGAGGATTAACCTTACCTAACAGCTAGGGAGTCAAAAATGGCTTCCCTCAGGATATAACACTGAAGATGAGTGTAAAGAAAGAGAAGGAATTAGCTAGATGGAGTGAATACGTGTCAGGAAAAAAAAAAGAGTAAAAAATAATGACATTCCATAAAAGGACCTTTCCATAAAAGAAAAGGTTCAAGGTCAGAAAGGATTTTTGGTGAATTTAAACAATTGAAAGTGTGGCTGGAGTTTAGAGAACGAGAATCTAGACACTGGCCCAAGAGTTCAGATCATTCAGGATATTCTAGACCACAGAGGAAGAAGCAGCGTGAAAGCAAGGGTCATTTGAGAAATTCTGAATGGAAAATGTCAAAGACACACAGGACACATGGAAAGTGTTTTCTAATTTTTTTGGAGTGGGGGTAGGAACGGAGTCTCGCTCTGTCACCCAGGCTGGAGTGCAGTGGCACAATCTCAGCTCACTGCAACCTCCAGCTCCCGGGTTCAACCGATTCTTCTGCCTCAGCATCCCGAGTAGCTGAAACTACAGGCGCATGACACCACACCCGGCTGTGTGTGTGTGTGTGTGTGTGTGTGTGTGTGTTTAGTAAAGATGGGGTTTCACCGTGTTAGCCAGGATGGTCTCGCTCTCCTGAACTCATGATCCACCCACCTCAGCCTCCCAAAGTGCTGGTATTACAGGCATGAGCCACCGCACCCAGGCTAGCATAACACCTTTCACTGAGCTTATCCATCAACCAAATGCTACACTATAGTCCATCTACACTCAGGCTGATCACCCTATACCCACTTTGCCAATGGTGTAGAACCTTGAATATATTGCAATAAAACCTAAACAGCATTACACAAATCTAGCCTTTGATTTTATCTACCTTTGTCCAAGCATAATGGCCTTTCTTTGCTTACCAATTATTAGTATGTCTTCTCTATTACTTAAAGCAATAAAAAAAATACATTGTTATAAAAAAACAAAGTCACTCACACAAAACAGCTGGTTTACCCAAACAATACCATGTCTTTTCCTTCTTTGGCTGTAACTTAGAGCAAGTAATCAAAAGAGATTGGTTCTAAATGCATTAAAATTGTGTAACAGTTATAATTCACAATTATATAAGATATATTCATCATTTCCTTAAATAAATTGTATTACTCCAAAATATATAATTATTAAATTTGAATGTATATTACCCTGTAAAAGAAATGCCTAGATTTTAAACTTTTGACTTTTATAAGGAGTAATGGCAAGTCACTGAGAAGTTCTGAGATGAGAATAATATCTAATCCGTACTTTAAAAGCTCAGTAGAGACTGTTAATGAGAGAACAGATAGGAAGATGAGCAGGGAGACAAGTGAGAAAGTAACGACACTAGGCCACACAAGAGATGCCAATGACCTGGATTAAGGAGTGTTCGTGAAGATGTAGAATTGCCTTGACTTAGTCATTAATTGCAAGTGGGCAGAAAGGGAAACGGGTGAGAGGGCAGTAAAAATCAAAAGTGGAAGTATGTAATCATGGCACAGACAGAATTTTCTTAGAAGACAGCAAAGTAGATCCTTCACTGGCCTATTTCCCCCAAACTAACACATACTCCTCAGCATGGTATGGAAGACGAAAGCCAGAGTTTGCACTTCTCTGAGCTAATGCACGTACTTCTCTCCTTGTGAGCTGCATTGACTACTGAGCTCAGCATGCCTCTGTGAGATATTAAGGAGTCAATGGGGAAGCTGCATATGCTGCAGTAACTTGTATCCTTGTTCTTGTGTAGCCTTTATACTGTTCATGTGCTGGTGTGGCAGTAAACCCAAGGGGGAAAAGGCAGTCTCAAATAAAACAAGTTTGTCTCAGATGTCTTTGAACCCAGATAAACCTTTAAATTTATAAATCAAGGTAACTCACTGTCAAATAAAGGGTATTTCGTTTTGCCACTTGAAAATTATGTTTTCCTAATTCAAACAGGTCTCTTGGGCTCCCCAGATCTGAACTTTCACCAAACAAAGCAAGACTGAGAGAACTCACTCCCCAGCTCATAGTTCAGACCTCTTCTCTACCACTCTGGGCTCCAGCCAACTAACACTGCCAGGGACCCATAGGGATTTACACAGACACAATAGTTTATATGTCCAAGCAACAACCAACCTTCATCTAACAGCCTTGGTGATCCTTCAGGCCAGGGGAGTATACTCTCTGCAATGCAATTTACCCTTGGAAGTTCAGCCAAGGAGGAGGACCATAGAGCTCCTGAAAGCAGACTCAGTGATGTTTGGGTAGGAACTTCTGGGATTCCAGAGTGTGGTACAGAACGAGGAAGCACAGGTTCTGAGTAAACATGTCCCCTTATTCCCATGGACTCCCTGCCGCCATGGATGTGGACATGCCTGGAGGAATCCCTGAGCAGCATCCTGGACAAAGGCATCTGCCTAAGAATTAAAGCAGTCATCAGTATTCTCATTAAACTATTTTAACATGAAGGTAACTGGGGCTCAGAAAGGTTAACAACTGTTACGTAGCCCAATTACTAGACTTTGGTAAGTTTTCAATATGGGGTGAATAAATGAGGAAAAAATGACGTGCACATAATTAGTGACATTGTCTCTAATGACATGATCACAGTCTTCTCTTTCTCTCTCCAGAGCTAATTCCACAGTTCCAGGCTGACATCAAAACATACTGCTATGCTAGTTTCTCATGGTCTTGAATACTCTTCTTGATAGCTCATTCACTCATACATTTATGTTTATGTCAGTGTGTAATTATACACGTGCACATGCACTTATACACACTATATGCTAGCTGCAAGTTATCTTGGGAACAGTCTTAAGTACGATTTGCAGAAATTATTAAGTCTCATTTCATTATTTGATTTCCCCCACACAAATTTCATCTGTCTTAACTTCTGACTGATTTATGACTCAGGAATGCAATGCTTATAAACCTCACCATCCAAAATAGCATTCAAATTCCATCAAAAATTACATTTTTCATTTAAAAAAATTTATTGTAAAGTTCTGTCTCCCAGCTGGAATCCAGAAGACTAAATATGAATATGAAAGTCAAAGAAAGGCTCAGATAAAATCATTAGAGCAATTTAATCATTTATATAATTTTTATTTTTCTATTTTTCCTTCTACATACAAGGCAATGCATGAATAGAAACAGAGACATGTCTAAAGAACACAAATTGAAAATGATGAATTGAGTAGATGCAGAAATCAAACTATTTCTGATCTACCCAATAAAGAGGCAATTGGGAGAGGTAACCTCTGGAATTAGAGTCAAAATCTGGGGAGGCAAAAAAGAAACTAAAATTCACAGAACACTTACAGTGTTTCAGGTACAGGGCTAGTGCCTTCATATACTTTATTGTTAAAAGTAGCAAACCTTCGATACAGTTGACATTTCACCGGTCTATTGCTCCCTTACCTATAATATGAATATCTCTATAAATTTTACAATATAAATAGCAGTAATATGAACACAAAAAGGGGCAATTGCTAGCAGGCTGTGCACTGTATTTGAGAAAGAGTATAGAGAAATAAACCATGGTATTCCTGTCTCACTGCACGGTAAATCCTAGGATCATAATCGGATCCCATTACTATCTAAATCACAATGTCCCTGGCATGCCTGCATCTGGAAACACCCATTGAGGAGCTGGTTAATATTCTATTATATCTCACAGGAAGAATTTCAAATAACACCTCATAGATGGCCCTTTTATGATTTCACAGAATAGATGTGACAAGTCTAAGACCAGTTAGGGGCTAATCAGGAGCTCAAAATTTAAGGTTTGGATGAACCAAAAGTATATCTAACCATCTAGTTATAGGATAGACATCCAAACCTGTCTTCTGTTTTTTAAGTTAGGAGAAATAAAATGGCTTATTAATAAAATAACTCAAAAAGCCAAATAAGCTTCAATAATTTTTAATAAATATCTAAAAATAGATCTCTTGTTATTACTTATTTCATTCTTTCAATAAAGCAGTATAGTTAATTTCAATAAAAAAATAACAAAACAGTTTGGATGTGGCGGCTCGCACCTGTAATCCCAGAACTTTAGGAGGCCAAGGTGGGAAGATGCTTGAGCCCAAGAGTTGAAGATCAGCCTGGGCAATATGGCAAAACTCCATTTCTCCAAAAAAAAAAAAAAAAAAAAAAAAAAAAAAGTATACAAAAAGTATCTGATTGTGGTGGTGTGTGCCTGTGGTCCCAGCTACTTGGGAGACTGATGTGAGACCACCTGAGCCCAGAGGGTTGAGGCTGCAGTGAGGCGTGATCATGCCACTGCACTCCAGCTTGGGTGACACAGTGAGACACCATCTCCAAAAGATAAAGAAGTAACAAAACAGAAATGTCATGACTTTGAAGTTTGATTATAGCTACCCTTAGTTATTCTATATAACGCAGAACTTAAAGTATAATAAATAAATTAAAAAAAAATACATAAGGCCAGGCAGGGTGGCTCACACCTGAATCCCAACATTCTGGGAGGTCAAGGTGGGAGGACTGCTTGATCCCAAGAGTTCAAGACCAGTACAGGCAACATAGAGAGGCCCTCATCTGTACAAAAAAATTAAACAAAATAGCCAGGCATGTTGGCATGTGCCTGTAGTCCCTGCTACTTGGGAAGTTGAGGCAGGAGGATCACTTGAGCCCAGGAGGTCAATCACATTGCTGCACACCAGCCTGGGTGACAAAGCAAGACCCTATCTAAAAACATAACAATAATACATAAAATTTAAGTGTTTATAAAAAATAAGCAAAGACAAAGACAATCCAAACTATTATAATATAATGTAATCTCAGCTACAATGAGTCATTATATTGGACCATAATTTATATTGCATTTTATTTAAAATGTGTGAAGTTATAGAGGTTAACATATGTTAGGTGCTTTTTGTTTATTTTTTTGTCTACAGAAATATAACTATGTGCTAGATATTTTGTCAGATGTTGTAGATATTACAAATAGAAATCATAGACGAATCATGCCCTAAAAGAATTCAGATTAAGAAAGAAATATAACTTATAATCATATAAATTCAATACTACTGTATCAAATTTATTTGATTCATGTATTGTATTTACAGTAATACATGGAATAAGAGTTGAAGATACACTACAGAAGGTAAAATAAAAATTTAAAAATTAATGTCATTTTTAAGTTAAAATCATCATAAATTATATTTTAAAAACACTTTACATTTTTTAAAGCAACTTGCTATATTATGCCAGACTGTGGAATTCTATAAATAAGTATTCAAGTTTGAAAAATACATTTTAAAAGGTATTCAATTTTTTTAAAAAATGAAACATATGGAAAAGAATAATAAAATAAGCAAAAGCTTTCACTATGTCTTATGAAATATAAAGTGGTGCCAAAATGTTGTCACTTACTTCCTGATACTGATGTCTGTCATACCACATAAAAAAGAAGCTAAAAAATAAGAAACAAAGGTAACCAAGAAAAAATAAAAGGATAATCTTACTATGAAACATAATTAATGGCTAACCAATGTGAAAAGACTTAAATTAACAACACATGGCCGGGTGTGGTGGCTCAAGCCTGTACTCCCAGCATTTTGGGAGGCTGAGGCGGGCGGATTACCTGACGTCAGGAGTTCCAGACCAGCCTGGGCAACATGGTGAAACCCTGTCTCTACTAAAATACAAACATTAGCCATGTGCAGTGGTGCATGCCTATAGTTCCAGCTACTCTGGAGGCTGAGGCAGGAGAATAGCTTGAATCTGGGAGGTGGAGGTTGCAGTGAACAGAGAAGATCACACCACTGCATTCCAGCCTGGCTACAGAGTGAGACTCCATCTCAAAAACAACAACAACAAAACATATTCCACAATCTTCCCCTGAGGTCTGGGGCAATCTAGGTTGAACAATTCCTCAAGGGGAAGGCTAGGAACAGCACACATTCATTTTAATGCTATCCTTTCAGCATGAGCATTTCCATTTATCTATTCTAGTTTTAAAAAGGAAACTAAACATTCCTAATCTTTAGTGTTTAACATAGCAAAATAAAAAGAAGCAAAAAGCAAACAAAAATTTAGATCAACTCAACTTTATTTTTATTCTACTTAAAATTATTTTAAAATCTTTATTTGATACAAAAGGTTCATAAAAAGGCATTCTTATGAGTTATTATTATATCCACTTTTCAAAATGTGTAATTTCTACAAGAGTTGATAAATCACAAGAATCAAATATAAACTACAATTAGACTAGATGATGGCCCAAAAATCAATCCAAGGAACAAATGGTGGAATATATATTATACGTCAGATTAAGACCATCATCCATAATATCTAGACAACAAAAAGAACTTCCTTAACTATCATGTTCTAAGTTTCTCTTTTCGATTTTAAAATGTTTAATCTAAACCAAGAATGGCACTATGGTAACCCAGGTATATAAAGAAAGAGCTGTCCTGTAGGCTGACTCATAATCACTGACTTAGTTCACTTAGTTTATGAAAAACGTTCAAATGTCCATGGGTTTTCCTTCCTTAGAACACATACAAAATGGCTGCTTGGATTCTTGCACACTACGTGAGAAATATCAAAATGGAGGAATAAGGGAAAGCTCTTTTGTGTCATGAATTTCTGAGTTTCAGTAACTGCTGAGACATGCAGCCATACAGTTTCCCATCTCTATTCATTTATTTGTTAATGTGTTTACCGCCCACACTTACTGCCTATTGAAATTCTTCTCATCTTTCCTGGCCTGGCTCAAATGCCATACTTAGAGTGTGGGGGCTGTGGATACAGCTAAGAGAGAGGATAAAGAGATTGGATGAGATAAGATCTCATGAAAGTACAGTCATTTTAAAGCCATTTGAAGGTGCTCTTGTAAGGAGCTGGGAACCTTTGCAAAGGTTTTGATAGGAAAGTAATGTGACATTAAATATGTTTTTTAAAAAGAATAATCAGGGATTCAAGAAAAGGGAGGTTGAGACACCAGGTAGGAGATTTTACATTTCAGGCTGAAACAACAAGCCCCTAAATTATGGCAGGAGGGATGAAGAAAAGGTAATATGAAACAAAAGCTGTCAGCTATGTAACGGCCATGACTGTGTCAATTCATCTTACTAACCTTTATAGTTCCCAGGAAGTCCTCAGTTAGTACCTGATGAATAAACAATAGAATAAAACATTCCAGAGATAGTCAATGAGGCGGGTGACTGATATGAGGAGATGAGTCACAGATAAGTGGGGTCCCCAACTTGGCAAACATGGTTGGTGTCAGAAAACTACCAATATTTGCTAAGTGTCTACTAGGTATCATTAGTAGTGCCATTCGCTAAAGTGGGAAACTCAAGACACAAAGCGGATTGAGTTCTGGAGGAAGATAATACATTCAAATTAAAGCAAATTGCATTTGAGTTACCAGTGGAACAACTACAGGAGGTATCTAGCATGCAGTTGAAAATTTGGATGAGGAGCTCAGATATTAATCTGTGGGTCAAAAATATAGAGCAGAGATGAAGTCAACAGAAATGAGCTTATCCAAGAAGAAACCATAACTGAGCAAAAAGAAAAGCATGAGCACAAGGAAGACAAAGAGATCTGTTTTGGGATCAGCAAAATGTGTATCTCTTTTGTTGTGATAGTTTTCAGACTGTAACAGTGAAATTGTGAACAACAATATGCTCAGAACTCTTAAAATTAAACACAGTGATGCCTTTGAGCACATAGTTTACATGCTGTGAAATCTACCTGCGAAAGTGCCTGAATCAATTCAGATGAGGTCTAGCCCAACTGGAGACTTAATTTAGAATGCAGGCAAAAACCTCTTAGGAAAATCCTAAGAGTTTGGTTAACATTAAAAAATAATAAAATCCCTACTGTGAAATTATAAAGTTCTTTTCTCAAAGCACATTATAAACAGCAGTTGCAAGGATTATTAACCAAATATTACTGTGCAGAGGGATAAAGTGATCTCTTAAAGGCCTCACAGAAATTCTAATCTAGACTGAAGGTATTTTACTCTGGGTTTATCAGACCAAATCTGGATTATTATATTTTATTCCAAGCAACACCCTCTACAACGATACTGAAAAACTGGAGGTAAACAAATCTCCTATATGAAATACAGTTTTATAATAGGTGCTGTAAATCCTTCATTTCAAATAAATTATTTCCAAATTTAGGATAGGTATGTTTGCTGTCCTGAATTTCAAGCAAGAAAAGTGAGGATTAGAAAGGTTCAATAACCTGACCATGTCTCTCTCAACTTAAAGTCTGTCAGTTTTTCAATAGGTCAAATTACTTCTATAGATGAGCTTAAAGCCACATTGTATAAGGAAGAACTAAGAAGCTAAGTGAGACTTAGCTTGGAGGCAGTAAGACACAGATTGAGGAGTGGGAGAGAGAAGGTATTGCATAATCAAAGATTTATGTTTACTAAAGACTTGCTACCCAATGTGTGGTCACCAGGCCAGCAGCAATGGTATCACCTGGGAGAGAATTCCAAAGCCACACCAGACTTGCTGAATCAGAATCTGCATTTAACAAGCTTGACAAGTGCTGATCTGAAGAACTATCATAGAGAGAAGGGATTAGAGCTTTCTTCCTATTTTTTTTGTTTCCCAGAAGACTTGAATTAAGAAGCTTCCAAAAGACAGATTTTGAATTAATATTGTGGAAAAATCATTTAATAATCAGAGTTGACAACATGTCATCCATTGAAGATCATAAGATTCAAGTAGAAAGCTGGGCTACACATGTAATTTTTGGTGTTCTGTCTCTTCTCTAACCCACGACATCTTTAAGATTAAAAAAAAAGACCTTTTTTCTTCTCCATTGACTCATACTTCAGTACTAGATAGATCATAAGTAGACAATAGATGTTTGTCAAATAATTGAAAATGTAAAGGAATGTACAGTGGTGATGGAGTCAGTGGGGCTCAAATATGAAGTTAAATGACCTTCAAAGTTTTCTATAATACTACGACTCTGTGATTACAATGTTACTGGGGTATAGGTTTGCTTTTTAATTCTACCTGTATGTGGGATAGAGCAGAATCAAAACATTTCACCCAACAAACTCAAATTTCCCAAGGGTTCCTAGTGTATATAAAGATGGCTCTACTTAGGAGTATTCATAGAGCACTACTGAGTGTCTTTCACTCTCCCTCTCCACTAGGAGTAATAATTTGCATTTACCTTGTTTTATTAAGTCTATGTCACTGGTAAGATGACTCACCCAACAAATATATTCTATGTGACAGCTACGTGTCAAGCATATGCAAGGCTTTGTTCTTTACCGTGTTCTATGTAACAACTAATCTCAAGAAATGACTTTATTAGCACCCTGGTCTAATCAAACAGTAAACCAGCCAGTGATTCAGTAGAATCCTACATTCACTCTCAACTCATATGTATGTAGGGAGAAATAATCCTATAGGAGCTCTCCAAATTGTTTTTGTAAAAGTTTCCTCATGTTTGATACACACTATGAGGTGGCCTCTAACTGATTGTTATGACATTTTCTTCAAAAACAGAAAGAAAAAGCCCTTCTCTTGGAATGGTCAAAACTGATTTTGTATTATACTTCAAATTCAGGGAGTAGGCCAAGCTGATTTTTTGGTGAAGTAATACTGGTACAAAAGATGAAACTGAATTTTTCTGTGTATATTGTAATCATACTGCACAGATAAAGGAAATGACAAAAAAAAAAAAAAGAAAAAGGTCAAATACCAATAACACCTATGGAAATAGATAATGTGGATAATTAACAAATAAAACAGAAAATCTGAGATATCATTTTAGGATATATTTTAATCATATCCTTCCTTACCAAATCTTCTACTAGTATCACTTATGAGCATAAATTAATTTCACAAACTGTCCATAATATTAAATGTCATGATTCTAAGAGAATGTCAAGGATGATATTTAGTAAATTTCTTTTAATTTCCTTAAATGATGAAGTCCCGGTGGAAAACATACCTAAAAGGTATATCCCAAGGTCTGGGAAATCTAAAAACTTGATAATTAAGGCAGACTTGCCTCTCCACAACCACTCCAATCAATTCCTATGGCATCCTATACGTTACCACATTTCTATTGCTTAAAATTGTCCTGCAATATGACATTACACATTAACCTGTTCAGAAATAAGTCTCCAACTTTCACTCAAAATCACATGGTTCTCTTCCTGTCTGTCCTTTTTTATTGTTATATTATGTTTGAGACTACATTAGTAGTCCGTTACCTATTATCTTTGAGACAACATTTACTATTGTTACTATTGTTACTACATTTACTATTGTTATGATGGTTACTATTGAGACTACATGTTACTGTTACCTATCCATTAAAACAAAAACTAGTTCCACTATTTTATTAAATTCCTCGAGGGTTGAGGTCCAAACTTATGTAATGGTCTATCTTAAAGGCTTGTCAAAATGCTGAAAACTAAAATAAGGAAAATTCAGAAATACAGTCAATTTGTGTCCAACTGAATGAATCTAAGAACAAATAAATAATATACAACAGAGAAGCTAATAAAAATGTTTGTTAAATTTGTGATATTCCATTTACTGTATATATCAAATCTTCTAGAACTTCATGTCAAACACAGCATTAAGCCATTTTCTTATATCTGGCATACAGATATCTCAGAATACATACACCTGTTCTCCATGAGTATTAGCACCATAAATATACATCAAGAATGATGAAGCTGAAAGGAATTTCGGAAATCATTGATAGTGACCCTTTTATGCTGAAAATAAGGAAACTAAGCTGAAGAGAAGAAAAACAACTTCCCCAAGATCACAGGGACTCTGACTCTCAGTCCAGTATTATTTCTATGACATCACTTTACCTTAGAATCAAAAGCCTCTTTTATTTATATCTTCTTTTTAAAAAGGTTGGGTTTCAAACCAACCAAGAGAACTGTAGCATATACAGACTTATTTAATGCCGCTATCAATAGCTTTAAAAGTAAGAAAAAAGAAGAAAAACCAATGAGGTAATCAAGAGTTGACAGAAAAAACCTTTTTCATTAAACGCAATCGATATTGTATTTCCCCATCACTTAGCACTTCACCAAAGAAAGTGAAACCAGAGTGAATATGTTCCCTCAAGGGTATTTAACGCTAAAATGACTTGTTGGTCTTAACTGTAAATGTAAGGACCAGACACAACTCAATCTGAAATCAATGGCAAAGGTTATTCCTCATTACCCCAATGTTAAGAAATCTAAGGCAGTCAAAATAGAAATGGGCCCTTTTCCAAATTGGTGGCATCACCCACTCCCTCTAGGTTTCTGGGGCAAAGACATAAATTAATATAAAGATGCTCCTTCTTTCAGCATTCCCATAGAAACTGTCCCCTGCATCAGTGGGTACTCTGGTAAGAAAGAGGTGAAGTTTGAAGGTGTTAGGCAAAGTAAATACTAAGTATCAGAAGGGATGGCCATTAGGAGTTGGGTTGCAGAAGAAGAAAATTTCTAAGTATTCATCTAACAGCTATATATCAAATTAAACTGGAGTAAGGATATTTTTGGAACTTAATATCGAATGAAGAGAAATTACTATTAACCAAAAATACTGATTTATTTCCTTTCCCAACATTTTCATATTTGTGCGGAAATTCCCTCAGAGCCTGACTAGTACTGATGCCATGAGCACGTTAGTCATCAATGGAATTTGTGTTTTGATGAGTTATTTCTGATCACCTACTATGTAGAAAGCATTGAAATGACAGGGTCCCTGCCCTCCAGGAACTCACTCTCCAGCGGCAGAGACTAACAGGTTCTTATATAGTAATTTTAAGACAAGACAGATGAACTGCAGACAATAGTGCAGGGTACAAAGCCTGGGGCTGGCAGTGATTCATTCTACCTGGAAGGATCTGAGAAGATCTGGCAGAAGAGATGGGAGTTGAGCTGGGCTTTGAATAATGGGCAGGACTGCAGCAGAGTGGATAAATGAGGGGTCATCTCTGGGTAAGTGAAGGATAGATGTGGAGGTTAATGGCATCCCTCGTGGAGAAATAAAAACATCTATAAACTAAAATAACTGAAATGGATAGATGCAGTAAATATTCTATGAATATCAAGAAGGTTTGGGTCAGCTAGAGAAGAATGTGGGGAAGGGTGGAGAACCTTGATTGTGCGATCTATTCATATTGATGATATAATAATAAACTGTATGCTCTTAGCCAGACATTGAATCCACATGTGTATTTTTAAAAGTCAGATTGTGGCTAATTTTTTAAATTAAGAAATTACTATTTTTCTTGAAATAAAGGCATTAAAGGAGAAAGGGTCCAAAATAATACAGCAAAACTGTAACTTGGAACACAGTAACACAAATCTGGTAAGAGTTAACAAATCTTAATTACATACTGCCATGCACAAAAGAAGGCAAGGACTTTCTCATTATTTCTATATCCCACTCCCAAGCACGTGACACACAAATATTCAATAGGCATCTAGCAATATAACTTGACTATAGTTATTTAAATGCAGCTACCCAACATTTATATTGCTCAAAACACAGAACAGGTGGATAGCTCTTGCTACCAGCATTGGGCAATGGTCCCCAAAAGGAGGGAGCTGTGGTATAGCAGTAAGGCACAGGCTTATTGTACACCTCAGTCCTTGCTCTGTCTTTGATATTTGTAGGACCTAACACCCACTATGAGTCTCATTTCTTTCTTCTATGAAGTGAGAAGGTGTATTGTAATGAGCTCTGCTTTCCAATTCAAACCCACCAACACTTTTCATATATACCCTACCAGGTGGACATCTCAAGGGTAATGTCACAGATACTCATCCCCAAGTGCAAGATATATAATGGCCTGAGACAAAAGTCTTAATCAAAGTGCCAGTTCAACCAGACTTTTTAATCAGAATTTCAAACATTTACCTGGATTCAAATAATGAACCCAGGTGCATAAAGCCTGCTGCTCTTCCACCCTCACAGGTGTCCACGTAATCTCAAAGAAAACCAGCTTCAGACTCAATGTAATTGCTGAGCATGAAAAAGACAGCAGGCAGGACAGCAGTTTCAGTGAAAAATAACAAGAGTCAGAACCAAGGAACCTCCATCTTCACCAGACCAAAACTTACCCTGAAGGGGCAGGCTCCCAACCAAGATGGCAGTTCCATTAGCAGAATCATAATGAATGGAACTTTAACTCAAAAAGCCATGTGGTAACCCAGAAAATGCACTCGGGAACATTTCAAAGAAGGGAGGTTTGTGGCAACACCAGGAAAAGCATAATTTCAAAGCAAGTTTCCTTCTTGGTCCTGTTTTTCTCATGACCTGTAGGTGGAGAGGGAGGAGTAGATAGAATGCCTGGGAAACCAGAGCTGCAGAATGTGGAGGCGGCCTGGCCACAATGCTGCCAACTCCTTTCCTGAGCAAAAGCTGCAGAGGATAACGGCCCAGGGATTGTCAGGGAAAGACAGGTGAGGCAAGGCGGCAATGAGGAATCCTCTCTACTTTTCTGAAAAGAAAGTAAATCTCCAGTTTCTCAGAGGAATATCCTACAAGAAGACTACAGAGGGGATCTGTGACTTCCTTTCCTAGAATTCTGAGCTTCTGAACCATCACCTCATATGCCATCTCTTCTTCTCCGAGCTACACTCAGGTTGCAAAAACCCACTACAGTATCCTCTGAAGCAACAAAGCATGACAGCAACACATACGTGACTTGCTCCCCAGTGAGAAACTGCATTTCCTTAGAATTTGAGATCTTCTATATTTTCCATCATTTTCTATTAATTACTCAGATATGGTTGAACCTTTTCTGTTGCAGCCTCTGTGGTTGATTTTGGATGACTGTCCTTTCTCAAATGTAATATCATATGTAGAAGGTATATTGTGTAGACAGCTAGAGCTATTTGGCTGAAGACAGAATCTGACACCTATTCTAACCAGGAAATTTGAATACAGATCCCTACTTTGGGCACTTATTTAAATTCTGCCCGTGTTTCTTAATGATTTTTAAAGCATTATCTGAATCTAGGACACTGTGAAGGTGATCCAGATCATCTTTTGAGTTCCCAAAATTAAAATACAACATTTAAATCACCAGTGCAATTAAAAAAAACTCTTCTTGAACTTTTATTTTCTCTTTATAATGACTTATACAACGTACACAGGTTTATAGTTCTTCTCTCATGAATCTCACTCTTCACTTTGAACCCGCTTTAAAAAAAAATCTGAAACACTGCACACAGCACACTGATTAATTAACCCTTGAAGAGACAAAATAAGCCTAAACTGATATCAGGAGAATGACTGATATTTTAGACAGATTTCTTTATTAGTAATTAAACTATGGAATGCAGTTAGGAACATCTAAAACAGCACACTAAGAAAATAGTTTTGTCCCTCAAGTAAGAAGCAGGGAAAATAAAAGATTTGTGTTTCATGGAAATCTTAGTCATGAATATTTCTCCTGGGGTGAGAGGAGATATAGTTAATGGCTTTTCAGGCTAAAGAAGTCCTTATATTATATTATTTTTTACTTTCTTTTTTTTTCCTTTTTTTTTTTTTTTTTTTTGAGACAGAGTCTCCCTCTGTCACCCAGATTGGAGTGCAGTAGTGGGATCTCTGCTCACTGCAACCTCCACCTCCCAGGTTCAAGCAATTTTCCTGCCCCAGTGTCCCAAGGAGCTGGGATTATAGGCATGCACCACCACACTTGACTAACTTTTGTATTTTTAGTAGAGACAAGGTTTCATCTTGTTGGCCAGGCTGGTCTCGAACTCCTGACCTCAAGTGATCTGCCCACCTCAGCCTCCCAAAGTGCTGGAATTACAGGCAAACCTGAGTTCAAATCCAGAATCTAACTAATCCTGTGAAACTGAAAAGCCCCAGGCTTGCAGGACCTCAGCATCCTTAGGTGGAAAGTGGAGATGCTAACTTCAGAATCCTTCTTCCTCTGAGACTTGCTCAATGAGTCAGGATGTCATTTCCTCATTGATTTAACAGCAACTGAAGAACTGCAGTGCCACAGGCAGTATGCTAAGCGCTGAGAAATCTAGTGCTGACCAGGTCCTGTCCTTAGAAACTGAAGTTCTCATCAAGAAGACTAGGCAGGCAAGCATTCCACATGATGATGCAGCTCAGTTTTGGGAGATCATTAAACACAGGAAAACTTCAAATGTAAACCAAAAAAAATGGTGCCTTGGACTGAATGTTTATGTGCCCCTCCCCCTGCTCAATGTTAAATCCTAACCTCCAAGATGATATTAGGAAGTGGAAGCCCTAGGGAAGTGATTAGGTCATAAAGGCTCTGCCCTCATGAAGGGGACTAGTGATCTTACAAAAGAGACCCAAGAGAGCTCCCTTGCCCCTTCTGCCATGTGAAAAAGCAGCAAAGACTGCCATCTATGACCCAGGAATCAAGCCCGTACAGACACTGAATCTTCTGGCACCTTGATCTTGGGAATGCCAGCCTCTCGAACTGTGAAAAATACATTTCTGTTGTTTAAGCCACCTGTGTCTGGTACGTTATAACAACCAGAATGGACTGAGACAGAAGAGATCATCATCATAAATTATATTAGCATACAAAACTTCTAGGCATCATGGATGTGTTCCTAAAGACATTAATTTATAAAATAATTGATTTTGTGTAAGGGCCACAAGTTATGAAATAAAGGAATTGGGATAGGTTGGGAACTCTCAACCCTGGCTGCATATTAGCATTATCTAGCGGGTTAAAAACAAGCAAACAAAACTGATAGCTGATGTCTGGGTCCCAGAGTGAACACAGTAAATCAGACATTCTAGGTGTTTGGCATTAGTACATTTTTAAAACTCTCAGTTGATTTCAGTTTGTAGCTGGGGATGAGAACCACTGGCTTATATAAGCTCTAAGCACTAACATTTTGTGATTCAACATACAGATCCTATTTGTCCCATGTCATTGTTTACTTCTAGGGAAACAACTTTGGTCTTAGGCCTTAGGGCCCTCTCTATTGACTCCTGAAAAGTAACAAAGAAAAGACTGTATACAGAGGACAGTCATCCCTCCTTATCTTCAGGGTGAGGGGTGTTGGTTACAGGACCCTCACTCTCAGGATACCCAACCTGAGGATCCTCAAGTCCTTTACATAAAATGGCACAGTATTTGCATAGCATGCTTGTACTGTGGTTTTCTTCTTGAATATATCCATTCATGGTTGGCTGAATCTTCAGATGCAAAACCGTCAGTCCAAGTTTCAATTATGAGGCATTAACAAAAGTGTGGTTAGAAGCAGGGAATCTGGGAGGCCTATAAATACTACAAACTAATCAAATAACTAACAATAGGTAGAAAAATAGAACTTTAAAAAATTTGTATTTATAAAATATTGACTATTCAAAGGCCAATGAGTGTTTCCTTGAGAGTTCAAGAATAAAGTAAACAGCATTATATATGGGTATTATAAAACTATTAAACAATAAATAAAACCCAATCTTCCACCTTCACAGTCTTTGTCTTTATTTGTGTGTTTGGTTTTTGTTTTGTTTTTTTTTGTTTTTTTTTCTTTGACACGGAGTCTTGCCCTGTCACCCAGGCTGGAGTGCAATGGTGCGATCTCGGCTCACTGCAACCTCCGCCTACCGGGTTCAAATGATTCTCCTGCCTCAGCCTCCCGAGTAGCTGGGATTACAGGCACCTGCCACCAGGTCCAACTAACTTTCAGATTTTTAGTAGAGACGAGGTTTCACTACGTTGGCCAGGCTGGTACCGAACTCCTGACCTCATGATCCGCCTGCCTCAGCCTCCCAAAGTGCTGAGATTACAGGCATGAGCCACCGTGCCTGGCCCCCACCTTCACATTCTATAGTGTTTTGTAATTCGGCAATTACATTATTTAACCTCTATCAACCCTGATCCTTTCCCAGCATTCCTCCATCTCCACAAATGCGCAATTCACTATGAAAATGTTCACCCAGGAATCATTCAGGCATCTTCCACTCTCCACTCATAGTCTACCTCTACCCACTCTTTTCATATTCACAGCCACCAGCTTCGTTTCAATATTATCTATAGCCTAGACCAGTAGTTCTCAAACTTTTTTTTCAGGATCCTTAGCACTCCTAGAAATTATTGAGTACCCCAAAGAGTTTTGTGCTTATGTAGTTTATATCTCTCAATATTTACTGTATTTAGAAAGTACAAGGACATTTTTCAATTATTTATTTATTAAAACAATAATAAGTCCCATTGTTAACATAAATAGCATGATTTAATAAAACATATCTGTATTTTCCAAAACCTACACACAGAAATTAATGAAAAGACTAGTTTATAAACTTGTTTGTAAATCTTTGTAATATCTGGCTTAATAAAAGTCAGCTTGTTCTCAAGTCTGCTTCTGCATTCAATCTCTTTTGATATCTTATTGTGAATAAGCACATAAGGATAATCTGGCCTCACACAGAAACATGGTTGAAAAGGGAGGAAACTTTTAGTACCTTTTGCAGATGATTGTGGATATATCACACAGTCTCTGGAAAATTCCACTGGACACTCGTGACAGCATGAGTGAAAAAGGCAAATAACTAGTGGTATTATGAAATATTTTTGTGAAAATCATTTTGACCTTGTGGATCCACTGATTTTCAGGGAGCTTCTAGGGCCTCTGTACTGTACTTTGAGAACTGCTGGTCCAGACTGATGCCCTAGCCCCCTTCCGGTTCCTTTGCTTCTACTCTGGCTCCATTGCAATTAATTCTCTTCTCCAAAACCAAAGTGCCCAATTAAAAATACAAGGCGCATGATATCACCCCCTACTGCTGATCTTTCTTTGGACCCTAGACTAAAATGCAAAATTCATTTTAGGGTTCTCAAGGCTCTGCAGTTCTTGCCAAGCTTTCCAACATCATCAGTATCCCCTCCCCTTGTTCTCACTGCTCCAGCTATACTTGAATTGCTTCAAAAGCACTGAGCTCCCTCTCACGTCAATCTTCATGCAAGCTGTTTTTTTCTGCCTTGAATGCTCTTCCAACCCTGTTTGCCTGTCTCATCTTTTGGAGCTAGCTTAAGTGATTCTTTCTCAAAGAGGCATTTCTTGACCAAAAGCTAGAGATAATGTCTTCTTTTTACAAATCAGCAAACTTCGGTGCAAAGAGATTAAGAAACTTGCCTAATGTTCTTACAAATAATAAGTCAATAATTTGAATTCACATCCCACTCCAAAGTCCATACACTTAATCATTCTGTGATGCTATCACTTAAGTTAAACAAACAAACAAAAAGATTAAACCTTACAGGGCTCTCTTTAACTTGGTGTTAACCTCTTTACTCTCCAAAATACCTGAAGCAATTGTTTATGTTTATGGTTAAGAGAGTCTGGCCCTCTGGGCCCAAGTCTCCCAGAGGGTTCTTAGGTATCTCATGTGACATTGCTTGATATCACTGAGGCTCCTGGCATTCAGTCAGGAACATCTGAGCCAGGAGCTTAAGCCCAGTGCATAACAACATAGCCCTGGGACTGCTTCTTCAGTCCTGACCTGAAGATCTCCATCAGCTTTCCACCTCTCTCCTCCACCCCGGGGGCTATAGATCACACACACAGCGAAACAAACCATGTACTCATGTTCCACATTTCTTGAACTTTTCATCAGATTCCCCCCAGCAATAGTTTCCCAGCTTCAAGTCACATTAAGTTTTTCAGATACAGGGCTTTCTAACCCTCAGTGTGGTGGGAGATAAAGGCAAATTATCTGCACTGTGGGACTGGGGGCCACGTGACACTTAGTCATCTTCTGATTCCATGAATCTGAACAAGTCTTGTTGCCGCTAGGGGCTTAGTTTTCTTTTTTCTAAGATGGGACTATCTCAGCAGACTGCTATAAAAAGTAAAAGAAGCAAAATTATAAAGAAATTCTATAAATCCTGAAGTCAAGTTATTATTATTAAAATTTATTATTATATGTGATTAATTTACAGGCATTTTGCATCTAAGACTTCTTCCACTCACAGAAGCTTAGAAGGTAGTCTTGGAATCAGAGCCCTTGAGGCATGGCTTTAGAAAATAGAAAATACTTTTATTTCTTTTCTTTTAGAAAATAGAAAAAGTTTCTTTAGAAAACAGAAAAAGTTCTGTAATTCTATGGGTAAGCCAGAAGATAAAATCCAAAATGTAGTACATCAAGTGTGTCCCCTATGTCTAGCAAGTCTGTTTCGTAAAATCATCATAAAATCTATAATAATTCAATATGTCAAAAGCAAATATACATGATGATATTTGCATTCAAAGAAGAGATAAGAAAAAATTAATCACCATTAACAAATTTTCCAAAACAAATCTACAAATTTTCCAAAGCAAATTTATTCTCTCACCAAAAATAAAAGTAATGTGGTTCTATATGAGCAAGCCCAGAACTTTTTAAAATACAATTTTATGAGACAAAGCTTACATTTCTGAAGATCTTCCAAAATATTCCTATTGCTCCCTCAAATGCAGAGACTGCCTCGTTTCCTATAAATTGGTTTTCTAACTCCATTTAAGAATAACAAATTCATTAAAACTTTAAAGACTTAATCTCAAGTTATGGCTTGATGAGATCTCTGTGGGATGAAAAAAATCAAGAGATCACAATAACTGCTATTTTAAAATGTTCTTATAATGGAAACATAATTTGTTGATGAGAATGCACTACCATAAAGAAAACAGAATTTAAAAAAACACGTACAAAATATCAGTTTAAACCCTAAGGTGGGTTTCTGAAAAGTTAAAGCTTTTATTGTTTGTTTTTTTAACAAACATCAAGCCAAATATTGTTTAATTAGGTTGATTTTATAGTTCAGATATGAGTCATACTTTTAAAAGAGAAAATATTTGCTATAAATGTAAAATATCACCTGTCATATAAATCTATTCTTGACCCGTATATTGGCCAAAATTATTTCAGTTTATAAAATCTAACTTACATTTCATAAATCACATGATTAAACATTATTTCACCTTTGCTGTCAGCTTCCTTCTTGAAGTTTCTATTTCCTATGATGTTTTCATCCTCTATGCAAAAGGATATGTTTTATAATAAAAATGTTGAATGAGTATACTGTTAAATACTGTCCATTTACCTAAACAACTTAAAAGAATACTGAAATACTTTGAATAGCCACAATTTTTATAACAGCAGAAACAGAGACTCCAAAAGGTTAATGAAAATCAACAAAACTGGGTAAATTACAATTACTTCTTTTATTTATTTTACCATGTAGTGTAATTCTACTTCATGACTTTTTAAAGGGATGGGTATATGAAATCAAATCTTTAAATTATAAAAAAATTCTGAAGATCATTAGGTGACAGATAGATTTTTCCTGATTGATTATTCTTTTAATGTTCTGGTTCAAGGTAAGAAACTAAGTTATAGAGAAGAGCATGCACTTCACTTAAAATATCTAGATTTGGGCTTAACCAATTATGTTGCTCCTTCCAGAGAGGGTCTCATTTGAAAAATGAAGGAGTAATATTGATGACCTCCAAGATTTGTGGCCACTCAGACATTCAGAGATTCTACAAATACCTTTCCCTCCTTGATTGTGAATGTTACCCTTTGTCTGCAATACCTTCTGAGTCAAAACATACATCATTTTGTAGTTAATAATTTGTATTAGCGTCTATTCAATATAAAGCAAAATGTTGAACATGTATAAGCCATGTAATTCATATGGATGTACTCACAGTCTGGATAGAGCAAATTAAGTAGCATCAACATGTAGACAAATATTCTGGTGTGCCTGACTACTACAACCTTTTCACTCATAAATAATGACTCAAATAATGACTATAAGAACACTCTTTCCTCATTAGAAAGTGCACAAACGGAAATGTCCTAAAGGCTTTTTCATGGTTCAATGACCTCCTCCAACTTTCCAGTTCAGGGCCTCCAACATTTCATTTTCGAAGAGCTACAGCCCACACAGTGTCCAAGGGGCTCACTAACCCTATGCTGCCTATAGGTCTTCAATAATGCTATAGGGTGGTCATTTCTGAAGTCCAAAGGCCTCCTTAGCCTATGCCTTCTTCTACAAATTACCTCTTCTACTCTATCCTATCTCCATTCTAATTATAAAATAATGATCACAATAATAATAATAATACCAATGGTTTAAAAAAAAATACCTTCGCCCTTTGACAGAAGACATCCAGTTCACACTATTTGACATTACCTTGTGTGTGCTGTGTTGCAAAGAAGGCAGGAAAAAAGTCAACTGAATCTAGTTCTAGTCTCAATTTTGTCAAAACCTAGTTGTGTAACCTTAGATAAATTACAAACTTGCAATGGCTCCAGGATTTCTCATCTATAAAGACAGAGATTTTGCTGCACAAAAAGGATCCAATGTGCACCATGGCCCTGAAACTGTGTGATGTGAGGTCATACCCAGTCACTTCCCATGTTTTCATTATGGCAAGTGTCATTTGAAATTTGAGCCCTTTATCATGATAATTTCAGGATCCCCAAAGTGTTTATAAAGCTTCAATACTATATATATCAGAACTTGGTTAGCTAATAAAAGGAGGAGAGATACTCAATGTGTCAGCCCTGAAATCAGAAATATAACCGTGGCCTTTCCCATTAAACCCTTGCTTTAGATTCACTTCCTAAGCCTCACTCCCCTAGAAAGTCTCTGGTCAATGGAACATGTGTCTCAGTGACAGAAATTTAGAGTGGAAATTCTTTATCAGAACAAATTATTCCACTTCACCACTTTACCATATGTGAGTTACTTTGTTAGTTCACAATTATATGGCTTAGGAAGGCTAGTGGTTTCAAGAATAATTCAAATATTAAATGAATACAACATCAAAGTGATTATAAAAGAGATTCAAACAGTTTTTCTTTTTGGTGTTCAGCAACTTCCTCCCAATCCAGCTAAAGATTCCTCTCTGAAACTGATATGTGGAGGGTGCTATCTCTCTATAAATAGGCTTATTCCATGCTATGTGAATCATGCTTGCTGACAGCAAATCAACAGATTAATTATTTGGCTTTTGTTAGTAAAGATAATAGCACACTATCATCTTCCCAAAAAGCTTTTCCACACACCACACACCCATTCTTTTAAGCTAAGCTTCAGAACAAACTGAAATGGGATACAAATATACACAGGTTGTCCTTGCATTGGGAATGTCTTAATAGGTCCTGCCATCTCTCTGCCAGATTGTTATTGTGACACTTTAGCTAAAGGAAGTCACCAGTCAGGATCCTCTCTGATGAGATGAACACTATGTAGAAGAAAAAGAGAGGCAAATTAAATGAATACTGAAGAAAACAATAAACTCAAAATTGCCTCAAATCTCTGCTATCTAATGAGATTCTAAGGAAAAGACTACAGGAAGCAGCAAAGACAGCCATTCCTTCCTTTGCAAAATTAAGCCATGCAAAAGTAATCCATTGCTCATCTCCAAATCAACTCCAGAGATCAGGATCAGTTTATCTTATTCATTCATATATACCCACGTATCATTCTTATTAACTTGTTTTTTTAGAAGAGGCTGAGTAGGATCAACTCAAACACGTCATATAATTATCCCAACTAGAGTGCAAGCCCGTACTTCAGAGATTGAGATATAAAAGTCACATTGAGTTCAGAACCTTGAAGCTCTCTGTAGACTACATAAGCCCTAAGAAAATAAGGCCTCGAAATTATCCCTCCGTACGGAAAAGGTTATTATATTTTCCACTAGATGAATTACTTTGTAGAGTTAATTCAAACTACTGCATAAATCTTCACTTTATAAAATGAATATGCTATACAAATTGAACATAAAATAATAGAAACTGGTAGCTCCCGTCTCAGGATCATAATTATTTTTGTATACTCCTGAAATCTACTTCATCATCATCACAAAATAAGAAAATGACCCTAGTGTGGGGCGGACAATGTCATGAAAACCCAATGGAAAATGAAACACGGTGGCTTCTTCACAAGGCTTCATCCCAAATTTCTGAGCTGATTCTGAGCCCCACTTGTTCAGACGTACCAAGTGTCTTCCTTAATCCAACGGACCCAACCATGTATCTCATGGCTGGAAACTAAAAGCACACCATAGTCTGAGTTGCAAAGAGGCAAACTAGCCAACTCACTACAGAGCAGGCTCCCTTTCTAGACAGTATTTCCTTTCAGTTGACCACAATAGGGGTAGAGTAGCTGCAGAATGCAAATGGCTCAGCAGCCACAACCCAGAGGCCCAATAGTCTGATGGAAGCACAGATCTGTCCGCAATTCTGCTTTCATTCTCTCAAGCTGGGAACACTGGCCTGGGTTGAGCTAGGAATCATCATGTGGAAACTGGGTATTCAATTTCCCTTTGCAAGTAGAGACGTATCAAAAAGCAATCAGCTGAGGTCAGGGCTGCAGAAGACAGTTAGCTTCAAAAAGCCCATGCCATGAAAATCTCTAATCAAGCTGAAGTTTTCTTTACACACCCTGAGGCCAACTGTGAATACTGTCTTGTTCCCTTAATGTCCCAAAAAGTGTGAGTGTGCTAAGTATGGTAATAGGACAGGGAAGTTAATGAGCAGAGTCCTGGGAAACCATGAGTGGATGGAAGAAAATAATAGGAAAATGAAGACCGTATAAAGGAAGTGAAAGGGCATGAGGGAAAAATGAAGAGGTGAGAAATTGACAAGGGCGTCTGAAAGATACAACACCAAGTGTTGCTGGAGGAAGAGTTGGAAAAATAATAAAATTAAGTTGACCTGGTATCTACTAGGCGTCTATCATAGATTATGGAGGGATAAAGGAAGAGCTGTATTAATCTTTAGGTCCTCAGTGGGCAGCATAAGCACTGTACTCTACAGATGAATGGATGCATGGATGACTGGATGAGAGAGCAGGAGGGGGAGAGAGAGAGGGTGAATGAATAAGTGAATGAATGCGGTGGTCACTGCCCTCAAGGACTCCACAGGCTCTTTTGGAATGAGTGCATCTATACATGTAATTCTTTTCCTAGTCAAACCCTGGATTGATCAAAGTACAAAGTGTTTTGCTGAATATGGGACAAGAAGCTATTAACTGACAGAGTGGTTGAAACAGACAAGTCTGGAAATGAGAGAAGAGGGGTCAGAATGTAAAAGAGGAATCCTGGTTCCCTTCCACGGGCGTCGCGAGGTGCTTTGAGGAAGGGGAGAGAGGGTGTCTGCCTCTGGGGAGCCCACTCTCCGGGCTTCTACTGACCTGGTCTCCGCCTCACCGGCCTCTTGCGGCCGCTGCAGAAGCGCACTTTGCTGAACACCCCGAGGACGTGCCTCTCGCACAGGGAGCGCCCGTCTTTGCTGGGGCTGGAGCGGCGCTTGGAGGCCGACACCCGGTCGCTGTTGGACTCCCTCGCCTGCCGCTTCTGCCGGATCAAGGAGCTGGCTATCGCCGCAGCCATAGCTGCTCAGCGAGGGCCCCAGGCCCCAGACTCTACTGCGCCCTCGGGATCGCGCTGCGACGGGACGAGGGCAGGACCTCGGCGGCCGGGGACAGGGCAGTCGCGGGGAGGCAGTGCTAAAATTTGAGGAGGCTGCAGTACCGAAAACCCGGTGCTCACAAGGTTAGTCAAAGTCTGGGCAGTGGCGACAAAATGTGTGAAAATCCAGATGTAAACTTCCCCAACCTCTGGGGCGGGGGCGGGGCGGTCCCAGGCCCTCTGGCGAAGTAGACGTTTGCACCCCAAACTTGCACCCCAAGGCGATCGGCCTCCAAGGGGCAGTGGGGAGTTTAGTCACACTGCGTTCGGGGTACCAAGTGGAAGGGGAAGAACGAGGTCCAAAATAACAAGCCGTGCCTCCGTTGGAGAGGCGCAAGCGTTGCCAGGTGTCCAAAGTATATCTACACATACATCCATATAAAACCCGTTTACAAAGCAGAGTCTGGACTCAGGCGGGTAGCGCGCCCCCGGTAGAACATACTAAAAAGTGAATAAAACGTTCCTTTAGAAAACAATCCACCAACCGCACGAGAGAAGGAGAAGGAGGCAGCAATTTAACTCCCTGCGGCCCGCGGTTCTGAAGATTAGGAGGTCCGTCCCGGCAGCATGAGGTCTACAGAAATCATCGCACCGGCTGCGGCTTTCAAGGGGCCGGCCGCCCGAGTTCTGAATTCCGAGCGGCGCGAAGTGGGAGCGGTTGCTTGGAGTCTGGGGAGGGCGCGGGGCGGGGGCAGATGTTTCCAGCTGCGGCGAGCGCGACTCCCGGCCAGCAGCACTGCGAAGAGAGCGGGAGGCCAGCGAGCGGGGAGGGCTCGAGGGAGGGAGGGAGGGAGATCCTCGAGGGCCAAGCACCCCTCGGGGAGAAACCGGCGAGAGGCGATCTGCGGGGTCCCAAGAGTGGGCGCTCTTTCTCTTTCCGCTGGCTTTCCGGCACGAGACGGGCACAGTTGGTGATTATTTAGGGAATCCTAAATCTGGAATGACTCAGTAGTTTAAATAAGCCCCCTCAAAAGGCAGCGATGCCGAAGGTGTCCTCTCCAGCTCGGCGCCCACACGCCTTTAACTGGAGCTCCCCGCCATGGTCCACCCGGGGCCGCAGCACCAAGCCGGTCTCCGCACAGGTTCCGAGGGAGCGAGGGAAGGGAAGGAAGGAAGGGGCGCCCTGGCGGGCTCGGGATCAGGTCATCGCAGCGCTGCCCGCGCCCCCCCAGGCTCGCGCGCCCCGGCAGTCGGCAGCTCGCAGGCAGCAGATCAGATGGGGATTACTCGCCGGACGCAAGGCCGATCACTCAGTCCCGCGCCGCCCATCCCGGCCGAGGAAGGAAGTGACCCGCGCGCTGCGAACACCCGCGCGTCCGCTCGGGTGGGGCGGGGGCTGGCTGCAGGCGACGTCGGCTCGCGGCGGCTGCGGCTCCGGGCCGGAGCTGCCCACCATGGTCTGGCGCCAAGGGCGCAGGCGGGGAACCCAGGCGCTTGGGGCCGGAGGCGGACTCAGGGGCAGGGGCCAGGAGGCAGGTGCGTGCGGCTGCCAACTCGCCCAACTTGCTGCGCGGATGGCCGCTCAGAGCCGCGGGCTTGCGGGGTGCCCCCAGCCGCCGCACCGCCGCCTCCCCAGGCCCGGGAGGGGGCGCTCAGGGCGGAGTCCCATTCATGGGCTGAGGCTCTGGGCGCGCGGAGCCGCCGCCGCCGCCGCCGCCGCCCCACCGGCTGGCTCAGCTGGAGTGCTAGCTCCGCAGGAAACTCCGGGCTGGGGCGAGAGCCACCGAGATGGCGGGTGGGATGCAGAGCCAGCAGCAGCCAAAGTTCCTCCTGCACCGCCCATCGACCCACAGAAGAGCGGAAGAGCTCCCAGGTGGGGCCCAGCTGGGGGCCGGGCTCCTGGAGTGCTGGGAAGCACAGCGCGCTCCAGGTTCCCTTTCCTCACGCCCTCCGCTCTTCTTTCCTCCCTCCCTCCTGCCACCCCTCTCCCTCCTCTCTGTGTCTTCTGTCTCTCCCCTTTTCTCCTCTCTACGCAATCCTACGTGATTGAGGTTTGGATGAGAAATTCTCAGAGGCAGAGCAAGGGAATTGCAGCCCGGGTCCTCTCCGTCCCGTCCCTCCCACAAGAGAAACACAACCACAGAGGGGGTTGAAGGACCCCAGGTGTGCAAGGAGGGGTGATGGATGGGGGATGGGGGAGGTGAGAAAATGCGGTCCACCCTCTCTCCAATAAGCTTGAGCACGTAGAATTCTCTGTTTAGTGAGGAAGAAAGTGAACACTGGAGAAAGTAACAATGACCTCTTGGACCTTAGGTGGGGCCCCACCTATGGCTCATTTCGGGACAGAAAAAAGTGTTTCCCTCCTTCTTGAAACCCAGATTTCTTGGTTTTGTCTGGAAAGCTGCAAAGCAGGTTCAGTCCCTAAAAAAAAGAGCCCAAATGAGCAACCTGCACAGAGGATGACTCCAGGTGGGGTGAGAGAGTGATGTGGACAAGGACAGTCAACAACAAGCTGTGAAGTGCAATCTGGTCTCCAAACATGCGTGTGTGATGGCATCTGATGTTGGAGACACTGGGCAGAGGAGTTATCCAAGTTAAAATGCAGCATGAAGCTGCATTCCATTCTTGCTAAGTCTGGGAGTGGCTATTGCTTACTACTTACAATCTCTATTCAAATATCCCTAATTTCTCTCCTTCAGACACCTCATTAAGCATCTAGGGTAGTGTGGAAGGATTAAATGTATGATTTTCAAGCAAAGCCAGATATATGTTGGAAACATCCTAATGGAAGGCAAGGAAAATGCAGGCCCTGGAAGTTACTAAAAATGGAAGTGGGACCCAGAGGGACCCCAGGAGCTCTCTAGATATGAGCACAAACCTGTGGACCTAGACAAGATTGACTTGGGTGATGAGAATGATTGAGATCTGTGACGAAGTTCAGATCAAGCAGGAGTCTAACACCCTACAATTCAGCGGGGGCCTGGACTTTCCAGGCTTCCAGCTGGGCAAAGCAGAGGCTGGCAGATAGGGGCTCACGGTACAACAGCTGGGAGGAGGATTAAATAGGCAAGACATCCTGAGGGAAGGGAGAATCCCAGCTGTCATTTGGGGAGCACACATACCCTGCAGCAGTTCAGTGTTGCTGGATGAAGACAGTGGATTTATCCTTGGAATTCTAGCAATATAGAACAAGACACGTGAAAGACACATGCACACACACCTTATGTCCAAAAGTAAGGCTGAATACATTTCCAGTATGTACATCTGGATGGGGTGAGGGACATTACTTAAGATTAACTGGTAATTCTATCAATTAGGAAAATTTTCACATTTCACAAATAAAATTATTTTCCTTTCTTGGCTGCCAGAAGACTTCTCTCATTCTTGAGCAAGGCAGACACAGATAGTACTGTGGGCTTTGGGGGCTCCCTGCCCTTGCAATTAAACACCCAAACAGACAAAGGTCAGCTAAGGGGAGTAACCAGAGAAATAGGCAAGAGGGGGTGTATAATGAGGCCTTGAGGAAATTATTGCTAAATTTGGAGTCTCTTTTATATCCTCAAAATGGGGATAATCATTCTCATCTACCTCGCAGAATTGAATATGCATGTGCAAGCATTCTGAAAACTGGAAAATGCCAAATGAATGAATAAAATGATGACTGGATTTTTTTTTTTTAAAGAAAATGCATGAGATTCACCTGAAATGCTTGATAACGTGCAGATTCCTGATGGTCTCTCAAAAACACAAAGCAGAAGTCTGTATGGGTAGATCCTAGGAATCTGAATTCTTAACAGTTTCTCCAGGTGTCAAAGTTTTGGGGGTTAATGTATGTTTGCAACACAAATAATGCTAAAAGACGGAAGTAAAATATGGCACATTTCTCCAGAATTGCACTCCTGTGCACCATCCCGACTCCCCCTACAAAAGGCCAGGAAAGAGGATGTGTTTTTGCTGATGGAGAAGGTAACAAATATAGAGGCACAGCAGAAAAGGAAGTTATGAGGAAAGATGAAAAAGCAGGTAACAGTTGCTATTTGAAGTTCTCTCTGTCTTAACATGACAACATCAAGTTAGGCATTTAAAGAACAGAACAAAAACAATCAATGTCAGCTTTCTGAGTGCAACATTATTTCTGTGTTTAGATCTCTATTAAAAGAATGTAGTGTTTTGGATTCAATCAGACAACAAAGACTACTTTTTTCCTTGCACTCCTGCTGCTATTGTCAGAATGCTTTTTGGCTTTTTAAGTCATCATCAGCATCATTTACTCCATTTCCCCAGTGAAAAGAGGTGAGTATAAAGAAATTTAAGAGGTTAGCTAGGACCTAAATACATAGATATTGAGCTCAGAAGCAATACTTGATTTATTTTATATCTAGAAATCCATAGATTTCCTACCTGAGCCACTAAATCTCATAAGTCTTCCTCCAAAGTTACTTGTACATTTCCAATATCTTTGCATTTTGGGATCAGGAATGACATTAAGCCAACCTACTGATGATTTAGGTTAAATAAATCACCAGATATTTTAGTGTTATATCTCAGGGATACCAATACTTTGATTTTTATGCTTTGTTTGAACAACTTAAGAATTTTTTCTTCCCATTATGAATTGAAGGAGTGAAATGAGTTTGGTTTTTTTGTTTGTTTGTTTGTTTTGAGACAGAGTCTCGCCCTGTTGCCCAGGCTGCAGTGCAATGGCGTGATCTCGGCTCACCGCAACCTCCGCCTCCAGGGTTCAAACAATTCTCCTGCCTCAGCCTCCAAGTAGCTGGCATTACAGGCGCCCACCACTACACCCAGCTAATTTTTGTATTTTTAGTAAAGATGGAGTTTCAACATGTTGACCAGCCTAGTCTCAAACTCCTGACTTTGTGATCTGCCCGGCTTGGCCCCCCAAAGTTCTGGGATTACAGGCATGAGTCATTGTGCCCAGCCCAAAAGTTTTAATTAAGTTGAAGAAAGTTGTCAAATACACATCAAAATGATAATTATGTAATTACATTTAGTTATATATATAGTCTGTGCTTTTGGCCTCTAGCCGAACAAATAAAAACATGGACAATCTTAATTATCTCCATATTTAAAAAGGAAAAACAGAGGCTTTTTGGTCTTTTGCTTATTCATAGGCCAAGTCTTCCAAATTCCAAATCTCCTGTTAGGATTAATTTACATATTCATTTTAAACATTGAGTGGAGCACAAATTGCACCCAGGGCTCTGTCAATTACCATGGAATTCCATATACCTCCACATTCTCTCTGCCCTCAACAAGCTTCCAGTTCATGACATTATGATCTTCTTGGCTCTTGTTTTAATCGCCCACTAGTTGTATGCTGCTGGACACATTATTTAACCTCTCTAAACCACATCTGCAAAATAGATAAATAATAATACTAGCAGTACCTAACTAACTAGGTTCTTGCAAGGCTCAAAGAAGATGTCATAATAATGTAAAGTATGAGAATGACCATGCTGTTGTTAAAATTTCCATTTAAATTAAGTCCCTGCCATAAAATAGAGATTTCTTAAAACAGGAAAACATACCTTATGATTCATATACATCATCATTCACTCTTGAAATATATTTAACGAAGGCTGAAAGTTTACTTGAAATGAAAGATTAACCTTGACACTGTAACGGCAAACAGAATTTTCATTAGTGGAATATTGTCAATGTCCTTGTCTTGAGAACACAAAGAAACCTAGCTCTGCTCATACATCATCTTGTTCTGAGATCAGGCCCCTGATTCAAAGCTGGGTGAATATGAGCTCATTGGGCTCTGCCACAGCAAATGGAAGAAGACCGTTTCTCCATGAATTTTATCCTATACAGTAGCCGTATTTCCAGTTACTTTTCTCTGACATACTGTGAGTTACAATAGGCTGACAAAAGCAATATAAACTACTTTCTAATAATTTGTGAATTCCTTTATATGGCAAATTTATTCATGGTGCTTTATTCAACAATTTGACAACTGAAATGCTACATGTTATATGTCCATCTGGTTTTGGTCATCTTCCAAAACAGAAAAGAAAAGAGATTTAATTCCTCTTTATGACACAGATGAAGGGTGGTATCCTCATTGCCCAAATAGGGAAATTTTCAATGTTTTGAAGAATAGCAGTTTTGATAAGAAACATAGATATAATTAATGTGAGCCAATGATAAGTGCCGTGCACACTTATAAGTGCATTACAATTATTGACACATTGAATCCTTACAACAACTCTATGAGGTAGTTCTGTCATATCGCCATTTTATGAATGAAGAAGCCAGGATGAGAGGTTAAGCTATTTAACCAAGGTCATACAGCTAAGAATTGCCAGAGTTCAGATTCACACCCATACAATTTGTTTCCAGAGCTTCCCTTTTACTTCTGTGTTATACTTATGTCAACAAAAACATAACACCATGAATAAGTACAATCATGCAATAAAGTCAATAAAATAAAAATATGCAAATCATATATACTTATGTAACTCTTTACTGATTAAAAATTGTCTTTCCATGTATTATCTCACTGAGAGTCCTCGACAAGCTTACAATCGAAGTTAAAGGGAAAATAATAATTCACTTTCACAAACTGAGACTCTAATAAGTGATATGATCTCCCAAGGTCATATAATCAATGAATGAAGATCTACGAGTTTAATCCAGGCCTTCTAACCTCAATGTGACTACTGCTCTAACTAACGTAACATAGACAGGAAAAAATGAGAATGCCAAATGTACTTTCATTCACTACCTTCTAACATGGTTTCACATCTTTAATGACCTTGAAGAGATCATTTTGTGTTGGAAGGGAGGGGAACCAAGTATCTCAAAGTCTCTCCCCTTGAAGCTTTCACCTTTGTCTAGATGAGGGAGCTACTCCTGGTTTTACTATTCTTGGCCAAGATAGGGTACTATGTTTTCTGGTTCTAGGAGGGTGGTCTCGAAACACTCTCCTTCTTGATAATTCAAGTTGAGCTCGATAAGAAAATCGTAATCGTAAGGAAACTAAGTTAAAACAGAAATTAAAGAAGCTTATAAAGGGATAAATGTAAATTTCCTCCATTCTCATTGCTTTAAAATGTACATTGGTTTGGCTTATGCCACCTAGGAGATGGTTGGCACTTGGTTATTTTCCTTCACAGCTGGGTTAAGGATGCTGAAAGACCTGCCACAATAGACCGCCCATCATTTTAGCCCTACTCTAAGTCCACTGTGACTAACCCAGTGGCACCTTTTCCTTTTCAAAGAGAAACTTAGCCAGAAGATCCCTACTTGAATTTAAAACCCATAAGGATAGGGGCATTGTCTATTTCGTTTACTTTCTTATCTCTAGTGCTTAAAATGGTCTTTCACACATAGCCATATACTCAAATAAATGAAGTAATTCATCCATCCATCCACTCAGATTTTTGAGTCAAATAAATGCATGGGTCATCCCAAAGTGAAGAATGGGGTATTCACTCTTTGTATCAGGAAATGAGCTCAGGTAACTCAAGGCTAGCTTCCACATTTCCACATTTGATTGTTTTGTTTTACCAACACTCCCTAAAATTCTCTGTCTAAATCCAATCTATCTACTAAAATCTGATATCCTCAGTGGGTACATGGTACCTAGCTTTCTGCTCTGATCAACCCCCATCCCCACATTTAGGCCTATATTTTCAGTTCTGATATTTCTCTTCTCTCTCTCTCTCTCTCACACACACACATGCACGCGCGCGCACACACACACACTCATGTTCACAGAAGAAAAGCCACAGATATCAGGTAAAATGTGTAGGCAACTTTAAGTCTCAGAATATGACTAAAATGATCTTAAAATGGTTTAATAATCCTCACATTCATACGGGCACCCATGTTCCCTGAGCTTCTTTCTCCACGGGCCATTCCTAGTTGCTCTCATTTCTAAATTTAGATTCCAAATTTTCAGGGAATGGATCTTGTTGAAATAGCAGTCTCTTACAGCACCCAGCACATGACTGACACTCAAAATATACTATTAAAACCATGATAAATTCATATTTTTGTCCTCTGCATGCACACAGTACCAGACACTGTGAAGTAACAGACAGCTAATAAGAGATCTCACTGATCCTGTGTTCACAGGTATTTGATGTTGAGGAAGATTTTATTGGAGATAACGGAAATATACTGATTAGAAAAAACTGTCAGAGGATCAAATGGAAGTTTGGACAAGGTGACTGATAGAGAATTCTAAAAAATTAGGACCAGAAATGACCTAAGAGTAAAATGTTACGTAGAAAGAGTATGCCATTTAGAGTAGATAATTTGTCCTTACATAAAGCTACTTAGTCTGCCTGAGTTGAAGTTTATTTGCCTGTAAAATAACTACATTATAGAACCTAAATTGATGAAAACAATAGGTTGAAATTATGGTGCTGATTTGCGAAATGATGAAAAGTATGAACGAATAAATGAATGAATAAACATATAAGCAGATGAGTGGATGAATGTTTATATGGATGAAATATACATATTTCATTTAAATATCCCTACATTGGCATTATTAGGCTAAGCAAAACTGCTCCCAATAAAAATTTAACAAGATTTGGGGAGCTTCTTTGCAGATAAGAAAACACTCAAGAATTCTAGAATAGTACATGAAAGCATGTTAAAAAAATCCATGAAAGCATGTTAAAAAAATCTGTCATTCACTTAAAAGTCATTTTTACCTAAAATAATATTCCCCTGTGACCAATATTAGCTCCTGATCCAACCTGCAACATGACATCAAGGGGACATTGATGTAGATGGCTGTGTCTGTAAAGTCTATAGCCAAAACCCACAGATAGATAGATAGATACAGATAGGTATGCATTTCAGTGCTCAGCTACCCAGAAAAGCAGGGATAAGGTAATGTATAAGAATGTTTCTTTAAACAGTATTTGCAGTAGGAAGAAACAATATTTTTTCCAATGTTTTGGACAGGATATTCATATTTAGATTTGGAGTGTTAACTGGAAGGGATCTCATGAGGTCATCAGCCTATTCCAGATAATGTATACACATCGTAGTCAGCCAGAGACAGTTTAAGAGAAGAGATTTATTTAAAAGTAGGCTAGAATTTGTCTGCTGGTTGGTCAAGCTTACTAATGGTATGGCAATGGAAAAGCAGCATGATCCTCATTGCATTTTGACAGTTCCTTCTCTCGTTTTTATAAAAGGCCATGACAAGGAAATAGCCATAACTGGCCTTTAAAAGATAAGTAACCAAAAGTGTTTATTATTTTGTAAGGACAAAAGGCAGGGAAAGAATGTTGACTTCATGCCAAGATAAGTAGACTTCATTACCAAAAAAAAAAAAAAAATTCTAAAAATTATCTGGGTATGAGAGTAGACATAGAATTTGGGGTAAGAATCTGACTTAAACTTTTTGTTCCTATAAGAACCTTGTATAGTGTTTTGACTGTAGAATGTACTCTGTAAGCATGTGTTGATTTTTAACTTTGACTTAAAAATAATAAATGTTCCGGATGAATAAGAATAATCTTAAATGTCACCTTAAGAAAAACCTTGGGCATGATTTTATTAATAGTGGCATCACCTTTAGTCTCTGATAGCATCAGTTGAGTTGTGGCTATTAAAACAAGAAATAAATGTTAGTAACTATGGTAGAAAACACATGGTTTTTATCTGTGAAAAGAGTTTCATTTATCCTCTTTGTACATCTAGCAGATACTGAACTCCTGTTTTCTGATGATGCAACCCTGATAAAACCCTAAAGTAAACCCACACCACTCTAGGGAAGGGAAAGGTTTTGCACTAAGTGAGGGAAACATCATCGTTTCAGGCAACAGCTAAGAGACCTGAGCCTTGGAAGGTGCATTTAAACTCAAAAAAGAGGATGTGCCTTGTTCTTTTGTGCCTGAATTCTGAATAATTTGCCCATGTTTATGGTTGTGCTAATAGACAAAGGAAGAGATCCTCTGCCAAGTAGAATCAAGCCAGGAACTGCACAGGAAAACAATCTCATACGGATTATTTTAAGATATTAGTCTGGAGTTGTGGATTCCGAAGAGTGAACCATATCATATATCATGTTATGTAGATGTTAGATGCAAATTACTCTTTATGTTGTAATTTTCTTTTTTTACACACTGGCTTTCAATAAAGTCATATTGATTTACCTGCTCAGTCTCTCTTTTGCTGCCCATAATTAATAACAAAAAAGTTAATATGTTAATTCGTAGGCCAGGAGCTACATACTACGTGGCACCATGGAAATAACAAACCTAATTAATGAGAGCCTCCAAGCTGTATCTCTGGGGTGAGTTAGTCCTCACTACAAGATGCTGTCCTTCAATACCAACTATGGAGAATTAACAGTACGATTTAATTCAAGGAGTCATTGGATTTTCCTTACCAAATCCTACATCATTTCAGGCAAATCTTATTCTTCTTTCTCTGAACCACAGAAAAGCGTCAAAAAAAAAAAAAAAAAACCTCTGCATTCCAACTACAAGTTAAAAACCTCCGCATTCCAATTCCTGTTTGAGGGACGGGAAGGACAGTGTAGGGAACAGAAGGGACATTTATATGGTTTGACTGTGTGTCCCTGCCCAAATCTCATGTTGAATTGCAATCCCAGTGTTTGAGGAGGGGCCTGGTTGGAGGTGATTGCATCATGGGGGCAAACTTTCCTCTTGCTGTCCTTGTGACAGTGAGCTCTCTCGAGATCTGACTGCTTAAAAGTGTATGGTACATCCCCCCTCATTCTCTTCCTCCTGCTCCAGCCATGGAAGACGTGACTCTTTCCCCTTCGCCTTCCACCATGATCTTAAGTTTCCTGAGGTCTCCCAAGCTATGCTTCCTGTACAGTCTGCAGAACTGTGGGCCAATTAAACCTCTTTTCTCTATAAATTATCCAGTCTCAGGCAGTTCTTTATAGCAATGCGAGAATAGGCTAATACAGACATTAAGATATATTAGACACCTTCTACACACCATGTACAGTCCAGGGCTCTACACAGGCTATTTTATCTAATCCTCACAATAACCCTGGCAAGGCCAACATTGTTATTCATGTGTTCCAATGGGAAAACTAAAAGTCATAGAAAGGTTAATTAATTGTCTGAAATATGGGTCAGGTCCAGAATTCAAATCCAGTTTAGCTCTCTCCAAATCCAAAGTTCTCATGGTGACTTTTTTTAAGATGATGAATCCACAGAATGAACTTATGAGGATAATTTATATTCCTGAAGTGTTAAAAAAAAGTTAAGATAACTTATCATTTAAGGCCACTCACAATCTAAGTCGGGGGCATCCATGCTATTTCTTCCTTGGTGATCATGGCCCATTTTGAAATACTAGTTAACAAACAGAGCTGGGGTAAGAGAAACCGAGGAAAGTGAGGTCTATGTTCAAGTGTCTGAAGAACTTGAATATCCTGTGTGTGCAGGAGATTCACACTAAGAACTAGATATCCTGTGTGTGGAGAGGCACACTTGGATGCTTCTATTCCACCCATGGAACAGACTGCATCACAAAATGGGGAAGTGGATTCCCATCATCAGAGACTTTCCACTCAAGATCAGGAGCAATACCATAGGAAGTGGATTCCAAGAAATCAGACAGGTATTCTATAAAATGATTAAGGTCAGCATTGCTAGGGGTGGAGAGTGAATCAAAATCATTACAGGCTGCATCCAAGGCAATACTTGGGAAAACTTTTGTTCATTTTAAAGGACGTGAAAAGGAGAAAATAAGGAATTATGAGTGAATAATGAAACTGATTGCTGAGGGTGTGGGGGAAATGACAGAAGGATGGAAAATTCGAGGAGATAGTCATGTAAAGCACATCTTTACTAACCCTGAAAGAAAGCACAAGCCTAAACACTTCTATATGGCATCAAATGTGTATCGTAAATGCTGGCATAGCTGATTAAATAAGTGGATTTTTAACAAACAGTTGAAAACTTAAATGATAATGTTCCTCTGAGTTGTGGCACTTGAGAATAAAAAAAAGAAAACCTATTAACCTATTAAGTTGTATGTGAGGAAACCTCCCCTGGAAACGCCAGAGTAAAAAGCTACTAAGTTATTAGTCAAAACTACAGTGGATTCCGTGGAAGATGGTCATTGAGGCTTTGGATTTCTGTGTAGGAAAGATCCCAGTTTGGAGTAAGGGACCTCAAAATAACCAAAAGCTGATGAGCTTAAGGGTGAGCACAGAATGAAAGGAAAATGGTTGGTGAGGGATGGAGATATAGTGCTACTAAGAGGTCAGCTATGGTTCCCTCACATCAGGCATTCTGCAGGTTAAGTGTTAAGCTTGTATTAGAGAATGTGAAAAGGAAATACTTACTTTGGCCTATAGTCACGGTTGTTTGCCTCAAGATCTACCAATTCTACTCAAAGTAATCACAGAGAAATCTGGAGACTCAATGATATACTTTGGATGTTCCTCCACTCCAAATCTTATGTTGAAATATGATCACCAATGTTGGAGGCAGGGCCTGGTGGGAGGTGTTTGGGTCATGGGGGCAGATTCCTCATAAATGGCTTAGTGCTCTCTCCATGGTAATGAGTGAGTTCTCGCTCTGTTAGTTCATGTGAGAGTCAAGTGTTAAAAAGAGTCTGGGATGTACCCCCTCTCTCTCTTGCTCCCTCTCTTGCCATGTGACAATGTCTGCTCCCCCTTTGCCTTCTGCTGTGAGTGAAAGCTTCCTGAAGCTCTCACCAGCTACCACACTTGGAGACAGATGCTGGTACCATGCTTCTTATACAGTCAACAGAACCACAAGCCAAATAAACGTCTCTCTTTATAAGTGCCCATCCTCAGGTATTTGTTTATAGCAACACAAAATGGACTACTACACTCAATTATTCGTAAAAAGAAATACTTAAATCTAAGCTCATCATATAGTATCTTTGATTTCATTTTTTAGTTAGAAAAAGGAGAACCACAATTCAGAAAACTCAAAATCAATTAGATAAAACTGGCTACAAACTGAAAAAAAATTCTTGCAGAATGTTTTATCAATGAAATGCTACAAAACACAATGAAGGGAATGGAGAGATATTGGACGAGAATCGACAGTGGCTACTACATGCATGAAGTTAGGAGCTTTCAAAGGCAACCATCCCATTTCCTATTTGACCATGTTTAAATTACTCCATACCCAGTATTATCTTTAAAATTAGAAAGTAAGCATGTGTTCTACCGGTAGGTGAGAAAGTTGTGTCACTTAACCTCTGTACATCAATTTACTCGTCCATAAGATGAGAAATTGTTAAAAGAATAACCGGTGATCTTTATGATTTCAGTCCTTTAATGAAGACTACTTTTGGAAGGGTTCTGGAATCAGGTATGACACTCAGTTTTAGGGATTCTAAACAGTAAGAAAAAAGAGTATACAGTCTAAAGTATTCACATATTTTCAATGTAACTGGTTACTTAAAAAAATGGCTGTAGTAGCTGTAGCAAAGATTGTCATAAGAATAAATGACTCATCTCAATGAAACGCTCCTGAAGCTGCTAAGTTCTCCCAATTTTAGTTCAAACCGAATTCCTCTGTCTCTGAGTAAGTGCTGGTGGTGGTGAAGAAAGAAATACAAAGAATTCTGTTAACTGTGGAGATGGCCCCAAACAACATAAAGCTGTTCCTATCATAGTTGAACTGAAAGGTTTTTACTTTTTTGGCTTTTTTTTTTCCTGTGTACAATTTCTATACAAAGAAGAAATCTTAGATAACTGTTGATGAATCGTTTTGTAATAATTCAGATAAAAGAAAGAGATAATTCTACAGTGAGGAGAGTCGACAGAGGAAATACATTCTAATGGATTTGCTCCTAGCCTGAGCTGAATTTTTATTCTGATGTTACTTACTCAGTATGGAACCTTGGACAAATTATTCCTCTTCTCTTGGTCTCTACTTCCTTATTCTTAAAATGAGATTAACTAGATGATTGCTAAGGTCTCTTTCTACTCTAAAATTCTATGACACTAAATATAATGCTCACCAACATCATATTATTTTTATATATATATATAAAAAAAAAGCAGGAAGCATTTTCTCTTATCTTCCAAGGTAACTTCAGAGTAGTTAACTAAAGTGAAAAGAGCATTGGTTATCCTTCATTCCCTAGGCCATTGGCTAGATTCCCTTAGTCCCCAGGAGAACTAAACCTGACACGTTATCTTGTACCACAGAGCACTTCTCTATAACTCTGGATAAAGGCAATAATAATTAAACCAAATGTTTTTTGAGTGCTTATTATTTACCAGGAATTGGTCTAAACACTTTATATATATCAACTTATTATCATAACAACCCTATGAAATTGGTATTATTGTCAACATGCAAACAGAAGAACAAAAAAAATAACTTAGATAAAGTTATACACCTATCAAAGGGAATGACCGTGATTTGAACTCAGCAAGTTTGGGTTCAGATGAATCACCTTCCAGTTATGTGGTCCCAGTGTAGTGGGAGAGGAAGGGTGCTAGTTCTGGTGCTCGTGATGGCTATGATAGGTCTTCTTTTTTGTTCTACATGAAAACAAAACAAGGGGCTGGGCAGGGTAAGGAAACCCGATGTGAAGAATGCTCTCACTTACAAGAGGTTGGGAGCATGCCCATGCTTTCCCCTTCCAAATACCTGAAAATCTTTTAAGAAAGCCTTGATACTGACAGCTCCATGAGTTTCCAATCCTAACTGAGCCCTGTAATAACGTAGCATCTCACTTCTACTTCCTTGAAAATCGTGGGTCAGATTTAATCCTGCTTCTGAAGCAGAATCAGGCCTCAATGTGTGCCTCACTAATTTTCTTCTTTGTTAGAGAGCCCCCTGTTGTGCAATTTGTGTAATTAAAGTATGTATAGCTTTGCTAACCAATTCTCCTAGAGCCATTAAAATATGTGAGTTTTTTTAGAAATTATAATTGGCAACATGCATAAAATACCAACCTCTGATTTTCTTTTTGAAGTATTCAATCTTAGGGTAGTATAAGTATGTATCTAGAAGAGCAACTTAACACAGCATTAAGTCACTAAATTCTCGGGTTTTTCATTCTAATGTATAACTGCTATTAGCCTATTGAGAGAGCCTAGGCAAACAGCTTAAACTTTTTATTTCTTAACATGATTTCCAAAGTGAATACAGTAGACTTTCATGACAGAGATTTAGATGTAAAGATCTAGATATGGAATCACCACATACAATAACTGGAATGAAAAGAATTTTAAGAATTATTTCAGGCTTATGCCCTCATTTTAAACATTATGAAATTGAAGACTGAGAAAGCATGAACTAAAGTGACATGCTTTAGGTCACTCAGTTCTTGGTAGCTTAGGCAGAAATACAGCCTAGCCCTCCTGATTCTACAATCACTGGTTTCTCTGGTGTAAGGTTTAATTACTTTATTAAAGACTATATTTTAGGCTTTTTTATAAAGTTCTAACAAGAACCAGTATGTACAAAATGACACGGTTTATAGATGCTTCCCATTCAAGCCTGACAACCACTCAGTAAGATAGCTACTTATTACTCTCAATATTCACTATATGCCTAATTTATAGATGCATAAACAGAAGCTCAGGCTGCTGAGGAAGTGTCCAAGGTCATATTAGCACTCTAGCTCTGATCTTCTAAATTTGAAATTTATTTTTTTCTTCAGATCTTTTTTCACCCTGCCCTCTTTCAATTTGTTTCAGGTAAGATCAAGTGAATTATAAAGCCTTTAAAAAAAAAAAAAAAGAAACTATTAGTGCTTTCCCCAAAATGTCACCAATTAGCATATAAGCTAAACATTTCTTCACTGGACACTTCCCCAGATTCTGTTCATCTGACATCTGTTTTCAAATAAAACAGGATTCTTGAGAACAGTAGGAATTTCTCTCACTGGTTTATTGCATAGGATAAGAGAGTCATAATTCTTTTTGTAACCATAGAAGTATTATCAAAATACAGAATGTTTTGTAATGCTAATGAGAATTTTCTTCACCAGGTAGTGCTGTTTGCAAAACATCTGGTGCACCACACCAAAAATACATAGGAGCTGAAAAGCAGGATGCAAATTTTGCCTCAGGATCTTCTCCACCAGGTAATTTCAAGACAGGCATTGCCTTTAATATATGTACTAGATGTTCCGGTATCTGATAGTCACATAACTAATCTCTTTAATTAGTTCACTCTTTGTGCATCTTGGCTTCAAAAATTCAATTAAACACAAAACTTGCAACTCAGTGCTAGAGTATTCATTAACCTGCAAGTTACCTTTTAAAACAACTATAGTCTAGGGAAATTTTCATAAAGAAATGAATTCACCTTTGTCCTGAATATATATAATTTGAATCACACGCCAAGAGAGGAGAGTCTATAAACAAACAGTGTTTGTTCTTGGCAATGATTCACCTCAGACACAGACACACACACACACACACACACACACCCCTTTACATCTTATCAATTCCTTTATTTACCAATAATAAAACTTTGCAATAGACTATGTTTTTTATCCCTTCACCAGTCTTCTTCCTCAGCATTTTAGAATTTTATGCATATAAAATATACTGATACATGCATACAATATGATACATACATACAAAATGCATACAAGGTGAGTTGTCACATATATACATATTTGTTGCTTTATATGTATACTGCATATATGTGTGTATAAAATGCTAAGATAACAAGAAGTAGTGAAGGGGAGGAAGAAAAGTGGTCTCTTGCTAACTTTTTCTACCAAAGCATTTATGTACTTTTCCTTTTACTTCCATCCCTCCATCCCAGGAGCAAGTCTAAGAAAGGCGTTCTAAACAGACAGGAGAGGACAAGCACAAAGGTATCGAACATCAGGGTTATATCAGGATTTGGAAGTCCTCTAGGGCAGCAATCCTAAGTGTCTTACTATCATTTCTCCTGTATCAGACTCATGATTAATAAAATTAAACCAATCAAACAAAATGATAGATAAATGAACAGTATTTGGAGAGTGTTAACAGGTTATTGGGTTGAGAAAATAGATGTGTGGAGGCATATGATAGAAATCATAACAAATCACTAGCGAATAGAATACATTGCTATGGAATTTGTGCCTCATCCTGAAGGCAACAGAGAGCTATTGAAAGTTTAAGAGGACCGTGATAGAATTTAATCTATAAAGTTACGTACTATTATAGTTTTTAATGAATGTAATTGGTTTAAATGTGGCACAACAGAGTAATAATCAAATTCATTCATTACATTAAAATTAAATATTAAACTCAAATTCAATATAGTAAAATTCTATGGGAATGGAAGTGTCTTACTACAACTTTCTTAAATGGATATAAATAGCACGTAAGACGCAGCTCTAAGAGACCAAGTTCATAGGTATTACACTTCCTCTGGCCAAGTTTATAGCTCTTTACAAATGTTATTGAAAAGTTATCTGTCTGTTTTCCTAACTAGAAAAACCCATATAAATATCCACAAACTCTCCCAAGGCCATATATCACACACAGCATGGGACTAGGAATATAAGACCTCGATTTGGTGTTGCTATTACCATTAACTTGGCCTCAGATCCTGGGCTTTTCTCCCCTTTGGTAAGCTCCAGTCCCCTAATCTATAAAAGGAGTGGGGGAAATGGTGCCCTCCGTGGTCTGGTTTAGCGCTGATAGTCTGTGGTTCCAATGTGGTCTCTGGAATGGCCTCTGCTAGTTTCTGCACTTAGCACAGCAGAGGGATAGGGAGTGATGAGCCCCATAGTACTGTCAGAGGGAAAAATACCACATCCTTTTCTTTACTCATCTAAAAATGAACAAATAGAGGTATAAAGTGAAAAATGAGGCAGGAAGCTACAAGGGAACACTGCATTATGTTTAATGCTACTTTTGAAAATATATTAGGCTTCAAATTTGGAAATCTGTGTAGCTATTCAAACAGATGTTATATTTTACCCCAGAGATGACCCCATTTTAGATGATGGCAATCAGTATGTATAATAATATTCTTTGTCAACTTCCTAAATTACTTGAGAGTTGTAGGAGATAAAAAGCGTAATACAAAAGAAAGATGGTGACACTCCAGTGACTATATTAAGAGCTAGAGAGACTGTGAGCACATTTACTTCTATCCTTAGCTATGTTTGAAAGAGAGACACTTACATAAGTAGTATCAGGATTTAAAAGAACCAAATGTCTCAAGAGTGTTTGACTTGTAATCAGAATCCTGATTTTAAATTTTAATTATTTAAGTAAATAACGGTAGAAAGGGCTGGGCGCAGTTGTTTATGCCTGTAATCCCAGCACTTTGGGAGGCTGAGGCGGGCAGATCACGAGGTCTGGAGATTGAGACCATCCTGGCTAACACGGTGAAACCCCATCTCTACTAAAAATACAAAAAAAAAAAAAATGTTAGTGAGGCGTGGTGGTGTGCACCTGTAGTCCCAGCTACTTGGGAGGCTGAGGCAGGAGAATTGCTTGAACCCGGGAGGCAGAGGTTGCAGTGAGCCAAGATCATGCCACTGCACTCCAGCCTGGGCAAAACAGCAAGACTCCCTTTCAAAAAAAAAAAAAAACTGTAGAAATGTAGGTTAATTACTAATTTACTGTCTTAGTTTGGTAGTCGTCTTATAATAATACTTGCTGATATGATTATTTTGAGGTCTACAAAAATACATCATAGTAATTACTTGGCATGGTTTTATGGCACATAGTATGTGCTGAATAAAAGCTATTTTTCCTGGGACTTTTCAATAACATTTGTAGAGCATTATAAGAGTAGACAAGAGTAAGTTTAACACTTTCTCATGATATATGTAGTAATGCCAGACATACTCTAGGTTCTCAATGGACATAAAACACAGATAAATTTTTAAATTAGCATAAGCATTTTAATTTGCAATTTATGTCATCTGGATAGGACAGTCTGACATTAATTCTAATGAGTATGATAGACATTTATTTCATTCGGTGAATAAACACAAATAATGGTATAGTGGTTTCTCACATCATTTCATTTAGTGCCCAATAGTATGTGTTTCTCATAAGATGTGTAAAGAGAACATTTTTTCAAGAGGAGATACTGACAGGCTCTTGAAGTGCACTCCCTGGTACCGTTCTGACAGAACATCAGTGTTACTAAGACTGGGCAGCAGGGAGCAGAACTCACCTGTGTGACTTCCAAGAAACAAAGAGACAGCCACTTACTGCAGCCACCTGCAGAGAAGTAGCTCTGGGGGACACAGCCTCTTCTCATGCCTGCTGGCATCTGAAACAATATCCCTCTTGATTTTGTGTTTGCTTAGATCAGAGTGCAGACTCAAGGCACTCAGGTAACCTGCCACTGAGAATGTCTTAGAACCTCAACTATGCTTTGCTAGAACCCAAAAGGATGTTAATATCGTAGCAAGTTGGGTCAGGTAGAAAATGCTTTTCTTATTCAAGCCCTTCATGATCTTTCTCAATTGCAGGTTTCTTGTGGTCTCCTAACAGGATGCACTGCCTGCGCCCCTCAACCCAAGTCTGAATGTCAAAAGCACTTTCCGGTTTTGCCATAGCGAAGATAGCTTCCTACCTTGCATTTCATTTATTTGTGTCTCAGTTGTGTCTATCTTCTTTATTGGACTGTGATTTCCTAGAAGGCAAGGAATGTAGCTTCCTCATTTTAGAAACAGTCAGTCTAATTAAAGGTGTGTTAGAGGGAAGAATCAGGAGAGGAAGAAGGGAAGGGGGAAAAGTTCACATGTAGAAAACCAAGAGAAATAAATTACCATGACTGAAAGTAGCCAGCCACTCTAATAATGATGTTGATTTGTACACTCCTGGCTTGTCAAACAGATAATTCAGAGAAGGTTCCCTTTGAAAAATAAAATAGAGTAGTTGGGCCTTAAAAAATGAAAAAGAAAAAAACAACACTGTTAGGAATGTTATTGATATACAAATGATCTAGAACTTGACAGTGACTCTCTCATAATTGGGCAGTGCTTCAGAAAACGGTAGAAGGAAGTCCAAATCTGCTCACAATCCCATACTTCCACAAACTGATGAAAACGTCAGATTTTGAAACAGTAAAATATGAGACGAAAAAAACTTTTAGCCATCCCTGTGTATTTTACAGACTAATAGAAACAAGAAGGAAGGATTTTATGAATCAATTATTCCAGCACCTTAACTTTAGATGAAGAACTGAGGTTGTTCCTTTAAGTATTTCATATGCTTTGAAACCTCCGTAAGCCTGCATACGGTAATCCTTCTGTCTGGAATTATTTCTCCTATGTTTGACCCAACTCCATTGCCGTCTTTTCCTTGAAATCTTCTCTCATTCCTCCAGTCTATTTATTCATCCTTCTTAAAGACCCATGGATCACTTTTATATACTTTTATTTATACACTGACATATGTTGGCTTTCTCAATTAGATCATGAGAAATTCATGATCTCAAAAGGATCATGATATTTCTTTGGGACAAAAACTATGTTTACCCTACTCACCCCCAAACATCTAGCACTATGTCTGAAAAAAAGAATATTTCACCCATTAATATTGAGCTGAAATATCTAAGTTCACTGGAAGAGATGAGGGAAGAGGACATCATCAACTTAATCTCTTCATGAAGCTTAAGACATCTGACTCTTGTTGGTAACAGCCCTCGCAATTTAATAATTTTAAACTGGTGAAGCACACTGACACCACTTAAAGACTGACTTGTGAAGGATTATTCAAACAACAAGCTATATTTTGACGGAATGGAGGGAGGAGCTTGTCCTCCATACTACAGTATTTTCGAAAAAGAAGTAGACCAAGAAAAATACAATTCTTTCTTTCTTTTCCTAACTCTCCCCCCTTTTTCTCTTCTTTCTCCTGGTCTTCCTTTATGTGCTTCTCCTCTTTCTCCTTTGCATAAAGTATTGATAGTCATAGCTTTAAAATATTACAAAATCTCTCTGCTTTCTACATCCATGACTCCTTCTCTAGAATGATGTGCCTACACTTTTACCCAAAAGGCCAAGTGTACTTTATGACAGCTACTGTGAAAAATAAGAGAAAAGAAAAGCTCGTTAGATATTGATGCATTTTTGTTTAAACCATAATGTATGTTACTTTTCATGGGGGTTGGACTTCACATTGGTATTTGTTTATCTTGGCAAATGAGCTAAGGCAGATAACAATATTTGTAGATTTGAGAAGATATCTCTTAATGCCATTCTGAAAAAAATGCAGCTGGTATATTTTGCTAGAAAATACTATCAAGGAAAAAAAAATGAGGTAAAAGGCCCTTAAGATATTTTTTGCAACAAACAAACAAATATACTTATATATAGATATACCAGATGCTTTCTTCAAAGCCACACAGAGTAGATTTTCAATGGTAATAAAATTATTGTCTGTTGTCACTATTCTATTTTAGTTATATAGCCTTAGCAATTTTAAGATAAGCTCATTTTGGAGGTATTATAATTACCTTCAGAATTTGGCCTTCTCTTTGCATGCACATGTTCATAGCAGCATATTCACAATAGCCAAAAAGTGGAAGCAACTCAAATGTCCGTTGATGGATAAATCAATAAGCAAAATGTGGTATGCACATACAATGGAACATTATTCAGCCTTAAAAGAGAAAGGGAATTCTGTCGTATGCTACACCATGGAAGAACTTGAGGACATTATGTCACATGAAATAAACCAGCCACAAAAAGACAAATACTGTATTATGCTGCTTATATGAGGTATTTAAAGTATCAGATCCATAGAAGAATGAAGTAGAGTGGTGGTTTCTAGGAGCTGGGTAAGGGGATAACGGGAAGTTGTTGTTCAGTGGGTATAGTTTTAGTTCTGCAAGATGAAAATGTTTTGGAGCTCCATTGCACAACACTGTACTTAACACTACTAAACTGTACACTTATAAATGGTGAAGATGGTAAAGTTCATCTGTTTTATCTCAATTAAAAATAAAGAATTGGTATACACATGCCATGGTGGGTTGCTGCATCCATCACCCCGTCATCTACATTAGGTATTTCTCCTAACGTTATCTATGTAACAAACCTGCACGTTCTGCACATGTACCCCAGAACTTAAAGTATAATAAAAAAGAAAAAAAAAAGTGGATCTTGTTTGAAACAAAATGCCTGCAATTATTTCAACCTCACTCCTGCCATTTAGTTTATGATTATCACTCTCTAAATAGTTACTTCACAATGTACAGCTATTTCTCAAAGTAATAAGCATGCTGACTAGAAGGCATTCAATTCATTTATTGAGGTCCTGTTATGTACAAAGTAATGAGTTTGGCTTTGGGATGAAAGGGGGAATGAGGGAAAGCATTTCACCACCAAGAGGATAGTGCTGGATGGGTCTTAGCACAGGTAAGGAAAAACACAACTCCTTTTGATACAGAATACGACAACCTGCTTCTGAACTATAACCAGTGTATTGGGAGCATAATTGTTATCTGAATTTTCCAACCTTTGAGTTTTTCAAACAATTGGGTCTATGCTCAATATCAACAGTTTTTAAATTCCACTGAACACTTCTATAGTTCAAGAGATACCTAAGGTTTCATGTGAACCTCAAGACACAATGAAATCCAACCACTTCCCCCAAGCACCAGATATTATTTTGAAGTTATCTTGTAAGCCAAAGGAATGAAGGAACAGATGATATGAGTTATCTTGAGAACTCCAACATAAATGAGATCTGAATGGAGAAATTACTTGGATCACTCTAACAAAGGCAAAAACGGCCTTTACCACCCACAATGAATCTCAGAGATAAGCTCGCCCTACTTACACAGGAGCCGGGTTCTGAAAAGAGAAACTTCAGTGGTACCTGTAAGCAGCTGTAGGTGAAACCTTTCAACTTAAAGTTTGAATCAGGTTGATTGTCTTGGAAATCAAAATAGAAAGGAGCTGATTAGATCTTAGCTAAAGGGGAGAAACAAAATAGCTGGAGTCCCTGTTGGTAAAGCTGTATTAAAAAGAAAAAGTGTGAAGGATAATTTAAAAAGCATATAGCACTTTATTCTTGTATTTCTATTGCCAATGTGACTAGAAAACTAAAGAAAACCAAGAGGCTCCTTTTATATGGTTATTTTACTTCCTGTAATGAAAAATGACAGGGAGAGTGGAATATCATTTCAAAATACAAAATCTGCTCAACAGAAAACAATTCTGATAGAATAATCACAGAATCCTGGGGTTGGAAGGTCAAGCTGCCCAACTCCTCAAGCACCAAGTGTTTCTCCAATGATGACTTGTCAAAACCTTCTGAGGCCTATCCTTCATTTTTGGTCAGCTATGACTATAAAAAAATGTTCTTCTAATATGAAATGATATCATGTCTCACCTGGCTCTAGCTGCACCCTTTGGGTACACTCAGAATTATTCTAGCACCTCTTCCACAGGAAAGGCTTTCAGATTTTTTCAGAGAGCAATTTTCTTTTCTGTTTCTCCTTGTCTCTATTGACAAAACATCCTTAGCTCCTTCAGCCATTCTTCACAGAGTCAATACAATGTCTTCCACCTGAATGAGTTCTGGTTTTCAACCTATTTTAATTTATTATTATTATTATTATTTGAGATGAAGTCTCACTCTGTTGCTCAGGCTAGAGTGCAGCGGCATGATCTCGGCTCACCACAACCTCTGTGTCCTGGATTCAAGCGATTCTCCTGCCTCACCCTCCTGAGTCGCTGGGACTACAGGCATGTGCCACTACACCCGGCTAATTTTTATGTTTTTAGTAAAGATGTGGTTTCACCATGTTGGCCAGGCTGGTCTTGAACTCCTGACCTCAAGTGATCTGCCCGCCTTGGCCGCCCAAAGTGCTGGGATTACAGGCATAAGCCACCATGACTGGCCTTCCACCTTTTTCAATTTTAACACCTCTGTCATCTCTAAATATATTAGTCCTGAGTCCTAGTCAATTTCAACTCTATAAAAATCACTTAAAATTTTTTGACTTAGTAAAGTCTACAAAACACTTATGTGTGTTTTGATGTATTATTATCATAAAATGTAAATAGATTTATATGCAGACTTAGACTTATATAAGCTTTCTATGATCTACAAATGTTGTTGAAATACTAAACTCAATATGTCAAATCAGCCTAATTTTTCCCATTGCTTATCAGATAACAGCATTAACTTTCACCAGGTCATTAAATAGGAAACACTGGGCATCCTCTCTGACTATAGCCTCTCCTTTGTGTGCCCTAACCACAGCACACACGTATCAATACACATGTGCACTATGCTATTCCCACGTCTCTTTGCTGTCTTTTTCTATTCCCACTGCTAGCCCTTTATCCAGGCATTCTATCAGCGCCCACCAGGGCAGCACCACATAAATCAGGTCTGCTTACCTGTGGCATCTCCCTCTTAATTCCCATTCTTCAAGGGACTTATTTCAACAACCATCTTTCAAAGTTTACTGACACCAATTATGTTCCAGGAGCTGTCCTAAGTGCTAAAAAAGATACAAAAATGAATGCTGCCTTAAATTTTGCCTTTAAGTAGCTGAGAGTCTAATGGAGGTAACAGAACCTAACACGTAAGTATACTACATGGCAGAATAAAGCAAATACAATCTTGTTCAAAGTGTTGTGGGAGTATTGATTCATATGAAGGAAGGAATGACAGTAAAGCCAGGCCTTAAAGAATAAGAGACATTCTAAAAGCACAACTTTAAATGAGCTTTTCTCTTGCCATGCCTTCAAAAGCCAAGACCAGAACTGGCTAGGCACAGTGAGGTATGCATGATTGGTAAGAGGTAAGACATGTTCAGCTATTTTCAAAGGAATATTGGAATATGTAAGAGAAATTGTGAAAAGGTAACAACCAAATACTTTTTAAGTAGAAGTGGTAAAAAGTATGCTATTTACATGAAGAAACAGGGAGCATTTTAAAAAATCATATTAGCAAAACAAATTAAATAGAGGAATAGAATATAGTAATAAGAGAAAATGCAGAATGCAAAACTATATAATACATATAATCTCAATTTCATTTAAATTTGTATATTGTACATATGTATGAGAATTTTTATGTGAGTACCTATAGGAAGTATGTTACATAGATGTGTATAAAGGAAATATGCACTTATACAAATCATAAAGGATGGATGTGCAAACTGCAAATATCCACAGTGCTTCTCTCTATTTGGTGAAGTTATGGAAGATTGAAATTTCCTTCTTTGTATTTTTGTGTATTTTTTTTCATTTTCTATAACTCAGGTTTTATAATTGTAAAATAGGCTTTACAGTGATAACCAGAAACTCATTTCTACAATGTATATTATTTTTAAAGAAGAAATAACACTTCTTTAAAATAATAAATAATAGTGTTTAAGAAGACAAAGATAAACAAATAATAGTGTTTAAGAAGACAAAGCAAGTCTAAGCAGAGAAGCTTATGGACAAGTGAGCATGAAAGTAGGTGGTGTGTGGAGGGGATATTGTAAGGTCTATAGCAGCAGGAGCAGCTAGAAATCATTCCTAACATTAATTTTTTACGTTTCCACTAGACCGCTGTTTTTTTTGTTTATTGTTTTTGAGACATGGTCTCCCTCTGTCACTCCGGCTGGAGTTCAGTGGTGCAATCTTGGCTCACTGTAACCTCCACCTCCCAGGCTCAAGTGATCCTCCCACCTCTGCCTCCCAGGTAGCTAGAACTACAGGTGTGTGCCACCATGCATGGCTAATCTTTAAATTTCTTGTGGAGATGGGGGTATCCCTATGTTTTCCAGGCTGGTCTTGGACTCCTGGGCTCCAGCAATCTTCCCACCTCAGCCTCTGAAATTGTTGGGATTATAGGTGTGAGCCACCATGCCCAGCCTCCATGGAATTTTAAGAATGTCTATTCTAATCAAAGGATGACAGGCAGTGGTAATAATAATAAGTTCAATATTCGCATCTTCCTGGTATATCACTATGAAACATATTCTTAGAAAACTGCCAGGGGAAAATGTCAATCCTTAGGAATCCACAATAGGATCCTTCAAAGATCAACGTCATCCAATAAATCTCTCGAATTTCCCAAAGATAATCTTCACTTTCCTCGTGCTTTTGCAGCACCCTGGATAGCCCTGTGTTAGCCTATACAACTTAGGTTGTAACAATTATAGCTTATAATATTGTCTCTCAATCATTTCATTTGATCCTCACAGGTGTCCTTACAAGTTTTACAGACAAGAGAAACTGAGAGCAAGACAGTGGAAGTCACTGGTCAGTGGAGGACGCTCAAGTCTCCAGATTCTTATTCAGTGATCTGTCTACTCTACCATGAGGATTCTTATATAAACTATTGTTTAGAACATCTTCCTGATTAGTTTTTATTTTATCCAGTGTTTTTCATATGGGAAACTCAATAAACAGTTCCTGAATTACACTGAAATTTTAAAGAAAGACAACTTGAAACTTTGCTGAGAAAGAGGCCCAACATTTAAACTGTGTCATACCAACTGCACTGATTAAATGTACACCTTATAAGACCCTATCCCTTATGAGAGTCAGGACATATCACAAGGTGATTGTATATTTCATGTTACATAATGTGGTGAGAGAGGTCATTAAAAGCTCTTCTGTGCAGCTAGGCAATCAATTCCTGAGGCCACGTGGTATGTTGCGAAGACCAGACTGTCAAGTCAAATAGACACAGATTCAAAATTAGACTCAGCTTCTCTAACTCTGGGCAAATTTCTTGATTTCTCAAATGTTAGGTTCTTACTTACAAAAAATGAGATAATCACAACTATCCCAAAATTATTCTAATGAATAAATAAATGAATATAAGTGCATACTGTTGGTACTCAAAATAACATCGCCCTTCCCTTCTGTTGTACACAGAATTCTAAGATGCCTCCAAGATTCTCGTCCCCTGGTATGTGTATCCTGTATAGCCTACTCCCCTTGGACATAAGTGGGACTATGGATCTGCTAAGGAGTGGTCTTATACAATGTAATACCTTTCCTTTATAATTTTTGTCTGTAAATGTTTTCATCCTATAACACAAATGTTACAATATTTTCTATAAAATAGATGAACAATCTTGCCTCCAACACGATTAACTTATTTTTAATTGTGAAAACTTAAGAAATGTTAAATTCAGCTTTACCATTCATTATTGCTAATTTCATGTAAATTTAAAATCCAGAGATTATGTTGTATAAGACCCCTCCTTAGCAGATCAGAGAGAGTCCTAATGGCCTTGATGAAGAAATTGCCATGCTGTGAACTGCCTGTGGAAAGAGCCATGAGGCAAGGTCCGGAGAGCAGCCTGGAGGAACTGAGAGAGTATTGCTGACATCTAGCAAAAAAAAAAAAAAAAAAAAAAAAAAAAAAGGAAAAAAGGAAAAAAAGGATCTCAGTCTTGCAACCACAAGGGATTGAATTCTGCCAGCAGCCTGAATGAACCTGCAAGAGGATCTGAGTTCCCATGGCAGACACTTTGCCACTTTTCGAGAACTTGAGTAGAGGACCTAGTTAAGCTGTGTCCAGGTTACTGACCCACTGAAACTGAGATATGAGCATATGTTCCTTTAAGTAACAATTTGTTATGCAGCATGAGAGAACTATTAGACCTCCCTTAAATGAAATGAGTCGGGGTGGTCTGTAGCATTGGTGAACTCAGTGAAGGTGCTGTATCATTTTAGCAAGGCTCTGATTTCCCACACAATTTCTAGGAAATGGGACCCTTCAGATCATGAAACATGATCAGTCTGAGAATCCAGCTGTCATCGATCTCCTCCCACCCTTTGCTCCAACGCACAATGTATGTTCTATTCAGGGAATTCCTAGAAAGGGCATTGATTCATTCTTCTTAGATTCATTCTTTTTGAGAGCACCCCAGGGGCCCTAGCACCCTAATCATTGTGCTGAGAAGACAGAATCACAGAACTTTAGCTATAGAATGATCCTTAAAGATATTTGGGAGTAATCTTGTCCTGATCCTCATTTTAGATGAAAATAGACCCAAAGTGTCTTTTTTTACCTCCTACAAATAGTCAACTGCAGAAGGACAAACAAGTTTTGTGTGGCCTGAAGCTTATGTAATTTGGAAACTCTGCTATAAGAAAATAATACAAAATAACAAATATAAAATTAGTTACCAAGTAAACATTTGCTAAATATAAGAGAAAGAATTTAGACCAAATTGCACATTTAAAAAATTAAAAACACCACCATCACAAAATTCAGACACAGCTTTAATACCTTTCCTTAATAATTTTTGTGTGTAAATGTGTTGTAAATCATGTTGGAGGCAAATCTTGCCTCCTTTCATCCTATAACACAAATGTTAAAATATTTTCTATAAAATAGATGAACAATCTTGCCTCCAACACGATTAACTTATTTTTAATAGTGAAAACTTGAGAAATGTTAAATTCAGCTTTACCACTCATTATTGTTAATTTCATGTAAATTTAAAAGCAAACTCAATTTCCTTGATTTCTCAACTCTTTCACATATGAGCTGTGAAACGTGGAAGAATTTTCCACGATTAATTCCTATACACTTCTTCTCTACATGGGGTATAGTCACACCACCATTCAATCTCTTGCCATGCACTTTTGTGTCATGCTCCACACTGAGTCAGCACGTGGGCAATTGCAGTATTTCTGGCCATTCAACATCAAGAGGGCTGGCAATGATTTACTAGTAAGTGACTGTAAACAAATGATAATCCTACCAAAACCAAGCTAAATGTATCCCCAACTCAACTTCTTCTTAGCCAGAGCAAAAACTGGCAATGACCACTCTCCCACCCTTAAACAGAGAAAAACTAAAAAAGGGAATGGCTGAGTGGAAAAAGACAGCAACCTTAACCAACTGTGGTAAAAAATGTCTCAACTTTGCGAATTAAAACAAACAAACAAAAACAAACATGTGAAAACCCTCCGAGAGCCCCTCCCGGGACTTAGAAGGGGCTGTGCAAGTGAGGAACGGATGAGACTGTGGTTTGATTAGCTCTGTTCAGTGGAAGTGAAGAACATCAGTGTTCCCTTGAAAAACAAACAAATCAAGCTCTTTGTAGAATAAGAAAAATAAGGCATGGAAAGTTTACATAACTTCCCAGTCTCATAGCCAGGAAAGTGTACAAGTAAACTGGAACCCAGGAAGTCTGAATCCTGCCTTCACACTTTTTACCAGTATGCTACACATATTGCCATAGGAGCAAGCTTGAGACTGTGCATATGTGTGTCCATGCGTATGTGCACATGTGTGCATGTGCAGGTGTACGTGTGTGTGTGTGTGCATGTACATACATCTGGCAGAGCGGAAAGGAAATAAGTGTTCTATGATCGGTCTTCCTGTAGAGTCAACTTTTTTGAGTTCTTATTTGTTCTACCTGATTACAGTTAAGAGTCCACAGGAATAAAATTGGGTCATAGAGTTGATTTTTAAGTACCATAAGGAGCAGTTCTTGCTATTCAAAATACAATTTGACTCTATTGTGGTTGCAAAGTCAGTATCAAAGCATTTCCCCCAGAATGCTGTTTGTTAGTTTAAAACCCCTATGATCAGGATATTTAAAAAACAAGAAAGATAAATTAACCATGATGGCGTCTCTATCCATTTAACTGGCGTAGCAGTAGTTTTATCCAACTGCTTTTCAGATCTATGAGCATGTTTCCCAGTAGTGATGTCTTAGCCATTGAAGGGTTTAAAGAGCACCAAATAAAAAGTTAGGAGAATTGGCTTTAGGTCCCATTTTCACAATTATTTCATCTTTGACACTTTAGACTTCCAACTCCTATCCGCCTTGGTCTCATTTTCCTCAACAAAATAAGTGATTGTTCAGCTGCTCAATGTTCTATGATCTATAAAGCATAAAGTCTCTGTTTTCTACTTTAAACCACAAATCAGAAAGCTTTACAAGAACATTCAAGGCTGTGAAGTTGGGGGATTATTTTGAGTTTATCTCAGATCTCTTTCATTTACTGAAACACTAATTTAAAGAAAAATTAACTTTATTTCTTCAAATGCTAAATGAAGAATAAATTTTTAATTACTGCTAAAGGAAATACAGTGAAAATCTTAATTCTGAAATTGAAAACTACTTAAAAGAGACAGGAGACTTTAGCAAAAGCCTCTGAAAGAACCTGACCATCTGGCTTCTTACTCCCAGGAGTGCTCTCTGTGATAATCCTCAGGCTTGGTAATGTCCCGTACTTGCAAGTTTTGGGAAGCTGGCGATCCATTTTGACATGTGGTATGACAGATGACGTACTGAAAACCCAATTTCTGGTCCCAGAACAGCATTGCTCTCCCGAGCCTTACTTTTCTCATCTGTACCTAGTAACTTCCTTAGGTCTTTCTCTCTCAGAAATTCGATGTTTTCTAAAAGGCAAGTTACTCTGAAGGACGAAACAGCTTTGTTTTTCTGATAAAGTAGATCAAGCCTAAATCAAAACAAGCATTTCTTCTCCTGTGCTTCTGTTTGGGCTCTGATGATACAATCTGCTTCTGTCGTTTCTCCGTGCAGAGTAATTTTCAATGTGTTACCATGCTAAGCCTTCTTATCACATGTTCAGAAGCACAAATGATAAATAACATTTGCTTGACCAGATTTTACAATTCTCTGGCATTTTTAAAAAGAATATTTATTTTGAAGAATATTTTTTCGAAACAACACCATTTAAGAAAACCAACACACCACAACGAACGCGTCTACTTCTCTCCATTCACCCAAGCAGAGTTTTCTCCTTGTCTTGACTGAACACTCGCTTCATGTCAGGCCTCGTGCTAGAGGTTGGGGCTCCGAAGGAAACAGAAGAACATGACCTCAGGGTGGTATCGTCATAGTCCATGTCTTCGAGAAGCTCACTACCCATTATAGATGGTGATCCCACTTAAATCAACAAAGATGAGAAGCCTCCTGGGGCAGAAATTAGATATTTGGTGTAGAGTAGTACCAAGGAGGAACAGCCACCTTCCTCTGTACCCACCTTTGCCCCCTGGGATACAGTGGTACTGACAGTCACAGCTTAGTGCTGTCAATTAGTGGTTCTCAAATAGTCATACACAGCAGAATCAACTGGAGGGCTTATTAAAACATGGATTGCTGGACCTTACTTACAGATTTCCAATTCAAAAAGTCTCAGGCGGAGTCAAGAGAACGTAGGACTAGCAATTGCCCGGGTGCTGCTGATGCTACCGATGTGGGGCTCACACTCGGAAAATCTCCGTTGTAAAGGAACGATCATGAACTAAGCTAATTTGTCTGGAACAAGGCCTTGACTTCGGTCATTTTACAAAGCTCTCCAGGTGTTTCTAATGTGTATCCAGGCTGGACAGCCACTGGGTTAGATCATACAATGACACTTTCCCAAAATAATTGCATTTTCAAGATACTTTAAAGATTATACACGTTTCTGAGTAGCCTGATTGATCAATGGTTTCTTGCCCTGTAGGTTCAAATTCTAGGTAAACTTATGCTTCAAGTGGCATTCCCAGAAAAAGCTACAATGCAGCCCACATGTTTGGGTAGCTGACTACATGCAAAGTCAACAGAGCCTGTGCTCTGGCGCTAGAGAGCACAAAGGTGGAGACCCATTTCAAACTGGGAAGACGTGAAAGGACGCAAAGATTAATTTATTAAATTATCTATGTAAAACAGTTCTCGAGTGCTTGCTCTATGCTGTGCCAAGAAACTCAGGCTTTTCTTTCAAAAAATTAGAGGCTATGGAGGTGTTTAAGGATGAGAGTGATATAGTCTGAACTGCATCTTGTGAACGAATAGTGCGCAATTCCTTAAAAGGTCTTTCAGCAAGAGAAGCTGGGTAGAAGGGTCAGAGTTAAGTAAGCAGAGGGAGCAGAAAGAACACTGGGAAAATGGAGGAAATAAAAGGCTAGCAACTAGAGGAAGTGCTTGTGACAGAACTGCAAAGACTGCAGAAAAGTACTAACAATACCCCTCCCCAAATCATTAGGAAAATAGAAATACTATTGTCTTTGTTAAGGGAGTTCACCAAATAGGAGCTAACAAAATATGCTGTTCATGGAAAGTCAGTGGAATGCATGACAGCGAGCAAATTATTTGCAAGTAACCCCCAGTTCCCAGTTCCAAATCTATTCCTTCAGCCTTTTTGTGATCTGGAAGCTTTATTGGAGGGAGAATCCCTCTTACTTAAGTCTCCAGCTGCCTTGGACTTCAGGGCCTGCCTCCTACCCTTTGCCCACTCCCTTGTACAGCTTCATTTCCTGCCTCTCCTTCCTTCTTTTGTCCCTGAATAAACGAGTTCTCTTAATTCTGTTCTTCTTTGGCAGTCATATCCCCTCAACCAACTAAAAAAATCCTTTCTGTAGTGATGAATCCAACTTTTTTCTCGAACATCTACAAATATGCTGAGCTTGAGTCTCTCATTTTCAATTGCCTTTTGGACGTATTTTGCAACTTATCACACAGGCAACTGAAACTGAAGGATGCTATTTTAACAATTTTCACCCATTGATGAGATCCTATCGTCCTTTAAAAATCTCAAATGTGCTATAAAATCATCTCTGATTCTAACTAAATATTATTCCCAACTTTGATTCTTCTTCATCCCTCTAACTTTACAATGACAGATCATGACTCTTACCTCTCATCCAGATGTTAAAATCATTAAGAAAAAAACTATGCATTGTTTGCATGAGTGCGACTTGAGGCTTGCACTTAGCATCTTTTAAATTAATTGGAGAAGGTATAAACTGATACAAAGGTCTGATGTTAAGCCTTCCTGGAAACTTACAGCCAATCTAGAAGAAGCCATCTTCAGGAATGCAGAAAAATTGATTTGGCTCCACTTATCAGTCCAGAGGCAAAACTAAGGATTCCTGGTCTTTGCATTTCCTGGTGCCAGTGTGGTGAAATCACTAATTAATAAGCCTCTTTCTGCTCCAGCTTCAGAAGGGTAAAAGCCAGAGAAGAGTACCCAGACAAGAGACCAGGTTTGCTGCTACAATCAGGCAGACACCACTAAGGAAGGAAATATTCATGTCAAAGATTGATGACTTGTGAGTATTCCAGTAAAAGTGTTCATGCTTGATCAGTAGGAGTAGCGTTTTTTGGTGTGACCAAGGAAGTCAGTTTGGATGTGATTCAACATGTCAAAGCCTCTTAGTCTCTCAGGCTCTCTGGCTTTACAAAGCCCCCAAGTTTCAGAAGAACTGAAACAGAAGAGGTTGGCCTGAAAGAAGCCCCTCTACAGGGCTGAATGTAAAACAAGAATTTCTACGTGGGAGTCATGAAGTGTGGGCAAGCCCCCACTTTGTCCCGAACTGCAACACTTACTATATGGATCTAGTTGCATATACTGGATTGCAGTTTGCAGTGGGTCTTTGAGAATTATCCAACACATTGTATCACCAACATGGGATTAACTGCCTTTGTCACATTCTTATGGAATATTATAAAAGGCAATCGGGTTCAGATTTAAGTCGAAGACTCAAGCAGGAATTTAAAATTGTCTAAAGTTTTTACTAAAATAGTAACTTTGTTTACCACAATGGCCCCTTCAGAAGTTCACTGACCTAGCCTTTATTCTCTCTTGTGAACCTACATTCTGACACTATCAGCATTCTTTATATAGATTTTAGAGCATCTACTGGTAATTCATCCCAATATTTCTTTATGTCCAACACAATGCAGAGCTCTTTTACCCATCCTCAGGGGAGCTGAAAAGAACATCAAACTTTTCTCCATGAAATGCAACTTCCTATAAAGATCCTTTTAAAACCACACCTTAATCTTCCTTTCCTGTAAAGAGAATCGTCCTATTTTTCTTGGATCACTCATTCAACAAATATTTAGCAATTCCCTTCTATGTGCTGAACATTTCACTGGCTTGGGGATAAAATGGTAAGCAAGGCTGGGTGTGGTAGCTCACATCTGCAATCTCAGCACTTCGGAACATTGAGGCAGGCAGATCAGGAGATCAAGAGATGGAGACCATCCTGGCCAACATGGTGATACCCAGTCTCTACTAAAAATACAAAAATTAGCTGGGTGTTGTGGTGCTTGCCTGTAGTCCCAGCTACTAGGGAGGCTGAGGCAGGAAAATCATTTGAACCCGGGAGGCAGAGGTGGCAGTGAGCCGAGATCCCACCACTGTACTCCAGCCTGGGCAACAGAGCCAGACTCAGTCTCAAAAAAAAAAAAACAGCAAAAGTGGACCTGGTTCTTGCCTCAACTGAGCTTACAATCTAGTGGTGGGAGAGACAGATGAGAATAAATCATACTAGTTAAATGGGAAATTGCTTCTGTGAGCAGGAGAGGTACATGTTTTATAAAAACATAATATAAGGAGAGGGAAGGCTGGGTGCGGTGGCTCACATCTGTAATCCCAGCACTTTGGGAAGCCGAGGCAGGCGGATCACAACGTCAGGAATTTGAGACCAGCCTGGCCAATATGGTGAAACCCCGTCTCTACTAAAAATGCAAAAATTCACTGGGCATGGTGGCGGGTGCCTGTAGTCCCAGCTACTCAGGAGGCTGAGGCAGGAGAATCGCTTGAACCTGGGAGGCAGAGGTTGCAGTGAGCTGAGATCGTGCAGTGACTCCAGTCTGGGTGACAGAGCGAGACTCCATCTCAAAAACAAACAAAAAAACGAAATCAAAAAACAATAATAAGAAGAGGGAAGTCAGAGCAGCTTTATGGAAGAAGTAAATGGTGAACTGAGGCCCAAGGGCTGCGTGGAGGTACCTAAGGAAATACTCTTTCGGGTAAGGGGAAGAGCATGTAGGAAGACTGCCATGTGAAAGAGCGCGAGAGAAAAGGGGAAGTTATTTTTCAGACTGGAAAAAAGTTTCTTTGTCGACCACTAAAAACAATTTGTATTTGTTACAAGAGCAACAGGAAATCTATTGAATGGTTTTACATAATTAGTGAGATAAAACTAAGAAAAAAAAGCATTTTGAAAAAGTCACTCTGACTGTAGTCTGGGAAGTTACCAAGTGAAGGGAACATTTAGTTCAGGAGGGTGGATGGGAGCATTTTTTAGCAACTCAGGTGAAAGACACAAGATGGAAGTGGTGGCAGTGGGGTAATTAGTAACTAGTCAGATGGGATTTGGGGAGAGCAACAATGTGTCAAGTCTGATACCATTCACCAAACTTAATGATACTACCAACTCGTCCTGTGAGCAATACAATCATACATTTGAACTCTGATGTGTTGAGCGTCAAGATTTTCCTTCACTAACCCTCTACTTTTCCCTAGCTACAATGATATCAGCCAACATCTCTTAAAATTTTGTTTTGCAGATGGTAAGAGGTTGTCAAACATCTGCCACATTTGAAAATCTAACTCTCTTGACTCTTCTAAGACATATTAATCACTCAACAAACTGAATGCAAAACAATTGATGCCCTACTTGTCAGCCACACATCTAACTCATCAGTCCCTTTGAGCATCTCGTGAGGCTGGTAACTTTTCTCTGTCCCATAATATATACTAATCTGGTGATGACATTTAACTCGCAGTTTTACTTACATTTTAAAGGATATAGAATCTCTCTCCAAGTTAAGTGCAAGCCCAATGACAGCAGGAACCACCTCTTACATTGTAGAAAATGCTCTAGGATGAAGTGCTTCAATCTGATAAAAATAAATACTGTACATTTCCCAATTTCTAACACTGTTTTGGACACTGGCAATTGCTTATGGCATAATAAAAAAAAAAGACTTATATTTGGGACTTGAGTCCTAATGCCAGTATTGGGACTTAACTAGCCATGTGAAGCTGGGCAAAGTATTTCACTTTCTTGGGCTTCGATTGACTCAGTGGTAAATATTGAAGATTAAGTGAAATGAGATAGTATATTTTAAAGCAACAGCATTTATCACAGAACGTAGGGCAGCTTTCCTTATCTTTTTCTGAGTGAATGTTGGATAAATAAAGGTATGAACAAATGAATCTTTGATAGAGGGAATCCGAGAGAGGATTTAGCCAGTACAAAAGGCATTAGGTTGTCAGGAAACCAGGGTTCTAGCCCCAGTTCGGCCACTGACTTTCTGACCTGGGGTCAGTCTCTTCTCTTTCTGTGCCTCAGTTTCCTTCCTTGTGACTCCTCTCCCCGTGATGTTGCACATTTTTCTCTGACATATTGTCACAGCTTAGAGCCAGGGAGCCACAGAAAAAAACCTTTTTACTCAATTATTTGAGGATGAAGAAAGAAGCAATAAACTGAAAGCACTGTTCATTTCCAGCATGAAAAGACCCCTCAAATGAGGATTGACAGCACTTAGATTCACCCCTAGGATTGTCTGTACTATTTTCTTCTTGTGCAAGAGATACCAAGAGAAATTCCACTTTTGGAAACACAATAGTCTAACAAGTGAGTCCTCAGCAATTCTAAAGACAGAATCCTGTGGGAAGATATGGGAAGGTACCAATTACCTCTCAAAGACTGGCCTGGTTTCCAGGTGAACAATTTCCATTACAGAATTTTCCTGTTTGTAGTTCCGAGGTCCATACTTGCACCAGAATTTTACTCTCTAGGTTATATCAACTCATTGCAGCTTAAGTTTCCCTTAGAAAGAGAATAATAAAACAACTTTTGCTACTGACTCACTTTAATGCCACCAATGGTACATACATTTTAGAAGCCTAATTTTGACTTATAGTATCTATATAGATCAAAATTAGAGCACTGTTGAGTGAGGACTTCTTTTGCCTACAGGACAACCAAGTAGAGAAAGGGCTATAGTGCAAAATAAACTGCCAGAGGTGAAAGATTCAAAGAAGTCTATGACATCATCCTTGTATTCAAGATCAGTGGGCAGGGAACAACACATGTCTCTTGCTCACCTCTGCATCTCTGTGCATTCATTTGGCTGATATGTACCCAGCGTTTATTGCACTGCATTAGACACTGATTATATAGTGAAAAACAATGGTTCCTGGCTGAAAGCTGCTTCCAGTACAGCACTGGGCTTGGCACAGTCTAAATATCTAGTGATTATTAATTGAATAAATGCATGAGGGAGTTAACTGAAATCAGCAATATTATAAAATAAAAGATAGTAGGCTCAAGACAGACTAAGATGTTGGTGAGTTTAGTTCGATGCTATAAGTTTAAGGCTCAAGACAGACTAAGATGTTGGTGAGTTTAGTTCGATGCTATAAGTTTAAGGCTCAAGACAGACTAAGATGTTGGTGAGTTTAGTTCGATGCTATAAGTTTAAGGCTCAAGACAGACTAAGATGTTGGTGAGTTTAGTTCGATGCTATAAGTTTAAGGCTCAAGACAGACTAAGATGTTGGTGAGTTTAGTTCGATGCTATAAGTTTAAGGCTCAAGACAGACTAAGATGTTGGTGAGTTTAGTTCGATGCTATAAGTTTAAGGTGCCAGAGGGAAAATAATCTGAAAATGTCCAATGAAGTTACAGATGTACTGTCTATCTGTGACAAAGGAAAGAGGTCAAGATTACACAAATCATTTTTTATTTCCCCTTTGGAGAGAAGATGATAAAGAAATGTGAATACCACACCGGTGTAATGTAATCAGTTCCAAATTAAACTTCAGCAAACCCCAAATCTCAATGTCAGATGGTACCATAAGAACGCTACTAGGTTACTGAGATAAGCCCTACCTAAAGAACCTGTCATTATTTTCAGATAGAGAAATGGGAGTCACATGTCTTCCATCTTTACTAACAAGATCTTCGATTAAGCTGAAGGAATGAATTTTATTTGGGAAGACTGGATTTCAGTTGCTACACCACAGAGAAATTGAGACATTGTCAAGCATATCCATCCTCTTTGTAAAATGTGTAAACATCATAGTATTCAGGGATAACTTAAGTGAGGTTTTCACTGCTTTGTACAATTCTGTCACGGTAGCTCCTAAATCCGGATTTGAGTCAACACTGAGCTGTGATAGTGAGAATGGAATATTCTTTTCTTCTCTTACATAATTTTTTTTTTGAGATGGAGTCTCGCTCTATCCCCTGGGCTAGAGTGCAGTGGCGCGATCTCAGCTCACTGCAATGTCCTCCTTCTGGGTTCAAGTGATTCTCCTGCCTCAGCCTCCTGAGTAGCTGGGACTACAGGTGCACACCACCACATCCAGTTAATTTTTGTATTTTTAGTAGAAATGGGGTTACACCATGTTAGCCAGGATGGTCTTGACCTCCTGATGTTGTAATCAACCTGCTTCAGGCTCCCAAAGTTCTGAGATTACAGGTGTGAGCCACCGCTAAATGTGGATGATAATATAGAAGATAGGTATTTTATCAAACTATAAATAACTTAAATATTACAGGACAGTAGTAATAAATGGGGTTGGAAAGGTGGGTGGAGTGCTCTGAATACCTAGCTTAGTATTAAACTGTATCTTTCAGGCCACTAAAGATTTCGAAAAGCAACTGCAATATAATCAGCATTCTGCTTCAGAAATTACTGCTAATAATTTTGTTTTGGCTCAATATTTAAAATAACATTTTGGTTAAGACGTGAGTTAAAAATGTCACTCAATATACCTTATAAGTTATGAAAACCAAAAAAAAAATTTTAAAGATGATTTCTAGCTCAGCAAAATTTGCATTTTCACTTGGACTTTGCTTCACCCTTTTCACATTTATTTGTTTCACACAAAATAAGCCAGGATGGAAATTCCCCATCATGGTCAAGTTCTGCTCCATGATTGACACACAAGGCTCCACAGCTTATGGAAATCAGGAGAGCAGCAAGTGGGGCACGTAGCAACAAGAGAGCTCAAACACAATGGCTGAGAAGCAACGGCCCTGCAGGGTGGAATGCTGGCCCAACATCAGGCATTGGGCTTATCCCAGGACTCACAGACCTCCTCTCAATTCAGGACCAACAGTTCTCAGAGTTCCAGAAGTCCCTATCGTGTCTTATAAAATAATAAGCCTTCACCAAACCACAGACCTTTGCATAGACTTTAACGAGTTGACTGTGAGGAAGAAATATGAAAATGACCATCAGTCTGGCTGCCTTGAGTTCTGTAACCAAGCCCCAAAACAAAAGACCAGCATGCCACAGTGTGTGACATCACCCATATCCCCTCCAGTTCTCTCTGGTCTGACCTTGAGAGCTGACCTTGAATAAAGGAAAAGAAAGATCTGAGCTCACTTTTTTCAAACCTGAATTCATCACCTGCCACCATTTCCTTCTCTCTTCACACCTTCCAACACTTCCCATTCAGCAGGTTTATTAGAAGGATTTCAGTAGGTTTATTAGAAGGACTCAGACCTCTTTGTTTTTCTCCTTGTCTTTTTTTTTTTTTTTCCTCCTCTCTTGTGAGACTGTGTTTCCTCTAGTTAGACAATTGATCCTGACCCTGTTTCTGGAACAAGATGATGTGACCTCCAGCATTAGACAAGACTGGAACAAGTGGGGGGAAAAGCAGAGTATATGTCATTCTATGTTCTAAGAATAATTCAAACAAGCCTATGCCATAATGATGACAGGATCTCCCCAGATTCTCTCTGCTTCTAGACATCATCGCAGCCGGGCTTGCTACACGTTAAGAGGCCAGGAATGGTGAACGAGCGCCACCTTGTGGACTTAAGGGAAATTGCTTTCCTCTGCGAATTAGACTGCATTTCGGCTTAGCTCTCAGACCACGTTTAAGAGAATTGTATTTTTAAATGGCTTGAACACCTTCCAGTCAGTGAAGCGAAGCCTGAATTTATGAATTCTCTATCCTAGGGATTCTCTGAGTAGCAGGAGAAATATCTGTACAATGAATCTGTCCTCAGGTAAAATGTAAGGTGAAGGACAACCCTAGCTTCCCTTCTTTAAATAAAAGATTTGTAGCAGAAATTTAAAGAAAGAAAAAAGAACATTAATTATGCAGGTTGCATTCAAATTAAAATTTACATAGTATTTGAGCAGTAAATTTCACTCATGCTTTAAAGCAGAGCACTAATTACTACTCTTCCATTAAATCTTTCCTGAAAAAATCCCTTCTATCTATGAAACTACTATTCGTTTTGCAAAAACAAGTTACCTTTTCATATTTAACGCCAGCAATTCGCAGAGGAGTGTTATTTGTGAACCACTTGCACTGAAATCACCTATAATTTTATTTTTAAGTGCAGTTTTTAGGCCCTACCCAAGATCAACTGAATCAGAATTTCTGGGGCTGAATCCTAGGAACGGGCATCTGGGGTTAGCATCTAGTTGATTCCCTTGCACACTGTGTACTTCCATTGGAGACCACACTACTTTCTTCATTGAATCCAGGAATTAAGCAATTTAGGAATAGAATTGCCACTGTTCTTGCAAATTACACTATTACTAGTTTTTTATAGCCCTGCTTCTTAGAGCATCTCATCTAGAAAGCTTTCCCAATTTATTCTAGAAAATTCAAACAGATGCCTTTTCCTGAGTCCTTCACCCCAAGAACATCCAGGAGTCATTTCATTCCACTTTCCTACTTTAGCTCATCAGTGATCCATATCTTCACAGACAAATTCTGAAAGGTGGGGGTCTCTCACTCATCTCTTTATATGGGCTTCCAGAACAAATGCAGCAGCGTTTTGCACATGGCAAGGTTTAAAGAATTCATCCCAAACTCTTACCAATTTGCTCTTGGAATCCTCTGGCTTCAAATAATTAGCCAAGCAAAATGATCTGCAGCATGGCCACCAGAAAACAAAGCTCCCACCCTCCCTAAAGCGGCAGAACAGCTGTCACCAGTAGAACAGAGTTGTTCCTCTCCTCTGCTACTCAGGCACTGTGACTGCAGAGTTACCCAGACACACCAATCATTCTGCAACTGCTTTGCTCTCTGCAGTGCCCCAGGAATTCTAAGCAACAAAGGAGACAGTCATCTGGTCCACAGCCTAGCAATTGTGTCATTAAACAAATTGCTCCATAACGTCAAAAGAGGCATTCTTTGTGACAGCCAAGTGATATAATTTGTCTTGATTCCAGACACTGGAGACATCTGTCTGGAATTCATGCCTGTCATTTGAAGTTGCAAGTTTATCTACAGAAAAGTGAGACTATACCCAGATACTGAACAGAAACGTAAACATTAAGTGACTACTTAAAAAAGCTATCGTTTTACCCTTTTAGCACAAATGCATGGAAATTCTTTCTAAACTATATGGCTGTATACCAAGTGAAAAACATAGACTGTTATTCTCTCAACAAAACTGCTTTCAGAATAGGCAAATCAATTTGCCTGCACTGTTGGGACATTAACAATAGTTGCAGGTTAAACACACAGTTCATTCAGCTCAACACATCCATTTCTGATAGCGATGCCTCACGGAAGTATTAAATTAAGCAAATGCTCATTGAGCACCAACTTATGCAATGAACTGTTAGATACTGTGGAATTAAAAGAATGAGAGCATGTAGCAAATTGGGTAATTCAGAGATGGTCTCATAGAATGAGTTCTGCTTCCTATGGGTCTTAAAAGATGCATTGCCTGACAGCAGTCAGCAGAGATGTTCCTTTCTTTCTACTCCTCTCCATTGTGTTTCCAGTGAGGTTAGAATCTACATGTGTAACCCATCCAGCACCAGCTCTCAGACCACTGCAATCCTCACCTTGAATAACATTTTCCTCCATACTGCCTCGCAACCCACACCCAGGTCAAACATGGACTTCTATCACCTCTGGAATCTTCATCTGAATTATCCAACTCTGACTCACCTCCCTCATGTCCTATGAGTATTTTCTTCCACCACTTTCCAACAATTCCTCAGTCTTCCTGAGATCCCTAATCCATTGTTCTCGTCCTGTCCACCATCACGTGTCCTGTCCTTTTACAACTGGCAGATTTCTATTCATCATTTTAGTCTTTGCTTAAACAAAATGATTTTAGCGGCAATAATCCCACCCCTTTAGACTGGATGTGGTCTCCCTTGTAAATAAACTTTCCTAAATTTTTCCCATCTTCAACTTAATCAGTCTTTAAGACAATCGCTTATGTATTGTGTTCCCCAGTAAAGGAAGTAGTAATCAAGGGAAAGAAAACCACAGTCACTTTCATTTGTTGCTGTGTACGTAGAGGGCTTGGCAGATAACCAATGCTTAACAATTATTTGTTGAATTAACAAACAAACGGAAAAAAAAAGAACAAAGCCCAATTTGGTCAAGGCACAGAGAATATTTGTAGAAGCAGGGAGAATCCAGGCTACAGAGTCAGACTGGAGCCATTTTCTAGAGTACTTGAGCATTAGGTAATGGGAAACTTTGGGGTCTTTAAAGATGAAGACACTCTCCGAATACTCATGTTTTTTCAATAACTATTATAGCTGATTATTAAAAGTGTTTATACATTTATTGCAAAGAATCTGAAAAAACTTAGTGAAGTAAAAAGAAAAATTACCCATTTCTATAGTACTGCTAACATTTGATGCATTTCTTTCTACAAATTTTCTAGACATTTGGTTTACATAGTGGCAATAACATAGCGCATTCAGACTTGGACTGTAATCTGTTTCCTCTCAATGCTGTAACCTAAGTACTTTTCTCTTATCATGTAAGATTTTTAGGTAAAATTATGCAATGACCACCTAACATTAAATCATTTTACCATATCACAGTTTACTTATCATTTTCCTATTTTTGAAAACTTAAGCTGTTACCCATTTTTAAATGTTTTATTGAAAATATTACATAGATCAAGCACATACGTCTTTACTACTCTATGAAACTGACAAATGTCTACTCTTACACAGCTAGTCCACAGACCAAGTATTTGACGCAGCAGCATCCTACATGTCCGTTCCCAGGCAATACCCTCAAAAGGAAGTATCATTCTGACTTACAGCACCATAAGTTAGTTTTGCCTGTTTCTGAACCTCATAGCCCTTTTTGCCTGACTTCTTTTGCCCAATAGTATGTCTCTGAAACTCATCCAAGCTTTCGTATAAATAGTTTATTCATTTTCATTTCTTCAAAGCATTTTCTTATATATATGTGTATATACACATACTTACAGAAGCACACAAATATATGTACTCTATTCCATCCAAGCCACTGTGGGAGGACACTTGGGTTATTTCCACATTGCAGCTATTAAGTTCCTGTTATTAGCCATGTTTTAGTCTAGTCATATTGTTATCATAAAACACCTCTTAATGAAACGAGTTGCATAAATCTACCAATGACATGGAAAACTGTTTTCTTTCAAACATGCCCCAGTTGTTCTGCACTCTGCAAAAAAATCATTTTCTGATGTTAGAGCTAGACAACCAACTCTAAATCAAGTTCTGCTTATCTGTTATTTACTTCTAATGTCAAATTTATGTTATTGAGAAACAACTAAATATTAAAGAAAAACATCCTCCTAAAAATTGGGCAGGAGGGTAACAATATACGAGAACTGTAAGCGGGATATAGACATTGAAGGTCCAAAGTAAATCTGCCATTTTGCCCAAGTGACAGCACTCTGACACCATCCTAGGCTTGAGTGATACTATGCCTTGGTTCTAAGTTAGAAGCACAGGTTTTAGAATCAGAAAAACCTGGAACTGAATCCTGGATTATTTCCTTCTGTATAGTCTTAGAAAATTACTTTACCTCAGCCCCTCATTTTAAAAACAGGGCTAGTAACAGCAATATTAGCATGAGTAAATGTATTCTGGCATATCATTAGAATTCAATAAATATTATTTTTATACTGACCAATGGCCACCAATATGCCATATAGTTTAGCTTACAAGACCCAAATAAGTTTGAATTCCAGGTGCAATTTTTCCTAAACATAATCTTCAAATAAACTCCCTAAAAACAAGAACAGCAGACTTGCTGCAGCACAATCTGTCCAATCCAACTCTGGCACTGTAAATTTATGTCAGTATCATGTTTAATTACAGAGAATCATAACTATAGCAACAGTATATTTTTGTATTCTGTTTCAGTGTACACAAAGTGCTTTTAAATTCAAACCTAAATCAGTCGTTCAGATATCTACAGGAATATGTCCCCTCATCTATGCAAGTTACCAATTTATTGTGTCTCAGTTCAAATCCATCCTTCGTTACCTACTCTGCAATAATGGCCTTGAACCCTTCAATTCTCTCTCCTTTGCAGCAAACACAATATTAAGCTTTGCCACTAGAGGGTGCTGGAGGAAGTGGTTTCTTTCCCTGCTTCCAGTTTCCTTCTATATTGATTTTTTTTGTTACTTGTATTGGATAGCCGTCAGCAGCTGATTTGTGAGGGGAATCCAGTGGTGCTCACGAGCCTGGAATATGCAGCCCCTTGGTAAGCTTGTGGCCAATATAGTTCCAGCTCAGTGATCATCTTGCCATAGAGCTCTCAGTGTGGATAGCATGCATCCCAGGTTTCACATATCACCCTGCCGTCAGGTAAAGCTCCTAGGCACAGCTTGACCCAGCACTGACTCTAGCAACTCTGCAGCAAGGCTTGAGGGCAACACCTCCCTGTGGATTGCTTTTCTGTACCCCAAAAGGCAGGTTCCCAGCAAGTGTCAAAAGTGAGACACTTTATGACTTTTCCATAGTTCATAACCAGCCATGGGCATGCCCTCTCCAAGGGAGTCTGGATCTCAGCGTGAGGTGGGGTTAGAGTCTGTATCTCAGCCTTATGACAGCCGCTGATATCTATACATAATATTGCTGCATCCTATAGGATTCTTTTTAATTCCTACTAGCCAATTTCCTGTTATGTCAATTCACATTACAATTAATAATTCTTATATTAAACTCACTTTTCAAATTACTGTGAGGTTTCTGTCTCCTGTGTTGACCCCAAATGATACATCATCTTTCAAGATGATGAAATCCAAGAGTAGCGGAGACAAAGCCAAGACCAAAACCAAGACCTTCTAAATCTAAAATCCCATTTTTTCTACTGCACCAAAATACCCTTCACATGAATAAAAACATATTGGAGAAGAAGAGAAGAAACACCGAATTCAATAAAATAATTAATCTCAGTGTCATTTTACAGCAATCTCCTTCCAACTCCTTATCTCAGACACTGAAAGACAAAAGCATCGTTATCATACTATATGCTACACCAGGACTACCCATTACACAGCGATAGGCTTGCAGACCCTGTTAGGGAGCAAAAAGTGAAGACTGACAATATATCCAATTTAATCATGTAGCAAATTGGGGAAGCCACAGGTAGTACTCAACATAGATAGAACTGGACATAGGGTACCAAACGGTAAAACTCAACACAGGACACTGAGTAGATTAACATCCTAACTTTTGATGAAATAAACCGTACAATTACAATGACCACAGTGTTATCAGGCATTCATTTTATGACTCATCCAAATAAACCAAACTCAACAAAAAGATGCTTTACTCTTCATAATAGTCAAGACTCAGTCACTTAGTATAGAAAGAAAAGTTGGCTCCTAATATTAGAATCTGAATAAAAATACAACACAGTCCCATGGATTAAGCCTTCACAGTCACCAAGCTGGCCACCATTGCTGGTCAATTTCTGATAGTGAAGAGATCATTTAGCCTCTGTGTCTAATGGTCTAATTTAAAGCAGAGTGAAAAATACCAAACTATATGTCAATCCTATACTTATTTCAGTTGCCAGAACTTTTTGTTCCAAAGCATTTCCATTGGCTACAGCTTCCTGTATATGTTCAACACGACTCAGCACCTTTGTGTGATGCCCACTTCCAGTACCACCTCAATCATGAAGCTTTGGCTGGTCTCCACTAACAAAATGAAAAGGGATTTCTCCATCCCTGGAAGACCCGCAGAATGATCTGTGTTTCTCTTATCGTGATCTGTGCTCTACTTTGTATGGTCACTACAATGCTGCTATAAACATTCTCATATGTGTCTCCTGGTGATGTGTGAGAGTTTTAGCCAGAATGTTGGCCTCAAATTAGAATAGACATAGAGTATTCATATTTTCAGCATTAATAGATTTTTTTCTTTTCCTTGCCTTTTTGCTTTGGTAAGGATCGCCAGTGCAATGTTGGATAGAAGTTATGAAAATGTATATCCTTGCCTTATAACCAACTGCAGTAAAAAAAGCATCGTATTTAACCATTCATTTTGAGGTAAGCTATAGTTTTTTTGTACATATTTTCTATCAACTTGAGAATGATCCTTACATTTCTCAGTTGCTAGGAGATTACTTTTTTGTGATGAAATATGTGTTCAATTTTGTTAATTTTTTTTTCTGTATTGTTGAGTTGAACATGTGAATTTTAACCCTTATTCTGTTAATATATTGAATTACATAGGCTGGTGAGTTTTTAATGATAAATCAAAATTCTAAGGATAAACTCCACTTAGCTATAATTTATTATCCTTTTTATACATTGATGGATTTTATTTGTCAATATTTTATTATGGATTTTTTGTGGCTTTGTGTTAGGTGTTGCAGTCTGTACAAATTTTCTTAAGCATTTTTGTCAGGTTTTAGTAACAGGGTTATATTGGTCTCACGATATGAGGCTGAAATTGCTACCTCTTCTACTTCCTGAAAATAATCAGGTCATTCTTGAAAGATAATTTTGTTGGATTCAAAAATCTACTTTATGCTGCATTGGCCAACTCTAGGGAACACTTCACAAACTAAATCCTACGTGAACTGCACCCCCCTGGTGTTGTTCAGTGCACAGCCTGAACACTCAGCATCCTGTTCAGGACTCAGCATCCCTGTCCGTGATTGCATCAGAATGTTGACAGTATTGGTCCAGTCTTAGTTTCCATTTTTGAGACGTCTTCCCTTTACCTCATTAATGTTCCTTTGAGCCGATCACTCTTGTCTCTCTGGCTGCTCCTAAGATCTCTTTTTCTCTGGTGTTCTATAACTTCACTATAATTTCTTTGATATTCAAATATTTTAGTATATATATGTATATTTTTATTAACCTACCAAATGTGCATGTTTCTTTGAGTATCTATGAGGCATATCTTTCTATAATTCCAGACAATTTTCAGTCACTTGTTTTCTCAACTGCCTTTATCCTTTCCTTCTGGGACTCCAGTTGGATCTAACTTAGATATTTATTGTGCCCTCCATATCACTTAACTTTTCTTTCATATTTTCTACCTTCCTTCTCTGCATCACTATGATCTGGGTGGTCACTTCATCTATGTCTCCCTTTTTATCTCTTCTTTCTTTTAGCTGTGTCTGATACGCTTCCAAACCATCTACTGAGTTTTTAATTTCAATTACATTTTTCACTTTTAAAAGTTGTATTTGATTCTTTTTGGAAACTAATTTGATGACATTTGAAGATCGTTTGTTCCTTCCACATCTAAACTTGTACATTTTATTTTTAAAATATTTTATACATAGCTCTGTTATTCTGAAGCTGATTCTAATATATGAAGTTCTTGGTTCTTGGAGGGTCATTAAGAATGCTCCTTTTCTTTTTTATTATTTTGGAGGGTTTGGTAATATTTAACTTCAAGCTTGTATCCGATTGTATCTAATATCTTTACATTCTGAGGATCTATTTGTATCCTAGGGAACTGAATTCCAAGATGGAAGTAAAAACACTCTAATTCTTTAAGGTATTAAATGATTAATTCTGGTTGCTTTCATTCAGATAATATTTGCATTTTTTTTTTTTTTTTTTTGGTCAGGATTTAAAGTCTGTGATCACTCTGCCTGTTTTATTGGGGGGTGAGGGGGTGTCTCTTGCTTGGCTTGGGCTTGGCTCTCTTAGCATGACAACCCATGGGATTAGTCTCCCAATCTCACACCCATATTGATCTTTGCCTTGACCAGTTAGCTAGCAAAATCCATTTGTTTAGATCAAATTTAACTAATTTGGGTTTAAACTTTAATTCTTTATAAACTTGAAGTATTTTTAATAAACGTAGTATCTATGTAAATAATACATATGTAGTGCCAAAGATATTTCTTTCTCTCCATGCAACAGTCTTGGCCTATTGTTTCCCTTCTAATCTAAATTTGGCAAAAAGTTAAACATGTACATACCTACATTTCTCTTAAAAAGAAAGGCCTGCATGTTCTATTTCCACAGTCCTCATCAAAAACACCAAGATTTTCCTGTTTCATCAGCAGAATAAAATGAACTTTGGGAGTGTCTGGTACAAATGCAGTCTAAAAATGTTATGCACTCAAAAAGAGAGATACTTCTAAAATAAGGAAAAATAATTGCATAGCAGAAGGAGAAAAAAACAAAAATTGAGGAATAAAAGGCTTACTTCATAAATTTAATAAGGGCTTGAACGATGTAGTCTGATAAATATGGTGCAAGGAGAGAAACACAGCAAAGTGTCAAAGGCATATTTATCAGTCAGCATGGTTCCAGCCCTTGTCATACAGCAAAGAAAGTTTCTAGAAAACAATGAAGGGCACAAAACCATTAGTGAGAATTTCACTAAAATTATAAAATGATACTGATTGTTAATTATTGCAGATCTGAGGACAGAAAGATGTCACAGTAGGGAAACATTCAGAAGATACCTAGTACATAACCAGACAATCAATTGTGAGCTCAACAATGAAAGAGACAGTACAAGGCTGAACATCTATTCTGGATGTATGTGGGCTTGAACATCTCAGCTTTTGATATTTCCAGTATCACTTCTCTACAATTATTTTAATTATTAATCTCAAATGGGAAGGATACCTTAAAAAAAAAAAACTCCCCAAATGCTCAATGTATTTTCTCTTACTGGTGAGAAATTTACTTTTATTGAACTTGTAACATCAAAGCTACGCCATAAGGCTTATTGCTTGGAAAACAGTGGGCAAGTACTTCCTAAAATTAAATGCCTATAGAGTTGAAAAGAAGAAAAATAAGACGTACAGAAAATTTCTACCAGATAAAATGCAGACACAGAAACTCTTTGGAGGAGAAATACTGTTTCTGAGAGGGGACAAGAAGAGGGTCAAAAGCTCTCCGAGACTCAGGTTTCTAATGACTCTGTCACTCTGGTTCTCAACTCAGATGGGGTGATGACAAGAAGATCAAAACTCTTGATCAGGAGAAACTGATAGTACACAAGCCTTTGTGACCAAATCTGGTTTGGAATCTGGGAAGAGAAATGGTTGCAAGGAAACTCTGCATCAATATGGTGTACCTACAGCAGAATAGAAATTTTAACATCATATATTTAGTCAGAGATCGTCAGGACTGGCCCCTTCTGTTCATATGATCTCTTTAATTTCTACACAGTCTATTGTGTTTATGGCAGTAAATGCAATGACAACATTTTATAACTTTCTTCTGGACAGGGAAAACGTGGTACATATACACCATGGAATACTATGCAGCCATAAAAAGCGATGAGTTCATGTCCTTTGTGGGGACATGGATGAACCTGGAAACGATCATTCTCAGCAAACTGACACAAGAACAGAAAATCAAACACTGCATGTTCTCACTCATAGGTGGGTGTTGAACAATGAGAACACATGGACACAGGGAGGGGAGCATCACACACTGAGGTCTGTTGTGGGGGAATAGGGGAGGGACAGTGGTGGGTACGGAGTTGGGGAAGTATAACATGGGGAGAAATGCCAGATATAGGTGATGGGGATGGAGGCAGCAAATCACATTGCCATGTATGTACCTATGCAACAATCCTGCATGTTCTTCACATGTACCCCCAGAACCTAAAGTGCAATAAAATATATATATTTTCTAAAGCACAATAAAATATGTATATTTTTTTAAAACTACCTATTAAATGTACAAACATATATGTTGTTATAAACTTTTTATAATTTTATCAATACCTGAATAATATCCAATGATTTGCTCATGCTTGTGCATACTTTGATTTCTTTAAGTTTCTATCATACATAATTATAATATTTTCTGTAGAATATTAATAGACTGTAATTAAGAATATGTTCAAAATAACCACATGCCTCCATGATACTAAATGCCAGCAGTTCCACTGGTCCCTCAAACACAATTCCACACATACACATTGATAACCATAAAGATGAAATCATACTTCACTTAATTCATGGGACGCTCAAGACAGAAGCAAAGTGGTTAATAAGCGGGGCTTTGCAGAGTGGTCACCTAAAGCCAGTAACTGGTCAGTCTGTTGTATCCATAATATGTTATCAGCTCAACCTAATTCACACTACCTAAACTCTGAAAAGATGGATTGATACACTAGATATCAATATCTTCTCATACACTGAGACAAAATATGATAAGCATGGTCTGACTAAAGCCTTTTCAGATAATCCTGGGTATATGACAAAATGTGAGAGATGATAAAAGCATGGTAACATCTATCACATTTTCACAATTTATGGAGAATACAAGAGAAAATATTTGGAACGTAATTGTGCTCTAAAATTAGAAATGTATTGTTATGTTGTAGACCTATACAGTTACCAAAAATTCATTTCTACTTTCAGGATTATGTATAAAAGAAAGTGGAAAAGCAAATTTGTTATGCCACTGAGCAAACTTGGAATTAAGAGGCAGAGGTCATTTGAGACTTAGAGATATCTTAGCCTAAAGCCTGTTATCAAGGAGGCTAGAAAATGGAGTCATATTACAATTAGATAGCTCTGAATAACTCATTAAAAATACTTTCCAAAGACTAATCTTTCCTATTATAAATGCTTATTGTAGAAAAAATTAATGACAATATTTTAAAAATAGGTGAAATGATTAATTACATTCTTTAAGCTATTTTAAAATCTCATTTACCCCATAAATATATACACCTAATATGTACCCACAAAATTTTTAAAAAATAATTTAAAAATTAAAACAATAATAAATGAGATAACTTAAATCTCACCACCTGGAACATTTTATGTATGAACTTCTTTGCAGATAAGAACTGCAAGGTAAGAACTACACCCTGCAGTGTTTAGCTATATAGATGTTTAGGAAATATCTTGGAGACTCAGTTCAAGCATACTGCAGTGAATAGAGATGGTACTGTGAGAATGTATGATTCCTATACAAACTCTAGGCACTCTCCTCTAGATTATAAAATAAAATCCACACATGCAGTGATATGGTTTGGCTGTGTCCCTACCCAAATCTCGTCTTGAATTATACTCCCATAATTCCCACATGTTGTGGGATGGGCCCAGTAGGAGATAATTTGAATCATGGGGGCAGTTTCCTACATACTGTTCTTGTGGTAGGGAATAAGTCTCACGAGATCTGATGGTTTTAACAGGTGTTTCTGCTTTTGCATCTTCCTCATATTCTCTTGCTGCTGCCATGTAAGAACTGCCTTTCCCCTCCCGCAATGATTCTGAGGCCTCTACAGCTATGTGGAACTGTAAGTCCAATTAAACCTTTTTCTTCCCAGTCTCAGGTATGTCTTTATCAGCAGTGTGAAAATGGGTTAATACAGTAAATTGGTGCCAGTACAGTGGGGCATTGCTGAAAAGATACCCAAAAATGTGGAATCGACTTTGGAACTGGGTAACAGGCAGAGGCTGGAACAGTTTGTAAGGCTCAGAAGAAGACAGGAAAATGTGGGTAAGTTTGGAACCTCCTAGAGATTTGTTGAATGGTTTTGACTAAAATGCTGATAGTGATATGTACAGTAAGGTCCAGGCTGAGATGGTCTCAGTGGGAGATGAGGAACTTGTTGGGAACTGGAGCAAAGGTGACTCTTGTTATGTTTTAGCAAAGAGACTGGTGGCATTTTGTCACTGCCCTAGAGGTTTGTGGAACCTTGAACTTGAGAGAGATGACTCAGGGTGTCTGGCACAAGAAATTTCTAAACATCAAAGCATTCAAAAAGTGACTTGGCTTCTGCTAAAAGCATTTCATTTTAAAAGGGAAACAGCATAAAAGTTCAGAAAATTTGCAGCTGATGATAGAATAGAAAAGAAAACCCCCTTTTTTTGAGAATAAATTCAAGCTGACTGCAGAAATTTGCGTTAGTAGCAAGGAGCCTAATATTAATCCCCAAGGCCACAGGGACAATGTCACCAGGCCATGTCATAGATCTTCACAGCAGTCCCTCTCATCACAGTCCTGGAGGCCCAGGAGGAAAAAGTGGTTGTGCGGGCTGGGCCCAGGGTCCCTGTGCTGTGTGCAGCCTAGGGACTTGGTGCCCTGCGTCCCAGTCACTCCAGCTGTGGCTGAAAGAGGCCAACACAGAGCTCAGGCTGTGGCTTCAGAGAGTGGAATCCCCAAGTCTTGGCAGCTTTCATGTGGTGTTGAGCCTACAGGTACAGAGAAGTCAAGCATTGAGGTTTGGGAACCTCTACCTGGATTTCAGAAGATGTATGGAAGCACCTGGATGCCCAGGCAAAAGTTTGCTGCAGGGGTGGGGCCCTCATGTGGAATCTCTGTTTGGGCAGTGCAGAAGGAAATGCGGGGTTGGAGTCCCCACACAGAGTCCCTACTGGGGAACCACCTGATGGAGCTGTGAGATGAGGGCCACCCTATTCCAGACCCCACAATGGCAGATCCACCAACAGCTTGCACTGGGTTCATGGAAAAGCTGCAGACACTCAATGCCAGCCCATGAAAGCAGTAAGAAGGGAGGCTGTACCCTGCAAAGCCACAAGGGTGGAGCTGCCCAAGACCATGAGAACCACCTCTTGCATCAGTGTGATCTGGATGTGAGACCTGGAGTCAAAGGAGAACATTTTGGAGCTTTAAAATTTGACTGCCTCGCTGGTTTTTGGACTCGCATGGGGCAAGTAACCCCTTTGTCTTGGCCAATTTTTCCCATTTGGAATGGCTGTATTTATCTATTACCTGTACCCTCACCGTATCTAGGAAGAAACTGGATTGCTTTTGATTTTACAGGCTCACAGGCAGAAGGGACTTGCATTGTCTCAGATGAGACTTTGGACTGTGAACTTTTGGGTTAATGCTGAAATGAGTTAAGACTTTGGGAGACTGTTGGGAAGGCACAACTGGCTTTGAAATTTGAGGACATGAGATTTGGAGGGGCCAGGGGTGGAATGATATGGTTTGGCTGTGCCACCTAAATATCGTCTTGAATTATACCCCCATACTTCCTGCAAGTTGTGAGAGGGACCCAGTGGGGGATAATTTGAATCATGGGGGCAGTTTCTCCCATACTGTTCTTGTGGTAGTGAATAAGTCTCACAAGATCTGATGGGTTTATCAGGAGTTTCTCCTTTTGCATCTTCCTCATTTTCTCTTGTCACCACCATGTAAGAAGTGCCTTTCACCTCCCGCCATGGTTCTGAGGCCTCCCCAGCTATGTGGAACTGTGAGTCTAATTAAACCTCTTTTTCTTCCAGTCTTGAGTGTGTCTTTATCAGCAGCGTGAAAACGGGCTAAGACATGCAGAGACGTCATCTTGTCTATTTTTATAGCATAATTCCTGGAATCCCATAAAAAATCAGAATTAAATTATCAAATACTGTGGCTGCTTAATTTTACCAGCTCAGTTAGAAGTTAGTAAACTTCTCATCAAATCTAAAAATTGAGCTTCAATTCTTTTTGTGAATGCTAAATGACACAGCCACAAAATGTGGCATTTCCTACATCAGATTCTCTTTTGTTTCAAAGGAATTGCCTGGCATTTAGGATAAGTTGGTCAACTTAAATTGTTTCACTCCTGTTTGTTACGAATGCTACATTTAAAATGAAAGGATTTAGAAAATGCCGTGCAGTAACAACATTACGAAACTGTGATCTTATTTTATCACTTCTATGTCTATGGCTTCATTCCCATGAGAACCAAACACCTCTTAATCTTTTTTGTCTTCAAAAAAAAAAAAAAAGGCACCATTGTGCATGAGCTTGCCTTTGGGCACACTGCATACATTGATTCAAATATTAAAATGAATTAATCATAGAATCAAATTTAGAATGGTTGCATGGTTTCCAAAAGGAAAAATAAAATAATTTTGAAGATGTATGTGTTTTAATCTGACTGGTTATAATATGGCATTGTTATAGTTGTACAACCTTTTAAGAAAAATTCTTAGTAATCTGAAAAGATAATCTTTACTGCATGTATGTTTAGTGTGTGTGTGTGTGTGTGTGTGTGTGTGTGTGTGTGAGAGAGAGAGAGAGAGAGAGAGAGAGACAGAGAGAGAGAAGGAGACAGAAAGAGAGAGAAGGAGACAGAAAGAGAGAGATTCAACATCATTCAAAAAAAACTTCATTGAGTACCTTTCATTTACTGTGAGATGTGCTAAGCATTTAAGCTACAAAGATGATCTAGATCAATCTTGTCTTTTAGTCATGCAGGATAAACAGACATAAGTACATTTACTGTATGGTGACAATGCAAGTACTTACAAGGAAGAGTTGGTAGGTGAGAGGAAAGGTAACCAACTCTACCTTGTGGGAGGTGGGAGTTAGGGAACTACCTGATGACTGTCAGGGACTTAATGAGAAAGACAAGCATTAGCTCTCAGTCAAAATAGGCAAATAAAATGTAAAGCATGCTCCAACCTTTTCTTACTTGCCTGAACTTCTTCCTTTTCCAAAAGACTCAGCTGAACTAACCACTTGGATCACACAAAATTTTTTTTTTGAGACAGAGTCTCGCTCTGTTACCACTCTAGAGTGCAGTGGTGTGATCTTGGCTCACTGCAACCTCTGTCTCCCAGGTTCAAGCAATTCTCCTGCCTAAGCCTCCCAAGTAACTGGGACTACAGGTACACACCACCACACCCAGCTAATTTTTGTATTTTTAGTAGAGATGGGGTTTCACTGTGTTGGCCAGGATGGTCTCGATCTCTTGACCTTGTGATCCGCCTGCCTCAGCCTCCCAAAGTACTGGGATTACAGGCGTGAGACACCACACCCAGCGGATCACACAAATTTTATTCCTACTCATGCTTGAGTTCGGATAGGAAGAGGGAGTCTTTCTAAATTCAGAAACCTGCCTGAGTTTTCTGTATGAGCTTTGCCCACAGCCTCAGAGCTGAGCTAGAAGAATGACAACGAAGTTCAGAATGTCCGCTGAAAAACACGCAGGCCTGCCTGGCCACCTAGATGGCCACAGCATCCAGTGCCTTCTCCAGAGCAGAGACAGATTTCATCTCTTGACACAGAAGCATAATAACCCATAAGCAAAAAGGGGCCAAGAGAAAGTAAGAATTGGTTTAGGTCATACTTGAGGTCCTGTTCACCAGCATCAATGTTTGCTGACATCAAAGCTAAAACTCTAGTACACTGCTCTGCCCTAAGCACGTGCTTGACCACAAAGGACCATTGAAGAAGTGAGCTTTCCTCAGGTTTCTATAAGAATTTATCAACTTTGCTTAACTTTCAAATAAAATACCCATTAGAGGGACAGGAGCACACATCTACCTAAACCAGACATAAGCCTTGCGGTAGGCTCACATCTACCTTACATTTGCCAAATATATTTCAATGAAAATATATTTCATTGCTGACAATGAAATGCATTCAACTTCCTAAGAAGGCACAAAGCATTGATGGTTGGTTCTAAAAACGCAGAGTGCTGGGAGGAAAACCAGTTGTGTAGGTAGTGGAGCTGTGACCATAATAAGCTCTGCATTCCCTGTTACACTAACCATCTTTGCCTCTCCCTGGGTTCCACGAGGCCCCTGTCTCCTGCCATTCTTGCATCACTCTCAGGATTCTTTTCCCCAGATGGCAAGTTCTGCCTGGTAACCACAAAGGCCCTTGCTGAGTGAAACCACTCTCAGGAGAAGGAACCTCTTCTCTCTCCTTTCAACCACTGTAGTCTGTTTACAGTGTTTTCTATTTCCCATCCTGGGACATGAGGTTTTCAGCAAAGTTGATTGAGACAACAAGCCTCAATTTCACTAGGAAATTGTAGATTCCCCAGTGAATTCATGACAGATCCCCAGAATATACATTTTTATAGTTTTGTTTGTGAGCAAGCAATGAAGGTAGCAAGAATGTATTTTAAATCCTTATGAAATAGCCCAATGTAGCAGCCCCAGTAATAAAACAGAATCCATGAAAGCTGGACTGAGAGGGAAGGCTGTTTTAAGGAGATGATATGATTATCAACTAAAAGAAACTTAAGCTTCTGGATTAAAACAGTTTCAGTGGTTTTGCTCAATAACAAATGGCATGCAAACATGAAGCCTGGCTCTCTATATGTCCACTTGAAACTCAATATAGGAAAGATGGGAATATCAGACTCATGTATTAGGTCTCTGAGAATCAACTCTGAAACAAATGTCACATAAGTGCCCTTATACCCCCAAGCAGAGTGCATGTGCTCTGCGCCCAGCAAGCACAGGCTACAGAAGCTCTCCTTGTTCTACAGAAAATCAGCAGCTCCCTGATTTCCCCTCTGCAGCTCCACAGTCACCCCTCTACAATGCTCCCAGAGCCCTGAGTTTGCAATAAGAACACTAGTCCTGTGCATGTCAAATCATCTACTACTAGATTCTGAGCTCGTTGCATTCAAGGGCTTTGACTTTCCAGGTCTCTATAATTTTTGTCCTATCAGTGACTAGTGCTATGCTCAGTAAATGCTTGTTGAATCTAATGTTAAAAGGCAGGGGCAGTTGAAAGAATTTCTTTTTGTTGCTTCTGAACATTTGAAAAGTGCCATTTTTTTTTATCCCTTAGAAAATATCCACTTTTGGCTGGGTGCGGTGTCTCATGCCTGTAATCCCAGCACTTTGGGAGGCCAAGGCAGGCATATCACCTGAGGTCAGGAGTTTCAGACCAGCCTAGCCAACATGGTGAAACCCCATCTCTACCAAAAATACAAAAATGATCCAGGCGTGGTGGCGGGTGCCTGTAGCCCCAGCTGCTTGGGAGGCTGAAGCAGGAGAACCACTTGAACCCAGAAGGCAGAGGTTGCAGTGAGCCAAGATCGTGCCACTGTACTACTGCACTCCAACCTGCATGACAGAGTGAGACTCCATCTCAAACGCATCACTTTGCATTTAGATAGTGCTTTACAGTTAGAAATGTTTTCCTATATATTATTTAGTTGCTACTTTCAAGAGTACTCTAAGTTGGTTAGGGCAAGAATCATGGGGCTTAGAGAGTTAAAATGAATTTCTCACAATCACTTTAACTGAATTGGAGCAAAAAGTCAAGCATTTTTAATTCCTAGGTATTTCCTGCCATATGGTGCTGCTGTGTGTTTGTACCTTTCCTTTATAACCAGAGTACATACATTCACTAAGCACTTGGTATGGCTCACAGTTTGTGCTCAGTGGTATGGGGGCCAGTTTAAAAATCTATAATCCATGATCTGTTTCAAGTAATGTTTACTCAATGTGATAGCACATATAACATACAGGACACATTCTGTCACAGGCTGAAGCTTACCCAGAAAACACAATCATTTAAACCATGGGATTTTTGTAAATGAACACTGTAAACATTTGTTATATTTTTGAGTAACAAATAGACCTTGAATTACATTGGGAGGAACATGCTTAAAGACACGTCAGAAGTATGATGCACATGCATGTCTCCAACTCAAAACATCCAGGCTTGAGATCATCAAAAAGAAAAACAGAATCTTCATGGAAAACATTTGCCTAGTTTATAACGACAATTGAAAATACTGGCACTGTGATATAAAAAGTGATCAGTACTATAGAACATACCCAAATTCGATTAAATACTCTGAGATAAAAGAAGAGTAAAAAGTTCCTGTGAATGATTAATACTGACTGGAATTGTATCACATTTTTAAGGCAAATTACAAACTAGTATCTATCAAATACTAATCAGTATCTTCATCTGATGTAGTGTTTTTCCTTAATTTAAAGAAATTTTATGTTCTCGTTCCTACAAGCTATATAACTGAGATTATAGTTGAATTCACTTTTCAATTATCAGGCCCTAAACAGAAGTATGTGAGTAAACAAGAGTGTGAAGATGTTTTTAAAAATCATTATTACTTAATGATTATTGGATAAGAAAATGAATCAAATAAAATATATAGCATGTTTCATTTTGAAATTGAAAAACATGTTTTTAAAACTCGCTAGTGACAAAGAAATGTGCTTTAAAATGATACAATTAACAAACACTGAAACTACTAAGAATACCTAACGTCGATAAAATAGTGGGAGTATAAATTGTTCTGGACAGAGATTACCACGGTTTGAGTATGCCCTCCAAAACGCATGTTAAAACTTCATCTCCAGTGTGGCAATACTGAGAGGTGAGGCCTTTAAATGGTGATTGGGTCTTCAGGGCCCTGTCTCATGAATGGATTAATCCATTCATGCATTTAATGGGTTATCATGGGAAGGGAACTGGTGGCTTTATATGAGGAAGAGAGACCTAAGTTATTACGGCAGGATGCTTAGCCCCCTGGTCATGTGCTACCCTTCGCCACCTCAAGACTCTGTAGAGAGTCCCTACCAGCACGAAGATCCTCACGAAATGTGGCCCTTCCATTTTGGACTTCTCAACCTCCTTAAGTGTAAGAAATAAATTTATTTTTTTAATAAATTATCCAGTTTTAGGTATTCTGTTATGAACAACAGAAAACAGACGCAGAGAAGAGTCTTGGCAGGTTAAGAAGTTTTGGCTAGTTAAGCAGGCATTACCAAGGTTCTTTAATATGACAGGTCATTGAGAGGACATTAGGTACCAATGCCCCTAACTTTCCATTTAAAAGCCTACAGTACATTTAATAAATTCTTAAAAAGAACTTTATGTACAAATTTTCACATGTATTAATTATACATATAACTCATTTATAAAGTAAGCAATTTAAATGTCCAGCCATATAAGAGAAGCACTCTATAGAAGCTACATAACTGTAATGGCTTATGAAAAGCTTTCAGGGATATTAAAAATATAATGTATGAAGGGTTTGTGGGGATATGAAATCATGCTCATGCTATTGTGTCAAGTGAAAAGAGCAGGCTGGAAAACTGCAATTATAATGAACCCTCAGGTATAGGGGAGGGAAAATAATAGCAAAGGGATTAGAAAGGAATAGACCAAGCTGTTCAAACTTGTTACCCTGGGATGACAGAAGATTTTGTTGTTAGCTGGGTGCGGTGGCTCATGCCTATAATCCCAGCACTTTGGGAGGACAAGGTGGGTGGATCACTTGAGGCCAGAAGTTAGAGGTCAGCCTCGCCAACATGGCGAAATCCAATCTCTACTAAAAATACAAAAAATTAGCTGGGTGTGGTGGCACATGCCTGTAGTCCCAGCTGCTTGGGAGGCTGAGACAAGAGAATCTCTTGAACCTGGGAGGCAGAGATCGCAGTGAGCTGAGATTGTACCAATGCACTCCAGCCTGGGTGACAGAGTGAAACTCCGTCTCAAATAAAGAAGAAGAAGAAGATGAAGACGAAGGAGGAGGAGGAGGAGAACGAGACGGAGAGAAAAAGTAGTTGTCCTAAGGAATTATCAAAATATTCTATAATAAAAAACATACCTTGTTTCCATCAACTGGTTATGCTTTTACCTTTTGGGGATGAACTCTTCAAGTTTACCTGGCCATTCCCAAAAGTTACCATCACATATCCCAGGAGCCGCACTTAACAATAGTGCGTTTAGATTCCCAACAACCATCCGACACCTCCCCAGCCCAACACAGTGGCTGGCAGCTAGATGGGTGCTTGTGGAACTCTGCTTCCAGCGGCTCGAGGCATGATAAGGAATCACTAGAAAGGAGAATGGAAGATGAAGAGCTTGGGGGTGGGGATTCAGTCCCTTAACTCACTTAAATCAGAGTAGCTGCTATTCATCTGTTTTGTTCTCTTTTTTTAGGTTAGTTTCTGTTTTTGTTTTTTAAATTAGGAGCAAAGCTACCTGCAAAACAATATGCTTTGTCATCGTCCATAACGTGACTCCTGCCAGTGTTCCCAACCCAAACCCATCTGACTCGTGAAGCTCTCCAACCCTGTGATATTACCCTCTTTTTTCTAATCCTACCCTTAGATCAGTGCTTCTACTCTTGACTACAAATTAGAGGCATGTGGGAAGTTTTTAAAACATACAATACCTGGGTCCACCTTTAGAGATTCCAATTACACTGCTCTGGATGGGGCTCGAGCGTGAGTTTTGTTCTTGTTTTTGATTTCAATAGGTTTGGGGGGAACACACAGTGTTTGGTTACATGGATAAGTTCTTTAGTGGTGATTTTGTGAGATTTTGGTGAACCCATCACTCAAGCAGTGTACACTGTACCGAATGTGTAGTCTTTTATCCCTCATCCCCCCACCCTTCCCCTGTGTCCCCAAAGTCCATTGTATCATTCTTATGACTTTGTGTCCTAAGAGCTTACTTCCAACTTACAAGTGAAAACATATGATGTTTTGTTTTCTGTTCCTGAGTTATTTCACTAAGAATAATGGTCTCCAGCTCCATCCAGGTTACTGTGAAAGCCATTATTTCATTTCTTTTTAGGACTGAGTAGTATTCCATGGTGTGCGTCTGTGTGTGTGCGTGTGTGCATGTGTGTGTCTGTGTGCGTGTGTATCTGTGTTTATGTGTGTGTATGCGTGTGTGTGTCTGTGTCTCTGTATGCGTGTCTCTGTGTCTGTGTGTGTGTGCATGTGTGTCTGTGTGTGTGTGTGTATAACATTTTCTTTATGCACTCATTGATTGATGGGCATTTGGGCTGGTTCCATATTTTTGTGATTGCTAATTGTACTGCTATAAACATGTGTGTGCAAGTGTCTTTCTCACATGACTTCTTTTCCTCTGAGTAGATACCCAGTAGTAGGAGTGCTGAATTGAATGGCAGAAGAGTCCTTAGGGAGAAGGGGCTCTGCTTTACATATCTGGATTACAGCTCTTTCCGATGGACTGGGGAAGGGTAGTGCAAGCCTGTCTGGATGTGTTAAAAACAGGTGTGGCAGTAGAGACAGCAGGTGCAGACCACCTCTGAGAGGTCTGGCTGTCAAGAAGAAAAATGCCCTAGAGCTCAATTAGCAAAGCTGAAGCATAAAGTGGAGGAAAAGTTCCTGCCTCATTTTGATCTGATGTTAATGAGAAAAGGCCCCCAAGTATCCAGTGATTTTTAATTATGTGCTTTCTTATTACAGATCACGTATAATTAATATAACACAGTACAACTTCGATTTAACATTATATAATGATATATCTGTGGGTGGATAATAATGTAAATTCCTCATTGGCATCCAAAATGGGACAGATTAAATCCCAATTATTTGTTAAAAACTTCCAGAAGAATTTTTACATTGCAGAACTTTTTCTTAAGTTAAATGCAAATTAGCTGGTTAAGAAGGAAATATAAAACTTCTCTAACGTTTGAGTCCACTGGAAGCTTAACTTTTCAAAGAAGTACTCAGCCTGACAACAGTGAAATATTTAAATTTCTTCCAAAAATCCCAAATTCTGAAACACCTCCCAAAAATATACAATCAGGTAGAAGTTGAGAATTAACATGTGAATACATGAATTGTTATAATCGTATTAATAAAAATAAACTCAAGACTTGCCCTACACTCAGAATCTGTAGAAATTATCTTGATGAGGCATTTCAGCCTGGGCTATTGCGCAGAAATGGGCCTGAGGCTACTATCTCTAGAGTGTCTGGCTTGCAAGTTTGGCCCTGGGCTGGCATCTGGAAACTTGGTCATTGGAGTGTTCGCTCCATCTCTTTCTGATAAAGACGGTTTGTTGTGCACAGACGGTCTATACAAACAATGCGATTTATGTGGAATAGCTATTTTTCTTAAATTTTGATAGTTGCTAGGCAGAGGCGTGCCTGAGTGACTGCTCCCCTCTCCCCACCCTCCCAACAGGTAACTTCCTCGCATGCTCAGTCTCTAATGAACTTTCTGGAAAGAAACCCTGTATACATGTTACTGCATTTTTTTGCTGCTGAAGAAAGGAGCACCCTCAGAGTTCCCTCGGAGGAGATAGAAAACACTAGAAGCCTCCGCATGGATCTCTAGTCTCTGCCTATCTTTTTCCCTGCTGATCCTATTATGTTTCCTTTCCCTGCAGTAAACTTCAGTGGATAGTGCAACTACACTTAGCATTGCTTAATGACTGGGAGATGCGTCATCAGGCAATCGTCACTGTGATCATTATGCGATCACCCTGGAGTATACATACACAAACCTAGATGGTCCGGCCTCCTACACACCTAGGGTATGTGGTGTGGCCTACGGCTTCTAGGCTACCAACCTGTACAGCATGCTACTGCACTTAAAACTGCAGGCGGTTGTAACAACGGTAAGTATTTGTGTATCTAAACATATCTAAACACAGAAAAAGTACAGTAAAAATAAGGTATTATACTGTTACAGGACTACCCTCATACATGCAGTCTCTTGTTGACTGTAATGCTGTTACGCGGCTCACATGACTATATCTATTAAATCCTGTGAGTATGTCCAGCAAATCACAGAATGTGTGGGTGGTCTTTGAGATCCTCAGGAAAGCACTTAAACACACACACAGGCACTCAGGGACAAAGTTAAACATGCGATAAATTCACACATACGCAGTGGCTGGCACTGAACGCAGCAGGCTATATACCTCTCAAATGTATTTGCTATTTGCATTTAGCAAACTTTGCCTCCTCAGCAGAACACAAAAGAGAGTTCCTGAGAGCTTTCCATATCATTAATAAATTTCTTTGCCTCATCTCAATTTACTCCATAATTATGATAAAATAATAAGCATATTTATTGCGCTTGCAATTTACAACCAATTTTATCTTAATTTTCTTAATCTTGGCAAATTTCCTGTGAGGAAGCCATTCACTAGCACAGGTGAAGAAATGGGGGACAACAGGATGAAGGTCAGGGCTCTGATCAAGGTTAAATTACTTCACACTCACAGAATATGGAAGAGTTGAAATTAGACCCAGTTATTAAAATCTCGAGTCCCTGGCTTCTCCTGATTTTAAGTAATTCCCTCAAATGTGGTTTATAGACAGACATTTATACCAGCAAAGAAGTTGCATTAGCCCTCAGTGAAATGAGAAGAAAAAGTAACATAATTTTGCCACACATTTTTAGCTATGTTCTGCCTTTTTAGGGTTAAAATACCCATTTTGTTGGAAGACTGTACAAATAATAATGGCTTTTCTTATTTATAAATTTTATGTTTTTTTCCTAATTGTTTGTAACATCTGCATAGAGTAAAATTAAAAGAAGACAAATCTAGAAAGGCCCTGTTGGAAAGGTTTTAGAATTTTTCCAGTTAGCCAAATTTCACAGTACTAGAATGTTTTTTCCTATCGCCATATCTGTCAGAAAATTAATTTCAACTGCAATGGCCTCGGTTCTGCTCCTAGTTCTCCCACTGATCGGTAAGTAGCACGAGGCAGGTCACCCTCCCTCTCTGGGCATCAATTTCCTTGTTAACAAAGAGTAGGTGAGTTCCTTAGAGGTCTACGATTTTATAAATTCCTGAACCTGTTTGTTCAGACCTACAGTACCCAGAATTGGCCAGAAGATGACAGCAGAGTTCTACTTTAGCCAGATTGTGCGCCGAACAGGTGAGCGGGCCGCCTAGAGCACTGTGCTGAAAGATCAAATGTGGAAGGTTATATTGCAATTACCAAAAATACGAAAGAAACATTCACATGTTAGCCGCCTCTAACATGCTGTGTCAAGAAACAGCTACATTTCAGAGAGGAAGGTCTCTGTCTTTTAATTTAAAAGAGGACTACATGATTGTGAATTCCTAGAAACAGAAGCTTAAGGTCCGTTTTAAAGATAGAACTACTGAATGCCCAATGCCTCCCTGCTAGGAAATGGCAGAGCCCAAACTTAAAGACAGGTCTCTGACTCCCAGGCCAATGTCCTACACTTAACATGTTGCAAAGCTGTCTCAGAAAACAGATTTGCTTTGACATCTAGAAGAGGCTCTCAAGGAACTCTCCAGTGGCCAGCACCAAGCACAACAGGCCACATACATGTCAAATGTATTTGCTATTTGAATTTATCAAAAGTCCCCTTCTCAGCAGAAGATGAAAGGGCGTGGACCCTGGACCAGAGTTCACCAAGGACACCAGTTTCCACGACCCACTAGCGAAAGTGGGAAAGTGCTGACACGGAAATTCAAACAGCACCCTTTTGCATGAGTATCCAAGAGACAGGGAGTTCTATGACTAAAGAGTGGGTTCCCTGTCTGATGGCCTCAATGACAATCTTTTTTGAAAAATGGAAAAATGAGTAGCATTCCTGTATATCCTTCACCTAGCTTAATGTTAACAGCTTACACAATCTCAGTACAGTTATCCAAACCAGCAAATTCACGTTGGTACCATATTAACTAAACTATAGGCCTTATTCAGTTTATCGGATTTCCCACTTATGTCTGTTTGCTATTTCAGAATCCTATCCAGGATCCAAATTGCATTGTGTTATTTCTCTTTAACCTCCTCCAGCGTGTCACATGTAACAGTTTCTCAATCTTTCCTTGTCTTTCATAATCTTGACACTTCCTCAGTATATCAATGGGTTATTTTGTAGACTGTCCCACAATTTAAGGCTGTCTGCTGTTTTCACATGATTAGATTGAAGCTACTTATTTTTTTTGAAAGGATGACCCAAAAAATCATTCTGTGTCCTTCTCAGACATCATATCAAGGAGCTGATGTCAATATGTCTACTACTAGTGATGATAACTTTGATCACTTGGTTAAGGTGACACCTTTCTTCTCTGGAAAGTTAGTCTTCTCACCTGTAACTAATGCCTATCTTGAGGAAGAGACTCCGAGCCCATACAAATATCTATTTCTTCTCAAAAATTTCCCTCCTGATTTTAGCATCCATCGGGTGCCTTACCTGTAGTCGTTATTAATGTTTGCCAAACAGTGATTTTTCTATTTCCCTTTCTCCTACATTTATTAATAAAAGTTTTTCTGCAAAGACTGGTCCGTTCTCCCTCATTCATTTATTTATTTGCTTATTTATTTATACCAGTATAGATCCATGGATATTTCTTTTATCCCATGGATTAAAATCTAATACTACCATTATGTTCATGCTTAAATTGTTCCAAATTTGGAAATCAAGAGCCTTTAGGTAGGCTCCTATGTTCTGTTAACAAGTCCTCTTTCCTGTCTAAGCACTTCCTTATTTTTTAGTACCACAAGATGCTCCAGGCTCATCTGGTATTTTGCCTTCCCCAGCCCTGGAATCAAGCACTTCTCTAAGGTGTCCTGGCTCTTTTTATTAAAGAATGCAATTTAGAAATGAAACTGTGAAACTCCATCTCTACTAAAAATACAAAAATTAGCCGGGCATGGTGGCAGGCACCTGTAATCCCAGCTACTCAGGAGGCTGAGGCAGAGAATTGCTTGAACTGGGAGTTGGAGGTTGCAGTGAGCCAAGATCGCGCCACTGCACCCCAGCCTGGCGACAAAGCGAGACTCCATCTCAAAATAAACAAAACAAACAAAAAAACTGTTGAATGAAAAGTCAGGAGATAAATAATAACACTTACGTAAATTTGGAACACACGCCTACATAAAAATGATCTGTTTTACAAAGATGTGTGTGTGTCTATTTGGCACATACCAGTTCCTGCATATCATGGCGGGAAGCAGAATGGAACTGGATATGAAGGGAAAGAGTAAGACAAAATAAGAGAAATGCATTTTCACTGAACCAAGATAATTACCTGTGATGCACTGGAAGTGTAACTAATTCCAGTGTCCTCTCTTGAAGTAAAAATCAAACTAGGCAATGTGTAAGAAGGAAATGAAATAATCAAAGGCCAATAATAAGATAAGTCTTTAACTTAAAAAAAGTTTTACTCATATTAAATTTATTGTCATTCAAGGCCTCCAGAAGTTAAAGGGTAAGAGGCTTTTTAAAATTCAGCACTTGAAGATATTTTAATTCAAAATGCCACGTGAAAACAGGATAAATGCATTACAATGCTTTGAATATCCAACACTGGATCTATTAAATATATTGTTTTAGTAATGGATTTTTTTTTTTTTTTTTGAGACAAGGCCTCACTCTGTGTGCCCAGGCTGGAGTGCAATGGTGCAATCTCGGCTCACTGTAACTTCCACCTCCCAGGTTCAAGAAATTCTCCTGCCTCAGCCTCCCGAATAGCTGAGATTACAGGTGAGCACCACCATGCCTGGCTAATTTTTGTACTTTTAGTAGAGATGGGGTTTCACCATGTTGGCCAGGCTGGTCTCGAACTCCTGACCTCAAGCAATCCTCCCACCTCAGCCTCTCAAAGTTCTGGGATTACAGGCATGAACCACCATACCCTGTCTAGTAATGGAGCTTTATAACTGTCATGAAAATTCATCATTATCAGAGTACATCGGTTATTCCTTGGGCTTTTTCTGCCACAAGGGAAAACTAATCTCTTCATTCTCCATGTTCATTTCATGCCAGCCACTGTAGTCCTTTCTCCATCTTCTGGACAACTGGAGCCTGGCCTCCTTGGGCGTGCACTACGGGTGACCCTCCTGTTTGCACTGTTCTTCCTCCACAGTATCACATGTCCAGCTTCTTCCCCAGACATTCGGCCTGACTGCCTATCGAAATGACCTCTCCTCCATCCATTATTATGTCCAGTGCAGTTTTATTTCACCAGCTGTTTCATTTAAAGTATTTTACTTTACACGGCGATTGTCACTCTCCCCCCACTAGAATGTAAGGCTCTTCAAGGCCTATTCATTGTGATGTTACCCAGTACTAGGAATGGTGCCAGGCAAAGATTGGATGCTCCATACATGTCATCCTCAGCTTGCAGACATGTACTTCTTGGGAATGATTCATTCAGATGCAGTTTTCAGCCCTGGGACAGAGCTTTCTCCGAGTCTCTACCTCTCTTCTTAGCTTTAGGAGCCAATCAGTAGTATAACCAGTACATATGACACCAGAACAAATTACTTTTTAACATGTCTCTCCTATATGCAACAAAATTGTTTTAGTCATCATAATAATAGAGAAATTTGCAAACAAGGAAAACTTTATTTTGTTGAATTCAATATATAATGAAGCCAGCAGTAAAATAAAAATAATAGGAGAAGTAAAATAATTATATTTACATCCTTTTTAGAAAAGGGAAAAAATGTATACCATGGTTCATATTTTATTTCACTGATTTAAATGTTAGGCACAAAAGCTCTTCGAGTGGTCATTGAATTGAAGTAATTCAAATTACTTCTTCATCTTCACAAACTCTGTGTTATTACTGTTGATTTCAAATCTACTATTTAAAATCAGGAATTGGTAGATATAAGTTGCTCTTAAAGTGAGCTGGGATATTCTGAGCCATTGCTAATTTATGCACAAAACGAACATGTGTAGCTGAGTTTGCATGCACTGAGAACTGACTGTGTAACTGGGAAGTCTCTAAATTAGCTTTCATATAGATAGAATACAGTGTGTTCAAAGATACATGATTCTAAAATGTGAGAATTTCGAGCTTACATATTTATTCTTAAAACTCAACTGTAAGCAACTGCAGCAGAAGGTTTTTAAGGGGAAGAATATGTTATCACTGACACTGTTTAGAAGTACCTGCACATGCTGATAAAAAAAAAAGCATATAGATTGTATTTTATGTTACTAATATTTTTAAATCTGTAGACACCACCCCCTCTTACTGTCCGTATTGGGTCGGGCCTCTCCAGTCTTCCGGTCCTGCTACACCACTGTGCACGTTCAGATACTTGGAATGAAACTTAACATTTCCTTTCCTAACACTTTCACTTTCACATGGCACCTGGATGCCGATCCACACTGTCACCTGGCTTTTTCTCCCTCTGATTTCCATCTTCTGCCAGAGTCCAAAGGTCCCCCAAAGCCCACATTCCCAGGCCTCCAAAGTAAAAGTTTAAAGCCTCACAATCCCCTAGAAACTCCCCAAAGGCTAAAAACCTAAAACTCACGAAAAGCATCCAGCTATTCCACAGAGGAATGAGGAGGAGGAAGGGAGAGTCATCAACACTCTACTCCAGGAAGAGGGATGTCTCATTTTCTCTAATTCTCCTGCTCTCCCTGCTTGGCTTCTCAGACCCATCTCCTCAACTCTTCCCACTACATACCCTTCATTTCTACCAGCAGTGTTATAAACCAAAAAGAAAAAAGAAAAGAAAAAGCCTGTGTCTCTCGAATTTCAAGTTTGTATTTGCTATTCTCATTACTTGGTATTGAGAAATACAAATGTAATTTCTACCTAAATAATTCCTATCCATTATTCAAAATTCTGTTCAAGTATCACCTCTTCTGAAAATTCTCTCCCTACGTCCCCCTGTCTCCTTCATGGCAGGTTCCAGAAAGATTTAGTCATTTTCTCTTTTATGCTGTTTCTGTACTTGAAAAAAACCTGTATAATTTATATGTTTCACTCTACTCACTGTGATTTCTTTCAGTGCAGAGCCTATGAGTTTACTCATCTTGGTAATTCTGACTCTTAGGGTATGTTCAGTTTATGGAAAAATGTTTGATTGAAACAGAAAATTAAAGGTACAAGGCATGTTTTGGAGCCAATTGTAACTTAAAAATTCACAGCCACACCTCACCCCTCAAGCCACAGAGGTTTGACATAACCTTCGGAAGGGTTGACACACTGATTTCTTTGTGCTTTCACTAATTTATTCCCATGTCTACTTCCAACAAGTTTTCTAGACCAGGTGACATTACTTGCCATCCCTTATCACAAGCTGATGATTATTATGGGATAACTAAAGGCATAGTGGTCATCAAAGGCTGTGTACATGGCTAGTGAATCCAGGAAATGAAATATGAAAACATTAGGTAGCTGATTGCACTCTAATTTCTAAAGAAAACTCATTGCCATGAGTATAATATTTCATTTCCCAAACACATAACAAATGAATTAATGAAAATTAAATATTGCTTTGTTCGTATAGTATTTTGGGTTATTCTCCTTAATCATGTTTCCTCTCTAAAACAGGATTATACATCTCTATTTACTGTCAAATGACTTGTCATACATTCTGTGGGAAAGGACCATAGTCTCACCTCACTGATTCTGTGCTTGGCCATCACGTGATGTGCAATGGCCATGTGACCAAAGAACGGTGAGGAGACATTTGCCATGATTAAACAAAAGCCTTTAACGTAACTGTGTGGTTTGGCTGAAGCTTTTCGGTCCTTGCCCTCCACCATGAGAATATCACCTCTCCAGGCAGGGGCTGCTGCCTTTTCAGTTGAGTTCCACAATGCAAAGAAACACAGAGCGGAACTACACTGACCCAGACTTATGCCCTGCGGCACTCATGGTATATGAGCGCGAATTAAATATTTATTGTAAACCACTCAGCTTTACATTTGGTCTTTATAGAGAACATAGAAGAAAACCTTATGCAGAAGGCAAATTATTGAAGACTGATTTTTTTAAATGTAAAAATAAGAATGATATCATATTGCCTTTTTATAACTTGGCACATTAAAAAGTACTAAATAAATATTTTGAATTAATATAATTGCAATAAAGTAAAACAGGTTGTGTTGAATGATGTAGAAATTAAAACTTAGAAAATTAGTTCCCCTTTGTGTATTAGACATCTGTTGTTTTTGTCAGTTCAGAATTTCTTCCTCTACTCCCAGTAACAACACATTTTAGAGGCAAGTAATTCTTCTAAGGTTCTTAATCATAGGACACTGGTTTCCCAGACCACAAGTTTAAGCACATAACCCAGGTTTGGCCAATCATAGCACCTCATTTTCTCGATCACAGTGATTGGTGCTTGGATAGGAACATAATCTAGGATGATAGAGTCCTTCCTTGAATTTCTGTATACTGAAATGGTTGGCGAAAACTCCCACCTTTTTTGATGGCTTCACAGCTGTAGTAAAATGTAGCCATGCCCAAAAGGTATAAAGAAAAAGGGAGGCCAGGCACGGTGGCTCACGTCTGTAATCTTAACATTTTGGGAGGCCAAGGTGGGTGGGATCACCTGAGGTCAGGAGTTCGAGACCAGCCTGGCCAACATGGTAAAACCCTGTCTCTACTAAAAATACAAAATTAGCCAGGCATGGTGGTGTGTCCCTGTAGTTCCAGCGATTTGAGAGGCTGAGGCAGGAGAATTGCTTGAACCTGGGAGGAGGAGGTTTCAGTGAGCCAAGAGGGTACACTGCACTCCAGCCTAAGCAACAAGAGGGAAACTCATTTCAAAAAAAAAAAAAAGAAAGAAAGAAAAAGGAAAGAAAAATAGAACAAAGTCAGCAAAGAAAGTAGCAGAACTGAGAGAATGTTGTGAGGGCTCCTGAGTCTTTCGCCCAGTCCTTGAAATCCCATGTCTACCTTATTAATGTAGCTCTCTTCTCTGTGACCAATCCTGGTACTAAAAATTCCCTCTTTGCCTAAGTAAATTAAAATTGAGTGTCTGTATCTCAAATACTATTGAATGTAATTTGAATTAAAGTAGGTTTCAACCACTGGTTTATAAGTCAAAACAGAGCAAAACATTAAATGGATCCATTTCAACAAGTTGGGTTGTAAAGAATGATGCTCTTGGGAGCATGTCAGGGAACCCTAATCAGTGGTCCATTCTACCGAAATAATTCCTATCAACTATTCAAAATTCTGTTCAAGTATCACCTCTTCTGAGAAGTCTCTCCCTATGTCCCCCTCTAGCTCTAAATTAGTAAGGATCAAGGATAGGTTGTTCCTGAGCCTTTCCAGAGCTTCCACCCACATCCAGAGAAGACCTTTCCCCCTTAATGTATCAACTGAATGACTGAGACACAGAAAAGTGATTTACATACAAAACATACAACTAATGTAGGTGCCAGTGAAGGGCATGAGGGGGCACGACGCACATGGTTGCGGGCTTTAGAGGACCGGAAATACCAGCTTATTCCAAGAACTGTATTTCCAGAAATACTGAAATAAATATAGAAAATACAAGGAAAGCACAAATTCAAAGATGTTTCTACCCACTGATGGGAAAGTTGTAAAGCTAAACCAAACAGAAAAAGCCAGAGTGCTTTAAGTGATTATAGATTCCAGTATTTCAGGAGAGGCCCAGGTTTTTCAGACCAGATCTTCTCATATCATAATTTTTAAATGACAACGAAATGAAAGAATTACAAATCTTTGCAGAAGTTGTTCTTGTGAGAGGGAAATTCACAGGGACTGAACACAACTTCTGTGTGTCTGAAATACGATTCTGACTTAGCCAGAAAACATTGTTCCAGATGTCCAATTAAAGCCTAAAATCATTAAAGATAGACAGGATGGATAGGCGGATTGTAGATAGATAGATAATAGACATACAGAATCTTTCTGAAAAATAGCCTAGCTCATTCAGCAAATATGTTACAGCCTATGAACTCCCTAAACCATCACCAAACAGCATAAAATAGACTAACTTGATCCCCAAGAGAGCCTGCAGGTCAAGATGAGACGGCACCTGAAAGACTTTCCACACATGGCCTAAACATTGGCTTCAGAGATCACATGTGAGCTCTATATTTTAAAGGGAAGAACATACAAATAATCATAGCTACATTCTTGAAGCTTTTTTCTGCATCCATTTACCTAAATGATTCTGTACAGTGACTACCATTTCTCACCTATGAGGAAAATACTGTTATTTTTGTTTACAGCTGAAAAATAAAATGGAGCTCAGAGGTCTCTAACAAATTGGAAAACTTGTTGTGGTAACTTATCACATTACCACAACATATGGAATGTAGTACCACTAGCCTTGGGTTCCTACCTACAAGGAGCAGGTAGGAACCCAAGGCTAGCACTTTCCATATGTTGTGGTACAACGATGAGTAATTCATCAGGGGTAACGTAGAGTGGTGGTGAGAGTCAGGCTTTTCTCCAGTGCCACTGATCGAGCCATTCATCAAATATTTAATATGATAAATATTTGATGAATGGCTTGACCAATAGCATTAAGTCTAACGGCCTCACAGCCATCTGTAATATGCTCCCTATTTATTTTGTTGGTATTAATTCCCACTGTGACCTTTCATGGAATTACCTCCACAAATGCCACATAATGCAAAAGTGCAGGGAAGAAGCTCAAAGTTTGGGATCAGAGGACAAAGAAGTAAACTGACTTCCCTGAAGTCAAACACTGAGGACTGGAGAAGTGACTGGCAATCTAGTTTTGCTGGAATAGAGGTTGTGTGGAGGAGACTAGTGGGCGTAAAGAAAGACTGATGATAGCCAAATTGCAAATGAGCTTGAATGATCGTTACTCTGAAGGCAATAGAGAGCCAAGGAGTGGCTCCTAAATGGAGGAGTAACATGACTGGGGCAACATACAAGCAAGTATCTGATAAATGCTTTTAGAGGATGAAGTTGATATCAGACCAGATCCCAAAAGGATGCGGCATTCTTCAGTTAGGATACACTGAGGAGGATTTATTTACAAAACAAGTAACTACAGAGGGAAGAACAAGGTGTAAAGAAACTACAGGGAGCAGGAAGGAACCCAAGACTAGTAGCAGCAGAGCTATAGTAGCTTAATGGAGCAAGAAGAGAGAGGGGCTACCCAAACCCAGGGGAGAAAGCTGTATAGTGCAAACTACCCAGAAAGGAGCAGTGACATTCTGCCACAGCCAGCCAGAGGTCGCTTCACAGGGAAGAAACTAGAGGAATAAAGACTGACTTTGCTTCTCTATCACTCTATCTCCTGCCAGCGCTTCCCACTGGACAAACCCAACAAGCAGCTGTAGTATACTCAAGCCCTCCAAAGAATTCACGTAAAGGAGCTCCCCAGGAAGAAAGCAGAGGCAGGAGAATGGAGGGGATCTGGAGGCCCAAACCAAAGATTCCTGGCTCAAAGTCTTCCAAATAATGAGAAAAATTCTATTGCAGTATAGTTTACAGACAACTTTTAGTTACCTGTATTAAAAGAAGAGCAAGTAGAAACAACAGTAGGATAGACGAAATTGTTACCAGTATATAAGATACTGTATTCCCAATGATTGTATAAGATAACTATATTTCCTAAACCTCCTTTTTCTTTCAACTAGTGTTCTAAATAGTCCCACAAAACCAGGACTATGAGATGCTAACATTTCACTTGGCACAATCACCTTGAAGTAACAACATTAACTTCCTTCACTGCTTCTCTAAATGGTATTTATTTAATTGGTCTTCAGAACTAAGTTACTATTTCAGTGTAACTGTTGACTTGCATAAACTCAAAAGAAATACCTTTTCATATTCCAGTAGGCATGAAACATACTATTGGTGTTGTCTTGACGTTATGTTATATATTTTAATTCCTACTACAAGTTTTCTCTGCTTAGAACTTGCTCAGTCCACTTTTCTGCAGAACAGACATTACTAAAGCAAAATAATTTTCTGCTTGTATATATTGATCAAAATATGGAAGCCTAAAAGAAGCACGCTGTTTGAAAAACACTGTGAAATATCATGCAGATGTGTGTTCTTATCTAAAGCCAAATTCTTCCCTTCTTTTAGTTCCTCTTTTTCTGGATACAGGAAATATATTCCCTTTTGAAGAGGCAATATGCCTGGGCCTCCCTCTTTCTCCTCACCAGTGTCTAAAAGGAATTATTCCACTTCCAAGTCTCTTTCAAGGCCACAGGAGACTCTATCAGTGCAGTCTATGTTTAGAGTCAAACACCATCATCCTTTCAGAAGGCAGCACAGCAGCTATCTCAAGAGATAGAGCAGTAGGACGGGTCCCCAAGCAGATACCCTCCTGTCCAGTCTCAGGCTCCATCTGCGTCAGGTGTCATTGAAATATATCACCCAATAAAAGTTACATGAAGTCTTAGTGACATAGATTTAGTCAGCTTCTTTCTTTCAGATGTTCAACCCAAAAAACCTGGGAGACCTTAAGCATTACCTATTATCTCTTTTCACCAAACAAAATTATAAATGAACTAAAAAAGTCTACAAACCCTCCTATCTTCCTCAGCAAACTAAAATAAAGAGAGATTCCTTGCTCCTGAATGGTGGGTGTGAGTAAGACGGGGAGAAAAATAGTAGAATAGATTAGATTAGTCTGGTTAAACAAAATCCTGTTTTACACTCGTGACAATGCTACCTGGTTCATTTGGTCCGTTTTAACTGATTGCCTTCACTGTGCCCAGTTTCTGGAGTTTGCACAATTTAAGCTACATTTCCCATCCAACAGAATATTAAGAAAAAAGAATATTTATAAAATTATTAGAGTGACATGAGCTAGGTTAAAGAATAAGATTATGGGTGGTGATGACCCTATAAATATTATAGAGCATATATAATCAGGAATATAAGGGTTTGTGGCACAGATACGAACCAGCCTGGGTTTGAAAGACAGAATTGGGATTGAGAAAGAGAAGAAAGAAGGATTTGGTGGGGAATGCCGTGCGAATGATAAAAAGATAATAGCAGAGAGGACATCAGTGCTCTGGGACTATTTGGCTGGTACCACTTGTAGAATTATTTTTGTGGGGGTGGAAACAAAGGAAGGAATCACAGAATCTAATGACAACTGAAATAATCTCAGTGCTAAGCACTGATAATCATAGAGACAGAATAAAAAGGAAAAAAGTAATCACAAGACTTTGCAAAGAAGCCTTACCATTCTTCTCACCCTTGCCAACAAAATTATTTTTCTCCCACAACGCCAGGACTATGAGATTCTAACGTTTTACTTGGCACAATCACCTTTAAGTAACAACATTAACTTCCTTCACTTCTTCCTAAATACAAGATATTGAATTTCAGTATGAGAGCCCATGTCTAATTCTAGGAAGTCACTCATTGCAGAAATGGCATATAATTGCTCTGCTGGCCAGTGGGAAGAGGATATGTTTATTACTAGACAAGACAGTCCTGTTTCCAAGAGGAATCCGAGACAAATAATGCTGCCATGTATATAAACAATAAAAGAACAAAGGTATTTTACAAATAAAGTTGTCCACTGAGTAGAGTCATTGCTAAATGCAGAAAGCATGTATCTCACTATGGGGTAAACATTGAGACTTCTTTCAACTCTCTGTAAAAAGTTTCTGTCCAAAGTCCCAATTACCAGCAATATGGGACACAGCAAAAGTCACTTACAGTCTTATGCCATACATGATATATTCTACATTAAAAATAAAATGATAAGTCATTTCATTGTGAAACTTAGAATGGAATTCAAGCCAGCTTAACTGCATTATCTTGTGACATTCACCCATTACTATTGATTGATCAAAGTGTTTTCTTTGTCTGCATGCTGAGCTAACACAGATTAATTACTCCAGGATCCATTTAAAATTAGATCAAACAAGGCTACATTATAATTGGCCAGACACAACAAGGAGGCAGGGAAAGGCGTAGCACTATAAGTGTAATTTATTTTTCTAAAAGAGCATGCTGAATGTAACCTCCCCTCAACATGAAGTAACTATAATGCTGACAGATGACATTTTTGTTTTATTTGTTGTATGTCTTGTTCAGAACACTGTATATAAGAGAAATTTTACTTCTAAGATCTCTAGGGCTTGCTGAGGAATGACTTTTATCAGCGTTCTTCAAGATTCATTTCATATAAAGGTATGTTGATATAAAATTTTTAAAGAAAACACTTTGAAAATGAAAAAGCATAAATAGCTCGGATGGTTTAAAAAATGCGTTCGGCCGGGCGCGGTGGCTCAAGCCTGTAATCCCAGCACTTTGGGAGGCCGAGGCGGGTGGATCACGAGGTCAAGAGATAAGACCATCCTGGTCAACATGGTGAAACCCCGTCTCTACTAATACAAAAAAATAGCTGGGCATGGTGGCGCGTGCCTGTAATCCCAGCTGCTCAGGAGGCTGAGGCAGGAGAATTGACTGAACCCAGGAGGCGGAGGTTGCGGTGAGCCGAGATAGCGCCATTGCACTCCAGCCTGGGTAACGAGCGAAACTCCGTCTCAAAAAAAAAAAAAAAAGCGTTCATCTCATATGAGAAAAAAAATTCATTTATCCTGATGTATACTGGACCCTAGTTTTTCTTTTCAGATTCCACTGAGTAGCAGTCATTTCTTTTGATAGAATTTACCACGGTCTCCAACTAGGGGTAGGTCCTAATTAATCCACATCTATAAAGGTAATCCTATGCATCTTGTTTGTTTAAGATAAACTAGGTCTATACCAATCAATTAATAATAATTATCTGGCCATGGAGATTTTGTGAATTTTGTTCAGTGGTATCCACACTAGCCCTCTGAGTAGTCTAAGTTTGCTTCAGGCAGTGTCCTGTCTGTGAACACAAAAGGAACCAGTCTAAGAATGAAGCCAGTAACACTGTAAATGGCAGAGCGAAAGTGAAGAAAAATCAAGTTCTTGACGAAAGAGTTGTACCACTTGACCAGCCCACCCTGAAGCTGGGTCTACGTCTGGATTTTCCCATAAAATGAATCAAGTTATCACCTGGTGTTTAAGCCAGGCTGAGTCATATTTTCTGTAAATGCTGTTCAAAAGTATTCTTACCGCTACATAACGTATGTTGTTCAATTTTTCACAGAGCCTATAGTCAGAGAATAATAAATTGAATCTTAAAGACTGCTGGGTATTCAAGAATATTTTTATTTGTCTAAATATGAAAAAGTAAAGAAAAAGCAATATGAAGAAGGTAGGATCATTTTTAGGAGTTGTAAGTGATGGTGGCTCCTGGGTCCAATGTTTGCTACTATGTCATTATCACAAGCAATCTTATCACTGCTGAGAATGGTAAGAACACCGCCCCTCATTATTGGGATCACTATGAGCTTCCTAATTTGAGTTTTGAACTTCAATCATAGAAGAGATTGCAACCTTAGTGTTTTAGAGTCTGAAAGGAACTAAGCAAAATGTGTATGAGAAAAGTAACATATATAAACATATTCATATATTATTTAAGATTATTTCATTAAATGATAATCTAACCTTACACTGGAAAACTAAAAAGTCAACCGAGAAGAGAACAGGTAAAGAAAAACAGCATGAGCCGGGCACGGTGGCTCACACTGGTAATCCTAGCACTTTTAGGAGGCCGAGGCAGGTGGATCACCTGAGGTCAAGTTTGAGACCAGCCTGACCAACATGGAGAAAACCTGTTTCTAATAAAAATTCAAAAATTAGCTGGACGTGATGGTGCATGCTTGTAATCCCGGTTACTCGGGGAGGCTGAGGCATGAGAATGACTTGAAACTGTGAAGCAGAGGTTATAATGAGCCAAGATTACATCGCTGCACTCCAGCCTGGGTGATAAAACGAGATTCTCTTTCAAAAAACAAAAACCAAACAAAAAAACAACAGCACAGAGTAAGGATCTTAAGACACGGTTAAATTCCTCTCTGCCTTTTAGCTGTGTGATCTTGTGCTGATTACTTAAACTTTCTGAGGCACTCCCTTCAGCAATAAAACAAAGTAATAATAAAACTTTCAAAAGCTATTAAGAGGATGATATTAGATAGTATAAAAAAGCTTAATAAAATCTTCATTATTCACATATGATTTCCACAAAATGAATAACATTTAACTTAGTTTGAAAGATAAAATGTGTATGGTAAAATACCAATTCATTTCCTTGTTCCAGGCTGCTAACTTTCCATTGTCTGAAGAATAACTTGAAAATACTTTAGAATAGAATTCATAGTCTTCACAACTTACAACCTGCCTTCAATATAGGTTTCCAGCTTCATCTCCTACTACTCATCTTTACAAATTCTGCTTGCCAGTAAGCCTGCCATCCAGCATTCCCAGACAGCTCATTCTCAGCATCCCCATGTGTAGCCACTTACATATCTTGGCTCTTGTTGTTCCTTCTTGAAGAATACTCTCTCTCTGCCTACCTAACATCTACCCATGTCTTTTAATACATTATTATTATTTACTATTTTTAACGGACTACTATGTCCTAAAGCCCAGTTCAAATGCCACCTCTTTCATGGGGATTCATACACTACCACTAGTTGTCATCCTTCATTCTCTAAACTTCTACAGCCCTTGATTTGTAACTTGCTTGCTCTTAAAAGCAAAACCAAACAAAATGAAAAGATATTATACAACAGTCACATGTAAAACAATTTCTCATTTCTCTTACTGAAATGTGAAGGCTTTATGAGCAGAATTAAGCCTGCCACGGTTTTATTCCTTAAGATGCTAAAATGAGATAATTCACAAATATTTTTGTAAACATCAGTTCAATAAATAAACAAAAATAATAGAAGGAGAAAATAACCTTTATGGTACAGGAGAATGTGTTATAAGCTATTTGTGTAAATGAGAGAAGATTTCAAAGCACAGAATGATCATTCCAGCATAAATTGCCAAGTAGAAGTGTGGTTGAGATGTAGCTTGAAGGAAGGTTACTATTTGGATTCATTAAAAGGAAGCAGAAAGGCATTTCAGGTAGAAAAAACATATAAAGAATAGCCGAGAAGAAAAAAACTGTATTTTATTTGTGGCAAAGGTAGAAAAGTAACCCATCTAACAATCACATGGGCCGTGCCATATATCAATAGAAAATAAAAATTGTTGTAAGGTCAAACGGGTGTATTGCTGTATAGTGTAGATATAAGGGAGACATTACACTCTTGAGAAGTCACTTGTAGCATAATATACATTGTAAAGAAAAAATGTTAATTATATGTGACTTATCAATATCAAAAAAATTGAAGTGTAGGATATTAAAGGTAAATCTAAGAATTTGAGCTTGAAAGACTGGGGAACTGATTTTATCCTTGATAGCAATGAAGACTATCCACAGAGACCCAGTTAAGTAGATAAAATAGCAAACTCTATTTTGGTCTTGAATCAAAGAGAAGGGCACTTTAGGTACTGTTGATACTGTTAAAGCGAGTTTTTCTTCTGAGAGAGTCCTCTCTATTATCACCACCTAGGTGCAAAGATTCTGATCTCTATGCAAAAGAACAACTCAACACTCTTAATCAAGTGGAGATCCTTCTATTCTCCTTTAAAAAAAAAAAAAGAACATCAATTTTTATGATCTAGATCTTGCTCTAGAATCTGATATAAATATAGACTCTGAAATTCCACACAGAGCCTTCAGTCAGTCCGTGATAAAGTATGCTGACTACAGCTCACATATCCCCACAGAAAGCAAAATACAGTCTGTTGTTCTACCTTATTATTCTATTATTAAAATAGTCATAATATTCAGGAGTTAACTTTTAGGATGTGAATATTTCTGTATGAGGGAATTCTCATTTAAATTGTTGCCAAAGTGAATGACTGGCTGTGAGAGGCAGTATGGAAGAAGAGCAGGTTTCTCTGGGTGAAAAGAGAGGACAGTTGCCATGAAGGTGGGTGGACCTTATACACTCTCCCAGGCTGAATCACGAGGCCCACATTGCGTAGGCCCAAAGGGAACTATTTCCATTGTATGTATATGAATGTCGTTTCTTAAAACACAATCCCAGAAAGTCATGCGAATGGTGTTCCCAGAACTGTGCAACATGTTGGCTATTTTCCAGACCAGAGCTCAGTTCAAAGACAACGATGTATTTTCTAGAAGCTCTCTGTATTTGTATTTTTATGTATTTGTATGTTTCAGCCCTCTTTATTTGTATTTTTATTTTAGTCTACATGTTTCAAGACTGGTCTAGAGCCTCACCCTCCATAATCAATGCCTAGACTTCTGGGAGTTGAAACACAATTGGATCCTCTAACCCCTTGTTTCTAAAATTAGGTAAGAATGGAGTAGGAAGTATCCATGGAAATGTGAAATTTAAATTCTATATGTACACACATAAACATCCATCTACCTGTATGTATTATACCTATAAATAGGCGTGCATGTGTGGGTATGTGTGTTTATCTATTATTTAGAAGTAGACATGTTCTAAGGCATCTGGACAATGACTTTATTGCCTTTATTGAAATGAATTGTTGCCACAAAATTTTGAAACGAATGTTTCTATTTTTCATCATGATATGTTTCACTTCAAGTAAAGGTAAAATAAAATCACTGTGCATTGAAGAAATAATTGTTTGCAGTAGCTCAAATTGAGAAAATGGAGTAATCACCAGACTTTTGAAAACTCAGAAGTATTTATGCTTCAGCAGTAAGAAGACATTTTACTTTGCAGGCATATGTCTTTTAGCAATTCCAGCTCTCAGCATACCATTATTAGAATAATTCATTCATGGTAAGAATAAATAGCAAACATTCAATGAGAAATTTCTCTGTTCCCAATTCCACCAATTAGTTCATAAAACATTTTAACGTAGTTTTCAGTAAGGCTGTCCTATTAACTATCTTCAAAATTTTTTGAGTGATACCATTACATTTAGCATTTTCCAGCAGGCAAAGATTTAGTTAAGTATTAAGTCTAATTATCCTTAAGTAACAAAACCAAGAAATTTGTAATATAATGTTATTCCACATACTTATGTGAACAGAGTCTCTGCATAAGTATTACTGAAATAAAGGCACAGAAACATTAAATATATTACTGCATCTGAACTGAGGTAATTTTATGTCATTAAAACATCACCTATAACATTAAAGAAACATTAAATAATCATTGATAATTTAGAGTGAATTGCTTCTGTATAGACTTGTTTATAATTTAATTTGTAAATTATCTAGTTTCATCATTTTGTAAGGACTATAAAGAAGAGAATTTTATACCACATATATGTATACATAATATGTAGCAAAAATAACCTAAATTGACAGTGGATGGCCATTAACATGGTTTTTCATTATATGAAGTGAGTACTTTACCTAAGTTTGAGGATCACTGCTTCAGAAGATCTAGCTCCAAAGAACACAGCACCAAACCAACATATCCAGGACACAAACCTTTCAAGTCCTTTTATGCAGTGATGCATCCATTCATATTTAATGCCTCCTGTGTGTTAGGCACTGGAGTCATATTAGTGATCAAGATAGACGTTTCTTATCCTCAAAGAGTTTATACTCAAATGAGTGAGACAGATAATTAACATGAAAACAAAGTCTCTTTTATTAAAATTGCATTCAGTCTATGAATGGTCCTGTGGAAAAGAGAGTAACTGGGAGGACCACTTGGTATTAAATGATCCGTGGGAGCCTCCTGGAGGGCATATTGCTTCAGATGGTGCCTAGATGAAAGAATGAGCCATGTAAACAAACGGTGGACATGGATGGCAAGGGGAAATACTGCAGAAGAGGGAACAAAAAAATGTAAAGCCTCTAGTGTCGGAAAAGTTTGGTATAGCCTAGGAAGTAAAAGAAGAATACTGTGGCTCGAAAATAGTGAGCAAGGAGAAGAACAGCATGAGACAAGGTCACAGAGGTCAGCAAGGAGCACTGTTCAGGGAAAGCCACGTTAGAGTGTTTTTGTTTCATTCTGAGTGGAATGGGAAGACACTGAGGAGTATAAGCAGTAGACAAACATGATATAGTTTATATTTTAAGAACATCAGGCTACAGTGGGCGAGATGGCTAGATGTGTCATTAATAAACACTGAACCCTCACAGATGGACAAGGATACAGTCTGTTTTATTCAGAGGCAAAACTGCCTTAAAAGGAAGTAGAGCCAAGACTGTGTTTACAAGTGTGTTTTATGTTCTAATTTGAGTTGCCAAAATTATTAAAATCCTGAGATTTCACTTAAAATACCTGGATTTCCTTCAGCATCTTTGGATTTGTTTGGTTTATCATTATTACTATTATTATTTTTTTCTGGAAGATCCAGTAACATTGAGCCTGCAGTCCTGCCTAGAACCAACTGGCTGGAGTTGAGCGGCAGCTGGGTAATTTCCCCATGTGGAAAGTGCTATGATTTCATGTTTGCCACATTTCTTCAAGATCTCCTACTGCCGAACAACTAGCGTACTTCATTCACTTTTCTTACTTGTTGGCTATAACTGGATGCATTTATTTATTTATTTTACTTCCTCATAGGAACTATAGTAACTAATAACAATCACAGCCCTTGGGAGCTGTTCCTAGTGCTGCTTCAAAACCTTACTAAAGAGCATGCCAACTTGATCTTTTTTTCCTGAACTGATCTTTGTTCACTTATTAGCCCCAGGTGGCTTTGCCCATTGTTTCTCTAAGACCATATCTAGGTGGGAAACATCAACTTGTTCTATCTCACTGCTCATCCAAGCTTAGTGCTTAGCTTCAGTTCTGTGAGCCATTATCCCAGGTCTCAAGCTCACCTGTTTGATCACGCTCGTCTCTGAAGACATTCACACGGGGCCTCTGCACTGTTTACATCTACTATTCATGTCACTGCTGGATCCTTTGAGGGGCAGGGTACTATATATAAAATTATGTGTTTTAGTTGGCAAAATAGATGCTGCCAAAAGTGATTTATTTATAATTTAATTGTAAATGTAAACATAAGGAATGTACAATCCTAATTGTCTTTTCTGTGTAACCTCTTGGGTTGAGATCAACTGAAGCCTGATTCTAGTTTTATCCCTTTACTCTCATCTGCCTGGAAAGCATGCAGTTTAGCTAAATCATGAAAAATATATGCTTGTGAGCGAATGTAAGAGCATCAGGTCGGGAATTTTAACTTTTTCTTTTCGGTAACTCCAGTTACTGAATACTGGGACATGGGAAGTTCTCAGTACATATTTTGTTGAGTAGTGAATGAATGCCAGGCTATGAGACATGCAGAACAATTTGTGCTCTGGACACATGAGAGGGCTAAATGGAAAACCATGCTCGTACTTCATGACAAGATCTCTAAAGTAACAGAAGCATAGTCTATACCACTTTCTTCTCCAAATAACACCAATTACCTAAATATAAGCTATGTCATCCAGCTCGTCTGCTGTTTTCCTAAGCTATTTATATTATGAATCTATGAAATCCCTCAGAATAATAAAATTCTTCATTAATTACCTCTTGATAAAAATAACTTCTATTGGTCAACACATAGTCTTGAAACACACCAATGGATACAATAATTATGAAATTATGAAATATCTGGGGAATATTCCCTAATATAGAAATATAATATTCATCACTAATAACCACATATGAAAATAGAGTTACCTAAATGTTGCTTAACCCAGGTCTGAATTGTGTCTTCCAATCACGGTCACATTTCTTTCCTCTTCTTCCTCTCCCTGAGCAAAACTTCTTGGACAGAAAAGACATTCATCGGACTCAGCGTAAAACGAAAATCTCAGTCTATGCTCCACCTTTATCAGTATCACATTGGAGAGGACACGGTTGTGATTCTTTTCTTTCTCTTTTGTTCCACTCAATAAAGAAAATGTTAACTCTTGCCAAATTAATTCTACCACCTTATCAACAAACAAAACAACAAACTACCATAAAAGACAAAAGTTATGTTTTGTGAGCCTTAATTGGATGAGAACCTCGTCTTGCTGCTAGCAGGGAATCAATTGTCAGGAAACGGAATTTATAGACTGACCTGATTTCTAAGACTTGCTTAAAACAAAAAGAACCTCAAGAATTTCATGACCATATTTTTATTCATAGGGCAACAAATACTTCTGCTTGGAAATAACATCTGAATCAAAGTGTGCTATCTTTCTGTGCACTAACTCAACTCATTTCGGGACAAATTAATTTGTCAGAAATCAACAACTACAGGTTAGAGATAGAAATAAAGTCACATGAAAGACCAAATTGGGTCTATTTTGGATCTGTTAGCCTTATGATGGGATGTTTTAATTTATGCATCATAGAAATCTCTTTGCACCACTGCCTGTAATTGCAGCATCTCACAATGCTTGCCTGAGCTCTGGTTTCACTTTATTCTGGAAAAGCTGGTAAAAAGTCACTTTATGTAACTGATGACTTGCTGGGCCAAACTAATTTTAAGATATATCATCTAATTATTTTTAATCTCACAATATCATTATTATCACAATAATAAAAAAAATAAAAAGAACAAAAATGCCAAAAATAAAAAGACTTAGTGAGTTTCCTATCATCAAATGGAATACTTATTTTCCCTATACAAATTTCCATCTTTTTCTAATTCTCTGTATGAACATAACTGCATATTACACAAAACCCTTTCCCCTAATTTATTCTTCACTCCAATGCCATCATTGCTGTAGAAGACCTATTTCATTGCCTATCTAAAACCCTTTCTTTTTCTTCTTTGCCAAGAGAGTCTCAGTTTTCTTCAGAACAGCAATGTGCTTAGTCCCAGGTAATGAATCATAATCAGTGTAAGCCAAACTTAATAATACTGTGCCTCACTTCTAGCCAGAAGTCACCTACTTTTGGTAATTAGACTTTTGAAGGAGCCTTTGCAGGGATGTTTGGGAAATTTTTAGTCCTCTGAGGAGAGAGAGAGAGACTAGGATGGCTGGCATCACCCCGTCACCCTTCTTGCTGCTTTGAATTTAGGCTTGATATCTGGAACTGCAACAACTATCTTGAGAATATAAAAAAGCAAGTCAGAGTATAAATGGCAACATGCTAAGGATGCCACAGAAAGACAGCTCCTAGACATACCGAGGGGAAGGACTCACACTGGGACCTACTAGAGGGTGGAGGCTGGGAGGAGGGAGAGGATCAGGAAAAATAATGAATGGGTACTAGGCTTAATACCTGGGTGATGAAATAATCTGCATAAGAAACCCCTATGACACGTGTTTATCTATTTTACAAATCTACACATGTACCCCTGAACTTAAAAGTTAAAAAAAAAAACACTAGGTTCTTTGTGAAATCTAGCAAAATGCCTACTTTCAGACTTAGTATTTGAGAAAAATCAATCACCATTTGATTAAGACACTGAAGTCTGTGACTTGCAGCTGAATTCTTTTCTAAGTGACATAGTTTTGTTTTGTTTTTTATAAAATATCTCAGGACTTGTAAAAAAAAAGTCTCACCTTGTTTCTTGTGTCTCTCTTTAAAACAACATCCCACTTTAGCTCTCAAATTGCTCATGATTCTCTGTTTATCTCTGTGGTTCACTGTAGCATTTTGTAAATGGTACCTCTATTACTGAAGTATTTTGCCATCTTTATTTTTCTTCATCAAAAGTTATGTTAGTACAGGTGTATTTCATGCCTCAGTAAGTCTACTCCTAGTAATATTTCAGTAAGAAATGCATATATACGTAAGTTTATAATACACAAATGTATATGTGTATATTGTATATAAACTTACATATAAACATATATAAGTGTATGTGTGTGTGTGTGTATATATATATATAAGTTTACCAAAAAGACAGAGATTGATCATAGAAAACGCTATTCATAAAAACCCCAAACTGAAAACAAATCAAATGGACATCAGTGGTAAAAAGGATAATGTGTGGTATATTTATAGCACCGAAAATGAACAAACTGTAACTATAGCTACACGGAACAATATGGATAGATTCTCACAAAGATAACACTAAACAAAGCACCTAGATTCAATGAACAAACTGTAACTATAGCTACACGGAACAATATGGATAGAGTCTCACAAAGATAACACTAAGCACCTAGAATCAAAAGAGGATGTACTGTATTATTTCATTGATTTAAGTTTTAAAACAGGCACCTAATCGATAGCATCAGAGCAAGATAATTGCTGCCCTTGGGGAAGGCAGTGTCTGGAAGGAGGAACAAGAAGAGTTACTAGAATGCTGGGAATGTTGTTTTCTAATCTATGTCATAGTCATATGGTTGTGTTCCCTTTGTGAAATTACACCATGCTGTATATCTATGATTTGTGCATTCCTCTGTATGTGATATTTATTTGTTTAAAACAGAACAAGATTATATTTCACCATACAACTTCTGTATAACCAAAAAAAACACAGTAAAATGAATGAGAAAAAACATATTTTCAATTCCAGACAAAATGTTAACATGTTTAATCATAAATGAACTCTTCAGAAATCATTACGATGAGACTAACATTACAAGGGAAGTGAAAATAAAAGGAACAGAGGAAAGTGGATTAACACAAATGAGTTATAAGGTTATATGAAGATGATATAGTTAACATTAATAGCTGAGAAAGCAATTTCATTATAAATTAAATTATTGATCCTTACAAATATTGATATCTGATGTTTGTACAGCTTCAGGAAATGAAGAATTCTCAAATACTAGGGAAACTTACTCTAGTCATGGGAGTTTATCTAAAATGTAGATTTTTGCATAAACTTGGCCTCTGTATGTGATATTTAAATAAATTGTTTTCCAAAGCAAAAAAAGGTTTACTCATGCCAAAGAATTATTAACATAAACACATTTCTTCTACAATCCTTCCTTTGATCCCTTCTTCATTTCAATTTAACCTTTTTCTCTCTTATTCCTCCATGGAATTTTGTCTACATTTACCGTGTAACAGATATCCTAAGCTGCTTTGTATTAAAGTGTTTGTGTATGTAAATGCCTCCTCTCTCCATGAGACTATGATCTCTCTGAAGGCAAGGACCTCATCTGTGCCATGTCATACTGCAATGCACCAGATAGATCAGTAATCATCTTTGAAGGGAGTTTTACTTCAAATAGTTTTCTATAAGACATATGTGCCAAAAATCAGCTGTTTTGTGTGCTTTTGTGTTTTCGAGTTTTCATAATCTAATATCATGAAGTTTTGCAATTCTGAAGGCAGCTGTAGTGTGGAAGGTACATTGGATGAAAAATGTAATGAATATATTTGCAAGCCCTCACTCAACACTACCTTAAACTGGGGAAATTAATACAGGAAACTTTACCTCTTAGATCTGCAATATCTTCATCTGAATTCTGGGGATAACCATGTCTGCCTCACAGAATTGCTATCTATCTCAAGAGACTTAATGTATATAAGTGCTATGTAAACTCTGAAACACTATATAAACTGCAAGCATTGTTCTTCATTGTCTTCTGTAGTATTTCCTAGCCTTTTTCATGTCATGGCACACCTAGAAAATTATAATTATTGTACAACACACTAGAGTAAAATAACAAGGCTTCTTAGAGCTGGAGCACAGGTAATTATGCACACTGGCTAGAAAGTACTAGAAAATCATGAATTTATTAAAATTAAAAATTCTGGCTCAAATACAATCAAGGTATTATGTCTCTCCTTCAAGGAACATGTGTTAAAGTTAAGCTCAAACACAAAGGTAGGTCTACAAGACAAATTTCTCCAATCACCATTGGAATCAAAACAGGAGTGTCATTCATCATAGAAGAGTATGCATACTACAGACTTACATCTCCTACACCTTTGGAATGCTGTGTTTATTTAGGTTTGTATGGACGTTTAGGTGGCATCACAGGACAAAAAACTTTATTTATACCTTACATATCTACTGAAAATAAATTTGTAAATACCTGATCAATATTTGAGCAGGAAGGAAATATTTAGTTTGCACGTTTTCTTAATCACGTTTTCTAGTCAAAAGATTCTTATCATTAGTTAATATATAAATGTAACCTGATTCACTCATTTTTCTAACAGATTAGTTTCCAATTCTTTCCTCTCTACTTCTTCAATCCTTATAGAGAAAGAAAAAATTATAAAAATGATACACACACACACAGACACACACACACACACACAGATAGGGATTGATGTTTTTTCTCTTAAATTACCAAGATATTAGTATTCAAATGAGAAGGGTGGAGAAGAAGAAATTATTATTACACATCGCAGAAAGTTTGTTGAAATAGTCTCATTTCCTCAGCATTTCCCAAAGTATGGTATACAAAATTATCTTAATTGACACCCAGATAAAACTGTTTTAAAAAAAGTATGGTTGCCAGGCACAGTGGCTTATACCTATAATCCCAGCACTTTGGGAGGCTGAGGTGGGCAGATCATGAGGTCAAAAGGTCGAGACCATCCTGGCCAATAAGGTGAAACCCCGTCTCTACTAAAACTACAAAAATTAGCTGGGTGTGGTGACTCGCGCCTGTAGACCCAGCTACTTGGGAGGCTGAGGCAGGAGAACCACCTGAACCAGGGAGGTGAAGGTTTCAGTGAGCAAAGCATTACTGCACTCTGGTCTGACAAAAGAGCAAGACTTTATCTCAAAAAACAAAAAATAAATATATATGGTTATATTAAAGTAATTATTATTTATACTAGAAAAAACAGCATATTAAACTTGTGATTTTACAGATACTATTACTAGGACAAAGCTTAATTAATTTTTAGATGCACTGATTTAAAGAAAAAAAGAGCACACTGATATTGCAAAATAATTCAAGAGGTGCATGAATTTCTAGAGTTTCAGGCTCCTGTGTTTGACATTTGCTCCTCACATGTCATTAGGTATGAGAAAAGTATACTTAATGGTGTTTTCCTCTGGGTCAGTTCCAAAAAATTTTTCCAATTTATACACTGGATGGCAGAGATAAGAAGTGATGCCTCCAGAGTAGCTGAGACCACAGGCATGTGCCACCATACCCAGCTAATTTTTATAATTTTTTTTAGAGACAGGGTTTTACCATGTTGGCCAGTCTTACCTTGAACTCCTGGGCTCAGGCAATCCACCCTTATTTTTAGGAAAGCAGAAATAATCATCTCAATGCGTAATCACAGGAATTACAAATTTAGGAGACTAATGAAAATAGAAAGCGTTACAGCACGCCAATGACAGCAGAGTCCAGAGTCTTAGTCTTGGTGGTGAGACTATGTGACTTTAGCAGATTTCTTCCCTGAACCTCATCTGTAAAAGGACTAAATTGTCTTGAAAGTTCCTCTCCGTAACATCCATCTGTGAATCTATGTATAAAACATTAACTCTGCATTAGGAGCACAGTTAGCTGTTAAGTATGTCAAATGGACTTCTTCTCAACTAAGTGGCCCATATATTAAATTGTTGCGTCTTCCATCCAATTTATCCACTTAACCAAGTCTACGTGCTAACGTTGTTATTATTTTACAGCAAATTTTATCACTTGAAGGAAGATAAAAGAAGGCCTCAGCGGATGTATTAGTCAAGTCTTGCACTTCTATAAAGAAATAGCTGAGACGGGGTAATTTATAAAGAAAAGTGGTTTAACTGGTTCACAGCTCTGCAGACTGTACAGGAAGCACGATGCTGGCATCTGCTCAGTTTCTGGGGAGGCCTCAGGAAACTTAAAATCTTGGCAGAAGGCAAAGGGGGAGCAAGTAGTTCACATGGCCAGAGCAGGAGGAAGAGAGAGAAAAGGGGGAGGTTTTAAATAACCAGATCTCAGGAGAACTCACTATTACAAGGACAGCACAGGGCATGGTATTAAATCAGGAGAAACCACCCCCATGATCCAATCACCTCCCACCCGGCCCCACCTCCAGCACTGGGAATTACATTTACATGAAATTTGGATGGAGACACAGATCCAAACCATATCAGAGGATGACTTTCTTCTGTTATTTAGAAGAGAACTAGCTATATACCAAGGACATTGTTCTGACTCCTTGAATCAGAAGAGAATGACAGAACAGCATGCACCTAGAGATTTATCTAAACATGTCAGAAATCAAATGGCTGGTTTCACGTTTCTAGATACTTTCTGAAGTCCTTCTACCATTTAGCATAACCAAGCACGTCTTGCATCTCTATCTTCCACTGTAGCTTCCCCACCAACCTCCATTAGAGCTCAGAAAATTCACTAGCTCTTCCTCTTATAACATCTTAGATTTGACACAGAATATTGGAGCTAGAAGACACTTCATAGGCCATTTATATCTGCTTCATATCAGATGTTTAAATCCCTCTGCAATATCCCTACAGTCATCTAGCATCTGCTTGTACAATAACAGTAACTGCAAAGTTGATAAGCAGCCAAAACATCCATTGTGTTCTCTACAATGGTACTTCCTGTTGGCAGAGCTGCTTTTCAAACTAAATCTGTCAAACCTACTTCTACTTCCTCAGAGTCATCAAACTATCATATTCTACTTCAATCTCTCTTCTATGGGTTAAATATCTTTAGTCTTTATCTGTTCCTTATGGGAGTCATGATTCCAAATCCTACTAATATCCTTGTCATCATGCCCTGGATGTATTCTAGTGTAATCATATTCCATGGAAATCATGATAACCAAGACCAGATATAATCTCCTCCTTCCCACCAGCAAATGTTTGTGATTTGCCTGAAATACAATGGTACAACCTACTGTATCATTCATTCTATTCCCTCTCTCATTTCTGATTTATTTAATATGTGGGACACAGATTAAAACACAGGTATAGTACAGAGAAACACTCGTGAAACTCAAAGTCTTATCTACATATTTGAAAATGCTGTGGGAAAAATTTGGGGGCCTATGCTAATGCATTTTCTTTTCTTTCCTTTTTTTTTTTTTTTTTTTGAGACCAAGTCTTGCTCTGTTGCCCAGGCTTGAGAGTGCCGTGGTGCAATCTCAGCTCACTGCAACCTCTGCCTCCCGGGTTCAAGCGATTCTCCTGCCTCAGCCTCCTGAGTAGCTGGGACTACAGGTGCATGCCAGCATGTCTGGCTAATTTTTGTATATATTTTTTTTAGTAGAGATGGGTTTCACCATGTGGCCAGGCTGGTCTCAAACTCCTGACCTTGTGATCTGCCCACCTCGGCCTCCCAAAGTGCTGGGATTACAAGCATGAGACACTGCACCTGGCTGTATTTTCTACAATCTCGTTAACCATAATCTAAAAATCATCCTAGTCTCTGAAGAAACAAGCTATACTGAACAAAGCTATATACCAACATATACATTTATATCTATGTATGCTTATATATGTATGTCAATATATAAAGTGTCCATACACATTTTAATCAGTCTTACTTTGCATCACAAGCAGTACAATATGAATGTTCTTTTTCCCAAGATACTTACATCATGCAGGATATAATTGTTTTTATAAAGGCAGTTTTCCACAATTCACAATAATATATATAAACACACATATATATATATATATATATATATATATATATATATATATATATATCTGTAAGTCTCTATCAATCATAAAGTGTTTTAGACCTACTTAATCTTTACAAAAACTCCAGGATGCTGTAAACTCAAGGAAGGAATTAGCACACTCATTTTCAAATAACACCCAAAGCTTGTCAAAATTCACATAGTTTTTAAATTACAGAGGCAAAACTGTAATCCAGGCCTTTGTATTCCAGATCCAATCTCCCTCATCTTTTTGAGACAGGGTCATGCTCTGTTGCCCAGGCTGAAGTGCAGTGGCATCGTTATGGTTCACTGCAGTCTTGACCTCTCAGGTTTAAGTGATCCTTCCATCTCAGCCTCCTAAGTAATTGGGACCACAGGCATGTGCCACCATGCTTGGCTAATTTATATATATATATTTTAGACACAGAGTTTCACCATGTTGGCCAGGCTGGTCTTGAACTCCTGGACTCAAGCAATCCACCCACCTTGGCTTCCGAAATTTCTGGGTTTACAGGCATGAGCTACCATGCCCAGCCTAATCCTCACTTAAAAACAGAAAACCATTTGTTACAATCCATGATTAAAGGTTTTCTAATCACAAATAGAGCTGGACTCTTCTGTAAATATTCCCCAAAGAAACCACATGAACTCCAAAAACCATTAGCAGCCTCTAGTCACAAACACCAATATCATTCTTAATAGGTGAAATCCAAAAACAAGAAAAGCCAAAGCAAGATTAAACATTTATGAAAAATCTAACTTTCTACCTGAAGCTAATGGATTCTTGCCAACTGCAACATTTTACATTGCTTAAAACAAATGTTCCCAAATCTAGATCTAACATATAATCTTGGTGGGAGTTTTCTAAAATATAAATACAGAACCTTTCTGATACGGAGGAGGTCTGGTGCAGGACAAGGCAATCTGTTTGACAAGAGTCTGATGTGACTCTGATATACTGGTCCAAGTCTGGCATTTGTTAGCTGTGGGAAGATGCTTTTACACTTGCAATATCCTCCCTCCTATTCCCGCAACGTCAGCTTTCCTTCTTCTAGTCAATCTATCTCATCAGCATATAAATACGATAATAATATTTTTCATAAAACAATGTTCTCATGATATCACATTCCCTTACTTCTCCACACAACTTTACTGCAAAACTCTTATAGGAAGATTTTTCCATACTCACTGTCTCCACCTTTTCACTTCCAGTTTCCTGAGCTCTTTCAAATCAGACTTTCTCACTCACTTCGTCATTGAAACTGCTTACCAGTCACCAGGGTTACCAATGACCTCCACGTTTCCCAATCTAAAGATCCATTCCCAGTCTGCAGATTATGGGTACCTCTCATCAAGTTGGTCATTCCTTTCTGCCACTTTCTTCACTTAATCCCTGTGTTATCACACTCTCCTGAATTTCCTCTACTTCTCAAGCTACTCCTGTTTTTTTGGTAGGATTTAGCTCCTGATGTCTAAATATAGAACATTGCAGGCTTAGTCTTTATATCTCTTTTCTTCCATATTGACACTAACTCTTTACATGACTAAATACAGTTTTGTGGTCCTAAATACCATCTATATGCTGGTGAATCATACACTCATATCTCAGTCCTAGCCTCTCCTAAATTCCAGAATTTTATCTTTCTATCAATGTCTCTTCTCTATTCCATGTGAAATTTAATATATTCAAACGGAACATGTTATTTTCCCGCCCACAACACAAATTTACTCTATTTCCCAAATCAATAAAAGGTGACAGTCTTCACCTCGTTGCTCAGGCCCGATTATTTGAGTCATCTTTGAGGCCTCTCTTTCTCTCAAAACCCATTGTCAATCAATAGCAAACCTTGACAGTTCTACCTTCAGAACATATTCCAAATCAGACTATGTGTCACTACCCGACACATTATCACCCTATTCCAAACCTCCCACCAGAAATGCTGAATAACCTGCTAAATGGTGTACCTGTTAAGAGTCTGATTTCATAGTGCAGCCAGAGTGATCCATTTAAAATGTAAATGACTTGTGCCACTGTTGTCCAAAACCCTTCCATGACTTCCCATAATCCTCATGCCAAAATATGCGTCACTGCGTAAGACCCCAAATCATCTCCTTTCTTACCATCTTCTTCACTTTGCTCTTGCCACACTGCTCTTCTTGCTCCCCTTTAAATATGCCAAGTTTTTTCCTGCTTCAGGACTTTTCTACCTGCTGTTCCTTCCAGCTGGGATACACCTTCCCTAGGTATTTGCAGGCTTGCTTCCTCCCTTCCTTGGTCTTTACTAAAAAGCAATTCCCTCAGAGAAAACTGCTCTATCCAAAGAGTTCTTCCTTTCACTCTCTATCCCCTTAATGGGTTTATTCTCTTTATAGCGCTTATTACCCCCTGACATTATATTATAGGCATGCAAGTTGTTTATTTATTTATTGTTTTACTTCCGCACTAGAAAATAAGCTTTCAAAATCGACATTATTTTGCTCACCAGTGAACCTCTAGTAATTAAAATAGCACCTGGCAAAGAGTAGGCCATCAGGAAATGAACGAAGGAATGAAAGAAAGCAAGCAAATTCATTAGCCTGAAACAAATGTTATTTCTTGCCCCCATGACTTGGTGCACATTTTCCCTTTTACTTAAAATGTTCTTTCTCGACACCCTTCTACGCCAAGTGGATGCCTATTTATTTTTAAAAATGCAACTTGAATGACAACTTGCTCTCACCTCAGTTTGCTCCTGAGGACAATTATTCTTTTCTTTAGCACCTATTTCTGAAGATGTACTTTTGATTATATATTTGCTCCCTGGTCACATTATGAACTCCTTGAGGCAGGTGTTGACTTAATTTTGTATGTCCAAAGTCCAGCACCTATTAGAAACCCGATTAAGTGTAAATACATCTAATCACTAGTGCTTACATGAGCTTTTGCTATTTCCTTCTGTCTGTGCTGTTATTTTTTTATTAACAGCTGATGTTCATTAATGTGGCTGCCATACTTAGAAGCAGTTCAACTGTTCTCTCTGCACTACACATAAAAATGCATGTAGGTCCTAGGAATTAAACCCTGATTGAGTATATATTTGCTCACCATTGACTGAGAACTAGAGTGACGCCAGCCCTTAATAACAGAAGTAAGTCTGATATTGGAGTCCATTACCACACACTTTGTAACAGTCTAGTTACTAGTCACCAGTGAAAGCATTAAAACATTTATATCAACAAAATGCATTAATCTCTATCATGTTATCTCATTCCACAACAGAGACTGAAAAGTTTGTATTTAACTGGTGAGGATAGCATCTTCTGTAAGCAGCATCATAACAGAATAAGTCAGAAAAATTTGTGTGCGACAAAATTGCTATTGGAAGATATACCTCTTATGCTAAAGAAGCCGTAAGGTTCATGTGGGTATAATTTGCTTCTGTCTTTAAATCCCTCTCCAACATGATGCAAAATGAAGCTTTATTTTTATCCCTGATATAGCCTTTGTGTTATGAATGCACCAAATATAGCAACAGTGGTAATAAATAAGCTATATCTCTGTCATGCTTTTTATATTTTATGCTTTGGACATACACTATTTCATTTAAACTTTACAATGCTTTGATGGAAGCAAGGATGATCATAATCACTATAACAGATCAGAATTTTGAGGCTCAAAGAGGTTAAGAAGCTTGCTGAAGGTCATATACTGAATGACCAAAAGAACTAGATTTCAACCCAGGTTACAAGTCTACAAATCCCAAGTGTACTAAGAGGTAAAAGTTCTGGATTCAAAGATCCAGACTTGGGGTCTATTTTACACAGACTTGGGGCTTTGAAAAAACATCTCAAGCTTACTGGCCCTCAGTTTATTCATCTGTCAAATAAAAGGGTGGATTTAGTGCCTCCAATTGCTGCTAGCACCTGAGTATTATTAATCTGCAGTTTAAATCACTTACGCTCTCTGCACTTATGCTCTGTAACCTTCGTTAGAAAGTTACAACCCAGGTTTTATTTTTGCTTCCTAAAATCTTTGTTGCAATAACAGCAAGGTGCATTAGAATTAGTAAAACTTTGTCATGCCTAAAGGATTCATGACATGAGAAGATCAATCAAAACAAAGTCCTGCCTCAGTGTCAATGTCTGCCTTAGAAATGCACTTACACCTTTCTGAGACAGCTGGCTATTTTTGATCATAAGGAACCTGCTAAGGAGGCCCAGGTGGCTTGGAAAGTAGAGCTGACACAGATCTGAAGTCACTGGACAATCCCAGCTCCACATACTCTTTCACTTATTTTTCCTCTTACACTCCTAGAGGGATTTGCTTAAGCCTCAAGTGCTCACTCTAGTTCCAGCTCAACCAAGAACTAGGCCTTTCCATTTAAAAGGTGAGATGACAAGAGTGTACCTATTTACAATTCCTGAGAGAGAGGAGGGGAAGGTTGAGAAACCAGAATAGGATTTCGGACCATTCTCAGTTTGCCCCTGTGGTATTGCTGATATAATAAATCCAACTCCCCCACACCCCCCACAGAATAGTCAGGCAATTTCTCAGTAGATGCTGCAAATTCCCTCGATGCCAGTCCACTGAGCAACAGCCTAATCCATCCTGCTCAGGGTTACTACTCTTTCTGCCTCATTCAATGCCCAGTTGCTTCTGAGACTAATCCAACTCTGAACACAGAATGGTTTTTTTCTAGTTAACATGAATGTAAGAAATCACAGAATATTAGCCAAGCAAGACTGCTCCTCCTACTATGACTGCATATACATTCCAGAGTGAAATACAGATAATAAATACCTACATTGTGTTTAGTAAGTGCCAGGCACTATTCTAAGAGCTTTACATGTATTATTAACTCATTTTACTCCTCACTATAATCCCCATAAAGTACGTGCTATTGTTATTGGCATTTTACAAATGGAGAAATTGAGGCACCATGAAGGTTGTTCAAGATCGTATAAGTGGTACGTCTCAGAGCCATGCAAAACCCAGGCAACGTGGCTCCGTAGTCCATGCTCTCAGCCTCTATGGTAGACTGTTTCACATCAGGCAACCTCTTTCAAAATTTGATAAATTTGTTTTAACAGGGATACATTTCAAAAACACAAAATTTGAGTGAAAAATAAGTTACAAAGAGGTAAGTAACATTGGATACCATTTATATAAATTTTTAAAACACTCAAAACCATTTCATATAATGTGTGTTAAGAATATAAACACATGGACTGGAGGAACACACACAAAAATCATTATAGTTGCTAGACCTGAGAAGAAAAGAATTGGAGACTAGAACTGGGCAAGGTTCTAATAATTTTAATTGTATCACTAATATTTAACTTCTTCATTTAAAAAAAAAAACCCTGAAATAAATGACATAAAGTTAGCAAATCTGTTCATTCTGAGTTTTAGGTGTATAGGTGTTTGTTACAGTATTCTCTGAACATTTCTGTATCTTAACCTTTAAAACAAACTACATATTTTTTTTCTCCTATTCCTTTCTGTGCCTTCCCAATTCCAATGTCATGAACTCTACTTCCAGTGGAACTCAGGGAACCCATAAGTATTGCATTTTGGAAAACAAAATCATAATGATGACTCACCTAGGGCTAGGTAGCCTAATAGTAACTATAAATAGAATATTTCCAGCTGAGAGTGATAAAAACAACTCAACAACCAATCCACTAAACTAGAACTTGAACTGAGCACATGCAAACAATTACAGCAGCCAACTGTAATTGCCAGAGAAGATAACCTACAAACAAAAATATTTGGGAGAATTTATTTCTACTCCAAACATAGTAGTCTCTGCTAGAACAATGACAATGCTGATTAAGAATGACACACTTTAGATATCATTAATATCTTGATTAGGATCAGTTTTGCTCCCGTATCAAGCTATGAGTTGTTTCAAAATAGGATTCATGCAGGTTCATAGCTTGGCACATGACATGAGTCTTAGTAATGCTGTTGAAGAAAACATATAAATGAAGCGGTATTTCATAATGTCATTCTTTCCCAAACCTAAAACATTCAACTCTTCAAGCAGCAGGGGGACCAGTGAGGCTGACCTTTAAAATTTCTATAACTAGATAGATATCATTCTGGGAGTGTTCGTAATTTTTGCTTACTAGAATAGAGAATTTTCCCTTGTCCTAGAAATTACTTTGTTTTGAGAAGGACTACCTTGTGAGCCTTCTAATCATACAAATCTAAGTCCATTTCCTATTCTTTGTTCTTGGAAATCCCCCCTCCCACCACCACCACCATTGTAACAGATGCTTCCAACGAGGTGTTAAGTATTTTGTTTAGTAATTTACATTGGATATATTTTAAGCAGAACCAAGTTTAAGCAGACTTAAGAATTTTTCCTCTGCATTTGGCTGTCCTATTTGAAAATCCTTGTTTATTATTCTTAGAAGAACTGTCTTATTTTTCCTGAAAGTCTGAGAACAGATCATCCCAAGAAAAGCATGCCAGACTAATCTCTTTGCAATCTACTTTATAAAATAGATAATGGATAGGTGTAATGCTACTTGGGCCAGATTCTTAGTGTTTCTCATCCAATATTTAATGGAATAACCCAAACACTTAGAAATGTACAGATAACTACTGTGATTACTTTTCTGTATCAGGAGTAGTCAGACTATGCCCTGTGGTAGAAGTGTTTCTCCTAAAAGAGATGCTCCACCTTCAGTCATCTGGCAGTAAGAAAAGCAACTAACCTTGGAAGGGGAGCAGGAATAACTTCATTTTCTCTCTGGAATTGGGAGTAGTGCCCAATTACTAGAGGAAACAAAGAATATCCATTATGCAAATCCAGGCTAGGAATTAAAGAGAGAAGACCAGGAGACTCTTCTAGGGAAGGATATGCCCTAAGGGCTGTAGAAGCAGTGATAGCTAATATCTATCTTAACATTTCCATTCCCTTTACTGTAATATGCTTCTGCTTTCTGTAGGAATTCAGCAAATTATTCCAAAGACCCAGAGTCTGGTTTTTCTTAAGACTGAAATAGGAGAGTGGCAAAGTTCTTGCATCTCGGTGGTTCAGAGTGAGGAAAGTTGGTGGAGATGTCAAATATACACCAGGATACATTTCTGAAATGTATAAATACTTTTTAGTGTTTCTTAGAAATTACTTGGTGACAGAAACACAGCAAGAGAATGAATAACAGGCAATCTACTGAATGAGCCTGGCTGTCAGAACTTGAGAAATAAAAGTGAATTCACTTTTTAGTAACGGGTTAATGAGGTCAAAAACTTTGTTATACTAATTCAAATGTTAAAATTTAATATGACTTTTGCCTGTCTCCTGTCCTGATCCTCTGAATAATCTAGCAACATAAGAAAGGGTTGAAAATGGATCACCACTGACTATTCAGTAGTAATGTTACTATGCTGAATTCCAAAAAATCATTAAACCAAAACCACTTAAAAGACTATCATTCAAGTTATACGTTATAGCCAGATTCCTTCACAATACCATTTTACATTTAATTTTATCAATGAAAAACCAAATTGAAATTCTTTTCTGAATTCTATGGATATTATGGTGATTGTTAGTTTTATGGAAATAAACACGAATCTCACAAATGCAACAGGCTAGATATAGACTCCTACTGCTTTTTACCAGAATAAAGGACTGTCTTAAACAATAAGGAAAAGCCCAACATACAGATCCAATTTTCAGTATATCCAAAGATTTAGTACTGAGGCACATCGTTTGCCATAAATTAGGAGAAGGAATAAGTTAGGATAAACCATCCACTCACAGCATGCATTTGGTATTTTATGACACCAGGAAGGATAAATGTCAAGAAAAAGAGGAGTAGAAAATACTAAGTACCTACTACATGTCCAGGATTTCACAGCCTAAGCACCTTACATATATTAATACATTTAATCCTCAGAACATTCCTATAAACTAAGCATTATCATTAAGCCCCATCTCATGTATGAGTCACAGGAAAACCAGGGAACTAGCCCAGTCACACAGTCAGTGAGTGCTAGAGCCAGGATATACATTCCTGCTTTGTCTACAACACCTTTCTTCAACCTCTAGATTCTGCCTCCCACGGTATTCCAAGTGTGTGCTCCAAGGGCTGACTGGTGGCCTTGTAGACTTCCATCGACTGTATACCCTATTAAGGAGCAATTTAACTCTTGAATTTCAAATACGATGTACCTAATTTTCAGCCTTTGCCTTATCCAGCCACCAATGACATGACCTCAGGAGGTTCTTCCATTCTTCCATCGCTTCCACTTAGCAGGTAAAACACAAAAACAAACATAAACTTTCCATTAAACCAATTCTCCCTCGCTCAGTCTCTGCCAATGTTATCACTCAACAACTGTTTCATTTATTCCTATCCCTTCTTAAACATCAGTTTTCCTCATCTCTAAAACTCTGAAATGCTCCTTGACATTATGATTCATTTTGGCATTTAAACATATGAATCCATAACTTGCACTGTCATGATTTACAAAATAACTGGTCCTTAAAAATTGTATTAGAAATTCCAATTATCTTTTAAACATCACTCTTTGGAATTTTGTTCTGCCCCTCCTTTCCACTTCTTTCTCGCCACTACAGACTCTTCTGCTATCTGTATGTAGCCTCTCTCCACCTTCAATTATACAGCCCAAAAAACTCAGGGTATAAGAAGAAGGGAGGACTTTCAGGAACTTTTAAGTATCATATTTCTTGTGTCATCTAACAACAAAAATCTCGAAAATCTTGAAATGTCCTTTATACTTACTTCAAAATAAGAAGGAGAAGGGGGAATCAACATAATTGTATGCTTTTCCACAGAGGCGAGATGCTCCACAGTGAAGAGCAAGAGCTAGTGGTCAGTGGATGGAGTAGCACACTGCTCAATTCCTGGGGTCTTCACAGGCAAAGAGAGGATAACACAGAAGCTGACTGAGACCAAAGGAAGCTTTAGTTGTTCTCTACCTGTCTCTCCTTCTATACCATTCCTGCAAGGCTGCTCAACCCCAGTGGTTGGCACTAGGGACAGCCTGACACTGAACTACAGAGCCAAAAAATGAGGAACCAATACCCCAAGTTGGACCTTTAGTGAATTTTCCAAAAAAAAAAAAAAAACAGAATTCATTCATTTAATCTAAAATATTTTTGTACTCCTTACAAGTGGCAGGCACCACGCCAAACACTAGACATAAAATTAAGGGGAGAAAAGACGTGCCACGCTTAAGAAGATATCATAGATAGATAGATAGATAGATAGATAGATCATAGAGATATATATTGCCTTATATATGTCAATCTAAATGTCAAGCAAAGAAACGTGTTGAGTCGATTATCCTACTCACATGTAAGTGACTACTATAGAGCTATGAATTTTTTTTTTTTTTTTTTTTTGAGATGGAGTCTCAGTCTGTTGCCCAGGCTGGAGGGCAATGGCACGCTCTTGGCTCACTGCAACCTCTGCCTCCAGGTTCGAGCGACTCTCCTGCCTCAGCCTCCTAAGTAGCTGGGATTACAAGCGCCCATCACTGCACCCAGCTAACTTGTATTTTTGGTAGAGACAGGGTTTCGCCATGTTGGCCAGGCTGGTGTCAAACTCCTGATGTCAGGTGATCCTCCTGCCTTGGCCTCCCAAAGTGCTGGGATTTAAAAATATTTTTAAAGGCACTTTAACATGGAACACACTGTTGATATAATGTTAGGTTAAAAAAAGCAAAGGTTATAGAATATACGATATAGTAAGATTTTGTATAAGAAAATTTATGTCAAATGTAAATAGTGGTTATCTAGGGTGAGACCACGAATAATTTTTATATTATTTTTGTTTCTCTGTATTGTTTTCAAATTACTAGAATGAATCTGTACAACTTTTATAATTAGAAAATGCATAAATACGCAAACGTACTTTTTTTTTAAAGAAACGATCAAATTTTACACATTGCAGTTGGCGCATCAGCTTATGGTAAAAACAGGATTATCCTTCAAGCACAGGATGGGAAAACTGCATAGCCTGGACAACTAAGACCAAGAAAAAGTGTGGGTACTTGTTTCTCTCTTTATAAGTATTGGACTGAAAAACTGGACACATTACGCCATTGTTTCAAATCCTCCAACGTAGACAAAAGCTGCAAAGGAAAGCCATGAGTTCTACCTCCTCGACTAAAAGATAAAGAAATAAAAGTTGGTTAGAGCAGCACCTATCTAGAAAGTAAACTGATAAAAATTAATTTTAAAAATTGTGAACTGTCTAGTCTCAAATCCTATGTCACTACACAGCTCCAGAACAAAGGTCTTCCATACTTTTGAAACTCAAAAACAAAAAGACGTTTCCTGCTAAGATAAGGAGAACAAGAAAAACAAAGATCCAAAAAAATATGAAACAAGGTTTAACCCACATTGGTTGTCAAATAAATGCAAAGGAATATATTTTTCTAATACATAATAAAGATGTAAAACACACACATATGGCATAGTGTATCACAGCACAGAAAAGGTACACATGGCAGAAACAGCTAAGAACAGTATTAAATGGCTGGCAGGAGTGTACATCACTGAGGACATACCAACACTCTTAAGACTATTTATGATTCCTCAGAGCTTAAAACAGAATTACCGTTTGACCCAGTGATCCCATTATTGGGTATATACCCCAAAGGAATATAAATCATTCCACTATAAAGACACAGGCACATATACGTTCATTGCAGCACTGTTTACTTTGCAAAGACATGGAATCAACCTAAATGTCCATCAGTGGTAGACTGGATAAAGAAAATGTGGTACATACACCATGGAATACTATGCACTCAAAAAAGAATGACAAGATATCCTTTGCAGCAACATGGATAGATCTGGAGGCCATTATCCTAAGCAAACTAATACAGGAACAGAAAACCATATATTGCATGTTCTCACTTATAAGTGGGAGCCAAATAAAGAGGACATATAGACACAAAGAGGAGAACCACAGACACCAGGGCCTACTTGAGAGTGGAGGGTGCGAGGAGGGTGAAGATTAGAAAACTTTCTATTGGGTACTATGCTTAGCACCTGGGTGATGAAATAACCTGTACACCAAATCCCCATGACACACAACTTACTTACGTAAGAAACCTGCACGTGTACCCCTAAACCTAAAACAAAAGTGAAAACAAAAAATAAAAGAATATCTATGCCTTTGAAAGTTACACACTGTAAGAGTTAATATTTGCTCTCTCACTTTCCACACTTACTTCTCAGCCCACAAAAGAGGCACTTCTGCCTTTCTCAGATTATTGGAAATAGAGTCTTCACCCTTCCATCCATTCTTCTCACTCTTTTCCAGGGAAGAGAAACCTTTTGTGTGTTTGGTGAGATCAGAAGGAAAACTGAACAGGTGGAGCATAGCCTGTTGTTTCTTTTTCCGTGGATCGGCCTGGCCACAGGCTGGACACATTCTGAGCTGCTGAGTAGGCACTAACAGGTCAGGACCTCGACCTGCCTTTACAGTCAGATGTAAAGTCCAAATCTCTCTGACACTACTATTGGGATTCAACAAAGATGAGGGGGGAATTCTCAGCAGATGAGTTCTCTCTGTAGACCCAAACCTTCTATCTGGTGAGTTAGACATGTGAAGATTTAGTTTTGGGAGAAAGTTTCATTTTGATCATCTCCAAGCTAGTATTCCAACAGTCTTCTAAGAAGGTGGATAGCCAACTGTTTGACAAGTTTCTCTATTTTCTCAATTGTCTGGAACTCAGAATGAAGGAGGGAGTACAAAGGAAGAAAACAAAAGAAAACTTATTACTGATATTCTTTCCCTAGCCAACAGCACACAAAAATTTATACACCAAGATATTTATCAGAACAAAATTTAAAGGCTCATAACAATGGATGTGATCTAAATATCAAACATTAAGTAGACTGATAATTATGGCATAGACCTGTAATGTCATTCACTGAGGTAATTTTAAATCATGTTTAGGAGAATCTTTTGTAAAATGGCATATTCATTAGTATTTTAAAATACAGACAAGTGCAAAAAAAAAAAAAAGAGGAAACAGAAATAATTCACTATTTCCCACCTAGGTACACCCTGATTTATATATATATAAAGTCAATATGTACACATCATTAGAAACAGCACAGAAATGCATAAAGCTAAAATGGGAAAGCCTCTTTCTGCTTCAAAAGTTTCTCTCTAAGTAACCATTATCAATAGCTGCTTGTAAATCCTTTTGGAAGAAATATATGTTGCAAATATTTCAATATATGTACCTCTTTCCATATTTAGAATAATTGTTTAGTCCATAGAAAGGAAACACACAAAACATAAATGTTTGTGTGTTAACTTTTGTTTAAAAAATTCACGCACATAAAATGGAAGGGATTATATTGGGGTTATAGATTCATAGGAGATTTTCTTACTCTACAGAGATTTTACATTTTCAAAGTTTTTTGCTCTCATGAGAAAACTGCATAATCTGAAAAAAAAAAATATATATATATATAAAATATATATATATATATATATATATATCTCACTAGCTTTTAATTATAAAAGAAACACATTTTTTCATTATACTTTAAGTTCTGGGGTACATGTGCAAAACATGCAGGTTTGCTACACAGGTATACACATGCCAGGGTGGTTTGCTGCATCCATCCCCCTAGTCATCTACATTAGGTATTTCTCCTAATGTTAGCCCTCCCCAATCTCCCCACCCCCTGCTATCCCTCCCCTAGCCCCTCCAACCCCCAACAAACCCTGGTGTGTGATGTTCCCCTCCCTGTGTCCACGTGTTCTCATTGTTCAACACCCACTTACGAGTGAGAACATGTGGTGTTTGTTTTTCTGTTCTTGTGTCAGTTTGCTGAGAATGACGGTTTCCAGCTTCATCCATGTCTCTGCAAAGGACATGAACTCATCCTTTTTTATGGCTGCATAGTATTCCATGGTGTATATGTGCCACATTAAGAAACATATTTTTAATAAAAATTTAAATAATATAAATACATGTAAAGTAAAAAGCAAGTCTTCCTTTACAGCTGTCAAACTCCCTAAAGGTAACTGCTATTGATTGAAAAATCACAGAATTCTAAATCTGGAAAAGAGATTTTATTTCTTATCAAGGGCTACAGGCTGCTAGGTGGCCATTTCCGAAGACTGGGAAGTGTAACTCTGGCAGACCACAGACAGGCGCTGGAAGGAGGGGGGTTGGGGTGGGGGCTTTATGCTAAACAGACTGGCTAAATATCCATATCCAACAGGTTATAAGAGGAGTTATAAATATTCATGAAGGTAGTCCTGGTGCACGCATATTGAACAAATATGCATCTCACATACTACCTATGTTCGCTTTGGGATGGAGACTTAAGTGTATTACAATTAGGCCCATTGGGTCGAAGGTGAAGCAGGGACACAAAGGCACTCAAGTGCACAGCTTGTGTAAGCCAGCCAGTGCACGGTCAATTGTCTCTTATCAGGAGAAAGTTGCTGATGTCAGTCTCCTGTCCAATCAAAGCTACAGTTATCACCTGTGGAAAAGAGGCTGGGGGTTAGTTAGGATTTGGTGCAGCTGCAATTGCTTCAATATTGTCAATGCCTGTTTAGCTGCTAAAGAAACAATACCTGTGGCAGTTAGAATATAATTAATTCTTTTTTTTTTTTTTTTGAGATGAAGTCTCGCTCCATAGCCCAGGCTGGAGTGCAGTGGTGTGATGTCGGCTCACCCCAACCTCCGCCTCCCAGGTTCAAGTGATTCTCCTGCCTCAGCCTCCAGAATAGCTGGGATCACAGGCACGCACCACTTCACCTGGCTAATTTTTTGTATTTTTAGCAGAGACAGGGTTTCACCATATTGGCCAGGCTGGTCTTGAACTCCCAGTCTCAGGTAATCCACCCACCTCAGCCCCCCAAAGTGCTAGGATTACAGGCATGAGTCACCATGCCCAGCCAACATAGTTTAAGTATAGGGGTGCATAACTTAACCCTTGCTTGGGATGGCCTTAGGTTCTATTTATAATTTGCTATTTTATGGCCACAAAGAGTCTGTTCTATCAGCCTTATGATTTCCATTTCAACATTAATATTGGCCAGTTGTTGTGTCTAAACTGCAAAACAGAGGGGATATAAAAGGCGAATCTGACCTGCCATCTAGTCATGGCCATGAACTCAGTTTTTGAGGCTTTTCTGGAGTAACCTTGGTTGCAATGGTGTCCATTTGGTCAGCTGGGGGGCTTAGCATTTAGTTGTAGTTTATACTGCCATTAGCAATTTTGAAAGCATTTGGCCAATACATACATACACACACACACAGGCACACAGACATTTTAAATAAATATAAATTTACTCAAAATTTATAAATTTTTCAGGATAAAATAATGTACATAGACCTAAATCTTCACCTGGGGAAGTCTCGGTTTCCCAATTTGTCTTATATAACTTTAAAAAGGAATGCTATCTTACTTTATCTCACAATAAAATTTGCATGCCCAAAGTTCAGAGGTAATGACTGATGTTCTTCATATTCCATACCGTGGCAGTTTTAGAAAATGCGACACCAACTTTTCACTCTGCTTTTCACCACTTTCAGGTAATCCCTAGGCTGCTTGTGAACAGAAGACTGTCACCAGGCTGAAAGGACTATTACCGCCCAGAATTCCTGATCTCAATTTTCTGGCCTCAGCCTTTGAGGAACTGGAACCAGAGGCACATCTAATATCTCTAGTCAATAGCTTATTTGCAGAACGCTGGAATTAGTTAGGGTAAAAGGATCATCACCATCATTTTGAGAATGGCTTCAGAATGATTGTAACCCTGCTATCCACCCACAAGTATATTACTGCCAAGGTCAGACGCTGAGCCAACATGGCGATTCACTGGTTCTCAAGTTCCTCCAAGTTAAGCAAATAATTAGTGCCTTACAAAAATGATCCAGCTAGCAACAACCCCTCTCCCCTCAAAAAAGAGATTCATTTTGTGTCACTAAGTTTTATTTAAAGACTATGCAATCGCATCCCAGCTGGCTTCATTGAAACAACAACGTGGGCAATCAGTGACACCAACTGCAATGCTATCGTTTCTATAAACAGTAATGAGTGGAGGGGGTAGGTCGGTACTAGAAGCTTATGTATAAACAAGAAAGATCATTTCAGCAAGAGAGATTGTCTCAGAAAGAGTCACAGTGTCTTTCTAATTGGCACCCTATGACATGCAAATGCCCTACATTTAATGGTATCAGAAGAAATATTCAAACATGACATTCATAATATTGTGCAGTGAAAATAACATGGCATAAAGATAATTACATACACTAAATAAGACAAAGAAAAATAATTTTACTGTTTTAAGATACTCCATAGAAATTTATAGAATAGATCTATAAGTACTCCCTGGATGTCCCTTTACAACTCTGGTACTACAGAATAGAACTTGCACCTTTCTAAGAAGCTGATGTATTAATATATATGGCTGTGAATAAATGAACTTACATTGAAGCAAAAGCAGAGAAGAGAAGTCACATAGATAACTTTGCAGGATATCTTAATATGGGCAAAGCTAAGTAGACTTGAGTTGTAGGATAACTGCCTTTTGTAAAAAATTGCTTCTTTTTATATCTTTATCTTATTTTTATTCAAACACATTTTTCCAGTAAAATATACAGAGATACTACTCATTTCCATTAAGGTTCTCATCTGCCATATCCCAGCACTTCTTTGTGAACTCCTAAATGCTTTTCAAGCTCAGGGAGATTATCATGAATCTTAGGCTGAATTATTCCTTCCTTAAGACGATACTTACCATTAAACATTAAATCAAGTAAGGGTTGTTGAACTGAAACAAACTCAGAGTCCCAATTACTTCACTTTGACGTCTATAACGTTCTGCCTTGCATTATACCTTTTGCATATAGGTACAGATCTCCCTGCTACGTCTCTCTTGCCTAAAACAGAAGCTAGCATACAATCAATCCTGAAGATTTTTTTTTTTTTTTTTTTTTTTTTTTTTTTGCTAAATTGGAAAATGGCAATCTCTGAAGTAAGAGACATGTTTCTCTAACTTTCTACTCTCATATGGAGAGGGAAAGAAAGAAGGGAGGGTTGGCAATTTGGAAGGGTTAATTGGCATGGTGCAAGTATCCCAGGCTTGGGAAAAAGTCTGGTTTCCCTTCTCTCTTCTGCTGTGCTTACCACAGGGCCAGGCAAATGGATTGCTGGCCCATGACCCAGATGGGAAAATTGAGCCTATCTTTTCACCATAAAGTATTTCCCTGACATTCTTCCCAATGCACACAACTCTGAGTTTATTAGTTGGGAGAAGAAAAGGAGCATTTATTTGCAGTTTTCATTGCCTGGCAAGACTGCAGCAGTGATGAAAGCTACCACATAGTCACTGCTTTTCAGGCAATGGAGATAACTCTTCCTCTCCTAGATGTGATTGGAAGCATCAAAAGGGGTAATTTGCACATTTTACAATAAGTAGAAAGGAACGACTGAGTTTTTCAGAGTCTTGCAACTAAATTACAACTTTAAAAGAATAATCTCAAAGTTCTTGAAAAATATCAGTGGACATTAATTACATCTTTGGAAAAGGGATAGATATCATTTAAGGAGCAATGCACCAATTAGCCTCAGGACACACTAATTAGAAGGGTGATAATGAAACCTCATAATTTGGGATGCTAAGCTAATTATGAAAAGACTAAAAACATAAATCAATACATCTATTTGTTATATACTACACATGATATCATAGAGAAATTAGAGCATTTTAACTGAAAAGAACCTTTGACATAGCTCAGTAACTTTCCATTAAATCTTACTAACCTTCAATGTCTTATTATAGCAATCAAGACAAGTTAGACAATACACTAACTTAAAAATTAAAGTTAGGCACAAAAAGAGATTTTAACTTTTTATTTGCATTAAATGTCCATCCTGGGTCATACGGTGGGGCTCTGTTCATCACAGATATTCAGGTACACAGGCTAAGGGAGTAACCACTGCCTTGAACGTCATCAGCAAAGAACCTGAGGTAAATTGTGCTCTGGTTATGAAAACTTCCCATGTGTCACTTCTGCTCACATTTCATTTGCCTGAGCAAGTCATATGGCCACAGCCATCTTCAAGTGAATGAGATAACGCCATCCAACAATGTGCCCAGAAGGAGGATCCAAAATATTGGGTGAAAAGTGCTAATGACAACTCAACAATGAGAAATTAACAACCTGATTAATAACTGGTCAAAAGACATTAACAGACACCTCACCAAAGAAAATACACAGATGGCAAGCAAGGATATGAAAAGACATTCAATATCATATGCTATCAGGGAATTGCAAATTGAGTCAATAACGAGAAATCACTCCACACCTATTAGAATATCCAAAATCCAAAACACTGACAACTCTGACAAGGATGTGGGGCACCAGCAACTTGCATTCATTGCTAGCGGGAAACCAAAATGGTACAGTAACTTTGAAAGACAGTTTGACACTGTCTTACGAAACTGAACACTGGTACCATACAATCCAATAACTGTGTTTCATGATATTTACCTAAACAGGCTGAAAATTATGTTCTCTAAAAAGCATGCACATGGATGTTTATAGCAACATGATTCTTCATAATTTCCAAGTTTTGAAGTAGCCAAGATGTTCTTTAGTAGGTGAATGGATAAATAAGTTGTGGTAGATCCAGGAAATGGAATATTATTCAGTGCTAAAGAGAAATGAGCTATTACACCATGAAAGACCTGGAGGAAACTTAAATTCATATTACTGAGTGAAAGAAGTCAATATAAAAAGGCTACACACCACTATATTATTCGAACTATAAGGCATTCTAGAAAATGCTAAACTATAGAGATAGTAAAAAGATCATAGGTTTTCAGGGGTTAGGAAAGACAGAGTTTGGGGTATGTGTTTTTCATAGGATTGTTGAGCTATTTTTGCTTAGAGTATTTCAATTCCACATCAGGACTACTTGATGTGATTGTTTAGCTCAGTCTCTAGGCATCTGTAAATCCTTCAGGCTACCAGTCTGAGAAGCCCCTGAGTGAGTAACGCAGAAGAGTCATAACCATACACAGAAGGAAGGTGATTTTCTGGGATAGCCCAGGTGATAACACAGTCAAGCAAGGAAGCAACTGTGTGTACACACACACACTACTACTCCTACTACTGTAAAAAATGCTGTCCTCCTCTTTCAGGTTGAGACCCAAGCCGGCTTTCTCAGGAGCCTGGTTGTTGGGACAGGAATTCCTCTTCTACAACATTATAATAGTCTTTCCTGCTGTTGTGATGAGAAACCCGCAATCTTAACACCGCTCTCTGATGGACTGCTTTCACTTTTCCCCCAACTACATTTTGAGAGGAATGGGAACAGGCAGTAGCTATTGTTTTAATCACTACTCTTCTGTGAGACTGTTTCTTTTTAAAGCTTCTATCTCTAGAGAAAGATGAACTCGCTTTAATTTTCCTTTGAATTAAAAACTTAATATTTTAACAGATTAATACAAGTGCTATTTAAACTAAGCAAGACTGTTTAGCATCTTAAACCTTGAATCTTTCATTTAACGGATGGGCTCTACATACTTAAAAAACATTTCATTTTGAGAAAAAAAAAAAAGAAAGGATCATAAGAGATGCAGAATTTAGCCTTAAACAATCCACTCAACCTTGTCTAAGACTTTCTTCCATTTGATAGCTTATGCCCATCCTACTGCATTACAAACAACTTAGAAACTAATATGATGGATAAACTAGACAAGACATTCATATCTAATAATGTAGAGGAAAGACAGGAGCAATAACCTATTTTAATGATACTAAAAAGCTCAAAATAAATGATTAGTTTGTATTTTCTTAGCACCATTTGTTTAATCAAACTTTAAAATATCAAAATGCTTATAATTCCAACTATTCAGCAATCTGTTGTGAGACTCTCTTAACCTACTATAACAAATCATGTCACTTCCCTTCTGTGAACCTTACCTCTCTCACCTGTAAACTAATGGAGAAGAAGCAGCTGGCATAAAATTTTGTTATCCATACTGACATTGTTTAAAATATTACTTAATTTTTCCTTAAGTAAGTTTTTTTTTTTTTTTTTGAGACGGAGTTTCGCTCGTTACCCAGGCTGGAGTGCAATGGCGCGATCTCGGCTCACCGCAACCTCCGCCTCCTGGGTTCAGGCAATTCTCCTGCCTCAGCCTCCTGAGTAGCTGGGATTACAGGCACGCGCCACCATGCCCAGCTAATTTTTTGTGTTAGTAGAGACGGGGTTTCACCATGTTGACCAGGATGGTCTCGATCTCTTGACCTTGTGATCCACCCGCCTCGGCCTCCCAAAGTGCTGGGATTACAGGCTTGAGCCACCGCGCCCGGCCTCCTTAAGTAAGTTTTAAAAATTAAAGTGGTTCATTCGAGCTTTACTTTTTTAAAAATTTGCTCCGTGAATAAAATCTTTGATATCATTACCTCAATTTGCATGTGCACACTCAGCATGACAATATTATATGAAAAACTGCTGTGATGTCATTCTAATGACACAAGCCACACGGAAAAAACATCGCTTTAAAATAGAACACAATAATAAAAATACCTAAAATATACTAAGTATATGGTATATGGTAGGCTTAAAGTTCTTAGAACAGTGCCTGGCATATCATGAGAGCTCAACTAAATCTTCAGCTGCTATTAATTCATTTGATGTTTATAATAATCTATTAGGTAGGTACCATTATTATTATTTTGAAACAGAGTTTCACTCTTGTGGCCTAAGCCAGAATGCCATGGCACCATCTCGGCTCACAGCAGCAACCTCTGCTTCCTGGGTTCGAGCAATTATCCTGCCTCAACTTCCCAAGTAGCTGGAATTACAGGCATGTGCCACCATCCCTGGCTAATTTTGTATGTTTAGTAGAGATGGGGTTTCTTCATGTTGGTCAGGGTGGTCTCAAACTCCCAACCTCAGGTGATCGGCCTCCTCAGCCTCACAAAGTGCTAGGATTATAGTCGTAAGCCACGGCACCCAGCCACCATTATTATAGTAATTTACATTTATGCATTAATCAGGAAACAGTAAGGTCATGTTAATTACACAAGATCCTAAGTTTGAAAGAGTCACAATTTTCTAAAAGGTAGTTTAGTTCCCAGAAACAGTCTCCTGGTACATAGCCATATATTACCTCTGTCTGTGGAAAGGGTGGGAAGGAAACTTCATTACTTGGAATTCAATACCATTTTACAAGAATTCCTTTAGAGTGATAGTTCCCCCAAAATAAACAAAATATTAACCTTGCTAAATAAAATTGAAAATATAAATAAAACACAAGTTTTCATAGAATCACTGTTAAACCTAGGGTATAGTCAAATATAAAAAAAAAATACAGGCTATGTCTATCATTTCCACTGTTTTCAGATAAAAATGAGTTTCAAAGATGGGTAGTGACTTATTGAGACTATGTTACAACTAAAACAGTCTCCTACTTGCAGTAATGTATGCTGTCCAATCACATAAGTTAACCCTTCTATTTAGATCTATTGCTATTTGGGAAACTGACTCTGGAGGTAAATTGGATATCTTTCCTAATTTGACTTGAGAAACTGCCCTGTAGTCATTACATATCCTACACAGTTTTAAATTTTTTCTTTTTCTTTTTTTTTCTTTTTTTTTTTTTTTGAGTCAGAGTCTCTCCCTGTCACCCAGGCTGGAGTGCAATGGTGCAATCTAGGCTCACTGTAACCTCCACCTCCAGGGTTCAAACGATTCTCCTGCCTCAGCCTCCCAGGTAGCTGGGATTACAGGTGCCCACCACCACGCCCAGCTAATTTTTGTATTTTTAGTAAAGACTGGGTTTCACCATGTTGGCCAGGCTGGTCTTGAACTCCTGACCTCATGATCCACCCACCTTGGCCTCCCAAAGTGCTGTGATTACAGGTGTGAGTCACTGCTAAAATTTTCACCTCTGAGAGACATATATCCAAGTTACAACCTATTCACATTATATTTACTGTAGACCAGGAAAAAATGAAATTATAACACATATCTCTATCAGCTTTTTGAAATATGTATATCAAAACATGAAACTTTAACATAAAGCCACTTCGTTTAGAATATAGTGGTATGATGCCTTTTAGTACTTATAAATATAATGGCAAAAAAGAATGTATAAATAACCTTCCGAACTACACGGAAGTACAAAATGAGATCTCGTTGCTGATTTCATTTTTAAAGTGTGTTCTGCAACTTCATAAAATAGTTCTTTTTAAGTAGTTTTCTATTTAATTCTAATTAGTCTCTTTTAAGCAGTTTTATATATCATTTAGACTGATGAGTAACCAAAAAGTCAAAGATCCAAAAGAATGAATGAAACCTACATATATTCTAATCTTTCCAAATATAATTTTCATAGCTCTAGAACAGAGTGAAAATAGGTGCCATAACCAAATGAATCAGACTCTCCAAAATAACATAGGGAGTTTTAAACACGAAATCTTGTATAATGTTGTTAAATTTTTGAAAAGTAAAGTTATTTGGAATGTATGGACCAAAAACGTATGGTTCTTTGCAGAAGACACTTGGATGTAATAGGGTATCGTTGTTCTCATCCCACACCCCACTTTGAAGATAACTTACACAAACCTTTTAAAGAACCTTAAACAATTAGATAATGGAAGAAACGTGAGGAAACAGCACATCATTTTGCAAGACTTCAGCAGAAAAGAATCACACTTATTTGGTATTAGTTTGGTGCGGGTTTTTTAAATTAAAATTTTAATGGCCTTTCTCAGTATCTCAGTTCATTCAAAGGGTCTGATTTTCTTTCTTTTCCTCCCAGGGGACCCGGCTGAAGCCCAAGGCTGATTGGGACCCTCCTGCCCCAGCACCGAGGACAGAAATCGCCAAATCTCCAGGGGAAACTTACCCCTAACCACCGCCAGATGTCTACTTTTCAGACAAAGCAAGAAAAAGCAAAGATACCTGCCTTGCCAGCCATCTGTTTAAAAGTCCCCTCTCCTGTGGAACGCACAAGCAACTTCTCAGAGACACCGAACAACTCCAAGTCGCGCGCCGCCCCGCAAATCGCAACGAGAGAGCCGCGAGAAGGTGCGAACGCGGGTCCCAGCCAGAGCCGCTTGGAGAGGGACCCGCAGGTTTCAGCCCAGGCGCGCCCGGCGAAAGCTAACGCGCTCGCTCTACAAGCGTGGGTGACTTCAGGGATTTAAAAGAAAAAAATACCCACAGACAGAACCAGCGGAGGGGCTCTGACCTCTCCCCAGTCGGGAAACGCCTTCCCTCCACCACAGACGGCGCTGAATTCAGCAGAGGAGGGCGGCGGAGAGGGCCCCGGGAGAAAGAAAGGGGGCATTCTACCGTGTTTCAGGGCTGGGGAAAGAACGTTTTCTCACCACTTGGGCTGTTGCTGGACCTCAGGCTCCTTCCACAGAGACACTGCAGCATATGCACTCCTTTCTTCAGAGAAAGCTCAAGAATCTTCATGGAGAGGCGCGTGTGGGGTTGGTAACTCCCCGCCCACCTCCGCTAGTCGTCCAACCAACAGGCGGCCTCTCTTCGGAAGCCGGGTCCCGAGTCCATCGCGCGCGCACAGGTGGAGGAGAGTTTGCACGTGGAGCGGGCGGGAGCCCGGGCCCCGGGAAGGGGCGGGAGGCAGGGTGGGGACCAGGAAGTGCGGGACCACGAAGTGGCGCCTCCGAGAGCCAGAGGCGCCGCCACCCCTCGGTGGGCTCCAACGCGGCCCCTTGGGACCTTCTGGAGGCGGCTGCTGGTCTGCAGGAGACGCGGAGGACGTCACTGCGGATCGGTACTTCCTTGCAGGTGCCTTCTGGACCGGGGGCCGCGGCACCTCCCCTGCTCCTGCCCTCGGCGCCGGACCCTGAGCCCTGGGAGCCCGCCTACCTCGGTGTCCCCGCCGTCCCGGCCTCCGGCCCGGAAGGCAGCCGTCCCGCGGGCTGCGCGCGGCCCAGGGCGACTCCGGCGTGGGAATCCGGCGGAAGGGAAGCACCCGCAAGGAGGGCTGGACCCCGGAGGCTGCAGAGCGTCAGAAGCTACTCTAGGGAACTAGGGGTGGGGTAGGGAGGCGGGGACGTGGAATAAAGAAAGCTCTCGGGTGCGGGCTATGAAAAGTCAGGTGTGCGTAGGCGTGGACAGAGCGCTGATGTGGGAGTCTGAACACCTGATTTTCTGGTCGGGGCTCTGTGTCCGTGGGTAAGTCACTTACCACCCTGGGCGTCTGCCTGTCAATCCGGGTGGGGAAGAGGATGTGGGATAGAGGATTGGCAGCGGCGCGCTTGTTTGTCCCCGTGCCTTTCAGTCTCCTAGAAAAGGGTAGCATAGGTGCTGTAGGAAGCGGGGCCAGAAGGCAAAGGGAGAGGAGGCAGGTGAGGCGGGAAATCTGAGGACAAAAGAGCGCTTCGCTTTGGCGCCAGTATTCTAGAGGCTCTGCCTCTGCTAGCCCGCCCAGATGAGTCTAAAGATCTCGATTAGTCTAAAGACCTCGATTTTTCCCCGTTGACTCTTTTATTTTCTCTGTTTTCTTTTCATAATTCCAACAATGCCCTTTTGGAAGTGCAATAAGTAAGCATGGGAAGAATGCTGTCGAAGTGACAGGACGCCACCCCAGGTGGAACCTCAGGGCAAGAGCGGACCTTAGGGGGCACTTAGCAATACAGCAGGTGGTTAAGAGCACAGGCACTAGAGATAAGCAGCCTAAGTTCAAATTCCTACCAGCTGTATGACCTTGAACAAATTACTTCTCTGTGCCTCAATTTTCTCGTCTTTGAAAGAAAGTTAAAGATAGCATCTGTCTCATTCACTCCTTGAGAGTTAAGGAAACACTTGTTATAAAGTAAGTGCTATAATAGTGTTTGCAATTATTATTTAGCCCCCACCTGTAGGGTTGTGACTCATTTTCACTTTACAATGAATACCAGTGTTCATACCAGTGAATTTCTGCTTGAATAGTCCTGCTGACAGGGAACTCAGCAGCTCCCTAGGTAATTCATTGCACAGAAACTGTTAGGTTTTCCCTGAGGTTGAGCCAACAACTGGCTTCACCTTTGTTCCACCCATTGTCTCAAGGCTACCTAGCACTAACTGTTTAGCTCTTTCTTCCCTGCAAGGGAGTAAAAATGGTTTGCATCACACTTTTCCTCTTTCTCTTATATAAGTTAAACATTTGCAGAAGAACTGCAAATGTTTAGCCTATATAATGACATTGTGGAAGATAGTGTGGCGATTCCTCAAGGATCTAGAAATAGAAATACCATTTCACCCAGCAATCCCATTACTGGGTATATACCTAAAGGATTATAAAGCGTTCTATTACAAAGACACATGCACACATATGTTCATTGTGAAACTGTTTACAATAGCAAAGACTTGGAAACAACCCAAATGCCCATCAATGATAGACTGGATAAAGAAACTAGCTTTAGGCTGAAGGCCTCAAGAAAAAAAAAAAATGTGGCACATATACACCATGGGATACTATGCTGCCATAAAAAAGAATGAGTTCATGTCCTTTGAAAGGAACATGGATGAATCTGGAAACCATCATTCTCAGCAAACTGACACAAGAACAGAAAACCAAACACCACGTTTTCACTCGTAAGTGGGTGTTGAACAATGAGAACACATGTACACAGGGAGGGTAACATCACACACTGGGGTCTGTTGAGGGGTGAGGGGCTAGGGGAGGGATAGCAGGGGGTGGGGAGTTTGGGGAGGTATAACATTAGGAGAAATACCTAATGTAGGTGATGGGTGATGGAGGCAGCAAACCACCATGGCATGTGCATACCTACGTAACAATCCTGCAAGATCTGCACATGTACCGCAGAACTTACAGTAAAATGAAAAAAAAAAAAGGAAATGACATTTGAAGTTTGGGAGAAGTCTCCTCCTTTTTCCTCTCAGAGGCGGTGGAAGAAAAACCAGAACATCTGGAGGGCCACTTGAGCTTACACCCACCACTGGGTTCACACCCTCTTAGCTCATTTCAAAGCTCAAGCTCCAGAAAGGGTCATTTGGGGTGGTTCCAAGACTCAAGAAGATATACCCAGGCCTTCTTTCTAGTCACCTCTTAGTCCTGTTGTTCAGTGGTATCACTAAAGCTCTTTAAGCTCCAAGGTCCTTGAAGATCTTGCTAAAACCACTGCACTGACATCACTGAAGAAGTTATTCAGCCCCGGGGCAACCTGAGCCATGGCCTTCATCTTTCCTGCCTCTTTGAGAATTAGTGAGAAACTTGGCTCATCTGGGATTCTACCCATAGAAATTCCCCACAGAGGGAGAGACAATTAGCAAAAGGAAAACATCTAAAAATAGTCCTTTGTGCTGCAGCAGAACACAGTTTTCCAGTAGAGCTCTCCTATTCAGGAACCCAATGCCTGGAGCTATTTCCTTACTTTGAGGAAAGTGTTATTCCTGGAAAAATAGCAAATGAACAGGACAATGCCATGGTTCCCTCAATGGAACTTGAGCAGAGTGAACAGGTCCATGTGTGATTTTAAAACACATACGACCTCCGGAGCATCAGTTTTTATATTTATCATAACCCTCTCTCCCTCCTGGCAAGGTTATGACAAAGTTCAGTTAGGTGAAACATGTGAAAGTGCTTTGAAGATTCTAATTATCTTTGCAATATAGGGTGCTATTACCAACTTCCCTGAGTTCTAGGTGTTAGACAATAATATTAAGATCTAATACGATGGCTCTATTATTTCATTATAGGAAGTCTTTATGTTTGAATCTTCTGACTCCACAACTGGATTGTAAACTTTTAGGATGCAGAGCAGAAAAGCCAGCTCAGTACAATTAATATTCGCATGGTGTACTGTCTTGTTTAAATGGCTGTCACCATGATTCTTATGACCAGAGAGGAAATGGATCATCACAGTACCTGTAAAAACAAACTGAAGTATTACATTTATAGATTTTTTTTTTTTTTTTGAGACAGAGTCTTGCTTTGTCGCCAGGTGCCAGGCTGGAGTGCAGTGGCACAGTCTCGGCTCACTGCAACCTCCACCTCCCGGGTTCAAGCAATTCTCCTGCCTCAGCCTCCCGAGTAGCTGGGACTACAGGCGCACGCCACCACACCCAGCTAATTTTTGTATGTTTAGTAGAGACGGAGTTTCACCATGTTGGCCAGGATGGTCTCGATCTCTTGACCTGGTGATCCGCCCGCCTCGGCCTCCCAAAGTGCTGGGATTACAGGCTTGAGCCACCGCACCTGGCTACATTTATAGATTTTTTGTTGTTATTGAGCTCTCAGATGATTTCAGAGGGCATGTTACATTTTAATGCAAAATATTTTCTTACTATATAGTATGGACATTTGACAATAGTAAGTTTCTACTTTGTAAGAATAATATATATCAAAGTAAGTTTCTGCTTTGTAAGTAAGTATAAAAGGAATTTGATCCCTGGAATTTTAATACTTAGAGTTTTTTGGTTTTAAAAAAAGGATCTTACACTTATCAGGACTTCAGTGTGCATGCTTTTTAAAGCAACTCCTCATATGATTGTCATCCACTTCCACAATTAGGCATATAGAGTGCAATCTTTCTGAGGTATCTTGAGCAATATATCAGATTTAGTTTTTATATGTATCATAACATCCAAAAACAAGACCAAGCAAAACAAATAGCCAGGGGCACATGAAGGGTAAGAAAGTGATATATTTTAGTTTGAACCAAAACTTTCATCTTTTCTCCTTTTTGTATATTATTCCATAAGCCAAACTCAAAATTTTACTGGCAATAATATTTTAATTTTAAGTTCAAGATATAATAATTGTTTTAATACTGAAATTTTATGCCATCTGTTTCTAATTGAGATTTTTAGAGTTAGCCATTCTTTCTGTTTTCTAATTGACTTAGGCATGTTGGACAAATTCTAGCAAGCGACTGACTAGTATGGTTTCAAAATAGAGTAAGTTAGCACTTTTTGAGAAGGATTAGGAATTCTGGTATATAATGATGGATGAATGCGTTTGAATTCCTAGTACCTAATTTTTTTCCTTTTTAAAAAGTATTAATTACTAAGAGTTTGTAGAAATTAATAATTGTGAGGGAGTTCTGAGATTTTTAAATGATGACTTCTCTAAGATATTGTCTGTTAACACTAAACATAGGCATCTGTTCACTCTTGGCATCAGCTGTGCAATTAATCAGTGTATTTATCTATTTGGAAGCATATGTTGAATCAGTAATAACGTATAAAGAATTGTGTCAAGTCTCAAAACTTTTAATGAGTATATCAATGGCAAATGTCTATTGAATTGATATTAAATTTATTTTCACAAAGAAACCCACATATAAACCAATAGATGAAAATCAGTAAGATAGCTAACATGGTATTTTTGTTCCACGTTATGTATATAGCCCATTGACTCTAAAGGGCACAAAACCATGCCTGTAGCTCTCATCTTAGCAATACCTTCAAATACAATCTTGATACTGTTTTTAAAAATCAAATATGTTACTTTAAAATTTCTCTTCTTCCTTTTTTTTTAATTTTTTTCCTTCCTCTCCCCTCCTACTCCTATTCCTCTTCTTTCTCCTTCTCCTCCTCTTCCTCTTCTTCATCTTCATCTCTTTCTATACTTTTCCAAACCTTTTTATTTTTAAATAAGTTTCCCCTCATACAAATGTTATAAAATAAGACAGAGTTCATACATGTCCTTCACCCAGTTTCTCTAATGTTAGTGACTTTCGTAACCAGTGTACAAATATCAAATCCAGAACATTTACACTAGTACCTTGTGATTAACTAAACTACAAACTTTATTCAGCTTTCACTAGTTCTCCCCCAGCCCCACGTCCTTTTTCTGTACCAGATACAAGTAGGACCCACATTGCATTTGATTGCCATGTCACTTGAATCTCCTTCAATCTGTGAAGGTCCCTTGGTCTCCCTATATTGTTCAAATATTTTGTGGAATGTCTTTCAATTTGGGTTTGTCCAGTGTTTTATAATGATTAGGCTAAGGTTATTCATTTGGCAAGAATGCCATAGAAGTGATATTGTATCCTTCTTAGTGTATCATTATGGCAGGGGGGTGGTACATGATGTTAATTAGTGATATTGACCTTGATTGCCTGGTTAAGGTTATATCTACTAGGTATCCATACTGTAAAATTACATTTTCTGTTTGTAATTGATAAATATGTTGAAAAAATTTGATGCTGTGCTAATGTCCTATTTTTCCTCAAACTTTTGTCCACTGATTTTAGCATCCATTGGCAGAACTTGCGTGCAACAATTATTACTGTGCTGTTTGCCTAATAGTGACTTTTGTATTTCCTTTATTCTGTCTAAAGTAATAGAAATTCTTTTGTAAGAGCTGTTCCTTCTCCTGCATTTATTTACTTATTCAGTTATTTATTTATATCAGTATGGCCTCATGGATATTTATTCTAAGAATTATAATCCAATACGATCATTAGTTATTTTTGGCCAAAAATGTTCTGGATTTAGCCATTGGGAGTTCCTTCTGATTTGTTATTGTGTCCTTTGGACATACCCCAGTTGTTTTTTTAGCAGTTCCTTAACGTTTTAGCATTACATGATGTTCCAAGTTTATTATTTTGCCCTCTCTACCCCAGCCCTGGAATGAACTGATTTTCAAATGAGTCTGGGTTCTCTCTTTGGAGAATAATATATAGCAACCAAGATCTGGGTCCTGTGTGCTCATTTTTATTGAGGTGTTACTGCTCTTAGGCCCTCTCAGCAGAGAGAGTTAGGAAATCTATGTACACATTCACCTAGATCATATTTATTTCTACATTTCTATCAGTATATCTTTTTAGATAGATACAGATATATAGACAGAGAGATAAAATAGATGAAGTTAATACTTACATCCTAATCCAGTACCACCGGATTCATTTTATTTTTCCCCTTTTCCTTATTTGTAACTTCTATCTGACAGTGAAAAACCTGATTTTCATTATTTACAATATTTTCACTTATTAAATCCTACTATACACTTAAGGTAGTTACAGAATTGCTCACTGATACTCCTGTGGGAAACACTTATTACAAGAGTGCAGTATTTATGAACACTTATTTTTGTCTTGAACTTTACAGTATCCAATCAAAATATTATTTTCTTTTGAAAGTAACTTAGGTTGCTGCTTTACTTGCCCATCCTCTTCAGTGTGGTTTAGTTATTCATCTGTAAACTCATATTCCACACACATTGATTTTAATTATTTAATTAAATTTAACTATATATTTCTTATTTGGGTGTATGAAATATTGCTATGGTACCAAGAGTCAAAGCTTTACAAAAAAATTATAGCTTGATAACTGTTATTCCCTCATTCCTTCTCACCAGTTCCTATTCCCTCTTTTTTCTACTTATTTCCCATGCACTGCCTATAGATAACTGATTTCTTTAGTTTATCTTGCCTGTGTTTCTTTTGCACAAATGCACACACATTCTTCTATGTAGTGGCTTTTAGATTGTTTCCGGTATTGTGCTATTATAAACTGCTGCAATAAGTAACCTTATGTGCAGTATTTCCATGATGCAGAAAACACTGCTAACCAATACTCCTGTGAGAAATACACTCTATGTGCCTCCAGGGTAGCTTCCAAGAAATGGGAATGCTGGGTCAAAAAGTATGTGTGTAGATATTTTTGTTAAGTATTACTGAATTCCACTCCAGAAGGCTTGTATGAATTTAGATTCCTGCCAGCAATATATAAATGCCTATTTTCCCATAACCTTACCAATATAATGTATTGTCCTACTTTTTCAATTATGTCAGTTTGATTGTAATTTTTACTTTGCATATCTCTAATTATGATTGAGTTTGAACATTTTGTCATTTGTTTGAGAACTTTTTCTCATCTTCATATAGATACCTCCAGGATTTGCTGCTGCAGTTGGACATTTTCTCTGTCTTCTAATAGCACTCTAACAAGTTGTCTTGAATAAACACAGAGCTTGTTATCTACAAGAAAACTTTAAAGATGCGTTTGAATGATTCAAATGGAAGGAAAATGATTTTAAATCATAGTAAAACATGAGCTGTCTATTTGGCAAAATATGAGGTTAATTAGTTCAAGATAATAAATACTTATGAATTTCAAGGAAAAAAAACAATCACTCATTAGTCAAAACTCACAAAAGAGGGGCACAATACGAATTGAACAACAACAAAAAAAAAAGACCAAAAGGGATAGTGACTTCTTCTAAAGTCACCTGGCTCCCAGCAACAGGGCTGCAACTAAGTGACTCAGAACCTCTGCTCCCTTCCTAGTGCAATATTCTTTAAAAGACACTATGATGCTGCCCCTGATTTTGATAGCGTCAGAATCAAACTTACCTGATGATACGCATAGAAATGATTTCAGGACATTTTTCCTTTCCCTGGAAATTGAATTTTCTCTTTAAATTATCTGTTTTTTAGAAACAGAAGGCAGCCATTCATTTAAAGATCTGACCAATAAAAATAAGTATTGCCTTTACAGTAAATTATGAGGTTTCTATTAGTGTCAACTTTCAGAAAAGGGCATGGGAAAGAGTCTTAGCTTATGACTTGGGCTAACTCTCCTGATGGCAAGCTTTAACTGTTCTAATACAAGTGGTTGGGGGGCAATGGTCAGAATCAGAAAAGGAGGAGAAAAAGGGTTAACTGGAGATGTTCATTAGAATCCATATTGAAGGCTTGTTGGACGTGCAGTAATTTGGAGAATGAATTTTTTTATTTTTTTTGAGATGGAGTCACGGTCTGTCACCCAGGTGGGAGTGCAGTGAGGTATTCTCAGCTCACTGCAACCTCCGCCTCCCGGGTCCAAGTGATTCTCCTGCCTCAGCCTCCCAAATAGCTGGTAATACAGGTGCATGCCACCACATCTAGCTAATTTTTGTATTTTTAGTAGAGACGGGGTTTCACCATATTGGCAAGGATGGTCTCGATCTCTTGACTTCGGGATCCACCCACCTCAGCCTCCCAGAGTGCTTGGATTACAAGTGAGAGCCACCGCACCTGGCCAAGAATGAGTATTTTAGCCTCTTGAAGGTGATTGTTACACACACAAATATATTGACAAGTATATATACATTCATAAGATATATGTATCTTTGTGCGTGTGCTGAAAAAGGTTATGGCCAAAGTTGCCGCTGTTACGTATTAGGCAAGAGCCACATGTGGAATTTTGAAATCTCCTTTGTGCATTATTTTTCTATTCTTTCTTCCCTTCCACAGACATACAAACATCTTAAATAAGAGGCTGTTTGTACTACCTTCACTTCGGCATTTCTTTCTTAAACCCATTGAGTGCTGCCTCTTGCTCACACAACCTCACCGAAGTTCTTTTTATAAAATCACCATAATCAAGACTATTTCATCTATAATGGACACATGTTGTTCTAATGATACAAAGATGCAGTAATTATATGTGTTAAAATTACTGATCACTCTATTTCAAGAAACTCTTCCTTCTTATCTTCAGAGACACAATTTTTCACTCAGTTTTCCTTCTACTTCTCTATTGACATCAAGTTTTCTTTCTGCCATCCTCTAAGTGTTATTATTTCCCAAGGTCAATCTCTTCTCCCTTTTTACTGTTATTAGACATCTTACACATTAAAATTCCTACACTATTGATAACTCCTGGATCTGTGTCTGCTGACAAGATACCTCTATATCTTTGATCATCTATTTCCAAGTTTTTCTGTAAATCTCTAAAGGATCCACAGTATTTCAAAAAACAAAAAAGAAACCAAAACATAACTACAACTGGACACATATCTTTCCCTCTAAACTTCTTCAGCTCCATATTTTAATGAATAACTACATCTAACTAATCAGTTTCCAAATTCAAAGCCCTGTGAGCCATCCTAGACTGTTCTTGCCAACTTATCGTCAATCAGACGGAGAATATTATAGATACTATTTGTTTAACGTTTCTAACATCTATCACTTTATTTTTGCCTTCCTTCAGGCCCTGATCACATCTTGCCTAATTAACTACAATATAGTTAAAAAAATATTTGTACTGCCTTCAATGCAGCCTCCACATGGCTAAACTAATCACCCCAAAACTTGGCTCTTCAGAAACTTTTCACAGTATTGAAGATTAAGTCAACAGTTTAAGTTCGGTACATAAAACCCCTGATGATTCGCTTGTCTTCTTTTATCTCTGTACCTGAACTTAACTCCATCCATGTCCTTGATTTGCACTGTTTCATGTTCACGTCTACATGTCTTTGCACCTGCTCTTCCACTTGCTTATAATATCCTTCTTTCCTTCTTCTTCCGGTGAGTTCATACCCACCCTTCAAAAATTGGATCCATCATCACCTCCACCAGTAAACCTTCCCCAACTGGATTAGATGCCCTTCTTTGGAGCTTAACTTTCACACAATAATCTCTGATTTCCAAAAAGCAAAGTACTTATTGAAAATTCAGCCAAATAGTCATACAAACTAACATATGATTACAATTGTAACAGCTACAAAAAAGGAGAAGTACATTATTTTATAGTGTCTAAAGAGATGGTAGAAGTTTAGCCAGAGGAATCAGGAAAAGCCTGAGACACTTATCACATCATAGCTTGTGTCACAATTAGTTGGGCACATGTTTTATATACATTTCCTCACCTCAAGCGTATACACACACACACACAGTCACTTTTTTGCCCTTTCATGGCAAGTCATAAAAGTCATCCATCATGAAATGTTACTATTTCTGCCCTCCCCCATATACAGATGCTACTCAAAACATAGGAAATGGTTAATAAATATTTCCTGAATTGAATTGAAAACTTTACCCAGAGTTGCAGAATAGTTACATGATTCTGTTTCTTTAAAGTTAACCATATGGTTTGACTGAAGATAAAGCCTTAATCAAATTTATTATAACCTTACATTTCAGTTACAACAAAAGCAGCATGCGTCATGCCTTCTGTCTTTCCTGAAAATCAATGGCACACCTACCACATGGTTTCAAGTATGATAAAAATAAAGGAGGTCTTGAAAAAATTCAAAAGAAATGCAAGCCAGGAGAAAGGGAGCCTTTGGAACCCTTAAATTGATGCTATGATTTGAATGTGTCCTAAAAATTTCATGTGTTAGAAACTCAGTCCCCAAACATGTATTGATAAAATTTGGAGGTGAGGCCTTTGGGAGGTAATAGGATTAGATAAAGTCATCAGAATGGGGCCCCCATGATGGGACTGGTGGCTTTTATTATAAGAGGAAGAGAGACCTGAGCTAGCAAACACTTGCCTTCTGCTATGATATGACACAGCAAAAAGGCCCTCACCAGATGCTAGCAGCCTTCCCTGCCTCCAGGACTGTGAAAATTAAATGTATTTTCTTTATAAAGTACACAGTCTGTGGTATTCTGTTATAACAACAGAAGATAAACTAAGATGATGACTAGTTTAGGATAATGATCCTGGAAAACCAACAGACAAAGACTCGGGAGGAAAGGTGCATAGTATTACTCTGAAAGGTCGTATACTTCCAGATTTCACCATTGTTGCCATTTCTAGTGTTATAGATTAATTAACAAATAATGAAAAATGGAAGAATCAGAAATATCTGTTTTCTGTACTTTTATGCAGGTGTCCATTGTAAGCATTCAGTATGTAAATATGAAAATCACTGAGATAATGCTTCTAGGAGCCAGCTCTAGATAGCCATCTTCAGCATCCTGGGCTTACGTAAATGATCCATTTGGACTTAACTGTTATTTTCATTTTTATTTGTACATATTTATGGGTGTCCATTTTCATGCTTCTGATAAGGACATACCAGAGACTGAGCAATTTGAAAATGAAAGAGGTTTAATGGACTAATAGTTCCTGTGTGGGTGGGGAGGCCTCAAAATCATAGTGAAGGTGAAAGGCATGTCTCACATGGCACCAGACAAGAGAAGACAGACTGTGGAGGGAAGCTCCCCCTTATATAATGATCAGACCTCATGAGACTTATTCACTATCATGAGAATAGCACAGGACAGACCCATCTCCATGATTCAACTACCTCCTACTGGATCCCTCCCACAACATATGGAAATTCAAGATGAGATTTGGGTGAGGACACAGCAAACTTTTCATATCATCTCACCCCTGGCCCTTCCCAAATCTCATGTCCTCACCTTTCAAAGCCAGTCATGCCTTCCCAATAGTCCCCCAAAGTCATAAGTCATTTCAGCATTAACTCAAAAGTCCACAGTCCAAAATCTCATCTGAGACAAGACAAGTCCCTTCCACCTATGAGCCTGCAAAATAAACCAAGGTAGTTACTTCTGAGATACAATGTGGTACAGGCATTGGGAGAAACTGGCCAAAACAAAAGGGCTGCAGGCCCCATGCAAGTCCAAAATCCAGTGGGGCAGTCAAATCTTAAAACTCCAGAATGATCTCCTTTGACTCCCATGTCTCACATCCAGGTCATGCTAATGCAGGAGGTGAGTTCTCATGGTCTTGGGCAGCTTGGCACCTGTGGCTTTGCAGGGTACAGCCTCTCTCCCAGTTGCTTTCATGGGCTGGTGTTGAGTGTCTGTGGCTTTTCCAGCTGCACAGTACAAGCTGTCAGTGAATCTACCATTCTAGGATCTGGAGGATGGTGGCCCTCTTCTCACAGCTCCAATAGGTCGTGCCCCAGTAGGGACTCTGTGTGGGGGCTCCAACCCCACATTTCCCTTCCACACTGCCCTAGCAGAGGTTCTCTATGAGAGCCTCGCCCCTGTAGCAAACATCTGCCTGGACATCCATGAGTTTCCATATAACCTCTGAAATTTAGATGGAGGTTCCCAAACCCCAGTTCTTGACTTCCATGCACTGGCAGGCTCAACACCACATTGAAGCTGTGAAGTCTTGAGGCTTGCACCCTCTGAAGCCATGGCCTGAGCTCTACATTGGCCCCTTTCAGACACAGCTGAAGTGGCTAGGACATGGGGCACCAAGTTTCTAGGCTGCACATAGCATAGGGACCCTGAGCCCCACCTACAAAACCACATTTTCCTCCTAGTCCTCTAGGCCTGTAATGGGAAGGGCTGCCATGAAGACCTCCAACATACCTTGGAGACACATTTTCCATTATCTTGGGGTATAGCATTCGGTTACTCATTACTTATGCTAATTTATGCAACCAGCTTGAATTTCTCCTCAGAAAATGGGATTTTCTTTTCTATAGCATTGCAAATTTTTCCAACTTTTATTCTCTGTTTCACTAATAAAACTGAATGCCTTTAATAGCACCCAAGTCACATCTTGAACACTTTGCTGCTTAGAAATTTCTTCTGCCAGATACCCTTAATCATCTCTCTCAAGTTCAAAGTTCCACAAATGTCTCGGGCAGGGGCAAAATGCCATGAGTCTCTTTGCTAACACATAACAAGAGTCACCTTTGCTCCAGTTCCTAACAAGTTCTCCATCTCCATCTGAAACCACCTCAGCCTGGACTTCATTGTCCACATCATTATCAGCATTTTGGTCAAAGCCATTTGACAAGTGTCTAGGGAGTTTCAAACTTTTCCATATTTTCCTGACTTCTGAGCCCTCCAAACAGTTCCAACCTCTGCCTGTTACCCAGTTCCAAAGTTGATTCCACATTTTCGGGTATCTTTTCAGCAACTTCCCACTCTACTGGTACCAATTTACTGTATTAGTTCATTTTCATGCCACTGATAAAGGTATGCCTGAAAGTAGGAACAAAACGAAGTTTAATTGGACTTACAGTTCCACATGGCTGGGGAGGTGTCACAATCAAGGCACAAGGTGAAAGGCACGTCTCACATGGCAGCAGACAGTGGAAGAGAGCCGGTGCTGGGAAACTCTCCCTTATAGCATCATCAGATCTTATGAGACTTATTCACTATCACGAGAACAGCACAGGAAAGACCCACCCCTGTGATTCAACTACCTCCCACGGGGTCCCTCCCACAACATGTGAGAATTCAAGATGAGATTTGGGTGGGGACACAGCCAAACATATCAATGAGGTACATGAGAAATGTTGTTATATAAATCTAATGCATAGTGATAGAATGTATCTAAAGTGTCCGTCACCTGAAGATAACACATTTTTGTTAAGTACGGCCATCCTACTCTGCTACCAACCGTTACATTTATTCCTTCTATTGGATTGTATGTTCGTACCCTTAACCCACTTCTGTTCAGCCTCTTCTCTCCGTTTTTTTTTTTTTTTTTAATTTTGAAATCTACATTCTCTTTTGATCCACTTTCTCTCACTTGGTGGGGCTCAGTGGTTAGAACTTGAGGTTTGAAATCAAACCAGACCTAGGATTATTTCTCAACTCTTACACTTACTGGATGAGGTCACTGCTCCAAGTTTCTGTGGTTTTTGTGTGTGCAATAGAGTGAGTATTCATAATTCCTTAGAATTGCTCTCAGGATTAATTGAGATAGAATATTCTTAATATGGTGCCTGCCAGATAGTAGGTGCTTAATAAATTGCAGTAGTGATATGGTGGAGAAGTTTATTGACATTTATGACATTTGGGAAATGCTACCAGTAATAATCCTTTTCATCCTTTCATCCTGGAAGATATATTCAATAACAGCAATATCACTCATTTGTTATTTGAGATTATTTTAATAACTTCTTTCCTGCATCTATAAAATACTTAAGAATTGTCTTTGAAGGAAAAATCTAAGAAAATTGGGTTTTTAGTAGAAAGCTCTAAAATTATATAAGAAATGAATACTAGGCTGGGCGAGGTGGCTCACGCCTACAATCCCAGCACTTTGGGAGGCCGAGGCAGGCGGATCACCTGAGGTCGGGAGTTCAAGACCAGCCTGACCAACATGGAGAAACCCTGTCTCTACTAAAAATACCAAAAAGTAGCCAGGCATGGTGGTTCATGCCTGTAATCCCAGCTACTCGGGAGGCTGAGGCAGGAGAATCGCTTGAACCTGGGAGGCAGAGGTTGCAGTGAGTTAAGATCATGCCATTGCACTCTAGCCTGGGCAACAAGAGCAAAAGTCTGTTTCAAAGGAAGGAGGGAGGGAGGGAGGGAGGGAAAAGAATACTAATGGGTATGGGGATTTTTTTCTAGGGTGATGAAAGTGTTCTGGAATTAGTGAGGTGATGGTTGCATAGCCTTGTAAATATACTAAGAACCACTGAACTGTACACATTAAACGGGTAAATTTTATGGTATCTGAATTGCATTTTAATGTTTTTGTTTGTTTTTGAGACAGAGTCTTGCTCTGTCACCCAGGCTGGAGTGCAATGGCGCAATCTCAGCTCACTGCAACCTTTACCTCCTGGGTTCAAGCAATTCTCCTGCCTCAGCCTCCCATGTAGCTGGGACTACAGGTGGTGTGTGCCACCATGCCCAGCTAATTTTTGTATTTTTAGTAGAGACAAGGTTTCATCATGTTGCCCAGGCTGGTCTGGAACTCCTGAACTGAGGTGATCCACCCGCCTTGGCCTCCCAGTGTGCTGGAATTACAGGTTTGAGCCACTGTGCTCAGCCCTGCACTTTAATGTTTTAAAACCATAAGAGAAATATAGGACAGCAAGATGGTTTACAGCTACACACTTCATTTGAATGGGGACTTTTTTTTCTGTCCTGTTTTCATTTCAGTTTTCCACTCTATGTCTTAGAGATTATGATCAGTTTGGCTGTCAGACTCTTAGATGACATCATAAGAAGCACTTGAGAGCTAAACATTGCTGAGTTCAAATCCCACCTGTGTGTTCATGGACACATTTCTTAACTTTAATCTCATTTTCCTCATTTTCAAACCAAGGCTAATAATCTGCCTTAAGGTTTGTTGTGGCAAAAAGAAAAAAGAAAAAGAGAAAGGGAAATGCTTAACATAGAGATTAGCACTTAGTGGACGCCCCATTTACAGATCTTTTTCAAAAGGACTAGTACATTTCTAAAAAAGAAGTTTGGGTATTTTTTTTTTCCTTTTTTCTGGTCAGAACCTGGTATGAAGCACCCACTGGTCGTCCCTATATTTAAAATTTATAATTATTTTAAAGCAAATGAAAATACTTTTCGTAATGGTGAAATTTAAAACAACACTATTAACAACATTTTGGGTTGTTACATTTTGAGAGGAAGGAATGTGATAAAATTTGGAAAATCAACTCCCTCTTTTAATTTTCTACCACATGCTTCATGCTGTCACTGACACCTTGAGTTGAGGAATATAAGTAGCCTTTGCTTAGGAGGAGGTGTTAGCCTGATGGCAGCTTATTTAGATAGTGCTTTTTTGTTTGTTGATTTTAATCCACGATCTTATATAGACACTCAGCATCACATCTACATTCTGGATTAGCATATACTAAAATCACTTCTTTGCCATTTTTTTTTAGTTATTAATAAGTTCGATGAGCAAAAAGCCAACATTAAAGGTGAAAAAACAGTCTGCCTTATTTCATTTATATATTGAAATATACATATATGGCAAAATATTGAAAGCATATACACAAAAATATAAACAGTAGTTATTTCTCAGTGACCATTTTGGTGGTTGTTGGCAATTGAGGGGAAGCAGGAAGTATAGCTGCTCAGAGCATGCATTCTGAAGTTGAACTTCCTGGGCCTGACTTCTGCTCTACCACTTCCCGCCATATAACTTTGTGCCACTCACTTAACCTCTCTAGACATCAGTTTCTATTTATATAAAATGTGAAAAATGGTATATAACAGGGTAAAGCTTAACTGAGATAATGTATGTAAAATGTAAGGTACAATGCCAATAGGACCTCAAAAAACTCAACAAATATTATCAATACGGCGATTCTTATTACTGCATTTCTATATTGTCATCTTTTCTAAAAGTATTATCGAATACTTTTTAAATCAAATAAATATTGCTTTAAAAATATCAGCATCTTCTTATCTTTATAAGTTATTTTTTAAAAATCTTCTAAGAACATCAAATAGAATATGATTTTTGAGGTTACAATATCAAAAAATACTTCTATGACCTAATACATGTTCTTCATCCCTGGGCTCTAGTGAGAGGTATATAGTATTTATAAATATTATTATTATTCTCAGTTCTTCTGAAGTCAAATGCAGAATTTTTCTGGAAAACCATAAGCCATGAATTAGATGGAACTTTCTGATTTTCTTTGCATAGACTTTCAAGGATTAGAATTCCACTTCTAGGAAGTAGTTTAAGTGATTTTGCTGAGGCAGATACCAAATACTCTTCTCGAAATATATACCAATTTCAAGTTTTATTAAATATGCCTACATGTGCTTCCAGACCATGTATTGGTATATTTCAACATTTATTGAATAGGGTGTTCTTTCCCCAATTTATGTTTCTGTATGCTTTGTTGAAGATCAGTTTGCTGCAAGAATTTGGCTTTATTTTTGGATTCTGTATTCCATTCCATTGGTCTGCATATCTATTTTTATATCAGCACCGTGTTGTTTTGGTAACTATAGTCGTGTAGTTGAAGTTGGGTAAGGTGATACCATCAGATTTGTTCTTTTTGCTTAGTATTAATTGGCTGTGTGGGCTCTTTTTTGGTTCCATATGAATTTTAGAATCAATTCATATGGACAGTATGCTTTGGACAGTATGGCCATTGCTTTGGACAGTATGGCCATTTTCACTATATTGATTCTTTCCATTTATGAGCATGGGATGTCTTTCCATTTGTTTGTTTTTTGAAATTTTGAATGGTATTTCAAAAATTGTTTTTAAAAATGTGCTCTTAATCCTGGGGTCTCAGAAATACTTATTACAAGCTTATAGAAAGCAAAATTAGCTGACTATACAGATAGTCTAAGAAAGAAAAACAGAGATGGATACATTCCTAGAGTCAATCTTCTAATTCCCAAATGTTTTTGTGAATACACTTCTATTTTTATTTCAATAGTTTTTTGGGGACAGGTGGTTTTGGTTACATGCATATGTTCTTCAGTGGTAATTTCCCAGATTTTAATGCACCTGTCACCCAAGCAATGTACATTGTACCCAGTATATGGTCGGTCTTTTATCCTGCATTCTCCTTCAAACCGTTCCCCTCAAATCCCCAGAGTTTGATATATCATACTTATGACTTTGCATGCTCATAGCTTAGCTCCCACATATAAATGAGAACATACAGTATTTGACCCATTGATTCCTGAGGCACTTCATTTAGGATAATGGCCTCCAGCTCCATCCAAGTTGCTGCAAAAGACATTATTTCATTTCTATTTATGGCTGAGTAGTTTTCCATTATGTATATATACTACATGCTCTTTATCCACTCATTAGTTGATGGGCACTTAAGTTGGATCCACATCTTTGCAATTGTGAATTGTGCTGCTACAAACATGTGTGCATGTGTCTTTTTCATATAATGTCTTCTTTTCCTTTGGGTAGATATCCAGTAGTGGGATTGCTGGATTGTATGGTGGTTCTACTGTTAGTTTTTTAAGGAATCTCTAAACTGTTTTCCATAGGTTGTACCATTTACATTCCCACCAACAGAATAAAAGTATAAAAGTCTTCCCTTTTTACCACATCCACTGCAACATTTATTGTTTTTTGACTTTTAATTACAGTCATTCTTGCAGAAGTAAGGTGGTATCTCATTGTGATTTTACTTTGCATTTCCCTGAAAATTAGTGATGTTGAGCATTTTTTCATGTTTATTGACTGTTTGTGTATCTTATTTTGAGAATTGTCTATTCATGTCCTTTGCCCACTTTTGGATGGGATTATTTGTTTCTTTCTTGCTAATTTGGTTCAGTTCCTTGTAGATTCTAGATATTAGTCCTTTGTCAGGTGTGTAGTTTGTGAATATTTTCTCCTCCCACTTTGTGGGTTGTCTGTTTACTTTGCTGAATATTTCTTTTGCTATACAGAAGCTTTTTAGTTTAATTAGATTATATTTATTTACTTTTGTTTTTGTTGCATTTGCTTTTGAGGTCTTAGTCATGAATTCTTTCCCTAAGCCAATGTCTTATCTAGAAGAGTTTTACCAATGTTATCTTCTACAATTTTTATGGTTTCAGGTCATAGATGCAAGTCTATGACACATTTTTAGTTAATTTTTGTATAAGGGGAAAGGTAAGGATCCAGTTTCATTCTTCTACATGTGGCTTGCTAGTTTTCCCAGCAACATTTATTGAATAGGTGTCCTTTCCCCGATTTATGTTTTTGTAGACTTTGTTGAAGATCAATTGGCTGTAAGTATTTGGCTTAATTTCTGGGTTCTTACTCTGTTCCATTGGTCTACATGCCTATTTTTATACCAGCACCATGCTGTTTGAGTAATTATAGTTCTTGTAGTGTAATTTGAAGTTGGGTAAGGTGATACCTCCAGATTTGTTCTTTTTCTTAGTATTGCTTTGGCTGTGTGGGCTCTTTTTTGGTTCTGTATGAATTTTAGGAATTTTTTTTTCTAGTTTTGTGAAGAATGCTGATGACATTTTGATGGGGATTGCACTAAATCTGTAGATTGCTTTGAGCAGTATGGTCATTTTCACTATATCGATTCTTCCCATTTATGAGCATGGGTTGTCTTTCCATTTGTTTGTGTCATCTATGATTTCTTTCAACATTGTTTTGTAGTTTTCCTTGTAGAGATCTTTCACCTCCTTGGTTAAGTATATTCCTATGTATTTTATTTTATTTTATTTTATTTATTTTTTGTAGCTGTTTTAAAAGGGATTGAGTTCTTGATTTGATTCTCAACTTGTTAATTGTTGGTGTTTAGCAGTGCTACTGACTTGTGAATATTGATTTTGTACCAAACTTTTGATGCTTGTTTTTCAAGGCAGAGTGTAAAGACTCACTATGAGTGACACACATACACTGTACATACAATGACAATAACATTTTTAATTTCTCAATTTTATTAACCTAATCAAAAACAAATTATCTATTTTGTTCCTGATATACAAGTTATCTGATAAACAAATTATCTGAATTTGCCTTCAGGTATTTTTAGCAAGGAACATGACCAAATATGAAATAAATTACTATGTCTTATAGTTTTTTTGCTTGTTTATTTTTTTCTTCTATGAAGTAACTCTTGTATTTTCAATGCACAGTCATTTGGGAGCATCCAAACTCTGACCATATTTATGTGGCATGACATTTAGCAAGCTGTAAACACAATCTGAAAGTGCTTTCTCTGACTTCATTTCTCATACATACCATCACAAGAAAACAAATAATGGATGTAAATATCTTTTTCAAAGGCATTTCATCTGACATCATCTTACAGTTTTTGTAATCATTTGGAGAAAAAATTTTAAATAGCGTGTGCTCAGGGATTCAATCCAATTTTTATAAAGTATGGTTGAGTACTTCACTTCTTCTTCAAAAGCACATAATGGTTCCTTACAGCCTAAAGTCAAATTACCAAAATCTGTACCTTGGTTTTCAAGAACTTGCACAGTCTTCACCTAGCTTTCTGGACATCATTTCTACAATATCACTTCTCCCATAATTACTTCACGTCTACAATCTCTTACCAGAAACAGCTGGGGCCAAGTGTGTTTTGTAATTCAAGTTTTTGGGGAACAAGGTGGTGTTTTTTTAAAAAAGTTATACAGTTAATGTATAACACATTAGCAAAATCCATGTATGTTGGGACTGCACCTGTAATGAAATACATTGATATTTCTTCGGTAAAATCTATAAATAGTCTTATAAGTGGGATAAATAAAGATTATAAATAGCCTCCTGTCAATTCACGTCAGGGTATACCTTAAGGAAAAACAACATACACATAATGGTTTTCAAAGCTTCTTGAATTTAGAAATTAAAGACAGTAAAATGTAAGCCTGCACTTGCTTTACTTTGACATAGACTTTTGAACTTTTGAACCTTGGTTCATTTTCTTTCCTTAGCCAAAAATGCCCTCTGTGCCTCTTCTAGTTTAATCAAGTTGATCATGGGCCAGTCCAAAGGTCAACTCTTCCATAAAGCCTGAAGTAGAAGTACCCCATTTTCCTCTGTTGTCTGCATGCATACTTCTCTCTGTAGGCTAGAAAGTCCATAGGGAACAGCTCTGTGTCTGATTTGCATTGCATACTGTCATTCCTGTTAGTGTATTTTTCCTCAAAAGAATATACAAATTGGATGAAGCAAGCCTGCTTGAAAACATAAATATCGACAAAGCAAACCCAAAGCATCCAGTGTCCCATCTCTGTTCCTCTTTATTTATTTTTATAAGATGACAGGTTTTTATTTTTCATATCAGACGGGTAATGTACTGATGTCCTGACATGGTTCAAGGGTGGCACATCTCACACATGCATGTGAACACTCAACCATCATGCTTACCAACTACAAAAGGATCAGGTTTGATTTTTTTAAAAAAACTAATTTTGCTCAGAATGTATTTTTTCTGGTCAAATATTTTGTAATGATTCTAAGAAAAAAGCATAAGTAGTAAAGTTGCTAGCTTTCCATTCCAGCTCAATATACTGAGAAACCTTCAAAGAAGCCGGTTTTAGGTTACTGGAGTGCTCAGGAAATGTGAGTTTTTAAAAAATTAACTTAGACATTACACTCCTGATTTTTTCTAATCCTTCAATCATATTTCTATCACTTGAAGAAGCAAAAGCAGATTGTAAGCTCTTTATTTTTTTTTATTTTATTTTATTTTTAGATGGAGTCTCTTGCCCAGGCTGGAGCACAGTGGTGTGATCTTGCCTCACTGCAACCTCTGCCTCCCAGGTTCAAGAGATTCTCGTGTCTCAGCCTCCCAAGTAGCTGGGACTACAGGTGCATGCCACCACGCCTGACTAATTTTTGTATTTTTAGAAAAGATGGGGTTTCACAATGTTGGCCAGACTGGTACTGAACTCCTGACCTCAAAAGATCTGCCCGCCCATTACAGGCATCAGCTCCCATGCTCTTTAGTCTATTAAAAATGTATCTTTGTATTTGATGTTCTTTGCAGTGCTCTTTGCGGACAATTAAGAGTGGCTGATAATTTCTTATATGACTGAATAATACTAATTGTGGATAAAATCATTTTATATTACATATTTTAGAACGATTTAATAATAATAACAATAATACAAGAACTATTTTCTGGCCAGGCGTAGTGGCTCATGCCTGTAATCCCAGCACTTTGGGAGGCCGAAGTGGGTGGATCACGAGGTCGGGAGTTCAACACTAGCCTGGCCAAGATCATGAAACCCTACCTATTCTGAAAACACAAAAATTAGCTGGGCATGGTGGCATGTGCCTGTAATCCCAGCTACTTGGGAGGCTGAGGCAGGAGAATCACTTGAACCCGGGAAGCCAAGCTTGCCGTGAGCCAAGATTGTTCCACTGCACTTCAGTCTGGCAACAGAGAGAGACTCCATCTCAAAAGAAAAAAGAGAGAAAAACTATTATTTTTCTAATATTGGAGATTTGGGGACATTTCTCCAAATAGAAATACCACCTTACTACTGTAAGTTTCAGTGGATACTTTGAGTTCAAGTCTAACTTTTGCCTTACACAGTTTATAATCTTATATTTTATTTCTACAATTTAGTTGACTATAATATGAAGTGATATTTCTGACTCTTTTTATAATAAAATCATTATTAAGATATTTTATAAAATGAAACAAATAAGAAATGAATAAAATGCTTCCTACAGGTAATATCATAAATAATATATAAGGTGTGTTTTGGCTATGGCAGGGGATTTGAAGATTAATGCTAAGTAATATCTGGATCACAAAATCAACTATAATAAGCCAAAAATAGGTTTTCCATATTGGATACTAGTCTTTATATGAAGTAGCTATCCTAATATACAGTATTGTATAATATCTCACTAGCCATCCATCCACGCAATCTTTTATCCATATATCCATGGGGAAAATTTCTTGAGAAGACAGTTCAATTAAGGAGAACAGGTCCTCTTTCTTCAGCAAAGCATCTTGTTAGATAAGAAAATCCACAGAGGAGTCAGAAAGAAATTTGAGAGTAAGACTGGAGAAAATGGAATTAATCTGCAGAACAAAGTGCGAAGAATTTGGAGCTCCTGTGAGCCATCTGGAAGGGACTAAGGAAAACTGAAAACCATGGTAAGAGGCTGGAGTCTGAAGTATAGAAATGGCCGAGACTTTTTCCAAGAACAAGGATAGCTGGACAATCTCTAAAATGAAATAATTTTACAGAAGCAGAATCCAGAGCCAGAGAAGACCATGAAAACATAAACTCACACTGAAAATTTGCATACAACTTGGTGGTGGTTGGGGTGGACAATATTGGACTCTCTAAAATTCATAGAATGGAGCTAAAACCAATCTTAGCTGGGTCTTAATTAATTGGTACAATGAATTTAGCTATATCTGAGGTACATAAACATACACACACATGTATTCATATGAAGCAAGTGTTCTAGAGCTCATTTATTCAATAACCCAAATACCTGCCAAATGTCTAGAGCCCATTTATTCAATAACCCCAAATATCTGCCACATCAACTGAAAGAAGTTGCAAAGAAGGGACAAAAGAAAGACATCTAACTACCCACAATTGCTGTCATAAAATTGCAGCAATAAATTTTACACGGTTTGTTTGTAGGGTTACATTATGTCCTAGTGCAATATATGTTTACATTTTTACAAATTCTGTTTACTTTTTTGCATATGACTCTACATGGCTATTTCACCATGCTCAACAGACTAGAACTATATCCCACACAACAAATCCAGCAAACTGCCTGTTTTGGAAAATAAAGTTTCACTAGAACACAGCCATAACCATTTGTTTCTCTGTTGTCTATGCTGTTTCAGGCCACAACCTCAGAGTCGAGTGATTGTGACAAAATCTATATGGTCCATAAAGCCTAATATATTTACTATCTGACTCTTAGCAGAAAAAAACTGCTAACCTCTTACCAAGAAGCAAAAGTTGAAATAGACAGACTTAAAAATATGTGATGAGAAATAACTATTTTATGACAGAAAATAAGCAAACAACAAACTAACAAATATCATGCCCTCCAAGGTCAAAGTACATGGTGCCATCATGTGTGAAGAAAAATAACATCAGATAGCCTAACAAGTTGTTAATAAGTCTCTGAGAGTATATTTTACAGGACAATACAATTTTCAAAATTAATAATAATGATCCTGAGACATCAACAAAAATTATAAAATATGTTCAGAATTTTCTAAGAGATTTGAAAAAATATGTAAAAAATAAGATATTTGCTTTTGACATTTTGATTTTTTAACTTTTAATTTTTGTGGGTACATACTGAGTGTATTTATGGGGTAATAAGATTTTGATACAGGCATATAATGCATAATAATCACATCAGGGTAAATGGGATTTTCATCACCTCAGGCATTTATCCTTTCTTTGTGTTACAAATAATCCAATTGTACTTTTAGTTATTTTTATATATTTAATAAATTATTTTGACTATAGTCGTCCTGTTCTGGTGTCAAATACCAGATCGTATTCATTCTTTCCAACTACCTTTTTGTACTCATTAACTATCCTCACTCCTGGCCACTACCCTTCCCTGCCTCTGGAAACCAATCATTCTACTGTCTATCCCCATGAGTTCACTTGTTTTAATTTTTAGCTCTCACAAATCAGTGAGAATATGTGAAGTTTATCCTTCTGTGCCTGGCTTATTTTACTTAACATAATGACCTCCAGTCCTATTCATGTTGTTGTAAATGACAGGATCTCATTCTTTTGTTATGGCTGAATAGTACACCATTGTGTATATATACTACATCCTCCTCATCCATTTGTCTGTTGGTGGACATTTCAGTTGCTTCAAAATCTTGGCTATTGGGAATAGTGTTACCATAACATGAGGGTGTAGAAATCTCTTTGACATACTTAACTGATTTCTTTTCTTTTGGGTATATACCTAGTAATGGGATTGTGGGATCATATGGTAGCCCTGTTTTTAGTTTTCTGAAGAACTTCCAAACTATTTTCCATAGTGGTTGTACTAATTTACATTCCCACAAAGAGTGTATAAGGGTTCCCTTTTCTCCACACGCTGGCCAGTGTTTGTGATTTTCTGTCTTTTGGATAAAACCCATTTTAACTAGGGTGAGATGACATATCATTAGTTTTTATTTGCATTTCTCTGATAATCAATGATGTTGAGCATATTTTTATATAGCACTTTGTATATCTTCTTTTGAGAAATGTCTATTCATATCTTAATATATTTTTTAGCCAGATTAATAGATTTTTTCCCTGTAGAGTTGTTCGAGCTTGTTATATATTCTGGTTATTGATTCCTTGTCAGATGGATAGTTTGCAAATATTTTCCCCCATACTGTGGGTTGGCTGTTCACTTTGTTGACTGTATCCTTCACTTTGTGGAGAGTTTAAGTGTCTAAGAACTTATGCATTACTTCTATAATTTATAATTTACTGGCACATAGTTGCTCATACTAGCTTCTGATGATCTTTTGAATTTCTACAGTATCAGTTATAAAGTCTTCATTTTCACATCTGATTTTGTTTTCTGGGGCCTTCTCTCTATTCTTTCTTAGTTAGTCTGGCCAAAGTTTTATCAATTTTGTTTATCTTTTCTAAAAGCCAATATTTTCTTTCACTGATTTTTTGTATTGTTTTATTTTCACATTCACTTATTTCTACTCTGAACTTTATTATTTTTTCTCTACTAATATTGAGTTTGTTTTATTTTTACCTTTCTAATTCTTTAAGAAGCATAATTAGGTAGTTTATTTGAAGTTTTTCTAATTTTTCACCTAGGTGATTACAGCTATAAACTTTTCTCTCAGTACTGCTTTAGCTGCATCCCATAAGTTTCAGTATGTTGTGTTTTCATTATCATTTGTTTCAAGATTTTTTCAATTTCCTTTTTCATTTATTCTTTGATCCATTGGTCATTAAGGAACATACTGTCTAATTTCCTTAGGATTGTATAGTTTTCAAAGCTCCTCTTGTTAATGATTTCTAGTTTTGTTCCGTTGTTGTCACAGAATATATTTGATATAACTTCCCATTTTTTTGAATGTTTTAAGACTTATTCATATGGTACATCCTTGATAATGATCAACATACTGAGGAGAATATGTATTCTGCAGTCATTGGATAAAATGTTCTGTAAATATACATTAGGCTCATTTGGTCTATAGTGCAGATTAAGCCAGATGTTTTCTTGCTAATTTTCTGTCAGGATCATGTATCAATGCTGAAAGTGGGGTGTTCTCCAGCTGTTATTCTGTTGGAGTCTCTCCCTCTTTAGCTCTAATAATATTTTCTTTACATATCTGGGTGCTCCAGTATGGGGTGCATATATATTTATAATTGTTATATCATTTTGCTGAATTGACTTCTTTATCATTATTTAATGACCTTCTTTGTTTCTTTGTATAGTTTTTGTCTTGAAATCCACTTTGTCTGATATAAGTGTAGCTACTGCTTGCTGCTCTTTTTGGTTTCTACTTGCATGCAATATCTTTTTCCATCCCTTTATTTTCAGATTATTTGTGTCTTTATAGGAAAAGTGCAACACATCATTGGGTCTTTTTTTTTTTTTTAATTCATTCAGCTACTCTATGTGTTTTGATTGAAGAGTTTAGTCCATTTACATTCAACATTATTATTGATAAGTAAGGACTTACCCCTGACATTTTGTTATTTGTTTTCTGGTTGTTTCTGGTTTTCTATTCCTTCTTTCTTTTTTTCCTGTCTTCCTTTTAGCAAAGGTGATTTTCCCTGATGATATATTTTAAGGTTTTAAGTTCTTGATTTTTATTGTGTTTGTTGTATGTTTTCTGATTGATGTTACTGGAAAACTTGCAAATAATATCTTATAACCCATTATTTAAAATTAATGACAAATTAACACTGATTGCCTAAAGAGAAAACTAATAAAAAGTTTGTATTTTAATTTCATCCTCCCACTTTTTAACTTTTTGCTTTTTCTATTTTTATCTTATTATACTATCTGTATCTTGAAAAGTTGTTGTAGTTATTTTTTATTGGTTCATCTTTAGTCTTTCTACTTAAGATATAAATAGTTTACACACTACAATTATGGTATTATAATATAGTGTGTTTTTCTGTAACTTACTATTACCAGTGAGTTTTGCACCTTCCAGTGATTTCTTTTTTGCTCATTCACATCCTTTTCTTTCAGACTGAAGAACTCCTTTAAGCATTTCTTGGAGGACATGTCTGGTGTTAATAAAATCCCTTAATTTTATTTGTCTGGGGAAAACTTTATTTCTCCTTCATGTTTGAAGGATAATTTCACGGGACATACTATTTTAGGATACAAGATTTTCTTCTTCGGCACATTAAATATGTCATGCCGCTTTCTCCTGATCTGTCAGGTTTCCACTGAGAAGTCTGCTGACAGATATATTGAAGCTCCATTGTATGTTATTCATTTCTTTTCTTTTATCACTTTCAGGATTTTTTTTTCTGTCTTTGACTGTTAGGAGTTCAAATATTTAATGTGTTAAGGCACTCTTATTTGAATTAAATCTACTAGGTGTTCTATAACTTTCTTGTACTTGAATATTGATATGTTTCTCTAGGTGTGGGAAGTTCTTTGTTATTATGCCTTTGAATAAACTTTCTACCCCATCTCTTTCTCTACCTCTTCTTTAAGGTCAATAAGTCTTAGATTTGCCCTTTGGATATTATTTTCTAGAGCCTGTAGGCATGCTTCATTCTTTTCATTTATTTATTTATTTATTGAGACAGAGTCTCACCCTGTCACCCAGGCTGGAGTGCAATGGCGTGATCTCGGCTCACTGCAACCTCCGCCTCCCAGGTTCAAGCAAGTCTCCTGCCTCAGCCTCCAAGTAGCTGGGACTACAGATGTACATCACTATGCACATCATCATGCCTGGCTAATTATTTTATAGATGCACACCACAATGCCTGGCTAATTTTTATTTTTTGTATTTTTAGTAGAGATGAGTTTTCACCATGTTGGCCAGGCTGGTCTTGAATTCCTGACCTCAAGTGATCTGCCTGCCTTGGCCTCCCAAAGTGCTGGGATTACAGCTGTGAGCTACCATGCCCAGCCCATTCTTTTGTATTCTTTTTTTTCTGTCTCTCTGGATTGTATATTTTCAAATAGCCTGCCATCAAGCTCACTACTCACTAATTATCTCTTCCACTTGATTGATTCTGCTGGTAAGGGACTCTGATGCATTCTTCGGTATGTATTCTTCATTGCATTTTTGAACTCCGGAATTTCTGCATGATTCTTTTTTAATTATTTGAATTTCTTTGTTAAATTTTCCTAATGGCATTCTGAATTCCTTCTCTGTATTATCTTCAATTTCATTGAGCTTCGTTAAAACAGCTATTTTGAATTCTCTGTATGAAAGATCGCATATCTCTGTCCTTCTAGGATTAATTGCTGCTCCCTTATTTAGTTCATTTGGTGAGGTCATATTTTCCTAGATAGTCTTGATGCTTGTGGATGTCTTTCAGTGTCTGGTCATTGAAGAGCTGAGTATTTATTGTAGTCTTCACAGTCTGAGTTTTTTTTCCACTGTCCTTCTTGGGAATGCTTTCCAGGTATTCAAAGGCACTTGGATGTTGTAATCTAAGTTTTTGGTCACTGTAGCCCTATCTGTATTAGGGAACACCTCAACCCCAGTAACAATATGGATCCTGAAAATCTGATCCAACACCACCGAAGAAGTACCCCTTTGGTGGTGTTGGATCAGATCTGGAAGAATTGTCTGGATTACCAGGAAAAGACTCTTGTTGTCTTCCCTTACTTTCTCCCAAGCAAATGGAGTCACCTCTCTGTGCTGAGCTGACTAGAGCTAGAAGAGGGGTGACACAAGTACACCTGTTGTCACTACTATTGGGGCTGCACTGGGTCAGACCTCTCAGAAGGATGAGCTAATTTACATGAGTCAACTGTCCAGATATCAAAACTTACTCCTTTTAGAATAAAGCCTCTTCTAAAAAATAAAATATCAGAGAGGGAGGAAAGGCAAGATGGCCAAATAGAAGCCTACTGAAGCTAGTATGGCACTGAATCTCACCCAAGGCCTTTAGTTACCACCGCCTGACTATTACCTATGCTTACCCAAAGCCCTAGGGCACTATAATCATCAGGTGACAAAGCCACCATGACTTGTGTCCTTGCATTCAGAATGGTGACTGTGCTCCAGTACCAATCATGTCCAGAGATGTTATTCAGAAGTCAGGGCCTTAAATCAGAAACCTTAGGAATCTACCTGGTGTTCTATTCTACTGTGGCTGAGCTGGCACCCAAGCCACAAGACTAAGTCCTTCACATTCTTCCCTTTCTTTTCTACAAGCACAGAGTTTCTCCCTGTGGCCACCCCTGCCCCAGGCCCATGGTGACTACTGCCTAGCTACCACTGATGTTCACTCAAGGCCCAAGGGCTCTTCAGTCAGCTTATTGGTGAATGCTGCCAGGCTGGGGACTCTCTCTTCAGGACAATGGGATCTCCTCTGGCCCAGACTAGGTCCAGAAATGCCACTCAAGAACCAAGGCCCATAATGGGGACTCCAAGGGTCTACCTGATACTCCACCTCATTGTGGCTGAGCTGATACCTAAGTTGAACAAAGCCCCCGTTACTCTTTCCTCCCCTTTTCTCAAGCAGAAGGAGTTTCTCCCCATAACCATCACAGCTGGGAATGTACTGGGTCTCACCTGAAGCCAGCATGTCTCTGAGTCTCACCCAAGGCCCACGGTGAGTAGTGCCCAGCTCCACTGCTGACTGTTTAAGGCCCAAAGGCTCTTTTGTCAGCAGATAATGACTCCTGCCGGGACTGGATTCTTCTCTTCAAGGGAGTGGATTCCATTTTGGCCCAGGGTGTGTCTAGAAATGTCATCCTGGAATTAAGGTCTGGGATGGCCTCAGGACTCTGCCCAGTGCCCTATCTTACTGTGGCTGAGCTGGTATCCAAGTTGCAAGTAAAATTCTCTTTACTCTTCCCTATCCTCTCCTAAAGTGGAAGGAAGAAGTGTCTCCCAGAGCTGCAAGCTGCACTGCCTGGGGTTGGGGGACAGATAGTGCAAGCACTCCCTTGGCTGTTCAAGCTGATGTCTCACTAGGTCACATGCCCCCCATGTTCACTGGTTCTGAGCAGTTCTCCTTTGCTATGGCTGGTCTAATTGCTCCCTCCATTGGCTTTGGCTGAGTTCTGCCTGGTGTTGCTGTCTGCTGTGACAGGGCAGAACTGAGTTCCAATGCAGTCTCACAATCACTGTGCTCTCCCTCTTTCAAGCACACAGATTTTTTTCTCCATGCCACACATCTGCCACTGGAGGGACAAGGAGGGATAGTGTTGACAATTCAAGGCTGTCTTTTCCAGCCTCTTCAGTGCCTCTTTCAGCAATATGAAGTTAAAACCAGGTACTGTAATTGCTCATCTGATTTTTGATTCTCATGAAGGTGCTTTTTTTATGTGGATAGTTGTTCAATTTGTTATTCTTGCTGGGAGGACAATCAGTGAAGGGCTTCTATTTGGCCATCTTGCTCTGTCTCCCTCTCTGATATTTTAATTTTTAGAAGAGACTTTATTCTAAAAGGAGTAAGTTTTGATATCTGGACAGTTGACTCATGTAAATTATCTCATCCTTCTGAGAATGTTACTACAAATTTATTTTGTTTCAGTATTAAAGTTATCCAAAGAGCTATTTAACAGATATTAAAACATAGATTTCTCTCTACAACACTTTAAATTTTAGAATTTTTAAAATAGAAGTAGGGTCTTGATTTCACACTTATTTTATTATTTTAAAGTATTATTAGTAAAGCACTATACTGTAGGATTTAAGAGAACTGGTTCTGAAGCTAGACGTTTTAGACTCTCATCCCAGGTCTAGCCCACACAGGTTGTATAAGCCTGGGCACAGAATCAGGGTATAGTCATGAGTATAGCAGACCTTTGTATTTCCATTCAGTCTGTAAGTCAGTAAGTGTGTTGAAGAGCTAGACATCTATTTCAGGGCAATCGCCACAACTACCTTATCTGGACTTTGACTTCTCCTGTTCCTGGAAGAGGAGATAGAGGCCAATTCAGATGAGATAGCTTAAGGAGAACTTGAATTCTCGGTAAACCTATACAAAGACTCACACAAGATCAGCTGAGCCATGTCCAAGAGATGTGAGCCCCATGATGATCAGGAACACCTGTGAGAAGCAGCACTCTCTAGTGCAACATTATAGAGGATTTCTGTGTCAGCTACAACTACCCGAGGAATCAAATACTAAAATACTCCCTCATGTAGGTACCAACCGAACACTTGCACTCTGGCCCCCACAATTACTTGTGTATAAGCTCTAATTATCAAAACAATTGCACCAATTTATCATTACCAACTTATTTTCCCTGGCACTAATTCTACAAGGCATTTACCACGTGAATTTACATGATAAATTGGATCACAAAGGGCAGTGAGAATTATATAGAACACCGTCTTCAACTATGAATAGCGATGTTTGAACGACCTCTGAAAAAGCTTTCCTCCACAACCACCGATCTTTCTCTCCCACAGAAAACCCTTCACAAGTATATGCATAGCTCCTGTGAAATGTTTACCTTCTAGCAAAGCTGTGAATTCAATCCCATAGCTATAGCTGGTTTCAGCTGGCCCATATCCAGAGGAGAGTGACACATGGTAAAGAGAATGAAAATGTAGGTGCTAGAAAAAGTAGCTTCCAGAAGAAAACAAAATTGTCCACATAATATCCATTGGGTTCTTTTATGGATAAAATATTGTAATTCTTCAGTGTGGTAGATGCTGGTATTTTAAGGAGGCAATTCTCAACTCAATATTAAAAAAAAGTTCTATTTCTCAAATCCATCCACAGTTGGAGTTACCTGTCTCTACTCATAGTGAGCTTGTTTTCACTTTTAGAGGACATTCAATTTTGGGCAAAGAAAGTTGAACCACTTGACCACGCTCTCTAAGACAAATTAGATCTCAGAGATTTTGCAAAGAAAAGTGTTCCAATCAGACTGTTTAAAGGCATAAGGATCTCTTTGCTCGGAATGGATTCCACCCAAATAAACTAAAGAAGAAGTCATAACTTCTCAATCTCTAAATGGAATGTAATTAGCTAGTTGTAATTATTGCCTTAGGAAAGACCTACTAAATGAGGGACAGAGTGATGTAGTGGAAAAGAACATAACTTTTCAGCCTGGCCAACTTTGATTCAAATCTTGGTTCTGTCATTTGTTAATTATGTGAACTTAGACAATCTACATGACCACTCTGAGTCTCAGTTGTTTCCTCTAAATATAGATAAGAATGCCTCATTATAGAGTATGGTAAAGACTCTATGAGATATTATACACAAAGTTACTACTGCACTGCTGGGCTTACAATTGGAACTAAACTAATTAAACATATCATCACTAATACTTTAAGTGTAAACCACAAACCACAGTGATCCTGGCTTTTTAGGATCATCTATGGAAAAATCAATTTTATATATATTCATAAATTAAGGAGAAATTTAAAATGTGCTGCAATTTCTATAACGTGTTTGTCATGAGAAATTGCTTCTTTTAAAAAAAAAAAAGGAATATTTTGAAAGATAAAGAATACACCCAAACCACAACTGGAAAATAAGGGTTTAATTGTAGTTACCTGATTCAATGCTTATCTCCTTCCTGTTAGAATGTAAGCTTTATGAGGGCAGGAACTTTATCTGATTTACCAAAGTATTTCTAGAGACCAGAACTATTTTTGTCACAGTCTCTACTCAATAAACTTTTGTTGACAAATGAGTGAATGAAAGAGTTGCCACTCAATACCCTAATAACCAGTATGATTTACAAAATAGTAATGTGGGCTGAGTGGGGTGGCTTATGCCTGTAATTCCCAACACTTTGGGAGACTGAGGTGGGCAGACCCCTTGATCCCAAGAGTTTGAGACCAGCCTGGGCAACACAGCAAAACCCCATCTCTACTAAAAATACAAAACTCAGCCTGGCATAGTGGCACACACCTGTAGTCCTAGCTACTTCAGAGGCTGTGGTGGGAGGATTGCTTGAGCCCAGGAGGTTGAGGCTGCGGTGAGCTGAGATTGCACTACTGCATTCCAGACTGGGCAGCAGAGTGGGGCAAAAAAAACAATAGTGGGGCAAGACAAACCAGATTCCAGCTGAGCCTCCACAAATATTCCTTAGACCTACCCAACTCTATCTGTACTAATTTCACATATCCCAAGAAACCTTGTGATGACTGTTTGGTTTTGATAAGCCATACATGGAATCCTTTATAGAAAACTGAATGACAATTTCCATTGATAGTAGAGCAGGTGATGTCTCTCTCCCAGTGCAAGTGCATCCATCAGCATCTGACTTATTAATTAAATGTTTGTTTTTTATGAGTAGTCTATAAATTAGTCTTTTTGAGTCTGATCACAACAGAGTAATCCATAATCAAATTATACATAGTTCTCAACTCATTCAAATTCACCGTTTTCTTTACAGATTCTCCGTTTCTGCAGTAAACTTCCCTAATATCTCTCTCTCATCCTTCAATGATACCAAATTATTTCAGGAAAGTTGTCTCTAATAAATGATTATTGTTCTTTATAAGAGGTTATTATCTTTACAATGGTATATTGTTGTGGACAAATCTCAATATTTATACAAATTTTAGCTTATGTTGCAGTAAAATTGGCCACATAAAAATGATACTGTATTCTAAACAGCTTGCTGAATCCAAAATCAACAGGAAGTGTTCTCCAACCTGTTCTTAAAAATGTTTGTTCTAGGTATATAATGCTAGGACTTAACCAGTGAAACTAGTATTATTTCCCATTGTAGCACTGGGCAGGGTTACCTTTCAGTCACTGCAATACAAATTATTATTTTCTTCTCTATAGCTTCTGTCACTATTTTTTCTAGAGCTTATTTTATCATTTTCTTCAATATGCGCTAGGAGGTAATACTCTATTCCCTTAAAAATTCTTCCCAAGTATTAGCTAGAAAATTTACTGGAGGCCTCTGTATATCCAGAATGTAGATGATAGAATCAGAAGTGAAGCCAAAAATTGAAACCAAGATTTTAAAAATCCTTTACAACTACTACAGGATTTGGAAACACCTTTCTTAGCATACTTCTAAAAGAGTATTTCCTCTAAGTGAGTAAATACTTCTATGTGAGTAAATTTGAGTAATATCCAGAAATACACATTTCCTGTTTTTTAAGTGTCAGGGTATGCTAAGGAGAGAAGAAGGATGTTTGGTGTCTAATTCACAGAGAGACTTAAGAGCTGTTACCAGTTGGATTGGTGACAATAGATAACATTAAGCAACTTTAAGGCCTTAATTCCCAAAGCATTGATACACACGTTTCAAAATATAAAACATGAATCAAAAACATTTCTTAAATTTCAAATTCAATATTAGAATTGATAGAAATTTCAGATATTACACAGTTCAATGTCTTCACTGTACAAATGGAAAAAAACTGAGGCATAGGGAAGTGAACCACTCAGAAAAACTAACAACGTAATTACTCGAGTTGGAGCAGACTTCAAGTCTTTTCACTGCTAAATCCCTTTTCCAGAGGATTTCGTTGGATTTGTTTGTATCAACTGTGTGACTATCACCTGTATTTTCAGTGGCACTACAATGGCTCATCTACTGGGCCTAAGATGGGGTCAGCTAATTCATCAAGGTATGTATTAGCCAGATTCTAAACATCATTATTAATTATGTGATAGCTGTTCTCTAATAATGCCACCATTGTGTTCCAGAGCAGACAGATTGAAAGACAATTATGTATTTACCCAGTTGTAGTGTTATATCCCTGGCAATATTAACCTAAAAATTGGAAAGGAAAGCTAACTATATAGCTAATCTACACTGTGTTCCTGTGGCAGTAATTTATTAAAATATGACCCTGTCTCTTATAACCTAAAAAAGATAAAAATAAAAAAAACTTTGCTTGAGTTGCTTCCATCAAAAAGCCTTTCATAAATTTTTACATCACTTCTCTGTTCTAAACCACTTCTACATTTCTTAATAGGCATTAAAGTGGGTGTGATAGTTTTTGCTTCCTAAACCATACAAGGCCAGTTAATTACACTAACGGTTGCTCAGGCTAAGAAATCTGGATTTTTAAAAAATCTTATCAAAGCTATTGAAAGATTTTAACTCCTAGTATGCTGTAATCAAATAGTGATTCAGAAGGATTACACTGGTACTATTATGGAGACAGAGATGACCAAGTTGACCTGACAACAAATTGTAAGGGCCTGAACTATGGCAAATGCAGTGGTGATAAAAATAAAAGAACAGATTTTAAGAATTTGGATATGTAATTAACATAACTTAGTAACTGATTATGTGTGGAAGTTAAGAAGAAGAAGCAATAATGTCCAAGCTCCTGGAATTGTGCTAAGTAAAAAAGAGGCTCAAAATGAAAAATAGACATATATTATTCATAAAGAAAAAATGCTTATTCATGGTAAAGTGTCTAAAGTGTCAGATATGGGAACAAATGAAAAGGAGGATAAAATCACATTGGAAAATAGGAAAAAGAAAATTGGGATGACAATTTTATGTGTCTACTTGAGTGAGCCACAGAATGCCCAGAAATTTGGCCAAACATTATTCTGGGCATATCTATAGAGTGTTTCTAGATGAGATTCACATTTGAATCAGTAGATGGAGTAAAACAGATTGCTCTTCCTAGTGTGGGTGGGCCTTATCCATCAATTGAAGACCTGAATAGACAAAAAGGCTGAGCCAAAGGGAACTCCTTCTGTCTGGCTGCTATGAGCTTGGACGTTGGTCTTTTTCAGCCTTCAGACTCAAACTGAAATATCAGCTCTTCTTGGGTCTTCAGCCTGCCAGCTTTCTGACTGGAATTTATACCATCAGCATCCCTGTCCAGGCCTTCAGACTTGGACAGAAGCTACACAACAGCTTTCTTAGGTCTCTAGCTTGCAGACTGCAGACCTTGGAACTTACCAGCCTCCACAAACATGTGAGCCAGTCTCTTACAATAAATCTCCTCCCTCTGTTTATATATATATATATATATGTATGTATATTATATATACACACATATATCCATAACACACTTATATATGTGTATGTGTGTGTGCATATATAATTACGCATCTAGAAAAAAGGAAATTGGAATGGTTAATTTTACGTGTCCACTTGAGTGAGCCAGAGGATGTGAGGTGTATGAGAGGCCATACACATATGTGTATATGTACAGATATATGTGTATGTATATGTGTGTGAATATATGTGCACATACATGTATATATGTGCATACATATGTAATATATTCCTTTCCTTCCTATATATGTGCATACATATATATGCATTTGCATATATTATGTATATATACACATATATAATTACATATATTATGTATACATAATATAGTGTATATAACTACATATGTATACATAATATATTATATAAATATTATTACATATAAACATATATATTACATATATTACATTATATATTACACAGATACAATATTATAATATATAACACCTATTGATTCAGTTTTTCTGAAGAACCATGAGTAATGCAGAAATAAGTAATAAAGAATGTAGTATGTCAAGTTTGCTAAGCCTTAAAGAAAGGGAGAGGGCTGTTTCAGACAAAGAGAAAATTACATAGGTAGGGTACATTTTTAAAAGAACAAATAGTGTAACACAACTTGCATCAGGTGAGATAAAGTAGGAGGTAAGCACAAAAAGGTAGATTGGAGGTACACAGGGGAAGATTTCTGATACATAACTAAAGAGCTTAGAGTTAATCTAAGAAAAAATACAACTTAATGAAGATTTTGTAATAAAAGACTTAAAACGAAATTTTAAAAATACATTAAAATACTCAAATATTTAAAGACATGAACATCTTTTTTCTATCTCTTTACAAAAAGCAAAATTATCTCCATTTATTTTAGCTTCCTTTCCCTAGAATGCATGTAACTATCAGGTTTAGAGAGTCACTTAGGTCAGGAGCCCTAGGAATAGATTGTGTATGCCATGTTAAATAAAAACAGACAGAATTCTAGTACTTCTGCTTCTAGTCATGACAAAGTCCAACTATATTGGGTTTACCCTTCTACCATAAACAATTACAAAACTGGGTCAAGGGGAACCATTAAACTATTTTCAAGCACTGGATAATAAATGGTGCAGGACTGTCTTGTATTAGAAAAAGGGAAAACATGAGATGAACCCCATGTTAACTCCAGCTGTCTACCTGGGGTCACTTTCCAGGGGTAGCATGGGAGGCAGAGGCCAAATAGAGAATGGCAATTTTACTGAGAGAAGAAGGCACAGATCAGAGTTTGGGGCTGGTAAGGTAGCTAGAATTTGCATGGCAAAGTACTGAGGAAAGCAAGCTTCACAGAGTGAGGGAAGCAAGAAATATTCACAGAGGTTGCCCTTAGGTCCTTGGCCAAAAGATGGGCTACTTTTGTTCAGGTAAGGATTCTGTAACACTCTTATGAGAGCAACTGCAACAGTGACAAATCCTTCAGGGCTCATCTGAATGGAGACATTGACTTCTGCTTGTAGATGTTAAAGTCTTAACCCAGCCAGAGTGAGAAAGCTGCACTGAGCAACCCAAGCATTCAGTCAAGATGCTGGAATCACCATGCCTAGGAGGAAAAACGACCTAAAGTAATGGCCATGCCATGGAACTGAGGATAAAATTGAAATACAGTATGAACCCATTCTAAAAAAATCAAAAGAAGCCACCAGCAGTTTAACCACTTGCCAGAATAAAGCTAAACACTCTTCAAAGACAAACAACATACACAATACATACCATCCTACAACATACCATCCATAATGTCAAGCATATAGTCAAATATTACTAGACATGCAAAGTAGTAGGAAAAATGTGACTCATAGTCAAAAGTAAAAGAAGTTGATATAAACAAATCCCAATGTGATAAAGATGTTGGAATAAAGAGATAAAGACCTTAAAACTGGATAGATAATAGATATAGCTATGTTATACATATATAGGTAGATATGTTATTTACATAGAGATATATGTAGAGATATAGACATAAACTTAGATAAAAATATAGAAATAATATACTCACAATGCTGAGTTGAGCAATCTCAGGAGAGAAAGGAAAACTATAACATAGGACCAAAAGAGAATTCTAGAACAACAACAACAAAAAAATACTTTTCTTTTTTTTTTTGAGACGGAGTTTCTTTCGCTCGTTACCCAGGCTGGAGTGCAATGGCGCGATCTCGGCTCACCGCAAACTCTGCCTCCTGGGTTCAGGCAATTCCCTGCCTCAGCTTCCTGAGTAGCTGGGATTACAGGCACGCGCCACCATGCCCAGCTAATTTTTTGTATTAGTAGAGACGGGGTTTCACCATGTTGACCAGGATGTCCTCGATCTGTTCACCTTGTGATCCACCCGCCTCGGCCTCCCAAAGTGCTGGGATTACAGGCTTGAGCCACCGCACCCGACCCCAAAAAAAAAAAATACTTTTCTTGAATAAATTCACTAGATAGGCTGAACAGCAGATTAGACACTACAATAAAGGGTGAATGAATTTGAAAACATGTGAATGTAAATTAACCAATCTGAAGACAAGGAAAAGAAAATGATTGAGAAGAACAAGCAGAGCCCTGGTACCTCAGGAAATACAACTATTTGTGAAAATCCAGAAGAAGAGGAAAAGAGAAGGAGGAGGAGAAAAAGTAGGAGAGAAGACAAGGTAGAGAGAGAGAAAGAAGCAAAAAAAATTTCAAAATTGGAAATTTGTCCTAAAAATTACCCTCCAGATCCAAGAAATTTAGTAAACCCTAAACTACGTAAATACAAAACCTTGACTGAGTATATTGTAATCAAATTGCTGAAAGATAATGGTCAAAAGAAAATATTAAAATCTACCAAAAAAAACCCCAACCATTCCATGAAGGGAAACAAAATGAAAGATGATGGACTCATCAGAAAAATAAATACAGGCCAGTCAGGTGTGGTAGCTCACATCTGTAGTCCCACTACTTTGGGAGGCTGAGGTGGGCATATCACCTGAGTTCAAGGGTTCTAGACCAGCCTGGCCAACATGGTGAAACCCGTCTCTACTAAAAATAGAAAAATTAAGCAGGTGTGGTGGTGTGCACCTGTAATCCCAGCTACTCTAGAGGCTGAGGCACAAAAATGGCTTAAGCTTGGGTGGCAGAGGTCACAATGAGCTGAGACTGCATCACTGCACTCCAGCCTGGGTGACAGGGTGAGACTCTGTCTCAAGGAAAAAAAAATAAATAAATTACACACCAGAAGATGTTGAAACAACTGCTGTGAAGTACTGAAAGCTTTTAAAAAGTCAGGCCAGTATTCTACAGTCAGTGGAAATACTTCAAAAATGAGGATAAAATAAACATTTTAAATAAATGCATACTGAGAAAATATGTCACCAGTAAAAATACACTATAATAAATTGTTATTAAAAGTTCCTCAAACTGAAGTAGGATACCAGATTGAAGCACAGATATGCAAGAAGGAAATAAGAATACTAAAAGTGCTGAATATATGAGTATATATAAAGAAACTATTTTTTGTCTTTTACAAATGTCATTAAAATGCAGCTTACTGGTCAAAGTATAAATAAAAGAAATTATATTGTAGAGTTTATAACATATGTAGGAGAAAAATATATAACAGCAATATCACAAAGATGGAAAAGAGTATAAATATAATTATACTATTATAAATTTCTTACATTTTATATGAAATACTACAATGGTAACTCTAAGTAGGTAGTGATAAATTAAGAATACATATTTTAATCCCTATACAACTACTAAAAATAAATAAAACAACATAGCTTCAAAAGCCAATAAAAGAACAAGATGGCAAAATAAGAAGCCTAGAACCTCTTTCCTCTCATAGGACACCATTTAACAGCAGTTTAATGACAAATGTCCCTTGTTAGAAATCCATAAACCAGTTATAAGGCTTCTAAACCTCAGGCAAATGTGAAGCAAACTGCATTGAAGTCAGTAAGAAAATTGTGTCACGTACACTCCATAGTCCCTCCCGCTGGCTCAGAGTTGTGCAATCTGGAAAAGCCTCCCAGTTCCTGGCTTCTCTCTAGGGAGGGAATGAGAAGACTAAAACACATCCAAAACTCAGACTTTTGGGAGGCTGCCCAAGGAACTAGTTTATCTCCTCTCTGAATTTAAGCACAGAAAAGAAAAAGTGTCAGGTTGGGGACTACTGAAAACAAAAGCATTGGTTTAAATTAACTAACACTCACTCACCAAAATTCTATCCCTTCCCCTCTGGCTCAGTGCAGAGTCGGGGATGGGGGGATGCTTCAACTCCTGGCTTATCCCTGGAGAGGGAAAGAGTTAAAGTGTGTGTCCAACATTCTGACTTTTCAAGGAATTGCCCAGAGGATTAGATTCTGTCTTGCCAGTCTTGGTGTATGGTTGGGAGGACCTGGAATACTCTATACACTTGCAAGGCATAGAGGACAAAATAGAACTGGGCAGCTTGCTGCTGCTACTGATAACATACAACAGACAAAGGCCTATGCCATCTGGTGGTCTCTCCCTTGTGGTGATTGGTGATGCAAGGAGAGAAGAGTGGAATATGTCTCTAGTGGTCTGGCTTTTCAGGGGGCTTTCTGGAGGAAATTGTTTCTGTCTTCAGACTTAGGGCACTGATGTGTCCCAACATTCACTAGAAGCCTGGGAGCCACTGAAAACAAAAGAGAGCTAGTTTGTGTTCTTGTGGCAAAGAACACAAACAGACATCAGAGAGAGCAAGAGATTATGAAGAAACAAATTGGCAAATCTCTCTAATGAATTTATATGAACAAATCCAGAGAAGATGTATCCATAGGAAAAGTTTGAGAAGCTCTCTAGAATCTCTAGGTGGGATGATTGGTAAAGATCTTTTCCTGTACAAAGCCAGTCCATAAAAACGGATTGAAGTGGCTTTCTTTCAAATGAAGAGATCCCAACACAAAGTTATAAGGCACATAATAAACAGAGAAACACAGCTCAATAAAAAGAACAAAATAAATCTTCAGAAACTGACCCCAAAGAAAGAAAGATATGTAGATTACCTGAAATAGATTTTAAAATAACTACTATAAAGATGCTCAATGAACTTAGAAAAAAAGAATTCATGAATAAAATAAAAACAACAAAAATAAAATATTTTTAAACACCCAGAAAGTTTGGAACAAAAGAATACAAGAACCAAATTGAAAAATTTTCTGGAGGGGTTCAACTGCATATTTGATCTAGCAGAACAAAGAATTGGTAGACTCAAAGGCAGGTCATTGAAATTATTAAGTAGGAGAAAAAAAATAAAAGAATGAAAAAGAGTAGAGAAAGACTAAGGAACTTATGACATATGATCAAGCTGTTCAGAATATGCAATATGAGTGTCTCAGAAGATGAGGAGAAAGAGAAAGGGAAGGAGAGATTACTTGAAGTAGTAATGGCCCCAAAATTCCCAAATCTGTGCAAGGAAATTAATATACATATTCAAGAATACCGAAAGACTTCAACTAGTATAAAACACAAAAAATATCTATAACAAGCCACATTATAATCAAATTGTCAAAAATCAAAGACAATGAGAAAGTTTTGAAAGCATTGAGAGAAAGTGACTTGTCACATACAAGGAAGGCTCAATGAGACTATCAGAAAACTTGTCAGGAGAAAAACCTTGCAGGCTAACATAGACCTGGATGATATATTCAAAGTGCTGAATGAAAAAAATATTGGCAATCTAGCATACTACAGTCAACAAATTTTTCCGTCAAATATGAAGGAGAAATAAAGACTTTTTTGGATAAATAAACACAGAGGAAGTTCATCACCACTAAACTAAAAATTTTCCCCAAGAAAAACAAAGGGGAGTATTTCAAGTTGAAATAAAAGGATGCTAGATAGCAACCCCAAATCATATAAAAGTTTAAAGCTAATTGGCAAAGATAAATAGATAGAAACAAGGAATAGTATGATACCATCAAAGTAGTGCATTAATCACTTTTAATTCTGGCATAGAAGTTGAAAGATGAAAGTATAAAAAATAACTATAAAAACATGTTAATACACAATATAAAAAGATGTAATTGGCCAGGCGCAGTGGTTCACACCTATAATCCTAACACTTTGGGAGGCCAAGGGAGGCAGATCACCTGAGATCAGGAGTTTGAGATCAGCCTGACCAACATGGGGAAACCATGTCTCTACTAAAAATATATTAAAAAATTAGGCAGGTATGGTGGCAGGCACCTGTAATCCCAGCTACTCAGGAGGCTGAGGTGGGAGAATCACTTGAACCCAGGAGGCAGAGGTTGCAGTGAGCCATGGTCATGCCATTGCACTTCAGCCTGGGTGACAAGAGGAAAACTCTGTCTCAAAAAAAAAATGTAATTTATGACATCTATAGCATAGTATATACATGGGGAAATATTACAACTGATGTCGCTGATGCCATGGGGAGGAGAAGTAAAGGGCAGTTTTTGTGTACAATTGAAATTATCAACTTAAAAGAGATTGTTACAACTATAAAATGCCCAATGTAAACACCATGGTAATCACAAAAAATAAAAGTATCTATAAAAGATACACCAAAGAAAATGAGAAAGAATTCAAAGCATGTTGCTATTTTAAAAAATCAACAAAACACAAGGGAAGACAACAAGATAAGAAACGAAGACCAAAAGGCTACAGGATAGACAGAAAACAACTAATAAAATGGCAATAGTAAGTCCTTCCTTATCAGAAATCATTTCAAATATAGATTGATTAAACTCTTCAATAAAAAGACATAGAGTGGCTGAATGTTTGTTTTTGGTTTTGTTTTAAAGATCCAACTATAAGATGTAAACAAGAGACTTGCTTTAGATTAAGGACACACATAGACCAAAAGCGAAGAGATGGAAAAGATTTTCCATGAAAATGATAAGCAGAGAGAATCATGGTAACCATATTTATTTGAGGCAAAATAGACTTCAAGTAAAAAGCTATCATAAGAGACAAAGAAGGACATTATATAATGATTAAAGTATCAATTTACCAGGAAGAGACAACAATCATAAATATATATGCACCCAAATATGGGCGCCCAAATATAGGAAGCAAACTGATAGAACTGAAGGGAGAAATGGACTGTAACACAATAATAGTAGGAGATTGCAATACTCCACTTTCAATAATGGACCAAACATACAGAGAAAAGAACAATAAGGAAATAAGAGTTGAGCAATTCTATTTATCAAATGGACCTAACAGACATGGAAGGAACATTCTATCCAATAGCAGAAGATAAACATTCTTCTCAACTGCACACAAAACATTCTCCAGGATAGATCACATATTGGGTCACAACAGAAGTTTTAACAAATTTAAGGAGATTATTTCCTATAGGGTTGTTTGAGCTCCTAGAAGATTAAAATCATACAAAGTATCTTTTCCAATCACAATGGATTGAAACTAGAAATTAAAAGCAGAAGGAAAACTTAAAAATCCACAAATATGTGGAAATTAAATAACACACTCTTGAATGATAAACAACCAATGAGTCAAAGAGAAAGCCAAAAGGGAAACTTAAAAATATTGCTAGACAAATAAAAATGAAAACACAGCATACCAAAATGTATGGGATGCATCAAAAGCAGTCCTAAGAGGGAATTTTATATCAGTAAATGCCTACAACAGGAAAACAAAAAACAAAAACAAACAAACAAAAAACCCTCAAATAAAAACCTTAATGGAACACCTGAAATAACTAGAAAAAGAATAACAAACTAAGCCCAAAGTTATCAAAAGAAAGGAAATAATCAAGATTAAAGTATAAATAAATAAAATACCAGTAGAAAAACAATAGAAAAAACAAAATTGAGAATTGTTTTTTGAAAAGATAAAGAAAATCAACAAGCCTTTAGCTAGGCTATGAAAAAAAACCGTTAAGTCTAAAAAAAGATATGAAAGAGGTGACATTACAACTGATGCCACAGACATCAAAAACAATAGCAATAACAGATAAGGAGATTGAATCAGCATTAAAAAAGTCTCCCAAAAAGGATGAGCCCATGACTAGATGGCTTTATTTTTGAATTCTATTTACAAAACATTTAAAGAAGAATTAATATTAATCCTTCTCAAACTCTTTTAGAAAATTGAAGAGAAGGAAACACTTTAAAACTCATTTTATGAGGACAGCAGTACCCTATTGGCAAAGACAAACAAAAACACCAAAAGAATGAAAATTATATACAGATGTAAAAATTCTCAACAAATGCTAGCAAACCAAATTCAACAGCACACTGAAAGAATCATATGTTATTACCAGGTGGTAATATAAATCCCTGAGATGTGATGATAGTTTAATTTATAAAAATCAATCAAGATGATATACCATGATAACAAAATGAAGGGTAACAACTGCATCATTATCTCAATAGATGCAGAAAAAGTATTTGACAAAATTCAACACTCTTTCGTTAAAAAACAACAACAACAACAACAAACTAGGAATAGAAGGAAATTACCTCAACATAATGAGGACCATATATAAAAAGTCAACAGATAACATAATATTTAATGGTAAAAGATTGAAAATGTTTTCTCTAAGTTCTGTAAGAAGGCAAAAATGCACAGTCTCACCATTTCTATTTAACTGAAATAGTACTGGAAGTCTTAGCTAGAGTAATAAAGCAAGAAAAAATAAATAGAATACATCAAAATCAGAAAGGATCAAGTAAAATTATCTCTGTGCTCAAATAACATGATGGTATGTAGAGGAAATTTTAGAGTGCATATCAGAATAAACAAACAAAAAAGAAAACTAATAAACAAATTACGCAAAGTTGCAAGATAGAAAATCAGCAAACAAAAATCATTTGTGTTTCTATACATTAATACCAAATAATCTGAAAAAGAAATTAAGAAAGTAATTCCATTTACAATAGCATCAAAAATAATAACATACTTAGGAATAAACTTATCTGGAGAGGTAAAAAAGTGTACACTAAAAACTACAAAACTTCATTGAAAGAAATTAAAGAAGACAAAAATTAATGGAAATACATCCCATGTTCACAGATCGGAAAACTTAATACTATGTCAAGACCGCCCAAGTGACCTAAAGATTTAATGTAACTGCTATCAAAATCCCACTGGCGTTTTTTGTAGGAATGGAAAAAAAATCCTAAAATTCATATGGAACCAAAAATCAACAACAACAACAAAACACTGAGTAGCTAAAATGATTTGAGAGAGAAGAATAAAGTTGGAGACTTCACACTTCCTGACTTCAACATATTGCAAAGCAACATAATCAATGCAATGTGGTACTGGCATGAAGACAGACATATAGATCCATGGAATAAAAAAGAGTTCAGAAACAAACCCACATATATACTGGTTAAGTGATTTTTGACATAAGTGCCAAGACTACAAAATGTAGATACAATAGTCTGTTTAACAAATGGTTTTGGGAAAATGGAGTATTGACATCAAAATTATTAAATTGAACCATTATATTATACCATAAACAAAAATAAACTCAAAATGGATTAAAGACTTTAAAACTGTAGAATTCTTATAAGAAATCATAGGGGAACATGTTCATAATATCGCTTTTCACAAGGATTTCATGAATTTGACACCGAAAACAACAAAAACAAAACAAAACAAAAAACAGACAACAAAAGCAAAAATAGACAAATGGGACTACATCAAACTAAAAAGCTTCTGCCCTGAAAAGAATGAGCAGACAAAAGCCAACCTAAAGAATGAGAAAAAAATATATTGGCAAATCATGTATCTGATAAGGAGTTAATTCCAAAATAAATAAAGAACCTCTTCAGCTCAATAGCGAAACAACAGATAACCCAATTTTTAAAATATTTTAAGGATTTGCATAGGACTTGGGTAGACATTTCTCCAGAGAAGACATATAAATGGTCAATAGGTATATGAAAACAGGCTCAATGTTACTATGGGAATGGTAAAAAGATGAGTGGTTATCAAGCAGTAGGGATAGGGAGGGATAAGTGTAGAACACAGAGGATTTTTAGGGTAGTGAAATAATTCTGTGTGATGCTATGATGGTGTATATATCTTATTATACATTTTTCAAACCGCATAGAATGTACAACTCTCTCTGAGAACCATAATGTAAACTATGAATATGGGTTAATAATGATGTGTCAATAGATTCCAACAAACGTACACTGTGTTGGGAGATGTTGATAGTGATGGAGGTTGTCTATGTTTGGGGACAGGGACGTATATAGAAACTCTCTGTACTTTCCACTCAGTTTTACTGGGAACGTAAAACTCTCTAAAAACTAAAGTTCATTGATGACTTTTTAAAAATCAGTAGGTAAGTAGAAGACACGAGCACTATCTCAACTATTTTAACCTAATTGATATGTACAGGATACTACTGCAACAATTGCAGAACAAACATTCATTTCAAATGCTAAAAATCTTTAAGATTCATGCATGATATACCATATAATAAATATCAATAAATTTAAAAATATTGAAATTTTATAACGTATGTTCTTTCACCACAATGGTATTGAATTAAAATTTAATAAGATGAAGAAAATCTTCAATATTTTGAAACGAAACAGCACATTTGTAAATCACCCAAGGAGAAGAAGAAATAACAGGGGACATTAGGTAATATCTGAAAATGTATGTTCATGAAAACAAATCACTCTATATTTGTATGATCCAGTTTGACTAAGTATTAGGAATAAATAAGATTGAAATTCTTATATTTGAAAAAATTCAAAGCAATAATCTAAGGATTACTGTAAGAAGATAATAAAGTAGAGAAAATTAAACCCAAATAAAAAAAAATAATAATAGTAATAAAGAGCAAATATCAACAAAATATAAAACAAACAATATGGCAATTTTAAAAGCCAAAGTGTTTTTGTAAAAAAAAAAAAGTAATAAAATTGTTAAACCCTAACATAGATACTGTTGATTAAAAAAGAAAAAAACACTAATTACCAATACTAGGAATAAAAGATGGCATGTCATTATAGATTCTATGGGCATATATTATACATGCCCTTATGTTAGTATATTTAAATTAGGGAAAAGTATAAATTTCTTGAAAAGCATGAACTAAAAATTGACAGGAAAAATAAAGAAAATACATGTAATCCTGCCTAGTAAAGAAATTTAATTTGTAAATTAAAACCTTCCCATAGAGAAAGCTGGAGGCCTCGTTGGTTTAACTGCTGAACTATATATTAAACATTAAAGAAAGAAGAATGCTAATTTTAAACAAACTCTTTCCTAAATTAGAGGAAGAAATAAAACCTGTCACAAATCTAACAAACCTATTACTGAAGAAAATGCAAAATAATATTCTCATACACATAGGTGTGAAGAGTAATAAAATTCTAGCAAATCAAACCCTAGCAAAGTATTAAAAAGAATAAACAAAATATAACACATACATACAATAAAATATTTAGCCACAAAAAGGTATAAAGTATTGACTCATGCTACATGGACAAACCTTGAAAACATTTGCTAAGTGAAAGAAGACTGTGAAAAGAGGTCACATATTATGTGACTCCGTTTAGTTGACATACCCAGAACAGGAAAATCTATAAGGGAAGGGGGAAGAGGGGAGTAACCAACATATATATATATGCCATACACATATACATATATACACACACACACACACACATATATACATAAACACACGTTCTGCAAATCAATAACAAAAAGACAACACAAATTTTAAAATAAGCAAAATATTTGAACAGAACAGAGGACGTACAAATGATCAATAATTACATGAAAAGTTATCATCATTAGTCATCAGGGAAATGAAAATTAAAATGATGCAGAGAAACTCCATTTTTAAAGACTGAAAATACTATTTATTGGTGAGCCTATGAACCAACTGCAACTCTCATACCTTGGGAGTGTACTATGTTACAAACGATTAGAAAATAACACTTCTAGAAATGTCACTTAAAATAGTATCAAATTGATTGCAAATTTGTTTTCAGGTTCATTATAAAATTAAACAAGCACTTACACTATGACCCTGTACTTCTGCTCCTGGGTTTTATACAAGAAAAATTAAAACCTAGCAAAAACAACAACAACAACAACAAAAAAAAAAACCACGAAAAACAAGACTTCTCATGAAGATTTCCAGAAGCTTTATGCAAGTTAGTAAAAAACTGAAAATAATCCAAATGTCTACCAAAATAAAAACGAATAAATACACCACGGAATACTTACATAATAGATCTTATACTCAGCAATTTTAAATAATTAACTAGTGATACACAACAACACGACAGATCTCAAAAATTGTTTAGGAAGAAATTCCAAAATTGTATACACTGAAAATTTTCATTTATATGAAATTCAAGATCAGGCCAAACACGTCTATAATGACAAAAACTAGGTGATTGGTTGTGGATGGGTGGGGAAGAGACTGACTAGAAGGGATGTGAGGAAATTTTCCCAAGTGGAGTGTTGTATGTCTTGATGAATGTGTTGGTTACAGAAGTTACATTTATCAAAACTGAATAAATTATACATTTAAAATTTCTGCTTTTTATTGCATTTAAATTTTACTTTAATTAGACAATAGAAAAAGAATGCATGTATTTTTACTTCATAAATACATGAAGTAAATAATAAAAATGCATGAAGGGATTTTCTTCAGTAAAGTTCAAAATTAGAAAAAACCCACAGTGAAGTAGAATTATACTAGATACAGCTCTTAGTTATTATTAAAATAATTATATAGGCTGTCTGGTCACCATGGGACAGTTTATATTATTTTCAACAAAACATATTTGTCATCAGTAAATAGGTATACTATTCATTATGGCAACTAGTATGCAAATTTGGGTACAGAAGATAAATTCTGGGTGATATCAATCCTACCTCTATGAGACTTACTATGTTTCATCCACTAAGCTTCTCTTGCAAACAATTGTCTCTCTTATTCATGCTGTCATTGCTCATCCTGAGCATTCTCTATCAAACATCCACACAGATTTCCCACAATGAAACCAGTATTGTTTGGCTTACATCCTCATTGACACATCGTTTGACGCATGAGTATGACCAGGGTAATAACGACACTCAAAGTCCTATCACAGAGAGTCCAAGGATCTTGAGAAGTAAAGACTCATACTGGACATATAACTGGCCTTTATATGCCATGAAATAAGATTAGACTTTTTTATGTGATTTCTGGAGCTTTCGAACTGAGATCTACTGTTGAAATTAAAAGTAAAGCGATTTCTGTTCAAAATAAGAAAGTTAGATCTATCCAAGATTAATGAAATATTATTAAGAAGTTGTATAAACTGAAAACAATTAAATAGACACAAATTTTAAGCATCTGATGAATGGCGAGACAATCTGATCTTTAATATCCCTCATATCCCAAGATTTAATCTGGGAGTAGATGTTTCACAAGTCTCTTCACGCCCCTAAGCTCACAACTCACACATTCACCACTTGCTCAAACAATGAAGACTTGCACACATAATCTCATCTTCGTCCTAGCTTGTTACCAGCTGCTGCCAGTGGTTTAATACTGGGGACTGAGGAGAACCAGAGTAGTTTCAATTTTACTCCCTAAAGCAGAAAAAAAAATCAAGTCTAAAGAGGAAGGACAGTATTTGAGAATGACATTTTGATTGGCAGTTGACAAGTTTAAAAGTATGAACACAATTACATCCAAATAGTGGACCTGGGTAGTGCTTTGTCAGCAAGGATGTATTGTGAGTGTCCTGAAACAAAGAGAGAGATCTTACCTAATTAATAAAATGATATTTAACTCTGCTATTATCAATAGATAAACACAATGATAAGTAGTATTCCTTAGTAGTTAAAGCTTGAACTTGGGATCCAGATTGCCCGATTTGAAATCCTAACCTCTCTGTGACTCAGTTCTCCAAGCTGATAAAATAGGGATGATAAGAACACCTGTATCAGGCCAGGTGTGGTGGCTCACACCTGTAATCCCAGCACTTTGGGAGGCCGAGGTGGGCAGATCAGGAGGTAGGGAATTTGAGACCAGCCTGACCAACATGTTGAAACCCCATCTCTACTAAAAATACAAAACTTAGCCAGGCATGGTGGCACGTGCCTGTAATCCCAGCTACTCAGGAGGCTGAAGCAGAAGAATCACTTGAACCCAGGAGGAGGTGGAGGTTGCAGTGAGCCAAGATTGTGCCACTGCACTCCAACCTGGGTGACAGAGTGAGACTTCGTCTCAAAAAAATAAAGGAATACTTATATCATACACTTGTTATGAGGATTAAATTCATTAATTCAAATCAAGCTTAAGAACAGTGTATTGCAAGACACAGGTATGTGCTATTATTGTCAATGAATTACTACAATTTAATGTGCTTACATTTTTCAACGTTAACCTTTCTATATATTAGCAGAGACCAAGACTTAAAACTAGACCATGTCTTATTGGAACATCTAGAAGTTCAGGGTGCTCCACTTACCTCAGGGGTTACATTTTTTTTCATGTCCTCTTTATGCTTCAGAGACAGTATTCTCAGGAAGACATCCCAACACAAACCAGCATTTAGGGCAGCAGGTGATACGCGAGATGTCTAACGCATTGCTTTTGGAATTGAATCACTGTCTCTCCTACTGTATAAGCTTTAAAATACTTTGTCTTTGGGGTCTCCACACCATCTGCACACTTAAAGAAATCCAAGTACAACAGAAACCAGTGATCACAGTTCATTATCACATGGAGCACTGTTCCCAAAACAGGCTACGGCAAGTTGAGACCTGACGCAGCCTCAATGCAGCGACGAGCTTGGCATTCTGCATTGCACTGGATTTGGAATTTTTTTAATGTTTCTGTGTTTTGGTATTCAGAAACAGCATCTCAGTATTGAAACCAAAGATTAGAGGAGAATGTATTTATAGCATAGAATTCCCTTAAGAATGTAAGCTCTTGAGACAAATTGCATTGGTTCTAATCTACTCTCCATTTACTGGCTGTAGGACTTTCCCACACTTTCGTTTCCTCTACATAAAATAAGAATGCTGATAGTACTACTGATCTCAAAGCTATTGTGCGTATTAAACCGGGTTATCCACATAAAACATTTTGAACAGAGCTTTTCACTTGGTAAATGCTCAATAAATATTAATCGCTGTTTACTGTAAATTTAGCAAGTTTGAAAATCTTCTGTACACTGGTACATAGACAAATCATGGGATGACCTTAAACATATTTTGGTAATATAATGAGAGTTCCAAGAAGTAAACTGGCTTAAAGCTTACTGATCCTTCACCTGAATGTTTAAAAATGCTATCAAATTACTACAACTTAAAATAGGTGAACTTGAAGATGCTAAGACAAATGAAATTCTTGTATTCAAAATAATTTGCATTCTATCAGACAGTGCTAATAATAGCAAACATTAGTTGAACACTAAATTATAGGCACTGATGTGAATTCGCTCATTTTATCTGTGTCAGAAATAAAGTTATATGTGACGTAACAAAGTTTCAGTCAACAATGGACTGCATAATTGTATGGTGGTCCTATAAGATTATAATACCATATTTTTACTGTACCTTTTCTTTGTTTACATATGTTTTGATACATAAATACAATTGTCTGTAGTATTCAGTACAGTAACACGTTGTATAGGTTTGTAGCCTAGGAGCCATAGGCTATACATACAGCCTAGTTGTATAGCAGGCTATACCATCTAGGTTTGTGTGAGAATGCTCCACGATGTTCACACAAAGACAAAATTACTGGGGCTGGGCGCAGTGACTCAAGCCTGTAATCTCAGCACATTGGGAGGCCGAGGCGGGCAGATCATGAGGTCAGGAGATCAAGACCATCCTGGCCAACATGGTGAAACCCCGTCTCTACTAAAAATACAAAAACTAGCTGGGCATGGTGGTGAGTGCCTGTAATCCCAGCTACTAGAGAGGCTAAGGCAGGAGAATCTCTTGAACCAGGGAGTTGGAGGTTGCAGTGAACCGAGATCGTGCCACTGCACTCCAGCCTGGCAACAGAGCAAGATTCCATCTCAAAAAAAAAGACAAAATTACCTAACAATGCATTTCTCAGAACATATCCCTGTCGTTAAGAGAGGCATCACTGTGTATATGAAGCAGGCATTAGTAGTATCATATTTCACAGGTAAGCAAACTGAAATAAAAGCATCTAAGTAACTCGCCACGCGTTACCAAGTTGCTCTACTAGTTAGAACCAAATTGAGGGATCTCGGATTCAGACTCAGGGCGTCTGGCCTCAGACTTTACTCTTAATCACTATTTTGTACTCTTTCTATAATGCTTCATGAAAATAAATCTAGCAGCACATGCAAGATAAAAGAAGAAATAAAAGATCATGGAGATCGGAAGACCAGGTATTAAAATGATCCAGACAGAAAGAAACAAATGCCAGAAACACACAATGGCCTTAAAGCTGAAGAGGGTAGAATAAATGAAAGAGATATTGGAGAAAGGAAGCTAAAAAGACTGGGTGACTACCTGTGGGAGCCTGGGAAAATTTGCAGGAAGTGTTAGAATCTCAGTAGCTGTATTTTATGGATGCCCCTGGATAGGGTACATGCTTTTGTTTCTCTCAAGTCTACAACACTGTCAGTTGTCTCTTTGACCCGCCCCCGTCTTTTAATTTCTAGGTTTGTCCGTCATAATATTTCAAGTATTTCCAAACCGCTCCTAGTTTCCCTCAAACAAGAACATAGACACTGAACAATTTCACAGTTGTATTACCAGTATTTTTCTAAAAGAAAAATTACTTTTTTTATCCTGAAAGTTTATAATTATAAAATTTATTGCTAAAACTATTAAATATAAAACCAATAACACTGACAACGACCAGAAAGGCCACACGATGGCAGCAAAGTATAGTGTACAAGCAGCACGAGCCGGCAGCCTAGAGGGCGCCAGGCACGGAATACTCAGATTAGTTCATACATATTAGTCAGTAGCTGTAATGCTAGTAACATGTCTCCACACAGCACCTCACACTTTACAAAACTCCCACAGATGCTTTCTCTCGTCTACGTCTTACCACCACTCTGAGAAGCCAACAGGACAAGGATCAGGCTTTGTGTGGAGGATAAAGATCCAAGTTTTACTCCAGGTACCAGAAGCACCTCAGAGGCTCAAAGGTGAGACAAAGATCAAAACGTAGTCATTGTTTCTTTTAGGATATGCTCTAGGATAAATGTAATATGAATGGGAATATTCTACCTTCAACTTTAGTGGGAAAAATATCTATTTTATTTAATAGAACTGGGAATATTTGAAGGGGTTGGGGCTGTAGTTATTCCTGACCAAAGTTGGAGAAAAAAAGGGAAAAGAGAAGGAAAGGGAAAGGGCTTTCTTTTTTTAAATAACAAAAGCTAAAAATTTCCTTAGAGATTATTATAGAAGCTTAACTGGAGAGAAATGTGCCTGGGGAAAAAGCATGTATCCTCCAAATGGTGCTTGCATTCATTTTCTAGGGGTGCTTTTAAAAACCTCTACAAACTTGGGGGCTTAAAACAACTCTTCTGGAGGGCTAAAGTCCAAAATCAAGGTGTCCAGAGGGCTATGCTCATTCCAAGACCTCTAGGGGAGAATCCTCCCTTGACTTTTCAGCTTCTGTTGACTCCAGGCCTTTCTTGGCTTGTAGTGCAAAACTCTAATCTCTGCCTCCATTTTTGCATGGTCTCCTCCATGTGTCTCTGCATGTGTTTCTTCTTCTTCCTTTTTTTTTTTTTTTTTTTTCAGACAGAGTTTTACTCCTGTTGCCCAGGCTGGAGTGCAGTGGCATGATCTTGGCTCACTTCAACCTCCGCCTCCCGGGTTCAAGTGATTCTCCTGCCTCGGCATCCTGAGTAGCTGGGATTACAGGTGCCTGCCACCACGCCTGGCTAATTTGCGTATTTTTAGTAGAGACGCGGTTTCATCATGTTGGCCAAGTTGGTCTTGAACTCCTGACCTCAGGTGATCCACCCACCTTAGCCTCCCAAAATGCTGGAATTACAGGCGTGAGCCACCACGCCCCGCCCTCTGTGTGTGTTTTTTACAAAAACACTTGTCATTGGATTTATGGTCCACCTAGATAATCTGGAATGATTTCATCTGCAGAATTACATCTGCAAAGACCCCTTTTCCAAATAAGTTGACATGTACATTTACCAGGGATTAAGACATGGGTATATCTTTTAAGAGCCACCATTCAACCCACTGTAATGCTCTTGTGACCGTACTCTCTCCTGCCAGTGGGGAGCTCATACATGTACCTATTATGGACTCCTATGCTTCCGTGTGTTTAGTGGCTATAGAGTGATAATATCTGATCTCTGCTCCAAAATCTGACACCATTTTGCTGTGTCCTCTCCTTGGGTTGTCTCCTCATCTGCAAAGTAAGAAAGTTAGACCAGCCAATGGTCACAAAGTCAAAAGCATTATCTGTCTGAGAGGAAATGAACAGTGGGGCTTCAGAGAAATGAGAGCATTTACATTTTATGTCATATTATAGTAGAATCAGTTATCTCCCTCATTAGTTTTGAAAGCATTTCTGTTAATTTTTACATTTTATTAAATATCTGCTTATTCCAGAAATTTAATAAATTCTGAGACTATAGAGATGGGCAAGACAGAGTCCTTGTCTTAGGAAATTCACAATCCACTAGGAGAGGTAGATACTTAACATCATCACTGTGATATACCATTCAAGCAGTAAGGAGAGATCCTTTGCACACATGGGCAAAGAGCCCAAGTGACCACTCTAGGGTGTGGGTGGACTCAGGTATGACATAACATTTATCCAACCTTAGAAAACCAACTTACGTGTGTCCTTCATAAAGGACCAACTTAAGAAGGGCACACTTACATTCATTCTCCAAGGTTGAATAGATGTTATCAGCTGAGCAAAATAGGATAAAACAGTCCGTGCAGAGTAATCGCCATGTCTAGATGATGAAATGTGAAAGCAACTGGTTAAATGCCTTGGATAAAGTACAGCGATGAAAGGTAGAAAAATATATTGTCTGGAAAGATAATCATTTTCTGAACACTTGCTTTGGGCCCAAGCACCATAGCATAGGCCTTTGTATGTTATATAATTTCTCATAACAGCCTTTGTGGTAGGATGTCAGTGTAGGCTAAGCTGTGCTGAGGTAACAAACAACCCTCAAATATAAGTTGCTTCATCTAATGAATATTTATTTCTCATCCACACATAGTCTGCTGTGGATTTGAGTCATTCCTCAGGACAATTGTCTTCTGTGTGTAAACCTCAGCATTCTGTCTCCTTAATTACTAGGAAACCTTCCTATTCCCTTGTTTTCACATTCAGCAAAGGAAAATCTGGAGAATTCTGTACAAGTAATTGAATGTTTATACACAGAAGTGACACATACCTGTTCTGCTTACATTTCCTTGACCAAGCAAGTCATTTGTACTCACCTAACTTCAACGGCCAGGGAAAGATAATGTCCAGAATTAGAGGAGAAGCAGGTATTGGGGAACTGAAGTAAGGTTTATTGCAGGTGGCCACCATTATTATTCTCATTTACAAAAGAGAAAATTGAGACACAGAGAAGTTAGTCATAATCACACAATTGGTAAGCTGCAGAATGAGGGTTTGAGCTCAAATCTGTCTGATTCCAGATCTTACACCTTCTTTATTGGGAAACGCATGTGCCATGCAAATGAGTTTGGACTTTATCCTAATGATAACAGGGAATTACTGGAAGGTTGTAATAGGGAGAGCACAGCTCATATTTGTGTTTTTGAAATATGTGTATAAAACAATGACTGGGGAACTAAGGATGTGAGGACAGGAGCACTCCTATGACAGTTTTTGGAAGGGAAAAGACAAGGCCCTACACTGAGCCAGTGCCATAAAAATGCCAGTGAGGATTGCAAGAAGGCAGAAGCTTCAAAGGCAACTAAGAACCAGAGCCCATAGGTTTTAATAAATAAGTGAATATTCAGGGTGAAGAAAAAGGAAAGAAGGACAGAATATGATTAACAAGGTCCAGGCTAAAGCAGGTAGGAGGACAGACGTGCCATTAACCAAAAGGCATATAATACAAGCATCAGGCTAGTTGTGTTTGTTTGCTTTTGTTTTCAGTGGGGAAAAGGGCCATAGATTGTTCAAATTTGAGCATGTTGAATTTAAGTTTCCTATGGAAATCCAAGTAGAGAGCTTCAGCAGACATTTAGGCATTGGTATGTTAAATTTATGAAAAAAGATTTTAGTTGTAGATAAATATTTGGGGAAAAAAACATGCAAATCTGGTAGTCCAAATATGCCATTAATGATATTGCCAAAGAGAAAAAAAAGAGACAGGCTGGCGCAAACACTATAAAATATAAAGGTCTGTGATGTGCCTGGAGGTGGGGGTTTCATCATAGTCACCTTTGATCTCTCAGCCTAATTGAGGAATGAATCTGGAAGTTTCCCCAAATTTGGTTAGCTGGATTTATGAAAGCAAAAACACATCAGAGTGTACATCATGTGGACATAAAAATAAGATCTGCTATATTCGTAACACCATATTGCCTACAGCAAATCTAGTAGTATGCAGATCCCCAAACTTCACAATTCTAGAATTCAACATGCACGCGTGTGCACGTGCACACACACACACACACACACACACACTGTTTTATCTTTTCATAAAATATTTTTGTTGATTTTGGCTTATTTCCCCCCAAAAAAAGTTCATTGTAAGTAACAGTAATAATATGTGTAAGAAAAATAAAAAAATTATAACCTTAGCATAGCCCTTCTTAATAACTATTCTAAGCTGGAAGCTCACTTTTTGGCATCCATCCTAGGAAGGCTAGGAAAGTAAATGACGTAGTAATGGAAAAGGGAGGGGAAACAGACGGGGAGTTCTATTCCTTTAGGGTTCCACGATTCCATTAACTTTCTGACGCTTCAGAGCTTCTCCACACCTTTCCAATTCCTCTCTGCTTTCATTTCTACCATTGGGGAAAAAAAGAAAAGAAAAGAATGTACCTTATTAACCACACATAAACATCTTCCATTAAACTGCTCTGAAGCAATTACTGCTGTTAACACAGTTAATGGACTGTCAATGTCAAATGTGAAACCGTTTCTCCTGGAAAGGCAGCAATGACTTCGTGAAATTGTTTTCTGTGCTCCGGCAGAAAGGGAGGAGTTCTGGAGGATCGCTCTTGCTGCGAACATCGCGGTCTGTGAAATCTGCCCCCCGAAAAAACAAAAACAAAACAAAAAAATCCCTGATCATATGCCTGTTATCCTAAAATAGCACCTTCCTCCGTTATGCCGAGGTTCAGCGCGAAACTGACTCATGCAGTACCGGGATCGCTGCCAGAGCGGCGGAGCGCGCGAGCAGCGCGGCATCAACAGGCAGCAGGGGCCGCGGGGCGGACGGGGACCCGCTGCCCGGGTCCAGACTTTCCATCCGAGAAAGCAAAAGCTTTCAGTATCTGTCTTATCAGAAGGTAACATCTTGACGTGGTTCTTGGGCCTTATTAACATGAATCTGTCATACTCAGACTGTGCTTTTGAATCAGTCCTGTGTCAAGATTGATTCCCCAGGGCAGCAATTTAGCCTTTGGAAGATCCTCAAACACAAAGCAGCAACACCGGCAGCTTCTTCTTCCACACTCAAAGCCACATCACCAGCTTCCTCAGCAGCAGCCCCAGCAGCAATCTGGGTGTTCAAACAGCAATAGTTCTGAGATCCACTAGGGCCCTCAGAAAGTTCCCAGGAGGGGCAAGGACTCCTGACCTACGGGAAAACTTCTAGGAGGCATGGGCATTGTGAGATCGAGATAGATTGAACATATATATACGTGAGTCTTAGCAATCCTCATACATCTCTCACTTATCCACAGTGCCTAGTATATGATGGACAATTTAGTGAACAAATGAATACGTAAGAATATTGAGGCTTACTTAGGAAACTAGGACTCATCACGAACCTTCTCAGAGTAATCCAGATCGTGGATGGAAGCTTTTAATAAACACAACTTCTGTTTTCCTTCCTCTTTGTATTTCATTTCTTCTTGACAGAGACTTAATTGAAGAAAATGAGCTCTTTCACTTCTTGCATCCTCCAAGAGCATGAAACTGACAGCCTCCTCCAAATGATTATTTAGCACTTAATGATTTCTTCCTTGAGTACCCACTTGATCTTCCTTAGGCCCATTTGGAAAACTCGTGTAGCAGGGGGAAGATTCACATGATCATGCACAGGGTCAAGCTCCATTTACCTTTTGTGCTTTAATGGTGCTGATGAGCAGGCAGGTGATTTCAGAGAGAACAAATGGTCATTAAAATTAATCAAAAGGACACAATAAGGAAAAATGTGTCATATAAGGGCAACATAAGTTTTGTAGTGACAAAAACAGAACAAAACAAACAAAACTCAAAGGAATGCAAATGTGGCATGTATAGTATTTAAGCCCTTTAATATAAATCCAAGGATTTAAATATACACAATTTTATGCACAGACAAATACCACTCATTGGGGCCAAATATACAGTAACAATGCTAAAAGTTTACCCCTTAGACTATTTTTAGAAATTATATACTAAACTATTTTAATCAGAGCTGTGAAAGCACACAGTGGCCCATTCACAATTTACACCAACAATTCTGTTTTGATGTACAATTTTAAATGCAGGGGATTCACTGTCATCACAATGCCAATGTATAGAACATTTTAAAAGCCTATAATGAAAAATAGGAACCATTTCATGGTCATCCTCATAGTTTTTCCAACCTTTAGAATTACTTTATATAAAGTAAATATTTAGTAAACATTAGAGAATGGGAGAGAGAAAGTGAGGGACGAAGGATGATGACATAGTTCTAGGAACAAAGAAATAGCATTCAGAAAAGATATTTTCTTTTATACTTGGGAGAGCAAAGGACAGAAGTAATGAGCAAAACCTTATGCTAAAGGGTCTCATTCTATATTTCAGATCTAGGAAAGGTTATTTTGGAAAGTTGCTCTCTTCCTACAGGATAGGGGTTCTCAGTGCTTATAAAACATACTTCTGAACTGGCCTTAAAAAGAATTTTGGAAAGGGGATGGTGGTGGTGCCTTGTGTAGCAAAAATAAATAAATAAATAAATAAAAGCATAGTCAATATACCTTATACCTGTGATGGTCAATTTTATGTGTCAACTTGACTGGCCAAAGAGTGTCCAGATATACAGTCAAATAGTATTCTAGGTATTCCTGCAAAGTTGCTTTTGGATGAGATTAACATTTAAATCACTAGACTGAATAAAGCAGATTGACCTCTGTAATAGTAGGTGGGCCTCATCTAAGCAGTTGAAGGCCTGAATAGAACAAAACATTAACTCTTCCCCTGATTAAGACAGAAATTCCTACTTGAGGGCCTTTGAATGGGAGCATCAACTCTTCCTGGTTCTACAGCAGCCTACTAGCCTTCAGACTTAAACTGAGACACTGGCTCTGCAGATTTTGGACTTGCCAGCCTCAATAATCTACAGGAGCCAATTTCTTATAATAAGTAAATAAACAATCTCCTATTGATTTCACTTCTCCAGATACCCTTGACTAATATAATACCTATTTCTTTTATAGTACTCCTTAGAAAAAATAAAACCCAACCAAATTTGGGTATAAAAAATAAACAGAGCAAGAAGACATTTCAAAAGGGGTCTGAGTTTCAAAATGTCAACACTGCTGGTGTGTCCGCAACACTTAATTGCCATCTTATCCATGTCCTTCGTCTTACATATTCAGCAGATTTTATTTAGTTTTCACTTGAGTTAGGAACAAAAGTACAACAGGTTTAACCTACTTTTCTCCTTTCCCAGCCTCTTTTACCCTAAGGTACCCTTGAAGCAAGGGCCTCTGCCTAGCCATACCCTAACAGAGGATCCTGGGAGTGAAGTACAGTGTCTTGTCTGTCCAGATTAAACATTATCTTTGAGCTATAAAGCTAGATGCTGCTTTGGGAAGGGATCACATGCAGGATTATTGTACTTTACTGACTTTTCTGCAATTAATAATCTGCTTCTCATAATATGTATCGTAAAACTTTAAAAAAGTACAGATGTTAGCTAGTCAATATTGTTTATTTTGGATATCAGAAAACTAAGCTTCAGAGGGGGGAAATGTCCTATCTGTACCATAGAGCAACTATTCGCACATCTACAAAGCCTACCATATAATGAAGCCTCAACTCTTAACATGTCTTTAAGATTTAAGAATTTTTTAAAAAGTGTAGTTGGAGCCTCATGACCTACTAGGTCTGCTCTGCATAGAAGCTATGCTTCCGATCCTTTACCATATAAACTTTTGCTTAAAGGATCAAGCAAGAAAATAAACCTCTGAACCTCTGACTAGCACTGTACAGTTGGATAGTTCATGTTGTCCCACTCAAAAATGGGCCACCTCCTGTCAATGAAACCAGACTTATAAAACATAGGTCATCATAGCATTCCCCATTCAAACTCCTGCACTGATTCGCCATTGCTTAAGGGGGATGAGGGCAAATATTCAACTGCTTGGCCTAAAATTTAAGGACCTCCATAATCAGAGCTTACCATACTCTAGCAACACACATTTATTGAATACCTACTGTATACTAGGTACAATACTTGAGACAGTAGATAAAAATGCATCTTTGGAAGTGACTCCTCCAGCCCAGTCAAACTTTCAGGTAACTGCACATGCGGAACTGGCCAACTGCTTAACAGCAATCTCATGAGAAACCCTCAACCAGAAACACACAGCTAAGCCGCTCCCAAATGTCTGGCCCACAGAAACTGTGAGATAATGAATAGTTATTTTAAGCCACTGAGTTTGGGGATAATCTTTAATGCAGTAATAGATAATGTACACATCCATGAACAGATAAATGAATAAACCAACTATGGTATATCCATACAATGGAATACAATTGAGCAATAAAAAGAGGTGAATTATTTGTATATACAACATGCTTTAAAATCTCAAATAATTATGCAGAGTAAAGTAAGCCTAGAAGAGGCAAGCTAACCAATTATGATGGAAAGCAGGTAATGATTGCCTAGGGATGGAGAGGTGGCAAAGAGAGGAAGGAAAAGTTCAAAGACGTATAATGAAACTCTGGGGATGCGATGCAATCGTTATATTCATTAATTTTATCATGGTAATGGTTTCATTTCAACATTTGTGAAATTGTACATTTTAATTGTGCAGTTTGTAATATGTCAATTAAACCTCAATAGAACTATAAAAATCAATTGAAAATAATGATCAAAGCACTGGCATTGGCCCTGTCCTAATGTACTCAGATTTGGAATAAAGGACATTCACTTAGCTAATATCCACAGTGCAGTAGAAGAAGGGCTAACACACAACATGGAGGAGGAGGAAGAGGAGGAGGAGGAAGAAAGTCTCCTGCTTTCTGCCTCTCACTAGGGCTTCCATGTCAAAGTCTTTTTTTTTTCCTTTTCCTTCTGTTGGTACCACTTAGCCATTAGGGTTGCTTTTTTTTTTTTTTTTTTTTTTCCATTTAGGTTTTGCTCTCTCTTAAGCCTAATTTCTTTCTAACTAAGACTGATTTTTTTAAAGATCTACTCTGGATCTCTTCTCTAAATGATTCTGGTCTATTGATAAACTTTTCACGCCAACAAATAATCTGTGGGGTGTTGAGAAGCTTTAAACTGATATCTGTAGTACCTAGCTGCCACTTTATGAATACTTCTTACGTTGTAATTATTCTGTTGATATTATTACTGCTACAAGGTTATATTCTATGATAAGCATAAGAAAGGTACTTGGAAAGAAGTAACTAAGGTTTTCTTTCATCAGTAGAGTTTTGATTTGCAATGAACATTTTAGAATTGTAATTTCACCATCCAAATAACCTTTGCTTTAAATCATCAGATAAATCAGGGCACTGAGGGCAAGGAGTGAGTTGAGGTTAAATATTAACAAATCCTTTGGGAGGTCAGGCAAGTGAATGATGTCTTTTCCAGCACATTTATGCAGCCTTTTTTTCTGCTTACAAAAGAAGAAAAATAATGAATGCTACCTTTGGGTTAGAAAAGTAAAATACAGAAAGAACCATTTATCACTTTATAATTCGTGAAACTATTTCATATTCACCATATGATTTCATCTGCAGAGCAACTGTGTTGTGACACAGGCAGAGAATGCTACCCCATCATCCAATACAGATAAGAAGAGCTGAAGGTAAGTCAGATGAAGTAACTTGCCAAATACCACTCAAGCTAGTTTTAGAATAACAGACTCTAAATCTTGCACATTTTCCATAACACTGAAATGTTTAAGCAGAAAGTTTGACTGGAAAAGAAGATAAGAAAAGGAAGTACCGTGTAACTCAGAGAGTAATGTCTTAGAAAGGTACTGAGAAGAAATCAGGTCAATGTCTTATCTGCATGCTACGGCCTCTCCTTATACTAAGAGAATGATTAAATCAGTGATAATTAAATACATCAGATACATTATTTAAAAATACTTAATGGCATGAAAAAATGGTCATATTTTAATATTTTAAGTTTGAAAGGCAAGGAAAGTACAACAGTTTAGTCACAAATCTATGAGGTGACCAGGGAGGGCAGAAAAATAAATCATACTAATGGTGACCATGTTCTTTCTGGTGGTGAGACAATAAATGATTTTGTGTTTCTTTATTCTTTTCTATACTTTTCTGCTTTTGAACTATGAGCATATTGTCCTTAGTACAAGAAATAGAATCTTTTTTAAATGAACAAATGGTTCTGAGAGTCATTGTGCGTATCTTCTAAATATTTGGCCCATTGTACTGATGTATTCAATTCCAGCAGTGAAACACTCACAAAGGGTATATGTAACAAAGTGGAAACATGATCCTGCCAACTTTACCTGGAATGCTATGGGCATTTTGGCAATGCTGGAGAGATGAAGCCGGAACAGGCTGAGAAAAAAGCTGGGACAGAGAACAAAGGAAGAGGAAATTCTGCCATATGGCATAGAGGAATTCGCTAAAATTTAGGAATCTTAAATAGAGATCCCTTGATCAAAGTGATATGATTGAGGTTCATAAAATAATTTGTCATTATATATGTGAATATCTGAATCCCACTGTACTTTACTCTCCCTAATAATAACTGTTTTATTCACCTTTCTAATCTCACAATGATATGCATATTATTGGCAAGTAGCAGGTGCCTGAACTGAGTTGTAGTCTATAGGTTGAATAAACATGAATTTATCCAAGAAATCTTAAAGTACTAATGTGAAGTTGTTAGATAAAGCCCTAAAAAGATGCTTCAATTCAAACAAAACAAAAGAAAATGCTTTTTTTTTTTTCATGACAAGCAGTAAATGTGGGTAAATATTTGACTCCAAAGAAAGGTGCAGGCATATAGCAAGGTCTGGTAAAAGGGGTTATGGTTGGGGGGGGTCAGGGTATCTAAAAATAGCAACATTGTACAGTCACTTCATGAAGGATAATCATGTTCTCTATGGCAACAAAAATATTTTTGGTACATTTGTCTGAAAGATAAATTCAAACTCTAGTTACCTGTGTAATATCAAATTAATACCAAGAAGTAATAATAAATGAAAACACTATGTTTGTGTAGCAATCACAATGTGCCCGACATGGCTCTAAGCACTTATGTATTAACTAATTTAGTGCTCCTAACTTCCCTGTCAATTGCTCCTTTCTTGTTACTGGCAAGGGCACTGAAGCACGGAAAGATTCAGTGATTTGCCCAAGGTCACACAGCTAGAAAGTATTTAATAAAGCCAGTATTTAAACCCAAGTCTTGTGGCTCCAGAGTCTGCATATTTAACCCTTTACTGTCTTTTAAGACAGAACAGCAACAACAACAATAACAACAACGTGTACACCTATGCAAATATTCAAAACCTATTTATTAACTGCTCTTATTCCTTAATTTCATTGTGGATTGCCTATGAGATTAATTTGTACGTAGGAAGTGTGTCTTTAATTTTTGCCCCACTTAACCTCAGAAACACCCAGTTCTGTTAGAGCCAAGTAAAAGATACTCTTCTGCTATGTCTAATTTTTACTTGATTGACATTCAGATTTCTTTTGATAATATTACCTTTTTCACTCAAATTATCAAATGAAAAGAACAACTCCCTGGACAGTTAATAAGAAAATAAGAAGAACTGGGTCACCATATGTAAAATAATTTGCGGATTTGATTTTAGTTCTCCTATTATTGCAAAGCGAGTAGCTCATATTATTCCCACCTGCAAAGGAACAGCCTTCATGAACTACATTTTCCTCACATAGACACACACATCCACTTTCTATAAGAATGCTCAGCCCATCTGCTCACATTTAAAAATACAAATTGAAGACCTCCCACGCTGCCTTGGTTTGTAAAATGTCTATCACCAAATCTTCATTCCAACACTCCTTTAAGTTTTTAATTTCTTTTTCTTTCCCTTTTCTTTTAATGATTTTCACTAGTTCTCTTTCAAGTACCTGATGTTCATCACTAACGTTTTTCTGAAATAGATAATGATCTTTAAAATACAGGGTTTCAATGTTATTTCCATCTATGATCGTGTCTTCATTTTGAGGAAACATGTTTTTATTTGTGAAAAGGTTAGTTACCTTGCACCTGGTAATAAGCCTGTTTCCAGTAAAGAAAATTAAGATCTCTATCTCTTCTCAAGGTACAAGACTTGATTACAGCACTATGAAAAGCAATTCTTAAACACACACACACACACACACACACACACACAAAGAAAGAAAAGATAAAATTGTGCTAACAACTCATACCCATTCAAAGTTCAATTTCTCAAGATATATTTAAGAGAGTGAAAACGGAATCGCATATATATGTTCCTGAGCAAGGAGTGGAGGCATTTGTTAGGTTAGGTACTTCCTGTATCTCTATGAAAATATCCCCTGGAGAATAGGTAAGCTCAGGACACACAAGCACTGTTTCCATGTTGCTGTAAACCATGTTATTATCATTATTATTTTTGAGATGGAGTCTCTCTTGTCGTCCAGCCTCCAGTGCAGTGGCGTGATCTTGGCTCACTGCAACGACTGCCTCTGGGGTTCAATGCCTCTGGTGTTCAAGCGACTTTCCTGCCTCAGCCTCTCAAGTGGCTGGGACTACAGGCATGTGCCACCATGCCCAGCTAGTTTTTGTATTTTTAATAGAGACAGGTTTCTCCATGTTGGCCAGGCTGGTGTCGAACTCCTGACTTCAGGTGATCCGACTGCCTCAGCCTCCCAAAATGCTTGGTGGCATGAGCCACCACTCCTGGCCCCACATGTTATTCTTCTAAAAGCCTCAAGCTCAATATTCCTTCATTCATTATTTCTTTTAACCATTCACTCATTCATTCAGGTAAACTGCTTTTACTGAGTGCCATTTGCTGGGCATTCTCATAGGCAGTAGAGAGAAACGGTGATGACAGGTCATGCTCCCTGACCTCAGAGGACTTACAATCTGGGAGGAAGGAAGACTAGGGTCTTCTTGACTTTCAGTTCAGTGCTTGCTCTTTCTTTTTTTCTTTTTTTTTTTCAAGAAATCTGAGACATACAATGTTGTAGCCTACTTCTTTATTTGCTTATTTACTTACTTATTTTTGTGAGGCACTTTATGCAAGATCTTATGTCGTGATCAATTTCAAGTTCCTGTGTGCTATCTCCCTGGCTACAAAGATGACAACCAATGTGTGCTATTAGAATAAGCTACTGGAATTTATCATGGAGTCAAGATTTCTGTTTTTTTGTTTTTTTTGCAAATGTTACTGAATCCCTTATTTAAAAAAAAAAGATTAGAGATTAAAACTGCTTCAAGCTCTCCCTGAAATCCAACTCAGTAATTTTTTTAGGAAACATCTAGTCACCACCGAACTGTGGAGCAGGGCTTGCTAAGGAAACATCGTAATATTTAGATACTTGGACCCTAAGGTATAGTTCCACATAGTTTATGTGTGATGAAGTTTATGTGTGATGAGGGCAATTGGTCTATGTCCCACATTTGTGGCTTTTCAAAAAATCCTTCTCAACATAGAGGTTTTTTGTTTGTTTGTTTGTTTGTATGTTTTTTGTTTGTTTGTTTGTTTGTTTTTTTGAGACAGAGTCTCTCTCTGTTGCCCAGGCTGGAATGCAGTGGCATGATCTGGGCTCACTGAAACCCCTGCCTCATGGGTTCAAGCACTTCTCCTGTCTCAGCCTCCCAAGTAGCTGGGATTACAGGCGCATGCCACCACACCCAGCTCTTTTTTCAATTTTTAGTAGAGATGAGGTTTCTCCATGTTGGCCAAGCTGTTCTCGAACTCCTGACCTCAGGCAATCCTCCTGCCTCAGCCTCCCAAAGTGCTGGGATGACAGGCATGAACCATTACGCCCAGCCTCAATAAAGAGTTTTAATTATACTAAGTCATGTTGTGAGGATTTAATTTGAAGTAGATTTATTTATTTGAAGTACATATAAAAAGCCTTAAAATGTCCATACATTTGAGCAGTAATTTGAGATGGAGGAAATGATTAGATATGTATACAATATCCATTAAAATGTTCTATTTTTATAATAGAGAAAAACTGGACATAATGTATTCAGTGAGAAGGGAATGGTTAATTATGAAATCATTGTTTCATAGATAATTGTCTGTAAACATATAGAAGACTTTCAATGATGTGGGCCAATAAACACAATTTATTACTAAATTAATAAAGTAGGCAGAGAATTATAAGACTTAAAGCATGTTAAAATATATTTCAACACATCTTTAAAAAAAAAAAAGACAGGAATACAGTGGGTACAGTGGCTTATGCCTATAATCCCAGAACTTTGGGAGGCTGAGGCAGGAGGATGGCTTGAGGCCAGGAGTTTGAGACTGTAGCTTAAGCAACATAATAAGACCTCATCTCTCTAACATATATATATATATATATATATATATATATGAATAATACATGCAAAAATGTCAAAATTGGACATTCTAAAATTTCTTTGTCGTGCTCTCTGTAATTGAGGTCAAGCGTTCGCTCCCCTTCCATTGAAATGCTCAACTCCCATCATTCTGTTGGCTTTGAAGATTTTAAAAATGTAAATACAACTCTTCTAGATCACTTCAAATTTTTCCGTCCTTTACAACCCAATGGCGTGATGACTTTTTATCTAAATACATTACAATTCAAATTTTTCCTGCATCCAAATCTACATGGCACAGTGAATTCTTAATTCCTCAATGTGCTAAGAACATTTATCTCTAAAATATTATTATGTTTAATTACCTAAAAGATCAAAAATAAATATAAAAATGCTTAAAACAATGAATTCCTTATGCACTTCGAGGTACTCAAATGTCCTGATAGACTCAATGTTCTCTTTAACGATATTTCTACAGCATTTGTCCTTGTTCAGAATTTGTGGGAAAAAAAATTATTCTAGATCCACTAAAGAGTCTTTCCAAACTCTTGATTATTAAGCAGATATCTGTAACTGTACGGATGTTAACCTGGTTCACCTTTGCATTAAGCCTTGCCATTTTATTTCAGAATTACTAAATTATGGCAGCTTTAAAAATAGTTTTAAGCTTTCAAAAATAATTGTGGCTGTGTATTTAGAATCTCTATAAAGTTATTTTTAGGATTCTAGCAAATCTGTTGTAGACTGTTAACATAAAAAAACAATTCTATTTTTTATTTTATGTCTTCCTCCAAAGCACATACTATAAATATAAATGGGAGTTGTTAGCCTGTAAAGGAGGAGAACTCTTACTTAGAGTTAGTATCTTTATTATGTTCACTTATTGTTATTCCTGGATTACTATTTCCAAGCTTAATACATAGTTTAGCAAGTTATGAAGAGGTTAGGCTGACCTCTGACAAGGATGAAGCCTTCCAGTTACTAAGCACTGTGAGATCTGGTCCGGCACAGCAAGAAATGAAAACTTCAAATGCCATGTGAGATGTGAGAGCAGTCCTAAGGATCTGGAGCTAAACTGGCTTGAATAGCTTTGGAACAAAGTAGAATTTCAGTCCTGGTGGTTGGTGATTAGAAGATGGAACAGGAAATGTTTCCACAGCTAGCTCCAAAAAAAAAGAAAAAAAAAAATCCTTATCCTACTGTCATTATGAACATAGATATCAAGTTTTGTGTATGAACCCAGGATCGAGGTGAAGATGAATGAGGTAGTTCAAAGGCCTGTGCCTCGTTTCTCAGCTTCATTTGACCCTACCACACCTGAGCTCTCAGTGGGTATTCCCCGGGCTTACCCCGCTTTTATTTCCCTTCCTCACATCCCCAGCCTCAACACAAACAGGCACACTTTGCGTTTTTCATTCCTGACTCTGTAATTTGCGCATTTTGTTCTTCCTTCCCTTCCCCCTCGTCACATATAGCCTGGCCTAAATGAGATTTTGTCTGTTCTTCAGCCTTTCCAGACCATCCCCCTCTCTTCAAGAGCTAGGTCACTTCTCATCTCCTCCATGAAGTGATCCTTAGTTCTCACTGATTTCTCCTGTTTCCAAATCTTTATTTTATGCATTGCTAAATGATATGCAGTTTACTATCTAATTATACACTGCCTCAAATAACATACACCTTTATTTTCTCTGCAAGTCAACGGTGAATATCGCTGGCATCTTGCTCTATTATATTCTCCATGGGGCCTAGTATAGTGTAGAAAACATTGAAGATACATGATGTATCAGATGAGCTATGCAAATCGTTTAATGATATTATTGCATAAAATAGTGTATAGTTTTCAAGCATCTTCACAATATGATGTTCTTCCTTTTATAGAGAAAATACTGTCACAGGTCCTAAAAAAATAATTTCGGCAGTGAGCGTGAACCTATCTTTGATTTGCTTTAGTGGTACTTTTCAGCCCTTCTGAATTGACAAGAACAGTTTCAAAAATTCAAGACTTGGATATTAAGTCACATATAACAGCCGAAACAGACTGAAGCAGTTTTGAGTTTCAAAATACCAAAAGTGAATCTTTCTAAATGAATTAGAACAAAAAAGAGAAATGTAACTTTCAGGTCGCCTGACTTTATCCTACTTGTAATTGAAGAGCAAGGTCACAGTCTCGACCATCTGACCTGTTCCCCTGGTGATTCCACACTTAGACAGGTGTCTAGGAGAGGCATTAGTAACTGGAATTCTGTCTCTACAGACATATTTCACAAAGGCTCTATCTCCTAACCCTGACTTTCAATTTAGCTTGTTTCATAGGCCTTAAAAGGCTGCTTCTGAAATCATCGTTTTATCTTTTTCTCTGTTAATTTAAATCCTGGAAAAGATTCAGCCTGACTAGCTTTACAAAGCCTGCTGAGCTGCTCTGAAGAATAGGGTTATGCTGACTTAAAAAAAAAATCTGAGCTCATAATCTTCTTTAGAAATATATAGGAACATCAAACTGATCTACCGTGGAATCATGGAGTTTGATTCAGATGTTTCTAAATTCAATAAGAAGGCCTTTAAATGATGTGGAACTAGCTTCATCCCACACCTTTATTTCCTCTGATATTGCCTATACTGTTTCAGAAGGAGTAAAAGAGAGGAATAATTACTGGCAGATCAATCTTAGTAATTACTGTTTCTCTGATACCTTTGTCAACGCTCCAAATCACTGGGCATTTCCTGAGGGCACACCTTCATACTTGCAAGTGTGGGAAAGCCATAGCCCTTTCGTTTGCTGTATGCCAATTTTCTTCAACCTCGTGAAATTGCACCAATTAAGAATATTATTTGCAGTCTTATTTTTAATCATGATGACATAATTAGAAGAATCTTTATCTAGAAGGTATATTAGAGATCCCTGTGGAAAACAGAGGCCTAGAGAAGTCCAGAGATACACTAAGGCCTTATCTCAAGTCAGAGGCATCTCTGAAGCAGACAGCAATGGGTCCAGAGTGTGAGGTTCTCTCCATTGAATGTGCTGCCTACTGTTGCCCTAGGTTCTTTCAGACAATTTCACATGGGGGTTTGGCTCTTTTAGTTGCATACTAGAGTGTCAGCCACATTTTCTATATTTATTTACCCTTCATGCCTGGCCTTATCACCACAGTTTATAGACAAATCTGATACACCTGTCTCCTGTCTTTCCAGACTGTGCCAGGCTGCCCTGTATTGTCTGATCTTCAAGCTCTCTTGTTATTAGCTTCTAAGATTCCTTCCTTTCTCTGCTTGGCTAAGACACTTCCTCAGGTCCTGAGCCTCTCTTGGGCTTTTATGCAATGTCGCTTTTCCTCTATTGATGAATTATTGTAAAGCTGCCAACAAAATTCTGCTCCTCCACAAAGAATGCCATCCGTATCTCTAGACATCTCTGCGATGTGACATCTGCTTTTCAATAGTGTATGCCAGGCCCCAGCTGGATGCCTTGCCAGTGAATTGGTTAAAGACAAGATGTGGTTCAGTTATTTATACATAAAAAATTCTCATTCTGGAAACTTATTCTGTTGCATTCATCATCAAGTGAGAAAAAGTTACCCTGCTTTCAGTAAAGTAATGTGGCGATAGCATAGGTTAATTCAATATTTAAGGAACAAATTTAAGGCTTATTCTGTTGCACTCAACATCAAATGAGAAAAAGTTACTCTGCTTTCAATAAAGTAATGTGGCAATTGCATAAGTTAATTCAGTATTTAAGGAACAAACTGTAGGCCAAGTTGATTCTTTCTAGGTCGGGTCCAAACAATACTATGGAGTGCCTCGTAAATGCTGGCACTGTGCTTCCTGCCTGCTTGCGCTGACCACTGTCTTATTTTAGACTCCACAAAAGCCTTGGAAGCAACAGGACATAACCCAGGTCTATTCAACTATAAATCTCTATATAATATATCATAAGTTATTTTCGTGGCTCTCTCCAGCTGTAAGCAGGAGTGAGGGGTGGGAGCGGTTTCAGGGATCTCAGTACAGAGCAAATCCAACACTTCGCTGTAGTTTGGCACCACCTGGTGGCAAGTTTCCTGCTCCCACTTAAATGTCCATAAGGGATTCTAGCCTCAGTGATAGGCTGAAACTTCTTGACACCTAACAAGTTAATATGTATCTCACCAACTTGAGCCAAGGAGGTAGGGCCTGTAGAACTCTGGGGACTCCAGGACCCAGTCTTTTTCTTCCCACTCTCTGAAAAGGGGTTGCCTGACATTTCCTGCTCAGCCTTGTCTTGCCCTCCATGAACTCCGAGTCCCTCAACACCCACAACCAGAAAAATAACTATAGGTGGAAGACTGGAGCCAATAGTCAATTGCTTTGAATGGAGGTGGGGAAGGGGATAACTGTATTTACAGCAATGTAATATTATGTCTAAGAGTTTAGCTTCATCGATGAAACCTCATGATTACTTGTACTTCGTTGAATGTATTTGCATATATTTACTAGAAATCTAGCAATATTTCTAAGAACTAATGAAGAAAGCATACGGTAGTAACAGTAATATATATGAAAATATTTTATTGAACAAAATTATCAAAAAAAACTTGACATTAGAAAGTGGGGAATAGTCAATAAAAGAAAAAATCATTGTTATAATGATTACTATACATAAAAATTAACCAAGTGTACATGTGAAAGGCACCATACAAATAATTGAATTAGAAGGTATCAGTCTTTGCTTCTTGTGTACTTGTGATTTTTCAAGGGAGGAGGGATATAACAGATGAGACAAAGCATGAGTAACAAGCAGGGAAATCACATCTCCTAAAACTGAAGTCCTGGAACAACTGAAATACTGAAGCAGACAGTATATTACCCTAATTGGATTTCTGCTTATGAGCTTATAAAAGCTGTGGATTCCTGCTTATGAGCTATCTAATGAACTCTGGAAATTTACACAAGTTAATTTCTCTGAACCTCCATTTCCACACCTATATACGGGGCATAATAATATCCATCTCATTGATTGTTACAAAGATTTAGTGAAAGAATGTAAATATAGAACTCAGTTTAGTACCTGAAAAAGAGTAAATGTAGTTATACAATCAGCTATTGTTGTTGATCTTAAGATTATTAAATCACACCAAATAGTGCTTGGAAAATTGGCATTAGTGTCTCCCGAAAGAGCTTGATTGCCTCTGACACGTCCTCTGTTGCAATATAACTTCGCCTGAACTGGATATCGAGGAAGAAGCCAGTAAGTAAGGCTTTATTTTCCTGCAGCATGGGTATCAAAGACTAAATTTCATCCTCTAATTTTCATAGAGAAGCTTTAGTAAATACAGATGTAAGTCTAGGTAACTCCATATGGATCTGTTTGTTTATGTTGGAAATGTGTGTATGTTCTGCTGCAGGCTAGACCACACTCATTTTTATATTTTTAAAGAATCATTCAAGTCTTGTTAAAATTATTTCTAATAAACTGCTGACAACTTCTTGTTACTATGGTTTCCATTTGTACACATTTCCCCTGTGTCTCTACACTATAAATCTAATAATGTGTTATTTTGGAAAGAGTCTAATATGATAATTCTTACACTTTTTTGGAGTCACTGACCCCAGGTGTCTGCTCAGAATAATGTATATAAAAGCTACAGGTCTAAACCAATTTAAGAATTGAATTAAATCTCTAAGGTCAGTGCCAGCAAGGCATTTAAAGGGAAAGTGCTGCTCAGAACCTTTCCATCTAGCACTTCTGTGAATTAAAAGACATTACTTTCTGGTAGTAATGCAGCCACTGAATCCTCAATATAGAACTTGGTAAGAGAGGTACTCAGAATGGTTACCGATCAGTTCTGCAGGGTGGTCAATCAGAATAAATGCCTTTAGTGATCAAGCAAGTTTCTAGAGGCCCCCACTTATTCTAAGAGTAGACCCATTTCATTGGTTGGCTGTGGAGAGTTGGAGCAGGCACTCCTGACAGAGGTTGTGGTGGTGCAGAATCTGGGTATATTGCAATATTTTAACAATGAGGACAGCTAAATTTGAGCCTTATGTTTACATATAATAACAAATAAATAATTTCATGCTGAAAATCAACTCAAGATACTCTCACAGGTTGCGCATGGTGGCTCATGTTTGTATTCCCAGCACCTTGGGAGGCTGAGGCAGGAGAAAAGGTTGAGCCCAGGAACTTGAGATCAGCCTGGACAACATAGTGAGACCTCGTGATTATATTTTTAATTTTATAAAAATTTGCCAGAGGTGGTGGCACACACCTGTTAGCCCTAGCTACTTGAAAGGCCGAGGCAGGAGAATCTCTTGAGTCCAGGACTTCAGGGTTTCAGTGAGTTCTGATTGCACCACTGTACTCCAGCTGGGTGACAGAGGGAGACTCTCTCTCTCTCTCTCTCTCTCTCTCTCTCTGTCTGTCTATATATATGTGTGTGTGTATGTGTGTGTGTGTGTGTGTGTATTACTCTCTCTCAAATCTAAAAATGTGAGGAAAAAGAATTTTTAATTCTAAAACTTTGAGCTCCACCTTCTTAGTACATGAGTGAAAAAGACAAATAATAAATTTATTTTTGCCTTCACTTTTGGTTCCCTAATATAGTTATTATATCACTCTATAGACTTTCTTTGGGCATCTGTAATTTCCTTGGATTTTACAGCACTTTTTAAAAACAGTGGCATACTAAAGAATTCAGCATCTGGATAAAAAAATAAATAAAATTAAAACACTAATAGTAATGGAGTTATGAACAAGAAAGAAGTTCTTTTATAATAATCCTAACTTTTGTGTTTTAGACTGTACAGTGTTATTTTACTTATATCAACTCTTTTAATCCATGCAACATCCTAGCATAACAGGGCTATTATTCCTACTTTATACATGAAGATGTTAAAGCTCAAGAAATTAATTCAAATTAACTCACCAAGGCTATACAACTAGAAACTGGGAGACAGTATTTATACCCAGGTCTTCTTACTTGAGTTCACTTTCCACTACATTAAAGCACTCTGTAATTCTTGGGATTTTTCTTTGTGTAAGAGGTAAATTAGCAATTATAATGCTTGTTCTTGAGAGTAAAAGAATAAAACATATTATCGTCTTACCGTATTAGCTGTTGTATATATTCATGATAACTTCTTGAACACTGATAACAGAATACTCAAGTGCTGAGACTAATGGGATGTGTGTGATAGAGGTTGTTAGAAACCTGTATCAGTCTGGTCAAGAATTTCATATTTTATTGGCTTACTTTCAAGCAAATAACAACAATTATTGTGTTTAAAACATGTAAGTCAGCATAGTGGCATTAGGAATTTACCATTAAAAACTAATGCAATTGCTACTGGATTGTATAACACCATTTTATATAAGCAGGTTGTGCTAAATAGTCAGAAGATATAAAATTCTTAAAGGCTTGCAAATCATAATATTTTGAAATGGAAAATAAAATTACTTAACAAGAGGAAAAACACTGATTGCTCCATGAGTAGGTCTCAGCAAATTCTATCAACTTATTTCTAAGCATAAATCTTATCAGCAGGTCTGGTATGTCTGATATAGGACACCTATTATGTAAGTCACACTGAAACACTATAGGATTCATGGGATGGAGGGAGGAAATAGACAGTCAAGGAAGAGCTGAGTCAAGAAGTAGGTGAAATCCCCCAAACTCACTGAATGACACTAACAGAAGTAAGGTCCCCTAGCAATATCCTTCAGTCCCTCACTTTACATAAAGAGTGACTGATGCTCAGAGTGCAGAAATCACTTTCTTAAGGTCACACGGTAGGTGAACTTTTCAGAGAAAATGCAGTTTTTAGGAGAAAGACTGTGCAAGCAAATAATATATTTGATGGCAAAGGGAGAAGAGGGAAGAGTAGTCATTGGTCAGCACCTATGAGAGAAATTCTTATCTCCCTTCTCTACCAAGATAGAGGTTGGGATTGTTTTTACTACTACACAGATGAGAAAAAAATGATCTTGGAAGATTTTTCTTTTAATTGCCCAAGGCCACTGGACTCTAAAGTGGCAGAGTGAGAATTCCAACCTTGGTTCTTGTCTCTCTAAGGCCTTTGCTCGTTCCACCCTACCACTGTACTTAACCTAAAACTCAAGCTTAAGATATCCAATTCATGAATAAATGAGTGAGAAACTAGACACTCTAGTGATTCATCCTAGAACCGGTATATGCATAGAACCAAGGAAATATATATAATCAGAACACAGATCAAGAGAAAAGTTTGAAACCATGAAAAAAAAATTTAAAGCCTAAACTGCCTTGCACACTGCTGTACTTTATAGATAGCTAATTCATTCAGAAAACATATATAGTTGGGAGCAAATTAAATTCCTACATTTCTAATTCATTTATCCCTATTTTTTGTGAACATGTCAATAGAACTGCAGATAATCAGAAAGGTTTACAAACATTTGAAGGCTTTTCTTTTCAGCAGGAAAGGAATTTTTTCAGCAGAACAAATAAATGAAGTAATGTAGATAAGTATTTGTTCTGAGTCAAAAACCCCATAGAAGTCAAGTGCTGCACAAAAATTATCAACAGAAATTATTTATACATCCACCTTTAAAATGAATGGCTTCCTTTTGCTTCAAGGCCAAAGATGGAGGTTTGGGTCACAATCACTCATGTTTCACTCTGCTCTGTACCACACATCTAGCAGATAATCACATGGGCCTTGCCGCGTTTTCTTAAATTATGGACTTCATGAAATACAGACTTCTTGGCCTTAGATTTTAAACCTCTTAAAAGTGGCACCATCGACTTAAGGTTCTGTCCCAATAAAAACAAAACAACAACAACAAAAAAAACCAGCTTCAGCCACAGCCACAGTGATGACCTGACAACTTGCTGTTCTTGATGTAAACCCTGTTCTTCTGCTCCCCCTTGCTCGCACCGTTCTCACAACGGTTTCCTCTCTCCAGCTCCCTCCCATGCATATCGCTTTCTAACAAAACACCAACCTATGTCTCCTCAAGAGGCCTTGCCTTCCTTAGTCCAATCAGATCACCTCTCTTCATTTTCTATTCACATGCTTTGCTATCTGGCATTGGAAACACGTAGTGTGAGTCTAAGATAAAGTCAGTGAAGAAGGCGGTATCTATGGAGACCAGGCAAAACCCAGTTCCTTCCACAATCAGACCAATGCAGCAGGGTTGCTCTAAGAAGTGTCTTCGCTATGCCTTCTACTTGAGTGCTCCTGGGGATTCTAAGCTTCTAATTAGCCCTTTTGATGACCGGTTAAACCACTCTCATGTACATTTTTTTTAAAATAGAGACTAAATTTGTCACCATGAGAGAATCTTTCACTTCTGGACATGCTCAGCTCCCAGTTTTAGTGCCTTAAAACAGCCAAGGGTGAAGGAAAAGAGAAGACCTGAGAAATGTGCTTATTGTATTTTCTAAAGCTGGTTATGGCTTATTTATAATCTGCTTTCCAGTGGGGTTCAGACCAAGGCCCATCAAGTCCTTTACCTCCAGCAAGGTCCTACGGTGGGCTCAGACCGCAGTTACCTTTCTCATGCATCATTTACTCATAAGATATTTAGCACCTAATATAAGCAAGGCATTGTGCCAGACACTGAGGTGAGTGATAGAAAAGGAAATGGTAGGTGGGAGGTTTTCAAGATGGCCGATTAGGAGGAAGTCGGGATCGCAGCTCCGAAAGAAGGCGCAGAGGGTGAGTGGACGCCGCATTTCCAGACAGATTTTTACTGACCACAGACCAGGGGATTAACAGGAGGAGGAGCCGCACGGGTCACCAGCGCCGCTGGTTTGAGCGGAGCGGCGCGCCGCTCGGCCTACGCCCTGAGGTGGGGGGCGGCGGATCCCCGTACAGAGCGAGAGAGACTGAATCACCTCTGAGCCAGCAAGGGGAGCTGAAGCAGGGATTCAAGCCAGGACACTCCCGGGCAAGGGCGCGCCACGAATCTCAGAGCCGCTGCTGCTTTGGCTGATGCAGCGGCTCACAGGGCAGCGGATTTTTACTGCCCACAGACCAGGAGATTCACAGGTGGCGAAGCTCCACGGGTTGCCAGCACCGCTGGTTGGACTGGCGCAGCTGCTCTGCCTGCACCCGAGGCAGGGAGCAGCGGCCCCTTGTGCAGAGTGAGCGAGACCAGATCCCCTCTGGGCCAGCAAGGGGAGCTGAGGCAGGGACTCAACCCAAGAGATTCCTGGGCAAAGAGGACGCCTCCGGAAACAGGGCTGAACACGGGACGGTCCAGCTCTGTGGAGGAGGGGCGTCACCCACCGGGAAACACCCTGCAGTTCCCAGGACAATTTGCCCACAGCAGCTCAACGAAGCCTCTGCAGGCTGAGTGTGACTAGGCTGCCACCTTGTGGGCAGGGAAAACCATTGCAACAGCGGAAAATCATAACGCCCTAATTCCCTGGGACAGACCACCTAGGGGGAAGAAAAGGGGATTTATGAGTTCAGCTACTGCAGACTTAAAATTACCAAAATCAGAAAGACAGCAACTACAAAGTCGATAGGTGGATAAATCCACAAAGATGGGAAGAAACCAGTGCAAAAAGCATGAAAACACCCAAAACCAGAACACCTCTCCTCCTACAAGGGAGCACAACTCCTCACCAGCAAGGGAACAAGACTGGATGGAGAATGAGTGTGATGAAATGACAGAATCAGCTTTCAGAAAGTGGATAATAAGAAACTTCCGTGAGCTAAAAGAACATGTTCTAACCCAATGCAAAGAAACTAAGAACCTTGAAAAAAGACTTGACGAAATGTTAACGAGAATGGACAACTTAGAGAGGAATATGAGCGAATTGATGGAGCTGAAAAACACAACACGAGAACTTCGCGAAGCATGCACAAGTTTCAACAGCCGAATTGACCAAGCAGAAGAAAGGATATCAGAGGTCGAAGATCAACTCAATGAAATAAAACGAGAAGGCAAGATTAGAGAAAACAGGGTAAAAAGGAATGAACAGAGTCAACAAGAAATATGGGACTATGTGAAAAGACCTAATCTACGTTTGATAGGTGTACCTGAATGTGACGAAGAGAATGCATCCAAGCTGGAAAATACTCTTCAGGATATTATCCAGGAAAACTTCCCCAACCTAGCAAGGCAGGCCAATATTCAAGTCCAGGAAATACAGAGAACACCACAAAGATATTCCTCTAGAAGAGCAACCCCAAGGCACATAATCGTCAGATTCGCCAGGGTTGAAATGAAGGAGAAAATACTAAGGGCAGCCAGAGAGAAAGGTCGGGTTACCCACAAAGGGAAGCCCATCAGACTTACAGCAGATCTCTCAGCAGAAACCCTACAGGCCAGAAGGGAGTGGGGGCTGATATTCAACATCCTTAAAGAAAAGAACTTTCAACCCAGAATTTCATATCCAGCCAAACTAAGCTTCATAAGTGAAGGAAAAATAAAATCCTTTGAGAACAAGCAAGCACTCAGAGATTTCATCACCACCAGACCAGCTTTACAAGAGCTCCTGAAGGACGCACTACACATAGAAAAATACAACCAGTACCAGCCACTCCAAAAATGCACGAAATGGTAAAGAGCATCAACACAATGAAGAATCTGCATCAACCAATGGGAAAAACAGCCAGCTAGCATCAAAATGGCAGGATCAAATTCACACATAACAATATTAACCCTAAATGTAAACGGACTAAATGCCCCAATCAAAAGACACAGATTGGCAAATTGGATAAAAAGCCAAACCCATCAGTGTGCTGTATCCAGGAAACCCACCTCACAAGCAAGGATACACAAAGGCTCAAAATAAAGGGATGGAGGAAGATTTACCAAGCAAATGGAGAACAAAAAAAAGCAGGAGTTGCAATTCTCATCTCTGATAAAATAGACTTTAAAGCAACAAAGATCAAAAGAGACAAAGAAGGACATTACATAATGGTAAAAGGATCAATGCAACAAGAAGAGCTAACGATCCTAAATATATATGCACCTAATACAGGAGCACCTAGATACATAAGGCAAGTTCTTAAAGACTTACAAAGAGACCTAGACTCCCACACAATAATAGTGGGAGACTTCAACACCCCATTGTCAATATTAGACAGATCAACGAGACAGAAAATTAACAAGGATATCCAGGACTTGAACTCAGACCTGGACCAAGCAAACCTAATAGACATTTGCAGAACTCTCTACCCCAAATCCACAGAATATACATTCTTCTCAGCACCACATCAACCTACTCTAAAATTGACCACATAATTGGAAGTAAATCACTCCTCAGCAAATGCAAAAGAACGGAAACCATAACAAACAGTCTCTCAGACCACAGTGCAATCAAGTTAGAACTCAGAATTCAGAAGCCAACCCAGAACCGCACAGCCTCATGGAAATTGAACAACTTTCTCCTGAATGTTGACTGGATAAACACTGAAATGAAGGCAGAAATAAAGATATTCTTCGAAACCAACGAGAAAGAAGACACCACATACCAGAATCTCTGGGACACATTTAAAGCAGTCTCTAGAGGAAAATATATAGCAATAGGTGCCCACATGAGAAGAAAGGAGAGATCCAAAATTGACACTCTATCATCAAAATTGAAAGAGCTAGAGGAGCAAGATCAAAAAAACTCAAAACCTAGCAGAAGACAAGAAATAACTAAGATCAAAGCAGAATTGAAGGAGATAGAGACACGAAAAACCCTTCAAAAAATCAATAAATCCAGGAGCTGGTTTTTTGAAAAGATCAACAAAATAGACAGACCACTAGCCAGACTAATAAAAAAGAAAAGAGAGAATAACCAAATAGATGCAGTAAAAAATGATAAAGGGGATATCACCACAGATGCCAGAGAAATTCAAACCATCATCAGAGATTATTACAAACAACTCTATGCACATAAACTAGAAAACCTGGAAGAAATGGATAAATTCCTGGACAGTTGCCTCCTCCCAAGTCTAAACCAGGAAGAAGTCGAAACCCTGAATAGACCAATAACAAGGTCTGAAGTCGAGGCAGCAATTAAGAGCCTACCACCCAAAAAAAGCCCAGGTCCAGATGGGTTCACAGCCGAATTCTACCAGACATACAAAGAGGAACTGGTACCATTCCTACTGAAACTATTTCAAATAATCCAAAAAGAAGGAATCCTTCCCAAATCATTTTATGAGACCAACATCATCCTAATACCAAAACCCGGCAGAGACTCAACAAGAAAAGAAAATTACAGGCCAATATCCATGATGAACATAGATGCAAAAATCTTCAATAAAATACTGGCAAGCCGATTGCAACAGCATATCAAAAAGCTTATCCACCATGATCAAGTAGGATTCATCCCAGGGATGCAAGGCTGGTTCAATATACGCAAGTCTACAAATGTAATTCACCACATAAACAGAACCAAAGATAAAAACCACATGATTATCTCAATTGATGCAGAGAAGGCCTTCGACAAAATTCAACAGCCCTTTATGCTAAAAACTCTCAATAAACTAGGTATCGATGGAATGTACCTCAAAATAATAAAAGCTATTTATGACAAACCAACAGCCAATATCATACTGAATGGGCAAAAACTGGAAGCATTCCCTTTGAAATTGGGCACTAGACAAGGATGCCCTCTCTCACCACTCCTGTTCAATATAGTACTGGAAGTTCTAGCCAGAGCAATCAGACAAGAAAAAGAAATAAAGGGTATTCAATTAGGAAAGGAGGAAGTCAAATTGTCTCTATTTGCAGACGACATGATTGTATATCTAGAAGACCCTATCATCTCAGCCCAAAATCTCCTGAAACTGATAAGCAACTTCAGCAAAGTCTCAGGATACAAAATCAATGTGCAAAAATCACAAGCATTCCTATACACCAATAATAGACTTAAAGAGACCCAAATCAAGAACGAACTGCCATTCACAATTGCTACAAAGAGAATAAAATACCTAGGAATACAATTAACAAGGAACGTAAAGGACCTCTTCAAGGAGAACTACAAACCACTGCTCAATGAAATAAGAGAGGACACAAACAGATGGAGAAACATTCCATGTTCGTGGTTAGGAAGAATTAATATCGTGAAAATGGCCATACTGCCCAAAGTAATTTACAGATTCAACGCTATCCCCATCAAGCTACCAATGACCTTCTTCACAGAACTGGAAAAAAACACCTTAAACTTCATATGGAACCAAAAGAGAGCCCGCATAGCCAAGTCAATTCTAAGCAAAAAGAACAAAGCAGGAGGCATCACACTACCGGACTTCAAACTCTACTACAAGGCTACGGTAATCAAAACAGCATGGTACTGGTACCAAAACAGAGATATAGACCAATGGAACAGAACAGAGGCGTCGGAGGCAACACAACATATCTACAACCACCCGATCTTTGACAAACCTGATAAAAACAAGCAATGGGGAAAGGATTCCCTGTTCAATAAGTGGTGTTGGGAAAACTGGCTAACCATATGCAGAAAGCAGAAACTCGACCCCTTCCTGACACCTTACACTAAAATTGACTCCAGATGGATTAAAGACTTAAACATAAGGCCTAACACCATAAAAACACTAGAAGGAAACCTAGGCAAAACCATTCAGGACATAGGCGTAGGCAAGGACTTTATGACCAAAACACCAAAAGCATTGGCAACAAAAGCCAAAATAGACAAATGGGACCTAATCAAACTCCACAGCTTCTGCACGGCAAAAGAAACCATCAATAGAGTGAATCGGCAACCAACAGAATGGGAAAAAATTTTTGCAGCCTACCCATCTGACAAAGGGCTGATATCCAGAATTTACAATGAGCTAAAAAAGATTTACAAGAAAAAAACAAACAAGCCCATTCAAAAATGGGCGAAGGATATGAACAGATACTTTACAAAAGAAGACATACAAGAGGCCAACAAACATATGAAAAAATGCTCATCATCACTGGTCATTAGAGAAATGCAAATCAAAACTACATTGAGATACCATCTCACGCCAGTTAGAATGGCGATCATTAAAAAATCTGGAGAAAATAGATGCTGGAGAGGATGTGGAGAAATAGGAACACTTTTACACTGTTGGTGGGAGTGTAAATTAGTTCAACCACTGTGGGAAACAGTGTGGCGATTCCTCAAGGACCTAGAAATAGAAATTCCATTTGACCCAGCAATCCCATTACTGGGTATATATATCCAAAGGATTATAAATCGTTCTACTATAAGGACACATGTACACGAATGTTCATTGCAGCACAGTTTACAATAGCAAAGACCTGGAACCAACCCAAATGCCCATCGATGATAGACTGGACAGGAAAAATGTGGCACATATACACCATGGAATATTATGCAGCCATTAAAAATGAGGAGTTCGCGTCCTTTGTAGGGACATGGATGAACCTGGAAACCATCATTCTCAGCAAACTGACACAAGAACACAAAACCAAACACCACATGTTCTCACTCATAGGAGGGTGTTGAACAAGGAGATCACATGGACACAGGGAGGGGAGCACTATACACGGGGGTCTGTTGCGGGGGAGTGGGGGGGACAGCGCGGGGGGGGAGTTGGGGAGGGATAGCATGGGGAGAAATGCCAGATATGGGTGAGGGGGAGGGAGGCAGCAAATCACACTGCCATGAATGCACCTATGCAACAACTTTGCATGTTTTTCACATGTACCCCAAAACCTAAAATGCAATAAAAAAAAAAAAGAAAAAAGAAAAGGAAATGGTATAGCTGGAAGTGGCAATAGAAAGTCCACCATGTTGAGAGTTAAAGGAATTGTAATTATTTTCTGCACAAGCCTGTCACATTACAGATGGAGAATCTTTTTTTTTTTTTTTTTTTTTTTTGCCACAGTACCTAGTATCAGTGGTTTAGCCAGAAAAATTACTTAAAAGTGACTACTCTTGTTACTCTGTTTTGCTACAGGCTATGTAGACAATAAAAATAGATTAGGCAGGGGAAAAAAATCTCCGTTAGGACAGATAGCCCTGGATACCTGGATACTCTTATCTAGTTCAAAATTCTAGAATTATAATTGCTCCCCGTTCAACTTGGGCCTGATAGAGTAAACCGACATTCTGTCTAAAGTTGTTTTATCAGTGTTGTCTTGTTGATGAAGACTGCATCCATTTCACAAAGCTCTGTTAGAATAAATCCTCTCATTTTGGAGAGGAGATGATATCTTTGTTATTTGCACCTATCTTTGTTGGTGTCCCCTGGAGCATATTTCGAACCACCTGGTTCTGGGTATTAGAATCCAATCTTATTTGTCTACTGCTGCCAGCATCTCCAGACTTGTCACAGGTCCTGGTAAACTGGCATTTGCAAAGTGCGTCCTCCTTATCCTAGCCACAGATTCTTCTTTTCTGCTGGCTTCTTTTCCTCCTATCATTGTTTCTTTCTTAGGGTTATGGGAACTTTTAGTTGTTCACCATGCGGGATGCATAGGAATTTGAGATGCAACCCTCTTGTTCATCTTCCCAAGCTCCTCACCCAGTTGTTGCTCCTCTACCATCCTAAGATCATGCAGGATGCTCCACAGGACCCATACTTCTCCTAGCAGGAGAAACAAAAAACAAAACACAAAAACAAAAACAAAACCTCTGTTCCAGAATCCCCTCAAACTTCTCCAAGGGTCTCCATCTTCCCTTTATCTCCAAAGCATGGTCTCAAGCAAAGGAAAGAGGGGCTGAGCATTTCATGGAGACTCAGTACACCTCAGCTCGACTCATAGCTCCTCTAATGCTATTTCCTGCCCATTAGTCACAAAATTGTCTCCTTTGGTGTCACATGGTTCTGACTCACTACGATAAGTACATACAGAAGCTGATAATTCCTCACCTGGCCGCCATTACAATGATGGTCTGAGCCATCATCATCCTTCACCTGTGTTATTGTGACCTCACTGGTCTATCTGCTTCCTCTCCTGGTTCTCTAGAATTGATATCCAGAACAGCAGCCATGTGATCCCTTTAAAATGCAAGTTATATAGCATCACTCTTCTGTTCCGCAAAATCCTTCATTGGTTTTCCCTGCATTCTTAATAAAATCCAGGAAGCCCTATATTATCTGTCCTTCCTGCCTTCTCTCTAACACTCTGCTCTAGCCACCTTTTGCCTCAGACCTTTGTACAAGCTGTCCCTCTTGCTTAGATTCCAGATATCTTTTTCCTCAGTACCTTCAGGTCTGGTCGACTACCACGCATCTGTGTGACCTCCTTCCCTCATGATCGTACATAGAGTAGCAACCCTACGTCCTCTGTGACACTCTTCTCCTTCTCTCTGCTTCTTCTTCCCATGGCATTTATTATCACCTGACATAATATTTGTTTATGTGCTGATCTACGTTCCATTCCACCCACCGGAACATAAACTCCATGAGAACACATTATTTTGTTTGCTACTGTATACCCAGTGTCTGGCACTTTATAGATACTCAACAAACGATTGTAGGATGAGTGAATGAATGAATGAATGAATGAACTCTAAATTGAGAGTTCACCAAACTTTGGAAATAAAAATAAAAATAAATCAATGAAACTCACAAGAAGCCTGCATTGGGTTTCAAAACTATTTTTTCTGCTGTGCACTTTTAAAGGTTCATTTTTCAGTTCAAAGCTGAGCATTGATTTCTTTGTTCTGGGTTGCTTCTGCCAGGGAAGCTCTGAGGCTTGAAAGATACTGGCTCAATTGGTAGAAGGCTCTGGAACAAGGGAAAAACCAGGTAAAACATTCTCTTTTTATAAAAATCCTCAAATTGTATTCCTCTGCCTAAGAATATTGTAATAAGGATTTAAATGGTTTTGGTCTTACTTTGCCTAGACACTTACATTCTTAGTCTTGCCTTGAATTGCTTAAATATTAAGAGGGTAATCAGCTTGTCTTTTAGGGTAAAGTTATGCAAAAAGAGCAAACCTGCCAAAATTTTCTGAAGAACACAGTGGAACCGAGATCCGAAACGTCTGGTAAGGACATTTGAACAGGAGACTGCTGTGTTTGCTCTGCTTTCAAAAGTTGGATAACAGGCTTTAATAGTGAAACAGGGAATACATAACTGGACACAATGGATCAAATGAATAGAATGAGTGTCATCAAATGATGATTAGGATATTTTTAGAGACCACAAATTCAATAATGGTTTATACCTGGTTTGCAAGGTGGCAGTCCACAGTTGCCAGTCCTCAAGCACACTTTATTTAGCCTATATTTATTAAAGAAAACATTTCACATGTAAATCCTGATCTCAATTTTCCTTTAGAAGTAGAAGGTCCCAGCCGGGCGCGGTGGCTCTCACCTGTAGTCCCAGCACTTTGGGAGGCCGAGGCGGGCAGATCACGAGGTCAGGAGATCAGACCATCCTGGCCAACATGGTGAAACCCCATCTCTACTAGAAATATAAAAATTAGCTGGGCGTGGTGGCGTGCGCCTGTAATCCCAGCTACTCAGGAGGCTGAGGCAGGAGAATTGCTTGAACCCGGGAGGCAGAGGTTGCGGTGAGCCGAGATCCCGCCACTGCACTCCAGCCTGGTGCCTGGCCACAGAGCAAGATTCTATCTCAAAAAAAAAAAAAAAAAAAAAAAAAAAAGGTAGAAGCTCTGCCACACTTGCTTGTTAAGAAAAAAATATCCAGACCTTGGAAATAAGACAAAGGGATTACTGCATGTTCTTTCAATCATAATAGAACATTTTATAAAAAATCTGCTGCTATGCTTTGGATATGTCCCCAAATTTCATGCGTTGGAAACGTAATCCCCAAATTTGTATGTTGATAACTTTTGGGGACGAGGCCTTCGGGAGATAATTAGGATGAGATAATGTCACTAGGGTTGGGCCCCCAGGATGGGATTGGTGGTTTTATAAGAAGAGCAAGAGTCCTGAGCTGACCTGCTCTTGTCCTTTCACCATGTGATGTTCTCTGCCCTGTTATGATGCAGAGGTTCTCAACAGATGCAACCCCTCAGTCTTAGACTTCCCTGTCTCCAGAACTGTAAGAAATAAATTTCTTTTATTTATATATTCTCAAATCTGTGGCATTCTGTTATAGCAACAGAAAATGGACTAAGATACCTGCCTAAGATTCATACAGTTGTCTAGGCCCTAGACAATCTTGGCCCTAGACTCTAGTGATAAAATATTGTTAGATTTACTGTGTACTGTTGATTAGAGCTAAAAGTCTATAAACTTAGATACCAACTTGTAGAAGATTGAGTGATTGCAAATTATTTTTGTACAATAGAATAAATAACTCCATAGATAACAGTTTTGTCTCCTTGTAGGGTACTAGCCAGTTTTTTAACTTACTTTATCTTCTTTCAGTATTCTTATTTCTGTTGACTATATAAATATGCCAGCCTCTCATTTTCTCCTTTGAACCAGCTGGCATCTTAGTAAATGCTTATTATGAGTTAAATCAATCTTTGACATGTTCACTATATATTTGTAAGACATTCATGTTTTCATCTTTTGGAAAATTGTATTTGGACCTGCTTCACATTCCTAAATGGCAACCAATGGCTAGCATAATCACTAGCTACTCCCATTAAACAGGGGCAGCTCTCCAATTCAACACAATTTCCTCCTCCCACTCCTGACAATCTTATTTCCAGTTCTCATTCATGTGTCCTTCCTGAATTCGGTGAACCTTTGATTTCCTAACATCTGATTTATACCTTGAGGTTTTAGTAGAGCAGTGGTTCTTACTCTTGAACATGTATCAGAATCTCCAGGAAAGCTTATTAAAACACAGATTGCTTGGCTACACCCAAGAGTATCTGACTTAGTAGGCCTGGGGTAAGACTCAAGAATTTGCATTTCTAACAATTTCTCAGGTGATGCCGATGTTGCTAGTGCAGGAACCACATTTGGAGAATCATTGTTGTAGTAATGATAGGATTTGAACTTGGTCTTGGTAGATGAGAAGGCATTTTCCACTGTAACAATTTGATACATTGAATGCAAGACATAGTAAAGTAAGATTTATTTTTTAAAAAAATTTAAGGCCAGTTACAGTGGCTCATGCCCATAATCCCAGTACTTTGGGAGACTGAGGTGAATGGATTGCTCCAGCTCAAGTTCAAGACCAGCCTGGGCAACATGGTGAAACCCTGTCTCTATCAAAAATACAAAAATTATCTGGGTATGGTGGTGCATGCTTGTAGTCCCAGCTACTTGAGAGGCTGAGGTGGAAGGATGGCTTGAGCCCAGGAGGCAGAGGTTGCAGTAAGCCAAGATTGCACCACTGTACTTTGACCTGGGTGACAGAGCCAGACCCTGACTCAAAAATAAAATAAAATAAATATAATAAAAAATAAAAAAACTTAAGATGTGAATTACAATACAATAGATAATTAATAGCATTTCTCATGATGCCTACCCTAACTGCTGATGATATTAAAAACAGTAAGAATAATTATTGTAAATTTATTGAAAAGTCAAGATCTAGTTCGATGACTACATTTTTTGTTTGTCTACATTTTAACTTCTTTGAAGGCAAGGAAGTCCTAGTACCCACCTCAGTGCAGTGTCTAACATAGGCTCATGCTATGGACCTGGCAAACACCCAATGACTTATAATGATACATTTCTATGTATTCTTGTGGTTTCCAAAGCCTTTTATATTCATTATCTCATTCAATATATGCAACAATCCTGTGAGGTGAATAGGATATGTGTATTGCTCTACTTTACAGATAAATAAGCTAGAACTTAGAGGCCTGATGTGTTGTTCCCTAGGATACAAAGCAAATATATGGCAAAGCCAGGGCTGGCACTTATCTTTAGTCTTGCTCACCAGGATTATTTACTGACACACAATGAAGACTAGATTAAAAATGCCATGAGGATTTAGGATAAACTAAAAGATTCTTAAAATGCAATTGTACCCATAATATATTACTCACAAATAACAGAAAGCATCTATTTTACACACACACACACACACACACACACACACACAAAAGCATACACACACACAATTATTTACGCACAGCAGTCTGGTAGTGAATACTTCGAATAAGATAAAAATATAGACTCTATTGCACCCAATAAGTCAGCATCAGATTGCAAGGAGGCTGCTAAACTTTCTGGAATTTAAAATTTTGAAAAGAGGAAGACGTTGTGTGGAAAGTGGGTAAATGCTGGAGTCAAACAAATCTTCATTCTGTCATTGACAAACTATGATGATATCTTGAAAAATCACCTTAATTCTATGAATGTTAAATCCCTTTCCTGTAAAATAAATTATATGTATATACTAAAACTTTAAGCTCTAATAAGGATTAAGCAAAAATATATGTAAAATTAGTCCAGGGCCTTGAGTAGTGAGAGTGCACAATAAGAGCTCATTCCTACCCTAATTTATTGAAAGGGCAAAAGGATATGCCGGGACTGTCAGGATTTGAACATTAAGGAACATATTGGCTGAAGAGCTATTGCTCATTCCCACTAAATCCTCACAATTTTACTGAATTGTTCATGCACCAAACCACAGCATATTCCAGAAAAAGCAAATACAAGCATATTATTGCAACACTAATACAATTTTCCATTGACTACTACACTAAAAAATCACCAGCATGTATTAGCATCATGGCGGGTGATTTAAATGGATGTCAGGTGAAACATATTGTATTTCCATTTGACTGTTTTGCAGGCAGGAATCAATGAGAAAGAACAAGTTAACCATTTGAGCTACAAAGGGGGAAAAAAAGAGAAAATGGGATAAATCGCATTCACCCTGGATGCAGAAATGTACAAATGTAAGTGGCATGAAAGGAAATATACATAATTATAGTGTGCACAGAACTGGGAACAAATGGAAAGAGTGACTGTCTTGACTGAGAAGGAGAAGAAACATCGGAGAAACTGGCTACTCTGCATTCCAGGCACAGGCAGATTTCATCTGCAAACAGTGCCCTGGCCAGACTTGCCAGTTATGGTGTATGACAAAGCAGAAAACAAATGCACCGATTAAAGTGCTGAATTCATCCTCAGACTCAAATACGACTTACAGCAGAAAAAGAGGCTGCCTCAACTGGAGATGGCAATCTGACATTTTTATGCAGTCAGGCTAGGATAGATGGCATACCTGGAGTATCTAAATTCATTTTCCCTTGTGTAAACAAATGCTCATAAACTGTGAAGTGAGTAATGAAGGTTGAGTTTGTTTGGACCAGAGATGTTAGAAAACAGTCAACACTTTGTTCCCTATTGGAAGAACATAGCAGCCTCAAGTTGTGATAAGATTGACCACATACAACTACCCTGGTGGAAAAACAGTAGCACTTCTGTGACTTATAGTAAAATATCAACCCTCCCTGGAAATGCACATTACTGCATGATGGCAGATGTGCTACAGTCTAACTGGTATTACAGAAATCTACTCAACTACAGTTAGAAAAGCTAACATGACACCAAATGCCCACACCACCACTGAATCACAGCAAGAGGAAAACTGCATTTGCTATGAATTATTGGAAGAGAATATTTTATACTGTGTAGGAGCTAGAGGCTGACTTGTTCTATACAAAGCTGCTGGGGATTTTGTTTAAATGCAGATTCTGCATCAGTAGGCCTGGAGTACAGCTGAAAGTCTGCATTTCTAAGAAAAGTCAGGTGATACCCTAGAGCACATGGCACAGCAAATAGTAGATGTATAAGTATTAAATGGACCAGAGTAAATATCAAGGTACTTAGATTAAGCAAGCATATTTCAAATCCAAAGAGAGGAATGGATTAAACGCTTTCCTCTTGCTCTAAATTCCAATATACAGTTTAAGAATGTCAACTTTGGAATCCTACAGGCCTGAATTTAGGCCTTAACTTTGCCATTTACCAAATATGTGATCTTCAGTAAGTTAACTTCTCTGAATGTCATTTTTGTACCTAAAAATTGTTGGCCGGGCATGGTGGCTCAAGCCTGTAATCCCGGCACTTTGGGAGACCGAGGCAGGTGGATCATGAGGTCAGGAGTTCGAGACCGCCTGGCCAATATGGTGAAACCTGATCTCTAAGAAAAATACAAAAATTAGCCAGGCATGGTGGCATGCAACTGTAATCCCAGCCTCTTGGGAGGCTGAGGTAGAAGAGTTGTTTGAACCTGGGAGGTGGAGGTTGCCGTAAGTGGAGATTGTGCCACTGTGCCTGGGTGACAATGTGAGACTCTGTCTCAAAAAAAAAAAAATGTCTAGACTATTTATATTACCTGTTAAATGTTACCTACCTCAGAAGATAGTTCTGAGAATTGAATAAAATAATGTACTTAGAATGTATACCACAGTGCCTGGCATCTGGAAGATAATAAAAATGCCAACCAGTATTATTATTGCCATTGTGCAAGTATTTCCAATGACCAGTTTCTAATGTTAGCAGAAGGAGGAGAGTAATTTTAACGGGGGGAAGATTTACTCATTTATTAAACTAATAAATATTTTTTGAGGACTATTCTGAGCTAGACTATCTAGCACTGAGGACTGTAGATTGTTTTGGGTAGTATTAAATAACCAACAAAATGAAAAGGCAACCTATAGAATGAAAGAAAATATTTGCAAACTATTCATAGAACAGAAGATTAATGTCCAGAATATACAAGAAACTCAAACATCTCAACAGCAAAAACCAAACAATCCAATTTAAAAATGGCCAAATAAACTGAACAGACATTTCTCAAAAGAAGATATGCAAATGGCCAAAAAAATACATGAAAAAGATGCCCAATATCACTAATCAACAAGGAAATGCAAATCAAAACTACAATGAAGTATTACCTTACCCCAGTTATGATGGCCGTAATCAAAAAGACAGAAAATAAATGCTGGCAGGGGTGCAGAGAAAAGGTTACTCTTATACACCGTTGGTGAAAATGTAAACTCATACCACCACTGTGGAAAACAGTATGGAGGTTCCTCAAAAAACTACAAATAAAACTACTGTATGATCCAGCAGTCTCACTACTGAGCATCTATCCAAAGGAAGGCAAATTAGCAATATCAAAGAAACATCTACACCCCATGTTTATTGCAGTACTATTCGCAATAGCCAAAATATGGAGTCAAGCTAGGTGTCCAACAACAGATGACTAGATCAAGAAAATATGGTATAAATATACAATGAAATACCATTCAGCCATAAAAAAGAATAAAATATGTCATTCACAGCAACATGGATGGAACTGGAGGGCATTACATTAAATGAAATAAGCCAGGAGCAGAAAGTTAAAGCTCTCACTCATATCTAGAAGCTAAAAATGTTGATCTCATAGTAGTAAAAAGTAGAACAGAGAATACCACAGGCTGGGAAGTGTGAGGTTACAGGGAAATAGGGAGCTATTTGTTAAAACATAGAAAATTACAACTATATTGGAAGAATAAGTTCTAGTGTTCTATATCACAGTATTATGATTATAGTTAATGATAATGTATAGTTTCAAATAGCTACAAGGAGGATATTGAATGTTCCAAACACAAGGAAATGATAAATGTTTGAGATAATGGATATCTTAATTACCCTTCTCTGATCATATACATTACATGTATTACAAAACCACAATGTACTCCCACAAATATGTACAATTATTATAGGTCAGCTTAGAAAAGAAAAAAAAAAACCAGATCACTGGTTACTAGCAGTTAGTGAGGAGGGGGCAATCAATAGGCAAAATACAGAGGATTTTTAGTGCAGTGAAACTATAGTCATCCCTCAGTATTCATGGGGGACTGGTTCCAGAACCCCTGTGGATACCAAAATCCACATACAATGGTGTAGTATTTGCATATCACCTGTACACATTCTCTCATGTACTTTCAATCATCTCTAGACTCTTTATAATACCTACTACAATGCAAATACTATGTAAATAGTTGTTATAGAATATTTTTCAGGGAATAAGGAAAAGAAGTCTGTGTATGCTCAGTATAGCCCATTTTTTAAAAAACTATTTTTGTTTCACAGTTGGTTGAATCCACAGATGTAGAACCCATGAATATGGAGGGCTGACTGTATGCTGCATGTTACTATAAAGGTGGATACCTGTCATTAAACATTTGTTTAACCTGATAGAATGTATAACACCTAGAGAGAACCCTAATGTAAACTGTGGACTTTGGATGATAATGATGTGTCAATGTAGGTACACCAATTGTAACAAATGTCTTATTCTGGTTTAAGATATTGACAGTGGGGAGGTTGTGTATGTGGTGAGAGAGAGAGAGGATATATAGGAACTTTCTGCTCAATTTTGCTGGGAACCTAAAACTGCTCAAAAATTAAGTCTCTCATTTAATAAATAAAAAATTAGTAAACAAACAAATAATACTAAAGGGGACGGATTACAACTAGCTGAGTTATGGGTAAGGTGATGTGTATTTGAGACATCGTGGTCGGGGAAGTTCCTTCCCAGGAGGTGGTATTTGTGCAAAACCTGAATGATGAGAAGGAGCCAACTATGCAAATCCTTCTACCACCTTTTCCCTCAAATTCTACGTTGATGATTATACATATTCTTAGAGCTGTGAAGTGTAGATGAATTACACTGATAAGTGTTCACTCTCAGGAGTGCACAAGTTGCTGTCACAGTGTGTATGCAACTGTTTCTAAACAGCAAAATTGTAATAGATACTTGTTAAGGAAAAGATCTATGATACCACTGTGTGAACCAGGAAAACATTGCCGTTTATGGGTATCTGGCATTTCTAATTAAATTAGTAAACAAAGCACCCCCCCCCAAAATAAAACAGAAAAATACAGGTCAATGTCCCTGATTAACATAAATGCAAAAATCCTCATCAAAATACTAGCAAACCAAATACAGCAGCACACAAAAAGTCAATTTACCATGATCAAGTAGGCTTCTTTCCTAGGAGGCAAGGCTGGTTCAACATATGAAAATCAATAAATGTGATTCTCCCCATAAATAGAATTAACAAAAACCATATGATCATCTCAATAAACACAGAAAAAGCTTTCAATAAAATTTAACATCCCCTCACAATAAAAACCCTCAGGAAACTAGGCATCAAAAGAACATATCTGAAAATAAGAGCCTCTATGACAAACCTATAGCTGACATCATATGAATAAGTAAAAATTGGAAGCATTCCCCTTGAAAACTGGAAGGAGACACGATGTCCACTCTCACACTCCTATTCAATATAGAGCTGGAAGTCCTAGCCAGAGCAGTCAGGCAAGAGAAAGAAATCAAAGGCATCCAAATAGGAAAATAAGAAGTCAAATTATAAGTCTTCACTGACAATATGATTCTATACCTAGAAAACCTTAAAGACTGTGCCAAAAGGTTCCTGGAACTGACTACTTCAGTAAAGTTTTAGGATACAAAATCAATGCACAAAAATCAGTAGCATTTCTGTACACCAATAATGTTCAAGCTGAGAGCCAAGTCAGGAACACAATTCCATTTACAATAGCCACAAAAAAAGTGAAATACCTAAGAATACATCTAATGAAGGAAATGAATGATTTCTACAAGGAGAACTACAAACTACTACTGAAATAAATCATATATGACACAAACAAATGAAAAAGCATTCCATGCTCATGGATTGGAAGAACAAATATTGTTAAAATGGCCACATTGCCCAAAGTAATCTACGGATTCAATGCTATTCCTATCAAGTCACCAATGTCATTTTTTACAGAACTAGAAATAACTATTCTAAAATTCATATGCAACCACCAAAGAGCCTGATTGGCAAAAGCAATCCTAAGCAAAAGGAACAAACCCAGAGGAATCACATTACCCAACTTGAAACTATGCTATAAGGCTATAGCAAGACAGAATGGTATGGGTACAAAGCAGACATAGACCAATGGAACAGAGTGAAGAATCCAGAAATAAAGCTGCACACATACAACCATCTGATCTTCAACAGAGGCAACAAAAACAAGCAATAGGGAAAGGATTCCCTTTAATACATGGTGCTAGGATAGCTGGCTAGCCACAATAAAACCGGTCCCCTATCTTTCACTAAATACAAAAACTCAAGATGAATTAAAGATTTCAGTGTAAGAGCTCACACTATAAGAATCCTAGAAGAAAACCTAGGAAACACCATTCTCTACACTGGCCTTGGAAAAGAATCTATTACTAAGTCCTCAAAAGCAATTGCAACAAAAACAATAATTGACAAGTAGAACCTAATGAAACGTAAGAGCTTCTGCACAGCAAAAACAAAGAAACATACAAAACAACAACAAAAAAAACTATCAACTATGTATCTATAACCTACAGAATGAGAGAAAATATTCACAACCTATGCATCCACCAAAGGTCTAATATCTGGAATCCATAAGAAAGATAAACAATTGAACAAGTGAAAATACTAATAACTTCATTAAAAAATGTATGAAAGACATGAACACACACTTCTCAAAAGACATACAAGCAGCTAGCAAACATGAAAAAATGTTCGACATCACTAATTATCAGAGAAATGATTATCAAAACCAAAATAAGATACCATCTCACGCCAGTCAGAATGGCTATTATTAGAATGTCAAAACACAATAGATGTTGGTAAGCTGTGGAGAAAAGGGAATGCTTATAAACTGTTGATGGGAATGTAAATTAGTGCAGCCACCATGGAAAGAAGTTTGGGGATTTCTCAAAGAACTTAAAAGAGAACTATCATTCAACCCAGCAATCCCATTACTGGGATATATATACAAAAAGAAATAAATGATTCGACTAAAAAGACACATGCACTCATGTGTTCATCACAACACTGAATTGTGAATACAATAGCAAAGACATGAAATCGACTTAGATGTCCATCAGTGGTGGACTGGATAAAGAAAATGTGGTACATATACTCCATGGAATACTATTCAGCCAAAAAAAGAACAAAATCATGTCCTTTGCGGCAACATGGATGCAGCTGGAGATTATTATCTTAAGCAAATTAATGCATAAACTTAAAACCAAATACTTCATGCTCTCACTCATAAGTGGGAGCTAAACACTGAGTGCTCATGGACATATAGATGGCCATAATTGACACTGAGGACTACTAGAAAGAGGAGAGAGAAAGGTGGGGCAAGGGTTAAAAAAGTAACCATTGAGTATTATATTCAGTACTTGGGTGATGGGATCAGCTGTATACCAAACCTAAGTATCACACAATATGCCCAGGTTACAAACCCGCACACGTATCCCCTGGATCTAAAATAAAAGTTGAAATTTTAAAAACAATAATAATACTAAAAACTAGTGTGCATTAATAATAATTACTGTTCACTAGGCACAATCTAATTTATGTGCCATGTACTTGATTCTCATTACTTTATTGATCATTGCAGAGAATCCTATAACATTGATATGGTTATTTTCCTGTTACACAGGAAGAAACAAGGCTTAAGGCGTTAAGTAAGCTGCCCAAGGTCATACAGTTATTTAAAATCAGCACAAGGATTTGAACTTGAACCTGTTCTATTCTCAAGTCTGGGCTATCAAACAGCTTCCAACAAGGAATCCCACTCCGCCCCACCACCCCCAGTAAACGTCAGTCTTCCCCATGACTCAAGGGTATAAATCTCCCTCTTCCCAACAGCATGAAGTATCTTAGAGCAATTGCAGCAGCATGTTGAGTAAGCCAGGTAAATACGAATGTTTATTACTGGAACCTCATAAGAATGCAGAGACAGCTTCAAGGACAAACCCCGCCCTCCGCAACACAAATGCACACACATAGGTACTCACACACATTCAGTCACAATTTTATCATTTACGCTCTGATTCTCTGTAACTTTTGAAGTGTTTTCATTGTTGTTTATCTAATAATTACAACGTGAGTCATTAGTTAGCCATTGACTTTGGACATAAGAGGCTTGCTATTTGGCTAAAGTTGGACAAAAACCCCATCAAGCTGCCACATCCTGCAGCAGTTCCCATGAAATCTACCCTAACTGGGAAATCCATGTGTTCAGGAGCAGCATCAGAAAGCAGTTCTGCTGGATGCTGGAGAGGATGTGGAGAAATAGGAACACTTTCACACTGTTGGTGGGAGTGTATATTAGTTCAACCATTGTGTGGCGATTCCTCAAGGACCTAGAAATAGAAATTCCATTTGACCCAGCAATCCCGTTACTGGGTATATATCCAAAGGATTATAAATCGTTCTACTATAAGGACACATGCACACGAATGCTCATTGCAGCACAGTTTACAATCACAAAGACCTGGAACCAACCCAAATGCCCATCGATGATAGACTGGATAAAGAAAATGTGGCACATATAAACCATGGAATATTATGCAGCCATCAAAAACAATGAGTTTGTGTCCTTTGTAGGGACATGGATGAACCTGGAAACCATCATTCTCAGCAAACTGACACAAGTACAGAAAATCAAACACTGCATGTTCTCACTCATAGGTGGGTGTTGAACAATGAGAACACATGGATGCAGGGAGGGGAGCATCACACACTGGGGTCTGTCGGGGGGAAATAGGGGAGGGACAGCAGGGGATGAGGAGTTGGGGAGAGATAACATGGGGAGAAATGCCCAATATACGTGAAGGGGAGGAAAGCAGCAAATCACACTGCCATGTGTGTACCTATGCAACAATCTTGCATGTTCTTCACATGTACCCCAAAACCTAAAATGCAATAAAAAAAAGAAAAAAAAAAGAAAGCAGTTCTGCTGAGCAAAGAAGAGAGGAGCACAAAGAAGGTGCTTCAACACCACAGAAAGAAAATTGAGGCTTGGCATAAGGAGGAAGAAGGAATGTGGTGGTATTTGAGTTAGTGGAAGAGGAGGAGTTTCAGGGCTGTCAGATTTGAGTTTTCATCCTGCTTTCCACTATAGCTTCTGCTAACTAGAGCTTTAGTCTCCTTATTACATGCTGATAACAGTGCCAGGGCAAAGGGAAGACTAAATATGATGCCAATGCCATTACGAATGCCTGACATACAGCACGCTTTCAAAAATATGTCAGTTCTTTTGTTGAAATAAAAGATTTTCTTCATTTCTAATCCACTGTTTTAAAAATATGATGATTATTACTCTTGTTACTCCAATGCATGATTCCTTAATTTTATTTAAGCTCCTTGTCTGTTTCAATAGAATTTTGACAATTAAAAAAAAAGGACATAAAAAGTTCATTCGTAGAAATTTTCTTGTCAGCTCTCCCCATTTCATCATGAGCAAATAAGAATAGTTAACATACCCAGAGAACACTAAAAAGAAAAAGAAAAAAAAGAATAGTTAACATTCCCTGAGCACTTACTTTGAGCCAGTCCTCTTCTGGCTGACTTTGGCATCACAACATTGTTAGGAACATGCTGTTGCCATTATTGTCCCCATTTTACAGATGAGGGAACTGCAGCATTGAGGCCATGTTAAGTGAAATAAGCCAGGCACAGAAAGACACTTCCCATGTGCTCACGTATTTGTGGAGCTAAAAATGAAAACAATCGAACCTCATAGAGAAAGAAGGTAGAGGGCCGGGCGCGGTGCCTCACGCCTGTAATACCAGCACTTTGGTAGGCCAAGGCGGGTGGATCATGAGGTCAAGAGATCGAGACCATCCTGGTCAACATGGTGAAACCCCGTCTCTACTAAAAATACAAAAATTAGCTGGGCATGGTGGCTTATGCCTATAATCCCAGCTACTCAGGAGGCTGAGGCAGGAGAATTGCCTGAACCCGGGAGGCGGAGGTTGCGGTGAGCCAAGATCACGCCATTGCACTCCAGCCTGGGTAACAAGAGTGAAACACCGTCTCAAAAAAAAAAAAAAAAAAAGAAGGTAGAATGATAAATACCACAGGTTGGAAGGGTAGTGTGGGCAGTGGGAAGTGGTGACAGTTAATGGGTACAGAAATATGATTAGATACAATGAATAAGATCAAGCTTTTGACAGCCCAGCAGGGTGACGACAGTCATAATAATTTATTAAACATTTACAATAACTAAACGAGTATAATTGGAATGTTTGTAACACAAAGAAGTGATAAATGTTTGAGGTGATGGATACCCCATTTATCTTGATATGATTATTATTCATTGTATGCCTGTATCTCACGTACCCCATATATCTACCCCTACAATATACCCACAAAATTTAAAAAAAGGAGAGGAATATGTACCAATTTTGACACAAAATTCACTTATAAGGAGCCATTAGTAACATGCAGACCCTCCTTTTTAAATTTATATGGAATTTACTCTCCTATGGTAGACTCTTCTCACATTTCAGGTCAGATAAACAGTTTGTATTAGGCAAGGCCCAGAACACCCAACAGATAGAAAAAGCTGCAAACTCCTTCTGGCCTGCTGGGAAGATGCTTTTACATCTAGAAGCAGATGATTTCATTATTTCTACTTTACTGTGAACCTCAAAATTGCTGACAGTTAAATAATTCAGCCCTCTGGGAAAATCTAGCTCCCAGTTTTAAGTCTCTAACCCTTATGCCAATTTGCTAAGCAGTAGAGAGAGACATAACGTGGCTCTTTAGGTTGTTCTAAATTTACCAGCTTTGAAAGATTTAATGCAGAAGAAGTGCATGGTCAGTTCCACATATTCTGGCACTTAACCAGCTTAGTGAGACAGGCTTAAAGAGGAGGATACTAAAAAAGGCATTTGGCTGAGCTATAATGGGCATCCAGCTCAAGGGACAGAATCTGTAGTTAGCTAACTTTGGAAATTCTGTGTTCCTTCTGGATAAAGCTTTGATCGTTCTCTTCTGCCTCTAGATTCTTCTTAATGGCAGGGGTTCAATAGGTCAAATAAACTAAAGTTCTGTAAAGTCTCCATATTTGTTATGTAAGCCTGGTGTGTTGAGTCTGGACAGGACTCATACCCTCTACTAACCTGTGTTACATGCTGAATAGATGATGCACATCCAGACCTTGACCATACTTGATCAGATGCCATACAACACAGATTTTCCTGAAGCCAATCATAAATTGGGGGTGAAGCATTTGAAAAGCATGCATATGCAGGACTGCTTCTCCCACTCTCCAGATATACTTTAGCTTATGATTGTTGGTTCTTATAGTGCTGGGAAGCATCCAAACCAGGGTGGGAGGGAGGATCATGAATATGGAGAAGAGATATTGACTTATATGACTGTTGCCTAAGTTAGTGTGTTGAATGCTGGCTTGAGACATTGCATGTCTGTTCTTAAGATGCCAACAAGCATCATGAAGTCAACAATTTTTAATATCTTGCAAGTAAGCTTGTTCTTTCATTACACTATTCTGAAGCCTCAAGAAAGACACAGTTACTATGCTGGGGGCAACCTGCTGTTGGCAGCAAGGTTCTTGGAGGCCAAGAACCTGTAAAATAGTTGTTATGGCCTCATATGTTACAACGTTCTTAATTTGTTTTGAGTGCAAATTGTAGTCTTCTGAAACAGATTAAAACACTCAGAGGGTCACGACTGTATTTTATACTCCTTTTAATATTTTTCTCAAAGTATCAGGCATAAACCTAGGCACAACATCTGTGTTCACTACACTTACTCAGTTGAATTGGTTCAAACTGACATGGATCTTTGTCAAACAGTGTCAGCTAAAATATAATTTGATTTTTACCTGAGCATAAGCACAACTAATATTCAGCCTGATGAATGGCTGTTACTGTTGTTTACAGTTGGCATCTGTTATGACTGGTCTGTGCTAGGACAGGTGTAAAATATTTTAAATATGTCTGTGATCATTAGTATTTGCTTCTAGTTTATTATGACAATTGGTGCCACTATTACATATAACTTTTCAGTCTTTTCACATTCAATTTCCAGAGTTAACTAAGGATCACAGAGTCTCAGAATTAGGAAGAATGCTCAGATTCATCTATTTCCACTAGCTGCTGAGTACAGAAATATCCTCTTCAGGGTCCTTCACAAATTGGTCAGTCAGAATCCAAGCAAAATAAGCTGAGAGCTTATTGCATCTGAATCAGATTTTCCTCTTATTTTACGTCGTTTGCGATTGTAAAAAGGAAGTCGTTAGAAGTTTACACTGAGCTCCAAGAAAATATGAACATTAGAGTTATGATGATGTATATCTGGGGAGGAAATTGTGTTCTCTCCAGTCTTGTTACATTGGTCCATAGATCAAAGATCAAAGGGAAGATTCACATAAAATCTGGCTGTTGTTTATCTCCCATTGTTAACACCTTGCTCCAAACCGACATCATCTCATCTGGATTATTGCAATTGCTTCCTGCCTGGTCTCTTTGCTACATCCGTTACCCTCTTCAGTTTATTCAACATGAAAACCAGAGTGATCCTGTTAAAACGTCAGATCAGTTCACTCCTTTATTCAAAACCCTCAGTGACTTTCCATCTCTTTAAGAATTAAAGCCAATGTCCATATTAGAACCTGCAAGGTCCTGCAAAATGTGGCTTCCCCCTTTCTTCTTTGACTGACTGTCTCTTATTCCTAATACCCTGGCTATTCCTTGAATATACCAGGTGTGTACTCATGTCTCAGAACCTCTGCTCTTGCTGTGCCCTCTGCCTGGAGAATGCTGTCACTCAAATATTCCTTCATTCATTCCACTGTTTACTCAAATGACACCTCCTCAGCAGGGCCTAAGCTAGCCTCCCTATCTAAAAATTGCAGCCTCATTTATACTCTCTATAATCTTTTCTGTTTTATTTTCCTTATTAGCTCTTATCATGATCTTTATTTTCCCCAATTAGATTTTAACTTCAGTAGGGGCAAGAATTTTTGTCTGTTTTGTCCACTAGCATAATCTCAATGCCTGGAATAGTGTTCATTACATATTAATCACTTAATAATCAGCTATAAAAGAAAGAAAAGATGGAGGGCAAGCTCCATTGCAATGCTGTATGTAGAAGCTACATACCTAGAAGCTCTGCTTTCTGCTTTGCTTGTAGAATTTAAAACTCTTTAGTCCACTAGGAAGATCAGAGTATCCTTGGAAAACATGTATGGCTACTTATTGGAATTATTTCTAGCTTTTAAAACCTACATATACAGCAGTAAGAAAAGGAGGCAGTTATCAGGGATTGCCTTTTAAATTTTGATTTCAGATCTTACTTTGATACTGTCTTCATTAGTATGTTTTAGGGTTGTATTCATTCATTCAACAAATATCTGTGGAGAACCTGTTATCTTTACAAGGTCCTTGCATTAGCCTTAAGGATATCTGAAGCTATATTAAACATATTCTGTAAAATACATAAAGAAAAAGTGCACCATCAGGCAGTGGTTCTCACGGCTTCATAATAGAATTGCCCAAGAAACTCAAAACCAAACCAATGCCTGGGGCATGGTTTCAGAAGATCCAAAGAACAGAAGAATTCTTAACTACTTCCCAGGTAATTGCAATATTCACTCCAGGTTTTACTCCTGCTATAATATTAAAAGGGTGGACACTGAAGGAGCAACAGATGTAAGTGCTAGAGGAGTATGAGAAAGGTAATGCTGTCTAGTCAGAGCTATGTTCCTCAAACTGTGTTCCAAAGGACAGTAGTCATCTGTGAAAGGTTAATAACTGTTTTAGGTGAGAAATTAGTCCCGCGTTCAAATAAATTTGGGAAATTATTCATTCTCCATTTCCTTTCATGGAGACTCAGTGTTCTAGTGAATCTCTCTGCACTCAAGTGAGTTGAGGGAGATGAGGCAGGCATTCTAGGGAGAATCACTGGTGGGTTCAACCCTGTTAAACAGACCTGCAGAGGCTCTGGGATTATAATCATACTTGGATTTCATGCCACCACATGACTCTCTATATACCCATTTATCTTAGTCATGTAGAATTGCGACCAAAGCCAGTTCTCAGCCATGAAAACAAACCAGCCACAGTAGTAGACTAATGGCTATACACATATATCCATAATTTTTATACTTTAAGTTCTGAGATACATGTGCAGAAAGTGCAGGTTTGTTACACAGGTATATACATGCCATGGTGGTTTACTGCACCCATTAATCCATAATCTACCTTAGCCATCAACCTGTAATCTCCATCATGTATTTCTCCAAATGCTATCCCTCACCTAGACCCCACCCCCGACAGGCCCTACTATGTGATGTTCCCCTCCCTGCATCCATGTGTTCTCATTGTTCAGTTCCCACTTATGAGTGAAAACATGTGGTGTTTGGTTTTCTGTTCTTGTGTTAGTTTTCTGAGAATGATGATTTCCAGCTTCATCCATGTCCCTGCAAAAGGACATGAACTCATCCTTTTTTATGGCTGCATAATATTCCACGGTGTGTATGTGCCACATTTTCTTTATCCAGTCTATCATTGATGGGCATTTGGGTTGGTTCTAAGTCTTTTCTATTGTGAATAGTGCTGCAATAAATATACGTGTGCATGTGTCTTCATGGTAAAATGATTTATAATCCTTTGGGTATATACCCAGTAATGGGATTGCTGGGTCAAGTGGTATTTCTTGTTCTAGATCCTTGGAGAATCACCACACTGTCTTCCACACTGATTAAACTAATTTACACTCCCACCAACAGTATAAAAGCATTCCTATTTCTCCACATTCTCTCCAGCTTCTGTTGTTTCCTGACATTTTAATGATCACCATTCTGACATGAGATGGTATCTCATGGTGGTTTTGATTTGCATTTCTCTAATGACCAGTGATGATGAGCCTTTTTTTATATGTTTGTTGGCCACATAAATGTCTTCTTTTGAGAAATGTCTGTTCATATCCTTCACCGACTTTTTGATGGTGTTGTTTGTTTTTTTCTTGTAAATTTCTTTAAGTTCTTTGTGGATTCTGGGTATTAGCCCTTTGTCAGATGGATAGATTGCAGAAATGTTCTCCCATTCTGTAGGTTGCCTGTTCACCATAATGATAATTTCTTTTGCTTTGCAGAAGCTCTTTAGTTGTAATATGTTTACAGTGACTGGATGAAGTATGCTCTGGTTTAGCTTCTATGACCCTTTACTTTGGGTGCTCCTAACTACCTGGATTTTTAAAATATTTTCCTCACATTTTTGATCACATTTTTGCATTTCTCAATTGACCAAGTTTGTATATCATTTCCTTTGTCTGCCTTTTGAAAGTAAATGAGTCACTTGGAAGGGAGATAAATCAAGTTTTGCTTTATTATGCTAAATTGGGATCTGGAGCAGGCATCTGAATTTCAGAACTGTGTTTGGCTCACATGATTGACTTCTTATTCAATTGATGATATTCATCTTAATTAAAAATAGATAAATAAATGGTTACTAAAAGGGAGACTGATTAAATGCATCATGATAAACCTATAAACTTCGCAGAATGAGAAATGTCATGGGAAAATGTTCACCAGAAAGTAAGAAAAAAATGTGAGGGTGGAGGATACAAAGCTACTTATGATATAAAAAAGATCTACAGGTTATAGTTATTGAATAACATGATTAGGGCTATTTATTTTATCTTTTATTTATTTTATATTAAATCTTCTAAGCTGAACCTGTATTAATTTCAAAACATAAAAAATAGGGAAATTTAAGCCAATAACTTGTGGTGTTTTAATGGAAACAAAATGAATAGAAATCAGTTTTCCTTTACACCCCTGATTCCAAGAAACATGCTCCTTCTCGAAATATTTCTTTGAGATTTAAATTGGCATAACCCTTCTGAGTTGAATGTTTCCAAATTTTTAAGAGTAAAGCTAATTAATGCTGATAAAATACTTTGGAACCACAAACTGAGAGATAAACAAATAATCCTGAAAACACAAGGTGGTGACCTTTCCCTGCTCATTTTTCTTGATGGGAAGATGTAGCATTACTTCTTATTTACTGCTTATTTTTGCTGATCTGTTTTTTGTTTTGTTTTGCTTCAAAGCCAAAAGAGTTTTGCTGACCGGTGGAAAGCTTGTTGAAGTCAACTATTCCTTGAAGACTCTTTGTACAATTCATTCGATGAAAATTTTCTCAGAAAAGAGATTAGTGCTTTTATTGTATAATTTGTCCTTTATTGATTGCCCCCAAGCCCTTTCTCATTTTGTTTATGATCATTTTTATATTAATGGCTTTTATGATAGAGGAAATAACAGATAACTCCCTCTCAGGTATATCACAGATATCTTGCTCTGTTTTAATTTCTGGAATAGTATGATGAGAAAGTGTTTGCTATAAAACTATGTCACTGAAGACTAAAAGCAAAACAATATAGGACTCAGTTTATTTACCTTTATCTGAACAGATTATTATATCTGGGTTTTGAGTACATGTAATGAATACATCATCCAGTAAAGGATTTTTCTGTGGAACAAATGCTATTTGACCTGTAGACCTTCAACACAATTTTCTAGATATTTTAGAAAAATTTACAAATATTTGCTAAGAGTTTTGGCATGTTCAAAGAAAAAAATAGGTACGATCAATTTTCCCAGTTAAGAGAAGTAGGAGGTGAATGATCCCAGACACACCAAGCAACCCACAAAGACACATTCCTACTTATACTCATATTACTGGAAACATCCAAAATGAAATCTTTGATTACTAAAATTCCAACCCTGTGTACAGGCTCAAAAATGCAAACTTTTTTCTCAGTAATTATGCATAAGATCCTAAAACATCACTTATACATTTACAATTGTAATAAGGCCATTAAACAAAGGAATGTAAATTAATTCATTTATCAGTGGTAAGAATGATCAACCTTGGAATGATGGATGGGTTACTTATTGAATCAAAGTCACAGGGGCATGTCTCCCCTGACATCCTAGCATTTCTTGTCCTTCCCCATTGCTTCCCACTGAAGACAATGTTATTCATCTCTCCTGAACATATAATTGTTCCAGGAGTATGGGAGTTGAGAAGGTGTGTTCAGTGTGGCACTCTGTATATCCCTACCACAGATAATTTTATTTCTAAATTTTATTTCCTTCATCCTTTCTTTTTCTTTAATTACATTTAATTTTTTTTTCCTAAGGGTCAACAGTTTCTATGGTTAAAGTTAAATTTTTTTCTTTTAAATCCTCCTTTTTGAAACAATCTGCTACAAAGATCCTTTGCTCACTTGTCCTTATATTTCTATATATAGACTAAAATGAAGAGAATAAAATTAGAGTTTTAGTATTCAGAATGCTTTTAACTGGGGACAAGAAGGCAGAAACCTATGCTCCTCCGTGCATTTTTTTAACTCCTAAAAAACTTCAGTGATAGTTGGAAAAGGACTTGAGCCATTAAGAAAGAAAGAAAGAAAAAAAAAAACTATTTCATTCGAATTAATTTATCTAGCTTTTATGTATTATCCTTTAAATTTGCTTATTACCTTGTAAACATTAAAAGAGCATAGAATGTTTTCTTTGTATTGCTACAGATGGTAGAGTTTAGATTTTTTAAAACTATAAGCCATTTTTTTTTTCAGTCCTATTGGACTAAATTTTAAAAGGAAATATTTCTGAAGGTGTTATTGAGTATTCTTTAAGCCGTACTAAGGCAAGAGAAGAACAGAGGGACGGAGTTTCAGGTAACTTGCCTTTGAAAAGTGAGAGAGAGAGAAACGTTTTTTGTGAGTTCCTGGACTTTCCTGGTTAAGAAAAAAAATCCCATCTAATGCATACTCTAGATAGAGAATCACATCCAACCTTCTAAATACTTCAATTTCAGAATGGTCTTTACATACTTTTTTGGTTTGTTTACAGGGCTTCTTTTTTTCTCCATTATATCACTCTCTAAGAATTTTAATGAAAATAAAATTATCTTGACCAGATCTATTTATACTCCAGAAGTCACAAGGAAAGATTCTCTACATGGTCCAGATATCTAATGTGTACGTTTCATGTGTCAACAGATCTATGGGGGACTGAGATACAGACTTCCTAGGACAGCTGCCATCTTTTGCCTTCACGGAGTTTACAGTATTGATTTTATGTATCTTTCCTTTTGTGACACAAAGAAAATTGTATAAAGCTTTTTTAAAAAATTTGAAGAGATTATTCAGTCTCAGCGTTATGCCAAGATAAACAACTAATTACACACTTTAAATGTGAGTGTGTGCTTTTTTATTCTATTAGGAAATGAAAAGATTAGAAATTCTCCCTTTTCTATAATTATAGAATTAAGATTTCTCATTATAAAATTACATCTTTAGAATGTTTAGAACTACTTAATAGCTAAGATCTTGAATCATCTCGTAACAAATTGTTTTCTTTTTCTTTCCCTGAGAATATGTAACTCCAATTCTCCATCTCCTCACCCCTTACCTGCCCACCCCCAGCCCCCATACACACTATCTACTCCACCCAAGTGGCATTTTAATTCATGGACAAACTAAAGCACCTACACATTTAAAATATATGTATGACACGTTCATAATTTTTAAGTCACCGATTCCAACTCACAGAGTCCCTTATAAGGAAATAATCACAGAAGTGGTCAAAATATATATACAAGAATATTCATTCCAGTGAAAGCAGTAAAATGTTAAAAGCAATCGAAATGTTCAGCAATAAGATAATGGTAAAATAAGCGAAGCATGGTATGTTCTTGTGCTGGTTTGTTATGCAAGAATTAAAATCAAAGAATATTTAACAACATGAAAATATACAATACTGCAAAAAGTCAATAATCATACTCATGTATATGTTTATATATTTCATTGATTAAAAATGAAAAAAGTACATAAAAGTATCACATTTAACTTCAAGTAATAAGATTATGGATGATTTTAATTTTTTTGTAAATATAATCAATTATAATATTAAAAATTCTATGATAATTATTAGTTTTATGCTTAGAAAAAATTTTTCTTAAACTATAACACATATTACCTCAAATGTAATATACTGAATTTTGCTGGAAAAAAAAAATCTTGATTTGTATTTATTGTAATCGCTGGCAAAGAAAAGAAGGTATGCCACATTATCACAGCCTCAGAGAACTTTCGAAATCACTGATGATTTATGTAATTTATTTTTTTGTTTTATCAAAACAAGTAAAAGAATTACGTTTCTAAAGCATTACGATTTACAATCTGAGAAATGGAATACCATCAGTGACGCCTGTGATTCTAAGACAGTTTCATGTTTATTTAGATATGTACCTCATCAACTTATAAAAGCCTCAGCCATCACATTTCTCACATCAGATTTATTATGATTCCCAAGTCTATTGTTGCTAACACCCAATAATTTGAGTAGCCCTGGACAACAGAGCCTTTGAGGCATAGACTCCCAGAATTTTGTTGTTTGAAGAGTTCTCAGGTCTCTGAGAAACTAAAATTTAGAATATAAATAAACTGGTGAAAAAAATAACATGGACAGTGATACTTTGAGAAGAGAAGATGAGTATTTCATTTGTTTGATGTACGAGAGGTAGTAAAGTAGCAGAGTTCTTTTCCAGCTTGGTTACATGTGAAAATCTTCTGCAGCATTATGGACACCCTCATGTATATGAGAATGTCCTGTGTTGTCACTCTCTAACTTCTGATATCTCCTGCTTATGATCATCAACTTATTTTGTGATCAATTTGTATCATCCACTCTTAGAGAGTTAAGCTACATTCTGGACAAATAATTGAAAAATCAAACATGAGAAAAATGTGAGAGACCTGAGAATGTGCACTCTAGAAATGAGAAGGATTAGGAGACAGGGACATAAAAATGACCTTCAAATACCTAAAGAACAGTTATATGGAAGAGAGATTAAAAGTGTATTTATCCATGGCTTCAGAAGACAAAAATTAGAAAATAAAGAAGTCTTCAGAAGGTATAATGTCAGTACAATATAAATGAATATGGGATGGTCCAGTTAAATCCAGGAGGAACTCAGACTTATTTGCATGTGTGTGATGTGTGTGGGTCCACAAGGGTCTCCAGCTGATTTCTAGGTAAGCTTTAAAATTTCAGACTGAAGAAGAATAGGCAAGGAAACCTAAAGAGCCTAAAGAGAACTCTGAAAAATTCACTGGAAAAAACATCATGGTAGAGATAGCATTTCCAGGATCCCTCAGAAGGAAACTGGGGGAGATGGGAGGTTGGAGGATTATGAAAAGCTCCATGGATAGAGTGGGGTTCAGGATATGGCTGCATAGGACACTACAAAGTGATAAACGGGGTCATAAAATAGGAGAAGTCATTGTTCCACTTTCTGTGCAGAACCTTCTTCTACTTGGCCATTCTGGTTTGGAAATCAACCAGAAGCACCGCTTTTAGTCCTGGAATTGGTATAATAAAAATGGGCAAGGCCACAGGCATTATTTAGACAGAACAATGCCTCTCAAATTTATATGAGACTACAAGCGACCTGAGGATCTTATTAAAATGCTAATCCAGATCATGCAGGTTTGTTACATAGGTATACACATGCCACGGTGCTGGTTTGCTGCAACCATTGACCCGTTATTTACATTAGGTATTTCTCCTAATGCTATCCCTCCCCAATCCCCCCACCCCCTGCTATTCCTCCCCTAGCCCCCAACCCCCCAGGCCCCGGTATGTGATGTTCCCTTCTCTGTGTCCGAGTGTTCTCATTGTTCAACACCCACTTATGAGTGAGAACATGCACAATCTGCACATGTACTCCAGAACTTAAAGTATAATAAAAATTTAAAATAAAATAAATGTTTGAGATGATGGACATGCTAATTACCCTTATCTGATCACTATACATTGCACATATCAAAATATGTACTCCATGAATATGCAAAAATTATTTGTTAATAAAAAATAAAATACTGGAAAAAATGCTGATCCAATTCAGTGGGTCTGAGGTGAGGCCCAAGATTCCACATTTCAAATGAGCTGTCACGTAATTTTGATAGTGCTAGTCCAGCAACCACCGGGTAGTATTTTAGTAGAGATTATTGAGATGAGAAGAAACTGACAAGGAAAACGTTAAGTGGGAGAGGAAAAACTGGGTAGATGCTGAACAGGGTCTGAAACCCACATGGTAGTTTATGAACACTCTGGAAATACCCTCCACACACAATCCAGACATACCCAGAAACTCTGGGAGTACTCCAGCTATCCTAGGTATTTCAAGAACATATATATAGGAAAGGAAAATAAATTTGGGTTATTGATATAAATATGACTCCATCTGTATACCCAGAATGGCAAAGAAGAATTGAGGTTGACTAAGAAAGAAATGTGTTAATTTGGAAGATAATAAATTGCTTTGAATGGAAGTATTCAAGACGAACATAAGTAACCCCTATCATAGGAAGGGTAGAGGGCTCATTGAAGTGATGGCCAAGGTCCTTTGTTATTGGCCACTTTTCTGATTCTACCATGGAATCTCTAAAGTGAAAAAGAATATATATATTTTTTAAAGAGAGATCATGAGGAACTAAAAATGAATAAATAAATTCTAAAGTCTACTGAGTTAATCCGAGAGTGACACTACTAGTTGAATTGGATTGCAAACTGGTAGAGACCTCTAAACTCAATGTGCATCCCATGACCTCAGAGTCAACTCCATCAAGTTTTGGCAGATTAGTGCCATTTGATGTAAGGCATGATGATAAACAGACGGATTTTTAAAAATTAATTAGCATTTCTAGGTGAAAGAAAGGAAGGAAGGAAAGAAGGAAAGAGACTTATAGTATGATAGACAAGATGAGAAGAGTTAATGTATTAGAATGGCAGCATATCAATAATAAATTTGAATATTCTTCTCCTCGGAATTGAAGCCAAAAATATTCTCTTTAAAACTCTGGCTCAGAAATAGAAGGCTTCAAAATTTTAATTTCAGTCTCATTTTTAGATGCTAAGTCTTCCAGATCAGATTCACAGATGAAAAAGTAATAACCCTGTTCAATTACAAATGTGGCTTCTGCCTTCATAGATCAAAGCTCGACTATCTCACAAACACTAAAAATAAAATAAAAAAGTAAGAGGATTTGCCCTTTGGCTGAGAACAGTTCCAAGAATCGGCCTTAAATTAGCAAACATTTGCCCATCCCTACTAAGTGAGAAACACTTGCTAGGGACTGGGAATGCACGGAAAAGACCTGGCTTATAGTCTGATAGAGGTTACAGACAGCCAATTAAAAAACCATATAACATGTTAACCACTTAAAATAGGGCCATAAAAATATATAATATGTATATAAAAGGTATTTGTAAATGTTTGCTAGTTAAATTAGTTAATTAAAGGCTAATTTAATTAGTAAACATTTGCTGATTTACATATATATTTTAATAGTCCTATTTTAAGTGGTTAGCATGTTATTCGAGTTTTTTAATTGGCTGACTGTAACCTCTATCAGGCAGATGAGATGAGATGAGAGAGAAGTTTATTCCTCCTTCCTCCCGCCACGGGTGGGATCGGAAAGATATGTTACAGAACAGGTGACGTTAGAGTTGGGCCTCAAAGAAGGAACGTGCTGACATCTTTGAAGGATTTGCTATCATACCCGTGGACTTCATTGACCTCAGAAGTTTTATTGGCAACTTTGGGCTGGAAATAATTTGAGGACTGCTGCCTCCCCATCCTGCTCAGGTATGAGATTTTAGAATCCAAGTACTAAACCCAGTTCTGTCACTCTCTATGGGAAGTTCTTTGATTTTGCTTGTTCAATTTTCCTATAATGTGGGAAATTTGAGATAAATTGCTCTATTGCAAACTTATTTGACCATAAAATCTTAACATTTTGAAAAAAGAAATGGAATGTTTGTTAGACCTTTGCTTTCTTTTGTCATATCTTCAATCAGGAAACCATCTCCTGCTGGGCGAATTTTCAGCTGGAGCAGAAGAATGGATTTTAGCAATGGAGTTTAATCAGTTCTCAAACCAACAAGGTGACAGCTTCTCCTTGACTCTTGGGGAGAGGTAGCTGAGATGGGTTGGGAGGACAAAAAAATACCTATTGAGAAACCTATTGATTGTTTCAGACGGGCATATCCTGTAGTCATTTGTGCTCAATGGGTAAGAAGAGCTTACAGGAACTTTTTTTTTTTTTTTAAACTGTTGTGGCTGTTCTATGGGATCTTTTATTCAGATCCCCCATAACACAGGTTCACTCCCATTGGCACCCACTTCCTGCTAACACTCCATTTTTGTCCACCTCATTCTCATCCTCCTCATTGAGAGGGACATGAAAATACATTCTGGCTTTGAATTCACAAAAAAATTCATGATTCAGTTTAACAAGATCAATTACACACACACACAAACACACCACACACACACACACACACACACACCCCTGGAAAATATTTCGGGGTTTCAATAGACTTTTTAAAAAGCCCACATTCTTCTTCCTTTCATAAGCACTCCTTACAGTAATTGGAGAGTTTGCCAAAAAGGCTCTCAGGGCCCATATTTCATCTACCCCAGTGACTGTAATACACTAGAAAAAAATCTGCATCCTTCCCTGCTGAGAATCATTTGCTTGGAGTGTGCTCTGCATAAAAACTATACGGTAGGAAAAATGCCACCCTGTCTAAGCTAGCCAGCATGCCACCAACCTGCTGCCCAGGCTCCTTGCCTGGCAAGCTGCTGATCAAGTTCACATTATTTAGATTTTACATTCTGAACCTAATGTGCTGTGTCCTCCCTGGCTTTATCATTCACTAAGAACATTAGTCTGTAAGAATCACTCTTATTTTATTTATGAGGTCTATTTGGTTTCGGAATTGTCCCCAGAAATATTCTTAAGCTCAAATGTCTGAACTGCCATATACCCAGCTTTGAGCCCCCACATCAATGCAGTGAGCTCTGGATTCATTTTTGAGGCAAGTTTGAAGAGCTGAGATGTCTACTTCCCTACCAAAGTGTATCATGGCCGCCCACAAAAGAGACCTGGGCTCAAGTTCAGGAAGCTCAGGTTCTAGGTCTATTTATATCCCTGTATGAACCCCAAGTCATATGCTTCCAACTGTAAAGTTGGAGAATTAACTCCCAGCATCATCTGACTCTAACATACTACTTACATATTTTTAGTCAGGTAAACTAAGGGAATATGATCCTATATGACTCGAAAATTTCAAACATCTCCTCCCCTAAACCTTGCATTCTCTTCAAGCAATCCATTGTTGATTTAAAATACATTAAAAACCATTGCTTTTGTATTCACCCACCCACAAAATGATATGTGCACTTTTCCCTGCCTGCATCTAGCTAGCTAATTTTCACTAAAAATTTTTCTTTCCTCAAAAACTTTTATAGAGAAATGTATTTCCTCAAAGAAATTATTTGAAGAAAGAATTTTTTTTCTTGTATAATATTTTTTTCCGTCCAAAATTTTTACCTTTAGGTAGCAGGTTGGGTAAAAGTTACCATGTGAAATTAATTGTTACCGTTTGTAAAACTAAGTTTCTTTTAGTTCAGCTATGCAGTAATGCATACCAGTAAAAGCATGGGCTCTGAAGCCTGACAAGAACCATTTGGAATTCAAGTTCTGCCGCTGTAATCTTAGAGAAAATATGGAGTCCCTCACTTCCTCATAGTATATTGGGAATAACAGCTTCCACTTTGCAGGGCTATTTTAGAGTAGAGATAATACAGATAACTTGTGAAGCATAATGCCTGTCACAAAGTAGATATTCTTATTGAGGAGAAAATTGTGTCTTTTATTTTGTTTAGGGGAGTAGCAGGGTTAAATTTGGTTTTAGGCAAGATCTTAGGCAAAATACAAACGAAAAAAGCAACACACACACACACGCACACGCACACACATACCCTCCTGCCTCAGCCGTAAGAACTGTAGCTCTCAGAACCAGAAGGGACCTGACCTCAAGTAATCTGGAAAGACTGGCAAGATGCTTGGTACTGTGTTCCAGTGCCACTAATGGAAGTGATATGATGCAAGTGCTTTGGGGTCAATAAGGGAGATGGATACATATCTTCTGTCCCAAATATTTATCCTGTGATGAGAAGCCAAATATTGCCAGGTGTATATGAAGACAGTTGCAGCCAGCCAGGATTGAGAACTCAGATCTTTACAGTTGTTGGTGAGTAGCCCACTGAGGAAAAGGCCTCTTTTCCAATTTCTTTATAAACAGAAGCCAAGTACTAAATTTTACTGTTGTCAAATGGCATGGGCACAAATAAATACACACAGCATGGCTCCTCTGTGCCAACTGGCGTGTAGATGTAATCATTTCCACAGCATGCCCTCCTTCAGCCCAAGGGTATCAAGCAAAATGTAGTAACCAAGAGACAGGAAGGCTGTGGAGCAGTCCAAAGGGAAACAAAGAGACGTGCTGGAACGGAGTCACTGGGGAGTGCTCCTTTCCACCTCCCTCGGAGCCATTCTTTAGAGTTATCACCTAACCGATGAGACAGTGGGTAAGTCATTGGTAGAATGCCCTGAGCAGAAACCACTAAACTAGGGAGTCCAATCCTTGGGTCAGATGTTTCCAATCCTCACACTACCCTAAGACACCCAAGACATACAACAGTCTCTCAAGCAAACAGTGACTAGGAAAAGAAAGGAGCAGGGACCACCAATCAGTGGGAGTCAATGTGGAGTTCAGGGCAGGTCCCCACATAATTCAGGTTTACCGCAGTCTTGGTTCCAACCTTTACTAACTAGGAGAACTTAGGCAAATCACTTAACTGTTCGGAAGCTTAGTTCACATGATTATAAACTAGACAAAGTATTTTCGTAATGTTTTGAACATCAAATATGATCATGGAAAAGCATAGATGCACTTCATAACCTGTAGAACACTTCATACGCACAAATAAACAGAGGTGTCACTTTTCTCCATCAGGTGAGGATCCAAATGCACACACACTTACAGACACACACACGCACACACAGTGTGGCTAAACAAATCAAGGTTTTGTTGTTTTCTTAGGGTGGTCTTCCTGGCTAACCAAGGAGAGCAGGTCAGTAGCATCTTCTCTCCCAGATCCAGGAACCACCAAACAATCTTTCTGGAATATGACATTTGCAGCAAACACTTAATATATTAGAAATACAACCAATTTCGATTTCAAACCTGACATATCTCCCTTCCTTAACCCTCTGTTTACATTTGAATAATCAAAGTGTCACTCATTACTCAATTCAATCAAATAAACCTTAACCATGTCACAGCTCTAAGCCAGGTCCGCTGGTAGAAGCTCTGGTAAAGATAGAAATAACATAGTCTTCATCCTCAGTTTGTTCATGTTCTAGTGAACAGGGAAGACGAGAAAACAGCTAGTAACAAGTCAAAAGTGAAGTAAGTACCACATGGAATACAAGAGCACAGAGGGAGGTATCCTTTCTCTGATCAGACAAAAGAAATTAAACAACTTAAACAAGCCAAATATGCTTTTTGTTAACAGCTCTGGATCGGATTTCTGAATAGGAGATTAAAATGTTTGCTAACATTACCTGTTCTGGTACTTGGTAGCTGAGTACCAGTGTAAAGTGCTACTAATACCGATTTGGATGTGGTGCCACAAGGTCAACTGAATTTCTTCACAATTCCTCTAAATATGATGCTCTGAAAATTGTTGTTGCTCGTTTGTTTTGTACCTAGTGCCTGGCGTTTACTTTGTTTTGTATTCTGTTTTTTATCCAGATGTATTAGTGTTTTGTAGAAAGAGCAAGGCTGTATTAATGAAGGAAGCCAGAGTTCCATTAGGTTCTTTCGTACGTTTGCCTAGAGTAGAATGCTGTCCTCCTTAGGTGTAAAGACATAAATGAGTCACTCTAGTGCAGATTCAGCAGAAGGAGGCGAGGCTGTAAGAAAGTAGCCAGAGACCAGGGCAGTCCAATAGCTTCACCAATTTCACCTCTCTCTCCGCTATCATTACCTGTTGGAGTTTTTCATGGTGCATCAGATCTGAGCCCTTCCTTGACAGCCCCTTCCAGGAGCTTCAGAAGCAATCCTGACTAGTTCCCCAAACTGCATGGTTGAAAAAGGAATTAGTTTATGGAGCCTCCAAAAACATGCTTGAGTTTATAATAAATTTTAAGAGTAGGTTATCACAGGATTAGGCAGAAGGTTAATTAAATGTGGAAACACTATATCTTGAACTAGATTGAGATGACATTATGTGGATCAGTGGTTTAAGTTCCCTTTTTCCACATTTTCTCTAGAGTTATAATAGCAAAAATTAGTGATAAGTGCTAATACTTTCCACAGAAATATATATAGGGCATACAACCCAGTAGCAAACGTGGAACAATCTCTTAGTTTGAAAAATCCCAAATGAAACTAAATGAAAAATGAATACAATTCCTATTAAAATAAGGCTGGTATGTGCAGAAAGGCAGTTTGATCTGCTTCTATTTATATGAACAAGGAAAAAACATAATTTAGATGAATATCTAAATATTAATTTACAATTGTCATGCATGTACCCATATTTTGTGAATATATTTTGAAAATCTTTCCAATACGAGCCAATACTACAGATAAATTAGACAAGAAGAAGATGAGGTGGAGGGAGAAGGGGGAAAGTGGTTCACTTATTTAGGTGTTCATTTATATTTTTTCTCATGTGAATAATACAAACAAGTAATAAACTGACTTCAATGCTGCAAACTTTATTCTTCTCTTTAAACTTAAAAAATCATTTCTCATTATTATTATAAAATAATTATATAGTATCTTTCTTGTTAAAGGACCATATTAAGAAAAAATTAGCTTCCCAGCAAGAAGAAAGTTGCTTTTAAACATTTCCATTTACTATATGTTTTATGTGTATGCATTGATTATAAAATTAATTTATTTTTTGATTAGGTAGCATAATCACACAGTTTAATAACCATATATTTTAAAAGTCTCTATCAACTGTTTGTCTTCTAACAGTAACCTTCCATAGAGAAACCATTTTTTCATGTTTTAATGTATTCTTCCAGAGATACTTTACGAAAATATTAATAAGAAGCAAATAGGCTACAGACTATTGTCATGGTCGTGTACCTTTGCTCTGTCTACTTCACAAGATAGCTTGGGAAATACTCCACATAGCACATTAAAAGCTTTGTTATATTTCAAATATATAGGATCGCATTTTATAGATATGCTATCATTTATTTAGTTAGTTGCTACTTAGGTTGTGTCAATCTTTTGCTTTTACAGATGATTCTATGATGTATTACTTCACACAATCATCTTTCCCATGTTCCGGGATACCTGAGATAAAGTCCTGGAAGTAGAATCGCTGGATCAAAACATGTATATCTGTAATTTTGACAGTGATTGCCAAATTGTCCTTGATAAATATCGTATCAATTCTCACACTTGTATTAACAGTGCCTATTCCCCTTGCAGTCAAGTCAGAAGAGGGTGTTATAAAACTTTCTCATCTTTGAAAATTGGAGGATTTAAAATGGTATATTAACGTTTAATTTTTAGTTTGCTTTTTTCTTATTAAGATTGAGATTGAGCATATTTCCACGTTTAAGAGCCACTTGAGGCTGGGCGCGGTGGCTCACGCCTGTAATCCCAGCATTTTGGGAAGCCAAGGCAGGTGGATCACGAGGTCAGGAGATCGAGACCATCCTGGCCAACATGGTGAAACTCCGTCTCTATTAAAAATACAAAAAAATAGCTGGATGTGGTGGCGGGCGCCTGTAGTCCAGCTACTCAGAAGGCTGAGGCAGGAGGAGTACTTGAACCCAGGAGGTGGAGGCTGCAGTGAACCAAGATCATGTCACTGCACTCCAGCCTGGGTGACAGAGAGAGACTCTGTCCAAAAAAAAAAAAAAAAAAAAAAAGCGACGTGAATATTTTCTGTTTTAAAATAATTTTTCTATGTTAAAAATTTAAAAATGAGAACCTAGTAAGTTCAGGCTGTCCCTGTCTTTTTAAAAGTTAAACAAGAAACGTTACTGTCAAACACTAATGATTTTTAGAAAGCAATACAGATTCTAGGTTTTTTCTTAAGGACTGAGTAAATACATAAAGGAAAAATCTCTATTTTCAGAAAATAACCTTCTTTAAAAATGTTATATTTTTGCAAGTACTTTGTTACCAGTTGTCTAGATTATCCCAAGGACTAGTTGGATAATAAAATATTGAAAAGAAAAACACAAAGCATACTAAAAAGGAAAATGGCATGATCAAATAAAAATGGAAACAAATAATGGGCAGAACAGTTGTTAGATGTTATGTTTCTAAACTTTAAAAACCTAATATCATGAATCACAATTTTTTACAAGATCCCAGGGTTAGGAGTAAAGGGTTAAAAATAAATTGATAGATGGCTTGGTGGGTAAAATTAGGTAAGTAGATGATATTGGATGAATTAGACAGTCCCTTTTGACTCGCATCCTGTAGCTTCTTATTTCCCCAGATTGCTCTTTTTTCTGACAGTGCTGCAATGCATAAAGTCTACAAAATTTTCTGATGGCTGCTATGATGACTGTCATTTTTAAGACAAACTAAATATTCATCAAGAATAAGTAAATGATGAAATGCTTCATAACCTGACCCAGCAAGTGGTTTGGGTTCTCAATTCCAATCACCAATATATCATCCCAATCTTTTGAAATAAGTAGCATATGTTATTTATTTCATGGTCTCATCAGTGATTAATTTTTCAGGCAGTCAATTAATTATCTACTATCAAAATTAACAGTAAATATTTTTCAACACTTTTTTCTGCTCTTCAGGATCAAATCATATTCCTTAAGTATATGCCCTAAATTTGGGCATAGTTAAAATCAAAATTTAAATACTCCATTCAAAGACTGTCACTCTCCAAGAGAATCTATAAGGAAAATTTCAGTTGGGTAGAAATTTGCATGTCTTTTCCCCTCAGAAATGAATTAACTATAGGCATTTTGGATACAAATTAAGTATCGACAGAAATTAGTCATGATTAGAGTAAGAAGGCATAAATTAAACATTATATATACTTGCCTATTTATTTATTTATTTGAGAACGGGCCTTGCTGCGTCACCCAGGCTGAAGTGTAATGGTGCTATTATAGCTTACTGCAGCCTCCAACTCCTGGGCTCAAGCAATCCTCCCACCTCAGCCTCCCCAGTAGCTAGGTGTGCTTCACCATGTCCAGTTAGTTTTTTAAAAAAAATTTGGTAGAGATGGTGTCTAGCTATGTTGCCCAAGCTGATGTCGAATGCCTGGCCTAAAGCAATCCTCTCACCTCAGCCTCCCATAGTGGTGGGATTACAGGCACTAGGCCTGGCCTATAGTAATTATTTTTAAACAAGAAGTATCACATGCTCATGCTCATTGTTAAAGATTTTTAAAATACAGAAGAATGCAAGTATGAGAAGTATTACTACTAACAAAATACAACTACTATTTAAATTCAGCTTAAAAATGTATGTGCTAGGATATGCTTGGAAGCGCTTTAATCATTTAATTAAAAAATAAAATGAGTGATTCCTATTACATCCCTATTGTACAGATAAGAAGTCCATAGAGAGGTTTAGCAATTCACCCAAGATCACACAGCTAGTACGCATAGGAGTCATGTGATCTATTTTGATATGTTGTTTGTAATATAATAAATAACATTTTATCTTATATTTTGTACTTGACATTATCTCAGGGGCATTTCTCCAATTAAAAAATATTGTTGGAAAATATAATTTTAATAAAACCTGTAAAATACTATATTAGGTAGGTTATTTTTATTTTTATTTCTATCATAATACAATATACTATATGCTATAATAAAAATACTTATATGTAAGTTTTATTCATCTTTCTGATTATTTTCCTAGGACAATTTCACAGATGTGAAATTATTATGCCAAATGAATTCAATATATCAAATCATTTTTTGAAGTACAGCAATTTCTACTCCCATGAGTACAGTATAGAAGTGTCTATTTTCCTCTGTCCTTGCCAACAATAGAAGCATAAAAATATCCTTTAGAGGCATAAGAAAAATACTAACAGTTTTCTAACTTGCTTATTAGTAGGGATATCATTTATCTGAAATTTTTATGAGATAATTGTAGGTTCCCATGCAACTGTAAGAAACGATCTAGAGAGAACCTGTATACGCTTTACATAGTTCCCCCAATGATAACATCATGCAAAACTATTACAGTCTTACTACCAAGATATTAACATTTATATAATTCACAGACCTCCCCAGTTTGACTTGTACTGTGTGTGTGTGTGTGTGTGTGTGTGTGTGTTTAGTTATATACAATTTTATCATATGTAGACGTTCATGTGAAGGCCACCACAATCAAAATTAGTTTTGTCTCAAGTATCTTTCATGTTGTCCTTTTATAACGATACTCTCCGGTCCTTTGCCCACCCTACCAACCGATCTCTAACCTCTGGAAACCACTAATCTGTTTTCCACTTCTAAAATTGTGTCATGTAAAAAATATTATGAACATAATTATACAATAGACAACCTTTCTTGATTGACTTTTTTCACTGGAGATTCATCCATGCTGTTAGATATCAATAGTTTGTTGCTTTTTATTATTGAGTACTATTTCATGGTATAAATGTAACACAGTTTGTTAAACCATTCACCTGTTTAAGGATATTTAGGCTGTTTCTAGTTTGGAGCTATTTTAGATAAAGCTGCTATGAACAATCATATATAGGTTCTTGTGGGAACATAATTTTCATGTTCCTGGAATAAAACTCAAGAGCACAACATAAATAAAAATTGCCAAACTGTTTTTCCAGAGGTGCTATTCAATTTTTCATTCCAACCAAAGGTTGGAATGTATATATATATACATACACACACATACGCACACACATATACATATATATATTAGTATATATACAGTTTTTCATTCTGACCAAAGTTTCATGTATATACATATATAAATATATATTTGCACCAACATATATATGTGTGTGTATATATATATGTTGATGCAAAAGTAATTGTGGTTTTTACCATTACTTTCAACATATGTATTAATACATATACACACACACATATAGAATCCTATTGGCTCTGTTTCTCTGGAGAACCCTGACTAATATAAATGTGGAGAATATTCTTATTATTTTTATTGGCCACTGAATGTAGAACTAAGAACCAGAGGCTGAGACTGTTTTTGCCACCAATTTACTGTGTGATCTTGAGCAAACCATTTCTTCTCTCTGGAACATGTTTTCTTTAAACTACAAAGTTTCTAATAATCTTTTCGATTTTAACTTTATAGGAATATAAGATAAAATAGACTATCATGACTGATTATGAGGTTTCAAATCCAGGAAAAATCTACAGATTATTTATCTCCTAACAGAAAAATAATTAATTTGCTTAATGAGTAGAAAATGCTATTTCTGGAGAACAAGGTAACACGTGGACCCTAGAGCATATCATTTCCCCCAAAAGTAAGCCACTGAACACAGAAAGTTGATTTACTTGATCTAAGATAAACTCCAGAAAGTTTTTCCCTTGTCCTGCATGACTGTAGAAATCACTTAATCAAAAGCATGACTGCATCCAATATTTATTTATGAAAACTTTTTCTCTAAAGAGTTTGAAATGCTGGGGAGATATTACTAGTTAGACTTCAGAAAAGCCTCATAGAATAGAAAAAGGAAACCAGTGATGTCAAGAAGGCAAACTTCTGCATCTGCAAAAATGGGCTCAGAAGTCAGATGAAAACAGATTCTAGATTAGACTTTTGATTGTTTGTACTGCTGGGGCTGAGAGAGCAATGAAAACTAATTTCCCTGCATCGGTTGGCTCCCAGAACATCAAGTGTCTGCTAGAAAGAGTGTGCCAATAAACTTCTTTATTGGATCTTTGAGCATCATCCCAATTCATGAACACAACAAAGTACAAAGGCAAATGATGAGAAGAGAAAATAACAAAAACAGAATGTTGCAGAGACTTCACAGTCTCTAGGCTACGTAGTCTCATCTACATTCCTGCCTCTGAACCACATGGAGTTCCTGTTCAAAGCACAGATTTCTGGGATCTACCCCTGACTATTTCAAGCACTATCTGTGAAGGTAGAACACAAGAACATGGATTTTTAACATGCTCCCTAAGTGATCCTTACTAGCTAGCAACTTAGTGCCAGCCTAAGATAGTCTGGATGTGTTCCAGCCCAAATCACTTGTTGAATTGTGATCCCCAGTATCAGAGGCGGGGCCTGGTGGGAAGTGATTGGATCATGGGTGGATTTCTCATGAATGGTTTCACACCATCCCCTTGGTGCTGTCCTTGTGAAACTGAGTGGGTTCTCCAGAAATCTGGTTACTTGTGTGGGGTACCTCCCTGCCCTCCCTCTCTTGCTCCTGCTCTGGCCATGTGATGTGCCTGCTCTCTCTTTGCCTTCTGCCATCATTGTAAGTTTCCTGGGACCTCCCCAGCAGCTAAGTAGATGCCAGCATCGTGCTGCCTGTACAGCCTTTAAAAACTGTGAGCCGATTAAATCTCTTTTCTTTATAAATTACCCAGTCTCTCTACTAAAAATACAAAAATTAGCTGGGCTTGGTGGTATGCACCTGTAATCTCAGCTACTTGGGAGGCTGAGGCATGAGAATTGGTTGAACTCAGGAGGTGGGGGTTGCAGTGAGCCAAGTCTCCCAGTGAGACTGGTATAAATACCAGTCTCAGATATTTCTTTATAGCAATGCGAGAACAGCCAACACACAGCCCATGGCCTATCATTTGGGAACCACTAACATAAGAAACACTTTCATTTTATAGATACAGAAATCAGGGCTAAAAAAAAATCACCCCAAGGTCATGCACCTGATAACTAACGAAGGCTGAACTAGAACTCTTTCAGCCTTCCTGTGCTCTTAACCCTTTGTGACATACTGTTGCTATCAAAAAATTCACTTTTCTTTTTCTCAAAAGAACTATATTATGTCCTAGCCTGTTCCAAACTTCTTCACTCTTCTTCCCCGCAACAGCTGAGGCTAAAGCTATGTTTTACGTCTGCAGGCATTTCTAATTCTGGCTTCCCCCCCAAATTTTGTCTCATGACACAATTTACTAAACTGTCTCCAATTCCATATTCTGGAATTCATAGGTATCAAGTCCTTCTTGCCAGCAGATTATTCCTTATCTCTTTCTTCAGTTCCTGAGCCACTGCCACTTTTTTCTTGCCTTTGTTCTTATCTTCCATCTACTTGCTGACCCAAATTTGCTTTTCAGTTCCCCTTTCATAGAGAAGAGTCCTATTCCTAAACTTCAGGCTAGCCACTAGGTCCTACTGCTCTGATGCCAGTGTCTAGATATTTGAGACTACCATGTTCTCCCACCCCTCTAGCATCCATCACTACCTCTAGTCCAACTATTGGAACATAATGCCACTTTATCCAGTGTAACACTCTGGCTTCCCACAGCAACTGTTTAACTAGAACTGAAAATCTTGCTAATATCATTTGTTCGCCAGATTGAGCCCTCATTTGCACTCATACCTGGATAATTTTCCTTACTCCTTGTACCACACCAGCGGGCAAGTTTAGCACCAGGATGTTTCAGTCCACATACTTCATCCGCATTCTTGCTGAAAGTAAGTGGCCTTGTCTAGTTAAACTTGAGTTCTGAAAAATGGCAAGCCACTTCGCACACTGTGCTTTAGCTTCCTCTATTCACCATTAGATATGACACATTGAAGGCAGGGGGCATAGCCCATTATATTTATCATTGTATTTCTGCATATAAGGCAGTGGAATGGAAGCTGCAAGGCTAAAGAGACAGCAAAGGGTTTTGCAATACATGATAGAATATAAGCCTAGAAAAATTCTTTGGCCATATAAAGCATGGTCAGGAATAGTTTGTGGGTGCTGCCTGGGGTGTTCGCATGCTAGTGGAGGAAGCTCATCAATGAGTGGAATCCTAAAATCCAGGAGTCCAACTCCAGCAGCAACATCTATTCCTTTTACTCATTTGGTAAATCACTTAACTGCTCCATTTCAGATTCTGTGTTACAAAAGAACAGAACTCAAAGTTCTCTCAGGAGAGCAAATCGAACAAATTAGCCAAATTTACCAAATCATCTTAATGAACTGAGCTAAATAGTTCTGGGTTTTTTTGTTTATTTGTTATAAATAATTTGTTATAAATAATAATAAATATAAGTTATTTGTTTCCTAGTGTTGTCATAACAAAGTAGCAGAAACTGGGCACCTTAAAAAAGAAATGTATTCTCTCTCACAGTTACAGAAGCCAGAAGTCTGAAATCAATAGCTTTACACATACATTTTCTCCTGGAATTCCAGATTACACTTACTATGTGGTACATGGAGCTCCTTCCCCCCATCTAATCCAGAGCAGATGAGAAGTGTGACTTTCCTAAGAGAGGGTGAGTAGTAATTGAAAACAAGAGCATGGAATTCAACACCCACTGAAATTTTTATTTTAACTTGATGCACATATTATACTTATTAAACCATAGCAATTTTGCTTATATGTAGAGAAAAATGAATGAGTTTGACGAAAAGAAAAACACCTCCAGAAAGTAACAATGCATTCATTATTTTACTTTGACCAGTGCACTCACTTTTTACCCTAGTAAGTAAACACTTAACAAAATTTTGTTGACATGAAGTTTCAAATGCCAAGCAGGTAAAATGACAACTAAATATTGCAAGAAAGCAGGCATAATGTGCTTAATGCTTCGACTGGTACATAGTTAATGCTTAGTAACTGTTAGATATATTTCCCAACACTAGAAAATGGAGTTTTAAATTTGCAGATATTTGTAGAGCACTTTAAATTTGACAAATATATTCTTAATTTGATTCCAGTTCAGAATCATCATCCCTATTTTACAAGAAAGTAAATTAAGGTTTGAAGGTGTATTTGTTTCCTACGGTTGTCATAACAAAGTAGCACAAACTGGGCACCTAAAACAACAGAAATGTCTTCTCTCTCATAGTCACAGAAGCCAGAAGTCTGAAATCAACAGGCTGCAGGGGTGGTTCCTTCTAGAGGCTCCGAAGGGGAATCTATTCCATGCCTCTCTCCTAACTTCTGGTGGTTGCAGGCAATACTTGGTGTTCTTGACTTATAGATGAATCAGTTCGGTCTCTGCTTTCATCCTCACTTTGGCATTTTTCTCTCTGTGTGCTCTCTCTTCTCGTTCTTTTTTTTTTTTTTTTTTTTTTTTTTTTTTAAGGCAGGGTCTTCCTCTGTTGCCCAGGCTGGAGTGCAGTGACACGATCTTGGCTCACTGCAACCTCCACCTCCTGAGTTCAACCAATTCTCATGCCTCAGCCTCCCGAGTAGCTGAGATTACAGGTGCACATCAGCAAGCTCAGCTAATTTTTGTATTTTTAGTAGAGATGAGGTTTTGCCAAGTTGGCCAGGCTGGTTTTGAACTACTGACCTAAAGTGATCTGCCTGCCTCGGCCTCCCTAGTGCTGGGATTACAGGTGTGAGCCATAGTGCTGGCCTTTCCTCTTCTTATGAGGATATCAGTCATTGGATTTGGGGCCCCCTCTAATATAGTATGGTCTCATCTTAATTTAAGATCCGATTTCCAAATAAGATCACATCCTTAGGTTCTTGGCAGACATTAATTTGGGAAAACACAATTCATCACTAAGAAAGAGTTAAGATTCCCCCAAATCACACAAGTAATAGAGTGTGGAGCCAAGACCAAAACAAAAGTTTCATCCAATTCACTCTATTTTTCTAAGATTATGCTGCCCAGGTCAGACAAGTTAGGATGTGCTGCTGTAGTCCTGGAGTCATTCCATATCACCTTGCGAAAGCCCCTGCTTTATTCAGCTTCTTTTAATTTACAATAATCAGCACAGAATTAACTATCTGTGACTGTCCTATATGGAGCCTCAACTCCTCTCAGCCAACAGCTGGAAGTTCAGGGTTTCACACTCATGATACCCGAACTGGACACCTGGACATCATTTTCAATAACCTCTCTCACATCTCAACATTTCATGCAGCTTTATGTTTAACCAAGGTGAAGTAGGTAGGTGCCTTCATCTCCTCTACGTTTTTATAACTGTATATCCTTGTTGCTTCTCCTGAAATCCCTTTCCCCTCAGTTCATATCTGCATGCTCAAAATCCATTTAAATCTGAATTCATTCCTAAAGGCTCAGTGCAGATATAAATCTAGCTCCTCAATTACCATAGCACTATCTCTGCTTCAAAGGCTACAAAGCAAAATATAATTTGTATCATACTTTATTTTTTCTTCCTTTTTCTTTCTTTTTCCTGTTTTCTCTCCTTCTTTTTCTGTATGTATATACATGATGCCTACACATGTATATTCATATACACATGTGTATATACACACACATCCAGTCAGCCCTCATATTCATGGGTTCTACATCCATGCATTCAACCAACTGCAGATCAAAAATATCCAAAAAATAAAATTAAAATGTAATACAATAAAAATAAAACTAATTTAAAAAATAATACAGTATAATAAATATCTAGATAGCATTTACATTGTGTTAGAAATTGTAAGTAACCTAGCCATGATTTAAATTATACAAGGAGGATGTGAATAGGCTATATGCAAATACTACACCATTTTATATAAAGGATTTGAGCATCCGTGGATTTTGGTATCTGCAGGGTGTCCTCATGGATACTGAGGGATGACTATATATACATATATGCACACACATACACACCCACCTAATTCCAAAAGGAGAAACTGAAGTCTGAGAGAGGAAGCCCCATATCTTACTATCTCTCAAGAGTATATATTGCAGTATGCTTTGTTCCAAGAAGGCGTACGATAAATCACTGACAAATTAATAAATTACTTCATATATTTAAATGACTTTATAGAAACTTAAATTACTCAAAATTAATTACTTAAATTAATTAATTTATATTTTTAAGAAGAAAAGAATTGTGAGGGTTTAAAAAGAATAACTGATTTTAAGTATAAGTTTATAATAGAGATGAGAATGATTTTTAAAATATTGTGATCTATTACTATAGTCACACAATAATTGTAAGACATTCTTACAGTTTAAAAAGGTAGGCTATAACATGATTTTAGAATCACTTACCCTTTGTTTTAGTGTTTAGAATGTTTTAATTTTTTTCAAGTACCTCTTTACTCATAACTCTTCTTGATTTAGGCCAACCTAACCAAGGATTTTTTAAACCTCATTGTGTTTAAAAAATCACTGTGAAATCACTCAAATCCCTGCATATACACATGTACATTTAGATGCTAGAATTGATATATATATATAGTATTTATCACACAGCATTACTGTTTATATATATATATATATAATTTATCACATGTATTGTATTTATCACACAGCATTACTGTTTGACTTAAGTACAACCTGGTAAAGCTTTCTTGGTTTTGCTATGTCACTTTACCATACTTAATAACTTGGCATTAAACCCTGTACTATACCAGCACCCGACAGTCCTTGACCTTAGTAAGTTTTTATAATGCTTATGACTTGGCCTGACTCAGTGTATACATTAATCCAGAAACCAAAGAAAACAATCAGTTATTTGATATCACTTCAGCCAATAGATAGTTTAAAACCTTGCTGTACATTTTTTTCTTTCCATTCTTTTTTATGTGTGGGGAGGGAGTGTATTGGAAGTAGAGGGCCATCCTTTTAGCATCTTTCAGTGCTACAAAGGTGGTTTCTCTTCAGAGGGCCTATAAAGAAGTGTGGATAAGATATAGAACTGATTCTCTTTTAATTGATGGAATCATACAATCTGATGATCAGATCTTAAAGATCATTTGGTCATCAAGTCTTAATAAATGATATTTATATCGAAGTGCACTATATATCTTGTCTCTAGCACCTCAAAGTTAGAAATCAGGTGTCTCTCTCTTCACAAATACAACCAATTGACACTAGCTACCTGAAGCACTGCACTGAGGAAGATTCTGAGACTGAGACAGGGATCTGGAGGATAAATGGCATATATGTACTTCCAACAAATATTTATACAATAGAAATCCTTGAGGTACTCAGACCTTTCTGCTCAAATACAGTCATGTATAGAAACTCACTTTATAAAGTATCTTATATGACTAGGAAGGCACCATGCTAGTATTAGCATTGGTACACTAGATCCTCCTAGATTGTCAGTTCTGAATATTTGGGTACTTTGATCCATAGCTACCCTGTTCTGTGTGGTGGCCACTAGTCAAATATGGCTGTTAAAATTTAAATTTGTTTGAAATTAAATAAAAGTTGAAATTTATTTCCTCATTTTTACTTCAAGTCCCACATTTCATGGGTTCAGATGCCACATGTAGCCACTATGTTAGACAACCCAGACAGAAACATTTCCATCACTGCAGGAAGTTCTCTGCACAAATTTCAACAACCAGTATAAACTACCACCATTTCATCATGTTGAAATCTGCACAAGTCAACTCTTAACAAAAGGTTTCATAAACCTCTTCCAAGGTGTCAGGCTACGGCTTTACTTCTTTTCTCCTTCTTGAATCAGGGATATGATAGTGTCTAGTCCCCTGAAAATGGGTGTGGGTACATGTGTATGTGTCAGAATTGGTGCAGGCTTTGGGGAAGAGTCATAACTATTGGCTACTCTGCCTCATGCTGAATCTTTCTGTGCCATGAGGTGACCTAGCCATACTGATCAGCAGAGGTGACTTCAGGGAACTTATCCCTGATGACTCAGGCACTCGGGAGAGCAACGGTGTTGTTATCAGAGGGGACTATTCCAAAACACTATACTTGTGTAATACTAAATTCAAAGCAGAAATGGAAACTAGGATACAGTCAGTGTGGACGGGGTATTAAGAAAGGCCGAGAGAGGAGAAGGGCAAAGGCAATGAAGAAAGTGTTACTTCTGATTAGGGAGGTGGGAGAAGGGAGGTGATAGGAAGCCAAAGACCTATGGGCCTGCACAGAATTGCCTGACAAACCACCTTAGCCTGATTATCACAGGCTGTCAGCTCAGCCAAGTGAGGGATGACTGAAAACACAGATGTAAATAGATGTTTCCTTTATTCTTCCTTTTATAGCGTCTCTGTCCTGCTCCTATTTCTTTGGATAAGGCAATGGAAATCTTGCAGAATGCTGACAATGCTTTTGGCTGGTTTTATAATGACACTTCAGTGATGCCAAGTTTCTATTGCCCTCTTCTCGGGACTCCCATAATAACCGTGTGTCTGCATCTCTCCTCTGGCCACTGATGTGCAGGCTGCCTGGCATTTCTTTCAGTGCTTTCACTCATATTTACTTTCAGCTTAAATTACAACCATAAGCTCTGGGAAGACAAAATTTATGTCATATCTGTGGCCCCTGACAGTTATTAGCATGGTACCCCAAACATCTGGAGGCAATATGGCATTGACATTGCATTGAGGCACTGAAGTCAGTTTGCCTGGGTTCAGATTTCACCTCTGCCACTTACCAACTGTGCCTTTCAGAAAGAAGGTAGACCTCCCTGCTCTCAGCTTCATTTTCCTTCTCTGTTAAATGGGCCATAGGCTCTGTGCTAAGAGCTTTATTTTTAGGAAGTTATGTTAAAGTTTAAAAGTGGCCATACCTGTAATCCCAGCCCTTTGAGAGGCCGATGAGGGTGGATCACCTGAGGTCTGGAGTTTGAGACCAGCTTGGCCAACATGGTGAAATGCCGTCTCTACTTAAAACAGAAAAAATTGTGGGCATGGTGGCGGGTGCCTGTAATCCCAGCTACTCGGGAGGCTGAGGCAGGAGAATCGCTTGAACCAGGGATAGCAGAAGTTGCAGTGAGCTGAGATCACCCCATTGCACTCCAGCCTGGGCAACAAAAGCAAAACTCCATCTCAAAAAAAAAAAAAAAAAAAAGGCTTAATGAAAATAAGGCTCTTAGCACAGTGTTCATCATAAGGTAAATACTCATAATAATTATTGTTTTGGGCATTACATAAATACAGATGAAAGCCAACTGCTTCAATTTTCCATGTGCCTGATAATAGGGTTTTCAGAGCTAATAAAGATGTTAACTATCTTCTTTCACGACCTCCACATTTTACATTTGAAGAAACTGAGATGCAGTTAGGGGTTAGCACTTGCCAAAGTACACAAACAAGTCAGTGGCAGAACAGGGACTCCTCAGCGGCAGGCTTTGCATTTCATCTCCTGCCTTTCTAAGACCCTTTGGATGTACAGATATTGCATGGTGGAAAATGTCAGGCAAAGGATTCTCTTTATTATATCAAAAACTTGAAAGTTAAGACCTACTAATAATAGCAGATGTAGACATGCCCCTGTCAAACTCTCAGTGAATTTATCTTTTTAAATGACAGACAATGATTAAAACACCCCAAGAGGTCTGGCTTTCAGATAGGCAAATTCATGTGTCACACAATATACAAAGGATGGCGTCATTTTTCAAGGTAATGGACTCAAGATCAACTGCTATTACATAAACAGAATTCAACATACATTTCTGAGCACTTACTTTTAAAAAATATTTTGTTTACTAGAGGATAACATGGTTATACTGACAATTAGCATTTCTGCCTTAAAACACGTGCGTGCGCACACACACACACGCCTACCATTTTATTTTGTGTGGCAATTGAAAGATGCAAGCCCAATTTTTAACATTTGCTTCTGAAATGATTTCTATGGGTTGGGACTATGAGGTTTCTATAGGGGAGAGAGAAACAGACATTCGAACTGGCATTCTAAAAGCCTCTACTTTGTGAAATAGAAAGTGCTAATATAGCACAAATTATTGAGTTCCATTCTGCCCTGTTCCTTAAGTCACTCACAGGGCAACAGGGCACTAAGCACATACGCAGACATTTTTTTTTTTCCTTGAGATGGAGTCTCGCCGTCGCCCAGGCTGGAGTGCAGTGGCTCGATCTCAGCTCACTGCAAGCTCTACCTCTGAGGTACAAGTGATTCTCCTGCCTCAGACTGTGGAGTAGCTGGAACTACAGGTGTGTGCCACCACACCCAGCTAATTTTGTATTTTTAGTAGAGATGGGATTTCACAATGTTGGCCAGGCTGGTCTTGAACTCCTGACCTAGTGATCCATCTGCCTTGGCTTCCTAAAGTGCTGGGATTACAGGTGTGAGCAACCACTCCCGGCTTACACATGCATATTATAGCTCATTCCCACTTGAGCCACATACATTCTATACACACTGTATGTGACTAAATGATTCCAAAGACCCTGAAAGTGAAAATTTGGCCACAACAGATACTTAGCAGGGGATAAAACACTGAGAAAAATTATGGCAGGTGATTTGCCAAGCATTACAGGAGCATTAAAATAAATAAATAAATTTATTTAATGAATATTTTGTGTATTTAGTAGAGCTTCTATAATCCATAAGCCTCAAGAATTAAGCTTGTCTCAAAGCCTATAATTGGAATCTTCAAAGATTCTTTCTAATATCTGTGTGTGTGTTTGTGCATCTCCATGTGTGTGTGGTGTTTCACTTCCTTTGAGATGAAAAGGTTATAGGGACGCCAGAGCTGGGAGCGATCTTTTGAGTTATAGAGTAGAGGTTTTTTCCTAAGTAATAAAAATCTTCAGTAAAAATGTAAAAGGAAACAATACATATAAGAAGAAAAAAATCATAAATGGGGGTCCTTGGGGATATAAATCTTTAATATTTGTTGGAAAGTACTTAACTGTTGGTAGAAATTTTGAAGCATCTGTTCTAAGTCTTAAATGCCAAAAAGCACAGTTTGAAAATCAAGTGTAATAGTCCAATTTAATAAGAAGCCTGAAATGCAGAAAGAGAAGAAACTTGCTAAGAAGGGCAAAAGCTGAGTCTCTAAAGAGGTGGCTTGCCTCCAGCCCAGTGTTTTCCTATTCATTTTATAACATGCTGGCTGGCTTTCACATTATTGCAAGTGAGCATTAAATGGCATGACATCTAAAAATCATAAGCCTTGCCAAAGTTACATGTGTGTGTGTGTGTTTGTGTGTGTATATATTTATGTGTGTGTGTGTGTATATGTCTATATATAATAATAGAAGAGTAACCTAGGGCCTGTTTCAAGTGGCTCTTATCTAAACTATAATGCTGACTAACATACAAGGTCAATTACAACTATTAGCACATTATTGAACACAACTTATTGTTCTTCCTTCCATTAGACATAGCCTTAGCATCAATAAAATTATAAACAAGGGTTATGTTACAAAATCACTTGGTCTTAGTTGGAAAAATATTTTTTCTTTTGATTCTTTTTATAGCAATAATGATGTTACTTAAATACTACTAAATTGTATAAAGCTTTAAGAGAAAGAGGCAGTATCTGTGTACCTAATGACTCTGTGGGGAGGGGTGAAAGATTTCATTAAAATGTTACCTGTAGCTTCATGCACTCTGCAAACAAACTCAAACAAAGCTTGTTCCAAAATTACTGCCATTATACCCTAATAGTAAAGCACTCACTGGGAAATACTAGAGGAAATAATAAACAATGATAGCTCTTAGCAACTGAATAATACATTTTATCCACGGATTTGAAAGTTCTTTAGAAGCATTAACTAATTAAGTTTCACCACATGCCCACAAGGTAGGTATTAGTTCTCTATTTTATAGATGCGCTCATTTAGTATGAGTTACAGCCCACGTCTGTGGGAGTATCGGATAGGAAAAATCCCACTGACATAAAATGTTTTCAGATTCACCAGGCTGTGCGGTAATAACACGGCAGTGTCCCAAATGATACCCAGAAGGCGTTGAAGAATTAATGCACATCCAAAACACCTAATTTAATAGAAACTTCTGAACCAATGCAAACTGAACCCAAAAAGATGTAGAAATTCTCTTCTGGTTTTCACTGCATTTAATGCTTTTGCACTACAAAGGAAACAATCAGAAAATAAAATGGGAACCTATGAATTGGGAAAAAATATTTGCAAACCATACATCTGATAAGGGATCAATATCCAAGGTTTATAAAGAACTCATACAATTCAATAGTAGAAACACCAACAACCTGATTTAAAAATGGGCAGAGGACTTGAATAGGCATTTCTCCAAAGAAGACAGAAAAATGACCAACAGGTATATAAAAAGGTGCTCAGCATAATTAACAATCAGGGAAATGCAAATCAAAACCACAATGAGAGATCACCTCACACCTATGAGGATGACTATTACCAAAGAGTTAAGAGATAGCAAACATTGGCAAGGGTGTGAAGAAAAGAGAACCTTTTACACTATTGGTGGAAATGTGGATTGGTGTAGCCTTTATCGAAAACAGCATGGAGACTTCTAAAGAAATTAAGAATAGAACTACCACGAGACCCAGCAATTCCTCCTCTGGGCATATCCCCCATCAAATGAACTCACCATCTTGCAAACACGTCTGAATGCCACATTCATTGTAACATTATTCACAACAGCCAAGATATGAAAATAACCTAAGTGTCCATCATCAACAAATGGATAAAAGAAATAGTGGTATAGACAGTCTGCCCTCCATGGATTCTACATCTATGGATTCAACTAACCACAGATGGAAAATATTTGAGAAAAATACTGCATCTGTACTGAATATGTGCAGACTTTTTTTTGTTATTATTCCCTATCTAAATGGGAATTTAGATAGGGAATTTTTTTTGTACATATTTTATCATTTTATTAGGAATAATTCCAAATGGGTTATGAAGAAAATGTATTCATTGAATTTGATGAGTTTTCCAAAAACTCTTAATGAAGACATGTCTGCCCAATAATAAAACATCAGCAGAACTATCATATAATGAGCAAAAAATCAGGCTGATAACAAAAGCAACATGCAACATAAAAAAGACACAATAGGCCGGGCGCAGTGGCTCACGCCTGTAATCCCAGCACTTTGGGAGGCCGAGGCGGGTGGATCACGAGGTCAACAGATCGAGACCATCCTGGTCAACATGGTGAAACCCCGTCTCTACTAAAAATACAAAAAATTAGCTGGGCATGGTGGCATGTGCCTGTAATCCCAGCTACTCAGGAGGCTGAGGCAGGAGAATTGCCTGAACCCAGGAGGCGGAGTTTGCGGTGAGCCGAGATGGCGCCATTGCACTCCAGCCTGGGTAACAAGAGTGAAACTCTGTCTCAAAAAAAAAAAAAAAAAAAAAAAAAAAAAGACACAATATAAAGGAAGACAATCTGCTGAAAACAACAATCTATATAAAATTTACATTGTATTAGATATCACAAGTGTTGTAGATTTATGTCAGGGGTTTGGTATTCTTTCGAGGTACTGGAACCAATCCCCCATAGACACTAAGGTGGCACTGTATATACAATGAAGTGTTATTCAGCCTTAGAAAAGAAAAAGATCCTGCCATTTGCCACAATACGGATACACTTGGAGGTCAGTAAGTGAAATAGGCTAAACACAGAAAAGTATTGCCTGATCTCACTTATATGTAGAATCTTTAAAAAAAAAAAAAAAGTGAAATATACAGAGATGAGAATAAAACAGTGATTGCCAGGGGCACAGGATGGGAATAGGGGAAGGAAAAGAGGGATGTAGGACATAGGTTGTGAGGTAGCAGATCTGTAGGACATGGTACAACATGAGGACTATAGCCAATAAATATGTGCTATATTTGCTGAATGGGCAGATTTTAGCTGCTCTTAATATTAAAAAAACAAAAAACAATGGGCCACTATGTGCGATGATGGATATGTTAATCTGCTGTGCTGTAGAAATGATGTCACTATTCACATGTATCCCATAACATCATGTTTTAGACCTTAAATATAGATAATAAAATTTATTTTAAATTAAAATAATAAAATTAAATGAAATAGAAGCCAAAAGCTTGCCAGGAGAATGGTTTTCACAGGTGAATTTTATATATCACATATAAGTAAAGATGAACTCCATAGAGGTAGGTTATTCAGAGCCATTAAATCACAAAATAGGAAAGGAAAGCTCCTAAGAGGTCATCAAATGATAACTCTCTTATTTTATAGGAGGAAAAGTGAGGTTCAGAGGATAACCTGGCCTGCTCATGTCCACACAGTCAGCCCAATCTTACATAAAATGTGTTAAAAGCTTAATAAAATTTATGGTTGGTAAAAGTTCATTTTTCTGTATGCAATTTGCTCTAAATTAATGTTTAGCAAACTGTGGCTTATGGGCCCATTTTGGAATGTAGCCCATTTTCATATGGGCTGAAAGTTAAAAAACTTTTTTTTTTTACTTGTTGTTTGTTTGCTTGTTTGAGACAGGATCTTACTCTGTTGCCCAGGTTGGAGTGCAGAGTCATGATCATGGCTCACTGCAGCCTCAATCTCCTGGGCTTAAGAGATCCTCCTGCCTCAGCCTCCCAAATAGCTGGGGCCACAGGTGTGTGTCACCACACTCAGCTAATTTGTTTTATTTTTTTGTAAAGACAGAGGCTATGTTGCCCAGGATGGTCTCAATGATCCACCTGCCTCAGCCTCTCAAAGTGCTGGAACTACAGGTGTGAGCCACAGTGTCTAGCCTTTCACATTTTTATATGGTTGAAAAGAAAATGTTTTTTATTACTGAAAATTACATAAAATTCAAATTTCCATGCTCATAAATAAAAAGTTTTATTGAAACATAGCTATGGTCATTTGTTTGCTTATCGTCTACAGCAGCCTTCATGCTACAATGACAGAGTGAGACCATAGCATTCGAAAGCCTAAAATATTTACTGATTCTTCAGAGAAAACATTTGCTGACTCCTTCTCCAAGTGATGTATGTGAAGAGTTGTTTAATATATTTATGTGTGTCTGCAAATAGCTTATCTTTAGTTTATAAATTAGACATACACAGAACATGATTTATCTCCCTCTGTGTTTTGGTTATATATCCATGGGCTAATCAAACTCTTTCATCAAAGATATCAAATGCCTGAAATTTTTTCCTAATTTCTCAACAATCAACACCTCCTTTTCAAACCATATTTACATAAGTCTTTACTGTTTAAAACACTTTCACATCCATTATTCCATTAATCTCTCACATGAGGTGCCCATGGAAATAATTACTATTTCTGCTTTACAGAGAGGGAAACCAGGCTCTGAGAACTCAGGAGACTTTCCTAAGAGCACTGTTCAGTCAACAAAAGATTCCTGCCCTGACCCCAGAACCCAGGTGCTCCTAAGCAATGAGCACTCCACCTGAAAGACAGAACATAATCACAGCTGAGATTAGAAAAGCCAAAATATAATGAAGGTTAATATTATAAAAACAATTACGGTTCTTTCCTGTGCATGGTTATCTCTGGAAAGATAATCAGGAAGAACTTTCGCCTCTGGCCAAAGAAGAAGTTAGGAAAGACATTATTCTTTTGTTTGAAATTTATGCCATGTACATATGTTACTTATTCAACAAATAAGATGTTCAAGAGTTGTCAAACTAAGACAACCAGGTGAAATCAACTCCCACCAGTAAGAATTGCCTCTCTCTGAGGAAAGATTTTACATGGTTCCAATTCTAAAGGAAAAGAGAAGTTATAATTAAATGTTAGTCGGAGGTCAGCCTAGCACTTGCCGTGAAATCCATTTTGATGGGCCATTTACTTGTAGCCCAAAGAAAATGATGAAGCACATCACTGCTCTTTGTCACCATGCCAGCACCGGCAGGTACCTGATGAGGAGCTTGATGGGGAGTCCTGCCCAATCCATCTGGAGTGCTACTCTTTATTTATTTTCTTTTATTTCTTTTTACTACTAAATGCTACGACTTACAGTAAGATCAGCTATCAATTACGTTTTCTTACCAGTAGCAAATTACGTGGCTATATATTCACAATCAATGTGTTTCTTCAGGAAATGATATTGCACAAAACAGTTTTCTGCACATAGTTGGCAATCATCATTTTTTAAAAAATAATTCAGACTTAGAGTTAAAATGTCAGAGAAATTCTTTACTATTCTAAGCTTCTGAAAACAGTGGGGAATCATTTAGGATGGATGGATGGATAGATAAATAGATAGATAGATAAATTTAGAATATATATCCATCTATCTATCTCTGGCTAGCTAGTTAGAATATACATCACTTATTGATCCTGGCATGGAGAATTAAAAATTTTTTTAAATTATGATTGGATGAACTATTACAGATCATCTAGTCCAATTGTCTTAATCAATGAGGAAACTACCACCAAAGGGGATTTTGTCCAATAAGAATCTTGAAAGTAAAAATCATATATACAGTGAATGTGTCTGCAATCTAGCCCCAACCTACAATTTTAATTTTACCACCATGAACTCTCCTTCACGCAAATTATACTTTGTCTCTCATTCTACTCCCAAACCAGCCATGTTATATTATACTATTTTCCTTGTTTTTTTAAATGATATGAATATCCTTTCCTTTTAATTTTCAAATCCTTATCCTGCCCACTCTTCAAAGCTCTGCTTCCTTGGATTCTTGATGAACTTTATTAGGGTCCATTTCTAGTGGCACTGATTTTTATACATTCATCCTTCTGATGTTTACTGTTATATATGGGTATCTAAAATATAAGTAATTTATATATTTTTGTTGTTAGACCACATTTTCAAACCACATAAAAGACTATCATATAGGGGAAATTTTTTGGTATCTGAATTTTGGTGAAACAATTAAAAATGTTTTTTAAAGTTGAATTAATATACTGTAGTAAATCACCTCGATAAGTTCTCACAAAATAAATGGGTTCTTAATTTATTGGAAGTTTTCTTGTTCTTAAATCACTGACACCCTACTTGAGTAAACCAAGTGACTTGAGAACTTATAAAGCTAAAAAAAAAAAAAAAAAAAAAAAACCCAAAGGATCTTCTAGGCCAAACTTCTAGCCTTTCACATAAAATATGAAGGTCTAAAAAAGATAACGCACCTTACCCAGCACTAAAACTTGTGTCTTCTGGCTCGTTATGCCCATACATTCTCCATTTGATCATATTGCTTCCCCTAACATTTTTTTAGCTGGTGATGTCCACTGCTAAAATGTAAATATGTGTTTTGCTGCTTTGTTACTGTTACCATGTTCATACATTTTTAGAACAAACCATAACCTCATTAAATAACTTAGTCCGGACATATCTTCGGAGTCCTGGATTCTTGTGTGAATTCTTCTAGATTTTCAGATCTGGACTTTAGCCAGTTGGGGTGAAGCAGAGTCCAAGTCACCCAGTCCTCTCTCCAACCACTCTAGACTAAAACCCCTGTTGTCAGATATTTGTGCACCTGTTTTGTGGACCACCTCATAAATTTATATTCACTCCTATTTTATTGCATGATGGTTTAATCATGATTCACTAACAAAAAAATCGATTCTTGTTTAGTCATTGATTTAACATATGCTACCAAATGTCAGTTGCTGTCCTACAACTAGGACACTCTTATTGTTACTTATATTATCAAAAATGATATGATTAAGAATTACCGGAGAGAGATCCAAGATGGCTGATGATTAGCAGCTCGGGCACTTACCTCCCAGTGAAACGTAAAGAACGAGAGGACGCCACACTTTCAGACGAATATTAGTTGCTCACGGACCAGGAGATTCCCAGTGGAGGAGCTCCACGGGTCGCCAGGGCGACTCTTGTGGCCGGCGTGGCGGTTTTGCTGGTGCCTTAGCACGCCAGTTCTTGGTGCAGAGTCCGGAGATTCCCGAGCAGAAAAGCACCATCAATCTTAACACCGCTGTTTTGGCCGGCTCAGTGGATTGCTCAGATTTCGGCGCAGGGAATCAACAAGTTGGACGTCAGAGACCCAGTTAGAAAGTCGGTAATTATAAAGACGACAGACGGACAAATATATAATGAAGGGAAGAAACCAGCGTAAAAAGGTAGAGAATACTCAAAATCAGAATGCCTCTCCCTCTACAGGGGATTGCAATTCCTCATCAGTGACAGAACAAGGCTTAATAGATTACACGTGTGTTCCAATAACAGAAGCAGGTTTCAAAACGTGGGTGATAAGAAACTTCTGTGAATTAAAAGAACTTGTTCTAACCCAATGCAAAGAAACTAAGAACCTTGAAAAAAGGTTTGACGAAATGTTAACGAGAATGGACAATTTAGAGAAGAATATAAGTGAATTGATGGAGCTGAAAAACACAACACGAGAACTTCGCGAAGCATGCACAAGTTTAAACAGTCGAATTGATCAAGCAGAAGGAAGGATATCAGAAGTCGAGGACCAGCTCAGTGAAATGAAACGAGAAGACAAGAATGCAGAAAAAAGGATGAAAAGGAATGAGCAAAGTCTCCGGGAAATATGGGACTATGTGAAAAGACCTAATTTACGTTTGATAGGTGTACCTCAATGTGACGAAGAGAATGAATCCAAGTTGGAAAATACTCTTCAGGATATCATTCAGGAAAATTTTCCCAACCTGGCAAGGCAGGGTAATATTCAACTCCAGGTAATACAGAGAACACCACAAAGATATTCTTCAAGAAGACCAACCCCAAGACACATAATTGCCAGATTTTTTAGGGTTGAAATGAAGGAGAAATTACTAAGGGCAGCCAGAGAGAAAGGTCAGGTTACCCATAAAGGGAAACCTATCAGACTTACAGCAGATCTCTCAGCAGAAACCCTACAAGCCAGAAAAGAGTGGGGACCAATATTTAACATCCTTAAAGAAAAGAACTTTCAACCCAGAATTTCCTATCCAGCCAAACTAAGCTTTATGAGCGAAGGAAAAATTAAATCTTTTGCGAACAAACAAGTACTTAGAGAGTTCACCACCACCAGGCCTGCTTTACAAGAGCTTCTGAAAGAAGCACTATACATATAAAGGAACAACCAATATCAGCCTTTCCAAAAATATATCAAAAAGCAAAGAACTTTAACACAATAAAAAATTTACATCAACTAATGGGCAAAACAGCCAGCTAGCATCAAACGCCGTTATTAAACTTATATATATTTTAATTGGATAAAAAGCCAAAACCCATCGGTATGCTGCATCTGGGCCCATCTTACATGCAACAATACACAAAGACTTAGAGAGAAGGAGGAAGATTTACTAATCAAACAGAGAGTAAAAATAAAATAATAAACAAAAAGCAGGAGATGCAATTCTCGCCTCTGATAAAGTAGACTTTAAAGCAACAAAGATCAAAAGAGGCGAGGAATGACATTACATAATGGCAAAAGGGTCAATGCAACAAGAAGAGCTAACGATTCTATAGATCAACGAGATAGAAAATTAACAAGGATATTCAGAACTTGAACTCAGACCCGGAACAAGTAAACTTAATAAACATTTATAGAACTCTCCACTTCAAATACACAAAACAGACATTACCACCTCACACCTATTCCAAAGGTGACTATATAATTGGAAGTAAATCACTCCTCAGTAATCGCATAGCATTTCATAGGTTTAAATTAAATATTGGTTGGCTGTTTGTTTGTTATCTTCTTCCCTTATTCCTTCCTGACTACATCATTAAGTATAATTATCAGTATAAAAGAGGTTTTCAATACCCATTACTAAATTGCATTCTAGCCTGGGCGAGAAAGCAATACTCCCATTCTCTCTCCCTCTTTCTTTTCCTTCTCCCTCCTCCCCATTCTCTCTCTCTCTTTCTCTTCCTTTTTCCTCCTTCCTATTCTCTCTCTCTAAAAAAAAAAAAAAAAAAAAAAAAGAATTACCATTAAGTAAATACTTATTGTATGTCAGGTACTATAATAGGCACTTTACACACATCTTCTCAGTTAAAGAGTTAAAGGTCTCACCCCAAGTTGTGGGACTGCAAGTAAAAATCAGGATTTAAACCCAAGTCTGTCATCATCTGAAGCATAGGTCAGCAGAGAAGAGTTTTTGCCCTTCAAGGTCTCATGTCTAGTGTTAGAGAGAGATCGCTGTCATGATGATTAAATTCACAGGGTTCAAGCTATTATTCAGATAAGTACAGGTATCATTGAGCATGGTGGAAGGAATCATAACTCTTCTGAGGGTAGTCAGCCAAATCTTTGAGAAATATGTGACATTTGGGCAGAATCTTAAAGAACGACTGAAAGTTTGTTAAATAGGAGAAAGATGGCTTTATGGGTAAAGGAAACCTTATGGGAAATGACACATGGTTTTTACAAAGTAGCATATTTTAGGAACTAAAAGGAGTTTGGCATGACTGAAAGGTAGCTCTTGTGGAAGCTGAAGAAGCTTGGGGCTTGCAGGCCAAGTAATGAAGTCGGGACCTCACCTGTTAGAAATAATCCCTAAAGGCTTTGAAGCAAAGCAGTTGACATTGTCAACTATTAGATTTAGAAAGCTCACAGTGGTGTGAAGTATGAATTAAATAAGACTGGGGTGGGGTGAGGCAAGTTAGGAGGATATCATAACAGCACAACTGAGAGAAAAGAAGTAATTAAAGTAAGATAGTGAAGGTGGAAATAAAAACATATTAAAGAAATATTTAGGACATTTAATCAACAGTAGCTTATGACCAGTTTGATATTACTACCTGAAGAAAGAAAAGAATTTAAGATGATGCTCAGATTTCTGGCTTAGGTAATAAGAATAATTTTTAATCCATTACACAGGGCAGGTAGAAGCAAAGTTGGTGAAGAAAGATAACAAGTCCAGTTTCAGAATTGCTGACTTTGGTGTATGTGTGGAACATTCAGATAGAGATGTCGAGATGACAGCCGTACCGGAATGGAGCATCAGATATTTCTAGGAGAGAGATGCCAAGTAGGCAGTCATCAGAGTACAGGTAGTAATTAAAGTCAAATGTTTATTCTACAAACATTTATTGAATGCCTATTCTGTGCCAGAAACTGTTTTAGATGCTGAGGATACAGAAGTTGACAAACAGGTTAAAGAAAAAAGTCTAGCCTTCTTGGAGCCAACATTCTAGTGAAGGTTACACTTTAGAGCATACAAATAAATCCACAATAACAAATTTGTGTTAAGTTCCAGAAAGGAAAAGCATACAGTGCTATCGAAAAGGAATAGCAGGGGCCATGTAATCTAGACTGAGTTGGGGAGGAGGAGGTGGTCAGAGCCTCTCTTAACATGGGCATTTAAACTGACATGAAAGCCTGATAAAGGGTTAGCTAAGTAAAAATCACCCCTAGAGGGAATAGCATATGTGAAGACCCAAAAACTAGAAAGGGTTAGTTTTGTATTCAAGATACTGAAAAAGGTCAGTGTGGTTGGGACATAACACATGTACCCAGGATGAGACGTAGAAAGTGGTGAGTTCAAAGAGATTTATTTATGCAGGGAAGGTGTATCACTTGAGACACAAATTAATCAATCGATCATCAGAGTGTGGAATGCAGGAAGTCAACGTTTAATAAAAGAGGCAAGGGAAGTAAAATGTACAAAAGAAACCTAGATTTTGATCATTTCCAGAACAATATTGTATCTACTAATGAGCCCCTTTCTCCCAATTAATGTAAATATATGAGTCATTATTTATGGCTAATTTATCCACCAGAAGTGTTCTCTTCTGGGAAGTAGAAGGAGGAATCCACAAGACACTTTGATGAAACTAAAGAACTCATGGAATGAATAAACAAAATGTGAAATAGCCATACAAGAGAATACCATTGAGACATACAGAGGAATGAAATACTGATACATACTACAACGAGGATGACCCTTGAAAGTACTATGTTCAGTTAAAGAAGCTAGATTCACTGGAAACCATCATTCTCAGCAAACTGACACAAGAATAAAAAAACAAACACTGCATGTTCTCACTCATAGGCAGATGTTGAACAATGAGAACACGTGGGCATAGGGAGGGTAACATCACACACTGGGGTAGGTTGGGGTTGGGGAACTAGGGGAGGGACAGCAGGGAGTGGGGAGGCTGGGGAGGGACAACACTGGGAGAAATGCCTGATGTAGGCAACGGGGGACAGAGACTGCAAACCACCATGGCATATACCTGTGCAATAACCCTGCGGGATGTGTACATGTACCCCAGAGCTTAAAGTACAATTTTTAAAAAAAGAAGCTAGATTCAAAAGGCCACATATTGTACGATTCCAATAATAGGAAATGTTCATAGTAGGCAAATCCTTAGAGACAAAGTAGATTAATGGCAGCCAGGCGCTGGGGAGAGGGGAAAATGGGGAATGATTGCTTGATGGGTACAAGTTCTCTTTTGCAGTGTTGAAAGTGTTCTGGGATTTGATAATGGTGGATGTACATCTCTATGAATATACTGAAAACCACTAAATTGTATACTTTAAATGAGTAAGCTTTGTGGTATGTAAATTATAGATCAATAAAGCTGTTTTTTAAATGTCATAGGATACCTCCTTGCATTCTGATAGTGTCAATATATGACACACTAACAAACATAGACCTAGATAGTTTGCTTATATAGGATTTTGCCAGAATTAATTTTTAAAAAACTAGTATCATCTTTAATGATTTGTGACTAAATGAGTTATGTCTGTATTTAACAATGACTTTGGAAATTCAGTTCCATAAGATTAATTTTTTACCTGGAAAGAAACTGAAAACACTTTCAGTAATCCTTCACAAATACATGAAGACGACAAGATCCATATGTCTTATAAAATGTTGCCATTTACTGCCTTATGAAAGTACAATCAGGAAGTCTCGTCCTTCGTGCTGAACGATAAGACTGATCAAAAATGAGGCAGAGTTATAACACATTGGGGCTTTAATGAGGTTTTGGATTCTATCTCACATAAAATATTCATCAATGAACCAGAGGAGGTGTTTTGCACATAATTTATTCTCCCAGCACTAACCTACAAGTTTATTTCGCTAAGAAGATAGAGAGGGATTAAATTCATCCAATATTTTGAAGACTGTCAAGGTAAAATTTAAAATTTTATTATGTTTCTAGTTTAAGAAACCTAGTGACTTATCAGGATGCTGAATCCTTATAATGGCAAGTATTCAGAAAGTATTAAAAAAACAAATAGACTTATCAGTTTTTCAACTTTCCCTTGATACTTAATGATCAAAAAATGAATAATTACCTGAAATTCATATCAACCTGAGGAACATTGCTTAACACTTCTGTTATGGATATGTAGAGAAAAATAGATACATACATACATATATGCACATGCATACACACATACGAATATATGATGGAGACTCCATCAAATTAACACATTCCTTAGGAAATAAGATGTAAATAAATGAATAAATAATCAAGCAAACTAAATAGGAAAGCTGCTCAAGAATAGCAGATTTAAATATTGATGAATAAAAATACTTTAGTATTTGACAGGTCCCAACTTATATCTATTTACAAATGTGATCCTCACATCTGCTCTGTTAAATGAGCAGTGCAGAAAGAACAACCCCATTTTGCAAAGGGTCAAAATGAGGCTTGGTAAGCTAAAGCCACTGTATGCAGACTCACACTTCTAGTAGGTGGCCTATCCAATTTTACACCAACTCAAATCTTCTGACATCAAGTCCAGTACATTCTGACATGACAATATTCTAGCATTATTTTTACTATTATTATTAATGTTATTTTTATTATTGTGGGATAAAAATATACACAAAAGTCAGATAGAAAGTAAATAATGGCATAAGATATAACAGAAATGGTCTGTAACAACCGACTAGTGGCCCAGAAAATGTATTCTAGAAAAAATAATTGATTTTGTTGATTTTCATCATTGTTTTTTGTTCATTTCACAAAGAAAAGTAAGGCACTAAGATACATCTATACATACGAAATGATTGTCTCCCCCAGGATATGATCAATTCTCAACTATCCATGGACTTACAGGAGCAAAGATTATTTAGATTTTTTTTTTTTAGTCTCTTGGAATTTCAAATTCTCACATCAGTAGGTATTTCCTCTTAACAAAAACAAATTATTTTAGAAACCCACAAATTTTCTGGCTTTTATTGGCTTTTATTCTTCTCCAACTAGATAAGCATCTCTTAACCAAATAATCATTGCTTCAATAGAGATTATTTTATTCATTATTTTGCTTCGTGCTCCAAAATTTACACAAAATTTGAAGAATGAGAAATGGCATTAGAAGGGAACAATAGAAAAACAGAAGAGAAAAACACTTTTTAAACAATGCTTGCAGAAAGTAGAATAAGTTATCTGTGAGTAACAACCAAATACAAACTGAAATTGAAGTATGGGGCTAGAAACCAGTTAGGGAGTTTATCAAACTTGGAGTTGATTAATATGGATTCTCACTTAAATCGAGGAACTCATTCTTGGAATGATTTCTAGTCATTCTTATCTTTGGAGGGCAGAATAGATGTTGTTGAGTATGAAGGAAGGGAAATTGCAATCTTGAGGGATCACTATCGTGTTAAAAATCAACATAAGCAAGGTGTCAAAAGTTGAAGGCTTTTGAGTCACCCTATCCAATTGCAGTTATCTTAGCTCTCAGATCAATACACCTATAAGTAGCCATCATATGATTTAACTGATAGTGTCCCAGACAGTGAAAAATTCAATACTGTGACCTGTGAAGTGATTTCACCTATCCCTCATCCAGCAGTAGAGGATCGATCCCCACAGCCAAAACCTCAGCCTCTGTGATAGTAAGCGTTTGTAATAAGTAGAGTGACCTAAATGGTAATGTCTATCCATTGGGGAGAGAGAGAGAGGCCCTCCAAAGTGCAATAAATCTCATTATTCATTTACTTCTCCTTAACAGTTCTGCTGCTTAACTAATGATAGTTTTAATTGTTAATTCATAGGTTAACTTGACAGTCTAGTTTATTATTATTGTAACTTTGAGTTGTAATAAATGTCTCGAGTATTCTGTTATTAAAATTATACTGAAATCTCATTTTAACTATTTCTTTTTATTTTTTAAATTCTTTTTTTATAGAGTCTCATTCTGTCTTCCAGGATGGAGTACAGTGGCGCAATCTCGGCTCACTGTGACCTCTGCCTCCCAGTTCCAGCAATCCTCCCACCTCAGCTTCCTAAGTAGGAGTACACAATTACAGGTGTGCACCATCCCATCCCAGGATAATATTTTCTATTTCTTATTTTTTTTGTGGAGACAGAGTTTTGCCATGTTAACCAGGCTGGTCTCCAACTCCTGACCTCAAGTGATCTGCCCATCCCTTCCTCTCAAAATGTTCCTACACCTGGCCTTTCATTTTAATATTTTAGCTTATGAATTCTTTTCATATAAGATGGTAGACTTTTTAAAATTCAGCTTAAGTTTATTCTGTGGTATATTTCACTCATATTTTTCTTACTAGAAGCTTTGGGGGAAAAATGTTGGTTTTGAAGGAAATGTATTTTCTTTGATAACTTGGCAACATGCAAACCTGTTCCCTCTCTTGCAGAATTCATGTAGGAAACAGTCTTTCACTTTGTTGCAAACTACAAGGAAGAAGAACCAAAGGGAGTCATGGGGGAAGGCACAAAGACAGCAAAATATCCTCTTTAAGTGTACATGTGATCATGTCACATGTCTCTAAAATTACACATACTCCAAACTCCTTTTTGCCTGCAGAATAGTTTAAACATTTCAATGGACCTTCAAAGGCTTTTCAGAAACTTACCCCTACCTCCTTTTTCATCCTCAGTTTCTACTACAAACCTACACAAATTCTGCATTTCAGAGATATCTACCGACTTACAACCACTTGGATATGCCATACTGTTTCGCGTCTCCATGCCTTTGCACCTGCTATTTCCACTACCGGAACTGCCATCCTTTTCCGAGTTTCCACTTTTGATAAACTCCTACTCATTCTGAAAGACAGGTCCCATCTGTATGAGCTTCCCTGAGCCACCCAAACAACTACCCACTCCCTTGTACATGTGCCAACCCTATACCTATTATTTATCTCATTGTTAAGTTTATTATACTTCACTGTCATAATTTGTCCTTAAATACATTTTTAATCAATCTATAAGTCTCTTCCAAACTGGACCGGTATGCCATTCAACTTCATATTATTAGTAATTAGCACAGTTCCTGGTACACAAAAAATGTTCCATAAAAATTTCTGTATAAATCTGAAGTATTCATGACCTAAGGAATGAAATATCATCTCTTAAAGAGTAATAATTTTTTAAAAATATAAAATAAAATAATTTCACATATTAATGTATGTACAATAAGACAATCACGAGTTTACATATTCTGTTTTATCATCTGACAAGTATGTTGATTATTTTTACTTGAATAACATGAATATAAAAAGTAAATAATGGGTTTCATTGACCAACACTTAATTCTAAACAGTAAGATTTTAAGTTAAATGTATATCTGTCTTAATGTCTCAAGTTGCTAAGAAGATATTGATTATCTAGACACTAAAAAATAGTTTCCAGATAAAATCTGCACATCTATGTTCTTTGTATTCATAGTCACAGACATCTACTAGGAAGCTAAATGTGTAAATTCAGGTGAATTTCTGAAACACATAAAACATTCTAATTACTTGGGTCAATGGGTTGATAGGAAACTTAGTCCCAGGACTAACAAGCACACAGAACACTAAGCTTCAGGATGGGATTTTCAGGTTAGGAGAATTGGGTACTAACCAGCCATATGAACCTGTGCAGGGGACTTCTTTCTGACCTGCAGTTTCCCCCTCCGTAAAATTAGGGGCCTAGATGATGTCACCTAGAGTCTTCCAGGTCTCACACCCTGTCAAGCTATGGATTGTTTCGAGTTACAGTAAATGATGAGGGAGGTTAAGCGATATTTATTGGTAGACGGCAAATAAGAGACCTGCTTCTCAATTCACCAATCTAATTTTCCCCCCTCACCTTTGAACACAAAACATAAAAAATAAAACAAATTAAAAACAAAAATAAGATGCTTTTCTTATATGCAACACATTTAATATGGGTGGACAAATAAACATTTGTTCTTGTTCATTATAAAAAAATATTGAAACTACTATCACTTTGAGTCATCGTAGAAGATGTACATTTTGTTATACATAGAAACATTAAACAACTAACACGTTCATATTTATATAGGATTTACTGTTTGCCAAAGCACTCATGTATAATGCCTTGTTTAATCTTTGAAACATCGCTGAGAGTGAGGACCCTTTGATTTAGACAGAGGATGGAACAGAAAGGTTCAGTGTACTGCCTGAGGTCCAGCAACTAATAAATTAGAGCTAAGATTCAACTGTCAGTCTCCAGATTCAACTCAGCTTCATTCTGTATCAATGCAACCCCTCCTTCCAGTCATATGATTCATGCAGAGGATGTAGCTAAGTGGGAAAAGAAGAGATTGGAAGGCTCATCTATTTATTGAAAAACTATTTACCAGGCACATATTCTATGCCAGACACTGTGCTAGATGCCAGGGAATATCAAACCTCACACGATCCCTGCCCTTCTGGACTTCTAGCTCTTACGCTTCCAAGAGAGATTAAAGTGGATAAAATGAATTGTATGCCATGGGCACATGTTACAAGTGGGACATAAAGATATAAGCAAGGAACTGTGGGAGCCCATTGAACAATTTGTCATGTTCATGAAAATCACAGATAGCCTCTGGCATTTAGCTAGGCCTTGAAGAGGGAGGAGTTTTTCAATAGGTGAACACAGGAAAGGAAGGCATGCCAGCCTGGAAAGAGCAGCAGGAATGACAGCCCAGATGGATGAGAGTGCAAAGCTCACCTAGGAAGGTAGTTCTTTTGGCCAGTATGGCCAGATGAAGACTGCATGGGCATAGTTTGGTTCAGAAAAAGCCAGATCGGCCCTGAGGCAGCAAAGTTAAACATCCTCTCCATGTTTTTCATTCTCCAAGCTTTGCCAGAGAGGATGTTTACTTCCTCTTGCCTTCAGAATATCCTTAAGAATGGTTCTCAAAGTGTGGTGCCCAACTCAACAGCACTGGTATTATCTGAAGTTGTGAGAAATACAAATTCTCAGGCCAGGATCACAAATTTATCAAATCATCAGCTCTGAAAGTGGGGCCCAGAAATCTGTGTTTTAGTAAATACTATAGGTGACTGTGATGTTCACTCAAATTTGAGAACCACTGCTTTAAAGGACTTCTGCCAATTTGAATATCCTTACACCAAAAGACATCAGTTCTAACCTAGAATTACCAACATGCTCCTGAAATCTACAGGCTAACTTTCTGTAGGGGGCAGTGAAGCTTGCAAAATGGACTATTTGGGACTAAACTAGGAATTTATGCTGAGGCAGTGAGTCATAACTTTTTAGGACTACTGAAAGGAAGATTTAAGCATCCATTGTTAATTTGAGTAGATGCCATCTGTGGCCCTACTGTCCTTGGAATAAACTTTTGTTGTGACACAGAACTTATTGTTAGCCTTCTGTAACATCATATTTTGAATGGTGCAGAAATAGAAATTGTGAAATGCTCTTTATGGAACACCCATGTCATCTTCAAAAATGACAGTTAGAGAAGAGAGGGTGGGCACATCCATTTCTCTACAGTCTTTGTGTTTGGCTTAAAACTGGTTGTAATTCAATTTGATAAATGATCACAAGCTCTCTTTATGTCATCCGATGACTAGGCTAAGAGTGGTAATGGGAAATAAGTCACAACTCTTGTTTTTGAGAAGTTTAGTCCATTTCTTTAGAATAACCAAAAAATCTTCTTGTTTTTCCCCAGTCATCCCCAGGAGTTTCTCTGGTCCCTACATGTGGTTTCCTCCTGGAATACTCGGCCAGCTTCACTTTCTGTGCCCATCAAAATCTGTCAAAGCCACGCTCAAACGCCACCAGTTTTCCTCAGCTAGATACCATCTCCTTTTAGACAATGCAGGCCAAATAATTGTTTTTCACTTACAGAGTTCTGTAGCCTTCTGAGACTGCAGTACAGATCTATAATATTAATAATATTCTAATTAGTTCCTGTATGTCCTGTAAGAAAATCTTGAAGCAAATAATTTCTAATTAAAAAATACAACAGATCAAATTTTCATTAAACCAAAATAAATAAAACTCTTCTTTCAATATATATTCCTCATTTTAGTCTTCTTCTTCTTCTTCTTCTTTTTTTTTTTTGAGATGGAATCATGCTCTGTCACCCAGGCTGGAGTGCAGTGGTGCTATCTCAGCTTACTGTGACCTCCGCCTCCCCAGTTCAAGTGATTCTACTGCCTCAGCCTCCTGAGTAACTGGGATTACAGGTGCCCACCACCATGCCTGGCTAATTTTTGTGTATGTGTGTTTTTTTAGTAGAGACGGGGTTTGACCATATTGGCCAGGCTTGTCTCGAACTCAGGACCTCCGGTAATCCACCCATCTCAGCCTCCCAAAGTGCTGGGATTACAGGCGTGAGCCACAGCACCTCGACTCATTTTAGGCTTCTTAAGGTGAGGGTGGCACTCAGACTTCACAAATATTTAATTTTGCCTGACAAACATGTGAAGGATTTTAGGATTTTGTCGTTGTATGAAGAAATAAAGAATAAAATTACTTATGAATTTTAGGCTTGGAAGTACGCAAAAAGGAGCCTAGTGTTGATGGAAGTTTAGGGGGCAAGTGGGAGGGCTGGGAATAGACTGTAGGCTACCTGGCTGCACTTTCTAGGTCCTTCCTAATTAGCATTAATGGGTAATACATACTTGCAGTATCACACAGGACAGCAGAATCTTTTTGAGATAATTGATTGCTACTAGAAATGTTTGAGAAATAGAGTTTATTTGTTGCCAAGCATGGCTAAAATCTGATCTGGATCTAAATGATAAAAATAAATAAATAATCTCCATATCAGCAAACCAATAGCATTTTGAATTTACATATGATTTTCTACATGATATTTTATTTAAGCCTAACAATAGCTCTGTCCTACCCTAGTATCTTGCCACAGATGGGCATTCAATGCATCTTTAAGAAGGGACAAAACAAATGATAGCCAAGTTAAGGATTAGTTCCATTTTATAGATGAAAAACAGAGGTGACGGAGTCAGAAATGGTCAAGGTGAAGGAGAATAGAAGCTTCTTGAACACAGTCCGTTCCTTTCCCCACATCACCCTGCACCACAGTCTAACAGACCTGGGCACCACTCCTTCCCTTACATGTAAAAACTGCTTATACTTTTCATATTTTCAAGAGAAAGAGTGTCCTCATGATATTCCTCTGATAAACGTTAGCTATGGATAGAAACTCATAGCTAATCAGCCACTTCTGACACATCAGGGGGAAAAAAAACTAGTCAACTAGATTGATTGACCACATTTTTTACTTTTCAGAGGAATAGGACAGTTTCCCCCCTCATTCCTTAAGTCAATGATAAAGAATCCTTCCAATTCTGTACTTGAGCACAAGGAACAAATGTTAGGAGTAATAACTCAATATTAACATAGTAAATTTTGCTGTATAGATTATGAAACATCTTCTTAAAGTCCTGTTTTCTACATGGTATATGTAACATCAATGACATAAATTCCTCTGAAAAATTTTCTGTGTGCAGAGACATCTGCTGCCTGGCCAATATCTATTCTCACTTCCTCCTTATTAACACAATCTCTACATTGTTGATAGCAACAATGTGCCCAGCTACATATCCTAGCCGCCCTTATAGATAGGTGCTAAAATTTAAAAAATTTTAAGAGGTACTTCAGAGAAGGAGAAACCATTCCATTGACAGGCCTTTCTTTTTTCCTACATTTCTATTTCTAAAACTCAGATGTGACGGTTGGAGCTGCAATAGACAGACAGACATCTTTCGACCATGAATTGACCTTGAAGATGGAAGCTACAGAAAAGGAATGCAGAATAGAAGGACTGAGAAAAACTGAGAGGCTGATGAAATCATAACATCACCATACCAACCTCTTGACTTCTATGTCAAGGGAAAATTAATTCTATTTAGTTTACTAATATTACTTAGATTTCTGTTACTAGTTGACCAATTTAATCATAACTGATTAGTCCCCCAAAATATGAGGAAGACAAAGAGCTAGAAAAAATTTGATTACGACTGTATTTTAAAATCAAAGAGGAACTGAGTAATAGATGGACCAGTGTCCCATGCTAATATGGGCTAGGAGAAGATGATGATTTTCCCTAAATATGACAACCAGAAATGGAACGTTATCAGGAGTCTGAGTCATGCCAGAAAGAAGATGATGATGTTTGCAAACCTGCATAATGATGCAATAGAGATGGAGGAATGGGGAAAGGTGAATGAGGATAAGCATGAGGATTTTAGAGCAAAATGTCAGTGAAGCCATAGGAAAAGAAGCTGCTTGGGACTGGAGGGGAAGAATAACCAGCCCCCCAGACACATGGGCCAAGAAAAGAAATGTTACGCACCAGAAAAGAAAGAAATTCCCTCATCCAAGAGGTTCGGGAAAAAAAATTCTTTTCCTTGCAATACCTGGCACAGGATGTTTTAGAAGGGTATGCACACAATTAATGTATGTTGATTAATGTACAGCTATCCAAAAAAACAGATAGAAGCTCACTGGAGAAGGCTTATTCTCAAAATAGTGGATAAAACATACAGTTTCATCCAAATCCTTTCTCAGTCTCCTTTAACTGTCACTAAACAACCTCTAAATTATAAGGTGAAAACACACACACACAGAATTATAGTAAAGCAAATACATGTAGTCAAAGCCTCATAGCACGAAGGAATGAGAAGTTAAACACACTCAGCATTAACTCGTGACCACTGTTTAAAACTCCATGCTCCATATTTACACATTCATTTTTCTAGTGCAGAGGTTCTCAGCCGGGGTGATCTGGCCCCCAGGGACACTGAGCAATGCCTGTATTCCTGATTGTCATAACTAGGGTAGGAGGAGGGATGCTGCTGGCATCCGGTGGTTAGAGGCCAGGGATGCTGTTAACCAACCATTCTGCAATGCACAGGACAGCCTCCCACTTCCAAACCAAAGACTTATACATATCCAGCAACAATGCCAGCTACTTCAAGATTATGGACATATTCTCTCCAATGTTGACAGTCTTTAAGTTCATGTAATATTTTTCAGAGTACCCAATAAGAAAATACCTAGCAGTGTAGGATCATGAAAATGTAATGTGTGGTCTATAATTCTTGGCATGACCCAGCTTCCAATGTGTTTTTTTTGTTGTTGTTGTTGTTGTTCACAGGAAGCTTGAAATGAATCATAGCCACAGTTATTAAATATACACTAATTGGCAAGTACAATGTGAAAAACTTTACAAAGATAAATCTTATTGAATCTACAGAACATTACTGAGGGATAGGTGTTAGTATAAAGTCCCATGGCCAAGGTCACAGCACTTATAAATAACAGAGGAACCCAGTACATGTCGACAATGGGAAGGTTAATATGTAATCATAAAATGGTTGCTATTCTGGATATCTATGTTCTCTAGTGAGTTGAGGTGGTTTTTTTTCCTTTATGTTCATAAAGACAATAACTTTCTTGCACAGAATGCTTCCTGAAATGTACTGTTCATTTCTGCACTTTATTTGACATACCATATTGAGCATAATTTAATCTTCTCTTGACACGTCAGGGCAGTTATGATGAATATCCACATTGCCCTGTATTAGAGCAAATAAAATGTTCAGGGCTTCCTGTCACTTCACTAGATAGCTCCAACGCTTTTAGAGTTTTTCTGTCTGATTTTTACCATTTTTCTGCCTCTTTTTAACTACAGCCACTGTGCCTACATTCAGATGCTTCCAGTCTTCTATGGGATAGAAAAAAAAGAGAACTGTTTAAAAACAAAACAAAAACAGAATGATTAGAACTTAAAAATAAGCTCCTAAAAGAAACTCCCATAACGTAGAGGGAGAGGGGATGGAGGTGAGAAGGAAGAAGAGCTGAGACTATATAGGCTTCTGGGTATCAATTTCATCTGCATCAAATTCCTTTTGGCGTTATTTCTTGGTTTACAACTGAGTTCCAACTACCTGAATTTGTTAAATCTATAAGATTCAGACTCATGTGGTATTAAAATACAGATAGTATTTTAATCATGATAATTTTTAAAATCCTATATTTGGCTATATTATAATGGGATGTTATATTATGTATCTACCAAGCTATGCATGACACTTAAACCCAAATTATCAATAAAATCACATTTCCTAGACAAATCTTAACAATACTTTTAGTTTTGAAACATGCAGCTCCCATTTTTAAACTGCAAAAGGATCAAAACACTAATAAAATTTTCAGAAGTAATAAATGTGACAAGATAATGTGAAGTTTTAAAGGCTTTCTTACTCTAGGCTAAACTATATTTCTGCAATGAGGCCCACAAGACCATTTGGAGTTCTTTTTTTTCACTCTATCATTGCTCCTTTGGAAAACAGAAAGGGCCTTTATCAGTACTTTGCAATTGCAGATACAAAACAGTGCACTGACAGAGATGCCGCAAAGTTTAACTAGGAAAAATACAATAGGACACATCAGTGCTTCTTGAAAAATCACAGAAAAACCATGATAAATGTGCTAAATAATCAATCAGCCCACAGTTTAAAAAAATCACATTTAAATAGATTTTCTATATAGTTTTATATAAACAAAATAGGTGGTAAACTGGACCCATGCCTTAGCAGGCTGAAAGCTGATATTGAAACTGTCAGTGGTCAGGTACCCAGAACTTGGCATGTCAGAGTGCTGCATTGCTTCTGTAGCTCACCACTCGCCTCTTGCAAATCAAGATTAGCTGCTGGCTTGTGAGAATGTTCCCTTGGGTACCTAAATGCTGCTACCAGCAGTTTTATTACATTCTGCCATGACTTTGTGAAGCTGAGCAAGCTGTAGCCTCTGCACGAAGCTCATCATGGAGAGCAGAACAACGCAGAGTTTGGAGCATGCTAACTAGTAAATGAAATTTTAGGGTGCATTAGCTTTATCCTAGGAAGCATGGCACTTGGCTTATTTTGAAATAATGAGTTAGCTTGAGAAGAGATAAAACTTCTGCCTTTCTTCTAAATCATGGTTTTGTGTAGCTTAGGTTTTCAAAGAAAATAATTTATTTGTCCAGTGCAATAATTAGTATGAAATTATCATTGCAGTTAAGATTTTTTAAAAACTTCATTTGCTACGTATCAAAATAGCTATCCCATTAGGAGCTGAAGACACAGTTCCTGAAAAGGTGACTGAGTTTTTCTCTGGAAATTTTATAGGCTCTTCATTTGTTCTAAAATAAACCATAATTTGATACCCAGGTGCCAGGCCCTTTGCAAAGTACTCAGGATGCAAAGATAAGTCATACATGGCCCCTGCCTTCCAGGGCTTAGTGGTCCTGCCAGGACACCAAGCTGCTTCCCTGTGTACCCTGAGTAGATCATGGGACAGGACACATCAGGCTTGAAAGTCACCCCAAAATTGATGGTCTCAGCTGCTGATGCTAGGTTTCCACGAATAGGAAAACATGAGCTTAAAAATGGATATATCTATTCTAAAAAGATCCCAGAAAATTATAACTACAGAGGGTAAGTTTGTAGCAACACATTAGTGTGATATCATACAAATAAAGTGTTGATACATCTTATGGCACTTCTTTTTCTCTCTCTCTACATCCCATTAAAATACACAAAACCCAAAAATATGACCTGACATCACTGTAGCAATAAAAGCTAAACTAATAATATCTAACAACAGTTTTTCAGTACCTAGGAGAAATCAATACTCATCTGTGTAAGATGAACATGTGGCCTCATCCCCAGCTGATGTGTATATACAGGCTAGAAAAGTTGCAGAAGCCACCAGTCACTCTCACTGTGTAGATACCTCTCAAGCCTGCAGAAACCAGAAATCTTACATCTCCCCTTCCCACATAAATTGCAATATGGAAATACAATAAATAAATGGTTAACTAAGCCATCTAAGATGACTTTTTTCCTCTCCCCTGGCATTTGCTTTTTCCCTAAAGGAGCATTAGTGGATTACCCTTATATAAAAAGATGAAGACTTTAATGCCCAGTGGTACAGAAATTCCAAGTAGGATGTAATATAAAGTTGGTGAGTGGGCACTAAGGAAGCTAGGAGGAACTCTGACCATTGTATACTCTGTTTCTGGAAAAGCAAAAACTAGAAATTTTTTAACTTACAAGGGGTGAAAAATTATCTTCCTCAGAGCCAAAGAAGTATCTTCTATATTGGAAGCAGAAGATACTTCCTTATTTAGGCAGAGCCATACAAATAGACCTCCCAAAAATTAGTGAAGAGCTTTGTACAAATCAATTACACTGTCATAGAAATTACTGAGGAATAAGGGAAAACAGAGAATCCTCACTGTTGGAAAACTCCAGGGTTGGATTAATGCTCAAGGAAAAGTAAACATTTAGGGGTGGGGGTGGGGGACAAAAAACAACACAGGTGGACCCATGCTATAAAACTGAAATAAGGAAAAGTTGTTCTGAACGTGCAGGAAAAAAACCATCGTTCTTAAAAAAAAAAATGGAATTTAATATTAATGAAAAAACTGAAAATGTCTGTTCTGGGCTCTCAAATAAATACATGAAATAGTACACTTGTTAAGGTTAGGGATAAATGATAAGATAAAAAGATAATTTATGTAAATATGGTCTAAAATTATTAAGGGTCCTGGCTGAGAAAAGCAAGGTAACAATAACCAAATTAATCCTACGTTGGAATCGGAAAAGAACAAAACTGGCACTATAATAAAATTAAATCAGCCATGTGCAGTGGCTAACACCTGTAATACCAGCACTTTGGGAGGCCCAGGCAGGAGGATCACTTAAGGTTAGGAGTTCGGGACCAGCCTGGCCAACATAGTGAAACCTCATCTCTACTAAAAATACAAAGATTAGCCTGGCTTGATTGCCTGTGCCTGTAATCTCAGGTACTTGGGAGGCTGAGTCAGGAGAATCACTTGAACCTGGGTGGTGGAGGTTGCAGTAAGCCAAGATCATGCCATTGCACTCCAGCCTGGAGACAGAGTGAGACTCCGTCTCAAAAAAAAAATTAAATCATTGATGTAAAGAGGAAATTCTCCCAAGAATCAGAAAAGGTGAAAGATATGAAAGTGAAGAAAATAAAAATAGTAAAGACTGGAGATTTATCTTTACAAGTAATTTTTAATCCCTAAGCACAAATCTTAAAGAGTAGAATAGAAATAATAATCAAGAAAATATTTCCTAAGCTGAAGACTGACCAGAGTCTGAGATTATCATGTTCCAGACAAAATGTAATCAATCCAGCAAATAAAATGACTGACATGTGAAGATTCAACCTTCTGCTATCCAAAAGCAGTGAGAGCCAGATGTGGTAAATTACCTGTGGCTTCTGCATTCAAGACAGTCAGACCCAGTTCAAATCATAGCTTTACTACTTAAAAGCTGCATAAATATGGGCAAGTAACTGTGTCACGCTTGCCATAAAATTCTACTTCAAGAAGCTTTATCACATCAACACATCCCACTCCCTAATGAAAAATCTCTTTCACTGATCTCCTACTGCATCTGACTCAGACTGAGTAGGCTTCCTTATTCCTCACTCCATATTCCACAGTCCTCATTCACCAGGGTATGTCTAAAAGGAATGGTGAAAGAAAAGGAAAGGAAAGGTAAGAGAAAGAAGGAAGTAGCTTTAAGGTCATTTTCCCTCGAGTAATAGCAACTGCCTTCAAAAGAGGATCACAGCTAACCTTTAATAAAATATCTCAGATGATATGTTATTCATCCTCCAGAGGTAATATCCTTGTCTTATTGTAAAGACAGGTTTGCTTTGGTAGCTAGACATTTCCTTTATTAGCTTATTTCTGCCATTCATTTTCACTACAAATTCATTTTCATAAATCTGAATCATTGCAAAATCCAAATAAATAGCCTCCAGTAACTTCAATAACCATCTTAGCCATCTCACTAATTCAACTTCTAAAATGATCTTTCCCATGGACTTACTTGAAAGCTCCCTAGGTTAGAGTCAGTCTCCAATACATTCATTTTCTATGACCAGCTGATTTCTATAGGCTTTCACCTTCTAGGAAGGCTGACTTGGGTCCTCTACAAAGAGGAGCACTTGATATACTCAGGCGCTTTTAAATATAGCCCAAACTCTGTCTCCATTCTTTACAGATTCAATGCCTAAAGCTGGGGTTTTTACAACGAATGCAAGCTCTAAACAGCTTCTTCTCTTTTGTCTCTAAGTATCATTTTCATTATAAGTTATAAATAAGGACCAACCTTTATGGTAAATCTTTTTCTACCAACATTTTCCCTTATTGCATTTTATAAGTCAGAGTCTCATTGATTACCAGAAGGAGTGGATCATAATTGTACTTTTTAATTAAATAATGACTTTGGCAAATGCACAAATACTTGTATGTTTAGTACTTTTTATCTCCAAAGATCTTTGGGAGGCCTGGTTCTCAAGAAGCCGGAGCTCTCCTCTGGATTCTTCTACCAAATAGCTACAGTGGTGGCAACTCCCTTCTCTTTCAGGAATCTAAGTAGCAAAGCTAATCGGTGAAGGAGACAATGCCAGAATTCTGGTTCATGACCATTCAATGTTCTTTTTAGGCAGCCCGCCAGAACTGAGACAGAAACAACACACAAGCATGACTTGGCAAAGTTGGGGGCAGAAAAAGTAACAATCAAGTAAGGTCATTTCTGTGGAAGCGCTTTGTAAATGCACAGTTACTAATACAGTTATATGTGGTTGTTAGGCAGCTGTCTATAAAATGAAGAGTGCCGGATTTAGAATTAGAAGACCTGATGATAATTGTAGTTTAGGGAATATTTGAGTATCAATTTTCCTACAGAGAGTAATGGTACAATGGTACTCTCTTCACAGAATTCTTCTGAAGTTCAAATGTAATACTTTTATCAAAGCACCTATTCCAGAGGGAAGCACATAGAAGAATCTCAATAAATGAGGTCCAAAGCTGGTAGGTGGCTTGTTCTCTGGTCTTTCACATGCCACAGAACAGGCCTCCTGTGAAGTCCATAAAATCTTAGGCAGATAAGTACCCTCGGCCAAACACACTGGTCCAATCCTATTTATCCTTCCCTGTCGTCTCTCTGGGGTAGCTTTTCATGAGTTTATAGCTTTCCTGATTTAGTGGTTCTCATGTCAGAAAAGCCACTTAAAAGTCAAGTTATCATTATCATTAAACATAAAGAAACATGTTCAAGCTGTCAAATATCAGACAGTCTCTAATTCCCAGTCAACATTATTTTCCCTCTCAGAATGCTTTCCTTCCAGCTGCTATCGAGATAAATGTTTTTGGCAGAAGAGATGCTAAAGAAAAAAAATCTTCCAGCTTGTCTCCAAGGATTTTACTTTTGCACAAACATAGAGATCCTACAATAATGGTGACAATATCCATTTGTTCTGTGTTTGCAATTAGCCTAGCATTTTTACATGCATTATATAATCCCATTAGGTAGACAGACAGGTAATAGTGTCCCCATGTTAGATAAGAGGCCTCTGAAGGACACAGTACACATAACCTTCTTCAATCCTACCACTAATAAGTGATACAGCTGATTGTGGATCTATGGATGTGAAGACTAAAAATGTTCCTACCTTTCTCAAGATATGTGGAAGAGGAAGTAGTTGGAATTGTGAAGGTAACCAATGTCCTCCTCGCTGTGACATACCTTAATATTTCACTTTGTGTCAACCAAATGAATCTATTATGAGATATTAAAAGATACCTTCATAATAAAATCAAGAAACATTATAATCCAACAAAGTGGCCAGGTGCAGAGGCTCATGCCTGTAATCCCAGTACTTTGGGAAGCCGAGGTGGGTGGATCAGGAGGTCAGGAGATCAAGACCAACCCAGCCAAAATGGTGAAACCCCGTCTCTACTAAAAAAATGCAAAAATCAGCTGGGCGTGGTGGCAGACACCTGTAGTCCCAGCTACTCGGGAGGCTGAGGCAGGAGAATCTCTTGAACCTGGGAGGCGGAGGTTGTAGTGAGCCGAGATCATGCCACTGCACTCCAGCCTGGGTGACACAGTGAGACCTCCTGTCAAAATAATTAGTTAATTAATTAATTTAATTAAATAAAAATAATCCAACAAAGCTACCACTGTATGGATTAGACAAGTAGTAGCAGCTGAGGAGCACTGAGTGTGAGCACTGCCTGATTCAAATGAGCCATAGACAGGCCAGGTGAATGAAACTACCCCCCACAGTTATTGTAGGACCCTGGACCTTCTGGTTTTAGAGGTCTTAGATCAGAGCAGTAAAACTACCACCAGGATTACTTCCTTCATTTATACAAAGAAGATTTTTAGAAGTCATTAAAGGCCTGGCACGGTGGCTCACACCTGTAATCCCAGCACCTTGGTAGGCCGAAGCAGGCGGATCAACTGAGGTCAGGAGTTTGAGATCAGCCTGGCTAATGTGGCAAAACCCATTCTTTACTAAAAATACAGAAAAAATAGCTGGGCGTGGTGGCATGTGCCTGTAATCCCAGCTACGCGGGAGGTTGAGGAGGAGAATGGCTTGAACCCGGGAGGCGTAAGTTGCAGTGAGTTGGGATCTCGCCACTACACTCCAGCCTGGGTGACAGAGTGAGACTCCGTCTTTAAAAAAAAAAAGGTCAACAAAAGGCCAGCCCCAAATAGTTTGATTATTTATTGTTACTCCTTCTGCATGGAATAAAAATCCAGTACAACTCTAAGTGATATCTACTCTCTAGCGTTTTACTAACATTTAGTTTTTGTACAGCTAAGTAATGCCTACCCGGTAGGGAAAAACTAGAAAATAGAAAAAAGCAAAAAGAAGAAAAATAAATTATTTAGAAACCCTATCTGGAGTTCAGTAAGACTTTTAGTGCATTAATCCTGAAAATCCAGCAAAATCAGGACAATGGTTTATCTAAGGGTAATGAGAAATAAGATTTCTATATTAGAGAGCTTGAGCTTTTTATTGAAATGCAGGTAGTTAGAAAATATTTTTTAAATGCATGTTACATATTAGCAATAGGATGGGGCAGGAGAGTGGGTGGAGAGTAAAAAAAATTAATTAGATACAGTTCCTTTTTATAGAATTTCACCTAAATACAAATTTTTAAAAAATCAACTTCATGGTTCATGGAACAATTACAGGAAAAGGTAAGAAAATGAAGATTGAATCACAGATAAGTCAAAGTGAGAGAACAGATTGCTATGCCATTACCATAAATGGTAAACCTGAAATCAATAAAGAATGTGCCTTCATAGACCCCATGGAATACTATGCAGCCATAAAAAAGAATGAGTTCATATCCTTTGCAGGGACCTGGTTGAAGCTGGAAGCCATTATTCTCAGTCAACATGCGAACAGAAAACCAAATACCGCATGTTCTTATAAGTGGGAGTTGAACAATGAGAACACATGGACACAGGGAGGGGAACATCACACACCGGGGCCTGTTGAAGGTTGGGGGAAGGGGAGGGAGAGCATTAAGACAAATACCTAAAGCCTCCAGGACTTAAAACCTAGATTACAGGTTGATAGGTACAGCAAACCACCATGGAACATGTACACAAACCACATGGCACATGTAACAAACCTGCATTATCCGCACATGTGTCCCAAAACTTAACATTAAAAAAAAAAAAGGATGTCCCTTATCTGAAGTTTTATATGTGGGACCAGCACTCAAGACAGAATTCAGGATATTCAATTCAATTAGTCATGAAAGAAGACCTTTCATTAAGAGGACACAATCAGTAACAGTGAAATTGAATTATGAAAGTTTCTGGCAGTTTTGTTTGTTTGTTATGACTAAGTACATACATCAAATTTTAATACCACTAAGAAATAGTCCCTAGTACTTGTGCAGTTAAAACAAAACCAATATAGTTACCTGTGAAGTAGAAGAGAGAAAGATGTTTGGAAATGAACAAACCCCAACATAATAGCTCTTAATTTGATAACAATAAAATAAGTATTAAAAAGGAGGTCATTTCATTTTAAATACCTTTCTTTTTTATAATCAATTAAGGATGCTTTCTTGAGTTTTATACTGTTTTCTACTCAGTTTTATATAGCTTTTCTTAATTTAAGAATTTGTTTTAACTCTGTGAACTTTCTCTACAAACCAGCAAACAGTTTATCATTTTTTGCTATCACTTTCAAATTCTCTAGAAATATGGATGGGCGCTCATTTGTAGTCAAAACATTTCCAGAAGGATTTACAAGATTTCTTCTCAGGACTTTATGTAATCATTTTTCCAGATGTAAGTTAAAACATAAATACAAGTGCTATGACTTCTATTTTAGCACTCCACAAAATACAAATATACTATAAACTAGTGCCACTATGAAACATGGGGCTCACTATTTTTTATAGAACAGGTGCCATAGTCTAGGCGTTCAGCATAGGATTATAATTATGACTAAGAAGACTGACTATTACAACTGGAAATTGCCTTGGAGGTCTTCAAGTTCAGAGACTTTATGTCTGAGAAAACCAAGAAAGAAGGGAAAGAGCCTCATCCAAAGTGAGTATTCAGTGCATACATCCTGACAGCCTAACGTGCAATGACCTGCAGCAGAACTTCATTATAAATTCTCTTCAACCTCACCAATACTGTAATTTTGTTTAACAGTCAATCAAACAGTAAATATTTAGTATGCCAACAATATGATTGATACTACATTAGATTAGAGATTAAAGAATACAATAGCTTAGATGAATGGATAGATGGACACATGGATAGATATAGGTAGATATAGATAGACATTTAAAAAACATAATATAATCTTCACTACAAACAAGTTTATTATGTGGAAGCAAAAGGAAAAAAATCATGATTCAACATGATGCAATTCACAAAGTTATATATCATTCACTCATCGATTAGAAATTGAGTGAGTACCTACTATGTCTAATGCACTCTACTAAGTGCTAGAATTCAGATAACAATTTTTTGAGAATTTCCCAACCTAGTGGTGGAGATAATCATGTAAAACAACCGTAGTCAATGCTTTAATAGAGGATCTAGAATAGCATAGAAGGGAGAAAACCTTCTGGAAAGGTCACAAAGGGCTTCACAGCAAAAAGCCCACATGAGCAGAGTTTTAAAGGATGAGTAGGGGCCAGGTGTGGTTGCTCACACCTGTAATCCTGGCACTTTGGGAGGCCGAGGCATGTGAATCACATGAGGTCAGGAGATTGAGATCCTCCTGGCTAACATGGTGAAATCCCATATCTACTAAAAATACAAACAATTAGTCAGTGTGGTGGCTCATGCCTATAGTCCCAGCAACTCAGGAGGCTGAGGCAGGAGAATCGCTTAAACTTGGGAGGCAGAGGTTGCAATGAGCCGAGATCGCTGTCACTGCACTCCAGCCTAGGCAACAAAGCTAGGCTCCTTAACAACAACAGCAACAACAAAGAGTAGGAGATTACTATGCAGAGATGGAGGGGAAAGTATACCTGATAGAGGGGCCAGCACAGTGAAAGACACAGAGGAGTGAGCGAGTACAGCATACCTGCAGAATGGCAAGTGTGGTAGAGAAGACTCACTCAACAGGAGGCGAGAGGTCAGAAAGAGTGAGATAGTGAGACATTTTTAACATAATGTTATGTTGTTAGTGCTTTTTCCTGAAGGAACTGAAAAGCCAAGGAAAGATTTTAAGCTGGAAGAAAAACGTTATCAGACACACATAATGAAAAGGTAAAATTTGTCATTAGTTTTATTTCTGAAAATGTAATCTAGGAATATAATAATGGATACATGCAAATATTTAGCCATAAAGATATTTATCATTGTAATATTTGTAATGACAAGAAACTAAAAACACCCTAAGTGTCCAAGAATGGGGAATTGATTTAATAAATGTCACTACTTTCATAAAATGGATTAAAATGGCAGATTAAGCACATACCAAAAATTCCCCCTTCCCCTCTGAACTTAAAAAAAAAAGCTGGTATAATAAATAATGAAAAGATGCAACAAAATCAGTTATATATAACTGAAAACTGCATACTCTAGGAATGAAAAAATTTCTGCGTGGTGGAAACAAGAGTGGCAACCCACAGCAATAAAAGGAGACAAAGCTACTAGTCTATAGGGAACTGGGAATGGATATAAATATTGGGTCAGGATTCTTAATGGGAATATTCAATGGGGGACAAATATGACTTCTGCATAGTAGGAGAGTCAGAGATAGGCTCTCCAAATAAGCTCAGAAGCTGAGATTGCACTGCCCACCTTCAAAGAGATGATAGAGGAGTTCTTCCCACTCTCCTAGGTCTGTGGCCAGAAATGTGCCACTCTGAGGGCAGAAGCAGAATTTCTGCTGGTACATAGAGTCTGCGTGATACACAGATACAGGACCTGGGCTTTGACTACCCCAAAGGGTAAAATTCGTACTGAGATGCAATCATGAGACCTGGTTTGGAGCCATACATTGTGCACGGCCCAGAATTTAAAAGTTACAAAACTTGGTTTGTTGATTGCAAAGTACTTTGACTCACAAACAGTTAAAGCACTGAATAAATGTTTATGGAGTCCCGTACCTTCAAAGAGTCTTCAGTCTAGTACATCAATAAGAATGGTTAAAGCATTATTTGTGTTATCATGGACATATGTACAAAGTATAATGGGGGCCTGAAGGATAGTTTGAATCTCCGCGAGACTCAAGAAAAGGCTTCATGAAGGGGATGAAAATTGAATTGCAAAGCTGAGTAGGTTTTCCAGGTACAGTGAAGATAGACAAAATGGAAGAGCTATCTGGCTGAGCAGTGTCAAACCCATGACATTTGGCTCAGCTGGATTGTAGATGGCAATCTCAGGGAATCACCTAGATCTATCTTATTTATCAGCTTTCATGTCTATCCTAGCCTGGAAACTGGAATATCATAAGTATGAAAATAGGTTTTCGACAAATAAATGGAAGGCATGGAAAGAGAGGAGACTATTGAGGAAAACCACGACCAGGTTATGAATGTTTTTCTATACCAAGGAAAGGAATTTAGATGAACCTGCAGAGCTTTGAGGAAGACAGCAGGAAAACATTTAAGGAGAGTGATGTGATTGTTTCTGTGCTTCAGAAAAAATAGACCTATAGCAGTACAGTAAGATATGTATTGCAGGGGAAACACGTGGAGGTCAGGAGACAGGTGAACAGTTAGGAAACTATTTAGAGATTATATCCCATTTACCATTTAGGTAAACAGGATACAAAGAAATCAATTCTTAAAGACAAAATATTGTGGGGGCTTTCAGAGGAAATTCCACGTATTGGTCGTGTTCTCTAATCGCCGGTTTTCTAGCAGTCAAACGTTAACCCGATGTTTGGTAGGTGCATTGGACAAGAAGGCAGAAATACCCATAACCACCTACCAGCTGTGTGTTTGGGGGCAAGTCCAGAGGCTTCAGCCCCTTCTTCCACTGTAAGATGGACATGAAATGCCCTTTATGATATTTACACACTTTCTGTAAAGATCACATAAGATGATAAATGGGATAACTTTTTATACCTTGGAAATAGTCCTCTAGTTAGGTGAGAAGCTGAAGGCTGTGAACAGCCTGAGCGCTGGCTAGACTTGGATGGTCCCAGGACACAGCAGCAAAGGGCCCACCTGGGGTGCACTGTGGCCAGTGACATCAATTATGTGAATGAGTGTGGGTATAAATAAAAAGTCCTGCTTTTTTTTCAAGTGAGACTATTTAAGAAACCAAAATTTAAGATAATTTACATAGTGATATAAATTATAAAACCAAGAATTCTTACATTTATTGGTTTATAATATAAGAGGATTATATAGTTTATTATGCATGCTCGGACATTTTTGAGAGTACAAGGGGATGCCATTAATTATCACCCCAAAACAACAGATATAAACAGAGACACACGGTTCTCATCTGTAAAACCCCGTGTTCATTATCCACCATTTCATCTGCTCCATTTTTGTAACCTATGAAGGGAGCAAATGCCTGCCTCATAGATGAGGAATCTGTTGCTCAGAGAACTGAAGTGCCTTGTCCAAGACACACAAAAGGTCACCTTACAATGCTTGAAGAATAATGCTCAAAGGATTCTTAAACATAGGAAACATTAAAGAACAAACTAGGAATCAAAATACGTTATTAAAATGCGGGCAGATGAACAATTCCCTGATGTGCTTCACGAGACTCAAGAATAGCCAAGCAGATCAGTGGAAACAACAGAGGTCAGCATGGCGTCACTCACCATTTGCATTGGCTGTGAACACTTGGTAAAATCCACTGCTGCCTATACTCTAATAGGGTCTTAAACCCAATACACCACACCAAATGGTCAGACTCACTCAGATTGACATATCCTAGGTAAAGTGAAGCTAGAGCAATACGCTTTTGACAAAGCCTGTCCGAATGGAAAATGCAGAGGAGAATGAAGCCTCTATTGGGAACCCATCACATAGCCACCAAACCAGAAGACCATATAAGTATTCTTAGTTCGATTTAGCATTAAGTTCAAATAAAAGCATGAATCAGTTCTTCCTCCCTTTTTGTGATGAGTGCTTAGAATTTGCTGGAGCAATTCCTGGTCTGGCTTACATCACTACAAGACAAACGAGTTAGTATGACAGTATCACCCCACATCAGACTTCACACACAGAAGGGGAGAACTTCAGAGAAAGAGGTGCAGAGTCCTGGAAGCACAGAGTTGAAAGAAACCTAAGAGAACAGCACCAACTCCTCTCTTTACGAAATGGAAAGAGGCCTTAAAAATCTGTGTCTGAGTCACATTGCAAATTAGAGGTAGACCTCAAGCTTCCTGTTTTGTGGTTCACAGTGCTTTCTAGCTCTTTTCATGTCATAATGCACGTAAGTGAATTAGAATGGATTCATTATATGTGAGTTTGTGGGTTGTACTGTGTCTCCCCAAAATTCATATGTTGAAGTCCTCATCTATAGTAACTGAAAATGTAACTGTATTTTGAGATAGGGCCCTTACAAAGGTAATCAAGTTAAAATGAGGTCATTAGGGTGGGCTTTAATCCAGTGTGATTGACATCCTCAAAAAATGTATATTTACATGGAAATATTCACACAGGGAGAACACTATGGAAAGATGAAGGCAGCAACGGGGCCAAGGAATGGCAAAGATTGCCAACAAACCCTCACGCTACGAAGAGGCATGGAATGAAACAGACTATCCCTAATATTTCTCAGAAGGAACCAACCTTGCTGATACCTCAGCCTCAGACTTTCAGCCTCCAGAATGGTGAGAACATACATTTCTGTTATCGAAGCCACTCCATTTGTGGTACTTTGTTACAGCAGCCCTAGAAAACGAATTTGGTAAGTTTGAAATAGAGGCACAGTGCTCCTCCAGTGTCTAATAAGTCACTCATCTGCAGTCTGGATTTGCTCACTCTGTAGTGACTGTGGTCCTGACCCCAGCCTAAACATGTGCCACAAAGATTGCTTGACTTCGTGTAGCATGAAAAGTCTATACCTCAACACATACGATAATGATGACCTGCCAAACAGTGACCTTACTCCCTCCTCACCTCCCGAACTATTACCTCCCCGAAGTCCCACACTGAGAGTTGACTGGGCCTAGTTCTGTAGGCAAAAGTGAGCCCCCCATTTATAATAACTGGTGAACTTCAGGGTTGAGATGACCATACCCTTCCCCCCTATTCCTGATCTCACCTATACAGATGAGTAGGCCAGAGGGAAACTCCTGAGGTTGTGTCAGGCAAATCCCAGGACATACTGTGATGCTCTCAGAGTTCTGGCCCAGAGCAATTTATATGTATACATGGAGAGAATTTTTTTCTCTTTGAACAGAATTTTCAATTGTTTCAATATGAATATTTTCTAGTAATTTTACTAGCTACTTCAATATATTTATCTTTTTTTTTTTCTAACAAAAAGATACAAAAGACTCCAAAGAATAGGAAACTCTAAAAATAGCCACATGTTCTGTGCCTGAGCAGAATGCTTTGGGACCAACGGATGCAATGTGACCTCACCCTTTTTAAATATTTTTCAGTGCAAGCTGCCCCACCCAGAGACATGTGCTGCTGCAAAAGACAGCTCCTGGCATGTCTTCCATCTCACACAGAGGTTGTATCCTAAGTGGACTGCCTGGCATTAGAAGTTCTGAATTTGGCAGTCCTAATCCATAAATCTGGGGCAGGCTGACTGAGAACCCATTCACCCAGAAACACTGGAGTCATTACCAGATTAAGTCCTGGTACTATGTTCTGTATGAATACAAAGTAATTGTTTTGGTAGAGAGTAAGCCTAGCAGGGCATACTGTCTAAATGCTTTCTAAAGCTACTCCATCATGAATAAAACATCATAAGAACAGTTATACAATATAGTATTCACTTTTGGGTTTTCAATTATACAAGTTGCTATCATAATACTTAATGACAAAATAACTAACCTCTAGTTACTATGGGCCCTTACTATGTGACAGGCTAAATGTGCCAAATTCTTTTACACTTATTATTGTGTGCTAATTTTTACAAAACCCTTGTGAGGTAGGCGCTCTTATTCTTCCCACCTCACAGATGAGGAAGGAACACAGGTAAATACATGGTTAAGTAAATTACTCAAATTCACACAGCTAATAAATGGCAGATACAGAGTGTGAAGCCCAGCTGGTTGCAGAGCTCATGCTTATAAACCACTATCCTGGTCTGCTCCTCACGCTGAGAGCCACCATTACTGTCACCTCTTTCTCCCCCACTGTGAACCTTTTTGAAGTCAGTGAGGATCCCCTTCTCAGCTCTGCCACATGCATTTAATGACTGTGTTAAACGACTCAAACTCATTCATGTCCTCATGCCCTAACCAGGACACATTCTCTCCCTCCACTCAACTTTCTCAGTTGCTCATAGATGATTTGACAATTTCTGCCTGGTAGTTACTTATCTATCTTAAACCTCCCTCCTTTCCCCACAGCTTATATATGTGCAAAATGTATAGCTGAGTTATTTCTGCAGTTTCCCTGAAGCCCACCATATTCCCTTGCATTTAGTAAGAAGTTCTCCATAAACATTTATGGGATAACTGAAAACAGGGTCAGTGCATGGCATGGTACAGAATCCAGAGCCTTCCTGAGAACCAGCCCAGGCCCAGGTTATCTTTCATACGGTTGGTTACAATGGGTCCTTAGACAGTGCTCACTGGGAAATGTGGAAGACCTGGAATTTACGCTAGAGCAGGTCTTGGTTCTTGTTCTTTACTATGCTTCAGAATCCCCCGAAGATCTTGCCAGACCTACTCCAGAGTTTCTGATTCAGGGGGTATGCAGGTGAGGCCAAGAATTTTCATTCTTAACAAGTTCCCTGGTGAGGTTAATGGTGGAGATTTTGGAGCCACACTTTTGGGAATCTCTGCTCTGGATCCCAGCTTTGGAGAATAGTAAATATTTTAAGTGAGAAAGAACTAAAGAAAAAGCTCCTTGGTGGAATAAGGGTATGCTGCAAATATAAGAGGCATAGAAGGTCAGATTTAGATGGGAAACAGAAGTAGCAGGGTAAGTCTGGGATGCAAGAATGTACAAAGTGGAGTATCGGAAGATGGCAGAAAATGTGGAGTAGACACAAAAGATAAGCAGCTCTGCTCCATCTTCAGATCACAGAGATCTAGCCAGGCACAGTGGTTCAAGCCTGTAATCTCAGCACTTTGGCAGGCCAAGGTGGGTGGATCATTTGAGCCCAGGAGTTCAAGACCAGCCTGGACAACATGGTAAAAGCCCATCTCTACTAAGAATACAAAAATTAGCTGGGTGTGGTGGCGCACGTCTGTAATCCCAGCTAAGTAGGAGGCTGACGGGGGAGGATGGCTTGAGCCGTGGAGTTTGAGGCTGAAGTGAGCTGTGATTGTGCTACTGTACTCCAGCCTGGGTGACAGAGAAGGGCCCTTTCCCCTCACTCTCCCCTACCCCAGCCTGCCAACCAAAAAAAACAAAACTCATTCATAGAGATCTAGATTCATCTTCTCATACAGGGAGGCCCCAGATCCCAGCCACCACTACCAACCAGGGATCACACCCAAAGGCCAAACACCTTATTATTCTAAAGCTTCTAAATCATGATGGCTGCTTCTTGTGGCTTCTCCAAACAGCTGCACATTATCATGGGATCCAGGTAAACAGGCCATGGGGCTTCAGACTTGGGAGCTGAGGCCTTTGTATTTCAGTGGCAGGGCAGGAGAGAGTAATTCTTCCTGAGCTGGAGAAGCATAAAATCCTCTCTCCCACTCCCTGCCACCAGGTGCATGCCTGATAATAAAACATCTCATTTTAAAAGATGGAAATAACAAAAATAAACATTTTCTCTGGTTCCCATGTTGGTGAAGGATTTCTATACTAAGGGCTTTTTTCCTTTACTAGAAAAAATAGCTTATCCCATGTTTTGCATTGCCTCAATGTGAAGAAAGCAGTTTATAAACGTCAGAAACGATACAGTAGGATCAAGGGAGGAATTTTCTTGGGTCCTCAGAAAAATGCGGAAGTGAACACCGCGGTTCCAAACCTTATTTTGAACAAAGGACTAGAAAAATGATTAGAAGATGAATGTCACAACCAGGTGAAAAACAAGATGACTGCTGCAGAAGGAAATGATGCAAAGGGGACAAGGGACTCTTCCCAGGGCACAGGGTGAAGCGGTTCAAGGAGCTGGAGGAGCTATAAACCCATGGACTCAGGCAGGAAAGCCGGATGTGGTGGCCTTTGGTTGGGAGATGGTGGTCAGGGGAGGTTATGAAGAAAGGAGTTATTCAGGGGTTATTCAGGTCATTACATGGTGAAAGCCAAAGAGGTCAGACTGTGAGGTGAGGTCTGGTGCAGACAGAAAAAAACTCTTCACGACGAAAAAACCAGCGATTGCACAGCAGGAAACCCAACAGAAAACGTGAGAGGCATAAGAACAGCCCAGCCAGACAAGCTCTGGTTCACAATGTGACTTTCTTCCTCTCTTTTAACCGTAGCATCTACATTTATAAATGAATAGATTCTATTAAGTTTTCTCTGAGGACCCTCCTAGCTCCCAAGTCCATTAGGAAGTATATTCTGGAATTCATTCAGTCCACAAGAACTTAAGCACTTACTGTTTGCCAGGTCATTAGATGCTAGACTCATAATAGCAAACAAAAGTGTCCCTACCTATAAAGCCCAGGCTCATGACCTTCCAGGACCACAGAATGGGAATACTTGGAAACTACTCTAAATGAGACTAAATAATGTATTTATATGAAGACATGTAGTAAGATCGTGTGCTGGGCTCAGCTGAACAAGACTTCAGGTTGTTCAGTTGTTCAATAACACAGGCAGCTCAAGAATATACTTGTAAACATTTTATTTATTCAATACTACTGCTTCTGACTGTAAACCACCTAGCTCAATATAACACAGAGCATAGAATTCATGTCTTCTTATAAATGATAGAGGGTCAGAATAAGGGAGGCCAGTTAGGCCTCCACTGCAGAAGATAAGAGGTAAGGAGTGTGCACTGAGACAGCAGAACCAAAGGGATATAACAGTGTAAACTAGAGATGCTAAATGGGGTGACATAAAGCCAGATTGGGTGAGGAAAAGGCGCCTTAGGGATGGCTAAGTGTCCACTCTGAGTGCCTATGTAGACTGTGGTATCATTTGGCAAGGTGAGAAAAACAGAGCAGGGAGTGACTGCGGAGAAGACGAGGAGCTCAAATGGAGTTAGTAGAGTTTGAGGTGTTTTGGTTCTGAAGTCCAGGAGAAAGTTCTAGACTGGAAGAATACAAGTCATAAGAAGCTAGGCGGCAGGTGAAGACAAGGAGTAGATGATAGCTTCAAGGGAGACTGGCTAGACTGAGGCCTCTGTCTTGCTTCTACCCGTCTCTAAAAATCCCTGAGACCAGAGAGATTTAGAAATGAATAAAGAAATGAGTAAAGAAAGTGCATGAAAGAGAAAAAGTCAGCTAACTGGAAGTCATTTTTTTAAGTTATTTTTTTTTTCCTTTCTCAAGTATTACCCAAATCCTCCATTTTTTTTTTTTTTTAATTTGAGATGGAGTCTTGCTCTGTCGCCCAGGCAGGAGTGCAGTGGTGTGATCTTGGCTCACTGCAACCTCCACCTCCCTGGTTCAAGCAATTCCCCTGCCTCAGCCTCTCAAGTACCTGAGATTACAGGCGCACACCACCACACCCAAATAATTTTTTTGTATTTTTACTAGAGATGGGGTTTCACCATGTTAGCCAGATTGGTCTCAAACTCCTAACCTCAGGCAATCCTCCCACCTCCACCTCCCAAAGTGCTTGGATTACAGGTGTGAGCCACTGCACCCAGCCAAATCCTCCTTTTTTAAAGCAAATATCTTTATTCTTGCTTTACAGATGGGCATACAGGGAACAATGATGACCACCAAGGTATTTACTCTAGAAGCTGGCTGCGATCATAAAAATCATCTAGTCAGCCAACCCCTACATCCAGAAGAGGAGGAAAGGGAACACGCTGAGGGTCACCATAGGATGACTGCATTTTTTTTTTATTATTTTAAAAAATTTGTGCCTCAAGAAAAAACACACATACACAGTGTTTTATAGACATTGTGTTTATATTTGTAGATTGTGATACTGTATATGTGATGCTATTATATTTATAGATTGTGATGCTATTCTTCTCTGCCCACCCTTTTTATAAAAATGGAGAAGTTATGACAGCAGCAGGTAGAATGGTTTTCCCATCATTTTCTCTATGTGTTGACTGAGTCAGACAGTCAGAATCTGGGCTCTTGATTTCTCTTTTATAACAAGATTCCTGAGACTGAAAGAAATGGTGACACACATCCCAAGTTTTGTTTCAGTAATTCCCACAGCAGTGGTCTAAAGAGCCCTTATTAACCATATGGCAGCCCTGGTACAAGCAGGGTAAACAGCAGACACCCAATATTCTCTACTATGAGCCCCTCAACACACACAGCTCATGCATACACAGTCATGCATGTTTCCTCCAATCTCCGTTGTTTCCCACGTAAACTTTGTATGCCAATTTCCATTGAGATAAGAAAACCTAAACCTAACTCTGACTCCAGCTCCACCTCTGCTATTTACTAATAACTAACATGGGAAATCACCTTCACCTCTGAACCTGTTTCCTCCTCTGTCAAGTGAGAGATTGAGACTAAATCATTTCTAAGATTCATTCCTCCTAAACCTTGTACGAGGTCCCAATAGATAAGACTTATTTAATATGAAATATCATCTGCTGAGAATTACAGTGTTTTACAATAAAGGATTTGTCTGGTCATTGTCCTGGGCTTCTGGGATGGAGGCTCTAAAACTTTGAAATTTCCAAGATAATCAGAGTGTCTGTGATTCACGCTGGGCCCATGAACCACACCTGAGTTTGAGTTAAGGAGATGTCTCTGGATGGCGGGAGGAGGGAGGGTAGTTGTCCTGCCAGAAAGACCAAACATGTGATTAGAGGGTTGGAACTTTGAACCATGGGTCAGAGAAGGAAGTTGGAGGTTGACTTCATTCCTGTGGTCAATGACTCAATCAGTCATGGCTATGTAATAAAACGCTAATGAAAACTCTGGATCTTGAGCCTCCAGTGAGCTTCGTTGTTGGGGGACATCAATGTGTCAGAAGGGTGACATGCTCTGATGGGGAGAGGGCATAGAAGCTCAATATTTGAAACTCTGAAAGACCTCACTCCATGCGTCTCTTCATTTGGCTGCTTCTGAATCGTATTCCTAATAATAGAAGTATAATCCTAAGTGTAATACTTTACTGGATTTTATGAATTGTTTTAGTGAATTATCTAAGCTGAGAGGGTCATGGCAAATCCCCCTCCGAATTTGTAGTCAGTTGGCGAGAGGTGAAAGTGGCCTGAGGAAGTGGAACTTGCAGACGGCATCTGAAGTCAGTGCAATCTTGTTGGGGATTGTGTCCTTAACCTGTGGAGTCAGTGCTAACTCTGAGTGGTTAGCATCAGACTTGACTTGTAGCATTGTGTACAATATACCTACTCGACAATAATCATAATTTATATGTGTTCTTAGACAAGTAAATGGACCCTAACTGCCTTCTACAAGTGCTCCCTGGCTTACAGTTAGTGGTGTGCTCTGGCGGCAGCATGGGTGTTATGTGATTATAAGAGACTGGCTACTGATAGCATTCTCAAATCATGGTTATTTTGATGTGATGAATGACATAAAAAATTGTTTCAAAATGTCAAAGAGGACACATTCATCTGTGCCAGCACCTTCTAACAGGGCTTAAAACAGAAACGTTTCCCTGCTATAGTAAGCAGCAGTTACAAAGTTTAAAAAAATTTTTTTTTCTAGGGGGCAGCCATCATTATTCAGGTGTTGACTAAAGCCCTGCCTAATATATCATCTCTTTAAATGCTACTCTGTGGGGCTTATTTTTATCACTCTCAAGAAATTCAACTGCTGGTCATCCAGAAAATTCGTTTCTTTTTTTTCTTCCTAAAGGCATAGGGAACAGAATTGAAATCACTAATGTAAACTGAGCCAAAACAGATTTAGGAATGTCTTTTTGTTCAGCTGCAACTCAATCTCCATTCCCTGCACAATAATAAACATCTATTAATTGATCATAATCAGCAGAAAAAGGAAAATCTGGAATTCTTTTTTTTTTTCTTTTTTTTTTTCTTCATTATTGAAAATCTGGAATTCTTTTGGGAAAGGTCAACTTATGTTCTAGAATCATTCCCATCCTGTCTGACACTGTAAGAGACCAGCATCTCCCCTCCATGGTACCCAGTCCCTGTATTCCTAACAGTCATCTTGGGAGTGCTTGCTCTTGATGCAGCATCTTAGAATCCTCTCCCAAAGGTTATGAATCGTAGTTTTAAGTTTGATACCATTAACCTGCATGGTTCAACCCTTCCAGGTAATTCTGACACAGGCGATCTGCAGAAACACTTTCTACTGCTTTTCCCCACAGGTCACCACTGAGACGGCACATGCTGCCCAAGCTGCCTGTGTTAATTCATGGTTAAAATGGAAATACGCATCAGACCCACCAGAAGATCTGTGATAGAACGTTAGTGAGCACTGAGTAATCATCACGAGTGATTTGTTATAAAAACAGATCTAAAGCTCCTTGACTCTGAACATGCCAATCAAGACCAACTGATCAGGGTTTGTTTTTTTCACTTGGAAAAAGGTCAAGCAGCTGCCCGTTTGCTTTTTTTTTCTCTCCAGGGCCATTTTAGGAAGTTCATCTGCTCTAAACAGCTGTTCTCAAGTAGAATTGATCCTTGCAGAAAACCGACTGTGGGAATACACTCCAGAGGTGACATATGTTAAACTATTTTTCAGTTTTTGCTTACCTTTGAAAAGAATATAAGAATAGAAGTCTCTCTTTTCAGTGATTCAAAATCAGGGTTTAAAAGAGTACGTTGATGATGATCATCAAACTTCTATACAGTGTTATGTTTGTAATGCTCTTTTTAGTTGTCATGACATATATTTATATAACACTTTTCCTTTATTCATTCAATATTTTGCAGTCGACAAAGTTCATTCATATCACAGTCTTCATTACAATGCTTCAAGCAGGCAAGGAATATATAACAATATTACCCCAGGGCAGATAGTATTAAACACAACAAGGGTGAGGGAGACTGACCTTGCTGTTCTCATGTCAACTCCCCTATTTACTTGTTATGTGGCCTTGGGCAACTTTACCTCCTTGAACCTCAGTTTCCTCATCTGCAGAATAAAGATAATAGTATCCACATCATAGTTTTGTTGTAACAATTACAAAGTTAATATTTCTAAAGTGTTTAGAACATAGTAAGCACTATAAAAGTTTGTGAAATAAAATTAAATTCAACAAGCATTTGAGTGCTCACAACAACACAACAAAAGCATGGGGATATAAGATTTACACCCCAGTTCCTGTTCTCCAGGAGCTCGCAAAGCAGTATTGAGAGGGAGAAAAAAAAAATCAAATAACCGTAAGACAATTTCTTAGGTATCATGAGAGAGTAGTGGGGACACATCAAACAAGGGGAAACATAGAAAAGAAGGTAATAGCAGGTACCAGCATAAAGGAGAGTATAAATAGGTTAGCAGAAACTTCCCAGGAAAATGGAAGGATGGGAGAGGGAGACAGTAGGACTTCGGGCTAAGGGCGCAATATTTAAGAAAAATAATACTTCCAAATCTTTCCTATCCATTATATATAAAGACTGTGATAAAAAGATTTACTTAGTTTTTGAATCCTGACAATAGTATTTCAAGGTTGTCCTCACTGTTATCACTTATAAAATTAAGAAAATGGGACTTAGAAAAGCTTACAGTACATTTCTCCAGGAGGATACACTCTAAGTGGCAGAGCCCATCTGTCTCCATGACTGACACTGAACAGGCTGTTTCTCAGGCACTCCTGAGCCCTGTGGCACAATCAGGGATTTTGTGAAGAATGGAGAAAGAAGGAGCTAGAAAGAGTTGGAAGGTGAAAAGAAGGGCTTTTCATGTGCTGATTTTGTATTCATATAGGATAGATGTGAGCATGTCAATAAGCTGAGAAGTCAGTAGAGAGGATGAAAATACCAGTGCCTTAGAAGTAGGTGCTGATGCAGCATCCCACAAGATACAGGAGGTGACAGGATCTAGGGGAAACGTTGACTGGCTTAAAATGAAAGGAGAGCCAACTCTTGCTCTGAACAAGGAAGGGGGAAAGACAGGCATAGAGGTAAGTTTACAAATGATAAAAAGGGTCAGAAAGTTGGAACTGAGACTGAAAGGTAGGCTTGTATGATCTTAGTGAGGGGAGTCACTGAAGCCAGTGGAAGATGCCCCGCACCACTCCCCATCACCACAACCCCAAAAAGTATCCAGTCTGAGCACCCAGTATTCTATCTCACCAACCTCATGCCCCAGTTGCTCTGAATGTGGTGCAGTTGTTTATGAAGATATTAACTTATATTTGTTCTTCTCTTTTTCCTGTGCTATTTGAAGTGGGTTACTTAAGGTAGTATTTCCTTGACTCAGGTATTTTTTCAATAAGAAAAACAAAAAAGTTATTTGGAGATCACAGATCTTAGAAAAGACTATACTCAGTAAGGAGACTGTGTAAGGCTTGGGGATGGAGGTATATGCAGGAAAGAGATCTCTGAAGAATATCTACATGAGGAAAATATTTTTCCTGGGACTAAAAACATATACACAGGGGTATTGAGAGGAAGCAGGGTGGAGACAGTCAGCAGCATTCTGGGGAGTGATGGCCATGTGACTTGCCTGGGGTGCTGAACCCCAGGAAAAGGGCAGTTGTTGGTAGCAGTGAAGACTCTCATGCCCTCACATGGCACATATTCCACAACAGTGGCCAGTGACCACAAATCTGTTAAGGTTCATAAGATCCAGGCAGAACTTTGACTCTGCCTGGTAGATAGGATAAGGCCCAATAGTGACTGACAAATAATTCACCACCAAGGAAAGGTAGTCAAAGTCAGAATTGGGTTGGCCTAATTTCAAGGAAATGAAGAACAACTTCTGTCTCTAAAGGAGCTCCAGCCCAGGGACCCAGCCATCACCACCATGTCCACACCCAAGGCCATCCCCTGCAGCAGACTAGGGCATGCATCCAACCCTGCCCTGCAGCTGTGCATGTGTAAGTAGTTGTGCATGTGTGAGCAGGTGGCCCCACCCCCCAGCTCCTGCCTCCACCACTGTTCTTGTACCCAGAACTGGCCCCTGCAACTGCCTGGGTCTGCACATCTCCAGTTCAGGCCCACTACTGCCTATACACATGTATCCAGCCTGACCCCTGTCCCAGCCTGCAGATGACACCTGCTATCATGCAAGTATACACTGCCAACCTCTGCTACAACATGTGCACAGGCATTCAGTCCTAGCCCCTGCCTCTGGTGCCAGCTTTTGCCACGATGCAGAAGCTTGCAGCTGACCTTTGCTGTTACACACATGCCTGTAGCCAGCCTCCAGAGCTGAGAACCTGCACACCACTGACTCTGGTCCCTACCACTTCCTGCCCCAGCCTCTTGCCACTGAACTCAGAGACACTGCTGAGGACCCTCACAGCCACAGCAGATCTCCCACAGCTCTTGCCACCAAGAACCACCTAATTGACAATGTCATGGACCCCTAGCTTTCTGAGCCAATGAAACACCATGTCTACCCCTGGACCTGGAGCTACTGTATACTTCTATTCTTGGTGCCCCACATCATTACACCTGGTGCCATAGCATGCCCCAGCATGCATGCCTCTCTAATCCCCCCACTTCTTCTACAGGTGAGGTTTTTCTCTTACCAAAACAAGTCCATAAAGTTTGGAAAAGGCATGTATGCATCAAATGCACAGACACGCCTTTGTAAAGCTATAAGAATTATGAAGAATCAGAGAAACATGACACCAAAAAAATACAATAAACTTCTAATAAGTGACCTTAAAGAACTGGACATTTTCTATGGCCATACCACCCTGAATATACCCAATTCTCCCTGATATCATAAGAATTAGAGATTCACGAATTTTATGACAAAAAATTCAAAATAATTACTTTAAATAAGCTCAGAAAAAAAAAGTATAGGGATTTCTGAAAAAACTAAAAATATTACTACTATATAATCCAGCATTTTCACTAATGGATATTTATTCAAAGAAAAGGAAATCAGTATATTAAAGGGATACATGTACCCCCATATTTACTGCAAAACTATTCACAATACCAAAGACATGGAATCAACCTAAATGTTCATCATGGATAAAGAAAATGTGGGATATGTACATAATGAAATACTATCTATCCATTAAAAAATAAAGTTATGTCATTTGCAGCAACATGGATGGAATTGGATGCAGGTCATGTTAAGTGAAATAAGTCAAGCACAGAAAGACATATGTTCTCATTCATATGTGGGAGCTAAACAAGTCAATGTCCAGGATATAGAGAGTACAATGATAGATACCAAAAGATAGAAAGGGTATATGAATTAACCAACAAAGTTAGGTTGGTTAATAGATACAAACACATAGTTAGATAGAAGGAATACATTCTAATGTTTGATAGTAGAGTAAGGTGACTACAGGTAACAACAATGTATTGTATATTTCAAAATAGCTGGAAGGAAGAATTTGAAATGTCCCCAACACACAGAAATCATAAATACTTAGGTGACATATACCATAAATATCCTGACTTGATCATTACACATTCTATGTATGTAACAAAATATCACAGGTACCTCGTGAATATGTACAAATATGTTTTAAATAAAAAGAAGCTCAGCAAACAAGAGAGCACACACAAAAAAAGCAGTTCAACAAAATTAGGAAACAATACAAGAACAGGTTTAGAAGCTCAACAAAATGATAGAAAACATTAAAAAAGAACCAAACAGAAATTTTGGAGCTAAATAATACAATGACTGAATGACAAAATGTAATAGAGACCTTGAAGAAGAATAGATCATGCAGAAAAAATAATAAGCAAACTAGAAGACAGATTGCTTTATATCATATAGTTGGAGTAGAAAAAAATAAAAAAAAAAAAGGATTGAAAAAGTTTATGTGATATATAAGACACCATCAAGAGAGTTATTTTTGCTTAATAGAAACTTCAGAAGAACAGAAAGAGAAAGGGACACAAAAGCATTATTTAGATAATTAATGGCTAAAAACTTCCCACTTAGAGAAAGAAATGAATGTGCAGGTACATGAAGCTCTAAGGAATCCAACCAAATTCAACCCAAAGAAGAGTTTCACCAAGATACATTACAATAAAAAATCAAGATCTAAGAAAGAATTGTAAAAGCAGGAAGAAAATAAAAAGCAAATCACATACAAGTGAATGCCAATAAGACCACTGTAGATTTCTTAGTAGAAACTTTGCAAGCCAAGTGAGAGTGATAATGTATTCAAAATGTGGAAAGAAATAAAACTGCTAACCAAAGATACATTACATAGCAATGCTATCTTTCCGAAATAAGGGGGAAAAAAGACATTCACAAACAAAAGTGGAGGGAGTTCATCACCATTATAATTGCTTTATAAGAAATGCTAAAGAGAGTTATTTGGGATGAAACAAAAAGCTACTAATTAGTAACATGAAAACATATGAAAGCATAAAACTCACTGAAAAAGTAAATACATAGTCACAATCAGAGTACCATAATACTGAAATGGTGGTGTGTAAATTGCTTATAATGCCAGTATAAAGATTGAAAGGAAAAAAGTATTTGAAATAATTACAGCTACATTAACTTGTTAATGAATATACAACATAAAAAGAAATAAACTGTGACATCAACAACATAAAATGTGAGGAAAGGTAAAACCATAAAGCTTTTGTCTGTGATCAAAGTGGGTATCAGCTTAAAGGAGACATGCAGGTATAACTATAAAATGTTTCACATAAACTTTATGACAACTACAAAGCAAAAACGTATAGTAGATACACAAAAGATAAGAAAGGAATCAAACTACAACACTACAAAACAAATCACTAAATTACAAAGTAAGACAGCAAGAGAAGAAGGAAGGATCTACAAAACATTCAAAAAATGATTAACAAAATGTCAATAGTAAATTCTTATTTATCAATAATTACTTTAAATGTAAGTAGGCTAAATTTGTCAATCAAAAGACATAGAGCAGATAAATGTATTTAAAAAAGACAAGACCCAAATATAGGCTGCCTACACGAGATTCATTTCATCTTTAAGAAAATACATAGACTTCAGATATTTTGTGCAAATGGCAACTTAAAGAGAGCAGAGGAAGCTACATTTATATCAGAACAGCTAGACTTAAAGCCAAACACTGTAATCAGGAACAAAGAAGGTCATTATATAATGATGATGATGGGGTCAATGCATCAAAAGTCTCCAAGAATTATAAATATATAGATACCCAAAATAAGAACACCAAACCATATAAAGCAAATGTTAACAGATCCACAGGGGGAAATAAACAGCAATACAATAATAGAAGGGGGTGTCAATATCCACTTTCAACAATGGATAGATTATCTAGACAAAAAAAAAGTAATTAGAAAATATAAGACTTGAACTACTCTTCAGTACAAATGAGCCTAACAGACATTTACAGAACATTCCATCCATCAGCAACAGAAGACATTCTTCTTAAGGGCTCATGGAACATTGTCGAATATAGATTAAATGTTAGGCCACAAAACAAGGCTGTGCAAATGCAAGAATATTGAAATTATATCAAGTATCTGTTCCAACCACAATGGTATGAAACTAGAAATCAATAAAAGGGGAAAATCTAGAAAATTCACAGATATGTGGAAATTAAAGTACACGCTTCTAAACAAAGAAAAAAATGAGTCAAAGAAAAAAATCAAAGGTTAAATTTTAAAATCTCTTGAGACAAACAAAAATGGAAATACAACACACTAAAAACTATGGATGTTGTAAAAGCACTCTTAAGGAGGATGTGGGCAGCAGTGAATGCCTACATTAAAAAGAAGAAAGTTCTCAAATAAACAACCTAACATTATACCTCAAAAAACTAGAAAAAGAAACTAAATCCAAAGTTAAAAGAAGAAAAAAGGAGTAAAGCTTACATCAGAAATAAATCAAATAGGAAGTAGAACTATTTAAAAATCAAAACTAAGAGTTGAGTTTTTGAAAAAATAAAATTAACAAACTTTTAGCTTCAATCACTAAGAAATTTTTAAAATATACAAATAAGATGAAAAATGAAAGTGGAAACATTACAATAAATGCCTCAGAAATAAAAAGGACATGAGGGACTATTACAAAAAATTATCTGTAAACAAGTTTGATAGCCTAAGAGAAATGAATAAATTTTTAGAAACATATAACCTACCAAGATTGAATCAAGAAGAAATAGAAATCATAAACATACAAAGTTTATTAACATAAAGAGATTGATGTAGTAATTCAAAACCTCCCAACAAAATAAAGCCCAGGACCAGATGCATTGATGGCTGAATTCTACCAAACATATAGAGAATAATTAATACCCATCCTATTCATCTATTTCAGAAATAGAAGTAGAGAAAATACATACAAACTCATTTTATGAGGCCAGTATTATCCTGATATGAAAGCCAGAAAAAAGATACCACAGGAAAGGAAAACTATAGGCCAATACCTCTCATGAACATAGATGCAAAAATCTTTAATAAAATACTAGTAAACCAAATTTTACAACTCATCTAAAAAGTTATACATCGTGACTAAGTGAGATTATCCCTTGGGTGCAAGGTTGGTTCAACATAGGCAAATTAATCAACATGATACACCACGATAACAATATGAAAAATAAAAACCACATGATCAAGCCAGATGCAGTGGCTCATGCCTGTATTCCCAGCACTTTGGAAGACCAAGGTGGGCAGATCACTTGAGCTCAGGCATTCAAGACCAGCCTGGGCAACGTGGTGAAACCCTGTCTCCACCAAAATACAAAAATTAGCCAGGTGTGGTGGTGTGGCACCTGTGGTCCTGGCTATTTGGGAGGCTGAGTAGGGAGGCTCACTTGAGCCTGCAGGGTGGAAGTTGCAGTGAGCTAAGATCACACCACTATACTCCAGCAGCCTGGGTGACAGAGCCAGCAGACCCTGTCTAAGAAAAACAAACATATAGATAGATAGATGGATAGATAGATAGATAGATAGATAGATAGATAGATAGATAGATAGATATGTATATATATGTGTATATTTATATACACATATATATATTTCAATAAATGCAGGAAAAGCATTTGACAGAGTTTTTATCCTTTCATGATAAAAACTCACCAAAAATTAGGTGTAGAAGGAAATTTACTCAACATATTATAGGCCACCTATGAATAGTCTACATTAAAACCAATGAGAGAAAATGAGAAGCTTTTCTCTAGGGTCTGGCTTAAGGCAAGGATGCCTACTCTCACCACTTCTATTCGACATAGTATTGGAAGTACCAGCAAGAATAACCAGACAAGAAAAAATATAAAAGATAGCCAAATAAAAACTATTCTATTTGCAGGTGACATGATCCTTTATGTAGAAAACCCTAAAGACTTCACAACAAACTCTTAGAACTAATAAACAAATTTAGTAAAGTTGCAGGATTAAAAGAATACAAATATCAATTGTATATCTTTACACTAAATATTACCTGTCCAAAAAAGAAATCAAGAAAATAAATCCATTTACAATAGCATTAAAAAAATACAATGCTTAGAAATAAATTCAACCAATGAGGTAAAATATCTGTACACTTGAAAAACCAAAAGATGAAATAAATTGAAGAAGATACAAATAAAATATACCTCTTGTTCATAGATTGAAATATTAATAATTTTAACATTATACTCAAAGCAATATACAGATTCAACACAATCCTTCTAATAATTTCAATTTCATGGAAATTGGAAAATTAATTCTAAAATTTTTATGGAACAACAAAAGTACCTGAATAGCCAAAGCAGTCCTGTAAATGAAAAACAAAGTTGGAGGCATCACACTTCCTGATTTCAGATTATATTACCAAGATAAAAACAATATGGTGCTACCATGAAAAATGACACATAGACCAATGGAATAGAGTAGAGAGTCCAGAAATAAACCCAGGCATATATAGTTAACTAATTTCTGACAAAGGAAGAAGATACAATGAAGAATGGAGAGTGTCTTCAAAATATGATGTTGGGAAATCTGTATATCCACATCAAAACAATAAAATCAGAACCTTATCTTACACTACAAAATGATCAACTCAATATGAATTAAAGATATAAACATAGAGCCATAAAACTTCTAGAAGAATACATGTGAGAAAAGCTTATTAACATTTTCTTTGCAGTGATTTTTTTTGTTGTTTTCCGGCTGTGACATTAAGCATGAGCAACAAAAAAATAAATAAATAAACAAGTGGAACTACATTAAACTAAAAATCTTCTGCCCAGCAAAGGAAACAATAAACAAAATGAAAAACAGACTAAAGATTGGGAGAAAATGTTTGTGAACCATGTATCTGATAAGGGGTTAATATCCAAAATATATAAGGAACTCACAACTCAATAACAACAATCAAATAACTCAGTTTTAAAATGGTCAAGAGACCTGAATAGACCTTTCTCCAAGGAGGACATAAAAATATAAAACAGGTATGTGAAAAGATACTCAATGTTATTAGTCATGGAAATGCAAATCAAAACCACAATGAGATATTACCTCACACCTGTTAGGATGGTTGTTATCAAAAGGACAAGACATAACAAATATTGGCAAGGGTGGTGAGAAAGGAAAATACTTATACTTTGTTAGTGAGAATGTAAATTGGTGTAGCTATTATGACAAACAATATGGAAGTTCCTCAAAAAAATTAAAAATACAATTACCACATGTCCTAGCAATCCCTCTTCTGGGTGTATACCCAAAGGAAATGAAATCAGTACTTTATCAAAATACCTACATTCCCATGTGAACTTCAGCTTTATTCACAATAGCCAAGATAATGGAAACAATCTACATGTTCAGCAACAGATGAATGGAAAAGAAATTGTGATATATATGTACACATATATACATATATATAGGTCACAAGCATATATAATATGATAAGGGGTTAATATCCAAAATATATAAGGAATTCACAACTGAACAACAAAAATCAAATAACTCAATATTAAAATAGGCAAGAGACGTGAATAGACATTTCTCCAAGGAGGATATAAAAATATAAAACAGGTATGTGAAAAGGTGCTCATTTCAAATACCACCTTCTAGGTTTTATTGTGTATATATGAACCATATATCTGATAAGTGGTTAATATCCAAAATAGATAAGGAACTCACAGCTCAATAACACACACACACAATAAATACACACACACACACACACACACTAAAATACTATGCAGCCTTCAAAAAAGGAGATCCTGCTATTTGCAACAACATAGATGAATCTGGAAAACATTATGCTAAGTGAAATAAGGCAGGCACAGAGAGTCATATACTGCATCTCTCTTATACCTGGAATCTAAAAAAACAGTAAAATACATAGAAACGGAGAGAGGAATGCTGGTTACCAAAGTCGGAGAGTGGGGAGAAATGGGGAGGTGAAAATCAAAGCGTAAAAAGTTGCAGTTGTATAGGATAGATGGAGATCTAGTGTACAGCATAAGGACTATTGTGAATAATATTTGTACGCATACTAAAAATTTGCTAGGGGAGGAGATTTTAAGTGTTCTTAACAACAACAAAAAGATATGTGAGATGATAGGTGTGTTAATTGACTTGACTGTAGTAATCATTTCACTGTATCTATGCATATCAAAACATCATGTAACCTTAAATATATAACAAGAAAAAAAAAGAAAAGCATATTTCTCTTGTCTCTGAGTTGATAGATTACAAGTCATATTCAACACATTATCTGCTATTCCAGATACAAACCTAGCATTTTTCATTGTGTCTTATTCACATTGTTCCTCCCACCTCGCCCATGACTTTCTCTACTCTGCAGACTCTGAATGTCCCAAATTTACCTTCTGTTTATAAATAATTCAAATGCCAACTCCTAGATTGCGACTTCATCCTTTGAGGTTAAGGGAGAAATGTCCCTTTGTTTTCCATTATCATTTGATATGTACACATATGTGAATTCTATTAAACTGCAGGCTCTTAGGAAATATAGCACTCATAACAGAACCTTTCCTATCACCTACTATGATGACCTTCATGCACATAGTAGGTTCACAGGAAATGTCTTATGTCACTTTTTTCAGTTAACAAACTGACTAATAAAATGTGAGAATTCAACCTGAGTTTAGTGAATCTTTTTTACTTAAGGAATTCTAGTTTACTTACTTAAGGAATTCTAGTTCAGAAACTATGAATCAAATATTTAAAATTCTATTAGAATTTTCCCTCACCCAAAGTATAATTCCTATAGATGAGAGGTTGTTTACCCCGCAGACTAAGTTTTGCCTACTCGTTGGGTCAATTAGTTGGCGAGAAAAAGGTACTCACTTTCTGAGTGTCATCTGATTGACATATAGGCATAGTTTTATATCCTTAAAGGCTGGGTGCCATGGCTAATGCCTGTAATCCCAGCACTTTGGGAGGCTGCAGAGGGTGGATCACTTAAGGTCAGGAGTTCAAGACCAGCCTGGCCAACATGGTGAAACCCCATCTCTACTAAAAATACAAAAATTAGCCGGGCATGGTGGTGCACACCTGTGATCCCAGCTACTTGGGAGGCTGAGGCAGGAGAATCACTTGAAACCAGGAGACAGAGGTTGTATTGAGCTGAGATCTCGCTACTGCACTCCAACGTGGGTGACAGAGCAAGATTCTGTTGAATGGTGGGCTGTGAAGCTCTCTGCACGTGTGTTTTTCTGTGATGCTAAGCTCAGCTTTGTTGTTTGTCATTGTTATTTCCTAACAGTAAGCAATAGTGGAAAAATCCATTTATATCCACCAGTATGTTCCAGCTGCATTATCTCAGTTGTCTCGTTCTGAATTTGTACCCTTTCCTCTAAGTGAGGCCATAAGGCTTTTGCAGAGAAGCCCTGATCAAGTGACCGATGCTAGCAATTCTTATCAGATTCACTCATTGAGGCACCATGTGGGCAATGCTGCAGAGCTTTTCAGGGTGTTTGCACTTCTAGAATCAGCAAGCAGATGAGGGAGGAGCCCAGAACAGCTGGTAGAGAAAATAAGAGCAGGTGATAGTCTGGGTTCAGAGAAAAAGGGTTGTTTTTCTTTCAAAAGCTAGTATATTGCAGGCATGTTATGAAGGGATTGTGGAGTGGGAAGTGACTGCAGCCAAGAGACTGCTGGACCAGGAGGCACAAAGCTTGGGTATGAGGCCCGATTCACTGCTTACTAAATGGGTGACCTTGGCTCAGTCACCCAATCATGCTGATTCTCTATTTCCTTACTGTAATCAGAAGAAATTATTGTTCTGTAGCCTTTATAGCAATGTTCTCAAGCTTTAAGGGGCTAATGGTCTTGTTAAACATGAATGCTAGCTCAGTAGGTCTGCACGGGACATTTCTAACAAGCTTCAGGTAATGCAGATGTGCTGGTTTGTATCATTTTATATAATAAGGCCGCATTGTATTGAAGAGGATACTAAATGAGGTAAGGGATAGGGAAAAGCTTTATAAACTGTAATGCAGTTTTAAAAAGCTATTTTATGAATAGCAATAATAAAAACAGGTGCTTTCTATTTAGCACAGCAGTTCCTAGGATTGTTTGCCCCCTACACTGAAGATCCGAACTTCTTTTGAAGGGCTTCCCAACCCTCCCCCACCTCTCAGTTAGTTCTCAGTATGGTTGGTTCCAACCCAAGGGCCGACTTCTCCTGCTGACAGAAGCAATGGGATCAGCATTTTCCAGAAGGCAGCAGGCTAATGTAGTGATTTAGCAATGCAATGATTCCCCAAAGGTTACTAGAGGGGCTCTGAGGAACCTTGTAGAAAAACACACAGCTCCCTTAAATGAAACATGGTCTGAATCTACAACAACTCTTTGAAGGTATACATTATACTTGCACTGCTTTTGGAAACAGAATAGAAATAGTTTCACTTCTTGCAAACTACTTTGCATTTCTGTCTCTCCCATCAGCAATCTGAGGCTCTTGCATCAGAAGAGATGTGCACGTTCTCTAAGGGGAAATTACTGATACTGTCCCAAATTTCTGATATACAAGGACATTCACTGAAGGTTAACTCCCAGCCCCAGTTCAGTATTCTGGAGGAACTTATTATTTAAACCTGGCAGAAGGCTCAGATGTTACTTGCCTAAAGGAGCTTGTTGTGGCAGAAAGTACCCTACAATAGGGAGAAGGTGGACTGCCTAGTCCCAGGAGTGTTGCCTTGCATATCTGAGATCTGACTGTGACAGAAGCCACTAGTCAGAAGACACGGGGCATGAAGATGGAGATGTACTGTGGCCTCACCAAAGCTCATCGCCGACATTCTCACTTTCACCGACTTCACCAGCTTCCTTGATGCTCTGCAAATATGCCAAGCACACGACTCCTTAGAGGACTTGCCTTTGCTGTTTCCTCCATCTGAAATGCTGCTCTCCCAAACAGGCCATTGCTTGCTCCTTTGCCTAATTCAAGTGCTTGTCCAAATGTTGCCTCTTCAGTGAGGTCTTTCATGACCTACCTAATTAAAATTCTAAATTAATCCCCTAATGTCTCCTAGAATCTCCTGTCCCCCTGCCTGGTCTTTTTTTTTTTAATGATACTTTCCAACATCTGACATAAAATGTTTTATTTATTTGATAGTCTCTCTCCCATCACAGAAGGCAAACTTCATAAACTCAGAGAACTCTGTTGGTTTTGTTCGCTGCTCTATGTAAACCAGTGCTAAGCACACAATAGGTCTCAAGAAACATTGGTGAATAAACAAATCAATATTTTAATGAATTAACTAAACAATTAATAGGAGAGTTATTAAAGTATCAAATCTCAGATAATGTGGATGCTCATCAAAACTATATACTATATATGACCTCCTCTAACAAAGTTGTTTACTCAAAAATGTATTGTTCTGGACTGGGAGATAAACAAAGCCAGCATAAGCAAGTTCTGTTTATGTAGCTGTGTAAGTTTACACAGGCCCCTTTCCTAGCTAAGTCCCTTCTAAACACCAATATCATATAGTACTAAAAATAAGAATAGCAATGGCCTTATACACAATAATAATAAAAATATTTACTGAGTGTTAAGTGTCAGACATTATCCTGAGGGCATAGAAGCCATAAAAGGGAGTAAATATACACTTTAATTCCATTAAACCTTACTTACTGACAGTAAGAAGAAGACAAAATACAAAAATTTAATGAATAGTTAAATATTAATACAAATTCCTGCATTGAGCAAAAATGATGAATTTTAATATTTGTCAGCTTTATAATTTACTTTTGGTTCTCTGGAGATGTGAAACAGCTAGATACTTGCCAATGATATTCAAATAGCAACATATCTTCTCCCAGAAGGTGACAATCACCTCCATTTTTCAAATAGAAACCATAAAGTATCAGTGAGAAGACCTTAGTTGTCAATACATCAGTCTTTCAGAGTGCTCGTCACATTGTTCACTTCCTTTTTCAATATTGGTCCTTCTGTTCCTTTCAGAAAAGTTCTTTATGTTAATGCTTTAAAGAGAGTTATGTGTCATTAGAGAACTGTCTTTCCTCTTTCTGTCTAAAGATACATATGATAACTGTCTTAGTCACTAAAAACCTGCCATCGGCATTTCCCTATCAATCCTTATAACGCATTTGCAGCTTTCAATTTTGTTTTTCCTTCTGATTCCTGGTTTCTAGCTTTCACCTGTCTCCAAATACCAGCCATGTCTTTTTCCTGGCTTCAAGTTTTACATCTCTCAGATGAGGGTTTGGGGAAAACAGCATCCATGCCATTTACAACTATTTCATTTTGTTATACCTTAGTGTTTTCTGCAACAAGGAAATCTCTTTAAACATTTCCACCCTTCGCTTTCCTACATAATTTCAAGTCATAGAAAAGGAATGAGTCAGTGGTAATCATGGCTCTCAAAAAGCTATACCTGATGAAACATTAGCACCACTGCTATGTGTGAAAAATTCTGAGTACAAACTATTCAGTCATGGTTGGATACAATATATCCACTCCTACAAACTTATTTCTAGTTTATAAAAGAAAAGCACAATTATCCAGGACACATTACAAATATTCCATAATTTCTAATTGCAAGTCAATCAAAATACACATCTATTCCTCTTTAGCCACACTGGCAGAAAATCACCACTCTAACAAAATAAGCCATCACCTGCAACACTTGGAAAGAGGTGCATTTCTCAATTTATCCTGAGCTTGACCTCCCATTCCAATTAATTTTGTGTAGTCAACTCTAATGAAATATTATGTCACTCAGTAAGTATTCAGAAGTAGTGCAGAGACATGCAAAAGCCCTGATGTAAGGCTTGAGGCAAGATCTTGATGTCAGTTCTCTCTCCAGCACTCTCTCTCTCTGAGCTTCTAGTTGATCATCTTTAGGATGAAGGCACGGTGAGACAATGCCACATGCTTGAGTAAGTTATTTCAATCTTTTCATTGTAATAATTTCATTGTACATCTTAAAGGTATTCTTCTCTTAAGAGATCTTTACAGATAAAGACTGCAGTCTCCCTTGCTGAATTCCGGATGTGCTCCACCATCTCTAACACAAGACCCAAATCTCTCCTTTCTAAGTAGAAAGAAAAACTACAGTACTTCCCATAAAATCACTTCAGTTGCCTGAGGGTGGCAATTAGCACATTTCCTGAGATTTCCTTTTCAGGTTAAGCAAGGTCAATTCTCTTAACCTGTCATTAAAGTGCTCATTTTATATACACACTCTCTCTATTTTTATGAGCTTCTTCTAAACTGCAGTCCAGAAATGGACACAATGCTTTAACAATATCCAAATAATATAAAATATAAACAAATATCACATTCATGAAACCAGAAGATTGTGCTTTTAAAAAAAATTAAATTGTAGCCATAGTTATTGAATTTTAAGATTCACTATATTCAATGTGTTCAAATAAAGTAAAATTAGAATTTTACTTAGCAATAAAACAAATCCAAGTAAAGTCCTGTCACATCTTAATAAAAATATACATTTCATTTTTAAAGATTTATCACTGAAAATTAGGCAAAGATGGGAGCAATAACTCTGACCACCATATCTTCTTGTTTTATGTTTGACTACTTAACATGTGGCATTTGAGGCCACGAAAGAGTCAAACTTCCTTGAAATGTTAGTATTGTACAATATGAAAACCAAAAATAAAATTCTAAGGCCCCCAACAACTTATGGAACCCCTCTTGGCTAAAAGCATTCCAAATAAACCTGAAACTCTTGTTTAGGCCATGATGGAAAGAGGGAGGTTGGACATGCCTCATTATCCATTCCTCCTCTGGAATTCAGGCACAACTGACCAGCATTAACATTCAGAGATCTTAAGACTGGCAAAACAGGCTCTTTGTAGCAATAGGATTCCAACATGACTGGTAGCAGGCCCTGAAAGAAACTGAAGTATTTTGCTCCAAAATATATTTATTTGACATACTTTGAAATGGCCCTATAAAGCTGTCTCTTGTAAGAATATCTACATTATGTAGAGAATCCTCCTCCCTTTCCAGATCTTTTCCCTGATCCAGGAGATAATTAACTAAGAAGAGTCTGCCACCTTTTTAGGTCTGATAAAAACTCAGAAGCCTGGTACCTGGAGCTTTCATTTGCATGATAAAACCTTGGTGTGCACAACTCTTTATCTTAACCCAGACATTCCTTTCTATTGATTCCAGATCTTTAGATAATAAGTGTTTCAACCAATTGTCAATCAGAAAATCTTTGAATCCACCTGTGACCTGGGAGCCTTGCACCTTTGGGTTGTCCTGCCTTTCCAGATGGAACCAATATACATCTTACATGTATTGACGGATGACATGTCTCCCTAAAACGTATAAAACCAAGCTGTAGCCCCACCACTCTGGGCACATGTTCTTGGTATCTCCTGGGGCTATGTCATGGGTTATGGTCCTCCTATTTGGCTCAGAATAAATCTCATCAAATATTTTACAGAGTTTGACTCTTTTCATCAACAAGCAGTAGTAATTTTAAACACAACGTTAATTATTTTTAAAATAATTCATGTAAAAATATTGTGCTGACAGAAAAACAGCAACCAAGAGAATGTTAGGTACCTCCCATATCAAATGAAGTTCTACTTGTTGCCATTTTTACTCCGACTGTGGTATAGTGGCAAGAAAACTGGTCTCAGAGACCATAATTATAGTCCTGATTTTGTGATTGAGCAAGACGTGTCTTTTGTAAAAATAACTTTATTTTATGAAAAAGGGCATATTATATTCTTTATCTGTAAAGTTAGATGATTTTTAAAATTATATATTTAAAGTATTCAATACGATGTCTTGCTATATAAAGAGTAAAATGATTGCTACAGTCAAGCCAATTACTATTTCCATCATCTCAGATAGCACTTTTTTTGTAAGAGCACCTAAAATCTACTCTTAGTAAATTTCCAGTATTTATATACAATAATAATACAATGTTATTAACAATTGTCCTCATTCTGTACATTAGATCTTCAGACTGCTTCATCCTATATAACTGAAACTTTTTTACCCTCTCTCCCACCACAACTTTGGTAACCTGGTAACCACGATTCCACTCTATGTTTCTATATATTCGACTTTTTAAAAAATATTTCACATATAAGTGAGATCATGCAATATTTTCCTTTCTGTGTCTGACTTATTTCACTTAACAGGATGACCTCCAATTCATCCATGTTGTCACAAATGGCAGGCTCTCTTTTATTAAAGGCCGAATAGTACTTTATTGTATGTATACCACAGTTTCTTTATCCAGTTTTCTTTCTATAGGCCCTTAGGTGTTTCCATATCTTGTCTATTGTGAATAATGCTAAAGTTAGGTAATGGAATTAGGATTTCTCCTAGTTTTGTGATCACAAACCAATGTGTTGTAAGTATTAGAGAAATTCACCTTGAAAATATACATAGAATTAAATACCTACATTATATAAGTTGAAAACTTTCTTATAGCCTTCTTATTTTAAAAGAGAATGACTAATAGGGTAATATTCATGCCTACATGTAAAAAGGCCAGTCCAAGACCAGGCACAGTGGATCACGCCTGTAATCCCAGCACTTTGGGAGAATGAGGCAGATAGATTGCTTGAGTTCAGGAGTTTAAGACCAGCCTGGACAACATGGCGAAACCCAAGCTTAAAAAAAAAAATACAAAAATTAGCCAAGTATGGTGGCATGCACCTGTGGTCCTAGCTACTTGGGAGGCTGAGATGGCAGGATAACTTGAACCCTGGAGGAGGAGGTTGCAGTGAGCCAAGATCATGCCACTGCACTCTAGCCTGGGCAACAGAGCAAGAGTCTGTTAAAAAAAAAAGAAAGAAAGAAAGAAAAACTAAGTCATTTTAGGCAAAAATTTCAAAATTTGAAAAAATTGATATAGCTTAATTATTAATAATTATTTAAATAACAATATACATTATTAGTATTTTCTCCACATTGCTCAGGATTTGAGAGTTGCAAGAGTTTTAAACTGATTTCCAAAAGATGGTATTTTGTTCTATATCTGACAAAGTCTGTGTAATATTTAAATAAAACAGAAGAAACACTTATAATCTATAAAGAATTTTAAACATCCTATTTTTTATATTCCCTCTATCTTTTCAGAAAAATTAATCTCTTATTCTATAATCCTGGAATTTTGTTTTATCTTCCTTATACAAATATACCTTACAGATATAGTGGGTTGGGTTCCAAACCACCACAATAAAGTGAATATTGCAATAAAGCAAGTGACACAAGTTATTTGGCTCCCAGTGCATAAAAAAGTTATATTTACATGAATATTACAGTCTATTAAGTGTGTAAGAGCATTATGTCTAAAAAATAATGTACATACCCTAATTTGAAAATATATCATTGCTAAAAAATTGCTAACCATCATCTGAGCCTTCAGCAATTCATAATCTTTTTGCTGGGGAAGAATCTGGCCTTGATGTTCACGGCTGCTGGTTGATCATGATGGCAGTTGCTGAAGATTAGGATGGCTGTGACAATTCCTTAAAATAAGACAACGCTCAGGTCTGTCACATTGATTGACTCTCCCTTTCACAAAAGTTTTTTTAATAGAATGTGATACTGTTAGCATTTTACACATAGTAGAACTTCTTTCAAAACTGGAATAAATCCTCTCAAACCTTGTGAAATGGTTTGGGTCTCTGTCCCCATCCAAATCTCATCTGTAATTTTAATCCCCATAATCCCCACATGTTAAGGGAGAAACCTAGAGGAATATGATTGGATTATGGGGGCAGATTTCCCCCCATGCTGTTATTGTTAGAGTGAGAGAGTTCTCAGAAGATCTGATGATTTTGTAATAGTTTGACAGTTCCTTCTATAGGAGTGCATGACCACGCCCAGCTAATTTTTAAAAACAATTTTGTAGAGACAGGATCTCACTGTGTTGCCCAGGCTGGTCTCAAACTCCTGGACTGAAACAACCCTCTTGTCTCTGCCTCCCAAAGCACTGGTATTATAGACATAAGCCAAAGTCTTGAAATCTTCAAAGTTATTCATGAGGATTGTAATCAACTTCTTCCAAACTACTGTTAATGTAGAAATATTGGCCTACTCTTATGAACCATAAATATTCTTAATGTCATTTCAAATTATGAATCCTTTCCAGAAAATGTTCAATTTTCTTTGCCCAGATGCATCAGAGGAATCACTATATCTACAGCAACTAGGTCTTATGAAATATATTGTTAAATAATACATCTTGAAAGTCAAAAATACTCTTTGATCCATAGCTATAGAATGGCTATTGATCATTCATGAATCATAACTGTTTGATACGTGGCTGAAGAATGGCTGCTGTGTTAGCAGGCATGAAAACAGCATTAATCTCCTTGTATTTCTCCATGACAACTCTTGGATGACCAGGTGTATTGTAAATGTGCAGTAATATTTTAAAAGAAATCTTTCTTTTTCTGAGCAGTAGGTCTCAACAGTCGGCTTAAAATATTCAGTAAGCTATGCTATAAATAAATGGGCTTTCATCAAGGATTTGTTGTTCCATTTATAGAACACAGGCAGAGTATATTTAACATAATTCTTAAGGGCCCTAGTATTTTCAGAATGATGAATGAGCATTGGCTTCCATTTAAAGTCACCAGGTGCATTAGCCCCTACCAAAGAGAAGTGAGCCTGTCCTTTGAAGCTTTGAAGCCAGACATTGACTTCTTTCTCACTATGAAAGTTGAAGTTGGTACTTTCTTCAAGGGAAAACTATTTAATCTCCATTGAAAATCTGTTGTTTAATATAGCTGCCTTTGTCAATTATCTTAGCTAGATATTTTTGGATAACTTGCTGCAGCTTCTACATTAGCACTTGCAGCTTTTCCTTGTACATTATGTTACAGAGATGGCTTCCTTCCTTAAACCTCATGAACTACTCTCTGCTATTTTCTAACTTTTATTGTGCAGCTTCCTCATCTCTCTCAGCCTTCATAGGATTGAAGAGAGAGCCTTGCTCTGTATTAGGCTTTGGCTTAAGGAAATGTTGTGACTGATTTGATCTTCTATCCAGATCACTACAATTTTCTCATCAGCAATAAGGTTATTTTGCTTCCTTATCATTCCTGTGTTCACTGGAGTAGCACTTTTAATTTCCTTCAATAACTTTCCCTTTATATATACCACTTGGCTAACTGTTTAGGGCAAGTGGCCCAGCTTTCAGTGTATTTCAGCCCTCAAGATGCCTTCCTCACTAAGCTTAATTATTACTAACTTTTGATTTTAAGTGAGAGACATGTGACTCTTCCTTTCACTTGAACATTTAAGAGGCCATTGTTGGGTGACTAATTGGCTTAATTTCAGTATCTTTGTGTCTCAGGTAATAGGCCTGAGAACAGGGAGAAACATTGGGGAACAGCCAGTCGGTCAAAACACACACAAGAATTAACAGATGAAATTCTGTTTGAGAAGTCAATTATGTCTACAACACCGAAAACAGATTTTGGTGTGATATATTATCTGCTAACTTTAAATTTGTTTCTTTTCCTTCAGCAGTCAGAACATATACAACATTTATTGATTAAGTTGTTGTCTTATGTGGGCATGGCTTGTGGCACTCCCAAAACAATTATAATAATAACATCAAATATTACAGATCACCATGGAAGTTATAATAATAGAATGACTTAAAAGATTGCAAGAGGCCAGGCGCAGTGGCTTATGCCTGTAATCCCAGGACTTTGGGAGGCCATGGTGGGCGGATCACGAGGTCAAGAGATTGAGACCCATTGCCAATGTGCTGAAACCCCGTCTCTACTAAAAGTACAAAAATTAGCTGGGTGTGGTGTCACGTGCCTGTAGTCCCAGCTACTCGGGAGGCTAAGGCAGGAGAATCACTTGAACCTGGGAGGTGGAGGTTGAAGTGAGATGAGATCATATCACTCCACTCCAGCCTGGCGACAGAGTGAGATTTGATCTAAAAAAAAAAAAAAAACCATTGCAAGAATTACCAAAATGTGACATCTGCAAAGTACAATTACATGAGGTATCCCTAAAATTATGTCACATTTTAGGCCATGCTGTTTTCTACACTATATCAACCATGTCTTATAATAGGAATTCTCTTACTTTTGCTTCTACAGTGATTAGCATGGTGCCTAATTCTTAACAACTATTCATTTTTTGGTTAAATGAAGGAAAACAAACAAATTTAAATTTATTAGAGAATGTGTCACAACAATATGTGTTTTAGGTACTATAGACGTAATTGCTTTCTCATACAGAATTTCATCTGTTAATCCTTAGCCTCCCTTTAAATACACACATTCCTCCCAAATGCAATAGAAAAATGTAGTGAATAGAAGATTCAGTTGCTTCCTTTTCAGTGGTTAAAAGGTGAACTTTTGGCATTTTCTTCAAAATAATCCCTTAAAATTATATATTCAAAATATGTATATTTTTTGGACCCACAGTTGGTGAGACTTCTGATTTAATAATCTAAGCTCAATGATATCCTTAAATAAATAATATTCTCATGATTTAAAGGCTAAAAGTCACATGTCTTTATAAACTGGAAGAAAGTCTCTGGATCATCTTTTCTTTCACCCACCTCATATTACCAATGACGTAACAGAAGCACATGAGGTGAAGCGACTTTGCCAAGGTCACATCAAGTCACCGACTGACTGCTGAACAGCACCCGGATGGATTCCAGATCACCCGACTCCCAGCCCAGTGCCATTTCCTTCCTCCCTGTCCTCTCCAATTTATTCATATAGAACTAACTGACCAAGCAGAAACAATTGGGAATAGTCAGGCCTCTATTAATAACAACCCGCTTGTCATATAGTACAATATCGTTTACAAAGCACTTCCCAAATACTTTATCTCCTTGAATCCCTGCCTCAAGAACCCCAGATGCAAGATATTTACCTCCACTTACAATACACTACGGCCTAGAAAGATAGAATGAAACGTCCAAGGTCACAGAGCTAAACTTGAACCCTGATTTTTTACAACACATCTTGTTCTCTTTACGTAAATCCACAGTGATTTTTGTTACAAAGATAGAATCAAAGAAAAAGAATTGTTCACTATAACCCTTATTTGCATCCTATTAAGCCAAGATTCTAAAGGGACTTCACCAGTTAATTTGGGAAGTGTTTATTAATATAGAAGATTATTTCAAAAGAATGTTAACACTAACCAGATGAATAACCCATGCAAAAATAACAGATGAATTGTTGAGGGGAAAGACAAGACAGTCACTGATATGCATGTCTAGAAAAGGGATTCACACATCAAGGACAAGAAAGGCCTTCATTATCCATTTATTTCAGTTTCCACTTTTGAATTGAGGAAACTGAAACACCTCTAATCTCAGACCTCAGAAAGCAGAAATCCCAGGTTATCTTAAACAACAGAGTAGTTGTAGCTCCAGAAATGCCACCCTTTGAACTGATGCAGAAGCCTCTTTGTTGGGACTCACAAAAGGTCCTGAGAAGTACAATCTCAGTCACTAATGCCAGGGGTGTAACTAAAGACAAGGCTGTACTTAGAATACAAGGTGGTGCTCAGAGCTGGCTTCATGGGAGCTGACAGAGAACAGCACATCCAATCTGTGAAGAAGAAAGAGAACCACAAGACTGGTCACAACACAGATGCATAAAAAGTAATGAAGAATCATGCTGTTTCTCATTGTTCAAGAATGAGAACAACAGAGAATGTTTTGTTTCTCATTTTTAGAAATAGCACAGGAATTGCTTCCACCAAGGTGGAGGAGAAAGTTTTTGTTCCTAGTCAGATTTTCCAGGGATGAAGATTAATTATTCTCTTCCATGGACAACAGGAAGTTAAGTCATAAAGAATAGGATCCATTATTCAGAAGGCTCTAACAGCCTGGGGTGAGAGATGAGAGATATTTCAAAAGTGAAAGAAGAAAAACTTGAAGCATATGTGCTACATGTATATCATCCCTGAGACTTTAGCTACTTTTTGCTTTGAATGTAATGAAAAGTGCTATAAAAATTAAATAAACAAAGATGTTATGTTAATATATTGAGAACTTTATAGTATTCACTCAGTTTACCTTCTATTGTATACTTAACATGTGGCAAGCCACTGAAATTACAAAGAAGACATAGCTCTTGCCTTCATGAAATTCACAACCTAGAAAACAGACTATGACCCAAGGAACTATAGTATAGCATAGAAAGACATCAACACTACAGGAGAGATTTGAAGGACCAGGGAAAGAAGGACTTCTTAGCAGAAGAGCATCAAGAAAAACTGTATTGAGAAAATTACAATCTAAGCATCTGTGGAAATAAAAAGTTAATACACTTTGGGAAGATATTATAATATAACTTTCAAGTTGTATTTTGCACTTAATGAGTGATGTAACTATTGCTAATATTATATTACTGATAAAGAACTGACAATTGAACAATATATTTTTATAGTTCTTGGCTTCCCCATAATATAGCATTTGCTAATCATTAGTTAAGTCATGAAACCATATATTTAACAGAATACATTACATTCTTAAGTGTTCACTGAGGACAACATGGTCTGCCTCTCCAAAATGTTTATATTATATGTTTATACATCTGTTGTGTGTTTTCAAGACAATGTAAACACAGAAATGTCTCAAAAATATATTGCAAAATGACATACCGAAGCTTCATCTGGGCAACTGTACCCTGAATTTGCTGGCTGATTTTAAAATCAATCAATACTAACCTGTACAAATAAAAAGAGCGCTGCCCTTCTAGTTTAAGAATGGTAACCTTGCTTTCAAAAGAAGCAATGAGAACTCCAAGCCATTCTCTCTTTATGGCATTACATGAAAGGGCTTGGAGTATCTATATCCAAAGTACAGTTCCTTCATTTAAGTTACTGCTTTAAAGAACTTCTTAGAGGTTTTTAAAATCAGTATTTGCAGATCTCTGAGACTTAGAGCCGCTGATTAAAATTTCAGTCATACCAAAAAATAATTGGGCTTTTGGGTGGGGGCTCAATATAATTTAGTGGAAAGTATATTACTGCGAGACTCAAGAAACCTGTTTCAGTCTTGACTTCACCGAGATTAAGCCAGTTTTTCTCTGAGCTTCAGTTTTTACAGATAAAATGAGGAAGCTGAAAATGACTTCCAAATTCTCTTCTGACCAAGTTAAGACTCTATTATGGTGCTGGGAAATTATTAAGTTTGCCAGTTACAAATTGGCGTGGGGATTGTTCTGGAAAATTATTGCTTGAATAGTGAGAGTTAAGACACATTTCCAATTGTGAATTTTGAAGACAGACTTAATCACTCCCACCCACTATAGCCTCTAGCACTTGTTAATATCTCTATTATGGCATTTACCATATTGCATCTTGAACATTGGTGTCTGTCTTCCATGATAGCATGGAAAGTTCATGAGGTCAGAAAGTGTCTCTTATTCATTATCCTGTTTTGCCAATGCATGGCAATATGCATGACTTGGGGTATGTGTCCAATGTATGCTTGACAAGTAGAAGAATAGATGAATGAGAATGTCAAAGGTAACTTTAAAAACCTGTCTGGAGATGATCTTGGTAATTTTTTTAAGCCAGTAACTTTTTAAAAGCTATTTGCATGGTGTTTTCTCAAGGAAAGAATATCTTAATGACCCTCATGTCTGACAACATATGGTATATTGGATAAACTAAGGGAGCTGGCCAGGGTACCCCAAAATGCTACGTCAAGCACTTCTGAGTTGAGCGTATCTTTCCACGGGGTTATTTAGTATTTTTGGAATGTAAAGAGACTTCCAAGTAAGGATAAAACATTGAATACTAGCTTTTACTTTAATTCCTCCTAGAAACATAACAAGAAATGGATGTGTGTGTGTTTATATGTTTTGCATAAATCTTTAAAGATGGAACAAGAGAGAAGACAACAACAACAGAAATTTAGAACTGTAAAACCAGCTGGTGAAGATATATCTGAGAAAGTTGAATCCTAAGTCAGCAATGGAGAGAGCCAATAGGCAACCTAACTCAGATTGCAAAAATCTTCAAAAGTTTAGACAGCGGTAGTACCACGTTTGTCTAGAAGTGAGGAGAAGGAGAAAAAGGTAAATTACGTAAAAATGGTGGAAACTTACATTTTAGGACAGTGTTATAACCTCAAATCCTCTCCCAAACATCAAGCGTCTAGGCAACTGCCCTCTGCAATCTGAGTAGAAGAATAGATATTTATTCTTTGTAGTGAATAGAACAGAAACTCTCTGCATAGTGGGAAGAGTAAATACCACACTGAAAATTAGGAGATTAAGTGAGCATTTATGCATATTGCCAAAACCCACAGGACCCTCACAACCAGGTCTTTCCTATTCAGGCAGAAGAATGGAAGAGTCTGTTTGAGGAATCTTATAAACGTAAGAGGTAAAGACCTAAAGATATGGACCTCAGGAGCTCCACAATGAAAAACCTACCAACATCACTCTACAACTAAGATCATTGACAACAAGCCCCATCCATGTACATAGAGCTTCCAGTCACCTTTTTAGCCCCCTACACCCACTTTTAAATATGAACTGGCAACCAAATATAAAAACATCTGCAGAAAATCTCTAACATGAAAGAAATAAAAACAAAAGAAAAGCTTACTGGAAGGCTGTGCTCGGTGGCTCACGCCTGTAATCCAAGCACTTTGGAGGCCAAGGCGGGCGGATCACCTGAGGTCGGGAGTTCAAGACCAGCCTGACCAACATGGTGAAACCCTGTCTTTAAAAAAGAAAAGCTTACTGGAAACAAAGGTTATGGAGGGAGATTAAAACTTCTCTAAAAACATAAATCATAAATATTCTCAGCAAAGTATTAGAAACTGTCACATCTGTGAAATAAGATGGCATAATATAAAATGAAACAATCAAAGAAAACTGACAAATAAGCCTCTTGAAAATTAAAAATCTGATACCAGAAATTAAAGACAAAATCTAAGAAAAAGATTAAAAGGTAGACTTGAGCTTATAATCTAGAAGACAGAGAAAAGACAAAAGAGGTAGAGAATAGGAAATAAACGTACGAAAAATAGAAACCAATGAAAAATTATCCAAGACAAAAACATTTAAGTAAGATTTCCAGAATAGCAGAACAAAACAACAATAACAAGAAAAAAGCATAGAGTAGATCATTAAGAAAATAATCTAAAAAACTAAATGATTTTCAATTTTCTAGAGATTAAAGAAAAAATTCTAGTATAAAAGAAGCGTTTCCACAGTAAATACACAGCATAATGAGTGAAAATAAAACTGTAAGAAGGCAACTTGCTATCAATTTTCAAAACACTGAGAAAAAAGAATAGACACTACAAGTTTTCAGAGAGAAAAAATATCAGGCAGGCACGTACAAAAAATAAGAAATCAGAATGATAGAATGACATCAAACCGAAACAACAAAACTGGCAGAAAAAAGATGTTGTAATGGTGTAATTTAAATTCTGAAAGAAAATTATTTTAAACCTAGAATTCTATACCTAACCAAATTATTGTTCAAATATGAGGAAAAATGCAGAAATTTTCCAGAATGAAAAGACCCAGAAATTTTACTCTGTATCCTTTTTTTTTAGGAAGCTATTGGAGAATGTATTCCACCAAAATAATAGAGTGAACTAAGAAAGAATAATACAGAGGATACAGGAGAGCAAGGGATCCAAGCAAACACCTGCAGAAATTTTCTAGGGTGATGGAAAAGGAGATCTCCGGACCAAAGCAATGCACAGAGAAAAGCGTGCACACAGCACTCAGTCATCAGGTTCTGAGGACTATTACTTTAAGATGAAATTGATACAATATCTGTGCATCTGAGTGCCTTAAGATGCGATTCAGACAACTGGCAGGGACTTGGATTTAAATATAGTACAAAGTATGTAGAAAGCTGGGCACATAAAAACAAGACAGTTATCAACCATAGAAAAAAACAAAATCTTATGACAAAAGGAGGAGTAATCATAGCTTAATTTGTCTTAGTCATGAAAGTATTTACATAATCATAATCATGCAACTACTAAATACTGATCTAACAAAAATAACAATGTAACAGCCTTGGAAAGATGGTGAGATGGAAAAGATGCATATTGTGGTAAGAATGTGATAAAGGAGAGAATTGAAAGCTATTTCCTTCCATCAATAAAAAGAGCTGAGAAATTAAGAGGTAGTAAGAAGAGAATGTTGTTTAGCATACGAAGGTAAATAAACATTAACAAGAGTTGAAAGTGATTGTAGGAATAAAAATGGGAGAGGGGACAAGAAACTACTATATTTCACAATATACTTTCTAGAACTGTGACAAAAATAGCATGTAAAAACAGAGAAAGAAAGAAGAAATCACCTCAAATTTTATGCATGAGAGATTGTTTTTATACTGCTTTTGCTCTAAAAGCATTTCTGATGGAATTGAGTATCACAGGAGATTGCAAGTGTGTTCCCCAACATCCTCCCATCTTTACTAAGACATGATTCAGTGGGGTCAGTTGAGATTAAAAGAGGTTGCTTAGAGAAAAGACAAGGCTGTCGCTGCCATCTGTCTAACTGCACCTTATGGTTATTAGATGAAAATCATCTACTGACCTTCATCTTCAAAATCTTGTTCATAAATCTTTTACCACTTAAGCTGAGACCTACCCTATACGAGGTGCTTTCTAGATTTCAACTACTGATCATGATGATCCAGTTTGGTATGATGTATCTTCCTGGAACAGTTTTTTGTTTGTTTGTTTGTTTTTGAGACGGAGTCTATCTAGCTCTGTCACCAGGCTGGAGAGCAGTGGCGCAATCTAGGCTCACTGCAACCTCTGCCTCCGGGAAAGAGATTCTCCTGCCTCAGCCTCCCAAGTAGCTGGGATTACAGGCATATGCTGCCACGCCCAGCTAATTTTTATATTTTTAGTAGAGACAGGGTTTCACCACGTTGATCGAGATGGTCTTGATCTCCTGACCTTGTGATCCACCCACCTTGGCCTTTCAAAGTGCTGGGATTAGAGGAGAGTCACCACCCCCAGCCCTTACTGGAACAGTTTTAAGAGTTTGATTCAAAAGCAAACATTTTGTGGAGCTGCCATACTTTACAGCACTACACTGAACTACAACTGAAGGCACATATTGGAAGTGTAGTGTTTCATTTAAACAATTAAGCAAACCTGAATCCATCAGACTCAGCAAAACCCCATGGCTATGATTTTGTACCAGAAGCTATAATGAGTCATTTTGGAGATACTTAAAATAATAATATCTACATTGCACTGAATGCTTATTAAATGCCAGGTAGTGTGGTAAATACTTATATTATCTCATTTAATAGTCAAAACAACTCTATAAATAGCTACTATTATTACCTCCATTATGTAGATAAGGAAATTCAGGATTATGGAGATTAGGGCCCTTGCCCAATATCTTCAGCTAGGAATTAGGCAAACAAAATTCAAGACCAAAATTGGATTCAGAAACTGTTCTTTTAGCATCTCTGCCTTCTCTAAATAAAGGTCATCAGAATATCAAAAATATTCCACTGAAAGAGTGATGGGTGAGTTTGGAAACAAACATATTTCTGACGTAAGTCTTCATATACTTAAGCATAGAAGAGTTGGAGAAAATTCATATAACACAATTCAAAATGCATGTATATTAGTACTTGTGTAGTTTTCACTCTGCTATAATTAGGAGACTTAATAATTTACATATCTTAAGAAAATAATTTTTAAGCCTGACACTCTTCAAAGGGTTCTTTTCAAAAGGACCTTTCTCCTAGAATACTAGTCTATAAGTTTCAATGCTAGAATTTTAGAAAGCTGAGAGCCAAAACTTAACAGAAATGAAACTTATTGTTCCATTAAGCAAGAGAAGTGTGTTAGCAGCAGAGGTTGGCAAAAATCAGAGTGAAATACTGGGTCACAGCATTTCTTCTGGACCTGACAGTGTATTTATAAGTGTGCCTTGCTTTGCACAGTAGATGTGTTCTTGAAAAGCTAGTGAATAATTAAAGCTTTGTAAGTAGAATTGTATTCTATAAGCCCCAAGAATCTAATTTTTTAAAGATGATTAGAGTAGTCAATGTTTTTGAAATGTAAATGAAATCATCACCTACATTACATAATTTGTAACAAGCCTCCAAAATTTGCCTCCAACCATTCTTCCTTTCTTATATGATCCATTATCTACTGTATCCTGCCTCACGAACCTGCAGGGTTCATGGGGAAAGAGTGTCAGTACTATATTCAGCACCTAAAACAGTGTCTAGCACAATAAATGCACACTAGATGAATGAACTATCCAATCCATTAATCTTTTCCTAGTTACTACATGTATATAAATGTCTCTCTACCTTTGCGTATAATATTTCATCAGTCTAGAATGATTTTCCAATGTTTTCATTTTATCTCTTCTGCAAGAGTGAGTTCAAATGGCAACTCCTTCCTAGATTCGGAATTACTCTCTATATTTGCAGAAGATTATATTTAGATATCTAGTGTAATAGGGGATAGTTTAAACCATATCTTTAGTCATTGGTTCCTGGCCTGTAACACCTAGCCAGAGCAATCCACACAGACAATATGATGGTAAAAGTAAATTTAATCTAAATTTTCACATGCATTGCCAGCTGTCAGTTCTTCCTAGGTTTCTGTTTATGCATATCTTCAAAAACTAATTTGTGAGGTGTTCTTGAGGTCAAAAACCGCGTGGTTTTTCATGTCTAGCCCAAGTGACAAGCAATGTGCATGGCACAGATCAATGGATACATCCAAGCATCAATCTTTGTATTAATTAACCAGTGTGGTTGCGGGTAATGCTAGGGTAATTGTCTATATGTGATCTCATTTACTCATTTAAGCTACAGAATTCCCTCATGAGAATGCTATCCCTGATCCCTTATTCTGTTATTTCTGAATTATCAGCAAAATATACATCTATTTCTAGATTAAATTCCCAAGTGCAAGAGAATCTTAGACTAAATTGTCTACACCAGGGTCTCTCAAAGATCTAGACTAGCAGCATCAGTACCTTCTGGGAACTTGTAGAAAAGCAAACTCTCGGGTTCACCCCAGGCTCACTGAATCAGAAACTCTAGGGGTGGGGCCCAGTGATCTGTGTTTTGGTACACACTTAAGTTTGAAAACTGGTCAGAAAGTTGTCTTCACTATTCTGACATGAACAATGCAATGTTCCCTGGACCCAATCAATGACATCAATATCCCTGTTAAAATAGTCAAGTTCTTTGTTCTGAAGAAATTAAACTTCATTTTAAGCCAGACAATGAGAAAAAATATGATTTTAAGAATCAATATAATGAATTGATATCACTGCCATTCAGTTTTTATAGCATAATTTAAAATGAGTATTTCTTAACTACATTGTTTTGAACTGCATACCACAGCTGCATGGCATTCTGTGGTTCCAAACAGGTAAAAATGATTGACATAAAACCAGGCAAGATGAAGAGGAATCTTAAAGATTTTAAGACAAGAATTCAGCCCCATATAGAAGCAGAGCAAGTAGTAAGCCAAAGCGTCAAATGCTAACAACAAGCATAACAACAGTAGCAGCTGTAATTATTGAGTACTAATTTTAGGTATGGTTCTTAATATATATTTTCCTCATTTGTCTCATTAATCTTAAAAGAGAGTTATTGTACAAATTAGGAAGCAAGGACACAGAAATAGCTCTTACCCAAGTTACAGAGACTAAAAAGTTGTTAGTTGTGTGTTTGATTTTAAGTCTTAGGATCTTTCTACCACACCACTGAGTTTCCTCGATAAGCAGAACAGTTATTCATTTCGAGGGTTAGAAAAAGAAGCTGCAAACCGATGCTTAATTAAATCCTTAGGTGTGGAAGCCAGTGTAAGGTACAGAAGAGCCTTGGATTCTTTCTTCAATTCGCCTGATAATAAGCAGGAAGTCCCAGTGATTCCTCAAGCCTGTATCTCATTGGCCCAGGGCTTGAGTAAGACTAAGCCTGCAGAGATTGGGTATTCTGAAGGTTAATAAAATCCATGCATATAGCGTGGGACTAGTTTTTCAGTAACAAAAGAAGGTTGATTAGCTTATAAGACTATAGTAAAGTATTCCTTAAGTGTTAAGTAGTGGTTAAGCTCATAGACTCTGAAGCCAGTCTACAACTTACTAGCTGTGTGACCTGGGCAAATTACTTAACATCTCTGACTTTTCTAATCCCTAAAATAGGGATGACAATAGTGCCTGCCTCACTGGGTTTTTATGAGGCTTAAGTAAGTCAATATATGTAAAGCACAGTGCCTAAACATAGTAAAAGCTACATAAGCATTATTTCAAAAGACTCAGTTGTATTTTCAAATGTCCTTCCAATGTTTGGCATGAATAAAGCATGAAGAATGAAGAGCATTTTTAAGTTTATCTGGATTTGTTTAAGTTTATAACTGAGCCCAACACCTATTACAGTTTTTTTCCAATAAAGCATAGGAAAAAAAAATCTGCTTTTTGGGAAAAACACTGTAATATAATATTGATAAAATATTTGGAAAAGGATAAAATCCACTCATAATTCAATCATCATTATCCAAATATTGCCACCTTTTGCATATTACAATCTACTATTTGTCAATGACCAAAGAAATTTTACATTATAATCAGTGCATATAGCCACATGTACTGTTTTTATAATTACCATTATGTCATAAACCATTCCGATTACAACTCATGTTCATAAACATGTTAATGGCTGTTAAATATTTCCCTTTCTTTTATTCTGTGCATAATTAAAAAATTTAGTTTATTAACCATGAAACCCTTAACCTTGGATAACTTTAATCTGGCAGCAAAAAATGCTTCTTCTGTCTAAAATGATCAGTAGCCAACTAAACTTTGGAAGAGATAATTATTGGTTTTTAAATTGTTTGAAGGCAATGAAGGACTGAGTGCAATTGTTTTTGAATAACATATTACTAATGATTCAGGACTAAAGAAAATCAAATTTCCTATCAATAATGTCAGTAAAACACTCAGCACTTGGATTTTTTTTATCATTATTCTGTTAGTCTTTCTTTCTTTTTTCTTTTCTTTTCTGTTTTAGCAAGAAGGTGCTGGTTAGGGCTGGCAGAGAGAAGAAAATAATATCCACCGAATCAATTTCACATATGACTGATGTATAAATAAACTCATCTTAATTGTAAAGAGGACATATATGAGGGTGAAAAAAAGACGTTATAAAAACATAATGTACAATCTGCTAAGCAAAAATATCATCAAGTTCGCCAAAAGAGATAGGAGAGAACAAGCAGCCAATCATAAATCTTTTTTTTTTTTTTTTTTTTAGACGGAGTCTCACTCTGTCGCCCAGGCTGAAGTGCAGTGGCTCAATCTCGGCTCACTGCAACTTCCACCTCCTGGGTTCAGGCGATTCTCCTTCCTCAGCCTCCTGAGTAGCTGGAATTACAAGAGCGCAGCACCACACACGGCTATTTTTTGTATTTTTAGTAGAGACGGAGTTTCACCATGTTGGTCAGCCTGGTCCCAAACTGCTGACCTCGTGATCCTCCCACCTCGGTCTCCCAAAGCGCTGGGATTACAGGCCTGAGCCGCCGCAGCCGGCCACCAATCATAAATCTTTAAACAGCATGTATCCACTGTAGCTCCTATATAAACACTTCACAAATGCTGGTTCTTTCAATCCCAGAAGTGAAAAGAATCTTGCCTCTAATCCACTCTTGTTTTGCAGATGAAGAACAAGGCCATTGAAAGAAAGTGACCAGCTCAAACTGAAGACGGGGTGGGAATTAGGATTCAAATCCAGGTCTCTGGATTCCCAAGACATAGTCTTTTCCACAAGGCCACTGCAGCCATCCATCAATTCAGACATAATACCTGTGACCTATGTGATCACAATCGTGCTATATACAAACTTTAGCCAAGTAGACTTTTTCCTCTGTCTTAGTGCTTTCTCACTCAGAATTTAATTAATTGCCCAATAGACTTACAAACCCAACAACTTCAGTTGCACAATTCGCAGCATTAAAAAGCTAGCTCAAACCCACACTGAGTCCTTAACATTTGATGTGGTAATTATGATCACCCTGTTTTATTTTCTATAGAAGTTGAGCCTAAAGAGAATCAAGGAAGAATATAAACAAGCTTAAAATAACAATTTCTTTGTAATAAGAAAATAATGGGCAAACTGAGTTTAAAGAGAGAGAGAGAGAGAGAGATTTAGTACATCGAGCTTCAGAGAGAATAAATTTTTGCAAGATTCATCCATAGAGTAGAAGACCCAGAACTGAACCCATATCATCTAGCATTTAATAGATTAATTAGAATAATCTCAGTAGTCTGTTAGATTAATATATTAGAATCTTAGTTATATTTCATGTGAACGTGCACCATGTTTATTTTATGCCTCAGTGTATCACCAGAGTATACAGTGTCATAATCCCACAGTATGCATACCCCAGTTGGAAAAACTCAGCCTTAGAACAACTGACAAATAGAAGATTCTAAGGAAATATTGTTTGTTGAATCAATCAACCGACGGTCTTATTTTAAAAGGCTGACACTGAGTGGTCCATGCTATTGCCTTTGGTGCCTCCCTCACGTTCATGTTATTGAGGGTTTTGCTGTATTTGCATCATCTGTTTGCTTTTTATGCTAATGTGAATCAACGTCCATAGTCAAAAGTACCCATTTCACCTCATTTAAAATTATTTGTAGGCTTGCAAATAAAGAATAACTTACATGGAAACCTTTATCTTGATACATAGCAAATATTTCTCCTTTAAATCCCAGAAGAAAGAAAGAAGTTAAACAAATTCAATTTTAAACAGTGCTGGAATAGTTGAAAATATTTTGAAATGAAAGAAAAATCTTTAGATACAATGTGTAAATATCTGATTTTAAACTTTCCAGATTTAAACTATTAGAATGATGGTATAATAAATCTTACATAATAGTCTTGTTTGTAGAGTATCTAAACCCAATTTATTATAATATGTGAAAGAGACTAATAGCAAAAAGGAAAAAAACACACATTTTGAAACAGGAACCATATCTAGATTTTTCAGTTTCTAATTATCTGAAAAGAAATTTCCCAGTGTGCCTGTGTTGAGGTTTGTCCAATCTGTTTTCGTGGCATCAGTACCTGAGGATTCAAGGAAAACCTGATTGTTTCACGTGGGTGATAATTGTAGAAATGAATGAGGAAGGGAGAAATTGGCATTGCTGCCTCCTCCTACCTGCTTGTTAAAGGAATCTTTGGTGCGTTTAGTTGTCTTCAGAATGGCCTCTGAAAGTTTCTGGATTCCTTTTCTGCAGTCTAGTCCCTTGGGGCTGCTTCTCAAGGCTAATGGCCAATCCACAAACAAAAGAGAAACCACAGAATGGCAGCTTCCCCTTACTTCTTTCATGTAATTTAAAGCCCCACTTTTAATTATGTGTGCTTTTGGAATCATTAGTGGGGCTTGTTTCAGGTAAAAAGCCAGGCAGAGTATGTGCTAGAGAAAAAAGAAAAGATCTGTGAAGGGGCAACAGGTGTCCTTTGGGACTTCTGCCTAGGTGCCATCAGCGGCATGGCAGCAGTTAAATACCACGGCCTCCCTGGGTGGGAGTCTCACATTCCCAAAGACAAGGAGACAGGGACTATTTCAAAAAGTAACTGGAGAGATGAGAAAGCTAAAATTAGAACTATTGACATAGATCCTAAAAAAATCCTACCGTGCTCTGCATGCAAGCATGCTAATAAGGAGATGAGGAAGAAGATGCTGGGGAAAATAGCATGTCATCTTAGCCTCAAACTCTTGCCATCTATTTTGCATATCTATTTTCAATCCCAAGTCTGTACTACAGAAATGAAGTCTCTCTTCTACACATACTCCCTTAACACTAAAGAGGGTGATAATAAAAGACAAGGCCCAGGCAGTAGGAGTCCTAGAGTGTTCTTGATAAAGAACACATGTATGTGTTAGTTTCATAGTAACCATCTTGGAAATTATCTATGGATTCATAATTGAGGATGTACATTCTCATCACCTGAGTGCTTCTTAAATATCTGAGTTCCAAGTACTACAGGATGTCCAGTAGTTCTGAGATGCACCCCTGACTGAACCATTGTTAGTGGCCCGAATTCACACAGTTTATGTTTTAAATCCATCCAAGGTGTAATACATCCCCAAACCCACACGATGTTATATAACTGCCTCAAAACTAAGTCCTAGCAAAATAGAGACAAATTCAGGTGTTGGGGAATTTACTATTAAAACTGTAGAATAAGCACAAAAGAAATTCTTTTGGTAAATTAAAACTTTTGTGGAAGTTAATGCAGATGATTTATTGAGTGTCTATGCAGTATACTTGCTGCTAAAACTACAAAGATGGCAGAGGACCAATTTCTACCATCCAGGATCTCAGAGCCTAGTGAAAAGAGAAACACAGCTTAAAAATTAGGAAAGTCAGATTATAATTCCAAAGAGTTCTAACTACTTTATTAGCATGAGTTTTATTTCATAATCATGACATTATGGTATGGAGCTTGGGGTGCGTATAATAATTCCTGTTTTACAGAGAAACAGAGGTAAGATGAATTGCCTAAATCACTTAGTCTTTATGAGCCTTTGTTTTGTTATCTATAAAATAAAGTCAAAATGCCCAATGACAGGGTTTTAAGGGAGATCATATGTATTAAAAGCCTTTTGAAAAAGTACAAAGTGTCTTATGAAAGTTATTTATGGCTGTAAATATGTGACAAATCAGGAAACTCAATATTAACAGATGCAATAAACAATTATTGGTCACTCAGTAGCCACAAAACACCATACCTAATAAGGTTTGTACTTCAAAAACTTAAAAGCATAAAAGAACAGGGATAAGGGAATGGCATGGCAAGTAGGTTGGCCTCCCCCAGACTCATTACTGAGGCTAACAAGCCTCATAATAACCTAAGGCAGGAAACAGGTTAGGCAGGTAGCTAGTTGGGTGGAATAGCTTTTATAGCAGATACATAGCTTGAATTCAAATGTTCTCCCACACAATAATTTTGTTTAAATAAACCCAAGGGGAAACAAAAGGCAGAAATTATTTCTGTGGACGATTACGTGCCTCTTTGGAGTTTATTAATCACTGTAAGACTTTGTAGTCTAGCCTCCCAGATAACCTACTAGAACTCTGAAAGATGAATGGAGAAGACACATAAAATATTAGAAATAAACATCTCTTGATCCTGTTCATATATCCCTACACTGTAAGCTTTTAGAGAGCAAGTCAATAAACTATTTATACCTCTTTTCCCCGAATTTAATAATGTGCCTGGAACAATGTGGCAACTCGATATTTTAAATTAAATGAACTGGACCCCCTTTGATATTTAAGAATCTTGAGACCCAGAGAGGAAAAGATTTGTCCAAATTTACACCATGGGAGCTGGGGTAAGAACCTGTATTTCCTATGCCCAGTGACTATATATCATGATTTTACTGAATTATATTTTACTTATCTCACTATATATACCGGCTCAGTCTTTCATTATTATTGTTATTGTTTAACCACAAAGTAGCTCTTCTTAAAATCACTTTCCAGTTCTGATAAACTAATGATTGCTAATATTACTGATTACTGATATACTAACAGACATTTCCTTTCTCCCCTGCAGAGTAAATCTTTCTGGCTTCAGAGAAATGACTGTTCTATACCTTAAATGTGTTGGTCCATGCCCCTGACTGAATTCTGATGGCTCATGAGAAATCTAGAACAGAGAATTGAGTCTTGGGAATACATGTGCAGGTCTCTATTGAGAAAGCAGGTCAAGTTATTCCCTTCCATGTTCTGGAATCACACTGATGTTTCTGGGAACCCTCTTGGTAGCTAAATTTCCCACACTCTCCCAATTTACAATCTCTGGATGCACGAAATTGACATAAAAAACTAATTAAGGCTATCCAATGCATATAATCTGAATCCCTACTATGCAAACTAAAATGTTCTACCTGAGGTAGACACCTAGGTGTTTGCTGGAATGTTAGAGGCTCATATTATGCCCACAAGAAGGTTAATATATTAGTGAAGATAGAAGAGTGAAATCGTCAAGATCAGAGACTGCATCTTAGTTTTCTTTCATATTCTCAGAACTAGGCACATTCGGTACATATCAGGTGCTCAATAAATATTTGTTTAAATAAAAAGCACAAAAATTATATTGATTGCAAGAAATGCAGTATGTGGGGGACAAACAAGTACTTAGGTCATACAAATTATACCAATAAAATATTAATTTAACGTGGCAAGGGACATGTCAAAGGAATCTCAAAAGGGTTGAACAGAGATGTATGACAATAGAAGAGGATAAAGCTAGATTCCCTCTGTTTAGAAGTGCCTTGATTTAAGTAGTCAAATATCACATTACCATGAGTTAACAGCAGACTTTGTCAGGAGCTTAAAAGGAATGTAGAGAATAAATATTTAAGGATAATTGGGGGTTGAAAGTAAGTGATTGGAGGATGAACAGCGAGGGTATTTAAAAGCGAATTTGCTTTCTGATCTCACTATGAGGCACGCAGTTTCTTTTTCATTTCATTTCTGTTGTTTCCAAAAACAACCAAAAGACCTAGAACATAATCACAATCCATGAGCCTCCATATTGATTAGTCAGATAATATCAAATCTTCTCTACCGAGGTGCCTGGAGTGGTGTCATCCATTCTTAGTTACAATCGGTTCCCTGAGATCTACATCAGTGCTTCTCAAATTTTAAAGAGCATAAAAACGACCATTAGATTTTGTTGAAATCCAGATTTGATTTGGTAGAGCTGGGGTAGGGACTGAGATTCTGCATTTCTAACAAGTTCTCAGGTGAGGCAAATGCTGCTGGTTTGTGGACCACCGGTAGTAATGCCCTACATCAGTGGCTAACTCTGGCCATCCATTAGCATCACTTGGGAGCCATTTAAAAATACTTATGCCAGGGCGCGGTGGCTCACGCCTATAATCCCAGCACTTTGGGAGGCTGAGATGGGTGCATCACCTGAGGTCAGGGGTTCGAGACCAGCCTGGCCAACATAGTGAAACCTCATCTCTATTAAAAACACAAAAAATTAGCTGGGCTTGGTGGTGGGTGCCTGTAATCCCAGCTACTTGGGAGGCTGAGGCAGGAGAATTGCTTGAACCTGGGAGGCAGAGGTCACAGTGAGCCGAGATTGCTCCACTGCCCTCCAGCCTGGGCAACAAGAGCAAAACTCTGTCTCAAAAAAAAGAACAGAACACACACACACACACACACACACACACACACACACACACAAAATAAACAAACAAAAAAAACTTATGCCCAGATCCCACTCCAGAACTACCTAAACCCAAATTATTAGGCGTATGGCCTAAGCATCTTTACATTTGAAAAGCTCTACAGGTGTTTCTACAGATAATATGCCAGCTTGAGGCCAGAAATCTACCTAGACAAAGAAAGACGTGATATAGGTGGGGGTCACGGAGAGGTGAGTGGTGTGTGTGTGTGTGTGTGTGTGTGTGTGTGAGAGAGAGAGAGAGAGAGAGGAGAGGAGAGGAAAAGAGGGGAGAAGGGAAGGAAGAGGAGGGGTGGGGAGAAAAGGAGAGGGGAGGGAAGAGAAGGAGATGGGAGAGGAAGAGAAGGGAAGGGATAGAAAAGGAGAGGATAGAAGCAGGGAGGAGAGGAGAGGGGAGGAGAGGAGAGTGAAAGGAATACAAAAGGACATGAGAGAAGAGGGGAGGAGAGGAAGGGGGGGAGGAAGAAAGGGGGAAGGGAAAAGGAGGGAGGGAGGAAGGAAGAAGGGAAGAAGGGAGGGAAGGAAGGAAAGAAGGCAGGCAGGAAGGCAGGCTGCCTCTTTCCTCACTCTAAATCATGCTTCTCAAATATTAATATGCATGCAAATTACCTAGGTATTTTGTCAAAATTCAAATTCTGATTCAATAGACCTGGAGTAAAGATGGAGATTTTGAAGTTCTAAAAACTTTGTCTGCAAACAACATTTTGACAATCAAGAGTCTAAATCAGTGATTTCCAAACATTGCTGTACCTAGGGACCTCTAAAGAAAACACCTATGCTTTTTTCTTCCACCCCAATATTCTAATTTCGTTGGTATGGGGTGCCGTCCCAGGATGAGTATGTTTAGAAAGTATGTCAGGTGATTCTAATGTGCAGCACACTTTGTGAACCACGGGTCTAAATACTAAACACTTTCTCTCATTTAAGAATCTCAAGTCCTTAAGATATGCAAGGCACAAATTCTGTCAGAGCCGCTCAGACTGTGTACCAACCCAAATCTTTGAGACGATGTTAAATACATGGTGCACAAAAACCACTGAAATTAGATCATAAATTAAACTTTAGGTCAATTGATTTATTTTCCTCTCTCCTTTACCCTGAATGACAGGGAGTGATGCAAAGTTGTAAATAAGGAAGCAAAAATAAATGATCTTATTTGTAAATAGCTGAAGTTCAACTATCTGGACACTAAACAAATGCTCTAAGAAAGGTTTACAAATGCTAGAGGTAATGTGAAGGTTGTCAAGTGTTGGCCATGGGATTCAAGATTAGACGGGTCATTAGATTGGCATATGGGATGGAGAACTCTTGAACCCTCAACTGAATCATGCAATATGACTCTGACTCTATCTTTAAAGTGTTTCTAATAGAAAAGTATTACATATACATACATTTGAGAATGTCTTCCTAGAATTAGATTTGAATCTGTTGGGGAAAGAAGTTTGTACATGGCAACAGAAAATGTGAAAGGTGCACCAATTAGAATGAAGCACGGATACACATTTCTCTTAATACACTCTTTTTGGCTGGAATAAAAATTTCAAGTTAGCTACCATCGTTCACTGTGCCATTTGCATCAACTTAGAAAGTGAGGCCAATGTGTAAGTAATTAGCCATTCTTAATCTGATTGCCAAGTGGCTAACTCAGCTTCATTAAGAAAGTCTGGGAACTAACATGCATAAAGTCTTTCATCATATTTTCCTGTCAGAGGCAATTATGGGACCTCTGCAAAATGTTCACAATGTTGGCTTACGGCAAAAGTCTTCATTGCCTTTGGATCAGTGCTGTGATTCACTATATCATTGCTATCTTGTTTGACATAGAACTTCTGAACTGATTCTTCCCGGATATATTTCTGAGATTCTTTCTCCTTAACTCAAAAGACTGAATAACTAGAACGCTACGGTTAGCAATCTGATAATTAAACCACCTGGAATGCTGAGTGACATGTAGCATGTTTTATGGGCAATGAAGGAAAATAAAAGATTATTGCTGAGGGATATAGCCTCTTTTTATGATAGGCCAGGAATTGGTATATACATTGGAGGCAAAATTGTTACCAAGAGCCCTTGTCAAATAACAAAATTTAATGACCAAATACCAGGTGTCATCTAAGCAAGAAAAACTGTTTCATAGTAAAATGATACTCTTTTTCTGTTGTTAACCTTATGTTCCAGAAATACTTAATCAACTAGAATATTACAGATCTTTATGTGTTAAGAAGGACTGGCTTTTTATTTTAAAATGGATTCTATAATAGAGTTAATAATATATGCCTCATGTATATTTATAGGCATGAATTCTCTCACATGTGTACATCATTGTGAGACATGGAGATGCCCATCAATGTATCATAAGAATAATTTGCCCGAACGGAAAATTGCCAGCTAGTCTTAATCCATGTTGATTCAGCTCTTTTTACACTATAAATGCTTACCTAGATTCAAATACTTTAAATCTACTAATTAAATACTCAAAATACTTTATTGAACACAGAACTGCTATTATTCAACACCCCAGTTTCATTAATCAGTCCAGAAATAGGTAACTCACCACCACTCCCTGATCCTAAGTACATTACCACAGTGACTGACATTCCTGGTTTAAAAATAAAATCTTGTTTCAAATATAGCTTCCCGAGTTCTGGGTAATGAATATAGTTTCATAAAAGTTGACATCATTTCTTCTGATTTTGCCAGAATTAAATACATCCAGTATGCCTCCTGGACACCATATCACTAAAGGCTCTCACAATCTGGTGGGCGTTTTAAGGAGAAGGAGAAACAGACCTGCATAGATGGGGTTAAATCCAAAAGATATCTAATCTTGTGATTGTAACAGTCATTGTGTTTATGTGTGTTCAATATGCCATTCAGAAGTGGATTTTTACAGTTCATTTTTCAGTTGGTATGTATACATTATGCAGACTTGCTTATGAGGAGAACATTAATATATACATGTCCAGAACTAGTAAATGCATTATGCTTGGAAGCCAAGCAGTTCTCCGATACACTGTTCTTCTTAGAGGTCAGTTCTAACGCATGCTATTTCAAATAGACCCAATTTCTCTGCTGATATGTATTCAAAATGCAGTAGGATGTGGTCATACACACCCAGAAATACCATCTTCATGAGGTGGGGGTGGAGAAATTCAAACATTTTTTTTTTAGCAATGCATTATTGGATATCAGATACAAACGTGCCCGTCAGCAATTCTAAAGCAACTGAAATGGATTTATTTGAGTCCATCCATTATATAGAAAAGATATTGCTTTACTAACACATACCTCCTCCTCCTCCATTTTGGGGGGACTCCCCCCACCTCCCCCCCAAAAAAACTCATCACACTTCACTACGCAACTGATGGAGTATTAAACACCGTCTTCCAAGCTGTGGGAGTTAAAAAGAAGTCGCCTTCCTGCCACACTTCCCCGGTGCTGCAACGGACACAGCATCTCCTCCTCTATCGACCTAGTATGATGCTCGCTCCCCAAGCACTGCAGTCCCCTCGCCGAGGATTGCCTTGGCCACACGCACATGCAGCGGGAAGTCCCCCGATAGGGACAACCACATACCTTTGCTCTCCATTTCGGTCCCTTTCGAGTGCTGGGAAGTTCAATGGAAGTTGGCCGGAAGATGTGGGCCCGCTTCAGATTCCCAAATCTGGGAAGTCAATCTGATGATTTCGCCCGTACTTCCTTCCTTCCCCTCAGGCTTCCTGAAAGATGGGATTTCTTAAACCTTGAAGCTGCAATCAGCCACCAAAGGACACTTAGGAGCAGCAGCAGATTGCCTCTACAGGGGATACGTTGCGACGCGCATCTGATACGGAAATGCATGCACGGTGCCCGCTCAGATTTTTTTTTTTTTTTTTTTTTTTTTTTTTTACCTGGGTCTGGAAGCTGCAGGCAGGAACTGTCCTCCGAGCGTGGTGCTGCAGGTGTAGTGACAGATCATCCCACTTTGCTCTCTGGATGTACAGCAGATTTGCATGGGCGCTGGCACGCATGCGCAGGGCGTCCCCCCTCCCCTTTTCACCGCCTCCCGCTCCCCCGCCCCCTTCGCCTCGCTCCCCAATTCGGTCCTCAGTGATCCCAGCTGAGGAGCTGTAGCATTCGGTCACAGGGAAGCGCTGCTAAAAATAAACCCCGGACCGGATTTTCCTCTGCAAACCAGAAAATGGATTGGACTGGTACTGTGTGCATCAGTCCCATGCGATTTTCCAGGACTGATTACTGAAGTCTTCGAAGAGGCTAGGGTCTCTAGGCAAGGTATGGTGTTATTCAGAAGGCAGAGAGGAGAGATTTACGAGTTGTTTTTAATGTTCACAATTTGGATTTCTCTTTCTACTTGCTGCAGTAACTTTCCAGCTGTCTGCTTCCCTCTCCTCTCCCCACCGACTTCACATTGCCTGTTACATTCCTGTCTGTGTTTTGTTTTGTTCTGGGAGTGGGGTAAGAGTAGTTATGGAGCTGTCAAAGGTTAATATTCTCCTGCTTCTTTGTTACTCAAACTCAGTGTTTTCCTGCCTGCCTCCACCTCAAAACTATTCCATGAGCAGGCTCCAAGGCTTCTAAAGTGCTCCAAACGAAGCCACCGAGGACATTTTGAGGTGCTCGTTTTAGCTTTTTTCCAACAACCTGCAAGAAGTCCCCAAAGGTGGGGAGGTCCCTTATTGATAAGTACTTCCAAACGCAACACATCATCATTTTTGTGAAATTGCAGGAATAGAGTATTTTTCTTGTACAGAGCTCTAGAGAAAGATGCAAAGCCAAAATTCTCTTGAAGTGCTACTTTCATACTTTTTTTTAAAGTCCACACTGTATTTAGTTTATATATTAAATGTTTAATAGGAAAAATTGTGTTGTATTTACTACCTTTTTTTTTTCAATAGTCCAAATTTTCCTGAGGTGATTATCTCTCCTTGAGAATAATAATCTTATTCTCCAGCATAAAAAACAAGTCCAGAAAACTCTGTTATCTGGAATGGTTAAGGAAGGAAATGTGCAGATTAGTCACATACTCGAGTTTACACAAACATCCTTCCACAGTAGGCTTCTAGTCCCAATTTTCAAAACACTGAAATACAATAAAATGTACTCCCAACAAGAAACCTGAAGTTATCTCTAATTCAATCTTTTTCTGGTGATTCAGAGGGCAGCCTTTGATTTTCCAATGCCTTAGGGCCATGATTACAAATATTAACCAGCGATGGTTCATCCAGACATGGACTGCTGTGGGCCAGCAATGCTTGGATCCATTCAATACTGAGGAGTATGGAATTGCAGAGGCCACAACCTAGTGCCTACCAATTTTTAGGCTCTCCATTTGTATGCCAAAGTAAATGTTTGGAAAAATCGCAAAATTTCTTTTCACTGTTGAATAAGCTTTTAGGAAGTAGGCTAAAGGTGGGAGTAGTGTTGCTCCTTAAGAATAATAGTCTATTTCATTGAGATAAATAATTTCTGCTCTTAATACTGCACCCCATTCCTTTTCAAAAGTTCTAGAATAGGAGATACCTTTAGAATGCATCTGTATGTACTCTTTGTATTTATTCTTTTACAGATGGAGAAAATAAAGGCAAGGGAGGAGTCACATGGTGACCCAGAACTGGGCTCAGAACCTAAGTGTCATATCTCAAAGACACAGACAGGCAAGTCATCTACTCCAGAATGATTTTTCATATAACTGCCTTACCATTATCTACAGTGAATAAGAACAGAGAAAACCTTCTAGCTCATAAATTTTCACTATTTTCATTCATAATTTAAGAACCCAGATGCTTTATTAAATAGAAAACAAATTAAATTTAATGCAAAATTTGTGGTCTGACATTCAAGATCTTTCCATTCTTCTCCAAGCTTAACTCCTAGACAGTGGTTGCTCTTATATGAAACAAACCTCGAGATTTTCCTTTTTTTAAACCAAGGGAAAGTGGGATCACAGTCTCCCACTACCACAAATTATGCCATCTAGTTTCCCACATGTGGGAAAATTGCAGGGGTCAGCGCATCTGGGGTGCAATGGATAAGCTAGTTTATCCATTTTTATAGTTTATAGAGGAGGCACCTGAAGCCTGGAGTGGGGAAGACTTTTGAATCTGAACTTAGAACTTCTAGAATCTAAAGTCAATAGTTTTAGCCATTATCTTCTATTGTCACTTTACTACCTTTACTATACTTTACTTCCACATGTTGATGAAGTGTATTAAAGTAAAAAACAGAAAATCTGTTGAAGTGAAGAAATAGTATTCTACTAGGCCTCACTAATTCCACTAAACTACTGAATGAAGAAATACAAACCCCATTAAGATGATCTCCACCTGCCTGCCTCATTGCCCCCTCTCCCTTATTATCTTTTTACTTGTTTATCTCATTTTTATTGTCTACATCAGGCCAAAAAGCCAAGCTGGCAGATGATTCAGCTGTGATAAAGAAGAAGTGATAAATGCAATCTCACAGAGCTATGAGATTGGATAAAAACTTTGGGCTCACTTTTTTTTTTAGCTTAGGAAACTCTCATTTATCCTTCAAAATCCAGTTAAAGTGTTTCATGATAAACCTTCTCATAATCTTCATAGCATTTTTGGTGTTTTTATTAATGTCTGCCATTTATTTATATATCTGTCTCTCTATAAAGGCAGTGCTATAGACTGAATGTTTGTGTTCACCCAAAATTTATATATTGAAGCTTAATTCCCAAAGTAATATTGTTTGGATGTGGAGACTCTGAGCAGTGATTAGGTCATGAGGGCAAAGCAATTATGAATAGAATTAGAGCCATTATAAAAGAAACCCCAGAGAGCTTCTTGCCTTTTCTGCCATGTGAAATTACAGCCAGAAGACTGCTTTCTGTGGACACAGAAGTGAGCACTCGCTAGACACCAAATCTACCAACAACCTTAATTTTGGACTTCCCAACCTTCAGAACTATGATAAATAAATTTATGTTGTTTATAAGTCATCAAGTTTGTGCTATTCTGTTATAGAATCCTGAATAGACTAAGACAGGTGGAGTATTCCTATCATATAGCATTGCACCCAGCATATAGTAGGCATAGAGTAATTATATTCTGAAGTCATTAGTGAAGCAGTCAATGAGTGACTAAATTAATGAAGTTTGAAAATGTTCCTGGACCTTTCAATTCCGTTGATTAACTCTTTATTATGCCCCAGGAGCAAATAAAAATGAATTTTGAATAGCAATGCTTGTTCTACATTGGGTGTATTATCAACACTGTCAGTGTTTCTCATCAACCTGCTTTATTCCTGCTCTTTTCTCCCTGAATCTCCAGGTTGGAGGAAGAAAAAAAAAAATGGGCCTCCACTTCTGGCTTCTTAGACTTTAACCTTTTTTAGTCTTATTTTTTCTCCCTCTGGTCTTGGATTTTCCATCTCCTGAAACACCCACCATCCCACCACCACCAGCAGCAGCACACACACAATCCTCATTAATAATCTCTTTGCTTGGTCCCATAGACCTCCATCAGCTGAGCTAGTATCCTGACTTGGTCAAGGAAAGAAGGAATGCTTTAGAAAAAGAAAAGCATGAATGATAAATATTCTACTGATTTTTATTTTCCAGTTTCAAGCTCTGAATGTAGCTGAATGTTACTGTTTGATTCTTTTACCCACTTCCTTTGGTTTCCTCCCAATTATTTCTCCTTTTAAGCAGGGAACTTAAACACTTTAATTCTTGGTTTTCTCCCTGAACAGAGGGCATTCTCCCCTTAAGTGAGATGTTAGCTTCCATGGCTAAATATAGCAATCATCCAATCAAGAATTTTCCCCGAATATGAAGAAACACTCTACCTTTCTAATAATGGATGTGGTTTTTCTCACTGAACACAAGTATGTTCAAGAAACACATTTAAAAAGATGATGTATTCTTGCAGGATACATTACTGCGCATTTGTAAACTCTATTTTCACATTGATGCACATGCCAAATCACTTGCTATTATTACATTCAGCACTATTTGCTCTGGATGATAGTGCCAAAAGACTAATGTCTTGTAAGTACAGGAAAGCAGACACTTTTGGGCAGCACAGATGGAGGTGGGAGAATTGCCAACAGAAATGGTGCCTTTTCTTCACTTGGATTTTTTTGTTGTTGTTTTTTAATGGTTTTAAAGCATAGAGCTCATGCAACACGTGTCAATTAGGCCCTGAATGGAGAACCATTGGAATCTGAATGCAACTAAGCTGGAAGGAATGAGAGGAAAGAAAGAAAGAAAGAAGAAAGAAAGAAAGGAAGGAAGGAAGGAAGGAAGGAAGGAAGGAAGGAAGGAAAGAAAGAAAGAAAGAAGGAAAGAAAGAAAGGAAAGAGGATGTTCATCCATCACAATGATAAACTGAAAATCAGAATCAAGAAATCAACATTGAGAAAATCAAATACGCTTATGAAATTGACTTAAATTTTAACTTTGTGGATCATATATTGAATACAATTAAAATGTCACCATTTTATTGTTATAATGGTGATAAAATAGTAAAACTTCCAAGAGAAGAAAATGGCTTGTCTTTGTGTGGCATCAAAGAATTTATCAAAAAGGCAGTGTGATAATTTAAGAAATCAAACTTCTTTCTTAAGCTCAAGGTAGCTCCTAAAATCCATTATAAGGTACATAACTAGTTTACACTCATGTTCATTTATATTATGAATTTCAAACATTGAATTTGACAAACCAAACATCCTAAATTTTGCTAACATTATGACTGGTATTTTATATCTACTGTATTATTAAATCCCCATAACAGCACTGACAAGGAACTGAGGCTCCAAGGTTTATTTGCCCAAAATATGCAGCGAGTGAGCAGTAGAGTCAAAAATACAACCGAACTCTTTAAATTCTTGACCTTGCACATGCCTCAAAGACATATACTTGGTAGGTGGGACATCTTCCACCACTAGTGTTTATATAAACTTCTGTTACAGAAATCCAAAAGAGAGAGAGTTCATACCTTTCCCAGTCAGGAAAGGAGCAGGGAACATTGAAAAGCCTTTTCCATGAAGTCGGGAAAGCCATTCTGATAGAGGTTTCAGCATTAAAAGGCTCCGTGGAGAGCGTAGGGTGAGTTGAGGAAAAGTAAATAGTTGGGTGTTCCTGCAATGGGAGAAGATGAGAAAAGGTTGGTTAGATGTGGATTGAGGAGGAAGCCTTAACACGCCCAGGATTCTAGTTGAACACAGAGTTTACCATACCTGAAGTTTTGACTGTTTTCCTGTTTACCTGTCATATCAGAATTAGCTCCTTGCCTGCAAAGACTGAATCTTGCACGTGTTCCCCCCCAGATCTTCCCTTCCCAGTGCAGCTCCTTTAAGGGTCCAGCCTTGACTTTCCAAGCTGTTGAGACTGCAAAAAAAAGATATGGACCACATACAAATTTAGATCTTCATCCATTGACTCCACCCACTCAGCAATTTGCTCTTAGATTCTTTTTACTTAGCCACCAGGTTTGCATCTGACTTGTGTTAACGACCTCTCTTCCCTAGTCAGCATGATACCAGATCCAACTTCCAGCGTGCTTTATCTCTCTTCCTTAATTCCGTGAGTTCTTGAACAACCTTCTGGGTAACAGCCCCTCCAGCTCTACCTCTCCTGAGACCTCTGCTCTCACAAAAATCCTGTTGGCTCACCTCTTCCAACTGCTCTGCCCTGGAGGTGAGGTCAAGAAAGAGCTTGCCACAAAGTCTGGTAAATGCTATGCACAATTTATTAACCACTCACTCTATATGCTATATGCCATGTCCTTTGTCTGTACAGTTGAATCTTGGTGTCTATGGGGTATTGGCTAGAGGATCGCCTTTGGATACCAAAATCCACAGATGCTCAAGTCCCTGATATAAAATGGTATAGTATTTGCATAAAACCTATGTACACTTGCTTTATCATCTCTACATTACTTGTAACATCTAATACAATGTAAATAGTTGTCCTACTGTATTGCTTAGGGAATAACAATGAGAAAAAAGTTCAATGTTCACTGCATGTTCAATGCAGATGCAATTTTTTTGAAATATTTTTTATCCAGTTGGTTGAATCTATGGATGTAGAACCCATAGATATGGAGGGCTGACTGTATTATTGTCAAGTTGTACATGATTATTCCTAAGTTCATAAGATTAAATAAACCAAGTAAATAGAGCTTAAAATAACGGTTGAATTTAACATGTTGCTGGATTCAGTAATTATTGGTGGACTGAATGTCAGCACTTCTCTCTCATTGCAATTTTGAATTTAAGGTTTTATTTTATTTTCCTGTTTAACTTTTCATATGTTACTACTACAATAAACATGAAAAATAGTTTTAATTTGAATGCTTATAAAATTGTGCCAAGAAATAAAAAATCTACTGAAGGTCTACGCTCAAGAGAACTAAAATAGGATAAATACTACCTAGTAAACCCTTAGTATCCTCATTAATATGCTAATATTTGGATCAGTTTATCAAACCACTTGGGTGAATATTTAAATGAACAGTTGTAAAATTTTATATCACAAAAGGACATCATCATTTCCATAATCCTTCAGCTCTTGATACTGTTAATTAATCTCAGTTAAGTCAGCAGATCTGGTTAATACTTGTTTACATTTGAGAAATTGTATAATGCATATTAGAAATGACTATTTGGTAAAAAGCTAGGCACTCTGCAATGCTAATTTTATCAATTTTTGAAATCTAAAAATGGGCTTAACTTGTATTTTCAATTCAGTCAACAAAAGGTAGTTATTACTAGCAGCAGTGGTATTGCCAGCTTAGCCTAAAAGAGGCTTCACCACTGCAGCCCCAGATCCCACCTTTCCCATGCTTATCCTCTCTCCCACCTCCTACCGAGAGCCTCCCATTGTTCTGCCAGATACAGCAAGCTGTGCCAGGCCTCTGTGTTCATCCATGCTGCTCTCCCTGCTTGGAAAAATATCATGCCCCCTTCTCTTTCTACTTCACTCAAACTTCAGTGCAAATGTCAGGCTCCTCTAGGAAGCTTTCTCATATCCTCTAGTTTGATTTAATGCTCTCACCTGGGCTCTCATAGAATCCTGAGCATTCCTTGAGCATGACTTAAACTGCTGGAGAACATTTGTCCCCCACCCTATTAAGCTTTAAGCTTTCTGAGAGAAGCACCCATAATTGTATGAGCAGTGTGCCACACCTTGCAGTCAATAAATACAGTAGTTTCCCCCCCTTATCCCTGGTTTCAGTTTCCAAGGTTTTAGTTACCCACAGTCAACCAGGGTCCAAAAATATTACATGGAAAATTCCAGAAAGAAACAATTCATAAGTTTTAAGGTGCACCCAGCACTGAGTAGTGTGATGAAATCTCCTACTGTCCCACTCCATTCTGCCCAGAACATGAATCATCCCTTTGGCCAGCATATCCACACTGTATACACTACCTGCTCGTTAATCACTTAGTTGTCATCTCTGTTTTCAGATCAAAAAGATATAGCATATATAAGGTTGAGGACTAGCTGCAGTTTCAGGCACCCACTGGGGGTCTTGGACCTTATCCTTCACAGATAAAGGAGAATTACCGTATTAGTTGGAGGCAGGAAAGGGTGAGAATTTGTCTTGAAGAAAAATCAAGGCTCAGAACAGGTATGTGACTCGCTCAACATCACAAAGCTGGTAAATGGCAGAGTCCCTGTAGAATCCATTCCTCTTGCATTCCAGGGCCAGGTCCTATCCACTATTCTACACTTCTCTCATTGTTGCCAGTTGGGGACTCTGGGTATTTTTAAAAGAGTAGTGTCATGAATACACACACACACATACATACACACACACACACTTTTGATGAATTTCTTAAAGAATTTTAAATAGAAACACTTAAACCTAGAAGCGAGTTTATTACTTTGATGAACACTTACTTAGACAACTAAGTAAATATGCTAATTCCCAAATCATTAAGAATATTATAACAATCAAGTGAAGAACAAGAAGTAACTACTTCCAAAAATAGGATGGCTTCTTATATTTAAACCAGGGAGAAAGGTGAGCCTGTGATCCAAAAGATATAATCCAAACAAAGATAGGAGAGTTTCTTTTTTTCTCATCCAAGCCAATATATTACTTACCAAAATAAAATAAAAGATTCAGTATGGTTACTACTTTTCTAGGGCCATTTTGCCAAAAGCAAGACAATTATTAATGACGTATACATCAGATCCCAAGTGTTTGGAAAAGTCACCGTGGTAAATCATTCTGAGCCTTTATTCATCACAACTTACAATGGCAGTTGTCACTGGAGGAGAGGCTGGCTTTCCAATTGCTCAGAGACATCTATTACATATAAGAGACTGGGTGAATTGTGAGATAAAAACTATAGACTATCGAGTTAGGTTGTACGTGGGCAATCAGTAAATGCCTCCAAATAGCACTCTCAAAGTTTCACAGTAGTGCCTTCATAGAGTTAAGCTGGCTGCCAAGGTGACCCACACAAACTGTTTTTCCAGTTTCTGTCTGTTGTACTCTCCAATCTATCCTCATAGGACCATGCTTGGTGCTCAGGATCAGCTTCCACTTCCCTGCCTCTAAGACATTGTTCACCTTTGGAATTCATACATTCCAAAACCATCTTTGTTTGTTTTTGTTTTTTCCAAAATGTTTCATAGTTAGCTACAAAAGTATCTCAAATATCACATTACAAAAATAAAACAAAAAACACTTTCTGATTTCATCAAATCCTTTTTATTCTTTGAAGAGGGTAATTTGGGTAAAAAAAAAAAACACCTCTATCAAGAACTATTGTTGAATGAGCGGTCTCTTCTAATTATTTATATTCTTAATCACCCTATAGTGAGCTTTTGGAGGGAGGTGGCCCTGTCATCTCTGGGCCTTTCTCAAAGGTGATAATACCTCAGAAAATGTGTCAAATGACTGTCAACAATCCTGCCGTTGAAGATGATACAAATTGTCTATGTGATTTTCCTGTTCTGGATAAGACTGCTAGGGACGTTCCAAAGCTGTGGAGGCCTACTCGAAACCCTTTGGTAGAAAATGTCTGAGAGGCTACATGGCTAGAAATGGGAAACATGCCTAACGTTCCTGTAGCACCTTGAGCTGGCTCACCATATCCCTGCTGACTCTCGGCTCTCTGAGTCAATCACACATGAAAGTGGAGCTTTGATCCCAGCATCTTAAAAGTCCTCCACTTGGAAAAGAGTCTGTTCTCTCTAGAGGATAAAAGTGAAACTGCACCTCTGTGAAATGTGTTTGCAGCCAGGTGCAGGGCTCTGCAGGAGTCAGCTCCGGGACAGACTCAAATCTCTCTTAATCAATAGCTACGTTTAAACTTTCCATTCCAAAGTGTCTGAAATGGAGATGACCAAAGCAGCCCAGAAACCTAACCCCTGCAACTTGGGTCACACAATGTGTCTTTCAGCCACTGACATCATTTCTCATTATGGGCAAATAAGGAAAAGGCCCAGTTTTCTGTCGATAAAGATATGTGACTCTTACCAAAGGCACCCAGCTTCAGTTCATGAAACAATTATTCTTAGCACAATGTAGGCCACTACCCACCTTAAGCTCTGGACTGTATCCCTGCCCCTGAGCTTGTCTGCACATACTGTGGATCTGCAGTTTCCCATAAGGTAAGCAGATCATTAGCAATATTAATGACCCACCCACTGTCTAAAATGCTGCCTGACACATAGTAGGCATACAGTAAACATCTGTTGGACAATCTGCAGAATGGAAATTAAAGTTTGATGGATTCAGCTTTTAACAGCTCTTGATCTCAGAAGAAAGGCACTCTGTAAATAAGGATCCAGGGCTATTAGCATCGATTGGCTGTTATTCAACTCCATATTGGGTGTGTTATGAACTTGTAAATACAGTCTATACACTTAGAGGCTCAGAGGAGCTGTAAAGACTGCATTTACCTTCCCATGGAAATGACTTTTAAAATAATAATAATGGTAATGATAATAATAATCCTCTTTACCTGTGGGGTCCTTTATTTAGTTTGCAACTCACTTTCACATCCATTATCACATTAACTCTTCCCAACCCTGTGAAGATGTCATTACCTGCTGGTTGAAAAAAATGGACTCCGAAAAGTGACATGATTTGTCCAATGTCACACAGCTAGTAAGAAATAGAACAGTATCTCAAATTTAACTTTTCCCACACCAAAAACAAACAAACAAACACACACCCAGGTAGCATTTTTTTCTACAACAAGGTATGTACCTTTGAATGGATTTATTTTTAAAGAAGGAGAATTCAGTCAAGATCATTTAGTTTTTGATTAAACAAGTCTCTATAATAACTTTGCAAAAAGTATCTTACTTCTAAATGAATTCTTATTAAACCTGCTTCAGGATGAGTATGATGTTACTCTAAAATCACAGAGTTTGTGTTAGAAAAGACCTCAAATCTCATCCATTCTTTGTTTGTTCAGATATTTAATAATTTCATACTTCACGAGGCCCACATTCCTGGAGAAGAGACAGGACCCAGAGATGTGTCTGTCATCGAGAATCTGTCAGGTAATGACACAGAACAGGTAAGAAATGACTATAATATGAAAGGGAAATTGTTAAGCATCATTCACAGGTCAAACAGGAGACTGGCCGGTGAGGAAGAAACACTGACTTCCAACAGAGGAGTTCAAAGAAAGCTTCATGGTGTTTGTGCTAGCCTAAAAAAAAGGAGAATTGGAATAGTGAAGATAAATAAGGGAAGAGAGAATTATGGGAGCAAAAGCAGTGTGAGGCTATCTCATGGGCAACAGAGGAACTGGGTTCTTAGAGTATCGTATAGAGAGGAGAGGTGTTGGAGGTCAGAGCCGGAAGGCACAGGGCCTTGAGTGCCAGGTTCATTTCCAGACAGGGAAACTGGGGTCCAGGGATAGAACTGATTGTCTTTCTTTCTTATACAGTTTTAAAATTGCCTCTGCCAATATCTTCTCAGCTAATAAGGAAAACCAGTGTCTTGATCAAAAAAAGCTAAAACATGATCTGGCTATTTTCTGTCCAAATACAATACTGTCAAATGTAAAAAAAAAAAAAAAAGAAAAAAATGCTGTTCACTTGGGTCCACACTAGGGTCACAAGTGTGTTTTCTCGGGGAATGCTATTAAGCAAGTCATCTCTGAAACTAGTGAAGTAGTGAGTCAGAGCAGAAAGAACACAAGGGTAGCGGTAGTTAGGAAGTCAGGAGACATGGTCTGTCCCTTTTTTAATTGGACAATAGTTTGCTCTGTGACTTTGGTCAGGTAGTGTCCCTTTTCTGTGAACTTTTTTGAAGAGAATAATAATCTCAGTATTATTCTTGCTCAGCATGTACCATATAATACTTCCAGTCTTATACTTGCTTAACATATACTAACAGATTGCTTGTGACTTAATGGATGTGAAGTTGTCTATAAACATCAATTGCTAAACAAACTAGAGGCTCCTAGCATAATCATCATCATCTTGTTATTTGTAGATTCAATATTAATCACAAAACAGACCTCAAAGATCATAATTTCCAAGCCTCCTGATTTCTAAATGAGGAAATAGGTCTAGAGAGGGGAAGTGACATGTTCAAGGTCACACTAGAAATTAATATTGAGGTTGAAACTAGAGCCATAGCTCTTAACACCCAGCCCTGAAGTCACCCTACCAGAAGCAGAGGCTGTACTATCATGTAACCTTGCAAACAAGGCCTATGTGGGACTACAAGTCTTTTTAAAATGATAATTTATGTCTTGATTAAGAGTATGGTAAAGTAAGCTATTTGCACCATTCCCACTTAAATGAAAAAAAAGAGGAGTCATGCAGGTCAAATGATTTGGCTAATTTCTGACAAGGAAACATGCATAAGAAGAGAACAGCAGAAAGTCAGCTTCTCCCTGGAGGTCAGTCCGCTGAATGAGACAGCATTGCCAAATTCCTAAAAACAAGTGCATATTATTATTTTCCAAATCACCATGGCTCTCCTCCTCAGAACTCTATATAATACAAATGGAAATGTTCTGACTTAAACATTTTATTGGAAGAATTCCATGACTCCGTTTGCAGTCACTGAAGTCACGCAGAGGCAGGATTGGCAATTCCGCAGTTCCACATGACTCAGTTGCCTTCTCACCTGCTCTGTTCTGATGGCCTCAACATCAGCTCATTTCCTAGGGACTTCGACGGAACAATCACTTCTGCTTAGCCTTGCTTTTTTTCCTGCTACCATATCACATGTAATTTTAGTCCTTGAAATAGAATCTTCACTTTAGTACAAACTCAAACTTCCTTGTCTAAAACCTTTTGGGGCCCTATGTGTTTCCAGAATTTATACTTATTTGTATTTTAGAAAGACAGTTCAGTGTCTGTCTTAATATATTAAAAACACCCCAACAGGATCTGGGGCAGGAACCCATCAAGGAAAGCTTTAGTATTTCTTCAGAAAAACATACATATATTGTTGGGTTTTTTGTTTTGTTTTGTTTTTGAGACTGAGTTTTGCTCTTGTTGCCCAGGCTGGAGTGCAATGGCGCGATCTTGGCTCATCGCAAACTCTGCCTCCTGGATTCAAGCGATTTTCCTGCCTCAGCCTCCTGAGTAGCTGGGATTACAGGCATGCACCACCACGCCCAGCTAATTTTATATTTTTAGGAGAGACGGTTTCTTCATGTTGGTCAGGCTGGTCTCAAACTCCCAACCTCAGGTGATCTGCCCCTCTTGGCATCCCAAAGTGCTGGGATTACAGGTGTGAGCCACCACGCCCGGCTCATGAATATTCTTAACCAGTGGGCTAAGTAAAGAATATAAACAACTTCATATGAGGACAGGACAAGTTTTGCCATCAAGTGTTTGCTATACATTTACAGAAAAACTGTCAAATTTCAGAGCATTTTGGACTCCAGAATTATAGATAAGGGATTGTAGATCCTTACAACTACTCAATTTGTATAACTACTCAATCTAGTCAACTAACATTGGTGACTCTGGAGAGTCACCAATGTTAGTTGACTAGCACTGAGTTGATTTTCCTATGGCCCTTTATGTCTTCGTAATGAAACACCACAGATAATAAAAGAGACAAAAGGTGTCATTAATTACAAAAATATTAGCCAGGCATGGTGGTACGTGCCTGTGGTCCCAGCTGCTCAGGAGCTGAGGTGGGAGGATCACTTGTGCCTGGGAGGTGGAGGTTGCAGTGAGCCGAGACTGTGCCACTGCATTCCAAGCTGGGTGACAGAAGGATGCAGGCTAGACTGAAGATGGTCATTGCTATGGACTGAATTGTGCACCCCACCCAAAGTCATATGTTGAAGTCCTAACCACTGATTTGACTGTATTTGGACATAGGGCCTATAAGATGGTAATTAAGGTTTAGTTAATGAGTTCATAAAGGTGGGTTCCTGATCTGATATCAGTGTCCTTATAAGAAGAGATACCAGAGTGTTCTTGTGTGCATGCATGTACTCTCCCTCCCCCTCGCTCCTTCCCACATATCTTATAAAGCCACATTTTACCATCTACAGGGAAGAAAGCCCTCAGAAGGCACCAGCAAGCACCTTGCTCTTGGACTTTGCAGACTCCAGAACTGTGGGAAATACATGTATGTTGTTTAAATCACCCAGTCTGTGGTATTCCGTTATGGCAGCCTAAGCTGACTAATACAATTGTTGTTACAATTCTGCCTCTCAGACTGGCTATATTCACATGCCCTAACCACAGTCAGAAGTCTTACTCATGGTTACATTTATTGAACACTAAGCTCAGTGTTGGGAGATCTAAATTCTAAACTTGACTCTCTGCCACCAACTAGAAGTGTGAATCGGGACACGTCACTTCCTTTCTCTGGAGCTCAGTTTCTAGATTGTAAAGAGAGTTATGCCCTGGATACTCTCTAAGTTTCCCTCCTGCAATGACTTTCTAAGGTGCTGGGAATTTAATCACACCCGGTTTCCATTTCCCAGTAATGCTTTTTGGCAAGGCTAGGAAACAACTCAAGAATCGTTTATGCCATCCCTTCTCCTCACTCGACCGCCAAGACAATTTGTGTTGCACTCACACTTACCTCTGGGGTGTTAGCAAAATCGATGGAGCTCTTTGTGTTTCTCAGATGGAAAAGCTTCTCATGAGTGTCCTTGTAACTTGATTGTGGTTAGAACTGCTTCATGCATTGCTGATGGCCTGCACTTCTGAAAGATGCTGAAGTAAATGCAAATTATAGCAGGGTCAATTTGGGGATAGGAAATAATTCTTCCCAAGATGTCTGTCTGGCAATATCCCATGAGGTCAGGAGGCAAAGATTAGGTAAATATCATCCACTACATCTATAAACTACCTTCACAGAGTGGTCAGGCCAGGAAAAGAGACACAGACATGACAGTGGCTTCTTCCATCAAAAGAGCATTTGTTCTGCTTTTACTTTTCCCCTGGCTTCTGGCCAGGGATGCCTAACACTGTAATTGTTTCTGAGTCAAGTAGAGAAGTGACCCCATTCCCTCTGATCACCCACAATGTATTACCAATTTCCTACATACCATCTCCAATTCTGATCTTCAGTTTTTCTCCGATTCTGATCTTTAGTTTTTCCGTTATTTCACCAAACCCCTAATCCCCAAGTCTGATTACATTGCTTTCTCTCTTCACACATGAAAGGCATAACAGCCCCACAAGAGGAAATGTTTAATTTTACCATCTAATCAGTACCCAAACTGAAATATAGCTGATGTATCATAATTGACATGTCCTGCACCATCTTGAAGTCACATTGCCATGTTCTCAAAATATTTACAGAAGTATTTCTGCCGGAGGTTTTCAATTCTTGCTGTGCATCAGACTCACTTGAAAAGCTTATTAAAAACACAGATGTCTAGGCTAAATTGCACCCATCCTATACCAGAACCTGCGGGTGAAGATGCCCTAGAATCTCCATTTTAACAAGCTCTGCAATACTCTTTAGGCAATTAGCCTAATATTAGTCATTTGGGAAATATAATGTTGTTTCTTGCTCATAGAAGCAGAAATCTTATGTCTTTAATCTTCATTTTTTTATTAATTATAAATCTTTGTTGCATAGGTTAAAAATATAATCCTACTACTTTAACAATAACAAAAAAATGTGAGAACATTGGAATGGATCATGGAACACTAAGAAAGACTGGAGTTGGGCTCAAGAACAATGAAAAAGTCACTTTCCAGATTTTTTTCTGCTTCACATCTTAATGGGCTTTTGAATATTGATTTGGCTTTTCTGTCTCACCTCAGACAGGCTTTCTCCTCTCCTCAGCGGCTGCCGCAGTTTCCCAAATGCTGCATATTTCAGTCCATATATACAGATAACGTTCTTTTCTAAGTCCAAATTCTCAGGGAAAGATTCAAACTGGCTTTGAAGGCATCAAGTGTCCACTTTACTCACACACACACACACACACATTCATATTCTCTCTCTCTATTCCATGAACCTTGGTGCAGATTCTATTAAAAGATTTCTGAATCTCCCATATTTGCAGCAAGTGGTTCCTTTGCTGCTTATGATAGCTGGCGTGAGACTGATGTGGAAGCTCTCTCAGTCACCCTATGGTGTGAGTTAGGTGGTTAGCAGCAGTTCTCGGACAACTGTGGGAAGTTCCTACAAAGGGACAGTTCTAGGATAAAGTGCTAGGTGAGCAAAAGGAAAAAAAATGTGCACTAGACTGTATTTCTCTTAGTGCCCATCATAATGCTTTGTTCCTAATAAATGCTCAATAAACATTAATTAAATAGAGAACTGGGCCAAGTCCTGATTTTAAATTATAGTACCAACAGTGATTAGCCATGTAAACATCAAACCTCTAAATCAGTTTATCTAAATAATGGAGTTAACAGACATATGAAAAGGTACTCAATATCATTGGCCATCAGAGAAATCCAAATCAAAACTATAATGAGACATCATCTCATCCTAGTAAATTAACATGGGTTATATCCAAAAGAGAGGAAATAACAAATGCTGATGAAGATGTGGAGAAAAGAGAACCTTGTACATTATACTGTTTGTGGGAATGTAAGTGAGTGCAGCTACTATGGAGAACAGTTTGGAGGTTCCTCGAAAACTAAAAATAGAGCTACTACATGATCCAGCAATCCCACTACTGGGTATACACCCAAAAGAAAGGAAATCTTATATTGAAGAGATATTTGTACTCCCGTGTTTGCTGCAGCACTGTTTACAAGAGCCAAGATTTTGAATCAACTTAAATATCCATCGACAGATTAATAAATAAAGAAAATGTGGTACATATACACAATGGAATACTATTCTGCCACAAAAAAAAAATGATATCTTGTAATTTGCAACAACATGGATGGAACTGGAGATTATTATGTTAAGTGAAATAAGCCAGGTACAGAAAGACAAGCATCACATGTTCTCACTTATTTCCGGGATCTAAAATATCAAAATAATTGAATTCATGAACATAGAGAGTAGAAGGATGGTTACCAGAAACTGGGAGGGAGGAGTATGGTGTGGGGAGGGGAGGATGGTTAATAGGTACAAAAAGAAGTTCAAAGAATGAATAAGACCTATTATTTGATAGCACAACAGGGTGACTATTGTCAATAATAACTTAATTATACATTTTTAAATAACTAAAAGAGTATAATTGGGCTGTTCATAACACAAAGGATAAATTTGTAGGGGATGGATACTCCATTATCCATGATGTGATTATTATGCATTGCATACCTGTATCAAAATACCTCATGTATCCCATAAATATATATGCCTACTATGTACCCACAAAAAATTAAAAATAAAAAAACTTAAAAAGAATGGAGTTAGTAATATGGTTATTTGGTGAATGGAAAAAATTCAAAATGATGCCTATACCCACATATATACCAACACTTTTATTTATGTATAAAAGTATTATAAATCACAAACAACCCTATAAATACTAAATATCACTCTTTTTTTTTTTTTGGAGACAAAGTTGGAGACAAAGTCTGGCTCTATTGATCAGGCTCACTGCAACCTCTGCTTCCCAGACTCAAGCGATCTTCCCGCCTCAGCCTCCCAAGTAGCTGGGGCCATAAGCGTGAGCCACCACCAGCTAATTTTTTGTATTTTTAGTAGAGATGGGGTTTCACCATGTTGCCAGACTGGTCTCAAACTCTTGACCTCAGGTGATCCACCCACCTAGGCCTCCCACAGTGCTGGGATTATAGGTGTGAAGTGTGAGTCACTGTGCCCTGCCTTAAATACCACTTGGAATCATGTAAAATATGTTTGGATTAAAATTTTCCAATTCATCATTAAAGTTTCATGTCCGTGATTTAATAAGATTTCTTAGTTATGGGAATGCCAACAGAAATCTGGAGTCCACTCTGATAAAGGTGTTCTCCTTTATCAGAGTTATCTCCAGTATAAATACCACACTTCACTAGGACCTACTAATAGGAGCAGTTACTGAAAACTTACTAAATACAAAGCACCATGGTAAGTCCTTTACACACATTATCTCATTTAATACATACAATAATCCTTGAATTAGTTATAAATAGTATCTTCATTTTACAAAAAAAAAAAAAAAGGAAGTTACAGCTTAGAAAGGCTTGGTAACTTGCCAAGGATACACAGATAATGAGTAGTGGTACCTAGATTCAAGCCACAATCTTTCCGTAAAACAACTGTGTTTGAATTTGTCTATCTTAATATGTTATGGAAATTTCTACATTACCCAGATACATGTTACTGTTAATATTCTCCTTGTAACTTGCTTTAAGATATGATAAATTTTATAGTATCATTATAGCTAAGCCTTTTAAAATATAACACATTTCATCCTCCAGGCCAAAGTTGTAAGTGCTCTTCACTGAATTATTCCCTGAATCTGATTCTGATGTATTCTTAATTGAAAAACATTGTGCTTAGACTAAAAGTAAAAAAGTAAATAGTGAGGAGGGGCCAAGGTGGCTGAATAGGAACAGCTCCCATCTGCAGCTCCCAGCAAGACCAGCACAGAAGATGGGTGATATCTGCATTTCCAACTGAGGTACCCAGTTCATCTCAGTGGAACTAGTTAGGCTGTGGGTCCAACCCATAGAGGGTGAGCAGAAGTAGGTTGAGGTGTTGCTTTACCCAGGAAGTACAAGAAGCCAAGGACCTACCTCCCCCAGCAAAGGGAAGTCATGAGAGACCATGCTACCTGGCCAGGTTACTATGCTTTTCCTGTGGTTTTTGCAATCTGCAGATCAGGAGATTCTCTCATGTGCCTACACCACCAGGGCCCTGGGTTTCAAGCACAAACTGGGAGACTGTTTGGGCAGACACCAAGCTAGCTACAGGAGTATTTTTCTGTACCCCAGTGGCACCTGGAACCCCAGCAAGACAGAACTGTTCACTCCCCTGGAAAGGGGACTAAAGCCAGGGAACCAAGTGATCTGGCTCAATGGGTCCCACTCCCATGGAGCCAGCAAGCTAAGAACCACTGGCTTGAAATTTTCACTGCCAGCATATTAGTCGGTAGTCAACCTAGAAGGATAGAGCTTGGTGGGGGGAGGGGCATCTCCATTACTGAGACTTTAGTAGGCAGTTTCCCCCTGACAGTACTAAGTGGGCTGGGAGGTCTGGGCTGGGTGAGGCAAAGCAGCTGTGGCCAGACTGCTTCTCTAGATTCCTCCTCACTGGGTAGGGCATCTCTGAATGAAAGGTAACAGCCCCAGTCAGGAGCTTACAGACAAAACCCCCATCTACCTGGGACAGAGAACCTGGGGGCACAGCATCAGCAGATTTAATCATTCCTGCCTGCCAGTTCTGAAGACAGCAGCAGATCCTGACAAGAGGAATTCTCCCAGCACAGCGCACCAGCTCTGCTAAAGGACAGAGTGCTTCCTCAAGTGGGTCTCTGACCCCTGTGCCTCACTTCCCAACAGGGGTCGACAGACACCTCATACAGGAGAACTCCAGCTGGCTTCAAGCCAGTGCCCCTCTGGGACAAAGCTTTTAGAGGAAGGTGCAAGCAGCAAACTTTGCTGTTCTGCAGCTTCCACTGGTGATACCCAGTGAACAGGGTCTGGACTGACAGGACTGCCAGCAAACTGCAGCAGACCTGAAGAAGAAGGGGCCTGACTGTTAGAAGGAAAACTAACAAACAGAAAGCAACAACATCAACTTCAACATAAAGGATCCCCTGACAAAAACCCTATCCAAAGGTCATCAGCCTCAAAGATCAAAGGTAGATAAATCCACAAAAATGAGGAAAAACCAATGTAAAAACACTGAAAATTTCAAAAACCAGAACACCTCTTCTCCTCCAAATGATTGCAACTCCTCTCCAGCAAGGGCACAAAATTGGATGGAGAGTAAGATTGATAAATTGACAGAAGTAGGCTTCAGAAGGTGGGTCATAACACACTCCTCTGAGCTAACGGAGCATGTTATAACCAAAGCAAGGAAGCTAAGAACCTTGATAAAAGGTTATAGGAACTGCTAACTAGAATAACCAGTTTAGAGAGAAATATAAATGACCTGATGGAGCTGAAAAACACAGCATGAGAACTTTGTAAAGCATATACAAGTATCCATTGCTGAATCGATCAAGCAGAAGAAAGGAAGTCAAAGATTGAAGATCAACTTAGTGAAATATGGTGTGAAGACAAGATTAGAAAAAGAAGAATGAAAAAGAACAAACAAAGCCCCCAAGAAATATGGGACTATGTGAAAAGATCAACCTATGATTGATTGGTATACCTGAAAGTAACAGGGTGAATGAAATCAAGTTGAAAAACACACTTCAGGATATTATCCAAGGAGAAGTTCTCCAACCTAGCAAGACAGGCCAAAATTCAAATTCAGTAAATATACACAGAATGCTACTAACATACTCTTCGAGAAGAGCAACCCCAAGATACATAATCATCAGATTCTCCAAGGTTGAATGAAAGAAAAAATGTTAAGGGCAGCCAGAGAAAAAGGTCAGGTTACCTACAAAGGGAAGCCCATCAGACTAATGGGATCTCTCTGCAGAAACCCTACAATCCAGATGAGAGTGGGGACCAATATTCAACATTCTTAAAGAAAAGAATTTTCAACCCAGAATTTCATATCCAGCCACACTAAGCTTCATAAGCAAAGAAGAAATAAAATCCTTTACAGACAAGCAAATGCTGAGGGATTTTGTCACCATCAAGCCTGCCTTACAAGAGCTCCTGAAAGAAGCAATAAGTATGGAAAGGGAAAACTGATACCAGCCACTGCAAAAACACACCAAAATATAAAGACAAATGACACTATGAAGAAACTGCATCAACTAATGTGCAAAATAACCAGCTAGCATCATGATAACAGGATCACATTCACACTTAACAATATGAACCTTAAATGTAAATGGGCTAAATGCCCCAATTAAAAGACACAGACTGACAAACTGGATAAAGAGTTAAGACCCATTGTTTTGCTGTACTCAGGAGATCCATCTCATGTGCAAGGACACACTTAGGCTCAGAATAAAGGGATGGAGGAATATTTACCAAGAAAATGGAGAGCAAAAAAAGCCGGGGTTGCAATCCTAGTCTCTGATAAAACAGACTTTAAACCAACAAAGATAAAAAAAGACAAAGAAGGGCATTACATAATGGTAAAGGGATCAATGCAACAAGAAGAGCTAACTATCCTAAATATATACGCACCCAATACAGGAGCACCCAGATTCATAAAGCAAGTTTTTAGAGACCTACAAAGAGACTTAGACTCCTACACAATAATAGTGGGAGACTTTAATACCCTGGTGTCAATATTAGACAGATCAATGAGACAGAAATTTAACAAGGATATTTAGGACTTGAACTCAGCTCTGGACCAAGGGAACCTAATAGACATCTACAGAACTCTCCATCCCAATCAACAGAATATACATTATTCTCAGCACCACATAGCATGTATTCTAAAATTGACCACTTAATTGGAAGTAAAACACTCCTCAACAAATGCAAAACAACAGAAATCATAACAAACAGTCTCTCATACCACAGTGTAATGAAATTAGAACTCAGGACTAAGAAACTCATTCAAAACTGCACAACTACATGGGACTTGAACAACCTTGTCCTGAATGACTACTGGGTAAATAACAAAATTAAGGCAGAAATAAAGTTCTTTTGAAACCAATGAGAACAAAGACACGATGTACCAGAATCTCTGGGACACAGCTAAAGCAGTGTTAAGAGGGAAATTTATAACACTAAATGCCCACAACAGAAAGCAGGAAAGATAAAAAATTGACATCCTAACATCACAAAAGCCAGCAGAAGACAAGAAATAACTAAGATCAGAGCAGAACCGAAGGAGATAAAGACACAAAAAGCCCTCCAAAAAATCAATGAATCCAGTAGCTAGTTTTTTGAAAATTCACAAAATAGATGGACCATTAGCTACACCAAAAAAAAGGAAGAAGCAAATAGACACAATAAAAATGATAAAGGGGATATCACCACTAATTCCACAGAAATACAAATTACCATCAGAGAACATTATAAACATGTCTATTCAAATAAACTAGAAGATCTAGAAGAAATTGATAAATTCCTGGACATATACACCCTTGCAAGACTAAACCAGGAAGAAGTTGAATCCCTGAAACAAATAACAAGTTCTGAAATTGAGGCAGTAATTAATAGCCTACCAACCAAAAAAAGCCCAGGACCAGACAGATACACAGCTGAATTCTACTAGAGGTACAAAGAGGACCTGATACCATTCCTTCTGTAAGTATTCTGAACTATAGAAAAAGAGGGACTCCTCCCTAACTCATTTTATGAGGCCAGAATCATCGTGATACCAAAACTTGGCAGAGACACAGCAAAAAAAGAAAATCTCAGGCCAACACTCCGGATGAACATTGATGTGAAAATCCTCAATAAAGTACTGACAAACGGAATCCAGCAGCACATCAAAATGCTTATCCACCGCAATCAAGACGGCTTCATCCTTGGGATGCAAGGCTGACTCAATATATACAAATAGATAAATGGAATCTATCACATAAACAGAACCAATGACAAAAATCACATGATTATCTCAATAGATGCAGGAAAAGCCTTTAATAAAATTCAATATTCCTTTATGCTAAAAACTCTTAATAAACTAGGTATTGATGGAATATATCTCAAAATAATAAGAGCTATTTATGACAAACCCATAGCCAATATCATGCTGAATGGGCAAAAGTTGGAAGCACTCCCTTTAAAATCCAGTATGAGACAAGGATGCCCTCTCTCACCACTCCTATTTAATATAGAATGGAAGTTCTGGCCAGGGAAATCAGGAAAGAGAAAGAAATAAATCATATTCAAATAGGAAGAGAGGAAGTTAGATTGCCTCTGTTTGTAGATGACATGATTGTATATTTAGAAAACCCCATCATCTCAGTCCAAAAACTCCTTAAGCTGATAAGCAACTTCAGCAAATTCTCAGGATACAAAATTAATGTGCAAAAATCACAAACATTCCTATACACAAACAATAGACAAGTAGAGAGTTAAATCATGAGTGATCTCCCATTCACAATTGCTACAAAGAGAATAAAATACCTAGGAATACAACTTACAAGGGACATAAAGAACCTCTTCAAGGATAACTACAAACCACTGCTCAAGGAAATAAGAGAGGACACAAACAAACGGAAAAAAATTCCATGCTCATGGATAGGAAGAATCAATATCATGAAAATGGCCATACTGCCCAAAGTAGTTTGTAGATTCCATGCTATTCCCATCAAGCTACCAGTGACTTTCTTCACAGAATTAGAAAAAAGCTACTTTAAATTTTATATGGAACTAAAAAAGAGCCCATATAGCCAAGACAATCCTAAGAAAAAGAACAATGCTGGAGGCATCACACTACTTGACTTCAAATTATACTACAAGGCTACAGTAACCAAAACAGTATGCTACTGGTACCAAAACAGATTTTCTATACACACACACACACACACACACACACACACACACTCACACCCCAAGGGAACAGAACAGAGACCCCATAAAGACCCACACATCTATGACCATCTGATCTTCAACAAACCTGACAAAACAAGCAATGGGGAAAGGATTCTCTGTTTAATAAATGGTGTGGGAAAACTGGCTAGCCATATTCAGAAAACAGAAACTGGACCCCTTACTAACACCTTTACAAAAATTAACTCAAGATAGATTAAAGACTTAAATGTAAAACCCAAAACCATAAAAACCCTAGAAGAAAACCTGGGCAATACCATTCAGGACATAGGCATGGGCAAAGACTTCATAACTAAAATACATAAAGCAATGGCAACAAAAGCCAAAATTGACAAATGGGATCTAATCAAACTAAAGAGCTTCAGCACAGGAAAAGAAACTATCATCAGAATAAACAGGCAACCTACAGAATGGGAGAAAAATTCTGCAAACTACTCATCTGACAAAAGGCTAATATCCAGAATCTACAAGGAACTTAAACAAATTTACAGGAAAAAAAAAATCAAAAAGTGAGTCAGGGATATGAGCAGATACTTCTCAAAAGAAGACATTTATGCAGCCAAAAAACTTATTTAAAAAGGCTCATCATCACTGGTCATTAGAGAAATGCAAATCAAAACCACAATGATATACCATCTCACACCAGTTTGAATGGTGATTATTAAAATGTCAGGAAACAACAGACGCCAGATACTGGCAAGACTGTGGAGAAATAGGAACGCTTTTACACTGTTGGTGGGAGTGTAAATTAGTTCAACCACTGTAGAAGACAGTGTGGTGATTCCTCAAGGATCTAGAACCAGAAATACCATTTGACCCAGAAATACCGTTACTGGGTATATACCCAAAGGATTATAAATCATTCTACTATAAAGACACATGTACACATATGTTTATTGAAGCACTATTTACAATAGCAAAGACTTGGAACGAACCCAAATGTCCACCGATGATAGACTGGATAAAGAAAATGTGGCACATATACACCATGGAATACTACGCAGCCATAAAAATGAATGACTTCATGTCCTTTTCAGGGACATGGATGAAGGCGGAGACCATCATTTTCAGCAAACTAACACAGGAACAAGAAACCACACACCGCATGTTCTCACTCATAAGTGGGAGTTGAATAATGAGAACACATGGAAACAGGGAGGGGAACATCACACACAAGGGCCTGTTAGGGGGTGGGGAGCATGGGGAGGGAGAGCAGAAGGAGAAATACCTAATGCATGTGGGGCTTACAACCTGGATGACAGGCTGATAGGTGCAGCAAACCACCATGGCACATGCATACCTATGAAAGAAACCTCCACATTCTGCATATGTATCCCAAACTTAAAGTAAAATTTAAAAAGAAGTAAATAGTAAAATTTGTTTGTAAGCCAGATGTAAATGGAAAGATAATTCCTAAAAAGACTTTAATAATTCAATTTGTAAATTGCCAACAAATAAATCAGTCTTAGTTTGTGTCTCTTCAGGGTTTTTTTGTCCTTCTGGCCTAGCTTTTCCTCCTCTGTCTCTCAGTTTTTTCTTTCTCTTTGTTAAGAATTTCAATGTAGATATGTAAACATTGTATAATAATTTTATGCATCAAAAAATTATTGAATCATAGAATATTAGAGCAAGAATGAATCTTATGAAAATATCTTACAAAATATTTGAATAGCAAAGCAATAGCAGGCTTCAGGAAGAGCTGGAATCGGGGACTTGAGAGTCTTCAGGATCCCCTGCCCTGGGCCACCCCCACCTCTCTTCTCTGCTTTTCTCTAGGAATGGCTTCATTCTACTCTTATTATAACAGTTCTCGCTACACTTTGGGAAACATAGCTGCCAACACCAATAATGTTTTACATGCTAACCTTGCAGCCTATTGAGAGATACCTACACAGTTCTTAGCTCGAAGACCAGAAATCTCAGAGAGAAGTGACTCTAACCTGGCTTAGTTAAGTGCCTCCATTCCTGAACCAAACAACTAGGTTCAATGGTTAGGATTACGTGTCACTAATGTAATAATTCTCTTGATAAGTAAATTGATGAGGAAAGGAGCTCTTAGCAGACGATCTGTAGGTTTTCACTCCATCAGTAAATTCTGGGTTCTGTGCATATAACACTGGTATTTGCAATCAAAAGGAAAGTTATTTTTCATCGAATCATTGAAAGATTATAGTGAGCTTGGGATAATGCTAAAGTGGGAAAATTGACAGTCTGGTTAGAAGTTCAACTCCAAATATATTTCTACTCGTATTTTTACATGCCCATATGCTATGGAGACTGTGGAGACTGTCATCAATTTAACAGTGTTTTTTCTTAATTGAGATGAAGTCTCGCTCTGTCACCACGCTGGAGTGCAGTGGTGTGATCTCGGCTCACTGCAACCTCTGCCTCCCAGGCTCAAGCAACTCTCCTGCCTCAGCCTCCCGAGTAGCTGGGACTACAGGTGTGCACCACCATGCCCAGCTAATTTTTATATTTTTAGTAGAGATGGGGTTTCACCATATTGACCAGGATGATCTCAATCTCTTGACCTTGTAATCCACCCGCCTCAGCCTCCCAGAGTGCTGGGATTACAGGTGTGACCCACTGCACCCGGCCTAATTTAATCTTTTCTATGATATATTCAGTGTATTGTAATCACTACATTGTAGCAATACATTTTTAATTTGTAACGATGGACAACACAGAAAAATTCCTAACTACATATTTCATATACTCCTCCACAGTTTACCTAAGCTTTCTCTTACCGTTTTCAACTTCATTTCCCCTACACAGCTGGAGATAAACTAACAACCCATGACAGCAGGAGGGTATGTGTTTTTTCCTGTTACCTGAACAGCCACACTCTCCAATAATATCTAACCCTTTTCCTGAGTTGTGTGGGTTAGAATAGTCACTAACTAACTGTTGGAATAATCTGCAGAGGAGATGAGAAGACTAACACTTGCACCAAAAGTCACAACAATATTTTTTCCATGGAGGCGGAGTGTTGAAACAGGAGGTTGATGTCATGAGTATTTATCAGTTGTTCTGAATTATCATAAACAAAACATGAAATTGGGTTTACTTTCCTGGAAATGCAATAAATTTATTAAAGATATTCTATGTGACTTTTTATCAAAAAGAGAGAGCATTAGGTTCTGAATTTTCAACAATATGTTGGGATAACTTAGATTTCTTAGTATCTGCTGTAAAAAATTAATATTTGATCTTGTGTTTTAATTAGTCAGAGACATTTCTTTTACTTGTAAAATGACTGTTTACTGAGAAGAGCATTTTATATGTGTTCTCACTTTTAAGAGAAACTATAGTGTTGATGGTGGTTGAGTTAATTAAAGCAAAACTGGTGAGGTCATCGCAGGTTAATTATCACAGCTTCTAAGCATGTACAACCTCCCATCGTGAACAGTTAATTACTTCAGATTGTTTTCTATAAAAAACATTTTTCTCAAATGTATGTAATTATAATAAATATAATTTCAAGGATATAAGACAACAACTCTTAGAACTAAGATTAAAATAAAAATGTTAACATTATAGGAAAGTGTATCTCCCCTTTTAGTTAACTAATTGAGATATAAACTCCATTTCCTTAATAATTAGATGCAAGTAAGTACAGATTTACTTACATTTTGTGGTAAGTGAAGATATGAAAACATTTACTAATCTTCTCCTTTGTCTATTTAAATATAAGCTAGTAATTACTCTACCTGCTATTCTCAAAAGCACTTGTGTCAACAGCTTATCAGGCTCTCAAAGTTCCTGCTTTAAAAAACAAAACAAAACAATACAAAATACTTTGTAGCCTCAGACTTCAATTTTCATTTTGATCAGGGCTAAATCAAAGATAGCTGAAGGTTTATCCTAACTTATTTTTACAGAACTATACAATGATGGCAATTTTAAAGAAAATCTATCCCAAATCCCTTAATATAAAAGACAAGAAAAGCAATGCTGAAAAAAAAATCCACCATAAATAACTGAGCAAATTAGGACCAAAGTTAGACTTGAAAACTCAGGGCTTTCCTGATTTCCAGACTTCTGACTACTGATTTACCCGAACTTCTTTTAAAGTCATGTTTCTAACTAGGCATATTAGAACTGAGGGAAATAGGCTCCTATTACTTTCAACAGAATATATGGAACTCATTGAGTGCTAGATTTTTTAAAAAACATATAAGCACTGTTCTCAAAGAGAATGTAATGTAGAAGGAGAGCTCAGGTAAATACGTAAAAAATGCAGGAAAGTAACAGAAGAAAACAATGGTGCACTTATCTAAAATAAACATAATCCTAAGAATTACATTTATATAAGCATCACCAATTTCTAACCCTTTTTAAAAATGAAAGACTTGTTTTATTTTTTTACATGGAGTTTCGCTCTTGTTGTGCAAGCTGGAGTGCAATGGCGCAATCTCGGCTCATTGCAACCTCTGCCTCCCGGACTCAAGCGATTCTCCTGCCTCAGCCTCCCAAGTAGCTGGGATTACAGGTGCCTACCACGACACCTGGGTAACTTTTTGTATTTTTAGTAGAGACGGAGTTTCACCATGTTGGCCAGGCTGGTCTTGAACTCCTGACCCCAGGTGATCCACCTGCCTTGACCTCTCAAATTGCTGGGATCACAGGCGTGTGCCATTGTGCCCATCCAAAAGACTGTTTTACAAATACAACACACAGAAAAGGACAGATATATCTGATGCAATGTAGAAGGAAACAGATGTGAGATGTTAGTGGTTCTGAGGGCAACCTAGAGAAAGCAGTCTGTCTCACAGTTACTTAGGAAATATTGTTATGGTCCTATAGTGAGGGACTGTGTGGAAGAAACAATGTGACAGTGTGACACTTTTAGCATGTCTTTGATATGTAATTTGACCTATCTTTATAAAAATCATTAAAAATTTTTTTTAATATAGCAGGAGGCAAAATTTTTGATGTCCTTAATTTTCAGGGCTTGGTCTTTTTGTCTATGGTAATAACAATACTAAGTCAAATTCTGATATTTTCAACCATTGTTGCTTTCATGTATCATACTTAGCACCTTGGTTTGTACAGATCTTAAATTGCCTGACTTTTATATGCATGGGGCTTAGGAGAGTGGTATATATTCCCATCAAGGGTTATACAGGCGAGAGTGATGTATGGTTATCAGCAAAGACATTATTGTTAAAACTAGGAAGAAAAGAAAAAAGTAAAAAAAAGAGGAAAATACCATATATGTAGATCCATCTTGGCGATAAAGCTTTCCATCTTCAATTAATATCAGGTTCTTTGCAATTAATGGGGAATTATAATTCTTGGCTGTTCATCTGCATAATTTATTCCACTTTAATATCAAACTTCAATATTTCTAATATGTCTTAGCAATACTGTTAGTACAATTGAGAATTAAACTACTGTCCTGGAAGCCAGTGCAAAAAGGAAATTCAATAGGTTGATTAGTTCATAGTGGGTAATAAAGCAAATTCATATCAGATCATACTAAGCCCATTAAGAGAGAAAGGCATTCAAAAAGGCTCCTATCACGTGCAATTTGGATATTCTAATAAACAATATCTACAACACCAAAAATGCAGCAGATTTATGATCTTTTTATGAATTAAATCATAAGACCCAAAGGCAGTCCTACAGGAGGCCAAAAAAAAAAAAAGTCAAGGCAAGTGTCCTAACTTGTCTCAAAGACTTAGAACATGTCCTTTTTTTAGGCTGGGGGGCAGTGGTTAATGTAGACATCATGGTACTTTACAATAAGCAATAATATTTGCATGACAGAAAATAGAAGGTTATTTTGAATACTCCATCAAGCCTGTGGTGAAAAATGTTTGCTTTTCTTTTTAATATATAAGTAAAATAAAATATTAGGAAAATATTAGATGTGATAAAATTTCTAAACAAAATATTTGCAAAAATTTGTGGCAAGGCATGGTGGCCACACCTGTAATCCTAGCACTTTGGGAGGCAAAGGTGGGAGGATCACTTGAGACCAGAGGTTTGACACCAGCCTGGGCAACATTGTGAGATCCCATTTCTACAAAATAAAAATATTACAGAAAAAATTGATAACAAAGTTAAAGTTTCGTCAATGAACACAGCATTTTTAATTCAGATTTTGTGATTCACATACAATTCGTGACAAGAGTTTCTAATGATGAACTCTTCAAATTCTTGATAGTCATCATTGATGAGAAACCATTCCCAAAAGTGGGTGATGAAGCCACTTTTTAAAATAACCATCTAAATATTTAAAATACAGGTGCTCCTCGACTTATAATGGAGCTACATCCTGATAAATGCATCATAGGTTGAAAATAACAAAAATGCACTTAGTACCCCTGTACCCATATCGTGAAGTTGCAGAATCATGTTGGAACATTCTAAGTCGGGGACTATGTGTAGTTCAAATTACACTTAAAGAATCTAACAACTTTTTCCTAACTTTCATTAACAAAATAAGTAGTACATTTTCCTGTGATTTGTAAGTGGGTTTGAATGCAAAACACTTTTTTATATTAAATATTTCAAAATGGCAATAATGCCTTAACTTGCACTATCTGAAAATATTCTGCAAATGGTACTTGCATTGTTATGGCAGTCATATTGGAGGTCACTCAGACTCCAATAAACAGGTACCTCAGTGACAAAAATGACAAAAGTATCAGATATTAGGGCTGATGGATTTGCGAACTGTACCACAAGAGGCCCACAGCCAGCCTCCTACGAAGCCTAACTGGCTGCACCTTGGATATTCTGCCACGCTTTTTGATCAATTGGAACATGAATGTCTTTATTTTCCTGTCCGAAATGGGCAGCTGCACTTGGTGATTGGCAGCTGAGGTAGAAATCCAGGTGGAGGAGCACCTCCTTGAACAGGACCTCAGAGTTGCTTGCCAAAGCAGAGAATGTGAGTTTTCACTCTACAAATTTGTGGGTACCATGGAGCATACCCTCACATTCTTCTCTAATCATGCTGCCTTCTAAGGAGTCTCAGATGAGACTATTAAGACCTGAGGCAACAGGCTTAGGAGCCTTACCTGCAGCAGAGCCTGCTTGCCACTCCACGTACAGAATTGTTCAGTCTGTCAAAGTACAAGCATTAGACTGTACAGCAGCGCATCAATTGGAAAACTTTGCTTTAGTGAATACAGTCACTTGTCAGCACATCTCTATGACTTTCTTTTACAAGTATCAGTGGTCTCAAATTTGTTCAGGCAAGAGCCAGAGCAGCCAATTCAGGGATAATAATCCTCATAAATGTCTTTGGTTTCCTATAGTCCAACCAATTGATTAATGGGTTCATCTAATTATTATTGACTGTCTATTGTGTGTCAGACACTAATGTGAGTCTAAAAATGTTTCAAAGGAATTGGGAAGAGATTCTGGGGTCCTTCCTTTATGCACTGGCCGTCTTGGGTCTTAACTCGAGAATAAAACAATGTTACTACCCCTACTCCACATCACATCAAGTATTAGACAAGCTAATGTGACAACCTGCACTAATTTTTATAGGATGTGTGCCACCGCTCCCCTAATTGATTTCTAAGTTTATGCTTTTCTGGATATTTTTTGATTCATTGATGCTGAGTGAAGGGGAAGTTTCGAGGTGCCAAGATGTCTAAAAATCCTGGAGCCTTTAAAATTTAAGTCCAGAGAATCTGGAGATGCCTAGAGTTCACGAAGAGGACCCAAGGGGAACAATGAGTAAAGGTTAAATGATACATTGGCATATTTTATCTTTCTGGTAAAGTCCCTTTTCCCTATCCCATGTCCTTCTCTTGCACTGTTGTAGCAGAGTGAGGGCTCATAGTTCATATCTCCCTTGGGGATTTTTGATTTTAAACAGATAATAAAACTTCTCAATTTTCTTCTGCAAAACAAATTACTCTTTATCCTCTTAAGGAAGAACCCCAAAGAGCCATGGAAATCAGGAGTATTAATGAAGAGGGCTCATGGACTTTATCCTCAGAGTATATTAAAGGAGGTATTTGCTTAGAGGGGAGGCACACAGATGGCAAAGTTGACTGCCTTGTCTTCCCCACTTCCTCATGGGGACATTACATTACAGCTCAGCTGAACAGCTCACCATTGCCAAGGCATCCAGGATATACCCTAACCTCTCCCCGTTCTGTCTCTGGCAACTCATTCTCTAAGACTTGCCATGAATGTCATCCACATATGAAGCCCTCCACACTGCCACGTCCGCCATCTGTCACCTCCCCACTCCCACAGTCACTGTTTTGGAATTCACACCATACCTTTTGCTTATCTTCATTGCACTGAGTTCATGGTACTTGTTTATATGTCTCAATACTATATTGGGCAGAGACCTTATTATATCCCTCAAGGATGTGTCCCAAATTAAGGACTGAAGAAACATTTGTTAAGAAAGCAAATATTACCTTCTCTCTATTTAACTGCCAGCTTACATCTGCCTCGAGAGCATAGCCATAAACATTTTTATCTTTTCTTGATCCTGACACTTCCACTATTATCTTCTGGTCTTCTTCTCTGGCTGGAGGCTTCCTTCAATTCCAGGACTTCTCTGACTCCTCAGTAACTGCCAAGGTGACAGCAACTGCTGCTCTGCTGCCCCCAAGAGGACCACAGTCAACACAGACATTGTGCGGTTGGTGATGTCAGAAACTTCACTGGAGAAGCATTCGGGCAGTAATACATGGACCTAAGAGAACAGAATGTTTGTCTCCGGGAACAGTTGTAAGCAATGGATATAATAGTAGGTTAAACCTCGGGGTTGAAACTGTCTCTGCTCATGGAGTTAATCTCTAGGCCTTTCAAAAACTCTGTAGAAGGTATCAAAATAAATTGACGTCCATTTGAACTTCCTGACTATCTGGACATTTCCCTTCTGGTTATTCTTCAACATTTTCAAGTAATTTCTCCAAATGCTTGACCAAGAAGCATAAATGAGAAAACACTAGTTTTTCAGTCTTCCTAAGACATTTATTTCTTTTTCTTTTTCCTGTTAGCCTAGAAAAGCCCAGTGAATTTATATAGAAGAATTTTAATTGATTATCCTTTCTGAAAATGTTCTCTACCAGACAATGCTTATAAAGTGCTCTCAAAGTCTCTGATAAAAGGAACTACTGTACAATGCCAAAGCATTTCTATATAACTATTATAGGGACTAGGAGATTAAAATATATCTTTTAATAACTGTTACAGAAGGAACAGAAACCAAGGAATAGAATAGAGAGGAGAAACATTTATATGTCACCAAAAATTCACAATAAAGCCTGCAGAGAAATACATGGTATAGATTTTTATAATACTTAAAATTCCAGACCTGGGAAAAGGTTTACTCCTAAATTTCATATCTAAATTTTGAATAAGGACAAGTGGCAGTCACCGAAGAAAACATATGTGGAAGAAGAACACATTCTGAAATCATAGGTAAAATCCAAGATTATGTTATGTTCTACTAAAATAAGAATATTACAACATCAGAACTCATACTAACCACCTCTTATCTCCAAAGGATACCATCTATTAATAAAACTACATTTTACTAAACTGACATAAGAGATCATGTTTGAAATAAGAAATAATAATGATAATATTATTTTGAACACCTGAAGACTTCGCACGTCTTCATTGAAATATTATCATATCTTGGAAAAGAATATCCAAGAAATTTAAAAATGAAAAGAGTTTGGCCACATTAATACAAAACTATTGTAGGAACAAAATAGGAAGTAAGAATACAAATATTTAGCCAATGAAAAGGATCTACCAAAACAGCAACCACAAAGTAAAAGAAACTGTAACAAAACACTCCGGTGTGAATTCAAAATAATTAAACAAGAATTTGGAGGCATGAGAAAGGATTTCAAATCAGGAATTTTAAAACACAGAAGAGAAATATACAAAGAAAGAGGACAAATGTGAAACAAAAATGGAATGAGCCTAGAAAATATTGGAAAAGATAAAATCATTTCATAATAAACAGTATATTTGAAAGTACCCAAAGGAAAAGATTTAACTAAAAACACAGTAAAAAAATCACAACTGGACAATTAGTCTTATGGTTTGGCTGTGTCCCCACCCAAATCTCAACTTGAATTGTATCTCCCAAAATTCCCACATGTTGTGAGAGGGACCCAGGGGAAGGTAACTGAATCAAGGAGCCATTTTTTTACTGTGCTATTTTCGTGATAGTGAATAAGTCTCATGAGATCTGATGGTTCATCAGGGGTTTCTGCTTTTGCTTCCTCCTCATTTTCTCTTGCTGCTGCCATGTAAGAAGTGCCTTTCACCTGCCACCATGATTCTGAGGCCTCCACAGCCATATGAAACTGTAAGTCCAATTAAACCTCTTTTTCTTCCGAGTCTCAGGTATGTCTCTATCAGTAGTGTGAAAACAGATTAAATACAATAAATTGGTACCAGAAGTGGGGTATTGCTGAAAATTTACCCAAAAATGTGGAAGCAATTTTGGAAGTAGGTAATGGGCTGAGGTTGGAACAGTTTGGAGGGCTCAGAAGAAGACACAAAAATGTGGGAAAGTGTGGAACCTCCTAGATACTTGTTGAATGGCTTTGACAAAAATGCTGATAGTGATATGAATAATAACGTCCAGGCTGAGGTGGTATCAGATGGAGATGAGGCACTTGTTGGGACCTGGGAAGAGGTGACTTTTGTTATCTTTTAGCGAAGAGACTAGCAGCATTTTGCTCCTGCCCTAGAGATTTGTGAAACTTTGAACTTGAGAGAGATGACTTAGGGTATCTGGCAGAAGAAATTTCTAAGCAGCAAAACATTCAAATAATAACTTGAGTGCTGTCAAAAGCATTCAGTTTTAAAAGGGAAACAGGGCATAAAACCTCAGAAAATGTGCAGCCTGATAATGCAGTAGAAAAGAAAAACCCATTTCTTGAGGAGAAATTCAAGCTGGCTTCAGAAATTTGCATAAATACCAAAGAGCCTAATGTTAATCTCCAAGACCATGGGGAAAATGTCTCCAGGCCATGTCAGAGACTTTCATTACAGCCCCTCCCATCACAGGCCTGCAGGCCCAGGAGGAAAAAGGGGTTTCATGGGCCAGTCCCAGGGTCCCCGTGCTGTGTGCAACCTAGGGACTTCTTGCCCTGTGTCCTAGCTGCTCCAGCTATGGCTAAAAGGGGACAATGTGGAGCTCAGGCTATGGCTTCAGAGGGTGGAAGCCCCAAGCCTTGGTAGCTTCCATGTGGTGTTGAGCCTGCGGGTGCAAATAAGTCAAGAATTGAGCTTTTGGGAACTTCCGCCTAGATTTCAGAAGATGCATGGAAATGCCTGGATGCCCAGGTGAAAGCTTGCTGCAGGAGTGAGGCCCTCATGGAGAACCACTGCTAGGGCAATGTGGAAGGGAAATGTGGGATTGGAGCCCCCACACAGAGTCCCTACTTGGGCACTGAATAGTGGAGGTGTGAAAAGATGGCCTTCATCCTCCAACCCCCAGAATGGTAGATCTACCAACTGCTTGCACCATGCACCTGGAAAACCTGCAGACACTCAACATTGAGCTCATGAAAGCAGCCAGAAAGGGGGCTGTGTCCTGCAAAGCCACAGGAGTGGAGCTGCCCAAGACCATGAAAATTCACCTTTTGCATCAGCATAACCTGGATATGAGACCTGGAGTCAAGGACATCATTTTGGAGCTTTAACATTTGACTGCCTTGCTGGATTTTGGACTTGCATCAGCCCTGTAACCCCTTCATTTTGACTAATTTTTCCCATTTGGAATGGTTGTGTTTACCCAATACCTATACCATCATTGTATCTAGGAAGTAACTAGCTTGCTTTTGATTTTACAGGATCTCAGTTGAAAGGGACTTGCCTATCTCAAAAGAGACTTTGGACTGTGGACTTTTGGGTTAATACTGAAATGAGTATATTTGGAGGGGCCAAGAGAAGAATGATATGGTTTGGCTGTGTCCTCACCCAAATCTCAACTTGAATTATATCTCCCAGAATTCTCACATATTGTGGGAGTGACCCAGGGGGAGGTAATTCAAAAATGGGGGCCAGTTTTCCCCCGTGCTATTCTCATGATAGTAAGTCTCATGAGATCTGATGGGTTTATCATGGGTTTTCACTTTTACTTCCTCCTCATTTTCTCTTGCTGTCACTATGTAAGAAGTGCCTTTCACCTCCCACCATGATTCTGAGACCTCCCCAGCCATGTAGAATCATAAGTCCAATTAGATCTTTTTTTTCCCCTAGTCTATGGTATGTCTTCATTAAATCTAATGGACTAATATAATTAGATATATATTTTTTTTGAGATGGAATCTTGCTCTTTCACCAGGCTGGAGTGCAGTGGCACAATCTTGGCTTACTGCAACCTCCGTCTTCTGGATTCAAGTGATTCCCCCGCGTCAGCCTCCTGAGTAGGTAGGACTACAGGTGCGTGCCACCATGCCCAACTATTTTTTTGCATTTTAGTAGAAATGAGGTTTCACCATGGCCAGGATGGTCTCAATCTCCTGACCTCATGATCCACCCACCTTGGCCTCCCAAAGTGCTGGGATTACAGGTGTGAGCCACTGCACCCAGCCATAGTTAGATTTTTAAAAAAAACATTAGAAAATTAGCCAGATATGTTGGCACATGCCTGTAATCCCAGCTACTCAGGAGGCTGAGGCAGAAGAATCACTTGAACCCAGGAGGCGGAGGTTGCAATGAGCTGAGATCACACCATGCACTCTAGCCTGGGTGACAGAGCAAGACTCCATCTCAAAAAAAAAAAAAAATATATATATATATAAAATATATATTATATATTATGCATATATATATACACATAAAATAGTATATCAAATATATCTGAAAGAAATTAAAGATCTTATAAATGAAAAACTAGACTATGTTCATAGACTGGAAGATACAGTCTCCCAATTGTAATTGGAAGATTGCATCTTTTCTGTTTCTTTCTCTCTCTCTTTCTTTTCTTTTCTTTCTTTCCCTTTCTTTCTTTCTTTTCTTCCTTCCTTCCTTTTTCTTTCTTTCTCTCTCTCTCTTTCTCTCTTTCTTCTTTCTTTTTTCTTTTTTAAGACAGGGTCTCACACTGTTGCCTGGGCTGGAGTGCAATAGCACAATATCGGCTCTCTGCAACTTCCATCTCCTGGGTTCAAGTGATTCTTCTGCCTCAGCCTCCTGAGTAGCTGGGATTACAGATGCCTGCCAGCATGCTTGGCTAATTTTTTGTATCTTTAGTAGAGACAGGGTTTCACTATGTTGGCCAGGCTACTCTCACCCTCCTGACCTCATGATTCACCCACCTTGGCGTCCCAAAGTGCTGGGATTACAGGTGCAAGCCACCATGCCCTGCCTGATTATGTCTTTTCTACAAATTATTAAATGTTTCACTCCCCAAGTTCATCTATAGATTCAACACCATTACAATCAGTTCTGGTATGCTTTGTGTATCTGTGAATATTGATAAAAGCTGATTCTGAAATTTATATGAGCACACACACACACACACAACCTGCAGTAGCCAAGACTGTCTTGAGAAAGGACTTACACCCCTAGAGTTCAGAACTTTAAAGCCACAGTAATTAAAAGTGTGGCATTGACATAAGCAGAGAGAAATCAACCACAAAACAGAATAAAGTGTGTGTGTGTGTGTGTGTGTGTGTGTGTGTGTGTTGGGGGGGTCATTTAGTTTTTAACAAAAGTATCCTTGCAATTCAGAGAGGATAAGATGATCTCTTAATAAATTGTACTGGGTCAACTGGATAGCCATGTAAAAAAGAAAAACAACTTTAACCCCCAACCTTACATCATACATAAAATCTAATTTGAGGTAAATTATAAATCTAAATAGTAATAGGTAAAACAATAAAACTTCTAGAAGAAACAAAGGAGAGAATATTTTCAAGACATATTTGTCAGGTAAAGAATTTTTAACGGAACACAAGTAACAATAATCATAAAAGAAGAGAACTTTTGGACTTTGTTATAATTAAAAGTTCTGTTCATCAAAGACATCATTAGGAGGGTAAAAAGACAATATTTAGACAGAGAAAGATGTTTAAAATATATTTATAGATAAAAGGCTTATTTGTGAAACATGTACAGAGAGTAACTATATATTAATAAGGAAAAAAAACACAATTTCAAAAATGGGCAAATAACTTGAACAGGCAATTTACCAATAGAGGTATACAAATATCATAAGTGTAAGACAATCTATTAAACATCATTGATTATTAGAATATGCAATTTAGGGCTAGGTGTGGTGTCTTGTGCCTTTAATCACAACGCTTTAGGAGGCCAAGGCAGGCAGATCACAAGACAACAGATTGAGACCATCCTGGCCCACATGGTGAAACCCTGTCTCTACAAAAAAATACAAAAAAAAAAAAAAGAAAACGCAAATTAGAACTACAATGAAACACTTGTATGTACCCACCAAAGTGACTACAAATTTTTTTTAAAAAACTATCAATACAATGTGTTGGTAAGAATGTGAGACAACTGGAAATCTCATACATTGCTGGCAGAAATACAAAGTGATACAAGACTTTAGATAACTGGAATGAACTACTATCCTCTGCATCAAAAATTCTGTTTCTAGATATATATATATATGTAATATATTTCTAGATATTTCTAGATATATACCTAAAAGGAACAATGTCATATGTCTAATAAAAAAAATATATGAAATATACAGGCCAGCTTTATTCCTAACCATAAAAAACTGCCAAAAACAGCCAAAAGCTGGAAACAATCCTAATGTCCCCAGATGGACTGTAGAAACAAATGTGAAAAAAAAAATTATACAGCTTTTAAAAAATAATATAGAAGAATGGCTTCAACTCTCAAGTCAGGAATAAATATCCTTTATTTATTTTTAATTCATTTTATTTTACTTTAAGTTCTGGGATACATAAATAGTGTGAAAAGGGCCAGGCATGGTGGTTCACGCCTGTAATCTCAGCAATTTGGGATGCCGAGGCGGGCAGATCATGAGGTCAAGAGATTGAGACCATATTGGCCAACATGGTGAAACCCCACCTCTACTAAAAATATAAAAATTAGATGGGCGTGGTGGCACACACCTGTAGTCCCAGCTACTCGGGAGGCTGAGGCAGGAGAATCGCTTGAACCCAGGAGGCAGAGGTTGCAGTGAGCCGAGATTGCGCCACTGCACTCCAGCCTGGGCAACAGAGTAAGACTCTGTCTCAAGAAAAAAAAAAAATAGTATGAAAAGATTTATATATTTTACCTTAAATTAAAATTAAGACCTCTGCTTTTCAAAACATAAACAGAGGTCTTAATTTTATTTTAATAAAAAAGAGAATCAAAAGGTAAGTCACAGAATGGGAGAAAATATTTGAAACATTCATGAGTAACAATCTACTTTGGGTTTATTTTCAAAAGGTTTGAAGGTATGAGTACTAGGAGACGTGGATGAAAATGTCCACAATAGTATTATTAATAAGTAAATATACTGGGAACGAGTTAAATATCCATCAACAGCAAACAGTGAAATAAATAGTGGTGCATTTATGTAATTAAATATCAGACAGCATTGGAAATTAACAAACGACAGCTTCCTGAAACACCATAGATGAATCTCACAAACATAAATTTCAGTGAGAGAAACCAAACATGAAAGAATGATTCCATTTATACAAAATGTTAAAACACAGTCAAACTAAACTATATCATCTAAAAATGCAGAGGGTTATGGAAAAACCATAAAGAAAAGAAAAAGAAGAGACTATCATAAAACTTGGCAGTGACATTTGTTAGGGAAAAAGAAGGTTGGAATTGGGAAGAAGTACAGATATGCTCTGAGGGTGCTGGAAAGGTTCTGTTTCCTGACCTCGGTGGTGATTAAATGGGTAATTACATTTACAAAAATTTGTAAAAGTGAAGCTGCATATTTACATTTGTATGTATTTTACCGAATGGCATATTTCACAATAAAGACTGTGTGAAAACACTAAAGGAGCTGTATTTTCATGATCTGCCCATAACTGTATGCTTACTCTTAGGAGTATAATCTCACTCACTTAAAATACTATACTCTCAAAGATATGAAATAATTTTATAGCTCTCCTTTCATTATGAAATGTAAAATAGAAGAGAAAATTATATCTCAGTAATTTTTCCTTACTGTCCTCATTTCACAGTCTACACCTTCTCTCTCTTATTCAACATAAAAAATTACAGTTGGTTCTGAATAACAAATTGGTACAAAACTGAGCAAAGGTGGAACATTAGCAAGATAAGATGAGATGTCTTCATAAAGAAGTAACTTCTATAATTTTTATCAGTCCCCAAATACTGAGTTGGAAGGTTGTCACATAGCTCATTCAAGCTCATCTTTATAAAGAAAGGCTAAGAACCATTGTCAGACATAGAAGAAGGGAATAATTATATAGTTATAAGATAACAGAAAAGGAAATTTAGGCGCCAAGCAACCAAATCAGCACTATCTGTAGTAGAAGCTATGTAAATTAAAAGCTACCTTCTTGACAGCTCTTAAGAGTTTCAAAGTGACACTGCCCTTTGCTTAGTCCAGAAGAAAGACCTAGCATTTAAAGCGAGGAGGCTGGAATCCATGTCATTTTATTTAAACCTTAGCCTTGTCAGTCAGTTGTAAAATGGAAAATAAAACTATGGGATAGTTAGGGCAAAGAGTATGATAAGCAAGTGAAACATAATTGTTACTTGTGACTTCATCTTATACTTAACAAAAGGGTAAACATATGTGAGGGATTTGCTGAGTTACTATAAGCTCTAGACAGGTAATTCCCATGTGTGAGGTGGGCGGTGGGTAACCAACATGCAGTTTCTTTAAACTATTCTAACACAAACCCAATGAATTACTGGCATTAATAGTATTGCATAATATCCCTTGGGAAGGCTGGGTTGGGATGGAGATAAGATTGAAAAATACTGCTTTAGAAGTTATGAAGGGGACTCAAATAGAAAGCTAATTAATAATCCATCTGGAGACTATAGCACTACCAGAATTAGTTTAAGTAGTGAAAATATCAAAAAAAAGATTGGTCAAAAGAAATTAAGCTCGGGTTATTTTGCCAGTTTAGTTATTATTTAACATCAGCATATTTGCCAGTTTAATTTGTTAAAATAAATTCCTGAGAAGCAAAGAATATGTCTTACTTCAGTATACCCAACACTGCGCAGTGTTGACACACGATGTTTACTAAATAACTGAATTAGGTAGATGGTTTTGTCTTTCTTATGACCTAAAAAAACTATTGAAAACTCTTTTCAAAAATGCAAATGCAAGCCTCCCACAACATGGCATCAGTCCTAGTTGGTTTTAATAGAAATTCATTTAAATAATCAGACATAGATAATTCTTCATATTTAAATTCTTAAAATTAATTTTTGGTGGCCATCTTTTCAGTTAAATTCACAAACCAGCCTTACCTTGATACTAATTTTTTTTTATAATTTGAGACAGGGTCTTGCTCTGTCACCTGGGCTGGAGTGCAGTGGCACAGTAACAGATTACTGCAGCCTCAACCCTTGACCTCCGAGTCTCAAATGATCCTGCCACCTCAGCCTCCCCAGTAGCTGAGACTACAGGCACACACCACCATGCCCAGCTAATTTTTGTATTTTTTGTAGAGATGGGACTTCATTATGATGCCCAGGCTGATCTCACTCCTGGGCTCAAGAGATTCATAACCCTTGGCCTGCCAAAGTGCTGGGATTACAGGCAGGAGCCACCATTCCCAGCCGATACTAAATTTTTTCTATAGCTGTCATAACTATTGAGAAAATATATAATGGACTAAGAGTGGAAATCACAATTGCAGTAATGGGAATTGCAAAGAAAACTAGAATATTTACTGATATATTGACATTGGAAATGAATTCATGTTTCAGAAAGGGACCTCAAGGGTACAAAAATATCAATTAATCAATTTAACAAAATACCTCAAAAATATCTGGAATAGCTAAAATAAAATTTGGAAAAATATAAAAGAGATAAGAGAAACTTATTCTTTCATACAATAAAACATATATTCAAGACATAATAATTAAACCACTATCAATTTGAAGCAGAAACAGAATGACATGATTATAGATGCTACAGAAAGTCTACATTAGAATTCAGTACACTTTGTAGCATTGCATACCAGTGAAGAGAGGACAGGTATTAACAAATGGTTGGGGGAAAACAGGCCAACCATTTATAAAAATAAGAAAATTAGATATCTAAGTTAAACCTTACATAAAAACACACTCCATTAGGATTAAGGAATTAAATATTTTTTAAATGTACAAAATAAAACAAAAACATATATGAATATTTATAAAATCAAAGGCATTTCTAAGAACAGTTTTTAAATCAGTAATCACAAATGAAAAAAATTTGGTAATTTTTATATTTTTTAAAAATCTCAATACATTTCTACATGAAAAAACAAGATGTGAGTAAAGATAGTGAAGCAAAATGATCTTTGCTTACTTCTTTTAGTGATTAATTGAAAGCAACAATTGAAGTAAGAAAAAACAAAACTTCTTTCTCTGAGACAACACTAGGAAACACCCCTGCCCCAAAGTCCCATATATTTGAACAAGAGGTGTCAAGGGTGGTGAAAATTGGACCAGGGGAAGGTGGATGGGGAGAGATCATACCCACTACAGATCTCAAGTAGCAGAGGCTGGCTTCAGTTGCCTCCAAAATATCAGGCACATTAAGAAGGGCAAAAGCAATGATCTTTTGTTTGGAGGTGAGGAAGTAGCACCTGGGAGCCTCATTGAACTGCTTTTAACACCACAGAGAAGCCAAAGAATTGAGGACAAATGAGGGAAGGAGCAAGAGAAAGCAAGCTTCTGAGATGCCACATTTGCTACCATGTGGAAGGGTGGGAGAACATCTGTGATGGGCAAAAAGCTCTGCGCTTCTTAGCCAACATGAATAGGACTTAACCCCTTACAATCGCAAACCCTGCTTCATGTGGGACTTCATTCTGAGGCAGAGAGAATTCCTGACCTTTCCACACTCTCCTGTTGCAAATAACTGGCCCAGGAAGAAGTCACTTCATTGAAAAACCAGGAGCACTTGCCGTGGGTCGGCACAGCACGATGTAGTTTTTAATTTTACCAAAACTTTCTGAAAAGAAAACACATCCATTAGTACAGGGAGAAAAAGACATGAACAACATCTTCAACAATATTCTCCTAAAAACCATTTGTCATCAAGCCATCAATAGCAGCAGGACTTGCATGAAATAACTGTTGTGTTGTGGAAGTTCACTACTGTACCCTAAAAGCTATTGAAACTAAAAAATATCAATGAATGCTCATCCACAAGAAGAGAAAACACCATTCGGATTGAAAAGGGGTACAGGTTGTTCTGAAAAATATTCATTAAACAAAGACCCTCACAGAGTGTGAATTGTAAATACAAATAGATTTAAAAGTGCTGCAGTAAGTCTGGGCCTTTGAAAATTACATAATCATCAAGTATTGTCTTCCAGAAGGATAAAGTCCCATATTGCGGGAAAAAATACTGGAAACAAAAATCAAATTGAGCAAAGCAGAGCCACATGATGGTAAAGAAGAGGGAGAAGGTTCTATTGTTAGGGGACGGAATTCTTTGAGGAGGCGGATTCAAGGAAGGAAGTACTCACAGCACAACAAAGTCTAAAGCAGAGAGCACCAACCAAGGTCCAAACAGGTTGAGGCTACAGCACACAAAGCTAGAGGCAGGAAAGGTTACTGAGTCCAACTTGGCTACACAGGGAGGCCATATTTTAAGTTTTTCATGGTGCTAACAGAGAAGAGAGTTATTGAGCTCTCAAGCTGAGAAAGAAACCCTACTTCCTTCCTTCCACCCAATAGGAAACTCCTTTTAATAGCCCAGAAAAAATCAACTTATTTAAACATGGGGAATAAAAAATGAATTCAATTGAACCCCTTAAAAACAAATTATGAGAAAAAATATTAAAATAAGCCCTATTATATCTGACTGTAACACAGAAAAATGTGTTCATGAAGCAGATGAAAACGAACTATAATACCTGAAGAAATTGATTGAACATTTAAAGAAATAGCACAAATCAGGGATCGAAAATCTCAGAAGTGAAAAGTTAGAAATTATATTTTTAGGAAGAAATGAAACAAGAACTCAGAGATCTCTAAAAATAAGAAAGAAAAAATGTCCCTCTCCTCAAACAATTCAGTCGAAAAAGCATCAGACAAGGCCAAGTGTAGTAGGCATTTACATGAATGATGCATGTTTGTTGGGGGTTTGGGGGAGTGAACATTTACCCCAGAGAAGGTTCATTACCAGGTAAGGAGAGTGTCAAGGGGGAGGGCAGCAGCCCAGGGTCCATGTTAGAGATCAAGTAGGATGAGAACGGATCCACATTGCGAGTTGGGTGGCAAAGAGGTGGCAGCAGGAATAGGAGGTTAATTACACACAGAGAGATTGATCAAGTACATAAATGTATCAAAGTCAGTTTCCTCAGAAAATAAACATATACCATAAAAAATAAAAGGAAAATGAAAGAAACTAAAATGAACCCTTCAAAGATAGATTAGAGTTAATACTGATGTGTGTGTGTGTGTGTGTGTGTGTGTACATGCGCACATGCACCCTAGTTCTCTCCGCTAAGAGGGCCTAAGAGAAGTAACACTCTAATGGCAATTGGCATACCTAGCACCTGGTTTTTAGTTTCTAAATATCATTATCTACCAAAAATAAAATAAAAATAAATGAATGATTGGAGAAATGAATGGTTGCAGACCTTGGGCAGGGCAAGGAAAATACCAAAGGAGATGAACCCAGAACATCTTGTTGTGCATAAGGAAGTGCTAAAAGAGTGATGAGGATCAATTCAAGAGGACATGAAGCCATCTTTAAGAATTTCCCCTTGGCAGAAACCCTACAAGCCAGAAGAGAGTGGGGGCCAATATTCAACATCCTTAAAGAAAAGAACTTTCAACCTAGAATTTCATATCTAACCAAACTAAGCTTCACAAGCGATGGAGAAATAAAATCCTTTACAAACAAGCAATTGCTCAGAGATTTTGTCACCACCAGGCCTGCCTTACAAGAGCTCCTGAAAGAAGCACTAAACATAGAAAGGAACAACCACTACCAGCCACTCCAAACTGTACCAAATGGTAAAGAGCATCGACACAATGAAGAAACTGTGTCAACTAATGGACAAAACAACCAGCTAGCATCAAAATGGCAGGATCAGCTTCACACATAACAATATTAACCTTAAATGTAAATGGGCTAAATGCCCCAATCAAAAGACCCAGACTGGCAAATTGGATAAAAAGCCAAAACCCATTAGTGTGCTGTATCCAGGAAACCCATCTCATGTGCAAGGACACACATAGGCTCAAAATAAAGGGATGGAGGAAGATTTACCAAGCAAATGGAGAGCAAAAAAAAAAAAAAAAAAGCAGGAGTTGCAATCCTAGTCTCTGATAAAATAGACTTTAAACCAACAAAGATCAGAAGAGACAAAGAAGGGCATTACATAATGGTAAAAGGATCAATGCAACAAGAAGAGCTAACGATCCTAAATATATATACATCCAATACAGGAGCACCCAGATACATTAAGCAAGTTCTTAATGACCTACAAAGAGACTTAGACTCCCACATAATAATAGTGGGAGACTTTACACTCCACTGTCAGTATTAGACAGATCAATGAGACAGAAAATTAACAAGGATATCCAGGACTTGAACTCAGATCTGAACCAAGCAAACCTAATAGACATCCGCAGAACTCTCCACCTCAAATCCACAGAATATATAATCTCAACACATCACACCTACTCTAAAATTGACCACATAATTGGAAGTAAATCACTCCTTAGCCAGTGCAAAAGAATGGAAATCATAACAAACAGTCTCTCAGACCACAGTGCAACCAAATTAGAACTCAGGATTAAGAAACTAACTCAGAACCACACAACTTCATGGAAACTGAACAACTGGCTCTTGAATGTTGACTGGATAAACAATGAAATGAAGGCAGAAATAAAGATGTTCTTTGAAACCAAGGAGAATGAAGACACAACATTCCAGAATCTCTGGGACACATTTAAAGCAGTTTCTAGAGGGAAATTTATAGCAATAAATGCCCACATGAGAAGAAGGAAAGATCTAAAATCTACAGCCTATCATCAAAATTGAAAGAGCTAGAGGAGCAAGATCAAAAAAACTCAAAAGCTAGCAGAAGACAAGAAATAACTAAGATCAGAGCAGAACTAAAGGAGATAGAGACACAAAAGCCCTTCAAAAAAATCAATAAATCCAGGAGCTGGTTTTTTGAAAAGATCAACAAAATAGACCACCAGCCAGATTAATATAAAAGAAAAGAGAGAAGAATCAAATAGATGCAATAAAAAACGATAAAGGGGATATCATGACTGATTCCACAGAAATAGAAACTACCATCAGATATTACTACAAACAACTCTATGCACATTAACATCTGCCTCCTGGGTCCAAGCAATTCACCTGCCTCAGCCTCCCGAGTAGCTGGGACCACAGGTGTGTGCCACCATGCCCAGCTAACTTTTGTACTTTTAGTAGAGACAGGGTTTCACTATGTTGACCAGGATGGTCTTGATCTCTTCACCTCGTGATCCACCTGGCTTGGCCTCCCAAAGTGCTGGGATTATAGGCATGAGCCACCGTGCCTGGCCAAGACAAATAATTTTAAGTGTTTTTCCTTGGCTCTTGATGAGTTCACAGGTATTATTAATATTGCTCAGTTTTGTTTTTTTGAGGAGTCAATGCAGAGTTGGATATGACTAAAGAATTAGCCTCTAGAAGTCTATGTGGAGCAATTATGGGTGAGAACATTTTCAAAGAAATTGAGAAAAATACTAATTCTGTACAATCTGAAGTGGAATCTGCAAAAATATGACAACTAATAATAATAAAAATATGGGTGGAGCAGAACAAAATTTTAGTTGGATAAATTTACCAAAATTTATTAAGACAAACTGCTTAATCCTACTATTATTCATTGTACTATTCATCAACAAGTACTTTGAGCACCATATTTTAATTATGTGTTCTGAACCTGTCACATCAACAGTCAACTTCATATGCTCTTGTATACTTAACTATTGGCCATTCTGAATATTTTTGTTGAGAAATAGAAGTGGAACATTCTTAATTGACCAACCACAAGAAGGTCAATAACAGCAATGGCAAACATTTTGTGTGTGTCTGTGACATTTTGGGACACTGGCTGAGATTGAACTGTATTGGAATGAAAAGAACTTCCTTCAATGGCTATTAATAAACCTTGACTGGCTTTGGCAATTGGTTGTTGCTAAAGACTTGATAATGTTTCCTGATGAATTCAACCAAAAATAACAAGGCAGAACAGCGTTCATACATGAAACTTATTTAGTAGTGAAGTCATTCCAATGACAACTAACATTTGAATCGCATATACAGTCAAGCTGCTTTATATATTTCCCAGGCTGACGGAAGTTAAAATTGGAAGTGAAGTTCTGTCTCTACTCCAATTCGCTGTAGCTATGTTTCCTGAATTCAAAGTACAGTTAAAGAAGCATTTTCAGACCTCAATGAATGAAATAATATGATGACTTCTATTTCTCATCCTTCTTTACCATGCATGGTCTTTCCATGTCTTATTCTCTATTTTTTCCTTACATTCTATACACTTTTCCAATTGTCTCCATGGTTTTAAGCTACTGTCCTTCAAAGCCTTCCCTAAATATCCCAGCCCAAGACTTCTCCCTACACTCAATGTCTGTGATAACTATTACCTCACTTTTCATTTAACCCTTTCAGTATATTCCTTTTGCTACTCGTTGTACTTCCACCTACACAATCAATATCTTCCTGTATACACTGTCAGTTCCTTAAGAAAAAAAGCTACATCTTGAAGAGTGTAACCAGAATCATTGGAAAATGCTGGTTGTTTAGCTGATTGAGCAAGCACTTCAAGAAAGCATCATCAGCACTTCATCTCTTAAAAATGTTATACAACCAACAACTGATAGGAATTGTTACTTTTAGCTAGTCATAATTGTCTCTATCCCCAGGAAATAACAGGTAAGGTAAAATTTGTCTATACCCTAGGAAATAATAGGTAAGGTACAATTATTTACTACAGTGGTTCTTAACTAGAGGCAGTTTTGCTCCCCAGAGAACATTTGGCAATATCTGGAGACATTTGTCAAAACTGGAGGTGCAGGATTCTACCGGCATGTAGTGAGCAAGGCAAGAGATGCTGCAAAAGGTTCCTATAATACTCAAGGCAGCCTCCCATAACAAGAAATTCTCTGGCCCAAAAATGTCAACAGTACGACGCTTGAGAAACCTTAATTTACTGTGCCAATGTGGGCTGATACATGTGAAAATAGATTTCAATATTTGTTTTAGACTTTTAAATAACGGAATTTTTATATAACTGTTTCTATATCTGAGCATCTAGGGTGGATGTTCTCCCCCATATTCATCCCCATTTCACTAGACTAAAAACTCCAGGAAGCTGGAAAGTGGTTCTTCTACTTTTTGTTGTTGTTGTTGTTTGTTTTTCAAAGTTTGTTGAGACTCAGTGCTCAATAAATATTTGTTGAGTGAACAATTAAGAATTGAAGTGTTTTCCACTCATCCTTCACTCCCCAACACATTAGCATTTGCTTTCTAGAACTACTGACCCTTAGAAAGCTAGAAAGGCCTTTAGAGATAATCTCATCTCATGCTTTTTAATACTTAAAACAGTGACACATTTTTTTTTTTTCAAATAACTTCCTAGAGGAAATCCTAGTTCAAAAGGCAAATAATCCTAGAGCTGCTCCATTGAGTGAAAGATGAGGAATTTGGAGCCCAACCACCAGCACATTGTGGTCAGGTGGGCATTCAAAATCTAACACACTCACATAGCCCTTGGGAAAACTGAAGCAGAAAGAAAAAGAAACCGGAATAAAGTCACATGGCCGGTAGTGGTAGATAGGCCCCAACCGAAGCTGCCCTAATCATACCCTGAAACACAGGTGCAGAACAAAGCTTCTTTTTTTTTTTTTTAACTAATATCACGCTATGCTTTATATAAAGACGTGTGTGTGTGTGTATTTAGAACCCCTATTTTCTAGAGCTGATTTCTCCCTTCGTGTTCACCTCCATTTCACTAGAATAAAACTCCACTAGTGCCTACCCACCATAGGAGATTCAAGATTTGAACAACGTGTTAGATTAATAAGCTACAGAGACATTTCTTTTTAAATCATTCTTTCTCGTGAGGTAGGTTCTTCTATGAGATCAAATTAGGCAGAGGAAACTTAGAAAAGCCCTTCAACATCCACTTGTCCTTCCATATAGATAAATTATTCTTAATGGGGGTGGGGGGAGGGTTATTGCATAATGATGTTTTACAATTAGGAGTATGTGTAGCTTGAAAAAGCACAGTCTCTAAATTTATTTTAAAATCCCAATACCTACAGTTTTATAGTACAAACCTCAGAAAGCTTGTCAAAATATTTCTGGCTATCTAGTGGGAATACTTAGAAGATAGTGATTCTCTAATAAGTAATAGGAAAGTGAAAAAGGAGTGTTCAAAATAATTAAGGATAGGTTGAAGCATGAAGTTTTTGTGTTTATCAAAAGATCGCAGGATATCTAAAAACAGAAATTTGGAAACAGAAATTCATGTAGGAACTTGGGTGGGGTCTCTTTACCCACTTAATATTCGCCATAACCATTACTAACAATATAAAAAGATTGGGTCTGGGTATAGAACTATGTGAAACAAACAAGCAGGTAATGCCAAAATTCAGACACCTTCTAGGCCAGGACCTCCACTGTTCAGGAAGCCATGCTTAGACTATCTGTTATTTTGCTACTCTCCTATGTTTTGTTAGTTTCTTCTCCACACCATTAGCATAGAAAAACACAAGATGACTGCAAGGTCAATACGACAGCAAGGAATGATTCCACGGGCTGGAGTCATGCTGTGATCTTGTCAGAGTCACAGAATTCTGATGGGAGACACTGTCCCCAAAGGTTACTTCCATGTGGAGAACACATGGTAGGTGGTGATCAAATTTAAGCTGATTATATACCCAACCTAGACTTACCTTCTTGTCATGCAAACCCCAAATGGCTTACTTTTAGGATTCTCATATAAAAAAGTTAAACAAAACTGATGTGTGAATTAGGGAAGGTCAATGCTTGAGCTAAGGACCTGAGAGCCAAAAATCATTTCAGTTTTCCAGTAAAATCCGTTTGTAAACCATAGCTTTATAAAATGTTAACAATCACAGCTGTGCAGAGGGCACAGAGAGATCTGTGCCTGACCATGAGACTGGCCTCGGAGAGCTCTCAGAACAATGATACCACCCTCGTTTAAAGAACAAGACAAGCAGAAGCAATGTCCTCTTTTATTCCAACCTATCTGAGCATTCTCTGTCACTTCTGTCCATCTTGGTTTATCTACAGCCCCAGCCTGGATCTGCAAATCCCATTTACCCATCATAGTTTATCATTGCTTAATCTTTCTTTGTGTATAGCGGTTGTCTTGGTGTTTGTTCTTTTACAGCTACCAGCTCTTCATGACGGCTCTAAGGACAGTCCACACATCTCAGCCTCAGTTTACAAATGATGAGTGCAAACAAGACCCAGAGAAGGGAAAGTCTGCCCAAAGTATCATAGCTAATGTCAGAACCATCTGCATCCCTTGTCTACACACTCACTATTGGTCCACGTGTTGCCTCAGACTGACCTTTCCTACCCACTACAGAACATTCTTCCTTCAGCACGTTCCTCTTCAGAGGACAGTCATTTGGTAAATTTCAACAATCATTATAGAAAGTACCTGTCCATCACCACAAAAGATCAGATGAGTCTGACGTTATTTTTAATCATTCTTAACATCTTGTGAGATGGGAAGCTCCTTTAGATATATTAATTGCCATAAATGAGGAAGAGTTTGGCTCATGATAACGGATATTTTCTTTGGTCCTCCAAGCATAGGCTGTGTTGAGGCTGGAAGGAACAAAAATCAGAAAAGAAGCTTCTGTTTACCTCAAGGTAGCTTCAACTATCATAACCATGGAATGCTGTCTTGCCTCTTGGGTCGATCACCTAGGGCATCATTCAAACCACACCTCACAGTCTTCAGGTTGGTGATAGTCTGTGAAAATTAGTTTGAGATTCCAATTTCTATTTAAAAAGTATTAATGTAAATGGTAAATTGTAGATTTATAAAATGTTAGTAAGATTTTATAGTGGGTTTAGTCTACCAAAGTCTACAAATGCTCAGAATTTTTAAAAGGTATCATGTTCATAAAATATTCAAAAACCCCCTCTTAACTACAGAAATGCTGTTTTAAAAATGCAAGTAGTCTATTTACACGTATTTCATTTTTACATCAAGGGCAGCTGAAAGATCCATTAACATTGTTGGTTACCTTTCATTTCTAGCTAATTCATAAATACCTCTCTCCCTACATCTTTAAAAAGAGTAGTATTTTGCTAATAGTAACAGTTCTACCGCCTACTCCTGAGCTCAGAAATTAAAATGATAGAGATATTTGGTTCATTTCCTTGTCTTAAATAGAAAATTCCCTATAAACGGTCATTTATCATCTCCTAGCATTCTCTAAATGATCCATCTATTCTGCTAATGAAAGCTCTGGAAATACTCCGGGCTCTGTTATCAGAACACAATCCAAGGTTTTACCTGTTATCTGAATGCAGGCCTCCCTATGCAGGCACATAATAAAATTTATCCTAAATAATAAAAATAGATTCTAATACCAGAGGCAGGATGACACATAAGAAAGTTTTTTTTTTTTTTGAGATGGAGTTTGCTCTTCTTGCCTAGGCTGGAGTGCAGTGGCACGATCTTGGCTCACTACAACCTCTGCTCCTGGGTTCAAGCGATTCTCCTGCCTCAGCCTCCCAAGTAGCTGGGATTACAGGCATGCACCACCATGTCTGGCTAATTTTGTATTTTTAGTAGAGACAGGGTTTTGCCATGTTGGACAGGCTGGTTTTGAACTCCTGACCTCAAGTGATCCACCCGCCTCGGCCTCCCAAAGTGCTGGGATTACAGACGTGAGCCACCGCGCCTGGACAGAAGAAAGTTCTTAATTTGTGAAACAGACAAACAAATGGGTTAAAACACTAACTCTGCCTTACCACTTAATTATCGATATAACTTTGAACAAGTTACCTAATTCCTGAGTCTTGAAGTTTAGACTTACTGTGTTTAGAGTTGTTGTGATACTTATATAGGTTCATGAAAATAAAGCACCTAACAAAAACTGTACAGGCAGCTGTTCAATAAATGTTTCCTGTGCCCCACTGTAGGTGTTGGTGCAACTTAATATGATTTTTAAAAATAATATTCCGTCAAAATGAATACTCTGAGTGTATAAATAGATTTGTAGATCTAAAGTTGAGATTTTGGAAACAGAGGCAATTTTACTAAAAGCTAGAAGAGAATAGCTACCCCAATCCACATTCTACAAATAAGGATATAAAATCAAAGAAATAAATTTTCAACTCTATCCAAAGTTAGCCCCTTTTATCATCTGTGATTAATTGGTGAGGCAGAAAATGGCAAGTGAAAAATGTATCAATGCACCCTCACCAAGGTCACATTAAGAGTCCATTCATCCTGAAAAGAGGGAAAGTGGTCCAGAGCGCAAACACTCTCATCTTAGCTGCCATACCAAATTACGACTACATGTCTTTATACATCTTTGAACACCAGTAGATTTACATGATGGTTAATATTAGACTTTTCTGAGATTTCTTGCTTATTCTTAACCACACAAACCCAGTCATACAATCTCTCCGATGTTCGCTGAATGTTGAGACCCAACCGCAGAGAAAAACTGTCAATTCAAACTCAGAAAAATAGGGTCACAGTAAATCAATATAAAATTTCAGCATGATGTAAGAAATGGTTTATGAAACATGCTGCTTTTGAACTCATCGCTAATAGAACAGCACTGGAATTGGTCATAGAGAAACACAATTATTGTAAATTATTTCAGCGTCAGTCCTTAAAAAAAAAAAAAGATATTTTTCCAGGTAAATTAACATAAGGTAGAATTTTAGATACGTAAGTAATTCTCCATTGGTGAATATTTATTCTAAACAGTGTTTAGATTATACATTCTTTACCTGTTGAAGAAATTACAGCGTAAGAGATGCATTTTAAAAATTAACTGCTTTCCTCAAGTAATCATTTAAAAAATGTATTTGTATTTACTTGACATTAATAAAGAAACAGCAACAGAGAATGATCCCTTTCCTTCCTTTAATGTAAGTAGTAGCTAGTACTCCATTTAATTACAGAAAGCGTTACCCTCTAGGCAACACTATGGGAGAGTGAAGTAAGCCTTTCCCAGATTCCTACCTGAAACAGTCATACAAACAGCCCCTCAGTGACTTAGGGAAAGAGGTTCTGGAAAGAGCTTACCGGAACAGAACTTGAGGCACCTTCTCGAAAGACCACTGCTGAACTCTGAAGCCACGGGAAGCCCCTAGACCCTAGGAGACCAGCACCCCTGCTCAACATATGCCTCCTTTTCCTTCCCAATATTACCAGCAAAGACTGAACTCCAAGTCACCAAGTCAGAAAACTCCTCTCAGCAAGGCAGTGATCTGATTCCGAATTACCACCGTTTAGTCATGACTAGGGGACCTAATTCTTCAAGGAAATGCATTATAAAAGTCACCCCAAAGAAACTTCCAATTGGCGGTATGAAAACGTGTGTGCTCACACTCGTGTGTGCGTGTATGCCTGTGGTACAGAAGTGACCAGGGGCTCTTATCCTCCTTTTCACTTCCCCCATGTCACCACCCGGAAGTAAGATTAGCCACATATGCCTGCCTCTTACTTTCTCTGAAATAATTCTGTAATTCCAGAAATATTTTTAAAATGTTTGGTCCTAATCGGCTCTATCCACTTCAAAACCAACCTTTACTTGCATCTTTGATCTTCCATTCCAGAAGAGAAACCCAGACTACAGAGAATAACCTTTCAAAATAGGTTAAACCAGTCTTCATTGGAGAATTGAAGGCCTGTTGAGTAATAGCTTATAGACCATCCCCCCACTGATCAAAAAGTCAGCTATGAGTAATGTTAAAATTATGACTCTAGCCTTAAGGCATTTTATTCTGTGCTGGAAATACCGAAGTGATTTTAACCAATCTTCTGAACTTCAGAAGGACAGACTGGTAATTCAATGATTTGCTTCAATTTCAGATAAGAGAAGGTATCAGATTACAACCCATTTCTACCCACCCTCAACATCTGAGCCAGTCTGGATTATGGTACCAACAGGAAATTCCAGGAATTTTTTTTTTAAGGATTTTTAAATTACTAGAGCCCAGGGTTCTCTAGACCTTTTTAGAGAAGTTTAACCAAGAATTCATTAGGACTAGAAGTGGCCAAAACAAAACAAGGCCAAGAGGATCACTGAAACTATGTTTCTCCTTATGCCTGTAATGGAATTTTGTCTGAAAACACAGCATTTAAAATATTGGAAATATTGCTAAGTGTATTTGAGACACCAGTTCAGAGAACAGTTATGGTAGTTTATAGTTTAAATCAACAACTGTTGGAATATGCTTGCTACTTTGATGGTTTATAACTATTTTAATCTTCAAAGTGTAATGTAATGGTCAAATGATGACATATTTCTAACAGACTTTAGCAGAAGCATAGTTATTAGTTACAGAGGCTATTTTTTTTAATGAATCAAATCAAATAGCATAAACCAGCCCTTAGATAGAATATATGGATAACCCCAGAAAGAAAGGGAACACATACACACACGATAGTTTAAATATACTGAGGTAGTTTGGCATACCAGTTTAAATATTTTGATGCCTTGAGCCAAATTCAAACAGGCTAAAATAACTTAAGTGTTGACTTGTTCAACTAGAAAGTCTAGTGGAGGAGAGGTCTCAGACATGGAGAATGTGGTGGGTCATGTTTTAATTCCCGGCTCTCCATAATGCCATCCAATGTCGGCTTCCTCCTAAAGCTAGCTCTAGTCATGACTGCGTGATAGTTGTTGGTAGCAAAAGAATCCAAATGCTTTCTCCTCCATATCCAGAGGGAGTGCATGTCTCTGTCCCGGCATTCCAGCTTGGAATGCTGAGCATGTCCCGGACTGGGACATGCATCCTGTGATACCTCCTGCCTCCCTTGTTAATATTTGAGGCCAGGGAAATGGTTTGTGCAGATTGGCTTTTCCAATTATGATCCATTTCCAGTGCTGGGGATGGAATCATTTCCTGAGCGGGACAAGAATTATGTGGAGGATAGATACTAGTAGTAAAACTGAGGAAAGAGGAAGGCTGAATCTTGGATGTTCACTATAAGGACAATTGGTCTGAAAGACACTAGAAAGCCCACAGCTGTATGTATTGAAAATTGCTGTTAGTATAATACTATTAAGAAAATAATTCCCAGTTTCAAGGCCAGTATGTTTCTTTTTTTATTATTATTTTTGTGTTTGACTTAGATGGTTGAATGATTTCATTTTCATTTATAAGCATTACAATAATTTCCATGCAAAAACCCAAGATCGCAGATGTCTGATTTCAACTGGCCAAAATCCAACCCATGAGTTTGGACATTCAAGACCAAAATGAAAACGTTGCTTGACCTTTCCATTAGTTAGTAGACATCATGGGTGTCCTTTGAAAGATCAGCAGGTGTCCTGACCTCTTAAACACCAGTTTGCCATGAGTCCATACCAAAACAGGGAGCCAATGCCTTGCAGCGCCTAAATCAGGCAAGTAACTTCATTAATGAAGACAGGACACCTCTATACCAAGGCTGCCACCCACAGATACTTCCTGATTTCTGCTCTATAGCAATACCTGCTTTTGAACAGACGTGGTATCTTCTATTTGGGGATTATAAGTTCTTCCGACTGGTTTTCCTCAAAATTTCAGGAAGAGTAGAGACTTTACAAAAAAGCGTATCTCTATGACCCCAAAAGGAATACATACAAAGACACCTACTTTATCAAGTATGTATATTCCCCAGCTTTAGACAGAGTCAACATGTATAAAGCTTTCAAAACTTCTCTCAGTATGACAGGAACCAGGAATATCAAAGAGGGCAAAACAGGACCCCACAACTGAAGGAGAACTAAGCAAATGCAAATAATCATTCCATTGATAGAGAGAAATGGGCAAAATGAAAAAAAATAGAATTTAGAGAGTGGTTAATTTATATTGAAACACATTTTGCAATTCTGACAATGGCAAACAGTTCATTAGTGCAAATAATAATTATAATGGTATGTTCTTTAATAGAATTTAAATAAGGCTTCAAATAATTACATATGCTAAAACTAACATTTGGAAACCTTAATTCTGTTTGGAAAACTGTCAAACACATTCTTCAAACCAGCCAGTGTTCTCCGATTTGAGGACAGTTACATTCAATGAAGTTGCTCCAAAACACCATTTGTAGTGTTATCACTTTCAAAGTTTACATTGCTCGGTGGAAAAAGGGGAAACTACTCTGGTCACTGGTCAAAATAAATAAATCCAGCTAACATGCCAGGTAGTTCCCAGGTTCGTATGGTTCTCAAATATCAGTAGTAGTGAAAGCTCATTTAAAAAAAAAAAAGACAAAAAATAATAAAAATAATACAACAGAATCTTTAAGTGTAAGAAAGAGATTTGTTTCCCCATACCCATTAACAAATTTGCACCAAGTATGAAAGAAAAAAGCAAGAGGACTCATGGGCATTTTCATCTATGGCTCAAGATCTCCTTAAAGAGAAAAAAAAGGTCCAACAAACTAAACAGCATGACAGTAACTACAAAAAGTAAACAACAAAATCAGAGGCAGAATATGAAATAGTAATATACTGTTTCAGAGCCTGCACCATCCTGCAGAACCAGGAAACTTAAAATTTGTTTTTAACAAATCCAATCTAGGCTGGATATGTAAAAAACAGAAAGATAGCATCACAAACCACACGACACATTATCAGAGTTTAAGAACCAGGAAAAAAAAAAAACGTCAGCTAACACTCAGAAAAATTTGTCATCAATTCTGAAATGGGGCCTTGTGACATCGTCAGGGTTGATAAAGACAGAGATTGACTTCCCCGGGTTCTCAGTCACTAGCTGCTGCAGTTTTTTGGCCAAACGGTCATCAGGCTGGTTGGGGTCCCCACCGTCGGACTGTGGGGAGGGGATGCTGGTGGTGCTACCTCGCCTCTGGAGCTCCAGCGTCAGCCGGTTGGCTGCCTTGACATGCTCAATGGCGGTGCGCAAGTGCTCTGCCGGGTCTGAGCGCACAGAGGACAGCTTCCGGGCGTGGAGCATGACTGTCTCCTCAGACAGGTGTTCCAGCATGTTGCACTGAGGGATGAAGTAATTGGGGCACATCTTGTTGACCAGACAGTGTTGCAGGTCATCAATGAGGCCCAGCAAAAAGTGGGCTGCATAGTCCTCTTGGGCCAAGTAGTTGGCTGGAAGTCTGTCGCAAGCCCAGAGCATCATGCTTCGCAGGTGATAGGGGCTGATAGCCTTGGGCCGGGACAACAGTTTAATGATGATGGCTTTGCAGGCCTGATAGGCCTGCATGAGGCTGCTGGAGATGCACTTCTTCAACTGCACCTCGCTCCTGGCAAAGGACAGCCGCCATTCATTGTCCTTCTTACCCTTGTAGGAGCAAGCAGGCACCAAGTAAAACCCACTGATGACCTCTTCCTCCGTAATCTTCCCATCCCAAAAGTGGTTCTCCATGAGCCAGCTCTGGGCCACCGCAGGCCAACCTTTGAAAGATACCACAGGGACAATGTCGTACAACATGCGACTACTCCCTACACCCAGAATGATGGAGATGATGGTCCCATTTTTTTCTACCTTTTCCACCTTTGGCATCCCTCGCTGGGGTTTCTTCTGTATTTCTGATAGGACAACGCTGATAGAATCATAGAACCAGTCAGCCACTTTGGTAGGTGAGAAGAAGTAATTGGTGGCACCATTGATGTGATCTACGATGGTGCAGCAGTCTTTCCATTTACTGATTGTCCCCTCATCAAAGAGCCGAAGACTCAGCCAAGAGTGGCACAAGGCTGAGTGGCGCATGTCGAGTGTCACGGGCTGATTACGGTCATGCAGCTTGAGGGCTGGCACCAAGAGGGTAAAGTCCATGTCATAGTCGGTCCCCCGGGCGTAGACATTAAGCTCATCTAAGTCCAGGTCCACCACGCCTTCCCGGACACCTCCAGAGAGCAACAGGTACTCATTCGCCACTGGAAGTTTTTGGTCCAGCTTCTGCACCATTCCTAGAAATAAAAAAGAAAAAAAAAAAAAACACTATTATGGGAAGCACAGACGTAAGAGTCTTATGCATGAATACAGAATGCTCTGATGTTCCAAGAACCAAAATTCATTTAACAGTACAAAACCAGATCTCAGGCTGCTGCACAGACCTGGCCGACAGTACTTACTCACTAGTGCTAGAATCTGCCCTTTTCCAAGTGAAGGAAGTATGATAGATCTTTCTCTCTCAGTGAAAAGCAGTATCATTTTCAATAATAAACCAGGGCTCCTCCGCCCCCAGTCATCACCTCTGTTAATGCAATTGCCATCCACTCAGTTATCCAAACCAAAAAACCTCAGCAAATTTCAACTCCTCGCTGCCCTTCTACTGCCAAATCTTCTCCATGGAACCTCTGCCAGGGTTTCTCACTTCCTTCCCTGTTCTCCGTATCTCCTGCCATCATATGAGGGTAGGCCTTTTTTACCTCTTGCCAAAGCAGTTTTCCTCCCAGGCTCTTCGCACTTACACTTTTCATTGTACCAGCTGTTCTCAATGTGGGCTGCAGACACTTTCAAGGGGTAGTGAGGTTATAACTCTCTTTATAATAATACTAACACATTGTTTGACTTTTTTTTTTTTTTAAGAGACAGGGTCTTGCTATATTGCCCAGGCTGGTCTCAAATTCCTGACCTCAAGCAATTCTCCCACCTCGGCTTCCCCAAGTGCTGGGATTACAGGCATGAGCCACCATGCCCAGTCTTGTCTGACTTTTTTACTGTGTTGACGTGTGTACTAATGGTACAAAAACAATGGAGGATAAAATTGCCGGTGTCTTAGTAGCAGCCAAGACGTTGATGCCAAAGCAGTCAGTGGGTTCTTTACCAATGACATGTATTAGCAATTTTTTAAAAAATCCAGTTTTACTTAAGAAAATCCTGGATGGAGAAGGAAAATAAGTTATTTTATTAAATCTCAACCTTTCGGCCATTAGAAAGAGTATTTTCCTAATAGTCTGTGTGATGAAATGGAAGTAACCATAAAACCTCTCTTCCTCATACTGAAATAGGAAATCTGTCTTCAGGAAAAGCACTCACGTAACTAAGTTGTGAGCTGAACCAGCTTCTTTGTTCACGGAACGCCATTTTTACTTTAAAGAACAACTGAAAACTTAGTCTTGGGTATTTGGCAGACATTTTCTTCAAAGATGAACAAAATGAGCCTGGCTTCAAGGAAACTACTGACAATATTTATTGCCAATGATAAAACTGAAACTTCTAGGAGAAAATTAAATTTAGAAAACTCTGCACCATGAGCGTCGTGACATCTTCCCGAGTTGTATACGTTTCTGATTAAATTCGTGGTGATATTAATGGATGCGATTTTTGATGAGATTGTGAGTTCTTTGAGAGAACTATGTCTCACATATTAAACAGGAACAGAAGACTCCATGCATGCAGTAGGCACTTAATTGAAGCTATGAGTAAATGATAAAGGAACAAATGCATGAAACTAATAGGTAGATAGAATGATAGATGTAATTAACATAAATACTTAAAGGCTAGACTTAAATGATTGTTCCACAAACGATATATACATTCTCTCCTTTATTATATACTTGCTTATGCTTGATTATCTGACAAACTACCAGCATCATCCTGTGATTTATTTAACAGTGTTTCCCCAAAGATCATAAAGATCTACCACCAACTGTTATAATATTCCAGTATTCATTACAATTCGTGGTTTGCTGTTCATATGACAATCCCAAATCAAATAAATAAACCATGTACATGTGTTTTGTTACCATTATTGTTATACTCTGAATGTTTGTGTCCTCAACTACATGTTGAAATCCCAACTTCCAATGTGACAGTATTAGGAGTTGGGGCCTTGGTAAGTGATTAGGCGTGCATGAAAGCGGAGTCCTCAGGAGTGGGATTGATACCCTTATAAAAGAAACCCAAGAGAACTTCCTCACCCCTTCTGCCATGTGAGGACATAGCTGGAAGACAACCATCTGTAAACCAGGAAGCCATCCCTTGCTGGACAATGAATCTGCAGGCACCTTGATATTGACTTTCTTGACCTCCAGAATTGTGAGAAATAAATCCCTGTTGTTTATAAGCTAGGTCTAGGTACTTTGACATAACAGCCTGAATGAACTAAGATAATTATACTTTCAAATTTAATGCTCATTTATTAAAATATGCTCTTTTTCACTCTTTAAAATCCTATTTTTTAAATCACATTAACCATGAAAAAGTAATTTATTTAGTACCATTTCCTTACACACAGAAATATGGCAAGTTATTTTCTTTTAAAAACAATAAGTTAGCCAACATTATAGTGTCAACAATTCATCAAAAAGAACATCCAGCAAACCTGACTTCTTGGCTGTTTCTCACACTATCTGCACTGTGATATGGCTTCCAGGTCCCTTTTCAGGAAAGGACTTATCCCAGCTGATTAAATGCCATCCCTTAAGGATCGTCTCAGCTGCAAAAGGCCATCTTAACCAAGGTCAGGTCCCGTGGCTGATGGGGGTTGCAGGTGCACATGCAATAACTGATCAGTGTGCCAGTGTCCCAGCTCAGGATATTCCGAAGGGCCGTTCAAACGCTGAGTTCCCAGTGGGGCTGGCTGTGGCGATGATGTGCCTGCAGAGAAACAGCTTCTCCTACTTGAACCTGCTTCCTCCTCTCTTCCACAGCAGTAGGGTGCTGCTTCATCTACATCCTAACTCCGTTTCAGAGGCTGCTTCCTGAGAAACCCAACGTACTACACTAAATACGATCCAAGCAAAACACAAAGTACCACATACTACCCAAGCGAAAACAGTCTTCACTAAAAATTCAGCATGGAAAATACGTTTTTCCTTTTAAAAGTGGCTTTTTAAAGCCAAACTTAATCTGGAAAGTTCTTATAAACACCAAGACAAAGATCCATTTCTCAAATGTCATGTTTTAATACTAACCTTATCTTTCCATGTAAAGAAATACTACCACCCCATGTTTTGGTTATTGCTTTAAAGGATAAAATTGATTTCTCAGATTCTAGATTAGGTAGTGAAAATCATTTTCATTATTTTATGGACTCACATGTTGGAACAGTCACTTTCAGTGAGATACATTTGATAAGGAAATAGTTTAGTCCTTATTTCAAACATTCTTTCACTCTGGCATTCAGAATGCCATAAATATACATGAGAAATACTGTGAAATGCTGTGTTGTGGTTAGTTAATAATACCTGAATCAATTAAAGTGATACTGTTATTGAGTACCACACTGCTGTCTCCTCTTAGGCATAACTAACTCAAAATCCTATATATCCTTTTGTCCTGGACAGAAGAAAAGTGGCGTTGAGCACACGAGTTAAGACTTGCCTGTATAGTCAGGGTGATTTGTGCCTTAACAACCTAGAGATAATTTCTATACAAAAGTGCCACTCAATTTTGCCTGGGATTGTCACAGTTTTGTTTGTAGTTTTAGGTAAGCCATAGCTGAAACTCCCTTCTGCCCTCTGCTGGATTTAAGAAGTTTTAACCTATTTTCACTTGTCAATGTAGATACTAGAAAATTCCTGCCAATGAAAAAAACATATTCTCTTTCCTCCCAACTGATGCTTTTCCATCTCATTAAAATGTTGATCCTTTATCCAAAGGAGCCAATATAAAGTATTTGGCTAAATTCTAATATTCAGGAGGTAGGGTAATTTTGAACATTTCTTATTCCTTTTAAAGTGAAGAAAGACCTTAAGCAGCAGAGAGAATATTGCAGACACTCATTTACTAGGCCCCTAGAAGTTAAAAACAAAGTCCCTAAGGCCACACTGTTCCAGAAGCTAATCCCTTCGGACATCCACATTTCCATTTAGCCTCCCTGAGCCCATTAGTCTGCAATTTTACAAATGATATGGTAACACAACTGGAGCCTTCTCCAGCATTACACAAGCCCAAATGTCTTCCTTGAAAACTTTCCTGGGCTAAGTTTAAGTGAAAATGAGCTGACATCAGCTATCATGGCAGATGGGTTGCCATGCAACCAAAACACAGACAGGGCTGGAAGGGAAAAAGACAGAGGAGGGAAAATTTTCAACTGCACACTTTGGCTGTAGGGATCAGTTCCAACAAGTGCCATCTCTGAACTGATCCAAGGTTTTTTTTGTATAATTACAGGAGGTTAAGACCTAGTGACTCTGGCTGTTTAGCTATTAGATTATCCAAAGCTGTGAGTGGGAACAAAAGGAAGATGCACATATACTACTGAGCTTGTTAGCAGCAAAAATGAAAAGGAAGGACAGAGAATAGCTTATTCCCTTGGGTGGGTCTCTTTTCATGGAAGCACTGACATATGCTTGCTCTTAAGTAAAACTGCCACTCAACCTCCTTTCCTATAATTCTCCACTCCTTGGTTTTGATATATTTCATAGTTTTTACTAAAGAATATCTTTTCTTTTTTTTTTTGGAGACAGAGTCTCTCTCTGTCACCAGGTTGGAGTGCAGTGGCGTGATCTTGACTCACTGCAACCTCCACGTCCCTGGTTCAAGCAATTCTCCTGCCAAGTAGCTGGAACTACAGGCACATGCCACCATGCCCAGCTAATTTTTGTATCTTTAGTAGAGACAAGGTTTCGCCATGTTGGCCAGGTTGGTCTTGATCTCTTGACCTCGTGATCCACCTGCCTCAGCCTCCCAACGTGCTGGGATTACAGGCATGAGCCACCGTGCCCAGCCTACTTAAGAATATCTTAAGAACAACACCCTTTTATATAGATACTTGGGTCCTAAGTTTAAGGAATGTGTTTCATGTCATCCTTTTAGTTATCTGCTGATTACCTTTAGAATATCAAGTGAAAAATGGAACTCTGTCCCTGACTTCATGTTCTTCATGTTCTAGTGAATAAAACTATATCATATTCCATAAATTGAAATTGTAAACCTTCATTATTCAAACATATAATGCCAGATTGTTAATACTAGAGCACAAAAAGTTAAGTATCATTTCTTGTCATCTTCACAACTCCATTCCAGTAAGTCTATGAAAACGCAAATGGAGAGTTCAAGAAATACTAAGTAGATAAGCAAAAATAGTATTTGTATAGATTTCTTTAAAATACACACACACACACACACACATGTTGAAGGGAGAAAGATTTATAAAAGAAGTATAATTTTTTGTGTCTTATAAAATTACAAAATGAGACAAATTTTATCTTTTTATATACCTTTGACTATATCTATATATGCCTGAATATCTCAGCAATATTCATTGTTTCATATAAAAACAATGGCTCCAACCTGTGCAGCACATACCAATAATAAACGGTGCCTTATTCTGGCAGGTGGGATGACGTTGACAAAGTCCTTCTTTGATTTTGATGCATCCCCTGGGGTAGGTCTCCTCAGTTGACAATAAACAATATAAAACCTTCCTATAAAAATATTATGGTTTATGTTTCAAGGGAGGAAGTATTTTTGTCAAGCTTACTTGACATTCTGAGAAACATCTGAGATGTGGCCATGGCAACCTTTTCCTAAGAAAGTCACTAATATATGGAATTCTTAATGACCCCAGTTGGAAAAGGTTTTAGCCCTTTCCTCGTCTATGCCCAGAAATCATCTATCTGAATAAAAAACTGGTTCCAAGAGGAGAAATCACTCATTTGGGGTCATACAGCCTTAGTGACAGATTACCAGCATTGTTGCATTGCAACATTTGCTGCAAAGATCGGAACGGCACATACGTACTGATCTCCCATTGAAAACGATCTGATTTGACATGAGTGCAGAACGGCTTAAGAGGGAAGTAGCAGAGGTCTCAGGGCAACGTGCCAGCTTTGCATTTTCATTGGTCAGATCTTTAGTGGGACCTTGTGTTGAGAAACATTAAGTTTACCCTGCTTCCATGGATCCCTTGTGGAGAATACCTTTTAGTGTGCAATTAGTGGTAAGCAGTTCACAGCTGCCTACTTGGTATATATTTTGAGTTATGAGTAAATACAGAACACCCATTTATTAATAAGAATCACCTGTCAAGAGAATAAATACATAGATCAGAATCTGCTAGGGGCCTTCAGCCTGGGATGCTGTCAGCCCCTGAGGCTGTCAGCTCAATAGGCTGTTGGCGTCCCAGATAGACCCACTTTGCCATTCTCTCTGGGTGTCTGGCCTCTCATTGCCTTTAGCGCCGCCTGGGTGGGGGTCTCCTGACTCAGCTGGTACTTGGTAACCTTGGACAAGTGGCAGAACATGTCTGACCATCCACATTTATCATAAGGAAGAATAGGCCTGATCTGCCTTGATAGAGCCATTAGTATTCCCAAATAGACCGTAAGACCCTGGAAATACAGAAGACAAAAATGGGGCACTCCAGTGTTTCAATATATTCTGAGTTATTAGTACTCACAATTATGATAATATGTTTTATATGTCAAAGAGTCTGTTTGCATAATCTGAGACAACTGCATATAACTTTATTTTTTTAGAAAACTGATTCATTCATGTATGGTAATGGCAATGCCCTATTGACCAGAATATATATATAGTAACAGGACTGATTTAAAAGATGTCTCTCCAAAGGAATCTTTCTTGGTATTTCCCCATTTTGATACTGTTATGTATGTGAGAAAACTGGACTCAGGACAGGCTTGGGCTTGGGTCCTTGGCTTGCCATTTACCATTTAAGTGAGGTTGACAAATTAACCTGAGCTGCCAATTTCTTATCTATTAAAAACAAATTGATGAAAAGTAAATAAATGCATATAAAAGCCCACCCTTACAGGATTGCTATGAAATGTCTAAGCACATAGTAGATATTTAGTTCATTTTCTCCATATGTTCTTCCTTTTTCCTACCACACATAAAACTGGAAGAGCAAATAACACAGATTCCACAGAGTTATTTTAAAGATGCAATTAAGATAATCTATTTAAAGCCTCTAGCACATGCAAGGCACACAAAACATGTTAGATGAAGGGAAACGAATGAAGTATTCTTTCCCCTGGCTGTACCAAGACTGCTGCTAGTCAATGCTGCTTCCTCTGAGTGGATGCCATCATGTGGCACGACACACAGGGTGGCAGGCAGAGGGCAGGCTGGATTCTTGCCCTTTCTAGTCCTCTCACCCGGGTACCCCACGGAATGAATAACCTGTCCATCCTAGTGGAGGGTCTTGACCTGAACTCCTAGGTCAGCACTTTTGACACCTACTGTCATTGTGGGCTGTGTTCATGGTGTATCCTTCCTGCTAAACAAGATAACAATACACAATTGTCCCTTGGTTCCAGGAACCCCTACAGAGGCCAAAATGCGGGCATACTCAAGTCCCATAGTTGACCTTGTGGAATCCACTTATACAACAAGTTGGTCCTCTGTCTAAGTGGGTTTCATATTCTGCAAATAGTGTATTTTCAATCTGCATTTGATTGAAAAATACCCACCTACAAATGAACCTGTGAAGGGCACAAACTAATCCATGCCACTACCATGCGCTAAGGCATAGGCCGAATGCCTCACCTGTGTCATCTCTTCAATCTTCTTAGCCTTTTCAACTGAGAAATAGTGTCCCCATTTTACAGATAAGGAAATTTTTTTAAAAATAGCAGTCAAACAAATTGTTTATGGCCGTGATCGCTGACCTGGGATCCAAATTCAAGTTGATCCTATGCTGCTTTCCTGCATGAAATGGGCTTTTCTAGGAGAGAATAAGCAATGTAATACCTTGGGCCTTTAAAATTTCCACATAAACAGTACAGAAAACAGTAAGTAGAAATTTATTTCTCCATCCAAAAATGAAACAAATTCTATTTTGGAGTAAACAGATTTCTAAAGCAGACTAAAAACTGACTTTAGTCATCTCTGGGGAATAAAGTATATGAGCAAATGGGTAAGGGATCATAGGAAAGACGTGATTATAAATGACATTACAAAAAGATACTTAGTGCTGTGACACACAGCTAGGTGCATGCACATGTGTGCATGTGCATATGGTGTTGCATACTTAGCTCTGGGACAACTTTCAAAGAACATTCCACAAGTGTTTTAATCACAACAGCATCCTTGAAATTCTTTCAGGCTTCCAGGACAAACTCTGAAAATATTACCACATATTCAGATGCACAGTCTAATTTGATTTTAACCCAACATCAGAGCCTTAATTTGAAGGTCATATCCCCTAAGTCTCTACTACTAGGTTGAGCAGACAGGTGGAGGTAGCCAGGAACATGATAGCCAAAAACATACTAACCACAAAGCTAGAAACTCTTACTGAACTCTGAAGCAAGAAAGTCTTTTCCCTTTACAGACACAGCAGTATCTATTACAGTCACATTTTGTCTCTGTACAAAACCCGTATCGGGCACACTGAGATATGGAGAGAGAAACAAAGAATTCTGTGTCTTCTCTAAAAACAAACAAAAACTGGTATCCATCAAACTGTAGTAAGAGATAATGTTCCTGTGACCAGCACCCTAAAAAAATGTGTCATTATCCATTTAAAAGAGACCCTGTATCAGGGATCTATACTACACATTCAAATTTGCTAAATTAGTTTAAAAATGATCCCAATTTATATAAAGAAGCCTCCTCTAAAGAACTTACAAACTATCATTGTCTAAACTTCAGACAATGATAAAGTAAACCCTGTCTTACTTTAGACAAGTTTACTAACTTGTTTTACTGTTTAATTCAGAAATTTTCAAACATACACAACAGTAGAGAAAATGGTATAATGAATTCCCATGTATCCATCACCAAACTCCAACAATTATGTTTGCCATTCTTATTTATCCCATTATTTTCTGCAAAATAAGGTAAATCCCAGACAGACAATCTATAATTTTACTCATACACAATACTTTCTCAGTTAGACAAAGACATTTGTCTAAAGACTTTTTAAGTATAACCACCACTCTCATATCTAAACAAAAGTAACAGTTCCTTATTATCACAGACTTCACTTGAATTTACATTTTTCCTAGCATGTGTGTGTGTGTACGCACGCGCACACGTGCATGTGACTTTCTGCATCCTGCCCTGTGTCCCCAGCCCACCCCTGGGTTCATTTGAAGCTGTGACAGGCAGTCCCCTAGATGTTGCCAGACCCTCTCCTCAAGGGCCAGTGACTCTGCCCCTCTCTCCAGTCACTGCCAGGAAGTACAGGGGAGTTAATGCAAGAGAACTGATGTGGGGGTGGGGGGAGGGGGGGCGACTGTCAACCAATGGGGCAGAATCAGTAGATAAATGCCCTAGCTTCCCCAGACTCTGTGGGCGATTCTACATTGGGTTCTACACAACTTCTCAGATTAACCCATTCAATAGCTTATGAATGGACAGAACCTTTATTGGCTTTTCTCCCTCTGTCTCAATTGCTCTATTCCCTCACTCCTGTTTCTTAGTATTACCTCCCAAGTAAACTCCCATAGCAAAGTAGGTGGAGGGGGGTGTAAAGCAGGGACAGACAGGCTCATGTCTGTTAATAATTCTTGACGAAATTACAACATTTCATATGTACAACTGGCCATGAACCTGGAAGTGTAAGCTAATGACAATGGACTACTTGTTCTTCCCCACAATCAGTTATAGATCCATCATACGTCGTATAAAACTAGATCTGAGAACAATTCTCAAAAAGAGTTCATTAGCCTTCTCGGATCAGCAAGCTTGCTTTTCTGTGCATTTACAGTTAGCAACTCCCCTATTATTTCGTGCTTTGTTGTTATTTCAATTCTCGCCACTTCTCAACAGACATGTTAAGATCTCTGGAAAGCTGTGGAGAGGTGAAAATCCATATATTCTTCAGATAGAGGCATTTCTTCCTTAACTTCCAAAGAGAACAATGGGGATTAAGCTGGGGAGAGTGTATAAAAAAAGAGCTTACTCCAGGAACCAACCTTCAGAGTGGAGCTTTGTTCAAATAGAATCACTTTACTCATACATAAAAGCCTCAAGCCAAATTTAAATTGTACAGAAATAATTCTAAATGATATGTTTAGTCTATTCATTCAATCACATTTTGTCTGTACTTTCTTTTTTTTTTTTTCCCCCTTGGAGATGGGAGTCCCGCTCTATTGCCCAGGCTGGAGTGAGGTGGCAAGATTTTGGCTCACTGCAACCTCCACCTCCCAGGTTCAAGCAACTCTGCCTCAGCCTCCTGAGTAGCTGGGACTCAGGTGCGTGCCACCACACCCAGCTAATTTTTGTATTTTTAGTAGAGACAGGGTTTCACCATGTTGGTCAGGCTGGTCTCCAACTCCTGACCTCAAATGATCCGCCCACCTTGGCCTCCCAAAGTACTGGGATTACAGGCGTGAGCCACTGCGCCCGGCCCATACTTTCTTTAGTGTAGTGTTTACACCGATTATCAATTATGTGTTTACCTGTCAAGCATCCCTCTGATGACCTGTGTATCTCCCACCCTAACACAGGAGAAGTTCAGCAGAGTAAGCTAAATCAATAGATGGTGTAGCCTAATGACAGAGTTTACTGAAATAAACTCTATCTTTATAGAGGATGACAATGTCAGGTGATATACTTAGGCTGACAACACTGTCATTGTGAGACATGATGAGAGACTCCAGAGCCTCTATATCTGAAAGCAGGGGAATCATATCACATGCTCAGAAGAGATGAAGGAGGAGCTAGGGGCTTGTTAATGATACTGTAGCTACAAAGACACATCTCCTCTTGTTCTTTGAGAGTAGTTTAGCTCTAGGACATCCTCCAAAGCACCAATTTTCAGCCTACGACGTCATCAGAAAAGTAGGAGAAAAGTTACTGTAAATATAGTGTGATCTACGATCAAAGTCTAATACCTGATTTCTAAAAACATTATAACCATGTATTTTTTCCTTTGATTATGTAAGTGGAGAACCTACAAATAAATAGACTCCCGCTTACTAAGCCATTCCCAATAACTGCCAGGAGATGGCATCCACACTCTACTCATTTACCAAGAGTTTTCTAGCTGGGCTCTGAGGTCTTAAAATCCTAGAATAAAATCTTTGGGAAACAAGCTCAAGGGGCTAAAGATGTGATAAGACTACATTAAAAGCATCAGTCCCAGGCCTATTTACTTTGAGGTTCCACCCAGTGACTTACAAGTTTTCCGTTTGGTTCCCCTGCAAAAATCCTCCTGATAATTTAGGAGCTAAAGGGATCATCTAGATTGAGCCAAGACTGAAAGATGCTTTGTCTTGGCAAGCAACATGGCTGACAGTGAGTTCCCAAAGCATATTCAAGACCTCACTGGAAGTTGCACTTACTGCAGCTGATTTTTTTTTTTTTTTTAAATGAATGAATGAATGAATAAAGCCTCAGGTTCCAGGAATAAAAGAAAAAGAAGTCACAGGAAATAGTCGTTGACATGAGATTAAGACACTACTCTTCCTTCAAGACAATTTCATTCTGTACAAATGAATAAATATACTGAAGACCTTAGGAGCTCAGATGATTAATAAAATGAAAAAATTTTAACCTGTCTTCAATCAGTACATTGTCAAAATAAGCAATACATATATTGTATGATGCTTTGCAGTTTCCAGAAAATGGCCACAATCATTTTCCCATTTGTTCCCTATAATTACTTGGTGAAGAGCTCTAGAGTTCTCAATGTAGGGATGTGGAAGCTGAGGCTCCTGGCCCTAAGTAACTAGTCGAGTACACAAAGTATCCACGCAGTCCTTTGGCCTAATCTAGACTAAAACTAATCTGACCACCCACAATTATTCTGGACAGATGGAGGGATCATTTGTTTTTTTTCCCATCAAGTTGTCAATCTGTTGCAAGGTAGGAGAAAGGGCTCGAAATGTAAAGCCTGCTCTATTGGGAGGAATCCATGATGGTAATAGCTAGACTGCCTGGGTTACCGATAAGATACCCTTCTTTCCTTACCTATGCCAGCAAAATAAACACACCTCCTTGCTGAAAAATAACGTGTTTTTAAGTGTCAATAACCAAGTGCTTAATAGCTATTACTCAATATTCCACGTGGCTTATTAACAATGACCTCCTGCTTCTATTGTTTTCACCTTCACTTAAATAAGTAAATGTTATTTCAAGTACTAATTTCCTCAATATAGTTTTCAAATAACAAATAAGTAATATCCTAAAAATGTGCTATTTTGAAAAACAATGAGTTAGTAAGCCTTAGTTTTTTTCCATCATATAAAGCTGGAATGTTCCATACATCCAGAAGTTCAGATTAGTACAGCTACACTTATCTCTGTAATTTAAGAAAGGGCTAAGGGATCAAATGAGTTTTTCCAAGGAAAACAAACATGAAAAAAAAAAATACTGACAGCCTGACGGACTAATAAAGAGCTGAATCTATTTCTGGGACAGAATTGCCTACCTGATAATTGCTTTCAGTATCTAGGTAAAAACATACTTTTATTGTTGAGCTTGAAAACGTTCAGATCAAAAGAAGTCAGACTTAAAATAACCAGCCAAAGCCCTCTGCACAAGTTGAAATTTGCAGTTTAAAAGCATGCGTAGATCATTTAAAAGAGGGCAAAGCTGCAGTGTTTTTAGATCCATGCCTGCTCAATAGAAAAAGAAAAGTCTTCGACAAAGTCAAAGATGAATCCCATAAAGCTGAAGTGGGAAAGCTGTATTTTCAAAGATGGCTTCTTTCGTCTACTTTCCTCCAACCGTCTAAAACTGGAGCAAGTCAGTGGATGATCAGTGGCATTCAAACATTCCAGCCAGAAATTATTATCAAAAAGATGGCTACTAAGGGAGAAGCAAGAGTTTCTTTAATTACATAGTATTAAAGGATGTTGTTTGAATCAGTTACAAATTCACTAACTCTTAGACTCCGGAGACTGAAGTTTAAGTTGTATATGTGTTCCCCACACAAAGAATGAATAAATTGGAGGTTATTGGAGCCAGAACTGACTTAAAGGTTATTTATTCCAACTGCCATGGTACATAAGAGACGGCTAAGGCCCAGAGAGCAAAGGTGACACAGCACTGCATCTGGTACAAGCGCCAGAAATAGAACCCAAAGGCCTTGACTCTCAATCCAGAACTCTCTACTTCATATGTGGGTCTCAAACCAAGAGGCTTGTTAAAAATGCAGGTTCCCATGTCTCACACCAGAAGGACGGAAGCATCATCTCCAAGGAGACATGTGTTTTAAACTAGCAATAGTGAAATGCTTTTAAAAATGGAGACTGCCTCTCTCTCAATTTCAAAGCAAAAAGTTTAACTGCATGAAATCGGCAAAGGCAAAGCTGTCAAGATAGAAGGAGGAATTTACTGTCTCGCTAATTCTCTAAGATCTTGAAGGGCTGACTGGCTACTCTTCAAATCAGGAAAGACAACTTTGGCGGGCTTTTGGAAACATGACAGTAATTGAGATTCAGGAGGGTTGTGGCCAGTCTCAATCTTCACAACTGGGGAATTCATTCATCGCTAACCGCCCAAGTATCCATTTACTTTGAAAGAAAATGATGTGTTTGTGCTAGATTTCTGCCATTTTTTCAGGGTCCTCATCTCCCTCTACCCAACAGATAGGGACTGATTTTTGTCCTCTATTCAATCTCAAGTATAGACAAAGTGAATGCATCACCAGCCGAATCCTTAAGGACAACTGGCGCACATACCACACTTTGCTTGGGAGCACATATATGGGGGGGTCAGTGAGTATCAAGTGTGGATCTGACTTGGCAGCCAAGCAATAAACCTGCAGTGATGGGCGCAATTACAGCTCAGTTCTTAAAACCAAAGATCACAAAGTTTGAACAGTTTGAATAGAGGTGTACAATTTCCAAAGCTATCGTCCCAGAGTTGAATTTAGAGACAGTTAAATACAGACACCTGTATTCATACTGTGTCCCTTCCAAAAGTCCAGTTTGGGTTTTAGAGTGACGTGGCAAAAAGACTAGAGGACAAATCTTTTAAAAGATGGTGCCTGCTTGAGAAAGGTCAGTAAAGGACTCAAACCTAGGTGTACTATGATTGTGAGATGCAAAAATTCCACTTTTAAGATAGTGACAAAAATGACATTTTGTACACAGACCCAAGTCTTGTGATGAGAGTAACTTTCAGATGAAAAATCCCATAATTTCAGTCTAAAAAGAGATGGTTTGAGGAGAAACTCTCCAGCAAAATCACGCAAAGTTTTCTGTCTTTCCACTAGAGGTCATGCCTTCTTAATTTTTCTTTAGTTGTTGGACTGGTTTCAACCCAAAAAGTAAGGCCTGAGGTTGAACACAAACTTTTAAAATTAATACCTGATTTTACTGGTATGCTTTCAAAGTGAGTCAGAACACAGTGCTTCTTGCTTGTGAATTTCAAATGCCCACATGCTGTTTGCAGCAATTCTACTGTCATGATGGGATGTCACACCGGTTGTTGATAAGATTGATAGCTTCAAGGTGAACAAGGAAGATGGAAAAGAAAGACGCCAGAAGAGATAATGTGGAGAAAGAGTGTTAATTTAGAATACAGGCAAACTTGAATGCGGACCTTAGCTTCATGATTCATTAGCTGTGTGACATTTGGATAAGTTACTTGACTTTCTGAAAATTCAGTTTCCTCATTAAAAAAAAAAATGAGGGTAATACCATCTTTCTCACAAGGTTCTTGTGACACCTGACTGAAAAGTTACATAAAGCTCCAAGTACAGTTTCTGGAACTTTGCAATACTGAGAAAATGTAACTGTGTTTTTAAAATCACATTCTGTTCATACTTCCGTAGGTTAATGAATTACACTAGTCTTTATCCTGTTATTTGGGCATGAGACTTTTAAAAAGAAATATTCTATGTAACAAACCTGCACGTTCTGCACGTGTACCCCAGAACTTAAAGTATAATTATAATTTAAAAATTTTTAAAAATAAACATTCCAGTATTTTTTCTACCTATTCTACCACCTCTCTCCTTTTTTTTTAATTTTAATTTTTAATAAGTAACGTAGTCATGTGGTTCGATATTCAACAGCATAGATGGGATTGTGGAGGGGAGGATCTGTGTTTGATCACCCCTTTATTAACAAGGGCTCCTCATGCAGTGCTTTGTAATGCAAGTAACGGTGTGTCAAGTAACGTGAGTTGAATGGGTGAAAGCTCTTGACAGTACTGTCAGCTTTGGAAGGGACAGAAAACACTTTGAAAAGTTAACACAAAGCACCTGGTAGATAGGCGAGAGGGAGGGAGGGAAAGGAGAGAGAAAGGAAGGGAAAGAAACAGATGCACTGATTTTTACAGTTAGTTTTAGCTTAGTATCATCTTTTGCAATACTCAGTGATGACAGCTATCATTACTGCAAACAGTCAATTCATCGCCATTAAACAGGTACCACCAGAGCCCTGCACCATCATTCAACTGACAAATACTTCAGATTCTGTCCCTAAAATGTTTGTGGTGTAGTGTCCTCCCTGCACACCCCATGCCACTGTGTGTCACTGTGACAGTGCAGCCAGGGTCCTCACACCTCTCACAGGGACGGCTGCAATACCTCCAAACTGCACTCCACTCCCACCACTGCATCCAGCACGGCCTGCCAGAAGGAGCTTCTAGAAAGATGGGCTCTAATCACATCACTCACCTGCTCAAAATCCTTCTAGAGTGCCCCCATCCCTGTAGCCAAGGCCTCGCACACTCTGAGGCCAACCTCTGTTTTCGTTCCTGTCTGAACTGCTCTCTTATGTTCTGAATTGGCTCCAACCCCCAAGTGGATCCCCCGACAATATGCTAGTCCCTCAAATATGTCGGGTGCTTTCTAGTCCCTAGGCCTCTACTCAGAACGTTTGCCCTCTCTCCTTGCCTGGTGAATTCCTGCCAATTCTACCCACCTAAAAGCTTTGCCTCCTAACCCCCCACAATCTTACACATTATTTCCTCTCCATCATACAGCATTTGTACTACAGCTATTTGAGTTCATTCTCATGTCTCACACACAAGACCGTGAGTTTTCTGAGGACAGGAATGGAGCCTAATTCACCTGCATCCCCCTGTGTGCTATGTCTGGGATTTAAGCCATTGAGATCTAGAAACAGTATGACCTGCTACAGAATGTCACTGTAACACGAACTGCTTGTACAGGACTGGCAAACAGGAAATTGATATCAGCACAATTAAAAGTTGTATTGCTTTCACATGCAATTTTCCTAGAACACTATTTTGTACAATCAAGAACTAGCAGCTAAATAAAATGTCCGTCTCAGCTCAGACGGACATGTGGTTCTTGGTTCAGAAAGCATGTGGCTTTTCTTTCTGTATCATTGCCTGTGATCTTAGTCCACTGCATCCTTGGCTCCAAAATTCAACAACTTAATCTCTTCCTTACAGTCCTTTTCATCAGGCCATCCTCAACCATTTTTAAAGGTTATGTCCTTTTTAGAGTGATATTTCTTTACCTTTTAGTATTTGCTTTTGTTAATGTCCTGGTTACAAAGTCAAATAGGTTTTCGGTGGTATGCTCATAACTCTGCTTTTCCTATAAGTCATGCTTGTTTTTTGAATGAAACTGTGCAGAATATGAGGATTTTAAGGAATATATATACTGTATTGTTATATAAGTGCCTAGAGCAGTGGTCAACTTAACTGGAGATGGAAGGCCAATTGCTGGTCTTCGTAAATGATTAAATGAATGATTACAAGGTCCCTCAATACAGTTCCCTTGAATGTCAATTGTTTGAGCCAGCTCTCAACTAACTGAATATCCGAGAGGCAGGAATTGAGCTTTTTTGCTAGAATCTGGAACTGCCAATGGAAATGCTCTTGGGGAAGACAGGCTGCCCTGACCTGGCACTGGAATCTAAGTGACTCATAGTTTTCCTGGAGAGTTGAGCATGTCTGAAGAATGCTAGGTCTCAGGGCTTCTGAAGAGGGAGAGGACATCTGGGGGCAAAAAGGAAGGGAACGAAGAAGAGAGTTAGGAATCAATTTTACAGAGTATCTGCTAAGGCCCAGTTATATTATATATTACGATTTACCTGCAAAAATCTTTGTTTGAGAATCTTCAATTTACAAGAAAAGAAAGTCAGGCTCAGTGGTGAAGGGGTTTGCCCATGGTGACTATAACACAGGATTCCTGAATCCAAAGCACTGGCTTTTCACTGCAGTGGTGGTTTCCAAACTGAGCGCAAGGGCTGGGCCTCCGGAGGAGCCCTGTAATAAGTGGAGCGTGGAGGCGGCAGATGAAGTGCAAGGAAAGAATTTGAGAGTCAAGTGAGCAGAACCTGGGCCTCCCACCCCCGCATCAACCACTTTGATCGGTTTTACATACTGGGCTTCCTCTTATGCTTCTATTTAAAGGAAAAGTCCTACAGTTTTAAAAGGGAGATGGGGAAAGGGTTAGAAAATCACTGCATCGTATCAAGCTGCCTGTTTCCCGATTCTGCCTGAGGCTGGCCCCTCAGCAGAAAAATAAATCAGTGCTTACAAAAGATGAACTCTATGCAGACCACTGTTGGAGGGGTCCCCACATCCCTTCTCTAATCATTCCAAAGCTGTCCAAAAAGACTACTTTTCGGCAACTGTACTCACTTGTTCAACTATTTTTATCCGTTTCCAGACATTCCAGCTTGGGAGGCACCTGACATGCACCTGTGGAAGCGCAGGCAGCTTGGAGAGGAGGCCCTGCAGCTCCTGCCTCGGGACAACTTCCATCCCGAGCTCTGAACCTGAAGCTGGACACCCAAGGCCTAGTCCTGGCGCTCCCTACAAGAGGGCAGGGGGATCACCTCCTCTCCCTAGGCTTCTGTTTCCTTGGCTACCAAGTAAGCTGGGGGGATTACATGGTTTTTTAATGTCCTTTCTGACTTTTGAGAATCTATAAAAAAAAGTGTGTTTGTGTTTCCGTGGGGAGAGAAAGGGGAGGGAGAGGGGGTATCAAGAGAGCGTCTGTGTAATAGCAAGTCAGAGCTAAGACGTATAAATGTACACGCCCCCCAGAAACACACAGACGCAAATGCAGATTCTTTAGACAGATTTCTCTAAAATTTATGAGTATCATGAAACAGACTGTAAAAAAAGAAAACAATGGCATTATGAATGCTGATTTAACTTAAGCACAAAAGAACTAAGTAGACCTTTAACTCCCTTGAGGTAACAACTTCGGATAATACAAAAAGATAATTTCAGATCTTTCCAAAGGCCTTTCAAAGTCCAGGGATGAGGTTCTGTGCTGCAGGGAAAGGACGAGTATAGGAATTTCGTTATAGGGATTAGAAAGAAAATAACAGGCACTGGATTTCCAGCCAGTCTCCAGGCAATGAATGATTTGTCACCTTCTTCTTCTGTTATTGATTCTCGCCTTAGACAGAGGAAGGGCAGCTGATGAAAGTGCCTGTGCAGCGGTCGCTCAGGCTGTGTGAAACACTCTTCCAGCATCCCGCCCCAGGCTCTCTCTCTGCAAAGGCCCAGCCTCCTCAGAGACGCTCTGTTGGCCTCGTTCAGCAAGCATTTGGAGGTACAACTTCTGACTACCTATCTCGCAGCTTTCCACCACCTGTTTTTCCAACCGCACAAATCTTATTTTCTGACACAGGGGCTTGCTCTGTCACCCAGGCTGAAATGCAATGGTGTGATCACGGCTCACTGCAGCCTCAAACTCTTGGGCTCAGGCAATCCTCTCACCTCAGCCTTGTGAGTAACCAGGACTACAGGTGGTGCCACCACACCCAGCGTTTTTTAATTATTATTTTTTTGTAGAGACATAGTCTCGCTATGTTGCTCTGGCTGGTCCCGAACTCCTAGACTCAAGCCATCCTCCACACCCAGCCCTCGCAAATCTATTTTAAACAAACAAATAGAATAGTCTCTGATATTATGTACCCCTCAAATAACAATCAACACATCATTTATTTTAATAATGCTGCTGCCTTCCAGATATTGTTAATGTCACTCTCCACTGACACCTGGACTCATCATAACATCACTCATTTACTGAGCACCGACTCTGGGCCAAAAGGTTTTTTGTGAATTGTTACTAATCTTTATATTGCCCTCTTATGATGAAGGTCTTGAGGTTAAATAAGTGCTCGAAGTTACAGAGTCAGTGGATCTGATAGCCAAACCAAGGTGTCTGACTCCAAAGGTGGAGTTAACTCACAAACATCTCATCCAGGTAAGTAGCGTGAACTATCCACACCTGCTCCCCGCCTCATTCGTCGACCTCATCTCACAACTTCACTGTTGCCCTGGGAGACGGCAAAGCAACTGAAGCTTTCAAACACTAAGGCATCTAGAAATGAAGGAAGCTGGGAGATCCAGGCACAAGCAAGGAGCACCAAACCTAGAGACACGTTCTCAGTCCAGAATTTTCTGCCCCTTCCCTCTCTTCTTTACTAATTCAACCAATTAGGTTCACTGTCACAACTAAAAAAGAAACTGGAAATTGCTTCCCGGAAGTTAAGGCGCTAATTAACATTTACTCTTTGGTTTAAATGTGTGGAATTGGAGAATGACATTCTTAACACAGCAGAGAACACCTCCCCTGCCACAATGGGAGTTTGGTTCAGAGTTGACTGAGTGATTTGGAGATTGACAAAGTACCATTGTGAGCCACAGGGGTCCTGAAAGGCCTTAAGACAGGGAAGCAGCAAGGGGCAGCACCCAGGAAACGCTTGTCAATTTCAACACCATGATAAATTTTTTTCTCTTCCTTTTCCTTTCCCTCCCCTCCTATACAGCCTCCTACTCCCCACACCCAAGATAACAGGATGAGTACTGCACTTCAGTTGCAAGCTGAGTTAAAATGGCACATGTGAACCTATGCATTATTTGAAAAGTCTTTACATGGAAATACGTGATCTGATTCTAAACAAATTTATACCTATCGCGTTTCTAAATGTGAGGGAGATAATATTCATAGTAAGTCCCAGAGAAGTTAATTAAATGTGCCACAAACAAGCATAACAGTCCAAAAGAAAAACGTGGGTTGGGGGTGGGGGTTTGGAATGGGGCATCTGCTTAAAGTTTTCATTCCTAATAGATGTTTCTAAATTGAGTTGAAAAGAGCCTGTGATACATTGCAGAGTTGCTTACACTGTTTCACTTCAATTACTGGTTTCTCCCCAAAATAAGATTCAACAGAAAAGGTAACAGGAGTTCATCTCAGATACCAGTCTCAACAGGCAGGAAGGTAGAGACTTAATAATATGGGAACTCACCAAGGAACTTTACTCCTCCCATCCCTTTTAAATACCCACATAGAAGTTATCCTAATAGATGTGAGCAAATGCAAATGACTGGCATTGTAAAGAACAAGGTCCACCACGGGGAAGTGCTACGGGGGGACCATGAAGAAGCATGAAGGCCAAAACTTTGAGAGTCTGACCCGTTCCTGAGGAGCCAGAGATTCTCCCCATGGCCACGGTCAGGTCACTTTATCCTTCATGGCTTTTGCTTTGCTGTGTGCAAAACAGAAACATGCCACTGATCACATTCATTCACCTTATAACTGCACAGGCCTTTAGAACATCTAATCTAACTGCTTCCTTCTATGATGAGAACACGGAATGCCAGGGGTACTGCTAGTAGTTAAGAGGCCACGCAGTTAGTCAGTGTCAGAACTCAGACTAGGGCAAGGTCTCCTGAGTCTTAAACTAGCACTCTGATACCCTGGCATCAGTCAAGTATTAATACAGAGGTAAGGAGATGAACCAAAAATGTGTAAACCTATCTCCTTACAGGACAGTCTGACCGTCACCCTAATGGCAACATTCAGTTGACATTCAATTTCTGCAGTTTCTACTAAATGGATATGATAAAATATAATAAAATATGCTATACCTGATACATTTATAAGCCAGTATAAGATTCATTTAAAGCTAAATTTATATTTTAAACACAATATCTGAATTATTTTCACACCAAAGGTCCTGTGTTCTAGTTTATTTATAGGTAGCGTTAACCAAACACATTTAAAATAAAATCAAAATTACCTGCAAAGAAATTGTTTAGGTTTAATTAATGTCATACAATTATGAATCCAATTTGACTTAAAAACATAAGAGTAAATGTCTGATAATCTCTATAATGGCTTGCAGCTAGAGAATTCCTTACTGCACCTACTTAGCAGCTTCACAAAACATATTTCTCCAAAACAGTAAGTTTACTCTCCTGGCTGAGAGCTTAATAGACAGGAGAAAGAATATTTATGGCTAGCTTGGCCTGTCAGACACATATTCATGTATGTAAAAGGTTAATTTAGAACTCCAGTACTCATGTTAACCTGTTTTATTCAAACAAACTTGTTTTTGAATAAAACTGACAGATTAAAAGAGTAAAAAAAAATTTTAAACTATGGCACAATAATTGTTTCCTACGCCAAAACGTAGCAGAAATACTTCTATCTGAGGACATCCAGATGGCCTAACAACCTTTGAGGAAAAGACAGTGAAAATCACTGCATTTCAGGAATTTGTATTCGAGAGACCTCAGTGAGTAGAAGCAGCAATGTCTGGTTTTGTAATATATCCAGCTTTAGCACGAGAACACTAACAGTAAGATGGCAGTCAGGTCACTGAGGGATGTAAATTCTGAAGGAAGAATTTAAGACTTCACCCCTTAAAACCATGTTATCCATCTTCCCATTTGGACCAAAAGCTCTTTCTGAGGACAAGAACAATGTCACACCCCAGTGTCTAAGGCCCTCATAGTAAAAGCTCAATTTGTTGGATCAAAGAAAAAATAATTTGCTAAAGTAGGTTGTGAGATGTAATAAGACCTCAAATAATGTGGCAAAACATTCATGTATTTTTAAATTTTTTTAATGATGGAAAGTTTAAAATTGTTTATGTACTAGCTTATTTATAGGCAGCGTTAACCAAACACATTTAAAATAAAATCAAAATTACCTGCAAAAAAATTGTTTAGGTTTAATTTTAATGTCATAAAAAATCCAATTTGCTTTAAAAACACTGAGTAAATGTCTGATAATCTCTATAATGACTTGCAGCTAGAGAATTCCTAACTGCACCTACTCACAGCTTCCCAGAACACATTTCTCCAAGTCGACTTATTTTGTAGAATATAAGGGGAGATGATGGATTATGGGAGAAAGCTTCTAGAAGAGGTAACGTCTTGAGTTGACCCTTCAAAGAAGAAAGGGATTCAGAGAGGTGGGGCAATGGCTTACCCATTACATGGTCTGATTTCTGAAAACAGGAAGGAAGGAAGGAAGGAAGGAAGGAAGGAAGGAAGGAAGGAAGGAAGGAAGGAAGGAAGGAAGGAAGGAAGGAGGGAGAGAGGGAAGGAGGGACGGAAGGAAGGAAGGAAGGAAGTTAGTTAGTTAGTTAGTTTTGGGCATCAATTGCCTTGTGTGAAATGATGAGTATAAAGAAACCTTTAAAGTATTTTCAACTCTAAAAATGTGGTTTAGATAGATGACGTTTATAAAGAGGTGCTTGAGTTCAGCTATGTAGCCCACAGCCTGTATTTAAGCAGGCAATTATAAGATATATGCATTTAAGATTTACATTGAAAATTATTAGCCTTTTTATAATGTCACCTCTTTGAGTGTTAACCCTTTGCCATTCATTCTCCAAAAATCACTCCAATTTATTTCCACTTTATGTTCCCATACCACGCAAATGCTTTTTTTTTTAAATGAAATTGCCATATACCTCTTCTATGCCACATACAGAAAAGGCACTCAGAAAGTCCTGAAAGGTACACAGAACAACATCTATCCAAATGCTTCTTCCTCCCAATCTTTACCTTATATAAAAAATTTGCCTAAAACACTACATACTCTGAGTAGCTGTCCTTGATTGTCTCGCTTAGGGGTCCTCCTACATACTCACGTTCTGCCATGTACTCTACCCTAGAATAGCCCCAATATATTCTATTTCCCTGTCTCCCATTTAGAAAGCCAGCTCTTGAAAACAGGCCACTTACCTACTCTATTTTTTTGAGACAGGGTCTCACTCTGCTGCCCAGGCTGGAGTGCAGTGGTGCTATCATGGCTCACTGCGGCCTGGATTCTACTTTCCTTCTGGTTCCTAACACAGTAATTGGCACAGGGTAAGCTTGTTGAATGAATGAGAAAATGAATGGTTTGGATACAGAGGCCTGGATAAATGTGCGCATAGAGGAATGCAGTTCATTTCAGGCAAATTCTCATGCCACAGCAAGTCAAACAATGGAGTATGGAAGAGGCCTCAGAGATCATCTAGTCCAATTCCCTCATTTTTCAGAAGCCAAGGAATCTTGGCACAGTGCTCATGAAATTACAAAAAAAAAAAAAAAAAAAAAAAAAAAAAATCAGAAAACATAAAAGAATATTAGGAAAAGCAAACATTCTCTCCTATTAAATGAAGCTTCCAGCCCACACAATCTGCAAGTGGAATTTAAATAATTAAAATTTTCACAACACTAATTGCATTTGGCCCTTATTAATGACTTCAAATGTGTCCACCTATTACCTAATGGTGTCAAGTCTACATCTTCCAGGCTCAATTACTTAGCATGTAGATGAGGCAAGGTTCTCCCTTCTCTCCTTTCTGTGTTTCTCCAGCCTTTCAATGCTCATTAGCACCTCCAACAGAAGGCAGAGAAAATGAAACTCCAATTTATCAATGTCAACTGTTGAACCAGCAAATTACATCAGTCCCACCCCCACATGGAAGTGTTTGGACAATTCTGAATAAACAAGATGTTGGCAGCTGTGTTCCAATGGTTCAGTAATTGCATTGTTTCCTACTGTGCTCTATGGGTTGTAAAATGAATTTATTAAATAACCTACACAAGGGGGCTGTCGTGTGGTCTAGCAGAAACAGCTCTGGGCTGGTGCTAGGAAACTATGTCTCCCACTTCGGCCACTACTATTGACTCCAGTTTTTCTGGTCCTCAGGTTCCTAAACTACTCATGAGGATAATAATTCCGCCCTAGGCAGTAGAGAAATCTCTCACACTTAAAACACTATGTGTTTTTTTCTCCCCATACAGAGGTTTAACATTTATCATATTCTCTGTATACTAGAATCTTGCATACTTACTTTCTGACCAAATTATGCCCTTTGAGTATAACATCCATAACACAAAAATGGTACACAGGACTTGTAGGAATGTAGGTTTAACTGACACTTAATGCTGGCTGACAGTAGTCAGGAAAGGAAAATTGAGTCAAGGCACACATAGCAAATGATGGAGGGATTTTTAACATATAGAACACAAAGCAATTCTACTGTCTTCAGTACGTCTGCCAGTTGGTATTTTGCCAGTTGTCTTAGGCTATTATAACTAGTCGGTGTTTTGTCAATTTAGCCTGGCTGTGTGATAGAATAAGAAATTATTTTCAAGTAAAGATAGAAAACCTACTTATATGTCATTGTGATTATAAAAGGGAAAAAGTAAATTAAGTTTTAATAAAAGTGAACCCTAAGCCTAGTTGACCCCATGTGAGTTAGTGTTAAACTGGCCTCTTAATCTCAGAAGGCAGATGAGTTTAAAATTACAGTAAATGCTCTCAGAGAAAGTCTCCCTGCCTCTCTGGTATTAGCTGGACCCTAAATAGCACTAGGTCTCTTGGTGGTTGGAGCATTTTTTCTAAACAAACATAGAGGAGGCTAAGTGCAGATGAGATTGGGGAGGACAGCTTCCTTTCAGCTGAAGTTTGGCACTCACTCAGCATCCCAATTTTGGCTTCAATTGTTGTCCCTCTCTTTCTTAAAAAGCAAAAACTATAAAAGAAGGCTTCCTCTCAAATTAAGAAGCAGAATTTCACTCCTTTCCAAGCTCCCCAACCTATTATCTTATAAATAGAAGTTGGTTCAGATCCACAATCGTTTACTGAAATCTACTCATGACCACTGGTCTGGTCAGGTGGTATAATCACTGGCAGATTGTGTTCCCTGGGCTGGCTCACCTCCACAACAGGGACGATTGTTAGGATTTAAGATGATGTGTGTAGAGCACACAGCCCAGTGCTGACACTAGAGAAGTCTATTGAAGCTGGAGAGGTACTCTATTTCCCAGTTTCTTATTTAAACCTCACAGAAGCCCTGTGACGCAGGAATTATGGTCACTATTTCCCAGACGGAGAAGCCGGAAAGTAGAGTCAAAAACTAAAACCAGGTCTGGCTCATTTCAAATCTTACCTACTTTCTGCAAGGTGATATTGGTGTTTATCTCTACAACATTCTGTTCTTTCTAGACTGACTTGGTGTCAGTGTCCTACAAGGCACTCTTCTTAATAAACTGATGGTTTTGCTTCCCCCTCCCCATCATAAAAGTAGGTTGAAATATGTACAGAGAAGTTCATTGCTGTAGCTTTATGTTTGACATGGTTTGGCTGTGTCCCCACCCAAATCTCATCTTGAATTTTAGCTCCCATAGTTCCCATGTGTTGTGAGAGGGACCCAGTGGGAGATAATGGACTCATGGGCTTGGTTTCCCCCATACTGTTCTCGCTGTAGTGAGTAAAAGTCTCATGAGGTCTGATGGTTTCACGTAGGGAAACTCCTTTCACTTGGTTCTCGTTCTCTCTTGTCTGCCGCCATATAAGACGTACCTTTTGCCTTCCGCCATGATTGTGAGACCTCCCCAGCCATGTGGAACTATGAGTCCATTAAACCTCTTCTTCCTTTATAAATTATCCAGTCTTGGGTATGTCTTTATCAGCAGCATGAAAATGGACTAATACAATGTTCTTTGGATTCTGGTTGAATGCAAGTTTGTTTTGTTTTTCTAATTAGAAGCCTTCCAGCCAAACTGTAGGTCAACAGCCCAAAGGGCAGTACAGTAAAGTATCGGTTTTAAAAAGCCACACACAGTGCCACATGGAGAAGTGAAGATCAGCACTTGAGTCCTACCTGGAATATTCTCTGGACAGGACAAGAGGCCAAAGATGCAGGGCATCTCTGAAGCAGGAGTGGGGCCCAAGTTGCCTGTGTCCCTGACTCTTAAGAGCTAGCAAGTCATTTCTTTATCTGGGGCCTGTTTTCTCATTTGGAAAATGGTAGATTTGGATAGGTTGATGTATTTTTTGAAAGTCATACTTATTAAGGTATGTATTTTTTTAAAGTCATACTTATTAAGTTTGTATACAATAAAACTCACCCCCTTTTAAAGATGTAGTTGGTTAAGTTTGACAAAGGTATAAACTTGTATAACCACCACCACAATTAAGACAGAATATTTCCATCACCACAAAAAGTTTTCTCACACCCCTTTGCAGTTAATCCCCTTCCCAGGTCCCAGGCAATCTCTGTTCTGATTTATGCCTGTAGTTTTACTATTTCTTGAATGACATATAAATGACACAGTATGTAGCCTTTTATGATCAGCTCTTTCACTTAGCATGATGCTTTTAAAGTTCATCCATTTTGTTGATTCATCAACAGCTTGCTTCTTTTTGTACAGATATGACAATTTATTTATCCATTCACCAGTTTCTGGGCTTTTGCTAATATGAATAATACTGTTATAAACATTTGTGTATAGGCCTTTGTGTAGAAATAAATTCCATTTCTCTCAGATGAATACTTAGAAATGCAATCGCTCTTCCATTTTTTAAGTGTGGGTGTGTGTTTGACTTTCTTGTAAAGTGTCACATTATTTTCCAAAGTGTCTGTATAATTTTGCATTCCCACGAGCCATGTATGGACTGGATGATAATTAATGGACAGCCTCAGATAATGACTGTTGTTCCTTTGACAAATCAATGCCTCACGTGCGCACTCTTCTGGAACATTCTTCTATGTTTATGTCTGTCTGTCTGTATGTATGTATGGTGTGTCTGTAAGTGTTAAGACAGGATCTTGCTCTGTCTCCCAGGCTGGAGTGCAGTGGCACGATCATAGCTCACTGCAGCCTCAACCTCCCAGGCTCAAGTGATACTCCCACCTCAGCCTCCTTTGTAGTTGGGACAACAGGCAGGCACCAGCATGCCCAGCTAATTTATTTATTTATTGTAGAGACAGGGGTCTTGCTATGTTGCTCAGGCTGGTCTTGAATTCTTGGGTTCAAGGGGTCCTCCAGCTTCAGCCTCTCAAGTAGGTAGGACTATAGGTGCATGCCACGATACCCAGACAATTTTTTGTATTTTTTTTTTATTTTTGTAGAAATGGGGTCTTGCTATGTTGCTCAGGCTGGTCTCAAACTCCTGGCCTCAAGCCATCTTCCCATCTCAGCCTGCCAGAGAGCAACGATTACAGCTGTGAGCCACCACACCAGGCTACGTTCTTCATTTTATTCCAAAAATATATTATGGACAGAGTTTTCCTGCCTGTTAGTATGTTAATGCTTCAAAGACATGTGTGTGTGTGTACACACGTGTGCACGTGTGTATGTAGAAAAAAGATGAGAATCCACTGATGGACATGTGAGCTCTGAGTTCTGAATAATGCATTGACACGTTTCATTTTAAGCACTGTTTGGGTTCCATTCTGTACCCCCACCACCTGGAAGCTAATTACCTCACCATTTTGAGAACCAAGCTGTTGCTGTCTGAAACCTGACCTTCACTATGAACAGACACAGCTGCAGTAATCTGCCTACCTAATAATGCATGGCTCTTATCTGCTTCATACATCCCTTTCTGTTAACCAACTTCATGAGGCAGGCTCCTCTGTTTCTCTAGTTACTTCTCCCCAAACCAGTTATTTCTCTGCAAAAGAAAAGCAAGAGGCAAGTAAACCTTGAGAAGAAGAAAGGAGTTTTGGTTGCAGAGTAGCCCTAGAGATAGTGCTTTTGGGACCCTGCCTGTCTATTCATTTTGCCACTCAAAGTGGTGTTCACGGCCTAAGAGCAAAGGCATCATCTGCTTGCTAGAATGAAGACTCTCAGCCTGCATTTGAGACCTAATGAATGAGAATCTGTGTTTTAACAGAAGATTCAGTGGATTTTTAGGCATGTTAAAGTTCTAGAAGTGCTAGAAAGGAACATAAATCACAGGGAGTTTCCATTTATTCAATTTAAGAACTGATCTGGGCCGGGCGTGGTGGCTCATGCCTGTAATCCCAGCACTTCGGGAGCCCGAGGCAGGCAGATCACGAGGTCAAGAGATCGAGACAATCCTGGTCAACATGGTGAAACCCCATCTCTACTAAAAATACGGAAATTAGCTGGGTGTGGTGGCGCACACCTATAGTCCCAGCTACTCGGGAAGCTGAGACAGGAAAATTGCTTGAATCTGGGAGGTGGAGGTTGCAGTGAGCCTAGATGGCACCACTGCATTCCAGCCTGGCGACAGAGCAAGACTCCATCTCAAAAAAAAAAAAAAAAAGAACTGACCTATGGGTATCAGATGGCCAAGCTAATAAGGACAAAACCATGTCAAAAAGGCTGTGTGGCCTGAAGGAAACAGCCCGCAGCCAATGATCCTCACCTCCTGATACTCACACCCTTGTGTGGTCCCCTCAAACACTGAATCGGGGTTGGTCTGTGTGGCAAATCAAATAGGTAAATGATAGTATGAGACTTCTGAAGCTAGGTCATAAAGACACTGAAACGTTTTCCTTGCCTTGGTTCCCTGGATCACGTGCTTGGGTGGAAGCCAGTCACTATGCTGCAGCACTTCAAAGGAACCTTGTGGAGAGACCCACCTGGGGGTGAGTTGAGGCCTCCCAACACCAGCAACAATTTGCAAGTCATGTGAGTGAGTCTGGTGGAAACTTTAGCCCCAGTCAAATTTTAGATTGCAGTTCTAAAACCTCATGAGAGACCACAAACCAGAACTACTCAACTACGCCACTCCCAGATGCCTGACTCCAAGAAACTGTGTGAGATCATAAATGCTTAATGTTGTTTTGAGCCACTCGGTTTTGGAATAATTGCTTACTCAGCAGTAGAAAACTAGTACAAGAACAGAAAGATGGATCTGAGATTGGGTTTTCTCAACTAATAGCAACTTTCCATGGTCACATCACCTTCTTAGTATCTCAGCTGACTCATCTGCAAAGGGAGCCATGGCAGTTCATCAACCCTTCGACACCTCTGAATATAAGATGCAGCATTATTTTACAAATCACTAGAATAGAGAAGAATGTTCAAATTCAGACAATCAATTCTAAAATACATACTGATATTAGGGGTGTAAAATTGTGAGAAAAGGGAGCGTCTTAAAAAAAATCAATGAAATACAGTTATTATACTTGTTCTACCCACTACAGAGAGATGTTGTAAGGATCAGTGGAGTAACAGATGAAAAGACACCTGGAAGGAACTGGAAGGGCAGCGTCCTGAAGCACCACAGCTTGACAAGGGGAAATGACATTACAGTTATCCAAACTAGCTAATTAAACTGGCTCTGCTGGGCTTTGCCAACTCACTTTTAATGCTATTGCCTCAGGCTTCTATCACAATTTATACTCAAAATGACTGCTACAAAGCCCAGCTGAGAGGAAAAAAATGTCAAGGAAAACCATCTACGGCAGTGTTCCTTAAACTTATTTGAGCATAAGAAATCACTCGGTGCCTTTGGAAAATATACACCCAGGCCCCTTGCCTAGAGACTTTGATTCAGTAAATCTGCAGCTGGCATTGGAATCTGTATTTTAACAAGGGCCCCAGGCAGTTCGTGGGAACATCCGAGTTTTAAAACACTGATCTAAACAAGATAATATCCACACACTTACTGATATTTTTTCATTGGAATAGAAAATCACAAACCTAGATTGCCTTACTCATGTCCCCTCTCCATATAAAAATGCTTTCAACTAAGTGTAAGAGTTTACTGAAGGCCAATGCAAAAAACTTGTCCTACCAACTAAATTTATCATCAGCTGGAAAACGTACTTAAATGATGGCAAATTACACTATTCAATGTTTATAATATTTAAAAATCTGCATAGTAAGTATATGAAAGAGACTGTCTCCTGACAGACCTGTCTCTTTTACATCAATCAATAAAAGTTGCTAGGCAACCATATTTTCCTTTTTTGCACAGACTGCCAGGAATCTTTTATCTAAAATGTATGCCTTCAAACAATAATACCACGAACAATAGCTACCCACCTATGTCAAATATGACATTTTCTGCTGCATAAACCTTCCTGTGAGAGTTTAGCTTTGCCCTTTGTTATGACGGACACACTATAGTTAAATCTTTTTTCCTTAGACATATTTTTTTAAAAGTAGGCAGAAAGCAAATTTTAAAATCAATAATGTTAGGTTGTTTTTGTTGCTGTTTGTTTCGAATCACATTCAGACTAAACAACTGTAGCACAATTTCTAGCAATTCTTCCTCCCGTTGCTCTGGTTGTCTCCCCTCACGGCAATCCCTTGGCCTGCTTTTAAAACACCAAAAAAACGCTAACCCTATCTTGGCAAGGAAAGTCTATGACTCATTCAAGCCAAAGAGTTAAGAGACTAAACAAAAAATAATTTTAGAGCAGCTCCTCAAAAGGATCTCCTTTTCTCTCTCCCGTGTACAACATAATTTTCTGACCATCTGACCCAACCATGGCAGCACATTCAAGCCATTAAAATCTTTTTCTGCAAAAACAAGACAAAAAACTTCCACATCATCTTTAAACATCTCACTTGTGTGCCTTTCGTTTCACAACAGAAATTCATCCTTGATCTAAACTTCTAAATATTCCCCAAACAATAATTAAGTCACTAGAACCCTGCGGTGAAAAGGGCATTTTCTGACAGATGGGCAACGAAGTCAGAGCACAGAAATAGTTTCTATGCTTTTCCAGCCTTACAGAGCAAGGAGACACATGGCAAGGGTTTCCATAATCAACCTTCAGATCAACGCTAGAGCTCTGGGTGCACGTAGTGTCTCAAAAGGACATGACTAAGTTGTTAATACTTTAGAGCATGGAATACTGATGCTCACGGTTGTTCCAATGAATTTTTTCAATCTCCATGATTCTTCTCATACCAGCCTGGCTGCCCAGGCTAACTTTACCCTCTCCTCCTTCTGGGGACAGGTCTTTTCCTCTGTGGAGCCCTCCAGACTTCCCTCTCTTTCCATCAAGGGTAATGCCATCCCCATCTGTATTCCCATGACACTCACAACATGGCATCACAATTGGTTGTCTCATATGTCTGTCTCTGCTACTGAACCAAGCTGCTTGAGGTCAATAATCCCAGTTCATTCATCTTTGAATTGCACACACTGCACGCACATGGTACATGACAGGTACTCAGCCAATTGGTATAAATGAATGAATCGAGTTCAGCGCACTGAGTTCCCTCAGATTCTCTGATTCAAATCCAGTGATGAGGCTGGATAAGGTAGCTCATGCTTATAATCCAGCACTTTGGGAGGCCAAGGTGGGTGGATCACTTAAGGTCAGGAGTTCAAGACCAGCCTGGTCAACATGCTGAAAACCCATTTCTACCAAAAGTAGAAAAATTAGCTGGGCGTGGTGGTGCACACCTGTATTCCCAGCTACTCGGGAGGCTGAGGCAGGAGAATTGCTTGAACCAGGGAGGTGGAGGTTGCAGTGAGCCAAGATTGCACCACTGCACCCTAGCCTGGATGACAAAGTGAAACTCCATCTCAAAAAAAAAAAAAAAAAAAAATCCAATTATGATGCAAATAAGGACATGAGGACTGAGGAAGTAGTTTTCTCCAAAGTTACATCAAAAAGAAAAAAGAAAAACAAAAATCCAAATTTTCTCATCCCCAAGCCACTGCTTTTCCATCATGCCTCCTCTTTGCACTTGCTGTTTCTCCTGTGGGATCACTACTTTCTGTGTCTTGTGCCACTGCTTTTCTGACCTTCCCAAGATTTCTTAGCCCCTCGCAAGTCCTTCACATCTCAGCCAAGGAACAACAAGGAAGCCAAACACAACAAGGAAGAGCCAGCTATTTTGCCGTGAGAGCAAGAGAAACTGGGAACATCAACGCAATGCTGGGCAAATTTCATTCCCAAGATGGACTGAAATGTTCCTTGGATTGTGCAGACAATTGTTTTCTACCACAGGTATGGAAATTTGAGGGGATTGTTCACATTTTTAATTAATTAATTTTTTTTTTTTTAGACAGAGTCTTGCTCTATCACTAGGCTGGAGTGCGGTGGTGTGATCTCGGCTCACTGCAACCTCTGCCTCCCGGGTTCAAGTGATTCTCCTGCCCAGCCTCCAGAGGAGCTGGGACTACAGGCACACACCACCACGCCCAGCTAATTTTTGTATTTTTAGTAGAGACGAGGTTTCACCATGTTGGCCAGGATGGTCTCGATCTCTTGACCTCATGATCCGTCTCTCTTGGCCTCCTCAAGTGCTGGAATTACAGGTGTGAGCCACCGTGCCCAGCCAATTGTTAACATTTTATTTGCCCATGGATCTTTAGAAAGTCTCTTAAAAAAAAAAAAAAAGTCTTAAAACATACAACGAACCACATTTACAAATTTTATTCCACTTAATCCCCAAAAAAAATGCTAGGCCACATTTCTGATTCCCAAGTCACTTACACATTCCAGAAAAAAAATGATGACAATTTGATCTAATTTCTTAAAACATTTTAATAGTCTGTTGGTCTAAAACTATTTAGACATCAAGAATCATTTTTAATCTTAACTTCGGAATTTAAAAAAATTAGATGAATCACTTCTACTACTATCTCTGTTCTACCTCTGTTTAAATATAACAGAACTATGCCAACTTATAGACTTACTATCCTTGATCCTAGAACTCATGGCTAAAAACCCGACCTCCTTTGGAAGATCAAGAAGAAAGGATTGAAAAAAAGCCTTCTCTCAGACAAAAAGCTTTTGATTACAGGATGCCACTATTTTCAGAATGTTCCTAGCACATTCCCAATGAAGCACCATTATATCCTCCCTCTCCGGAGTTGAAAAAAAAAGTCCTATCACTCCTAAGCTGGGTGTCTCTGAGGTGTTGGAGTGAGGCAATAGTGAGGTCAGAGAGTATGGTCATATGCTCTGGTTTGTTTCTAAGTGGATGGAACTGGGCTATAAATCAAGAGATCTAATTATACACAGAGCTCTATCCCTCTCTGGACTTCAGCTTCCTTTAATACTAAATAGGGGGCATTCCTGGAAGGTAGCATTCTGTGACTCCCCAACACAGAGGTAATCTCAGAGTGTGTTTCTGAAAAAGTAGGAAATGGACTAAATGTCTTTAGGGAGTTCACTCTATTTTACTTCTGCTACAGAAACCCAAGGGTGCCCGACACCCACACCAAGCCATTGCTTCACACAGACCTCTAACACACAAATGCAACCTGGGTGCTTGTTACAGGCTAAGATGTGGACTCACAAATTCTTATGTTGAAGCCCTAACCCTCAGTAACTCAGAATATTACTGTATTTGGAAATAGAGCCTTTAAAGAAGTGATTAAATTAAAATGAGGCTGTTAGAGTGAGTCCTAATTCAATCTGACTGGTGGCCTTATAAGAAGAGCTATCTGGATGCACAAGGGGACACAGACACAGGAGGCCATGTGAGGACACAGCAGGCAGGCGGCCATCTGCAAGCCAGGGACAGGGGCCTCAGGAGAAGCCACACCTATGACACCTTGAACATAGACTTCCAGCCTCCAGAACTGTGAGAAAACAAACTTCTGCTGTTTAAGCCACCCCGTCTGTGGTATTTTGTTATGGCAGACTTAGCAAGCTAATACAACACTGAACAGATTTAATTGTTTAGATGGATCAATCATCCTGCCTACGTTTCTCCTTTCTCTAAAGAAAAGACTTTCATCTTCATGCTGGTAACTAATTTTCCCCAGGTCACACAGTTACTTCGTGTCAGAAGAGGTATTAGAACAGGGCTCATGGGGAGAAACAGGTACCCTCAGCCATTCGTACTTTTTTCCTTTTTAAAAAAATGCAGATGATACAACAAAACACCAGAACGCTTGGCAGAGACATCCAAACGGCATACGTCAAAGACCATACCCAGGGTGCAGTCATAATGCTTGAAGAACCCATTTTAAATTAGGATTATGACATTAACTAAAAAAAAACATGCCCTGTTTGCACCCAAAACTATGTCAGCATCTGTTGACCAGAGTAAGTATTAGGACTTCTTTCACCCTAGGTGGCCAACAAGTTTCCTCCTGAGCGAGCTCTCCACAGCTACTTACTCTCCTCTCAGTGGTTTTCTTTCCCAAAGGGGCCTTCTGAAGTCTGTAAATATGGAGAGACATTCCCACATAAACATGCCTATTGTTAAGAGTAATACCACACATTGGTCTCGGCATTAGCACTGGAACGCGTCTCCTCCTCAGCTTCTGGTCACATTCAAGGCCTGAACAGGCAGTCTTCCATCCCCGCCAGACATGGGCTTCCCACCAAGCACGGGACGCAGCTCAAGGGGAGAACTGGGTCTATAACCATTCATTATTCCAAGACGAGACCCCCTCCGCAGAGGCATGAAGATGAGCTCCTGAGACAGAACTGAAATGGAGGAATCCTGTAGGAAACCTTGACTGTCAGACCTGAATCAAGGGAAAGGGCTCTCGTTCATCAATTTCCAAATGACATTCCTTGGATGAGTCTGGGCTGTCTGCATCTGAATTATCTCAAAAGGTTTTGCAAAAAAATACAGATTCCAAAATGCCCTCCTAGGACATTCCATGTCATGAGTCTGGGGCTTTGGATTCTGTATTTTTAAATGACCCCCAGGTGACTGTCTTATTTGAGAAACACACAAAACTGCCACACATTTTTTTATAGTTGAAAGAAAACAAAACAACTAAGAAGTAGCCACTGCCAACAAATCACAGTTCATATCAAGTCAGCATCAGAAACATCGGAAACCTGGTGCAGTCTGAGTTACCACGAACCTATTTCTACGTTAGTTTACTATTATTACATGACAGAACACCCCCAAACTTAGGGATTTATAACAATAAACATGTCTTATCTTTTAGTTTCTCTAAGCTGACAATCCAGGAGCAGCAGGGCTGCACATCTCCTGCACAGGCGCTCTCAGGAAGCTGCAGTGACATCACTCATGGCTGGAGCTGCGGCCATTTGAAGGCTTGACTGGGGCTGAAAATCTATTTCCAAGTCATTGGCCAGAGAGGACTCAGTTCTTCACTGGCTGCTGGCAGAAGGCACTGGTTCTTTAACACATGGAATCTATCTATGTAAGACATCTTAAGTGTCCTCACGATAGCAGCTAATTTCCCCCACAGGAAGTGATCCAGTGCCTTTAACAACCAGTCTATAAAGTTGCACGCTATCACTTCCACTTTTTCCTATGCATTAGAAGCAAGTTACAAGGTCCAACCCACATTAAGAGAAAAATGGGCTCCATCTTTTGAAGTGAATTATCAAATAATTTTTGGACATATTTTAAACCAGCATACTTTCCAATGTTTCTGTCATGCCAAGAATGAAGTAGAAATTAGAGACACAAAAACACATACATGATTTTGACTCTGCCCTCATGGAATCTGGGAGCAGGGATAAAAGAGGGAACGGAAGTATCCAATGAATTATCTTCCTTTTTTTGAAGTCAAACTAGTGAATGCCCACTTATGTTAGGAGCAGAGTCACATACTGTACTGAATTAGAAGTCAAAAAGGCCTGGGGTTGAGACCCCAGTTTCCCACTTTTAGCTATGTACATCACTTAGCCACTAAACTTCCACCTTTTTCTTTTACAAAATGAAAATTACGTATGACTTCATGGTGGTGAGGGGGTGGATTGGGAGGCAAGGATTTTGTGAGGGCTAAAGAAGATAAAATGCACGGCTGTGCTGAAAAAATAGCTGAGTGCTATACATATTAACAACTATGATTACTGGCATGCTTATTATAAGCAAAAATATACATATCGGAAGGTGAAGAGGCCAATACACACAGGCCATCTTAATTCCTTTTGCAAGTACCCATTCTAGACTTGTGTACCTTCTTTCTAGGAGCAAAACAGACTTCTGTTTCTCTCAGGGGCACTCATCTCCCTGTTCCAAACGATGTTTTCTTTCTGCTAAACCTGTGCTACCTGTGGTATTCCTGGCAAGTACAATTAGATGGGCCCTGTAAAATGTACTTAAAACAGGTGCCCGAAAATACCTGATCAAGCAACTCCTCTTGAGGACTTCCAGTTAATTGTTCCCTAAATGTTCAAATGTCCATTTATATTGAAGATGAGAGTAAGAAGGAATAGCACATAAATATGGAAGTTTCTGGGAATATTTTGTATTTGCAGATATTTCTACGTGTGTGTGTGTGTGTGTGTGTGTGTGTGTGTGTGTATTATTTACCTAAGTCTGGATCTAGATACATGTAAAAACAAACTAGCAAGACAGAATTCTACAGTCATTGGAATGGGAGTTTTCCCAGAGCTCCAGAGGAAGGAATCTGATTCAGAGTATAGCCACAAAAGAAAATGTCAATCTATATGTCAATCTATACAGAAAACAACCTTCTGACACCTAGGAGCATAAAAGTATTTGAGAAAGATCATTCTCAATTCTTTTTCAAATCCCTTTCTCATTTCCTCCCAGTATGTTCAGACTCTTTAAAGAGATCCAAAACATTCTGTTTTAGGGAAACACATTGTGGAGAAGCACGTAACATTAAACCACCCCACGGCCACTGCAGGTAAAAAGTAAAAAGCATCTCTATGCAGAGATAAGAAAAGAGCTTAGAAAACAATACTCAAAATTCCTCCAACCATTGGGGGCTGGAAGACATACTGGAGTAAAATTATTTCAAAAAGATGTATCTTTAGCCAATAAGCCAAAAATCTAAAGATTATTACAAGAATAAGTCTAACGTCCCCTGCAGATATAAAAGATGATCACGAGAGGGAACACAAAAACTCAAGGCGTTCACGTTTTAGAAAGCCACCTGCAGTGTTCCCCTTTTTGTAGAAAAGAAAAGGCGAATAACTGAAATTAGAAACATACACATTACACATTTTCAAAGTCAACCAAAGGGAAGGGCATTTTGTTCAAAATGAAAAAGAAAATCAAAGCTCCTTTATTGAATTCAACCACCATAACTTTGTGCTTGGGAGTACAGCAAAGACTTTTTTCTCTCTTTTTTTTTTTCTTTTTCCTATAACTTCCCTCTGAAGCTAAGTCACAGTATCCAGAGCATGTTATTGGGAGAGTTTCCAATTTAGTTTACAGCCCAACCCCATCAAGCCTAGGAAACCCAAAAACTGTTTGCAAGAGCTTCCCTTGTTAGAAACAGATGAGCAAGGCCCTACGGTGGAAAGTTTCTTGTGGTGGGAAGTGACCAGCTGAATCTCCCCAGATGACTTAATAAGAAAAAAACTGCTACAACATGGTACTTGTACGGACCTCTTAAGCTCCCTTGATCAGTAGAACAGTCAAATAAATCAGAGGCTTTGGATAGGCAACTGCTAAACAGATGAAGGCCAGGAAGATGAGGTTTTCGTTGGTTAGGACAATTCCTCAGAAACTTTTCCCATCTTAAAACTGTTATATACAAATACTTCCCTGCAATCATTGGGAGCTTACAAGTTGTTCCTTTTAATTAACACCAAAGCTGAAAGACAAGAGGTGGGATGTAGAAAATATGTTATAGAAAGCAAAATCGGGGGGCAGGGAGGTTGGGAAGGCATAACACTGGGAGAAATGCCGGATGTAGGTGACGGGGGGAGGGAGACAGCAAACCACCATGGCATGTGTGCACCTATGCAACAATCCTGCAAGATCTGCACATGTACCCCAGAACTTAAAGTACAATTAAAAAAAAAATAAAGCAAAATCAGCATACCATTTGTATAATGGAAAGAACATAGGTTTTAGATTTAAAGACCCAGGAGTGAATTCACATGCTCTGTCACATAGTAGCTGACTACTTAGATAACCAACCCTTCTGGGTCCCAGTTACCTCTATCTCTTAAAAAAGGAGGGGAGGGCAACAGATTATTTTGAAGACAACTAAGTATCTTCATGAAAAGCACTTTATATAAAGTAAGGGAGCCACAACAGTCAATGGGACCAGCTGCAAACTTAAAACACTACCAGGCTAGCTGGCAAACAGAACACATGCATGCAAAATAACAATAAGGCAGGTGCAGCAGCCAGCCTCCCACACAGCTCCTAACAACCCCACCTTCTGGTATTCGCACCTTGAGTAGTCACCTTCCACCTTGTATCAAAGGTAGCATTCAGTGTGACAAATAGGAGTGATGGTTTTTACATCCAAGACTGGGTTACAAAAGGGTACTGCAGCTTCAATCTTAGTCTTCTGTCTGTCTGTCTGTCTTTCATTGCTCACTCTAGAAAATCCAGCTGACAAGATATTGGATAGCCCCATGGAGAGGACGGAGTGGAGAAGAAGTGAGATTTCTTACCAAGAGCCTCACAGGAGAGCTTGGAAGTGGATCCTCCAGCCCAGTCAATAGTTCCAAAGGCTGCAGCTGTGGCTGACAGCTTGACCACAACCTCGAGAGCAACTCTGAGCCAAAGCTACCTGCTAAGCCACTCCCAGATTCCTGACCCTCAGAAATTATGGGAGATAATATGCATTTGTTGTTTCACAGTATGGAGTAATCTCTTACACAGCAATAGGTAACTAATAATATATTAGGCTGTGCTACAAGTTGCTAGGGTTTGGAAGAAGAAATCCCTGAAGCCTAGGGATTCTTTGTCAAAGGAACAGGTTTTGAAGGAAGGACGAGTTTGAAAGAAGTGGTAGAGTCTAATGTGCTGTAGACACTAGTAGAAGTGAACCAGGCAGAGGGGTGGGAGGGTTTCAGACAAGCTCCATGGGCAGTGGGTCAAGAGCGAGGGATGGCAGCCCAGAGTGTCTACACTTGATACAGGCAATGGAGCGCAAGTAGATCCTTGAGCAAGAGGATGACTGGGCAGTAACCAGGAGTGTGAGTCGCCACTTGGGGGCATATAAAAGATGAAATAGCGTGTAAACTCAGAGGCAGAGAGGTCAAACGGGAGCCTTCTGTAATGACCCAGTGGGGGAAATAAACAGCTGAACAGGGGCACAGCTGACGTTGGAATGGATTGAAGAGATGAATGGAAGTACAGCAGGCACACGGTCTACCACGCTGAACACTGGCCTGCCACGGCTGCCTGTCAGAGCCTGAGGTTTCTGAACACTCACTTGGTCATTTAATCTGTGTGCATATTTAGTCACATGCCTGAGGACAAAGCTACCACAGGACACATTTTTCAGTCAAGGCACCAGCATTCATGCATATAACATGCTGTTCTGGTACACAATGCACTGCACTACAAAATTAATGCCATAAATATTGTAGATGTTATAGACACAAAATTATAGTAAATCTGTGAGCTTCGTTTCCTCTTAAATCAACTCGACCACAAGCACTGACTGCAAATTACACTATCTTTAATAAAATGAAGTGAACTAATAATAATAATAAAAGAGGACACATGGAAGTAATACTGAGAAAATTCAAAAAATAATCCTTTATAACAGTGACAGGTCTGAGGAGGAAGGCCTGAAGAATAATATTAGTATTATCAATCTCATCAAGTCATCCTATGTAACAAAAGAAAAATCATCAATGATATTCAAAGAACATTTAGATCCAGGGATTTTTTCGTTCTTTGAGAAGTAGACACCGCCCAATTACCCCGAGGTTGTTATATCCACTGTGCATGTTAAGTGCAATTAGGGCCATTCTAGGGGAAACTATGGCAGGAAAACTGACAAAAGGGCACTAGCTTTTGACAAACTGTGTCTTTGACTAACAGAAATCTTAAGAGACTGGAGGAAGAGGGCAGGGCATGTTGCTTCACGCCTGTAATCCCAGCACTTTGGGAGGCTGAGGCAGGCGGATAACTTGAGGTCAGGAGTTGAGACCAGTCTGGCCAACATGGTGAAACACTGTCTCTACTAGTAAACAAAAATTAGCCGGGCGTGGTGGCACACGCCTATAGTCCCAGCTGCTCAGGAGGCTGAGGCAGGAGAATTGCTTGAACCCGAGAGGCGGAGGTTGCAGTGAGCCGAGATCCCGCCACTGCACTCCAGCCTGGCGCCTGGCGACGGAGCAAGACTCTGTCTCAAAAAAAAAAAAAAAAAAAAAAAAAGAGGTTAGAAGAAGAGAAGTAACATGTCCTTGGGGTGAAAAGAGCACGTGTGGCCATTCCTTCCCAGACGTGCAAGGTTAGTGCCCAGCTAGCTTAGTATACGTGGAAGGTCTTTCGGTCTTTTAGCCTACACTCATTTTGTAGTTAGGACAACTGAGGCTGAGAAAGTTAAAACTACTGACTCAAGTCACACAGCCTAACGATTAGATCAGGGGTAGCATCCAGATTTATTAAGGGAATAACATGATTCAACCCTGGACAGGAAGAGGCTCAATCACCCACATTGGTAGCTCGCTAAAGGATCCTCTGTCACTAAGTTAGTTCCGTCAGTGGAACTACAAAAGACAAGAGCTGAAAGAAAGCTCCTTCCTGTCTTTGACAGGTCAGAGTGGAATGCTGATCAGCTTTCTTATGAGGAACACGTGTTAAGAACCCAGCTTGAACAACCTGTGCTTCTCTGCTTGCTATGATCAGACAAGGGGACTGTCATCAGATCAGCTTAGAGGCCAGTCCTGCTAACATCATACTGTCCTGGGACGACAGTGATGCTCAGCAAGAATCCTTTTAGATTAAGAAGCAATAGAGGTAGGGACATTTGTTCATGAAAGTTGGACATGAAAAATTCACAGAAATATAAACATACCTCTACTTGGGAAACAGTGAAGTCTGTATACAGTATATACATATAAATAGCAAGACAGCTGGGTCAGGGAAGAGAGAGTCCCTCTCTACCCCAAAAATTGTAACAGAAAACCTATATTCACATCCGGGCTTTACCACTTAGCCATGTAACCTGAAGGTTATTTCACTTCCTGGAGGCTTGTTTACCCAAACTGTAAAACAGAAATAAATATCCTCTTCCTTGCCAACCTGTCAAAAAGACCGCAGGAGAGAAGTACCTACACAGTCCCCAGCCCAGACTCATAAGCAGCCATGGCAACCCTCCATGCACAATCAGACAAGGAGCCTCCTGGAACTTATTCTCCATTTGTAGATGAGTCCCACACTACCAGACTTGGGCCAGAGCACCTGTCCTCCCAGCTCCAGAACTCCCACTCCTCCTCTCCTACCATGCTTACTTCATCTGCCGATTATGAAATGTGCTATTTTTGTCCAGATTTTGATTTCTGCTCAACTTTTTTCTTTCTAGTTCTGCCTGTCTTGGCTAGAAACCCAGGCCGATCCCACCTGAATCCCCCTACGCTGCAGCTACGCCAGCCCAGGGGGCATTGAATGCAGTCAGGCACTTTCACTTACATTGTCCTTACCCCTGTGACGGTGGAGCCTGGACAAATAATGTCCCATTAACGTTCAAGTTTATCTTTGTTTTACTTTCTTTTTTCTTTTTTTTTGAGACGGAGTCTTGCTCTGTTGCCCAGGCTGGAGTGCAGTGGAAAAATCTCAGCCCACTGCAACCTCCGCCTCCTGGGTTCAAGCAATTCTCCTGCCTCAGCCTCCCAAGTAGCTGGGACTACCATGCCCAGCTAATATATATATAATATATATACAATTGTGTTCTTTAGTTTCCGCATCCCTTCCTTTCACCAACTGGTAAGTAAACGAGCAGATGCCAAATCTAAAAGTGCAATCCAAAGACCACCCATCCACTTCTGTTTACAAGCACGTGTCTCCTGACATCTCTCTCCTCTGGCAGATGGAGCCAGCACAACCTCTTGAGAGAGATTAGGTGGAGCCCTGGGACACTTGTAAAACAGAGCTCCCAAATTCTGATGGGCTGGAGACTCCGGAGCGAGAGGAAATACAACATCCCTTCCCGTCAATATGGCCCCTTCTTCACATTAACTCTTAGGGCTTGATTCCAGCCTGTCCCTTTACAAGGACACCATTCACATACAACCATATTTTGCCTGAAAAAGAGAAACCTGAATAAGCAAAGAGCCCTCCATTGATGTGCAGGAGAAAGTCCGTTTCCAAGCCTCCCATCTCTTGGCCAGGCGGCTGACAGCCTCTTTCTCTTTCTTCCTCCAAAGGAAGGCCAACATGATTAAAGCTCTGCCCCTTTCGTTCCAACTTGGAACTTTTACAACTGGTGATTAACAGCCTCTTAAACAAGAGTGATCCTCTACTCACTATAGATTTGGCTACAAAGTACATTTGATTCAAAAGTAAAAGAAACATGTATTCATTGTCCCATTTCCTTGGGAAACTCGGAAGTCCCACACTAAAAGACAAAGAAACCTACAGAATAGTAAGAGAAGATTATAGGGTGACCAGCACATGTTCTTCAAAGGGCATAAATTACTAAGTAAGGTTTATTTTCCCCCTTTATAATTAAGAGCAAGGGTAAGAGTAACTCCAGCCACTTTCATCAGTTACATGTCACGGGAAGAACAATGTACCATTCCTAACTCATGCAATTGCCTTTGGCATCCCCAAAGGTTCTCATTTCACCGTGGAGTCAAGGTTAAGCTTCGTGGTAGAGAACATTTTGCAGCTATGAATCACAGTTACCACGAAGAAAATGTTTCCCCTCCACTCCCTGACTTGCTGAGCATCCTCATCTATGCTCCTACGCGCCAATTATAAGTTCCTATCACAAGACCAAAGGGTCACAAAGGTGAGGAAATCCTGCAGCTCTGCTCCTTAGCCCACAGTTCTCGCGTCAGCTCTGAATGTTTCCACACCCCAAGACAGGTTGATAATCTCTGCCTTCCCCACCAAAGTGCTCAGACGGGCCTTAAGGGAAGGATAACACAGAGGCTGAAATGTCAAATATCACTCTGGTCTACTTCATTTCCCTCTACGAGAGGCTCAGAAAGAGTGGTATACAGGAGTCCACATTATTTTATTCTCTAAAATAATGCCAGGGGCCAGGAGCCAGCGGCCAGCGGCCGGGGGCCAGGTGTGGATGCTCATGCCTGTAGTCCGAGTACTTTGCGAGACTGAGGTAGGGGTTTAAACCCATGAGTACAAGACCAGCCTGGGCAACATAGTGAGACCCTGTCTCTACAAAAAATAAAAAATAAATTAGCCAGGCATTAGTGGAACACATCTGTAGTCCCAGCTGCTTGGGAGACTGAGGTAGGAGAATCACTTGAACCCCTGGAGGTTAAGGATGCAGTGAGCCATGATCATGCCACTGCATTCCTGCCTGAGACCCTGTCTCAAAACTACATCTATAAAATAAAATAAAAATGCCTTTAGCCCAATCACTATAATATTCTGATTGGATGCCCAGTCTTCTGTCTGGTTTAGACTCTGATCACAGTCATTATCTAATCTTTTAGTTAAATGTTATAAAACTTACATAGCATATCTCATATAAGCCTTTCTCCCATGCACATCTGAGATACATAAAATAACAGTAACAAAAACAAGAGTAATAACATTAAAATTTATTGGGCACTTACTATATGCCACCCTTGAAGCACTTCATATACATTATTTCAATGAATCTTAGTAACAATCCTATGAGGTAGGTTGCTTTGGAATTTTGTTTTATTTTGTTTTTATATGTAATTACCCGCTCTCCTGTTCCTCCTTTCTCCCCTGCCCCAATGCCACAAACCACACCCTTGGCTCAATATGTTCACATGTATGTAAACAAATCCACCCCACGGGGTCACTGGCAAGATAGTTCCAACTCCTAGCCCACTCATAGCATCACCTCTTATGGAACTTAAAAGATTTGGGATCTCAGAAATATCTCTTTCTAAAACATCCCAAAAATACCCTGAACAAGAAAGCCAAGCTGTTTCATTTAGAATCAGAGAAACAGCCATCATTTGACCAAGCCATATTCGGAACACACACTACTGAAAAGCACTCCCTGGAATAAACAAAGCCAAGGACCACTTTCATCATTCTTGCTCCTCATAGCATACATTTTGAGTCCGTGGTTTTCTTGGGACTTCTCATTTTCACTTTTCTCTTATACCTGTTTCAAGATGCAAGGTGTAAGCACAAACTCCGGCAGTTACATGCATGGGCACCTTCATCCCTGCAAACATTTTGATTAAATGCCAATTAATTCGATATCTCCCAAGTGGTCTCATTTGAAGGTTCCCTGGACTCCTTTATTTAGAGGTAGCAATTAGAGCCCAGTTGGGGAAGACTCATCACCATATGGAAACAGAGGCTGTGGAAATACCTTGGAAAGAGTCACTCCTGAGTCTTCACGGTCTCGAGGTCAAGGGAGCTGTAAGGAAGCTAGGCCTTCATTAATCCCCCAGACACTCACATGAATATTTGTCAAACAAGATTCGGATGACTGGGTCTCAGAGACCCAACATTACTTTGCTGATTAAATGTTGAAAATAAGTTCATAAACATGTAAAGGCACAGTTTCTCCAGGTAATGATCTAGAGATTAAGAAACACTAAATCTGTCAGACCCAATCACTTGGGATATGCTTGACAAATATCACCTCATTCCCTCTCTAAAATCAACCAGAGACAGTGAAAAGATAATGGGGCTTTTCAGTAGGTTGGAACTGGGTCCTTACTTTAGCTGTGCCACTGACTAACAGTTAGGGATCATGGAAATGGTGTCTCTCAAAAGGCGAATTTTCCTCATTATAAAATAAGATCAATTCACATGAAATATTAGGATTAAATGAGATGGCTTGTGACATGCAGTATATGCTTTAACTTCCTTTGTTCTACAGTTATAACAATGAAACACCATTCACCATAATACTCCAAAATCAAAGTGCTTGCAAGACGAACAACAATTTCCAATTCAACACAGCAGCGGATCAGTCGTCCAGACTCTTCACAAACTCAGTAACTCCTCAGCCTACCTGAAAACTTACTTTATTAACTGGCTAAAACCTCCTGAAGCTGTTTGCGTAATAGTTTTCCCTGGGGAAATGATTATTTGGACATGATCTGAAAAACATAAACAGTTGCATCCATCTTACATGGGGTAAAAATATCCTAGAAAATCAGGGCAGGTAAAATCAATGTAAATATGAAGGACCATCAAAAAAATTCAAACAGAATTAAATTTGGGCCAACTTTGATGAACTGTACATGCTCAAAAATAAAATATAACCAACCAAAATACATTTCTGTCTACAGCTGTAACATTAACATTGGTGGCAGCCTGTTTACATTTTCGGCCAAGAAGTGTTCTTCCATCTGGTCACATACCCGGCATTACACACATATTTTAAAGTTATTTAAATATTTCATGTGTGAAAACAGAGAGGTTACTTCATGTAGGCAAATCTGGAAGAAGTCAAGTGCTAAATATGCTGCAAAGATCCTGCTTAACCCACGGAAACTGACATTTTTCTTTCAGCCTGCCAGTTAAATGCCTACTCTGCTTTTTAATTCATTCACCCACTTCTACAAACATTTGCACTGACATTTTGCCAGAGAGCTATTCCACAAATCTCTAATGGGGAGGGGAAAAAAGGAGTACAACAAATATAACATACATTTTATACTCTGGTGGCATCTTCAAAAAACTCCGGCCCCCAGGTAAGGCTCCAAATCAAGCCAGATAAAATAAGTGACATCAGCACTTTTATAAGACTGTACTATTATATATGCATGCCACAAGAGGCTACCCATTCGTATGGGAGAAAATCTGACTACCACATGACCCATTTCCTATTCCCAACATATTAAGTTGGGATTGTGTAATAGACCCACTATTTTGCAGACTAACAGTATATTGCTAAGGTCATATTTCTAACCTGAAGAAAACCTTGTGAAATAAGCCAACCTGTCCAGTTTTATACACTGGCCTCTAGAATCTACATGTTATACTAATTTCTAAATCCTCGTAGAACAAATAAGACCCAAGATCTGGTCACGTACAGCCAGTGGCAGAAAAACCCATCCAGCAAAATGACGGCATGGCTAAGTTTCCACTATTGAAAGTGTTCACTTCCCCTTGCGGTTCTGATGGACGGAAGAGAAGAAAAGAAAATGAATGCATTCAGAGGGCCCCTGGGAACTTGACAGAGTAACTCTGGAATTCCCCAAGTTCTGGACCCACCACAGGAAATTTTGTATTTCCTGAGTTAATCTGTCTATTCTAATTGTGTTAACATATCACAAATTCGGTTTCATTATGAGATTCTCAACGAGGCAGCCCATTGAGAATGTTAAAGCACACGTGTACATACAGCACCCCTCTGCTCAGTTCTGAAATATCTGGCATTCCACTATGAGGACAGACCAAAATGCTTGTGCCCATCCTCACACCTGCTTCCTTGCTGTTACTTGCAACTTCAGAATTCTGCACTATAAGACTCTTCCCCCGATGCTCTCATAGCTAATTCTTCAACCATCTTCAAGTGCATGTTTTCACTTAAATGTCACCGTCATACTTAATATTTCTTTTTTTTTTTTTTTTTTTTGAGACAGTGTCTCACTCTGTCACCAAGCCGGAGTGCAATGGTGCAATCTCAGCTCACTGCAACCTCCGCCTCCCAGTTTCAAGTAATTCTCCTGCCTCAGCCTCCCAAGTAGCTGGGACTACAGGTGTGCACCATGATGCCTGGATAATTTTTGTATTTTTAGAAGAGATGGGGCTTCACCATGTTGGCCAGGATGGTCTCAATCTCCTGACCTCATGATCTGCCCGCTTCAGCCTCCCAAAGTGCTGGGATTACAGGCATGAGCCACCACGCCTGGCCTTACTTAATATTTCAACCACTTTACATCCCTTTTTACTTTGCTCTACATCAACTTTTTTTCATTAACACTTATTTTATTAAATAGAAAACAAAATAAAACTATAACATATTTATTTATGTCTGTTGCTTATTATTCTGTTTGCCCAGGTAGAATAGTTAAGTTCCAAGACAGCAAAAGTCCTTCACTATTTTGCTCACTCATACGTCCTAAGTGCCTGGAACAACTCCTGGCACAGAGCAGCAGACTCTTAAATCTTCCTAGAACAAAAATGATCCAAAACCTGTACATGACCAGGTCTTGGATCTCATTTGTTCTAGGAAGATTTAGAAATTAGTACTTAATCATTTGCCTGCCTTGTGTGTATACTTGGCAAAGCAGAGACACATGTGTATAGCGTGTAGATTCTGAAGACTAGTGTATAAACCTGTGACAGGTGGGTTTATTCAGAGAAGATGTCAATACAACTTTCATAGTTTAAGAGAAATTAATGCCTGGCTTCAAAGCTTCAAAGGGCAGTAAATAACTGAACTGTGAGAGACAGAAACATTATCTCATAGGACAATTTTCTAGGGCTCCACTAAGAAAAGACTAAGCTGGGAATTCTCATCTCCCAGGAGATAGACTCTACACCATAGGAAAGAACCCGGGTGGTATCACCTGGTAGAAGCTAGACAGCAAGCTCAAGCAGATGTGGACAGACTGTACACCTCTCAAAGCACACCACTGCAGGATCTCCTCAATCTGAGGTTCAAGGCTCTCAAATCTAGTACCCACCCACCGTATCTCTCATTCATTCCATCATTCATCGCATGTGTGGTAGCTGGGCAGCAGGGTTAGACTTGCTGGTACTTCTCCACATTCCACAGCAAGGACGTGCTTGCTATCAAGTCCCTACCTGAACAGGCCAGGCCCCACCCAGATACACATACATGTCTGAAAACCTTTGGCCTCAGGCTCAGCCCTGCACGCTGCTGAGTCAGCCCTGACCAAGTTTGTCAGTGGACTGGGAGCCCCACCCTGTCTCCCTGTGGCCTAGATCACTTGCTCTGCTCTAAATCCACTGTGAACCATAATCCAAAGGGCAGTCTGAATGACTCAAACTACGGCACACTGTATGAGCCGCCCCAAACCACAGGCCACCCCCAACTCGAAGCTACCAAACCCCACAGTAGTTTAAGATCTTTGTAACTTCTTCCCACGTTTATAGTCATTTTTAAATATGTCTTCTATCCTATGACTCACGGTGTGTGGAGCGAATAGTACAGTTAAGCGCACAGACACTGCAGTTAAACCAAGCTTGCTCTGCCACTTATTCACTGTGTAACTTATCTGTGCCTTCTTCCTTACTGGCAAAATGGCAACAGTAATTGTACCTATGAAGTAGAGTAATTGAGAAGACAAATGAATTTAAAAGGTAAAGCTCATGGAACAATGAACATAGAACACATTCCAGATATTACTTCTATAAACAAAATGTGGTATATCCACACAGCAGAACATGATTAAGCTATAAAAAGAAATAAAGTACTGTTACGTGGATAACCTTAAAAATATTATGCTGAGTCAAAAGAGCCAGACACAAAAGGTCACCTATTACACAATTCTATTTTTATGAAATGTCCAGCACAGGCAAATCCATAGATTCAGAAGGGAGATTTTTGACTGCCAAGGGCTGTTGGGTGGGGGTGGGTGTCGGCGGGGGGAGTGACTGCTAATGGGTATGGGTTTTTTTGTTTTTTTGGGTTTTTTGATATAGAGTCTTACTCTGTCGCCCAGGCTGGAGTGCAGTGGCACGATCTCGGCTCACTGCAACCTCCGCCTCTTGGGCTTAAGCAAATTCTCCTGCCTCAGCCTCCTGAGTAGCTGGGACTACAGGCACATGCCACCATGCCCAGCTAATTTTTGTATTTTTAGTAGAGATCGAGTTTCACCATGTTGGCCAGAATGGTCTCCATCTCCTGACCTCGAGATCCACCCACCTCAGCCTCCCAAAGTGCTAGGACTATAGGCGTGAGTCACCGTGCCCGGCCGGCAGGGTATGGGGTTTCTTTTGGGGGCAATAAAAATATTCTAAAATTAAAAAGCGATCATTGTGAATTTTATATATATACTAAAACCACTAAATTATATACTTTTTTCTTTCTTTTTTTGAGACAGAGTCTTGCTCTGTCACCCAGGCTGGAGCGCAGTGGCACGATCTCGGCTCACTGAAACCTCCACCTCCCAGGTTCAAGCGATTCTCCTGGCTCAGCCTCCAGAGTAGCTGGGATTAAAGGGATGCACCGCCATACCCCGCTAATTTTTGTATTTTTTTTTGTAGAGACAGGATTTTGCCATGTTCGCCAGGCTGGTCTCAAACTCCAGACCTCAAGTGATCTGCCTGCCTTGGCTTCCCAAAGTGCTGGGATTACAGCTGTGAGCCACAGCGTCTGGTCTATACTTAAAAGATTATTATTATTTATCTTCCTCCTCTATGAGCTACTCCAAGAGTGCCAAGTCTTATTGCTGTATCCTCTAAAGTATCCAACACAAAGCAAGACATGCTAACTGTCAAATAAACTAAGTAACCAATGACAAATGTGGAGCCAACATTTTCTAGGAAACATCAACGAAGACTAGAACAACTGGGCGGCTTCGAGGAATGACTGGCAAACTTGGGCAAAGTTTTATCCCCCAGGCATCTGGAGTCGTGCCAGTGTACACTGATTCACTGTGGCTGAGGGTCAAGGGCAGGTTCTGCCAACAGGGAAAATGATCAGAAAGCAGAACTCAGACCAGTTCAGGGAGATCAAACAGGGAGCGAGACACCTCCTTCATCCTTTCAACCAGGATTCATATTCAGAGACACCATTCAGCATGCACAGCATCCACTCCCAAAGGGCAGACCAGATCTATTTGTATGGTCACTCTTCCATCGACGTAATTACTAAAAAGTGAATGAACTGGAAAGAAAGGTTGTGAGGAGAAAGAACCCCACAGGAAACAAACAGCCCTTATTTCAAAGCAGCAGGTTTTTGCTTGCTTTGTTTTTTGCTTGAACTGGCAGTCAGTAAAGAATTTTTTTTTTTTCTTTTTTTTTTTGAGACGGAGTTTCGTTCTTGTTACCCAGGCTGGAGTGCAATGGCGCCATCTCGGCTCACCGCAACCTCCGCCTCCTGGGTTCAGGCAATTCTCCTGCCTCAGCCTCCTGAGTAGCTGGGATTACAGGCACACGCCACCATGCCCAGCTAATTTTTTGTATTAGTAGAGACGGGGTTTCACCATGTTGACTAGGATGGTCTCGATCTCTTGACCTCGTGATCCACTCGCCTCGGCCTCCCAAAGTGCTGGGATTACAGGCTTGAGCCACCGCGCCCGGCCAGAATTTTTAAATATATTCTAGCCCTCAGCTGAGCCACCCTTGCAACCTGTTTCATATACGGGTTCTAGAGGTCATTTCATAGCAGAAAATTTTAAAGGAGGGAAAAACAGAAGAGGGAGAAACAAGCAATTGCCTCAAACAAGGAAAACAGTCCATTTCATAGTGAAAAGAAAAAATAGGCTGGGTGCAGTGGCTCATGCCTGTAATCCCAGCATTTTGGGAAGCCGAGGCAGGTGAATCATGAGGTCAGGAGTTCGAGACTAGTCTGGCAAACATGGTGAAACCCTGTCTCTACTAAAAATACAAAAAACAAACAAACAAACAAACAAAAAAAACAGCTGGGTGTGGTGGCAGGTGCCTGTAATCCCAGCTACTCAGGAGGTTGAGGCAGGAGAATCGCTTGAAACCAGGAGGCAGAGGTTGCAATGAGCCGAGATCACACCACTGCACTCCAGCCTGGGCAACAGGAGCAAAACTCCATCTCAAAAAAATAAAAATAAAAACTAGATTCTGTTTCTTGCACCTTTTCAAATCCAAAAGTATTAAATATAGGAAATGTAAAACAGTGAGTGCAAAATAGAAACCAATGTCCATTTGTTAGTATGGTTAACATAATCGAGACACGGATGGCTTCCAGAAGCAGGTGAAGACCAGCTGACTGTCAAATTCTCAAATTTTGCCCTAGAATTTTCAGAATGAGCTCCCCACCACTGACCTCCCCAACCTTCCAGTCACTTTAACCAAGACGCCTATCATTCTCTGTCTGTAGCATTCTCACTGCATTTACAAATTACTCCAGGTTTCCCTGTTCCTACTTTCAGGACCACTTGGAAATCCAGATTCTTTAAAGTGCTTTTAAATATATCCCATCATCTTTAATTTCTGTTAGCTATGCTTCTTTCTCCTTATCACTGTCCTAAATCCAGTTTTCAGTTCTCTCTCCCTCTGAGACCATTTTCATTGCCTTTGACCTGGTTTATATTTAGTATATTGACTTTTTGATCCATCTTCCACATAGTCCCAGCATTATAAATGGACAAATGAATGAAAGAAGCCTAGACTCCTTAACTTGGCCTTTGAGACCAACCACACCCACCAACCACATTACCCCTCTAGGGTCTTCTCCCACTTCAGGACACCTCACTCCATCTCTCTACATCAGCCAGTAGTCATTCAATTTCATGATGACCCCATAAGAATTTAACACTCCTTTCTTTAGGAGGCACTTTTGTGACAAATGGTTTTTCACACTAAGGTAGCATTTAATATAAGGTAACTTTTATCACTGGACACACCTATGGAGTTTCAGCTCACTGCAGATTTAACCATGTCTTATATATAATGCCTTATTGTACCTCTAAGTACCCATAATGGGCCAAAATAAGCAGTTATAACAATAGCGGTGGTGTTCCCACCTGAGTGTCACTCAGTGAATGCACACTGAATATATAAATGAATGAATGAACTCAACAGAAAAATGCTGAATATATTTATTTTGTACTATACTAAATATTTCACATACATTTCTGAGTTTTTTTTTTAATTCTCAAAAGACTTACAGGTACAGGTGCACCTTGTTTGATGGTGCATTGCTTTATTGTGCTTCTTAGATAATTGTGTTATTTTACAAATTGAAGGTCTGTGGCAATCCTGTGTCGAGGAAGTGAGCACCATTTTTCTAACCGCATGGTTCACATGTGTCTCTGGGTCACATTATGGTAATTCTCTTCATCTTTCAAATGTTTCCACTGTTATTACACTTTATGGTGATCTGTGATCTTTGATGTTATTACTGTAATTGTCTTGGGGCAGTATGAATCACACCCATAGTGTGTTCTGACTGCTCCACAGTCAGCTGTTACCCCAGCTCTCTCCCTTCCCGTTGGCTTCCCTATTCCTTGAGACATAACAACTTTGAAGTTAGGCCAATGAATAATCCTACAGTGATCTCTAAGAGTTCAAGTGAGTGGAAGAGTTACATGTCCTTCACCCTAAGACGAATGATAGAAATGGTTAAGCTTAGTGAGGAAGGCATGTCAAAAGCTGAGATGAGCTGAAAGTAGGCCTCTTGTGCCTAACAGTTAGCCAAGTTGCAAATGCAAAGGAAAAGTTCTTGAAGGAAATTAAAAGTGGTACTCCAGTAAACACATGAATGATAGCAAAGTTAAACAGCATTGTTGTTAACAGGGAGAAAAATTTAGTGGCCTAGACAGAATACCAAAAGCCAAAGTCCAATCCAGAGCAAGGCCCTCTCTTCAATCCTCTCAGAGCTGACAGAGGTGATGAAGCTGCAGAAGAAAAGTTTGAAGCTAGAAGAAGCTGGCTCACGAGATTTAAGGAAATAAGTCATTTCTATAACATAAAAGTGTAAAGTGAAGCCACCAGTGCTGACGTGGAAGCTGCAGCAAGTTATCCAGAGGCTCCAGCTAAGATAGCTGATGAAAGTGGCTATAGTAAACCACAGCTTTTCAATGGAGATGAAATGGTCTTGTATTCGGAGAGGATGTCAATATAACTTCCATTGTCTGAAAGACTGGTTAACGCCTGGCTTCAAAGTTTCAAAGGGTGGGCTGACTCCTGTCAGGAGCTAATGCAGCTGGTGACTTTAAATGTAAGCCAATGCCCATTTACCATTCCAAAAATCCTCAGGTCTTTAAGAATTATGCTAAATCTACTCTGCCTGTGCTCTATAAATGGAAAAACAAAGGCTAGATGACAACACATCTGTTTACAGCATGGCTTACTGAATATTTTAAGCCCACAGTTGAGACCCACTGCTCAGAGAAAAAGATTCCTTTCAAAATATTTCTGCTCATTGACAATGTACTTGGTCACTCAAGAACTCTGATGGAGATGTACAATAAGACTAATGCTGTTTTCATGGTCTGCTGATACAACATCCATTCTGCTAGTCATGTACCAATGAGTAATTTTGAAGTAAATTTGATGGCTGAGATGATTATCAGCATTTTTTAGCAAGTATTCCCCTGCCCTCCCAAGACAGTCTTGCTCTGTCACCCAGAGCTGGAGTGCAATGGCACGATCTCAGCTCACTGCAACCTCCACCTCCTGGGTTCAGGCAATTCCCCTGCCTCAGCCTCCGAGTAGCTGGGATTACAGGCGCACCATCATGTCCAGCTAACTTTTGTACTTTTAGTAGAGATGGGGTTTCACCATGTTGGCCAGGCTGGTCTCAAACTCCTGACCTCATGATCTGCCCACCTCGGCCCCACAAAGTGCTGAGATTATAGGAGTAAGCCACCTCACCCAGCCAGCCAATAAGGCATTTTTAAATTAAGATATGTACGTTTTTAGACAAAGTATTATTGTACACTTAATAGACAACAGTATAGGGTAAACATAACTTTTATATGCACTGGGAAACAAAAAATTTGTGCAATTCATTTTATTGCAATATTCACTTTCTAGTGATGGTGTGGAACTGAACCCACAATATCTCTGAGGTATGCCTCTATGCAGTATCATCTCCATTTTACAAATAAGGAAACTGAGGTTCCAGTTTCTAAAATCATAGAGTCAAAACACAGAAGTGCCAGGATTCAGTACTAGGTCCATTTACTCCAGAACCTATTCTCTTGATGACTAACCTTCTCTCCAGTTTCCCGCTCCTCCTTTTCTACCTCCTTCATTTATAGAATAGAAGATGAAGCTTCAAAGAAGTTATAAAGCAAGACAGGCTGAGCATGGTGGCTCATGCCTGTAATCCCAGCACTTTGGGATTACAGGCTCAAGCGATCCTCCTACCTCAGTCTCCCAAATAGCTGGACTAGAGATGCACTCCACCAAGCCCAGCTAGTTTTTGTATTTTTTGTAGAGGTGGGTTTCAGCATGTTGCCCAGGCTGTTCTTGAACTTCTGGGCTCAAGCAATCTGCCCATCTGAGCTTCCCAAAGTGTTGGAATTACCAGTATGAGGTCAGGAGTTTGAGACAAGCCTGGCCAACATGGCAAAACTCCATCTCTATTAAAAATACAAAATTACAAAAATTAGCTGGGCGTGGTGGTGCAAACCCGTAATTCCAGCTACTCGAGGGCTGAGGCAGGAGAATCACTTGAACCCAGGAGGCAGAGGTTGCAGTAAGCCAAGATCATGCCACTGCTCTCCAGCCTAGGTAGTGGAGCAAGTCTCTGTCTCAAACAGTAAATAAACAATAAATAAGAAAATAATAATAATAAAGCAAGACAAAGGCAGAATCAGAGACCTACATGCTGTCATGTTTCCAATGTTCAGAACAAAATCAATCAAAGGAGACTCTGATTGCATGCAGAGGGGATGCTCTGGTCTTATTAGAGGTCTGGTTTGAGGCAGTAAGATATAGTCCCTTGCACACAGACTCTAACACTAGACCTGTAGACTCCACAATTAGGTTTAAAATTCAGCTGCTATTCTTTTCAACTAACTATGCAATCTTGGGCAGATCACTTCACTACTCTAAATTTCAGTTTTCCCATGGGTTAAATGAGAATCACAGTGCCTACCCTACCAGATTCTATAGGGAGAAACAAGGAAACAGGGGAAGTAGGCAATAAGCACCATGAGGAAGAGACCCAGTTAATCTTTTTCACGGCTCTCCCTCAGCACCCGGCATTGCCCTTGGCATGCTTTCTGAAATCTGATCACAAGGTGTTTTTGGTTTTTTTCTCTTGAGACAGTCTTGTTCTTTCACCCAGGCTGGAGTGCAGCGGTGTGATCTCAGCTCACTGCAACCTCTGCCTCCCAGGCTGAAGTGATCCTCCCACCTCTCAAATAGCTGGACTACAGATGCACTCTACCAAGCCCAGCTAATTTTTGTATTTTTTGTAGAGGTGGGGTTTCCCCACGTTGCCCAGGCTGTTCTTGAACTTCTGGACTCAAACAATCTGCCCATCTGGGCCTCCAAAAGTGTTGGGATTACAGGTGTGAGCCACTGTGCCTGGCCAAATCACAGCATTTTTGGTTCTTCTCTTATCTACTAATTATCTTCTGTCTATTTGAGATCTAAGTATAGGAAATGATTTAAAAAGAAAAATAGTAACAATGATCATGACATTATTATCACCCTAAAACATAAGCAAAGGAAGAAAAGATCACATACTACAGTCAGCAAACAAGAAAATAAAAAAGGACTTGCACTTCATTACAGCTGCTGTGACTGTATTTTTTCATATTGAGAGAGACTTAAAGGTAGAAAAAAGAAAGGCAAACAGAAATATGAATAAATAGATTAAGAAACCCAGCTGATGTTCTAACTATTTAATCAAAAACAACAGGCCTTGCAAAATAAATTGGAAGATCTGCTCAGAGAGAAGCAATTGAAGGCTCAAATTGAACAGTCTCAGCAATTTGTGGGAGAAGAGATATTCTGAAATGGCATAATGTAAGAACAAAGAACAAAGCATTTTTATCTGGCTCCCAAACAATTAAATGAACCTGCCAATTCCATGTGGAAGATGGGCTTTAAAGAACTGCAGTCGAGTCAAGGGAACATTCAAAGTCAACCAGAATTCATTAGACGCCAGAGGAGAAACAGCTACAGATTTCTAAACAGGCATCTCCAATTCAGGCCAGAAGGAGACCAGGGCAGCCTAGAGCTGCTGGAGACTCAAAGAGAAACCATTTTTTTTTTTTTTGAGACAGAGTTTCGCTCTTGTTACCCAGGCTGGAGTGCAATGGCACGATCTCGGCTCACCGCAACCTCCGCCTCCCGGGTTCAGGCAATTCTCTCCTGCCTCAGCCTCCTGAGTAGCTGGGATTACAGGCACGCTCCACCATGCCCAGCTAATTTTTGTATTTTTAGTAGAGACGGGGTTTCACTATGTTGACCAGGATGGTCTCGATCTCTTGACCTCGTGATCCACCCGCCTCGGCCTCCCAAAGTGCTGGGATTACAGGCGTGAGCCACCGCGCCCGGCCAAAACCACTCTTTTATCCCTTTCAGCATCCACATCTTGCCCAACTTCTGGACCCAGTTCCTCCCATAGGCATTACTAGTCCACATGTACATAATCCCTGTGGAGTTACGGAAATGAGGCTAAAGAGAAAAAAATTCCTGGTTGTGGGCCAGGAAGGTGTATGATCAATCCTGACTCTGCCTTCCATGCAGTCAGGGAGGAAGATTCTTCAAGAATCCTCCTTCTGAGACCATCTTATCTGTGACATGGGACAAAGGTGAAAACACACTGCACAAGGAATTCAGTTCATAAGTCAATGGATCTGGCAAAATCACACATGATAAAAGTGGCCTTAGGCCAGGCACGGTTGCTCACGCCTATAATCCCAGCACTTTGAGAGTCTGAGGAGGGCGGATCACCTGAGGTCAGGAGTTTGAGACCAGCCTGACCAACCTGGAGAAACCCCATCTCTACTAAAAATACAAAAATTAGCCAGGCATGGCGGTCCATGCCTGCAATCCCAGCCACCAGGGAGGCTGAGGCAGGAGAATCGCTTGAACGCACAAGTGGACGTTGTGGTGAGCCAAGATCGTGCCATTGCAATCCAGCAGGGACAACAAGAGCCAAACTCTGTCTAAAAAAAAAAAAAACAAAAAACAAAACCAAAACAAAACAACGTCCAAAAAAAGTGGCCTTGGAAACCTGTAAATTCACTGAAAAGGTAGGGTTGGCATGTTTTAATGCATATGTCATAAGAGACACATGGGACCTGAGGCCAAAAGAGAGAGAAAAGAGAACAGACTTAAGTCTCCCATGAGCCATCTCCTGCCCCTCAGCACTGCCTCATGGTTGGGGCTCCCGACCCCACATCACCAGCATCATTTCCATTGCTCTCACTCTCTCAATTTTTTCCAAGTCATATTCCTGTACTTTAAAGGACATAAAATATAACTTCATACTATAATTCCTGTCTGAATCCTAGGGATGTCTGAATATCAATACATCAAAACAAAGGTGAATGCACTATGCAAACAACAAAGTATTTTACAAATAATGTTATTCCTTTGACATGTTGTAAACTTCTGCAGATCAGGATTCACATTTCCCCCTTAGTATTTCTAGTATTTAATATTGAATGCCTATCATGCTTTCTAGGCACTCAATTTAAAAAATGGACAGACAGATGGAGCTACGAATCAACCAGCCCTGAATGCACAGTCTGCTGCAGGTTATAAAGGGCACAAGGTATGTTCCCAGGCTTGTCATTTAACTGCTCACAATCTAGTTGGAGACGATATCATCCCAGGCAGAAGACAGTGTCAAAGACAATAGACCTTTATTTACAGATATGCAGGTATTGCAAAATAGACTGTTTACAGGGTACAAACCATCAGCACAAACCATGGAACAATCTGTGAGCTGGGATCATCCACAAAGGATTTCTGTGCATGGTGAGAATTTTATCATACAAAATGGAAAAACCCTGGCGCCACAAAAGCTCTTAGGAATCAGTTATTCAACTTTCTGATTTTAAGGTTGAGAAAACTAAGGCTTTGGAAGGGTTTCGTGTGTGCTGGTCTCACAGAGCAACTTCCTCAGCAAAGTCATGCTGGCCGACTCCAACATCGTCACCACAAAGCCCAGGGACCAGAGGGATCCCTGTCCATCCCTGAGCAGTACCACACAAGACAAAGCAAGTCTTGTTTCACTTCACTGAGAACAGCAGCAAAACAAGCCCGTCAAAAATATTCATTCCAGAATAATTTATTGAGCCCCATGAGGAAAAATGCTAGATAGCATTTGAAGAGTATACACATACCAATACATGCATACTCTCTCTTATCTTTCACTGTCTCTCAATCTCTCTCTCCTTCACATGGCTGCTGCCCACAATAGATCTGAGGCAGTGCCAGATGAGGAGCGGGGGAAGAAGACAGCACTTTTGCTGTCAGATCCTAAATTCAAATTTCACCTTCCCAGTAAGACCTCCCTCTTGAAATACCCTATTTAAAATTATAACCCCCATCCCTGCCCTACCCTCTAACATCCTACATGCGCATTTTTTCTCTCTCCCCTGAGTAAAGTAAGGGCTCCAGGCAACAATCTATGTGTTTTCTTCAGCACTTTATCCACAGCACCAAGCACAGAGACTAGGACATATCAGGTACTCAATAAAATGCCGTTTGAAAAGAATGAATAAACAAATGAATGAAAACAGAAATCAGAGGAAGCTTTGTGAAGAAGACACCATTTGAAATCACCTTTAAATGGATGGTGTTCAGAAAAAATAGACGTTGACAAGAACTGGGACCACAGTTAAACATCCCAGGTGGAAGAAACAACATGGAAGTATTTAGACGGGGAAGGGTGGGGCTGGAATCACACCAGTGAGGGGTTCCTTTGCCTGAAATGTAAGATGCATAAATGAAACTAAAGCAGAAAGGATGCAGAATGAAGCCCAAAATGTGCAAAGTGTATCAACAAGGGTGGAGGGCCACCACTCACTCTCAGGAGACCACCTTGGTGTCCCCAAAATTACACAGGCGCTGTTAGAAAGCCGTTCAGCTAGGGGTGGGGTGGATGATGATTCCTGAAAGCCAATGAATGCAGCACAGACCTCCAAACTGTTCCCCACATGGCCGAGTAGTTTTCTGAGCCAAAAGCCTCCCTCCCTCTTCACTCTTGGCCATGTGCTGACCAATCCAGAAAAGCCAACCAGGGTCTCCACACAGCAGAGCAGTTATTTTCTACCTCCGGTTCAGATTCATGCCACAAATTGCTGGGCAGAAATTTACCCTGACACAGAAGGCTCTTTTTAAAACTGGGGGATGATTTTATTTATTTATTTACTTTAATGTTGCAAAGACTGATCTGGGAAACAGTATATTTCAAAAGGAGAAAAATCATTAGCATGCATAAAAAATAAAGGCAGTAGAATATTGATTGTGGCAATTTAAGAAAGCTGGCACAATGCACCTCTCCAATTCACAGAAATTGAGAGAAAATATAGTCCACATTGCAAATTAAATGGAGATAGTGTGGCTTCAGGATGCAAGCAGTTGCTGAATATGCAGAGATAGTCTGCACATGCTGCCAGCCCGCCCTGGGAGCCCGCTCTGCCAGCAGAAGTGGGAGATTATCAAGTCTTGAGAAAAAGCAAGGTCTGGGGCAACATCCCCTCCTTATGTCCCTGTCTCAGAGGGCAACAATCCAGACACAGGTATTCCAGACACAGCTGAAACAAACCCATAAACACCACAGAGGAACTCAATCAATATTTTAGTGAGAAAGGTTTTAAATACCAAGTCTATGTATTTATCTTCCTTTATTCAGTAAACAAAAGCAGAATGATAAAAATAATAATATAATCTGATGATTTCTTTTTTTTGAGACAGAGGTTGGCTCGTTACCCAGGCTGGAGCACAATGGCGCGATCTCGGCTCACGGCATCCTCCACCTCCTGGGTTCAGGCAATTCTCCTGCCTCAGCCTCCTGAATAGCTGGGATTACAGGCATGTGCCACCATGCCCAGCTAATTTTTCGTATTTTTAGTAGAGATGGGATTTCACCATGTTGACCAGGATGGTCTCGATCTCTTGACCTCATGATCCACCTGCCTCGGCCTCCCAAAGTGCTGGGATTACAGGCGTGAGCCACCACGCCCGGCCTAATCTGATGATTTCTAAAGTGCTAGACTAGTTTAAAAGAAAGAGCATTGGCCAGGCGTGGTGGCACACGCCTGTAATCCCAACACTTTGGGAGTCCGTGGTGGGCAGATCACCTGAGGTCAGGAGTTTGAGACCAGCCTGGCCAACATGGTGAAACTGTGTCTCTACTAAAAATACCAAAACTTAGCCGGGTGCAGTGGCAGGTGCCTGTAATCCCAGCTACTCAGGAGGCTGAGACAGGAGAATCGCTTCAACTTAGGAGGCAGAGGTTGCAGTGAGCCGAGATCGCACCATTGCACTCCAGTCTGGGCAACAAGAGCGAAACTCCATCTCAAAACAAAAAACAAACAAACAAAAAAGAAAGAGTATTAAACTAGAAACTACAAGGCTTAACATCGTTCATGGTTTAGGTGGACACGCAAGTGACCTCAGGCAAATCAATGGACTTCTTCGGGTCTCAGCTTCCCTTGCTGACTGCATCTTAGCTAAAATTAAATGGGAATTACTGTAACAACTCTACAAGTTGATACTATTATTAACCCAATTTTACAAAACACTTTCTCCAAAGTCACTAACAAGAGATGGAGCCATGTACACAAATCTGTCTGACTTCTGGGGCTCATGTTCTCAGTCCTTCAAGTTATCATCTCCAAGTCTCCTGTGGTTCTGGTTCTGACCATCTATGCATTCATTCAAATAGAAAGGGGCTGGGACTGCCAGCATCTACATGCATCTAATTAGTACCCAAGTGTCAGAGGAGACCCCGCTAAATGGTATGAGAGAGCTGCATCCTCCTCAGTTGTCTAGAGTAACAGTACAAAATCCTAAAGCCTATTCCATAGCCATCCCCAAATTAGGTCTGGGTCCTGCTCTGATAAGGTGTCTGGGAAAGAAGCAGCAGCATGGTGACCCTTAACATAGACCCATTTCTACCATAAACCATGTCTCTGCTCTCCCCCCACAACAATCCATTATCGTACAAAGTGCAATGACAACATTATGATAAAAGTGTTTCCACGAACTGGGGCAACAGGCCAAGTACAGCTGAGTAAACTATAATCATAAAAGAGCCAAGCCCTGGTCTTGGGGTCAAAATGCTCAATGAGAGGAACACGGTTTAGCAACATTACATGAAACCAACGGTAAATTCAAATGTTTCAAGAGTGTGCTTTGGCAGCCAAGACTGTGTGACTAAAGCTGCAGGAATAGAAGTAGACTCTCTGGAAGGAAATGTATCTGCTTTGATCCGTGCTGCTCTTACCATACCTGTTTCAACCAACACCCTGAAAGTTCTGTCAGTGTGGGGGAAGTGTGGTAAGGAAACTAGAGACTGGATGAAGATTTGAAGGAACTGGGAATATTCAGAGAGGAGGCCAGGAGCAGCATCTTAAAAACTTAAAGCTCTCTCTCTCTCTCTCTGAAACTTGAAGAAGATTGCATTCCATATTGATTCTAATTGTAGAATAATAGGACAGCAGGGAGATGAATTTGGGTTCAATCATAACGATAATTCTCAGAAAGCTGCTGCCCAAACATGGAAATTTGCCTCTAGAAGAAGTAACTTCCTCAGGGTGCTGAAACAGAGGCTGGGCGACCATTTAGAGGACAGACTGAGGAGCTAAGGAGTCAAGATTCCATAAGATTGATGTACTGTTGTCAGTTGAATCGTGTCCTGCAAAACAGATATGTTCAAGTCCTAACTCTCCCTGCTCCTTTAGCTGTAACCTTATTTGGTAATAGAGTCTTTGTGGAAGTAATCATGTTAATATGTGGTCATGCTGAATTAGGGTGAGCCCTGAATCCAATGACTCATACACTTAAGAGAAAAAGGATATTTGGACGTGGACACATACACAGACGGGAGATGGCTGTTGTGGTTCCATTTGGGCTGCTATGACAAAGTATCTTAAACTGGTAATTTACAAACAATGTTAATGTATTGTTCATAGTTCTTAGGGCTGGGAAGTCCAAGGTCGAGGCACTGGCAGATTCTGTGCCTGGGGAGGGCTTGCTCTCCGATTCAAAAAGTGGTGCCTTGCTGCTGCATACTCCCATAGCAGAGGGGAGAACAAGCTCCTTGAGGCCTCTTTTATAAGGGCACTAATCCCACTGACAAGGGCAGAGCCCTCATGACCTAATCACCTCCTGAAGTTCCCATCTTTCAATACGATTGCACTGGGGATTAGGTTTCAATATATGAATTTTGAGGGGACACAAACATTTCAGCCCATAGCAGTGGTTATAGAGGCAGAAACTGAAGCATTACAGCTGCAAGACAAGGAACACCAAGGACTACCAGCAGCCACCAGAAGCTAGGAAGAGGCAAGGAAAACTCTCCTCTAAAGGCTTCAGAGGCAGCACCGGCCTGCCAGCTCCCTGAGTTCAGACTTCCAGACTCCAGAACTGAGAGACAACACATTTGTTTTAGGCCACCCATTGGTGGTAATTTGTTATAGCAGCCCTAGAAAGCTAACGCATACACTGATGCCCAACTCGGTGACATTCTGACTATATCTACAGGACTAATAGTTGTTTTCCAAGTGGGAAATATGATGGGGCACTAACGTTAATTCTTGAATCAAAAGGAACAATAGCACATGGTGTAAGTTTGGTTTTTTCTTTTTAGTTCATTCATACACTTATTAAACATTTACTGAGTATTTAATATGTGACGAAACTTCTGCAGTCCCCTAAGAAGACAAGGATGAAGAGGACATGATTCCTGTCCTCAAAGAGCTCACTGTCACTACACAGTCTGAATGTTTGTGTCCTCCCAAAATTCATATTGAAACCCTAATCACCAAGGTGATGATCATTAGGTGATGGAGCCTCCAGGAAGTGTCTAGGTCATAAAAGCAGAGCCCTCGTGAATGGGATTTCTGCACTTGAGACTTCAGACAGCCCCCTTTCTCTTCCATCATGTGAGGACACAGTGAAACGACAGCTGTCTATGAACCAGGAAAGGAAGGCTCACCAGACACAAAATCTGCCAGAGCCTTGATCTTAATTAACCCTTCCAGACTCTAGAACTCTGAGAAATTAATTTCTGAGGTTTATAACCCACCCAGTCTATGACACTTCATTATAGCAACCTGAATGGACTAAGACACTCCCCACCAAGAAAATGTGGAAACATGACAGCTGTCTTTACCACAGCAGCAGACGCCGAGACAGAGGCAATTACGGAGGTAACAGAAGTGAAGAATAATCCTCTGTAGCAGTGGGTATCAGGGAAGACTTTTTGTAAAGTTCACATTTGTGCTAGATCTTTAAAAAGTAGGTGTCCTCCAGGTGAGCAAGGGAGGGAAGTACTTTCTAGGCATGTCAAAAGGCCCTGGCCTGACTCTTCCAGATATAGACAAATATGGGGTATAAGGAGGGAAGAACAAGAAATAAACCTCGAGAGCTGTGCTAAAGCACCTCAGCTTGTGTGTGAACTAGTCCAGGAAACTCCACAGGTGCTGGGACGGTTCTCTTTTTAATGTTATTATCATTATTGTTATTGCAGAAATGGGGTCTTGCTTGTTGTCCAGGCTGCTCTTGAACTACTGGCCTCAAGCGATCCTCCTGCCTTGCCCTCCTAAAGAACTGGGATTACAAGTGTGAACCACCGTGCCTGGCCCCAACTCCAATGTTTTTTTTCTCTTGTGACACAGAGTTTCACTCTTGTCACCCAGGCTAGAGTGCAATGGCAGGATCTCAGCTCACTGCAACCTCTGCCTCCCAGGTTCAAGCAATTCTCCTGCCTCAGCCTCCCAAGTAGCAGGGATTACGGGCACCTGCCACCACATCCAGCTAATTTTTGTATTTTTAGTAGAGATGGGGTTTCACCAAGTTGGCCAGGCTGCTCTCGAACTCCTGACCTCAGATGATCTGCCCGCCTCAGCCTCCCAAAGTGCTATAATTACTGGTGTGGCCCACCGCATCTGGCCCCATTTTTAAGAGTTATAGTCAGTGACTACCCTCTCACCCAGAGCACTGTTATTTCTACTGTTTCATTTTCAGAGTGACTCCAGTTCCATATTCCTCCTCCTACACTGCTTATATACCCATCTTGCAGTTTCAATAGGAATATTAAAACTTGAAATACTCACAGATGAAAAACCAGACAGAAGACACCTCAGATGGTTTTCCCCACCCCCAACAGATTTTTAATTCATTCACTTCTCCTCAATCCGGCATATGGAGAAGGGAGAGGCTGAAATGAAAGTAACAGTTGCTTCTCAACAGTGAAGGAGGATGAGGATGTCAGTGTGCTGCACTTGACAGCTGTGAGTGATCTCAGAACATAATTACGTAACCTCTTGTGCGTGGAGCTTTCTACCCTTCCAGAATACTCTCATGTGTCCCTGGGCTTTATTCTTACAGCAACCCAGGGAGCTGATCAACATGAATGAGGCTGGAAAGAGGCTCAGAGGTTAGGTAAGCTGCAAGGTAAAGGATGGCCCAAGATTAGACCTCAGTCTCCTCCTCCCAGGATGCTGTCACCTTGCTTAGTTTTGCTTGATTTTCATATGAAGCATGTAGAAGGGCTTGTAGGATTGTATATTGGGGAAATGGTGCAGCAGGGGTATGGAGAAATTATTCAAAGTGCATGCACAAACATTCCACTGGAAGGGCAAAAAGAGCAAGTACTGCTTTGCTTCATCTTACAAGTAAAAGGCACTTCAGAAACATGATCAAAATAACCACACCTCTGCATTCTGAATTTGGGAGTCCTAAGAGTTAAGGATAAAGTGAGAATTGAAGTTGTACGATGCCTGTGGCTGTGATGAAGCTTGGAGAGCAGATACGGTCTACCAGGCCCCCTCCCAATCTTCTCCAACCCCCACCCCACCCTCACCATCCTTCTGTGCTCAACATATGATTGTCCATTTCAGCCACCTTCAAGAAGTTGCTGATCCCTGCCTGTAATCTCAGCAGTTTGGGAGGCTGAAGGCGGGAGGATCGCTAGAGCCCAGGAGGTTGAGAACAGCCTAGGGAACATAGTAAGACTCTGTCTCTACAAAAAAACAAAAACATAGCTGGGTGTGATGGCTTATGCCTGTAGTACCAGCCACTGCTGAGGCGGGAGGATTGCTGGGGCCTGGGAGGTCGCTGAGGCTGCAGTGAGCCACGATTGCACCAGTGCACCACAACTCTGGCCTGGGCAACAAAGGAAGACCCTGTCTTTAAAAAAAGAAAAAAAGTTTCTGATTCCAAAGGTAATGATGAAATCAACCCATCAGATACTGAGACTAGAGCCACTGACCCTTGTGTACCAACAGATTTTTCTTCTTAAATATAATTACTTCAAGCTAATTGTTCATCTCCAAGGCTCAGAATTTCCCCCAAATGCTCAGGTTAGGAAAACAACGGCAAACTTTAACTATATACTAAAATTACACTTTACAGGTGTTAAGCAGGAATCACATTCTTCCTGAAGGAACTAAAAACATCACTGGCAAAGTCTCTTTAATTTGCTAGGATTAAAAAACAAAAGAACATCAATTAGATTGCATCTTCTGGTTAGAAGACCTCTCTCTGATTTATAAGGGAGTTGATGTAAGGAAATCAAAGAATGTTTCATTTAACTAATTTCTTCACCTCAACCTACTCCCCAGCCCAGTATGTATGGTTTTGAGATTTCTTTTTATCTGATTTGTAATGTTAAAGATACATTGCATCTCAGCATGCATGCGTATGTAGACATGCACAGACACATCCACATTTAATTCTGAATTGTTAATTTATTCTTTCTCAGGTCCCCTAGGTCATAAACAAATTCTAAATTAACATAACTGTCTTGCATATCCATGAAGACTGCCTGGTTTTGAGGCACAATACACGAAATGTAAGAATATTAAAAAATAATAATAATTGTCCTCACACTTGGTAAAAGATAACTCAGGAGAGAAGAAAGTTCCCATCATTAGGAGACTTAATTGGATTTCTGACCAATTGCTAAAATACCCTCCATGATCATGTGCTCTGACCATCTCTCCCCTCCTGCTTCAGACACCTAGAAACAGACATCAAGTCCTATGTGAGGAAAGAACGTCAATTTTTCTTCCTCCCAGAAGGGAGAAGGAATGGAGAAAGCTGTTTTCCCTTCCTCTCTGCTCTCTTCCTTGTGTGCATGCATGCACACCAGATGGTGTGAAGCCGCAGGTTGGAGGGAGATAATAAACCCAGAAAATATTGCAATATTAGGTTATAAAATGACTTTCCAACAGGCATGCATCAGTGGCCCACTAATTAATGGGAGGAGTTTTGGGTAGAGGGGAAGAAAAGATTGCCCGACAAGGAACTGTAATCCTCAGTCCTTTGTACCCCAACCTCCACACCCTGCCCAGGGAGCAAAAATGCAACAAGAAAAGATGCCCTCTACAACTCAATCAAAAAAGGCTCTCCCTCTCTCTCTCTCTCTGGCTGAGAAAGGTATCCTAGCTCCCAGCAGAGCCAAGGAGACTGAGGCTGATGCAAAGCAGCTCCCTGGACACTGACAAACAGGATTTTGCCAGCATCTTATTTGCAAAGAAAAAACAATATACCCTGGCTGTTACCCCACTATGTACCCCATGGCTCAGTGACACGGAGCAAAAGGAGACAGTGGCAAAACGTGGTGAGTACATGTAATCCCAGCACTTTAGGAGGCCGAGGCGGGTGGATCACAAGGTCAGAAGTTCAAGACCAGTCTGGCCAACATAGTGAAACCCTGTCTCTACTAAAAATACAAAAAAATTAGCCAGGTGTAGTGATGTGCACCTGTAATCACAGCTACTTGGGAGGCTGAGGCAGGAGAATCTCATGAACCCAGCAGGCAGAGGTTGAAGTGAGCCGAGATTGCGCCATTGCACTGCAATCCAGGTGACAGTGCGAGACTCTGTCTCAAAAAAAATAAATAAATAAAGTGGTGATTACAGGTACTCTGGCTGGGTAGGGTATGGGTTTCTGTCCCGGTTGTTTATTTTTATTTTATTTCCAAAACAAGGGCTTAGAGAAATTAGACTAATTGCTGCTCCTCTCAGGCCTCAGGTTTTTAATCTGAGAAAAGGCTACATGACTAGACGGCCATGGCAGATGAAAGACGGCTGCATGCATATTCTTTGACACTCTCCCATCACTATCAAGAGGTAGGGGGTAGGTCCTGCGCCCTTGAATCTAAAGGGCTCTGTGACTGCTTGACCAACAGAGTAAGACGGAAGTGAGGGTTTGCTAGTTTTTGGCATTAGGCCTTAAGAAAGTGGCAGCTTCCACTTCGTATCTCTTGGAATGTTCTCTCTGGGAGCCCGGAACTTCCACTTAAGGAGGCTGACTTAGACTGGAGCTGTCATGCTGTGAGAAAGGCCAAGCTAATCACACAAAAAGGCTGGGAGTGGGGGAGGAAGAAAGACTGGAATGAGGGAAGGGGAGAAATGTTTGGTCAGCTATCAGCGGAGGTCCAGAAACCATAGAGCAATTGCAGGCCATCTGCTTTGTACCCTGTCTGAATTTCTGACTCAGAGAATCACCAGATATAATAAGGTATTGTCTTAAGCCACTAGGTTTTGGGGTAGATTTACACAGCAATCAGTAACTGATACAGGGACCTATAAATGCCCTTTTAGCCCTAACAACTCTTGAGTCTGTGACCTTCATGTGTGCCAGTGGTCCTCCGTCTCTAAGCCCATTCTCACTATGGCAGCCATATCTAAAAGTTAGAAGGGCTAGGCGCATGTTTATTTGAACTCTTATCATCTGACTCTTCAGAATCCATCTCTCCACTGAACTTGAAATAGAAGAGGCAGCTGGAGCAGGAGCGGAGAGAATCCCTTTGAAAATGCCGTGGGAGACAGAGCCAAGGAAAGGAAAGAAATAAGGACTAGTGACATCGTTTGACCCCTTTGATCAAGCCAGCACTACCCATGAACTTTTCACTGACAGTTAATAAATTACTGTTTTGCTTAAGCAAGTTTGTATTAACTTTTTTTTCTTTTTTGAACTTTGCTGCTGCTGACACTCCTGCTAGTTAATGGAAACAGCAGTTTCCCTTGCCCTTTTTTCCATTCCTAAATAATCCGTCATCAGTGGCAAAGTAAGGAATCATCTTAAAGTGGGGAAAAGATATATAGGAGAATTTTTAAATATATCAAGGCTCCATTTTGTGGTTCATAAAATGAAAAGGTTGGTCTGTGCTGTGCAACAGAAGGATGATCTCTCATATCCCTAGGATTCTATAAGTGCAACTCTTTCATACAATTCACTGCCACGTGCAATCATGAAAAATAAGATAACCCAACAGATTGATGTTGGTGGCTAAGCCAACTATCATACAAAGGACAGTGGGAAATGATGTAGCCAATGAAACGGTAAATTTGGGGACTATGCTACTAACTGGAACTGGAAATAATACATTAAGTAATTAGGTAAGCCACAGACTAGTTGTTAAAAGAAATATACCTGATTTCGAGGCGGGTGGATCACAAGGTCAAGAGATCGAGACCATCCTGGTCAACATGGTGAAACCCCGTCTCTACTAAAAATACAAAAAATTAGCTGGGCATGGTGGCGCGTGCCTGTAATCCCAGCTACTCAGGAGGCTGAGGCAGGAGAATTGCCTGAACCTAGGAGGCGGAGGTTGCGGTGAGCCGAGATTGCGCCATTGCACTCCACCTGGGTAACAAGAGCGAAACTCCGTCTCAAAAAAAAAAAGAAATATACCTGATTTAGTGACGAAATGAGTGGAAGAGTGAGGATCACTTGAGATCAGGAGTTTGCGACCAGCCTGGACAACATGGTAAAACCCCATCTCTACTAAAAGTACAAAAATCAGCTGAGTGTGGTGGCTCACACCTGTAATCCCAGTTACTCAGTAGGATGAGGCAGAAGAATTGCTTAAGCCAGGGAGGTGGAGGCTCCAGTGAGCTGAGGTGGAGCCACTGCACTCCTGCCGAGGTGACAGAGCAAGACTCCATCTCAAAAAAAAAAAAAGAAAAAAAGAAAAAGAAATAAGAGGAAGAGGCATCATGTGATAGGCTTGAGTAGTGGAAGAGGCTGACATAGTAAATAAAACAATCCAAAACCTGAAAGCTGGCTCCAGCTGAGGTCTGATGCTGTAACCATCCTGCCTCCCAATCACTGGAACAAACCCCAAGCACAACTATCCAGTCGTGTAGTGTGTGTCTGACTCAGCCGAGCCTCTAGTCACAGCTGGGTTTCCTGGCTTTGCCAAAGGAGAGTAAAAGCTGCCAATTACCCAGATTCTTACTGGCCTCTTTGCTCTGAAAACCCCCCATTTTCCTCCCCCTAAAAGGTCACTTGATCTCACCGTGCACTTGGGGCCATGTCCAGTTCTGCAGGAAGGAAGTGTGTCTGCCATCAATGAGCCTATTCCAGCCTGCACAGGACACAGCAACAAACCTGCCACTGACATTATCAATAATGAAAAACATCATTGCTCTTTGGGCAGCCATCCGCGCGGTCTGTAACCTGCCGCACTGAGCTAGGAAAGGTACTCAAACAGCAGGAAATAAGGGAGCTTCAGCCTTCAAATTATACTGGAGCCATGCAGAGAAATTCCAAGAAAAAAAAATTAATTTCATATCAATAGTACTTGGATGGATGAAGCTTAAGAGTGGAGCAAGGTCCTGAGACTTATCAGAAAGGCTAGCTGAAGAAAACAGCTAATAATTATCATCATGAAATACTTGATATAACCAAACACTGATGCTCTTGTGCCACAACTGCTTAGACACACAATAACGTCAAAACCACACACTCAGGACTGCTCCCCTGTCTTTCCTAATCCACAGGGAGGACTTCTCTAACACAAATCCATAACACGGGTCAGGAAACCTAGTCAGGATTTCTGGCTGTGTCTCTCTGGTAAATGGCATCCTGACTCTCAGCTTCTCATCCGTAAAAGAATTAAATAAGCCAGAAACACTTATAGCCCAAGACTAGTGAGCACGATGAGGGAGCACGTTGGATCTGCTGGGCATTTCTGTCTTGCTTACCCTTGTTCTGAAAAATGCAAAGGCTGGCCAGGCACAGTGGCATATGCCTATTATTCCAGCACTTGGGAGGCCAAGGTGAGCCGATCACTCTAGGTCAGGAGTTTGAGACCACCCTGGCCAACATGGTGAAACCCCACCTCTATTAAAAATACAAAAATTAGCCAGGCATGATGGCGCAAGCCTGTAATCCCAGCTGGGTGTGGTGGGACAAGCCTGTAATCCTGGGCTGAGGCAAGAGAATCACTTCAACCTGGAAGGTAAAGGTTGAAGTGAGCTGAGATTGTGCCACTGCACTCCAGCCTGATGACTCCATCTCAAAAAAAAAAAAAAGAAAAGAAAAACTGCAAAGACTAACAAGTTGGAGGAGTTAAAAAAAATGCAAAACCCATGTTGTTGAAACAGGCAGATAGTTTCTCATCATATGTCTTGTTAAGGCCAAAATATATTACAATCCAACTGGGAATGGTTTCCTGTGGCTAATTTTGGTGAGGGTAGTTGGTCATTACCACCCTCAGAGCAACAGTTCAATGCAGCTTCTCAACCAGACATTGTTGTATCATCATAAATGTATCTTAGTTGTAAGATGGGGATCAAGACGTCTGCTCTGCAAAGTTCAGACGTTATTATAAGGCCATCAATGGAGATTATGAACGTGAAAGTTTCCACCTGTGAAGCTTCAGCTCACATGGATCATGAGCATATTCATGAAGGCAGGAGCTGAGTCTGTTTATTCTCATACAATCCATTTTCCACCCACCTATCTTTTGTTGACAATCACCTGACATGAAAAGTTACAAATACTTGCAGACTGAATGTACCCAAGCTTATAAGGAAGGATACTAACTTATGAAAAATGACGGTTATTTAAAAGTTGATGGGACCTACTAAATATAGATTACTTATGTCAAAAAATGTCGCTCCTGTATGTATTTCAATTTTTCAGGAAATCTCTCTTGAGCATGTACTGTTTACCAGACACTGAGAGGGATGCAGGGACACAGTAGAACACAAAATAACACTGAGTGTGTCCTCATGGGGGATTACACTCTATAAAGAAGGGCTGGTATTTTATAACAACCAATAGATATTAGAGGTGCTGGCATGGGAGTACAACAAAAACCTAGCCTCATTGACAGAGTCAGGGTAGAAGACCAAAGAATAAGGCAGGCAGAGCATGTTCCAAGGTCCGAAGCCAAGAGTAGTCAGGATAAAGGGCCTCAAAGGAACTCAGAGACAAGACAATGATGAGGGTGGAGGCCAAAGATGGGCTGTAGAGGTGGGGAGAAGCCAGGTGGCTCTTAAGACGGGTTAATAGGGATGCTTTTTAAGTTAACTATAGTGGGAACCATGGAAGGTGTGACGCAGAAGAGTGGCATGATGGGGACAACACTGCTTGCAGCAGAGGGTGAGGGGAAATTACTTGGACTCTCCCAGGTTCAAAAGGCCCTCCAGTAACTAGAAACGCCCTTGGGTACTAGATAGAGACATTACATGGTACTGAAATAGAGAAACAACCGGTGCAGTAGATGGAGGTAGAGCTGAACTAATCTCATGACATATCCTAAACATTTCACTCACTTTTAAAAAAATATAATCATGATCCAAGTTTGTCTCTCGTAAAACTGAGGTGTGGAAATAATCCTTACCTAGCTTTCTGGCTGTTTGGATTTGGATAAAGAAAAGGTCACTCATTTATTAGTCAAAACCCCACCTGTTTCAAAAAAGGATTCGAGGTCGTTGACAATAAAAATGGTAAAGAGAAACAAACCAACCCAATGTACCACAAGGAAAGGGAGCTCACCGTTTGCCTTCTACACTAGCCCCTAGGGCCTAAGGATCAAAAGTTGCAAAGCTCTGACTTTATGGCGAAATATTTTAATACAGAGAAAACAATCATGGATGAGGGTAACATTCCTAAGGGAATGGCTAAAATTACGAAACAGAATCGGGTTCTAGTTTTTCTCTGGGTTCATCTTTGGACAAGCCCCTCTCCCAGTCAGGAGAGCAAAACAGAACAAAACAATAGGAAATTAATAACTGGGCCAGGTGAGGTGGCTCATGCCTGTAATCCTAGCACTTTGGGAGGCCGAGGTGGGCAGATTGCCTGAGCTCAGGAGTCAGAGACAAGCCTGGGCAACACAGTGAAGCCCTGTCTCTACTAAAATACAAAAAAAAAAAAAAAAAAAAATTAGCTGGGCATGGCAGCAGGTGCCTATAATCCCAGCCACTCAGGAGACTGAGGCAGGAGAACTGCTTGAACCTGGGAGGCGGAGGTTGCAGTGACCCAAGATTGCGCCTCTTCACTCCAGCCTGGGCGACAGAACGAGACTCCATCTCAAAAAAAAAAAAAAATTAATAACTTGATAGCAGTGAAGTCCCCACCCTATGTCTTTAAAAACAGGGTCCACAGCCAAGGTTTCATTCACACACACACCAGTGGTGCCATTAGATTTTGACCTCTGTTCCCTCTTCCCTTTGGAAGCTCAAAGTAAGTGATTAATTAGCTCCCCAGTAGCTAAACCCAACAGATTCCAAATTTAGTGATACTCAGCAAAATACTAAACATAAAATTCGTAAGTTTAGAAGACACAACCCCCCAGGCAAGCAACTCAAAATGCTGCGCCCCCTGCGTACACACTCTTGTCCTCCTCACCAATCGGCATGGAGACTGCTCGTGTGCTGCCCTCTCCACTGTCTCCAAAATGAAACCCTTCCCCACCCCTGGCTCCATCTGCCTCCCCCTACCTTAACAAGGGCTATAATAGAACGGCCGCCGTATACACAATGACTATTAGTATGATTACATTAGAGTTGAGTGACAGTTAATAATACCCAAGTGTGTCACTTCATATATTCCAGGGAGCATTTCTAGAATGACAGTACTCAACTGCATGATCCCTGGAAACTTCCCAACTTCATCACAGTAAACAGAGAGTGATAATGTAATTTGTAATATTTATATGACACTAAGGTGAAGGGGAAGAGGCTTCTCAGAACCAGAAGTAACCAGTTGCAGGGGGTCTCCATGCCCATTCCTCCTCTCTGCATACATCCCATTCCTACCGCAAACTGCAAGGCTCTGCCTAAGGAACAAATGAGTTCAATGCAACCTTCCCTTCTTCTCACTGCCACCACTCAGCCCATTTCACCACTGGAGAAACCAAGCAGGCTCCGTTGGGCCCCTCTCTTGTTATCCCTCCTCTGCCACTCTCTGACCTGCTGTCCTAGTCTGGGAGCTTCTCTTCCTGCAAACAAAAGACTTCCTTGCTGCATTTCTTTCTTTCTTTCTTTCTTTCTTTTTTGAGTCGGAGTTTCACTCTGTCAGCCAGGCTGGAGGGCAGTGGTGAGAAGTCAGCTCACTGCAACCTCTGCCTGCCAGGTTCAAGCAATCCTCCTGCCTCAGCCTCCACGTGAGCGCCACCACGATTGGCTAATTTTTGTATTTTTAATAGAGACGGGGTTTCACCATTCGCCAGGTGGGAACTGAACTCCTGACCTCAGGTGATCCACCCGCCTTGGCCTGCCAAAGTGCTGGGCCTTAGTGCATTTATTCTCTTCACTTTGCACTGAGCACAATGCTTGCCTAGCACACTGAAGGTACTTTAAAAAATGTCTGTTGAGGCTGCGCGCAGCGGCTCAGGCCTGTAATCACAGCACTTTGAGAGGTTGAGGCGGGCGGATCTCAAGGTCCGGAGTTTGAGACCAGCCTGGCCAACATGGTGAAACCTGTCTCTACTAAAACTACAAAAATTAGCCAAGATGGTGGTGGGCACCTGTAATCCCAGCTACTCGGGAGGCTGAGGCAGAAGAATCGCTTGAACCCAGGAGGCGGAGGTTGCAATGAGCCAAGATCACGCCTCCGCACTCCAGCCTGGGCAACAGAGCAAGACTCCATCTCAAAAGCCAAAACAAAACAAGAAAGTCTGTTGATTCCCATTGATTCCCAATGGAAATGAGTGGTAGTGTCTACTCAAAGACCAAAGATGGGTACGACAGAAAGTCAATGGGAAAGGCACAAAGAAGCATCCAGGGGTCTAGTAATTTCTCTCCATAGACCAGGGTCGCAGTAGTTACAGAAGTATATACTACGTAAAAACTTACTGGGCTGTACACAAAAATTTTGCCATTTACGAAGCAAAAGTTGTATCTCAGTAAGAAAGAAGAAAAAGCATTTGCTGAAGGAATGGCTGAACAAATGAACAAATGAATCAGAACCACAGCTAGAATCCACAAAGCTCTATCACTAACAATGACTAGGATACATTATAAAACTTAAGCTAATACGCTAATAACACCGCACACTATCTTATGTTTAAAAATAAACAAACGCACCCACAAACATCAAAATTTATCTAAATGATCTCACTAAACCCCAGTTTCCCAATTCCAGACCTATCCCCCCACCACTTACTTTATTATCCTGTATGTGTGGTTGCCTATCCAGTGTTGCCTGTCAAAATACTCTTAAAAATAAATTTATATGAGGCCGGGCACGGTGGCACATGCCTATAATCCCAGCACTTTGGGAGGCTGAAGTGGGTGGATCACAAGGTCAAGAGATCGAGACAATCCTGGCTAACATGGTGAAACCCCATCTCTACTAAAAATACAAAAATTAGCTGGGCGTGGCGGCACGTGCCTGTAATCCCAGCTACTCAGGGGGCTGAGGCAGGAGAATCACTTGAACCCAGGAGGTGGAGGCTGCAGTGAGCCAAGATGTGCCACTGCACTCCAGCCTGGGTGACAGAGAGAGACTCCATCTCAAAAATAATAATAATAATAATAATAATAATAACTTTATATGGACTGTCTGTGTTGGATATCCTGTTTGCCCCTTCATATTCACTTTCCCCCAGCTCCTTGCCCTGGAAAACTGACCTTAATGAACTGCATTCAGATTCTATTACTTGCTGGCTTCTAGTAGAGTCTAGCCAGTAGGGAGCTCAGCAGAAAAACAGATAAAGATTAGAGGAAGACAGGAATGTAAGCTTGGAGCATTTATTTTCCTAACTCTGCTGCAAGGTCAACTAGGATGGCTGCTTTCCTCAACTAATCTCTCCATGCATCCATTCTACCAAATGATCTTCAGAGTCTCAGAAATTTCTCCCTCCCCTGGCTGTTAGGCCTAGGGGTGCTCTACAGTCACTGCACTGAAGATGCACCGTCCTGGTGGTTTCCTTTCACCCCAACCACACCTTTGTAAACTGTCCCTATTTAAAACAAAACAACACAAAACAAAAAAAAACCCTTTTCTATTTATCCTAATTTGGGAGTGCCACCTGTTTTCTACCAAGACCCCCGAATGATACAATGTTTAACAAAAGGAAAGCAGTTATTATGCTACATCTACAACATGGAAAGATCATACTGCAACTGCCTCCATTGCAATTTTTATTAGATATTATTTATTACTGAATGTGTTACGCATTAAGCCATTCCCCTACTCTACAAATGTCAGCTTCCTGAGGACTGACACTACTATAAACCTTAATAGTCTTCAGATTACCTGGCATCTAGAAGATACTCCACTGTTTACTGAACGGACAAATGAATGGATGAATAAACAGCATGGTAAAATATATGGTGAGGCTGGGCACGGTGGCTCACGTCTGTAATCCCAGCACTTTGGGAGGCCGAAGCAGGCGGATTACCTGAGGTCAGGAGTTTGAGACCAGCCTGACCAACATGGCGAAACCATGTCCCTAATAAAAAAAATATACAAAAATTAGCCTGGCATGGTGGTGGGCGCCTGTAATCCCAACTACTTAGGAGGCTGAGGCAGGAGAATTGCTTGAAGCCAGGAGGCGGAGGTTACAGTGAGTCGAGATCGCACCACTGCACTCCAGCTTGGGCAACAGAGCAAGACTCCATCTCAAAAATATATATATAAATGGTGAAAGAAAAAAGTTAGAAAAGAGAATGTAAATCAGGATTGCCATATGGATGTGTAGAGAAAAGGAGTAAAAGAACATGAAGCTTGATTTTTTCTTCTTGTTGTTGTTTTAGAAAAGACTGTAGGTGGATTTTTAAGTTTTAATTTTTCATTAAATTTGCTATGTTTATACAGCAATAATACTTTAAAAAGAAAATATTTTGTGTCACTGAAATCTGGAATGAAAATGGAAATGTAGCAAATATGCATTTATATGTTTAATGGATGCACGAATGGAACGCTAATTTTTTTAGAGACAACCAAATGATTAAATATTAACATTGACTTTCCCTCAGTACATGGCTATTAAAGAGAAATTAAGACTTTCCACGGTGTTAAGCAAACACTTGCTCAACAAAGTTGCCATAACCATGTTAAGACAGGGCAGATGGAATCAAATGAGATCACTTGGATTTATGGCCCACATTTTTACTGTCAGCAGTTCTTCCCAAGCAAGGGACAACACGGCTATATAAACTCATTTCTACATGTTTTTCAGATGCCAGTTATCCAACGATAGAAGTGGAAGTACTCATAGACAGAGGCTGAAGACTGAGGTACTTGTCCCAGATCAACCAGTATGGAGCTATGTGCCCCTAAGCAAGGCCACCTCTCTGGACTGCACTTTCCTCACGTGTAGATTAAAGGTCCCTTGCCAAACCACAAGTCCCTACAGTTCTGACACTTTATGCTCACTACCTCTAGTGTTAAGACATCCAATGGCAATGGTAGAAAGTCAATAAAACTCCTTGGATGTTCCCCCAGGGACTGTCAGCTCAGCAGGCCCAATGCCAAACTCTCCAGCTCATCCTGCAACTTGCTCCCTTTTGCTCTGTGGAGTCCTTTTCTGAGAAGGACTCCACCATGTGTTCTTGCATCCAAGACAGAAACATGGCTGTTGTATTGAATCTATTTCTGCCTTTGTCCTTATAACCCACATCAAAACACCAACTCTGCTCATTCTGCCTTCTAATTATCTCTTGAATCTGTCTAGTTTTCACCATAATTGCTGTTCTTACTTCAGTTCGGGATCCCTGGATTACTGCAGCAATATTTCTCCTGGACTACTGCACACATTCCTAACTAGTCTTCCTTGTTAGTCCATTCCATCCATTCTCAACGTCGTAGCCACAGTGATTGGTCTTCCTAAAGTGCATTTCACTTCCCCACTTAAGATGCTGCAATAGACGTTGCCCTTAGGAGAGTGCCTACATCCTGAGGCTGATGATGCTGGAGGCTCCTGATGATCTAGCCCCTGCTCCCTCTCACTTCTTGCCACTCCCCTAGTTATACTAAGCTTCCTGTGCCCTACCCCCACACCCAGGGGCCATGTTTTCCTTGGGCTCACGGCCTTTGAACATAATATGTTCTCTGGCTACAATGCTCTTTCTTTCCCATTTCTTCCTCCCTTTTGGTCTGGTTACCTCCTACTCCTGGTCCTTCAGGCTCCAGCTTTCTCTAAAAACTTCCTTAGGGCTCCAAAGTGGGTGAGGTGCTCCCCTATGTGCTCCCACGGCACCTGCTACTTCGTACCCAGAAGTCTAATAGTCCGCTTGTTGAGTGAAATGATGAGCCGCCCTCTGTCCTCAAGTTTATTTCCAGATTCCAGATCAGCGTCTGCCCACAGTGAGTAATTAGTATATGTTTACGGGAGAATGTATGAAAGAGAAGGAGAGAAACAGTAAGAAAGGAATGAAAGAAAAGCAATGGATTTCTAAGCAATCCCAAGACCACCTACTACAACAGGGTTTGTGTTAGCCAGCGCCTGCAGGATTCCACAGAAACCTGGCTGAGCACATATTTTCTCAGTTTATTTAACAAAAGATGGAAGAAACTCCTGGAGGTTATCATCTCCTATGTTGTATTTAAACTGCATTAGCCTCTCAAATCATTCAAGATAATTCTGAGCTCCTTAAAACAAACAAACAAAATCCCTCATAACTATCTAGGCTATAATCTGACAAAAAGATGAAGTTAAACTTTCAAAGCAGTAAAATGTGACAATCATTCTGAGTGTTCAGAATCATTTAAAACGAGTTACCCTTCACCACACAGGTCATGCATATCCTTTAACAATATCTGACATTTTGTTCATGCCAGTCCCACTTCTCTACTATGAGCTCTGCCTGTCGCATGGATCAACTCATCCACAAAGCCCTCTTGGGCCACCAGAGTCAGTGACACTACAGTTACCTCACCACCCTCCCACAAGACCTCATATAGAGGTCTTCCCGTGGTCTGTTGTATATTCATGATATATTTGACATATATGCTGTACAACATTTATCTGTAGTTTCTCAGCTGTTTGCTCAAGGAATCTAGTTCAGACTCCTAGCCTATGTGTCTTTATGAATAAGTAATAGCTTACTGACACCAAATGACTCAGATTGGGGGCTGAGAATGTAGCAAACTCACATGCAAGCACTGCAGACTGATACGTGTGTTCTGCACACCTCTGTCTCCAGAAGTTGCCACGTCTAAATTCTGATGGGCATTTCTGTTGTCAAAGCTTGAAAGGGCCAAAGATACAAGAGGTTAGGGATTTGGGGTTCCTAAATAAATCACTACCCTCCCTTCATATGAACCGGTTATTGAAAAAGAAAAAAAAAAAAGAAACACTGAGAGGTGGCGATGGTGGGAGAAGCCACATCCTAGGCAGAAACTGCCCCTACAAAATATCTTCAAGCAATGCCGCCTCTTATCCTCACCTCAACACCCAAAAAAGAAGAGAGCGACAAAATGACTTCAAAAGGCTTTTTGACTCCGTGGCGTATTATCTACTTATGAGTTCTCTTCCCCCAGGCAAATTCTGTGGCAGGACTAAGTCATTTAAAAAGTGGACACAGATGGATGCCTTTATAGACCTCTCTCCCCTTAGAGAGAAAATCGGAGAAGAAATAAAAAGCTTAACACTTTGTATCGTATTAGGCTTTTGCCTATTACTTTCAATAGAATAAAGACTTATTCAGCAGCATCTTCTGGTCCAGTTTGCCCTTTCATGAAAAACTAACTCTTTTTATAGCCTTAAAAAAACATCCATTAAGCAAGTGAGGCCTTTGAACGTGTCGGCATTTCTATAAACTATGTCTTGCAGACCTGACTGTGAAGATCCTAATTCTACTTTGCAGTCCTCACCAGCATGCTAACCATGGGATGGGCACTTTGTGCTGAGGAGCAGGGTGTGGTGGCTCACGCCTATAATCCCAGCACTTTGGGAGGCCAAGGCGAGCAGATCGCTTGAGGTCAAGAGTTCGAGATCAGCTTGGCCAATGTGGCAAAACCTGGTCTCTACTAAAAATACAAAAATTAGCCATGCGTGGTGGGCGCTTATAATCCGGGCTACTGAGGAGGCTGAGGCAGGAGAATCGCTTGAACCTGGGAGGTGGGGTTTGAAGTGAGTCAAGACTGTGCCACTACACTCCAGCCTGGGCTATAGAGGGACACTATGTCTCAAAAAAAAAGGAGAGGGGAGGGGAAAAATGAGAGAAAAAGAGAGAGAGATAAAAGGAAAGAAGGAAGGAAGGAAGGGAGGGAGGGAAGGAAGAGAAGGAAGGAAAGACAGACAAGACAAGAAAGGGAGGGAGGGAGGGGAAAAGAAAAGAAAGGAAGAAAGAAAGAAAAGAATCGCCCTGTCAGCATAATTATAAAGGAGCCCCCACACTCTTCAAAAAGAAAAACACAGAAAGAGGTGCTCAAGAAACAATGGTCAAACTTCTGCAGGCCTTCCTTCTCTCCCTAAAATTCACACTGATTCTAAAATCCACACAGCAGGGGGCTGGTTAAAGCTGAAGGTTAAAAGTTCCAAATTAAACTGAGCTTTGTGGGCTAGAAGCAAAGATCAGAAATCTCTTTCTCTGCCTCCAGTGGTACTTTATAATAAAGAGAAGAGATTCCAAGGGACCAGGGAGCACCTGTGGCTCTCTACGCCGATGTCACCAGCACCAGAGCTGGGCAGCACACACAGTCTTGAAGTGAAGGGTGAAGGTCTCCAAAGGGGCTGAGAAGATGGAGAGGCAGGGTCCACCAATACTCCCGGCATGAACCAACGGCACAAAGCATGTGAGCAAATGAAGTGACTAGAACAAACTCCCGCTGGACTCAAGGCCTGAACTGCGTCCTTCATACTCCCATCTCCACATTCTCACCACATCAGGTGACAGCGAGATCATAATTTCCCCTGGAAATTAAAAAGTGCTCGCAGAGGTGGTATAAACAGAGGGCTTCACAGAAGACACCATTCGTCAAGTGGCAGGTTGGAAGCAGGGAGGGGCAGAGAAGGAGGTATCTGTTGGAAGCCATAAAAGAAAAATCTTTCTTAATCAACTTTTAGGCAGAAGCTTTCAACTGTTCTAGAGAAATTTCTCCCAAAGCGATAAATCTTTCATTGATTAATGTCATAAACAATTAAAATGGATTTTTATTGCAGAGAATACCCATGGCAAGAAAACCTTTTAAGCTTTCCCTTAAAACCACAAAGCAGTCAGCTTCAGCACCTTGCCCAAGGCCAAATTCCTCAAATGCCAAACCTCTGACAAGGAGTAGACAAGGAGAGGATGAGCTCACTCCGAGAAAAGGACTGGCAGATCCTCAGCTTCCCAGGATTCTGCCAGCTTCCAGGGCCACTCCAGCAAGAGAAACGGCCGGGTGCCCTGCCTCACCAATGGCTACTAAACCGCTTTAGAAACAAACAGTAAAATCCACTGCTGCGGGTTGGATTCTTCAGAAGCATTTGCTGAGACAAAGTATGGGGTTCAAGATATTTATTAGAAGACTAGCCTTTTAAAGGAAGGAGGAAGAGGAGGCAGGATAAAGCAGAGAAAGCAACCCACCAAAGCCTCATCGGGGTGTCTGGTGTCAAGTGAGCCTTTATACTCCAAACTTGCCTGTCACCAGATGTCTCCAGATGTGAGTCCCCCAGGAATAGCTTGGCCTAGAGTGAGCAGCTCTCGGAAGTGATGAACCCTCATGAAGCGACAGCTAGCAGGAGGCTGTCTGCAGAGTGTACTACCTGCAACTGTCAGCAAGCCCTCTCTGTTAAAGGGAGCTGGTGTGGCATCCCTGCAGTTAGCACATCCACCTGTTCCAAAGACTTAACGTGCCTTTAGAGTTAGATTAAAACTTTAAGTTATGTTACTGGGAATTCACTAATATGAATAAAATACAAACCAATCGGAAATTGTTTTTTTTGAGATGGAGTCTCACTGTCGCCAGGCTGGAGTGCAGTGGCATGATCTCAGCTCACTGCAAACTCTGCCTCCAGAGTTCAAGCGATCCTCCAGCCTCAGCCTCCCAAGTAGCTGGGATTACAGGCGTGTGCCACCACGCCCGGCTAATTTTGTATTTTTAGTAGAGACAGGGTTTCACCATGTTGGTCAGGATGGTCTCGATCTCCTGACCTCATGATCCACCCGCCTCGACCTCCCAAAGTGCTGGGATTACAGGTGCGAGCCACCGCACCCAGCCTACAGGAAATATTTTCATTAGTGGTTAAGATGACAATCATTTTTCAGACTATAGAAAAATGAATTGCAAGAACATTTTGCTCTTCCCATTTACTGAAAATTATAAAGAATGCACACACACACATATCTATGTCACAGAGAACACATATGTGTATCTGTATACAGATGTACATATTTATATCTTTCATTGATTAATGTCATAAACAATTAAATGTACCGGATGGTCTGGATGTTCCCAAAATTGTTCACAGTAATTATCTCTAGGTGCTATGATTTCAGAAAGATTTTGCTTTCATCTTAATATCCTTCAGTACTAATTGCATTTTTTTGGTAGCAAGTTATCTGTCTTTGTAAACAGAAACAAAGGTGTAAGCTTAAAACAAAAGCATCCTTTATCCCCTCTGGAGAACCTCTATATCCCACCCACGAATCCAGCTGAGAACCACCATTACGGAGGAAGGACCCCAGAACTAGACAAAAGTCTTGGATGCAACAGTGAATCACCAGAAGATCAAAGGACAGTGACCGGGTGCCCTGCAGCTCAGTTTCTGGGGCAGGGGGAAGCTAGCCGGTCTCTATGGCCCCTTCCAGCTCAATGTTTTACGGTTCTAAAACAAACGTCAGCCATGTTCCCTCCCCTTTATTTTTTGTAATGAGAACCTAAATGTAATTGACAAATACACAAAACACCCTAAATGTGTAGCTTTGCTATATTAAAAAAAAAAATTGTACTGACAGCTATGAAGTTTGAGCTGTCTACCAGTTACCAAAACCCTTCTGGGGAAACAGCGGTCTCACTGGCACATTTTTGTCATAGAAGCTCCAGAAGCTTATGTCACAAACTGGCCAAACCAAGAGAAATAAGCTCCTTGGCACCTGTGGAGGCCGACAAAGGAAGGCCTCTGGAGAAACAGGGTGGCACTGGCCAGAGAGGGCCCATCACGTCAGATGGCCAACACTTGGTCCTGTGAAATTTTACCCCTAGGGAACTATAAATGCCACATGAACAAAATGAAGTGGCATCCATGTTTATCTGTGCTTGTCCTCAAAGTACTGGGTTCTGGTTGTCATTCTCTGTGATATTTGCATTTTATCCTAGTCTTATAAACACTGGGATCCAAAGAAACTGTGAGCCACAAAGGATAATTTTTCTTGCTTATCCCACAATAAAACTGATTTCATAAAGAGAATTCTTGCCTGGCTACTTCCTTTTTAGGATGGAATCGCCTCTGAACTCCTTGAGAGCAAGGGTCGTCTGTCTCATTCAGTTATGTATGTCTAGTGCCTACCCTAAGACTTGGCACAAAACTGGCATCCAGTAATTATTAAATAAAATGGCCAAATGAATGAATGTATATGCTCCTTGGCTAAATGCAGTGACACTAAGGATATGAGAAAACACTATGCAACACTTGGAAATAAGGCAAAAGGAAGGCAGCATGCCCTTTCGATGCCATACTTGTGTACTGTCTCATAGGTGTCCCCAAGGCTTACCTGATTCTCTAGGAGATGATGTATCTGTGTTTCCACTGACTGTTTACCGTTGGTTACGGTTCAGACTTTATGAAGTTACATGTTAACTTGGAGATTTTTATCCATTACAGATGTATATGATTTCTCTGCCTGGTAGAAATAAGATTCCCAAAGGCTATTGGTTTATTGCCTTATAGGACATAACCAGTTTCCTTTTTTTTTTAGATAGAGTTTCACTTTTGTCACCCAGCACCCAGGATGGAGTGCAATGGCACGATCTAGGCTCACTGCAACCTTCGACTCCTAGGTTCAAGCGATTCTGCCTCAGCCTCCCGAGTAGTTGGGACTACAGGTGCCTGCCACCATGCCCAGCTAATTTTTGCATTTTTAGTAGAGATGGGGTTTTACCATGTCGCTAGGCTGGTCTCAAATCCCTGATCTCAGGTAATCCACCTGCCTTGGCCTCCCAAAGTGCTGGGATTACAGGCATACGCCACTGCGCCCAGCCTAACCAGTTTCATATCTAACCTAGCAATCTTGTTCCAGTATTCTTCAAGGCCTATTCACTACACAGCTCCTCAAATGCTCTTTGAACCAGCTTTAGCTTCCTACTGGTTCCCTCATTGATGGGTTAAATACATCTTTGCTGTGTACTCATTTTATATTTGTATGAGAGTCATATTTAAAACTTTTTTTAAAAATTATGTATTGACAAGAAAAGCATAAGAAAAAAATCTAGTTTGTAACATAGCATGAGAGTAAGACATGTACATAAACATTTATATTTTAGGTTAAAAATGGTAGTGTGGAAGATAGCTATTGATAGCTTCTGAAGTGCAGGGAATTTAAAAATCGGCTTTTAGCTTAGTTTATAACTACGTTTTGTGTTTACTGTCAGGAATATAAATCCTTGACCATACTCTAAAAGAATGGGGAAAAGGAAGCACATTAGAAGGTACCTGGAAACAAGATCCAGTATTGTAGTCATATCTCTGTTACAGTTCAGTGAGATCAGTGACCAAAGACCAGAATTCCAGCCCCAGGAACGCCTTTGTAATACTAGGAGAGTCACTTGTCTCTGAATGCCAGTTTCTAGCTCCAAAGATACATAATTATTAAATAGTTCCCTGATTTGAGGCTTAAATCACCTCCATTCTTGCTTCCTTGAGTCCCCTTGAGAGACATCTCACTGCCAGAAACAGGGGAGTCTTTTATTCATTTTTTAAAAAAAATACGTTATATTAATAGCGGTATTGCTGCCTGAAGGCAACAATCAAATCTGATAAAATCTCACAACGCTCTCAAACTTGGTCTGTTTCTACGTAGGTGAACATGAGTCCAAATCACTTAGATTCACACACACGAAAAGCCATGTCCAAAGTCCTTGGCCTGGGCATACATCAGATGAGACAGACCCTTACCTTTCAAAGTTAGGGTCCAGTGTTCATGCAGCGATGTAAAACTGCATTTTACTGCATTTCCTTCTTTGCTATTGTTTACATTCTAAACCTATCATTCCTAACTTCTCCACCATTCAAACATTGTAAATCATTCTTTAATTTTACACTAATCCCTTCTCCCTTTTAACTCTATGGCAACTGAAATTGAAGTGAACATCAACAGTGCTGGAGACTCGGGTAGGTAGAGGTGCGTGTCTTGCTGTTCCACCCTGATCAACGTCAAACAAAAATTCTGAGGCTGAATGGAGCCTCTTTTTCTCCCGGCACATGCGTACATGTGTACATTTCTCCCCTTTCCACTCCTGCCCTCCTCATGACACCCACCCCAGCACCCTACACATAAGATGAGCCCAGTAAGTATCTGAATACGTGCACAAATCCATGAATCACCCAGATAGAAAAGGACAGACGGTCACTCCTATTCTACAGAGGTAAAATCTGATACAAAAAGATTTAATGTCATGCAGGAGCCAGGAAGCAATTCTTCTGCTACATCTGGCACGATTCAGACCCTTAAAAGATAATTATATATGTTTCTGGAAGATTAGAGATATTTGAGAGTTGAGGTAAGAGCAATAAATATGAGTAAGAGGACAAAAAAGCTGGTTCTGTGAGGGAAATAAAATCATAGTAGCAAGGGTTAGACTAAAGACAGACTTCAAGCTGTCTTCAGATACCGGATGTGACTACATTATAAGCCCAATTTAGTTACTGACAATAAAACATCCACAACTAAGAGATCTTGATATAGACAACCTGCATAAACTGCACATTATTTAAACTCTTGGCAAGATATATTCTATCATTTTTGTCAATGTGGCTTAATTAACAATATTTCTGCTCTCCACTCCCAGGACGTGCACTTTGATTTAAAATCCCAAATCTTCTCTATTGCCAGAAAGAACATCCACAGTGATTGGTTTCAGTTCTCTACTCATGAATAAATATCAGATTTGTGACCTTTATCACACCCTCTAGGCAAGGATTATTATAATGAGAACACTGATCAGTTGCCTCCACATGCACAGCAGGAAAACCCCGAAGTGAGGAAGGCCAGCCTACAGGGAAAGGTAATTAAACACACAACAGTCCTCTAAGAAGCCCCAAGAATCTCCTTCTCAGTCATCTTTAAAAGCACCATTTGTCTCAGATGGCTCTGAAGTAGTGCTGCCTGGTGGTGGGACAGGCACAAATGACAGGGCAACGTGCAGGCTCTCTGAGCAGAAGACAGTTTCAGGACCACAGGCCACAGCAAGCTTGGATTCCGCCACCTCAAATCTTCCTTGGAAGCAGCAGAACTATAAATTCCAATAAAAACAAAAATGACCATGGCCCCATCATTATTAACTGTTTGGAATTTCACCTGAGTCTAATGGGATGAACTGAAGGCTTGTTCAAATTTTGGACAATCCCACACCCGTCACAAATGGCTCTATTTAATTATTTTCCTCATGTCTTTAAACCCCACTAGTTCAATTATATATATAGTTGTTTTTTTTTTGAGATGGAGTCTCACCCTGTCGCCCAGGCTGAAGTGCTGTGGCACGATCTTGGCTCACTGCAACCTCCACCTCCCAGTTCAAGCAATTCTCTGCCTCAGGTTCCCGAGTAGCTGGGATTACAGGCGCCCGCCACAATGCCCAGCTAATTTTTGTATTTTTAGTAGAGACGAGGTTTCACCATCTTGGCCAGGCTGGTCTTGAACTCCTGACCTCGTGATCCACCTGCCTCGGCCTCCCAAAGTGCTGGGATTACAGGCGTAAGCCGTCGCACCTGGCCTATTTTTATAATTTGTTTACAGTCTCAGTTGTTTTGTGATGAGGTGGGAGTATAAATAAAAATCACACTTGCTAACATTCTTGAGTACTTGAGTTTACAAAATATGTTCACATACATTGACCAGTTTTCTTGAGGCATTTCTTTCGTAGTATTTCCAAACATATAACAGAAATAATATCATGAGAACTCATTCATCCATCAGCCACCTTTAGCAAATCTTGATACTTTGCTACATTTCCTTCAGGCTTTTAAATAATAATTATTTTTAAAAAGCTACAGATACATTTATTCCATTCCACTCTCCTGCCATTTAGACAGAGGATTACTATCCTTAGAGTGTGTCACTCTAAAGCACATTTCACACTTTTACCACGTCGCATTCATAAACAATTCACAGTATTGTTTAACATGCAATAAATGGTATCATGTACCAGTCATTCTACGACTTGCTTTTCTATGCCTTTCATTTTTTAATTTTATCTTTGTTGGAAATGCAACTCTAGTTTGTTAATTCCAATTTAATTCAATTTTCACAGTAACTTTTTACCTAAAATAATACAAGAGTAAATATCTTGCCTGATTCTAAGACACAATGACTAATTCAGATTTAGTTCTCACCCAAAAGTCCATGTTCTTCTACTGTAAAACTCTGTTTTCTGAAATTAGAAGACTGGAAATTTTTTTTACAAAGTCTTCATTTAAAAATCCTGTCAAGCTCTAAGTTAAGGAAAGGGAAAAAAAATCCCCACTTTCACCACTGTCCCTCGATTCTTCACTATACAAACAGGGCTACCCATTCATGTCAATCAGATGCTGAACTAAATTCTTTGGTTTCTTTATCCAATCTGGGAAATGTGAATACTGACTAGACATTTGACGATATCAATGGATTTTACTTTTTAAGAGACAAAGTCTTGTTCTGTTGCCCAGGGTGAAGTGCAGTGACCTGACCATAGCTCACTGCAGCCTTGAACTGCTGGGTTCAAGCAATCCTCCTATCTCAGCCTGTGGGACCACAGGAACACACCACCACCCCTAACTATTGTTAACTTTTCTTGAGAAGTGATAGTGGTACGTTCAAAAGGAAAAAGATGTTGCTTAATATTTATAGAGCTTCAATTCTGCAAGATGAAAAGAGCTCTTGAGATTGATTGCACAAAAATGTGAATGTACTTAACACTACTAAACTGCACACTTAAGAAATTGTTAAGATCGTAATTTTATGCTATGTGTATTTTACCACAATATTCAAAAAAGGAAAAAGATATATTTAGGGACAGACTGTATGTCTAGGTTTGATCTAAAGTAATCCATGGTGGGATGGAGGTTACAGATAAAACAAAAATCAGCCTTGAGTTGATAACTATTAAAGATCAATGATAGGTATATGGGGCTTCATTACACTTGTCTCTACTTTTATATGTCTGAAGTTCCAAAATAAAGTTTTAAATAATGGCTTAGCCCAACCAAAAATATTTTCACTTTACTAACAGATTGCTTTGCTTTTAAGTGAAAATAAAAAGCATTCTATTTTTTGAATACTAACAGCTCTGAGACCTGCTTTAACTTTTGCAGTTCTGGAACGAACACTGCTTCTCAAACTTGAATGTGTATTTGAATCACCTTGGGACCTTGTGGAAACGCAGTTTCTCTTCACTGAGGTTTGCGTGAGGCCTGAAACGCTGCACTTCAGACAAGCTCCCAGGTGCTGGTGCTGGTTGACTAGGTCCGATACTGAAGAGCAAGGCAAAAGGACACCCAACACTATAAGCATTTGCAAAGGGAGAATCCAGCAATGCTTTATTTAAATCGCCTGTCTGTGGGCTAGAAGGGCATGGACACTGCTCCTCCGTTCTGGGAAAAAGTCTCCCGGCTGCTTTGCACCCCAGCACCAGGCGTCACTATTCACTTAGTGAGAACCACTAATACGGAGGTCATCATACAAAAACATCCTAGCAATCAGCTTTATTTCTTCAGGACAAGCCTTACACATCGAAACTCCTTAAATAGCCATGAAAATCTAATGCCCTGAAAAATTCTGCTCCTCAGTCTATTAAGTAACGACTAAGCCAAAGAAACACACCTAGAGGCCAAAGTGCAGAGGCCCAGGCAAGAGCTGGGAATCATTAACAACCTACAAGAAGGTCAGACGCAAAATATCTTGGAAACTCTAGTAAATTCCATTAAATGAAGACATAACATTCATTTAAGCATGCATGCTCCTAAGCAACCATCCACATCTTGGAAGAATCAAAAAAAAAAAAAAAAGAATTTCTACCCATAGAAAATCTTATCGGCAAAATACAGTTATTTCCTCTAATGTTTTATGGTTGTCAGGTTGACTTAACCAAAGTCTTCTGTCCTCAGAGAAATGCTCTATTATCTGCTAGACTATGAATGCCCAGAGGACAGGGATTATCACTGACAGTTCTTAAGCTCTTACCATATGATCATACAGCTCCCATTTACTGTGCTTCTGAGGTGAGCATGAAGCATTTATATGACCTATTTCACCTAAAATACCTGTCACTAAGATATTTTATTGAGTCTTTACTCACTAAATCCTTCCCCTCTTCACAAGTACTTTTCCTAAAATGTTAATTCGTAGCTTCTTTCAGCATAATCATGTAAACAAAAAGGTGCTGGCCTGGCGCAGTGGCTCACACCTGTAATCCCAGCACTTTAGGAGGCCGAGGCAGGTGGATCACGAGGTCAGGAGATCGAGACCATCCTGGCCAACATGGTGAAACCCCATCTCTACTAAAGTACAAAAATTAGCCAGGCATGGTGGCAGGTACCTGTAGTCCCAGCTACTTAGGAGGCAGAGGCAGGAGAATCACTTGAACCTGAGCGGCAGGGGTTGCAGTGAGCCGAGATCACTCCAGCCTGGGTGACAGAGTGAGACTCCATCTTGGAAAAAAAAAAAAAAGAGAGAGAGAGAGAATGCTACCCTCTTTGACCTATGAACTCCAGGCCCAAGCTATCTAGAGTCTAAGGGACTCTACCATCTCTACCAGCTCAAATCATGCCCCTTGTGGTTCACATCAGCATGACAGGGAGCCAGCCACTGGGAAGGGCATGGAAATGAACCCACACAAGTCCCTGCCTTCAGCAAGCACGCAATCTAGTGGAAAGGTCACCAGGCAGAAAAATTAAAATCTATTTATGATTTATTCAACAAACAGATCCACACACATATATACTTAGTTCAGGCAGACAGAAAAAATCCTTCTGACAAAAGGGTTAAGGAGTTCTCTATTGAGATGGTTTTGGGGCTGGACCTTCAAAGACAAGTACTTAAAACACATAAAAGAGAAAAAATGAACTGAGACACTGAAGCATGTGAGAACAGACTAGTGAGTAGCTTGGAATGGCTGGAATGCACAGACCCAGACAGCAGGAGCTCCTGGGAGAAAAGAATTCAATGGGCTGGTTATTACAGGAAGTGGTTTGCTGCTGAAGCTCTAACTTTGCAATTAATACTTAATTTTTACTTGATAGTGTTATTCTTTTTAAAAAGTCTCATTGTACCTAGTTCCAGCAGCATTTCCTTGAGGCTGCATCCCTGTCGGGAAATTACAAGACTATTGCCCAGGACAGGTCCTAGCTCTCCTGGCCCTAGAGTTTATCACAGGAAGATTTTTTTTTTTTTAAATGTACAAATACAATTTCAAGAGGCTTGTTCCAGGGTGACTCTCAAGCCCAAGCCAAAATACCTAACAAAGAAGAAAAATCCATGTATACAGAGTATAAAGATGTGAGAAGTGTTTTGTGAATTATTTGCAAAGCGTGCAACATAACAATAAAACATGATAACTCCTGTCATTCCTAGGATTAAACTCAGTCCAATGACCTCCAATAATCCCACCTACTCAGGAGGCTGAGGCAGGAGAATCGCTTGAACCTGGGAGGCAGAGGTTGCAGTGAGCAGAGATTGTGCCACTGCACTCCAGCCTGGGTGGCAGAGCAAGACTCCATCTCAGGAAAAAAAAAAAAAAAAAAAAAGAAAGAAAAGAATTAAGGTCCTGAACACCCACATCCAGAGTCAACACTTAGTTTAACAAAATAAAATAATAGAAATGTTGCTTAGTCAGTCAGGAAAAAAAAAAATCCAAGGTAGACATCAGAAATGACTTCACCACGAAGGACAGATTTCAGAAATAAGAAATGTCTAATGCCATTTCTGAAACTACAGCTAGTCAGAAAAAAACAATTCTTTTTACTTTTATTTATTCCCAGAATAATAGAAACAAGAACCAAGAGCAACCTTTTCTTGACATCTTTCTGGTGTTTCTGGAAAAATATCTCCTTGAAATAAACAGTGGAGCATGTTCCTCTTCCCTCACAGAATAGGTATGTAGGATCAGTTTTAGTATATAATACTAGTTAATAGTAATATGCAAACAAAAATTCTCATCATTGTGTAGATGATCTATTTGCACACATCACAGATGTCAGGGGCAATTCCCAACATAAATAAAAAGACTAAGAAGATTTTTTCCTGGTGTTTTCAATGCTATATACTTAGAGAAATCATAATTTGAGCAAATCTTGGAAACTCAAGACACCAAATAAATAGAGCTTATTCTTGTCCTTTAAAGAAAGCCTGGGTTTTAGAAGGGGGCAGACTTAGCTTTCAATGTCTGATGAAGTATCATGACAAAAGGTAAACCTGAACTTCCTGCAGGATAACTTTTTAGGTATAGAAAATGTGTGACACAATCTGTTCTGTAAGCAATGATTACAGAAAAAAACCCCTACCTATAAAGTTAACAGTTGGCATACCATGCCACTGCTGACTGCACAGGTACAAACTCAGAAATTCTGAAAGCCATGAAGCCAAGTGATTGTGCTTTGAAACAAGCATATTTCAGCAAAAATGATATATGCTGTAAGGGTATGGCATTTCGTCATAATGATCATCCTCACATCCTCCACGGCAGGGAGTTATTGATATAAGATGTACATTCTTCTCAGGAGTCCCTAAATACTACATCCAAGCAGAGAAATGGGGAGAGAAAGAAAGAATGATGATTTTAAATACTACAATAAAAACTCAGTTTATCTTGAGTGGGGGAAAAATGATGGCAACATCTCCTACCCAAGTCTAAAGTTGTATTTTTAGAGGTCATTTTCATCATTTCTTAATAGCTTATCTCAAAGAAAAGGAATACCACTCAGAGGAAGACTTACTTAAATTATAAAACGCACATCATCTTTTGACTTGTACAAAGTTCTTAAAGAAGTTTTCCAGTCAAATTAATTGGGTGAGTCATTTTAGCTCAAACAGGTAGGTGTATTATGCAAGTTTTCATGAGAAACCATAAATCCAGATTTGTATGTGGTCACCTGAATTTTTATAGACATTGCCATCTAATTCAATCATGTATCTGTAATACACTGAAGGCCAAAACAAGACAAGGCTGCAAGCCAAATTCAGGCTGCAGGCAGCCGATTCATAACATCTGGATTAGAATAATTAATGTAATAGAATGAGAGCAAGAAAAACATCATAAGAGGCACTGACATTTGCTGTTTCCAAGGCAGTAAGAGAAAGGCAAAAGGGAGGTATTTGGAAATCCACTGCAAGAGAAGAGAGATGACAGGAGTCCTCCAACTGCGTAACACTTTCAAGGGCTTCCCTTGCAGGCTTAGTGTGACACCAAATGAGGTTCTAGATGACATTGTTTAACATGATGCCTGGCACCTAGCAAACAGCCAATACATGTTAATGCTTTTATTACCGCTATTAAGATAGGAAAAGCTCAAACGGGTCTGCCGCACTAGCTGCATGACCTTTGGTAAGCTACTTAACATTTCTACCTCAGTTTTCTCATCTGTAAAATGTGTCAGCACAGATCAAGCTTCAATAAACGTCAGCTGTTATTACTGGTATGGAGGTGACGGGAAAAGCCCTTCCCAAAAATGTGATCAATGAGAAAAGAAAAACTCTAAAATCGGTGAACGCGAGGCAAAGCTTTAACAAGTTGTGTTAAAGGGTTAATTTGATGTCAGGCATCTTATTTAACCTACCTGCACTTTAACTGCTTGGATTGTAGAATGGAGGAAAGCCAACCCATTTACTTCATAGAGTAAAATAATCTTGTACATTCTCTTGTACAAACAATTATTAACCCAGATATTAAATATAACACTTCTATTCCACGAAACACACCCATGAAGACCACCCAGAAATTCAGGTGGCACTGGCAGCTCCTTTTGCCCACAGTTTAGGAACTGCGCTGAGTAACCACCCCCAGCGCCACCTGTGTCGTAGGGTCCATCTTCAGCTCCCAAGGTGCTTTCACACCCAACAGGCTCACTGGTCCCCACGTCCAGTGACTGGGAGTTCAGATGATTTTTGTTCCCATTTTGCAGATGAGGATTTAGAAACCAGGTCCTTGAATTCCTAACTCAAAGCGCACCCAGGTATCACCTTGCCTGCACAGAAATGCTACAGAGAAAGCCTCAGAAAAAAAGGCTTAATTTTGGAATCTGCTAAACTTCAGTCATTTTTTTTTTTTTTTGAGATGGAGTCTTGCTGTTGATGCCCAGGCTGGAGTGCAGTGGCACGATCTCGGCTCAGTGCAATCTCCGACTCCCAGGTTCAAGAGATTCTCCTGCCTCAGCCTCTCAAGTAGCTGGGATTATAGGCACCTGCCACCACAGCCAGCTAGTTTTTGAATTTGTAGAGACAGGGTTTCACCATGTTGGCCAGGCTGGTCTCAAACTCCTGACTTCAGGTGATCTGCCCACCTCGGCCTCCCAAAGTGCTAGGATTACAGGTGTGAGCCACGGCGCCCAGCCATAATCACTGCTTATTAATATAGCTGGTATGAGCAGACTCAGGGCTAATATTATAGCAACTGAAAAGCAGAACGTAGCTCTATAATTACCCTAATGTTTCTAATAGAGTTACACAAAGGGCATAGAATTATATACAAAGCGGGGAAAATTGTATTAGACACCCCTGAATCTTTGAAATTGTATTACCTTGAACCTTGGCAAATGAGCAGTAAGTATTTAAAGAAGATTAAGACAAATTTCCCTTTTGGTTGTCCTACTTAATTTGCACGACAATATTTGGCTTCCACAGTCAATGTAAACTGCTCAGGGCCTTCTCTGTGCCTTCCAAGGCGCAGTTACATTTAGCCCAGCCAGCGGCCCAGAGCTTTCACACCACCAAGGCAGCCGGGGCCAATGACCAACCTCCCAACACAGGCCAAAGGGCCCCTGGAGTTTAATGAGTCACCCTTCCGAGAGCCACAGGCAGGGATGTGGGCTTCCCCATGTGTCAAGTGACATGACGTCTTTACTTCTTCGAATGAGAACAGAAACTACTCTCCAAACATTTCCTTGAAATATAAATCACTGCTCTCAAACCGACCACCACTGCAAATCTCTGCATCTAACCCATCATTTCAAAAGCATATGACACAGGTTTTGTTATCAGTAAGAGATGACTCTACTTATGGAATCCTAAAATCACAGACTAGAAAGGGAAGCCTAATTTCCTCATTTTTATACTTGGGGAAAGTAAAGGCAATAGAGGGGAAGTGACTGACTGAAGATGACACAGTAAGTGACAGAAGAAGGCTGCCAACACCCCTTGATTGTATGGGAAAACGTTGCATTTCCTGAAGCAGCTGGGAAACAGCCTTAACAATTCTTAGCACTTAGCCTCAGCTGGGCCTCACTGCCATTTCTCAGGGTCCAGTCCTGGCATTCCTCCATATCCAAACACTTTTCTCTCTTTCAAAACCAGTGCGTGATTTCCACCCCCCACATCTTTAAAGAGCCACTCTTGGCTGGGAGGTGGCTCATGTCCACAATCTCAGCACTTTGGGAGCCTACAATGGGAGAATCACTTGAGGTCAGGAGTTTGAAACAGTCTGGGCAACATAGGGAAACCCTGTCTCTACTTCATATTTAAAAATTAGTTGGGTATGGTGACAGAGTGAGATTCCGTCTCAAAAAACAAACAAACAAAAATCAGCGGGTATAGGCTGGGTGCAGTGGCTCATGCCTGTAATCCCAGCACTGTGGGAGGCTGAGGTGGGAAGATCACGAGGTCGGGAGTTCAAGACCAGCCTGACCAACATGGTGAAACACCGTCTCTACTGAAAATACAAAATTAGCTGGTGTGGTGGCCCATGCCTGTAATCCCAGCTACTCGGGGGGCTGAGGCAGGAGAACTGCCTGAACTCAGCAGGCAGAGGTTGCAGTGAGCTGAGATTGCACCACTGCACTCCAGCTTGGGCAAGAGAGCAAGACGTGTCTCAGAAGAAAAAAAAATGAGCTAGAAATACCGGTCTGTGGCTGTAGTCCAAGCTCCTCCGGAGGCTGAGGCAAGAGGATTGTTTGAGCCCCAGAGTTGGAGGCTGCAGTGAACTATGATTGTGCCACAGCACTCCAACCTAGGCAACAGAGCAAGACTCTGTCTCAAAAAAAACAATAATAAACAGCCACCCTCCTTTCCCCATTCTGTTCCCTATTCAAGCTCTTCTCTCCCCAGTGAATTTTTGTTGTTTTCGTTTTGTTTTTGAGACAGAGTCTCGCTCTGTCACCCAGGCTGGAGTGCAGTGGCATGATGTGGACTCATGACCTCCGCCTCCTGGGTTCAAGCCATTCTCCTGCCTCAGCCTCACGAGTAGCTGGGATCACAGAAGCCCACCACCACACCTGGATAATTTTTTTGTATTTTTAGTAGAGATGGGGTTTCGCCATGTTGGGCAGGCTGGTTTCGAACTCCTAACCTCAAGTGATCCACCCACCTCAGCCTCCCAAACTGTTAGGATTACAGGCATGAGCCACCACACCTGGACTCTAACAGATTTTTGATTAGAACATGGTTTCTGCAGCTTTTTGCTCAATCCTGTACTGGGCTTCCCTTGAAGACAAGCACAGGGACTATCATCACCTGAGAGGTCTTAACCTCTTATTTTAATAAGGAGGCAACAGGTAACTGGAGAAACAAACCTGAGAACACTTAAAAGCTGACAGTCTGGAGGGGCGCGGGGGCTCACACCTGTAATCCCAGCACTTTGGGAGGCCGCGGCCAGTGGATCACGACGTCAGGAGATCAAGACCAGCTGGCCAACATGGTGAAACCCTATCTCTACTAAAAATACAAAAATTAGCAAGGCATGGTGGCACATGCCTGTAATCCCAGCTACTCAGGAGGCTGAGGCAGGAAAATCACTTGAACCAGAGAGTTAGAGGTTGCAGTAAGCCTAGATTGCACCACTGCACTCCAGCCTGGTGACAGAGGGAGAGACTCCCTCTCAAAAAAAAAAAAAGCTGCCAGTCTTATAAACATTTGCCCATGTCCATAATATATAGTGTAACTGTTTTCTGAGAAAGCAATTGGAGTTTCCACTTTATTGCTCAAACTAGAGATGAATCTCCACCCGTCCACTTCCTTTTTAGTTTCGTGCTCTTGTTGCCCAGGCTGGAGTGCAATGGTGCAATCTCGGCTCATTGCAACCTCCACCTCCTGGGTTCAAGCGATTCTTCTGCCTCAGCCTCCCTAGTGCTGGGATTACAAGCATGCACCACCATGCCCAGCAAATTTTGTATTTTTAGTAGAGAGAGGGTTTCTCCATGTCAGTCAGGCTGGTCTCAAACTCCCAACCTGAGGTGCTTCGCCCATCTTGGCCTCCCAAAGTGCTGGGATTACAGGCGTGAACCACCATGCCTGGCCCCTCCATTCTTTAAGAACCCTTTTGCTGCTTCCCATCCCATTCCTCCATCTCTCACCTGAGTAACAGGTGCTTGCGTTCTAAGCAGGGGTGCGTCAATTTCACGAAGCAGCTCTACCTCAAGGGATACCTCCCGCTTTAGGCTGTTTCTCCCCTAATCACAACATGAAAAGATTGATGAGAAAGACAAACACTGATGAAGAAATCTCTTCTTTGACATCTCGGAGCACATCCCAAGCTCTTCTCAGCCTAAGAGGGTTCTCTGGGTATCAAACTCATCATCAACTCTTTTTTCACCACCTCTCTCCACCTAACCAGCCATCCTGCACAGAAGCAGGAAACCTGTGGCCTGGGTTGGGGTTGGGGACCTGCTAGGGAATCACTCCATGGCTCCTGCTTCTCAAGGAGCCTGAAAGAGCAGAAGTCTTTCCCTAATGCCATTACTTCTGGTCCAGCGCTCACCTTCATTTCACCAGCAGATGCCCAACCCACATCACCACCTTAACCCTCAAGAGGATTAGGGGAAGGTTAAATCTCATATGCAGACTTCCAAGTGGGAGTTCCATACTCTCCCACACCCAGACACACTCCCCAGTCATCTCCAAATCAGGTCTCCCTCAATTATCTCTCTTCTGTTCTAAGTAAAAATTACTAATATCAGCATCAGTTTGAAACCTCAGCTTTATTTCAATCTATTTCAATCACTTTCATCCAGTCAGGCAAGAGACCCTCAATCAATGCAGCCAATGACTGTGGAGAGGCAGAGACTCTGTTCTGCTTCTGAAGGCTCCTTGGGCTTGGTTTACAGAGTGGATGGAATAAGCACCCTGCTCGGCCAACTGCAGACTTATTAAAACATCCAGAAAACTATTAAAAAAAAAAAAAAAAAAAAGGAAATTTCATTTAGTTTCCTGGAAAATCTAGCTTTTGTTTATTTATAAGACATTTTTTAAAATCACTAGGAACTTCATTCTACCTACTCAAGTTATATTTTGTTTTTTTGGTTTTTGGGGTTTTTTTGCTTTGTTTTTGTTTTTGAGACCAGGTCTCACTGTACTGTCCTGGCTGGAGTTCAATGACACGATCCTGGCTCCCTGCAACCTCCCCCTCCCAGGCTCAAGCAATCCTCCCACTTCAGCCTCCCAAGTAGCTGGGACTACAGATGCACATCACCTTGCCTGGCCTAAGAAACTGTTGAGTCAAAATCTTTGTACAAAGAATCACACTAGACCTTTATTCAGACAACTTTATGCTACTTCTCTGTCCACCGGCAACACACCAATCCTATTTGAGAGAGGAAAATAAAAGGATTTTCTGCAAAAATATGGAAGGGAAGGGCAGTTTTATGTACTCTGCTGCTCCTTTAACAGACAACACATGTACTAAGTTAATCCTTAAAACCACCCTATGAAGTTGGCATTCATTTTCTACAAAAACTTTTAAAAAATGGCTATAAAATTAAAAGATGAAACACATTCTTGTATCCCTGTTTCATTGGCAAGGAAACTAATCTGCCCAAGGTCACACAAGCTGTCCCACACAAGCTGTAACGGGCAACTCTGCCTGACTCCAAAGCCCACATTCTTTCATCCCACTACACCACACCACCCAGCGTCCTTTGCCTTTTTTTGTTTTAGAGATGGAGTCTTTCTAGGTTGCCCCCTGTCGTGCAGTGACTATTCACAGGTGTGATCGTACTAAACTGCAGCTTCACTCTCTTGGCCACAGGTGATTCACCTACCTCAGCCTCAAAGAAGCTGGACAACAGGTGCATGCCACCAGCCCAGCTTTCCTTCGTATGTATTTATTCTTCTGTGGCATTGATGCCTATCCTCCCTTCCAGATCCACAAGGACAAAAGCGCTGGTATTGTTCATCTCAAACAATGAAAACTTAACACAGAACCACAAATTTTTCCTAACAGTGCCACTGGAAACTAAATCTTCCCTACTGGCCCAGTATCCTGTTAGCAGTTCATGGATATTAGCAACACCAAAATAATTACCATCATTGGCTAGTTACTGAGTATCTCAACAGGCAATAATCCAGCTAGAACTCTTTGATTTTCGGAGAGAAGTTCCAGCTTTGGAGTGTCTTGGGTGTCACTGCAGGAGCTTGCTTATGGCTGAGGGACCCCCTGGAAGGAGCAAAGAACATGGGATGAAAGGAGCAGAGCTGCCTCGAGACAACCTGTGGGAGAAACAGCAGGGTGAGAAAGCGAGGGAAAACCAATGGCTCCCTTCTGTATTTCTAAAATGAACCATCAAGGTGAAACAAGAAGTAAATTCCTCTATGAAAGGAGCAGAGAGGGCCGGGCGCGGTGGCTCACACCTGTAATCCCAGCACTTTGGAAGGCCAAAGTGGGCAGATCACGAGGTCAGGAGTTTGAGACCAGCCTGACCAACATGGTGAAACTCCATCTCTAGCAAAATACAAAAATAATAATAATAATAGCCGGGCGTGGTGGCAGCATCTGTAATCCCAGCTACTCGGGAGGCTGAGGTAGGAGAATCACTGGAACCCAGGAGGTGGAGGTTGCAATGAGCTGGGATTGTGCCACTGCACTCCAGCCTGCGTGAAAGAGCAAGACTCCGTCAAAGGAAAGAAAGAAGGAAGGAGGGAGGGAGGGAAGGAGAGAGAGAGGGAGGGAGGGAGGGAAGGAAAGAGAAAATGGGGAAATTAAGAACAAGCAAGTTCTGTGGTAGCAAGCAATCTTCCCTCAGTAGAGCAAACAACCTCGTGGGACCCATGAGGTATTTATCGTGATGTGGTAATGGATGACAGAGGTTGCACAGCTTATTCAAAGTTGTTAAACTAGTCAGAGAAACTAGTTTGATGCAACAAAGTACGCAACAAACAGAACGGTTGCATAGCTTGTTCAAGGTCATCAAACTAGGCAGCAGCAGAAGACAAAGACCCACGTTTCCTGACTCCTGGCCCCGCGGCTCCTGCTCACAAGCCTCTCACTAACCTAGGGTTAGGTCATTAGGGGTGTGTGTGTGTGTGTGTGTGTAGTCTATTAGAGGGGGTGTGTGTAGTCTATTAGAGGGGGTGTGTGTGTAGTCTATTAGAGGGTGTGTGTGTGTGTAGTCTATTAGGGTATGTGTGGGTGTGTGTGGGTGTGGGTGTGTGTGTGGGTGGGTGGGTGTGTGTGTGTGGAGTCTCGCTCTGTTGCCCAGGCTGGAGTGAAGTGGTGTGATCTCGGCTCACTGCTACTTCCAACTCCCTGGTTCAAGTGATTGTCCTGCCTCAGCCTCCCGAGTAGCTGGGACTACAGGTACACACCATAATGCCCAGCTAATTTTTGCATTTTTAGTAGAGATGGGGTTTCACCATGTTGGCCAGGATGGTCTTGATCTCCTAACCTCATGATCTGCCCGCCTCAGCCTCCCAAAGTGCTGGGATTACAGGTGTGAGCCACCACACCTGGCCAGCAGGTCATTAGGTTTTGAGTCCCATTTTACCAGAAACTTGCCATATGATAGAGATTAGTGAGGATGTGACAAACTGAAGAAAACATGACATGTCTAGCGGAGGCAGCTGGTATTCAGTCCGGGTGATTATGGCCATACAGGAACTCAGGCCTAGTTGGTCTAGTTTTTTAAGAAAATCTCCCAGCTTTTAAATATTTGCTCCAAAATTTTTTAACTGGCATACTGATCAGATCAAACACATACATGGGGAAGAAATGAGGAAATGAGCTCACAGGCAACACGTTCTAAATCTGATGTAAGTAAAATAAAAAACCAAAGGCCGGGCGTGGTGGTTCACACCTATAAACGTAGCACTTTGGGAGGCCGAGGCGGGAAGATCACTTGAGCCCAGGAGTTTGAGACCAGCCTGGCCAACATCATGAAACCCCATCTCTACTAAAAATACAAAAATTAGCCAGGAGGGCGTGTAGTCCCAGCTACTGGGCGGGGGAGGGGAGGGAAGGAGCACTTGAGCCCAGGAGCTGTGATCTTGCACTCCAACCTGGGCGACAGAGCAAGACCCTTTCTCAATAAAAAAAAATTTTTTTTAATAAAGGACCAATACTAATAGCTGGTTCCTGACTGAGAGACCACACAGCATGGAGTTATCGGCGCTATACATCCATACACACACCAACTATTCTCTCTCTGGTGGCTCACGCCGGCAATCTCAGCACTTTGGGAGGCTGAGGCGGGTAGATAATGAGGTCAGCAGACTGAGACCATTCTGGCTAACACGGTAAAATCCCCGTCTCTAATAAAAATACAAAACATTAGCCAAGTGTGATGGCACGCATCTGTGGTCCCAGCTACGCAGGAGGCTGAGGCTGAAGAATTGCGTGAACTTGGGAGGCGGGGGTTGCAGTGAGCCGAGATCATGCCACTGCACTCCAGCCTGGGCAACAGAGTGAGACTCCATCTCAAAAAAAAAAAAAGGGCCGGGCTCGGTGGCTTATGCCTGTAATCCCAACACTTGGGAGGCTGAGGGCAGATCACGAGGTCAAAGATCAAGACCATCCTAGCCAACACGGTGAAACCCTTTCTCTACTAAAAATACAAAAATTAGCCGGGTGTGGTGATGTGCACCTATAATCCCAGCTACTCAGAAGGCTGAGGCAGGAGAATCACTTAAACCCAGGAGGCAGAGGTTGCAGTGAGCCGAGATAGTGCCACTGCACTCCACCCAGGAGACAGAGCAAGACTCCATCTCAAAAAAAAAAAAAAAGGACAAATTTTAAAGTAATTTACATAATTAAATTCACAGTGGCATTTTATAACTATTTATTTTTCCCAAAACAACTGACAGCAAAAATACAACCACTACAATTTGAACCTCATGTATTTTTTTTTTTTTTTTTTTTTTTTTTGGAGATGGGGGCCTCACTATATTGCCCAGGCTGGTCTTAAACTCCTAAACTTAAGTGATCCTCCTGCCTCAGCTGCCCAAACAGCCAGGACTACAGGTGTGCATCGCTCTCTCATAACTTTCTTAACTGGAAAAAAAAGAAATTCTCCTACTTAGAAAAGGTTAGGAATAACTGGACTAGCCAATTTCAAAAGATGGCAGTCTTATAATTTCATGATTATATGATACAAAGAGGTGGGAGACTAGGAAGGAAAGGTAAGTTCCCAAACACATCAAGGTATATACTTAAAGCTGAGAGCACACATAGTCATCTTAGTACCTTATCATGAATGGTATATCACCCTGTCACCCCAGTTCAAGAACGAAGGTAAAATCTCCAACGATACCAGCAAATATTTGTTGATCTGCTTTTCAGATGCATTAAAAAAAGACAAAAACAGATACACAAAAGGCCGTCACTGAGTTTCTATGGCAGTGTAAAATATCAGACATTAAGCACAAATAATTGCAAATTCATAACTGATTGGTACAACTAAGAAACTTGTGAAACTAGAAGGCCAGAGAAAAATTTGACCTGTTCTACGCTAGCCTGAAAGGCCTCCCCAAGAAGTGGTGATTTGACGGAGTTGAGATCTCACGGATCAGTAAGAGTTAATGAGATGTGTCTAAGTGTGATGAGAGGGATGGGGCATTCCAGCCAAGACCTCTGTGGGCAGGGGGATGTGGTATTTTCAAAGAACTGAAAGGCCAATGTGGTTGAAATGAGAGTAGGAGTTTCTGAGGTTTCAGTATGAGGCTCAAGACGCAACAGGAGAAAGAGCACTGAGGCCCTCTAAACATGTTCAGAATGTTTGTGTCTTTCCTTAACATATAATACAAGGCCAGTACATCACATGGTGCCTATTCTCATAGCAGGCATACAAGAAATATACAGTAAAACTGACGTGGTTGCAGGAGAGGAAACTAGAGATGTTGCCTGAAAACGGGCTAAGGAGTTTGAACAACCAGGCACAGTGGCTCACGCCTGTATTCCCAGTACTTTGGGAGGCTGAAGTGGGTAGATCACTTGAGGTCAGGAGCTCCAGACCAGCCTGACGAACATGGTGAAACCTCGTCTCTACTAAAAATACAATAATTAGCGTGGTGGTGGGTGCCTGTAATCCCGGCTAGCCAGGAGGCTAAGGCAGGAGAATCGCTTGAACCCAGGAGGTGGAGTTCTTGCTCTATCACCCATTGCACTCCAGCCTGGGTGACAGAGCAAGACTCCGTCTCAAAAATAAATCAACAAATAAATAAAAAGAATGATGAGATGTCCGTAATGGGTTTACACATACTTAAAGGATAACTCAGCATGGAGAAGGGCTTGAAAGGATGAAAGACTGGAAGCAAAATCGCGCTGAGATTATTGCAACAATCCATGAAACAGACGGTAGTGGCCTGGTCTATGGTGATGGCAGGGAGAGAAGAAAACACAGTCCAAAAAAGGTAGCAGACTTAACAGGCCTCATTTCCTCTTCAGTTTCCAGCTAGGGAGAAGCCCAGGATGGCTGCCAAGTTCGTGTCTTGGGCTCCTTATGTGTGGCAGTGTAGCTGACTGAGAAGAAGCGGGTTTGCGGCACAGACAAATTCACTTTAAACACTAACTTTATGTCACCTACGGGTCATCCAAGTAGAACTGTCAATGAGGCAGTCAAGGGGTCTAAGTTGGAACACAGGCTTGGGAGATGGAAACTGGCACTTTAAGATAGATCACAAGTGCTGAGGGGAGAAAAGAGAAAAGCAGTCACCAAGGGTTGGACAAATCCATCCTTTACACAGAGATGGAGAAAAAGGAGAAAGCCAAAAAGAACGTGTGGTCATGAAAGCCAAGGGAGGACAGCATGTAGGGAAGAGAATGGTCAACAGGGTCAAGTTGGAGAAGAACGCCAAGTCACAGCACCATGTTCTGGTTTGGTTGCTTGTTTTCTCCTTTAGAGTATTGATGGTAACCTGTAAAGCATTTTTTTTTTTTTAATTTGTCCATCTCCTCCTAAGACTGAATAAGTAACATAAAGATTTGTTCCCTATTGTATTCCTACGACCCAGAAGAAGACTTGTTGTCTCCAAGGTCTCTGTTGAAGAAATTGACGAAGGATGGATGTGTGACTACTTTAGGAAGGAATCGGTACTGAAAAAGAACCACATGTGGAGAAGGCAGCAATAATACTCAGGTGAAGGGCTCGAGATGGCAGAGAGGATGGATCCAGGGTTGGCTGGTCTTGGATAACACCAAGACATTTTGTGGACCTTTTCCCATCAGGCCTCTTCCCCAAGAACCAGAGATTTTAAAATTGTTTGCCATGAGGTTCTATACTGTCCAGATGGTTCAGTATTCCACGGAGAAATGAATGTTTCCATTCCTATTAAGACTTTATTGCCAGAAAACCATTAATAAGTAGGCTGGGAATGAGGCTTCTCTGAGAATTTCAATTCTAATCCTTTGCATCATGAGCACCAGGATCTCAAGAAGTTACTTCATCCCAACAACTAATTTTGTAGCATCCTATGAATGTGTTTCAATGCTTTAAGACAAGTCAATGTACAAACATATGCCCTTGGAAAGCAGGGAAGCTGGACGGGTTATTTATATTAACAATTAATTAGTCACTATAAGAGTCATTTACGACACTAAAGAGGCCAATCCCTTAGTTCACATAAAACCCAACTCAATTTATAAATTTTGACCTGAAAGTCAGCTCCCTAAAAATACATTTGGCATCTGCCTTTCCCTGAAAAATAGATTTGCTTCCCCATTATCCCCACAATGACAGACTACATTAACTATGTCCTAATTAAATGTTCTAAATCCGAAATTAAACCCACTGGGGGAGTGTGGGGGAAAGCCTGCATCTTCATAAGGCTGCCCTAATTTACTTAAGTGTCGAGGGCCCAACTGACCTTTATACATCTTTAAATCAATCCATTAGCTAGGACACACCTTCTTACTTTCAAAATGAGGAGGCTGTGGATAGGATGAGATTTCATACCAAGGACTTTTCAATAAACAAAATCACAAGCATCAAAAGAATGTTTGTCCTGGGAGCCGCCAAGAAAGGCCACCTGACAGAGTGAAAAAGACTCTGAACCAGGAACCAGAACCATATTAGCAACTGGCTTTCAGGAAGGCAAAACCATTATCTTCTCCCCTCTGCCCACTACCCCCTCACCTGTGTTCTTTCAGTGTGTGGCACCACCCCACATTTGTACACCTGCAACCACACAGAGCCCGGCACAGTCAGTTCAATGAAGGTGCAAAGAGGGGAGAAGCCAGACTGCCGACGTTTGAAATCCAGCCTCTATCGCTAACTTGAGCAAAGTGATTTCCCAGCTTTAGGTTTCTTATTTATAAAGTGTGGAAGGGTAACAGCACTCTCCTTATAGGATTGTTGTGAGGATTAAATGGATTAATAATTATAAGTACTTGGAACATTGCCTAGCAAACAGTGGGGAAGAGTTTCTCAATTTCATCATCATCATCACTACCATCACTGTTTGACCTTGAGCAAGTCACTTCACCAGGGGTTTTCTCTACCAGTAAAATGATGAGCTGATCTCAGGAAGATTCCCACTAGCTTAACTCCTCTCTACTCTAATTCTTTGAATCCAATTACAACACCCTAAATCCTCCTAAGCTCTAAGACCAGCAACAGGGAGTGAAGGTTATGCTGGCTCTTTCAGGTCCTAAGGAGGTGTCTCAGCCCACGCAGCTGCAACTCCTCCCAGCCACAGGCTGGTCCTATAGTCCAGAGTCCAGCCCACCAGCCTTCCTTATTATAGATATTAATTGTTCAGAGATCAAAATATTCATCATGCTATTCTAAGCTGTGGAAACAGCACAGGCATAAGAAAAAGGTCACACTTCAGAGGAAAGAAACCAGAGAGACAGAGACGAGGAACAAATTAAAAGACCAAAGCAAACACAACAGACCAAAAATACACCATGCCTATGAGGCTATTTATTTAGCATCCTTCCTCTAACAGCAATTAAGAGAACTTCAAACTACAAGATGGCTTTGTAACAGGGGAAATTTTCCCTACCTTGAAGCACAGCCCTCTCCAAGTGACTTCCCTTCATCTTCAAAGTCTGCAGAATCTTCCCTTGGGCGCAAATGCTATGGAGCCAACTGTCTCAGATACAAGTATCTTTCTTAGAAAGCATTACTTAACCGGCCAGGTGCTGTGGCTCACACCTGTAATCCTAGCACCTTAGGAGGCCAAGGCAGGCGGATCACCTGAGGTCGGGAGTTCGAGATTAGCCTGACCAACATGAAGAAACCCCATCTCTACTAAAAATACAAAATTAGCTGGGTGTGGTGGCGCATGCCTGTAATCCCAGCTACTCAGGAGGCTAAGCCAGGAGACTCGCTTGAACCTGGAAGGCAGAGGTTGTGATGGGCCGGGATCATGCCATTGCACTCTAGCCTGGGCAACAAGAATGAAATTCCGTCTCAAAAAAAAAAAAGAAAAAAGCATTACTTATCCAACATTTACTTAACCTCCATTCTGCCCAAAAGTAAAGGTAGTGTTCAGGATGATCAAGTCCCCTTTTCTTTTTGCCTGTCAGTTTCCAAGTCTGTAACATGGAAGAGGGAGGAAGTCAAGCCAACTAACTAATTTTCAAGTTTCCTGGCAGCATTAAAATTGTAGCAATCTGTTGATTATTTGTATTTTGCACGGGAAGAGGTTTTATTTTGCTTTTTTAAATTAAGTTTTGAAAAAAAGTTCAGTTACTTGCCCTTCTCTGCCTGAAGCTAGACTTCTTGGGTTAAATCCTCACTCTACTAGTAGCTCTGTGACTTTGGGCAAATTACTTAACCTGTGTTTCAGATTTCCCATCAGTAAAATAAGGATAATAGTACGGATAGAGTTTGCTCCCCCAACAACCCATGTCTCATGTTGAAATGTAATCCCCAGCGTTAGAGGCAGAGCCTGGTGGGAGGTGTTTAGATCATGGGGGCAGATCCCTCATGAATGGCTTGGGCCATCTCCTTGGTGATAAGTGAGCTCTCACGCTGAGCTCTTGCAAGATCTGGTCAATTAAAAGTATGGGGAGTCATTTAAAAGAATGCACTTTCGCTTGCTCCTACATCTGCCATGTGAAGTACCTGCCGCCACTTTCCTTCTGTCATGATTGAAAACTCTCCGAGGCAGGCCAGGTGCAGTGGCTCATGCCTGTAATACCAGTACTTTCGCAGGCCAAGGTGGGCAGATCACCTGAGGTCAGGAGTTTGAGACCAGCCTGGCCAACATGATGAAACTTCGTCTCTATTTAAAAAAAAAAAAAAAAAATACAAAAATTAGCCAGGTATGGTGGTGGGCACCTGTCATCCCAGCTACTCAGGAGGCCATGAGGGAGGAGAATCTCTTGAACCCAGGAGGCAAAGGTTGCAGTGAGCTGAGATTGTGCCACTGCACTCTGGCCTGGGCAACAAGAGCAAAACTCCATCTTAAAAAAAAGACAACTATCTGAGGCTTCACCAGAAGCTGAGCAGATGCCAGCACTCTGCTTCCTGTAAACCCTGCAGAACTGTGAGCCAATTAAACCTTTTTTTAAATTGCCAGTCTCAGGTATTTCTTTATAGAAATACAAGAACAGCCTAATACAGTACCTTCCTCAGTGTTGGTGTTAGGATTGATTTAGCTAATCTGCATAAAGTACTTAGAACCACACCTGGAACATAGTTAGCAATATTTTAGTGTGGTTATTATTATTTTCAACGTTACATAGTTTTCCCATTTAAAGAGAAAATGTATTCAGAATAGAGTGTGCAAGGACAAACACACACACAGCAGGAAACCTGGGTTCTAGTCATGATTCTACCCCAAATTAGCTACATGCTGCGGATGAACTACCATCCTTCTCTGGGTCTCAGTTTTCAGAGCAGGCTGCACAGTAACTTTCCTGAAAGTATTCAGATCAGAGGTGATCAATTGAGAGGCAGTCTTCTTTTTGACCTGCAGTTTTAAACCCCATGGTGTTTCTTTAAAATTTGATTTATTCTCAATACTTAAAATCTGGAGATTTCTCATAAAAATTCAAAACATCTAAAGTTCTATCAGCCCAGACCCTCAGCCCTGGACCCTTGGCTGTGGTTCTTAAAGTGAGGTCCCTCAACCAGCAGCAGCTGCATCAGCTGGAAGCTCATTAGAAATGCAAATTCTCAGGCTCCATCGCAGAGCTACAGAACCGGAAACTGTGGAAGTGGGCCCTGGCCATCTGTTTTTCCACAAGCAGGACACTGATACACACTGAAGTTCCAGAAGCACTACAGTGGAGGAACTACAAGCAGGTGTTGAAGAGTAGCAGCCCCATCAGACAGAAGGGACAAGAGGTGATCTCCATTTACCAACGCACCCTGCCTCCCTGGTATCCCACTCATACTGAGGAGTCGGTATTTACTGAGCCACCCACCACACTCATCTTCCTTACCATCCAGTCCCTGGGAGGCCTTGGGCGCAGCAGCTCTCACCTAGGTGGACCATCTCTTCTCACAGGGTAATGAGTCCGCAGGCACCATATGCCTGTAGGATTGTGCTGTTCCAAATCAAAACGGTATGAAAAGCAGGCTGTGCACACCAAGGGCACAGTTGAAAGAACAAACTGTTGAGTTTCCTTTATTAATCACAACACAATCCGCACAAGCAGCTGCTATTAAGAACAGCTGCGGCTGCTAAAAGGGTGCTCTTGAAGCAGCCTAAAACAGAGCTCACAGTTAAATACGCATCAGGCACAGGCCGACTTGCAGCCTCCCGGCTTAGTTCTTCCTCCTGAGCCTCACTCAGTGCCTTTCTCCAGACCAGAAATCATCCCCTTTCCATTCCTTGTGACAAGGTGGGATGGAGTAGAAAAGATTTCTTTTCGTTTTAAAATTATTGCCAGCTTGGGCAACATGGCAAGACCCTCTCTCTGCAAAAAATTTAAAAATTAGCCAGAGGCGGGTGGATCACGAGATCAAGAGATCGAGACCATCCTGGTCAACATTGTGAAACCCCGTCTCTACTAATACAAAAAAATTAGCTGGGCATGGTGGCGCGTGCCTGTAATCCCAGCTACTCAGGAAGCTGAGGTAGGAGAATCGCCTGAACCCAGGAGGCGGAGGTTGCGGTGAGCCGAGATCGTGCCATTGCACTCCAGCCTGGGTAACGAGAGTGAAACTCCGTCTCAAAAAAAAAAAAAAAAAAAAAAAAAATTAGCCAGGCGTGGAGGTGTGTGCCTATACTGCTGACTACTCAGGAATCTGAGGTGTGAAAATTGCTTCAGCCCAGTAGGTTGAGGCTGCAGTGAGCTGAGATCATGCCACCACACTCCAGCTTGGGCAACAGAGCAAGCAAGTCATGTCTGAAAAAAAAAGGAAAGAAAAGAAAAGGAAAAGAAAATTATTGTAGTATGAAGAGTGAGGTGAGTTTCAAACGATTCGAGGTTGATCCCACCTCAACCATCAAGTGACCTTGAATGAGTTACTTAAGTTCTCTTGATAATGGTTCCTTCCTGTGTTAAAATAGATACAATAATAATACTTCCTAGGGTTGCTGTGAGGAATAAATCAAATCAGATTATACATATGAAAGTATTTCATAAACTGTGGAGGACTAGATAAAAATAGAGGCTTATCAGCATCATCCCATGAAAGCTGCACTTTGAACCACAAATCATCAAATATAAGAGTGACTGTTTCTGGCCTAGGACTATCAGAGGTGAAATTTAAGAATCACATAGCTACAGAGGGCCTTTGGAGGCCTTGTAATCCAACTTTTCTACATTCCTCCTACCCCACCCCACCCCATCCCTGAATGCTATTTGTGTTGTTTTTGTTTGTCTGTTTTGAGACAGAGTCACCAGGCTGGAGTGCAGTGACTTGGTCTCGGCTCACTACAACCTCTGCCTCCCGGGTTCAAACGATTCTCCTGCCTCAGCCTCCGAAGTAGCTGCGACTCCGGGAGCACACCACCACACCTAGCTAATTTTTGTATTTTCAGTAGAGACGGGGGTTTCACCATGTTGGCCAAGATGGTCTCGATCTCGTGACCTCGTGATCCACCCGCCTTGGCCTCCCAAAGTGCTGGGATTACAGGTGTAAGCCACCACACCTGGCTGCCTGAATGCTATTAGCAGGAGTCTGGCAAAAGTGTGGTCCCACCTGGAAAACCTTTACCCACAAGAAGCTCACTAAATGCCAAGGCAGGCAGTCCCACCCCATCATAGGCCTTATCTGAACATAGACCATTGCACCTTATGAAGACCAAAGAAATCTCCTTTCAAGTTTACCTCTCACCTCAGGGCCTTTCTACCTGCTGTCTGTCTACCTGGAATACACTTCCACTCAGTCTTCAGAGGCTTGGCTTCTTCTTCATTATGCATTTCAAACATCTCTGCTTCAGGGAAGGCTTCTCCACCATTCTTCACTCTATCCTACCCAGCTGCCCACCATCATCATATTCTTTGCTTCTTGTTTTTTACAGCGCACACCCCTGTTTACTTGCATGCCTGATTTTGTTAAAGCCTCCAAAGAACAGAAGATCTACGGAGGGAGTGGTCTTGGTTCTCTTATTCACTACTCTGTGCACTTATACAGTAATTACACCAATAATTACACCAGCACATGGTAGGCATGCCAATATATGTTGAATGAATGAATGAATGCTTAACACCATTCTACACACATTGTAGATATTCAAATACTAGTTGGAAGAGACAAAAACCTAAACAGGACTTATGCCAACTCCCACTACTGACTTAACTCACAAGTCTTCTTGTGTTAAGGAAAAAAAAAAAAAAATAAACAAATTGAACAGTTCCCCATGCCGGCTTTATTCATAGCAGCACCGTCCCTAGTTATTTATTTATCCTGCGCAGAGTGAATTCATGAAAAGGCACTTCAGTGGATGAAAAACAGATAGCTGTTTCCTGGAACCAAGGGCTCAGAGAAGGGCATAACTAGGAACAGTTCTTAAGGAGATCACTCAGTGGGCAAATACTTGCCCAGATCCACTGTAAACACTGTCACAAGCCCTAAGGACGAGTTGGGCAAGGCCTAAAAATCAGACCTGGAGAATGAATGCCTATAGGGCTTGTACTTACTCATTCCACTCTCAGTCAGATTCACCCCCTGTATACCTTTGGCTCAGGTGGAGAGCAGAGAGGTCCAAAGGGGAATGAAACCTACTATCATTCCCTTGTCTGAGACTATAGAATCAACACCAGCAACCCAAGAAAGATGCTAAGGGGGGAAAAGTCTATAAGCTCTTTGCAGGTGGTATACTGACTGCAGCAGAAGACACCCAATAGCTGGGTGGAGTCTTGATCTACAACTAATTCTGTGACCTAGAACTCAGTCGTATCACTTCCCAGAGTCTCAGTACTCCCATCTAGAAATGGGGGTTAATAGTTCCTATACAACCTTTCTCAAAGTCCTGACCTAAGGATAATACCATACCAGATGTGAATATTTATTGTAATCTGTAAAGCATTGTCCAAAGGTAAATTATGGATGGCAAATAGCAGTTTATAATAATAAACAATTCCTACAACTTGCATTCCAGATTAACCATCCAAATACTTGGAAGATGACTGATAAGCACATTGAACAACATAACGAGAAAGATAACACATGCCCACTCTGCATTATGGAAAGCCCTGAGTATGGGCATGCCAGAGGTCCAGAAGTACCCTAACACCTCTGTGAAGAAACACTGGGGTCCACAAGAAAGGGAACATTCCTATGAGTCATGAGTGGCAGTTTGCTGTTCCCAGCCAACAAGCCACAGCAATCACTATGGATGTTTCTTACATTGCCGAGGACGGGTCTTAAGAAATGTAGAAAAACTTGCCCTACATCCTTCTGCCACATAAGGAGATAAGATCAAGATTTTCTTGACTCCAGAAAAGATGATATGGCGTAACTCAATGGATTTTAAAAAATCATAAAGAGACAAGGTTAGAAAGTGCTAATTTCTCAGAGACTGAAATAAAAGCTTCACTGGGAAGAGCTCTTTTAAAGACTGACTCAAGTCACATCACACTTAGTAAGCACCTACTATGTGCATGACCCACCCCCTTCCACCCCCCCATACACCCCTCCCACTCGGGTACTGCAAAGATAAATAAGCCAAGGATTCTTTACAGCATGGGAAAGAACAGGCTAAGGGCCACAAAAGGGACCAGGCATTAGGAGGAAACACAGGAAAGGTAAATTTTGTTCTTCTCAAAGAGATATAGGAAGGCTTCATGAGTCAAGTGGCATTTGAGCTGGGAGAGAAAAATAAAGCAGAGATAAGGTGTCAGAAGGCCATCTGTGGAAGCTGGGACGTAGACTTGACTCTGTGACGTGGATCCTTTTGACAGACTGTAGAAGCCTGTAGATCCCTACAGAGAATAGCATATTTAAATGAATATGATAACATCACTCAGGATTTCCAAGAAAATCAGTATTAAAATACGAAATGTATTTTTAAAGCAAATTTGTGATACAGTATCACATGTGATTATTAGTGCCTTAAATAATAAAACCTAGCAGCAAGTCTAATATCCACCATAATTTCAAAACAGCAGGAAACATTTTTTTGAGATATCTGCAACAACTGCAATGTGAAATAAAAATGCCTGGGGTTTCTACTGGCAACAAAAGCATATGTACCACTAATAACACTATGGTTTCCCACCTACATTTACAACGAAAGAAAATGCTGTATTTAAGTTTGACGTTAACACAAATGTCCTTTTTTCTCCCACACTCAAGTTCACAGGCTCCATGCTGTTTCCATGGACCCAGGTTAGGGAATTCTGATACAGAAAAGAGCCTCGGCCAGGCACGGTGGCTCACACCTATAATCCCAGCACTTTGGGAGGTCAAGGCGGGCAGATCACTTGAGGTCAGGAGTTCAAGACCAGCCTGGCCAACATGGTGAAACCCCATCTCTACCAAAAATACAAAACATTAGCTGGGCATGATGGTGCATGCCTATAATCCCAGTTACTCTAGAGGCTGAAGCAGGAGAATCACTTGAACCCAAGAGGCAGAGGTGGCAGTGAGCCGAGATTCAGATCAGCCACTGCTCTCCAATCTGGGTGACAGAGCAACGCTCTCTCTCAAAAAAAAAAAAAAAAAAAGAGAGAGAGAAAAGAGCCTAAGCAAAGAAAGTGAGAACTACGGGGGTGTGTGTCATTTGACAATGTAGAACGTGCAGAGACAGGAGATGGCATGGAAAGGTAGGTAAAATCCTCAGAAGTCACCAATGTGAGGATTCATTACTCCCAATTATTAAATCACAGAATAGAAGTGGAGCATGGTAGCTCATGCCTGTAATCCCAACACTTCAGGAGGCCAAGGTGGGAGAATCACTTGAGCCCAAGAGTTCAAGACCAGCCTGGGCAACATAGTGAAACCCCCATCTCTACCAAAAAAAATGTATTTTTTTAATTACCAGGCATGGCTGTGCTTTCCTGTGGTCCCAGGTACTTGGGAAGCTGAGGAGGAAGATCGCTTGAGCTCAAGAAGTCGAGGCTACAGTGAGTCATGATGGCGCCATTGCACTCCAGGCTGGACAATAGAGATCTGTCATTCATATATATATATATATATATATATATATACACACACACACACACACACACACACACACACATAAATAATAGAATGTGCTCTAAGTTCTAGAAATGCATCTTCTTTTGGAATAAAAAGAGATGAATGAAAGAAGCTAGGAAAACATCATTCTACAGGTTTCAAATTATAGCTCCTTTTTTTAAAATAGAGTAGATGACAGTGTATTGAAAAATGTACTATTAATAAAAGAGCATGGATCCCACACCATCCCCGTTATGTAAATGTACGCATATGTCTGGATATAAGCACATGTATAATCATAGATGTTTAGAAATCAAAATATGAAGAGTGATTCAAGTTTAGGAGTGATTTTACTTTATTGTTTGCATTTTCTATCATTGGAAAATGGGCAAAATTAGGCCCAACATAGGTTAGGAGACTTAGGGTAAAACACATAGCAGATGGTACAAAACAGCTGGTACAAGAACTCAGAATTTCCTTTTCTCATACTCTATAAACTCTTTCAGATTCAGAACTGAATGCACCTGAACACATGAAGTGCCTATAATTAACCCCAACTCATACATTTACAAACTGAGGTTTAAAGTCCGAGTGAGTTGCCCAAAGTCACACAGCAAATATTAATAACTGGAGATTCAGAGGTAAAATCTGGGTCTCTGGGCCCCCTTGAGAGCAGAATATTGTTCTTGTTAAAAGCCAGGGCTTGGTATTCATCCTGACCCCGGTTAAGTCCCACCTATTCCACTCCTTGCTGATAAACTTGGATGAATTCCTGTATTTTTCTAATTCTAGGGTTCAGCACAGTTTTTTTTTAACTTCAAAGTGATGATTAAATGATACAATAAGGTAAAGCCCTATTCAAACCTGTGACAAAGTAAACACCCTTGTCTCAATCACTATGCCTCCTTGCCTCTGCCCAGGTGGAAGAACTCCATTATTACTTTCCAGAAGCAGACAGACATTATCTGCACATTAGGCTCAGTGGCTTGGTTCTACTCTCAAAGGTCAACTGGGATCATGTTCACTGTGCCAACGACAGAGAATGCAAAACATCAGGCCTAACATAAGACAGGATCTTAAAAGGCTGAGCAGCTAGTTTGGGGATCTCTAGGTATTCTGATTCAATAGATCTGAATGAGACCAGAGATTCTGAATTGTTCGAATCCAATATTTCTGCGAATTAAAAAGGGGCTCAGCCTAACTGTGAGCAATGCATCAGCCAACAGGTGGCACAACAAGGAGTGACAGGAAGACCTAGGACTGTCAACAGGGCTCTTTTGTCAGGGATGAAGGGCAGCCACTGCCCAGAACCATGGAGGCGTAATGGAAACCAATCCAAACCAGCACAAAAATAAATGTTTAGAGGGATTCTCTGCCGGGCATACCTAACGTTCTTCTCAGAGAGAGAACAAACTTCCAAGATTATCTTGTCCACTATACAGATAGAGCACATTAGTGAACACAACTCTTGGGAGCTTATCAAGCACTTGGAGGCCCACAAAACACCAATGCACAATAAAATCCCAGAGAAAATTCTGCTGGGTCAATTAAGAGAAAATGCATTCAAACACTGGAAAGGTAGGGCTTCAAAATGACCCACTCTGCAGATGCAGAAAGTGCCTAAAAATATGTTGGCCAGGCGCAGTGGCTCGCGCCTATAATCCCAGCACTTTGGGAGACTGAGGCAAGCAGATCACGAGGTCAGGAGATTGAGACCATCCTGGCTAACACGGTGAAACCTCGTCTCTACTGAAAGCAGAAAATTAGCCGGGCATGGTGGTACATGTGCCTGTAGTTCCAGCTACTCCAGAGGCTGAGGCAGGAGAATCGCTTGAACCTGGGAGGCAGAGGCTGCAGTGAGCCAAGATCACACCACTGCACTCCAGCCTGGGCAACAGCAAGACTTTGTCTCAAAAAAAAAAAAAAAAAAAAAAAAAAAAAAAGATAGGTCCAGGAGCACCATACCACACATTTACATCTTTGAAATGGCCACATGGCATTTATTGGCCTGGGAGAAGAAATAGCCATCAAAATATCCTGCTAGAGTTGGTGGACAAAGGAAATGGGGGAAGGGTCCCTAAAGGCCCTCATAAATTTCTCAGACTTTTTGCTCACCACTTTATCCTCAGAATTCTGCATGTTGATTGGCAAACACTATTACATTCATTAAGTATTTGTCAAATGCATAGGAAAAAAAAAAACAGAGTGAGAGAAAGAGGGACAGAGACAGGAAGACAAAAAGAAATTATCCCAGGCCAGGCACAGTGGCTCACACCTGTAATCCCAGCACTTTGGGAGGCCGAGGTGGGTGGATAACCGGAGGTCAGGAGTTCTAGACCAGCCTGCCCAACATGGTGAAACCCCATCTCTACTAAAAATACAAAAATTGGCCAGTCGTGGTAGTGAGGACCTGTAATCCCAGCTACTCAGGAGGCTGAGGCAGGACAAGAGGCAGAGGTTGCAGTGAGCTGAGATAGCGCCCCTGCACTCCAATTTGGGCAAAAGAGCGAAAGCTGAAAGAAAGAGGAGCGAAAGGAAGGGGAAGGGGAAGGGGAACGGAAAGGAAGAGGAAAAGAAAGAGGAAAGGAAAGGAAGAAATTATCTCTGCTCCTACAGGCCAGGCAGGCTACTGAGTGTAGTATTACTCTGAAGTGAGGCCTTTTGGTTGTCTCACCCAAAAGCAATGGAAACTGGTTGCTACTACAGTGAAAGGAACATGAGCTTCTGAGTCAGAAATAACTAGATTCATTCTCAAACTCTGCATGATCTTAGCATTAGTTCTTGACTTCTTTGAACCTCAACATTTCATCTTTAAAAGGGGGTAATATCACCTATTTCACTTCCAAAATAGGCATGATACTTATCCTTACAAAGCTGTGGAAAAAAGATTACATGATCTAATGGATTTAGGCAAAGTAGCTAGCACCATGGTCAGCACGTAGTATGAGCTGACCAAATGGCAATGAATGTCGGAATTGGTCATGCCGTCTACAGCCAGAGCCCATATCCTACTGGGCTACCCTAATTATACTCCAGAGTTCTTTCAGATGTCAAGCTGCCGAAATAATTCCAATCTAAGTTCACTGGATTTTCTAAGAAAAAAAAATATATTTTTTTAGGCTGGGTACAGTGGCTCATGCCTGTAATCCCAGCACTCTGGGAGGTCAAAGCGGGTGGATTGCTTGAACTCAAGAATTTGAAACCAGCCTGGGCAACATGGCGAAACCTTGTCTCTACCAAAAATACAAATAGTTAGCCAGGCATGGTGTTATGTGCCTGTAGTCCTAGCTACTTGGGAGGTGGAGGTGGGAGGAACACTTGACCCTGGGAGGTGGAGGTTGCAGTAAGCTGAGATCACACCACTGTACTCCAGCAGGTGACAGAGCAAGACTCTGTCTCAAATAAATAAATAAACATTTCTTTAAGTAATAAACTCATGTACATATTACTTTTTAGTTAGCAAAGTAATTTCACATTCAGACATAACAATTCTGAGAAACAATGCATTACTGTTATCCATGTTTAATAAATGAAAAAACTGGCCAAGCATGGTGGCTCATGCCTGTAATCCCAACAATTTGGGAGGCCAAAGTGGGAGGATCACTTGAGGCCAGGATTTCGAGACCCAGCCTGGGCAACATAACAAGACCTCATCTATACAAAAATTTTTTAAAAATTAAAAATTAGCTGGGAATGGTGGTACACATCTCTAGTCCTAGCCAATAGGGAGGGTGAGGCAGGAAGATTGCTTAAGCCTAGGAATTTGAGGCTGCAGCGAGCCATGATCATACTATTGCACTCCAGGCTAGGCAACAGAGCAAGATCCCACCTCAAAGAGAGAGAAAAAACTAAGACCACACAGCCAACAAGAGGCAAACTAGGAATGGAACTATAGATTTTAACATTTTATTATAATGACTATGATTTTCTCAATCAAAAATTCAAATAGAAGATCTTATTATAGAAAACTTGAACTCAGACTGTTCCAGGAATCTACTTATATTATGCTAAAACTGATAGCTAAAATCAGAAACAAAATCCTGAAAGAAGTGATTTTTTAAAACAAAGCCTCTCTTCTGGATTTTATGCATCTTTTTTTTTTTTTTTTTTTTTTTTTAGAGCAACAGAAACTGTATCGCTGGTGGGAATGCAAAATGATTCAGCCACTTTTAGGATATTTTAGTGGTTTCTTCCAAAACTAAACATTACCATACAATCTACCAATCATACTCCTTAATATTTACTCAAAGGAGTTGAATTTTTTTTTTTTCACTTTATTTATGATGCTTTAAGTTCTGGGGTACGTGTGCAGATCATGCAGGTTTGTTACATAGGTATACACGTGCCATGGTGATGGTTTGCTGCATCCACATTAGGTATTTCTCCTAATATGCATATATTCTTAATAGTCTCAAGCAAAAGAAAAGGAACATGTTTTAAAGAAAGGATGATCTGAGTTTTAGTAACATCTCTACCATTTATTAGCTATGTGACCCTAGATATCCAGTTTCTTAACCCCACTAAATAACAGTATCTTCATCTATGTAATGGGAAAGCAATATCTACTCAAAAGTCTATGTGTAGTTCCTGGCCCTGAGAAGACGATTAGTAAATGATTAACTATCATAAAAATTGTACCATGGTACCGACTACTTGGTCTGTAGGTTAGGTGACAGCTTGTCTCTTTCCTGCCTTCTCCAGCATCTGCATACCCCCTGTTCTGCATCTGTTCAATGGGGACACAAACTAGTCTCCATCGAACCTCACCAGGGAATGAAGATAACAAAAGAGCTGGCAGAGACATTATGCAAATACCAAATATTATTAAAACATTAATGAACTCTGGCAATTCCCTGAATTTTGATAAATGGTGTTTATTTTGCACTGCCAGCCTCTTGCACAGTCTGGGCTCTCAAATATTAACTAGATAATAAGAGCAATCATTCTCCTAAAAGACCAAGGTATAGAGAAATAAGAAGTGAATCTAGACAATTACAGTTAACACCTGCCTTCAAAAAAAATCAGAGTCTCTGTACAAACAGGGAGCAGCAGGACAGATCCCAGAGACCACAGTGACCACCAGCAGGTTCAGATCAACCCCACAGCCTGTGCAGAACTCCGCTTTGATAAGACAGTAGAGTGTCTTGGTGCTGACAGGTCATTGATTATGACAACTGTCTACCACCTCCTTGCTCTTCAGTGTAAAACTCCTCCAAACTAGACAAAATGAAAAGGATCTACGAAGCTGGAGGGGCTTCAGGCTTGGCTAACAATCTTACACGTAAAGAGATTAACATGCTTCACCCCCGCCAACTGCCTGAAACCCAAGGCAGTATTATTCTCAGTGCCGCTAAAGAGGCTTGCGCCCAATTCGTGGTTGGCCTCTTCATTCTTGTGAGGGAATAATATTTGTAAGCTGTTAACAATCCTCAGGTGCAGCTCGGATACAGAACAAAGCCAAGAGGACTCCCCCTCAAACCACACACACACACACACACACACACACACAACTCCCTGAAATGAGGATCTGGTGCCACTGAAGTGACACCTTAACAAGCTAGGGGTCATTAAGAGACCTCATTTGCATATTCATTAAAGAACCAAAGCTGTGGCAAGTGAAACAAAGTGTACAAAAAAAAATGATTTTGTTTTTTTAAGCCAAGCCAAAATCTGCTTTAGAAAAAGTAAATCCACATAGGGACCCTTGCTGTCGCCAAACCTTCACTTGTCTAGATCAGCCAGCAACTCATTAAAGGAAAGCAAGGAACTCGCAAATGAATGCAGTACCACACACAGGCAAGCTCATTTCACCATCTGCCTTCTAGTGTCCAGAGGGGCAAAAAGCTTAAATGACACTCTCCTGAATTTTCTCTCCTGTAGGTGGAAATGCTAAATTCCCAGGGGGCAAGAAAGACTGCCTGCAAGGTCAACTGGGTAAAATGGAATAGAAGCAAATCTAGTTTACCTGTCAACACAATGCCACCCGTGACATTAAACACATGCAAAAAATTAAGCACCCTAGAATAATATACTTTTTAATATTTGGATAAAAGCTTTGCTGATTCAGTGTGTAGCTGTGGGGCTAAGCAGAGAAATTCCTAATGAGCCAGGCACTTAAACTTACCCCTCCCTACATTCTCCCATTTCCTGACCTATGACTATCCTAACTGGTGGTGACCTTCTTCTAGTGAATGACCTACACCAAGAGACATCAGAACTGATCTAGGGGTGTATTAACAAGATGGCAGACTTCCATTATATGTGTCACAGAGAACGGTTATGATTAAACAATTTAAATAACTGCCCTCAGCCTTCTGTGTATGTCTCCACCTTTCCGACAATCACTGTGTTGGCTTTTGGCTTTGTAAGCATTTTAGGCTTCCCTCTGGAAGCTCACTCCTATCATATTATGAATTTAAATATATATATATATTTAATTCATCGAAATAGTTGAACGATCAAATTTCTCAATAGTTTTTCAACCCCATACGTAACGTAAGACACACTTAGAGAGTGTGGCGCAAAAGGTAAAAACCAGCCTAGAGTTTTAACTTGTTCCATCCAACTTCCCAACGCGTGAACAACTACCAGCGGACACACGTTCAGTCTGTATTACCCGCTCCTTGGGCAGTAAGGAAGAAGAAAACCTGGAAGGAAGAAGGTATCCCAGGATACAAGCAACAACAGCTGGCCGAAATCCAAGTAGACTGCAAGAGAAAGTCAAAAGCCCTGTCTTCTCTGTGACCAAAAGACCTTTCCCAGTCAAATTTTTCAACACTCGGAAAATTGGCTGATATATGTGTAGAGCGCACCCAGAGATAAGCGTTAGAGCAGCGCTACGCTGGAGTACCAGTTCTGCGGAATGCTGACCGCGGGCCACGCACCGCCCGACAGCCACGGATCCTCTGGCAGAGGCGCAAGCTACAACCGAGGCGCCTGGCAAACGCACGCTAAACCTCAGTCGCAATAATCCCCAAAGCAGGACACCTGGAGAGGGTGGGCTCGGTCTCCCGGGCCCGGCTCATTACGTTCCTCCACACAGCATTCAATCATGTTTCAGGAGCCGTAGGTGAGGGGCTGCAGGTGGGAGTGGGCGGCATATTTTCCAGCCCCCGAGGTCTCCGGGGTTGGAAACTCTGGGCACCTCTGTTGGCCAGCGCTAAGACAAATACACAAAGAGCAAGGCACGGCGCTCCTCCGCGGCCAGAGCTCCGCGCCTGGTCACACAGGAGCTGGGAATTAGGAATTCCGAGCTCAGCGACCAGCCGGGAGAAGCACCGGAAATGCTTCCGACCGCTCCGAAGGGAAGTCGATTTGCAAATCAAAGTTGCAGGAACTCCGGACGCCCAGACTACTTCAGCGGGTTACTCGGGAACACCCAACAAGTTTGGCCACCGGGGGCTCGGCGTGACAGCGCCGCGCCGCGAGACGAGAGAGACAACTTGTCGCTCGGGCGCCAAGCCAGAGCCCTGAGCTGTCTCCGCTCCCAAGCTCGGGGGAGCCGGCGTCGGGAAGGCGCAGGTCCCTGCCTCCGGCAGCCAAATCCCTCAACTGATGGCACCTCAGGGGCTCACCTGGACCGCACTCGCTTCCCGGGGCTTCCCCCAACGGTGCAGCGTTTCAACCGCGAACGCCTCACCTGCCTGCCAAGCCCCGGTGGCGGATAAATTAACAAAAGAGCAAGCGAGCAGGGGGGAAAGGGAAACCCGGCGTAAAGCATAGTAAGGAGGGGAGGGCAGGCGGCTCGGCTTTCGGCGGAGAAAGAAGGCAGAGGCGGAACAGAGATGGCTCATACCCCAGGCACCGGCTCGGGAAGGAAACCGAGAAGGGGGAATGGGTTCTCTACTCCGCTTCCCATCGCACACACATGCCTCCCCCTTTTTCCTCCTTACCCAGCATGGAAAAGATGAAATCCTTGGCTGTGTGAATCTCCAGCGCTCTCTGGTCGTCGTATTCCCGCTGGTCGTGCTTCGTAAATTCTTGGATGAGTTTGTTCAATTCCTCCACCCGAGCTCCCGACCTGAAATCCAGCTCCGGGAACGTAGGCTTGTTGTTACAGCCCAGGGAGGCTGCCTTGCAGGCGGTGGGAGCCGCCATCTTCATGCAAAACGCGCCGAGTAGCAGCTCCGCGGCAGCGCAGCACCCACCCCCGCCCCCCACCCCGCCCCCCTGGGCCTCCTCCCCTCGCCGGCTCCCAGGCTTCGGCCCCGGCCCGTGGGCGGGTTGGCGGGCGGGCGTCTGGGCGGGCGGTCCCCAGCTCCTCGCGCTCTGGGCGTGCGAGCTTCGGGAGGGGCTGGACTGCAGCGAGGGTGCGTGTGTGGCCCCGACACCCTTTTCTCCGGCCCCACGCCCGCCCCGATGCTGCGCGTCCCTGCCCTGGCCCTCGCTGGCAGCCACGACAGCAGTCGTGGAGCCAACCGGAGCCACCCCCCGGGCGAGGAAAGTGAAGTGGAAACAATGTGAAATTCACCAGCTCTGAAATCAACAAGCTGCCGGCTCCCGTGTTACGGAGCCAGCACCAGCGTCTCCATTTAAAGGGACAGCGCACCCACTGGAAAGGAAAATAAATAAGTGACAGAGGTCTGCGCGCCCGTGTCACTTGCCAACCCGTCCTTGGGAAGACGCACGAGGTGTAGATGCATTCTTTCTTCACCTCCACGGCCGTCCCTCCGTCCCCTTTCCCGGCAGGGTTTGTCAAGCGCATTGAAGAAGGTCTTCCTCCGTTTGATTTTAAGGGCGGTGTCCTGGGGGAAGACGTCTCAGTGCGCGTTTTCCTCTCTATCCCAAGAACTCCAGTACCTTTAAATAGTAAAGGAAACTGCCTTAAGGAATATGAAACCTACTTTCTTCCCTTTTCCTCTTGAATTGCCAAGATGATAAGATTGAGCGTATCAAAAAAGAGGGTGCACACCTAACCCAGTATTGACACTCTCACCCCTAGAATATCCCTGACCTTTGCCCAGGTAATTACCTGAATAGCATCTTATTTATTTTAACATATAATGAATTAATGAGGTTCAACCTACTCCAATATAAAGATAGGGAAACTAAGGTGTGGGCGTGGGAGAGAGGAAACAATGAATTGCTCCAGGTTCCAACGAATGTTGAATGACCACATGAAAATTTTCTCATTGAACAGATAAAATTTGAGTACCCACTATTTGCCAGAAGGAGTGACAGAATGTGACAGTGATAGCCAAAAGACATGGCTCCTACAATGGAGTTAGACTTACCTGACAAGGCAGGTTCAATCTAAGTCATAGTCCTTTAAACAGTATAGAGTCTCAGAGGTGGTTTTAGTGTTTATGGGATGTATCACTAGCACTTGGCCCATTTGCTCTGAGAAACAAAGATTATCTTCCGCCCTAGTTCTCCGAAATCTCTCTTCCCATAGTCCCTGATTTAGATCAGGTCTTTTTCACTTTCTTACCTGAGTTCTCATGGCCAAGAGTACAAATTGTTCTGTTAGACACAGAAGGAAGTACAGGCTTTTCCAGACCTTCCCCTATAAAATGGGAATAATAATAATTCCTGTCTCACAGATTGTTTTAAGGATTACGTGAAATAAACCAGGTCAAGCACTTAGTACAAGGACTGACGTAAGTACTTAGCTATTATCAGCTTCTATTGTCTATTATTATTATTCTATTATTATTGTCATTAACTTAATTCTTTCACTTTTCCTTAATCTAGTCTCAGCTTGTTGCCAGAGTGATTTTTAGAAAACACAGATCTGACCACTGACATCCCTCTGGAATTCCCCTTTTCTTTACTACCTTTACACCGAAGCCAAATTCCATGTCTGCCTTTTTCTTAAAGCTTTCCCGAGACCTTCCCCTCAAGTTTGTTTTCCTTCCTTAGACCTTAATTACGACCTTATGACCTTAATTAATATGTTCAAATAAATATGTAAAAGAATGAATGAGCCGGGTGTGGTGGCTCACACCTGTAATCTCAACACTTTGGGAGGCCAAGGCGGGCGGATCACCTGAGGTCAGGAGTTCAAGACCAGCCTGGCCAACATGGTGAAACCCTGTCTTTTAAAAAAAAAAAAAGAATGAATGAACTAACACCATCCCTCAGAAGCTACTCTCAGCAGCTTTCATATGATGCTGATGAATTTTGACCTTGCTTCATCACTGTTTTTTGTTTTAGGGTTTTGTGTGTGTGTTTGTTTGTTTGTTTTTGAGACAGGTCTTGCTCTGTAGCTCAGGCCAGAGTGCAGTGGCACAGTCATGGCTCACAGCAACCTCAACCTCCTGGAGTCAAGCAGTCCTCACATCTAGGTCTCTCAAAATGTTGGGATCACAGGCATGAGCTATCACAGCTGACCACTTCATCATTGTTAATACAAGTTTTAGACTGAAATATTCTTGGGGATGAGGACTACATCTTATTCATCTTTGTATTTCCTGCAGCATATGGTCCCACAGAGAGTCCTCTACGTTTATTGAATCAAGTCATAAGTGAAGAACTTGGCATAACCAGTTAATTTCTCTTACTTTTTGTTTCCTTCTCTTTGAAACACACTTCCTCACCCACTCAGTGTGAAAGAGAGAGGATCCATGCCTAGATAAATGCGAGTGGACTGACGAGGAAGTGACTTAAAAGCTCTGGCTTTTGCAGCTCTGCTATGCTGCCCTGACTTCTCATCCTGAGAGGATATTAACATTACCTGGGCAGTAGTAGAAGCCAAACAAGTGTTTGGAACTCCAGCACAAATTGATCAACTCCCATCTGTCGGTGCTTCACTAGTGATCAACTGTGAGGCAGCTGGCTGAGGCAGTCACACCAGAGAGTGGTTCCAGTTCTCCAAACCATGTGGTACAGTTAGAAATACTTCAGACAACAAAGTCAAAACGCTTTTTCCTTGTTAATTTCCAAACATGTGAATAAGGCATCACTACTCTTCCCTTATTTTTACCTTTTCTTGTGATAGCTATATTCGTAAAGAGACAACAGGTAGTTACCAGAAGGTATTCCTACTGTGCCCTAGTGCAGGGCCTTGGGTGTTTTGAATGAGTGAGTGGTCTCTCTGATGTTCTTCATTGCCTGTTCTCCTTCCCATCAAACAGATCAGAATTCTATGAATTATGTACCCTCAGTGAGCCTGCATATCCAGATAATGTAGTTGGATGGTAAACTAGCACCTTCCTAGGCTCTAATAGAACGCTGATAAGACTATGTAAATATCTCTTGTTGAATTAGAAGCATATAGAAAAAAGATTTTAAAAAACATAATTTTCTGAATTGATCGATTGGGAAACTTTTTAACCTCTGGGCTCTAGTAGACCACGAGCTTCTCTAGGTCAAGTACTCTGTGTCTTCACCTGTGTAAACACTGCATTTAATTTACTTCCTGACCCATCTTATGACCTTAATTAATATGTTCAAATGAATATATAAAAGAATGAATAAACTAATACCATCTCTCAAAGTCCAGGAAGTCAGAATTTAGGTAATTTTTGCTACAATTTACATATCTCAATGTGAGCTATCTATGGTTTCCTAGTGTTTACTTAGGTGTTATAAATGTAAATATTTCTGCATGCGTTTAATTAAATGCCCCTATTTTTATACCTTTTTCCGTCTGTGTATGTTATACAACATAATGGAAGGGAGATAGAGAGGAAGATGAAGAGAGAGAGAAAACAATTATCAGAAGATGTTAAAGAGTGTCTGAGCCTTGAAATAAAAATGCATCTCTCTAGGATTTTGACAGATGAACAAAGGTCAGTGGGGTCTACCATCTAAATAAGCACTAAGGTCAGCTTTTCCTTTGCTGGCTCTTGCAGCATCAGACAGAACAGGGTAACAGTCTGCATTTCCAAACTGCCGTCACACTTAGAGGTAGAACTTGCCCCTCTACTCCCAACTCCGGAATTTTATTAGCATGTGAAAGAAGTCTTCATCTTGCTTCTCTGGAGCTGTTTGTTGTTAAATACAGCTCTGAAGTTCTGTGGCAAACTCTCAGCCATGAATAACTGGGCTGTGCAGAGCATGCATTAAAAATAGCAAGCTCCACATCCACATGATGGATTAACAAAATATAATTTTAAACAAAGATTCTCTGGTCTGACGGAGATTTAAATAGCAGCCTAGGCTACAAGATCTGGCCTTCTTGGGCAGCTGGATTTTCAGTAAAAGTCTAACAAATGGAAGTGGCCTGGGTTTTTTATGATTTGAAGGTACAGGCAGGAAAAAGAGAGGCAAACATCACAGACATGTGAAATGTTGACAGTAGAAGGGACTCAGATGATAAATTCCATCTACTACCCTTATTTAGCAGATGGGAGAATGAGGGCACAGAAAGAGAAAGGAGACTTGACTAAATAGTAGAGACAATTCTGTTTCTATTTTTCATACTAATTTTAAATTTACTAAATATTTATTATTGTGTTTCCAGGCTGCCAGAAGGAACGTGAAGAATGCCATGAAATTTGATCAAAATTATGATTACAAAGAAAGGAGAGTGGCCCTTGGGCAAAATGCACTCATTGCACTTGGAAGTTAAATCTAAAACCAGCCTTGCATGTTGGCTCACGCCTGTAATCCCAGCAATTTGGGAGGCTGCGGCGGGTGGATCACCTGAGGTCAGGAGATTGAGACCACCCTGGCCAACGTGGTGAAACCCTGTCTCTACCAAAATACAAAAATTAGCCAGGCATGGTGGCGCATGCCTGTAATCCCAGCTACTTGGGAGGCTGAGGCAGAAGAATGGCTTAAACCCAGGAGGTGGAGGTTGCAATGAGCCAAGATCGAGCCACTGCACTCCCCCCGGGGTGACAGAGTGAGACTTTGTCTCAAAAACAACAACAACAACAACAAAAATACATCAGAAATTGCTGACGCTGACATTTGGAATTACTTACCTACTGATTTTTCCTGGCGATAGGTAGCCAATCAGGACTAGAGCTAAATCTCTTTGGTATTCATAAACAAAGGTGCACATGTCCCTGCTTGGGGCAAATCGGGCAGTTTTACTTCTGATGAGATTAGACCGTTGAAATATTAGTGAGGTCCCCAGAACAGTATAAGTAACCCTCTATATTCAGACTGTTCTTTTCTAATAAAGTGAGGCCCACACAAAACCCACCCACTCTGATGTATTCACATGGTTCAGAGGGCCTAGTCCCAGCTTCTCCCCCAACCCTGTACCCTAATAACCTTGAGGGCGTGAGTGATCTAGCTGTAGAGAAAAGTAAAGCAATATAAATCTCTCCACCCCAATCTCTCATTTTATTCTCTGCTCTCTCTCTCCCCAAACCCTGTACCCTAATAACCTTGAAGGCATGAGTGATCTAGCTATGGAGAAAACTACAGCAATATAAATCTCTCCACCCAGTCTCTTGTTTTATTCTCTGCTCCTCCTATACTCAGGGGAGCAAAATCTGTGCATGTGAAAAAAAAAGGAAATGAACTCTAGGGATGGAAATAACAATATCTGATAGCAATTATTAACGATTCCTTATGATAATAGAGCACTTTACAGTTCAACAAAGCACTCATCACGAAATTCATTTATCAGTTCCTCACAGTCTCCCACTCAAGCAGGTTAGTGAGGACTATTATTATTTTATTATTTTTTGCATTTTGGAAATAACTAAAGCTCAGAGAGATAGTGAAGTTTGTGACTAATTGTCATCTTTCAGCTCTCTATTTAAATGTCATTTCCTTGAAAACAGTGTTTTCTGGATCTCCTCCACCCCCACACACCCAGGTCTAGGTCAGGTAAAGTCCTTTTAGACTCGCCTTGCCTTTGGACATCTGTCACTGCTCATTCTCACACTTCCTTGTATCTGCCTGATAACTTATCCGTTTCCCTCACAAAAATGTATGCAACAGTGTCTGTCTTGACCACAGATGTATCACCAGTACCTCTCACAGGATGCAGAACATAGTAGATATTCAATAAATGTTGGCTTAAAAAGTAAATACGGCCAGGCACGGTGGCTCAGGCCTATAATCCCAGCACTTTGGGAGGCCAAGGTGGGTGGATCACAAGGTCAAGAGATCGAGACCATCCTGGTCAACATGGTGAAACCCCGTCTCTACTAAAAATACAAAAAAATTAGCCGGATGTGGTGATGCACGCTGTAATCCCAGCTACTCAGGAGCCTGAAGCAGAAGAATCGCTTGAACCCGGGAGGTGGAGGTTGCAGTGAGCCGAGACTGCACCACTGCACTCCAGCCTCAGCAACAGAGTGAGACTCCGTCTCAAAAAAAAAAAAAAAAAAGTAAATGCATGAACAAGGTGGCAGGCTCAGACCCCAAATATGCGTCTTTTGATTTATAATCCAAGTTCTTTCCATCAGCTCTGCTGTTAGCTACCATTGAGTATACAGAAAAACACCAATAATCTCTCATATTTTAGAGATTGGGTACACTTTATCAGCATTTCACATACACAATCTGGTACCAAATTTTGATTCAAGTTCCCTCATTGTAAACAAAGCCTTTTATTCCTCTTCTCTCTACCTTAAAATCTAAGCTCAAGCCCTTTGCGCAATAAAATGTATGACAAAATAACTTTAAAAATTCAGTTTGTATTTTCAATTCTTCTCTCTTTTGGGAAAACCCATTTGACTTAAACTCTACACATCAGGTAAGAAAGGGCCTAGTAATAATTGCAGGTAATTTTTTTTTTTTAAACAGTCTCTGTCACGCAGAGTAGAGTGCAATGGTGTGATCTCGGCTCACTGCAACCTCCAACTCCTGGGTTCAAGTGATTCTCCAATTTCAGGTAATATTAAATAAGTCTAGAAATCCTCTTTGCATATTATGAATATCTTAACCCCATCAGCTGTTCTGGGGAAACGGTGGGACCCTCATAACCAACCAATCCCCAATCCCTTGATAGCTTGGCAAAAGGCCGTGTTCTGGGCTCTCCACGCCGACCCATCCATATCCTACTTTACTTATAGCCTGCGTCCTGGATCATGTGCCAAGGGTAGACCATAATCCTTTGTCATGTTTTGCTATGGTCAATTAATTAAGGAGAAATTAACTTTGGGTTTTTTTTTTCTGTGTGGCTCCAGAGGGTGGAACCAGGAGGGATTGTGGCTACAGACATACAAACTTTGGCTGAGGATGTGGAAGCACTTTCTCACAATGAGAGCCACTCTGCCCGGAATAGGCTGCGTTATGAATTAGTAAACTCCCCATCACAGAAGGTATTCAGAGCTGTGTTACATCCATTAGGGTTTGCTAGAGAAGGTTCCTAAGTTAGTAAAGAGCTTAGACTATGGCCTCTGAAATGCCTTTCAGCCCTGAAAAGCTCTGACTCTATGATCCATTTTCAGTTAACAGAAAAACTGAAACTTGCTTCCCACAAGGACACACTCCATGACAGAGCTATGTTCTGCACTAAACACAAGGCGTTTGATATCTGTTTTCATGTAAGGCCCAACGAAGATCAAGGATCGTGTCTTTTATTTTTCTATGCTTAAAAATACATGTTTCCTTGTTTCTGGCTTTCTTACCGTCCAAATCTAGCAGGTTATTTCATTCCACCCGATGCAAAGAAGTTCCGTGGTACAGAAACATGCCGCAGACATCACATGCATACCGTGCAAGCCAAATTCATATTTGGAAAAGTTCTCTGTGAAAAGAAAGGTTCTTCCTTTAACATATTAATTTACATACTCATTGTTCAATGATAGAAGCCAGTTTTCAGAGCAAGTCTATACCATTGACAAAGGAACTGTTAAAATGCCTGTTGTGTTTTTTAGACTTTGTCATAAAAAAAAAAACTCAATAAACTCTACCCCATAAGAAGTTATTGAAAAAACTTAGCTTTCTTTTTTTTTTCTTTTCTTTTTTCTCCTCTAACCATGCTCAGTGCAGTATAAGAGTAGCAGGAGTTGTTTCTCCTGATCTGAGACCTGGTGTGTTGTGTTATGGTCCAAAGCTCATTTTAAATTCCAAGTTGTAAAACCTGGAAAGAGAGAGAGAGAGAGAGGATTTGAGGAAAATGCTGATGTTCCTTCAGCTCTGACAGTATTATCACACACACAGCTATAAATATACTTCCTGGACCATGTCTTCTAATTCTGCTTACTCTGTTAGGACTTCCTAAGCAGCAGAAAAAAATACCCTCACACCCCTTACGTTCTCCAATGTTTCTGTGTAGTCTAATAGAAAAAAATGAGAGAAAAAGGAAGAAAGATAGACTAAAAGAAAACACAGCTCCCTTATTCTATTTAATTTCTGATTATTCTTGTCTGTTTAAACTCTCCTGGGGATATGAGTACATGCATTTTATTGAAATTTGCCTTAATTTTTTTTTTGAGACAGAGTCTCTCTCTGTCACCCAGGTTGGAGTGCAGTGGTGCGATCTCAGCTCACTGCAACCTTCACCTCCCGAGTTCAAGCGATTCTTGTGCCTCAGCCTTCTGAAGAAGTTGAGACTACAGGTGCACGCCACCACGCCTGGCTAATTTTTATATTTTTAGTAGAGACGGGGTTTCACCATGTTGGCCAGGTTGGTCTCAAACTCCTGACCTTGGCCTCCCAAAGTGCTGGGATTACAGGTGTGAGCCACCGCACCCAGCCTGCCTTAAATTTTTTAGAGGGAGATAGGTAGGAATATATCAGATATACATTGTAAATAAATAAATTCAGACAAAAGCCGAAAATCAGGAGATTTCTGTTCTGGTTCAGCTTTGGCCATTAGTTTCATGATCAGAGAAAAATCTTCTCCTTTTCTCCAAATCTCCTCTTCCTCATGTGTAAATGAATAAATAAGGTGTCATCCAGGCGTGACATTCTGAGGCTACAGCTCTAACATGAGAAGACAAATAAGGCAATCTTGCGCTCTCTACAAATTCTTAACACAATGTGTTTGTTTATTTTTCCCCAATCTATCCTTGCACAGCTTGAAATTCCATAGTTGAATGTTCTATTTTATTTTATTTTATTTTTGTAAGGGTCTTTGCTCTAAAAGAATTAGCCTGAAATCAAAAGAGAAGAAAATCTATGAGTGCATTAAGACCCCCTCCTTGACACATCTCGGCTAATGGCCTCTTATTCTCTGCTGGTGGGGGATGAAGCAAAGCCTGCTGATGAAATTCACTCAGCAGCTGGGCCCTAGGGCTTGGCTATGTGGCCTCTGGGTTCTTAGGGCTCAGCCAGGGCCCAGCAGGTTCGTCAGACTCCAGAAATCGCTCTCCCCACAGGGTGAGCAGAAACAAAAGATACTCAAAGAAAGTACCCCAGGACGTATTTACAAGAGGCTGCAAAACAGTTATAAATGATTTTCTGGCCCTAAAATTAGAAGCAAAGGATGATGTTCTGAAGCCCAGGTGTGAGAGGAACATGTGTACAGAACTTTATAGCCAGGTTTATAAAGCACTTGACACAGAAATTGTGGTTTTGGCAAAAAAAAGCATTCAGGAGTCTTTGTATTTCTTCACTACCAAGATACGGAAGAAATGTAGTCCTAGGAATCTGGGCTGCAGTTTTCTTTAAGTATCTTGGAGAAGAGCAACTTTATGAATTTCAGATAATAATTGGTGATAGTAATAAAAAGAAATAACAACCTTTAGGCAATAAATAGCATTCAAGTATGTCTGATGACAAAATTATATATAAAATTAAGGATATAGCCATGCATAAAAATCACAGATCTTAAAGAAGGGTGGAAGGGAGTTTCAAATTCTATCATCACATCAAAATCTTCATAATACAGTTGAACAAGATAGGGTGAAGAGAACAGAAGTGATTTGCCTATGGGAACACACAGAATGGCAGGACTGGAATTTCTTTTTGCCAGATATGTCAGCACAAGAGCCAAAGAATGTGAAAACCTGTGCATCAATTATCAATAAATTTCTACATGTTACAGTCCATAGCTATAGGTTGCAAAATGATAAATAGCCAAATTTACCAAAAACCTAGTAAATAGCCTAGTATATGTCCAAAACCTAGTTAATATGGAATTTTTCATAAAATTGTCTTTTTATGTCTTCATTCATTGAAAAAATATTTGTTGTATCCCTATTATGTGTCAGGCACTGTTCTTGACAGTGGGGATACAGCAGTGAACAAAGCAAACATTTTCGTCCTCCTGGAGTCCTAAAGATTTATTTTTAAAAACTGATTTATGCAATTGTAAGGATTGATGAGTTCAAAATCTGTCAGGCAGGCAAGTTGAAAAGCATAGGGCAGGGTTGCAGGAGTTTATGTTGCAGAATTTCTTCTACAAACTTCAGTTTTTGCTTTTAAGGAATTTCAACTGGAGAAGTCTCATCCACAATATCTAGGGTAATTTCCTTTACTTAAAGTCAACTGACTGTAGATGTTAACCAATTCTATAAAATACATTCACAGGAACACCTAGATTAGTGTTTGATTAAATGACTGTGTACTAAGAGCCTCGCCAAGTTGACACATAAAACTAACTGTCACGCCATCTACCCAGTAAATATTTATTAAGTGCCTATCACATGCCAAGTTCTAAGATAAATCACATACAATCCCTGCCCTCTAAAGGAAGGGCATAAGTCATTTAATTAAATATATTAAAAATATTACTCTACAAATCTATAAGAGATAGAGAACAAATGCTGTTTTTAAAGCAGGTTTGGGAGAAGGAATAGTACTTCCAGGTAAAGAAGCCAGAAAAGCTGAAAACACAAAAGACAGTTGACCTTGTCCTTGGAGAATAGGTAAAATTAGAACAAGACAGGACCATGGCATTCCTAGTGAGAGAAATGGCATAAGAAAAAGTGTGCAGTCAGGAAAATGCATGATCTTTATAGAAACATTGAGTGGTTCAGTTTGGCTGGAAATACAGAGCATTCATCAAAACCTCTTTTATTTAACCAGTGATTATTCCATGCTTGTTTACGTACTCATTCCAAAGCTATTAACAGGTTTGCAGATGAAACAGAGATCGAGAGATTCATCCAAAATCACACAGAAAACCTGGAGGGCATGACACATACAAGTTGATGCCATTTTCTTTTAGAATCTAGATACTGCTGAGTCTTCAAAACAAGTTTTGTTATCCTTGAGAAATAAGAATGCTTTATCTCTGTTTTTCAGTTTAACTGTCTTTGAAAAAGCCACTATTTCTTCAATAAATGGCAGAAATGTATTAGGTCCTAACTTTTAATGAACATATAGGTATCGATGCACCAAATAATATGTTCAGGGATTTATATATCACAAAATTAAAACCTTACTGCTTTTACCATCAGTCAAGGGTATTTCTTGTTTTTTGTTTTTGTTGTTTGGGTTTTTTTTGCGGGGGGAGGGGCACAATACTTAAATTGCTGTGGTCAGTGGTGCATAGAGATTTTTTTTTTTTCTGAGACAGAGTTTCACCCTCGTTTCCAGGCTGGAGTGCAGTGGCACAATCTCAGCTCACTGCAACCTCCACCTCCCAGGTTCTCGTGATTCTCCTGCTTCAGCCTCAAGAGTAGCTGGGATTATAGTCATGTGTCACCACGCCCAACTAATTTTGTATTTTTAGTAGAGACGAGAGTTTCGCCATGTTGGCCAGGCTGGTCTCGAACTCCTGACCTCGTGATCCACCCACCTCAGTCTCCCAAAGTGCTGGGATTACAGGCATGAGCCACCGCACCAGTCAGAGAAAATATTACAGAGAATTTATAAATTCCTGTAATTTTTATAATTTGTACATTTTTTATAATTTATAAATTCCTGTAATTTTATTACAATCCCTCTCAGGCATCTTCTTTCCATGCCCCAAGCCCCTCTCACATTTCAAAGAATAGCTGCTGGTTTAGCACATTACTTTTAAGAAAACATGACGTGTGCCTTACTTTCTCCACAACCAACCTCTCCCATCCCTGCATTAAACTCAGTCATCTTTTTGCCTACCTAGGAATTCATGTTTTCTACTGGTGAACTAACCAGCCATGGATTTGTTCTGAAAATTAATGGTTTTATGGCATTCGAAAGAACGTGACTGGTTTTGAGGTTAATATAACATTTTTTAAAAAATAAGATAATTATAGGAATTATAGGATTCCAGACACTTTCTGGACCAGTCTTTATTCAGCTTCATGCCACTGTGAATGGAGCAGAAGCAAATTGTACCCTTTCTTTCTCTTTCCCCCTCCTAATTTCTGCTTTATAAAAGGGAAGCTGAGGGCCTATACCAGGAAGTGACGTACTCAAGTACCTGATTTCAAATCCCCATAAAGTGCATTACTTTGATTAAATCTATCAAAGAGGCTAGTAAAAGAGAGACTAGGGAGAAATGAGGTTATTGATCAGAAGTATTAAACAAATGGACATCATCGAGGAATGGATGTTAACAGATGTGTGGAACGCTCAAGGGAGATCAGAGTTCAACTTCCTCAGCGAAGAGCTGAACATTTGTCTTGTGGTGACATTCTTCTATTATTTTCCAAAGATGGGAAACATCTAGAGGCTTAGAATCATAATGTTACCTTACATTTACACAACACGTTAGATTTATTGCATATGATCTCATTTTAATGTTAATCCCCACAATAATCCTGTGGGACAGTCAAACCACAGATTCTCAGACTGTTGAATCACATTTTGGAGGGCAGAATTTACCCTCTACAGAACATCAATAACACCTGGGTAGGAGGAGTGTGTCTAGAAGGATGTTTTTGTGTGTCTCAGGAGGGCAGCTGTGGAGAGATAGATAAGGAGCGTGGATAAATGGTAATCATGCCAACTAGCTAATGGCCTTCGTAAGAAAACTTCCCCTCCCAGGGTAGGTGTCAATCTGTTATAACAAGGTTTAGTTTATCATATTTCACTCTAGTCTGAGGACAAGGTCACATCCCTTTGGATAGAGAGCAGAGTCTTCCCTTAAGAAAAGTGGCGTCCATCCTGTGGATGTGATGGGTTAGGAAAAAAAAGAACAACAACAAAAAAAAGTGGCGTCTGGCCAGGCAGGTTGGGTCATGCCTCTAATCTCAGCACTTTGGGAAACTGAGGTAGGCAGATCACCTGAGGTCAGGAGTTTGAGACCAGCTTGGCCAACATGGTGAAACCCCATCTCTACTGAAAACACAAAAAATTAGCTGGGCGTGGTGGCAGGCACTTGTAATCCCAGTTACTAGGGAGGCTGAGGTGGGAGAATTGCTTGAACCCGGAATGTGGAGGTTGCAGTGAGCCGAGATCGCACCATTGCCCTCCAGCCTGGGCTATAAGAGCAAGACTCTGTCTGCCAAAAAAAAAGCATCCTCAGAGACAATCAAGGCAGGGGGTGGGGAGGTGGGAGGGTGGGGTCAGAAAAGTATCTAAGGCAAATTTGAGGCAGTAGAAAAGAAGAAGCTTTGTTCATTTAGGATTAGATTTTGAAGAATGTTGAAAGTCAAAAGTCACTTACAGATTGGCAAGGCTCCTGGGAGGCCAGCTGTGGAATGCCTGGGCTGTGGTCAGCAGGTTGAGCCTCTGTGTCTTCCAGGGCTTGATCCTACCACAGACTGTAGCAGGAAAAGCTCCACGTGTCTCCTGATTGTTAAAGGAGAGCATGCCGTCACGTGGGAAGAGTGCAACAAGTACTTTAGCAAGAAATGTCTTCAAGAATAGGAAATTTCAAGTGGCATGTGATTGGTGGAGATCTAGCCCCTCCACTCCAGAATTCTAATGCTGCACTTGCACTCCTTGGGAGAGCTTAGTCAGCATTTACTCAGACATGTTGTCTCACGTATTCATCCAAAGACAATGACTCAGTTCATTTCAATGATAAACTCTGAGGGCTGAATGCAGTTCTCTCTTCCTCCTTTTTTTTTTTTTTTTTTTTTTTTTGAGATGGAGTCTCTCTCTGTTGCTTAGGCTGGAGCATCGCGGTGCAATCTCAGTTCACTGAAACCTCTGCCTTCCTGGTTTAAGCAATTCTCCTGCCTCTGCCTCCCAAGTAACTGGGATTACAGGTGCACACCATCACACCCGGCTAATTTTAGTAGAGATGGGTTTTTATATGTTGGTCAGGCTGGTCTTGAACTCCTGATCACAGGTGATCCACCCACCCTGGCCTCCCAAAGTGCTTGGATTACAGGTGTGAGCCACCACTCCTGGACTCCAGCTCTCTCTTCTTGGTATCTTCAAAGAATAGGTATTTCCCACAGTGGGTCTTTCATAGTATATCACATAGACAAGACTTAAGTCATCTAAAAGGAGATCTCAAGCCCAGTTTTTAGACCCGTGGTAACCACCCTTTGTACCTGGCTAGTTCCCCATTCCCTCAACGACTTCATTTTTAATAGCTGGTATTTTCCGAGCACTCATAACATCCCAGTCTTGGTGTCTCTCAATCTTCACAATTTCCTTAGAAGTTGTAGCATCATTGCCATTTTCAGAGTAGGAAACTGAGACTTTAATAGATTATGTAATCTGTCCAAGGCTACATAGTAAGCAGCAAACCAGGACTTTCACCAACATCCGCTTGAATTCGAGTCTATGGTCTTGACCACTGCACTGTGTATCCTGCTTTCTGGTCACTTTCCAGAGCATGTGGGTAGGGTACCATGGGAAAAGGCATACGGCTGTGTTAGGAGGCCTAACACCTTGGGTTTGTCCTGTGTCTATGATCTTTAGGTACCCTGGCTTCTCTGAGTGTCAGTTTCCTCCTCTGCAAAATGGACATTATTTTTTCCTCCTAGCTACAAAGTTGTTGTGGAGGGCAAATGAAAAGATGAAATGTGAATAAAAACTGTAACAATTCTGTAAATATATGAGGAATTGTTACATCTCAATTTTATGTCTTCCTAATATTGCTGGAATTGATGAGGCCTGGAGGTGGAGGAAATGATTTTCCCCCAAGAGAAGGAGAAAATCATTTATTTTTTTCAACAAATAACATAAACCATAGCGTGCCAGGAATAAGGAAGAACAGATATTCGACAGCTTCTGGATAGCTGATTAGTGAAGCACTTGATTTCTTTTTCACATCTCAAAGGGATTACCACTTCCGTCAATTACTGAGAAACCCTCTCTGAGTTGCTACCTGAGCTATAACTGTGTTGGAAATGAAATAAAGGAAAAGGTGACCTTAATGCTACCCTCCAAGAAGGCTTTGGCCAATTCAGCACCTTTTGCAAGCTGTAAATTTACTCCCCAAATTGTCTACTTAGATAGTTTTCCCCTCTCAGAAAAAAAAAGAAAAATGTAGCCTGTTCAAAATTAAAGTCTACGTCTCAAAGAAATATCACAGTGGCAATGTAATTCAACAAGTATTTGCAGAGTGTTTTATGGTTTCTAAACCATGCTAAGAATTGAACTACTACAAGGGTTAGAGAGGTGGATGGTAAGTTAAATACCATTACAATTAACAATAAATTAACAATCATGTATCTGTGTGTATATATATTTTTGGATACAGGGTCTGGCTGTATTGCACAGGCTGGTCTCCAACTCCTGGGCTCAAGCAATCCTCCCACCTCAGCCTCCTGTCCCAATTGGTTAGGGCTACAGGCACATGGTGTGAAAGACATGGTCCCTACCCTCAAAGCAGTAATAATTTCCATGGGAACTGTCCTAACATGGAATTTTATAAGCTGAAAAAGGTTAACACAGAAATGGACTAAAACCAGATGTCAAAGAAAGAAAGAAGTGTTTGGACATTCTAAGGTTTATGTTCTTAGATTAAGAAAAGTGAACCCTCATGGTGGAAGGCTCTGAGGGTGAGGCGGAGGAGCTTTAATTTGGCTTTGTAGGCAATTAATAAGCTAATTAAAGGTTTTATTTATTTATTTACTTTTAAGAAACAGTGTCACTCTGTCCCCCAGGCTGGAATGCAGTGGCACACTCACAGCTCACTGCAGCCTCCACGTCCCTGGGCTTAGGTGATTCTCCTGCCTTAGCTGCCTGAGCAGCTGGGACTAGTGGTGGACACCATCATGCTCGGCTAATTTTTTTCTTTTTTAGTCAGCGTCTCACTCTGTCACCCAGGCTGGGGTGCAGTGCCACTATCTCAGCTCACTGCAACCTCCACCTCAGTGTCCTGGGTTCAAGTGCTTCTCATGTGTCAGCCTCTTTGGTAGCTGAGACTATAGGCATGTGCCACCACACTTGGCTATTTTTATAGTTTTAGTAGAGACAGGGTTTCACCATATTAGCCAGGGTGGTCTCGAACTCCTAGCCTCAAGTGATCTGCCTGCCACGGTCTCCCAAAGTGCTGAGATTACAGGCATGAGCCACTAAGCCTAGCCCAGTTTATTTATTTATTTATTTTTTGTAGAGATGGGGTTTTGCCATGTTGCTCAGGCTGATCTTGACCTTTTGGGCTCAAGCGATCTGCCTGCCTTGGCCTCCCAATATGCTGGGATTACAGGTGTGAACCACCTCACCCGGCCGCATTAAAGGTTTTAGAGCAGAATAGTAACCATGATGAAAAGGTGAAAAATCAAAACAGGTGTCATAGTTAGAGCCCTTTAATTTTGAAGGTTTTATTTTCAGAAATAATTCAAATCAAATTTAAGCAAAAATACAAAGTGTAAGTGGAGAAATGAATGGGCTTATGTAACTAGAAAGTTCATGCAGTGGGCTTTGATCATGACTGTTCAGGCATTCAAATAATGTCCATCAGCTCTCTGGCTTCATTCTTAGCCTATCTCCATGCAGCGGTCAGATGCCTGCAGATAGCTCCAGTTTACAAGGGGTTTAGAGGTTATGAGCTCAGAGTAAGAGTCTTTGGAAGAGGCACCATAAGGAGTTCTGACTGGCCAGCTTAGGTTTCCATACCTGAAAACCCACTGTGGCCAGTGGGGTGAAGCCATTTGATTGGTCAGGACCAGGTCATATGCAAATGTTGAGGTAAGGAGGTGACCCTTGTCAGTCCTTCTCCACCTTCTTTTTTTTTGAGACGGAGTCTAGCTTGTTGCCCAGGCTGGAGTGCAATGGCACCATTTCGGCACACTGCAAACTCTGCCTCCCGGGTTCAAGCGATTCTCCTGTGTTAGCCTCCCGAGTACCTGGGATTACAGGCGCCTGCCACCACACCCAGCTAATTTTTGTATTTTTAGTAGAGACAGGGTTTCACTATGTTGGCCAGGCTGGTCTCGAACTCCTGACCTTGTGATCCGCCCACCTTGCCCTCCCAAAGTCCTGGGATTATAAGTGTGAGCCACCACTCCCAGCCTTCTCCACCTTCTTTAACCACGTAATTTAAGATATTTACAGGAGTACGGAGTAGTTTCTCAAAAGAAGAGATACTAGGCCAACACACACACACACATACACACACACACACACACACGTGCATTACCTAAGTTTGACTTTAACACATTTACAATCTAGGATAGAAAATCTCTCTCTTCCTCTCTCTTTTTTTTTTTTTTTTGGTAAAGCAGTAGTATATTCCTTTAAAAATTGCATTTATGCACTCATTTTATAGACACGCAATGCTCTGAGTCATGGTTCCTATTTTTGAGTATCTACCACAGAAGTTTCTCTATTTCTCTACAAGCAAACAGAGTAGGTTCTGAGAAGTTAGTTATAAATCCTTCTGTTCATAACTGAAATCAGAAAGTTGCGGGGTGGAAAGATAAAGTGAGGATGGTTAATGAGCTCAAAAATACATTTAGAAAAAAAAAGAATAAATAAATAAGACCTAGTATTCAGTAGCACAATTGGGTGACTACAGTTAGGACCCTTTATTTTTAAATTAACAACAATTGTGTGTGTGTGTGTGTGTGTGTGTGTGTGTGTGTGTGTGTGTGTGTACGTATTTGAGACGGGGTCTAGCTACATCACCCAGGCTGGTCTCAGACTCCTGGGCTCAAGCAATCCTCTCACCTAAGCCTCTTGACTAGCTAGGGCTACAGGCGCAGGTCACCACTCCTGCCTAATTTTTTTTATTTTATGTAGAGACAAAGTCTATTTTGCCCAGGCTGGTTTTGAACCCCTGGCCTCAAGCAATTTTCCTGCCTCAGCTTCACAGTAGCTGGGATTATAACTCACTGTATATTTTTAAATAATTCAAACTGTGGAATTGGACTGTTTCTAATACAGGGAAATGATAAATGCTTGAGGTGATGAATACCCTAGTTACTCTGATTTTACCTGTATTATCATATGTACCCCATAAATGTATATAGCGATTATGTACCCATAATAATTAAAAATAAAACATTTTCTAAAAAAGAAGGTGTAGCTGATATAGTTTGGATATTTGTCCCTGCTCAACTCTTATGTTGAATTGCAATCCCTAGTGTTGGAGGTGAGCTCTGGTGAGATGTGTTTAGGTCAGGGGGATGGGTCCCTCGCGGCTTGGTGCTGTCCTCACAATAGTGAGAGAGTTCTCATGAGGTCTGGTGGTTGTAAAGTGTGGCACCTCTCCTCCGCTCTCTCTCTTGCTCTTGCTTTGGCCTTGTGATGAGCCTGAGGCTTCCTGAGACCTCATCGGAAGCTGAGCAAATGCCAGGCACCATGCTTTTTGTGCAGCCTGTAGAATAATGAGCCAATTAAACCTCTTTTCTTTTATTTATTTACTTATTTATTTGAGATGGAGTCTTGCTCTTGTCGCCCAGGCTGGAGAGCAATGGCATAATCTCAGCTTATTGCAACCTCCGCCTCCCGGGTTCAAGCAATTCTCCTGCCTCAGCCTCCCCAGTAGTTGGGATTACAAGCGCGCACCACCATGCCCAGCTAATTTTTGTATTTTTAGTAGAGATGAGGTTTTGCCATGTTGGCCAGGCTGGTCTTGAACTCCTGACCTCAGGTGATCCACCCACCTCTGCCTCCCAGAGTGCTGAGATTATAGGCGTGAACCACTGTGCCCAGCCTTGGGGTACACTTCAGTAGTTACTGTACCTGCACTTACTCCCTCTTCACTAAGAGTCTTAAACCACAAACTGTCCGTGGCTTATGACAGATTTCATCAACAAAGCTCCACACCTTCACTTTTAATTTTAACCAAACTCATAGCCTTCTCTTGAATGAACATATTGATGCTAATGCTAGAATCACACACGCTAATTGTGTTCTGACTTATCAATCACTTTTTTTTGCTCCTGATGATTATTGCTGATTGCAAAGGTGTAGACAGATCCTTGCACCTGCTTCATGAATAACTCTTTGTCTACGGAAATTTCCTTGAAGACTAGTGAATTATCCCACTTTAAAAATTTAAATATCCCCTACCCTATTTACATTATTAGCACAGGCCTCTTCTTATTAGCACTTTCAATACGTTCCTTGCTTTTGCATTTATTGGATATTATGAATTAATCATCTTTGCAAAAGAACTTAAAACCTACCATGAATAAAGCAAACATCCAAAAGAATATTAAAAAATAATGTTATTCTCACAACCAAAAATAACAGCTGAGGGCCTCTGTTGGTGGTGAGTTCAGCTGGCATATTTTTACATCGTTCTTAGCTTTGTTAACATATATGAATGCTTTTAAGTTGTAGAATCTGAGAGGGCCAGAGCTAGAGGGTTATCTCATTCAGTTAAATATCTATGCTTTACACATGAGAGAAATGAGATTGAGAGAGGGGCATGATAAGTTCCTGATTGCATGGCTATACATTTAACTGAAATGTAAATGAAACAGAATTTAATAATACGTGAGAGTTCTTCAGATTACTTTTAGTTCGTTTTGTCAAGTTTTAACAGACATTTTGTTTTCACCAGCTCAGCTTCTTCCCTCAGTCTCCTAAGAAAATACTGTCTTTGCCTTATTCATAGGATGAAGAGTAGAGAGATTCACTTGGAGACATAGGAAATGGTACAGATTCTTGTATGGTTTTTCAACTCTTAGGGTCTGGGTAATTGAAAATATGCAAAGAGACATTATTACCAAAGATCAATTTTATGGAAAAGATGGAAAGCCGAATAGATCTATATGATCAAGAGCTGTGAAAGAGAAAACAGAGCAAGTTTGGTATGGCCTTAAAACTTGAGGGACTCTGAAAGAACTGATACTTTTGAGAGAATTAAAAAAGTGAAACCAATCACTCCTCCCCTTTGCTCTCAGAATCCGGTAGAAATCAGTTTGAAAGATATCCGTTTCTGAGTTACAGCCAATTACTCCCAACATCACTGAATATTCCAAGTATTATCAAATAGATTACATTGTGGAAAGTGCTGCTTTTCAGACTTTTATTTGAGACATCCCTAATGTCAATGGAAACATTAGCTCTGGGCACTGGCTCTAGCTACTTTGTAAGATGCTAGAAACTTTCCATCTTTTCCATAAAATTTATCTTTAGTAATAATGTCTCTTCTTTTTTCTGATTGGTGGTAAACCTCATAAAATTGTTGCCCTGATACTTGTTCAAGGGATGGAGTAAGAAGTAGAGCTAATATTGTAGGGCGCAGTGGCTCATGTGCCTTGGGTGGCCAAAGTAATCCCAGCACTTTGGGAGGCCAAAGCGGGTGGATCACGAGGTCAGGAGATCGAGACCATCTTGGCCAATGTGGTGAAACCCGTCTCTACTAAAAATGTAAAAATTAGCTGGGTGTGGTGGCCCGTGCCTGTAATCCCAGCTACTCGGGAGACTGAGGCAGGAGAATCGCTTGAACCAGGGAGGCAGAGATGCAGTGAACCGAGATCGTGCCCCTGCACTCCAGCCTGGCAACAGAGCAAGACTCCATCTCAAAAAAAAAAAGAAGTAGAGCTAATATTTAGAAGTGAAAAGACAGTCAGTTAAGTTCTTTGAGATCTAAGTAATGAAGATAAAGACCCTAGGTCTGAGAAATGCCCGTATAACTTAATTTTAGAAAGATACATATAGGGGAGGGGGTTCCTGATGGGCCCTATATGACCGTGAATGCCTGTCCTCGAAACTCTGGGCCACAGAAGTGAAAGTACATCCGTGGGCACGTGGATATTGCCAGCTGTGGGTAAAATCCTTTAGATCAAATGAGTTAAACTTAGAATGAGCCCCTAAGTGTGGCATGTCCTCCTGTAGTACTCTTGACTCTGAAAACCAGTGCACACCAGTGCCCAGAAGAACAGTCTCATGAAAGAAGAAAACGATGACTTGAAACCCAACTGGTAAGAGAAAACTTCTGTCACTGGCTTTCTCTTAAAAATCCAATTTAGTTCAGGAAGCGGATTTTTCTATTTCTTAGTCATCTCTCAAAAAAAAAAAATTAAGCCAAACCTTGGAGAGGAAGGAGCACAGACAGGAAAATAATATCTATTCCAGGGTCATATCAAGCAATATGTGTTCAGGTACTTATTTTATTTCCAAATGTGTTTCCCTTGATTCTTGGGTAAAATCAGTTACTTTTCCTTCAATCTTGGGCGCTACCAGGACTTTAGAAAGAACTCTCCTTGGATTTTTAAAAGATAATTAGCAAACTGGATATCTATACAAAAGTAATTTTGTACCTCAGCAAAAGAGTGCATTCAGCAGATAATTCACTCTGTGGCTTTTCATTAGCTAGCTTTTCCTCTGGGCAATTTAGAGGTTAAGGCCCTACTCATCCACTTTCTCAGCATCTGTTAGAATTACTGCTGTAATTCACCAAGGGGAGTCAAAGAAATGGCACCTCTCACCAGAACTAACCCTTGTAATTGAGGTAGATTCATTTAGTATGTATCTCATATGTTAGTCATTTAAGGGATATTATGTAATCCTCTCAACAACCTTATAAGTTAAAGCTAATCTCAAGAAAGAAACTGGTTTTGAGAAGTTCGGTGATTTCTCCCAAATCACATACTTAATACACTTAATAAATGGCAGGGTTGCCACAGTCTTTGTAACTCTGAAGTCTATTACCTTTCTGCTCAGCTTCTTGGCTTTATAGCATCTCTTTCCTTTAATCTCACACATAGGCTAAAAAATCCCAAGCACCTTATGTCTCCTGGGATTAGGAGAGTCTAAAAGGAAATGCAAATACTTTATCTGCCAGGGGCAATATGTGACCTCGCTGCTATAGAGGCTTCCACAATTTTTGAAATGCAATCAAAGCTTACCCAGATTTCTATAGGTAGATACCTTACCATAGTAGAAATCTTATCTTTCTTTTCTTCTTCTTTTTGAATTTATTCATTTATTTTTCTTCTCACCTAGGCTGGAGTGCAGGGGCACAATCATGGCTCGCTACAGCCTCAACCTGCTGGGCTCCATTAATCCTCACACCTCACCCTCCTGAGTAGCTGGGACTACAGTTGTGGGCACCACACCCAGCTAATTTTTGTATTTTTGGTAGAGATGGGGTTTCACCATGTTACCCAGGGTGGTCTCGAACTCCTGGGCTCAAGCGATCCCCTCGTCTCCACCTTCCAAAGTGCTAAGATTACAGGTGTGAGCCACTGTGCCTGGCCAAAATCTTATCTTTCTATTTACAAGATAGAAATACACTTTAGGGCCGGGCGTGGTGGCTCACATCTGTAATCCAAGCACTTTGGAGGCCAAGGTGTGCAGATCACCTGAGGTTGGGAATTCAAGACCAGCCTGACCAACATGGTGAAACCCTGTCTTTAAAAAAAAAAAAAGAAATACACTTTATTAATATACCTTTACTTGGTAAATCTAAATTATAATAGTTTCTTATTATAAAAAATGAAACCACTTTTGTAAATATCAATATTTAAAATTAGGAGTAAAGATAACATTTTAATTTTTTTACCAGCTTGACTATTAATGAAATACAAAATAATTTCACATCCTTGAAGTACCTTCTGAAAATCTTTACTTTAGAATCCAGCCTTCCTTCCTTTTCTTCTTTCCTTCCTTCCCTTCCTTCTTTCTTTTCTTCCTTCCTTCTTTCCTTCCTTCCTTTCTTCCTTTTTTTCTTTCTTTCCTTCCCTCCCTCTCTCCCTCTTTCTCTCTCTCCCTCAGTCCCTCTCTCCCTTTGAAATATGTACCAAACATCTTCTAAGAACCAGAAACTGGGGAGTGAGAAAGGGTCCCTGCTCTTAAGAGCTCATGTTTTAATCAAAAGAGACACAGCATGATTACAATTTCAGGAAGAAAAATGTCAAGTGAAGCACAAAATACTATGGGAGTTTGTAGTGGGAGGGACTACTTTGGCTAGGTGTGGGGTCAGGGTCTTGGTAGACTTTGGAAAGCAGGTGGCTTTTTAAGAGAGGTGGGAATAATCCATGCTGTGTTAGAAACAGTGGCTTTTCAGTTGGAGGGAAAAACCATGATGGAGAAGGAAAAGGGCAGACCAGGGATTTAAGGACAATGTGAGGTGTGCGTGGAGGGAGTCAGGAGAGGTGTGTTGGGATCACATGGTAAAGTCTGTGAATGTCTTTCTGAGGAAGTGCAGCCCTTAGTCTAACAGGTAATGGGGCCATCAAAAATTTTTTTCAGTAGGGGAGTAAAAACATCCAAGCTGTTCTCTTTTTATGAGATTAGCCTGATAGCAGGCTCCCGTGAAACATGGGTTACAGGAGGAGGAGCCTGTTGGCAAGGAGAACAATGAGGATGATAATTTTAACTCCAGTGAAGGAAAGTCACTCAAAGGAAAGGATTATTCATGATGAAGGCAAGAGACAGGTCCAAGGCTATATGATATGAGGAGTAAAGATATAGAGATATCCTGGTATATTGTGTTGAATAGTGTCCCCCTAAATTCATGTCCTCTTGGAACCTGTAAATGTGACCTTTTTTTTTTTTTTTTGGAAATACAGTCTTTGCAAATTTAATTAAATGAGGTCATACTGGATTAGATGGTTAGGTTGGGAGCCAATTTAATAATTGATGCCCTTATAAGTAGAGAGCGATTTGGTGCTTTTATAAGGAGAGAGAAGGAAGATACACACACAGAGGGAGGAGTGCTATGTTAGGATGGAGGCAGGGAGAGCAGTGATGCAGCTATAAACCGAGGAACACCAAAGATGGCCAGAAACCGTCAGTAACTAGAAAGAGGCAAGGAATGATTACTTCCTAGAACTTTCAGAGAACAGCGTGGCTCCTTGGACACCTTGATTTTGGACTTACAGCCTCCAGAACTGTGCAGGAATACATTTCTGTTGTTTTAAGCCACCAACTTTGTGGTAATCTGTTACAGCAGCTCTAGAAAACTAATACACCTGAACAACCTTAGAAAGATTAAATGGTGGTGGCTACCTTCAGGGACAAGGAGAGATTCATTTAAACTTCTTACACTGGCCAGGTGTGGTGCCTCACACCTGTAATCCTAGCACTTTAGGAAGCCGAGGCAGGTGGATCACCAGGTCAGGAGTTCGAGACCAGCCTGGCCAACATGGTGAAACCTGTCTCTCTTAAAAATACAAAAATCAGCTGGGCGCGGTGGTGTGCACCTGTAATCCCACTACTCAGGAGGCTGAGGCAGGAGAATTGCTTGAACCCAGGCAGCAGAGGTTGCAGTGAGCCCAGATCATGCCACTGCATTCTAGCCTGGGTGACAGAGCAAGACTCTGACTCAAAAAACCAATCAAACAAAAACCCTTATTATACTAAAGAGGAAAGAGCACGTTTTTAAAATGACAAATTACATAGTGGGCCTTTGTGGAGGGCACAAATATAAACAAGGCATTGCTGCTAATTCAAAATCTTACAGACACATTAGTGAAGACTATGAACAATTAGTGGAAGGGGCTGTAATCATGGAAACAGATGAGGAAACAGACTCAATGATGTGAAGTTACTTATTAAAATTTGCAGAGCTTTAAAGTGGCAGAACTGGGCTTGCACTTATCTCTCCCACCTCCTAGTCCAGTTCTGAACACAGATTTTCACAGGAGAGTAAAAATAAAGAGGAACACCGTGGAATAAAGAAAGAGGCTTAGAAAAAGGAGGCTGGCGCTCTCCAAGGATTAGTCCCTGCTTTTTAAAAATCTCTGTCCCAGAATGGAAACATGGTAATCTGTTTGCAAATTCCCAGTTTCCCAGCCCCCTAACTCCACCCTAGTGTTTGAGAGCGCTGTCCTATTTCTCTTAAATCTCCAGAGACTGACAATGATGACATCATTGCTTTGGCCATTTTTAATTTTATCTGCTAAAAGATTGAAATTTACAATAAGTAGGTCACCATAAGTTTGGAACAAATGCGTCAAATGTTTCAGAAGCTCCCAGTCTTACAGCAAAACTAGAAGTGTTAGTCAACCAAGATAAGCACCACCTTGGGAGAGGCATTTGATAATGTTTCTCTCATCATATAATAATATTACAAACTGACTGGATCGGGGAAAAACATGCAGGTCATTTAAGTTCATCTCTCTGCCTTTTAGGAATGACTATAGTATGCACCATCTAAGAAGGACAGAACTTGGCTGACCAGACATTTCTTTTTCTCTTTTTTTGAGACAGAGTCTCACTCTGTTGTTCAGGCTGGAGTATAGTGGTGCAATCTCGGCTCACTGCAACCTCCACCTCCCACGTTCAAGTGATTCTCCTGTCTCAGCTTCCTGAGTAGCTGGGACCATAGGCATGTGCCACCACACCTGCTTAGTTTTGTGTGTGAGTTTTTAGTAGAGACAGGGTTTCACTATGTTGGCCAGGCTGGTCTCGAACTCCTGACCTCAGGTGATCTACCTGCCTCGGCCTCCCAAAATGCTATGATTACAGGCGTGAACCACCACGCCCAGTCCAGGCATTTCTTAAAAGTCTCTGGTCTGGGGACATGCTGGCTGGTTCTTAAATTCATGGAAATGCTAAAAATGGAAAAGCCCTTAACTATTTACTGACTTGAGATAGTACTGCTGTCGGCACTGCTTCTGGGTTGTCTCACTTAACCCTCGAAACAGCTGTAGAGATTTCAGTCTACCTTTTCATTTCAGGGATGACAAAGCTGATCCCCTAGAGAGGGGAAGTAACTTGCTAAAAGTAAATTTACACAAGAGGAAATCATATGAAAAACACTTGGAGAGATGTTTGACTTGCTCAGTTACTGAAGAAATAGAACAAAAGACCATTCTGAGATTCCTATCAAATCATCAAAAATTAATATTTTATATCTAAGTTTATTTAATCCCAGTGATGATCAGGTTGCAAAAAAAGAGGCAATCTCATTCATGGAAGGTATTGTAAATGCATTAAATTGGTGTGATTGTTTTCAAAGGCAATCTGCTCATTTAAACCATGACTTACACAAAGGGTCCTATCCCATGACTGAGTGATCTAGTTTCTGGATTTACATCCTAAAGTTTAATACATTTAAAAAATTATTTGCTCAGATTTTTAGCACAGTATAATTCAATATTTAAGAACTCTAAGATTGCACAGTCTGAACTTTTCCAAAACAGATAAACAAATTGAGACACATGAAAAATTGATTTCCCAAGGGTCTGAGCCAGGTCAGAATACAAGATTCTTGTCCAGTAATATTTTCATTCTGCTCTGGAGCATTTTGGTGAAAAATGGAAAACGATTCACATCTCCCCAAATGAAAAGGATAGTTTAACAAAATTCTGAAGAGCCTGGCTTCCTGGACTCCAATTGTGACTCCATCAGTCACTAGCTGAGTGGTTTAAGGCAGGCATTTAACTCAGTTTGTGTTTCACCCCTAAAACGGTGCAATAATAGAATCTCTTGTATATTCCAGCCAATGCTGCCACAACCAGGTTTTATGTTGGCTCTGATTGACTTCATGAAGTTGTGCAGGGACACTGCAGAGTTCTTAGCTAACTTCAAGCCCTCATGCCTGCCTTTGTCGCCTAGCCTGAGGCTTCCCTGTTAATAATGGAGGTGTGACATGCACCAGCCCAGAAGAGTGTGTGTGTGTGTGTGTGTGTGTGTGTGCTGTGTGTGTGTCTCAGGGTAGTGGGGGGTGGATAAAATATTTCATGGGGCAGATGGGAACAGGTAGACAAACTTCCTTCTCCCTTCCCCTGTAGGACTGTCGAAAATGCAGCTGATGTAGCCTTTCGGAGAATTGTCTCCTGGGAAGACAGTCTTAGATAGATGGATCTATCTACCACACTTGGTGGTAACTAGATTAATCACATAGCCTCATATGGATTTTTCCCCCTTCCCTGCCTCACACTGCTTTTCCTTCACTCTTGCCTCCCTGGAATTGCACCTTGAATAAAGTAGTGTATGGAATCCTTTGCTTCAGGCTTTGCTTTACTTGGAAGCCGGACTAGAGAGATGGCACCCACCTCAGAGGGCTTTAGTGAGGAAACATTTAATCAGTAAAAATGGGTAAAGCGGTTAGAACAGTGCCTGATAGATAGTAATTACTATATAAGCATGAGCCATTCTTATTATACTGTATCACTGTGTAGCTCTGTAAAATAGCAAATATTTGGACTGTGCTGCTATGTAGAAAAATACATGTAAAATGTTAAGCAAAAACGGAATGCTAGGAAGCAAGCATCACAGGGATTATATCTCCATAAAAATTACCTATACTCAGTGATGACAGAAGAGATGACATAGAGTTGGAAACTGTGACTATATAATGGGGAAGAGGTGCTGTGTTTACATTTCCACAGAGGTAGTGATTTATCCAAAGCAGAGTTTAAATAAACAGAATAAATACACTCTTTTCCCTCTGCTCAGAGATACAGTCCAGTTCTTATAACTCCTCAGAGCTGGAAAGTCCTTCCATGCAAAACTTTTCTTTATACTGTAATTTTAACCCAATTTCCTTTAATTCATTGTTTATGAAGTTTGGAAACCATGGAGAAGTGGCTGTGATGAAACAACTCACTTTCTCTGCAAACGGAGGTCTCTGCTTCTGCTTTTCATGAGGCGGTGAGATGATGGGCTGCTCTATCAGGGGCTGCTTTGTCCCACATTCAGCGCTCAACCTCCTCTGTAGTCGGCCTTCAGCAGCACCCAGCACACAGCAAAAGACTGAAAATGACTTCTCTCCCTCTCTCTCCTCTTCCCTTTCCTCTCCTCAGTCTCTTGGAGTCCAGACTGGGAAGAGATGATACACAAGTTATGAGAGATGGTGTCCTGAACTGGGCTTCATTAGAATTTCATGCACATCATTTTTTTGTGCAGAGAAAAGCTTAATGTGAGCAAAGAACATTTTTCCATGGGGTTGGGGATTGGGAGATTCATCATACTCCCTATTCTCATTTGTTTATCTGGGAGCCCAGTTCTGTGTTTGGTCATGTGACCCATCTTGGTTTAAACTTTCTAATGGTCTCCCACAGCACTTAGAGTTAAACCCAACTTCTCGTCCTAGTGGCAAAGCCTTCCTGCCTCCTCCCCCTGCTCAGCTCCGGGAACTTGCCTCATACCTTTCTCCATGCTAACCACTTTCCAGCTAACTCAGTCATTTTTTGTTGTCTGTTTCTCAAACATACTAAACTTGTTTTTGTAAGGCCAGTTGCCTTGCCAGGAGCTTGGATGCACACCCCCCCCTTTTTTTCCCGAAAGCTTGGACGAGCTTGGACATGCTCGGGCAAGCTCGGACATGCTTGGGCATGTTCCCTTCTCCCCTTCTTGCACAGCCTGGCCTTCCCTTAAAGAATCCAGTATGCAAACGAAGTCTTGTAATTCTAGTCAATAGCAGCTGAGTCTTTCTAGCCAATAGCAGCCAAGTCTTTCTAGCCAATAGCAGCCAAGTCTTTCTAGCTAATAGCAGCCGAGTCTTTCTAGCCAATAGCAGCCAAGTAATTCTAACCAATAGCAGCCAAGTCCTGTATGCAAACAAAGGCTAGTAACCCTACCCAATAGTAATCCTGCTTTCCCCACACCCTGCTCTCCCACAACCAATTGAGCTCCTTCACTCCCTATAAAACCCCGTGCCTGAGAGGAGTTCGTTAGACTTCTTTGGCCCCTCCTGTCGGACTGCAGAACCTCACCCGGGAGCCTGAATAAACCCTCCACATTGGATCTTCTTGTGCTGGCCTCAGTTTCTTCGTTTTAAACTCAGCAAGAACAAACCTTACAGTTTTCATCTAAGTCTTTTTAAACTAACAGCCCAGAATACTCTTCCTCTCCATGTTCATCCATTTGGTTTCTTCTTGTCTTTCAAATCTCAGTGTAAATGTCACCTCTTTAGAGAAGAATTCTCTGGCCATGCAATCTAAGATACGTGAGTCACTCTTTTACCTCACCTGGTTTTGGTTCTCTGAAGAATAGCCATCTGGTTTTGTGTTCTTTGTTTAGATATTGTTTAGTGTTTGACATAATCTTTGAAGGAGGGAGAACCTTGTGTGCCCTGTTCTTCTGTACTTCCCTAAATTCTGTAATAGTGCCCAGCACAGAGACACACTCAATAAGTATGTTGCATAAATATGTATGAATGCACAGTGAATGTTAGGTTAACAGGGGCTTCCAGGTGGTTCAGGAAGAGCAAAAGCTGCAAATGACAGCTGTACTTTCCTCTCTTGAGCTGAAAAGTAGGCCAGACCCATTGCTTTTCCACCCCTTTGTACATCAAAAAAACATATTATTAACACCCTCCAGGTGGTAAAAAGAAAAGAGGACACTGAGCTGATCTATCTGTGCCATACAGTTTGTTGGTTCAGAATATTAACTACTTGAAGAATCATACACAGGTTATCGGATTTAAAGACTTATTATAAAGCTACAGTAATCAAGACAGTATTGGTGTTAGAAATCACCAATACCATATAGACCAATGGAACAGAATGGAGAGCACAGAGACATCCATAGACATATGGCCAATTGATTTTTGGCAAGCTTTCAAAGGCAATTAATTAAAGGCAGGATTTGTCTAGTCAACAAATGATGATGAAACAATTGGTCGTCCATATACAAAACCAGGAACTTTGACCAAAACTTCAAAGTTTATACAAAAATAGTTCAAAATGAATCATAGAGCTAAATGTAAAACGTGAAACTATACAACCTTTTTTGGTAGTTTTTATTTTTATTGTTGTTTTTCTTTTTATTTTTGAGACAGGATCGCCTAGGCTGGAGGGCAGTGGCAAGAACACAGCTCACTGCAGCCTGGGGCTCCTGGGCTCACGGGATCTTTCTGCCTCAGCTTCCTGAGTAGCTGGGACTACAGGTGGGTGTCATCATGCCAGGCTAAATTTTTATTTTTATTTTTTGTAGAGACAGGGTTTCACCATGTTGCCCAGATTGGTCTTACATTGCTGGGTTCAAGCAGTCTGCCTGCCCTGGCCTCCCAAAGTGTTGGGATTACAGACATGAGCCACCACGTTTGGCCCTATAAAATCTTTTGAAGAAATGATAGTACCAAAATGTTTTTGACCTGAAATTAGATAGAAAGGTTTTTTTATTCATTTTTTTAAGTAACTTAAAATATTTATTTATTACAAATGTATTATCATACACTTCTGGAGGTAAGTCTTAAATGGGTTTCATTAATCTAAAATCAAGATGTCAGCAGGGCTGCAATCCTTCTGGAAATTCTAGGGGAGAAACTATTTCTCTGTCTTTTTCAGCTTCTGGGGAGGCCTGCATTCCTTGGCTCATGGCCCCTTTCTCCATCACCAAAGCCAGTACTGTAGTGTCTTCCAATCACTTTCTCTTTCTCTCTGACCAGGACCCTCCTGTCAAAGAGTTCTTAAACAGGACATCAAAAGCCTGATCCATTAAAAAGAAAAGTTGATAAATTGGACCTTATAACAATTTTAAAAGTTTGCTTTGTAAAATAAATTATTAAGATAATAAAAATACAAGCTATGAACTGGATGATGAAAAGAGTTGTGAATCATATTTCTAACAAAGTACTCATATTTAGAATAAATAAAAAATTATTAAAATTCAATAATAAGAAAACAAATTTTTTAAATGGACAAATATCTTGAATAGACACTTTGCTAAGAGGAAATACAGATGGCAAATAAGCACAGAAAGGGATGCCTAACATTTCTTTAATAATTACATTAAGAAGTTCAAATACAAAAAAATGCAAATTAAATCACCATGAGATACTATCAAACACTCACTAGAAAGGCTGAAATTAAGCCAGGCACGGTAGCTGATGCCTGTAATCCCAGCACTTTGGGAGGCCAAGATAGGCAGATCACCTGAGGTTGGCAGTTTGAGACCAGCCTGACCAATATGGAGAAACCTCGTGTCTAATAATAATACAAAATTAGCTGGGCATGGTGGTGCATGATTGTAATCCCAGCTACTCAGGAGGCTGAGACAGGAGAATTACTTGAACCCTCGAGGCAGAGTTTGCAGTGAGCCGAGATCACCCCACTGCACTCCAGCCTGGGCAATAAGAGCAAAACTCCGTCTTGAAAAAAAAAAAAAAAGGCTGGAAAAAACAAATTAACAACTGACAACACCAAGTGCTGATAAGGATGTGGAAAAGTCAAGATAACAATCATTCTGGAAAAGGTTGTCGTTTATTATAAGGTTAAACAAATGCTTACCATGTGACCCAACAACCTCACTCCTAGGTATTTACCCCCCAAAAATAAAAACATACCTTCACACAAAAACTTATATGTAAATGTTTATAGCAGCTTTCTTCACTATCTCCAAAAACTGAAAACAACCCACATTTCTTTCAACAGATGAATGGATAAATAAATGTGATACACCTGTATCATGGAAAACTACTCAGCAACGAAAAGGAAGAGACTATTGTTACCTGCAGCAAAGGATGAAGTTCAAAGACATTATACTGAGTGGAAGAGGCTGGTCTGAAAAGGTTATAACTACAAAATTCCATTTATATCACATTCTCACAAAGAAAACAACTATGTGACAGAGACCGATCACTGAGTTCCAGCGGTAAGCATGGAAGGAAGGTGTGATTACAAAAGGGTAAAGTGAGGAACTGATTTGTATACTGATTGCGGTGATGGTTGCATGAATCTACACGTGCATTAAAATTCTTAGAACTGTACATCAGGGAGGCCAATTTTATTATATAAAATTAACAAACATAAAATTTAATAAAGGAACTAATAATTATCAAGAACTTGAATCCAGGTAACATTACTTTCTAGCTGTGCTATATTGGACCAGATACTAATTTCCTTAAGCCTCAGTTTTCTCATGACCTAAAATGTGTATAATAGGAGTATCCACATCTCATAGGGATGTTTGGTGAGTTATATGAGGCAATGCATGTATAGTTGCATGTACAGTGGCATATTAGTGAATACACAGTAAATTTACTTGTTAATATGGGGTCATTATTTTCAGAAGACAAGTCTTTAGAGGAGGCTGAATGTTATGGTAATAAGGAATAAAAGCTTTAATAAACAGTCATACTTAGCTTTGAATTGCTTATCATCTTTGACACGTTAATCACTCTCTCTGAACTTGAGTTTCCTAATCCAAGAACAGTGATAGTAATACTCACTTTATTATATTGTGAGGAGCATAACCATTAACATGTGTATAATGTCTGGTACTCAGTGAGTGCTCAATAAATGACAGCTGTAATTATGATTTAGAGTGGTTCAATAAGTAAAATATGATTTCTTCTGACATTGAAAAATTATGTTTACAAATATGTAATTCCAAATGATTAATTATGCAACAAAAGAAAGAGCTGACGTTATGCAAATGTTTTCATTTGTACTGGGCTGGCCATTCACACATATTTTTCTATTCATAGCCAAAATTGTAATTGGTTGAAATGAGCACTGTTGCATTTTAATAAGCCCTTAAAAGGGCAAAAGGATTCTTCTAGTACAACGCAGAATGGATTTTCCATGATAGTGTGTATTTTTCTATTTTGTTATTTTAATTTGCAAATGGAGTCCACAGGTCTTTCTTCATTTCATAATGCTTCCATCTCTCATCTCAAGGGTGTGTTTTAAAGTAAAGTTGGAGTCAATGAAACCTAGAAAGGTCTGGTGGCCTCTATGGGCTAGATGTGTAGAGACAAGCTGAATTTCCCCTGGGTTTATGATTTTTTAGTTTGCTTATCATTATTGTCATCGTCATCATCATCATTATCATCAACCAGGCTCTAATTATCCAAGAAAGGCTCTTTGGTTCTATAGCACCTCTGATCATATTGAATATTATTTAAGCTATTTTTGCTTTTTCTCCTTATTCATAGATCCATGAAAAGGGAAACTGTTGCTTTAAGATGATAAAGGATGCACATTTTAACAAGAGACATCACTCTGTCAGCCAGGTGTGTAAAAACACACCTTCAGCAAAAGACATTTCTTATAAGTTAGATTATCTTTCATTGTGAATTAAAAATGTTCTGAAATGGCTGATATGGTTTTATTGCTGCTTATGAATAGCATTATAGAGGTTATTGATGGTAAAGGAAGAACAGAATACTTGAAGCACAAAGCTGGAATAGATCTTAGAAATTCAGCCTAATATTGTTATCATATCAAAGAGGAAAATGGAAATGTAGAGAAGAAAGTACCAGGCACGTGTTATTCAACAGGCAAGAGACAGAGGCAAGATGGAAACCCAGGTCTCCTGCCTGCAGGACAGGTTAATTTTTTCTATATCACATCATCTCTTCAACAACATCTCTCTGTTTTTTTTCTGTTATACTTTTTAACCCCAGGTTTGCAAAATTTATTTAATTGCTTTGGTTCATAGAATACTATCACCATTAATGCATACCAAAACTCCTGCATATATTATTATTATATGTTTTTTTCTCCACTCCAAATTGTCATCCCCAGACCTTTCTCCCTCTTAGACATTTATTCTACTGTATTTGATATGTTTTTAATTATGAAAATACTGTTTTATCTATGGATTTTTATTTACTTCAATGTACTGTGCTAGAAATTTTCATTCAATATTGTGCTTTTAGGTCCATCTGTGTGGCTATATGTTAATTTACTCTGACCATGGCTTAGTATTCCAGGCTATTAGCTTACCACATTTTACTTATCTATTCCCCTCTGGTGGATACTAGATAACTTCTATATTTGATACCACAAACAATGCTGCCACAATTGAGTTCTTTTGTTTAAATATGGGGTCTCTTTATGTTGTCCAGGTTGGACTCAAACTCCTGGGCACAAGTGATCCTCCTTCCTCAGCCGCTGAGTAGCTGGGACTACAGGTGTGTGCCACTGTGCATAGCTGGTATTTGTTTCTTAGTGAACTCATGGGAGAAATGTTCTGGGTATACCCATCGTTGGGATTGTTGGGTCATAAGGTACAACCATTCTTAATGTTGTTAAATATTTGCCACATTTCTTTCCACAAAGGCTGTATGTTTTACACCCGAAACCAGCAGCAGCCGCTTGTTCCCATCTTCTCATATCCTTGTCAATAATCAGTCTTATCTTCCTTTCTTTTCTTCCTCTCTTTCACAAAGGTATCGTACATTTTCTTGTGACGACCTAAGATTTAGGTCCTTAATCCACCTAAAGCCTATGTTTAGATAAGGTACAAGGTAGCGCAACACTTTTACATTTCTTCATATAATATTAATATTTCCATTTTCTCAATACTATTTGAGTAGGCACTTCACTCTTGCACCTCTACTCCACTCCAGTCACATTGCTTTATTTTTATTTTATAATTTAAGCCTTTATTTTAGATTCAGGGGATACATGTGCAGGTTTGTTACATGGGTATATTGTGTGATACTGAGGTTTGGGGTATGATTGATCTCATCACTCAGGTGATGAGCATAGTACTCAATAGCTTTTCAACTCTCGCTCCCTCCTCTCCCTCCCTTTTATAATAATCTACAGTGTTTGTTACTGCCCTCTTTATGCCCATGAGTATTCAGTGCTTAGCTCCCACTTATAGGTAAGAATATGAGGTATTTGGTTTTCGGTTCCTGCATTACTTCTCTTAGGATAATGGCATCCAGCTGCATCCACACTGATGCAAAGAACATGATTTCACCATGTTGCCTAGGCTGGTCTCCAACTCTTGAGCTTAAGTGACTTGCCGGCCTTCGCCTCCCAAAGTGCTGGGATTACAGGCATGAGCCACCACACCCAATCTCACATGCTGTAAATTCTGAGAACAGCGTTTGTCCTAATTAGACATTTTGTTGGCAAATGGGGCCAGGAACAAAGATTCAGGATTCCAAGATTTGAAGTCTATAGACTATTGATGGGAGTGTAAAACAGCTTATTACAATAAGGGAACCTGCAATTGAGCGGGTGAGCACAACTTCTTATGGGTATGGGTAAGAGGACTAGACTCGACTGCACGCCACGAAGCGGTTTGAATATGCTGGCCAGTCTCGACTTCTTTCTCAAGTTCAGCCACCTCAATTAGAATATGACCTTCATTTGATATAGTGAGCTCCCAATTAAAATTTTATGTGAAGAGTTTTTGAAGTTAAGAAAATTTTAGAAAACCACTGATATAGATAGTCCCATGAGTTTTTCTGTTAGCGTACAACCTCTCCCTGAATATTAGTTTTAGTTCATTATTAATATGATTCACTTTTAGTTCTATTTCCAAGTTGGCTATTCAGAATAATAGGTAAGAAGTATTACAGTATACTGTGCTCTGCACATTGAGGGTCAATAAATATTTGATGAGCAAAAGAAGGCTGACGATACCAGGAGAAAGGAATGGGTCAGGTCATTTTCATCTTTTACTGTCAGTAAGCCATACAGGAGTAGGGCAATTAAAAAAAAAAAAGGAATTGGTATTTTTCATAAATTAAGTAACAATGACTTACTTTCTTCATGTTGCATTAAAACAACTCAATTTTATGAAGGCTGATGATAGAAATGGTTTATATAGTGGCCCAAAGAATGCACACACTACTAAACTGTGCAAATTTCTTCGCTTTCTGTTCAAGTGTATGAAAGTTACTTGAGTGAGCCCTAGATCTAGTTTTGAAACAGATGACAGTCTGTGTGTATGTGTGTGTGTGTGTGCGTGTGTGTATAAGTGTGCATGTCTATGTCTGTATGTGTGTCTGTATGTGTAAATGTGTAGGCGTATGTTGTTTAGAGAGAATTCTGTGTCACAGGTGTGTGGCCATAGGAAGTTGGAAAGAAATAAAACCTTAACCTGAGCAGGGATGGCTCAGATGATTTCTCAGATGAAGTGACAGAGATTATTGAGAAAATGTAGTTTGAGCCCACAGAAAACCTGTTGTAAGCACTCCAATTCCCGGCTACCAACTGAACTTTATTCTTCAGGAAAATATCCTGCAATCAATCTTTATTCATTTCTTTTCTTTTCTTTTCTTTTTCTTTTTTCTTTTTTGGACATAGGGTGGAGCGCAGTGATGCAATCTCGGCTCACTGCAACCTCTGCCTCCTGGGCTTAAGTGATTCTCCCACCTCAGCCACAGGCATGCACCACCACACCTAGCTAATTTTTTGAAGAGACAGAATTTTGCCATGTTGCCCAGGCTGGTCTCGAACACCTGGACTCAAGTGATCCACCTGCCTTGGCCTCCCAAAATGCTGGGATTACAGGGTGAGCTGCCATGCCTGGTCTTTTATTCAATTCAATTCTTTTTTTTTTTTTTTTTTTGAGATGGAGTCTTGCTTTCTCACCCAGGCTGGAGTGCAGTGGTGCTATCTTGGCTCACTGCAACCTCTGCCTCCTGGGTTCAAGCCATTCTCCTGCCTCAGCCTTCCCAGTAGGTGGGATTACAGGCATGCACTACCAGGCCCAGCTAATTTTTGTATTTTTAGTAGAGACAGGGTTTCACCATGTTAGCCAGGCTGGTCTCAAACTCCTGACCTCATGATCTGCCCGCCTTGGCTTCCCAAAGTGCTGGGATTACAGGTGTGAACCACCACACCTAGCCCATTAAATTCTTAATGATATCTTTAGGCAACAGTGTAGCTCAGTAAAGACTCCAATTCTGCCCTCAGACGTGTGGAGAGAAGTCACTCAAGGCAGAAAAAGCACCTCAGTTCCTGATGTAATTGTGCTGTGAAGACCTGTGCACGAAAGAGTTCTTTTGGTAGACTTTCATAAGCTCAATCCTTAGACGTAATATATCTTCAACTGTGGAGGACTGTTTCTTTTGGGAGAGTTCTGCAGACGTATGGGGCCTCAGTTACCATGAAGGGTAACGTTTGGGAAAGTTAAACCTTGCCAGTGGGGAACAAATGGGCAAAGGGGCTGTTTAGAGTCTGAAATGAACGTCCTTATGGAATTCTGAAACCAACGTGGCGAAAGGCAAGCTAAATGATTCCCATCTGGTGATTTGTTTGAAATGTTTTGATGAGGGTTATGGAAAGGAAGACTCCAGTTTCATCATCACAGAGCCATTGGATTTAGAAGAGGTGAGGTGTCTTGTGCTGGGAGCTCGATCAGTTAGAGGAAATGGATGCAGACCTGATTCCTCTGCTTTCCATCTCTTCACATAAATCCAACAAAGTATCTTCTGCCTAAAGCTCTGCTTTCAATGTGTGCAATAATTCATCCATTTCCTCAATTGTATTAAATACACACTGTGTGCCAGGCACAATGACAGGAGCTGGGGAATCAGGGGGTGTGTGGGCCATACCAACAAGAGGCCCACAGTTTGGTTGGAGAGGAAGATAAGAAAACCTGCCGTGACAGGATTTCCACACAACAGGGAAATAGTGACATCAAGGTAATCAGGGAAGCAGTCTTGGGTACTGATCTTAAGCACAAACTCTGTTAACAGCCTTTGTTCTCTTCCCAGCTCTGCCGTTTAGTAGCTGTGTGATCTGGAGCTGGTTACTTCAACTCTCTGTGTTGCAATTTCCTCGCTTGTGAAATGAAGCTTGTAACACTAACCTCAAGGATTTGTTGTATGGATTAAATGAGTTAATACATGTGAAGTGTTTAGTAAAGCGCCAGCGTGTAAAATGTGCTCACAGCCCCCAGAGAACTGCAAGGCCAGGGACCCTTTCAGCTGCACCTCGACTATCACTCCCTGTCTTCAGTTCTCAGCTGGGTCTAGCAGTTTCTGGACAAGATGAGGAAGAAACAGTTACCATCATTTCCCCACCAAGCCAAAGGGAAATGAGTGACTCACTCCAGCGTCACGGAATGTCTGAAAGGGGTTTCTCTTTTTATCTAAAGGATATTTTGACAGGAGAAGTAGACTAAAACTATTCCCCAACCTAGGCAGCTCTTGTAAAATTATTTGTTAACTTAATATTTTTATGAAGTTGTATTAAATACTTACCATATGGTAGGAATGTGGGCTACGGGGTCACAGCCTGCATTTATTGATCCTTCACATGTGCTAAGCGCCGTAGAAAGTACCATATATATCTAATCTAACGTTCACAATACATCCCCATGAGGTAGATTTATTATTATTCAAGGGAAGAAACTGAAACAGAGAGAGGTTAACAAATAACTTGCCTCAGGTTATACAGCAAGATAGGAAATAAAAATTTGAACTTGGGAAGAAGGACTGGAGAGTTCAATGCCTGACCAAAATGTTTTCCTGTCTCAAGAAAATATAATCACTTTCTGCAAGGAGTTCTCACTCAGTGAAGGAGCCAGAATAGAACAGATAATTAATATACAGTGTAATCTATGCTCTATAAAGGTGTGAACAGAGTTCTGTGGAAGCACAGAGGAGGGAGGAAATTACTTTGGCTGGGAGAACCAGTTTTAGCTGTAATAAGCAAAGTACTTAAGATTACACAAAATTTCCAAAATATGTACAAACCCGAAATGATGAAAATCTGTCACAGTGAAAGAAAAGCTCACATTCAAGGATGACTAAAAACTATAAATCTGTCTAGGTAATCAGCCTCTAAATGAGCAAGAGTCGAAGTTACATTTTTGAGTCTATTACATCAGGTGTAATATGCATACTACTGCTTTGGTGTGGCTGACCAATTGCTAACTGTCAAAACCATATATTTCAAGTCCCAGCTCAAATTCTATCTTGGAATTTAGAATTTGGAAGGCAAAGGGAGTGGCCACAACTTATGAGTCTTTATTCTTTTTGGTATCCACTGTCTCACCTATATTAGGTGACTATCTCATTGCCTGGCTCAAGGTAGGAGGTCAAACGTGTTCATTCTGAATCTTTTAGAAGGCGATTAATCTGTTTTTGTCTAGTTCAAGACCTTATTTTTTTCTCTGTCACATTTCTCTGTTTTCATTTCACGCCTCTTTTATATTTCTCACAGATGTTACAAAGAGTCAAACTCTGAAATTCACCCCTTTAACATTTGGGAAAGTGGGCATCAAAACGAGATCTCAAGATGAATTCTGGTGGTAACTTTTGGGTTTTCTTTATCAGTGTCCCTCTTTATCAGTCATAGGAAAATATTAGCTTAAACTTAGTGGGGAAAAAAAATTCATTCCATATTGCTTAAGAAATGTCCTGACTACCTATTCAGGTCTGATTTTTGAGTAGTGGGTAACAACCAGTACATATCCATCTCCAACTCTTGACATTAAAACTGTCTGTTCAGAACAAAAGGGAAGAGAAAGAAAAGGGAGAATGAACCTGGGAAGAAATGAAGATAGAGAAAAAGATTCTGTCAGTCTACTATCAAAAATAAACGGAGGAAGCGAGACTGTCCTGCAAAATGCTTTGAATAATGTTATAATAAATTACCAGTCCTTCTGAGGTTAAATGAATTGTGTCCCCACTGACGTTACGTAAGGATTTGAGGTAGAATATCAATCTTCAGCAAGCTTCATCCTTTTGAGCTCAAATCAGTGGGCGTTATTATGTCTGATCAAGCACCAGCCCAGTTGTAGCTGAGAACTAGCTGTTATCTACAGCAACAGGCTGATTTGTCACTTACCCTGCTCAGGTGCTCAACTGCTTTTAAAAGTACAGTCTTAGACTTTGATACACTTCAAACACACTTCTAGGACATCTAAAATTCCTCCATTAATTCAGGTCTTTTATTGTATTTATAATAGACTTCTGCTACACTAACATGGCCCTACTCCATCTGTATTAGTCTGTTTTCCCACTACTAATAAAGACATACCTGAGACTGCGTAATTTATAAAGAAAAGAGGTGTTTTTTTTTTTTTTTTTTCTTTCCTCAAGCCAGCGGTGCTTTATTGACAGCGCGCCACTCAGGCCTTGACCGCGTCCATCTGCAGCGGCTGCAGCTGCTCCTTCCGCTGCTGCTCCTTGGTCTTCAGGTTCTCCTTGTGTTTGTTGAGCAGGCGGCGCCTGTCGCGCTTCTTCTTCGGCCACAGGTCCAGGGGCTTGCATTTCTTGCCCTTGTAGAATTTCCTGAGGTTTTCTTTCTGAGTAGGGTTAATAACCGTGAGAACACCGGCAACTCGGATCTTAGAGAGCTTGGAGGTCGCGCCGCCTGTCACTTTGGTGACGCGCAGCTGGGACAGCTCCACCTTCAGGTCTTCCAGCTGTTTCAGCAGCTCCTCCTGCTTCTTCTCGCGAAGGTCTCAAGCCTTGATCTTGGCCGTTGCTGCACAGGCTGCCGCCCACTCCGAGGGAAAGAGGAAGTCAGGAAGGAGGTTCAATGGGCTCACAGTTCCACATGGCAGGGGAGGCCTCACAGTCATGATGGAAGGCAAAGGAGAAGCAAAACATGTCTTACATGGTGGCAGGCAACAGAGCTTGTGCAGGGAAACTCCCATTTATAAAGCCATCAGATCTCATGAGACTTATTGAGGGAAACTGCCCCCATGATCCAATTATCTCCACCCGGCCCCGCCCTTGTCACGTGTGGATTATTACAATTCAAGGTGAGATTTGGGTGGGGACAGAGTCATAACCATCTGTTGTCATAGATTTTTCTTATTCATAGTTTTCTAGTAATTAATGTCAAAATGATAAAATAGGGTCTCAATATATCTCAGTATCTCGTAGGAGGATGCAAGTTTATTCTTGTATACTTTATATAGAATTTACTAAGATGAGAGGAGATTTTTTTAAACCTGTGATTTAACATCCAAATTTAGTAAGGTAGTTTATTTTGGTTTGAAAATATTTCTTACTGTCTCTTTAGTGCCAAAATCTGTATGTGGAGCAGCCAAGATCACAGCACCAGTTAAAATGATGTGGGTTTTTTGTTTTGACTTGTTTCTTTTAAAAATCAAAGATTAATTAGAGACTCTTAAAAATGTAGTTGGGATTTTAGGGTGAGGGCTTAAGTTGTTAATTTTCTTTAAATATTGAGATGAAGTTTACCTAACATAAAATTAATCATTTTTAAATGAATAGTTCAATGATACTTAATACTCTCACATTGTTATGCAACCACCATCAAAACATTTTCATTACCCCAAAAGGAAACCTTGTCCCCATTAGGCAGTTACTCCACATTCTTTCATCTACCCAGCTCTTGGTAAACACTAATCTATTTTCTGTCTGCATGGACTTACCTACTCTGAAAATTTTATATAAATGGATAATAAGATATTATGTCTTGCTTCTTTCACTTAGCTTAATGTTTTTAGGTTCATTCGTGTTGTAGAATGTGTAAGTGTGCCCCATTCCTTTTTATGCTGAATAATAACCCATTGTATGTATATACTATAATTTGTTTATACTTTTATCTGTTGATGAATATTTGGGTCATTTGTACCTTTTGGCTATTGTAAATAATGCTGTTATGAATATTCATGTACATGTATTTGTTTCAGCACATGTTTTTAGTTCTTTTGGCTATATACCTATCATATATATATATATGGATCATAGACAATTCTATGTTTAATTTTTTCAGGAACCTCCAAACTGTTTTCTATAGGAGCTGCATCATTTTACATTCTCACCAGCAGTGTTTCAGGGTTCCACTTTCTTCACCTCCTCGCCAATACTTCTTTTTATTAATATTGTTATGTTTTTAATTATAACCATCCTTGTGAGTGTGAAGTGGTATCTCATTGGGGACTTCGACTCAAAATTTCTAGGACTGATGATGTTGAACATCTTTTCAAGGACATGTGGACTATTTGTGCATCTTCTTTTGAGAAATGTCAATTCAAGTCTTTTGCCCATTTTTTTTTTGGTTGGGTTTCTATCTTTTGTTGTTGAATTATGAGTTTTTACATGTTTTGGATATTAGACCCTTACAGATACATGATTTGCAAATATTTTCTCCCTTTCTATAAGAGTTTGTTCACTTTCTTGAAATGTTCTTTGATGTAAAAAGATTTTCATTTTCTTCTTTTTTGCTAATGCTTTTGGTGTTGTAGCTTGCCAAATTCAAGGTCATGAAGATTTATCTTAAGTTTTCTTCTAAGAATATTATGGTTTTACCTCTTATGTTTAGATTGTTGATCCATTTTGAATTGATTTTTGTGTATGGCATAAGGAAGGGGTCCAAATTTATTCTTTTGCATATGGATCTACAGTTGTCCCAGCACAGGGCTTTAGTTGCATGTACACATATGTGCTACGGGTAACTTTAAATGAAAGATTAAGAAGACTTTCGGGGTAAACAAGGAGGGATTAAGGAGATTTTCAGGTGAACAAGGACTAAGCAGGCCAGAGCCAAAGTCAAATCCTCACCAAAGGTTAATGGGCCTCTGCCTGCATTCCTTGTCCTCTCCCACCAGCTGTTGACAGAACACCTGAGCAGGAACAAGCCTGCCTAGAAAGGAGGGAAGACAGGTACACTAGCTTGCTGTGAGAAAAATGATTAAAAGTATAAAAGACAGGTCGTTGAGATTATCTTTCAACCTAGTGCCTAGGGCATGTATGTCAGAACTTAGGTAATTACTAAATGAGACAATAAACAAATAAAAATTCAAGATGATAAACCTAACCACCAAAGACACTTCTGCATGGTGGAGTGTTATTAATGGATGAGGAGGGTGAAGGGGCAGGAGATATGTGTCCTGTTTGCTGCCCCAACCCAACCAGCATGGGACATTTTCTTCCTCCCCAGGGGCAAAGGAATCAGCAGAGTCTTGGAGGGCCCCACTCTGTCAGCCAGGCTGATGTCTATGAGAATGCAATGACAGAATGGCTGTGACAAACTCAGATTGCCTGATGGCATGAGGAACATTACAAACTGAAGCTATTGTCAGGACAAATGTAAAATGAAACAAATTCTACCAAATGGGTAAAGAGTATGGCATGGACTCTTTTTTGCCCATGTGAGTCACACCATGGGAGCCAGAATGAGAGACTTAGAGCCTGCCTTCTAGAGATTTTTGCTGAGACAGGGAGTTACTGATGTGCCCTTAGAAAATTTTAGTTATATAAAGGTAAGTTTCAAAAGTGGCATTTTCCATGATGTAACTGTGACGGAGATGGCCAGCTGTGCATCAGAAATTTGTATTCTCCTCCATGGTATACAACTGTTGCTGAGAAGTGGCTGTCCAATAAGGACTACATTTCTCAGTCTGTTTCCATCTAAATAGGGTCACATGGGGGTGGGGCAGGAGGCAGAGCAAGATGGCTGAGTAGACCACAGCAACCATCATCGTCCTGCAGAAACACCAAAGGTAGGGAGAGAGAGATCAGGGTAGAAAGTTTACTCAAAGTGATAATGACAGAGAACTCTCCAAACCTAGAGAAATACATCGATATTCAATTACAAGAAGGTTGTAGACCATCAAGCAGATTTAACTCAAATAAGACTATCTCAAGACATTTAATAATCAAACTCAGGGCCAGGTGCAGTGGCTCATGCCTGTAATCTCAGCACTTTGGGAGGGCAACATGGGCAGATTGCTTGAGCTCAGGAGTTTGAGACCAGCCTCGACAACATGGTAAAACCCTGTCTCTACTAAAAATACAAAAATTATCTGGGTGTGGTGACAAATGCCTATAGTTCCAGCTACTCTGGAGGCTGAGGCAGAATTGCTGGAGCCCAGGAGGCAGAGATTGCAGTGAGCAGTGATCATGCCACTGCACTCCGGTCTGGGTGAAAAAGAGAGACTCCATCTCAAAAAAAAGTAATAATAATAATAATCAAACTCTCAAAGGTAAAGGACAAAGAAGGAATGCTAAGAATGTAACCGGGTGTTCCAGGTTCTTGGCCTCTGCTGCCCCAGGAATGGGGGAAGAGGCCCTGGAGTTGCAGTGAGCTCGTTTAAGTAAATATTGGACCCAAAGAGTTTTGCAGAAAGTGATTTATTAGGCAGAGAGAGAGAGAGAGAAGTAGAGAGAGAGAGAGTTCCTATGCTGTCATGGGAGGGAATCCAGAGATAGAGTCTGTATAGGTAAAGGAGTAGGGGGCATTTTAACCCTGGAGTTACTGCCACCCCATTCAAATTCTTGTCCATTGAGAGGAGCTTGTCCAAACTTCCTGGAGTGATTGATCTTCAATTTTGATATAGGATTGGCTGCCTGGCTCGCAATAGAGCCCCTCCTTCCAAGGCTTTTGGCAGGCTTTCTAAACAAAGGAAGCTCACCAGGGCAGTCTACCTCAGCCTGTGGGCATGAAAGTTAGACAAAAAACTCTAGTTCCTGGATGGAAGGTGAATGAAGGAAAGTTGGGCATGTCGCTGGGTAATTTCTGCCTTTGAAACCACGCCCCTTGTGGACTTGGGAAGAGAAGTTAACACAGTCCCTCAAGAGCAGTAAGAGAGAAAAAACAGATGACATACAAAGGAGCTCCAGTATGTCTGGCAGCAGACTTCTCAATGGAAACCTAATAGGCCAGGAGAGAGTGGCATGACATATTTGAAGTGTTGAAGGAAAAAACTTGTATCTTAGAAGAGTGTAACAATTGAAAATACCCTTCAAACATGAAGGAGAAATAAAGACTTTCCCAGATAAACAAAAGCTGAAGGATTTCATTAACACCAGACTTGTCCTCCAATAAATGCTAAAGGGAGTTCTTTAATCTGAAAGAAAAGGACACTAATGAGCAGTAAGAAATCCTTTGGAGTACAAAACTCTCTGGTAATAGCATACAGACGAACACAGTTACATATTATAGCACTAATTGTGGTGTATAAACTACTCGTACCTTGAGTAGAAAGACTAAAAGGTAAACCTACCCAAAATAATAACTACAACAACTTTTCAAGATATAAACCACTTAGTAAGATATAAATAGAAAACACAAAAAGTTAAAAAGTTGGGGGATGAAGTTAAACTGTAGAGTTTTTATTAGTTTTCTCTTTGCTTACTTGTTTTTTTTTTTCAATCAGTGTTGTCATCAGCTTATTTATTAATTTATTTATTTATTGAGACCAAGTCTCAGTCTGTTGCCCAGGTTAGAGTGCAGTGGTGCAATCTCGGCTCACTGCAGCCTTGTTTCCCAAGTTCAAGAAATTCTTCTTCTTCAGCCTCCCAAGTAGCTGGGATTACAGGTGTGTGCCACCACACCCAGCTAATTTTTGTATTTTTAGTATAGACAAGGCTTCACCATATTGGCCAGCCTGGTCTTGAACTCCTGGCCTCAACTGATCCTCCCACCTCAGCCTCCCAAAGTGCTGGGATTACAGGTGTCAGCCACCACACCTGGCCAAGTTGAAATCCATTTAAAACAATGTGTTATAAGATGTTATTTGCAAGCCTCATGACAACCTCAAATAAAAAAACCTATAACAGATACACAAAAAAGAAAAGAAAAGAAATATATTATATTAAAATATACTATATTATCAGAAAATATTGCCTTCACTAAAAGGAAGGAAAGAGTGAAGGAAGGAAGGCCACAAAACAACAAGAAAACAAATAACAAAATGGCACGATTAAGTCCTTACTCATCAATAATGACATTGTAAATAAATTAAACTCTCCAGTCAAAACACAGCAGCTAAATGGATAAAAAACAAAACCAAACAATCTGTTGCTTACAAGAAACACGCATCACCTATAAAGAAACATACATACTCAACATAAAGGGATGGAAAAAGATATTCCCTGCAAATGGAAACCCAAAAAGAGCAGAGGTGACAATATTAATATCAGACAAAATAGATTTCAAGACAGAAGCTATAAAAAGAGACAAAGAAGGTAATTATATAATGATAAAGGGGTCAATTATGTAAGAAGATAAAACAATTATAAATAGACATGCACCCAACACTGGAGCACCCAAATATGAAAACTAAATATTATCAGAGCTAATGAGAGGGAGATTCCAATACAATACTAGCTAGAGACTTCAACATCCCACTTTCAACATTAGACAGATCATCCAGACAGAAAATCAACAAAGGAACATTGGACTTAATCTGCACTATAAACCAAATGAACCTAATAGATACCTGTGGAACATTTTATTCAATGTCTCCAGAATACACAAACTTCTCCTTAGTACACGGATCATTCTCAATGATAGATTATCTGTTAGGCCACAAAACAAGTTGTAAAATAGTCAAAAATTGAAATTATATAAAATATGTTCTCTCTCCACAATGGAATAAAACTAAAGACTAATACAAAGGGAAAGTTTTGAAACTATACAAACACATGGAAATTAAACAATATGCTTCTGAATAACCAGTGGGTCAATGAAGAAATTAAGAAGGAACTTTAAAATTTTCTTAGAACAAAGAAAAATGGATTCAGAACATCCCAAAACTATGGAGTACAGCAAAAGCAGTAATAAGAGGAAAGTTTATAGCAATAAGCTCCTATAACAAAAAAGGAAAATTTCAAATAGGACCGGGCGTGGTGGCTCACACCTGTAATCCCAGCACTTTGGGAGGCTGAGATGGGTGGATCACAAGGTCAGGAGATTGAGACCATCCTGGCTAACATGGTGAAACCCATCTCTACTAAAAATACAAAAAAAAAATTAGCTGGGCATGGTGGCACACACCTGTAGTGCCAGCAACTCAGGAGGCTGAGGAAGGAGAATCACTTGACCCCAGGAGGTGGAGGTTGCAGTGAGTCAAGATTGTGCCATCGCACTCCAGCCTGGGTGACAGAGCAAGACTCTGTTTCCAAAAAAAAAAAAAAAAAAAAAAGTCAAATAACAACCTAATGATGCATCTTAAGAAATTAAAAAAGCAAAAGCAAACCAAACCCAAAATTAGTTGAAGATAAGAAATAGTGAAGATCAGAGTAGATATAAATACAATTGAAATTAAAAAAAAAAAGACCAACAAAATGAAAAGTCAATTTTTCAAAAGGATAAAATGGACAAACCCTTAGCCAGACTAAGAAAAAAAAAAAGAGAGAAAACCCAAGTAAATAATATCAGAGATGAAAAGAAGAGACATTACAACTGCTACCACAGAAATCCAAAGGATTATTAGAGAATACCATGAGCAACTGTATGCCAATAAATTGGAAAACCTAGAAGAGATGGATACATTTCTACACACATACAATCTACCAAGACTGAACCATGAATGAATCCAAAACCTGAATAGACCAAAAACAAGTAGTAAGATTGAAGCTTTAATAAAGTCTCCCAGCAAAGAAAAGCCCAGGACCTGATGGTTTCACTGCTGAATTGTCCCAAACATTTATAGAATACCTTATTCAAACTATGCTGAATATTGAAGGAGGAGGAAATACTTCCAAAATCATTCAAAAAACAAAAAAAAAAAACAACTACACGCCAATATCCCTGATAAACACTGATGCAAAAATCCTCAACAAAATGCTAGTAAACCAAATTTGACTATACATTAATACGATCATTCATCATGACCAAGTGGGATTTATCCCAAGGGTGCAAGGATTGTACAACACACATGAATCAATGTGATACATTATATTTATCAGAATGAAGGAAAAAAACCATGTGATCATTTCAATTTATTGCTGAAAATGTATTTGATAAAATTCAACATCCTTTTACGATAAAAAGCCTTAAAAAATACCTGGGCATAGGAGGAACATACCTCATCACAATAAAAGCCTTATGCAGCAGACTCACAGCTAGAATTCCACTGAATGGAGCAAAACTGAAAGACTTTCCTCTATGATATGGAAAAAGACAAGAATGCTCACTGTCACCACTGTTATTGAACATAGTTCAATTACAGCACTATTGACAATAACCAAAATTTGGAAGCAACCTAAGTGTCCATCAGCAGACAAATGGATAAAGAAAATATGGTACATATACACAACGGAGTATTAGCCATTAAAAGGAATGAAATCCTGTCATTTACAACAACATGGTTGGAACTAGAGAATATTATGTTAAATGAAATAAGCCAGGTGCAGAAAGACAAATTTTGCATGTTCTCACTTATCTGTGGGAGCTCAACATTAAAACAATTGAACTCACAGGGATATAGAGTAGAATAATGATTACCAGAGGCTGGGAAGGGTAGGGGGTAGGTAAATGGATATTGTTAAAAATAAAAGCATGTATTAGATAGAATAAATAAGATGTAATATTTGATAGCATAACAGGGTGATTATACTCAACAATAATTTTTGTATTTTAAAAACATCTCAAAGGGTATGATTGGAATGTTTGTAGCACAAAGAAATGATAAATACTTGAGGTGATGGATCCACCATTTACCCTGATGTAATTATTACTCATCATATGCCTGTATTAAAATGTCTCATTTTCCCCACAATGTATATACCTACTATATAGCCATTAAAATTAAAAAAAAAATTTTTTTTAATGGGGCCATATGACTGGTGGAATGTGAGTGGAGTTATTACCTGTCATCTCTGGGCTGTGGTGCTTAATAAGCTGGCATACTATCCCCATTCTCTCTACTCTGTTCCTCCACTAGATATCAAAGTCCAGGGCAAAACCCTGTAAGCTACATGTCTCAGTTGGCATAGCCTCTGTCAGCTGAGGTCCCTGGTCAAGGTCCCTAAATAACCTCGTGGAGCACTCATGTTGGACTGTTACATGAGTGAGAAATAAATTACAGTGATTAAGCCATGAAACATTTGAGTTTGTAGGTCACTAATGCTAGTAATATCCTACAGCAGTGGTTCTCACACTTTGGCGTACATCAAAATCAGCTGAGAACTTGTTAAAACACACATCACTGGACTCTATACCCAGAGATTCTGATTTAGGAGGTTTGGGTTGGGGCTCAGGAGTCTGCTTTTCTAACAAGTTCCTAGATGGTGCTGATGCTGCTGATTCAAGGACCGTACTTTGGCACCCAGTGTTTGAGACAATGTAATAATACAGAAAGGAGTTAAATGAAGAATGCTTTCAAGTCTGATCGAGACATAAGAAAATTTAAAACAAATTTGAATTTAGATAATACTTCTTTAACTGTGTTTTGTGCCAGGCAATTAACTAAGTCCTGGAGATAGAGTGATCTGCTTCTTGTTGAGTTTACCATCTAGTGTAGAAGAAATAAATGGATCAACACATATATGTATATAATAAACTATAAAGTGTAATGAAGGGAAAAGGGAGGGAAAGGTGAGACCGAATAACAGGGAACTTCATCTACCACAGGGTAGGGGGCTTCAATAGTCAAGAAAGACTTCTCCGTGAAAGTGTCATTTGAGGTAAGATTTGAATGTCTGTAAAAGATAAGGGTTTTATTTTATTTTTACTTTTTAAGGAGGGGGATGTGTTTCAAGGGGAGAGAATGCATGAGGAAATCAAGAAATTGGAAGAAGACCAGTTTATTTGGAATAGGAAAATGAGGGGAATAATGGCAAGAAATGAAATTAGAGAGGTGGAGGGGAGCCAGATAATGCATCGGATGATAAGCCTCATAAGAATTTTGATTTTGATTCCAAAAATGGTGTGAAATGAGAGTGTAAAAGGAGGAGAAACAGAGTTTGTACTTATAAATATTTTAGTTCATTTTTCCTCATTTTAAAATTTAGTCTTTCTTATTAATTTATAAAACCTTCTAACATAAACTAATATAATTTATAATTATAAATTTACAAAAGCTAAATTTGGCCAGGCACTGGCTCACATCTGTAATCCCAGCACTTTGGGAGGCTGAGGCGGGTGGATCACCTGAGGTCGGGCGTTTGAGATCAGCCTGCTCAACATGGATAAACCCCGACTCTACTAAAAATACAAAATTAGCCGGGCTTGGTGGCACATGCCTGTAATCCCAGCTACTCGGGAGGCTAAGGCAGGAGAATTGCTTGAACCCAGGAGGCAAAGTTTGCGGTGAGCCGAGATCACGCCATTGCACTCCAGCCTGAGCAACAAGAGCAAAACTCTGTCTCAAAAAAAAAAAAAAGCTAAATTTATGTCAATTTATAAATTACAATAATAAAATCATAAAACCTTTGTCTATTTAAAAACAACTAAAATAATTTAATTGGAATATTTATAACACAAAGAAACGGTAAATGCTTGAGGTGATGAATACCCAATTTATGCTGACGTGATTATTACTCATGGTATGCCTGTATCAAAATATTTCATGTACACTATAAATGGATATACCCACTATGCACCCATAAAAATTAATAGTTTAATTAATTTAATCATAAATTGATTGAATTTATAATTATAAAAGTTTGATGAGTCAATACAATTAGCCTTTTGTATTTTATATGTTCTGCTAATTTTTTCCCTTGTCATTTATTTTTACTTTGTTTGTATTATTTTTAACATCTGGAAATTTCAATTTTTATATACTTAAATTTCTCACTTTTTTATGATTCTGATTTTGTGTCATTCTTAAAAAGGTCTTGCCTATCTCAAAATTATTATTATTATTATTGTTATTTGAGACTGAGTCTCACTCTGTCACCCAGGCTGGAGTGCAGTGGCATGATTTTGGCTCGCTGCAATCTCTCTTCCCAAGTTCAAGCAATTCTCTTGCCTCAGCCTCCCCAGTAGCTGGGACTATAGGCATCCACCACCATGCCTGGCTAATTTTTGTATTTTTACCAGAGACAGGGTTTCACTATGTTGGTCAGGCTGTCAAAATTATCTTTTTATATAAAGTTCCCCTTGGTTTTTCCTAGTACTTTTATGAAGAACAGGCAATTTGAAAGTATAACAAAATATAAATTTTAAACTATGAAAAAGGCAAAGATCAAACGAAAATTTTGAAAATGCATTGTGTTAGTTGGGGTGGACAGAAGTTTTTGGTGGGTGCATAAATTGAAACATTACCATTGGGGTGAAGGCAGTGCACCAGGCAGCTTTAATGTGTGGTCATCAGCACCCCCACTGGCCTGCATCTGATCCTCAGCTACACCCATGGATAATTTCTTTTTCAATACATTTGTGCAACAGTGATTTGGTTCAGGGGGCTAACTTGTGTTGATCAAACACCCAAGAAACCCCATGTATGTCCTTCTTTTGTTAATGATTTCAGATGATATTTTAATTTCGTAATAAAGTCATACATTCTACTCATTATTTTGGATACCCAAAGTGCAGTGACAAGGAGTTAAAGGGAGGAAAGTCTCTCAATCCTATCTCATTTTTCCTAATTGAGGAGTAGAGCCCACTCCACTGAGCCCGGCGCAGCACCCATCTTGCTGTCCTGCACCTCAGTTTCAATGGCGTGTTTGAAAAGTATACATTGACTATACCTGGGATTTTATATATCAAGAGAACAGCAAATCCAAGAAAAATAAAACAGACATCACCCTTGATAATCGAAGCTTGAAGTGAAATAAGATTGAAAGAAAAAGCAAACACAAAAGATGGAGAAATCCCATCAGAGCCTGACATTAGTCCCACTTTCCACCGTGACACAGAGCAGGACAGGCTTTGCCAGGACTAGAGACCTCTCCAAGGAGCCAGGCTCTGTATGCCCTTTGAAGCAATTAGCTCTGCTCTGTATTTTCCCTCACATACTGCGAAGATGCGCTTTTGAAGACCTCCAAGCGTATATGGGAGCAAAAGCCTTACCAGAATAGTAAACTACTGCTGCTTGTGCCCAACCCCCCAGTTTTTTCTGTTAGTCTATCTTGCTTCTTTTAAAAACTGCGAGTTCCTAACCCTGTCCTTTCTCTGTTTCTTTTTTTTTTTCCTTACACCAAACCTGCCTCTGGTTTTGCCCTTCAACACTGGAAAAGGGAATGAGACAGAGAGTAACTCTTCTAGAGTTGGGTGACAATCCTGTTGCCCATGACGGACATTCCATTGGTGACTATTTGTATTCCCATGATATCACAGGAATTATATCATAAGGACATAAGGATCAGATTGTAGCTCTGGAACTTAAAGATCTCTTCCAGTCCTAAGATTCAATTATTCCAAGCATTTGAGAAATGTTCTCTTCTAGAACTATTATATGAGGATTTTAATTAGTGTGAAATGAAAAGAAAACGTATTTTCTCAATTTCAATTCCAATAACATTTTTCTGAGGACCCATGGTATGAAAATGACTATAGTGGAATTGAGGAGGATACAGACCTTGGTTAGGAGCTTATAGTTCAATGGGAGAGGCAGACACACACCTGAACATTTTTTTTTTTTTTTAATCTAAGACAGAAAGGTGAGGAATGGGATAGAGTGACCAAAGAAAGAACCCTGGAAATATTAGAGAGAATGTGACCATTCAGTTTTCTTGACTGCTTACATCAGAAACTTTAATCAATAAAATGAATAATTTATTGAGGGAAACCTAACAGTTCTCAGAATTGAAGGAAGGGTGGATAACAAGATTTTGAAAAGACAGGTCCAGAAAGGTAACCCTTATGAGCTCAGGGGCCTGAGGTCATGCATACTGCTACTGAAATCCCCCAAGACTCAAGAACTCACAAGATGACCCTCTGTCCGTGAATCAACTCCATAATTTAATAGAGAGGCTTTTTGCTTGGTTTGGATCACATGGCCAATTCTGCACTAGTGTGTGATGGTGACGGTGAATTTGGGATGCACAAAGGGGAAAACTGTGCACTATATTTGACAGTCCCAACATGACAGTTTGAAAAGAGGGTTTGTTGATAACATAATAAGAAAGAAAGGATACTAGCAAGGCAAAAACTATAGATGTCCTCTTCAGATATCTGCCAAAGGGACCTGGGGAGGATTTGGAAGAGAAAAGATGAAGTTAGGCCTTGATCAATGGATAGGACTTTTTTTTTTTTTTTTTTTTTTTTTTTGAGACGGAATTTTTTCACTCTTGTTGCCCAGGCTGGAGTACCATGGCACCACCTCAGCTCACCACAATCTCTGCCTCCCAGGTTCAAGCGATTCTCCTGCCTCAGCCTCCTGAGTAGCTGGGATTGCAGGCATGCTCCACTATGCCTGGCCCCTAAATCTACTTTTTTTTTTTTTTTTTTTGAGACGGAGTTTCGCTCTTGTTACCCAAGCTGGAATGCAATGGCGCGATCTCGGCTCACCGCAACCTCCGCCTCCTGGGTTCAGGCAATTCTCCTGCCTCAGCCTCCCGAGTAGCTGGGATTGCAGGCACGCACCACCATGCCCAGCTAATTTTTTGTATTTTTAGTAGAGACGGAGTTTCACCATGTTGACCAGGATGGTCTCGATTTCTTGACCTCGTGATCCACCCGCCTCAGCCTTCCAAAGTGCTGGGATTACAGGCGTGAGCCACCGCGCCCAGCTAAATCTACTTTTTAGAAAGTACAGCTGGGCATGGTGGCTTACGCCTGTAATCTCAGCACTTCGGGAGGTTGAGGTGCCAGATTACCTGAGGTTGGAAGTTTGAGACCAGCCTGACCAACATGGTGAAACTCCATCTCTACTGAAAATACAAAAAGCTGGGCATGGTGGCACGTGCCTGCAATCCCAACTACTCAGGAGGCTGAGGCAAGAAAATCTGTTGAACCTGGGAGGCGGAGGTTGTGGTGAGCTGAGATTGTGCCACTGCACTCCAGTCTGAGCAACAGAGCGAGACTCTGTCTCAGAAAGCAACAACAACAACAACTATATATATATATATATATATGTAAATTAGGGGACTAGGAGGAAGAAGCCATTCCAATCAGAGAACTTGAGCAGAGACACGGGAAAAGGAACAGTGTAAGTACAACTCAGTGATCTGAGAGTGGGGAGAAATGTAATACGATTAGCGTGTGAGAACACAAAGTGAGAAAAATGAGAATAAAGATGCAACAGAGCAAGACTCTGTTTCAAGTAACTGAGATTACAAGGAATGCACCACCATGCCTGGGTAATTTTGTATTTTTAGTAGAGACAGGATTTCACCATGTTGGCCAGGTTGGTCACAAACTCCTGACCTCAGGTGATCCACCTGCCTTGGCCTTCCAAAGTGCTAGGATTACAGGTGTGAGCCACTGCACCCAGCCTGAAATTGCATTTAAAAGAGGGTGATTTTATCACAATATCCAGAGGTCTAGAAGTTGATTTGTCAAGTATTAATCTAGACTTTGCTTACAGGATAACCAGATTTAAGGTATTTTCTTAGTTTTTAGCTGCATCAGTAAACCGATGGAATTGGAGGCTCTTTTCCATAGACAGTATCCTACATGCTTGGGAGTTTTAAGGAACTAAAGACCCCACTCCCATCCCACCTTCAGCATTGCTGTCCACCACACTGATCTTGAAGACTGCCTGGAATTCCTACTTTAATTCAACAGGCAATATTATGACAGGCCATTTGATGAATTGGAGAAACCACTTGTCTAGGGACTAGAAAAACCTGGGGTCTAATGCCAGGTTTGTCGTTAATTAAAATTTGACCTTGAAAATTTTCCTTCTTTACCCTGGGTTTATTTCCCCAATTGGCAAAAGGATAATTCCAATTTTAACACCCTGTGGCTATGAAGTCCTGCTGAAAAATTTTTAGGATGTTCCACTTAAAATCGTTTTGGCAGAGAGATTGGAGCCCAATGGGAGAAATTTATCTTTTCACATTTTCTGACAAAATTTTAGCATCAAACTTCTCTTTCAAAATCACCTAGAAATGTCAGCTGGCCCAGATCACTGTCCTGCCGCCTTTTGGGTGGATGTTAGAAGCAGGTGCTTGGCCACAGACTGAGCAGCTTAACAGGACTGCCTGTTCATTTCCAAGGGTATCTCAAGGTGTTGGAATGGCTCTGCAAAGCCCCATATGGCTTGGGACCTGGTTACCTTAGCAATTGGTTCCCTCCCCATGCAGTGTCAATTAAGAGGCAATTAAAACTCTCCACTGTTCCAGCTAATAGTCCCCAGATTGTGGTACCAGGAAATGAGAGGCAGGAGGTTTTTGTTCTTTTTTCTTCTCCTTTATTTTAAAATTATTTTATTTTTAAAACTTATAACATGCCCTTGGATTTGAAACCTGCCATATTTAAGATCTTTTTTTCCCTTAACTTGTCATTTGGTTTGTGCATTTATCGTATTATTTATTGGCTCAAAAATCCTTTAATGCCTCTAATTATTCATGGAAACAAATCTGAAATTTTCTGCTTACCTCTCTCTAAACTTTTGATAATATAGTTCTACTCTTACTATCCAATCATACTTCCCCTACATTCTTTCAGACACTCACTGTTTGCTTCCTTCCTACGTAAAGATCTTTTCCTTTGTCTACCATCAAAATCTGCCCATTCTGTAAAGCCTAGCTTAGAGTCAATATCATGATCACACTAGTTCTCTATTTTGCATTTTCTTCTGAGTTTCAGGTGTAACTAGAATTAGAATAATTTTATCTCCTACTTCTTCATGCTAATTAGCCTTGTTAAATTTTCTCTCCACAAATAGACAAAGACTCAGTGAGAGTAAGAACCATGCTTTACATTTTTCTTTGCATCCTCAAACCTTACGTAGCACAGTGCTACTCATTACTTAATGCCACTTAATAGTGAGTTTAGAAATTGCTTCTGTTATAAGCAATTTAACAAAATTGGACATTTGAACAATTTAGACAGTAAGCTTAGAATCTCGCAATATTAGAACTTTAAAGTATTAGGGACCTCAGGGATTAATATACTAAATTCTCCCTTTTATAGACAGAAAGCCAAGAGCTAAACGGAAGCAGTAAATTGGCCAAAGTTAAACTGAAAGTAAATGAAAAGCTTGGATCTAATCTTATGTCTTTTGACTCAAAATCCATGCCCTTTTCCCTTCCCCAGTAGTTTGAAACCTTTCCCTCATTATGACACGTTTGATAGATGCAGTTCACCTGAATGAGGTTCTCCCATGGGCATAGGGGGTTGCCCATTGCTGGAGAGAAACTTGCAGCATCTTCTCTGTAGCTACCACTCAGGATGACGTCATGATGCATGAAAGTCACACTAATATAAGGATCACCTTACTTTTTAAATTTTTTGAAAGTCGCGAATGTCAGTTGGGCACGGTGGCTCACGCTTGTAATCCCAGCACTTTGGGAGGCCTAGGTGGGTGGACCAGGAGTTCAGGAGATCGAGACCATACTGGCTAATACCATGAAACCCTGTCTCTACTAAAAATACAAAAAATTAGCTGAGAGTGGTGGCATGCAGCTGTAGTTCCAGCTACTCAGGAGGCTGAGGCAGGAGAATTGCTTGAACCTGGGAGGTGGAGGTTGCAGTGAGCTGAGATTGCGCCACTGCACTCCAGCCTGGGTGACAGAGTGAAAAAAAAAAGAAAAAAAAAGTTGCAAATGTCAATACTTTAAATATTATTGGTATCAGTATGATCCAGCAGTCCCACTACTGCGTATATATCCAAAGGAAATGAAATTAGTATGTTGAAGGGATATCTATCTTCTAATGTTCATTGCAACATTATTCACAATAGCCAAGATATGGAATCAACCTGAATGTCTGTCTGTCAATGGATGGATGGATGAAGAAAATCAGTGTGGGATACTTTCATTCTTTCCTCCTTTTTTGTTCAAGCAACATTCTGTTTTTTTTCTTTTTGAGAGGGAGTCTTGCTCTGGGTCCCAGGATTGAGTGCAGTGGTGCGATCTTTGCTGGCTGCAATCTCTGCCTCCTGGGTTTAAACGATTCTCCTGCTTCAGCCTCTGGAGTAGCTGGGACTACAGGTGTGCACCACGGTGACTCTGGGCTAATTTTTGTATTTTTTGTAGAGACGGAGTTTCGTTGTTTTGCCCAGGCTGGTCTTAAACTCCTGGACTCAAGTGATCCCCCTGCCTCGGCCTCCCAAAGTGCTGGGATTACAGGTATGAGACACCATGCCCGGCCTGGGCAACATTCTTAAGCATTTGCATGTGTAGACACTGACAGAACAGAAGTGCAGATGCAGGGATAAAAGAACACAGCTCTCTCTCTGGAGCTCATGGTCCAGTCTAGCAAGAGAGGCAGTCAGATGAGCAGCAGTGTGGAGTGAGGGTATATACACACAATGGAATATTTTTCAGCCGTAAGAAAAGAAGGGAATCCTGTCATTTGCAACAACATGGATGAACCTAAAGGACATTATGTTAACTGAAATAAGCCAAATACAGAAAGAAAAATATTGCATAATCTCACTTACATGTGGAATCAAGTTACACTCACAGAAGTGGAGAGTGGAATTGTGGTTACCAGGGGCTGGTGGGGGAAGATGGGGCAGTTTTGGGAAGATGTGGTCAAAGCGTGCAACATTTCAGTTAGACAGGAGGAATAAATTCAAGAGAGCTATTGTGCGACATGGTGAATATAGTTAATAACAGTGTATTGTACTCTTGATCTTTGATAAAAGAGTAGATTTTAAATGTTCTCACCACAAAAAAATTGGTAAGTATGTGAAATAATACACATGTTAATTAGCTTGATTTCACCAATCCACAATGTATACATATTTCAAAACATCATGTTGTACCTGATAAATATAGCTTTTTATTTGTCAATTAAAAACAAAAGTTAAAAATCTATTATTAATACCAAGTGAGTTATAAAAATCTGTTGTTCTACATATGCTGCTAAGTCTAAAATTGGTGTCCTTTGACCACCATTTGGTAATATAATCAATGAATTATGCATTGTTCAAAGTTCAGTTTGTGTTGTCAAATAGGTGGAGTGCCAGGACGGCTAAGGTCAGGCCGAACCTGGTGCTTTCAGAGAAGTTTTAAGGCACAGAGCAACACAGAAAGTTGGAATTTCAGGGACATGGAAGGTGGGGCAGCAAAGGGAAGTGCAGGGGACGAGGTTGCAGGGCTGTGGGGGAGGATCCAGCTGCAGGGTGTTCAACGGTGGAATAGACGAATGAACCCTGAAGTAGATGGAAGGGGAAGCCAAAAGGAATTCAGCGTCATGTTGCAGAAATACATAGACACTTTGGGATAGAAATTTCTACCAAATGTGATTACGTTTGGTTAGAAAGTGGCTAGAAAGGCAGAAAACATCACTATAAAAGTAGTAAGATTGAAAGGCTGAGTGTGAGGGAGAAAGGAAAGATGGATGGAGGGAAAAAGATCAAGAGAAGGAGGAAAGGCAACTTTTTTAGGGTGTAGGATGAGCTAGTTGGGGCTGGGTGACGTGGCTCACACCTGCAATGCTGGCACTTTGGGAAGCTGAGGTAGGAGGATTGCTTGAGCCCAGGAGTTTCCCTATAAAAATTTTAAAAATTAGCTGGGCATGGTGGTAGGTCCAGCTCGTCGGGAGGCTGAGGTGGGAGAATCACTTGGGCCTGGGAGTTTGAGGCTACAGTGAGTGACAGTAGCACTCCAGACTGGGTGACAGACTGAGACCCTGTCTCAACTAACCAAACAATCAATCGACCAATTAATCAATAAAATGATCCAGTTTCTGTGTTAGGCACTTTACATACCTTCTCTCATTAATGAAGGAGAAGGAGACAATGTAGGAATAGGGGAACAGAAAACAAAAAGGGTTCCCGAGAATTCCCACTGGTTGGTCCAGGGTGAGTGTTGTGGCTGCTGTGTGTATGTTTGCGACCGTGACACAGACTTCTTATTGTTTCACCATCTTGGGTGAATGACTACAGCTTTTTCTGAGATTTTTGTTCTACCTACCCAAGTAAAAAACGGATTCTACAGACTAATAACCTAACTCTACCTATTATGAAATTTGGAAGCCTGCTTATATATCACTCAGCAAAGTAAGTCTCAAGAGTAAAATATATCATATATATATGTTTTATTGTACTTTAGGTTCTGGGGTACATGTGCAGATCATGCAGAATTGTTGCATAGGTACATACATGGCAATGTGGTTTGCTGCCTCCATACCCTCATCACCTATATCTGGCATTTCTCACCATATTATCCCTCCCCAACCTCCCTACCTCCTGCTGTCCCTCTCCTATTCCCCCAACAGACCCCAGTGTATGATGCTCCCCTCCCTGTGTCCATGTGTTCAGCACTTGCCTATGAGTGAGAACATGCAGTGTTTGATTTTCTGTTCTTGTGTCAGTTTGCTGAGAATGATTGTTTCTAGATTCATCCATGTCCCTATAATCTTAGGTGTTTCAAATGACTTTGTGCCTCAGTTTCATCATCTGTGAAGGGAATAATAATAGTTTTGATATAAATATTAGGGATAATTATAGTACTTACATAGTAGGATTGTAACAAGTAGTAAGTAGGTTAATATTTGTAAAGTGCCTAAAATAGTATTTGACACACAGCGTTATATAGATTAAATCCATAAAAATAAAATAGCAGTAAATTCATAGATTGGCAACCCTGGAAGAGAATGTAGGGACCGTGATCCAAAGGATTTCTTTTAAGAGATGCAAATGGTTCCAAAGAAGGGCAATTATTTACCTGCAGTCTTCACAATTGATTAGGTTGGTGGCAGAGGGAGTAGGAAAACTCTCCTGATTTCTAATCAAGTGTCCTTTTTAACTAAGAAATACATGATAGCCAGAAACAACAGATTTGACAGATTCTGATTTTAGTATTTAACTAGATTACTAGCTCCTAAAGGGCTGTGTCTTGTCTATCTCTTTATTCACAGTGATCATCTGAATGTCTATGAGACAGGAGTTTGGCAGGACTGGTTTCAAAAGGTACAGTCACAGAGACCCAGCTAATAAAACAGGATGTGGTAAAGAAGGCAAAACCCAACAAACCCAAGATGACAATGAAAGTGACCTCTGATCGTCCTCACTGCTCGTTATATGCTAATTATAATTCATTAGCATGCTAAGAGACACTCCCACCAGCCCCATGGCTGTTTACAGATACCATGGCAATTTTTAGAAGTTACCCTATATAGTCTAAAAAGGGGAGGAACCCTCGGTTCTGAGAATCCCCTGCCCTTTCCTGGAAAACTCATGAATAATCCACCCCTTGTTTAGCATATAATCCAGAAATAACCATACAAATAGCCAACCAGCAGCCCTCTGCGATGCTCTGCCTGTGGAGTAGCCATCACTTCATTCCTGTACTTTCTTAATAAACTTGCTTTCACTTCACTCTGTTGGCTTGAATTCCTCCCTGTGCAAAGCCCAAAAGCCAAGAACCCAAATGGCCTCCTGGGCTGAACCCCAATTCTGAAATTTGCCCTGTGACACCCACATACAACAGTGTTCTATAAATGTTCACTTAACAAACTCTGGGTAGTTTGATAAATTAATTTACATTCAAAGCACTAAAAAAGCTAACAGAGGCTTAGAATTGATGAAGTAGAAATGTTTGGGATAAACTTTTTAGGTTTAGCAATTTTTTCTAGCTCCTTTAAAATCTTGCATGTAAAACCCATAACCCAGTGTCTAATACATAATGACACTCAGTAAATGCTAGCTATTATTTTTAGGCAGTTGCCTCTTAGGCCAATATATGGTGGTATTACTTGGCCACTAGCACAGAGGCACTGCCAGGTCTGATTCCCATTTTGGCAGGTGGCAGTTTTGGGAAATGTCTGACATGGCAGAAAGGGGTTGCCGGTAGGCATTAAACTGTTGTCCAAATGTTGGTCGCTGTTCTATTTAACAGTAACTGATGATTTTCAATATCAATTACAAGTTATCAGTACTGCAGGATTTTACCAATCCATACAGTCCACTGCTCCTTCTTTTAAGTTTTAAGATGTTTGTTTCCTGTCAGTGCTATTTTTATTCAATTAGATCCTGTTGGGGACTTTCCTGTTTATTTGTCTTCCTGTTTCTCAAAATAGGAATTAAAAGATAAAGATAAACAATCATAAGAAGTTTGTAATGACCTTTACAACATCGTTATTAAATCTTTAAACGCTTCCCCTTCGCTAATCCCTTATCATGTAACATTTAGGAAGCAAAATGAGTAGAAACTGAAAATGACTCTGAAGCTTCAGGGCTGCCATGAAAACTCCCTCTTCTTGGTCTGAATCCTTTATCCTTGTTATTTCCTTCACAGGAAGCACTTTTTTCTTGGTTCAGTCATTGAACTGTTTGCCACACATCTCATCCTCCCTCCTGGGTAGCAAATAAGTCCATTTCATAGCTGTTTAATTTTAGGCAGCTTTTTACCCTCTCTGAGCCTTGATAGTCTGTTGTGCATGCAGGAAATATTCTTTGGTGAGGAAATTAGGAGAAAAGGGGAGAATTGAAGGAACAAGGAAGGCCAGAAGAAGAAGTTGTCAGCACTGATGGCTATGCCAGGAGAATACTGATGATGGCCAAGGCATTGCAACCATGTAGACCTGGATTGGAAGCTAGCTCTTCCACTCACCACATCTCAGGTCAACAACTTAGAACTATTCCCAATCACAATTCTTGATTTCAACATCTCATAGGTAATTCCTCCTTTGAGTTTTGTAGTCTCCATTCTTGTAGTATTTTTACTCCCCTCTCCCCTACATCTGAATCTGTGTCTCATCATATTTTGGTCATTACCAATAACTGCAATCTCTCTTGTCTTCTCAATTTCAAGCATTCCACTCTCTAATTCAATTTTACAGATTTGCAGGCCACTCCTTCTTATACCTCCTCTCTAACAATTTTTCAGCCCCATTAAGAGCAACAATCATTGAGCCTCCACCTTTCTGCTATTTTTGCACCCCGTTATGTTCTCTCCTTCCACCTTACTCAGCTTAGCCCAGGCTGGGGTGCAGTGGCACGATCTCAGCTCACTGCAACCTCTGCCTCCTGGGTTCAAGCAATTCTTCTGCCTCAGCCTCCTGAGTAGCTGGGACTACAGGCATGTGCCACCACACCCAGATAATTTTTCGTATTTTTAGTAGAGATGGGGTTTAACTGTGCTAGCCAGGATAGTCTCGATCTCCTGACCTCATGATCTGCCCGCCTAGGCCTCCTAAAGTGCTGGGATTACAGGCCTGAGCCACTGCACCGGCTAGTCTTTTGCCTGTTTTTAATGGGGTTGTTTGTTTGTTTGTTCAGTTGTTTAAATTCCTTATGGATTCTGAATATTAGACCTTGTCAGATGCATAGTTTGCAAATATTTTCTCCCATTATGTAAGTTGTCTGTTTACTCTGTTGATAATTTCTTTTACTGTTCAGAAGCTTTTTAGTTTCATTAAGTCCCATTTATCCATTTTTGTTTTTGCAATCATTGCTTTCAAGGACTTAGTTACAAATTCTTTCCCAAGGCTGATGTCCAGAATGGTGTTCCCTAGGCTTTCCTCTAGGATTGGTTTTTTTTTTGAGACGGAGTTTCGCTCTTGTTGCCCAGGCTGTAGTGCAATGGCTTGATCTTAGCGCACCACAACCTCCGCCTCCTGGGTTCAAGCAACTCTCCTGCCTCAGCCTCCTGTCTTCTAGGATTCTTATAGTTTGAGTTGAGATCTTACATTTAAATTAATCCGTCTTCAGTTAATTTTTGTTTGTGGTAAAAGGTAGGGGTCCAGTTTTATTTTTCTTCATATGGCTAGCCAGCTGTCCCACCACCATTTATTGAATAGGGAATACTTTCCTCACTGCTAGTTTTTGTCAGGCTTGTTGAAGGTCAGACAGTTGTAGGTGTGTGCCTTTCTTTCTTGGTTCTCTATCCTGTTGCGTTGGTCTATGTGTCTGTATTGGTACCAATACCATGCTGTTTTGGTTACTGTAGCCTATAATATAGTTTGAAGCTGGGTAGTGTGATGCCTCCCACTTGGCTTTTTTCGCTTGGGATTGACTTGGCTATTCAGGTGCTTTTTTAGTTTCATATGAATTTTAGGATAGTTTTTTTCTAGTTCTGTGGAAAACGATGTTGGTAGCTTAATGGGAATAGCATTGAATCTGTAGATTGCTTTGGGCAGTATGGCCGTTAATGATTAAGTTGATTGAATTTTAGTCTATACCAAGTATTGTATTGATTCTTTTTATTCATGAGTATGGAATATTTTTTTCTATTTATTTGTGTTATCTGTGATTTCTTTCAGCAGTGTTCTATAGTTTCCTTACAGAGATCTTTCATCTCCTTGGTTAGATACATTCCTAGGTATTTTATTTTTGTGTGTGTGGCTATCGTAAATAAGATTGTGTGTGTGTGTGTGTTTTAAGATTTTGGGAGTAGCACCAGAATATTTATTTATTTAAAAAAATGTTTCCATAAGTTGTTGGGGTACAAGTGGTATTTGGTTACATGAGTAAGTTCTTTAGTGGTGATTTGTGAATTTTTGTTGCACCCATCACCCGAGCAGTATACACAGCATCATATTTGTAGTCTTTTATCCCTCACCCCATCCCATTCTTCCCAAGTCCCCAAAGTCCATTGTATTATTCTTATGCCTTTGTGTCCTCATAGCTTAGCTCCCACATATCAGTGAGAACATATGATGTTTGGTTTTCCATTCCTGAGTTACTTCACTTAGAATAATAGTCTCCAGTCTCATCCAGGTCTCTGCAAATGCTGTTAATTTATTCCTTTTTATGGCTGAGTAGTATTCCATCATATAAATATACTACAGTTTCTTTATCCACTTGTTGATTGATGAGCATTTGGGTTGGTTTCATGACTTTGCAATTGTGAATTGTGCTGCTATAAACATGAATGTGCAGGTATCTTTTTAGTATAATGACTTTTTTCCTCTGAGTAGATACCTAGTAGTGAGATTGCTGGATTAAATGGTAGGTTCTACCTTTAGTTCTTTAAGGAATCTCCCCACTGTTTTCTATAGTGGCATACTAGTTTACATTCCCACCAGCAGGGTAGAAGTGTTCCCTAATCAGTGCATCCGTGCCAACATCTATTTTTTGATTTTTTAATATGGCCATTCTTGCAGGAGTAAGGTGGTATCACATTGTGGTTTTAATTTGCATTTCCCTAATCATTAGTGATGTTGAGCATTTTTTTATATATTTGTTGGCTATTTATATATCTTCTTTTGAGAATTGTCTGTTCATGTCCTTAGCAAACTTTTTGATGGGATTGTTTTTTTCTTACTGATTTATTTGAGTTTATTGTGGATTATGGATATTAGTCCTTTTTCAGATGTATAGATTGTGAAGATTTTTTTTTTTTTTTTGAGATGGAGTTTCGCTCTTGTTACCCAGGCTGGAGTGCAATGGCGCGATCTCGGCTCACTGCAACCTCCGCCTCCTAGGTTCAGGCAATTCTCCTGCCTCAGCCTCCTGAGTAGCTGGGATTACAGGCACGTGCCACCATGCCCAGCTAATTTTTTGTATTTTTAGTAGAGACGGGGTTTCACCTTGTTGACCAGGATGGTCTCGATCTCTTGACCTCGTGATCCACCCGCCTCGGCCTCCCAAAGTGCTGGGATTACAGGCGTGAGCCACCGCGCCTGGCAATTGTGAAGATTTTTCTCCCACTCTGTGGGTTTTCTCTTTACTCTGCTGACTGTTCCCTTTGCCATGCAAAAACTCTAGTTTAATTAAGTCCCAGCTATTTATCTTTGTTTTTATTGCATTTGCTTTTGGGTTCTTGGTCATGAAATCCTTGCCTAAGCCAAAGTCTTGAAACGTTTTTCCAATGTTATCTTCTAGAATTTTTATAGTTTTAGGTCTTAGATTTAAGTCCTTAATCCATCTTGAGTTAATTTTTGTATAAGGTGAGAGATGAGGATCCAGTTTCATTCTCCTACATGTGGCTAGCCAATTATCCCAGCACCATTTGTTGAAAAGGGTGTCCTTTCTCCACTTTATGTTTTTGTTTGCCTTGTTAAAGATCAGTTGGCTGTTAGTATTTGGGTTTATTTCTGGATTCTCTATTCTGTTCCATTGGTCTATGCACCTATTTGTATACCAGAACCATGCTGTTTTGGTGACTATGGCCTTGTAGTACAGTTTGAAATCAGGTAGTGTGATGCCTCCAGATTTATTCTTTCTGCTTAATCTTGCTTTGGCTATATGGGCTCCCTTTTGGTTCCATATGGATTTTAGAATTGTTTTTTCTAAGTTTGTGAAGAATGATGTTGGGAATGCATTAAATTTGTGGATTGCTTTCAACAATATGGTCATTTTCACGATATTGATTCTACCCATGCATGAGCATGGGATGTGTTTCCATTTGTTTGTGTTGTCTGTGATTTCTTTCAGCAGTGTTTTGTAGGCTTTTTGTAGAGATCTTTCACTTCCTTGGTTGGCTATATTCCTAAATACTTTTTTCCAGCTATTGTAAAAGGGGTTGAGTTCCTGATTTGATTCTCTGCTTGGTCGCTGTTGGTTGGTGTATAGAAAAGCTACTGATTTGTGTGCATTAATCTTGTATCTGGAATCTTTGCTGAATTCTTTTACCAATTCTAGGGGCTTTCTGTAGAAGTATTTAGGGTTTTCAAGGTAAATGATCATATCGGCAGCAAACAGTGACAGTTTGACTTCCTCTTTATTGATTTGGATGCCCTTTATTTCTTTCTTTTGTTTGATTGCTCTGGCTAGGACTTCCAGTACTATATTGAAGAGGAGTGGTGAGAGTAGGCATCCTTGTCTTCCAGTTCTCAGAGGGAATGCATTCACCTTTTCCCCATTCAGTATTATGTTGGCCGTGGGTGTGTCATAGATGGCCTTTATTAAATTAAGGTATGTCCCTTGTACGCTGATTTTGCTGAGAGTTTTAACCATAAAGGATGTTGGATTTTGTCAAATACTTTTTCTGCATCTATAGAGATGATCGTGTGATTTTTGTTTTTAATTCTGTTTATATGGTGTGTCACATTTATTACCCTGCATATATTAAACCATCCCTGCATCCCTGGCATGAAACCCACTTGATCATGATGGATTCTATTTTTGATATGTTGTTGGATTCAGTTAGCTAGCATTTTGTTAAGAATTTTAGCATCTATGTTAATCAAGGATATTGGTCTGTAGTTTTCTTTTTTGGTTATGTACTTTCCTGGTTTTGGTATTAAGAGTATGCTGGTTTCATAGAATGAATTAGGGAGGGTTTCTTCTTTCTCTATCTTGTGGAATAGTGTCAAAAGGATTGATACCAATTCTTCTTTGAATGTCTGGTAGAATTGTGCTGTGAATCTGTCTGGTCCTGACTTTTTTTTGTTGGTAATTTTAAAATTATGATTTCAATCTCACTGCTTGTTATTGGTCTATTTAGGGTATCTAGTTCTTCCTGATTTAAGCTAGGAGTGTTGTATTTTTCCAAGAATTTATCCATTTATTCTAGATTTTCTAATTTATGTGTGTAAAGGTGCTCTCAATAGCCTCGAATAATCTTTTGTATTTCTGTGGTGTCAGTTGCAATATCTCCTGTTTCATTTCTTAAATGAGGTTAGTTGGATTTTCTCTCTTCTTTTCTTGGTTAATCTTGCTAATGGTCTATCAATTTTATCTTTTCAGAGAACCAGCTTTTGGTTTCATTTATCTTTTGTATTTTGTTTGTTTGTTTGTTTCAGTTTCATTTAGTTCTGCTCTGATCTTGGTTATTTCGTTTCTTCTGCTGGGTTTGAGTTTGGTTTGTTCTTGTTTCCCTAGTTCGTTGAAGTGTGACTTTAGAAGGTCAGTTTGTGCTCTTTCAGTCTTTTTGATGTAGGCATTTAGGGCTATGAATTTTCCTCTTAGTACCGCCTTTGCTGTATCCCAGAGGTTTTGATAGGTTGTGTTATTATTGCTGGTCAGTTGGAAGAATTTTTTACTTTCCATCTTGATTTCGTTTTTAACCCAGTGCTCAATCAGGAGCAGATTATTTAATTTCCGTGTGTTTGCATGGTTTTGAAGTTTCCTTTGGAGTTGATTTCCAGTTTTATTCTACTGTGGTCTGAGTGAGTGCTTGATATAATTTCAATTTTCTTAAATTTATTGAGGCTTGTTTTATGGCCTATCATATGGTCTATCCTGGAGAAAGTTCCATGTGCTGTTGAATAGAATGTGTATTCTGCAGTTGTTGAATGAAATGTTCTGTATATATCTGTTAAGTCCATTTGTTCCAAGGTATAGTTTAAATCCACTGTTTCTTTGTTGGCTTTCTGTCTTGATGACCTGTCTAGTGCTGTCAGTAGAGTATTGAAATTCCTCCACTATTATTGTGTTGCTGTCTATCTCATTTCTTAGGTCTATTAGTAATTGTTTTATAATTTTGGGAGCTCCAGTGTTAGGTGCATATATGTTTAGGATTGTGATATTTTCCTGTTGGACAAGGCCTTTTACCATTATATAATAGCCCTGTTTGTCTCTTTTAACTGCTGTTGGTTTAAAGTTTGCTTTGTCTGATATAAGAATAGCTACCCCTGCTGACTTTTGGTGTCCATGTGCATGAAATGCCTTTTTCCAACCCTTTACTTTAAGTTTAGGTGAGCCTTATGTGTTAGGTGAGTAGCCTGAAGGAAGCACATAGCTAGTTGGTGAGTTCCTATCCATTCTGCAGTTCTGTAACTTTTTTTTTTTCAGAAGTCCTAGAAGCTAAGTTCTGTAACTTTTAAGTGGAGCAATTAGGCCATTTACATTCAATGTTAGTATTGAGATGTGAGGTACCATTGCATTCATTGTACTGTTTGTTGCCTGTGTACAATGGTTTTTTTTTGTCTTTTGATTTTGCTTTTTAACTTATATTTTTGTTTCATAGGTCCTGTGTGATTTATGTTTTAAAGAGGTCTGTTTTGATGTGTTTCCATGATTTGTTTCAAGATTTTGAGCTCCTTTTATCAGTTCTTGTAGTGATGGCTTTGGTAGTGGTGAATTCTCTCAGTATTTGTTTGTCTGAAAATGACTATAACTTTCCTTCATATATGATGCTTAGTTTCGTTGGATACAAAATTCCTGGCAGATAATTGTTTTGTTTTAGGAGGCTGAAGATAGGGTCCAAATCCCTTCTAGCTTGTAGGGTTTCTGCTGAGAAATCTGCTGTTAATCTAATAGGTTTTCCTTTATAGGTTACCTGGAACTTCTGTCTCACAGCTCTTAAGATTATTTCCTTTGTCTAATTTTGTATAACCTGATGACAATGTGCCTAGGCAATGATCTTTTTGCAAGAAATTTCCCAGGTGTTCTTCCTGCTTCTTGTATTTGAATGTCTAGGTCTCTAGCAAGGCTGGGAAAGTTTTCCTTGATTATTCCCCCGAATACGTTCTCCAAGCTTTTAGAATTCTCTTCTTCCTCAGGAATAACAATTATTCTCAGGTTTGGTTGAGGAAGGAGATGCAGGCATTTAGAATCAGCTCCCCTTTGATTTCCACACTGTATTTCAATAGAAGAAAAGGCTGGCCGACTGGCACCACCTAAATCACCTTCCTGTAAATAGCAGGCATGGTATGGGGGAATCTCTCCCAAACACACTGTTTTTACTTAAAAAGATCAAACCCCCACCCCACTCCTCCATCCGGAGACAAGAAACCCTTTCACATGTAATTCCTAAAACTGTAAACCCAAGACCCTTTCACATGTGATTTCTAAAGCTGTAAACCCAAGACCCTTTCATTTGTAATTTCTAAGGCTATAAACCTAAGATCCTTTCACATGTAATATCTAGAGTGTAAGGCTATATAAAGGCAGAGCTTCTCTTTGTTAGGGGAGCTTGGCCCTTTGGTCAAAACATAAAGCCTTGCTCCCAGGCCATAATAATAAAACCCCTTCCTTTTCTAGTTCAGTGTCCAAGAGGACTATTTCTTATGGCCGCTCCTGCTTTATGGTCATTTAACATAATCCCAGATTTCTTAGAGGCTTTGTTTATATAAGATTTTGTTCTTGATTTGGTTCTCAGCTTGAATGTTATTGGTATATAGAAATGCTACTGATTTTTTCACATTGATTTTGTATCCTGATCCTTTACTGAAATTGTTTATCAGTTCCAGGAGCCTTTTGGCAGAACTTTCAGGGTTTTCTAGGTATATAATCATATCATCAGCAAAGATATAATTTTTGTAAGGCTGGCTGCCTCGCTGAGAGCCAAATGGACACACTTGTCTCTCTTCATGCTGACTCCCCACACACACTCCTATCAGGGCTCTCTGTGCTGGCTCCCCACACCCACTCCTATCTGGCCTCTCCATGCAGGCTCCACACGCCCACTCCTGCATTCCTCACTCAACCCCTTCAAAATTTAAAAAAGCCCGCCAAAGATTTGTCCAATGGCAGTTTAACATTGACCTCCCCAGCCAGTCAGCCTACCAATGAACCTGTCTGCTCTTTGTTTCCCTTAGCCCTGCCTGACTACCAATGGCAGCTCACCCCATCGGCATCTTAACTCCTCCTGACCAATGAAACTGTCTGCTCTTTGTTTCCCTAACAATCAATCAAACCTCCTTACCAATGAAATTGTCTGCTCTTTGTTTCCCCAATGACCAATCAACTACCTCCACTCCTTATAAAACCCCACACCCTGAGAAGCCCATTGCGACTTCTCTGGCCCCTTCCTGGACCACAGAACCTCGCCCAAAAGCTGAATAAATTGGATTCTCATTTTTTCTCACTGGCCTCAGTTTCCTCATTTCGACTCGGCAATATACCTTACAATTTTACTTCTTCTTTTCCATGAATGCCCTTTATTTCCTCCTCTTGCCTTATTGCTCTAGGTAGGACTCCTTGGTCTCTTCTTACATTCATGATCACTAACCTCAACAGGGCCTTTAGTGCTGCTTGGAAATACAATAACATCCCCCTCATCTGTCCAGTCTCCCATTTGTTTATGTTTCACACTCTTTCCTATCTCCTCAAATTTCAAAGATTTTCTTCCTCTATTCTCACTCTCAGTTGATGATCTTACTTTTTACTTCACTTTGGTAAGAGAAATGCACTTGGGAAAAGAAGGCACTTCCCCACGTTTCTCCTATGACATCTAGCACCTCACCTGCCTTTGTGCTCCACTTTCTCCAGTTACAGAGGCTGAATTTTCCCTCTTCTTATCTAAGGCCAATTGTCAGCCTACTGTCCTACATTCTACCATGTCTCACCTACCCAGGGACATCTCTTTAGTATTTCTCTCCCCTCCCCCATACCAATAGTTTTTTCCTCTTTACTGGATCATTCACATAAGCATACAGAGATGCTTCAACACGTTCATCTTAAAAATGAATAAACATTGCCTCACCTCCACCTACCATCCCATTTCTCTGTTCATTCTTGTAGCAAAATTTTCTGAAGAGCTTTCTGGACTAGCTGTTTCTGATTTCTCTCCTCACCTTCTCTTTTGTACTCACTGTGCTTGACTTTTGTTCCCAGCACCTCACTGAAAACAAACCAAAACAAAATCAAACAAACCCCAACAACTTTGAAAGTGATCAGTGACCCCTGTCTTTCCAGTTGCTCAGGTCAAAACTCATCACTGATTCTCCTCTTTTTCTTATTTTTCGCATCCAATCAGTTGGCCTAATCCAGTTAGTTCCACCTTCAAATAAATCTAAAATTTGACCACCTTCTCACTATCACTCTGTTTTAAACCACCATCCTCTCTTGGTTAAATGGTCATAATAGTCTTTCAGCTGATCTCCCTACTTGCACCCTTATACACTTGCAGTCTGCTCTTAACACAATACACATGTGTGTATTCTTAAAATCTTTGAATAGCTTCTTATTTCACTTGGAGTAAAAGGCAAGTCCTTACAGTGGTTTCTACAGCCCAACTACCTACATGACCTGGCTCCTCTCACCTCTCAGACATCATCTCCTGACATACTTCATTTCAATCTCTATTAGATGCATTTCAACTTCTTTGCTATTTCTCCAACACACAAAGCACTTTCCAGCCTCAGGGTCTTTGCACTTCCTGTTTTTCTTCTTGAAATGTTTCTATCTCATAGCCTCATGACTAATTGTCTCACTTCTTTTAGATTTCAACTAAAACATCCTCTTCTCAGTGAGGCCTTCTTTATGTACTCCACATTGAGTGGTACATGTGTGCACATATACCCACTCCCACCCTCATTCTTAACCCTGCTTTAATTTTCCATAGCACTTACCATTCTCAGACACAAAACATACTTCCTCGTTTATTTTTTTCCTATCTTATGTGTTTATTCGTTCACTGCTATATTTCTATTATCTAAAACAGGGCCTAAAATGCAGTAGCATTAAATAAGTATTTGATAAGTAAATGGGGCTAAAGCATCAAATTAATTCATGTCTGTGTAATGGAATCGATGTTTCCTCTGAGCATTTCCAAGCTTTTCTTGAACTGCCCTCTGCTTCCTGTAGTTACTCTGGGAGGTATTCTGGAAGCAGCCAAGCATTGTGTGATTCTGACCCCCTAGCTACAGTTGCTTGGCCAGGGATAAGCACTCTGGGCCAATTGCTTCTTCCTTGAGATTTTGGTACTGGGGCTAAAAGAGCTGAGCCATCTAATGACACTCTAACACATCTTCCCACAGCTGTTGCAACTGTTCCACAGTTGTCTTGCTTTCAGCCAGGAGGACCAGATTCAGAGGTACCTATCAAAAAGGGAGTATAAAACAATGGTCAGAGAAAAGCAAAGGTAATAGATGGTGAGAGAAGCTCCACAGTGCTCTAGTCCCCATTACCAGTTGTTCGTCAGATGCAAACAGATCTCTGCACCTCCTGCTGCATTAAGGAGAACACCAGTGCAATGTCTGCCATTACAGCAGGTGGTTAATACATACTAATTGAGTCTGAATCTGGAGGGGACCAGATCTAATGTGTTTAATATCAAAACCTTCACAATAAATCAGAACAAGCTAAATTGCAAAAACAAATATGTTTTATGAACATTTGGTACCTTTCTTCATTTGACGAAGAAGGGATTCTTCTTTGTGTGCTACAGCACACAGTGCTGCCAGTCGTGAACTCCTGTGTCTGTCAAGGCTGAAGGGGACAAGGTACCAGGTCTTAGAAGGCAGCAGGATGTAGTGAGACAATGGGCCCAAAGGCAGGAAACTTAAGTTCTGGTCCAGCCGACAAGCTGGTTATCATCTCTCTTTAAATTTATTTTCTCATCTGTAAAATGAAAGGGCTAGATTAGGTGGCCAGCAGTCTATTTTCCATGTCCAGATTTTAGAACCTGGAGTTCTTTATGATATAGAGCAACAAATGAAGGCATTTCTTTTCCTACTGAAGTTAGTCAGATGTTTAAAACATTTGTCCTTTCTTGTGGCTGTGGCATAACTGAACCCTTTCATCTGTGGAAGAATTTTTCACTACATAAGTTTTAGTGGGAGATAGAACTTGTCTTCACTACAGATGCTGAAAACCTCAAATATTCACTTTCCTATTTTTCCTTTGCCTGTAATGAGGGTGACAAGAGCTAGGGTCATCAGACCCAGCTGCCAAGACTGAGTTGGAAGCTTGTGACTCAAAAAGTAGGGGCAGCCAAGAGCCCATTCCAGAGGCAGGTGTTGGCAGCAGCTGCTACAGCACACAGTACTGCCAGCTGTGGTCTCCTGTGTCTGTCAAGGCTGAAGGGGACAGGGTACCAGCATGGCATCCTGTGTTCCTGAAGGGAATTAGGGTCCTTCAGGCACCAGATTGAGAACATGATGGCTGTGATCCTGGCTGGCCCCAGACATCGCTTTCTTTCCTGCTTCTCCAGTCTTCTTGTGGCTCTATGAGCTGCCCACAATCCCTTCAGTAAGCTCCTTTTTCTTACTTAAATCTGTCGCAAGTTTCCCTTATTCCCCTTCTGTAAATAAGCACCTTGATCGAAAAACTAGATTAAAGGAGGGCAGGAGAGTCCTAAAACCAGTTCCTCACAGGAGTCAACGTGGAGATTAAGCAACTGTGGTCAAAGACTCCCTAACACTGACTTTGTCACTTTCTTTTTTTTTTTTTTTATTTTGAGATGGAGTTTCGCTCTTGTTACCCAGGCTGGAGTGCAATGGCACGATCTCGGCTCACCGCAACCTCCGCCTCCTGGGTTCAGGCAATTCTCCTGCCTCAGTCTCCTGAGTAGCTGGGATTACAGGCACGCGCCACCATGCCCAGCTAATTTTTTGTATTTTTAGTAGAGACGGGGTTTCACCATGTTGACCAGGATGGTCTCGATCTCTTGACCTCGTGATCCACCCGCCTCGGCCTCCCAAAGTGCTGGGATTATAGGCGTGAGCCACCGCGCCCGGCCTGACTTTGTCACTTTCATAGGAAGAATGTAGGAGTCTCATAGGAATAACAGAAACAGAGAGCGCCTGAGAGATCATTTAAACCATTTCTGATTTTTTTTTCCAGAGGCGCACATTTGGTGAGAAAGGAGAAATAACCTGTAGAGCATCACACAGTCAGGTCCAGAGGTGGAGCTAACAGTCACGTTCCCCAATGCCATTTTCAGGATTTGTCAGAAACCAAACTGCTGCTAGTTGGTTTGTACATTTTTGGGTGTACATTTCATTTTTCAGTTTGCATCTCTTTTTTTGTACTTAATGAATCCAGGCTTCTTACTTACCTCTTACCCCAACTTATCCCTGTAAGTAGCATTGGCCCATGTGAGGCATTTCACCTTCAGGTTTTAAGAGAAAGCAGTTTCCTCTGGCAAGAGTCAGAGATTCAAGGAGGGTTAGTAAAGTTCCATATTCATAGCAACACTGAGGATTTTTCCTTCCCCAGGGTTCTGCTAGCTTTGTCTCAGTGCTGTAATTTTTTAGATGGCAAAGAAGATCTCCAAACTGTGGAAAAACACAAAGCTATCAGAAAATGCAGTCATCAGAATGCTTTAAATATGCCTGAAGTTATGCTTGTTGGCATTTCCCTCAGAATTGCCAACCCTGACTGCTCATTTAACTCCTGGGTAAGAACACCCTTAACTAAGAGAGCCAGTGAACGATTGCTTGTGAAGTGGAGGGGAGAGACATCAGTGTGAGATCCAGGCATGTTCTGGGAGGTAAGGTATAGTTCCTTGCAGCTATTGAGGGTCTACCCTTAATCCAGGAAGCTCTCTTTGATCCTTATAGCCCCTTCCAGCTAGAGGTGTAGTCATTAACCTTTTTTTTTTTTTTTTTTGAGACGGAGTTTCGCTTTTGTTACCCAGGCTGGAGTGCAATGGCGCGATCTTGGCTCACCGCAACCTCCGCCTCCTGGGGTCAGGCAATTCTCCTGCCTCAGCTTCCTGAGTAGCTGGGATTACAGGCACGCGCCACCATGCCCAGCTAATGTTTTGTATTAGTAGAGACGGGGTTTCACCATGTTGACCAGGATGGTCTCGATCTCTTGACCTCGTGATCCACCCGCCTCGGCCTCCCAAAGTGCTGGGATTACAGGCTTGAGCCACCGCGCCCGGCCGTCATTAGCCTTTTAAAAGAACCAACTCTTGACTTCCTTGAATTTCTTTATTGTGCTTCTGTTTTCTAGTCTATTGATTTCTGTACTAATCTTTGTTTTCTTTATTCTGCTCTCTTTGGGTTTTATTTGCTTTTGTTTTTCTAGTTTCTTAAGGTGGAAGCTGAGGTCACTGATTTGAGACTCTTCTTTTTTTTTCTGTTATTCATGTTCACTGCTGTAAGTTTTCCTCTTATTATTGCTTTACCTGCATCTCACCCATTTTGATAGCTGAGTTTTCCTTTTCTTAGTTCAAATCATTTTCTAACTTCTAGTTTGATTTCTTCTTGACTCATGGGCTATTTGGAAGTGTGTTATTTATTTTGAAATATCTGGAGATTTTCCAGTTTTCTGTTATTAATTTCTAATTAAATTGCAATGCAGGCAGAAAACACACTTTCTATGACTTGAGTCCTTTAAAATTTATTGACACTTTCTTCATGACCAAGACTATGGCCTGTTTTGGTAAATGTTTCTTTTGTGCTTGAGAAGAATGTATATTCTGCTCTTGTTGGGTGCAGTATCCTAAAAATGTAAATTAAGTCCAGGTAGTCAATGTTTTTTTTAAAAATCTTCTATATCCTTACTGATTTTCTGTTTACTTGTTCTAGTAATTATTGAGAGAGGGTTGTTGAAATCTTAAACTATAAGTGTGGACAAAGGATAAATGCACGAGGTAAATGATACCCCATGTTCCATGATGTGATTATTATGCATTGCATGCATGCATCAGAACAACTCATGTACTCCATGAATATACATACCTACTATGTACCTATGAAAATAAAAAATGAGAAATTATGGGAAAAAATTGTAAGTGAGGCCTTGTCTATTTCTTCCTGTGGTTTATCAGGTTTTCATCTCTACTCTTAAGTGCATAAGCATTTCGGATTGTTATCTCTACTTGATGAGTTGGCCCATTTATTGCTGTGAAACGATCCTCTTCATCTTCGGTAATACTCTATTCTTTGCTCTAAAATTTTCCTGGACTGCTACTAATCAAGATACTTTAGCTTTTATCTTTAAATTTAATGTTAGCATGGTATATCTGTTCTACATTTTGACTTTTAACCAGTTTATGTTTTTATATTTAAACTGATTTCTTTTAAGCAGCGTGTGGTTGAGACTTGCTTTTTATCACAATCCGAACATGTCTGTCTTTTAATTGGGGTATTTAGATTATTTACATTAAATGTGATTATTGGTATGATTGGGTTTAAATGTACTATTTTGCTATTTTATTTCTATTTGTCCCATCTGTTCTTTGTTCTATCCCCATTTTTTCCTGCCTTTTTTGGATTACATAATTTTTAAAAAGAACTTAGTTTATTATTGTTTTTCTTGGCAAATTAACTGTTAGTCCTTTTTGTTTTATTTTAATGGCTGCTTTCGGGTTGTTGTATTCACCTTAACTTTATTCTAGCTTTTCTTCACGGGATATCCCATGTCACATCAAGTATTCAGACCTTGCAAGAGCATACCTGTGTTTCTCCCCTCTTGGCCTTTGTGTTGTAATTGTACATTTAACTTCTACCTATGCTATAAATTCCACAATACATTGCTAGTAATTTTGTTTTAAAAAGTCAATTATCTTTACAGACTTAAACAATGATAAAAATGTTTTTATATTTTCTCCTGTCATTGCCATTTCCCCTGCTAAAGACCTTTCCTGCTCACTACCTCTTTCAAAGCGGTCTTAGGAGTACAATTTATTTATTATTTATTTATTTACTTACTTCTTCTTGAGATGGAGTCTTGCTCTGTCGCCTAGGCTGGAGTGCAGTGGCGCAATCTTGGCTCACTGTCACCTCTGCCTCCCAGGTTCAAGCGATTCTTGTGCCTCAGCCTCCTGAGCAGCTGGGATTACAGGCACGTGCCACTGCGCCTGAACAATTTTTTGTACAGGTTTCACCATGTTGGGCAGGCTGGTCTTGAACTCCTGACCTCAAGTGATTCACCCACCTTGGCCTCCCAAAGTGCTGGTATTACAGGCGTAAGCAACCACACCCAGCAGGGGTACAATTTAAAAACAAGGGTTAGAACTTTCTCCTCTTGCTGTAGCCAAAGTTGGTTTATCTTGCTCTGCTGTCAATGAAACTGGGGATCAACTGGCTATTAAAAGCACATTGAGGGTTGTTTATTACTCAGTACTGTGGAAGCAATAAAAGGACATCATCCCTCCTGAAAATCACCAAGCTCCTCACATTTTGCATCTCCTCTATTTGCTAAAATACATGATGTTTCTAAAATACAATGCACCTGGAATAAATTTCATATTTCCTTCAGCATTTGGGTGTTGGAACTTCCAAGAGGAGGTAATGAGACAATTTGGACACTTGTCACCCCCTCAGTTCTTGGCATGGCCATTCTACCCTGGGAGTGCCAAGGTCTTGGCAACTTCTGGACTTAGTTGTTTGAACTGCAGATGCTATGGACAGACAGCCCAACAGATGACCAATATGAACTTGGCACCTACAGACCAGCTTTTAGAGAGGAGAGAAGGTGTAGTCATTCCCTGCTCTCACCATAGGCCTGGAAGCAAAATGCAAAGCTGGCACAGAATGCTGATCTAAGTGGGCCAGGTGCCTGGTAACTTCCTTTTCACATTTGCCAGCTGTTTTTTCTTGGCTGGCATCACCAGGAAAGCTTGTCCTGAGCCTGTCAAACACATGGTGGTGTGTAGACATGGTGAAGCTCTGGTGTAAGTAACTCACCTAGGTTAACAGAGGAGCATAGGAATAGGTCAGGGTGCCCTTTCCCACTTCTGCCTGCACAATGAAAGCTGGATGTTTTCCAGAGGGGGCTGCCAGGCTTCTGGCTGACAATGCTAATCCCATAGTTTCCAAAAAGAGCACATAAAAACCATATAGACACTAATAAGGAGTATAGTTTATGCTAAAGCTTAGGGAGAAGCTACACTAAACCCAATTAACATTTACTGTTTGGCACAAAGACGTTGTACCAGGGACTAAGTGTAGTTCAAAGAAGTGTGATCCATGTCCTGGTCTCTCATATATGCAAATCTGGCTGGAGAGATAGGACATAATGGTCACGAGATAACTGATGATAATAAAAGAAATAACTTAATGAGGCAACACACGGATTGCCAAATGAGGATTGTAGACGGTGGGTTTTAAAAGGCAGAAATGAGCTGGCTTTTAAATGGAATAAGACCTCCAGAGTGATCGGTCAGTACAGAGATAGTGAACCAATGTGAAGGAGATAATACCATGTACTTAAGACCAGAAACCAAGTGTTTGGGGCAGAAGGAGGCCGAGGAGGAAGTTTAGCATCCCTATATGGTTTTGGCAACTGAGATGTTATTGGAGTACTACTGCAGCGGTAAAAAACATGGGTTAACAAGCTCTATAATTTATTGGCTGTTATAACCTTAAGCAAGTTATTTCACTCTCTAAATCTCAGTTTCTTCATCTGCAAAATGGGAAAAAATACTATTACTAGGTTCCTTCAAAGTGTTGTTATAAGAATCAAATAAATGAATACATAGTAATTAAGCACAAAACAATGTCTGATCCAGAATAAATATTTTACTAATAAATATTAGCTAATAGTGATGGTCAGTGGTAGTAAAGTTTATTGGGACCATACCTTAAAATAAAGTCTGTGACCTGCAAGATTTTAATGGTATTTTCTTTTCACAGAGGTACCTGAGGCTGAAAGATTATACAACTAGCCAGTAGTCGGGCCCGTGGTTAGACTCAGGTGTTCTGACTTCCTGTCTCATGCCCTTCCTACCACAATACATCATAGCCTATACTTGAACCATGAATGGGTAAGTCAGACCAATTAGGGGCAGAATGGGGCAGATTTGACTTTGTTTTTACCTTAATTTATTATCCTTTTGATTCTGGGTAAACTGTGATATTTTGTTCACGGTTCTTTATGCAGTTGCCTGCCAGCTCCAATAACCAGCTGGAAGGCAGCAGCAGAATCTGGCATTTGACAGTGAAACTGCCTAGTACATCTCACAAGGGCCTGGCAGTCAGCCCACACCTGGCCTGGGCAGGCGCTCCCTGGCCAGGTTTCGGGTCAGTATAACGTGACTCATTTTCATTGTGCATTTGAAGGAAGCAGGAGAATCACAGGGCTTTAATGAGCATATTTAATTGGAGCTTTTTCTCAAGAGAAGAGAATATGTTATCTGGATGTCTGTCATATGAAGAGGAAAGACAAGAATCCTAATGACCTGAGCACAGCAGGGCTCTATTTGAACCACTGAAGACTTAGCTGTGGGGAAGCTCCAGGAGGTCAGGAAGAGACACTTCCAGTAGAGAAGCTGCCTGAGAAAGAGGAACTCTGTCTCTACGTGAAACTGGGGAGGGAAACGTGGTTAGATATTTTTCATTGGAATGAGGACACAATATTGGCTTGGGTTTGAGGTTTTCCAAATAACCAAAAACAATGCAAAGTCCTCTTTCTTGTTAGTTGTATACTGTAGTTTTCTTAGCTTAGTTCAGTAAGCTTGGATAAAAAGAAACAGTGGATCTAATACAATTCAAATCCACAAATGTGCATTAGGTGTTTATTACACAGAAGGCAAGGAAAATCTTAGAAAATATCGTATAAGATCCTTGCCTTCTGGAAATTCACGATGTACTTGGGGAGATATACAGTGAAATATAATACATACCTTTTGGGGCTGCTTCTCTGTTCACAATGCTTCCCTTTAGGGACAGCCCCTGATACTCAGAAAAGGGAGGTCTGTAGTGGAGCTGTCTGTCCTATGTGGGTAACCTTCCAACTCTCACCATAGCTAATTGGATGCTGGACCTTAGCTGGGGTGATCTATTCTCTCTCTCTCTCTCTCTCTCTCTCTCTCTCACACACACACACACACACACACACACACACACACATTTAAAACTAAAAACAAAAGAGACAGAGAGCAGAAGTCATTAGTAATGGCAGTAAAGAGAAGATTCATGAATCCCAAACAGTTCCTTTCTTTAGAAAGTCCTTCACGATTTCACTTTCTTTACTACTAGACATGTCACAGTCTTTCCCAATAATTTTTCTTTGCATAAATTAGTTTGAGTTGGCTTTCTGTCACTCACATCCAAGTAAGCTTGATTCATATAAATGATATGGTTTTTAAAATGTAATCCATTGAAAATCTGGGAATAGCCAGAGAGAGGGAGGTGAAGGGGAAAGAATAGCCAATATCTTTAAATGCCTCTAACAAATATAAAGGGAGGCTATACATCTAATTACCCTCACAGAACAGAGCTCAGAATGCCAAAGATGATGTATACTGATGAGTCTGTCGTTATTTGCTAACACTATGGTAGAGCAAAGGGAATTCTAACTTGGGAGTCAGAAATAATTTTCTGGTGCTAGTTTTTTTTAATTTTTATTTTTTGAGACAGAATCTCGCTCTGTTGCCAGGCTGGAGTGCAATGGCACGATCTCAGCTCCCTGCAACCTCTGCCTCCTGGGTTCAGGTGATTCTCCTGCCTCAGCCTCCTAAGTAGCTGGGACTACAGGCACACATCACCATACCAAGCTAATTTTTGTATTTTTAGAAGAGACGAGGTTTCACCATGTTGGCCAGGATGGTCTTGATCTCTTGACCTCATGATTACAGGCATGAGCCACCACGCCAGGCCTTCTGTGCTGAGATTACAGGCATGAGCCACCACGCCAGGCCTTCTGGTGCTAATTCTACTATTAAAAACCTGGGTAACTTTGGACATGTTGCTTCTTCTCACTAGGTCTTAGTTTCGATATGTGTAAAATATACAGGATGAACTTAATCTTCGAGGCCTCTTCCAAGTCTATGATTATTGGCTGATAGAAATGATAGACTGTAGACTGGGCATGGTGGCACACGCCTGTAGTCCCAGCTACTCAGGAGGCTAAGGCAGGAGAATCACTTGAACCCAGAAGGTGGAGGTTGCAGTGAGCTGAGATTGCACCACTGCACTCCAGCCTGGGTGACAGAGTGAGACTCCATCTCAGAAAAAAAAGAAATGATAGATTGTGATATCCATCTACATAAGCAATAGCAAAAGGAGATCCAATAACCCAAATGATGTAGAAAAGATAAAGGAAGGTATGATAGTTAATACTGAGTGTCAACTTGATTGAATTGAAGGATTCGAAGTACTGTTCTGGGAGTGTGTGTGTGACCATGTTGCCCAAGGAGATTAACATTTGAGTCAGTGGACTGGGAGAAGCAGACCCACCCTCAGTCTGGGTGGTCATCTAATCAGTTGCCAGCACAGCTAGGATAAAAGCAGGCAGAGGAACGTGGAAGGACTAGACTGGCTAAGTCTTTCAGTCTTCATCTTCCTTCCATGCTGGATGCTTCCTGCCCTTGAACATCAGACTCCAAGTTCTTCAGCTTTTGGACTCTTGGACCTATGCTAGTGGTTTTCCAGGGGCTCTCAGGCCTTTGGCTACAGACTACAGGCTGCACTGTCGGCTTACCTACTTCGGAGGTTTTGGGACTTGGACTAGCTTCCTTGCTCCTCGGCTTGCAGACCGTCTATTGTGGGACTTCACTTTGTGATTGTGGGAGTCAATACTGCTTAATAAACTTCCTTTTATATATACATCTACCCTATTAGTCCTGTTCCTCTAGAGAACCCTGACTAATTCAGAAGAGTAAAAATGGATTTATGTAGAGGATTTAACAGTTAATTGATTCATTTTCCATAGATATTTTCTAAATAAAGCTTAATAGGAGAATGTGAATGTCTATGAAAACATGTTTTGATGTTACATTTGGTATGTCCTCATTAATGGAAAGTTTAGTTCAGTTCAACTCAATAAATATTTATGTAGCCTACACCAAGTAGTGTGTTATTCACGAGAGATTGAGAGATGGACTAAGAAAGAGTTTCTGCCATCAGGCAGAGGTTTTCTATTGCTATCTATTTCGACAAGTTGTTTCATTCTTCTCCTTCCAGTGTACGTGCCTGATAATTTTTCCATTGAAGTGAACATTGCCAGAAATAATTATTGATGGTAATATTAATAATAGCTAAATATTTTGAGTGCTTACTGTCAGTCAACTGTACTAAGTATTTGACTTGCATTATCTCATTTAATAGGTAATATATGTAAGGTTGGAGTTATTAGTACACATTATGAATAAGGAAATTAAAGCTTAATGAATACCTTGCCCAAAGTTACACTTTTCTTTAGGCATGCCTGCCTTCAACGTCCATGGTCTTAATGTACTATAGGGAATTGTTTCAGTATGATACCTGTGTTATAATTAAGGCTTATCAAGTACTATGTGTGAGGAGCTGGGCTAAGAGTTTATAAGTTAAGGTAACCTAGGTAGGAAGACATTTGGACTTACGATTCTTTGGAACTTTCTAACCATTGAAGCTAACCAAAAATGGAAAAGATGGACTCAAGAATCATGAGTTTCTTGCCACTTAAATATGTTCCTCTAAGTCGGATGACACATAGAGAGGTTTTAAGAATATATGAATCCTTATACTGGGGAAAGAGAGTTAACACAGGAAACTCCTTAGATCACTTGCATCCCTGGCTCCTATGAGAATGCTCAAGTTGGCTCTTTAAGTGTGGCCTCGGGGGGAAAATAACTCTTAGACCTATCAGAAAACCTGTCAAGGAGCATAGAGTATTACCAGGGTTAGTCATGCAATCATAGGACTTTTACCTTGCACAGACAGTAGATCAATAAAATTAATGCAATGAATTTGAGCCCAGCTTCTCATGGAGAGAAGGGGTGCAATTTCTCACATGTGGACTGCACAATAGATAGGCCTCCTGCAGCTCAAGTCAATGAATGATTTTTGCTACTTTGCAAGGCCAACTCCAGTTCTGAGTTCTCTGAGTGTCAGATAAAACCCAGTGCTTTGGTATATTTCCTCAGCCAAGGCAAAAAGCATAGCTGAAACCAGAAACAGTTCCTCGGCTACTGAGTTTTCACCATTAGATTGGTTGTTCTACCAGGAATAGTAAATATTGGTCCCACTTAGTTCATTGTCAGCCTCTGGCTTTGTTACTGTACAGCACGTGAGCGTGCGATGAGTAGTTATTTTCTTGTCTTAAAAAACATAAGAACACGACTTCTGATATAAGCATTTCTTGGATTGTGTAATCTTAAATGGACCCAAGCTTTGAATGCATGAACGAACATGGGATTATATAGGAACTATCTGAATGATCAAATGAGATGTAACCAGGGCCCCAAACTTAATATTTAGTATTTCTATTATATAAGCTGTTATTTATTTTTAGCATGTCAAAGGGATTACCAGATCTAACCACCTTATGTATAAATGGGAAAAGCCGAGGAACAAGTGGAGCAAGTTACTTACTTTTCCAAGGCCGTGAGGAAATAGGAGCAGAACTGAAACTAGAGTGAGAGACCATGGAGTTCACATTCACCCCAGGGCTCTTGTCTCTACCCTCATGCTCACTCATTAAGTTCTGCTCCACTGCCGTGGAGTCTGAGCTGTGGAACTGGGCAGTGACGTGCCTATAGGAGCACCGATGGGACAGGAAGTGGCAAATGTCTCAGCCCCAGGCTCGGAGCTGGACTAACTGTGTGGTTAATTGTGGATGATTTCTCCGGAACTTCTGAGACTCCATGCTGCTTCTCCTCTTCTTCTTCTTCTTTTTCTTTTTTTTGAGATGATGTCTCACTCTTGTTGCTCAGACTGGAGTGCAATGGCGTGATCTCGGCTCATGGCAACCTCTGCCTCCTGGGTTCAAGCGATTTTCCTGCCTCAGCCTCCCAAGTAGCTGGGTTTACAGGCATGTGCCACCACGCCTGGTTAATTCTGTATTTTTAGTAGAGACAGGGTTTCTCCATGCTGGTCAGCACACTGCTTCTTAAGCCAATCAATGTAGGATGAGGCAGGGCCTGAAGCAATGAATAGCTGGCGTGGCAAGAGTTCTTGTTCGAGGGCACTGGGGACACAGGTGAGGTGTAAGTGAGATCTCCAAGCACAGATTTTCATGATGGTTTCTTCTGAATGTGGAAGAGCTTTGCAGGGTATCTAGTGCAAGAAACGATAAGGAGAAAGGATGAGACGCCAGGCAGAAGGTGGAGAAACTGTTTTCTTAAAGTTCTCTAAGGACAATAAACATAAGCATATCCTTTCTTTGAAGTCAAGTGATGTGGTGCAGTTTCCTCAGTCTCTGTGAGGACCCATTATCCCAAGGCCATCTGGCAGGTTGAGATTGTAGCTTTGGGAGCCTGGGAGAAAGGGGTTAGAAGCCTCAGTCAAGGATCAAGGCAGCTAGAATGGCTGAGCCGGGTACCTCAAGAGGCTTTCTAGGCAGGAGACTACATTGATAGAAATGTACAGGTTCACCTAAGGCAACTCTTTGTAGATAGTGATGGGGAGGAGAGGATTTTGTAGGGAAGTGGGTTCCTGCATTATGCTAAAGGCTTCTGAGAGCCTGAGAAATATAAGTTATCAAGGTTAGGAGAAATAATGAAAAACATGAGATAACATAGGGTAAAAGTCACGATTCCTCCCTCTTTCTACCTTTCTCAACTTCCCAAGGATGCTTCTTAGGAACTTCTTCTTTTCAAGGCTGCCCTTGATGTCCATTTATTTTTAAATATGTAATTAAATGTCTTTGCAGAGGAAAAGCACCTGATATTATTTGCCATCAACTCTAAGCCCTTTGGTTTATGATCTGCTTGCTTTTAAACATTTTAAAATTGCATTTCCTTGCTATCTACAAATTGCATGCCTCTATAATAGATACTGCAAAGCACACAGCCGTGAATAAGATAAGGTTCCTGGGCTGCAGGAGCTAACAACACTGGAAATGGGGGAGAAGATGTATTCACAGCTGCCGTAGAATGCTGTTGTGGTAAGTAACTTGAGTGATATGAAAGAAGAATTTTAGGAATTGAGGCAGAAGGAAGCATATCTTGCAGGTGCCAGCAAGGCTGACTTGATGGAAAAGCTGACATTTTTCTCAGAGTTAAATCCATTCAGGTGGGATAATTTGTTTTCATTGCAATAAAAATATTTAATTATATTAAGTGAACACAAACCTTTATTAATAGCTGTCTATTTATTTCTATAGTATTTGTTCAAGAAAAGCAAAAATAAAATGCTGATTGTCTTCTGACTTGAATAATTCTTGGTAGACTGGTGTCAAGTAGCATGCTCCTACAAGGTCCCAAGTCATCAATACCAAACTCAATTTGACCAGAGGGCTGTTTCCCTGCCATTCCATTTATAGTCGTTGAGATTTGATAGGATCCAATAAATAGTACCCTTCTTGTGCACTTGGGATCTGAACCAAAAGGAAAATAAGGCTCAAGAGTAAGGTAGGTTGGGAGCCAACATACTATTTTTCTTACCAATGAAGTTGATGTTGGAAAATGCAGTTTCTATTTATAGGCTAGGAGGCTTACTAATACTGAATCTCAGAAGTAGCAAGACTTAATCACAGCACACCTGCTCTGTGCCTACCTTTGTAAAACTCAAGGCATTGAGAAACACAGCAGGTGCATGCTTCCTGCAGAAAGATCAGATCTCAAAGTGAAAAAAAATAGATAAAGGGCCAAGATTATGCAGGAAAGGTCCAGACACAGAAGAGCACTGGGTGAGGACCAGAGAGAATTGAGGGTAACTGAGTAAGGAGAGCTGGGAAGCAGATGACAGGAGAAAGACTGAAGTCCCTGTCAGGTTTCAGTTCTACAATGAGTTTATCTTCTGTGTCCTCCAAGCTCTCTAGTTTGGTTCCATATCAAATAATATTATGTTGCCACCAACAAGAAACTCATGCATGAGGCCAGCCACGGTGGGTCACTCCTATAATCCCAGCACTTTGGGAGGCAGAGGTGGGTGGATTGTGAGGTCAGGAGATCAAGACCATGCTAGCTAACACAGTGAAACCATGTCTCTACTGAAAATACAAAAAAATTAGCCGGGTGTGGTGGCGCATGCCTGTAGTCCCAACTACTTGAGGCTGAGGCAGGAGAATCACTTGAACCCAGGAGGTGGAAGTTGCAGTGAGCCGAGATCATGCCATTGCACTCCAGCCTGAGTGACAGAGTGAGACTCCATCATCTCAAAATAAAATAATAATAATAAAAAAAGATACGCATGCATGAGGGACTGCTCCACACATCCTAGGATTTGAAACTTGGTCTAGGGTTTTATTTTTTGAAAGTAGCTCTTAGCACATCTATTTTAGATTTCACTTTCAAGAAGGCTAGGCCTCTCTTTAAATTCACAACTTACTTTTCTAGATTTGTTGTGATTTGACTTTATTTGGTCACTTTGAGTTGGAAGAACTTAATAGAATAGCTTTTCAAAAACTCATCATGGTGCATTATCCACTTTGTGTAAGTTAGCAAATGTACAAATTTCTCTAACAGTTAAAAAAGAAAGGCCACGGTGTCTCCAGAACCATTAAGGTATGTGATAATCTCATTAAATTTCTTAATACAATTAGCTACTTCTTTTTCCTTAAGGGATATTCATATTCTCTCCAATTAAAGGTATTTTTAGCTTTTCCGAAGTATGTAATTTTCTTTATAAAAGAACAAAGCTCCATTTATTTTTGTTGTTTGAACAAATTCCATTTATCCCTTTCAATAATTTTAGGTACAGGTTTCTTGCTTGGAAGTACAAATGGCATTTAAAGATCAAGAAATGATTTATTTACAGCACTGGTGTCTCATCGAGAAGGTGCTGAGGCCTTTGAATTTCAGCATCTGTCTATTGTCAAGAACCAGTCATTGGATGGGAAGAGCAGGGAATCTTTACTCAGGCCCTGAGTTCAGGTGGCAGCCTGAGCCTGGCTGCCTATCCTTGGAGGATCTCCTAACCAACCCACTTCTCATTACGCATTGGGGTTGGCAAGAACTGCTAGAACAAACTTATTTTTGCTATTAAAATGGAAATCAAAAGAAAATTGTGATTTTTTTAAAAGTAGCTAATTTCTCAAGAGCATTTAGCTTCAACAGAAGTACCTAAATGTATTAGATACATTAGTGAGGCTGATACAGAAATTCTCACCATAAAGGACCATCTTATTATGGTTATATGAACAAATTGTAAGCAAAACATAATTTAAAATATCGATCTGTAATCAATGTCTGTAAAGATAGAAACTTTCTAATCTCTAAAATCTAAGCTGCATTTTTTCATCCTCATTCCAAAGCTTAGTTCTTTGTTGCCAGTGTATCACCATTAGACTAAAGCAACTCAAAATGGTTGTAACTGAGATGTTATTTGGCTCTTATTTTAGCTTTAAGTTAGCATATTAATAAAACAGCATATGAGTCTCCTGCTGTGTAAATTGTAAGCTAAATTTTCAGAATGGGCCTGTAGCCTAGTAACAACAGAGACTTATGGAACATCACTAGTTTTTCTTCATCACTTAGGCCTTTTATTATTATTTATAAATAAATAATAAATGTATTATTTAAGCTGTAATTTTGAGGAAGAGATTAATATTGGAGGCGAAAAAAGAGAAAGCAAGAGAATGGAAGGAAAACAAAAGATACAGAGAAGATGAGAAAAAGAAGTAAGGAGAGAATAAAGAAATTTTTTAAAAAGAAAAAACAAGAAAAGAAAAACAGAATTTTTTTCTCTTTTCTAGGTCCTAAACTACCTTTTGAGTCATATAGTAATATTAGAATTGTAAGGCTCTTTTTTGATAACAATCCATTTCATCTTATTTTATTTTATTAGGTCTCTTTTAAAGAAAAACTTTATTTTGAAATAATTATAGAGTTACACAAAGTTGCAAACATAGTACAGAGAAGTCTAGTGTGTCCCTCCCTCAGTTTTCACCATTGGTTCCATCCTATTTATAACACAACATCAAAACTAGGAAATTGGCATTGGCACAATGTGAGTGTACAGCTGTACACCCTTTTTCACATGTAGATTGATATAGCCACTGGAATTAAGATACAGAAGTAATCCATCACTACAATTATCCCCTTCTTCCTACCCTTTTATACTCACAACTCTCCTCTTTTCCTCCTTCCCTCATCCTTTTTTTTCTTTTCTTTTTTTTTTTTGAGACGGAGTTTCACTCTTGTTGTCCAGGCTGAGTGCAACAGCGTGATGTTGGCTCACTGCAACCTCTGCCTCCTGGGTTCAAGTGATTCTCCTGCCTCAGCCTCCTGAGTAGCTGGGATTATTGGTGCCCGCCACCATGCCTGGCTAACTTTTTGTATTTTTAGTAGAGACAGGGTTTCACCATGTTGGCCAGGCTGGTCTTGAACCCCTCACCTCAGGTGATCCATCTGCCTCAGCCTCCCAAAGTGCTGGGATTACAGGCGTGAGCCACCACACCCGGCTCCTTCCCTCATCCTTAACTCCTAGAAACCTTTGATCTGTTCTATCATTGGAATTCTGTTATTTCAAGAATGTTATATAGATGATTTCACACAATATATAGTTTTGAGACTGGCCTTTCCTACTCAGCATGATTTCCTTGAGATTTATCTTTCTTACTTGTTTGTGTGTATTGATAATTTGGTCCTTTTTATTGCTAAGTAGTATTTCAAGAATTGTGTTTAAATGACCTGATGAATGCTAAAATGCTCTTTATGCAATAAGGCACTGTTTCAATACTCCTATTTTAACTTAGAAAATCAGTAATCTGCCGGGCGCGGTGGCTCACGCCTGTAATTCCAGCACTTTGGGCGGCCAAGGCAGGTGGATCACGAGGTCAAGAGATCGAGACCATCCTGGTCAACATGGTGAAATCCCGTCTCTACTAAAAATACAAAAAATTAGCCGGGCATGGTGGCGCGTGCCTGTAATCCCAGCTACTCAGGAGGCTGAGGCAGGAAGAATTGCCTGAACCCAGAGGCGAAGGTTGCGGTGAGCTGAGATCGCGCCATTGCACTCCAGCCTGGGTAACAAGAGCGAAACTCCGTCTCAAAAAATAAAAAAAAAAAATAAAAAAAAATCCGTAATCCTATGTGACGTAGTCAATTTGTTTCATGTAGGCCTCTGTGCTTTGCACATGCTAGGTGTTCTACAAGTTTCAATCTCACAGCAACCCAGTTCACATCTTAGCTTCGCAGAATCTCTTGCGGATCCTTTTAGTTGTCCGGTTTATTCCTCTCTCCTGCGCCTTGTCCAAGGAGTTGTTGCATGCTTGCTTTCCTCTGCACTCCCACTGCATCCTGCTCTTACCTTTATTAACTGTGTGTCACCACGTTTGTTCTCCAGTGTTAGACTCAGTGCCTTTTGAGGCAGAGAGCATCTTCTTGCAATCCCTGACAATGGCCTGTTCTCAATAAATGTTGGTTGGATTGATTCTGAGTTTAAGTTAATTAGGCTATGGGTTCTGACTATGCTGGCATATGGAAGTCACCTGGGGAGGCTTAAAAAACTTCTGATGCTGGGTCTCACCTGCAGAGATTTCAACTTGATCGATCTGAGATCCAGCTAGGATACTAGAATTTTAAAAGCTCCCCAGATGATTCTAATGGTCAGTTAAGATCTCGAACCGTTGCCTTGGTCAAGATAAAAAAAACAAAAACCACTGTATTAGATAGGATTTAATCTATAGGGAGACACTTTATTTGGTTGTTCTCTTTTTTTTTTTTTAACTTGCCCACAGTACTTTTTTGTTGTTGTTGAAAATAAGAATTTACTTGAATTTTGATATTTAGATGTCTCCTATTGTTAACAGAAAGGTTTTATGTTTGAATCAGAATACAATCTTCTGAATTTTGCCTGTCACTTTGATTCTATGGAATACATTCTGTAGGCAGCAAATGTGTGTGCTATACCCTCCATGAAATTTAAATCAATTCAAAACACATTTCGGAGGCTTCTAAAAGTAGTCATTAACCAGTGGTTCTCAACCTTGGCTGCACGTTAGAGTCAGCTGGGGAATTTTAAAAATTCCAATGCCCAGGCTGTACCTCACACCAATTAAATGAAATGCTCTGGGGATAAGACCCAGGCATCAGCACTTTGTAAAGCTCCCCAGGTGATGACGATATATTGCGAAGACTGAAAAACCATTGTACTGAATGAACATAGTTCCTAAATGAATACATTCCTACATTCCTAATTTATCTTTATGAACATATTCATTCATACTTTTCTGTTTCACATAAATTATTATATTAATTAGGTGAAAAATAGAAAGTATCACTTATCGATCCTCATGCTTTAAACAAAATCTTAGTTGTTATTAATTTATGCATGACATTGTGCTATTAAAATGCTTTCATGTCCACTAATTCATTTATTTATTTTTTTATAAAATAAAACAAGACAAGCAAGACAAAAAGGAGCAGTGATTATTAACTTTGTGCCCTAATTCTACAGATGAGAAAACCAAGGCGTAAGCAGATAAAGCGATGCAGGGCATAGGATGAGGCATGAAAGGCTCCCAGAGCTTGAAATTTAAGGAGGCACTCACTCTCAGGGTTGTGCGAGTACAGGTTGGCACCTGAGTGGGGGTGCTACCTTAAGTCGTGTGCCCTAGGTCCCTCATCTCACTTTAGTCCCAGGCCTGAAAATGGCTTGCCCCAAATCACACAGCTAGGCAGTGGGACGATAAGTGCTGAGATCAGACTCTGCGTCAAATACACCTTTCTCTCCCTACCGTGCCGTAAAGATTAGGAAATACACACTTATATTAGAAAATGCAGAATTCCACCTGCTTTAACTTAGTGTGGTGGCCGTATAATGCGCCCCCCCCATACCCCAAAGAAGCTCACATTCAAATCCCCAAACCTGCGAACAAGTTGTCTCGTATGGCAAAATGGACTTTGTGGGCATGATCAGATTAAAGATCTTGAACTGGTGGGACCAGTGTAATCATAAGGGTCTTTATAAGAGTGAGGCAGGAGAGTCAGAGAGGGAGATGTGGAGACAGAGGCCGAGGGGCACATGACGCTATTCTTGAAAGGAGGTCGTAAATCAGGGAATGTAGACAACCTTTAGAAGCTGGAAAAAGCAACATCCTAAGCCTTTTGAGGGAACACAGCTCAACTGACACCTTGACTTTAGTCTATAATACCTGCTTTTGGACTCCTGACATTCCTGAACTATGAAATAATAAATTCATGTTGTTTTAAGTCAATAAGTTTGGGTAATTTGTTATAGCAGCAATAGAAAACTAACATACTTAGTTTAGAATATTTGCTTAGTCTGATAAAACCATATTCAACTATAGACACTAATAAGACTCCTGGATGTGAAAAATAGTGTAAAGATTGTCATTTGCTACAGAAATAAAAGTGGGCACTTAATTTCTGTGTTACTAACAGGTAAACTCATAGGAAACACCTGGATCCCTTCTCCTAAAGGTCTATATTTACCTTGGCTATGGAATGAGGCTTTGGTTTGCTTCTCTCTTCCCAAAATTTAATGAATTGCTGCCCTCCTTAAGAAACTGGAGAAGCCAATGTTACTCCTCCTGTGGCACATTCTAAGGTCAAATAGCCTTTGATCATACAAGCTTTCCTGCCAAGCCATACAAATTGTTAAAAAACCACAAAATATCAGTCCGAAGTGAGGGAGACCTGTGTATTTCCTCTTAAAAAGAGAACTTGAGAGGTTAGCCATAATGTACTCCCTGGAATAACTTCCATGCATGTGGAAAAAGACACAAAGTGTAGATTCTAAATTCAGTGTGGCAAAATACACCACTCACACGGAGCCAACATTTTCTTTGATTATTTCCTAGAAAGAGTCTATGCTGGAGGCCACTATACCACCTTTCAATAGGTTTAATACAGTGAGTTTTTCTCCAAAGATGGAAATGATTGCTATTTCTTAGTGGACAGCCAAATAAAGTAGTTGGCTCATGCTTAGGTGCCATGTTTGATACAAAAAATCATCTAAAATACTTAAATCACGTTCAGTGCGGTAAGCTGTCTATACTGTGGGAGACACCAGGAACTGAGCCAACAGAGGAAATAGATTGTCATCTTATGCTGGTGTGTACACTCACTGGGGAAAATGGTAGGCAGAATCGTCAACATTGTTTAGGATGTTACTGCTTTTCCTCTTGCTTGCTGTTCTTGTTTGCTATTCTCTTTCTCTCTCTCTGATAAGCACAAATTCGAAAAAAATTAAAAATTAAACATGAACATAATGCTACTCCTTCATAAAATTCTTTTTTTTCCACTGCATCCTGCAAAATTTCATTCACCAATATGGCATTAGAGATATTGTTGGTGGAAGTAGAATTCAGAGAGGTGGAAGGCTAGGAAGATGATGAAATAGACTTAGTTTGTGAGCCCCTGAGACTTGGAACTAGCATCAGTAGGGAATTAAAGACACAGACTCAATATGTATAAGAAGTTTCTTATAGTTCAAATCTTTCAGAAGTAAAAATATTTTTTTCTGAAGATGATGATCTTCCCAATACTCCAGGTATTCAAGAAGAGATTAGCCAACCATAATGCAAGGAACTGCCTAAAGCATTGAATGAAAGATATGAGGGTCTTTTAGATCCCCTTTAAGTGAACATTTTTCATTGTGATATTATACTGTTCCATTTCTCCGGAATATTTGGTTCTCTCTTTTTAAGACTATAAACTGGCTATAAGTAAAAAGACATGTAATTATTTTATATTTTATTACCTAGGTAAGATTGTTTACTCATCATAGAAATTCCAAAATTAGGCTGGGTGCAGTGGCTCTTACCTGTAGTCCCAACACATTGGGAGGCTGAGGCAAGAGGATCACCTGAGGTCAGGAGTTCGAGACCAGCCTAGCCAACATGGGAAACCTCGTCTCTACTAAAAATACAAAAATTAGCTGGGTTGGGCTGGACGCAGTGGCTCATGCCTGTAATCTTAGCACTTTGGGAGGCTGAGGTAGGCGAATCACATGAGATCAGGAGTTCAAGACCAGCTTGGCCAACATGGTGAAACTCTCTCTACTAAAAATACACACACAAAAAAGCCAGGAATGGTGGTGGGCACCTGTAATCCCAGCTACTTGGGAGGCTGAGGCAGGAGAATTGCTTGAACTCAGGAGGCGGAGGTTGCAGTGAGCTGAGACTATGCCACTGCACTCCAGCCTGGGCAACAAGAATGAAACTCCATCCCCCCAACCCCTACCAAAAAAAAAATTAGCTGGGCATGGTGGCATGCACTTGTAATCCTAGCTACTCGGGAGGCTGAGGCAAAAGAATTGCTTGAACCCAGGAGGGCGAGGTTGCAGTGAGCAGAGACTGTGACATTGTACTCCAGCCTGGATGACAGAGTGAGATTCCATCTCAAAAATAGAAAAAAATTCCAAAATACTACAGCAAGGTGCTGCTTCTTGTGCAAGATACAATGCCTGTTAAATGACAGTTTTTCTGTAGAATGGAATTTAATACCGGATATTTTACTGTGGGCCCATCCCACGAGGTTGAGTGTGAAGTTTACCAGTTTCCTTGTTGTCTAAATTCAAATCCAGAAGAAGGAAAGGAAGTGTGACAGGGAGGTGAGTGGGGCTGTCCCCATTTCTTCCTCTTAACGTAGATGCCACAACATTTTCCAAACACTGGGTTTTGTGTTTAAGAGACCGTGAAGGAGAAACCTTCTTCAGAGCCCTTGTGGGGCTGGCTGCAGTCCCCGTCTGTCAGGGTCCTGCCATGTATAAATCACACACCCAAATACATCCAGATAGAGCCCATCCATCACATGCTGTGATGTGGGCTGCACTGTCTGTAAATCTGGTGAAAATAATGTATTTGTGCTGTGAAATGACATCCCATAATGAGATTGTGATATTCTGTAGCATGTGATTTGCTATTTGTGACAAAGATGAATTTCACAGTGAGCACAGCTGCTGAGAAGCTGCTGGGTCTGGCGGACATGTGTAAGGTAAGGCCCCCTCTCAGGCCATCCAGTCATAACTCTTCTCTGCTGGAAATAATTTCTCAGGACTGCCAAGAACGAGTTGCCAAATTGAATTTTCTCTAAAGGGTAGCTGAGTATTTAGGCAGGGTGAAATCTCTAAAGGGAAAGAAATGTATAGAAGACATTCATCAATATTGCTTGATTGCATTTATTGTTTATGGTAGCAGAATCCAATAGTCTGCAACTGAGGTTATCTAACAGACTCCTGTGCCCTCTGCACATGCAATCAATGCAAAGTAAAAGCTGCCTTTATGTTCAAAATAAAATCTGAACCTAAGAAGTTCAGATTCTTCCTCTCAGAATCATCTATGGAGCCATTTTATACAGTTACCATTTTTTTTTTTTTTTTTTTTTTTTTTTTTTTTTGAGGCGAAGTTTCGCTCATTACCCAGGCTGGAGTGCAATGGCGCGATCTCGGCTCACCGCAACCTCCGCCTCCTGGGTTCAGGCAATTCTCCTGCCTCAGCCTCCTGAGTAGCTGGGATTACAGGCACGCGCCACCATGCCCAGCTAATTTTTTTTTGTATTAGTAGAGACGGGGTTTCACCATGTTGACCAGAACGGTCTCGATCTCTTGACCTCGTGATCCACCCGTCTCGGCCTCCCAAAGTGCTGGGATTACAGGCTTGAGCCACCGCGCCCGGCCACAGTTACCATTTTTAAGGGTCCTAGGTTGTATTGAGTTCTTGCTACATAGATTGGAGTCTCCACACTAGCAGTATTCTTACCACTTGGGAGCTTATTAGAAATACACTCTGGAGTCCCCTGCCAGATCTACTAAGTCAGAATCTGCATTTTAGCAGAATCACCAGGTGATTCTCATGCACATATGTTTTAGGAGGACTGTACTAAATGACATTTAAGATGCTCTAGTATGCTTATCAGCATGGAAAATACTACTACTAATAATAAGACACGAGTCATTCCAAATATATACATGTGTATTTTTTTGTGTATTACAAAACATTTTCACAATTATTACCAAATTTGAGCTTTTCCATAAACTTAAAACGTAGGCAGGTGGCATTATCTTCATTTTATAGTTGAAGCAACTGAAGTTCACAGTGATTAATAGTTTTGTCCAAGATATATGCAGGTGAATAAGGAGCCTAAATTCGAACTCCAATCTTTTCTCCTTAAGTGCATACTTTTTCTCATTATTGTTAGAGCATGTGCTGTGAGTGCGTCTGCTTTTGTCCCCAGGAGGAACGCGATTCTACAAAGACACGCATATGCTCTCAAGGTATACCCATCACAAACAAGAATAAGCATCTAAAACGATCAGCTAGACCTGTGGCTATCATGTGTGGCTGAGTTTGTGCAGGACTTTTCTGATTCCAATGAGATCAAATTGGGTCCTTGATCATGTGAGGTCTAGATTCTGAAAGGTCCTGGACCAGCTGCTTCACAATATGGCTTGATTTAGGATTGATCACACAAGTCAACTTGGTGATACCCAGACCTAGTCAAACTATGAACTTACAATTCTTTTAAGGACTCTATTGCTTCAGAAAAATTTCCCAGGCCAGCCACTGAAACACAGACCAATAGAGCAAACACTCTGTGTTATATACCTCCTCTGGCAAGAGATGTTCGAAGATGCTTTTGATAATGACAGCAGGACCTATTTGTCACTAAGTGTCATGTATAATGTAACCATTGCTCTAGGAGCTTTTATGCTTTGGCCCTGCAATGGAGAGGGCCTTGCGACAGGTAAAGCCAGAAATCAAGGATGCTAAGGAGACGCAGGCTAAAAGAGTTCTCCAGCCTCCCTTGGCATCTAGTACTACGAGAAACCTGAGACTCTTTTTGAGACAAAGTCTTGCTCTGTTGCCCAGGCTGGAGGGCTGTGGCACCATCTCAGTTCACTGCGGTGCCCCCGCCTCCCAGTTTCAAGTGATTCTCCTATCTCAGCCCCCGAGTAGCTGGGACTACAGGTGTGCACCGCTAGGGCTGGCTAATTTTTGTATTTGGAGTAGAGATGAGGTTTCACCATGTTGCCCAGGCTGGTCTCAAACTCCTGGGCACAAGTGATCCTCCTGCAGCCTCCCAAAGTGCTGGGATCACAGGGGTGGGCCACTGTGCCCAGTTAGACACCTGAGACTCTTGAAGAAGCTCCTGGGTTTGTAAATACAGGAATAGTAGAAGTGGGAAAGAATGTCTCAGGGCAGGGGTGCAAGGACAGACTAAGTGTATATGGTGCATAAACAAATTTATAATATAAATATTTTTATAAAAGCTTGAGATACAACTTTTAGCAAAGTAGCTTTGTGTCAATATGTATACACACTTGAGAGATTTTAAGCAGAGAAAAACTTGCTGAGCTTCTCATTTAATATTTTTAATTAATATCTTTGCAAATTAATCAATTTATTTGTAATTGGCTACACAGGTCCTTAAAGAGATTTTTAGATAAAAAGGAGCTGTTGATAACACAGAACTTTTGCCTCAACTGAGGAGTGAATACCGCAGAATGTACGAGAACAGTAATGGCAAAAATAAACCGATGCTAACTCAAAACTTAACACATAGTCTTACGGATCAGTAGATCTTCCATTTAGATTTTGGAAGATTCAGTTTCTACATGCATAATTCATGCAAGGTACTTCCTTAATTGCATACAATGTATATGGTTTTTTCTAAACATTAAACACCCCTTGGGATATTGAAACACTAATTCTTACGCTCTACTGACTCCCCATTTGTTTCCTGTAATTCTGAGATGATAAAAATCAAATTCTGATGACATTTCTATCCCTTTCCTTCTTCATTCTCCCAAAGCCTAATCATGCAAAAACTCACAGGCATAACCTTTCTGGTTTATGGAATTACATTTTGTAACAATGTTATTTATGCCCACATTCTTGTTAAAATATTAACACCATGACTGATTTCAGTCTCACCTGCAGACACACTGAGAGAAAGTCTGTCTTCTTTTCTGGGCATGATTTTCTCTTTAGTAGCTGACTTGCCTTACGAATTTTCATCTGTTATTTTCCCCATTTCCTTCACTTAGGAGAGGAAAGGCACAGTCTATGGCAAACCAGAAAGAAAAAGAAAAGGCTGTGTGTTAAAAGCTTCTGTATAACGATCTTCCTTGACCAGTCCCCTGTGCATTAGAGGAATGTTCCTGCATGATGCAATGTATATGCTTGTCTAGTGCAGACTTCAAGACATTCTTGGTTCCTTACCATTTTACCACACGGCATCTCGGGGAAACAGCATGGCAAAGACATTATTTAGATAAAAATAGTGATGACTTTTATGATAGAAAATTGAAAAATACGGTGTTTTATGTGAAAAAAAATTATCCGAAATTTCAGAGTAGGTTAGCACAGGTGAGAATGCCCTAAGTGGGCACCCGTGCTTCAGGTTTCTCTCTGCTTTTTGGTTTATAGTTAAGACATTACTATAAATTAGGTTCCAATATTTGCTCAACTTTAGAGATGAGAAAACGAAGTTCAGAGAGTTTGGGTTACTTGTCCAAAGTCACACAGCTACCTACTAGCAGAGCTGGGATTCAAATCCAGAATGGACGAATTAAACCATTTACACTACAGCAGTACTTACATGAAATGCTGTAGTGCTTTGTAAATTATAAAGCACAATGCAAACCTGTTGTCTCTTTCAGGTTTATGCTGCCATTTTTTTTCCTCCTGGCTTTTCCTCCATTCTGGAATGTATGCCACTATCACAACCTGTTGAAAACCTCCTCCTCATCTTGCAAAAGCCTGCTCCTCAAAAGTCCTCTTCCCCCAGGCTTCCCTCATTTTCCTCATTGGTGTTAATACCTCTCAAAAGGGATGCACTAATATATATTGCTAGCAGAAATCCTAAGACTACAAAAAAGGCTGAATTCTTCCTTCCTGTGCCCTATCCCAGCCCCTTTCCTTGAAGTAACCACATTACTTTTTGCTAAGCATTCACCTGTACACATACATAGAAATACAGTTGCCTCAGACAACATGAGTTTGAATTGTTATAGTCCACTTGTACACAGAAGGTTTTCAATAAACATATAGGACAGTTTTTTTTTTTTGGAGACTTTTGACAATTTGAAAAACCCACAGATGAATCTCTTAGCATAGAAATATTGAAACACATGGACACAGGGAGGGGAGCATCACACACTGGGGCCTGTTGGGGGGTGGGGTTGGGGAGGGATAGCATTAGGAGAAATACCTAATGTAGATGACGGGTTGATGGATGCAGCAAATCATTATGGCACATGTATACCATGGCATGTGTATGTAACAAACCTGCATATTCTGCACATGTACCCTAGAACTTAAAGTATAATTAAAAAAAAGAAAGAAATATTGAAAATATTTAAAAAAGTATATCATGAATGCATAAAATATATGTAGCTATGAGTCTGTTTTATCATGTACTACTATGAAATAGGTATAAATCTATTATAAAAAGTTAAAATTTGTCAAAACTTACACACATAAACATTTACTTACCATGCATGGCACCATTAGCAATAAAGAGAAATGTAAACAAAAGTAAAGACGTGGCATTAAATCATAACCATGTAAAGTTAACTGTAGTACATACTGTATTACTGTAATAAGTTTGCAGACCCCTCATGTTACTGATGTAGTGAGGAGTATAGCAAATATCCACTTAAAACACCCAGGGACATGTGTCTCCATGTGAGCAGTTCCTCTCTTCAGCAAATTGCATGTTTGCAGTAAAAAGTGATCTCTTGGGGTGGTTCTCGGGTATTTGCCATCGTGTGTAGTGCAATATAGTAAACTTTGAATAACACCAAGGGACATTTGTGAAGTGCCACTAGTGATGGTAGTAGCGCTCCCAAGAAGCAGAGAAAAGTCAAGACTTTAGAAGAAAAAGTCAAATTGCTTGGTAAGACTGAGGTCTGCAGCTATGGTTGCCCATTATTTCAGACAGATGATTCAGTCTGTAAACAGATATGCATATCTATAAATACAGTGCACTACTATAAAACTACTTCCCCTTCCTTATAATTTTGTTAATGACATTTTCTCTTCTCTAGCTTACTTTATTGTGAGAATGAAGTATATAATTCATATGACACACAACATATGTGTTAATCAACTGTTGAGATGATCAGTAAGGCTTCCATTACCAGTAGGCTATTAGTTGTTATGTTTATAGGGAGTCACACATCATACATGGCTTCTCAACTGTGCAGGGGACAGCACCCCTAACTCCTGCAGTGTTCAAAAATCAACTGTACGTGGTTTTGTTGTTTTTTAGAAAAATAATTTATTTTTATATTATTCTGTTACATTTTTTCCCCCACTTAATAGAACATCCAGAAAATCTTTGCGTGTCAGCATGCCTGAAGCTGCCTTGGTCTTTTCATTGTTCACCTGGCACTGCTTATTTACAATGAGTCTTCCCTTCCTGAAATACTACTTGTCTTTCCATTTATTCAGGTCTTGGTTTATGCATTTTCATAAGTAATGTAGTTCTTACATTTCTAGAAATTTTATAGTTTTGGTTGCTGATGTGATTGTGATTGTGATTTTTATTTTGTATTTTCTAACTGGCTTTGCTAATGTGTAAAAAAGCTATTGGACTCAAATCTAGCCACATTGCTGAACTCCTAATCTTCATACTTTTAAAAATGTATTCTTGTGGATTTTCTAGATAGGTGATCATATTAACTGAAAAAATATCTCACCTTTTTTTCCCCATAACCAATAGATTTGTTTGTTCCTTTATTTTGTCTTGTTATTGGATAAGATCCCTAGGATAATATTAAATAAGAGCAGTGATTGTAGGGGGAACCTCTAACTCATTTTGTATCTAACTGGGAATGTTTCTAATGTTATTATGAGGTTGATTTTAGGTTCTTGGTACATGGCCTTTTTCTAGTATGGGAATTTTCTGATGGCTTTTAATCAATTACGAATAGCTGTTAAATTTTATCGATTTTTTTTCCTGCACTAATTTTGGTGTCTATTGAGATTACCTTACAGTTTAACTTTTTTTTTTGGTTAATGTAGTGAATTGCATGAGTGAAGTTTCTGCTCATGCCATGCTGTACTCCTCTTACTGGCTTACCAGTTTTATTCTTTGAAAATGGTACTTGTTTGCATATCTGCCATCTGCCTCGTCTCCACACACACATAAAACCCTGAAAGTTCCTTGAAGACCACGTAACTTTCATATTGTGGAGTCTCAATTAATGCGGATTGATACATCTTTATAAAACTTCACATTTATTATGTCAGCTGAGTAACACTGCAGCCGTGCTGTTAGATGTTATTCTTAAGTTTTAAATATTATAAACTGAAGTTTGGCTTTGAGGACTCAAACCAAGTTAGAGTCAGAGCTAGGTCCAGAGCTAGGTCTTAAATGCTCTTTTTGCTGATTCATGGATAATAATTTTCCTAGATTTGTGGCATTCATCATCAGAGGCAGTGCTCATATTTTCCACCTTTGTTGGAGACCCTGGGCAGCTCTGAAATGGTGTTTTCACTACCTGAATGGTAGTAAATGATGCTTCCTAACAGGAAGGGAAAGGATTGATCTGGTGATAGTTTTCATATTAGGGCCCATTATTGACCAAATACACAACCAGCTCAATTCAAGTGCGGTTATAAATACATACAGCAAAATGAATTTCATTAAAAGACTCTTGATGCTCCTTACAAGGGCCTGATAGTGAACCCCAGGCAATTACCAGAACTTGACCTCTTTTAGAATCACAGAAGGTCAAAGTTGGCAGGGTCCTTAGAGCTAATCTGTGCCGCCATCTTCGCTCCCTCCCCACCCCCCACCCTTTTAATAGATGGGTAAAACGAGATTCAGGGGAAAAAATGACTTTCACGAGTCATGTTGTGCATTACTAAATATCTCAGGAGGTCTAGAACTACCTTATTTTAATCTGGTTTAATTATTTGTTTGGCCTCACAGACAAAAGGGTTAGCTATATAAGTCTTTGCTTCTTATTCTGAGATAGCAGGCCACTTAAGTGGATATTGGTCAATATTGGGCAAAATTCAGATCAATTTTAAAACAAATTTGGAAATGAAAATGGTGGCATTGGTAATTGTCAATTGCATGGGCTTCAGGGGAAATTTTGTAGACCTAAATACTTTCCCAGCTCCTATCAGGGAGGTGATGATCATAGAGATTGAATCCCGAGTGGAGTCCTGGTCTTTTTCTTGGTGAAGCCAAATCTGTTATGTTGGGATTTTGAATTCACATCCTTTTGTCACTATGTAAATAATAATTCCTTAAATCAAAAAATCTTATTTTATTGTCCCAACATGTGATAAAACTCTACTTCACAACTGACTTAGGTTTCCTCACAGCACAGCATTATTGTATTATCCTCGCTGTCAGGATGGAAAGCAAAACCAAGTCTAGGGAACACTTCGGTTACCCAAGTAGAGTATTGGAAAGTAACTTTTTTTTTTTTTTTTTTTTAAAAAAGGTGGTTAGCCTGTAATCCCAGCACTTTCGGAGGCCAAGGCGGGTGGATCATGAAGTCAAGAGATCGGGACCATCCCGGTCAACATGGTGAAACCCCGTCTCCACTAAAAATACAAAAAATTAGCTGGGCATGGTGGCGCGTGCCTGTAATCCCAGCTACTCGGGAGGCTGAGGCAGGAGAATTGCCTGAACCCAGGAGGCGGAGGTTGCAGTGAGCCGAGATCGCGCCATTGCACTCCAGCCTGGGTAACAAGAGTGAGACTCCGTCTCAAAAAAAAAAAAGAAAGAAAAAAAAAAAAAGGTGGTTAAAATGACTTGCCACAAGCCTAAGTAGTTTTACTAGACACACTGCAAAGATATTTAGATAGACGTAGTCTCCTACATGTTAATCCATATCACCACGTTCATATTCATCCATATCACTGAAACCTTAGTTTCGCAATATATCCAGAAGACTGTCATATTGCTATAAGAAGTAACAGGAAATAATATACTTTAACAAACTCAAACATTATTTTAATAAATATACATTAATAAGGCATTTAAAAATGGTGAGGTATAGGGTGTGTTGGGTTTATTTTGGGTTTGTGTGTGTGGGATAGGTTATGAAATATCACAAATTTTGGTATGAAATAACAAGTAGAATATATTCCTTCCAGAAAGGCTCATCACCTTTCTCTCACTCTGATCTTTTCTTTTTTTTTGCATTTTCAGGACCCCTAATTCAGTTGGTGGTATTGTTGCTTATTCATGTTGATACATTATTTTGTAACCATTTTCAAGTTCTTTCATATTTGATCTTCTCAACAAGACTTACTGTAAGGTCCTGAAAAATATGAGCATGTTTGCAATTTTATCCAGAATTTCTGCAGCCAGAAGGTGTTCAGTTAATGCACGTGTTTGAATACGGTGATATGGATTAACATGTAGGAGACGCAAAGACAATCCAATAAAAACGTTAATCAAATCCAAGATGTATGTCTCTGCTTCAAACACCAGGCAACAATAAAAGCATTTTCAAAGGCTCCAGCGAATGGGAGGCTAAGGGAATGGTAAAATCATTTGCTCTCCTGCCCCACCTCTTTTGTTTAAATTGCATTTTAGGTTTTGGGGTACATGTGGAGAACATGCAAGATTGTTGCATAGGTACACACATGGCAGTGTGTTTTGCTGCCTTCCTCCTCATCACTTATATCTGGCATTTCTCCCCATGCTATCTCTCCCCGACTCCCCACCCCGCGCTGTCCCTCCCCTATGTCCCCCCGACAAACCCCAGTGTGTGATACTCCTCTCCCTGTGTCCATGTGTTCTCATTGTTCAACACCCACCTATGAGTGAGAACATGCGGTGTTTGATTTTGCGTTCTTGTGTCAGTTTGCTGAGAATGATGGTTTCCAGGTTCATCCATGTCCCTGCAAAGGACACGAATTCCTCGTTTTTTATGACTGCATAGTATTCCATGGTGTATATGTGCCACATTTGCCTTGTCCAGTCTATCATCGATGCTGCCCCACCTCTTATGCTGCAGAGGTGGGGCAGGAGAGCAAATGATTTCCCCTCAATTGAGCTTCTAAGAAGACTTTGTTCCCCATAACTTTTCTATATATTAATCTCCCTGTAGTTTAAAACAAAATAGACAAAAAAGAATAAGGGTCTTCAACTCATATACCTCCCCATGAGATTTCCTTGGTTGTCTTAAGAAGTCTCCGGAAAATACCTGCTAAAGTTAACACAGACAGGATATACCTAGCAAACAAAATGCTGCCACCTTCTGGTAAAATAGTACAGAATATTTTCTCCCCACCACTTGTGCACACACATGTGCGTGTGCACACACACACATTATTCTAGTAACAATAACATTGATATCATGCTTTATAGCTAGCAAACACTTTCACGTGCATTATCTCATTTAATGCTCACAAAATCCTTATGAGGTAGCTTTTATTGCCCACATTTGACAGAAAAAGAAACTGAGGTTTTCAGAGGGTATGTCACTTCCAGAAGGTCACACAGTGATTGGCAGATGCATACTTAAACCTTAACACAAGTGAACATACATTATGTTTTAATGCAAACAAAGAGTGAACCATTATTTCATGCACTGACAAATACTAAACATGCCGGTCATGCACGCAGCAGAAACGTGTGGAGTCTTTTGTCTGATCACATCACATCCTATCACTGCTTTGTGTTATAGTTTGTGACTAACACGTAACTCTCTTTCTGGGTCTGCAGAGTGCAACAGTGTCCTCCGGTACTGAATTTTAGGAGATGGGGGTGGAGTGGGGGTAGAGCAAACCCTTCTCTGTCACGCTTGAACCAGGAAAGACACACATTCCACTCTTTTATCCTTAACATTTCCTCAGTAATCTTAAAATGCAAATTGGTGGCCTTTTAATAATTCAAAATCCACAGTTCTGACTCCTATACCCAGCTTCATCTCCCGCGACTTGCCTCACGCACCCTATCTCACCCATGTCCCCTGGTCATTCTTTTTCAGATGTCAGGTATTTTTTAGCAGCTTTTCCATTTGACTCTGCTTAGCAATATCCTATTCATCCTTAAATGCAACCTCCTCTAATAATGCTTCCCCCATCTCTTTAATGCATATTCAGTGCCTTCCCAGCCATAGTGAGGCTTATTTCCTTCAGTTTTTATGGTAGCTTATTGTTTTCCTTTCTATGAGTCTGTCTCACTAGTGTGTCCACCCAGAAGGCATAGAACGATCCTCATTAATTTCTATAACCCCCAACAAAACTCTGCATAAGTGTTCAGTAAATATTTGACTGTTAGTGAATTCTCATAGGAAAGCCTGTGAAGCACCACTTGATGATGAGAGCTAGGGTAAATCTTTTACTAAAATGGAAAGCATAAGGGAGCCGTGTGACCATGGTCATTACTTATAAGATCAAGGAGAGACCAGCAAAAGTAGGAATCCCACCTCCATTCTCACATTTGTTCTTCTCTGTGCAGGAGCAAGAATTTTTAGAAAGATGTTTCTAAATTTCCTTCCCTCCCCATCCTTAGCTGTGCACCAAATTGTCAAATTCCTGCCAAAAGAAAGCATTCCTCTTAGGGTTCCCTGTTAGATTGACAGTGTTTGCAATCAGAGTATTGATCTCCAAGAAGGCTTGTCTGGTCCTGTGCCTATACAATGCTGGCTGCAGGATAATACTCATGTAAATATTCTAGTGCTCTTCTAGCCTTGTTATAAGATTTCCCTCTCCCTTTTTTCCCCCCGAGACTGAGTTTCGCTCTTGTTGCCCAGGCTGGAGTGCAGTGGCGCCGTCTTGACTCGCTGCAACCTCCACTTTCTGGGTTCAAGTGATTCTCCTGCTTCAGCCTCTCAAATAGCTGGGATTACAAGGTCCTGCCACCATGCCGGGCTACTTTTTGTATTTTTAGTAGACATGGGTTTCACTGTGTTGGTAAGGCTGCTCTCGAACTCCTGACCTCAGTTGATCCACCCACCTTGGCCTCCCAAAGTGCTGGGATTACAGGCCTGAGTCACCCAACCTGGCCTTCTCTCTCACTTTTATGTTGAAGTAATTTTTAACTCAGAAAAGTAGCAGAAGTAGTACAAAGAATTCCCATAATTTGTTCCCATTGATTTATACTATAGTCCTTTTGGAGAGCATTTTGCATCTAAAAAATGATTTACCAACATACAAGGATATTAAAAACATTACTTATAATAGTGAAAATTGGGAATGGCCTAAATATTTCAAAAAAGAGGATTAGCTACATAATTATATCAAAATGATGAATCTTCAGCCATTAAAAATAAAATTATTTAAAAATGTTTACAAGGAAATGCTTGATATATTATTTTCCTGGTGCTGCCATAATAAAATACCACAGACCATGCAACATAAACAACAAAAATGTATTTATCACAGTTCTGGAGAATGAAGTCCAAGATCAAGGTACCAGCAGTGTTGCTGTCTCCTGAGGCCTCACTCCTTGGCTTGCAAATGGCTTCCTTCTTGCTGTGTTTTCACGTGGTCTTTTCTCTGTGAGTGTACATTCTTATTGTCTCTCCCTTTTCTTATAAGGACGCCAGTCATATTGGAGGACAGCTTCACCCTTATGACCTCATTTAACTGCAGTTACCACTTCCCCTGCCTCCCGGGTTCAAACGGTCTCCTGGCTCAGCCTCCCAAGTAGCTAGGATTACAGGCATGCTCCACCACACCCAACCAATTTTTTTGTATTTTAAGTAGAGACGGGGTTTCTCCATGTTGGTCAGGCTGGTCTCAAACTCCCAACCTCAAGTGATCCACCTACCTTGGCCTTCCAAAGTGCTGGGATTACAGGCGTAAGCCACTGTGCCTGGCCACTGCAATTACTTCCTTAAAGGCCCTTTCTCCAAATGCAGTCATATTGGGAGTTAGGACTTCCACCCAGGAATTTGGAGGGAACACAATTCAGTCCATACCACTCGAGATACTTAAGTGACAAATGTATGTCATAAAAGCCATCTTTATAATGTGACTTCGATTTTTCAAAAACATACACACGCATGTAGAAGACAAATAGTGTAGGAGTTTACATGTCGAAATTTTAACAGTTGCTATTTCTGAATTGTGAGATTATGAGTCGTATTAATTTACTTTCTACTTTATTGCATTTTCCAGTTTTCCATAATAAACTACCATTACTCCTATAGTTAGAAAAGAATAGATTATAAGTAGCACAAAATACTTTCTTAAAAGCTTACAAGTTCTTTCAAATATATTAATATATTTGATTGCTACAACAATGCTATGAAGCAGGAACAGGAATAATGTTTTTTAATTCATAGATAACAAAATTGAGGCTTAGGAGAATTAAGTCATATGGCCAAATAGCCTAATAATCAGAATAGATCTTCTGAGCATTAATCCAATCTTTTCATTATACCACAATTCTTTAAAATACCTTCCTTCAGGCTGGGTGTGGTGGCTCACACCTGTAATCCCAGCACTTTGGCAGGCCAAGGGTGGATGACCACTTGAGTGCAGAAGTTTGACATCAACCTGGGTAACATGGCAAAACCCTGTCTCTACAAAAAATAAAACAATTAGCCAGTCATGGTAGTGCACACCTGTAGTCTCAGCTACTTAGGAGGCTAAGGTGGGAGGATCAATTGAGCCTGGGTGGTTGAGGCTGCAGTAAGCCATGATCATTGCCACTGCACTCCAGTCTGGGCAATAGAACGAGGCCCTGTCTCAAAAATAAATAAATATTAAAATATCTTCCTTTAATAATGAATTATTATTAAATTAGAATAAATGAAGAAAAGTCTAACAATGCTCTTTAATTATCCCCAACAATTTATTAATGATATATATGAAAGTAGAAGAAATAATAACAGCAGCAGCAGTAATATGTTTCATGGAGATCATTTAAGCTTAGTCTCAAATTGAAAGATTTGAGATAAAAACAAATATAAATATATAGTAACTTGTTCCTCGGAGAGCTAAAAACAGACCCAGCAATCTCATTACTGGTTATATACCCAAAGGAATGTAAGTCATGCTATTATAAAGACACATGCATGTGTATGTTCATTGCAGCATTATTTACTACAGCAAAGACATGGAATCAACCTGAATGTCCATCAATGGTAGACTGGATAAAGAAAATGTGGTGCATACACACCATGGAATACTATGCAGCCATACAAAGGCAGCCACTATCCTTAGCAAACTAACACAGGAACAGAAAATTAAATGTTGCACATTCTCACTTAGAACTGGGAACTAAATGATGAGAATACATGGACACACAGAGGGGAACAACAGACACTGGGGCCTACCTGAGGGTGGGGGATAAGAGGAGGGAGAGGATCAGGAAAAATGACTAATGGGTACTAGGCTTAATACCTGGGTGACAAAATAATCTGTACAACAAATCCCTGTGACACGAGTTCACCTATATAACAAACCTGCACAGGTACTCCTGAACTTAAAAGTTAAAAAAAGAAATGTAAGTTTCATACAAAAATAAATAAATGAATAAATGAATAAATAGTAACCTGGGATGAAAACTGTCCTGAATTTTTTACTGTACAGCACGTTCTTATTGTTGTACCTTTATGAAGACGAAGCATGGAAACTCCTTTACGAGACTCTACTGGGTATGTCAATAGATATGCTTACCTATGAGAATGCATGCATAGACCACTCTAGGCAAAGGCTCCTCATCTGGAGGAGGGAAAGGAGAACTGGAGAGACAAGAAATTATTACAAGAGTTCCAGAAATCTTGAGGTATAAATATTTTGTCATTCCAGGAATATAAAAAATATGGCCACAGCTATGTATGTGTGTGTTGCGGGGTGGGGCATGGTTCTGAATATATGAGGTGTTCTTTAGTTGAAAAAGTTGGGTATTATTGCTATAGGTCAATAATATTAAAAATCCCATTTATGATACATTCTTTTCTACTCTCCATTCCTGTTATAAAACCAATCATCCCAACAATCACAATATAAATGAATATTTTCTGAGGTGAATTCAATTTTCTACTTGTGAGTGAGTTGAACTTAACCAGCTTCTACTTGCAAGATATACTGCCACTGCTTTGGACCTCACTCTGGGAAAGCGAAGATCAGGTAGGATAAAGAACTCTACAGAAAAGTAGCCAGAGAGACTCTGCTTCAAGAAGCAATGTCTGTTTAGCACCTATCACAGACCCTGGATTGTATGTGTTGAAAGTCTTTTTTACCTGTGGCTTTTGGATAGAGCTTTGGGGCCAGTCATCAACATCTGTGTCAGTGGTCAGAGCCTTTTTGCTCTGTGTTAACTAAACTTCACCCAGTACTCTTGTGATTTGTGAAATGACAGACAACTGGACTAAAAGGAATGACAACATATATTTCAAGACTTTCAAAAAGGTTCTGTAGTTTGATGCCAACTGTCTTGAGGCAAGTGGCTGGGCACTCCCTTCCGAGGAGGATCCTGAACAACTGTCAGGCCTAATCTGGGTGAGAGATGAAAGGGTGACCTGCGGGTTAAAATCTCCACCGCCTGCTGCAAATCCCCTGAGTTATCTAATCTGTCCAGCGGCACAAGCTTTCTGTAAAGAAAGCGTTATTTTACAGCTGGCCCTTTAATGGAGGGGAAATAGCAAATGTTAGAAAATGTACTAAGTAGTTGTCCTGAGATAATGCTGCCTGAATAAATTCTATAGAGTTTTTTTTAAATGAAAAAAATCTTCAAAAGGACAGCTAAATGTCTCAGAAGCCTACATGGACTGTGTACATGGGGCATTGCATTGCATTAGGGAATATTGTCTAGATTCTTAAAGAAACACACACACACATAGACAGACAGACAGAGAGAGAGAGAGAGAGAGAGAGAGAACACAATATGCCTAAAGTTCTGTACATGGGCTAGTTGCCTCTAACCAAAAGTCTGCCTGGGATAATTGATGATTGTTAATATTGAGTGTCAATTGGATTGTATTGAAGGATGCAAAATATCGTTTCTGGGTGTATCTGTGAGGGTGTTGACAAAGGAGATTAACATTTGAGTCAGTGGCCTGGGAGAGGCAGCCCCACCCTCACTCTGGGTGGGCACCATCTAATCAGCTGGCTAGAATAGAGCAGGCAGAAGTTGGAAGGACTAGACTTACTGAGTCTTCCATCCTTCATTTTTTCCCATGCTGGGTGCTTCCTGCCCTTGAACTTCAGGCTCCAAGTTCTTCAGCGTTTGGACTCTTGGATTTACACCAGTGATTTTTCCAGAGGCTCTCGGGCCTTTGGACACAGATTGAAGGCTGCACTTTCAGCTTTCCTACTTTTGAGGTTTTGGGACTCAGACTGGCTTCCTCGCTCCTCAGCTTGCAGATGGCCTGTTGTGGGACTTCACTTGTGATTGTGTGAGTCAATCCTCCTGAATAAACTCCCCTTCATATATACATTTGTCCTCTTAATTCTCTCCCTTTGGAGAACCCTTATACAATTGGTGTCTCTGCAATATTTGTGCAAATTTGAGTAATTTCTTTTCTTTTCTTTTCTTTCTCTGGGCTGTAGTATTCTTATTTGTAAAACAAAACAAAACAAATAGCCAGAAAGAAAAGAAAGGATTTGGGTGAGATGGCAAATCTTTGGCATACCATCATTCTTCATTCTTGCACCCATAAATAACAGTCATAATTGATTGATTATGGCACTTTCCACCAACCTCGTGCAGCCTCAGAATTCCCAACAGCAATTGGTCTGAATTAGCATGTGAGAGGAAACATATTTGCTCTACTTACAATTGAGTGATACCTATGGTCCTTCTCATCAGGAGTCTCAGAAGGCTGAGTGGCGTGGCTCATGGTGGTACCTCTGGCACAGCACAGCATAACTGGCATCAACAGGATGTAGTGACAAGAGCTACACCAAGATTTTTGGGAGAAAATATTGAATTTCAGAGATGACATATGTATTACTCACAAGAAGAAGAAGCAGCTGATTAAATGGTGCCCACCCAGGTTGAGGTGGGTCTGCTTCTCCCAGTCCACTCACTGATGTGAGTGCACAGCAGATCCAGAACCTGAGCAGAAGAGGAAAGCAGAAAGGTGCGACAACTGAAAGAGAATGTTTATTGGTGTACATCCCCAGTGAACTCCCAAAATGCTGGGGAGGTGGGGATTTGAAGACACTGCAATAGCAGGAAAGGGTAGAGTTAGAGGATTTTTTTTTAACTCTGTTAGTTTTATCCCTCCCTTTCTAAATCTAGGGTGATATAGTCTGATAAAAAAGATTGCATTTATATGACTAGTTGTATAATTACTAAAATAAGAATCACAGAAAAAAAAAATTTTTAGACAAAGTCTTGGTATGTTGCCCAGGCTGGAGTGCAGTGACCATTCTCATTTACAGGTGTGATCATGGACACACATTTTTCAGTTCAAGTGATCCTCCTGCTTCAGACTCCTAAGTAGTTGGGACTACAGGCACACACCACCATGCGTGACTTGCAGAACAAATTTCTTAAATAGAATTTTAAGATCTGGAGAAGACCCTAGAGATCATCTAGTCTATTTCCCAAATAAACTTGGGAAATAAACTTGGACCAGATCCATGCTGGCTTCATCAGATAACTTGAGAGCTTGTTAATAATCTGATTCCTGAACCCAGTTCCCAAAAATTCTGCTTCAGTAGGTTTGGCATAGTTTTAACAAGTACACTAGGCAATGGCAGTGATCATTCAGGTTTGAAGATCTAGTCATACTTCATCATCAAAAAAAATTATGCTCAGGCAAAATAACACTTCTTCATTTTTAAGATGAGAAAACCAAAGTAAAATTAGAAAAAACAACTTGCCCAATATCACATAGAAACTCAGTGACAGATTTAGAAATAGAATCTAGGTTGTCTGACTGCTAGTCCCATGCCAAGGGGCAGGATAATTTTTCTGGAGTTTCTTAAAACAAATGGTCAGTCATGCCAGTGTGCCCTGTATTTTAATAACGCCAGTCATGCCAGTGTGAAACAGGCTACCTTAGAAGGTAACAGAGATGGTAAATTATAGGACAAATGTTACCTAGAAGAAAATCTGTAGATAAATCCATCAGATGGGTAGTTAGACTTTACCTTCCAGTTTTATATAAATCTATTCTTTGCCAACTCATTTGTTAGAAGGTTGTGAAAAATTGAGGCCATATTTTTTTAAACACAAAAGTTTAATCCCTAATTATGAAAGGGAAGCTAGGACAAGGATAAATGACCTATGGTAGTGATTTGATCCTCTAGAAAACTCGCTCTTTAACTCCTTACCGCCTCACACCTCGTGGTTACCGCATCAACTCTCTAACTGGTATCCGTCCCACTGACGTATCCCCATAATACATTCCACACACTGTTGCCAGAAAGACCTTCTTCCAAGTGCACTGATTCCATCATGTTGTTCTGCTGCAAAATCTTCAGCAACTCCCAATTGGGCAAAAATCTAACCATCATATTGGCAGTCAAAACCTTTTTATAATGTGACTCTTATCCTAGCTCTTAAAATGTTTCTCCTGGTATGCTCAGCATCCACCCTGTTTGAGTCTAAATAGCTTTTTACATTGTTCCTATTTTTAATGAACATGTTTTCAAATTGCTTCACAAATGCTATTTACCTTAAAAGGTTCACCTCATATTACTCATTCATTAAGAAATACTTAATGTTCGTGAACTACATGCTATGTGCTGGAGATTCTTAGGAGAATAATTCAGATATGATCTATACCCTACAATCTGGTGGAATAGGATGGCATTAAATAGCTAATTACCAATGATGTAAGGAGTGTTTCAAAAAGAAAGTAGGGGCTGGTGCAGTGGCTCACACCTATAATCACTTTGGGAGGCTGAGGCGGGCGGATCACAAGGTCGGGAGATCGAGACCATCCTGGCTAACACGGTCAAACCCTGTCTTTACTAAACACACACACACACACACACACACACACACACACACACACTAGCCCGGCGAGGTGGTGCATGCCTGTAGTCCCAGCTACTTGGGAGGCTAAGGCAGAAGAATCACTTGAATCCAAGAGGTGGAGGTTGCAGTGAGCTGAGATCGTGCCATTGCACTCCAGCCTGGTGACAGAGTGAGACTCCATCAAAAAAACAAAATAAAACACTAAAAAACCAGCACATCTAACAAGGAGATGACGTGCCATAATACATGAGTTTTTATCTCAGGGCAACTGTGACCTCACCATTTATGAAATCTTTTCTGCTCTGGCTGTCTACATATTTTTGCATATCGATACACACTTATTCGTTATTTAGCTATTTCCTTTGGGTTTATTTTGTATCCCCAGTTAGATTGAAACCTCTTCTAGGACAGTATCATATCTTAAATGCTTTTTATAGCCAGTTAATTACTAATGCAGTTTAAATAGTTAGGCACACAAAATGCTGATTAAAGACAGCATTTCATTAGGCATGACAACTTTAAGGTGCTTTTACTGCTGTTGTTTTGTTTGATCCTCCTGTTAATCTTATGAATTAGGTACTGTGATCCCTGACTTACAGATAAGAAAACTGGAGCTCAGAGAATCTGAGTGACTTGTCTAAGACCAAACAACTAATAATTTATGGAGTCTGAACAAAAACCTAGATACTTTCATTCTTGTTTAAAACTTTTTCCAGTATAACATGAATAAAAATAACATGTAACAAGTGGATGGATAAATGAATGACTCTCTTATAATTTCTCACCATTCTTCTTCCTTTTTCCATTTCTTTTTCTGCCTTACTTTTATGCTCATCCATCTGCTTTGTATTCCTTCTTTGTCTCTAATCACGCCTCCAGCTTGTGAGTGACAACTCATCTCATTTCTGGGGTATCATCAGTTGTTTTTTAAGAGGTTCAGTAGCAAAGAAGCTATTGACCCCATCCGGCTGGCATTCTGTAGGCAGTTGTCCTAAGAAAGATTTCACAGAAAAAGATCCTGAAAGAAGGATGTATTTGTGTGTGTGTGAGTTATTAAGAAAGTGCTCCCAGGAGAATCCAGTAAGGTGGTGAGGGAAACAGGACATGGAATGCAAAGAAGCCCAGCAATTTCTTGCAAAGCTCCAGTTTCAGTTTGATTTCACATGGTGTGCTGGAATGTGAAATACATGTCAGCCTATCCCCACTGAGGCAAGGGAGCTGGGCTTTCATACTTCTTCACTAGTCTGTCATTGGCTAAAGGCAACCCCAAGAGGATATAAATCCCAGATACTCAGCTTTCTGCACAGGGAAACAAAGCTCTTCTGAAGAGGGTCATGGCTGTGAGCCTTTAAAGCCAAAAGCCCACTGGAATTGGAGGAAGAGTATGCTGAAATAGTAAACAGCAACAACAGAAACAAAGAAACAAAAATCCAAGGGGAATCTGGCCAGAGCACCAACATCTGCTAGGTCTAGGAACAATAATGTAAGAGTTTGTCACATTTTGGAGCATCACAAATTCCTTTAAAGATCTAATGCTAGCATTAGATGCTTATATCGGACATTTGCAAATGTTTAGAACTGGCCAGCCTTCATAGGTCCCCAGTGTCTCTGAGAGGCTTCAATGAAGCTGTGCTACCTTAAAACTAACTTTCCAGGCCTCCATTTCTAAGACTCTGCTCTCCAGGAAAATGTCATAGGCTAAGCTGCATAATCTCACATTACTTCATTACTCTAATAGTTACAGAGCAGAAGGAGAAGGCATTTTTTTCCAGCCTGCCTGGTTATAAGGTGGAGTAACACTGCCATGTGACCTCAGGAAAATCTCAGTCCTATTAGCTAGAATGACATAAGGATAATGAATAATAACCTCCTTTAGCTGAGAAGTATCCCTTGGGAGAGAAGGCACATAGACTGGAGACCCAGAGGATATAGATTGCTGTTCTCCATGGAAAATAGGGTGTAAACTCAGAAAATCGAAACCAAGCCTGTGGGCTTTGCTGGCACATATGAGGCAGCTTTTTGCCAGCCGCGTCTCTGTGGCTCACTTATGGACTCCCTGGGCTCCACATCTATTATAATAAAAGAGGCAACTTTTTCTTTTTTCCTTATTGTGGAGAAGTCCATCGGGTTTTGTCTTGACAGGCCAGGCACAACATGACAGATGGGGCTGAAGTCACAATCCCCCTCCCCCAAACCATCAGAATTACTCTATTGCCCTCCCTTCCAATGTTGGGGGACGAGACCTTGTTACTAGGCTGCGGCATTAAGGAAATGTTGAGCCTCACCTGATTGGAATCTTGATGGCAATAAAGAAAAGACTATACCTTGTCATCTGTATTTGAATCTCTAGACTTGTCTCTAATTGATTATTTATTCTTTAATTTATAAGCTTATATTGTTTCCACTATCATAACAAACTATATATAAAATTAAAAAATCTGGTTATAAAACAGAATGCAGAATGTGGTCTCATTTATGAGGAAATATGTGTGAGTATGGTTGTATATTCATTAGAAGTCTGGAAGTATTCCAGCAGCTTGTTACAAGTGGTTGCCCTTTGGGAGAGGGGAAGGAGATGAGATCATAGAAAGATTTTTACATTCTCTGCATGGTTTGGATATTTAACAACAATGAGAAGAAATATGATAATATTTTTCATAAAAAATTGTTATTAAATAAGATTCTCAAAGAAGTATATCTTTACTCTTTTTATTTAAGCAACTATTTTCATCTTTTCTTCGCTTATTTTAAATCTTTCCACATATAACCATTATAATAATTATAGCGTATATATAATATTTTTTATTTGACATTTTCACTTAATGCTACTTCATTTACACTTTTCTAAGAACATAGTCGGCATATTTTTATTAATGGATGCTTAATTGTCCATTGATTCAATGTCTATTTTTATGACATAGTTTTCTTTGAAAATTGTGCTGTTACTTTTTGCCAATAAAATATAAAAAGGGTAGCTAATGGGAGGGAAATTCTCAAATCCCAAGCAGGGCCCCCTGACTTATCATCAGACATAGAAGGGCTAGGTCATTTAGAAAACTACCCTTGGCTTGTTTCAAGCACGTCCTTCCTGGTTTTTGGTAGACATTTACTGGACACCTACATACCAAACCAGTGTTATGCTTTGCATTTAATCTATGTTTCCTGAATTGCAGCATTGTAAGAATTTCTTTTAGAAATCTGATCTGTGAAGGTCATCTGAGTCCTGGCAGTCTACCGGCCAGCCGAAAGAAGCAACCCGAATTTGAAGACCAACCGGCATCCTGTCTTACTATGTCAACCATGTAAGTCAAAGAGGAGACAAGAATGCAGTTCTCCAAAGGGTGGGGACAAGATGGACACCAAGCATTATCCTCTTGTGGCCATAGAAAGGTTCTTCCCAGGACCAGGCCTCTGGGCTCGTAGAAGAACTTCCACATTCTCTTATCTCTGCAATGCCCACCTTAACTTTCCTCTGCAACCACTGCTCGGGAGTATATGATAAATTTCTCTTCCATCCCTTGGACTTTTTTCCCCTTTGGCTCCAAACTTAATCAAAATATGAACATAGAGATATAGATTATTGATCCTATAAGCGATTCCCTTCAATTTATAGGAGATAGGGTCAAAGAGAGAATATAATTTGCTCAAGGGCATATAGCATCCACCCGCCCTGTGAATGATGGAGGTGTGAGAACCTCCTAAAACATGTGGCTGTGTGTGGGTATCCATGTTTGCTTGTTAATATGTATCTCCATTTTTACATTTCCATATTAGGCTATCTCTGGCCTGTGTTCATGAAGATTCTCTGCTATCCTCAGCTGGAAGTTAATTCTCTACCAAACAAAACCCATCTGTGCTTCTTTCATGATACTTACCATTTTTTGTTGTGTTATGATTATTCTTGCATTGGTATAATCTTTATGCTTAGATCCCAAGTTCTTTGGGGGAAATAGTTCATATTCTTACATATACATTTCCTAGAGAGCATAATAAAATAACTTGTTTGTTAAAGATGGTTGAAGGAAAGTGCATAGCTTTTCTTCTTGAAGGATTTACAATAATTTTTGGTAGAACAGAATGATACAAAGCCTTAGGAAATTGGTCTATCTTACTACTTTAGTAAAGGCTTTGGCGTCTCAAAGACCTGTGCTGAAATGGCAGTTCCACATTTAGTTGCCACATTGCCTCAGGCAAGTTACTGAACTCTATGAGCTTAAATGGCCTAAACTGTACACTGGAGGGAGTCATACGTATCTCATGGGATCGTAACTGTTTTAAATGAAGAAATATATGAAATTAGCACACTTATTTGCATAGAACATGCACTTATTAAATTATACTTATTATTAATTACTGTTAGAGACTGGTAGTATCAGTAACACAATTTGCTGGCAAAGAGCATTAGGCTCAAATGTTTAAATGGAGGGGGGAGAAGAAAGCAAGTGGCTTTTACTCTAATTTACCTGGCACTGCCTATCCTGACCAATTCCTTCCATGGCTACCCTAGTCTTGAAATTAACATCTTAATGCTTATTATAGATACTAAAATAATGGTAGGACCAAGAAATAGACTGGCCATTTGGTAGGAAAAACAAATACCTTTCTTCTTCTTGCATTTGTTTTACCACCTAAAATGCATACAGGCTAGTACACGCTACCATGGATAGAGATGATATGATTTCTCTTGGGTTCATCCAGAATACTTGGAAAACTCTCATAAGAAGTCAGTGATAAAAGACAGTGGAATCTTTTTTTTTTTTTTTAAACTTTTCTCTTCTTTTCTTTCTAAGTGTTAGGAGATGGACTGCCTACTTAGTGATAAATTAGTATGCCCCACCTCACTCCAACGTGAGAGGCATACATTTAATCCTAAAAATACAGGCAAAATTACCAAAGTGAAAATGGAGAAATGGAGATAAGAATGCAGATGCTTACTGAAGTGTGGTTGTTTGTGGATTTGTGAGGCTGATGGAATACTGATGTTTACATTAAGAACAGCTTGCAATTGTATTGGAAACAAATGCTTACCATTGCATTATTGAAATGAAGACATATGCAATAAAAATTTTCTGCATTGGAACATACAGATGCATAACAATTATTATCATTATGAGACTATGACTGCATGATTGTGAAATTCTAAGTTTCAGTAGAAAATGAGAATAGGAAACATAAACATTGTCATTATTTAAATTGCAATAAACAATTACATTAGATATTAAAAGATGAGAGCAAAAATATTTCAATTAAGCTAGCATAAATGCTACAAAAATCAATCTTCTATATAGCAGATTTTTTCAAAATGATATTGATATTTATATACAAAAATTTAAATAATCCCAATAAATTGTGAGGACATGAAGGAAAGGAAAGTAGCCAGAAACCTGAGATGCTCAAATCCTGACATCCTACGAGACCTCTCCCCCATCTTCTCCACCCTCTCTGATGAGATTTCCAGGGATCTGTAGGCAGAAGACAAGGTCACTTGTTTTATTACAAGGAGTGTTTTATTCCAAACCTCAATGTAACCTCTAGCAATTTTGTTTATTCAGATTTGAAATAAAATGAAACTATAGCTTTTTTTCTTAGCAGCAGCAAGCTTTTTATGATTGTCTGTGAATACATCACACTCTATACACATCTTTTAGATAAGGTAAACAATATACAACATTTAAATGTTGATAGTTCTTGTTTTATGTAGGTTTAATAGACAATATAGTTTTATTTCACCAAAGTGTTGATACCTGAAGACCAGACTCCATAATGAATATACCTTGAACTGCCAGTCATGTTTCACATCCACTTGGTTTATTTTAACCTTTTACAACACGAAAGTAGAAAATCCTAATGTGGGCAGGCATGGTGGCTCATGCCTATAATTCCAGAGCTTTGGGAGGCTGAGGTGGATGGGTCACCTGAGCTCAAGAGTTCAAGGCCAGCCTGGACAACATGCGAAACCCCATCTATACCTAAAAAAATACAAAAATTAGCCAGGCACCATAGTGCACACCTGTAGTCCTAGCCACTTGGAAGGCTGAGGTATGAGAATCACTCAAACCCGGGAGGTTGAGGCTACAGTGAGCCAAGATTGCGCCACTGTACTCCAACTTGGGTGACAGAGCGACTCCGTCTCAAAAAAAAAAAAAAAAAAAAAAAACTCAAAACCCAAAAATCAAATGTGCAATTGTAAGTCATCAGAAATGGGAGTGTTTGGTGACTTGTCAGATTGTTTTTTTTTTTTTTTGAGATGGAGTCTCGCTCTGTCACCCAGGCTGGAGTGAAAATGGTGTGATCTTGGCTCACTGCAACCTCCACCTCCCGGATTCAAGCGATTCTCTTGCCTCAGCCTCCTGAGTAGCTGGGATTACAGGTGCCTGTCACCATGCCCACCTAGTTTTTGTGTTTTTAGTAGAGATGGGGTTTCACCATGTTGTACAAGCTGGTCTCGAACTCTAGGACTCAAGCGATCCACCCACTTTGCCCTCCCAAAGTGCTGGGATTACAGGTGTGAGCCACTGCACCTGTAATTATAGACATTGAGATCAGTGAAGAGCCTGGAAAGATGGAGAAATTTCATTGAAGGTTACTTCAACATTCTCTCACATACTAATTTGGAATTTAATGTCCAAAGCTGGAAGTCTGGATATTTTAACTTGGGAGAAAGCAGGAAATGAATTAATTATCCACTTGCAGTTGCTTTAATTCTTAAAGTATTTATATTTTGCTGTGACATTTGTATGCATTTTAAAAAGTGCTCAATTGATTATTGATTTTTCTGATGGAAGGAAAAAATTATCACATTCTGAGAAATATCCAAATTCTTTACAAGAAAGCTGCCTTTACATTAATTCAGTCTTTTAAATATGTTTTGATATATTTTTCTAAACATTAAATATTATATTTTACCTCTAAGATGATAGATTTAAACTATTCAGATATTGACTGAATCATAGAGATGGTCTTCACTGATTTTAACAGTGCCATGAAAAAAATCTTTCATTTCATTCTGTATTCAAGCAATGCAAGCACCTTTCCCCTCAACAGTTAACCAAATTACATATTGTGACAGTCTTGTACTTGTTGCTTATTTCTTTGAACAGCAGGCTGAGAAGGCACACACCCAGGTTCTACAATTGAATCAGAGTCACAGCTTTTACAATTTCTTTCAGCACTAAATTAAGATCAGAAGGTATATTGGTGACTTCCAATTGGTGACCTGTCCTCTGAGAATAAACAGTGTGTGGACTGGCATTCAAGAGCAGCCCCCGTTATCCCTGCGGTAAAGCTTTCCCTTACTGCACACATAGCTGGTGCACCTTTGGTTCTGACCCCAACGTGCCATTTCCAGTTTCACTCTTGGCTCGCTAAAACAGGTGCTACCTAAATGAGAAGTCTCTCTCCTGTAGTGTATGTTTTTAAGGATAAGCAAAATAAGAAGTCGTTGGGCACTTTTTCTTATTCAAAGTACATTTGCCAAAAGCTGATCCACACTCTGCATTAAAAAATGCTTTGATCTCTCTGTAAAGGGCAGCATGCCTGTGGGATGCCGATTGCTCAATCACATCCTATGCCATCGGCAGAATGTAACATCAAAAACGTGCCATTAGATAAGTTTACCAATAACTCATTCTTCTTTCTTTCCAAATAAAATATTATCAATGACGTTGTTTTTGGTTTTACAGACTTTTGGGAAATAGAGTGATTTATGCCTATTTTTGCTCTGTGTAATGACAATTATTTATTTTGATGCCTGAGTAGTTTAGATGCGTGAGTCATATTGTCTCATTTCTCATTTAAATAACAAATTAATTAATTTTCTATGTGAAACATTTCCTTTTTTGCTCATTCCAAAACATTGTGATTGGTTTACCAGGCTGGGCACAGTGGCTCATGCCTGGTAATGCCCCTCCCAGGACAGGAGGAGTGTTTGATCACAGACATTGTTTAGAATTATTGGTGCATGTCAATAACAGATTTTTAGTTGTTCTGTTATTGCTTTTAAATTATTTACAGATAATTCACACCTTTATTTTTTATACCTGGGGCAGACCACCCTCACTCTCAGCCCTTAGCAGGCCATATCAGCGGGTCTAATAGGAGCACTCTGTGCTAAGTGGGCCTGGGAGAGAGCTCACATGGGATGAATCCTAGGCCTGTCTTACCTTGATAGCTTTATAAATGAAGAGAGAGAGCCTACCAAGAGGGGAAATACACACACACACACACACACACACACACACACACACAGAGAGAGAGAGAGAGAGAGAGAGAGAGAGAGAGAAAGGTGTTGAGGGAGAAAAAGACTATCTTGGTTAGCACAGGACCTGATAGATGACCCTGATCTCGACCCCTTCATTTCTGCACCCTGCCTACTCTTTTGAGGAGAGTGAGGTACGACTGGGAGCAAGGGGTCCAGGAGAAGTGGAACACAGAGGACTCTGGAGATTTTCTGAAAAACAGTGGGAAGAAGTCTCTGAGTGATTTGAGTACAATATGATTCTCAAACACAATGTAGGCATTGGTTCATTTTTCACAGGATTTCAGATATCAAATGCAAATTTGCTAAAGTTTATGGTGGTGAGAAGGTGCTTAGTCAACAGAGTGTATCAAATCCTGCGCTGAGGTGAAAGTGGACAGTCAGAACGCCAGCGTGGACCCCAGTGAGGCTGCTAAGAACGTAGCCATTTCTCATCTTGGGTCTCCAGAGTCACAGATGCGCTGATCTGCCTTATCATAGTACCCCTACGCTGAGCATGGCAGAGACAACCGGTGGAGCTAGTGGGCTGCCTGTAATACACTAGAAATCCAACTCATGAGATTTCCATTCTTAAAAACCTTTTTAATGTTCAGCTGTTTTCACATTAGGTTTTCCTAAAGTGACGTACACTCATACACTTGGACCATTCAGTTTCACCAGTAAGTAAGTGAAGCTGTAGTAACCTGCACTTTTCTTATTTACTTGAGGGAAACTGATGATCTGGGAAATGCTTGGTGATTAAGGAAAGGGTATTCTGTCTCCTCCAAGGAAGTGCTTCAACCCTGTGGTGAACAAATGTTGTATCAGAGCTTTTTTTAAAAAAATTATGATGATTATACTTTAAGTTCGGGGGTACATGTGCAGAACAAGCAGGTTTGTTACATAGGTATACATGTGCCATGGTGGTTTGCTGCCCCCATCAACCCATCATCTACATTAGGTATTTCTCTCCTAATGCTCTCCCTCCCCTAACTCCCCACCCTCTAACGGGCCCCAGTGTGTGATGCTCCCCTCCCTGTGTCTATGTGTTCTCATTGTTCAACTCCCACTTATGAGTAAGGACATGCGGTGTTTGATTTTCTGTTCTTGTTTTAGTTTCCTGAAAATGTGTCAGAGCTTTTGAATAGTAAGTATGAGTTCCCCACTACCATTTTGGTTTTAGTTAAGAAAATTCAACCAATTCAATAAACATTCACTGAATGGTTATTATGAGCCAGACCGTAGGCCAGGAGCTAGAGTTATGGAAATATGTCTCACAGATGTACACAGTTAACCATATTAGAAGGCAAAAGTCAACCAGTGCAATAAAAAAGGCACAAACAAATGCTTCTGGATTGAGGGTATGTGTGTGGGGGGCACATGCATCATTTTCAAGCTCAGCTAATTTATTTGATCTCTCTGTAATCACCCTTATAAATATTCAGGCAAACTTAATGACTTTTGTGAGGCTTACAGCATTACAGGTTCTTAACGAAGTACTGTCCCCTCCTCCTTCTCTCTCCTCCACTCCCACACTGTAGACGTATTGTAGGCAGGGACTGTGTGGTGCTTGTCCACCATGTCCTGGATGGTGTCTATTCTAGTGCTTTGTTCCAGTTATGCCCAACAAATGTACGCTTGGGTGAATAGTTTACTGATTGTGCTTAGGAAAGAAACAAAAATGAAAAATAGAAAGAAGGAGAAGAAAGAAAAACAGAGAAAAAATTGCTCCAATCACTGTTGATAAAAGACAGTCAGGAAGGTAGGGCAAATGGAGGGATTTATGCAGATGGAAAAGATGAGTTCAACAAATTATTAATTCCAAATGAGTGTAGGTTATCAATACTTTTTTCCTCTGTGTTTGGCCAGCTGGTATTACTGAGCACACACGCAGCACAGCAGTTTGAAGCATACACTCAGCCACATTTGTCAGTGATACTCCATACCTCTCTTAATTCCTACCTCCTTCTCTTGAGGTACTGAATGAGTATTAGTCATTTGGTGAGATCTCCTAATGTCATCAGATGATCCAAAAAGAATTTGCAAAAGAATTTGAAAAGGGAAAGCTTCAGCCCAATAGTTACTATCACTTAAAAAAAAAAAAAAAAAAAACACTATAATAACAAACAGTAAATTTGTCTGATTTTACCTGTAGAATAAACTCATTATAGAAGTCACTTAATAGACCAAGTATTTCAGCGTTATGTAGACCTATGTGAGAGGATCTTACCTGTCTGTCTTCTTTGCAAATATTATGAACACCATCAAATCCACACCAGCCTGGATTATGTACACCAATCCCCATGAAAAACAAGTCAAAAAACTCCAATCAGAAAGGCAGGATGTAGTTAATCTTTCTTTCTCTACACTAGTATTTTTTTGAGGCCAGCCTTTAACTCTCTCAAGTGGCATTTTTAGGAAGCTATATAAGCTGATGAAAACATTGTCGTACTGACAGGACTGGTCCTGAAATTTACTTCTTTTTATTGGGCAGCATTTAGCATCCATTTGGTCTACAATTCTGGATGGACTCTCTTAATAGCATCCAGATCACTAGTGAGGATATTAAAATAACCCTCCAGTCCTCCCCCACATAGCCCTTTACCCGAGTTCCAACCTTGAGGCTGTTGAGACTGTTCACTTCCACCTGCCATCTATTTTGCACTCCCCTGCTCTGGTGCCTTGAATTATTTATGTATTTGTATCCCTGACTAGAATGTAAATTATTTGGCGGGCAGAGACCACGTTTCATTCACCTTTATATTTCTTAATTGCCCTTTGCACAAAGGTTTTGAGATATGATAAGCACTTGCTAAATAAATATTCAGTAAAGTAGGCCAAATTATACTGTCAGTGAACATTGGAGTCCCAATTATACAGAATAATGTTCATTGCCTTTCTAAAATTAATCCTAATTCAAGTTGTGTATTATAGTTTGATAAACACTCAGAACAAAAATTAATCTGAGATTATAAACATATTGGATATGTCTATATATATCCCATATTGTTGAATGAGGCTTTCCCTGGTCTAACACCCATATATTTGAGTTGACTTTAAAGAAGAAGATTTAAAAAAAGAATTAGGCATTTTCAATCTGTACTAACAAGATAACATTAAACTGCTATAAGCATATTTCATTAGATAGAAGTAAATCCCTAATTAGTTTAAGACTGTAACATGTTAAACAAATTATAATATTTATATTGTCAGATAATGCCATACTGAAGAAAAATTATCCATGTCAGCCAGATAAAAGTACAGCATATATTACTCAACTTCAGGGATTTAAGATATGAGAGCTAAAATATCCCTTAGCATTATTCAAGTGCAGGATGCCAGAAATTCGAGTGCCTACAGAGGTCAGGCCAGAAACCTAAATTCTTACAGTAGATGGGTAGAATACCATGCAGAGAGGTAGGACTTTCCTCACTAAAGGGAACTATCGTGTAAAAGTGTTCCTATTTCTCCACATCCTCTCCAGCATCTGTTGTCTCCAGATTTTTTAATGATCTCCATTCTAACTAGTGTGAGATGGTATCTCAATGTAGTTTTGATTTGCATTTCTCTAATGACCAGTGATGATGAGCATTTTTTCATGTTTGTTGTCTGTGGTGGGGAGCTAGGGGAGGGATAACATGGGGAGAAATGTCAGATATAGGTGATGGGGAGGAAGGCAGCAAACCACATTGCCATGTATGTAACTATGCAACAATCCTGCATATTCTTCACATGTACCCCCAAAGCTATAACACAATAAAATACATATATATACACATATACATATGTATATATAGAAACAACGATTGCCAGCTCCAGGTTATGGTTTGCCCATGGAAATAAAGCCTGGATATTGTCACAGAAGAAGAAAAGTTGCAAGTCTAGACACTCGTGAGAAACATCTTGAGTTTTAAATGGCTGCAAATTCTTTTTTTTTTTTTTTTTTGGTCAAAATCAAGTGTAAGCCAAAGAAAACCCATCTGTAGGTCAGATTTAGTTCCATAGGTCATTAGTTCCTAGATGAGCCAGACAATGTACATGATCTTTAAGGTACCATTGGACCTCAGATTGTGCTGGTACATATTTAGTTAGCAATTGAATATAGTGAGTAAGAATTCTTCCATATTTTCTGCCAGAGGTTGCTTATTTTACAAAATTATCGAGTCACATTTAAACAATACATTACAAGCTATTTTTGAGAAAAGAGAGGTATCTACAGAGAACAACTGATAGATTTAACCATATAAAAACTTGGCCAAATCTCAAGCACCTCCATGGAGTCACTCACAGATTTTCATCTTCACATTTGGTGTGTTTTCTAGGCTAGATCTATTCATCGAGACTGCTAAGTGAGATTTTGAAAAGAAAAAATAAACCGAAATGGAATCACTTATTCTGACCTCATGTTTTCTTTGGGTGTTTGAGAGGGATGTCATAACTGTAGCTATACAGCTGGAAATGTCTGGTGGCTTTAACACAAGAATTATTAATTTGTCGAGACTTACACATATTCACTTCTCCACACTTATATCGAGCACACTATATCCAAAAGTGGATGCCAATGAGCAATTAATGTTTCTAAATGCAGTTATATTCTAAAACCATACTGACATGTTAACATTTGGATAGCTGTTCAGTATTATGGATACACACACACACACAGTAATAGCAAGTGCTTATGCTGATGTCTTGGAAAATTCACATGCCAGAATCTAGAGAGGCTAGTTCTAATAGCATAAATTAGCTTAAGTGTTATGAATGATTTGATTAGTTAAGTTAGTTTGAAAAATAGAGAGATGTCAAAAAGCTCTTCAATCTTCCTTCAGATTATGCAAATCATACTTCCTTGACATCTCTTTTACAAGGAAGCAGTCTTTCCTAGCATGCCTACTCTTTCTGTAACTTTCCAGTAAATCCAAGTAATTTGATAATTAAATAACTCGATATTCTTTCAGTAAAACAGTCTCTGTGTACTTACTATATGGAAAGCTTTTCACGAGACAGTGAGAAGAAGGGTTGGATGTGACACGTGCCCTCAAGCACCTTAGAGAGTGAAAGGAGATTCCTAGAATAATGTGCAAGGCCCTTAACAATCTATATCCTTCTTTATTTAAAAAGCCTACATTATGCCAAATACAGCGGAGAAGATGGGGATGTTCTTGCCTTTACGGGACATAAAATGCCTCATAAAATTGAACAAATAATAAGGTAAACTCTAGTATACATAAAATTAAACAAATAACAGTTTTCAATTCCATAAAGGGTTACAAAGAAATCTAGAAGTTTGTAGGAGCTTCTTTGTCATCTCTTTAGCCTCTTCTCTTGTCATTACCTTCTTAAATTTTGTGTTCTGCCAGAATAGAACCGCCTATGGGTCCCTGTACACAACACGTTTCATGCCTTGATATCTTGCCATATGTCAATCTCTCTACTTGGAGTCTCTCAACTTTCTATGATTTGTCTACCTGTCAACTCTTATTCATCTTTTCAAAGCCATCTGTTTCAGACATCTCTCGTGCAGCACTTCAAAATCTCTCAGTAATTCCAATTACTGTAGCCACACTGTGAGGACTTTGACCAGCTTCATGCATGTGCATTGTGACAGTGACTTGTCTCACACTCCTCCCTGTGCCTCTCACTTTCCACATTCAATGCCCACATGCTCAAAATGCACAAGTGCCAGGAGTTAATGCTCTGATGGACAAACTCTGGGCAGTGTTAAGAAAGTTTGTATGCCTCCTCAGAGAATCCTCTAAGGAAAAGAGAAAGGAAATCAAAGGAGAAAAGAGGAGTGACCAGAGGAAAGAAGGGAGGGAGGGAGGAAGAAAGAATCAGCAAACATAGGAAAGAGGAAGAAAAAGGATGTGTACATAAATAATGAAGTCAGGCTAAGTCATGGTAGGTGCCATCTGAAAGATACTAACACAGAATGTGTACTGAGAATTGAGAACAAAATCCAAGAGTGATAATGTGAATCTAGTGTGATAACAGATGTGAGTCAAACATCACAGTAAAGTAAGAGTGGTAATCAGTAATTAGTAAGTGTTACTGGGCTGAGTGCAGTGGCTCATGCCTATAATCCCAGAAATTTGGGAGGCCAAGGCAGGATGATCGCTTGAGCCCCAGAGTTTAAGACCGACATAATGAGACTCTGTCTCTACAAAATAAATAAATAAATAAATTAGTCGGGCATGGTGGCATGTGCCTGTACTCCCAGCTACTCAGGAGGTTGAGGTGGGAGGATTGCTTGAGACTAGGAGTTTAAAGTTTACAGTAAGACATGTTCACACCACTGCACTCCAGCTTGGGTGACAGAGTGAGTCAAACCCTGTCTCAAAAAATATGTATAATAAATGTTATTGACTGGCTGGAAATTCTAGGTCTAAGAGAAAAACTATCATCCTGTGGTGTGAGTACATCTAGTGTGGCCAGTGGATCAGAGGAGAGGGAAGGATAAAGAAGCGTCATCAGTTCTTGGGATTTGCACAAAGTGGAGAAATTCTTAATTTCACCTCTTTGGGAGCTCTTTCAAAGATGGCACAGTGGCAGGAGGCCTGAGCCAGTGATAAGAGCATGGGGAGTGACAGAAGCTACTTAAGTCTTTATCTCAAGTGATAATACAATGCTATAAAAATGGGGCTAAAACTTCACAATAACCAGCATTTCAATAGAAATTCAAGTAGCTTTACTGCACTGGTAAAAAATCTGATTCTCCTTGCATTTTATCAGTTTTTGATTTTGTATTTACATTTAAAAAAAAACCTCTAGTGTTTTAGTTCTGAGCATCTACAGTGAGTGAAGAAGCTCACTTTTTAAGTGAATTTGTAAAGTGATAAATGTACAACATTTGGAGAAGCCTCTGGCAGTGATTCTCAAACATTATTGATACAATAAACACAAAGGAGATATTAAAATGCAAACTTCTAAGCCCTAGACTAGACCTTCTAAATCAGAATTTCAGGGATATGACCTAGGAAACTATATTCTTTTTTTTTTTTCTTGAGACGGAGTTTCACTCTTGTTGGCCAGGCTGGAGTGCAATGGTGCGATCTCGGCTCACTGCAACCTCTGCTTCCCAGGTTTAAGCAATTCTCCAGCCTCAGCCTCCTGAGTAGCTAGGATTACAGCATGCGCCACCATGCCCGGCTAATTTTGTATTTTTAGAAAAGACGGGATTTCTCCATGTTGGTCAGGCTAGTCTCAAACTCCCGACCTCAGGTGATCCACCCGCCTCAGCCTTCCATAGTGCTGGGATTACAGGCGTGAGTCCCTGAAGCTACCCTGTATTCTTAATATGTACCTATGTTATCTTGATAAAATCCTAAATTATTGGAACTTTGAAAAACATTGGCTTAAATAAGCATGCAAAATTAGTGTTAGTCGAAAGTATACATGTATTAGTCTGTTAAAGTAAACGTGTGCAAAGACTAACAGCTAATAACTTTTGCTATTCATTATAAGTAAGTGAAATATGTTTTCAAAGAAAGGAAACATCTTTGACTCTAGCATTAGCCTAATCAGAATGTAAGTCTGAAAAAAGTCTCTCTTAATTTAAAATGAAAATTTTAACTTCTCAACCCAAAGCACCATGACTTGGGTTATTATATTGCACAGAAAAAGTCTTCCCCCAAAACAGTAAATAGATACTTACTTGATCATTCTAGTAGATTCTCCACATATTCCTCCCCACAAGTAAGGTGATTATCTCCAGAAAGCTCAAGTTTACATCCCTGAGAAGGCAAAAGTAGTCTGTATCTTTAAATAACATTTTTTCCAGTTTCTTCCTGTCAAGAGTTAAAAAAAATGTATGACCTTGTTAAACATGAGTTATTTAATTCATTTACTTGGTTAGTTGTTTTGGCTTGATGATTTGGTTTAGTTTTGGCTTAGGAATTACAGCCTATAAGTGGGATGATTACCCATGCACATTTCTTCTTCAAACAAATGCTGCTCATTCTATTCTACAGAGTTAATCTTTCTTTGTCCTTGTATCCCAATTGTTAAAATGAGAACAAGATAATACTTGAGTATGGATTAATCTATGTAAAGCACTAGCCAAGTGCTAAGTAGTTTTGCTTTTGCTACTTATCTTCAATGAGAAATTATCTTAATGCCCTGTAGGTGACAGTAATTTGTTGAACTCTGGTGAGAAATTTAGCACAGTAAACACATGAAAGTGACATGTAACAGGAATAAGCATCATGGCCCCTTCCTTACAGATTGAATATTTGAATTGGATATTTATGTTCAAATTGTCTGAAAATATACTGAAAGTGATTTGACATCAAATTAATATGCTTATTAATTGGCAAAGATATTATCTTTAAAATTTTGTAAATTTTCTTTCTTGATAAAATAATGAGTAGAAATTTAAATATTATTCCTTTTATGCTTCCGTTTTATATCTCTCCTTAAATTCTTTATATCTATCTATCTATATCTATCTATATCTATCTATCTATCTATCATCTATCATCTGTCTTAGAACAGAGCCTTGAATGTTGTGGAAACAGGAAAGTACTGAGTACAATAAGACTTTTGCTTCCAAGAGCTATGGTCTTGCTACTCATAGCTGACTTACTTTCAAATTATTTCTTATTTCATAATAGCTACACAAGGTGGATGTACCAAAGACATTCTTTGCCATTTTAGTACAAACTTATTTTTGAACCCCCTTTTCTTATTTACATGACGTTGACCAAAATAGATTCAAAGAGTAAATGTACAGTTTTTTGTCAAATTGTTTCCTAATAAAATTAATTTGTAGACTGGAAGTAAAAGAAGAGTGAATGAGAGAGACATCAACGCTATCTGCATTATAAACTCCTAGAGAACATAAGAGAAGTTCTCCTAATTGTATAATCTTATTACTAGAAAGAATTTCTGTCTTGCATTTATGTACTCCTTCTCACTCATGCCATTTAGAAAACAAAGTGTGTATATTGCTTCTAGATTAAAAGGAGTAGTTTATATCAGACTAAATTTCTGTTAAAAATAACTATAAAAGCTGAATACAACAGACAACACAGATGTTGAAATCACCAAGCAGCAACTAAAGCAGCTATGATGTGAAGGATCATGACAACGAATAAAAAAACCTTAAGAGAAGTAAGCCCAACATCTACACATGATTTCCACTGAAGCATTTAATATTCTTTTTTTTTTTTTTTTTGAGACGGAGTTTCGCTCTTGTTACCCAGGCTGGAGTGCAATGGCACGATCTCGGCTCACCGCAACCTCCGCCTCCTGGGTTCAGGCAATTCTCCTGCCTCAGCCACCTGAGTAACTGGGATTACAGGCACGCGCCACCATGCCCAGCTAATTTTTTGTGTTTTTAGTAGAGGCGGAGTTTCACCATGTTGAACAGGACGGTCTCGATCTCATGACCTCGTGATCCACCCGCCTCGGCCTCCCAAAGTGCTGGGATTACAGGTGTGAGCCACCGCACCCGGCCTATCATTTGATATTCTTAACTTTCATGTGTATAGGGAAAAAGGCCAAGCACAACGTAGCTACTCAAAGATGAAATTTCTAAGCAGAGATTCTGGCAATCTCATTGGATTGGGCATGTTATCAACTGAATGTTTATGCCTCCCTCAAATTTATATGCTGAAGCTCCAACCTTCAATATAATGGTATTTGGAGACCTGGCCTTTGAAATGTAGTTAGAGAGAGATTAGGTGATGAGGTTGAGCCCTCCTGATGAGATTAGTAGCCTTATAAGAAGATAAAGAGAGACATCAATTGCTGTCCACATGCAAGCACTAAGGAACTGCCATGTAAACACATAGCAAGAAGATGACCTACAGAATGAGAGAAAATTTTATGATCTATCCATCTGACAAAGGGTGAATATCCAGAATCTACAAGAAACTTAAATAAATTTACAAGGAAAGAAACAAACAACCACATCAAAAAGTGGGCAAAGGGTATGTACACTTCTCAAAATAAGACATTTATGTGGCCAGTAAGCATATGAAAAAGGCGCATCATCACTGTTATTAGAGAAATGCAAATCAAAACCACAATGAGATACCACCTCATGCCAGTTAGAATGCTGATCATTAAAGAGTCAGAAAACAAAGGTGCTGGAGAGGATGTGGAGAAATAGGAACAATTTTACACTGTTGGTGAGAGTATAAATTAGTTTAACCATTGTGGAGGACAGTGTGGTGATTCCTCAAGGATCTAGAACCAGAAATATCAGTTGACCCAGCAATCTCAGTACTGGTTATATGCCCAAAGGATTGTAAGTCATTCTACTATAAAGACACATACACACATATGTTTATTGCAGCACTGTTCACAATAGCAAAGACTTGGAACCACCCCAAATGCCCATCAATGATAAACTGGATAAAGAAAATGTGGCACATATACACCATGGACTACAATGCAGCCATAAAAAAAAGGAAGAGTTCATGTCCTTTTCAGGGACATGGATGGCGCTGGAAACCATCATTCTCAGCAAACTAACACAGGAACAGAAAACCAAACACCACATGTTCTCACTTATAAGTGGGAGTTGAACAATGAGAACACATGGACACAGGGAGGGGAACATCATACACCAGAGCCTGCTGGGAGGTGGGGGGTTAGGGGAGGGATAGCATTAGTAGAACTACCTAAAGTAGACGATAGGTTGATGGGTGCAGCAAACCACCATGGCGTGTGTTTACCTATGTAACAAACCTGCACATTCTGCACTTGTATCCCAGAACTTAAAGTATAATTTAAAAAAATTTTGCATGGAATTTAAAAATATATATGTAGAGTTAAAACTTATAAAAAATGTGATACAAAAGACAAGAGAAAAATGAATGAAGTTACCATGTTTTAGGATTCTAGTGATACTGGAGAAGTAGTAAAAAATAATAAATTGTATTAACCTACAATGAGTTAAGGATGTACACAGTGATCTGTAGTGTAACTACTAAAAGGATAAGAAAAAATGTAACTGTTTTAATCCATTTTCACACTACTGTAATGATACTACCTAAAACTGGGTAAGTTATGAATAAAAGAGATTTAATTGACTTGCTGTTACACATGGCTGGAGAAACCTCACGAAACTTACAATCATGATGAAAGGTGAAGGGGAAGCAAGGCATATTTTACAGGGTGGCAGGAGAGAGAGTGTGTGTGTGTGCAGGGGAAACTGTCAATTTTAAACCATCAGATCTCATGAGAATTCCCTCACTATCTCAAGAACAACATGGGGGAAACTGCCTCCATAATCCAATCACCTCCTATCAGGCCCCTCCCTCAACATGTGGGAGCTTACACGTCAAGATGAGATCTGGATTGGGACACAGAGCCAAACTCTAACCACTTATTGGGAGGAAAGTAATAGAATAATAAAATTTTTTGATTAGTCAAAAAATAAGGCAAGAAAGAAAAAAAGGAATATAAATGTGTTAAATAGAACAAAAAGTAATTGTGTAAATAAACTTAAACATTAGTAATTATATTAAATGTAAATAGGCTACATACTTCTATTAAGACATTTTTAGAGCAGATTGAAAAACCCCTATAGCTATATGCTATTTACAAAATGAACACTTTAAAGACAAGAACTTATCTTCCAAGAAAAGAATGAAAAAAGATATACCACGTATGACTAACCAAAAAAAGCTGATGTGATGGTACTAATACAATATAAAGTACATTTTTAAGGGCAAAAACATTATTAGAAATGATGAGCAACATTTCACAAAGACAGAGGGTATATTAATCAATGTTATAACAATTTAAACGTTAATGTACCCAATGTTATAGCTTCAAAATATATAGGCAGAAATAAATAAGGTTAAAATAAGCAGATAAATTTATAGTCATAATGATTTAACACATTTCTCTCTATGTACAAAGAACAAGCAAACAAAAATAAACTCACTATAAGAATAGATTCTAAAATAATCATAAAACTGACCCAGTTAACATATGTAGAACACGGTGCACGACGACAGAATACTCATTTTTTAAAATACACATTTACCAAAATTTGTGTTCTTTCATAAAATAAACTTCAAGAAATTTCAATGATTTATGTCATTCAAAAAAATGACCATAATTGAATTAAACTACAATTTGATCACAAAAAGGTAATTTGAAATCCCCTGCTTGGTTCTTAAATAACGTACTGTTAAGTAATTTGTGGGAAAAAGTGGAAATAAGAACTATTTAGCTAAAAAACAATAAAGACATGTGTATGTGATACTTATGTGACATGGCTGAAACAGTGCTAAGAGTGCTAAGAGACATGTATACAGGATTAAATGCATATATTTGAAAGAAAGTCTCAAAATCATTCTAAGCTTTTTTTTTTTTTTTTTTTTTTTAGGGTCTCACTCTGTCATCTAACCTGGAGTGCAGTGGTATGATCATAGCTCACTGTGACTTCAGATTCTTGGGCTCAAGACATTCTCCTGCCTCAGTGTCCCAAGTAGCTAGGACTACATGTGCCACCATGCCTAGCCTAAGCTTCTGTCTTAAGAGATTTGGAAACAAAATAAAAACAATTTAACCCAAAGAAAGAGAAAAGAAGAAAGTATTAAAGATAAGAATAGAAATAAAGTAGAAAACACACATATAATAGAGAAGATAATTTAAGCCAAACTTTTATCCTTTGCAAAGATTAATCGTACCATCAACAATCCATGAATAAAACTAATCAAAAACAAATTGAGGAATACAGGAAATTACCAATAAAAGAAATGGCAAGAAGGGCATCGCTATCAATGCTACAGAGTTTAAAAGGATAATAAAAAGATACTATGAGAAACTTTATACAAATATTTAACAATATACATAAAATAAACAAATTCTTTGATAAATACAACTTGCTAAATTTGACCACAAAAATAATAAACCTGAATGCTTCTGTATCTATAAAAGAAATATAATTTATTATTGAAATTTTACCCTTAAACAAGACAAAACAAAAACAATAACAATAACAACAAAACCTAATTCCCAGTCCCAGATAGCTTCACTGGATATTTTTTCCAAATATTCAAAAAAGAAAGAAAACCAATCTCACAAAATTCTTCCAAGAATTTAAAAACTAGGGAATTCCTCTCTGTTATTTATGGGCCAGCACGTCCTTGATTTGAGAACCTGCAACAATATTACCAGAAAGGAAAAATACTACTATAGACAAAGATCCAGAAAAGAAAAATATAGATTACAAAGTATCAAAAGAAATTATTAGCAATTAAATTAAACAGCATGTAAAAAGACATACATCATGATAAAGTAGAATCTATTCTAGGTATCAATAATAGTGTGATATCAAAAAACCCATATATTTTGCCACATTAATAGGAAAGTATAAAAATTATATAATCTTGATAGACACAGAAATTATTTGATACAATTTGCCATCCACTGATGATTAAAAAACTCATAGTAAACTATGAATAGAAGGGAACTTTCTTAATTTGACAAAAAGTATTTTATAAAAAGCCTACAACAAACATCAGATTTAATAGCAAAATATTTAAAACTTCGCCCTTGAGATAAGAAATAATGTAAGGATGATGCTGTCACCACCGCTGTTTAACATTATATCAGAAACCCTACCTTGGGAAAGATCAAGAAAAAAGTAAAAATTTGTATATGCCTAATAACATGAATTTAAAATATATAACGGAAAACTTGACACTCTGTGGACAGATACACAATTATAGTCGATGCTTTTAACACATTTTTCTTAGCAACTAATAGAACAAGCAAATTTTTAAAAAACTTTAAGGATAGAAAAGACTTGAACAACATGGTCATTTAATTTGACCAAACTGACATTTGTAGAAACTGATGAAAATACATTTTTTTCCAGATGCCATGAAATTTTTACCAAAAAGGGAGTGTATGCTGTGCCATAAATCAAGTCTAATAAAATTTCAAAGGATTAAAATTATGTAGAATATATTCTCAGACAACAGTAGAATTAAACTAAATCAATAAGAAAAGATTTTCCAATTTATTGGATATCAGGTTATACACTTTAAAATAACTTGTGCTTTAAAATAAAAATCTTATTACTGACATTAGGAATAAAAATGGGAACATGGCTATAAATCCTAAAGATGTTGAAATGATAGTAAAAACAGCATTCATAATCTGAAGAAAATACACAAAGAAAACTATAGGCTCTGATTAAAAAAAAGTGATAACAATCCTACACTATACATTTCAAAGAAAAGAAAAATAAAGGATGCTTCCAAACTTGTTTTGTTGCCATGATATTAGAAGAATAGAAATTTACAGACTAATCTCTCTTATGAACATAGATAGAAACAAATATCTTAAACAAATCATTAGCCAACTGAGTACAATGAATAAAAAAAGATAATCATGACCTAGTAGGAATGAAAGGGATGTTTAACAACAGGAAATTAATCAATATTATTTTCCACATCAATAAACTCGCAGAGGAGGATTTAAATATAATGTTTTCAGAAATTGATAACTCTTGCAGCAAAAAACATAGCAGGACTGTAATAATATGAATAATGCATTTCATTAGCTTGACCTAGCACCTTTATGGAATTTAGCATCAAACAATAAAGGGTCTCAGCTATGTTCAAGCATACACAAATGAAACATTCCCTTGAGTTGACATTCTGTAACAGCACAATGGTCATCCCAATAGATCTCCAAGAGTTGCTATCACATAGAACATAGTCAATTGTTAAAATCAAGTAAATAAATAAGAAATTAATTAACACTTAAAAACAAATTTATTTAAAAGCAAAGCAACATTTAACAACTTGTAAGTAAAGAGATAATCATAACATAAAATATAAAATAGTTTTAAACAAAAAAGTATAAAAGTTGTGTGATGCATTTGTTTTATAAATATGATAAATAAATAGGATAAGGTTTCAAGTCAAAAAGCTAAATAAAAAGCACAAACAGAAAGAATGTAAAAAAAAAAGGTAAAATCAGAAATTAATGAAATAAAAAATGAAAGAGAAGAAATTATCAAATGTAAAAAGCTGATTGAGTAATTAATAAAACAGACATATGTAAAAAAATTTAATTGAGAAAAGGAGAGCAATCTCAAATAAATACCAAAAGGAATATGAGAAGAAAAATATTACAAGTACAGTTTAATTTAGAATATATATAGAGGATACGATGAACAATTTTTGCTAATAAATTTAAAGATTTGGATAAGGTACAAAATATAAAACACATAAATGATAAAACTGACAAAAGGAGATTTTTTTATATTGACAGATTGAAAACTTAAAAAAATTGAATTAATAGTAAAACATATCTCCAGCAGTTTTATAGGTGAATTCCTTCAAATCTAAATGGAAAAGGTAATTCCTTTTACATGTAAACGTTCAGAAAATAGAAAAACAGAAGTAAGTTGTGTAACTCATTTTTTAAGGCAACAATTATAGTCCAGCATTACTAACAAACAGAGATATACAAATGCTACATTTAGCATTTAGCAAGATCAATTAGAATTGAGCATAGTACTACATATATAAAAATTTGAACAAATAACATTTATTCTAAAACATTAATTCAGCATTATGGATCTATTAACGTAATTTATCAGATTTATAGGTTTAATGGAACTATGGGAAAAGGTTGGCAAAAAAGAGAATTCAATTTGAAAATAATATTTAATTTATTTTATACTTTAAAAACATCTGAAGCAATTATGACAAAACCTTATCCCACCTGAGTGTGGGTACGTCTGCCTTTACTATATTGTTCTCTGTAGTTTCCCAATTTTGTAATTTTACAGCCTATTCTCTACTAGATTGCAGCAAGATTTTCAACACTATCAATAGATAAAGCTATTTCTCATTGAAGAAATCCTGTAAAAATCAACCTCCTACTCTTTTGACCCATTCAATTACAATGGGGCTTTTGCCTTTGCTCATAAAAAAAAAAAAAAAAAAAAAAATTAAAGCCATCTTTATTGCTGTGAATAAGAAAATCAGATCAACCTTAAAGGTCATAAGTGACTTTCTCTGAGGTTCCTTTGTTCTTAGCTCAGTTCAGGGATTTAAATTTACACCTCTCTTTCCGTGAGAAAGAAGAGCCTATTTTCCTCTGGGAAAGCACTGCTTTGTGTGCTATGAGGAAACAGCAGCTCACAGTACCTCAGTTAGGTTGTGAGGTAAGATGCTGCAGCTTGCAATGTGGCAGCCCCCTTCTCTTTAAATATAGGTATTTGATTCCATTCAAGGCCACTGGCCTCATATAAAACTGCCTCTGAGCCAGTGTCAGAGATATTCATCTCCACATGATCTGCTTTCACCTGACACACCATCTGTCTCTCTCCTTAGAGAGACACAGAGGAAAAGCAAAGGTGGAATTTAATCACCAAGGTCTCTAGGCTATGGAACTCCCAACTTGCTGAGATTCAGCTAAAAGCCTGCATTTCTTTGCTGTGAGAGGAATAATCATTTTTGCACTTAACTGAAATTGGGTCTTTTTAAAAAATGGTTGATTCTCTCATTCATCAACATCATTGAATTAAACTAAAACGATGATGTTGATGATAGCACTAATTTCAGCAAAAACAAGAAGTATTAGTCATTTTCATTATCTTCAGTCTTACTAGGATTATTTGCATGATTTAGGTTTCTACTCTTGATTGAAGATGGTCCAAGAGCATTGAATAGGATAATGTACCTAAAAATCTAGCACAGTGGTTGACTCAAAGTACACGTTCACTATGTTACTTTATAGCTTCTACCCCCAACCCCATCCAGAACTTCTTCGATTTGTAAGAGTTCACAAAAGGTTGGATTAAAAGACAGGTTGCAGGGTCACTGAGGGATTTTGGAGAAGACAAGTAGCCTTTGAATTGGCTTCATGATAGTTTTAGATGAATCTGGGTTATCCTAGGATATACTGCCCCTAGACTCAAGTGATAGGGAAGCTTCACATGAGTCTTAATATAGGGTTAGGGAAACTTTTTCTGTAAAGGGCAAGATAGTAGATATTTTGGGTTTTGTGGATCACTTGGGATCTCTGTCATCTATTCTTCATTGCTTTGTTTTTTGTTTGTTTTTACAACTCTTTAAAAATGTCAAACCATTCAAAGGATATATAAGAACAAGCTGTGGGCTAGATTTGGCCTGCAGACTGTTGTGACTGATCCCTACTGGAAATGATCCCCATCTGGTTATTTCATGGTTGGTCCTTGCAGCAAAGGGAATGTGCCCTCCTAGTGTTCATAACATGCTTCTAGACTTTGCCCTATGTTCCAAAGAATATTATGCTTAAATGACACATAGCTCGCTTCTAGGTCCCATACTGGATTCTTCATCAGCTTATTCCTCAAAAGGCTTGACTGGTGGAGGATGAAGATAGAGTAGGAAGAGATGGGGATGAACTGTGGGGAAGTATCCTGAGGTTAGCATTCATGCTACCTTGTTCTGGTCTGGAATTCCAAGATGTCTGAGAATTTTAAATTTAAAACTTGCTTTAGGACAGGTGCAGTGGCTCAGACCTGTAATTCCAGCATTTTGGGAGTCCTAAGCAAATAGATAGCTTGAGTCCAGGAGTTTGAGACCAACCTGGGGAACAAAGTGAGACCCTTATCTGTACAAAAGATACAAAAAATTAGTTATGCACGGTGGCATGGACCTGTAGTCCCAGCTACTTGGGAGGCTAAGCTGGAGGATCCCTTGAGTCTTGGGAGCTTCAGGCTGCAGTAAGCCATGACTGTGCCACTGCATTCCAACCTGGGTGACGACAGAGTGAGACCCTGTTTCAAAAACAAACAAATGAACAAACACCCTGGCCTTAAATGTTATTTAGGTGCATCTTTCAATGGAATATAGAACTTTATTTTGATTAATAGTTTGTTAGTTTATATTTACAATTCAAAATATTTACATAGGCCTTTATTTGTACTCCTACTCTGAGCTGCACAGATATTGAGAGCAAACGTGTCCCAGGATATCCAGTACCCTTTCTTTGAAAAAAACCCCAATTCCTAAGTTACTCTCAGGGTATTCATAATAAGTCTATTGTGGATATATATTCCCAACAGTTGTCCTTTGCATAAATTATACCCAATCAGAGAGGCTAGAACTGAGCCAATCTCTATATTCCACACTTTTGTCCCAGAAGTTTCATCTTAGTATATGCAACCTAAGAGTCAATATTCTCAGATTCTTTATTCAGTGTCACAAACTCAAATGCCTGCATAAAGAAGAGGGAAAGTGTTACAAACTCAAATGCCTGCATAAAGGAGAGGGAAAGCACCTTCTAAACAGGGCAGCTACCATTCACCTCCAGTGACTGCTATCATAGAAGAACACTGGCCCAGTGTTAAAAAAACTCCAAGTTTCTTAAAAAGCTGGAAATCTGAGTTTGTATATAAAATTTCCAAATGTTTAAAAGTTGACACTAATTTACATTTTAAAAGTTTATGTTGGTCAAGCAAACCTCTTTGTAGGCTGGATTTAGTCTTCAGAATAACAGTTTGACTTTCACCTTAATGCTTTCTGAGGTATTTCGATGGTTAATTCTATGTGTCAACTTGACTATACCAAAGGGTGCCCAGATGAAACATTATTTCTCACTGTGGCTGTAACAGCATTCCTGGATGAGATTAGCATTTGAATCAGTGGACTCATTAAAGTAGATTGCCCTTTCCTATTAGATGATGTATGTGATCATCATTTAATCTGCTGAGAGCCTGAATAGAACAAAAGGTAGAGAAAGGAGTGCTACAGTTTGAATATTGTCCCCTCTAAATCTCATGTTGAGCTGTAATCCCAAATGTTGGAGGTGGGGCCTGGTGGGAGGTGATTGGATCATGGGGATAGGTTTCTAATGAATGGTTTAGTGCCACCCACTTGGGCTGTCCTCATAACAGTGAGCGAGTTCCCATGAGATCTGGCTGTGTGGCATCTTCCTCCTCTCTCTCCCTCTCTCTTGCTCCCACTCTCACCATGTGATGTTCCTGCTCCCACTTCACCTTCTACCATGATTAAAAGCTCATTGAAGCCTCCCCAGAAGCTGAGCAGATGGAGGTGTCATGCTTCCTGTACAGCCTACAGAACCATGCACCAATTAAACCTCTTTTCTTTATAAATCACCCAGTCTCAGGTATTTCTTTAAGCAATGTAAGCAATGGCCTAATACAGAAAATTAGCACCAGGAGTGGGATATTGCTGTAAAAATATCTGAAAATGTGGAAGTAACTTTGGAACTGAGTAACAGGCAGAGGTAAGAAAATTTTGGAGGGGCCAAAAGAAGACAAGAAGATACGGGAAGATTTGAAATTTCTTAGAGACTAGTTAAATAGTTGTGAGCAAAACGCTGATAGCAATATGTACAGTGAAGTCCAGGTTGATGGGGTCTTAGATGAAAATTAGGAGCTTATTGGGAACTGGGGCAAAAGTCACCCTTCTTAGACCTCAGCAGAGAACTTGGCTTCACTGTGTCCATGCCTTAGGGATCTATGGAAGTATGAACTTAAGAGTGGTGACTTAGGGTATGTAGTGAAAAAAATTTCTAAGCAGCAGTGCATTTGAGATGTGTTCTGGCCACTCTAACAACCTTCATTCAGATGTGGTAGCAAAGAAATGACTTAAAGTTGGAAGTTACATTTAAAGGGGAAGCAGAGCATAAAAGTTTAGAAAAATGGGCAGCCTGGCCATGTGGCACAGAAAGAAAAAGCAGTCTGGAGAGGAATTCAAGGGGGCTCTGAAGCAACCACTTGACAGAGATATTATGCTGACTAAAAAGGAGTCACGTGCTAATAACCAACACAATAGGGGAAAAGGCCTTGGAGGCGTTTTAGAGCTCTTTGAGGCAGTTTCTTCCACCACAGACCTAGAGGCCTAGGAGGAAAGAATGGTCTTGTGGGTCAGACCCAGGGCCTGGTGCCCTGTGCATCCTTGGGACATTGCTCTCTGCATCTAGGCTACTTCAGCTTTGGGTCAAAGGGGCCCAGATACAGTTCTTGCCATGTCCCCAGAGGGCACAAGCTGTAGACCTTGGAGGCTTCCACACGATGTTAGACCTGTAGGTTCTCAGAATGTAAAAGTGAAGAAGGCTTGGGACCTCTACCTAGATTTCAGAGAATATGTGGAAAAGCCAGGCAGAAGACTGCTGCAAGGGCAGACTCCTTACAAGGAATCTCTCTAGGGAAGTGCAGAGGGGATCTTTGGGCTTAGAGGCCCTACACAGAGTCCCCACCAGGGAACCATCTAGTAGAGCTGTGGGAAGGCGGCTGCCACCTTCCAGACCCTAGGATGGTAGATTCACCAGGAGCTTGCACCCTGCACCGGGTATAGACAAAGACTCCATAAAACATTTGAAAAGTATATTCTGAGCCAAACATGAGGGCCATGACTCATGACACAGTCCTAGGAGATCCTGAGAACATGTGTCCAAGGTGGTCAGGCTAAAGCTTGATTTTATACATTTTAGGGAGAAATAAGACATTGATCACTACATTTAAGATGTATGCTGGTTTGGTCTGGAAAGGGGGGACAAGTTGAAGTGGGGACTTCAAGATGTCCCATCCAAAGATGGTCAAGAATTTTCTAATTGGCAATTTGTTCAAAGAGTTATTATCTAAAAACCTGAATTCAATAAAAATAAGTATCTGGGTTAAGATAAGGGGTTGTGGAGACCCAGGTTTTATTTTGTGTGTGTGTGTATGTGTGTGTTTGTGTTTGTGTGTGTGTGTGTGTGTGTGTGTAGAGACAATGAGAGAGAGAGACAGAGAGAGAGAAATATATATATGTATCAGTTTCTCTGGAAATCTCAGGTTTCCTTCAGGGGAAGCTTCTCTCCTGTTCTTATTAATCCAGTGTGTAACCTTTTCATGTACACTCTATGAGCTATAGATATAATGGAAATAACATATAATAATGAGTTGGGAGACTTAGGTTCTAAGTCCTGAATTGTCTTCACTATTCTGTGAGAAGATCTGGAACAAGTTGCATTTAATAGTCCTTCATTCTCTGTGCTAAAGAGATTGGTTAGGTGATGTTTTAGTTTTCATCTAGCTTTTGTATTTTCAATTTTATTATAGTTAGATATGTGACTTAAGAAAAATTTAAACATGCTAAACTTTGTTTTATAGCATTGTACCACCTTAACAGTTAGAATAAACTTATAATCTGTTTATCATACTTTTTTTCAGATCTATATATAGCAACAGACATTTGTTAAAACTGTGAATTTTCAAGTCATGGCAATACAAAATTATTAACATCAAGTGTCAATAAGAAATGTCACCTTTATGTTCCCATTTCACACATGCAGAATATTTTCTTTTATTATAAACAACTCCTAATGACCAGAAAGCATTAGCATTCCCCACTTTTGTCCCAGCAGGGAAAATGCACCAAGGATACACAACAGGTAATTTATGACAACACATTTTACATATTGTTTCCTATATTTTGTTCTCAAGAGTAACCTGTGCACAGCACCTCCTGGTTCCTCTGTTGCTAGGATAGATTGTTAGACTCAAGTAATCCTGCAAGTGTAACGGTGTTGACTCTATTTTTAGAGATGTGATAATGTGCCAGAGGGATGGGTCACAATCTAACAGCAAAACAGGACACAGAGATTTTTAAAATCCTGAACTTCCAGGTGATGCCAGAGAACAGCTTTGGAAATAGAAGATTTGGTAGACATCCAAGGCCAGTTTCTACAACTAATTATGAGCAATGCCACCAAACACTCTATTTCTAATTTCAAGCAGTTTTTTTCCTTTTAAAAACGTTATTGAGATATAATTTACACGCCATAAAATTCACATATTTTTAGGGGTACATTTCAGTGAAATTCCGTATATTTAGAGAGTTGTACAACCATCCCCAAAATGTAATTTTAGAACATTTCCAGCACCCTAAAAAGAAACGTTACATTCTATTCCCACTCCCAGCCCCAGGCAACCACTAATCTACTTTCTGTCTTGATTTATGTGTCTTTTCTTGACATTTCATGTAAATGAAATGATGTAATATAAGTAATTTTGTTTGCCTTCTTTCACTTAGCTTAATGTTTTTCAGGTTTATCCATGTCATAGTACTTTTTTTCTTTGTATTACTGAATAGTATTCAAGGATATATCGCATTTTGTTCACCTGTTCATCAGTTGTTTGGCATTTGGGTTGCTTCCACTTCTTGGCTATTGAGAATAATGCTGTCATGAACATGAATGTATGAGTCTATATATGAGAACAAGTCACTTTTGACTTGATAGTTAAAAAATTGAGGTTTGTAGCTAAGTTAGCTTTTTTTTGGTTGTCATATAATACATTTCAGGGAAGTAAACAAATATCCCTGTAAGTACCACTCACTTCCAACCTGTTGGCAAAGGTGAAAAAAATGAATTTTCAGAAATGAAATAGGCAGAGGGGAGTAACCTTGGGGGCAGCCCCGGCAGTTTGCTAGGCATGGGGACATCATTTGTCAATTGTGTTGCAGAATAAAAAGGTTGAGAGTGGTTCTATTCAGTAACTAATTCGGCTCCACTCATTTCTGAAGGATTTGTCTCTGAATGGACAAGAGAATTTTTCAGTGGACCTGCAATGGGAACGCTTTGGTTCTAGGCTGTTTCTTTGTTTTTTCACTCAAAGCCAGGTCTAAGAATGACACTTTCCCTTTATAGATGTTCAAGGAAGCTAGCATTCTATTGTCTTCTTTTTACAGATCCTACTAGAGATTTCTCTCTCAACCTTCCTCTTTCCCTAATCTAGAGATGACTGTGGAGCAGAAGTCTCACTAGATTTTCTCCCTCTGCTCCTGACTTAGGGTTTTTTAAATTAACTTCAATAGGTAATGAGAATGAAAAACAAAGCAATGTAGGCAGTGGCAACATTACCTCAGGACGGATAGTATCGTAATAGTAATCATTCTCTGAGATGCAATAAAATATAAAGAAGCGCTTTCCTGTCTTATTCTAAAATATCCCTGGCAACTTAGGCATTTTCTCCTTTTTAATGATTTCTGGCCAGTACTCTCATTCTTTTTTTCCTCGGAGTGGACCTTCCCCTCTCCAACCATTGTTCTTTCAGCACTCTTTTCTTTTCTTTTTTTTCTTTTCTTTTGAGATAGAGTTTCACTCTTTTTGCCCAGGCTAGAGTGCAATGTCATGATCTTGGCTCACTACAACCTCTGTCTTCTGGGTTCAAGCGATTCTCCTGTCTCAGCCTCCCAAGTAGCTGAGATTACAGGCATGTGCCACCACACCTGGTTAATTTTGTATTTTTAGTGGAGATGGGGTTTCACCAGATTGGTCAGGCTAGTCTCAAACTCCTGACCTCAGGTGATCCGCCCACCTTGACCTCCCAAACTGTTGGGATTATAGGCGTGAGCCACTGCATCCAGCCCAGCCCTTTATTTTAACAGTCCTTCTCTTTAGCACCCAAGACTGAAAAAGACAGATATAGGACAGATGCATGAATTGTCTGAGATTTCTTAGCTCCAGTGGATAATGGGGACCCCAGGTGAAGCTCAATCTTTTGGCTTTATTGTTCATTCTGATTATTCCTGCCACGTCTCCAGTAAATTCAGAAAAAAATTCAATATGGTTAATCACAGACTGTAATCCAAACATCTTTGATTGTCCAATTGTCAGCTTATGCTTTGAACACTGCCAGAGGTTACAGTGATTTTTGGTGGCAGAGGGTGGGGGTCAGCAATGACTTTTAAAGCCTAGACTTTCTCCCTAAAGTCTTTTGTTAAGAAGACTTTGGGTGAAAACTGATTACAGCCCTGATGATGCTCCATGCCTGGGGCCAGTCATTGCCTGTTGCTTCTTCCCTGTGCTCCACAGTCATTCTAAACACAACACACAAGTCAGAAATCTGCCTTTGCATTAGAAGGGAAGAATCCTTCAAACTTCCCAGAATTTCAATGGTCATAATGGCATCTTTAATAGGGGCAGAGAAACTAGCTAGTTAAGAATATTTGACATGCCAGATTAAATTTCCTTTAAATACAAGTCCAAACTGTAGTGAGAGATATTATAATAATATTACCTTACTATGGTACAATGACATTGGCAGAGAGGTTTTGTGTTCGCTCCCCTCTTTTTAATTTTTATTTAATTGGACTTCCTTTGGTTATTTTGTCAGTCAGGTCTGTGGTTGAGTGTTGGCTCAACTGAGCTGCTGCAGAGCCTTTACAAGATTCTAAGATTAATAAATAGGGTGATCAGTTGTCCTGGTTTGCTTGGGACTGAGGGATTTTCTAGGACATGAGGCTTTCTGTGTGAAAAGTTGGAGTCTCAGGCAAATGGACAAGTTGGTTACCCTATTAAAAACATGAAGCATTGGCCAGATGCAGTGGCTCATGCCGGTAATCCCAGCACTTTGGGAGGCCAAGGCAGGCGGATCACCTGAGGTCAGGAGTTAGAGACCAGCCTGACCAACATGGAGAAACCCCGTCTCTACTAAAAATACAAAATTAGCCAGGTGTGGTGACACATGCCTTTAATCCCAGTTACTTTGGAGGCTGAGGCAGGAAATCACTTGAACCCAGGAGGCAGAGGTTGTGGTGAGCTGAGATCGTGCCATTGCACTGTAGACTGGGCAACAAGAATGAAATTCCATCTCAAAAACAAACAAAAAACAAAAAAATAAACAAAAACAACCCATGAAGTATTAAATGATATCTATCTACAGGTTGTGGTGATGATTCTGAGCCAATAATAGAAAGCCTAGTAAAAATAAGTTTTAAACAATTGAAAATTGGTTTTATTCAATTCACTTTCACAGTCTTTCTACTTGGTTTTTTCTCCAGTTGACATCTGCTTCAGTTGGTGAATTAAACCTTCCAGAAGACCGGAATCATATCAGTATGATTTTTTCAATGAAGATTTTAAAAAAAGTTTTTAAGTTGCGGCAAAATGTACAGAACATAAAATTTATAATTTTGACCATTTGAAAATACACAGTATGGTAGTGTTGAGTACATTCACATTGCTGTGCAGCCAATATCTGGAACTCTTTTTATCATGCAAAGCTGAACCTCTTCACCCATTAAACAACAACTTCCTGGCCAGGCGTGGTGGCTCAAGCCTGTAATCCCAGCATTTTGGGAGGCTGAGGTGGGTGGATCACAAGGTCAGGAGTTCATGACCAGTCTGGTCAATATGGCGAAACCCTGTCTCTACTAATCATACAAAAATTAGCCGGGCATGGTGGCGCGCACCTGTAGTCCCAGTTACTCAGAAGGCTGATGCAGGAGAATAGCTTGAACCCGGGAGGCGGAGGTTGCAGTGAGCTGAGATTGTGTCACTGCACTCCAGCCTGGGTGGTAGAGTAAGACTTTGTCTCAAAAAAAAGAAAGAAAAACACAACTTCCCACTCCCCGCTCCCCCTTCCACCTGGGAACCACCATTCTACTTTCTGTCTCTATGAATTTGATGTTAGGTACTTCATATAAGTGAAATAATGCAGTATTTGTCTTTTGTGACTGGATTATTTCACTTTTCATGTCTTCAAGGTTCATCCATGTTGTATCATGTGTCAGAATTTTTTCTTTCCTTTTGGCTGAATAATAGTCCCATATATGTGCATATATAGTGTATGTATAATAGTGTATATCTATACACACACACACACATATACACACACACATCCACCATATTTTGTTTATCCATTTATCCACAAATGGACACTTGGGTTATTTCTATCTTTAGCTATTGTGAATTATACTACTATGAACACAGGTGTGCAAATATCTCATTGAGATCTTGCCTTTAATTCTTTTGGGTATATACCTACAAGTGGAATTTCTGGATAGACTTATGCTTCCTAATCTTTAATGCACATACAAATAACCTCAAAACCTTGCGGAGACACAAACTCTTATTTGATAAGAGTAATAACAGAGATTCTGTGTTTGTAAAAAGCACTCAGGTGATGGCCATGAGACTGTGGGGGAGGCTACACTTTGAGATGCAAGGGCATAGAAGAGAGTAAAGTAGCTTAGAAGTGAAGAGACTTGAGTTATATATGATTCTGCCCTGCCTCTAACTGGTGATATAACCATGGGTGTCACCTAAACTCTCTGGGCCTATTACACTATTTTAAAAGTGAAGGGCTTGGACTAGATGACTTATAAGGCCGTTTTCTTCTCTGGTACTCCTTGATATCACATCTGCCTAGGAGGTTTTATTTTATTTTATACACTTGCAATAAAATACATGAAAAATAACTCATGTGCTGTAGAACTGGAAGGACGGCTGTGGGTCTGGAGAGCCATGACAATTAGATCAATAATTATAAATTATCAGACCAATGAGGAAAAAGAAGAGCAAATAGATTTGCATAGAAAGTGGCGCCTTCCCCACTCTGTCAGTTCATATTTATGAAGGTATTTATCGACTTCACCCTAGACTACTGTGGCAGCCATTTCTATTTAAGAGAAGAGGATGCAGAACAATTTTATGGTGAACTATAGGGGAAAAAGCTTTCATCTGAACTTCATTAAAAGGAGAGTGCCTCTAGTTACATGTAGCTTCTGATTCAAGGACAAGCAAGGTGAAGGAAAATGAACTGAAGACTACAGCAGCGTTGTACTGGTAAGTGCTTTGCAATCAGCTGGGAGAGGGAGACACTGATTTGTACTATTCACCGATGTGTGAATCATCCCACACATCTACTTTTCATTGACCAAAACAACACCAATGGGTTAACACAATTTCTGAAATTTTAGCAATCAGCTTTCATAAGCTATTGTAAGTCAGCTCTAACACAGTACTGAAAAGTAAGTTTTCTGTAATTGCCTTATTGAGATTAGATAGAAAAAGCTTTTCTAATAATCTCATTTTCCCCACTATTGCAGTAGTCCTCAATTCTGGCTGAATATTAAAATAATCAGGGTAGCATTTTAAAAACAATAATGACCAGGCTCCATCTCAACTCAACAAAATCAGAATTTTGGGGGGGTAGAAGCAAAGGGAAAAAACTCCCCCAGGGAGTTTTAAGGTGTAGCAAGGCACACAAAACAACCAGAAAATGAATAGCAAAATGGCAGGAGTAAGCCTTTACTTACCAATAACAACACTGTATGTAAATGAAATAAATGCTCATTCTACAAGGCCAGTATTACTATGATATCAAAACCAGAAAAAGACACATGAATAAAAGCAAACTACAGGCCAATATCCCTGATAAGCATTAATGCAAAACCTCAACAAAATACTGGCAAACTGAATTCAACAACACATCAAAAAGACCATCCTGACCAAATGGGATTTATCCAAGGGATGCAAGGATTGTGCAACATATGCAAATCAATCAATGTGATACATCATATCAGCAGAATGAAGGACAAAAACCATATGATCATTTCAATGATGTAGAAAAAGCATTTGATACAATTTAATGTCCCTTTGTGATAAAAACCCTCAAAAAACTGGGTATAGAAGGATACCCAGAAAGAATAGAAAGAACGTACCTCAACAAAATAAAAGCCATATACAACAGATGTATAGCTAGTATTATACCGAATGAGGAAAAACTGAAAGCCTTTCCTCTAAGATCTGAACCATGACAAGAATGCCCGCATTTACTACTATTATTCAACATAGTACTGGAAGTCCTATTTGAGAGCAGACAAGAGAAAGAAATGAAAGGCATCCAAATTGGAAAGGAAGGAGTCAAATTATCCTAGTTTGTAGATGATATGATCTTATATTTGGAAAAAAACTAAAAATTTCACGGAAAAACTACTGGAACATATCAACAAATCCAGTAAAGTTGCTGGATACAAAATCAACATACCAAAAATCAGTACCATTTCTATATGCCATCAGTGAACAATCTGAAATAGAAATCAAGAAATTAATCTCTTTTGCAATAGCTACACACAAAACAAAATAACTAGGAATGCACTTAACCAAAGAAGTGAATGATCTCTGTAATGAAAACTATAAAACATGGATGCAAGGAATTGAAGAGGAAATCAACAAAAATGGAAAGATATTTTATATTTATGGATTGGAAGAATTAATACTGTTAAGATGTTCATACTGCTCAAAGCAATCTACAGATTCAGTACAAGCCCTATCAAAATACCAAAGACATTCTTCACAGAAATAGAAAAAAAATTCTAATATTTAAATAGAACTACAAAAGACCCAGAAGAGCCAAAGCTTTTCTGAGGAAAAAAAATAACTGGAGGAGTCACATTCCAGACTTCCAGTTACTTTAGAATTATAGTAACCAAAACAGCATGGAACTTGCATAATAACAGACACACATATCAATGGAACAGAAGTAAATCCATACATCTACAGGGAACTCATTTCTAACAAAGGTGCCAAGAACATACTTTAGGAAAAGGATAGTTTCTTCAATAAATGGTGCTGGGAAAACTGGATATCTTACATGCAAAAGAATAAACCTAGACCACATCTCTTGCCATGCACAACAATCAAATCAAATTGGATTAAAGACTTAAGTCTAAGACCTCAATCTATGAAACTACTAAGATAAAACACTGGGAAACTCTAGAAGACACTGGAGTGGTCAATCTTGAGTAGTACCCCACAAGTGCAGGTAACCGAAGCAAAAACAAACAAATGGCACCATATCAAGTTAAAAAGCTTCTGCACAGCAAAGGAAGCTATCAACAAAGCGAAGAGAAAACCCACAGAATGAGAGAAAATATTTTCAAACTACCAATCGGACAAGATTGATACGTAAGAAGCTCAAGCAATTCTATAGGAAAAAATATCTAATACTCTGATTAAAAAATGGGCAAGTGATCTGAATAGACAATCCTCAGAAGAAGACACACAAATGTCAAACAGGTGTACAAAAAGGAGCTCAACATCATTGATCATCAGAGAAATGAAAATAAAAACTACAATGAGATATCATCCCACCCCAGCTAAAATGGCTTTTATCCAGAAGACAGGCAATAACAAATCCAGGCGAGGATGTGGAGAAAAGGGAAGCTTAGTACACCGTTGGTGGGAATGTACGACCCATTAGAGAGAAGAGTTTGGAGGTTCCTTAAATAACCAAAAATAGAGCTACCATATGATCCAGCAATCCTACTGCTAGGTCTATATCCCCAAAAAGAAAATCATTACATCAAAGAGGTATCCACACTCTCTGTATTTATTGTAGTACTACTATTCACAATAGCCAAGATTCGGAAGCAATGTGGGTGTCCATCAACAGATGAATGGATAAAGAAAATGTGGTACATGTACACAACAGAGTTCTATTCATCCATAAAAAATGAGATCTGGCCTGGCATGGTGGCTCACACTTGTAATTCCAGCAATTCAGGAGGCTGAGGCAGGAGGATCACTTGAGGTCAGGAGTTCTGTCGAGACCAGCCTGATCAACATAGTGAAACCCCATCTCTACCAAAAATACAAAAGTTAGCTAGGCATGGTGGCACAAGCCTGTAATCCCAGCTACTCGGGAGGCTGAGGTAGGAGAATTGCTTGAACCCAAGAGGCAGAGGTTGCAGTGAGCAGAGATTGTGCCACTGTAGTCCAGCCTGGGTGACAGAATGAGACTCCATCTCAATAATAATAATAATAATAATTAATAATAATAATGAGATCTTGTCATTTGCAACGTAGTTGAAACTGGAGGAAATTAAGTTAAATGAAATAAGCCAGGCACAGTAAGACAAACTTTGCATGTTCTCACTTATTTGTGGGAGCTAAGATGTAAAACAATTGAAATCATAGAGATAGAGAGTAGAAGAATGACTACCAGAAGCTGAGAAGGGTTGTGGGGTGGGGGAAGTGGGGATGGTTAATGGGTACAAAAATATAGTCATATAGAATAAATAAGATATAGCATTCGATAGTACAATAGGGTAACTATAGTAAACAATTTATTGTACATTTAAAACTAACTAAAATAGTATAATTGGAATTTTTCTACAAAGAAAAAATTCTTGAGCCCATTTATCCTGATGTAATTATTATTCATTGTATGCCTGTATCAAAATATCTCATGTATCCCATAAATATATACATTTACTATGTACCCACAAACATTTAAAAAATATTTTTAAACTGTGGTATATTCATACAATGGCATGCTATTCAGCAATAAAAAGGAATAAACTACTGATACACCCCACAACACAGGTGAATCTAAGAAACGTGTTGCACCAAAGAAGCTCCATACAGAATAGTATACATGTACGATTCCAGTGATAAATTTTGCCAGATAACTCCATAATCAGTTATGATCAAGGTAATGAACATACACCCGATCCTCTAAGTTTCCTTGTGCCCTTTTCTATTTTCTTCCTTATGCCACTACCTGTCCCACCACTCCTCCTTAGACAATCACTGGTATTTCTGCCATAGACTAGTTTGTATTCTCTAGAGTTTCACATGAATGAAATCGTACTATATGTAATACTTATTTGGCTTCTTTTAATCATAATAATTATTTAAGATGTATCAATGTTCCATATGTTAATAAATTTGTTTTGTTTTGTTTTAATTTTTGAGACAGGGTCTAGCTCTGTTACCAAGGCTGGACTGCAGTTGTGAGATCACGGCTCACGGTAGCCTTGATCTCCTGGACTGAAGTGATCCTCCCACCTCAGCCTCCCAAGTAGCTGGTACCATAGGTGCATACCACCATGCCTGGCTAATTTTAATTTCTTTTTCTTTCCTTTCTTTTTTTTTTTTTTTTAGTGACAGAGTTTCACCATGTTGCCCAGGCTGTTCTTCAACTCCTGAGCTCAAGTGATCTGCCTATCTTGGCCTCCCAAAGTGCTGGGATTACAGGCGTGAGCCACTGCGCCTGGCCCAACCTGTTTCTTTGTATATGGAGTAGCATGCTGTTGTATGGGTTTAATACCATCACTTATCTATTCACCAGTTTCCTCACACACTTCACTGTTCAGCACTCTCAGGTGAAGACTCCCAGGACACTCTCTGAAAGTCTCAAAGTCCTTTTCCCTGTAGCTCTCTCCAATTTAGTCCTCTGCTTTGTATACTCCAGCCACACTGGCCTCCCTAGAACCCCAGCTTAGGGAGTTTATGAGGCTTCACCCACGTTCCCCGACCTGTGTCGTAGCCTGGAAATTACAGTCTGGGCGCAGTCACAGGTCTCACTTGATTTGTTTTTCTTTTTCAGAAATCACTGTCCTTGGTTGCCAGATGTTTATTTCCAATTTACTTGAACACCATTGTGCGCTCGCTCTCTTTCTTTCTCTCTCTTTGCTTCAGGAGGGAGAAAAACTGGTTCCTATTACTTCATTTTGGTTGACAGCAAGTGTTCCCTCAGTATGCCTTGGATAAGACTTCTATCTTTTCTAAATTCCCAACCGGGTCTCAGTTAAGCAAGAAAATGACACAGTTTTCATCTTTGGGACTCCTCAATATATTAGCTTGGTTGAAAGTCATGCTGTTATACAAGCCCCCATTCTGGTTTACACACCTGTGAAGGCATCAATATCTAGAAGCTCTGTGATGTGACTCATCATATGCTGTTCATAAAAGGGTATGCTTTCTGCTTTTTGTCCAGTACACTCCCACACAGAGGTATTACATATACTCAAACAACACTGGACTGAGCAGATGGAGTCACAGGTTCTAGTTCCAGTGCTGCCTTTAGTATACATTCTCTGACCTTGGACAATTTTTTTTGCCTTTCTCAGCCTCAAAGTTCCCATTTATAAAATGGTTTGGGGTGAATAATAACCTTTAATTTCCCTTCCAGAACTAAGATCCTTTATTTCTAATTTGTGTCATGTCCCAATCATTTCAACGTTGCTTGTGAAAAAGGGCTCCAGGCATCTCACGTTGCTTTCTTGCTGTGAACCAAGGCTGAGACTTTTTGAAGGATATAGAGTGATTCAATCCATCCTTGCTTCCTCTACTCTCTTTTGCTATCTGCAAGGAATTGTGGTTTATGGTAGCTTTTACCTCCATGGTCCTCCAGGGACAGAAATAGGAGAGGCCGGAGTTAGTAGAAAGCATCTCTTTTGTGGCCTGCTTCATTGAGAATGACTGATTCTCCATTTGTCTTTGTTAAAAAAGCCAGTCAGCAGGCTTAGGACCCTGGGCTCTTTCACATTCTTTCTTGGCTGATCAGTGATTCATAGAGTCCATTAAAATGCCGGGATGACCAAGGGCTCAATTTTCCCAGATGAAGCTCGCTTGGCAGAAAAGACGCTATTTCTCCCATAGCAACCAGTGAAGAGTCAGCATTTGTGGCCTTCAGGAAGTACATCTTGGCACACTGTATTAACCTCTCTGGCACTGTCTGGTGGCCCTGGTCCAGAAGATAGCCAGCCAGCATCAGGTGCATGATTGCTCAGGCATTGATGAGTGACCAGGCTGACGGTGCAAATTTGCTTAGCAGAGGGGGCTTATTACTTCTAGGCTCTTTAGAGAACATGCATGAGATATTTATTGTGAGACATTTCCCACAAGGTGGAAGTTTAGGTGATGATATGCTTCTCTATTCTAATATATAGTTAGAAGTATAGTGAGGTGATTTGTAAAATATGCAAGTTATTAATTTATATCAGTGAGGTTTTAAGGTTTTTCAAGTTTCTAAACAGTGAACCTGAAGGCTATTAAATGGGCTTCATAATGGGTCTATCTCACTATAAACTCAGGAATGTGAATGGGCTTTGTAACTTAAAAGGTTCCCATGTAAATGTTAGTATTATTATCCACTTCCCTGATTTTCCGTATTTTCTAGCTTATGATTCTGCTAAGAAAAAATGTTCTTTTAAATGTGTTTCTCAGTTGCCCATTGCCTGACCCAATTCCATTCTTGGTGTTGATGTTCTCTCTTACGCCTACATTTCCATTCCTGTCAGCTCAGGGATTCGGCACCAGCCTCTCCTTTCTTCCTTTCTCCTGCCTCCATGCTGACAACTCTATTCACCTGTAGAGAGTGGCTTCTGAGAGCTCTCTACTTCTCTGTTGCCCTCAGCTGCTCCTGGGTACCAGCACATCTAGTTCAGATCTGTCGTTGCTGACATGTTACAGGTCAGTTCTAGCTAAGTCCTAACAATGACAACAACAGCAGCAATCACTACAGCCTGAGCATGGGGCATGGACCAGATCAATGTGTTCATTCCCTCCAAATCTCAAAACAACACTGTGAGGTACACCCTTGGTATAGCCATTGCATAAACCAGGAAACAAAAACTCAGAAGTTACATAACTTCCTTCAGGAGAAAAAGTAAGTAGCAGAGCCAGAATTCCACCCCATATCCATTAGTCTCCAGAATTTATTGGATTTTTATAACATCAAAATGTTTCTCTTGGAGGTTTACGCTTTGTTATGTCACAGGTTACTAACCAAATAACCACACTGGGTGAATAAGAGTAGGCTGGAAAGAGGGAAGAAAGAATCATGACCTAGAATTATTTCCACTATGAAGGTAAACCCACTTTCTGAGTACAGATAGGTAGCCTCAAGGAGGATTTTCCTGTGTAGTTAATAAAGATGGGCTGGAATTTGCTTCACTGATTTTCAATGCAGTTTTCACTCATTTAAAGGTAAAATTAATGTTACTAGCTTCTGTAAGGTAGATGCTGTAGTAGATACTTTCATATACAAGGCGGCTTATAATCAAAGTATTACAAAGATACATATACACAATTAGATTACAAGAATGGTGGATATGGGACACTCAATATCCTTCAATAAGGAATAATATTTCAATCATCGTTTAGCAGAAGGCACAGAAGGATTTGAATTACAAATTTTAAAAATAGAGGGATGTTTTCATAGTTAAAATAAAATTCTTCAAGCAGCTTGGTCCAGGCACTTAAACATTGTGACCTTAGGATGACATACTATTTCCTATTCAATAATTCAAGTAGACCTTAACCTCCTGTCTGGAGTTTGCATATATGACGTGTCTCAGAAATACACTGTTAGCAGCTAGAGCAAGGACGATGATAATGAAATTTACATAGCTATATTTAAATGGCACCTTTCACAAAGGCATTTTTGTTTTCCCAGAAGAGTGATTACTCAGACTATTTTGGGATAGGTCAAACTCTTTTGACACAGCGTTTTCAAAGGTGAGACCCTCAATGGGAAAGTTTAGTGATACAACTGTGAGTTTCTGTTTGACATCAATTTGACAAGTTGCAACCTTCATTCCTAACTCCATAGGACAAAACTTGCTGCAGGAAGATAAATTGTTTTTTGAATAACATAAGGATGCTTACTTATTTAAAAGGCGCGCAGTATCTAATAACATAAAGTATTTGAGTTTTCTGATCCTATGATTCAATAGGCATTTTCCAGAAGATTGTCAATAACATTCAAGGAGCACTTTTCTACTTCTTTCTGCATATATAAATTTTTGTATTTTGTTACCTAATGTCTTGCGTCTTGCTTTATCCTTGGATATAGAGCACAAATATATTTTTCTTTAATCCTTAACCTACTAGTTTCTTACTTAATGAAGCCCAGTTCCAAACAGATTTTCAGAGGTTTTAAATTCTCCAAATGAGATTTTCGGAAAATTCTAGCCTCTCCAGTAACTCCACCGTCTTCCTCAACGCCACTCCACATGGTCTTATAATTCTAGTAAAAACACTATCTTTGCCATGTAAATTCAGCATCCAGACTAAGACTAAAAAGCCACTTGGTTATGACATAAATTCTGGAGCCACTACCAGTTAGTCATCTCAGACACATTTATGCTTTTGAAAAGCTTATTTACATTAATTTATTAACAGTTTACTCTTCATTTGTAATCAGTATGTCTGAAGATGGAAGCAATTACATAATATCCAAAGTAATAAGGCAGAAACTTCAAATCATCACCATGTATACCTTACCCTGATTCTGAGCCCTCCACAGCTGACAACAACCTAGCTTTCAAGTAACCTCTCCCATGTTTCCACATACTTCACACTCCAGTCATGAAAGATGAACTCCTCATTCCACATTCACAGTCTATACCTCTGACCTCTTGGCCTTTGCCATTTTTGTTCCTTCCAACTATAACATCATTTTGTGTACATCCTCCATTCGTAACTGTTGAATTGTTCCTATTTTAAGGCCTACTTCCAAATCTACACCAAATAATCCCCATTCCTCAATCACACTCAGATGAAATTATGTGCCTCCTTCCTTAGCTTTCCAAGGTCATTTCTACTTCTTGTTTGGAACTTAATAAATTAATCTTTTATTGGGACTGAAGTTAACATAATTTATTGCAGAGTATTCCTGTTTATTACCAGATAGCAAGTTCACTGAGGGCAAATAGACTTCTTTGAGCATCTCTTTATCCCACCCAGGCCCTGGTAGAGGCCTGTTGAACTGAGTTGAATTGATGATACGACTTATAGTGTAATCAAATTCCACAAGAAGTATTTGCAGATAATAGCACAGAAGTATCCTATAAGAGTCCAGGAGATAACTCTTGGTCTGTTAGATGCTTTTCTTTGTTTAAATCACACCATCTGTAAAGTCAGATTCTCTTATTTGAAAATTTCACAGTAAATATGATAATTAGGTAATCCAAATTGATCTGTCATTGAAAAGGTTATTTCCGAGAAGAAAATCCTTATTATAGTTAGTCCTTAGCTTTATTTCTAAGGTTATTACCAGAAGAATCTGATTTGCTCTTTCTTTTTTTTTTTTTTTTTTGAGATGGAGTTTTGCTCTTGTCACCCAGGCTGGAGTGCAATGGCGTGATCTCGGCTCACTGCAACCTCCGCCTCCCGGGTTCAAGCAATTCTCCTGCTTCAGCCTCCCAAGTAGCTGGGACTACAGGCACGTGCCACCATGCCCAGTTAATTTTTGTATTTTTTAGTAGAGACGGGGTTTCACCATGTTGACCAGGATGGTCAATCTCTTGACCTCGTGATCTACCCGCCTTGTCCTCCCGAAGTGTTGGGATTATAGGTGTCAGCCACCACGCCTGGCCCTGCTGTTTCTTTAATTTGAAATGTTCTTTAACTATTAAGAATACTTATAGTATCAGCTCTACCAGATTTGCATAGATGGATGCCTTTCATTGGCAACACCACCCCTTACCCCAGCTAGGGCTTAAAGGGCTATTAATTTGTTATCATCCTTCCTCTAGGCGAGGCTGTGGTTTGTGGTAGGCTCAGTAAATTGTCAAAAATGTTTATTTTTCACTCTCTTTTTCACAGTCTTTAAATGTATTTAGTCATCACTCCCTGGGATTCTTCCTTAATTCTCTTGGATCTTTCCTCTAATTAGTGGTTCTCAACCGGGAATAATTTTGCCTGGATGTTATCAATGCCAGGATTCTGCTCTAGTCTCTCCTTTCTTCCTCTTCTCTTCATTCACTTTGATAATACCATCCACCTACCCACTAGACAGGTGGCTTCTGTAGCTCTCCACTCTGGCTATTCTCAAGCTATATCTGAAGACAAGTTTTATTGTCATAATAAGGGGCTGCTGTTATTGGCATCTCACAGGTAGCATCCAGGGAAGGGATGCTGCTAATTTTACAATACTCCACAACAACGCATTACTGAGTCTCAAATGACAATAGTACTACTCTAGCTGCAGATGAGATGATGAGAGGAAACATTTGGTCATTCTCTGTATATTTTCTTTATAGCAATGATTTTATGTGACTATTAGTGTTGGTCTCTCAGCACAGTTGCTAGATGTCCTTCAGCACTCTCTTATAATTCCTACCTAAAAGTTCAGGCTTTGGGTATATTCTTAGTACTTTTGTTTTTAAAAAATTATTTAACTTTTATTTTAAGTTCAGGTGTACACGTGCAAGTGTGTTATATAGGTAAACTTGTGTTATGGGGATTTGTTGTACAGATTATTTTGTCACCCAGGTATTAAGACTAGTACCTGTTAGTTAGTCTTCCTGATCTTCTCTGTCTTTTCACCCTCCACCATCTGATAGGCCCTGATGTGTGTTTTTCCCCTCTATGTGTCCATGTGTTCTCATCATTTAGCTCCCACTCATAAGTGAGAACATGTGGTGTTTGGTTTTCTGTTCCTGTGTTAGTTTGCTAAGGATAATAGCCTCCAGTTCCATTCATGTTCCTGTAGTGGACATGACTTCATGCTTTTTTATGACTGCATAGTATTCCATAGTTTATGATATATGGCTCTGTGTCCCTACCCAAATTTCACCTTAAATTACAATAATCCTCATATGCCAAAGGTGGGACCAGGTGAAGGTAATTGAATAATGGGAGTGGTTCCCCCATGCTAGTCTCATAACAATGAGTGAGTTTCATGAGATCTTTTCCACTAGTGTAGTGTTCTGTTCTTACTAAGAGGTTGTAAAAGGTTATTCTTCATCCCTTTTTAATCTGCCTATATACCAAAGATTCTGTATCTTGCCACAATAACCACTATAATTTATGTTGAATTTATTATGTCCTTATTTTAAAAAACAAAAAAAATTACTTAAGATTTTTTACAATCATGTTATCTCCTGTGTTTACTTTCAATATTGTTTATTGTCACTTGGTTTAATAGGTTGCTAAGTATCATTTCTCAGTAACCCATGCTCCTATCTTAATCAAGTTTAAATTTCCTGATAATTTCAATATTTTGACCTTAAAATTGAAATCTAACTAATATCTTTTTCATCTAAAACACCTAAATCGTTAAGATTTCCTAGAAGGCACCTGGAAAATCACAAAGGATTTATTCTTCCTATTTATAAAAGGAAAGGTGCTATAAATAATTAGATTTGTTATTATTGATGAGTTGCAAGAAGTTTTTAAATCAGGAGAGAGGTTTAGCCATCTTTGGATTACAGTTGTATGAAAAAATGTTATTCATATGAATATTTTAGAAATTATGTTTTGCATGAGAAGTTCTTGAAGATTTGTCAATGCCCTCAGTCCGTGATCTGTTAGACCTGTTGCTGCTTTCCCTGATGTCAACCTACCACAATGTAGTATTATCAATCATAACTTCAGTTGCTTTTTAAAGTCTGGATTGCACTTTTACTCCTTTCATTTGAATCTAGCCAGGATAGTAGTTTTCAACTGTGAATTCACCAACTTCCCTGTGGAATTTTATCAATATAGATGCTTAGGACCTACTCTAGACTTGAAGTTGTTGACATTTTCTTGGTATGTTCTAACTATATGCTTGGTATATCCATGATATACCTCAGGATTATTATATACCTGAAGATAGTACTTTGTGAAATATTATATTCATTCATTTTTGTGAGTTAGATGTAACATTCACTCTTCTTTGAAAATATGGTTAATAATTAGGTTTATAGACATTTTGCCTAATCTTTGGGCTTGATTTTATTATCTTCTTTTGTATGAAATGGAACCAAACAACTTTGTCAGTTACATTATTCTTGCAACGAACATACACCAGATGTTTCACTTTTGAAACTTATCAATAATAAGTTAACTCTAGCCATTTTGTCTGTTGTTAACTATAGACAGTTTTTGTTTTACTCTGATCCTTTCCTGAAAATACTTGCAATCAGCTACAGGCCAGAATGTTTGTCTTCAATAAAGAGGGACTGTCTCAGAGTCTCATGTAAAAGGACTATGTCAGGTGTTTTGGAGCCCATCCTTCTTAATTAACTTTGAGAACACACTGGTAGACTGAGTCATGGTTTTTAGAACTTTAACTGAGAAAGAAGTGGGTTCATGAGACTGCCAACCCAAGATGAAGCAGAACAATAATTAAATTATACATCAATAAAGTAATGAAAAATGATTGTGATTTTTGCTTGGAATAGTGTTCATATTTTAATGTTCTGTTTTCTGGATATAGAAGGAATTCTCTTTTCTCATAAAATAAAATTGATAAAAATTAAGTACACTATACTTTTGTAAGTGGAAAAGAAACATTTGTAAATGTTCTCTTTTCTCCCAGCTTGATCTCTCTAGAATTTGAAAGCTCTTTTTTTTTTTTTACAGCAATTTAGTTATTTGCATAAGTTCTATAAAGGAAACTTTATTGTTAGCAGATACGATTGGAGACATTAGTTTTGTAACCAAAATCTTGCCAGGAATATCATATTTGAGAATGATATTCACGTCATCTGACATAAGCAGATACCTTTAAGAAACTAAGGTCAACACTATGGACTCAATGCTTACAAAGCCCTTGGGAAAATTGACCTATTACTTGATTCGCGAAGTTCCCAGACTTAAACGTGAGTAAGAAAGGTCACTTCCTGCAAGGCCTAAGACTCTTGAAATCTTTAAGGACTTCATGAAGAGAGGAATTTGATATCCTAGGTGAAATCTGATGTGAGGTATTGACTTGACTTTCTAGTATCAAGAGGCTTCGCTGCTATTGAAATTCCAATCTGATATTTCTTTGTGAAAACTTCCAGCAAAGCAAACTTAAGAAGACCTATGTGGTAAATTACCATTCTTGCTGCCTCTATGTAAATAATGAAGCCAAATAAAATTAGAACAGTCTTATTTTGTGATAAAGAATAATACCTTTTCTCCACATTATTTTTGAGCAAAAGGGATGTGGCTGTAGAAAGAAATTTTGTATTTCAATGAATAGTTTTTGTCTATAGCATGTCTATAGCATAATTTTGCAGCTAGTTAAATTCTGGCACTATTCATTGACTTTGAGCTATTTTGCACCTTTTTTGAAATTGTAGTAACTGACGGATAAGTGAACTATCTTGTCATTTTATCTGAAAAAAATTTATCCTCCCTCCCACACTGTGGAAAAAATGTTTTTATCCTACATAAAAATTGGAATGGATCCTATTACCTTGCTAAAATTGTTAATCCTTACCAAATTTTCAATTCTTCCAGTTTCCTTCAATGTCTGATATGAATATCTGATTATGCACCATTCTCCCAACTAATGTTTCCAATTTCTCTCTTTTGACTCCGTAGGGACACTAGGGACAAGGACTAAAATCTGGCTGCCCAGATTCCTCCTGAGACTCTAAGTTGCCTTGCAGCCAGCCAGCTCTTTTCTCCAGGATCTGAAGAATCCCTGTGAGCTGAAGCCCGATGACTTGATGCAAACCTCACTACTGACGCAGACCATGTATGGGCCATGCGTATCCCTGAACAAGCCACTATCTTGGCCATGAAGGAAGTCTAGTGAAATGGTTGGGTCATGCATGCTGCAGGGGCCAAGGAAAACTTCCACTTTGCACTCCGAAGGTTCACTGAAAATCAACTGACATGAGGCAGATTCGTAGAAGAGAAGGTATGCAGATTTATTAACATGCATGGGGGGAGAACCACAGAGTGATTACCCCAATCCCCTAATGGGGTTCAGAAACTTATAAAGCATCTTGACGTAACAGAAAGAATGAGGGTTTGGAGCATGGCCAAAAATAGGTTATGGTGGTAAAGCAGGTTACGTGACAGGACAGGTTATAGGAGGGAGAGAAGAGAAGGCCTGGCTAGCAAAGTTCCTCTTGTTACGTAGACAAAATCTAATAGGTTGTAGTCCCAGAGACAATAGATGGTAAATTTACTTTCAAATCTTTAAAGGTGTCAGACTGTCAGTTAAGCTTTCCCAAATCGGACAAGGGAGGGCTTCTGGTTGTATCAATGCCCATTCTCTGCAGATGAAAATCAACTCCACAAAAGACAGCTTTGCAAGGGTACTCCTGTTTGCAGGCACTCTGAGCAGCCATCTCAAAATATGTAAAGAAGTGTATTTTGGGGTGAAATATTTTGGTTGCTTTCAATGCTCTTATAAAAGAGGTAACTATGACTGTGGACATAATCACCAAGATCATGGCCATCCTAGCTTAGGAGCTTCAAGAAACTCAGTGAGTGGTGCTGCAAAATGGAGAGATTTTCTACCACTGACTTCTTGAAATCCATTGAACAGGTTCGTCTCAGGGTTCAACTCCTGGCTCTTTATTTAAGACAACCTTTTATATTAATATTTCTTCTTTCTATCTGAGGCATGTTCTAAAATGCCTTATGGCCAGGACCCTAAAAAACTGACCTTTGTCATTACCTCTCAACAGCTGTTTCAGCCGACCCACAGGAACAACACCAATAATCGGAGACTATTTCTTAAACTATACTCAGCCAATCAGAAAGTTTATGATAGCTTCTGAGTTGTTCAGAAAGGTAATAGTGACAATATTGAACTCTACTTTAGCACTGTGCTCCCAGAAAACAATGATAGTTAAAAAAATTCCTCACCCTTGGTCATACCTGAGAAAAAGGCTAACCCTAACTAGCTAACATCAAAAGGCTAGCAGGTGCTGGCCTATTTCAAGAGAAGGGCCACTTCCATCTTTCCTTAATGACTTACATAACACCAGGCTCCAGACTTCTTCATGACCCTCATAAGACTCAGAGCTATGGTTTGAATGTGTCCATCAGTGTTCATGTATTGGAAACTTCATTTCTAATGCAACAGTGTTGGGAGGTGGGGCTTCACAGGAGGTGTTTAGATAATGAGAGCTCTGTCCTCATGAATAGAATAATGCTGCTATAAAAAGGCATGTGGGAGTGGGCTCTATCTTGCTATCCTGCCATGTGGAGACACATCTTTTGTCCTCTCTTGCTCTTCTGCCTTCCCCTATGTGAGGATGCAGTAAGAAGGCCACACGAGTGTCAGTGCCTTGCTTTTGGACTTCCCAGTCTCCAGAACTATGAGAGAATAAATTTCTGTTCTTTATAAATTACCATTCTTTCTCAGATATTCTGTTACAGCAACACAAAACAAAGTCACTTGGCAATGACTCCTTTGTTTACTGCCTCTATAAATCCTCCAGTTCCCTTCCTTTCCTTTAAGATGCTTCTCATTAATCAACATTCTCTCTATTGCAATAGCCTCAATAAAATCTTCTTCAATTGTCTGGTGCATTTTGTCTTTGACACTCATCTGATTTTAAGTTTTCTCTTTGTTTCTGAATGCTGAAAAATAAACTTTTTTTTCTAATTCGGCTATGTATTTTAAACATTTAAACTTATATAACATTTTTATATGCTTTTAGCAGGAGAGAGATCCTCAATAACCCAGTCTTCCTTATTATAGGAAACTGTTGCCACCTCTATTCTTTTTCCCATCTTTTGCTGGTGGATGTATTTTGTGCTTAGTTCCTTTAGGACTTTGCCTTTTGATTTACAAAAAACCCTCTTTCCCTTTAAAATAAAAAGCTTCAAGCTTCAGCTTTTATAATTTTTTTTGTCTCTGAAGTGGGCATCAAGAACTTTTCTTGGAACTCAAAATCTGAGCACCAACTCTCTTTGTGTTTATATTACAATTATACCATTCTTCCCCCCAGCAATGGGTGCCTCTGGATGAATAAAGGGAAGGTTTTATATGAGGAAATGCAAAAGAAAAAGCACCTTGATTTATTTCAAGATGTCATCTCAATACAGTTTCAATCATTCCCACCTATTATCCAGCAAAATACGCTGCTAGAAGCCCTTGTGCTTGCCTTCCATTTTGTGCATGGAGCCACAGAAAAGAGGCTCCTCGTCACACACGTTTCATCCACAAGCCGTGACCTCCTCGATTTGACCCTTGCTGCAGGCTGTTTCTCCTAACAGTTGGCTGACTTTGTTATTTCCATTAAGCCTTTGCCTGTTTTGTAGAGTTTGATTCACTCTCTTGCTGCTGTGTTATGATTTTGTCTTCTCCCTGTTATCCATCTTCAGAAAACTCTAATAAGATCATTCTTTAACTTGCCCCTGGGACAAAAATACCCAAATGCTCCTTCCAAATGTGCCGTTGTTAACCAAAAAGTGACTGAGGCACATGCTTACATTCCTGTGAGGCTCTGATTAGCCTCAGAAAGTCTACATTTTATTTGTTAAAAGGTAAAGGAAAAAGTCAGTTATGCATTGTCTCATGCTCAGTAAATCTATATTGTACATAAGGTAGAGAAAATGTATGAAAAGAGGGAGTAGAGGGAAAAGTTAATTTTGTAACTGAAGGGTAGGTGAAGGGGTAATTTCTGATCTTGTCTTTGTTCTTTATCTGTGAAGATAAGCTAATAACTGACATTGTTAGGGTGAAATTCAACAGAACTCCATATTAGAGCTAGTTTATAAGGGGGGATATAGATGCTGAAAGATTTAGGGGCTCACAAGGAATTTCCTTGTGAGCAATTTGTGAGGGAGGCTATCTGGGGAGATATCATTTTATCATTGTGAGAGCCTGGCTTATGGATGAGAATATGACACAGAGTTGGGAAATTGCTGATACCTGTTTGGGAACAAAAGGAAAGCAATATTGTGTGAGTTAGTTCTCAAGCTTAACTTTCTTTTTTTTTTTTTTGAGACAGAGTCTTGCTCTGTTGCCAGGCGCCAGGCTGGAGTGCAGTGGCGTGATCTTGGCTCACTGCAACCTCCACCTCCCGGGTTCAAGCAATTCTCCTGCCTCAGCCTCCCAAGTAGCTGGGACTACAGATGCATGCCACCATGCCCAGCTAATATTTTATATTTTAGCAGAGATGGGCTTTCACTATGTTGGCCAGGATGGTCTCAATCTCTTGACCTCGTGATCCACCTGCCTCGGCCTCCCAAAGTGCCGGGATTACAGGTGTGAGCCACCACACCCGGCCCTCCCAAGCTTAACTTTCTCTTTGGCATAGTGAGTTTGGGGTCCCGAGATTCTATTTGCTTTCTCAGCTTAATAGGCTCTAGACACCTGGACTAAAAAAAAAGTTTTAGCAGATCCTTTTCAGGTAGCAGATTTTGATTGACAGGAGGGAAGGGAGACCTAGGGAAATGGAGTATCATCATAGAGATGGTAATAGTGGGCTACTGGCAGGTGGGAGAATGACCCTAGAAAACAAATCCAGGGGTAGAATACAAAGAAGCTACAATTTTAGCACTGTCATAAGGGGCTGGCATTGCAGGTGGTAAGGAAATTTGCCAAGACAGTTGTAGGTAAAGAAAGGCAGATTTATTAGAGAAAGCACAAAGTTATGTTGCAAGGGTGCAATGGGTAGCACAGCAGAGAAGGATCTGTCTGCTAAGAGTCAAGGGCCGGAGAGAACTTTTATAAGGTCATGCTGGAGAGGCTATGTATGCAACGAGGTATTTGGGAACAGGATGCTGTGCCAGCAGGTTGTTTGTGATTAGCTGTCTCTCAGAAACATTGCTCACCCCTGCTTGGGGCCCTGTCCTCATTGTTGCTTATTTATCTCATCAGGACTCCACAGCACCTTTTAAAAAATGTTACTACTCAAGTATTATATGATCACTGTAGAAAAAAATAGAAAACAAAAAAAATTATTCTATATATAAAAGCAAAGTTGAGATGAAGATTTTATTTTTATGTACATTGTCTTAAATTTTAATTATGCTGGCCAGGTGTGGTGGCTCATGCCTGTAATCCCAGCACTTTGGGAGGCTGAGGTGGGTGGGGTGCTTGAGTCCAGAAGTTTGAGATCATCCTTGGTGATAACATAGTGTCTATACAAAATATATAAATAAATAATAAATACGAAAATTAACCGGGTCTGGTGGCATTCACCAGGTCTGGTGGCATGTATTCCCAGCTACTTGGGAGGCTGAGGTGAAAGGGTTGATAGAACCAGGGAGGTCGAGGATGTAGTGAGCCATTATCACACCACTGCACTCTAGCTTGAGTGGTAGAGCAAGCGAGACAATGTCCCAAAAAGAAATTTCTAAAAAATTATGCTTCCAAGTGTATATGTGCATGCACAATTTATCGAAAGAAACTCATATTGGGCATTTGAGTTTATTGAGATTCAGAAATTAATACCCCAAAATATGGCACTTTTGACACACTGAACTGAAAAAGGTTCAAATTCTCTGACCTCCTACACCTCCACTGTCTCTCCCATAGGAGGTGAGGTTCCTTTATCTGCCTAAGATCCACACCCATCCAGAACAATTGTTTTTTCTTCTCCTCCCTCTTATCTAAAAGAAGACCAAGAAGTGACCACACCTGAGCAGACTCTTCTACAAGAATGATGACTTGTCCCCAAAGATCATTTAAATTCCAGAGATTTATTTACAACCTAACCCATTTTCCATCTGATCATTCTTTCTAATAATTATTTATTGCCCCTCAATAGAATTCTTCTCCACCCGCCTCCCATAACCTGTTGTGCCAGGATCCAAGTCCCCATTCTCTCTGTAACCTCAGGATCGTATATAAGCTTCTCAAACTCATTGGGAAGTTGGATCATTATTCTGAAGTTTTCCATGTATACAAATGAAATGAATTTATATGTCTTTTGTTGTATTAATCTGCCTTTTCAGGGTTGACTTCTCAGTGAAACTTCAGAGGGCCAAGGGGAAATCTCTCCCTTAGTCCCTACGAGATCTTCCTAACTATAGCTATTGTAAAAAAACACAGCAATGGTTATTTGTGTTGTCAATTTTTGGCATGTACATTTTGATGCTTTAGTTACGTGCTTTAATATTGCCCTTCATAATATATAGCACTTATTAACTCACTATGTTATAGTAGTCAGCAAGTCAGAGCAGGGCAGGGGTCCTCTGCTCCCAACACCCCTTTCCACCCACTACCAGAAATGCCAGGCAACTATCAGGTGATGGTCAGGCAGTTGTTACACTGTCTCTCTAAAATAATAATTGGTTGCAGCCAGTGCCAGGGAAAGGCAGTCTCCCAAAAGATAGAACTATGTGAAACTGGTGGTCAACAGCTTCCAGATAAGATCTCAGGAGTTGGCCAGGTGGGCTCAAGCATGCACACTAAGAGGCAAAGTGGTGGATGAACTTCCTCTGGAAACGCTGGACTGATAAGGCAAAAAATGCCTCAACTCAGCATGTGTACAACTCCAGTAAACACACTGTGCATGCAGCCCCTCCCAAGCACTGGCAGGCTACTGCACATGTGGATAGCCTGCCCAAAAGAAAGAATCAGAGGAGACGAGATGCAAGACCCCAGAAGTATGCCAACATACAAGACCCCAAGTCAGGTCAAACCGGCACCTGATCCCTAAAATCACCCACTTGACCCTCTTCCAAGTGTGCTTTACTTTCGTTCCTGCTCTAAAGCTTTTTAATAAATGTTCACTCCTGCTCTAAAACTTGTCTTGGTCTCTCCTTCTGCCTTATGCCCCTCAGTTGAATTCTTTATTCCAGGAAGCAAGAATTGAGGTTGCTCCAGATCCACGTGGATTTGCCACATAACAATTACTTGTTATTTAAAAAAACCTACTAGTTTAGAGGTGGCTGGCAAGATGGCCAAATAGGAACAACTCTGGTCTGCAGCTCCCAGCGAGATCAATGCAGAAGGCAGGTGATTTCTGCATTTCCAACTGAGGTACCTGGCTCACTGAGACTGGTTAGATGGAGAGTGCAACCCACGGAGGGTGAGCTGAAGCAGGGTGGGGCGTCGCCTCATCCAGGAAGCACAAGGGGTCAGGGAACTCCCTCCCTTAGCCAAGGAAAACCATGAGGAACTGTGGCATGAGGAACAGTGCATTATGGCCCAGATACTACACTTTTCCCACAGTCTTCGCAACCCGCAGACCAGGAGATTCCCTCAGGTGCCTACACGCCAGGGCCCTGGGTTTCAAGCACAAAACTGGGTGGGTGCTTGGGCAGACACCAAGCTAGCTGCAGGAGCTGTTTTTCGTACCCCAGTGGCACCCGGAACACCAGTGAGACAGAGCCGTTCACTCCCCTGGAAAGAGGGCTAAAGCCAGGGAGCCAAGTGGTATAGCTCAGAGGATCCCACCCCCAGGGAGCCCAGCAAGCTAAGATCCACTGGCTTGAAATTTTCACTGCCAGCATAGCAGTCTGAAGTTGACCTGGGACATTCGAGCTTGGTGGGGGGATGGGCATCTGCCATTACTGAGGCTTGAGTAGGCGGTTTTCTCTTCAGTGTAAACAAAGCCACCAGGAATCTCAAACAAGGTGGAGTCCACCACAGCTCTGCAAAACCAGATGGTCTCTCTAGATTCCTCCTCTCTGGGCAGAATATCTCTGAAAGAAAGACAGCAGCCCCTGTCAGGGGCTTAAAGATAAAACTTCCATCTCCCTGGGACAGAGCACCTGGAGGAAGGTGCAGCTGTGGGCATAGCTTCAGCAGACTTAAACATTCCCGCCTGCTAGCTCTGAAGAGAGCAGCGGATCTCCCAGCACAGTGCTTGAGCTCTGCTAAGAGACAGACTGCCTCCTCAAGTGGGTCCCTGACCCCTGTGCCTCCTGACTGGGAGACACCTCCCAGCAGGGGTCGACAGATACCTCATACAGGAGAGCTCCAGCTGGCATTTGACTGGTGTCCCTCTGGGATGAAGCTTCCAGAGGAAGGGACAGGCAGCAATCTTTGCTGTTCTGCAGCCTCTTCTGGTGATACCCAGGCAATCAGGGTCTGGAGTGGACCTTCAGCAAACGCCAGCAGACTTGCAGCAGAGGGCCCTGAGTGTCAGAAGGAAAACTAACAGAAGAAATAGCATCAACATCAGCAAAAAGGTCATCCACATGAAAACTGCATCCGAAGGTCACCGACGTCAAAGACCAAAGACAGATAAAACCACAAAATTGAGGAAAAAACAGTGCAAAAAGACAAAAATTCCAAAAACCAGAACATCTCTTCTCTTCCAAAGGATCACAACTCCTTGCCAGCAGGGAACAAAACTGGGTGGGAATGAGTTTGACAAATTGACAGAAGTAGGTAATATTTTAAATGCTTTACATGAGTTATTTCAGTTAATCTTTCACACTAATTTCATGAGAAGTACTAACATTATCTCTATTTTGCAGATGAGAAAACTGAAACTCTAAAATGTTAAGAAAGTTTTCCAAGGTCATACAATTATAGTATTACGTGACAGAACCAAATTGAAACTGCCTCATAAGTCCAGAGGCTGAATTCTTAATCAGTGTATTTTAGCACATACAGGTGTACAAGGGCGTAAGCATGCACAGATGCTTGCAATCTCACCAGTTCCAGGAATTACATATATATATGTATTACTATATAAAATTGGCATTTATCTTTTTTCATTTAAAAGTCAAATTTAACTACTTTAACATTGTGACTAAAAGAACACTAATGAATCATTTAACATTTCTCATATATGTGTATGTACATATATCTTACAACAATCATGTAAAGTAAGCGAGAAACATAATGGGGCCAGTTTAAGATCTTTAAAATTGCTAAGTTGTCAAATATTAAGTTATTCATTCTTTTGTCCTATCCTTATATGGCCTTCAGTATGAAAACATTTTTAAATAGTATTGAGATGGGATTGTTCCCTTGACCTTGACTCCCTTCATGAATGGGAACTGGAGTGCTCCTTTCACTCAACCCACTGCTGGCCACTCCCTGCAAGAGGGAATGTGCAAGGAAGGAAGTGTGGAAACTGGAGAGAATGAACGCTGGAACCAGCAGGTTGCTTCTCTCTGATGGGAGCAGGTTCTGTGCAGGCCCAGCAGTGGCATCCAAGTTCCTTCCCTCTTGACACTCAGGTTCTTGTCCGGCATCCAGGAAAAATCAAGTCACATGAATGGATTGTAGGTAGTGTATGTGGAAGATTTTTTCTTCTCTCTCTCTTTTTTTTTTTTTTTTGAGACGGAGTCTCACTCTGTCGCCCAGGCTGGAGAGCAGTGGTGTGATCTTGGCTCACTGCAACCACTGCCTCCTGGGTTCAAGCAATTCTCCTGCCTCAGCCTCCTGAGTAGCTGGGATTATAGGTGCCCACCACTGCGCCCAGCTAATTTTTGTATTTTTAGTAGAGATGGGGTTTCGCCATGTTGGGCAGGCTGGTTTTGATCTCCTGACCTTAAGTGATCCGCCCGCCTGGGCCTCCCAAAGTGCTGGGATTACAGCCGTGAGCCACTGCGCCCGGCCAATTTTTGTACTTTTAATAGACACGGATGTTGGCCAGGCTGATCTTGAACTCCTGACCTCAAATGATCCGCCCGCCTTGGCCTCCCAGAGTGTTGGGATTACGGGCGTGAGCCTACGGGCGTGAGCCAACGCGCCTGGCGTATGTGGAGAATTTTATTGAGTGGTGGCTGTCAGCAAGATGGGAGTTGGAAAGGGGATGGTGTGGGAAGAAGGTGATCTTTCCCTGAAGTCACAATGTCTGAAGTTAGCCGTGTCTATCCATAGTGTCAGACTCTCAGCTGCTTTCATTCCCGACACTCAGTAGCTTGTATCAGCTGCCTGTGTTGCTCTGCCAGCTGAAGTCTTTTTATGAGCACAGGATAGGGACCTGGCAGGCCAAAAAGGCAACATTTGAGTGGAAAAATGGGGTCAGCTGTTTTCACTTAGGGCCGCAGTTCCAGACTTAAGGGTGGGGTTTAGCCTGGAGCCCAGCCATTCTTTATCAGTATGATAGGGATAGAACAGGCTAACAAGTTACAAATTTTGTCATAGTCACTACATTAACATTTCTCTGTAAAATAGAATATTTAAATTTTTATTTCTTTCTTTGGTGTTTCGGAGGATGTGAAGACATTCTTTCATGACTATTGTCTCAAGTAGATGAGCACTTGAGTTTACATGTGGGGTAACCCTACATCAGGCAATTGTAATCAGACACTGGGGAAGATGCAGCCCCTAACCAGGCTTGCTCACCTGGTAAGAGGTGGAGCTGGAATCAGATGGCGCTTCCTCCTTTCCTGCCCACTGCTACTCAAAATGCTGCACTGACTAATGCCAGTCCACAAAGTATTTTTCACTGGTTGTCAATGTGATAAGTACAGAAATCAAGAGTACGCATTTAGAAACTTTTATAGCAATTTGACGTTCTCCTGACACTCCTGTATGTGACCAGTGGACTCACGGGGACTCATGTCAGTAAAGAAGATGTAGACCAGTTGTCCAACTCAGGTGTCACCTGTAGCATGAACTGCTTCTGGTCATGCACAGTCACTTCATTGTTTCAGGTATTGCTCCGTGATGGACTAGGAAGGGAATAGGATTGCCAGGTAAAATATAGGATGTTCTAATTGCAGGCAGCAATAGATACTTGTTAGAACCATAATCAAGTAGCTAATTTTCCTAAAAAATAGTATTATTAATATTATGATGATTTTGAGATGGAGTCTTGCTTAGTCACCCAGGCTGGAGTGCAGTGGCATGATCTCAGCTCACTGCAACCTCTGTGTCCCAGGTTCAAGCGATTCTCCTGCCTCAGCCTCCCGAGTAGCTGTGACTACAGGTGCACACCTTCACGCCTGCCTAATTTTTGTATTTTTAGTAGAGACTGGGTTTCACCATGTTGCCCAGGCTGGTTGTGAACTCCTGGTCTCAGGCAGTCTGCCCACCTTGGCCTCCCAAAGTGCTGGTATTACAGGCGTGAGCCACCACGCCCAGCCCAAAAATATCTTTACCTTTTCTCTTTTCCCTTGTGTGTTCCTTTAGCTTCTTAGGAATGCTAATGTAACATTTACCCACCTTTCTTTCCACTGTCCAGAAAGAAAGCATTGCTAGCTGTATGTTTGCTTAGAAGTTCCAGGGACCAGGCTGGGTGCGGTGGCTCATGCCTGTAATCCCAGCACTTTGGGAGGCCGAGGTGGGCAGATCACGAGGTCAAGAGATCGAGACCATCCTGGCCAACAATGGTGAAACCCCATCTCTACTAAAAATACAAAAATTAGATGGGAGTGGGTGCACGCTTGTAGTCCCAGCTATGCGAGAGGCTGAGGCAGGAGAATCACTTGAATCCGAGAGGCGGAGGTTACAGTGAGCTCCACTGCACTCCAGCCTGGTGACAGAGCGAGAGGCTCCATCTCAAAAAAAATAAAAACAAAAACAAAACACAAAACAAAACAAAAAACAACAAAAAGAAGTTCCGGGAACCAAGTTCTAAAGTCAAACCAGGCACTCTCTGGAATTCGTCTTCACTGGGAAATTGTCTTCAGTTACTGGTTAATTTACAACCTGACAATGAAGCTGGCCAGACTACTGAATGACCCATCATCCCAGTTAAGTCGTCAAGCAAGTCACATAGACCTCTGCGCCTCTGTGCCCCTTCTGCATGTCCTGCATACCAAAATTTCTCTTCTTGAACCCTGCTTGCTTTCCAGAAAGCTAAAGTGGCTCCTTAGATACAAATCTAGCCCTTTCCCATTGCTAAGTTCTAGAATAAAGTCATTTCTTTTTACCACCCTTGTGTTTGTTATTTGATTTTCCCAGTGGCCAGCGACTGAATCTGTGTTCAGTAACAGAACTATGTCCAAAATATTTTATGAGATTTTTTTTTCCGAGATGGAATCTCATGCTGTCACAAAGGCTGGAGTGCAATGGCATGACCTCTGCTCACTGCAACCTTCACCTCTCGGGTTCAAACAATTCTCCTGCCTTGGCCTCCCAAGTAGCTGGGATTACAGGCACCTGCCATCATTCCCAGCTAATTTTTTGTGTTTTTAATAGAGATAGGGTTTCACCATGTTGACCAGGCTGACCTCAAACTCCTGATCTCAAGTGATCTGCCCACCTTGGCCTCCCAAGGTGCTGAGATTACAAGTGTGAGCCACGGCTCCTGGCCAAGGCATATTTGTTTGGTTACCTGAAATGCAAGCTTAACACCGGGTGGCCTGTGGTCCTGTATCTTTATTTGCTAACTCTGGAGACCCTAGGTGGAGATCAGATCCTACCTAGCTTTCTCCGTTTCTCTGTTTCGGTCATTTGTTCTACCACCTATGTGGGTTAAACCCATCAACGCTGTTAGGCTAATCCACCTAGTTATTTTTGAAATCTAAATATTCACAGTGATAGTATTTTTTTTCTCTTTGGCCATCAGTGACTTTAGAAGAGGAGGTGTTTTTGAATAAGATTTCTGTTCTACTTTGGGGATTAAAGAGTTAATACCTAGCAGCACTTTAAGGGATGCAAAAGTACTTTCTCCATAGTTGACTAAAAAATAAAATTGTTTCTAGTGCGCCTTATTGTTATTGTCACCTAAGATGTTCTGTGTTTTTCACAATTATTCAAATCCATAGCAAAAATTCCCTACTTAAAGATTTATGAGAAATCATCTACTGTACCTTGTCCAGTAATTTGTGTACATGCAAAGTGAGCAATTTTGCTTAAAAAGAACATCTGAGGCAGCTTTGAGGGGTGAGTGACCTCAATTTCCTTATTTTTAAAATTAGATTGTGGGCTAGGTGGTGTCTGGGATTCCTTGGCAACTGGAATGCTTCCTGATTTAAAAAGTCATCAGTAAAAAGCCAAAGACTATGTAGAAAGGAGGAGCAGTTTTCACCCCTTACTTGCTGACAGGGAGAAGATTCACAGGCAGATAAACACCCATCAGCTGGCAGGTGCCTCCCTCTCACCTCCTCTCTAAATCTGCTTCCCAGAGTAAAGCCCGCCCAGTTTACAGAATGCGTCAGGTATATTAATGGTGGTGAGGAGGTACTGGACTGGGACTCAGGAGGACTGGATTCGAATCTAGGCTTTGCCACTTATTAGCCACATGATTTGGGAGCACTTCATAAACGGAACGTCTACAGTTAATTACTTCTGCCTTCTATTAGAGGGGCAAAAGTCATATCAGGAAGAATACATTCCATGGAGGTAAACACTCTGAAGATCTCACTTGGCCTTTCTGATTATAAAAGGATGGACTGGTCTGTGCCAGTTTAGATGAAGCAGGATTGCCCCAGAGAGGCCATCTTAGTCTGTTTGGGCTGCTGTAACAAAATAGCATAAAATGGGTCACTTATGAACACCAGAAATTTATTTCTGACAGTTCTGGAGTCTGGGAAGTTCAAGATCTATGTACTAGCAGATTCAGTGTCTGATAGAGGCCTGTTTTGCGGTTCGTAGGTGGTGCCTTCCGGCTGTGTGCTCACAAGGCGGAAAAGTCTAGCCCTCTGGGGTCTCTTTGGTAAGAGCACTAATTCTTTGTCCCTATGACCTAATCACCTTTCAAAAGCCCCTACCTCCTAATAGTGTCATCTTGGGGTGAGGATTTCGACATATGACTTTTGGGGGCAAACATTCAGGGGACATAAACACTCAGCCCTAGCAGAGGCAAATGTTTTGTCTACATAAAAGATAGGGATGCCAGAATTATTTGTTGGTGCTTAGAGCAAGAAATTGGACCCTTGGGAAAAGGTAGAAGGAAATGGTGTAGAGCAAAACTTACAAGCCGAGCAGGGCTCATGCCGCAACGCAGTTGGGAGCTGAGGAGGGCAGCCTTGATGGTGCCTCAGAAGGCAAGGCCTGGCCAGGAACAGTGCTGCTCTGCCCCAGCCTGTCATCGCCATGCATAGGTGGAGATCCAGCCACTGTCAGATCTTCCAGTCTTTCAAGGAAAGTCAAAATCCAAAAAACAAAAAAAAAATGTCATTTTAAAAAATGTTGGAAACAGCCAGGTGTGGTGGCAGGCGCCTGTAATCCTAGCCTGACTAATATGGAGAAACCCCAACTCTACTAAACATACAAAATTAGCTGGGGTGGTGGCACATGCCTGTAATCCCAGCTACTCGGGAGGCTGAGGCAGGAGACTGCTTGAACCCGGGAGGCGGAGGCTGCAGTGAGCTGAGATCACACCACTGCACTCCAGCCTGGCGACAGAGCGAGACTCCGTCTCAAAAAAATAAATAAATATGGCCAGCGTGGTGGCTCATGCCTGTAATCCCAGCACTTCGGCAGGCGGAGGTGGGTGGGTCACAAGGTTAGGAGTTTGAGACCAGCCTGACCAACATAAAAAAAAAAAGTTGGAAACTAATTAAACTAATTTAACTACTCAGTCTTTGGGCTGTATTTGGTCCATGAACTACCATTTCAGAATATCTTGTCTAGAGAAAAAAGGTATCTGAGTGAAGGAGTAAACAATAATTTTGGTGCAGTCAAACCTTTTCTGAGTTGACTTATTTTGTGTTTGCCACACATATCTTAGGTTACCTCAAAATTTCAGTAAAAATGTGATAGACATTAACAGCTTGATTTGTGATCATGTAAGGGAACAGAGGAAGAAGGCTGGTGCCTAGATGTGGCAAAGTGGTACAAAAAGAAACAGTAATTGCAAGAGAGAGATAAGAGAGAGAGTTTAGCAGAAACAAACAAATCGGAAGAGATGGGGAGAGACAAAGTCTTCCAGGAACACTAAGAGAAACATAAACAAGAATGTTAGTGGGATGTCCTGGGCTTTCAGAACAAATGGAACAGGGGTTGAGCATTTCTAGTTTAATAACAAAGAAGAGGGTGGCACCAGAAAGCTGGAGAGCTTGGAGATATCCAGTGGCAGATACATAATTTATAACAGAAATAAAATGACATAAAATCCCTCAAAGAGATGATTCAAGATTACTCATGTCATGCATAAGAAAGAGATGACTCAATATTACTCATGTCATATGCAAGTAATATTTGCCATGGGTATGTTCTGAGGATATGGAAGACTAGAAACAAAATACACTTCTGGGAGGGCTAGGGCAGGTGGGAGACACTTTGGTGACCTAATTCCTCCCAAGTCAGCTGCCTTAGCAGACAGAAAGGAAATAAGCAGGGAGACCTGCCTTGCTGTAACAGGGAAGACTTCTAAGCCACCCTGGGAGTGCGTGTCCACAAAAGTTCAGAGACATTAGGGAAATCCTATAATGCTCAGGAGAGAGCACTGAAGAACCAGAGAAAGAGAAATGGAAAGGAGATACAGAACCAGATGAAAATGCAGGATCTCCATATCTTTGAGGCAAAGCATTGTCCTTTAGGTTGACGTATGCATATGGAGTTACCATTTGTATTCATGACATTCTGGAGAAGTGAAGCATGCGGTATATGAATATAATGAGAATTTCTTTCTTTGGGCACATTTCAAGTATTCTGCAACACTGGAGGCAGCTTATTCCTCCTTTTGCTCCTTTCCTTTTGCAAAGCACATGGGGCATAACATCAATAACACTCCCAAAGCCAACAAAGGTTTTTCTTTCTCATGAAGCATGCATTTCAGCCTCATCAAGCCACAAAGTATTTTCATGGCTGGCAACTTCAGAGAAATCATCATTTCTATTCGCTGTTGGAGGGTCAGGATTCTAGAAGGATTATGGAAGTGCTATCCTGCTCAGCACTACAGTTAATGCAGAGGGCGATAGAGATGCTTTCGCTGCTTTTTTCCTGACAGTGCCTCACTGCCAGAGAGGAGACAGTTGGCTGGTCATCATAATAATTAGCATGTATCGAAGAGCAGCAGTGTGTGTGAGGAAGCTGGAAGAGTGCCCTGCCTGCTCAGTGGCCACCTAACTGAGCGAGACATGGAGAGGAACGAGGGACTGGACTCACAGGAAGCTGGTATTTACTGCTAACATTTATGAGCACTGCACGAACATTCGTGAGTTATCTTGTTTTGTTCTTCCCAAAGTCTCAATGAAATGAATGATCGTTACTATCCTTTTGCAGCTGAGGAAACCAGGCTCACAGAGATCAAGCAAAATGTCCACGGCCACACAGAAGATCATTGTCAGGGCTAGGACTCAAATGCAGGTGTGTCTGATCCTAAGTCCAGGTATGGAAGTCCCTGGCAGTGCCATGGGATGACCACTGACCTGTGTATGGCTTATTAGGTTATTGGATTCAAGTTTCCGTGGCAGTAGTGCAGATGTTAAACACACAAAGGCACTCCTCTGAAAACAAAGGCTTTTAAATGATCGATAAGCCATCAAAACTGACCTCATAATGCTGGAAGTGGGCCATCACCAAATCACCTGTGGGACATTTTCTCATAATGCCTTCCAGAAACACGAGGATTTTAGGGTTCATGGTCTACATTGCCTGGACACCTAGATTTGGATTTCAGTATGAGAACTGAGGTGATCAGGAGCAAGACACCTTACTCTAACCTTCTGTGCTTCCAGCCCAGCGTTGACCACCTCACATCTACAGCTCACGCACTGAGCTGCATGGAGCACACTAAGGAAACGAGAGAGGACCTAGAAACATGGGCATTTTTAAACTGGAGATAAAAGGCAACCTTATTATCTGGTGTAGGTGACCATAGAATTTCATCTTCAATATCTCCATTACCAAATGGCGTCTTCTTTTTTAAAAAATTAATTATAATTATTCAATTTTATTTTTTACCTCTGTCTTTCAAACACCCAGTTAGAACAAAAATAATATAATGCTGAGATGTGTTTTTATAAAAAATAGTTGGCTCCCTACTCCACAGCTTCAATACTCCCAAAAGGAATTGTTTTTACCCTTTGCTTTTGACTTTCTCTTATGTAAACGAGGGTTTAGTTTCTTATAAACCCTCTGCATCCTGCCACTTCCACCTTCCTAACGCAGTTTTATCTTGGGTATGGTTCAAAAAAAATCACTACGACTATTTCCCTTTTGACTCTAAGTGTTAATTTTTTTCAAGCACCTCACGAGATCTGACACTATTCTATACTGAGTGTCCCCTCCCCCCAACACACTCACCTGCTTTTCCCTGGAGACTTCTCTTCCCCCTGCCATTGGGGCTGTTGGCCCCCTAGCCTGCTATACAGCTGACCTCCTGGACATCCTCCTGCCCAGCTCCTGATTTTTAAGTCTTCCTTTTTCTTTCTTGTCAGCATTCTTCCCTTGTTTGGCCGAAGAACACCCTGTAGTCACTGAATGGTGGTGTCCTGGAAAGAAGAGCCCATCGTCTGTCTTTCAGCTTTAACCAAAACACCTCTAGTGACAGGGAACTGACTCACTCTCTGTTATAGTAACATTCTGGCTATTCCACCTAAGTGCTAAAACGCTTTTCATTTATTCTTAATAATTAAACTTTGTTTTGTTTTTTGTTTTGTTTTATGAGACAAAGTATCACTTTGTTGCCAGGGCTGGTGTGCAGTGGTATGATCTTGGCTCACTGCAACCTCCGCCTCCCTGTTTCAAGTGATTCTCCTTCTCAGTCTCTTGAGTAGCTGGGATTACAGGCACCTGCCACCATGCCTGGCTAATTCTTTTTGGTAATTTTAGTAAAGACAGGGTTTCACCTTGTGGGTTAGGCTGGTCTCGAACTCCTGACCTCGTGATTCACCTGCCTCAGCATCCCAAAGTGCTGGGATTACAGGTGTGAGCCACCACAACCGGCCAATGCCTAAACATTTTTAATGATCTGTTACTGAGATATTTGTCCCCATGTATTCTCAAATTTTCCAGCCTCTGTTGTCAATTTTCCACATAATTTTCAAATTAAAAGGCTTCAGCTCCTATCCCGTACGCTGTGGCAAACTCATTATGTTTCATGGCCAATGGTATCCTTGAAGTTCTACACTGTCAGTCTTTGGCATCAAAACTCACACCATCTCAGCACTTGCTGATAAACTCCAGCCTCTCAGCTGGCTATTCTCTCCCCTCTTCTGGGACTAACTAGAGGATAGCAATAACCTTTCTCCTATGGTTTGGTGTATCAATGACCTTCCTATAAATTGGTGGAGCGGGAATTCATCTCAGCATGCCAGTGCAGTAACACTGCAATGTAGAAACCTCCCCAGCCCCCTGAAATTCGTATGTACTCTTCCATTCTAATCTCCTGTGTACCTGGGTTTTCCCTATTTTCTCCAAATCTCGGGCCTAAAATATTTATCTAACCTATACCTAAGCCAGTTGTCAGAGCTTCTTTTGTCACCTGAGCCGCAGTTCCCATCATGACCTCTCTCAGGGTCCTTGAATGACTCTTCCGCCCTATACTCCTATTGCATTCATCTTGTATCCCTGTCCTCTTCCCATAAGCAAAACTTCCTCTAGTCCTTGCCTCACACCTCAGAACCAAGCCGGATTATGGTCCACTTCTCATTGAACATGATGTCTGACCCCTTCTTAGAGATTTCTACTTCTGCTTCTATTTGTTTCAGTTCTTCTTAGCTCTTGGCCACAGCTAAGGGGTGGAATACTTTAAGCTTCCTCCCCAGACTATGAGCTTAATTACCTTTTCAGAAACTCCTGTGAAAGAAATTAGAAAGTCTCTTATGTTGTCTTACAGGCTCTCAGGAAAGCTTGTTTAGAATATGGGCAAAGTATGTAATAGTTCATATGGTATGATTTTTGAAGTACCAGGAAAAGAGCCCTTCCCAAAGAAATGTTATCCACTCAGTATTTCACAGTGCCCCAAATTCTAAACAGCCTTTAACCAGACAGTGGTTCTCAACCCTGGCTCAAAATCTGAAACTCCTAGGGAAGTTTTAAGCAATGCCAATGCCCAGCTCCATACTCTGAGATTAAAATTTAATGAGTCATCATGAGTCTTGATCATCAGTTTTTTGTTTGTTTGATTTTGTTTTTGAGAGGCAGGGTCTCACTCTGTCACACAGGATGGAGTGCAGTGGTGTAGTCATGGCTCACTGCAGCCTCAAACTCCCAGGCTCAGGTGATCCTCCCACCACAGCCTCCTGAGTAGCTGGGACCACAGGTGCATGCCACCATGGCTGGATATTTTTTGTGTGTTTTTGGTAGAGATGGGGTCTCACAATGTTGCCTAAGCTAGTCTCGAATTCCTGCGCTCCAGTGATCCACCTCCCTTGGCCTCCCAAAGTGCTGGGATTACAGGTGTGAGCCATCACTCCCAGCCCAGATCATCAATATTTTTAGAAGAATTTCCAGGTGATTCTAATGCACATCAAACCTGTGAATCATTGCACTTTAAAGCTTACTGTGTAAGTCACTCTGTGGAAAAACACACTGCCAGTGATGCTGAGGTTCAAGTGATTAATGTGTCTTCTGACTGGGGTCATTCAGACAGGTGGAGGTAAACAGAACAGAAAGTATCACCAAGGATGAACTTTGCCAAAGATGAGTGCTAGTCTTTACCTAGAAAATAAACATATTTTGTTCATCATCATACCTTGTATAACCTTGGTCTAATAGCTTGTTATGCCTCAGTAATAGGGGCTATGGGAGAAGAGAATGAGTTGGGACTGGGATAGTGATAAATATAGCCTGAGGGCTGCTACTCCTTAGGGAAGAGAGGTTCTGGCCAGGAATTTGAATATAACATCAAGTGTGACAAACTTGTGTATAATTGGGACTTGTTTTGTTAACCAAAACATCTAACCTGCAGGTGATAGGCTGTGCTCATAATGGGGGTTGGGGATGTTTATTTGTGATTCTAGGGAACAGGACGTGTTTGAAGCAGGATCCTAGCAGAGTACTTCCCTTGACATGCCCTGGCTCCTGTGGATGGTGAGGACTAAGTAGATTTTTAGGCCTCCAGCCAAGTGGGCTGTGGGTCAGGGCCAGTGCTATTCCCAGTGTGGAAGTGGAGTACAAATAGTGTGGAACCTCCCCATTTTCATAAGGTTTAGGTAAAGGAGGCAGAGCAGGGGAGAGTTATCACTCTAGACAAAAGATGATTTGGGGGAAATGAGTGATAAAACTTACGATGGCAAGAAAAGCCCAGGTAAGATTCTTTTTTTTTTCATCATAATGAGTGGAAAGATTCATGCTTCTTCCTTTTATTTTTTAAATTTCACTTTAATTTCTGGGATACATGTGCAGAACGTGCAGGTTTGTTACATAGGTATACATGTGCCACGATGGTTTGCTGCACCCATCAACCCGTCATCTAGGTTTTAAGCCCTGCATGCATTACGTATTTGTCTTAATGCTCTCTCTTCCCTTTGTTCCCTACCCCTCGAGAGGCCCCAGTGTGTGCTGTTCCCCTCCCTGTGACCATGTGTTCTCATTGTTCAACTCCCACTTCTGAATGAGAACATGCAGTGTTTGGTTTTCTGTTCCTGTTTTTGTTTGCTAAGAATGATAAGCCCAGGTAATATTCTTACAAGCATCCCCTTATTAAATTTTTTATGTATATACAGTGATTCTCTTTTTTCTGCAGTTTAAAATCATAGTAATTCTAGCAGGTAAGTTATTTCTGCTCTATGCCTCAGTTTCCTTAACATAGCATGATGACGTTTCCAGATAATTTCTAAGATTCCCTAAAATATAATCTTCTAAGAGTCTGTGTATTAGCAAAACATAATCACACAAGCATGGGAAAGGTAACAGTGATCATCAGTCCTAACTGTTCACAGGTTTCTCCATTCAGCTATAATTCATTATTAGCCATTTTAGAGCTTCTTGCTAGTCCTCTTAAAAATCACATAATGCAATACAAATACCCATAATATAAATTTTGTTGGAAAAATATCAAGGACTTTGACTTTCTCATTCAGGAGAGAAAGTTAAGCGACCAAGAGACCAATGAATCATATTTAATTGCAAAAAGAAAGAAAAGAGCGAGATGAATTCTAAGTAGCAAAGGTGATCTCGCCCTATTCTGGACAAAAGCGACAGAGGCGCTGGGAAGCAGGTTAGGCAAGACGAAGAAGGGAAACCAATTTTAGAGGAAAGATTTTTGAAAATGACAATGTGGGGGATATTAGCTAAAAATAATGGAAGATAATAAGTACAGACTGTTCCTTAGCACACAGAAATTAGACAATTAAGGGAACACATCTGTATTCTTTCCTTGATGCCTATGAGGGTCATAAAACCTGAGTGGCAGCTAGTAATATGCTTAGAAGAATAGAGTAATGTACAAAGCAACTTTTTTTCTTCAACCGCAATAACTTTTGTGCAGGTGGGCTTAAGTTAAAGGGAACAATGAGAACAAAAGAAGTCATAAGAGGTGGTAAGTCTGAGGGACCACGGGGTTGTGAAAGCCATAAGGTCTCAGACTGCATGACATTAACATACCCAACACCTCACAAGGACTCAGTCCATAGCACAGTAGACACTCTGAATGAATGAATGAATGATCTCATGCAATTTGCCTTAGAGAGGTAGAGGGAAAGATGGGCTGAAATGATATGGGTGATGAATGAACGAGCTGGAATTCACGTTATGTACTGGAAGGTCTATTTCCATCTTAGTCACATGCATGGTTTACCATCCATTGATCAGCAGTGTGGGTGGCAAAGGTGGAAAGAGAAGTAATGCAAAACTTGTTGCTTCATGATTCTGACTGTTCTTCATCTCCTAGTCTTGGGCATTCACTGGCTACGTACCCAAAGCAATCTGTCAAATAAATTAGACTTCAGGAGAAATTCAGTAATGCTAAATATTCAACAGTAACTCTAATGAAACATTTGTCTTAAATTTGAGCCAAAGTCCCTCAGAAATTTAGTATCTCCTTCCAGCTGGAACCAAACAGTTGTAAGACTTCCTGTAATAAGTGAGCCCTCTGTCTGCCCTAGGAAATTCATCCATTATACTCGTGGGATGGTCACATAATGTTGTACTGTATTCCTCCTTTGTGAGTTTGTTTCTATTTTTCCCTTTAGCATATAAGGAAGTAAGCCTAGTTTAGGATCCTAGACTGGTGGCTTGCTGTTTATTAGCTGTGTGTCCTTAGGTAAATCTCCAAGTTTTCTAATTTGTTAAGCATTCATAACACAGATTATTGTGGGAATTAAATTTTCTAAAAATCCTGCAAAGTCATTCCATAAAAATTGGAGTGTGGCCGGGTGTGGTGGCTCACGCCTGTAATCCCACCACTTTGGAAGGCTGAGGCAGGTGGATCACGAGGTCAGGAGATTGATACCATTCTGGCTAACACCATGAAACCCCATCTCTACTAAAAATACAAAAAAATTAGCCAGGCATGGCGGCAGGTGTCTGTAGTCACAGCTACTTGGGAGGCTGAGGCAGGAGAATCACTTGAACCCTGGAGGCAGAAGCTGCAGTGAGCCGAGATCGTGCCACTGCACTCCAGCCTGGGCGACAGAGCAAGACTCTGTCTCAAAAAAAAAAAAAAAAAAATTAGAGTGCAATGCTAGCAAATGACCTAAAAGACCCTTTTGTCATAGCCTGTGCTTATCTCTTCAATCACCTCTCTGTTTCTCTCCCTTTCCTCATTCAGTTTGTGTTACACAGGCCTTCTTTCTGTTGCTCAAATATCAACCTCTCTCCCACATCAAGACTGCAATGCTTTCTCCCCTAACACCCTCTTCTTTCTCTTTGCCATCTTGCTCTGAGCTCATGTGACATCTTTTATTCAAAGAAGCTTTTTCCATTCATCCTACCAAATGCTTCACACTGGTACATTTCATTCCTACCACCAACTGGTCATAGACCATCACATTACCCTGTTTAATTTTCTTGGTACTAGTTATCACCGTTTGAATTTATTTTAATGTTTTATTTGCTTACTTTTTCTTCAGTTGTCTCCCTCGAACTGATAATATAAACACTAATACAGCAGAGACCTTATACCACTTGTACCTAAAATGCCTGGCAGGCACATTGTAAGTGGTTAATAAACATTTGAATTAAAGTAGCAAATCCATGAATCAAAATATTTGAATGAAAAGAATTTATAAACTATGAAGTGCTATACACATATAAGGTAGTATTCACCTCTATGGTGGGGTTGCTGTAAGTGAAGCAACAGAAGGTAAGGCATAAAGAATGCCAGATTGGAATTTTAAATTGACAATTTTTAGTAGGACGAGTCACTCCTTTGCTTCTGTGTACATTGATTTACTCACCTGAACAGTGAGAATAAATGATATTTATCTCATAGACGGTTCTGATGCTGAGATTTAATACAGACAGAATCACTGTGGACATTATAAATTGCTCATGTGAGTTTTAACCATTCTCCTATATATGATCCTAAGCTTTAGAAACAGGGAAATTCTTAGCATCTTCTTTACTTCAAAAGAGCAAGAGTTTTAGGTGACATTAGTACAAAATTGTGAAGGGAGTTTATAGTACCCAGACTTTTCCCCAAATCATTAAATTTCTGTGGTCCATGACTTTATTTGCATTAGGTATATCTGTGTGTCCTAATTAGAATCATTGGCAAAAATCTTCAGGAAGGAATTTAGCCTTTTGCCCTCAAGAAAGAAGTTAATTCTTTCCAAAACAGCCACCTCATTTTTTATGCTGCAGAAGATAGGTAGCAAAGGCATTAATGTTGTGTAAGGATATCAGACTGAGTACTCGGATTAACATCAATTTAAAAATAAAGCAGGATAAGCCATTTTAAATAAAGCGCATTATATTTTATTTAGCAACAACTCTTTGCCTCTTCTGTGTCTGGGTAAAGACAATCATTGTAATGCTTTCACAAAGAAGCCTGCCTGAAAAGGAATTAAAAAGGATGAGCGTGCCCTTTCTTGATTTGAGTGTGTGTGCTGTGCTTCTGTGTTGAAATCCAGATGTGCTTCAGAGGCTACACAAATCCAATCCAAACGTTCGGCCTCATCCTTTGACTCTAGGGAAACTTAGTGCTTGATTGATTCACCACCCTCCAGCACAGGACTTAGAAGAAGGAAGTCTGGTTTAGGTAGTGAGTCTGACATTTATGACCCATGTGGGACCTTAGGGTAGCCATTTTTCTTCCCTTAGCTTTTAATCCCGGTGCTGCAAAATGAAGATAAAATTGGCATCCGCCCCATGGGTAGGGATGGGAGGAATTAAATAATATCTTATGTGGGGAAAACACTTTGTAAAGGGTGAGGTGCTATATAAATGCCCCACATTCTAAACCCTATCCTCTTATATCTTGGACCTTCTGCCACAAGGGATTATTATGCTGCTTCCATAGGCAGATGGGTTTGCAACACTCAAGACACTGAGTCCTCCTAGGAAAGGTAAATACATGGCACAGGGGCAGCTTCCCTTATTCCTCAGCCCACAGTCAGCACTGCTAATCAGTCACTACAGTTCTTCCTACCAAGTCTGGACCCAATCTCAAAATCCCTCCCATAACCTTCCAGCAGCTACCATCAATTGTTGGAGTTGGCATGGAAGATAAAGCTGATTGGCCATCCCTGTTAAGCCTCTAAGACCTGTGACCAAAGGATCCCACACTCTCTCCTCCATTGTCCAGATTGAGGACAAACAGATTGAAGCATAGCACATAGAGATGACAACCAGCAGTGACAGAACCGTTTCGCAGTCGACACACACATACACAGAGTGGAGCTGGCTCAAGCTTTTATCTGTTATGTCTGAGTTCATTTCATAGTGGAAAAAAAAAAAGCAAATGTTCAAGGAATGTTGGCAACAGCACAATTTATGATAAATCAAATTGCCTGAAGAGATGTGGAAAAGGATTTTGGAAAGAACAAAGACTCTGGGACTGAGCAGCGAATGTCAGGTTAGCTGTGTAACTGGTGGGTGTGTGTATATCACGTAACTGGATCAATCCCTTAATTACTCTATGTTTTTCTATCAAACAGGATAATTAGAAGACATTTTGATTTTCAGTTGAATCAATTATTTCCTTAGGCTTTGAAGATTGTGTCTTACAGGGAACCTCAGATGTTAATATTGAAATATTTTCTCTTAGTTCCTGAAGGAAGGGTTTCGTTTCATTCTGTAAGTGTGCCACAGGTCTTTCCTTGGAAATCCAGCTGTCAGATAGCAGTTCTAAATGAACACAAGTTGACCTTCACATCCCAAACATCCTCATATGCAAATGGAGGCTCATTTCTTTTATTCAGTCCTAGTGTAAGTTTGCCAGGTGCGAGGTGCCCAACGTGGTATTTTATCAACAGCAAGCAATCTCACATTTCATGGGAAATGCACTTGCCCAGTACTCAAGCTATATGAAGGAAACCACTCTGCCTTGTGTCATCAGGGATATGACAACAGGAAGACTAATGTAAAACATGTTTTCTTAATAAGAAGAAAATGTATTTTATATGCAGAAATATACAAAATTTTACATCTTCACCAGCCTAATTTTCCAAGAAGTAATTTACAATTTTCACATTAATAAATATTTTTTAAGTTGTAAAAGCTGAAAAGCTCATAATAAATAATGTGAAGAAAAACGTGGCAAATATTTTAATTTTTCTGAGCCTGCAGATTGTTTTTTCTATATGCTTTAAGGTGTTGGCATTAGGGTCTTAAGAAATGTATCTTAAGAAAAATGGATCTTTATTTTGGACAAGGGAGATTATAGCTCCTTTTATTACCCACTGACCTTTTATGAGCTCTCTTTTATTTTAGTGTCGAGTCGTTAACAATGCCCTTGTAGTTTAGAAAGCACTTTAAAAACATTTTATGTATCTCATTTGATCCTTGCATGATAGTTTTAGCAATATAAACACCAATTTTCAATGAAATATGGAGATTCTGATGGGTTAAGGCACTTGACCAAGGCCACATAGCTAGAAAATGAAAAAAAAAAAAAAAAAATAGGGCTGAACCTAGATAAGTGAATTCCTAGAATGGTGTTCTTTACTGCCACACACTCCATGACTTAAAATAAGGATTGTGTTTTCTGTGAAGCCTAAACTAAAACAGAAGATTTTTACCTAATAGAAATGCTTAGGGCCAGGAGAGTGGGCCAAAATAAAATAAACATAAGAAATCTGAGAACTAAATATTAGAGAAAACAAATCCAAAGGGTCACGGATGCCAAGGCTGAGGTTGGGTGAAGGTAATATCAAAACAAAAGCAGCTGGGAATACATAAGAGGGCACCCCGAGCAATTGATTTGCATATCGGCTGTTATTTACAGTGTACCTTGGATACGTAAAGTTTTGTGATGCTTGAGTAAGTGGATTGGTTCAATGGGCCAGAAGCAAAGAGGGCATGGATGGGGATAAACTGCCTGACCCTGTCCAGGTGGGACTTCTATTGGTTCTCTGGCTTTGCTGAAATTGGATGAATGACATTTGTAAGAAGCGACACAAGTAAAGTGTTGTCACCGGTGCACAGTGACAGGGATGACACGTTTGAGTTTGTTGTTTCCATTAATGCAGACTGTCATAACACTTCGATTCTATTTGACATAGAAATGGAAACTGGCCATGTGGGATTGGATGTGTTTAAGAATGAAGGGAGCATGTGTACCAGTGGTAGAGGACAGAGCCAAGTAGTAAAGTGAAGTCATTGCCAAAGCACAAAACATAAGGCATGACAGATTCCTGCAGCTGACTCATAAGGAGAGCCAGCCAGAGACCTACCCAATAGAAGATGCTGAAGATTAGGGACCAACAGTGAGTCTGTTGATCATAATGGTAATTGCTGTAATGTAGTATACACTTACTATTAATATGTGTTAGGCATGTTTACAATGACATAACTATTTTTTCTTTTAATCCTCAAATACTATAAACTGATTATTTTTAAGGACATTTTTATAGATGAGAAAACTGTAGTTCAGAGAGATCAGTGACTTATTTAGGGTCAGACAGCTAGCAGGAGGCAAACTAGGAATGAGCGAGGTGCCTGGTTCTGAAGCCTATGCACGTGGCCAACATGCTAAACTTTGTTCTCATGACACACAGCAGTTAGACGATAAGTTGAGTTGTCAACTCCCTGAGTACCAGTGACTAGTTAGTTTGTATGTCTTAGGGGATTTTATTAATTTTAGAGTGCCGACTGAGCATCACGGGAGTAGGCGGTTCAGTCTCGGGCACAGCTCTAAGGAGTAAGCTTTCGTAGCGATTTATGGAAGTCATGGCCTATATTTTAATATCTTTTATATTCCTTTCCAGTGTGTTTTATTCTATTCACCATAATAATCTGCATCTCTTGACAAGCAGCTGAGGACACAGAAAGGAGAAAGAGCAAGCCTGTGAATGCAACCTTAAGGGATGGCCAGTTTGAAGATTGCTGTTTTTGGGGGTCTCATTTTGATTTGTGAATCTTCTTGTGGATGTTTGGTATCTTATCCTGAAAAAAATCCTAAATGAATCTTCCTGGTTTTTCTACATTGAAGCCAAAGATGTATTGCCTCACTTATGTCCAGCAAACCCCAGTATTACAAAAAATGCTAAAGCGTTTCTGACTAGACCCTCTAAATGGAGACTGTAATGTATTCTGAGACAAGAGAATTTGAACATTAAGAATTCAGAGTTTTATGCTAAAGAACAAAAGGAAGGGAAACATATGCCAACCTGTTAAAAATCCCCCAAGTTCAGTTTCTAATATAGCTCACTCCATGTCTTTTTGAGTAATTCCAATCTTTCCAATGGGAATGTTGTTTGTAATTTAAAAGAATTGTTAGAGTTTAGTCAGTGTTTTAGTATTCATCAGTGTTTTTGGTTTTAAGCAGAAGAAACAGAATCAGTCTGATTTCAGTGGAAAAGGAGTATATGTGTGTGTGTGTGTGTGTGTGTATATATATATATATATATATATATATAGAGAGAGAGAGAGAGAGAGAGAGAGAGAGAGAGAGAATGGAAGGAGGAACTAGTCTGATGAGGATGCTACTGCCATGCTGCCATGATGGCCACAGATGACACTGGACACCATCTTCACTGTGTTTACCAGATTTTGGATACAGTCCCCCTAACCACCCTCTACTGCTGCCAATAAAATGAATTCTCCCCAAGTCCTACATTCTTGCATCACTGGCTCCTGATTCAAATTCTTATATGGGTGAATATGCTTGGCCAACCTAGATTGTGTGTTCATATCCTAGCTGTAAAGGAGGCTGGGAAATTTATAATATGGCCTTGTTGGTTTATATAGTCAAAGGCTGGCTCTGCTTCCCTTCAAAATTTATGAGGTAGGGATTCCCCCTGATCATGGGGTTGGAGGAGTTAATATGCTAGTTGGCCAAAAATGTGACTTTTTTGTATATGCCACTTCTCGAGTTTTCTTAATAATATATTTTTTCAAACTCTGTCACAGCCGTGTGTTTTAAAGGCCATTACTTTAAAAATTTATTTCAGGTCTCTAAGAAAAGTTTATGAAGTTCAAAATTATTCTTATGCAATTCTTAAAAGTCCATTCAAAGACTTTTTTTTTTTTTTTCTGGGCAGCTAGCATGCTCCTAAGACTGGATAAGTTAAGTCTCCAACCCAATAAGCTTTATTTTAGTTTTTGGGTCAAAGGGACTCATTTATATTTAGTTCAATCAGTCAGAAAAAACTGTGCTTGCTAAAAAGGAAGGGAAAAATCAAGCAGATAAAATTGACAGGGCATCAAGAACTAAACAAATATCTACCACATAGATAATCCCTTTTTTTTTTTTTGAATTGCAGTTATCTTGCAACAAATGGTACAAATATAAAAAAATTAATAGAAATTATAGAAAGAAATTGCTTAGAATAGCAGGCATTTCATGCTCTTAAACAAGCCATAAAAGAATCAGAACATGTCCTTCTTTGTCCAGTTCCCTGAAATCTGTTTAGAATCAAGCTGATGATTAAATTTTTTCAAAAGAGAACCCTGGGCATAGCTATAGGTTGACATGGAAAACTATTTCTTCTATAGAGTTAAAATGAATATATGCATATGTGTATATGTGTGTAAAAGTAAATTTTTTAAGCAGAAAGAGTCACGATCATTATTTTTAGATTTTGGCCATGCAGCATTTGCCATATGTAAGACCAACAGATGGCTGAGTTAGGAACTAGTTGGTGAAATTTATTGGTCAAAATTTACAGTTACAGTAGTACATTGAACACACTCATCTATCTCCACTATCTCTTGAAACCCAACTTAATATAAAAGGACAGCAAAGAAGAAAACTTAAAAAGTTTGAAACTAAACAGACAAATAGGATTGGAAAAAAGGCAATCATAGAAATCGATGTATACTTACCCTTCCTTGTCAGAATACTGGAGGTTTTCCTTTGAAAGATGATAAAACATACAGTCTCTAGGCTTAGAGACACCAGGTATAATGAAAGACAAGTGTGAGGAGGGTACACTTTAAATAAAAGCGTGAAGGGAGAGTAGGCACGGTGTCTGTGAACATCTGTCCTCTTTCTAGAAGATGGAGAAGTGGCTTACGATATGGAACAGGCAATCAGTGCATCATAGTCACTGATGCTGGTAATAGTACTACAGCAGGGTTCCAGTGGACCTAATGGTTCCCAGCTATACTTGCTATTGCTAGATAGTGATGAAATGAGGGCCTTGGGGCTCCTGTTATGTGTGTCAATATTTTGAAAACTACAATGGCCATACCATCGAATACATCATGAACAGCAACCCTACTTATATCTCTAGGGAGAAAAAATTGGAAAATTGTTGTAGGTTAGTGGATTGGCCTAAAAGAAAAGACTGCAAATTCTGACATTCAGGGTTCCAAACAAAATGACAAAATTCCTGCCTGATCACCTTATAGTGAAGCCTACCAGGCCATGAATTTTCCAGAAGGAAGGATGCACATTTGCAGATTGGAGTCTTCTGAGTTCCCAGCACTATGTATACATATATACATACACATAAGTATATATATATATGGAGGCTGAGCTCGTGAAAAGCTCAGGAATTGGAATAGCATTAAATATCTCAAAAACAAACTGGGAAGTAAAAGAAAATATAACAATGCCTTTTAAATTCAGAGGGAAACTAAAATTTGCATGCAGCTAAACCATCAAGGGTAAGAAGAAAAATAAAGATATCTTCAGACGTGTAAGACCTCAAAAACATTACCTTCCCTACAATGTTACTGGAATATTTGTTCTAGCAAAATGGGAATGTAACCGTGAAAGAGGAAGACATTGGCCTCAGGAAACAGGAGCCATACATGGGAGAATCAAAGGCCAATTTCAAAATCATGATAAAAAGAGATCCCAGAATAACAGTTTTGAGCACGGCTAGAGAGCAACAAGTCAAGATTAGAGAAAAAAGGCAGAGGGCTCCACAGAAATGTATTTAAGGAAGATAGTTGGTCACTCTAACCATCATGGAATGAATACCTGGATAGAAAAAATCTGACATATTATAAAAACGTTAGTTGCTAAAATTTTCAGGAGTCAAAATTGGAAAGTTTGACCTAGTAAAGGAACAAGAATTTCTCAGCACTGTTAGCTGCACATTTAATAGTTCAACTGCACATTGGGGATGGGAACAGATATTTACCTTCAACTGAGGTCAGTGGAGAAATAAGGTTTTTTTTGTCTAACATTGCCAACATAGGTAACTGTTCAAGGTGGAGCTGCAATCAGGATGTTAAGCTTTCTATGTTTTCTTATAGTGATAACTGAAGTGAAAACTTACTTCCTCAACTCCTAGGCTTGATAATTTAGTCAATGATGATGGCGCAATTTCACTGAGGCAATCCCCAAAACCAAATATTTCTCTATCTACTTAACTGTTTAAAAAATCTAACTTTTATGTATAAAATTAATAGCTTTTGCAATTAATGTTAATTATTGCATCATTTTACTCTGAATTTAAAAATATATATTCATACTTCAAGTGACAGAATCTCAAAAACTAATGCATACAAGGAGATTTCAATCCTATCTATATCTGAAATCCTTATCCACATTTGAAAGTGAATATTATGCAATAACAACACATCCAAATGACGTGATCTGTTTTTATTGCTGATACTGATACATTGGTTAGATATGAGAGTAACATGCAATTTCATGATCATTGATCGCCCATAATTTCAGGAATGCTGGAATAATATTGCACTTAGGCATTTTGCTATTTGACCTTTCAAAGGCTGAGGCTGCAGCCAAGCCAAAGAGCAAACACTGGTGAAATTCCAAGATTAAAGCCATATGTCGATGACTGCCCATTTGTAAGCCACTGACCATGAGCTGAAAAAGCCTTTTGAAGCCAAATTCCTATGAACTTCTGTAAGTGCTGTCCACTCTTGAGTGCTCTTAGTGCTGCTTCTACCATTGACTGGCCCACTTGCTCATTCATCATATGAGGGCATTCGGTAGGGAGTCCCCAAGGACTAGGGTAACTGAGCCAAGAGCTCACTGAGTGCAAATTCAGAAGGCTAAATTGATTGTAGGAGTACACAACCATGCAAAGAGCAGTGCACATGTAATGTGTGTATGTGTGAAGCATGTGTAGTGGATAATTTTATGTGTCAGCTTGACTGGGTTAAGTTATACCCAGATAGCTGGCAAACATTATTTCTGTGTATATCTCTGAGGGTATTTCTGGGAGAGATTAGCTTTTGAATCAGTAGGCTAAGCAAAAAAGATCAGCCTCACCAGTGTGGGCAGGCAATCCATTAAGGGCCCGGATAGAACAAAATGGCTGAGAAAGGGCAAAATTGCTCTCTGTTTCGGAGCTGGAGTATCTATCTTCTCCTGCCCCGAGCTCCAGGTTCTTGGGCTTTCTGAAATTCTGAAAGTTTTCAGATTCTGAAACTTACACCATCAACACTGCCTCCCCCGCAACCCCCCAGCCACTGGTCTCCAACGGAACACCACCACAGCAGCTTTCCTGGCTCTTCAGTTTGCCGACGGCATATTAAGGGGCTTTCGGTGGGCTAATCCCCACAATAAATGCCTTCTTATACATTACATCTGTATATATTCTACTGGTTCTGTTTCTCTGGAGAATGCCACCTAATAGTGAATGTTAGCAGACATTTAAAAATATCAGGGTTCTCTGAATTGATACAACTTTAGATTATTGATAGAACTCATTCACCTGTTTCTGGCCTTGAAAGCCCACATTTATAAGAAATTAAATCCTGCTTGCTTTTTTCTAACTTTGTCTTCTTCCACCCCTCACAACTAGATTAAATAATGGCCTCAATGATATTTTCTCATAGGAAGCAGGAAATATGTTAGTATCGCTACCGTTCACTCCTCCCACAAACCCACTCATCCCAAACTCATTTCTTTCTTTTTTTATTATGATAAAATCACTTAACATTTACTATTTCAACCATTTTTAAGTGTACAGTTCAGTGGTACTGAGTACAATTATGTTGTTATACAACCATCACTACTATCCACCTCCAGAGTTTTTCATCTTCCCCAAACGAAGCTCTGCACCCATTGTACAATATCCCTCCTGGCTGAAGGAGAGAAGAACAGGAACGTATCGTATAATGGGTATAGATTTCTGTCTCTGAATATGACTACTCTAGGTACCTCATATAAGTGGAATCATACGTTAATTTTTTTTTTGTGATTGGCATCTCAGCATAACGTCTTCAAGGTTCATCCATGTTGTATGATGTGTCAGAATTTCCTTAAGTCTGAACAATATTCCATTGTATGCATACACCACATATTGTTTATCCTTTCTTCTATTAATGGACACTTGGGTTGCTTCTGCCTTTTGGCAATTGTGAAGAATGAAGAATGCTGCTATGAACATGGATGTACAAAGAGGTATTCAACCCCCTGTCCTCATTTCTTTTGGATGTATACCCAGAAATGGAAATGCTGAATCATATGGTCTAACTTCCTTTTGATGAAACTTGGAATTGTCAGTTTCCAGAAGCCTAGTATGTAGAAGGCCAGACATGATTAGTGTGCCCCTGCTTTTCTCTGTTTCTTTTATGGCAGAATCTGCTATTCCCAGGAACAATCCAGAGGCATCCTTGCACACTCCAATTCTGACTTCTTACCTTTTTCTATGGCTCTCCAGCATTGATTCCATCCACAGGTCCAGGTTTCTTTCAAGAACTAAATGTTGAATATTTTTAGAATAAATTTTAAAATCTTAACTATGGTAAATATCTTCTACGAAGTTGTAGTTTGCTCTTTGAAAATATGTCTTTTCATTTCACTAAAAATTCAAATTTAATACAGTCAGTTTTATCAAGCTTTTATGATTGTTTCTAAACCTTATTTAAAAAAAAATTTAACTATGTGAAAATTATTTTTATAGTTGTCTTTCTCATTTAGGTTTTTATATGGAATTGATTATGTTCTATACTGATAATTGAGTTTCTTGAGGCTAATTATAGAGTATCTTATCCCTTAGCCACTGGTCTTCAATATTCAGACTCTCACAAATCAAATTTTTGAGCGTCCTCATTATTTTAGGAGGTCTCTATTCTGTTCCAAGAGTCTGTTTTTCTAACTTTGCATTAATATCATGTTTCTTATGTATGAAAACTTTATAATAAATCTTGATATTGGTTAGGGCATTTTCCTGTACCATGTTCTTCTTTACTGTTATAATAGCTATTGTTCATTCGCTATTCTCTGACAAATATAGAATTAGATTATCAAGTTCTATAAAAATTCCTATAAGAACTTTTATAGATATTAAAATATAAACCAATTTTGAGATAATCATATCTTCACAATCAGTCCTCCATAACAAGATTATAGTTTATTTTCTTTAACTTATCAATAAGATGTTTTAATTTTGGCTAGAAAAGAAAAAAACAGAACTAAGGTTTTATTCACTTAAGTTTCTGGAAACCTTCCTTACGTTTTCCTCTAAGACTGGAACCCCACTGTTATGGTTTGAATGTATGTGTCCCTTCAAAATTCATATGTTAGAACTTAAGCCCTAAGGTATTAAAGATGGGACCTTAGAAAAGGGAGCACCCTAATGCCTTTTGCTCTTCCATCCCTTCTGCCATATGTGGACACACAGTATTTGTTCCTTCTGGAGGATGCATCAATAAGGCATCATCTGGAAATGGAGAGGGAGAACTTACCAGACACCAAAGCTGCTGATGCCTTAATCTTGGACTTTCCAGCATCCAGAACTGTGAGAAATAAATTTCTATTATTTACAAGTTACCCAGTCTAAGGCATTTTGCTATAGCAGCAAGAGCAGACTAAGACACACGCCCTGCCAGGCATAGACTGAGTCCCTTCCCTGATTCTGCAAGTGAATTAGATAGGAATGATAAACCTAAGGACCTATAGCTGTGTGTAGGGTCTTTGGGACTGTGTTGAACTGGATGCTGTATTTAGCTAAAGTGGCAAATGTAAATTGCAATCAAGAAAATAATCCAGAACTCAGAGTAACAGCAGCAGAAACAAGTATCAGGATTGAGGCATGAAGCAAAACCACGTGCAAGAAATTATTCAAGGTACCAGAAGTCAAGATAATAGGAAGCAGGTGAGTCAGTAGAGTGGCTGGTGAGTTGAAACAAACAGTTGAAAGGTATAACAAAATTAAAGTTTTCAGGGTTTTTTTTTTTTTTTTTGAGTACTCACTCCAAGACTCAAATCAGGTAATACACCTGAGTGCTGGAGCTTGCTTCTATACCCTACTTCTGCTGTTGAGGGCAGAGAAATCTTAATACTGTGAATGTAGAGAACTCCAGAATGACAACTGCTGCCTGCTAGATCCCAACATTTCAACCACTGCCTGACATTACTGTTTCCTTAGTCAAAATGTGGACTGGAATACTCTCCCCAGCTCCGTGACAAGAAAGCTGTGTCTGTTTCAGGCTTGGTTGTGGGTGGAAAAAATCCTATCCTAAACATTAGTAACCAGGGACTTGGACCTTCTCTGGCTCAAATTTATATTACCTCTGTATTCTGGACACTTCCAAGCCAAGAAATTAGATCAAAAGGTACTGTAAGCTTATAATGCCCTGTGGTACTTTGCAGAAACAAAGGAAAAATCTCATTCTAAACCACTCAGGAGTCCTGTTACCAACAGGTGTTTTACAATGAGATGATGGTTTGGGAGATTTTAGGAATTGACAGAATACTTCAGATTAAAAAGAATGATATTTTTCATTATGTTTCTAAATGGTTCACATAAGATTCCCACAAAAAAAATTTAAACATAATCACAAGGGAAATGTCACAACAGATAAATTCATATCCCTTCCAAACAACAATGGTTATATTATCCTTTTTGTTTTTGTTACCCACAAATTTAAACAAACTCTTTGTTCAATTAAATTTATTAAGTACATTTCAGGTAACAATAATATCTAATAGTTCTGTTCTCTTCTTTATATATATCTATATATATATCAGTGTAGATATATATACACAATTTATTGTACTTTGAATTAGTTTTCATGCTGAAAACTTTTGAAAAGAGGAAATGAAGGAATTATGAAGTGAGGAAAATGTCTGAATGGAATTGGTACCTGATATGGTTTGTCAATGTGTCCCCATTCAAATCTCACTCAAATTGTAATCCCCATGTGTTGAGGGACGGACAGACCTGTAATCCCCACGTGTCAATGGAGGGAGGTGATTGGATCACGAGGGCAGTTCTCCCCATAATGAGGCTCATGAGATCTGATGGTTTTATGAGTGTCTGGCATTTCCCCTGCTGGCACTCACTCCCTCCTGCCACCTTGTGAAGAAGGTGTCTGCTTCCTTTTCACCTTTCACCATGATTTTAAGTTTCCTGGTCTCCTAGTCATGCTTCCTGTTAAGCCTGCAAAACTGGGAATCAATTAAACTTCTTTCCTTTGCAATTACCCCGTATCTGGTAGTATTCTTTATAGCAGTGTGAGAATGAACTAATACAGTACTGTTAATATTTCTGGATTCTCTCATGTATAAGGCCCTGAATACTCTGCAACTAGGATCTGAAACTTCAGTTCTGGGCCTCCGGGAACTTCTCAAGGTATAGTCTCTACCAGGTATTCTAAATTATCTCACTTATATTCCTTCTTACATCTTGCCTCAAAGCTGCCTCTTTGCTTAGATTCTTCAAATCAATTCTTCAGTTGGACTTTTTGTATCAATGTTTGTATTGATTTTAGATGCTCTTTTTCAGATAACTCTGGGATCTATAATTCAGTTTCTCCTGCCTCAGCTCAAAACACTAACTTCTCAGTGTTAATCAGGAGGACAGTTATGATTAGGAAAATAAAATGACAAATTGAATAAAAGACTGATTACCTTCTTGTTGTGTTCCTAAAACTATTTAACACATTTGCAGAATCATAGTCTTGACTATCATGGTCAGTGGCAGCTAAAGTGGAAAAATGAACTCACAACTTTACTACTGTAGCTTTAGATGAGCTAAATACATCACTCTATGTAAAAAACAGCACCCAATTTGACTATGATTTCCTATTTACTGAAATCCTCCTCAGAAAGGAGAGGGAATGCCACTGATGCTCACCCGAGTGAGAAGAATCTATATTGTGGGGAGGGAAATAGCTGTAGAACACCAGATGTTTGCTAATTATCTTCAAATGAAATTTACTAGACCAAGTTTTAAACAAAGATAATTGGAAAGGGTAAAATAAGCCTATTCTTCCTTTGACTTTACAAGAGGGGTAATAAATTCATCTAAAGTGCTGATTGTTGCCTCTGCATCCAGTCCTACCTCCAGTTCTTAGGCCTCAGACCATGTACCTTTCCTATGCCACAGGAATCATATTCAGTGTCTCTATAGCTGGGTACCAGTCAGCTGAGAAATTCTCCAAGCCTTACTTTCCTATTTCCCTTCTCTCCCAACGTATGACTGTTCCTCCTCTTAGCTCACTCCTTTTGGCCTGCTCGGTTTAAATTAGGTATGAAATGACTGAGCACTTCCACCTTAAGACTTGACTGATAGTCCCACCAGATGATGTCTTCAAAAATCTCAGAACTTATTTTCACCTGAGGGTCCCTATATAAAAGGTTTAGGCAAAACCCCAGTGATTTTGACAGAATGCACCTCTCCCTTCCTGAAATAGGAGCCACTTCTGGAAAAGCATAGACCTTCTTTATTGAGGAACAATCAATAAAAGCAAAGAACCTGGACAAAACTGAAGCCGTAATTCAAAGGAAATGGGCCACACAGAAGAATGAGAGTTGCTTTCCGCCAAAAACAGATGGAGTGCAAGAGACATATTAAAAAATAATTTTAAGGCTGGGTGCGGTGGCTCATGCCTGTAATCCCAGCACTTTGGGAGGCCAAGGCAGGTGGATCACGAGGTCAGGAGTTCAAGACCAGCCTGGCCAACATAGTGAAACCCCATCTCTACAAAAAATACAAATAAATTAGCCAGGCATGGTGGCATGTGCCTGTAGTCCCAGTTACTCAGGAGGCTGAGGCAGGAGAATTGCTTGAACCCAGGAGGGGAAGTTGCAGTGAGCTGAGATCACTCCATTGCACTCCAGCTTGGGTGACAGAGCAAGACTTCATCTCAAAAAAATATATAATAATAATTTTATTTATATTCTCAAGAAAATTCAAAAGGGTGCTCTATCTCTAAAGCTAAAACAAACAGCCCTAAAGAGGAAATCATCTCATATCAGGTAGAATTTTATGGAAATATAAAAACGATTTCTAAATTAAAAACTATGACAGAAACAACAACGTAAAATGGACACTTCCAGCACTTCTCAGGCTTTTGCCTAAAATTAACTGCAAAGCAGATACTCTTAAACATTGCATTTCTGAAACATTAAGGCAAATACAAGAATTTTGATCTCAAACATGGCTTGGCATGGCATAGAATCCAAGGGATATACCCCCTTCATAACTCTATCGACATTTTCTCCAAAGGTTGCTATCTTTGATATATAAAACACTCATGATAAATAACGTTTTTGAGAAAACAACAAAACCAAAAAGGCATAACCAAATAACAGCTTGCAGATGCTGTAGCTTTTGAAAGCAGAGGTTGAAATAGGACTTTTGTGCAAACAATTTATTTGGGACAGGGAGGGAATGAACTCAGGTAGACAGAAGTGGGGAACTGAGCAGATTGAAATAGAGGTGGAGAAAAAGTCAATAAAAAGGTGTGGGATTGAGTTGCCCATCAACTGAGGTTCAGTCCCACTGGGATGTGCTTAAGGGTGCAGTGAATGCTCAGAACTGGCCACCCAAGGATTGTTGGAGAAAAGAATCTATTCTTTTGTTGTTGTTGTTGTTGTTGAGATGGAGTCTTGCTCTGTTGCCCGGGCTGAAGTGAAGTGGCACAATCTCAGCGCACTGCAACCTCTTCCTTCTGGGTTGAAGGGATTCTTCTGTCTCAGCATCCCAAGTAGCTGGGACTACAGGCATGCACCACCACACCTGGCTAATTTTTGTATTTTTAGTAGAGACAGGTTTTCACCATATTGGCCAGGCTGATCTCAAACTCCTGACCTCATGATCCACCCGCCTCAGCCTCCTAAAGTGCTGGGATTACAGGTGTGAGCCACTGCACCCAGTCAAGAATCTGCTCCTTGTCTTCCACATCCCACTGGTTAAAAGTTGTCCAGGACTGCTAACTCTCTAGCACTTCTGAGCTGTTTGCAGAGGGAAGTCCCACCGACGTCCTGCTCCACGGTGTTGGAGAGGCCCTGGGGGCAGGAGCACAGAAGACGCTGAGTGCCAAGGGAGTCCTCTGCGTTAGCTGTAGTTGGAACCAAGGTGAGGCTGAGAGATGTCTGGTATAATAAAAGATGAAATTAATATGAGAAAAATACACCTGAAAATCACTTATGTTTGCTGGTATAAAGGATTGCAAATCACTACAACACTCAATATATTTTCCTTTAATAAAGTTAAAGCGATTTGTAAAATGAAAATTCTTAATTTTTAAAATGTAATAACAGAAGAAAAGTTGTATTCCTACTGCTAAAATAATAAATTTTATTAACTTCTTGGAACCAAATTAATGTTATAAATTGTTGTGGGCTAAATTGTGTCCCGCCCCCTCCCCACCAAATGTATATGTTGAAATCCTAACCCCTAATATGTCAGAATGTGACTGTATTTGGAGATAGGCCTTTAAAGAGGTGATTAAGTTAAAATGAGGCCTGAGAGTGGGCCCTAATCCAATCTGACTGGTGTCCTTAGAAGGAGAGGAAATTGGACACTCAGAGATATCAGTGAGCATGCCCAGAGAAGAAAGACCATGTGTGCACACAGCAAGAAGGCAGCTACTCGCAAGCCAAGTAGAGAGCCCTCAGCCGAAACCAAGCCTGCCACCATCTTGATCTTGAAATTGTAGGTCCCAGAATTGCAAGAAAATAAATTTATCTTGTTAAGTCACCTAGTCTATGGTATTCTCTTAAGGCAGCCCTAGAGAACTAATACAAGAGTAAGAATCTGAAATATTAATATCATCATGCACTGTGGCTACCACAGCTGGTTCCTCTCAATACCCATTTTCCCGTTTTTCCGTACTAATAGAATCTGAGTTTTTTGGGTTTTGTTTGTTTAATTGATTTATCATTATTATCATTGTTGTTGTTGAGAGTTCAGCACTGTGCCCAGCAGGCTATAGACCATGACAAGTCTATGCCAACTCTGAAAATCCTATTCCTGTTTTCTTAACATCTCTTGCAAGTAAGGTTGACTTTGTGACCCAGTTCTGGGAAGCAAGACTAAGGAGAGTGTTCAGTGGGGCTTCTGAGGAAGATTTTGCTTTCCTAATAGAAGATAGATGGAGGCATTATGCATGTGCCCCCACCCCGTTTCCTGCTTTATATCTAGATACCAATACGCTGAGCTGTCTATCTTCGCAAAGCTCCAGCTTTACATTCCATTAGGTAAGTAATTTCAGTGCATCACAGGGCCTCTTGTCTAATAGTTTTAACACATGCCCTTGGAATCAGTCTTACTGGCCTAGCTTAGGTAACATGCACATAACTGAACCAATCATGAGGACTGTAGGAATGAAATACTCTAGTTGACTGATCCGAACAGTGTTCTGACTCCTAGAGTACGGGGTTGATGCCAGCCTTAGCCAGCCATCATGAATGGAAAGTTGGGGAGGGGTATTTGCCCAAAGGGAAATCACGGTGTTGATGCCAGAAGTTGGAGGAATGAATGCTGATCAGGCAAAAACCAACTAACACAACTAATTGATGTGCTTTACGCCTAAGTTCTCCTTCAGGTCTCAGCTTGCCTATTCTTTCCACTATGAAGATTTCCTGGCGAACTTCAATGCCATCAATTCTACACTCGTTGCCCCTATTGTTTTTTCCTATACCACCTGTACTTTCTTTATCACAGCACTTTTATATTGTGTTAAAATGGCTTGTTTGTTTCTCTTAATTCCTGACTAAACTACAAAAGCTATTAAGGCAGGAATCTTCATTCTCTCATTTACCATTGCATCTCTAGTGTCTACCAGAGCACCTAGTAAATAAAAACACTTGATAAATATATGCTGAGTGAATAAAAATATACTGCTCAATGGGCATTTGGTAGACAAGTGTAATTGAAAATGCTTTCAAGTGTATGAACGTGATAGGTACTATGAAAGGAATGGACATGTTGGTCTCTTGTTACCACACCCATGCACTTATTCAGTCCCTTCAAGGAGGAAGAGTTGACGCATTGGTCAGAATCTAGAACACACATTGGGGTACATTTACCAACATTCCTTAAAGATGAGCAACTCTAACTATTGGTCTCTTTCTTTTCCTTTTGCAGATGTAGACAGGGTTTGCCTCTTTGAAACAGGCCTAACCAGGTTTTGTTCTTCTTTTCCATTCCCCTGAAATGTGCAACTGAATGGTAAATTATGTCAGGGCTTGCTTGGCATAGATCTCTTTCTGAAAATGAACCTTGATCCTAGAATTTAGAGTAAAGATGGAGAACTAGAACCATTCTTTTCTCAACATCAGACCATGTGCTCCATCCAGTTCAGCTTACAAGAAGACCCTGAATGGGAAGTTACTGAGGTCTTATATATCTATTTAGAAAGCAGTATTTTGTTTCTCATCTTATCTGATTTCCTCTTGGGGAAGGCTATAGGTGCAGGTGATCATGATGTAAGATTTGGTTGTTTCTTCATTTAGGGCAGTAAGAGAATCACAAATACTACACTAACCTCACAAATATGACCATAACCTCTCACTGATTCCTAAGGGGGCACCAGCTCATTCAGCACTTCTCATTTCCTCACACAGCCCCTCAATCAGCAGGAATGAGATTCTTCACTGAACAGAACACTCAAGACAGGGGTGGTTCTGGCCTGAAAGAGAGATTTTCCAGTTCTTACAGAGTGCTGGTTGGTATTAGTTTTATGCTGTTAGTGCCAAGTACAGTGCTTTTCATAAAACTGAGGACTAAGCTCTGATTTTTTTTTATCTTGCCCAAATTCCTATCAAAGGGGTCTGGGGAGTCATACCCTACAAAATGTAAATTCTCATCAAATGGGTTTTATTTAACCCTGTATACAGTGACTTACTTTCCAATCTGACTCTGGCATAACAAGGAAGAAAAATCAAAATATTTTACACCAAAACATGTTTCTCTATCATGTTTAGAAATGGCCACGCAAAGTTGTCCCTTCTGGAAAAAATCCATATTCTATAGAGAATCCTCTTTCACCTCGTTTTTCTTCCTTCCTTTCCAGATCTAGAAGATCATCAACTAAGAGACTAAGAGCCAGGCACCCTTTTAGGTCTGATAAGAAGCATTTTACAACCCGCTTTCTCAATCTCTCTCTCTCTCTCTCTCTCTCTCTCGTCTCTGAAGTCTGCTGAGAGCTTCCTTTGCACAATAAAATTTGGTCTCTATAATTTTTATCTTAATCTGAACATTTTCTATTGATCCCAGGTCTTCAGATAAACTCAACCAATTGTCAACCAGAAAATGTTTAAATTTACCTATAGCTTGGAAGTCCCAGCTTTGAGTTTTCCCGCCTTTTTGAACCAAACTAATGTATTTCTTACATGTATTTGATTGATGTCTCATGCCTCGCTAAAATATACAAAACCAAGTTGTACCCCGACCACCTTGGGCACATGTTCTCAGGACCTCCTGAGGGCTGTGTCATGGGCCGTGGTCACTCATATTTGGCTCAGAATAAATCTCTTAAAATATTTTACAGTTTGACTCTTTTCATCAACAGAACCATCATGGAGAACAATGTGGGAAAGATCCAGTCTTACAGAGATAACATATATGCATGAGAGGAGTTTTTGCATTTGTAGTTTTTTGAATGTGCTTTTTGCTATAGCCTTAGTGAAACTTCATTAAGCAACTACTAGGTACAGATCTGAGAGGCATTAACCATTTTTAGGAGCTAATAGCTATCTATTAATTAATTCAACAAACATTTACTCAGAAATTTTTGAATAAATAGACTTTGGTAGACTCTGGGGATGCAAAGATGGGGAAAGCAGAAACTCCTGGAGGAGCTAATATTCATTTGGAGAAGAAAAGCACTTAATATTAGGTTGGTATAAAAGTAATTATGGGTTTTTTCATCACTTTTAATAGCAAAAACTGCAATTACTTTTGTAACAACCTAATAATTATGATGTAACATGATGCTGCGGAATGAACTGAAACTGACCTCTGCCAGATTTTCCTTGCCTTATAGAATCCTGTAAGTCTTTTAAGGCCAACTCCAATCCTTCTTTCTCTAAGAATCCTTAAGTGCTCAGTTCAGCCAAAACAAATCTCTCTTGCCCTCTAACATATGTATTAACAATAATTCTGTTTGTGTCTCTTCCCCATTTGATTTTATATTCCTAAAGGATAGAAGCAGTATGTTAGCCATCTGTGTATTCTCTGATTTAGCCATCACAGTCTTTTTCATGTGGTAAATACTGAATGTTTGTTGACTTGAAATGAACTTTATTACATTAATCAGTTAGTTCCCATGGAGTTTCCAAATACATGGATTCTCTGTTGTGGAACAGAAAGGGCAACAGATGCAACATATTTCTAGGTAATAGTTTCAATTTCGGTGAGACATTATTTGCCTGGACTCTAAGAAAAGAGTACAGGAGGTCTAATATTAATATTATCATAGTAAGTGTATGTTGTTTCCATTGAAAATAAGGTAAACAAAGGAAAATGATTCATTCTACCAAGAGGACACGTGCACCTGCATGTTTATTACAGCACTTACCACAATAGCAAAGACATGGAATCAACCCCGGTGTCCATCCGCAGTGTATTGCATAAAGAAAATGTGGTACAAATGTACCATAAAACACTATGCAGCCATCAAAAGAGCAAAATGATGTTCTTCACACCATCATGGATGCAACTGGAGACCAGCATCCTAAGTGAATTAATACAGAAAAAGAAATCAAATACCACATGTTCGTACTTATAAGTGGAAGCTAAACATTGAGTACACGTGGACATAAAGAAAGAAACAACAGAGGAAGGGAAGGAGAAGGATGTACCACTGGGTACTACGCCCACTACCTGCCTGGGTGATGTGTTCAGTCATACTCCAAACCTCAGCATCATGCAATGCCTTTGTAACAAACCTGCACATGTATCCTCTGATTCTAAAATAAAAGCTGAAAAAATGAAGGAAACCATGTAGATTTTTAGAAATTATTTGCTGTCACTTGAAACTTAGAAAGATGATGGAATTGCATACAATTGGAATGCTAATGAACAGAGTATAGCTAATGAAAGTAGGAATGTCAGAAATAGGTGTTGAGATCATGTCAAATAAAGTTACTATCAAAGATAGGAATTGAGATCATAGAGAATAAACTTGGAGATATGGGGTAAGCATGAGCATGCAGAGAGCCTTGAATGAGAGGAAGAATTCAGCACCAGATACAATGTAAAACAGAAAGCCATTTCAAGTTCTTGGTGAGAGGAGTAGCTGACTGCAGTTACAGGTCTTTAAACTCACAGCTCTGAGCCACAGTTTAAAATGAGGTTTAGCAGGAGAAAGTTCCATGAAGAACCCTGCAAATTAAAAAAAAACATACATTAATAGTTTTCAAAATAAATGATAGGGTGGCTCTGTGGCGCAACGGATAGCGCATTGGACTTCTAGTGACGAATGGAGCAATAAATGATAAAAATATATTTCAGGAAAACTTATGAGGTAGAAAATGGACTAGAAGGAAAAGATCATAGAGACAGGAAATCCAGTTAAGAGCAGCTTTATTTGTTCCAGAAAGAGGAGGTTAAAGCAGAGATTAGGATGGAAGAAAGAAGGGGCAGGAAGTGAAGCTGAAGTTGCTCTGTCTGCCAAGATGTCAGGTTACCTCTGAAAGCCTTTTCGTTTACCCGTGATTCATTCTGTTTTGAGTTTTCTTTGGACTTCATTTTCCATTTGTTATTACTGACTACAATAATAAAAGACTGATTTAGCACCCTCGTCATGTGTTAAGGCTTTGAAAACAAACATAAATGACAAAGATGTTTCTTCTTTGAAAAATTCTTTGTGATTTTAATTTTTCACACACTCATGAAGTATATCTGAAAGAGTTGGTGATTAAGATAATTTAGTATTATTGTTTTTCACCAAGCTGTCTTGGATTTCTAGCATAATTGGATGTGGAGTATGCTATTCAGAGTACTAAGGTGTGAAGGATTTCTATGGTACTTTGCGATGGTTTCCACACAATGGCTAAAAATGTCCATGTGCCTGAGACAAAGGCTTTTAATCTTTTGCCCAAAAAGCAAGTTTGAGTTTGCCATATAAAATAGTACACACAGAATTGGGTCTTGCTTTCTAATGAAAGGGAAGCAATGGGGATTAAAATTTTCTTGTAGTATTTTGTAAATGTCACTTTTTAGTAGTAGATGGAGTTAACTGGCTGGAAATGTTTAAACTAAAGTTCATTTAAGGTAACGTTTTTGGGTTAAGTTTATCTTAGTCCATTCTTTAGTTTTCAAAAAACAAAAGATATTGAAATACAGGAATAAAAGGAGAATATTCAAGACAATAATAAAAAACAACCAGCTGCATTCCATTTTGGAATTAGGATTTTTTAGAAAAACAAGCTGTTAAAATCTGATTGCTCTTCTAGTCTAATATGTTGAGAAATAGAGTCTCTGGTTATTAAAACCAAAGCTGAAATTATTTTCAAATAATTATCATTTCAGCATTTATAGTTCACTGGAAATATGCTTAAGCATAACATGTTCTGGTTGCCAAAGGTGAAATGATAATAGTCACTAAAACATGAACCTGAGAAGTATCTAAACAGACTTTTTTGCTTTGCCATTGATGATTCTTTATCTTACAATGGTAATTTCCACCCAGCAAATATCATTTGACTGGGTTCATAGGACATATTTATGCCATTTTTCTTGCATTGTTAATGGGTCGTCTGAAGCATGCAAACTGTGGTGTGAGAGTTTTACTTTAAAAAGATACAAATGGCCAGGAGCGGTGGCTCATGCCTGTAATCCTAGGACTTTGGAAGGCCGAGGCAGGCGGATCACTTGAAGTAAGGAGTTCAAGACCAGACTGGCCAATGCGGTGACCCTGTCTCTACTAAAAACACATACATTTGACTGGGCTTGGTGATACATGCCTGTAATCCCAGTTACTCGGGAAGCTGAGGCAGGAGAATCGCTTGAGCCTGGGAAGTGAAGGTTGCAGCGAGCCAAGATTGCACCATTGAACTCCAGCCTGGGTGACAGGGAGAGACTCTGTCTCAAAAACAAACAAACAAGCCAGCCAATATCCATGATGAACATTGATGCAAAAATCCTCAATAAAATACTGGCAAACCTAAGCCAACAGCACATCAAAATGCTTATCCATCACGATTAAGTCAGCTTCATCCCTGGGAAGCAAGGCTGGTTCAACATACGCAAATCTGTAAACGTAATCCATCACATAAATGGAACCAAAGACAAAAACACATGATTATCTCAATAGATGCAGAGAAAGCCTTCAACAAAATTCAACAGCCCTTTATGCTAAAAACCCTCAATAAAATAGGTATCGATGGAATGTATCTCAAAATAATAAGAGCTATTTATGGCAAATCCACAGCCAATATCATATTGAATGGGCAAAAACTGAGAGCATTCCCTTTGAAAACCAGCACAAGACAAAGATGGCTTCTCTTACCACTCCTATTCAACATGGTATTGGAAGTTCTGGCCAGGGCAATCAGGCAAGAAAAAAAATAAAGTGTATGAAGATGACATGATTGTATATTTAGAAGACCCCATTATCTCAGCCCAAAAGCTCCTTAAGCTGATAAGCAACTTCAGCAAAGTCTCAGGATACAAAATCAATGTACAAAAATCACAAGCATTCCTATACAACAATAACAGACAATCAGAGAGCCAAACATGAGTGAACTCTCATTCACAATTGCTACAAAAGAATAAAATACCTAGGAATACAGCTAACAAGAGGTGTGAAGGACCTCTTCAAGGAGAACTACAAACCCCTGCTCAACAAAATAAGAGAGGACACAAACAGATAGAGAAACATTTCATGTTCATGGTAAGGAAGAATCAGTATCATGAAAATGGCAATACTGCTCAAGCTAATTTATAGATTCACTGCTATCCCTATCCAGCTACCATGACTTTCTTCAAGGAATTGGAAAAAAACACCTTACATTTCATATGGAACTGAAACAGAGTCCACATAGCCAAGACAATTGTAAGCAAAAGGAACAAAGCTGGAGGCATCACTCTCCCTGTCTTCAAACTATACTACTAGGCTACAGTAATCAAAACAGCATGATACTGGTACCAAAACAGGTATATAGACCAATGGAAGAGAACAGAAGCCTCAGAAATAATGCCACACACCTATAACCATCTGATCTTTGATAAACCTGACAAAAACAAGCAATGGGAAAAGGATTCCCTATTTAATAAATGGTGCTGGGAAAACTGGCTAGCCATATGTAGAAAGCTGAAACTGGACCCCTTCCTTACACCTTATACAAAAATTAACTCCAGATGGATTAAAGATTTAAACATAAGACCTAACACCATAAAAACCCTAGAAGAAAACCTAGGCAATGCCATTCAGGACATAGGCATGGGAAAGGACTTCATGGCTAAAACACCAAAAGCAATGGCAACAAAAGCCAATATTGACAAATGGGATCTAATTAAACTAAAGAGCTTCTGGACAGCAAAATAAACTATCATTAGAGTGAACCAGCAATCAACACAATGGGAAAAAATTTTTGCAAGCTACCTATTTGACAAAGGGCTAATATCCAGAATCTACAAAGAACTAAAACAGATTGACAGGAAAGAAACAACCCCATCAAAAAGTGGGCAAAGGATATGAACAGACACTTCTCAAAAGAAGACATTTATGCAGCCAACAAACATGAAAAAAAGCTCAGCATCACTAGTCATTAGAGAAATACAAATCAAAATAACAGTGAGATACCATCTTATGCCAGTTAGAATGGTGATCATTAAAAAATCAGGAGACAACAGACCTGGAGAGGTTGTAGAGAAATAGGAATGCTTTTACACTGTTGGTGGGAGTATAAATTAGTTCAACCATTGTGGAAGACAGTGTAGCAATTCCTTAAGGATCTAGAACTAGAAATACCATTAGATCCAGCAATTCCACTACTGGGCATATACCCGAAGGATTATAAATCATTCTATTATAAAGACACATGCATACATATGTTTATTGCAGCACTGTTCACAATAGTGAAGACCAGGAACCAACCCAAATGCCCAAGAATGATAGATTGGATAAAGAAAATGTGACACATATACACTATGGAATACAATGCAGCCATAAAAAGGATGAGTTCACATCCTTTGCAGGGATATGGATGGAGCTGGAAACCATCATTCTCAGCAAACTGACACGAGGACAGAAAACCAAATACCACATGTTCTCACTCATAAGTGGGTATTGAGCAATGAGAACACATGGACACAGGGAGAGGAACATCACACTTTGGGGTCTGTCTGTGGGTAGGGGGATAGGGGAGGGACAGCAGAGAGTGGGGACATAGGGGAGGGATAGCATTAGGAGAAATACCTATTGTAGATTATGGGGTGATGGATGCAGCAAACCACCATGGCACGTGTATACCTATGTAACATACCTGCACACTCTGCACACGTACCTCAGAACTGAACATATAATTATAATAATAAAATTACTAAAAAAAAAAAAGAGAGAGTATAAATGAGGCAAATTGTAGACTTGGGCATTTCAAAAATCTGCAGTCCATTACTAGTTCATTTTTCTTTCTTCTCCATTCCAAAGCCAATAGTTGTTTCCTTTCATGGGAATCTAGGCTTAATTTGTATTCAAATTGTCCTGGAATTTATGGGAATTTGCTTCTCTGAACTCTGGTTTTAAAAATCTTCCAGAATATAACACTTTCAAAGATAAACAGTTTCAACTTCTGCTTCTTTTGGCTTTAATGCAAGGTTTTCTTTTCCCCTAAATCTACTATTAATATTTCTCTAAAAATGGAAAGCAATTTAAGAAACTTTCTTGTAATTCTCTTCCCCATTCCTCTAATCCCCATATTGAATATTCACATTTTTTCTAAAAAGACCAACTATTTTACTTGATCTTGGTATCCTATTGTACTCTTCATAAACCAAAAAGAAAAACAAAAAAGAAAAAGAAAAACCTATAAATTTCAGCATCTTAACTGTCACAGTTACTACAATCTAAAGGACTCAGGTAAACTTTACTCATATAACTCAATGTGATCTCACTTTGCATTGTACTACGCTAGTAATTTTCCAAGTCATTATAGATTAAAATATTGTCAATTCAAGATTCTACTGTCTTCTTCATCTTCAGGGAATGGTGTTTGAACATAGGGGAGATTTATATCTCAGGGATAGGCAGGAGGGGTGAAGGTGAGCCAGTGGTCCCTGACAGCATCTATATAGTGTCTGCTGCTAATAATAATAATAATATACGTCTGCCTTCTTCCCCTGGGTTATGCATAGTGACTATTGTGTCAAGGAAAGAATGTGGTCTCCTTCCTTGGCTCTGTGCCAGGGGTGACGTTTAAAAGGTTTCAGCTTCACATTTTTCAGCTGGTGATTTAAATATTACACCTCTTTCAATGTAAGTTTTCTCACTTCTTTTAAAGAACTTTTTAGCAGGTAGTGGCTCTCACCTTCAGAAAAATTTCACATTCTATTTATGGGAATAACATTTTGCATCTCTTCCTCACCGATTGTACGGTACCAGGAAGATTCAGGAGGGAGGTGTCTTCAGGTCTCTCCTATTCATATTCATTACTCTGTCACCTGACTGCTCTCTGCTTGTCCAGGTGGTACAAGAACTATTGCCAGAGAGGAAATTGTTCTCAAAAAATTTCAGCCAGAAGCTTGTTCTAATTCCCAAATTTCAAGAGAGAGTTTGCCTCCTGTTCACCATTTTTATTTCCAAACTATTGAAGCACATAATCTACTTTTCAACTCCGTTACTAGAGATTGTTCTTTTACAAAGAAGGTGGGAAAAGTAAGAGAAAAAATTTGGTTCAGATAGATAATAACAATTTTTAAATTCCATACCTCACACTTAAGTCCTTGCTGTTTACCAAAAACCCTTCCCTCCCAAATTTGGTGTTTTATTTCATTGGTCTTGGCAACTTTTTTCCCACCTATCACAGGGACCTACATGCTTCAGGGTTCAAATGAGAGGGGTCATAGAGGAGAAGTACATGCTGATTGGTGTAATCAAGATGCATCCTCTGGCCCCAGCTGAGGTTTATGATGGAACCAAGTAAGATTATGGATGGAGGTGCTGAAGACATGAGAGGAGTACCACAGGGTTTAACTAAATATCTAAGAAGAAAAATGCTTCTCTAGATGGGTAAGTTTCAGCTGCACTTTTGTGTTTAGAAGAAAATCAGTGTTGTTTTTTGGAACTAAATTCTGTCTCATACTTGAAAATGTTAACACAGTGAAACCTTTTGATCAAAAAACTAGGACATTATTTTGCATAAAGTGCTAGAGCAGATTCTATAATGCCTACAGAATGGCAGAAAGGCTGTTTGCATGAGAGGACACCATAAATCCACTCAGTACTAATAGCATACAATGAAAACTCTTTTCAGAAGAAAGATTTTGCACACAAAGAGCCCTGAGGGAAGAGATAGCAATGGAAACATCCATCAAATAAGGAAAGGGTGTTTAGAAAATTGCTCTTCCGACTCCATCTATCATACTATCAGAGACTGCTGTGTTAATCCATTTGCCACCACTAAGCATGAGCCCAAAGACAAAATGCAGAAGTATTCCTTGGGGAGAGCTTTCAACAAAACTTCTGTAGAGGCTAATGAGGAAAATGAGAATTTTTCCCATGTCACTTCCAAAAAGCACTGAATGCAACTTACACATCAATGTGCAGCTGCGGGTGGGTTTTCAAATATAAGTCATCTCTTAATTCTTTAGTTTAAGGGGCATTGTTTTCTTCCTTCACAGGATAAGTTCTGAGTTGTGAATACATGCTGCCTCTTCATGAACTATGTGAACTCCTCTCTGCCTCTTCAATAGCATATAAACTTGCTGTTATCCTGAGGGTTAAAAACAAAATAAGATCTTACTTCTCTGAATTCATTTTCTCTGTATGGAAAAAGGGACATTAATTAGAAATACTGCAATTATTACATAAAAATATTCATAATTACTTTCTTAGCTTTTATAATTGTCCTCAAAAAGAAAAGCATAGCCAAGTGCTTACTGTGCTGTGCTATTAAATATTATCAATTTCAATATCAATATCTTTTTTTTTTTTTTTTTGAGAGGGGGTTTCGCTCGTTACCCAGGCTGGAGTGCAATGGCGCGATCTCGGCTCACTGCAACCTCCGCCTCCTGGGTTCAGGCAATTCTCCTGCCTCAGCCTCCTGAGTAGCTGGGATTACAGGCACGCGCCACCATGCCCAGCTATTTTTTTGTATTAGTAGAGACGGGGTTTCACCATGTTGACCAGGATGGTCTCGATCTCTTGACCTCGTGATCCACCCGCCTCGGCCTCCCAAAGTGCTGGGATTACAGGCTTGAGCCACCGCGCCTGGCCAATATCTTGATAATAAAAATAATTTCATTTGTTTTTATAGTGCTTTTCTGCCTTTATAGTTATTTCACATCTTTTATTGCATTTGATTTATTTATATGAATGTTCTGAAAGTTAAATACTTCCCTACTCTGTTGACTAATTGTTCTTTCAAATAATTGAATAAATCTTTTTGGGGAAAGACATATGAAATTACAAGACAAAAACAATCTTAGGCACATTATGCTCTGACCATTTCAATGAAGTCTTAGTCATGTGTGACACTGACTGAGGAAGAAGCTATGCCTTCAAAAATGACACTGAGTCCAGCAGCTGCTTTGGCAAACAAACTCCCTAGCCCATGTCACACCATTAAAAAGGATTATTTTCTAAAGAGAATATTATAGACAAGTCACTTATTTAACTATGAGGTAAATTCCCAAGAAGGAGATTTAGATTTAAATTTTTTCAAGAACTCTGCAGACTACGAAAATTCACCCATAACAATGATCTGGACATGCTATGATAATGTTAGTGTTTTCAACTTTTTGAGTAGAACCTGTTTTTAAAATATTATTCAGATATGATAATACTTGAAGTTTTATTATTTGGTGGCTGGGAGAATTGTAAAGACCACACATTTTTATGAATTTAGCAAAACGTATGTTTACAATAATTTATCTTTAAATAATCACATTATAATTAACGTGGTAAATTATGTAAAATGTACCTGTGTCTATAGCTATGCTTGGCTAACATATAGATTATTATTACATCTCGAAGCCTTCAGAGGTTCTCAACTCATCAGCTAAGAATTTCTATCGATTAACATTAAATTTCTATCCACAAATTAATTTACTAATTTGTTAATTGAATATTTTGAAAAGCATTTCTTTAGGCATTGAATAATACTAGGTACTGTGAAAGAAAGAAATAAAATCAGACATTCTTTAGAGCAGCTGAAAGTCTAATAACATAAACACACATATACATATATATATGTAACTATAATATTAGGTAGAAGTTAATTACAGGACTCATTTTCAGAAAAACGACAGACCAGATACCCTGAACACCTTCCCTCACCTGCCAAATTATAAAAATAAAGTGCACCTAGATTTTTTTTTTACAATCTTGTGCCTTTGGAAAAGAATATTTAAAAATCTTTATATAGGAATTCATCTTTAAGCTAAGGTTCCCATAGATAAAATTTCAAACTTGCAGTCAAAACCATAAGGCCCTCACTGGAAATCAGGCAAACCAAAGCCAGCAAAAAATAACAGACAATTGAATCAGATATTAGAGATTTCAAATATTAGAATTATTAGACCTAAATAGAATAATATGTTTGCTATGCATAATAAAATAAATAGAAAAGAAAAATTTGACTAAGGAATGAGAGACTGTAAAATTAGGCAGATTTAGGAGAAAATCAAATAAACATTTAGGAATAAAAAATTGATATTTAAATTTAACATCTATGTTATAAATAGGTGTACATTTCTGTGATCTTGGATTAGGTAATGGTTTCTTAAGTAAGACACCTACAGTACAAGTAACCAAAGAAAAAAATAGAAAAATTAAATGTCATTAAATTTAAAAAGGTTTTGTGCCTCATTAACAAATGGTGTTGGGTCAACCAGACAGCCACATGCAAAAGAATGAGCTGGACCCTTACCTCACACCATAAGAAAACTGATTCAAAATGAATCAGAGACCTAAATGTTACAAGCAGAAAATATACGTCTTTGAAAAAAATTTAGGAATAAATTATATGACTTTGCATTTGACAATGATTTAGCTATGACACTAAAAGCACAAGCAACAACAAAAAAATAATATGTAGACTTCATCAAAATTTGAAACTGGATATAAAGAGCACAAGACAACCTACATAATGGGAGAAAATATTTGCAAATCATACGTATATAAAATAAAGATTAAGTACCCAGAATATATAAAGAAATCTTACAACAAAAAGACGAAAGAATCCAGGTTAAAAATGGGCAAAGGACTTACATAGACATTTCTCCAAAGAAGTTATATAAATGGTCAATAAACACAAAATAAGATGTGCATATTATTAGTCATTAGGAAAATACAAATTGAAACCACAATATGATACCACTTTATGACCAGTAGGATGTGTATAAATTGTTATTTTAAGCAGAAAATAACCAGTGTTGGTAAGGACATGGAGAAATTGGAATCCTGATACAATGCTGGTAGAAATGTAAAATGGTGTGGCCACCATGGAAAACATCAGACACTTCCTCCAAGAAGTTAAGCATGCAGTTACCATATGACCCATCATTCCCACTCCTAGGTATATACTCAAGAGAACTGAAAACATATGTCCACACAAAAACTTCACATGAATGTTCATAACAGCATTGCTCATAATAGCTACAAAGTAGAAACACCCCAACTGTCGTTCAACTGATGAATGCATAAATAAAATGTGATACTAGCTCTATAACAGAATATTATCCAGCAATAAAAAGTGAGATACTGATACTACAACATGGATAAATCTTGAAGACATCATGATATGTGAAAGAAGCCAGACACAAAAGGCAACATATTGTATGATCCCACTTGTATGAAATGTCCAGAATAGCTAAATCCATAGAGACAGACCTGGTTAGCGATTGCTAGGGTCTGGAGAGAGAGGAAAAAGAAAGTGACTGTTAATGAGTATGAGTTTTCTTTTGGGGTGATAAAAATGTTCTGGAATTAGACATTGATGATTATGTACAACTTTGTGAATACACTAAAAACACTCAATTGTACACTTTTTTAAAGGGTAAATTTTATGGTATGTAAATTCTATTGCAATTTTCATAAAACTTCAATGTATGTTATAGCAGCCTTTATATACATAAGAAAAGGATCAATAAACTGGAAGATAGAAAAATTTATTAAACACACTTCTCAGAGAGAAAAAGTAATAAACTGTAAATGACAGTGGTAGTAAGTAATGCAAAAGAGAATGAGAAAGCTGACATACCTCTAACTGGAGTTACAAAAGAAGAGAAAAGGGAAAATAGAATCGAGTCAAAATGTAAGGCGTTAACACCCCAAAACATTTCAAATGTATTTTAAAAACCAGTTCTCATTTCAGGAAACTGAACAAATTCTGAATATAAGTAAGAAAAAGAGAAATACACTACTAGATAGAGTATAGTGGAACACAATGACAAAAAGAGAGAAGATAAGTTGACTGTATGAAGAAAAGAGACAAATTTTCTAAAAAAAAAAATTTGTTAAAATGACAGCTGGTTTCCCAGAAAAAAATAAAAATGAAAGTCAGAAAAAAGTATAGTAATATATTGAAATTATTGAGAGAGAAAATAACTATGAATCCAGAATTATATACTTGGTAAAACATATCTTCTAATAATGAAGGCAAAACAAAATACTTATAGAAAAAAAAAAACTGAAAGAATGTGGCAATAACCAATTCTCATGAAAAAACTTCTTAAAACATGAAAGGATCGATGTGCAAGAAGAAATAAGAAAAGATGAGCAAAGAAACAGATACATTTATGAGTAAATCTCAACAACATAACAGTAAAATACAATAATTAATAGTAATAATGTCTAATTTGTTGAGTTATGTAAGGTAGAACCAAAATTCTGTACAATAATAATATATAAGTTGGAAAGAGGCTGATCAGAGTCAGTCATCTGAGGTTCTCGGATAGTTTGTGAGAAAGGAAAAGATGATGATGAACTTTAGACTTTGCATACTAGAATTTTTAGAATGAGCACTAATAGAATTAAAAATAGAAGATAATAGAGGGTATAAATTCTCACTGCTAGAATAAAAAATGAAATGAGAAAAACTACTCTAAAACTTAGTGTCTTAAAAGAGCAATCATTTATTATTGCTTATCAACTGGTAGATTAACTAGGCTGTTTCATTAATTTGGGCTAGATTTAGCTGTTCTTGGATAGACTCACTTATGTAATGACTCACGCTTCATCCCTGGAATGAATGAACTATCCTTTGGCTAGTCAGAGATGGCCTTATACAGGGCAGCTCATCTCTTTTCCTTGTAACCTCTCATCCTCCAACAGGCCAGCCTGCTCCTGTTCACGTGTCAACAGGACAAGTCTCAATAGAATGAGTGCAAGTTCTCTTGAGGCCTAAATAAGAGATTGGCAAACATTTTCTGTAAAGGTCCAGATAGTAAATATTTTAGGCTTTGCAGGCCATGCAATTGCAATGTCTCAGCTCTGCTGTTTTGGCAGGAAAGCATCCACTGCCAATGTGTAAATGAATGAATGTGGCTGTGTTACAGTTAATCTTTATTTTAAAAGATAGGCAGCAGGCCAGATTTGGCCTGTGGGCTTTTGTTTGCTAACTCCTGGCATAGACTTAGGATTTGTATAGCTTCTTTCACCCCTTGATAGAAGGAAATGCAAAGTCTTATTGCCAAAGGGATTCCTTCTACAGGGAGAAAAACGATTGCATCTCATTTTGATAATCCATCATAACTTCAATAAATCAAAAAGAAGTTAAAAAAAAGGCCAGGAACAGTGGCTCACACCTGTAATCGCAGCACTTTGGGAGGCTGAGGTGGGCAAATCACCTGAGGTCAGGAGTTTGAGACCAGCCTGACCAACATGGTGAAACCCAGTCTCTACTAAAAATACAAAAATTAGCTTGGTGTGATGGCGGGTGCCTGTAATTTCAGCTACTTGGGAGATTGAGGCAGGAGAATAACTTGAACCCAAGAGGCAGAGGTTGCAGTGAGCCGAGATCACTCCATTGCACTCCATCCTGGGTGACAAGAGTGAAACTGTTTCAAAAAACAAAAAACAAAAAGTCAAGAAAAGAGAGAGAAAGTTCACAGAAAAAGTAAAAATAAGGCAATATAAGACAATATAAGTAAAGTCAAACATATTATTCATTTACCGTAAATGTGAAGGAAAATTTACAGTAAATGTGAAGGGAATTATCTCTCAGTTTAAAGCTGTAAAGCCAAAATTATTGAAATCAGCAAAGAGGAATTTTAAAATCCATCGATACTGTAGGAGATTTTAGCTTATTTCTCTCAGTAATTGATTAAGCAAATGACATGACTGAGTGCAGCTGAAGACGTGCATCCCACATAACCCTGCAATTCTGGTCCTAGATTTATGTTCTCAAGTGACTCACAGGGACATGCACAAAGACTCGTGAACAAGGTAGTTCACAGAAGCATTGTGCATAGAGAAAAAAACTGGAAAAAACTAAATTGTCAGTCAAAAGGAGAATGAACAAAGAAAATGTGAATGAGGCCAATAGTAGAATTCTGCACAATAGAGCAAAGGAATAAACTCCATCTACGTGGATGAATCTCAGAAGCTGAGAATGCAATGTACAAAGCACACTGCATAAGAGCACATACAATTTGACTTCACTTACCTACTGTTCAAAACATGCAAAACTAAACAATTTATTTTTAGGAAAAAATCCATGGTAAGACTATTAAGATGGTGCTTATCTTTGTAGGTAGGGATGGGAATGGTATGGGAGGGACATAAATGGGGCTTTGAAGATAGCTCTTAAGGAGGATGTCTATTTTATATTATCTCTTTCCAATATAAACCAAATGGGCTTCTCTGAGTTTCCTTTCTTCTCATCTATCATAATACACACTCTGGTGAGGCTATAATCATCTTAGTGAAGGGGAGGGGGAAAGAGGGTATATAGTTTGTGACAAATGAGGCTGAGTTCTCATATGCAAACACTTCCCTTTTATCTTACAATTGCATTACACTGAAAGTGAAAATTGTATCTCATTCCACTAAGCAGAAAAACTTTAAATGACATTTTCAAATGTCTATTATAAATGATATTTATGCTCAGTAGAATATAATTAGATTCTTATTGTCTATTGATTCTGGTCTATATGCCCGATTATAACAAATTTTCATTTAGGAATTTTTGTGTCACTTAAAAGATTCTTCAAGCTAAAATCTGCAAACCATGTGTGATTATTTAGTTCACTAAGTATATTACAGGTTGAGCATCCCTAATCCAAAAATTTGAAATCCAAACACTTCTGATCTCAAGCATTTTGGATAAGGGGTACTCAACTTGTATTGAAAAATATATTCTGATGTGGGTGTTTTCCATAACCTGATACTATTAAACCAGGTGATCCACTTAGGATACCTATGAAGGATCCTATGAAATCTTCAATAAATCAAAACAAGTCTTAAGCATTCGAGCCCTTTTCCTATTGTTTGTCTGGAAACTTCTAATTCAGTGATCTTCATCAAGTGGGGCGGGAAAAAGAGAGGAAATATTTTCCAGTTACAAGGCATCCCCTATAGCTATGACTCCATGGACTATGGTTCTTATGGTCCTCCTTTGAGAATCAGAGAGGCAGAGAGCTGCAGTGCTTAGATGACTGAGGTCTAGCTGGGTTGTGCAGAAGCCTGAGCTCCACTCCTGCCCTTGCTCTGTCTCTACTCAAAGGATTGCCCACATAGCTTTGGATTTTGTGGCATTGACTCTTATCCTGATTCATGCTTGCCTGTGGGACATGGCAGAGTTGTTTCCATGGCTCGGTGCTCACTGCTCCCTAGCCAGCGTTCATGCCTGCCCTTGGTGCTTCTTACTGCACTGTATTTCAGGCCACCACTCTGCCTGACCTAGATCCACCAGACAGGTGGAGCTACTATAATCCCCTGCAAGGGAGGTTTACATAGCATTAGAACTAAATCTTCATTTATTTATTCATACATATTAAATTACTGCTGATGGATAGAAATGTTTTCTAAAGAGCAAAACTGCTTGGGTTCAAATCTCGGTTCCATTACTTACTAGTTGTGTGACCTGCGACAAGTTTTCATGTCTCTGTTCCTTGGCTTCTCCCTTATAAAATGGATATAATAAAATTACCCAATTTATGGATTTATTTGAGAGGATTAAATTAGTTAAAATATGTGGAACACTTAGGACATGCCTAGAATGTAGCAAACAATAAATGTTAGTAATTCTTTCAACTGTATGTTATAGAAAGTTTTGAGTGTTAAAGGGTATTTTATATCTAAAAACAAAGTACAAAATTTGAGTGAGTTTTAACATTAGTACTAGAGTATCAGTTCTCAAATTTGTGGTCTTAAGATGTTTGCACACTTAGAAATTATGGGCGACCCAAAGAACCTCCGTTTTTGTGGACTATATTCATTTATATTTGCCTTATTCATTACTGAGCAATTAAAAATATGTATTAGTTTGTTTAAAAATAACATTAATAATCCTCTTTCTTGTTAACACAAATGACATGTTATGAAAAATGATTTTTTCACAAAATAAAAATGATTTAATGAGAAGAGTGACATTACATTTGTCAACGTCTCTTTCATATCTGGCTTAACTGACGGTGGCTGGATTTTCATTTTTGCTTTGCATTCAATCTGTTGTGATCACTTTGGGAGGTCAAGGCAGGAGGATGGCTTAAGGCCAGGATTTCGAGACCATCCTAGGCAACACAGGGTGATCCCATCTCTACCCAAAAAAAAAAAAAAAATTAGCCAGGCATGGTGACATGTACCTGTAGTCCCAGCTACTCGGGAGGCTGAGGCATGAAGATCACTTGAGCCCAGGAGTTCAAGGCTGCAGTGAGCTGTGATTATGCCATTGCACTCTAACCTGGGTGACAGAGTGAGACCCTGTCTGTCTCAGAGAAAAAAAAAGGCCGGGTGCTGTGGCTCACACCTGTAATCCCAGCACTTTGGGAGGCCAGGGTCAGTGGATCACCTGAGGTCAGTTCGAGATCAGCCTGACCAATATGATGAAACCCCGTCTCTACTAAAAATACAAAAATTAATCGAGCATGGTGGCATGTGCCTATAATCCTAGATACTTGGGAAGCTGAGAGAGAAGAATCGCTTGAACCTGGGAGCTGGAGGTTGCAGTAAGCTGAGATTGCACCATTACACTCCAGGCTGGGCAACAAAAGCAAAACTCCGTCTCAAAAAAAAAAAAAATCTGTTGTGGTATTATATGCCTTGTACCCTTTGAAAAACACTGTATACTCATGAGAGAATGTGTAGGAAAAGTGAATATAACATCTTAGTATTAGCATGAAAAGAGTTTTGACCTTGTAGACCACCCTTAAAAGGCCTCAGGGAACTCTGGGGTCCACAGATCACATCTTGAAAACCATTGTGTTAGAGCAGGTAAGAGTTGAACACAACAGGTAAGACTGGGCAGATTGGTTTAATTCCTGACTTCTTTTCAGCCCTGAGGCCTCCAGGCTATTATGTTTGCTGGAGCCTCCAACTGATCACCAAACCCCCTGCATCTTAGCATGGCAGGTGCCTTCTCATTCTTCAGGGATCAGCTTAAATACCCCTTTCTCAGAGAGGCTGTACCTGGCTACTCTACTGTAAGCAGGCATCCCTTGTTATTTTTGTAGCAATAGCCTCTGCTGTCTCCTTTTCAGTACTCATCACAAAATTGTAATCACATTTATTTGTTTATTGGCTGCCTATTCCACCAGATAAAATCCCTGAGGTCAGGCCCCTGTCTGTTTTGTTCACCATTGTAATTCCAGCACCTACTTTGACCCCTTTCTTTATTCCATAAGTCTTAGTTAAGCCATTAGCAAATCCTATGGACTTCATTGTCAGACTATATCCAGAATCAGGTCACTTCCCTGCTCCTTCACCCTGCTACCCTGGTCCAAGGTCTGAATCTTCCATAGACCCTATCTATTAAATGGCTTTCTGAACAAAAACCCTGCCTTCCCTTGCGTATTAGTTATTATCTACACGCAACAACCAGAATAGACTTTCAAGATAGAAATGAAAGAAAAAATCCATTCCTCTGCTTACAATGTCCAGTGGCTTCTGATCATATAGCCTGGCATGATTCACTTCCCAATTCCTTCTTTACTTTAGCTATAATGACCACTTTGCTGTTCTCCAGCACATGAACCATACTTAGGGTCATAGCACTTGCTGCTCCCTCTAACTAGAATGCTATTCCTAATGACTCAGTTCCTCATTTCACTCAGGCCTCAGTTTAAATGTCATCTGATTGGAAAAGCTTTCCTTGACTAGTATCTGTAAAACAGCAGCCTTCACCCACCAATCTCTTTCTCTGTAGGTCATAATGTGATTTAGTTTTCTTTTGAGCACTTACTAACAACCAACATGTTCCATATGTTTTTGTTTATATATTTCCTCTCCCAATGAAATGTACATTTTCTGACCACAGGGATTTCATCTTTTCTTTTTATTACTGTATCCCCTATGTCAAGGACTGCGCCTGATACACTTAACAGGTACTGTGTTGCATAGCTGAATGTTTGTTGAATGAATGAGTGAAGAAATCACTTAAACTTTCTGAAATTGTTTTTTTTTAAGACAATGAGGCCAAAAAAAAAAAAAATCACAGCTATCTTGTAGTCATGTTGTATAATCAGAATAACAGAGAAGTTGTTTCCCTGATTTTTAGGTCTAGGTTGGAGGCGCCTCTTAAATTCTCTAACATTCTGAGATTATCCTTGTGGTGGTATTTGTTACACGGGATGGTGGAAATAGCTTGCTTACTTGTCTTTTTAACTGAGGACAATGTCTTTTTCACCCTCTGTTGCCCAATGCTTAATCTAATACCTTATCACTTTGTGGATGCTCAATAAGAGTTTGCTAAATGAATCTAATAATGAGCTAGTGAATAAATGGCACTGAACCCACAGTTTTTAAAAAAAGTAATCTGTGGTTCTGTGCTTATGTAGCCTGGTGTATGAAAAAGGAGGCCTGTCTGTTTTTGTTCAAATTAGATCCAAACTGGAGAAAGTAGAGGTAAAGAGAGCATGAATAACAGTAGCAGTCACATTTCAACTGATGGAGGCTAGGATAAGAAAATAATATACTTGCTAGCCTGAAATTATTTCTGACTCTAGTTACACAGGTAGCTTGGGCAGTCACTGCAATGCTATGGATAGCAACCGTCCCTTTTAGAACAAATCATGTTCTGGTCCTTTTAGTTTTTATTTGTTATAAATAAATTCTCACAAATTATATCCTACAGCAAAATGTCTTTCCCTCGACAATATGTACTCTCTCCTGGCTATATGACTTTCCCACTCCAAACTGTGCAAACTGACTCTTGAACACACTTTTGTAAGAAAAATCTGATGGTTCCAGTGCAATCTATACTGTTTTATTGAGAAGAGATTATTCAAGTTCCTTAGCCAACAGTTCATAGCCTACAAAAATATGTCAAATTCAGGAAAACATTGGCCGGATTTGCTTTTATTCCTATGAAAAGAACATTTTTTGGGTCATGGAAAGCCTACTAATCTGGGAAAGAAAGTCATGTCCTCGTTGTGAAATGTATTAGCCACATGACCTTGATTAAATTACATAATATCTCTGAACTGTTATTTCAACATCCAACAAATGGAGTTGTAGGAGATCACCTCTGAGGCCCCGCCTCCCTCCCCAGCACCTAGAAAAGTACTTGTATGTAGAGACTGTTGTGAATTATGATACATGATGCTGAGAAACTGTGATCTTCTTTCTTCTGCATTTTCATAGAATATCAGCTCCTAGCACATAAATGGAGCTTAATATATGTTTATTCAAAAGAAATTTTTTTTTTGAGATGGAGTCTTGCTCTGTCACTCAGGCTAGAGTGCAGTGGTGTGATCTTGGCTCACTGCAACCTCCACTTCCCGGGTTCAAGGGATTCTCCTGCCTCAGCCTCCTGAGTAGCTGGGATTATAGGCATAAGCCACCACACCTGGTTAGTTTTTCTACTTTTAGTAGAGATGGGGTTTCACTATGTTGATCAGGCTGATCTCGAACTCCTAACCTTGTGATCCACCCGCCTCAGCCTCCCAAAATGCTGGGATTACAGGAGTGAGCCAACGTGCCCAATTTTTTCTGGTAGGAAAAATATGACATTCAATAAAAATGTTATAATAATGTAATTCAAATTGTGGGTAAAAAATTTTAAAATATATTATTAAAAATGAATAAATAGCTATAAGAAAATCAATAACTGTGACTTTCCCTTTCCCGACTTTCTTTTGAGAGTCCCGGTTCGCTTCCTTCATGAAAAGATTTTTTCATGTACAGTGACAGTGCAGAGGAGCACCCCAAGAGAGCTCAAATCTGTAGATCTCTGGATATGCTTTTCGACAGAGAAATCAGTGAAGTGAGGTCTCGGGCCACTCAGTGTTTTCAGAGTCAATAATACAAATGTCAAATCAATAAAGAAGCACTCACACCAGCAATACAAGCAAAAGACAACATTTATAATGTACTATTTTCCTCCAGAAAAGAAAATCCTGTGGCATTGGATCAGGCATCTACTGTTCAGCCCAACCAGAAATCTCTGGAGCCCTTCAGGTATACAAAGAACAGCCTTAAGGGTTGTGAGCAGAGTCACTAATCTACAGCGGCCTTGTGAACGTGAAATCTTCTCTATATGTCTTAATTTCTTCATATGACATATGAAAGATTCATTGATGTCAATCTGTTACACAAAAATTTTCCCTAATCATGGCCTTCAGACTGGCAGGTATAAATCAGGTAGAATCTGTTGGGACCTCAGTACAAAACCATTAATCTTGCTGGAAGAAAGAATTCCCTATGCAAGCCCTGTAGTTGAAGCATGTCACCCTTATGAAAGAAGAGCACATTTTCTGAATAAACTCCATTTCTCTGCATCCAGCTACTGCTTATCATTCAACGTCTAGCTCTTCAGTCACGCTGCCTTTCCTTTCCATGAAGCCTGAGATGATGTTCCTGCTGAAAGGAAGTTTTCTCCCCTCTTGGAACTGTATCTGTCTCTCTCTTGTGATCTTGATAATTTCTTTCCTCGATTACAGGCATCCGGACCTGTGTTTACATTCTTCCACTAAACTGAGGAGCAGGCACTGCTGTGATTATCATTGCTTCCCCAGAGAAGCCCTTTTCCTCCCAAACAAATCTTGAGCAAGTCATAAATAGAAAGTTTTGGTAGAATAAATGAATGAAATGAAGCATTAACCTAATATTTCAAAATTAAGCATCACCTTCTCATTTGAGTTAACTATTTGATTCAGCTTCAGGAACTAATTTTCACAAAAGCCCTATGGCTCGGTAGACAGCGTCAGGTGTGGAAGTTGGGAGATAATTCTTTCTGCTCAATTACTAACGACCCCTGGAGAAAATGCTCCAGTTATCATATTTTTCGTAGACTAGTAAAACAGAAAGGGTTCATAAAGATCTTTTAGTCCATTTCCTGAGACAACAGAAGAAGAGGGACATGTGTAGATTGTCACTGTACATTAAGGACCAAAGCGGAGCTGGTACCTGCTTCCTGAACCTAACCTGTGTGATACAAGTCGGAATAGTGGTTACCTTGGTTGGGGATTGGCTGAGAAGGGGTGCAAAAAAACAGTCTTGTATGACATAAATATTCTCTATCTTGATCCAAATGGGGGCTAAATGTACACATATGTAAAAATCCACACAGTTAGATATTCAAGATGTGTACGTTTTACTAAATGTAACACTATGTCTTAGAAAAAACTAAACGTTATTTTAAAGAAACCACTTAGCACCCTATTCATTATTTAACTATTTTTATTTTTTACATCTGTAATTTTTCTGATTACAAAAATACATACTTCATAAAAAAACCCAACATATCAGAAATATAAAAACCTAGAAAATGAGTATGCAATATGCCATTTTCCCAAAGAGAAAACATTTGTTTTTTTTGTTGTTGTTGTTGTTTTTTGTTTTTTTTTTTGAGACGGAGTTTCGCTCTTGTTACCCAGGCTGGAGTGCAGTGGTGTGATCTCGGCTCACTGCAACCTCCGCCTCCTGGGTTCAAGCAATTCTCCTACCTCAGCCTTCCGAGTAGCTGGGACTACAGGCATGCGCCACCATGCCCGGCTAATTTTTGTATTTTTAGTAGAGACGGGGTTTCACCATGTTGACCAGGATGGTCTCAATCTCTTGCCCTTGTGATCCACCTGCCTCGGCCTCCCGAAGTGCTGGGATTATAGGTGTGAGCCACCGCGCCCGGCAAAAACATTGTTAAAAATTTATCACATGTAGACTGTATTTTTCTATGAAAAAGAGGTTGCTTGGAGGGTGTAGAACTGCTAGCGTTGTCACCTGGTTCCTAATCTCCAGGAGCACTGTGAACCCTGGGAGAAGCTATCAGGTGCTGCTGGCATGACACTGTCCTCTGCTTCTTAAGCCATCAGGTCTCCTTTGGATCCTGGACAGGTTTTGGTGTTCTCCATTTTTTTTTGACATTTGCTCAGACTCCAGAGATTTGGGCTTATTTTACCAATGCACCTTCTTTCTTGTGCCCAACCTTTAACTCACTTTAGAATAGTGTTAAAATTTTACCACTTCTTCCATTATTGAAGATCCTAAAACAGATTCATGTTACTGCTGTTTCACAGATTAGTTGCTAAGCACTATAAAGGGATGAACAAAACCTGAATGTAAGTAACCATCCCAGGGAACTGACAAGTCTATGAGCTGTGAACACAGGTCTCCTAACACTTCTCCCTGGTAACATAGATTTAGCAAGGTTTTAAGTTTTCTTACTCTACCATTCATAATAGCAGAGGATAAGCACTTTAGTTTCCTTTGAAGTCTCATACATTGGATAGGGAGGTAACGAGGATAGAAATCAACTTTGTCAGCTCTTCCTCTTCCCTTCTCTTCCCTCCTGAACAATTCAGTCCTGAAGTCATTAGGTGGAATTGAGAAAGGTAGATCAGAGCCTGGAGCACCCATTTGCCAATAAACTAAGGAAGTGCTTGAAGATCGAAGGGGGCATATCAAAAACACACAGAGCATCAAAATACACGAGGACAGGAAAGAATTATAGCCCATTAAACACAGGAAAATGTGAGTCAATTTATAATCAAACTTAAAGTATGGAAAGAGCAGGATATTTAAATAGTTTCAAAGCACCTCTCCACAAAATACCTGTTAATTAAAAAAGGAAAAATAATAACCTTACCATGGATAAGGCAGTCTTTAATGGAGTAATCAAAGTGCATACTGTCAGTAATAAAACAAACTGAAAATCACACACCACTGGATCAGATGCGATGAGAAATACACAGCATCACTTCTGGGATATTCCCGCCAGAGGTAAATAATCTAGATCGAATTGTAAGGAGCATCAGAAAACCTAAACTGAGGAATATTTTGCTAAGTAGCCTTTGATCTTCAAAAATGTCAAGGCCATGAAAGTGTTCCTGATGGAAATAAAGAGACATGCATCGTGCATTTCTGAACTGCATCCTTTTACTATACAAGACATTATTGTGACAATTTGCGAAGTTGGTATGGAGCTGAGGATAAAATGATAGCAATTTATCAGTATTGATTCCCTGATTTTAATATTTGTATTGTAGTCATAGAGCAGAATTTTCTTGTTTTTTGAAAATATGATACACTGATTTATTTTGGTCTTAAGATGTATCATTTCAGCAAGTTAGTCACAAATGGTTCTAAGGGAGTACAGTTTTTATACTGTATTTGTAGTTCTGCTGTAAGCTTGAGATTATTTAAAAATTTAAAAAATCCTACTCCAATGCAATGTTTTAAAGAGTTGCTTCAGGTAATGTTCTAGTTTAAGTGACTCTCCCTTCTGAAGGAAGAGGATTGTGCAACACCATGATTTTGAGAAAGGCAGAAGAATGATCAGATTTACTTTGCTTCCTTGTATCATCTGCTGGTTCTTCTGGTCTCCGAGGCATTGTCTGTTCTCACTGGTTGTGGCTGTGTATTGTCATCTGGTCCCTCTCTCGGGTTGATCACAGCCCGGCAATGCGCTCCCTGGTTGCCTCCACAGAAATACTCTCAGCAGCATTTTAGACCCTTGAGTCTCTGCCATGACCTCTGTGTGGCACCCTGACACAAGCAGTTCAGCCCCAGCCTCTACTGTGGGGTTTCCTCTTCCATTGCTATATGGCTCTGTGGTAAGCCATCCGCATCTCAAGTGAGTTATTTCTGAGACCTCCCACTAGGAGGCAGTACAAGTGTATGCCTGTAGATCAATTCACAGTGCTTAGCTTTTAGATGGAAATAAGTTGATGTATTCTAAATGAGGACTTGGAGACGCTCAGGAAAACTAAATTTAAGGCCTCTTTCTGTCTAATTGTGTTGACAAATTTATTCTGATATGGTTGGTATGGGGAATTCAGCTCAGCAGGAGAATTCTTTTCATAGCATGAAATGGGAATCAAGCTGTGTTTGTTCTGCTCTTAGGCTCCACCATAGCTTATCTAAAACACCTCCTTCTCTGCAGCCTGAAGCCCAGAGCTGAAAAGTCATGATAATGGATCTTCTCACAGCCTCCAACTACTTCTCTGCCCCGATACCTTTCTCCTACCTCTATTCCCCTGGGCTGGGAAGAACAAAGTTTCCTCCAGGTCACATCTTCCTACCTTCCCACTGCTGCCACAAAGCTGACTACTCACGGTGGGCCAGAGTCTTCATTCATGCAAGAGACTCTCCCAGGCTTCACTGCCAAGCCTTGCATCTTGGTATAGAACGCAACTTCCTGTCCTAAGGCAACAAGCTGCACCTTGGCCTAAAAGGTTAGTTAACATTCCCAAGGTTTTTGGCTTTCCTCTTGGTTAAATGGCAATATTAAAGACAAATATCTAAATTTACAAAATATCTTTCTTGATAGTCTCTTATTAAAAGGGATAACTAACTAGAATAGACATACAAGTGATGCAGCAGAATTCACTAGAAAGAAAACAGAACTGAGCAATATGAGAGTGGAGTCCAGTCCCCTGACTGTCACTAATAAGCTTTGTGACTTCAAACAATTCCCTTTCTGGGCCTTAGTTTCATCATGTGTCAAGTGAAAATAATAATATCTGTCTATATCTAAAAGGATATAACAGCACTAAGAGTTTTAAATGAAATTTGAATCTAAAAATTATGTAGTTGCTATATAAACATAACATTAAATTTACCAGATTTTTCTATGTCATCCTTAGATTCTATGCATGAGAACATTTTGTCTGTTGAGGACAATTAAAAATAGGTCCATCATAAGCATAGGCAAGGACTTCATGACTAAAACACCAAAAGCAATTGCAACAAAAGCCAAAATAAACAAATGGGATCTAATTAAACTTAAGAGTTTCTGCACAGCAAAAGAAACTTCATTAAAGTGAACCAGCAATCTACGCAATGGGAAAAAATTTTTACAATCTACCCATCTGACAAAGGGCTAATATCCAGAATCTACAAAGAACTAAAGCAGATTTACAAGAAAAAAACAAACCCATTCAAAAGTGGGCAAAGGATATGAACAGACACTTTTCAAAAGAAGACATTTATGAGGCCAACAAGCATATGAAAAAATGTTCAACATCACTGGTCATTAGAGAGATGCAAATCAAAACCACAGTGAGATACCATCTCACACCAGTTAGAATGGTGATCATTTAAAAATCTATAGACAACAGATGCTGCAGAAGATGTAGAGAAATAACACACTGTTGGTGGGAGTGTAAATTAGTTCAACCATTGTGGAAGACAGTGTGGCAATTCCTCAAGGATCTAGAACTAGAAATTCCATTTGACCCAGCAATCTCATTACTGGGTATATACCCAAAGGATTATAAGTTGTTCTGTTATAAAGATACAGGCACACTTATGCTCATTGTGGCACTGTGTACAATAGCAAAGACCTGGAACCAACCCAAATGCCCATCAATGATAGACTGGATAAAGAAATGTGGCACATATACACCATGGAATACTATGTAGCCATAAAAAAGGATGAATTCATGTCCTTTGTAGGGATATGGATGAATCTGGAAACCATCATTCTCAGCAAACTGATGAACAGAAAACCAAACACCATACGTTCTCACTCATAGGCGGGTGTTGAACAATGAGAACACGTGGACACAGGGAGGGGAACATCACACACTGGGGTCTGTTGGAGGGTGGGGGACTAGGGGAGGGGCAGCAGGGGGTGGGGAGGTTGGGAAGGGATAACCTTGGGAGAAATGCCTGATGTAGGTGACAGGAGGATGGAGGTAGCAAGCCACCATGGCATGTGTGCACCTATGCAACAATCCTGCAAGATCTACATGTGTACCCCAGAATTTAAAGTACAATTTTTAAAAAAAAGGTCAATATAAGACACGATTAAAGCTCCTAGGATAAACTCAGTCCCTTAATGAAATCTGCTCTAGAGCACAGAGTGTAAGAGCATATTCCAACTGATGATTTTAATGCCCAATTAAATGAAGAAAGGATGGCCTATAAAAGTAACTAGCAAAATGTTGAGGTAGTGGTGTATATTGGGAGGAAAGGAGACAATGGAAGTAACCCTTATAGAGAATTTTTAAACCAACCAGAAGTCAATTTACTTTTCATTGTTACCATGTGCTGGTGATTGCAACCCATGTCAGCGATAAGATACATTACATTCCACTTCTGGATGGACTATAGTTCTGCCCTCTCCACTTGTTTTTTCACTGTGTTAAGGAATAGAGACAACTTCGTTCCTGCAATAAGAATCCACAGGCTATAGCATATAACTCTTCTTTACACCCTGCAATGCACCATTAAGCGGTGCTGATCAACTTTCCTTACCCAAGATCCAAAGGATCTTATAAGATTTCTGACAGAAGATATTCAGCAAAAGTTGGCGCTCTGTCATGCTGACTTGCAGCATAATATAAAAAGATAAAATCAAAAGAGACAAATGTCTCCTGAAAAATGTGAGAAATCAGCTTGGACTGAAGATAAAATCGTATAAAACTCTTTTTATGTGGATGACCATATTTGTCCATGACTTGCTTTTGCTTCATATTTTAATTTTGAAATGTTTTCTTTCATTGTGTCTCACTAAGGAAACTATTCTTTTTGATTCTCCACAGTTAAACCAGCTAATGAATCATTCATAACTTACCATTAACCGCCAAGTTCTAATTTTTATATTCAGATTTAATCTCCATGTCTTTTTCAGTCACAGATTATGAGATTTTTTTTTTACTGCGCTGAGGTTTCTTTTAAATCTCCAAAATCTGTAAAATTTAAGTATAGAATCTAAACCTAAAACTGAACAGTGTATTATAGGAAGTAATTAATAACTAGATGTTTTTAAAGTATTAAAAGAAATGACGTGTTTTTGCAAGTTTATCAGGGTTTTGTTTTTATTTCAGGTACTGTATTTTTTAGTTTGAGAACCTGTTCACTCATTACGTCCACCTTTCCTTTTAAATCTGTAAATATGTATAAGAGCTATTTTAAGCACTTACTTGCTAATTCCAGGTCACCTCAGGGTCTGTTCCTATTGACTCCCATGCCCATCCACCTTTCATGAAGCTTCATGTCATATGCAAGGAAAACAGAGAAAAGATGGGAAACTAGAAGGACGCATCAGTGGTGGTCAAACAGCAGACTCAGGAGTTGAAGAGTGTTGGAGGAGCAGAAGCATAGTTACAAGGTGATATCTTTTGGCTTATTTTCTTAAGATAAATATCCAGTAATTTAAAAATTGTATCCTGGATATTTGAAATCCTCCACTCTTGAAAGTCTGAGTATTTTTCTTCCTGCAAGAAATGTGAAATTTTGTTATGACAGGCAGTAATTTGGGGGCAGATCAGCTGGATCCCTTTGAAGCGTGTTTGTAAGCTTTGTTAGGTAAGGGCTGGTGGAGCCCTTAGCTTAGGGCTAGAGTCTTTTGGGGCTCTTGGTAGAGGGCCTACTGTGTTCATCAAGGTCTTCTGAGTCTGAATGGTCCGAGTTTGATGGCTCCCCACACAGTGTGGGACCTTCAGACCTTCTCTTGAGGAGAAGTGCTTCTCTGCCAGGTCTCACTGAGTCGCTCCTCTGCATAAGTGACATTGTATTTGGTCAAAGACAAGAGGGCCTCTATGTAGATTTCCAAGCTCCTTCTCTGTGCACTCCTCCTTTCAAAGATCCTGCTCCCCAAGCCTCAGCTGGCTCAGCACCCACAGACTCTGATCTCTGGTCCTCGGCTGAAGCTGCTCTGCTTGAGCTCCACCTCCCTTCACCTACCAAGCAGTGCCCCAGGCTAAAGGCCAATCATCCTAGGGCTCGCTTAATGCATTTTTATACATTTAGGAATATGTCTGATGTCCAGAATCTAAACATAGCTACTTCATATGTATCATGATGTATCATGCTTAAAAAATATAAGAATGGACATAACATAGGAATCTAGACCTGTCAATGCCAGAAACCCAAGATTAGTTTTCTTGCTTTCATTCCATTGTTTTCAATGTATTCATAATTTTAAAGATATTTCATATTGATCTTTTAAAAAGTATTGTCTGCGGCATTGTTTTCAGAAGTGTGTTCTGTGAAAAAGCAAAATGGCTCTGTTATAAAATACCTTGAGAAATGCATTTTCTTGACAGCGGGACACCTCAGTGCTATAAAAAGTTGATATGGGTTGTAAATTTTCAAGGGACTATATTATCTGCATTTTTCAAATTCATTCGACCACAGAATCCATTTTTAATAGATTGTCTTGTGGGAGTAATAGAAAATGGATTACTTTTTTGGGAAATTGTGCTCTGTGGAGGCTATTTATTAATTTTATTAAAAATTTATATTCCTAATTAGAAAGCAAGCATGGTTACAACCACCTTTTAAATTAATTTTTAGATGGAAAATAAGCTTTGCCTCCCCTTCTTTTTTCTAATACTCCTCTACAGAAAATCATTTCAGAAAGTGCTCAAGACATGTATGGAGATTACTAAGTGTACCTACATATGTTCTCAATGGTGAGGTTGCAGTTGAGCCCTGTAAATATTTTATGTATCATGGAAAAACAGGAGAGTTTTACAGGGAGAAGTGCACTTTTACACTAGGAAAACAAGTATTTCATTTTGGCATTTTTTTCCCAAAGAAAAAGACATTTTTTCGGCGCTATAAAATAAAGTCAGCATTTTTCATTCTGTGAAGTTGTCTTCTTATCATGTCGTTTGATAAATGAGGTGTCACTAAAGATGTGAAAACGATGAGCCTTCAACAGCAGCAGCAGCAGCTGGATCTCTTCTCTACCATTAATAATTAAATTATTTCAAGTCGTTTTACAGAGCAATCCTCTTCCTCCAACACACTTACACAAAGCTCTGGGTACAGCTGATTGGGAGGTGTCTCCTCACTGCCACGTCTAGGAATTGCACAGAAACAGCAGAGCAGTAGCAGACATTAGGATGCCTGACTGAGTGACATTCAAAGACCCAGGCACAAGGTATTTCTTCAGTTACCTCTGTCAAGAGGCTCTCCTCTCTGGACTCCAATTGCTCTAACAGGAAAATGAGTTCTTTAGAGAATTTTAGAGTTTCTTTCTAGTTCTTATATTCTGTAAATCTTGTTGAATAACTCTACATTGACTAAACAGTGGTAAGAATATCACGTCTATAAAGCAACACCTCTTCGGCTGAAAGGAGATTAGTGTCTTAAAAAACAATTGAAAATACAGCTGTCAAGCAATTTGTAGTTTCATTTTAACTTTACACCTGTAAACAGAAAAATTCTTACCCTTCAAGTTTGGCCTTCAAGACTTAAATAATTCCTGTAAACACAATGAATTTGTCATCTGTCAAAACCCCACATTTTAGTTCCTGTCAAGTGAAAAAGGTGATGACTTCTCTTCTGAAATGTTATTCTGACTTTGCTTCCTACTGATAGCAGAAGATTATAAGGCAGGAGAGAGATTTTTCCCCAAACATATAGTGGAATTTTGCAGAGAACCAGAACAAAAGGTGTTTAAATCTCTAAATGAAACTAGAAGAAAAAAAATAATAGAACATTCTGATTTCAGTTGCTAACAAAGGCAGAGAAAGAAAAATCCAGTTGCTATGTTACTTCTCTATAAGCCAAGCTCAGCACAAAGTGAAAAAGGATTTTCTGATACAGCTTTACGTTATCTTTAATTGAATTATTGGTTGCGATTACAGAAGAATGGAAGAATAAAAAATCAAAGGATTGTTTGCCCAGGAGCCTCAAATGCACCTATATGATATCTAGCTATATAAGTGATACATATGGACACTCATAGGGATGCCTGTGTGCTCCTGCCTCGGGGCCAGGTGAACCTGGAGAATTGTGGGGTGTCGCTCCTGTGGCTGTGCTACCTTAAGTAATCATTCATCTAGAGCTCTGGAGAGTAGTTCCAGAAGGTGGTCCAGACAGGATGGTGGGGCTTGCAGGTAGAGACACAGCAGAAAGGCCAGGCCTGAGGGGCAAGGAGATTTGAGATTTAAAGCATGGAAGATAAGAAACAGATTGGAAAGTGGAACATGACATAGGGCAGGGCAAGTGACTCAGGAAAAAAACATGAGGAAGATTCAGAGACTCGATGTCCCCCTTTATATATGGGGCTTAGAAGGAACCCACCTATCACTCCTTCCAGGCCTTACCCACTTAACTCTCAGCCTTAGAAGGGGAGGCAGAAGCATGTTGTCACCTTGCTGGGTGATTGGTTTCAGCTTTCTGTTTGGAAACTTCAAGAGCATAGTAACTAAGCACACAGACTTTAGCAAAGAGGGCGCTTACTAACTGTATGATTTGGTGCTGTCTTAGTCAGGGTTCTCTAGAGGGACAAGACTAATAGGATAGATGTGTATTGAAGGGGAATTTATTAAGGAGTGCTGACTCACACAATCACAGGGTGAAGTCCCACAATAGGCCATCTGCAAGCTGAAGAGCAAGGAGGCCAGTCCGAGTCCCAAAACCTCAAAAGTAGCGAAGCCGACAGTGCAGCCTGCAGCCTGGGCAGAAGGCCTGAGAGCCCCTGGCAAACCGCTAGTGTATGTCCAAGAATCCAAAATCTGAAGAACTTGGAATCTGATGTTCAAGGGCAGAAGCATCCAGCACGGGAGAAAATGGAGGCCGGAAGACTCAGCAAGTCTGCTCTTCCATCTTATCCTGCCTGCTTTATTCTAGTGGTGCTAGCAGCTGATCAGATGGTGCTCACTCACATTGAGGGTGGGGTTGCCTCTTTCAGCTCACTGGCTCAAAAAAAAAACTCCTTTGTCAACACCCTTGCAGACACACCAGGAACAGTATGTTGCATCCTTCAATCCAATCAAGTTGACACTCAATAGTAACCATCATAGGGGCCAACACTGACTGGGGACAAGTTGCTTAATTCCACTGAATTTCAGTTTCTTCCTCTGTAAAATGAAGATAACAAATTTAATAAAAATAAAATAGGTGAGAATAAAAATCTTAACCTTAGGGTAGATGAGTATTAACATAAGTAAAGCACTTCCTACCTGGCACATCTAAGTTAAGTGTTAGAACTACTGCAGTTACATTCTATTACCCTCCAGTTTCGGCCACTTCCAGTACTAAAACGTAACCTCCATGACAGCATGGACCCTTTGGGTTCACAGTTGTATTTCAAACCTAGCAGAGAGCCTGGCACATGCTAGGACTTTGCAAATATTTGTTGAATGAAGTAATGAATAATGAAATGAAAGAAACTGGCCAGCACTCTGGACAGCCTGCCAAGATATCTGTGAGGGAGGGTGAGGCAGCCACAAAGCACCAGGGCACCCCGAGGTGCAAGGCTCTGACCTTGCCTGGTTTGGCCAGAGGCTCCCACACACACCTGAAATGCCCTTTTGTATGGCAAGTTATATTTTCTTTTTATTACCCTTTCTAGTATTTTAATCAAAGTCTCTTTTACATGTGTGCAAGAATATAGGATGCATCTCTTTTTAGCATTTTTATATAAACATATTTAAATTCATGGGGCTGGGCTGATACAGTAATAATGTCACTTTGTCCTATGTCTCATATTATTCCCCAAAGACAGCAATTACAGCAGGCATTTCATTTCATCTGCTCTTCTACAGTAGATAGCATATGCACACAGACAATACATGGTCTCAACACAAATTTTCCATACTGAGCTTAGCCACACAGAAATCTCATTTAAATGCCTTCTGTGGAATGAGTGACAAATGTTAGTATAATGCATCTCTTGTGGGGCTTCATGTCATATGCAAGGAGAAGACAGAAAAGATGGGAAGCTAGAAGGAGACACTTCAGTGGTGGTCAGAGAGCAGGCTCAGGAGTTGAAGAGTGCTGGAGGAGGAAGAGGGGAGAGGATCAGAGAGGAGTCATGAAAATGAAGGAGGTAGAATGGCAGTTAGGTACCATCAAGCTCCCACAACATACTGTTCCTACTGCTTATTAGGACATATACCTCTTTTAATGCAGTTTTTCTTTTTTAAAAGTTACTTTCCACCATTATGTTGTAGACACGATGATGATATGGACTGGTTTTATTCCAAGAGTTTAACATAGTCTTCGACCTATAGTAAATTCTCAAAAATTTTGATTGGACATTTGGATAGGTAGATAGAAGGAAGGATGGATGATCAGAATATGAAAGAGACTACAGAGGAGCAGAGGTTATTGTGTAGAAGCTGTCAATGCATCAAACTTCCTCAGTGCTGTCTAGGGCTGACCCAAGCTAGAGAGTCTCCTGGGATTCTTGGATGGAAGAAGTTTCGCCCCTGAGAAGGAGAAGATGGAAGGAGGCTTCTCATTCAGTCAGAAGGTGGAGTTCAGTATGATAGAGGTGGAAGTCTAAATTTATCATCAACTGTGAGCCAGAATCAATATCTAAATCTAGGGTTGGAGAGTAGCTTGAAAAAAAAGTAAAACAGTTCAGCATACTTACAGATATTATTCACAGGGGACTTAAAACAGAACATGTATTGCTTACAGGGTACTTATAAAACAAATAGTTCAGGGTATTTATCAAAAATGGATATTGCTATCTCATCAGATTTGATGTGTCTATCTCAGGAGGATTTGTGGGAAGATGGCTCTTTCGTAGAATCAGAAATGAGGAAGATACTCCTATTTCCAGACCCTCCTTCAGACTCATTTGAGAGGTGCAGATACTAAATTCCAGAGTACATGTTCTATCCTATATACTGTCACCACCTAGAACTTGAAAGTCCTGAGACGAAACATAGTTTAAGCAAGAGTTCAGAAGACCTTTGACAACCTGTTCAGGTTACCTATTTTAGATTCTGGAACCTGGAAGATGTACAGAACCTTAGTAGGCCAGATGGAGCAGAGAGACATAAAAACAAAATGAAGAAAATAATAGAGGGTGATTGGAGCTGCAAACTATAAAACGAGAGTTGACTATGGGTATTAACTTGAAAGACTCATGACACCGTCCTGCAGTTTTCAGCAGATGCAGGGGCTTTTTGCATATTATCTCCCAGCCTAGATTCCCTGCTGACACATTCCCTATTCTTGGGTGCAAGAGAGAGTATGCCTTCCAGATCTTCTTAAATACTCTGGCTACTGAGGAGGTGAGATGTTTGGTGTAAGGAGTTTGGTGGACAAATTGATGCTTTTGAAAGAGGACAGTCTGTGTAGGGAGCAGAGTAAGTTATTACAGGCAAAGCCTAGATCTTGGAAAGCATCTGGGTTGATTGGCCTGTTCTATTATCTGCATATTCTAGGGCTCAGTTGACCACACCAGGTTGTTGTTGGCCCAGGAGGGGTACGTGATGGTTGGTATGGGTGTGTAAGCCCAAGCTCAGACAGCATTTTCCAAAACAAGAATTTCGAAGCAAGAAACCAAGATCAGAGAGCTGGGCAGTCTGTGAAAGTACATCTTTTTGATGCAGACAGTTGTTACGGATGATATAGATGAGTAGCAGTGGGATATTGGTACCTAGAAAATATGCCAATTTGGTGAAAACATTTAACACTACTGGGAAGATGTCATTGCTATCAGGAAGCCCAACACTGAAAATATATCTTTCTGATAATATCCCAGGATATTTGAGATGACAGAAAATGCAGCAGGTCTTTAGGCCTCTCTGAGCCATCTCTAATCCAAGGGTATCTATTCTAAATACTTGGGTATTCTGAAGCACGCCCCTGTGAGCCACTGGAAGAACCTAAGATCATGTTTTGGACTTCGAATAGGCTTGGTGGCTGATGTGTTGGTAGATGTCACAACTAGACCAGTCGCCTTTGTGTGGCTGTAAATTTCCACCAGGCATTGTTATGCATATGCATCAGTGATGGCCTGGTTTGGATTGTCTTGCTTTCCTAGGACTGAAGTGGGCTAGATGACTACAAAGTTTGCTAGGAAAAGTATTCCTCTAGGTGCGGGAACCTCCACTCTCTCCCAGTTGAGGGCTCTTGTAATGTTTCTGCCCATCAATTTTGGTTGGAGCAAAGATAAGGGAGAATTTAAATCAAAGACCTCAGACTATCTGGCACAGGGCATTTCCAGTGGTTGTAGAATCTGGTCTAAGACTACCGGAAACACATGTGCAGTTTAGCAAAGTGGTTTTATTCCTTGTTGAAGTGAGCAAGACTGCCACCATGGGGAACTATGCCTCAGTAAGAATATTAGAAGTGACCTATAAGTGCTGGTTAGGCGATTTTGGAGAGGGTCCCAGGAAATGTAGATTTGCTCAGGATTGAGTGCTGTTAGAAAGTGAGAAGAATCTTATGATTGGGCATCTCAACAAATCTTATCTAGAAGGAGGGCAAGACTAAAGCAAGGCTAAAGCTATAATTGGCAGACAAACAACTGTCACCAGGAGAGTGGGGAGGTTTGACATTTTGTGGTTTGCATAAAGACCTTGTCTTTGTCTGTGTTTAGACAAGCATTATGAAGTGTTCCTGTTTAGTCTCACTTCGTCAAGGTCACAGAGTGACCTTGCCTGATGCTGGCGGTTGATTAGACAGTTTTTGTCCAACAAGAGAACACATGGTGTAGCTGTGAGCACCAGACCTGCTTTCACATCACTGAGGTTTATCTGTTACGCCACTTCCCTCATGTTAGACGCTTTTTCCTCTTTCTCTTGTCTTGTCACAACTACTGTAGGTTGCACAGGTCCTGTTTGAGTCAGGGAGCATTAATTTCAAATGAAGAGAATTCAATGAAGAGACTATTTCCAAAGATGTGGGCCAAATTAGGGAAACAATAAAGTAAAGGTTAGGAACCCAGAGACCAGCAACAATGGCAAGCCATTACCGCTGCCGCTGCTACCCCTCCCCAGAGCCGATGGAATAAGGGTAGTAATGACCTTTATTGGAATCAGTGAGAACTGGAACCCTCGTGGAGGGGCTGCCTTCCACAAACCAGAGTTTTGAAGACATGCGGCAATTGTCAGAAATGCTTTTGGTGGAGCAGGTGGGATGTGGAGAGACATACCCAATCCTTCTCTCTTTTGCTAGTGCTTTCCACTGGCTTAACATAAGCAGGAGCCAGGAACAAGGTAGCTTAGGTTATGCAGTCAGAGCTTCCTGGGGCATGAGACATGGCATAGAAGAGCAGAGAAACAATGTGGGAGTGGGTATGGAAAATGAGAAATAACTAGCAGAGCCTTCAGCATGTATCCTGCATTTTCATAAAGGACTGAAGACATACAAACGCTGATGGCTACATTTGGTAAGAGCCACTTATTTAAGTTCACGTACAGCAACCAACATTGTTTTGCCAACTCATTGGTCATTACAAACATAGGCTTTGAGGCTGGGCACCGTGGCTCACACCTGTATTCCCAGTACTTTTGGAGGCCAAGGTGGGTGGATGATGAGGTCAGGAGTTCGAGACCAGCCTGGCCAACATGGTGAAACCCCATCTCTACCAAAAAATATATATAAAAATTAGCCACGTGTGGTGGCAGGCACTTGTATTTCCAGCTATTCAGGAGGCTGAGGCTGGAGAATCGCTTGAACCTGGGAGGCAGAGGCTGCAGTGAGCCAAGATAGTGCCATTGCACTCTAGCCCAGGCAACAGTGAGAGACTCCGTATCAAAAAAACAAACAAATAAACAAAAACATAGGCATTGGATTTGAAAGGGATGAGGATAAGCTCTGAACAGTACCCCCAAAGAGCTCTAATTAGTTTATTATATTTGAAAGGTTCAGGTATTGGAGGCTTCAAGATGCCTTTGAGATTGAATAGGGCTATGTTTAGGCCTCAGAGTTTAATTCTTGGGGAAGGAAAAGCTCAAAATGGTTGGTTTTGCTCTCATAATTTGGATACCAGATACCACTACTTCGTCAGCCTGAAAATATGAGGCTCAGAGGTGAGAGTTAACACAGAGTAAGTGGGCAAAAGTCATTCAGCCTATGATAAAAATGATGAGGATCCAATTCCAGAATTGGAGATAGTCTTCCAGGAATATGTTTGTAAGTTTCCTCAGGCCTCTCCAGCCATGTGGAGCTGTAAGTCAATTAAACCTCCTTTGTTTGTACATTACCCAGTCTCAGGTGGTATCTTTATAACAGTGTGAAAATGGACTAATACACCTGCCTGCTGTCCTACCCTGCAGATTTTGGATTTATTAAGCCACCACAATCACATGAACCAATTCTGTTTTTAAAAAATTCTGTATATAACACAATCCCCAACTTACAATGGTTCTAATTATAATTTTTCAACTTTACAATGGCACAAAAGTGATAGGCATTTAGTAGAAACCATACTTAAGGTACTCACACAACCATTTTGTTTTTCACTTTCAGTACAATATTCATTAAATTATGTGAGATATTCAACACTTTCTGTTAGGTTATTTTGCCCAGTTGTAGGTGAATGTAAATGTTCTGAGCACATTTAAGGTAGGCTAGGCTAAGCTATGATGTTCAGTAGGTTAGGTATATTAAATGAATTTTTGACATGATACTGTCAACTTATGATGTGTTAATTGAGGTGTAACTCCATAATAAGTCAAACAGCATCTGTATTCACATATCCTCTTGATTATGTTTCTGGAGAACTCTGACTAATACATTGGCCCTAGAGTGATTAGGACAGATGGATAAGGGCAGTGAGAAAGAGCAATACAGGAAGTGGTTGGGTGTGGCTCTGGAATGGTTAGTTTCCATTTGGAAAGCATGCTCCTGGGCAAGTTATTTACCATCTCTAGGAACTGGCTCATCTTGGGAGTTGTAGTCCTTCCAGAGAGAGCAAGATGCCAGATGTCACAGCATCAAAATACAGAAAATAAGGAGATGTGGTTAATACAAGTGAGAAAGGGGAAAGCTATGGACCCTTACAGAATAGATTGGTGCCATTCACATCTTCAAACAAAACTACTTTAGTAGACATGACTGAGAAGCTTCTTCGCGTGCCAAGACAAACAAGGTCCCTGCTCTCAACACACTTACATTAGAATTGAATGACTGCCTGGAAATAAGCAACTGGTATTTTCAAGTCCAGAAAGCCTACTGAAAAAGTGGCAAAAAATAATGTGTCTGACCATGTGCTGAAGCCAGTAACTGATATGGAGGGAGGCTTGGCTAAGGGAATATAAGGTCTGAGGAATTCAGAGGAGACCTAGTGGTCTGACTGACCTCTTCAGAATCAAGGTCATTCTAACTGAGACTGACTTTTAAATGAGCAAGAAGAACGCATCACAAAAGATACTGTTGCAGAAGAGCTATCAGAAGTGTTGCCAGGTTGAAATTCTAGGAGCAAATCAGTTGGGTTAGAGACTGCACCAGCAATTGGAAAAGTGAACACTTCTGAAAAACACTGCCTTTTAATTAATTTATCTACAGGTCCTGTGATCTTGCTCTCATATTGCTTTGTCTAATTTCCTGTGGTAGACCTGGCTAGCTGTTTACCAAATTAATTTCCTCTGGCAATTAATTTTCCTGGGCAGAGTTAGATCATATTTTCCAGACTCTTTTGTAGGTTAAGTGTGGCCATAGGACTGAGTTGATGGAATGTGAGCATAAGTGATAAGTATTGTTTCTAAGCTAAGGCTTTTAAGAAGGAGGAAAGCCTCCTCCATGCTTTTATGGTTAACTGGGATGGCAATTCCCAGGATGATCTTGCCACTCATAGGCTTAAGATGGCAGATGCATTGTCAGCATGGGTCCCTGAACAACTGCTTGGAGGAGAGTTGACCTGCAGATCAAGAATACCTATCTTGGACTATTACGTGAAAAAGAAACAAACTTTTACTGTGTTACAGCCATATTTAGGTTAGGTCTATTTGTTATCATGACTTTAACTAGTGTAAGTAGTTAAACATAAGTAAAAATGATTTTCTCTGCTTATAAAGGGAAAAGAGACCATTTCCTCCTTTCTCCCTTAAAACGTTTTCTTGGAGCCATATTAAATCTGAGTTTTTATTCTAACCTTTGTAGCAAAGATACATCTTTTTAGATATTAAGCCTAGTCTTCAGGTTCTACAATATAGAGATCTCGCTAAGGTCATGAGACAGCTGTTTATGTAAAAGTGTACCTCTGGAATGAGCTCAGAAGCATCTCAGGAGGTGAATGGAAATTATCACACACTTTAGCATCTTTGTTTCTTAAGAAAATAAGGTAAGTTTTAATTGCTCTTTCTACTACTTTACTGCATAAATTTGTGTGAAATTCTGTACAGACTTTACAGTCACATTTTTTTTTTTTTTTTGAGGCGGAGTTTCGCTCGTTACCCAGGCTGGAGTGCAATGGCGCGATCTCGGCTCACCGCAACCTCCGCCTCCTGGGTTCAGGCAATTCTCCTGCCTCAGCCTCCTGAGTAGCTGGGATTACAGGCACGCGCCACCATGCCCAGCTAATTTTTTGTATTAGTAGAGACGGGGTTTCACCATGTTGACCAGGATGGTCTCGATCTCTTGACCTCATGATCCACCCGCCTCGGCCTCCCAAAGTGCTGGGATTACAGGCGTGAGCCACCGCGCCCGGCCTACAGTCACATTTTTATGACCTTACATGTGCATAAATATGCTAATGCTTCCCAATAATAGTGTTCTTTTTCTCTCTTCAGTATTGGTGTGGAATGGTCTTTTTGTTGGCATGATTATTTTATGTCCCCAACAACTGGCTAGAAATTGACATTAGAAGTAGGGCTCTGCTTTAACAAAAACTAAAAATATGTGGGTTCTGCTTGGTGGTCAAGCATCTGCTGAGGAGTAAACAGATATTCAGAGGCTGGAAAGATGACAACCCATGGCATAAAATAGCAAAAAAAAAAAAAAAATGATATTGTCACTTTCAGTAACTTGGAAGTCAGAACAAGTGCCTTCTAAATATTTAGTTCTAGGAGAATAGGTAAGAAAAAGCCAGTGCATCTGTGTGTGTATTGTGTCTATTAGTGTATTTAGCAAGGTATTATAAAGATGAAATAAGTACCTGTAAGGATTGGCTGATCTGAAAGCATAAACAAAAGGTGATAGAAATCTAGAAATTTGGGTCTGAAAAGCCAACTGCTCCTGGAATCCAAACAGCAAGAAATATAAAGACTTTGAACAAGAAAAGGTCTATAGGGACTTATGAAGAAACGAAATACTGCAGCATAGATGAAATTAAGAATGTTCTCTTCCTACCCAAACCTAAGTTTAGAGAGCTCAGCATAGGGTAAGGAAGAAAACAAACACAGAGGCCTGAGTACTTACTCCATCTAGAGAATAACTTTGGGTATGGTAATTGGCACATGAAATTGACTGGCAGTAAACAGATCAGAAGCCCGTTATGTTTTTGAAGGAAATGCATTGCTAAAAGAAACAACAAGCCTGCACTGTACAAGTCTTGACTGTGAAAACTTTTGAGCCTCCAGCTTCCTAGATGGGTGAGCTAGGGCCATAGAAAATAGCCTAAGAATTCCTCCCAGACATTAAGTCCAAAGTTTATTACAAATTGTCTCCATGATAGAACAAAAGCTCTTTGTAAGACCCATCCTTCAGTATTCCATCCTTGCCATGGACCAGCGAATCCTGTTTCCCCTACTTTCTTATCCTGAAGGGGAACCTTTCTTTGGATGCTGTGCCTTGACCCATCCTGTGTGGTGGGATGAGAGGTGGAGTGGCAGAAATTTGTCTTTTCTACTCTTATCAAACTGCAAGTTGATAAGAAGGGATAGAAAGGACCACAAATCACCTAGAGATCTTGGACTTGGAGATGGTACAGCAACTAGGTGGAATTTTGGGTTGTCACCCTTTGGGAGGAAAGTGAGTGGAACATTGGAGAACAGATAAGTAAAGAAGATCTTAGAAGATGTTGTGCCATGCTATGCTGCATTGCATTCAATTATCCTTTGTCTCTTCTCTAAGAGTGTTCAGAAAATACTCCATATACTTTTCAAGACTTTCAGAAATGGATGTTTTTTCCTTTCAGACAGAGAAAGACTTCAAGTTTGGAACAAAAGATTGAGATATAACTGGGCTACATATATATCACATTAATTTGGCTAAATAAGCACAGTGTGGGAATGACACCACTAGGAAATCAGTGTTTGAAATGACCATTATGCTTCCATTTTTTATATTTAGGTTTTGACCCCACGTCCCACAGTAATTTATTTATTTTCTTCACTTTCTGCTTCCATGAAGGAGTCTAGTTTACTGAGTATATGCATAGGTTATTATTATTTATTTTTAACTCCAGGGTGTTTGAAAAAAAAAAAAGCTACAGTGTCCTTGTAGAAAACGTGTGCTTTGCTTCTTACTCCATGGGGGTGGGGTGACCCACAGTTGCACTGGCTTAATCATGCCTGCACCTGGCAATCAATCACTCTTCTGGAAACTGCATCCCATTAGGCATCAGCACAAAAAGGACTCTTGCCAAGTAGAAACAGGGCAGAAAATGCAATTCTGGTCTCTGACAGTGATTGAACATAGACTATGCCAAATCTCTGCCTGATGTCCCTAAGCACAAAACATGCAGGGAAAAGTTGCCGATTGAGTGGCTCATACTTCATACAGAACAAAGCTGCCATGCTCTTTTCATTGTACAATTCATCCATAGCAAATAGATAGGACATATAACTAAAGCTCTCTATTCCCCAGAAGAGGTATAATGGGATAAGAGAGGTATACTCCAAGGACAGCTCAATAATAAAGAACTGAGGCCTGAATACCCCCATCCATGTACTAGAACTTTCTAAGAGTAGAAATACCCTGCAAATTTAACCCTCTTCTCCTCCACTTAATCCCTCAACTGCCTACCTCATTTTGTCTCCTCCCCAAAAGAGTATGCTTCAGTCCTGGTACAGTCTAACTAAACAGATCCCTTATGGAATCACAAAATCACAGAAAGTTGGCATAGGAAAGCCCCATGAGTAATTTTGCTTCATCATCTTTTTTAGGACTGGAAAACTAAGCCCAAGAGTGATGAAGCAATTTATCCAGGTTCAAAAGTCAGTAAGTAGCAGATTCTGGAATGAAACAGCAGGATCCCATCCCCTAGTCTAAAGATTTGCTCCTGTTTACAGATCCTTTTCCATTTACATTCAGATTCCCGAATGTTGGCAGCACTTTATCAGCTGAATTGAGGAGGTACTGAACTACAATTCCAAATTTTAATGGTGCTGAAAGGACACATAAGAGACTACCTCAATGCTCTGTTTAAAGAGAAATGAATAATGCTTCTTTCATTATGAATTGCATCATTTATACTCATAGATCTTCAAACAAGGTCTGTTGCTTGGTAATCTGGAGTGAGAAGTATTGGCTTATCAAAAGAAATAATTTATCCTAGGGAAAGGGAACTTAGCAATTGTAGAGCTACACACAAATAACAAAATATAAAAACTGTTACCATTGATAATTATTCAATTCCTTAGTTAATTTATTCTTCACTCATTTCATATGTTTGTATGTAGTGGCTGTGATGCCTGCAAGATATTATGCTAAGGTTCCTGGGAAACACAAAGGCAGGTAAAGCCACTACTTTCCTCAACAAGCTCACTCCTACTGGATATTCAGCAGGGAATTTTGATTCAGTAGGAGGAGAAAGCACTCGGTCACTTCTGGAGAAAAGGGTTAGGTGGCACATTTTCCCTTAGTACTCATTTTGTAAAAGCAGCTTTATTGAGGTTTGACTGACATACAATAAACCACATATAACGAAAGGGAAAAATTTGTTAAGTTCTGACATATGTAGACACCCCATCATCACAGTCAAGATGATGAACATACCCATCACCCCACAAAATTTGCTAGTGCCTTTAGTAATCCCTCCCTCTAGCTCCTCTTGGGCTCCACTGCCCAATCCCTAGGAAAAGAGTGACCTGCTTTTCGTCACTGTGGATTAGGTTGTATTTTCATGATTTTATATAAATGGAATCATACTATATGTACTATTTTTTTGCTTGGCTTTTTTCACTCAGTGTCATTATTTTGAGGTCCATATACATTGTTTTGTATCAATAGTTTTTTTCTTTTCATTGCAAAGGAATATTCTACCAAATATATACCAGAACTTGTTTATCCATTCACCTGTTGTGGGAAATTTGGGGTTATTTCCAGTTTTTGATTATTACAAATTGAAGTATAAATATTCATATACAAGTCTTCATTTACACATACATGTGGAAATGATACATGCTTTCATTTATCTTGAGTAAATACCAGGTAGTGCAATGGCTATATCTTATGGTAGCTGTATGTTTAACTTTTTAAGAAATTGACAAACTGTTTCCAGAATGGCTGTACCATTTTTTATTCTCATTGGCAATGTATGAGAGTCTTAGTTGTTTCACACCTTTCCAAAAGTTGGTATGGTCAGTCTTTTTGGACAATCTTTTTTCAACTTCAGTCATTCCAAAAGTGTTCATTCATATGTATACATTTATACCCACTGACTAACAAAGAGGATGGTAGCCACTTTGAAAAAAACCTTGAATCCTATCTGCCATTTGCATTTAGACAGATATGCCTGATATTCTGCAGAGAGAGAGACAAAATGAATCACTGAAAATAATTTACCACAGAGAAAGGAGTCTTTACAGGGATCCATCCTTAACAACAGAATCAGAGGAGAATATAACTCCTGAGAACCATATGGTAGAGAAAACAGACTAATCTTACTCTAGTTTTGTGTATATAAACAGGGGAGAGAGTTGTTACATCCCTGAAACCTGAAGTCTTAGCATGTGCAGGCAATCTTGTTGAGGATCTCTTATCTGCCCAAGTATCACACAGACAGTGTGTTGTCCCTTTTACATAAGAGTGATAGCAGACATCTCTGGGTTGAGTTGTTCCCATTCTACCAACATGGAATGTAGCAGCTTTCCGGCTCCACCAAGTCCCAGGTGATGGCAGTGCTGCTGGTGTGTCACAGAGTTCCAACTCCAAGTGACACCACTGGGGAAGTGTTGAAGTTCAGGCTGATTGAGGGGATGATGTTTAATCAGGACTTGATTTTGGAAACACGAAAACAGTCTCAAGGATAATTTAGAAGGAACTGTGATTTTACTTTCATATTTCTAAAACAATCAGGAAGAAGGTCACAGTCAATGATATTTGGCAGAATAGATGGGACTACATCTGTACTCACTGGAAGTCACATACACTGTAGCCATGAAGCCAGGTAGCATTTAAAAGGGTGTAAGAGATAGATAGTGATAGCAGACATTTATTGAAAACTTGATGATATGCCAGGTGGTATTCAGAGCACTTTAAATGGATGCACTCATTTACTCTCATAACATAGGACATTTTATGTTGGGCTGCAAACCTAACATAAAACTGGCTGCAAAGCCATAAAAAGCTAAAGTGTACCCATAGAAAATGTGCATTTTTCTTCTAAAACTATGAGGGTATAGTGACACACAGATGCATTTGCTTTATCATGGCTGTACCTATGACCTACTATCAACATTATTATCACCGTTTTCAGGTGAGGAAACAGACTCATAAGCTTAAGTGAATTGCCCAAGGTCACATAGCTAAGAAATGGCAAGCCAAGTTTAGAATCAAGGCAGCCTGGCTCCAGAAACCATGTTCTCAATTGCTCTGCAGTGTTGACCTTAGAGAGAAACGCAAAATATTCTAGAATTCAGAGAAATGTCACATTATTTTTCTTTGAGTGACTAGGAGGGAATTCATGCAAGATATAATCTTTTAAAAGATATCTTGAAAGAATTATGAAAGCAGAGAACTATAGATTTGGAAAGATAAGGACAGAATGAAGAACAGTTCTGACATACTAATTATACTAACCATTTTGGATACATTTTCATTCCCTGTAAATTGACAATAATTAAAGTGGAGGCAATGTATATCAAATATAACTTGACTGACATACTAAAGAATACATATGCTTTATTAACTTTTAAATAACATATTTGAGTGTTATTTTCTGTCTTCTGGCCACCATTTCTTTTAGAATAGCAAGATGGATGGGGGAAGCATTTGCTAGGAATTAGAACTGTGCTAGTCCAATTCCTAGTTCTACTACTTTTGACTGAATGATCTTGAGAAACTTGCTGAACTTGTTGTTGGAACTGTGAAGAGTCTGATATTTCACCCTACTTGCAAGCTAACAAATTAACTGCCACAGTTTCATGGATATTGGCAGAAGACATGAGACTCTTGACACAGAGACAAAGGACTTTATTACTCATGGCAACATCTATAGCCAAAGTATCAGCATTTGTGCCAGTTCCGTGAGCCCCAATTCTTACAGGGTGATGCAAAGAAGGCAGGAGATATCATTATGTGCAGTGGATTGCCTTACAGGAGAGCACTCCCTGTTACAGGGATCCCAGATATTTTGTAATGGGCAGTCAGCCTGCCCGAACTTTGCCTTGAAGGAAGACATTATCTTTATTTTACTGGACAATAAACAAACCTGCCTTTGCCCTGAAAGAAGACACTATGCTTTATTTTCCCAGTCTGTTTGCTATAAATGTATCCTTCAGAAGATAGTCTGGGGAAAAGGGTAACCTCTGCTCACAAAACATATAGAAACATGAGAGTCCTGTGGAAAATTGTCCCTCAACACCTCTATCTGCACAGTTTATTCACTTGGGAAAGAGGAATAATGATGATTATTCACAAGTTTGCTGTGAGAATTTAATGATATTATATTTGGAAAGAACTTAGAAGGGCATCTGTCACATTTCAAACTTTCAATAAATGTTAGTTATTGTCGTTCTTTTGAAAATTGTGCTGAAATGCATATAACATAGAATTTACCATTTTAGCCATTTTAAATTGTAGAGATCAGTGGTATTAAATACATTCACATTGTTGTGCATCCATCACCACCATCCAACTCCAGAAAGTTTTCCTCTTCACCAGCTGAAACTCTGTGCCCAATAAATACCAACTCTCCATTCCTAACTCCCGCTAAAGGGAATCCAAGGGATTCTTTGGTCCAAGAATCTAAAGGCTGAAGAAACTGCAGTCTGATCCAAGGGCAAGAGGCATCCAGCATGAGAGAAAGATGAAAACCAGGAGACTCAGCAAGCCAGCTTATTACACCTTCCACCTTCCTTTTCTAGCTGCACAGCTGATTGGATGGTGCCCCTAACAACCACCAGTTCACTCTCTGTCTTTCTTATACAAGTGAAATCGTACAGTATTTGTCCTTTTGTGACTGGTTTATTTCACTTAGCATAACATCCTGCACATTTATCTGTTCTTTAACTTTCAAGGCTGAATAATCATTGGGTGAGTATGTGTGTATGTGTAAATATACACACACATATATATATCAGATCCATATTTATATATATAAATATATAAATGTGCTAGGAATTAGAGCACATTTATGTATTTATATATTTACATATATGGCATATAGCACAAATATATATTTATATATTAACATATAAATATGTATTTTGTATATTTACATATATAAATATGGATTTTATATATTTTTATGTGTATATATATTTATATATTTAAGAGAACATTTATTTAGACCCCTATCTCTTACCATACATAAAAATCAAATCTAAATCTATTAAATACTTAAATATAAGGCCTGAAGCTATGAAACTACTAAAAGAAAACAGGAAAAAAGCTTTATGAAACTGGACTGGGCAGATTGTTTTTAATAAGCCCTCAAAAGCATAAGAAACAAAAACAAAAACAGACAAATAGGATTGCATCAAACTAAAAAGCCTCTGTGCAGCTAAGCAGACCATCAATATAGTGAGGAGACAACTTACAGAATGGGAGAAAGTATCTGTAAAATTTGCGTTTGGCAACAGGTAAATATCCTGTGTATTAGTCAGGGTTCTCCAGAGGGACAGAACTAATAGGAAATATGCACATATGAAAGGAAGTTTATTAAGGAGAATTGACTTACACGATCACAAGATGAAGCCCCACAATAGACTGTCTGCAAGCTGAGGAGCAAGGAAGCCAGTAGTGGCTCAGTCTGAGTTCCCAGGTCTCAAAAGTAGAGATGCCGACAGTGCAGCTTTCAGGCTGTGGCTGAAGGCTGGAGAGCCCCTGGTGAACCACTGATGTTAAGTCCAAGAGTCTAAAGGCCAAAGAATCTGCAATCTGATGTCCAAGGGCAGGAAGCATCCAGCATGGGAGAAAGATAAAAACTGGAAGATTCAGCAAGCCAGTTTATTACACCTTCTTCCACCTGCTTTTTCTAGCCACACAGCTGGTTAGATGGTGCCCACCCACATAGGTGGGCCTCCCAGTGGTAGTCCACAGACTCAAATGTTAATCTCTGGCAACACCCTCACAGAAACAGTACTTTGCATACTATTGTTTCACCCAGAAACAATACTTTGCATTCTTCAATCCGATCAAGTTGGCACTTAATATTAACCATCACAGTGGAAGTCAAACAACTTGAAGAAAAAAAAAAAAAAAAAAAAAAACTGATTAAAAAATGGACAAAAGGCCTGAATAGACATTTCTCAAAAGAAGACATACAAGTGGCTAACAGATATATGAAAAAATGCTCAGCACCACTATTCATTGGGGAAATGCAAAGCAAAACCACAATGATATATCAATCATCTCACCCCAGTTAAAATGGCTATTATTTAAAAAAATGAGAATCCAGAAAAAGGGGAACTTTTATACACTGTTAGTGGCAATGTAAATTAGTACAGCCATTATGGAAAACAGTATGGAGGCTCTGCAAAAAAAATAGCAATAGAACTAATATATGATCCAGCAGTCTCATTACTTGTTGCATATCCAGAACAAATGAAATCACTATGCTGAAGAAACATCTGCACCCTAATGTTTATTGCAGCATTATTCACAATAGCCAAGATGTGAAATCAACCTAAACACACATGTACAAATGAATGGATAAAGAAAATGTGATGTATATACAAACACAATGGAATACTATTCAGCCATGAAACAGAATGAAATCCTGTCACTTAGAGCAACATGGATGAACCTGGAGGATATTACATTAAGTGAAATAAGCCAGGCACAGAAAGACAAACACCACATAATCTCACTCATATATGGAATTTTAAAAAGTTGATCTCATAGAATTAGAGAAAAGAGTATTTATTACCAAAGGCTGGGGAAGATAAGAAGGAGGAGGGGATGGGAAGAGATTGGTCAATGGGTGCAAAATTATAGTTAGATTGGAGGAATAAGTTCCGGTGTTCTCACTGTCACCACAAAGAAAATATAAATGTTAAAAGTGATTAATATGGTAACTATCTTGATTTGATCATTATACAATATATACATGTACTGAAACATCACACTATATTAATATGCACATTGTGTCAATTATAAATAAAAAATTAATAATAAAATTTTTTGAAGTTTCCATTAATGTTTAAATCAATCTGGAGAGAATGTTCAACATTTCTATTCTCAGTCTTTTAGAGACAAATCCAAATTACAAACATTTAATTGATTTGTTCAAGAAAAAGCAGCAAATCCACAGCCAAATCATAACAAGAGAATATCTTGATGGTCTAGAGTTTAGGATGTAACTATTCAGGTTGAATAAAAGTGCATAACTTCTAGTTCCATATCTCAGTAAGGAATCTAAACAATGTATAATAATGCCATTTTTAATCACTTCTTAGAATTGAGGGTATAACATTGACTTTCTTCACAAAATTAGAAAAAAACTACTTTAAATTTCATATGGAATCAAAAAAGAGCCCATATGGCCAAGACAACCATAAGCAAAAAGAACAAATCTGGAGCCTTCATGCTACCTGACTTCAAACTATACTACAAGGCTACAGTAACCAAAACAGCATGGTACTGGTACCAAAACAGGTATATAGACCAATAGAACAGAACAGAACAGAGGCCTCAAAAATAACATCACACATCTACAAAGATCTGATCTTTGGCAAAGCCGATAAAAACAAGCAATGGGGAAATGATTTCCTATTTAATAAACAGTGTTGGGAAAACTGGCTAGCCATATGCAGAAAACTGAAACTGGACTCCTTTCTTACACTTTATACAAAAAATTAACTCAAGATGGATTAAACACTTAAACATAAGACCTAAAACTATAAAAACCCTAGAAGAAAACCTAGGCAGTACCGTTCAGGACATAGGCATGGGCAAAGACTTCATAACTAAAATACCAAAATCAATGGCAACAAAAGCCAAAATTGACAAATGGGTCCTAATTAAACTGAAGAGCTTCTGAACAACAAAAGAAACCATCATTCGAGTGAACAGGCATCCTACAGAATGGGAGAAAATTTTTGCAGTCTATCCATCTGACAAATTACTAATATTCAGAAACCACAAAGAACTTAAACAAGTTTATGAGAAAAAAATAAACAACCCCATCAAAAATTGGGCAAACAATATGAACAGACACTTCTCAAAAGAAGACATTTATGTGGCCAAAAAACCATGAAATAAAGATTATGATCACTGGTCATTAGAGAAATGCAAATTAAAACTACAGTGAGATATACTATCTCACACCAGTGAGAATGATGATCATTAAAAAGTCAGGAAATGACAGATGCTAGAGAGGATGTGCAGAAATAGAAATGCTTTTAAACTATTGGAGAGAATGTAAATTCGTTCAGCCATTGTGGAAGACAGTATGGTAGTTCCTCAAGGATCTAGAACAAGAAATACCATTTGACCCAGTAATCCCATTACTGGGCATATACCCAAAGTATTATAAATCATTCTATTATAAAGACACATGCACACGTATGTTTATTGTAACACTTTTCACAATAATGAAGACTTGGAACCAATCCAAATGCCCATCAATGAGAGATAGGCTGGATAAAGAAATGTGGCACATATACACCTGGAATACTATGCAGCCATAACAAAGGATGAGTTTATGTCCTTTGCAGGGACATGGATAAAGCTGGAAACCATCATTCTCAGCAAACCGACACAAGAACAGAAAACCAAACACTGCATGTTCTAACTCATAAGTAGGAGTTGAACAATGAGAAGACGTGGACACAGGGAGGGGAACATCACACACTGGGGCCTGTTGTGGGGTGAGGAGCTGGGAGAGGGATAGCATTAGGAGAAATACCTAATGTAGATGACGGGTTGATGGGTGCAGCAAACCACTATTGCCCATGTATACCTATGTAACCAACCTGCATGTTCTACACATGTATCTCAGAACTTAAAGTATAATTGAAAAAAATAATTGAGGATATAACTAGAAATATTTATGAAAAATTTTAAAGAAGTAAAAATTGCTACTTAAATTTTAGGCACTTCTTTTTTATTACTCTTCAATTATGACTACCACTAATAGTTTTTCAACTATTACTCTTTGGAACACTATTTCTACTTAGTAACATACAGCATCTACTGTAACAATGAAACACTGTGTCCATTTTCTTTTAAAAATGTCAGTTTACATCTTTTAGGAAAAAGATATTTATCTTTGCACATGGTTGGTTGAATTTATTCATATGTCTTTTTATCTTACCTTCTTTTTTGAATATTTAGATGAATAATTTTAATTTTTTCTACTGTTCAAAAGCAACCTAAACACATGTCAGCATTTTAATGAGCTTTGCTTTAATACTAATTCAATGTGAAACTAGTCAACAATTAATTGGGTTATGAGAATAGAAAGTAATTATTCAGATGTCTGAATTAGGTGTACAATAATAGTCAAGCACAGCAACATCTTGCTTAACCAAACTAATGGGAACTTTCAACTAAGATTTCTTTTTGTTTGTCTGTTTTGGAGAATCAGAAGGATGTGGAGGGAAAGAGGGCATATTATCAAGTGAGACAGATTAAACAGGATCAACATTTATCTTTTGTCCTGAGAAATTCTAAGCTTTCCTTAACTAGTGGCTTTTTAAAAAATCTTTTGTTCTAAGTAAACCATGAGCAAACTTATATGTGCCATATTCTTGAACAGACACTCCTAACTTACCTGTTACAATCTAATAGGAAAAATACACATTCTTTACCTTTCTCCTCTAAACAGGGAGCTGCAACTCATTGCAAGGCTTAGCAAAGACACCTAACAATTGTCTGAAAATAAATGAAGCAGAAAGCGATTACACTTGACAGCTAAAAAAAAGTGAGAACACAATCGAGCTTCTTTGTAAAATTATCAAAATTTTTATAGTCATGGAACCAACCCAAATGCCCATTAAAGAAACTGTGATATGTGTATATATATGATATGTATATATATATGGGTGCATATATATATATATGATGGGCATATATGTATATGATGTATATGGGCATATATATAATGTATATGTATATATATGATGTGTATATATATGATATATATATGATGGAATACCACTCAGCCATGAAAGGAATGAATTAATGGCATTCACAGAAACCTGGATGAGCCTGGAGACTATTATTCTAAATGAAGTAACTCAGGAATGGAAAACCAAACATCACATGTTCTCACTCATATATGGGAGCTAAGCTATGAGGATGCGAAGACGTAAGAATGACACAATGGACTTTGGGGAGACAGGAGGAAAGGGCTGGAAGGAGTAAAGGAAAGACTACAAATAGGGACAGTGTGTACTGCGTGGGTGATGAGGGCACCAAAATCTCACAAATCATCACTAAAGAACTTACTTGTAATCAAGCACCACTTGTTCCCCAAAAGAAAAACCCTTTTTAAGTCAATAACAGGTTTCTGTAGTATTCCTCAATCAAGTTATTTAATTATAATTCAACTATTTCTTTAAGGAATTTGGAAAGTTTTCAATTCACACACAAACACATACATAAATAAAAACACAGGCACACATGCATATGAATATGTATACATATTACACACACTATGGAACAACTGCAAGTAAATTTAGGTCAAAATACCAGAAACCAAGCAGAAGAAGGGCATAGATTAGATGTTAAAAACTTGGGGTGGTGGTGGAGGTGATGAAAATGCTGGTCCTGATGATGATGATAGCTGTTATTTATTGGTTGCTTACTATGGCTGGTCACAACACTAGAGACTTACTGAGTGATTCACTACATTTGAACATTACATTCATTTAGCTCTAAGATTCTTGTATCCAAGTCAAAAGGAAGAAGTTTAACAGTGAAAACTGAATATCATTTAGGAATTTAACAGAATTGGCGTTTGTGGTAGGAAATAATCTGCTTCAAGTAAACATTTCCTCATGTAAATATTATATTACACAAAGATAAGTGATAGTTGGCTATATTATTTGTCAGAAAATATAAAGAGATATATCTGTCTATATATATTCAGAAAAGAAGCATAAAATTAGACAAGTAATTTAAAAACTTTCTAATAGCTTTATTGAAATACAATTCAGTCTAGAAAATTTCATTTACAGTGTACATCTCAATGGTTTCTAGTACATATACAATTATCATAATGGTCAACTTTAGAACATTTTCACCACCTTAAAGTGAAATCTCTTACTCTTTAACTATCACTCCACAATTCCCCCATCTCTTCCAGTGCCCCTGGCCCTATGCAACCATTAATATACTCTGTCTCTATAGATTTCTTCCTTCTGGACTTATAAATAAATGAAGTCATATAATCAATGGTCTTTTGTCACTGATTTCTTTTAGTTACCATAACGTTTTTGAGGTTTATCCACGTTATAGCACATATCAGTACTTCATTTCTTGTTAAATAATATTCCTTGTATGGACACCACTGTTGTTTATCCATTTGTTGACTGATGAACATTTGGGTTGTTTCCGCCTTTTGGCTATTCTGAAAGATGCTACTATTAACATTTCTGTACAAGTTTTTGTATGGACATATGTTTTCACTTCTCTTGGGTGCATACCTAGAATTGAAATTGCTGTGCTATATAGTAACTCAAGGTTTAATCATTTGAGGAACTACCAGATTCTTCTCCACAGTGTCTATACCATTTTACATTCCCACCATGACTATATGAAAGTTCTGAGTTTTCCACATCCTCAGCAACATTTCTTGTTAGTATTTATTCTTGCCTTCATAGTGGATGCTGATGACTGATGGTGTCAAGCATCTTTTCATGTGCTTATTCACCATTTGTATATCTTTTTTGGAGAAATGGCTATCCAGATCCTTTGCCCATTTTAAAATTTGGTTGTCTTTTTATTGTAGGAGTTTTTTGGTAGTATTTCTTTATATATCCTGGATAGAAGTCCCTTATCAGATATGTGATTTGCAAGTATTTTGTCCTATTCTATGAGTTGTCTTTATCAGAATGAGAAAGTTTCCTTCTATTCCTAGTTTTCTGAGTGTCTTTTTTTAATTATTAAAAGGTGTTGGATTTTGTCAAATGCTTTTTCTGTGCCTATTGAAATGACCATGTGAGTTTTTTGCTCTATTGATATGACTTATTACATTGATTAATTTTCAGGTGTTAAACCAATTTTAAATTCCTGGAATAAATCCCACTTAGTCATAGAGTATAATTTTTTTATATGTTGCTGGATTTTGTTTGCCAGTATGCCATTGAAGATTTTTGCATCCATATTCATAAGGGATGTTATTGTGTAGTTTTAATTTTCTTGTAATACCTTTCTCCGGTTTGGGTATTAGAGTAATAGTGGCCACATAAAATGATTTGGAAAGTGTTCAAAAGTGTTCCTACTCATTCAATTTTTTCAAGAATTTATGAAAAATTGGTATTAATTCTTTTTTGAATGTTTGGTAGAATTCAGCAGTGAAGCCATCTGGGCCTGGGCTCTTTATGTAGATAGTTTTAAAATTCCTGATCCAATCTCTCTACTTACTATAGGTCTATTCAGAATAACTATTTTATATTGAGTTAGTTTTAGTAGTTTGTGTTTTTCTAGGAGTAGGCCCATTTCATTTAAGTTGTCTAATTTGTTGGCATGCAATTGTTCATAGTATTTCTTTATAATCCTTATTTTTATAAGGTCAGTGGTAATGTGCTCTCTTTCATTTTCAATTCTAATAATTTGAGTCTTTTCTCTCTTTTATTTTTTAGTCAAACTAGTAAAAGTTTGTCAATTTTGTAGATCTTTTCTAAGAACAAGCTTTTGGTTTTACTGATTTTATCTATTTTTTTCTGTTCTACATAATTAATTTCTACTTAATTCTTATTATTTTCTTCATTCTGCTTGTTTCAGGTTTAGTCTGCTCTTACTTTTTCAGTGTCTTGAGGTGCAAAATTAGGCTATTGATGCATTACTTTAGCTGCATCCTATAAGCTTTCCTATGTTATGTCTTCATTTTCATACATCTCAAAGTATCTTCTGTTTCTCTTTTCTTTCTTGTCCTATTGATTATTTAAGAGTGTGTTGTTCAATTTCCACATATGTGTGAGTTTCCCCAAATTTTCCATTATTGGTATCTAATTGTGTTTTACTGTGGCAAAATAACATGCTTTGCATCATTTACATTCTTTCAAATTTACTGAAACTTTGTTTCATGGTTTCACTGTGATTGATCCTGGAGAACGTTCCACGTGCACTTGAGAAAAATTCATATTGTGTTGTTTTGTAAAATATTCCGTAGATGTCTGCTAGGTATAGTTAGTTAGAGTTTCCTTTTATTTCTTTGTTAACCTTATGTCCAGCTTTACCCATTATTGAAAGTGGGGAGTTGATGTCTCCAACTCTTATTGTTGAACTTTCTCCTTTTCCCTTCATTTCTGTCAGTTTTTTCATGTATTTTTGCTCTCTGTTATTAGGTACATACATATTTATCATTGTTATATTTTCCTCATGAATTGATCCTTTCATCATTATCAAATGTCTCTCTTTATCTTTAGTGATTTTTGTATTCTAAAATATATTTGGTCTGACATTAATAGAGCCACTCAAGCTTTCTTGAGATTGCTGCTTGCATAATATGTCTTTTCCCTTTCTTTCACTTTTAATCTTTTTGTGTCTTTGAACCCAAAGTGTGTCTCACGTAGATGACATATAGTCATTTACTAGATATGACTAGTGTGTCTTAGGTAGATGACACACAATACATGGTATATAGTAGACTATCATCTATTCTATGTCATCTATATAAGACACACTCATCTGCTATATGTCATCTACATAAGACATGTTTTGGATTATGCTTTTTATCTAGTCTGAAACTAACTACCTTTTTTTTTCTTTTTTTTAATTGCATTTTAGGTTTGGGGGTACATGTGGAGAACATGCAAGATTGTTGCATAGGTACACACATGGCAGTGTGATTTGCTGCCTTCCTCCCCATCACCTATATCTGGCATTTGTCCCCATGCTATCTCTCCCCAACTCCCCACCCCCCGCTGTCCCTCTCCTATTTCCCCCCCGATAGACCCCAGTGTGTGATGCTCCCCTCCCTGTGTCCATGTGTTCTCATTGTTCAACACTCACCTATGAGTGAGAACTACCTTTTGATTGGGTTATTTATCCATTCACTTTTTAAAATATATATTTAGATATGTCTGCCATTTTACACTTTGTTTTCCATGTCTTTTGCCTTTTTTGTTCCTCTATTCCTCCCTTACTGCTTTCTTTTGCACGGAGTGAATGTTTTCTAATGTAGCATTTTAATTCCATTTTTTTTTTCCACCATATATTTTGAGGCTGTTTTTTTAAGTGGTTGCTCTAAGGTTTACTACAGGAATCTGACCTTATTGGAATCAGCTTCAGATTTATATTAGCTTAGTTCTAGTAACATAATGTTACTTCTGCTAGTTCTCTATTCCCTCTTCCTTCTTGTTTGTGCTATTGTCATACAGCTCTAATAATGTTAAAAACCCGGCAATATAGTATTATAGTTATTAATTTACCATCTATCATTATTTCCTTAGGCAATGCGGCTTTGCTCCCATCCACCTTCTTTGTTCTCTTATTGGCAAATATATTACATGCATTACATTTCTATATGCTTGTTATACTCTCCACAATACATTAGATTATTATTATTTTATTTTATTTTTTATTTTTTGAGATAGAGTCCTGCTCCATCATCCAAGCTGGAGTGCAGTGGCAAAATCTTGGCTTATTGCAACCTCTGCTTCCCAGGTTCAAGCAATTCTATCTCAGCCTCCTGAGTACCTGGGACTACAGACATGCGCCACAACACCCAGTTAATTTTTTCTATTTTTAGTGGAGCCAGAGTTTCACCATGTTGGCCAGGACAGTCTTGAACTCCTGACCTCAGGTGATCTGCCCACCTCAGCCTCCCAAAGTGCTAGGATTACAGGTGTGAGCCACTGCACCCAGCTGATACATATTATTTTATACAATTCCTTATTAAATCTATTAGCAGAAGAAAGAAGAAAAATATCCATTTATGGTTTCTTTTATGATTTTTTAATTTCCTTTACCAGTACTTTGTCTGCCAGATAAAATCTAATGTTGAGCCCAACTAGTTATTTTTATTGCAATTATTGAACTTTTCAACCTCAGAAGTTTCATTTGGTTATTTCTAGTAACTTGTATGTCTTTAGTGGTATTCTCTATTTGATATATTGTCATCCTGTCTTCCTTTACTTTTTAAATTATGCTTCCCTTTAGTTCTGTGAATATATTTGTGATAACTACTTTAAAATCATTTTGTTAGTCTGACATTGAAATCACCTTTGCAAAAATCATAACTGAGAAAAGTATGACAGTGAACGGTATCAGACCTAGCTGACAGCATCTTGCTTCTAACCTCTAAACTGTCCTTGTCCAGTCCTGGGCGTAGGCCAAACTAGCTTTGGAAAGAAATTCAGTGTATAGTTTATATAGCAGCCCTTCCCAAAAGGCTAAACTGCTCTTGCGAAACAAATGAAAGCCCAGCAGCCACCAAGTCAAGATGAGAGGAGCTGGAATTCTAAAGATTACCAGCCATAATTCTGGAGGTCATAAGATTTGCAACTTCCCCAGATACTCTTCAAGGTAACTTCACTACTGTGAACCTAAGATCGGCCTTTGGAGATGTCTTTTCAGGTTTTTGCATTTCTTTTTTTTTCTTTTTCCTTTTTTTAATTGCATTTTAGGTTTTGGGGTACATGTGAAGAACATGCAAGATTGTTGCATAGGTGCATACGTGGCAGTGTGATTTGCTGCCTTCCTCCCCTTCACCTATATGTGACATTTCTCCCCATGCTATCTCTCCCCAACTCCCCACTGTCCCTCCCCTATTTCCCCCCAACAGACCCCAGCGTGTGCTCCCCTCCCTGTGTCCATGTGTTCTCACTGTTCAACACCTGCCTATGAGTGAGAACATGCAGTGTTTGATTTCGTGTTCTTGTGTCGGTTTGCTGAGAATGATGGTTTCCAGGTTCATCCATGTTCCTACAAAGGACGCGAACTCATCGTTTTTGATGGCTGCATAATATTCCATGGTGTATATGTGCCACACTTTCCCTGTCCAGTCTATCATTGATGGGCATTTGGGTTGGTTCCAGGTCTTTGCTATTGTAAACGGTGCTGCAATGAACATTCGTGTGCATGTGTCCTTATAGTAGAACGATTTATAATCCTTTGGATATATACCCAGTAATGGGATTGCTGGGTCAAATGGAATTTCTATTTCTAGGTCCTTGAGGAATCGCCACACTATCTTCCACAATGGTTGAACTAATTTACACTCCCACCAACAGTGTGAGAGTGTTCCTATTTCTCCACATCCTCTCCAGCATCTGTTGTCTCCAGATTTTTTAATGATCTCCATTCTAACTGGCATGAGATGGTATCTCAATGTAGTTTTGACTTGCATTTCTCTAATGACCAGTGATGATGAGCATTTTTTCATATGTTTGTTGGTCTCATGAATGTCTTCTTTTGTAAAGTATCTGTTCATATTCTTAGCCCACTTTTGAATGGGCTTGTTTTTTTCTTGTAAATCTGTTTTAGTTCTTTGTAAATTCTGGATATCAGCCCTTTGTCAGATGGGTAAGCTGCAAAAATTTTTTCCCATTCTGTTGGTTGCCGATTCACTCTAATGACTGTTTCTTTTGCCGTGCAGAAGCTGTGGCGTTTGATTAGGTCCCATTTGTCTATTTTGGCTTTTGTTGCCAATGCTTTTGGTGTTTTGGTCATGAAGTCCTTGCCTACACCTATGTCCTGAATGGTTTTGCCTAGATTTTCTTCTATGGTTTTTATGGTGTTAGGTCTTATGTTTAAGTCTTTAATCCATCTGGAGTTAATTTTAGTGTAAGGTGTCAGGAAGGGGTCCAGTTTCTGCTTTCTGCATATGGCTAGCCAGTTTTCCCAACACCACTTATTAAACAGGGAATCATTTCCCCATTGCTTGTTTTTTTCAGGTTTGTCAAAGATCAGGTGGTTGTAGATATGTTGTGCTGCCTCTGAGGCCTCTGTTCTGTTCCATTGGTCTATATCTCTGTTTTGGTACAAGTACCATGCTGTTTTGATTACTGTAGCCTTGTAGTATAGTTTGATGTCCAGTAGTGTGATGCCTCTGGCTTTGTTCTTTTTGCTTAGAATTGACTTGGCTATGCGGGCTTCAATAAAATATTGGCAAGCCGATTGCAACAGCACATCAAAAAGCTTATCCACCATGATCAAGAAGGATTCATCCCGGGGTTGCAAGGCTGGTTCAATATACTCAAGTCTATAAATATAATTCACCACATAAACAGAACCAAAGACAAAAACCACATGATTATCTCAATTGATGCAGAGAAGGCCTTCGACAAAATTCAACAGCCCTTTATGCTAAAAACCCTCAATAAACTAGGTATTGACGGAATGTATCTCAAATCAATAAAAGCTATTTACGACAAACCAACAGTCAATATCATACTGAATGGGCAAAAACTGGAAGCATTCCCTTTGAAATCTGGCACTAGACAAGGATGCCCTCTCTCACCACTCCTATGCAATATAGTACTGGGAGTTCTAGCCAGAGCAATCAGGCAAGAAAAAGAAATAAAGGGTATTCAAATAGGAAAGGAGGAAGTCAAATTGTCTCTATTGTAGATGACATGATGGTATATCTAGAAGACCCCATCGTCTCAGCCCAAAATCTCCTGAAACTGATAAGCAACTTCAGCAAAGTCTCAGGATACAAAATCAATGTGCAAAAATCACAAGCATTCCTATACACAAATAACAGACTTAGAGAGCCAAATCAAGAACGAACTGCCATTCACAATTGCAACAAAGAGAATAAAATACCTAGGAATACAACTACCAAGGAACGTAAAGGACCTCTTCAAGGAGAACTACAAACCACTGCTCAATGAAATGAGAGAGGACACAAACAGATGGAGAAACATTCCACGTTCATGGTTAGGAAGAATCAATATCGTGAAAATGGCCATACTGCCCAAAGTAATTTACAGATTCAACGCTATCCCCATCAAGCTACCAATGACCTTCTTCACAGAACTGGAAAAAACCACCTTAAACTTCATAAGGTTTTTGCATTTCTAACAAGTGGCTGCGTAACAACCAAGCAGTTCTATGGCCCCCACCCAGGAACTGACTCAGCAGAAGAGAACAGCTTCGACTCCCTGTGATTTCATCCCCCAGACAACCAGTCAGCACTCCCGATTCACCCGCCCCCTACCCACAAAATTATCCTTAAAAACTCTGATCCTTGAGTTTTCAGGGAGACTGATTTGAGTAATAATAAAACTCTGGTCTCCCACACAGCCGGCTCTGAGTGAATTATTCTTTGTCTATTGCGATTCCCCTGTCTTGATGAGTCGGCTCTGTCTAGGCAGCAGGCAAGGTGAACCCCTAGGGCAGTTACAACATCTGGTCACTCTGAAAGGCAGTTTCTCTTGTCTTCTTTTATTTAGGTGTGTCATAGCTTTTTGTTTCTTTTCATGCCTTGTAATTTTTTATTAGAAACTGGACACTTTAGATAATATATTGTAGCAGTTCTGGGCACTGCCAGGCCTCTGGGGCTTATAATTATTATTTATTTGTTTATCTGTTGAGTGACTCACTAGGTTGTTTTAGTTAAATCTAGCCTGTCAGCTCCATAGTGTTCAGCCTCCGATATTTGTACTCAGGGAGATGGAACTTGGTCTATCTTCACAGTTACCCTCAGATAACAGTGGCACTTGCAGGACTCTCCTACTCTTTTCCTGACCATATCCAGCTGTTCATCTCTACTGACCTTCCCAGCTGTCACCTGTCCAGTGGGAGTTCTATTGTTTTCAACAATGGCCTGAGGATAAAATCGTCTTCAAACCAGTCTAATCAAATTTCAGTTCCCTTGACATAACAGTTTCTGAGGTAAAAGTCTGATATTTGTCCTAACCCTGGAAGGGTTCCTCCCAGCTGCCCTATTCCCTGGCTTTCTCCTGCAAAGTAGCTGGCTTACAGTCTACGCTGTATCTTCATTAGATCCATGGATCTCCTCCCAACTTTATATTACTCCAACCTGTATTAACCGCAGAGTGGCCTCAGGTTTAAACTTCTCCACATATCATTGCCTAAACAGTCAGTTTTGGGGAAGAGATTAGGTTGTGATCTGTTATATGGCCAGCTTCTCCCAGGCAAAACCTCTGAGCCAGGGCTCTGGAAGTGGAGGTGGGGACAATGGCAAGCTCTTCTCCAAGTGACACTTCACTCTAGGAAGCTGAGAGCTAAGTGGAAGGGGAAGAGACTCAATACTCTGGGGTCCCCTAGGCTTGTCACTCTTACTGTGAAACTAGCATCTCACTAGCAGAGGGTTTTCAGGGATGCAGTATTCTGAGCATATCACACTCAAGGTAGAGTCTCAGATCCATGAGTGGAAATTCGGTGGAGAAATGGAGCTTCCACTTGATCACACCGACTTGGGATTTAAGCTCAGCAATGGGCAGCTGAAGGTTGAATAATAAATTCCTGCTTCTCCTGGAAGAAGCTCTCTAGCTGGGAGCCAATGGAAGAGGGGGCCCTGTATTCTTGGTTGCAGAAATATCCACCTGGCTTAGCTCGGAGGGGAAAGGAAAAGAGTGGTCTTTGTTCAGCTACCACAGACTCTCATCTTTCTCACGAAATGTTCATAGATGTTACTTCATTTGCTATTTACCCTTATGACCATTTCCAGAGAGGTTCCAAAAGTTTGTTTTGTCTTTAAAAAAAAATTATTTTTGCAAGTTTTATTGGGAAACAGGTCATTGGAGCTTCTCATACTCCTGTGCACTGGGAGGACGCCCTAGGAGGATGGAATGGAGCCTTGGGAAGTTTGTGTTGTTTGCAGGGCTGAGGAGCTTGGCCTCTCCTGTTCCTGTGTGGCAACCTGGGATTCAATCTGTGAGGTGAGAATCCTACTAGCAAGACTCTATCTCATTTTGCTTAGGGTTCCTGTTTCCCTTCTTTTTCTCACCCAATAAACACTGCCCTGCCCACCCTACAATGTGTCCGCATGCCTAAATTATCCTGGTCGTGTGACAAGAAGCCGTATCTTTTCTACAACACTACCATGTGAGTACTGAAGATGAAAAGGGCTGTCTGTCTTTCTCTTTGTAGGATTCAAATCCAATTAGTTCTTGACTGGTTATTTTAATTTGGTGTAGAAAAAGAAATGAACCTCCAGATTTTATTTTAATCAATAAATTCAGCCTTTTTTCTGACTAAAATTTTTCTTCTCAGTTTTATTAAAAAGTAAGCAAAGTGAATAGGATTAATTTTGCGGCTTCCCTGTAGTTGAAATGCTAATCCACAGTGAAACGACTATGAAATAGAGGCAAAGCCAGGTAATCTTCATATCAATTAGGATTAGTTGTAGTTGCATATAAGAGGAAAACCAAAATAGCATTTACTTAAACTCTCAGGATTTATTCTTCTATTATAGAACAAGGTAAAGTAGGTAGCAGTGCTTACAGGAATGATCCAAAAAAAAAAAATAATTAGGAACTCAGGCTCATTCTGTCTCTCTGCATATGGCTTCCATTCTCAAGGTCACTTCATGGTCCAATATAACTACCAGAGCTCTGTCTTCATGTTTGTATGTCATGAAACAGAAATGAATAAGCAGTGAGAAAGAAGAGTGTGCTTCCCAGCTGTGTTAACTCCCTTTTCTGTAAATACTGATACAGACAGAAGACAGGGAAATACTGGGTAGAAGAGGGCAGTTTCCCGGCAAAAGCCCCACCCTCAAGCCTGAATACTTGCAGCCCTAAATGAGAACATATATTTCTGTGTTCATGCCCAAAAAGTTGCATTTTGGCCTGCCACACGCCTTATCCTGCCCCCATATGAACCCCAAACTCTAAGCTCCAGAGCAGACCAACAGATCAGCAGACCAGCAATGGCAGAACGACGTGGCAGAGAAAGAGAGAAGAGGAAACCAAGGGGAGTTTAGCTGGGGGTGGTTGGAGAAGAGTCCAGCTGCTGGATGTCCTGACTCCAGGGGAGGATCACCTTCCCACTCCATCCCCATTGCCAGCTCCCCATCCATCTCACGGAGAGCCACCTCCACTGCTCAATAAAACATTACACTCATCCTTTGAGCCTGTGTGTGATCTGATTCTTCTGGGACACCGGGCAAGAGCTCAGGACACAGAAGCCTGCCACACTGGCCCTTTGCCCTTACAATAAGGCAGAGGGTCCACTGAGCTGATTAACACTCAAGCCGTCTGAAGATGGCAAAGCTGAAAGAACTTTGTAACACTAGGGTTGCAGCACCCACCCCTAGACACTACTGCAGGGCCAAGAGCCCAAAGCACTTATCCCAGCCTCTGCACTTGCCCTTCTGCATCCTAGGTGTTTGAGTTGTGGGCTAACCCAAACAGGCGAGCCACACCCCCATTGCATGTCCTGTCAGAGGAAATCAGGGAACTCTCCTATTTTAATACCATAAGATTATTCTATGGTAATGCTTCCATTTTTATCTTATTGCTTAAAACATAGTCACATAGTCACATACAGCATTAGAGGAGGCTGGTAAATGTAAGTTTCAGATATGCATCTTGCCAGTTCAAGTAAAAGTGGAAAAAGCAGCAGAGAAAGTCTTTTGTTTGGGGAATTAGCCACTGTAAAAACAATGTGAAAAATAATCATCCATACCCCTGCTTCCTCCCACCTCAATCTATTGAAGTTGAGTGTACAGAGGAACCATGCAGAGTAAAATGTATACCTGACACTTTATACCTAAATATGTCTCTCAACAATCCTAAGGGAAATTTTAGCTGCCAGTGGACCTCACAAAGGTCCAGACCTGACTGAGAGTTAAGCATCCAGGTTGTGGAGTCAGGCTCTACATTGTGACTTCATTTTTCTCAACTGTAAAATACAGCTATCAAGAGAACCTGACTCAAAGCATTGGTGTGGGTTAAGAGAATGCAGGACAATTCTTAGCAACGATCCTGCATGTTCTTCACATGTACCCCAGAACCTAAAATGCATTAATGTGTATATATATATATACACACACACACATATATTAAAAAAAGAATTCTGCCTAGTAGATAGTGACCATTCTGTAGGAGTTAGCTGTTATTATCACTCTCAACAGTAGCTTTCCCTGTTATTCATACCAAAAGCCCTTTAAAGACTTCAGCCAAAATAGATTTATCATTCTGTTCCAAGCAGAGTAAGACTATATGTCCTTTTGTATGTCTAATAACATAGAGTCACACCATTGTCCAAAGGATATAACCAGGATTGTCCCTGCAGGTTAGTTAGTCACCTCTCTGATAGGTGCACAGATATTTGTAGACATGGCTTTTATTTGCCTTGTAGTCAATGCCCAGGTCCCATGTAGCCAAACTGAGTCTGCACATGTGGCCTCACAAATAAATGCTATCAATGGTGAGAACTGGTCAATGTGCTTTGAATAGGGACAGTGTAGGAAAGGTTCCAGGTTACTGGTGGTAGAGGTTGATCTTTCACCTGCATTATAAAATGTGTCTCAGGTATTGTACTCAATTTGATATTGCTGAATAATGCCTATATTTCAGGCATTGTATTTAATTTGATCTTCCTGAGGAAAACAGACAGGCAGAGTTAAGATGTAAACAATATTATATTATAACCCTCTATCCCTCTGGTGAATTTTCTATTTCATAAAGTGATTTCAAGTTCTCTACATCCTCTGAATTTCATAAGTAGCCAGTAAGTTCAGCAGAGCAGGAGAAAGGATTATTTTTTCATATTCTACACACAAGGAAACAGACTCAGTTCTTACAGGAAGTCATATGCATTTCAACCACAGAGCCAAGACCAGAATTCAGGCCTTCTGACTACAAGCTGGTTTCTATTCAGCCCCACCAGAAAGCAAATCAGCAGGGAGGCTGCTGAATAGCTTCTGAGTTAACAGAAAGCTGAAAGATTTTGCTAGCAGCTTCTGGAACAGCACTGACAATAGCAGGTGAGGCAGGGCAGCTGTTTTTATAAGCTTATAATTTTGGGTTAGGAGCTTCCATAGATCATCCTTCATTTACTCTCGAGGAGTCACTGAGATGTACCTTACTTTCATTTATATCTGAGGTCTTGCAGGGATGCAGTATTAGAGTAGTGAGAACTGCCACTTGTGATTAGCAAAATGACTCCTTGGTGAGAACAATAATAAAGGGAGATAGAAAATGAAAGAGAGGCAAGCTTGTTCATTTTTTCATTCCTCTATAACTGCATACACCTGCAGTCCCAAGTTAGGTATTATGGACACAAAGGTGAATAATATCCAGGCTTGATACTGAGGAGTCCACGGTCTATTGGAGGAAAGAGAAAAGCATCTATGATAAACATTATTTTAGAAAGTTATGAAAGAAACACAATGAGAAAAAAGAAGAGGGAAATGCTACTTCATTTTTGGAGTGAAGTAGGCCTTGAAATCTAGGAGCATTTACCATTGAAACAGGAGGTATAAGGGCATAATGGACATGGAGACAAGATGCTATCTGTCATGCTCAGGGAATTTTAAGTAGTTCAATTTGACTAGAACATATGGTATAGGGGCTGGGGCTGGTTGGGTCAGACAGGGAGGTGGAAGTGGGAGACGAAGCCTGCAAGGTATAATGGCATCTGATATCCAGGCCAAAATGAAGGGCTGAGAAATTTATACTTCATCTTGTAGGTGTTAGAGAAGGGTTTAATCAGAGGAGTAACATGATCAGATCAGTGTTAGAAACTTCTGGTGGTCCGGCGGAGGTAGAAATGGGATGGATGGTATGGGGTGGGCAGGAAAGGTAACTCAGCAGGACAATAAACACTTTGCTGTAGCGGGGCTTTTTTCTTTTTCTTTTTTAATATTTCTTCTCCCTTAAACTTGCTTCTATTCTTTTAGGTATTTTTTTCAGTAGTTTTCAGGCACTCTGGAGAAATTGGTACTATTTCCAACCAGCCCAGGAGTTATCTCAAATGGCCAACCTGTATATTCATGAGACACCATGTTAATTCCATTAGACAGTCATTAAAACTGATCCAGAGTCCAGGGGCGCACTGCAAAGTCCCTCATGCAAACATGGGGAGGCTGCTGTGCTGCAGCCACGCATGGAGCCACAGCACGTTCAGGCATGGCTTTGCCTTTAGGTTCATCACAGGCCAGTTTGCCTCCAATAACCTCACTGTGCTTTATATACAAACTCCAGGCTCTGGCTTCTAAGCCTCCAAGTGTTTGTTGGAATAGGCAGAGACTGAATATCAGTAACCCAAGGATTCTTGACATTTCTTATAACAATAAGCCACAGGGAATGGCATCACCATTCAAAGTTTAACATTAAGAAACTGAGCTTGGGGTAGCCCTAGGAAGAGTAAAAATTCATTAACTGCAAAAAAAAGAAAAAAAAGAGTGAGAGAGAGAGAGAAGGAGGCTGCTCTAGCCAGCCTAGAGGACACTGGTTCAGCTGGCTCTATAGTCCTAATGGAATCAATGTTCAGGCAGAGAAAAGGTCACTTGGTTTCTTTCTCTCTCTCTCTGATTTTTGTTTTTTTTTTTTAAACCTAATGATTAGTTTCCGGCTAAATTTTTCAGCCATTACAGTGAAGAGTCAAGTCTGACGTACAGTCGGAGCCAGAGAGAAATGGACAGCTGTGATCCACATTATACAAGGCAATGTCTTTTATATCTTTTGAGGTAAATATCATGCTACAATTTCTTATTAATAGGTTTGCAATTCTTTTTTCCTTAGAAATGAAATATTTGTTCTCCCTATGTCCTTAAATCTTCTTTGTCGAAGAGTTAATTCCACCAAATTCCTCCACATTTCCACCCATTGACCACATATCTACTTCGGGTAGAAACAATAATAGCTAACACTTACATAGTATTTTCCAGGCATTATTCTAAGTATTTATCATTTATTAAGGTGTTTAATCCTCACATTAACCTAAAGAGGCAGGTATTCGTAGGAGATGGTGGGAAAATAGGAGAACAGAGAGGTTAAGTAATCTGCCCACATCACACTTCTACACATGGCCAAGCTGGAATTAAAACCAGGCAGTCAGTTCTGCTCACTGCTCTGGGCACACCCCAGTCAAGAGTTCATCCATGGCAAGTACAATAATTTGGTTGAAAATCAAATTATCTCAAGGGCAATGTGTTCACTTTTCATTGTCAAGTTCTTCTTCCTTTTTAATAGTTTAACAGAAAGAAGTGGAAGCCATTTTCTAAGGGATTGGAGAACCTGCCAACTCAATACTACGATGCATTATATGTAAACTTGGGGCAACAGACCTGTGTCCTATCCCAGATGCTGCATTTGACAAAGGATTTCACAGCCAGTGGTGATTTTAATTAATCTTGTCTCACCTGTTTCTCATTCATGATTTTTTGCAAAAGACAGCTGAGTGACTAAGTATTCAAATATAATTCATTTTTAAATGGCTGCCTCTATAAAAGGATGAGTTCATGTCCTTTGCAGGGACATGGATGAAGCTGGAAACCATCATTCTCAGCAAACTGACACAAGAACAGAAAACCAAACACCGCATATTCTCACTCATAAGTGGGTGTTGAACAATGAGAACACATGGACACAGGGAGGGGAACATCACGCACTGGGGACTGTTGGCGGATGTAGGGGATAGGGGAGGGATAGCAGGGGGCTGGGGGATTGGGGAGGGATAACATTAGGAGAAATGCCTAATGTAGGTGACAGGGGAATGGATGCAGCAAACCACCATGGCATGTGTATACCTATGTAACAATCTTGCACAATCTGCACATGTATCCCAGAACTTAAAGTATAATTAAAAAAAGAAAAAGAAAAGTTCAAAAAATAAAATAAAATAAAACGGCTGCCTCATATGTTATCATGAATGTCACTATAAAATGTGAAAGCTCTCTTTTCACTTTAAATAGTCACAGAATAAAACAGTAGCATTACACAGTATCCATGTGCTCACACAATGCAGAGCTTACCTCACGGTCAGGTAGTGCAAGCATCCACGTCTTGAGGTCCAAGCTTTAGCATCCTCTGACTCTAGGACTCTGGGATTCTGAGTTATTATTTTCTTTTGTGCCAGAAAACTGGAATAATAGGACACAAAATATTTGAAATTAAAAGGTAAGAGGGTCTCTTCGCTTCCTCTCTCTCTACCCTGAAGTCCTGAACAGGTTGTTTTCTTGCCTAGCGACCCACATGTGGAGCCTGAAATATATGTCTTCACTTGTGATTAAGGTATTAGGCTGTGGATAGCTCATGGAAGACATGAAGAAGGGAGCCTATTTGGGCATCTAAACCCTAGTGTCTTTTCTAGACTCCTTTAGAACTTTGAGGACACTGTCATGGGCCACACCATCAACCTGCCAAGAATCAAGCTTTTGTAAATTATTCAAAAGGAAAAATAAATTGCTAGGTAACACTCTGAGTGTCTGATTTACAAATGTTACATAAAAACCAAGTCTTGGCATTTTTGCAAATCATAAATTGGGATATAAAATCAAGTATGACAGTACTCCCTCTGGCCTGCTCTCACTCCCAACCCCACTCCTACCCACACACCTGCACTGCTCTCTCAGCCAACCTTCTCTCAGCTTTCTCCTTCTGTCCCAATCTGAAGTATGCATGCCTTTGGCCATTTTTCCTCATCTGCCTTCTATCTGATACACCCTTCTATCAACCTTCCCTAATTAAAATTATATACATAATTTTTCCACATATTTGAAAACGTTTTCCTTTAACAAAATAGTAATTAAATTGGAACAATAAGTCATATAAATGGTTACATTTTCAGGACACAAAAGGTAGAAAAAAAACAGGAGCAATCTACAGTGAAAGCATTCAGTTGAGTGCCTTTAAATCTCATGGTTTACCAAATCTCTAATCAGCCATGTGATATGTACAAGGTGTCCTAATCATGGCATTTTATTGGGATGACGCTTTTATTAATCATACTGTTTTAGCTTGTCTGTCTCCTTCGCCAAAGTTTAGAAAAATACTTTCCCAACCTCTCTTGCAAATAGAGGTAGCCCTTAATCCAGTTCTTTAAAAAACAATTTTTTTTTGCTTTTAATTGACACATACTAACCGTACATACATATTTATGAGAGAAAGTATGATGTTTCAATACATGTATACATTGTACAATAATCAAATCAGGTAATTTATCATTTCTTTGTGATAAGAACATTCAAAATCCTCTTTTCTAGCCATCTAAAAAAACACATTTAAAAAAATATTTAAAATATAATTTTTAAATATAATACAATATTGTTAACCATAGTCACCCTACTGTACAATAGAACAGAAGAGCTTCTTTCTCCTCTCTACCTGTATGACCTAGTTCTAATCAAGAAAATGTAAAGGGAAATCTGATATAATATTCTCAGGGAGGTGTTTGTCTCCCTGTTAAGATAAAAGTAAAGGAGGAAAAAGGCTTTTTTTCTTACTGCTTCCTATATTTGAAGGTGGTTGTACAAAGACATGATGGTAGGAGCTGCAGCAGCCATCTGGAAGCAAGGAGGAGAAGGTCAAGGGACACTGACAGAGGCACTTGATACCACCCAGGTGCTGAAGTATTCATTCAACAACTAGTTATTGGATGCTTATTACATTCCACGCACTGCATTAGTGCTCGGAATTCAAATGTAAAAACAATGTCCCTGTTTTCAGGAAGCTTACATTTTAATAGAGAGCAAGACAGCCAATAATAAATATGTATCAGGTAGAGTTTAGAGCTATGGTTAAAATAATGAAGCAGGGTAAGGGAGCTGAAGAGTCATGGGGTGATATTTTACATAGGTTTATAAAGGAATGTCTAACTGATAAAATCACATTTGAGAGACATAAAGAAAATGAGAGAGTAAATCATGCAGATATTGGCGAGGTGGGCAGAGTGCTCCAGGGAAAGGATACAGCATCTGCAAAGACCCTGACGGAAGGTGCGGCTCAGCTGTTCAAAAAGTAGCAAGAAGATCAGAGTGGCTAGAACTGAGTGAACAACAGAAAAATGAACGGAATGAGATTAGAGAGTTCACCAAGGTCCAGATCTTCTAGAGAACTGGAAGCTACAGTAATGATTTTACATTTTATTTTGAAAGATGTAAGAAATTATTGGAAGATTTTGAGCAGGGGAGCAACGTGCTATACTTTTTTTTTTTTTTTGAGATGGAGTTTCGTTCCTGTTGCCCAGGATGGAGTGCAATGGCACAATCTCGGCTCACTGCAACATCCATCTCCTGGGTTCAAGCGATTCTCCTGCCTCAGCCTCCTGAGTAGCTGGGATTACAGGCATGCACCACCATACCTGGCTAATTTTTCATATTTAGTAGAAACAGGGTTTCACCATTTGGTCAGGCTGGTCTCAAACTCCTGATCTCAGGTGATCCACCTACCTGTCTTGGCCTCCCAAAGTTCTGGGATTACAGGTATGAACCACAGCACCTGGCCCATGCTATAAAATTTTAACAGAACCTTTCTGGCTGCTGGATTTAGAAAACATTAAATGAGAACAAGGAAGAAAACAGACAGACAAGCTAGGAAAATGTTACAAAAAGAAGTGTTACTCGACACAGGTGGAAATGATGAAGGTAGGAAAAGAGGTTAGATTCTAGATATATTTTAAAGGTTAAACCATCAAGTTTTTTCTCAGTGATTTGATGCAAGGTATCAATCCAGCAAGGGCCTATCTTCAGACTTCTTAATACATGAGAAAAATAAACCCCTGTTGTTTAAACTACTATCAATGTGGTCTTCTCTTACTTTCAGGTGAAAGTATTCCTAATACAACTGGAGGCAAACTATTATTTTTTCATGTGCTCTCTTTTTTTCCCCCAGTCTTATGAGTTCAGACTAAATCACCAGTCCTGGATCATTACAAACTCTTGCATAAGGGTTTATCTACATCATTTACTTAATTATTAAACTCCATTAAAATACATTAGAATAAAATATTGAGGCCCAGAGAGCTAAAAACAAACAAACAAGAAAACAAAGGAGGTTGATTTGCGTACTTGGATTCTGCCATGGACCCAAGTGGCATTAGATTTTACCTCTTGGATTTTGCATGGGAGAAAAGAAGAGAAACCTGTTCCATAAAGAGAAGAGAATTTAAAGCACTTCTTTCAGGTGAAAACAATCAGTGTGAACCAATCTCATTATTCTGGTGAAAAGTATGGCAAGTCAGTAGCAAGACTGAAAAAGTCTGGCATATACTAAATGATTTAAAAAAAGAGACCCCTATTGAAAGCTCTGGACAATAGCAGCACTGTCCAATAGAAATATAATGCTAGTCACATATATATATTTTAAAATATTTTAGTAAGCATATTAAAACAATGTTTTTAAACAGGTGAAATTAGCATTTAGTATTTAAACCAATATATTCGAATATTATCTCATGTGAGCCTGTAGCCACATTTCAAGTGCTCAGTAATCACATGTGGCTAATGGGTATCATATTGAACAGCCCATCTTTAGAAGACCAAACTTAAAGGAAAACTGGGGATAAAACATGAAGTATTCTTAAGAACTCAAGAATTTTACCTGTGTTTGAACCCAAACACAGATCATTTCCAAGTTATTAAAATTCAGAATAAGATTTGAGAAAGAATCCAGGACTTGGCAATGGAAGAGAACATGGGCATAACAATACTCATTGAGATTTATGTAAGGATTAAATGAGATGAGATGTATGTTTTAATAAAACAATGCTGTATGAACATGCCTTTATGAAATAGCATTACTTCTTTATTTTATTAGAGTATCAGTTTTTGGTTAAATAAACACTTCAGATATTTGCAGGCAATTCTTTCCCCCAAATATCATTATGCTCTTTGCTCTCAAAGTCATTATACATTAGGAAACACTGATAAGAACATATTTAAATATCCAGGCATAATCAGTTTGGCAAAAACTGGGGGCATTCTCTTCCAACATTTAAGAAATATCTTTCTTTGTACGCATGGAAAATCTAGAGTTTTTGACCATGGCTACAAATGAGTGGGAAGGGGAAATGCTGAGGACTTTTCAAAGCTATTCTGATTAAAAATCTGATTTAAGGACACTATTCTGAAAGGTACAAGTACATATAAATAAATAAACAGGTTTTTGTCTCAATAATGTCTGAGATTTCTGAATTTCTCTGTAATTACTTTTAGCAGGGGAAAACAACCTCACCCATGCCTGTGCAGAGCAGCTCCCAGCAATCTGTCGGCATTTCACAGCATAGTAACCCACTGATTGTTGCCTTAGCTCCTCAATAAATACTGTAGGCTGTGTGTGTGCGCTTACAGAACTTCACAGGTTTCCATGGATACATGAATTTTAGTGCTAAAACACATTTACTATCACTTTTCTTGTCACCAAGAATCCTGTAAACACTTGTGCTTTAAGATTTGGGGCAGAAATTTAGCATTTTGCAGAGAACAAGTCAGAATTACCTTTTTCCAAACGCATCGTATGGTTTTTCCCTTAGGGCAAAATCTCTAAAATCATTGATATTTGTGTCCTGTCTTTAGTCATGCACTTACTTGTTAGACCAAAAAAAGATAATAAAGGTTTAAAAGTGGTACATTATCAGTACCACTTTTAAATAATAGAAATGTACACTATATAACTGTTACAATTAGTAAGATAGCTTGCTCTGAATTTAAAATGCAAAGAGACAAACAGGACATGCAGAAGTAGGAATATCATGTTTATATTTAGCCCTCTCTTCCTAAATATGGTGAAATTTAAGAATAATTTTCAAGTATATTTTTGTGTCATACCCATAGCTTAAATTTATCTTTCTTATATATACAAAACATTTTACATATTTAAAAGGCATTTTCACAAATCTGTAAAAATGGCAGGCTACATTATTATTTTTCCTGTTTCATACATGTATAAGATGAGGCTCAGAGGTTTAAGAAACATGCCTGTTGTCATACAGCTAGCAAATGGTAGAACCAGGCTCAGAACCCAAGACTCGTGACTCACTGCTTTTCCATTGCCTTTTTTCTGAGAAGAATGCAGGCAACTTCTTCTATAGGAGGCATAGCCATGTCCTTCCTGCCTTGCCATATGCTGATAGATTTATTTGTCTCTGATGTAGCCTCCATGACATTATTCTTTTCTTCATTCGTCCCTTGACTGCTCCACAGTCTTGGTAAATTACATTCATTTGAAATGACTAAGCTTGGTAAATTAGGCTAAGCCAATTTACCAAGCTTAGTCATTTCAAATGAATATAATCATCAAGAAACAGCAGTCGCAGAGACATTACCTAGCTTGAATGTGCACTACAAGAAATATCTGTAAGCAGTTGCAGAGATATTACCTAGCTTGAATGTGCACTACATGAAATATCTGTAAGCAAACAGATTTTTAGTTCCAATGATATTGACCACAAATATACAAAGCAGACTGAATTAGAGGGTTGAGCAATTCATACAGAAAAAAAAGCCAGTCTGAGCAGACAGGTGACCTGGACATTCAAGTTAAGAAAAAAGCTTTTACTTTAACAGCATAGATTTTGGGGGCTGGGGTTGGAACTACTGGAATGATTGTCTCAACTCCTAGATACTAGCTCACGTAGCCAACCATCTCTGCATTATCTTGGCAAATATTTCAGTTATTTGTGCAGCTTTTTTATTTCTGTGGTTTTTAAAACCTACAAAAAAAAAAAAAAAAAAAAAAGGCTTTTCTTTTGCTGCCTGATAAAAGAGGGAGTCTGGGTAGAGGAAGAGCTTTTCCCTAAGAGGCCTGACTTCAATTCTACCCCAGGAAACCTGAAGTACAGAGCTCCACATCTCAGGCCTCACACCAACTGCCAGGACCTGAGGAGTCACAAGTTTGCTGTGAGGATCAAATGAGACAACAGAATCAAAGTGCTTCACTAATTGCAAAATATGCACAAAACATATAGGGTTGTTTGAGACTTCTGTCTAATATCACACAATGCCCATTGGTTCTAGTTTCCATATGTTAAAAGGCAAATTGTGATTTTTTTTTTTTACCTTGTAGGGCTTTTTCTGGAATGCGAACTTCATCCACTTAACAACAAACAGGACAACAAATGAGTTCATCTCCATCATGCTTATTTCAATATGTTTCAACTCTTACAACATAATTAGGCAGAGGCAGAGAAAGCCAGCCACACAGGGCTTCACTTACAATGGCCAAAATAATAGGAACTGTTTATTTAATTGTAATTTAACAACTGCTTCAATCACAGCTCCTGAGATCCCAGATTACAACTCTAGATTCAGACACACTTTACCTTTTACTGCCCAAAACTAAGTCCTTACTCTTTCTAAATGGAAATTTTAATTCTCTGCTGCTCATCCATAGAGTACCACCAGTTGATCAACTCTCTCTCCAATTCATAGAAATGAAGACAGAACTCAGGGCTCTCCTGACCTACAATGCTTTCCACATTTCTCCTATAAATTCCATTCAGGCATGGAATTGAATTTGCTCTTAACCAAATGCATTTTATCTATACCTGGCAGGAATCTAGAAGTAAAATTCTAAGATTTATTTCATTTTAATTCTATTATGAAGCATTTAATCACAAATACCCTGAAAATGAAAAGATAATTTATCATTTTACCTTGACTAAGCAACTCTCCTCACTTCGCATTCATGAATCCATAACGCAGGGAGGAGACTGGATGATTAAGTGTTTGATTAGAGAAAACAGATTAACCCAGCAAACACAATAAATTTAGCTCATAAGCAGGATGGCTTTATAAATGCTCACAATAACTCTCCTGTATAAAATCATGAACCACTTTCTACAGTGATGACTCAATTGAAATAGTTGAGAAACATAAAGCAAATTCATGTTTATGGCTTTCTCTTTGAGACATTAAAAGGGTATTGAAAGGCATATCTGATTCAGTTTATAACTCTGAATATATATTAAGTAAGGAACATGTAAGAAAAATATTAATGCACAAAAAGCTACAATCTCTCAAATGTTCTAGTTTCCACTTTGCCAGTAATTACATGTTTTCAATGTTCTTCTGTGTGCTGTTTCCAAAGGTGCCAATCCAGCCCCAAAATTTCAGATCACTGATTCACCTTCATAAGACAACCCAATAGCTTTATGAAAAACAGTTGCATATTTAGGTAGTTGGTATCTCATTAAGACAAAACACATAAAATCCGAGATATTTTAGCCTTGAAATAATTGGGGGAAAGAAATCCTGTTAGCTGCGTTTCCATTTACATCAGAGTAAAAATCTAAGTTACGCCTAGGTGGAAGTAGTCCTGTGCAGTGCTCCATAAAGATCACTTTGTCTTTCAAGAATTCCTTACTTAGCTGGTTAGTATTCCTGGCCTCTCTTTTTTTAGCAGTGAGAAAAAGGATACTCTCCCTGCCCCAACTTTATTTTTAAACTCAAAGATCTGGCCTGCGTGCATATGTGTGTAAAAGCAGTGAGGTGTGTGTGTGTGTAAAAGCAGTGAGGGGTGTGTGGTATAAAAGCAGTGAGAAGTGTGTGTGTGTGTGTGTGTAAATGCAGTGAGGGGTGTGTGTGTGTGTCTGTGTAAAAGCAGTGAGGTTGTTTTAGGGCCAGTCCTTCCTCCCCAACTGTGCTGACTCAAAGACCGAGAGGCTTTCTTGGGGTGCAGGTAACCAGGATCCCTTGGGTCCTAGGAAATTTGTGTTGAGCTATTAGAGCAGGTGTATTTATGATGGGTGTACCTGGGCATTCCTGAGATCAACAAAACCGATCGGCTTTATAACCGCAGAGCCTAGCACAGCGCCTGGTCCCCTAAAAGTTGGCTGCGGAAACGTCTAAGAGGCCGATGCGGGGCCGGGGGCGGCGTAGTTGGTTACGCAGCCGGCGCTGCGCTGGGACCGTAGGCGCTTGAGCGTGTGCGCTGCGTGCGTGCGCGCGCGGAGGCGGCTGCGTCGGGGAGCACGAAAGGGTAGGCCCTCGACGGGCTCGCGAAGCGGGGCTCGGGGCGTATCGCGGCTCGGGGTGACCGAGACCCGCCTGCTGGGCGGAGCGGGCGACTCCCCGATGGTCGGAGCCTCGTGCCGGCTGGGCAGCGCCCAGAAGCCGGGGCCCGCGCGTGAGCGCCGGGGCGTGCGGGCGTCCCACAGCCGCGGAGGGGCGGCCGGGCCAGTTTCCGCGTGGCGTCGCTGGTGCTGGCGTTGGCCCTGGAGGACGGCCCTGAGTGGTGGCCGGCGCCGGCCTCCGGGGTCTCTCCAGGGTGCACTTGGTGTCGTCTCGCGGCCGCCAGCGGCGGGGTGGGCAGCTGCGAGGCCAAGGGACACCCCAGGACACACGCAGCTGCCTCCTGGTGTGAGAAGACGACCCCGGCTTAAGAGTGAGGTGTGCTGGGCGGAGTTTGGGGGGACCTCGAGGCGCCCCGGCAACCAGCCGTGTTCTAACCAACTGGCAAGCGGGAAAAGTTGAAATGTTTAGAGAACAACACATCTCATCCAATCTCCTCTTTTTCACAAACTGGGGAGCTGAGTCCACAGGGCAAGAGACTTGCTTCCCTAGGTTACACAGCTGTTAAGTGTCAGAGCTGCGACTAGAAACCCAATCTAAGTAAGGCCTTTTTTTTTCTTTTTCTTTTTTTTTTTTTTTTTTTGAGACAGTCTCACTCTCTCGCCAGGCGACAGGCTAGAGTGCAGTGGCACAATCTTGGCTCTCCGCAGTCTCCGCCTTCCGGGTTCAAACAATTCTCCTGCCTCAGCCTCCTGAGTAGCTGGGGCTACAGGTGGGCGCCACCACGCCCTGCTAATTTTTGTATTTTTAGTAGAGACGGGGTTTCACCATGTTGACCAGGATGGCCTCAATCTCTTGACCTCGTGATCCACCCGCCTCGGCCTCCCAAAGTGGTGGGATTATAGGCTTGAGCCACCACGTCCGGCCTGCTTAAGGCTTTTTAAACCTACTGTCCTCACTGAAGTGAACACTAGTAATAGTACAAGTAACTATTATTATATTAGATTTTGGAAACTTGGAGGGTGAGATTTCCTTGGCATTTGGGACTATTACTATGACTCGCGCTGGAAAAAGTAATTCATTGTTTTCTCTGGGCTTGGGTTCCTTATTCCTTCATTCAGTGAACATTTGCTCCGCAGTTATTTGTGCCAGGCACTCCACCAGAGACTGAAGGTTAATATAGACCAAGCTTGTTGAACCCGTGGCCCACCAGCCGCGTGCTGCCCAGGACAGCTTTGAATGCGGCCCAACACAAACTTGTAAATGTTCTTAAAATATTATGCGATTTTTTTTTTTTTTTACGCTTTGTTTTTCTCATCAGCTGTCATTAGTTTTAGTGTGTTTTATGTGTCGCCCAAGACAATTCTTCCAGTGTGGCCCAGGGAAGCCAAAATATTGGACACGTGGTATAGAGAAAAACAAGCAGCAGCCCTCCATATCGTATGCCCCACAAAAGACAGTTCCCCAGACACCAGTGGCTGAGGCAGGTGTAGGAAGTGGCTGGGCCATTAGATACAATGCTTGTGGAAACTCAAAAGAAGGCGGATTGGAGGGAGACAATCCGACCTGGGGAGTGGAGGAGGGAGGGGGAAGAGTTAGCATCCGACCTGGATTTTTAAAATTGAGTCATTTGGGACACTTGGAAATGGGCCTTCCGGGTAGAAGGTTCAGTATTAACAAAAACAAAACAAAACTCTGAGTGTGAAGAATAATGAATAGTTTGGTTTGCCTAGAATGTAGGGATTAGTAAGGATGCCAGGATTCTAGGGCGGGGAAGCAAGATGGGGAGTCAGTGGTGGGAAGCCCTGGAAGATTCCAAGCAGAGCATGACAGTGCTGTGGCAGCAGATAATTTGGCCAAGGAGTGGAACTCTCATTTGTAGCGTGAGACTGTTGGACCAAGGATCTTTGCAGCCGTCAGAGTCTATGAATTAACCAATCTGGGAATACAGGGCTTCGTGGAAACCTCTCAGTATAGGAGGATTATGAATGAAAACTGCAGCTGGAATGGGAAAGGATCCAAAACGAATTAGACGACTTGCACTAGGTAGCCTGTAATCACCTATGATTGTGTTTCAGACTTTCCATTCTTGCAAGTAGTTGTTAAAAAAGTGCTGTTAGTATTCCTGTAACATGGGTGGCCTCTTAGGCATAAGCAGCAGTTCATCAGCCTGTTCCTATCTGCAGGGAACATTTATTTCTTTTGAAGCATCCCCAGAGACCAACATAGAGCTGTAAAGACAGCAGCCTGTTTTACCAGTTGGCCAGTTGAAATGGGAAATTTCTTTTACAACGATTACAGACTTAAGCTTCATGCTGTTCTTTATTATAAACTATTCATACAATTCTTTGCATATGGACTCTTAAAATGAAGCATTTTTTACCTTAAAGAGTATGGTAGAGGATTTTATAAATGTATCTTTAGTTGGTTCTGTGTTTTCTCATACTTATGAAGTGCTACATTACACAATTTGCCTGAATGAAATTGGTAGATGTGGTCCATGTAAATCAACTTACCCAATCAGACAGTTTATAGCTATTTGCCTAAAATCTGAGCCTGGGCACCTTAGAGATATTCTAACCCCACCCAGAAACTTCCCAACAGGAAAGGTTTAGGGATTCTGGAGCAAGGTTCCACTTCACATTACCTTCTGGTTCTGCATATGAATGTTTAAAACTTCCTGTGATGTTATATGAAATATACATTTGCATGCTTTTGCAGCTGCTCCATCTCATAGTATTTGAAAAGGGGAAAAATACTTGGTAGAAATTCAGTTGGTTAATGATGTTAATCAGTGGTATAAAAAAAGGAGCATGAAGTCTGGAATAAGAAGATACACCTGAAATTGAATTCCAGTTGTATTGCTTACTACCTGTGCAACTTTAGGTCTGGGACTTAACTCATCTGAGTCTCAGTTGCCTCATCTGTAAAATGATCATCACAATAATCAGCGCTCAATTGTTGAACAGTCTAACAGAACACTCTGTCACCACTAGAATACCACATATTGGCCTTTTATAGCCACACTGACTTCCCTCCCACTGCTTCCTCTTCTTCCTTAACTCATAGCATCCACTGTATGTTCACTATCTTTTTAAATAATTGTACATTTCAAGAATGTTATAAAAATGGAATCATATAGTATGTGATTGTTTGGCACTGTGTGTTTTTATTTTTTCCACTGAGTATAATTATCTACAGGTTCATTCAGGTTGTTGCATATGTCAATAGTTTTTTCCTTTATTTCTAAATAGTATTCCCTGGTAGGCCTGCATACGGTTGTTGTCGTTGTTTTTTAAAACCATTCACCCTTTGAAGGTCATCTTGCTTGTTTTCCCTTTTACAGTATGCTGAGTAAAGCTGCTATAAACTTTTGTGTGTAGGTTTTTGGGTGGATATAAGTCTTCATTGTCTTTATTCTCAGGGATAAAAGCCTAGAAGTACAATTGCTGGATCATATAGTAGTTACAAGCTAAACTTGAAAGAAGTTGCCAGACTGCTTCTAGAGTGGCTGTACCGTTTTACGTTCCCACCAGCAGTGAATGAGTGATACAGTTCATCTGCATCATTGTCAACATTTGATGTTGTCACTGTTTTTTATTTTAGCTATTCCAATAGATGTGTAATGATATCTCATTTTGTTTTTTTAAAATTGACAGTAATGATGTATATTTATGGGGTACAATGTGGTGTTTTAATCTATGCATATGTTATAGAAATAATCAAACTGATTAATATATTAGTTCATTTTCTGTTATAACAGATTTATAACAGGATGCCTGAAACTAAGTACTTTATAAAGAAAATGAATTTAATTCTTACAGTTATGGAGACTGAGAAATCCAAGGTTAAGGGGCCACTTCTTGTGAGAGCCTTCTTGTTGGTGGAGACTCTGCAGAGTCCCAAGGTGGTATAGAGTATCACATGGCAAGGGGGCTGAATATGTTACCTTGCTGGCTTAGGTCTCTCTTCCTGTAATAAAGCCACTAGTTCCCTTCCCGTGATAACCCTTTAATCCATGAACTCCTTAATCCAGTAATCCATGAATAGATTAATCCATTCATGAGGACAGAGCTCTCCTGATGCAATCACCTCTTAAAGGCCCTATCTCTCAATACGACCACATTAAGCATTCAGTTTCAACATGCATTTTGGAGGGGACATTCAAACCATAAGCACATATACATCATCTCACCAATTTATCATTTTTTGTGGTGGTGAGAATGTTAAAAATCTGTTTTAGCAATCTTGAAATATGCAATACATTATTATGTGTGGTCAACATGCAGTGCAATAAATCACTAAAACTTTCTTCAGTCTAATGGAAACTTTTTACCCTCTGATCCACTTCTTCTGTTTCTTCATTCCATCTTCTGTGTCCTCATTTTGTACTCTGTTTCTATGAGGTCACTGTTTTTAGATTTCACATGTAAGTGAGATCACACTGTAATTCTCTTACTGCTTCTGGCTTATTTCACTTAGCACGATGTTCCTCAGTTCTATCCAATGTTGTCACTAATGACAAAATTTCCTTTTTGAAAAAGACTGTATAGTTATTTCATTGTATATATATACCACTTTTTAAATTCATTTATCCATTAATAGACACTTAGGTTGCTTCCATATCTTGACTATTATGAACAATGCTAAAATGAACATGGCGATGCAGATATCTCTTCAACATACTGGCTTCAATTCATTTGAACAGATACCCAGAAGTGGGATTTCTGGATGATATGGTAATGCTACTTTTAGTTTTCTAGGAAACTGCCATATATTTTCCAAAATGGCTATACTAATTTACATTCCCACTAACGGTGTACAAGGGTTCCCTTTTGTCTACATCCTCACCAACACTTGTTATCATTCATCATTTTGATAGTAGCCATTCTAACAAGCATGAGGTGATATCTCATTGTTGCTTTCATTTGCATTTCCCTGATGAATGGAGATGTTGAACATCTGTTTTATCTACCTTTTGGCCATTTGTGTCTCTTCTTTTGTAAAATGTCTGTTCAGATACTTTGCACATTTATTAATTGTTTTCTTGCTGTTGAGTTGTGTGAATTCCTTATATATTTTGCATATCAGCCCCATATCAAATGTGCAGTTTGCAAATGTTTTCTCCCAATTCATATGCTAGGAGAATCCTAATGTCATCAGCAAACAGAGACATACACTTCTTCCTTTCCTGTATGAATGCCTTTTATTTCTTTTTTGTGCCTAATTGCTTTAGCTAGGACTTCTAGACTACGTTCAATAGCTGTAGTGAGAGTGGGAATTGTTGTTTTTCTAATCTTCGAGGAAAAGCTTTCAACTTTTTATATTTGAGTATGATGGTGCCTGTGGGCTTGTCATATATGGCCTTTATTGTGATAAGGTACATTCTTTCTATGCCTATTTCTTGAGAGTTTTGCAGCATGAATGGGTGTTGAATTTTGTCAAATGCTTTTTCTGCATCTATTGAGATACTTGCTTGTTTTTTCTTCATTTTATTAATATGGTATTCTTTCTTCCTCCCCTCCCCTCCCCTCCCCTCCCCTCCCCTCCCCATCCTGTCACCCAAGCTGGACTGCAGTGGTGTGATCTCAGTTCACTGCAACTTCCGTCCCCAGCAGGCTCAAGCTATCTTCTCACCTCAGCCTCTCAAGTAGTTGGGACCACAGGCACATGCCATCATGCCTAGCTTTTTGTATTTTTGTAGAGATGGGGTTTAGCCATGTTGCTAAGGCTGGTCTGGAACTGCTGGGCTCAAGATACCCACCTGCCTCGGCCTCCCAAAGTGCTGGGATTACAACTGTGAGCCACCTTACCTGGCCCGTATTTATTGACTTGTATATGTTCAAACATCCTTCCATCCCAAAGATAAATCCCACTTGATTTTGGTGAGTGATCTTTTAAATTTACTGTTGAATGCAGTTTGCTAATATTTTGTTAATGGCCTTTGCATTTGTGTTCAGCAGGTATATTGGCCTGAAGCTTTCTTTTCTTGGGGTGTTCTTGTCTGGCTTTTGTGTCAGGGTAATACTGGTCTTATAAAATAAGTTATGAGGTAGTCCCTCCTTTATAGTTTTTTGGAAGAGCTTGAGAAGGATTGGTATTATTTCTTGAATGTTTAATGGGATTCACCTGTGAAGCCACTGGGTTCACAGTGGCTTTCCTTTGGTGGGAGATTGTTTATTACAATTCAATCTCCTTGTTCATTGTTGGTCTACTCAGATTTTCTGTTTCTTCCTGATTCAGTCTTGGGTTACATGTTTCTAGGAATTCATCTGTTTCTTCTGTGTTATCCAGTTTGTTGATGTATATGTGTTCATAGTAATCTTTTATGATCTTTTGTATTTATGGGATATTGAAAGGAGTTAGCCAGCTTGCTTTAGGCAGACAGTGAGGGAGGGGTCCCCAGAGAACCTCTGACCTGCCCCACAAGTGTTTACACCAGATGTTTTGTGCAGATAAGGGAACTTGTACAGGGGGATTGCCTAAACATGCCCACAGCGGCCTAAGGGCCGGCATGCACACTGGGGGAATATAGTGGAGCCACCAGAAATTCACATCTTACACAGATAGGGAACTCAGCCTCATCAGGTTATATATAAAGCCCTTATAGTCAACTGTGATGGGGCAATGAGCAACCTGCTTTCAGGACCCCTCTCTTTGCTGAGAACTTTTGCTTAATATATTCTACTCCAATCACTCTTCAAGTGTCTGCCTAATTATTCCTGGTCATGAGACAAGAACCCAGACCTAGCTGAGCTAAGGAGTAAAAATCCTGCATCAATATCAGTTGTAATGTCTCCTCTTTAATTTTGGATGTTGTTGGAGTTTTTTCTCTTTTTCTTTCTTTGTCTCAAGATACTTTTAAATGTTCCTTTTAACTTTTTCTTTGATTCATTGGTTGTTCAGGGGCCTGTTATTTAATTTTCACGTATTTGTGAATTTTCCAAGATTCTTCCTGTTACTGATTTCTAGGTTTATGCCATTGTGGTCAGAACAAATACTTGATATGATTTCAGTCTTCTTAAAATTGCTGAGATTTGCTTTCTGATCTAATATATGGTTTACCCTGGAGAATACTCCATGTACACTTGAGAAGAATGTATATTTTATTGTTGTTGGATGAAATTTTCTGTAAATATTTGTTAGGTCCATTTGGAATAAAGTATAGTTCAAGTCCAATATTTCCTTGCTGAGTTTTGGTCTAGATGATCTGTCCAATGTTGAAAGTGGGACATTATTGTATTGCAGTTCATGTCTCTCTTCAGATCTATTAAAACTTGAGTTTGACTATATACTTACTTTTACTGGTGAGTTTTTATTTTTATATATTTTCATGTTGCTGCTTCGTGACATTTTCCTTCACTGTGAAGTACCCCTTTTAGTATTTCTTATAAGGCAGGTCTAGTTGTGATAATATCCTTCAGCTTTTGTTTATCTGAAAAGTTTTTTTTTAAAGCTCCCCTTCTTCCCTTCCTTTTTGAAGGACAGGATTGCTGAGTATAGTATTTTTGGATAGCAGGGTTTTTTTTCTTTTAGCTCTTTTAATATATCATCTTATTCCCTTCTGGCCTTCAGGGTTTTTGTTGAAAGATCTGATTGGAGGGGGGTCCCCTTTTATTTAACAAGCTGCTTTTCCTTTACAGCTTTTATATCCTCTCTTCGTCTTTAACTTGCCACAATTGATTATAATGTATCTTGATGTGGTTTGCTTTGGGTTCATCCTGTTAGGTGTTTGTTGAACTAGATCTGGATTTGTTTCCTTCCCCACACTTAGGAAGGTTTTTGCCATTGCAGTAGATTCTCATTCAATGTTCATAGGTTCTTGAAAACCACAACTTTAAGCAAAATGATTTAGAGCAGGTTTTTGAATAACATCATTTTATTAAATGGCATTTAATTATGTTGATGAGAAAAAACTCCTTTCATTCTGTCATTTTGCTTAAAGTCACAGTTTCCAAGAACCTATCAATGACATTAAATGAGGACTTGCTATGTTGCTTTGAATATATTTTCTGTTCCTTTCTCTCTTCCCTTTCTTGTACATATATAATTTACATATTCTGTTTAATGTTATCTACTAAGTCCGTTAGGCTGTTTCACTCTTTTTTCTTTTCAGTCCTCAAGTTATGATTTACCAGTGACCTATATTCAAGTTTGCTAATTCTTAATTCTTATTTCTGCTTGATTTATTGATTTATTCTACTGTTGAACCTCCCTATTGGAATTTTCACTTTAGTTTTTATATAATTCAGTTTGATTGTTTCGTATTTTTTAATATCTTAGGTCTCATTGTTGAAGTTCTCAGTTTTTTCATGCATTACTTTCCCTACCTCAATAAGCATTGTTATGATGGCCCTTTTGAATTCCCCATCAGATAAATCACATATTTACATTTCATTAGAGTCAATTTCTGGATATTTATCTTGTTCTTTTATTTGGAACATATTTTTATGATTCTTCATTTTCCTCCATTCTCTGTGTTGTTTTCTGTACATTAGATAAAAGAACCACCTTTCTTAGTCTTGCAAGACTGGTCTTGTGTAGGAGATATTCCTTTCCAATCAGCCTGATCAAATATTTTTAGAAGCTGTTAACTTCTTTGTGCTTGTAAAATCTGCTATTTTTATTCTTATTGCCCCCCTACCCAAATTAAAGAGTTCAAGTCATTGCCTTGAGAGAGGTGGGATAGAAGCCAGTCCCTTGAAATGCAGCTGGAGAGACTGAGGTGTTATGTGTTCCAGTTTCTTTTTTCTTTGCAGAGAAGCTTAGAGCTAGAGTTTAATCTCCCACTCATTCTGCCCTATATCAAGGAGAATGTCTGAGGCGGATGTCTATACTCTCTATAGACTGCTCACATTGAACCCTGAGAGACTGCTGCTGAACGTTTTCAAGTTAAAAAAAAAAAACAAAACACCTTTTTTGTTCTTTGTTGTCTAGGAGACTCAGAAGTGCAGAGCTCTGTCAACTCCCAGACTAGGAGCCAGTCCCTTGCATGAAGGCTATAAAAACTAGGGCACTCCATGTCTGCAGAAACTACTCCTAGGGAAAGTCTGCAGATCTGGATTTCTTGTTGGCACAAGCCAGAGAAAAAGGTATGGGGGGAGTGACCACTATCCTGTTTGAACAAGCAGAAATCTCACACCCTCCTGTCAGGGAGAAACTTCTGGTCTAGAGTTATTACTAAAGGAAGCCATAAAGGAAGGGGCAGAGAGTGCCCACTTTACCTTTTATACATGAAGAAACCCCCACCTCCTCGCCTTTTTCCAACTGGAGTTTAAAGGAGTTTATTTCTAGAGCAAGCCAGGGGAAAAGGTGTGGGAATGCCATCCTTCCCATTCTTGGTGGCAGAGGTCTCCAGTTTCTTTCAACAGAGAAATCACTGGGCTGGGATTGTTATTGGAGCAAGCAGGGGAAAATGTACAACGAGTGCCTATCTCCTGTTTAAGCAAGAAGTCTCAGATCTTTCTTGCAGAGGGAGTCTTCTAGTCTGGAGTTATCATAGAAGCAAGCCAGGAAAGAAGATCCAGGAATGCCCTTTTTGCTTCTCAGGCATGGAAAGATCCTCCCCAACAGCTTCACTCTCTTGAGAGATTGCAGGAATTTATTTCAGGAGCAAACCAGGGAAGAAAGCATGATGAAAGGGTGGTACCATCTTTCCTGTTCTTGCTGGAAGAGGCCTCCAACCTCTTTCCTTTGAGAAATTGTATGGCTGGAATTGTCACTAGAACAAAGTAAGGAAGAAGGTGGGGATGTTGTCCTTATTTAGGCTTGAAGAGGTTTATTCTTTATTTGCTATATAGGCTCCCAGATGCTGGTGTATTGGAGACCAGAACCACATTGAACTACTGGAAAAGGAGTCAGCCAAACCCTTTCCAGGGAGAGACTGGAAGCTGGGCTGACCCTGGGCATTATAGCAGCTGACAGAACTTGCAAGGTTTAAAACCTCCCTTTGTTTTTTGTGTTTGAGGGAAATCCTCCAATGTGTTGTCCCTACGATTTCTTAGACACAGTGATTTAAGAGCCAAGCCCTTTGAAAGTGATGGTAAAAGCTGAACGTTAGGTGTTTGGCACAAGCCCCTCATTCCTTGGGACCATGCTAGGAGTTGGGGTTTCCTTCCTGATTATAAGACTCTGTGTACAGGGTGGGGTTTGTGCATGAGTGTAGCTTTACTTTTCCTACCAGTTTTGACATGGATATTTTCTTCGTTGTCTAGGGTGTAGGAGTCTTTCAGCTGGATTCTGCCTTTCTTTTGGAGAGAATTGATCTGTGTGTAGGTGTTTCCTTAGTGTGTTTGTGGGAGAAGGGATAGCTTCCTATGACACTATTTTGCTGAGGTTTCCTTATTGCGGATATAATTTGCATTTTCCTAATAACTAGTGTTTTCCTTGACATCTGTGTATCTTCTTTGGTGAAATGGGTCTTCATTCTTTTGCCTACTGTATTTATTAGTGTTTGCATTACTATAAAGGAATATTTGAGATGGTAATTTATAAAGAAAAGAGATTTAATTGGCTCATGCTCTGTAGGGTGTACAGGAAGCATGGTGCTGGTATCTGCTTCTAGTGAGGGCTTCATGGTGGAAGGCAATGGGGGACCAGGTGTACTCATGATGAGAATGGGAGCAAGGGGTGATGGGAGGCACCACACTCTTTTAAACAACCAGCTCTCTGGTGAACTCACTCATCACCAAGGGATTGGCACTAGCCATTCATGACGGATTCATTCCCATGATCCAAATACCTCCCACCAGACCCCACCTCCAACACTGAGGATTACATTTCAACATGAGATTTGGCAGTGATAAATATCCAAACCATACAACCTACATTCTAATTGTATTGTTTGTTTTTTTATTGTTAAGTTTGAGGAGTCCTTTATATGTTCTAGATACTAGTTCTTTCACAGATATGTGGTTTGCAAATATTTTCTCCCACTCTGTAGTCTGTCTTTTCATCTCAACAGGATCTTTTGTAGTGTAAATGTTTTTAATCTTAAGGACTATCAATTTACCAATTTTTCCTGGTAAGAATCATACTTTTGGTATCAAGTCTGAGAACTCTTTGTCTACCCTAGACCCTAAGAATTTTTCTCCTATGTTTTTCTCTCTAGTTTATAGCTTTACTTTTACATTTCAGTCTGTTATCCATTTTGAAATAATTTTTGTATAAGGTATGAAATTTAGATCAAGGTTTGTTTGTTTGTTTGCCTATGGATGTCCAATAGTTTCAGCACCAATTGTTAAAAATCTTTTATATAATAGTGGATGACCTTGACTAGTTAAACTACCTACCTGGTTTTGTTTCCGTTGTCTAAAAAATGAGGAGATTGGACTAGGACTAGACGGGTATCATTTAAGCTGCATTCCTAGAAGTTCTGGGGTCCCAGAAAGCCTCATTAAGAGCAGCAATGGGGGTGAGGAGTGAGTAGGGCTCTCATGCTGTTCCTGACTTCATCCAGGGAAGTGCTGCTTTTTATGTTTTATATTTTTATGGTTCTATCTGATATGTGTTTTGACATGGTACCCACTTCTATAAACAAGTTTGGAGACCCTTAGATTAAATAATATCTGAAGTACCGTCCTGTAGTCCATTACTATGATTCTAAGTGTTCAGGATCATAGCTCACTTTTCAACTTGCATATTAGCTTTCAGTCTCCTTTGTTAGATTATTGAGGGGTTACTCATGTGAAACCATATTTCTCTTTATAAATATGATAGAATTTATGAAATCAATTAACAGTTTGTGAATCAATTTATATGTCAGAAATTGAAAATTTGTTAAATATATTAGAATTTTACAGTTGAATCATTTATTTCACAGAATTATTATGCTTGGAAGAGAGCATAAGGAGCTAAAATCCTACATAAACCATGTACCAATCTCAATCTCTCTCTTATCATCCACCTGTCTAGCTCTTGCCAATTCACAGAGCATTTGCAACAGTATTTTACCAAAGGGTTACTTGCAGCTCCCAAAGGGTTACTTGCAGCAGCTTTTTACCAGCTCCTTAGGGGTTACTTGCAATAGCTTTTTGAGATTAAACAAAATTGTGATTAAATGCTCATACCTATTTTCAAAATGAGGAAACAGACTCAGTTCCAGTGACCTGCCCAAAGTTACAGAACTAACAAGTATCAAGTAGACAACAAAGAGAAGAGCTCACATCATTAATACCTAGTCCAGTTATTTTCCTTCTATAGTTTATATATTAGGGTTTCAGTTGATATTTTCCAAAAGTTGGTATTTGCTACTTTAGCTTTTTATCTGTAAAGTGGGATAATAACATAACACACTCAAATAGTTGTGTGTGTGTGTGTGTGTTTTCAATTAAATAGGATTGAGATAGTGCATTTGAAAAAAATACGCTAGAAAGTGCTCCCTGTTCAAATGGTGGTTATTATTATACACTTTGGCTGCATCTGGGAATCCTAGCAGGCAGCTTTGTGTGCTTGCTGATTCCTATTCATAGGAAATGTGTTTGTTTATATCACAGTGTATTATCTATTTTTCCTTTTAATACCCATGTGGCCAAATTGCGAACTGCCATATTAATAATACACAAACATATTTGAGAGGGTGGTTAGACTTAATGGTTTCCATAAAGTTGTTTTAATAGTTATTTTTCAACAGATGGACAGCTTACATTTGGCCACATTTCTGTGACAGTGTGATGATTGAAGTTTTCAACAGATGGCATACAAATACTTGGGAAAACACCCTTCTAATATTAATTGTTATAAAAAAGACTTTTAGATTGCCAGAAAACTGATAGCTTGTATTCCCAAGTCCTTAGTCTCTGCTATTATAATTATAATTTAGATGATTTGGAAGTTTTTATTTCTGGCACTTGGATTTATTTTGTAAATGAGCATATATAGCTGCATTAGAGTGAAATGATGAGGAACACCCTGTTGTCAATTAGAGATTCAACATAGATACAGCATTTAAATCCTCCTACAGTTGATAGATGTACATAATCTCCTCTTGCTGAGTCATTCTACTTCTATATGATACATATAAAATATAACCTTCCATAAGAATCAACTGTCAGATACTTATATGTTCTTTCTAAAAGTGTTGACTTAAAAAAAACTTACCAAACTTAGAATTTTCAAACATGTTCGTCAATGTGATGAACTCCCCAGCCTTCCAAGTTGTTTTGCTTCTGCTGTTGACTACCTAGCATGGCTTCTGGAATCAGTAAGTGAGGAATCTGACAATAAGTGGGGCAGGAAGGAGAGGCATGAAAATCTGTGGTGGCATTTATGATTGTTATAATGACAAAGGACATTTACTGATAGTTAGCGGGTACAAGCCAGAGTACCTATATCTGCTACACCACACAGTAAGGTTTTAAACAAGAAAGAAATATTCCATGTCATACATTAATTTGAACATCTGGCTGGACATCCATCTGAGCCTGGAACCCAACTCTGCTTAAATGAAATGAAAGAGTAGGTTTTGTAATACATGGTATTTTTGCAGAGCTTTAGTATTCACAGAATATTAAATATTAGCATCCACCTATACCTCTGCTCCTTGATTTTACTATACTACTATATAACAGGCTGAAAGACTTCTGATCTGATTTTATTGATCCTAAATTCTGACTGTTTTATGCTAAGTAAGTCCAAGCATATAAACACTTTTTATATCTTTTAGTATAGTCATGGACTGAGCATTTACTTAGTAAACAGGTATTATAAATTTACTTTCCTGTTTCTCCTTTTTATCCTAAATAGGGCATATTTTAATATTTAATCCTTGATATTTTAAAATTCTGAGCAAGTTATATTATCCATGCTTTTCTAGATTTAAAGAGAAAATTAAAGAATGCTTGTTATTATAAAGGGGCTCTGAAATTGATCAGAACAAGAAGCATTACTATAGAAAATTAAGTAATACAAGACAAATTATTTCTCTACTTGTCTCCTTGTGCACACATTATTCAGTGTTGAAATCATTCAAAGAAAAGGACAGGATCATGATTCTAAGTCTTTAATATGGAACGTAGTCTCAAGAAATTCGGTATCATTCTGCTTTTATGAATGTCTTAAACTGGTTTTCTTTTGGCAAGTTGTATCAGCTAGATCTTCTTTGTGTTTGTCATTGCAGATGGCATTTAATGATTGTTTCAGTTTGACCTACCCTGGCAACCCCTACCCAGGAGACTTGATCGAAGTGTTCCGTCCTGGCTATCAGCACTGGGCACTGTACTTGGGTGATGGTTACGTTATCAACATAGCTCCTGTAGGTGAGGTTTATTTCCAGTCGCTCCTGGGAGCAAATTTTTAGTGTTCTTGTTACAGGAAGGAATCATGGGTGAAATAATAAAACAAAATTGAAATAAAATATAGAAAGCAGATAAATCCAAGTAATCTAGGTTTAGAGAAGGATATTCTAAAACCAAAGCAGCATTGAAGAAATCACAAAGGCCAATTCACATTAAATTTTAAAACCTCTGAATTTAAAAATTTTTAAAATCACAATTAAAAAGTAACCAGCTGGAGAAAATATTTAAATGTCTTTATGTATCGCACAAATAGGTTATTTTGATTCATTCAACACCTATTTATAGATTACCTAGTATGGTCTGAATGCTACTTGTAAGTGCTGGGGGAGACAGGCATCTCCATGCATGGTGGAGTTTACATTTTAGTAAGGAGGGACAGACCATGAGCAAGTTACAGAAATGTTAAAATTGTGATAAATGATACAGAAAAAATAAGAAGGTAGGATGACAAGTGCTGGTGGCGGGTGGTGGTGGGTGGAGGTACTATGGTTTTAAGTGAAGTGGTCAGGAAAATTTCATAAGAAAGTGACATTTAAGGAAAAACTTAAAAGAGGTAAAGAAACCCGTCAAATGCTTTCTGGAGAAATATTATCCCAGGTCAAGGGGCAGCAAACACTAAAACCTTAACAAACAAATGGATAAAGAATTATGAACAATTTGTAAAAGAGGAAAGCCAAAAGCTAATACACCTTTTGAAAAAATTTCAACTTTCTGGCCTAGGAATTGTGAAATAAACCAATGAAAGATTTCATGCCTATCTCATTAGCAAAGCTTAAAAAGTGATAACAATCAGTGTTAAGAATATAGTGAAATGAACATAAATGTATTGTTGATGTTAATATAAATTGAGAATGTTTTGCACAAAAACTATATAACAGGATGTGTTGAAAGTTTTCAAAGGGTTCATATTCTCTGACCCTGTAATTGTACTTCTAGGAATCTATTCTGGGGAAATATTTAGAGATGTAGACAAACATTTCTGTACAAGGATATTCACTTCTGTGTCATTTATAATGGTTTAAAAAGTAGCTAATGGCATATGTTCAATAGGAGAAAGTTAAATTATGATTTAGCCACATAATATAAATATTATATAGCATTATTAATTATAATATTATCTAGTATTCTTTACTGAGGAATCTTCATTGCTTCACTGAGGGAAACTGCAGAAAGAGTAGAGGTGGTGCTGGCCTCAGAGATGCCTATGTCTAGGGGTTCAACCACTATTTAGACTCCCTGTCACACATCCCTATTTTTGTCTATATGCTGTCTTCATTTTCCCAGACTACGTCTCTTTAAAAAACTGAACTGATGACATAAGCAGCTTTAGGTTCTGTCTCTTAGGTTATTTAGAACCAACAGGAAAGAGCTAACTGTAACTACCTGTTACAGTTAAAGAATCATGGAGACAGACTCTAATGGCTCCAGTATGAGTCCTATGTTCATTGCTGGACTATCACTGTGCCCAAGAAAATGAAATATTATGACTGGCCCAGACAGAGTTTTCAGGAAGAAGTAGGCAATGGTAGGATTTGGTGTTGGATAGATAAAGATAACAGCATCTGTAACAGCCATTAAAAGTCTTACATCTGGACATGTTTTATTGCAGGGAAGTTGGTCTTAATATAATATTTATTTGAAAAAGATTAACCACATGCTTAATCATAAAGCAAGTCTCAATAAATTAAAAAAAAAAAAACTGAAATCATACCAAGCACCCTCTTGAACCACAGTATAATAAAAATAGAAATGAATACAAAGAAGATTTCTCAAAACTATACAAAAATGTGGAAATTAAACAGTGTGGTCCTGAATATCGATGTGTGATACTTAATACTGAGTGTTAACATGATTGAATTAAAGGATACAAAGTATTCTTCCTAGGTGTGTGTGTGAGGGTGTTGCCAAAGGAGATTAACATTTGAGTCAGTGGACTAGGAGAGGCAGATCCACTCTCAATCTGGGTGGGCAACATCTTATCAGCTGCAAGTGAGGCAAGGATAAAAGCAGGCAGAGGAACATGGAAGGATTACACTAAGTCTTCTGGCCTCCATCTTTCTTCCGTGCTGGATGCTTCCTGCCCTTGAACATGGGACTCGAAGTTCTTCAGCTTTTGGACTCTTGGACCTACAACTGTGGTTTGCCAGGGGTTCTCAGGCCTTTGGCCACAGACTAAAGGCTACACTGTTGGCTTACCTACTTTTGAGGTTTTAGGACTCGGACTGGCTTCCTTACTCCTCCACTTGCAGATGGCCTATTATGGGACTTCACTTTGTGATTTGTGAGTCAATACTCCTTAATAACTCCCTTTATATATACATCTATCCTATTAGTCCTGTCCCTCTAGGGAACTCTGAAAAATACAGGTGGAAAATGAAATCAAGGCAGAAATCAAAAAGTTCTTTGAAATTAATGAAAATAGAGATTCAACTTACCAAATCTTTGGGATGCAGCTAAATCAATGTTAAGAGGAAAGTTTATAGCACTAAACACTGTCATTAAGAAGTTAGAAGGTTCTCAATTTAGCAACCTAACATTGCACGTAGTGGAACTAGGAAAAAAAAAAAGAATAGACCAATCCCAAAGCTATTAGGACAAAAGAAATCTAAAATTGGAGAAAAACTGAAAGAAATTGAGATACAAAAATCCACACAAAAGATTAACGAAACAAAGAATTTTTTTTTGAAAGGATAAACGATTGATAGACTGCTGTCTATAGCAAAAAATATCCAAATAAGTGCAATCAAAAATGACAAAGATAACATTATAACCAGTCCTACAGAAATACAAAGGGTCCCTAGAGACTACTATGAATACCTCTATGCACACAAATTAGAAAATTTAGAGGAAATGGACAAATTTCTCAAACACACAACCTTTCAACATTGAGCCAGGAAGAAAATGAAAACCTGAACAGAACAATAACAAGTTCCAAAATTGAATCAGTAATAATAATAATAAAAATTTACCAACCAACAAAAGCCCTGGAGCAGATGGTTCACAGCCAATTCAACAAGGTGTACAAAGAACTGGTACCAATCCTACTGAAACTATTCCAAAAACTCAAGGAGGTGGGGGCTCCTTTTGAACTCATTCTATGAAGCCAGCATCATCCTGATATCAAAATCGGGCAGAGACACACAAAAAAAGAAAACTTCAGGCCAATATTCCTGATAAACATAGATCCAAAAATCCTCAACAAAAAACTAGCAAACAAAATTTAGCAGCACATCAAAAAGTTAATTCATAATCAAGTAGACTTTATTCCTGGGATACAAGATTAGTTCAACATGCACAAATCAATAAATATGATTCACCATGTGAACTGAGTGAAAACCAAAAACCATATGATCATCTCAATAGACTCAGAAAAAGTCTTTGATGAAATACAACATTGCTTTATGATAAAAACCCTGAACAGAGGGTTGGAACATACCTCAAAATAATGAATCATTTATGAGACAACCACAGCCAACATCATACTGAATGGGCCATTCCCCTTTGGAACTGAAACAAGACAAGGATGTTCACTTTCAGTATCCCTGTTCTACATAGTACTGGAAGTGCTAGCCAGAGCAATGAGGCAAGAGAAAGAAATAAAAGGCATCCAAATAGGAAAACAATAAGTCAAATTACCTCCTTTTGCTGAATATATGATTCTGTACCTAGAAAGCCCTAAAAACTCCACCAAAAGGCTCCTGGAACTGATAAACAACTTCAGTAAAGTTTCTGGATACAGAATCAGTGTACAAAAATTTATATAACAATAACATTCTAGCTGAGAGCCAAATTAAAAACAATTGCATTTATAATAGCCCCAAATAAATAAAATACCTAAGACTATATCTAACCAGGAAGGTAAAAGATCTCTACAAGGAGAACTATAAAACACTGCTAAAAGAAATCGGAGATGAGGCAAATAAATAGAAAAACATTCCATGCTCATGGATTTGAAGAAATAATATCATTAAAATGTTCATATTGCCCAAAGCAATCTACAGCTTCAACACTATTTCTATCAAACTACCAATGCCATTCTTCACAGAATTAGAAAAATATTCTAAAGTTTATATGGAACCCCAAAAGAGCCTGAATAGCAAAAACTAAAAAAAAGCTGGAGGCACATTACCCAACTTCAAACTCTACTAGAAGGCTATAGTAACCAAAACAGCATGGCACTGGTACCAAAAGACACACAGACCAATGGAACAGAATAGAGAACCCAGAAATAAACTCAAGCACCTGAAACCATCTGACCTTTGACAAATGCAACAAAAATAAGCAATAGGGAAAGGCCTTCCTATTCAATAAATGGTGCTGGAATAACTGGTGAGCCATATGCAGAAGAATAAAACTGGACCCCTACCTTTCACCATGTGTAAAAAATTAAGATGGACAAAAAGTTTAAATGAAGAACTCAACTATAAAAATCCTAGAAGAAAACTTAGGAAAAACCCTTCTTGATATCAGCTTTGGCAAAGAATTTAAGTCTAAGTCTCCAAAATGAATTGCAACAAAAACAAAAATTGGCAAATGGGACCTAAATAAACAAAAGAGCTTCTCCACAGCAAAATAAATTATCAACAGAGTAAGTAGCCTATAGAATAGGAGAAAATATTCATAAACCATATATCTGACAAAAGTCTAGTGTCCAGAATTTATAAGAAATTTAAATAAATAAACATGTAAACAATAATCCAATTTAAAAATGGGCCAAGACAGAAACAGACACTTCTGAAAAGAAGGCATTCAGGCAACCAATAAATATATGAAACAATGGTCATCATCACTAATCATCATAGACATGCAAATCAAAACCACAATAAGATACCATCTCACATTAGTCAGAATGGTGATTATTAAAAAGTTAAAAAATAGCAGATGTTGTTGAGGCTGCAGAGAAAAGGGAATGTTTATACACTGTTGGTGGGAATGTAAATTAGTTCAGCCACTGTTGAAAGCAGATTGGAGATTTATCAAAGAGCTTAAAAGAGAACTGCCATTAGATCCAGCCGTCTCAGCACTGGGTATATACCGAAGGGAAAATAAATCATTCTACCAAAAACTACATGTACTTGAATGTTCATTGCAGCACTATTCACATAGGAAGGACATGGAGTCAGTCTAAATGCCTATCAGTAGTGAATTGGATAAAGAAAATGATACACACACACACCACGGAATACTATGCAGCCATGAAAAGGAAACCATGTCCTTTGGGAAGAGCTGGAGGCTATTATCCTAACGAAACTGATGCAGGAATAGAAAGCCAAATACCCCATCTCCTCACTTATGAGTAGGAACTGAACATTGAGTACACATGGACATAGAGATGGGAACAATAGGCACTGGGAGTATTAGAGGGAGGAGAGAGGAAGGTGTGACCTGAAAAGCTATGTATTGGGTACTATGCTCACTACTTGGGTGATGGGATCATCCATCTCCAAATCTTGGCATCACAAAATATACCCATGTAACAAACTTGCACACGTACCCTCTGAATCCAAAACAAAAGTTGAAATGCCAACATTTTCAAAGTCTTTAGATGGCATTAGAGTTGATTGGACTGGGTCACTGTACCTTGCTAACCAGAATTCTCCTTTATAGATGGCATTCCTGCATCATTTACAAGTGCTAAGTCTGTATTCAGCACCAAGGCCTTGGTGAAAATGCAGCTCTTAAAGGATGTCGTGGGAAATGACACATACAGAATAAACAATAAATACGATGAAACGTATCTCCCTCTCCCTGTGGAGGAAGTCATAAAGCGGTCAGAGTTTGTAATTGGACAGGAGGTGGCATATAACTTATTTGTCAACAACTGTGAGCATTTTGTGACATTGCTTCGCTATGGAGAAGGAGTTTCAGAGCAGGTAAGTTTTCTTTAGGAGATATTCTCCCATTGAGAAAAGAATAACTGTTGGCTATGATAAGGTTCTTAGGTCTCAATCCAAATGAAAAGAACCACAAAATACAAGAATACTGAAGGACATGGAATGGACTTGAGTTGTCCAAGGTTCTGCAATAAGTTATAACCAAACTGAGACTCAAACATGGATATTATGAATTTTGGGCTAGAAGGGACTTGAAGTAGAATCAAGACCATAGCATTCTGTCAGTCTTACTATCTTTAGTCTTTCTTTTTTTCCTATTACTTCACCATACAGTAGTCTCAAATCAGTGCCCTCATATACCGAAAAGAATATGATGGAAAGGATGTTGACTTAATTTTGAGTGGGAGCTTATTTACCAATATCACAGATGATTGTTCTTAAATTCTTTTTCATTGGTGAACAGAGGCTAACTAATGACATATCTTAGTGGGTTTGTGAATGTTTTCTCTTTCCTTGCAATTGCTAATTTCAATGAGATTTTGTGCTTTTAAGTAGATCCTTTGATTCATGAGCTTTTGGATGACTTTTGATAGATTAATTGACTTTATTTTTAAAATACTTTACAATTCTGTCGGTTACTACCACTGTTTTGTAGTATGACAGATTTCTTACTAACGCATGCTTAATTGTCTTTTCCCTACCTGTTGTCCCACCAGTCCAGTAAACTGAAGATGTATTAAGGTGATAGAAGAGAATGGATATATAAAACCATAATCAAAAGAAAGTTCTCTTTATCCAAAATACGTATAAAAGTATTCATTTAAAATATTAAAATATGAACAATAATTTAATAGATTAAACTCCAGGGAGTTGTTAACTATGAAAACTTTTTAAAAAACAACAGAAAATTTGAAGAATAATACCACAATATTTTAATAATTCAAATTTATTGAAGATTTCCAGTATTTTGAAATGACAGATCAGTTATGCATTTCTATGCTAAGTAAGAAATGAGGTTATAATTCTTTTCACAAAAGCTTGGAAAAATGGCATCTATAAGAAGGCTAGCAAAGCCTCGTGTTATCTAAACCCTTCACTTCTTGAGCCTAATTTTTCAAAATCCTACTTGTCCTGCCCTAGACCCAAGATTCAGATTTATTGTGGTTTTGATTTGCATTTTCCTGATGGCTAATGATGTTGAGCATCAGTATATGTGCTTATTGGTCATTTGCATATCACCTTTGGAGAAATGCCCATTAAGATTATTTGCCTATTTTTTTTTTTTTTTTTGATGTTGTTGTTTTTGAGATAGAGTCTTGCTCTGTTGCCCAGGCTGGAGTGCAGTAGTGCAGTCTGGGCTCACTGCAACCTCTGCCTCCTAGGTTCAAGCAATTTTCTTGCCTCAGCCTCCTGAGTAGCTGGGATTACAGATGTCTGCCACAATGCCTGGCTAACGTTTTGTATTTTTATTAGAGACAGGGTTTCACCATGTTGGCCAGGCTAGTTTCTAACTCCTGGCCTGGTGATCTGCCCACCTCAGCCTCCCAAAGTGCTGGGATTGCATGCGTGAGCCACTGTGCCTGGCCTATTTGCCTGTTTTTAAATTGGATTATTTGCCTTTTTATTGTTCAGTAGTAAGTTTTCTTTATGTATTCTGGATACTGGACCCTTTTCAGATACATATCTAGAAAGTATATTTTTCATCAGAGAAATAAAATATATATTTTTCATCAGGGTAATGCCAGTCAAAACCACAATGAGATTTTGCTTCACACTGTAAGATTGCTATAACACAAAAGATGATAACAAGTGTTGGCAAAGAAGTGAAGAAATTTGAACTCTCATGCACTTCTGGTAGATAAGTAAAATGATATAACTGCTTTGGAAAACAGTCTGGCAATTCCTCTAAAATTAAATGTAGAATTACTATATGACTCAGCTGTTCTAATCCTAGATATATATCCAAGATAAATGGAACATATGTCCACACAGAAATCTGCACATGAATGTTTATAGCAGTATCATTTCTAATGGTTGAAATGTAGAAATAACTTAAATATCCATCTAATGGGTCATGGATAGACAAAATGGGGTATATCCATACAGTGGGATATTTTTCAACAATAAAAGAACTGAAGTGCTGCTACATGCTACAGTATGGACCTTGAAAACATTATGCCAAGTTGCCTACTTAGCCAGTCATAAAAGACTGCATATTATATTATTTCATTGATACGAGATGCCTAGAATAGAGAAATCTGTAGAGACAGAAAATAAATTAGTGGTTGCCTGGGGCTGACGGGTTTGAGGCAAGTGAGGGGAGGCTGCTAAAGAGTAAGAGGTATCTTTTTGGAATGATGAAATGTTTCAAAATTGCGATTGTTGAACAAGTCTATGAATATACTAAAAAACATTGAACTACATTATTTCAGCAGGTAAATATATGGCATGCTAATTAGATACCAAAAAATTTTTAAAAAGGTTTGGGAAAATGGGAGATAGAACATAATGAAAGGCTATATTTGTTTTCATTAGGAAATAATTGGAAATTCATTCTCATTAGGAAATGTATTAACATAATGAATGTTCTGCTCACACATAACAATAAATCGCTTTTGAGCTAGAACATAGAGGGTACACACAAATTTCTGCTCACTTTTGCACTGAAAATTAGTGGTTTAGATAGGAAATAGGTTCCATTCCTCCTCTTCTTTGTTAATGGCAAAGTTGATCACTGTACTAACCAAGCAATTTTTATTTGTTTACTTATTTTATTTTTGGAAATGAAGAGATGTTAGTCAAAGGGTAGAAAATTTCAGTTATGAAAGACAAATAAATTCTGGAGATGTACTGTACAACATAGGGCCTATGATTAATGATACTACGTTGCCTACTTTAAAATTTGCTAAGGGGGTAGATCTTGTGTTAAGTATTTTTAGCACAAAAGGAAAAACAACAACAACAAAAGAAATAACAAAACCAACAAAGGGAGTGGGAGGAAGTTTTTGGAGGTAATGGAAAAGTTTATGGCATTGATTGTGATGATGGTTTCATGGGGGTATACTTATCTCCAAGTTCATCAAGTTGAATACACTAAATATCTACAGCTTTTTGCATGTCATTCTTCAATAAAGTGGTTAAAAATAAGCAATATTCAAAAAAATGTTAAATAAAAAGAGATTAGAGCCATCTTCTTACTTGACTATAACTTGTAGTCCGTCATCATTTCACCTTTCATATCTAGACCCAAGACCCATGAAAAATGAATTTTTCTTCAACAAATAGTAGAACCTGTTTCTGGCAGGTTCTGATGAAGAAGATGCAGTGACAGCCTTAAGAGCCTACCTAAGCTTTGGTGTTCATGGACCTGAGTGAGAACCCCATCTTTACCATTATTAGTTGAGTGTCCTTGGACCCACTGTTTATCAGTCTTCTAATCAATACAAGTCATTTGAAAGATTATGGAGATATTTGAGGTCTCTCAGCATACTGTATTATGTATTATCCATCCCAATAAATAGCATGCACATGGTGGATATTACTTTTCACAATAGTGTCCAGGAATTTTATAGATCTTTGTTAGTATAGTCAATAAAATCTTGATTTAACAGCAACTGGATTATTTACTACTATCAATAATAGTATTACTACCAATAATAACTAATATTAGATTAGCTTTTTGAATCTCTTTAAACTTAGGGTCATTGAGCTTAGAAATGTTTTATTAGGGAATGGCAATGTATTTTTCAAGTTTAAAAACTAGTAATGCATAAAAAATTTGAGAAGGATAGGATTATATTTTCATCTTTTTTTCTTCGTTGTGCCTTACTGTATTTGAAAAAATTTATGATGATTCAATTTTCTAGAGCAGTTTTTAGCTTCATGGCAAAATTGAGCTAAAAGTATAGAATTCTCTCCTCCTCCCCCACTGAATATAGTCTTCTCCATCATCAACATCTCACATCATTACCATACCTTTGTGAAAATCGATGAACCAACATTAACACATCGTTATCAACCAAAGTCCATAGTTTACATTAGGGTTCACTGGTTGTGTCATGAATTCTATGGTTTGGACAAATTTAAAATGACACAGTCCACCATTATAGTATCATAAAGAATAATTTTTCTGCCCTAAACTTCCTGTGCCCTACCTATTCATCCTTCCTTCTCTGCAAATCCCTAACAACCATTGACTTATTTTTACCTTCTCCATAGTTGTGCAGTTTGCAGGATGTCATGTAGCTGAAATCATGTAGTATGTAACCTTTTCCGATTGGCTTGTTTCATGTAATCATATGTATTTAAGGTTTCTTTATGTACTTTTGTGGCTTCATTGCTCATTTCTTTTTAGCACTGAATAATACTCTTATTTCCTTGATTAATCACAATTTATTCACCTACTGAAGGACATTTTGGTTGCTTCCAAGTTCCGAAAAAAATGAATAAAGCTACTATAAACCTCCATGTGCAGGTTTTTGTGTGGACATAAGTGTTCAGCTCCTTTGGGTAAGTACCCAGGAGCATGATTGCTAGATAATATGGTTAGAATATGCTTAGTTTTATAAGACACTGCCAAACTGTCTTCCAGAATGAGTGTACCATTTTGCATTTCTCACTCTCAGCAATGAGTCAGAGTTCTTGTTGCTCCATATCCTTGCCAGCATTTGATGTTATCAGTGTTTTGAATTTTAACCATTTTAATTGGCATCTTGTTTCAATTTGCAGTTGCCTAGTTACATATAATGTTGAGCATCTTTTTGTGTGCTTCTTCGCATACCATCTTTGATGATGTATCTCTTGATAATCTTTTGCCTATTTTTTAATTCAGCTGTTCATTTTCCTATTGTTGAATTTTAAGAGTTCTTTGTATATTTTAGGTAATAAGACTCCATCAGATTTGTCTTTTAGTGATGTTTTCTCTTGTGTCTTATAGTTTTTGTATTTTTCAAAAATTTTAAGAACATTTTTAACTCTTATAGACCAAACGAATTATTAAAATGTCTCTACCTTTGTTGAAGATGGCCCACACCTTTCAATAGGCCTTCATGAGGCAACACATGAACACATCCCGATGGTGTTTCAGTTCGTGTATGACCACAGCCTTAGGAGTGCCTCAGAAAAGAGCATTTTGATAAACCTGCCATACATCTGTGTCCTCGCTACACTGCTGTCTAGACACAGCCACTCCAGATTCAGATAATGTTTTATCAGGCCAGGTACAGATCCCCAGAATGAGGTCTTTATTATGGTCCATGGACAGAAAGTCCTGTAAAGGATAAAAGATGTGGAGTTGGATTTGGTGATGTTATAATCCAAAGTAAGCCGTGAAGTGAAAGCTCTTGTTCATGCTGGTTCACCAAGAACATCCTGAGATGTTGTAATCCTGCATGTCACATCCCATCACTTGTAACTCCAATGGATTGTCCCAATTACATGAGATTCCTGATCTAGAATGAGACTTGAAATAAATGAACATTTGGGATTGGGGAAGCTGTATGCGCTGCTTAAAGTGGCTTTATGGTCATGGTATCTGGCCTGTGTCATTTCTAGGGATTTTGGTTTGGGATCAGGTTGCCCATCCCCCAACCAGACCTCTTAAATTTGTGGGCTTTCATTAGCATCTTGTGTTTCTTGTGGCTGAAGGATACCTAGTCAGTTAGGTCTGCACCTAGACGGGGCAACACTATCTATAGGATCCTGACATTTTCCAAGGGCTGTACCCTCCTATCATTTGACACTTCTGTTTAAAGACACTGATTGCACCTTCGTAATTTTTTATTGCCTATCCTATTTCTCTGTATTAGACCTTCTTGGGATCTCACTATCTGCCTGGAGTTGTACTAGGGTTGGGCGTGATCCCTGTTTAATTAGTGACTCTCTCCCTTCTTTGGGATTTTGTCTTATATCCTGCATCTCTCTGCCTCTTCCCCCCCACTACATAGGCCCAATATGGTATTTGGGTAGTGAATTTCGATTATCTCCTAAGAGATAATTTAGGTAAGGATTAATTAAAATATAAATAAAATAGATAAGAAACAAATCCAATAAAATAAAAATTATAAAGTAAAACAGGATGTGTCAAGGCTAGTACCAAGTTGTTTGCCATTACCATTCTCCCTAGCATCTAGGGGTTGGAGCAGAGACAGTGGGTCACAGTTACAGGTCTGGTCTCCGCCCACCACAGGATGGTGTAATGGAGTGAACACATGCTGCAAACACATGGAGCTAAGGCTCCTGTTGGGTACCTCTTTCCTGGCCCTGGCTCTTGTGTCTGTTCCTAACAGGGAAGCTGCAGTTAGGGAGGTAGCATCATGTTTCAGTAATATGTGGGTGGCAGGCTCCATGGCAGAAGGCTGTGGTTAGACAGAGGGCATGCTGAAATATGACCTGGGTTAGGCTTTCCAGCTCTTGGACTGGTTCCCCAGAGTCATTTGGGAAAAATATTTTGCTTTATTTGAAAGACCTGATTCTTAAATCCCAGAGAGAACAAATGTTTTCAGAGTACCTGATAATTCTGAAGTCTCTGAATGTGACCTTTGGGTCATAAAATTGCACTCAAATCCATTTGAATGGAAGGCAATATTAGTTGAGTGCCAAGAAAACCATGAATATTCATTAGTTCTCTCATCATCATGATTAATACCCTTAAAGGTATAAATGTCTGAATTCCTTTATGGACAGTTGATCTTGAGAATGGTTTGTCTACATGAGAAATTAATTTTGACATGATAGTTAACATCACTATTGGCTTTTTTTGAAGTTTGTTTATCAGAAGAGAAATTGTGTCTACCAAATAAGAGCTTATGGGTATTTAGCACAGATGACATCCCTGAATTATTTTGCTAATAGACATTCCTTAGAGAAACACACACACACACACACACACACACACACTCTCTCTCTCTCTCTCTCTCTCTCTCTCTGTCTCTCTCTCTGTCTCTCTCTCTCGATACTTACCTTGGTGTAGACCCAGCCAACCCAAAGTGTTCATTTAAGGGACAGGAGCTGCATAGGAGAAGAACATGGGGTTTAGAAGACTCACCTTATCTTTAAACATCTTGGTGGTGTGATCTCAGGGAAACTACTTATGATATCCCAAGTTCTGCCAAACAGGAGTGGTATATTAACCACTCTCACCAGTGTACTATTATGATTAATAGGAACTGTGTTCATAAGGAGTTTGTAAACTCTGAGTGCTTTAAAAATATGAGAAATATATACCCATGTGTATGTATCTACATCTCTGACATAAAAATTATAAATTTATTTTTTCCTCTTTATGTAGAATTTTAATTTTGTATTGAGCTTTAAATGTATCCATTGTACATTGAAACAGATCTTCAGTTTACGAAACAAGCTGAAGCTTCGCTTAGGACACTGAGATGTCTTTAGAATATGATGTGTTTTTTTGTTTGCTTCTTGTTTCCTTATAGGCTAACCGAGCAATAAGTACCGTTGGGTTCGTGACAGCTGCTGTTGGTGCCTTCTCATTCCTGGGCTTGTTTCCAAAACGACAAAGGGAAAAATACTGTTAACAATTTACTGGAGAAATATTGATATTGAAGGAATTTGGAAGGAGGAAAAACAACCTGGGATGAATACTTATTTTCAGTGCATCATTATTGTTCCAAATTCCTATAATGGATGGCAGGCTCTTTAACAAATTGCTTACTTACTGATATTATCTTATCATTGAACCAATGAAATTTTCTTTTCCTCTGCTAGCATAGATTTGCTGTGGCAGCTTGAACAGGAAGCCTTTTGAGTGAGCCAGCAGATCTTAACAAAATCACATCACATTTTATTTCTACTATAAATATTATTTTCCTTTTCCCTGAGGGTGGCCATTTTGCCAGACGGATGAAACACTATTTCTATATGGTTTTGAAAGAAATTTTAACTTCAAATTGTTAGGGTTGACATCTAAATTCATATCTTTCTTGTTGGAAAAGGAACTGGGAAATTCAGCATTTTGGTTAGGCAGTTCGAGGGACTCTAATTTACAAGCCTATTGGGGATGTACCCTCATCTTCCTGCACCTGTGTAGATGTGGGTGGATGGGAAGAGGAGAGGCTGTTTGCTCCAGGGTTTCACTTGCGTGATTTCTGTGGAATCTACTTGCTTGTCAGAAGGACATGACAGGTAAGAGTGGGCTATTATTTCTACAGTGTTACGTATTTTATTCCCTTTGGATTTTGAAGTATTTCAGGGATTTAACCTTTTAACCTTGACAAGAGATCATTAAATGTTTGTTTAAAGTGCCATATTTGGAAAACAATATCCCATATTCTTAAGACTTTTACTACAAGTCAAGGAGTGTCATAATTTTATTCTCTCATTTTTTATGTGCTGAATTAAAGAAACTGCATTTTAATGCTGTTCCAGTGAAATCCTTGGGGGCAGCAGATGGGGGAAGGTGGAGTGCAGTTCTCTATAACCTAGGATTACATCAGACATTGTAACATGATCCCATAAACCACACCACCAGCCAGTGACATCCATCTTATGCTATCATCAAAAGCTTGCCATTAAATAAATGTTCAAGTTAATATTAGGGGGATGGTGTGGTGGGAAAAAGGAATATAGTAGCTAATGTAACAAACAGAAGACTCAGTGAAAGTCTTGTTCCTAGTAAATTGATTTAGATTTTACCCGAGGGCCAGAAATACTCAACAAGCTAATTGCAGGGTTAATAATAATGATAATAGAAGGAGTTGTCTGCGGCACTTAGAGCCACAGAGACCCTGTATCTCTTCCCTTCTTTTTCACTGATCCCTTCCCTTATGGCACCAACTCTGTCTCCAGTAACCCCAAAACACTCTCTTCTTCCACTGGTCTTCTGGGGAGGTGTGTGTGTCTCCTATCAGGAACTAATGTCTAAAATTACGCTTTCATTTTTACTCTAAATTCAAGTCTCTGTTCCTTTTATGCCTCTTCCCAAGTAATAGTTAAACAACAACAACCAAAACAGTTTTCTAGTATTGTCAGGTTAAGATGAGACTGGCAATAGCATGTGTTACCTTTCCCAAGGTATGCTTACTTTTTAATAAAGGATGCCTACACAGGGCAAATCTTAACGCGAAGCAGGAGAATTAGGTGTGGTAGAATTACTACACCCACCGGTGGGAGAAGTAGCAAAATTTGAAATCAGTCTCCTGAGAGCCTCAAGTGCAGCCTTTCTAGAGAACTCTGGATGTCTCCACTCCAGAAGACAGTACTGTCTGTGCTAGATAATGTCACAAATGCACTTTTAAATTAAATACGTGTCAGGTTCACATTGGCAGTGTTTGAGGGTGCAGTAGTTTTCACCCTTAGAGGTAAGTTCACAAAGTTAGTCATCAGTTTCCCATAAAAAATGATTATCTTGATGATGACCAGCTTAAGACTGTCCAGCTTCATTTTTCTATAGGTGATTATTTGATATGCTTATTGTGCTTTTTTGAGACAGAGTCTCACACTGTCTCTGGGGCTGGAGTACAGTGGCCCGATCTCGGCTCGCTGCAACCTCCGCCTCCCAGGTTCAAGTGATTTTCCTTGCCTCAGCCTCCTCAGTAGCTGGGATTACAGGTGCCCATCACCATGCCCAGCTAATTTTTTATTTTTATTTTTAGTAGAGATGGGGTTTCAATATGTTGGCCAGGCTGGTCTTGAACTCCTGACCTCATGATCTGCCCACCTCGGCCTCCCAAAGTGCTGGGATTACAGGCGTGAGCCACCACGCCCGGCCTCATTGTGCTTTTATGAAATGATTTTTCTCAAGGCTATTAAACCTTTCTCTGAGCATTTTTTAGCAGTCAGGAATGGAGTTCAACTTTATCACATTCCAAGAATAAAAATTATGAAATAAAGATCATCCACCAGGTAAACCTTACAGGTTGTAGGAAAACCTGGGAGGAAAAGCCTATACCATTATTGAATCTATTTTTTGAAAAATCTTTTTATGCTATGTAAATGTTATATAGCATATCAAATCTTTTGATTCTAAAAGTCATTACTAAATGCAGATGTCAGTTCAAGGAATTTGGACTACCATCTTTTTTAGGTTGATGTATACTTTATAATCATAAGCTAAAAATCTCTTTTTAAAACATTTGTCTTGTTACTGGTAGCCACTAAATTATACACATTTTAGAAATTATTACTCTCCAGAGAGCTGTGATCACAAGAAAAGGTTAAAAAGCAAACAAAATGTAAATACAGAGGGATTGTTTTAATAAGAATTTGCATTTATGCTGCTGGTTTGTGTAACATTTTAAATGATTTATAGTAGCATATTTCATGTTGAAGACATTTATCATTCCTAAAGATTTCAGAATTATAAGCTCAAAGCTATTATATATTGAATCTGTACATCCTGGTATTAGGCACTTAATTGGCACTTATGTAATGGGACTGGTTAACTAATTGCCTATGATCTGGATCTGTTAAATTAGCAAGATTAGATTTATTGTTATAAGGAAAGCCTAATGGGTAATTTTAAATGTTCACTAAATAAATTTTCTCTCAATTTTATGGTGAGGGTGATATATATATTAAAGGTAGTAGTGCACAGAATATATTTGTAAAGGATGCACCCTTTCATGTGATATTTAATGTGCATCTAATAAGATGACTTAGATCATTACAAGATGAACTAGAACTTAAGGTTATTTAGTAGCCTGGGAATTGTCATACTGCGATTACAAATATTATGAGTCCCTTTTCTAACATTGTTATTAAGATGAGTAATGTTGAGTTCTAGACAACTTTTAAAGTTAGAGCTTGAGGCCGGGTGCAGTGGCTCATGCCTATAATCCCAGCACTTTGGGAGGCCGAGGCAGGCAGATCACTTGAGGTCAGGAGTTTGAAGCCAGCCTGGCAAACATTGTGAAACTCATCTCTACCAAAACTACAAAAATTAGCCAGGCATGGTGGCGGACACTTGTAATCCCAGCTACTTGGGAGGCTGAGGCAGGAGAATCGCTTGAACCCGGGAAGTGGAGGGTGCAGGGAGCCAAGATTGCACCACTGCACCACTGCACTCCAGTCTGGACGACAGAGCAAGACTCCACCTCAAAAAAAAAAAAAAAAAAAAAAAAAAAGCTTGAGGTTTTCATGTGTCAGTAACAAACAGTAAATAATGTTGCCATGCTTCTTTAAGTAAAAGTACATTTTTACAGTTCATTTCATTACCTTTGTAATCTACTCTAAACTTTCCTGTTCACTGGCCCCAAAACACTATACCTTGAGAGATGCCAAACTTTGGTGGAGTTTGCTTATATATTAACTGTGCCCATGCCAAGAATATATGGAATTAATAAACACCTCATTCTTTCTACCACTTCCACACAATTCTGGCTTACTATAGTTAGGGTTGAGTTTCCGAAAGGATTGAATTTCTGAAGTAAATGTTAGTTCTTGTTTCTCTATGAAAAGCATGCAAGAAAAACCAAAAGAGGAACTGTAACCTTGGAAAAAAAGATATATATGTAAATGTTCTTCACAAATAAAGATTTAAGTAAACTGTGACAATGTATTAGTAAAACTTTCAAAGGCCAAATGTTGCCTCAATTTTTCTTCTTGCCATTGATGTTCATACTACAAATTTGACTACAGTAACATGAAAGCTGTTCATTTTAAATAAAATAATGCTATGCAAAATGAATATAGTTTATTGGAAATGATAATGCAGGAAATAATTTTTTTTCTCTCACTGATGAAGGATACAGTCAGAATAAGCCTATCCAAGGTCCTTTGCTGCAAGGTTTAATGCACTGAAAATACGTTTTGAGTCCTTGAATGGAGAGAGGAAAGATAAGGGGAGACTATCATCACTTCTCCACAATGTGTTAATTTTGGGAAAGAAGGCAATGCTGTTGGGCGTGTGTGACAGCATTTCTGATTACAACCTGGTCCAAAAATGCTGTTCTGTGGTTTGGCCTCCCAATTTGAGTTTTCTTTCTGGAATCTTTTCATGGCTTTCATAGCCTCTGTTGATGTAGAATCCATTTTTGCCATCACCTGAATAATCTGTCCTGTTGGTGGGAGGCCAGGTTGAATCTTCTGCCAGCTTTTTTTGCCAGGACCTATATTGACTTTTAGAGTAAAATCCAAATTCTTTTTTGATCAACAGCCAGAGCTCACGATTTTGAAGGATGGCATCCTGAAAGATCAGGTGGGAGAAACAATCAATTCACGGTGCAGGTCCCCTGCAGCCAGGCCGCTGGCCACCGCAGCCCGCTTCCTTTCCCCAGACCTTCCTCTGAGGTGCACTCATTGCTGCTGTGTCCACCTCTCCTTTCCCAAGTCCTGGAATTCTTCCCTTAAGAAGCAAGAGGGTGCTTGGGTTCACAGAAATCTGCCAAAAGCTTCCAGTATTTCCTTTCCACACATTCCTGGTTAAGTCCTGGCTAATGATTTTCTTAGACTGATTTTACCCTCAGACGGAAATGGTAATAATAATGTGCTCAAAATGAAGAAAAGTTACCATTAGCCCTGCTACCTGCCACCTGCCATGTAGAAGGTGCCAAATAAGTGTTTATTGAATACATGGTTGAGCTCTAGAAATCAAATGGTTATTGGTTTTCATTTTTGAGAACTTTCTTTTGTTCACATGTCTACACAATTTTTATCAACTTATAGTAATGAAATTGGTCAAATTTTGAATCCCACTTTTATTTATACTAAGCTTTCTGTCGTAAACAATTTTTATGTAGCTGTAGCCTTTTAAAAATGTTATTATGATAACATAGGTACAATATGATTAATAATCATTTTAGTGACTGTTTAGCATTTCCTCAAATTGCTATGTAGCTATTTAAACAAACAGCATCTCAACAACACTTAAGTTGAATGTACTATTTTGCCACTATAGATAATATTATGCTAAGTGCCTTCATACTTGTAGTATTTTTCTCTTCTTTTGGGTTATTAAAACATATAGTTTCAAAAATGGAATCCCTGAGTTAAAGAATATGAGATATATTACACATATTGTATACAATGAGGTATGTATGTATTTAAAACTTGGTTGATCCTTTTTCCAAAAAGTCTTAAAGCACATGAGTTAAAAAAAGAACTCCTCTTTTACAAAGATAGCACTTGAGCCTCTTACCAAGTGGATAAAGTCATTTAGTGACACTGAATAGAAAAGAAATACAGTTAAGGGAAAGACTTTCAAGAATAGGAATTGACTACAATGAGCGATGGCTTCTCCCCGTTCTTAGGGAAACCTCCAGAAGGCATTCTTCACTCTAAAAAGTCTCATTGAGTTTTAGGATTGGAAGGTCACCTTGTCTAGTCTTTACTAGATTGTTGAGAATATTAGAAAAGTGCAATACAGTGCATTCATGGAAGCAAAACATTAATTCATGTTTTGTTTTCTATGCAGAAGATACCAAGAGAATTTCTATGCAGATCTGAAATAATTCTAAATCATTCTCCAAAAAATTTTCCTCCCAAAGAATATGTACCATTTTTATAAACCCTTAATGACTGTCATTTTGAGGGATCAAAGTGGTTGCTATAGAAAATAAGCATCTATTGAAAATGACATTCTTAATTTGTCTTCCTAGAAAAAATATAGAGATTACTTTACCTCTACAAAGAAAGCCACACAGAATTGGGTGAGGGCTACCACCAAAATTAAAACCCTCCATGATGTTATGGTTGGGATGAACTGTTGAAAAACAAATAACATTATTGTATTTTACATACTTTACACTTTGAAAAAAGACCATATTATTTAATTTATATTTTCATAATAATTCTCTGAGCTTAGATGTGGGCATTACTTTGTCCCTTTACAGATAATACAACTGAAGGATCCAAAGCTGGTAAGTAAATGGCAGAGCCAGAATTCAAAGAAGAATGGACTACTTCTTGGCCTCTGTACCCTTGACAACCTAACGGTGTCTATTAAGAAATGTGGGCCGGGCGCGGTGGCTCAAGCCTGTAATCCCAGCACTTTGGGAGGCCGAGGCGGGTGGATCACGAGGTCAAGAGATCGAGACCATCCTGGTCAACATGGTGAAACCCCATCTCTACTAAAAATACAAAAAATTAGCTGGGCATGGTGGCACGTGCCTGTAATCCCAGCTACTCAGGAGGCTGAGGCAGAATTGCCTGAACCCAGGAGGCGGAGGTTGCGGTGAGCCGAGATCGTGCCATTGCACTCCAGCCTGGGTAACAAGAGCGAAACTCCGTCTCAAAAAATAAAAAAAGAAAAAAAAAAGAAATGTGCCCTGAGTCACAAATATGAGACAGGACATTTTGGAGGCTATGTGTGTCTCTTCATTTTTATCTTTTCAGACAGAGAGAAGAAGGCTAAGATTAAATCATTCATCAGATAATATTAATACTTCTAATTCTCCAAAAGCAAATCCTACCTGGATTTTATTCTTTAAGGAGGACAGGGAAATGTAAGTATGTTTTGATTAAGACTAGATGCAGGTTGCTTCTGGCCCTATATCTGATGGCTAAATGAAAGTTGAATGAACTGTCCAAACCCACCAGTTTTTAAAATTTAAGGGTACACATTGATCATTAAACAGACTTATTTGAAGTGTGAGAGCCACAGCTTCCCACAGCTGCATCCATAGCAAAAGGCTAATTACACAGCCTTTTTTTCTGAGACCCCATCCAAGAGTAGAATATTTATGGCTGAGTATGTGTGGGACTGAACTCCCTTGAGAACAAAAACCACAGAACCTCCATAGTATCTAAATGCTCATCCTTAATTCTCACCCCTATCCTGATATGGGTTATTTCAAAATCATACTTTGTCATTTTTTTTCATCAAGTGGAGAGAATATTTATCAAGTGAAATACCACAAACTGTAAAGAGTTGTTTGGATTAAAGGGTTGTTTGGGAAAGCTGGGTCATATTCTAGCAGAGTACCTGGCTCTTTTTCTCACAGCTGCCACCACTCTGATCCAGGAGAACTGTTCTTCATCCCTTGACCTGGAAGGGCCTAGATTTTGAATTATTTGTTTATTTATTTAATTTTGAGATGGAGTCTCGCTCTTCTCCCAGGCTGGAGTGCAGTGGCATGGTCTCAGCTCACGGCAACATCCGCTTCTCAGGTTGAAACCATTCTCCTGCCTTAGCCTCCAAGTAGCTTGGATTACAGGCACCCGCCACCATGCCCAGCTAATTTTTATATTTTAAGTAGAGATGGGGTTTCACCATGTTGGTTGGGCTGGTCTCCAACTCCTGACCTCAAGTGATCCACCCACCTTGGCCTCCTAGAGTGCTGAGATCACAGGCATGAGCCACCGTGCCTGATCCTGGAATTATTTATGTATGCAATGGTCTTCTCTCCGCTTCTAAACTACTTGAGAGCACTGACCACATCTTATTTATCTTTGTAACTCTGCTATCAGACTCACTTTGGAGCTTCATATTTGAGAAATAAATGATGACTTGGGATTTCATTTCCTAATTGCTCCTCTCTCCTCTCACATGTAGTCTTCCTGCCATCATCTAATTAATCTGTCTTCTCAGTGCCCTGCTGAGAAGCCTGCTCAGATAGCTTCATTCACTCCCTGTTGCTCTTGGCATAAAGTCTAAACTTCTCTAGCTGACTTCATCCATCCATGTCTTCTTTTATTATTCATTTTTGTTCATACTCCACAGCCCATGGCCTCAGTTTTAGTCAGTCTTCTAGGGCTTGGGGAAGCCTTGCTTTTGATTTCTATCTATGCCACCCTATATTCATTTGCATTTCTAAGAGGAAAGAAGCTCTTTCAGTAGTCTCTGCTTCTTAGGCTGTCCTTGTTGGGAATATCCCTACCTCCTACCTAGCAAAATCTAGCCTATCTTCTTCAAGTATAGATAGCCTCAGATAGCACTCAAGTATTTCTCATCTTCACAAAAATCTATGACTTGGAGGTCAGGAGCCAACTCTTCTCTTTCTTTTATTTCTCTCACAATACTGGGTTCAAGAATTAGTTCAATAACCTCTTAATGAATTAGATTTAAACCAGGGCATCCTGGATCAAATGTTATCTACTGATACAAAACTTCATGTAGTCAATGTCTGACAAAACATAACTGTCTTATAAGTCTACTTTTTCTTTCCCTTTGTAACTACATTATAAAGGAATTCTACCGTATGGTTTATCTTTTTGAAAATTGAACTTGGAGAATTATTGTATTATTGCATTAATTTTATTGTATTAATATGGCATGATAAAAAAGTATTTATACTATTTCAGGTATGTACAGGATAAATGTACCCAATAACACTAACAATATGAAAAACATTAGAAGACCGTATAGGTGAAATACATATATGTTATTTGCCCTTCTAGTATATAGAAATAGCATCACAGTATTTGGTGGTTAAAGAGAATACGGTAATAATTGACTTGTGAATTACAATGACTACATGGTCCATGTACATGAGTCATGCCAGATGTGCAAATGAATGCCACTTACCTCCATTCCATGGTATATAACTTGAAAGTCAGAAAACAGAATGAAAATTGTGAGGCCCAAGGCAGCTAGCAGCAGAAATGAAAATACATCTGAGGAAATACCAAACATTATTTTTAGATGTTAAAAGAATGTTTCATATAATTTGGCAAACATTGCAGAATCAATTATCTTTGTTGGGCAAATACCAGATATATCTTCAGATGTTTTGATATATCCTCATATGTTTTGAAATATGCTCTAATGCTTATAAAATGAAGGTAATATCTTAGAATCTTCCCTTGAAAGTCTGGATGTAGAAGACTGTTAATCAAATGTTTCACAGTAACCTCCACAGAGGAGTTTCCTTGGTGTACTATCACTGCATGTCTAGTGAGTTGTGCCTGCATGGGACAAACAGTCAGTCCTCTTGGCACCATCTAATTCTTCCTCGTTGCCTAAAGTTCACGGGTCCTGTATGACATTCAAGGCCTTCCACAATCTGGTCCCAATCAGCGTTTCTAACCTGATCTCTGACTACTTTTCCTTATGGGCAATAGGAAAGGTAGATCATAAAACCTCCAGCTTCCATGGAGGCCCAACACTTTCCAGCTTCTGTGTCTTTTTTTTAAAAAATGCCCAGTGTACATAATATTCTTTCTGTCTTGTCATGCTCCAATTTTTCTTAAATAACCCAGTTAAAATACCACTTCCTTTTCAAAGACTAATACTCCCTTACAAAACCTTATTTACTATAGCATGTATCAAACTCTGCTTTCCATGATCTTAAGTCATGTATCAACTAAACTGTGACCATTTGAAAGTGGCTTTTTCTCTGGTTCTCAGGAACTCGGTTTTGAAAAAGTAAATGAGAAATTAGCATGTACATCTGTTGTTGCATTCCTTTTTTCCAACCTGCCCAAACTGTTTTAATTTTGGGAACTAAACTTCCCAGGATGCACTGTGCCAACATCGCTGGTCTTATTCTCAACCTCACCCACTCCTCTGTCAGAGCATTTAGCAGAGCACTTTAGAGATGGTATCTTGGAAATGATATTTTTAAATAGAATTATCACCTTCAGGCCCAAACAATGGCATTTAATCAGTGTCACCATGATACAAATGATTCTGATAATCCTATAAAGTTATAAATAAACGAACGAACTAGGTTTTCTCTTACACTCTACCGTGTTTATTCAATGTTGGTGGTCTACTCTCCCCACTCCCAACTCTCTATAGGCCTACACCAACCAGAAATCTCAGGCAACTGCCCCTTGACAGCAGACCCTATTTTTGAAGTGAACAGAGTTGTGTTTTCATCCTTGAGCACCTACACCTACCCTCAATATTTATTCATGTATATAAATAAATGCAGCACCTCTCAGAAGTGCTTGGGAAGGGTATGAGGCAGAGAGAAGAAAAGTAGGAATTACATCTCTCCAAATAAGGCAATCTAAATGGCCTGGTGATAAGATCCCAGGAAATGGCTCTGCGGATTTTTCATTTACTTCATGGATTTGGAGTCCCAGGGAGCCAGAAGCTGGGAAGAAGAGGGTCCCTGAAAGGTCTGTTCTGATGAAGTCCTGGACCTCACTAGCAACTGGGGCTGCATGGTATGCACATCAGTGTCTAATGGTCTAAAAAGCAGGCCTCTCCTGTGCACAAGTGAGCAGTGTAGAGACAAAAAAAATGTTATAAGGCCACCTTTTTAAATTCAGCTTCGATTGAAAAGATGTAATAAAGAGTTGAATGTTGGCTCTTGGTTAGCTGCTGCTGCTGAGGAAACGTGAAAGTCTAGGGCTCTGTTAATGCAGGTGCTTTAGGAAAGCAAGTCCTGTGTAAGCCATTATACTTTATTTTCAGATAAGGTTAGTAAATGTTCACACTTGTTTCCAGAAAAGTTAAGCCTCTACTTTTTCCATATCTTGTCATCATAAAGTTGAGCTTCTGTCAAAGGCTGTTAAAAACAGCAAAGATTTTTCTGTTCTATCCAAATAAATTTGTTCATATATTTTAATAGTAGTTCCAAAGGCTTTTGACTTATAACCTGAGAGTATATGTTTGTTATATTACATTTGTTAGCATGTCTGTATGCTAAAATGTGAAATATTTTACATTTAAAATTATCAAGTTATGTTTGGTATAGGGGTTTGAGTTTACCCAGAAGCTTTAAGTCACTATGAGGTAACTAATCTACCTCTAATTCACTCAATTCATGTAAAAGGACTTTGCAGTTACTATTAAAATTAAAGTACTAGCCAACAAATATATCCTGCTTGTAAAATACATTTATAACTAAAAAAAATTAATGTATAACACTATACATTTCCTGTGTATTAGTGATAAACAGAAAATATAATGGGAAAGTCATTCACAATGTAAGTAAAAATATAAAATACAAAGGATTAGTTTTTTAAATAAACGTGCAGGTAGGATTTGTAATGGAGAAAACAACAAATATTTACTAAGAGGCATTAAAAAAAAAGCAAGAATAAATGGGGAGACATGACGCATTCCTAAATGGGAAGATTGAATTATATACACATGTAAATTATTCCCAGAGTATCAACATCCCAAAGGGAACTTTTTAAAAGCCTGGCAATTTATTCTAGAGTTTATCTTGAAGAATGAACGAGAAAGAAAGAAACACATTTTTAAAAATGAAGAATAATGCGGACACACTGATCTTACCACTTGTTAAATGAAACATTATGAAACTATAAGTTTTAAAGTATCGTGGTAAATCAAAAATAGACTGACATGTTAAAAACAGAAAAGATAGTCTGGAAACTATATATACATATATATACAAACATAATACATAATATAAATGATGTACATAAAAACATATGAAGATAGTTATGATAAAGATAGTATATTCAGTGGAAAAGTAATTAAATGAATATTAAAAACTAAAAAGTCAACAAAAGCTGCTGGAAAAACTGGTTGGCTAGTTGGAGAAACTTGTTTTAATCCCTACCTCAAACTTTACACCAAAATTAACATTAGATTTTAGAAGCATCAAAAGAAACTTTAAAACTAAACATGATAATCTATCCTATTTTATAATTAGAAAAAACCTTCTGTGCATAAAGACAATGGAAAAAAATCATGAAAAATAAATAGCTTTTACAAATAAGTGAGAAACATAACAGCAATCCAACAGAAAAAGATAAGTTTAAAAATGTAAACACAATTCACAGAAGAAATTGCTAACAACATGGAAATATGTTTCTCTTCACTGGTGATCACAGAAATGCAAACTAAAACCAAATGAGACACTATTTTCTAAAATCTTATCAGATCAGCACAGATTTTGTTTGTTTAACTAGTACTTCATGTTGGATATACTATTAAGAAGCATACCCTCTCAAAAACAACTGATAGGAGTTAAAATCAGTACAAATTTTCTAGAAGGCAACTTTAAATTGTGTATTCAAGGCTTTGAGATTTTCACATTATTCCACCAGTTAATTGAATTTTGTTATCCTAACGAAATAAGAGGCTAAGTCAAAGTTATCCACACAAGTATATTTTTACAGTATTATTTACAATACTGAGCCAATTGCACGATACACAGGGTGACCATCTTTGTCATGCAATATCTGGATAGGTATCATGTATGTAGTTTGCCTTGACATTCTCTGTTTAAGCCTGGCATAATTATTGGTAGTATCTCACTTCACTCCTAAAGAGTGTCCCAGTCTGGTCAATATTGATGGGGCATATTCTCTGGCTTCTTTGGCTTGAGGATTTTTTTTTTTTTTTTTTTTTGAGACACAGTCCTGCTCTGTCCCCCGGGCTGGAATGTAGTGGTGTGATCCTGGCTCACTGCAGCTTCAACCTCCTAGGCTCAAGCAATCCTCTCACCTCAGCCTCCCCAAGTAGCTGGGACTACAGGTAAGAGCCACCATGCCCAGCTAATTTATAAAAGTTTTATTTAAGAGATAGGTTCTCAAACTCTTGAGCTCAAGTGATCCTCCCACCTCAGCCTCCCAAAGTGCTGGGATTACAGGAGTGATCCACCACTCCCAGCCTTAGCCTGAGGATCTTAATTGTAGCTTTGAAGGGTATTTTTTTTTAACTTTACTTAAATTAATATACTGGAGAAGTAAATAAGAATTTTTGAGTCCCTTTTACAAGTGCCAGACCCTTTACATAAATTGTGCTGGGCCCATTCCATAAAATGCTTTGTTCTTCTCTCAGGATTTAACAAATTAAGGATACTCCCTCCCATTCTCCAGGTGAGGAAATAAGGTTACAGAATGGCTAGAGTAGCTTGCCACGTTACAAGTCTAAGGAAGTCAATTTGCATTTGAATTGGTTAGAAAGGCTTTTATAAAATATGTTGACATATATGTATGTGTTTAAAATGATTCTTGATGACTCACAATAGGACAAGACTCGTGACAGTTAAATAACGTCTGTGCTTATCTGCAAATGAGCAGATTTCTGCCATGGGCTCTACCAACTATGACAACTGCATTCAACAATTTTAGAGTCATGCAATTGTTTCTTTCTCAGCCCATCATTTCACCCGTGAGGTGCAACTCTAAGGTGAGAAAAGGAATGGGAAAATATTCAGAAAGAAAAATCAAACTTTGTATACTTACAGTTTGTATAGATGGGTTTTCGAAATGGCTTTCCTTTAGAAAAGATAAATGCTACTGTGATACAGTTGATGGTGGTGATCGGCCACAGTGTGGTACTCTCAAAACTTAAAATTGAGCCAGGAATCAGAGTTGCATTTCCAGTCCAGTTTCTTTCCAAACTCATATTTGTTGAAAAATTACTTTGGTTGGCCAGAAAACACTCACTACAAAAGAATCACCAGTGTTTATGAAACATCTTATTCAATTTTTATCCATTAGGTGAAAAAAACTAGTTTAATCACTACCATGGGATTTTAGCTTTCAAACCATGTCAGCCAATAACTACCAAGACCTATTTTGTTCACCTCTTGCTATGACAAAGCAGTAATAAAATTCACAGGAAGTCAAGATTGTTCTTTGTCTAGCACTTCATTTAGAACAAGTGATCTACCTTGAAAGGGCCTGGATGACAATTTTTTTATGAATTCCTCTCAATTCAAAGAGTAAATATACCAAGTCAATTAAGAGTGTGTGTGTGTGTGTGTGTGTGTGTGTGTGTGTGTGTGTGTGTGTTGTTCTCTCTTTCGTGGACTAAGCAAGACTCCTAACTTGGCTTTTGAGTTTGAGTTTCCCACTCCAATTTTCTTCCCTCACATAGCTAAAGGATCTTCCTAAAAATCTAAACATGACAATCTCCTGCTTATAAGGGGTCTACGACTCTATTTTGCTGGTAAATTAAGCTCAAACTTCTCCAATTGGCTTATAAGATCTTTGCATCCTTGTCTCAATCTACCTTTTCAGTCTAACCTTTGTCACCTCTCTCATACTTTATACACTCCAAACACAGGATTATTACCTGTTCCCCACATATCACAATTTGCATACCTGTTGGGTTGGATGTACTATTGCCTTTAATGAGATGTAACATCCTTCAAACATCTCTGCATCTGAAGTACCTTTACTTTTGCTGGCAAGTGGAACTAGTGCCCACAAAAGTAGCAACATTTTAAAAATGTTATCTCAGTTCAAGGCAACAGCACATGTAAATAAAGAAATGCAAAACAATTACTTTTGCAAGCTCACTGTTTGCATTTCTTTATTTACATAATTTCGTTTTACATCTTTGGGATGTGAGTTCCTAGAATATGGGATTTTTCTTGTGGTTTTGTGTTTTGGTTTTACTCAAAATTTACAATAAATTTTTGGCACCTAGCACAGTGAGGTCACATCATATCTACTCAAAAAAATATCTGTTCAAGATAGGACCTTTCCTGGTCCTGACTGATCTATTTGCAATGTTCTTTTATTTTCAATAATCACACCTATAAATTAGTTTCCACCAGCATTCTTGTTCAGCTTGAAACTTTTAAACCGCTATTGTAACTGTTTATAAGTAAGATTCATTTTCTAACTGTAAACTCAAATGCAAGACTTAATGCTTATTATCCTGGGCCCCCTGTAGTCTAGAAATGTGCATTGCACGTACAGGCATACCTTGTTTTATTGTTTCACTTTATTGTGCTTCCCAGATACTGTGTTTTTTACAAATTGAAGGTTTATGACAACCTTGCATCTAGCAAGTCTATTGGCATCATTTTTTAATAGTATGTGCTCCCTCTGACTCTGTGTCACATTTTGGTCATTCTTGCAATATTTTAAACTTTTTGAAATAGTTACTACCCCTATTACTGTGATCAGTGATCAGTGATCTTTGGTGTTTCCATTATAATTGTTTTGAGATGCCAAGATGCCATGAACTGTGCCTTAAGAATGCAAATTTAATAAATAAATATTGTGTGTGTCTGACTGCTTCACCAACTGACTGTTTCCATATCTCTCTTCCTCTCCTGGGGCCTCCCTGTTTCTTGAGAGAAAATAATATTGAAATCTGTTCAATTAATAACACCACAGTGGCCTCTAAGTGTTCAAGTGAAACGAAGAGTCTCATGTCCCTCTCTTTAAATAAAGAACTAGAAATGGTTAAGCTTAGTGAGGTGTGGAATGCATGTCAAAAGCCAAGATAGGCCAAAAAGCTAGATCTCTTGCAACAACAGTTAGCCAAGCTGTGAATGCAAAGTAAGAGTTCTTGAAGGAAATTAAAAGTGTCATTCCAGTGAACACATGAATGATAAGGAAGTAACAGGGTCTCATTGCTGATATGAAGAAAGTTTCAGTGGTCTGGATAGTGGATCAAACCAGCTACAACATTCCTTTAAGCTAAAGCCTAATCCAGAGCAAGGCCCTAACTCCCTTCAATTATTGAAGGCTGAGAGAGGTGAGGAAGCTACAGATGAAAAGTTTGAACTGGCAAGATATTGGTTCATAAGACAGACAAAGAAGGTGTCTCCATATGTAAAAGTTCAAGATGAAACAGCAAGTCTTGATGTAGCAGTTGCAGCAAGTTATCCAGAAGATTTAACTAAGACAATTAATGAAGGTGACTATACTAAACAGCTTTCAGTGGAAATGAAACAGCCTTCTATTGGAAGAAGATGTCTTATAGGACTTTAATAACTGGAGAGTAGTCAATAACTGGCTTCAAGACTCCAAAGGAGAAGCTGTCTCTCTTATTAGGGACTAATGCACCTGGTGAATTTACGTTGAAGCCAATAGTCATTTGCTATCCTGAAAATCCTAGGGCCCTTGAGAATTATGCTAACTCGACTTTGCCTGATGCTCTAGAAATGGAACAAAGCCTGGATGACAGCACATCTGTTTACAGCATGGTTTACTGAATATTTTAAGCCCGCTGTTCAGACCTACTGCTCAGAAAAAAAAAGACTCCTTTCAAAATATTACCGTTTATTGACAGTGCACCTGGTTACCCTCCAAGAACACTGATGGAGATGTATAAAGAAATTTATATTTTCATGCCTGCTAATATGCATCTATTCTGTAGCCCACGGATCAAAGAGTAATTTCAAATTTTGAGTCTTATTTTTTAAGAAATACACTTTGTAAGACTATAGCTGACATAGAGAATGATTCCTTTATTGGATCTGGGCAAAGCAAATTGAAAACCTTCTGGAAAGAATTCACCATTCTAGATGCCATTAAAAACATTCATGATTCATGGGGGAAGGTAAAAACATCGACATTAACAGAAGTTTGGAAGAAGTTGATTCAACTCTCATGGATGACTGTTTGGGGTTCAAGACTTTGGTCGAGGATATAACTGTAGATACGGTGGAAATAGCAAGAGAACTGGAATTAGAAGTGGAGCCTGAAGATGTGATTGAATTGCTACAATCTCATGTTAAAATTTGAATGGATGAAGTGTTGCTTCATACGGATGAGCAAAGAAAGTGGTTTTTTGAGATGGAATCTGCTCCTGGTGAAGACGTTGTAAACATTGTTGAAATGCAAACAAAGGATAGAAGATATTATATAAACTTAGTAGGCAAACCATCAGCAGGGCTTGCGAGAACTGACTCCAATTTTGAAAGCACTGAGACGGAATAATATGCTATTAAACAGCATCACTTGCTAGAGAGAAATATGAAAGGAACTCAGTCAATGAGGCAAACTTCACTGTTGTCTTATTTTAAGAAATTGTCACAGCTACCCCAGCCTTCAACAACCAATACCTCAATCAGTCAGCAGCCACCCAGCTTGAAGTAAGACTCTCCACCAGCAAAAAGATTATGACTTGCTGATGGCTCAGATGATCATTAGCATTTTTTAGCAATAAATTATTTTAAAATTAAGGCATGTACTTTTTTAGACACAATGCTGTTGCACACCTGATAGACTACAGTATAGTGTCAACATGATTTTATGTGGACTGGGAAACCAAAACGTCATGTGACTTGCTTTATTGCAATATTCACTTTATTGTGGTAGTCTGGAGCCAAACTCACAGAATCTCAGAGGTAGGCCTATAATAGCTGTTCTATAGTCACAAGGCATTTTTACACAAAGAGGAGCAGACAGACTAGATGGCCTGAATTACAGAGTTTAAAACCAAAGAGTATCTAGTCCGATATACTTACATTACAGGTAATAAAGTTGAAGGCTAGGATGGCACATCTAGTGATAGAGTCAGGAATTCTTAGAATTCCTGATTTCCCATCCATCCTCCTTTGGCTACAACATATTGTCTTCTAGGTTCAGTCAAAACTTGAGTTCTCTGCATATATGCACTCCAGTTTTGGAAAAAATTTAGTTTTGAAACATTATGAGATTCTATATTCCTAGTTACACTTTCTCATTTGCTAGTTTTCAATCTGTGTTTTACTGATATCTGGTGCTCTGTGGAGTGAGGGGCAGTTTGCACATGTCCTGTCTCAAAGAGAGCAGCTCTTTTCCTGCCTTTTCTTTTACCAGCAGAAAGGCTTTGTCAGCAAAATAAAGCTTGAGCCATCGGCACTATAGCCTACCTCAAAATATTAAAGCCCAGAGGGGTAAAGAGACTTGTCCTGAATCTAATGTTCCAATTCGATCAGAACAATGATACCTACCATCAACTAACATTTTAACTTTAACATTCATTTGAAAAAAAAAAAATAAGCAAATCTCTCTTGTATGTCTGTATCAGGGGCCTGCAAACTACAGCCCACAGGCCAAATCTGATTCATCACCTGATTTTGTAGATAATGTTTTATTAGGCAACCACACCCACTTGTTTACCTATTGTCTGTGGATGCTTTTTTTTTTTTTTAAGATGGAGTCTGGCTCTGTCACCCAGGCTGGAGTCAGTGGCGCATCTTGGTTCACTGCAACCTCTGCCTTCCGGGTTCAAGCAGTTCTTCAGTCTCAGTGGGACCAAAAGTACACATCACGATGCCTAGCTAATTTTTGTATTTTTAGTAGAGACAAGGTTTCACCATATTGGCCAGGCTGGTCTTGAACTCTTGACCTTGTGATCTGCCCACCTCAGTCTCCCAAAGTGCTGGGATTATAGGCATGAGCCACTGTGCTAAGCCCTGTGGCTGCTTTTGTGCTGCAACAGTGGAGTTGACTAGCTGCAACAAAGGCCATATAGTCCAGAAAGCCTATTTCCTATCTGGTCCTCTGCAAGAAATGTTTGCCAACCCCTGGTCTATAAAATATACAAACTACCAGGGAAGTCATATATTCATTCAGTCAACCAGTTGTTAGAGCTATACATTAACAACCAATGTGACAGATCTCTTCCCACCACTCCATCCCCCCAGTAGTCCATGGATTCACTGTGTTCTGTCCTATCATTTGAGTTTTGCAGCGTGGAGACAAAATTTTATTAATTAAAAGTTTTAGGATATATGTTCAAGCCAAGTTATGCAATGTCATTGGATATTCATTAAATCACCTTTTGAAAGGAGCACTAAGAAAATGAACTTACCTGTATTGGTAGACCTCACAATACCAAGGCTGCTGCTTCACATAGAGAAATGCACAGATCTGCACAATGCAGGAGAAACAGGAATTGAAAAATACTGACAGCAGTAAAGGAGGAGAAAGGAGCTGTCCTGCTGGTCTATATGGAGCCAGCTTTGGGTAGGCATGGGTTGAACTCACTGAAAGACAAATGCATTTTTTCCCATTACAATTTTATCATTGAGAATAAAAGGTTGAGACGCATATTATCCTGAGTCTGGCATTGGGATTCAGAATAAGCAAACATGAACGGAAGATTTACACCTAGGTAAACACATTGACTGGTTGCACATCCAATTCTACCAGTCTTTAACTTTTCCACGCTCTGTCTTCAACTTCAGAAGTAAAAAATAGTGGGTTAGAAAGTTATGTAATCAATATATTTACCATATCGCATGGTGCAAATATTTTCTCCATAACCAGACTGACCAGAAATTGTGTGTAAAAGAGGGAAATGGCCTTCCGCATGAGATAAGCAGTACTAATATTATGTGTCAGTGACGACAGGAAAGTGGAGAGTTAGAATGAGGAGAATAAGGAGGAATATAGCTAATTCATCTTCATATGCTGGATAACTTTAAAAAATACTCTGTTATTTATTCAGCCAACTTTCTCTGAGCATGTCAATGTGCCAGGCACTATGATAGATGCAATGAGAGGCTAAGCTCGTTAGCTATGGGAGGACAAGCATAAAGACTGCAAAGCCTCAGTCCTAGTGTAATCTTACGAGGTCAACTGTGAGGTGAATAAATGGAAGGCAAATGGAAACAGTAAGAATGGAAAGAAGAAGAGAGACAAGGTGGCCACCTGGAAATAAAAAAAGTGACCTCCTTTTTACCGTTAGTGTTCTAGGCCTCCTCAGACCCAGGTGCTTTCGAGTTTCAGCTTTTAGATTATTTGAGAATTATATTCTTAAAGAAACCCTCCCTCTATTTTCTTGATCTAGTTTGAGGAGCTCTCATTGAAGAGGATAGAGATGTGGCAAAACAAGCTCCCTTAAAGATGCCATGATACAAAATAGAGTCAAATTGGACTTCCAGACATGCATTGCCCAATCAACATCCCTCCTAACTTCATCTTATTTTTTTTTAGATTTTCTCTGTAATGCGTTATATTTTGTCTCTGTATGTTGCCTTAAAAGCTTGTGGGAACAAGGCAGGGTGTGTATAGATAAGTAAGTAAATAAATTAAATATGTGATGGTATTGTCTCTTTCCAGAACTATTTCAGAGTTAAGTCCAAAAGCTTTAACCTGGAAATTTGGACATGTAAGAAGCCTTGATGAAAATACAAATACTCTTTGATTTACAATTGAGTTATTTTCTGATAAACCCGTTGTAATTTGAAACCTTTTTTTTTTTTTTTACAGAGTCTCGCCCTGTTGCCCAGGCTGGAATGCAGTGGTGCAATCTCAGCTCACTGCAACCTCTGCCTTCCGGGTTCCAGTGATTCTGCTGCCTCACTCTCCCGAGCAGCTGAGACTACACATCACACACCACCACGCCCAGCTAATTTTTGTATTTTTTAGTAGAGACAGGGTTTCACCATATTGGCCAGGCTGATCTCGAACTCCTGACCTCATGATTCACCCACCTTAGCCTCCCAAAGTGCTGGGATTATAGGCATGAGCCACTGTGCCCAGTCAATTGAAAACATTTTTAAGTTGAAACTGCATTTATGCTGTACACCTAACCTACCCAGTACCATAGTTGAGCCTAGCCTACATCAAACATGCTCGCAACACGTAATTAGACTACAACTGAGCAAAATCATCTGGCTACACAGTACAATGGAGAGTATCTGTTGTTTAACCTCATGATTGCTGGCCTGGTGAAGAGATGCAGCTTGCTGCCACTGCTCAGCATCCTAAGAGGGTATCATGCCACTGTCTTCTGAATGCACATCACTTTCGCACCATTGTAAAGTCCAAAACCATAAGTCAAACCATCATAAATCAGGGTCAGTGGTGATTTTACATTGATCATCAATTGTTGATGACTCCTAAAGGCTGCAGATAAATGTCCACAGTTCTCAGATCAGCAGTCAAGATTCTCTGTGGTTTGGCCCAATTCACTTTTTCAATTTTTATCTCCTCCTGTTTCTTTTCACATACACTGCAGTGTGGTCACAGTAAAAACTCATAGCTCCTATTTATCAGCTTTCTCTTGTTCATGCTGTTTCCTTCTACTTTAAATGCTCTTCTTTTAGCAAAAGATATTTGAAACTTATCCATCCTTCCCATCTTGATGTGAATGCTTCTTTTTTTCATGCATCCATGCCTAGTCTCCTCCTCCATTCTCCACTGCTGTCTTCTCCTGAACCCCAGATTATCAGAAACAATCTCTTCTTTCTCTGAACTCCCAAAACATCTGCTGTTTTCTGCTACTCACTACTTTCAACTTGCATCTTATTTGTTGATATATGTGAATCCCCCACTAAACTCTAAACTTGAACAATCAGCCTTCTCATGCCTCAGGAACCTATGTGGCTAATGCATAGTGAGAGATCAACATTTGTATAAGGGAATGTTGAATGGGGCTTTTCTTGTCTAGAGAATTTTGCTGAGCCTTATATTTGAGGATAATGAATTGCAAGTGACAATTTATTGTGAAGTGAGATTATCACCGTATCTCCATAGTATCTGGCAAGAGAGATCCATATTGGTTATTCAGCTACAAGCATGCCTGTTCCCGCCCCATTCGCTGAATGCAGTCTGTGTAAGAGAAAACTTATGGAGACTACCAAGCAATTCTTTAAAGGCAGTTGTTAGGAGCAGTATAAACTGTGGTCTTCTTCTCAGCTGCACTGCAGCCCCACGAAGGGAAGTCGTAATAGCCATTGTTGGAGAGAGTGGAAGTGGTTTTAAGAGAGGATACTGGCCTTGCTCACTCACCTTCACGGTAATAGCAGAGGGAAAGGGCAGGCAGCAGTGAGGGCAAGCTACTCATTTACTGTCTGGTAGGTCAAGTAGAAGCCATGGAAATTAGCCAGGCTAGAACTAGCTATCCTGAAGGGGTTTATCTATGTGGCAGCCTGCTGGGGTTGGAGGGCCCAGCAGTAGAAAAGGGCTTCATGGTATGTGCCATTAGGAGGCAGCTGCAGAAAGGAATCTTGAGAGGCAGAGGGAGAGAGCACCACCATGTCAGGGCATGGTCTAGTCCAGACCAATCGACAGGGAATCTCCGATGAATTCACCAATGAACCCTATGCCTATTGCCTGAATGTAGCTGCCTGCCATGTTTGAGGGCATTTGACAGGAGAGCACTACATACTCCTACTTAAGTAAAAAGTCCTTTGCCTAGATTTTCTTCTAGGGTTTTTATAGTTTTGGGTTTTACATTTAAGTCTTTAATCCATCTTGAGTTAATTTTGTGTAAGGTGTAAGGAAGGGCTCCAGTTTCAATTTTCTGCTTATGGCTAGCCTGTTCTCCCAGCACCACTTATTAAATAGGAAATCCTTTCCCCATTGTTTGTTTTTGTCAGACTTGCCAAGGATCAGATGACATGTGTGGTCTTAGTTCTGAGTTCTCTATTCTGTTGATCTCTGTGTCTGTTTTTATGTCAGTACCATGCTATTTTGGTTACTGTTACCCTGTAGTATAGTTTGAAGTAAGGTAACATGATGCCTCCAGCTTTGTTCTTTTTGCTTTGGATTGTCTTGGCCATTCATGCTCTTTTTTTGTTCCATATGAATTTTGAAATAGTTTCTTCTAATTCTATAAAGAATATCAGTGGTAGTTTAATGGGAATACCATAGAACCTATAAATTACTTTGGGCAGTATGGACATTTTCGTGATATTGATTCTTCCTATCCATGAGCATGGAGTGTTTTCCCATTTGTTCCTCAGTAAACTAATGCAAGATCAGAAAACCAAGCACTCCACATTCTCACTTATAAGTGGAGCTGAATGATAAGAACACATGGACACATGCCAGGGGACAGCACACACTGGGGCCCGTTGGGGAGGGCAAGGGGGAAGGAGAGCAACAGGAAGGCAAGCTAATGGACGCTGGGCCTAATACCTAGGTGACGGGTTGATCTATGCAGCAAACCACCATGGCACACGTTTACCTATTAACAAACTTGTACATCCTGCACATGTACCCTGGAACTTAAAATAAAATTTGCAGTAGCAAAAAAAAGAGCTTAAAAATAAGTCCTTTGCTCTTGTTGCTCTTCTTCCCCAGAAGCAGGGGTGGAGAGTAGGTGACTCAGGGAAGTGAAGAAGAGACCACGGCCTTCTCATCTACTGCTTGCCCAAAGCCCATAGGTCAGCCTTGATCTAAGGGAGGAAAAACTTTGAATTGGATGAAAACGTGAAATAATAATTATAATACCTGGACTTTTCATTTCTAAGGATAAGCTCATCTTAATACTTAGACTTGACCAGAAAATGATCAGCCTGTGGGATGAGTAAGCTTGCAGAGATGCAAAAACAATAGGATGTTTGCAGGTAGAGGGTAAAAAACAAACAAACAAGCATAGCTGGTTTCTGCCTCTACTCTCTCCTTCACCAGTCTCCCCTGAGTTTAGCCCATTTACTAGCTACAGTTTGTTGAGTAATAATTAAAGTGCCGTCTTTCTGATAGAATGTTAGGCTTCTGGTCTACCGTCACTCTTCTGAGGCTTTTTTCTCCCAGTGGTAATAATGGTCCCACTATGAGTCATCCCAGCTCTGCCATAGAGCCCACCCTGAGATGCAAGACTGAGTTTTCCAGGGCTGCCAACTGGCATGAGGCTTAACAGGCTATTGCTGTAGGAAAGAGTTAAGCAGCCCCACTACACAGGAGTCAAATCCATAACTAACATCACAGAATTAAGTGTGCAAAATCTCCAGACAACTTACTCAATGTCATATAGCAAATCTAAGGCAAGACTAGAACTAGGAAAAACAGCCATGTTTTGGGGTTTCTAATGACACCTGTCTACCTGTACACATTCTAATTCTCTTCAAGTGCTCAGATTGCTAGTTAGTCTTCTCAAAAGAGGACAAGGAGGAGAGGTGCGGTGTGATATGATTCACGTTGTGATGAATGCCCCATGTGTCCTGTGATGTAGTGCACACTCTACAAGCTTCATTGTATCTGATCCTCACAAATCTATGAGGACAGTTTGCCAGAGGTCATGGAAACAGGCCACAATAGCCATTGCCTTCACCTCCATGCTGCTGCCTGAAAGTTTGGTTCCTGAAATCTCTTGGTGTTTTTTTCTCTTTTTAGCATCATTCAAAAACAAATCATGCAAATTGCTTAAAATATTCAACACTGTAGAAGCAATCTGATTGATTCAAAATTATTCAGTCATGAGAGTATTAATAACATGCAGAAAAATAGTTTAATAAGCTATGAATAGACATTTCAACCCTAAGAATCAAAATGGATATTATAGTGCTTATATCTCTGATACTGATAAATTTGGTCATTGGGTTGATACATAAAACATATCAGTTTTATGTATTAAGATACTACATGAAATTCTCAAGGTTATTAATATCCTGCATTGCCTGATGTTTTATCTGTTATTTTTCATAACATGCCTATTGTCGAGCAAGGAAAAAGAGATGACAATGCCATTCTTTTTCCTTCCCCTCTGGTGAGGCAGTCACCTTTCTCACTTATTAAGAGTTAGCGTCAAGCCCTGAGTTCCTTGATGGGAAATACTTTATCAGTGTCATCTCAAAGGAAGGAAATGAGCAATAGCTGCTGTTGTAAGCCACACCTTGACTTTGGAGAATTCTACTAAAATCAAACATTAGCATTTGTTCTCACACATTAAAGACCTGGCAAAAATCTGGTTTCACGTCAATGTGAAGCATAGCTGAATAATGGAAAGTGACCTTTGGGTTTTAAAACATTCTCTTTCTAGATTTTTTATTCATTTTTCTATGTACAAGACATAAACCTACAAAGAACTCAGACTACGTTGACAGCTTTTTGAGACTAAGACCTATTGGTTATCGAATGTTTTAATGCCAAGTCTGGGGATTTCAACTCTCAACTTATTCCCAACATCACTTTTAAAAAATTCATAAATAATGAGGTTTTAGAAATAAGGGTGCCTCTTTCTCAAAAGTTCCTTTTTGTGTGACTGTTTCTAGAATTTCATAAATAAAAACAATACAGTTTACTTTGCTAAGAGCTTACTTGTTAAGCAGACCATCAAAGTAATGGCTACATCTTGCATGAGATACTGGTAATTTCCAAAGAGTTGTAGTTGCTGAAAAAGAAACAAAAGCAAATGTAAATGTGGCATCTGTCATCATAGCCTTTTTCTTATTCCCTACACTCTTTTTAAGTAGTTAGGAGGCAGCTGTTACTTTGCTCCCCTCTTCAGGAAGAAAATGACTTACCTAAAATTATTAGCATCTCAGGGCTGGAGGACTGTTTTCCCTGCATTTAATATACTTCATAATAGTGACAAAAGTCAATCATTTGAGAGCTACCGTCCTATTGGGTGCATTAATTACCTGACAGCCGTGGTCTCAGCCTAGACAGTTGAATTCTCAACATAAGATAATAAAGCCTGAAAGTTCCCTTAGAAATGTTACACTTAAAATTTGAAGTGAAGGCCCAATTCATTCAACAGGTATTGCTCTCCATTCCTTACCCATAGGATGAGTTTACAATGTAGGTCTCTTGGAGTCCATTCAATTTCACAAACTAAACAAGGGCTCCTTTCCTAAGCAAGCCCATTGCAGAATTCAATCTGGTACATCTGCCTTTTTAAGGTTTGTGTAGACAGAACTTCTTTCAAGTTCACATTATAGAGCTGAAGTATTTAGGCATGAAAGTCAAATCATTACTCTCCAAGAACTTGCCTTGTAGTATCTCTTGCAGCCAGGTCTGTTTATCTGTTTCATATCTGTTGACTAAGCACTAAACTATAAACTGGTTCTGAGCACATTATGGACCAGATTTATGCACATGAAAAATATGGTTGGCTTCTCAGAGTGTGAATACAAGCCCCAGAAGGTACCAGGTTAAGGTTCTTCTGTGACACTCTTTATTTAGGTCTAGACCACAAGAATGAATGACTTCAGAGTGGACTATGGTTTCTATCTCTAACCATGGAGGCCTTGGAAATGAAGTTCTGCTTTCACATTTTTGAAAGTCTGCCATTGGTTCCTCAGTGTCCCTGTCAACCTCCTGTTCTTCCCCTGTTTTCTTTACTTTTCTTTCTCATATCCTTTCCCCTTCTTTTCACTTGAGAGTGGTAAAATTATACATTCAGAATGAGGTGGAGCAGGAAGAAATTTCCAACCACAGCTTTAGTTTTTCTTCTAAAAGTGGCTTTCATGGAACTATGGAGGGCTTTGAAGATGAGCTACCCAGAAGCAGGTTTTGGCCAAAGGCAAGAACTAATTTGTTTTTTGGATGGAGGAAGAACTTGAATCCAGGTTTTCTGACTCCCAATCCACTTCTTGTTTCTTTCCACCAGGCTGCCTTTGAGCCCTCTGTGAATGTTCCTTGCAAACAATAGCCCACTGGATGGTATAATCTTGTGGCCCTTATTCACTTCTCAAACTTCCCAGGAAAGCAATAGAATAATCTCTCCTGAAGTGTTCCTTGAGCCTGCTGGATCATTTTACTGTAGTGAAAGCTATGATTGGACTAATGAAGTTTATTTTTAGCTTATACATTGTTCTTCCGTACAGCTAATTAATTTTTAAACGGCTATTATCATCATTTAATTTTGAGTCTTTTTTAGTTTCAAAGAATTCCTGATTCTTTACTAATAATATGTCTAACTGTATGAATTCTAGGTAGGTTCAGTTATAAGGGTCCATTTTGAAAAGTCTTTAGCATTCTAGTCCTTCAAAAGCAAATTCAACAACTTCTCTTCCTCTTTATCTCTTCTTAGTCTTTTGTTGAAAATATTCCACAAATGGAAACTCATTTATTTCCTGTTGAATTATATTTAGGCTGCTCTGAAGCTCTCTTCATACTCCAAAATAAGAAACACAGGTTTGGAGAGGTCAAGACTCTCAGGTTATCGAGATTAAAACAACACTCTAGAAAACTCATCTACATCTCCTTATTTCTAGTTCCATGTTTCATACACAGTTATACTAGGTTTCTGAGTTTGCAGACACCTATATTGAGAAATGTCATTTATTTATAAAACACTAAATCCTATGTAAGAGCTACACCCTGAATAATAAATTAGCAATATAAATGGAATTAGAACTGAGACAAAATGATTTTGATTCATACCCAATAGAGCAGTGATGTACCAATAAACTGGATTATGCCATACATGGTCAAGTATTTAAATACCCCAAAGGATGAAACCAGAGCAGCTCGGCCTTCTCTGTTTAAAAATAAATAAAAGTGATTGGTTATGTATGATAGATGTCTCCCAATTTCTTTTATATTTAAAAGGAATTACATTTTTAATAGCCTGCTGACATACATTCACTTAATCATGAATTCACCCTCTCATTTAAGCACTCATTCATTCACTCTCTCCTTCAATCATTACGTTATGCATCGGTTCATTTACTCACTTTTGTTCAGGGCTTATGAAGTACCAGCATTATGCTAAGAGTCATACAGGATATAAAATGAATCAGGCACACTCTTCATTTTCAACAAGTTTTCAGTGAAGTGAGAAGATTACTATGTGTATTATAAACACAATGCAACATTATGATAAGGTGCAAAATGTCAGGCATTGACTTGCTTGTGACTCATTACATCTTAACACTACGTGCTTCCTGGGAATTGCAGTGTGTGTGCTTTAGAGGTCCTTGGAGACATAAAGCTAAAGGATAGGTGCTTTGACATTTTAGGAAGAGTGAATGTGACTCTTAATATTTGAGATGAAATGGGTTATGCTGGCTTTGAAATTATGGGAAGACCCCAGGGTAATAATCTCAGTGGGCCATAAAGATCAAGAGATCAAGACAACAGTAAAAAATGCAACTTAAAAAGTAGATATTCCTCCTTTAAAAAAATTCGGTCTTACATGTTAATGGTGTAACTGAGGTTTTCTGAATAGTGGATTATGACAGGTTAAAGGAAAACAATGTGAGGTAGCAGCACTTGATGCGGGAGTGGGACCTCTGCTAACCAGCTCTCCTGCAGCCTCCTCTTGTCGGGGCAGAAGCAGTCCACATGGGAAGTGACCCATATCCACTTCCTTTCTAGTGCCCAGTAACATGGACACCTGCTCTGCTCAAAGATGTGGTCAACAGAACGGGGACATGAAAAGAAGAACCTAAAAGCCAAACTACTAACCACTTCGTCTCAGGCAAAATAAGAAGGCTAGGGTGGGAGACAGACCAGGATACTGTGGGAAGATATTTTCTACCAAGCTGTGAGGTGCTGTCATTTGTTTTCAGCACTGAAGATGGAGCGGAAGACAAGCTGAGAAGGGGCAAGCATGTGAAGTATGGATCCTTTTCCCAAGTCTGATATAAACATTGTGATTTCATTGTTTTTTTTTTTTCTGCAATCGTGTATATTTCCAGGAAAATTAAGACATCCTGATTCAAAGGAAAGTATAAGAAACCATTCTTAGTAAAGGACAAATAGGCCTCCAAAACTACTGCTATTCCTAATGATTGTGAATTTTAAGTAGCTCATGCCTTTATCTATGCATTCTACAAACGTTCACTGAATGCTCTGATGTACCCAGCTTAGTGATAGGCATAATGCTTGATATAAAAATGGCCCAGCACTTTGGGAGGCCGAGGCGGGTGGATCACGAGGTCAAGAGATCGAGACCATCCCGGTCAACATGGTGAAACCCCGTCTCTACTAAAAATACAAAAAATTAGCTGGGCATGGTGGTGCGTGCCTGTAATCCCAGCTACTCAGGAGGCTGAGGCAGGAGAATTGCCTGAACCCAGGAGGCGGAGGTTGCGGTGAGCCGAGATCGCGCCATTGCACTCCAGCCTGGGTAACAAGAGCGAAACTCCGTCTCAAAAAAAAAAAAAAAAAAAAAAGGCTAAGACACAGTCCTTGCCCTAAAGGACTTGAACTAGAGCAACAAGTAAATCATGTTTCAAAAGACAAAGATGAAAATCTGTGGATTTGAACCCATGCATCCAAAACGGTATCTCATTGCCTCTCTGGAGTGCTTTCTCAGAAAGTATGCATCAAGGATAGAAAAAGTAAAATGGGCCTAACAGAGCTGAACCACATTGGATTTTTATAAATCTATGAAGTATAAAAGCAAGTAGTTTCTACCCTGGAGTCTCACTGAGCCATCTGCCACTGGAGAAGCTTTACATCATTACTCGTATTCCGTTAACAGTATACTGCACTCATAAATGCCCTGGGTCACATGCATGAGGAAGAGCATCTGAAGTTCAAATGCCACTGCATGTTGAATGGATCAAGTAGGCACTCTGCACTGCTATCCAGGAGGTCAAACTCCCTGCAAGGCCTCCACATCTAGCTCTATAGCTTAACCACCACAATTCCCATCTGAGAAGTCTTCTAGCCCACTTGTGCCAATCGGTCTTCGCAATTCTCCAGTTACAACCCTGTGTCTAAACATGGCTGTCACATTTTCCCCACCTGGAATTCCCTCCTACCTCCTTTCTGTTTATGTAAGTCTTTCCATTTTTCAAGTCGCAACTCCCCTACTGAAACCTCCCCTCTTGGCTTAAGTTCGCACATTCAACTGCCAGAACATTTGCTGTATTGTTTGGACATTAATTTATTTCAAGCAAATTTATTGAGCACCTCTCATGTATCAGACATTATATATATATATATGTATGTGTGTGTGTGTGTATCTTTTTGCTGGAATGTAAGTTCTCCAGGGCAGTACTCTCATTCTTCACCACATTTCCAAGCACATTTGTAAAGTGCTCCATGAGTTGTACTGATGATGAAACGCATAAAATAAGGTGAGGGTTCTGAGCACCATCATTATGTACTCATCATGACACAAACCAAGATTAAGACACTAGAGATATTAAGCAAAGGGCTTAGAGAGACTCTGCAAAGATAAATTGGTAAAACATAATGTTTGTTTGGTTATGAGTGAAGAAGAAGAAGGAGTTAAAAGTACTCTAAGGGTCTGAACCTCAACACTGACTCTAAGGAGTAAATTGTTCTCAGAAGCAGGGGGCATGGGAATTGGGAAGAGGAGCTGCTTTGGTGGCAGGGAAAATGATCATGTTTGAGGGTGTGAAAGGATACGGATGCAAATGCCCAGTGTTCAGGGTGTTGTATAAAGCTGTCTTGCTGATATGCAGCCAGCCAGGAACATGGAAATTTAGACCTGCTACCTTTAGATCAGTGATTCCTGCCAGTGACCTGTTTATTCTGGCTTGGGTTCCAAAAGACATGCTGGGGAACTTCATAGTTGTCTTTTTTGTATGAATATCAAAATCTGGTGATGTCTTTCAGATCACTGCCAATGAAAATGCCTAGAAATTAACCCTAAGTGCTATAGGAAACAATAGAGAAATGAGATTTATGAATAAAACATAAAACTGGGTGTTTTGTTCTTAACTACATTTAAAATATAAGTAGACATGAGATCAGAAGTGAGAGTGGAGTGGAGGTGAGGGAAGCGTACTGTGAAAATAAACGTCTCAATGTATTCTTGTATTTGTCCATTTTCACACTGCTATAAAGATACTACCTGAGACAGGGTAATTTACAAACAAAAGAGGTTTAATTGACTCACAGTTCCACATGGCTGGGAAGACTCAGGAAACTTATAGTGGCAGAAGGTGAAGGAGAAGTGGGCATCTTCACAAGACAACAGGGGAAACTGTCACTTTAAAAATCATCACACCTCATGAGAACTCCCTCACTATCATGCAAACAGCATGGGGGAAACTGCCCCCGTGATCCAGTCACCTCCCATCAGGTTCCTCTCTCAGCACGTTGGGAACCACAGCTCCAGATGAGATTTGGGTGGGGAACGCAGAGCCACACCATATCACTTCCTTCCCTGACGCTGCCAATCAACTGTAACAACTTTCATGTAAAAGATATTAGATATTTACTAATTTGCATTTTGGAGACATGTAATAGTATTTAGAGAAGCTATCTAATGAAGTATTTCCTTTCTGCTTCCTCATCAGTCCCAAACTCCTGAGAGAAATGTTAGGGGAAGCATCCAACATATCAAATAAAGGAAAGAAAAAGTAAGAAATACCATCAGTTTTAAAACATCAAGTCAAGCTTTCAACTGTCTACATGATACCTACCTATCCTTTAAGGCTCAGTGGAAGTCACTTTTCTGTGGCTTTTACCAGCCCTCTCAAGCAACACTAACGGCCCCCTTCATTAATTCTCCAATAGCACTTCACCCATACTTCTGTTGCAGCATTTATTACTTTAGGTTGAATTCTGTCTGTCTCCAGAGCCAGACAATGGGCCCACTGGTTGTGGGGGTGGAAGAGGAAGAAATGACTTACCTGATGAGATGAGGCACACACTCGATGTTGGCTGTTTTAGAGGTAAAAGGGGATGCCACAGATGCTTCCTGCTCTGACAATGAAATGCCTGCATGAGCCACTTTCAAAGCCTGGAATGATAAGCCCATGTCACACCCATGACTTTTCAGGCTAGGCTTTACCTCTTAAAACACCAAGAGGCTGTTCTTCACATCATAGAGGTTTAACACTATACTCTGTCATCTTTGGGTCTCAGTTTATGCTCTCCCTCCACCTGGAGTGCCCTCTTTCCTCTAATCCACACAGTCACTAACTAAATAATGACCCAGAGGTAGAAGAGCAGTGTGTGTACAGGCATGTGTGTGAGGATGTGGGTGTGTGTGTGCAAGGGACCTGCCTGTGGGAGGTGTAGATGTGATAAGGAGATGGAAGCCCTCATTCAAAAAGTCAATTAAAAAGATGACAGAATTTGGATGGACTTTGGTTAGGGATCTTTACCACTTCAGTTCTTGTACCTGGAAGGAGTCTTCATGAACAAAGGTGAAAGATAGAATCCCCACCTTTTCCTAGTCTGATCCTACAAGAATTGTGTGGGCATAAAATGAAATTTGATCTATCTGTAGTTCCATAGACTACAGGGTACCTGGCACCATGAGCAATACATATAGATTCATGTTTAATAAATATTAGAATATTTCCTTCTTCTTTTCTCTCTTAGTATTTTGTATTTCTATGATATACTTTAGGATCATCTACTTTATGTTAGGGTTAAGTTTTATGCATGATTTCTTTCTTTATCAGACAATGGACTCTTTAGGAGGCAGAGACTATATCCCTTTTAGCATTTGATTTTTTTGTTTTATTCTAAACTCCACATAGTTAATGTGAAAGGATTACACATAATAGATTTGAAAGAACAGACTAAAAATTAGCTTTTTCTCATTAAGCATAAGGCAAAAAATAAAATCTTAATAAATCTCTAACTATAAATAATTTTTATAGAAATTTGGAAATAATATTTAAGAGAGAAATAAAACAAATACTTAGATCTTAAATCTCTAATAAGCTTTGGAAATACAAAGAAATCTTCCTCATTTCTTGTCCCATAAATCAACTACTGAAATATTTCCTTGGTACATAATCTTGAAGGTAGACTGTTTGTTTCCTTCATGTCTTTAAAACTCAGAATATAAAACATAGACTGCTCTTCTACTGCATATGAAAAATAATTTGCTGAGAATAATTTTATTTTTTCTGTAGCATAAAATAACCAAATAGTTTGGTCTAGGAATTACTGAGTGAAAGAGTTCTGGGTGAAGCAAACTTTTAAAAACTAACCAGAAGAAGAAAGTTTGACAGGAATAAATATAATTTACTTATAATTCAAAACTTTAACCATCAGTTTCAAACTTTTTTCATTGAGTCTTTATCAGCTGTGTGACCTTGGTGGGGAGCAGGGGAAGAAATCACCTCCCTGAGACTTCATTTCCTTGATAACAGGAAAGATTTAAACCAGCTAGACTTGTAAAGTTCCTTCTTTGGAACCTGAAATATGGGAGTCTAAGTAGCCTTTCCTTGTTTTCATTATTCTAGGAGTTTCCAGAAAGCATATGAAGTGTTTCTTCTCCCTTTACTCCCCTCCACTTCCAATCCACACTCAGGTAGAGGTGGATATAAACAGCAAAATAATGAAATCGTTGCTGGTGGAAGGATGAAGAGATACACCCCAGGAGACCATGAGGTCCTCGAGGGATATCAGTGAGCTGCCTGCCTTAGCAGAAGTCCTTTCTACTCACCCCACAGTCATTAGCTCCATCTCCACACATGCCCACATAATAACTGCAGGAGACAGGATAAGAAAAATTAGCAGGTAAGAAAAGTTAACACCTCACTTGAATATTTTCCATCATAACTAAGTCACATGTGATTTGTGTGTATGTGTGTGTCCCCTGAACACACTTGGAAGCAGGCTGAAGAAAAATGGTTTGGAGAGACATATACTCAGAGGGAAATAGGTCTGAGTATATGTCTCTTAAATAATACAATGGGTATTATTTAAGTCGTTTCAATCAATCACATTGAAATGGCAGCGATATCACCAAGGACATCAGCAGAACAGTGATCGCACACTTCAAAAGAAGTCCTGCTTGATTATATGCACCAAGGCCAAGCAAGTATGCAGTCATGAGCAGAGCACGTCCCACACAACCTAATGCAAAGATCATAACCCAATCCAGCTGCGTTTTAGTGGCTGACTGTTGCTGAGCATTTCGAGTTCAGATACTAGGATGAGAAATTTCAAAAACAGCTTAATAGATATAACTAGAGACATATACTCATATTTTGGATTTATCTCAGGGTAAAAATAAGATACTCTTTCCATCTACATCAGTTTGATGTGCAAGCACGATAAAAATAGAAGAGTAAAAATTAATACAACTGCCAAAGAAAAGGAGTTTCAGATGTAAGACGATGCCTGCCTTCTATTGTAAGTAATACATTATAAGTATTAAGAAATGACAATACTGTTAAAGACTTAGCTGCATTTTTCTAAAAACAGAATTATAAAATCAATAAGGAGAAAAAATAAAGTTTCCTTAGAATTTCCTTGTTATTAGTTAATGCATAAGAAATGACCACTTTTACAGGTCAAAATAGTCCAATGTAGACAGACCCCTATGGTTCAATCCGATATTGGGTTCTTAGATGAAAATCATGCTATATATGTCCATGTCATGAATACCCACAATTGTTGAAAAACAGATCCTCTTTTTCAGGCTCAAAGCACACTTCTAGTCTCTATATCACATGAGGAATCTTACATCTTCCGGTATTCCCTGAACTCAGAAAGAGAATGCAGGCAGCCTTATGCACATTGCCAATGAAAAAGGCATGAGGAGGAAGGTTGGGATATTGAGAAGACGGCTCATTCTGAGACAGTAGGTGTCTTCCTGACTTGATTTTTTAAGGGGAATACAGCTTTTCAAAATTGGGCATTTTAGTTGGCGAAATTTCTCAGGCATTTGAAAAAGGTAAAATTACTTTCTTCAGCAATATCATATAATGCTCATGCGAATGAAATAGTCATTTTAGTCACTGGTTACTTACCCAGCCTCAGGCATTCTGGAAGTTAATAGGCAGTTTTTGAGACTTCCCTATGAATGCTTGAGTAACAAAAACTGAAAGTAAAAGGCTGTCTCCTGATTTCAACAACTGCTTACCAGCTATCATCTAAAGATTCACTAACTTATGCTCCTTTTCACTTTCTAGAACTGCAGCCCCAAACTGTAATATTCCCATCAAGCAACATTCCCATCTACCTATTGGTAGATCTGGTTTCAAGAAGTACCACTTCACTATAATGTAACTTGATCATCTTTATTTTTGATAGGGGTAATAAAGGACTTTCTCTTGACTCTCCCTACTGGAGCCAGATAAAGTGAAAATGCTATCCCACTCTTGCTAAGAGAACCAGAAATTATTCACATATCTTCTAATGGACCAACCTAAAATAATTCCAGGGTATAACTCACCTACTTCCCCATTTTTCTGATTCTAAGCTATACAACCTGCCCCATCATTTCCACTATATCCAAGCAGGGGAGGGTTCTCTAAGATATATGCCTTATGGACCACAGAACAAATGAACAAATGCTCTCTGGGATAGGCAACTTCCAAATGGCCCTCAGTGATTCCCAGCTCCTGGCATCCATTCCCTTGTGTAATCCACTCCCCTGGAAGTGGGCTGGATCTAGTGACTTGCTCCTAAGGAGGGGAATACAGCAAAGGTGATGAAATATCACTTCTGCGACTGGTATATAAAAACAGCCACATTTGTCTTGCATGCTCTATCTCTGGTTCTTCTTGCTTACCGACTCGGTTAGAAGTCAACTTTCACACCGTGAGCTTCCTTATGAAATGGCCCCTGTCACAAGGAACTGAAGCAGTCTTCTGTCCACTAGCCAGTGAAAAACTGAGGTTCAGTCCAACAGCTCATAAGGCACTGAGCATTCAACAACATGTGAGTGAGGCTGGTGGGAGATTTTTTCCCCCACTCTAGCACTGATTGATTGCAGTCATGGCCAACACCTGATTACACCTTTGAGCAATATCCTGAGTCAGAAGACTCAGCTAAGCCACACCTGAAATTTTTTTTGATCCTCTTTTTTTTTAACTTTTATTTTAGGTTGGGGTGCAGGTTTGTCATATGAGTGAACTTGTGTGATGGAGGTTTGTTTTACAGATTATTTCATCACCCAGGAATTAAGCCCAGTACACAATGGTTATTTTTTCTGCTCCTCTCCCTCCTTCCACCCTCTGCTCTCCAGTAGACCCCAGTATCTGTGGTTTTCTTCTTTGTGTCCATGTGTTCCCATAGCCTCCACTTATAAGTGAGAACATATACTATTTGATTTCTGTTCCTGCATTAGTTTGCTAAGGATACTACCCTCTGTTTCCATCTGTGTTCCTGCAAAAGTCATAATCTCATTCCGTTTAATGGCTGCATTGTATTCCATGGTGCATATGTGCCACATTTTCTTTATCCAGTCTGTCATTGATGAGCATTTAGGTTGATTCCCATGCCTTTGCTATTGTGAATAGTGCTGCAATGAACAGTCACCTGCATGTGTTTGGTCTTTTTTTCCCCCCAAAGCTAGAATTAGAGGACAAAGATTGTTAGACAGAAAAACCTGCATCTGTTTTTATGGTAGAATGATTTATTTTCTTCTGGGTATATACCCAGTAATAGTATTGCTGGTTCAAATGATAGTTCTGTTTTAGCTCTGTGAGGAATTGCCATAGTGCTTTCTACAATGGTTGAACTAATTTACACTCCCACCAATAGTGTATAAGCATTCCCTTTTCTCTGCAACCTTGCCAACATTTCTTATTTTTGACTTTTTAATAATAGCCATTTGACTCACACCTGATTACTGACCACTGGTCAATAATTGGTGTTATTTTAAGACAATTCTAAGCCACTGTGATTTTGAGTAATTTGTTATGTAGTGATAGTTATTGAGCATACTCTCCTTTCATGCAATGACACCTACTTTAATTTCTGAAATTCTTCAATAAGGCTTGATTTCTGCCCAGGAGACATTCTTGCAAAAACGGTTCCATTCACCAGAATCTAAATAGAAAAAACCACCATTGCAATATGATTGGGAAGAATAAAACTTTTAAAAATAAAAGAACAGCCCTGAAAAATCACTCCTGGTTACTAATTTAATACAGCATTGGATGGTATGTCATTAGACCAATACCAGGAAGGGAAATATGGAGATTTAATGCTTTAATATTGAAGTTTCACTTTAAGTCCTCCATTACAACTCTATTACGTTTTTCCCAGACCATTTTTCCAAGACGGGCTGACCACTAATCAATAATATTACAGTAACTAAGAAGCAGCTGAGCATTTGGAATAAAAATGCTCGAGGAAACACAGTTCTTTTCTAATAGACACCATCTCCATAATCACAGCATAGACAGAGGAAAGGCTGGAAGTTGAGAAACAAGGCTCTCTTCTCAGCTGTGCTAGCTAGCTGTGCACACCTTAGATAAGAGACTTAACCTCTCTGAGTCTCAGCTTTCCCTGAACTGAAGTAAGAGCTTTCTAGAAGCCTTTGGGGTCTAGATTCTGTGGTCCTTGACTGGTAGGATGACAGAATTTTTAAGACACTGCTAACAGTGCCGCCCTCCCCTTGTGCTCCATTAATCTCCCGCACGTTGACAGCACAACCCTGCACAGCACTATTTTAGAACAGGACACTCAGAGGACAAGATAACAAATGATTCTGAAAATAAACCATGAGGCCTTTGTTTCCTCTTGCTGTAATTTAAGAATCCAGACAGGAAGGGGAATAGAGTTTAGCCTGACATGAGCTGATAGCTTTCAGAGAGAAGCTGGCCCACAAAACAAGCAGTGTGTTTGGAACTCTGTCATTCTCCTGGATGGGGAGGGAAAGAAGGAGGAAGGCTGAGATTGAACTGACCACAGTAGTGAGAGAAGGTACCAGCACTCAAACTCTGAACAGGAGGTTGTGGGTCTGCATGGGACCGGGTAGGCATAAAAAAGGCCAGAAAACGTCATCAGGAGCTGTGCTCCTTTGGGAGTGTTTATTCTCTGTGAGGCAACCTCTGTGATCACTGATTTCAATACTCTCCCCCTCCTTTCACCTCACTAATTTCAGGAACAAAACAAAATGCTTCATCTTTCCAGTACTTACTTTTGGAAGCAAGCTGTTGAAATGCTGAAATATCACTTGGTATGATTTCCCACTCATTGCAAAATGGTAGCAGCTTCCTCTTTCCCCACCAGGTATTGAACTGTTTCCAGTGTTAATGTAGGTTTCCTAAAATCAAAAGGGCATCATTCCTACATTAACTCTTAAGGAATGTCTCTGCTTCCCTATGCTTTATTGAAGGAAGAGTTTTCATATTGCCTAACAGTGTTAAGGTCACCAACAAAATAATGTTTAATTTGTCTACAGCACTTCTACCCAGAGAAAGAAAACACTCAAAACATTCCCCCCAAGATTATGTAAACATATGATACTTTAACGTTATGGAACTCTGGATCCCATCTTGGAAGATGATGTGTATGATGTCAGTCTACTGAAGAAATCTATTCCTAGGTCCCAATTAATTATTACAAGGAAGAACAGGAAAATTCTTCCCTCTTCTTCCTTCTTTTCCTCATGCAACCTTATATTTTCTAAGATCTCTTACCATTTATTTGTTCAAAAATAACTCTCATTATCTTCACTGTAAAGTAGGCACTCTTTCTTCAGTGTCTAACTCCTTTTAGCACCCAGCCTCTGACCTTTGTTATGACCCTACCTCAACAGGTAGCCCCTTCTATCATGGTTCCCAGATTCTCTTCCATACTCTACATCCACAGCACCAGGAGTACTCCTTTTCCAAGACCCTTTTCCTCCTATCTTTCACCTGTCAAGGTATTTCTCTGGCTTTGTTCTAGCACTACCTGGCTCCCAGTTAGGGAGAAAGCATCTGTTGAATGCCTGTGCATTCATTATATCAATAATTAATCATGCTTTTTCATGCAATATTTCTCAGAGAGCCTTCCATTTGTGTTTAGGACTCTAAATTCAAATAGTACAAGAGGTGAGAAAATTTTACACATCAGAGGTCTTCATCTCAGAGAAAGCACTGTATGTGAAAGGAAAAAAAGTTTGCTATGCTGAATTGGGAAGCAAGATGATACATCCCTCCTTTCTATCACCAGTTGCAAAATAACCAGAAAAAGACATGTTCTAAAGCATCCCTTCTGAGGCAAGGGGAGGAATTCCTTTTGCTTGCACTAGAAATGTGGGGAGACGATGTATGATGGAGGGATCCAGGGAGGAGGAAGGCCTGAAACTGTGATACAACTTCTCCTGGTGGGGATCAAAACTTCCGTAGAGGCGTTAAGCTCATGAATGAGTAATGTGAGTGGACTGTTAGCTAAAATTCACAAAGGACTTGAGTTACAGCATGCAGTGAAATGCAGGCAGCATGCACCGATGCAGAAGCAAGTAGGTTCACAAGGAAATAAGCACCAGAAATCTGAGAGCAGAGACAGAGCTGTCATCTTTCACAGCCCATGCAATTAGAGTTTGAGGTAAGTTAACCCACCTCTTCCCAGGGTAGGGGCAGGGCCACCCTGTATAGCTGTGCAGTTTGTGTGCTGCACAAAGACTCCTGACTGCATGAAGGCCCACTCTATGCTTAACAATCTGAAAGGCTGGTCGGCCTGGAGGAAGGCAGCATTTTTGTAATTCATCACCTGTAGGGCCATCTCTTTGAAGTCACACAAAAGCATGGGTGTTACCTTTAGTGATGGAATGTGAGGCTACAGCCCATTGTCGTCATCTGAAAGAGCTCTTCTGTCACAAGAGCACCGGGAGCTTTCTATCTAGAGAAGCCCAGTCTCTTTTAGCTTCATGTCATAGGTATAGTACAATCTAAATGCCCATGGATCTGTGTGGAATCAAATAGACCTAAGTCTGCTTTCCTGCTCTGCAACTCACCAGTTTTTGTATTGGGCTGGCTTCTCTGAGCCTCAGTTTTCTCATTTGTAAAATTAGTGATTTGCCCAATTGCAGAGGGTTATTTAATGACCAAGTAGAAAATATGAGTGTAAATCAGTAGTTCTCAGCCATGATTACACAGTGGAATCGCCAGAAAAAGCACGTGATGCCAGCTCCCACCCAGGGGTTCTGATTTAATTGGTGAAGCCTGCATTGGGATGCTTAAAAACTCCCCCAGGTGATTTTAATAGGCAACCAGCTCTGGTGGAAATACTTTGCAAATTGTAAAACTCTGGACAGATGTGAGGGATTAACTTCTGGAGTTGAGAGAAGGCTGTGCAGTGCCAGGATTGTATTCCATCAGTCTAGGCCCACAGAGGGGCCTCCTAACATTTGCTCACTTTCTTCCCAGGTCCAGTCTCTTGGTTCTCCACCAGCTGCCAGGTCACAGAGGCAGGAACACATTCTTCTGGTTCATTGGCTTCAACAATGATCACTTGGCTGCCTTGAGGGATCATTTCAGAATTCTTTGCAATGGTAATGGCTGTTTCTAGGTTGTCACCTAGAAGGCAAAGAAACTTTCCTTGCTTTATGTACAAACTTCCCCTCAGCAACAAGAATTGAGGTCCCCTTTTCTCATTTTGCTTAGTGTTCTTTGGCGGCATTTACTGCTTTCTGCCTTATTTTATCTTCCTCCCTGCTGTAGACTGCCCCTAGTGGGCAAACACTATGTTCCCATCTCCTTCTCAAAAATATTCAGCATCATATCCTGTCCATGTGTATTTCTTTTTTTTTTTTTTTTTTGACAGAGTCTCACTCTGTCGCCCAGGCTGGAGTGCAGTGGTGTGAGCTTGGCTCAATGCAACCTCTGCCTCCTGGGTTCAAGCGATTCTCCTGTCTCAGCCTCCCAGGTAGCTGGGACTACAGGTGCATGCCACAATGCCTGGCTAATATTTTTGTGTTTTTAGTAGAGACAGAGTTTCACTATATTGGTCAGGCTGATCTTGAACTCCTGACCTCAGGTAATCTGCCTGCCTCGGCCTCCCAAAGTGCTGGGATTACAAGCATGAGCCACCATGTCTGGCCCCTTTGTGTATTTTAAAACATGTGTGAATAAATAAAGAAATGTTTAAGCATCTATGACTAATCTTCAGAAGACAGACAACTCGTAGTGATGAATATAGTATGAACTCAGTCTGATAGCATAAAACTATTGATGGGATATAGAAACCAACAAAGAACACACAGGGTCAGGCTGTGCGTGGGTTTGATGGTCATACGCCGCGCCTGGCCCTCCTGCCCTAGAGGACCATCAACAAGAGACTCAATCCTCTATTCAGAGGGATCACTGGGTCTCTTGATGAGAACACACCCATTCTTGCTCATTTACAGTGAGCCTATAGGTACTGCACAGATCCTGGCCAGGAGGGGTAGCCATTAGACTAAGAGAATGAGATACAGCCTCTGCCACCAAAGCTTCTGGTCCTGTCAGGGGAGCTGCACATATTTTCAGGTAAGGGACTACAGGGTAACAAATTCGACAGCAGAACATTGTTCTCTGTCTCTGTCACGTGAACTCACTCAGCTCACACACCTTGTTCTTATGCCTGGGATGCAATCAACTTGCCAGGCCCCTGGAAACAAACACATACCTGTAATCATCACAGTCCTGATACGGGCCTCGCTTAGTTCCTTCAAGACTGGTTTGGTTTCTTTTTTCAAGCGATTCTCCATGATGAGAAGTCCCAGAAATGTTAACTCTGACTCCACTTTTTCTCTTTGGATTCAGGAGAAAATCAGTATTAAAGTATATCTATGTAGCCTCAATAGTTCAATTTATTTCTTCTTTTAAAATTTTCCTTATAAGTTTTATTAATGTAATACAGCACATTTTAAAAATCAAAATGAACTTAAAAGCTTATAATGAAAACCAATAGTCTGTGTCTCCTTCCTAGAGGCAACCACTTCTAAATCTGTTTTTTCCAGTTTCCAACTTTATTTTTAAAAACGATATGCTTATCTTCCAACTCTTCTGTTGGTTTTTAAATATTATGTTAATCAAATATATTTTATTTTTTAATTTCTCAGAGCTTTCTCTTTTTTGAGCTTGCAATTGTTTCAGCTTATTTGGCATTTAGTAAGTGTATCCTGCATACATACAAGATACTACAGTAGTAGCTGAATATGGTGTCATTCATCTTAGCCTCTTTCTGTCACCTTCAATAATATGTATTGACATCAGACAGGGCTCTGAACAGTTTTCAGAATTTGAAGTTGGTGGCTTATGGTCTAATTGGGTTACGTTAGTTACACAGGACTTATCCTCTGAAATGGAATGAATCTTGGGTGACTTTTTAATAAGTGAATTTGGGGGCCAAAAACTCTTTTTTGATCTTTCATTGTTCATTTTTCTGTGCACTGTGGTGTTAAGATTACAGGGAGATAGATTTGAACAATATACATACAGCTGTGAAGTCATTACCGTAATCTAAGTAATAAAACATCCATCACCTCAGAAAATTTCCTTCTGCCCTGTTTTGCATGTGTGTGCGCATGCACATTAAAATCACTTTTCTAGAATGTATTCATCTTGCATAACTGAAACTTTATACCCATTAACAACAACTTCCTATTTCCCCCTCCCCCTAGCCCTTGGTAATCACCACTCTACTCTACTTCTATGAATACGTCTATTTCAGATGCTTCAGATAAGTAGGATCATATAGTATTAGTCGTTCTGTAACTGGCTTATTTCACTGATGTCTTTCAGTTTCATTCATGTTGTCTCATATGGCAAGATTTTCTCCTTTTCTAAGGCTTAATAATATTCCATTATATGTATATACTAAATTTAAAAAATCCATTTATCCACTGATAATCATTTAGGTTGTTTCCATATCTTGGCTATTATAAATAATGCTGTAATGAACTTTAGGGTGAGGATACCTTTTTTTGAGATCCCAATTTCTGTTCTTTTGGATATATACTCAGAATTGGGATTTTGGCTCATTGGATCATATGGTCATTCTATTTTTAACTTTTTAAAGAGCCCCCGCACTGTTTTCCATAGCAGCTGTACCATTTTACAAAGGTTCCATTTCTCTATATCCTTGTCAAAACTTGTTTTCTTTTGTTTTTGTTTCAAATAACCATCCTTACAGGTATGAGGTGATATTTCATTGTGGTTTTGATTTGCATTTTCCTAATGATTAGTAAAGTTGAGAGCACTTTTTCATCTATCTGTTGGCCATTTGTATGTTTTCTTTGGAGAAATGTCTCTTCAGGGCCTTTGTTCATTTTTAAATTGGGTTATTTATTGATTTTTGCTATTGAATTGTGTTGTCTATACATTTTGGATATTAATTTCTCATCAGATATGTGGTTTACAGATATTTTCTGCCATTTTATAGGTTGCTTTTTCACTCTGTTATTTCCTTTGCTGTGCAAAGCTTTTCAGTTTAATGTCCACCAGTAAAAGAATGAAATTGGACTCTTATCCTATACCAAACACAAAAATCAACTCAAAATGGTATACACTTAAACACAGACCTGAAACTGTGAAGCTACTAGAGGAAAACATAGGGAGAAACCTTCTTGACATTGGTCTTGGCAATGATTTCATGGCTATGGCACCAAAAGCACAGCCAACAAAAGCAAAAACAGATAAATGTTCTTTGTTTCTATGTTAGGACGCTTCTTCTTGGTCACTACGTTAGGCACTGTGGCTGCTTGTACTCTACAGCAGTAGAGTACTGACCCAGCAGTGCTTGTGTCAAAGCCTTTGAAGCCACTGTTTCTATTCCCTGCGATGCTCTTTCTCTGGATGTCTGCATGCCTTGCTCTCTTATTTTACTAGATGTCTGTTACAATGTTGCTCCTCTGAGGACTTTGCTGACTGCCCAAGCAAAATGGCATTCTCTGTCTTTTTTAAAAAGTTCTCTTAACTTGTTTTGTATTTTTCCCCCTCAGGTCATTTAAGAACCACTAGTGGGACAATCTTTTATGGGTTTATTTTATTATCTATTTCCCCAACTAGGATATAAGATTCGTGAGGGCAAGGATTTTATTTTATTCACTTTTCCAAATAAATCCTCAGTTCTTTGAGCAACTGACACATAGTTAAGTTCAATACAAATTTGCTAAACCAATGAAGGGGCGACCCTTGATGAAGTATTTCTTCTGTTGTTTTAGTTTGGGGTGACTTTTTAAGTCATCTCAAGAAACTTTTCTACTTCCGCATTATGACTCTAATTTTGAGGAAGTTTTAAATTTTTCTAGTTGAAAACATTGCTAAATAAAATTTGATTCTAAGAAAAATCAAAACCCTTTCCTTTTACCCTGTTTGAAAATAGTAACTAAATTCTAAGAAACGTAATAGGCTCCTGATAGTCCCTGAAAAAATCTGGAATGGTAGGAAATCTAGCATATTTTATCTTCATTTTCTTATTTTGTTATATTTATAATAATGTCTATCTCACTAATGGCTCCTATATGTGAACACCACAGCTGCATTTGTATGTGACAGCTGCGTGATGGCTACACTCCGTCGCTAGCTACATAGATCTTTTCTTCACACATGTCTTTAATGTTGATTATTCAAATTTGTGTTTAAAAAATTACAAATCCTATGTGGCCTGGACCTTTATGTTTGCTCAAGAATAGCTAACACCTGGAATGTTAAATCTGAGAATGCCATTCATATATTTCAAAATGAGCTTTGTGATCCTGTTTCAAATATTAAAATGTCATGGCTGAAAGCCTCCTTGGAGATCATCCAATTGCGTATTTTATAGATGGCAAAAAAAGCACAGAGTAAGGAAGGGACTATGTTTACTAATTAACTTAGAGTCAATGGACTGAGGTTGCAAATAATAATGTTAAACCAAGGATATCAGTATTTTATGTGAAGTGGCTAGCTGTATATAAATAGGCATCTATCGGCAACACAAATCCAATGGAAGAAATAAATAGACTGTCTTCTATTCAATTTTCTACAGAATTTTTTTACTCCTTTGTCACAGATAATTTTAAAATAGCCTTTAAAAACTGAAGAACATTGAAATAAAAAATAACTTATAAATTATTCTCTAATGAGGACAACTTATCCCAGTAAAAATGTAGTTATGAATACTGAATTTTATTTCTCATAAGTAATTCAATTTGCACTTGTTACCTTCACAGATACAAAGGAGGTGTTGTAGTATTGCGTACCAAAAAAAAAACATGTCTGAAGGATTCTGAAAATCTTTCAAAGTACCAACTATTTCCCTCTCTCAGCCCCTCTGTGTATGGGATACCCAAGTCAATTGGTCACATAATGCTCTGAGGTTGAAGGAGGGTTGGTTGTTTTGATGGAATGAGAGCTGAGACTAAAGTTGGCATAACATAGTGCCAAGCAGAGATAACACACTGGTATCTTCCAGTCAGAGCTCTCAAGTACCGTCCTTGCTCTGCCACCAACCAGCACTGTGACCTGAGCAAGTACTCTTCAGTACCACCTATAGTTGTCCATCTCTGAATCAGGGGACTGTAAAAGATGAATTCTTCATCTCTAAGAGCCTTCCAGGTGATTAGAACTGTTCATTTCCAGGACTCACACTTCATGCACACAGAGCCTGCTCTAGTGACAGTTTCTGAGTTCCTTACCTGGCTAGGTGCTCCACTTCTGAAAGATTTCCCATCTTCAAGGCTTTGTGGGCAAAAGCAATGACACGGAAGCCTTGCACCGTGTAATTCCTCAGCTCCTGTGGGAAATTCTTCGGCACTGTCAGAGTAGAAGAAACAGGTAAGTGCAAGGTCATGTTGAAGGCTGGGCTAAGCAAGACTCCAGGACGCAGTCATTCTACCTTGTTTTAACTTTCATTCCATAAAAGTGCTTTAACAGAAAACTTGGAGCTTCAGCTAAAGGCCACAGACAACTTCATCTGTGTGTTCTTATTATTCTGATGGAAATAAATGCCAAAGCTCTGCAGGTCATCTACTGTGTTATGAACTCAATATGTCCCTCCAAAATTCATATGTTGAAGCCTAATCTCTAATGCGATAGTATTTAGAGGTGGGACCTTTGGGAGGTAATTAGGTCGTGAGGGTGGAGCCCTCATGAATGGGATTGATGCCCTAAGGAAACACATCTTTTTCCACCATGTGAGGATACAGCAAGAAGGCAACCATCTGCAAACCAGAAAGCAAGCCCTCTCCAGGAACCACACTGGGCAACACCTCTATCCTGGCCTTTCCAGTCCCCAACAGGAATACATTTCTGTTGTTCAAGCACCCAATCTATGGTATTTGGTTATAATAGCCCAAGCCGACTCAGACAAACTGGGTGTCAAATACACCGAGTAGGTTCAGTAAGAACAGACCTCAGGACTATGGGTACTTGGATAAAATGAGAGAAACAGCTGATCTTCTAGATCAGAGGTTAAAAAACTAGGATGCACAGGCTAAATCTAGTCTACAGGTTGTTTTTATCAGTGAAGTTTTACTGACACACAGCCATGCCCATTTGGTTGTTCATTGTCTATGGCTGCTTTGAGGCTTCAGTAACAGTGTTGAGTAATTGAAATGGACACCATGTGATTTGCAAAGCCTAAAGTAAGAACTATCTGGCTCTTTACAGAAAAGTTTGCCAACTCCTGCTTTAGGTGAAAGATGACACAATGCCAATATTTGTGTGTTTTAGCGTGGCGATCAAAACTATGTTTATAAGATCTTTATGATTTATGATGCACCTGTAAGGGTATCAGAGGGGACCACAGAACAATGGGAGGTGCAGTAGCTTAGGTGGCAAACCAACTAAGTTCTATTCTCCATTCCACCTCCATGTGGACCTTAGTCATGTTAAGTCTCTCTTCTGCACCTCAGTTTCTCATCCATAAAATGAGAAGTTTCTAGATATCTCTGTCTCCATTTGTTTCAGACTTTCTGCAATTCTAAAGTACTCCTGGAGGTTGGAATCTAATTTCAAGAAAGTTCTTAGCTCGCTATTTCTAAAAATGGGGTAGGGTGGTGGTGCAAATCACTGAAGATGGTATTAGCATAAGTCCAAGATCGGAAGTTGGGACCACAGGAAGACTTGAAAGAGCCGCCAGAAAAATGAGTGCCAAGTGACAGACCCAAATCCTTACTGAGAGAGCAGAGGCAATAGATACCAGTTTAAATGTCAAGAAGATGCTCAATTGTAACCGTGTAGCTGAAACAAAACAAACACAGGATATGTTGTAATCAGTGAAGGACAGAGTCAATGAGAGCTATGCTGAAGATCAAAGTCAGAAGAAAAGGGGCTACTTCTAAGGGTTAAAAAAAGACTCCCAATAGAGAAGTTAAAGTAATCATTTGCCAAATCTAGAATTCTCTGCACAAGTTGATGGCCATCAGCAATCATAAGGAAAGTCACATGAAAATCAGAAGAAAAAAGACCAATTTTATCCAAATGAATTCATTTGAATGCAACCATATTCTTAAAAACCTGGCTGCCGCTTAAAGAGTGCATATGTTTATAAGACTAAAAAGCAATAAAAATCAGCTCAAAATCTGGCCCAAAAAGATGAAATTGCTGTGAAAATGATTAATTATCTTGCTCTAATACCATTGAATTTACTCTAATCACTTTTATTTCTAAGATATTTGTCTTTTCTATATTCTTCCCCCATCCATCTATCTGATCCTCCCTGGAGGTAACAGAGTAGCCATGTCTGCAGAACATACCTAGCATCGAGACCGCTCCCTTCGTTTCCCTCATTTACACCTCCCCTAGTTCTCTGGCCCTCAGTAGCTCCCTATTCTGGCTCCTGATGCAAGCTTCACATCTCATCTCCTTCCCAGATGCCCCATTGTGGTTGTACTTTTCTTACTGCACCCATTGCCAGATACTTACTCGCCACCTCCCGCCTTGAAATTCTCACCCCTGCTTATAGGCTCTACTAGGCCTACTTTCTACCCACCCAGGAAACAAGCAGCTCCACATTCATTGATTGCAAAGCTTTCTGTGTTTGTTGGCTTTATGTGTTTGGTCTTGGCTGACCGCGATGGCTCACACCTGTAATCCCAGCAGTTTGGGGGGCTGAGGTAGGCGGATCACTTGAGGCCAGAGTTTGAGACCAGACTGGCCAACATGATGAAACCCCGTCTCTACTAAAAATACAAAAATTAGCCAGGCATGGTGGTGTGCTCCTGTAATCCCAGCTACTTGGGAGGCTGAGGCAGGAGAATCACTTGAACCCGGGAGGTGGAGGTTACAGTGAGCTGAGATCGTGCCACTGCACTCCAGCCTCAGGGACAGAGCAAGACTCTGTCTCAAAAAAAAAAAAAAAAAAAAAGATTTTACTTATTGAAAAAGGTAAGTGTCAGTTAGTACCTGTTTCAGATCTGCAGAATCTGGCCACCATTTCTGGGGCACCCTTCATGTAGACGTGGAAGTGGTCTTCCCCAGCTAGCTGAGCAATCACGGACATCCTCTGCAGACTTGAGGAAAATGGAAACTGGCGCAAGGCGGTGATGGCTTCTATCGGACTCTGCAAGCCCATCAACAACAGGGAGCTTAACAGGCTGCTAAGTGATATTTCCAAATGCATACCAACAAAAACTTACTGTGCAGCGAGCCCAGAGATATCTTGATGTAGTGTATTTGTCACTTTATTTATTTGCTGCCTTAAAGCGACTCCCTCAAAAAGTTGTCTGCTCTGCAAGGACCTTCCCCTAGAGAAATCCTAATCACCGTTCAGGCCAAGCTCACAGGTCATCTCCTCTGTAGTGTTTTTATCTCCCAGAAACAGAATTCCCTCCCACGTCAGGACTCTTCAAGCTCTTCCTTCAGCCTTGATTATAGAATTTGGCACATTGTGTTGCACTTATTTGCACCTGTATTGTTTTTTCTACCAGTCTATGTGTTCCTCTAATCCAGAGCCAAGTGTGTCTTGTGTTGAAACCTCTTTATCTGCTAGTACATAGCACTGTACTCTAGCATACACAGGTTGTGTCTGCTGAATAAATTAATAGATAAATTCAGGAATGAAAGAACGAGCAAACCAACCATGGAAAGTGTTGGGATAAGACAAAATAATAGGACTATGAAAAATATGTGAAAGTCAGAAATGTTTCACCAGTTTTATGCGGAACAAGCTATGTGATTTAAAGAAGGAAATAATACCTTACTGGCTTTTGGTCCTGGTTTTATGATGTTTGAATTTGACAACCCAAATTTGCAGGAGTCTATGTTGCAATCTTCTATTTTCTGTATAAAATGAAAACATTTATAAGATTCTTTGAAGAAAAATATTAAGAAAGAAATACCTCTTATTTGCACAATAATCTTTTCAAAGCCCTTTTTTAACATATTTTCTCTTCCAGCCCAATTATCTTAATATTGTCATTGTCAAATTTCTGCTGTGTCAATTCATATTAAGGGCCTTATTCTAGAATGAAAAAAGCCAAAAATATTGTGAATTAATTTTAAGAAGCAATTGATGGAAGAAATGCTAGCTACAGGTCCATAGATCTTTCCAAATGATTACATCTAGTAACTGGAGGAGGGATTATGTGGAGCTGTGTTCTCCAATGTTGCTGAGCACCATGGCTCTCAGATGAGTTGGGACTGGGTTCTGAGACAAGCATGAGACTAGTTCTTCATACTATACCTATGCTGCTAGCCTGCTTGAGTTAACTAGGGAGTTAGAATGTTCGCTGCTAGCAAATTAGAAAGCCTGTTTGAAAATGGCTTGTATTCTTTTGATATCACAACAGAAGTTAATACCTCTGAGAAGCCAATATTAACCAATATTAAAATATGGGAAAGACAGTCATGCATAGAAATAGTAGAGGTCAGGAAACAGGGGATAGTCTGGTTTCCACTCTGCCACTTACCTGTTTAATCTTGGGAACATCATTTCATTTTTCTAGTCTCAATTTCTTCTGAAAAATATTCTGACATTCCTTCAAATGCTAAAATTCTTGACAGTCTAAAAGGACAGTTTCCCTCCTCTGTATGTGGATTGGAAGGTTCCCAGTTACCAAAAGATATTCAACTCAAGACAGCTTCTGACTCAGCTCTAAACTCAGTGAATAATCCTGCATTTTTATGCTTTGTTTAGGATGGATATAACCATTCTTACAGATAATTCTTTCAGAGCTAACACTAAAGATTTATATTTCCAAACAAGTATGTTATCTGTAAAGACAGATCAACCTTCCTATAATGAAGAGGGGGATGTAGTTAGGTCCAGGACTAAAGCCAGATATAAAATGATCCTGTGCAACTCATCACCGTGTCAGTCCCAATGATTCTGGCAAGGACGTTGCTTACAGTAAGTACACTGATTCCTCTCCATTAACATCCAGGGAATTGGTCACTACGTCAAAATATTTTCCACAGCAAATGCTCTATTTTAACTTACTGATATCAGAGGTTTCCCTTTTTACTAGGTTTCCTCTTTCATTGATTTACCTGCTAGAAAATTAAAATTTCTTCATTGTATATCTTTGTATTAGCTTCTTTGTTAGGTGTGCTTCGTTTCCCTGCAATCATTCGTTTCCATTCTTTTGTGGCAATGTTTAACTGCTGTACTGTCTTTTATACAGCATTGTCCATAGCTTCAGGATGTTCTTTGGAGGGCAGCAGGATGCAATTAACTAACTGGTTAATGAGTGAACACCCTCTACCTGTTTGGCTCTTCGTTGTGCTCAAAGCTGCTTTAGTCTCATAGTCTCAGTGCTCACAAGTCTGTGAATGAGGCATTATTACCCCTAATGTATGGATGAGGTCACAGACTCAGGCTTGGCTCTGGCTTTGTGATCGCACAGTGGTGAAGTTTTTCCACGATAGCAGCCTCCATTATGGGCTTATATCCTTCCGCTTTCATTCACATTGAACTCAGGAGATGGAACCAGATGGAATGCAGCCCTCCAGTTTGGTGTCTAGACTTGTGCTTTACAATATACAGTCGCCACCAGCCACTTGTGGCTATTTAAATTTAAATTACTTAAAATTAAATGAGATTAAAAATGCAGTTTCTCAGTTGCATAGCCACACTTCAAGGGCTCAGTAGCCACATATGGCTCGTGGCTGCTATACTGGAGAGCACCGTTTCAGACTACTGTTTCTCTGACAGTGTTTTGGAAAACAATGATGTTTTGGAGAACATGCTAGGTTATGGGTGTCAATAAGGTTTTTGAGGTCATATAGGTTTGGTAAATGCTGCATTTCATATCCCCTCTTGAATATCCACAAAGCATCACAGTATATTAAAGAAATCATGCAGTCGAGAAATGAGTTTAACTTTGTTTAAACAACATTTCCCAAGTTTGTTCAATAATGGATGCCTATTTCATGTTGCACCCATTAACAGAGTTCTTTGGGGCAGAGGTTGGGAAATTCTGGTAGCATTACACACTCATTCATACATTACTATGAATCTTCTCCATGTTTTAACAAAAATTAGAAAAGCTTCGGCACTCCCAGTAAAGATTTCTTCATGTTCTCATCATTCCATTAAACTATCACCTTACCCAGGCAGTGCCCTCAAACATTTTGAGGTCCAGAGGGTCTCCCTGGATGGTCCCATCGATGAGAACCAGAGAGTGGCAGCTGGCCATGGCCGCACACAGTGGGCCCCATGGCAAAGCCTGGCCCAAGGCAAAGCTGTGGTTTTCCTGGAAGCTGGTAGAGAAGGTAACATTAAAGTCTTTGATAAAATCATTTTGCATACTCTGTCCCTTAAATCTTACTAAAGTAGAGCTCCAAACACTTAACGTTCATGATCAGAACCTTCCCATGGCTTCCCATGCTCCATATGAAAAGTCCAAGCCCCTCAGCCTGGTATTCAAAGTCCTGTCCATTTCGGATCTACCTTAACTTACAGTGCCCATTCCTACTAACGTCCTTTATACCCTGGACTCTAGATCCAGATTAAACTTCTTGCTGTTGCTATGCTTGTCCAGGGACTTCCCTGCGCTTAAGCCCCTACCCACTTGGTTGCATTATTTTTTAAACAGAATGTTTTGCCTACAGAGTGATCTTTATAAAAATATTTCTTTGAGTTGGATATGAATTTTCTTCTCAACAGAATTTGCCACTGGCCAATCAATAACATAGTTTCAGAGGCTTTGGATAGAATTGCAGGGACTTTTGTCATGCAATATTGAAGCCAGCTCACATAATGGCAGTATTGTAGGAGGGCACATCAATAGGCAGCTCGGAGTCATACCTGCCAACTCTGCAGAGCTGTCCACAAAAAGTCACACACCCTTGGCAAGAATTCTCTAGGGCTACTTAGGGAGCAGGAAATTAGGCTGCATGGATGTGGAAGCATTTCTCACTACTCATCACTTTAGAGATTGCCCCTACTTCCTGAAGCACCCTGGACATACCACCTCTAAAGCCTCTTTTTCTCTTTGATAATACAAACTGGCATAGTGTATCTTCCTCTCCTCCCACCTTACAGCCGAATAGTGATTTTGTCTAATTGTTTCTACCCTCCAAAAAGCTTCAGAGTACTAAGGACAAGGGAGGACGATGGAGGGGTGGGAACTGTGGACATCTTTTTTCTCTTTCACTACTCTGGTCAATAGATTCCTTGCCTGTCTGGACCAAGGGCTGGCTGGACATCTGAGCAGCCAGGAGCAGAGATAAGTGAGTAGGGTTAGAGCTCAGGTGTTCTTTGCCACCCAGTCCAGGGTACCTTCTGCAACATCACACTGTTTGTCTGCTGTTACCTTGTGCCATGCTGTACCTGCCCCCTTCATCATCTTGAGCATCCCCTGAAAAATGTCTTCTGTCACTGATGGCTGCCTTAGCCACTGTTGGAGCCAAAATGGGTACACACGGCTTAAGAGCAGAGGCCATCACCACTCAAATTGAGAAGGCAGGTCTTAGCCCGTAGAGAAGGAGCTAGAAGTCAGGGGTGATACCATAAGGAGGTACACCCTCCAGGGGCCCTCCTTCCCCTCTCTAGCTCTTTCTGGAGTAAATATCTATGGGATTATCCTTTCCTCCCTAGTGCCAGCTTTTAGCCCACAACTATAAAAATTCTAGCCGCACGTCCCTCAGAGTTTATCTGAAGTGCCATCTCCTTCAGGCAGCTTTCTTTGATTCACCAAATTTCAAAATTGATTTGTCTTTACCCACCATGTTACTACATAAAAGTCAGGGCTATGTGTTACATCAAACAATCTCTATTTCTCCTCCATTCTGACATTTCTGCCTTAATAGTAACAACTTTTATGGCCCGTGTTGTACATTGAAGGTGGGCATATTTGCACTTTGTTTTTGAATTGTGCTTTAGGTTCCGGGGGACATGTGCAGATCATGCAGGATTGTTGCGTAGGTACATACATGGCAATGGTATTTGCACCTTTTTATCCCGCTAGGCTGTGAACCACATTTCCAGATTGCTCACCACACCTGCCTGCACTAGCCACCCAGGAGGTCTTTGTAGCTTTTAATTAAGTATGGTCTTCATTTCACTCTTCTTTCTCTGTCTTATCCTTAATTATCTACCTCATCCTATTCCATTTTTCATGTAGATTTTGAAGACCTACTTTCCCTGTCTGATTCTGAAATTAGAATTCATTTAATTAAATAAGTTAGATATTATGAACTAGTTCCACCCAATTATTATATATATTTTATAGGACATTCATCCATTAACACCCAAAAGATGGATTTGAGTATCATCCAGTGACTCCACCAAACACACATTCCATCTTCACATGAGAGGCCTACCAGCTGTCAGCAGTAGAAACAGTCCCCCAGAGGTCCAGCCCATCTTCAGTGAGAGTGCCAGTCTGAATAAAAATTGAAATCAATATTAGCATAAGAGTTAAACCTTTTAATTATATTGTAATTTAAGCAAAACCCAAGCTTTTAAGGGATAATAGTAGATCCAGTAGTCTAAATACCTTGTTTGTAAGTACCAAATTTTAAATCAAAGATGAGTACCTACAAGAAAAATTAAGCAGGTGATACATAATCCCCAAAAGACCATGTCGATAATTAGGTGATTTCAGTTACTAATTATGAGGAAAAAAATGCAAGCGTTTTGTTTTGGTTTGTTTATTGCTATGACTGTTGCTAACGTTAATCGGGAGAGGTTCAGTACAAGAACCGGCTCAAGTCTGACTTTTAGTTGGTACCTGCTGTCTTGCCGAAGAAGGGCTCAGAAATTTTTTTTCTTTATTTTCAAGACTGTTCAATTCACAGTTTGCCATCTGGTTCACAGTAATTTTCTAAAAATATGGGTGACACAGTGACTGTCCAGATTGATAATGAAATGTTGATAAAGGGCTTTGAGACTATAGAGAGAAATTAAGTGCCAATAATAAATATTAATTAATGCCCAGAAATGGATTTTTATTGTTAGATCAAGAGAAAAATAGCTCAGAGATTTGATTTGCCATACTACGGGAGAGTATTTGTCAGATAATGTAACGGAGAAAGAAAAGTGGAACTGAGTACTATCACAGCACTTTTAATTTCCTCACTGCTTCACACGCATTCATTAATTACAGACTCTGGTGTCTTGATGCGGTAGGCTAACAGTTTTAGGCCTGATTGACACCCAGAATAAGTGGAGTTGGCTATAGCTGCTTCAGCACTGCCAGGGCCAACCTGAGCTTTACCAAGCATGGCAGAATACCCTGTTTGTTTCTACACTAAAACCCAAGTTTCTGACACTACTTTTGAAGGCTATCTCTATAGAAGATGCTGAATTTCCTAGTTTTCTATCAAATGGCATCCTCCATCATTACAGCACATCCATTAGCATGATGTTTTACTGCAAAGTGTTTACAGTGCTTTCCATTTTCACAACTGAGTTAACAGGTTGGAGGCAGGTTAGAGGTGAAATGAAGAGCCTGAGGTCATAGTGGCCTGTGGGTTGGAAAGGCAGAGCCAGAATCCAGCCCTTCTGGAGTCTTCTGTCAAACTAGAAAACGTTAAGTGAATCATACAGGGTATGTGGAAAGACAAAGCTCTTTCTGGGTTTCCAAGAATTAAGAAATCTTCGTTTCATTCATCTATTTGAACCTCACAAAGAAGGCACGAACACACATGAGTGAATTATTTCGTAAATAACAACTTTTTGAAAACGAGCTCTTTGTTTCATTTCTCTTCTGCACTTTATAAAGGACCCCACCAAGTTTGGTTTCCAAATCCCCTCGAGTTGTTGCATTTCACAAGAGTGTGCAACTTAATTCAAACTGAAATGGTTTCCTAATGATGTTTTTAAACATCAATCTTTTGAACATGGAAACAGAGATGACACTGCAGCAACAAAGAAATTAGACCATGTTATTTGTCGATGAAAATAACCCCTAAACAATAAACCTTACCCAAAATAGAGAGAAAACAAAATTATAGTTGAGGTTCTAAGGGGAATAAGAGAGAGAAAATCTCTTAGCATAAATACAAGCTCGAGCTTGGGCTAAATTGAATAAAAAGAAAGAACTTGTCTTAACAGAAGTTATAACAAACCAATAGAAAACAGAAACATATAAGGGAATAAGTGGACTCAGAAACCCAGTGATAGATAGCTCTGAAACTGAAAATAACACTAGATGAAAATTCAATCAATGGCAGAGTGCTTTATTCCAACACGATGGTGATAGAATTTTATAATGTGAAAGCTGGAAAGAAACTCAAGAGATGATTGTGGTTAAATCTTCTTTTCTTAAAAAGTCACACAGAGACTTAGTGCCCACTTCTGGGTTAGATTTCTTATTTTGCCAACTTTCAATCAAGAGTGTTTTGCACTGTCACGTGTCATCATGTCCTGCAGAGTTTGACCAAAGACACCTAAAAGCAGCCTCTCAGACATCATTGCAGATGAGGACATAAGGATGTGGAGGGAGAGGTTTTATACAGGAAATAAAATGAATAGTCTGGGGGAAAATTCATTTTAGAAACAAACAGGCCAGGCACGATGGTTCACGCCTGTAATCCCAGCACTTTGGGAGACTGAGGTGGGCAGATCATCTGAGGCAGAGAGTTTGAGACCAACCTGACCAACATGGAGAAACCCCATCTCTACTAAAAAAAACAAAATTAGCTGGGCATGCTGGCATATGCCTGTAATCCCAGCTACTCGGGAGGCTGAGGCAGGAGAATTACTTGAACCCAGAAGGCAGAGGTTGCGGTGAGCTGAGATTGCACCATTGCACTCCAGCCTGGGCAACAAGAGCAAAACTCTGTCTCAAAATAAATAAATAAATAAGAAATAGAAAAAAGAAACGGATGAATATGTAATGAACATATTTCATAAATCTCCCTCCTGTATTCTACACACTAGTGAGGCTCATGAGGAAGTAACAGGAATCCCTATTATTAGAGAATGTTCCAAGGGGGTGTTATATGACTCTGAGTCTAAAACGAAGCTAACCTTGTCAGTTCTTGACTGGTGGTGAGAACTTTCTTTGCCAAACAAAACACAAACAGAAAGAGAACTGACATAATCTAAAAGCTATACCCGCTTCACCTGGGGACCAAGCCTGGTCGAGTCTACTCATTGGCGTCCCTCCCATTTGCCCTCTACTCTCCATTCTTGTCCTTCTTGTCTGGGACAAACAATGATCTCTTCAGTTGTCCCCAGATGGCCTCTTTCTTCAGTCTCATCTCCCTTCTATCCCTTCTCTTCAGTTGCCCTTGGTGGGATGTAAAACACCTATAAAAATGTCACTAGTCTTCTTAAAATATAAGGGCCCCTATTCTGCTTCAAGACAAGGACCCACTCCTTAGCTTGGCATATGAAGCCCTTAATAAATGCCCTCACCCCAACTTCATTCTCCATCTACCAGTCCATATTCTAGTCATACCCCACAGTCGTCTGCACCCTGTATGCCATGGGTCACTTCTACCCCTGTGCTTCTCGGCTGCTCACCTCTGAGCCCGGGGCTTATTCTAACAACCAAGGCTACAGCTCAAAGGTGGCCTCCAACTTGTGGCAGGTAACTGTGCCCCATGCTTTCCTCAGACCTCTATTAAACACACATCTCACAGCGTGATTGCCATCGACACTCCCATTTTCCCACTTTCTCAGTTAGACTGGAAGCTTCTCAAGGGCTAGGAATGACTCATTATGGGTCTCTCTACCAGCACTATGTGTACTCTACCAGTACACAGCAGTGGCTCTCTGCCAAAAAATGGCAAAAGCCCTAAGAAATTATTTAAATGCCTGTGAACTGAAGACAAGAGGGATCCAGTCAGGTTCATTGCTTTACAGCAGCTAAACTGGCCTGTCCAAGCTGAGGGCAGGATCTGTTTACAGCAGGCATCTGATGCTGAAGTCCGCCAGGTCCCCCATAGGAGAGTCATGTCAGGGGGGTGGGTCTCAGGACCTGCTTGGTGACAGCAGTCTTCCCCATGTGGCATATGCGCCTCCTCTGCCACCTTTCCAGGTCCCTAAGCACAGAAACAACCTAGCCTGGAGTCATAAGCCCTGCAGGAGCAAAGAGGCAGGAGTGTATAGACAGCGTCATTGTTTCCTTCCTTCCTTTCCTTAAAAGAAGCAGAGGAGGAGAGAGGAAACACATTCACTTATGTTCTGGATAAAGCATTTCAGGGAACAGAAATGTTCCTCACATTTTTTGCCTGAAAAAGCCAGTCAGTCATAGAAGTTACTATAGTAAGAGATGGAAAAAAACCCCCACAAACCAGGCACACAAATTATTAAATTTCACAGAGAAAAAAATTCATGATGTGTGGCTAAGCTGCTAATATTAAGAGGTCAGCAAAGCAGGCTTCTAAAATGTGATCTTGCACTAGCTCACTCTGCGACTTTCTCTGGCCTCAACGTTCCCATCAGTTAAAGGGGAACACTGGACTAGACATTTCCTGAGGTTCTTCCCAGCTCCACTCTGCCTTGAAATCATTAACCTTAAACCTGGGAAGTCTGGATCATACTTTGTCAAAGCACACGAGGTTTATTTGCCCACACATGTTGATTCTCTGTGGGGAGATACAGAAGATTTTCTTTTTCTTCAGTCTCTTCTGAGCATACACGATGCCGATGGTCAGGGCAGCCGGCAGCACTGGAGGGACAGTCACGGTGAGGAGAATCAGGGCTATGGTCACAGTGTCTTTTGGAGGGATCTGGGAGAGGAGAGACATTTATACAGGTTAGCCCGGCACAGCAGGCTGGCACCCTTCCTAGAATCTTTCTCCTGCAATACTACAGGAGCTCTAGAGATCTATGCTCCAAATATTAATAGTGAGTTGGCTCTTTTGGTGAGGCCAAGTATTCTCTTGACTGTGCCAAAGGAATGAGCATGTTGTCTCCTACTGCTGAGCGAAGGAGACCTTTGACCCCTACTCTCAGTCCTCCATCCCCTTTCCTGGCTCTGTTTCCCTCTACATAGCATTCCCTCTGCCCAAGCTTCACTTTTGGTTTATAAATCTCTCTCCCCCACTAGGCTACAAACTCCTTGGAGTGCAGCAGGTATGGCTTACTCATCTTTGGATCTCCCTTACTGATCTCTAGATACAGAGCCTAGCATGGGATTTAGCACAGAGGAGGTGCTCAGTACATAGATTGAATGAATGGCAATATGATTAAAAACTAGGACCAAGGTCCTGCCAAGATCTCAGCATATATTATTAACTACAGGGAAGCCAATACTAAAATTAGCTTGCTCTCACTGGATACTGACTCTGGAGCAGGAACTGTATTAGGCTACATATATTATTTACTTGCTTCTGTAACAACCTTATGATGTAAATACTACTATTTTCTCCATTTAACAGGTAAGGAAACTGAGGCTTTAACAAGTGAATAACTTTCCCAAGGCCACATACTAGGTACATGACAAAAATCTAAACTCTGATGTGTCTGATTCCAGGGTGCAAACCCATGACCAGTATGTTTTATTATAAAGTCAATTTTTGTGAAGTCAGGATGCCTGGCAGGTGATAAATGGTTTGGCTGTGTCTGACCCAAATCTCATCTTGAATTGTAGCTCCCATAATTCTCACATGTTGTGAAAGGGACCCAGTGGGAGGTAACTGAATCATGGGGCAGGTCTTTCCTGTGCTATTCTCATGATAGTGAATAAGTCTCATGAGATCTGATGGTTTTATAAAGGGGAGTTCCTCTACACAAGCTCTCTTGCCTGCTGCCATATAAGACATGACTTTGGTCTTCATTCACTTTCCCATGATTGTGAGCCCTCCCCAGCCATGTGGAACTGTGAGTCAGCTAAACCTCTTTCCTTTATAAATTACCCAGTCTCAGGTATGTCTTTATCAGCAGCATGAGAATAGACTAATACAGCAGGTCTGTAGAGAAGGCTGACACAGTTAAGGTCAGGGATGAGGTCAAATCACAGGGTTGATTGTTTTGTTTTCCTCACATGTTCTAGATATTAATTGTTCTACCTTCTACAACCTTGCCTATGTTTTTGTTAAATTAACCATAATTTTAGCCATAACTACTTTTTTGAGTATTGGAAACATGGGATTCAAGTTCAGTAGCAATGTCCACTGGGGACATCTTTTGCCCAATCTCAATTTATCACAAAATTCATTACTCCCTTCTTTCCCCAATCACAGACACAGAAGAGTTTTGACCCTAAAGACTCAGCCTTGTCTAATGCTGAGCTAGTGCAGATAGAGGCAGCCATCAGAGTCACAGGTTCTGACCCACAAGAAGATGGGGTCTGGGATTATTAGTCTTGTTGCCTCAGTGTGTATTGGATGTTAAGTTCTTCCCAGGAAACCTCATTCTCAAATACTGCCAGGGCTTCCATGAGCCCTTTTCCTGCTTTTCTGCTCAATGCTCCTGCTCCTCAGATTAAATTGGCATACTCCCTCAAATTCCAGCCCCAATGACCTTGACATTCTGCCTAACTCTCACAGGCCCTATTGTGGGCCTCCTTTGACCTAGAAATGCTCCCTGGGTGCTATTTCAGATTGAAATAACTACTCAGCAGTTAAGTTTTAGCATGAACATTGCCTTGAAATTCTTGTGACTATTTCTTTGCCTGCCAATATTCACTCCCCACCTCTCTCTCTGTCTCCCCCCTCCCCTCTCTCTCTCACACACACACACACACATTGATGCCACCAATTTGGACATTGTAATTAGGCCACTCACACAGTTTTTCACCTGTTTGGATGTTTTATTCACAATTTTCTTTTCCTCCCTACCAGCTCACACTATTAAGATCCCAGCATTTCTTATATAGAGACTGCATGGTTCACAACAAAATCAGACTCTCAGGACCAGAAAGGACCTCAGAGGTCTTTAGTGACAACTCTTCCCTACCCAGCCACCATTCTATGGCAAGTGACATCCAAATGAAACCTGACATTCTGTAGCTTAAAGAGAAGTAGATATCTCGTGAGGTACCAGCTCTGTAAAAGTAGAAATTTGATTTCATTTCAGACCCTAACCAGAACACATGGGAAACCCACTGGTTGCATGGTGTTTTAGGTATTACCACTGGGGGCAAACTAGGCATGAGAATATTTCTGCTGTCTAAGAAAGCTCTTTTGGACAATAATGATTCATAAAATGATAGGATCAAGGCATAATCTAATCCAGCCTTCTGAGTTAGGTCAGGCTGTTTGCAGAAGCTATACTATTGAAAAGCCTTACCCCCAGTACTTACTCCATGGTACGTATATACCCCTAGGGCATAGAAAAAACCCATGACACCAAGGCAGGCCAGGAACACCATGAACTTGAAGGCATCGCTGTATAGTTTGAAGTTCAAAGGCCGAGGGTAGAGGATGGATCTCACTAAGTCCCCTTTGGCTGTATTGTAACCTGCATGAAGATAGTCACAGATCAAGTAAGGCTGCTTGATGGTCACTTGGTCTCCTAAAAATGGCTTTACTGTCTCTGAGGAAAAGAGTAGAGTTTTCTCTAACCTGCTACCTAATCATTTCATGAGTATTCAGGTGGTTTTCATGATTTGTAACCATGAGCTTCCATGCAGACAACAGGCTCTAATGTCTAGTGCCTGCTAACCAGTTTGAACATTTAAAAAACTTAATATTTTTAATTTTAAAAAATCAAATCATAAACCAAACTAAAGTAAACAGACATCACTGTGTAAAGTGTATTTTGCATCTGTGAATAAGTCAGATGGCAGAAACACAGCTTAGGGGTTAGAACAGAGAGCGGGGACCAGGTCATAGAAGGCCTTCATTGTGTTATGTCATGTAAAAGACTGGGACTCAGGAGGTGTTTGCAGAATCATCCAGATTTGGTGCCACATTTGGTATGGGAAAATGAGAGGAGTTAGAGATGTTATTAAGAGACCAGCATGATGGTGATGACGTTAACAGAGAAAGTCAATACAGGAGGATGAATACTTTCAAATTCATTGACTTTGTCTGTAGGACACCCAGGTAGAGTTCTTCACTAGTGAGTTTGACATACAGCCTAGCTAGCAACTCTTTGAAAGGAAAAAAATCCTTAGTCATAGTGGCTGAATTTTTTTTCTTTTTGTAATCACTCAGAGGAGGTGTCAAGGGAGACAGAAGAAGTATATGGTCATAAGCAAAAATAAGAGCGTAGTTTTACCCTTGACAAATTTTACCTCACCTACGCATACTCTTCATCGCATAGAAGGGTTTTAACAATAAACCGTTCAGTTAAAAATAATGACACTTTAGAATAATAAGTGTCTGTTTAGAAAAAAGTGTTCTGTTACTACCAGAATTTTGCAAACTCCATAATCCTAAACAAAATTTTCCTAATCCAACTCTCCCCATGTTCAAGCATGAATTAAACTTACAAAAGTGGAATCCACTAACCTGTTTGCAAAACAACTGCCCTTACAGGTCCCTGCCCAGAGGGCTTGACCTGGATAACTTCTGTTCCACAGAAGAGGACATGTTTCCGATAATCCTCCAAGCTGTGACATTTCCAAGGCGCGGTATTCTCCATTTGGGGCAATGGTGTCTTTGTAACAGGTATACTTTCTCCTAAAGAGGATTGTATTTTGTTGAATCTCTGTCAGCTCAGGTAGTTAGTTAGAACTGGTGCATGCTAGTTTCAAGAAATTATACAAACCACAACTAATCCGGTGTTAATGCCCATCCCATGAGTCAGATGACTGTTCATAGAGATGCTAGTGGTGCAAGCAATAGTAGACTTGATTCTAGTGCAGATATTTAGGTAAGACCTGCCTATCTATCCCATACCTGGCCTGGATGGTTTGTTGACATAATTTTGAAAGCAGCCTATTTTAGCTGAATTATCACTTAATCATTCTTCCAAGTATTAATTAAACCCAGCACTATTTTAGCCAATGAAGGAGCTTTCCAGCACATGAATAGTAATTACTGTTTGCTTTGTATTCACTCATTTATTCATTTGTTCACTCATTCACCCATTCATTCAACTATTTTTAGGTGCTTATTCTGTTTCAGGAACTGTGCTAGGTTCTAGGAATATAATGAACAAGAGAGACAGAAATCTTGCCCTCATAAGCTCACGGAGGAAGGTGAAAAATAGTAGTTACTCCACATCATTTTCAGATGGAGCCCATTCAAGCCCCACTTTGATCATCCCATTCTTTTGCTCAAAATCCTTAGGCTTTTCCATTGCCACTACTGAATAAAGGCCAAGCTCTACTGCTAGATTGTCAAAGCCTACCACAATTCAAGCATCATTGCCTGTCATTCTCCTACACAAGCTCCAGCTCAACTAGGCCTCTTGCATTTCCTTTTATTGACTCCCATTCTTTGCAGGTAGCAATTTTTTTCCTTTCCCTGTTGGCTATAAGAATATTTAAGGTACAAAGAAATTAGCTCAGAGTTCAAAAAGGATAAATTTCAGAGACAAAATAAAGATGTTAATAATACTTTTTAGCTCTCAGATTTAAAGAGTACTAGAATAAATTTAAAATTCCATCAGTCTTTTACTAAATATTCAATTAGCAAGATAATGTGTCATATTTCTAATTTGGAAATGGTATTATATCAATCATAGTTATACCAATGTAGGTCTCACCTCTCTAGATAATAACTGGGAACAAGAACTTTGGCATATATAAATTTGTATACTCTTCATTTTTCCTAGTGACGTAATAGGTTCAAAATACATAGTTTTTTCAAATGCACAGATGAATTAAATAAAAACAACCAAATTTTTCTATGATTGGGTTTTTAAGACTCATTTTCTGCCATGATGTATTTTTTACATGCTAAAGTGCAAGAAGCTATAAAATTGTTATAAGCAATCTTGAATATTTTTCAAGAAATTCTTTTAGCCAAGCTGTTGTCCCTATACCACTTTCTTTAAAATGATTATGGCATTCATCCATTGTGTAGATTTATCAATTACATTCTAAATGGCTTCATAGAAGGGTTAGAATGTTTTGACAGTCTCCAAATCATGGTACCATGAAATCAGCCTTTGTAAAAGGCAGATACTTAGAGATCATTTATCCTCTTTCTTTTTTGCCTTTGAATCAGAGAATATTAATCCACAATATATACCTAAGCTAACATCAGCAAACCATTTTCTGCACACAGAACCAATGAAATTGGAAGCAGTCAGATATTGATCAATCAGAAATGGAAGTCATTTGCAGATAATTTGTTCCAGAGATAACAGCCAGATGATTTTAGAGAGATGGTTTTCAAGTCTCTTTTATCCTATTTGCATATTAATAAGAAGTCTCATATTTTGGCCTTTCTTTGGAGCCCAAGAAAGGATGATTCATCTACAAACGACATGGAGTCCAAGGCAGCCAGAGGGAGTTTTAGAGGACAGAACCATCGTGGCTCATCATCAGCTGTACAGTTGGCTCCCCGTGCTGTCAAGTGGAGGTTCTCCCCCTTGGCCGCAAGGATCAAGATGCCTCCTCATGGTGACAGTGTTTGAAATTCCAAGTCCTTTTACTTTATAGTTCTAGAACCATTAGACTGTAAATGTTTTGAGACCAGGACCATTTCTCATTTAACTTAGTGACACCAGTATGCAATACAGTGCCTGGCGCATAGTAGGCATTTCTGAACTTTTCTTGAATAAATGGGTAAATAAATAAGTAAAAGAAAAGGGAGAAGGAGGATGATAGAAAGAGAGAAAGAAAGGCTCAGAGGAAGAGAGAAAATGATCTGACCTATCAACTGATGATAAGCTTGTCTGACAGGATATCAGCGTGAGATCATCACTTAGAGAAATCCCTGCATGTCCAACTCGGGTCACTGCTCACTTCCGCCACATACATCTCAAATAAATCAGTGACTTAATGAAGAGAAGAAGAAGGAAGGGGATTGTGGCAGAGTGTATGCCACCCCTCTTTGACATAATTATCCCTGAGAGAGTGAGGAAACACTGGCTACAAGAATAGGTTCTGGGGACAAAATGCCTGGATTTAGGTATTACGTTTATTTAGTAAGGCAATAGATATCTTCTATTTTCTTCCTAGAGCTTAGAACTGTTGAAAATTTGTGTCATTTGTATGTTTTCATGTTTTCTGTCTCCCTCACTAGAATATCAGCTCCACAAGGGAAGAAATCTTACCTGCCTTGTTCAGTGCTATGTCACCAGTAGAATTCCTGCTCTATAGTAGTGGCTAATAAATATCTGTAAAATGAGTGAATTCACAAACAAATCTAAATCTTAGCTGTACCGCTTTCAAGCTGTGTGACCTTAGGCAAATTACTTACCCTTTCTGGGCCTCAGATTTGCTCACACTAATACAGTTGCAGATTGAATGAAATAGTAGATGTAAAATGTTAGCACAATGCCTAATACATACGAGAACTAAGAAAAAAAACTTTAGTGCCAAGAGATAATTTCTAAATAGTGTTAGATCTCCCCTAATGATATTCCCTTTTGTCTCCTGACTCCTCTTATTTGGGAGAAGCTAGATCTCGAAGGTGATCATTGTTTCAGGAAAGATGGCAGAATAGAAGCACGGGGGAGTTGATCACTGGCTTTTGAGTTTTAAAAGTCCTTCATGAGTTTCTTCATGGATTATAGAGACTACCCGAGAGTAAGAACAAAGATTTTCTGCTTACCACACCATTCTGCTACTGCATTTCTAGCTAAATTAAAGTCCTTATACTGGGAGATGGAAGAGAATCCAAAGGGACTTAGATGTCATGTGCCCCGGAAAGAGGAGGCGTTCACCACAGTAGAACATGGGAATATGCAATAAGGTTGTGGAAACAACGCAAACAGCACCGGATCTGCCTCCCCGTCCAGGTAAACAGGCCTCAGACAGCTTCCCAGACCCCAAGTGGAGTGGGAGCAGCAGGAAGAAGAGCTGCCCTCAGTTGGACCCTTCTCCCTGATGTCTTGTACATCTCAGGACAGTCAGACAGGGGTGAAGAAGACCTCCTAACTGATGGGGACAACTGTCTGACTCACATTAGATATTCACACTGGACACTTTCAAGGATGGCAAAATTTGGAACCAAGATAAAAATTAAGTGTAGTTATAAAATAAAAGTAAACGTGCACAGCAGAATTTATGACAATAACAGAGGACTAAGGAGAACAGGAGGAGAGGATCTTACCAAACAGTGGGTACTACTGTTGGGAACACCGAGTAGAGAGAAAAAGGTGATGAGGCCGGAAGATGAAGGCAGCAGCTTTATCCAGCTTAGAATTATCTTGCTCGTGTCTGTGGTCCTTTATATTTGGGAGCAAATGTCACCTCCGATTCTGATCCTTTTACTTGCTAACTGAGCAGGTCTGTTCTTTTTACCTCACTCTCCTCATTTGTAAATTGCTATCCTAACTGCTCCTAGTCTAATTTGTTTTATGCCACGATGAAGTGAGATATAAAAGTTATTTATAAAATGTAAGTTGCTATAGAGATGCCAGGAATATTTGATATTTTTATTCTTACATAAATAAGACTTCTGTCTAGGACTATTGCATACATAGGTAAGAAATACCCAAGTCATATTTGTGGACAAATACCCTAGGAATACATTTGCAGTTTCAGGAATCTAACCTTAATCCTCTGATTGTTTAATCAAGATCCTTTCCACAAATATGTACACGAGTGGGAGGATCAATGCAGGCTGTGCAATCAAGTATTTAGACCATTCTGGGATTTAGATCTTTCTGAAGAACTTAACACAGAAGAAATAATGTGTTTCTGCTTCATGTGTCTGTCTCTAAAACTGGCCTCTATCAGTATTTAAGTTACACGGATATCAGTGGTGATGACTTTATTTTTCCAAGAAGGGAAACTAGAAAAAGCCACTTGTCATTTAAGATCATTTGGGGGTCCATTTTGCATATTTGTTGAAAGGCAGCATTGTTTGTCATTTCTACTTTTCTGGAACTCTCTGAGTTTTCCTGAGAATCAAGGCAAGTTCTGTACACTCCCAACAGTGAAAGGAGAGAGGGCAGCCCAAGGGCAGGGAGACTTTCTGTGCTTCCTCCTCCTGTTTGCTCACTGCCACACTCTCTGTTACCAATGAGAGAGGCCATTCTTCATTGTCAGGCTGCTGAGAGATGTGAGACAGCTGCTGTGTTTCAGTAAGAAGGACAGCTTTTCTTGGGCTTGAGGTTTATAGGTTGGATACTATGGCAACATTCTGGGTAAAAGATATGATCAGCATGCAAATCCTCATCACTATCATTATAGGACAGATTTCAACACATTAAAGGGTATTTTGTAATTATACCAAACATATTTACGTTTACTGCATTTCCTTATCTCAATTTTAAATTAAGCAGACCCATTTTTAACGTAAAAGCTGCTCGTGTTGAACAATTTAGGGATAGATAATGAACTCTCACTACATTTAGGTCATGTTAAAAAAATTTCCCTGTCTCTACACCACTTGGAAACAGAAAAACTAAACAGTCTGTAAGCACGAAAGACAGTTTCCATTTTTGTGTGGCTGTATAGTGCCGCCTTCTCTCATTGCAATGTGCTGTGTATTTTTATTTTTTGCCTAAAGGATATTTTATAAGTAGTGCCTTACTAATTACACAAATTCAAGCAGACTTACAAAGTACAAAAGAGAACTAGGACTGTCTGAACCGTAACTAGATTAGGTTTCTGCTCGGTGAGATCAGCAGGAAAGTAAATCTGAAGAACAGAACTGTTAGATTGTCTTTGCCAGAAGGCTCAACTCAAACTCCTTTCCAGTGAAACCTTGGCCTCTGTAGTTTTCTGTCTATAGAGTGCAGGGTTGGCTAAAACCTCTACACCCTTCTAATTGTGGGAGTCATGGTTTCTAACGTTGTGTCTCTTTTGTACGTGTGTATAAACCATTCTCACATTTAGGAAGGGATAGCATTTCAAACTGTATCCTCTAAACCCAAAACACTTTATTCACCCCACTCATTGGTCAATTAATCACATGTCATATTAGACATTTGTTTTAGTTTCACATTTATTGTGACTTAATTCTTATATTCTTAAACATTTCCTGTTTGTGTATATTGTGCCTCCATATAAATGCAAAGGCTGGCTATGTCTCCCTCATCTTTCTCTGAATAGCTTAGCAAGGGTCTGGTATAAGGTAGGTAAGGATATGTTGATTTGATTAGGTGTCAGACAGGGAAGAGGAAGCTTCATAACAACTCCATACCTGTGAGCATGCCTTCATTCACCACGCAGTGTCCATCAATCAAAACAGCATCACATGGCAATGAAAATTTTCCTGGAAGAATAAGAACGTCTCCAGGAACCAAGAGACGGGATTCCAGCTCCTTCAAACCTACACCAAAGCAAAGTTTCCATGACTAGCTGACCTCTTCTTGTTTTCACTTAAGATTGAAGGTAGCTAAGAATCCCTATCAACCAGTTGGCCAAGAGCTCCCCTACATGTTCAATTGTTGAAGCCTCTTTTTATTGAATTGAAAATTCCAAAACAATCAGGATTAGGAAATTGGTTCCTGGGACACAGAAAAGGATCAGTTTTTCTTTACACAACAAGATCCCATCTTGATCCTAGTACCTGGTGTGCTTTGCCCACAGCAAATACACAAGGGCACTGGGCAGTGTAGAAATTCAACTTCCTGCTGTTTGCTCTCGTCTAGGTTTTTGATTCCTGTGGTACACTTTGTCTTCTTGGATTGAGGCCTTATGTGAATTGCCCAAATAACTTCTGCTGTCCCAGGGTGCAGCTCCTCATTTTTTACAAAGAGCCACAGCTACCCCACCTCTGGCTAGCTCAGAGCAGATGCCAAGTGTCCAGACAGCTATCTAAAAGCCCCATTCAGGCCTAGGTTCCAGATGGTAGTTCAAATTGTGTGATGCAGAGTCTGTTTGGGATAAATTGGGAAATAAAGGAGCCTTAAGAAGGTTTACCCAGTGTTATTCAATTGAGTGACATATGAAGGGAGAGGGAATTTGAAGGAACCCAGACGTTGGGTAAGAATAATTGAATGGGAGCTTGGGTGAGGGTAAGGCAAGCAAGATGTCTAGTGTACAAAATTTAAGGAGGCACTTGTTCTCAGTGCCCTGCAGCTGTGGGGTCAGCACTGGCATCATCTTGCCTCTTTAAATTTTCTGTCTTAGAGGCCTTCTTTTCCTCATCCTAGTCCTGGTCCTGAGTTCAATCAGAAAAGACTTTTTCTCCTTGACTAATAATTAAGGACAAATGAGACCAATTCCCCCCTTAAATATTAAGATACTGAAGATGGCCTAACACATCACTTACCTTTGTCTTTTACAATGATTGTAACCTGGACTTTGTTGTGGTCTTCCACGAGGTTATGCAGCTTAACTGATTGCTACCAAGTAAAAGTCAACATTTAAATATTAGATAGTTCATATTCTGAAAACCACACGATCTCAATTCAGTAACTACCAGGCCAGGTCTCACAGCTAAATTGACTCTGGGCAAAGGACTCAATTTCTTTTGATGCTTCAGCTTCCCTGCTCCAACCCCTACCTCACCTGACCTCCTACATGCAGCAGCAAATATGCTCATTAGTTTAATGCTATTTCACTCCCAAGAAAAAATAATGCACAGGGACCTAAGCCAGGGAACCTGTTAAAAGAAACTTTTGACAAATTAAATTTAGTGGAGTTTAATTGAGGAAAAAAAAAGTGATTTGCAAATCAGGCAGCCGCCAGAATCACAGCAGATTCAGAGAGACACCAGGGATGCCTGATGGTCAGAACAAATTTATAGAACAAAAAGAGAAATGACTACATAAATTGGAAGTGAGGTACAGAAACGGCTGGATTGGTTACAGGTTGGAGTTTGCCTTTTTTGAACAGTTTGAACACTCAGCAGTGTAGGAGTGGTTGAAGTATGGCTGCCGTATGAGTACTTGAAGATTGTTACAGATGCATACTTTTAAGTTAGGTTTTCAATCTTGTCTAACTATTAAGTTAGGTTAAGGTTGGTCCACAAGGACTCAAATATAGAAGTATGGATCTCAGGCCATATTTATCTCACTTTAACAAACCAAAGCTACAGTTCTTGAAGATGCATAATCAGGAGGAGGAAGAATGAGACTGTGAGAAGGTTACTTCCCTCTCTATGCTTCTGTCTCTCTGTAAAACAACAAAGCCAGATGTTCTCTGTAAGTGGCTTTCTGCTTGTAAGTGTCTCTGTGAATGTTTCGGTTGTGTTTTGATTGCATGTGGGACAGCCATTCTCTTCTTTAGGGACTTGGATATTCATATTGGTTAAGTCTGCAGATGGGAGTTACGCTGTTCAGTTGTGAATCTTGTGCTACTGCTTATGAGTTATTTAGCCTGTTTAGCTCCCTTTTGCTCATCTGAAAGGGGAGATGATAATAGAATCTATAATATAGTGTTAAGTTTTAAGTTAGTTTATTCATATAGAGTCCTCTGTATAATACCCAATACTATGCTAAGAGCTCATGACTGTTAGGGATTCATAAGAAAGTTGTTGGGAAAACAGTTGTGAGAGTTCGTTAACTGGAAAGACTTGCTTGAGAGAGTTTATTGAGTTAGAACTCTGTGCAAAGTGGAGAAGATGGAAGGAGCCCAGAGACGTGGAAAAAGCATCTTAGAGCATAACACAGGAGACAGAAAGGCAGAGGCGAGAGATGATTTCATCCATACAGTTCCCCAGACTGACTGTTGGGAAACCATCAGCGAGAGAACGTTCCATGCTGGGCCAACCCTGGGAGGTGTTGCCTCTTACTGTTTGTACATCGGTGACTTGGATGCCTCTAACTAGAAGTGGGTTGAATACTGTCAACAATACTTCATTCACTTTACTTAATTTAAATTTAAAACTATTTTTCTTTTAGCTGTTAAATTGTTTTGATCTGTTCTGTTGGTGATATTTAATGTTATAAATGTCACCAGGCTAAGAAAAGCATCACACATAATTATGTAACTTTCCCCTTGAGAAAACATAATGAACCAAGTGTTAATATTTACATGGAAAAATTTATGATTTACTTCAGTTTTGGATGAAAAGCTAAACTTTGGTAATTTAGACCAATTGAGTGAAGAAAGTGATAGTACTGTTCAGTGCATATTCATTGCTCTAAGGTGACTTCCTGAGGCTTAACTGTTGGGGCATGCATTTTTTTGTTTTTTATTTTTATTTTTGAGATGGAGTTTCACTCTTGTTGCCCAGGCTGGAGTGCAATGGTGCATTCTCGGTTCACTACAACCTCCGCCTCTTGGGTTCAAGCGATTCTTCTGCCTCAGCCTCCCAAGTAGCTGGGATTGCAAACATGAACCATCACGCCCAGCTAATTTTGTATTTTTAGTAGAGACGGGGTTTCTCTATGTTGGTCAGGCTAGTCTTGAACTTCTGACCTCAGGTGATCTGCCCGCCTCAGCCTCCCAAAGTGCTGGGATTACAGGTGGGAGCCACCGTGCCCGGCCAAGGGTATGCATTTTAATGATGCATAATAATGGAAAAGTCATCTGTGGTTCTGTGGGAAAAGAACATTGGAGTCAGCCAGGATTCCTGAGTTATGGGTCAGACACATCCACCAACCAGTCAGGTAATGTGCGTATATAAGAAATTGTGCCTTAGAAGTTAGTCATTTTCTCTGTAAACAGACAACATTGAATTGGATCACTTTCAAGTTATACCTTAAAGCTACAAAATGATATGACATCAATGTATTTGGTATGTCAGAGACTTATTTAAAACCCACAACATATCATAGAAGAAATACACATGGTATATAAAATGACTTAAATCATTATTATTTTTACATAGTTTAAAACATTAAGCAGTTATTATGTGCCAGGCATTGTTGAAGGCACTTGAACTACAGTATTTGATTTCTTTAATTCTCAAAATAATTCTATGATGAAAATGTTGTCTCCAACATACATGTAAAAACCAAAAAACCGGGGTTGAAAATGTTAAAGTAACTTTCTCACCATCACTTACTTACTAAGTAAACCTAGGTTCGTGTGACCCTAAAGCCTTTTCTGTTGATGAATATGTTCTTCTGCTGCTTAAAAACAGCTTTTTTTTCATTAAGAAGATAAAAATTCTTCTGGATTTCTTTTTTTTTTTTTTTTTTTTTGGCTTAGTAAACTCATTTAGATAATGCCATGATAAATTCAGCTTAGCATGAGAGGATGATAATCAACACATTTAGAAGTGTCGTGAAGTATGGGTTAACAATACTTGACTGTATTTCTCAAAACTCATTATGCTGTAGAGCTGGATTGGTTTATTAGACTTAGCATCCTATATAACCTGTCACGCTTCCATGCCTCTGCTCAAGCTATTCCCTAGAATGTCCACTCCAGTTTTCTACTAGCAAACTCTTTCTAATCCTTCACATAAAGACCTATTCAAATGTCACCTCCACTCCCTAGGTCCCTGCAATCCCCAGGAAGAATTCATTGTTCTGTTCTCTCCACCTGTGTGAGTTAACTGATCACATTCTGTTATAGCTTTCTGCTGTCCTGTCAGGTCTTTCTTGTGAGTCAGGCAGTAGAGAGAAGAAAGACATCCTGTATATTATGCATTTGTGGGTTCCTCCAGGGCCTATCACATAGTAGGCCCTCATCAAATATGTATTTATTAGAACCAAATTATTCTACTTCTCCCAACAACATTGAAGTGGGATAATGTTAGCATCCTCTTTAAGTTAATGTACTCAGAAAATCTACAAACACAGGTTTCTATGGCAACCAACTAGCTGGGAGAAGGCAAACACTGCAATGCTTGCCATGGCTGCAAAGCTCACTGCCTGATTTTTATTAGGCCCCCTCTAGTTTCTTCTGTCCCTGTTCAGCGGGACCAGGATCAGTTTCTAACATGAATTTGTATATTGTTACTGTTCAGCATCTGTCGCTGTGTGTCCTTGTGTTTGCTGTGGCTGGACTTCCTCCAGAGATGAGTAATGAGGGTATTAACTCAGGTGCCTCTTGAGCTTGGCTCAGTCATGACTGAAGGCAAAGAACTACGGGCCAGATACTCTCAATGCTATTTCTAGCAGCCACCTGTGAAGCTCAGCAATACAGTATGCACATACAGGTCAATGTAAATACAGTTGAGTACCATGGTTCGCACTCAGGCCTGCACCAAACTTGTTAGAAAGGGACTGAAGCAGGAGGGTTTCTTGGCTTAGGAAAGGTAAGCTTTCTTTGAGGCCACAGTAGATGCAGAAAAACATGTTATTCGATTCCTGCAAACACTTACTCTCTTACAATTTTCAAAAGCCTGTGTTTTTAAGACTTTAATTCAGTGAAATAATGAACTTCAATGTGGCTCAACAGAGGGATCTGAAGATGGCAATAGATGCTGCTTCTTTCATTCCTGCCAAAGCCCTTCCTCAAGTCTTACTGCTGCAAGGAAATTCATGAGTCACTTTGAGATTGTGTTCAGTGAGACAGTGTGTAGTACTTGACTTGCAATCAGAAAACCTGGGGCTAAGGTCTATTGGCCACTGTTACTGGGTGAGTGTCAACAAGTCCCTTTATCTCCCAGATGTCCCTGTCCCTCCCTCTCAGGTGGTAGGAGGCTATAAAAATCGTGTGTGTTTTATTACACAATTTGCCATGCTCCACACAAACACATACATTATTAATGTGGGCGCCTATTGTGAACTGTAAGGTGCTAAACAGATGTTGATGATTGAGGACTTGTGATTTAAATTGCAAATATACAGTTTCAGGAAACTGGCTTATTTTGTGTAGGGTTACAAGGTGCTTTACAGGTTGGGTTAGGTACACTTTATTAATAAATACTGGCTGCTAATGAGATTAGTGTTCGTTCTCTAATTCCTTTTCTGTTTTTTAAAGAAATCCTTTACAATACTGCCATCAAGTCTAAAGTTCCATATGAGCCACTGTTTTGAACAAAGGAATGTAGGGATTCTGTTAAGATGCGGTACCTGAATGTTTAAATTCCAGTAAGGATTTTTAAGTAAGCAAATTACAAGGATTAGAAAATAGGTATTACCTAACTTTGGAAGGGGAGACCTAATAAGCAAAACAATAAATTATAAAGGACAAGAGAAGCATATTTTACTCTACATAAATTTTCAAGTATGACTAAGTCAAAGTCAAGAGAAAAAAGACTAAAAAGTAAAACTTTTTCACAAAAATGATGAATATCAAGAAGCCCTTAATATAAAATGAAAATACAAAACACCGTTAGACAAAAAAAGTATCTAGTCTCACCAGCAATCAGGAAAATGTACATTGAAACATCAAGGAAGGCCGGGCGCGGTGGCTCAAGCCTGTAATCCCAGCACTTTGGGAGGCCGAGGCGGGTGGATCACGAGGTCATGAGATCGAGACCATCCCGGTCAACATGGTGAAACCCCGTCTCTACTAAAAATACAAAAAATTAGCTGGGCACGGTGGCACGTGCCTGTAATCCCAGCTACTCAGGAGAATTGCCTGAACCCAGGAGGCGGAGGTTGTGGTGAGCCAAGATCGCGCCATTGCACTCCAGTCTGGGTAACGAGCGAAGCTCCATCTCAGAAAAACAAACAAACAAACAAACAAAAAACATCAAGGAGACCCAATTTTTAAATATATTAGATTTTAAAAATTATAAATATTAATATATAACTCCAGAAACTGATGAATCTGGGGGAAATAAATACTCTTGTATGTTTCTGAGAAAAAAATTTATTTGTGGAAAATAATATAGCAGCATCCATTAAAATTCAAAATATACATTGATTCAGTAACCTGGATTTTGGTTGCTATGCTAAAAAAATGCAAACACTAATATGTAAGAACATGCCTGCACTATAGTTATATTTAATTCAACATTATTTGTGGTAGCAAAAGATTGAAGGGAAATTACTTTCAACAAATAACAGAATGGTTGAATAAATTGTGATATATCACAGAATATTATAGTATTATTTTTAAAACATGAATTATAATTATTTATTTACTTGATGAATTGCCATTACATATAAAGTGAAAAATGAAAGTTCCAGATTAATGTGCATAGTAAGATCCTATTTTAATTTTAAAAATTAATAAAGACACAAATCTCCATATAAACTGGTATATATACATATATATATATGCACTTAATAAAGTGAGTGAAAAATATGATGATGGCATTAATAAATAAATGCATATATCTGGGATCTTGGTGTTCGAATTTATCCTTCAGTGGGTTCCCTTATAATAATCATTCTTAAGCTTTCAGAATGCATAATAATCATTAGTTGTAAAACTTTTAAAAATGAAGATTCCAACCCTGGATATTTTGATTTAATAAGTCAGAAGCTCAGAAATGTTGGGAAATTCTCTTGCTAAAACACTGTCTTACTGAGTATAGAATCAAACCTAATTTCTTCTACAACCCATCCCCTAACTCCCAGACAGGAATTTCTGTATTTCTTTGGGATTTCCTTAAAGATATACATGAATATCAAATGAAGATATAGACATTATAAAGGACTTCTAGGAAATGCATAGAACAAACACATATTTAAGTCAGGGGAAATACGTGGAATGCACATAGTTGAGATGCTACCCCTTCATTCTCCTAAAACTATGGCTGGCATCATTAATCCATCACAGCATTCTTTCCCACCATACTCAGTACAGCCTCAGAGTCCTTCTACACAAAGCATTCAACGAAGGCTTCAGATGATAATCAGAGTTTGCAAAAACATTTAAACCTTCCTGGTAGTCCCAAGGTCCTCCTTCTGTAATCCCACATTTGGTAAGCCCTCTCTTTATGTTTCATGACCTATGTCTGACAAAGCAACTCCTGGCTCTCAGTAGAAAGTCCATGGGCTTTACTTATTTAGCTAGAAGCTAAATAGATTTCAGCTCTTACCTGTCTCAAATCATACACACTTAAGACAATGGAGATAACAGACAAAATGATGATGGCCACAGAGTATTCTATGTAACCTTGAGACAGCCACAAAGTTAGAGTGAAGGCTTGGAACACATAGAATGGATTTAAAACCTGCAGGTACAAAAATAGCATTTGAGTCACATGCATGAACCTTAGTGGCAATCAAGAAAATGTCATTTCATTATAGAATTTTTTCTCATTTTTTAAATAACATACAAAAACCTCTAATATTTAAGAATTCACTTAGCTCTCTATTGATTTGGGTTGAGAAAATGTCAAAACACGTAGAATGTGATATGGTGGAAGCAAATTATTTTACGCATTCAGAGCCATGCCCACAAATTGATCATTATTTATTCTGAATTTCAAAAATATTTTACTAATAACAAAATTTGCGCACGCGCGCGTGTGTGTGTGTGTGTTTTATTGTACTTTAGGTTATGGGGTACATATGCAGATCATGCAGGATTGTTGCATAGGTTACCTTCTTAAACAGATTTACTCATAATGGAGGAGGTACATGATTCAGTCTCTTTTAAAAATGTACTTCAGTTTTGAACAGTTTAATTGCAGTTTTATTTTTCATGTAATCACATGCTGCAGATTTAGTCAAGTTGCGCAATGAAAATGAAAGATTCTACTTTTTTATTTGGGTCACTTAAAAATGACATATTTTTCACGTAGCAGGTCTTAGCAAGGTCACATGAGTCAGTCAAGTCCTTCTCTTGAACAAGGAGGAAGACTGGAGAGAAATGTCTTCCCCAAGGCTGCAGGACAAATCATGGGCAGAAGGTATTACCAGCCTGAAAGCTGGTCATTCATATATGTACATTTTTGGTGTCAGGAGATTACCTTCAGATTTTTTTGTTCCCTCAATTTTTCCCATTTGGGTCCTGCTAATTCCTGCTAATAATGAGAGCAGAGAGGGCAAACCTGAGAAGCCAGAGAAAAGTCACAGGATATACATATAGAAAGTGAATTTAAGAGCCCATGAGAGTAAGGCAAGGATTATTTTTTTGAGGACGTGTTCTTTCTAATCATTATGAATTGGATGATATATTGCTTAAAACCAGTGATACTCTGTCTTACCTCTGTTTTCTATAATTCCCTTATGTATTAAATATAATTCTACTTTGGTTTTAAAAGTGAGCTGACCTGTGGTAAATAGGTTAGTAAGTAGTATGTTACTTACTAACATAAGTTGTTTGTAAGTTGTTTGCTTATTATAAAATGCTCTAATTGCAGATTATGTACAAATGATAATACGATCTTGAGGTTAAATAAATCCAGTAGAAAACTGGTTAAATACTTCTTGCAGAAGAAACGACACTATCCTAATTAATTTAGTTCTCTTATTTAATATTCTTTTGAAACCAAATGTAAAGAAATATTTGTACTTTTTTTTTCCTACTAAAGGGCTAGTAAATAGGTGTCAGGAAATATTAGCGCTCCTTTCAAAAGAGAACAAATTGACCCCTGGAGAATCCTTGGCAATTTGAAAACATATTTGAATAAGAAGTTTAAAAAGCTGGCTACTTTTTGATAGTTAGGGAAAGTACGCCTATGTTGAGTCAGGATGTCTATGGGAAATCTTTGTACGTTCTGCTCAATTTTGCTGTGAACTTAAAACTACTCTAAAAAATAAAGTTAAAATAAAGCAATCTGTTTTCTGCTCCAGACACAGAATAATGTTAAATATTTTTTTAATATTAAAAAGATACACCCATGCTCAAAAACAAAATGACCATCTTTATGGGTTAGAAATACACTGGAAACATGCAGCATTGAGTGAGGACTAACATCATCAGATTCATGGGTTACAGACAAGGACGAGACAGCAAAATCTAGGTGCTCTTTTCTCAGAGGAATAGAGACGGAATGTGTCCCTCAGGTCGCAGAAGATAGAAACGAGGCTTATGTTAGAAAACAAGGGTGGCAGTGGGCTTCCTGTTCCAGAATAGAGGTTGAGCAAAGTCATGACCAATGAGGGCTTACCAGCCAAAGTGGAATGGGAGAGACAGAGTCCATGGTACAGCTGTGAACTGCGCCAAGCCTCAAGCTAGCTAAGGGCATGCACGTGACAAATCCCCAAAGGACAAGCACCCAAACCTTCAGGGACCACGTAGGGGCCAGTTGGAGGCAAACAGAGCCATCAAAGAAGCACAGCAAGCACAAAGAGAAAGAGAAAAATTGATGGGAAAGGTGTCCCCCTTAAGGTAAGCAAAAACAAAAAACAAAAAACAAAAAACAAAAGCAAAATTCCAAGCATACAAGGAAGCTATTGTTAAAAACAAAAACAAAAATGAAACACTAACAAAGGGAGAAGTTACTCTCAAGAAAATGAAAATAATAAAGCAGCTTGAAAAAGACCAAGAGCATACATTTCAAACCCTCAAAAATCATAGAAAAAATAACTGTCCCATGCTGTAGACTGAACATTTGTGTCCCCGCTAAATTCAAAGGTTGAAGCTTTAACCCCCAGTGTGATGGTATTTGGAGGTCAGGCCCTTGAAAGGCAATTAGGTTTAATGAGGTCATGAAGGTAGAGGTCCCATGATGGGATTAGTGGTCCTTGTAAGAAGTGGAAGAGACCAGAGCTCGCTCTCTACCACGTGAAGACACAAAGAAAGCAATAGTCTGGAAGCCCAGAAACAGGTCCTCACCAGGAACCAAATATGCAGGCACCTTGATCTTGGACTTCCCAGCCTCTAAAACCGTGAGAAAATAAGTGTCTGTTGTTTAAGCCACCCAGTCCACAGTATTTTGTTATAGCGACCCATACGGACTAAGCCACCCCACCACCACCAACACAACCACCATCCAAACTTAAGAGAACAAAAACAAAGCAAACAGGGAATTATGAAGCAGGAATCTGTCTCTCACCCTCAAAGAAAATTTTAAAGTAGATCTGAATTTAAAATAAGCAGTAACAAAAGAAGTTGCATGAAACAAGATATGATTCACATCAAAGTATTTATGTGCTCCTTCTAGGAAGTATGAAGTAAGGGGCAGAAATTTATTTTTTCAAAAAAAAAAAAAGAAAACAGTTACCTGTTTAACAAGCAGCCTCCATATGGGTTGGATTTCAACCTCAATGGTGTTGGGCCCACACACTAATCTTCTGTGGGAGAGTGATCATCCATTAGTGTCATACCTACAAGCTCAGCGATAAGTGACTATAGGACAAACTAAGCAGAAGTCACTTTTCTACTCTTAGGAGATTTAGTGACTTTGATTAAAAAAATAATGTGCAAGTACTTTTGAAACATAATTCTAAACTACTAATATATATTTGAAATGAAAGTCAGTGCATGATGGACAGAGATGTATTCCTTGATAAAAAATGTCTTAAGTATAGTACAACTCAAATAAAAGTTAGAAAGACATCTTCATTTTGGGTTACTTCTTTTTTTTTTTTTGAGACAGAGTCTCACTCTGTCACCCAGGCTGGAATGCAGTGGCACTATCTTGGCTCACTGCAACCTCCGCCTCCCAGGTTCAAGTGATTCTTCTGCCTCAGCCTCCCAAGTAGCTGGGACTACAGGTGTGTGCCACCATGCCAGGCTAATTTTTGTATTTTTATTACAGATGGGGTTTCACCATATTGGCCAGGCTGGTCTCAAGCTCCTGACCTCATGATCCACCCATCTTGGCCTCCCACAGTGCTGGGATTACAGACATGAGCCACCATACCCAGCCTTGAGTTACTTTTAAAATAATTTTATTATATACTAAAAGCAGCAAAAAAGACACAGCTATGAAGATGTTCCTAGACTTGTCAGGCATTCTAGAGTGTCCTGGACGTTAGAGGTCATGTCTATCTTACTTTGTTAGCTCCAGCACCTAAGACAGGCTGTTAGTACATGAACTGAATGAATACATAAGTGAACGAGCGAGTGAACTGGAAGATATGGCCTCCATGGCTAACACTTGGTCAATATGTACATTATACACAAGGTGTAATACGTATGTGCATTACAACAAGTATGCATGTTTCTATACTATTTTACTACAAATGAAGCTTTTACAAAAGATTCATCTGATCCTCACAATAGTCCAAAGGAAAAGGCTGATATCCCTACTTTGCCAATGGAAAAAATTATTCAGTCTGGCATGTAGGCAAAAGTGCACACATCTAGCATTAATCACGACAATATAACTTTTAAACAGAGTTGCCAGTGTCAGAAATGGCGCTTAGCCTTTTATATGCATTAACTTCTTCAATCATCACATTATTCCCATGAGATTTCATATTAGCATCTATTGTAATAAAAACTGAAGTTCAGATAAACCAAGAAACTTTTCCAGGATCACAGAAATAGGAAGAGTCAGGCTTTGTAGCATGGTATATGTCTCCACTTCTCAAATCTGCCTCAGCAAGTACCAATGGGGAGAATCCAGAGATCTCTGGTTTCACAGAGTTATAGCAGAAAGCTGAGCCCAAGTTTATCTGACTTCTTAGCCATATTTTTTCCAAGTACAATTGTAGTTTGCAAAGGACAGAGAGAACTCAAACCAAGGTTTTCTGACTCCATGCCATGAAAACACTGAGGTTCAAGGATGTTGGGAATCCGAGAGTACAAACAGCCTATCATGCTCTTTGACTTCTTAAGTCCCTACCCCTCACACAGGAAAGAGACCATAACTCGAACCATTTTGGTCCTCAGAACTCTTTTGCACAATCTGGGGCAATAATCTGTTGTTAACCAAAGTGTCAGAACTTAGGATCCCAAACTTGATCCTCCTCTGTCTCTCTCTCCGCTTTGAATGCCCTTCCCACATTCCCACAGTTTGTAAATGCCTACTCAGCCTTTGAGAACCAGATCTGACGATCAAGCTTAATGGTTGAGACCTGTGGGATCAACTAGACCTGGATTTGAATCCAGATAAGACCTTGTGCTTGCTGTTCCCTCCACCTGGAACTAATTTTCCCCACAACTTTGTATGGCTTACTCCCTTAGTCCCTGAATGAAACAAGGGTGTTCCCTTGTGGAATGAATTTCATTCATTCTCTGTTCAAATAGCACCTCCTTATTGGGGTTTTCCCTAACAATGCTACTTAACATAGCTACCCTGACTCTCAGTTCAGATTCTCCTTATCTCCTTATCTTGTATTTTTTATTATAGTGTATATTAATTACCTGAAATTACAAGTTATGTTTTACATTTTAATAAGCATGCAGATAAAAGACAATATTCTCCACTATAATATAAGCTTCAAGAGGACATTGATATATTCCTAATGCCTAAAACAGAGCCTATTATATGTTGAATGAATGAACTGATGGCTGAATGAGGGGTCAGCCTCATTCTTCTCATCTGTAAAATGGGTTTTATAAAACATGCCTAATAAAATTGCTATCAAGCTGAGAGTACGGCACACACCTGCAGTCCCAGCTACTTGGGAGGCTGAGCCAGGAGAACTGCTTGACCTCAAAAGTTTGTATAAGACTAGCCTGGGCAACACAGGGAGACCCTCATTTAAAAAAAAAATGCTATCAGTTGCATATGAGATAAATACATAAAGCATTTAGTTCTCAATAAATGGCAGCTATCTTTGAAATCTTACTCCCTCTGGCACAGTTAACCGTATTTTTCTCCCTTCCAACAACCTTTCCTTTCTTAGCAACAGCACTTACATCATTAAATTACAATATATATTTACATGTCTTTCCCCTTAAGTTTCCTAGAGCCTTTTTAAAGGCAGAAACAGAGATTTTTAAACCCTGTTTAAAAAATCTAGCATCGGTCGGGCACGGTGGCTCATGCCTGTAATCCCAGCATTCTGGGAGGCCAAGGCGGACAGATCGCCTGAGATTGGGAGTTTGAGACCAGCCTGACCAACATGGAGAAACCCTGTCTCAACTAAAAATACAAAATTAGTTAGGCATGGTGGTGCATGCCTATAATCCCAGCTACTTGGGAGGCTGAGGCAGGAGAATCCCTTGAACCTGGGAGGCGGAGGTTGCAGTGAGCCAAGATCGTGCCATCGCACTCCAGCCTGGGCAACAAGAGCAAAACTCCATCTCAAAAAAAAAAATCCAGCATCTAGTGGCACAGTGTCTGACCTAGCTAGAGGATGTTTCCTAAATATTAGAATGAATTAATGAGGTTCAAGGCAGTGGTTGTGGAAAGCAGTTTAGAAAGCAAGCCTAGGGTCTGATGCTATTTGGCTCTTCAAGTTTGGCAATATTACCTTTAAGAGAGAAGAGCTCAGATCCCATGAGGACTGGGACCCAGTGAATCAATATTTACCTGTAGATTATCCTCTTTAGGCTCATCTGAGCCATATTTAAATCACAGCCTGGCATGTCCCTTGCCGCTTTGTCTCTTCTGCTGCTTCTTGCCAAAAAATATTGTGTGTTTAGAGACCATGTACCCAGCTCAGTTTCAGCACAAGCCAAGCAGAATGATCAGGGCATTGACCAATGACTGAGCAACAGGAAGAAATATGAGATTTGAAGCTGGTTCACATGTGGAAAGGTCTAAGAAAAAGGGAGCCGACATTCCCTGACTAAAAACCTGAGCAGCTGGCAGGGAAAACAGGACCCAGATTGTTCCCAGGGGCTTCACGGAAAAACACAGGTCAAATAAAATTAAGCGGACTTGCCTAATAGTGATCACTATCCATTAGAAGAAGGGTTGCTTTGGAGATAGATGACCTCTTTCCAGAAGTTGAGCGATTTCTCAGCAGGAAACTTGTGGAGGAGATTTCTGCAGGGACCATGGGCTAAACTTGTGGAGGAGATTTCTGCAGGGACCATGGGCTAAACTTGTGGAGGAGATTTCTGCAGGGACCATGGGCTAAACTTGAGGAATCACTGGGGTTTGTTACAATTTCTTTCTTTCTTTTCTTTCTTTTTTTTTTTTTTTTTTGGAGATGGAGTCTTGCTCCACTGCCCAGGCTAGAGTACAGTGGCACAATCTTGGCTCACTGCAACCTCTGCCTCCTGAGTTCAAGTGATTCTCCTGTCTCAGCCTCCCAAGTAGCTGGGATTACAGGCATCCACCACCATGCTCAGCTAATTTTTTGTATTTTAGTAGAGACAGGGTTTCACTGTGTTGCCCATGCTAGTCTCTAACTCCTGACTTTGTGATCCACCTGCCTCAGCCTCCCAAAGTGCTGGGATTACAGGCATGAGCCACTGCAGAAAACCAAATGCAGATGACTAAGAATACTTTTTCTTGGGGGAGGTCCATGTCCCTTTTTATTTGTTATTTATTCATTCGTTCAATTAACTTACCAAATAATTGTTAAGAATATGTTATGTGGTAGGCACTTCAGGCTCCAGGTGGTAAAGACTAGAGGAGTCCTCAAGGAGGAAGGAAGGGCATGTTAGAATTATGGTGGAGCTTTTTCAAACTATACCTGTTTTTTGCTCACGGCTTCCATTCTGATAAGTTTCCAGTAGGGTCTCTGGCAAGCAGGGACATCTAGAGTTTTCCAAACACACAATGCCAGGCCAGGAGATTCTGCCATAACCCACTTCCAGGAACTTAGGAATTTTTAGGAAGCAGACACGTAGAGGTTGAGAAAGTTCTCAAGTGATACTGTTAGCGAGTTCCTCACTTCCCTAACACTCTTGTTTTATAAAGAGAGGAAGACCTAAGATATTCACAGATGCATAGGACATGGCATCCAACTTCTGGGATTTGGATGTAGTTGCGTCGTACAACAAGATGTTGGCATTAGAGCCCTTCCATTAAAAACGATAATAAAAACAAGATTGATAAGTGTTGAGAAATTGTTTTATGGAAGGAAAAAAAATCTCTATTTCATTACACCTTGAACCTGCTTATGTACTTTTAATGAGACATTTATACAGAGAATGTATCTCCATTTTACAAATGACATGAGGTGATTTTAGTTTTTCACATTAGTCCTCATCTGTGACCTGCCCATTTCTTTCATTGCCTAAATTGCACGTTTTCAGATAGCCTCAGGAAAACTCGGGAAGTTGGGCTCTTAGAGGATTTCAAGCTCTCAAGTGAGCTGAGTGAGACACTTCTGGTCAGCTTTTCTGGGGAAAGGCCCTGAGTCTTCCCAGGCATGGGGATGCAGAAGGGAAAGGACCAGAAGGACATCAGGAATGGAGATGGGGTTACAAAGAAACCCATGCAGGATCCTGCCAAGGAGATTCTGGACTTAGGTTTACTGGTGCCTCTGTAGGGCTTTGCTCTAAAATAAGGCATTACAGTTAAGTGATTTTGTACTTTAAATGGGCCCAGATCCATAGAACCATGGATCTGCTCATTTATTAAAAAAGAAAATGATCGGATCATGAGGTCAGGGTTCAAGACCAGACTAGCCAACATGGTGAAATCCCGTCTCTACTAAAAAATACAAAAATTAGCTGGGCATGGTGGCTCATGCCTGTAATCCCAGCTACTTGGGAGACTGAGATAGGAGAATTCCTTGAACTGGGACCCAGGAGGCGGAAGTTGCAGTGAGCGGAGATCCCGCCACTGCACTCCAGCCTGGGCTACAGAGCGAGACTCCATCTCAAAAAAAAAAAAAAAAAAGAAAATGATCTCAGTCCATTTAATTTTTATTAAATGCCTTATGCATTACATTTTAAAGAAAATATATATATACACGTTATATTTTTAAGCAACTCATTAACTTTTGATTGAATGCTAATAGTTGAGACTATGTTATTGGCCTCCAGAAGAATGAGCAAAGCCCCCTTCCTCTTCTCCAAACAGCCCTTTCTTGATCTTTCTGTAAATGCTGACCTAATGGCTGAGTATCTACTACAAGGCTATTTTCTAGAGGTGGTTTCAAAGGGGATAGAGGTCATGGTATATAACCATGGTTTCTAACTTTCCTTCCCCAAGACTGCAGAGTAAGAGAGTAAGGTCTCATAGCAGGCTCCCTCTCTCTCTCTCACCTTTTGCTTCTTCTTTGTCTCTCTTCTAATGTTCTGTGTTCTCATGAAACAGTTTTTGTCAGCTTAAAGTTACACAGTAATGGCAAACCCACCTTCTCTTGCTGTCCGTTACTCGGATTCCTTTTCCCTGGTGCTGACAGCATGCCTTTTCTCTCAATGCTGTGGTAAACATTGAGAATTAAATGTGGCCTTGCAGAATCACTAAACCAAGGGGAGCATCTCTTCCCAGTTTCACATTTGGTGATGTCACCTTGGTGGCTTTAAGTTGGCCATGGATGGAATATTCCCACCATAGAAACCAGCAAACCCTATCTATCTATCAAAGCTTTTTTTCTTCCTGAGGGCTAGGTCACCAGGCAGGTGATTGGTCTGGATTTAACCCCAAGAGTGTGTGTGTGGGAGGGGTGGGGGGCGAGCAGAGTGGTAGAGAGAGAGTCCTTCCATTTCTACTGCCAGAAAGTCATTTACTCCTTTTATTTTCTGGAGCCTAAACAGAAGGGACAGAAGCAGGTTGGGTGGGATGAGTGAAAAAGAAGGTGAAGAGATGCTTACCTCATAAACAATCTTAATAGGAAGACCACTTGACTAGTTAAGGAATCAGGTAGGTTTTTTTTTTTCCTATAAGGCCTCACTTTTGTGGTATAAAAGAATTGTCTTTTGACTTGTCTAGGACAGGTACTAAGATGGAAGACTGAGTTCAGTTCATGACGGGTAAAGCTAGGAACATGGAACTCCTGGGAAAATTTACTTGTTCTCTTCCTGATACCTTCTCACAATTTCTCTACAGGGTAAAGTTGTTTCTCCTGATGTTCTGATATGCTTTTGCTACTGAAAAGTGAGAGCTATGTAAATCTGTGCATTTTCTCTCTTTACCTGGCTGCCAGGGAGCAAATAGAAAAATCTGCATGCAAACTCTGTAGCTTTTCATCAACAGAGATTCTTGTGTATCCCCCTACATTTCTCATGTTATGTACTTGCTTTTTAATGTAAGAGAGCTCAAATTCACCTAGGAAATTGGTAAGATATTACTCAATCATCCATCACATTTAATTTCTTTAAAGACCTTGCTCTTACCCTAAAAAAATGAAGGAAAAAAATCTTTCATATTCTACTTACTCTCTTTTACTACTTACTACTATGTTTCTAAGTAGATTTTCTCCTCCATCCATCACATTTGGAAAATGATACTCTTTGTCTTGCTTATTAGATTGTCAAGTTCTATATTGTGTGGATCAGATTTTTTTTTTTTTTTCGAGACCGAGTCTCACTTTATTTCCCAGGCTGGAGTGCAGTGGCACGATCTCAGCTCACTGAAACCTCTGCCTTCCGGGTCCAAGTGATTCTCCTGCCTCAGCCTCCCAAGTAGTGGGACTACAGGAACACACCACCACACCTGGCTAATTTTTGTAGTTTTAGTAGAGACAGAGTTTCACCATGTTGGCCAGGCTGGTCTCAAACTTCTGACCTCAGGTGATTCACCTGCCTCAGCCTCTCAGAGATCTGGGATTACAGGTGCGAGCCACCATACCCAGCTGTGGATCAGGTTTAAATTTAATTATGTACGATGTTTATTAAAGTTTGGTGTTTGATAAATAAGAAAAAATCATGAGGTAGCTGCACTGACGAGAAATCTTTCCTGTGGAAGTGGTTACCCAGGCAGAGTATATCAACATCTATCAACTAGAATTCTTAAATGTCCTGGAAGGATCTTTCACATGTCTTGTACTTAATGCTACTAAACCAACATATTTTTAATGACTTTAAAAACTTTTTTGTGTTTCAATGTGTTAAGCATTACATCTGAAATCTTACATAACACAATATTGTCCTAGACCAGATGTCTGGTTCATTTTTCATAGTGTCTGACAGAAAAAAAAACTTAAAAACAACAGATCGGCAAATCCTAGCCTTGGTGTGTGTGAGAATTATGGGGGTTGCTTGCTAAAAATGCATCTCCTCTCTTATAAGTACGCCTTGCTCCTATAGAACTATCGGAATTATGAGGGTGGAGCTTAAAACCTATATTTTTAAGCATCGGATTACTTCTTAGCTTGAGAATAGGTGTTTCTGGTTGACTGTAAAGGTTAAGCAGCTACTCTCTCTAAAAATGGGTGAGAAATAAAGGTGATTATAAGATTCTGGGGAAGACTTGTAATTATTTTCTTTCAGATTTGCCAGGATTCACCATTTCAAATAATAGCTGAAGAAAGCAGGGCCTCTGTATCTCTGTGAGTTAATAACAGTGTAAGCATTTCCTAATGTGTGTGCATCTACAGGTACCAATCTCATGATTGCGTTACTATTTTTGCCTTTCTTTCTCACTAGTCAGTGTCTCTGGGACAATGACTAAACCTTTATCTTCAGATCCCTAGTTCCTTGCAAGGTGCCTATTTGTTAGTTAACAAATCAATGAATATATTAATTTATTCATTTACTATCGATTGAGCTCCTACCAGGAATCAAGCACTGTTCTGGGTGCTGCAGATATAGTAGTGAATAACATAACTAACTAAGCAAGCAAAATCCTTATCTCCGGGGCTAGTTCTTCAGAGTAAAATGCAATCATAGTATTGTCTTTCCGTCTTTCCGTCTCTCCGAGAATTTGGAGGAAGGGAATTACTCAAGATATTTTTAAGAAAGGAAAAAAAAAAAATAAGACAACACAAAGATGATTGCTCTACAAGCCTGAGATAAAAGATCAAATTTTATATGATTGCCTTGTTCTTTTAGTCTTTGTAAAAATAAGGTTGCCTAAGAAGAGAACAATTTAGAATATCTCTGCTGCCAGTAAATGAACTTAGACTGTATCAAGCTGATGAAGCATTCTGCCAACAATGCACTGATGGTAACTGATTTGATACTTCATTTTCTGCTGGCAGAGTTTACTCTTAAAGAGTATAATAAATCCTACCTGACCTCTTGCTCTTCACTGGTCAGACCCAATCCAAATGTCTGATGGATGTCAAAGCAGGAGTTGCTGTCCTCTAGCAACCTAGGATGTAGTCAGGGTAGGAACCACGCTTCAGTTCATAGCACTCGACAAATCAGTGTTTTTCCCCTGTATCCTGACTTAGGAGCAACGAAACATTGTACTCACCCAACTTTCTGAAACCGCTTCTCCAGGTTGTTCCAAACATACCTGATTTTCTGCACTTGGATGCATCGCAGCTACAATTACAAATGTGATGGAACAGGTGTCATTCACATCATAAAGCTCATCAAGAGAGGGGAGTGGTGTTCAATGCAGGATGCAGGTCCCCTTGTGGGTCTCACTTTCTTTTTTCTTTTTTTTTTTGAGACAGGGTCTCACTCTGTCACTCAGGTTGGAGTGCAGTGGCATGATGACCACTCACTGTAGCCTTGACCTCCCAGGCTCCATCAGTCCTCCTGCCTCAGCCTCCTAACTAGCTGGGATTACCAGCATGCACCACCACATCCAGCTAATTTTTGATTGATTGATTGATTGATTGATTGATTTTTTTGAGATGGAGTCTCACTCTGTTGCCCAGGCTGGAGTGCAGTAGCATGATCTTGGCTCACTGCAAACCTCCTCCCGGGTTCAAGCGATTCTCCTGCCTCAGCTTCCGCTGGGATCACAGGCGCCCACCACCATGCCTAGCTAATTTTTGTATTTTTAGTAGAGATGGGGTTTCACCATATTGGCCAGGCTGGTCTCAAACTCCTGACCTCATGATCTACCTGCATCAGCCTCTCAAAGTGCTGGGATTATAGGCATGAGCCACTGCACCTGGCCCTTGATCTTTTTTTTCTTTTTCTGTTTCTTTAAACATAGATGAAGTTTTGCCATGTTTCTCAGGCTGGTCTCAAACTCCTGGGCTCAAGTGACCACCCATGTTGGCCTTCCAAAAGTGCTGGGATTACAGATGTGAACCACCATGCTCAGCCTGTCTCACTTTCTTTGATACATAGCTGTTATTCCCATTCCAAAAGTGTGATATTCAGAACTTTCATTTGTTAAACACTTATTTTGTACTTTCTCTGCAAACATGCCATAACGCCGTACTCTTCAAATAACTTACTTTTAATTCTGGCTTTAGTAAGGCTTGGTTTATGACAGAGTGCCGGTCAGCCACCAGGGATTCTTTCCACTTTTTGCTTACAGGAAACTTCAGTGTGGATAGGTAGAGGCAGAATACCTTCTTCCTCATATATCTTTGAAATTCATCCTAGAAAAGACAATCCAGTTCATGAAATTCTCAAGTGTTATTCAGTAAGGTGCTCATCAACCAAATACCTACCAAGTGCTAGACAAGGGTTTTCAGAGTTTGGTACAAAACTTTGGCCCAAACAAGAGTATCGGCTTTATCCCAGAACTGACTAGAAATGCGCATTCTCAGCCCCACTTCAGACCTACTGAGTTAAAAACTCTGGGTGGGACCAGGAGTTCTTGTTTCTATGATGATTCTGATTTGCACTAAAAGCTTATATCACTGTGCTAGAGAATAAAAAGAAAGATACACTTTGCAGGAAAGCTTTCTATCCAGAAATTAGTTTCTAGCTATTTTAATGTGACATTTAGGTGTTTAAAATGTGTAATATCCTCCAGAATACATATTTTTGAAAAACTAAATGACCGTTCCCATGTTATGGAATCTAAAAGCCGTAACACTGACAGCCACTGTTCATGTAAGGGCTAAGAGCACTCTCTGTTAGCCTGATGTGGTCGGAATTTCCCCAAGCTGAAGTGGAAGAAATGCCCTTTGTTCCTGGGTCAAAATGAGAGATAGCAAGTGGATTGCAGAGATAATTTTGCCATCTCCTGTTGTGATCTATGGAAACTCTTTAAATAGAGGAAATCTACCCTCTGAAATATAATACTAGCCACAGAGTTGTGCTACAGAGGCCATACAGAAGACACGATCATGGCATTTGAAATAGATAACAGAAGGCTACGCACTGTTGTCCTCAGCAAAACAGTGTCTGCTTCTTGCAAGGGGCATGGGATGCAGTTGGCCCACACTCTCCACTGGGGTCTCCAGTAGAACACCAGCAGAAGGCCCCCACAGGTCAGCACAGATGCGACAAGGCAGAGGGCTTTCCGTACGTTCTGGTCACGGTAACCAAACACCTCCTGGAGAATAAATGTAAAAGATCACTCGATTTTTCTCCTTTTTTCACAGAAGCATATTATTTTCTTTGAATAAACCAAACTTTAGATGAAGGAATATTGGTCGGGAGAGAAATCTGGTTTTAGGTGGTTGAATCAAGTTGTCTGCTTGCAGCTGTCCGCTGATACAATCAAAAAAGAAGAACTTATTTTACTACCCTGGTATATGGAATTAAAACTTTAAACAGGAGTAAGGAAGGGGCCGATTTATTTGCTTCTATGTATTTACAAGAGTTACCTCAGATTTTTATAAAATACTTCATGTTTTGAGCCAGATTTATCTTATTTAGGAATTAGATATTTTAAAAATTGTTAATATGAATTTATTGTAGGAAGATGACAAAATTTTGACAGATGTGATCTACACTCATAGATCTGGCTTTATCCATTAGGCCTTGTTTTATAATAACATGACGAGAATGATCACAAGTATGAATAAATGTACTATTTTCTACAACAGTGTGATGATATAAATTAAGGAATTACCTGTGGACATGAAAGGCTTCCCAAAACAGCTTATATTTATTTACTCTGATAGTAATATGCTAAAATATTTGGACTTTCAGTAGATTAGTTAATATTTGTCATAAACTGAATAAAGATTTGAGATTTGGTTCTAGAGGGGAAAGTTGCCAAACAACAGATTTGCTTATTCAAAGCCAGTTTCTAGTTCCCATCTTCTACAATGAAGTGTCACAGTATTGTTTTTTAAATTTTAAAACCTAAATTTTCAGTGCATTTTGAAGCCCCTGAGGGATGATGATTATGAATAATATCTTTACTACACTTTTATTTTAGGTTCTACTGTTGTTGTTTTTGTGCTTTTTAAAAATATGACCGAACTCTGAATTTTCAGGTCCAGATCACAGGACTATAATTTCAAGAAACTTAGTTTTTACTAAGCATCTAGAGCATTTTTGATGATGGAATATCCTGCATTTTATGCCAGTTTAGCTCTTACTAGAAAAAAATCTCTTGGCCTAAGGTTTTTTCCACTGATTCTCAACACTATCATCCACCTGAGAAAAAGTTTATTAAGTTCAGTGATGCAGCCACTCTATTTTGCGATTATTCATATAAGGTTTAAATTAGCAATATGCATTCACCCTGCTTTTATACATGTTTTCAATTGTTTCTCCTCTCTCTCTGTTTCCTCTGATTCTATAAATCTGCTTTGGTTTTATTTGTGAATTATAGTTTTATTAGGTTCAAATAATATGTATATGCCACTTTACATATTCTGTCATAAATATACATTCTTTTACCAAGAACTATTTACAGGGGCTTACTGCCAAAGTCCAAGTGTGTGCAAAGATAGAAGCAGAACAAATTGGAATTTTAGTCTAGCTTATAGATGAAATGAGCTCATTCATAAATAACTTTCTCTTTTTCTGTTTATCTATATACAGTAATGACAGTGAAAATCATAATTCTGGCACCCTTCAGTTCTCTTCTATACAAAGTTTTTAAATGAGAAAACAAACTCACAATGATTGCAAGGCTGCAATGAAAGCGGTACAGCTACATACAGCTAATAACCTTGTGAACTGGAGTAAGTTTTTAGGAAAAGTAAGGTGACAAATTGTATCAAGAATTGTAAAGCTATTTCTACTCTTTGAATCAGTAATTCCTCATTTGGAAATATGCTCTAATAAAATAATATCTCAAGAAGAAAGTTTTACATATACAATGTTCAGTGCAGCATTATCTATAATAGCAAAAGCATTGGGAAAACCGAATGATAGCTAATGGTTCAGTAAGTTCTGAAACATCAAAACAATGAACTATAGTAGAGCCCTTAAAAACAAAATACATGATGCTAATATAGAAGTCTGGAGCATACTGTGATATAATGTTAAATGGAGAAAAAAACAAAGAACAAATAGCATAAATGGAAAACAAGTAGCAACATTATGAAATTTAACCCAACTGTATTGATAATTACACTAAATGCATGTAGCCATAATACCATGATTAAATGCAAAGATTATGAGACTAGATAATAAAATACTTATTGTATGCCATTTACAAGAGACACACTTTTTTAATGTTGCCAATTTTTTTCTTTTTTTTTAAATTTATTGTACTTCAAGTTCTGGGGTACATGTGCAGATCATGCAGGTTTGTTGCATAGATATACACGTGCCATGGTGGTGGTTTGCTGCATCCATAGCCCCATCATCTACATTAGGTATTTCCCCTAATGCTATCCCTCCCCAATCCTCCCCACCCCCTGCTATTCCTCCAGTAGCCCCCTACCCACCAGGCCCTGGTGTGTGATGTTCCCCTCCCTGTGTCCATGAGGAGACACACTTTAAATATAAAGAAGTGGATGGGTTAAAAAGGAAAAGAAGGGGACAATATACCATGCAAAAAGTAGAAGAAAGCTGATATTGCTGTATTACGATCTCACAAATTTTATTTCTTTAAGGACAGTTAAGGAAAAAATACTATGAGAGAAAAAGAAGGATGTTTCATAAGCAAAAAGATCAGTTCAACAGGAGAACATAACAATTCCAAATTTTTGTGCATCTAAAAAACAGTTTAAAAATATATAAAGCAAAACTGATATAATTTAAATCTACTCTCATCATTGGAGATTTTAACACAGCCCTCTCTCTCTCAATAACCAACAGAATAAGCAGACAAAATATTCAGTAAGAATACAGGAGGTCTGAACAACTCTATTAGCTACATTGATCTAATTGACAAATACAGAAAATTACAGCCAACAACTGCAGAATTCAAATATTTTTCAAGTACATATAAAATACTTACCTAAATTGAGCATATTCTCAGACATAAAGTATAATGACATTATAATTAAACTAGAAATTAAAAATTCCCAAATATTTGAAAAGTAAACAACATATTTCAAAACAGCACATACAAGTCAAATGAGAAATTACAATAAACATTAGGAAATCTTTTAAACTGAATGAAAATGAAAATTGAGAAATCAAAATTCATGGAATGCAACTGAGACAATTCTTACACAGAAACTTACAGCTTTAAATGCGTATCTTATTAAAGAAAAAAGTTTGAAATCAATAAACTAAGCTTCCAACTCAAGAAGTTGTAGGAAGAAAAGCAAATTAAACCCAAAAAAAGTGTAAGGAAAAAACTATAAAGATGAGAGAAGAAATAAAACAGAAAGTAGAAATACAACATGATAGAGAAAATCAAAGCCAAATTGGTCATCTGAAAAGATTAATAATATTGATAAACTCATGAATAAATATGAATATTTATGTTTATCAAGGAAAATTAATGTGCAATTTAAAAGCTCCCTGCAAAGAAATCTTCAAGCCCAGAGAGCTTGTGATTTCTTTGAAATATTTAAGATAGAAATGATACTATTCTTTAATAAACCTCTCTATAAGTAGAGGAGATGAAAATTCTCCCAATTTATTTTATGAAGCCAGCATACTCAGACACCAAACTCTGATAAATATGTTGCAAACCAGGAAAATTACAGGTTAAGCCCTGTCATGAACATAGATAAAATAATTCTAAATAGATTATCTAATTAAATCAGTGATATATTAAAAAGTTAGTACATCACTACCAAATAGTGTTTGTCCTAGAAATGCAAGGATTTGAAAATCAATCAATGTACTCTGCCATTCAAGGTACTTTAAAATTCAGAAGGAAACTCAGAGAGTCATCTCAATAGATAGAGAAAAAGACTTATACAATTCTACACCAATACATGATTTAAAAAAAAAAACTCAACAAATTAAAAATAGATGGGAACATCTTTAAGATACATCATGTATAATGACGAAATATTGAATATTTTCCCACTGAAGTCACAACAAAAACAAGATTGTCAACGATCACCACTAATATTTATCAGTATAGTAGTAGAAATCTTAACCAGCACAATGAAAGAAAGAGAGAGAGAAACAAAGGGAAAAAGAGAAAGAAAAGAAAGAAAGAGAGAGAAAGAAAGAAAAAGAAAGTGAGAAAAGAAAGCAAGCAAGCAAACAAGAAAGAAAATAACAATTGAAAACAAGAACTGAACTCTGTGTAGATAATGTGGCTATATACATAAAAATATCCAAAAGAGAGAGAGATCCAAGATGGCTGATGATTAGCAGCTCGGGCACGTACCTCCCAGTGAAAGCGCAAAGAACGAGAGGACGCCACACTTTCAGACGAATATTAGTTGCTCACGGACCACGAGATTCCCAGTGGAGGAGCTCCACGGGTCGCCAGGGCGACTCTTGTGGCCATCGTGGCGGTTTTGCTGGTGCCTTAGCAAGCCAGTTCTTGGTGCAGAGTCCGGATATTCCCGGGCAGAAAAGCACCATCAATCTTAACACCGCTGTTTTGGCCGGCTCAGTGGATTGCTCAGATTTCAGCGCAGGGAATCAACAAGTTGGACGTCAGAGACCCAGTTAGAAAGTCGGTAATTATAAAGACGACAGACGGACAAATATATAATGAAGGGAAGAAACCAGCGTAAAAAGGTAGAGAATACTCAAAATCAGAATGCCTCTCCCTCTACAGGGGATTGCAATTCCTCATCAGTAACGGAACAAGGCTTAATAGATTACACGGGTGTTCCAATAACAGAAGCAGGTTTCCAAACGTGGGTGATAAGAAACTTCTGTGAATTAAAAGAACTTATTCTAACCCAATGCAAAGAAACTAAGAACCTTGAAAAAAGGTTTGACGAAATGTTAATGAGAATGGACAATTTAGAGAAGAATATAAGTGAATTGATGGAGCTGAAAAACACAACACGAGAACTTCGCGAAGCATGCACAAGTTTAAACAGTCGAATTGATCAAGCAGAAGGAAGGATATCAGAAGTCGAGGACCAGCTCAGTGAAATGAAACGAGAAGACAAGAATGCAGAAAAAAGGATGAAAAGGAATGAGCAAAGTCTCCAGGAAATATGGGACTATGTGAAAAGACCTAATTTACGTTTGATAGGTGTACCTGAATGTGATGAAGAGAATGAATCCAAGTTGGAAAATACTCTTCAGGATATCATTCAGGAAAATTTTCCCAACCTGGCAAGGCAGGGTAATATTCAACTCCAGGTAATACAGAGAACACCACAAAGATATTCTTCAAGAAGACCAACCCCAAGGCACATAATCGCCAGATTTATTAGAGTTGAAATGAAGGAGAAAATACTAAGAGCAGCTAGAGAGAAAGTTCAGGTTACCCATAAAGGGAAACCTATCAGACTTACAGCAGATCTCTCAGCAGAAACCCTACAAGCCAGAAAAGAGTGGGGACCAATATTTAACATCCTTAAAGAAAAGAACTTTCAACCCAGAATTTCCTATCCAGCCAAACTAAGCTTTATGTGCGAAGGAAAAATTAAATCTTTTACGAACAAACAAGTACTTAGAGAGTTCACCACCACCAGGCCTGCTTTACAAGAGCTTCTGAAAGAAGCACTATACATATAAAGGAACAACCAATATCAGCCTTTCCAAAAATATATCAAAAAGCAAAGAACTTTAACACAATAAAAAATTCACATCAACTAATGGGCAAAACAGCCAGCTAGCATCAAATGCTGGTATTAAACTTATATATATTTTAATTGGATAAAAAGCCAAAACCCATCGGTATGCTGCATCCGGGCCCATCTTACATGAAACAATACACAAAGACTCAGAGAGAAGGAGGAAGATTTACCAATTGAACAGAGAGTAAAAATAAACTAATAAACAAAAAGCAGGAGATGCAATTCTCACCTCTGATAAAGTAGACTTTAAAGCAACAAAGATCAAAAGAGGCGAGGAATGACATTACATAATGGCAAAAGGATCAATGCAACAAGAAGAGCTAACGATTCTATAGATCAACGAGATAGAAAATTAACAAGGATATTCAGAACTTGAACTCAGACCCGGAACAAGTAAACTTAATAAATATTTATAGTACTCTCCACTTCAAATACACAAAACATACATTACCACCTCACACCTATTCCAAAGGTGACTATATAATTGGAAGTAAATCACTCCTCAGTAATCGCATAGCATTTCATAGGTTTAAATTAAATATTGGTTGGCTGTTTGTTTGTTATCTTCTTCCCTTATTCCTTCCTGACTACATCATTAAGTATAATTATCAGTATAAAAGAGGTTTTCAATACCCATTACTAAATTGCATTCTAGCCTGGGCAAGAAAGCAATACTCCCATTCTCTCTCCCTCTTTCTTTTCCTTCTCCCTCCTCCCCATTCTCTCTCTCTCTTTCTCTTCCTTTTTTCTCCTTCCTATTCTCTCTCTCTCTTTCTAAAAAAAAAAACAAACAAACAAACAAACAACAATAACAACAACAACAAAAAGGGCTTTGGTGCACAATCAGGGAAAAAAAAAAAAAATATCCAAAAGAATGTACAAAGTATAAGAGTTAATAGGTGAATTTATTAAGATTGCTGGATACTAGGTCAATATAGAAAAACCAATTGTATTTGTATATATTAGTAACAAACAATTTGAAAATTAATTAAATACCATTTATAATAGTTTCAAAGAAAGAAATCAATTACTTGTAATAATTCTAACAAAGTTATACCAGGCATCTAACTGAACAGTGTATATCATCACCAAGAGACAGTAAAGACCTAAATAAATGAAGAGCTGTATTAAGTTTGGAGATTAACCATTAATCCCATTTAAAATCTCTTCAGATTTTTTTTTTGTGTGTGTGTGTGTGTGGCAGTTGACAACTTGGTTCTGAAATTGGTATGGAAATGCAGAGGATGTAAGATAGTCAAGACAATTTTTGAAAAGAATGAATGTGGAAGAATTACGCCACCAGAAGTGAAGACTTACCATAAAGCCACAGTAATTAAGAAAATGAGGTATACACACAAGTATAAGCCAAAAAACAACAAAACAAAATAAAGTCCCAATAGAGACTCAAACATATGATTACTTCACTTGCAAGAAAGGAGCCACTGCAGTCTGTGGGGGAAAGGGTGCTTTGCTCAACAAACAGTGTCAAAGGAAAACAAGTAATGATGCAAAACAAATGAGTGCAGCACCCACCCCAGACCCACCCCACTGATTTACACCATATAAAAGAATTTTTTATACCATATAAAAACATTTTTTATATGGTATAAATCAGTGGGGTGGGTCAACTGAAACAATGAATCATCTGAAAGAAAGCATAGGATGAATTATTTTATGAACCTCAAGTAGACAAACGTTCCTTAAACAGAAAATAAAAAAGAAAGACAAAACAAATGTATTCAACTTTGTTAAAATTAAAAGCTTCTGGCTGGGCACAGTGGCTCAGGCCTGTAATCCCAGTGGTTTGGGAAGCTGAGGCTGGAGGATTGCTTGAGGCCAGGAGTTCAAGACCAGTCTGGGCCACACAGAAAGACCCTGTCTCTACAATTTTTTTTTGTTTAAATTAGCCAGCAATGGTGGTGCACACCTGTAGTCCCAGTTCCTCAGGAGGCAGAGGTGGGAGGATCACTTGAGCCCAGGAGTTCAGGGTTTTAGTTAGCCATAATTGTGCCACTTCCATCCAGCCTGGGCAACAGTGAGACTCTGTCTCTAAGCTTTTAAAAAATATATATAAATAAATTTTAAAAATAAAATTAAAAGCTTCAGTTGATCAAAAGTTCTCTGAGGAGGCCAGGCACGGTGTCTCACGCTGTAATCCCAGCACTTTGGGAGGCCAAGATGGGAGGATAGCAAGAGCCCAAAAGTCCAAGACTAACCTGGGCAATACAGTGAGACCCCATCTCTACAAAAATTAAAAAATAAAAAAATTAGCCAGGCGCAGTGACACATACCTATAGTCCCAGCTATTCAGAAGGCTAAGGCAGGAGGATACCCAGAGCCCAGGAGTTCAAGATTGCAGTGAGTTGTATTTGTGTCACTGCACTCCAGGCTGGGTGACAGAACAAGACATGTCTCTCCCCTACCCCCCCAAAAAAGAAAAAAAAATCTCTTGAGAAAATATATAGATAGATAGATGTATATACAGATGATATCTATATTTATATACAAAAGGACTCATTTAAAATATGTAAAAACACACTATAAATCAATTAAAAATATATAATAAAAAATGGACAAGTGACTTGAATAGATCTCTTACAAAAGAAAATTTCCAAATGGATTATAATATTCAAGAACCTGCTCAATATCATAAATCCTTAGGAAATACAAAATAAAGCTACAATGATATGTCACAGTCTAGAATAACTAAAATAATCCTAAAATGAAACAAAGTTAGAAGATTTACCAACCATATTTGAAAACTTTCTCTGAAGTCACACAATGACACAATGATGTAACCACAGAATAGCTAAAATTAGAAAGACCGAACAAATAAATGTTGGTAAAGATTGGAAGCAACTGAACTCCCATATGTTGAGAGTGTGAACTGGGTATACACATTTTAAAAACTGTGTTGTTAACCATATGACTATGAGCTAATAACTCCACTCTTAGGTTTTTGCCCAAGAAAATTTAACGTATATGTCCCCCAAAAGATTTGTACAAGAAGATTCAGACATACTTTATGCCTAAGAGCACAAAACTGGAAACAATTTAAAGGTCCACAAACATGAGAAAGATAAATGATTTTGTGTTTTCATACAATGTCATAATACAAAACAGTAACATAATGAACCTCTGAGGTACACAGCAACGTGGATGAATTTCACAGACACATTGAGCAAATGAAGTCCCATAAAGCAGTCCACAATTCTATTCATGTGAAGTTCAAAAATGAGCAAAATTCATTGAGGATAGAAGAATTGAACTGTACAGTTAAGGTCTCTGCACTTTATTGATACCACTTACTTACACATGTCAACAGAGGGCTAAAAAAAGAAAGAAAAAGTGAGGTGAGTTTATTACTCTGCTCCAAGCAGACAGAAAGTACTTTAATTACTTTAATTGGGATAGATTGGGAAAGAGAAAACAGCAGCACAGTTTGAGAAGTTAATGAAAGAAGAAAGGGCCAAAGAAGAAATTTATATGGGAAATAGAGGGTTTGGTGACCTGGGAGGACAGTAGCTACCTCCTGGTGTGGATGATTGGTAAGAGCTGACTTTCACTGAAGCAAAAGTAAAATCGCATTCCTAATAAAGAATACAGGTGAATACAGGTGAAGAGGCTTCTGTGAAGGACACTGCATAAGGCTGGGAATACCTCAATATCAAAATGTCAGTAGGATTTTTTATCTTGTCAGCAAGAAGACAGAAACACAGAAAGGAGAGACAGAGAGAAGAAGGGAAAACAAAGAAAGAACCCTTGTACACTGTTGGTGGGAATGTGAATGTAAAGTACAGTCACTATGCAGAAGAGTATGGAGGTTTCTTAAAAAACTGAAAATAAAACTAACATATGATCCAGCAATCTCACTGCTGGATATATATCCAAAGGAAAGGAAATAAATATATTGAAGAGATATCTGCACTCCTGTGTTTATTATAGTCCTATTCACAATAGCCAAGATATGGAATCAACCTGTGTCCATCAATGGATGAGTGGATAAAGAAATGTATATGGTACATATACACAATGGAGTATTAGCCAGCCTTTATGGGGTACATGTGATATTCTTATACAAGCATACAATGTGCAATGATCAAATCTGGGTAATTGGGGTATCCATCCCCTCAAGCATTTATCATTTCTTTGTGTTGGAAACACTCTAATTTCATTCTTTTTGTTATTTTGAACCCTTAACCATCATCCTCTCTTTATCTCCCTTCTGCCTATTACCCTTCCCACCTCCTGGTAACCATCATTCTACTCTCTATCACCACGAATTCAGTTTCTTTTAGCTCCCACGTATTAGTGATAACATGCAATATCTGTCTTTCTATACCTGGCTTATTTCACTCAACATAATGTCCTCCAGTTCTAGCCGTGTTGTTGCAAATGACAGGATTTCATTCTTTTTTTAAAAAAAGTTTAGGTTAGAAAAAAATAAAAAAGAGAGAAAGAAAGAAGCTTGTAAATGTCAGAGTAACTTTCTGAAACGTGCGATTCCTTGAACAAAGATGAATAGAAGAAATGTTTTGCTTCTTTGATAAATTGGCCTCATAAACCTTGGTAAAACTCCTTTCTAGATCATTTCTCAGTTTTCCCAGAGGTATGTGGCTGGGTATGGGACTTGAGATTTTTAAAGAATCACTGCTTTATCTGACATTCTTTTAATCAAATATTTTCAATTAGCTTGTTAATGTTTGTGTGATTAGAGTTTATTACACGTATTAATCCATTCTTACACTGCTATAAAGATACTACCTCTGACTGGTTAATCTATAAAGGAAAGATGTTTAATTGACTCACAGTTCCACATGGCTGGGGAAGCCTCAGGAAACTTACAATCATGGTGGAAGGGGAAGCAGGGCATGTCCTATGTGGCAGCAGGTGAGAGAGAGAGAAAAGAGGGAAGAGCCAGGCACTTATCAAACAACCAGATCTCGTGAGCACTCACTCACTATCACGAGAACAGAATGGGGGGAAAACACGCCCATGATCCAATCACCTCCCACCAGGTGCATCCCATGACATGTGGGGATTACAATTTGAGATAAGATGTGTGTGGGGACATAGCCAAACCATATTACACAGTATATTTTTTATTTTGACCAATTAATCTCAAGTAAAGTTAGATTGTATGATTATTCTTCTGATGTAGTCAGAGTCACTCAGATTTTTTTCTGAATATTTGCACACCCCCAATAAAATCTGCTAAGAAATGCAGGGTTGAGGAGGGAGCCAGGAGCAATAGTTGTACCTGAAAAGGAATATTCACAGGTGTTGTACCTTAAAAGCAGTATTCACAGGTGTTGTTAATGTAAAGACACTGGCAATAGGATGGAAGTGTCTGAGTCTCAGACCCATTACCCATGGTTACTTGTGGGAAAGTAAATTTTTCCACCTATTACCTGTGAGCTCAGGATTTAACTTCTCTATGTCTCAGTTTTCATTTCTGTACTTAGGGGAATAGTAATACCACACACCTGGAAAAACAGTGAAGCTGAAAAGAGAGGTGTAAGGTGTTGAGAGAAAAACCAGCTCAGTCAATAACAGGTGATTTTTGTAATAGGTTCAGTCACAGGAGGAAAGAGGTGACTATTTCAACTTTTAGTTGCAATCTACTGAGTCAAGACTGGTAACAGAAACAGCCTGTGTTTCATGAGGCCAGGAACCCAGATCTGCCACCTATTCATTGAGTTGAGTAGCACAGAAATTGTGCTCATCTTCACACAGACTTGATTTGTATTCCGTCTAAGCAGTGGTGTTCCTTTAAATTTTTGTTTCTTATAGAATTCTGTATTCCAGATACCGAAAGAGGTACCACAGCCCTAACAGTCTTTTTCTAGACCCAGAATACAAAGGAAGCAATCTGGATTAGGAATAACAGTGAAATATGCATGTGCTTTTTCACAGAGTTTATTACCGTAAATTGCAACTTAGAGCCAGGCTTCCCTCCCAGGTCTGACACCAGAACCTCCGCTCTTTATACCCCACTCCATTGCCTTCTAGAAGCTCTCACTTCTGTTCTTCCCTCCACTATTTACCAGCTGTGATTTAAACTTGCTGAACTTTAGATTTTTCATGTGAAAAATGTGGCTGGTTGTAAAATGCAACAGAAGTAGTTTGATGTAGCAGTTAAAAGCTGAGGATATGGCATGGGAAAACCAAGATCAAATCGTATATAGCCATGTAACCGTATATAAGACTTTGGGAACCCACTTTATTTCTGATGCCTTAATTTCCTCCTCCACAGATGAGAATAGTAACAGTCACTATCTTCCAGGGTTATTGTTAGAAACTAATAAGATAATGCATGCAATGCATTTAGCACAGTTCCTGAAACATTTTGAGCACTTAATATGTGTTAAGAATTACCTGGGTAACACATAATTCAATAAAATTTCAGTAATAAAAGTGGCTAATCCCACTGGGCTCATTGTAAAATAGTTTGACCACAAGCAATATGCAAAACTAAATATTATCTGTGAACACCGTTGTAAGGAATGTGGCTAGTGCTTTGGTCAAGGTTAGGCTGATGTAGGATGTTTACACGAGGTAGGATGTGTACACATCATGGTGGAAGGGGAAGCCATTATTCACCTGTAAAAGGTGTAATTTCCTGCTGACACTATAAAGATGTGCTCGTACCCAGAGAAAGAGAGAGAGCTAGAGCTGTCCATCTTTGCAAACAGAGGGGAGCCAGCCAGGACACAGCTCAGCCCACTTGTGCCCAGAGAAAGAGTTAAGCTGCTGATCCTGAAGGGAGGGCTGGCCATGCAGCTGTGTGTGGGAGCCACTGGACTAAGCAGCTGAGACAGAGCAGACAGTATCAGAGAGCTGCTGATGAGAGAGCTGCCAAATAAAGCTTTATTTCACCTACCTACAACGCCCTGAGGGTTCTTTCAGTTTCCTGCCATTCATCCACCCACTCCCTTCAGACCTCAGCATGGGCTGGAAGCTGAGCCTAAACATGACAACCATAGTTGAATTCCTTAAAGTGATTGATCCAATGGCTTCAATGAAGCTTTTGCTTTTTCAAAAGAGCAGAAGTTGTCAAAATTGAAGTCAAATAAAAGCTAAAAAGAAAACTGCTCACTTTTGCAGTATGTAAAACTGGAGAGAAGGGCTTCAGGATAAACACCAAATTGACTCAGATTAATTAGATGTGGTAACTATATATGCAAGCGTACACACACACACACACACACACACACACCCCAGTACAGTCATTCTTCACTCATACAGGAGGATAAAAACTGAGTAACATAATAGAACACCTTACCTCTGATGTTCACATCATGTGGCCTTGTATATGCTACTTAACTGAGCCTCAATTTACTCAGTCGTAAAGTGGCTATGAGTTGCTACCTCATAAAAGTTAAATGAGAACATACATTAAGTTCAGCACACAAAAGGCACTTTTTATATTACATGTTTTATTTATTTGCTTTATAGGTAGCTCTTTCACTTACCATCAGAGGTAGAACTAAGATTGGCTGAATTTCTCAGGAAAGGAGAATTATATGGTACCGCTTCATCTAAACATGGTTTCTTACCCAAATCCTCTTTTGGTGGGATCTTCTTAGTCTTGTGGAAGCAACCCATGGGCTCTCTTCCTTCCTTTTTACCTGAATTTTCATTCTATCCAGAATCCCAGCATTAATGCAAAACTGGTGTTCTGAACAAGGTCTTCTTGGGTTTTTGTAAATCCTTTTATTCTTACATTCACTGTTCGTGTGTTTAGCCATCTAAAATATCTGTTGAGTACCCACCATGCATAACCACAGCAGTGTGTGATTCAGATTCTTTGGAATGGGTGTTTTGGGTTATAACTCCTAACACTCTCACTTAAACCAAGATTCTTACAGCACAAAGTTACTAATTTATTTACTCACCCAAGACATAACGTAAATAACTCCCACTATAATAATTCCATTCTGCAAACAGCAATGCCAATTTTTCCTTGTTTATTTGTTTTGCTGAGATATGTTAGGCTTTTCCAAGGACAAGAATATTACAGCAGCATTAGAGCAAGGTAGATATTTCTGTAGAGGCCTAAGCTTCTAGATGTTTGAATCATAGCCAAGGAGATTATATTCCAATGTTCTTTCCTGTGGCTAGAATTAATCATGTGTTAATTGATTGTTTTTTTTAGGCAACAATCACAGCACCGAGTTTTTATTCCTTATTAACAATCTGCCCTTTGTTATCTATCTGGACTTGCCCAGTGGAGTTCCTTTACATGTTACAGATGGGCGGAAATTCTCAAAACTGCTCTCTGATCTCTACCTCAAGATTCTTCTCTTTAATCTTAGGATAATATTGTCGTTAGTTAATTGATCATGTTAGTATGGTCATTTTTCTCCAATCCTCTATTACTATTTGGTTTGGTCACATGTAGTAATTTGAATTAGTTGTAACTAATTACCAAGCATTGTTAGTCTTAGTTTCACATTGTGCTCTGCATTCATGCCACAGAGTGCCCTTTGTGTAGAGATACGATGTCTTGAATCCCTTTTATTTTCATCTATATTTGACAATAAGAACTAATTGAGTCTATTTGACAATAAGATCATTCTTGAGTACTTACTTAGGTATCATTTAATTCTCACAACAACCCTATATAATAGGCATTATTATTTACTTAAGTATTAATATTTATAAAATTATTATTTGTAGAACAAAGGAACAGGCTTGGAAATGTTCAAAATAAACACTAAATCATTCAGTCTGGAGTAAGAAAGACTTTTCACTATCTAGCAGTGTGATTGGAACCCAATACAAACAAGATGAGCATATCACCACTCTTGGCTACAGGTATTCCCATAATTTCAGCCGGCATTACTAAAACAAGAGTGCTAACATATAGTCCTCCTGCAAGTAAAAGTGAAACCAAGGACCTTTGTTTGGCGAGGCTAACAGCAGAGAGCAGCGAGTGTGGTCAAAAGAGGATAAGATGCCTGGCCTGATGAGCAGGAACAATTTCTGAAAACAGAATTTGCCCTAGATCAAGGGCATGGGACAACATGGCAAGTTCAGTTAAAAGTCATTTGTAAAATAAAGGCATTGTTAACCAGGGAGGGAGTCTCAGAGACTATTTGGTTCAAATTTCTCTCTAGGGAAAAAATAGCTATACAGTGTTCTTCACAGATGACCTTCTATAGTCTGCTTAAGATAGGCTTTTAGTTGCCTTACGGGGCTGCATGCTTTCATGTTGGACAGCTGTGATGTTGTATTCGTTTTCTGTTGCTGCATAGCAAACTCAGTGTCTTAATACAACATAGATGTATTATCTCACTGTTTTTATGGGTTAGGTATTCAGCTAGCTGGCTCCTCTGCTGAACATCTTACAAGACTAAAATCAAGGCATCACCTGAGCTGTGCTCCTTCTGGAGCTCAGAGACCTCTTCACACTCATGTGGTTGTTGGCAGAATTTAGTTTCTTGCAGCCTTAAGACAGAGGCCTCCATTCTCTTGTTGTTAGTCAGCTGGAAGCTACTCTCAGTTTTATCAATCACTCCTTACCACACAGCACCTTCCATCTTTAAAAATGCAACATAGAACCTCCCTTGCATCAGACCTCTCTCATGCCTTAACTATCTCTGACTTAAGGAAAGGCCCTGTCTCTTTTCATGATTCACCTGATTAGGTCATGCCCACCCAATCTCTGTTTTTATTAACTCAGCTGAGTTCATGTGGATTATACCTGTAAAGTCCCTTTTTTCATATAACATAATCATAGGCATCATAGTTTCTCATGTTGCAGGTTCTGCCCACACTCAGCTAGAGAAGATTATACAAAAGCAAGGGTCATCACAGGGGTATCATATTAAGTTTCTGCCACCGCAGATGATTGGGAAGTTCTGGCCAGGTGTGATGGCCAGAACTTTCTAATGGGATGTTAGAAGCCTTCCTTTGGGAGACTGCAGCAGGCAGATAATGAGATCAGTAGATTGAGACCAGCCTGGCCAACAAGGTGAAACCCCGTCTCTACTAAAAATACAAAAATTAACCAGGTGTGGTAGCACACACCTGCAATCCCAGCTGCTCGGCAGGCTGAAGCAGGAGAATCACTTGAACCCAGGAGGCAGAGGTTGCAGTGAGCCAAGATCACACCTCTTCACTCCAGCCTGGTCAACAGAGCGAAACTATGTCTCAAAAAAAAAAAAAAAAAAAAAAAAAAAAAAAGAAATTCTCCCATAAGGAAAATAAATCTGGCTGGAATCTACCAACCTCTACTTTCGTTCTCCACATCAGCCACTCAACTCTTGGAAGACAAACATTATGACTGTTCTTTGGGAAACTGTTTCTAATTTCTTTAAACAGTTCTTACTTGTGATATGCAGATATTCCTCCAAATACACTATACTTCTTGAAATTTCTCTCGAAATATGAGTTTTAGAATTAAATATAACTTCTGAGATTTTTTAATAAAAAAATACAGATTATGGCCAAACTATTTTTATTTTTTCTATTCTGTAGAGCAGGCTTCTATTAAGGCATTCCAGGACTAATTTTCTATAGTTACATCACATTTTGTATGTGTATGTAAGTTACATCACATACAAGGTAATATATCTTATGTACACATACAAAGTTGCATACACATACAAAATGTGATGTAACTATAAAAAATTCAACAAAATTTAGCACATCAAATAAAGACCTTCAATTACTTTTTCATGTACAACTACCAAACCCAAGTCACTGATATCCTCACCTGTATTTTGATAATAACTTAAAACAAAAACTCAATGATGAGGTCTGTTACATTTCATCTCGCCAGTTTCTCACCTACAATCCAGCCTAGAAACATTTCTGAATCTTGATTCTGTCACCTATGTTGTTGTCTCTCCCTCATAACTAGGTGTCAGTTGAAGATTGATAAGCTTATCTTTACTTCATTCAAGCTGGTAATATACATGTTGACTGAGAACAGGAGAGAGCCAACAGTCCTGACTTTCAATTTCAATTTTTACTTTTCAGTTTTAATCCTTTGAGTGTTTTCTTGGGGGCCGGGGGGGGGGGGTCTTTAATGGAGGATGACCTAATGGAGCATGACATTATATATGAAAGATCATCCATGTTTAAAATTCCTGATTTTTCTTAACAACTCTTCACATATTAATTATTTTCTCAATGATAGCCTCAAACAATGATTATTCTTTACATTTTAATCAGAGAAAAAGGAAATGTGCCCAACACCAATCTCACTTAATATATGTATTCCTGCATTATTTTGCACTTTGTAACTCTTGATTCCTCGTACATAAATCAACCACTTATTTTTCACAGCTCTTTCCATATCTCACGTGTGACCCTTACAAAGCTTGTGAGTCAGGAGAGCTGATGGTGTTGTTCTAAGGTAAATGGCCAAGGCCAAAGAGGTGTCCACAGCCACATGGTTAGCAGCAGAGCCTTGACCAAAGCCCAGGTTTGCTATCTCAGAGTCCAGGCTCCTCCACTATTCAGCAGAAGAAAATTACCATGAAGCAAAAGCCTCCTCTGTTGATTCTGTTTTGTCCACACCAAGCTGCCATTTTGCCTTCTGGGGCTGCTCTGATTTGTAGTTTTGATATTTTGTTGGTGGATGTCTGTACAGAAGGGGAGCACAGATGGAATCGCTGGGCTTCGCAACTGGTATGAATCAAGCGGCGCTTGTGGCTCCAGTGGAGACAGAATCAAGGTCGTCTTCAGAAAGCAAATGCAGCCTGTGGTCAGAGGAGCTGCTGAAACAGAGGCTGACATGCACACAGTGTGCCTCCAGACAAACCAGGCTGAGAGCCGTCATGATTATTTTTCCTCCCAGCAGGGCATAATGACAAAATAATAGCTATCAGTCATTGAGAACAGTCCAACCTTCCTACGCAGGTTCCATGAAGCAGTGGTCAGGAGATAATCTGTGCATGTATTTGCACACACACACACACACATAGAAAAAATTCTATGGATGCATAAGTGTGGGAAATATGGTGCACTGTGGCTGGGTGAGGTGGCTCATGCCTATAATCCTAGCACTTTAGGAGGTGGCAGGAAGATCACTTGAGCCCAGGAGTTTGAGACCAGCCTGGAAAACATAGGGAGACCTCTTCTCTACTGAGATTTTTAAAAAATTGGCTGGCTGTTGTAGTACATGCCTGTGGTCCCAGCTATAAGGGAGGCTGAGGCAGGAGAGGCAGGAGGATTGCTTGTGCCTGGGAGATTGAGGCTACAGTAAGCTGTGATCTTACCACTGCACTTCTGCCTGTGTGGAAGACCAAGACCCTGTCTCAAAATATGTGTGTGCATGTGTGCGTGCATGTACTATATACATATTATATAAAATATATACATTTATGTATAGCACACTGTAATGCCCCTTAAGAGATCACAAAAAAGCTTTAATATTGATAGGGTTTGAATGTGTGTTCCAGGTTCTTGTGTTGGGAAGTGGGGCGAATAAGAGGCGATTAGATCACAAGGCTCTGCCCTTGTGAATGTTATCATCACCCTAGTAGGTTAGTTATTGCAACAGTGGGCTCATTATACAAGCAAGTTGGGCCCGCTCTTAACTCTCCTGCTCTCTCATGCTCTCTTGCCCTATTATTTTCCACCATGGGATTGGCGTAGCAAGAAGACCCTCACCAAGTGTGACCCCCTCGACCTTGAACTTCCCAGCCTCCAGAGCCATAAGAAATAAATTTCTTTTCTTTATAAATCACCCAGTCCGTGTACTTCTGTTATAGCAACACAAAGTAGACCAAGACAAACACATTCAAGATTTGAGAAGCCCTGCTGTTACCTGCAAACCTGCTTCACCTAGTATTTCTCAAACCTGATGGGGAAGGAGAACAGGGAAACTTTTTATATAATACCTACTGCAGAAGATAAGTTTGGAAAAGCTGCATTACCTCATTTAATCCTTACAACAATGCTAAACGGTAGGTATTAGAGAGGTCAAATAACTTGCCTAACAGAACTAGAATTCCACTTAGGTCAGCCTGAAGCCAAATCCCATTCCATTAAGTACGGAGCTATAAAACCTGAAGGTTTCAGGTTTATTTAGGGTCCTGTGTTGTGAAGCCGTCTGTGGGCTCTTAGTGAAGCTGTGAGTCCTAAGACCCTACGACAAGATAAGAAAAGCTGACTGCAAATGGAGAAGCTGAGGAACGCCTGGGCAGGGCAGGTTCTTAGGAAAAAGGCAGGTGAAGAAGAGGAGCCTGTTAGAGCTGGATAGTAGTGAAGAGGGTGGGGAGCGGGTGGGAGTAGGTTGGAAAAGACAGTAAAGACCTGTACAGTGAGAATATCGATTGCAGGGCTGTTGTGAGGGTAAAATGAAAACCTGTTTGTCAAGCACCTAGCACTGCACCCTTCCCAGGACAGCAAGTGGGAGCAGGATGAGAACAGCAGATGGGAATGATAACAGGCTTCAATCTACAGGCCAGTGCAAAGCTTTATCTCCATGCTGAGCTCAGCAGAATCACCCAAGACTGAACTTGCATAATCTCACAGCATCCCTCCTCCATTCACTTGGGCTCTTCAGGGGTGTTTGATTGAAGGAGTTCATTATTTGCCTCAACTGTCTCTAATTTTTACCACAATGCCTCTCACGATCACAACTGATGGTTCGCTTGAAATAATGAATGCAAATAGAAGACTGGGCTATCAGGAATCTTCAGGGAAGGAAGACCAAGTGGGTAAGGCTGTCAACGTCACAGAATGATAGCCCCCAAGGCTGGGAATAAACCGTGCCCAGGTTGAGTTTGACCTACTGAATGTTTTAAAAAGATGAGTTTGTTTTCAAAATTTATAATCAGGCTACATCACATAAAAAGTCAGATTCTGGCTTCCCTTTATTTATTTATTTTTTACCTTTTAGTTTTAAAAACAAACATCTATTTTTAGAGTCTGGGAAGTCCAAGATTAAGATGCTAGCAGATCCAGAGGCCAATGAGGGCCCTCTTTCTGTGCATAGGCGGCTGTCTTGTTCCTATGCCCTCACAGTAGAAGGAACAAGGGAGTTCTCTAGGGTCTCTTTTATTTATAATAAAAACAGGCTTTTGCTATGTTAACCAGGCTGGTCTTGAACTTCTGGCCTCAAGCTATCTTCCCACCTTTGCCTCCCAAAGTGCTGGGATTACAGGCATGAGCCACCGTGCCCGGCCAGGGGTCTCTTTACTTTTTTTAATTTTCAACTTTTATTTTAAGTTCAGGGGTACATGTGCAGGACGTGCAGGTTTGTTACATAGGTAAAACTGTGCCATGGTGGTTTGCTGTCCAGATCGAACCACCACCTAGGTGTTAAGCCCAGCACCCATTAGCTATTCTTCCTGATGCTCTCCCTCCTCCCACCTCCCACTCTCTGACAGGCCCCAGTGTGTGTTATTCCTCATCTGACTTCCTTCTAAAAGGCCAGCAATTGCAAGATCAGGACAGCAGTTGCCTGGAGCTAAGTCACAGCTTCCACAGTTTGGTCACCCCAGCTGCCCCAGGTCTACCTGACTCACTGGATTACCTGATCCACCAGAGTAGGATTTGCATCTGTGCTGGATGTCCAAGAGTAAGAGAAGGATTTGCACCTGTGCTCTATGCCCAAGGGTAAGGATATGCCCAGCTGCCCCAGGCTTACCTGACTCACTGGATTACCTGATTGACCAGAATAGGATTTGCATCTGTGCTGTATGCCCAAGAGTAAGATTTGTGAAAAAGAAATCTACAGCCATCTCCCCTTCCTCAGAATGAGCTTACTAGGATTCCTAATAAAGGTTTCTGGCGAGTGTCTATAAAAGTATTTGGTTGCCTGCAAAAAGGAAGAAAACTGGCACCTGGTTCATTATTTAATCGTGTCATACAATGTCCCTTCTGTGAGTGAGAGAATTAAAATATCGGGCTATCAGCTTTATAAATACAGCAACTAGTTAGAGAAGAACAAAGAGCCGCTGAAGTTTTCCATGCACGCTCATCCACGTATTGGAAACATCAGCGCTGGCGGAACTGTTCAGCAGCGAACCCAGGTGAACAGATTTTAGTTCTTTAAAAGCCTTCATTCTGAAGATGTTAAAGTGCTGTGCCATCGTCAAGCTTAGCGTGGTGCAATAATGCAAGTCACAAATATGAGCTGCCTTTGTAATATTAAATTTCCTAGCAGCCATATTAAAGACGTAAAGAGAAGCGGGTGAAATTTTTACTTAACCTATGTAAAACAGTGTCATTTCAATGTGTAGACAATATAAAAATTATTAATAAAAAATTTTACCTTTTTTAACTGAAGTCTTCAAAACCTGGTAAGTGTCTTACACATAAAGCATATTTTAGTGTGGACTAGCTACTTTTCCGGTGCTCAGAAACTACAGGTGGCCCGTGGCTGCCTTATTGAACAACATAAATGCAGATGAAATCATATATTTGCCTTAGATTAGCAAACAAGGATATATGGAGGGAGAGCTGCTATGGATTTGCCACAGATCTCACAGGGAACCAGGAGACCAGCCAGGAAACTGACATCATTCTAATCTACGAACCATGTTCTCCGGGTTCTTCCAGGCCCCCAAATGTGCCCTCACTCTGATCCTTCCCCCGTCTATCTCTGTCTCCTTTCTTTGTTGTCTAACTGGAGCCACTGTAGGACTGTGAACAGCACAGGACATGGAGAAGGAAGGAGTAGGCTGGATTCCCAGCCTGTCTCTTGCAGGCTAATGACCTTGGGCAAGTTATTTAACCTCCCTGATCTCAGATTTCTTTTCAATAAAATAGGATTAGTTCTTTCATCACTGAGTTCTGAGGATTATATAAAATCATAAATGTAAACTCCTCAGCACCAAATAAACACTATAGTTTTCAACTTTTTAATTACTATTTTTAAGTGTGTGTGTGTGCATTTGATGAAAAGAGCAGTGGGGGAAAAAAATTGAAGACGTGAGAATTTTTTTAAAGATGTGTTAAAATCCCAGGCCACATTCTAGTCCTTCTTTAGTAGTTGATGCTTAAAAATTCCCTCTGCACTTATAAAAAGCATGACTTTGGCCCAAAGCACCCTAAGCCTAGGTCATGCATACATACCCAAAGCATGAGAATAAAAAAGGAGTTCCTGCTTTCACTAGAGTCTGTCCAATCACATGGCAACCCAGAAAACAAGGGGGAGACACCTCAGTGAGCACCGTGGGGACTCGGCAAATACTCTAAATGTCTGAGGAAACTTCCCAGGGTCATTGCATATGAAGATGGCAAGAATTCTATCATGCAGAGGACACAAGTCTCTCAGCCCCTGCAGGTTCCCCCACTGTAAAATGGTGCTTTGCAGCCCTTAAGGAACCTTACCAGACTGAAACCTTTCAAGGTCCTGAAGCCTGAAGCATCCGTGCCACACTCTCTCTTCTACTTAAGCTGTAGCCCCTGCTCACATCCTTGGGCACTTTGAGAAGACTAATAAAATAAAGGGAAGACTCACCAGTTCATCCTCCTCTCCCTGGTTGAGCAAAGCCCGCTGGGTCTTCTTACTGTTCTCCTCCATCTAAACTCAACCGGTTAGGGTTTCTCCTGGCTAACTCCTTGAAGAAATGTCAAAATCCCTTGGGCTTCTGTGAACTCAGAATCATCACAGCTTGTGATTGCTCTTCTCATGTACTTTTAAAATCTCTTAGTACACACCTTGCCTATTAGACTAACAAAGGAAAAAGAGAAAATCTTCTCAGGAGCAGGAGTGGTCTGTTAATCTGCTTGCTGTTTTTTTTTTTTTTTTTTTTTCCTAGTGTTTGTTTATTGAGCTAGATATGAGTGCCTCTGGACTTGAGGAATGAAGGAGAGGAAAGCTGTCAAACTAGAAAGGTAATGATAAATAATTCTGCATACTGTCCATAAACATCTCAGCCAAGGAATGAGTATAGTCCCTTTGCTAAAGCCTAAGACAAAAGGATTAACCAGTAAGAGGTGTATAAAAACCCTGCAGACTTTGAAAAAGTAATGAACATATTAAGGGTGACAATGAGAATGAAAGGAAGGGAGGTTGGCTCATGAAAGAGAATGTAAGAATCATTTTGGGGCCAGGCGCGGTGGCTCACGCCTGTAATCCCAGCACTTTGGGAGGCCGAGGTGGGTGGATCACGAGGTCAAGAGATCGAGACCATACTGGTCAACATGGTGAAACCCCGTCTCTACTAAAAATACAAAAAAATTAGCTGGGCATGGTGGCGCGTGCCTGTAATCCCAGCTACTCAGGAGGCTGAGGCAGGAGAATTGCCTGAACCCAGGAGGCGGAGGTTGCGGTGAGCCGAGATCGCGCCATTGCACTCCAGTCTGGGTAACAAGAGCGAAACTCCGTCTCAAAAAAAAAAAAAAAAAAAAAAAAATCATTTTGGAATTAGAAAAATCTGAGTTCTAATCTCTGCTTTACTGATGACCCTGGAAAAATCCTCTTAAAATCTGAATTTTAGGTTTCTACTACATAAAATGTCAATAATTGGGTGATATAAAGATTTAAGATGATAACAATTGCACCCTCCACACTCAGTAAGAGAGAAGTAATCATCATCACAATCATTACATTAATCAAGAAAAAAGAGGCTTTAAAAAGTAAACTATGTTAATAACTCAATTCTTTTCATTTACTCTTTACAGTTTACAAAAGTTTTCAAATGAGCAAAGTGTGTGGAGCGAGGAGACGCTAGAAAGACCGAGGATTAAGGTTATAGCCCAAATTTCAACACCACTGAATTTGATATTTTCATTAAAAAATAAGTATACTATGATTCATTCCAGAGTTAGTTAATTTGTTCATGATGAAAACTTTTGTCATTTTATTGGCCCTTATTTCGTCCTTGCACTTCGACTATGGAAGAAAATTTGCTGTGAATGAAAATTACTAGAGGATGGTATTTGGCTGTTTCCACTGACAGAAATAGTCAGTGATTGCCTTGAGCCAGCACAAGTGTCCAACCTGATGTTCAGGAGAGGCTGAAGTGCTCTCTGACCAGGAGAAAGTGGCTGATGAGAATAAACAGACAGAAAACTACAGCTCTTCATGCCAGAGGCTCCTGAGGTACCCATACTGAAGTATAATATGCCAGTGTCAATGTTGCCTTGTAAGTAGTAACAATCTAAGGTAAAATGCAGATTTGAATAAAGATGTTCTGGATTTTAGTAAAACTTCATTAAAGACATGAGTGGCAGCTGTCATTCACTACTTACCCATCAGCTATTTACTCATATTTCCTGCTGGAAAAAAACAAATTTGCACAGCATGACTTTAGCTAAAAGCACCAAGCATGAGTCAATGATTTGTCTATAGGTGGGCATGTGGCCCAGTTCTAAACAATTAAATGTAAGAGAAAGACAGCTGGGGTTCTAGTCTTGTGGAAAAGGTTATCTTATTGGCGAAAGAGAGAGAAGATCGTTTTTTTCTGTCTTCTCCTTTCTGCCTTCCTTTGAAAGTGATACATGAGAATGCAATGCTTGGAGCATGGTAGCCATCTTTAGATGGTGAGGAGGATGAAAATCACTATGCAAATTATGATGAGAAAAGGACAAAAGAGCTTAGATGCTTATAATGCCACTGAGTCACAGAACCTACCTACCCCTAGACACCATGTTAAATACACAATTAAGTGTTCTCATAAAGCCACTCTTGCTTCAGTTTTCTGTTACATGTAGCCTAAAGATACACCTAGCACTCATTGTGACCCCATTCCATTTTTACTCAGCAATTATGTACGGAACAACAGATGTTCCAGACGTTGTGCTAGGCCCTCAGATATAATGGCATAAAAGGAAAAAGTCCCTATTCTGAGGGAGTTTACAGTTACTTGGGAATGACAGACAAGCAGCCTCTTAAGTGGAAACACACTAAACTCAGATTTAATGGAATACAAACAGGTTCCCAAAGGAAGTGTCATCTATTCTGACATCTCAAAGACAAGCAGAAGTTGACAGATAGAAAGAATGGGGTATAGTGGCATCTGGTGAGCCCAGTCTAGGCCAGGGAGGAAAATGTGTGAAAAGGGTCAAGAGAGGTAGGAAAGGATAGCCTACTCGGGATATTAAGGGGAATGAAAGTAAGACCTGAGACTCGAAAGATGGGGAGTGAGGAGTAATAATGATAAAGGACATGCAAACTAAGGTGTGCCCAGTCGAGAACAGCTTGTCAACCGTGGCAAGCTGGACTCTTGTCTCTCCACCAGCCAAGACCCAAGGCCTCAGCTCCTTCCCACTGAGGAACAAGCACTCTTTGCCCTGTACAAGAACAAAATACTCACTTCAAAATAAAGTCTTTGAATAATCCCAGGGCTCATAAGTGCCTTGGAGGCACTTGCTTCCAAGTCTCAGAGGTGTGAATTTTCAGTTCTATTTTCCAAATGCTTCGTGTGTCCCAGGCTGGGTGGCCCTCACTGTCCTTGAGTCCAACAACTCAAGGACATCAACTGTATCTTAGTATAGTTGAAAAGCCTTCATTACTTCTTTATGTACAGTAATCTTTATTTTATTTTTAAAAATCATTTTTACTGGCATAATTACATGTACAACATTCAATAAAAGACCATTTTACTGTCTATGTTTATTTTCTGGCCATTGCTATTAATTCTACCTCACACGTGAAAAATTTGTCACTTAGACGAGGGGGACGTGAAGAACGATCTTTTCTAGGTGTCACATAGGTCCACAATGTCGCTTTGCTTCCTGGAATCCTAAGACTCTGTTCACTGTGCACACTGCCCCAGGCACTCTGGCTTCCTTCCTGGCCCCCAGCTTCAGGATTTTGACGCCTAATAGTCGTTTTACTCAGAACCCTCTTTGCCCAAGTATCCACAGGCCCTTAGCTCCTCATGTCTTTGCAGTGTCTTCCCTGACCACTTTATTATTATTACTACAAAGTATTCGTATCTTTATTCAATTAAATTAAAACAGACCTGCCAGGTATATTATATAACATTCACTATATACATATGACTTAGGCAATGCAAGGTAATTCTAGGCATGTTGATTACAACTTTGCTTTGGGGACTATTCCCATAACATTTGATACATACGTCAAGAGTAGTTCTTAACACGTTCTAGGGAAAGAACCATTCATCTTCAAATCCAAGCCCTTAGCACCAGGAGAGGCATATATGACTAGGTGTTCAAAAAATGTTGTGTGATTAATAAATGTCTCGTTTCCTGCCCAGGGAATATACTTTCCTGTGTTGCTCAATGACAGACATTGTCAGCGGTCTGCTCAGATCTTCTTGGATGTCTTTGATGCCTTCACAGGCATTTTGCTTTTCTTCTGACTCTCTTCAGAGGGTTGCCCTTGAGCCCCTTTGCCGGTTCTACCAAAGACCCAAAGGTGCCTGCAGTTTGCTCCCCACCCCCACCCTGCCCAGGCAACCCTGAGCCGGTGACTGACAAGGAAGAAGTCTGAAGCTCTGTTTCCTTGTCAAGAGTTGGGACAGAGTGAAGTAATGTTTACATTCCAAAGCTCCCTGGCAGTATCAGGTTGAAATGAAGACCCTGCCCAAAATCACATTCTTACTTTGATTGTCTTTCACTCTCTTACCAGTTTCTCCTAGAAACACTTCCTTCACAAAAGATTTATATATAAATATTTAGCTGGGCCTCAATGTCTGCTTCTGGGGAGCTCAACTTCAGAAAAGAATGAAGTGTTCTCTAATGTTTGTACTCACTGCACCTGTAGGTACCATCAACCCATTCTTTCTTTGGGAAGGAAAACCACCTGTATCTTCCCATTCTCTCACCTCTTCCTCAATTCTCTCACTTCAGAATCTCCAGTTTCTTCTCCCCTCAATTTAAAATTGTCCATGTAACCATGTTGAGTTTGGTCTGACCATTCTTTCACCATAAAGTACTAGAATTGTTCCAGGAAAATTCAATGGCTCACTTTATGTTCCTGGAAATCTATTGACTATTATCAAGGGCTTTAAGCTTGTCAAAGCATATGCCATGTTGCCCCCGTGCTCTGTGTATTAGCTGTAGAGAAACAGAATGTCTACTTAAGTTAATATTCTGGAAGGCCTTCCACATGACTGGCCACAAGAACAAATCCACACAAACTTCAGTTGTATGACTTGTCTGACGAGAATAGTAAGTGCCAGTGAGAATGATTGTCGAGTGTTAACTGTGTTTGTCAGGTAAGTCACCAAGCTGAGTCAGACCGGTGGTCAAAAATGTGTCCCGGCGCAGTCAGGTCAATGCCTTGGTGAACGTTAAACTCCTACCTCTTCTCCCCTCACTACTACTAAAAATGCTCACAACCACTGAGACCAGTAAATGGTGCTGACCAGAGGACAATGGCACTTCTGAAACTGGTGTTGTGGCTACTGATAGAACAGAGGTTTGATTGCGTTTTTGGATTCAAAAGAAGGAAGAAAACAGCTGTGATGAGGTACAGCAGTTACAAAGATGGAGAATGGACAGAGGCATTCCAGAACGAGTCAGATCACAAGATCTATTTTAAGGAGAATAACCTCTAAACCAATGTCCCAAGGCAAATTGATTTCTTACTAATCAATTGCAGAGGATCTAACCTAGTTGGTGAGATGAGGATTTCCTGAAAATATTCAAACTGGAGAATGGTCCAGAATCAGTTATTCTTTTTCTCCCTTATCTGGAGGGTGGATTAGCTTGTATATCTCAAAAAATGGAGTTTTGCATAAATTTTCAACTAATTTGAAGAATATAAGTAACTAAACCCCATTCTGTGTTTTTGCCCATGGATCATGGCAATGTTTTTCCCCATTAAACGTAGCCACCGGGTGATTATTTTGTCAAGAAGTCAGTACTTGGAGCTCTAACAAAGAGCAGGGATAAATGGGCTTACCTCAAGGGAGAGAAGTCTGTCAGCAGGATTTCCTTTCACCAGGCACTGCTTTTGTAAAAAAGGTAGAGAATGCACAGTGACAAACAGAATTCACAAAGGAAATGTACCACAAAAAGTTCTCTCAATGCAGAGTGAGTGGCAGAAAAAACTGTAGATGAGTCTCCAAAGGGACAAGTAAAGACAGCACATTTGAAAGAAAATAATCTAAGTTGTTCTTTTAGGACTATGGTTTCTAAACCTGATTCATCGTTAGAATCGCCTGGAGAGTTTGATAAAGATATAGCTCCCCAAAACCCATCCTAGAGATTATGATTGAATGTATGTCTCATCCGGCTGAGGAATGTATTTCTAATAAGCTCCTTGAGGATTTTCATGATAGTTCAAGTTGGAGAGTCATGTTCCAAAAAGAAGCCTATGAATTTCTGTTGTGGACTATTCTATGGAGAAAGTAGGCTAAGCAAAGCAAAGATAGCAAAGAAAAAAAAACAGCTAACTAAACATTACCGATAAATATGTCCAAATCTGGACTGTTTTGCACAGGTCTTTGCATCTCATGGGAGATATCACAGACAGAAACTATCCAGAAACTGCTGATTTAAAAAACCATCCTTCAGGATAGTCAGATGATGGGATAAGAAGGGCTGCAAAGTCAAGTCTAGAAAGAAAGTTCACTCTTTCAAAGCATAAGTAGTTAAATCTGTAAGCAAAGGCTAGAGGTAGGTTACTTTGTATGTTATTTTAAAAATAAGAATAAGTAGACTAAGTAAAACATAATTTAAACAAATAGTAAAACATAGTTAATTACATTTGCATTAAAATAAAGTTAAATGCATTCAATTCCTGGAAATTCATAGTGTGGTCACGATTTCACTCATTCTTCAATCATGCATTCTTCAATTTATTCTTTTACTGACTCCCACAACACAATAAATAGTTATACCATGTGTAAAGCTAAGACTTGAGAAGCTTCCTTAAAGTTTGAGAGATGAAGAAAAAGAAATAATGAATCACATTTAATCTCCTTTGATTTTTGCTATTATGAATGACATCATAAATATACCAACAGCCAATTGGAGATTCGCTAGGATGGCTCACAGAACTCAGAGAAATACTTTACTTATATTTACCAGTTTATTAAGAAATACAATAAAAGATACAGATAAACCGCTAGATGAAGACATACACAGGCAAGGTCTGGCAGAGTCCCAAGCCCAGGAGGTTTGTCCCTATCAAGTTGGGGTGCACCACCCTCCCTGCATGGGGATGTGCTTGCCAATCTGGAAGCTCTCTGAGCCCCATAGTTCAGGCATTTTTATGAAGGATTTATCATGTAAGCATGATGAATTATTAAGTCCACTTCTAGCTGCTCTCTTCTCTCTGGTGAGTGGGGAGTAGGGCTGAAAGCTCCAAGCTTCTAACCATGGCTTGGTCTTTCTGTGGCCAGTTCCTATCCAGGAGCCCACTAAGAATTGCCTCATTACAACAAGAGATGTTCCTATCACCAGGAAGTTTCTAGGAATTTAGGAGCTCTTTGTTAGGAATTGAGGTCAAAAGCAAAAATACTAGAACAAAGGATCCCCCTGTTACCCATACCTGCACGATTATTAGGAGCTCTTTCTCAGAACCTGAACAGAGACCAAACATTAGAACAAAAGGTTCTCCTGGCACACTTGTTGCTCAGGAAATTACAAGGGTTTTAGGAGCTCTGTAACAGATACTGGGGTCAGGGATCAATATAACATTTCGTACTATTTCACAGTGAAGGAAACTAAGACACAGACATAGTGACAAATTTGCTCAAAATGGCATCTCAGAGAAGTCTGCATTAGAACTCAGATCTGTCTGATTCCTCAACTTGTACCTTTAACCTGCTATATGCCACTGCCCCAAAAGAGTCACTTTTGAGATTGACGTTGTTTGAGAACTGTGTGGCCTCTAATGATGCAGTCAGACTTGGGGCACTGGTCAAAGTCTGAGGCTTTGGCTAGCATGGTATCCTATGCCCCCAAAGCCAGTTCTGCCCTCATACAGGCCTAGGTACAGCTAGACTCCTGTTGCCTTGAGCCATCCACTGTGCCTGGTCACCTGTGTACCTTCCTGACTGCTGTGGGGGCTGAAGTGTAGGCAGACACAAAGATTTGGATTTTCCCATGTATAATTCTTGGCATCCAGACCAAACTGGATTCCAGGGTCCATCTAGGGAGGATTCAAACCTACAAAATTATCTCCAGGTCAAGTTACCAATTAGTCATGCATTGTGACTGAATTCCTGAGGCTATTTAAGCCTTTATGAAATTCTCAAGGCTAACCTTGGGCTGGGTCAAGAGAAAACTGGCTCGGCTTTCAAGAAAGAGCATTCAGCCAGCTGGGAGTCACTCCACCTTGTATTCTGTTTAGTTCCTGAGCAGACCAGGAGCAAAGGGTGGCCCTGAGGCTCTGCTGTGCTTTCTGAGAAGATTCTCCCTGTAAGTGTCCCTGTGTGGACTTTCACCAAATGGGTATTCACCTTGGGGGGAGATTTCTTTCCTATCTTATAACCTATGTTTCCCTAGCCATGTAAATCTGGGACCATAGTCAAAAATGGGGCCATGGAAACCCCACCACTCTGGAGTCCCTCCTGAGTCATTGAGAAGGTTCACAGAGATCCCCCATACATGCTGCAGTGTGCAGTGCTCTTGTGACAGCATGCTCTTCCCTCTCACAGCCTGGATGGTCATAGGCCACCGCTTCGAGATTATTGCTGCTGCTTCCATGGTCAGGCTTGTGGGGCCTTGCCTGACCCTGAGGTTGGTGGCAGGGGATCCCAGGCCTCTGTGATGTGCACAGATACCCTGTATCACCCTTGGTTCATCTCTATATCTCTTAACTACTTTCTTTATCCTGTAGCCACTTATAGATATGTGAAGACGCTTTATGTCACTTGTATATCTGTGTGTGATAGCATCAGCCACTAGAAACACACATCTCTGGCACAATGGCTCACTCCTGTAATTCCAGCACTTTGGGAGGCCAAGGTGGGTGGATCACCTGAAGTCAGGAGTTCAAGACCAGCCTGACCAACATGGTGAAACCCCATCTCTACTAAAAATACAAAATTAGCTGGGTGTGGTGACTCATGCCTGTAATCCCAGATACTTGGGAGGCTGAGGCAGGAGAATCACTTGAACCCAGGAGGCAGAGATTTCAGTGAGCCAAGACTGTGCCATTACACTCCAGCCTGAGATTGCAGTGAGCCAAGATTGTGCCATTGCACTCCAGCCTAGGCAACAAGAGAGAAACTCCGTCTAAAAAAAAACATGCATTTTCTGCCTGTGTTCCCACAGCCACCTCACTGCCAGGTGACAGAGGCCACAGGAGAATTCCCTCCACCTTGTTTTATTACATTCTGACACTCAGACTATAGATCGCAGAATGGATATCTCTTGATCAGGCTTCATATATATGTGTATATACACACACACACACAGTCTTTGTAGCACACACCTAACTCTTTTAATTCCACACTATACTCCCATTCCCTCATGTATAAATAGACAGCTAAACTTATTAAGTACAACATTGCAATCACTAACTCAGCTCTATTATTGAGTTAAGCTTCAGTGTACTGGATGAGAAACAGGTGTTCACAGACAAAGGGTGAGAAATAAATCAACAAAATATCCCAATGATTATATGTTTTATTCAATCATGTGACAACTGCTTGCTGAGCCCCCAACCATGGCTCTGTGCTAGGTGAAGGATGAGAAGTTAAGACAACTCAGGGTTGGACCCTACCCTCAGAGAATGTACTCTCTATTGAAGTGGGGTTGGGTGGGAGATGTGGGAAGTTAAGATACTACAGGACTATGATGCAAAGCAAAAAAAAAAAAAAAAACCATGCCACACACAATGAATAGATATGTAGAATGTGATGGCTGTGTAGAGAAAGAGAGCTCCTTTCTGGCTTGGCAGGTCACATGGTATTCTAATGGGATATTAATATTGAGAAATGGGTGGGATTTGGATGTGTCAAGATAAGAGTAAAAATTACTGATGCCCCAAAAGAGAGAACAAGAGCCAAGGTATTGTATTAGTTCATTCTCACACTGCTATGAAGAAATACCCGACACTGAGTAATTTATAAAGGAAAGAGATTTAATTGACTCACAGTTCCACATTGCTAAGGAGGTCTGAGGAAACTTAAAATCATGATGAAAGGTAAAGGAGAAGCAGGCACCTTCTTCATAGGACAGCAAGATGGAGTGAGTGGCAGCAGGAAAAATGTCAGACGTTTATAAAATTATCAGATCTTGTGAGACTCACTCACTCTCATGAGAACGGCATGGGGGGAGCTGCCCCCATGATCCAATTACCTCCACCTGGTCTCACTATTGACACATGAGGATTATGGGGATTCCACTTCAAGATGATATTTGGGTGGGGATACAGAACTAAACCATATTATTCCACCCCTAGACGCTCCCAAATCTCATGTCCTCACATTTCAAAGCACAATCATACCCTTCCAATGTTCCCCTAAAGTCTTAATTCATTCCAACATTAACCCAAAAGTCCAAGTTCAAAGTCTCATCTGAGACAAGGCAAATCCCTTCCACCCATGAGCCTGTAAAATCAAAAACAAGTTAACTATTTCCTAGATACAATGTGGGTACAGGCACTGGGTAAATACACCCATTCCAAATGGGAGAAATTGGACAAAAACAAAGGGGGCTACATGATGCAAGTCCAAAATCCAACAGGGCAGTCATTAAACCTTAAAATTCCAAAATGATCTTTTTTGGTTCCATGTCTCACATCCAGGTCATGCCGATGCAAGAGGTGGGCTCCCACAGCCTTGGGCAGCTATGCCCTTGTGGCTTTGCAGGGTACAGGCCCCCCTGACTGCTTTCACATACTGGAGTTTAGTACCTGTGGCTTTTCCAGGCTTACACTGGAAGTTGTCAGTGGATCTACCATTCCAGGGTCTGGAGGATGGTGGTCCTCTTCTCACAGCTCCAGTAGGCAGTGTCCCAGTGGGGACTCTTTGTGAAGGCTCCAACCCCACATTTCCCTTCCACACTGCTCTAGCAGAGGTTCTCCATGAGGGCTCCATCCCTGCAGCAAACATCTGCCTGGACATCCAGGTGTTTCTGTACATCCTCTGAAATTTAGGTGGAGGTTCCCAAATCTCAATTCTTGACTTCAGTGCACGTATAGGCCCAATACCCATGGGTCAGCCACAAGGGCTTGGGGCTTGCACCTTCTGAAGCAACAGCCTGAGCTGTACACTGGCCTCTTTTAGCCACAGCTGGGACTGAAGTAGCTGGGATTCAGGGCACCATGTCTGGAGGCTGCACAGAGGAAGGGGACCCGGAGCTCAGACTGGGAAACCATTTTTCCCTCCTAGGCCTCTGGGCCTGTGATGGGAGGGGCTGTCAAGAAGGGTATTTTCCCCATGGACATGCCCTGGAGACATTTTCTCCATTGTCTTGGTGATTAACATTGAGCTCCTATGTTACTCATGACAAATTTCTGCACCAGGCTTGAATTTCTCCCCAGAAAACTTTTTTTTTTCTTTTTTATTGCATCATCAGGCTGCAAATTTTTCAAACTTTTACACTCTGCTTTCTCTTGAATGCTTTGCTGCTTAGAAATTTCTTCTGCCAGATATCCTAAATCATCTCTCTCAAGCTCAAAGCTCCACAGATCTCTAGAGCAGAGGCAAAATGCCAACCAGTCTCTTTGCTAAAGCATAGGAAGAGTCAGGTTTACTCCAGCCCCCAAAAAGTTCCTCATCTCCATTTGAGACCACCTCAGCCTGGACTTCATTGTTCATATTACTATCATCATTTTGGTGATAACCATTCAACAGATCTCTAGAAGGATCCAAACTTTCCCACATCTTTCTGTCCTCTGAGCCTTTCAAACTGTTCTAACCTCTGACTGTTACTCAGTTCTAAAATCACTTTCACATTTTCAGGTATCCTTACAGCAGCACCCTACCATTTTGATACCAATTTACGGTATTAGTCCATTTTCACACTGCTATGAAGAAATACCTAAGACTGGGTAATTTATAAAGGAAAGAGATTCGGTTAACTTACGATTTCACATTGCTGGGGAGGCCTCAGGAAACTCACAATCATGGCAGAAGGTAAAGGAGAAGCAGGCATCTTTTTTTTGAGACAGAGTCTTGCTCTGCCACCCAGGCTGGAGTGCAGTGGCATAATCTCGGCTCACTGCAACCTCTGCCTCCCAGGTTCAAGCAATTCTTCTGCCATAGCCTCCCAAGTAGCTGGGACTACAGGCATGCACCATCACACCCAGCTAATTTTTGTATTTTTATTAGAAATGGGGTTCCACCATGTTGGCCAGGCTGGTCTCAAATTCCTGACCTCAGGTGATCCATCCTCCTTGCCCTCCCAAAGTGCTGGGATTACAGGCGTGAGCCACTGTGCTCAGCTGCAGGCACCTTCTTCAAGGGCAGCAAGAATGAGTGCTAGAGGAGAAAATGCCAGACACTTATAAAACCATCAGATCTCATGAGACTCACTCACTGTCACAAGAACAGCATGGGGGAATCTGCCCCTATGATCCAATTGCCTCTACCTGGTCCCACCCTTGGCACTTGGGGATTACACTTCAAGGTGAGATTTGGTTTGACACAGAGCCAAACCTTATCAGCTATTGAGGTGGGAAAGTGAGGACTGAATGCTGGGAGTATTGCTGGAAATTCAATTTGCTGAAGTAGAGAATTCAAAAGGGGAAATATCTGAGATGAAATCAAATGTGGCCAGTAGAGAAGGACTTGAAATTCTTAGTAAGCAATGTGTACTTTATCTGGTAGACAATTCAGACCATTAAGCGTTCCTGATCATGGACATAACATCATCAGAGTTGTGCAATAGAATAGATAGAGACTTTGAGAATGAAAATGGAAGAAAGATCTCAGGGAGACTAGTTAAGAGGCTTTTGTAATCAGGCAGGTGGCAACCAAGGGCTTAAGGGAGAGGAAGTTCTGCATGAGAGACAGTGCCAAGAGATGGTCTAAAGATGTAGAAACTGTTTGTAGCAGGTACAGGTGGAACTTTTCATTGCATATATCTGTTTATAATTACAAAGTAAAAGCCATCATTTACCCACAGAACTTCGTTGATAAAATCCAGAACCATTGCCCTGGGCTTGCAGTACAATATGAATTGTCCATCCTAGGATTGTACAGTATGCAATACATACAACACATGTGAGACCTTTCTGCAGTACAACCCCCTTTATCCACAATTTTAAACTCAACAGAATTTCTGTAGCAACTATATGTGGAGCCTTTATCACAAGTCACTGACTCATCACATTTTTCATGGCATTGAAACACTTAGGAGAAGTCAAGAGAAGACAGCAAGGAAAAGAGCTGGGAGAGTCTGGATGACTCTTAGAGTGTTTTTCATCCAACCATGGACAATGCTCTGCAGCATCCTGCATTCTTTTTCTTGACAGATTAGCTAATTTAATTGGGAGAATCTGGCTAGATGTGAAGAATATAAAGAACCTTGATTTGGAAGTCAGTAGATCTAGATTATAGACTCAGATCATTCATTTCCCCATTATGTGATCTTGAACAAGTAGCACTCTTTCAGCCTCAGTCACCCGAACGGTGGCACAGGCATTATGCAGAAAATAAAACACAGTAGTGGAGCGAGAGCAACATTAGATGAAGTGATCATGGAAGGCTTCTTAAAGGAAGTGACAAGTGAGTTGAAATCTGAAGGAGAAGGAATCAGCAATGGGAACAGGAGGTTGGTCGGGGGTAGCATTCAAGGCAAAGAGGATGGCAAATGCAGTCTTCCTGAGGATGGAAGCATTTGACGAAGCCCGGTGGCTCACTCCTGAGGCTCTTTGATCAATTCTGGGAGAGTTATGTTTTGTTGTTAATTTTATCTTTGTTCAATTTTGAAGAAAATCATTTTATTAATGAAGTGTAAAGGTTATTGTTAACAAGTCTAGTGGAAACCAAAGGGCAGACAGAATATTATGGGGCAGCAGTTTTCAAGCTGTTTATGCGTAGAGAAGTGAGCATACTTCAAAGCCAAAAGAGATTCTATAGGAACCTGAAAAGCTGTGGAAAGCAGGTCTGAATAAAGATCAAGCAGGGATATAGGTTTCTGTTTCTGGGGACTGAAGTCAAAAACCAGAGCTTTATCTGATCACATGAAATAGGCTCACAAGGCTTTGGTGCTATGATTTTACTCTCTCAGCTGTTGGAGTTGACCTTTTCTGTGATTGATGGTCAGGTTCAAGAGAACTTTCATGAGACACCAAAATATCTTTCTGGAAGAAATTGTGCTCACGATGGCAATTACATTGGATACTTCCTTTGCTGTCATCTGTTTTTTCTATGCTATAGTTTTTTTTTCTTTTTTCATTCAGGAAAAGCAACGTGGGAGTGTGACACAGCAGGAATATTGCTGATAAAGGACCTACATCTGAATCCAGCTTCTCCATGCACGAGCCGTGTGTCCTAGATCCAGTTGCTGAGCCGTCTGGAGAGTCTTGTACCTCATCAAAAGGACAGTAATCCTTGCTTGCTTTCCTCCTAAGGTTGTTATAAGGCTTAAATGAAAGAAGAAGTATGAAAGCATTTTGTAAACTCTAATGCCCTGTGTATAAAGCAGAGAAAAATAGCATCTGTGTTGTTAGAAAATGGCTGGAACTTTGTAAAGATGTTGTTTGATTCAACATTACTGGAGTAAACCATTTTATTAGATGGAGTGAAAGACTCCACTGCAGAGAGAGAGATTGATTTTTATGACAACTGAATTATAGATTTTATGTGCCTCTTTTGTACAGAATAATTTATTATAGCATAAACTAGATACAAAGCTCTGAATAAATAATCACTTTCTTTCAATCAACACATCTGCAGGTGTGTATGTGAACATCTCCATAAGCACATAAGGATACAGATGGCACACACGTATTTCCATTCTCAGATCATTACATATTTAGTGAGGGAAGCCCAGAGTCAGGGTTCTCTGTGGGTAAGAGCTAGGTGCCTTGGGATGACCATACAGGACACTGTCTCAAATGATTTGGACTATGTAACTGTGTTCTGTTCTCCTGCAGAGTCTGGTCAAGAAAGTGTATTGATAACAGGTTGCTCTGCCCTCAAGTTTAGGGCACTCTCCCATGCTCTTTCATGCAAAGATTTTAAACACCTCTCTTTAAGAAAATAGACAAATCAGATCGAACCTGATTCCCCAGCTTCAATCTAGCAATCAGAACGCCTCACTCTGCACCTCTTTCCTAATAAAGGGGATCTTTACTAGGGAGGTAAGATCCCCTTTCAAGGTACAAGGCCATTGCGTCTGTATGTCCACATAATCGGGTCTTACAAGGCTGGGAGCCCATCCTCCCATCAGTGTTAGTCTGGTATTCTGTGTGGGTAGCAGTAGAAAATGGTTCACATCACAGCATAAGACTGAGACATTTGGTGTATCAAGCCTGAAAGAGATCTTGCAGGTAATTGAGTTTCATCTGATACCTGACTTCCTTCTCTAATTGGCCTTTGAATAGCCACTTGTTCCTTCAGTGTCATGGAGTACATTCCACTGGTATCAGTGCTGGCTGTTAGGACAGTGGTTAGGGCAGATGGCCTGAAGCCATCCCCACTGTGATCTTTACCCACTTGTCCGGATTCTGCCTTCTCATGCCACCTGGCACAAATCAGATCCTTCTTTCTCAGAATAACCCTTCACAGTCCCCTGACTGTTTTTTTTTTTCCAGGCTAGGCACTCCCTGTTCTTTCAGTTACTGCTTCTAAGATGTAGTTAGCCCCAGGAATACAGTCTTCAAAATGAGTCTCTTTTCCCAAAGATTTTATGGCTGCTTGGCTAGTGGAGAACTAGATCCTTTTATTCCTGTTCCCTGCCGGCCATTGCTAGGGATAGAATCACTTAGGCCCAAGGCAAGAGCAACTCAGTCTCAGAAAGACAAACAGACAATCATTTTTCGGTTTGGTTTGGTTAACACACCTCTAGCCCAGGCCTGGCAGGATGACTGGCATTCATTTGAACAGAGGCCCTGGTATTAGGAAAGAGTTGCCCATTCTTTGCTTGACTGTGAGATCACACTAAGGACCCTGACCTGCTAGGGCTCCATAATTAGGAAGTATTTGGAAGCAATATAAGGTTTGCTCAGAAAATCTATATTTGAGGCCCAGATCTGCTCTTGCCATTCCTGAATCTCAGTTTTCTCATCTGTATGGTGGAGATGATAAGCCGTTCCTTGTTGAATTATGGGACAGTTGTACAATTCAAGTGAGTTAATGGAGGTGAACACACTTAGCAAAGGGCACATTTAAGTATGAACTGTGCAGGTTGATTTTGCTCATGACTAGTTCGCAGACCATGTCTAGCTTGCCCCTGCCCATAACCCTCTACTTTTGGAAAATGAGAAACACTTTCGGAAAAGGACATTCAGAACTGCCATATCATTGCTAAGGCTGACTTTGCAAAAGGAAACATTTCTTTCTGTGTCAAAAAAAGACAATGATTCTGCAGTCTTAGAACACTGAAATATCTTCAAGCCCTATTTTAAAACCAGAAGTAACAAGGTACCCTCGTGGCTGGGAGACACCATGTTCCCAGAATCAGCTGCAGTCATAGAGCCATCAACCATGCTCAAGAGCTCAGTTAGGGGGAAGGAATGCTTGCAAATGCTATTAATAAGTAGCAAAGCCACCCTGGGCCAGGACACTTATCCCTTGATTAGAACATCCACCTAGGATCTGATGCTTATAATAAAAATGTTGCTTTTGCCTTAAAATGTTATGTGTAAATGTGCTCCTAGAATTCAGTATTGTCTCCTGAGCTAACAGAAACCTGAGTCTTCCTTATGCTGAACAAATCCAGTATAATCAAATTGTAATAGTGATCAAATAAGGAAAATGTTAGTTTTCTGGAACCTGAAGCCACAGACTTAAAAAACGTACTGGTTGTGTAAGAACTTACATCAATAGTGCCATATAATCCTTAGCACAAGACTAATGTTTCTCAAAAATAATAAAGCAGAGGTGTGAAAATTTCTGGAGTTGGCCACGTGACATGAGAAGTTCCTAAAACACAGGGTAAGTTCTGGGGTTAAGAGAAGTGGACATTAGTGGACAGCACTAGTGCTCTCTGATCTGCTATTTTCCTTTCCTTCCCAGGACTGCATCCCAGACCAACTATATCATTTGTGGGCTCTGGTACAAAATGAAAATAGGAGGATCCTTGTTCAAAAATTAAGAATTTTAAGATGGAAATAGCAGAGTGTTAAAGTAGTGTGGGGCCCTTCTAAGCATGGGGACCCTGTGTAGTGACAGCTCATGAGCCCATGAAGCATCCCAAACACAGGAGACTGTACTTTCCAGCTTCCTGGCCAAATCCCTGACTAATGAGATATGAGTAGGGAAGGAGATGTGTGCCACTTTTGGGGTGAGGCAGTGAAAAGCCCACATTTGATCTCCAGCCTATCCCTTCCCCCATCACAGTAAACACAGAGTCCTTGTGTCGAGCTGATGGAGCCAGCAGAGTGAAGCAGTCACCACTGTAAGAATAGCTGTTCCAGAGTGTCACCTGGATTGTGAAAGAAGCTCTTGTGTGTTAAGGCACTGATATCTGAGAATTGCTTTTTTATTGCAGCATAGGCTGAGCTTATCCTTAATAATATGTAGGGTAAGGCCAAAAGCAGAAGAAAAAGCCTCAAATCTGAAAAGGACTACAGAGGAAAAGAATCCAGACAGTGAAGACTGGTGTAATGTTTCCCATGCATTAGTTTTTCCATTGATGAAGTAAAAATTCAAAAGTGATCTTTAACATGTTACAACTCCATGAGTATACACAGTACTACTTCCCCTCAATTCATTTTTTTAAAGGAAAGTATTATCCTGTCTTAAGAAGAAAGATCACGTATTCTTCCCCTTTAGGCTGCTTGTCTCCATGGCAATCCTTGGCCCATTCTGGCCTTCACTGAATGCTTCCCATACCTTCATACCTTCAGAAGCCAAGAGGAAAGCACTCTTCTGGGTCAATGTTCTTCCCTGTAGAAAGTGTTTTATCAAACAGACTTTAGTTTGTCACCATGATTTGATAGGTATCCCAAAACTCCAGCTGATGTTGCAAGAGTCTTATTTCTTAAAATCAATGAAACCGATCCCTTTTGTCATTGTTTCTCTGTAATATCAACTTGGATATCACATGTCCTTCAAAGTTGTTCTTCATTGCTCTCAAATACTGGATTGCTGTAAGACACCCCTCTGCCACACCCCGGCATGTCAGAGTAGGCGGTTTGGTTTAGTGGGGGCCAACTGGGGTCATTTGCCAAGTCCCTCTGCCATATCCGATACTGGCTTTTTGACTGATAGCCAAAACATCTTTTAATCATCATCCACAGGGCTCGATTTTCAATAATGGCCTCCTGTAAAATAAAAGAATTGCTTTTCACAATCAGGGGTTGAGTGTTTTGAGGCTACAGCCCTCCACAGGCCATCATAAGTCACTACTGCAATGGCTGCTTAGATCCAGCTGGACAAAGAGCTTGAGCACGGAACCAATCTAAGGTGTTTTCACTGGACATATCTTTTGCAATCTTAAAATTGTATTTCAGTGAAGGTGAAGGTTAGAGGCATGTGTGAACAGGACCACAGTACATAGCCGTTTGTTAAATGAGTAGTTCAGAAGGGTAGGCAAAGGGAGAGAGCTATATCCTGCTCTGCATTGTAAAGTTATATAACAGCTGCCAGGTTGTTAAAGATCCACATAGCCATCTCAGCCTCTTGGAAACTTAGCCAGATGAGTTATTCTACTTTCCTGCAGCAAGGTTTTTTTTTTTTTTTTTGTCTTCCTTAATTAACAAGAAAATAGTAGCTCTTCTTAGTGCTGGGATAAGGCAGGAATATCAAGTGAAGGTTTTAAAATATTACTTACTTCCAGGAAACCTTAGCAAGACTTCAAACAAAATAGATGAAAACACACGTACACACACAGAGAGAGAGAGACAGAGACAGAGACAGAGAAACTTCAGTGCTCTACATCTCTACATCTTGCCTTCAGTGTGTTTTAGTTCCGGAATTATGATGACCTATATTACCTTGCTGCTCTCGAAGAGGAAACTACAGAGAGGTGATCTGTCCTGTTACCACACATTATAAATACAACGCAGAACCAGTGACATAATTTGAATTTGTGTCTCCATCCAAATCTCATGCCAAATTATAATCCCCAATGTTGCAGGAAGGGTTGAGAGGAAGGTGATTGGATCATAGGGGTGGATATCCTCCTTGCTGTCCTCATAATAGTGAGTGAGTTCTCATGAGATCTGATTGTTTAAAAGCATGTAGCACCTCTGCCTTCTCTCTCTTCCTCCTGCTAGGGCCATGTAAGACCTGCCTGCTTCCCCTTTGCTTTCTGCCATGATTGAAAGTTTCTTGAGGCCTTCCAGCCATGCTTCCTGTACAGCCTAGAAAACCATGAGCCAATTAAACCTGTTTTCTTTCTAAATTACCCAGTTTCAGGTATTTGTTCACCGCAGTGGTAGAATGGACTAATACAACTAGAAACAAAAGGAACGCCTTGGTGAGACATTCCTTTAAAAAAAATTCACAGCATGAGCTCTTCTGACTGGCTACTCAAATAACTCATACATACAAGTATATCTTATAAACACATAAATAATTTTTTAAAGGTGAGAGCAATTAAAGCTATCCACACTAGCACCTCTCAGCTGGAGGTTAGATCATGAGCATTGGCATAGTAAGGATAAGGTCCTGCTCAAACCTGTTTGTTTTCTGGGCTGCTCAGAGATTAGGTAAGTGGAATAATTTGCCCAAAGTCAGACACCAAGAAAGTGGTGGAGACAGGATTTGAACCCAGGTAGATTACCCCTGAGCTTGTGCTTTTAACTTCAAATATGCTGAAAAAGGAGGAACTTCCTGCTAGAAGATTATGGAAGACTTTGATACTTGGTTACCATACAGCCCATTCCCTCCCAACTCTTCCTTGCCCACCTAAAAGGGAAAAGTAATGATAATAAATGGTCTAAGGCAAATTGTCTAACTTTTGACATGGATCCGCTTTCCCAGAATCCTTTTCTACTCATGATGACAAGGAGACACAGGTCTAATCAATAAGGCATAAAAGGAAGTCTGCTGGTGAGCTTCAGCAAAAGTCTGTTTCCCAAGAAAAGGTTCAGACTTGATGGAAACTGGCTTGCTGTTAGCCTCGCCTTCCATTTCCTTCCTGCACTGAAAACAGATGTAAAGTCCAGCTATGTGGAAGCTATCTGGGCACCAAAACCACAAGCACAAACATAAAAGACTACATCTAAGGAGAGTAGAACAGAAAGGTGAAAGAGTGTGGATTCCCAATGGCACTACTGAGCCACTAAGCCAGTCTTAAAGCCACCAATCTTCAATCTTCTTCTTGAGTCAATAAACATCTTTATTATTTAAGCCACTGTTAGTTAAGTTGCTACTTGCCTACCTGATTCAGAGATCAGGAAAGATACATGAAGAGGATAATACTACAGCTGTGCATTAGAGGATGGAATTGCACTTTAATATGCAGAAATGGAGGAGAGATACACCAGACAGAGGAAATCCTGTGATCATGGACAGGGATAAGACGTACACATTAGATTATCCTTTAAAGGGCAAAGACCATCATTCTTTCATTGGGTCTGAGGACACCTGTGATAATGTTCTTTTATTAATCTGGTTGCTTTAGAGACGATATGATTCAGCATATTGCTTCTCAAAGTGTGATCCCTGAACAAGTCACATCAGAATCCCCTGACAACCTGTTAGAAAAGCAAACTTTTACACTTTTTCTTGATCTACTGAATCAGACACACTGCGGGAAGGGCTTGGCAATTTCTGTTTTAACAAGCCTCCCAGGTGATATTGATGCCCACTCAAGTTTGAGAAGCTCTGGTTTAGCATAGAGAGAGAAGGTCCAGTAGTGAAATTTTTATGTCATGTTCTGCCATCAGCTCCTGTGAAGCCTTTACTCTGCATAGGATTAAGTAGAAAGAACTCACTGAGGTCCTGCCTCCCCAATACTGCAGGGAAGTCAGGCTGTAGGTTCTCATGGCTCACCATGAACAGTCCATTTGCTGGAACAATTCTAGTAACTCAGAGCAGGAATAGGGCAGATGGAATTCTGCATCTCACCTCTCTTTTGTTCATAAATGCCTTTTCAGGGCACCCTTGCCTAACAACAGGCTTTGAAGAATGGAGATTGTGTCTGATAGTACTGAGGGAGGAGAGCGCGAATCACAGGGAGAAAGAAAGCAGGAGCACGAGCTCATTTCACTGAGGAAATGGAGCACAGGGGAGCTGGAGAATAAAAGCTAGGAAATGGAGCAAATGGGAGCTGGAGATTGAAAGCTGCAAAAGCTCACTATGAATGTCATTTCCCATCTGTAAGGCAAAAATGATACGAGTTGTTAAGTGAAAGGAGCCAGACACAAAAGGCCACATATTGTATGATTTCATTTACATGAAATGTCTGGAATAGTCAAATTCACGCAGGCAGAAAGTAGATTAGTGGCTACCAAGGCCCAGGAGAAGGCGGAAGGGGCAATGAAGAGCAATGGCTGGTGGGTACAGGATTTTTTTAGTGATGATGAAAATGTTCTGCAATTTGGTAGTGTTAATGGTTGTGCAACTCAGTGAATGTACTAAAAACCACTGAATTGTGTACTTTAAAGGGGTGAATTTTATGGTGTGTGAATCACATCTCAATTTTAAAAAGTAAATTGTGTCGAGTCTCTATTTGGAAGTTTTAGAAATGAATAGGACCTTAGAGACCATAATTCCATTCTCCCCAGCCCACTTGGCAGATGGGAACACTGGTGCCTTGCTTGGAACTCAGAGGAATGCACCATTGCTTATGCTGTGAAGGAAGGGAACCCCTGCACTGCTGAGTCCATGTCAGCTTTTCAGAGTCCCAAAGAAGTCCCCCTACACACATGCATGCACACACACGCAAGAGCAGCAGCCTGAGGGCACTTACCTCAGCCACTAGGGACACAATGAAATTCAAGCTGAGCATGATGACAATGGAGACCCTCCACAGGATGGGAGTGCAGAGCAGCTGGCAGGAGATGACGAAGCACGGTTAGTCTGAAGACAAATATATGCTGGAAACGTTCACATGTTCACAGTATACATTTTCATAGATTATAAATCTCATGTATAATATATATGTGTGTGTATTACATAAATCTTATATGTATAAATAATTTTTATGTTCATATGCACAGAAAAAGTATGGAAAGTTTATACTCACGATCCTAATGATTTGGGGGTTATGATTGTTGCTTTTCTTCTTTTATCTTTTTTTTTCTTGTGATGTGTGTGTTTCTCTGTAATTTCTAAATTTCCTAAAATAACTTTGGTCACTTTGCAATTAGAAAAAAATAGCAAAATCATTTTTTGTTTCCTTGCTTTGTTTTGTTGTCAAAAGGGAGGCAGGAATGTGGCTTTATTCTCAGGAGGCCTGAAGGTACATATGTCAAACCTTCACAATTGGGCAGCATCACCCTCTTTTCTCTGGTGCCACATCTCTTCCCAGTTGAGCTCTGGTTTTAGCACTGGCTCAGAGCTTCACCCTCAGGACTGTGCATCCAGCTGCACAGTGTGCCCTCACAAGGGCTCTTGCCAAAGGAGCAAGTGGAGCTGAAATCAAGGTTGTCATGACCTGTCCCTTTGCCCACTTTCTCTGTCTTCCCAACCCCTTCCAGGCCCAGTGCCTGATATATACATATGGTGAACGAATCAATCAACGGATGAATTAATGAATGAAAAAGTGCCAAGGGCATCCCATTGTACCTGGCACTGCCTTATGCATTGCCTCATACATTAGTGAGAGTAAAAACTAAAACAGTTCTATAGAGGACAATGTTCTCAAATTTAAAAATTCAAATCCACTTCTAGGAACTTATCTCAGAAATATACTTGTATATGGTTAAAATGATATATGCACAATAATATTTTTATTGCAGCTTTGTAATAAAACTTGGAAACAAATGTCTATCGATATGGGAGTACATATAAAGTATGGTATATATATAACATACACAAAATGCATTCACATAAAATGAAATATTATATTAACATTAAAAAGAATGAGGAAAATGTATGTACTGACATGGAACAACTAATACTGTTACATGAAAGAAGCAAGGTGCAGGACTATGTATGTGTTGCAGCAGCCATGAAAATTTTCCACTCAGATCTTCTGCTTCAGGGAAGATAAATGATGAATACCCCAACTGCTATGCTCAGAATCCACCACCACATCCACTGTAAAGCATATATAAAGTCATATGCTTCACATAGCCAAGAAATGAGGACAGCATGGATTCTAACCAGACTCATTCCTATGAGATGTAGAAACTCCTGATGGGCAACTTTAGCCTGACTTTCTTAGAAGTGTACCGCAGTCTGAGATGCTCCTCACCCAGCCCTCCTTCTTCCCTCTATTCTTTTTAGAGGTTAAGCCCCCATCACAGTGTGATGCCTCTCCCCACTTCCTCTGACTTTCTATTCCCCTGCCCCCAACACTGGGAATTTCCTCCAATAAATCTCTTGCACAACTCAACTCAGCTTGACATTTACATCTCAGCTCTCAGTTCAGACATGAGGAAATATAATAGTTTTCTAATATGTATGTAAAAATGTGGAAAAGAATGTACAAAATATATCCCAAAGTATGTAAAATAAACTGGTGTCATTGGTTGCCTCCAGAGAGGGAAACTGGTGACTGGGAATCTAAGATGGGATGGAGATTTTCACTACATGACTTTTTAAACTTTTGATTTGTAAACCAAATGAATGTGTACTCTGTTAAAATAATTTATAAATTTTTAAGTAAGCAGTTTCTAGGTTGTAAAATAACGTGATCTCATCCTTTTCAAAAACTAAAAATTAGTCAACATACGTTTATAACATAGGAATTTTAAAAGAAGGAAGAATATAGTGAATAATGTTATAATTTTCCTTGCCTGCACATTCTACATTTTCTAAAAAGAACATATATTTTTATGTAATAATAAGAAAATTGTTTAAAAAGTGAACAATAATTCTTTGCAGAATCCTTTGCACTCATGGTGGCAATGACCCTAACCAGGTTCTCTCTATATCAAATATGTTCTGTATTTTGTTATACCAGCCTTTCTGTAAGAATCTTCTTCTATTAAAAAGTGACACTCAACTCATCATATCTTATCCTTAACTTCTGCAGGAGTAAGAAGTTTTAACTGACTTAGAAGAGCAGTGGGCAAGCCTACTTATATCCATGAATATCCATTAATTCATGAAGGCACTTAACAACAGTGTTAATTACACTACTAACCACAGTAATCACAAAAATAAAAAGACTAATGCTAAATATATTAGTATGTCAAACTAAAGATACTAGTTAATATGCCAAATGTCACTGTGGGTTCGTGCGGGTATTGCTGGTTGGGAACGCACTGTATCCTCTAAGTGCTTGTTTATATTTAGGAGTCTGATATGCAATGATCAATCATTCCTTTGTCATTTTTGGCCGTTCTTTGTGTAAGCCACTGGCAATACAAGAATGAATAAGATACACTCTTGGACCTCATGAAACTCATCTTTGAGATGGAGAGGCAACCAGATATACAAAGCACTAAATTAAAAGAACTATTTCTTTAGTCATCTCTTCAATACTGCATTTATTGATCTAAAGAACATTTAGCCATGATTAAATTTTAATAACAGTAGGATAGGTTAAAGAAATCAAAAGATGATTTCCCTGGCTTGAATATGTAAAATGTTGGTATCTTGTAGGTTTTTATAGCTGTATCAATATTGTAAAATGTAAGAGAGTTTATGAGGTAAAGTATGGTTCTTGGAAAGTAAGTTTTACAGAGATTAAGTATGAACACGCAGAAAACATTTTTAAAGCTGTAAAAAATATATATAAATACTTATGTGATAATTAACCAAAAAAAGCTGTAGGCAAAATAGTTTTAAACAACTTCAACAGCAGAAGCATTTAGGAAAAAATTCCCTCATATTTGAAAGAGAAAATATAGAAACAGATTTTTCCATCTTACCAGGGATCTTTTAAAATAAAAATATTTGGTCAGATGCGGTGGCTCAAGCCTGTAAGCCCAGTGCACTGGGAGGCCAAGCAGCAGGCTTGCTTGAGGCCCGGAGTTTGAGATCAGCCTAGGCAACATAGCAAGATCTCATCTCTACAATTTTTTTTTTTAATTAGCTAGGCATAATTGCACACTTCTGCAATCCTAGCTACTCGGGAGGCTAAAGTGGGAGAATTGCTTGAGCCCAGAATTTTGAGTCTGTGGTGAGCTATAGCATGACACTCCAGACTAGGCAACAGAGTGAGATCCTGTACCTTAAATAATAAGAAGAAAATAAAATTAAAATATTCAATACTTAAAGGCTATCTTTAGTCTCATGAAATCAAAACCAGGTAGAATTTTATTTCTTGACCAGTTTAAATAAAAAATATGAAAACATTATTTTTAGCTCTGCCATCCCAAAAGAATAATTTGTGTCAAAAATCATGTCAATTGCAATTGTGATCTGCTTTTTGAAGTTAAGCTGTTATATAACTGTAAAACATCATCATATCCCACAGATGAGACTTACATCCAAACGTCTATATAATTCTGGTATATCAGCAAATAGAATGAATAGACATACACCAAGCTGTATTATCAGCACAAGGACAAATATATCTGAGGAAATAAGAACACAAGCCATCATTTTGAGATATTAAAGTTAAAAATGTCACATATATTGACAGACATATTCTAGATTAACACTGATTTAATTTACTTGATTTCTACATCCAAACATCAGATGGAAGGTACTCATTTCTAAGCAATGGGCCTCACTTCTACAATTTCTATTCATGTCCTTGAAGCAAGTGAAAATTTTCACATGCATATTTTAAGTTTCAATGAATAAAAGTAGTAAATATACATAGGATAACATTGACGAAATACATGCTCAATAAATCCAAGTATCTGAGTTGCTTTAATGCAAATCATCTGCCTCAAATCATTTTCTGGAGAAAAGGAAGCCTGTCAATAAACAAATGTTTAAACTGCTGTCATATAGAGGTCAGTATTTAACTGCTTCCTCATTCCAGGAAGAAGAAGAGCTAAATAATTTTCTCTGAACAAATAACTTTTTATGAAAATATTCATAAAGATACTCAATTTGGGTTTCGAATTTTTTCAATTAGAAAAGCAGTGATGGTATACAAATAAATGTCTCAGAGATTAAACAGGTCACTCATTTCTTGTCTAAACATACCTTCCCACTTCAGAATGTAAGGAGGTAGAAGGGAGGTACTCTGGCCAAGAGCCTCCATAACCCTCTCTAGTCAGGTCCCTCCGGGCCGGACCCACTTGTAGCCTGCCACCACGCAATGCCACCCTCACCATTGCCTTCATGGCAGACGACAGGATCCACCTGAGTTCTGTTACACTTCTCTCCACTCTTTCCAGGGTGAATTCTAACAAGTACTGACAAGCAGAGAAATAAATTGGTCTTCTCAATTTGGAGCGATCCCAAGAAAAGACACCCAGAGACAACTTCTGGTGAAGGAAAGAGAGAAAGAAGCCCTAGTATCTAATTCAGCTTTGAAGGAAAGAGCAAAGAATAGTGAAAATGAGGCTGTGCAATATGTTTTGCAGAGCCCTAAAGTGGAAGTCAGGAGAGGCCAGGTAAGAGTCAACTCTACAGCTGTTCACTAAGTGACCTGGGCATGTCTGTTCTCCTTTCGGATGATTTCACACCTCTGATCCAGTAGAGGTTTACTCACAGTTTGTATAGGTTGGCTGTCTAAATGGTTTTCCTTTAGAGAACACAAGAGCCACAATGATACAGTTGATTGTTCCCAAGAACCAGATAGTAGTGTTCTCAAAACTTGTGAAGGCACTGTTACTTTCCATTTTTTCTGGAGCAGTTGGAGACATGGTTAACTCTGAGATGCTTTCATTTTGAACTGTGCAGGCACTAAAAAGGAAACCAAAGAAGCTAATAAACTAAGATGACAAGCCTTTACGGAGCATTTGTATCCAGAAGACTCCATACCAAACAGGGTCTAGAGCCGGCACTCAATGCTTCTATAATTGCCTGTGCTTTGGGAAAACAAAACATTGAAAATTAGAAGAAAAAAAAAAAAGCACAGACAGATCCATATTTTGGATATTTTGGATACACAGAGAGAGAGAGATTCAGCCAGTTATTTATTCAACAAATTATGCACGTTCATTAAGGCTATATAAGAAAGAGATGGGTAAGTCATGATTCCTCCCTCAAGTGGCTTTACATCTCTAATAATTTTGCAGTGTGTGGTGGCTCATACCTGTAATTCCTAGGAGACCAAGGTGGGTGGATCACTTAAAGCCAGAAGTTTGAGACCAGCCTGACCAATGGGGGAAACCCCATCTCTACTACAAATACAAAAATTAGCTGCGCATGCACTTGCCTATAATCTCAGCTACTGGGGAGGCTGAGGCAGGAGAACTGCTTGAACTCAGGAGGCAGAGGTTGCAGTGAGCTGAGATCACACCATTGCATTCCAGCCTGGGCATCAGAGACAGACTCTGTCTCTATAACAACAACCACCACAACGATAAATCTCTGATAATTTGTAAGTGGAGTGAACATATAACTTATCATCTAACAAGGATAGTGTTGAAGGTGAAAAAGAAAGATGTTAATAATTTCACTGGGACATCACTTAATTTAAACTGGGCTACTTAAACTGGGGCTGCCCAGGCAAACTGTAATCCATGGTCACCCCAGATCTAAAAGATAGTCATAGATCATTATTGTATAACACAGGCAAAGATAAGGCTAATGAATGAATGATACATTTATTAGCCTTAAATGGTGTTACAGAGAAGAAACAATCACTGAAAATTTGCCCAAGGGACTTAAAAAAGCCAAAACCTTTGGCAGAATGAAGACTCATTTGCCTGGCATCATATTGGCCAGAGGATGTTTGATAGAAATTAGAATGTGAGAAGCTGAAATTGAGACTGTATTCATACCTATGCATCTCCACGGAATACCAAGGCTGCCTCTGAACCAGGATGAAGCCCACAATATGCATGGCCAGGCTGAGAAGAATGTTGAAAATCACAGAAAGTAGCAGAGGTGGAGAGATCAGCCGTCCTGCAGGTCTGAAAGGCACCAGCTTGGGGTAGGCACCATTCAGATTCACTATAAAATAAATTCAAATTTTGTATTTATGAGAGCAGGAAAATGTTGTATTCTTGATCGGAAGAATGGCCTAAGTTCATCGGCCCATACATTTGAGGAAATGGACAAATTAAAGTACATCACAAACTGAGGGAATAAAACAATGGATTCAAATTCATGTCATGTGAAGAATTCTTAAAAGAGCGGACAGAACCACAAGATGTCATTTTTGGCCTATTAAATACAGAAAACTACTAAATTACAGAGAAGGGATGAAATGAACCCTGTCATATATTGCTTGTGGGAAAATAAATGGATGCAAACCTTCTGCAGGGCAATTTAGTAATAAATATGGAAAGACTCAAAAACGTTCATGACTTTTGACATAGTTATTCTACTCTGGAAATTTGTCCTAAGATAAAAAAGTAGATATGAAAAAATGTTCATCAGAGCATCATTTACTGTAAGTTACGGTACATCTATACAATGAAACAACATGTAGTCACTAAAAAGCAATGCTTTAAAACACTTAACAACAAATAATAGGTGATATCCAGCAAAATGGTGAAGTAGGCAGCTCCAAGTTTCCATATCGCCACAGAAATATTAAAATACAAGCAGAAACTGTCAGTAATCTGAATAACAGAAAAGTTTACTGCAACCAAGTCAACACTGAATCAAGAAAAAGGCAAATTTAAGATCACAGGAAAATTTTGTGGCATTTCTACTTGCACTTGATCTACCCCCTGCTCAGCTCAGTGGCAATCTTGAAGATAGCCTGCATTCCTGGTGGGAGACCCTGGTCCCTGGTTACAAAAGGACCAGAGCAGGCCTTATTTACAAACTGTTATATAGTCTGTTCCAACCTGTCTGGGAACTACCCAAAGGACCGATGTAGGCACTCATCTCTGTTCCACCTGACACAGAACTCACTATGGGCAGAAAAGCAGCACACATTGCTTGAAAACATTATAAGGCTAACAAATGCAGTTGCCTGGGGCAAAAGATTACAGTTGATACATAAAATAACCATCTAAAGCCTGGGAAAAAAAGCTAAGGAAATTTTCTTGGAGAAATTAGGACAGTCTAAAGCATCTGTGTATGGTGGAAAATATAGAATGCTATGTAAATGGCCAGGGCAAGAACTATGTGCATGCCCAGGGCAAGAAACATGCTCAGTAAAGGCCAGATGAGACCCAAAACTTTCAGCTCTGGATGATCTCCAGACTCAGTGTAATCCTGGCGAAGTGTCGAAAAAGTACCCCAGTACAGAAATAATCTGTAAGAACTGGAGAAGTTTTTTTGTTTGTTAGTTTGTTTTTTAACTCCTGGAGGTCAAGTAAATCTCTATCAAAACACTAGCTGAACAAAAGCTAAAAGAACAGAGATTTCTGTGATCTCACATGAAAACTAGTACAATCTTGCCGAAGTTTTTTGGAAAGTCAGTAAACAAATGGACTATCACAGCCTTCAACAAACAGTGAAACAAAAAATTCAAACCCTAAAATAGGAGAAGAATCTAATTTTCAGAGTTAGAACATTATAATATTTAATAGAACAAAATAAATGAACAGAATTTGTCCCTGAGGAAGCATAGATATTAGACTTATTAGGTAAAGACTTTAAAACAACTATCTTAAATATGCAGAAATAACTAAAGGAAACCATGGGCAAAGAACTAAAGGAAACTATGACAATAATGTATGATCAAAGTAAAATGTCAGTAAAAAGACAAAAATTATAAAAAGGAGCCAAAATAAATTATGAAGCTGAAAAATACTGTAAGCAAAGTGAAAAATTTATTATGTGGGTTCAACAGCAAATTTGAGCAGAGAGAAGAAAGAATCAGTGAACTTGAAGGTAGAACACTTGAAAATATACAACCTGAGGAACAGAAAGAAAAAATAATAAAGAAAAATGAACAGAGCCTAAGAAGCATGTATAACACAAACAACCTGTATATTGTGGGAGTCTCAGAAGGAGAGAAGAGAAAGAGACAAAAAGAATATTTGAAGAAATAATGGCAGAAAACTTCCCAAATTTGATGAAAAGCATATATCTGCATATCCAAGAATTACACATAATTAAGTAATTACAACAGGTTAAACCCAATGAGATTCACACCAAGACATTATAGTTGAACTATTAAAAAAAAAAAAAGACAAAGAATCTTGAAAACAATGAGGAAAAAGTAACACATCACTTCTGAAGGATCTTCAGTAAGATTAGCAGCCAATTTATCATCGGAAATCATGGAAGCCAGAAGTCAAGGGATGACCTTTAAGATGCTGAAAGAAAAAAAACAAACAAGCAAGAATTGTATATCTGGCAAAACTGTCCTTCAAAAATGAGGGAGAACTTAAGACATTCCCTGATAAACAAAAGCTGAAAGAGTTTGTTATTGCTAACCCTACCCTGAAAGAAATGCTAAAAGGGCCCAGATTGAAATGAAAGGATATTAGATAGCTACTCAAACACTTAGGCAGAAACAATGATGTCTAGTAAAGGTAATGATATCAGCAAATATAAATGCTGATAATTGTGTATTTTTGGTTTTGCAATTTCACTTTATATATTCATGTTATTTAGTACACAATGGAAAAAAGATGTAATTTGTAATATCAACAATATAAAAGAGGAGATAGAACTGCAAAGAAGCAGTTGTTTTCATGCTATTAAAGTGAAGGTGTTAATACAAACCAGATGGTTTAATAATAAATTTAGAATGTTTCAAGTAATCTCCACAGTTACATTTCATGTAATTTAAAAACCCACAGCTAACATCATACTCAAGGGTAAAAGACTGAGAACTTTTGCCTTAAGAGCAGAACAAGGTAAAAATGCCCTCATCAGCAAGGCTATTCAACAGTGTACCAGGAGTTCCACCCAGAGACATAGACAAAAAAAGAAATTAAAGTCAATTGGATGTCAACAGAACCCGTTAGTATTCATCTCTCCCACAAAGACAACCAAAACAAAAAACAACTATATTTTGATTAAAAAATAACTAAAGGAGAGTGCCAGAGTACATCAAAGGAGTAGCAGAAACCCTGTAGAGCACAGAAAACCAGTATGGCCACATACTGGTTTCTGTCATAGTACTCCGCATCCTAGGAAATATCTGGCATCCAACACCCAACTCCCTAGGCAGGATCAGCTTAGAACCAAGAGGACGTCTCCTTGTAGGGAAAAAGTAAGCAAGAGGACCCCAGTAGCTCCCATCAACACCCTGGACCACCTACAGTCCTCACAGGCACTAAACCAGCTGAGGGAGCTGCCTGGAGTCCACACAGCTGTGATACCCCAGAGTAGAAGCTTCCCCCTCTGGGGTATGCCCTTACCCCTGTGGCCTATGTGGCTACTGCACTATGTCATCTTGGAATGTGAACTACTGCTGGAATGTGTCCTGCTCTGAGGGCAAGTGGCATGGCACCCTACCAGCCTGGAGGCTCACCCACTGCAGGACTACTCCTGCCTGGTGCCCCGCCATCCCTGATGTGCTACTACATCTTACCTGGTGGGCCAAGTTGCTTAAGTAGCTATTCCATTTACCCCTCTTAGTCCCACTACACCATGTCCTCTAGGGCCTCTAAGCTACACACTACCTCCAGGGGAAATGAGTGCCTTGGCAGAGCTGTTCCATCTGCCCTTCCCAGTCACCACGGCACCCTGACCCACATGGCCTGAGGAGAAATTGTACATTGCCTCCAAGAGAAACTGCCTTGGTGAAACTGCTCCATCTGCTCCTCTTAGTCGCTGTGCACCCTGCCCCTAGGGACCTGAGTTGAACCTGTGCACTGCCTCTTGTAAGGCAGTGGAAGAAAAAAGAGTATCGTAACAAAACTCCTCTATATACCTTTCTGAGTTCCTGCTGTGCCCTGCCTCTTGGGGCTTGAGATGATGCTGTGTACTGCCTCCTGAAGAAACAATGCCTTGGAAAAGTGGTCCATCTACCCCTCCCAGTTGCTGCTGCCCCCTGCCCCCATACTGAGCTGAAGTGTAGTGTCCTCCCTTCTGGGAAAACAGTACTTTGGCTTCCCAGAGTAGTCATGACTTCCCAGTGTCTGAGTTGAAGTAGTGCCCTGCCTCCCAGGAAATGGTATGTTGGCCACTTAAAGTAGTCATACCTCACTTTCCCTACCCCCCCATACTCACTCCCAAGCCTGAGCTAAAGCAGTACACTGCCACCCAGTGAAACTTTAGCTGAGCTGGGCAGTTGTGCATTCCAGGGCTGAGCTGACACAGTACTCCACATCCCAGGGAAACAGCACTGGCTGAGCAGAAATATTCCTTCCTCCAACAGGAGAAACAACTCTAGTTCCCTACTTCCCTAGAGCTTGATTAGCTGCACTAAAGTCTCAGCTGCTGAGATACCTCTTTCCCAGGTAAGTGGAGTCATCACTGTGCTGATCCCTGCCCCCCACCCCTGACCCCTCCAGGGTCCAAGTGATAGCTGTGTCATTTTGTGTTCTTTGCTATTGTTGTACCCAGCCTCACAGAGTCTGGAATACTGCTCTGCCCCATCATCCCAGGTCCAAGGTCACCACTAGATGGTGCTTCATCCCCCGGGAACTTAGTTGCCATTATATCCTATTAGCTCTAGTTCCTGAATTGCAGCTATACCCTGCTCCCTGGACCCAAACCTCCAGAACACTCCCTCTCTCCAAGAAGAAGGATCCTGAGGCTAGGACTCTAGCTTCACAGCCTCTCTGAGGTCTTTCCCCTATAACCCAGCACTGCTGCAGCTGCTTATAGGCCATGTCAGACCTGACACCAAGAGAGATTCCCTCAGTCAAGTCTCCCCATTGTGAACAAAATGGCCACTGAGGCACTCAGAGTCATTAATAGCATTGATCTCAGCTGAAAAAGTTGTACAAAGCCTATAATGCTGCATCTTCTTGGAATCAGAGTTACCACAATCTTCACAAATCAGCACACTGAGACCCACCTGCGAGTGAAAGCCACTCAGTAAAGTTTGGAAGAGGTTATTGTTCTGCCAGATGTAAAGATATTGATGCAAAAACAAAAAGGAAATATGAAAGCAAGAAAATATGCTATCAACAAAGAAACACAATAATTATCCAGTAACTGACCCCAGAGAAAAGGAAACTTATGAATTTCCTGAAAAGGAATTTGTAATGATCTTAAGGAAACTCAGTGAGATACAAGAGAATACAGGTAGAGAATTCAGCAAAATTAGGAAAGGAGTTTAAATGAGAAATTTAACAAAGAGATAAAATATTATTAAAAGAGAACCAAACAGAAAGCTTGGAGATGAAAAATTTAATGAATGAAATAAAAATTGAACAGAGAACTTTAATAGCAGACTAGATAAAGCAGAAGAAAGAATCTCTGAATTTGGAGCTATGTATTTTGAAATTACCCAGTCAGAGGAAGTAAAGAAATAAAGAATATAAAAGAACAAAGACAACCCATAGGACTTATGAAACATCATTAAATGATCAAACATTAGCATTATGGGATTTCCAGGTGGAGAAGAGACAAAGATAGAAACAAAAAAATGTATTTAATAAAGTAAGTGCTAAAAACTTCCTAAGTCCTACAAGAGATATGAAAATCCAGATATATGAAGTTCAAAGGTCCCCCCCAAAAAATTCAACCCAAAGAGATTCTCATCATGGCACATTGTAATAAATTGTCAACATCAAGGACAAAGATAGCATTTTAAAAGCAGCAAGAGAAAAGTGCCAAATCACAAATAAGGAAATCTCCATTAGACTATCAACAGACTTCTCAGCAAAATCCCTGCAGGCCAGGAGAGAGTGAGATGATATATTCAAAGTGCTGAAAGAAAAAAAAAAAACCTGACAGCTGAAAATACTATACAAGTAAAGCTGTCCTTCAGAAGTGAAGGAGAAATAAAGTCCCAGACAAGCAAAAGTTGAGTGAATTTGTTACCACTAGATTTTCCTCACAAGAAGCACTTCAGAGTTTTTCAAGTAGAAATGGAAGACACTACTAACATAAAAACATATGAAAACATATGGAAGCATAAAATTCACTGATGAAGGTAAATATATAGTGAAATCCAGAATATCCCAATACTGTTACAGTGCTTTGTAAATTTCAAACAGAAGGGCTGTTCTGGAGAAAGAAATTAAACTTCTGTGACACCTCAAATGGCAAAACTGGGATGGGTGAAAATTACACATTTAGAGATAAATTTGGCTTCGTGTGAAGGGGAATTCTGCTAACAGAATTAACAAAGCCTGTCCAAGGTTGTTCTTTCAATAGTTTTAATAAATATTTAACAAGCTCCTTCTGACTAATATGTCAGAAGTATTGGGATTATAGCATGGATCAATACAGACTAAATGCTGTTCTCATGAAGCACACATTCTGAATGAGGAGTAGCAGGAAAAAGCTAATGAAAACAAAGATAAATATTGTAACTTCAGATTGTGGAAAGTACTGTGAAAACCTAAAGCGGAGTTGTGTAATAGAGAATTAGCTTGTTCACTATTAAAGTGATCTTTCTGAAGGAGTGACATTTGAACTAAAATATGAATAATGAGAAAAAGTCAAAACATATAAATGTCTAAGGGAGAGTATTTTAGGCAAAAGGAATAGCCAATGCTAAGGTACTGAGTTGCCCACAGCTTGACAATGTACCAGAGGCAGTAAGACCAGTGCGGCAGGCACGTCAGTGAATGGCAATGTGGTTAGAGGTGAAGTTGGAGAAGTAGTCAGGAGCCCAATCACGTAAGACTTGAACTGAGTCAAAATGGGAAGCCATTGGAGCATTTTAAGCAAGAGAATGAATAATAAAATTTGCATTTAAGAACAACACTCTTACTACTGTGTAAATGGGAGTGAGGAGAGGGCAGCAACAGTGGAAGCAAGATCAGCTATAAGATTGTTACAGTAACGCACAAGAGAGCTGGTATTGCTTAGTGGTTAGTGATGGAGGCTATACGGAAGATGCAGTGGGGAATCAGAGTATGTTTTGGAGGCAGTGCCAATAGAAATTTCATATGTATTGGAGGTGATGAGTGAAGAAAAGAGTAAAATAAAGGATGACTCTAGTTCTTTGACTTGAACAGCTAGCTAGATATTAGTGCAATTCACCAGAATGTAAGCTCCATGTGGAAAGAAACCTTGTTTCATTTCACTGATGTCTTATTCCAAGTTCCTAGATCAGTAAGTAGCACAAACCAGTGACTCAGTAAGTACATAATGATTATACTGAATATCAGATCTGGGGGAATTAAGAGTTCTGTTTGAGAATGTGAAATTTGAGCCCTATTAAATATCCATTGTTAGATACAGAGTAGCTACATTTCCAGAGGTCTGGATGGACATCAAGGCTAGAGATATAAATTTGGGGTTCATCAGCATATAGATAATATTAAAGTCATGGGACTGGTTGAGTTTACTTATGGAGATGGCATAGACTGAAAAGACAGAAGATCCAGACAAGACTTGAAATACTCTAACAGAGAACAAGTAAAGGAGCACGGATCAGCAAAAGAGATGGGGAAGCTGTATTCATTAAGGTAGTAAGTAATCCAGGAAAGTGTGTAGCACAAATGTCAAAAGAAACCTCTGGAGCAAAGAGAGTGTTGTTGAGAGAGGCAACAGTAACAGACAGAGAAGGGGTCCCTGATGCTGCTAGCAAGGAAGTAATTGGTGAACCCTGACAGAGCAGCATCAGGGAGGTGCAGTTGAAGTATAGAGAGCAGTTGCTTCACTTAGTAAATTCTTTTGAGTGTTTAAACAAGTTTTTAAAATAAATTGGGATGATAGCTGTTAAGATTATAATGAGAAGATATAAAGCTTATGATGAGAAGATATAAAGACCATGAGGCAAGTAGAAGAGGCAATTAAAGACTTGCATCTTTGTAATGTGTCAGTAGTGCACACAGTCAGACAATGGTGGCTGTAGCTGGTTCATATTGGCTCATAAGGACAAACTGCTGCTAAATTTCAATGCAGCTATTCAAAATAGCCATTATTGAAAGTAAATTTTATAAATGTGCAATTAATAATATATGATACTAAACATAAAGATAATACTCAAAACCAATAACTCTCTCATTATTTTGCTACGTTTTAGTATTATCTATGTCCTTGAGGTTAGTAATGAAGACTTAACTTAAAAATGTGTCACATCTATAGCCATTACATTGTAAGTATTTATTAAACTGAGGAAATATTCTTCCAGCATTCAAGAACTAATATGATTCAACAAGTAAGTTTCCCACTTCACTGGTGAATGATTGAAGTTTTGACATAAGTCTTTGTTGTTTTGTTTTTGTCTTACTAGTCTAAAGGAAAATCTCAACCAACATTCATGTTGGAACTAACTCAGTCATCAATTGTAACTATAGATTGATATGGACTCAAGAGTTTGGCAAAACTCAATGAAAGCATTTTGTGACAATCATTTGGCTAAATGAAATTTGCAATAAAGAGTATTACATATTTGGCAGGGCGTGGTGGCTCACACCTGTAATCTCAACACTTTGGGAGGCTGAGGCAGGTGGATCACTTGAGGTTGGGAGTTAGAGACCAGCCCATCCAACATGGCAAAACCTCATCTCTACTAAAAATACAAAAATTAGTCAAGCATGGTGGCATGAACCTGTAATTCCAGGTACTTGGGAGTCTGAGGCACAAGAACCACTTGAACTCGGGAGGCAGATGTTGCAGTGAGCCAAGATCATGCCACCGTATCTTTGTGATAGAGTGAGACTCTGTCTCCAAAAAAAAGAGTATTCTATATTTTGTTATTATTTGCAAATTGCTCACTACACATTTCTTTTCAGTAAAGTTGTTTCCATGTGTGTGTGTGCGTGTGTGTGTGTGTAAATATATATATGTGTTTTTTCTATATAAATGTTTCTAAATATATAGGGGTGTGTGAGTATACATATTTATATATCATACATATATGTTTCCTGTATATATATGTTTCCATTATATATGGAAACAAATAAATATATATTATATGTATATTCAAACTTTTTTGGAGAACAACTTGTTAAACATTTGCAAGTATACCACTGCCTACCACTGAACAACCACATAAGCCCCGAAATCAAATTCACGTCCCTGGGTGTTAGGATCTCGCTAATGGAACTGGAATGGCAGTAGAATTAGAGATGAGAGTGGAGAAAGTGGGTATACATAACTGTTTGTGAAGCTTCGGAATAAAGGGGGCAGTAGCTAGTGGTGGATCGGGGTCAAAGAAGATTTTTAAAGGAAGAAGAAGATACGAGAATGTATTATATGCCTTTGGGAATGATCTAGGAAACAAGAGAAAGGTTGATAATAATGGAGAAAGATTATTAAAGGAACAAAATCCTCGAGAAGGTCAGAGGAAACCAGAGTAAAAGCATAAACAGAACTACTACAAACCTATTAGAATGGCCAAAATCCAGAACACTAACAAAACTCAACGCTGGTGAGTATGTGAAGCAACAAGGACTGTAAGTCATCAGTAGTGGAAATGCAAACTGGTTTAGCTGCTTTGAAAGACAGCTTGGTGGATTCTTACAAAACAAAACATATTCTTACTACACAATCCTTTACACAGTGGAAATGACAACTTATTTACACTCAAAAATCTGCACATGGATGTTTATAGCAGCTTTATTCACAGTTGCCCAAACTTGGAAGCAACCAAGATATCCTTCAGTAGACAAATGAGTAAATAAACTGTGAGACATCCAGACAATGGAGTATTATACAACACCAAAAAGAAATGAACTATCAAACTATGAAAAGACATAGAGGAACCTTAAATGCATATTACTAAGTGAAAAAAAATCTGAAAAGCCTATATATGATTCTAACTGCATAACATTCTAGAAAAGCCAAAACTATTGACACAGCAAAAGATCATAGTGGCTGCCAGGAGCTTTGGGAAAGGGGGAAAGATGACTAGGCAGAGCAAAGAGGACTTCTAGGGCAGTGAAAATACTCTGTGTGACAATGTACTGATGGATATATGTCATTTTACATATGTTCAAACCCATAAAATGTGCAAGACCAGGAATGAACTGTAATGTAAACTATGGACTTTGGAAAACAATGATGTTATTATTAATTGTTTCTCATAAAATGCTTTCATTGAGTTTTGCCAAACTCTTGTGTCCATGATCAACCTATGGTTGCAATTGATGACTGAGTTGGTTCCAGCATGAGTGCTGTTTGAGATTTTCCTTTAGCTGAACTAGTAAGACAAAAGCAAAACAATAAGGACATGTCAAAACCTCAATCATTCATCAATGTAAGTTCATCAGTTGCAACAAATGTACCACTCTGTTGAGGAATGTTGATAATAGCAGAGGCTATGCACGTGTCGGGGAAGGAAGTACATGGGAAATCTCTGTACCTTCCTCTCAGTTTTGTTGTAAATCTAAGACAGCTCTTAAAAAATGAAGTCATAAATAAGGAAATTAGGAAGACAATTTATATATTCACTAGAAGATAGAGGGTAAGAGAGATATAATGACAAGATGACCTTTAATCTTCATTCTAAATCCTGAGAAACTAAGATTTAGATATGAGAAATATAAAAGCCATTTGACTTCTATAAAGTTGGCACATTTAACTATAACTATACCTAAAAGCACTCTGAAGTTAGTGTTCCTGATTTTCAAGCTGCCTTTTTCATTTTAAGTGTTTGGTGACCATTTATAGAATTTCCACATTTTGCAGAAAACAGCAAAATAGCAAGCAGGCTTTTCCTTTGCTAATACTTTCTTGCAATACTCAAAAATGAGGATTCTATTTCCTCTCTCTGCATATATTTGGGAATAAGTTACACATCATTGCTACTGTTGCAGCTGCTGTCCCTCACCGTAGACAAAGCTTTCCAAGGCAGAGGGAGGCCAGCTGAGGGTAGCACCTCTGGTAAGAAAGTTTTAAAATGTCTTACTTGTTACACCAATAAGAGTTGTAATGGCCAGATCCTGGAACAGAAACTGGTAATTTGAAAGGCTGTTTGTCTTCTGAAAACAAGAAGAAATCAGATCAAAAAGTTGTGGCCTTCTGGATGAAATTAGACATTGATCACATTAATTTTCTCACTGAGACATAGGGTTTTTCAAGTAATTACTGTGGAGATGCTGTGGTTGGGGCCTGGTTGAGTTGATGAGTGCTGGTGTTGGTGGAAGTAATCAAAGCCAAACCTGTGAAACCCCCTCTCTTCAGGAGGGCCATCATCGTGTGCTTTAGGGGCACACAATGTGCATCGTTATTAATTTGTTGAGGAGGACATCTTCCCCTACCAGATTCATCTCTGTTCTCTTTTCTACTTGTTAACAGAAAATTTAGGATTTCATCTCGCACAATAAAAGAATACATCCCTTACATAAATTTTACTGATGGAAAATGAGAATAAGTAAACCCACGATTTGCATTCTTGAATGTTTTTAGACAAAATGTTAGAAAATCCTGGCAAAGCATCTTAATACTCTTGAGGAAAAAGTTCAAGTCTTACCAATTTTAAGAAACCCACTTTCCTGCTCCCCAACACTTAGTGGAAAGGAGATAATGCTTAATTCTATTTTTGAGTATAATTTGAGAATTCTAAAATAGAGCCAAATTTCCATAAATAGTCTATTCTTCTCTAGCCCATTTATCAATGAGTAGGAAAAGATACAGTTAATCTGAAAGCAATAGAACTAAAACCTTTAACCCAGGAAAAAGAAAGCAGTATACAAAGATGGTGAAATTTCCTTTTTTTAGAGTAAGCTCACATGTTGAGTTCACAGATGATGGGCATGTTTTTTCTCCTTTTATATCTTGCTAAATAATAAAAGTCATCACAAGACGTATATATTTTTTGTGATATGATATGCCAATTTTCAAATCCCTATATTCAAGGAACCAGTGGCATGCTGGCTTAGACTAACACTGAAAAGTCAATTGCTAAATTTTCAGAGATGTTGTGACCTGGTTGTTAAACAAGGCCAGTAGAAAAATTTAAATTAAATAAATTATACTAAAACCAAAGTTAATAAATACTCAAAGCTTAGCATTTTCTAGATATTTCTCTACATTTTACTCTTACCTGTGCCCTTGAGGTTATTTCAACTCTTTTATCTATATGGTGCAAGTACTATAGAATGATATACTACTGTACGTCTTTTCTCCACTTCATGTTCAGTGACAATGGAGAGACAGCTTCAAACTGGTTATGGTAGGAGTATTTACACCACTGAAATGGGCAAACATTAACAATCAGGTCTTATTTTTCTAAGGAGGTTCAATTATGAAGCATTTAGTAGCACCCTGCTGTGGAGAACTATTTCTTTAGTGAGTGGTAGACTAGGGGAGAGCCACATTGGAATTAGGAAGATAAAGACCTGGTCCAATCAGTTAAAAGTAAGAGTCAGAGAAAAAGCAATATATTTAGTTGTGATCCTCAGCTGTCACTAGATAAAAGATTTCTATATCAGAGAATTGACATCAGCAACTTTTCCTGTGAAAATTTGTCTAATTCTGATTTACTTTAAAAATTCTTAAGGATATTTTTGGAAGGGCTATTGCTGCTCAGATATCCTATTTGTACTCTTTCTTTAAGAGGCATTGTAAATTGAGAGTGCACCGCTACTTTAGCTCACACTAACCAAGAGGCTAAGTCCCAAGTCATACCCAGTAGAGCAGCAGAACACCAACATACTGAATCATGCTGTACAGAGCCATGTACTTAAACATGCAAAAGGAGGTAACGAGAGCTGCACGTCCTTCCCTGTGTAAGAAAAGAAATGAAAAAGACATGAAATGAAAGTAATGAAAAGAAATAAGGTCAGTTATTCTGTGCTGTTCAGCTGAGCTCAGGAGAAAAAAATCAAAAGTCATTACACAGCCATTTGTCTGAAAATCGACAGCCTTGAGGTGGTGGATGCTAGCTGTCAGTAAACTGAACAACCCGATTTTTAAGAAAGACCAGTTCCAGGCCAAGTTCCAAGTGCCTTAATCTGGTGATGGAGTCCAGATTTACAGTTGTTCATGTCCTTTCAGCAGGCATTGATTTAGCTCCTGAACTCAGCACAGGGGACCTGGGAGCTAGTGCCAGATCTTATCCCTACTCACTAATGTGACATGGAGGATCATTTCTTTTGTCTCAGTTTCTTCATCTGTGACCTAATGGATTAAAATAAAATTGCAGATTTGGGGATTATTTTCATAATGAAGACTCAGGAACTTGGCAAGCATTTGATTCAAATTTCATTTTGGCAGTCCCAGCTTTTTCTAAAACTGGACTAAAACAATATACACACTTAAATTAATCATATATAAAACTGAAATAGGCTGGAAAGGATGAGCATTTTCATTTGTGTTATTGTCGATTGATTGAATAATACACATTTAAAGCATGAAATAGATGACATATGAAATGTCACTTTTATCTATTTCATTTGGGGAAAATTAGAGTTTAAGTTATACTTTTACATTTTGAATTACTATTATTATTATTTTATGAGAGAGTCTTGTTCCATCACCCAGGCTGGAGTGCAGAGTCTTGCTCCATCACCCAGGCTGGAGTGCAGTGGTATGGGAAAACCACTCTAAGGAGGTAGGGAATAAGGAAAAACTACCTCTGGGCAGAGGAAATGTCATGGCAAAACTCTGCTACAGTAAAAAACCTGGTTTGAGGATTTCAGCTCACTGCAACCTCCACCTCTCAGGTTCAAGGGATTCTCCCACCTCACCCTCCTGAGTAGCTGCGATCACAGGCATGCATCACCACGTCTAGATAATGTGTTTTTTTTTTTTTTTTTTTTTTTTTTTTGTATTCTTAGTAGAGATGAGGTTTCACCATATTGACCAGGCTGGTCTCAAACTCCTGACCTCAGGTGATCCACACACCTTGGCCTCCCAAAGCGCTGGGATTACAGGCATGAGCCACTACCCCCAAACTAGATTATACTTTTTTACTTTAAGTTTAAACTCATGCCCATTATGATTTCTTGGGGTACTAAAACCTGATCCTCAAACTAGGTTTTTTCTGTATCAGAGTTTTGTCATGACATTTCCTCTGCCCAGAGGTAGCTTCTCCTTATTCCCCACCTCCTTAGAGAGGTTTTCCCATACCTCCCCATCTGAAACAGCCACTTCCACCTGCATAGCCATCTTACTCCCTTTTACCCTTTTTATTTCCTTGATAGCACCTATCAAAATCAGTAATCTCCCTTAGTTTCTGACACTAAATATTTGTCAAATGCATGTATAAATAAAAAATTGGGAGGACTTAGCCGAAGTATTATTTTAATGTGGTGGAAGAGTATATCTGTAGATAAACCACATTTAAATAAAATTAATTCTAAAACAAGCTCTAACCTTATATGGCTGTATGTGCTTGGGCACATCAATTAAATTTTCTGAACTTCAATTTTTTTATTTGTTAAAAAAATAGCCATTCCTGCATCTCCAAGCTGTTTTGAAGATAGTAGACATTATAGCATTTTAAACTATAAACACATGTCAGTTATAATAACCAAGAGCAGCCACCATCTAACTATCTGTATCTTTCAAATATAATGGAGCAGAAGTACATTTTTGGCAGAGTAGCGGTGTTGGGGAGCATCAAAGCAAATTTTAGTGAAAGCAGCAAAAGTCAATTAAGATTGTGAAAACTGTATTTTTCAAATAAAAACTGAAAAGGAGATAGATAACATTTGAAAAATGAGGATGATTGACACTTTCAAAGCAATAACAAGTTCCAGACTCCAGTCTTCTAAAAATAACCTAATCAGTGAATTCATTGGAAATGCCACTGCTCTCCCAATGTTACTTTTAACTTCTGGAAAATCCATTTGGAAGAAGAATGGTTGACTGCATTCTTCCACAAAGCACCCTCCCCACCCAGGGACACAACGTTCCTCTGGTTGTTCCCAGGCAGAACAATGTGATTTGCACCAAAGGTCAAGAGAGAGAAAACCATGTTTGAGGAAGTGCCTACTTACTTGATAAGGTGAGGTACGCACTCAATGTTTGGAGTTTTGGAAGTGAAAGGTGAGGCCACAGATGCCTCCTGCTCTGATAAAGAGATGCCCACATGAGCCATTTTCAGAGCCTGAAAGCAAAGAATCAGCTTACTCCCCACATCGACTCACAGATGTCTCCGCTAAAGCCTCATAAGAAAAGGCCAGTTAAGCTGGCCACAAGGTGGTTTGTATGCCCAAACTCTAACCAAGAGACTTAACTCTGCCTGTAATGTAAGAAAAAGATGGCATTAGGATACCCAGCCAAAGAAATGAGAATTCCAGAACCAAATTCTTCCCCATGTAGCCTAAACTAACCATTGACTCATCATGTGACTTTGGTCAAAAGCCTCCCAATGCAAGTTTATCCATCAAGATGAATGGAAATGGTGTATATCCCAGGAATACCACCTCTACAGGGCTTACGTATAATTGAACGTGAGATTATGGCCACACACACTGGCAGTTACTTACCCCGCAGTCATTGGCTCCATCACCACACATACCTACAAAGTAACTAAGAGGCAACCACATTAATCGTAGAGGACATCAAAGCTATCTTGCTAATTTCTCCAATTAAAAAAACAAAGTGATCATCATTAGGGTTCAAACTCATTATTTAAGGGAATTTTCCTAAGAGTCTGGTTTGACTGAAAAAAGGGTAATTCAGCAGTTTATATAATGACTGTAAGTGTTCCATGTAGACACTGCACGTCACTGCATAGGGAGAGCTTTCTCAACTGTAAAGCAGAGGTGCTCACAATTATACGATGTAAGTATGGCACGGCAGAGAGGGCACAGGATTTGAAACCAGATCTAGATGTTGACCTGGCCATCTTACCCTTTTCACTATGATTATTATTCCCATTATTATGATTATTTTGCCTACAAAATGCTATGAGCATTAAATGAGGTGCTTTATGGGAAAGTGTTCATCAAGTCTAAAGTGATAACAAGTCATAGTGGTTTGTGCTGTTAATACTGGCATGAGAGGAAATCCACCCTGTCAACAGTCACTCAAGTATGTAATGCCAGGCCTAGAAGCTGAAGAAAGAAAACACATTCCTGCTTTGGAATGGCTTTTTGAGGATGGGTGAATACTCTCTTGAATCATTGATAAGGATTATTGATAGCCAGCTTTTAAAATTATGCACATTCTGACAGCATTCATAGAATATGCTGTACTTTTCTTCCACACTGCTATATGGAGGTAACTCGTTGACTCCCTAGGTTTCAGTCATGTTGAAAAGACGGGTCTTTCCGAACTGAGAAGCTAGCCTGATAACGGAGTCAAATGAATGGGAGGACAGAGTAGAAATGGGTAGGAGTCAGAATCATGTTGTTGTGACGTGGTGAAAAAAGTAGTGAAAGCCTCTGGTACTCTGTGGGGTTCTGTTAACAGGAAACAAAGGGTCCCAAATGATATGGGCACTTCATTTGGACTGCCCATTCTCTCTAGGAATGGAGACCCTTTGTGTTAGAAGAGAATAATTTCTCTGATTTAGAATGGGAAAGAATGCTTTGGCATACAAATAATGTAGCATTTTTAGGGTTACATGAATCTCTTGTCATATGAATCTCTCTATTTCATCATTGTGATGACAGCATATACAAATAAAGTCTAAATTCTCATTCCCTCCGGGAGCTGAGCTCAAGCTACCTTTCCAGTCTTATTTCTCCCCATACTCTTTCAGGCCCCTTAGGTTCTAGTGCAGTGATCCTCAATATCAAATGCAAAATTGACTTATGTGAAAAAAATACTGATTTTTCAAGCCCCATATAAACAAGTGAATCAGGATGTCTGAATGGTGGGATCCCTTGGTATTGCTATTTTTCCCAAAGCTCTCAAGTGACTGCCTCATGCAGCCAGAGTAAGGACCACTGCCCTTGCCAAACTGAGTGACTCTCTGGCCTCTTCCACTCCCCCTGACTGCTATGCCTTCATGCACTCCATGCCACCTGCACTGGCAAAGAACCTACTCCAGTTTCTGAAATTCTTCCACCAGACTGGATTTCTGCCCGGGAGACATTCTTGCAAAGATGGTCCCATTGATCAGTATCTGTAAGGAACCCAAAATGGAGATTTTTTTTTTTTATCAAGTCAACTGGTTGGACATGAAATAATTGATAACACTCAGAATGTTGACTGTATCGTGACACTTATGATAAAGAAAAAAAACAGTTTCCCATGAGCCTTCCTTTGTATTTTAAGACAAACATTGAGGGTTTGGTCATCAGATAAGTGGTCAGTGAAAAACAAAAATCGGTAAAGATAATCACTTAACAAAAAATATTTTATGAAAATGATGACCTTCAGGAATTTACCTCAGCTGCCATGGGGAATGTGGTCCTGAAAAATCTTGAGCTTAATGGAACCTTGAACTGCAAAACAGCAAGAGGTTGAGGGACAACTCTATATCTAAAACTTACCTCCCCCCTACTAAAGCTTTAAGTTTGACCTTCTTGAGTACAGACGTCATCTATCAAAAAACTAATGGTATTCCTTTATTCTTGGTCTGCCTTCCTGTATAATTGCAGGGTTTCCACGACACTTTGAGACCCCTTACCAGGGCAATATAGTGACAGCCACCTAAAATCATCTTTATAATTCAAGAAATCACTGGCACTTCAATCTTATAGATGGTGGAAAATTGACTAATCAAGTTTATTTATTTCAAACCTAGTAGGAAATGAGACAATAGTACCCTCTACAAAAATGTTGGTCTCTCTTAAAATACAGAGAACTCACTGAATATGTTTTACCTGTTTCAAGATTTGAAATAATTTACAAGCATGCTCTATAAGTGACATCATCAGCATTTTCACAGGGAGATTGTTACCCTCTTAGAACTTACCTTTGGCAGTAAGCTGCTGAAATGTTGACTTATAACATGAAAGGATTTTCCAGTTAGGGCAAAATGGTAACTTCCTTCTCTGCCGTTATCAGAGTCTTCATCCCTGATGTTAATGTAACTGTCCTACAAAGCAAGACACAGTTATTTTAGACTCCTTCATTTGACAGAGTGGTTAGAACCACAAGCATATCTGAGAGAAGATAATGAAGACAGCCCAGGATCTCTCTGTAAAGATCACTCTGATTCCTCCGAGAAGCATTTTCTTTTTGCTGGATCAGTCTTTGCACATCACAGACAACTAGTGAACAGGAAGATGACACTTACTGATGTCCTGTTTTCATCCTGATTTGATCTTGGTAAGTCCCAGAGAAGAGCACATTTCACACATTTCAAGTGTAAAATGCAAAAGCACTGCAGCTTAACAAATTTCTCCCTGAAATGAGAACTTACTATTTTTTTCCTTAGGGAATTAATATTGTTCTACAAGGATACAATGGAGATTGAATACTGACAAGACTGGCAATAAATGAATAAAACTTTTTTTCTCACCCTGAAAACACAGTCTGATCTTCTGACTGTGTTTCCAGGGTGAGAAAAAAGTTTCACACACAGCAGCATCTCTCCCGAGAACTAGATCCCCTTTGAACCCAGTGGGGTGGCTGACAAGCAAGGGGAAAGGGAGAAGTCAGATTCAGCTCCACTCACTATATTCTTTCTCATATAGGGCCAACCATTTTTTTTAAGTTTTAAAGATAGATTCTTTCCAGCACACAGGAAAGCCCTATATCTTCAAGCTCAGTAAGAAAAGTATGGAAAAACCAGTGTAATTGAGTTCATGCAACAGCATATATGCTAGAAACTTGGAAGCATATGTTAACTCTAGGTCAAAACTGCTTAGTCACCAACACTGTGAGACACATTGGTAATGTGGCAGAAGGTCTGTGTTCAGGAATACCTGATTCTCGTACATAATGTGTTTCTTCTCTTCTACTAATGTCCAAGATATAGATGCTGATGAGGACCCGGTGGTTTCATTTGCCTCAATGAGAATGACTTTCTGGCTTTTAGAAACCATTCCAGATTTTCTGGCCACTGTGATGGCAGTCTGAAGATTGTCACCTAGAGGAAAGGAGGAACATCTCAAAATGAGGCTGGCGAGATAGAACTAATTCATGCAGAGCCTAGAAAACCAGTGTGGGGAGTTCAGTCCTTATTTCAGGTATGAAGAGAAATGATCCCTAATATCTTTTCAGCCCTGATCTTTGTGACTCCACGATCCCTTTTCTGGTTCTTACTGATTTTCATCAAGTTACTTCATATTCTGCCAGTGTGTTTTTGCCAGACTAAGGGAGAAAATGAAAAAGCAAAATCCAAATCTATTTTCATCATTTGTTAGCAGCTTTGCAAGTGTTTAGGCAAATCCTCTGGTTTAGTAGAGGATCTGGTGGTTCCACTTCTAGTCAAAATGGAGTAAGCCCTCTACGATCTCTCTCTCCCGCTGATTACAATGGAAAACTCTGAACAAAAACCAAGAAGCAACTCCCCAAGGACTTTGAAAAGTAAACAAAAGCGGGCAGATGGTGAGAGGGAGTCAAATTTGTAGAAGCAACCTACAAGGGAATGAGTTTCTCAGCTTTTTTTCTCTTCCCTCTTCCATATTTGACTGGCATGTGGGCCTCAGTTAAGAAGCTGTTTGGGCAGCAGAACTCCAAAAGACACCCAGTCTTTCTGGCCAGAGGAGCCAGGAAAAGGGACACTTGCAGGCTAAAGAGCATGAGCAGAATCCTGGAAAGGAGAGAGCCAGACACGGGGACTAATTCAGTATATGAATTATATAAGTCTCAAATTCAGCCTAGAGCTGTCTGTGCGTGTGTGGATCAGATCCAAAGAAAGATAACAAAAGCTTCAGGAATTAAACTATGATATAAATCACCCCCATTTGTGAGAGTAACCTCTGAATGAGGCAGACCCAAACATCATAGCAAAAGATTTTATATTTAAGCTAATATTAGAACCACCACCTACAACAGGAAAGATAGAGGTTATGGTTGAATGCTAACCAAAAAACAAACAAACAAACAAAAAAACCCTCAATATTCTCCAGAGGATTATAACAGGATTCAAAGTTTCACAACATAATATTCAAAATGTTCAGGCTATTCAACTTGAAAAATCTGGAAAATCTGGCCAAGTCTCAAGAAAAATCACAACAGTTGCCAATCCCTAAATAACCTAAATGTTGGAAGTATCAGATAATGGTCTTTAAAGCAGCTACTATAATCCCCCTTCCTGTGTTAACTGTTAATATTCCTTAAATAGGTGGAAACATAGACATTCTCAACAAGGAAATATAAACTGTAGGAAAAAAACTGAATAGACACTTTAGAATTAAAAAATATAATACCTGAAATTAAAAAAAATCACTGAATGCACTCAATAGCAGAATAGATCAATGGAAATTATACAACCTGAAGAACAGAGAGGAAAAATCGTTCTAATGAACAGACTCAAAGATATCAAAACAATTCGTATTCATGTCATTAGAGTCCAAGGAGAAAAGGTTGAAAAAGAAGAAAAAAGGAAAAATAATAGCAGAAATTTTCGCAAGTATGATTTTTAAAAACCTCAAATTTACAGATTCAAGAAGCTCAGTGACTTCCAAACAAGATAAACTTGGTGAGAATCACAAGCAGACACACAATAATCAAAATGCTAAAAATCAAAGATAAACAAAAAAGCAGTTAGAGAAAACCATATTACATATAAGAAAACAGTAATTCAAATTATCACAGATTTCTCATCAAAAATATGGAGGGAAGAAAATAGTGGAACAACATCTTTGAAGTGTTGACTTCATCTTTCACTTTGAAGTGTCAACTCTGACTCCTATAGATGCTGAAACTATCCTTCAGGAATAAAGGAGAAACAAAGACTTTATCAGATGAAGGAAAATGAAGATAATTGGTGGAAAGTGGATATGCTCAAAAGAAAAACAACAACAACAAAAGCTACAGGGTTCTTCAGGTTGAAAGGAAACGACACCAGAGGTTAACTTGTAACTTAAGGAGTGAAAACATAGAAACAGAAATAATAATGATCTGGGTAAATAGAAAAGTCTAATTTTCTTTACTCATGTTCTTTAACACTTCAGTATTGAAAGTAAAGACTATCTCACTATCTGGTGGGGGTTTTCAACATATGTCACACTTATGACAATAATGACAGAAAGGAGAGAAAGCAAGAGACATTCCTGGTTATAAGTCTTCTTGAAAGGAAAGGTATGTATGTTGTGATTCCGAGAGCAACCATTAAAAAATTAACCATATAACATCTGGTTGGCTATCCTTAACATAGCTTCTCCGAGGTTTCTACCAAAATGTGTACGATGATTCTCAAAAGAGCTAAGTGGTGGGAAGGCGCTACCTGAGGCTGGAAGGATATAGGGAGCCCCGAACATGCCTCAGCAGGCCCCTGACAGCCTGTCTGCTTTTTGCCATCTACTACCTGTGAGAGATCCACTGATCAGGATAAACATCCCAGGCCTGAGCACCAATCACCTGACCAAAAAAAAAAAAAAAAATCTAACAACATATCTAAGAAATCCGAGACTCTGAACAGGAAAGATCAGGAGGAACGATCAGAGAGCATGACTAGTGAAGTCAAGAAGCTGCTGGAGACAGATGAAACCTGCTTTAAAAATAAGGAGAGCACTTAAGAAAACTCAAATGCAGCAAAAAACATTTTCTCGAGCAACTCCCACCCCATATACGATTTAAAAACTGAACCCATATACGATTTAAAAACTAAATGACTCAAAGCGGGATTTGAAAAAGATAACGAGCATTGTTGAGACCTAAGACTGTGGTTTGAACAAACTGGGTGCAAAAAAAGAAAAAGTCTTAAAGCAAAATTATAAAAATATACAATCTAAAGCCAGGCACAGTGGTGCATGCCTGCAGTCCCAGTTTCTCAGGAGGCTGAGGCAGGAGGATCACCTGAGCCCAGGAATTCAAGGCTAAAGTGAGCTATGATCATCCCACTGCACTCTAGCCTGGGCAACAAAGCAAGACCCTGTCTCTAAAACATAAATAAATAAAATACGACAACTACGAGAAAAAAAGACTGAGAGGATAGACAATAATGAAAATTCCAGAAGTAAAAATGGAAAGACAGAGAATAGAGGCAAAAATTAAGTAAACAATAGGGACAATTTTTCTGGCAGGAAGAAAGATTTAAAAAGTGCTCTCCATGTTTCTCCCACTCCTATCTCTTCTTGATTCTGGGGAAGTCTGGTTCTAATCGCTGGTTTCCAGAGATTGATTCTAAAGCCTTGGATCACAGGAAGAAGCAACAAGAAACTGTACTCAACTCAAAACTTTTTAAGTGAATGAATCATCAAAAAATTGGTCCATTCAGAGAATAGAGTTAAGACCATTAAGTTATTGTTACAAGAGGTTACATATTTGGTGATTCAGTTATATACACTAATGTTCTTGTTGTATATATGATACTTTTTGCAATCTGTTTTATCATATGTATAACATTCAAAGTGACAAATATTATGCTGACTTAAGACTATGTCACAAAAATGATTTTAAAAAAGGTTTTCCTAAAAGTGTTTCCATGTTCCAGATGAAGTTAATGAAATAAGGCAAATGCAAAGGGAAACATTTCTAAATTCCAAAGTTAAAAAGATTATGTGCAGAACATGTATGTTCATAGTGGCACTGTTTACAATAGCAAAGACCTGGAACCAACCCAAATGCCCATCAATGATAGATTGGACAGGGAAAATGTGGCACATATACACCATGGAATAATATGCAGCCATAAAAATGATGAGTTTGTGTCCTTTGTAGGAACATGGATGAATCTGGAAACCATCATTCTCAGCAAACTGACACAAGAACAGAAAATCAAACACTGCAAGTTCTCACTCATAGGCAGGTGTTGAACAATGGGAACACAGGAACACAGGGAGGGGAGCATCACACACTGGGGTCTGCTGGGGGGGGGCCAAGGGAGGGACAGTGAGGGGGTGGGGAGGGATAACATGGGGAGAAATGCCAGATGTAGGTGATAGGGGGATGGAGGCAGCAAACCACATTGCCATGTGTGTACCTATGCAACAATCCTGCATGATCTGCACATGTACCCCAGAACCTAAAGTTCAATTGAAAAAAAAGAGAAAAAAAAAGATTATGTGCAGAAAAGAATAAGTTACTCACAATGGACACTGACTGGACTTGTCATGTGCAATATCAGAAGCCAGAAAGTAAAAGGAATAGCCTCTACATATAGATCATTAAGAAAAAAAGAACAATAACTCAGGAATCCTATATCTGAGCAAGATATCATTCACCTGTCAGAAACAAGTAAGATATTCAAGCATATATAAGAAATCAAAGAGCATATCACCCCTCTATTCCATCCAAGGGCAATACTTGAGGGAAAAAAAATTTGTAAACAAACAAGGAAAGAAACAGAGCAGAAATTTCAATATGATAAAAGCAGAAGTAAAGAGAGAGCGTGAATGATGAACTCTTATAGATAAACAAGTTAAGGATAGATTATGAGAATGTGTCATATAAGTGCTAGATAAAGATTTTTGAAACAGAATGGTCACAATGTAAGGGAAATCCTAATAAGCAGTAAATTAACTCAGCAACTTCAAAAAGTTGGATTGGGGTGCCAGAAAGGGAAAAAGTAAAAGCAGACCAGGAGACTCTTGGATTGTGGGAAGTAAAACAGGGGACAGAGAAGTACAAAAGAGGAAATAAAAGTATTCTAGAGTTTGCAACTGTAGAATTGGGTTCAGGGGAAGTGGGAACATAAAGTGCCTGCTTTGATGGGGAAATAATGTATCTTCATGTTAAAAACATCTGACTATCAAAGCAGAGAAAAGAAAGGTAATACACACCCCAAAAATGTGAACATGAATTCATTAGGAAATCATTTATTCACCTCTAGTCTCTTTTCCACTTAAAAAATTATAGCATCAGTGTGAAATTTCATCAATAAAGTCACACTTAATTTCATTAAGAAATTTCACACATTTCTCTTGTGTGATTCCTTCTCATTGCTCTCGTTTGTATGATTTGGAGTTTGGGGATTAGGAGTAGAGAGGACAGAATTTTCTTAAATTTCTAGAATAGTGGATTTTATGATTGATGAGCCTTCAGCATAGTTTATAGACCCCATCAACTAAGGATGCTTCTTCTTCTAACATTTGACAGTAAAAATCATCTTTGCCTGGCTCATGTCTTCTTGTCATTCAGGTCTTAATTCGAATGTCGCCTCTCAGAGAGGCCTCTCTTAACCATCTCGTCTAAAACAGATGGTCAAACACACTTTCCCACATTATCCTATTTGTGTAGCTCAGAACGCTGATACTATTTGATTGATTGGTTGATTTTCTCTCATTCTACTGACATGGAAACTCAGGGAAAGCAGTAACTGTGCCTCTTTGTTGCCCATCTCCAGCACCTGGAATGGTGTCTGGCCCAGAGTAGGTAGTCAACAATATTTATTAAATGAGTGAACCGTGTCTATTTCCACATCAAATTCTTACTGTTTGTAAGAACTCACCTGTGATCATTACAGTCCTTATCCGGGCTGAGATGAGCTCTTCCAAGACAGGTTTTGTCTTTTCCTTCAATCGATTCTCCAAGATCAGCAGCCCCAGAAATATCAGGTCTGATTCTACCTTCTCCCTGAAAATACATATATAGATGTATTGAACAGAAATAACACATTACAGCTTTCTATTTTTTTTTTTTTTTTTTTTTTGGGATGGAGTCTCTGTCATCCAGGCTGGAGAACAGTGGTTCAATCGATTCTCCTGCCTCAGCTTCCCCAGTAGCTGGGATTACAGGCACCTACCACCATGCCTGGCTAATTTTTGGGTTTGTTTGTTTGTTTGTTTGTTTTTGAGACAGAGTCTCACTCTGTCGCTCAGGCTGGAGTGCAGTGCAACTCGGCTAACTGCAACCTCCGCCTCCCAGGTTCAAGCAATTATCTGCCTCAGCCTCCTGAGTAACTGGGATTACAGGCGCCCGCCACCACGCCCAGCTAAATTTTTCATACTTTTTAGTAGAGACGGGGTTTCACCACTTTGGCCAGGCTGGTCTTGAACTCCTGACCTCGTGATCCACACACCTCAGCTTCCCAGATTGCTGGGATTACAGGCGTGAGCCACCGCACCCGGCCACATTATTGCTTTCTTACAGGAAGCAAAACGACAGGAAAAAGACCCCTGTCATAGTGGTTCCATTCACTCATTCAAGCACTGTTAGGCGCCAATTATGGACCAGGAATGATGCAGAAAGAGGACACAAGAGGACACAAAGGCTCTGGAGATGTTGACTCTAACTGAATGAAGAGGAAGAGACTGTTTATTAAGCAAAAGCTTTGCTTTAACCTTTGCTGAAAATGAGCTGAAAGCCTGTAAGGTTCTCCTTCATCTGTTGTGCCTAGCCTGATTTTCATTACCTCACCTGTTAACCACAAAGGGGAGTTTTAGTTCTGGTACAAAACATGAAAAATAAAGGAGGCACAAGAAAAATATAATAAAATGCCAGTTCCTCCAGCAGGCAAGTCTATAATCAATATTATTTTAGCCCAAGGAGGTATGAGGTCATAATCTCAACAAACAGGCCTCTCTATTCAGGTCAAACTCATCCCTCTCTTTCTCCTCCAGTGATAGCAATGATCTTCTGCATCAAGCATGAATGTTTCTGCAAGAAAGTGCAGTCTTCAAGGCTCCTATCCACCCCAAGCATATTTTCAGGGACATTCTACAGAACCCAGTGCAGGAGAATACATTGGGGATCAGGAGTTCAAAGATTCTTCCATGATTTATTTATCTTAGATGCAAACAGAGAACAAGACACCAGCACTGCCTAACACTGGCTGAAATAATAGATGAAAGAGGCATCCACTAAAGCTCCTTGCCTGTCTCAAGAGTGGGTCTCACATCAGCCACGGTCATGAACTAGAGTCAGTGATCCTCCCAGGAAACTGCTAACACCTCCACAGAGCTGCAGGAAGTGGACACAGTTTCAACTACTCACCTCAGAGCAGGCTTGAAAGGATGGCATTTCCCATTTCCTGAACCCGTCATTTAAATCTCTCTGTGATCTGGTTCCAAACTATCTTTCCAGCTTCAGTGATCACTAAATTCTTCACCCACCCTAATTTCCAGCCAAGTTGAACCACTAGCAATGGGTTTTCTCTCTACTTAACCATTTCTAGACGTTTGCTTTAGACTGCTATAAGACATTTTTCCTTATTTCATAGAAAAGGTTGCAGTCTTCCCATGATCTGCTACTGAAACTCTCCCTATGTTTTGAGCCCCAATTCTCATGCCACTTCCCCCACAAAGGTTTCCTCAGATAGAAATAATTGCTCCCTTAGCATATTACTTATATTTCTGTAGAACTGACATTTTATTTGCCCATGTTTTATCGTTGGCTTTGGCTTTCTGCTTTGTCACACTGTCTGAACTCCTTGAGGACAATCGCACCTGATTAAATGCTGTGTTCAACACTCCCCATGTGGTGTCCAATTACACAGTGAGTACTCAGCAAATAGTGTCTAGCTGAAATGCTCTGAGGCCTGTCGGGGCCCCATTTTGCCAGGTAACCTAGGGAAATTCCTCATTCAGAAATTCTACTGAGTTCAACGAACAGCACTGAGGAAAAGTGGAAGAGAATATGCAGAGACTATAGTAGCCTCTAACTCCAGAGATTTTACATTCAGTGAGGAGGTAGAAATTAGACATGACTCATTCAGTTGAGTGGAAGTCTGGGAAAAGCATTATGACAGATGTCCAAATCAGAATCCCGTGGAGTCAGAGAGGAGGGTGCAATCATTTCTGGGTGTGCTGATTGGAGAAGGCTTCCTGTAGAAGATGATATTTAATCTGATGTTTGAAGGATAACTTGGTTGATGCCTGATTGTCTTACAGAGTAAACGCACCTGGTAGCAATACTGCTTAAGCATACTCTTAGAATGACCCTCTATGGCAGATGCACCTGAATGTATGTTCCAAGCTAGGAAATCTGGGAGTGGCCAACCCAGAGATTTGTTTCTTTGTCTCTGAGGAAATTCTGAACTCCCTTCCCATCTAGTGGACATGTCCTAGGCTATCAGGGGACTGAGGCCCTGAGTTGGATGAAGGTTGCCGGATGGAGGTCATTATGGAGTCAAGTGAAAATGCTGTATAAACTGCATGATGTTTGCAGGCAGCTGTGGCTTTCCTGCACAGCGCACCGCCACTAGGCCAGTTTTCTTGTCTAGCCCACCACCACTGGAGTATAGGATGGCAGATGCATTGTCCACTTTGTTGTCACTGGGCTGTTTCTATATGTCAGGTGGTTCTCCTGCCCAGACCACTGTCGCTGGACTCTCTCCCCTGTAGGTGAGCCCCTAATAAAACCCCATGTATCATTTGCTGGCTCTGGGTCTCTTCTTCAGCCTCCTGAACCTGACGCTTTCCCTATTGAGGTGAGTGTGGGTTTGGCACAACAGGTCCGCCAATCTTTCTCATGGTCCTGCTACTCAGGCCCCAGGTCTTGGATATTTCTGCAGATGACATGACATGAGCCAACCACAAAGTGCCAGATTAGGCCAAGAAAATGGATGCAAGGTCAAACATCTGCCATAGCAGAGCCTATGGCCTACCTTGACACTAGTATTTCTAGTTCCTCTGGCTTATGGCCTTTGTATGGTTCAAGGCACAATAATCAAGAGACTGGAGTTCTAATCTCAGCCCTACCCCTCCTTTGCTGTGTGAGCATGAGTACATCACATTTTTTTGTCTGGTAATCAAGTTCATCTTTGCATCTCCAAAGTCTCTGCTAGCTCTAAGATTACACGAGTCTTCCCTTCATGAGCATTTAGTCTGAACCAAAAAATTTAAAAGGAGTAATTCATTAAGGGGTCTTAAGCTCCGCAACTTGGAATGGCATTCTATCTCTTCTGGCTTCCTGCACAGACCTTATGCCTCCTCCTGAAGTATCTAAAATAATAAAAAACAGTAAGTATAACATATAGAAAGCACTGTCATCCCTGTGATTACATTTCATGTTCTTAAAATCCATGTGACTTTTGAAGGATGAAATACGCATAAAGTGGGCCAATGGCCTTTAAAGAGATTATGATAACAACGCTGGAAGCACCATAAGTAACCGCACACACATACACACAAACCCAAAACAACAGCAAGAATGTTTCATCCTAATCAGGAATTCACAAAGGATGATTAAATTAATTTAGCTATGTGTATGCATATGCATAGTGGTGATGTACTTTTAAGAGAGGAGAGGCAAATTAGTGACCTAAGATCAAATCTTATCAGAGAATTTGTGATTTGTGTTTAGATCATACAACATTTTAAAAAGTTAGGATTTCAGTACCTTTAACCAGGACATGTACTCTCCTGTGTACCACAGCCCTCACTATTCCCAATTGCTCATGTGTCTCCACAGGATGTGCTTTCTTATATGCATGTGATTCAAAACCATGAATTCTCAACTTGTAAATATGCAAATATCATATTATAACAATTAGAAGCAGCAGCATGGTAGCCAGAATCTTGCTATAGCCTTTGGCAACAGCCTCTCAGGAAACTAAGTTCAATTCCCAATTCTGCTCTGTCCCTTCCCTTCCCTGGACCCACGTTTCCTCTCCTTCAAAATGTGATATCCCATCTCAAAGTTTACTTTTAGCTCCCTCACTTGAGTGACCCTGAACTAAGTTGATCAAATTACAACAAATATGCAGGGTTGTAGTAGCCAAAGTTTCAGGGGTCACATTAAACTGGCCCCTGGGGAGAGTGGTCCACAAGCCCAGGAACCGCTTCCCACTCTGGGCCTCATTTTATCCATTCACAAAGTGAGAGGGGTGGGTCACAGCAAGGACAGTACTCCCTCTAGAAGACATTGTGGAATTTTCTTTTCTTTTCTTTCTTTTTTTTTTTTTTTTTTGACATCTATGCAACACTGTCTGCAAAGACCAATGCATAATGAATAATTATCCTGCATCCCACATGTCTTTTGAATATCTTACTGGACATTCATGGACACTGAAAAAATTATTGTATTTCCCTAAGTCATTTTAGGCTTATACTGCATATATTTTACTATTATTATTCTATTATATACTGTACTATTGTGGCATATATAATATTACTATATTATATTAAACAATCACAAAATTGTTTATTAAAATTTCACTAGCTTTCCCCCATTTACATGTCTTACATATAAACAAAAAGTATTTTTCACATTTATCATATTCTGTTGCATTTTGCAGAACTGTAACTACCTGTACTACGTAAATTGGGAGGAGACTGTACTGTTTCCTTCAGAGTTTTACCAAGACTTGTTAACCACTTCACAGTCACCTTACTGGCAGCAAGACTGAGGTATTTGAGCCTGCAATACATAACACACTTGTATCAGTCTGAATTTGTAGATGCTGCAGCCTCAATTATTCTACACACAGGTACAAGCAACTTATTACTTCATTTTGTTTTAGTAAAGTCAGCTGAGCATTTATTAAACTATCACTTTTGTGAAACATATCTTTTGCTCTTATTAAACTTTTATTAACATTTATTAAACTATCACTTTTGTGAAACGTATCTTTTGCTTTTATTTTTACTATATAATAGGGCATTATATATTTTACAAAGAATATGGGCAGATAATGTATATGTGAACTTTATTTTAGAATACTAAGAGTTACAACATATAGTTACAAGAGAGTGTTGAGTCTGATTAGATTGAAACAAAGAAGTTAGACTTTCCAAATGTAAAATCCTGAATTTAAATATGAGCCTGGATTAGCTCCACAACAGTATAACCAGGGGTGGCTGACATTAAGAGTTAGAAATGACACGAAAGATGAAATAAACATGATACCTGAAAAGAGTGGAATTTAAAAAAGTAAAATAAAATTGAACTCATAAATACTGAAGTTTTTTTGATCTGTTAAGCATCTCTATTTTAATTTTAAAATATAAAATTTAATCTATAGATTAAAATCTTTCTCTAGCATGGCACCTCAGAAGTTTTCCTTTTTAGTAGACGTTACCAAGATTATATCATCTAAGCTGTATTTATTTGTTTCATTATGCTGTGTATTTCCTATCACAAATTATTTCAGTGAAATGTTATGTTTCGTAACTCCCAACCAATCCACCAACTATAATTTTTTTAATGGGGGGCATGACCACAATTTTGAATTCTAAAACGCTGATTATACACCTGTATCTGTTTTCACAAAGCTGTGAAAATCATACCATATTTTACATTTTATATGACTATTTCTCATAAAATCTCCTAGTCAGAATTCACATTATCTTTGTGATTTAAGTAGGGCAGGGATTATTATATCCCTGTTTACCAGTGTTTGGAGACATGCTATGCACACAAATAAGCTACAGTGCTCTGTCCACCACCTAGAACCCCTGACTGAGTCCATCCCAGTCTAATGCACTTGCCATTCCAATCTGGCACATCTCTCCATCAAACCATTCTGCTTTATCAAAATCATCCCCATTTACCTGGCCAAGGCAGTGGTGTAGTGGTCATTTTCCAGCTTCTTGTAGGCCAGTGCAATGACTCGAAAGCCCTGTGTCGTGTAAATCTGAAGTTCACTAACAAAACTAGTTGGTACTGTTTAGAAAGTAACACAGGGTTAGTATGCAGTATTTACTTAAGCAGTACTGGCAAAGAAATTCTTTACAAACATCCAACTTTTGCCCAAGGAAAAAAACACACCTCTACAAAAATATGTAAACAAGTCAGTGGAAATTTTAAACATAATTACATTGTCAGGATGGACCTATTCAGATCTAGTGAAGCTAAAATGAAAAGGAAGCATTTGAAACGAGAAAAAAAAAAGACAGGGAAAGTGTACAATTATTTTTTCTTCAGTTTAACCAACAAACATTTATTAAGAGTTTACTATCTGCCAGGCATTGGCTATGTAGAGATTAAATCACAGGCTCTCCACCCAGAAATAAGGTTTCATACCTACAACTATCTGATCTTTGACAAACCTGACAAAAACAAGCATGGGGAAAGGTTTCCCTATTCAATAAATGGTGCTGGAATAACTGGCTAGCCATATCCAGAAGATTGAAATGGGACCCCTTTCTTACACCATCTACAAAAATTAACTCAACATGGTTTAAAGACTTTTAAAACCTAAAACTATAAAAACATGGAAGATAGCCTAGGCAATACCACTCTGGATATAGGCACGGGCAAAGATTTCAAGACGAAGATGCCAAAAGCAATTGCCACAAAAGCAAACATTGACAAATGGATCCAATTAAACTAAAGAGCTTCTCTGCACAGTAAAAGAAACTATTAACAGGGTAAATAAACAACCTACAGAACAGGAGAAAAGTTTTGCAAACTATGCGTCCGACAAAGGTCTAATAATCAGCAACTATGAGGAACTTAAAGAAAATTTACAAGAAGGAAAAAACAGCCTCATTAAAAAGTGGGCAAAGGACATGAACACTTTTCAAAAGAAAACATACATGAAACCAACTATCATGTGGGGAAAAAAAAAGCTTAACATCACTGATCATTAAAGAAATGCAAATCAAAACCACCATGAGTTACCATCTCAAACCAGTCAGAATGGTGATTACTAAAAAGTCAAAAAACGACAGATGCTGGTGAGGTTGTGGAGAAAAAGAAGGGCTTATACACTGTTGGTGGGCGTGTGGGAGTGTAAATTAGTTAAACCGCTGTGGAAGAGAGTGCAGCGATACCTCAAAGTCCTAAAGACAGAAACGCCATTCGGCCCAGCAATCCCATTACTGAGTATATACCCAAAGTCATGTAAACCATTCTATTATAAAGATGCACATGCACGTATATGTTTATTGCAGCACCATTCACAATAGCAAAGACATGGAATCAATCTAAATGCCCATCAGTAGTAGACTGGATAAAGAAAACGTGCTACATATACATGATGGAATACTATGCAGCCATGAAAGAGGACAAGATCATGTCCTTTGCAGGGACCTGGGTGGAGATGGAGACCATTATCCTTAGCAAACTAACATAGGAACAGAAAACCAAAAGGTGTGGGAGTTAAATAATGAGAACACATGGGCATATAGAGGGGAACAACACACACTCGGGCTTATTGGTGGGTCGAGAGTGGGAGGAGGGAGAGGATCAGGAAAAATAAGTAATGGGTCCAGTAATGCTTAATGCCTGGACAATGAAGTAACCTGTACAAGAAACCCCCATGACACAAGTTTACCAATGTAACAAACCTGCACATATACCACTGAACTTAAAATACAAGTTAAAAAAAAAGAATGAAATTGAAAAAAACTCACAAGTTCTGCTCTAAGGATTTCTGTCTAACTGAGTTACATTCCGCAGATGAGATTATTGCTATGATCCAGGCCATTGCAGCATGCTGCAGAAAGTGGTGGTGTATATACCAGCCTAGGAGGAGGTGGTTTGGTAAAGGAAGGTTCTGGGGCTGAGGGAGAATCATGTGCTTAGGCATGGAGGCATGAGAGTAAGCTGTGAAGAATTAGTTGAGTTCAGGAAAAGCACAGGATGAGGAGTGGTAAGGCCCAACTGGAAAGTTCACTGGGAGTTCAAACCCAAAAGCCTTATATGTGATCCTAAAGAAAGTTGAGATTATACTGGAGCCTATGAGATCAACTAAAAGAATCGGTTTTTTTTGCAAAAAATCTGGTCACAGTACAGAGGGCAAATCAGAGTTGAGGAGACTGGAGGCAGAGGGTCAATCCACCAACTATTGAAGTGATGAAGGATGATGAAGTCCTGAGCAGATGCAGTAAAGGACCATGGATTAGCAACTGATGAGACAGGAGCACTAAGGGTGAGCAAGGAATCAGGGCTGACACCTAAACGGGATGGGTGTGGGGGATGGTGGTACCATTCACCAAAATAGAAAACTGGGAAATACGGGAAATGAGAAAGACAAGCTTTGTTTTTGTATTGAATTTGGAATGCCAATGAGTCACCCAATTGGTGATGACCCACGGGCAGTTGGATTCATAGATCAAATGCCGTGGGAGCATATTTATCTGGAGGTACAGATTTGCCGGCGTAATCCAAGTCAAGTTACAGACCTGTCTCAGGTTGGCAAAAGCTGGCCACCCTCTCTGGTGCACCTTTCATGAATGCCAGCCGGTCACCTCCCATCTCTTGGACAATGACTGTCATCCTTTGCAGTGCTGATGAGAATGGGAACTGATGCAGGATTGCGATTCCTTCCACTGGGACCTGGTTGAGGGATGGGGGAAAAGAGAGGCACATGCTGATATAGCTTCTAGCTACTGGGAATCAACCACTCACTCTTTAATCTTTATTTTACCAAATAAGGGGGAAGGTCTCACCCATTTTCACACTTGAAATTCAAAGACACATCTGTAACCTTTCAAAAATTGGGGGCCAAAAGAGAGTTTCTCTTTGATTTTGGGTGGAATGAAGAGCAAGCAAGGCTTACCTGGCTGGCTGTCCTGCAGGGCTTAACTACCATGGCATGTGCCGGCACTCCCTTGATGTGGAAATCGTCTCCAGAAAAAGCCATTTCCTATTTCACAAATAGGATATTTCATTGCAGAGATTTATTTATTGTTTGCCCACTGGTGCTATGCTCGAACCCTCCCCTTGAAAAAATCCTCAGACCACCTCAATGTGTTCTCCGTGTCTCTTCCCTCAGAGGTGAACCAGATTTATTCCGCCACACACACACATACACACACAAAATAATGCATTGAAAATGCTGCACAACTTGAAGGGCAGACACTTTTGAATTATTCATGCAATTTATCTTCTTTTCTCTGTTTAAATGTGCTGTATAAAGGCTCATGCTCCATTTCTGAAGAACCTAACTTGAAAGTCATGAGCCTGAAGGGCTAGACTTCTTTTGTGTGAAGCAAGCACCTTTCTGTCATTCTTTTCCTGCACTTCACTGCTCTTCCTGCTCTTGCATGTCTGTCTAATTTGGATGGATGGTCCTCAGGGCAAGGGTGCGGCAGGGCAGAGACTGTGATATACATGGTTAATAATCAGTAATTGCTATAATAATGACCCTAAAGTATACTGAAAGGGACCTTTTACCCAAAGACAACGCAGTGCTTTGTAATCATCTCATTGAGTGGCTGACAAGATCCCAGAGAGGAAACTGAAGTCCCTATTTAAAGATATGGAATTAGTAACCCAGAAAAGATGGGGGATTGGCAAAGTTACATTAGATTGCTATGAAATAATGCTCCAAGAGATTTGGAAGGGACCCTGAAAATTGTCTCTTCCAGTGGTGCTCCCAGTGTGCCACCAGAGGCTAGAGCTGTATGCAGCTCAGGGAGAAAGGAAGGGATTATAGCTAAGTAGCTGGGGATGCATGTCCCCTAATCCCCATCTTTAGTCCCCACCTTTTATTTCAACCGGAGCAACTCCAGCTATTTAGTCTTTAGAGTGTTTCTGAAGACTGTTTCCTTTTATGAAAAGTTTCCAGATTTTTTTGTCTTGTTTTGTGTTATGTGAACACCACTGGTCTAATTCAACTTCATTTTATGGTCATGAGAGCCAAGGCTCCAACACGAGAGAGAGCTAATGGGATTCAGCAGTCAGTAAGAGCAGAGCCAAAACTAGAGTCAGAAAAGCCAGATTCCTGAACTACACTGTTGGCTCTTAAATCTAGTTCAGATTCTCAACAAAAGCTCTTCAACCGTTTTCCTTTTTGCTGTTGCCAGTCTTGGAAATAAAATCAATACTAAATTAATAGGAATAAGACTTATAGTCACCATGACTATGAGTTATCCTGAGCACTAGAGAAAGCAATGTTTTCTAATCCCCATATTCTGGAAAACCTCTGAAACCAGGCAATGCTCAGAGAACAGTACAGAGAGATAAGAAATAATTACATAATAAATACAATTATATGAATATGATTGAACTTTTAATATTTGCCAGGCACAGTACCAAGGATTTTTGTAATGCATCATCTCATTTAATCCTCACAATAATCTTATTATGTAGATGCTATTATTAGCTTCATTGTACAGATGAGGAAACCAGGCTAAGATTAGTTTGCCCTTCACTACCATATGTACTCCACACTGGAAACCTCACCTTTTATAAGAATTAGATAGCTCTGATACTGCCTATGCTGCTCTGGCATTGAAGAAGCTTCTCAGATTCTCTGAAGGGCAAAGGCTTACCCAGGTGGTGGCTTCAAACATTTTGAGGTCCAGAGGGTCTCCTTGGATGGTCCCATCAAGAAGGATCAGAGAGTGGCAGCTGGCCATCGCTGCACACAGTGGGCCCCATGGCAAAGCCTGGCCCGAGGCAAAGCTGTGAACTTCCTGGAAGCTTAAAAAGAAAAGGAAATGGGTTTCCATTCTATCTCCTAATGCCAAAACGGAGCAACTTGGAGGTGCACAAACATCTTTATAAAAAATAAGGTCATGTGCTTTGTTGCATTAATAGCCACTCTCCAATCCTCCCACATTAATAGTGCTTCATGCAGCCCAGTAGGTTCACTGAGTATGAGAAAGGTCTCTGAGGTTTGTTTTTTGTTTCGTTTGATACAGGGTTTCACCCTTTCACTCTGTCACCCAGGCTGGAGGAGGGCAGTGGCATGATCTTGGTTGACTGCAACCTCTGCCTCCCAGATTCAAGCGATTCTCCTACCTCAGCCTCCCAAGTAGCAGGAATTACAGGCACACACCACTATGCCCAGATAATTTGTTTGTATTTTTAGCAGAGATGGGGTTTCACCATGTTGGCTAGGCTGATCTTGAACTCCCAACCTCAGGTAATCCACCCACCTCGCCCTCCCAAAGTGCTGGTATTACCAGTGTGAGCCACTGTGCCCAGCTAAAAACATTTTTCAAAAGAACATGGCATCCCCCTCTTCCACTCTGGCCTCTTGTGTCCATATCCCAAATATTATCCCCTTCATTTCCTGTAGAGAGTGGTCTCATCTAAAAATCTATTAAAATGCAACTCAAATGTTATATACAAGGTTCTTTCACTAATTCAGAGTGGAGGCCGTTAAATTCAGCTTTGGAGTCACAAGAAGAATGTCCTCTGCAACTTCATTACTCAGCCCCTTCTGAAATGTGCAGCACAGTAGTTGCTTCTCAAAGCAGCTTATCCTATTTGGAGGACATCTGAATGGTGGAAGTTCCATCCTACATTGGGGCAAAATCTGCTTCTTGGATCCATTGAGAATCTACTTGCTCCCCTTCCTCCACATGCCAGCTTCTTTCAAACTTGTGGATCAGCTCTGCCGACCCCTTACCCTCCCTCTGGTGTTGCACAGGAACCTCTAGCTGTTCCTCTAATAACAGTTTTATCAGGCCTCCCTCTCACCTTCCTTATTCCTCTTTTTTGGAAAAGTTCTTATTTGTCATAGTTTGTCTTGAAATGTGGTGTCCAGGATCAATTACTTTTGATAATATGGACACTGCATTTATTTAAAGGTAATCTTAAATTGCTCTAGCCCTTTGTTTTGAAAGCAAGCATATTGCAATGTTAACTCACATTTCAGCCACATTGCTTCCTGGCTTTTGCATTCAAGCTTCCTTTTGTCACACTAAAAGTTCAAAAATATCCTGGCTTTATATTGGCCCTGTTAGTTATATTCATTATCATGTGTTAAAAGAGCAACTCATCTTGGTGGTTTACCACATGCCCCATGATACTTGAGAAAATATCTAAAAGGAAGAGACCAGCAGTATAGTTAACACAGAAACTTAATAAGCTCACATTGAAAAGCAAAACACATATAAGAAAAAAAAAATCTTATTTTTATTTGTATTTTTTTGAGACAGAATCTCACTCTGTAACCAGACTGCAGTGCAGTGGTGGGATCTCAGCTCACTGCAATCTCTGCCTCCTGGGTTCAAGCAATTTCCCTGCCTCAGCCTCCCAAGGAACTGGGACTACAGGCATGCACCACCGTGCCCAGCTAATTTTTTTTTTTTGTATTTTAGTAGAGACGGGGTGTTTTTACTATGAGATGTACACTGTCACCAGTCTGTAATTCCAAGTATATAATTCTGCATTCTAGAAGATTGGGCCAGACTCTCGTTAGCACAGCAGATACATAAAGCTCTCTAGCATTCCTGTCTGTGCATTTTTATCTGAGTATTTCTGGTTTATCAATCCCTAATAGCCTTTAAGAGTTCTTAAAGTATCTGGCACAACAATCAGGGCTTTTGGGAAAACATAAGAAATATCAGAGATAAGCTCCCCTTTAACAAGAAGGTATTTAATAGCTTATAAGTCAGGTGCTCACTTCTTACCTAGATTAATTCTGTTTTGTCTCATTTTGTTAATTAAATTTGCCATTTTTTATTTTAAATTGTTTTTATCATTTGAATTCAACTTTGATCTTTAGGAACGAAGAAAGGAAGAGGAAGGAAGGGAGGAAGGGAGAGAGGGAACGGAAGGAAGAAAGGAGGGAGGGAGGGAGGGAAGGGAGGGAAGAAAGGAGGGAGGGAGGGAAGAAAGGAGAGAAAGAGGCAGGCCTAAAGTAGGTAAATGAATCATTTACCTAAACATTGTATCAACTGTTATTTCTTAAATGTAACAAGGCACTTTTAGAAACAGAAAGTTTCCAAAGTTTTATGAATAATATGGTGTCAATTCAATAAGTAGAACACTCAAAAGGCAGAATATATTGAATTCATTTTAGATGAGCAATTACTGTGCACCTACTATTTGAGCCTGGTACAGTGCTACAGTACTAAGGTTGCAAATCTAAATAAGAAGACTGCTCTCAAGATGCTCACATATTTGATTAAATGCACACATATTTTGTAGAAGCTGAAACAAAATCACTAATGAACCATGAGACAAAGTATATATCCAAATCTATCCTCCAGGAAAAATGAAAAGAACTTTAGAGTTTAACACTTTAAGAGGCTTCTTCTGTAGACTAAAGTGCTTAGAAGCATAGGATCACTTTTTAAATCCAGGAATTAGACTTGTTTCTAAATAGTATTTTAATATGACAATTATTAAACTATGTATAATTAACATATTTTATGGATAAATTACTTGCCATCTGGTATAATGCAAAAGAACCACAATGAACCTCGCATGTACAAAATGCTCTGTGATTTAAGTTATAAGTGTTAGAGGAAAAAACTTTCATTTCCAAACAAAACATAAATGACTAGTGCATCACTTTTCACGTTCGGATCGCACTGGAGTTCCTAGTGAGGAGAAAAAGCAGGCAGAGACGCAAACTCAAACATGGCCACAAGAGGGCCACAGGAGAGGGATGTGCAAATCTTCACCACACTGTGCTAAAAACTGCCAAAACAGTGTCTTTTCTTGCTAGGAAAGAGGAGTTTCGGCCAGGTGTGGTGGCTCACGCCTGTAATTCTAACACTTTAGGAGGCCGAGGCGGGCGGATCACCTGAGGTCAGTAGTTTGAGACCAGCCTGACCAACATGGTGAAACCCTGTCTCTACTAAAAATACAAATATTAGCTGAGCGTGGTGGCACACACCTGTAATCCCAACTTCTTGGGAGGCTGAGGCAGGAGAATCACAGGAACCTGGGAGGCGAAGGTTGCAATGAGCCAAGATAGTGCCATTGCACTCCAGCCTGGGCAACAAGAGCGAAACTCGAAAGAAAGAGAGAAAGAGAGAGAGAGAGAGAGAGAGAGAGAGAGGGAGGGAGGGAGGGAGGGAAGGAGGGAGGAAGGAAAAAACTCCATCTCAAAAAAAGAAAGAAAGAAAGGAGTTTCCAGCAACCAGAAAGTAGAGTTCTCAAAATTAGAATACCAAGAAAAATGAGTACGCTTGCTACAGTTCTACAAATGTTCCATTTCCTGAAATTCAGGGTACAAAAATAAGTGCAGGGTTTTTCCCCCTCCATCACATCAAGAGGCTTCAGCTTGTACAAAGAATGTTACTTCCTTAAAGGACAATGTCCTAGTAATGTCTAAATTACTTATACTGGATCAACTTCATGCTGGAAGTAAATTACATTTTAGCAAGGATTTGAATGCAGTGTCAAAAATTCATCTCCTGGATTTGTGAGTGGCATGGAACCGGGGCCAGGAATGGGGGGAAATGTGCATGTTTTACTGAGGCTTTGAAGAATTCAAGAAGAGAAATTAAAAGAAAATACTTTGGTAATCATTGTTCACCAAAGTCCAAATGTCTCCATTAGTAGTTTCAAGAGAAAACATGGGATTTTGGAAAAAGAGACTCTAGAATGAATTTAGTCCAAGGTACTCACCCGTTCCTATCACAGGACACAACTCCCCAGAGGTCCAAGCCATCCCTTGTTAAGGTGCCTGTCTAAACAGAAACAAATGCTCTGTTTAATCTGAAGATCCAGGCCAGGTGCAGTGGCTCTTGCCTGTAATCCCAGCACTAGGGAGGATCACTTGAGCTCAGGAGTTTGAGACCAGCCTGGGTAACATAGTGAGACTGCCTCCCTACTTTAAAAAAAAGAAATTACAGTGGTCCCATAATGAAGACAGCATAGTGTAGACAAATAATGTCTTTTTTAATGGGAAAATACTTCACGAACATATTAACAGGATCAACACTTCAAGGAGGTGCACCATGGGTGGGTCTCTAGAGTGCCTGATGGAAGCGTTGATGAGCTCATGCCAGTTGTCTGACAAGCTGGCACTTAATCTTTTCGAACTTTCCTGTCCCCAATAACAACAACAACAACAAAAGCAGTGTCTTCCTTACAACTTCAGGGATTATTTTGAGGCTCTAATGGTAGACTGAATGGATGGGAAAGTCTTTGATAAGCCTATAAGAGCTATAAAATGGGAGAGCCCTAGTTTCATTGCAGAAATTTAAAATATGTCATTAAAATAAATAATAGAGTAGAATTTTTACCTACAGGGCACTGTATGTGGCAAGACTCGAAAGAAATGGTTTGCTATTTGATACCTATTTGGTTAAAAAAAAAGGTGTTGGTATTTCTCTCAGTGCAATATAATGGCTAAGAGTTCAGGTTAGGTTTAAACACCAGTTGTCTGATGAGAGAAAATTGCTCAATTCCTTTAAATATGAGAACCCTTATCTGTAACATGGTCATAATCTCAGAGAGTTGTGGTGAAGATTAAATGGGATAACATAAAGTATTTTATTTAATATCTAGCATACAGTAAGAGCTAATAATAATCATAATTACTCATAATTATTGCTCATTTTTTATTCAAATTCAGGTCACAATGATCTCTCCCATCCTGTTTCTCTTTCCAAGTCCAAGGATATAATCTCATAAATAGAATGTCATTTCTTACATTGCTAGTTTGATCACAAAATAATACAAAAATGGTAGCAAGAGTCAGGTTGACTTTCTATTCTTGGTAGATCTTTCTGATATTCCAATAATTATAGAATACAGCCCTGATCCCACTAATTCTCAACTATCAAAACCTTGAGTGTACTGTCAAATGAATGTAGTTTCAGTTTGGGAAAATACAAGAAGTTCTCAAAATGAATAGTAGTGATGGTTACAGAACAGTGAAAATGTACTTAATGCCAGCAAACAGTGTACTTAAAAATGATTAAAATGGTAAATTTTATGTTATGTGTATTTTACCACATTTAAAAAGTGAATTTAAAAAAAGTCAACAATAGCAACAAAAGCCTTCAATAACTCTCCACTCCTTAAAATATATGTAAACAATTTCTTAGCCAGACACTCAAGGTCCAAGATAGCCTCTCCCATTATCAACATCCTGCTCTAGTGAAAACCACAGTTTTCCTTTCCTAACTCCATGCTTTGACTCATGCTCACCTGCTCACAGTGCCCTGAAAGGCATTTCCATCTTATCCTCTTCCAACTCCCACCTTCACCCCAGCATATGTGTGTACAGAGTAAATAAATACAATGAAGAGACGGTAGACTAAGAGGCTGGTTGCAAATAACTGACAAATAATCAAGGGTAATTTTAAGCAATAAACTACAAATGGGAAAATACAGTAGAAGTTTGATAGGAGTCTCATAGTAAGGCACAGTTTAATAAACTCTTCCTTTTGTATTCGTTCATTCAATCAATATTTATTGCACACTAACTATATGCCAGGCAATATTCTTAGCATCCAGGATACAGCAGTGATAGTAAAGGTTTTAAATTTTGTTCTTTGTATGAAGGTTTTGACTGCAGAGAAACAGGATGCTATTTTAATTGCTTTCACAAAATATTAAAGCTGGAAGGACCCAAAAAGATTCTCCTATTTAGTACCCATTTATCCTCTAAACCTTAGACTCTGCGAGCTCAAGAGACATATCTTTCCCAGATCATGCATCTAACCAGGGATAAAATGAAGACAGGCACCCACATTCCATGTCTCCTGCCTTGCAAGAGGGTGAAAGTACATAGACATGATGACAGCAATGGTAAAAATGATGAGAAGAATAAGGATGAAACACACATACCTTGTCAAAGCAAACAAGGTTTAACTGTCCACATACATTGATCCTCTGGGGGCTAATGCAGAAGATGCCTCTGTTCTTCAGCCTCCTCTGGGCATAGATAATGCCTGTTGTCAGAGCAGCAGGTAGAGCAGGAGGAACCGCAATTGTGATGACATCAAGGGCTTTCTTCACCACCTCCTGTGGAGGTTCCTGGACAACAGTAATTCTTTAATTGTTAGAGGCAAATCACTGGTGAACAGCACATGACTCTTTTCCTTCTTTTTGTTTACTTCCTTAGGTCAAATTTCAAGAAATGATGTCAGTGAGTTAAAGGCATGACCATGTTTATAGCTCTCAATATCTTTTGCCAAATAGCAATTTCAAAAAGCATGTGATTTATATTGTTACTAACAGAGAATAACGTATTAGTCTGTCATGACCTCACCAAAACTGGGTATCTGATTTTATTTAAAATCCCTCACTCAATACCTATAAAAAGGCTACTTTATTGAAATAAATATATTCTCAGATATTCTCAGGTTAAGATTGTAAGAAATGGCATTCTATTTATGAGATTATATCTTTGGACTTGGAAAAAGAAACAGGAGTGGAAGAGATCATTGTGACCTGAATTTGAATAAAAAATGAGCAATAATTATAAGTAACTCTGATTATCATTAGCTTTTACTGTATGCTAGACATTAAGTGAAACACTATATGTTATCCCATTTAATCTTTACCACAACTTTCTGAGATTATGAGCATGTTACAGATAACAGCTCTGATATTAAGAGGGATTAATTAATCTGCTGTGGTCACACAACTGGTGTTTAAACCTAACCTGAACTCTTAACCATCATATCACACTGAGAATATCTGAGAATAAATATATTTTCAGATTGAAAAGGAAAAATGGCATAAAGTGTGAGAAAAGAGAAGTATATTGATATATCAATAAATAAACTGCTTTATCCCACTATCCCATGAAATCTGTTTGTTATTAGGGAACTTAGTGATCAATCGCTTATTGGGATCTGGAAGTCTATATACAGGTTTCAGTTCTTGGCTTTATTTCCCAGGTTTGTAAACCACATCCTAGATTAAGGCCAACATGTACAGTACAAAATATATATAGATGAGTATGTACGCATTTAGTAAAAGAGCAAAGACAGCTTACCCCACTAAGCACATAGACACACAGAGTATAGATCATCCCAATGGTGGCTGTTCCTACAAGGCAGAGGAGGAACCTGATAGCGTCCCTGTACAACTTAAAATTCATTGGCTTGGGGTAGAGAATGGATCTCACAAGGTCTCCCTTTGCCGTGTTGAATCCTGGAACAACAAACACACATCCCATACTCTCAGGATGACCAATACTACTGCTAGTGCTCTTCCCAACCTCAACACTGCCTTTGTTTTTCTCTATTGATATTTAAACAGTGTTTAAGCTCAAAGGCAATTGAAAGATAATTAGAAAAATACATAAATGCTGGAATGGAATTATCTGTCTCAGAGCCCAGTACTCTCTCTGGCCTTCCTTCCCTCTACTTCCCATTTCAATGAGTCCCAGAGATAGAAAACCACCATACTGGGTGCTCAGCACAGCTTTGCCAAATATAATTTTATTTTAGGAAAATGACTCAAACGTGTGCACACACAGGTATGTCACTTGAATTAAAATCAAGGGGTCTAGTAAATACTAATGGACTCACTTTTCTAATACTTGCAAGGTTAAATTTTCAGTTTCTAGCCCAGCCTAGAAAGAACTTGGGATTCAGGATTAGAAGACCTGAGTTCTAGGTCCAGCTCTGTCTATTGCTGGCCATGGTATTTTTAAAAGTTCATTTGAATTGTGTGGCCTCAGCCTTTTCATGGACACAGTAGAAACAGTAAGCATCTCTGCTCTGCTTGTTTGACATGTTGAAATAGTTTATATACTGCAAAGCACATATATAATAATTATTGTTACCTATACTATCATTTTTACTAACAGGCATATGCCGCAGTTCAATTAATATTGAAAAAATATGGATTTATACATATTTGGTTTGTTTTGTACCAGTAAGTAATACTTCTCCTTACTTGTGGGTACAAAAAAAAAAAAATAGAAAGAATGATAAGACCTACTATTTGATAGCACAAAGGGTGACTATAGTCAATAATAACTTAGTTGCATATTTTTAAATAACTTAAAAGGTATAATTGGATTGTTTGCAACTCAAAGAATAAAGGCTTGAGGGGATAAATACTCCATTCTCCATAATATGTTTATTTAACATTGCAGACCTGTGTCAAAACATCTCATGTATCCCATAAATATATACAGCTTACTATATACCCACAAAAATTAAAAATAAAAAAATAGGATTATAAAGAAAAAAAGGCTTCTCCTTACCTAATAAATTTAAGGCACTAGACAAATTGGGCAAAAATATATCATTAAAAATAACACATAGGAGGCGATGCTAACCAGTCTGCAGCACCACCGCTCTCACGGTCCCGGAGCAAGCTGCCTTGGCCTGGATAACCTCTGTTCCACAGAAGAGAACATGCCGTTTGTAATCCGCTTCACTCTGCATTTTCCAGGGCACAGAGCTATCCATCTTGGGTAACGGAGTTTTAGTGACTGGAATACTTTCTCCTACAGAAAACAAGCATCTCGTTTTGTGAGGTAGGATGCCTTCCCTCATTTAAATCATGCCTGCACCCACTCATCATACAACAGACGTTTTTTTGTGAGCCTACCATGTGGCAGAGACAACCCTAGGTATTAGGAATACAAGCATAAACATAGTTCTTATTTTTGAGAGGTCTATAGTTTAGAGTAGGAGACGGATATATAAGCAAATAAGTATAATACAGTATTATAAATACTATGGGTACTGTAAATCAAACATGGATGTCAAAATAGCTAGAAATAACTGTTTAGGGAACCGCAATAGTGCAGTCCAGAATGTGGAGTGTGGAGAATAAAGGGCCATGAGAGCTATGTAGGAGCCGAAGCATGGAGAGTCCTGAGTGTCCACACATATATCTAAAGGCACTGGTGACTGAAGGAGGATGCGGAGAGATTCAACCACTTTAATCATGAGAGTAATATCATATTTATGTATAGAGAGAACACTCTGGCCACAGCACAGGGAATGAATCAAAGTCGGGTGAGGTTGGAGGCTGGATATCCAATTGGGAAATAATCACAGGAATCCCAGTTGCAAGGGATGAGATCTGAACTATGACAGCTGGCAGTGGGGATAGAAAGGAAGCACTGCATTCAGGAAACAGGAAGTGGGGCTGGGTTCAGTGGCTCACACTTTTAATCCCAGTGCTTTGGGAGGCAGAGGCAGGCAGATCGCTTGAGCCCAGGAGTTCAAGACCAGCCTGGAAAACATGGCAAAACCCTGTCTTTTCTAAAAATACAGAACTAGCCAAGTGTGGTGGCATGTGCCTATCATCTCAGCTACTCTGGAGGCTGAAGCACGAGAATTATGTGAGGCTGGCAGGTGGAGGTTGCAGTGAGCAGAAATCACACCACTGCACTGCAACCTGGACAACATAGTGACACTCTGTCTCAGAAAAGGAAAAAAATAAGGAATTAAGAAGCTACAAGACTTAAGAGAATGTTTGTATTGGCAGGTCACAGGGATATAGAAATTTATAATGCCTTTCTAGTTCCTGACTTGGGTGAATAAGCAGAGGGCAACATTCTTCCTCGAAATAGGGATTATAGGAGGAGAGAAAGAATTGTCTTTTGGCCACTGTGAGTTGAAGCTGCCTTGAAGAATGACCATGTTGAGATGACTTGTTGGCAGTTTGAGATTTATTTGGATTTGGAGCTCAAATGAGAGGGCTGGACTAGAGATATTTAGCCAGAGTTCATCAACTTCTAGATGACAATTAAAGCCACAGAAGCAGACGAGGTTACTTAGAGACCACGTATAGGGTGAGAAGAGGAAAGGACAAGGATGTAGCCATGAGCAGCACCAACAAGTCAGGAGATGGAGGAAGAGGAACAGCAGAAGAAACTGAATGGGTATATTCAGTGGTAGAAGAATTTGGAGAGAGAGAATTATCTTAGAAAGTTATGGAGGAGAGAGTTTTCAGAAAAAGAGCTGGTAGGAATAGTCAAGTGCAACAGAGAGGACAATAAGTTGAGAAATATAAAGAATCAGCCCAGGTACAGTGGCTCATGCCTGTAATCCCAGAACTTTGAGGCACAGGAGGGCAGATCACTTGAGGTCAGGAGTTCAAGACCAGCCTGGCCAACATGGTGAAACCTCATCTCTACTAAAAATACAAAAATTAGCCAGGCATGGTGGCACATACCTGTAATCCCAGCTACCTGGGAGGCTGAGATGAGAGGATCACTTGAACCTGGAAGATAGAGTTTGCAGTGAACGGAGATCATGCCACTGTACTCCAATCTGGGCAACAGAGTGAGTGAGACTCTGTCTCAAAAAGAAAGAAATTTAAAGAATCCATTGGATTTGGCAATTGGGACTCTGGTAACTTTGGCAGTGCAGTGGGAAGGACCTATTGCAGAGGCTTGAACTGCTAATACAAGATAATGAATGAAGTCTTGAAATAAGTATGGTCTGTTCTGAGGAACAAGTTTCTAAAGTCTTCTTCTGGCATTTGCAGAGTGGTCAACATAAAGTCAGAATTGCATTACAGTATATTCAGGCTACTTTTATTGGGAAAATGGCACTTGGCACTGCAAAGGTCCCAGCATTACAGGAATTTTATGAATGTATGAATTTTTGAGGGCAAAGAGCCTGACTTGACATGACCTGCCACACATTTATTCTTTGTAAGCTACCATGGGAAGAAGGTGTGTACACGTGTCTTCATTATATGTCTTTCTGGGGTGCTGAGAGAAATGGATTTCATTTAACTTGAATGGGAACCACAATCCACCAATGAGAGTGCATTCACAGTCTCTGTGTGTTCACAGCCTCTCATTTCATCTCCAGGAACTACTCTATGAGTCTTCTTTATCTTATAGCAGTGTCGGCCAAACATCTCATCACTACGCTATGCAAGTGAGAAATCAAGGTAGTGTAACCTTAGGCAAGTCACTTCTCTCTGGACCTCAGTTGCCATACCTGTGATGTTAGATACCTCACAGGTCCCACCCAGATCTAGCATGCCATTTGAAAATGAACTACAGTTAATCCAAAATACCCAGGGTATATTTTGGATGTAGCAGATTTACCAAATGCTGCATCATGAATTTCTTAACATTTTCAGGCCAGACCAGGGAGAATTTGGATGACTCTCGTGGGTTTCAGGATGTTGCTGATGCTTTTCAAACCCTCAAAGTTTACTTGAAGACATGTTTCATTTAAGATAAACAAACATAAAAGCAAAAGACAATTCTGAAAGATCTAATGATCTCTACAATCTCTTAAAGTAAATGAGAGGGCTGTAATAATCTTTTGTTCAAGAAAGAAATACTAAACATGCAAACACTTATTATTGTATCAAGCTTAACACATAGAAAGAGCTTTAATTTGAACCCTCAGATATATCCACAGCAGGACTAAGTAAGATTTGTGGAAACAAGAAGGTCCCATGGCAGCTGATGCTTTGCAGCCAGCCATTGTCAATCAGGTAGAGGAGAAGTGGGGACCACAGTAGCGTGAAGTGTGGCCAGCCCACAGAGGTTGTCAGCTGTGGGGATGGGAACTGTACCTGTCAGCATGCCTTCATCCACCACACAGCTGCCATCAATCAGAACGGCATCACACGGCATTAGTACTTTGTTCCCTGTCAAAATTAATAAATCTCCAGGCACCAGGAAACGTGATTCCAGCTCTTGAACTCCAGCTGAAAGTGTGAAGAGACAGAGTTGAGTGAGGTTATTTTCCCACAAAAACATAATCCAAAATCTATTTAACTTGGATATCAATGAAAAAGCAACCAAGGTTTTTTTTTTTTTTAAAGGAGAACATCCCTCAACATTGATTCAAAATTTGAAAACAAAAAGAAAAAAAATGTAACAAATTAGAAAATAAAATAAAAACCTTTGTGTGGCAAAATAATAACTAAAAGAAACACTAATGACAAATTCAGAAACAAATTTGAAACTTACATTACATATAAAAGGTTAATATTCCCAGCTGAGCACAGTGGCATTGCATTACAGTATATTAAGTATATTACAGTGAATTGCATTACAGTATATTAAGGCTACTTTCGTTAGGAAAATGGTAATGATGCCTGTAATTCCAGCACTTTTGGATCCCAACGTGGAAGGATCATGTGAGCCTAGGAGTTTGAGACCAACCTGGACAACATAGCAGGAAGCTCATCTTCACCAAAAAATAAAAAAATTAACACCTATATTCCCAGCTACTTGGGAGACTGAGGCAGGAAGATTGGTTAATTTTGTTGTTGTTGTTGTTGTTGTTGTTGTTGTTGAGATAAAGTCTTGCTCTGCTGCCCAGGCTAGAGTGCAGTGGTGTGATCTCGGCTCACTGCAACATCTGCCTCCCAGGTTCAAGCCATTGTCCTGCCTCAGCCTCCCGAGTAGCTGGCATTACAGATGCCCACCTCTGCGCCTAGGTAATTTTTGTATTTTTAGTAGAGATGGGGTTTCACCATCTTGGCCAGGCTAGTCTCGAACTCCTGACCTCATGATCCACCCACTTAAGCCTCCCAAAGTGCTGGGATTGCAGGCGTGATCTACTGTGCCTGGCCCGAAGATTGCTTAATTTTAAGCTAAGGAGGTTGAGATTGTAGTGAGTCAAGGTCGTGCCACTGCACTCCAGCCTGGGTGACAGAGCAAGACCCTGCCTCAAAAACAAAACAAAACAAAAAAAATCCTAATATATAAAGAGTTCCTTTTAAAAAAGAGATCTCCAGCAAATAACTGTATAGCAAAATTGCTAGATATTGTCACTTCATACACACACACACACACACACACACAAACACAAGTGGTGTGTTAAGTGTCTACAAAGTTGTTCATTCTTACCCATGATAAGAAAAATGAAAGTTCTTTCTTCCTTTCTGATTGCCTGCCTGCCTTTACTTCTTTTCGTCCTTATTCAGTCTTAAAGCCATTAGGGGCTATGCAAAATAGGCATCCCTGCCGGGGGCTGGGTGAGGTGGGCTTGCAGCCTGCTCTGGTGTATTGGAGCCTAAGCAGGTCAGAAGGATGTTTACATGGCCTGGTACAGGGTGTCAGAGCTTGAGCAGGGAGAGAAGGGCCTCCATGGTGGCAATGGCTAGCCTCCCTTGATCTGCAGTTTTTCACTTTCCGTGAACTGCAGTCAGAAAATATTAAGTGGACAATCCCAGAAATAAACGATGTATACTTTTTCAGTTGTGCACCATTCTGAGTGGAGTGATTAAATCTAGCGCTGTCAGCTCCATCCCTCCTGGAACAGGAATCCATGCTGTATACGCTCCCTGTCCATCATTTTGTCAGCCACCTGGTTTTCACATTGCCTGATGCAGTATTCCTGTGCTTGTTGCAGGTTACCCTTATTTTATTTATTTTACTTGTACCCCAAAGCACAAGAGTAGTAATGCTGGCAATTCATTACACCAAAAAGAAGCAGTAAAGTGCTTCCTTTAAGTGAAAAAGTGAACATTCTCAACTTAAAGAAAGAAAACAAAATCGTATGCTGAGGTTGCTAAGAACTACAGCAAGAACAAATCAACTATCCGTAAGGTGTGAAGAAGGAAAAAGAAATTTGTGCTAGGTTTGCTGTCGCACCTCAAACTGCAAACGTTACAACCACAATGTGTAAGTGCTTAGTTAAAATGCTAAAGGTATTACATTTGTGGATCGAAGACATGAACAGAAATGTGTTCCAATTGACAGTGATCGGACTCAGTACTACACGTGGTTTCAGGCATCTAAATGGGGTCTTGGAATACATCCCCTGCAGATAAGAGGGGACTACTGTAGATACAATGAGGTTAATCAGCCAGGTTTCTCACTGAAGAAAAGAAGTCACAAATAGATAAAAGAGACACTACTACAACAAACCCGTTGGTAGTAGATTCCAATTAAAAATATCAATGTACTAGATAGAAATAATAAGGATGTAAATGTGTGTGATTATAAGAATATAGACATATGTTTGCTAGTCTTCTTGTTTATACACCAATAGTAATGAGCACATCCAGTGTCCAAATTTTGGTTTTTAAATTCCCTTTCTCCTGATAAAAGGGGTTCCTTAGAGAAAGGACTGAGTACAGGCTGGACCAAGAGAAGTATAATATAAGCTAGAATATCTTGTTGTGCCATTAAGTAGAGAAATGCTCACAGAATGATGGGGGACGTATTACAAAAATATCAAAGCCAACTTTAAAGGGCTCTCACTGCCTAAATTTGTAACAATTTGAACATCAAAGTAAATAATTATAAGAAAGATCTATAACAAATAAAATAGGGATTTATGAGTTCATAATGACATAAGTAAATGAATAAATAAATTAAGAGATAATAAATAAATTTTCCTTGCAGCAAAATGACAATTAATTAATGCAGAAGGAGAGATAACATTAGAAAATCATCATTTGGCAACTATCAAAGTAATAATTAATTTAGCCAAGAAACATCAATGTATACTAAAACTAGTGACTGAAAATTTGATGAAGATGGTTTATTTATATCATCTCAAAGTGTCTCTCAACAAAATAACCATTAATTACAAAGAAGAAAAGAATAAATTTACAATGAGGAAATCTGGCAGACACCATTTAATTAATTAATATAAGTTAAAATGACCAGTAATAGGACAAATTGAAATTATGTACCATCTGAGAGGAAGCAGTGAAAACACAGCATCACATCTGTGATATTCCAGCCAAAAATGCATAACCTGACTTTAACTAAGAGGCAACATCAGACAAATTCAAACTGAAGTACATTCTTTAAAATAACCAGAGGCAGAAGAGTGAAAGTCACAGAATTCAACTAAAAGTGGAAGATTAAAGAGACATGGTAAACAAAAGCATTGTGTCATCCATATCTCTTTTCTATTAGAACATTATTGAGACAATTGGCAAAACATGAACGAGGTCTGACCATTAGTTGGTAGAAATTTGTGAATATTAACTTCCTGATGATACTGCCCTTCAAGCAGGAAAATGTCTTTGTCTTTAAGAAATACACAGTAGACCCCATCTGTGCATGGTGGTGCACACTGGAAACTGAGACAGGAGGATGACATAAGCCCAGGAGGTCGAGGCTGTAGTGAGCTATGATTGCACCATTGCATCCTGGGCAACAGAACAAGTCCGTATCGAAAGGAAAGAGACAGAAAGAAAGGAAAGAAAGAAGGAAGGAAGAAAGGAAGGAAAAGACAGAAAAGGAATACACACTAAAGGATATTCAGGTCATGATCATGGAGCTACATGTCAGCAATTTATTCTCAAATAGTTCTAGAAAAAAAGTTATTTAAACTAATCTTGCAACTTTTTTGTAAGTTTTAAATTACTTTCTTAAAAAAGAGACATATGTATTAGATAGCATTGTTCACCTTATGATTAGAAAAATGTAAAAATTTTCCAGCACATTCTATTGGCAAGGCTGCGAGGAATCAGTCACTGACACATTTCTGGTGCGAATGCAAACTGGCATAATCTCTATGGAGAGAAATTTTGGCAATATTTTTCTAGCAAAAGTACATATGCACTTATTTCTTAACCTAGCAATTTTACTTCTCAGAATCTGTATCAAAGATATACTGGCAAAAATATGAAAACACATATGTACAAAGCTTTTTATTACAGCACTATTTGTAGTAGTAAAAAACCGAGAAAAATTTTTTCAATAGAGGATTGACGATGGGTCTCTCCACACAAGAGAGTACCATGCAGGTGAAATGATGCATGAAGAATATCTACATATACTAAGTAGTCCCTGGGAAACACAGTTACATATGTAAACTATACACAGCAGAAAATGTGGTTAAATATGCTTGATATACCTCTATTCATCTAAAAAATCAGCAGTATAAATATATATCCTATTTTGTATATGTAATATACAGCTATGAATATTATATATAATCTTTTTATATTTTTAAATGTAAGAATAAATAAAAACTAAATAAAAGTGATTATTATAGAGAGAATGAAGACATAAGGCAGAAAGAAGAGGGATAGGAACCAGACTGCCTTGAATATCTTCTGTCTTATGGATTTGACTTTCAAACCATGTAGATATTTTCTATATACATACAAAATAATACAAATATAAATTTGAAAAGCTAACAGTAAAATCTAAAGCAAAAGGAGAGAAATAAACCTATCAAGTTGTTGGCATAACCAACAGAAAACTATTTTGAGTGACTTTAAGACTTAATTTTTGAAAAATGTATAATTTGTACATTTCTAATGGGATGTCACGAATGGGAAAAAAAATTCTACAAACATCTAAAATTGTTTTTGGGAATTATATTAATGCTGAATGCATTGGTTTGTCACTCTGAGATTATTATATACGATGGGATAAAGCAAAAGAGTAATCTCTTCCTGTCATTGAGAATCAGAACCTCTGATATAGAGAAAAGAGAAACACAAGTACGATGAATAAAGTAAAGTAAAAAGCCCTTGGTTCTAAACTTGAATTGGAAATTATGAGGTCAGTATGACCTATGAAATTATGAGGTCAGTATGAGCATGAATTCTAAACTTGTATTGGAAGTTACGAGGTCATAGTGACCTCGTAATGCATTTTATCTTAAAAAACTATTTCCTAAGTATGTTTTCTAAAAAGACCTAGAAACAATGACTAACATCATTAAAATGACTACTTCTTATTGAGGTTTATAAGCACCGTATCTGGTACTGCTGCTTTACCTTGCATTTTTATGTATGGAGATGGCTTCTTTCTTTAAACCTCACAAGCCAAACTCTGCTAGCTTCAGACTTTTCTTCTGTAGCTTTCTTACCTCTCACAGCCTTCCTAGAATTAAAGAGTTAGGACCTGACTCTGGATTAGGCTTTGTCTTACAGAAATGTGACTGGTTTGAGCTTCTGTTCAGACCATTACAACTTTCTCTACATCAGTAATAAGGCTGCTTCACTTTTTATCATTTGTGTGTTCACTTTTGGAGCAGTGCTTTCAATTTCCTTCAAACACTTGTCCTTTGCATTCACAACTTGGATAACTGGTACAAGAGTCCCAGCTTTCAGTGTATCTCAGCTTTCAACATGTCTTCCTCACTAAACTTAATCATTTCTAGCTTGATTTTAAAATCAGAAACACGTAACTCTTGCTTTTGCTAGAATACTTAGAAGCCAGCACAGGGTTATCAATCAATCTAATGTTAATACTGTTGGGTCTCCGGGAGTGGGGAGGCCTGAGGAAAGAGAGAGAGAGAGACGTGGGAATGGCCAGTTGGTGGACATCTGATACTGATTAAGTTTGCTATCTTACATGAGCATGGTTCATGGTGCCCCAAAACAATTATCATAGCAATATTAAATATCACTGATCACAGATCACCACAACAGATATAATCACAAAGGAAAAGTCTGATGTATTTCCAGAGTTACCAACATGTGACGCAGAGACATGAAGAAAGCACATGCTTTTAGAAAAACGGCATGGCTAGACTTGCTCAATGCAGGTTTGTCAGAAATCTTCACTTGGTTAAAACAAATGCAGTATCTTTGAAGCACAATAAAGCAAGGGGCAATAAACGTGCTGGTATATGTATCACAAGTATGTCTACACATGCACTTGACTCTATTGAGGAAATTTTAACATTGCTAGTATAACTATTTTTAAATTATGAGGTTTTAAAAGATGTGATAAAAGAATTAAAAAGACTCTATATTTCAGAGCTATATGCTGAAATATTTTCAAATAAAATATGATATCTGGGATAGTTCCAAAATAATCTAGGGTGGGGAGTTACTAGAACAGATGAAAAAAAGATTCAATAAGTTGGTAATTATTTACTCTGGGTGACAGGTACATGAGGTTTTATTATAGTATTCTCTCTATTGTATATGCTCAAAGTGTTTTATCATAAAAAGTAAGAACACAAAAAAAAATCCAGTGTATTTTTAAAAGGTAAAAATTCACTTCCAACCAAGGGAGAATAAAACGAGCAGAATTATCTTCCCACTGGAAGCAACCATATAAAAGATATGAAACAATGATTTTTAGACACTGAACATCAAACAACAAAAAAGATGGGAAACAAATAAAGGTGTTCTACATTTGCCAAGCTTACTCTCTTTAAAAAGTTTCCAAGCCACTGTGCAGAGAAGGGAAACCCAGACCAAGTCCAGATGACTCCTGAGTTCAGAACACAAAGATGAGCATCTATGGAGATCTTGGCAGTTTGAGTTCATAGAGCAGCGTGCTGGGGAGGTAACTGTCCAGGGGAGACCCACGAAGATCTGCAGAGGGTCTCTCCTTAGTGTGAAGCAAGCTACTGATCAGCACATTTACATGATAGAACTACTAGCAAATGAACAACTGTACATTTACATTTAAAAATACCATTTACAATAGCATCAAAAATATGAATTACTTAAGAATAAATCTGAGAAAAAAATGTGTAAGGCCCATACACTGAAAACTGCAAAACACTGCCAAAAAAATCAAAGATGTAAACAAATGAAGAGATGTTATATCCGTAGAGCAAAAGAGTTTAATGTTACTATATCAATTTTCCACAAATGTATCTATAGGTTTTACACAATCCCAATAAAAATCCCAGCATTTTTATCCCTACATCAAAAAGTCTAATAGAGCACAAATAGACAGTCTAAGGCCAAACCTCAAGGAACTAGAGAAACAAGAACAAACCACACCCAAACCCAGCAGAAGAAAATAACAAAGATCAGAGCAGAACTAAATGAAATTGAAACAAACAAACAAAAAACCTCACAAAAAATATATGAAACAAAAAGCTGGTTCTTTGAAAAGATAAAATTAATGGACCATTAGTGAGATTAACCAAGAAAAGAAGAGAGAATATCCAAATAAACTCAATTAGGAACAAAACAGGAGATATTACAACTGCTACCACAGAAACACAAAAGATCATGGGAGAGAGATCCAAGATGGCTGATGATTAGCAGCTCGGGCACGTACCTCCCAGTGAAAGCGCAAAGAACGAGAGGACGCCACACTTTCAGACGAATATTTGTTGCTCATGGACCAGGAGATTCCCAGTGGAGGAGCCCCACGGGTCGCCAGGGCGACTCTTGTGGCCGGCGTGGTGGTTTTGCTGGTGCCTTAGCACGCCAGTTCTTGGTGCAGAGTCCGGAGATTCCCGGGCAGAAAAGCACCATCAATCTTAACACCACTGTTTTGGCCGGCTCAGTGGATTGCTCAGATCTCGGCGCAGGGAATCAACAAGTTGGACGTCAGAGACCCAGTTAGAAAGCCGGTAATTATAAAGACGACAGACAGACAAATATATAATGAAGGGAAGAAACCAGCGTAAAAAGGTAGAGAATACTCAAAATCAGAATGCCTCTCCCTCTACAGGGGATTGCAATTCCTCATCAGTAACGGAACAAGGCTTAATAGATTACACGTGTGTTCCAATAACAGAAGCAGGTTTCAAAACGTGGGTGATAAGAAACTTCTGTGAATTAAAAGAACTTGTTCTAACCCAATGCAAAGAAACTAAGAACCTTGAAAAAAGGTTTGACGAACTGTTAACGAGAATGGACAATTTAGAGAAGAATATAAGTGAATTGATGGAGCTGAAAAACACAACACGAGAACTTCGCGAAGCATGCACAAGTTTAAACAGTCGAATTGATCAAGCAGAAGGAAGGATATCAGAAGTCGAGGACCAGCTCAGTGAAATGAAACGAGAAGACAAGAATGCAGAAAAAAGGATGAAAAGGAATGAGCAAAGTCTCCAGGAAATATGGGACTACGTGAAAAGACCTAATTTACGTTTGATAGGTGTACCTGAATGTGATGAAGAGGATGAATCCAAGTTGGAAAATACTCTTCAGGATATCATTCAGGAAAATTTTCCCAACCTGGCAAGGCAGGGTAATATTCAACTCCAGGTAATACAGAGAACACCACAAAGATATTCTTCAAGAAGACCAACCCCAAGGCACATAATCGCCAGATTTATTAGAGTTGAAATGAAGGAGAAAATACTAAGGGCAGCCAGAGAGAAAGGTCAGGTTACCCATAAAGGGAAACCTATCAGACTTACAGCAGATCTCTCAGCAGAAACCCTACAAGCCAGAAAAGAGTGGGGACCAATATTTAACATCCTTAAAGAAAAGAACTTTCAACCCAGAATTTCCTATCCAGCCAAACTAAACTTTATGAGCGAAGGAAAAATTAAATCTTTTGCGAACAAACAAGTACTTAGAGAGTTTACCACCACCAGGCCTGCTTTACAAGAGCTTCTGAAAGAAGCACTATACATATAAAGGAACAACCAATATCAGCCTTTCCAAAAATATATCAAAAAGCAAAGAACTTTAACACAATAAAAAATTTACATCAACTAATGGGCAAAACAGCCAGCTAGCATCAAACGCCGGTATTAAACTTATATATATTTTAATTGGATAAAAAGCCAAAACCCATCGGTATGCTGCATCCGGGCCCATCTTACATGCAACAATACACAAAGACTCAGAGAGAAGGAGGAAGATTTACCAATCAAACAGAGAGTAAAAATAAACTAATAAACAAAAAGCAGGAGATGCAATTCTCGCCTCTGATAAAGTAGACTTTAAAGCAACAAAGATCAAAAGAGGTGAGGAATGACATTACATAATGGCAAAAGGATCAATGTAACAAGAAGAGCTAACGATTCTATAGATCAACGAGATAGAAAATTAACAAGAATATTCAGAACTTGAACTCAGACCCGGAACAAGTAAACTTAATAAACATTTATAGAACTCTCCACTTCAAATACACAAAACATACATTACCACCTCACACCTATTCCAAAGGTGACTATATAATTGGAAGTAAATCACTCCTCAGTAATCGCATAGCATTTCATAGGTTTAAATTAAATATTGGTTGGCTGTTTGTTTGTTATCTTCTTCCCTTATTCCTTCCTGACTACATCATTAAGTATAATTATCAGTATAAAAGAGCTTTTCAATACCCATTACTAAATTGCATTCTAGCCTGGGCAAGAAAGCAATACTCCCATTCTCTCTCCCTCTTTCTTTTCCTTCTCCCTCCTCCCCATTCTCTCTCTCTCTTTCTCTTCCTTTTTCCTCCTTCCTATTCTCTCTCTCTCTTTAAAGAAAAAAAAAAAAAAAGATCATTCAAAGATACTATGAACACCTTTATGCAAACAAACTAGAAAACCTAGAGGAGATGGATAAATTCCTGTATATATATAACCCTCTTAGATTAAACCAGGAAGAAATATAAACTGTGAACAGACAAATAACAAGCAGCAAGATTAAAATGGTAATTTAAAATTTATGAAGAAAAAAAGTCCAGGACCAGATGGATTCACAGCTGAATTCTATCAGACATTCAAAGAAGAATTGGTATCAATCCTATTGACACTATTCCACAGATAAAGAAAGAGGAAGTCCTCCCTAAATCATTTTATGAAGTCAGTATCACCCTAATACCTAAACCAAATCTGGGTGACAGGTATATGAGGTTTTATGATAGTATTCTCTCTACCGATGTATACGTTTGAAGTATTTTATCATAAAAAGTAAGGACAAAAAAAGCCCAATATATTTTTTTTTAAATTCACTTCCAACCAAGAGAGAATAAAAAGAACCAGAATTATCTTCCCACTGAAAGCAACCATATAAAAGATATGAAACAATGGTTTTTAGACACTGAACATCAAACAACAAAAAAGATGGGAAACAAACAAAGGTGTTCTACATTTGCCAAGCTTACTCTCTTTAAAGTTTCCAAACCACTGTGCAGAGAAGGGAAACCCAGACCAAGTCCAGATGACTCCTGAGTTTAGAACACAAAGATGAGTGTCTATGGAGATTTTGGCAGCTTGAGTTCATAGAGCAGAGTGCTGGGGAGGTAACTGGCCAAGGGAGAGCCACGAAGATCTTTAGAGGGTTTCTCCTTAGTGTGAAGCAAACTACCTCACACTAAGGAGAGAACATGACAAAAAAAAAAAGAAAGAAAAGAAAACTACAGTGTCCCTGATGAACACAGGTGCAAAAATCCTCAACAAAATACTAGCTAACTGAATCCAGCAGCATATCAAAAAGATAATCCACTATGATCAAGTGGGTTTCATACCAAGAATGCAGGGATAATTTAACATCCACAAGTCAATAAATGTGATACACCACATAAAGAAAATTAAAAACAAAATCACATGATTATCTCAATAGATGCAGAAAAAGCAGTTGACAAAATCAAGCATAGCTTTACGATTAAAACCCTCAGCAAAATTAGCATAGCAGGGATGTACCTTAAGGTAATAAAAGCCATCTATGACAAACCCACAGCCAACATTATACTGAATAGGGAAAAGTTGAAAGCATTTCGCCTGAAAACTGAAACAAGACAAGGATGCCTGCTTTCACCACTTTTACTCAACATAATATTGGAAGTTCTAGACAGAGCAATCAGACAAGAGAAAGAAATTAAGGGCATCTGAATCAGTAAAGAGGAAGTCAAACTGTCGCTGTTCACGAATGATATGATAGTATACCAAGACAACCTTAAAAACTCATCCAAAAAGCTCCTAGAACTGGTTAATGAATTCAGCAAAATTCAGCAGGATACAAAATTAATGTACACATATCAGTAGCTTTGCTATACACCGACAGTGACCAAGCTGAGAATCAAGTCAAGAATGTAACCCCTTTTATAATAGCTGCAAATACAATGAAATACATAGAAATAGGCCTAAGCAAAGAGTGAAGGTCCTTTATAAGGAAAACTACGAAACACTGCTGAAAGAAATTATAGATGATACAAACAAATGGAAATAGGTCTCATGCTCATGGAGGGGTAGAATCAATATTGTAAAAATGACCATACTGCCAAAATCATTCTACAAATTTCCATGAAAATACCACCATCATTCTTCACAGATCTAGAAAAAATAATCCTAAAATTCATATGGAACCAAAAAAGAGCCCGCATAGCCCAAGCAAGACTAAGAAAAAAGAACAAATCTGGAGGCATCACATTATCCAACTTCAAACTATACTATAAGGCCAGTCACCAAAACACCATGGTACTAGTATAAAAAATGGGCATATAGACCAATGGAACACAATAGAGAACTCAGAAATAAATCCAAATACTTACAGCCAACTGATCTTTGACAAAGCAAACAAAAACATCACATGGGGAAAGGTCACCTTATTCAACAAATGGTGCTGGGATAATTGGCAAGCCACATGTAGGAGAATTAAAATGGATCCTCATCTCTCACCTTATACAAAAATCGACTCAAGATGGATCAAAGATTTAAATCTAAGACTTGAAACCATAAAAATTCTAGAAGATAACATTGGAAAAATCCTTCTAGACAGTGGCTTAGCCAAAGACTTCATAACCAAGAACCCAAAAGCAAATGCCAAAAAAAAAAAAGATAAATAGATGGTACTTAATTAAACTAAAAAGCTTCTGCACAGCAAAAGAAATAAACAGCAGAATAAACAGAAAACCCATAGAATGGGAAAAAAATCTTTGCAATCTATACTTTTGTTGAAGGACTAATACCCAGAATCTATGAGGAACTCAAACAAATTAGAAGGAAAAAAACAATGTCATCAAAAATTGGGCTAAGAACATGAATAGACAATTCTTGAAAGAAGATATACCGATGGCCAAGAGACATATGAAAAAGTGCTCAACATTACTAATGATCAGGGAAATGAAAATCAAAACCACAGTGTGGTATCACCTTACTCCTGCAAGAATGGCCATAATCAAAAAATCAGAAAATAATAGATGTTCACAAGGAGGTAGTGAAAAGGGAATACTTTTACGCTGTTGGTGGAAATACTAGCACAAACACTATGGAAAACAGTATGGAGATTCCTTGAAGAATGAAAAGTATATTTACCATTTGATCCAGCAATCCCACTCCTGGGTTTCTACCAGAGGAAGAGAAGTCATTATATGAAAAAGACACTTAAACCTGCATGTCTATAGCAGCATAATTTGCAATTGTAAAAATATGGAAGCAGCCCAAATGCACATCAATCAATAAGTGGATAAAGAAAATGTGGCATATATGTAACATGGAGTACTATTCAGTCATAAAAAATGAAATAATGGCATTTGCAGCAACCTAGGTGGAATTGGAGACTATTATTCTAAGTGAAATAACTCAGGAATGGAAAACCAAACATTGCATGTTCTCACTTATAAGTGGGAGCTAAACTATGAGGACACAAAGGCCTAGGAATGATACAATGCACTTTGGGGATTCAGGGGAAAGGGTGGGAGGAGATTGAAGGATAAAAGACTACACACCAAGTATAGTGCACACTGCTCAGGTGATGGGTACACCAAAATCTCAGAAATCACCACTAAAGAAATTATTCATATACCAAAATAAATAAATAAATACATGTTTAACCAGAAAAAAATTATATTCCCCTTAAAAATATTTTATTTCCTTTAACTGTTTGATTACATCACTAGAATGTATTTTGAACTTTATATTCTACATGTGTACTTTATAAACAAGCCTGAAATAGATGCCTAAAAGAGTTACTAATACAAAAACACATACATATTTCCACAACTTAGAATATACTTATCAGTTTCAGTAATTACATAGCCGGTATCACTGCACTTATGGCTAAACACTGGTAACCCAGCCAGGTGTAGAGCATGTTTGTGTTTTTCAGAATGTATTACAAATTATTATTTTTAAGGAAAGAGCTACATTTTAAGTGTGTACAGATGAGAATTTTGGCTTGCAGAACTGTTTTTAATATTCATGTATGGTATGTTCTTGGCAAAGAAAATGGACATTTGTTCCCACTGTATGACTTTAATAGACAGATCAGTAGACACCCCAGGAATACTCTAAGGAAGCAACCCCAGGTTATGGAAAATATCTCATAAAACATTGGTACCTTTGAATCTTATTTGTGACAATTGTTTATGTTATTGCACATTTCATATTAATATTGAATGAGAAATTTTAACAGATTTTTTAATGAGCTTCTAAAGATTTACAAATTTAAGCCTATATTTCTATAAATAATTGTAATTCTAAAGAAATCCCAGCAATTTTTAAAGAAATTGACAGACTGAGTTCAAAAGTCATATAGAAACCTAAAGGGCTCAATACTATCAAAATAACTCTGAAAAAGAAGACCAGGCCGGGCACAGTGGCTCACACCTGTAATCCCAGCACTTTGGGAGGCTGAGGCGGGTGGATCATTGGGTTGGGAGTTCAGAACCAGCCTGACCAACATGGTAAAATCCCGTCTCTACTAAAAATACAAAAATTAGCTGGGCATGGTGGTGCATGACTGTAATCCCGGCTACGCAGGAGGCTGAGGCAGGAGAATTGCTTAAACCCGGGAGGCAGAGATTGCAGTGAGCCAACATCACACCATTGCACTACAGTGACAGAGCCAGACTCTGTCTCAAAAAAAAGAAAGAAAGAAAGAAGAAAGGAAGGGCAAAGCTGGAGAACTAACATTACCCTATTTCGAGACTTATTATAAAGCAACATTGTGTGGTATTTACATATTTAAAAAGCAAATAGGTCAATAAAATTGGATAGGGAATCAAAAAATAGATCCATACATATATGAACAACTGATTTTTGACAAAAGGTGAAAAGTCAATTCAGTGGAGAAAAGATAGTCTTTTCAACAAATGGTATTAGAACATTTGAATATCTTTTTTTGCAAAAAATGAGCCTCAATTAAAAAAAATTCAAAATGCAATATACGGCTACACATAAAACCTAAAACTCTAAAAGACAATACAGAAAATCATGGCCACCTTGACAAATATATCTTAGAAATGACATCGAAAGCATGATCCACCAAAGAAAACATTTATAAACTGTACTTTAACAAAAGTAAAAATATCTGCTCTTTGAAAAACACTGTAAAGAGAGTGGGAAGGTCAGTCATAGACTGAGAGAAAATATTTGCACATCATTTATCTGATAAAGGACACGTAACCATAATATAGAATAAACTCTCAATTTTAATAATAAAAATAATCTAATAACAGATTTGAACAAATGCTTCATCAAAAAATATGAGTGGCAAATAAGCATTTGAAAAGATGTTCAATGCCATTAGTCATTAGGGAAATGCAAATGAAAACAGTGATGAGATACTACCACAAACTAAAGTGACCAAAATTAAAATGACTGACCCCACCAAGTGTGGTCAAGAGTGTGGAGCACCTAGAACTCTCTTACACTGCTGGCACAAAACATGCCACCACTTTGGACAAAAGATTGACAGTTTCTTAAAATGTTAAATATCTGTCAAGTACATGTCCCGGCTGTTCCATAACTAGGTATTTTCCCATAAGAAATGAAAGAGTATGTCAATATACAGCTTGTACCTAAATGATCATAGCACCATTGCTTGGACTAGCCAAAGACTGAAACCCAAATATGCATCAACAGGTGAACAGATTAACAAACTAGTATATCCACACAATGAGATAGCCTCAGAAATAAAAGGAATATGATTGATACACTTAATAAAATGGATAAATCCCAAAATAACTATGAACTTTGATCCCCCCCAAAATTAACCAAAAATATATTATAAAAGACCCAAAGAATGCATACTGTAAAATACCATTTATATAAAATATTGAGCCTGGAAATGAATCCACAGTGACAGAAAGCTCATAAATGATTGCCTGAGGGATGGCAGGGAGGGAAAGAAAGGGAAGAGAAAAAAACTAAAAACAGGCGCAAGGCAACTTTTGGGAGTGATTAATGGTCAATATCTTGATGATTATGATAGTTTGATGGGAGTATAACATATGCCAAACTTATCAAATTGTACACCATGAATATGTTAAGTTTAACAAATGTTAATTCTACCCCAATAAAGTAGTTTTTAAGGTAAAAAAAAATTTTTTTTAAGTTCCTCATCCCTTTGAGCAAATGCCTAAGGAAAAATGAATATGAAGATGGGAATAACAGGAGCAATCAGAAATACAAATTTAAATTCTTTTCTGATTTCATATAAATAGTACATAGATCTAAAATAATGGAACTTACCTTTTCTCCCACATACAGAGACTGGAATGCTATTATGTGACTCCACTAGATGGTGGAGTTTTACAGATTGCTGAAAAAGAAGGGAAAATGGAGAAGTCTTATCTATTTGAGCATAGGTTTATAGAGCACTGTCTTATTGCCAGTTGAATGGATTGTACTGGCTAAAAGCAAAGGACTGAGTAGCTCATTATTTAATTGAAAAAGCATCCAACTCCCAGGGCTCTTCACCCAGCAATAAGTATGTTTTCTTCAGCAGAAAGGAATTTCCTAGCATGCTGTTTCCATTCAGAAGAGTTTTGAAAACCACAAATTTGTGTTTAGTTCTTTAGATAAGTAACATCAAAAACAAGTATTATTCAAGATATGTGTTTATGCCTAAATAGCTCGAGGAACTAAGCATTAGTTCAGCTTTCAGCAATCTCACATCAAAGTTCCTAATCTATAACTTTATAGGGAGTTAGGTGGTTCCTGCTACTTCCTCATGATATTTGTTGTTCTGATACGTGAAATATACAGAATATTGAGACTGAATCAATAACAGAAACAAACAAAAACACAAGTATATTTGATTCCACATTATTGTGAAACCATTGTGTGAAAGACCTCCTGCTTGATTCTGGGGGTTTAAAGTCCCAATCATTCAGTGGGTTCATTTTTTCATCCCGATTTTGTCATTTAAGATACTTTCTAAATTCCCTGGCTTCAAATTATTTGCAAATCTGATAAATATGTTCTAAAAATGATAAAGAGAATAAGTCAATATCAAAAAGACATGGTGTTCTTCTTTTGAGTAACTCATTATTTTATTCATGTGTGCATTAATCAACAAACATTTATTGATCAAACTTTAATATTTCAGGAATAAAATGAACAAAAGAGATATGGTTAAGATATGTTAAGACACCAAGAAATTTAAACAAAATTTAAATAAAATGAACAAAAGAGATATGTTAAGATATGTTAAGACACCAAGAAATTTAAACCTGCTGAGAAAAATAGGTTTAATCAAATAATTGCATATGTAAATATATAGTGATAATCAGAAATAAGAAGAAAAAGTAAAGTACTTTTGGATCATATATAGCAAAGAGAATCAATCAGGAGAAATCTCCCCTGAAGAAGAGACATTGAACCTAAGATCTGAGTAAGAGTGACTCAATCAAGGGGTAAGGGCAAATCATAGAGATTTTAAAAAATGGACAATTCCAGGTGACATGTCGAAATGTTCTGAGGTTAGAAAAAAAGAGTATGTTTCAGGAAACGAAAAGGCTACTGCATCTGGAGGGCAGAAAGCAAGGGAGATGGAATTAAGGCAGGAGGAGGGTGATGGAGGGTGAATTAAGGCAGGAAAAATAAGTAAAAGCAGCAGTTACACATACAGGTGGAACAGCAGTCCTTAGAGAGTGGCCTGAGGATTCCTGGAGGTTTTCAGGAAGGTCCCACAGGGGCTGAGAAAGTATACTTTTTTCATAATAGCACTAAGATGTTAATTGCCTTTTAGAATCTTCTTCTCACACAAGTGTACAGTGGAGATGTCCAGACTCTGAGTGGTGTTTAATATCATAATAGACTAAATGCAGAAGCAGTTATGAAAATCCAGTTGTCAGAAATAACAAAGAAATACAATTATCAAAGTATTAAAATCAATTGATATATAATTTTTTTCTTTTTTTTATTATTATACTTTAAGTTGTAGGGTACATGTGCAGAAAGTGCAGGTTTGTTACATAGGTATACATATGCCAAGGTGGTTTCCTGCATCCATCCCCTGTCATCTACATTAGGTATTTCTCCTAATGTTAACCCTCGCCTAATCCCCCTACCCCTCAACAGGCCCCGGTGTGTGATGTTTCCCTCCCTGTGTCCACGTGTTCTCACTGCTCAACACCCACTTATGAGTGAGAACATGTGGTGTTTGGTTTTTTTGTTCTTGTGTTAGCTTGCTGAGAATGGGATCTAATTAAACTTAAGAGCTTCTGCACAGCAAAAGAAACTATCATTAGAGTGAACCAGCAACCAACAGAATGGGAAAAAATTTTTGTAACCTACCCACATGACAAAGGGCTAATAACCAGAATCTACAAAGAACTTAAATTTATAAGACATACAAATATGTCTTTTTTAAAAGACTGCTGTGGTCTGAATGTGAGCCAAAATTCATACATTGAAATCCTAACTCCCAAGTTGATGATATTAGGAGGATGGGCCTTGGGAAGGTGATTAGGTCACGAATAATTTTAGTGCCCTTATAAAAGAGGCCAAGAGGTACTCCTTGTCTCTCTCACTACATGAGGATGCAATAAGAAGGTACCATCCCTGAACCAAGAAGAGAGCCCTCACCAGACACTGAATCTGCTGGCGTCTTGACCTTGAACTTTCCAGCCTCCATAACTGTAAGAAATAAATTTTGTTGCTTATAAGCCAAAAGAAAAAAAAAATCAATTGTCTTCTATTAAACCAAACATAAAAGAGATTTGCAAAAATGTAAAATAATGCCATTCTCCTCGCTAAATTATTTTTATTTCAGAAAACAGTTATTGTCTTTATATATTTATGTATAAATGTTATGTTACTATTATTTTAAATTAATTAATAAATATTTTATGATTCTGAGTTTTAATTCTTAACTTACTAAATATCAATGGATATAACCTACAAGATGAAAATCTCTTAGAGGTCCTCAGTGATTTTTAAGAGTTTAAAGAGTTCTAGAAACTAAAATGTTTGAGAACCTCAAGGTAAAGCTTTAAAGTCTGTCATGAAATTTAGAAGTTGATTGTAAGGGCAACAGAAATATTTTGAAGCATTTTAGTGATAAAAGCATGTAAATAATCATGTTCTGCAAGAATGATGTATGGAGGCCAGATGGGAGGTGACTGCAAGGTAGAAAATGATGCTAACATGAACCATGATAGTGGTAGGGTGGAAAAAAGTGAATGATGCAAGGGATATTTAGGAGGAAAAAATCAAAGAACTTTCTGTGTAATTGAAGGGGAAGAAGAAAGAAAGTTTCAAGGTAGGCAACTAGATTTCTGGCTTGTGCAACAGAATGGCCAATAGTATCTGTTACCAAATCAGATAAACCTAACTGCAGATTTGAGGAGAAGAGCTCTTGAGTTTTATGTTGAAAGTGTTGAATTTATGATAATTTTTGATATTAAAGTGGGGATATCAATTAGGTTGTTGATCCTATGAGTCTGGAACTGAAAAGAGATATCTGGATTTGAGATATATATACAAATTTGAATTAGCATATGCCTTTAGAAGTCATGGCATGTACTCCTATAAAAATAATGAAGAATCTTTTATGTACTTACATGAAAAGATCCTCAAGAAATATCAATAATAATTTTTTAAACAAGTTAGAAAATAACTTAATTATGTGACCACTTACATAAGAAAAAAAGAAAATTTGTATACTTGTATTTGCTTCATTTGCCTAAAAACTTTTTTGGAAGATTACACAAGATATTAATGAAAGCAGTTGGTCAAGTGGAGTGGGAGAGAAAAATGGAGCCTTTACATTATATGTATTTTCACGCTGTTTTGACTTTGAAACACTCATTTTTTTAAAAGCCAGATAGAGGAGGATAAGCTATCAAAAAAGAATGGAAAAGAGCAACTGGAGAGGATGGAGAGTGTGTTGTCACTGATGCCAAGGAAAACAGCACTTCAGAAACAATAGAGCAGTTAACTGTCAAATCCAACTAAGAGGTTTAGTGAAATCTGTACTGGGAAAAAATATATACATCCACTGCAGGGGGACCATAACATTAGCAAGCAAAACACCAAGAACCCAATAAAAATTAATAAAGGACACAAAGAGCTCACAGTAAAAGAAATACAAATGGCTTAAAGTGTGAAGAAATGCTCAACTCATAATGGAAAACATGCAATTAAAGTTATTGAATTCTATTTTCATTCATATTGGCAAAGATAAGAAAAACACTTATCTACTGTTGTAAGGAATGTAAATTCGTATTGCTTTTTTATACATAGAGAGATGTGGTCTCGCTATGTTGCTTAGACTGGTCTTGAACTCCTGGGTCCAAGCTCTGCTTTCACTTCGGATTCTCAGAGTTCTGGGATTACAGGTGTGAGCCACCACACCTGGCCATTATTACTTTTTTAAGACGCATTTTGACAACCTGCATTAAAACAGTGTACCTAGCTTATGACTAATTAATTTCAAACGCAGAAATTTTCTATCCCTATATCAATACAGATATTTATGAGCATATATACTTGTTATAGACATATGTAATATGTGTGCATATGTATACATATATGTAGATGTATGAAATGATATATGTGCAAGGATGCTCTTGCAGCATTGTTTTAGTAGCAAAAGACTAGCAATAATCAAATATGTATCAACATTGGACTGGCTAAAAATTATGGTACATCTAGAGAAAATGTATTTGTTGCAGATGCAGAAAGATATTTAGGATAGAATAGGTAAAACTTCAAGTGCAGAACAGTGTACATGGTATATTCATTCTGTCAAATTAATACATACTCATTTAATATTGCTAAAAGTATACAGAAAATATGGTCCTAATGGATGCATCTTGAAAGAGGATCTGAACACTGGGGAGTTTTCCCAACAAGAGGGATCTTTAATTTTTATTCACACTCTTTTGTTCTGTTTGAGTTTCATTTTTATCATAACCACATATTGCCCCTTCTATTAAGGAAAGAAAATAGCTAACTTTTAAAAAGACTTCTTAAATTTTAAAGTGATCTATGGGCTTTGGGATCATAGTGGCGACCTTAACAAGATATATTCGAATGGAGTCACGAGGGAGGAAGGCATGTCGGCATGAGTGAAAAGTAAGAGGAAGATGAGTAAGTAAGGGTAACAGACACAAAGACTCTAGAAGTGTTAATGTGAATGGAGGAAGAGTGATATAGTAGTAGCTGAAGCCAGAAGCATGGTCAAGAGAAGAAATCATTTTGTTTGTTTGAGTTTTGTTTTTAAGTTGGGAGAACTTAAAAATGTTAAATGCTGATGGGAAGGCTCTTGAGGAGAGAAGAGAGGAGTCATTCATGGACTACGTAAGTACCCCAAGAAGGTGGGAAAGGATGTCTCTCAGGCACAGGCAGAGGACACTTCCTCCACTGGAATGAGAGGTCAAGGCAGGAGGCATTCACGGATTTATAGGGCAATGAACCAATCTGTTCTATGTAATTTTTTTCCAACAGTATCTAGAAACCTGGTGTAGGCATAAAGAAAGCCAGGAGCTGAATTGGGGCCTTGACAAATGAGTACCAACGAAACATAAATGGCAAAGGCGTTCACATTAAACAGACTCCTCCACTTTCCATCTCTCTTCCACCATCTTCAAGTCCCATCAGAATTCTCTACATACATTTTTTCACATATTCACAGTTCATAAAACTTTGCATGTTGTTCTGGCTAATTAGTCTTGAGTACACTAAAGAGAGAAAAATAACTTGAAAGGTTAGAGACTGGAACGAGAGGAAAGGGAAAGGACTAAATTGTTGAACACTGGTTACTGCGCTAGTTGCTTACAAACTTGGTCTCATTTACTATGGAGTAGAAAGTGACTATTTCCTGATTCGCCTTTCTCACAAATTTTTAATAAAGTCACTATCCCTCCCTTGCTAAGACCATAGAATTAATAGCAAAACTCACCTGTCTGAGATCATATACTGTCAAAGCTATGGAAATGATGGACATGATTATGATGGCAAAAGCATATTCCTTATAGTCTTCACTAAACCACAGACAGACACTGAAGAGTTGAAATATATAAAATGGATTTAAAACCTGTTGGCAGACATAAAAACAGGAAGACAAGGGAGATTTTTAGGCTTCACACTTAGCTCTTTATTTACTTGTTTTCATAATCATCTTCACGACATACATCATCCCACATAATATTCTTACTATATTTATTCAGCAATTGACATGTACCAGACACTGTTCTAAGCAACTGTACTTGAGTTTTCTCATTTAATTCCCACAGTTACCTTATTAACCAGAAGTTGTTACTTATCTCCATTGTAACGATAAAGAAACTGAATCTTAGATCTTGAGAAACATGTCCAAAGTCATGTGACTACGATTGCCACAGACCCAAGACTTAAACCCAGGCAATATGACACCAGAGCACTTACTATGTTTTTTTTTTTTAGACGGAGTCTCGATCCATCGCCAGACTGGGGTGCAGTGGCATGATGTTGGCTCACTGCAACCTCTGCCTCCCAAGTTCAAGCCATTCTCCTGCCTCAGCCTCCCGAGTAGCTGGAACTATAGGCGCATGCCACCACGCCCAGCTAATTTTTGTACATTTAATAGAGACAGGGTTTTACCATTTTGGCCAGGATGGTCTCAATCTCTTGACCTTGTGGTCTGCCCATGTCAGCCTCCCAAAGTGCTGGGATTACAGGCGTGAGCCATCACACCTGGCCCCCAGAGCACTTACTTTAATCACTGCCGCACTTTGTAATTTACAAAGTAGTGTCTCATGTATTGACATGTTGACCATCAAAATAGTTATTTTTAAAGTAGATGTTGTCATTTCCTGTTTACACTTACTGGCCTTCAGAAAGGTGAAGCGTTAGTTCAGGTCTACAAAGTTAAAATACTTTTTAATCTCTTGTTCTCTATGATATAACACCTGCCATATTTGAAGCCTTTAAAGAACCTTAGATTAATGGGTGAGTTGAAGACTGCATGTTCTCATAAGTAGAGAGCTGTGCTGAAAGCAGTAAGCTATAATTGAGCATCTAGAACACTGTGGGAGAGTGTGGCTGTTAACTTCAACAGCTGGAATTCTGCTTTGGTCAAAAACATGTTGTGCCTTTACTTACATTCCCTCTAGTTGGTTTCTCTCTGTCTAATACAGGAATGGTAATCCTTTCTGCTGGTTAGAGAGAGCAGAACACAGAAACGTTCCCTATTGGTTTGTTTTGCTTTCTTTCATGCTTGACGGCTTGTTGGAAATATTTTAAAAGTACCTTAAGTTTAATAAGCTTTTTTTAAGGCAAGGAGGAGTGGAGATAGAGCACAGGGAAATCAGAGTACAGCTAGAGGGCTATGGTTTGATAAGAATCACCAAAATGAAAAAATGAGGAGCCCAGTGATAGAGTCCAAAAGAAACAATTCATCTTATACCTTGAGATCAACAGTACTAATAAGGCTGAATAAATGAATGTTTTTTCTTCCTACAATTTTTGGCACCAAGGAAATTGCATCTACTACCTAACAAAAGGATTGGCTTAAAAAAATATATTTGAGTTTCACAAAGTTAAAACAAGCTAAGCAGCATAGTATTAAAAAAGAAAAGAAACATTGCATTCATGCAGTCATTAAATGGTAAATAAGTACAGTGAGTTTCACACCCTATATTACATAAGGCAATGTGCAAAAGAGCCACTGGAAGAAAAAGAATAAGCAAGAGATATAAAGAAAATATACTTGACATACTTTCAAAGCACCTTCTATATTACAGTTACTTATTAACAAGCAGTACTTCTGATTGTTTCACTACAGCCAAACTTCATTATTTTCTATTCAACACCAAGATAAAATACTGGAGAAATTACCTCCTTGATGAGCAGTTTCCAAATTGGTGTGACTTCAACATCAATAGTATTAGGCCCACATATTAACCTCCTGTAGAAACAAATCACAGATCAATCAGTCACAAATAATAAAAATTAAACTAACTCCTTACCTATTCAGAAAAAGGTCTATTCCATGGTCACTTTCTCACTTGTGGGACCAACATAAGCCTCCCTTGTAACACACAATTCCCATCCTTCTCAAAATAATGGGAGGGAGGGGTTCCCAGGTGCAAAAACAATAAATATGACCATATTGCTTCTAGAACTATACTCTTTCCAAGTTCTAAATATTTTTCTAAATAGTAATTTGGGTATTTAATATTACATATTGTCTTATTCAAGTAGTTTCAAAGTTGGCATATTCCCAACTCTGCCTCTCCTCAATTCCAGTTTTATTACTATAAGACAGCGGGGTAGTTAAGAGAAAATACCTTCATTGATAAGGAAAGGCTGTTCCTGCTTTCCTACCCCTATTTAGAAGTTCTGGGAAGTTTCAGAATGTATTTTAATGTGAGTGCAAAAGTTCTGTGATGTCAAAAATAGTTCTACACACATAATTATTCAGCTTTTTAATTCAGTTTCTCTAAAACCCAGAGATGTGTTTCTCTGATTATGCAGAGGACAGGCATTTTATGAGTTATGTTACTGTTGAAAACACTAACTGCTTTCTCTGTGTCTTCTACCTCGATGCTCAGATTAAATCTCTTGTTCAAATACATGACAGCAGTGCTTTTCAAACTTGAATGTTTATATAGCTCACTTGGTGATATTGCTAAAATGAAGATTCCGATTCAATGAGATGAAAAGTACTCTGAGATCCTGAAGTTCTAACAAGCTCTCAGGTGATGCTGATTCTGCTAGGCTTTACAGCTCTTCAAAGTACTAGAAATGGGGAAGGAGGAAGCATGTGAATCACAGAAACATAGAACAGAAAGGTCTTTAAAGAACCCTTCTCAGCTGGGTGTGATAGCTCATGCCTGTAATTCCAGCACTTTGGGAGGCCAAGATGGGCAGATCACGAGGTCAGGAGATCAAGATCATCCTCGCCAACATGGTGAAACTCTGTCTCTACTAAAAATACAGGAAAAAAAAAAAAAAGCTGGGCATGGTGGCATATGCCTGTAATCCCAGTTACTCAGGAGGCTGAGGCAAGAGAATTGCTTGAACTTGGGAGGCAGAGGTTGCAGTGAGCCCAGATTGCGCCACTGTACTCCAGCCCAGTGACATAACAATATCTTGTGATATTAATCCATTAACATAACTATTTACTGATCTATTTGGCTAACTGATAATAATCCTTTTGAACTACTATAGGCAATAATATGCATGGTACCTAATATCTTGTTCTTCCCTTGTTAAGCCTGATCCAAATTTTTGATGTATCTTGGCAGAACTGAGCCAGTCTTCCAAAGAGCTAAAATAATAATAATGAAAAGAACATATTTAGCAATAATACTTTTGAGATAACATTTTTCTTCTTTGTTGCTAAAACAACTTACCCAATTTTCTGGAACTGTCCTTCTAAGTAGTTCCAAACATATCTTATTTTCTGCACTTTTATGCATCTCACCTGCAAAAGAAAAGTACTAAGAAAGCCTCTAGTTTGAGGATCAGAGAATAAATGGCAACTCAGGGCTAAAGAAGCATTTGTTTAAAAAGCAAAGATAAAACTCAAACATGCTTAGTTAAGATTTTATCCTTTTCTAACTTAGCCTTTGCTTTTCTATTATACAAATGGCATTCTTTATTAGAAGTCATCATTCAGTCAACATGTATCATGGACCTACTATACAGAAAAAAAGTACATGAATAAAACTTAGTCTCTGCATTCTACTACTTTATAAACTAAGAAGGAAGAAAATTCCAAGAAAAAGACATACAGTCCAATATGTACATGTCAGAAAAAATAAAACATAATAAAATAAAAAATACCGTCTTGAAATGCTGTAGACAAAGAGAGGGAAGATGATGGAAGGCATCAGGAAGGACATAATGTATGAGCTACAGTGTTGAAGGACTGAGAAACTTTTACTCAGATGAGAAAAAAAAGAAACTATTTTAAAGAGATTGTTCACAAGTTAGTTTGGGGGAAGAAGGCAAGTGAGCATGCCCCGTTTGTAGAATGAAGAATGAAGCTAGAAAGATAAACCGAAACCAAAGTATTGATAGAGGAATTAAGAAGAAATTACTTAGGCAGCTAATGAGGGTACAGAGGTCCTCAGTAAGGTTTTCCTTTTAATGAAAAGCAGCCCCCAATCATTTTCCTTTCTAACAAAGAGCAGCCTCTAAAATTGAGCTTCAGACATAGATGCTCAAAATCACGTTCAAAAGGGTGACTCCAGCTTCCCTTCTCTGCCAGCCACATGTACGGTAAGGAATAGACAGGATGGCAGCAGCCGAAGGGGAAGTTCATTTGCATAATAAGATAAGGGTGAGGTGGCCAGCATCCCCATGTGCTATGTAAATGTCATATCGATGGAACCAATCTGTGAGCCATATGTAAATCAGACATCTCCTCCTCAAGCTGGACTATAAAATTTGGCACATCACCGATGGCCGGTCTTTCCTAACAGAAGTCCTCTCTCTCACTAGAGAGAGAACTGCTTTCCTTTTTCTTTTTTTCTTTCTTTCTCTTTTGCCTATTAAACCTCTGTTCCTAAACTCCTCGTGTGTGTCCGTGTCCTAAATTTTCTTGGCACAAGACGATGAACCCGGGGTATTTACCCCAGACAACGTAGCTGCTTCAGTATGAGCAGCCTCAAATGCTAGAATGAGGTATTTGGGATGTTATCTCACAGACCACAGATTTGTGGAGTAACCTACAGAAGAGACACTGATACTAAAAATAAAAAGCAAAGAATCAAAACATATTACTAGAATAAATCACTTAAATACAAAGGAAGGAATGGGATGGGGATAATGGGATGGGGAAAGTTGGTTGATGGGACAAAGTTACAGTTAGATAGGAGAAAGAGAGGAAGAAAGGATCTACAAAACAACTAAAAAATAATTAAGAAAATGTCAGTAACAAGTTATTATCTATCAATATAAACACAGTTTAAATCCCTAAGCTCCAAGATCTAGGCTACTAAAAATGAATGCTAACCCTAAGCAATAGGTGTATGTGCATGTACTGGTGTGCACACGCGTGCACACACACACACACAGACATTCAAAGTTACCAAGTAGGGTGTAAAATGCTGTCTTTTTTATTTTACAGAATGGATTTATTTCAGTGACGTTGGTTGAAACATAATGCTTTTAAAAGTATGTCTTATTTCCAATTGAGAGTGAAATTGACCATGGGAATGACACACAATCTCTCTCTAATTTGCAGATTTCATAATCTGCAAAGGAAGTATTTTTAAGTGACAGGCTTTAGGGTGTGTTAGCCATTATGACACATGTTGGAATCTCAGGCATCTTGCTTCACAATTTACTTGTCTCTTCAGTATTCTCTGCAGTTTTGCAAACAGAGCAGGATTGTAATCACAGCTACTATTTATTGAGCATGTTAGGACTTTTCACACATTAATGCTTCATCTTCGCCATCATCCTGTGATAGGGCAGATATTATTTTCCTCTTCGCTTTGTACCTGAAGTTCATTTTGATTGAGTAACTTGCCAGGAATTTGAACTCCAGCCCATCTGGCTCCAAAATTCAGTCTCTCAAAGGATATCATATTCAAGCTAGTCCCAAAAGAAAATTTGAAGATCCCTTGACTTCGGGATCCAAGCTTTATAAAGTGATGGTTGCCTACTTATTAGTTATATAAATGCAAAAATCTGTGTTAGAAAAATTTTAAAGCACATATTGTGGTTCCAATGTGAGGCCCCTGCTCAGTTAGAGAATCTCTTATCAAGAGGCAGAAACCACAAACTGAGGTTGAAAAATGTATAAAACATAATAGACATGAAACATCTGTAGATGAAAGCAGCAATAATGAGAAATAAAGAGGTTACTGATAAGTTTTACCTCAGGCCAAAAAATAGAAAATTCCATTATCTTCTGACAATTTCTTAAGCCATTCCACAGAGTAAGAAGAATGGCTTCATCCTGGACCTTTTAAGCATATTTGAGATTCCCGCAGGAGAAAACATCTCTGCCAGGAGTTTATCTGCTTTCCCCATCACTCTCAGAGTCTCTGGAAACTGGTAAGAGGATGTTAAGCACAATATTTGCAAGAGATGAGGTTTATTTGCCCATTTCCTGGAAATTCAGACCAGGAAACAGTAATTAGGAAACTGAATATCTGCTGTGGGGTGAATTTCATCTTTCTGCCCAGGAATCAGGAAGATTTCCTCTCCCCGGGCTTTCTGATTGTAATTTCTTGTTAGAACATGTTATAAGAGCATCCTGTTCAACAGGTTAAGCACTGGGTGTTAGCTCTGCACGCAATCCTACAAGATGGTCCTTAGCATCTCCTCTTAGCCTATGTTCCCAAGCCTGACATGGTTCTTTGCTGTAGTCTTCAGATTTCCTTTAAACCAGCGATCTCCAACGTTTTTGGCACCAGAGACCAGTTTTGTGGAAGACAATTTTTCCACGAATGTTGGGGATGGAATGATGGTTTCAGATCATCAGACATTAGTTAGATTCTCATAAGGAGCACTCTAACCTAGATCCCTCACATGCACAGTTCACAACATTAGGGATTTCACTCCTATGAGAATATAACGCTGCTGCTAATCTGACAGGAGGCAGAACTCAGGCAGTAATGCTCCAGCTTGCTGAGAGCTTACCTCCTGCTGTGTGGCCTGGTTCCTAACAGGCAATGGACAGGATACCAATTGGTGGTGCAGGGGCTGGGGACCCCTCCTTTAAATGGCCCTAAATGGTTATCATCTTGGTAATGTTGTTACTGTTATCAAGGCTGAACCCATGACCACTCCTCTGACTTTAATGAAAGTTTTGTCCCATATTACTAGCATAGCTCATTGCAGTTCACAAATCACCTTAATATCCATCTTCTCATTGTATGTGCATAGCAGCCTTGAGAAAGGCAAAGAAGAGTTATTACTTTTATTTTGTAAATAAGAGACTCAAGACCAGAGAGGCAGTAACCAACCAAACTGCCTATGCCATAGCTGGCAAATAAAGATACTACACCTGGATATCACTCCTTTCCATTTCAATACCCCTACCCCTCCTGCAATTCTGTGTGTTGACTTGGCCATTTCTTCATTTATCTGTCCACTTATTTATTTGGTGCTACTAAAGATGCTAGAATTTCAGGGCAAACTCTGAGAACACAGGCTGATCTGGGAAGCTTACTTCTCCAGGTGAATGGACCCCTAACAGATTAGGCAAACTATTACGTGGACGTACTTGACCTCCTTTGTTTTTGCTTATTTGGGCAGTTAAGACAACTGGGTGGGTGTGGCGCAGTGGCTCATGCCTGTAATCCCAGCACTTTGGGAGGCCAAGGCTGGAGGATCACCTGAGGTCAGGAGTTTGAGATCAGCCTGGCCAACATGGTGAAACTCCGTCTCCACTAAAAACACAAAAATTATCCAGGTGTGATGTCAGCTGCCTGTAATCCCAGCTACTTGGGAAGCTGAGGCAGAAGAATTGCTTGAACCTGGGAGGTGAAGGTTGCAATGAGCAGAGACAGTTCCCCAGCCTGGGCAATAAGAGTGAAACTTTCCAAAAAAAAAAAAAAAAACAACTGGGTGATAACAATTGACAATGACAATAGGAAAATTGCTCATCATTTACTTATATTATTTTAAATAACTGACCTTGAGCTCATAAAACTAATTTAAACAGCTGACTACACTCACATAAATATAAGAGAAAATATTCTGTCTTATAAAATGTTTTCAATATGAATGTTAACTAGTCATAATCCAAGCAGAACGAATTTAACAGGGTAAAGAGGGAGCAACCCAAATACATTTGAATGACAAGAATTCAAATAAGGTCATTTTTGCAGACATAAGCAAACCTCCTGGGATATTCCTGGGTGATTATCTTTACTATAAAATTAACCCTATTACACAGATTGTAAGATAGGGCACGATACTATTAAGAGCTAATATGTAAGAGCTGGGTTGGGTGGTACATGCTTGTAATCCCAGCTACTAGGGAGGCTGAGGCAGGTGGATCACTTGAACCCAGGAGTTTGAGGCTGCAGTGTATTATAATCATGTGCCTGTGAATAGCCACTGCACTCCAGCCTGGGCAACATAGTGAGATCCTACTCTTAAAAAAAGAAAAGGAAATAGAGCAAGTATGTATTGAGCATCTACTATATACCTGGAACTACATTAATTTTTGTATTTGTAAATTTATTGAATTATATCAAATAACATTAAAAGTAGACATTGTTATTATCATTTTTGTAGATGAGAAAACAGGCTCAGCAGAGTTAAGATCAATGGTTTCACTATTTAGAAGGATGAAGCTGTGATTTGAACTGAGCTCTATCTGGCTCCAAAGTTCAAGTTTTAAATATACACTATCAAATGAGGATCGGCACCATGGAGGAGCTACATTTAACTTTATACTTGAGGGGAAAAAAGATTAAATCTCTCTGGCATCAGCAGTAGCCATAAGTTTACTTACCTTTAGGTCTGGCTTTCTTATAGCTCTATTTATGATATACTCCTCATCTGTAATGAGAGGGTGGTCAGGAGTGAGACCAAATGCGCTGTTTAATGCTGACAGGTAGATCCACATTACCTTTTTCCAAGAGTAAATTTGAAATTCATCCTGAGGAAATAGACATCAAAACCCCCATGAAGTTAAGAGAGGTCATCAGGCTAAAATTCAACCTGAAAAACATCATTTTAATATAATTTTGTAAGTGTTTGGAGTTACTGAACATTTTTGGCAGAATGGTTTGTCTCTGAAAGATGACGGATATAGAACCTTGAGGGAAAAAGACCTGTCATCATTGACTGAGGAACCTGATATGAAGATGAGGCACTGACACATAATAAAGCTTGAGAGTCAGGAGGCACATCCCCAGGTAAGACTAGTTCACTGCATCACCTTTTGGCCCATGGCCTGATGACCATCCCCATCTTTCGAGGCTTAACTAAAATTCAACCTTTTACAGAACAGCCTCATTAACACCCTTCCACCAGGGGGAAGAAATACTGTCACTTTGTTAACTCCAAAAAATATTAACTGTCCCTCACTTTTTGCCTGTATTCTCCTAGTTCTTCTAGACTACCTGGAATGTAGGGACCAGGTTTTATTGTTCCTTATCTCCTCATGCATGTGGAGCACTGAGACCTGCTCTGAAGAGTGGATGAAAAGGACTGAATCCATGGACTAAACCTGCCCAAGGTAATTGCCAAGATGTTAGCACAGGTGGGGTTGAAGAAGGTACCTTATTGCATGACCCTAATTAAAATTACTTCCCTTTGCAGTGTACTGATTACTTCATCACAGAGTAAAATTAGAGGGAGAAGCACAGGATGGAGAAACAGATACCACAATGGTCCCTTAGAGACTGATTTCATAATGACAATGGTTATTATCTGAACGGGTAAATACTAAGCCAACCCACTCAGATGACTAATAAACCTCAGGATTTAAGAGGCATAGCAAAAGAAGTTAAATCTGGGAACAATCTGATGCTTGGGAAATGTAGGTAAGAGCTGGGAATTGTCTCCACTGCCACACCCATTTTTGCTATGAAGAGGGCTTAGTTGACTCTGCAAAAGGCACAGATGGAAAGATATAATCATTGTAGCTAATCTGTTATATTGGTCCTCCTCAAGAGAAGCCAATCCCTATGCCTTTGCTCCTTCTCCTTCCTTAGCCTGTAGTACACATTCTTCTCTCTTCTCCTTAAGTCTTTACATGGCTGGATTCTACCATCCTTCAGAGTCCAGCTCAGAGTCCGTGTCCTGAGAACCTCCCTAATTCCTCTGGGTGATCTCTCTTCTAAATTGTCAGAGTACTCAAGATTCCTACCGCATTTTAGTCTTTGCCTATGCACCTTACCACTTCTCTTGGATTGTGGGTAGGAAATGCGTATGACGCATGTCTGTGCTTCAGCCAGGCTTGGCACAGATTCTGTGTGTGTGCGTGCATGCGTGTGTGTGTGTGTGTGTGTGTGAGATAGAGAGAGAGAGAGAGAGAGGAGAGGAGAAAGAAGCCTACAAAGGGGGGAAATAACCTTAATAGAAATTGGAACATTAATTAATTAGTTGATTTTAAAAGCCAGTGAAATTGGCTGCTATCCTATGGATTAAAAAAAAGATGACTAAATTAATTCAAATCAAATTGTATGGAGTTAAGAATGATGAGCCTAAGAATGGTGGAAGATAGCTACATTTTCAATGCCTAAGCCACTAAACTGGTAGACATGTCTAGGTATGGAGTAGGCAACCAACTCTCTTGAACAAACTTTGACATAGTTCAGCATTACATAGCTTTGCTTCTGACTTCCTCAAAGGGTTTTTTAAATGAGAACTTTCCATTTCTAATTATAATAGTTAATATTTATTTCGTACTTACTATGTTCTAAGCACATAATGCCACATATGTATTATTTCATTTAACGTCAAAAATCCTATGGAATCGTCACAGTTCATTATTCTCCTATTTAATTGGCATGGAAACAAAGACATAATTGATAACTATTAGAGCAGGAACTTAACAGCCCCCACCACCCTCTTGCTTGCCTCCTTCAGAGTCCCCTCTTACCTTCCACTTTATTCTACATTTTGCTAAAAAGTATAATTTGATTGGACTGCCATTTTTATTTCCAGCCTTAACTGAGACTTCCAAAGAACACAGTTTCAATGAAAAATTTGGTTAAAAAATGTATAATTTGTTGGTAAATAGGAACACAAATTATAAAAGAGCCATCAAGACCAGAGACCTCTGGCCACCAAGTGAGGACAATTAGGAAGACAGCTGCTATTAAACATCTCCAGCGAATTAAAATAATATTAACAACTACTTTTCATATGACTACTTAGTAGTTTGTAAATAAATTGTTATGTTATCTTATTTTAGGCTTACAATTCTCCAACGTTGCTATTATAATTATTTCCATTTTGCAGATGAGAAAACTGACCATCAGCAAGGCTAAGAATTGCTCAAGCCAGTCTGAAATGGTAGTAGGAATAAAACTGAGACCTGAGCCCGGATCTTTCCATTCCAAATCTAGGTCCCTTCCTCTTTTTTTTCAACAAGTTGTCTAATGGTGTCTATGGCTTGCATGTAAAAATCACCTTGAATTCTGTATCAAGTAACAAATAGTATCCAGTTTGTCACAATCTCTGCTTTCCTGGCAGCATAGAATCTAATTCCCGAAATCAAGCTGTCATTCTCTAGCCGTGTGTGACAACGAACAGACTTCCAGACTGTAGTGCCTAAAAAGGGAAAAGCAAAGTGTCCATTCTCAAAGGCCATATTAATCCAGCGCACCAACTGTGTGCCTTAGTCTAGGTGTGCACTAAAAACTGACATTCGTCTATACACCCACATCTTCTTATAGCTCATAACATTACTAAATCAAAGGTGCTTGGATACATTTGCTTTTAAGCTCATTTTCTGTCATCCCCATTGACTCCTAAGCCCAATAACTCAGAATTCTGTATGATACAAAGTAGAATTCTATAGATGAAAATGATAGGGCAGCTAGATGACCCTTTTGCTTAGAGTAGGGGAGTGACACTGACTTCTCTCTTGTATACTACCCTATTGAGGACGCTCAAATCACCCCATTTTTTAAGGGAAAAAAGCAAAGAAATGGAAGGAAAGTACACCAATGTGAAGTGATCACTTCAGGCAAAATCACAGACTTCTCTGTTTTCATTTTGGGGTTTTCCAATATGAAAAGGGCACAGGTTGAGGCCTGAACTTAAATGTCAGCTCTAAACTGCCTTCCAACTGTCTGAAGCTAATTTTCTTTATTTAGAAAATGGGGATAATATCACATTTCATGGATGTTTGTAGGATTAAATGAAATAATACATAACGTGTCTGGTCTAAGGTTTGGCCTATAGCAGAGAGGCAACAAATGCCCCACTTTTCATAGCATGTTGTTTCTGAGATCTTTCTGTAAGTATGAACTTATTCTCCCTTTGAGGAAACTAAAAGTCTCTTGATTTTTCTTTTGTGGAAAAGCAGCGTCTTTACCTGAAAATGGCTTCTTCTACTTTAGTGTGTTTCCCAGCTCTCTTCAAAGCAGGTAATGATTTGTAAAATGCTTAAATGTACCAGAGGAGCTACCATTTTAACAAATTGGTTTATAATGCAAATAATCCAAAGCGCTTGCCTGGCATATCTGGACCTTTTACACTTCAGGTCTCATTGAGAAGACTTTACCTCCTCTTTATGGAAAATATTAACCAGATCAGTCCTTGAACTCTAAAAAAGTAGGTTTTACAAGAATTCAAGAGTGCATTTCGAAAGTTGAATGTAATACAAAGAACCAGTGTTTGAACTGGACTGAAAAACGGAGGTAGAAACCTGAGCATTTTCTATTTTCTATGGCTTTGTGCTTTCTGACCCTGGAAATGCCAGATGAAATTTTAGATTTGAATGAAGCAAATTATCTTGTGATATGGTTTGGCTGTGTCCCCACCCAAATCTCATCTTGAATTTAGTTCCCAAAATCCCCACATGTCATAGGAGGGACCCAGATTTAATCACGGGGGCAGTTACACTCGTGTTGTTCTCATGATACTGAGTTATCACAAGATCTGATGGTTTTATAGGAGGCTTTCCCCTTTTTGCTTGGCACTTCTTCTTGCTGCTGCCATGTGAAGAATTACATGTTTGCTTTCTTTTCCACCATGATTGTAAGTTTCCTGCGCCACCCCCCGTCCCCAGCTATGCTCAACTGTGAGTAAATTAAACCTCTTTCCTTTATAAATTACCCAGTCTCAGATATGTCTTTATTAGCAGGGTGAGAACAAATTAACACATCTTGCTTACCTAATTTTACCCTTTTGCCATAAGAACGTCATCCCTTGAAATTTAAAAGCAATATAATGGTCACTTCAAGTTCAGGCCAATTCTGTGATTTCTCTTGCATAGTTCACTACATAAGAAATGTAGTTCTGAGCTTGCCTTAAAAAGTTCCAATGAGACATTAGAAACTGAGTACTTTTCTCTTGAAGATGGATACATTGCAATGCTGAAAGGTTGAACTCTACCTAAGGTGAAATATCTAGAGGATTATGGATAATGTAATAATAACTTAAATTTCTCAGGTTATTCTAAAACACTGCACTGCCTTTACAGACCCATAACTTTGGAAAAATTATTTTATTTTTATATGGATCATTCCTTTCTTTCTCTTTCCCTCTCTTGGCCAGACTCATTGATGCTCTTAACATCCTGACCTCATATTCCCAGTGTTGTTTAGCTAAAAAAAAGTTGACATTGGCTAGGATATAGGATTTACTTATAAGATACATAAAGTTCTAAGTTTTGGAAAAATTCCCACAATAATTATTATCTCAGTACAGTTGTCCAAAAAAAGGGAGGAGAGAAGGACAATGCAATGAGATTGTCAACAAAGCAAAGGCTATGTTTATGTTTGTACACAAAACAAGGAAATCTAGAAAACTCAGCATACATTTTTGGAGAGATTGGGATTTGGGGCTTTTTCATTTTTGCAGTTGTTTTCTGAAGGGAAATGGAGCAGTGGATTAGCTGGTTCATTGTCTGAAACTTCTTGAGATGTAGTGTGTAGTAAAATCTTGACCAATGCCCATGGAATGCCTGCCTACCAAGCACAGTCTTCATTTAAGAACTTCACATATATCACATCTTTAGTCCTCACAAGGATATAGGTATCATTATCCCCACTTTACAGAAAAAAAAATGGAGGTAAAAAGAGGTTAAGTAACCTGCCTGTTATGAACTGAATTGTGTTCCCTCAAAATTCACATGTTGAAGCCCTAACCTCCACTACATTTGGAGATAAAAACTTTAAGAAGGTAATTAATGGCCAGGTGTGGTGGCTTACACCTGTAATCCCAGCACTTTGGGAGGCCGAGGCAGGTGGATCCCAAGGTCAGGAGTTTGAGACCAGCCTGGCCGACATGGTGAAACCCTGTCTCTACTAAAAATACAAAAATTAGTGGGGTGTGGTGGTACACATCTGTAATCCCAGCTACTCGGGAGGCTAAGGCAGGAGAATCACCTGAACCCAGGAGGCAGGGGTTGCAGTGAGCTGAGATCGCACCACTGCATGCCAGCCTGGGCAACAGAGCAAGACTCTGCCTCAAAAAAAAAAAAGGGTAATTAATGTTGAATTAGGTAGTAAAGGTACACGCTACTCCAATAGGACTAATGTCCATATAAGATGAAGAGACACCAGGAATGCAAAAACACAGAGAAAAGACTCTGTAAACACACAGTAAGAAGACAGTCATCTTCAAGCCTCCCCAGAAACCAACTCTGCTGGCCCTAGATCTTGGACTTTCAGCTCCCAGAACTATAAAATAATAAACTTCTGTTGTTTGAGCAAGCCAGTTTGTGGTATTCTTCCATTGAAGCCTACCAGACAAATACACTGCCCAAGGTCAAGAGCAGTGCTGGAAATCAAATCTAGGTACTTGAATCTAGAGTTTATTCTTAAACCACTTCACAATGCTGCGTCTGTAGAATCTGGTCTCTGGACAGCGAGTAATTAGATCTTTAGCTCCAACTCTAGTTCAACTCTCATCTTACGGCTATGGGACCCTGAGCATTTTGTTTAACTTCTCTATGCCTCATCTGTAAAATGGGAGAAAAATAATCTCTACTGGCAAGGACCAAATGAGACAACTATATGTAAATACTCTGCAAATTGTTAACTCATAATATAAATGGCCCTGTATTATAAAGGATAATAGCCTCAAAATGATTTATCTAACATTGAGTCATTTCTCAGAGGCCAGCTCACAGAATCTCAGAGATTTCTGGTGAAATGTCTAATGAGAAACCAGGTTGAAATGGGGCCAGGTGGGGGAGTGGGTAGAAGAGCAGGATTCAGAAGTGGGAATGTGTACCTGAAACATAATCCTGTATTATCTTTCTCAACTGTGACATTCCACTTTAGTATCCTTGAAATACAATTCTGGCTAAAACAGTGAGACTATTTATTACAGATCCAACTTAATTCAATGTATTAAATTAAATTTAATTAATTAATTAAGCCCTGCTGTGGCCATGTGCTAGGTGCCATGGGGGATAAAATGTAAACCACAATCACTGTCTTCAAAAAGCTTATAATCTAGACTGTCCAGGGGAAAAAAAAAGCTGAAAATTTCCAGGAATAGAAAGCTTATAATTTTAAAGGATCAAAAACTATAAAAAGGAATGCAGCATAGTCAGAAAAAAAAAAGACTCAGGACTTAGAGAAAGACTCAGGTTTCAGTTCTTTGCCCCCATATTCCCTCCCACCTGCATCACTCTCCATGTGCCTGCCCTGACCAGCCACCATCACCTTTGAACTCTTATCCTTTGGTGCTCAGAAAGCCTTCCCTGACTGTTTTGACTTGGTCAAATCTCTATTATATAATCCTACCATAACCATGAACCTTTCATAAGGAGTACTTTTAAGAGGTGAATTTTTACATTTATTGTGTAGTGATCTGATTAACTACATGAGGTCAAGAACCCTGGTTTTATTAATCACATGCACTCATACACTTGCCCCTGAGCTAGCACTGTTGGTTGGCATACAACCTGTGCTCATCAAATGTATGAAAAAGAGACAGAAGGAAGGAAATCCTGGCTTTGATACTGACTGGGCTGTAAAGTCACTTGGTCTCTCTGTATCTTCATCTGTAAAATGGAGATGATAATGCCCATTTTCCAATGGAGATGATAATGCCCATTTTCCAGGGTTGTTATGAGAATTAATTAAATATTCAATGACATACTGTATTATAAACTGTAAAGTGAATAATATTTTGATATAAGGTAAAAAGCACTACAGCAGTCACAAATGAAAACACAGAGCTAATGCAGGACAGGTGATTAACTCCCTCCCTTCTGAACTGGGGCAAAGAATGAATCAATGAAGACTTAATAGAGAAAGGGATATGTGGCTGAGGAACGAGGAGACTTTAATAAGTAGAGACAACACCTACTTTCTACATTTACTTGAGAAAGAGAAAGCATGTGTGTGTTGACTCCCCACAAGAATATCACTCTGTAAGGACAAGGATTTCCATCTGTTTTGTTCCTAGTTATATTCCCAGTGCCTATACCAGTGTCTGGTGCATGGTTGGTGGGTAGTAAATATTAACTGGATGAAAACGTAAGTGAATGAATGCATGCATGAATGGAGGGGAAAAGGAATTATGGAGGGGAGAAGGAATTATCAGAAGAAACTTTACGGGTAAAAGCATGCACAAAACAGTGTCTTGTTCCAGTGGAAAGTGGTCCTGGTATGGGAAGCATGGGCTGTGACAGACCAAGGGGCAGAGGAGGAGTGGGGAAGAGAGGAGGTAAGGGACCCTGTGAACACAGATGCCGCCGCCTGACAAGAATACTGGTGGACTGACAGACTTTAAGATGCCATTTGCATGGCTGATTTACGAGTTTCTTCGTTTTTGAACTAACCCTCCTAGCCCTGACATCTTTAATTGAAACTGAAGTGAAAATGCCCCCCATTAAAATATCAAACTGAAGTGCCTTGAGTCAGGCCACATTGTTAATCATCATGAAGTTCTCCTCTGCACATCATGGGTCTTTGACAACATATAACCTACAATGACAATGAAGAGAAAAATATGTTTGTAATTACAATAAAGACGGAAGCTAGGAAAATCATCAGGAGCATCTGAATTCAAAACAACGAATATAAATCATGTCATTTGCACAGAAATGTGGCATTGCTACGGATATTGGTTAAAATTCAGAAGTAGATGAATAATGAACAGAATGCCACTTGAAAATTATAAAATAAAAACCTAATACTCTTATCTTTTGAAAAAATCTCTCAGAGTACCTATTAGGAGAAGAACTGAAAATAAACTGTGTACTGAAGACTTTTAGTCAGTACATCATAGTCTTTTTTTTTAATGTCAAGAAATGACTGCCTAATCAGTATCTGTGATAATGATCTGTAATCTTACCAGCTTGAGACTGACGATAAATAGCAAGCACTGATTTTTTAATAACATGAAGAAGAGATATACAACACATTTTCAGGTAGGAATCATCCAGTCCTCCTTAGTGGGAAGACATTATAGTCCAGCTATTGTAATATAATTCTAATAAAATCTTTTTTAAGGTGTCATTTTAATGCAAATAACTAGCAGCAAACTTTTAAACTATTGGTGCCCAAAGCTTATTTTTATCTAAGTCTCAGATAGGAAGAATGTTTGAAATAATTGAGTTCTTCTCTAATTACATAAAGACTAATTTAGAACCTCATTTATTTGGAGAGTCTCTGGCATAGCAAATCTATTTAAAATGACATACAAGAGCAGGTAATTAAAAATTAAAGTTGAAATCAAGATGGAAAAGGCAAGATTGAAGCTGGCTTAGACTGCTCTGATTAGCTGTGGAGGGGCAGTGAAATTCTTCAGGGGCTTGATAGACTGTCAAAGATGCAAAGGAAGAGGCAGGATGATGGAATGCAGCTCCCAGGGGCACCAAAGCTTTTTTGAGTCTTTCCAGTATATGTCCACTTGCAAAGCTAGCTACATGCAACTAGGAGAGATCACCTGGCTGAGTATGGTTGAGATCTGGAGATTCCGAGTCAAAAAAAAAAACCTTTCCCCAGGTCTGTTGTCCCAGAAGGGAATGCCAGGCTCATGGGCAATTAGGAAAAGGTACATCATCCAGATAAGCAAGACCATTAGACATGGGAGCACCTTGTGCATAGCAAGCTCTTTTGCATAGAACACTTTTAGAATGGCTTGAGCAATGGCACACGTGCACACACACATGTACACACACAATTAAAGTGGTCTTTGATAATGCATTTTACAGTTTGCAAATGCCTTTTAGGTACACAATTGCACTTTGTTCTCACACTAGCCCTGTTTTACAAGTGGTGAAATTGAGATCCTGAAAAGTTATGTAACAAACCTAAAGTGCTAGGACAAGAAATCAAAACTTTTGACTCCAAATCCCCAAACACATCATCTCCTCATTTAGTAACGCCCTTTTTGTTATTCGCTCTTAGTGGATTTTTTTCTCTTTTCTCCCTCTTCATTTTCCCGTTACCTATTTTCCTCCCTTCCTTTTCCATTTCCTTGCCCATTTCCTCCCCCATTTCCTCTTATTCTTGTCTGTGCCATGACTCTGCCAGCAACTCAGAGAGCACAGCTCAGCTGACCAGATCATCTCAGATCTGAAGAGATTGCTGATGCACTCTGAAAGGCAGAACACAGTTCTGTTTCTACCACAACAAAAGCATTACCCTCTAAGAACTAGTTGAGGACATATGGATGTACTTGTAGAGTACAGTTAAATTAGCTTCATGCCAGAAAATAAAAATCTGATTGATTCTTAAGTTCATGTGGAGGGGTTGGCCTATAAAAGGGCCCAAGATGGAGTCTTCCACAGATACTCATCCCTCTGCTCTGAGCCCCAGAAAGCAAACTTTACCCCTGCCCTCGAAAGGCAATCAGGCTATGTATGAGAGGGTCACTCATAACACTTTACTAAATCTGGATTCTTCTCCCTCAGATTATAAATATATACCATCTGAATTGTAAATCAAATGTCTAGGTCTCTATTTCTCTCCTAAGGACCAAGTGAACAAGTGAGCTCACAAATGGAAGTGAAAACTAGTTACAGCAGCTTTTCTCCAAGTGTGGCCCCTTACAAGAATCTTTAGCATCACTTGAGAACCTGTTAAAATGCAAATTCGTGAGTCCCAATCCCCAAATCTAATAAACTAGAATTTCTGGGACTGGGACCCAGCAAGCTGTTCTGATAGTCTCTCTAGATTATTCTGATGCCAAATGAAGTTTGGGAACCCTGGTTTAAATACAGTTCAATGGAAAAGCCCTTGACTAGGAGCTAGGACTCATGGGACTTAGAACAAGCATTTGTTCTAGGCCTGGGAACCGAAACCTTTTATCATTTGTAAAACCAGTCTTTTAACGATGTTAACTATCCTCAAGTGTGTTGACTTAGAATCTACACTGAATAAATTCGAAGAAGAACAAGGAGTAGAGGTGAGTTAGCTGCAATCACCCTCTAAAAGCAGCTGACAATCTCCCTAGTTTTTAAAGTTGTGAGTTTAATATAGTGTGTGTATTTTGTGTGTGTATTTTATTCATCCATCGCTGAGTCATTACTACTTTACAGACCTCTGCCAGTAGTAATCAGCATCTCAGGTGGTGACCACGATGTGATCAATGCCACAGCTGGTGCCCCATGTGAGGAGACCAATGTGATCGACGCTGCAAACTGGGGGTGCAGCAATTAACAAGTCAGAAATGGTCACTTCCTTTGAGAAGCTGACAGTCCTGCAGGAATGATGCACATTGTCTAAGTGCTATGAGCGCTGGGAGGAATTGGTATGGAAGCAAACACAGGGAAACTCACCCAAAGCCAGGGTCTTGTATTAACAGAGAGAGGCAATGACCTCAAGGGCAAGATGACTGCATTGTTTACCTTAGTGTAGCTGCAGAATGCAACATGCTCCCATCAATAAGCTGGGAAAAAGAGCATCCTCCTCAGAGGGATGCTCCCGACCCCTCGCCTTCTTTTCCTCCGGAGTCACTCCAGTGCAGGGAGTAGGATATATTAGGATTCGAGAGGAAGGGTCAGTGTGAATTTAGTAGCCTAAAGCCTGACTTGACTACTTCACATCACCTATTATTTTTAGCTATTAACACGGTTGTTCCCTGCTCTAGCATTCACAAAACTCACAACTTTAAAAGAATATCTTGTGAAATAGCTCTTCTTAAACCTCACCATCCACAACTTTTTAATTTAACCTTTATTTTAAGGTCAGGGGTACATGGGCAGGTTTTTTATATAGGTAAACTTGCTTCATGGGAGTTTGTTGTACAGATTATTTTGTCACCCATGTATTAAGCTTAGTACCCATTAATTGTTTTTCCAGATCCTTTCCCTGCTCCCACCCTCCATCTTCTGACAGATGTGTGTTGTTCCCTTCTATATGTCCATGAGCTATCATTTAGCTCCCACTTATAAGTGACAACACACAGTGTTTGATTTTCTGTTCCTGCATTAGTTTGCTAAGGATAATGGCCTCAGATCCATCCATGTCCCTGAAAAGAACATACACAAATTATTGAATTCCTGCTACATGCAAGGCTGTGATGAAACCTAAGATTGGAGCCTCCACCTGCTACCTGTCTTGTGCACATCTCCCCCCAGCCATCCCACAACACATTGTCCAGAAAAAAAGGGGGGCACCGGCTACATAACCAGGTACACACTTACTGTTGTCCTCAGCAACACAGTGTCTGCTTCATGCAAAGAACATGGGACACAGTGTGCCCATACGTGCCACGCTGGTCTCCAGTAAAACACCAGGGGGAGGATTCCAAATGAGAAGATGGATCCGGCAAGGCAGAGAGTTTTCCGGCAGACTTGAGTCCGATAGCCAAATATTTCCTGGGACAGAATCAAAATGACCCAAATATTGGTTAAGCACAATAAACAATCAATGAGCAAATACTGATGTTAGTGATGGAAATGGGAGCAGAGAGTGAAGCAGTTGAGGAGGGTGAGGAGAGGGCAGGGTGAAGGATGGAGAGAGTAAAGAAGGATTCTTGACAAAGAAGTGTAAGACATGATTCCAGGAAGCAAGGAAGTCACAGTCTAACTAGAACTTCAGTTTCTGTAATTTGAGCACCTAACTACATTGTGCCAAGCACTATGCTAAGTGTTTAGACATATCGTCTTGTTTAAGCCTCCCAATCATCCCTATCCCTATATTTTCCCTGAAGTGAGATAATCATCCTCATTTCATATATGGTGGGACTGAGCTTAGAGGGGCAGAATGAGATGACTTGCCCAAAGCCACACAGCTAGAATGTTCCACTGCTAAGATTCCAACCCAGGTCTGTCAGCCTGCTAGCCAATGGCAGTACCAAGAGATTCCCTTGGCTGGGATTGGCAGTCACAGGGGAGGAAGAGAAAAGAACCAGGCCTTGAGTTCTGAGTGAGGGATTGGGTGAAAGTATTTGACCGTAAGAGGATTGACAAGTAAATGCCAACTTGCCCTTGGGAGTTTGGGGTAGAGTTGTGCCTTCCCGCATTCCTTCCTCATTCAGTAACAAAAATAATTTTATGTCTAGGGGAAAACACCATAGAGACTATTTGGTTTACTTCAACTCATTCTACTGGACACTGATGCATCATGAGAGGATATTATTAGACCCCAGACGATATGAACTAGAGAAGATAAGAATCTCACTTCTAATACATGTATAATCTGGACAAATATCTTCCTTCCAAGGAAATCCTGAGATAGAATAGAAAACTGCCCCTGAAGTTTATGGTCTTAGTCCTACAGCTTTATCCCATGAAGTCATGGGTATACTTCATACTGGTTATGAGGGCTAAAATTGAGAGGTAGTAGAGTGTCCTGGTTAAAAGTACATTCTGTGAACCAAGACTCTTTGGGTTCAGAGACTAGCTCTGCCACTTACTAGGTGTGTGATTTTCAGTAAGTTATTTAACCTCTTTATTCCTCAGTTTGTCTTCCACAAAATGGGATAGTAACTGTACCCATCTAACAGGGTTACTGTCTTATGTAAGCATTTACTACGGCTGTTGCTGCTGTTACTTGATCACATGTCCCTGCAATAGACCTGAAATTCTATCCCCCAGTTTATTGGCAGTTAGGTACAAGAGTTCCTAGTGTCAACAGTTCTGCTTTTGCTAGAATTGTCTCTTAGGATAACAAGGGAGCTGGAACATAAAACTTTAAATCTATCAACTTCTCTATTTCACCTGGTAAAGATTACATTGCCGGGAAAGGTTCTGTGATGCTTGACTGAAGGCTGCTTCTGTGTGTAAACATTAGGTTCCTTCCAACACGTACAGGTGCTGAATGGCTTTCTTAGGCATTGTCCACATTTGACATAACTGTGATAAAATGTTCTCATTAACTTAGAAATATAAGCTCTGAACTAATTTTGCAAAGTAGAATGTATGTTCTGACATGGATACCCTTCTGCTCCAAGCTCAAGCTATGGCTCTGTCCCCTCATCACACTGGCAGCAATGCTCTCTTACTCCCACACTCAGCAGTGCCCCAATCTTAATTTCCCTACTTGTCCTGAGTCCAGCTACCATTCTTTCCCATGTGCTTTTTCTATGTTTCAACACTTTGGCGTAGATCAATTTCTACCTTCCAACCCAGCCATTTTTTCACCTTTTTAAAATATTATGTTTAAAAGTTTCCTTATATTGCCAGTCAGTTGAGCCCCCATGTAATGTAAAGTAAATCCGCCTGAGTTACTCTGTTCTATGACAAAAACCTCTCTGTTACTATGCATTCTTTTATGGGCTGTGCAGTGAGGGATCTCTATATAGTTTCTAAAGTGTCTTTGTGTTCATTATCAAGATAAAGCAAACAGAAATTATCTTAATTCTCCATTACGAAAACTATAAAGTTACTATATTATCTTTAATAGTAATAATAGTGATTATTAACAACTAATTATTGATAACAGTGCTAGCAACTAACATTTATTGGGCACTTAAAAGCCTTTCACTAAGCACGTGATACATATTTTCCCATTTAGTTGAAAAAGATTAAATTAGTTTCCCAAGCCAACAAAGCTCATAACTAACTCAAAACTGGGTCTCCAGTCTAGACCTCTGCAGCACAAGGAAGATAATGTGGACTGGCGCTATTTCTGCTCCAAGGCTCTTCTTTATTCTTTTATTTCAGTTCTACTTAACACATGTTTCTTACATGTCCACAAAATGGCAGGCATGTGCTAGATAAATGAGACTGTATCTCTGGTCTCAAGGAACTCATTAGTTTAGTGGAGAAGAGAGACACACAAACAGCTAAGATTAAACAAGGTTAGATCAATAAAGGTTTACATAGAGAGATAACCATATAAATTTTCACCTCAATGGGTTGCTATTAATAATAACACTGGGACAGCAGAAGCAGATGCGTGTGAAGAGAATGCTTCACTGTAATTTCCAGGCACTATGACCAATTGTTTTAGAATGCATTTCAATGGATTTACCTCGCTGCTCACCCAACCCAAACACCTATTAAAATTCTTGCCTCTGTACAGTTTCTTCTTTGCCACTCTTTAGTACTAAAGACGTTTCTCTAAGTTTCTTCTAAGTTAATTTGACTTCTAGATTCAGGTAAAAAATTCTCAACGTGAATGGCCTAATCTAGAAATCTTAAACAGGAGGCTCAAAAGGAATGACCTACAGTCTCGTTTCTTCTTTACTTATTAAGGATTTCTTAAGACTTTAAATTGATCCCCAGTTATTTTCACACAAAAATTATGATTTGTACTTTTTTCTTAAAAGAAACTAGAAATCTGACAATATTGTCCCCACATTCTCACACTGCAAGAATCAGCTGGATTCCCAAGCAAGCCAAGGGAACCCTCCTTAGTTATACCGGAGTGTTGCTCTAAGAGCTCCCTGCTTTTAGTCTGGTGGCCAACACACCACCACTTAATTGCTCGTGACCATAACACATTGCTTAAGTTTCTGTAGAAAGGATGAAATAGTGTCAACAAGCTATGTTTAACTATTGCTTATCGCAGCGAGTTGAACTGTACTAAGTTGAAGCGAATTGCATTGCAAGGGACTATTAACGGATATTGGGTTTAAAATTGCAAAAATCAGCACAGTGCTGTTATTATCATCCCATAGCAATTCACGTCCTACATTTATGGAGTGCTTTCTATGTCCCTGAGTATGCTGGAGGGAACAGTCCTTGTTACCCTGCCCTCCACCCACTCTTACCTCCCACAAAGACAGATCAGTTAGCTTTAAAAAAAAAAAAAAAAACCTATTGGGAAAATGTCAACAGATTATTACACAAATAATAATTAAGCTCATGGCAGGCTATCATGGCAGGCTATGTGCAGTATGGAATAGCACACTGTCCCTTTCTGTATCCCTTCCCTACCCACATATTCTTCTTCCTCTGTCCATGTGCATCCAGGTCCATTGCATCTCTAAGGGCTTAAACTTTGGCTTCCAGGTGTCCAGGCCTTCTTTCCTTGCAGAGCTTCTATGCTCAAGGAGCCAAATTCTGCTCCTCAGAGCAATGTTTTAAACCATCTCAACTAACAGAACCTTCTCAGTATCTGTAGACCCTCTCTCCAAAGAAATACATACTTAACACACAAACATCTTCACAGATATTTAGGGAGGATCCCAGGGCCTAGAAAAGGTCCTGCTCTAGAGGTTTCATGAGATTGAATCAGGACTTGTCTTCCAGAGCTTACCCTCAGTACTTTAACTTAAGGCCTGACACCAGGTAAGCACTTAATGAATGTAGAAATACGAAGACACAAGTGCATGGAAATGCAGATTAGACACCAATGGTAGCAAAACAGTCTGTCCCCAAAGGAGCGCCATAGGGCAATGTCACCACCTAGGGCCCTACCAGTCCTGAGAGTGGCTCTCAGCTTCCCAGTCCCGGAAACTACCAGCAGAACCATCTCTCATAGGGAATATTCCAGTTAAGCAGATCTCAGAGACTGGGAATAACAAGAGAGTGAGATGTATGCCGCTGTCACACTAACCAGACAAATACATGGGTTGTTATGAAGAGTAAATTCTCTCCCCAGTGATACCATCTCCACAGTCATGGCTGACCTGCTAGCAGAGTCTTGTGCAAGCACAGTACTTAAAACAGGCTCTGGAGTCTTCTTTGACCATCTCCCACCCTGACTGGCACATGTCTTTATTAAAAACATTAATTTCTTTAATCAAATTACAGTCAAATCTTGTTGGCCTAAAAGCCATTTAGTCTCTTTAAGAGAATTTTGCATTTCTTTACAGGCTTTGTAAAATACTTGAAAGATTTTAAAGTTTTCATTTTTAAAAGTTTACTTCCATGAAGATAATCCCTTTTCCCTTATTTCTGAATTTGGGGTGTTAAGTGTATGCTTCACTGTAATTTCCAGGCACTACAACCAATTGTTTTAAATGAACACATTTAAATGGATTTACCTTGCTGCTTGGCTAACGTGAACACCTATTAAAATTCCTGCCTCTGTATGGTTTCTTCTTTGCCACTCTTTAGTACTAAAGGAAGTTTTTCTAAGTTTCCTTCAAGTTAACTTGACTACTAGATTCGGGTGAAAAATTCTCAACATGAATGACCTAATCTAGAAAACTTAAAGTGGAGGCTCAGAAGGAATGGCCTGCAGACTCGTTTCTCATTTACCTGTTAAATATTTCTAGAAACTTTAAGCTGGTCCCCCAGTTATTTTCACATAAAAATTATGATTTCTACTTTTTCTTAAAAGAAATTAAAATGGTAACAATATTGCCTCCACCTTCTTGCACTGCAAGAATCAGTTGGAGAGCAAAAAAGACATGCATAAAATCACCCAGGAAATAACCCAGATGCCCTCCAGTGAGTCAGATGTACTGTGGTGTGTCCAAATAATGAGATTTAAATGAAATCAAATGAATTCATTTGATTTCAAATGAAATGAATGAGCTCCAGCAACACACATCAGTATGATGTTCCTAGTAATAGAATAAGATGCGAAAAAAAGTCAGTGTAAAGGATTGTAACAGCATCATAATCTTTTTATAAGGTTAAAAACAACTAACAATTCAATTATTTGAGGATATATCTAGAAGAAAGGAAACTATATAGGAAGGAAAGCAAGGGAATGATGAACACGGATTCATTGGCAAGGGAATGACGAACATGTACAATGGCTTTCTCTGCTGAGGAAAGGCAGAGGAATGAGAGACCACACTGTTTCCTGCAGATTGCTGTCAAAATCCTAGCTTTTGTTTGTGGTGATGGGTTCAGCACATTATTATAAAGAACTAATTAAGTAGCTAACCAAATTAATGCAACACAACATGGGCAAATAATATGAGTACGTCATGAACTAAAGATTACGGACAATCTAATGGTGAATACCTCAAGTCTTAGGGGAACAAAAGAAAAAAGAACCGGCCAGAGCGAGTACCAGATACCCCTCTAAATGAGCAGGTGACCTCTTATTTTCTGTTTCCTGCCTTGCTTACCTTTTCCCCCAACACTGAGGGTATATGTTAGGTTCCATCTCACATCTCATGCCAGACCTGTTCATTGGAGCTACAGCATCACCCTGTAAACTAGTGGTTCTCAACCAAGGGTGAGTTTGTCTCCCAGAGTACGTTTGGCAATGTCTGGAAATATTTTTTGGTCACTCAATTCTCAATTGGGTGAGTTACTTCTGGCCTCTCGTGGGTAGAGGCAGAATGCTGCTAAACATTCCACAATGCAGAGGACACTCCCCCACCCCCACCCTCTACAACAAAAAAAATTGTCTGGCCCAAAATAGTGCCATGATTGATAAAACCTGCTTTAGGCATTTTAGTTTCCTTCCACCTAACCTAGGCAGATCTCTGGGTCCTAGTGCCTAGGATGACATCTTCAGCACCCAAAGAACTAAAAAATTTTGATTTTGAAATCCATGGTAAAAGAGGATTGACACTTAATACTAAATGACCAACTAAGTCGGTGGTAGTTGCAACGCAGCCCAACAAATCATTTCACAGATAAGGAAACTCTGCTAAGAGAGAAAGCCGATTGCCCACGTGATCTACCACCTGCCTTCCTCTCCAACTTCGTCTTCAACCACTCTCCCTCTATATCGCTCCGTATGAATCATGAGGACTCTTTCCATTTTGTTGAATTCACCAAGCTCTTTCCTGCCTCATGGTCTTCCCATGGCTTGATATTTGTCATCCTTTAAGTCTCCTCTAAATGTTTTCTTTTCAGAGATGTCTCAGCCAACCATCCTATATAATTAAGCCCCTAATCTTATGTGCCCCTTATAATACCTTTGTAGAATTTTCACAATTTGCAATTTGTATTTTTTGATTAATTTTCTGTTTCCTCCTTTCTGCCCCCTACAACCTAGTATGTGATAGTAGGATCAATTCAAGCTTTTTCTTCTAACATTGTTTACCCAGCATCACATACATTATCTGCAGGTGGGTGGGCACTCAATAAAAATTTGCTGAATCAATAAATACATAAATGAGTGGCTATATTAAAAGGAAGGAGACAGGAAGGAGGTAACGGTAGGAAAGGGAGGGAGGAAGGGATGAAGGGCGTGAAAGAAGGAGGGAAGGGAAATTAATAAACCCTTACTCTCCTTGTTCCTAGCCCAACAAATTTAGCTGTATTCTCTTCTTGGACACTAAAAATAAAATCAGCCCACTGAGGGGAGAGAGGAGGAAACACAGCAACTCTCAGATGCTGCACTGTGACTTTGGTCATTATGAAATGTTAAACTAGTCACATCATTTGCATTACATCAAGTTAATCTCTAAGTTTAGGTTTCTTGAATGAGTGCTGGGATTTTTGCTTTTTCTTTCTCTTTCTAGTCTGTCTCCAAGAGTTGAAAAGATGTTAAAGGTAAGACTGAGTTTTACAAACTCTCTGCCTTCAACAGAGCCAAACCAAGGGCCTGCCCTGGAAGGGACAAATTAGTTAGGTATCTGCTGTCCAGGCTCCTGCTCTAGACCAAAATGTGTGTTCACAATTACTTTGGTGTGAATTGTGCTGACTTCTCAATCTTGTACATCACTTTGCAAATATATATATATATATAATCTCCAGCAATGACTGCTGGCATGCAGCTGGGTCCCAGTTTCCATTGACAATGTTTACATCCATTTAGTGGTTACAGGAGTGGCCCTTGAGGGGATCCTTAGGACTGAAGGGAACTGGCCACCGCTGGCAGATAGTTGGAATGGTACTTAATCAAATTCTATTCCCAGCTTTGGAATGTCACCTCTCTGGTCACTGACTCCCAGTTTCTCTCACCACAGTTTCTTTCTCATGATTACTATGGGAAACAATAGAATAACACTGGGCCCAGGTGTCAGGCTCCAGAACCAAGGCAAAGATCACAAAAACGCTTCTGTGCTGCACCTCCAGCATAAACTCTTTAAAGTGCCTTTGCTTCAGTGTTCAATTCAAATTGCCTACTATGTCTAAGACAATGGGTAAGGTACGTCTGCTAGAGATAAATCTTCCACCCTCAAGGAGCAGACAAAAGAGATGATGAATTTTAAAGTAACTGTAATTCAGGGTAGAAAGTATTAAATGCCATATGAAAAGAACAAGGGAAAAAATTAGTTTCAAATGATGAAGATCTCCCACTGAGACAATTAATAGAAAAATTTTCCAAAAGAATTATAATTTGCAATTGACTTGGAGAGAATTGGTAGAATTGTGATACCTGGGAAAGGAGAGTAGGAAAGGGCACTCCAAGTGGAGGAATTAGCCTTCAGCAAAGGTAAACTCTCAAAACATGGAATATATTTAAGGACAAAATGTCAGGTTATTGCATTACAGGAACTCAGTGAACTCTAATGTTATAATTAACCTACTCGTGTATGGTTAGATAATACACCTTTGGTTGGGACTTTAAAATTCTAAAATGTGTACACTACTCTAGCTATGGCTGTCGGAAACCAAGTTTGCTGAACCCTTAAAAACTGCACATCCAGCTGAGCACAGTGGCTCATGCCCAGCACTTTGGGAGGCCAAGGCAGGTGGATCACCTGAGGTCAGGAGATTGAGACCAGCCTTGCCAACATAGTAAAACCCCATCTCTACTAAAAATACAAGAATTAACTGGGTGTGGTAGTGCACCCCTGTAATCCTAGCCACTTAGGAGGCTGAGGCAGGAGAATCATGTGAACCCAGGAGGCAGAGGTTGTAGTGAGCTGAGATTGTGCCCCTGCACTCCAGCCTGGGCCACAGAGTGAGAATCCGTCTAAAAAAAATAAATAAATAAAAATAATAAAGCTGCACCTCCATCTTTTCCCCTCCACCATCAGCAGGTGGACCCCTCACAATTACCCTAAAGTTAGCGTTCTCAGAGAAAGTTAGTGGTAGAGGCAACTGCCTATGACCATTTCAGCTGAGCGGCAGTCTGAGTATGGAAGTACGCTGAACAGATGTGTTTGGGGCTTTAGTTTCCTTTGATTAATCAGGGTTCCTTTTCTCAGCCCAGTATGCTGTCAGCTTCTGCCTGTGGAAACTCCTCGTCACACAGATTGACAGAAAAGCAACTTATCCCACCAATCAGTTTCAAGCAGGAAGGTAAGAGCCTGCCCTGTGGATAATTGCCCACACAAACTTGAGTTGAAGTTCATGAAAACTTACATTTTATGTATAGAATAACTTCTTATTATATTCCAGTCACCCTAAATATATATTTTGTTATATGCTGCTTTAATTCTCACAATCCTGTAAGGAAGGTAGTGTCAGCCATGGATCAAAATAAGTAAGGTAAGGTCTGGGGAGGTTAAGAAACATACCCACAGTCACCCAGCCAGCAGGTCAGAGAGCTAGGTCCTTCTTAATTGAAATGCTTTTCACCCAACAAGGCTGCCTGTCATGAAGACACTCCCTTCTCCTCCTTAGCTTTCTGATATTCTCATCCGGCAGGTGTAACAAGTGACAGTGCATGAACACTTGCTGATTGTCCACATTTGAGCTGATGGATGTGCTGCCCAGACAAGTTCTTAGCTTCCCCTTAAACAGGTTTTCACAAGTTGCAAACCCAAGAGTGAGAGGAAACAGGCAAGAGGGACTCCACCCAATAGCCAGACAGTGGTTACTCCAGGCATCATCCTAATCTTTTGGTCTGGTCATCTTGGGCAAGAGGCATTTTCTAGGCTCTCATGTGATGAGGAAATTAAAGATTCTCTTGCTGATGATGTCTTTAGTATAATAATAAATAAATATTTTGTGTTTGTCTCTAGTTTCTGGCATAGAGCAACTAAAACCCTTGGAATGTTCTAAATAACAGGAGTGTATTTTGCGATTCAAAATGAGCCCCTTTCAACCATATCTGAGTTCATCCTAATGAGGTGACCTTCAGCATGGGGGCTGGTGGTCAAAGGAAGCTACCATATCTTTAGATCATTGGAACTTTCAGTTCTACCCTCTGACCTCTTGGGAAAGGAAAGGGGCTACAGACTGAGTTCCATCACCAATGGCCAGTGATTTTTTAAAAAGCCCTAAATGACAGTATTCACAGAGCTTCAGCGTTGACAGACACAACCATGTGCCAGGAGGGTAGTGTACTCTCCCTCCATGGGGACAAAAGCTCCTGTGCTAGAGACTCTTCTAGGCCTCACCTATGTAGTGCTTCATCTGGTTATTCACTTATGTCCCTTAAGATAAGCCAGTAATAGTAAGTGCTATGGTTGGTCTTCACCAAACTCACATTAAAATTTGATCCCCAATATGGCTATGTTGGGAGGTGGAGCCTAGTGGTAGGGGTCTGGTGCAGGGGGTGCAGATCCAGTATGAATAGATCAGTGCCCTCCCACAGGGGTGAGTTCTGTCTCTCATTAGCTTCCACAAGAGCGGGTTGTTAAAATAGAATCTAGCATCCTCAGTTTCTCTTTCTTGCTTCTTCTCTTGCCATGTGATCTTTTTTCTCATGCCCACTTCCCTTCTGCTTTCCATCATCAGTCAAAGCAGCATGAAGCCCTCCTCAAATGTGGCTGCCCAACTTTGGACTTTCCAGTCACCAGAATCCTAAGCCAAATACACTTCTTTTCTTTATAAATTACCCAGCTTCAGATATCCTATTATAGCAATATGAAATGGACTAAGGCAATGAGTAAAGTGTTTTCCAAAGTTCTAACAGATTATTGAACCTGGAAGGGTGGAGGAATGGAAACCTCCCAATATTAGACACACTTTGTCTAATAGCCAAATTAGACAGAAGTGTGAGTAGCCTGGTGACCCATATTTATGACTGGCATTTGAATGAAGACAGTCTTATGGGATTGGGCCCTTAAATCTGTGGAGACTGACATTAACTCTAAGTAGTTAATGTCAGATTGAATTAAGTTGTAGGACACCGATTTGGTGTCCAGAGAACTGTTAATGTCAGGAAGAGAAAAACTCTACACATTTAGTGTCAGAAGTATTGTGAATAAAAACAGTATCTGAGAGGTGTAAGACATTAAGAGCACATAGAAGTCAGTATCTGGGAATACCAGCCTGTTTACTGCACAGTGTAAAGACCCAAACCGAGGTAGCACAGGAGAAAAGACAACATATTTGAAGACAAAGCCCTGGGGTTCAAATACTGGTTCTGCCACTTATTAATTTTATTATGTACAAGTCACTACCATATCTAAAAAATAAGAATACTAATGCCTACCTCACAAAACTGTTATGAGAATGAAATGGAATAACAGTTGTAAAAGTTTTTCGAATATAAGTGGTCACTATTTTGGAGAAAATTAGACTTCAGGATGATTAATAAACCCTCAGTGACAGGCAGATATGTTTGGCCCCTCCATATAAGTCAGATCTCAGCCTCTCTGACCACACAGTCTAAAATAGCAACCCAGTCACTCTCCTGTACATCATCCTATTTTAGATCTCTATGAGCCCTTATCATCTCTATCTGATATTTTCTTATTTGTTTATGTTTCTTCAATCTGTTAGAATGTAAGTGTCACAAGAGCAGAACAGCTTCAGTTTGTCTTGTTGATTGCTGAATCCCTGGCACATAGTAGGCCCACAGATATTTTTTGAGTGAATGAATGGCTCACCTTTTATTGTAAGGATTCCAATCTAAGGAAGTATATAAGTATATTAATAGACTAGTAAACAGAAAGTCTGAAAATTACAATCATAGAGTGCTGGCACCTGATATATGCTTAGCAAACATCTAGTGGAGCTCATCATTTTCCAGAGAAGAAAGCTGAAATCTTAAGATGATTCTCAAACAAGGACACATTGAAAGAAACCACAGGAAAAGCAATGATCTCCTCTCAAAATCATCCTTCTACTCTTTGACCAATGAAGAATACATTTTGACAACACATTTTATTCCCCAGTATTATTTCCCTTTATCCCTGGGTATTATTTATCACTTATTACAGGATTTTAGAAAATGAAAAATCTATTATGAACTAAGAGAGGAAAATATCAGAGATGATCTGATCATGGAACCTTTCTACAACATCTATAACAAATGCTTTCCTGGGTCCCACACCTCCAGCGAAGCAAACTACTTCCTGGGGAAGGCTGTTCTATTTTCAGATAATCCCACTAAAAATTACACTGTGTGCCAGATACTGGGTTAGAGCCCAGAATGTAGGACTGTAAGTTTCTTCCTCATCACCCACATGAATGCACACAAACACTTTTCTTTCAACCAGAACAATGCTGTGTCTATCTATTTTATATACTAATCTTCCATGAAAAGTTTGTGCCTAAACAAGGGCCTGTGTAGATGAAAACATTTTGGAAATCACTATATTACCAAATCCCCCATTGAGATAGTCTGGAATCTTTTTCATATAAAGAAATTTTATAAAAGGAGTGGAAAGCATCCTATACAGCAATGGTTCCCACCCTTCTTAGTATGAGGAACCCTTCCTTAACATCGCAAGCAGTATGCATATCTTCAAAGTTACTATAATGCATCGCTACAGAAACATGTACACATATGCACCAGAATACACAAACAAGAAAAATGCAAAGCTGGAAACGATCCAAAAGTTCATCAACAATGAAACTTTTTCAAGTATAGTCTTACAACGGTATATTCTGCTACAATGAAAATGAATAAACTGAGTTTTATGAAATGATACGGATATATCTTAGGAATATAATAAACAGAAGAATGAGAACACAAAATAATATAATCAAGTCTATAAATAATGCTGCCATAAACATGCCTATCAATGATAGCATGAATAAAGAAATTGTGGCACATATATACCATGGAATACTATGCAGCCATAAAAAAATAATGAGACCACGTCCTTTGTAGGGACATGGATAAAGCTGGAAGCCATCATTCTCAGCAAACTAACACAGGAACAGAAAACCAAACACCACATTTTCTCACTCAAGAGTGGGAGTTGAACAACGAGGACACATAGACACAGGGAAGGGAACAACACACACTGGGGCCTGTTAGGGGGTGGGGGACAAGAGGAAGGAGAGCATTAGGAAAATAAGTAATGCATGAGGGGCTTAAAACCTAGATGACGGGTTGATGGGTACAGCAAACCACCATGGCACATGTATACCTACATAACAAGCCTGTACATTCTGCACATGTATCCCAGAACTTAAAGTAAAATAACAAAAAATGTAACTAATAATAATATAATCAGTGTGATTTCAATCCTGTAAACTTCAAAAATGTTATTGGATACACAAATAGTAAGAAAAAATAATATTTTTAAAAGGCAATGAAATAATTATTTTAAAAGTCATGTAAGAGATTATCTCTGGGTGGAGAAAGAGCAATAGAGATGGGCTTTAGTTAGAGAGGGCTCTAGGGGAATCTCTGGAATGCTAGCAGTGTTCTATCTTCTGACTTCAACAAGTTCCACTGTATTATTAAATCAGTTGCATACAAGTTCCATACAAGTTCCACTGTATTATTAAATCAGTTGCATATAATTTTTGCGCATTTTTGTGGCACTTCAAAAAAAATGTCACATATTCTTAAATGATTGAGATCCACTTTTACATATACAGATCGTATCAATGCTTGTTGGTCATATAAGTCCTTGGACCTGTAGCAATAACTCTTAAGACTTATCAAGAGTTGTGGTCCACAGGTTTGCAACCACTGGTATGGGAAAAAAACAAAAAGCAATGGCTAGGATTTAATCTAAACTTCACTGCTGTTAATCCCTTTCCCGGGTGATATGGTTTTGGCTCTGTGTCTCCACCCAAATCTCACCCAGAATTTTAACCTGGTGGGAGGTGATTAGATCATGATTTCCTTTATGCTATTCTTGTGATAGTGAGTGAGTTCTCTGATAGTGAGTGATCTGATGGTTTAAAAGTGTGGCACTTCCTAGGCGCAGAGGCTCATCCCTATAATCCCAGCACGTTTGGAGGCCAATGTGGCCAGATCACCTGAGGTCAGGAGTTCAAGACTAGCCTGGGAAACATGGTGAAACCCTGTCTCTACTAAAAATACAAAAATTAGATGGGCATGGTGGCACGTGTCTGTAATCTCAGCTATGTAGGAGGCTGAGGCACGAGAATCACTTGAGCCTGGGAGGCAGAGGTTGCAGTGAGCAGTGATTGTGCCACTGCATTCCAGCCTAGGCAACAGAGTGAGATTTCATCTCAAAAAAAAGGAGGGGTAACAGTTCTCCCCCAAACTCCACCCCTGCCTTCCTGCTGCCATGTAAGACATGCCTTCCTTCTCTTTCACCTTCTACTGTTATTATAAGTTTCCCAAGGTCTCCCCAGCCATGTGGAGCTGTAAGTCAATTAAACTTCTTTTCTTTATAAATTACTAAGTCTCAGGAAGTTGTTTATAGCAATGTGAAACTGGACTAATACACCTTGTCTGGGCCTGTTTGTCCATCTGTAACAGAGAGGGTTGAATTATATGATATCTTGGGTCCCTCTCTACAGGTACTTCTTCTACAGAACTACCTGTAGTTCTTGTAGCAATAGGAACCTTCTGAACATCACACATTTGACAGCTTGCAACCCCCTTGCAGATGCACATCTAAGGTCATAAATCTCTTCCATTGAGATGCCTGCCTTTACTTCAAAGCTGTCCATGTAGTTCTCACTCAGAATCCAATATTCCTTTAAGGAAAAATAAAAAATGGTTTCTGTTGCACCATTTGTGGAAATTGGTACATATTGTACAGACTACCTGCTTAAGAACTGTCAAGAGTGTCCTCTGGGAGAAGGAGCATGTCACATGTAGGAACCCCCATGCTTGGCCCCAGGAATGGGAGCTAGCCTGCCACCCTGTGATTCTGGTTACTGTGCCATATTAATCAAACAAGCATCAGAATTATCCAATGTGTGAAGACTATTTGATTTATTTCTATGACTGTATTTAGATTCAAGCACAACCTTGTGGAAGATTTCTTGAATTTTTAAGATGGCACCATCAAGCCATGATGCATGACTCTGATTTTGACTGACAGAAAAGGGGTCCTGGATATGCTAGAGAATTTCAAGCCAATGGACAGAGGTGGAAATGTGACATTAGAATATGTAAAAGGAAAATCAATGATTTGATAAGAATGGAAAATTGTTTGGGAGAATAATGGAGCATAAGGAAGACCATAATTTCTACCTTTTTCAAATACCCTGGGATGCCATACCCAGCTGACACAGGGTAATTCAAGACATTAAATCCTGTACTAGATAATTATAATGTTATCTCAGCAGGATTTGTAATGCCTTTATCACTGCAGAAGTAATGCATGCACATTTTAAAAATCAGAAAATAAAAATACAAATGGAAACTGTATATTACCACACCCAGAGATCACCACAATTAACAACTCATTGCATATATTTTTCCTCCTACCAAAGTAAAACCATACTGTAAATGTTATTTTACAATCTGCTTTTTTGATTCAATGGCTTCCATTTTTCCAAGTCAGTGAGCTTTTCGCTCTTATAATACCCAAATTATATTCAAATATCACCAGTGGATTGACCAATGTCCCCTATAACTGGCTTTTAAAAATTGACTTGGCATTACGCTGTTTCCTAAACTAGATGGTTAATTAGTATGTTCACCTTATAATTATCCATTAAGCTGTACACATTTTATGTACTTTTATATAGGTATACCATATATTAATATATACACTACATATAATATATAACAATAATATATTTCACAACAAAAGAAAGGGGAGAAATATCAGACACTCTCATATAATTATTACTGAACTGTTGCCATTTGTTTTAATCCAGCTCCTTCCTTTTTACATGATGTTGACTTATGGAAGGGCCAGTCATTGCACAAGAGTGCTAATATGCTAATAACTATGCCCCCCACCAATTTCAGATGTTACACAAAAACAAGAGACAAGTGACCTAATCTCCAGCTGCTTTCTTTTCATGATTTGTTTATTCGTTTGTTTGTTTAGGAATAATTACATTTATCCCACAGAAGAATGGTAAAAGTAGCCAAAGTTTTTGTTTATAAGGAACCTTATTTTTGTTTTGTTACTTTGCATTCTAATAAAAATTTAGTTATAATTTTATGTCAATTTAAGTTTGGCTGTAAACCAACAAGAGATTTCCTTATCACAGTGCTTTGAAATCTTTTTCATATAATAGCACCCATAGAAAAATTTGCACAGTGCTGATTAGGTAAATGCATAAGTCTGTTTGAAGCTGGAGGGATCCATATCTTAACTTTCCTATAAGCACTCCAGGGCCATCCATGGCACCCCAGTGGAGTTGTTCTTCCTTATCCTGCATTTATAGCAACAAATACCTTTCCATTCTCTCATTTTCCTCAGTTTAGTCAGTGTCAAATTGGGCAAAGTTGCACCTAAAATAAATACGTCCTTAACTACTCACCATTCCTACAGAAGCTTGCCCTATGCTTTCTCAACCCTATTTCTTTATCCAAGTTGAAGGTCTTTGGTTTTTGTTTGTTTTTGCTTTTATTTTTGTTTCTCAAATCCTGTCTCAACCTCACTGCTTCTTCTCCTAGGGAAAAAAATTCTAGCAATCTTTAAAAGTACTACTCAAATGTAACTTTGGGACACCTCCTCAGTCAGAACTAATCACAAGTTAAAAACCAAATTCATTACCTGCATCCTCCTCTGTGTCTGAATCACCATCATCACCACAATTACACATTCAGTGGTATGATTCAGAAATCCAGACACGTCCTTTAATATTCTCCCCACATTCCCTGAACAGCTAATGAGTCCAAGGTCTATTGATTGTCTTCTAGATACTTCTCAAATTAGTTTTCTTTGCTCCATCTATAATACTACTTCCTCATTGGTTCAATCTCTTTTCTCACTGGAATCACTGCAAGAGCCATTGCATTCAGTTCCATCTCTGTCTGAGGTTGTCTGCACTGCTGCAGAGTGATCTTCCTAAAACAGACATCTGATTTTACTTATCTACTAGAGTCACAAGCTGTGCTGGTTTGTCTGACGGATTTCTCGGGATGTTGCGCTTTCAATGCTAATGTCCAGGAAGTCCAGAAAAACCAGGATGGTTAGCTACATATTTAAAATCTTTAAATCTCTTTAGAACAGCATATTAAGTTCTTCCTAATCTTCCCTACAATATCTTTTCAGCCTTAACTCTCTGTTCTCCTCGTCCCACCCCACCACACATTCATATACACCCTGCACTCCCTGCCAAGGTGCATTCAGTTCCCTAAATGGAATGTGCTTTGTCCTTTTACATCTCAGTACCTTTGTACATTGTCTCCTTGACTTAGAATTTCCTTTGCTGGACTTGCTGTTAAACTTCTATTCATCCATCAAGATTCTTTTCAATTAGCACTTTTTCAATGAAGCCATCCAGGAGTGCGTCATAGCTTCTTCCATGTTCTCACAGCACCTTGTATACACTGGTGTCAAAGCACTAGCCCATTGAGCTCTGCCCCCACCAGATACTGCGACATAGAACTTTTCTTTGTGTACTAATACCTAGCACAGGGACTTATACATAATAAGGGCTCAATAAGTGGGAAAGGAAAGAAGGAAGGAAGGAAACAAGGAAGGAAGGAAGGAAGGAAGGGGAAGGGAGGGAGGGAGGGAGGGAAATTTTCTTATTTTCGGAATAAAAAAATTTACCAGAAACAGAGATGGGCATTACATAACAAGAAAAGTTTTAATTCACCAAGAAAACACGGAAATCCTAAATGTGTATGCAACTAACAAGTCAGTGAGAGAAAAAAAGAAATATATATAAATATAAATATATATATATATTTATAGTAATATAAATATATATATTTATAGTAATATAAATATATATATTTATAGTAATAGTATTATTTTTTCTTTCAATGTTTGGTAGGCTTTTTTTCAGTGAAACTATCTAGGCACAGAGATTTCTTCTTGGAAACTTTAGGAAGTACAAATTCAACTTTCTTAATAGTAATAGGATTATTCAGATTATCTATTTCACATTGAGTGGGAGTTGTAATAGTTTGTGTTTTTCAGACAATTGGTTTATTTTATCTAAGTTGTCAGATTTATGTGTGTAGAGTTGTTCATGATATTTCCTTATATTTTTCTTGTTTTTAAAATTTCTGATATTGATGATTGGTCTCTTTTTCTTTTTTTCTCAGTCTTGCTGTAAAGAGCCAGCTCTGTTTTGATTTTCTAGTCACAATTTCATTGATTTCTGTTTTTATCTTTATTATTTCCTTTGTTCTGCTCACCTTGGGCTACTTTGCTCTTCTTCAAGGTTCTTGAGAGGGGAACTTAGATTATTGTATTGGAAACTTTATTTTTCTAATATGTGCAGTTAGTGCCATACATTTCAGTTTCAGCACTGCTTTGAGTCGTGTTCCACAAATTTTGATATGCATGCCTTTACTTACATTCAGTTTAATGTGTTTATTTTTTGTTTCTTTCTTGAGATTTCCCCTTTGACCTATGAATTATTCAAAAGTCTTTAATTTCCAATGGTTTGGAGAGTTTCTTGTTACATTTCTATTGTTGATTTCCAGTTCTGTTCTGATTGAAGAACATGTTATATGATTTTAATTCTTTTAAATTAGTTGAGGTCTGCTTGGTGGCCCAGGATATGGTCCATCTGAATGTATATTCCATGAGAACTTGAAAAGACTGCATGTTTTGTTATTGTTGGCTAGACTGTTCAATAAATATCAATTAAGTTCCGTTGGTTGATGATGTTCTTGACGTCTTCTATATCCTTGTTGATTTGGTGTCTTGTTGTTCTATGAATTATTGGAAGAGGGGTTTTAAAGTCTTTGGCTTTCAGCTGGATGCAGTGGCTCACACCTGTAATCCCAGCGCTTTAGGAGGCTGAGGCGGGTGGATCGCTTGAGGTCAGGAGTTTGAGATTAGCTTGGCCTACATTGTGAAACCCCATCTCTACTAAATATACAAAAATTGGCCAGGCATGGTAGCAGGCACCTGTAGTTCCAGCTACTTGGGAGGCTGAGGCAGGACAATCACTTGAACCTGGGAGGCAGAGGTTGCAGTGAGCCAAGATCATGCCACTTCACTCCAGCCTGGGCGACAGAGTGAGACTCTGTCTCAAAAAAAATAAATAAATAAAGGTTTTGGCTTTCATTATGGATTTTCCCACTTCTCTTTCCAGTTCTAGCAGTTTTTGGTACACACACACACACACACACACACACACACACACATATATATTCTTTTCCAAGAAGAAATCTCTGGGCCTAGATAGTTTCACTGAAAAAAAGTCTACCAAACATTGAAAGAAAAAATAATATTATTACTATGAAATCTATTCCAGAAAGTAGAAGAGAGTGAACTCTTTTCCATTTGAATTTATGAAGCTAGCATTACCCTGATAACAAAATAAGACAAAGACAGTACAAAAAACAAAAGTATAGACCAACATCCCTCAGGAATATAGAAACAAATTTTCTTAACAAAATATTTAGCAAATATAATTCAGCAATATGTTAAAACACACTACCTAGTAATGGTTTAATTCAGGGATGCAAGACTGCTTCAACCTCAAAAAAAAAAATCAATCATTGTTGATTTAGCAGACCACCATATTAACAGTCTAAAGAAGAAAAATCACATGATCACACCAAAGTAGAAAAAACATTTGACAAAAATTCATACCTATTCATGATTTTTAAACTCTCAAAAACGTAGAAATAAAAGAGAATTTTTTCAACTTAATAAGGAATTTTTTAAAAAAACTTACAGTAACATATTTAATGGTAAAAAACTGAATGTTTTCCCCATAATATTAGGAACAAGACAAGAATGTCCACTCTCACCACTCTTACTCAACATTGTTCTAGAATTTGTAGCTAGACAAGGGAAAAGGAAATAAAAGGCATACAGAAATAAAACTTACTCTGTTTACATATAATACAATTTCTCTGTAGCAAACACCCAAGAATCTACCCAAAAGAAACGTCCTAGAATTGAGTGATTTTAGCAGTCACAGGATATGATACAGACATACAAATATTAATTTTATTTCTATATCCTGGTAAACATATGGGTACTGAAATTAAAAATATGACTACAATGACTCAAAAGAAATGAAATACATGTAAATTTAACAAAATACATACAGAAATTATATGCCAAAAGCTACAAAAAGCTTATGAAAAAATGAAGGAAGATCTAAACAAATAGAGAGAGATACCATGTTCATGGTTTGGAAAGCTCAACATAGTAAAGATTCTAATTTTTGTCAAATTGATATCTAGATTTAATGCAATATATCTATCAAAATCCCAGTAAGATTTTTCCATATATAAGCAGGCTAATACTAAAATGTATATTAAAAAGTCAATAAACTATAATAGCTAAGACAATTTTGAAAAATAGTGAAGTGAAAACAATCAGTCCACCTGATTTCAACACTTATCATAAAATTATACCACAATCAAGACGGTATGGCATTGGCATATAGACTAATGGAATAGAAGAGAAAACTGAGAAACAGACATACACAGATATACCCAACAGATTTTTGCCACATATGCAAAAGCAGGAAAAAATGGACTTTTCAACAAATGGTGTTCAACCAATTGGACATCCATAGGCAAAAAAAAAAAAAAAGAAAAGAAAAAGAAAAAGAAAACTTCAACCTAAGTCTTATATCTTACACAAAAATTAACTCATAATGGATCACACATTTAAATATAAAACATAAAACTTTAAGAAAAAAAGTTGGCCAAAATCTCAGAACACATGGCTAGGCAAAGAGTTCCTAGACTTGAAAACATCTTAGACACAAAAGACATGTAAAGTGTTATCCATAAAAGGGAAAATTGACAAATTGGACTTTGTCAAAATTAAAACTTTTGCTTTGTGGAAGAGCCTGTTAAGAAGAGGAAAAGAAAAACTACTCACTGAGAGAAAACACCTGTGAACCACACCTGGCAACAACTGAGAAGATGTCCTGCAATGAGTGAGTGGTTAAATAAACCACAGCACCATGGAATACTACTCAGGAATAAAAGGGAACAAACGACTGATGCACAACAACCTGGATCACTTTCCAAAGAATTATTCTGAGCAAAAAAAAAAAAGCCAGTATCAAGGGTTACCTACTGTATAATTACATTCTTGAAACAACAAAATTATGGAAATAGAGTAGATTAGTGGTTACTGGGGCTTAAGGAGAAGATAGAGGTGGGAAGGAAATAGATGTAGCTATAAAAAAATAAAACGAAGTTTTCTCGGGGTGATGGAAACATTCTGTGTCTTGACTGTATCAATGTCACTATTCTGATTGTGATGTTGTACTATAGTTTTGCAAGACATTGCCAATGAGGGAAACTGGGTAAAGGGTATGCAGAATCTCCTATTATTTCTTACAACTGCATGTGAATCTCCAAATATCTTTTTTAAGAAATAAACGAGCTCGAGTAGTTACCTCCAAGTAAGTTTTTTTTTTTTTTTTTTTTTTGAGACAGAGTCTCACTCAGTTACCCAGGCTGGAATGCCGTGGCGCGATTTCGGCTCACTGCAACCTCCGCCTCCTGGGTTCGAGTGATTCTCCTGCCTCAGCCTCCTGAGTAGCTGGGAATACAGGCGTGTACCACCGTGCCCAGCTAATTTTTGTATTTTTAGTAGAGATGGGGTTTCACCATGTTGGCCAGGATGGTCTCGATCTCTTGACCTCTTGATCCACCCACCTTAGACTCCCAAAGTGCTGGGATTACAGGGGTGAGCCACCACGCCCAGCCCCAAGTTACTTTTATATCTGAAATTCACCACTTTTGAGAGTCTAAGGATCCATTGGCTCTTGGTTACAAATGGGCTGCACTATTTCCAGCAGGTGAAGTTTCTTACAGGTCTGGACAAAAATGTTTATGCTGGTTATGTAAAGGTCCAAGTAACCTTAAAATGAAGACAGGTGAGTAACCAAATCAGACAGCACCTACAGATCTACAGCTATTTAGAGATGGAAAAAACAGAGGGCAGGCAAGGGAAAGCTCCTCACACAAAATTAATTGTTAATGGATGAATCCACATTAAAAACAACAACAACAAAACAAAAACAGCCTTTAAACAGGAACACAGCGGTTTGTGAATATCTACTGACTTCACTTACTGCCTGTGCAAATCCTTGAATGCCACTCAGCCCAGGCCTTTTCAGCACTTGCAGATGAAAGCAGTTGGACAATTCTAATAAGTAATATTTTACTAGGGGCAATAAAGGAAAGGTTAATAATAATAATAACATTAACATTATTAATAATATAAGACCAAAAAGGAAATGAGCAGGAATTAACATTTTCTGTAATGTGCCAGATAGAAAATATTTTAAGCTTTGTGGGCCATATTGTCTCCCACAACTACTCAGATCTGCTGCAAAAGCAGGAAGAAACAATATGTAAACAAATGTAGGTGGCTATTTTTCAACAAAAATTCACAAAAGCAGTCAATGGGCCATTTTCCCAATGGGTCACAGCTTGCAGACCCCTGCCATCAAGAAACAACATGCAAGAAAACAATTTGTTCATGGCAAGAGTAACACCATCTTGAAGCAAAACCACCACAATGGCCAAGGTTTGACTCCTATCTACCAAGGCATTCCTGCAGCAAGATCAAGAAACGATGCCTGCAGCACAGACAACTTCTCATAAAGAAGTGTATCTAACTTCCCCAGTGGGCATAAGTTGCACAAGAGGGTCTGAGACAGGATACATGCTGTAATCTAAACGCTGGCTGGAGCAGGAAAACTTTCTGGAGGGCTCAAGAATCCACCATCACACAGCTGCCTAAGGTATCACTTCTGTGCATAAGTCCCTATTAAATGTTTCTTTCTGAGAAACTGGATTTGTCAGTTTCTTTCTTCAGCCTCTCAGCACCCTGAACCTTTGGAGATGGGTCTGCATATACCTGCTCACCATGGTATGCAACAGAAACATTTAGTCTTTGCACCTGTAGTGATAGTTAGTGCCTACCTAAGGGGTTATTGTGAATTGAAAATAAAGTATCACATGAAAATGCTCAGTAATGGCTACAGGACCTACTGATTAGTCAATACATGTTAACTATTATTATCATTAGGCATATTTGCATATTCTTTTGCTATTTTCAGTTGGCCACTTACTTTATACACGGACACTCCGTGAGTAATTGTTTCCATGTTGTTAAAACTCTAAATTTTTTCCTGCACTGAGACCTTGTGTAAAAGTTCAGAAGGAAGATGATTGAATTTATCTCCCCATAAAGTTGAAAGCCTCCACAATCGAGACTTTATTGAAAAAACAAGTACTACAATTGTGACCATAGAGGATAGAATTCAATACCAAGATAATAGGAATTTTTACTTGTATTTATTCCTCATAGGGTAGGAACAGCAGGGAGAAGATACATTGGAAACTTCTGAAATGAAATATGAAGCCCCCTAGTTTGTTGCTAGAGCTCTGTTCACCCTGTAACATGTTCCGCTTGGTCAGAATTGATCCTTTAAATGAATATAGTGCCTTTCTGGAAATCCCTTGAACAAAGAGAAGCTTCATGACTTGTCTATCTCATAGTTCTTCCTCATACTTCTCTGTGATGGTGAATGGCAAATATGGCAATTCTGAGCATCAAAACCACATCCCTCATGACAATTAAGCCACTAATGAAGAGAAGAGTTCTGCTTGAGTATAGATCTTTACTCCTGAGAGGAGTATTGAAAGCCAAACTGGCCTTACAAATGTACAGCCCTCCAAAGGGCAGGAGTTTAGGTCACTAAGGCTCTCTGCCTTTAAAAAAAAAAAAAAAAAAAAAGGTTCTAGCTTATACAAAACACAAGACAAGATTTATACACAGAAATATTTCCTGCAATATTACTAGTAATGCTAAATAGAAGGCAATCTATGTATATCAGTAGGGTAATTATTAAATACTATTATATGCCATTAAAAGAATGTTTATTAAGTATTTTAATAACACAAGGGAAATTTAAGTAATAATATACAAAGAGAAACAACATAAAATCATGCAGTATGATGTTAAATTTAATTGGAAAAAAGGTGAAACACAATCAAAATAAGACTGGAAGGTAAATATATCAAGCAAAATACTAATGGTATTTGCCGTGGGTGATGGTATCATTTTGATTCTTCTTTTACATTATAATTTTCTATATTTTATACATTTTATTCATTAAACATGTTTCACTTTTAAAATCTGAAAAAAAGAAGTAATATGTTTTTTGAAAAGCCTTTTTCTACCAGCTCACAGATAACTAAAGCACCAACAGAAAAACTCTATATTTTATATTTTCTCTGGCAAAAAAAAAAAAAAATCACCTTCAGGGACCTGAAAACTTTAAACACTATTTTTTCAGTTCAGTTCACTGATTATTTATTGACCACCAGACTGGAAATTCTGTTTGTCTGTCTGTTTGTTTGTTTGTTTGGACTACCCCACCTCACTTTTCTCACTCTAAGTAACAGTATCCAATATCCCAATATTATTCTGGCAAACCACACCCTTTGCTATTTGCAGCTGATGTGCTTCACACAGAGTTGACTCTGACCCCAACTCCAGGAGAGGGCATGTGATGACAAGCATGGTATTCTTCTGGCCACACACATGAATTTAAAAATAAAAAATGATTCAATCAGAGCCAGTGAGAAAAAAGAGTATTTGGCTAAGACTACTGAAAGAAAGGCAAGTTCCTTTTTCCACTGAAGTGGTATCTAAGGATGTGTAACCCTAGAGTTATTAGAGGGCTCCTCGTGAAGTATAACAAAAAAAACCAGCTTGGAAGTTTTGTCTAGGGCAATCAGGTAAGAGAAAGAAATAAACGGTATTCAAATAGGAAGAGAGGAAGTCAAACTGTCTCTGTTTGCAGATAACATGATCCTATATCTAGAAAACCCCATCATCTCAGCCCAAAAGCTTCTTAACCCAATAATCAACTTCAGCAAAGTCTCAGGATACAAAATCAATGTGCAAAACTCAAAAGCATTCCTATACACCAACAATAGACAAGCAGAGAGCCAAATTACAATACTCCCATTCACAATTGCTACAGAGAGAATAAATACCTAGAAATACAGCTAACAAGAGAAGTGAAGAATCTCAAGGAGAACTACAAAATTCTGCTCAAGGAAATAAAAGAAAACACAAACAAGTGGAAAAACATTCCATGCTCATGGATAGGAAGAATCAATATCGTAAAAATGGCCATACTGCCCAAAGTGATTTATAGATTCAATGCTATTCCTATTAAAGTGCCATTGACATTCTTCACAGAATTAGAAAAAAACTACTTTAAAATTCATTTGGAACCAAAAAGGAGTCCATATAACCAAGACAATCCTAAGCAAAAAGAACAAAGTTGGAAGCATCAGGCTACCTGACTTCAAACTATTCCAAGTCTACAGCAACCAAAACAGCATGGTACTGGTACAAAAACAGACAAATAGACCAATGAAACAGAGTAGACATCTCAGAAAGTACACCACACATCTGCATCTGCCTGATCTTTGACAAACCTAACAAAAACAAGCAATGGGGAAAGGATTCCCTATTTAATAAATGGTGCTGGGAAAAGTGGCTAGCATTTGCAGAAAATTGAAACTGGACCCCATCCTTACACCTTATACAAAAATTAACTCAAGATGGATTAAAGACCTAAATGTAAAACCCAAAAACCTAGAAGAAAATCTAGGCAATACCATTCACAACATAGGCATAGGCAAAGATTTCATGATGAAAACATCAAAAGCAATTGGAACAAAAGCAAAAATTCATAAATGGGATCTAATTAAACTAAAGAGCTTCTGCACAGCAAAAGAAGCTATTATCAGAGTGAACAGACAATCTACAGATTGAGTGAAAATTTCTGCAATCTATCTGACAAAAGTCTAATATCCAGAAACTATAAGGAACTTGAACTATAAGGAACTTAAACAAATTTACAAGAAACAAACAACCTCATTGGCAAACGGGCATATAAAAACACTAAACTAGTCTTGCTGAACCAACCTCATATACTCTTTTGATAGCTGATCTTAACCAACTGGTTAGGACAATCATTAACACATAGTTTATCTGATTTTCAAAGGTCTCTCTTGAGGATTTTTGCTTCTGAATGTAGAATGCTGCAAAGAACATCACACTCACCCTAACAACCAGGTAAAAACTGAGATAACTCACAAAGTCATAAATTTTCTTGAACCCATCAGATAGATAAAATTTCAAGGCAATCAAGTAAACCAAATTCCAAAGAATAAGTTTTTCCAAAAAGAGACAGGTTAAAACAATGTTTTTTTACCTTTTGCAGCTCATGGGAGAAAGTGATGTTTGCCATACAAGTGATAAGAAGAAATGAGCTAAAATTTTAACAAATTAATAAAGACCAAGTTTGGACTATAGCATCAGTTTAGCTTGCATATCTGAAGGTCTGAGACTCAGAAAGAGGCTGATATACACTCAGAAACCCTTCCTCCCAGGCATCAATTGGTGCTCATCAGACAGACTAGGGGCAGAGGAGGACATCAGAGAGAGTTCCCTTTGGCAGTATATGTCTGAAAGAGGTGATTGATGGCTCCAGGAGGCAGGCTCAAATTCCCTCTCATTTCTCTGGACTCTTCTCTCCTATTTAAGCTGCTGAAATGAGATAGTCATTGGCAAAGGTCAATTACTTCCAGGTAAGAAACCATCTGCCAGGACACAAGCAGAAATCAATTGAGGCTGGAGGAAGGATAAAGGCAAAAATTTTACCACTGACTATTCTGCAACCAGGATTCTGCATTAAAATCAAATATAATTAACAGCTAGCGGAGGAGCAAGAAACTCCCACCTAAGACCAACTGCAAGTATAAGACAGATTTGGCTTATATGATATGAATATTGACAAAGCACTACTCCTGAAGCTAAGATAACAAAGGGACTGCCTAAGACTAAGTCTGGACAAGTGCAACAGATAACCCTGTGTACCTCTACTACAAGCCTAACATTGAGTCATTAGCCCAGGAGGATACCACTGGGAGAGGAGCAGAAGCACAAAGAGAGACCACTTCTACAATACAGGCATGCACAGAAGGCTAAAAACCGAAGGAGCATCCAGGTGATCTGACTTCAACACCTGTGCTCCTAATTACTTCTATGCCCAGAAGATCAGAGATTTAAGATGTGTATAAAAAGAGACCTGGAGGTTTTGTTTCTCACAAGTTCAAAATAAGCCCAAAGTATAAGATAACTGCTAAACTAATGAGTACTGTGTGGGGCTTATGTAAGTGTTAGTACTTGTACTAGTAATAACAGGCTACATCAAAAGCAGAAAGTACAGAGTTAAGAGCAGAAGGTTTGAAGTCGATCTGCCTATGCTTAAGTTGTTTTTGCTGCTTCTTAGATGCCAGATTTGGGTAAATTATATAGTTTCTCAATACCTCCTTTTGTAAGATTGAGGTTAACAACCCACTTGAATCAGGAGAGAAGAAACTCTTGTAATATACGCGCACATTTTTCAATTCATCTCATCAGAAATGTATCAAATTAAATTCAATGTGACATGTTAAATATAAACATGAAATAAGATACAGTCTCAGATCTCTCCATTTACTCACACTTAATTCTTGAATAGTTTTGTTTTAGAACTCGTCTCAAAACAGTAATCATTTTGCACAATTTTATCTGCTAAGTACTGATTTTGAAGCTCAAGTACCAGAGTTTCAAAATCCTTCAGCCATAGTTTCCCCAAGAAGTCAACAGATTCTGAAAATGCTGAAGTGATTACAGTTTCATCCAAGGCCCTGGTGTGTGTACCCACTGAAATCAGAGTGTCCTGGCCTGGGGACATTATGTTTCTCTGGAAAGCATTCGGGACATTTGGGCCTCCTCTCTTGTTCTTTCTCTGAGGGGGCATTTCAGGTACAGCTGTGCTCATTGTCAAGAGTAGCCTTAGGCTGAGGGAAAAGTTGAGGAGACAGTGTTCTGAGCTGCCTTTCAACTCTACCCAGCCTGTGGTTTCAGGCAGCTTACCAAGGTTTATATGAAGGGCACTCAGAAATAGCTACAGGCCATTTAGGCGAGTCAACCTACTCTGTCTAGTCTTCACAAAGCCTTGAAACGGGCACCCAAAATGAATCTCTTCTGGATGCATTAGCAAATGACCAACTCCCTCACCAAAGTGCCAACTCAAGTTCCTGTGCTCTTCCATGGGCCTGCGGACCCTAAAAGGTTCAGCACTGGTTAATTATTGGCCAATGGATTTACTCCTTATTTCTTTATTTATGAGTAATTGACACAACTGCCATAAATTTCCAGTTCCCACTTGATATAATGTTTCCAGATATGTGTTTTCATACCTTGACCAAAAAACTCACAGCACTTTGAAACAAAATCGAGTATTAATTAAGATATTTCACAGCAGTTGTATCTGTGTTTAAAAATGTTTAAATTGTGTGTGTGTGTGTGTGTGTGTGTGTGTTGGAAAGGACTTGAAGAAATCATCTGCATTGAGCCCTGGTTCAACCCAGTAAAGTATTATTATTGAAACTGGCCCAATTGTCCCATAGAAGTGATGTTTACAGTCTTTCAAAATAAAAATATTAAAATTGACCCTCCAGGTCTGGAAGATTGAAATTTAACATTTGTCTTATTTGAGTTCCTCCCTCGGGACTCCCGGATAGTATCAAGGAACTGAAACTCCCCAGATCATCACATTCAAACATTGAGAAACCAGGCCCCTCATCCCTCATGATTTCCTTACCCATCCTTAATTCCTGTTTACCCAATGTAGATACATTCCTTTCCTACTACATAAACCTCAATTATAGTCAGTCAGGAGATGGATTTGAGATTGTTCTCCCATTTCCTCAGCTGCAGCACCCAAATAAAAGCCATCTTTCCTGGAAATACTTGTCTTTCTATGACAGCCAGCAGCAATGATTGGATTTCTATGCAGCCAGCAGCAGAACGTAGACTGAAACCCTGGTGTTTCGGTAACATTATCTCCACCTTGTAAGTAGGGCAATGTTCAAGAGAAGGGAAGTGCTCTGCGGTTGTAGGAATAAATAATGTTAGACCCAACACAACAATGCTGGTCTCCAGCCTCCTAATGTTGTGTTTCTTTCAATTACACCCTGATGTTTTTTCTACCATCAACGACTGAAGTAGTACATCCAAAATTTAACAAAAACGAGAGACAGCAAATTACTATTTAAGGCAAGGCCTTAAGCCATAGCCTGCCATTTACTTTGCCAAATGAACCTGGTAATATCACTTAACCTCCATATGCCTAAATTTTCTTATTCATAAAACAGAGATGATAATTCTTTACTGGGTTGCTGAGAGGACTAAATAAATTACCATGTGTGAAGTTCTTAGTTCAGAACTTGGCTCAGATCAATCACCGTATAAGTATTTGCTCTTACTATTGCCATCCCTTCTCTCAACTTGTTCCTACTTTTACTTTTAGAATTAAATGACATCATGATCTTTCCCCACTGGACAAGCGAAGAACCTTAGAGATATCCTTAATAACTACTCATCCTGTTACCTTTTCTTTCTTACCTCCCAGTCTTTACATTATGAAATCTTTTTAATTCTGTCATCTAAATATCTATTAAATCCATTCTTTACTCAGCATCCTCTCTGACAAGGCTATAGTTTAGTCCTATTACTCTCACCTGGGCTATTTCAAATACCTCTTCACTGGTCTCTGTTCTTCCAACCAACCTTGCTCACTCCACGATATAATATCCTTTAAGGAGCCCTACCATATTACTCCCTGCTTCAAAACTTCGAGTGGCTTCCACATTGTATCAGCCAGGCTGGCATCACAATCATTCTGACCAAGTCCAGCTCCACCATCAAAGATTCTAATCCAGTAGGTCTAGAATGGGGTCTAGGAATCTATTTTGTGTGTATTCCCCCACCTGATTCTACAGATCAATATTTGAGAATCATTGGAAAAGATACTCATTAGAATGTCTTATAAAGTTCTTCAAAATCACCCACCACTCCAGGAAAATTAAATGTCATCTTTCCCCTTGAAGTTTTCTTTGACTGAATTGTTCCTTCTTCTGTGTTCCCACAGCTCTGTATGCATAACTCTCACAATATCTATTATATCATACTTTCATTATGCTTGTACCCCACCTTGCAGAGACAACTCCATATGCCCACAACCTGTGCAGTCACACAGGGTCCTACACTCAGGAAAGTCCTACACTCAGAAGGACCCTACACTTGGCTCAATAGTCTGCTATCAATATCCTGAAATTCTTAATAATTGTTGAACAAGGTACACCTCATTTGCACTTTACACTGGGTCCCTCAAATTATGTACTCAGCCCTGCCACTAGATTGTGAGCTCCTTGAAAACAGAAGCTATTTGCTATTCTTTGAAACTCCTCCTTGGTTAGCACAGAGGACTCCCGGAAAAAAGTAGAGGTTTCTTAAATATTTGTTGAGTTTATACATGAATAGATGAAAAGATAAAGTATCTCATAGAAAAATAGTACCGTATGGCTAATTAACTCAGAAGAATAAGCTTTTGTTATTCTTGGGGGAGAGGGGAACTAATTGATAAAATCCTGAGACTACTGACCATTCCAAATAAATAACATAACATTTTCTAGGTTTCTTTTTAAATTACCCAAACGACTCCTACTTTTGAGCCCTGCTGCCTCCCCGTTCTCAGAATGCAAAATTGCAGTTAATGGAGCTTGCAATAATGCTATCATCTCCTGAGTTTTTGTGCCAGGCACTGTGTTAAATTCTGGGTGTATTGGGAAGGGAAAGGGAGAAGCTGAGAAAACGTGAATCAAGCAGGATCCCTGTCTTCAAGAAGCAATTAAATCTCACTCCTCTAAAATTTATATCAAAGATGAGTTGACTTCATGGGAGTGCTGCAGCAATGAATGGAGAATAAAGACATTAGACTTGGCCAGTGGCCCAGCTTCCTGAACATTTCAAATGACAAAATGTCTCAGCCTGAACACAATTCCCCCACTATGAGATCTGTGGGTTCACTCGTTAACATTGGCAACCGACTCAGAGGTGCTCATGGAGCATAATAAACAAGTGACTATTGAGGTGGGGGAGGGGCTTTTGCTCCCGGGTGTTAGAGAAGAAAACAGGAACATCAGCTATCAAAGTGAGCCAAATAATTGGTGAAGAAAAATGTTCCTAGCTCCCGCTAAAGGCATGACAGGACTTCCAATGTGGCAACGACCACACACCAACCCTGTTGCCACATTACGTGCCCATTGCTAGGTTCTCACAAATGGCATGGAAGTACAAAAAGAGTTTATCGTGCTTTTTCACTTACTAGTTTTTAGCTACCCACTACTGGTTGGTATAATATCAGTTACAAAATTAATAGATTCTAGTTGAAAACATATAAATGTCAATAAATTGGAAGGAAGGAGGGAAGGAAGGAAGGAAGGAAGGAAGGGAAAGGTAGGTGTTTTCCCAAAGTATGCACAAGGCAAGTAGAAGGTAACCCAACTTCTCTCCATTTATAAGTGGTCTCTATGGCTTATGAATAAAAGTACATATTCCTTTTGGTATAACTAAATGACAAGAGATGACCTCATCTTTGTGGGGTAGTATTTATTCAATTGGTTAATTGCTAAGGCCCTGGCTCCTTCTACCTTTATTTAGATAATAGCAGGTCACACTTTGCCAGAACTGTATACTTATCAAAACATGTTTACATCGATTATCTCCACTGATCTTCATAAGAGCTCTGTGAGTCGGGTAGGGTAAGAAAGACCAGTCCTATTTTGCAGGTATACAAACCGTGTCTAGAGCAGGCTAGCCCAAGGCTACTGAGAGCCAGGCCTCTGCTCCAGTCCCAGTGCTCTCTGAGAGTTTCCTCCTGGAAGCCTTTCTGAGGCAGTCATTTAGGTGAACCTTCCTCGAAGGTCACTTTCTCACTTTCTCACTTTTCCTTCCTTCTCCCTCCAAAAACTTCTCTTCCTTTGGCTCCCGTCTCACTTTGCACTTAAGGATCTTACTTTCAGGTCACCTAGGGTTGCTATTTAGTTCCTGTTTGTTTTAGGTGTTTGTTTCTCTGTTTGTTTTCTTGAGACAGAGTCTCGCTTTGTCTCCCAGGCTAGAGTACAGTGGTGTAATCTCAGCTCACTGCAACCTCCGTCTCCTGGGTTCAAGCAATTCTCCTGCTTCAGTCTCCCAAGTAGTTGGGACTACAGGCACCCACCACCACGTCCAGCTAATTTTTGTATTTTTAGTAGAGATGGGGTTTCACCATGTTGACCAGATGGTCTCGATCTCCTGACCTCTTGATCCACCCACCTTGGCCTCCCAAAGTGCTGGGATTACAGGCGTGAGCCACCATGCACGGCCAGTTTTTTTTTTTTTACTCTAAAATGGAAGATAATCCCAGGCATCTTTAGGCCTCAGAATATTCTTCTTTATTTGACAAGAGGTCTAAACCCTATAATGTTTTCTCTCTTGAAACTTGAAGTAATTTCTACCACCAGAGAAATTACTTTTGCAAAGATTCAAGCAAAGTATATTATAAAGCACTTAACTATAAACACTTTGGTGTGACACATTTCTAGACACGGAAGTCAGAGGAGACAGACTTATTTCAGATACTCGAATTATCTAAAAGAAAAAAGAAACTCAAAGTATCTATAACAGAATAGATCCTGGGGAATCTAAGAAGATTGGATGTTGATGTTCTCCTTAGCTTTGCTTTATGAAGAAAGGGAATGTGTTATGTTAAGAGTGCAATGTTCTCTGGAAGAACTGAAGAAGGTATCAGTGGGCTATGTTCACGTCCAGAGACAAAAGAGCTATCAACTTAAACTAACCTGTGTGGTGCCTCAGCTCCTAGACTTACTGGTTGATGCAACCTTAGGGAAATTATCTATGTAACAATTTCCTCATGTTTAAAGTAAGAATCACAGCATCTACCTTATGGGGTTGTGATGACAACTAAATTAGCTAGTGGCCAAGAAAATGCTCTGTATACTAAAAATCACTATAAAATATGTAGAATACATAGAGATAATTGTTATAGTTTACTGCTCTGGCCAAGGGATGCAGGAGTGAGTTAAAAAGGAACAGAGTGTCGGGAACAGCAACAGGCAGGTGGCCAGGTTTCTCTAGGCAGAAGAGGATGGAGAGCTCAGGAGTGCATACTAATTGCTGCACCTCTGCTGAGACTACTGGCCGAATGACTGCCCAGCAGAAAACACAGTGTCCCTTTCCATATCAAAGGCCCCCTCCTAACTGGGCTTTCAGCTGCATACAAAATTAGGTGGACATCCTGATGCATCTGATGGTGCTTTTATGAAGATGAACTGTTTACTAAATTGCTTTGGTGGAATATGTATGCTAGGGAAGAGGTAACAGTTTCCCTAGAACCATGAATGTCTTCTGGAAAATAAATGATTCTTATTGACATTTGAAAGACAAATTGTCCAAGAGCAGAAAAAGGTGTACTGGAAAAGAGTAAGTGTATTTCTAAATGAAAGAGTAAGAGAGAGAAAGAGAAAGAGAGAGAGAGAGAGAAAAAAAAAAACATTTGAGAGGAAGGAACCCCTGCCTTCTGGTGAAAAGTATTCAAGATGAAGATAAACTTTTCAACTTAATATCGAGAGTAATGAAACATTCACTTCCTAAAGAAAACTCTTGAAAGAAACAAGGATGATATCTAAAGTGAGGTAGCAAGTCATTTCTGGTGACATTTGTGGCGGAGCTGAAGGCAATTCATTTGGCAGTCAAATCTGAACGAAGTAAAGGATATGGTTAAGAAAGGCACCTGAATTAATGTGCCTTTTACTTCTTTATAATTTCTTCAGCTTTGATAGCAGAAGGGATCTATTCTTGAAAGTCCAAAAAATGTTGTTGCTATAGGAACAGATAAGCAGATTAGACTTGAAAGACCAGTTTAGGAACAAAGAATTTAATAGTCAGGGCTAAAGCAATTAACTGAGAAAACATTTAAGTAAGTAACTTTCAGGTTTGTTATTTACATATTCATTCCAGGAAGACAAAATGCTATTATTGAATGACAGCATCACATTTTAACATTTTAATTACATGATTACTTGCATAAAAGACTGTGCTTACACAATTAGCAGAAAGACCTTATTAAACAGAAGTACACATTTCTAACTCTCTCTTGATTACATTGTAACTGAGAAATACAGTTTTAAATTCATGATGAGCATGAAAGTCATCTTTGATTTTCCTACAGTTCTCTGATTTTCCTACAGATCTCAAGATAGAAACACATCTAAAATAAAGGAGAAAATGAACTACTGAAAGTTTTCTGTAACTAATCTCTATAATGAGGAAGCCACAAAAGTAAAATTCTAGAAGGAAACAGAAATGTGTGTAAGTTGATAATTGTTCATTTTGTATGTCTTCCCTGTCCAACAGACTCGGTAAACAAGACATGTGAGAAGAAAAGCAGGTCAAAGACCCAGCTGCACTCCTGCTTCACTGCTGAACTTCTGCTTCTAGCTATCAGGGAATACACCACTCCTCACATTAGGGATTTCCTAAAATTGTTAGGTGTTTCGAACAGAACTTGCTATACGGATGAGGCTCAAACACGAATCATAAAGTGGCATGGTGCTTCTCTCCCTATCCGTTTTATTTAAAAAGAAAACATTCTTGATAAGATGAATACAGTATTTTCATTCTAGCAAATTTCTGCTGTCAGAGGTTACATTTACAGGATAGAGAGATTTCTCAAACATGATCTTTTCTCGTGTAATACCAGAGTGAAATTGCAGAGAAGTCTCTGTGTGTGGTGCGTGTGTGTGTGTGTATGTGCGCATGTGCGTGTGTGTGTGTCTTGGAGGCTGAGGAGTGGGAATGGGAAGAAGGGAATGTGGCTAGAATCTTACCATCTCATTCTCTTCTCCTTCATTGAGCAAAGCGTGCTGGCCCTTCTCAAACTGGTCCCCCATGAAAAAGTTATTCCACACCTCCTCCCTGACCTTGCCGGGCAGATGCTTCCAGGACGAACTCCAACTCGCCAAGCCACCGCAGCTCCTCAGCTGACTAAAAGAGTTAATGATCCTCCAGGTTAAAACTCCTCCTTGAGCACACACCTTCCCTCAACAAATGACAATACTTGGCACACTGAACTACTCCCACAAGTCGCCCTCTGCTAGGAGGAATTTCTGGCTGCTCTCTGCTTACTGCATTCTCTCAGAGCAGCTGTCTCAAAGGAGGCTGCTCCCATGCCGATCTTTTTGTACCCAACTTACAGGGAAAGAACTCATTGCCTGCCCAGTGCCTGCCAGCATCAGACCTCTGACTGCAAATCCAACAGGACAATACAGAGTTGGCAGGACCCTTCTCAGGAGTGAGGAGCGGGTGCAAGAACTCCCAGGTCACTGCTTTATTCAGATGGCCAAAGGAATTGGAGTGAGCGGAAGTGCACAGAGTCTCGGATTTTCTTTGATTAATGAAAGCTTCAATCCATAGGTTTTCAATACTACTCTCATGCATTTTGCTTACAAAAGGTGCAAATTATCACTAATCTGTAGTCACATTTCCTTGTATATGCAAAAAACATTCTGTTTAATGTGTATGTGAAATTAAGTTTACTTTTCTGAAACACGTAGAAAAAGAACAAAGGTATAATCAAACTAGTCTGTGTTACTCTTTTCATAAAATATTGATGGTTCAACACTTAAGGAAGGCTAGAAATAAAATATTCAAGTGACTATATGGCAAGACTCTTTTTTAATTTATTTACACATTTATTCAATAAACATTGCTTGAGCACAGGGACTACATAAAAAAGTTAAGTCATATTTGCCACTCTCGTGTTGATGTTGGGATTCAAACACCCAAACAAATATGATGGGAAGTGGGTTATTATTATAAGAGCTGGAACAGAATGCTAAGGTAAGTGCTAGAAGTCCCAATGTGGTGTAGAGAAACACACCCGCACCCTAGCTCTGGCAAAATACCTGTATTCCAGCTGCTTTTCTGCACTGGCCTTGCTGTGAGATCATTTAACCATAGGAACTGGCTCTTCTCATCTGGTACCAGCCGACAGGACTGTTGAGAGGACGGAACGAGATCATTGTGAAAGTACATTGTACAGCACTGATCAAGTGCTGTTAGAATTATTCAACTAAATGTGCAATTGAATAGTAGGTGTTAGGACATACGGGTTAAGGGCATATGCACTAAATTTGGAAGGCCTGAGTTCAAATTTGGACTTTGCTAGGTGGTAGTTACGCTACCTTGGGATATAACAAGTTATATAAATTCCATTAGCCTCTGCTTGCTCACATGTAACATAAAGGCGATGATAATAGAACCTATGTCCTAAAACCGTTTTTTAAGAAATAGTGCCTGGGAAATAATAGGTGTTCAATAAAAGATAGTTATTTTTACCTTCCCCATGTCCACTGTCCCTTGCTCAAGCTACATTGGCAATGATATCTCCAACCTGACCCAAATAACCCTAATATGACCAAGATCAATGTGTGTGTGTGTGTGTGTGCATGTGTCTGTGTGTGTGTTGGATGCATAAAACTTTGAGCAAATAGTAAAATATAAACATAAAAACTAAGCTAATTAAATTCATTGTAATATTAATTACAAAATACTTATGTAGTTCTCCTGGTTTCAAAAAATTGCTAACACAATTTAACCAAATAAATGAAAAGAAAATTAACATTTTATCACAGGGTCAAATTATAAGGAGTGCAGGGTTTCTTGGGGGGGTAAGAAAAATGTTCTAGAATTACTGATGACTTCACAAATTTGTGAATATACTAAACATCACTGAACTGTATACTTTAAAAGGGTGAATTCTATGAAATGTGAATTATATCTCAATGAAAAGATGTAATAAATTTTGAAAGCATACCTCAATAAAAAAAATAAACCTCAAGAAAACTAACTAAACATTTAACAGCTTTACTAGGCAGTAATTATATATTTACTACAGAAAAAAAATATAAAACAAGAATATTCCAAATTTCATCTCAACTGATGGAGGTTGAGGAGTATTAGTATGTGACGTGGTGAAACTATATCAGTGCTATTGGGCAGGTGAGAGAGAAGCAATTCATTCTCCTGTTTATCGCCAGCAATATTTGCACTGTTTCCTTTTGGCTGAGTTCCTGAATACACTTGGCAACTCATGCACCACTGTGGGATTGAGATGAGTGTGTAACTGATTAAGAACCAGAGGAGAAACTGTATACAAACTTACCATATCAAATAAATCAGATCATGCTGTTACAATATTTAAGCCAAACTTGAACAGGCAAATATGTAAGTCCCTAAGAACATTAAAAGCTTTTATAAAAATCAAGTGTCTGTGGAAAATTATTTTCCACAACATGGTTCAGTAGAACTGAGGACTGCAATAGTGAGAGAGTTTCTTCAAGTTCCTTGGGAGTTCTATCGGTAAAACATCTAGATTTTTAATCTATGGCAACACTACGTATGGGCAGTACTCACCCTCATTTAGTGCTTTTGGTCTACAAAGATAAGCATATCCAGAAACAGGGCTAGATTGGGAAAGCAAAGAAAACATTTACCGAACACTTCCAGGTATGAGGCACTATTCTAAACAGTGTACACTCTCTTTTGCATACAATCCTGACAAACGCCTCAGTGGTTGATACTATTCTGGCCATTCTTATTTGAAACAAGAAAACACAGGTGCAGATATTAAATAATTTGCCTACATTCAAACCATTAGTAAGTGACAGAATGAGTTTTTGAACCTAAGCAAAGGAGCTCTCCCAATCTGTGTTCCTAGCTCCTAGGCTAATACCACTTCTACACATTTATTTGGCACATCCAAAGTGCTCTGCAAGGAGTTTTGCATTTACATAACCAGAAAAGCCTCTTTGTGGAGGAAGCCTTTTGAGAAAGGCATTGCTTGAAAAGAGACAAAAAGACAACAGGTGGAGACGCTGAGGCTCGAACAAAGAGTGAGCCCACAGCAAAGAGCATTTGAAGCAAGGGGGTCATCAGAGGGAGAAACACATGGCCATGTTCACAGCAAGTCCATCAGCCCCACTGCAGCATGCGGTGTTTAAAGGAAAAAGAGGGGAGTGACATGTGGCAGGAAAATACAGACCAACACCATGCGTGGAGGTCCTGAATGCCAGGTCTGAGCTTAATGCAAAGAGTGACAATAATATGGAAGGCAAACTGAACTCCATAAATATGCCTGTTGCTCCTGATCAGCCTGTGCTCTCATATTATGGAAATCAAGTGCTAAAGTGACTCGGTCCTTCCTATGCAATACTATATTTATGTAGACAGTTTTCTTGAACCTTCTAAGTTGTCTTCTATTTCTCTTTAAAACATTGTTTGATTTTAATTCAGCCTCTCTTTCCTTAATCGTGCCTCTTCAGTATTTCTATTCTGTACTGTATGTGCCTCACAGGTTGTAATGTGGCATAGTGAGAATGGCAGATGAGGATTTGGTGTGGTCTAAATTCTAATCTTGACATTTTGCTGAAGGATTCCATTCATTCATTCATTTAACACGAGTTTGACTAACTTCACTATGCCCAGATCTGTAATAGATGAAGAATAAAGATTTAATAAATTATGCTCCAGAAAAGTTAAGTCCATTAAGAAACACAACCAATACCAAAATATAAATTCCAGCCAGGCGTGGTGGCCCATGCCTGTAATCCCAGCACTTTGGGAGGGTGGATCACAAGGTCAGGAGATTGAGACCATCCTGGCCAAAATGGGGAAACCATGTCTCTACAAAAATACAAAAAATTAGCCATGCATGGTGGCACGTGCCTGTAGTCCCATCTACTCGGGAGGCTGAGGCAGGGGAATTGCTTGAACCCAGGAGGCAGAGGTTGCAGTGAACTGAGATTGCAACATTGCACTCTAGCCTGGCGACAGAGCAAGACTTCATCTCAAAAAAAAAATAAAAAAAAAAAACCAACTATATAATATGCTAATTACACAAGAGTAACAGGAAGTTCAAGTAGGGAGTTAGACCAGGAAGCTCTCACAAAGATCGGAGTTTTATGCTGGCCTACATAAATGCAGATGGGTAAGGAAAGCACTATTAACAAAGGAGATGGAGAGCAAAGGCACGGACGAGGGCTGGCACACAGCCCATTCTGGGGACTACAAATTATACACATATATTGATACCTTAGAATTGAGAGGAATGTCCAAGAGGAAAAGTTCCTTCGATTATTCTCTGATTCTCTCCCTGCACTCATTTCTTCTTAAATACTCTCTCCCAAATAAGAATGGAAATGGAAAACAGAAAAATAAATAAATAAATAAATAAATACTTAGCTACCTCTGCTGATCTGGCATCTCAATTTGCTTTTGATTATTTCAGGAGCATGTCTGTTGCTCTGAGCAGTTCTCAACCTCTGTGAGTGTCTATAATACATATTCAATGGAAATAATGGCAGGACTGGTTTCTCTGCCAGGATCATGGGGATGCTGATGCTTCACTTGTCTGGCCCATTTAGATTGTGTGATGATAAATGGTAATAATGTTTCATTATATGTTAATTTCCATCTTTCATCTGAGAACTCACAGCATATTACAAACATTATTCTTTGCAACATCTCTGTGAAGTAGGGAGGTGAGTAATATCATCACCCCCGTTTGAAAGCTGTAGAAACTGAGTCATAAAGAGGTCACAAAGAGTTGTTCAAGGTCATGTGTCTTTAGCATGGAGTAGAACCTGAAACAAGTGCAATATTTCTGCCATGTCATAATTGCCAATAAGCTGACTCAAGCTTCCTCCTCAGTCCTCATTACACAAATCTGGTATCTGTAAACTACCTGAGACCTTAAGTTATAGAACTTTATCTAAACTCAAGGCTTTACTGTTATTATTAATTATCCTAATCTGCCCCAAAATATAGTCTGTGGTAGCAAGCAAAGAAGTGATATCCCAAAGAGGAATTACCTGCCTCAAGGTGGTGGTGTAAAGTGTAATTGAATTAATTAATGTTTGTAAAACATTTAGCAACCCTTAGATTAAAGGGTCTAATACAAAGATCCAGGGCCTCCCTCTTAATTACAGAAGAAAAGAGCAGGCTGATGCTGTCTCTGCTTCTCAGAGGACTTGCTCTCAAACATCCCCGTTCAACACCAGGCCTGGTCTCCTCCCAGTGGCTTGGGGTGGCCTGTTGCTTCACTTTCAGAAGAGTCTTCTTTGCTTTCTGTTATTTCCAAAAATAAGAAATTGAAAGCTCCTCTCTGGAGGTAAGGCAGCTCCCCTTCTGTGAAGTTTACCTCAGTTGACAGCTGTTATAACAACTCCAGGTCATTAAAGACAACCTATAAAACAAAAGCCAAAAGAGTCGGTCCCCAGGCAGAAACTTCACATCAGTGTTCTTAATTTTGAGAACTTTTAACCTATAAATTTGAGTACACAAAACAATACAAGTTAGGGTGCGATTATTAACAATCAGAGACTATTAGAACTAGACAGGGCCTTAGAATTACTAAGTTCCCCTCATTGTTTCTCAGGTGAGAAAAATGTTACTGGATGACTATGTAATAATTTGTTCAAGATCACAATCTGTGAAAGCTAAAACTCTCAAGTCTTACATATGATATACTTCACACAACATCATATTGCTACTCACTTTTTTTTTTTGAGACAGGGTCTTGCTCTGTCACGCAGCTGGAGTGCAGTGGTGCAATCATGGCTCACTGCAGGCTCAATCTCACAGGCCCAAGGGATCCTGCCACCTCGGCCTCTCAAGTAGTTGGTACTATAGGCAAGAGCCACCATGCCCAGCTAATTTTTGTTTTTGTTTCTTGTAAAGACAAAAAACATGTTGCTCAGGCTGGTCTTGAACCCTGAGCACAAGCCATCTACCCACATCCACCTCCCAAAGTGCTGGTTTACAGGTGTGAGCCACCATGCCCGGCTGCTCCTCACTTTTTGTAAAGAGATCAGAATAGGATACTCTAAACCAGTCTCTCCAGAATATTTAAGAGGACCTCATTTGCAAAGTATTGATTTAAATAGAACTTTTCCAGAACCCACCAACTGTGCAAAGCCATGGACATGTCACTGAATTGTAGAGCATATCCCATTACTTAGGCAAGATCCAGAGGGCTTAGGACATAGCATGGGGCCCACCTACTGGGGTGAAAATCTGTGTTTGGGGAGCTGACGATATTGCAGGTGCTTGCAAAGGAAATTCAATCTATCAGGCAATTGCAGCTCACAGCAATTTTTGCTTACAGCTCAGGGGAGCAGTTGGCCAAGGGGGAAGGAGAGAAAGGCCGTAAGTCAGAAGCAGACATGCTTCCAATAAGCAGTTAGAGTCCAGCGATGGGCAGGTAATACTTGGAAATCCAGACAGGAAGCTTGCTCCATGGAGTCTGTCCTCTAGTGGCTAAGCTCCAATCAGAAACCTCAGGCCTGAGGCAGCGTTCCAATGCCGGGTGGGAGCCTGGCATGGGAAAGGCCTCTTTACTCCTAGGAAAAATCTGGGGCTCAAGGCAGGCTGCCAGGCAGGAACTTGGGAACAGTAGTACCCACAGGGGACCTTAGGCTTGGGAACGAGGCAAGAGCCCAATTAACAGAATCAGGGCACTGCCTCTGGGCAGACTGGCCGGGAGTGTGGCTGGGTGATGAGCTGCAGAGAGCAAGGCTGGGCTGGATTCAGTGCCCTTGCCATGGGCCTGGGATGACCCAGGAACTGGGCTGAGCCCCCGGGGGAAAATCAAGAACAGGTTCCTGCTGGGGATGAAGAAAGCGGAAAGGCTGGGGCTCCCTGGGCCTCTGTGTTTGCCTTTCTTCCAAAAGTCCACTTCAGGATTATATATGCTGGTTACCTCTTTCATCAGCAAGTAAGATGCTCCACAGAAGGGCGGAGACTCTCAAGTGGATCAATCAATGCTATTATAAGAGGGGGGGTGAAACTGAAATTAATGACAAAAGAAGTTCAGAGCCCTTCTTTGTGTATTGTACATGCCCTAAGCAAACTAGTAATGAGAAATGTCATTTCCTAATGAAAAAAAGAAAGTAATAAAATAGAACTAATGCACCTCCTAGTACTCAGACCCTCTTCCTGTTAGTGTAGCATCAAAGGGGGATCTCTGAGGTTTTCTAGATCTCCCGCAATCCATCAACCCTCCCAAAGCACTTCAGATAAGCCATCTCAATAAAACTGTGCTTTCCATGCAAATGTAACTTTAAGCCCCCCAGCTTCCAATCTAATCTCTGTCCCTATGGAGGTCTTTAGGGGTTGTCACTGTCTTTCCACATCCCTCTTTTGCACACCCCTGTGAAACACACAACCGGACTACCTGTGTCTACCATGGGAATATTACTGTGCTTCTCCCTTCACTGGAAATGGAGTCCAATCTTCTCCTTTCGTCCAGCCTTTCTCTGGCACCAGGATACTTTGCCGCTGGCTGGCTGCATGCTTTGTTGGTTGCTCTGTTTGTTCATATCTCATTGACCCTAGAAGACGTGGCAGAGAATAGCAGTTTCTCACCAGTGCTGTGTGTCAGTCACCCTGGAAGCTCTCCTAGACCCCACATGCTTGGGTCCCGACCCAGACCTACCAAATCTGAATCCCTGGGGTGGCAATCAAAAAACAAACAAACTACATTTTGATGAGTATGGGTTATGCTGTACTTACACTACTTTAAAAATGAAAAGGAAAATAAAAGAATAAAGTAGATCAATTGTCATAGCAAGATGCCCATGATACATTAACTGCAAGTTGTTACAGAACACTATTATCACATGATTAATGGATTGTATTATTAAATATATTCATCAGGCATTTTTATGAAAATGGAAAATATCTGTGTGTGTAATGTAATATATAGGTGGACATTTAAACAAAAGAATTCATGGACTTGGGATTTTATCCACTGTTCCCTGTTCTTCTCTGCCATTCACCTCCCAAGCCCTAGGTAAAGTGAAACCAATTTCAGATGTAGAATCATACTGGTTATATTATAGCTCTATCACTTGATAGCCATAAAAAATTTGGCAAGTTGTTAAATTACCCTAAGTTTCCATTTTTTTCATCTTTGAAATGAGATGTAATACCATTACTCTGTTATATGGTATTGTTGTAAGGACAAATAAGATTATATACATTTCCAGTCTCGTGTTAGACAAATTATAAGAAAGTTTTTTTAGGGAAAAATTAGTCTTACAAATTAAACAGTATTTGAGAATTTTTTTCTTTCCAAAAAATTAGAAAATGGAGAAAAACACAACTGAACAGTTTTATATTAATCTTTCTTACTTTAGAACAGGAAAGCTTATACCTGTTTTACTGAAGGGTTGCTTGAAGAGGGTCAGCCCATCAGCACAACAGCGTTCAGAGAAGGACTGCCTAACTCTGAGACCTCAGTAGCTTGATCTACCTGCCAAAATGAGAGAAAATGAGAGCCAGAAACTTAGTGCCCCAATTCTCCCCTCCTAGGCCTAGTATCCTTACATTAAACTACTCCTTCCAATGTTAAGAACTCCACACAGAGGCCGGGCACAGTGGCTCACATCTGTAATTCCAGCACTTTGGGAGGCCAAGGTGGGAGGATCACCTGAAGTCAGGAGTTCGCAGACCAGCCTGACCAATGTGGAGAAACCCAGTCTCTACTAAAAATACAAACAATTAGCCTGGTGTGGTGGCACATGCGTGTAATCCTAGCTACTGGGGAGGCTGAGGCAGGAGAACTGCCTGAACCTAAGAGGCAAAGGTTGTGGTAAGCTGAGATCATGCCATTGCACTCCAGCCTGGCCAACAGGAGCAAAACTCCATCTCAAAAAAAAAAAAAAAAAAAAAAAAACTCCACAGAAACCAAAGTACTCCAAAATAACAATAACTGTTTGCCTAACAGTAAATGATCACCACGCATTGATTTCTTCCTAAGCGCTTTAGCCAGGTGAGGTGGCTCATGCCTGTAATCCTGGCTACTCAGAAGGCTGAGCTGGGAGGACTGTTAGAGCTTGGAAGGTCAAGGCTGCAGTGAGCTGTGATTGTGTAATTGCATCACTGCACTCGAGCTTGGGCAATAGAGTGAGATTCTGTCTCAAAAAAAAAGTTTGCTGGCCAGGTGCGGTGGCTCATACCTGTAATCCCAGCACTTTGGGAGGCTGAGGTGGGTGGCTCACCTGAGTTCAGGGGTTCGAAACCAGCCTGACCAACATGGAGAAACCTCGTCTCTACTAAAAATACAAAATCAGCCAGGCATGGTGGCACGTGCCTGTAATCCTAGCTACTCGAGAGGCTGAGGCAGGAGAATTCCTTGAACCTAGGAGGTGGAGGTTGCAGTAAGCTGAGATTGTGCCATTGCACTCCAGCCTGGGCAACAAGAGCAAAACTCAGTCTCAAAAAAAAGGTTTGCTTTATAAACCACAGAATATATACCTAAAATGTTTCCTTATTTTTTAAGATTATTTATAGACTATTTATTGTTAGGAAAAATATTTTACTTCTTAATTATTTATCATCTGAACAAGGTATGACATGCTAGCATCAAAGAGCACTGGAAGGAGGCAGATTTACAACCAGCCTCTGGTAGTCTCACTGTCTAACTTGGGGCAACCCCTGCTGTTCAAATGAGAGAAAATGAGAGCCAGAAAAATTACCTTCTAATACTTCTAAATTAGTATTTGAACAGTACTTGAGAAATTTTTTCTTCCCTAAAAAAATATAAAATGGAGAAAAACACAATTAAACAGTTTTATATTCATTTTTCTCATTCTTAGAATAAGAAAGATCATGCCTGGTTCATGGGAGGACTGCTCGAAGAATATCAGACTATCCGAACAAGAGCATTCAGAGAAGGCCTGTCTAACCCAGAGACCTTGCCACCCTGGTCTACCTGCCTAGTTGGGCCTTGCTAGAAGCACTCGTGGCTGCCATCTGCAGGCCTCCTTCCAGCCTACATGCCTTGTGGCAAAAGTTGCATGCCATTTGGTAGACTGGAAAATCATGCAAATATTCATGATCTTGCCAAAATCCCTAAACAAGGGTGAACAAGCTGTTAAGAGAAATTCAACTATTCCTATGAAATGCATTTGCAGAAACTTTTGAAGGTGTTTATCTCAAGGAACAGGAGATTTAGGAAGTACAGGTTGGTCATCATCAAGTATCTGACTATATATCACCTAAGGTGGGATTGAAACTAATCCAGTGATTTCAGGCTAAGAACTAGGATTAACAGGTGGAAACTGCTGCCTCGTAGTTAAGAGTAAGGGCTGCGGTCATCTTGACTGTGGTGATAGTTTCACAGATACACCATGACCTATTTTATACTTTGTATATGTGCAGTTTATTTTATTTCAACTTCGATAAAGTAGAAAAGAGTATGAGCTATAATGTCAGATAGTTTGGGTTCTAATTATTGCTTAGACACTTACTATCAGTGTGATCTAGAACAGGGATCCCCAACCCCTGGGCCATGGACAGGTATTGCAAGAGGTGAGCGGCAAGTAAGCCAGCAAAGCTTTGTCTGTATTTACAGTCACTTCCCATCACTCACATTGCCCGCTGAGCTCCACCACCTGTGGCAGCATTAGATGCTCATAGGAGTGCAAACCCTACTGTGAACTGTGCATGTGAGGAACCTAGACTGCATGCTTCTTGAGACTCTAATGCCTGATGATCTGTCACTGACTCCTATCACTCCCAGATGGCACCATCTAGTTGCAGGTAAACAAGCTTAGGGCCCCCACTGATTCTACATTATGTTGAGTTGTATAATTATTTCATTATATATTACAATGTAATAATAATAGAAATAAAGTACACAATAAATGTAACGAGCTTGAATCAACCTGAAACCACCCCCGCCCCCACCCCGCACAATCCATGGAAAATTTGTCTTCCATGAAACTGCTTCCTTGTACCAAAAGGGTTGAGGACTGCTGATCTAGAATAAATTCTTTAACCTCTAACAGATTTCTTGGAGTCAATATGAAGTTAGGTGAGATAATCCATATTCCATGCTTTATCTGACCTAATCAATGTGTGGCAATCATTTATTGTTAGGCAAACAGTTACTGTTATTTTGGGGTACTTTTTCTGTGGAGTTCTTTTTTATTTTTTGAGATGGAGTTTCACTCTTGTTGCCCAGGCTGGAGTGCAGTGGTGCAATCTCAGCTCACCACAACCTCCACCTCCCGTGTTCAAGCAATTCTCCTGCCTCAGCCTCCCGAGTAGCTGGGATTATAGGCACGTGCACCATGCCCGGATAATTTTGTATTTTTAGTAGAGACAGGGTTTCTCCATGTTGGTCAGGCTGGTCTCGAACTCCTGACCTCAGGTGATCCGCCCACCTTGGCCTCCCAAAGTGCTGGGATTACAGATATGAGTCACTGTACCCAACCTCTGTGGAGTGCTTAGCATTAGAAGGAGTAGTGTAATATAAGGATACTGGGCCTAGGAGAGCAGAATTGGGGCCCTGAGTTTCTGGATCCTTTGAAAGGACATCAAGGAGCACTGGAAGAAGAGAGATTCATAACCAACCTCTGGCAACCTCACTATCTAACTTGGGGCAAACCCTGCTGCTCCATTAAGAGAAAACGAGAGCCAGATAATTTTGGCATTGAAAAGAACTTTTGAGTTTGGCTGGTCTTAGTTCCACCCAGTGGTCCCAGTCTGGCCATGAGATATTCCTGCTTTCCTCATCTCCCAGCTCTCAGTTCCCCTGCAGAGAGCTCCTTCCCCCGCCAGCACTCTGTTGGCATCTGACAGCAGGGTGCGGGGGGGAGTTGCATACCAAACACTATTAAGTGGTTAAGTATTCAAAAACAGGAGGTGAGAAACACATTCATTTCCTGTTTCTTGCTGTCTCACTATGTGATGTTGAACAAGTCATTCCATGGCTCTGAGCCTCAGTTGACTAATCTGTATAATGGAACTGACATTATTGTCCTATTCTTGTGATGTTGTAAAGTGCTTATTTCTGCTTGGCACAGAGTTAAGTGCTCCATTAACGCCAGGTTATGAGATTATGTGAGCATCATGAGAGGCAGTAAGTAAAATTAATAGATATAAAATGGAATGCCCAAGTCCTCAACTCATGAGCCTGTCCAGCTGCTGAAAAGAGAAAGCCAAAGGGCTTTCTTCCTCCCTAGATAATTCAGATACATTTTAGACAATGTTCTCCAGGGGTAAAGTACCTGCCTTTGTTCTCCTAATCTACTCTTTTTGCTACTACCGTAAATTCCGTTTTCACTTATTGAATTTTTTGTAGGGGAGGATGGAGTTTCGCTGGTTACCCAGGCTGGAGTGTAATGGCGCAATCTCGGCTCACTGCAACCTCCATCTCCCAGGTTCAAGTGATTCTCCTGCCTCAGCCTCCCGAGTAGCTGGGATTACAGGCATGCACCACCATGCCTGGCTAATTTTGTATTTTTAGTAAAGACAGGGTTTCTCCATGTTGGTCAGGCTGGTCTTGAACTCCCAACCTCAGGTGATCCACCTGCCTCAGCCTCCCAAAGTGCTGGGATTACAGGCAGGAGCCACCAGGCCCAGTCTCACTTATTGAATTTAATGCCTCAGTAATTATTCTTAATTTTGTATCTCCAGGTTTTTCTTTGCTTTGATCTTTTTAGCCCATGTGATAGAACAGATGGTCTTCAGCTTATACCTTCCCCAGATCTGAACATTTCATGTGTCCAGGTGGCAGCTAGCCTGCCTCCTTACTCAATGTACCAGCGACTATTGGCCCAATATTCTGCCCTCAATAATCTGTGGCTGCTCCTGGGTATACAGCCTGGAACCTTCTTTGCTGGGGCCTCTCAACCCCTGGAACATGTTAGGCATCATAAGAGCCTGGCACCCCTTTCCCTCTATCCCTAAAACATCACACACATTCACAACATAAACTCACACACACACTATGGGAGCATGAGCCCTGGTCACACATCCATTAAAACCAATGGTAGCAGCTGCCTCACCATTCCTTTCCATTACATCCCTCACCCCTTTCACTTACTTTTTGGAAAGTCTGTTGCTAATATTTTCAGTCCTTTTAGTCAAGGCGCTGTCTCTGACCCCAGATATCACTCAAGAAGCCTAATGTTGTGGTTAATAATATTTTCAATTATTACTAACATATTTGATGGCATACATATGTTAAAAATGAAAAGGAGTGTTCTGGGAGATTATTTGTTAATATATATCAATGAGAATATATGTGTAATAATGATACCTAGCATGAATGTTTGTCATGTACAAAACACTATTGCTAACTCATCTTATTTTCCTGTCTTCAACTCTATAAAACAGGCACTTTTGTTATTACCACTTTATTCCACTTTTAGAATTCTCTTAAGTGAATCATCCCTGATTTATTCAAATTGTATGTATATAAAAATTTATCACAGCATTGTTCAAATTGAATTATGTCCACATAATAGAATATTTGCAACCATTAAATATCAGAATTTTCAGGAATGTTTAATATTTTGAAAATGATAATTCAATATTAAATGAAAAACAAGATATGCACATTTTTATATATGACTGAGCCCAATATCATCCATGGATGCATAAACCAAAAAAAGAAAACAAAGAGAGAGAAAGATACAACAAAATCCTGACAGTGAATATCTCTGAGAGGGAGATTTTTTTACTTTATTCACTTGTCTCTGCCATCCAATTTTCCACAATAAGCAAGCTTTAATGTTATGATCAGAAAACGTAAATGTATTAAAAATGTATCTTGCTATAGCATAATTTAGTTAAGTTCCACTTAATTTCTGCTAGAGCCCAAGTCTCCTGAGTGTCCTCAGAAGCTTGAGATACACTTTCATATTATTTCCAAAGAAGAGAACCCAGAAATGTAAGAAAGCTTAAATTTACTCCAATTATACAGAAAATATCCAAATAAAGCAACCTATGGTCACTTGGTGGCAGGAAATGAATCCTCATTAAGGACCCACCAAACTTCCTGCATTTAGCTACCATGTGTTAGGTTTTCTCTTTTCCACCAGGATGTTTTCTTCTTCCAGGACTTTTTATCTCAGTGATATTCTTGGTTTCTTTCCTCCCCACCAGCCCCTGTCTCTCCCAAATCTCATTGGCTCTATTTAAAGCCTGGTTCTGTTTAAAGCCTGCCTGAAGGCACCTCCAAACAGACTCCCTTTCATCTGACCTGTGAGCCGGAATACAGCTGCCTTTGGTAAAAGAGGGCCACCTGAAGTACCCTACTTTCTTTTAACTACCAAAAAACTTGGACAGTTGATTCCAGGGGGGAAAAAAAACCTGTTTCTTTCTCTAGGGAAAAAAAAATGGAACTAAATACAAAATCTTTCATCTAATTGTAGTAAAAAATAGACACTTCTCTTTCACTTTAGCCATTCTTTCTAGGCATATTGAAAGGAGCATGGATTTGTAGTCTTCCCAGATCTGGACTTAAGGGTCAGGCTCTACAATGAGCTAGGAGAGCATGTGCAAGGCTGTGAAGGTTGTTCATCTACAAAATAGGACTAATAACTTTAAGGACTGTTGAAAGAATAAAAATTGTACATAAATGATAACCTAAGTATGCATAAACCCAGCACCCAGATCTTTGTTTCAAATGCCATTCTTCAATTAAAAAAAAAAAAAAGCTCCTGGGAAAAATGGCTGAATTTAGGACTAGAGACACAAATATACAAGCTGAGCCTCTTGCACTGTCAGAAAATACAAAAGTACTTAAAAAAATTAATGAGGATGGGTCAAATGGATACAAAGAGAAACTGAAGACGCTCCCAATGTCAAAAGTTGAAATCATTTGAGCAACAAAATAATATTAGTATTGTTTTATAATCCAAAGTATAAAATAAATATTTGTAAACCCACGCTAATATTTATAAATAAGTTATAGAATAAATAAACAAATGAGTGAGAAGAGATAAATATCTCATGCAGAAGAATTCAAACATATGTAGATACTGCATGCTCGCTAAATGTGGGCTATTCATAGTGATTTCCTTCCACAGAGTACAGTATAGAAAAGAAGAAAAAGAGAAGCTTTGCAGTGGGGAAATTTGACTGACACTATGCCAGCCAGCCAGGTGATCAAGGTCAATATCGACAGTGGCAAGTCATGCTGAGAGTATGCTATCCTTAATAGAATGGGATAGGAATGGCATTTTGCCTCTGTGCACTTCCTTCCAAAAGCCCAGAATTCTAGTCTAATCATGAGAAAAATGTCAGACAAATCCCACTAAAGGGACATGCTACAAAATACCAGTCGAATAGCCCTTAAAATTGACAAGGTCATCAAAAACAAAAGTTTGAGAAACTGTCACAGCCCAGAAGAGCCTAAGGAGACATGACAACTAAATGCAATACGGTGTCCTGGGTGAGATCCTGGACAGGATGAAAAGCATTAGGTTAAAACTAAGGAATTTTGAATAAATTATGAACTCTAGTTAATAACAACATAGCACTATTGGGTTTTTGTTTTGTTTTTGTTTTTGTTTTGAGAGAGGATCTCGCTCTGTCACCCAGGCAACCATAGCTCACGGCATCCTCAACCTCCCGGGCTCAAGCAGTCCTCCCATCACCGCCTCCTAAGTAACTGGAACTACAGATGCACACCACCACGCTTGGCTAATTTAAAAAACAAAATTTTTTTCGGCTGGATCTTGCTACGTTTCCAGGCTCATCTTGAACTCCTGAGCTCAAGCAATCCTCCCACCTCTGGCTCCCAAAGTGCTGGGATTACAGGTATGAACCACTTCACTCAGCCAGTATTGGTTACTTAATTGTGATAAATATACCATACTAATGTCAGATATTAACAATGAGGGTAATTGGGTGTGGGGTATATGAGAACTCTTTACGCTATCATCACAAATTTTCAATAAAACTAAAACTATTCCAAAATAGAGGGTTTATTTTTTAAAATTACACCTACAAATATGCTTTGTTAGCAGGGCATAGCGGCTCACGTCTATCATCCCAGCACGTTGGGAGGCTGAGGCAGGAGGATCACTTGAGCCCAGGAGTTCGAGACCAGCCTGGGAAACAAGGCAAGACCTTATCTCTACAAAAATAAAAATAAAAATTAGTCAGGCATGGTGGCACATACCTGTAATCCTAGCTACTCAGGAGGCTGAGCTGAGAGGACTGCCTGAGCCCAAGAGGTCAAGGCTGCAGTGAGCTGTGATTGTGTAATTGCACCACCGCACTTGAGCCTGGACAATAGATCAGGACTCTGTCTCAAAAAAAAAAAAAAAAAAAAAAAAGTTTGCTTTGTAAACCACAGAATATATGCCTAAATTGTTGTTTTCTTATTTTTTAAGATTATTTATAGATTATTTCTTGTTAGGAAAAGTATTTTATTTCTTAATTATTTATCATTAGTACAATATATGACATGCTAATTATAAATAATATACTAGCAAAATCTCAATGTATTTTTTACTGCATTTTTTAAACTTTTATCCTTGACAAATGGGAAGGGGAAACTATCAGAGTGATAGTGAACAGACTGGAAGGATAAAGGGCTGGACTAGAGGTCTAATACCACCACAGTCTTTACTTTTATCTTCTCCTCACACAATTAAACTCAACCTCTTAGCATATCTTATTCTTGAGTGAAGCAGGGAGGCAGTGGCACAGCAGTGAAATTCACGGGAATCTCTTCAAGAGGAAATCTCTTGAACCCAGAAGGTGGAGGTTGCAGCTGCAGTGAGCTGAGATTGTGCCACTGCACTCCAGCCTGGGCAACAAAAGCAAGACTTTGTTTCAAAAAAAAAAAAAAAGATAAATATTCATGAGTTCAAAGAGTGATATGAATAAACAATTGAATAAATAAATGGGGAGAATAGATAAATCTGTACAGAATTCCAGATAATTTATGCACATAGGACTCCTCAAAAAGGGCTACATAACTCCCCATTCCTTAACGTTTCGGCTGCTGGTAGTGACTTCCTCCCACAGTGTAGAGTATGGGGGGTGCTGCGGGGGAAGTAACTTTACAGTGGAGAAATCTACCAAACATTGCTCAGTCAAGGTGATGAAGGTTAATATTAAAACTGACAAGTCATGCTGATAACATGATGTGATAAGTATGAACTTTACCTCTTATGGTCTTCCTCCCAAAAACCTACAACTCCTGTCTAACCATGAGAAAAACATCAGACAAACCCAAATTGAAAGGCATTCTATAAAACACCTAATATCCCTCAAAGCTGTCAAGGTCAGCACAAGCAAGGAAAATCTGAGGACATGGCATAGTCTAGAGGAACCTAAGGAGACATAACGATTCAATCTAATGTGGTATCTCGAATGGAATCCTGGCACATAAAAAAGGACATTAGGTCTGTGAAATAGCAGAGGACGTTAGGTAAAACTAAGGAAATCTGAGTTGTGGACTTTAGACTTCAGTTACTAGCACATCAATACTGGTTTACTTGTTGTAAAAAATGCACCATACTAATGTAAGATGTTAATGAAAGAGGAAGCCACCCAGGGAGGCAGACGGCTTGGGCCCAGGAGTTCAAGACCAGCCTCGGCAACATGGCAAAACCCCACCTCTACAAAAAATACAAAATAATAATAGCTAGGTGGCACACGCCTGTAGTCCCAGCTACTCAGGAGGCTAAAATGAGAGGATCGCTTGAGCCCCAGAGGCGGAGGTTGCAATGAGCCGAGATCATGCCACTGCACTCCAATCTGGGTGACAGAGTAAGACTCTGCCTAAAAAAAAGTAGGGGAAATTTACGGTGTTTGGGATATATGGGAACTCTCTATCCTATCTTCATAATTTTTCTTTAAGTCTAAAACTACTGTAAATTAAAAAGTTCATTTTTTAAATGAGTGGGAATAGAATGTTTGTTACAGTAATTGGGAACTACCTATTTTAAATTTACAGCAGCCTTGTCTTTGTTTATTAATTTGTTAAAATAATTGAAGACTCCATGATAGCAACGTGAGGATTTCAATCTAGATTGATAGCATAAACTAGTTTAGGTTTTAAAAACTAACAGAACATCCTCGGTTTAGTAGGGCACCTCTGCCCCCTAGTGTCTTAACATTCAATCTGCATTTAGTAGCAAAGGACAGCCTGCATGCTTTGTTTGATGTTTCAAGGTCTGGACAAGAGTCGAAATATTCTCAGAGCCTCCGATCTACTAGGATCATACTCCAGTTTGTTCGTATACGCAGAACCTTTGCACCGCTGAGTGGTCCCTGAAGAAATTGGTACATGCACGTGAGGGCAGGAGGGCAGTTTGATATGTGAATAGAAAACCTTAAAAATGTGTATAGGGGCCGGGCGCAGTAGCTCACTCCTGTAATCCCAGCACTTTGGGAGGCCAAGGCGGGCAGGTCACTTGAGGTCAGGAGTTCAAGGCCAGCCTGGTCAACATGAGGTAACCCTGTCTCTACTAAAAACACAAAAATTAGCAGGGTGTGGTGGCTCACACCTGTAATCCCAGCTACTTGGGAGGCTGAGTCAGGAGAATCACTTGAACCTGGGAGGCAGAGGTTGCAGTGAGCCATGACTGCACCACTGGACTCCAGCCTGGGAAACAGAGTGAGACTCTGTCAAAAAACAAACAATAACAACAAAAAGCCTAGATCTCAAGCCTGAATCTGATTCTGTAATGGGCCAAAACGTGTGTGTATTGAAGGGGAATGTGTGTGCAGAAGGGAGCCGTTGAAGAGTATAAAGCAAGAGGGTAATTCGCATGTAGGAGCAATGTGATTAATTTGTAGCCAGTGAGCAGACTGTGGTAAAATAAAGATGACCACACATCCCCTTGAATCTGGAAGCCTCTGTGACTACTTTGACCAGTAGAATATGGCAGAAGTGATAGTTAAGGCTCAGATCTTAAGACACTGGCAGCTTCCACTGCCTGTCACTTGGAATACTTTCTCTAGGTGTCCACTATGTCAAAAGAGAACTAGTCTGAGAATACTCTGCTGTGTGAAAGTGCAAGCTAACCATGTGAATATGCCATTTAAAGAAGAATATAACAAAATAGTTGTTGTTTTAAGCCACTAAGCTTTAGGTAGTTTTTCATGCAGCAATAGGTAATTGGAAGTTTCCTCCCTATAAAAGGGGTTAATACTATTCTTGTGCTATATAAGAGGAGCTATAGTGAGAACTGCAGCAATACTAAACTTTAACTATCGTCATAGAAGTTTCTAGAATTAGTATGGAGGAGGAGGCTTTTCTGTATAGGAAAATACTTTGAAAAGCCCATTAGGAGTAGAAGGTGAGACTTGGGGATGAGTTGACAAAGAGAAATAAAAAATATAACCAAGCCACTTGAATTTGAATTGGACAAGAATTTGGAGGTAGGAAAGAGCAGAGAATACAAAAGAAAGTAGAAATAAGGGAAAAGAAATGGAGGAGAGGCAAGAAACATGGCCAGAGAACAGAGATCAAGTTTCAAAAATAACGGAAAGACTTTTTTAAAACACAGGCATCTAACAAATTTCATGTTGATTGTATATCCATGTGGAAAATCTCTCTATTTCTCAAAAATTTGCTACCAGTATAAATAACTTTTGTGACATTTGTGTTTTGTTTTTAAGTTTAGGTGGAAATTTTTTTAAGTATCTGAGTTCTACTCATAGGTTGACTTGGTAGAGAAGAAGGATAACAGATGCCATTTCCTAAACTGAATTATTGAGACATAGTGATTTTCAACCAGAAGATATTTTGCCCCCAAGAAATACTTGGTAACTTCCTAAGGGATGGTCTTGACTGGGACAGGGACTAGGACGGGGCAGGGAAGAAGGGCAGCCATTGGCACCAAGTGGGCAGAAACCAGGGATGCTGTCAAAAACCCTGCAGTGCACAGGTTAGCCATCCACAAGAAATAATTTTCCAGCCTAAAATGTCAATAGTGCCAACATTGAGGAATCTTGATCTAGAGGAAGCCAAAGATCTTAATCAAAGGTGTCCATGAGAATCTAAGCCTCCTGCAGAATTTAGAGAAATCTTGAAAAAGACATTAGACTTTCTACAATCCATGGAATGTGGTTTGAATCATTCTTACGTAAATTATTGGGAAGAAGGTAATTCTAATTAACCTCTGGGTCACGGCATGAAATAAGGAAAACAAATCAGTTAAAGTTCTTAACTGCAAGTAACAGAAACTAACGCTGGGGAAATTGAGCAGAAAAGGAATGTATTAGGTAATAGTGGGCAGCTCGTAGAATCTCTGGAAAGGCTGAAGAACCTGGCCAGGAGGCTAAGCAAAACAACAAATAAAAAACAACTTATACAAGCATCCGATAGAATGGTCCATGAAGATATCAGTACCTCTGCTACTGGCACAAACACTGCTGGAATAAAGGAAGATGAATGTTCTAGCAATCAAGACAGAATGGATGCTTCAAAATAAAGGAAAGGGAAAGAAGCAGGACCTCAAAATTTCACTTTGAAAACACATAAATATCTTTCAGCCTTAATGTGAGAAAGTGAAAATTCAGCCACGTAAGCCCAAAACCTCAGGATCATTGTTGACTCTCTAATAGTAACCCAAGTCAAAATACACTTGGATAAATACAGTGCCTTCCTATCTGTCCTTCTGGTTTCAGTCTTCCACCTATAACCAACACTACATCCACTGATAGAATAACCTACTATTTGGATTACGGTGATTCCCTGCAAAGAAATTATGCATACATGAGCTTTCAAAACCAAACCAAACATAATTTGACATCATTCAAAGCACTCTGTGATCTGTTCCGGATCTACATTGCAGTGTTCTCTCCCACTGCAAATGATTTGCTTATTGAGCCCTAAGTATACTAGGCAAATGGTTTTCCTTCTTCTGCACCTTTGTTCTCACCGTTCTCTCTTCTGAGATGCCCTTTTCTCCTTTTCTTTATCTAAATCTCACATTCGTCCTTTAAACTCCAGCTCAAAACTTACAGAACACCTAACAATCCCACCAACCTACTTTGTGATCTTGAGAAAATAAATACATTTCTCTGAACTTATAAAAGTACAAAATGGAACATTGTATTTTGTATTTGTATTGTATTATACAATGTATACAATTAACATTGTATTTGTATTACATTTTGCTGAAAACTTTTTATCAGGATGTCATATTGTCTACACTGTGCGCTAGTGGGACTGGAAGCTCTAAACCTGTAGTCCTGAGGTACCTGGAGGGCCAGTGCAAGAGCAGAGTAATGCCGATGACGTCTTTGCTGAAGAAGTAGGACTCATTTTCAAGCCCATCCTTTATTAAATAGATCTCTGTGTTGCAATCTAACATAGAGAAGACTGTATCTCATGATAACCTTTTCTTCCAGTGCTTTTGAAACAGTCAGACTTTATTAACACCTCCATGAAACAGTCCTGAAAATGAAAAACACTTTAATCTCTTTCATTCTCTTTGGATAGAGAATATATTTTAATGGACCAAATCCTCAAGTTTCAGACTGCAAACTCAAATGCATAATAAATATTGCATTTCTTGGACCCAGCATGGTGACTCACACCTGTAATCCCAGCACTTTGGGAAACAAAAGCGGGTGGATCACTCAAGGTCAGGAGTTCGAGAACCATCCTGGCCAACATGGTGAAACTCTGTCTCTACTAAAAATACAAAAAGTCACCTGACGTCACGGTGTGTGCCTGTAATCCCAGCTACTTGGAAGGCTGAGGCAGGAGCATCACTTGAACCCAGGAGGCAGAGGTTGCAGTGAGCCAAGATCATGCCATTGCACTCTAGCCTGGGCAACAGAGCGACACTCTATCTCAAAAATACACACACATATATACAAGTTAAAATTAAGTCTATTTAAAGAAATGCTGTAATATTTCTTTAAATATATATACGTAATATATATATTTATGTGTGTGTGTGTGTGTGTGTATGTATATTCCTATTCTTACTATAGGTAGTGCTTTTGATGGCAGAATTAGGCAGTCTAAACAACACTCCGTGTTTTCCACTATTGTTCCCAGTTTTACTTGTGGTTAAGTTGGCCATATGACTAGGTTCTGGCCAACAGGATGTGGGAAGAAATGAAGTAAGTCATTTCTATGTTAGCCCTTACAAATCATCTCAGACAATCCTCCATGCTCTCCAAAGTGACCTTGGAAGCCACATGTTTCAGATGGTATAGCTGGGAACAACCTGGGTCTCTGAGTCTCCTGCCTTTGCAAGAGCTCCCAATGTACATCTGACGGCCATGTGACAAGAAAATGACCCTGTATTGTGATTAAGTCCCTGAGATTTGGGGGTTTGTTTGCTCAAGCAGCATATCCCATTCTATCTTAACTGATGCAGTCACTGAATGCACACTATGTGCCAAGCACTACTCTAAGTGCACATACATCAAGTAATTTTATAATGAGATACACATATTAGCAAACATCATAACATCATGGTAATAGAATGATACAGAAGGACATGCCTAAAATGGCCATTGAACCCCAAATTTACCACACATATCCTTCTAGTATTTCTTCCTCATTCTCCCTGCTTGTTTAAATCTCACCCTAAATTTCATTTCAGATAAGGAACAAAATGGCAAACTGGGTATGTTAAAGGAAACAAAGGAAGAAGTAGTTCTAGTATGTGTTTATTTTCTATAAATGTGTGAATCCAATCTACTTACTAAGAGTGTCTTGAGAGCTGTGGATTCCTACAACCTCTCCTGCTGGTACAACCTGGTAAATTGACTACTGAAAGCAGATTAATTTTGCCTTCTCTAAATGCAAACACCACTGCTGTTTAGGTGGGCCTCCAGACTGGGAGATAGTAGGTCCCAGTGTCCTGGTGGTGTTTGTGAGTTGGACTAGGATTAGAGCTGTTGTAGCAGGATATGGCCTCAACTTGGTTTATTCTGGCCCTTCCTACCACCAAGGATTCTTAGGACCATATGAATTATGAGAGAGAAAGGAGACTGTCAATAGCTTGTGACAATGAGCAGCAAAGATGTGAGAGCTGGTCCTTCCGCAAGGCACACAATTCAACTCACTCTTACTGAGGAGGATGCTAGCAAGCTAGAAACTAGTTTGGTATAGGTACTACTACAAAGAATCACCATGCAGAATTACTCAAAGCATAGTACATATATTTTTTATAGTACAGGCAAAGTTACAGAATAGGATGAAGGTAGGGATTATGTTTTTAGTCTAAAACAGAAGCAAAGAGGAAATGAAGCAGAGTGCGGAGCAAAAAATATTTCCAAGTAGGGGTAGAAAAACCTCAGAACCTGGTGGTGGGGAAGAAAGGGAAGGCATAATTTTGAACATGAAACTGGCTGAAAAGATTATAAATTGTAAGAGACATAGAAACTTAAAAACAGAAAAAAACATGAACTTGCAAAAGCTTTTAATGATGGAAAGGTTGAAATAGAGTGAAGAAAAGCAGTGGTGTGCTGCTCAAACAATGGTGTAGGCGTAAATGTTTTAACAACTGGCTCTTCCAAAAACAGTGTGTGTACATATGTGTAAATTTCTTATAAATTTTACTATGACTAAATGCTTCATTACTACCAATCCTATCTATTTCAACGAAGAAGCTGCTCACATCGTTAACCTATGAGTTTAGCCTTGACATGAATATTGGTTGTATTTTCCCATACATTAATGAATAAGAGAAAAGTGAAACAATGAAGACGTACATTAGTAAAATTTAAATTAATGATGATGTGCAAGACTTCTTTACTAAATTAGATAATAGTTTGCAAATACTGAAAGAATGTTTTCTCAATTTTCTGTTATTCACAATGTAAAACCACAGACAGAACACACTTTAAAATTTAATCTTTAGTATTATTTTTCCATCACTTTTTAAAATATCTATCTATAACAATGAAAACTCACTAGCCAGAATCGTAAAGGAATAATCACTATGGAACAGAATTAAAGGGCATAGTTATTGGTCAATACATATTTTACCACATAAAAGTAAAATAGGGGCCAGGTGCGGTGGCTCACGCCTGTAGTCCCAGTACTTTGGGAGGCGGAGGCAGGTGGATCACCTGAGATCAAGAGTTTGAGACCAGCCTGGCCAACATGGTAAAAACCCTGTCTCTACTAAAAATATAAAAATTAACTGGGCGTGGTGGCAGGCGCCTATAATCCCAGCTACTCAGGAGTCTGAGGCAAGAGAATCGCTTGAACCTGGGAGGTGGAGGTTACAGTGAGTCAAAATCATGCCACTGCACTCCAGCCTGGGCAACAGAACTAGACTCTGTCTTAAGAAATAAATAAATAAATATAAAGTAGGATGACAAGGAAAAAAGATGAGAGCTGTGAAAAAAACATTGTATCAAATAATAGAAGGAGATCTCATATGTAAGTAGTAGCCTGGTACCTAGCACACTAAATCAGTATTTATGATGCATGTAATCACAATAGTTATTATAATAGAAAAATCCGAAGGAAGATTGTATCTCTGAATTTATTACAGGGGCAAGAAAAAAAATCAGACAATAAGTTGGCATCTTCAATTTAATGAACGAAGCTTGTTCTCTAAGATACAAGCACAGAAAGCAATAAAAATAAGTAAAGGAAATATTTCAAGATTTATAATTCAAGAGTAAATCCTCAAAACTACTTAAAAGACAGGAAAAGGCAAAAGTGCCACTGCAAAACAAAATGAAATTTGTGACATAGAATACACTGCAGAAAAGGTATAAAAATAGGGTTTTTTTAATGATAAATATAGAGGATTTCTAAACAAAGATTAGAAGTACAATTTTAAAACTACAGCTAGTTCCAGGTGTGGTTTAACTGATTCCTTCCTCCTCTATTCTCACCCCATCACACTCACACACTCCGTATCACAGAGAAATCACTAAAATAATTTCACCGGAGCTGTGTAGTATACAGAATAATGCTGCCCCCAAGGAAGTCTGAAGCCTAATCAGAAGCTGTGCATATGGCAAAGGGGAATTACGTTTGCTGACCAGTTGACCTTAGAATAGGGAGATTATCCTTGATTATCTAGGTAGGCTGATCAGATCACAAGGACGCTTACATATGGAAAGCGGAGGCGGAAGGGTTAGCGTCAGAGTGATGTGGTATTAGAAAGATTTGACCAGTCACTGCTGGCTTTCAAGATAGAAATGAGCCACAAGCAAAGAAATGTGGGCAGCCTCTCAAAACTGGAAAAGGAAAAATAAAAAAGGATTCTTCCCTAGAGACCCATTTCTTATTTCTAACCTTCAGAGCTATAAGATAATGAATTTGTTCTGTTTTAAGCCACTAATTTGGCGTAATTTGTTACAGCAGCAATAGGAAACGAGCACAAGCTGGAATGAAATCTACACAGCACACAAGGCTCTTTGCCTTTTATGCTCATCTTCTGCTCCTCACCCTTATACTAATGAGGCTGCCTTAAGTTGGGTGCATTTCATTTTTCTTCTGTATGCGTCTTTGTATTTTTTTTACAAAAAAATATGATACATTTTAAAGTGTTTATAATGCAAACTTTCAATACATGCAAAGTGAACAGAAAAGTATAATGAAGTCTCATATACCTACTGGCCAACTTCCATGGTTACTAATATTTTGTGATTCTTGCTTCATCTAACCTCTACCCACTTCTCATCCTCCTCATGTAATCATTCTTCGTAGTTTTTGAAATGTAAAATGTACATATACAAATCTCAAATGAACAAATCTTTGCTATACATTTTGACAAATGGATGTGTTCATGTAACTCAGACTCCTATCAAATATGAAACATTTCCATATTTCTAGAAAGCCCCCCAATGTTCCTCCCCACTCTCCATACCCATTTTTCCTGATCTAGAGCATCATATAAATGGATGCTCTAAATCAAGCTTGTCCATCCTGCGGCCTGCAGGCTGCATGCAGCCCAAGATAGCTTTGAATGCAGCTGAACACAAATTCATAAACTTTGTTATTGTTTCTCAAAACATCAGTTTTGGCCAGGCACGGTGGCTCACACCTGTAATCCCAGCACTTGGGAGGCTGACGTGGGTGGATCACCAGAGGTTAGGAGTTCAAGACCAGCCTGACCAACATGGTGAAACCTCATCTCTACTAAAAATATAAAAAATTAGCTGGGCATGGTGGCAGGTGCCTGTAATCCCAGCTACTCAGAAGGCTGAGGCAGGAGAATCACTTGAATCTAGGAGGCGGAGGTTGTGGTGAGCTGAGATCTCGCTATTTCACTCCAGCCTGGGCAACATTATCAGGTCTTTTTTATTTTGTTTTTTAGCTCATCAGCTATCATTAGTGTATTTTATGTGTGACCCAAGATGATTCTTCTTCCAATATGGCCCAGGGAAGTCAAAAAATTGGATACCCCTGTTCTAAATGTTTCTTTTTTGAGTTCCACATGTCTATTAGAGTCATTCATGTTGTTACATGTATCAGTAGTCATTCTTGTTTGTTGTTGAGTAGTATTTCCTTGCATAAATTTCCTTTCATTTGCTCACTGGTGCACATTTCATTTGGCTCCAGTTTTGAATTGTGAAAAAGTTGCTATGAATATTTTTGCATAAGTCTTTCTATGAACACATATTTTTATTTCTCCTAGATAAATCCCTGACAGTGGAATTGTTGGACCAAAAGGGAGGTATATATTTAACTTTATAAGAAAATGCCAAATATTTTTCCAAAGTGGTTGCACCATTTTACATTCCTACCCTCGGCTATTGACAGTTCTGTTGCTTCACAACCTTGCCAAAATTTTGCATTTTTCTGATGACTAATAACATTGAGCACTTTGTGTTCTTTGGCCATATGTGTGTGTGTGTGTGTGTGTGTGTGTGTGTGTACACACATCTTCCTTTGTGTGATGTCTGCACGTTTGCCCATTTTTAAATGTTCATTTTAGTACTGAATTATAGGAATTTCCTATATAACGTGAATATAAATCCTTTGTCAGATATACATTCTAAAAATATATTTTCTTCCAATTTGAAGTTTGCCTATTCATCTTATCATTGGTGTTATTTGGTGAACAGAAGTATTTTAGTTTGATAAAGTCCAATTAAGGATTTTTTAAAATTTTATGGTGTTACTTTCTGTGACGTAAGAAATCTTTGCCTATTCCTCCTTGCAAAGATGCCATATTTTCTCCAATAAGCTTCATAGTTTTTACTTTTACATTTAGGGCTATGTCCCAGTTTATACAATTTTTGTGCATGTTTACTAATTTTGTGTAGGGTATAAATTTATACTAATTTTTTTGTGTAGTATGTGTATTCTTTTTCTATAAGAATATCCAGTTGTTCCAGCACCATTCATTAAAAAGACTTCTTTTGGCCTGGCATGGTGGCTCACGCCTGTAATCCCAGCACTTTGGGAGGCTGAGGCGAGCGGATCACCTGAAGTCAGGAGTTCGAGACCAGCCTGACCAACATGGAGAAACCCTGTCTCTTAAAAAAAAAAGATTTCTTTCCCTGTTGAATTACTTTGGTGATTTTGTCAAAAGCCAATTAACTGTTGAAATGGAGATCTATTTCTGAACCCTTTATTCTGGTCCATTTATCAATTTGGCCTAATCAATACCACACCATCTTGATTACAATTGTTTTATAATAAGTATTGAGGTTGGGTATGTTTATAAATGTTCTGGCTTTAATCTGAGCTCTTTGCATTTCTATACAAATTTTGAATATTTTGTCAATTTCTATAATAAGTGTCTGTTGGTATTGTGTTGTAAATGGATTGAGTATATAGACTAATTTGGGGGAAATTGGTATCTTAACAATATTGAGTCTTCTATTCCACAAACACAGTATATCTCTCCATTTATTATGGTCTTCCAATTTCTTTCAACAATGTTTTGTGGAGTTCTGTGTGGAGGTTTTGCACGTCTTTTGGTAAATTTGTGGGTAATTACATTACGGTTTTTTTAATGCAATTGTGAATGAAATTTTTTTCATTTAATTTCCAGGTAGTATTAATTTCCAATGGCTGCTGTAACAAGTAACCTCAAACTGGGTGGGTTAAACCAGCAGAAATTTATTCTCTTTGCAATCTGAAGACCAGAAGTCTGTAATGTCTGGGCTGAAATTAAGATATTAGCATGGCTGCATTCTTGCTGGAGGCTCTAAAGGAGAATTCCTTGTTTGTTTATTCCATCTTCTGGTGGCTACCACATTCCTTGGCTTATGCCTGCATCACTCCAAACTCTGCCTCTGTCTTTACATTGCCTTCTCCTCTGAATATGTGTGAAAATCTCCCTCTCATAATGATATATTCAATGGTGTTTAGGGCCTAACTAGATAATCTAGTATAATCTCCCTATCTCAATATCCTTAGCTTAATCACATCTGCAAAGACCCTTTTTCCAAATAAGGTACATTCACAAGTTACAAGGATTAAGATCTGAGGTCTGTGCAGGTATTTTTGAAAGTATATGGAAACACAATTTGTTTATGTTGGGTTTGTAGTCTGAGGTCCTCCTTCATTCACTACTTCTGCTGTTTGCTTTTTATTAATTTCTTAGGATTTTCTATGTAATCAGCCATGTCAGCTGAAAATATTATGCCTTACATTTCTTGTTCTTGCATTATTGCACTGAATGTAGTATATTTAGTCTTAAAAATATAGGCTGGGTGCAGTGGCTCACACCTATAATCCCAGCACTTTGGGAGGCTGAGGCAGGAGGATCTCTTGAGCCCAGGAGTTCAAGACCAGCATGGGCAACATAGGAGACCCAGTCTCAAAAAAGAAAAAAAAATTAAAAAATTATCTAGGCATGGTGACATGAGCCTGTAGTCCCACCTACTTGGGGAGCTGAAGAGGGCAGACCACTTGAGCCCAGGAGTTTGAGGCTGCAGTGAGCCATGATCACGTCACTGCACTCTAGCCTGGGAAACAGAGCAAGATGCTGTCTCAAAATAAATAAATAAACAAACATTATAAAATAATGTGGATTTAATCATTAATAAACACTTGCAAGTTCTTGCACAGTTTCACAAAGGCTAATGTGACCCAAAGCTTCACCTTCATAAAGCTAACTCTCAAATCTGTATTGCAAGCCTTATCTCCCAGTGGAACTCCAAGACTTGATTTCTAACTACCACCTGAATAACCTATGAACACTACAGCATCAATCATCATTCCAAAGCCAGCATTTTCATTCCCTTGTAATCAGCTTTTCCATATTTGTGACTGCTACTAATGTCAGTTCACTTTAACTTGAAACCCATTATCTTCTGATTCCTCTTAATTTTTTCATTTAGCTTTTCATTGTTTTAAATACTCAGAAGTATCCTTTCAAATGATCTCTCACTTCTCCCCATTGACAAGCTTTAGTTCAGAGCCCTCACACTTGACCTTCTTACTAGCCCCCTATCCAGTCTTCCTGACCCTCCGTTTCCTTCTTTACAACTTCATCCTTTTCTATTTCTCCAGGATTATCTTAAGCCCACTTGATTACGCTACAGTCTGCCTCTGTAGCAGGTACTGCTGCTACCCCTTACATAGTCCTCAGCTTGTACTACTACCTCACATTAATGCTACTTTTTATGTATGCCTGTCTTCCTAACCAAACCATGGCTAGTTGAGGGCAGGAACTGTGGTTTACTCATTTAAAAAAAATACATCCTGGGCCGGGCGCGGTGGCTCACGCCTGTAATCCCAGCACTTTGGGAGGCTGAGGTGGGCAGATCACAAGGTCAAGAGATCGAGACCATCCTGGCCAACATGGTGAAACCCTGTCTCTACTAAAAATACAAAAAAAATAGCTGGGTGTGGTGGCGTGCACCTGTAGTCCCAGCTACTAGGGAGGCTGAGACAGGAGAATTGCTTGAACCCAGGAGGCGGAGGTTGCAGTGAGCTGAGGTCACGCCACTGCAGTCCAGCCTGGCGCCTGGCGACAGAGTGAGACTCTGTCTCAAAAACAACAACAACAACAACAACAACAAAAATACATCCTCCAGCTGGGCATGGTGCCTCATGCCTGTAATCCTAGCACTTTGGGAGGCTGAGGCAGGCAGATCACTTGAGGTCAGGAGTTTGAAATCAGCCTGGCCAAAATGGTGAAACCCCGTCTCTACTAAAAATACAATTAGCCAGGCTTGGTTGCGCTCACCTGTAATCCCAGGTACTCAGGAGACTGAGGCAAGAGAATCACTTGACCCAGGGAGGTGGAGGTTGCAGTGAACCAAGATTGCACCACTGCACTCCAGCCTGGGCGACAGATATATACAAATATGTATCTATCCTCAGACTAGGGTTCATAGGAGGTGATTGTGAATGTTTGTTAACAAGGATTATAACGTGCTTTTCCGAGGGCTGGGGAGAGTCTGATGATGATGATGCAAGTATGTGTGACTTCAGCTAATTGTTTGCTTCTCCAGGAAACCACAGAGGAAGAGTACAGTATTAAGGAACTTGGAGATCTCCCAGGAAGAACTTTGCAAAAGATTTTATGTAAAAATTTAAATATAAAACTCATTAAAAAAATTGAAACATTTCAATTTCCAGTAACACCTCTCATTACCTTTCTTTCTGATTCATTGGATAATTATGAAAGGGTCCCTTTTTTTGTCAAGGTAAATATTTTGAGTTTTACCTGGTGAATTGCTCAATTCCAAGCTGAACTGGAAAATTCAGTTTAAAATAGTAAAATTATTTCATGACTTCTGGATCAGAAAAATGTTTTTAACATCTATTTTTAAAAGTAATTAATACACAAGTTCAGAGGATTAAAGGGTTTACAATAAATATAAATCTCCCTCCCACTCATGACCTACTATCTTCAAGTCCTTCCTTGACTCTGCCCCTCACTACAGCTTATCAACTCAAATATTTTTGTAGGTTAGGCATGTAACATAAATGAGTAATGTAAGTGTGTTTATTGTATAATGTCATATTAAATTGTATTCTTTCAACATAATATAATTTACTTACATTGTTGTGTTCTTTTGCCAACAAAAAAAAGGTCTTTCTCATTATTTTGGAAATGGCTGACCCTCTCAGTCCTTCATTTTCTCTCACTTTTGGTATTGTAATCATCCACCAGTTTCTTCCTGCTCGCTGCACAGACAAAATCAATTCACTGAGACTGTGGCATCGCAGTAGAGAGAGTTTAGTTGATTCAAGGCCAGCCTATGCAGGAGAACTGGGGTTATCACTCAAATCAGTCTCCCTGAAGGCTCTGAGGTTAGGTGTTTTTATGGACAATTTAGTGGGCAGGGGGGTAGGGAATGGGTGCTGCTGATTGGTTGGGGATGAAATCATGGGAAAACAATCCTTGTGTGCTGAATCCACCTCTGGTTGGGGCCACAGGATAAGTTGAGTCATGAGTCTTATATCTAGGTGGGGTTAGTCCAAAAGATATCACAAAAAACACAGTCTTAGGTTCTAGAGTAATTATGTCATCTATAGGAGCAATTGGGGAAGTTACAAATCTTGTGACCTCTGGTCACATTGAGTGCTGAGCAGGAAGGGACTATAGAAACTATACCTACATCTTAGCACAGGTCAGGCCCCTCCCATGATCCTATTCTCATGGCCTTTCTTACAATTGTGGTTTTTGGTCCCTGAGCAAGGAGGTAGTTAGTTTTAGGGAGGGACTATCAAAATCCTTGCTTTCAAGTTACACTATAAACTATATTCCTCTCAAAGTTAATTTGGCTTAAGTCCAGGAATGACCAAGGACAGCTTGGAGGTCAGAAGCAAGATGGAGTCAACTATGTCACGTTTCTCTTACTATCATAATTTTGCCAAGGCAGTTTCAATATAAGTAGTGGTTCCCTTTCCTCTTGATTTTCACTAAGAAAAGTAGAAGCACAAGCTTCATGATAAATAGCAATTGACGTGTTCAATTTCAGAAAGATGAAGGAGTGTGAACTACCGAAGAGGACATCAGTGCCTGAAGGATAAAACTACTACTTGGCTCCCGGTTCCAAGACATTTTTTTGTTTTTTTGTACATAAGAATTGAATGTTGATGTTGTTAGATCTCCTGATAATTTAATGTGATTTTTTTAAAAGTGAAATTTCTTGATTTTTATTTTGGCAACAAATGTAGGTTTGTTTTGTTTTGTTTTGTTTTGTTTTGTTGTTTTTTGAGGCAGAATCTCATTCTGTTGCCCAGGTTGGAGTGCAGAGGCAAGATGTCAGCTCACTGCAACCTCCGCCTCCTGGGTTCAAGCCATTCTTCTGTCTCAGCCTCCTGAGTAGCTGGGACTACAGGTGCATGCCACCATATTTTTTGTATTTTTAGTAGAGATGGGATTTCACCATATTGGCCAGGCTGGTCTCAAACTCCTGACCTAGTGATCCACCTGCCTCAGCCTCCCAAAGTGCTGGGATTACAGGCGTGAGCCACTACACTTGGCCCAAATGTAGTATTATATTTAAAACACTGGATAGGCCAACAGTGTCCAGGCCAAACAAAACAGTTCTATGGGCTGAATTTGGACCAATGGTGGCAGTTTTATTATACAACAGTTTCCTTTTTTTTCATGTGTAATACTATGTATATATGGGAGATTATTCCTTATCAGGACATACAGACCTAAAGCATAGGTTTTCATGGCTAGTATGGATGTAATTTATTTGTCTAGTTCCTATATATTGAACATTTATATTGATTCCAATCTTTTGCCATTTCATAAAGTGCAGAAATAAACATCAACATGCATACATCTTTGCATATGTGGGAATGATTCCACAGGATAAATGCCTAGAAGAATTGCAAAACAAGGGTTTCATAAAACATAATGATAACCACATATAAAAGGTGATGGTGGTTAGTTTCTCCTTTTTTTGATTAAAGTCTTTTCTCCCTAATTTTTATTTTTTATTGTTGTTGTTAAAGTCTTTTGGTTCTTGAATTTTGTTTTCTAAAATAACAAGGAAGTAATGATTACAAAGACTTTTTGTACAATCCTACAATCCCACAGTTTGTACGGGTTGGTACAGCAAGTTGCTATCTGGACTCACCATTGAAACAGTCATCACAATAAAGAAAGAAAATTCCAAGAGTCCTGCATTAGGGAAGTTTACTATCAATGGCCAGGTCTACACTTGGTGGTATGGTGAGTGCATGGTACGATTCTGACAATTAAGGGAAAAGGAATTTTCTTTATGCTCTGCATATTTGTATATGTGTGTGGCATGGAGGGGGGGTGGGTAGAAGATCCCTGAAGTAAAGATGATGCACAGGACCCTTTGATTTTGGTCCCTAAAAATTGGCATCATAACCTTTCACCTGCCACATCCCTTTTATGGGTTCTAGTTTCCTTATAAAACATAAAAGGTTTGTGTTGGAAGAGGAAAGAGTATTTAAATCCATGGAGCTGACTTAGATTACATAAGGAGAGAATGTAGATAGATAGGGAGAGGAGCTCAAGATGGCCGAGATCTGGAACCGTCCAACATTGAGAAGTTTGGGAGAGGAGCCAGCAAAGGAGCCTGGGAGCAGCAGCTCCGTTGAAAAAGGAGAATGTGATGTCCTCATAGCCAAGAGAGGCAAGCAGTTGAAAGAGCGCTCAGCATTCAGCTTTCTGAGCTGAATGTTGCGGCAGGCTCACTGACCTCAAACAATACATAGCTGGTGGAAGCCTTGAGGAGGACCATTTCAACACACTGGTGGGCTTAAAAGCCCGAAGAAAGTTTGTTTAAACAGTTAATGAACCAGTCATTTTGACGCCTTCTATAAACCAGACAAGCTTATTTCAAACTCGTGACTGGCCTAATTGATAAGTCCCTTTCCGATCTGATCCTCAGAGATTCTAAGGGACCTAACCTATCCACGAATCTTCCTCCTGCTTCTCACCTCCCAAGACTGCCCTATGGATGTGAAAAGGCTTTCAAACAAAGATGTCAAACAGAGAGGGCAGGCAAACGTGCAAGCATTAGTTTGTATTGCTCTATTACCGTATTCACCTGGCACTCTCTAGTTTCCTTCATACTCCCTCAATATCCAACTCATTAAATTCATGGCTCCCGGTAAGCATTCATCAATCCTCATTTCACGCCTTTAGCCCTTCCCGTCCCCGCCCAACTATTGCTACCTACCCTGGCAAAATCTAACCAGCGAGGCTAATTTTGAATTCCAAACCTGAAGCAAGAGGGCGGGCCAGGAGGGAGGCGACGGAATGCGCCTGGCAGTTCCCGAGGCACTGTGCGCATGCGCTGGTCCTCCGCGGACCGTTCGTGCTGTCCTCCTAGAAAGGGTGAAGTGGTTGTTTCCGTGACGGACTGAATACGGGTGCCTGTCAGGCTCTTGCGGAAGTCCATGCGCCATTGGGAGGGCCTCTCCAGCGGCTCTGTGCCCTTGCTGCTGAGGGCCTCTTCCTGGGTCATTCCTGGACCGGGAGCCGGGCTGGAGCTTATACAGGGGCTCCCGCGTGGCCATCTCGGCGTCTGCGTGACCTCCCCGCCCGCGGGATGTGGCGACTACGTCGGGCCGCTGTGACCTGGTAAGTGCAGGCTCTGATCTGGCCCCGTTAATTCTGGGGCCTCTTGAGAGTGGGGTTGTCTTATCTTTATCTCTAAAATGTGCATATAACTCTCAGGCCAGGCCGAGGGCTGTTGGAGAATTCCCAGATATTCTTGAGGACCCAGAATGACAGGAGCCCTGGCTGGACTTACGTTCGGAGCCGGCTTCAGTACTGGCGCTTGTTCTGTGGCCCTATCCAACTCGAGAATTCTGGACGCCTCTCAATCTTGGCCCGTCTCTATTGTCCTATTGTCTCTGCCCTTTACACCCTTGTGTCCTCTATTCTGTCTCTAGTTGCCTTTTTTGCCCTTTTTTTTTTTTTTTTTTCCTGTCCTCTCCCTGCCAGGTTTGGCTCTGTCCGTGAGTCACCTCCCACATTTCTCCTAACTGTCGCTGTCTTCTCTTTCTTCCATTTCCACGCCATGTGTACATTGCGCCTTCAGTTACTTGGGCTCATCTCTCGGTTAAAGGGGCGCCTGTCTCTTTCCCTTGCCGGCTGATTGGAGTCAGAACTAGAGCAGTGACGCACACGGTGTCACAGATGGTGATTCGAGATGCCCTCTCAATAGCAGCTTTTTTCTGTGTTTAGGGAGGGAGACTTGATTTTTGATGCAAAGTGGTGAACGTGGCACCACCCTTCTAATCACAGTCATTGTTGCCTTGGGGTGGTTTGATTCTAAATAGAAAAATCATAGAAATCTTTTCATTTCTGTGCGTTACTGTATGCATTGTAATGAAGTTAAATTGGATTTTTTTTACGTAATTTTGTTTTAATAGCCTTAGATACCGTCAAGCTTAGCTCATTGTTGCAGGCATTTGGTAGGAAGTAATATGCATCAAACAAAGTTAGAAAAACTTGGTTTTCCTGAATTAACTCAACTTCTAAACACTTGTCTTGAGTTTTTTCCAGACCTTTTTAAGTGGCGTAGGCAATGTATCGTGTTTATAAGGAATGGAATCCATTTGTTTTATATAGGTTAACTGGAGTCCAAATGCAGAACTAGATGACAGAAAATAGTTACGGTGTTAGTCAATTAGAACTATTGCATAGGTGTTTTTAATCTCATGGAATTTCAGTCTTTGAGGAAGTTCACAGCCCTGGGTATTAAAGTTATTTACAACCTTTGTATTTCTACTTCTCTATATTTAGTAGGGGAACATCTGATTTTCTTTAAATAAAAAAAGACTGCAGAAGATAGCCTTCTCTGTTGGAGCAATTAAGATGTGTAGGAAGAACGTCAAAGATGAAGTTTTAAAACAAACTGATTTATAAGTTTTTTTAATTTAATTGGATGTAATTGGGCTAAATTATTTCTAAAGTTACCATGGATGTCATTGAGTCATGGCTTAAAAATGTCTCCTGGTAATGGCACAGTTTAGCTACCTAAAGAAGTGGAGATGTGGGAAGCCAGAAGCCCCAAGCTCTGGAATTTGCCTTTTGCTATAGTTCCTTTGCATGTTGTGAAAGAACACAGTTAAATTCCTACTCCTTAACAGATGAGAACATAAGCCTTTTTTTGACATCATATATAAATACATGCTCGTGGACATGTGAAAAGATCAATACTAACATTTGGTGCAATAAATAATTTGCGTACAATTATTTTTAAAAGATTTACATATTAGGAAATGATGTATTGATTAAAAGTTATGGTAAAGGAACAAGAGAGTAGATGATTTCTGGGGGAAACCTATTTTGGATCATATTTGATTTTTAATTTTGACTGAATATTGAAGTCTGTATTCAAAATTCTTTTCCTTTAGAATGGTAAAGGCATTGCTACAGTTTCTTCTAATGTAATTCTTTGTTGCTGCTGAGAATTCTCATGACAATCTGACTTTTTCATTTTTGTGAATATCTTGTTTTTCCCTTCATGGAACCTGTTAGAGTCTTGACTTTATTGTTTATCCTAAATTTCTCAAGGCTTTGACCAGGTATGGGTTTGGTTTTTCTTTTGCTACTCGTCTGACTTGGCACTCAATGGGCCTTTGCCTTTATGTTTCTTCATTTCTGAGAAGTTTTTTTCTCTTATTTTTTTATTTCCTTCCTTTCATTTTTCCTGTTCTTTTTCTTTCTAGACATCTCTTAGATGGATAGTGGTCCTCTTAGATTGATCCGTTATGTCCGTGATTTCCAAAATAATATATGTACTCATCATCTGTTGAAAAGTATACATATACCCTACTATGTATGCACACTTTTTTATTTTTAAATGGTGTATGTATCTGTACTAATTATTTACATTATAAGCCAACTTTTCAAGGATAAGATGCAAAAAAATACTGCATCTATAAGCTTCAGTACTTTCTTGCTGAATCTCAGGAGATCCTTTTGTCCACACCACAGGATGCATTTCACCCCCATTCTCCCACTCCCTTTGGATACCACATTACCACATCTCTGCATCACTTCACTTTCCTTTTATATTTTCCACCTTTTTTCTTTGCATTCTATGTCTTGGGAAATTTGCTTAATTCATTTTATGGTTTTACTGTTGATTTTTTAAATATTGGCCATTGCAACTTTATTTATGTATTTATTTATTAAACACATGGTCTTGCCATGTTGTCCAGGCTGGCCTCGAACTCCTGGGCTCAGGTCAGGTGATCCTATCACCTTGGCCTTCCAAAATGCTGGGATTACAGGCATGAGCCATTGAATTTAATGGCAACTTAATTTTTTTATATTTATTTTTCCTTTCAGAGGGCACCTAACACTGAGTATTGCAACTTTCATTTCCATGAACTTTTAAAAACGTTTATTAAACTCTTAAAGACATGTTTAATTCTGTACACTTTATATTGTTCTTTGATTGCTGTTTTTGAATAACAACATACTTTCATTTTATGTCTGTCATATTTTTAGGAATTCTCCTGAGAATAGTAATTTGGATTTCCTATCTCTGCTTTTTCTAGTATTAATAATGTTGTTTATTTTGGTCCCCATCTTAAGAGTTGCTGGTTTTTAAAGATAGTCTGGTTATCTAAGTATATCTAACTATGAAAGACTAATGATTGATGTACATGCCTTGTGTGGGATAACCCTGAATGAGAGAGCTAAATTAGCAAACTGTTTTAGGTGTGTGATGTGTCAATTAGCAGGCTTTATTTTAGGGCTTTTTAGGGAGTAGGCAGATGATCTGAGCTTGTTACAAATGCCAGTATTGTTGTGGGGGTGCTCACTGTGGAAATTTCCCTTTCCCATGTACACTTAGGAGCCTTTCTGGTAGATTGCTCAACCTGGGGCAATTGCTGCTGTTAACATTCAGCGGGATTGGAGTGAGGTGGAGGGTTACTGAAACAGTATTTTCTTAGATGGTGCTTTAATCATAATTTCATCTTTTCATTTCCTGACCTGAGGACCTTTTTGTGAAAAATAGTCCTCTCCTGTATGAGCATTGATCGTTTAGAGCATCTTCTTGAATTGGAAGCCCTAAAAATATTTCTTGAGGGTGCCTTCCCAAGAAGTGTTAATACTAGGATTTTGCTTTGAGTTCATTATCTTTTCCAGGGGACTAATTGGAGAACATTTTTCATGTAGTTACCTGAAATACTGGTTACTATACTCCCTATTCTTGTCCCTGCCCCCCATCCGTACTTACTGTTGCCCCTCTTGTGGAAATAGGAACTTTAGGGATTTGCATGTAAGAGGAGGAGGAGATAGTGAAAAGTAAAAACATCTTAGGGATGAACTTAGTCCTGGAGTTCATCTAGTTGTGTGTGTGTGTCTGTGTGTCTGTGTATGTATATTTGGCTTAACTACTTTCTTAAAAAATGCAGATAACTTTTGAGGGTTAAAGAGCTGTTTATTCATTCATACATTAGGGGAGGTTAGTGCAGATTAATATTAAAATGGCATTTATTGAGCACATACTCAGCCACTGCTATGGTTCTGTGACATGTTTTTTACAGTTTAATTCTCCCAATAACATGTTTATTTAATAAATTTATTATCTATCATTGTGAGGCACTGGGCTAAGACCTTAGAAACACAATGCTAAGCAAAACAGATAGGACCCTGTTCTTAAGAAGATTACAGCTTACTAGTGAAGACAAATTTTAATCTAATAACTACACTATTATATAATATAAATTTTATAAGAACTATGAAGAGAAAGTACAGAGTTGAGAACTGTAGTAGGTGGACTTGCATTCTTTTGAAGGTTTGGGGAGAGGAGGGGATGCCTGAGGTGAAACTGATAGGTAGCACGAGTTAAGTACCTAGGAGAGACTGCCCAAGAATAGCAGGTATCATGCACTGAGATGGCACAATTGAGGAACTGGATGAAAAATTGTCGCGGGAGCTCTGAGACAAGTGGGAGAGAGGCAGGGGCCAGACTGTGCAGGGCATTACAGACCAGGAGTTTGGATTTTACTCTAAATGCAGGGGGAGCCATTTAAGAGAATGATGCAGGTGAGTGACAGTGATCAGATTTGCATTCAGAAGAATGTTCTGGTGATGGGTCAGGATAAAGAAGGTATCAAGAATGATCCCTATGTCTGTGTATTAAGTAACTGAATTGCTGCTTATGCCATTTCCTAAGAAAGGGAATACGGCAGGAGGGTCAGGTTTTGTGTGGGAGAGGGGAGGAGAGATCATGTTTTGTATATCTTGACATTGATGTACCTTTTTATTATCTAAGTGGTGATGCTGAATAGGCAGTTGGACACAAGGGTCTGGAACTTAACCGTATTAGACATAATTTTGAGAAACACGGATATGTGGATTGTAATGGAGGAAATGGGTATAGATGAGATTGCCTAGCGAGAGTGAGAAGTAGGTTAGGTCTAAGCCTTGATGAGTTCCCAACATTGAAAAGGTAGTTGAGGATACTGAACAGGAGTAGCCAGTGAGACTGCCCAGGGAAGAGAAGTTTCAACAATGAAGTGGTGTCAACATTGTCAGGTATTGCTGAGAAGTCAGATAAAACCAGAGTTGAACAAAATGCCCATTGGAAGCCTTGGGTGCCCTCAATAAGAGCTGTTTCACTGAAGTGATAGAAATGGAAATCAGGTTGGTTTGGCTTTTATTTTAATAAAATAACTAGAGCAGGGAAATGGGGTACTTTTTTTCCCCTTTTAAGATGAGAGAGAGCCGGGCATGGTGGCTAATACCTGTGATCTCAACACTTTGAAAGGGAGGATCGCTTGAGCTCAAAAGTACAAGACCAGCCTGGGCAACATAGCAAGACCTTGTCTCTATGAAAATTCAAAAAAAAAAATTAACTGGGCATGCTGGCACACACCTCTAGTCTCAGCTATTTGGGAGGCTGAGGCAGGGGATCACACTTGAGCCCAGAAAGTGAGCCCTGATAGTGAGCCCTGCACTGTAGGCACTAGAGTGAACCCTGATAGTGCCACTGCACTCCAGCTTGAGCAACTCAGCAAGACCCTGTCTCAAAAATAAGTCAACAAATACTCTGTCTCAAAAATAAATAACGAAGATAGGAGGAGAGATTTGACTTAAGATTCCTCAAAGGGCAGGAGAAAAGAGCATTTCAAACAGCGATTCACCTTTAATGGGAGGAAGATCACTTAGAATGTGAGGGAGTAAAGGATTGGTGGGGATAGAGTAGGTGAATAGTTTTTATGAAGTTGAAAGATGTCCTTCTGATAGATTCCATTCTCCCTGTGAAGTAGAGGGCAAGGTCATCTACTGAGAGTTGGGGGAGGTCAGGAGAGATAAGGGGAGATTAGAAGAGCTTGGTGAAAAAGAAATACTCCTAGCAGAGAGTGTAAGAGTGAATTGAAAAGAGAGATGAAGTAGGATTATTAAGTGATTTTGAGGGCCTAGTTGAGATGTGTTTCCAGTTGGGTGTGATTTTCTCCAGTAGTGCTTTATTTCCCTGGGTACGGGCAGAGAGAAAAATGATAAGGCTCATGTAGGGCTTGTATTTTGTTGAACAAGTCAAACAAGTCAGAGGACAGGGAGTTTAAAATATTTGCAAAAGACTTATTGAAATAATGAACCAAATAATCTAAGGTGGATAAGTGGGTGAATACATATGGAGGAGGTGAATAGGTAAGGAGAAGAAAGAAATATCAGATTATTGATTATTGACAGTGACTCTGTAATACAGCTATTATGCTATTTTAACCAATTAGGAACTGAGGTTTTAGGGAATTCATAATTTGTCATGACTGCACAGCTAGTAAGCAGTGAAAATGTGATTGGAACCAGAGTTCTTCTGACTCAATAGACTAAATGGATGTAAGGATGTACCTGAAAGAAGTGTGAGCTAAATGTTGTGGAACCATGAGCTCTTTCCCCAGTTGATATGTCTCTCTGTAAGTGATAATGTTGGTCACACAAGATAAAACCTTGTGGTGATCAGTGATCACCTTTGTTCTTCCTCCTAGTCTGCCATCCCCATATCTGCCTTTCCCTTTCCTTTCCATTGCTGCCACCTAACTTTAGGCTCCTCCTCTTACATTTGGATAACTGAAATGAGATTACCTTTTTGTTCCCCTTCTGATCTACTTTGACCTAATGTTATCTTTAATATCTTCTTTAAATTACTGTTTCATTAGTCTTATTCCACTCTGAAACTTTTCGTAGTTCCCCATTTCCCACCAAAAAAAAGTTCAGCCTCATAGTCAATAACTGTTCAGTTGGATATTCAGTCCAGTTTTACTCCTCCTATGAGCCTTTATGCCAGCTCCTTGGGTCTTTTGCCCTTTCATTATCTCATCTCTGTGCCTTTCTTTCTCTTTTTTATTCCTTTTTTTTTTTGACTTTGTTTCTTTTTCTCGCTTTTATCTATTAAACCTCCATCACACTTCATCCTATAGAGTTTTAAAGCAGAGCATGGTGCAGTATCATCCTGGGGCTCTGGAGGAAGTGGCAGGGAGTCCAAATGTCACCTTAGCTTCTTATCTGGGGCCACATGTATTTCTGCATCTGCTTCTTCCTACACTCTTGCCCACAAGTGTCACTTGTGGAAATAATTTGAGATTTACTGTCAGGCTGACCCTAGTTTCAATCTCTCTTCCACCATTTGCTAATCATTCTATCTTAGGCAAAACATGATACGAAAAGAAAACTTAAGTTAAATTTGATGGAGTTTAATTGAGCAAAGAAAAGAAATGATTCGCAAATTGAGCCGCCTCCAGAATCACTGCAGGCAGATTCAGAGAGACTCCAGGGGTGCCTCGTGGTCAGAAAAAATTTATAGACAGAAAAGATAAAGTGACCTATGGGAATCAGAAGTAAGACACAGCAACAGCAAGCTTCGTTACAGCTCATCGTTTGCCTTATTTGAATTCAGTTTGAACACTCAGCAGTCTATGAGTGGTTGAAGTATGGCCACTGGGATTGGCCAACACTCTGCTGTTATTTCAGATGCATACTACTAAGTTAGGTTTTCAATTTTGTCTGCCTATCAAGCTAGGTTACAGTTTGTCCACAAGGACTCAAATATAGAAGTACAGAGTCCTTCTCAGGCCATATTTAATTCACTTTAATACTTCCCCCGCTTTTGTTCAACCCCTCAATTTAAAGAGATTGACCAAAACTTTAAGCATTGACACCACTCTCCGTCACCCTCATAAAGACTTATTTGGTCTCAATGTGGAATTCGCAAGTTGTCTTTAGTTTCAGTATGGAGTCTCACAAGTTGTCTTTGGTGTTAATAGGGAATTCACAAGTTGCAGCTTTGTACCAGCTAAATGATTCTTTATGTTCTTGCTGATCCAGTGAGTGAGACCACTCAACTCTCAATCTATAGCTGCATACAGAACAGTTAAGACTTGAGAGGATACAGCACACCAAGGGGACTATTATTATGCCTATCAAGAGGATACCATCAAAATGCCAAGGCGTACCTGTTAATAAAAGTTCTTATGAAATGAATCGAACCAAGTTAGCCAAGTTAAGGTTCAGGCAATGTAAGCAGTTCAACAGTATTAGGGTTTAATTAATCAGTTTTGTTTGGAGTGTGATAGTGATTAAGGGCCATAGTTTGCTGTAAAGGAGCTTGACTTAAAGAGGTACTCATTTTCATTGTTACCCTGGTAATACAAGTCATAATAACTTGGAAACCTACTAGAAGAAATACAAAGATTAGAAACCCTTGGAAAACCCAAGCTTGCCATTCACCACTTAGAATGCCTTGCAAACCACCTGTTAGTTGCTCCTGTAAACACATCATAGATTGCTTTCTCTTGAGAGATTTCTTTAATGTATTTGATGGCAGTGTCTAAGGAAACAGCAGTATCAGCTAACTTTTCAATTAAACTTTTTGTAGTGACAGAATTGGGGGGAGAGTACAAAATTCAGTTTTGTTTAATACGAAACATAGACCTCTAGCTTGAGCACAAAGAAGATCTAAGGCTGCGTGATGTTCCATTAAGTGTTTTCATTGAGTATGTTTGTTGTCATGTGCCTTTCTGAGAGTAGCTTCTACCAATCTGAAACCCAGGGAGGTCTGATTGGCTACAAAATCCAAGATTTTTCCCTATTTATGAATTACCTTTAAATTCCATACAAATGGTACTTCACTGCCACCAAGAGTGAGCCCCCAGGAACCCCACTGGAATCTTTATCCTCAGTAGAAACTAGCTTATCCTCATCTATTTCGAGGCTAGTGCTAATTTCAGTTATTAGGCTATCATGAGAATTTTCAGGGAAAGCAATTAAAAAGGCAGGAGCAGGCCAGGCCAAGTAACAAGAACCCAACCAACAAGGAGGCAGAACAGAACATGCAGGTTTTCCACAGACCCAATATAGACCCTCAGGGTTTGAAAAAGAGGGCCACCTAGTTGTATTTGAGCAGGGATCATACTATAAATCTGTGTAGCTCCTGAATAATGTCCAGCGGGAAATTTACTTTTCTGTTGCCCTTTTATAGCATGTTATAAGGATGTATAGCATCTAATAAAAAGAGACCCTACTGGATTTAATCTGCTTATATTTTACAAGCAATCACTTGTACCAAGTAAGTAATTCCCAAATCTTGAGTGTGTGATGCCTGGAAGCACAGTATACCTTTTTCAGGCACCACTTGGATTGGTTTTTTATATTTGGTATGATCAACTTATCAATTGAAAAGGAATATTGTTTTTAGTGAGTATAGGAAAGCAAGTAGCAGTGATGTTTAGAATATCAAGAATAGCTTTCTCTTCTTCCCTTGGAGTTTCAGGGTAACTCATTGGGAACGTGGAGGGGCACTGGCACCAGTGGAATCGCTTCCTGATTTATTGGCATTAGCTCACAAACCTAACAGTTGCTCTGCTTTTGTGCTAGATCATAAGTGGAGCTAATGTCATCCACTGATTATGGTCCTATGGATTTTTGTGGAAGGAAAAGGAGAGAATTAGGGCAAAAACTGAGGAAAACAGAAAAACACATAAGGCTTTCATGATGGTAGAGAAGTCTTGATCTGTGATCTTGGGAAAGCTGTCTACAACTAGGATGTTGTCTGCTGCTGGGGAGAGTTTCCATGGTCAGCTTTACCTTAAAATCTCCAATGGGTGTACAGTTCCAGGAGTCTGAAGGGGCCCTTTTGAGCTGTGAGATGTGGACCCAGGGTTCAAGGCCCTAAAGCTTCACTGCACTCATCCAATGAGGTTCAAGAGCGATCTTCCTTTGATGTCATTTCCAGAAAGCCCAGTCTCCAGGTTCCAGACCATGGAGGGTTTGATTGTCCTCAGTTGGTGGATCTCAAAAAGCTCCCTTTACCTGGTGGAAGTATACTTTGGCATAATACATTAAAGCCTTGCAGTAGTCAGTCATATCAAAGTTTAAGAGAGCAGGAGAAGCATGAGGTGCTATCACTAGGGACATAGGCCTTCCAGTGACTGTTTCATAAGGGGTCAACTTATGTTTTCCAACAGGAGTGACTCTGATTGCCATAAAAGCCAAAGATAGTACCTTTGGCCAGGGCAAATCAGTTGATTCAGTTAACTTTGCCAATTTCAGTTTTAATATGCTGTTTGTTCTTTCAACCTTTCCTGAAGACTGAGGGTGACAGTGGTAATGCCACTGTGTCAGTAACACCTTATTTAACTGCTTTATAGCTTGCCCAGTAAAATGAGTTCCTCTATCACTGGAGATTTTTAGAGGGACCACCCCCCATAAAGGAAAAACATTTTCTAATAATTTTTTAGCTATGGTCACAGCATTAGCTTTCCTATATGGGAAGGCCTCTATCCAACCAGAAAACATGCAGACTATTACAAGAACATGCTAATACCCCATTGAGGGTGGCAACTGAATGCAGTCCATCTGTAAGTGTTCAAATGGTCCATCAGGTGGTGAAACTATAAGACCTCAAGTTTTTCCAGGATTATGAGTTTGACAAGTCAAACATTGATTATAAACCATTTTAGCAATTTTGGAAGAGTCACCCCACCAGTATTTTTTCATAATTTGGATCATTTTGTCTGTTCCATGATGAGTTGTGGAGTGCAGAGCTTTCAATAATGGAAGCTTCAAAGACTCAGGAAGGACCAGGCAGCCATCCAGGCCCTCTGTCTTTGCTTCACATTAAATTTACATCCTTTTAGATACCAATTTTGTTTTTCCAAATCAGGTGCATTGCACTGTTTATTAAATAGGTCATCATAAGGAAGTTGGCTTGGATTAATCTTATAGAGTTCATTTAGATTGCATATCTTGACAGTTTCAGCTCTAGCTGTTTTAGCATAAAAATCTGCTAAAACATTTCCTTGATATTTGGCTTAATTTCTACAAATATGAGCTTCAATCTTAATAATAGCAATCTGCAATAGTAATAGAATAGCAGAAAGGAACTCATCTACTTGGAGTACATTTTTTATGGGGATCCCACTAGAGGTGAGAAACCCTTGTAGTTTCCATATCATGCTCAAATCACGTACTACTCCAAAAGCATATCTACTATCCACAAATATTTACTGACTTCTCCTTAGCTATATGGCATGCTTGGATAAGGGCAGAAAGCTCTGCAGGGTGGGCTGACTTAAATTGAGGAAAAGTTACCTTCTCTATTAACTCATATCCTGCCTGATATTTTCCTTCTGAGTTTTTGGCATAGGACCCGTCAGCAAAAAGTATTAATGCAGTATTACCCAGTGGGGTATCTTGTACATCAACATGAGGGGCCACAATTTCTGACACTATACTTATACTTTTGTGGTCTTCACCATCTTCAGACGGAGATAACAATGTAGCAGGGTTAAGTAGGATTACAGCCTTTTAGATGAAGATTCGAAGATCAGTAGGAGAAGTAATTCGTAAGATGTTAGTCTACTCACTGAAAAATGCGAGGTTTCATTGGAATTTAATGTGTGGGACTTGCAAATTCAGTTCATTTAAAACCAGATCTGATGGAGTTTCTACCAGCTTGGTGGCTGCTGCTAGTGCTTCTAAATAATTAGGATATGCCTTAGAGACTGGGCCTAATTGCAGGCTGTAGTATGCAGTGGGCCTGTATTTAGCACCATGTTCTTGAGTAAGGACTCCTAATGCCTGATTATTACCCTCACTCACAAACAAGGTGAAAGGTTTAGTGTAATTTGGAAGTCCTAAAGCTGGGGTCTTAAGGCCAACTTCATTTGGCCAAAACCCTGCTCATGACTATCTTCCCAAGGTAAAGACTCTGGTACAGCATTTTTAGTGAGCTAACACAGTGGTGAAGCTATTAAGGAAAAATTTGGAACCCAGGATCTGTAATATCCTGCAAGTCAAAGAAAGCCTTTTAATTGTCTTTTGGTTGCAGGTTGAGGGAAACTAAATAGTTTTTATCCATTCAGGTGAGAGGGAAATCCCTTCAGCAATCAAGTCATGTCTCAAATAGTGGACTTTTTCTTTGGAAAATTGAAGTTTTGGCCAGGTGCAGTGGCTCATGCCTGTAATCCCAACACTTTGGAAGGCTGAGGCGGGCGGATCACCTGAGGTTGGGAGTTTGAGACCAGCCTGACCTACATGGAGAAACCCTATCTCTACTGGAAATACAAAATTAGCAGGGCGTGGTGGTGCATGTTTGTAATCCCAGCTACTCGGGAGGCTGAGGCAGGATAATTGCTTGAAACTGGGAGGCAGAGATCACGCCATTGCACTCCAGCCTGGGCAGCAAGAGCGAAACTCCATCTCAAAAAAAAAAAAGAAAAGAAAATTGAAGTTTTTCCATTGAAGTCTTGTGACTGAGTCAATTTCTGAGCACTCCTTAATAGAGAGCTTAACAATAAGTTATCTATGTACTGATTGAGAGTAGAATTTTCAGGAAACTGTAGTGTCATTAGGTCCTGATGCAATGCCTGGGAAAAATACGAAGGGGCTTCAGTAAACCCTTCTGGCATTTCACTCCGGGTGTACTGCTGATTTTTCCAAGTAAAGGCAAGCAAGTATTGACTTTCTTTATGGAATGCTAAAGAAGGCTGAGCCAAGGTCTGTTACTGTGGACCACTTGGAACCAGTGGATACATTAGGTTATAAAGTATTAGGATTTGGGACTACAAGAAATCTTGGTATTACAATTTTATTAATTGCCGATAAAACTTGACCAAGTCTCCAGCCTCATCCATTTTTTTTAACTGGTAGGATTGGAATGTTACAGGGGCTGGTGCTTGGGACTATGAGTCCTTGTTTAATTAAATCTTCTACAATTGCTGAGACCCCTCAACTTGCTTCAAGTTTTAGTGGATATTGGGGTAATTAGGCAAAGGTTTAGAATGATCTATTTGTACCTTTATAGATTCTACACTTTTAATTCTTCTATCAGTTGGGGACAAGGCCCTTAAACAAATATTAAGGTATATTTGAAAGATTAGGGTATTACAGGCTTGAGTTTCTTTCGATCTTATCAATTTCTGCCTTTAGACAGCAGTACAATCCTGATTCAGGAGAATCAGGAAACTCTTAAGATTATTTCTCTTTCTGAGGAAAATTTTATGTGCCCTGTTAGCTTTGAAAGTACTGGAGCCGTATCACATAGTAAAAAAGTGCGTTTTTCTGAAAAGGGGCCCAGAGTTAATTGGATGGGTTCAGATATGGGAACCTCTGGAACTTGATTTGAAAATCTCACCACAGAAATTACTTACCTTTTTACTCCGAGGGATTTGTTGGCTTATTAATAAATTGGGGTTTATGGGTAGATATAGTAGCCCTGGTATCCGTGAGGACTGTACAGACTCTCCATTTATTTTAACCTCTGTTTCCCCATGTTCCTTTAAAGGTTTTACGGGGAGCAATCCGCTGGAGAATCCCTTGGAGCCTCCTTAACGTTATTGTCAGGAGGACTACGGTTTCCTGGCCTCCCTCTAGGGGTGAAACAATTTGGTCTAGAGGGAGGTTTGTGGGCGAACTGATAGTTATAAAAGCACACAATCCATTTTCCAGTGCCCCGGTTGATTGCAATACAGGCATACATCTTGGGATAAAGAACTTCTTGTTCTAGGACCTCTTAATTGTAATTTAAAATGAGAACGAGACAGTCCCTTTGGTCACGGTCCCTGTAACTGTTGTAATTGAAGGGTCATAAAGGTTGTTAGCCTTTTGAGTTTTTTCTTGCTCTAGTCCTCTCAAAATGTTCAGCTAGGCAGGGCGAGGCGGGCAGATCACAAGGTCAGGAGATCAAGACCATCCTGACTAACACAGTGAAACCCCATCTCTACTAAAAATACAAAAAATAGCCGGGCATGGTGGCATGCACCTGTAATCCCAGCTTCTCAGGAGGCTAAGGCAGGAGAATTGCTTCAACCCTGGGAAGTGGAGGTGGCAGTAAGCTGAGATTGCGCCATTGCACTCCAGCCTGGCGACAGAGCAAGACTCCGCCCCTGCCCCCCCACCAAAAAAAAAAAGTTCAGGTAAGGCCACCAGTTCAGTCATATCTGTAACTTCCCATTGCAACTTATGTTTTTTAATTAAACTGCTAAGTTCAGGGTGGAGTCCATTTATAATAAAGTAGTTAATGCTATTTCAGTCCCTGCAGGGAAAACTCCTTGCTGTATTTTGAGCCCAGAATGTTTCACAAACACTATTTCTAAGCGAATTCTGTAATCTGAAAGGGTTCATCCTTTTTTTGTTTGCTTACAAGATTGTATGGTGGACCAATTTTTTGTGGAAAATTTTAGGAATTGAATGTAAAAGGCTTTCAGCAATTTTTCTAGCTACTTTTGGTCCTCGTGAGGAGCTCTTGGAGTGTTGATATCCTCCTCGGGTTTGACTCATTCTGCTGCTGCCATCCATTTCCAGGCTTCACCAGCCCCCAGTATCATTTGAATAAATTGGTAAATTCAGGGAGTCCTGGATCGTAAGCTCCTATGAGGATTCTAAATTCCTCAGTAAATTTTTTAGGCTTTCCCTTGGACCAGGGAAGTCCTTCACAATGAGTCTAAGCTCAGTTGTAGACCATGGAGTAAAACTGGCTGATCAGAAGTCCTCACCTTGTAAGGCATCTAACTTCCTTTAAAAAAAAAAAAAAAAAAAAAAATCATCATCTTCAGGGAAGTGTACTTTAACAAAAAGGTTAGTGGACTCAGAGTATGTAGGTAGAGATGGACAAAAAGAAGGAACAGGGTTAGATCAGTCAGAATATAGTCCTCTTTTGTCATGTCCTTGGTCTATTGAGTAAGCTTTTCATTTGCTTTTTGTAAAGAATCTTTTAAGGAGGCAAGTGTTGATTCATTTAGTCTTTTAGAGGCCTTTGTATACCCATGAAAGAATATATCCCACTGTTTATCATGGAGGTTTTGATCCCCCTTTTTGTAATATGCCTTGCAAACAATTTTATCCAAATTAAAACTTCCCCATTATGGCTGTCTTAATTCTAAGTTTTCTTTAGAGAGGTTAACCCATTTTTCTAAAAATGCTCACTTTCTAGGCCCATAATTTTTAAACATAAAATTAGCTTGAGTCCCTGAATGTGGAGTCCCAGGCTCCTTGGATTGAGATGATTTCATTATTAAGTAAGGTACCTATCAGAGGTCTGAGATCTCTAACTGAATCCGATCCAGTAATTATTTAATCCAACTTGATCTTGGACCCACACCAGGGCTGAGTGTTGCTCAAGTAAACTCCAAGAGCTCAAAACACAAGTTAGTGGAGCTTGGAATCTGAGAGAAAACTTACCCGTGACCTCTGGTTGCAATCAAGAGAGCAGTGAGTGCAACAGGCTCAGCAGGTACCTCGCCTGGTCACTGGTGTTCCTGGAGGTTGCCAGAGTTTTTCTTCAAGTCCCACTTCTGACACCAGATCTGTTAAAAGAAAACTTCAGACAAGTTAAGTTTGATCGAGTTTAATTGAGCAAAGAAAAGAAATACTTTGCAAATTGGGCAGTCTCCAGAATTGAACTCAGTTTGAACACTCAACAGTCTATTAGTGGTTGAAGTATGGCTGCTGGAATTGGCCAACACTAAACTATTATTACAGATGCATAATACTCAGGTTTTCAGTTTTGTCTGCCTATTATACTAAGTTACATTCGTCCACAAGGACTCAAATATAGAAGTATGGAATCCTTTTCAGGCCATATTTAGTTTGCTTTAACAATATTTTAAAAAGAAATCTAAATTTGTAAAATAAAGATACTTAAACCTTAGTGGGTGTGTCTGAGAGTTAACATTTATATAGTAGCACTATAGTGAAACCACCTAGCATAATGTCTGATATGTATAGGAACACAAGAGATACTGCTTTCCCCATACCAGTCTTCTTCACAGCATTGCTTCTGTTTTCCTTGATTCCTTTTTTTTTTTTTTTTGAAATAGAGTCTCATTCAGTTGCCCAGGCTGGAGTGCAGTGGTATGATCTTAGCTCACTACAACCTCCACCTCCTGGGTTCAAGCGATTCTTCTGCCTCAGCCTCCTGAGTAGCTGGGATTACAGGCATGCGCCACCACACCCAGCTAATTTCTGTATTTTCAGTAGAGATGGGTTTTCGCTGTGTTGGCCAGGCTGTTCTCGAACTCCTGACCTCAGGCGATCCACCCGCCTCAGCCTCCCAAAGTGCTGGGATTACAGTTGCCAGCCACCGTGCCCAGCCTCCTTCTTCTTAAGAAGTTTCTACTCCCATGTAATTAAAGCAGTTAATGTTTTTTAACTATGTAAAATCAAGCCTAGCTCTGATTATTAGTAAGCAACTAATAGTAAGCAAGCAACTATTTATGCAGTTATGAGTATATGTTAAGATATGGTCGTTGGCAATCTTTCATTCTCTTCAGGAAGGAGAAGAGAATGGAGCTCTACAGTGATCGTGTACATTTAAATTCTGTTCTCTTTTGAGCTCTTTTGCTACTTTCATTTTTCTGGAGATCCAGATGCCTGAGGTAGGATTGATTAATTTCCTTAATTTCCACCCCTGGGCTGTCAGGATCAGGAGACATAGATCAAGGTGTTCTAAACTGCTAGAAGTTTTGTTTTTGAAAGCAAAAGTTTGCATGCATTTTTGTTTTCAACTTTTACTTACAGTGAATAGTAGTTAATAAAATAAATCCCTGCTTTTTCTCTCTTAAGTTTCAATTCCTGAAACCGGGATCATAGCCCAAATGTTAGAGTGCAGGCTCTGGAGTCCTACTGCTTGGGTTTGAATTCCACCTTTATTTCTTATGTCAGTGTGACTTGGGGCAAGTTATTTAAGTCTTTGTGCCACGTTTTCCTCATCTGTAAAATGGCGATAATACTAGCGCTTTTTACATAGGATTATTAGCAAGATTAAATGAGATAGCACATGCTGTAACCATGTCTGGCACATAGTCAATGGTTAGCAAATGAACTATTGTGTGACACTGGTTAGTCACGTTTGGAGGGGGAGTGTTTCATTGCTAATGTCATTTCCTTTGTATTGTTACCCTGTCTGATCCTTCTTCCATATTCATTTTTCTTTCAGTGAGGTCTGCCAGTCTTTAGTGAAACACAGCTCTGGAGTAAAAGGAAGTTTACCACTACAGAAACTGCATCTGGTTTCCCGAAGTATTTATCATTCACATCATCCTACCTTAAAGCTTCAGCGACCCCAATTAAGGACATCATTTCAGCAGTTCTCTTCTCTAACAAATCTTCCTTTACGTAAACTGAAATTCTCTCCAATTAAATATGGCTACCAGCCTCGCAGGAATTTTTGGCCAGCAAGATTAGCCACGAGACTCTTAAAACTTCGCTATCTCATACTAGGATCTGCTGTTGGGGGTGGCTACACAGCCAAAAAGGTGAACTTAACATTCCTACTGCTTTTCCAATTATTCTATCATGATTAAGTTTTTAGAGCATAAATCATTTTTCTTTTGTGTAGTGGAATACAGTTAGATGATTAAACGTTTATTTTGTGTCTCTACCATGTACTAGATTGTTTTAATGATGCTATTAGGAAGATCCCTTTAGAATCTTAGTTATAATTATAGGAAATGAAAATGGCCTAGTGGAAGGAGCACAGGGCTGGGAGTAGGAACACCTAGGTTTGATTTTGAGCTTTGCCATTTAGTAGCACAGATATGAAAGTCAGGTGGCATTCTCACACAAGCACTTCTTGGCAGCTCTGGGACCAGAGGCAAGGTGTCCTGGCTTCCAGTCTGTCTTCCTTCTACCCCACTGTACTGTTTAGAGCGAAATTATGAAACCTGTTTGAAATAGGAGTATATTTTGAATATTTACATTTTCCATATTTAACAGAGGAGTGTTTACATGTTTTATGTGCTTGTCTGTTGAGGCCACTTAAATTTGTCTTTTAAAAGTTTTGAACGTAACACATTGCTCTTAGTAGATTAACGTGTTTTAATTAAATAATTTTTCTTTACATGTTTATTTGGCATTCGGAGCATCTGATTGATATACTTTCTTACCTTGTAGACTTTTGATCAGTGGAAAGATATGATACCGGACCTTAGTGAATATAAATGGATTGTGCCTGACATTGTGTGGGAAATTGATGAGTATATCGATTTTGGTTTGTATCATCAACATTAAAATTTTTTTTGGTTATTTCTTGAGGAAGAGAAATAGTTGTATTGAGATATTTTCTTATGAATCAAATATATCACAGTTTTATTTTAATGATATAAGAAACAGAATATCAATGAAAAAATCTTTACGAAAAACAATGCCCAGTAAGCCATCGTTTAACCACAGCTGCCACTAACCATATGGAGCATTTTCTTTTAATTATACTTATTATATATGGTTAATATTTTTTTAACTTATCTATGGATTGAGATGGTCTCGGTCTGTCGCTCAGGCTGGAGTGCAGTGGCGCAATCATAACTCAGTGCAGCCTTGAACTCCTAGGCTCAAGCAATTCCTCCAAATCAGCCTCCCAAGTAGCTGAGGCTACATGCATGTGCCACCATGCCCGACTAATTTTTTAATTTTTTTGTAGAGATCGGGTCTTGCTGTGTTGCCCAGACTAGTCTCAAATTCCTCAGCTCATGCCTCTCACCTCAGCCTCTCAAAGCACTGAAATTATAAGCATGAGCCACTATGCCTGGCTTGAATTTTTTTTCTTTTAATTTTTGTCTTCATGAACACATTACCACAGAATAACATTTTAGTTCCCTTTTTAAAAATTATATAATCATTGTGAATATACACTTTGGTATTTTGTATTTTAGTACCTATTTTGTTAGCATTTCCATGCTGCCAAGTAGCCTTTCTATTAATAATACCATTTTCTGTGTTAATATAATGTTGCCCAGAGCATATTTATTGTGACCCATCTAACTAGTTCCTTTTGATTGGATACCTTGGTTACCTCTACTTTTTGAAGCCAAGTTCTTTAAAAGTCTGTTTGTATCCAGAGTAATTTCTTTTCTTAGTTGTCCACTGCCCCCACTTTTCCAATAGGTGGATGAGAAAAAAGTATTATTAGATAGCTATGATTGCTAGTAATTCATGATAATCTTTAAAAAATATATTTTCATCAATTTTTTTTAAAAACTTTGTCAGATTTCTTAGTTTAGATGTATGTGGAGGTGGAATTAATTTTATTTGCACTTATTCACAGAATTTCTAAAGATAAAACTGTTCTGTGTTGACGAATGTATTTGCAGAAAAAGCACGCTTTCAAATTGTTTTTCTAATATTAATGAGGAGCGCTTTCAACTTGATATATTTGCCAGTACCACAGTGTAGTGGCTGAGAGCCTGTATTCTGGAGCTACACTGTCTGGGCTGGAACCTAGGCTCCTCCTTTTCCTTGCTATGTGCCCTAGTTTCTCATCTGTAAATGGGGTTGATAACAGTAGCTGTTTTGTAGGGTTGCCATGAGGATTAAAGAAGTTAATACTTTTAGCGCTTTATAAGAATAGTACCTGACATATGTTCTTAGTTTCATACTATTTATATGTTTTGATCTGTTCCAGAGAAAATTAGAAAAGCCCTTCCTAATTCAGAAGACCTTGTAAAGTTAGCCCCAGACTTTGACAAGATTGTTGAAAGCCTCAGCTTATTGAAGGACCTTTTCACTACTGGTAAGGAAGGACCTGTTTGATATAGTTTAAAATTTCAAGAACCATGGAGGAACAATACATAGATTATTTGTTTAGTCCCATTTTTAAAAAAATTAGTACCAATGAAAAACAGGACTTTAAAAAAAAAGACAAACACAAATTTTTGTTGCACAATGGTTTTAATCTTTGTTTAGCCCAGTAAAGTGGTGATTCATAAGCACATACTTGGCTTTTAGTGAGGGGAAAAAAATATCACTTGTTCTTGACAAGTAGATGAGACTTCTATGTACTTGCTTTTCATAATGGTTGGACCAATTTTTTAAAACAAATTTAAGTATGATGGACCATAATAAGTAGCATTTATTAAGGTTAATCCTGGCATATTTGCCCAACTATTGCCCTATTGTAATATGAAATCTGAGATCTCAGACATCTTTGTTTGCTCATTTCTGTTAAATTTTACATTTCTATTTCCCCTTTTGCTGATTTTTCACAGGTCACAAATTGGTTAGTGAAGTCATAGGAGCTTCTGACCTACTTCTCTTGTTAGGTGTGTAAACAGACATTTTTGCTGACCTTAACATGCCTTTTAAATGCTTCTAATAAACTAGTTGCAAATAAAATTGCGGACCAAATTTATAATGCTGCTTATGCTGAATTTTAAAACCCCAGAACTATATTAGGCAAACTCATTATCCTTTAGGTGGAAATAATAAAATAATTATTTTGTGATAAAACTGAAATTCTTAAATATGTATGTGTATTATAAGATTAAAGCTATTAAAAGAAAATTTGCTTAGCAAAAATATTTTCTTGAAATAGATCTAATTGTTTTTGATAATTGAAATGAAAAGTAATTTTAGTTTGTCTCATCTGCCCTGTCATGATTGACATTTAAATTTGTTTTCCTACTATACATATTAGTGGCAGTGGTATGTGGCTGAACTGTAAGTACTCTCATATAAAATAATCCTTACCACAGATTGTCTTCTATTTTTTGTAATTTCAGTTATATATTTTTAATTGTTAGGTTAAACATATGCTGTGATTGCTATAGTGCAGGTTATCAGTCATGTTCCTTAAAATAGGAATAAAGGTGATTTGATGCTTTGAACCTGAGTTGCCCTAAAAATCCATTCACTTTTTTATTGACTGGATGTAATTTAAAATTCAGCTTAGGCTGTTGACATCACTGGAGAATATAAAGGGTTGCATATTTATCTTTAAGGTTCATCAGGAGAAACAGCATTTAGAGCAACAGATCATGGATCTGAAAGTGACAAGCAATTTAGAAAGGTAAGTGTAAAAGAGAATTCTTCATGTAGGTAGCCTTTAAAGATTTTTTTTAAAGTTTTTACATCTTTGGAAGAATTTAAAATGATAATATCTGAGGAGCAAATACAAAAACATCCAAGTAGAGATATTGTTACTAGTCTTAGTGCAAAGTACAAGGTATTATGTGGCAGTTCTGGAAATATAGTTGAGAGCCCATTTCTTTGAAATATATTCTGTGAAATATTAGTTTCAAGTGTTGTCCCCAAGAAAGAGTTTTATTGTTAAGTGTGTCGGGCAGGGGGAGGAGGGAGGAGGCTTGTTTAGACAAAGCAAGCAGACTACTTTTCTCTAGGACTTCTCACTGTAATATACTCATGCACATTGTGAATTTCCAAGCAGTCAAAGCATACAATGTTTTCCCGAATTATTTGTCAACAGAACCCTTTTGCTCACGGAACATCTTACAGGGGCTAGATTTCACTTTAGGGAGACTAGAAGGGAATAGGAAGTGGGTTATTAGGAAATAAATCAATTCCCTGATATTGATAGTTAACAAAGTTATGTATGGGGTTATTTACACTGTGTTATTTTGAATGCATATTCATTAACAAAATCCATATGAAAGTTACAGGAGAATTGCTAAGATAGAATAACATGCATTGCTCTGTATTTATAATACTCAACATATTTACCTGATGTTTTCTGAGTCTTCACTTTCTTCTTTCTTTTGGAATTGGTAAAATAAGTGATTCCTTGAAAATTTTTTTCTAAATAATACCTAGATAAATAGATTTATAGAAAAAAATATTGTATGAATGTTTTAACATTAAATATGGAGCATGTAATTTTTATACTGAAAGATACTGTAGTTTTAATACATCAAAGAAATAATTTTATGTTTATTTTGGAAGTAGGAAGAAGACATAATTTCTACGAATAGATTTTCATCTCTTTCTTTCCCTGTTCTTCAACTTTGAACTTTTTACATTATATTCTAAATTTTAATTATATTTCAAAAGATTTTTTTCTTTTGCCTTTTAATTTTATCTTTTGGAGAAAAATGTATGTCAAAATGTATGTATGTGTATTTGTCTTTTGATTTGATTTTTTTTTTTTTTTTTTTTTGAGACAGAGTCTCGCTCTGTCACCAGACTGGAGTGCAGTGGCTTGATCCTGGCTCACTGCAACTTCCGTTTTCCAGTTTCAAGCAATTCTCCTGCCTCAGCCTCCCGAGTAGCTGGGACTACAGGCACACACCACCACGCCCGACTAATTTTTTGTACTTTTAGTAGAGATGGGGTTTCACCATGTTGGCCAGGATGGTCTTGATCTCTTGACCTCGTGAACCGTCCGCCTCGGCCTCCCCAAGTGCTAGGATTACAGGCGTGAGCCACCGCGCCCGGCCGATTTGATCTTTTTTGACACTCTTTTGCATTGACATTATTTTAATCAAAGTACACTCTTTAACGAAAGGACATCCTTGATTGTTCATGCTACTGGGGAAAAAAGAATTTAAGTAGAAATCAGCCTAATATTTATGGCTTATTTTGAGTGAAGGCCTTGGCCCTTAAGGCAAGTAAATTTAATGTGGAGAGAAGAGCTAATCTAATGGGGAGAAGGAAGCTTTGTTACAGGTATGGTAGTATGGTTCTTTGAGTGACAAGATTTGTTTGGCAAATTGGTTAGGAGAGATTTGTATGTCTGCTTTCTCTCTGATATGGCCTGGGATCACTGTGGTGAATGAATGAAAAACCTGTTTCAGGGCCTGACTCGGGTAATTTCCTTAAAGCCCTGCTAAGGTCATAAATGAATAATCAGTAATTGAACAGAACCTCTGCAATAGAGAAGAAGCCAGAGAATTATTTTTGGAAATTTATATTTACAGATTTTATTTTATGCAATATACATGAAAGTAAATTTATTACATTATGTTCTGATTTACTCCTTACTTGTTCTAATTTGCTTGACAGTAAATGCCCTCGTAAACTATTTTTTTTAACTTTTTCTCAATTTATGGTGTTTATTTTGCCCATTAAAGACTTACTAATTATATTTTTCAACTATTTGTTATCATACTGAATCTGGATTTGTAATTAAGCTACTTTCATTACAGTTTAAGTCAAATTATAGCAAATGCTACTGTAAAAATTTACCACCCAAAAATGTTTCTCAAGCCCTAACTGATGTTTTCAAATTCTATTATTAATAATATGCAGCATTATGTTTGCAAAGCTTGGCTGTTACCTGTGATGCTTGAGAGTAATTAGGCGCTCAGCTAAGATGCAGATAAACTCACTAATTTTGAGACTTGTATACAAATTGATGGTTGAATGTAAGCATTCAGAGACCTTAGCTTAGCAGTACCCTTATTGAAATCACTCAGACATCAAGTTTATAAATGTGGGCAATAATCATAGGTCATAGGGTGGCATCCAGGGTTTAGCTGAATTCTTTTTTAACTGGTTCAGTCTGAGGTCTGAAAGCCCCAGATTTAAAATAGTAGTTAGGGTTTGAAGCCGTCAAGTATTAGTTTAATGGTTGTCAGGTTTGTAACAAAGTTTCTGGGTAAACTTCTACTAGAAATGTAAAAGTATATGTGAATCAGCTTTTTAAAAAAAGTAATAATTGAAAAATATTTATACAATTAGAACTAAAGAAAAGGTCTGTCCTTTCTAATAGGAAAACACATCTGGAGAGGTGCTGGCAAATAGCAGAACAGTTAGGACCATTCAAGGTCAACTGAAGTGAAAGTGACAGAGAGTTGAGGGGAACACAGATAGTTTGACTTGAGTCAGACAAATAAACAACATGATGAACTACCTGTGATTCCCAGCCTGGGGTTACTGCCAGAGTTTGAGGAGTCCAAAAAAATCTACAAAAAGCATGCATTTTCACATAATGCTGTACAGGCTAAATGCTTACAAGTTTATTTGGTTTTGCTTGGATTTATATCCATTTAGTTTGTGGACACTATTTATGTCATGTTGATCAAAAGTTTTGATATGATTTGATTAATAAAACACTGAAAAAATAGTAAAACCAACCCTGTTTAACCTTACACTACTATATTGAGGTATGATTGACATACATTAAAACCACTTCTTACTAAATGCTTCTTGTTAATCAAAAATCTGAAAACTTATGTCCACTGGAGGAAAAGAGACATAGCCCTTGATGTGAACTGAATATTCTTGAGACTTGGAGACCTTCAGAACTACCTGAAGACAAATTGAAGTGCTGCCTACTTTAGAGAATTGATGGACTAATTTGATTTGGGACTCAGCAGATTTCTGTATTATCAGTCATCATATATACAGGTGACAAGACCACGTAGTTCATATCCTTCTTTTAGATTCTATAAGATTATTGTGTTCCAGTGAAATTGATTTGCAGAATGAGACATTTTATTTTTTGTGCTTTTGTCTATCATGTTTCTGATTGGTCATAAGAATCTTAAAGAAGTAAGGAATATGGCCATTCTTAAGGTAACAAGCACATTTATAATTTATGGAAAAATATTTGAAGGACCTTTTAATGGACCAAGTCATGAAAAGTAGTAGTATTGCTTTAAATATAGTTATTAAATAATACGTTAATGTTCTTTCTTCCAACCTATTACTCTCATTCTTAATTTTATGATTTCTGTTGTACCTCGCAGCTGAAGTCTCTTTTTTTCCCTGCATGTTTAGTTTTCACTCATCCTTACAGCACAGCTCAATTGTCACCTTCATGAAGCTTTCCATAACCTTCATAACTTCATTAATGTACTCTTCTCAGTGTGTAAAACACTTGCCGTATGAAACACTATTTATTTTGGCTTGCATATTTACTATTTAATGGGCCATTTCTGTCACTAAATCTTTTTCTCATAGCACCTGGGATAGTGTTTTGTTCTTTGTAAAAGCAGTTGACTGATTTAACTCAGTAGAGCAGAGCCTGATTAAATAAATCTGGTTGATGCCAACAAAATTTTGGTCCCCTAATTTTTTTTGCTCTGATTACCTGTAAATTCTCCTTGGGCTTCATATTTGGCAACTGTTGAAGAGAACAAGGCTGTAAAATTAGTTCATGTACTTTATGTTCTGAATTGGAATTAAGTATTGTTGCTTGGGTAGGATTTACATTTCTGGCATTTCTTATGCAACAAATGATGTAGTAACTGGAAATCCAAGTTCACAGTGCTGGTAGATTCCATGTCTTCTGAGGACCCATGGCTTCATAGATGATGCCTTCTCCCTGTATCCTCATGTAGCAAAAAGGGCTAGGCAGCTCTCTGGCCTTTTTTTTTGTAAGGCCAGTAACTCCAGAACCTGCATGACCTCATCACCTTCCAAAGGCGCTGTCTCTCAATACTATCACATTGTGGGGTTAGGTTTCAACATAGGAAATTGTGGGGGACAATAGTATAATATTTCAAGATTACCTAAAATCTTTTCTACCAAACTCATTCACTTTTAGCACAGTATTTTCATTTGATATTTTGGTTTCTGGAGTTATTACTAATTTTCTTGATATGATGTTATAATTTTTAAAAAACTGAGGACATTGTACATGAAATGAGACTGACATAAGAAAACTGACTCAGAAATGGAGATTGAAAAGAAGAGAGATGAGAGATTGAGATCTGCAGTGTCAAATTGACAATAGCGAGGAGTCAGGAGATGTTTAGAGACTACATCATCTGTGATTACTAATTATTATTTATTGTTATTTATAAATACTACTATATTTTATATATCATACTGTTTAAAAAATTATTTGTGTACCATTTCTTGAAAGAAAAATGTCTAAGCTTGGGAAAATATTTATTGAAAAATGCAGTTTGTACATCTGAGGAGTGTTCTCGCCCAGTAGATACATACATTTCTTCCTCTTCCTGTTCCACCTTCTTCCTGTTCCACCCTCTTCCCGCTCCATATGGCCTTACCCTAGAGGCTATGTGGCATCACTTGGTATTTAGGGTAAGACTGATACACAAAATCAGAGAAAGATAACCTTCTTGGTATAAGTGTAGTATAATGTAGATAGCTTTTCTATGTCTAATTCTTGTTTTCTTCCTACTTTTGCAAGAGGTTAATTTCAGTTAATTTCAAGTATCTTTACATAATAGTGCTTCAGTAACAGGCTTGGAAGGAAAGTGACATGTCCCTGGAGTGTTTTCTTGAAATCTAATAGATTATTGCAGTTTTTACCATGCATTTGTATATATAAAAATAAAAAAGCATTGTGTGCCGCATAGATGCGAGTAAGAAGTGTGGAATATTTTCTCACTGCTTTGAGATTTTATAAATTAGACTACTGGTGGTATGTAAATACAGCAGGTACACCACTATATAAACCAACATAGGAAGCCTTCTTTAAAGGGAATTGTTTGAAAAATTTAAACACTTGGATGATTTGGAGAAAGGGGTATGATAAATGACCAAATGAATGAAAATTAGTGAGGTTACTCTTTCTGCTTGATAAAGCAGTGATTTTTTTAAAAGGTAAAAATTATGAGAATGAGAAGGGTAGTAGTTGGCATTATCTTTCTTTAATAGGTTTGTTAATGATCATAAAACTGATTTATTTAAAGACATGTCTTTTTATAACTATATTTTATACTAGTATCCGGAAACAAATGTTGAATTTCACTTGTCATGTGAAAAATCAACTAGTTTTATCCTTTGGTTTATAGTAAATCAACCAGTTTCATTTATTGTCTAATACTGGCAATGATCACAGCCTAATGTATCAAAACTAACAAACAGAATAAAATTCTCCAAATTATATCCAAATTTTAAGAGACTTTCTAATTATATACAATAAAATTTTTTTGGCAGTCATTTTTTTAAAACTCTGAAACTATTTAAAACTCCTAATTTAGAATATCTTAATAAACAGTCATTTTCCTCTTTTTTAAGTGGGTAAAAATTGAGTCCATTGTTTTCCCAGAACACTATTATTATACAAATTAAGTTCTTACCTCGTTCATTAGAACTTTATTTTTTTTAGGATTTCTAATTAAGAAAACATTAGGCTTGTAACATTGTCAAATCTTAGTTGTCTTTTCTCCACATTTTTTGAGGTCGATTACTAATATGCCAATAGTTGATAAAACCATGCAGGAAATGACATATATTTTATTATGATGCCACATGTGAATATGCTGTAATTAAAATTTTTGTCAATGTACCATTTTATAATTATGAAATGGAATGAATTTTAGAAATAGAAAAGGTGATTTTTTTGTGTGTGTGCATAGGTCCAAACTGGTTTTTGTTTTCATTTCAAATTTTCATAATAACTATATTGTCTCCATATCTTAATTGTGTTCTTTTATAGTACTTTTGTTGAGTAATTTGTATATGCTTGGCTGTATTCTCAGAGGCTATTTCTATTTAATGTCATAACAGCTCAGAAAAAGTGAAAATTCGATCAGACTAGTTATTTGATACTATATATGAAGTCAAATCAGAACATGAAACATTACCTTTTAATTTAAAAAGAGAACCCTAAATTTTAATCAAATGTATGCAGAGGCACATAGAATATATGACTTAATGTAAAACCTTGATTAACTTGATGCTGAAAAATTGTTTCTAGGGACTTTAACCTTTACTTGAAAAAATGAAATATCAAGAAAAATTATTAAAAATAATAATTTGATAATAAGTAAGCTATTATGATCTTCAGTCAGTCCTGTGAGAATCATGGTTGAGAATTAGAAAATTTAGACCAGTGGCCAGGCGCGATGGCTCACGCCTGTAATCCCAGCACTTTGGGAGGCCGAGGCGAGCGGATCACGGGGTCAAGAGATCGAGATCATCCTAGCCAACGTGGTGAAACCCCGTCTCTACTAAAAATACAAAAAATTAGCTGGGCGTGGTGGTGCGTGCCTGTGGTCCCAGCTACTCGGGAGGCTGAGGCAGGAGAATTGCTTGAAACTGGAAAACGGAAGTTGCAGTGAGCCAGGATCGTGCCATTGCTACTCCAGCCTGGCGATAGAGCAAGACTCCGTCTGAAAAAAAAAAAAAAAAAAAAAAAAAAAAAAAAAATCAATTTAGACCAGTGAGATCAACACTATTTTAAAAAATCAGTATTTTTTCTGCATATTTTTTATATATCTGGCTCATATTATTTAGCACTTATTATTGCACTCTTCTTTTCACTTTTTAAACTATGCTGTTTTATTTTTCTGAGACATCTGATTTACTAAGGGGGAAAATGGAAATGTAGTACAGAGCCCCAGGGTATGACAGCTCTAAAGATACATGAGTTTCCATTTCTGTTTTAAGTTAACCATCCCTCCCTATCTTACATATCTGTTCCTTTGTTGCACCCTTTGGTTTAACATTGTTCTCCTCCCCAATTTCCTCTTCTCCTCATTGTAAACTCATGGCAGGGTCTGCTTGGTGAGCTCATTCTCTTACAACAACAAATTCAAGAGCATGAAGAGGAAGCGCGCAGAGCCGCTGGCCAATATAGCACGAGCTATGCCCAACAGAAGCGCAAGGTGATGGTTGGTTTAAGGGGGCTACCAATATGTTCACACTAATCAGCCATTTCTGCCAAGATCATGTCGCCTTAATCCATTCATGGACTCCAATTATAAGAAATTATTTTTGACAAAGTGAAAATAGAAAAGATACATCTTATAAATATGTAACTTTTCTGGAGTGGATAGTGTAGGAAAAGCCAAAAGTAACAACCTAATCATGGGAATTTTGGTTTCTGAAAGTTAGATTATCTGTGGGGGTCTCTGTGTTTATATTTAGAAGAAAATTAGGACTTGCTGTTTATGTAGTCCAGTTATTGAGTCACCTTAAGTGTGTAGGCATCTTACCTATCTACTTGTTCCCCAAGTTTTTATTTCTAAAATGCAAAGGATTGCTGTAGATGACCAGTTTACACTAAAGAAAAACATTTATTATTTGTTTTAGCTAAAGTATATCAACAGGGAACATTCACTTCTTATAGAAAAAAATTATTTTGACTTTTGGGCAAAAGCATGTAGTTCTTACATACTTTTATGATAAACTCATTGAATACGTTTTTCACATTAATCAATAAAGTGAGCCAAAATAAGTTCTCACCTTGGACTGCTGAGGGATTAAACACTGGAAATTTGATATAATTCCGGTTACTAAAGAACAAGTTCTAATAAAAGCGTAAGTCTACACCAATATGTAGATATTGGTGCAATCATCAGATTCTTAAAAATATGATTTTGATGGTTAGGTAATCCCACAATGTAGATCCCAAAGTTCATGTTTGGAAGAGACTTTTAGGTCAAAGTGAAATAAGTGTTATGAATTTAAAATTATACTCTGAGATCTTGAAATCAGCTAATTATGTTACATCTTATTAGATCAGAGAAGTTTTGAAGTTATATACAAACCTTAGGAAAAAACATTAAGTCATATAATTCTTGTAGATTCTGATTTTTAAATCAACCAATATTATAGATAATGATTTGGTGCAGTAATTCTGCTGGCTAACCTTATCTCATTTGGTGGTGGTTAATACTTTAGAGTACTTACCATAGTTTCATTTATTTTTTCAGCATCACTTCCTGGCTTTTCTCAATTCCATGGCTGTGGAATCAATTCCTATATATTATTTAGCATCGGTGAGCAAAAGTATAGGTAGAAAAAGAAAAAAAGTTAGTTTCCTCCATGGTTAAAGTAGATGTGTTAAGTCAAGGAGGACTTATTTTAAATGGTACTTTAACAATCCCTGTTCTATATACTGAGTATTTCATTTAAATAGCCTAACAAATTGAATGCTTAGGCTGAGCCATCCATACATTAGTTTTGTTACAGAAAGAAGGGAAAGGAGCAAGTATGTTGTGATATATTACTTAGAAATAAGAATGTGGCTGTAGTTACATATTGTTCTTAAATTTTTTTCGTAAGACAGCTTGAAATGAGTCCTATAGACCTGCCATTTAACATTCTAAGATATGACTTAAGATTAATGATGAGCTTTTGAATGTGACAGTTCAGGAGAGATCCGTAATGAATACTGATTCATTTTCTGCATTACTCAAAGCTAATGTTCATTTTAAACCTACTTTACTAGTCTTTATTTGGGCTTGGAGATGTTATTCCCATTTCTGATATTTATTGGATTATCCATTTAACCCTTTTATACCTCCCTTTCCAATTAGAGACTGGTAAGACTCAACCCTACAGAGTACCAAACAGGGCTTGTTCCTGCCCGCACTGTAGTTGCCTTGAGGGAAAGTAAATGGGACTTTAAAAGTAATGTGTGCTCTTTTATAATGAAGTCATCCCTCTTACTATCACAAAAGACTGTTACCTTACTTTATCCTCCACTCCTTTCCCCCTGGAATTACTACAGAGATGACTTTTCAGTTCTTCACTGCCGTAATGATCAAAATCCTAATTCATGGGATTTTTATCATTCCAGGCATGTGAAGTTTACTCGATGCACAAAACCATAAGACTTTTTGTTGCTTTTTAATTGTTGTTTCTCCCTTATCTTCTTGAAAGTCTAAGTAGAGCATCATTTTTGGTAGCAGTAGCAACTAATAAATTTTCCCTGTATCTTCTAAGCAAAAGAGCTCAAGCAGAGACATAAGATTAAAACTACACTGGTAGTTTTGCCTCCTATGGTTATGTTCATATACATAGAAATTTTTACAATGGCTTTTTATATATGTATTTCAGAATGGCCTCAATGGCTTTAATAGGAAGAAATACTTGAAATTTTTATATTAGGCTTGGTTTTGTGAGGAGCTAGTAAAGGTTCTTCTCTTTCAGCTTTAGCTTGTTTCTGCGGAGGATTCCGCTCTTTCTCCATCAGTTTCATAGCCCTGGAATTGTAGAAAAGCTCTGGTTTCAAGACCTTGATAACCATTTCTGTCAGGGTGAGTTTTAAATTTATTTCATAATGCAAACAACATAGTGAACAACAGGACATGAACTTGTTCTTGTTGTAAGCGGATGAACTTTATCAGTAAAGCACATCAGAATAAAATATACCCAATTGCTAGTTAAGACCTAGAGTGACAGACTGAAAATAGCTTGTGTTATTCTCTTAAGAAAATACATAAAAATTACCTCATCAATCTTTAATGTTTGTTTTATAAATCTAAAGGTTTTTATCTTGTTTCCTAGGAAATATTAGTTCTAGTTTTTTAATCTACCACCAGCTATCTTTTAATATAACATCAAGATTAATTGTGATGTTCTATTAAACTAAATGGAAAGAGAATATGCTGATAAACTATGCATGAGTTATTATTCATTGTACCAGAAAGGCAAATGATACATGTAAATACTCCTAAAAATCCAAATTTATAAAAATCTTAACAGTTGTGATCATTGAATACTACTAATCTAGCATAGAAATTATGTTTGTAGTATTCTACTAACCTTATATTAACTTTTTTTTTTTTTTTGGGAGACTGAGTTTCGCTCTTGTTGCTCAGGCTGGACTGCAGTGTCACAATCTCGGCTCACTGAAACCTCCGCCTCCCTGGTTGAAGCGATTCTCTTGCCTCAGCCTCACAAGTAGCTGGGATTACAGGCATGCACCACCATGCCTGGCTAATTTTGTATTTTTATTAGAGATGGGGTTTCTCCATGTTGGTCAGGCTGGTCTCAAACTTCGGACCTCAGATGATCTGCCTGCCACAGCCTTCCGAAGTGCTGGGATTACAGTCGTGAGCCACCTTGCCCGGCCCATTTTAACTTTTAATATAATCTTTTTATTTTACCAAATTAAGTTAACCTTATAGCCCTTGGCTTATAATAAACATCCTAACATTTTTGTTTAATTGTATTAGTTTTTAAGTTATTGCCCCAGATGTCAAGTAATGTTGGATTTTCTATAATAATTTAGGATATATTGCATGAAGTCGGTTAGTATTTACATTTAAAACTAAAACAATTTATACTAATACCGTTCATACATTTTGTACTAATTTAGCTACAGTTGGATGAATATTTAATGGAACAAAGGAAATCAAAGTACCTTTTAAAATGAATTGGAAATGAAATCCACATAACAATATTTTATGACCACACTGTTACAATGTGATAGCATGCCAAATAATCTTAATGTGGAATTATTTATTTCTTCATTGGTTTTCAAGATTCTGTTCTGTGGTTTGTGGGCTTCTCTCCAACTTGCTTGTCTCCTCACAGTTTAGGAGACTGTTAATAATTCTTGTCCATCCTACACACACTGTCAAAATGAAAAAAGCTTCTATCAGCGTATCTGTGTTTGCTGTACAGGAATGAGAAAACAACTGAAGTTTGCATTATCTTTTTTCTAATTACCAAATCATTTTTGGAGATAATTAGGCATAGCCTTTTAAGAAAAAAAAAGAATATACTTTTTGTTTCTAGCAAAGATTGTCATCTATATTACTAAAATTAAAATTTGGGGAAAATTTTGAGTAAGTATTTAGAAATAGGAATTAAAATAACTTTATGGACAAGACTTATTAATGTCTACTTCAATAAGCAAATTATTTAAAATTTTTTCATGTATATTTACTGCCCTGATGTATTGTGATTGCTTAAATATCCAATGACTGAAGATCAACAAGGATTTAAATGAAGAGGAATATGGATTTAACTTTTTTCTCCCGTGAAATAAGTTCCTATTTACAAGTTTTGATTTTTAGAAATTAGACAGTTATTATTTGTAAAGGCTGGGGATGACAACTAAAGGCTGGGATGACAACTTGTGCCTCTTACCAAGAAGTCAAAGCACAGTTATGTGAATTTGTCATAAATTGCATCATTTTTGTTCTATTTGATTATTATATTTTGTATTTATAATTGTATTGTGACTACTTTAAAACCTTTTATACAGTAAAATTGTTTTTAATATTTTATAATTATTAGCATTAATAACAATTTGAAGTAGTTTTCACAATACCTGTGGGTTTTATTTTTGTTTTATATTCAAATTAATTTTAGTTGCTTTACTTGGCTTCATTGCTATTGATGCATTCTCTGTATTATGAGTTAGCAGATCTTTCCTTGGAATTGAATTTAAAAGCAACCATTTGGCTCCACTTAAGTTTCTGAAAATGCAGCTTTTCCTTTGCATTTATTATATACTTTGCTATTTATGGTGCAGAAATGGATACAATACAGAAATATTTCCTTAAAAGATACACTATGACCAATGAGCTTTTTAAATAGCTGTAAACAGTAACATGTATTTGACTTCTCAAAACAAATTTCTGGAGGGATATCAATGCTATATTTCCCCCAAATACATGAGTCCCTACACTTTAGTACAAAACAACTTCTGAAGAATTTAGTAACCGTATGTGTTGACCTCTTATTTTTCTAATTAGTCTTTCATAAGAAATGACTAGAATGGCAACAGGAAAATGATTGCCTTTTACAGTTTTTATTTCTTAATATAAAATTTTGGTGAACTATTTTTATTGAATACAGGTATTTTTTTTTAAATCACTTGATTTAAAATTACTTTGATTAAAGGTACATGTAAAGTCAGTTGTTTTTAACTCTCAATACTTATCAAAATAATTTAACTTGCTGTACATTCTGCATGACCTAATTCTGTTCAACTAAAATTATTTTAAACGTTTAGGTGTCAGACAAAGAGAAAATTGACCAACTTCAAGAAGAACTTCTGCACACTCAGGTAATTGTGATGTCTAGGAAAAACTTTGGACCTTTAAAAATTATTTTCTAATAGAACTTTGGTGATATGGACATTTATTTTCTCAACAGAGCAAAATTTGGAATGTTTAATGTTAGAACTTTATTATCAATGGATGCAAAAGCTAATTGAGAAGGAATAATGACAGAACTAGATAAGTGTGGAGTTAACTCATTTATGTGTAAAAATCCATTTTGAGTGAATCTTATACTTCTAATTTTAAAGAAAAACTATTACAAAAGGCAGAAAGTAGTTTGTTCTTATATAAACTTATGCTTGCATTTTTACATCAATAAGCTAATACAGATAAAGCAATTTGAATTGAGTCTACCACGTCATTCTAGTGCTCTCTCGGGAACCTTACTTTGCTTCGAGAGTCTGAAAGCAGTCAGACAATGCTTTTCTAAAGCTCTTTCTGGCACTACTTAGGAAAGCTATTTTCTTATAGTTGGTGATTAAGTTATTGTTTTAAGGACCTATTTTGTGCAATGTAGTAAGTAGGTAGCATTATAATATAAAATTACCCTATCATTCAGTCATCAGTTTTTCTATATAGGTAACAATAACATTAAATAATTAACTTATTTTTTAAAGTTAAAAGAATTGCTATCAGCTGGGCATGATGGCTCATGCCTGTAATCCCAGCACTTTGGGAGGCTGAGGCAGGAGGATCACTTGAGCCCAGGACTTTGAGACCCTTGGGCAACCCAGAGAAAACCCGGTATCTACAAAAAAATTTAAAAAAATTAGCCGAATGTGGTAGTTCATGCCTGCAGTCCCAGGAGCTTGGAAGGCTAAGGTGGGAGGATCATTTGCACCCCTGGAGGTCAAGGCTGCTGTGAACCTTGATTGCTCCCTGGGCAACAGAGCAAGACTGTCTGGGGAAGAGTAAAAACGTAGAAAGAAAAAGAGTGAATCTTGGATCTCTTTTTTAAAAAAGGTAAAACAGCTACAGGTTGAGTAACTTTTATCTGAAATGTTTGGGGCCAGAGTGTTCTGGATTTCAGATTTTTGAATTAGGGATAATCATTGTATATTTTGAGTCACAGGTTTCTTTGGTATCTATTTATTGAATCTCATACCTCACTATACACTAGACTCAACTGTGCTCTGAGTGGCACTATATCTATGTTTTTAAGGCTTCCTAGCCACGTGATTCCAATCTGCAACCAGGGGCTAAGAATCACTGGTCACAAAGTATAGTCTCTGGATCAGTAGCACCCTTACCTTGGAGCTTGTTAGAAATGTACATTCTTGTGCATTCCCGTACCTAGCTGAAGAATCAGAAACTTCTGGGAGTGAAACCCAGCAGTCTGTTTTTAAAAGCCCTCGAGGTACTTCTGATGCATTCTAAAGTTGGAGAATTATTGTTCCTGAGCTTTGAGAGACAGCCCAATAGCACATTTCTTCAGGATGGTTACAAATGGGCATCTGTACCAAAGAATGTTTCCATCCCCAGAAAATGAAGACTCTAAAATTGATTTTGTGTTTACAAAGAAATGAGCCAGTAGAAATTCTGCCCTCTTATATATCCCTTGATATAAATCCTTCAATTTGTGCAGTTTTAACTGTCAGCCACTAGGTGTTGATATACTATATTATGGAGAATTCATTGGTTTGTATACATCAATGATGCCCAATAGAAATATGCAAGCCACCTGTGTAATTTTTAATTTTTACATCAAAAAGAGTAAAAAGAAATATGGAATTAATAATATATTTAACCCAGTCTATCCCAGATAGTATCATTTCAACATGTTATCGGTATAAAAACATTAATGAGATATTTTACACTTACAGCACAATCTCACTTCAGACCAGCCACATTTCAAGTGCTTGATAAGTGCATGTGGCCAGTAGCTGCCATATTAAGCAACACAAATCTAATCCTTAGCTACTACCAGAATTTTGTTATGTATAGTCTTACTAAATACAAATGAATAAGTTTATGTAAAAATACATTTATAATAGAGTCTAGCCAGTACTTCTACCTGCCTCATGCTATGTATTGTTCAATTACATATGCATTCTTTTAATTTGGCTTGAGTTGGACTTTCTGTAAGGATAGAACCATGATTTCCTGTTACTTACTTTGTTCTTGAAAGATTCCAATAACCTTAAAAAATTATAAGGAATATTTTCTATTATAAAAGACATGATATTATAAGTTGAACATAAACATTCTGCTGGTTGTAGAAAGGGGCAATTTTTAATAGTTTTCTCTACATCGTTAATGTTTAGAGAAGAAATAAAAGCTAGGAAAACAAATTAGAAAGGATTAGATTTATTTGAGAAGGAAAAGGTGTAGCCAAGCAACTACTTTGACAAAAAAAAAAAAAAGAAAAAAGAAAAAACCTGTTTAGACATACTAATCTTATTTAAAAATCTGTTTTTATATCAATCTTTTAAATATTAATTTATTATCTCTGGACATGGAAATAAAACGTATAAGAGTTTGAGCCTCTGACAGACCTCTCTTCAAAACCCTGCTCCTCTTCTAGGTGGCTTTAGGCAGGCTGTCAGGTATTCCTCATTGTATATTCTTGTCTGTGAAATTCTTGCTTTATGGGGTTTCTGTGAAGGCTAAGGGAGGTAATGTGTTTGCAACACTTAGTAAAGAGTCTGTCACATAATGCATGCTCAGGTACTGCTAGCTATTATTATTTTGTAACATCTTAATTAAAACATAAAATAATATGTAGAATGGGAAGAATTTGAATTTTTGTCAAATGGCCCTGTAATGTGAAGACTTAAAATTTTGATATAATAGGAAATATTTCTTTCTAGAATGTACTTAAGAACTGCTTCTTTAAATTCTTACATTTTTAGTATTTTAAAATAATTTTTTCCATGTGAGTAGCAAGGAATTTTCCAAATGAAATTCTTAATTATGATAGAAAATTACAATGATTTCCACTGTTTGTGTGAGATAATAGTCATTGTTTATTTTATTCTCAATGTTTTCATAGATGCTTTTAAAATGTAATACATTTTAAATAGCAATTACGACTTCAAGATTTTGGAAGATTTTAATTTAGATTTAATACTATTTTATAACCCATCTTTTTCTTATATAGTTACACTTAATATTTTGTTGCAGTTAAAGTATCAGAGAATCTTGGAACGATTAGAAAAGGAGAACAAAGAATTGAGAAAATTAGTATTGCAGAAAGATGACAAAGGCATTCATCATAGAAAGCTTAAGGTATTTTAAGTTTATCTTAACCTGTTTATTCTCAAAACTTTACCATTGTGTATAAATAGTATACCAATAGTATAAAACATTGTGTGTTCACCAGTACCGGTTTTTAAGGAGCCGTACAGTATGCTGTCATCCTTTTCTTTCTAACCTAATGTCCTTAGAGGATGGAGGGTCTTTTCCTATATTAACACATTTTACAAGTTTTAGTCTCCAAATATTTGTTTTATACTATGCCTATAAAATCTTTATACTTTTAAGAGTTATTTCATGGGAATCAGTTTATTTTTCTGAAATATCTAGCTTCTCTCTCTCGCTCTCTCTCTCTCTTTCTCTCTCTCTCTCCATATATATGTATATATATCTTAACTTTTACATCTATAAAATCAGAAGTGTTAATTGATGGACATGTAACTTATCATCATTGGTTTACTTGTATGCCAGTGAATGATTAGGCCACTTTCTTCAGTTTTTTAAAAAAAATTAACACTTTTCTTCTAAGGAGAGCTTTCTTAGGCATTGTAAAGAACTTTTGAAAAAGTGTATGCTGGTATTATTATCATCAGCACATTGGTGAACTTATTTATCAATAAATTGAGTCTTAGTATTTCCCACCAGACTAAGCCCCATGTGCTAAATTGAATTGAAACAATTCTTTTAATTTAATCTCATATAAGTAAGCAGCGTTTATATGTAGCAAAACTGCAGTAAATCATGGCATATACATTCTGTAGTCAAGGTCCAAAGATAATATAGTTCTAGCTTAACAAACATGCATTAGTAGCTTTGACTCTAAATTGTGACTACACAAAACAGATGGATAACATGACTATTTACAGGTGGCACTTAGTAATTGAGAAAAGTCATTTCCAAGTGCTAATATATGTAGAGTTTACCTCAGAAACAGTGTTTTCTCTCATAAAATGCAGTAGCAATGAACATTTTTTGTTTATTTTTAGGTGGGATTGGCAACTGCTTGCCATTTAATTATTTCTAGGGATTCAGAAATGAAAGGAACCTTAAGCCATCATTTAATGCTAAGCCTGCCTTAGCATTAAAACTTGTCCATAATTATTAAGTGCTTGATGGTACCTCTTTTTTTAAGGCCTGTTTATTTTTTGTTCATTCATTTGTCCAATAATTACTTGAAGCTTGTTACATGCAATGCAAGGCACCATGTTAAACTGACTCTACAGCAAGAAACGATACAGGATGTTTGCCTTTGATACACTCATATTTCAGCCTGCCCAGTAGTCAGTGTATACTTAACCACTCTTACTGGTTTAATAGTCTTCCTGGCTTATTCTTTATTCAGATGCTTGCTTGCATGTGCTCTCTGTCCTCTCTCCTCTTTCTCTCTCATGCATGCCTCAAACTTGGCAAAGAATAATTTCATTGTCAGTTGGTTACCTGACCACCTTATTTTGCCTTTTTGGTGTTAACGGTCTTTCCTTACATTCAGTATTAGCTCATCAGCATTAAGTAGTAATTTCCATCTTATTTAATTAGAATGTTAGGAAATCCTGAATTAATTAATTTTATCAAATCATTATATCTAAATAAACTGAATAAGAAATGGACTTTTAACCTGTACTATTTTAGATTTTACTAGGAAGATGTATTTATGTAATTTGAAAATACAATGATTATGGAAAAACAATTTGAGTTTATCATTTTTTTCTCTTGACACATCCATTATATTTTTTCTTTAATACTTTCACTGTTTTATATTATTATAATTTTTTTAAATTTTTACAGAAATCTTTGATTGACATGTATTCTGAAGTTCTTGATGTTCTCTCTGATTATGATGCCAGTTATAATACACAAGATCATCTGCCACGGGTACGTGAAAAATTGATAGACAGTGAACTTGCCAGTTAGCAAAACAGTAGCAGTTTAGCTTCTTAAAAATTATGTGTAAATATACACATATATATATGTTCTAGATGGAGGCATTTATATTATATATATATAATCTTACATGTTCCAAGTGATGTCTTAAGCAGTATTATTTGACTATTTTAGTTAATTATAAATATAAATAAATATAAGTACTTTATGAGTTACTTATACTTATGTGTGATGAAGAAAGATTTTTGGTGTTATATATTCATAATATTTGTAATATTTAAATACTGAACAGTGGATTAAATTAGCCATATGAGTGATATTTAACCCAATAGGAATGAAAATGTGTTTGTAAAGAGTAAACTAGCTATGGAAAAGATTTATGGAAAGTTAATAACCTGGTTTTAGAAATAGTGGTTTAAATTTGTACAAGTTTTTAAAATAAAAATTAAGATATAAGTAATGGATCCAATTATTGTTTTGCTGTTTATATTTTCAGGGTGCATATATGTATCAATCATCTTTTTTTTTTTTTTGCGGATTTTAAAACATTTCTTCACCTGTAGAAATTTTAAAAGACTAAAAAATTCAGCAGCATTTCAAATAGGTTTACATTTTAATCTGGTATCGGAAATATATGAATAAATCTCCTTTGTTTTGTGGTAAGGTTGTTGTGGTAGGAGATCAGAGTGCTGGAAAAACTAGTGTGTTGGAAATGATTGCCCAAGCACGAATATTCCCGAGAGGATCTGGGGAGATGATGACACGTTCTCCAGTTAAGGTAAGAATATAGGCCATCACAATGAAGTTCCTTAGAAAAGTAACTGCTTCAATGAGATCTGTTCATTCTGCTGAAATGAAGACTTTTAACTAAAGAAAGAATTGTTACATAGTGTTTGGGAACATCCCCAGTGTGGAAATCCGTAGGAGGCACAGCCAGGAGGCCAGTGTGGCAGGAGCTGAGTGAGGGGAGAGTGGTAGGAAAGGAGGCAGAGACTCAGTTGGGAGGCCAGGTTTTGGATCTCATTCTCAATAAGGTAAGAGAGAAGTTAAGAGAATGAGAATATTGGAAGTGGAATCAATGAATATGGATAATTTTCCAGTTTTATTGCAACAAAAGAGCAGAGAAATGAGGCAGTAGCAATTGAATAATGTTGGATTAAGGAAAGGTTTTTAACCCTTTTCCTGTTTAGAAAAAAAAGTACAGTTCATCACCAGTGCTCATTTAATTTTACATAAACATACTCTTTGAACCTGAAGCAAATCTAATTTTCAATGTGAAAGTAAAATACAAAAACTGTTCTTGGAGTTATTTCTAAATAGTGCTAATGTCAGAATCATCTGAATCATCAGAGTCATCTTTTTTAAAAGTCAGATTCGTCAAAGGAATCTTCGGCCAACAACTTTTTAAGAACAATGTAAACATCACACATGGGAATTCTATGTTTTCTAGGATTTGACATTTTCAGCTATTGATGATTACTGTATTTTATAAATATAAATACCACTACTAAAAACAGAATGCTTTAAATAGAATGATGTCTTTTGTTTTCAAAGTCAGTATACTAGAGCCGTGTAAAAATAATCATAAAAGCCAGATATTTTATGGCAAAGTTATCTTGGGGCAAATGCTGCAGCTGCAAGCGTTGCTGGCAAGCATTCTTAGAGCCAACAAGAAAAGGGTTACAGATATTTATATGCTGATTATAATGATCTAATAAAGGGGGGAAAACAATGCAAGAGAGAGGGAAAATTGCAAGGGCAAAGTTACTGAAGTGAAGGAGATTGGGACTTGGTATACTAGTTTATATCTAGGAGCACTGACAATTTCTCCATGGTCACAGGAAGAAGGTATACGACTACAGTCTTTCATTGAGCAGATATTTACTGAATGCTTAATATGTACCAGCGGTGTTCTGGGCAATATGTTGGTAAACAGCAACAACAAAGAAGATCCTTGCCGTAATGGAGGATATGTTCTAATAGAGGGAGACAGACAGTAAACAATAAACATAATAAATAACTAAATGTATAGCATGTTAGAAGGCAATAAGTGTTGTACAAAAAGAAAAAGTGGAGCCAGACAAGGAGAATGGGGGTGCCAGGGTATTTGTAGATTGCATTTTTAAGGTGGCATTTGAACCAAGATTTGCAGAAAGGGAGTAGTCATCTGGATATCCTGTGTTGAGCAAGAATAGCTGACACAAAGCCTCTGAGGTGGCTGTGTGGCTGTCGTGTTCAAGGAATAACAGAGGTCAGTGTGGCTAGGTCAGGGTCAAGAGTAGTAAATGATGACGTTAGAGGAATAATGGAGAGCAGGGAGGAGCAGATCATTAAGGCTTTATAGGCCATTGCACAGACTTCGGTTTTAAGTAAAATGAGAAGCCAGTGCAGGATTTCGAGCAAAGTAACAACAGTGCCTTTTAAAAGGCTGCTCTTTTGAAAATAGTTGTAGCCAAGATAGGTAGAACCAGGGAGTCTAGGCTACTGGAGCTACTGGAGCCTGGTGATACTTGAGCTAGGGAAGTAGCAGTGATGGTGATAAGAAATTAATAAATTATAAATGTATTTTGAAAGTAGAATTAACAGAATTTCTTGACAAGTTTGATGTGGAGGAGGAGAGAAGAAAAGCGACGGGGAGAGAGAGAATATGTCAGTCTTCAATGATGGCTCCAGGGTTTTTAGCCTGAGCAAATTAAAGGATGTAGTTTGCATGGAAGTCTGTGGATCAGGTTTGCGGAAGAAGATCAGGAGTTCGGTTTTGGACTTCCTGAGGGGTGATAACAAGCAGTTGGGTATACAAGTTTACACAGAGGTCTGGCCCAGAGACGTAAATTTAAGACTAATGATCAGCTATCTAAAAGTAGTATTTAAAGTCATGATCTTACTGGCGAAGATCTCCAAGGCAGTGAGTAGGGATAGAGAAGACACAGAAGCAAGCAGTCTGTTCTGGGCACTCTATACATTAAGATGTTGGGGGAAGAGAAAATAACAAAGGAATATGTGAAGGCACAACCAGTACAATAAAAGGGAAAGCAGAACAGTGCAGTGTGCTCAAAGTCAGGTGAAGAAAATACCGAGGAGGAAGGAGTGATCAGTGAGGTCACATGCTGCTGATCCATCAAGGAAGGTGAAAATAGAAATAGGTTATGGAGTTTGCCAGTAGAGGCAAGAAAGGGGAACATGTGGAAGTTTCCTTCTGATTGCTTCTGCTTACTCAGTGAAATACTAAGCCAAATGATCAGCTGTTAGAGAGGAGAAGAGATTGAAGACTGAGGCAGGAAGAAAAAGTGAAGTCTTCTTTTTTTTTAATTGTACTTTAAGTTCTGGGGTACATGTACAGATCTTGGAGGATTGTTGCATAGGTACACACATGCCATGGTGGCTTGCTGCCTCCATCCCCCCATCACCTACATCAGGCATTTCTCCCAATGTTATCCCTCCCCAACCTCCCCACCCCCTGCTGTCCCTCCCCTAGCCCCCCACCTGTCAACAAACCCCAGTGTGTGATGTTCCCCTCCCTGTGCCCATGTGTTCTCATTGTTCAACACCCGCCTATGAGTGAGAACATGCGGTGTTTGGTTTTCTGTTCTTGTGTCGGTTTGCTGAGAATGATGGTTTCCAGATTCATCCATGTCCCTACAAAGGACATGAATTCACCTTTTTTTATGGCTGCATAGTATTCCATGCTGTATATGTGCCACATTTTCTTTGTCCAGTCTATCATTGATGGGCATTAGACCTAACACCATAAAAACCCTAGAAGAAAACCTAGGCAATACCATTCAGGACATAGGCATAGGCAAGGACTTCATGACTAAAACACCAAAAGCAATGACAACAAAAGCCAAAATAAACAAATGAGATCTAATTAAACTTAAGAGTTTCTGCACAGCAAAAAAGTGAAGTCTTTTAAGAGATTGTGGTGATTCTAGGAGTCAATCAGTGGAGAAAGTCAAGTGATATTAGAATTATTGGATTGGACTGAAGTCCCTTTAAGTTCTGTGGACATAAATTTAAAATGAATTGATATGATTGTGTTTTTTTTCTTTCATGTTCAGCTGGCGGGGGTAGGTATAGAGTAATTGGAAAATTGAAATCACCAAGAATGATGGCAAGAATAGTGGGAGAAAGACTGTGAGGCTGATACCAAAATCTTCAAGAAATGAAATCTGTTTACAAGTACAACAGTATGTTGGGCAGCACACTAGGTGATTGATCCAGATTGCACTTTTGCGGGTCTAGCTATGAATTGAACCATGTTCTTTGTTACTAGTTTATCTTTATTTTGTGGTACTGTGTGAATGTACCACACTTTATATATCCATTTTGCTATCAGTGGAAATTTGGGGTACCTCTAACCTAGAGAAAAAAACAAAATGAACCTCAGACCACACCTCATATCATGTTAAATAATCTGTTGTAAAAACATGGGAAACCTACCTTTTACGTTGTTACTGCACCCTAATTGTATGGGCTGTGGATGATACTTCAAGAAGGAATTAACTTTGTTTTGGCAGGCAGAGTATGAACAGGTTTCCTTAAAACAGATGGGACTGGTCTCTTTCCGGTTTGTCATTAGTCCCCTAAGTGTTCACTGGAGCTTCTCCTTGACCAACCCTGAATTCCAGTTTTTTTGTTTTCCCAGAACAGTGAAAGTGCCAAAATTCCACCTTAGCATTTTAACCTCGTTAGCAGCTTCTTTCTGCTTGGTTTCTTAATATGTGAATGGAAAGGAAATTGTGCATAGGATATAGGGCTTAGTTGGAGGTTTATTTTTTCAGTCCATTTTTCTTTGGGATTGTGACACCTTACGTCATGACTGCCTGATAATTCTGAATTCCAATCTTGTCTACTCAACCCAGTGAAACTGCTACGCATGTTAAATTTTTCTCTTGGGCCTTCACTCTGTGCTACAAATCAGCAAATTCTCCGATGGAAAATAGATGCAGGAAAATCCTTCCAAAATCCTTTGGGATTCTGGATGCTTAGGCTGGGCCACTATGGTTGCTTTCAGACAACTGTTTATTTATTTGTTTTTTTTATCTAGCCTATTTAGCTAATCTCAGTAGAAGGAACTGTATTTTTAAAGTCAAATAACCATAGAGAAGCTTGAAAAGTTGCAACTGAAAAGTTGAGAACATGACTTTTAGAAGTTCTTGTGAAACCACTAACTGTTAATATCTATAGCTATAAAATGTCTTGGCCAGGCATGGTGGCTCACGCCTGTAATCCCAGCACTTTGGGAGGCCGAGGCAGGCGGATCACCTGCTCCCTTATAGTCAGTTCCATTCTCTTCTGTGGCACCCTGGATTTTGCCACTCTCTTCTGTTATATCTGTGTATATTTCTCCCAGCATGTAGTGAGGTCCAAAACCGGGGCAGTCAGCTCTGTGTTTCCCTACCGACAGCACCTGACACATAGTTCACTCTCTATAGTGGTTGAATAAATGAATCGCTCTTTGCCTAAATTCATCTTTGAAGTTAAATGCAAGGTTTTCTTTTGGTGTTTGAAGTTTTAGAGTGATGATTTTGGGCTTAGTGCTGTGTTTAACATTGGCTGGGGAAAGAAAGAGGCAGCAGCATTTTAGGTCATAAGAGATATAAAGGAGCCAGCATTCTTGTTGGGAAATCACAACATGTGTGACGTATGTATGAACAATACAAATACAAAATTATCGTCTTCTCAGAACTACCATGTTGACAGTTTCAGGGGTGCTCCAGCAGTAGTATGAAGGGACTCTTGGATTTGTGCAGTACAGTCGCCCTGTCTAGACCACATAAGGGCTGTGGGAATTAATATTAATTATAAATGCATCATTACATCTCAGTTTTCTGTTACTGTCAGGTGACTCTGAGTGAAGGTCCTCACCATGTGGCCTTATTTAAAGACAGTTCTCGGGAGTTTGATCTTACCAAAGAAGAAGATGTAAGTAGAATTTATCTAAGGTTGATACGTGTAATTTTATAACCTGGATGAGCTTATAAAAGACAATTAAAGAATATTTGTGAATTAAGATTTTCTTAGAATTTTGTTGTTTTTCCATTAGCTTGCAGCATTAAGACATGAAATAGAACTTCGAATGAGGAAAAATGTGAAAGAAGGCTGTACTGTTAGCCCTGAGGTAAGGATTGCAATTCATTTCAATGGCGTTTTATGGAAATTAAATGTTTATGATTTCAAATAAATTATAATCTTGGTATTGATGTTTAGATTGCTATTCTTCCAAGATAGGCAGAGCTTTTTTTTTAATTCCAAATAATGTACCATGTTTTGGGTAATTTTCCAGAATAACTACTTTTAGGATCAGAGAAAAAATACCTTTTTTGTGAGTATCATGTCTGAATGGATGAGATATAGAATTTTCAGAATATATATCACCAAAAAAATTCTTAACAAATTCCCCCCAAAAGTGAGCATTATTTTTTTTTTCCTGAGTAGACCATATCCTTAAATGTAAAAGGCCCTGGACTGCAGAGGATGGTGCTTGTTGACTTACCAGGTGTGATTAATGTAAGTATATACAAAGCATGTATTTTATTTTATTCCTATTGTGTGAAGCATTTATAATGACATTTAAAACCTTTTGCTTTAAGACTGTGACATCAGGCATGGCTCCCGACACAAAGGAAACTATTTTCAGTATCAGCAAAGCTTACATGCAGAATCCTAATGCCATCATACTATGTATTCAAGGTAAATCATATCAAAAGATTTTAATGTACTGATATGCTTTCTTCATTAGCAATCCAAGCTTTGCACTAGTAGTTTGTGTTATGTAAACATAAAAGATAAATGCATTTTTGCCTTCTCAATCATTTTATTAGTAAATAGAATTGAAGCTGAAATTATTTTGATAAATTTTACGTAAGCATCGTTGAAATTTTTATTGGCTAAGGTTTCCTTTCAATAAATAAGGTAAATATATTAAAATCTTTCTTACTGTAATGTAGACACAGGTATAATTTGTGCTAAGTTTTTAAACTCTACTTTGTATTTCAAAATTCCACAGTGTCATTTTTCTATTTTTTTCAGATGGATCTGTGGATGCTGAACGCAGTATTGTTACAGACTTGGTCAGTCAAATGGATCCTCATGGAAGGAGAACCATATTCGTTTTGACCAAAGTAGACCTGGCAGAGAAAAATGTAGCCAGTCCAAGCAGGGTGAGGTCAAATTCTTTGTTGTGAGAACAGATTCTTTGTAAAAGCTCCAGCTGTGATAGGGATTGGTTACTTAAATATATATATATATATATATATATATAATTATAATTAAATATATATAATAATTAAAATATATATATATAATTACAGTTAAGATTTATTACAATGAAAGGATAAAACAAAATCACAAAAGGAAAAGGTATATGGTATGAAGTCTGAAGGAAACCAGGCTCAAGTTTCTGGTAGTTTACTCCCCATAGAGTCACACAGGCACGTTTAATTCCTTCAGCAACAAGCTTCTTGTTAGAGACTCAGCTCCTAAGGTTTTCATTGGAGGTTAGTCATTTCGGCACCCTCATGTACCAAAATTTCATACTCCCAAAAGGAAAGCAGGCATATGTTATAATTAAACCACATTACTTGAGTAGTGAGCCACTGTTATATAGGGAAAGGTTAATATCAGTGTAGGGAACTATTTACCAGCTAACTTTTCAGATACCAGCCAAAGGCAGGCAGGCCTTATTAAGGATAGTAGTGTCAGGCCTGCTATGTTAACTCTTTTCTATGTAGCCAGCATAACCTCTGCTCTGCCTTACTTTTAAGAGTAAAGCCAGCCATGGCATTAATGGTTCTGATATGGAGAAGGGGAGAAGTGAGGTAGAAACAAATTTCTAAGCCTCCTCTCGTCTTTCTTCATTCCTTTCATTTCTTTCAACTCTGTGTAGTGGGTTTATATTTCTTCTGAGACACAAAAGAAGATTATTTCAGTCCTTTTTATATAAAAGATTCAGCATTATCTTAGGTGTAACTTGTCTTACAGAAGGGGGATTCTCGTCCCATTATTACTCTGAATGGGCTTCAAGGGGTAGAAACACTAACATTGTATGTGAATGATAGGTCTCTGTGCAAATAGCATTTTTTGGAGTGCATAATGTTTCTTTAAATCACATTTAGAAAAGGATTTTTGATCCTAAAAGAGTTGAGAACCAGTGGATCCAGATATTAAAGAAGAAGGTGGGAGGGGAGGAAGGAACAAAAGAAAATAATCCAGCTTGTTTAGAATTTAGATTTTTGATGAAAGTGTGGGAAAATAATAATAGCTACCATTTATTGAGTGCTTCATGCCTGGCACTGTGCTAATATCATATTGTTCCATAATCTCACCAATGTTTTTGAAAAAAATAAGTTGTTTACTTAAGGTCACATAACTGCCAAGCAGCAGAGCAGGAATTCAAACTAAGGTCTCTGTGACTCTAAAGCACTACACATCATTCCAGGTTTTTAATACATTTTCAATATAGTAAGATTAAATGCATTTTTTTCAAACAGCAATTGAAAAACATTTAAATGCTTCTGTACAGATTTGTCTATGTAACTATATACATGTATAGCATTACTATTTTGCTTTCTAAATTGTATGTTATGCTTTTAAAAATTACGTAAACTATATCTCACATTAATTTTTCCCACTTTTAAAAATAGATTCAGCAGATAATTGAAGGAAAGCTCTTCCCAATGAAAGCTTTAGGTTATTTTGCTGTTGTAACAGGAAAAGGTATGCAAAGATGGATTATAATAACTTATTTTTAGTTTCTGTTATTTCAAATAATAAAGACTAGTTTTCTTGATAAAAATTTGACCATCATTCTTCCCCAGGAAACAGCTCTGAAAGCATTGAAGCTATACGAGAATATGAAGAAGAATTTTTTCAGAATTCTAAGCTCCTAAAGTGGGTATCTTATTAAAACATTTAAACATTGTATAGTTAGAGAATAGCATAAATTGAACTGTTTTTACTTAAAAGATCAGGTTTTATAGCAATTAGTTTAACATTGCATTTCTAGAATTTTTCCCAAATAGTGAACTGTATCTAATAAGCAAATCTTTACGCTACTCTTCGACAGAATTGAGAGCAGCTTATCACATGGTGCAATACATACTGGCATGCTTCCTTGGATGTGGGCACCAAAAGATGACATAGATATCTGCCTCTTACTTTATTTTACTTACAAAATAGTTTTAGAAAATCAACACTTTCACTTTTAAATATGTGTACCTATTTCTCTTACATCATTAGGGAAGGTTGGAGTGGGGGTGTCAAAGAAGTATCCCAAAATAGATATTGACAGGAGTTAAGATAAGCAAAAAGAGCTAAAGGCCAGTTGTATTCTGTATATTAAAACTTTATATGTTGAGTTTCTGGAAATAGAAAAGTGTGTTTGTCCCTAGGTTAGAATGGTGAGTCAAGATAGTTCTTGCAAACCATAATCTTACATGCTTTGGGGAGTACGCTGACAACATGTATAACTGTGCTGTCTAATATGGTATCACTAGTTTTGTGTTGTTATTAAAATTTAAATTAGTTGGCTAGGTGTGGTGGCTCACACCTGTAATCCCAGCACTTTGGGAGGCCGAGGCAGGCAGATCACTTGAGGTCAGTAGTTTGAGACTAGCCTGACCAACATAGTGAAACCCCATCTCTAATAAAAATACAAAAATAATTAGCTGGGCATGATAGTGGGCACCTGTCATCCCAGCTACTCAGGAGGCTAAAGTGGGAGAATTGCTTGAACCCTGTGGGTGGAGGTTGTAGTGATCCAAGATTGTGCCACTACACTCCAGCCTGGGCAACATTGTGAGATTCTGGCTAAAAAAAATAATAATAAAAAAACAAAACATTACATTTAAATTAGTTAAAATTCAATAAATTTAAAACTTCAGTTCCCAGTTACACTAGCCACACATTTCTAGGGCTCAATAACCCAGTGTGTCAGCAGCTGCCATATTGGAATGTTTTCTATATCACATAAATTTTTATTGAACAGCGTTGGTATAAAAGGTAAGAGTGGCTGATAGCAAGCACATTCTCAGACTTGGTGACAGTATTGCTGTCCTTTTTGTCATTTTAATATACTTCAACTCTTGTTATTATTATTATTATTTTTAATAGAACAAGCATGCTAAAAGCACACCAAGTGACTACAAGAAATTTAAGCCTTGCTGTATCAGACTGCTTTTGGAAAATGGTACGGGAATCTGTTGAACAACAGGCTGATAGTTTCAAAGGTAAGTTGGATTTTTTAAAGAAGCAAACAAATTAAGACATTTTATTAGCTGGCAATCTTTAGCATCCATACGGTTCTGTACTTCTTTCCTTTAACAGTTGCTTAGTAGTTCATTTATAATTAGACAACATCTGGAAAATAGAAGAATACAAATCTTCAGTTGTTATACAAGAACAAGATTTTGGCCAGGTGTGGTGGCTCACGCCTGTAATCCCAGCACTTTAGGAGGGCAACGTGGGCGGATCACCTGAATTCAGGAGTTCAAAACCAGCCTGGCCAACATGGTGAAACCCCGTCTCTACTAAAAGTACAAAAGAATAGCCAGGCATGGTGGCACGTGACTATAATCCCAGCTACTTGGGAGGCTGAGGCAGGAGAATCGCTTGAACCCGGGAGGCGGAGGTTGCAGTGAGCTGAGATCACACCATTGCACTCCAGCCTGGACGACAAGAGTGAAACTCTGTCTCAAAACAAACAAACAAACAAGAACACGATTTTTCCTTTCACAGGAAACATCCCTAGGAATACATTTGCAGAGTTGAAACAGATTAGAACGTTTGCTAATGTTTGGAAGAACACAGTAAACTATAAAGAATTCAGATTCACCCTATTGAGGGCAAAGAGAGCAAATGTATTGGGAAGCAGAACACTCTGGATTTCATTTACATTGTACCATTTCATGAATCCCACACTGTCCCGCTCAACGTCTTTACTTTATCTGAAGAGAATATATTCACTTTTCCTTTTCCCGTATGGAAATTTCACCTGATCCTACCAATTTATCCCACTTAGTCCCTCTGCAACCTTGTATTATTTTTATTTCCATTTTACAGAAGAGAAAACAAAGGACAGAGTAACTTACCCAAATAACTTATCCAGTATCACACAGCATGGGTAATGGACCCAGGATTTGGGTCTTGGGGGTACAACTGCAGAGTCCATTCTCTCAGCAGCTCTATGGCACTAAACTACTTCAGCTATGTGCTTATGGATTTAACGTGGAGAAACTAGAATCAGGGAGAATAGTTTAGAAAACTATTGCAATCATGAAATTCTGAGACGTTGAGAGCCCAGAGTACTAAGGGGTCATATGTGCACTCTTAGAAATTCAGTTAATACAGAGGGTTTGTATTTTAACCACTTAACTGCTACCTCTGGAAAGAAGGAGAATTATCAAACTTGAACTTTTCCTTCTTCCTCAGCAACACGTTTTAACCTTGAAACTGAATGGAAGAATAACTATCCTCGCCTACGGGAACTTGACCGGGTAATATTTGGATACTCATGATTTTGTATATATCTTAATTTAATGTTGTGCACTAGCTAAATTTATGTTGAGAGAGAAATCTCATAAGCTAAATTACTTTGGTTTTGACTATACCTACTCATTTATCTCTGTAAGAATACGTCTCTAGGAGCAGTTCTCTCTTACAATAATTAAAATTACTTATTATATAACATTAAAAACAATTAGGGATTATAAGATGTCAAAACAAGTGTTGAAAGTGTTTTCTGAGAAGGTAATGAATATGCTTTATCTACTTTAAAGGTTTTTTGAATTAGTGTATTCATGTAATTTAGTGGGAATTAAATATTGTTTTTCCTTGATTTAAAAATGCCCATTAGTTACACAACACAGCATTAATATACAGTTAATATACTGTTGTACTAAATTAATATGTATTGATGGTTTCACATAACATATAAACAAGTGTTATGTGAAAAACTGCATTCAGAATTGAGAAAGCAGGTAGAATTTATGTCAGTTTCTTTGTCTTTATCTGAATAATGGCATTCCTTAAAAACAAGACATTAGAAGAGGAGTGCATTTTTGTTAGTCATGTGTATTTAAACCCAAATCCAGCCTGCTAGCCTGTCAAAAACCTCCTTTTGGTTATCTCTGAAAATCATGAAGGGGTAAATTTACTGTCTTATGGAAATCTTACTTGCATTTATATTGCCTAGAACGAACTATTTGAAAAAGCTAAAAATGAAATCCTTGATGAAGTTATCAGTCTGAGCCAGGTTACACCGAAACATTGGTGAGTATTTGATATTAATCTCTTTTCTGAAAGACTTTACTATATGAGTTATAACAAAATACTAAAACTTAGATTGATAGGTAGTGACTTTTTGTTGCATTGGCTCATAGGCAAAAACAATAGTATTTTTTTGGGCTATATCTAACTACTGCCGTAGTCTAACCAGTTGAATTTCTGGAAGATAGCTTTCTTCGTGTTCTTTTTAAATCTTGATCATCTTTGCCTTTTCTTTATCTTAAGAAATACATAATCATGATTTCTGTAAAATCATTTAGGCAAAAGTTTCATCAAATTGTACTTTAGGTAAATATCAATCTGTCAAAATTGGTTTATAAAGGGAGGTTAGTATATAGTTTCAGGTTCTCTGTTCTGAATAAGAACAGTTAGTGCTTTCTGTAACATGTAGTTAATATGTTGTATACAAATCACATTTTGAATTTAATGCTATTATTTGAAATTTTAGAAAATAGTAAATGCGCCCTTTTGAAAATTTTCATGTTAATCTTTTCTAAGAAAAACTGTTACCTTCAGTTTATGTTTTATGTAAGTTTGACCATTCCTAAATTCAATGGAATGAGACATGGTAAAACAAGCTGTGTATAAATAGCCTTGAAATTTTTGTAGTCATATGTTAATTAACAAATTCCTCATGCATTAATTATCTTTATAATGAAGGCTGTGATATTTTTAAGAATTTACTATTCTTAGAGCAGAACTATCCTCACTGCCATTCACTATAAATATCTTCTGTACCTAGTGTATTCACTCAGCTAAAGGTTATCAAAATTGAGCCTAGATCTGGTCCTTATATTTGAATGCATCATCACTAGTTTTCCCATCTCAGTGCCCTTTCTTCCTCAGTGGTGAAACCTCTCCTATCTTCAGGTAGTCCAAATTTGCCTGCTTTTAATCTCCATTCCTTATCCACAAAAAAGGGATCTGATTTTATCTATTCTTGTTGATTAATCAAATATTGTTATGACACAACTTGTTATGTTTGTTTATTTGTATCTTAAGACAGTCCCATGGCTTTGTGTCAGTCAGCTTTGAAGTTGCAAAGAGATATATAGATTTATGGATTGACTATAATACTAGTTGCCTTGTTAGATTATATGAGGGTATTTAATTTACATAAAAAGTGATACGTATGGCCGGGCGCAGTGGCTCATGCCTGTAATCCCAGCACTTTGGGAGGCCGAGGTGGGCGGATCATGAGGTCAGGAGTTCGAGACCAGCCTGGCCAACATAGTATAGCCCCATCTCTACTAAAAATACAAAAATACCCGATGTGGTGGCTCATGCCTGTAATCCCAGTACTTTGGGAGGCCGAGGCGGGTGGATCACAGGGTCAAGAGATCGAGACCATTGTGGCCAACATGGTGAAACCCTGTCTCTAGTAAAAAATACAAAAATTAGCTGGGTGTGGTGGTGCGTGCTTGTAGTCCCAGCTACTCAGGAGGTGGTGACAGGAGAATCGCTTGAACCTGGGAGGTGGAGGTTGCAGTGAGCCGAGATGGTGCCACTGTACTCCAGCCTGGCAACAGAGCAAGACACAGTCTCAAAAAAAAAAAAAAAAGTGATATGTAAATTATAACAGCTAATAATGTTGTTTAAGGAAAGGAAATGTGGTCCTTCTATAAATTAATTTTTGGTATCATCAAATGGAAAGGTTGGTTTTGTTTTAACAGAACAACCCTGAAATCAAAGTATTTCTCCACTAAAGTGAGCCTTGAAGATAAATGTAATTTATTTAATACAAAGGTAACTGAAGAGAATTGTGACGGGACAACAAACGCATACCACCAGATTATGCACTGAAAAGGCAAGGGTCAGAACTGTGTCATCTGGCTGCTAGAGATTTATTTGTGTAAGCTGCTGGACCATATGATTCTCTGTTTTCATCAGCTTTTCTTTTCAGACTCTAGAGGCTGAAAAGATGTTATGTTAACACAAATATAAATCAGAATGCAGGTCCAAGCCTTCGCTGTTCATACCACATTGAGTGCATTACACCCCAAATATTTTATTATTTTGACATAGTTGATGTTGTCTTGAAGTTTTTATTGGTATCTTTTTGCTGAATAATGCCTATGTGATATTTTAGGACAGTGCCTAAAATGTTTACAATTATTTAAGTTGTAAGACAGTTTGATCTGTATTTGGTTATCTGGAAACAGTGTTAAAAGCATTTTATGTCCTGACATGACAGTTTGTTATTTATTTGTAGACATTCCACTGTCCTTTAGGAAGGTTATTAGAGGTATAGATTTAACATGTAATATGTTACAGTACGAAATAGACTCTCAGCATTTTAATGCTGTGCCTGGTTTTTAAGAATCAATCACTGGCCGGGCGCAGTGGCTCACGCCTGTAATCCCAGCACTTTGGGAGGCCGAGGCGGGTGGATCACGAGGTCAAGAGATTGAGACCATCCCGGTCAACATGGTGAAACCCCGTCTCTACTAAAAATACAAAAAATTAGCTGGGCATGGTGGCGCGTGCCTGTAATCCCAGCTACTCAGGAGGCTGAGGCAGGAGAATTGCCTGAACCCAGGAGGCGGAGGTTGCGGTGAGCCGAGATCGCGCCATTGCACTCCAGCCTGGGTAACAAGAGCGAAACTCTGTTTCAAAAAAAAAAAAAAAAAAGAATCAATCACTGACATTAAGCAGGAAATATCAATATATTATTAACATTATGTGACCATCAATATAGATATATCTTTTCTAGAAGGATAGCTGACTAGCTTCACAAAAATGCATTTTTTCTAAAACTGCTACTATGGTACATTTTTAGAAATTCTCAGACTTCAGAAATCAAAGATTTGCAATATCGTAATTTGAGATTTAAAATGTGAATAATGTTAAGGCAGAGGCAGGAATATGGTAAGGGCAAGGAGATGAGAACAAGAAAGGTGACATAGGTAGCTGTGTCCTATGGCTTCGACATAAATGGGGACAAGAGGCAGGAGACAAAACAGTAAGCAAAATATTAGGTTTATTAGCCATATTCAGAAGCTTAGTATATATTCCATAAGCAACGGGGGGAGGGTAGTCACTGAAGAGGATTAGGTCAGATTTGCATTTTAAAAAGGTCTTTGTAGTAGGGAAAATGGAATATAGGTGGAGAAAACTGTAAGCAAGGAGACAGTTGGGTGTTGCAATAATTTAGGCAAGAGGTGATAGTGGCTTAAACTTGGGTAGTGGTGGTACAGGTAGAGAAGAGACACTTTTAAGATATTTGAGGGGTTACCTGAAAGAGAGAATTGACAGGATTTAGTGATTGTATGTATAGATAATGAAGAGTCTATTAAATAACAAGTATGTTTATATTCAGTAATTATGTTGCTAGGAATATATGTAAATAATGATATATTTGACAAAGATGAACACATAAGACCTTTCACCTTGGATTTTTAAATAAATGTGAAGAATTGGAAAACAACTTATGTTTCCCATTTGGAATTATACAGTATTTGGTTTATCCATAGAGCAGTAATCTGAAAAATACCGGATATTGTGACATGGAAAACTAAATAAGATTAGTTTAGGTTTAAAAAAAGGATTTATAAAATTGTGTGTAATTATGAACCACTTGTGTAAATACACCCACACAAATATTTATGTAGACATAATATTTTTTAATAATAAAGCCATAAATAGTGGTTATCTTCTAAAAGAGGAATTATGGGGTACTTCTTTTGCTGTATTGGTTGGAATTATATGGAGTATAATAGTCCTCTACTTTAAAAGAAAAAAATTCCAATTTAAAAAGTATTTCATTAATTAAAGTGGAATGTAAGCCAAGTTTCTGTAGGTAAAGAAGGCAACAAAACTATTACCTTTATTATATTTTGTTAATTATATTTTGTGTACTAGTAGAAGTTATCCCTGGTTGATGGCAAAACCTGGAATAGAGAAGACACCTATAATAACGTAGAATATAGGCCAGACACCATGGCTCATGCCTGTAATCCCAGCACTTTGGGAGGCCGCCATGGGTAGATCACTTGAGCTCAAGAGTTCGAGACCAACCTGGGCAACATGGTGAAAACCCCATCTCTACTAAAAATACAAAAATAAGCCAGGCATGGTGGCACACACCTGTAATCCCATCTACTTGGGTGGCCAAAGCAGGAGAATCGCTTGAACCCAGGAAGCGGAGATTGCAGTGAGCCGAGAAGGTGCCACTGCACTGCAGCCTGGGTGACAGTGAGTCCCTGTCTGAAAACAAAAAACAAAACAAAAACATAGACTATAGGCTGGGAAAATTGTTAGATGATAGCAGCAAGCAATAAGGTAGCACATGGCATAACTAGATGGAGTGGCTTCACAGTATAGGGGTTTTAATATGAACACTGAGAACTGATGGTTCAGCAGAGAGACAGTGGGGTGAGGAGGACTTAGCTTCTGCTTTCTAACTCTAAAGTCCATTTAGCTACTGAATAGCTTCCCCTCAGCAGAATTTGAGGACAGAGGGCAATCACTTTCCTAAAGGAAAGGTTTGAGGATAAAAAGAATCGGAAAAGAGAATGAGAGTGTAAAATGGTTTGTCATGGAACGGGGTTTTGGGAGCACAACAGAAATTGTGATGGAGGGGAGCAGTGAGAGTCTGGGACAGAGGACAGCAGCTTGGTGATGAAAGGCAGGAGAAGCTGGGCAAGGGGAAGTGATAACGGCTGTCTCTGTTGGCAGAGGCAGCGGCCTCCCTTGAGAAAGTTGCCTTTAGTTTCTCAGGATTTGGTAGTCAGGATTTTTAAAAGGGTGTCAGGGATATGCATTCCTGGCCCACAGACTCCAGGGAAAAATAACAGACTGTGTCTCTTGTGAAGCAGGACCAGAAAAACGCCCTGGAGTTCAGAGGCTGGCTCCTGGTCTTCAGTTCAACTTTCAGTAATCTTCTTGAGGTTGTGTTTAAAGTGGTATCTGAAGAGGAGGCCCTGTCAGGCGGCTTTTCTTCATCTTGCTCCTTAAATTCTCCCACTGTGTGTCATTAACTCAGTGACTAAATTTTCTTTGTCCTTTGGGCCTCAGTTGTATCCTCCTCAGACGATTTTCTTTACTGGTTGTAACTGAAAAGTGACCTGAAAGTTAGTCAGAAGAAACCAGGATCTGCACTTACTGATTCAGTAGACTTAATTTTACAAAAAATGTTTAGTAAATAGTCCTGAAGGATAGGAGATGTTGACACTCCTCACCAGAGAAGTTCACCTGGGCTTTTGGACAGCAGGATATTTATTTCTGCTACGCTGAGTTTTGTGGCTACCTCCTAAAGGTTTGAGGTTACTCTTAAGAAGGACCCCATGGGCCAGGCGCAGTGGCTCATGCCTGTAATCCCAGCACTTTGGGAGACTGAGGTGGGAGGATCATGAGGTTAGGGATTCGAGACCATCCTGGCCAACATGGTGAAACCCCATCTCTACCAAAAATAGGAAGAAATTAGCTGGGTGTGGTGGTGGGTACCTGTAATCCCAGCTACTCAGGAGGCTGAGGCAGGAGAATTGCTTGAACCCAGGAGGAGAAGGTTACAGTGAGCCAAGATCATACCACTGCACTTCAGCCTGGGTAACAGAGCAAGACTCCATCTCGGGGTGAGTGGGGGCGGGCGGGGAGGACCCCGTGATAAGCAGAGGTTTTTTTGTTTGTTTGTTTTGTTTTTTGTTTTTATTTTGTAGTATTCAATTATGATTTATGTTTATGACCCAAATAAGTATTTTCCTGAGATTTCAAATTAAAATAGTTGTATTTCTCTTATTAGTGACCCATGTTCTTTTAAGATGTCTTTCAAGACAGAATTTTCGACACAATTATGCATCTTTTACATTGTTACATTAATCATGAATTGTTGAAAGATTTTATCTTAACAGCATTCTATAACATCTCTGTGCTGTGATAAGTTGTTATATTTATACCAAGAAGTTTTCAATCTTGGACTCTCCCATAAACACATGAAGTACATGTTAATACTAGGCAAGTAAGTACATGAAAAGATGCTCAGAATTATTAGTCATTAGAGAAATACAAAATAAAACCACAGTGACCACTGTAGACTTACTAAAATGGCTAAAATTTAAAATGACAGATGATATTAAGTGTTGGCAAGGATGTAGAGGATCTAGAACTCTCCTTCTCTGCTAGTGGGCTCAGTTATACTTAAATCATTTTCTTAGGATGCTGACAGAAGATTAAGCTAGGAATGTAAAATGAGACTAACATTTCAGGAAAAAAAAGTTAAACATGCAATTACCAAGTGATCCAAACATTCACTCTTATTTACGTAAGAGAAAAGAAAGCATGTGTCCATAAGAAAGACTGGTACATGAATTCTCATAGCAGCTTTATTTCTAATAGCCAAAAACTGGAAACAGCGTAAGTGTCCATCAGTACATAAATGGATAAACAAATTCATGCAACAGAATACTACACAGAAATAAAAAGAAGTGAAATACTGCTAGGCACTATGGCTCGCGCTTATAATCCCAGCACTTTCAGAGGCTGAGGCAGGAGGATTGCTTAAGCCCAGATTTCAAGACCAGCCTCAGCAACATAGTGAGACCCTAGCTCTACAAATTTAAAAAAAATTAGCCAGGCATAATGGCATCCACCTGTAGTCCCAGCTGCTCAGGAGGATAAGGTGGGAAGATGGCTTGAGTCCAAGAAGTTGAGCTACAGTGAGCCATGATTGTACCACTGCACTCTAGCCTGGGTATCTGAGACCCTATCTCAAGAAAAGAAGTGAAATATTAAGACACACAACTGCGTGATGAACCTCAAAATAATCATGCTGAGTGGAAGCAGAAAGACCAAAAAAAAAAGAGTATATGATCGCATTTATATAAAATTCTAGAAAATACAAACTAATCACAGTGACAGAAAGCAGTTCCAGCGGTTACAACTTCTGAGGATGATGGATGCATTCATTATCTTGACTGCTATGATTTACAGGTATATACACATGTCAAAACTTATCAAAACTTTAAATATGTACAGTTTATTATAAGTTAATGATACTTCATCAAGCTGTTTTTAAACACAATATTATATTTAGATTTGGTGTTTTGGATGCCTTTTTATTTCAGGGAGGAAATCCTTCAGCAGTCTTTGTGGGAAAGAGTATCAACTCATGTGATTGAAAACATCTACCTTCCAGCTGCACAGACCATGAATTCAGGAACTTTTAATACCACAGTGGATATCAAGCTTAAACAGTGGACTGATAAGCAACTTCCTAATAAAGCAGTAGAGGTTAGGATATAATTTAATTAAATGGGTAAGAAGCATTATCTGAAGGGAGTAGGAGCTGTGAATTTTAGGTTTTATTCCCATCACAGCCTCTATCTTTCTTTTGGGTCTTTATATCTCATTTATTCTTTGTTCTTCATCTCTGTGTTGGGACTAACCTTAATGTTGCTACCAGTTACTACGGTAATAAAAATTTACTAATTGGTATGGTATTGGCTTGAGGGTATTGGTACTTCTTCCAAAGACAATACTTAACAAGCAAATTATGCTTGAATGTGAAATTTTTAACATCTTCTGTGGATAGAGATTCCATTAAGAAAATACTTAATAGATCAAGCATTTCATCTGGGCTCAGTTATACTTAAATCATTTTCTTCGGATCCTGGCAGAAGATTAAACTAGGAATTATTTTTTTTTTTAAAAACTACCTTAAAGAATCTATTTCTGCTACCATGTATCTTGGCTTTATCACTTAATAGCTGTCTGATCCTTGGACTAGTTGCTTAACTTTTCTGTGTGTTGTCTCATCTATAAAATAGTGGCAATAATGCCTACCTCACAGGGTTCTTATAAGGATTAAATAAGTAAATATATGTAAAATACTTTGACAATGCCCAGCCCATGGTAACTGCTCAGGAAATGGACCTGCTGTTATTATGATCATCATCATCTGAATTCGGATGTACATCACTCTCTAAACAGTGATTGTTCAAGCTAAGAGTCAGTGTAAATTGAAGTCAATATTAAAAGTAATTTTGTTTTTCATATCTTAAAGGCAGTGTCAGTTTCTAATTATTCAGATGTAATTTCACCCCTTTGCTGTCTTGCTCCATTCTTGACTTCCTTACCTCTGTTCTCAATTTCTTCAAGCCCCTAAGAACTAGCAGCTTCTCTGCCTAAGTTGCACATTGCTGAGCCCTGGCAGTTCTTGACACATTTACCCCTGAAGAAATTAGAGAGCTGCTGCTACGACTTCACTAGCTCTCATTACTGGCACTAACATTTTCTCTGGGCCCTGTCCCCATGGTAGGATATTTTCACATCCTAAGGTTCAAGCAGTGGAAGTGGTTATAAAAGTATCAATTATGCTGTCTCCTGCTGCTTTCTGCCCCTTGGCACTAGGTGTCATGGAAAGAATGTGAATCTGGTGAAGGTCAGGAAACTTGGATCTTAATACTAGCCCCACCACTCACTCTGTATTTTTGGACAACCACTTTTTTTTATGTTTGAAATGAGAGGGCTAAATATAAAATGCAGCGTTAAAAAGCACACTTAGTTATAAGTAGATTTTGTTATTCATTATTTTTGATACTGTGCTCTTCCTTTCACTGTTCAGATCATTAGGAGTTAGCTGAAATACAAAGCTGAATAGTCTTCAGCTATGTTTGAAAGTGTTGGTGTATTGCTTCATATCTTTGCTTAAAGAGAAAGATATGAAGATGACTGAATCATTAAGAAATTTTAAACTTTTTGCAATGTGAAAGAAGCAGGCAAACTCATGTCTTAGAGGTTGAAATATGTAAGTGAACTAAATTGGGTGGCAGGCTTAGAATACATACCTTATCTTGAAGAGACAGCCCTGTTCAGCTACAGTAGGTGGTGTCATGTAGGAATATAGATATACCCTTCTCAGATAGTTCTAGAGAAGCTGTAAATGCAGACTTTTATATGAAATCTCTCCATTTTTAAATAGTGGCAAGCAATTTTAAAAATGTGAACCACTATGCATGTCTAGCAAAACATATCAGGAAGCCATATCTGCCCACCAGTAACCCATGTGAGACCTCTACATCATAGTTTATATTTGCCTTTTTGTTAATGTCGTTTCATGTATATTTTCTGATAAGCTGATTTATTTATCACATCTGTTTGGCTTGAGCTCGTGTTATTTTTCATGTTAAATATTAAATAAAATGACAGCTTTTTCCTTTCAAATAATTCTAGGTTGCTTGGGAGACCCTACAAGAAGAATTTTCCCGCTTCATGACAGAACCCAAAGGGAAAGAGCATGATGACATATTTGATAAACTTAAAGAGGCCGTTAAGGAAGAAAGTATTAAACGACACAAGTGGAATGACTTTGCGGAGGACAGCTTGGTATGTTGTTTGTATACTGGGGTATCAGCCTCATGTTTTCATATAACGTCTCAAGTTGATACTTTTTCATAGGAGACTTTTTATATGGATATTTAAATTACATTCTGAATTAAAAATAATGAAGTAAAGAAACAGATTTATGATCTGTAATCTGCCCTTCAGTATTTCTCTGCCCTTCTAAAAATCACCTGTTGTTGTTTCTTTCTTGGCTATCATTTCAGAAAAAAGTAAAACTTTGCAGCAAATAGACGCCGATAAACTTTTACAAATTGTCATCTATTAGCCATTTTATGGGCCTATCTGTAGATAGCTGTTTCTAATTTTACTCTCTGTGGTAATGAAAGGAACTAAATGCATTGGTGCATTGGTTTTCAGTGGACTTATAAAATGTTAGACTCCTAAAATCACAACACCACCTTCCATGTATTAAATGCTCACTATGTGCTGGGAACTCTGCTAAGTATTTTGCAAGCATTATTTGATTTAATTCTTAAATAGTGCTGTTACTGTCATTGTCAGAGCTGGGATTCAAGCCCCAACTTAATGGCAAAGCCTGGTTCGTGACCCCCACCACCTATAAATCTTTTGTTATGTAGAACACTCTCACTACCAAAATCAAATCTATTAAGTGCCTCCTCTGCTCAGAGAGTTACTAGAGGTGTTGTTGAATTACAGGATTGAGTGATTTTCCAGGAAAATGCAGAGCTGGTCATGATTAGCTCGTTGTAGTTATAATTTTGTTTTAAAGAAATGCTTGTCTTCGTGTTAGAAAACCATATTTATTTTTGTTAAATGCCTGATTAAAACTGGCTTACTGAAAAAATTATTTTATTTTTATTTATTCATCCAAAAATTATAAAATTTGGAAGCCAATTTTCAATTGTAATAAATAACTTTTATGATTTTATAGACCTTTTAAGTGTCTACCTTATTACTCTTTTCGTTGCTGTTAACACTGGGAATAATGGTTATTAATTTTTTTTCTCCTCATTTTTGAAAAGGCTAACATACAGGTCATATGGCAAAAAGGGGAGATGAACATGATCTGAATTATTAAGCCCTGAATTTTAGGTTTCTAGATATTGCAGTTCATGTAGTTAAATATATAATATTTTGTATAATGTAAATGTGTAATATTACCCGCCCACCCCGTACAGTTAGCTTGTTTAATTTGGGCCAGAAGAGAATCTCCACTGTTTATTTTTTAGATAGCAAGCTAACAAATAAGCAGGCAAGTAAAAGGAGTTTGTGCATTTTTATGGGAAGGATATATTTTTATGCTGCTTTATATATGTGGTTGTTTTTCTATATTTATTAAGCTGTCAATTTGAATAAAATTACTAAAATGATGAGATGTGAAACAACCTAGCCTTTTCTTTTCTCGTTATTTACAGAGGGTAATTCAACACAATGCTTTGGAAGACCGATCCATATCTGATAAACAGCAGTGGGATGCAGCTATTTATTTTATGGAAGAGGCTCTGCAGGCTCGTCTCAAGGATAGTAAGTAGAGACATGGCTTATTGACTTCTGAGTTCACAGTGGTAAAGGAGTCATCCAACTTCAGTGAACATTTGCAAAAATATATTTAACATTTCAAAGTCTATTAATACTGTAGTTGAATATTATTTCCAGAAATTTTTTAGTCAACAGCTTTGTAGCTACTAAAACAAATTAATAAAATGGACACATGATGCTTATATGTACTCATATGCTATAAAGCTATAATGCAGAATATTTTAGTGTGTTTGCTACTGTACTTACAGGAATTTTATAAGCAATTATACTTTTATCATAAACATCTTACACACCTACTATATCAGTCATGTGGGTTTTTTCCCTTTATTTCAACTGCCTTCATATTGATATAGCACTTTGAAATAGTTAAGAAAGCAAGACCATTATTAGTTATAATTTATGTACTTGGTAAATGATAACATCCTTGATAAATTAATTATTTTTTTTTTTTCCTAGCTGAAAATGCAATTGAAAACATGGTGGGTCCAGACTGGAAAAAGAGGTGGTTATACTGGAAGAATCGGACCCAAGAACAGGTAAAAATAAACAAATCTCTGGTCTTACGATGATATAATTTTGTTCATTTTAATTTAGGCATTAAAATATAACCTTTTTGTGGCTCTAGACTAATCTCAAGAATTTTAAATGTTTTATATCATCCTTTCTAAAATATAATCAATCTTAAGAATCAACTACATTAGCAAGTTTTTTTTTTAAGTGAAGTAGCCATGTTGTTAAAAGACGAGATGAAACGTACCCCTTTTATGCTTGATTACTTTGTTCAATTTAGTTACCTGTTTGAGGTAAAAAGGAAGATTAAAGTTATGAACAGGCCAGGCATGGTAGCTCATTCCTGTAATCATAACCCTTTGGGAGGCCAAGTTGAATTCAGGAGTTCGAGACCAGCCTGGGCCATATAGCAAGACCTCCTCTTTACTAAAAGTTGAAAAAAAAATTAGCCAGGTGTGGTGGTACATACGTGTTATCCCAGCTACTAGTGAGGCTGAGGTGGGAAAGATGGTTTGAGCCTGGGAGATCGAAGCTGCAGGGAAAAAAGTTGTGAATAGAAAAACTGATAAGGTTTTCAGAGGATGTACAATGAATATGATTAGGGAGAAAAAAAGATACAGTGTTTTTTTTGCCTTATTATATTATCTATCTCTATCATTAAAGTCCCCACCCCTCACTTTCCACCCCTTTTCATTTCTTTCTTATTCTTACAGCTTTTTTTCCTATTTAGCAGTCTTATGCCACTGTCTCATTCCTTGTTCATTCCTTTTAAATGAAACAATCTAAAGAGAATATAGACTCTTAACTATATAAATTAATGAAATAAAGAAGATGAAAAAGATTTAGCATCCAATTCATTTTCTTTTCTTGCTTGCTTTATTTTTTTGAATTCATTTAGAGAAAGGAGATCAAGAAATGGAAAAATAGAGGAGACAGAGAATAAAAATTGAACAAATGAGTTGTTGCTATTTCTTTGTTTTATATTTTCATTTTCATTTTCAATACAGAGTTAATTATATTATCTATATCCTATTTTTTCCTAGTTTTCCACATTTCTTGTTTTATAAATTCTATCAGATGTGAGTCTCAACTTACCTCAAAATAATGAAAAGACAGTCTTCTTTTTCTCTCTGTTTTTTTTATTACTACTATTTTTGGGTAATGACTTTTGTGAAAAGTGAGCCATGAAGAGACTGAAGAGAAGCTGAGGAAGTGGACAGTTAGTGATTGGGTCATGCTGTGTTCAGGGTGCATCGGTTATCTCTGCTCTACAGATGGGCTGAGAGAAGAAGTTCTGTCAGAAAAGAATTTCTAGGGGATCCATCCCAGGTTTCTGACTTTGATAGAGGAAGATGCATTGATTAAGAAGAGCTGCTGTAAGGGAGATAAACTGCAAAAGAAAAATGGTGTCTGGCTTTCAAGACGTAGTGAAATTAGGCCTAAAGTCTCTAGAACAATCAATGATGGCAGAACTTGCCTCAGCAACTGACTGGTGGTAAATATGCTTTGGCCGAACGCTCTCTGAAAGAAATGATTTCTGCTCGTAAGTTATTTTTGTCAGGAACTAAAACCCATAGGAGAATCCCTTCAAGAGAAGCAAAGGAATTTGCTTTAAAGTCAGTGCAAAGAGTTTGTAAACCTAGAAGAGGAATCTGGAAACCTTTTAGAGAAGAGCCTTCTCCTGACAGGATTTCAGGGCAGCACATGTGAGACCCAGGCTGACTGTAGAATAAAGGCCATAAGTTGGAATGTAGAAGGGAGGGGCATCCGAGTCACCTGGGGAGGTATTTATAGATACTGTTTTGTTTATTCCTTCAAAAGCTAGCCTCATGTCAGACTCACTGAATCAAGCTCTCTTTCTCTATTCTTTCTATCCCACCCACTCCCAGTTGAAAACAAGTGTTTTCAACCTCGTTATTGGAGGTTACAATGAGACATAGATTCTAGAAGAGGTTGAGAATATCCCTGAGTCTCACATTGTAAGTTTACAAAGCTGAATGACAGGATTTGGCAGGAAAAGAAACTTAAAGATGAGAAATCCATGCTCTGAAAATTATTTTGTGCCTTTGTTTTTTTCATTCGTTTTCTAGGAAAAGTCATTCCTTTGAAATATTCTTGCCTTGTTTGAGCCAAACTTATGGAAATTTTTGTCAGAACAGATCCAAGAGTAGTTCTCCTTCTAAGGGCCAAGTGTGGTAACAGTCAAGTGGTGATGGGTAGAAAGATGGAAGTAAAACAAGGCAGGGGCTGGGCATGGTGGCTTAAGCCTGTAATCTGCCCTTCTTGGGAGGCCGAAGTGGATGGATCATGAGGTCAGGAGTTTGAGACCAGCCTGGCTTACATAGTGAAACCCTGTCTACTAAAACTACAAAAAATTAGCCAGGTGTGGTAGTGGGCACCTGTAAATCCCAGCTACTTGAGACACTGAGACAGGAGAATCGCTTGAACCTGGGAGGCAGAGGTTGCAGTGAGCCAAGATCATGCCATTGCACTCCAGCTGAGGCCACAATGAGAGACTGTCTCAAAAAAAAAAAAAAAACGCAAGCAAGGCAGGATGAGTTTGGGAACACCATTACCAGTGATTTCCTTTCTATCTCAGACTAAATAGTATATGTTTAAGCAAACAGTGAACTTTCTCTTTATCAAATGCCATTTTTTCTGAAGTGTTATATTTTCAGAGTATTAATTTAGTAGTTCCATTTTTATTTGCATTTATGTGCTATTCTTGTGTAAATACTCAGATTTCATAGCTGTGGTAGAGTTTGGGGCAAAAGAAAACCACTCAGTTTCATAGCTGTGGTAGAGTCTGCTGTTCTAGTAATTTATTTAGGGTAATGATTGAATTTAAAGCTAGTTTCTTTTATCATACAATTTTGGGTGAAGGTTTGAAAAATGACAAGGTTAATGTAACACAGTATAAGAATCTCATTATCAAACTTATAACTAGTATATGTATGTTTTCCTCCTTTGGTAAAAAGATTATGAACAATTACAGAGAAGAGACTGGAAGTAAATTTCAGAATGATAGGCACCTCACAGGAGCAGTCTGAAGTACAATTTTTTAATGAAAAAGCTTTTTAAAAACCAAACTATGCATTTTATACTACTGGAAAAGAAACATATCAACAGGTTCAAGTCCTTACAGTAATCATATTCTTAACTATAGTTCTTAGATACGAGGCATTTTAGAACATCAGCTTTTCCCATGTATTCAGGGTGCTTTTTCTTAGATTCAAATTATACCCTACGGTCAAGAAAAAGAAAACACATAGTAGGAGTCCTGGTGCTGTAACTTCCACAGTAAAACATTTCAGCAAACGTAAACACATAACGAGCAGGGCTAATCTCCCTCTCATAAGGCAAGTTCTTCTGCATTGATAGGCCAGTTACCATATTCATAAGCCAGAGGGTGCTGTGTTCTTTCTTGTTTGTTGTAACTTGTGTTATCTTTTTTGCAACAGTAATATATTTATTAAAATTGAGACTATTTTTACAAGTGCCATATTATAAGCCATCTAAACATAGTCCTCTTTTAAACATTTTAAAGTGTGTTCACAATGAAACCAAGAATGAATTGGAGAAGATGCTGAAATGTAATGAGGAGCACCCAGCTTATCTTGCAAGTGATGAAATAACCACAGTCCGGAAGAACCTTGAATCCCGAGGAGTGGAAGTAGATCCAAGCTTGGTAATAAATACTGCTGAAAAGCAGGAATCTGCTTCCTTAATGTTTGTTTCTTGCAGTACTACATGTGTTACTTAGATATTTAAGTCCTTAATTTTACTTCTATTGTGTGTACATTTGCTGACAAGAAAACCTTAATCATTTTGCTTGTGTGAAGAGAAGAAATTTTATTCTCAGTATTGTTTTTTTAAGGGTAATGCTTGAATTTGTAAATGGGGAAATTTACTTTGGCAAGTTCAGTGTCAGCAGTTAGTTCTTGCAGAAAGGGAGGAAACTGACCCAGACCTCTGCCCCACATCACACTGTTTCAGATGGCAAAATAGAATTTCTGTTTAAATATGGCATATGTATGTTTTTGTGTGTGGTTTACAATCAAATGTAACTCTATTAGATGTGAGTGGATTCAGAAAAAATAAAAATGTTGTTTTAATTAAATTGGATGAGACCATTGAGTTCTGTCTCTATTTTCCTCAATCATAAATGTAAGAATAAAAATAGTCTACACTTTAGGCTACTTTTTGTTTATCTTCATGATGCTTTTTTTTTTTTTTTTTTTTTTGAGACAGTCTCACTCTGTTGCCCAGGCTGGAGTGCAGTGACACGATCTCAGCTTATTGCAACCTCCACCTCCCGGGTTCAAGTGCTTCTCCTGCCTCAGCCTTCTGAGTAGCAGGGATTAAAGGCATGCACCCCTACACCCGGCTAATTTTTGTATTTTTAGTAGAGATGAGGTTTCACCATGTTGGCCAGGATGGTCTCGAACTCCTGACCTCCGGTGGTTCACCCACCTCAGCCTCCCAGAGTGCTAGGACTACAGGCATGAGCATGATGCTTTTTGGGGGACAAATTTTAAAAAATACTTTTGGGCCCACGTTTTTTAAAAAATACTTTCTCTGCTACTTAGTTCAAATGTAAAGAATTCAAAACCTCATTTTAGTATTTGCTTAAGTGAAAACAATTAGAAAAATAAGTCTAGGAAAGCCACACAAATTATTTTAAAGATTATATGCTATTTATGTTTCTGTGCTTGAGGAATGAGTATACTTCTTTTAAATTCCACCAGAGGTCAGAACAAGTAAAACAATCAAAACTGGTAAAACTTAAAGCAGTTATATAGCTTGCATTATTTATAAATTGAAAATGAGATTAAAACTAATGATTACATGAGATATTTTAGTTGAATATAGATTTAATTTTTATTCTTGATGATCCCAGCTCTTATTAACAGTAAGTTATATTCAGTTTGACACTTTAGATGTTATGTGGCACTTTGGTTAATATGTAGGAGGGATTTTCTCTTCAGGTTGGTATAGAAGAGATGTTACGTGATTTTTTTTTTTTTCGCTCATGTCTTAGGCAATGGATTGGCTGTATGTCTTAATTAGTTTCTATGACCAAGAAAACCTCCAGTTTTTTGAGTGACATTTTGTTCAGTGCACTTTGCAAAACTATAAAATAAATAGTAAAGTACCACGAGAAGAATATCGCTTGAACTAGATGTCAGGATGTGTGAATTCTAATGTATTTCCATTATGTTCGCTAATAAGTCCTTTAATAATTGATACAACTTTTCTCACCTTACTTTCCTCATCTGTCAAATGGTGTTGATGGTTGTTCTAACATCATTGTTTTGCTCAAAAAAGGACTGTGGGTATTAAAGAATATTTAGCACTCAAGCAGTAGGGATCGTATTGGTATGGTAACAGTGAAATTTGATAATCAGGAAGGAAATGTTGAGTTGATGGACATGATCTGAGACCATCTTCTTAAGTCCTACCTCTATTTTTAGATAAGGCTTTCAACCTCCTTTTGCACTGGTTTCCTCCCCTCTAACTAGGGGAAGATAATACCTACCCTATCTACTCCACAAGATGATTATTTGATTATAATAACAGCATGTGTTTAAATCTTTGCTAATTTTTAAGTACATAAACTGGTAATGGGTCAGAGTAGTAATAAATCTAAGCTTTGTCTTCAAAAAAGTAAATGAATAAAAAAGTTTGAATAACTATGTAAAGAATAACCTTGCCTTTGCTTTTAATTAACTTTTTTTGGTAAATAATTTTTTTTTTTTTTTTTACAACTTCTCAGAGTTTTGTTGATCAACGAAAAGTACACAGTAACTCTGATTTTTGTTTTCTTTTCTCATTTTAGATTAAGGATACTTGGCATCAAGTTTATAGAAGACATTTTTTAAAAACAGCTCTAAACCATTGTAACCTTTGTCGAAGAGGTTTTTATTACTACCAAAGGCATTTTGTAGATTCTGAGGTAAGGTTTCCAAAAACAGAGAGAAATATTTTTAAGCAATAGTTGTTAAAATATGTTTAAAAGTAAACTTTAGCTTAAGCATTAAGTCCTTTGATCATCTGGAGAAAAGGTATGTATAATTTATAAAGAATAATCTAACTCTTTTCAAAGATATTTGCCACTTTGTTAGTAACTACATCTTACATGCGTATTATCCCCGATGCTTATGAGAAGGTGTGAATATAAATAGTAAAAGAAAAAAATAATAAAGTAACAAGAAAGGAGTGCCTTATAATTCCCTGACCTATAAGAATTTTAGTTAACATTTTTATGTATTTCTATTCAACTTTTTCTATACACAAGGAGAAAGAAAGAGGGAAGGAGAGAGGAGAGAGAGAGAGAGAGAGTGTGTGTGTGTGTGTGTGTGACATAACCATCCATTTGCATAATGGAGATCATACTGCAAAACAATTTTTATCGTGCTTTTCTCAGGTGTCATAATTATTTCTTCACATCACTAAATCTTGTTTTAAATAATCATAAAGTTCTTGGATTAGAATGTTTCATAATTTAAAGGAACCCCTAGGTGGCAGCAGGCTGATAGATTTTGAGCATTTTCTTACAAGCAAAAATGCTTTTAAATATCCTTTTGAAAAAGCTCAGTTAATCAACAATCTTATTTGAGACCTCTAACATGCTGTTCTTTTGTTTTCAGTAGATGAAAGTAAATTTGTATTTAAATGCAGCTGTGTAAAAGTGGCAATTTTTTTACATAATTTTAATTGTTGAGGGAACTTCTTTCTATAGAAACTTTTGTAGAAAGAAGAAACTTCCTTCTATAGAACAAGCTTCTTTTTAAATACATCAATTTATTTTTATACACAGCTGATTTTTTTTAATGGCTTGAGTGCAGACTCAGAGAGGTTAACCGAAGGACATATTTAAGATAAATATGGTTAATTGAAACTAAATATAAATGGCAGGTATATACTATGAATTTCAACATACATACAGTGTAATGGAATTATCTACTTCTCAAGCTTATTTGTTTTGTCATTAGACTTGAAACAAAGCTATATCTATATAGGTGTCAGACAGATAGAGGCCAAATTATGCAGAATTTCATGGTTCCATATAGAAAGGATTCTTCAGCTTAGATATACAGTGTATGTATTAGGTAAATTGGGTACTTTTAGAGCGTAGGACATATGTACTGGTTCTAGTAGTTGTATGTGTTTATGATTATAGTTTTCATTTTAACTTTGCATCTGGTAATCTTGATTACTTATTATTTCAGTTGGAATGCAATGATGTGGTCTTGTTTTGGCGTATACAGCGCATGCTTGCTATCACTGCAAATACTTTAAGGCAACAACTTACAAACACTGAAGGTAAGCCACACGGGGACTGCAGTCTTATTTTGACATTAAAAAATAATAGTAGTAATATCCATAATTAATAGAAGGATGCCAAAATACTTCTCTAAAAATAGATTTATTAGAAAAACTGGCCAGGTATGGTAGCTTATGCCTATAATCCCAGCACTTTGGGAGGCCAAGGCAAGAGAACCACTTGAGGCCCAGAACTTAAGACCAGCCAGGGCAACATTGCAAGACTGTATCTTTACCAAACAATAAAATAAATTAGCCAGGCATGGTGGCACACACCTGTAGTCCTAGCTACTTGGGAGGCTGAGGTGGGAGGATCACTTGAGCCCTAGGATTTTGAGTTACAATGAGCTATGATTGTACCGGTGCACTCTAGCCTAGGTGACAGAGTAAGACCCTGTCTCTTTAAAAGGAAAAAAAATTATTATTTGATTTTAAAATAAATCATAATTGGAAAAGCTGGACGATAAAACACACCAGGAGTTTATCTTCATTGCATGAAACTCTATTAGGAATGGACTCCTAGCTGTCACTTAGTTTTTGGGAAATCTGCACTTCTATTAAAGTGTATAGCTTAAGAATGACATTCTCTGAGACTATGTATAGGTTTCATGCTGATAAAACTGTATGACAGAGATTATGATATGAAAAGTATGAACTTAGCAATAGTTCTAACATGATAGAAAATTTACTTTCTGTATATAGGTTAATTTTATCATCTTTATTCATTTATAAAACAATGCTCCTCAGGTTTTAAAATTTACTTTAAACAGTTAGGCGATTAGAGAAAAATGTTAAAGAGGTATTGGAAGATTTTGCTGAAGACGGTGAGAAGAAGATTAAATTGCTTACTGGTAAACGTGTTCAACTGGCTGAAGACCTCAGTAAGTAGTTCTTCCTGCCCCCCACCTTACTACCTGTTCACCTTTCCCATTTCCATTTGTTTGTTCATCCATTTAATCTCAAAGTTACAGAAAAGTTACAAGGAATTTTTTTCTTCTCTGAACTATTTGAGCGTAAGTTGCTGACCTTAACTCCTATCACTTCCAAGTAGGTTACTGTACAGTTCTTAGAAACAGATTTTCTCATAGCAACCAAACACTGGTAAATTACAATATTGAATTCTCAGACCCTCTTCAAGTTTCACTCCTTGTTCCAGTATTATCCTTCCATATAACAAGATGTTCAGGCTCATTCCCTGACCCAACTTCCTTTTTTTGGAGAACGATGTTTAGAAATGGAGACCTGGAAATTATATATGGTCACTCTTATTAGAAAATCACTGTTCCCAGGTTTCTCAGTGGAAACAGCTAGGAAATAAGTGTTGTGGATGTGTTTGTGTGTGTGCAGATGAATATATACACATTGACATCTGTATTCCTAAATCATGTGTATATTTATATATTAAAAACTGTGTGTTGATGCTGATGCTTCCCATTTTAATCCAGCATTACAGGGTTTGTTCTAGTGTTCTTCCTTTTGATATTTGTCATTCATTTTCCTGATAGAAAATGGGCTTCTAGTATTCTTAATACAGTTTTATATTTTGGTCAGTCCTCCTATACATAACCAAACTTGAATGAAGATACGTCCTTTTCCATTGTAGAAATGTTCTTTTTCATTTTTAACGCAGCTTGGACTCTTAACACTACACGCCAGGCCACCAGATGGCGCCGCACCCTGCATTGACATCCCTTTTACCTTGTCTGGGCTCTGACATCTATGGCAGGTTACTCTTCTTCATGGAGTCCTCTTTACTGAACTCATGCTCTGACACTCTGTGCCAGGTGCCTCCCCATCTCATCCTCCCCACCTGCTAGCCCCTGCCCGACCCCACACAGATTCCCTCCTCACCTGAAGCCAGACCATGCCTTTGTGGAGACACCCTCTTTATCCTGCTTGTGCTTCAACATCCTGCACCAGGCCACCCTCCTGCACAGGTACTCTCCTCATTACTGGACCAGGCTACCAACAGCCCCATCTGAACCCCTTTATAACCCAGGTCAGGCATTGACACCCACCGTAGGCTACTATGGCTTCCCCTTCCCACCATCCTAGCTTGGCCCTACTAATAATCATTTTGTCACTGTTTGGGGTGATATTTGGTTCTTTCTTGTAGGTTCCTGGCTTTAAGACAGGATGAGTACTAAAATTTACTTAGGTCTTTGAGAACTCAAGGAAATCAGTGAAACATTATTATTGTTATTAAATCAAAAAACACCTGTAGTTGCTGCCTCTGTTTGAACCTGTCTTGTTCCAAGTTCCCCTTATTTCAGCTTCATGAAACAAAGTATCTTTTTCTTTCAATGTGTATTAAATTTGCTGTCTTCATAGTTTTCTGATACCTAAAAGAATAAAAGCAGATACTATTAATAAATTAGAAAGAAGTTCTGCAGTTTCTAAACTGAATTTTATTGTTACGATACAATCAATAGGAATATCCAGGAGAAACCAGGCAGGGCCTTTCTATTTTACACCCTGTGCCTGCGCAGTGTGCTCTCCCCTTGTTATCAGCCCTCGTGGTCTCAATCTCTTCCTCTAGTAGTAATCTAAGCTCTGCATTGCTTTCTCCTTTCTTTTTCTTTCTTTAAATATTCTTTTAAAACATATCTCATTTTACCTCTATTTTCATTTTCTGCCACTTTTGGTGTTTTCCATGCCACCTTGGCAGTATAAAGTTTGTGCTAATGTGCAAGATTAATGCTCAAATCTGAACTGTCATTTACTAGCTGTGTTATCTTCAGCAGAGAGTCTGCCAAAGCCTTAGCTTCTTTATTTGTAAAATGACTCTTATAGTGGTTATTTCACAGTATTGTTAGGAGAATTACTTCAACAAGCATTTGCAAGTCCCTGGTTCATAATTTCATGCTTAATTAGTACTGTTACAGAAAGAGGTATGTCATTGTCACAATGTATACAAATTTATTTCTTTTATATCCCTTGTGATATAATTATCAAGACAGTGAAATAATTCAATGAATTTTGCCAGCATAACATATTTTTAAGTGATTGAAAAATCATAAGTATCTTTATGTTTTTAATAGATGCTTTGCAACCCTATCACTCTCTACTCCCAATTTGATTATTTAAAGAAAGTGGATTACTAACTCAGATATGCACACTGTCAAGCCAAGTTTTAAGTCCTGCTGGTGGTTTTCCTGAGAAAGCAGTCATATGACTCCCTTGAAATGATTTACTACTTTTGTACCTATAAAATTATGATGGTGTTAATGTACCAAATAATGTCCTTGGAAGCAAGGGTTTTCAGTGACTTAGGTCCATCAGTCACTCTGAAGGAGATGAGCCATGACTTTGCCCATTAGTTGAAAAAGAGTCTTGAGAGTGCCTTTTCCTTACTGTTTATCTTTGGTCTAACACTTAAGAATATTTTCATGGATACTTCAGCCAGAAAGCTTTCAAAATTTAAGTTACTAATGTATTATAAGGATCAAAGTTTCTTATATAACCTATTCAATTAGAACATAGTGTATTGGTTAATTGGATTTGGAGAAAGGGAGGCAATCAGGTTTTTACTACAGTTTCAGCATGTTACAGAATATTGTATAGGTTGTTAAAATGTTGATGCATTCATATTTTTTGCCAGTCTTGTACAATTTTAAATCATTTCCTTACGTTGGAGACTCACCAACTGACTACCCTTTAAGATGAGTACATAAGTAGTAGTAATACATTTTTCTTTCACATCCTGGAGAAGATATACTATGTTCACTATTGAAAAGAAGCCATAAAGCTAGAGTTAGGAAGATTGAAGACATGAAAAAGGAGCTCACCTGTTTTTGTCTCAGGAGCTCTTGTAGTATTCATTGGAGATATGGTAGATTCCACAGCTGGAACAGGAAAAAGAGCAGGATGAGTCTGTGGGTGTAGAAAGGAAGGGAGTGCTTGAAAGATGATGTCAGCAGGTCACAGAAACCCTCTGAAGGAGGCTCCCCAGCTGGCCAGGCTGGGGACAATTTGGGCCTCAAAATAATGACAGTAACAAATTGCAACCCATTGAATTAAATAGGAATCCATACATTGGTAATTATATAATAAGGGAATAAAAGCAGTGATGCAAAAAGGGATGTTTATATAATCACAAAAAATATGTACTAATTAAAAGTGGGAAAAGAGTAACTTTACAGTGGAGGAGCCTGACAGTCATCACTTTAGGTCAGAGTTAATATTATCAGTAATGGTCAAATCAAAACCATATGTCATCCTCTAAAATGCACGAAGACTCCAGCAGGACTTCTGGTATGTTCTTACCAAAGATGTATAACTTAAATTCAGTCATAACAATACCTGAGACAAACCCTTAAGTACAGTCTGCAGAATAACTGGCCTGTAATCTTCAAATGCATCGGGATCATGAAAGACAAGGGAAGCGCAAAGAACTGCTCCAGCTGGAAGAGACTGAAAACTAAATGCAATGTGTGATTCTAGATTGGATCTTTTTGCTCTAAGGACATTAATGGGCCCATTAGTGAAATTTGAATGGGATCTGAGGGTTCCATAGTAGTAATCTACCAGTGTTAATTTTTAAATTTTGATTGTTAAGTTGGGATTATTTAGGAAAATACTCTTATTCATAGCTAATATGCAGTAGAATATTTGGGAATGATAACGCATAGTGGCAGCAAATGTTTCAGGAAAGCATGTCTTTGTAGTGGTCTTGCAAGTTTTCTGCAAGTCTGAGACTGTTTTCGCATAAAAGGTTTAAAAAGCTTAATTTTGTTTTTGTAACTGATAATGGATTAGGGTCATGTGAAAGTACTTTAGAAATAATGAAACTTTGAAAACATCATCTCTGAAGACATTGAAATACTGAGTACCGTATGGATAATTTAATAGGATATACAGCTGATTTTTCTACCTTAATTTCTTGTTGGTAGTATCTACCCATACTTAGACATTGTCTGCTGTTAAAATATGCCCATTAGGACTTTCACGAAACTTTTGATTTTATAGAAAATTCCGTTTCAAATAATTTTTTAAATAGACATTTAAGTATGGTGTCAACTTAGATAAAATCTATTTGGATTCCCAGTGTAAGTTTTAGTAATATGTCTAATCTATTTATTAAAATAGACTACAATTTTAGAATACTTTCTTTAAAGAGATGAAGATTAGCATGTTATGGCTCAATTCAAAGTTGTTCTTTTTACTATGATCTATTTTATGATTTATAAAACCTGTCTTATGATTGTCATATATAACAAGAGTGCTAACATTGTGCACACTTGTGGTACACTTTGTTTTCTGCCCCATTCTACCTCAGAAACTGAGTATCTGGGCACTGATAACAATTGGTAGTAGTGTTATTTGCTCCTAAGCCAAGTTTCACCAGTATAGTGTGGAATTGTTTTATTGTTTGTTCTATGAACATTGTATCAGCTGTTTACTAGGTTATTGTGAGGTTTTGGACCTTCATAGATATTGCTTGTAACTTAGAGTTCTTTTTTAACTCTTGTCACTAAAGCCTGAGTTATGCTTTTTATTCTCTGTGCATGTAATCAGAGAATCACTGATACTGATGAATTTAAGGGGCATTACTGATCGTTTAGATTGCTCTATGACCTAAGGAGTCTTGGCTGGGTGCGGTGGCTTATGCCTGTAATCCCAGCGCTTTGGGAGGCCAATGCGGGCGGATCACTTGAGGTCAGGAGTGTGAGATCAGCCTGGCCAACATGAAGAAACCCTGTCTCTACTAAAAATACAAAAATTAGCTGGGTGTGGTGGTGGTAGGCGCCTGTAATCCCAGCTACTCAGGAGGCTGAGGCAGGAGAATCACTTGAACCCAGGAGGCGGAGGTTGCAGTGAGCTGAGATCGCGCCATTGCACTCCAGCCTGGGTAACAGAGCAAGACTCCGTCTCTTAAAAAAAAAAAAAAAAAAAAGACCTAAAGAGTCCTTATTTTGCAATAAATTGCAATAAATTCCTTTTGATTTCATGTAAAAACTTGAAACTGTTTATGAATGTAAAGTAACATTTGAATACTTGTCTTGTGCCAGATATTAGCTTAAATGCTTTATGTGAATTTCTATTGAGTCTCACAACTTTTGAGTTAAGTAGTTATTTTTCTCATTTCACAAGTGAAATGTAGGGTTAGAAACCCAAGGTAGTAGATGCTAAAGCTGAGATTTGGGACCAGGTCTTTTAACTACTGTGCCAAAATAGTTTGGGGTGGGGGGGACTCAAGCCTTTGGAAAATATAATTACACAAAATTGTCCTTTATATTGAGAAACTTCCCTAGTTACCAGTGTCCTTCACAGGGTTACTCAGAAAGACATAAATATTAGTGATGATGATAATGATGAAGATAATTATTATTGTCATAGGTACTTTCTATAATATAAACGTCTTTGGATTTTAAACTTTTGAATTGTATGGAAACTTTGATAGAACATCTGGGTAAATGAACACTACAGTGTGTATGAAACCACTAAGCAAATTAAGGGAAGTTACTTTTCTTTATGTGACTTGTAAACGTATCTCTAGATGTACTTTATCAGATTCCACCGTGGGTGTAGTATCTAAGTTGCCCAAAATTTAGAGTTTTTGTGTTCCTACTTAGAATCCTAAAGTTCAGCTCTAACAGTTTTATTAATAGAATCTATAGAAGCTTTAATTGTGCACAGTGGTGGCTGTTTTTCCAAGTTGAGGCTTTTTGTTGAGCTGGATTGAAAGTGCTGAAGAAATATACTGCTACTTGTTAGAAGTTGCATGTGTTTCTTCATATTTCTTGCTCTTTATGTGAGCAGAAGATGATATACTTTAGTAGACTCTGAATACTTCAGAGCTGTATCTTGTTTACCAATAAAATGTGAAAACAGTGGTAAATTCCTTCACTTGGGCTACCATTGTACAGGCCTATTTTAATGGTATAGTTTGATACTCTTAATGTTAAAAGCAGTATAGTTTAAAGAGGCTGGTAAATTAGAATTTTCCAATATCCTCAGCTTCTTTTTCTCCCACAGTTAATTTGCTTTGCTGACTCCTTACGCGAGGTGGCAACAGCTGGCCCTTTTACTGGAGCTTGGAGGGATTAGAGAGTAGGAATCTCAGCAGCGTGCTCGGCCTCTTGCCTCTGTTGACTGTTCTTTATTGTTTGATGCCTGAGCATCTCCCAGACAGCAAGCAATTGTTTCTTGAAACTTAAAGTTTGTTTCTCTTGGGAGTATACAATGCTGTTGGGGCCTGTCTTTGTGTTTCTTCGCTTTCCCAGTCTGCTCTTCTCCTCCATCCTATGCTTTCTCTTGATAATTAGAAAGGAGCAAAGATACCTTTTTATTTAGATCTTCATGAGATTCTAAAACTTAGAAATATAGGTTACAGATGGGAGTTTCTTTTTTCAGTAAGCCACCAGGTATTCAATAACAGAAATCATGTTTTAAATGAAAACTTTGTTCTTCTTAATATAATTTATTGAGAGAAAACAAATGCATTCGTGCATTTTTGAAATTATGGTAATAAAAGGGAGCAGCAGCAAGGTCACCTAATACTGCCATTTTAAAAGCCCAGATTAGAAATGTATCTTAACTGCTTAAATCTAAAAAGATCCTTTCACTTATTCCAAAATAGAATTCTAATTTATAGGATAGTTATAAGAAATCTCTATGCCATTTGGAAACTTGAATAAAAGTAGTCAGAACATAGCTAAATAGAACCCCAAGGTAGGCAGAATGATTTCAGTCTTCATATTTAGAAAAGAAAACATCAAGATACCCTGGAACTTAATTTCTACTGGTTACTTTACATTCCTACACTTCTCCCATACCTGCCATATCCTTGAGTGTTGTTATGGGTGAGAATAGTGTCTGTGGAGTAGTATGAGACGGAAATTTTCCTGGAGGGGTGATTATACTCAGAATTTGAAACTTAGAATCGTAGAAAGGGGAAGTAAAGTGTTGAAAACTGTTTGTGGGGGTGGGGCTCTGGCATGTGTATTTTGTTAAAGCTGCTCAGGTGATTCTTGCCATCCACCATCACCGTCTACCCCCTGCCCCTGGGCTGGCACTCCAGAGAGTTCTTTCAGTGCATGGCAAGACAATTTCTCATGCTATTAATTGGGATAAAATTGACATATATTCATTTGTAGAGTCTGAGAGACAATGTCACTTTGAAAAATATGGTGAGTTATTTGAACCGCATCTGCACTAGTTCTTTTTGTTTCTGTAGACTTAATCGAATAAAATGAATTTTAAAGGGATTTAATAGAAGAGAGGGTGACATCAAGTTGTAGAATTCTAGGTACTTAGGTTCAGTGGAGATTTTTTTTTAAAGAAAAAAAAACACCCAATCAAAAAGAATAGAGTGGAGCAGGGTGTCCTGGAGAGAACACGTGAACTATAAGCATCCCTGTAGCGTCATTCAGATCTCAGTACTGTTGCTTTGTTTCTTTGACTTGCAATACCATTTCATCTCTCCCAGGTTTTAACCTATCTCGAGGCAACCTTTTCCCTTTCTTTTTATGCAGTTCTCTCACTGTGCCTCTTCTACGTCATCATCACTTCAACCTAACCCAGTATTTTTCTCCTACCTGCTTATTTAACTTCCTTCAGTGACCAAAAACTACTCAGATACCACCAGTGTTGTTTAATTGAGCAGAATAGAGACTTCTCACTATAGGCAACTGTAAATCAACGAAAATCACCATGTAAAGAAGAAAAACATTTTCACGTCTATCATGATTGATCCCTTCTGCCAAAGTGATTTGGTTCATTCATAAATTCCCCATAACTTGTATGTTGCATTTTGTACCGTACATGTTTACTGAATGTTTGATTGGGATCTTGTAACACAGACTGTTCATTAGCCCCCTTCTCTTGACTTAAAAAGTTGGGGGGAACTAGCTCTTTTCATCCCAATGAAACTTTCTTCTACTGTGTCTTGCCGGAAAGTTCTCATTTCTCTTATAGAGTAGCTTGCATTTGTGGCATTCACTTCTGTTCTGCCCACTCCCTTCATAGTATCTTGCAATCTGGCCTTCATCTATATCAAAACCACTTATTGATAGGTCACCAGTGACTTCCTAATGCCAATCTACCCAGTTCACCAGGAAACTTTAATCATTTTTTATGTTTATTAGGAATTTTTAAGTTCATTGGAATATGTTCAAGTACTTTTAGAATGATTATGTGATGTAGAAATGTGTACATCTGAAAGACTGACAGATTGATATTTTTTTCCTCTTCGCTACAGAATAAATAACATATTTGTTTTATGATAGCAATACTTGAACTCTTTAAGGCATCTTTTCATGGTAAATGTGACAATTTTTAAAACCTGGCCTTTGTAAAATAATATTTTTTATAGTAAGACAATTAACAAATTAAAGCAACTAGGGAAGACTGAAGAGTTATTTTTACCTTGAGTCTGTATAGATGAAGGAGGCTCTGCTTTGTGTTGGAACAAAACAAACAAACAAAAAACCCTAAGTTGATACAAAGATAAAGCAATCCTCATGGAAAGTCCTCTGTGTTAGAGAAGTAGTTATTTACACAGAATTCCACGTGACAGTGCCTGAGTAGTGTGTTTTCCAGGTTATTGATGAGAAAATCCAGACTCAAAATGGGTCTTTTAGAATGAAGTACATTTTTCATGGCCTAAGTCTGTCTTAAAAAGTCACTAGGTAAGAATATTAATAAATTAGTACAAGAGTAAAAGAACGTTTTCTTTTCCATAATATTATCCATGCTGCTGGTACTTCACACTTTACTAGCAAGTATATTCTTTTGCTTTAAACCCAGGTTTTAACTGATTAAGAATAAAGACAAGAGTGTGCTCTAAAATAATGTATGGATTGAATTTGCCATTTATCATTTTAAAGTAGTTTTTATTTATATACTGTTGGGAAGATACTCTTATGTATTCAAAAAGCCAATGCACAGATTTTCTTCTTCTTCTTTTTTTGAGATAGACTATCAGTCTTTGCCCAGGCTGGAGCACAGTGGTATGATGATGGCTCACTGCAGCCTTGGACTCCTGGGCTCAAGGGATCTAATGCCTTTAAAGTTTGGAATAAACTTAAGCATTTTTATTTTTTAATTGTTATGTTTTTGCATATTCAATAGAAAAAACAGAATCTAATAACTGAAAACCTAATCAAGAAACAATTCTTTGAACTATGTAACAGTATATAAAAAATAAAACTAAACAAGATATGAAATCTCAAAGGATTGGTAGATTGATGCACATGAAACTGGGAACTTCTGTAAAGTACAGATCTCCAGGTAATTGGAGAAACTAGTTAAGAGTGAAGAGAATTTTAATTTTTCGCTATTTTGTACATTTCTAAACTGTGTCTCCCACAGCTCTTCTCCCCCAGTGAGCACGATTCAGAATTACCTTTGAAATGTTACAGTCTTCATTATCCTATTCATGGAAATGACGAAGCTGATACATGATGTGCTCTATCTTAAAAGTGACAAATATTTTACCAAATAACCTGCTGGTTGTGATACCAAGAGACATTTCATGGGACCACATGGTCATTGCTCATCATGGTATCATCCTCAGTGGTTGGAATTCACAGTGAATTCTCCTGTAACTGCATCGTGGATCTATCATCTAAAAATAAATCAAAATCTTCATTGAACTCGTGAAGTTTTCACATTTGTACCATCCATTTAAAATTCTTTCATTGTTACCTCCTGTGTACAGAATATTTCATTTTAACAGCTCATTTATCTATTCTCTAGTTTCAATATTCTGAGTAGTAGAAGTTTGGTATTTTTTATTAACTTCAGTTAGATCTCTTTTCTGGGCCAAGAATTAAAGTCTTTTTATCTTTAGTCTCTCCTTTTGTTGGCACTGTTTCATAGTCTGTGTTATATGTACAGATCTGTCTTCAGACCGATCTTTACCAAAAAATACACTACCAGAATTTGAGGTTTTTTTAACATCCTTTTTAATATGATAGAGCTAGTGTATGACCATTGTGGGAAATTAGAAACAATAGTCGACAAAATTTTAAAAAATAATTGCCACCACCCAGAGATTAGCATTGTAGTTTAAGACAATTTTGAATGTGGTCCTAGGGACATAATTTCTGAAACACATTTTTCATGAAGAGCACTCAGGTTGGCTTCTTATACCCACACATCTTCAGCTCATTGTCAGTGCCCCTATTTCTAATTTCCCATCTCTCAGTGGGCGAAATTTTTCTTCATTTTCTTCATATAAACTTATTTCAGAAATGTTCGGTAAGAGGAATAAGCAGCATTAGTAAAAATAAAACCTATGGTACCAGTTACTTTATATAGTTCAAGTGTTCTGGAAGCCATATTGTAGCATAGCATGTACTGAAAATCACTCTCATTTGAACATGAATCCCATACTTGTATTTGGGACCTGGCCTTCCCATGTGTGCTTGTGTATTCATTATGTCTCCTTTCTGTCTTTCGTCAAAGACGCTCAAGTCATTTTCATCTTAAAACTATGGGTTGAACCTTCCATGCAGTCTAGTAGCTACTTGTGAAATCTAATCTCTTACAAAGGGTAGCTCTTCGATTCTCACTTCTACTGAATTTTTTTTCCCAAGATTACTGAAAATTAAAACAATGGCCCAGGCGTGCATTCAGGACTAGGAAATACTTTCATGTACACAAAACTAAACACGTGTGTTCTCACTTATAAGTGGGAGTTGGACATTGAGAACACATGGACACAGAGAAGGGAACAACACACACCAGGACTTGTTGGGGGTGGGGGGTGGGGGGTGAGAGGAGCGAACTTAGAGTATGAGTCAGTGGGTACAGCAAATCACCATGGCACATGTATATCTATGTCACAGTCCTGCACATTCAGTACATACATCCGTTTTCTTTTAATAAATAAAGGAAAAGAAAAAGATTTTGAAACAAATAAAAAAAAGAAAATACTTCCAAATAACTATGTCATTCGGTGCTTTGGAGTCCATATCCTACTTGAAACTCTCAGATTGGGCCCTCACAGTTAATCGTGCTTTTCAGTTTACAAAACTTAGGTTTGTCCATGTGTGTCTTGTAAAGTCATATGAGGCTTGTAAGGCATTATGCCCATTGTTCAGATAGAGAAATTAATGTTCATTGACAAAAATGATTAAGCCAATTACATAAATATTTATGGCAAAGCTGGAGCTAATCATATGTGTTACAGACAGGACATTTTTTTAGAATTGTGTAGGTATCCTGTTCACCATTAGTCTTTGGGTTTGTGTTTATGGTAACCATAGACAACCAAGTTCATATAATTTGGCTTCTTTTTTTATGTGATTTTTAATATATGTTAAGGATCTATAACAATGAATTTGCCTCTTAAAGAGGTACATAATTTTTCATTCCTAAAAAATATATAATTCTAGGTTTATAAATCTATGTATACTCAGTACTAATTGAATTTTTTGATTGTTCTTTTTAATAGAAAAGAAATTGTGACTTAAAGGTGATTTTCCAATTTAATGGAATAAATGAAATTAATTGAGAAGTTATTTTTGTTTTTCTGAACCTGATTCTCACTCAGTTGTGATAAACAGCACCCCCGTAAGATAAACTCAATAATAAACTGAGAACTTATGAAATCAGCCTAACGTGAATACCTGTTCTTCTTGTGTTAAGTTTCATAATACTTTATCTGAATACAACATTTTTTAAGAGATAGAACTTACATTTCATTTGTTTTCATCTCACCTAATTCATAACTTTATTAAAACCTACAATTTTTAATTTCATATTTTTTTCATAAATTTTTAGTTTGGTTTATAAATCAGAATTACATTCTCTGATCTAATACTTTCTTTTACTTTTAAAATTACAGTGATGAGCTGACTGTTTAAGAATCATTCTCATGATTCATTCGTCTGTTATGCCTCTTTTTTAAAGCTTCAGCACTGAAGGTCTTTTGACAAACCAATATTTATAACAGTTTGACAGCAGGATGAGGAACAGCGTTTGTCTTTGTAACAGCTTGAAGAAAGACCCTTTCCAGGACCCAGTCATGCAGTTACAATCTTGACCTCTTACTTATGCTGGGAACATGCATACAGCAGCACCTCCCATGTGTTTTCTTGTCCCATTGACTGTCCATTCACTTCCCATCTGTTTTGCAGTCTTAAAGGAACAGAAGGGGCCCTCTTATAAATCTGTCTTTGCAGGTGATAAATGATGCCTATCTCTTTAAGGGCTGCCTGGGTGGTTTTCCTTTTCTTAGAACATTTTTACTTTCCTCCTAACTAAATTCAGGGAAAAATATAATTTTAAGAATAAGAGAAGAAAAAAGTGATGATTTTTTTAAAGCATTTTTAATTGACTAAGAATATTTTACTGATCTTTAGTCTTCCCAATTAATTGCCTAAATCATGTTCTTTCAAATGTATTATTGATATCTAGATTTTTGTCCAGGAGCAAAATGAATGTATTCATTTTGAAATAATGTAACTGTTTTTTTTTTAAAAAACAAAGCAATATAACATTAATGAGTTAATATATAAAATAACTTTGTAAGTTTTTTGTCATAATTTAAGTGTGGAGCATCTTATGTATTGAATACAAAAATAAAATAGTTCAGAGTAAGTCATTGTAATCTTATGATAAAATCTATTCATTTTTTTTACATTTAAAAAGATGATCCTGAATCCCATAAAAATTTATGCTTTTACTTCTGTTGCTTAAAATAAGTATTATAGGAATAGATATTGATATTATTGGGTTTTTAAAGATTTCAGCAGAAATCAAAATAATGTACTTTTTCTCCCATGCAAAAATCATTCATGCAAGGTTTTATGTAACAAATATTCTCCCTCCATGGTCCTGCAGAATGTTCTTAAATTACTGATTTAGTATTCCTGGCATACAATGACCACTTTTAGAATACTGCGCCCGCTGTATTATGTGAATCAGCTGGCTAATAATATATCTACTACAGACTTGCTCGTTAGTTTGTTAATTAATTCCCTGGCATATTCCAAAATGTGAGGTAATTTACATGTATCCTATGCAAAAGATAAAACTACTTAAGTGAAAAATTTGGGTTGGAGGAAAGGGAAAATTCAGGCAAGTGAAATAAAGTAAAATTTAAAAGACGATTGGTACCCCCTCAAAATGCATGCTCAAGGGTTCTGCATACAGGCAGACCTCATTTAATTGCATGTCACTTTATTGCACTTCACAGTTACTGCATTTTTAACAAATAGAAGTTTTGTGGCAACCCCACATTGAACAAGCTTGTTGGCACTATTTTCCCAGCAGCCTGTGGTCACCTCACGTCTTTGTCGCATTTTGGTAATTCTCGCAGTATTTTAAATTTTTCCATTATTATTATATCTGTCATGGTGAGCTATCATCAGTGATCTTTGATGTTTGTGTTGTAGCTGTTTCGGGTACCACTAACTGTGCCCGTATTAGTGAACTTAATCAGTACATGTGTGTATTATGACTGTTCCACCAACTAGACATTTTCTGACTCCTCCTTATCAAGGCCTCCATAGTCCCTATTCCCTAAGACACAACAGTATTGAAATTTGGCCAGCTAATAACCCTGCAATGGCCTCTACATGTTCAAGTGAAAGCTAGAGTACCATATCTCACTTTAAATCAAAAGCCAGAAATAATTAAGCTTAGTGAAGGAGGCTTGTTGAAAGTCAAAATGGACCATTAGCCAAATTGTGAATGCAAAAAAAAAGTTCTTGAAGGAAATTAAAAGTGTTATTTCAGTGAACATATGAATAATAAAGCAGAACAGCCTTCCTTATTGCCTGATTTCTGAATAGAAGATCAAACCAGCCATAACATTCCCTTAAGCTAAAACCTAATCCAGAACAAGTCCCTCTCTCTTCAATTCTGCAAAAGCTGACAGAGGTGAGGAAGCTGCAGAATAAAATTTGAAGCTAGCAGAGGTTGGTTCATAAGGTTTAAGAGGGGAAAAAGCCATTTCTGCAACATAAAAATGCAGGGTGCTGATGTAGCAGCTGCAGCAAGTTATCCAGAATATCTAACTAAGATATTTGATCAAGGTGGTTATGCTAAAGAACAAATTCTTGTTGGAGATAAAATAGCCATCTATGTTAACAAATACATTTCTTAAGGCCCTCGCTGCCATAGTTAGTGATTCCTCTGATGGATTTAGGCAAAAAAAAAAAAAAAGTGGAAAAGTTTCTGGAAAGGACTCACCATTTTAGATGCCGTTAAGACTATTCATGATTCATGGGAGGAGGTGAAAATGTCACCATTAACAGTTTAGAAGAAGTTGATTCCAACCCTCATGGATGACTTTGTGAAGAGTTTGAGACTTAGGAGGAAGTAACTGCAGATATGGTAGGGAGAACAATAGAACTAGAATTAGTAATCTTGTAATATGAGGAAACTTGAACAGATGAAAAGTTGTTTTTTATGGACAAGCAAAGAAAGTGGTTTCTTTTTTCTTTTCTTTTTTTTTGGGAGGGGGCAGTCTCAGGTTGAAGAAAGTGGTTTCTTGAGATGGAATCTGTTCCTGGTGAAGATGCTGTGAACATTGTTGAAATGGCAGTAAAGAATTTAGAATATTACATAAACTTAGCAGATAAAGCAGCTGCAGGGTTTGAGAAGATTGTCTCCAATTTCTAAAGAATAAAAATTTAAGTAAATTTGGGTAAAATTTACCCAAACTTACCTATTGTGGGTAAAATGCTATCAGACATCATCACATGCTACCGAGAAATCTTTCATGAAAGGAAGAATCAATCAGTACAGCAAACTACATTGTTGTCTTATTTTAGGAAATTGCCATAGCCACACTAACCTGCAACAACCATCACCCCGATCAGCCAGCAGCCATCAACAGCAGGCCCAGACCCTTCACCAGCAAAAAGATTATGACTCGCTAAGGGCTCAGATGGTCCTTAGCATTTTTAGCAATAAAGTATTTTTAAATAAGGTATGTACATTGTCTTTTAGACATAATGCTATTATACACTTAATAGATTACAGTATACTGTAAACATAAATGCACTGGAAAGCCAAAAAAATGTATGTGACTTCCCAGCACTTTGAGAGGCCGAGGCGGGTGGATCACGAGGTCAAGAGATCGAGACCATCCAGGTCAACATGGTGAAAACCCGTCTCTACTAAAAATACAAAAAATTAGCTGGGCATGGTGGCGCATGTCTGTAATCCCAGCTACTCAGGAGGCTGAGGCAGGAGAATTGCCTGAACCCAGGAGGCAGAGGTTGCGGTGAGCTGAGATCGCGCCATTGCACTCCAGCCTGGGTAACGAGCAAAACTCCGTCTCAAAAAAAAAAAAAAAAAAAAAGTATGTGACTTACTTTATTATGATATATACTTTATTGTGGTGATCTAGAACCAAATTTGCAGTATCTCCAAAATATGCCAGTACTTTGCTAGAAGCAAGCTGCAAATTTAGCCCTGAGTTTCCTGGTGGCTGGCAGATGCAAAATGGAAAGCAGAGGTCATTACGTCATTCATGGTGACCGTCAGACAACAACACAGCAGTTGCTTAGGAGAAGTGTAGGTCTTCTTGGTACACACAACTGAGAGAAATTTCCCTTAAAGTAGATACTGAGTTAGATGATAATAATGAATCTAATGGCTACATAATCATGAATATCATGGGGCCCTTTATTGTAATGTTCCTCTTATAGGCTAATATATGCAGTTATGGGGAAAAAAACAATGCTATCCAAACACTTAGCTGTTTGGTTTAGCTTATCTAAATATAAAATAGATGGTATCCAGAGAAACAGATGAAGTATATGTCCTCCATACGGTCTCCCATAAATTTTATTTATTTATTTATTTGTTTATTTATTTTTACAGCTGATTTTTAAATAAGTATCAGGTAGCCAGAAGTTCAAGATTTTACACTCATTGACCTTGACAAGCACCAGGAATGGTACTATTTTTTATTAGTTAAACCAGAGCCATAATCATTATAACTAAGCCGAAATTAGGATTGCCACCCACTTATAAAAGTTGAGTGGTCCAACAAGCATAAAAGCCTAAGTATAAGGCTAATTCATGTTCATACTGAAGCCTTTTGGAGAATAGGCCTTAAAATATATAGAACGTATTTGAAGAGGTTTTGATCATACTAGCCAAAGGAGCCTGGTAGAAATGCTTGTGTTAAGAGTTCATTTTTTAAAAAGCTGAATTTATCAACAAATCGCTATTGAGCATTTGATATATTCAGCAGACATAGGTTGTAATTTACCTTGCAGACTTTCTTAAGGTTACTTTCTTTGTAAATTATCCTTTATGGGGGTTATAAATTAGCAGTTTTTTAATAATCATCTTTAATGATTAAGTATTATTTAAGTCAGATCACTCAACTATGAATGAATGAATGAATATTCATGGAAATCTGCAGGACATCTATTACGTAGCAAGCAGTGCTATGCTAGGTTGAGTTATTTTAAATAACAATCTTTTTTGTAAGTAGAGAATTTGTACAAGCAGTCATTGCTGTTCTCCACATTAATGCTCAGAAAAAATGTTATTAAAATGATCTTTCCAAAATGAATTATGAAGCCCCATGAGAATGACATGGCAATTTGTGGTTACACATTTTACTAGAGGGTTAATAGTTTTAAAAGATGCAGTTATATAATGAATTACAACAATACATTTTATTCCCAAGTTTTAAATTAGTGCGAACTTTGAATTCTTCTGAATAGATTCCTTCATTTTCTAAATAACAAAGCTAGGACTGTGACTTACCCAGTTATAAGGTTAATGGCAAATACCACATTGTCATATATTTTAAATGGTGTACATTACAACATGTTCTCTGTAAAAATCATATAAAATAACTTCCCTATAGATTATTAAAAGTGTTAGACTAGGGATTCTTAAAAAACTTTTTTCATCAAATTCTTCTTTCATTATTAATCCTATGAAGTCCATGTTATAGAAGATTTTGTCTACAATACAGTTGCCTTTTTGATTAGAAACATGACCACCGGTTATAGTTCCTAATCAGTATACGTAAGTAGTTGTTAGGAGAGGGGATGTGTTTCTAGTCCAAATGAAGATTTCCATTTGAATTTTTGAAGTAATGGAAATAACCCAGACTTTACAGGCCCCAGAAATCTGGGAACCTCAGCTTTAAAAGTGCTATACCAGTCTTTAACAGTTTTCCTGGACATGTGACTTGATGCCTTCTTCTTCTCTAACAAGCAGGAATATTCTGTTTGTCTTCATTGAGTGTTTAAAAATAATCATGCCTATTTCAAGGAAAAAATCTGCAGGGCTAAGATTCAGAAAAAATAAGTGCTAGATTTAATCATATACCTTTGTCTTTCTCTTTGGTTCAACCTTTCATCAAGCGTAAAAGATGTACCTTTTTTCTTGTGCTGAATCTAAGATTTTAACTATAGTTTTGAGACTCTTGAATATAGTCTCCTGTTCACTTTTTTTTTTTCCTTTTCAGGTTTCCCCTAAACCCTAGATTCATTTAAATGCTGAACTTCTAAAGGGCACTTATATAGTGTAATTGTTTAATAAAAAGCAAACCTTTTCATGAGCAATATATATTGCATAATAAGAAGTATTCCTTTACTTTTCGGTACTATACTGAATAGATCTTTACAGTAGAATCTCACTTAGAGGGTATCTTAAAGCTTAGCACAAAGTGTTTATGCAACATGTTATAAAACAGTTCTATTAAGGTACATTTGGATCTTTGGATATGTGGCTTGCTTAAAGTACACTGCATTAGTAATTGGCAGCTTGCTTTCTTTAAAAACATCAAAAGTTTTAAAAGGTTTATTTCAGTGCATGTGTTAGTGTTTTGTGTGTGGTTCTTTGTTCCTGTTCTAAACTGTTATTAACCACTGAAGTGAACCTTCTCCCGGGTTTGGCCTTTTGGTATTCACAGTGTTATTCAAAACCTAATTACAGATTAGTCTATATTTGAGACTTTTAGAGCAAGTATCAGAAGACCCAAAAAGAAAATGAGAGTAGCAATATCATTTCATGTAGAGATAAAGAGACCCAAAACATGAATGGGTGTCAAGTCATCTGAAGAAAAGAAAAAAGAGAAGGAACTTCATTCACTGAGATGGTTTATGAGTTGGGGATTATGGGAATATTCATGACTCAATCAAGAAGCACAATGAATTGATGTTTGAAATAGCTCATCTTTTAAGTAAACATTGGATAAATGGAAAGTAGACTCAGTGTTCACTGCATGTAGAAATAGCTATTTCTATATAACAGAAATAGCAGTTTGTTAATCCCTTCCTGAGTTGGTTTAACTTACCAAGTAAATCACAAATTTTATTCTTTATTTATGAATATTTAATTCAAATATTTAATGGAAATGAGAGTTTGCTTTATAATTAGTCAATGCTGATCCATACACATATGTCTGAGAGAAAGCAGTTTCTAATGATGAAATAGTTACAATAATATTTTTTGAAATTTTAAAGCACTGTAATACCAAAGCATTAATTTGAAGGATCGGAAAGTAGGAAGTTTTTGTTGCTAACATTCAACTTCATTGTTTATGAATAACTTGGTTTTCTGTGCAGCCAGATGGCATAGTTAGTATACAGACATTCTTGGAAACTTATATCAAATTTTAAGATGAATGAATTTATGAGAAATAATTCTGCTTATTTGTAATGTAGCTTTCTAGAAAAGCACGAAATCAGAATGTGGTTTCTAAAGCTATAAGTGAATATACATACATAGTCAGCATCTTTCAGCCTTGATAAGAAGATGCAATCATTAAGTTGAAGGGATTTTTTTTCTCACTTGTGTTGCTGGACCTGAGTATGCTGTTCTGTGTTGCTTGTCTGGTTCAGGTGTGACCCACCAGCTTTCCTTGACCTTCATTATCTATGTGTATTTTATTTTGCCTCCTTTTCCCAGCTTGCTCATGCTCTTTGATCCTGTCTTCAGCCCTCTTGATCTCTCATGTAATATTCTTGAAGCCAGCTAAGTTATTTTTTCTCTTTGAAAACCACAGCCCTTATTTTCTGTGCCGTATTTCAGGGAACTTCATTCATTTATCATGTATTGACCATACACGGTGATCCAGGCATTATTCTAGACACTGAAGATGCCGAGCTTTTTTTGTCCCATTTTGTCCTCTTGTATTGTTCTCCAAGGGTTTCCCCAAATGTATATTTAGTCTCCTCAAGAGGGCATAATTTTCATCAGAATGTGATAGCATATTATGTATGTACTGTTTGGTCATCCTTAGGCACAGGAATACTTAGGAGGTGTCAGTAACTATTTTGTTCCTTTTTACTGAAATGCATCTTATTTTAAGTCAAAGGTAATACTTTTAAAATGGCCAAATAGACTTAAAATAACAGCATTTGCTTTGTCACTTTGAGCTTTACTTTATTATAAGTTAACATACGGTAGCAGACTGGGTATAGTAGCTCATGCCGTGTAATTCCAGCAGTATGTGAAGCCGACTGCAGAGGACTGCTTGAGGCCAAGACTTCGAGACCAGCCCGGGCAACATAGTGAGATGCCATCTTGACAAAAAAAAAAATGTTTTAAATTAGCCAGGTGTGGTGCTGCATACATGTGGTCCCAGCTACTTGGGAGGCTAAGGTGGGAGAATCGCTTGAGCCCAGGAGGTCGAGGCTGTAGTGAGCTGTGTTTGCATGATGGCACTCCTGGGTGACAGTGCAAGACTCTGTCAAACAAACAAACATGGTAGCAGATGTAATGTGTGTTTCTTAGAGCAGTGTAGACAAAGCTAACTCTCCAGGCTTTAATGTCCCTATATTTAGCAATGATACCTGCAGGGTTGTATGAGACCAAATGAAACACCAAATTTGGAAATGCATAGTAGATACATCATAGAATGAGAGAGTAAGCCAGGAATGCTTCTCAGAGGTAGGATATCACCTGCATTCTCATATCACTTTATCAAGTGCATTGCGACAGTGAAAGAACAGAGAAATGAATGTTTTTGTAGATAATGTTTAAAGGATACATTTCATAATTGCTGTTTTAACACTCACCTCCAGTCTCCCCTCCCTTCACACCTCCTGCCCCTGTTACTTCCTGTTAACCTAATTAAGTGCTCTTTGTCATTCCTGAGGTTTCAAGGCATGGTAGTGCTGTCTCCTGATATTCTAATTGTAAATATTTAAGGGAAATTTGGCATTTTTTCATTTCATCGTTTTCGTGTTAAAGTACATTAATAGTCTTTTTGCTTTTATTTAGGAAAAAAACTGCTTTCCTCTTAATTTTAGGAAAACTTGATTTTCATTTAGGGCTTACAGAGTGAGACCCCTGCATCAGAGTGGCTCTTGGTATCTTTCAATCCAGTTGGATCTTGCTCTGAATAGTCTCTTGTAGGGAGTGGGGCTGCTGTACCGAATGCCTGCAGTAGTCCGTCCAGTTTAGGATGGGGGTCACGGATAGGGCAAAAGGATGGGTAGATCTGGCCGTGCGGCTGCCCTATTGTACTCAAATTGTGTATCAAGTAGAGTTGGATTTCTTCTCTTCATACAGTATAGCATTCCCAAGTAGAAATATTTCTCAATGAAATGTGGAGAGAAACACCTGTTTGAGATTTCCATGTATTGCCTGATTTAAGTTAGATGATTTTTTTTTTTTTGAAGACCACATTTATTTCCAGAATCATAGGTAACAATTTAGAAAATGTCTTTCTCCTAACCTCCTAACTTTTTAAAACTCCTTCAACTGATGAACTGATGTGAAACTTTCTTACATTCACTGGAAAAAAAAATAGGTTAAGCTGTTTCTAAGCAACTAGATGAATTAATTTTGAAACTAAGAATTTGGTCTTATTTTGGGAAAAAAAAAATGTTTACTGGTTTGTCTGCTGTTTAAAAAATGGAAGTGAGCCTACCAAAAAATTGAGACCAAACATCTAAGAGATGGGTTCAAGTTGTTTTTTTTTTTAGTTTCTCTAGTTTAATTTTATATATAAGGGGTTAATGTTGCCTTCATAATAACTATTATCATATTTTCTCAATACATGGTTTGATTAAAACAATTGGGCTTCCCACACACACAGATTTTATATTAGTCTGAATCTAATACCTAGCATTAGAAGTGCTTCAGCCAGGCATAGTGGCATTTGCCTGTAGTCTCAGCTACTCAGGATGCTGAGGCAGCAGGATCAGTTGAGCCCAGGATTCTGAATCTAGCCTCGCCAACACAGCGAGACCTAGAAGTGTTAAATTACTGGAAAAATAATATGAAAGAATGAATTACTGGAAAAAGAATATGAAAACGTTATGTTCTTTATATGCAACCACTGTAGGCTTTGTTGAGTTCTTGCAATGCTAATAAGAATTCATAAAAAGGACAGTTCTTCATTTTCTTGGGTACTCATCACGAATGCTGCCTCACTGATAAAAAGGAATACTTATATCTTCAATTGTAGATTATTTACTTTTAAATATAAAAGATATAAATGTCAAATATTAAATGCATCTTACATAGTTTTCCTATATAGAGAAAGTAGAATGATTACCAGTTTTGCCTCTGGGTCACTGACTTTGAACCAGCCAACACACCTTAATTGGTAATTTCCACTAATATGTTAAATTACATGAAAAGGACAAAAATATTTAACATGCTTACTATAACCAATGTTTTAAAATAGGAGGCCACGCACAAAATACAGTGGCTCACACCTGTAATGCCAGGACTTTGGGAGGCTGAGGCAGGAGGATCACTTGAGCCCAGGAATTCAGGACCAGCCTGGGCAACAAAGTGAGACCCTGTCTCTACCAAAAAAATTAAAAATAAAAACCTAGCCAGGTGTGGTGGCACATGCTGTGGTCTCAGTTATATGGGAGGCCAAAGTGGGAAGATCACTCGAGCCCAGGAGGTTGAGGCTGCTGTAAGCCCTGTTCGCACCACTGCACTCCAACCCCATCTCAAAATATAAAATAAAATAGCAGGTGTGTGACTAAGTTAGCAATGAAGCAGTACAGATAATGACTTTTCTACTTTTCATAGGGTATTGGCATGTACTGTGAATAGTTCATACTTATGGAGGAAATCTCATTTCAGACAGAGATTATATATTTCATTTAAAAGTCTATAAACATGTAAACCTAAAATAAATAATGTAAATTTACCTCTAGTGGCTCTGGTGTTTTTAAACTTTTCTTATTTATAGCTGGCAAAATACTTTTGTCTATGTGTTTTTATAGAATCATTGCGCTTCTCATGTGTGTTGCAAGCATCTCCCACAGTTTCCTTTGTCTTTTAATTTTATATAAATGAAAGTATACATTTCAATATGGCCATATTGATTGATCTTTTCCTTTGTAACTCTTATTACTTTATACTTAAAAAGTCATTTCCCAGTCTAAGGCCCCCTATATTTTCTTTTAGTTTTTTTAAATGGCTTCATTGTTTTATATTTTCCAGTGTTTCAGACATTGCTAACTGTGGGTTCTTGATTGGGCTGTAGAAAATCTGAGAATTCCTTAAAAGTATGTACATAATTGTACATGTACTTATTACATGTTTTTTCCATGTTAAGAGTCCACAGCTTTTATTAGATTCTCAAAGGGGTTCATCAGTCTTTCTTCCCAATTCCAAAAAATGTCTGAGAGCTATGACTATAATCCATCTGGACTTGATTTGGATAAAAGGTAGTATGGTGAGACTCATGTTTTTTTCCCTTTTCCCCAGATAGTTAAGTATACCAACCATTTGGTAAATAATTATCTCCTGATTTGTGATACCTTTGAAAAATAAATTTGTTTTTCTTTAATTTATTTTTATCTCCACAGAGAAAGTTAGAGAAATTCAAGAAAAACTTGATGCTTTCATTGAAGCTCTTCATCAGGAGAAATAAATTATATTAAGTGAGTAAAAATTCTATAACCGTATCAGTGTTAACTAAATACAAAATTACACTTTCCTTAATAGTTTAGCATTCTATTTCACTTAGATCCCACTTGTTACTTATGCTGTAATTTCAGTGGCATGAATCTCTGAAACTAGCTTCTGAATTTCATTTCTGTAATGTTCCTTTGAGTAACTTAATTGCCTTCTGGCGGAACTAAAAGTATCCTCTAGAAATCATTTCAAACAGAACAAAGGTGAACAGATAGCTAAGATATTGTATAATGTGCAAGTGACTCATATTTTTTGCATGTAAGGAATCGCACTGTAGTTGACATTATTTTATTCCTCATTGCCTATAGTCTATCAATACTTATGTGTAGATTGAGTATTTAACTTGCAAAATTTTTATTTGACTTAATTAAAATTTTAATAATTGTTCTTAATCCATATCTCTAAATTTGTTTTAAAACATTTAGATAAGCCTTTTTCCTACTTAATTTATATAGCCTTAGAATTTAGTACTCACCATGTTCCTAATAAAATACATATTTAAAGCCTTTTCCTTAGTAGCATAATCAATTAATTGTTGCTGAAGAATTGTAATAAGTCAGTTGCCTTTTTTTTTTTTTTTTGAGATGAGATCTCGCTCTGACACCCAGGCTGGAGTGCAGTGGTGCAATCACAGTTCACTGCAGCCTCAACCTCCTGGGCTCAAGCAGTCCTCCTACATCAGCCTTTAAGGAACTGGGGCCACAGGCTCATGCCACCATGCCCAGCTAATTTCTTTAATTTGTTGTAAAGACAGAGTTTCACCCTGTTGTCCAGGCTGGCATTTGCTTTTATAAAAGAAGTTGAGAAAAGAAAAATGCTGTAGTTAAGTCATTATCACTTCAAATATTTTGTCACTTTTTGTCTGTGAGCCTTACCCTACAGACAGCCTGCAGCAGGGTCAGAACTGGAAGGAGTAGAAATGTCAAAGATTCTCTCCCTAGCTACACTCAGTTCAGTTCAGAAAAGGCTCTTAAACCAAACTACTTACTTTCCTCTAGTGTCAGGAAAATGTATTTGAGAAAGCAAGGTGGAAAGGGAAGCACAACTTAGTGGTGCATCATTCAGAACAGCATGACAGCAATGAAGGAGAGAAACAAGACTTAGAAAACTTGAAAGTTTTGTTACTTTGTTTCATTTGTTTCTTAAATAAGTTAAGAGAGGCCAGTGCACCTGCTCATGCCTGTAATCCCAGCACTTAGGGAAGCCTAGGTGGGCAGATCACTTGAGGTCAAGAGTTGGAGACCAGCCTGACCAACCTGGTGAAACCCCATCTCTACTAAAAATACAAAAATTACCCGGGTGGGGTGGTGGGCACCTGCAATCCCAGCTACTTGGGAGCCTGAGGCAGGAGAATCAGTTGAACCGGAAGGCAGAGGTTGCAGTGAACTGAGATCGTGCCACTACACTACAGCCTGGGTGACAGAGAGAGAGACTGTCTCAAAAAAAAAGTTAAGACAGATATATGGAAATATACAAAAATACTAATCATCTTTAACACAAGCCTTAATTTTTGTGTTTTATAAGTGTCCATGTTCATAAATGTTTTCTACATCTTCTGTGTATGAATATTTTATTTTAAAACCATTAAGTATTACAGTATCATCCTAGTCATGATAGTTACTATGAATACTTAACTATTTGAGATAAACATTTTTAGTACCTGCTTGATCTCTCCTTTAGCACCAGAGCTTACATGATCATTTTGTTTACCGATCTGTATGTGCTTTGCGGGGGAAAAATCGATGAAAGCCACAAAAACCCCATTAAAAATACGAGCTGTATTTCTGTTTTTTTTTTTTTTTTTAATGAAATGAGGAAGCTGAAAGCCAACCAGTGTTTCACATAATGGTGTCTCTCCCCTCAGCTGATCAGTGTGACATCCAGAGTTGCCATTGCTGCTGCTGCTTAACTAGTCTCTAAGACCCTTTTCCACCCTTGTGACTTAAGACTGTGAACTTTTACAGAGTATCTGTGAACTGGACAGATGACCTATTTTGTACCCTGCAGATTCATTTAAAAGAATAAATCTGGCCGAATGGTAACCTTGCTTCATTCTGACCATTTTATAGTTACCAAGGACCCTTTCCTTACCTAAGGAATACCTTCTCAATTATAGTTTTAACACATATAGGATTCCTAAGTAACTGTTATTCTGATATTTGCTGAAGATGTTTATACTCTATACAGCCATACACAGATTCGTCTCCAATTAATTTTAATATATGCTTTTAACTTTTTTCTACAGGAAATGAATTCTAGTATATTTTAATTTATGTTTGATTAAAAAGTTATTCTAATATTGTTATGGTAGGTGATAGACTAAGTTTAGTAAAACTAGCAAACTGAAGCAGTTAGGCGTCATCATTTTTATGATCATGCAGTAATAAACTTAGTTTAGAAATTTTGCATTTGTCTCCCGACCTCAATTTGTCAAATGGCTTTATTTTTACAGAATCCTACTCATAATACAATCAGCTCTGCATACATCTGAAGAATGAAAACATCAGAGTCTTTTGTCCAGCCTCTTTTTCTTCTGCTGTTCCACCTTTCTAAACATACAATAAAGTCATGGGATAAAAATAATTGATGTGTGTTATGGGCGCTTTAACCATCAGCTGCCTTTCGAATGGAAGAACAGTGGGAATGGATTGACATCCTATTTTGTTGTACTGAAGTGACAGATTGGAATAATAATTGGTACCATTAGGTTCAGTCCTTGAAGATAAGAAACTTGCTGTCTGTTTGTTGTCTTATTTGTGGTGGCAGTAGTTTAACTGATTAACTGAGGTTACTCAATGTCAGTTTCTTTTCCAGAAATATAATGCTAGGTGTTTTGAAATCTTATATGACAATTTTTTTAAAGTTATCAATTGTATATAAAATCATAGTAGCCTGCTAAATCATTGTGTGTGTCTGTAGTATTCTCTTCCTGGAAACTATCTGACCATGATAATTCAGTTTACATTCACCACATGAAAGAAAAGAAAGAAGAACCCCTAAACAGATTAATTTGGATTGTAACAACTCAGTGTACATTGAGTGAAAGAAATTTCAACCCTTTGTAGCCAGCAAAGAAATTTGCCTTGGGAGCTAGGTCAGTACCAGCTTACCTGTTTGATGCAGTTGCTGTTTTCTTGCTATCTGTATCCATTTGAAATTGATTTATTTTAGATGTTGTATACTTAAGTTAGGCTTTCTGTTAATAGTGGTTTTTTTCCTATTGACAGAGCCACTGGATTATGACACAGGATGGGGAAAATTAAGGATAATCAATTGACAAATTTCATTTAGAATATCAAACATTTCAACCAGGCGTCAGAAAAAGGCCTTCTTTCATAAGGCTATTTTAAATAGGAATTATTTCAACAATTAGAGTAATGTTGACCATCCCCCTGTTAGCCAAATAAAGAAAAAATTAGTTTAATTTATTACAATTTAATTACAGTACTACCCTCACAACATTTTCATGTGTTTTAAATAAGTATTTTTTAATTGGCTAAAGGACATTTAAGCAAAGAAATGCTTTTTTTTTACTTAAAATATCTATCTCATTTGCTGCCTTTTCCCTAAGACTTTACTTTGTTAATAAAAATGTCTGTTGTGTGATGTTTTTTATTTTACAGTTTGCTAAATCTTATCATTTTCTCGGAATTGTTTGTGGTAAGAGCTCCCTTGCTACTTCTCATTTTATTGTTTTACATCAATGCATGCTTTGTTGTGATCCCTCAAGATGTGACACTTGGTATGCATTGTGAAAAGATACTTCGGAAACTGGGAATTCAGCATATGTTTGTTAAGAAAAGTCAGTCCAGTTTTAAGCAGCATAGATGCGCTGGCAGATGCATAGTCAGGAACCTTTTCTATTTATTTGAGGTCTAGGGACAGTAGTGAATAGAAAGGGAGGAGAGCTCTGTTATCTTCTATTCACAGATTAGGAGATCACCTTACTGGGTACACCCTGTAACCAGTGCTTACAGGTTAATGCATGTTAATGAATATTTTTGCAGTTGTAAAGCATAGCAATTACAACTACATATCTATTTCTAAAGAATAAAACGGGACAGTATTTGATTCTGTCAACTATAGAGAGAAAAAAAATGCCTTCAGCTGTATTTCCACAGATTTCTCCCAAGAAAAAGACTGATACTAGTCACTACTATTGTTACATCCCTTTGTATAAGTTTTAAGAAGAAGTGGAGGGAGATCTTCACTTCTTTGAGGAAATCAATATTGTAACTTATATGAATAGATGATAACAACTAATATTACTAAATGTCCCACATGAGAGTCCTGATATTCTCTCCATCCCCCACAGTAATGTGGCTTCTTTCATGGATTTTTTTTTTCTTCTTTTTAGCTGATCTTATCCTAAGCATGCTTTATTTTTCCTTGAAAGCTAGGTATTTACTAAGTGTGGATGCTATTGAAAGAAAATACAATTCAGTCTCAACAGTAAATCCTGTGTCTTGTGTCTGTAGTTCAAAAGTTAGAAATGATTCAAATTTAAACAACAGGACACTAAATAGACAGAAGTGAAATTCGAACTAGCCACACAAGCATTTGGTTTTATGTCAGAACTTGCAAAGAGTGGAGTGAACAAAGCTCTGTATGGAAGACTGAACAACTGTAAATAGATTATATCCAAAATTAATTTGGTCGGGGTTTCAGTTTCGAAAATCAGTGTACCTAGGCAGCGCGCAGTAGGAAATAGTGGCTCTTGCAGCTGCCCAGTTTAACCGCCTGTGCTGTAGTTAAACTGGGGTTATAGTTGCAGGTGAAACAATCAGCCTTTCTCGTAGTTTATTATATTGCCCTCCCTTTGTATTCCCATTTTCCACACTTTTTTTCAGCAGACTTCTTTCTGCAAATTATTCAGCTTCCAAATGCAAATGAATGGTATAAACATAGGTAGGAAACATAGAGAGTGGTGTTTCCTGACCTCACGTGTCGGAATTTTACATAGGGTAAGAGTCAGAGTATAGGTTTAAAAGATAAAATCTTTAGCTAATTATTTTGTATTTATTTATTCTAGATGTATGTATCTGAGGAAAGAAATATGGTATTTTTGCTTTCTAATAAAGGGGATCAAAGTAATGGTTTTTATCTCAGTTCTCTAAGCTGGTATATGTGATAGCTGAGCAGTATGGAAATGTGCTTTAAAATATGCTCACCTTTTGAATGATCATGGCTATATGTTGTTTAAATATTTAAAACTTACCTTGTTTTCACATGTGCACTGTGAATGAACTTTGTATTATTTTTTTAAAACCTTCACATTACATGTAGATATTATTGCAACTTATATTTTGCCTGTGCTTGATCAAAGGTCATTTGTGTAGATGACTAATTAAAAAATATTTAAATCACATTATAATTCTATTATTGGAGAGCATCTTTTAAATTTTTTTCTGTTTTAATGAGGGAAAGAGAAACCTGTGTACCTAGGGTCATTATTTGACCCCATAGTATAACAAGCTCTTAATGTGGCTTTTCTCTGAATGCTTAAATTTCACATGCCTTGCACTTCACAGTTGTACTCCATGGTCAGCCAGTGCTTTTTTTCACATCGTGATACTTGTCAAAACATTTCGTTATTTTTCTTGGTAAAATACATAAAAAAATGTTTTCTAATTGCACTTTGCTGCCAAGGCTGTCATTTTCATTAATGCTGCTAACATGTTCATATGAGGCTTACTCAAAAGTTATAACTAAGTCTTAGAACTGGAAGGAATTTTAATTCCATCTACCATCTGATTATAAACACCTGTTACTCACTTTGTTATTCCTCTCAGAACTTTGCTCATAAATGATCCCTACTAAATATTTGTTGATCATTGAATATATAAAGTTAGGTAGAGTGTAGGTGTGCCTTCTTAATTCCTTCAGAAGATGCATAGGCAAGAACATGTTTCAGTCATGTTAGCATTTGTTTTCTTTATCAGTGCTAACAGACTGATCCTAGTGTGAGGCCCCATACTTTTATTTTAAGCTAGGTTTTCATCCTTTGTGTAATTCAAGTTCAGAATCTTCATGTCTCAAAAGTTTGAAGAATTTAGTCACTAAAGATTTAATAGAGCAATTTATGTTTTTTAGCATGTCCAATTGAAGAATTAATACATTTATCAAATCAAAATAGCTACCATGTGCTTATAAATAACACAGATATATTGTAAAATATGTTTTAAAATAGTCACCCGATTTGTGATAACTAAAACAGTCATGTTCTGCACTCAGTTGATAAGTGTAGAAGACTTAAGGGTTCAAACAAGTACTACAAAAATTGTTAAAGGTTCAAAAATAGGAGACGGTATCAGGAAAGTTTAAATGTGGGTACGTCTAGCTCAAAAAAGACAGCTTCTATAACTAAGGATAAGAAAAACCTGTAAGGCATTAGTTTAAATTTTTATCCTAATATGGCAGAATTACGCTTGAAAACAGAGAGTATGTATGTGATTCCTAAGACTTCTCGTGAGTTATGGTCACATTCTACAGAACCAGTGTTAAGGTGTATTTGTGGTCACGTCACTGACAAGGAGGTAAATACTACTTTGAAATGCCTTTAAATGAAAATCGTTCTGTTATGCTTTGTGATAAAAAAATTCTTGTTCCTGGTGTTAGTACTTTTGATTCATTAACCCAGGTGTAAACTTTTCCTATCCATGTATTTGAGAAGTTTCAAAAATCTTTTTTTTGACAGAACTAGGCCTGAGGCACCACTGAAGATCCAGTCACAATGCAGTGATACTGCCAGCAGCCACCCACAGAGATACGTCTTGACGGCTGTATTAAGAATACGAGTTACGGTCTTTAATGTTCAGAACACAGTATTCATTCTGCTGCTTACTCTTGTAGTTATTAAATCACAGAGCAACAACGTGGAAATTAGAATTGTATCCATTTGTCACAAAATATACTCATGGTTTATGTGACCTAATACTTTCCAAAAGGTCTTGAGACCTCTAAAATTTGTGAGAGAATATGTAGGGAATAGGTTAACCCCGTCTTTTTGCTTTGCTGAACTTTATCTGAGATTAGGCCAGATCATCAGAAAGCAATACTGCCTGGGCCGCTACTTACCTACCTCTTTGATATTACGTCCTTGGCTTTCACAGGCAATGCCATATAACACATCTATTGGAAGAAAATACAGTATCTTTTGCGATAGTCTAACCTAATGACATGCCTTGGTTATCACTGAAATTCGTTAAGGGTTACTAGATAGTGCCAGCAGTTTCCCCTCCAGACAAATGTTTGTACTGCTTTCCTTATGGCAATGAGAACTCAAGACCTTACCATTTTCTTTCCTTCAGCTGCCAGGAAATGCTGGAATTAATTTCCCTTTCAACTGAAGGAAGGAACCTAACCATTTTTCTGGTCCCTTAGTTTGTGTTCTATTTTTGTTGTTAATCTCTCTTTCCATACATCTTAACACAGAAATAGGCCTGTGTTACTAACAAAATGTTATGCTTACTTTTTTCTCCTTTAAGAAATATATTTGTCTAGAGGGTTTGTCAAGAATTCCCACATTTGTCGTAATGCTCCATCCAGGTGGTACACAGCCACTCCCCTGGCATGCCAAATGTATATAATGTTTTTCCACGGTCAATTAATGTATATATAGTAACACATCAGAAATCACCTCAAGGACACAGTACACACCCAGTGACAATAATATGCCTGCCTCCCCACTGCCATGAGCAACACTTCACAGTAGCAGGAGTTGTCTGATGTGTGTTGAGAGTAAGGGTGCAGAGATACCTAAGTTTGCGGACATTTCAGAAATATTAACACATCCTAACTAAGGGCCTAGTGTGAAGGTCTGAGCAGGACTTGGAACATTACAAAGAAGTGGACTAAAACTGGCCAGCAACATTTTGAGATCCATCTAGAAACTCCACTGAATTATTTTTAATGGTCAATATCCTATCTTGCCAAGGATTGGTCCCATGAAACATTTTTGGTTTTCCTTTAAAATTTTGAAACTAGGAAGAGAACTTGAGTCCAGAGCAAAGAAACCAGTATGTCTTTGTTTTGCTCCCATTATCACAGACAGTATTATATCCATTTTATAAATGAGAAAATCAACTCATGGTTTGCACAAGGTTATTCTAGTTGAATGGCAAAGTTGAAATTTGAAAACAACGATGATTACAAGCCTATGCACTTTCCAAAATACGCTCCCTTTCAGAAATACTTTTAGGAAAGTAAACACTTATGATATCAGGAGCGCAATAGGGCACATAATATACCTAGAAAGTGCAAAATGACCTAACTCATAACAAAAATAGTCTGTGATCATCTTTCCTAATTATATGAGGCTATTGTTGCATTGCAAGAATGGAACTATCCACAGAGATTTGTGGCTGCCTAAGAGACCTTAGTGGACAAGAAGATAATGAGATTCTGGAGGTTCTAATTTCACATTAACTCTAGTCCCTAAGTTTTAAGTGTAAAAAACAAGTGCTTTGCAATTCTCAAGATATTAATAATGTTAATTTTCTCATTTTATCCTGTGCAGATTCTCTCAATCTTTTTTAGTTAGTCCAAGTATTAAAATATGGGATTACTCTTTCCTCAATTTTAAAATCTTGATTGTATATTTTATTTTTCCAAATTACTACTTTTTTTTTTTTTTTTTTTTTTTTTGAGACAGGGTCTCTCACTCTGTCCTCCATGCTGGAGTGCAGTGACAAAATCACATCTCACTGCAACCTCAACCTCCTGGGCTCAAGCGATCCTCCCACCTCAACCTCTCGAGTAGATGGGACTACAGGAGCACACCACCATGCCTAGCTAATCTTTTTTTTTTTTTTCAATTTTTGGTAGAGATGAGATCTCAATATGTTGTCAAACTGATCTCCAAATTCTGAGCTCAGGCAATCCTCCCACCTTGGCCTTCCAGAATGCCGGGATTACAGGCGTGAGCCACCTTGCCTAGCCCAAATTACAACTTTTGACTCTTTTTTTTTCCCTAATAAAATTACTTTGAAAGCAAAGCTATTAGCAAAAGCCTTTAAAATTTCAACTGCATTTATATTTCAGGAATCTCATGTACATTCTTTAATTTTCTTGCCTTGAGATATGTCTGGTTTCCCAAGACTATTAGGACCGAAAGAGATATTTTCATGCCAAAATCTGTATGAGTTATCTTACGCACATCAGAACATCTCTAATATGAATGCTTAATTGAACATCTCTGCCGTTTGCTGCCTCTGACATGCCATAGGCTCTTGGCACCATCACAAAGCCACTCCCACTTTCATACTTTCAGATTTCTCTAAACATCTGAGACATTTACATTCTTGCTAATTATACTAATTGCTCCGGTCATAGCTGAATCAAGATTCTGAGAATGTAATTTTGTTCGTGTCAAAAGCATTGTTTTGTTATCCTGTTGGTGGAGTGAGGTATTTGGACCTGGATGCTCCTCCCGTTGGGCGCCCCCCGTTGGTACGTTTCGCCAGCTGTGTGCTCCGTGATTGGCTGGGCTTTTGATGTGCAGATACTACAAGTTGGTCACAAACTTGTGTACAATGGGCCTGTTCTGGTTCATGTGAAAATCAACATCCTTTTTTGTGTTACCGGGTGACAGGATGCTACAATACTATTAGCATTTGCAAAGAGCGTGCTCTGTCCAAGGGTGTAACCGCAGATCGTGTGCTGCTCAGTTTGTGTTTCTCTATTATGTGAGAGACACAAAGAAGCTGAAGGCTGGCAAAGGCCTGTCAAATCTTGTAATGTAGCGCTCGACCCCCAAACTCCACTTGGCCTCCAAGCATTTCTTGTTCCCTGTCCCACCCCTTTCTCTGAATGGGCTCTGAGGTAGGTAAATGAATTCAGGGGCCTGGTAGGCGGGGGATTCCTTTCTGACCTCATTCCTGTACCATTTGTTTGCAGGCTTGTAGGGGGAGAGGAGGACATTTTGGAATCCTTTGTGTCAAATCATTTTCTTGCAGGTTGGGGAGTTAATGGTAACTTTGTCTGAAGCCGGCCAAGCAGAAAGCCTCCACAGATGAGGCGTGGCGTGCTCAACCTCCTCAAAACCACGAGATGAGAATGTGGAAATGGCGAACTTTCTAGAGCAGATGAGTATGCAGCAAGTCTGCATGTGCCACATCCAATGGGAAGCTGAAACCTCCTGCGTATTTAGGCATACAGTAGTTCATGTTAAGAGTGTTTTCCTCTTTCTGAATCATCATGGTGTTTTCACTGATGCCTATAGTTTGAATAATCTTTGGTGCATCCAATATTTACATATTCTAAACCATTTTGAAAGCCTTCTACTACCTGGCTACCTGTATTTATGGTGTGATTTCAGAAGTTTTGTCATTTTTTTTTTACCTTCAGATTTACTTCATTTACCTAAAAAATGAACTACAGTTTTAGAACAGCGATAACTCTTATTTTGCAAGAAAAAAGAAAGAGAGAGAGAAGCAATTTGCTCAATTAGTGTTAGCGCTAGAAACTCTATTTCCTGATTCCTAGGCAAGTTCTATTTCTGTTTCATGAAGATTTAGATCCAGGGCCACAGGTTCAGTACTTCCAAAGCCAGGCGTTTTGTGAAAGAAGTTGGGGATCTCAATATTTAGGTGAAACCTCCCTATTTTCAAATGTTAGCCTCCCTGTTTTCAAATTTAAGTATTAAATCTTAATACGCCATGCCCAGCTACTTTTTATATTTTCAGTAGAGATGGAGTTTCGCCATGTTGGCTAGGCCGGTCTTGAACTCCTGACCTCAGTTGATCCACTAGCCTCTGCCTCCCAAAGTGCTAGGATTACAGGCATAAGCCACCACGCCTGGCCCACCAGTTTAATACATTTTGTACCCCTCCACTCTTCCATCCTGTCTGTACAGATCAGGTGGCCCCCATGTCTCACCTTCATTGCTGCCATGGGCCTTCATTTTCATCTCCTTTTCATCCTCCATGCTCCTGCCACAATGAAATATCTAAAATGGGAACATGATCATTTGATTAAAATCTGTCTCCAGGTAGCTTTATTTCTTCACTGATAAGAGGGTTTAGTTGGATGTGCATTCAAGGTCCTTCTAATGCTGACATTTGTGAAAACTTCAATTCTGTGTTACATAAAATTGCCTTATGTAAATAAAACTGCCCTTAATTGGCATATAGCTTTATTATGTCATTTAATCTTTAAAATATGTCCACAAAGTAGTTAAGATATTCATTGTGATGGAATGGATAGAACTGATTATTGTATTATTTTAAACATTTAATTAAATAGTTTGGTTCTGGCACTAAACTTCTGGAGTATTTATTACAGAGCTTTACTGAAGATATAAAACACTTTCAGAGGAAAATCTTTGCTTTCTTGGCATCTGGAGAATTTCTTCATGAGTGAATTGCCTTCTTAGATGCCAATGCTTAATCTACACCAGCAGTTGGTAGAGGGTGGTTTTTGGCTCCCTGGGGGTCCTCAAGATTATTTCCACAGTCCACAAGGTCAACATGATTTGGATAATAATACTAATATTTGCCCTTTTCACTGTGTTGACATTCCCTGGTTGTACAGAAACAACAGTGCACAGCACTGGAGCCTCGGCGTGAGACAGGGCAATGGCACCACCGTCCTGACAAGCATTGTGTCATCTTCACTCACGTGCACTCCGTTTTTTTTTTCTTAAAAAAAAAAAGTCTGGTACACAGAAAACATATACATATGCATATAAAGGATAATGGTGATCTTGAGAAAAAGTCCTTGTATCATTGTTTAATTTGTGACCTAAATTACCATTTTTTTTCAAGGAACACCATTTTGCTTAAAAGAATGACAAACTATAGAACTCAGACGTGGCAGCCATTTTCTCAAACTAAGCCGAGTGAGTCAGCCACTTCAAGGAAAACCGCTTTTGTGTACTTATTGCCAATGATACAAAGTACACAATTAGGCAAAAATGAACATTTTGAAAAACTTGGATCTGTCATCAAGCTTGACAACTTTTCAGTATATGTATTTCTGATGAGATAGTAATATGAATGGGTGTGATTTTGCGATATTGTAAAGTGCGAAGTGGCAACAGTTGGAAGATCTGCATAACCATGGGAACTAATATTTCTGAAATCGTTAATGTGTTCTGGTAACAAATCAGGCATGGGAGAAGATCCCTACAAAATGGGAGCTAGACCAATGGCGTTTAAGTCACAGAATATGAGAAGTTCATTGATACGGTTTCAGATGCCACATTACAACTAACCTTTGCTAAGTGTCGGTGCGATACCAGAGAAGACTCACAATGACCTGAAACAGCTCTTAGATTATTCTCTTTTTCAGTTCCATAACTGTGTGAGGCCAGGTTTTCTGCGTCTAGGTCAACCAAAACAGCATATCACAATAAGCAGATAAGATAATCCAGTTATCTGCTATCAAGACAGACATTAAAAAGAATTGCAAAAATGAAAGACGATACTACACGTTGCTATATTTGTTTGTTTTTCATCAAAAATGTTATTTATGTTAACATGCAGTTGTTTTATTTTTTAAATACATTGAGTAAATAATATTTCTCAGTTTTCATTTCTTTTTCTTTTTCTTTTTTTTTGTGTGTGTGAGACAGAGTTTCACTCTTGTCACCCTGGCTGGAGTGCAGTGGCGCAATCTTGGCTCACAGCAACCTCCACCTCCTGGGTGCAAGCGATTCTCCTGTCCCAGCCTCCCCTGTCACTGGGACTACAGGTGCGCACCACCACGCTGGCTAATTTTTGTATTTTTAGTAGAGATGGAGTTTCACCATGTTGGCCAGGCTGGTCTCAAACTCCTGACCTCAAGTGATCTGCCTGCCCCTGCTTCCCAAAGTGCTGGGGTTACAGGCGTGAGCTTCCACACCCGGCCAGTTTTAATTCCTAATATAATAAATACCCACAGATATAACCTACACAAACAAAAACTTTTCAGGTTCTCAATAATTCTCAAGGGATTAAACATTTGATAATCACTGCTTTGTACTACAAGGAATTAGCTACAGGATCAGACCCTTTGTTTAAAATATCTGAAGCTCTGTACTGTCCATGAAAATTACCTGTTGGCTTCTTTAGCTGAAATCAGAATATATTTTATATCAATGGCAAGTGCCAGAAGTCAGGCCAGCAAATGGCAGTGATCCCTGGTGTGTTGGTTGCGTGTTCAAATCAGCTGTACCCCTCCACCAGACCTGTTCTCCCTAAGGACATGGTAGTGTCATGTCATTACATTCATTGGATAGTTTTCAGGCCATATCTCACTTGGCCTATTACTGTACTCTGTACCGTTGACCACTTCATCTTTGAAGTACTTGCATCTCTTGCCTGCCATTGCAACACACACTTCTGATGCTCCTCCCACCTTCCTGGCTGTTCTTCTCCGTTGTTCTGGCCCTCTCCCAATCTATATTCTCTTCTAGATTTTATCCGCTCCCATAGCTTCAACTCCCATTTAATTGCCAGTGCTTCCTGATGCCTATTCAACATTAGCACTTGCATTTTTCAAAGATACTTCATAACTAAATTCATTGTTACTCTTGCCAACCTGTACTCTGCTCTATTTCACTAAATGGGAATATCTTTACATCATTTACCTTTTTGCTCAAGCCAAAAATGAGGGATCATCCTTGACTCTTCCCCCAATCCCATGTCCACATCAAATCATCCACCAAAGCCTATTAATTAGACACGCGGTCAGACGCGGTCTCACACCTGTAATCCCAGCACTTTGGGAGGTTGAGGCAGGCGGATCATGAGGTCAGGAGTTTGAGACCAGTCTGGCCAACATGGTGAAACCCGTTTCTACTAAAAAAATACAAAAATTAGCCAGGCATAGTGGCAGGCGTCTGTAATCCCAGCTACTCAGGAGGCTGAGGAAGGAGAATTGCTTGAACCTGGGAGGCGGAGGTTGCAGTGAGCCAAGACCGTACCATTGCACTCCAGCCTGAGCAACAGAGTGAGACTCCGTCTCAAAGGAAAAAAAAAAAAATTAGACATGCAAGCATGTCAGTCCATCCATGCCTTTCCATCCCCACTGTCACATCTTGGCCCTAGTCATGATCTGCAGGGCCTCCCGACTCGCTCTTCTGCTTCCCTGTGACCTAGCCTCTGTACTGCAATAGCCAGACCTTTTTTTTTTTTTTTTTTGAGACAGAGTCTCGCTCTGTCACCAGGCTGGAGTGCAGTGGCATAATCTCAGCTCACTGCAACCTCCGCCTCCTGGGTTCAAGCAATTCTCCTGCCTCAGCCTCCCGAGTAGCTGGGACTACAGGCGCACGCCACCACACCCAGCTAATTTTTTTTTTTTTTGGTATTTTTAGTAGAGACGGGGTTTCACCATGTTGGCCAGGATGGTCTCGATCTCTTGACCTGGTGATCTGCCAGCCTCGGCTTCCCAAAGTGCTAGGATTACAGGCTTGAGCCACCGCACACAGCCCAGACCTTTTTTTTTTAAGTACATATATGATGTTAATCTCCTGCTTAAAGCCATGTTGTGGATTAGCACTGTCCTGATAACGTTCAGAGTCACCAAGGCTTTTGAGAGCCCAGGAGATCTGCCCCTGCCTTCTCCAGCCTTCTTTCCCGCTGTGCTTCAGGCACGTGAGCTTTCAGGCCTATGAATACACTGTATACTACCTTGGACTTTCGTACATCCTCTTCTCAACCCCGAACTCCCATTTGCCTAGACAACTGCTACTTATCCTTAGGGCTCTGCTTAGTAACACCTCCTCTGGGGGAGCTCTTCCCTGACCTAGCTCCCAACTCAGACTAATTTAAGTTTTTGATATGCTCCTTAGCACCCTAAACTTGGCCCTCTTCGTGCATGTGACATTTCTAGTTACTTACACAGTGTCCATCTTCCCATTGAGATTGTAGATTCTAAGAAATCAGAGACTGCACCTGATTTCCCCACAACACAGTGCCTGGCACAGTACATTGTGATCTAATGAATAAATAAGCTTATCTGAATGTTGGGGCCATAAAGGATCCTAAAGACCCAACCCTTGTTCAAAAACATGGCAACACTGAATCCCTGAAGGAGAACATAGCAAAGCTAGTTTGCTGCAGCAATGATCTCCGAATGGAAGACTTCCAGGCCTCCTGATTTCTAGTACGATTTTCTTCTCAGGGTGGTATGCTTGTGACGACTTTGGGCTGTGCAAGTGTGCAGTACTGGGTTAAAATCCTAGCACTGTTGTTTTCTAGCTGTGCAGTGTCAAATTCTCCTCTAAGTCTTCATTTCCTCATTTCACTAAGAAAAAAAAGTGTGTGTGTGTGTGTGTGTACGTATTTTCTATCTCAGGGGCTTTGGGATTAAAATTAGATAATATATTTAAAGCACTTTCAACGAGTTTAACACATCATGAGTGTCCAAAACTATTAACTATTATTATGACACTATGTTGGTTTAAGATCCATCAGTAATTGTTTTCAAACCAAAAACAATAATGGCATCAGAAATATTGATAGAATCGGCCAGGTGTGGTGGCTTACGCTTGTAATCCCAGCACTTTGGGAGGCCGAGGTGGGTGGGTCACCTGAGGTGAGGAGTTCAAGACCAGCCTGTCCAACATGGCGAAACCCCATCTTTACTCAGGAGGCTGAGGCAGAAGAATAGCTAGAACGGGGGAGGCGGAGGTTGCGGTGAGCTGAGGTTGTACCACTGCGCTCCAGCCTGGGCAACAGCGAGACTCCATTAAAAAAGAAAGAAAGAAAGATTGATGGAATCTCGCTCCTCTCCTGCAGTGTCTGCTCACCTGCACTGACACAAATGCGATTTATTCGCCAGAGGCGTTTCCTCTACTCTGTCTGGTAAGTGTAGAGTTAGTAGACATTTCAGTGTCCTGCTTCCAGGCAGGGCCCAGCTCTGCTTGTGCTGGTGCTATGGGCTTGGGCCTGGAAAAGTAAACAGTCCAGTTCGCAGCTCAAGTCCTGTGCATTCATGTATGTTCAGGACAGGCTCCTAAGGTGTTACCTGTGTGGCACCAACTCAATACGCTGCACTTGGCTGGGCAAGGTGGCTCCTGCCTTTAATCCCAGCACTTTGGTAGGCCGAAGTGGGCAGATCACCTGAGAGCCTGACCAACATGGAGAAATCCCCTCTCTACTGAAAATACAAAATTAGCCAGGTGTGGTGTGGTACATGCCTATAATCCCAGCTACTTGGGAGGCTGAGGCAGAAGAATTGCTTGAACCTGGGAGGCAGAGGTTGCGGTGAGCCAAGATCATGCCATTGCACTGCAGCCTGGGCAATAAGAGCGAAACTCCGTCTCAAAAAAACAAAAACAAAAATAAGCTGCACTTACGGATTCTGAAGAAAACGTGGGCTGTCATACAGGTCTGTGTTTTTCTTAAGAAGATACAGAGAATCCAGTTTCAACCCGTTTTAGCATTGCTTAATGAAACTCTTACCTTTAGTGCAGGGATATTAAAGATGACATTTTTAATGCAGCACACGAGTGTTTTTGTTCGAGGACCCACAGTTGATAGAGATGGGAACCCAGTATCGGGGAGAACTGTGCCACCCCGAGCTGGCCCTCTGTGCTTACCTTCTTTGACCATTTTTCTCCCTTTGGCCGCTAGGAAGCCCAAAACTAAATTATCAGCCTATCCTTGCTCTCATTTGGAGCCTTACATTGTATGTCTTATAATCCCCTAGAAAGATAGATGGACCCTTTCATTAGAAAAGCAGGTTCAGTCCTTAATTTTATGGTATTAAATTTTTCCTTGACGATTTCATTTTGCTACCTTTTTTTCCTCATGTAATCTTGATTTCTTCATCTGCGTTATTGTGGGAATTTCCAAAAGCTACCTCAGATCCTTTCGTCAAATGAGGCAAAGTGTGAACTTAAACACACAACTATTCAGTGAGTTTGCTCTCTCGTGTGTACTGAAGCCAACTCCTTTCGGGATTAGTGAGGAAAAGCGGCATAGCAGTGCCTTATGAAAATCCAGTTCTTCCAGTCTGTGCCAAGAGCTGAAAAGCCAGCAGGGACCCAGGGGCTGTGGAGCCGGACCTCAGAGCAGAGGCAAGGCCGGTGGGCAGGAGGAGGTGGGAACACCGATAGCCGCCAGGACGGAATCCGCTTCTCTAATGAAAGGGCCCTTCTTTCTAGGGGATTATAAGAATATTCATGACCCTTGAGATCAGCAGGTGAGGCTCAGCCCTCCCTACTCATCCTTTGGGCAAATAGTTCAGAAAGCCGAGGTTGCCAGGATGAGAAAGAAACAGTGGGAGCTGGGAGCTTTTCCCGCTTCCCCTGGCCCCCAAGCCCCTTTCATTTTCAGAGGAGGGCAGGGTGGGGGCACTCGTCCTGAGGTGAATCAAGGACTGTGTCTTTCATTTCTAAAGAGCAGGCAGCGAGGCTGAGGCAGAAGTCCCGTGACATGACTTGAGACACAAAATGGTATCTTAGCATCGAAGACTCCCTTTGACAAGAAGAAGAAAAGCCCTTTTCTTCCCAGCCCGGATTAGGCAAGGAGGGAATTCTCCGGAACATGTGCGCATTGTTTCGTGGAGGGCAGCCAGGCTGGCCTGGGGCTTGCCTCCCAAAGTCAGCCCAAGGAAGCTTGTCCCCGTGTAATTAAAAGGGAAGGGAAACAGCAGGGAGTCTTGTTCCGCTGCTGCCCACCAAAGTGGGGTCTCCAGGGGACGGTGTGGCCCAGGAAATTGGCTAAATTAATGGTTATGGGAGGCCTCCCTGAATGTGTGGGCCGTGGAGGCAGAGAGAGGGCAGGGCAGGGAGTCTCATCAGAGCCTTTCTGATAACATGGGAAAAAGAGAAACACTCTCAGAGCAGGGATGTCTAAGCTCTTGCCCCCTGACTGGGCATCCAGGCTGCCCTAGGGACACAGCACCTGCAGTGAAGGGTCAGCCCCTTGTGGAAGGCAGAGCCTCTGGGCAGTGTGTTCAGGCCCTCCCTGTCCAGCTGATGCAGGCTGGCCCCTCGCATTCTGCAGCTGAAAGCGAGGCCAGGAGGGAGGAGGTCACAGGTCATGGCCGGGCACTGGGGTCCGGGAGCTCACAAAGCGGGAGCCGCTTCCCTGGGCAACATGAGTTTCTGGAAAGCAGTCTCTTCTATTTATCAGTGGTACGGCGCCTCACTCAGAAATTACTGGGAGAAGCAAAACCCTGAACTATAGCCAACATGTTTGACGTTTATAGGGTTTAACCCGTTTATGAAGAAGAAATTTCCTTTCCTTGTAAAAAAGAAAGCTTTATGAAAAAATGCTTTATAATCACCATTTCCTGAAAATTCCATTCAAAAAGGTAAACTCCAGGCTTCACTTTTGCCAGCTCATGGCTCTCCAAATCTTGTAGATCGGATTACAGAGGACACTGGGCAGTCTTCATCAGCAGTCTAGAGATGCATGACCCCTCTCCAGGGCCTGACTCCAGGTACACGGGTAAGATAATAGTGACATGAGCCATGAACCGAAGGGGGCTGGTTTTTCCATGACCCCACACATTCTGCCTAAGGCCATGTACCTCCCAAAGGCCATGGTGGATGAGCAGGCGGGCCTGGGCACTCAGGTTTTTCTGGTAAGTGATGAATCTAAGTCAATATTGCAAAGTAGATGTGGCTTCTCTGGCTCTGCAAATATTGGACCAAAGACTTGAGTGTGGCGATGCTATTGACGATTACAAGATGGTAGCATTGTTGTCTTTGTTACCATGAAGTGCAGCTCGGTGGAGCCTGGCCTAACACCCTGTGTACACAGAGGGGACAGTGTGCTCGGAGGCCCGTGTGTTTGCTCTGCCAATATGCACCAGTGGCCAGCCCTCAAACATTCTGCACTCCCATGGTTACGGCTGGGGGTGTTGGAAGCATACTGCCCTCTCCTCTACACCCCAGGGTGCTGCCAAACAGCGTCTAAGCCACGTGCTTCTCTTATTTTCGTTATTTTTAAAAAGTATTCTTGTTGAAGTACAGTGTACACATATCATCCGTATAGCTTGATGAATTTCACAAACTGCCACAGCCTTGTATTGAGCACCCAGGGCAAGAAATTGAATATTTCCAACATCCTGCAAGCCCACCTGTGCTCCCTCCCCAGCAATCGCTCCAGCAAATTGACCACAATCCAGGCTTAGGCTTGCTTGCTTTTTTTGGAGGCAGTGGACAGGGCTCACTCTGTCACATGGACTGGAAGGCAGTGGCATAATCACAGCTCACTATAAACTTGAACTCCAAGGCTCAAGCTATCCTCCAGCCTCAGCCTCCCAAGGAGCTGGGACTACAGGTACATACCACCATGACTAGCTAATTAAAACAAATTTTTTTCTTGTAGAGACAAGGGTCTCACTGTGTTGTCCAGGCTGTCTCAAACTCCTGGGCTCAAGGGATCTTCTTGATTCAGCCTCCCAAAGTACTGAGAATACAGACGTGAGCCCCTGTGCCTGGCCTGTCCTGCCTGCTTTAAGCCCCATAATTACGAACCTTTACCTTGGCATTTGAAGTCAATGTAACCGGTTTGTCCAGCAGGCCATGATTATGATCCTACCAGCACAGCCTCTTGGCTCTGCCTCTAACTCAATCAGTTCTCTTTCAAACTCTGGCATCAAAGGCTGACTCTGTTGAAGGATGGAGTTGCTCTTTGTGTCTCTTGGGGTCCTTCCAGGGCCAGCATATGGTCCCTGGCTCCACTCTCCAGTCCTGAGCATGGGAGGGGTAATGGATCTGACCACAGAGGATAGTGTCTATTAGCTCATCTCAACCAACTGGCTCAGGCCAGTTCTCAGAAGGTGACTACTGCCCTGCCACCAGGCCTCACCTGCCTCCTCCCTCCTTGCTACCATCCAGAAATATCCCAAGGTAGGTGACATAGTTTGGTTACTTGTCCCCACCCAAGTCTCATGTTGAATTATTGTAATACTCAATGCTGGAGGTGGGGCCTGATGGGAGGTGTTTTTGTCATGGGAGCCGATCCCTTATAGTTTGGTGCTGTCTCTGAGAGAGTGAATGAGTCCTTGGAAGAGCTGATTATTTAAAAGTGTGTGGCACCTCCTCCCAACGTTCTGTCTTGAGTCTGCTCTGGCCACGTGATGTGTCTGCTCCCACTTCATTTCCCAACATAAGTAAAAGCTCCATGAGGCCTCCCGAGAAGCTGAACAGATGTCGGTGCCGTGCTTACACAGGTGCAGAAGTGTGAGCCAATTAAACTTCTTTTCTTTGTAAATTATCCAGACTCAGGCATTTCTTCACAGCAATGAAAGAATGGCCTAACATAGAAAATTGGTACTGGGAGTGGGGCGTTGCTAAAAGATACCTGAAATTGTGGAAGCAACTTTGGGACTTGGTAACAGATAGAGGCTGGAAGAGTTTGGAGAGCTCAGAAGAAGGGAGGAAGATGGAAAATTTGGAACATTTTAGAGACTGGTTAAATGGTTGTGACCAAAATGTTGATAGTAACATGGACAGGGAAGGCCTGGCTGAAGAGGTCTCAGATGGAAATGAGGAACTTACTGAGAACTGAAGCAAAGGTCATCCTTGTTATGCATTAACAAAGAACTTGGCTGCCTTGTGTTCATGCCCTAGGGATCTACGGATGTTGGAATGAATGTCACAGTGATGATTTAGGGTGTTTGGCAGAAGACATTTCTAAGGTGCAAAATATTTTAGAAGTGACGTGTCTGCTTCTAACAACCTATTCAGATGCGAGAGCAAAGAAATGGCTTAAAGTTTGAATTTATATTTAAAAGGAAAGCAGATTGTAAAAGTGGAAAATTTGCTGCCTGGCTATGTGACAAAAAAGGAAAAAGCTTTTGGGGGGAGAGGAATTCAAGCAGGCTGTGGAAGAACCACTTGCTAGAGATATTTGTGTAACTAAAAGGAAGCCAAGTACTAATATCCAAGACATAGAGGAAAAGACCTTGAAAGCATTTCAGGGACCTTCATGGCAGCCCCTCCCATCACTGGCCTTGATGGTTGGGAGGAAAGAATGGTTTCGTGGGCCAGTCAGAGGGACCTGCTGCCCTGCACAGCCTTGGGACACTGCTCCCACATCCTGGCCACTCCAGCTTCGGCTGCACCTGGGCATGGCTCCAGGTACAGCTCAGTCTGCCACTCTGGAGAATGTAAGCCTTAAATCTTGGGGGCTTCCATGTGGTGTTAAGCCTGCAGGTACACGGGATGCAAGAGTGGTGGATTCTGGGCAGCTTCCGCCTAGTTTCAGAGGATGTATGAAGCCTGGGTATCTAGGCAGAAACCTGCTGCAAGGGCAGAGCCCTCACAGAGAACCTCTACTAAGGCAGTGTAGAGGGGAAATGTGGGGTTGGAGGCCCTACACAGTGTTGCCACTGGGGGACTGCCTAGTGGAGCTGAGGGAAAAAGAACACTGTCCTTCAGATCTGAGAATGGTAGATCCACCAGCAGCTTGCATCCTGTGCCCGGGAAAGCTTCAGAAACTCAACTCCAGCCTTTGACAGCAGCCTGGGGGATGGGGGGTGCGCTGCACCCTGTGAAGCAACAGGGGTGGAGCAGCCCAAGACCTTGGGTGCCCATCCTTTGCACCCGTGTGCCTTGCATGTGGGACATGGAGTCAAAGGAGATTATTTTGGAGCTTTAAGATTGAATGACTCCCCTGCTAGGTTTTAAACTTGTGTGGGGCCTGCAGTCTCTTTTTTTGGTCGATTTGCTCCCTTTTGGAATGGGAGTGTTTACCCAATGCCTATACCCCCATTGTATCTTAGAAGTAAACAACTTGATATTTTTTATTTTACAGGCTTATAGGTGAAAGTGACTCACCTTGTCTTAGATAAGACTTTGGATTTTGAACTTTTGAGTTAATGCTGGAATGAGTTAAGACTTCGGGGAACTACTGGGAAGGCATAACTGTATTTTGTAATGTGAGAAGAACATGAGGTATGGGAGAGGCGAGGGGTGGAATGTTAGAGTTTGAATATTTGTTCTCACCCAAATCTCAGTTGAATTGTAATCCCTAGTGCTGACGGTGCGGCCTGGTGGGAGATAGTTGGGTCACGGGGACAGATCCCTCATGGCTTGGTGTTCTCTTTGAGATAATGAGTGAGTTTTCAGAGATCTGGTCATCTAAAGGTGTAGCAGCTCCCTCCCCACTCCCACTCTCTCTCTCTTGCTCCTGCTTTTGCCAAGCAACGTTCCTGCTCCTGCTTTGTCTTGCACCGTGAGTAAAAGCTCCCTGAGGCCTCCCCAGAAGCATGCTGGCTCCATGCTTGTATAGCCTACAGAACCATGAGCCAATTAAACCCCTTTTCTTTATAAATTACCCAGTCTGAGGCATTTCTTTATAGTAGTGAAAGAATGGCCTAACGTAACAGGTCAGCTCGGGATTCCCTCCACACCACAGGAAGGTGTCTGATCTGTTCTGGTCCTAAATCTGGCCCATTCTCTTAAAACCATGTCAGGCAGATTTAAATACACTTTGCTGTGCGATATCCTGTGTCTTTCAACATTCCCAAAGCCACTCTGCATATCGTGTGGCATAGAGGGGAGGAAGGTTAAACAGCTGGCAGAGAGCAGGCCAGAGCAGGAGGCGGTTCAACTTCATTACAGGTGGTGAAACTGAGTCCTCAAAAGGGGAAGGGAGTTTCTTGAGGCTGTGTTTAGAGTATCTGGGGCCCAGCTCCCTCCAGTTCACCAGACCCAGCTCTATGAGGCTTTTTAAGGACTTTATGGCTCACATCAAGGGACAAAAATCGAAAAAAGAATCACCACCACCACTCCCTACCACGGAAACCCACGCACATAAACAACAAAAACAATTGCTTCCATCCATCAGAATTTTCCATTGCATCGACTTCTCCCCTGCGTTCACATCAACTGTGCAGCACCCCAGGAGGCTGCTGCTAGCTGAATCCGCCTCACTCCACAGTCAAGGCAACCCCATGCTCTATTAGCAAGATCTCCATTTTATAAATGAGTACCTGAGGCTTGCACCTGGAAGTGTGTTGCCCAATTCTGTGTCCCTGGCCGGGGAGCTGGCTTGGCAATGCCAAGGGTCTGGGGAGGCTTCGTCTACTCCCTGCTGTCCACCCCCACCAGGGCAGCGCCTCTGGATTTCCTATCCACAGGATCCAGGGTGTGAATTCCAGCAAGCTCCACCCCCTAACCTGAGCACACAGGCTGGGTTGCAATTGCCAGAATGCAAAGAGACTCTACCCGCTAGAGGAGGAGAGGCTTGGCAGGGACCCCCAGCTAGCCTTCAGCTCTGGGACCTCTGCATGAGGACACAGATGCCCTACAGCCCCACGATCTTGAGAACATTACAATTCCCCTTGTCCTGAGACTTTTGCTTCACTTCCCTCTGGGACACAGTGCCAGCCACACCCCAGGCACCTGGCACCCTGAAGGCCAGCAGTGGAGGGCTGAGGCGGACTGGGTGTCTGCACATGCTTGGATGAATCCTGCAAGGTGCTGCTGGGATGGACAGGGCTGGCAAGATCTGGCTGTAGGAGCACGAGATTCCATTGCATTCAGTCTGACTCCTGACCTGACCCTAGGCCAGGCCCTGTTAGAATGTTGCCCTCAGTTCAAGAGGCCCACACAGATTGGTAGGAATTGTACCTAACAAAGACGGTAATACAGGTAATTGTACCTAACAAAGACGTAGAGTGCCATGGGAAGATAGAAAGAGCAGATCCAAGTGGAGGAGGAGGCATTCGAACTGAGTTGAAGAACAGGCCAAAGTGAATGGTCATCTGTGGCATAATAAGCCCTTACTTAATCATGGTAACAGTTAAGAAAGTGAATATAAAAATGCACTTAGCATATTGTCTGCTAAGTGGTAGGTGTTAGTAGGTGTTCAATAAAAGTCACGCAGGGAGTTAGGTAATAGAAGTTGGCCTAGTGGGACTAGAGCCAAGAATGTGTCTTTGTCAAGGAAAGGGAGGAAGGCTAAGGGAAGAAATTGAACAGTTGGGTTTGATTTAAATTGCGACAAGTTAAAGAGTTTCGATTTTTATCCTGAAGATGATGGAGAGCCACTGAAGAAGATTTTGAGCAAGAAAGTGACAAGATCAGAATTGCTTTTTTAAAGGATCATTTTGCTAGGAGAAAATATTTGTAAAAACATATCTGATAAGGGGCTGTTATCCAAAATATACAAAGAACTCTTAAAACTCAGCAATAAGAAAGCAACCCAATTAAAAAATGAGTCAAACTGGCTGGGTGCAGTGGCTCACATCTGTAATCCCAGCACTTTGGGAAGGCAGAGGAGGGCAGATCGCTTGAGGTCAGGAGTTCGAGACCAGCCTGACCAACATAGTGAAACCCCATCTCTACTAAAAATACAAAAAGTAGCTGGGCATGGTGGTGAGCGCCTGTAATCCCAGCTACTTGGGAGGCTGAGGCAGAAGAATCACTTGAACCTGAGAGGCAGAGTTTGCAGTGAACTGAAATAGCACCACTGCACTCCAGCCTGGGCAAAAGAGTGAAACTTTATCTAAAACAAACAAACAAAAATCAAAACAAACAAAAAAAATGAGTCAAACACCTCACAAAAAAAGACAGATGGCATGTAAACATATCAAAAGCTGCCCAACATCATATGCCATTAGGAAATTGCAAATTAAAACAACAGTGAGGCACCCCTACACACTTGTTAGAATGGCCAAGATCCAGAAACTGACAACACCAAATTCTGACAAGGATATGGAGCAACAGGAACTCTCATTCATTGCTGGGCAAAATGGTCCAGTCACACTGGAGGTCAGTTTGGCAGTTTTCTACAAACTAGACATACAGTTATTATGCAATTTAGCTACACACTCCTTGGTAGTTTCCCAAAAGAGTTGAAAAACTTATGTCCACACAAAAATCTACACATGCATGTTTATACAGGTTAAGCAGCCCTAATCCAAAAAGCCAAAATGCTCAAAAACCTGAAACTTTTTGAGCATAGACATGATGCTCAAAGGAAAGTATCTGTAAACATTTCAAAATCTGAAATAATCCAAAACCCCAGACACTTCTGGTCCAAGCATTTCCGATAAGGAATATTTGACCCGTAGCAGCTATGTCAAAATTTAGAAAAAAACAAAACAAAGTATCTTTCAAAAGGTGAATGGATAAATAAACTCTGGTACATTCAGACAATGAAATATTCTTCAGTGCTGAAAAGAAATGAGCTATCAAGCCATGAAAGAAATTTAACTTCATATTACTGAGTGAAATAAGCCAATCTGAAAAGGCTACATACTATACAATTCTAACTATATGGCATTCTGGAAAAGGCAAAACTACGGAGACAATAAAAAGATTGGTGGTCACCAGGGGCTACAGGGAGGGAGGGCTGTCTAGACAGAGCATGGAGGATTCTCAAAGCAGTGACACTATCCTGTATGATAGTATACAGAGGGATGCATTTATCCAAACCCACAGAACGTTCAACACTGAGAGTGAATTCTAGTGTAAACTATGATTTGGGTGATTATGTGCACCAGTGGAGTGGAGATTTGTTGACTGCAACACATGTGCCACTCTGGTGGGGGATGTTCATAATGAGGAGCTATGCATGTGTGGGGGCAGGAGATACACAGGAAATCCCTGTACCTTCTTCTCACTTATGCTGTGAACCCAAAACTGCTCTGAAAACTAATGGCTATTAAAATTATTTTTAAAAAATCATTTTGTCTATAGTGTGGAAAGAAGATTGGACTTGGAGATAAGGAATCAGAAGGCAGAATAGGGCTGGAGTCTAAGAGACCATTTACGAGTCTATCACCAGCATCCAGGTGTGAAAAGATGAGGGTCTCAGCCCAACTATGGTAGTAAAGATGAACCCGATGGAATCAATGCAGGGGCTCACTATTTGCCTGTGGCTTGGCGTACTCTGTCTCTGGAAGAGGGCATAGGGTGGCTAGCGGGGAAATGGCGTGTCCTGTCCTTGAGCAGTTCACAGAGAAAGCCTTCAGGAAGGATGCCCTGGAGGTGGGCAGGGGCAGCGGGTAGGTAAAGCTAAGCAGAGGCTACTGCTGGCATTATCCTGGCTCACCTTGGCCTTGGCTCCTGGACTTGACCTTCTCAATTGCAGCTTACAGCGTTGAGAAATGGACTCAGGGTCAGGAGGCTTAGGTTTCTGATCTTGCTGACTAGCATGGCTTTCACTGAGCACTCATGACTTGCCAGCATTGCACAGCCTTGAATACTTACCATCACCCTACAAGGCAGGTTTTAATGTACCCATTTTCAGATGAAAAAACTGAGGCTCAGAGAGGTCAAGCAAATACTGCACATGGTAGAAAATGGAACTGGAGTTCAGTGTCTTGACTTCCTGCCCGGTGCCACGACCCTGTCAGGGTTCAACAAAGTGAAAAACAAGGTCCTCTATGACCTTAAGGAAAGAGATAGAGAGATATAAGAGGGTTTTTCTAAAAAAAATTTGCTTTGTTATAAAAATCACACTTTTTTATTTTTATTTTTTAAACGATTTCAAAGTTGCAGAAAAATTACAAAAAAAGTAGCAAGGACCCCCATATACTTTTCACCCAGATGCACCAAGGCTTTAAAAGTCGACTCTATTTGCCTCATATATTGCCTTTAAATTCAGGAGTTTAGACTATTTCCATTTAATGTGGTTATCAATATGTTGGGTTTACATGGAGCATCTTACTATTTTAAATCTACTGTCTTGATATTTCTACATATTTATTGACTTTTTCTTCCCCTTTCTTCCTTTTCTTCCTACTTTTGAGTTAGTTAAATATAATTTATGATTTCATTTAATCTTAATCTCCTTTGTTGACACATTAGCTGTACCTCTCTGTTTTGTTTTTAATGTTAGCTTTCAGTTTGTGGTACTTTTGTTTTCTTTTTCTTTCTTTCTTTTTTTTTTTTTTTTTTTTTAGATCAAGGGTCTCACTCTGTCACCCAGACTGGAGTAGTACAGTGGCACAATCACAATCACAGCTCACTGCAGCCTCAACCTTCAAGGCTCAAGCAATCCTCCCACCTCAACCTCCTGAGTAGCTAGGACCACAGGTGCACACCACCACACGCAGCTGAATTTTATTTTTTGTAGAGACAGGGTCTCATTATGTTGCCCAGGCTGGTCTTGAACTCCTGGGCTTCAGCTATCCTCTCACCTTGGCCTCCAAAAGTTCTGGAATTACAGATGTGAGCCACTGTGCTCAGCCTATGGTCCATATCTTTTAACTCAAATAATATTATATTTCTCATATGGAAACTTACAAGATATGCTTCCATTTCTCCCCTCTCAATCTTGGTACTATCGTTGTTACACATTTTACTTCTATGTATGTTATAAATTATCCAATACATTGTTATCATTTTTCCTTTTAGGAAATTACCTTTTTTAAAGTTAAATAATAAGAAAAAAGCTCCTACACGTAACCATGAAGTTGCCATTCCTGGTGTCCTTCATTTCTTTCTGTGGACCCCGATTTCTATCTGGTATCATTTCCTTCTGCCAAATGGATTTCCTTTAATCTTTCTTATAGCGTAGGTCAACTGATGATGATGAGCTCTTTCAGCTTTTCTGTGTCTGAAGAATCTTTATTTTGCCTTTATTTCTAAAATATATTTTCTCTAGATACAGAATTCTAAGTTGGTTTTGCTTCTCAGAACTTAAAAACAGTTGCTCCACTGTCTTTCAACTTGCATTGTTTTTAATGTTTGCTTTTGTTTTTGTTTTTTGAGACGGAGTTTTGCTCTTGTCGCCTAGGCTGGAGTGCAATGGTGCGATCTTGGCTCACTGAAACCTTCACTTCCCAGGTTCAAGTGATAATCCTGCCTCAGCCTCCTGAGAAGCTGGGATTACAGGTGCCCTCCACCACACCCAGCTAATTTTGTTTGTTTTTGTATTTTTAGTAGAGACAGGGTTTCGTCATGTTGGCCAGGCTGGTCTCAAACTTCTGACCTCAGGTGACCTCAGCCTCCCAAAGTGCTGGGATTACAGGCGTGAGCTGCCAAGCCCAGCCTGCTTTTAATGTTAAGCCTGCTGTAATTCTGTACTTTGTTCCATTGGACATGACGTGTCTTTTTTCTCTAACTGCTTTTTTTTTTTTTTTTTTACTACTGGCTTTAAGAAATTTTGTTAAGATATGCCTTGTACTTTTCTTCAGGTTTCCTATGCTTGGGAGTTCATTGACCTTCTTGGATCTGGGGGTGTATCGTTTTTATCAAACTTAGAAAAACTTTAGCCGTTATTTCTTCCATACTTCTCTCTGTACTCTCTCCAATTGTGTGACCCCAGTTATATACATCTATGAGGCCACTTGAAGTTACCCCAGAGCTCACTGATAATCTGTTCATTTTCTCCCCAGTCTTTCTTCTCCTTGAGTTTCATTTTGGCTTGCATTTTGTATTTCTATTGTGATAGCATCAAATTCGCTAAGCTCTCTGTGTTCACCAATCTGCTATTAATCCCATTCAGTGTACTTTTATCTCAGATCCAGAATGATGAGAACTGAGGGTGGTGGGTGGAGAATCTACGCTTGCAGCTGCAGGAATCAGAAGTTTCCTGGAACGGTGGTGCTTGAGATCAGCCTCAAATATGGGGTGTGGAGCTATTTCAGAAAGAAATAGATGCAGGTTAAAAAGGGTAGGGGGCATCACTGGTGGAGGGACCAGTGGAAGACAAGGCACAGCGGCCAGGAAGGATCTTGCTGATGTGGACACTGGTGGACTGCAGAATGTTGAAAGGACAGAGAATGGCCTGGAAAGCAACTGGGGAGAGTCTTGAATGTCCTGGTGAGTCCTCAACATTTTTAGAGGAAAAATCATTAGGCTAAGATTGGAATCCAAAGCTCAAAACCAAACAAAATCAAGACCAGAATTCCTAGCAGACATGGGATTACAGATTCCTTGCATCAAAGTCTCTTCTTCTCCTTGGAAAATAACTAACTCTTACATCTGAAAGAAGAGGATTGAATATTGCTTCTCTACTGTTTGGTATACACAGTGTCTAAGGTCCCCTTCTGCTCTAAATGTGCATGACTGTGAGTCAACTTAATTTTGAAAGCACTAGAGAGTCATTGCTTTAGAGCAGAAGAATGACATGCATTTAAAGGAGATGAATATTTGAACATTCATGAACAAGTCAGGTGAGTAAATCACCCATTGTGATAGTGGTTAGTGAGTCTTGCAGAGGAGGAACTATATGCTTAGGTGTATGTGTTTTTTCCATTCTTTAAAAAATGAAGATGGAAGAGGGTCCAGAGAGATATAGCATGGAGGATATGTTTTGAAGGTTCAATCAAGTAAACAGAAGAAAAAATGATAGCTTCAAGTGTTGAATACAACCCAGAACTGTCCAGTGGGAAATCCCAGCTGGAGGCTGGGACACCATTTATGACCCAGCTAATTCCTTTAGAGGTCGTGGTACAAGAATTACAGCCAACTTGGTTCAAGTTTTTGCTAAAGAGATTTCAAATGAGATTCTGTAACCTGTGAGTCTTCGTTTCTTTGTTTTAAAGAATGGCAAGAATAATGCCCAAATCATAACTTTGTAGTAAGGATTGAATGTGATAGCACGTAATAGACTATGAATGTCATCAATATCCAGCATGTTTTTTTAAAGGAGAAATTGGAAAACTGATTCTAAAATCATATGGCAATACAAAGGACCTAGAAAGTAAACAAAACAAAATAAAATTTTATAAAAGAGAACAAACTAGAATGAGATTAACATGACCTAATTTTTATGCAATATACAGTAATCAGGAAAGTATAATTTGGTAAAAAGACAGACAAATCAATCAATGGAACAGAATAGAGAGTACAGAATTAGATCCACACATACATGGACACCAGATTTTTGACAAAAGTGCAAGGGCAATTCAGTGGAGAAAGGGTAGTTTTTTAACAAATGATGCTGAAGCAATTGGACATCTATATGCTTAATGAGTTTTTATTCGCTATCACACCATATACAAAAGTTCATGTATGTATACATATATATAGTTTTATAAATAAATAAATATATATATATATACATAAGTTAATGTGAAATGAAGCATAGAGCTAAACATCAAAACTATGACAAAACTTAAAGAATCAGGAAAAATTTTGCAGCCTTGGGTTAAACAACCATTTCTTAGATACAACTACTAAAGCACCATCTATAATAGCACAAATTGATAAAACGGATGTCATCAAAATAAAAAACTTCTGCTTTTCGAAGGATACTTCTAAGAGAATTTGTAGGCAACACACAGACTGGGAGAAAATATATGCAAATCATACATCTGATAAAGAACTTGTAATCAGAATATATAAAGAACTCTCAAAACTCAATCATAAGAAATCAAACAACCCAATTTAAAGCACATGAATGATGCTTTATACTCCAGATTTAAAGGCACAAGATCATGGCTCTTGTCACAGCCATTGAATGTGCATTGAGATGGATTTTTTCCTTTCTTAGACAAGGTCTTACTTTGTCATCCAGGATGGTGTGCTGTGATGCCATCATAGTTCACTGTAGCCTCAAACTCCTGGACCCAAGTGATTCTCCCTTCTCAACCTCCTGAGTAGCTAGGACCATACATGCTTGCCACCATGCCTGGCTAATTTCTGTTGTTGTTGTTGTAGTAACTGTTTTGTATAAGACAGGGTCTCGCTATGTTGCCCAGGCTGGTCTCAAACTTTTGGACTCAAACATTTCTTATGCCTTGGCCTCTCAAAGTGCTGGGATTATAGTGAAATACTTTTCTATAAATTTTAAAAATTATAATCAAAAAATAAGCTATTGTAACATGTAAGGTCATGACAATTTTTGTAGTTATATTTGAAATCAGATTTCTATTACCTGTATTTGCGTACAGAATTCTCAGTGAGTTTATATGTTCTGAAATTTTTATCTAAGATTGAGGTGTGGTTTATGCTTAACAGTAAAAGCTGAAATGAGATGATTTACTTTGTTTAAAACACTCTGCTGTACAACTTGAGAACTGAACATTAACTGACTGTGTATAATGTACTGAAATTATTTACACCTCCAAGTTTTTACACTAAAGATTAACTAACTTTTATCAAATTCAAAACTTTTTTCTTTTTAAGGGAATAAGCCATTCAGGGAAATCTGCATAAATGTGCTTTTTATTTTCTGGATGCACAATGAAAGTTTACACATGTATCTCACTTCATTCTATCTGATTGCAAAAACAAAAGCTCAATTTACAAGCAAAAAATTTAAAAACACAAACAAAAAATGTAGGCAATAGATTTGAATAGGTATTTTGCCAAACAAGATCTATAATTACAAGTAAGCACTTGAAAAGATGAGATACCACTACCCAACTATTAGGGATAAAAGACTGACCATACCAAGTGTTGACAAAGATAGGGAGCAGTGGGAATCTTCATGCACTCTTGGTGGAAATGTGAAATGGCATAACCACTTTGGAACACAATTGGAAGTTTCCTAAAACATTGAATACAAAACTGTCATATGATCCAGCCATTTCATTCCTGTCTACCCAAGAGAAATGAAAGCATGTGTTTTATACAAAGATGTGTACACAAATATTCATAGTGGCTTTGTTTGTAACAGCTGAAAGCTGACATAGCCCAAATGTCTAGTAAGAGAGAAAGGGATAAACAAACTGGTCTATCCATTCAATGGAACACTACTTGGCTATCAAAAGAAATGGGCCAGCCAGGTGCAGTCGCTCACGCCTATAATCCTAGCACTTTAGGAGGCTGAGGTGGGCAGATGGTTTGAGCTCAGGAGTTTGAGATGAGCCTGGGCAACATGGCAATTGAGATGAGCCTGGGCAACATGGCAAAACACCATCTCTACAAAAAATACAAAAAATTAGCCAGGCATGGTGGTGCAGGCCTGTAGTCTCAGCTACTGGGGAGGCTGAGGTGGGATGATCGCTTGAAGCTGGGAGGTTGAGGGTACAGTGAGCCAAGATTATGCCACTGCACTCTAGCCTGGGTAACAAAGTGAGACCCTATCTAAAAAAAAAAAAAAAAAAAGAGAGAGAGAAAGAAAAAAGGAAATGGACCATTGATACATGCAGCAACATGGGTGAATCTCAAAATGATTATGCCAAGTAAAACGAGCCAGATTTTTTTTAAAAAAATAGTACATTCTATGTAATTCTAGGAACCATACATTCTAGAAACTGCAAGCTCATAAATAGTGATAGTAGATCCATCATTGCCTGAATACAGGATAAAGGTATTACAGGGATGCACACAAAAATTGGGGGTGATAGATATGTTCATTATCTTGATTGTGGTGATAGTTTCACATATGCAGAAACTTATTAATTTTATACTTTAAATACATGTAGTATATTTTACATCAGTTATACTTCAGTAAAGAAAAAATTATGAGCTTCTATGTTGTACAGATATAGATTCAAATTCCATATTTAAGTCCCAGCTTCACCATTTATATTCTGTATAACCTTAGGCAAATCACTTAATCCCTCTGAAGCTCAGCAGTCACATCGGTAAAATGAGTATGATAATATTCCTATCTTCCTTGTAATATTATTATGAACATAGAACAAAATAATATATATATGTAATACTTATGGGAAGTAGAAAAGTTCCGCTTCAAAGGAACTTTGTTAAGCCCTATCCTATGTAGCTGTTAAACATGCTTATAGGCACATAGTACATTCTGTGTCCTTGTACTTTAGCCAAGATATTTGTGCTGGACGTGCTCATAGGCATATCCCAGCTCACAGCCTATGCCTCTTCCTTGTTTGGACTTCCTTTTTGTTCTCCATTGCTTTTACCTGTTTAGAAAAGTTTTAAGTTATTAGCCAATCAGGTTTTAGTTTAGATTGTGAGGTGTGTCTCCAACCAATGGAGATCAGACACAGCAGTAAGGACAACCCCAAATGCGTAAGGAATAAATATGTCTGCTTTTCCTTTGTTCATTGTACTTTCGTGGCAAGATGGCTGGTGAGGGTACCCTTCCTGCAGGAGGTAAAAATTGCTTTGCTGAGATATCCTTTGTTTCAGTGCTAATTTTTCTTTGTGGCACCAAGCATCTGTTTCCAATAATGCTTAATACCATGCTTGGGACACAGTGTGTGCTTTACAAAAATTATTATTAAAGTGCTTCCCACTGCACGTGACATTAGGTAAATGCTTAATAAAGTTTTACCCCATCTCCACCCTTACTTTCCCTCCTCAACTTTCTGTGTGTGGTCGCAAAACAATCTGGCACTCAAGTCAAAGAGGAGTCATTAGTTGTTGCACCAGGCAGAAAAAGCCAGCTTCTAAGTGAGGCAATTGGGCTGGGTCTAGGTCTCCCATCTTGTCCCCAGGTGGGTGTGGCTGATGCTGACCCCACCAGGTGAGGGCTTGAGGGGGCCCTCTTTTGGCATTGTGACTCTCCCTAAGAAGTGGCTGGCACAGTGGAGGCTAGACCCCTCCCTTTCTCCTGGATGCTCATGGAACTTTCCACGTCCACAAGTGCAGCCGTGCAGTTTGTGAGCCGCAGCTCTCCCTCCAGGGTGGAGCAAGCACTTTGGAGGAGGGTGGCCCTATTGTCCAGGAGGTTTCTTTGGCCACAAAAGCCCTGCTGAAGTCTCCACATCCTTGAAACAAAACTAAGACTAGAACTTTCATAAGAGAACAAGGCCTGCTCTGTGTGGCTGCAGCAGCTGAAACTTTAGCAGCCGTGGCTGAGACAGCAACCCCACTGCTAACTTATTCTGGCAACAAAGACGCCCCCTTTTCTGTTAACCTTTTGCTTCCTTTGACTTCCTTGACAAAGGGTTAGAGATTGGAAGCAGGTAGAACTGAGAGGTGTGGTTGGGATGGGGGTGGCAGCCAGGAGTCTTGAGCAGGTTTCGGGTGCATTAGAAATAGAGGGAGTTTGTTCAGCTTTTTATAGAAGGTTTCCTCATTTGCCTGGTGGCAGGTGATGATGCTGGTTTTAAGTATCAGATCTAGCTTACAAACAAGTCCTGATGGGAGGAGAGCTGAGCTCTGAAGGCCACACCTCTTCGAAAGGATGTCTGCAGGCATTGTTGGCAGTCTGGGATTTGGGGACTTTTGGAAGGAAGGGGCCTTACATACCCCTAGATTTCCAGAGCATGACTCATTTAACCTCACACCAAGCCTGTGTGTGAGTTACATGTTATTTCCATTCTTCAGATAAGGCAACGAAGGCTCAAAATGTATTCGAGCTTGAAGTCAGAAAAATTCTGTTTCATTCACATATTTAACAAAACTCAAAATTGCACAGCGTGGGCAAGGTATGGGGGATAAAGTGGAGAACACACAGAGTCCCATCCTCAAGTGGCTTACAGTGTTGGGATTGGGTCTGTCATGCCTTGTTGTGTGGCCTTGGGAAAGTCACAAACCTTTTTTTTTTTTATAAGCTTCAGCTTTAAGACCTGTGAAAAAATGGGATTATAAACCTTTACTCAAACGACTGCCATAAAGATAAAGTTGAATTAAATGAGACAGTATGTGTCATATCTCCAGAGTCTAGCATAGAGTAGACACTCTGGAAATTTGGCCTTGATGACTATCGGTGATGAGCCGACTGGGGGTCCAGGTGACCTAGTATTCCCAGTGGGCCTGCATTATATGGGAGGAGCCAAATCAGAGCTGGGAAATCTCCTGGAGCTGCATTCATCCTGAAACTGGGGAAATATCCAGGGACCACATAACCCAAAATTGAGCTCCCGCCCAAACAAGGAGTAGCTTTTGCTAAAGACTTCTATTTTTAAGGTGGGGTGTAAATTTGAGTGACTCTCATTCATTCAACGTATATTTATTAGCACCTGCCATGGGGTATAATGTTGCTATGTATGCACAGTCCAGTATGGGAGACAAGCATCAGGCTGCTATGATGCGTGCACTGACAAGGGTTCCCTGGGATAACATAGGAGGCACCTGGTCCAGCCTTGATGTGGTGGATGCTGCTCCCTCTCCATTCTGTACCCTCATCCCAGGTAGTCAGTCACCTGCAAAGGCTCCTTCCTGCAGCGTGGATCTGAGCTTGTCCTCTATTCACTATTGCCATAGTCCGGTCCACGGCCCCACTGAGTGACTACAGTCACCTGCCCATGGGTTGCTCTGTCCCCAGCATCTCCCTTCCCCATCGAATGCATCCGGCCATGCTTCCTGAACTCAAAGGTCTCAACACCTCACTTTTTTCTTTTCTTTTAGTGAAGCCTATCGATTCATTCACTTTCTCATTCATTCATTCATTCAACAAATATTTATTGAGCATATACCCTGTACCAGACACTGTTTAGGCACTGGGTCTCACCAGTGAATAAGCTGGCCAAGATCCAGTTCTCATATATTTCCAGTTGGGGGTGAGGGGAACAGAATTTATTTTTAAATAAACTAGATCTTTTCTTTTCTTTTCTTTTATACTTTAAGTTCTGGGGTACATGTGCAGAGTCTGCAGGTTTGTTACATAGGTATGCACATGCCATGGTGGTTTGCTGCATCCATCACCCCGTCATCTACATTAGGTATTTCTCCTGTGCTATCCCTCCCCTAGACCCCTACCCCCCAACAGGCCCCAGTGTGTGATGTTCCCCTCCCTGTGTCCATTTGTTTTCATTGTTCAACACTCACTTATGAGTGAGAACATGTGGTGTTTGATTTTCTGTTCCTGTGTTAGTTTGCTGAGTATGATGGCTTCCAGCTTCATCCATGTCCTTGCAAAAGACATGAACTCATCCTTTTTTATGGCTGAATAGTATTCCATGGTGTATATGTGCCACACTTTCTTTATCTAGGCTATCATTGATGGACATTTGGGTTGGTTCCAAGTCTTTGCTGTGGGTGAACAGTGCCACAGTAAACATACATGTGCATGTGTCTGTATATTGGAATGCTTTATACTCCTCTGGGTATATAGCCAGTAGTGGGATTGCTGGGTCAGATGGTGTTTCTGGTTCTAGATCTTGAGGAATCGCCACGCTGTCTTCCACAATGGTTGAACCAATTTACACTCCCACCAACAACACCTCCCTTCTTTGCTCAAAATCTTCACAGGCTCCACTTATATGCAGGAGGCCTCTATAGTGGAGCCCAGTCTTCTAGTTTCCAAACTGACCTCCCACTTGTCCCCCGCATTCATCCCCTGCACTCCATCCTCTTGACTTCAGTGAAACCGGTTGCCACTTCACATGCAGACTTGCACTGCTCACTTTCCTAACGTCCTCCCCACCTCCCCCATGGAGCCCCAGCCCCACTTCTAGCACCAGGAAGACCATAATTATATAGCCTCTTTAAAAAATCAGTCTTACTCTAATCATCAACTCAGTTTCTCACTATTGAGAGTAATGGCTTAAGGAATGGCACTTCCCAGCCTGTGGTTACCTGCTTAGCAATCGTTAATTCCCATGTGTTTATAAAGTGCTCATCGCAGACACTCAGACCTCAACTCACTCAGGACAGAGGACAGGGTGGTGTCATCATTATCATTCCCATTTTACAGGTGAGGAAATAGTATCAAAGGAGTAAGGTGACAAATGACCCAGCTGAAATGTAGATTGAAGACCTGTGTGTTCACATCCCATGTCCCTCCCCTCCCTACCAACACATATGCAATTTTAAGATCAAATGAGTTATTTTTTATTGAGGAGATTCATGTGACTAATACATATTTGTTGAACAAAGTGGTGGAGGAAACTTCCAGTCAGCACGGCCAATGTCCTGGGAGATGCCAGGGTGGCAGCTAGCCAGACTCAGCCTGCCTTCACCTGCCCAGAGACCCACCTCACATGCTATGCCCTGCAGTTAAACTCAGGGAATTGTACCATCAGGCCAGCGATTATAGGGAGCTGCAGGGAACCCCAGACACCATCCCTGGCTTCAAGGAGCAATTTAGTGTATCTGCCAGATTTGCAAAACACTTAAGCTAAAAGTTAAGGTACAATGATATAGACAGATATTCACAAGAGCTACGGGAATACAGAGGTTATCATCAGAGTGAATGGGGACAGAATCAAAAGGTGCTCTGTGGAGGCATTGGGATTTGAGAGATCCTGAGAGAGGGAGCCCTGGATTCATGGAAGGGGAACAGAATGAGCAAAGGAAAGAACAGGCTACTTTGGGGAGAGGACAGATGGAAATGGAGAAAGAAAGGGGAGGGGCATCTCATTCCAGAGAATTCCCTTGCTCTCCTACTTATCTGAATTCTTCTCTTTCTTTACTAACTGGGGCTGAGGCCTATTTGATACTATAGCTTCAGATTTAAGAGATGCATCTTTTATTAAGTTCCATGCTCTTCATTTTATTATTAGACAAATTGAAAATTCATAATTTTTTTAAACAGAAGACACTAAATTATGCCAAATGTACGTGATCTATGATAGATCTTTAATTCGAAAAATAAAATTCCCTTGCTACTGTTGTAAACCAACCTAACACTGCCATGAGCTCTCTTGGCAGCCACTAAAAAGGCAAGTGAAGCCAGCAGCCAGCTTCTTCCGCACTCTTTTTGGGTGGGCAGTTGTTTACTGCTGGAGCCTGGACTGCCTGGTGCCCGGCATGGGGCTCCCTGGCACTGGGAACACGACCCACCCCTTGAGAGGAGTCAGTGTGGCTAGGTGCAGACCGGAAGGAGCTGTCCGGAGAGAGACTCATCCAGCAGTGTGTGGAGAGGAAAGCCACTCTGAGTGCCAGAGTGACCGTTGTCATGGGGCTCACAGCCCCCACAAAGCCCTGGAAGGAGCTATTGAGATTTAATTGTGCAAACCCACGTGGCTGATGGGAAGGACACGGGAGGGGTCTAGGGGCCTTCTTTTTCCTTTCTTCTCTTTCTTTTCTCTTTTTTCTTTTTTTTTCCTCTGACTGATGGAATAAAAAGAAACGATGCGTCTGTCTGCTACAGCCTGGGGACTTTCTTAGGGTTCTCTGTGTGGTGTTATTTGAAAAAAGACAAAACCCCCAAACAAAACACAGTTGTATTAACACAAAAGTCCAACTCCACGGTTGAAATCTCCCTTTCCATTCCCAGGGACGGGTTTCCCAAATGAACCCCAGCTCATCCGTGCAGACAATGGGGTCCCCAGGGAGCTGCACGTGATCAGACCAGTGAGTGAGGGGCCACAGGGTCAGCAGCCGGGTCTCTGTGACCTCCCCCAGCTCTGTGAATTAGAGATGTGAGTTTTCTATCTTCAGCCCCTATCTCCTGTGATCAAATGTGGTGCCAAATGCCCAAACGATCTAGGCATGGGGCATGTCCACGTTATCAGTCCCTGAAGTCACTTTGTTTTGTCTGCACCCCCAACGAGACTGTTCCCCTGGTACCCAGCACAGAGTGCACAAGCACACCTTGCTGAACAAATACATATGGGTGCATGTACAAGCTTACACTGCATTATCTCATGTAGTTTTAAAAGTTTTTGAAGATCTCTTTAAAAAGACATCCCTGGTCAGGTGCAGTGGCTCACGCCTGTAATCCCAGCACTTCAGGAGGCCGAGGCGGGCAGATCATGAGGTCAGGAGATTGAGACCATCCTGACCAACACAGTGAAACCCCATCTCTACTAAAATACAAAAATTAGCTGGACGTGGTGGTGCATGCCTGTAGTCCCAGCTACTTGGGAGGCTGAGGCAGGAGAATTGCTTGAACCCAGGAGGCAGAGGTTGCAGTGAGCCGCGATCGCGCCACTGCACTCCAGCCTGGGGGACAGAGTGAGACTCTGTCTCAAAAAAAAAAAAAATAAACAAATAAATCCGTCAGTTGCTGGAACCTGGAAAAGAGGTAGAACCTGGCACCAGGGCCCGAAATAGGTGCTTTCACAGGAATCTGGGGGGTGCTCCAGGCCAAAGCTCTGGCTGAATTAAAGGAAAGTTGCAGGAGTTCATACCTAAGTGATTGTATTAACCAGGTAACTGAACGCAGCTGAATTTTGGGGTCATAAGCACACACCCTAAGGCTGTCAGAGAAAAACTGCGGATTTTCTTGGTTTTGATGCTGGGAGTTCTCTGTAAGCAGAGGCCATTTGGATAAAACTTCTGGTGTGCCCGCCTAGAGCTACTTCATCTAGGGCTACAGGAAGTCAAGGTGTGGGGTTTACAGAGTTACAGCACAGAGTGAAGACATGTCAAAGTTCCTCCAGTCCTTTATCTTACAGACACAGAAACGAAAGCCCTGAAGAAAGTCCTGCTTGGAAGAAGAAGAGATTGTAAACCTCGTTTCCTTCAGATTCTTAGCACAACCGGAGTTTATCTTGAAAGATTCCCTTCCCTGACTTCAGACTCAGGAAGTCCACTGTATAAATGTTTTCAGTTATAAAGTTTAGCTTGATGGGCCAATGCTTCTCTCATTCCCTGGCTTGCCCAGGGCTGTGGCCGCTTGAAAAAGCTCCAGAGAAGGCACAGGTCCCATCTGGGGTCCACGTCAGCCACAGCATCAGAGAAGGGCCTCAGTGGTCCCCCTTGGCTCAGGCTGAGGCTACATCCCCCACGTGACCTTCTGAACACCTTGGCAACAGCCACCTGCCAGCATAATCCTGGGGCGGAGACTTCAGAGGAGTCCAAATTAGCCAGGAGAAGATGTGCAGAGCAGCCTCAGTGCTCTCTCTTGGATGCCTGGGCTCAGGCCAGTGAAGCCAAGCTGAGGCACAACAGAGATTGTGCAGTTTCCTTCCCTCCCCTGCCTCTGTGTCTTACGACGCGGTTGCACGAGGTCACCATAATGGTGGTGGGCCGTGACCTTGCCTCCTTGATCTCACTGCCTCCCTGCCCTCTTCAAAGTGCAGTTTCACGGCTCTCCACCCGCTGTGTGGCCTCGTTTCGGCATCGTCGTCCCAGGCAGTCCCGACCATTCCTTTGCCCCCGCAGGCCTCTGTTGGCCCTTGAACAGAGTGACCGAATCGCAGTCGTCAGGAGGACATTCGCTTTACTCTGAGTCGGACTCTTAGAGCCAGCTTCGAGAACCTGGGGATTGCATGGGAAGCACAAGCCTCGTGTTTATATCTGCTGCTGCTTCTGCGTTGGGCTTCTCACAGTTTCTTATTCAATCCTGCTTGTCTTTTCCTTTCTCTTCCTGAAACAAGACTCTTCTTCTCCTATGGTAATGAAACATGGTAGCTATTTGAGTGGAGTAACAGAACTGGATCAAGAACAAAGACACCAGGGAATGAAGAAGCTGCTAAGGGATCAGTGGAAGCAGAAAGGGCATTCCATGAGCGGTGGGAGACCTTGGGGTAAGCCCACTGCTGCCACCATGGAGCTGTGTGGCCTTAGGCAAGCTGCTTTCCCCACTCTCCTTGCCTCAGTTTCTACATCTGTAAAATGGAATGAAATAGGCCTACTATATGCGTTCGTTGTAAGATAGGATAAAATAATGACTGTCACAGAGCTTTACATAATCACGTGACCCAGATCTGCAGAATTCCAGCAGCCCACAGAAATTTCTCTGGCAGAAGCAATGCTAACATACAAGTATTTCTCACAAGCATGCTCTTCATGCTAATGAGTGGTTACATAATACTATTCCAAACCTCTCCAGGTATAGTGGCTGCGCAGAGGAAATATGATATCCCCCTGTGGCTGGGTAGGGAGCAGGTGCAGGAGGTGGGCCTGGGCCGTCGTCTGAGGATAACAAAAGAGACACTAAGTCAGACTCTTGGAGTTTCATGAAAGAGAGGATTATTTGAGATTGCCTTGATTTGCCTGCATCTTGTTTTGTATAGGAAATCCTTGGCCAACTCTTGAGAATTTAGGGAAATTTTTAAATGGCAGATTCAAGACTTCTCATCAATTCTGGATCCTGAACTTCATTCAAAAAATGATCCAAACCACTGTTGGAGGCTAGTTTTTCCCTTGGTCAAGCTCTAGGACTGACCATCTCTGAGAATAAATAAATTAGCAGGTAGCTAAGTGATTGAATCAGCAGAAATCTCTGCACCTAGACCTTCCTGTTACCTACCAGCCTGTCCTGCTGCCTAAAATAGCACCATGAGAGGGCAATTCATCTAGTTCCTCTTGGAAGCCAGTCAGCCACAGGGGATGGCTGGTATCTGTTATTAGTCACTGTGGGATCTCAAAGCTAAGTGGAGTAAATCTTGTTTTTTTAACGCATGCATTGTTCTGCAGCTTGATCTGTTTCATTTAATATATCTTGGATATTTTTCATTTCAGTGTGTGTAGACCTCCCATGTGTATTTTTGTTGCTGCATAGAGGAGGAAGGACCACCGAATAATAAGAGTTATTCAGCAACAGAATAGCAGCCTTGGAAGAAAGTGAGCTTTCCATCACTCAAAGTGGCCAAACAGATACTGACCACACAGTGGGCATGAGGAGGATTCCTGCATTGGATGAGAGGGTTATAGTCACAAGAATAAGTAGTTGATGCTTACTGAACAATTAGTATGTCTCAAGGATCACTCCACATACTCTACGTGGGTTATCTCCTATGATACTCACAGAACTCTGTGAAGTAGGTATCATTATTATTTCCACTGACACAGATGAGAAAATGAAGGCTCAGGAAGTTAAGAAACAGTCAACGGTCACGAATCTAGTAAGAGGCAGAGCCTGGGTTCAAACCTGGGGAGGACACTTCCAGGGTTCAGGCTCTCAACCTTCATGTTACAACACCACCTGCCTCTCCAAGCAAGCATCCTTCCATCTTCGGGGCTCCGTGGTACCCCATTTTGCCAAGAACGGCTGTCATTGGTGTTCCTGTCAAGTTGGACCCGACTGGCTGGCACCTTCCCTTGCTCAGCCATAGAGTAAGGCTAACAAAAGAAGCATATCATTGAAGGGCGGTAGGCTTCCCCTGGAGGAAGGAGAAAGTTGGAATATCACCTCAGGGACATGCTAGCCTAGGAAGGTCGGGGGCTGCTTTTGGGGCATGCCTTCTAGCCAACATCTGGTGCCCAGTCCTCGGGGCAACAGAGACTCCCAGGAACCTTCATAATCCTCCAGGAGCCACACCAGCCGCTCCTTGTGTATTCTGACTTGGTACTCCATCCGGTTTGTCTGTACATGATCTAGCCTCAGGCTTGGAAAAAGATGAAACCATTCGGGGTCTGGCATGTTTTGTCTTGGTGGCTTACTGCCCGGAAGTCAGCCAGTGCCAGGACTCCTGGCCTGCTGAGAATTGACTCCCCCAAGACCAGCTTACCTTCAGTAGCTCCACAGGAACTGATTCCTGCTGCTTGGATTGCCTCAGAAAGGCTCACAGATCCCTTTTACGGAAAGGATAGAAGAGGTAGAAAACAAATTCCTGGGCAGATTCCTCAGGCTGAGAACAGGCCAACGAGGTGCCACTTACTGAACACCTACTACGAGCCAAGACCTTGACAAAATGTGACTTCTACTCTCGCTTGTGGGGCTGCTACTGCTTATACCAGGCGACACAGTGGCACAGGTGGGTCAGCCTCTGGGCTCGCAGGAAATACATCAGGCCAGTGCGGTGGTTTCACAGGAGCCAGACGGCCCATGTCTCAATTCTAGTTGTTCTACCTCCTGACACCGTGACCTTGGGCTGTTTACTAAACCCTCTTGTGCCACACCTTTTTTCATGTATAAAATGCACGGGGGTGGGGGGATAAGAATACTCTTTTTCAAACAGTAAATGGAATAAGACATTAAGCACTTAGCGTAGTATCTAGCACTTAATAAACATTATCCTCTATTATTATTAGCGTCTCATTTGTGTTCACAATCATTTGCTAGGTCAGTATTATTGTCACCCCCATTTTATAGATGAAAGAAGTAAGGCACAGGGAGATCTAGTAAATTGCCCCAAATTAGACACCTAATAAATGACTGAGCCAGAATTTAAGCCCAGGTTTTTCTGACTCTGAAACCCTCACTCCTACCTTCAACTGAACTGCCTCCAAGGAATCCTGGAGCATAACATAAACATTCAGGTGTTCCTTACATTGTTTCTAGTCACGGATGTTATATGGAAATGCCAAATATTCCCACTTACAGAAACAGGCTGCTTATCTGAAGAAATTGCTTATATTGATCAAAAGGTCAAGGGCCTTCCATAAAAAATTTCAATAATAAACTTTTCAAAGATGTGAATGTTGGCAGATGCGAATTGAGATGTAGCATAGTTTTCTGGAGAGACGCTTGGGCCGTGTCAGGAAACCCCCATTTCCTTCCTGGCCTGTCACTAATTTGCCTTGTGACCCAGTACGTTATTAGCCTTCTCCAGGATCACTTTTCTTATTTGTGAGGCTGAGATTCAGGGCTCTTCAAGACGTTTTCTGACTCAATGAACTTTTTCATTCATTCATGCAATAGGTTTTATTGACCACCTACTATGTGCCAGGAACTATTTTAGCAGCTGCAAATGCAACAGCAAACAGCAATGTGGATGTAGATGTGGCCTTTGACTTCATGGAGCTTGGAGGGAGATTGAGGGAAGGAAGCTGATAAGGACCACGAAGTGGCAAAGGTCTTGAAAGCATGGGGCTGTAGCGCCCAAGAGGAAGGCTCCTCACCCAGCTTGAGAAGCCAGGCAAGTGCTTCTGGAAGAGGGGACATTTCTGCTGAGAACCATCCAATGTGGAGGGGAGCGAGGAGAGAGGGTGCCAACAGGAGGGCACGTGTGTGTGGATTTGTGGACATGGCACATTTGAAGAACTAAGTATAGTATGGCTGTGTCTCTGAGGGTGATGGGAGCAAGAGCTAGCCAAGAGGAAGCTGGAGAGGCAGGCAGTGTTCCGACTCCATGAGAGACATGGTCAACCTGGTTCATAATTTCGATTTCATCTTTAAATTGCTCTGGAGCATCCCAAGGATTTTAGGAAGATCCTCCTGGCTCCATAGTGGAGACCATAGCAAAGGTGGTAAGAAGGGAAGCAGGCCAACCTGTAATGTAGCATTCGTGGCAGACTCCATGACAGAGATGGTGCCCCTGGTGTGGGGTGCAGGCCCCGGAGAAGGAAGATGAGACACTGGGGCAGTTTAGCAGGTGGAACAGGCAGGGCTTGGTCTGGTGGCTCACGTAGCAGAGGGTCAGTAGGACCACAGGAGCGGGGCTGGGCACTGTATAGGGTATAGGCCCTCATCTATGGCCTGGCCACCCACAGGGCACTGAGTACTCGACACATAACACTCTCCTGGGGGATTGGCCCTCTCCATGGCATCACAGGCTCTTGCTGTGCTCATAGCTCAAAGCCCAGACTCTTGTTCAACTCCTGAGCTTCACATCCATCCATCCATCCATCTGGTCGCCAACTGGTCATCCCGTCTTGGCCATCTCTGAGCACTGCCATCTTCAGAAGGAAATCATTCATCTCTCCCACCCTTACTGTCCCTCTCTTGCTTTGGGGACCCCAATTTTGCAAACAGCACCATTCTCCATCCAGCCTACTTTCAAAGACAGGCTGCCCACAGCCACAGGGAGCAGTGTGTGCCCTCTGCAAAATCAGCATGCACCCCTACAACTTTGGGAATAGCTCAGCAGGCTGTTGCAAGGGGCGGGAGTGAGAGAGCAATTATCGGCCTTCAAGACTCCTCCTGCGCTGTTGGCAGGAATGTTTCTTTCCTGGGTGTCAATACAAGCCCAGGGTCATTTTTCAGCATTTGCCAATGGCTGTAATTGCATAGGCCTGAGTGGCTCTCCAGAGAATTCCTGCCGTTTCCCATTCTCTCCTCCTGGACGGTGCTCTATAGATGCACCCCAGGCCATGGATCATGTTTTTCACATAACCTGTTAATTACTAAATAAAACAACCCAGCTTTCAACCTGATTAGCCCAGATTAATGGCCAGCAGCCGGTTTCACAGGCCTGCACAATTTATCATTGAAAAGAACTGTGTCTTTAATGATTTAGCTACCTGGCCTGGCAGGGCTTACTTCAGGCCACAGACCTCCTGGAGGAGTTAATTGCTGTTCCTCGTTTCTGACCTGGAAAGGCCCAGGTGACAGTTCCCATTAGCCAGGCTTGGCCTGCCTGATGACAAAAGATGGCAGGAAGCCCTCCCCTCCCACTTTGTTTAGAAGATACAAGGAGGTCAAGCATCCCAGCCCCACCACCCAGCTGCCAGCTGAAACAGGTCGAATCGACCTGGGAATTTATGTTTTCTTCCTCCTCCTCTCCTACACTTTATTTTTTCCTTCTTGCATATGTTGAAAGAGTGAATCATTTTTGTCTTTATTAGATTTCACCAGGAATTCTAGCACCTTTCATAGAAATGAGAAGGAATCTATTTCCTCTGGTTATTTTCTGTTACATTTTAGCATAATTCGGCTCTTCTGTGAGGGAGATAGAGTGAGAACATTTCTTTAATTATTTATCATAGAAATATCCTTTGATGAATGGCCTCTTCAAATGTCAGAACCGGTCACAAGCATCTGATCCAAGTCTTGTCCTTTCCAGACAAGGATGCTGGGGCCGCAGGGAGAAGGAATGAAGTTATCCAAGGTAACAGTGAGTGAGTGGCAGTGCTGAGATTTACCAGGCCAGAACGCTTCCCAGCAGCCTGAGGGTACGCACAACTCCTTGTTTACTATTACGATCTACCACTTACTGAATATTTACCATGGTCTAGACTTTTGCTTTTTTTTGAGGTGGAATCTCACTCTGTTTCCCAGGCTGGAGTGCAATGGTGCGATCTCAGCTCACTGCAACCTCTGCCTCCCGGTTTCAAGCGATTCTTCTGCCCCAGCCTCCCAAATAGCTGGGATTACAGGCATGCACCACCCTACCCGGCTGATTTTGTATTTTTAGTAGAGACAGGATTTCACCATGTTGGTCAGGTTGGCCTTGAACTCATGACCTCAGCTGATCCATCCCCCTCAGCCTCCCAAAGTGCTGGGATTACTGGCGTGAGCCACCGTGGCCATCCTAGACATCTTTTTCTTTAACAGTCACAGACTCTGTGAGAGAGAAACTATCCCTGCTTTTCAGGTGAGGGGATTGAGCCATTGTTTTGCGCTGGAGCAGTGCTGTCTAATGGAACTTTCTGCAAGGATGGGAATGTCCTCTATCTGGGCCATCCCATATTGTAGCCATTAGTCCCATGTGGCTCTTGAGCATGTGAATTGTGGCTAAATGGCTACATTTTCAGATTGTTCATTACTGTTATATAGAATTGATTTTTTTCTTTCCTTTTCTTTCTTTCTTTTCTTTCTTTTTTTTTTTTTTTTAGACAGGGTCTTGCTGTGTCACCCAGACTGGAGGGCATGATCTTGGCTCACTGGAGCCTTGACTTCCCAGGCTCAGGTGATCCTCCCATCTCACCCTCCTGAGTAGCTGAGACTATAGGCACATGCCACCATACCTGGCTAATTTTTGTATTTTTTGTAGAGATGGGGTTTTGCCATGTTGCCCAGGTTGGTCTCAAACTCCTGTGCTCAAGTGATCTGTCCACCTTTGCCTTTGAAAGTGCTGGGACTATAGGCATGAACCACCATGGCTGGTCATTTTTTCTTTTCTTTTTAAAATTGCTTGTTATATGTTGATCTTGTTTATTATAAACTTGCTAAGTTCATGTATTATTATAGTTTAGTATAATCATTTTTTTATTTTTTATTTTTTATTTTTATTTTTGAGATAGGGTCTTGCTCTGCTGCCCAGGCTGGAGTACAGTGGTGTGATCTCAGCTCACTGCCACCTCTGCCTTGCAGGTTCAAGAGATTCTCCTGCCTTAACCTCCCAAGTAGCTGGGATTACAGGCACATGCCGTCATGTCCAGATAATTTTTGTATTTTTAGTAGAGACTAGGTTTCACTATGTTGCCCAGGCTGGTCTCGAACACCTGACCTAGGGTGATCTGCCTGCCTTGGCCTCCCAAAGTGCTGGGATTGCAGGTGTGAGCAACCATGTCCGGCCAAGTTTTTTTTTTTTTTAATTAATTGTTTATTTTTTGGAACAGTTTCAGATTTACAGAAAAAATGAACAAAAAGTAAAGATTTCCCATACCCCTACTCCAGCCTCCCCGGTCTTAGTAACATCTTACATAGTGTGGAACAGTGTTACAATTGATGAACTATATTGACACATCATGATTAGCTAAAGTTCCTAGTTTAGAGCTCACTCTTGGTGTTGTCAGCTCTATGAGTTTGAAAAATACACACTGTTGGGAAACGGGGTACGGCCGGAAAGGCGGCCGCCCCCTCACCCGTCACGCAACGCACGTTCCTGGGTAACCTGGCGCTAAACCATTCGTAGACGACCTGCTTCTGGGTCGGGGTTTCGTACGTAGCAGAGCAGTTCCCTCGCTGCGATCTATTGAAAGTTAGCCCTCAACACAAGGGTTTGTAAAAAAAAAAAAAAAAAAAAAAAAAAAATGCACACTGTATCCATCATTACAGTATGGTACAGAATAGTCTTGCTGCCCTAAAAATCTTCTGTGTTCTGCTTGTCCCTCCTTCCCTCTTCCAAATCCCAGGCCACCACTGATCTTTTCACTGTCTCTATAGCTTTGCCTTTTCCAGAATGTCATATAGGTAGGATCATACAATATGCAGCCTTTTCTGACTGGCTTTATACAACTAGCACTACTCATCAGAAGTTCCATCGTATCTTTTTGTGGCTTAATAGCTCACTTATTTTTATCACTAAATAATAGCATTGCATTGTTTTGATGTATCACAGTTTACTTGTTCATTCACCTATTGAAGGACATCCTGGTTGCTTCCAAGTGTAGGCAATTATGAATAAGGTTTCTATAAACATTGATGTGCAGGCTTTTATGTGAACATAAGTTTTCAACTCATTTGAATTCAAGAAATGCAATTGCTGGATGGTAGGATAAAATTATATTTAGCTGTGTAAAAACTGTCATATTGTCTTACAAAGTGGCTGTACCATTTTGTACTACTGCCAGTAATTAGTGACAGCTCCTGCTGTTCCACAGGCTCGCCAGGGTTTGGTGTTGTGAGTATTTTGGATGTTTGTTATTCTAATAGGTGGGGGATGGTGTTCCTTTTTTAAAATTTGCAATTCTCTAATGATGTATGATGTTGAACATCTTTTCATATGGTTTTTTGACATCTGTATGTCTTCTTTGGTGAGGTGTCTATTCAGGTCATTTGCCCATTTTTTAATCTGGCTGTTTATTTTCTTATTGTTGAGCTTTAAGGATTCTTTGTATGTTTTGGAAAACAGTTATCAGATGTGGTTTCTGTAAATATTTTTTCCCCTGTCTGTGGATTTTTTTCCCCTCATTTTCTTGATGTCTTTTACAAAGCAGAAATTTCTAATTGAACAAAGTCTACCTTAGCAATTATTTCTTTCATGCGTTGTGGTGTCAAAAAAGTTATCACCAAATCCAGGATTGTCTAGATTTTCTCCTGTGTTATCTTCCAGGAGCTTTATAGTTTCGCATCTTACATTTAGATCTGTAATTCATTTTGCATCAATTTTTGTAAAAGATGTAAACTCTGTGCCTAGAATCATTTTTTTTAACATGTGAATGTCCAGTTGTTCCAGCACCATTTTTTGAAAAGACTGTATTTTCTCCATTGTATTGTCTTTGTTCCTTTGTCAAAAGATTAGTTGACAACATTTATGAAGGCCTATTTCTTTTCTTTTTTTTTTTTTTTTTAAAGACAGGGACATGCTATGTTGTCCAGACTGGAGTGTAGTGGCTCTTCACAGGTGTGACTCCACTACTGAGCAGCAAAGGAGTTTTGATTTGCTGTTTCTGACCTGAGCCAGTTCACCCCTCCTTAGGCAACCTGGAGGTCACCATGTTGATGCTGAACTTAGTATGGACACCCAGTTGGTATAGTGCACTACAACCCAGAACTCTGGGCCTCAAGTGATCTATGAAGATCTATTTATGGGCTCTCTATTCTGCTCCATTGATCTATTTGTCTATTCTTCTATTCTTTTGCCGATGCCACACAGTCTTTATTACTGTAGCTCTGTGCTAAGCCTTGAAGTTGGGCAGTCAGTGCTCTGACTTTGTCCTCCTTCAATATTGTTGGGAAGAACTGACATCTTACAATATCGAGTCTGCCTATCCATGAATGTAAAATATCTCTCCATCTATTTAATCGGAGTGTCATAGTTTTCCTTTTGTATATCTTTATACATGTTGTTAGATTTATACCTAACTACTTCATTTGAGGTGTGCTAATATTATATAAATGTATTATATTTTTAACTTCAAGTTCCAATTCACAGGTGCCATTCCACTACTTTATTGTTGGTATGTAGGAATGTGTTCACTTTTTTTTTTTTTTTTGAGATGGAGTCTTGCTTTTGTCACCCGGACTGGAGTGCAGTGGCATGATCTTGGGTCACTGCAACCTCTGCCTCCCAGGTTCAAGTGATTCTCCTGCCTCAACCTCCCGAAGTAATGAAGATTACAGGCACCCGCCATCATGCCTGGCTAATTTTTGCATTTTTAGTAGAGATGAATTTTCACTCTGTTGGCCAGGCTGGTCTTGAACTCCTGACCTCAGGTGATCTGCCCACCTTGGCCTCCCAAAGTGCTAGGATTACAGGTGTGAGCCACCACGCCTGGCCATGATTTACCTTTATATATTAAGATTGTATCCCTCAACTTCACTATAACTGCTTATTAGTTCTAGGAGGTGTTTTTGTTTTGTCAGTCCTCTTAGATTTTCTACATAGACAATCATGTAATTTGTAAATGAAGACAGTTTTATTTCTTCCTTCCTAATCTATATACCTTTTATTTAAAATAAACATTTATTTTCTAATGGTACTCCATGAATTTTTTTTGTCTATTTCTACTTCTTTTCTTCCTTCCTTTTTTAAAGGCCTAAATTTTAATAGGACTTTAAAGGATAAATGGCAAGAAAAAAAAAAGACCCTTAACTTCTAACATTTATTTTCAAATTTTTAAATGCATTATTTTTCAAATTTTTAAATGCACTGCACTTAAATGGTTAAAGTAACACAAATTTATATGCAAACTTAATAATTAGGAAGTAATGAGAAAATTCTTATTCTAAGTAAAACTCATTCTTTCTTGCAGCTCAGAACTTTCTGGCAGTTTTGTTTTCTTTCTCTGAAGTACTTCTTTTTAGAAATTCCTTTAGTAAGACTCTGTTGATGGCAAAATTTGTTTTTTTTTAATTTGTTTTAATTTGTCAGCAAATATCTTTATTTTATTCTTTTTCTTCAGTGATAATTGGGTTTATAAGTCTTGATTGAGAATTATTTTTCTTTTGCACTTTATTTTTCTATGTTTTTGAAAACTAGCTGGGCACAGTGGCACACGCCTGTAGCCCCAGCGTTTTGAGAGGCTGAGACAGGAGGATTACTTGAGCCCAGAAGTTTAAGGCTGTAGTTTGTTATAATTATGTCTGTGAATAGCCACTGCACTCCAGCCTGGACAACTTAGCAAGACCTCATCTCTTAAAAAAAAAAAAAAAAAATCTGTGTGTATGTATATATTTCAGCTCTATCTTCCAGTTCACAAATTCTTTCTTCAACTGTGCCTAATTTCATGTTTAATGTCCATTTAGGTATTTCCTCATCTGCTTAGTTTTAATTATAATAATTATATTTTCTCGTGTTTACAATTCTTTCCAGTTGTTTTCTACAAATGCCTGGGCCTTTTTGAGATTATTTTGTTCCTTGCTCATGTATTTTGAATCCCTCTTTTATTTCTGAAAACATTTATTTTGACTTCCTTAAAACACACTTTTAATTCTGTGTTCCATAGTTCATATACATATGAAGTCACTGGGAATTTAATTCCGCTCTGTGTTTTTCTTCTGATTCTTGTTTACAGTGGCTGGGTTTTTCATGTGTTTACAAATTTTGACTGTGAGCCCTTGTTCAGCTAGGTTTATCTGTGGGAACCCATGGGATCTGGGTTTTGAGTGCATCCCCACAGAGAGAATATGCATTTGCTCCTGCCAGGTGGCCTTGTTGTGCTATAATGCCGGACTTTTTGTTTTTTTTTTTTAATTTTACTTTAAGTTCTGGGATACATGTGCAGAATGTGCAGGTTACATAGGTATGCATATGTCATGGTGGTTTGCTGCAGCTATCAAGCTGTCATCTAGGTTTTAAGCCCCACATGCATTAGGCATTTGTCCTAATGCTCTCCCTCCACTTTCTGCCCAGCCCCGACAGGCCCTGGTGTGTGATGTTCTCCTCCCTGTGTCCATGTGTTCTTATTGTTCAACTCCCACTTATGTGGTGTTTGATTTTCTGTTTCTGTGTTAGTTTGCTGATAGCGATGGTTTCCAGCTTCATCCATGTCCCGGCAAAAGACATGAAGTCATTCTTTTTTAATAGCTGCATAGTTTCCCTGGTGTATATGTGCCACATTTTCTTTATCCAGTCTATCATTGAAGGGCATTTGGGTTGGTTCCAAGACTTGGCTATTGTAACTAGTGCTGCAATAAACATACGTATGCTTGTGTCTTTAGAGTAGAATGGTTTATAATCCTTTGAGTATATATATCCAGTAATGGGATTCTGGGTCAAATGGTATTTCTGGTTATAGATCCTTGAGGAATCGCCACACTGTCTTCCACAATGGTTGAACTAATTTACACTCCCACCAACAGTGTAAAAGCGTTCCTATTTCTCCACATCCTCTCCAGCATCTGTTGTTTCCTGACATTTTAATAATCGCCATTCTAACTGGCATGAGATGGTATCTCATGGTTTTGATTTGCATTTCTCTAATGACCAGTGATGATGAGCTTTAAAAAATATGTTTGTTGGCCGCATAAATGCCTCCTTTGAGAAGTGTCTGTTTATATCCTTTGCCTACTTTTTGATGGGATTGTTTGTTCTTTTCTTGTAAATTTGTTTAAGTTCCTTGTAGATCCTGGATATTAGACCTCTGTCAGATGGCTAGCATGCAAAATTTTTCACTGATTCTGGAGGTTGCCTGTTCACTCTGATGATAGTTTCTTTTGTTGTGCAGAAGCTCTTTAGTTTGATTAGATCCCATTTGTCAATATTGGGTTTTGTTGAAATTGCTTTTGGTGTTTTAGTCATGAAGTCTTTGCTCATGATTATGTCCTGAATGGTATTGCCTAGGTTTTCTTCTAGCGGTTTTTTGGTTCTGGGTTTTACATTTAAGTCTTTAATCCATATTTAATTAATTTTTGTATAAGGTGTAAGGAAGGGGTCCAGTGTCAGTTTTCTGCATATGGCTAGCCAGTTATCCCAGCACCATTTATTAAATAAGGAATCCTTTTTCCATTGCCTGTTTTACTCAGGTTTGTCAAAGATCAGATGGTTGTAGATATGTGGTGCTATTTCTGAGGTTTTTGTTCTGTTCCATTGGTCTATTTATCTGTTTTGGTACCAGTACCATTCTGTTTTGATTACTGTAGCCTTGTAGTATAGTTTGAAGTCAGATAGCATGACGTCTCCAGCTTTGTTCTTTTTGCTTAGGATTGTCTTGGCTATACAAGCTCGGTTTTGGTTCCACATGAAAATTTTTTTTTTTTTTTTTGAGACGGAGTTTCACTCTTGTTACCCAGGCTGGAGTGCAATGGTGCAATCTCAGCTCACCGCAACCTCTGCCTCCTGGGTTCAGGCAATTCTCCTGCCTCAGCCTCCTGAGTAGCTGGGATTACAGGCATGTGCCACCATGCCCAGCTAATTTTTTGTATTAGTAGAGACGGGGTTTCACCATGTTGACCAGGATGGTCTTGATCTCTTGACCTCGTGATCCACCCACCTCAGCCTCCCCCATATGAAATTTAAAGTTGTTTCTACTAATTCTGCAAAGAAAGTCAATGGTAGCTTGATGGGAGTAGCATTGAATCTGTAAATTACTTTGAGCAGTATGGTATGGCCATTTTAATGATATTGATTCTTTGTATTCATGGGCATGGAATTTTTTCCCATCTATTTGTGTCCTCTCTTATTTCCTTAAGCAGTGGTCTGTAGTTCTTCTTGAAGAGGTCCTTCATGTCCCTTGTAAGTTGTGTTCCTAGTTATTTTATTCCTTTGTAGCAATTGTGAATGGGAGTTCACTCATGATTTGGGTCTCTGCTTGTCTATTGTTGGTGCATAGGAATGCTTGTAATTTTTGCACATTGATTTTGTATCCTGAGATTTTGCTGAAATTGCTTATCAGCTTAAGGAGTTTTTGGGCTGAGATGCTGGGGTTTTCTAAATATACTATCATGTCATCTGCAAACAGAGACAATTTGACTTCCTCTCTTCCTATTTGAATTCCCTTTATTTCATTCTCTTGCCTGATTGCTCTGGCCAGAACTTCCAATACTATGTTGAATAGGAGTGGTGAGAGAGGGCATCCTTGTCTTGTGCTGGTTTTCAAAGGGAATGCTCCCAGCTTTTGCCCATTCAGTATGGTTTTGGCTGTGGGTTTGTCATAAATAGCTCTTATTATTTTGAGATATGTTCCATCAGTACCTGGTTTATTGAGAGTTTTTTAGCATGAAAGGATGTTGAATTTTATCAAAGGTCTTTCTGTATTTATTGAGATAATCATGTGTTTTTTGTCATTAGTTCTGTCTATGTGATGAATTACATTTATTGATTTGTGTATGTTGAACCAGCTTTGCATCCCAGGGATGAAGCTGACCTTGATCGTAGTGCATAAGCCTTTTGATGTGCTGCTGGATTCAGTTTGCCAGTATTTTATTGAGGACTTTCGCATCGGGGTTCATCAGGGATATTGGCCTGAAATTTTGTTGTTGTTGTTGTGTCTCTGCCAGATTTTGGTATTAGGATGATGCTGGCCTCATCCAATGAGTTAGGAAAGAGTCCTTCTTTTTCTATTATTTGGACTACTTTCGGAAGGAATGGTACCAGCTCCTCTTTATACCTCTGGTAGAATTCATCTGTGAATTCGTCTGGTCCTGGGCTTTATTTGGTTGGTATGGTATTAATTACTGCCTCCATTTCCGAACTTGTTATTGATCTGTTCAGGGATTCGACTTCTTCCTGGTTTAGTTTTGAGAGAGTGCATGTGAACGCCAGACCATTTTTAAGTTAACTCTTCTGCTGGGGGTTTCCAGCCAACATAAATGTGTGAATTTAATTCCTTGTGCAGATAAGTTTCATTTTCACCTTCCTTTACCAGTGGACAGTAGTCTTTTACTGAGACTGTAGCTCTTCCAGGCTTCTTACTTTATTTCGGGTTTCAATTCCAATTTTGCAGCTTACTCAGGCTGAGTATCTACTCTTCTGTTTCCTGCAGGACCATTAAAACTCCAGCTTGTTTCAGCAACTGGCAAATGCTTTCAGTATAGCGATAGCTTCAGCACCAACTGACTTTTCAATATGGCATCTGGTGACTTCGTTACTTTCAGGTCAGCTCAGCTCTGAATCTAAAAGCATGACTATTATATTTTATTTAGAATGTCTGTGTGTTTTATCTCAGAAGGGCTTCTCAGGCTCTCTGGTTATTTGCCAAAAATACCATAGCACAAGTTTCTTTCTAAACGTAGTCACTTTTTCACACATTGTTATATATCACCTTTATTTTGAAGGGATGGATTATGGGTATATTGAAAATGTCCATTAGGTAGCCTACTACTGGCAACTATCTATCAACAAAAGAATAGCAAAGTTATAATAATTTGTTGGGGGGGTGTTCTAAGAGAAAAATGTGTACCTAAGTGCCTTGCCATAAGATGACTTATGGACTCTTCACAGTTACTTGCCATCTGCCATTTAAAATAATTACTGAATCCAACCTAATTGGACAAATATGAACTACAATACCTTGTACTAAGCTCAGAATGATAGAGCAGAGGAAGGTTTCTCTGTCTACCTGTCTAAGTCATAGATATCTCACTGACATATCTTGGATTATGCCTGGGCATCATCAATTTTAATAAAATTTAAATTCTACATTTTGTAATCAAATCGAAATAAATTGAAGTTCTAATGTGTTATTTCCCTCACTCCAGTGGCTAATCTCGTCTTCCCTCTGGAGTGCAGTTACCAGTCCCCACAGTGGAAACACTTTTGGTTGCCACAGATTCGAGTAAATTACTTCTGGCATGTAGTGGGTGGAGGCCAGGAATTCTGGCTAAACATCCTACAATGCACAAAATTCCCCTCCATGGTTGAATCGTTTTGTCAAAGATGTTGAAAATGCTCAGTTTAGGAAGCACCAAATCAGACCCTGAGGAAGTATGGCAATTTCTTCCTTTCTTTTTTCCTTTTTTTTGAAACAGAGTCTTGCTCTGTCATCCAGGCTGGAGTGCAGTGGTGCAATTTCAGCTCACTGCAACCTCCGTCTCCTGGGTTCAAGCGATTCTCCCACCTCAGCCTCCTGAGTAGCTGGCACTACAGGCAAGCGCCACCATGCCCAGCTAATCTTTGTATTTTTAGTAGAGATGGGGTTTCAGCATGTTGGCCAGGATAGTCCCCATCTCTGGTCCTTTTGATCCACTCTCCTCACCCTTCCGCAGTGCTGGGATTACAGATGTGAGCCACCATGCCTGGAGAAGTGTGGCAATTTAAGGTTCTGGTTTCACTCCTCAGTGCGCCCTTCACAGTCCTCCTCCTGATTCAGGTATACCACGCTATGCTTCCTTCCCCAGTCATGAATATCCTATTCATGTCTTCACTTCTAGAGCTTAATACACTTCATGGACATGGTGTGTGAATTGTTTTCCAGCTGTAGTATTTCTAGCTGAATCTTTGTTTCAGAGCTAGATGGTGTCCACAGGTTTCAAGAGAAGGGCACTTTTCCTAATCATTTACTTTAGGCAGTTATTCAGATAACATCATCCTTCTAAACCAAAGAGACCAGGAGGAAAAGGGGAGGGGGCATTTACTTTTCCTATAAAGCAAACTCCAGGTGATTGCAATGCAGTATCTCATGTGATCACAGGCTCTGGTTCTAAGAGCAAATAAGGAGGTGGGATGGGAAGAGATGGAGTGGATAGTACAGGAATGGAATAAACACAGTAAGGTGTGTCTGTGTTGGGGGTAGATTTTGAAAGTCCCATATTTGGGCTGGGAAGACTCAGATAGCACCCCTGAACCTCTGTTCAGCTTGGATGAGTTGGTAAGCAAGGTCCAGGGCAGGCAGGCAGGCAGGAGGCCAAAGAAGGTGAAACACAGGGTTCCTAACTTCTCCCTAAAGGAGGCTTAGAGGATTGTGTGCTAGAAATTAGAGAGGGCTTTCTACCTGTCTCTGTTCAATCATGACACAAACTGATCCTTGAGGAAAGAGTCAGAGGTCAGTGAACCTGACAAAACCACCTCCCATTGCTGTGAGGCTGGCCCAGGACTCTGTACGCTGAGGGCCAGGTAACTCATTCCTCTCCATGTCTCCCCTCCTGACTTCACCCAGGCCTGAGCCCACCTTGCATCTAGAAGCTGTCTGGCCCATTAGTATCCTTCCACTTCACAGAAGGTTCAGACTAGGAGGCTCTTAGACATCATGTACTCCATCTTCGCCCTGTGTTTTAAACATGAAGAAACCAAGGGAATGATATAGCCCCTTGTTCCCATTCAAGACATCTTTCTCTCTCTCTCTCTCTCTCTCTTCCTTCTTTCTTTCTTTTTCAGATGGAGTTTGGCTCTTGTTGCCCAGGCTGGAGTGCAATGGCGCGATCTCGGCTCACTGCATCCTCTGCCTCCTGGGTTCAAGTGATTCTCTTGCCTCAGCCTCCCGAGTAGCTGGGATTACAGCTGATTTTGTATTTTTAGTAGAGTCGGGGTTTGTCCATGTTGGTCAGGCTGGTCTCGAACTCCCAACCTCAGGTGATCCACCAGCCTTGGCCTCCCAAAGTGCTGGGATTACAGGAGTGAGCCACCGCGCCCGGCAAGACATCTTATTTCTGAGGACAGTTCTCCTTGGCCTGAGGGGCTTGAGAGCAGGCACTAACCTTGACTTTAGGGACCCAAAAAAGGAAGTGAGCTGTGTCAGAAATGCGCCGGGGGCTCACCTTGGCAATGGGAGCAATTCAGCTTGTGCTAAAAGGAACATTAGTCCAGAGTGAAACCCAATTCTTAGCTTAAAAGAACAGATGCAGAAAGACTTCTTAAGCCTGGATCAATGTCTTTTCCCACAAGGAATGAGAAAATAAAAACAATGTTGAATCCTCTCACACTGCTAATAAAAAGGAGACAGGGTTGGGGTGAGAGCAGCCAGCGAGCACAGGAGGAGGCATTTTCCATTGAACTTTTTCTGCTTATGCAATAGATCTTCATTATCTACACTGTCCTGTGGCTCCACAGCTCCCCCAGGGAGATGCTTAATGACATAAACTGCTTAATAAGCGGTGACTGGTGCCCCCAAAGAGCTGATGGAAGAGGAAAGCAACCTGCTTCTATCTCCTAGTGTACTGCATTTCTTTCTCACAGCTGATTTCAGATACTGGCCAGAGGGAGAGAAAGGGCAGCTGGCTTCCCAACCAGGCCCCCAGCATTTGCCCTGTTGGAAGGCTGGCTTCAGGCAATACTGCCACTCACTTTCCCTCATGAGGGGAAACAGGGCCTCCATTCTGTCTGCTCTTAAGCATGAATTTCCTGTTTTGGTGCTGTCAGTCTTAGGCTCCATGCAGAAGTCTCATCAACTTTTTTTTTTTCCTTTTTTGAGACAATCTCACTCTGTCACCCAGGCTAAAGTGCAGTGGTGCAGTCTCAGCTCACTGCAGACTCTGTCTCCCGGGTTCAAGTGATTCTCTTGCTTCAGCTTCCCTTAGTAGCTGGGACTACAGGTGTGTGCCACCACGCCTGGCTAATTTTTGTATTTTTAGTAGAGTTGGGTTTTTTTTTTCTTAGTAGAGATGGGGTTTCACCATGTTGGCCAGGGTGGTCTCAAACTCCCGGCTTCAAGTGATCTACCTGCCTCAGCCTCCCAAAGTGCTGGATTACAGGCGTAAGCCACTGTGCCTGGCCATCATTCACTTGTATTTACCAAACATGTATTGCCAGGTAATTTTCTAGGTGCTTTACAGGTATTCATCTACATAGGCTGGGCACAGTGGCTCACACCTGTAATCCCAACACTTTGGAAGGCAAAGGCGAGAGGATTGCTTGAACCCAGAAGTTCAAGACCAGCCTAGGCAACAGAGCGAGACCCTGTCTCTACAAAACATACACAAATTACCTGGGCATGGTGGGTCACAACTGTAGTCTCAGCTGCTTGGGAGGCTGAGGTGGGGTAATGGCTTGAGCCTAGGAATTCAAGGCTACAGGGAGCTATATTCAGGCCACTACACTCCTGCCTGGGCAGCAGAGTGATGCCCTCTCTCCAAAAAGGGAAAAAACAATGTGTCACAGAGTTAAGTACTATTTCTAAGTTCATTTTAAAGATGAGGAAACTGAGGCACAGAGAGATTAAGTCTGCCCAGCCACAAGGAACATGGTGGCTTTCCTGTACTCCTAACGTCTGTTCTGGGCCAGGCCTGGCACTATGTTTTTCTCTGCTCTACCCTGGGCCCACCCTGCACATGCTCCTCTTTCTCCCGAGGGCCCTCCCAGGCTACTCCCCTCCCCTGGCTCTCCTTGCCACTCTCAGCCTGTATCTCAGGTTCTACTGACCTCCTCTCATGTACATTCTCGTCTACACATTTCCATCTAGTTCACTGTCCAAGATTTTCCTCCAAGATCAAAAATCAAGAGGAGACATGTCTCTCTCAAAGAAACAACCTGAAAAACTGTCAAGGATTATACACAGAGATATTGTTCTAATGTTGTTTATAACATTGGAAAATTGAGAACAGCATTAGTGTTCAATAATCGGGGATCTATTAACAAAATAGGGAATATCATGCAACCATTAAAAATACCTATTTCTGGAAGGTTTTAGTGAGGGAATATGTTGAGGGAGAAAGTGAGACTCACAGTAGATATAGCACAAGGGTGAGTGGAAGGGATGTGGGGGTCTATGGGCAATTTATCACTGACACTATCAAGAATTGCTGTCACTTGGTGATGTTAAAAAAGCAGACCACTTTAATTTGATTTTATTATTGTTTTAAAATTTGCTACAGACAATCCACCTCCTTGTACCCAGGGGCAACTGCTCTCATGATGCCTCCCTGCTTGGGATGTCACTGCTATGATTTTGTCCATCGAGTGCCATTTAATTGCACATTCAAAATCTTTCTTATAGAACTTCGATCACTGTGAAATTATTTCTCTGATTATTAAGAAAGTTGAACGGACATTCATGTGCTTATTGGCTATCAATATATCTTCTTTTGTGATTCAAAATAATTGCTTTTTTTTTCTTTTTAATGCTGAACTGTAGGAGTTCTGTATGTGTTCTGGATACCTGTATTGAAAGATACAAGAGTTTTGTTTCGTTTTGTTTGTTAGTTTTTGTAGGAAGGGCTTTAACTGCAAATTTGATTTTCTTAATAAATATAGGGCTATTCAGGTTATGTATTTCTTCTTGAGTGAGCTTTGGTAGTGAGCTTTTATCCTTGTATCTTTCAAAGTTCTTAGTGGGGCATTTTAACAAACTGTGGCTTGTTTTACACATTTAAAAAAATTTATGAGCCCAAAATTTTAATTTTCATAAAGTCCAATTCATTAATTTTTAAATTTAATGATTAGTGTTTTAATGTCCTCTTTAGAAATCTCTGCTTACACCAAAATGCCAAAAATAGTCTGCTTTTTTTTTTTTGGAGATGCTTTATACTTTCAACATTTAGTTTGAGATATAGGATTCATCTCAAATTAGTTTTTGTGGATTGTGTAAGATAAGACTTGTCATTCATATTTTTCTAGATGGTTGTGCAGTTATTCCAGCACTACTTATTGAAAAGACTTTTCATTTGCCATTGATTTGCCTTGGTGCCTTTATCAAACACTGATTATACATGCAAGATGCATCTGGATTCTATTCTGTTCTCTTGACCAGATAACTTTGTCTATCTAATAAACTTAGTAAAAAATTTTTATAGTAATCAAGCAATTTCATAGTAAGTCTTAAAATCAAACAGTATAAGTTCTTATTTTTCTTTTAAAAGATTGTTTTAAATAATGTAGGTTCTTTGAATTTTCATAAAAACTTTAGAATCAACTTTTCAATACTGACAAAAATCTCTATTGGAAATTGTATTAAAATAGTGCTGAGTCTAGAAATCAATTTTGTGGAATGGATATTGTAACCATATTGTCTTCTAATGCATGAATATGATAAAAATCTCCATTTGCTTACAGTCATCTTTAATTTCTCTCAACAATGCTTTAGATTTTTGATGTAGACATTATAAATGTCTTTGCTATTTTTTCCTGAGTGTTTTATATTTTATCCTATTATTAATGGAATTATTTTCATTATTTCATTTCCAATTGCTTGCTACTGGAATACAGAGATACAATTAACTTTGTATATTGACCTATAACCTTGCTAAATATATTTAATACACTTATTAGATCTAGTAGCTGTTTTTAAAACTATTCCTTATGGTTTTCTATATAAATAATCATACTATCTAAAAATAATGTCAATTTTACTCCTTCTTTTCCACAACTTCATAGCTTTATTTTTCTTTTTTAAATGAACTGGATAAGATATTCAATACAATTTTGAATAGAAGTGGTAAGAGTGGTCATCCTACCTTGTTCCCAGTGTTAAGATGTAAAGCATTTGATTTTTTACCATTATGTAAGATATTAACTGTAAGTTGTACATAGATGCCCAATGCTATGTTGGTTGAGGAATTTTCATTCTTTTTCTTGTTTGCTTAGTTTTATTTTTTCTCCATAAATGGATATTCAGTTTATCAAATGCTTTTTCTACAGCTATTGAGATAATCATGTAATTTTTCTGTTAAATCATATTCTCTTTCTGTTAAAATTGCAACATATTTTCTATTATTTTGTTAAAGATTTTTGTGTTTTATTTCTTGAGAAAGCTTGGCAATTTTCTTTCCTGTAATGTCTTTGTCACTTTTGGTATCAGAAATGATTGACCACATAAAATGAGTTGGGAAGTAATTCTTGCTCCTCTATTTTATGAAAGAGTTTATATAAGATTGATATTATTTTTTTCCTTTAATGTTTGGTAGAATTCTTCAGTGAAGCTGTCTGAAGCTGGAGGAGTTTTTTTATTGTTTTTTTTTTTTGTGGGAAGGGCTTCAATCACAAATTTGATTTTCTTAATAGATATAGGGCTATTCAGATTATCTATTTCTTCTTGAGTGAGCTTTGGTAGTGAGCTTTATTCCTTGTATCTTTCAAGGAATTTGTGCATTTCATCTAAGGTGTCAAATCTATTGGCATAAAGGTTTTCATAAGATTATCTGATTGTCCTCTAAAAATTCATAGAATCTGTAGTTGTGTTAGTGTTTTCTCATGCTGCCATAAAGAAATACCTGAAATTGTGTAATTTATAAGGGAAAGAGGTTTAATTGGCTCATGGTTCTGCAGGCTGTACAGGAAGCATAGTGGCATCTGTTTCAGGGGAGGCCTCAGGGAGAAAGGGGGCAGTGGGGTGGAGGTGCCACACACTTTTAGACAACCAGATATCACAAGCACTCACTATCTCTAAGACAACACCAAGGGGGATGGTGTTAAACCATGAGAAACCACACCTACGGTTCAATCACCTTCCACCAGGCTCCACCTCTAACACTGGGGATTACAACTGAATGTGAGATTTGAGAGGGGACGAAGATGCAAACCAAATCAGAAGTGATATCACTTTTCTATTTCCTGTTACAAGATAGTTTGTTTCATTGCTTTTAAAGAAATCTCTTATCAGTTTGACTAGGAATTTATCAATTTTTATTGATCTTGTCCAAGAATCAGCGTGTGGGTTTGTTAGTTTTTCTCTATTTTTAAGTTATATTTCGTTGATATCTCTACTGATATTTATTATTTCCTTCCTTCTGCATGTTCTGGGTTTGCTTGTTTTTCCTTTTCTGATTTCAAAGGCAAAAGTGGAGGCCGTTCATTTAGAACTTTTATTTTTTCCAAATATTGTCATTTTGTGCTAGAAACTCAGTATAAGTACTGGTTTAGTTGCTTTCCACAAATTTTAATATATTATATTTTCCCCTTTATTCAGTTAAAAATGCTTTTAAATTTTCCTATTAATTTCTTATTTGACTCAAGTGTTATTTAGTTTCTAAATATTTGGTTATTATATATATATATATTTCTGTTATTGATTTCTAATTTAATTCCATTGTGGACATATAATATACTTGTATGATCTGAATCCTTTAACATTTATAAAAACTTTTAAAATGACACTGAAAAATGACTATCTTGCTAACATTTTCTGTGTCCCTTGGAAAGAATATGTATTCTGCTGTTGTTAGGTGGACTGTTCTATTAAATATCAATAAAATAATTGGTGAGTAGTGTTTTTAAGACTTCTATATTCTTATTTTCTGTTTACTTATTCTGTCATTTATTGAAATATTAAAATCTGAGTACAATTGTGTTCATTTCCTGGCAATTTGATCAGTTTTTATAAAACTCTGTTATTAGGTACATAAATGTTTAGGACTATTGTGCTCTCTTGATGAAATGACTTTTTTAAATCATACAGGATGACTTTCTTCATTCTTGGCAATATCCTTTTCTCTAATACCTACTTTGATTGAGATTGACATAGCACATCAGGTTTTTAATTGTTGTTTACTTTAATATGATATACTTTCCCTTTGTTTTATTCTTAACCATTTGTATCTATATATTTAAGATAGGTTTCTTGTAGGCAACATACAGTTGAGTTTTCCTATTTTATCCACTCTGAAAATCTCTGCTTATTAATTGGGGTGTTTAGGCCATCTACACTTAATTATTGGTAATGTTGGAATTAAATCTAATATCTTATTTATTTTCTATTTTTTCCATCAAGCATGTATTCCCTTGTACTTCTTTTCCTGTCTTCTTTTTGATTAATTTAGTATTTTGTATGATTTGTTCCTATCTCTCTTGTTGACTTATTACTTACACCCCTTTCTTTTGTTATTTTATTGGTTACTTTAGGGTCTATATTATATATCTTTACCTTATCACAGTCTACCTTTAAGTATATATCACATCATGTATAAAAACCTTAAGTATACTTCCATTTCTTCTCTTCTTGCATTTGTGCTGTTGTTGTTATACATTAGATTTCTACATATATAATAAGAACCACAATATATTGTTATTATTTTTACTTTAAGCAATTATTTTTAAGGAAATTCAAAAAATCAGAAAAAAAGTTTTTATATTTACCCACATAGTCTTTTTGGAGCTCTTTCTTACTTTGTGTAGATCCATATTTTCATCTAGTATCAGTTTCCTTTTGTTTGATTAACTTCTTTTATTCCTGCCTAACATTTTCTTCATCTGAAAGTATTTTGATTTCACCTTACTTGAAAAAATTTTTTTTCTGATTACAAATTTCAAAATTGACCTTTTTTCTGGTACTTTAAAGATATTGCTTCATTGTCTTCTAGTTCTAACAAGAAATCTGTCTCCTTCTCCTTCTCCTTCTCCTTCTTCTTCTTCTTCGACATAGTCTTGCTCTGCCACCCAGGCTGCAATGCAGTGGCATGATCAGGGCTCACTGCAGGCTTGACCTCCTGGGCTCAAGTGATCCTCCCACCTCAGCCTCCCAAGTAGCTGGGGTTACAGGCATGCACTGCCACACCTGGCTAATTTTTGTATTTTTTTGTAGAGACGGGGTTTTGCCATATTGGCCAGGCTGGTCTCAAACTGCTAGGCTCAAGAGATCCACTTGCCTTTGCATCCCAAAATTTTGGGATAACAGGTGTGAGCCACATAGCCAGCCAAAAAATATACTGTCTTCTTCTTGGTGTTCTTCTACAAGTAACATGTCTCTTTTTATGATTACTTTTTAAATTTTCTCATTTTCACTAGTTCTAACTAATTTAATTACCATGTTTGTTGATGTGGTTTTCTTAATGTTTCTTGTGCATGTTTCATGTTTCTGAGCTTCATGGCTGTGGGCTTATAGTTTTTATCAAATTTGGAAATGTTTCAGCAGATATTTAAAAGGTATTTTTTTCAGTCACTGCCCTACCCCTGAGACTCTAATCTGTACATTTGATTTGGCTGTTTTAAGTTGTCCTACAGTTCAGTGATGCGTTGTTCTCTCTCCTGTCCCATTTTTTTTTCTGTGTGTTTTATTTTGGATAGTTTTTATTGCTATGGCTTCAAGCTCACCAACTTTATCTTATGCTATGTTTAATCTACCATTAATCATATCCACTGTATTTTTTTATCTCAGATATGGTAGTTTTCATATTTTGAAGTTCAAATTGAACTTCTATATAGATATAGACCCAAATTATTTATATATATGTGTGTGTATACACACACACATATTTATGTATAATTTTCCATGTCTCTAACATGTTCAGTTTTTCCTCTAGTTTCTCAAAAATATGAAATTTGGTCATAATAACTCTTTCAATGTTCTTGTTTACTACTAATACTCCATCATTTCTGGGTTGGTTTTTTGTTTGTTTGTTTGTTTGGTTTTTTATTTTTGAGAGATAGGATCTTGCTGTGTTGCCCAGGCTACAGTGGAGTGGCATGACCATAGCTCACCACAACCTTGAACTCCTGGACTCTGGTGATCCTCCTACCTTAGTCTTCCAAGTAGCTGTGACTACAAGCACATATCACCATGCCTAGCTAGTTTTATTTTTTTGATACGTATTTTTTTTTTTAAGTAGAAATGAGGTTCCTATGTTTCCTAGGCTGGTCTTGAACTCCTGGGCTCAAGTGATCTGTCTGCCTCAGCCTCCCAAACAAAGTCCTGGGATCACAGGTGTGATCCACCATTCTAGGCTCTGGGTCAGTTTTGGTTGATCGATTTTTCTACCTTATTATGACTTGGTTTTTTTCCATACCTTTGCATGCCTACTATTAATAATTTTCTATTGCATGGCAGACATTTTGAATTTTATCTTGTTAGATGCTGAATATTTTTGTACCCCTACAAATTTTCTTTCACTTTTGATCAAGATGCATAAGAAAAACCAGATTTACCCTTACAGCTGACCCTTCTTTGTACTCTACCTGATAGATTCATAACTACAAGGTTCTTCATCCTAGCTTTTGGGAACAGGCACTATTCCTAACTCTATGTGAGCCTTGGGTTCTGTTCTAGTCATTCTTTTCTGTTGTTTTTCCCCAGCTTCTGATATTTTTCTCACATACATACACTGATCAGTATTCAGCTAAAGATTTATGGAGAACTCTTTGAAACTCTTCAGAGTTCTCTCTTTGTGGAATTCTCCCCTCTTAAGTATTCTGTCCCATGACCTCTGGCTGTCTTGTCCAGACAGCTCCATCTTAATTCTCAGCTCCATCTTCTCAACTCATGAGAGACCACTGGGCTCTATCTGGGTTTTCCTTCTTTGTGCCCTGGCTTAGAAATCTTCTCCAGGCAGTAAGCTGGGGGCAGTAGGCTTCATCTCATTTGTTTCTAGTCTTCTGTCTGTCCTTCACTGTTTAATGTTTAATGCCTTGAGTGTTGTCATTTAATATATTTTATCTATTTTTCAGTTGTTTTTGCTGTAAGAGTAAATCTGATCTCTATTACTCATTGATATGGTTTGGCTATGCCCCCATCCATATCTCATCTTGAATTGTAATCTGCATAATTCCCACATGTCATGGGAGGGACCTGGTGGGAAGTAATTGGATCATGGGGGCAGTTTCCCCCATGCTGGTCTCATGATAGTGGATGAGTTCTCATGAGATCTGGTAATTTTATAAGTATCTGGCATTTCCCCCTGCTGGCACTAATTCTCTCCTGCTGCCCTGTGAAGAGGTGTCTTCTGCCATGTTTGTAAGTTTCCTGAGGCTTCCCTGTTCATGCAGAACTGTGAGTCAATGAAACATGTTTTCTTTACAGATTACCCAGTCTCAGATGTTTCTTCATAGCAGCATGAGAATGGACTAATACAGTAAACTGGTACTAAAGTAGTGGGGTGCTGCTATAAGGATACCCAAAAATGTGGAAGTGACTTTGGAACTGGGCAGCAGGGAGAGGTTGGGACAGTTTAGATGACTCAGAAGAAGAGAGTAAAATGTGGGAAAGTTTGGAACTTCCTGGAGACTTGTTGAATGGCTTTGATCAAAATGTTGATAATGATCTGGACAATAAATTCCAGGCTGAGCTGATCTCAGATAGAAATAAGGAACTTCTTGGGAACTGGAGCAAAGGTGACTCTTACTCTGCTTTAGCAAAGAGACTGGCAGTATTTTGCCCCTACCCTACAGATCTGTGGAACTTTGAACTTGAGAGATATGATTTGGGGTATCTGGTGGAAGAAATATCTAAACAACAAAACATTCAACAGGAAGCAGAGCATAAAACTTTGAAAAATTTGCAGCCTGATGATGCAATAAAAAAGAAAACCCATTTTCTTGGGAGAAATTCCAGCTGGCTGTAGAAATTTGCCATAAGTAAGGAGCAGCCAAATGTTAATCACCAAGGCAATGAGGAAAATGTCCCCACAGCATATCAGAGACCTTCATGGCAGCCCCTCTCATCACAGGCTCAGAGGCCTAAGAGGGAAAAATGGTTTTGTGGGCCTGGCCCCAGTCCCTCCTGCTTTGTGCAGCCTAGGGCCTTGGTGCCCTGCATCCCAACTGCTTCAGCTCACCTGTGGCTAAAGGGGTCAAGGCACAGCTCGGGCCATTGCTTCAGAGTATGTAAGCCCCAAGTCTTGGTGGCTTCTACATGGTATTGAGCCTTTAGGTACACAGAAGTCAAGAATTGAGGTTTGGGAACCTCCACCTAGATTTCAGAGGATGTGTGGAAATGCTTGGATGTCCAGGCAGATGTCTGCTGCAGGGGCAGGGCCCTCATGGAAAACCTGTGCTAGGGCAGTGTGGAAGGGAAAGTGGGGTCGGGGCCCTGACACAGAGTCCCCATTGGGGCACTGCCTAGTGGAGCTGTGTGAGAAGAGGGCCACTGTCCTCCAGACCCCAGAATTGTAGATCCACTGACAGCTTGCACCATGTGCTTGGAAAAGCTGCACTTAATGCTAGCCCATGAAAGCAGTCAGGAGGATGCCTGTACTTGCAAAGCCACAGGGGCAGAGCTGCTCAAGGTGTTGGGAGCCCACCTCTTGCATCAGCATGACTTAGATGTGAAACATGAAGTCAAAGGAGATCATTTTGGAATTTTAAGATTTAATGACTGCCCTATTGGATTTTGAATTCACTATATCTATTTGTTCTATTTTTTAGTGATCTCTCTAGGGAATACAATACATATGTTTAATTTCTCACAGTCTACTTTCAATTTATATTTTACTATCTTATGTATTATGTAAAAACTCTATAGCAGTACATCTCCATTTTTCTTCTCCCATTCTTTGCACTTAGTTGATATACATTCTATTTTGTTAAATATTATAAACTCCACAATATTGTTTCAACAGCAAATGATCTTTTAAAGAAATCAAACAAATGTAAATAAAGCCCTTTATATTTATTTACATCATTATTATTTATGACATTTTAAATTTTTTTGCTTAGATCTGAGTTTCTATCTTTTGCTTTTATCCTCCTGCATAAAGTACTGTCTTTAATATTTTTTGTAGCACATTTCTGCTGACAAGATTGCTCAACTTTTGATTTGGTGAAATGTTGTTATTTAGCCTTTAGTTTTTATATTTTTGCTAGATGTAGACTTCAGAGTTGAGAGAGTATTATTTTCTCATTTTCGTTTTCCTTCTGTACTTTAAAATCCATTCTATTGACTTCTGGCCTTCATTGCTTCCGAAGAGTTCAGCTGTCATTCATATCTTTGTTTCCCTTGTATGTAATGAGCCTTGTCTTCTAGCTACTTTTAAATTTTTTCTCTGTATTGTTCATTTTCATGTTTGACCATTCCATGCCTGAATATAGATCTATGTGTATACCATGTGTATTTGTGATTCAATGTGTTTACTGAGCATATTTGGTTGGTATTTTGATGGTTTTCACTAACTCTGGGAAATTTTCCAGCCATCATTTCTTTAAATTTTTTTTTTCTGTTCCATTTCTCTATTTTTCCCCTCTGACACCCTAATTTCATATATGTGAGATTGCTCGCTATTTTCCCACACATCATGGAGACTCTGTTTAATCTTTTAAATCACTTTCAACTGCTTCAAGTTGAATAATTTCAAATGGCCTATCTTCAAGTTCATTAATCCATTCTCATGTAGTCTGCAATCTGCTATTAAGCTCATCTAGTAGAATTTTTAATTTATGTATTATTCTTTGTGATTTTGGTAATTCCATTTGGTTCTTTTTAATTGTTTCCATTTCTTTGCTGAGATTTCCTATATTTTTATTTAAATCACTGAATATGTTAATAACTTCTATATTTAAAGTCTGGTCTGTTAATTCTAACACCTGGATCGCTTCAGGGTCTATTTCTATTGATTGATTTTCTTTTTCTTGAAAAAAATTGGGTCACATTTTCCTACATCTTGCCATGTCTGATAATTTTATTATTGTTTGTTCCCTGATATGGATAATATAGGGAGTCCAGATTTTGATGCATTCTTTTAAAGGACATTGAATATTGTTATTGAAGGCAGTTAAGTAATTGAAATATAATTTTGGTCCTGTTAGACTTGTTTCCTTTTCTTTGTGAGAGTGGGTCTATTCTTTTTTTATTCCTTCCTCCCCGCTAATCCTTGCATTGATGAATGGGTCTATTTTTGTATTGAGCTTAGTTTTAGAGCAGGCCCTTACTATAGGTCATGGTTCTTCATCTCAAAGCACAACCTTTTTAGAGTCTCAACTGAATCTTCAAAATGCTCTGCTTGGGCCAGAAGTCCAATGCCTCTCAGCAATGCAGGACTGCTGGTTTCTCTGTTCAGCTGCCAGACCTGCAGCATGTGGCCTTTGCTAGGCCTCGTGGATGTGCAGCTGAGTTCTCAGCTGCAGACCCACAGTCCAACCCCAGGCAGACTTCAGCAGACTGCTTTTCTGTGCAGTTTCTTCTTTTCTGATATCCCACCCACAAATTTCAGCCACAAATGTATCCCAAAGCTTCAGTCTCTGCCTCCTTAGCTCTTTTTATTGCAGCAGGAAAATTTCCCTGGGAAAAAAACTGGGATGACCATGGAGCTCCCTCATATAGTTCACTTCTCTCCCAAATCACATTCCCCTTTTGCCTGTTGCTCAGTGTCTGAAAACAGTTGCCTCATGTGTTCCCATTTGTAGTTGTTTAAAGTGAAGGCAAGTTATGTACCAGTTACTATGTCATGGTCAGACACAGAAATCCCCATGTGTTTTTGATTATTTGCAAGATTAGCCTTCCTGATGATGCAGAATGGAAGGATCCAATTTCTCTTAAACCATTGTAATATTCTTTAACAAGGCCCCTTTACTTAAAGCAAGGAAGTCATGTGTTACTCAGCCTTGGCTGACTGAATGATTTAACTGAGAAGGTTTATAGAGATTAACTAGAAACTGGCCAACATGTACTATAAAAAAAAGAAATGGTTGCTTTATTACTAAACAAAATCTTTTCTGACTGCAAACTCCCAAAAAGAGAGATGTTCAGCATTGAGCAGACTTATTCTACTAATTTTGTCTCTTACGTCCAGGAAACAAACGTGGTGTTGGACTGCATGGAATCACTGTTTTCCCTTATACTCAGCACCTTCTGATGAATCTCTCTTTCTGGGTTAACAGAAAATTGGTTTCTATCTGAAACCTGTAAGTACTGAGTGTCCCTGCAGACACCTATCTTGGCATAAGTTGTCACTTGCTCACTGCCCAATGTAAATTAGTCTCATGTGTTATTCTTACCTTTAGCTCCCTCTTCTTTTACTTTAGAGCACTTAAAATTATTTGTAATTACACATATACGTATTGCTCATTTTTAGCCTCTCCCGATAGATTATAGGCTCTGTAAGGGCAAAAACCTTGTGTGAAGCCCCAGTCTAGCATAGTGACTGATAAATAGTAGGATCTAAGAATAATTTGTTGAATGAATTAATAAACGAATGAATCCACAAATAAGCAGGTCCTTTTGGAATTAGACTAAAATAGATGAAAACAGAAGACCTTAAATATTAAAAGAGACATAAATTAGCTCCTAAATACCCATGGTTTTTGTTCTTTAAGGTACAGAGGCCTCTTAGCCAGAGATGCCTGTAAGGAGGTACTTTCAATAGGAAACAGAAATTGTTCCTGAAGAATCAATCACAAGACGTTGCTGCTACTGAGAACTGGCCATAAGAGTGTCTGCCCTTTCTGTAGGGGCAGTGTGTTAGTCCATTTTCACACTGCTATAAAGATACTACCTGAAACTGGGTAGTTTATGAAAAAAAGAGGTTTAATTGACTCACAGTTCTGCATGAATGGGGAGCCCTCAGGAAACTTACAATCATGGTGGAAGGTGAAGGAAAACCAAGCACCTTCTTCACAAGGTGGCAGGGGAGAGAGAAAGAGAGAAAGGGGGAAACTGTCAAACACTTTTGAAGCATCAGATCTCATGAGAACTCACTCACTATCATGAGAACAGCATGGGGAAACTCCCTCCATGATCCAATTATTAAATATCTCTCACCAGGTCCCTCCCTCGACATATGGGGATTACAATTCCACATGAGATTTGGGTGGGGACACAGAGCCACACCCTATGAGGCAGCTATGGTCAAACCAGGCTTTTGTGAGACACTAGATGTTTGGTACCCAGGTTGTACCCTATAATATCCCTCCTGACAGTAGCACATGCTTGGAAAGCACTTCCTGCTGTCTCTGAGACAGCTCAGCATGCATGGATTTTAATGACTCCCAGGACACTAAAGACTCTACATGTGGCCCAGATAACATCTTGTCTTCTCTTGGTTATGGTGGCAAATGAAAACAAGAACAAAGGCAGGGTACTCTTTGATTGAAGGAGCCCTGGACACAGAACACTAAGAACTGTCTGGTGACAAATTCTCGTCTTCTGTGTGTGGAAACTTAGTCTAGAGACCAAGATGGGACAGAATGACTCCTAGATCACATAATGAGTGAAAGACATCACGGGGACTAATATCCAGGACCTCAACCTTCTAGTTCAGGCTGTTATTATTTGTTCCCCTCCCCTTTACCTTTCCACCCACTCCTGCCAATACACCAGGCTGGGTTTTATCTTGAATCACTTTATACTCCCAAATAAGAGCATGACATTTTCTAATCCGGTGTGATTGGACAAAGCCTGAAAAGATGTCTTTCTGTTTTGGCAACATACTCCTAAGTAAGTTTGACATTTTTTTACTAATGCTCACCAGGCCCTAAATGATGGTACCCCCGTCATCTCTCTGCCTTCATCTCGTGCCCCTATTTACTCTGTCCCAGCTACACAGGCTCCTGAGGCATGTCCCTGCTTTGGGGTCTTTGTATGGCAATTCTCTCAGATGTCCATAGAGCTCATTCTCTCACACCTCTCAGGGGTTTTCTCATAAGGATTTCCCCAACCTCCATAGATAAAAGTAGGCTCCATATCCTCTCCTCACTTCAGCTTGCTCTAGCCTTGTTTTCTGCTTTATTTTTCTCCCCACCTTGTTTCCCTTCCAGTTGTTGCTATCTATCAGTCTACCTATTTTACACAGTTATTTTCTCCCTTCACATTGTTTTCCTCCTCTAAACCATATGTTCCATGAGGATATGCATTTTTGTCTGCCTTATTTACTTCTGTAACCAAGAACAGTGCCAGCATATAGTAGGACTCAATAAATATCTGTTGCATAATCAAAAGGTATTCTCTATGTAGGTGTACAGGAGGTAAGTGAAATGCGACATGTGCTTCATCTGTTCTTTTATTAAATCTATCATTAAATGTTTACTGAGAGTCTTCTCTGAGCCCAACACCACCAGTTCCTCAAGGATCTCAAACTGTTGAGGGAGTCATGTAAGTAGCCATCTAATTTTAATACAAAGCAGACTTGGACGTGCTGTAGTGAGAGTTCAGTGGATAGTGGGACACAGAAGAGGAAGAGAGGCGTTCTGTCTTGCTGGTGGCATTGGGTGATTGGAAGTGGCTTCCCGAAGAAGAGGGCATTTAAGCTGTGCCTTTATGAGTTCCTAGTTGTCCTGTGAGCCTCAGGATGAGTGTTAGAAACCACAGTTCCTTGACTGTGACTTTAACTCCCACCTGCCCAAAGGCCAAAGCTTAGGAGGTGGTTTGCCCTCCTCTTCAGCCACTCAGCCTATTTCAGAGGCCTCTGGAGAGAGAATTGAAAAGATCACATCTGCCCAGCAGAAGGCAAGGCTTTCAGCAAACTCACAGTAGATGGATTGCCTTCACGATGTTATCCTAGAGAGTGTGTGTGGAAAATCTGGGCAGGAGATCAGAGCTTTGGCAGAGAGGGGCATGGGTGGGCCGGGCCATGTGGAAAGCTGGGCCCCAGGGCTCTCTTGTGAGGCAGAAGAGGGTGTCATTCAAGAGCAAGGATAGGGTAACAGGCCTTGCAGCACTGAATAGCTCCCCTGTCTCTGTCTCCTGGTGGCCTTGAAGTCCCATTTGCCCACAAGGGATGGAGGTTTTGTGAAGAAACATATGATTGGTTGCCTTGGCTATCTCACATCTGACCTTCTGTTCCCATTTCAAACTTTAGAGTGGAGTCTTCTTGTCTTTGTCCTTTGTTTATTATTTTCTTCTTCATTCCCTCCAAATGTCTTCAGAGGCTAAGGCAGACACAAGTAGAGGAGAGACCTGGCTTTATAGCTGCCTGGGTTGTAACTGCCCGCTCCCCTCTTGCTGGTTCCTTGGGATCAGTGGGCTTACAAATTCGAGTGTGTTTTGAAACTGGGCCACGATGTGGAAGAAGCTCCTGTGCCCCTTGACTGTGCAGATGACGGTGGCCGACAAACACCTCCTGGGTGTCTGGTGCAGCTCTGGACTCTGGACTTGCAAAAGGGTAAAAGTGGTGGTGGACCAGGTGGAAGATGGCAGTGGCCTGGGGCTTGATCCTGGCTTCTGGGCTGCTGGCTGAGTCCAGGCCACAGCTGAGGCACCAATGTGGAGGGGCATCCACAGTGAGGAGGGCTCAGGGGGCATACAGAAGACCCTTAACTGCATCATGGCCCCTAGGGTGGGAGTGAGCTGGATACCTTGCTGAAGCCACATGTACACATGGGACCCCAGGTTATTGCTTACCATCAGCCCCACCAAGGGTCCAAGCCCTTTCTCCAGGGAGATGGTGACCATGCCCTAGTCTATAACTCTCAGTTCATCTGCATCCAGCCAGCTATGAAGCTGAATAAAGAGAACCTGGACCACTACCCAGGCATGAGCCCAGCACACTGGCTTCAATCATTACTGTGCACGTGGAGCAGAAAAGTGACCTTCAGCTCACCTCTGTACTCATATCAAATGACAATCTGGGTACTGACCTTCCACTCCTTTGCCTGTAGCAGGGATGGCTTAAATAAATAACTTACCATGGGGGTAAAATGCATAAAGCCCATGCCTGCACCCAACAGTTTCCTTCTGTAAGTTAACTCCTAGACTCAGATGTTCTGAGCGGATGCAGAATTCAGTGTTTAAGAGATGGTGAAGCCAAGAGAGGTGGGATGGAGGGAGAAGATGGCAGCCTGAGGGCTGAAGGGGGAACACTGAGAGGCCACCAGAACTCAGAAGGCTGCTGTCACACGCCTTGACCTTGGACTGGCCCATCTCAGTGAACCCTGGTACAGAACCAGCAGCTTTAAGGCTGAGCACAAGTGGGCCCACAACCTCAGTATTGGTAACTAATTTTAAAGCTATTAATTTAAGTTTACAATAAAAACTAATGAATAGCTAATAAATAACTTACCTTTAATTTTTTTATTTTTAATTTTTAAATTAACTTTTGTAATTTAATTTTGCAATAAAAAATAATGAATAACTAATAAATAACTCAATGCAAGAAACAAAAATAGCAAAATCTCTTTTCCTTATAGAATACCATCTCTAGCCCCCCATGATTCTTCTGATTATACCCACATCCCTTTTTTATGGCCAACTTAGAGCCAGGCTGCCCGGGTTGGAATCCCAACCCTGCCACTTGCTGGTTCACTTGGGGATGGGCAGGTATCTTAACTTCTCTGTACCTCAGTGTCCTTATTTGTAGAATGAAGATCATCACAGAATCTACTTTTTAGGGATTGAATAAATAAAAGTTTGTGAGATTTATGGAATGGTCATAAAATCAGGACTGCAAATGGCTTAGCCACCTCCCATCTCCCACCCACCCTAAGACCTTCCCTGACTCCTCCAGTCCTGCTGAGCTGCTCTTCCTAAGCACTTCATCTGTAGGTCTGGAATAATAACACTCACGCCTCAGCTCCAAAGAGTCCCCCTCCGTAGGTAAACTCCTAGACCCAAGAGCACGTGGGCTGTGTCTCTGCCACAGCCCACACCACCTGCGCTTAGCATTTCTTATGCTTACAGCTCTTCCTGGGCAGGGGGTCTGTCTCACTTATCTCTGTATCCCCTAAGTCCTCACAGCACCTGGCACACAGAAAAAAAATAAATGCTTGTTAGAGAGAAAATTAAACTCTCTTCTCATCTAATGATTCCAGATATCACTTCTCTCATTTATTTCACAGCAGCTCTGGAAGCATGGCAGAATTGGGATTATTATCTCCATTTTTAGAGGCCCAGAGAGGAGATTCCAAGGTTCTGTGAGCGACTGGTCAAGGCACAAACACAGGTCTCAGTTCAGAAAACTTCTCACTTAGTTGACCTTTCCTCTTAACACTTTGTGTCATTTCTTATTCTAGCAACCGCATGCATCTCCTGACTTATTCTAGCCACCTCAGGGTGCCCTGTATATAAGGGATATTGTTAGTGCCTGGAAGCCCAGCAAGTCAGGGGCTTGGAGAGGTGAACTGGCTTGTCCTCTGGGCCCTCGGCCGCTGCCTGCTCTCAGAACAAAGCTTCAAGCAGCCTGGAAAACATAGCAGGACTCTGTCTCTACAAAAAAAATTTAAAAAATTAGCAGGCATGATGGTGCATGCCTATAGTACCCAGTTACTCAGAAGGCTGAGGTGAGAGGATCACTTGAGCCCAGGAGGTTAAGGCTGCAGTGAGCCTAGAGTGGGATCCTGTCTTAAAAAAAAAAAAAAAGCTCTGTGAGCTGTGAGTTGTGAGCCAGCCCTTTGGAACCAGCTGCTCTGATGTCACTATGTCAAAACATCCTCATAAAGCAGACAATCTGCAACCAACATCCTGGCCCTTCTTCCTTGAGCCTTACTTGCCCATTCCACAGCCCCAGGGGGTGCAGGGAGGATTACTGTGGTAGCTATTACTTGGTAATTGAGAAGAAAACAAGCAAAAATAAATGTCCCCCCCTTTTTTTTTCTCTTTTGACTGCATCAAAATGCTGCTGGCTTCCAAATGGCCACGTGGAGATGCCTGGGACTCCCCTCTGACGCAACCTGTCTCTGTTTCCAGCTCCTGGGAGCTGTAAAGCTGAGTCAGCATTATCAGCTATATGGGCTGGGGAGAGGCTGCTATTGAATCTTGTGATCAGGGACCCTAGGGAGAGCTGGAGTAATAGTGATTCACAAGTGCACATCACCTATCACGTTACAAATCGCATTCTCATCCATGATTCATTTGACCTTCACAGTTCTCTGGCTAGGTCAGCAGGATATTACAAGGAGCAAAAATGGATTTTAAAATCTCAGTAAGCTGAGATCAGTTGTGACTTTAAGCACAAACCCTGGTGTGAAAAGTGCGGCATAGGGATCTAATGCAGCCCATGATGAAGATGGTGGAGTTAATCCAAAAATCAAAACTAAACCTGGTGCAGCCCCTATGCCTGGTTTGTTTCTAGTCCCACTTGCTGCATGAACTTGGGCAAGGCACAACCCCCTCTGGACCTCAGTTTTTCTGTGTGTAAAATGAGGTTGATGAGCTCCAAGTTCTAACCTAGTGATAAAGTTCAGATATTTGTCCCCACCCAAATTTCATGTTAAATTATAATCCCCAGTGCTGGAGGTGGGTCCTGGTGGGAGGTGCTTGGTTGTGGGGGTGGATTCCTCGTGGCTTGGTGCTGTCTTCACAATATTGAGTAAGTAATCTTGAGATCTGGTTTCTGTAAAAGTTTGTGCCCCCCACACCTGACACCCTGCTCCTGCTTTCACCATGTGATGTATCTGCTCCCCCTTTGCCTTCCCATGAGAGTAAGCTTCCTGAGGCCTCCCTGGAAGCCAAGCAGATGCCAGCACTATGCTGCCTGAAGAGCCTACAGAATCGTTAACTAACTAAACCTCTTTTCTTTATAAATTACCCAGTCTCAGGTGTTTTTTTTTTTTGAGACGGAGTTTTGCTCTTGTTACCCAGGCTGGAGTGCAATGGCGCTATCTCGGCTCACTGCAACCTCCGCCTTCTGGGTTCAGGTAATTCTCCTGCCTCAGCCTCCTGAGTAGCTGGGATTACAGGCACGCGCCACCATGCCCAGCTAATTTTTTGTATTTTTAGTAGAGACGGGGTTTCACCATGTTGACCAGGTTGGTCTCGATCTCTTGACCTCGTGATCCACCCGCCTCGGCCTCCCAAAGTGCTGGGATTACAGGCTTGAGCCACTGCACCCGGCCTCAGGTGTTTCTTTATAGCAATGCAAGAACCACCTAATACACCAAGTTATTTGGATGAGGTTATATTAAGACAGAAGGGTGAGGAAACACCTCCCCACTGCCCCCTCAACATACCCATAGACCCCGAACAGGGCGCAAATGTCACTATAAAATCACCAAATCCATGAAAGTGTCCCCAGTTATTAGCAAATCAGTAGACCATACCTGCCTTAAGTGTCTGATCCTAACTTCACTGTGTGATTTCCTTTTTAAATGGTTGGCTCCTGTGCTCATGGAGTTCTCCAAGAACCTCAAAAGAGTTGTAACAAGATGAAGTGTGCCCAGAGGGCCCAATGGTGCTTGTGCATTTTGTCATTTTTGGTGGGACCTCAGAAAGTGATGGCCCTTTCATTTTCTGGTTGGCAGCAGAGAGAGAAGGGAAAGGGGCCCCCCGCTTCACTCCAATCAGAGCCAAGGATTGGCAGTAGATGGCCACTGCTTTCTAGATCCTCTGCTTCTTAGTGGTAGCAGGCTACCCTGTTTTCATGTTAAACTTTGCTCAGAGCCACCGAATGCATCAATTTTTCTTTTTTCTTTTCTTTTCTTTCTTTTTTGAGGTGGAGTTTTGCTCTTGTTGCCCAGGCTGGAGTGCAATAGTGCAATTTCGGGTCTCTGCAACCTCTGCCTCCCAGGTTCAAGAAATTCTCCTGCCTCAGCCTCCCCAGTAGCTGGAATTACAGGCACCCACCACCACGCCCGACTAACTTTACATTTTCAGTAGAGACAGGGTTTCGCTATATTGGCCAGGCTAGTCTCGAACTCCCGACCTCAGGTGATCCGCCCGCCTTGGCCTCTCAAAGTGTTAGGATTACAGGTGGGAACCACAGCACCCAGCCTACATCAACTCTTGTGTCGTGAATTGTATTTGTGGATTACATGCATACCCCTGAAAGCAAAAAATAAATGAAAGCTCTATCAAACATATTGCCATGTTCAAAATGTACAGCTGATATTGTGAAGTGTAAACCCTATGGAAATAACAGTTGTCATCAGTCAATGAACAAAGTACAAGATTGAAAAACAGGACTTGCAACACGTGTTTACCATCAATTGAAATGAACTGAATAGCTACGTATCTCTTTTTGCTGGGCTGAAACTGACTCCCATCAAAGGAAGAATGGGGAAAAGTTTGATTTTGCTTTAAAAAATAACATTATAAGAGCTAAAACTCATGATTTTAAAAAATGCAATATCCATTTAAAGCAAATATAGTTTATTACAGCATTATACTGCAATGATGCTGGAGAGAGAATTTATTAAAAGAAAATCAAAATGTATGAAGTAAGCAAAATTACATTAATTGCTTCTGAACTTAACGTTATTCTCTTAAATTGAATGAAATATTTTGAGTATTCATGCTTTTTCATAGCCCTTGCAGACATTGTAACTGATATGTATTAGTGAAATAGAGAAACCAATGTAAATTAGTTAAATTAATATTTGTTATACCTCAATGGATATAAAATATGTATTTTAACTAGGTTAATAGAATTTAAAAATTTCGTAAGAGGTATTTGTTTTGAATTATAGATCCTAAGAAAATGAATTATTTTAATTATCTAATTTGTATGTGTTTAACTTTAAGAAGGTATCAATGCAGGAGAAAAAGAGAGTTTTTTATTGTGGCTCTTAAAATTGAGAACACAGATTATTGTAGAAATTCTTACAACTGCCTAAAAGGAATGTACATGTTGAGAGAATAAACAGAAAGAAAAAGAAAGAACAAGGCAAAAAGAGTCAATCGGTGAAGAGGAGGCTCTGGGGAGCCTTGTGGATATGGGTAAGCAGACAGTGGGGGCTGGAGGTGGGAGCATTCCCTGTGCCACCTGACAAAGAGACTCAGAGCCCTGACCTCCAAACAACAGCACAAATGACAGAAGCCATCAGCTGCAGTCCATTTCCTACTGACAAAGTTTCTTAACATAAGGTGGTTCAAAGCGCAGGAACCCAAACACTGGGGGACAGTGAGTGAAGCTCACAGGTCCTGCACCTGCAGCTGTCTGTCTGTTACAGCTCATTTCTTTCATGTGTCAGGTGGAAAGGGCGCTCTGTATAGACTCTGTACTCACCTAGGAATCTCTCCTCTGCAATCGGCAGTGGGTACTTCAGGTGTCTGGCAGGAGCGGGAGAGGCAAGCAAGGTTAATGACTTGCCTAAGGTCACGGGAAAAGTAAGTGGAGAAATATGAGCAGCCTCCCAGACCTTGGGCTTGTTTTCCTCACATTTCTGGGCTGTGACACACCATGCAACTGATGAAGGGACAGTTCTCCTTTTCTCATCTTTTCCAGCAAGTGGAAAAATTGCTTTGCTGAGACAGTGGCCAATTTCTTTCGAAGCATTCAATATACAAGACCTCCTAAAAGGACTTATGTAAACAGAACCCACGCCACACTTTTCTTTTCTTCTTCTTTTTATTGTGGTGTTGATTGTTCTTCGTATGAGTATTATTTTTAGGTTTTCTCTTACCACAGCTCTTTAAACCACAATGACCCTCTAGGCTTCTGACTTTGAGGTCATGAAAGCCACTCCTTCCCCAAATCCCAATCTGCAGAGGCATCAGGGGAGAGTGGCCGTGAGAAGCAGTGGGCGGATCCCACCCTTGGCTAGGTTTACAATGCTGTCAAAGGGGCTGATGGTGGCTACTATTTGTTTTTTACCGTCTCTCGCTCTCTTTCTCTAATAATTCCCTCCAAGTTGGACACTTAAAATGAGGTACTCGTAAACTCCTCCAGCTTGAGAGTTTCCAGGAAAGGGAATGTTAATTTTGTTGACAAATTTCAGTACCCCAAAGCCTCAGGTCTTAATTCATTGTGCAAACTCTCGGTCCTGAGCTCACATGCTCCCCTGTGCCCCTAATTAGTCTTGTCATGAGCTCCTAGCTGTTGTCTTAAACACGGCCCTATGTCCTGGGAGCCAAAGGGCGCTCTGGGGTGAGTAGTGCTGTATTTGTGTATATTTTTTAAAAAATAGTTATTGCTCCTCTTGCTGTGGCCACCATCATTTTTCAGTGGAGGTGTTGCCATAGAGATGTTGTCTGATCCATCTCTATTGATATCACCCTTTAAAGGGGCCCCTGAATAGGCACTGAGGTAGGTAAATGTATGCAGTGACATTGAGTGGATGATTCTATTCTGAAAAATTCCTGCACCATTTGTTTCTGTGCTTGTCTGAGGGCCGGGACACGGTGTTGGGTTTTGTTGCACGTGCTCTCTTCACAGGCCTGGAGTTAATGCAAGCCTTGTTTGAAACCACTGAAGCAGAAATTTCTCTGCTGCCAAGGACAAAAGATTCACAGGCCACCTTGGAGGCTGCTTTGGGAAGGCTGTGTCTCCGGGGCTCCCAAAGGAAATGAGAGATAACTGGGAGCAGGAGAAGCACCTCAAATTCCCCCAGTCCTCCTAGACTATCTGGACACATCTGGCCCCGTCTCCTCTGGGAAAGTGCTGGCCTGTCCAATCGGAGGTTTTGATATAATTTGCCCTTTTCCAGCCTGTTGAGAGAAATCATCTAGAAGATATGCACGCTTTTCTATCTGTGGTAATAAGTTTGTATTAGTGCTCCTCCCTGCATCTTTTCTGTCTCACGTGACGGGGACAAAGCTCTCTTATAAAATACAGTCGGTGGAGCATGGTGGCTCACGCCTGTAATCCCAGCACTTCGAGAGGCTAAGGTGGGCAGATCACAAGGTCAGGAGTTCAAGACCAGCCTGGCCAACATGGTAAAACCCCATCTCTACTAAAAACACAAAAATTAGCTGGGTGTGGTGGTGGGTGCCTGTAATCCCAGCTACTCAGGAAGCTGAGGCAGAAGAATCACTTGAACCTGGGAAACGGAGGTTGCAGTGAGCCAAGATCGTGCCACTGCACTCCAGCCTGGGCAACACTAATTCACACCTTTATGTTTAAACCAAATGATACCACGTATCATTTTATTTAAACACAAGCCAAATGTTTATGGTTTATGTTAAAAAAAAAAACTACTCTGAGAAAAAGAAAGAAAAAAATGAAAGAAAGAAAGGAAGGAAAGAAAGAAAGGAAAAGAAGAAAGGAAGAAAAGAAAGAAAGAAGAAAGAAAGGAAGGAGAAGGAAGAAAGCACACAAGGGAGGGAGGATTTATTGAGTGCCCTGCACCCTGAAATAGTGTCGGGGACTTGGTAAGTCATAATACATGAATTTTGTTGAAAAAATGAACTGTGTAAAGCCAAGCATTTTGCTAGGAGTTTCCAGAAGTATTTTTTCCTGTACTCTTCTCAGTTCTATGACACAGGAGTTATTAGCCCTTTTTTACAAAAAGATAGAGTGACTTACCCAAGACCACACAGAAGAGAAGCGGTGGCCCCTGGACTTGAATCTGGGTCTTTTTTCCAGACTCCAGCAGCTCTGCCCCCACCTGTCCTCTGCCCATGGGCCAGCACTGTGGGAGCTAGGACCACTTTCTCACTTCTGGACACGAGGGCAGAGTGGACAGGTCGCTCCTTTCCCCACGCTCCTTGCTCCGACCTTTGTTCTTGCCCATTTGGCTGTGGCCAGCCTCTGCCTGGTGCTAGCAGTGTCGTAGAAAGGAGGCTCATGAGGACAAAAGCAGAAACTGCAAACATATATACATTTCCTGAGCCTCGAGATTAGGTCCAGGGTAGCTTTTGTAACAGTGGTTCTGGTCCCCAGATGTCTGCTTCTTTGTTAAGTTGCCCCATGCGTGGGTCACGTCCACTGAAGGCTTAGAAGGAAGGCACGGGAAAAGCTTTGTTTTTTTCTTGGAGAACTGTGGCATGGGGATTTTGGACACAGAACTTCAGTAGTTCATTCATCCTTTTATTCATTCACTCACTCTTAACTTCATTACTTCATGTATTCATTGACATGCCCAATCCACACTCTAGACAACCGGACATGAGCCAGGCACAGATGTCCAGCATGAAGGGTGCAGAAATGAATAAGACACTGGCCCTGTTTCCCATAAACTATGAAATATTTAATAATAGCACCAAAAATAACAACAGTTAACAGCTGGCCCTTATCATTTACAGAATGCCCTCGCATCTCTTATCCAATCTTCACGACATAAATTGTGGTAAGAATTGTTGCTAAATAGATTTTACAGATGAGGAAAACAACACTCAGAGTTGGCCAAAAAGTCAGTAAGTGGCTGGGGTGAGTTTGCACCCCAGTCCTTTGATCCCAGGTCCTGTGTGGTTTTGAGTAGCCCAGAGTGGAAGAGCTTCTCTGCATTCCTCTGGCTGCCACTTTATGACCAAGGAGTCAACCCATTTTGGATAATGAAGCCACCTAAACCCACTCCATTTGACTCCTTCAAATAGGTGGGAAACGTTGGTATTTTGCAGAACTCTTCAGGAGAGACTGCTTTGTTTATGTTCTTGACAGTTCACAACTGGGTTGCCAGGGCTCCACTATTTTGGACTAAAGTGGTGATTTTCAATTTTGTCTGTACATTGGAAGCTTGCAAACACTCAGGCCTGGGCCCCATCCCAGAGATGGTGATTCACTGGCCCAGGCTGTATGCTTTTCTGTCCACATCCATCCTGACCTAGGGTGTTCCTTGGCCCTACTCAAAATGCTCAGTTTTGGCCTGTTCTGCACATGTCCTCTGACTGGCAGGGAATGCTGAGAGGAGGGAGGCATATGCCCCAGCAGTTTTCTGGGCTTAAGGGATCTCATGCCCTGCCAGGCACCATTCTGCAGTGCAGGGTCCCTCATGGACAACCTGGTGAACGCGGCAGGTTAACATCTAACTAGCAGTACTCTGGGAAGCAGGTCTAATGTTCTGATGTTAAGGGTTGCCTTCAGTGGTCCAGAAAATTCCTGTTAAATCATAAAATATGGCCAGGCATGGTGGCTCATGCCTGTAATCCCAGCACTTTGGGAGGCCGAGGCAGGCGGATCACCTGAGGTTGGGAGTTTGAGACCAGCCTGGCCAACACAGTAAAACCCAGTCTCTACTAAATTAGCTGGGTGTGAGCATGGTGCATGAGGCTGAGGCAGGAGGTTGCAGCGAGTTTGGAGGGGGGCAGAGGTTGTGGTGAGCCAAGATTGCGCCATTGCACTCCAGCCTGGGCAACAAGAGCGAAACTCTGCCTTAAAAAAAAATAATAAAATATGATGTCACTGCTACCCTGTACAATACTTACGGGGATAGTGACACGGTGTCCAGGAGAGGAGGCATGAGAGTAGATAAGACAGGCCACTTCTTTTCATAGGGTTCCCAGCCTGAAGGAAAAAGACATAAAGAGATCATTTCAACAGAATGAGACCTGGGGAACGGGATCGACTCTGCTTACAGAAGTCCAGGAAGGATGAATCACAGAGATGTCCATGTTTTGGTTTTGAAAGGAGGGTTGCATTTTTCCAGGCCTGACTGTGGGGAGTGCTTTGCAAATGGAATGCATAGCAAGAACAAAGGCAAACGGTGCTCGGGAAAAGCGAGACATCCAGCATGACCAGACGGGGAAAGGTGAAGCTAAGCCTAGGGGGTTGTAGCTTTGCAGCTTTATCTAGAGTCAAGAAAGAACTGGGAAAGGATTTCAAGCCAGGGAATGGCATGGTCTGCATTTGGGGAAGAGCAATTGTGCAGTAATGTGGAGAATGCATTGAGCTTACAGTGATTCCAATGAGCAACAGAGACTGAAGGGAAAGAGACTAATTCAAGCTATCGCGGGGCCAGAACTCGGTGGTGGCTATAGGTTGGGGAGAAGGGGCCAGAGGAGGATGCTCATGTCAAGCCCCTTGGAAAGGGGAGAATGGAACCCTTTATAATGAATTAGCAGCCAGCAGTGGCTTCTGTGACTGCTGTTAGAAAATTGGCCTTTGACCTAGGGAGAGAGGGTCCATCCTCCAGCTGCCACTCACTGCCTCACTGCAGTCATGCAACGTGATGCTTCCCAGTAACTACGGTTCTAGCTCCTCCGCTCCCTAAGGGGGTTAATCTGCATCTGAATGTACCGGTGCAGGCATTCTCACAGGTGGGGCCTTAAATGTTAGTGTCTCTCTTGTTGACCAAATGCTCTAATGCCCCGGGCTTCCTGGGGCTGAGAGCTGTTAGAGAAACTAAGGAAAGTTTTTTTAATTAGGCTCTCTGCATTTCCCTGCAGGCGAAGGGAGGAGAGGCGAAAAGCCCCAGTTGTTCTGGTGATTAGATACAACAGGAGAGAAGTTTAAAACATCTGGGCGTATTTATACCTCCAAAGCCATGACTGAAACACAAGAGGATTCAAAGGAGCTGAGCCTTCCTCTAGACTTATGTTTACGCTTATTGGCAGATGCCTGGGAGGCTCCAGCGCTGATGGAAAGCCTCGGGAGCAGCCCAGCTGTCAGTCTCTGGAGATACTCGCCAACCCCTCCCGCCAGAGCCCAGGCCTGGGGAAGAGAGCGGGGAGACTTAGCATCCTAGAAAGTGACATTGATGGTGTTGTTCAGAACATCACTTAAAAAAAAAATTTTTTTTTCAGATTTAGGGGTACATGTGCAGGTTTGTTATACAGTAACTTGCGTGTCTTGGGGATTTGGTATACAAATTATTTCACATCTAGGTACTCAGTGTAGTACCCGATAGGTCGTTTTATGATCCTCACCATTTTCTTTCTTTTTTTTTTCCTTGAGACGGAGTTTTGCTCTTGCTGCCCAGGCTGGAGCGCAATGGCGCAATGTTGGCTCAAGGCAACCTCCGCCTCCTAGGTTCAAGCGATTCTCCTGCCTCAGCCTCCTAAGTAGCTAGGATTACAGGCATGCACCACCACATCTGGCTCATTTTGTATTTTTAGTAGAGACGGGGTTTCACCATGTTAGTTAGGCTGGTCTCGAACTCTTGACCTCAGGTGATCTGCCCGCCTCGGCCTCCCAAAGTGCTGGGATTACAGGCGTGAGCCACCATGACCGGCCACCACCATGTTTCTTGACCAAGTATCCCACTTTATACCCAGCAGGCACACTAAAGTCACAGGAACTAGCACAGATCTCTAGCAGGTTTAAGACTTGCAGTTAAGAACTGTGTTAAAACCCACAACCAATTTTCTGTAATGCATAAACACATATCATTAAAAAAAGGCGGGAGGAAGGAGTAATGAATGTTTAGAGATTTGTCCTCAGTAGTCACTGGCAAATTCAAACAGAAGACTATAGATGAAGGCCGAGATCCCAGTGGTCTCTGTTTGATAGCATGTGGCAAAACTCAGGTGTCATTGAGACTCTTAAGTGGTTGAATGTCCTTTTCTACAAGTTATGACTAGTCTAAGCTGTTAGAAAAAAAAGTCAATAAAAGAAGACAAAATTCTTCTCGTTTGATCAAAGGTAGTGTGGATCTTCTAGAAAAGTCACCTCTGTGCAAATCCTCTCACCCTGAGAGCCGCAGAGGACAGGAAGCCCTTCTCCTGGCTGATGCCACATTTTTCTTTTCCTGAGAAAGACTACTTTTCAAACAGCGTTTAGAACAAATTGTGCTGTTTGAGAGAAGACAGGGATAGAACAGAAGCCGTCAAGCTTTAATTTCTCTGCTAATTAATGGTTGATCATCTATCCTTTTATGATTCTTGACCCCAGAAGGAAAATTCATTAGTACTTTTAGGTTTTGCACAGTCGTGCTAAATGAGGCATGTAATGCATTAATTTAGTGCCTCGTTAGCATACGCGGGGCCTCCCCGGCCCACCTCATTCCCCATGCAAGGCTTTCTCTGGAGCTGCGGGGAACTTACCTAGCACAGGAATGGATTATTCGACTCTGGTGCCCAAGAGGACACAGCCAAGGTGGGGGCTTGCCTTACCCACCCTCGGGGATTCAAACACCAGACCTGTCTTTCATTTTAATGAGAGCTTTTAAATCCTGAAGTCTTCAAGCTGCTTCACACCAGTCCTCATCTTACAGAAGGCTCAGTCTGTGCAGCTACTTTTCAGCATCTCAGTCCTACTCCTCAAATCAAAAAATGAAAATCTTAACCCTAGAAGGAGATTTCTGTTTGTTGGGATAGTGAACAGTTGGTGTCCTGCTTGATTCAGGTCATATTTAACACAGGCATTTAGCCTAGATATTTATCTGGTATAGATGCCAGCTCAGTAGATGCCCAGGTTTGCTGCAGATACGTTTAAAACCCTGCAAAGGGCGCTTCTAGTTGATGCAATCCAGCACCCTGTTTTAAAGAAGGCAGAGAAATGTAGAGAAGTTTGCTGGGCAGGGAGCAGGGACTCTGTTCTGACTTTACCACCAGCTCCCTTTGGGAACTGCGGAAAGGCACTTGCCCTTTTCAGACCTCTGTTTTCCCATCTGTTAAACAATCTGTAAATCTTCATGCCTAAGATCCCTTCCGGTTTTGACATTCCATCATTCAACATGTTGGGAATGCCAGGGGCAGACTGGGTGAAAGACAGAGAAAGTCAATATCTTTGGGCAATTATATTTTTAGGAATATAACCCAAGAAGATAATTAGGTGTACACATGGAAATAAGGTATTTATGAGATTATAAAAGACTGGTTAAATAAAATATAGTATATCTATATGACAAGATACTGTAAAACCATTAAAAGTAACACCACAGAGTATTATAGGCATGGAAAGACATTCATAATATTTTGTTATGCAAAGATCCAGGGCTTTTAAACAAGACTTCACACATGATTATAGTTTTGCAAAAATATATCCAAAAAATATGCCTAGAAAGAGATCTGAGGGGATCTAACCAAATTGTTAACATCTATCTTTGGGTAGTAGGATTTTAGGAGATATTTGTCTTTTTTTATATATAATTTTCTGTATTTCCAATAGAGAAAATGATTGCATAACATCCTTAGAAAAAAAACAAATGTGTATCATTCTTGGAAATTTACTTAAAATTAATGTGTACATTCTTAGACAAAAATACAAAAATTATTTAAAAGAAGCAAAATTGGCCAGGCATTGTGGCTCACGCCTGTAATCTCAGCACTTTGGGAGGCCGAAGGGGGTGGATTACCTGAGGTCAGGAGTTCGAGACCAGTGTGGCCAGCATGGAGAAACCTAATCTCTACTGAAAATACAAAAGTAGCCAGGCATGGCGGCACATGCCTGTAATCCCAGCTACTCGGGAGGCTGAGGCAGGAGAATCACTTGAACCCAGGAGGCGGAGGTTGCGGTGAGCTGAGATCGCGCCATTGCACTCCAGCCTGGGCAACAAAAATGAAACTCCACCTCAAGAAAAGAAAAGAGAAACAAAATGTTGGCCTCAAATATATGTATTCTTTTTACATCTCATTTTTCAGATAATGAAATGGCAGCTACGAAACAACTTAAAAGGTCAGAAAATAAACGATTTGTTGGCTGGAGGTTACTAATACAAAATTTGGATGACCAAAACAGTTTGACGTATATACGACTCTAGGCGACTTAATTTTACTAAGATTGAGGAGAAAAAAATGTATAAAGGTTTTCAAATGAAGAACCCGACTTGACTGGTGTGTGTCCTTATTATGATCTCAGTGTGTCAGTCTTGCAGAGGGTTTCAAGACGGTCTGCGTCAGCCCCCACATTATACAGACAGGTCTGGGAGCTGGGTTACAGCAAAGCCAGGACTAGAACCCTGTGTCCCGCTGTAGTTCCCATCTCAGGGCCAAAGCTATGAGGACACCTGCCCTCTCTGTGTGACCGTGGAGGATGCCGGAGCTGAGCTCTCCAGGTTTGCATTCTGAAGGCTCACGTTACTTTCTTCTCAGTGGCGGTCCTTGGCTCTAGAACGTGATCTCCCTGGAGATAGACAGAGCACTAGGCCTGTGGATCTTGTCTGGAGTGGGCAGAGCCGCTTCTAGAATACCAGGGCTTCCTGCCACATTCTCTTCACTGCATGGCAGTTTGTCTGAGTTCTGGGAAGTACTCTTCCACATTAACTTGCCCTAGGGGAGGATAGCAGAGATTGGAAAAGTCAAAATATTAGATTGTGTGAGTATCACTTATAAGTTGCCTGGAAATCCAATTCTACCACTATCCCCTGAGAATGTTCTCACTGCTGGGAACTGCCCTCACTGCTGAATCTTTGGGAGGAAGGAGGGTAATGAAAGGAGAGAACACTGCCGCTGCCCTCCAGGGTCTCAGAATCTGAGTGAGGGAATAGTCAGTGGGAACAAGGAGCTGTAAAATAGGGCAGCCTAGAAGAATTTGAAAAGTTACAAGCCAAATACAATACCAGGGGACTCAACAGAGATGGTTTAGTTTGGAGGGAGGAGGCCCCTGAAGGCTTCCAGGAGAGGGTGGCTTTTGAGATAGGTCTTTGGGAAATAGGATCTCAACATTTGGAGACAGAGAAGGGGCATCTGAGGTTGAGGGAGCTGTGAGTGACAGAATGGCCAGTGTAGACGAAGAACAGCCTTGGGGGTGGAACCAGAAATAGGTAAGGGGCCAGCGTGGCTGGAGCTCAGTGCACATGGGAGTATATGAAGAGAAGGTGTTGGAGGGACGTGGGGTCTTGGTTTGAGGTGCTTGAAGAACCCATAAAAGTATCTGGACTTACCCTATATGCAAAAAGGAGGTGTTGTCTGCAGGATTTTGAGGTGAGCTGTGCTTTAGGAATATGTATTTTTTCACATTGGAGGGGAAAAGACTAGAGTCAGAAGCAGTCGTTTTAGAGAGAAGAAATAATCGTGCAGACGGGAAGATCCCAAGCCTCCTCCTTCCAACTGGTGAGGAGAGAAACCAAGCTCTCTGGTTCTTCTTAGATCTTGTGGTTGCTCTTACAACTAACTCGCTGAGAGACACCTCTGAGCTGGTGTTTCAGCACTTCAGGGAGAAGCCAGGAAATGTAAGTAGTGATGTTGGCGGCCCCTCTGGGATGGATGGGAGGCTGGCGTCCTCCCCAACACCATGTAGGAGAAATTCTGCTCCCACGCTAAGAGCTGCGACCCCAGTGTGGTCCTGAGTCAGGGACTGTAAAGCTACATTTTCCAACTAAGGGATGCCTCAGGAAATAATAAATCTTTCAGGATTTATGGGTCAGGAAATTCTTTCGGGAGAGAAAATAGAGAAGAAGTAAAGTAGAGATGGGGCAGGGCAGGAGAGCAGCTGCCCAGGACCCTCCTGGCACAAATATTGGGCTTGGTTGGGTTTGTGGAGTTGTCCATCAGAACTCATGGCTGAGAAGGATAATCTAATAGGATCTCTCTTTTGCTTTTCCCTTCATTGAATTCATGGTTCCTTCTCTGCAAAATAAGAAGGTTGAACTAAATGACCTCCGGGGTCTTTGCCTCCAGGTTATTTAATGCTTGTGGTAAAGCCAGTCTTCTCACTGAGGACTCTGATTATGCTGTGCGCCTCATTTTCCTCAGCTGAAAATGCGATCAACTGAGTCTCCTATCACCCATGTTTGGGCTGAGGATTAACAACGTGAGGCATCTGGAAACTTCCCTCGAAGGGATACAGCTGGGCCTGATTGCCTCTTATTTACTGTGTTCTTACTCTGGGCCCACATACTCACCCTAAGGAACAATGACAGAAGCATGCACACCATCCCAACACACCCCAGTCCAACAGCTGGTCGCCATGCATAAAATGTATAAATCCACAAACACACACAGACTCGGGCACACACATGTGCACATGCACACACGTCCTCTTTCGTCCCCTTTTCTGCCTGGTGTCTGTCAAACAGTGGATCCCCTTCATTCTCAGAGATCTGAGACTGGTCTCGTTCTTGAGTTGTGAATTCCAGCACTCCCCACCTCCGCCCCTGCCCCCCCCCCCCCCCCCACTGCCTCCATTCCAAGCTGGAGATCCGGGCGCCGTCAGCAGATGGCGCCCGGAGCTCTCAAACGACTGGATCGATGCCTCAAGCCTGAACTTCTGGCCTCCCCGCTCCCACCCTTGGAATGGGATAATTTGGGAGTCATCTGTGGGAGGGCTGCCAAGGCCTTAAATTTACTACTTGGAGCTGGGATAATTTTCCCCAGACGGGGCACAGAGTGGGAGAGAGGAGGAAGGAAGGGGGGGTGGGGGCTGTAAGACCTGGTCAGGGCCAGGACAGCTCCAGCTCTGGCAGCCAAAGAACGCCTCACTGCAGGGCCCCACCCGAGGGGTGTCTGAAACAAGGGCAGGTCACACCCTGGAAGGGGAAATGCTTTCGCTGGTATGAAAACCCAGGAGAGCAGGAGGATTTACAGACAAAAAAATAAAGCCAACAAGAGCTTCCAAATCGTGTCTATCCTTCCCACTTCCAATCTCTGACTCATCTTCTAAGCCCAGTTTCAACCTCACCTACTGTGTGAAGCTGCCCCTGACCCACACGCCTCCTGGCAGCATTAACCACTCATTTCCTTTTAATTTTTTATTCTGGAATTTTCCAAGCCTATGCAAAAACAGAGAATATGATATAACAAACTCTCTTGTACTCATCCCCAGCTTTAACAATGATAATTATCAATGTTTTGCCAAATTGTTCATCTGTTCTCCAACCTTTCTTCTGGAATATTTTAAAACAAATCCCAGACATCATATCATCTCACCCCAAAACACTGAAGACTTTTTTCTCCTTTTTTTTTTTTTTTTTTTTTTTGAGACAGAGTCTTGCTCTGTCACCCAGGCTGGAGTGCAGGGGCACGAACTTGGCTCACTGCAACCTCTGCCTCCCGGGTTCAAGCGATTCTACTGTCTCAGCCTTCTGAGTAGCTGGGATGACAGTTACCCACCACCACACCTGGCTAATTTTTGTATTTTTGGTAGAGACAGAGTTTCGCCATGTTGGCCAGGCTGGTCTTGAACTCCTAACCTCATGTGATCTGCCTGCCTTGGCCTCCCAAAGTGCTGGGATTACAGGCATGAGCCACTGCGCCCGGCCTTCCGTAGAGTATTTTTAAAATAATCTAAACATTTGCATGCATCTCTAACTGAGAAGGACTGCTTTCCCTTTAACATAACCACTTCACGCCTGTAATCCCAGCACTTTGGGAGGCCGAGGCGGGTGGATCACGAGGTCAAGAGATCCAGACCATCCTGGTCAACATTGTGAAACCCCGTCTCTACTAATACAAAAAAAAATTAGCTGGGCATGGTGGCGCGTGCCTGTAATCCCAGCTACTCAGGAGGCTGAGGCAGGAGAATTGCCTGAACCCAGGAGGCGGAGGTTGCGGTGAGCCGAGATCGCGCCATTGCACTCCAGCCTGGGTAACGAGAGCGAAACTCCGTCTCAAAAAAAAAAAAAAAAAAAAAACATAACCACTTGCCATTATTATATCTAACATTTACAATCATTCCTTATGGCACTTAGCTCCCTGTGGCATTTGTCTTAGTTCATTCAGCGTGAGAGTTACCCTGAACGTCAATGTGTGTTCCCTCCATTTGCCTGTGGTTGAGTTTGGAGCATGGATCAGATCTCACTTATTCTGGAGTTCTCATGGACTCCAAACAGCACCTGCTCAGAAGTCCTGGAAAGTCAAAGCACAATTAAGGACGTTCACTCTAAGAAGACACTCTAGAGCCCAGAGTCCCTCCAGTTGGAAATGTGAAATCAAAGGAGGAAATTGCTCTTAGGCTGAGTCACAAGACTCGTGTCCTTTTCTCCTGAGGTAGATAAGAGACACACACACAGGCAGATACACACCTCATGGCTCCAGGAGCTGCAGAGGCAGAGAATGCAAAAAATGTGGTGGTGCCAGCCGCAGGAAGGTCTGGAAATGCCTTCTTAATTGAGCCTTTCTGGGAGCTGCACAGGCTGGCTGGAGGAGGGACAGGAAGGGAGAGGAGAGTGAGGTGGAAGGGCCCACCAAGGGCAATGTCTGAGATGGGGCCTAGGGTGCTTTGATCCTACTTCGTCTGTCATGAGTTTAGAGACCCTGAAAGAAGAACCTTCAGTTTTTTCCAATAAAGCACTGTTATCTCAACGATGCACCTCGAGACAGAATTGCTCCATCTTTGAATGGTTCTGTCTATAGGAAAGTCTTCTCTAATAGGAGCCTAAGTCTGTTTTCCTGCAGCTTTCACCCACTGGGGCCACTCTGAACAAATGTAGTGGTTTGACAGGAATGATCTGTGGTAGAGACGGGACTCAGAAACCTCTGCAGGGTGCCTAGTATGCGCTAGACATCTTGCATGCATTAAGTCGTAAACCAGAAAACTCCAGAGATATCTTTGCTGTAGATATCACTGCTCCATGTTGCAGATGAGGAAAGGGGCTCTGGGACCTCTGCAGCCTGCCCAGGACACAGGGTCCACTGGGCTCTAGTCTAGCCTGCTTTCTGGTTTCCCTTCAGATGGCTGGAAACACGGCTTCTCGGGCCCTCTAGTCTCTGGGCTTCAACCTTCCCTCACAGGATATACTTTCGCAGCACATCATGACCAGCTTCTGGGGTGCCCTCTGTTTGATCTGTAACCCTCTTCGGTGAGACCCTAAGCCATAAGCATTCCTGTTGCTTTGCTGGAAAAGCATGATATGACGGCCAGCAACTAATGTATAGGATGATTTGCTCGAAGAAACAACATGAGCTTGCAACTCCTGGTTCCACTCTGGGTAGCAGGAGGAGCACAGTCTGAGGTCAAAGGATATCACAGCTCTCAGCCAGGCTGGCTGAGACGGGTTCTAAAACAACCCTCTGCAACCTACGGTCTCCTACTCCGAGCAGGACCCCGAGCCCCTGACCCTGCCACGGAACAGGTTGCATGATGTTTTAAATCAAATTTTATTTATTCTTTGGTGAATAGGTAATACGTTCTCATGGTTTAAAGTTTAAAAAGATATAAAGTAGAAATTCTCCCTCCCCCTCCTTCCTCCCACCAACCCATCGTCCACTTCCAGTAACAAGGTTTCCAGCTTCTGGTGCATTCCTTCAAATGCACACATCATGGATATAATGCAAATAAGTATGTATATTGTATCCCTATTCTTTTTTCCTTTTGAAATACAAAATCAATATATTATATGTACTGTTTACCATGGCCCTCCCTTTTAAAAAGTTTTTTAGATTTTTTGTAGAGACTGGTTCTTGAGACATTGCCCACGCTGATCTTCAACTCCTGGCCTCAAGCGATCTTCCAACCTCGGCCTCCCAAAGTGTTGGAATTATAGTTGTGAGCTACTTGAACTCCCTCCTTTTTTCACTTAGCATATAGACCTTCAAGTTTATGACTTGAAGGGGTTTAAATGTACCCTCTTCTGTACCAGTGGTCCGAATGTGAATCCTACATTGTGCACTCAGGACAAAACACAATGCAGGCCGGGCACGGTGGCTCACACCTGTAATCCCAGCACTTCGAGAGGCAGAGGCAAGCAGAGAGCTTGAGCCCAGGAGTTCGAGACCAGCCTGGACAATACAGTGAGACCTTATCTTTACAAGAAAAAAAAAAAGCCAGACCTAGTGTTGTGTGCCTGCAGTCCCAGCTACTCAGGAGGCTGAGATGGGAGGATCACTTGAGCCCAGGAGGTGGAGGTTGCAGTGAGCCGTGATCACACCACTGCACTCCAGACTGGGCAGCTGTGGAAACATATAATCTTCACATAGATATTAAGGGATGACTGTAGATACATTCTTCTTTGCATCTCCCATGTACATTTTTCCAAGAGATTTTTCACTGCTCTTTGGGGGATGTGACTCCCTACTTTATAAGGACAGTAATCATCCAGGGACTGACATGATTTATTCAAACTAAGCTGCTGCCCTATTTGAGCTACTCTGATTTTGTGCTTTGGAGGCATTAGAGTTGAGCATCTGAGAACGGAGAGACTTGGCTGAGTTTTCTAAATAATAACTTCAATATACACAGAAGTGCTAGGAAGAAGTCACACTGTCTGCAGGACGCAGTCAAAGGACTCAGTCAAAGGACTCAGATTTCTCCTTCCACCTTGAGCTGAAGATGAGACATGCATCAAATTATTTTTTTCTAAGCTTTCTTTTAGCTTCCCTGGCTGCAAAGCAGTGATAATTCAACTTGCTATTAGGGTTTTAAGTAGTCCAAGGCATTAAATACCTAGCATTAAACAGTACAAAAATATATTTTAAAAAATACCAACTAGCAAAGTGCTAAAATGACACTCTGTCTTTGCCTAAGTATATTATGAGAAATGGAAAAGCTGGCCTCTGGGGGGCCATCTGCTGAGCCCAGGAGTCTAGGAACCTTCGATGATATATGTGCAATCACTGAATTATGCTGAAGAAAAGATCTAAAACAGACATGGTTTCAGAGCATTCATGATAAATGATTCTTCACAAATTGAAACTGATTATTTCTCTCCCCCGCATTCCCAGAGAGGTGGTCTCTGCTTTTAAGCGCAGTTCATTCCTGGAAACTCCATCTTAAAGGGAAATCCTAGTCTGATTGTATGGTGAAGGGTCTCTCTCTCTTCAAACATGTTCAGTCTCATGAGAGAACTGAATAGATGAAAGCGACAGGGAGGACGGATAGGCACTTTTAGACTGTGTCAAACAAGGGTGGCAAAAATTGAAGCCTGCTTGAAATGATTCTCTGTAAAGGGAATGCAGTTTCGTATAATGAACGATTGGTGCAGTTATTGAATAATGTAGATGGCCATGAAATAAAACAGCACAGATTGAGACACAGGAAGAGCTGAAGCATCCCTAGGAGACATAGAAAATGGAGCCAACTGTGCTGCCCCGGCTTTCGCCTCCCTTCATCTGGAGCCTTCTTCTACCCTGAATATACCTCGCTCCAGGGTAAGGCACAGCTCTCATAAGTAGCCTTTCTGTGCCTCAGTTTTATTTATAGGAAAGTGGCTGTGCAGCCATCCAAGGACATTCGCCAAATGTCGCAGAGCCTAGGAACCAACCGCCTCCCTTCCAAGCCTGATGGAAGAAACAGCCTCCCTTCCAATCCTGATGGACCAGGGGCATCTGAGACCAGAAAACCAGAGGCCAGCTGATTAAGTATTAATAGTTAGCTGGTATGGGAAGGCCGCTTGAAAGAGTTCAAGACCAGCCTGAGAAATATATAGAGACCCCATCTCTACAAATGATAAAATAAGTTAACTGGGCATGTGCCTGTGGCCCCAGCTACTCAGTAGGCTAAGATGGGAGGATTGCTTGAGCTCAGGAAGTCAGGGCTGCAGTGAGCTATGATTGTCCCACTGCATTCCAGTCTCACAGAGAGAGAGAGAGAGAGAGAGAGAGAGAGAGAGAGAGAGAGAGAGGGAGAGAGGGAGAGAGGAAAAGAAGTTAGCTGGGCCGAAGTTAGCTGGGCCAAATTAAGAATCAGTTTTTTCTGTGTTTCACATCTAGAATTTTAAATATCAAATTTAAACATTGAAGAGGTTTTTTTTTCCCCTTTGCACTGATGAGTGGCTTTGGCTCCCAGCAGAACAAATGGTGAGAAAGCAATGAGAGAAATTCTCTGTGGAGTGAAGGTGCATTAAAACATGGGCTGAGGGTCTCCCCCACGGGGCAGGGGGACTGGGACAAAGCCGCCAGAGGCTGCTGGCAAGGAGACCCATTCACTGTTTGTAGACTTAGCAGAGAGCGCTGGAGGTGGATGGGGAGGTGGGGGTTGGGGAGCGTGTCTGGGGTTGGGCTTGGGTCACTGTAGGTAAGCTGGCATAGTTCTCTCTAGGAAAAGTACCAGAGAGGCCTGGTTCTCAGGAAGTTAGTGGTTTTACTTGCCTGGCATCATCTGCAGGAGAGAGTGATCTGGCAGATACTATCTCTCCCCACCAACTTGGCAAGGGTCTGGTCCTGTGTGAGGAGGCAAGGAGTTCTCTTGGATCAGGTGAGCACACACAGGCGAGGCAGCACACAAACGCTCCATGCCTTCTCTGCAGACAGGGGGAAGTTAGCGTCCACAGGAGGCAGCCACACAGCTGTACTTCTCTCACGGTACACGGGTGGCGTGGCAGAGCCTGTTCCCTGCTTACCACTGTCCATTCACCCTTTCTTCCTTACTATCAGATTCTAATTTTATTTGGAGTGGTGATGAGAACTACATTTGCAGCCCTCCTTGAAACAAGGGTGGTCAAAGAGATGCCCAAGTCATGAGGTGAGTGTTCAAGGGGCCTGACTTGGTGGGCAGAGCACTGTGTTGGCCTTTGGGATTCCCTGTGTTCTCTGTGGAGGACTCTGCAGTAGCCCATGAGGTTACAGGGCTGATGTGAGACTTGTGCTCTAATAATGACTGATCATTTTGTAGGCTGCAGCCTGTCTACAGGTGTCTTTTAGATGGGCAAATAAACTCCCAATCTACCAAAGTCACTCTGTTTAGGACTCTTACTATCAGCTAAACAGAATTCCCAACTGATCCAGATGGACTTGGAGAGAAAAGCGCTCCCAGTTACTGGAGCTGGACAAGCATCAGCAGCAGGGGTTAGTGGGGCGAGGGACCTGGCAGGGGCTGGGTGGGTAAGCACAGGACTAGAAGTCTTCAGTGTTTGATATTTGGTGATGCTCTATGATGTGTTCAAATCTCAACCTGCTGGGGCTATTGACTAAACGGTTTTAGTCTGAGCCTTAAAACAGCAGCAGGCTCAAAAGAGAAGAAATTCATCACAAATTAGGGACCCATTTGTGTCACCTGCCTCTAAAATCAGAGGCTCTGCGGTAGAAGAAGCCCTGTGGTGCTGGGCAAGGAAGAGATGGCTTCAAGGACACTCCCGTTTCAGCGTGACTGCCTTTGGGGGCCTACAGGGGGCACTAAGGATCTACGGGATCTTGTCGCCTCTCTGGCGGGGTCTGCGCTCAGACCCCCAGCCTCTCCCAGCCAGGAGAGGAAGGAATGGGGCTAGGGCTGGGGCTGGGACAAGGGCTAGGTTATAATGGGTGGAAATGAAATCGCCCCTTCCCCATTCTTCTTAAAGATCTAAAATGCAGAGCACCTGATTTTAAAAGTTCAGCAGAAAGCGTCTCCCCTCCCACCACCGCCGCCAGGAGAGCTTGACATTTCTGTCCCTGAATCTTAGACTGGAAAGGGGCCTTGGAGATCGGCCAGTCCTCTCTATTCGTTTAGCAGATGAGAAACTGGAGCCTCAGAAGGAAAGTGATGGATCCAAAGCGAGGCAGGGCGTTAGCGGCAGGGCTGGGCTGCAGGCTGGGCCTTCCAACTTCCAGCCGAGCGTTCTTTCCACCACACCACACCCACCGTCTTGGCCACGTTTGTTCTCCTTTCTGGCCCTGGGGGTACTCTGGCAGGGCTGGGGGTCTGATGTGAACTGGAATCTGTTCAATTTCACCTCTCATTGCTCCTGCCAGCTCGCCAGCTCTGGCTGATGGAGGCAATTAGAACCAGACATCCCATAAGGGCATTCCAGAAAGATCTCTTAAAATTCCACAGCAGCTGGGGACTTGCCTTTCCCTGCAGGGGTCATCTGGTGTGTAAATATCTAGTTGTGTAAGGCACAGAGCTGGGGAGGGCACACTGACACACACAGTCTCTCAATCCACATTCGCCCACAGATAGAAAAATAGAGAAATATTTAGTAGGAATGCTTTTCCTTCCTACCTCCCAAAAAGAGAAGTGAAGAATTTACAGGCCACCCTGGGAACACCTAATTACTTGCTGCTGAGGGCTGAGCACTGTATTTGCATTGGGTGGTGGGAGGCAGAGGGTGGAGGACATTCCTGGTTTTCTTCTTCCCACTGCAGAGGACTGCTTCTCACTGCTGGGTTCCGAGGAGGGCCAAGCAGTGTTTGTGACCAGCTTAGCAAATATACAATCACAGGAGCCTGGCTGAAAGGTGTTGCCTCAGTTTATCTATGGGAACTCCGAGGCACCAAAAGACAAAATGGCAGAGCAGGGAACTCCAACCCAGGACCACTGGTGTTGACTAACCTGTTCAACGATCTCCAGTGACTGCAACATCGAAACTGAAGGGCAGACCCTGGCTCATGAGTTGATGGGAGTCCTCTCTTTCTCGGCGCTCCCATTTCACATTTGTCACCAGTCAACCTTGCTTTGGTCAACAATGAGCTACTGTTAAGCTGGCCAGCGTTCAAGTAGACCCAGAGGGCCTTTTGTTAGAAGTCAGTGGGAAACAGCCAAAGCATTGCAAAGGCAGATAGAAAAACCGGACGCGTTCTTTAATCTGAGGGAGCACCTAGTCCCACTGTGATTGGCAGGAGGCTAGAAGGGGTTGGAAGGGCCATCCTTCTGACATGTCTACATACCACATTGGTTGCAGAGCTTAAGAGAGAGCCCACATCTTCTGTTACCCAGACTAGAGTGTTTTCAACACATCACACCACCACTCCCAACTCCTCCCTTTGAGGTTGCATTTGGCCTGGAAATCCCATAAGAACGGTATAAAACAGTTTTAAAAAATTAAATCAGGTCGTGATTACTATAATTTTTTATTAGATATGCCCAATAACTTTGAGCACCTTTTGAAAATCTGTCCTGGGACTTGTTAATTGGTGACTAATCACCAATCCATTTATTAAATGATTTCATATTACCAATTGATGTTTTATCTCTGTACTCCCCATTTTCCAGTGATCTCCTCTTGCTGACATCCCTTAGATCTTCTGTCTGTGTTCCAGATGCAGCATTTTGCAGACTAGCACTCAGGGAGAGAATGAACTCATCGGTTCACTTTGCTGATGATTTTTGTGTTTGGAAGTAGAAGTGCATTTGTTTATTGACTCATTCAACATCAGACACTTGCTGGTGCTGGAAAAGGTACAGGGTGCTGGGGTAGGAGTGGGGAAATCGAGGGACAGAGAACTTGGTTTTAAGGAATTTAAATTTTGGTAAAGGGAGACAGAACATGCCCACAATTAGCTCTAATGTAGAAAATAAGCCCTACAAGAGAAGGAAAGATGAAGTGAGCTCAGAAGGAAAAATCACTTCTGTTGAGAGTAGATGGGAGAGCAATCAGGGAGGAGCTCCTGGAGGTGGTAGCATTAAAATGATGCCTAGAAGGATGAGTGGTTCTGCAGTGAAGAGACTGGGGAGTTGGAAGAAGTGGGGCAAAGCATTCTAGGTGAGGGAAGGCAAACAGGAAGGAGACCATGGCTTGCATAGTAATCATGAGAAAGTCTGTTGGCTGATTAAGCTGGTCAACTGGAGTCAGTCCTTGGATGGTGACAGACATCGGGTGGAGAAGTTTGGGCATCAGGCATGGGGAAGCTGCTATGGCTTCCTGAGTGGACAAGCCTTGTGGGCATGACTACCCTTGAGAAGGTGAGTAGCAGCAATATGGGCAGGGTGGGCATGCACATGTCATGACCAGGCTTGTCCTGGGCACCCCTCTGTCCTGCACTCACTCAGAGCTCTGCTGTGTGTCCATCTCTCCCACTCCCCCAGCATGAATCCACAGACCCCAAGAAAGACCTCCAGTATCTCCTGTTTGAATCAGCACAAACCCGTGATGACCCCCTGGAAGAACTCAAACCATGTGCCCTGCTGAATGGAACTCTCTTTTTCCTCTCTGTAAAACCAGAGAAGTTTGTAGAAACCTCGAAGGTCATCAATTCTGACATCTAGTTGATGCTTAGATTTCCTCCAGTGCTTCTCTGCAAAGTGATTGTCTGTTCCGTGCTTAAATATCTCCAGTGATGGTGAGCTCACTACTTCAAGAGGGAGTCCATACTCAGGGTCATCCTGGAGTCACTAATAGAATGGACAGTGCCTGCAGCATCCCCATTTCTGCCTCTCCCTCACTGCTAGCACTGTGACAAGACATCTGTCCACGCGTGTTGAATAGCACTGAAAGAGAGAGATCCCCTTATCCCAGAACATGTGAATTTTCCAGAAGGTCCCCAGAGCAAAACTCTGGTATTAATTACTCCTGTGTGAGCAGTACTTTATAGTTTGCAAACGGCTTTCACAGGCTTCATTCTTCGAATGCCCACAATACCACTGTGAACAATGCTGTGGCATTTCCATTTTATGTATCCAGAAACATCTCTAAAGGGAACTTACCCCAGGGTGAACATTGTATCAAGGCCAAAGCCAGGATCCTGGTCCCGTTCCTTCTGACTCTCAATCTCGGATGTTCTCAGCAAATCAGGTAAGAAGGGAGATCTGTCCCCAAACACTAGCCTTAGGATATTATTTTATTTCATTAAAAGATGTATCATGGATATAAATCAGTTGAATCAAAGGGGCAGGATGGTGTGTGTGTGTGTGTGCGTGTTTGTATGCTCGCATGTGCGGCCATGCACATGGCCATGCAGGTACTTTATACTAAGCTGAAATACTTGACTAACAGGTTTCCTCTTCTTGTTCTCTTCTAGAAGTCTAACCGTGGCCCTGTCTCAGGGCACTCAGCCCCAAAGTGGTGGGGCCAGAGTGCTCTCATCAGCACCACGTGTCGAGCAATTGAGCTAGCGTGCTGATAGAGGCAGGGATGACATAGGCCTTGCTGTTGATAACAGGATGGATACTGAGGGCCACCAGCCCATGAGTCCTTTGCTGGTCTATCCTAGAGAAAGGAAGGTCTTCAAACACCTCCACTATCAATCACCAAGAAGAAAGCATTTGTTATTTACTGTTTTTTGTGTCCTCTGATGTAACTTTTTATCCAGGAGTTTAGGGACCTCAGTTTCTTCATTTGTAAAATGGGCATAGGTGTGTGTGTGTGTGGTTGGGGGTAACTATGGAGGTATTGGACTAGTTGTTCCAAAGGGACCTTCTCGGTTCTAAAAGAGGGAAAAAATATAACGTGGTTCCAAAATTGATAGTGATCCAGGTGTAGTGATGAAGGAATAGATTCATGCATGTCCAGTTTCCAAAGAGAGAGAACCTCCAGGCAGTTCTGCGACTGCAGACTCTTGTTAATCCCAACACTCTGTGTTTTTCTGGGAGTTTGGGGCCCACACTGAGTGATATTTAAGCTCTGGGCCAGAGTCAAGAGATGAGAATGGCTTCCTTAAGCCACTTTGATCAGGAAGACACCCAGGAGCTGGGATTCCAGAGTCAATTTGGGAAAGACAGTGAGTATTCTGGTCCTCAGGCTGAAGGAGAGTTCAGCAAAGGAGAGTGTGGCTTTGAGAATGGGAGGGAAGGAAAGACAAGGTGTCCATTGAAGCAAGACTTGTCAAAGTTGTCAGGGCCATCCCATTCCCACTAAGTCCTTCCTCTTAACTCATGGGAACCTGACTTGTAGATGTGTCAGCCAGTGAACTGGCCCATCCCTGAAAGACAACGTTGACTTTCAGGACAGGCCCTATACATACTAAAAGAAGTGTTTGGATGGCAGTGAGGAGAGGACCAGAGGGAGCTAGGAAGGTCCTGAAGGGGTAGAGGCAGTGACCAAGTTCCTCCCAGGGAGGAAGTTTGATGGGCGCTTGAGTGACGGAGAGCAGGGCATGTCCTCCCAGAGCCTGAGGTCTGTGCTTGCTGCTGGGGGAGGGGATGGACCAGGAGACTGCAGAGATCCTGCTCTGTGATCCCATCAAAACATTGCAGAGAAACTGCTACAGAGTGTAGGGGAATTGCTGTCCACGGTTTCAAATAAGATGTTGCAGAATGACAACATCAGGGTGGCGAGAATTGTCCAAAAGAATACTGAAGCAAGACAGAAGACAGCTGGAGGTCAGACTTACAAACTGGGTGGGGCTGGTGATGGCGCGGAGGAGAGAGAGAGTCAGCTCATTCAGAAACACCCAGGGAAGGAGCACCAGGAATCTACCTGCCCAGGGATGTGTGGACAAAAGATCTGGGTTCAAGTTGGCCTCACCACTTACTAGCTGTATGACTCTGAACAAGTAACAGCACCTGTCTCAGACTCAGTTTCCTCACTGGGGAAATGGGACGAATACTCCCTACCATCCAGAGCTGCTGAGAGTTAAATGACATGGAATATGTGGAAGTGCCTAACAGAGTTCATTCACACATGTGTTGGTTAGTTTATTCAGCAAGCATGTGTTATGTACTTATGGTGTGCCTGGAAAACAGTACGTACTCTATCAGTATATTAAAAAAATAAAGTGGGACAGAAAATGCATCCTTTGAAGTCTAGGTGGAGAGAGCTGAGCTATTCAGTGAATTCTGGTACTGACAAGGTTAAATGGGAGGGAAGCATGAGTAGAAGCCATCTCCTCCAACAGAAAAGAAAGACAGAGACCTCAGCTTTCACAGGCTGAGCTCGGGCTATTTAAACCAGTGCTGGACACTTCTCCTTTCTAGTATAGGAGTTTTGGAGCTCTATCATCTTTGCCACAACACTGGACACAGAAGTCTTCTCTAACCGTGTTTTAGCCCATTTGTTCCTCATTTGGGATCCTTAGAGTTTTTAGGGGTCCATGAGGATTGGAGTAGGGATTTGTGACATACTTTCAAAATTTCAAACATCCTATAAGAAACCATGTGTCCTTACAATGAGGTTTTATTTGGCTAGAATAAGATTAACCAGTCATGTTGATCAGAGGCTCTGGCGTATGCTTTGATGAATAAAAAAGCGAAGTAAAATAAAGGCTGCTGCTTAACAAGTTCAATGTGTTTAGAAGTCAAATTTTTTTCAAACATAGAGCATAGAGCAGTTAGAGATGTGATACCAAAAAGAGTAAACATATAATTGAAAACGTTAGTGCCACTTCAACCCAACTCTCCCATTTCCTGTTGAAGACCCAGAGGCTAGGGAAGTAAGGACACGTCTGAGGTCAGAGCTGGTCAGTGGCAAAGCCAGACCCAGAACCCAGGTCACCAGGCCACGGGGCTTTTTACTGCCTCCGTGCTTGTGAGCATGGTTTTAAAATTGACTACATTGGTCTGGAGGTTTTAGTGAAAACAAGTCACCTTCCTAAAGTCACTGCTTGGGTATCAAAGGAAAGAAGGATTCTACAGAGGACTTTTCCTTGAACTTCTCTTCATTTGAGTGCAGTCACCTGATGGGTTGTTAGTCCAGCTCATGTTTGGCTGATGTAATTTCCCAAGGCAAGGACACGACTGACAGGCAGGAAGGCCCGGGGAGGTCCTTGGGGGAGATGAACATCCTCTCTTTATCTTCAAAGCAAATGTTCAGGAAGAGAAATGGCAACACTTCCCAGAATTCAGGCTGAAGCAAAACACAGATGACATATCAGACTGGCATCTCATCCGTGAGATGGGGAGATGTGATCGCCAGGGGCCACTGAGGAAATGAATGAGTAAATTTATCTTACAGAGGCCAACAAATAAGGGAGTGGGATATAAGAAACAGCTCCTGTCTGTAAAAAGAGCACATGGATAAATCTAGGTTTTCCAAACAGAGGGACTCAAAGTTGTGAGCTGTTGAAGAGAGGTATTTAATTGAAATGTCTTTCTCAAGGTTATTGGTAAATAGCCAAAACTTTTCATTAGGGCATGAGAATTCTGGGAAAATTAGATAAGATAAATTTACCTTCACAGTGGCTAAGTGGCCATGGATTTCCACTAGGGAAGGCTATAGATGCTTCATTCAGCAAGATATGATGATTACATTTGGAACACGCAATTACTTTTTCTGTTTTAGGGACTATCACAATTTAATGAAATATTTGGTTGGATCTCTTCAGGCAGTTGGTCTCTTCAGTGTCTACAGAATTAAGATTCTATCCTCTCCCTGCTTTCTTCTAGTGAAGTTGACATACTGTGATTCCACCTGAGTTAACTTCGTAGTCACACATAATTTTTGAATAGAGGTGGGCTGGAAGTAATCACTTAGTCTTACTTTTTGAAGATCTAAAGTCATGTGGAAACCTAAATGGCTGTTTGATCCCAGAGATCACTTCTAAAGGCATTCCTTTTCCTCATCCCCTCATTCCACAAACGTTTATTAATCACCGACGGCCAGCCAGGCACTGGGGCAGGCATGGGAGGAGGGGCTTCGGGTTTGGGAGCATGGCCAAAGACACAGTCCTCACACCACGTAGTAAGTAGTCCTTATTACGCAGAATCTGGTAGGGAAGTTGGAAAGTGAGAAGTTGTTCCCAGCAATGACCATGATTCTAACCATCACATCTTGACAAGTGTTTAATGATGTAGGAAATGCTCACAACAAAACTGTAGATACAACATGCTTTGAATTAGACAATATTGGTCTCCTTCCATGACACACATGCTCCAGAAATCCAGATGTCAGCCACAGCACTGCCCTCTCTGCTTGGAACCAATCCTTCACCAAGCCCTGGAGATTACAGTGTCCTCATTGTCCCTGACTGTCTGCTTCTTTGTGTCTCTCACTGCCATTTGAGGCTGGGTCACCATCTCTCACCACTCTAGCCCCCTAACTGCCCACCTGTGTCCACTCCTGCCTCTTCCACGTGGCAGCCTCCTGGATCTTCCAGCAAAGCAAATCTGATTTTCATGCCACCTCTCCCCACAGTGGCTTCTATTGTTCTTAAAGTTAAAATGTCTTAAAGTGGCCTGCGAAGCCCTGCACACAACCTGGTATCTCCCTGACCCCTAGACCCTGCCTCCCTGCCACATTTTTTTTTTTTTTTTTGAGACAGAGTCTCCCTCTTTTGCCCAGGCTGGAGAGCAGTGGTGCAATCTTGGCTCACTGCAACCTCTTCCTCCCAGATTCAAGTGATTCTCCTGCCTCAGCCTCCCCAGTAGCTGGGATTACAGGCGCCCGCCACCATGCCCGGCTCATTTTTGTGTTTTTAGTAGCAATGGGGTTTCACCATATTCACCAGACTGGTCTTGAACTCCTGACCTCAAGTGATCCACCCACCTCGGCCTCCCAAAGTGCTGGGATTACAGGCATGAACCACTGCTCCCGGCTGACCCTGACCTTCTTTACTCCAGCCATGCTGCTATTCTTCCATCCCCTCATACTCACGGAGTCCCTCCTCTCATAGGGCCTTTGTACATTTGACTCCTACCAACAAATCCCATTCTTCCCCTCCTCATCTTGTTAACTCCTAAATGCTGGGAGTTAATGCTGACTCATCCTTTAAGTATCAAACTGCTTGTCACTCTCCTTGGGAAAAATGTCCTCCACCCCTCCGTCTACATTAAATTTCCCCCATACATGCAGCTAGAGCGTCATGTGTATCTTCTTTATAGCCCTAAAGACAGTTCAACTTTAATTTTGTGCACAGTTTTTTGATTAATATCCAACTCTTCTATTAGACTGTGAACTCATTGAGAAGAGGACAAATGACTGTGTCATACAGTAGTGACTCTCAAATGTATTTTGACAGAATGAAGGATGATCTCATCTTTGGCCCATAGTAGGTGTTCATTAAAGTAACTGGATGAATATGGGAAGAAGAGAAGTAATAGTATTTAGGAAAGCTGGATCTCAGCACTTTGGGAAGCCAAGGCGGATGGATCACCTGAGGTCAGGAGTTCGAGACCAGGCTGGGCAACACGGTGAAATAACGCCTCTACTAAAAATACAAAAATTAGCCAGGCATGGTGGCACATGCCTGTAGTCCCAGCTACTCAGGAAGCTGAGGGACAAAAATTGCTTGAACCCAGGAGTGGAGGTTGCAGTGAGCTGAGATCATGCCACTGAACTCCAGCCTGGGTGGCAAAGCAAGACTTGGTGTCAAAACAAACAAAAAAAAAAGGAAGCTGGGTCCTAGTCCCTGATGTGCTACTGCCTTGCTCAGTGGCTTGTCCTCCTCCAAGCGTCAGGGCCTCCTCTCCAGCATGCAGGGGTGAGCCACTCTGCTGCGCTGCAGGTGTCTGAAGGATCTGAGGTTCAATCCTAGCTCCCACTATCTGGCTGTATGACTTTGGGCCTATTTTACTTCTCCAAAATATTATTATGTTTAAAGTCTCTCCAAGTTCTAAAAGTTAAGAAATCTCTGAGGACCTACACTATACCAGTAACAGTAAGAATGGAGAGGAGGTGGATAAAAGAGAAATTTCACATCAAGTGATGAAGTAAACCAGTGATTCTTAAAGCAGGATCCCAGACCAGCAGCATAAACATCACCTGGGAACTTGCTGGAAATGTAAAGCCCACGGCCCCATCCCAGATCTACTGACTTAGAAACTACGAGGATGGGTCCCAGGAAGCTGCTTTAAGAAGCCCTCCAGTAGGTTCTGAGGCATGCCCAAGTTTGAGAACCACTAGGTTAGAGGCTGAGGGTGAGGGAGAAGGAAATGTTGAGGGCAGAGGAGGGAGTGTAGCCAGCTGGCACTATGAGAGCTTGACTTACCTGTCTCCTAGTAGTATTGACTCCCTGCTTCCTGACTTATAGGAGCTGTCTGTAGGGCATCGGGGTTCAGGGTAGAGATTTTATGTAGGTCATCTACAAACAGAAAACTTGCTTTTACGAGGGATATATAGGAAGTTAGAATCAGGGAGAAACTCACGTCCTGATCTCATGAGATGTCCCAACACAGCATGAAACGGGACAAGGCTCTGGGAAATGGGACCATCTCATGCATCTGTGTCCTGAAACATCTGGCAATCCCAGACACAGGGAGAGTCAAACAGCACTGAAGAGACTTCACTATTTCCTTTCCCCGGAAACATCCGGGGCCTGAGTGATCCATTTGTGCCTGAGCGATCCCTCTACTAAAAAGGACTCCAATAGGCACTATACAATTCCCAGGAAAACTTTCTATTCTTGACAAATAATCAAAACACTCAGGAGGTAGAACCTAGAGGGACTGTCCAAACGCAACCCCACCCATGTCACCACAAAGTTTTGCACAATAAACCCAACATCTGGTTTCTCGTCTGTGTGATTACCATGGGGATGCTGTTGAGACCAGGAGGCCATTGTTGTAAATCCACAGAACTTGGAACCCAATCAACTCTTTCCTCACACTGTGCTGATGTGTTTTGTGCGTGCTTTGGCCGTATCATTTTTCTGTTTGCTTGTTTTAATCAATGTTACACACGTGCACACATACACACACACATGTTGACAACCAGTACTTTCATTTTAAAAATATTCTTTTGTACCTGCCAAAGTTCTTTGCAAGGAATACTTGTCATCATTATCAAAATTGTTTAAAAGCTAGTGTTCAATGGAAGGGATTCTCTGGAAGATGAGACTAGAGAAATATGCTCGTTAATTTGCTCATTTAAAATATATGTATTGAGTACCTACTATGTGTCAGTCACTGTTCTAGGCACACTGGGAGACAGCAATGAATAAAATAAATAAATTCAAGCCTTCATGGAACTTATATTCTCCTGGGGAAGATAGACCGTAAGAGTCATTAGATAAGCAAATAGTACATCAGATTGTTATATGTGCTGTTAAAAAAAATGAAGCAAGAACACAGGGTAGTCAGAGCGGAAGGTATTATTTTGTTTTGTGTAGTCAGGGAAGGTCTCCATGCTAAGGAATCTAAAACAAGCAAGAGAATGGGCTCTGCGGATGTGAGAGTACTCCTGGCAGAGGAAAGGGTAGGTGCAAAGGCCCTGAGACAGGAACTTGCCTCGAGTATGCAAGGGCCTAGTGTGGCTGAGTGGAAGAAGTACCGGAGCGAAGAGCAGAGATGAGTTGAGGGAGATAGAGAAGGGCCAGCTAAGGTAGGACCTTGGAGGCCACGATAATGAATAGTGCTTTTACTCTGAGCAAGATGGCAATTACAGATTTTGCACCCAAGGGTTATATGGTTTGAATTCTGAGTTCTAACAGGAGCTCTCTGGCTGCTATTTGAAAATAATAGTAGCTGAGGGCAGTGGCTCACACCTTTAATCCCAACACTTTGGGAGGCTAAGGTGGGTGGATCATGAGGTCAGGAGTTCGAGACCAGTCTGGCCAAGATGGTAAAACCCTGTCTGTACTAAAAATACAAAAATTAGCTGGGCATGGTGTGGGGTAGGATGGGCGCCTGTAATCTCAGCTACTTGGGAGGCTGAGTTAGGAGAATTGCTTGAACCCAGGAGGCAGAGGTTGCAATGAGTTAAGATCACCCACTGCACTCTGGCCTGGGTGACAGAACAAGACTCTGTCTCAAAAAAAAAAGAAAAGAAAAGAAAAGAAAAAAGAAAATAATAGCAGCAGAGCAGAGGAAAAAGCAGCAAGCTTGGTCAGGAGGCTCTTGGCAATAATCCAGGTGAGAGATCAGGAGGTTTGCCTAGGGTGGTGCTGTAGACGTGATAAGCCTAAGAACCCCAAGTCTCTTCCAAAGTTAGAGACAACAGGATTTGTTACTGGATTGGATGTGAGACAGAGAGAAAAGTTACAGCCAACCAATAAAATCTACCAAGTTTTTGTTCTGTGCAACTGGATGAATGGAATTGTCTTTTAGCTGAGACAGGAAGGACTCTGGAGATAGGGAGGATCTGTTGGGAGCTCAGTTTGGAAAATTCCAATTTGAGAAGTCAGTAACACATACTGAGGCTAGAATTTAGAGAGACGTACTAATAAGTGTGTAGTTTAACCCAAAGACAACATAGAAATACAACTTCCAGTAGAGCTGGGAGAGATAAAATGCTGGAGAGGAAATTACAGACAGAAGACACGCTGGGAAACCATGGCCCTAGAGTTGTCAAGGAGGTCTCAGCATGGTGTAACTCAGGTCAAGGCTGAGCGATGACGCTAAGCCATGTTCCCCAGCAAGTCATGAAGATTGGCAACCTGTTATAACAGATACTGTGAAAGAAATTCCCACATTCTAGCCCATGGCCCCCTTCTAAAATAGTGCCCAGGACATCAAAACTGCAGGGTCACAGAGGAACTGAGGCAGTTATTTCAAGTTCTAACTGTGGGTAAAACACTAGAGGTGGCTGATTTGAACATTAATCGATAACACTCCAACTTCAATTTAAATATAACTTGGGCCTCTGCATAAGTAAAAACTGAGCAGAGTTTTGCTCTTACCATGCTGTGATCCCGCCATTATCTTCATCTGGCAGGGACCTGCTTTCCTGTTAAAAGTTTTAAGCATTCCTTCTGTGCCGTATCTGTTACACAGAGCAATACATAATGGACTAGACAGGATTATTGGTCCAAATGACAAAACCAGATGTGATATAGAAGCTTTCTTCCTATAACCACACGTGTATCTTTGGCCTCACACAGCTGTTCATTGTAAATAGAAAGATTCACACAAGGGACTCCACAATGGGTGATATGGGGTGCAAAACCCACCAACCACATTCCTTTCGGGGTAGGAAGGGGAGAAGGGGCATTCCTGAGGTCTCGGCTCCTGGCCCCAGCAGGTGCAAGCTGTGGCCTACAGGATGTGATCTGCAAATTGAGAAGAGGCCACTTTCTAGAGGAAAGCACGGTAGAGCAAACCTCTTGGGATGAGAACCTGGGCCCCATTGCTGCCACTTCATGTCCTGGGATTTGGGATAAGTCACGTCAGCACTCTGAGCCTCAGTGTGCTCATCCACACAGTGGGGATAAGAGAGTCCTTGTTCTGAAAATGTCTTCACCAGGTTTTTAACATTAGGATTATGTTGGCCTCATAAAACGAGATGGGAAATGGTCATTTCCCTTGTGTTTTTCTGAGAGCTTGTGTAAAATGGGTCTGTAAGTATTTGTTAGAAGTCACCAGTGAAACCATCTGGGTCCAAAGTTTTCATTGTGGAAATGTTTTTGCATAAGATGATGAACTGAAATTTTTAAATAGAAATTGGCTGCTTAGATTTTCTGTTTCTTCTTGAGTCAGCATTGGTATGTTATGTTTTCTGAGACATTTTTCCTTGAAATAAATTTTTGACTTTGTTGACGTAGAGTTCATGGTATTACCTTATTATCCTTTTAATATCTGTAGGATCTATAGGCTATCCCCTCTTTCATCCTTAAATGAGTCATTTAAGTTTACTTTCTTTTTTTCTCGATTAATTAACAAGGATTTGTAAAGTTTATTAATCTTGTCAAAGAACGAAGTATGGCTTTGCCAGTTGTTCCTCTTTGGAGTATGGTTTTTATTTCATTGCTTTCTGCTCTTTCATTTCTTTTTTCTCATGTTCATAATTTTTTCCTCTGTTTTAAATTTAATGTGTTCTTTATCTGGCTTTCTAAGGTAGATACTTAGATCATTGATTTTAAACCTTTCTTCATTTTAATATAAGCATTCAAGCTATAAATTACCCTCTACACACTGCTTTACTTGCATATCAGAAATTTTTGATATATTGTATATTCATTACTAGTCAGTTGAAAGTATTTTCTTTCTTTCTTTTCTTTTTCTTTTCTTTTTTTTTTTTTTTTTGAGACAGAGTCTCACTCTGTCTCCCAGGCTGGAGTGCAATGGCAAGAGCTCAGCTCACTGCAACCTCTATCTCCTGGGTTCAAGTGATTCTCATGCCTCAGCCACCCAAATAGCTGGCATTACAGGCATGCTTCACTTCCCCTGCCCAATTTTTGTATTTTTAGTAGAGACCAGGTTTCACCATGGTGGTCAGACTGGTCTCAAACTCTTGGCCTCAAGTGATCCACCCACGTTACCTCCCAAAGTGCTTGGATTACAGGCGTCAGCCACCATACCTGGCCTCAAAATATTTTCCAACCTCCCTTTTAATTTATTATTTGACCCAGGTCAAAGTGTGAAGCATGCTATTTAATTTCTAAATATTTGGAGGATTTTCTAGGTATCTTATTGTAATTGGTTTCTAGCTTAGTTTTGTTTGCTGGAAGAACACATTCTGTAAGACTTCAATTACTGGAAACATTTTGAGACGTATTTTGTGACTCAGCAAATGTTTGATCTCGGTGAATGTTCTATTTGCAGCTGAAAAGGATGTGTATTTATACTTATTGGGTGTGGAAAGTTCAATAAATATCAATTAAGCTGTGTTGTTTGGATCTATATCTTTACTTTTTTGTATACTTGTTCTATTAATTACTAAAAGAAGGGTTCAGAGCAAGTTTTTTTTTTCTTTTTTTGACAGTCTTGCTTTGTCATCCAGGCTGGAGTGCAGTGGCACAATCCCGGCAACCTCCATCTCCTGGGTTCAAGCGATTCTCCTGCCTCAGCCTCCTGTGTAGCTGGGACCACAGGCACATGCCACTATGCCTAGCGAATTTTTGTAATTTTAGCAAAGATGGGGTTTCACCATATTGGCCAGGCTGGTCTTGAACTCCTGACCTCGTGATTCACCCACCTCGGCTTCCCAAAGTGCTGGGATTACAGGCATGAGCCACCACACCCGGCCCAGAGCAAGTTTTTTAAAGCATAAATCAGAATATGGCCTTCCCGGTGTAAATTCCTCAAAGTCATTTGGCGCGTTTAGAATAAAATCTAATCTAGCCTGGGCAACACGATGAAACCCCATCTCTACAACAAATACAAAAAATATTACCGGGCATGGTGGTACACGCCTATGGTCCCAGCTACTGGGGAGGGTGAGGCTGGAGGCAGAAGCTGAAGTGAGCTGAGATCACACCACTGCACTCCAGCCTGGGTGACAGAGTGAAAGCCTGTCTCAAAAGGAAAAAAAAAGGAATAAAATAGAATCTTTCCCTGACCTGCAAGAGACTACATAGTTCATTTCACGCCCTTCCCTCAGGTCTCCTCTTCCAGGACCTCCTCCCCACCCTACACGCTAATTATACACCAGCCACTCTGGCTCTTTCTCTGTTCTCTGAACCCACTAAATCTATTCTCACCTCAGGACTTTTGCATTTGCTATAGCTGTTCCCTTAGCCTGGTCTTATATCTTCACCCAGATGATCGCACGGCTGCCTCCTTCACACCCCTTAAACCCACATGTCATTGCCCCAGAGAGACCTTCTACGACGTCTCTATCTGGAACATTCTTTATCCCATCACCCTGAATTATTCTCTTTGAATAACTTTTAACTATTAGAATGTACCCCTTTTATTAATTTTTTTGTTTACAGTTTGTATGTTGTTTGTGTTAAATGCTATATTTCTTTTTCTTTTCTTTTTTTTTTTTGAGACGGAGTTTCACTCTTGTTACCCAGGCTGGAGTGCAATGGCGCGATCTCGGCTCACCGCAACCTCCGCCTCCTGGGTTCAGGTAATTCTCCTGCCTCAGCCTCCTGAGTAGCTGGGATTACAGGCACGCGCCACCGTGCCCAGCTAATTTTTTGTATTTTTAGTAGAGACAGGGTTTCATCATGTTGACCAGGATGGTCTCGATCTCTTGACCTTGTGATCCACCTGCCTCAGCCTCCCGAAGTGCTGGGATTACAGGCGTGAGCCACCGCGCCCAGCCCAAATGCTATATTTCTAAAGCTAAGAATAGAGCTGGCTTGTAGTGGATATTTAATAAATACTTGTTGCATGATGGGATCGTAGCTGGAAGGATGGATGACAGACTATCAGTATTTGATGCCATTCAATATTATCTGTCTTGTTTCATAGCTGTTTCTATTTAGGTATTATGACTGGGCTGTGAGGTCTTTGAAAACGAACTCATTCTACTTTATTTCTGTGTCTCTGACACAGCATAGCAATTGCGCAGTAAATAATTCTTGGACAAAATCATGGACAGCCCAAGTGCTTTCAGAATACTCTGTACACACCTGTCAGCAGTCCCTTTACCGCATCACTGTTCTTAATCAACTAAACCAGAATCTGGCACTTGTACATAATACATGCTCAATATACGCTAGTAGAAAGAGGAAAAGAAGGTAGGAAGAAACCAGTCACAGCTCTGACAAAAGCATTCGCTGCAAATTTCAAGTCTGGGGGCCCCAGGGTCAAAATGTCAGCAATGTCAAAAAGTCAGAAGAGCTGCAGTTCTTCAGTGGATGCTACACTTATCGGGTGTGGGATGCTCCCATCACAGGCAAAGGAAACAGGGATATAGAAATGGTTTATTCCCCTACAGCCCTGTAGTATAGAACAGATGTCACAGAAGTTGCCCAGGAAAATGGTGACCAAAGCATTTTCTTGTGCATCTGATTAGCCGTCAAGTCTTGTTTCTTAAATGTTTGTCGGAAAGGAATACTTGCTAGTGAAGAAGAAAGAATGAAAAATGTGCAGCGCAGACCATGAAATCATTTTTGCTCTGATTGTTGAGCCTCCAGTGTCTTTTCCTTTAATGGATTCAAATTAACCTGGGACTTTTAGAAGTTTTGTCACTGTTGCACTTAATACCGAGTTCATTAGAACTCCCAGACTTCCCCTCCGCTGCACTGCAAGTTTTGTCTGTGACAGCTTGTTCACTGTGTCCTCCCATGCCTGGCCACATGCTTCACCCTAGGTCGCACTTAGCAAGTGGGCCCTGAGTTGAAAAAAACACAGACCTAAAAGCTGCATTGTTCTTGCCCGAGGTGGATAAATATTGAGGTGGTCAATTGACTTTTGTGGTCCACCGTCCCCGGCTCCCTGCAGCCCACCTGCACCACCATGACTGTGCAGATCCTTGGTGAGGATGCCCAAGTTTCTCCTCAGCTTCACCCACTTTGTCCAGAATGAGAAGGAGAGCCGGGGTTAGGTCAGGTTTTGACATAGGATAGTTCTGATTCCATGAAGTAAGTAACCAGCCAAACCAATACAGAATATTGGGTTTTACAAAGTGTAGAAAATCTGCAATTTGGCCTCCTTAGACAGAGATATATAATGCTGGAGAGGTGTGAACATTAGGACTGACCTATTTTGGTCAGTAAGACTGTACTATATTCTAGTAATAAAAATGAGTAAATCACCTATGTAGAAATAAAGGTTATCAAGTACCTGAAAGACAGCGTAGAAATGGATGAAGATTGCAGACTTAAATCTGGATTCGTATAGATTTCATTTACCCATCAGATCCTAATGAAATGCACAGGATTCCTGAGAAAAAATCCCTGATGTTACATTATACAAAATGAGGCTTATAATAAACATTTTTAAATTAACATATTTTCCAGTGTATATGACTTTCTAAAAGGCATTTTTTTTAGTATAACCTGCATATCCGTGATGCATATTAAACATCCAAATTTTCTGGCTTATTTTAAAATGAAAGAAAAAGAAAAACCTATCAGAAAAGTCAAAGCCGGAAGGAGACTTTATGTGTAGATTGTCCACACTGTCTGTAAATAAGCAGGTTGGCCTACAGCAGGGGTTTCCAAAAGCGGGTTCTTGGACCGGAGCCAGCTCCCGCTGCGTGTTGCATCACCTTGCAAGCTTATTAACCAGGCAGATTGCCAGGCCCCATCCCTGGAGGTTCTGAGTCAGCCAACTTGGTCTGGGAACCACTGGATTCAAGGCGCTTTCCCAGACAGGACATTCAAGGAACTTGTGACTCCAGGCTTGTCCCTGCCCTTCATCGCTAAGGATGATCAGAGTGAGGATAAAAATGGCATTAGGTCCATCTGTACTGGGACTGGGCCTCTGAGTTAGGAAGGATTTTGGGTCCCCAGTCGTTCAAACCTTTAAATTCGTAAGTGACACTTTTCTGGTTGCCACCTACAAACCTACATCTCTAGTTGCACTGGTCTCATTCATTTGTTCATTCGTATCACAAATATTTACTGAGTGCTTACTGAGAATGCAGTGGTCAGTTCTGCTTCTAAGTCCAGTGAGAACAGCAGGCACATACACAGATTTACAACCCAATGATTATGGAGAAAGAGCAAAGTATTAGGATAGGATCTAGAAGGAACTATTATGATCCATCCCCTGGGGATGAGCACATTTCCACTTCACGCTGAAAAACAAAAAAAGGTTCTGGGAAGGCAAATAGGCAAACAAAAGTATCTGTCAACAAAGATGTCACAATCGTTCAGTAAACAATGTTAATTTCTTAGGGTTAATAACAAGACCATGGTTATACAAGATGCTAAGATTAGGGAAGCTGAGTGAAGGGTATACAGGAACACACTGCATTATCTATTACCCTTGCAAATCAGCTATAAGTTTAAATTTTTAAACAAGTTTTTTAAAAACTATCATTTGGATAGAGAAGACAGGGGACAGACCCGAGGCAGTGACTATGGGGATAGCTGAGCTAGGCATTTTTGAGAGATTTTGAAGGCAGAATGAAGAGGATTTAGGGATTCTTCAAGTGTGGAAGGATGAAGGAGAGGGCTGCTTTGGCCAACAGGGGAATATGTGGCACCATTCCCTGGGATAGAGGAGGCAGGGTCTGGGAGGAAGGATGATGAGATCAGAGGTGGACGTGCTGACTTTGATGTGCTTGTGGGAGCTTCAGGTGGAGAAGGATGGAAGAGCATTGAATATGTAGGTCTGGGGCTCAGAAGAGGGGTTGATGCTAGATATAAAGATTTGAGAATCAAAAAGGAACAAATGAGGAAACCATGACTATGACAGTAATAGAAATAAGTGAGATGCATGGACTTCCCTTGAAGAGGGTCTGTAGAATGAGAAGCAAAAAATGAGTAGCGGTCAGAGCCTTAAAGGAGCTCAATGAGAAAGAATAAGTGGGAAAAAAATCCAAAGAGGAAGAGGGAACACCAGTTAAGTATGATTGTTATGAAAGCCAAGGGTGGAAGGATTTTCAAGAAAGAGGCAAGAACAATATACAGAAAGGCCAAGTGAAATAAGAACAGCAATTAGTGGGTTGTTGGCAACTTCAGTGAGTTTAAATTAATCATTATCTTTCAACTAAATGTTTTGGATAGCACAAAAACAATATGGAAACATCAGTGAATATTTTAAAGTGCCTGCTTTGATAAAACAAACGCTGAGCATCAATCACCCTGGCACTGTGAAGAATCCATGTGTGATCTTGGGTGTCAGGCAGACCTCAGATCAAACAGTGGCTCTGTCACTTGCTAAGTGAGAGACCTCGAGCAAGTTACTTAATTAAACTTTTCAGTTGCTTCATCTATAAAATGAGGATAGTACTATGCACCTTGCTTGTTGAGGATTAAAGATAATGCATGTAAAACTTCTACTGTGGGGCTAGCTCCTAAAGAATGAAAGTCATCATTATGGGTCAGGTACTCCCTTTTGGTCTCTAAAGTACCTTATACATTCATCTCCTGTGTCACTGATCACAACACACTGAAACAACTTGGTCTTCATCACTGTCTCCCAAGCCCAGCCTCTGCCAGACTGCCAGCTTCTTAAGGGTGCCTTATTCAACTTAGTTTCCCCATCAGCCAACACAGAGCAGGCATCCTGGAAGTGACCTTGCTTGTGCAGGATCAAAAGGAAGCACTGGAGGTGGGTCCTGCCCTAGAACACTCATGGGAAGATTTCTCCTACTGAGATGAAATTGGACGGTCTGAAAGCAAGATAGTTGTGTGCTCACAGGTGCCTGCAAGGCGCTGAAGGCCACTGTTTAAAGTTTGCAGTCAGTCTAATTCTGTAAATCTCAGAGAAAGGATGATGAATCAGAGACACTGAGGAGGACACGTGGTGCAACCTGATAGTTCACTGATTCAGCCTAACTCACACAGTATGACTCTATAATTATGGAGAGTATATCTCTCTGAATCAAGAAGAAAAAGAAAAACTGTAAAAATCAGGATGCATAATCTAATGAAGGATTGTGAGCAGGCACCAGGTATGAAAATAAATCTGGAAGAGTAACAGTTTGAATATCAGGGTATGGGGATTTTAAAGCCATTTTAAGAGCTCCATAAGAAGCATCTCAATGTCAGGGTATGGGGATTTTAAGGCCATTTTAAGAGTTCCATAACTTTGCATTCTCTGTGCCTGCTACACAGCAGGTATCCAACTGCTTGAGAGTCAGAATTTGGTAGGAGGCTTAACTCAATGCTCTGTGACATTGGAGTCTGTTTGAACAGGGCAGCCTGGCCAAGCTAAATTGTGCCACTTCTTCTAGACCAAACCAACACATTCCATGGGGTCAAGCGTGGGCTGTCAGTGAATTTCCAATCTAATTTCCTCTCCTTCCCATCTCCGTGGGAGGTCTCTGTGCTGGACCCTGCCAGGCCAAGCCTGGTGTGAGCTGACGGGCTGGGCTGGTTGCTCCTCAGTCAGCTCTCACGGAGGCTGCAGGCAAGAGCTGCTGGCTGGTGTGGTCCAGTGTCACAATGCTGCATTCAGTGGCTGCTGGAGGTTTCCCTGTGTGTGTGTGGGCAGCTCCTGGTCCAAGACCAGAAAAGCCCCATAAAAATGTCAGGCCTGTGCAAAGGACAGAGCTATTTGGCCTTCTTTGTCCCCTGGCTAGGGGTTTTCTGCTTAGTTATGTCTCCCTAAAAGGAGCCCTTCCTTTTCTTCACCTGGGGCTCCTGCCCCTCCAGTGCTCTCACCAACAAGCATACAGAGCAGAGGTCAGAGAAGACATGGTGCAGACCTCAGCGGCATTTCAGAGCACAAAAGTCTGCTCAAAAGAGAGCTTAATCCAACCCCTTCTCACAGGTGGGGAAAGAAGCCTGGGATGAGAGAGAGACTTGCCTGAGACCATGCAGAAAACTGCTGAGAGAGAGAGGGATAGAGCCCAGTCCCCCAACCCAGACAAAGGCTCTTCCCCTTCAACCACACTACCTCTGCCTGTCCCTTCCAAGAAAGAAGAGAGTGAAGGTTTAATTGACATTTGACAGCAGAACAAACTATGTAAAAACTTCACCTAAACCTTTCCCTGACTCTGTCCACTTAAAAGAGTGCTAATTATTTGAAGAGGTACTGACTCCAATCTCAGGGACAGGACAGAGACAAGACAGTGTTTGCTGTCCAGGGCTATGATAGCAACACATCACCGTTCCTCGAGATCACAGCTCAGGAGTACTACAGAGGTAAAAATGGACTTGGATGTGGACTGCACATTCAATAAAAGGTTAAGTGTGGCTGGGCGCAGTGGTCACACCTGTAATCCCAGTACTTTGGAAGGCCAAGGCAGGCAGATCACGAAGTCAGGAGTTCAAGACCAGCCTGAGCAACATGGCGAAACCTCATGTCTACTAAAAATACAAAAAGTAGTCAGGTATGTTGGTGTGCACCCGTAATCACAGCTACTCGGGAGGCTGAGACATGAGAATCACTTGAACCTGGGAGGTGGAGGTTGCAGTGAGCCGAGATCATGCCATTGCACGCCAACCTGGGCAACAGAGCGAGACTCTGTCTCAAAAAAAAAAACAAAACAAAAAACAAAAAGAAAGGTTAAATGTGTTTTAACCTTTCATTAAAACAAAAACTGGTTCATTCTTCACTACTTATTTATAGGGCCCAAGTGTTCAATTAGTGTCTTTAAAAAAATAGGGGAAAAAGGATATTTAGATTCCTTTAAATTCAAGTCAACGAGAGCTAAATGAAACACCAACACTCTCACATTTGTGGGAGTTGGTTCTGTCACCGCTTTTCTTCAGCCATTCCTCTCTCCGCCATTGGCCAACATGAGCCCTAATGCTGCAGTAGATGGAAGCTCACCTTCTTCAGTCTAGCTCTAAGGCCCCCAGCCCAGCCTGCCATCCACCTACCTTTCCATTCCCATTCCTAGGCCTCACCTCATTGACATGAATCTTTCACTGCACACTGCACTTGTACTATTTTTCTTTGCTTAGGATTCCCTCTCCTCTCTTCCTCCCCTCATCTCCTTGCTTCTTTCTCTCCCTGTCTAAATCCTAAATCTACCTTCAAGGTCATAAAGCACTCCCGCTTCTCTCCAGTCTGATATTTCCTTCTTTGAATCTGATTTGCCTTTACTGTTGAAAACACGGCTTCCTGCCTAGTGGTGGACCCTCCATTCACTCATCTATTCATTTAGTGTTTATTTACTACTCACTGATTCACTTAAGTCATTTACAGAATATCTTCTATGTGTCAACAGTGCCTGCCTCAAGGCGCTCACCTCCTAATGGGGAAGACAGAAGACAGGTAATTATAACAGCATAACCGTTGCCACAAGATCAAAAATGTATTCTGAAGGCAGTGGAAAGTCACTGAAGGATTTAAAAGAGGCAAAGCAGTGATAGAAACAAATACGTGTTCTCAAACCTGTTTTTGGAGCAATGTGGAGGGTGGATTTGGTGAGGGTGGGAGTGTGGTGTGGGGATAATGATGTGCTAAAGTGAGGGTTACAAGGCTCATTAGGAGGTGATTGCAATAATTCCAACACAATATGAAAGTATGCCCCAAGGGAGTAACAGAAGAAATACAGAGGAGGAGCGATGTGGACTGAAACCGACAGGAAGTCTTGGTTGGGCAGGGACTGTGTAAGTCTAAGACCCTGTGGTTTCTGGCTGGTGCTCTTGTGTGGGAGGTAATGTACTGGTCACTGGTTCCAGCAGGAGTAGGTTGCAGGAAGGGCTGAGGGGCTCACTCCTGCCCATGCTGTGATAAGGGAGATTGGGTGCAGGAAGACAGAGGTCTACGTGGCTATTCCATGGATACGGAGCTTAGGTCCCCAGCAGGCTACAGGTACTCATGGGTATATTTTCTCTATTGGTCCCTGAGGTCAGAAGCAGAGATTGAGAACGATTCCTGGCTTTTTGGTCCTTTCTTGAGTATGTAGATGTTCATTTGCCTTGTGAATCAATGAAGGGCTGAAACTCCAAAATAGGCAATGTAAGTGGAAAGAAGGCATAGTTATGGGGCAGAGTAACCAGTGGGAGCATAATCACTTTGATTGACCACTCACCGCAGCTCCCTAGCCCCGGTTTTTTTACCTATGCTGGAGATGTTGATACCTGGGATGCAGGACCACCATGAGGCCATGAGGTCACGCATTTCTCATCTGCCAGCTTCATGAGTCTGTGGAAGAAGCATCGGCATCCGGAGCTTGCAGTCATATTTCTGGTCATGCCTTTGGACAAATTGCTTCCATTTACTGAGTCTCAATTCTCTGTCTTAACTGCAGGATCTGAAAGACCATCTCTGAGTTTAAGATGTTACATCCCAAAGATAGTGTAAGAAACTACTGATTTAAAGAGTCGTAACCACACCTGCTACACTTCAAGGCACGCTAAATGAGAAAAGAATAGCAAAATGACTATCAAATGTCATGAAGACAGCCAAGCCTTGGGGTAATTACTCATTGAAGTCTGACATCTTCAGAGTGGTAGGTTATGTTCACTTCCCCACAAGCAAGACATTAAGGGACCTCTCAGTGCTGGAGGTGTCTATTCCTGTAACAATGTCAACTGAGCTGTATCCATATTCTCTAAAATAATAACTCACTTTGTGCAGAGAATGCAGAGACGTTGTAATGAGGGAATGTGTTCTCTTTCCGGGTCCACAAGGGGGCATAGTTTTAAGGGCAAGAACTTCCCAGCGCCATGCCCCAGTCCCATCTCTCTCCATCCGGGAGATTTAACGGTTTATGTTTAAATTTTGTGGGTGTGGGAAGAAACTAAGAGTCAATCATCCCAGCGGAAGTTGTAAGGAACTCCTTTCATTGGCCTTGGGTCTTAGAGAAGGTGGGGGTTCCTCCCAGGTTAAAAGTCCCCTTCTTCCACACCCCTTCGGACTCCATGTTTGGGTCCCCTTCCACTAACACTCCCTTTGTGGATGCCATCTTTCTCTCTCCTGGATTTTCCCTCTGGAGTCCCCTTCCACACTCTTTCGTGGAAGCCTGTCTTCCCCTCCTAAACTCCATCCCTCTCTATTCCCTTCCACTCAGTGTGGAAGCTGCTTTCCTCTCCTGGATTCCATCTTTCCGGATTCTCTCACTTAGTGTGAGAGTTAGCTGTTTCTTTCTCTCTCCTCCAATTTCTCTCTCTCTACCTAAATAAAATCACCTTTCTGCAACACTTTTGAGTCCAGCATTTACTGCGCACTGCGCCGTGGTCCCCTCTCTCATTCTTGAGAGGGCAGGAGACCAAGAACCTGGAGAGACGTCCTCTCAGGGGAGCTGAGGGCACCCTGAACCCCAATATAACAGTAACACTGATGTCAGATGAAGGGGACAGATGTGGAAGGCCTGGAGCGTCATGTGGGGGTGGAGCCTTGGAGAGCAGACCAAGTCACTTCTTACATTCTACCTGGGCTTGAGTGCATTGTAGTGGAAAGACCACGAATTGAATGCTCCAGATGTCCTGGCTTGAGTCCTGACTCTGTTACCTACGTAATAGAAGACCTTGGAGAGTTACTTAACCCCAACTTAGCCTCTCTTGGTCTCTTCATCTGTAAAACAGGAATAGTAACAGCAACCCTGGGAAGTGATTGTGAGAATGAAATGAAACAATATAGGAGTTGGCACAGGTTGTAGCCAGTAAAATTTAGTGACCTCTATAGAAACATTATTCTTCAATCACCTTCCATCTTTCAAAACCAAGGGGAAGCTACCAGTGGGTGGGGACGGGCCATGGCCAGCTTCGGGGTCCTCAGATTGTGGTGGGGGAAGGGAGGCCTCCCTTATTTCTTCCTGCAGCCTTGGGGAGTCCTTTCATATGCATCTGCCCAGGCTAGGGGATTAGGCAAATTCAGGCCACAATTTGCAAAATAGCATGTCTGTCAGGTTTGCTGCATGAAACTTTCGTGGGGTCTCTGGTTAACTGGTGAGACTGCAGTGCTCTGGTGAGGACGCTTCTCAAGCATGGATCAGTCTTTAGGACAAGCATGAATCCTGTTTGCCTGCTCCTTAGCCTCCCAGGGATAGGGCACTACTTCCAATGAATCAAGGTTTGAACAAAAGCTGGGATTTGTTTTCCAACGTGAAATCTAGCAGGAAGATGTCTGTGTTTAAATCAAGGCCCTAGCCCCTCACCCCCACTACCTCAGACCCCTCCCAGCTCTTCCAGTGCCACCTGCGGTCTGGGGTGAGGGTGTCAATGTGTGTTTGGAGGGTGGAGGCATGAGGGCAGAGGGGACTTTGTATTGGGTATTACCCCAGAGCAGGAAAGGGTTATTCAGTTAAACATTCATTAACTTATCACCTACTTTGCACCTAGCCGAATGCTAGACACAGGCGGAGCTGAGGGAGAGGCAATAGGCGATTGGGGTCTTTTGCTTCAAGAAACAGAGTCTATAGAGGAACAAAGGGCTATGCATAGCTACATTGCAAAGCTAAATACAGCCCCCAAAGAGAAGTTCACAAGTGTTTTTGTCCTGGCAATACAAGGCTCCATTCCAGGCCACTGGTCCTTGCATTTCTAGCCTCAGGCTTTTAAAGACATTCCAGCCACTTACCTGCAAGACTTCCTAAGCAATGTACCCTAGTCCAGAAGCGAAAACTAGCACCTGCTTGAGAGATAAGAAAAATATATTTATGCCCTTCTTCCTTCTCTCAGAGGCAATTTACTGCAATGGAGGCTCTAAGAGAATAAAGAAAGGCATAAAGGACCTTGTCTGGTGCTGCTTTGATTTGTCCTTGGCTCTTGCGGCGACCTGGCTTGAAGGAAAACCTCAGTTGGAGGCTGACGTGTGAAGAATGAACAAATGAATGAATAATGATACACAGATGAATACATCACAGCCCTGCTGCAGAGGGACTCTAGGGGGCAAAATTCAGAGTTCTCAATCACACAATTAGCCAACTGCTTGAGCAGATTCAAGATCAATGCTTTCTTCTGGGCACTGTACCTGCTTCACTCAGAACAAGTTCTACGTTGAGGAAAAAGCCCAGCATCTTGATTGAGAGTGTAACTCACATTCTTGAACTCACGTTTATCTGGAGTCAAAAATTACCAACAGCAACAAAAAGATCTGCCTTTTAGGTCTCCTCAGAGAATGCAGCTGAACGTCAGCGTGAAGACCAGATGGCCTCTGCACAGCTTGTCCCAGCATTCAGGACCCCTGCGATCCACTCCTGGCTGCCTCTTCCTACCCCTGACACTCACAACCCACCACGCCCACTGCTCTTCTTCACACACAGCCCACCTGACCTTAGCAAGCTCTCCTCAGCCACGCCCATGTTCCCTACCTCCTAGACTCGGCTCATGGGTGGACTTCCATGGTCTCTGCCTGTTTAGTCTTTAGCCACCCACGGAATTCCTCACCAAAGGAAATTTCCCCCAATCCCTCCACTTGAGATGAACCTCTCTCCTCTGTGTTAATGCGGTACGGTGAGTGTAGCTGTGACTGGGAGGCTTTGTGCATGCAGTGGCACCAACAGAGCCCACACAGACTGGCGAGCCCGTGGGCTCCAGGCATCTATGTGGACCAGCTGATTTGCTTCAGGGAAAGGGGCCCTGGGTACTTTGCTTCCTCATGTGTTCGGATCACTTACTCAGATGAAGACAAGGTGCTATTAATTCAGGAGATGTGGGAGAGGCTGCAGGCCAGGGCAGTGTGAGATCCTAAAGGACTGAGAATGTCCCATTGTGGCTCTCCCACGCCCTTGTCCCAGAAGTTGTTCCTTATGCTAATAGAGCGTGGATTGATTTTCTTCCACAATAGCCAGGTAAGGCTGTGCAGGGTTTGCACAGCACAAGGACTCTTAGCCATGGGGCCAAATAGGGAGGAAAATCCAACCACTCTCCCCTTCCTAAGCTGTATGCTTGGATGGGGTTATCCAGACAGCAGAAGCGGGCACTTTTTTCTAATACACACAAAGATAAAGTGTGGGCTACAGGCTTGCATTTGCAGAGCCTGGGGCAAGAATGGAAATTAATCAATCTATGATTTAAAAGTCATAAAATAAACTTAAAACTATTAACTAAAATATATTATATCTTCCTGCCATGACAAATATATCTTTATAATGACATGAAGCCCATGTTCTAATTTTGAATTTGCAAAAGGGGAGCTTACCCGCCCATGCCCGACCCCCTTCCCATTCCTTCCCCAGCAATGTCCCTGTCCACAAGGAGCCTTGTGCAGCCCTATCCGGACACAGCTGGGCACCCAGCTCAGAAGTTCAGCTCCTCTTCCAAATCCCTTGAATGCAACTATCCTGTGGTGGCACCTGGGCTTAGGGGTGCACACACTGGGGCTGTGTATCTGTTGATGGCTCAGGGACCTAGGGGTGCACACACTGGGGCTGTGTATCCGTTGATGGCTCAGGGACCTAGGGGTGCACACACTGGCTGTGTATCCCTTGATGGCCCCTGGGACCTAGGAGTGCACACACTGGCTGTGTATCCCTTGATGGCCCCTGGGACCTAGGGGTGCACACACTGGCTGTGTATCTCCTGGTGGTCCCTAGGCTTAGAGGTACCCACACTGGCAGCATATCCTGGGCTTAGGGGTATACGCACTGGCTGTGTAACGAATACTTGGGAAAGCAAACCCGAGGAAAGACCCATGTAGGCCCCAGAGCTGGCTAGCAGCGTTTGGCAGGGAATTTAGGGGTCCCAGATGCTCAGGGTAAGGACTATACTAAGGAATGTAAGCTCCTGGTAGCCGTGTGCTCTTGACTTGTTGGGCTTCTTGCCCATGGGTATGGGCATGGTCCTAGAAAGTGCGGGACTCCCCTTGCACAGGCCGAAGTGTGGGATTGCTGTACTGGTAGCAGCCGTAAGAGTCAAGGTCGACAGCTGGGTAGGTGGGGAGAATGAGCCAGCAAGTGTGGGCCTTCATCTAGGAACCCCTTGTCTGCCCAAGGCCAGGTGGTGACATTCAGTGGTTCGTATCTGCCCCTCTGTCCAGCTCTTTGATGTCAGGTGCCTGGTCATTTTTATACTCTTAGTAGCAACATTAATAGCACTACCCTTCAAGGCATATGTGTTCAAGGGGCATTTCTGCACTTTGTCGTGATACACATCATGAAAATAACATTGGACTTGGAATCAGGACTCGTGGGTTCTCTCTCTGCTCTGCCACAACTCACTCAGCCTAGACTTATCATGTTTCCTCCCCAGCCCTTACATTTTCCCATCTATAAAATAAGGGTGTTGGGCTGATAGTTTCCAAAGTTCCATTTGGATCTAAGGTCTGTGGTTTATGACTCCTGCAAGTTAGTTTTCCTTATCTGTCCATCTTTCTCACCCTAGGTACTCATTACCATCACCCAGGAAGCTTTAAAAAAAATACCAGTGCCCAAGCCCTACCCCAGAGATTCTGCTTCAGTTCTTCTGAGGCACGGCCTAAGCCAAAGCTCCCCAATGACTCTGACGTGCAGCCACGCCTGAGAAGCCCTGTTAGAGTTGGACGGCAGCTCTTCCCTCCTCCCACTCCTCACCCACATCCAGAAACAATGGAGCCAGACAGATGCCTGGCTGCAAAAGCAGAACAGCTGTAGGCAAGGCCAGACACTGGGTTCCTGGGGCGGGGGTCTCCTGCTCACTCTCCAGGAAGATGGGAATAAAGAGAGCCAATTTCCTGGCCTCAGGCTCCTCGCCTCCCTATCCATCTTCCCATCCTCCAGCTGAGAGCCTAGGGGGAGGAGGAGGGAGAGCAGGCAGCTGTCTAATCTGGGGAGATTTTCTCAGGGGTGGGGGAGGCTGACTTTTGGCTCCAGTCTTCCTCCGCCCTCACAGCTGGAGCTGGAGCAGCCAGAGTGAGCGCTGGGGCTGGGATCTCAGCTGCTGGCAGTTGTTCCCATGTTATGTCCCTGACAGCTGCAAATCTGCTGACGTGTTGCATGTGTGTGTGTGTGTCCACATGTGAGCGTGGACTCCAGCAGAACAAATAAGAATAATCAGCAGAACAAATAAGAAGTAGAATGTGGAGCCCAGGAGGTTGCCTATTCTTGCTAGACTTCAAGATACCCCATAACACTTTCCTGACCCCCCCTTTCCTCTAGTCTGTAGCTCCCACAAGCTCCTAGTGCTTCCCTTCATTGAGATTCCATGCTAACCACAGATTCGATGATTACAATAGCTACCATTTATGGAGCGGATCCTGGGTGCCAGGCATTCTCCTAAGCAGGATAGGCTGATGGTTCTATTTAACCCTCAGAATAACCTTATGAAGCAAGCATTATGATTACTTCTATTTTATAGATGAGGAAACCTGGAACAGATAAGTTAACATTTAATCCAAGATCACACAGCTGCCAAGATTCAAAGTCAGGCAGTCCGGTGCCAAAATGTGAGCTCCTTACCACGTTGCTATTCTGCCTCCTGTCGGTAATTGATCAGGTGAAGGTCTGTTCCAGTAAGTGAGGTCTCTCAGCACTGACATTCTAACAGTGGTGTTGCTTGCAAGACATACAGTTTATACTTTGAGTTTTTTGTTTAGATCAGAGTTCATCTTGGCCCATACTGGCTGAGTTCATAAGCCAAAGTCAGAAGCACCTGCGGGGTTATCGCCCTGCGGGGCTCTGCTTCTGGGCGGACTGGAGGGGAAGTCCTGAGATGAGAATGGTCTGGGGCAGCATTGCCAGAACCAGGCTACAAAACATTATTGTAAGAGAACCGCTGATAATGGTGCAGAATGTGTGGGCCTGCTCCCTCCGACTTGCAAAGGCTTCTGCTCCCTGGGCGCCTGTGGCCTTTGCCCAGCAGTAGCATTGAGTTGGGTTGAAATATCCACATGCCATTGTTTCCAGTGACGACACAGGGCCTACCTTTCTAAGACGGTGTGAGGCTGGGGGGCAGGGAGGGGCAGAATACAGCTTGTACCCTGATGTCCATAAAGCCTTTTGGTACTGGAGTGTTTTTTGCTGAGCTTACTGACCTAACATGTGCACAACCGTAGGCACATACGGGCATCTATGAGAGGAAAGCAACAATGAGAACAGCTATTAGACACATGAAAACAGGTAGGCCATTCACTGCAGGGTTCAACTGATGCCTTTCCAGAAATCTCATTTTAGCTCCCAACTTGCTTTTATGAGTTTAATTCTCTTCATCCTCTCTCCCTAGCCAAGTTACATTCCCATTTGTGTAATTATCAGTTGTATGAACAAGTCCTCCCATTTTCTCTTACTAGGAAGAAATTAAAGGTCTTTACTAGAGAGAATTGAATTCTGCTTCAGAAGAGTGAATTTTTATGGTGTGTCAAAATTTAAGGTGGATAAGAATGCACCATGGACTTACTGGGGTGTCTTGTTAAAATGCAGATTTGGGTTCCATCGGTCTGGGAGGTGGCCTAGGATTTTCCATTTCCCAGAAGCTTCCAGGTGATGACAATGTTCCTGGTCCACAGACCACATGTCGAGTTATAAGGTTGTAGAGAGCCTGCGAGATGCGCCAAATTAACCTGAAGACTACAGACCAAATAGCTATGCAAGCAATGCATCTACACTCGAAACAAGCCCACTGGCAGGTGAGTACTGCAACCCCATTCCTAGAGGGATGGTGCAGAATGTGTGGGCCTGCACCCTCCAACTTGCAAAGGCTTCTGCTCCCTGGACGCCTGTGGCCTCACTTGGCTTAGAGAAGTGAGGGGCTCCAAATGAGCCCCTCTATTGTCAGGCTGTACCCACATTCACATCTCTGCATCTGCATCTCTGCTCAGGTGGATTTTTGTCTTAAATCCCTACAGCCAGGCTTTGTAAAAAGCCTGAGCTGGCTAAAGAATCGCCAGGAAGAGGAGGTGGGGTGGTGTGCCAGGGTGGGGACCTGGTGGGCCACAAGGACAGAGAAGTGGACAGCACCATGCCGAGCAGTACCTCGATGGTCATCGTTGCCAAGTTTTGAGTGGAGGAGTAATATAATCTTTTTTTTTTTTTTTTGAGATGGAGTCTTGCTCTGTTGCCCAGGCTGGAGTACAGAGGTGCAATCTTGGCTCACTGCAACCTCCACCTTCTGGGTTCAAGTGATTCTCCTGCCTCAGCCAGCTGGGACTACAGGCATGTGCCACCATGCCCAAGCTCATTTTTGGTACTTTTAGTAGAGACGGGGTTTCACCATACTGACCAGGATGGTCTCAATCTCTTGACCTCGTAATCTGCCCGCCTCAGCCTCCCAAAGCGCTGGGATTAAGGCATGAGCCACCACTCCTGGCCTATAATCTGATTTTTACTTTAAGAGGTTCTCTCTGACTTTCTTTAGAATGAACTGGAGAATGGGAAAGAGAGAATAGAAACAGGAAGGAGAGGTAAGTGGCCGTTGAAGTTCCAGGTGGGAGAAGGTGGCTGGACCCAGGAAGGCAGCGGCAGAGCTGAAGAAATGCATGTCTATAAATCCCCTATTTACACTCTGGGACCTCTTGAGAATACGGAATGTGCTTTACCCATTTGCCTGCCTTTTTCAATCAATCTTCATGAGCGGTAATGCCCAGCAGCTGTAATTCTCTCAATCCCCACTCGCGTATCCATCTGCAGCAGCCTGGTTCTGCCCTGCAGTTCTACAGAAACTGTTCTGCCAGAGGCCACCTGGAATCCTCATAGAGTAAAATAATCTCATTTAAAACTTCTCTCTCACCACTTCTATTCAACATTGTATGGAGGTCTAGCCAGTTTAATAAGTCATGCAAAAAATCAGGCATACACATTGGAACAGAAGAAATAAAACTTTTTTTTTTTTTGCCAACAATGTGATCATATATGTAGAAAATCCTAAGAAATTTTCGAAAAGCTACTAGAAGTGATAAATAAACACGACAGTGTCACAGAATATAAGATTGATATGTAGAAATCAATTGTATTTCTATATGCTGGCAAAGAACAACCCAAAAAATAAAATTTCAGAAATTCCATTGACAATACCATAAAAATATTTAGGAATAAATTTAACAAAAGATATTTAAGACTAATACATTGAAAACTACAATGTATTGCTGAGAGAAATTAAAGAATACCTGAATAAATGGAGAGATATGCCATGTTATGGCTTGGAGGTCTCAATATTTTTAATTAAAGATGGTAATTATTCTTAAATTAATTTATGGATTTAGTGAAATCCCAATAAACATCCCAACAGACATTTTTGTAGGAATTGAGAAGCTGATCTGAAAATTTATTTGAAAAGACAAATAACCTAGGTTAAACAAGACAATTAAAAAAATGTTTAATTGTGGTAAAATACACATAAAATTTACCAACTTAGTAATTTTTAAGCTTACAGTTTAGCAATGTTAAGTATATTAAAATTGGCATGCAACCAGTCTCTAGAACTTCTCATCTTCCCCAACTATGTTTAATAAGCTTTATTTTATTTTATTTCTTGAGACAGAGTCTCACTCTATTGCTCAGACTGGAGTGCAGTGATACGGTCTCAGCTCACTGCAACCTTCACTTCCTGGGTTCAGCAATCTTTCCACCTCAGTCTCCTGAATAGCTGGGACTACAGGCGTGCACCATTATGCCCAGCTAATTTTTGTACTTTTTGTAGAGACAGGGTTTTGCCATGTTGCTCAGGCTGGTCTCCTGGGCCCACACCATCCACCTGCCTCCTGGGCTCAAGAGATCTGCAGAGATCTGCCCGCCTCAGCCTCCCAAAGTGCTAGGATTACAGGTGTAAGCCACCACACCTAGCCTAAATTCAATATCCTTTAAATGATAACTTCCCATTCCCCTCCACTCACAACTGCTGCCAATCACCATTCTACTTTCTGTCTCTAAGGATATGACAACTCTAGTTATCTCACATATGTGGAATGACACAGTATTTGTCTTTTTGTGATGGACTTACTTCATTTAACATGACCTCAATATTTATCCACATTGTAGCATGTGTCAAAATTTCCTTCTTTTTAAAGACTAATAGTCCACTGTGTGTGTATAGTTGTATGTATGTATGTATATGTATACATACCACATTTTATTCATTTGTCAATGGACACTTGAGTTGTCTCCACCTTTTGGCTATTGTGAATAATGCTGCTATGAACATGGGCATACAAATATCTCTTCCAGGACCTTCGATTCTTTTGGGTATATATGCAGAAGTAGAATTACTGAGTCATATGGTAATTCTATTTTAAATACTTGAGGAAATACCATACTATTTTTCAAAGTGGCTGCACCATTTAAATTTCCACCAACAGTATACAAGGGATCTAGTTTCTCTATATCCTTCCAAACATATTATTATTATTTTTGATAGTAGCCATCCTAATGGGTGTGAGGTGGTATCTCATTGTGATTTTGATTTGCATTTCTCTATTGATTAGTAACATATTTGAGCTTTTTTTTTTTTTTTTTTTTAGACAGAGTGTTGCTCTGTCGCCAGGCGCCAGGCTGCAGTGCAGTGGCGCAATCTCGGCTCACTGCAACCTCTGCCTCCTGGGTTCAAGCAATTCTCCTGCCTCAGCTTCCCGAGTAGCTGGGACTGCAGGCACGCGCCACTACGACCAGCTAATTTTTGTATTTTTTTTAGTAGAGGCGGAGTTTCAGCATGTTGGTCAGGATGGTCTCAATCTCTTGACCTTGTGATCCACCCGCCTCGGTCTCCCAAAGTGCTGGGATAATAGGCGTGAGCCACCGCGCCTGGCTTGAGCATCTTTAATGTGCTTTTTGGCCATTTGTATATCTTCTTTGGAGAAATGTCTATTTGTCCTGTGACACAAAACAGTTTTTTAAAATAATCAAGTTAGAAGATATATGCTACCTGATTATAAGACTTACTACAAAACTACAGTAATTAACAGTGTGGTATTAGCTAACAACAGATCAACAGAGTGGAATTGAGAGTCTAGAAATAAATCCTCATTTATATATGGTCAATTAATTTTCATAAAGATACCAGGGCAATTCAATAAGAAGAAATATAGTCTATTTTTATAAATGATCTTGAAATAACTGAATAGTTATAAAAGATATTGCTCTTGACCCTTTCCTTACACCATACAAAAAATTAATTCAATGTGGATAAATATTGAAGTCATGTTAAATTACAGAGCTAAAACTATAAAACTTCCAGAAGAAAATGAAGAAAAATAATTTTTTATATAACTTTGGGCTAAGCAGATTCCTTAGGATGTAAAAAGTACAAATTATAAAAGAAAAAAAACCTGATTCCTTAGACTTCATCAAAATTTAGAAATTTGCTCAGTGACAGGAAATGAAAAGAAAAGCCACAGATTGGGAGAAAATATTTCCAAACTACCAGATTTGAATTAAGAATATATAAAGAACTCTTATAACTTAATTGCAAGACAAACTACCCAATTAAAAGACTGGCAAAAGATTTGAACAAATATTTCACCAAAGAAGATATATGTATAGTCCAAAAGCACATAAAAAAATGTTCAACACCAGTAGTATTAGGGCAAAACAAATTAAAATTAAAGCCACAATGAGATCCAATTAAATGCCTACCAGGAAAATTAAAAAACAAAACAATATCAAGTGTTGATAAAGGCATAGAGAGACTGGGCTCCTTATAAGTTGCTAGTGGAAATGTAAAGTGCTTTCCTTTAAAAGCAAGCACATGCTTGCCAGGCAACCGGGCAATTCTATCCCTAGGTATTTACCCAAGAGAAACGAAAGTCTGTGTCCTACCAGAGAGTTGTAAGTAAATATCCATTGCAGGATTATCCATCATAACACAAAACAGAAACAACACAAACGTCCATCTGTTGACGAATGGGTAAACAGAATGTGGGCTATTCATATGGTGAAAAAGAAAGAAATATATCACAAATACAGGCAACAACAGGAAAAAATCTCAAAAACAGGCTAAAAGAAAGAAACCAGACACAAAGGACTGCATGATTCCGTTTGTATGTAATTTCTAAACACGGCAAAACTCTCATGACAAAAGTCTATCTGTGGTTGTCTGGGGCTGAGCTTGGCATCAGGGATCAACGGCGAAGGGGCATGAGGGAAATTTTTGTGGCGATGAAAATGTTTTAAAACTTGAGTGTGGTAGTGGTTACAGGACTGTATAAATTCACTAAAACTCATTGATCCATACATTTAAATGGATGGATTTTATGGCATGTAATTTATGCCACAGTAACTTTGTTTAGAAAGGTCTTTAATACATGAAACACCTACTAAAACAAATAATTAAAAACAACAACAACAACAACCCCTGCTCCTAAAACTTTTTGCTTTGGGGGACTGTGGTTCTGCCCTTTCCTGGTTCTCCTCATGCCTCTGGGATGGGTTGCAGTCTCCTTCATGGACTGCTCTCTTCTGCTAACCCAGCAACGAGTTGCTGCCTCTCAGGGTCCAGCCTCTGGCTACTGCTTTCTAACGCCAGAGCTCCTCTCTGCCCCCTTTCACTCACACTCTTGCTTTTCACAATGAGTAAGTGACTCTCAGGGGTATGCCTCCTGTTTTTTTTTTTTTTTTTTTTTTTTTTTGAGACAGAGTCTTGCTCTATCGCCAGGTGCCAGGCTGGAGTGCAGTGGCGTGAGCTCAGCTCACTGCAACCTCCACCTCCCGGGTTCAAGCAATGCTCCTGCCTCAGCCTCCCAAGTAGCTGGGACCACAGGCACTTGCCACCACGCCCAGCTAATTTTTGTATTTTTAGTAGAGGCGGGGTTTCACCATGTTGGCCAGGATGGTCTCGATCTCTTGACCTCGTGATCCGCCCACCTCAGCCTCCCAAAGTGCTGGGATTACAGGCATGAGCCACCGCACTCGGCCAGGGGTATGTCTCAATCCTGACCTGTTCTCTGAGCTTCAGACTCATTGATTCTGGTTGTTTTGTTGTTGGTGGGGTTTTTTTTTTTTTTTTTTAATCTTCAAGAAAGTATCACTTGCTGGTGCCTGTGATCATAGGTACCACATACTCCATATACACAAGATTTTACTCATCTTTCTCGTCCTTCGCCTTCTCTTCCTCTCACATCCTTCATCTGTATTAATGTCATCACCATCCACACAAACATTCAAGCTAGAAATGTGAGGGTCAAATACAAATGAATCATCAGACCTGGATTTTATTTTGTTTTTGTCTGAAGATAAAGTTTACATAGAAAAAAAATGCTCAGATTTTAATGTTCAGCTTGATTAATTTGGACAATTATACACATTTATGTCATAATCATCAAAATAAAATATAGGACATTTCTATTCTTTGAGGAAGTTCCCTCATGCCTCTGACCAGTCAACAACCCCTCACCAGACACCTCAAAACTCTTATATAAACCCACAAACTTATATCTAACATTATATATTGGTTTGTCCATTTTGATTTCATGTAAATGGAATCATACAGTGTGTACTATTCTGGGTCTGGTTTCCTTGACTTACCATAATTTTTTTTTTTTTTTTTTGAGATAGCATCTTGCTCTGATGCCAGGCACCAGGCTGGAGTGCAGTGAAGTGATCTTGGTTCACTGCACCTTCCACCTCCCGGGTTCAAGCAATTCTCCTGCCTCAGCCTCCCGAGTAGCTGGGACTACAGGCATGCGCCACAACGCCCAGCTAATTTTTGTATTTTCAGTAGAGATGGGGTTTCACCATGTTGGCCAAGATGGTCTCGATCTCTTGACCTCGTGATCGATCTGCCCTCCTTGGCCTCCCAAAGTGCTGGGATTACAGGCGAGAGTCACCGTGCCCGGCCAACTTACCATAATGTTTTTGCTAACCATCCGTTTTACACTGAATATATAAATAGTTTGTTCCTTTTTATTGCTTAGCAGTATTCCATTATATGGATATACCATAAGTTGTTTATCTATGTGTTTGCTGGTGGACATTCAGGTTGCTGTCAGTTCTTCAATATTTGAATAAGACTGCTATAAACATTCTTTACAATCTTATTGGGAAGATATTTTTCTTGTACAAGTTTGTGGAAACATAGTTTTCTTGGGCAAATACCTAGAAGTGGAATTGCTTGATCATAGGGTAGATGTATATTTAACTCTATAGGAAGCTCTCAAGAGTTCTTCAAAGAGTTTCTGCCACTGGTGCCTCTCACCAGCAATGTAAGAGCGTTTCAGGTTCTCCATATTCCCACCATCACTTGGTGTGATCATTCGTTTTGATTTTAGCCATTCTGAGGGGTATGAACTGATGCCTTGCTATAGTGTTAACTTGCATTTCCCATACGTTTAATGATGGTGATGGTGAACACTCTTTCATGTGCTTAGTGGGCATTATCTTCTTTTGTGAGGTGCCTGTTCAAGTCTTTTGGGCCTTGTCTTATTGAATCGTTTGTCTTTGTATCTTCTATTTGTCGGACAGTCTTGTTAATTTTTTAAATCCAAAATATTTCTCCTTTTGGGCCCCTCCTTTCCATCCTCCTACCACTGCAGTATCTCAGGGTCTTCACATGTCTCCACTAAGCTATTACAGAATTCTGACTCTTTTCTTTGCCGCTAGTCCTACCCTCCTGTTGATAATGCCTTTGATGTAGGCAGAAAAAATCTCTATAAATCAATCTATATCATCCTTCTGTTTCCCATAACCAACAGGAAAACATCAGGCATTTCAGATAACAATCAGGCCCCTCGTGTGTGTTCAGAGTGACTTCCTCAGCCTCATCTCACCACACCCCTAGTCTCCTGATTTGCTGATGAATAACGATAAGCATTTGTAATTGATGCACTTCTCTTTCTCTGGCTCTCCTTTTTCTGAGAGTCAGGCCAATGACATCTCTTCTGGGAAGCCTTCTGTAAAGTCCCAGCCGGAGCCAGGTCCCTCCTCTGTGCTCCCTTAGCAACGAGACATCCATCCACATGGCCTCAACCCGTGGCAAGAGCACAGCAAGTGCCGGCTGACTGAGTGAGGCATCAATTTCTTAGACTGTGATATCCAGAAGACGCTGCTCATGGTTTTAACAACAACAACAAAAGCGTGTGTGGACAGACAGGCAGGTGGGGGTGAGATGAATAGGCCCAGTTCCCTGGAGTCACATCCCAGGCACCCTGTCCACTGGGAAGAGTGGGAGTGTGGAGAAGAGCTGTTTGCTGTGCCCATTCAGTGGAGCGGTGCCCTCTGGGTCTCCCTGTCCTGGCAGACTGAGTCCTGGCAGTGGCCTGAGTCCATGACAGAGGGGCCTGGGGAGCTGAAGGTGATCTGCTGCCCGTGAGCTCCAGGCTATGTCCCCCTGCTCTCTTGCTTGTCACCGTGCTAAAGACATAGCAAAGAGACCCCTCTTCCTGCTGAGGAGCAGCTGGTCAACACCTGGAGGCACAGGGTGGAGACTCTAAATCCAACTTGTAGGGATGCACGATTCTGTCTTTGTCCCTTCTCTCTCATTCTGGAGACCCCTGAGGGAGTTTGTGGTTAATTTGCCCACCTGTGATGCCAGTCTTCCCCGTTCACAGTCAAGCATGTTTGAATAAGAAGCCAGGTGTTGGTGTTAGTAGCTCATTAAGTTGTAATAAGAGAAGAGAGGAAGCCAAGGCTCCCAGGCAGAGAGTGAAGCTTAAAAGATCAGGGCCTCCACCCTCCTCCCATGCTCAGTTCTTCTCCATAGAGTCTTTGCCTAGTAAGCTCTCCATCCCGACTGAAATCCCTGCAATGACAGGAACTCACCACCTCCCGGTACATCCCATTCCACCTGGGACAGCTCTGACAAGGACAGGGCTTGGCAGTTTTGAGCTGCAATTGGTCCCACTACTTATCCCCACCAGAGTCCTGTTTTATCCTCTGAGACCCCAGAGAACAAAGTATGGGTCTTTCCCATGACAGTCCTTCAGGTATGTGAAACCAGCCCTTCTGTTCTCCAAGGCTTTTCTTCTCCAGGCCAAAGGTCCTCCACTCCTACAAATCTTTTCCCTGTGACATGGTTTCAGGTTCCCTCAGCAACCACCCTGCTGTTACCATGCCATCTGCAAACTTGCCTTGGCCTCCAGGGGACTCAAAGCCTGGGCATTCTCATTATCCTCCCAAGACTAGTCATCTCACCGACTCAGCTTTTTTTGTTGTGTTGTTTTCACTCAGTTGGCCATATTCTTGGCAAATAGACACAGGCTATCAGCTGACTCAGATGCAGAATCAACAGAGAGGACTGTGTCTCCTTCACCTCTGTCCCCTCCGTGGCACCCACTACAGTCCTCGGGGATGGGTGGCTGCTAAGAAAATGTTAGTGAAAGTGAGTTGAATGGAGAGGGTTGGCTGGAGACTTGGAAGATGATTTTTAAAGGTCCCAGCTCTCATCATCAACATAGCCACTGCTAGGTGGTGGAAGGAAGTGGAGAGGATCCTTCCGGCTAAAGCAGGTCTGTGGCGCACCTGCTGTGAGTGTTTTTTGTGCCAGATTTTACACTAGAAACATAGCATTCCGCCTTCCCTTCCTTGAGGGCAGCACGGGATCCACATCACACCCTCTTTATCCCCTTCTTGAAAAGTGTGTCTCAGAAAAAGTGTTTAAATAAATCAGTTTGAAGAGCCCATTCTTGGATTTGGGATTCATATGTATATTAACAACCCTGTGGAAAGCCAAAATGTTTGTTATCTGCCTCCCGGAGAGCGTAGATCTCCCAGGAGTCCTGTGGCTTGTCTGATGTAGCCTACATCAGATTGGCCCCTTTTCTCTTCAGAATAAACTGTCAGGAAGATTAGCAATACCAGGCAGGCCCTCACAAATCATGGAGTGGAGGACAGGCTCTCCCAGCACGGATCCTGCAACTGAGGTCAGCCACAGAGCGGGGCTTCCCAGGTTTGCCATCAATTTCTTTAAGCCTGTCTCTCTGGGACCTGGGGCCCACATTTGCAATGAGCCCTAGAGGCACTTATGAGTTGGAAGCAGTCCGCCGATATTGATTTAGGGTCCTTGGGTTTCTGGAAGCACTCCACATCTGAAGCAGGAAAAAAAAACTCATCACCAAGAAGACTTTGGAATCAAAATTGCTCTTTTGTGCATCTACTCTTTAGCATTAAGGTTGTGGCAAAGATGACCTAATACTTTTGCAACAGTAACAAAACCTCAGAGGCTAGAGCTTCTTGCTCTGAAATTTTAATGTTTTCCCTTTTTCGTTCTCTTCTTTTCTTTTTAATTTTTAGCTTTATGGGGAGCATTGAGGAAAGTTGCTGACTTTCCATGCTGGCATACTTCAGAGTTTAGAAAAGAATGACAGAAATATAATTAAAATATAACCTAGTTGTAAGACAAAAGCCCGTACGGTTTCACACAAGGCCTTCTATGCTGAGATTTAATTCCAGTCCATTCTCTCAGCAGAAAGTGATCTTCCTCAGTTTTACAGATCTGTGGGAGCAAGGGACCTGAGGTGTCTGGGCCAACCAGGATCACTCAGCGAAGAAAAATGCCTTTTGTGACATTCAAGTTGCATTTGTCTGGGGTTCCCACACATACTCATGGAATCTGGAAGATTAACAGTGAAAAATGACCTATTTTAACAGGTGCACACTTGTGTGTAAGTGGGATTTAGCTGAGCGTGGAATTATTTTAACATGGAAATAAGTTGTGGACATTGAGAAACATCACTCTTTTGACCACACAGGAATCAGACACACGGTCAACATTTGGGAGTTTCTCAAGACTTGAAACGGATGTGTTGGTTGGATTTTTCCAGAGGAAGCTACAATATCAGGGAAATAAACACGAATGCCTACAAAACATGACTGTTCAGGTTCCAATTCCTTCTTCAAAGCATGTCCCTTTTCTCCAAGGAACAGAGAGCAAAACTTTCAATTATTAAATCTGCTTGGGAAAGATTTCAAATGAACAAAATAACAGCAGGTAAAGTAAATCCGTGTTTCTCAGCACAGTGCCTTTCTGAAGGGGGTGTGGTGCAGGGAAAAGATCACTGGCCAGCTCAGAAGACAGTGGCTCAGCAATCGTGAGACACCTGGCCTGGGACAAGAAGCTGCATGTCCCTGTGCCTTGATGTTCCCACCTGTGAAATGGGGATCCTGAGCCTGTGTGCAGCCTACCTCATGGAGCTACTGGGCGGGGCACGTTAGATGGTAAGGGGAAGACGTCGTGAATGGGCGAGGGCTGCCGTGGTCACTGGACCCGTCATCGCTGTGAAAGTGACTCGAACCAGACAAACTGGTTTCTGAACCCTGTTCCCTTTTTTGTTTTGTTTTGAGCGTGGGTAGTTTTTGTCTGTTTTCCCTGGAGCGGAGGCTCTGGCTCAACCTGCCACATGTAGCAGGGTGGAGTGGCAGAGGTGGGATCACTGAGCCTCAGTAGTGCCTCCAGGAGAAACTAAGTTTTTCCAGGGTGACAGCTGCTCTGTTCTGTGACCTGACTGCCCCTGGAATTTATTCAGGGGATTTGGATATGGAAATCATCAAAATAATTTCAAGGTAGAGGGAAGCACATTTCTTTAATGAATAGAAAATTAAAATCCGCCTTCCCAAGATAGCTAGATGATGCCTCTTCTGTTCCTAAAATAGCCCTAAAGGTGTGATTTCAACATCTCTTCATCACATGTTTATGGTGGAGGAATGTCTTAAAGCAAGCTTGTTCAACCCATGGCCCAGGACGGCTTTGAATGTAGCTCAATACAAGTTTGTAAACTTTCTTAAAACATTGGGTTTTTTACGATTTTTATTTTTATTTTTAGCTCATCAGCTCTCACTGGGGCTAGTGTATTTTATGCGTGGCCCAAGACAATTCTTCTTCCAGTGTGGCCCAAGGAAGCCAAAAGATTGGATACCTCTGTATAAAGAAACACTGACTCCTGCTCATTTCTTTAGAAGAAACATCTCGGCCATGTGACTTTGATCTTTTTGAGGCTCAGCATCCTCACCTTTAAAAGGGGGAAATGCAACCCTACCCTGCCTATTCCACGGGGCTGTGTGTGTGTGTGTGTGTACACATACATATACATATACACATACATACACAGACTTATAGAATGGAAAAATGTAAGGAAAGGACTTTTTTTCTTTGTTTCTTCTATATACCCACACAGAACTTTCCAGAAAGATGATTGAATGTGCACATGGAAAGTTGGTTTGAGAATAGGCTTTAAAAGGGTATGACTGAGCAATATTTGCTCAGGGCTAATAATTGTGGTGGCTCTTCAGTGCCTACTATGTGCCTGGCATATGGTAAACGGCATCATCATTTAATCTTAACATCAGCCCTGGGAAGCAGGCATGTCCCCATTTTGCAAATGAGGAAGCTGAGGTCAGGGATGCCCCCTAACTTGCCCAGGGTCACACACCAGTAAGTGGCGACGTTGGTGTGTGAGCTCTCTGCTCTGTCTCCGGCAGAATCTGGCTTCTCCCTGCCTAGTTCCTGTGGTATAGAGAACAGGCGACAGTGCATGGGTCAGGAATCCCAGCCGTTCACAAAGACTGACAGACTGGTTCCTGAGTCCTGTGCCCTTTTTTGTTTTGTTTTCAGCATGTGTAGTTTCTGTCTGTTTTCCCTGGATCACTTAATATTTCATCTTTTTTATTGTTTTTTGTGGTGGAATCTGGCTCTGTTGCCCAGGCTGGAGTGCAGTGGTACGATCTCAGATCACTGCAACCTCCACCACTGGGGTTCATGATTCTCCTGCCTTGGCTTCCCAAGTAGCTGGGATTACAGGCACCCACCACCACACCCAGCTAATTTTTGTATTTTTAGCAGAGATGGGGGTTTTACCATGTTGGCCATGGTGGTCTCGAACTCCCAACCTCTGGCGATCCGCCCACCTCAGGATTACGGCATGAGCCACCGTGCCCGGGCAATATTTCACATTTAAGTCTGTTTCCTAATTCTCAGGCTCGCAGCTCTGTCACTGCTCAGCCTCACGTGCTGCACTATAAACGCTTCCTAGCTCCATCTCTCTTCTCTCTTCCACGGCAGCCCCCAGTTCCCAGGCTGAGTTTGCTGGGCCCAAAGCACAGGGAGTGGGAACAGGACTCCCTCCAGGAGTGAAGCCCGTCAGCCTCTCAGTTCTTGCAGCAGGGGCTCCTGGGCCCTGGCTCTGGCCACCCCGGGAGAAGGCCTGCCTGGGCAGAGAAGGGGGCTCCGAGAGGTCCTCCCAGCCGCCTTATTTACTGTTGCCCAGGCTCCTAGGCCTGGCTTTGACAGCCAGGGCCTGCCCATGGCCCTGGGAGGTGACGGGGGTGGGGGTAGTTTCAGTCTCTGATGAAAGCCGCTGAAACCGGCACTGAGCACACATGAAAAGGCCGAAAGAGAAGGCACAAGGCTGACTGCCAGGTGGCAGGCGTGATGGGACTTGTCTCCCACTTGGGGAGATGAAGACAAAGACAGCATCACCCCCAGAATGAGTGACTCTGCCCCTGTAGGGCTGCTCCACGCCTGTAAGAATGATGCCTTTGGCCTCCTGAGTTCCGACCAATATCCCCTGGCTGAGTGGGTTGTTCCCATTAATATTCAGGAGTCTTGGGTGTTGAGAAACCTTGAACGATGTAAGCTGAGAGGTAGCACCATCAATTCCTGTCTAGACTAGATTTTTGGAATCCAGGCTCCCAAGATGAAAGGGTACATTATGAAGACAGGGCATAAATCTACCATGCCAACAAGACCCACATTCACCTCGGATTATTTACACCTTTCTGCCTCCCTCTGGGCATTGCCTGTCCCACCACAGCCCACTTTCAAGTTTTGACAGGTTCGCTTAATGCATCACGACCTACAAGTAGCCAATTACATGTGCTTTCATTTTGAGGGACTCTGTACCCCAGGCCGGTTTCCCCTCCTGACTCCCTGCAGTTTTACCTTTTTACTTGGCCCTTAAAGACACCACAGACGCTGGAGAAGGGATGGTGTTAGTCACAAGCCTGCAGTGAAACCTGGCTGGGGAAGATCACCACGTGTGTATTACTAACTCCGTCTCCACCGCACCCTTGGTCTCATGCCCAGCACCTTTGTGTGGTGGTTACTCAAGGATGTGGGAAGCCGCTGGAGTGAGGCTGCTGATGCGGCCCATTTCAGAGCTACCAACACAGGCTCCTTGGCAACCAGAGCTCACCATCTGCCCAGGCAACCAGGGAGGGCACAGAGGGCAGTGAGCCTCTGCCAGGGTGGACAGTTCTCAGCATTGAAAAGTAGCTGTGGGTTCTGCCAATGCCGTGCGGCCAACTGTTTCTCTCCCTCAGCCTCAGGTCCTGCCTTGCCAGCTGCGTGTGGGACATCCCAACTTGGATGATCCCTGGATGCTTGCAATTTAAGAGTGTAAGGGTGGATCAAGTCACTTTCTCTTAGAGGCCTCCATTTCCCTGTCTTTGTCATGGGAAGATTGGACTGCAGTCATCTTTCACATGCCTTCCAGCACCGTGCGGTAGGATAGAGAGGGTGCGAGCCTTGAAAGCCAAAATGTTGACATTCATATCTGGCCCTGCTGTGTGACCGCAAGCAGGCCCCTAAACATTTTCGCCCTCATTTCTTTGTCTCCAAAATAGGACTAGATAATGCCTCTTGGCCCCTGGCCCCTGTTATTACCCCCAGTCAACAGCAGTGCTAATATCAACTCACACTTACTCTCGGCTTCCTCCGAGCCAGGCTGTGCTCGAAGGGCTTGATATGCCAACTCATCTCGTTTGCAAGAAAATCTCTACAGAGCAGAAACTTTCCAGCTTCATTTTCACAGCCAGCAAGTATTATGTCTGGGACTTGAACCCAGTAGTGAGATCGTAGCTTCTACACGATTCTCTCTCTGCAAGAGGAACCCCATAAATGTCGGGTCTTTTTTCTTGTGCTTTTCTCTTTCAACTCTGCACACTCCCTAATTTGGTGTCCAAAGTAATGTCCACCTACTCTTAACGTTTTCACAACTCTCCTCATCCCAAACAGCCACCCGTGACTCCCGTCTTTTCTCCCCACCCCCTTTACTTCCATATTTCTTAGTGTTCCAGTGAGAGGGAACTGCCTGTGCAAATGTCCTGTGGCAGGAGAGAGCATGGAGGGAGGACCAGGAGAAGAAAGAATACAGTGGCTGCCTCCAGGCAGGCTGAGCTTGGTAAACCGATAGGACTCAGACCACATGTGCTTTGAGTTCTTTCTGCATGCTAAGAGAAATGAGAAACTTCTGAATCATTTTAAGTGAAAGAGTGACATGATATCCAGGCTATGTTTTATGTATGTATGTATGTATGTATGCATTTATTTTTTTTTTTGAGATGAAGTTTTGCTCTTATTGCCTGGGCTGGAGTGCAATGGTGCGATCTCAGCTCACCACAAACTCTGACTCCCGGGTTCAAGCAATTCTCCTGCCTCAGCCTCCCCAGTAGCTGGGATCACAGGCATGCGCCACCAAGCCCAGCTAATTTTGTATTTTTAGTAGAGACAGGGTTTCTCCATGTTGGTCAGGCTAGTCTCGAACTCCCGACCTCAGGTAATCAGCTTGCCTCGGCCTCCTAAAGTGCTGGGATTATAGGCATGAGCCACCGCGCCCAGCCTGATCCAGGCTATCTTTTAAAAACAGTTTTCATCCTGCTAGAAACCCTTCCAGGAGCCAGCAGGGCCTTCCTATTCTGAGTCAAAGTTTTTCTGCCTCCTATTCAAGGCCTCTGTCCAGCATCCCAGTTGGTTCATGTGTCTGGGTTAGGGGCAGGGAGAAGGGCTTCCTGGGTAGATGGATGGGATATGCAGTGAGATACCCTTTCATTCCAAGTCCACACACCTAAGCACCCATCTCCAATGGGCCCTTTTACTCCTAATGTGTGGTCCCTCCCCTGTTCTCTGCTTTCAAACGGCCCTTTGCCTCCTTCCACAGATCTCTAAACTTTATTTCTTTCCAATTAACATTGTGAAGTCCTTTTAACCTTTTCTGATGAACTCTGACCTTTGTGTTTTCAGAGATTTCTACATCCAGCTACGCTCTGTTGACAAAGATGTTTCCTGAGCATCTATTAAGTGCTAGGTGCTGTGCAAGACTCTGGTGATAAGGACACAAAGCACTCACAGTCTAGTGTTGGGAGAGAATCAGTCATGTAAGCAGGTGACTATGGCATGCCTAGAGGAAGGTGCACGGCATGGTGAAGTTCAAAGAAGGGAGCAATGCTTCTGCCTGGTTGCGGGGAAGGGAGGAAGATCAGCATGGACATGTCATAGTGAAGCCGGCACTGGACTCAGGCCTCATGGGCAGATGTGGATGGTCACATGTGGCAGGAAGGGCACTCTAGATGTAAGCAACAGCAGGGACAAGGACCAGGAGGCAAGGAAAGCACAGCTTTCTACAGGGCTAGGGGAGTCGATTGTATGAGGGGAGGACTCATGGGTGTGGGATCATGAGAGGCAAACCTGAGGGGGTGAGGGGCAGAGGCCTTCAGAGAAAAACACCACTCTGGTTTCATGCAGAGCTGTCCTGGTATACCTAAGCATTTGCGCTCTTACAAGGCAGGGTCTGGCCTCTACCCAGCTTGTAAAGAGGTCAGCGCCTAGAACTGTGATCGGAACAGTGTGGACGCTCAGAGACGCTGAAAGCATTTCATGGGCTCTGCCGCATATCCCTGCAGCAGGCGGAAGAACTGGGGTGGAGGAGTGATGGTTGGGCCTGGAATGTTCATTGTCTCTGCCTTTGTTCAGGCCATTCCCTTGATTCTTCCCATCGGTCGCTTCCATATCTCCATCTTCAAGTTCCAACTCAAAAGCTACCCTGGCCTAATGCCATCTCAAAACCCAGCCAAAAAGCACTGCTGCTTCTTTGGAACAAGGGAGATTCCTTAAAACTGCCCCTGGCGTCTCCTGCACCCCTGAGCTATCCCCCGCCGCTCAGTATGTGTCTGTGCAGAGGCCCATCCTGCCTTTCAGAGTGAAAGGTTTTTAAGCATCTCTCAGCAAGTCTTCCCTTCCTGACACCCTCCAGGACTCTAACAGCAACTGTCCCATATATGCACAAGAGTGCAAGCTGGCTGAGATGGTCACCTTAAAAAGAGGTCACGTTTCCCCCTGGAACTCAAGAGCAGTGTGCAAGAGGTGGTGTGAGGTTGCGGGTGGGGCCTGGAACAGCCTCTGGCATGAACTGGAGCTGCATTTCTCTGACTCTGTGCCTACTTGGCACCCGCCTGTGCCCTCAGGAAAAGCCTGTATCATGATGGCTGAGTGCCGATAAGAGGGGGTAAGGCATGCTGCATTAACCTGGCTCCCAGCACAATCAAACCTGTAACCACTGCTCTGAATCACCCAGGAAGGCCCCACTTCCACCTTGTGTTTTTTGACCTCTCCTTCACATGCATGAAAAGCAGCAGGAGCCAAAAAATATAGATGCCAGGGATTGGGGAGAGCTCAGTGGGAATGGTGGGCAAAGGGAACCTCTTTCTTGGTTGGATTTTGAGGTACACAATTTTTTTGCTTTGAGGCAGATTCTCCTCACTTCAAACTGGGTGGCATGAGTCATAGGAAACCATCTCTCTCTGATGATTTATAAACATCTCGACTCATCATTCTTTGCTTCTTAAAATTGGGGTGAGCTATCAACTAGCTTCATGAGGCATTCATTAAACATCTCCATGTGCCTACGGGTGTTGTTGAGGCTTTAGGGTTTACAAAGGGATTATAGTCCCATTCAAACTACCATTCAAGCCTCAACTCCAAGTGCACCTGTCAGCTTCAATGTCCTGGACAAGGCTTGCAGCAGCCATGTGGGGCTGCCATCTTTTCTCACAAAATTCCACCATCAGCCAGGGTTCTGCTCAAGCTGTTCCCTCCACTTGGAATTATCTTCCACCCCCATCTGCTTATTAAATTCCCACTATCCTACTTATTCTAAGGAATCCTGCCTATCCTCTTGTAAGGCCTAGCTCTAAGTTAACTGTCACCGGGAGACCATAACCGTTTCTCCCAGTCAGAACTCCACCGCCCCCACCACCTCTCTCATGGCAGAGTTCTGCGTCCCTCTCCAGGCACTGTCTAGGGTCTCTAGGAAAGACTCTTTCACATACAGAGGACTTGTCCATGCTGTGAAGAGAGAGAACAATACCCCAGAGATGAGGAGCCCCAGGTGCTGGTCTAGTCTGAACCTGGATCCAGGCTCTTCATCTTCAGCCTGCTTTCCCATCTTTGGATGAGAGGCTTGTTCAGAGTAGGGTTCCCAGTCCAGATTCTGCCTAATTCTGCATCCCAGAGTACCTGTTCAAAATACAGTTTGCTGGGTCCTCTCCCAGGCTGACAAAATTAGACTCTCAGAGGGTAGACCTTTCAATCGATATTTTTTAAAAACTTCTGAGGCAACTTTTACATAGTCTGTCTGGTGCTCATCCCAGGACTAGGGGTGGAACCTAGAGGGTTCCTAAAATTCTACAAAAATCCTGTGGTTCCTTGAATGATCTTTTCTCAGCTTCATTTGATGCTCCCTGGAATAAAACACATCGAAGCACTGCCATGAGTACAACTCCATTGCTAGAATGAGAAAACCCTGGGTCATGACTGGGTCTCATGTCTCTCAAAGGGCTACCGTGTTTTGTGGAAATTTCAGATGGTTGGAAACACATCATCATAACCAACCCATTTCTATTCATCAGCTTGGGTTGACCTAACCAAATGCCACAGACCAGGTGGCTTAAAAAACAGAAATTTATTGCTCACAGTTCTGAAGTCTGGGATGTCCAAGATCAAGGTGCTGGTCAATTTGGTAATGAATGAAGCCTCCCTTCCTGGCTTGCAGCTGGCAGCCTTCTCACTGTATCCTGCCTAGGAAGAAAGAAAGAGAGCTCTGCTAGCTCTTCTTCACCTTACAAGGGCCCTAGCCCTATCGGATTAGGGCCCTACCCTTCTGACCTCCTTGAACCTTTATCACCACCTCCTCACAAGCCCTATCTCCAAAGACAGGCACCCTGGAGGTTTGGGCTTCGACACGAGTTTTAGGGAAGCACAAACACTCAGTCCATAACAACTCTATGCCTGAGGCTTTAGAGAAAGTCAAGCTGACCTAAAAGGCAAATTGGTGTCCCGATAAAGTCTCTTACCTATTTTCCTTAATACGTTCTTGAGAGATAGCAACATTGCATGGTTGGTTGAGACTCACGATTCAGGAAGGCGGTGCCTGCTTCCCCTGCATGGTGGTGCAGCCTCCATGTGGCATTCAGTGTGCCCTCCTGGAGTGCTTTTGGATAGGTTTCAATGTACTTCTGGCTTGTTTCTTTCTATTTCTGCAGCCAGATTTCCAACTGTTCTGCTAATTCTATGACCATTCCCATTTCCTTCAAATGAAATGTCTTTTCTACCTGAGTCAACTAGCATGGGTTTCTACCTCTTGCAACTCAGGCCTTGCTGACACATATATCATGCAAGGAATGATTGAAGGAGCTGCAAGTATTTGAACTGAAGCGAGAAAGTCTCCAGGAGTTGCCCACTTATCTACAGATAGCCAAAGGGCTATTGTATGGAAGAGAAACAGGCTGCTTCTATGTGACTTCAGTAAGCAATATTGGACCCACAAGGAGAGTTTTAGGGAGAACTATTTCAACCCAACACAAGACAGAAGGTTCAGAGCTAGTCCTCAGGAATGTGGAGCTCAGATATGAAGTGAGCTTACTCCTGTCACTGGGGTGGGGGTGGGGTAGTAGTGGAGGCTGGAGCTTTTAGTCAAGGATGCTGTATAGAAAGGGTCTGTTCTGACACATAGACCAATGGAACAGAATACAGATCCCAGAAATAAGACCACACAGCTACTACCATCTGATCTTTGACAAACCTGACAAAGACAAACAATGGGGAAAGGACGACCTATTTAATAAATGGTGTTGGGAAAACTGGGTAGCCATATTCAGAAAACTGAAACTGGACCCCTTCATTACACCTTATACAAAAATTAACTAAAGATGGATTAAAGACTTAAATGTAAAACCCAAAACCATAAAAACCCTAGAAGAAAATCTAGGTAATGCCATTCAGGATGTGGGCATAGGCAAAGATTTTACAGTGAAATTGACAAATAGCACCTAATTAATCTAAAGAGCTTCTGCACAGCAAAAGAAACTGACATCAAGAGTGAACAGGCAATCCAAAGAATGAAAGAAAAATTTTGCAATCTACCCATCTGACGAATAATATCCAGAATCTACCAGGAACTTAAACAAGTTTATAAGAAAAAAACCTCATCAAAAAGTGGGCAAAAGACATGAACAGACACTTCTCAAAAGAGAACATTTGTGCAGCCAACAAACATGGAATAAAAGCTCAACATTATTGATCATTAGAGAAATGCAAATCAAAGCCACAATGAGGTACTGTCTCATGCCAGTCAGAATGGCAATTATTAGAAAGTCAAGAAATAACAGATGCTGGCAAGGCTGTGGATAAATAGGAACATGCTTTTACACTGTTGGTTTGGTGGGAGTGTAAATTAGTTCAACCATTGCAGAAGACAGTGTGGTGATTCCTCAAAGATCTAGAACCAGAAGTATCATTTGACCCAGCAATCCCATTACTGGGTATATACCCAAAGGAATATAAATTATTCTATTATAAAGATACATGCACATGTATATTTATTGCCACACTATTCACAATAGCAAAGACATGGAATCAACCCAAATGCCTATCAATGATAGACCGGAGAAAGAAAATGTGGTACATATACACCATGGAATACTATGCAGCCATAAAAAGGAACGAGGTCCTGTCCTTTGCAGGGACATGGGTGAAACTCAAAGTCATCATCCTCAGCAAATTAACACAGGAACAGAAAACCAAACACTGCATAACTGGGAGCTGAACAATAAGAATACATGGACACAGGGAGGGGAACAACGCACACCAGGGCCTGTGGAGAGGAATAACATCAGGATAAATAGCTACTGCGTGTGGGGCTTAATACCTAGGTGATGGGTTGTTAGGTGCAGCGGATCACCACGGCACATGTTTACCTGTGGAACAAACCTGCATGTTCTGCACATGTATCCTAGAACTTAAAATAAAATTAAGTTAAAAAAAAGAAAGAATTTGTTTCCCTGATGAAAATGTCTCTGCTTATAGGAAGTATCTGCCTTTTAAATTACATTTCAGTACAATTCAGGAGCCACTTAAGTAATTAATCTTCCACTAGAGGAAAGGAAAGAGAAAGGAAGGGAACCATCTAGTCTTTTCCTTATTAATTTTTGTAGTAGTAATTTTTATGATTATGAGAAGAAAACATAAACCATGTGCAATGAAAAAAATTTGGTTACTAGAGAAAAGCATGAAGTGGAAAATAAATTCCACCTATAATCTACCACACATTTTGGCAAATGTATTTCCAGTCCAGTCTTTATATCAATTCGATATGTACTTTTCTGGTAACAGCTTTATTGAAATATAATTCATATACCACACAACTCGCTAGTTTCCATTGCACAAGTCAATGTCTTTTAGTATATTCACAGAGTTGTGCAACCAACCATAGCCCAATGCAATTTCAAATATATTCCTTGTCCTCTCTAAAAAAAACTCCATCCCCTTTAGCTGTCATCCCTTACTTCCCTCATCTCTTCCATCTCCAGCCTTAGGAAACTATGAATCTACTTTGTGCTTGTATGGATTCCATCTCGAGTTAATTTTTGTATAAGGTATAAGGAAGGGGTCCAGGTTCAGTTTTCTGAATATGGCTAGCCAGTTTTTCCAGCACCATTTATTAAATAGGGAATCCTTTCCCATTGTTTGTCTTTGTCAGGTTTGTTGAAGAGCAGATGGTTGTAGATGTGCTGTTTTATTTCTGAGATCTCTATTCTGTTCCATTGGCCTATGTGTCAGAACAGACCCTTTCTATACAGCATCCTTGACAAAAATGTCCAGCCTCCACTACCATACCTATTGTGGGCATTTCATATGAGTGAAATCATATAATATGTGGGATTTCTTTCATAACCAATTTCTTTCACTTAGTATAATATTTTCAAGATTTATTTGTATTGTAACATGAGTCAGCACCTCCTTTGTATTGCTGAGTAATTTTTTGGGTATACTACACTTTTTAAACCATTCATCACTTGATAGACATTTAGGACATTTGACTTGTTTCCAGTTTTGGTCTATTATGAATAATGTTACTATGAACATTTGTGCACAAATTTTTGTATGGGTGTATGTTTTTATTTCTCTTGGTTATATAACTAGACATAGAATGGAATGGACTTATGTGATAACTCTATGTTTAACCTTTTGAGGAATTGCCAGACTGTTTTCCAAATTCTCTGCCCTATTTTACATTTCCATCAGCAGTGTATGAGAATTCTGATTTCTCCACACCCTCACTAACAATTTTTATTATGTCTTTTTTATCATAGTCATCTAGTGATTATATAACTTCACTGTAGTTTTTATTTGCATTTCCCTGATAACTAATGACTCATCTTTTCATATGTTTATTGGTCATCATATATAGTCTTTGGAGAAATAGCTTTCAGATCTTTTGCCTTTTTTAGAAAAGAGAGAGAGAGAAAGGGTCTGTCTGTTGCTCAGGCTGGAGAGCAGTGGTACAATCATAGCTCACTGTAACCTCAAACGCCTAGGCTCAAGTGACCCTCCCACCTTAGCCTTTCGAGTAACTGGGACTATAGGCATGCACCAACATTCCTGCCTAAAAAGAAATTGATGAGGACTCCTGGGCTCAAGCAATTCTCCCGCCTCAGCCTCCCAAGTGGCTGGGATTACAGGTGTGAGCCACTGCACCCAGTCTTTTGCCCATTTTCAGATGTGTTCATTGTCTTTTTATTATTGAGTTTTAAGAGTTCTGTACATATTCTAGATACAAACCCCTTATCAGATATATGGTTTGCAAAATTTTTCTCCCATTCTTTTTGCATTCTTTTATACTTCCTGGTGGTGTTCTTAGAAACACAAATATTTTTAGTATCAATGAAGTCCAACTTAACTATTTTTTCTTTTGTTCCTCATGCTTTTGGAGTCATATCTAAGAAACCATCACCTAATGCTAGGTCATTAAGATTTACCCCTATTTTTTCTTTTAGGGTTTTTTTATTATTATTATTTTAGCTTTACATTTGAGTCTTTGATCCATTTTAAGTTAATTTTTGTGAATGGTGTGAAAAATGGGAAAATTTATCCCATGCCCCTCTCCTAGCTTCTGGCAATTCTTGGCTTTTCTTTTAAATAAATCATTCCAATGTCTGCCTCTGGCTTCACATGGTTCTCCCCTGTGTGTGTCTCTGTGTCTTCTCTTTCTCTGTCTCTTACCAGGATTTAAGGCCCACTCTGAGTTCAGGATGATCTCATCTCAAGATCTTTGACGTAATTACATCTGCAAAGACCCAATTTCCAAATGAAGTGACATCACAGGTCCTAGGGGTTGGCACTTGGACATATCTTTGGGGAACACCACTCACACCTGTCCCATGGACTTCCTGTGAGGATAGGTGAGGACAAAGTCAGTTATTTACTCACTCATCTGCTTGCTCCTGTAACAGCTATGCCAAAAGTCATAGGAGGATCTAGGGATATGACAGTAAATTAGAGAGAATCTTTGCCCTGGAGGACATCACTATTTGGAAGGGCATTGGGACATGAATAACAGAAACATAGGGAAAGGGATGGTGAGAGCCACGAGATTCAGAAGATGAAGGACTAATGGAAGCAGCCCAGAGAGGCAAGGACTTTCAAAGCAGAGGATGACATTGTCAGCAAAGGCAGGGACTAGAGAGCAAAAGTAGGTGAGGAATCCTTGCAACTGAGTTTGGTAGGAATATGGGATATGTAGGAGAGAGAGAGACAAGGATAGAGCAGCAATCACCCAGAAAATTCAGGCTCCAACTGCCATAGTTTCTTTTAGGATATGTGAGGGTGGGCTGGGGTGTTTGCAGAACCACTTATTCACACCTTCAGCAGCCTCCAAAACTGGCCTGGGTCTAGAACTCCAGGTAGGGATCACCTTGAACTGAACCTGCAGCTAGAAGATGTGGGCTGACCATGAACCCCATACACCTTCACAGGGGGTGACTCCCCAGAACCAGCTGAGTTCCCCAGTCCAGGCTCATGCTAAAGCCAGTTGCTGATCATCCCATTTTCTCATTTTGGCAAGAAAATGCCCCTGTAGCAAACCAATTGCTGAACTTCATTTCTTTCCTGCAAATTTTGCTACAAAATCCCTTCACAACAAACAGAACTGGGCTGCTCCTTGGAGCTCCATGAATGTAGATGGAAGCACTGTCTGACTTTTTGAGGCAGTTGTCATGGGGTAGTACTGTTGCTCCAGGGCCCTGTGGCCAGGGTCCTGTCGAGGGCCCCACACAGAAGGGGCAGGTGGCGAGTAGACAGAAGGCTCTCACTGACTGGACCTTGGGACCCTTGAGATTCTGAGCTCAAGAGGTGTCACTCCACCCCATCGGACCTTTCCCCTGAAAAGCAAAGGCTGGGGGCAAAGAGGAAAACAGATTAACAGTATAAACGCTCCCCGGGTCTTCAGCCAGGAACAGCAAGTTCCATGCAAATTTATACTCATGTGACAGAAGCGTAACAATAAACAGAGTCATGCTGGGCTGGCTGCACCACTTCTGCCATGGAAGAACAGGCTCAGGAGCCAATCTCCTGGGAGGAGCCCTCTCTGGTGGAAATTTAGACACACAGGACGAGCACACACTGGTGGGGCCTTGCTCCCTGCGGCACCATCTGGGTGAAAAGGAGGTCAGCAGATGCAATTTGGAAGCATGAAGTCACCACATGGAATATGCAGGACTTCCCTCTCCTAAGCCACAGTTTTCCCAGATTCAAAACAAGCAGCATTAGGTCCTCTGCCCACCCCCCCACCTCCTTTCTTCATAGCCTTCCTTATCTCACTTAACAAAGTATGGAGCCCTCACCAAACTGGAAAGCCTTCCTGAAACAGGCAGAGAGAGCACTGCTCCCCAACCCTCACATCCTCCCTACCCCTTTCCCCGACCCCCTAAGCCAAGTCACATAGGGAGAGCAGTTCCCAGGTAAGCCTCATATGCCAAAAGTAATCGGCGCTCTGACTGTGGGAGGATTGAGAACCACAGTGGACTAAAGTCAGGAGACCTGGTATCCAGTTCTAGCTCTGCCACTAACATACTCAGTGGCTTGGAGCGTGTCACTTAGTATCACGAGGGCTCAGTTTTTTCTCGGTAAAACAATCCGTGTACAATATTTTAGTGTTGCAAAGATCCTTAGAGATTCCGTCCAGGAGTTGGCAAAATACAGTACAATGGCCCATTTTGTTCACCACTTGTTTTTGTAAACAAAGTTTTATTGGAACACAACCACGCCCCTCCATTTACAACCCAATTATGGCTGCTTTCACGCTACAATGGTGGCTTTGGATAGCTGAGAGAGATACTGACCATGTGGTCTACAAGCCTAAAATATTATATTTGGCTCTTGACATAAAAAGTTTGCCAACCACTGCTTTAGGCCAACATCATCATGTTAACAACACCGAAAGAGAGGCATGGACGGATCAAAGAATTTGCCAAACTCATAGCAAGTCAGGGCAGAGGCTGGGACAGCCTGGAGCTCCTGATTTACATCGGCCAGAGTTCTCACCTGGTCTAAAGTTCTCCATCTGTTTCTAAGCATTAGGTAGAATCTCGTGGGGAGAAACCTGTGGAGATAGAGGAGCCAGGTCCATGAAAGAAGTCCATGCATTTGGGACAAGACTTCTGTAGCAGGGACAGTTCTGTTGAGTTCTGTATGGGTCAACATGAGGCTACCAAACCTCAGGGTTGCTGGGCCTAGGGGAGGAGCCAAATGGTTCTCTTGATAGGAAATGGGGCTTCAGGTTGGAATCAGATGAGAGCTGGCCTCTGAAGACATTTTAACCACAGGTCACAGCTCTTGGTAAACTTTAGTTGGCTTTTGAACCATGAGGAGACATTTTTTCTTGCCTCTTTACTTACTGGCTATTTCCTCCTTCTAGCATTTATTAATCTGACTGGTTAACCATTGAACCCAACTGCAGCCTCCTCTTGTTTCAAATCTTGTTCTCCCTGTTGGCTTCAGAAAAGAACTCACACTAAACAAACTTACTTTTCTTCTCTTTCTTTTCACAGCCAGAGCCAAGTGATAAAGGAGGTGGGGTCAGGGGTGCTATGTTTACTATAAAAGACACACCCAAAACCTGAGCCCTGGGAGGGGAGAAGGCCCTTCTAATGTAGGCCAGACATTCTCAGAAAGAAATTTATCAGCTCCAACACACACAAAGCAAACGGAACTTATTAATGCGCATGTGGGCACAATTTAGAGAAGAGATTTATAAAAGCCTTACTTTGTCTGATTTCTCCATAATTGTATAAAGTATCATATTTCTTTCTTCTAAACACAATTGCTATTTGCTTTAAATTCACCAGTTACATGGGAAGTATCTTAGAAAAGGAGAATTGGCTGGGCGTGGTGGCTTACACCTGTAATCCTAGCACTTTGGGAGGCTGAGGCGGGTGGATCACGAGGGCAAGAGATCGAAACCATCCTGGCCAACATGGTGAAACCCCGTCTCTACTAAAAAAAAAAAAAAAAAAAAAAAAATTAGCTGGGTGTGGTGGCGCGTGCCTGTAGTCCCAGCTACGTGGGAGGCTGAGGCAGGAGAATTGCTTGAACCCGGGAGGCGGAGGTTGCAGTGAGCCAAGGTCACGCCACTGCACTCCAGCCTGGTGTCTGGTGACAGAGTGAGACTCTGTCTCAAAAAAAAAAAAAAAAAGAAAGAAAGAAAAGGAGAATCATGAGAATAGAGGAGGGAAGAGAGCCGAGGCTGTGGAAGGGGAGAAGAGAAAGAGCTGGGGCAATGTAAGGGAAGAGCCTTCTGAATAGAAGGGCCTCAGAGCCTGACATCAGCCCTGTCCCTGCTTTCCTGTGAATTGTTAGGATCTGATAGATTGTAAGCTCCCTGAGGGCAGGATTTTGTTTGTTCACTGGTGAATCCCCAGGACCTAGAATAGTGTCTGACATAGAGTAGGTGCTCAGATGATGTGTATTTGTTGAATGAATGAACACAGAATTAGCGGTCCGGTCACTGGTACCAGTCTTCCAGCAGGGAATTGAGGCCCCGCAGTGATTCATGTGTTGTCGTTGTCCACACGTATTCAGAAGCTCCTCTTGAATTGGGACAGAAGCCACCATAGCAAACTTCATGAAGGACAAGAAGGACTCTCTCTCTTCTGCACCACGAAAACAGCTGCAGAAAAATCTCACCCTGCAGGGTAGTATTTCCACTAAACACCCAGGGAGATCCCGACAGTGCTCAACACAACCCCGTCATTGTGAGTTTCTACCTCTTATTCAAAGGGGCCGTATGTACACAATATACAAAATGGTCATTTACACCTTATTCTAATAATGCCTACTAGTTAGTGAACACTATTTTGTGTCATGCATTTCACAAATATTACCACGGCTTCCTACTCTCCCCATGCCTCACACCTTCACCTTATTGTATCTGCCAAGAGCCTCATCCAGTGCCCTTGTTTCTTGGTTTCCCCATTCTCTCGGCTCTCTCCTAGTTCATTTCTTTTCATATCACCCTGAACTCTGGGAATCTTCCCTCTAAGCAATTTCTAACCATATTCCCCAACTCCATCACCCTCAGAAGTGACCGTCTATCTGCTGGTGACACAAGCTCTGCCATTTCTCCTAAGTTTCTTTTTTCTTGAGACAGGGTCTTGCTCTGTCAACCAGGTTGAAGTGCAGTGGCATGATCATAGCTCACTGCAGCTTTAACTTCCTGGGCTCAAGCAGTCCTCCTGCCTCAGCCTCCAGAGTAGCTGAAACCACAGGCACATACCATCATACCCAGCTAAATTTTGAATTTTTTTTTTTGGTAGAGACAGGTTCTCACCATGTTGCCCAAGCTGGTCTTAAACTCCTGGGCGCATGCAATCCTCTCACTTCATTCTGCCAAAGTGCAGGGATTACAGGCATGAGCCACTGCACCTGACCCTTTTCCCTAAGTTCCTAATCTAAATCATAACCAAACGCTGAATAAGACTGGCCAATAGTTGAAAACAACAGGCCAGCATTCTCCAAGCCCAAAGGGAGAGGTCAGTAATTAAGCCCAGCATGTGTTTCTCCAGCCTGACTGCATATCAGAATCACCTGGAGAACTTTCAAACCACTAAGATGCCTGAGCTCCACCAGAGAGCAATAAAACCAGAGTCCATAGGGGTGGAGACCACGCACTGGTACTTTTAAAATAAACTTTCCATTTTAATTATAATATGCATCAGATAACTACATTAAAACCTTGGCAGATTTTCACAACATGAATATCCACATGTAACTACCACCTAGATCGAGAAAAATAAAAAGCACTACCAGCAGCCCGAATCCCCCCTCAGTTTCCTTCAGGTCTTCTCTCTCCTCCCCAGGATGGTAACACTCTCCTGACTTCTAACAACACACAATTGTTCTGCCTGTTTTTGATATTTATAGAAGTGTGGTCATAGAGTATATGTACTCTTTGTGTCTGACTTCTTTGATTCACTATTTCATTTTTTTTTTTTTAGAGACAGGGTTTCACCATGTTGGTCAGGATGGTCTTGATCTCCTGACCTCGTGATCCACCCGCCTCGGCCTCCTAAAGTGCTGGGATTACAGGCGTGAGCCACCGCGCCCGGCTCTCACTATTTCATTTTTAAGATTCATTCATAGGCCAGGCGCAGTGGCTCATGCCTCTAATTCCACCACTTTGGGAGGCCGAAGCGAGTGGATCACTTGAGGTCAGGAGTTTGAGACCAGCCTGGCCAACATGGCGAGACCTCGTATCTACTAAAAATACAAAAATTAGCCGGGCGTGGTTGCGGGTGCCTGCAGTCCCAGCTACTCAGGAGGCTGAGGCAGGAGAATTACTTGAACCTGGGAGTCAGAGGTTGCAGTGAGCCGAGATTGGGCCACTGCACTCCAGCCTGGTGACAGAGTGAAACTCTGTCTAAAAAAAAAAATGCTCAATAAATGCTTATGGTGATAGAAAGTTCATAATGTGACTAAAATATGAACTAATAAACACTTAAGACCACCAGCTGTGAAGAAAGGATTGAGTCTTGTTCTGATTATGTAGTACACAACAGACCATCCCGAATGCAGTCACTTTACACAACCATGTTTATCGTCCTCACCAGCCTGTGGGTTGACTGGGTTCAGTTACTAGGTGGTTCCTGCCTGGGATCTGGTTACAGTCAGCTGGAGGCCAGGATGGGATCATCTGGAGATTCATCTGGGTTGGGCGTGAAAGATGGCGTCTTTCCCCACATGTATGGGCCATAGTTGCAATGGCTGGAAGAACTGGGGCCTGGATGGGTGGCCCTCCCCGTGTGGCTCATTTATGAGTCCTCACACCATGACAGTCTCAGGGTAGTCATATTTCTTACATGACAGCGGTTTTCCTCAAACAAGCATTCCCGAAGACCCAGGCCACACCGCAAGGCTTCCTACAACCTGCTCAGAAGTCACACAGCATCACTTCTGCTGCATGCCAATGGTCAAAAGCAAGTCACAGAGCAGGACAGATTCAGGAGCGGGAGACTTCACAAGGACATGGACCCATGACCTATCTGAAACTTAAATTAGGAAAGACAAGTGAAACTTAGATACTCTAAATCACTGAAGACAACACAGGGCAAAAATAAAAACAATATAAAATACATATGTTTCAATAAAATACCTTAAAATATTTTAACAGGACTTAGGGCCTCAGCTGTGCATTATATTCTGCATATTATCAGGATAAGCCTATAACACTTTGGGGCAAGCAAACATTTGTGAGTCTCTACGAAAGACAAGAGAGTTAGAGTTTTAGAGAATGGCCAAAATCATCCCAAGGAACCTATAGGAAGCATTGCTTGTTGGTGGGGCGGAACTTTCAGCATTTGGTGTAGGGTCTTATGCAGGTTTTGCTTCAGATCCTGCTTCTTCACATTTGGACAGCTACCTGGACAGAATGAAAGGTGCTGGGATATCAGGACAGGCCAGGAAAACAACAATTCACACGTAAGAATGTTCAACACAGTTGTTTATAACAAACAGGAAAGAACCTCAGTGTCCAACAAGAGAGGACTTGTTAGAAGCTGCTATGTTCTTATACGGTGGAAAATTATGCATTCGATACTGTTAAACGAATTTAACGGCAAAGCGTAGAACAAACTGGTAGGTGAAAAAGGAATCAATATGCAAAACTTTGCATGAAATATTATTCCAATTATGTTCAAATATGTATATGCATGGAGAAAAAGCTAAAAGATTATGTATATCGTAATTTCAACAGTAGGATATGTCTACATAGCAGAATTGTGAAAATATTTTAATGTGTTTGGCTTTGTGCTTTTTGTATTATACAAGTTCCACACAGTGAGCACATATAATTTTCATAATCAGAAAATAAAATTAGGAGTGAGATGAAACTCCAGTGGGAAGTTGGGGCTGCGTCATGACAGCAAGCCCCCTCCAAAGCCTTTTATCTTGGAGTTGGTTGGGATCAATATATTATCTCTTATAGATGTGAGGCCTTATCAGCTACTACCTTAGATCAATACTGTGTGCTCTCATGTAAGTTTCTTAACTCTTCCAGACTCTGGTTATCTACTCCATCAGTTTGGGGGGGGTGGACAGTAGGATTAAATCTTTAAAACTTCAGAATTTACAAGCACTTTCTCTTATCCTATTCCTCTTCATCATAGCCAGATGGCAGAATCAAGGCAAGACTTATCACTATTTGGCCTATAGGAAAACAGGCTCAGCAAAGTCAGATCAGTAATCCAGCATCATACAGATGTTAGGCGGCCGTGAGCACTCAAAGCCAGGTCTTTGGGTTTTACTCCAGGGGATCTAATTGGTAAATCAGAGTTTCTTTTCTAGATCAGCTGTAAACTCCCAACACGTCATAAAACTCCAGCCAAAAGTTCTGCCTTCTGAGACCACATATCCTAGGACTTATCTCTCTCTTATTTTCGTATTCCAAGGATCTTACAGGCAGCTCTGATGTCTCCTCTGAGTCATCTCCAGTTCTGTCTGCTTCTGCTCAAATGACATTGTTTGGGGGCCACACACCATTTTAGAATCTCAGAATCGGAATTGGAAAAGATCTTTAAAGGTCATCTGTCCTAAGAAGTCCCTGTCAGTCTTTTACAGAAAGCCTCCCATCTGAAAAAGTCCCTTGACAATGCTCCCAAGGGGGTCCTTGGGACCATGGCCAGGGCGATAAAGTGCCCTTTCCCCTACTGAGTGAGGACACATATGCCAGGTGACCTCAATTCAAAGAGGGAATGTTTGAGGCTGCAAAGCCCAAGGCCGAGTGACTCAGGCCTTTTCACAGGGACATTGTGCACAATGGAAAGATCTGAAAGTTCCAAAGGGAAAGAAAACCAGAAAGGCCAAGACAACTCACACACACAGAAAGCCAGCTTAGAACAAATCCAGAGGGCCAAGAAGAAACCTGTGGGAAAAAAAAAAAACCTCTCTCCTAAAAGGACTCTATTGTGTGTGCTCTGGGTCAAAAGAGCCTCACTCTGCAATGGGGCTCTCCCACCTGCTGGGTTCTCCAGAGGAGTCCTTTTTCTTCCGCCTGAGTTACCCGAACTTCCGGCTTTCTCTACGCAGCGCAGCCAGCCCCTCTGTACCAGTCAGCAAGGGTGACAGGGCTTGGCAGCCGTGGTGGCAGCTCGCTGGGGCACTGGCAAAAAGTGACTTAGTAAATACCGCAGCTTTGATAATTTCTTGCTTCACTGGTCTCTTGGGATTCTTTCCATCTGCATTAAGAAAAAAAAGTTGGACCTCCCTCTGCCCACAAAGTCAGATGCTTTTATTTTGTGTAGGACTTAAAGAAATAGATATGTATTTCTAATAACAACTCATTGAGTAATATATATATATTTAATAGGAGGTAAGCAAAAATTTTTAAGTGTCTCCTTCTCCAAACCTCAATGAAAGCTTTGTTAATATAGACATTTACGAAGTAAAGCATTATTCAGTTTGAAATGGAAACACTTGGTTAGAATCCCAAATGATTTGTATGCATGAAAACTATTATGCATTTAAAAATCCTACAATGGTTTTTTTCCCTCCAAATCAAATTCTTTTGTGTTGGTAAATAATTCTTCAATTATGTCCAAACTTAGGGAGCTCACAGAGATCTCCCGAGGTTACATCTCTTTGTTTCTGAGATTTAATGAAATAATTTGTGTAAGTTAAAGAAAGGAATTCTTGTTAGGTTTATATATCAAAGAACTGTAAACCACAGACCTCAGAAGTTATTTCGCCCAACTTGGCCACCCCACCCCATCTTATGTCAGTCCTTCTAATGCTGTTTTGAGTCAGTTGTGTGCCAGGATAGTGCCTGCTGGAAACTGGATGGAATTCTCATTTAATTATCACAACAGCCTTATGAGAGACATGAAATCTCTGTTTTCAAACCATGAAACCAAGTTAAGAGAGCTCAAGAAATTTGTCCATGATCACAGAGCTAAATGGCACAGTGGGGCAGGAAGACTCCTAAACCCTGGGACTTTTTTAATATTAGAACTTCTCCTTCCTATGGTCACTAGTCACTAATCAAACTCTCCCTACACACACCTTTCCAGTCAGAGGCAGTTTTTGTTGTTTCAGAGTGTTCTTCCCTGTCCTGAGCCTCCTTGTAAAGTCCACTTGTAAATTCCACCACAAGCATGATTTTATACCTCAGGCAGGAACCAGATCTAGAGGGCATTCTAGGAGGAGTAGGCTGATAACCACATACTAGGAATGTGTTGTGTGCAAGCTCCAGGTCAGAAGAAGTTGAAGCTGGCATACAAGGAAGTATCATTCTAGGGCTTTGTCAGGCCAAGCCCACAGCTTCTGTGCTGTGAATAAGGATAAGGGACGTTGAGTTTTAGGAAGCACAAGGGCTGGCTGATATACAGGCGGAAAGCAGACAGTGAACCACAACCCCCACACCATGGGCTCAGTTCACAGGAAGACAGCTCAGGAAAGAGACACGGGTTCTGATTAGATATAAGCTCAAGATCCCACCCTGCGTTTGTCTGCAAGCCATTTCCTGGTTCATGGATGGCAGTGACCTGGAAATATGGACCAACGAGGTCATGATTCTAGAAATGCTGCCACGCCTCACTAAGTTACACAGCCGGTTACACCCTCTGCCTCCACAGCCCTTTGTATAGACCTCTTTACCACATAGTCTCATCATGAGCTGTTTGAATGAGTAGTCTCTCCTTTAGCCTATGCCGTTGTAGTTCAGGGGTTGGCAAACTATGACCCATAGACAAAATCTATCCCACTGTCAGTTTTTGTAAATAAAGTTTTATTGGAACACAGCTATGCACGTTCATTTTTATGTTGGTTATGACTGCTTTCCGTACAGCTACAGAATTGGGTAGTTGTAGTAGGAACCACAAAGCCTAAACTACTTATCACTTGTCCCTTTATAGAAAAAGTTTGCCAACCCCTGTTCTTGAGAGCAAGGACAGAGTCCTATTCATCTTGCATCCCCATTAGGATCTTGCATCTCCATTGTTACAGCCATACTTTTAAAATCTGTAAAATAACAGTGATATATTTTACAGAGATATTAATTTCTCTGTCACAGAGATATCACATGGTGGTATGATATGACATGGTGGGTTACTGTCATCATTGTTAAATACAGAAATGTTCTGGAGCAAAGCCTGCTCTCCCCTCTGGCTTTCTTGATCCTGATCTTTTGAGTAAAATCCCACATACGGTCTTAATTTAAGCTGATTCATAATCCAATTTTTACATGGATCCTATCCATCCCTCTCTATTGCCATCTCCCTCTAGCCTTAAGTTAAATCTTGAGTTTCTTAAATAAGAGCTACCAAAGAGTGACTGCTTTGGAGGTTTTATACTGAGTCAGCCTGCCTAAGCTCAAAGGACATTTCCTAGATTTTTCCTTGGCCACAAGAGAAATTGGCTTAAGATTTGGAAAGCAGAGCAGCCATCACGACACTTGAAGGCTCATGTAAGCCTATAGGTGTCACCACAACTCATGCACACAAACAGACATCAGCATTTATCTACTTGCTCATCTCCTTAGCACAGAGCAGCAGCCAGTTCTGTAGCTCCCCAGTTCCTGCTGAGTTTTGGCTCAGGTGTCTGCATGCCTCTATGGTAAAGGGCACATACCTCTTCTATAGGGTTAGACGTGGTGAAAGACAGGGGCAGATTCTGGGTTGTCCTTGTTCTGTCATGGATTAGGTCCAGCTTCTCTTCCTGCCTCCTTCTCCCACTATTGTGAGAAGTCTAATTCCTATGAGAAATTATTTCATATCACTAAGAGTGACTCTGCCTCCCTGTTGAAACCATGAGCAAAAAAACTTAAAGGATGAGTTCTCCGAATTGGTTCTGGAATTGGCTCTCTGATCTGATTATATTTAAAGGCATTAATGACTCTGATGCTAGTATTAAAGGGGACCTGGTGGTAACAAAAGAGTTAATTACATTGTCACCTGTAAATATCTGCAATTAAGTGCCTAGAGAAGGCAGAGCTTTCTGTATTCCACAGAAGCAACTACTAGATGACCAAGTAGTTGCTTCTGTAAAATATTTCAGCAAAAATAAGGAAGATACAGATGTGGGTAGGTAGCTTCCAGGTTACTGAAGAATTTGGAGAAAGAAAATTCTGACTTTAAGTTCCCAATGCAAAGTCTAACTAAGGAAAATCTTTAGTTTCTGTGGCTATAGGACCAAGGTTTCTGAAAATCAAACCCAAGGTCTAATTTTGGGCAGAATTATGCAAACTAAAATCACCACCTCACAGGGTCTCTTAGGGTAAAGTGAGCACATTGATTAGGAAGAAGTGTGATCCTGAGGATTGGGGTAGAGGCATACGGGCAGATTCAGATGAAGCTGGGAACTGGAACTTGAATTTTGCTGAGCCTCCTTTGCTAGGAGCCACAGTGCTTTCTTCCTAGCTAAAGAGCTCACTTTGCCTAAAGAAACTGCAGTGGCCTTTCACTGAGCCTGGACCAGAACAAATGACCAGAGTTGCCTTGCAAGAAGCTGCTGATTGGAGAATCAGAATCCTTAAGACCTACCCTCAATCCTTCTCATTGCTTCTAGACATATAACTAACTCAAGTTTCAGTAGGCTTCAGGTGTCAAAGTTTAAAGGGTGATCCATGTGAAAACGATACATCAAAAGAATTATAAAATGTTTCCAATTCATAGTCACAGAAACCTGAGAAACATGTTTAGAAATAGATTTTAATGATGTTGAATCAGGGCAAGAGGAATATAATGCCAAAACCAGGCCAAATAGTTCAACATGGGTACACTGGAAAGAGATTCTGGATTCAATGTATTACTTTGAGTAACTTAGAGTGATTCTAACAGTTTCGTTTGTTGACTGAAACCTAGAAATGGTGGCTTATACCTAGGGCAATTGAAATACTAGAACTTTCTTGATATAGAGGAAGGTAGCCAAAAACTTAGGGGGATCAAAATGCTGGGGTAGATTTATTATGTGAGGCCTGCTTGCCTATCACTTTCTAATTATGTGCCCAGGAGGGTCCAGAAAACAGTCCCTTCATGAAGGTATTGAGATATGGTATGCAAACCAAAAAGGGGAGCCCCAGTATCTGTAAAGAGCCTATGGCACCTAATAATTATAACAAGAAATGACATGGAAAGTGCTGCCACTTAAGTGGACTTCAGAAATTCATGGGGATGGTGGGATGCCCAGGTGTCAGAAGCCAACTGGAAGACATTCAGTCACCAGAGATGAGGTAGTTACTATAATGAACAGCAGAGGCAAAACATTAACCAGAATGGTTTGACCTGCAGAAAATTGGTCATGGTGTCCCTAAAACAGAAGTAGATGTGTGGCCTACTCAAGTCTTATTTGATTTATGCAAGTTGAAAAGCTCTGGGTCTGGTGAAAGAGACGGTGACCACAGTAGAGAATCAGGGCATTCTCAATTAACTCCGAGACTTGAGCCAGTTCTTGGTTGAATGAAATGGGAGTGGATCCTTTCAGGAAAGAACCTACTACTAAGCCCAAAACTTATACAGCGAATCTTTATTCCAGCATTTCTCAAAGGAAGTTGAGGACATCTACCAGTATGGATGTGTATTTGGAAAGAGAAAATTACTACACCTTTTAGAAATTACTCGGTATTGGCTCTTAACTGACACAATTTTCAAGAGACTGAAAGTGCCAGAATGGCCCACAGTTAGAATAGGGGTTTATGGAGGTCAGGTGATCAGTGCAGACTTTGGCTTGGGTCCATCTCACAGTGGGCTTGGTGTGTCCCTGAATGTCTTGTTATTTTCATTTTAGGAATAGACATACCAAGCAACTAGTAGAAGTGCCATATTGGTTTCCTTCTCCATGGGGTGTAGTGAAAAAAGTCAAGTGGAAGCCAGTAGAATCACCTCTACTACAAAAGCATAAACTAAGAAATATTATCTTCCTGGGGGTATGGCAGAAATTAGTGCCACCACCATAGACTTGAAAGATATAGAGATGGTAAATCCCATCACATCCCCCCTCATTCAAATTGCTTATTTGGCCCATGCCAAGAAAAAGCAATCTTAGAGATTAATAGCAGATTGTCATAAACTTAATTGAAAGGTGACTGTAATTGCAGCTGCTTTCCCAGGTGTTTTTTTTTCTGAAGAAATCAACACAGCCTCTAACAGCTATTAATCTGACCAATGCTTTGTTGCCACCTTCTATACCTCTTGATAAGGACCACCAGAAATAGTTTGCTTTCAGGGACAGCATTACACCTTCACTGTTCTATCTCAGGTCTATATTAACTCTCAGTCTACTGTCAAAATCTAATCTCAGGGATCATGATAGCCTCCCCATCCCGCAGACTATCTACTGATAATAGCATGATAACTGGTCCTGGGGGGAAGGAAATAGCAAGTACTCTGGATACCTTAGTAAGGAAAATGCAAGCAGATGGAGGAAAATGAATCTCACAAAAATTAAAGGGCCAGCTATTTTGGTGAAATGTCTATGGACCAGTGGTCAGAGGATGTTGACATATTCTGTCCAGCATGAAGGAGAAGTTGCAGCATCTGGCCTCTCTTAGCACTAGGGAAATGGCAGAATGCCTAGTGAACTTACAGAAACAACTTCATTTGATCATGCTACTTCAACTCATTTATTGAGAAACCTGAAAGGCTGCCAGTTTTGAGTGCAGTCCAGAAAATGAGAAGACTTTGCAACAAATTCAGCCTACTAGGCAAGCTGCTCTGCCACCTAAGTGATTCGGCACATCTAATTGTGCTAAAACGATCTCTGGCAGATAAGGAAGCTGTATAGAACTGTGAGCAGGTCTCCAGAGGGATAAGTCACAACATAGACCTTTAGGGTTTGGATACAAAACTATGCCATAGTTTGCAGATAATCATTATCCCTTTAAGAAAAGCTCCTGACTTGCTACTGGGCCTGATAGAAATTGAATGCCTTGACTGGGCGTAGTGGCTCACGCTTGTAATCCCAGCACTTTGGGAGGCCAAAGCAGGTGGATCACTTGAGGTTAGGAGTTCGAGACTAGCCTGGCCAAAATGCAAAAATTAGCCGAGGACAGTGATGTGTGCCTGTAATTCCAGTTACTAGGGTGACTGAGGCAGAAGACTTGCTTGAACCCGGGAGGCAGAGGTTGCAGTGAGCCCAGATTGTGCCATTGCACTCCAGTCTAGGCAACAGAGCAAGACTCCGTCTCAAAAAAAAAAAATTGCATACCTCACCATGCCACCAAGTCACTATGTGACCTGAGCTGATCATCATGAACTGAGTCTTGTCCCTATGAGTTCCAGCCTGTCCTGTGCTCTTTTGTTTCAGCTTTTCTTTCCACTGCCTTTCCTGCAGACCTACAGGAACTTCAGGCTACCATCAAATGCAGAGCCTTACATAGACTTCTTTATCTGCGTCTCTTTGTGGGGCCTAGTGAGTGACTTTTCTCCAATTCTTCAACTGTTTCCATTCAGAACTTTACTCCCCTACCTTCCATCACAACTGTGATGGCCAAATGCCTATCACAAATCCTTCATTCTATATCACTCATAGTGCTTCTGCTTTCCTCTTCAAACCCAAATTGGCACAACTGCTTATTATGTATATGATCCCATTTAATTTTTATATCAACTCTGCCTGCTAGATTTAATCCCCCAGTTTTATAGCTGCAGAAGCTGAGAACTGAGGCAGTTGGCCCAGAGTCTTGGATTTAATCAGTGGGAACAGGAGTCAGATCCCACCTGTGTCCATTTGCCTCCAGAACAGCACCACACTCATTGCGGGGAGCATAAGGTCTTCACTGACCTGCATCCAGCTCCACCCCCAGGCTGAATGTCTGTTATTGTTTCCATACACTTCTTGATCAACCCAGCCAGTAAGACACTGGGATCTACCCACTCAAGTGCGCTCCTTTCTCTGTGCCCTATTTGGTTTACTAAATTTTAAAACACATTGAAGTTATGAAATATTTCAAATATATAGAATAGTCAAGAAAATAATATAGCAGACATGCTTATAGTCAACATCCAAAATTCCTATATTTGCTTCAGCTTAATTTTGTTTTCTATCTTAAAAAAATACGAAAACAAAGATATATTTGTTTGACCATTGTTTGCCATAGCCACCAATATAAATGAATAAATAAATGTGATGCTCAAATGCAAATAAATACCACATAAAAACTAATAAAGTAGATCTGTATTTTGAGAGGAAAGGGCAAATTGAAAGTGAATAAGAGAAATATAAATAATTGGATTCATGTACGTTTTAAAAACCAATAGACCAAAACTAATATATGGTTGCAAAATCTTAAACTTTTTTCAGAGCTGTTCATTTAGGGTTTCTACCCTTATTCAAAGCATCTTTCATTCTCTCCATCCCTGCCTCCATTTCCGTCTTAGAGGGCTTTTCAGAAATACCATTTTATCTCCTTCCATGTCCACCTCTTGGCACCTCTTGCGTCTGCTTCTGTAACTCCATTCAGGAATTTACAATGATGTGTTGCATGTTAAAGCTTCATTATGGACTTTCCTCTGTAAAAGCAATTCATTGTACTTATTTACAAACATTATCGCACTTTAGATCTGAAATTGATCCAATACCACACCAGCCTCTGATTATATGTCTGGGATGTCCCTCAAGCCTCCTTTAGTGATAAACCATAACAAAAAGTTCAGTGATATCAGGTTTTGGTGAGTATAGAGAAAGGTAGGAATTTGGGGGCCCTGCTGATGGGAGTAGGGATTGGTATAACCATCTTGGAACACTGCTTAATGGTACCTGCTTAAGGATGGAACTATGCCAACCTCTTAGAACCTAGTTATTCCACTTCTGGGAAAATCCTAACAGAAATGTGTGCAGCATGGATAGAAATGTTCCCAGCAGCACCATTCAAAATAATCCCGAACTAGAAACAATAAAAATGCCCTTTGAAAGTCAAATGGACAAGAAAATTGTGGTGTGTTCTTACATTGTGGTGGTGAAAATATGCCAACTGCAGTCTGGCACAAGCAAAGATGGTGCGGCCCCTAACTTTGAGAGAGGGGAGCCAGATGCAAAAGACTACATGCATACGATTCCACTCTATGGAGGTCAAAGACAATTGGAATGACATTTTGTCGTTTAGAGACCGGGGCGCATACTTAGCTGGTGGCAGGAGAGAACAGCTGAGACGTGGTTGCCATAAAATTCAAGATAAAAGTCATTGTTGGTGGGAAGGGCTATGACAGGAAGCGGGAGTGCAATGCTGTCAATGCCTTGTCACTTGACCTGGGTGGTGGCTATGCAAATATTTGTTTATAACTGTTTGTTTTGCTGTAATTTATGTTTTATGAACTTTTCTGAATGTATGCTATATTTGAAGATAATATATTTTTTAAACCACCACAAATCACAGCACTCTTATAATTTCATATCGAGCGTGCAAAGGATACTTTGTAAAGTTCTTTCAAGAAATCTTAAATTCTCAAGTGCCACTCGGGCAGTGATTTCCGCCATGAACTTTCTATTTACTGTCTAAGAAACAACGCCTTTGTATTGTAGATGGCTTCACTTTCAAAAGAGACATTTTTTTCAAAGAAGATTTTCATCACTTATTAGAATATGTTCCCTGATAGAGAGTCAAAATGGGCAGCATGAGCCCCGTTCTCCCGAGCAACGTGACACACCAGGGGCCCCCTCTTCACTGTGTACCCTGTTTCAATTCCAAGTTCCAGGCCCATGGGAGCCTCAGAAATAACTGATACCAAAAAATGCTAGTCTTCTGAATACAGTGATAGCTAACAGTTTCACCCTGCAATTTGTTCATTCCCTTTTAGGGAGGAGAAAAGGACGCACAGCGTAGTTAAGGAACTCCTGTCACTATCTAGGAAGCAGGCAGAGTTCCTCTGAGTCTGGAGCCTGCGTGAGTAACCACCCAACCATCCTACCCTCCCCAACTGTTGTCTAAATTAGAGATCAGCACTTATTGGGAGAAATCTTTAAATTCTCCCTCTCCTCATCCTCAAAAATTTTTTTTTTCTTGTCCAAAATGTCCCTTGATTCTGTCCTTTATTTTCATTTCCTCAGCTTAACATTGGCCATCTCCATCCTTCACCTGGTTTACTGCAGCTTCTCTCTATTCCAACTCCTCTCTCCCCAGCCGTAAATCCTTTGCTGGTTCCCCACCGTCTACCCGGTCAAGGGCAGACCCTCACCGTGACCAATGCCCTTTCATGGCCTGGCCCTTGCCTTCTCTTCAAGTTTCAGCTCCTACTCATCTCTTTGCATATCCACCTGCTAACAATCCCAGACTAGTCATACCCTCATGTACCAAAGACATTCAAACTAAAGCACTCGTTTCTGCTGGCCCTTTCTCCTGTCCTCTCCATCCTCTCTCTAATTCCATTTATACTTTAAGACCCAGTGCAAATACCACCTTCTCTAGGGAGCGTTCTCTGAAGCCACCCAGCCAAAACCTCTCGCCCCAATCTTTCTGTATCTCTTGTCGCTTTTATAGGAGTCTGTTCGGGCTGATATTTGCCAAACTGCCATCCCACTAGTCTAAACTCTTGAGAATGAGGACTGTGTCTTAGCTATATTTTGATCCCAAAGTCTGGCATAAAACAGCATGATCTATTCAGTTCATATTAAATGAATCCGTATCACCCACTTAAGTTTCTGTCCAGGGGTGATGACTTACATGTCACTACGATATTCTCTTGTCCTAGCATTCTGGCCTGGTTCCTCCTGGAGCAAGATGGCTAAAGCAGAAGTCAGGTGGATAGAGTTGTTTCCTGGCGAACGGGGGACAGCACAGAGGACTATTCACTTTGGGTCTAAGTCTGGCTGGAAAACCCACCTAAAACAGATTTTCCCTGTCCCAGTCTGGGACTCCAAAGACTGGTTTGCCAAGGTGAATCAGGACAAGGAGAAGTGGAAAATTCCTCCTTCACATTTCACTGGGAAACTTGAACCAGAAATCAATGTGTCAGGCCCAGCCTGTCTCGTTTTTCCAGACAAGACTCCCTGATTCTCCAGTCTGCCCTGAGAGGTGCTGCAGCAGAAACAGCGCAAAGCTGCTGTGTAGACTTTTATGTGGCTTCCTCTGTGAGAAAATCACAGTTCCCCTCTGGATGCCTGTAGAACACAGCATCATTGAGAATCTGGCTTTTCTTCCAGGCAGGGCATGGGAACTATTTTTCAAGGGAAAGCACTTGCATAATTGTTGGAGAAATTTACACGTTTAATTTCTTTGGAGTCCTTGAAGATTTCTTCCTTAAATAAATCATTCTGCAGGATCCTGTGACCTGAGACCTGGAAGTGGTTTTGTTTTGGATTGGAGCCACAGCCTCCAGTGAGAGGAACTCTGTCCCATTTGGACGCCTATGTGAACACACACGACTTGGCTTTACTCTCCCCAGAATGGGCAGACCAGATGGAGTAGCTCGAGTCTATCATGCAGGTCTTTTTCAAGAACTGAGCAGGTACATAACCACCTGTCTGCCCTATACGTTAAAAGGAATAGAAAACATTATGTTGAGACAGGTAACAAGCGATGCAAGCTTGGGCAAAGAGATTTTTGGAAGCTTTTGAGAAGCTGTGTGTTGGAGTTGACAGAGAAAGCAGAAATGGTCTTTCACAAACCTCTTGATTTATAGAGCAGGGCACCAAGGTCCAGAGAGAGAAATCCTGTCACCAATGTCTCCCAAGGATTGCCTGCATAAAGTCGCCTTGGAACTGGTCACAAAAACCACTCCTGGGCCTCATCGCAGATGCAGGGTCTCTGAGGATTTCCCTAGGAACCAGAGTTTGACCTGTTTCCTAAGTGGTTCTGATGTACTCTGAAGCTTGGGAAGCTGTGCTAAGTTCTCTGGACTTTCTGCTGCAACACAGGTTGGGTCCAGCCTTCCCACAGACCTTGGCTTTCCATCAGCTGCCTCTCTCTGCCTGCCCCTTCAACTACCATCAGTCCCTCGTGAGCCTTCTCGCTTCCAAGGTCACCTCTCCCTGCTGGTCTCCCTTCCAGGCCACCCATCTAAGGCTCCTGGCATTCTACGCTGCCTCAGGAGAGGGAAGAGCACGCTCTGTTCAGGAATGTTGAGCTAGACAGGACCCAGGAAAGGATCCAGTGCTGCCCCTCCTCCCCTGCTCCCCATCCATGTATGTTTCTTCCTCTGCTCCCTCTTTTGTATTAAGCAATGACATTACTCGTGGAAGCAATAGCATCTGCTGTTTCCGGAAGCCGGAAGCCGGAAGCACTGTGTGGTCAAAAGAGGGGCCTGTAAGATGCTAAGGGCTTTGGAATTTTGGGACTCACTCAAGGTTTATTATAAACTGAGTCCTTGGATTATTGAAAAAGAGTAACCATTTTGCCAAATGTCTGTGTTATGGTTTAGTGCTCTGCTAAGTTCATACACTGTTATAATCGGATCCTCCCATATGACCACCTGTAGCCATCAGCCATTAATTTCTGTGCATGTCCTTTTGAAATTCCTCTGTGAGTGATACTTGAAGGCAGAGTGGTTAGTCTTAAAGGAAACAGAGACGGAAGCACATGACTGTGGAATCTGGCAAACCCGAGGCCACATTCCTGCTTCACCTTGTGCAGCTGTTGGACCTGGGGACCAGTCCTATTCCTCCCTACAGCTCCTGTCTTCTCATCTGAAAAGCGATTGTAATTTCTACTTCACAGATGATATACCGCCTAGAAGCACTGTGCCTGATGCCAGCACATAGAGAATGTTTCTTTTCTGTTCCTTACCTTTATAAGCTGCTATTTCAGACAATTTGCTGCAAACTCTCTAGGCCCAGTTCCCTGTGCTCTAACATTCTTCCTCGTAGTAAGAGGGCTCTTCTGAAAAGAACTCGAAATTGTTAAAGATAGAAAAGTAATTTCATGAGACGCAAAGGCATAAGAATGATAGAGTGGACTTTGGGGATGGGAGTGGGGGGTAGCGACGGATAAAAGACTGCTTACTCATTGGGTATAGTGTACACTGCTTGGGTGATGGATGCACCAAAATCTCAGTAGTTACCAAGAAAGAACTTATCCATGTAATCAAACACTACCTGTTCCCCAAAAACCATTGAAATAAATAAAAATAAAAAATAAGGCCAGATGCAGTGGCTCACACCTGTAATCCTGGCACTTTGGGAGGCCAAGTTGAGTGGATCGCTTGAGCCCAGGAGTTCCCCACAAGCCTAGACAACATGGCAAGACCTCATCTCAACAAAAATAAAGAAGTGAATAAAACAAGATAAAATAAAAAAGAAGGAAATGTAGCTATATGTACTGTTAGAGAAAGATGTCCAAGATAAATTGATTTATGCAAAAAAAGCAAGTTGGAGAACAATATGTAATATAATCCTACTTTCTAAAATAAGTATTTTACTGGGGGAAAAAAAGAAAAGTAAATTCTGAGTCACTACCATTGAAATGACAGTATTTCAGACGAGCACTTGGGATTCAGTCTGTCATGGCGGCCACCTTAAGAACTGGAAGCAAATTACCTGAGTTAGACTAGACAACATAAAAGGCTCTTCCCATTCTTATGATTCTATAAAAACAACTTTGGCCTGACATTTAAGGCCCCTCATAATCCCAGCCAAGCCTATCTTACAGACTGGTCTAATAGATATCCTCTAAACTCCATATTCCTTCCAAGCTATGCCATTTACAGTGTCCCGCCTTTAACACTCCCCTTCCCGCAACCAGACTTCTGATTCTTATACTTTCCACTTTTCCTTCCCCTTTCCAATACCAGATTCCACTCATCCTCAAAAGTCCTTCTCCCTCAAGCCCCTCCTGCTTCCACAGTGGCAATACACACCCCAGCCTTCCATCTGCATGTCTCTTACAGTGCTCCTAGCGAACGACCTTGTGTTCTGGGTATATGGAAACACGTCTTACCAGACCACATCTTACAAGACTCTGAGGACAGCTCCTGGGTCTCACTTTTTCTCAAAATGCCTCCAGCACCTGGCACACAAAAATTGTTCATGAAATGTTTATTGAATTGAGTCAAGGAATTCCAAGAATTAATTCACATGGTCTCAGTGTTTGGTTTGAGCATTTTTCTTATTCAGAACACGCTGGCAACAAGGACCAGGTACCCTCTGGGACAATTTCACATGAAAAGAGAGGTTATTAAAAGGATACAGGGGTCTGTTATCGACCTCCAAGGACAGGAAGTGAGAAAGCGTGAGTCACAAAGAAACAAAAAAAGTCTCCTCTGTGTCCTCCAAGGAGCCACGCAGATTCTTATTCCCCTAACTCTTTCTGCATGTCAACTCCTTTCTCCTCTTGGCAGACTGGACTTCTCTGGAAGGCCCTCAGTTTGCTCTCTCCCACAGGTCAGGCTTGCCTATGACTCCCGCTTTGTTCTGCACCGTGACCTTTCACTTCAAGCATCCTCCTAACCTGAGTCTCTATGTCTCTTACCTCAAATTCTCTCTCTCTCAAAAAATAAAAAATAAAAATTGACTGGGCCAGAATTTGGCCCAAAGTCACCACCGGTCCAATTAGGTGACCAGGAGTGGTACCATATGACTTCCCAGGTCCCACCCTTTCAGCAAGAGGCTGGCATTTGCGGGGAGGGTCATGATGTTTCCTATTAACTTGCCATTAGCTGGATCATCATTTCTAAAGAATCCACCACAAAATAGATTAAAAAAAAAAATCCACCCACTCTGTAGGTCAGAGTGTCATTGCCCTCCCAGCAGCTTCGTAGGAGGCCCTTGGATGCTGCTGAGCATGGGTCTCTGGGGACTGGGGGTAGCTGAGGGCCACTCCCAGGTTGGCTCAATCTCCCTCAGAACCTTCTCTTTGCATTTTTTATTTCTTCCCAGGAGATGTGTGATGGAGCAGACAAGTCTGACTAGATGGATATTTCTGGTCTGTTCTCTCAGCAGCTGACAGAAGCAATGCTGGGGTTGACAGGATGAGAGCTGGGGAGAAGAAGGAAGTGGGGAGGAGGAGTGTGGATGCAAGCAGCCAAGTGTGCACCCACGAGGTCCTGCGGGGGACACTGGAAGAAGGCCCCAAAGTCAGTCCCGGTAGTGTCTGGTGAGACCTCAGAGTGATGCATGGGCATTGTTTTTGCCCTCCCTGCTGAACCGTTCAGCCTGAGATATGCTGTAGTCTTTCCCTTAAAGTAGTCCTCCAATGGCTCCTTACATCCTCTCTGCCCTAGTCAGTTTGGCTACTAGAACAAACTATCATCGATTGGGTAGTTTATACAGAACAGAAACTTATTTCTCACAGTTTGGGAGGCCGGAAGCCTGAGATCAGGGTGCCAGCCTGGTCATGTTATTTGAGGGCCTCCTTCCAGGTGCAGGCTGCAGACCTCTCATCGCATCCGGATGTGGAGACCTCTCATCGCATCCGGATGTGGAGACCTCTCACGGCATCCGAATGTGGAGACCTCTCACCGCATCCGAATGTGGAGACCTCTCATCCCATCCGGATGTGGAGACCTCTCACCGCATCGGGATGTGGAGAACTCTCACCGCATCCGGATGTGGAGACCTCTCACCGCATCCGGATGTGGTGGAAAGACAGCCAGGGAGCTCTCTGGGGTCTCTCGTATGAGGGCTCTTATCCCATTCATGAGGAACTCACCCTCAGGACCTAATTGCCTCCCAAAGGCCCCATCGCCTAATACCATCGCATTGGGATTTGGATTTCAGTGTACGAATTTGGGAGGCACACAGCATTCCGTTCATAGCACTCTCTAACTACTACCCGGTTTCCTTTTTCAGCCGATAATGATGCTCAAAGTCACATGCCCTCTGGAGGCATTAGCTACAGGAACACGTGGGATTGACTCATTGCCACAGAGATTTGGTGGGGCCCAAAGAAACTTCCAGAAACTTCAAGTTTACACACCACGACATCTGCTTGTGCTGTCTTTGTGGACTCCCAGTAGCTTCACAGGAGGCCACTGGATGCTGCTGAACACACGTCTCGGGGGCCTGGGGGAGCTGAGCGACCCTCCCAGGTAGGCTCAGACTTGGCCCTAAGCACTGTGTAGTGATGGGCTTCCCCTCCCTTGCCCCACCTCACTGTACTCGCCTCCTATCTTCTCTCCAGCTCCAGGAAACACTTCCCCTTCAAGGCCCCATTTAAAATTCTCCTTTGCTGACCTCATAGCCAAACAAGCCTCTCCTTCCACTGGACTCCACATCCCCTGGTTCACATTGAGAAGCTAGCAATTGTCATGATCTACGTGGGTCTCCCTGACAAGCCCAGGCACTGCCTGGTGGCAAGAAACACACCTCAGTCATCTTTATGGTGCTCGACACCCACCCATTAGACTCTTGGGATTATAGGATGAAGGAAGACCTCTTTGCGGGATATTGAACAAGATTTAATTTCCGTAAGGTGTAGTATGCTCATCTCTAAAACAGCGGCAGACATACCTATTCAAATCCAATGAGTCCAACAATGGGGGGGGAATGCCTTGGAACTCCTAAAGAACTGCAGGGATGTGTAAGGATTCTTCTCCATCCCACCACATACTCCTCAGGGACAACCTGCTGACCTGGCCCAAGGGAAGCAGGTAAAAGATCATTCGGCCATGCATGTTTTTGCTTCCATGGTCCGATGAAGAACCGTGTCGATTTGGACTCTTACATACCGATGCCACACGCACTCCTGCCCTGTGGATCTCTCCTCAGTCCAGGTCAATATCCTCACAATGGTACCTGCAGGAGCACATGAGTTGCCTAAACATTGCAAAAGGAAGGACAGAATTAGAGCAGTTTGTTTTCTTAGGCTTCCTGTAGAGCTTGTCTCAATACCCACCCAGAGGGCACTGGCGTGTGAAGAAATTTCCTTTCTCAAGCCCTTCATTCACTCACTCATTCCCTCACAGCTTCAGCTGCACTCCCTGGTGGAAACAAACAGGTAACAAACCAACAGGTAACAAACAGGGGTGGTAAGTGCTATGACAGGGCTTTGCAAAGGTTCTCAGAGGAGTGCAGAGGAGGAACACTTATGCCAGACTCCAGGGAGAAGCTGCCTGCCCGGGGTGACACCTGAGCTGGGAGGAGGACCCGGGGAGCGTTTTCCTTGCAGCAGGAACAGCTTATGTAAAACCCAGATGTGAGCGAGAACATGATGGGCTCCCAGAAGAACAAACCGTTCAGAGTGGCTGGCGTGTAAAGGGTAAAGGGTGAGTGAGCAGAAATGTCACCAGAGCTGAGATGGGAGCCAGACCAGGGGGGCCTTAGGAGCCAGGCCGAGTGTCCTCTCTGAAGGATGCCCGAAATCCCATAGCTGAAGCTTGCCAGAGGCCTTGTAATTAAGCTGCGAAGAACCCTTTGCAGGCCCGTAGTCCAGTGTTCACTGGCTCATTCACTCTTCACTGGATGCCCTGGAGCTCCAGGCCTCTGGCGCACACCCAGCTCTAGCCTTGACCAGGGTGCTGAGTACAAGGACCCCACCCCCACCCCCAGCCCACCCCCTCCCCATCCCCACCCCCAGCCAGGTCCTGAGGCTGCTGACGGGGATCAGAGCTGGGACCAAAGACCCGCCAGGAGGCTGGCAGCCCACGTCGCTTCCCAAGCTCTCCGGGCCCTTCCCTTCCGCGGGTAATTTCCGCTTTGCATAAGGACGCGTTCCTTCAGGGGACTAGGAGCAGAGGAACGCCTGATGGGGAACACATGCCCCCTTCACGGCACGCGCTTTGATTCTCGCGGAGGCCAGAGGCGAGGCGGCGAACATCTTGCGTTCCTGCGCCAGACGCCGTCTTTGGGAGGCTCCAAGCGTGGGTTCGCATCGCGTGCCGGGAGCCCCGGGCCCACATGAAAGGCTGGCTGTCGGTCCCGGCTCCCGCCCCCAGCCCAGCAGACACACTCCGGTCCCAGCGAGGAGCCCCGGAGCCGCACAAAGGAAATGGCAAGAGAGTGAGTCACCACCACCCAGAGAGGCTCGCCCCCCGCGGCCCGCGCTGCTGCCACAACGGGACCTTTGTGCTGCGCTCCGGGAGGACCAGGAGGGCCGGCTGGAGGGAGGCAGGCAGCTCGGGGCGCTGAGTAACGCCGGGGAGAGAGGGGAGGAATCTCCCCCGGAAGAGAGACCGACCTCCCGGTCCCCCTACTCCTCTAAGCCACGGTGCAGCGCGGGGCCCCGCAGGCTGCTTAGAGGCGGCCTCCCTGCCTCCCCCACCGCGTCGCGGCGCTGCCGCCCCCTCCCCCGTGGTGCCTCCTCCTTTGCGGGCGTCTGTCTCCTCTCCGTGGTGTGAGGGGCTGGAGTTGTCTGCTTCAACTCTTTTCCTGCCATAGTCCCTGACAGCACGCAGCAGGTGCTGAATGTTTGTGCATGGATGGATGGAGGGATGGACGGACAGATGGAAGGATTCATCCCACAATCACCGCACGTGAAGAGCTGACCCAGTGCTTGCCTTTCACAAATGGGGAAACGGAGGCCCAGACGTGGGAATGGCTTGCGCCAGGGCCCGCATGAACAGTAGCAGATCTAGAACTGAGGTGCCATGCTGCTGGCCGACTGCTGGTCTGCGTGGCTACTGTTAGCTGTTGTGTGACTCATGGGACACCTGGGGCATGACTGACATGTGGAGAAGGGTCAGGGTGTTAGGATCCCAATCGTGGATAAGGCAGCCCTGGAGGGAGAGTCCAGCCTAGGACAGGGCTTACTGGACAGTGAGGAAGAAAAGCCAGCACAACAGCGGCCTGGGCTCCAGGCCTCAGAAGGATCACAATCTCTTGGCCAAGATAGGTCATACAGATTACAGAAACTCGGGAAAGAACCAGGATTTGTTGAGCACTGAGTGAGTGTATGTAAGGCACAGATATTTAATCCTTTACACAACCCTGAGGGAGGTGTTGTTCTAGATAAAGAAGATGATTGGGAGACAGGTGCCTTCTGGAACAATCTGTTGCTGGCTCTGGCAGGGCTCAGAGTGGTGGTAACTCTGTGGGGCTGCCTTGTGACAAACACGGGTTCTCAGCCTGCAGCCCAGAAACTCCCTGTTGTCGGTGCACTCAGTGGACATCAGCATCTCAGGGCCTAACATGTCAGCTCACACTCAGAGTGTGAGGTCAGCTACCAAGACACTGGGATGCAGGACGATCTGCGATTTTCCACGTGTGAGAAGCTGAGGCCCTGGAGCCAGCCAGGTTGCCTGGGGGCAGGGAAGCAGAGCCCGAGGTTTATAGCCACACCAGGGAGCTCTGACCATCTATGAACCTCACTGGGAGGAGGGAGGGGGTGGGCTGCCACACACCACACAGCTGAGCTCCTGAGGATGGGCGCAGCCAGGGCAGTCCACACAGATGGGCTTGCTCTGTGGCCCCTCCTCTCCTAACTCTCATGCTGACCACAGTCACCATGCACCATCGTTAGAACAATCTTTCAGCTCAAACCAAAGCAACACATTAGCTGTTCAGACAAGCTGGTACGGTCACACTCTGACACCACACCCAGGAGGGTCTGATGAGAGGCAGATGGCACAGAAGTCCTCAGCCTCCTCTTGACCAGATCATGGTTTAGGGCAAATGCATATGCGGCAGGGACCATTCCCTACCTCTGGTGTTTTCTAATTCCTTAACAGAAGCTAACCTTAATTTTAAGAATGCCATCCCAGAATCCTTCTAAATTCTCCAGGGTTAGAGATGACATCTCTAACCCTGGAGAATTTAGAAGGATTCTGGGATGAAGTTTCATAATTCATCCCAAAAGTCACGTGGCTAAAAAGTGGTAGTCTAAGACTCCAGCTCATGACATCTCACTGTTCCTCCCCTTACGACTATTCACAACAGCAGCAATGATAAAGTCCAGTGATTGCTGACGGTTTGCTATGTGCAAGTGTGTTTTTTTCATGTAATCTTCACAGTAGCACCATGAGACTGTTCTCAGCCTCATTTTCAAGGTGAGAGTTGAAGTGCAGAGTGCTAAAGAAACTTGTCCAAGCCGAGGTCACAGAGCTACAAAGTGCAAAGGCTGGATTTCAAACCGGTCTGTCTGCCTCTGCCCAAGCTCTTAGCCACCCCACTCCACAGCAAAGCAAATGTCGGCAATAACTAACCCCACGGCACCCTTGGGTGCTGCTGTCCTAGAGAAAAGCTATCTGCAGCTCTGAGTGGGAGAGCAGGGAGCTGCCCCGTCATGGGGTTACCAAAGTCCAGAGTCCTGCCCCTGGCATTGTCAGTTTAGAGATTAGGCTTCTGTCAGCCTCCCAGAAAAGAACAGGTTCAGGCAGTCTGACTGATGGTGACTCAACCCGCAAGGGAATGCGCCAAACCCATGGAATTGATTCACCTGTGAGATACACTGGCCAGAAAAAAGACTGTGGTTTAGAGCCCTGGCTTCAGGGTCAGACACAGCTGGCTTTGAAACTCCATCCGCCACTTCCTAGCCCCATGACTTTACACATGTTACTCACTCTTTGGACATGAAACTCAATCTCAGTTTCAGCCTCTGAAAATGGGGAAATATGCCAATCTTGTGCAGGGCTGTGGCTTGAACCAGATGTGTGTAAAATAGTACAGTAGGAGCTCCATAAATGTCAGTACTGCTTACCATTTTCATTTTTGTTTAGAAACCAAACTTGGCCACCTGATAAGATCCTCCCTGCAGAGTGGATAGGTCCCATCATAAACAAAACAAAACAAAACTAATCGCAGCTCAGAAGGTTGCCAGGAGAGCCCAGATTAGAGGAAGGAGACATCCCTGACAGCTGAGTGAGCTGTCCGCCACCCTTCCCTCCCTTCCCACCCCCAGGGTATCTCTATTCGAGCCAAGGGTGCTGTTTTGGATTGGAACCCTGGCTTCTCCTGGAAGGAGCTGCTCATAATAACAGTCTCCTTCATCAGTACTTCCTTCTCACTGGAAGGCCTGACCTGCCATCTAAGCTTCGCAGCGCCTGGTGAGTAAACTCTCGTGCCCCCTCCAAGGCTCTGGTCAAAGGTACCTTCATTTGTTAGGTCTTCTCAGCACCCCCAGGCACAGTTAAACTGACCACACACACCGATCACGTAGAGTACACTCCCAGCACCGAGACACAACAGTAAAAAACACAGAGGCGGCTCCTCTCTTTCTCAAGCTTGAAGCCTAGTGGGTCAAGAAACAACCAAGAAAGAAACACAATTTTTAGAGTTTCTGGTAATTGCAAAGAAGGAACTAGCCAGTATGATGTGATAGAGAATGAGCCTGGGGCAATGCAGTGGTCAGGCTAAAGGAGGTGACATTTCTTCTGAGGCCTGAGGGACAAGCAGCAGTCACCTTTGCCCTAAGCTGGGAACACAGGGTTCTGGAATAAGGAATAGCTTTTCCCTTCTGGAGAAAGAAAGAACTTGGCATGTTCTTCATGATCAGAAGATCAGGCGGGAGCAGAGGGGGTGGGGAGGATAGGGGACGAAGAGGCTTGGCAGTCGGAGGTAGGCACAGGCCTTGCCCCTCTGTGAACCCAGCTGGATGTGTGGTGGTGAGAATATGACTTGCTACCATTTATTGAACACCTACTATGTGCCAGGCACTTTCTACAAACTCTGTCATGTAATCCTTATTCTCCCAGCCACTCCTCTCCACACACAGCGTCTCTTGCCTATTGTCACTCTCTGCAGGTGTGCTTCCCTGCCCGCCCCACCCTGCTCCATTAGACCCTAAGCTCTTCTGTAAGGCATCCCGGCACGTAGCGCCAAAACGCAGGGCTGCCCTGCCTGTGGCGTTTTAGTCTTCACTTAGTCTTGAGCAATTACAATTTAGGGGATCAATGACGGAAATTGATGCTTTTCAGATAAAGTTTTCAGATAAAGCTGTGATGCTTTAAGAAATACCTTAGTTGCACTGGTAGCACACTGAGAAGTATTGTTTAGGTCAGCTGGTTTCTTGGTACTCTGCACAAGGGCTAATCTCACCCCTTCGTGTGTTAGTGTCTACTGCAGGACTGATAGTCCCACACTTGCCCCCAGATAGAGCGATGTGGTCTGGACAGGCCGTAGAGACCGTGCTGTGGAAGCAGGAAGGAGCCCATTTCATTTCATTCATAGCAGGTGTCACAATATGAGATTTGGAGGTTGTAATCACCATTCTTCAGTGGAGGAAATAGGTTCAGACAGTGAAGTGACTTATTTCTAAGTTACACAGTAAATCAGTGGCAAGGAATTGGACTGGACCCCAATTCCAACTTAAGACTAGTATTTTTCCTTTCATAGTGATAGCTCCATTATTTCTGGCTTCTAGAGTCTTGTGCTGGTCAGCTTTGATGGACATGTCCACAGCAAGGGTCCCAGCCATGCCCAACCTCCCACCTATCCCTCAGCGCCTTATTAGGCTTCTGTGACCCCTCCCTTTCTCAGCCCCAGGTTTGCTCACACTGCAGATGGAGTGAGCCACTCCGAGCCCCTAGCACTGCATCATCGTCTCCCACTCCTGTCCCCAAATGCTTCCCTGTAGCCATGCTCCTTTCTTATTATTCTGAGCCCTTTGTCAGTCTATTTACAATTTCCTTCTTTTAAAAAATGTACTTTAAAAAATAAAAATGAAAACCGCATTCGTGGTTCTCACTTCTTCCGTTACTTACATGCTAATTTTCCAAGTCTTTGGCTTGGCATTCAGGGCCCCCGGTGATGAGGCCCCTGCATGTGGATCACCTTCTCCCCATCCCTGTGCTGCTTGTACCTCTATTACAGCATTGCACATGGTCAGTCCTGCAGTATTCCAACTAAAAAGCACGGGACATTGAATTTGTTTTTATGTCCAATAGAACATTTGCCACACAGTCACGCACATAGGAGGTGTCCAGTGACATACATAAGAAAGATGCGTGGGCCAGGTGCTGTGGCTCATGCTTGTAATCCCAGCACTTTGGGGGGCCGAGGCAGGCAGATCACGATGTCAAGAGATCCAGACCATCCTGGCCAACATGGTGAAACTCCGTCTCTACTGAAAATACAAAAATTAGCTGGGCGTGGTGGTGTGTACCTGTAATCCCAGCTACTTGGGAGGCTGAGGCAGGATGATCGCTTGAACCTGGGAGGCAGAGGCTGCAGTGACCCGAGATCCCGCCACTGCATTCCAGCCTGGCAACAGAGTGAGACTCCATCTCAAAAAAAAATAAATAAATAAAAATAAAAATTTTTTTTAAAAAAGAAAGAAAGATGTGTGAAGTCCCTTTTCATTGAGTCTGAGCATCCAAGGCCTCTCTCCAGGTGCTCGGTTGGAATCAGTCTCTACTTCCTTCCTGCATGTTCCCATCTGGTGTCATTCCGTGACCTTAGGCAAAGGACAGGCTTTCAGCTCCGTGATTCCTCAAGGTCCCCCTTGCTCTAAACTTCTAGGTTTCTGTGACAAAGTTGGATTTTGTTGGATCAAGTTAACTCAGGTCTATAGAGCACCCAAATGAAACTGTCTCATAAGGAAAATCATAGTCAGGTCTATAAATAATTGAGCAGTGTTGGGTATTTACACATACCATACTGGGTCTTGGTAGACTGTGCAATCTATTTTGGTTTGATTTTCAAGTTATAATGTTACTTATTGCTTAATGGCAGTAATGTAAAGGTCAATTGTGTTATTATGGCCATTAAAAGTGGGTGATATATAGTTTCCCTTCTGCAGGTCTTCTCACCATTGTCAACTTGAAATTTCCTTCATTGATTTTATCACAACCAACTGAGATGATTTATTTTGAAAGTGGAACACAGAGAAAAGAGAGAACACCACCCAGAAAAAGGGGCAGGATCAAAGAGGTCACCAGACAATTTTCCAGGTTCCTTTGAAAGCCAACAGCAGCCCCGTGAGGGAACTCTGGCCTCAGGATGACAAAATAAATAGTGACCTTGCATCAGGGCTTGCTGTGTTGGCCCAGCACTTTCCGTGCAGGGAACTTTGGTCTCCAAATGAATGAACTATGTGTCCCTTCTACCGCAGGGACTGGAATGAGTTAGACTCAGAGGTTCTCGTGCTTTTTAAATTGTCAAATCAGAGTACAGGGAACTATAATTGATACAAGATGATCTCCATGTCAAGGGTACAGTTAATTTTTAGAACAAATGCCTCTACCTGGAGTATAATAACATGCTTCTGTCTGACTGGAGGGAAATTTTGGAATGGAATGCCTAGGTTTATAAAGGTGCCTTAGTCCATTCCGGCTGCTTTCACAACACACTACCAACTAGGTGGCTTATGAACAATAGAAATTTAATTCTCACAGTGCTGGAGGCTGAGAAGTTCAAGATCTAGGAGGCAGCAAACTTGGTGTCTGGTGAGGGCCCACTCTCTGGTACACAGGTGGTACCTTCTAGCTAAGTCTGCATGCACATGGTGAAAGAGACCAGGCAGCTCTCCAGTGTCTCCTTAATGAGGGGGTTGATCCTCTCCCAAAGGTGGTGATCTAATCACCTCCCAAGTTCCCACATGCTAATATCACATTGCTGATTGAGTTTCACAAACATTCAGCGCATAGCTGAATGCCATCCTCACATTGATAGAGAGGAGGAAATGCAGGCATAAGGACCTAGAGGGGAAAGGTTACATCTCAGGAAGAGAAAGAGAGAGAGAAACTCCCCAGGGGAAATGCTTGTATCTCTTCGAATGAAGTGTGGTCTCAGTCCACAGGTCCATAAGGACCCTAGAACTCTCCAGGAATTATGAGGGATGGTGTCTTAACCTGGGTTTCTGCAACAAGCAGAGCCTAGCACAACATGGTTTATTTGGAAAAGTGATCCCAAGAAACAGGTGTAGAGGCTGGGAAGGGTCAACCGCAAAGAAGACAAGCCAACCAAGGTAAGTTATCAAGCTGGTCAGGCCAGTGAGAACCTGGAGCTCGATATCACTGGGGACCACTAGCAAGCTGTGAGGGGGAATCCCATGGATCGCAGGTCACCCCGGGGGTGGTTAACCCTCTCCCACACCAGGTTTCCACACGTATCAGAATGACAACATGAGTGTCCTCAGGGACCTCACTTGGTGGTGGCTGAGGAGCCCCTGAGCAGAAAGCAGGAGAAGCGAGAAGCTGAGAGCTGTGGCAGCTGATGCCCAACATGGCTGGGGAGAAGGCGGGCGACAGAATGAAAGGCAGGCTGCAAGGTACCCCATTCAGTAAGTGAGAGATGTCAGCACTCAGCCATGTGAGGGTAAACTCACCCAGTCCAGCCTGGACTCCCAGCTCAGAGACGAAGAGCTAGTCTGATCTTATTTATTTGGTATTGTTAGGAGATTCTGGAAAGACAATTTTCTTAGAAAGAAGGAGAAAATGGGCAGAAAGAAAGAAAAAAAAAGAGCAGGAAAAAGGAAGGAAGGAAAATTGCTAGAACCTTAGGCAGATTCAAATTCACTGGCTTTTTTCTTCTTTAAAAATACATGGAGTTTCCTTTTTGTAGTGTTACAAAGTGAATTGATGCCTGTAATAAATTATTTAAACACTTAAAACAGAATAGAGAATGAATAAGTTTCTCTCCCATCACAGATCCTAGTCACTCTCCCCAGAGGTGATCACTCCTAAGAGTTTCTCGTGTATTGTTTCAGAAATATTTTTATGCATATGAACACATATGCATATTTCCTTTTAAAATTGCAACTAAAAATAAACATGTTGTGGACTTTTTTCATTTCCTACCCCCACCCCCACCACTTTGAAGATTGCTTCATATAAGCTTATGTAAATCTACCTCATTGAAAAAATTCCTTTATAATGCTCTGTTAAAAGGACGCGCTTAATTTATTTAACCAGTTTCCTTTTGATGGCTAGGTAGGGTATTTTTTCCCACTTTTTTCTCATTGCTAACAATGACCTGTTAAATATTCTTGTTTGTTCTTTTCTGTACAAATCTCTAAGAATATTTGTAGAATACATTTCCAGGAGTGAAACTGTCAGAAAAAATGTGTACAGGTAAGCTTTTAGGAAAGATTTATGCTCCTACCCCAGGGAGGAGAGTGCCTGCTGGTGTCCCCACCTCTTCACATTTTGTAATCTTTATGAATCTAGTAGGTAAAAAGTGAACCTTAGGCTGGACTTGGTGGCTCACACCAGTAATCCCAGCACTCTGGGAGGCCAAGGTGGGAGGATGCCTTGAGGCTGGGAATTTGAGACCAGCCTGGGCAACATAGTGAAACCCATCTCTACCAAAAAAAAAAAAAAGAAAAAAAGCTGGGTTTGGTGGCATGTTCCTATAGTCCCAGCCACTCAGGAGGCTGAGACGGGAGGATCCCTTGAGCCCAGGAGCTTGAGGCCGCTGTGAGCCATGATCATGCCACTGCATCCCAGTCTGGCAATGCAGCAAAAACCTGTCTCAAAAAAAAGTGAACATTATTATTTTAATGTATGTCTATTTAATTATGAGTGATCGTCAACATTTTATCGTGTATTCATAAGCCAGTTGTTCTTCACTTTCTGAAACTACCTGTCTCAGAGCCAAGATAACAAACACAACGTTGTGTATAGGCTATCCCTGTGTGCATCACGATTCATCTAAAAATCACCACGGAAATGTGCAGCAGGCAATTCTGCCAGACAACAGGTGACGACAGGCGGCAAAGATGATTCGGCCACTGCCTGCAGCATCTACAGGCATGGAGGGGGCCTCCAGTAACCCGGTGATTGAAATAATGTGTTCAAGTGCCACAAGAGGAACTGAGAGTGCCACTCGGCAGGGGCGAGTCTCCTGACCCGGGTGTCCAGGAGACAGTGTGGAGGAAGTCATCTGCCCTCTGAGACCAGGAGGGGAATCTCAAAGTTAAAAAGCAAAGTGGCTGGGGCAGAGAGCATTCCCAGTAGGAGGCAAAAGACTGCTGAGGTGACAGACAGGGTGAGTGAGTGTGGGGTAGGGGTGGGTGGAGGAATGAGGAGAAGAGGGGAGTGGTGAACCCATCCAGTTTGCCAAGGACTAAGGAGAATTCGGGACCTCAGTGCTAAAATCAGGGAAGTCTCTTGCTAATCTGGAAAAGTAAGTCCCACATAGAGCTACTTTTTATCATCCCTGCTGAGGATTTCAGACTTTATCTTAAGGAGTATCGTGACCTATCGGAGTTTTCAGTATGGAAGTGATGCATTCAGAGTTACATTTTCCAAGGGTCAGTGTGGTAGAGTCTGACATGGAGTGAGCAGTGGGCAGCGTTGCAAGGCTGGAGGTGGGGAGACCAGCTAGGTGGCAGTTTGCAGTAATACCAGCAAGAGAGGATGTTGCTTGGAACAGTCATATTGGCAATGGAGACAAAGATCAGCTGGATCTAGGGGCCAACTGTTGTGAGTGCTGCTGTTCTCTGAGGGGAGCGGGAGGACCCTGTCAGGGGAGGAGTGATGTCAGAGGAGGGAGCTGATGAGTTGAGAATCCACCCTGTGGACAGGGAGGACCTGAGAGATAAGCCAAGTCGTCATGTGCAAGAGGCCGTTTGATATCCGGATATGCAGTTCAGAAGAGAAGATCTGGTGGAGATAAAATCTGGGCGATTTCACCTTAAAAATGCTAACGGAAGCCCCACTGGCATAGATAAGAACACCCAAGTGTGTCCAGGAAGGTCTGATTGCAGGCTGCAAAGATAATGTCATTGATTAAAAACAAAATAAAAACTGCATTTACAAAACTTCAAAATAGTTTGGTTTAGAATAACAACTTAAAAATTATGTAGTAAGTGGTCTTTTATGAACCTGCATTTTAACAGACATGTAACTCTGCTTCAGTGTGTGTCCAGGGAGAGGTCAGAAAGATTGATCAGAGGGTCTCCTAAGCACCTTCAGACCACAAACTCTGGTCAGAAAGTTTGTCCTTTCTGTCTGCACAGGCCCACAGGGTCAGGAGGGAAACTCTGAGGGCTGAGGCCTTGAAACACAGCTCACACACTGTCCTCAGCTGCACAGACCAGGAGGCTATTTGCCCAAGGTCACACGACTGGTCCAACAGGAGAGCTCGGGTCGTAAAACTATAGTCATTTGAGGTCAGGAGTTCAAGACCAGCCTGGACAACATGGTGAAACCCTGCCTCTACTAAAAATACAAAAAAACCATTGCAAGACATGATGGCAGGCACCTGTAATCCCAGCAACTCAGGAGGCTGAGGTAGGAGACTCACCTGAACCCCAGAAGGCAGAGGTTGCAGTGAGCAGAGATTGCGACACTGCACTCTAGCCTGGACAACAGAGCAAGACTCTGTCTCCAAAAACAAAAAACAAACAAACAAACAGAAGGAACTAAGAAGGATGCTGGTGCTCCGTGAACAAAACTAACAGCCTCATTTTTCAGTGAAAAGTGCAGCATTCGCTGTGAGAGGGAGCAGATGCTCACTCCCATTGATCTCAGAGACCACCAGGGCTGAATAAGCTGAACGGGGCATGGGGAAAGATCACAGGCCTGCACACCAATGGCCACAGCCTGTTCTCTCCCCGCAGGTGAGTTTCTCTGCGTCCACTGTAGCCTCACATCACTCGGCAGCTCCATGCACCTCTCACCTCACAAAGGACGCACCTGAGGCTGGGCAGCATGGTACCCGCTAAGGGAAGGCTAGGCTGATTTTACTCCACCCAATGGTGGAGTAAAATGTCTGCCATTCTCTGATATGAGGAGGGCTTGCACAGCAAAGAATGGCAGAGACGTCTTTCCTGTTAGGTGGAGTAAAATCAGCTCCTTTAGCTTTTCCGAGTAGTTTCATACACAGTATCCCACGGATGGAGATGAAGATTGTACCCAATGTTCCACAGCCAATAAACGGTCAAGCTGAGGGTCGAATCCAGATCTCTCTCATTTATTTTATCATCCATTTAACAATTACCATTACCTGGGCAACTACTAAGTGCCTTGTGCTCTGCGAGGCTTAAGACACAAAGCAGAGTGGGACCCTCAGCCACCCTGCAGGGCACTGAAACACCTTCCTCTCTCTGCTCAAGCAGCACACTCATGCCGGGCCACCCTTCCCGAGGACACCTTCCTTCCTTTGCCTGGACAGCAACATCCTGCCCTGGGCCACCCTCTCCACCAATGCCCTCCCCGTTTCCCCAGGGCACCGACACCAAGCACGAGGTGCCCCTACAATAGACACTCCCCCGCCTCACCCCTCTAGTTCTGCCATCCTCCCCTGGGCCACCCTTCTGTGCAGATCCCTCCTCACCCCACTGAGGGTCTAAGTCTCCATGCCAGGACACCTTCCCTGGCAGGGACCCCTTCTTACCCTGCTTTGGTCTCTAACACATGCTGGGCTGCCCCCGCTATGCTGGTGACCTCCCCTCTCCAGGTGGGCCCCAACCTCACACTGGACCACCCAACACCGTTGTGTGAGCCTCTTCCTCTCCTGGTGGACTCCACCCTCCTGCTCTGGGCACTCGCCTTCCTCCCCACTCAGCTACAGAGGCCTGCCTTGCTCTGCTTTACCCAATGGCTTCTGAACAGAATTTTCTGGAAGGGAGAGGAAGAAGCAGCGAGTTGGTTCTCTTGGCCTGTTCCTGGATCCCATTTTTTTTTTAAGAGTGACACTTTTAATCTGGAATCTTTGCTCACTTCTCCTCCATTCCCTAGGAATCTCAGTCTCTTCTGGCATTGCTGAGTTCTCCAGGTAGGTGAGGTTCCTGGCTTCCCACAGGACTCCTCTGCCTCTTGACCCATTCCTGCTCCGTCTCTGATGGCCTGGAGCTCTCCAAGAGCCAAAGCCATGTGGGTTCTGTGGGAAACTGCAGAAGAACGCCTCTGCTCAACACCTTACTTTGTCACAGTTGGACAGAGAAGTCCCCAAGCAGTATGTTGTTGGGCCCCATGTTCCACAGAGTTTGGGTCAAACAGCTTTTACAGGGTGCCTGTAGCAGCTCTGCTCCTCCCCTCCTCCTTCCCTCCACAATCTCGAGTGGGAGACAGACCTGAGTGTCAAACAGCACAGTGCATGTGGGATTTCCTCCCCTATTCCAGCTTGGGCCTTGTGCTGACCAATTCAAGGGTATAGTGCCCTCATTCCTGTCCTCTTAAAATAGGTAATCTCCCCAGCTCTCATACAAACAGACTTCTGGTTGCCCACCACCACACATTCTAGACCTTTTAAAAGTCCAGTTGTGGGCACAACTTGGGCTCACGCTGGACCTGCTTCAATACCTGGCTGAGTATGCTTCTCTTATTCTGTTCTCCCTCCCTTCAATGTGCTCAGTGTGCCAAAGCAGAGTCCATGTTGTGTTACCCATCCATTGACTAAGACCTCTGTGATACCGAGGGCTGAGGAGATGCAAGTCCCCACAGCAGAGGCAGGCAAGGGCTCATCTGCTAAAACTCAGTTCCCTGTGTAACCCAAAAAGCACCCTGGAATGCCTTTCCCTTCCATCTCTCTTAGCTTTTAGCCAGCCAGGAGGAAATTAGAATCTCTTTTCCCACTTTATGATGAGTTAAGGAAGAATTAGGTAAAGGAACATTTGAGTTACCTACCACTGGGAAACTCATCTATGGAGGGAGATTTATCAGACCTGGGCATGTCACCAGGGGAGGCCAGGAAACCTCATTACTGAATAGAGAACAGGGACCAGACCAGGTCTTGGAAACGTTATCATTGCCCCAGATAACCCCACTCTGTTTTTTCACTTGCCATCCTTTTAAATTCCCAAATCCTAACTCAAATGTGTAGGCTGCCTTTCAATGAGCAATACAAGAGAAAGGAGCTCACCCTGTGTGTGAGAGGGGAGGGAAGGTTTCTGCTGCAGAAGGAGTCAGGTGAGGTGCAAGTAACATGGACAGAAATAGAAAGAGCATGACTCAGCTGGGTGCAGTGGCTCACACCTGTAATCCCAGCACCTTGAGAGGCCGAGGTGGGTGGATCACCTAAGGTCAGGAGTTCAAGACCAGCCTGGCCAACTGGCAAAACCCCATGTCTACTAAAAACACAATAATTAGGTGGGCGTGGTGGCAGGCACCTGTAATCCCAGGTATTTGGGAGGTTGATTGGGAGGATTGCTTGAACCTGGGAGGTGGAAGTTGCAGTGAGTTGAGATTGTGCCACTACACTCTAGCCTGGGCAACAGAGAGACAAGAAAGAAAAGAAAGAAAAGGAAGAAAGGAAAAAATAAAGGGAGAAGGGAAGAAGAAAGAAAGGAAGAAAGAAAAGAAGGAAAGAAAGAAAAAGAAAGAAGGGAGGGAGGGAGAGAGAGAGAAAGAAAGAAAAAGGAAGAAAGAATGAAAGAAAAATAAAGGAAAGAAAGAAAAAGGAAGAAAGAATGAAAGAAAAATAAAGGAAAGAAAGAAAAATAAAGGAGGGAGGGAGGGAGAGAGAAAGAAAGAAAAAGAAACAAAGAGAATGAAAGGAAGGAAGGAAGAAAGAAAGGAAGGAAGGAAGAAAGAAAGAAAGAAAAATAAAGAAAAGAAAGAAAGAAAAAGAAAGGAGGGAGGGAGAAAGAAAGAAAAAGAAAGAGAATGAAAGGAAGGAAGGAAAGAAGGAAGAAAGAAAGAGAGAGAAAGAAAGAAAAAGAAAGAAAGAAAGAGAGAGGCAAAGAGCATGACTCGACAGCCTGGGCATCAGGTAGGCATTCAGCCCCTTGTTAAGGACCCTTGGGCCTTGCCAGGAGTCCCAGAGAGTGACTCATCTCTGCTCAGGGACAGTCCTACTCTCAGTCCCAACAGTGTCCTTCTGACTCATGGGTACCCCCGCCACACTAGGCACTAAAATCCTAGCACATGAGAATAGGAGAGAGGAGAAGCATCATATGCGCTCAGGCATCATTCTGTGGGGTATGCCGAAGTCTTTGCAAAGTCTTAGACCGGATAGCATACAGGGAGAGGGGCACAAACACACTACACCGGCTGCCCTGTGTGCCATCTTGCTCTTGCTGCAGCATTGTCCAAGCCCCTCAGGTAGTGCTAGCTCACCGAACTTCCTGCAATGATGGACGTGCTCTAGAGTCGAGCTGTCCAGCAGGGCGGCCGTGAGCCATTCGTGACTATTGAGCACCTGCAATGAAGCTAGTGTGGTTTTCTTTAGTTCTAATAAATTTATATTTACATATATACAGCCACGTATAGCCAATGACTACTGGATTGGGCAGCACAGCCCTGGATGATGCCCGGCTCTGCTGGGCACCATCATCTCATTCAGGCACTGTCAGTAATGCTCTAAATTCCTCAGGGTGACAAAAGCGAGGTTTGTCTCAAAGTATAAAAAGACACCTCTTTCCCTTGTTTTATGCTTTCTTATAGGGTCGCAGAGAGGGCAGCTTCTGTCATTACTTTTTTTTTTTTTTTTGAGACCAAGTCTCACTCTGTCGCCAAGGCTGGGGTGCAGTGGCACATTCTCGGCCCACTGCAACCTCTGCCTCCTGGGTTCAAGCGATTCTCCTGCCTCGGCCTCCTGAGTAGCTGGATTACAGGCATGCACCACTACCCAGCTAATTTTTTTGTATCTTTGGTAGAGACAGGGTTTCACCATTTTGGCCAGGCTGGTCTCAAACTCCTGACCTCATGATTTGCCCACCTTGGCCTCCCAAAGTGCGGGGGTTATAGGCGTGAGCACTACGCCAACCTTTTGTTTTTGTTTTTTCTTAAACTACCTCTGCATTTAATTACAGCTCTCTACTTTCCACCGAGCCTGTGAGTCCAACAGGGTTTGGGGTTGGGATGCAGTTTTCAGAGACCTGTGACTACAGCTTTGCTACTGAGTAGACTCCTCAGCCCTGGATGAGCCACAGCCCTCTCCCAGGAGCCTCTCAATGCCCTGCTATTACTCTTCTCCAAGGCCTGAAAACCAGACCTTCTCTTCCAGAAGATCAAAGACCCCTGAGAAGTCACAGAAATTCTGCTCAGCCCAAGTTAAAATAAAATAACTGAACACGCCAGGGCAGCACCAGTGAGAGAGCAATTTCCTGTGGGGCAGTGGTCCTCAAAGTGTAGTCACTGAGCAAGCAGCAGCAGAGTCAGCTGGGGACTTGTAGGACATGCAAATCCTGGAGCCCCACCCAGACTACTGAACCAGAAATTTCTGGGGTGGAGCTGGCAATCTGTGTTTTAACAAGCCCTCCTCATTCCGATGCCCTCTAAAGTGTGAGAAACACAGCTCCAGAAGACTGCAGGGCAGTGATGGGTGGGGGAGAGGGAAGAGGGCTGACTTCTCAGAAGAGTCCTGAAGAACTTGCCTTTGAGTCTGCAGAGAAGCTTACCAGGCAGACAAAGAAAGAAAGGGCATGCCCGGGCATACCCGCAAGAACCATCTGAGCTCTGCATTCCTTCTGATATATGTTTAATAATCTTGGAATAATAATGTTATTGATACGATGTTGTTCAGAGTAAGTGGCAATGTATTCTTTGAAGAGTTAAAACTGTTTTCTGTTTTAAAAGAAGTTCTCAGTTGAACTTAATTTTGTGTTCTAAATTTAACTAAGGATTATTTTTATACAAATTTTTGAAAGCTTACTAAATATATCTGATAAACTTGTTAACAGTAGGTAGTTAGGTGGATATAAGCAGGGCAGACCCCACCTCCACACCTCAGGAATGTCAGACAACCACCAGGTGATGGTCAGGAAGTTGTTCCACTGCTCTCTAAAATAATAATTAATTGCAGCTCATGCCAGGGAAAGGCAGTCTCCCAATAGATAGAAAATGCCTGAACCTGGTGGTCAGCAGCTTCCTGATAAGATCTCAGGGGTTGGGCGAGTGGGCTCAAGCATGCACACTAAGAGGTAAAATAGCGGAGTTTAACCGGTCTATGACCTTCATCTAGGAACACTAGACTGGTAAGGGAAAAACACCTCAAGTGAGCACATTACTGACTTCCATAAACACTGCACGTGAAGCCCCTCCCAAGTGCCGGCAGGCCACTGCACATGCAGACAGTCCACCTCAAGAGAAGAATCAGGGGAGAATAAATGCAACCCCCTGGAAGCATGCCAAGTATAAAACCCTAAGTCAAAAGTCAAACAGCACATTCGAGTCTCTCAAGTCACCCACTTAAGCCTCATCCAAGTGTACTTTACTTCCTTTCATTCCCACTCTAAAACTTTTAGCAAACTTCCACTCCTGCTGTAAAACGTGCCTTGGTCTCACTCTGCCTTGTGTCCCTCCGTCAAACTCTTTCTTCTAAGAAATAAATAATTGAGGTTGCTGCAAACCCATATGGATTTACTGCTGGTAACAAACTCATCCAACCTCTTTCCTGGGCTCCTTTAAAGAAAGCATATAGCTTTTAACCAAAACTTCCACTTGAAGTCAAGGATGGATAGCTAAGATACTGCTTGTTTAATAATCCTCATCTATTGGACATTTGTTTTCTCTATTAAACTTATTTTTCCTGCAATTCACCCACCTTCCCTCGTCCTCCCATCCCACATATAGATAAGCAAACTGGTTAAAATGGCACTAAGCTAAGGATGACACTCTAAGCAAGAGACTTTCTTCTTTAAGCATACTTTCTTGCATGACTGCTATTCTGAAATGCCATTATTTAGTGAAGAACACACAGGTGTATGGTCAGACAAATAAGGGTTCAAGTCTTAGCTCTGCCTCTTGCTAGCTAGTCATTAAACTCTGTCTGCATTTCCTTGTTTCCTTGGCTATAACATGGGACTAAGGATATGTGGTAAGGGTTCAATGAAAAGATAATGTGTAAAATGGCTGGCACTTAAACAGTAAGTGTTCGCTTCTACTTTTCTTCCTTCTTCCAAAGTAATGGTGGTACATGACAAGCCCAGGCTCTTACCTAAAATAACCTGACAGCTGGATTTGAATCCAGTCTGCCACTTACTGGTCAGGCAATCTTGGGTAAATTATTGAAATTATTCTCTACATCTCAGGTTTCCTCATGCTTAGACTGGAGATGGCAAAAACAGCACCCATCACATGCTGCTGTTGTGAGGATTAATGATCTTGATGTATGCAAAGTGCACCAAAGAGTGCCTGCAATACAGGAAGCCCTCAGTATAAGTTGGCTAGTGCTATTGACATTGCTATGATTTTCAGTTTCCAGCTCCCGTGAACACGTAAGATTGACAGACACGACTTACAGATAAGATAGATAGTCCCATCCATTGAGGCTTTCAGAGCCTTGATCAACTTCCTAGCATTCCATAATTGTTTCCATGAAATAAAGACTTCTGTTCTCTCCAGAACATCTTTCTCATTCTTGATTTTTAAAAATTCTGCTCTGATACATTTTCATGATTTGCTTGTACATGACAGCCATTTTACTACCACCAAATCTATTAAAAGATTTGGAGAAAATACTGTTTAGGAAAAGGAACCAGTTGGAGCAATTGACTGACTCTTCAACTTTGTTCCATAAAAGATTTAGAATGACAGAGCTGAGGAATGTAAATTTACACTAGTCCAGTATTTTCTCTTTAGATCCTCATCCCTAATCCCTCAAAACGCTGATTCGGTCAAGTCACTGAATTAAATAAGCCTAACTTTATTCAAGTGGTTTTGTGGGGGTAGATATGGTTCTGGATGAAATCCTAACTTGAGACTGGGGCATAGGATATTTTGGCAGAGAACTGTAGTGGATTAAGTAGATTCTTATTTAGGGAATCTTCTATTATGATTTTTCTTATGACTAACTCACCCGATTCCACTTAGAAGTGAAATCTAAGAAGTTCTCTGCAGAAGCAAATATTTTCCATGTATTAGATTTGCTCCCAGAAAGACTCCAAATGCTTTACCTTGGAATTGCAGGCCCTCTTGTCTCATATTTTATTACTTAATACTAACCCTGTCTTTCCTCCCTCCAACAAACAAGTTCCTTAAGCATAGCTTGCTCATTTCTTACCTCTGAATGGGGGTACAGATATTCCCACTTCCAGGCCCACCCAAAGCCTGCAGAACCCTTCCTGGGATAAACCCGCCTCTCCAAAACAGCTCACCCCATGGCATCTGCTTAGCACTTGTCTCTTATGACCCTACGCTGAAGCTCTTCACTCTTCTTGCCAAGCATACCTCTAGCCTCCCGGAAGGGCCCCTCCCTCCAGATGCTGCCCCCTGCAGAGTGCCCAGGCCGGGGGGGCCACTTCCTCCTTCCCTGGGTCACACTCATCTCTCTGAAACCTGCTCGTGGGAACCTCTCCAGATCCAACCCTTTCAATGCTTCATTAACACTGAAATCTGTGCCGGGCCCTAAACGTCCAGGGCTCATTACGCCCAGCCAGCTGGGGTGTGTGTGTGTGTGTGTGTGTGTCTGTGTGTGTGTGTGTGTGTTGGGTGGGTGCTCCTAAATATTTCCTGCTTTTGATAGTTACAAAACCCTTTCCCATTCTCAATCATGAACCCTATGCAGCAGGCAGAGCTGTGAATATTTCTCCCATTGGCAAATGAGAAAACTGAAACTCTAAAGACTTTAAATCTCTTGAAATGTAAGCGACTTGCCCAGGGTCATGCTTCCAGAGAAGGAATGGCTGGGACTGAATGGCAGCTCTTCAGGTTCTACGTCCAGTGGTCACTCAAGAAGCCACCGTCTCTCAGTACAGGTTCTGGATCCGCCCCCATGATTAGATGGATTGTTTCTCAAGGGCAAGGCAGGGTCTGAGCCTCCAGAAAGCATTTGCCTCACCCTGGTCCAAACAAATGGCAGGCATGGTGGCCGTCGCACTTGGAACCCAGCCTCAAACTCCTCCCCGTTTACTTGAGGTACTTACACTCTGTCTAGCCACAGAACATGAGCCCTCTGGCAAGATGGTGTACATGACTTTTTACAGCATTAATCACAACTATATTAGACCACCCTTTGGTGTCATTAGCGTTTAATACCTGCCTCCCTCAGATTCCATCAGGGCAAGGGTACTATCTGTCTTGTTCATAACCACATCCTATGTGCCAAGCTCTGTACTCAATAAATACGTGTTGAATGTATGAATGAAGGTATGAATGAATGAGTGAGAGAGAGAATGTTTTCTGTACCTTCTCAGCCACTGCCTGGGCCCCTGGCTGAATGAACCAACTGTGTTAGCAACGCTGCCACACACCCGACACCTCTCCCACCCCAAACTCTTAACTACAGTGTACCCCTTCCAGGCGGCACCTGCACTTGCCACACACCTTTAGGTTCAGCATGAAGGATGGTTTGCAGTCTGGCCCAGACACCAGTACTACCACAGGAATGTTTCCTCCAGCCCAAGTTTGGCCTGATCCCTGCCTGCCCTGTCCTGCTGGCCCTCCTCCTGCAACTCTGCATCCCAGGACACCCTGTGCCCAAGACCTCCCAAATTAGGGCCCTCCTCTGCGTCGCCTTCTATAATCCAGCTCCATGGTCTGCACAAAGCAGACTCTCAATAGCTGATGACAAATAATGAGCTCTTTATTCCTCCTGGGAAGGCAATTTCTCATCTGTCCCATAGATCTGAATGGAAAACACAGATGATTGGTAAGCAGGAAAAAATGCTTCCCACTTCCAGTAATGTGCCCAACCCTGCCTGTGTTCAGAAATGTCAGCCATCAGAGGACATCACATCAGCAGTAAACAATATTTCTGGAATGATTACTCTAGAAAAAAACATGGCCCTAAGTACTCCATCAGATGCAAGCCTGGTCAGGAGAATCACTAGAATATTCTCCCAGAGTACCCAGGTCCTGCCTGGATAAGCAGGATACTAAGACACATATAGGATGGATAAGCTAAATACTAAAACACATATAGGAATACATAAACACACACACACACACACACACACACATACACACACACATACCCCGCGAATCAATTTAGTATGCAGTGTGGTTTGGGGCAAGGGTTTTAGAGACAAAGTAATGTTTAAGTTCTGTCTCTAATTTATCTCACGTAGTTAATCTGGGCAAGCTACTCTGAATTTGTTTTCTCATCTATAAACTGGGGTAATAATACTTCATAAGGTCATTGCAAGAATTGAGATAGATAAACAAAGCTCTGTCAATGTAGTAAAGGGCAGAGAAGCAGTGGCTGTGATTAGTATCAGTCATATTTCAAAAGCTGAATATGTAGATGTTGGGCCGACATAGAATAAAGATGGTGGGGGAGAGATCTTGGGAGAGGTAAGCTTAGAGCGAGGTTTTGGAGAAGAGGAAGAAAATAGTATGGAAGAAAGAAGAGAAGAGGTATTTGGGTCAGGAATGAGGGCTGGGGCACACACAGGGAAGAGGTGGGTCAGCTGTGGTCCTGGCTCTGGCTGTGGTCACTGCCAGTTAGTCCCAGGGTCAGTCTTGCAGTTCTCCAAGATCTTACACTGTCACTTGCTTTTTTTCTTAAACTTTCCACTGAAGTAGGCTTCGACTTTCTGCCTGGCAACCTGAGACTCTGGAGAGATGCCAGCCCGACTTGTGGGAGACTCCTGCCCTCCAACACACCCTCCAATCCAGCAGTCATCTCACCCTGCTCAGGGACTCAATGGGACGAACCTCATTAGTGAGGCCGGTAAGGGGCACACACATTCCTAAAGCTCACTTTGGAAAGCAAGTCTCATCCTGTCTCTTGTCTTTTCATTTTAAGAAGCTGGAAGGATGTCAGATATAGGTGATAGGGAGGAAGGCAGCAAACCACATTGCCATGTATGTACCTATGCAACAATCTTGCATGTTCTTCACATGTACTCTAAAACCTAAAACACAATAAAAAATATATTTTTTTAAAAAAAGAAGCTGGAGGGAATCTTACTGTGCTCCAAAGTCTCTCTTGTCTGGGGAAAAAATAATACTTAAGGTCCTGAATCCTTAGCAACATCAGCATCACTAGAGCTTGTTTGCAATGCTGATTTCAGGGCCCTCGACGAGACCAATTGGATCAGCATCTCTGGGGGTAGGACCCAAGGTTCCATGTTTTAACAGCCTCGCCAGGTGATTCTTATGCACACTAAAGTTTGAGAAGCACTGATTTAAAGAACGGTATAGATAAGTCAGCCAGAGCTAACTTCACTTTCACTCAGCCTTAGCTGAGCTAAGATAACTCAGCAGAGCTGAGTTCACTTGCTTCAGTCTAGAAAGTTTAGGTGACTGGGCACAGTGGCTCACGTCTGTAATCCTAGCACTTTGGGAGGTCGAGGTGGTCGGATCACGAGGTCAAGAGATCGAGACCATCCTGGCCAACATGGTGAAACCCCGTCTCTACTAAAAATACAAAAAATTAGCTGGTCGTGGTGGCGCGCACCTGTAATCCCAGCTACGCGGGAGGCTGAGGCAGGAGAATTGCTTGAACCCAGGAGGCGGAGATTGCAGTGAGCCGAGATTGCACCACTGCACTCCAGCCTGGTGCCTGGAGACAGAGCAAGACTCTGTCTCAAAAAAAAAAAAGAAAGAAAAAAGAAAAGAAAAGAAAGTTTAGGTGACTGTCTAGACCAGGAAACAGGAAGTTCATTCTAACACACAATTGCGAAAGCCTTCATTTTTAAAATACAGAAGATTTCTGGAGGCTCCTACGTGGACCAACCAGGAATAATCATAATATAAATTGAGCTTAAAAATGTAGCTATTTGGACTGACCTACTTTATCAGCTTATTTGATTGCAAGCAAAAGAAACAGAATCTTGCTATCTTAAGCACAGAAGGAATTTAGGAGAAGATACAGGGCTGCTTACAGAATCAGAATCAGAAGAATCAGTCTCAGAACGGCCAGGAACCAAGGCAGGACCTAGGTGGAAAAACTACTGGAAAATCTGGATAAGGAGCTGGCGGTTAATAGACTTGCACGGCAATCTGGAGTTGTCTCTGTCTATCCAAGATGCACATTCCCGAGAGAGAATCTGACTGGCCATGGCACGGTCGCATGACAAGCCCCGGTCAGTGCAAAGCAGGAAACCTTGACTGACCTAACGCCCCTCCGAGGCTATACACAGTGGGTGCTGGATGGTTCCTCAGAGCAAAATCAGGGACAGCTCCCAGGCATGGAGCCAACAGGGAAAACAGTGGACGCTCTCTGCCTGCCTCCCCGGGCTCGCTGCGTATAGCTGGACATCAGCAGGAGAAATACAGATGTGGAAGCTTCAGAGAGATGAAAGGAAACGTAAAAGTTTTCTTGGAGTGGCTGGGGGAGTTCAAAGGCTAGGAAAAACAGAATGGAGACAACAGTATGATTGGGTGTAGTTGTGAAGGCCAAAGAGGACGACCTTAGGTAATGACTTCAAGAAGCCCAGCTCCTGGAAGCTGAAAGGGTCAGATGCACTGCGTGCCTGGGCCGAAGGGAGGGAGGCGCAGGTTCAAAGAGATGTGAGAGAAGCCACGGAGAGGCAGAGTGCAGGCGCCCGGCCTCTCTAACACACGCCTGTAATCTGAGCACACAGAAAGAGAGGACAGCTCTTCCTCAGAGGCACGATGCAGAGGTGCTGGGGTGGGCGGCTGGAGAGTGGGGAAGGCGCCTGTCGTCGGCATTCAGGTTAAGAGTGCGTGCAAGGACCCAAAAGAGACGTCAGTGCCAGGATTTTCTACAGACCCTATGTCACACTCCCAGTGTGTAAGGGCTAACAGACTCCATATTTTTAAAGAGAAAGGTTGAGATGATCAACTTTCATAATAATGTAAAGATGATCAGTCATTGAATCCCAGCTAAAGGCACTGGAAAAAATATATAAAAGTGGAAAAACTAGTAGCATTTAATAAGCATTTGCCATGTGATAGCTGTAGTGCTAAACAGTTCACTTAGGCCGGGTGTGGTGGCCCACACCTGTAATCCTAGCACTTTGGGAGGCTGAGGCGGGCAGATCACAAGGTGAGGAGTTCCAGACCAGCCTGACCAACATGATGAAACCCTGTCTCTACTAAAAATTCAAAAATTAGCCGGTCGCGGTGGTACATGCCTGTAATCCTAGCTACTCAAGAGGCTGAGGTAGGACAATCGCTTGAACCCGGGAGGTGGAGGCTGTGGTGAGCCGAGATCGCTGCCACTGTACTCCAGCCTGGACAACAGAATGAGACTCCGTTTCAACAAACAAACCAACCAACAAACAAAAAACGGTTCAGTTAATGATATCTTATCTAATACACAAACAATCCGAGATCTCTGCTTTACAAATAAGAGTTAAGGTGACTTGCTCATGCTCATGCAGATAATATGGAGAAGTCATATGCCTGTTTGAGCCCAGTGTGTTTAACTTCAAAGTCTATACTAAATATTCCATCAGTAAAGTCTTTATTATTATTCAATTTACTAGCAAAGTGAACCATAAAAGTATCTACAAGAGGCTATTAGAAATAAGGCTTTTGGCTCACCCCTGTAATCCCAGCACTTTGAGAGGCCAAGGAGGGCAGATCACTTGAGGCCAGGAGTTCAAGACCAGCCTGGCCAACATGGTGAAACCCCGTCTCTGTTAAACTATAAACCTTAGCCAGGTGTGGTAGCACATGCCTGTAATCTCACCTATTTGGTTCGCTGAGGCACGAGAATCACTCGAACCCAGGAGGCAGAGGTCGCAATGAGTTGAGATCACGCCAGTGAGTGAGACTCTGTCTAAAGTAAGAAGCAAAGAAGGAAAGAAAGGAAGGAAAGAAAGAACAGTAAGGCAGAAGGAAGGAAAAGAAGGAAGGGAGGGAGCGAGGGAGGGAGGGAGGGAAAGGAAGGAAGCTTTCATAGCACTACATGTATCTATATTGTACAACTAAACATAGGAAGGGAAATACATTTCTCTGTGGTATTTGTTCATTTTCACGTAGTAGGCGCTTTTAATGTGCATAGCAGGCATTTATCCATAATTGTTTAATGACTGAGTCTTCATAGAGATATATATGATTAGAGATATAAAACATATATCGTTATTTTATATTTTATTTTTAGCTAGCCAAGTCTAAAGAAAACCTATCAAAAGTTATATATCTAAAATACTTTGGCTAATAGTGGCACAAAAACACCATGAAAATCTGACACTTCTCTAAGAAAAATCATGAACAGTTTCAATACCAGATAACACAGGGCCAATACCTTAATGTTTATTCCACACTGATCCCAATGTGGTGAAGAGAGAATGGGTTGTGTGAGAGCCACCGACCCAACAGCTACACTAGGCTGATTTAAATCAGAAGGCCAAGGTCCTGCACTTCACCTACTCTGATACATTTGTCCCCTGAGGCCAGTACAGCATGAAGTTCTGATATCATCCCATGAGTAGGGTGGGGTGGGCCGCAGAGAGCAACAACAGACCCATGGCTCTGGACAGTCTTTTGGAGGTGGAATGAAGACACCATCTTTGAAAGCCCTATTCCCTCCAGTGGGGCTTCCGTCTGTAGAGAATTAAGGTGGTCTCTCTTGAACCCTCAAGAAGATTGTGACTCACAACCTAAAGGCTGACAGTCTAAGTTCTAGGCAAGAGTTGCCCTTGGGAGCTTAACTCTCGATTGTCTCCAGTCCCAGCAGGATACCCCAACAATGATCATGCCCTTAGATAGCATTTTAAAAATACCTCCTTCCACATCAGAACCTTGAAATTCCAATTTGATACGTAGAAGCTGGCAAGTTCCTGCCTCAGCCTATGCCAAGGGAATCCCTCTTCTGTGTAGCGTCCCTGCCACTCCACCCACCCTCTTACATCTGCTCCCTAGCAGGACTTGGTGTACCTTTTACCAGCCCAAGCTACTTAGAAAGCACAGTTGGTGCATGATTAATCTGCCGGCTCATGCCCGTGCTTAGCATTGTGCTTTACATTTGGGTAGTGCTGAAGAAATATATCAGAAAATACTAAATAATACAAATTCTGAAAACAGCTGTGTAGGGGATTGTGAGTACCTAATTTAGGAACTCTTGCTGGCTTATGTCTTTGGGGGTACTGATAAACATCTGTGTTGTTAATGCCTGCTGCAGATTGTAAGTGTGTAAGTGAAGTGCCTGGCACTTTGTATGTTTAACAAATATTGATTGATTAAATGGATAAATCAACTGAAGAATGCATGCAAAGAAAGAAAGGTTATAAAAAGCATTTCAGAAATCCTCAAATCAAAGTGAAAAGTCAACAGCAAGATTGTGCTGGATGTGTCCATTTCACAGGGAAATTCACAGAAAATCCACAATTCCACAAGTTGCATGAACAACTAAAACCTGTCTATTGATCACTCCTTTATCATTATATTATATTATCAGAATATCAGGGGAAGATGCCTTTGTACATTTCTCAAATTAACTTTTAAAATTATCTAATTATTTTTTAGAACGAGAAGCCATTCAGGTGAAACTTTGAAATGGAATTTAACGATAAACGAATGCTCTTTAATTCCCTCCTTCTAAATTGCAAAGGTCAGAATATTTTCTAAGGTCTGGGTTTTCTTTAGTGAGGAAGATGTGCAAATTAGGAATTGAACGATAAAGTCAGACCTCCTCATCCAAAAGCATGGCCTCTCTGCTCTTTAATAGGCCTCTTTTCCATTTGGTTTAAGATAAAGTGGCCCCAATTATTTTAGAATCCTTTAAAGGAAAAGATATCCATAAATTAACCTACAGTCCTCTCCTTATTTCCCAGAGAAATTAAATTCTTACTTTAAATGACTTAAATCGCATTGCACAAAACCAGACAAAACTCTCTTCTATAGTGCTACAAAAGACAGACACAGCAGCACAGAATGATGGAGCTAAAAAGATAAATAGAAATAGATATAAACACACACCCCACTAGCAAAATTCAATAGTAAGATCAAAGCTAAACTCTCTCCTTCACAGAGTTCCTGTTAAGATTTTTTTCCCCTCTTCTGCCCCATAATCTGAGTCTTGGATACTTTGCTTCCCATTCAGCCTCAAGATCAAACAGCTCACACACATCTGCTGGGGTAGGGTTTGGGTTTTTGTGTGTGTTTTTTTTTAAAGGCATTCAATAATTGGTGAGGGTAAGATGAGAAGAGGAGTTTGAACATCAACATAAAGGCAACAGCAAAATACATCATCACAGTCATTCTGCCATGGAGATGAGGGGTCGGGGGAGACGTGCCTGTATGAGGGTGCTACTGCTTGTGAAAGGTAACGCAAACATGTTCCAAGAAGGACGTTTCCTGATTATTTGCCCTAGCATTTAGAATTAACCTTTAAAAAAAATAGTAATTGTTTTATTTCATCAGTTTCCAAAAGGAGTCCTGCCTCTGGCCTGTTTTGAGAGCAAAGAGGTCAGAGGCCCAGCCTCAGGAAGTGTGTGGTCTCATGCAGGAGCTAGGTATGTCCATATGCAAGAGGGGCAGAAGGCAAAATGTGGTCCCCAGGGAACAGGACTTTCCTGTAAAAATGCAGGACAAGAAATGCTGTCTTATGACAGCAGGTGGAGAAGGCTTCCTGGAGGAGGCGGCATTTAAAGTGTGCCTTGAAGGATACATTACATAGGGTTTTGTTAGGGAATTAGATGGAGAATGACCTAGGCAGAGGGACTGGTAGGAACAAAGTGGTGCTGGAAAAATACACACATATTTAGGGTTCAGTGTAACTGGGGTGCAAGGGTTGGCATTCTCCCCTCCAAAAACTATGAGCCCTGCTATTTGAGGGGCATGGTCCTGGTCCCTCAGACCCTCTTACAGTCATTCTAGAGCCAGCCCACTCTGTTAGTTAGGTGAAGTAATGCTAAGCTGCTATAACAGATAACCCCCAAATCTTAGTGGCTTCATATAATAAAAGTTAATCTCCTGCTTAGGCAAAGTCCAGTGCAGATCAGCAGCTCTCCTGGTGACTCTCTGCATGCAGACCTAGGGATCCAGGCTACTTCCATCTGCCACTAACCTGCAGTAAGACCTTGGACAAATCACTTCTGGGATTTTAGATTCTTCATTTACAAGATGAAGCTGATAGTTCTTGATCACCTGCCTTACAGGATTATTATGACTGTCAAATGCTTAATAAACAACAATTATTATGATGATAATAAAACCCTCAGCACCGGCAGGGGGAAGTGGCTCACACCTGGAATCCCAGCACTTTGGGAAGCCAAGACGGGTGGGTCATGAGGTCAGGAGTTCAAGACCAGCCTGACCAACATGGTGAAACCCTGTCTCAAAAAAAAAAAAAAAAAAAAAGCCTCAGCGCTTATTACATTCTTACTACCCCAAAGCCACTGTGCTGTGTCTTAAGAACATTAATTTGTTTAATCCTCATAAAAGTATTGTCACAAAAGTTTTACCACTAATTTTTGTTTGTTTTTGAGACAGAGTCTCTCTCTGTCACCAGGCTGGAGTCTAGTGGCAGGATCTTGGCTCACTGCAACCTCTGTCTCTCTGCCTCAGCCTCCTGAGTAGCTGGGATTACAGGCGCCCACCACCACACCCAGCTAATTGTTTGTATTTTTAGTAGAGATGGGGTTTCACCATCTTGGCCAGACTGGTCTTGAACTCCTGACCTCGTGATCCACCCACCTTGGCCTCCTGAAGTGCTAGGATTACAGGCGTGAGCCATTGTGCCCAATTTTGCCACTATTATTGTGATCATCAGATGGGGTTTATTTGGCATTCATAAGTGAAGTAATCGCAAAGGAATATTTCTTGAACATATGGAGCAGGCTTCCTACTTGAGGCCTCACACTTGCTAAGCTCTCTTTTAGGGATGATGGGCGCAGGTATCAGCATGACTAATGTGCTGCTTTCATTTGGGCCTCCAGCCTCCTATCATGTCTTCAGAGCGGATGCTCCCGTCTGCTCTGTGTTCTGAGAGTGTCTGTCTTACCCCATCATTTTCTCTATCCTGTAGCCCTGTTTGATTGTTGTTTACAGCATTGTAACCCCCTGGTACATTGTGATTTTGTACATTTATTTATTGTCAGTGTCCCCAAGCTAGATTCTAAGCTCTATGATGGCGGGGACCTTGTTTGAAGTATTCATTGCTACATCTCCAGTGCCTAAAACAGGGTTTAGTGTATAGTAGGTGCTCAGTAAATATTTGTAGTGGTCCAATCTTTATGCTGCACATTGATGTGGGGAAAATGATCCTTTGTTACTTTCTTTTTCTGCAGAGACGCTGTATCCAAGACAAAGCTGCATTATTTAGAGGGCTGTGAACCTAAAACGTCGACAGCCTTACAGCCTAGGGTGAAGAAATCTACCGGCTGCAACCTATCAGCTCTCTCCTGGTGAAAGGTTGGAGGGAGGCATGCTCCCTCTCAGCCACTGCTCGGGCATGTGGGCCGCCTGTGCAGGCTTTAATCAAGTTATCATATCTAGCCAGGGTCTCCTGGATCCCGTCACTTCTGAATGAGAAAAAATTTGCAGACAAATTTCTAGCAGCGGGAAGTTGGTGCTCTCCTGCAAGGCCGCCTGAAAAGCACCTGCAACATCAGCAGCCTCCCTCCTGCTCCTGCTGGGAGCCGGCTCCAAGCCTCTGGCTTTGGGACTGGAGGGCTTTCTGCTCATTCGTGTCTAGCCTACTTGCCCCTTACTGCCCTGGGCTGGGCATGGACGAGACCTGAGCCCACATCCAGGCTGGCGACATCTCCCTAATAAGCTTTACTGAGTCGCTCTAGTCAAAGGAGAGGAAATCACGAAGCCATCAGTGCCAGCCAAGCCTGCCCGCCGCATTGTCCCCATGCGTGTGGGGCATGTGAAGCAGTGCCAGGAAAGCGCACTTTAACTTACAAGAGGCCTGTTCAAAGGAAGGGCCGTGCCGGCCTCTGTACGTGCCCAGCCATTTTTACTTTTAAAGTGAAAACTGTGAGAGAAACACAAAACACTTTCCCCCCTTCATTAGAAAGGACACTTTTCCCTCTTAGGAAAGAGAGTTTTGCTGGAGAGAAAGAGCTGAGAGGATAAAGATATTGGCAGAGCTTAATGCCATAAATCTGATTAATTTACCTTGTGACACTCTCAACAAAAAAGTGAAGGGTCAGAGCCTTGCCTGTGAACTGACCTTTCACCTGCAGCCACGGTGGTAACAATGGGGGCCTGAGCCGCCTTTCACAGCTACCTGCTGCTTCCTACAATGAGATTGGACACAGTTTTCAACATGATGGAGAACACCTCCAGAGCCAGCTCCCTTTGTTCCTTCTGCCTGCGGGGTGGAAAGCGCCCAGGCCAACATCTTCACCTTCTAGTGTTCACATAGGACCAGACAAGGTCTTCTGTCTCTGGGATGGAGGAGAAGGAAACAAAAACAGAGTGCTCTCTCTGTGATTCATTGGGTGAACATGTATTTAATAGCTTACAGAATATAGAAAGATGAGTAATCCTTGGTCCTTGCCCTAAAGGCACACAGGGGACCATGTCACTATCTAAAACAGGATGCAATCAACCCTGTATGGGAGGTTCTCAGTGCATGCTCACAGGGTGAATGATTGATCTGTGAGAGCATTTTATGCAAAGGAAGATACTAGATGAGACAGAGTCTGGAATTGCCCGACTGGAAAAGTCTGAGAATGACATTCGCCTTCATCTCTTAAATCACGGCAATGCACTTAAGGATGGGAAGTGAGATGACCCTCCCTCTGCCATTCACATTTCTGTTAAAAAGCATCTCTGACTGAGCAAGTTTTCAGGGGACACAGCTTTCTTATACTGGGATGCCCGTCATGGCAACTATTTCTGGGAATGTGCAGCCCGCTGTAGAACACTGTCAGAGATTTCTCTGTTCCTGCAAGTTGCCACATCATGTTGCAACCCTTGCAGCTTTCTCATTTTGTGTTTCACCCCAGCCTTGGAAGAACGTATGAATCCAGGGCAATGTGTTACAGAATGGCGCAATGAAATGGGAATCAGACACTCAGTTAAGCACCGCCAGAAGCTGTTTCTCCATGGAATTAACATTGTATTCAACCTTGCTTTGTAGTAGAGTTGTGCTGTGTTTTTAAACTCACATTTCTCTCTGTCTCTTCTGAAGGCACCCAGTTTTTACTGATTCAGCACTTTCCAAGCCTGGCAGGGGCCACTTTGAACAGCTGGCAGCCATGGAGACTTGAAAACACTCCCTTGAGCAGTGGAACTCAGCTTTCTGGAGATTTACGATGGCAGCAGATGGGCCCAGGTGGGCGCATGTGAGAATCCCAGACAGGCCCAGCTCTGTCTGCACACCGAAATTGTGTCTAGACAGGAGTCTAGGCACACTCACCTTCTAAATTCACTTTGAAACTGTGCAAAGTGTAAAAGGAATTTATTGATGCTGAAAGGTCTGGAACATGCAGGCAAAACACCAGGAATTTCTCAGGAAGAAAGAAGGGAAAGAAAGGATGGAAAGAGAAAGGGAGGGAGCCAGGGAAGGAGGGGGAGAGAGGGAGGGAGGGAAAGAGCGAGATGAGCTTTTCACGGAAAGTGCACGTGACAAATTAGCATAGAGCACGATTCTGCCATGCTACTGGTCTAGTCTCCCCAGTTGGTGACTGGAGCCCCTTCTGTGGGGCACTGATGGTCAGGAGGGTTATCCACCATGGCTCACCTCTAAGAAGGAACAATCAGTCCTCCCATGTCAGCCTAGAGGGGACCCTTAGGGATCCTCTAATGCTAGACATGATCTAAAAGCAGGTGATGGTGGTGATTGTCTTTGTTGTTTTGGCCAGGTTTAAGAATCTGAAGCCCAAGATTTAAAGCAGATCAAAGGGCAATGGCTCTGCTCGGAGTTGAAGTAGGAGGCAGCCTGAGTCCCAGTCCCGGAGTCCACCTTATCCTTCCAGTACTCCAGCTTCCCCCAACTGACCCACAAAAGACATTGAAGTTGCAACCAACTAGTTCATTCCAAGGCCCGAGTTGATAGGAGGCCCCGAGAGGAGGGAACTTACTTGAGTCACTCTGAGTGAGTGATGGCAAAATAAGACCAGAAATAAGTCTTCTGTCCTCATCCAGGCTCTTTCCCTCATACCCCAGGCAAGCTGTGTACCTGGGCATCACTATTTCCTGACTCTCCAGAGAAATGACAGAGGTTACTACAATGGCAAGAGAAGCAGGAGGAACCCAACTTGGGGCTGTGGGACCTCCCCAGCCCAGGCACACATACCGAAGCTGTGGCCGGGAACATGTACTGCATGTGGCTGAAACATCCTGAAACCACCACTTGCCCCAGATTCAGACAACCAGATTTTGTCTGGGTGCCATATGTCTGGCATCATAGAGATTTCATTTACACTAAAAACATAAGCATCACAATAAGGGAAAAGCTGTTCATTCAATGCTTATCAAAGGATTTACTTGTGATTTATTGATTTTTAAAAATAGAAAAATAAAAGAGAACAACAAAACAATAGATCACATGTTCTCCAGGCATCTTATGGCCCGAGGCCAGCATGAGGCCTACCTTAAATAGAATAGTCTTGATATGTTGAAAGGTACATTTCAGTCCAGAAATCAATGAGTGAATCTGATACAATTTGAATAGATGAATAACGTGAGCAAGAGACGTTCCCTGACACTTAGAAAACATGGTTTTGGAAGATCATCCAGACTTGCAATTTAATACCAGATGCTGGCATCTGGAGAGAGCCTGGTTTGACAGTTTGGCAGGAAATACGAAGAAAACACAAATGGCAATTCAGAAAAAAAAAAAAAAAATAGTTATAGCAAGGATTGCTGCAGTGACCCAGTTAAGCAGTCCTGGAATGTCAGAAAGCCAGAGTTTATCACCCGTAAAGCTTGGGTCATGTAAAGGGCAGCCTGGGCCCTGGTAGGTTCTGGAAGGGATCTGAGGGTGAGGAAAGGGAAAGTTCTTTGGTGAGCTCCCCGAGGCCATCAGTGGTGGAGGGAAGCAGGCCAGAGGCTACTGCTGGTTTCTGTGATGTGGCTGCAGGGCCGAGAGGAAATGTCTCTTCCAACCTGCTATTACGGCAGCTGTGGTTGAGCCCATCCTGACAGCTGGGCCCTGGCAGAGAACACAGGAAGCTGGCTGACCCCAGTCATCAGCGCAAGCGGGAAGAGACAGCGGTTCTCCCAAGCCCTGGGTCCAGGAGCTTGGAAACTCCTAGCAGCCTAACTGTCCTGGTTGATATTGTACCTTCCTGCTTGTCGCTAGAAATTCGCGTTATTTTTTTTTTTAAGATATAATTTACATCCGGTGAAATACTTAGAGATCTTAAGCGCTTGTTCAGACTTGACAAAAGAATACACTCATCTGCCCCATACCCTGATCAAGACACAGAATATTGCTCTCCCTCCAGCAATTTCCCTTGTGCCTCTTCCCAGTCAACTCCTCTTTGTATACACACAACATAAAGCAACCACTGATCTGACTTCCGTCACCACAGGTTACATTTGCTATTGCAGAACTTCATATAAGTGAAATCATACAATGTGTCCTCTTTGGAGTCTGGCATCCTTAATTCAGTATGTTGTTACGATTCATGCATGTTGCTGCATGTATCAGTAGTAGTTCATTCCTTTTTTTTTTTTTTCTGAGTAGCACTTCATTGTATACCACAATTTGTTGTTTATTCATTCACCTATTGTCGGACATCTGAGATGTATCCAGCTTTTAGCCATCATGAACGATCTTGCCATAAACATCCCTGTATACGTCATTGTGTGGGCATATGATTTCATCCCTCTAGGGTAAATACCTAAGGGTGGAACTGCAGGGACATAAGGTAGTCACATGTCAAATTTGTAAAGAAACTGATGAACAGATTTCCAAGGTAGTTGTTACAAGTTCACGTTTAAAGTATGACTATCCAGGTGGTCCCTGTGCTTCAGGCATGTGAATAACTGCACTGCTATGAAGTGCAGGTGGAGATGGTATAGCACAGTAACGAGTACATGTGCCTGGGGTTGTGACATCTCAGTCACATTTCTGCTCAAGGGTCTTGGTTTCCTTATCTGTCAAGTGACTCAAGTGAACAATGTCTAAGGGTATTTCTCGTTCTATTACGAGATGATGAGCCTTTCATTCCTTCACTTACTAGGAAAGCAAAACAAAAATATACTAGTGATTATTTTCTTTAAAAGTTAATATCTTCTTTGTAACCTGTTATTAGATTTGTCGTCTAACAACTTCAAGCCCTGGGTCAGATATAATACTTGCAGCTGCCAACAGCAGAAAACCCAATTCAGACTGGTTTAACCAATAAAGGGGAGCTATCAGCTCATGTAACAAGTCCAGAGGTAGAGGCCAGGGCATGGACATAGAGTGACCGTGGACATAGAGGGTCCTGCTCCGCGTCTCCATAGTTCTCGTGGCTTTGCTTTCCTCTCTTTGACGGCTTTGTCCTTAGCTTGGAAACAAGATGGCAACAGTTCCTGCCTTCACTTCTATGCACAACAGAAGAAAAGAAGCTATCTTTTCCAGTGGTTCTTTCTTAAGAATAAAGAAACTTCTTTATCAGAAGATTTTAAAACACATCCCTCATGTCTTATTGGCCAGCATTGGATTACATGCTTTCCCAACCAATCTCTGTGAGCAGGATAGTGCCATGATCTAATTGGCATAAGCCTGGATTCCCAGGCCAGTCAGTGATCCATTATACTCACCAACCCTACTACTGTAGCTGGGATGAGGCCAGTTTCTCCTAAAGCATGTGACTATGTGGAGACAGAGTAAGTGCCTCCTCTTCCAAAAAGTGTGTGTGTGTGGTAGATGTTGGATAAGCAACTAGTGTCCACATAGAGTCCTTCTTCACAGGTGCAGACATTTACCACATGGCCCTTACCAGAAGGCAATAAGGGATCATCCAGAAGAAGACTCAGAATCAAAGACAATTTGGTAAATGTGGCAGATTAAACATGATCACAAATACTTTGCAGCTCTTCCCATCAAATGGTGGAGTCTATCCTCCTATCTCTTGAATCTAAGCTGGCTTTGTTTTGACCAACAGAGCGTGTCAGAAGCAATAGTGTGTGTACTCCACAGCCTAGGATTTAGGAGTCTTGCAAGGTCTTCCCCTGATCTCTTGAAACATTCCCACCACCATATGAGGAAACCTGGGCTAGATGACTGAAAGATAAGGGACCACATAGAGAGGGAAATTCAGCTGACAGTCAGCTCTAAAGACCTAGATATGTGGGTGAGCCCTCTTAGATCCTCCAATCCAAGTCAAGCTGTCAAATGACTGCAGCCACGTGAGAGACCCAAGGCGAGACTGACAGAAGAACCACCAAGCTGAGCTCAGCCAACCGATGAAATCATGAGAAATAATAAATCATTGTTATTTAAGCCACTAAGTTTGGGGTAGTTTATTACATAGTAATAGGTGAGTGAGTCAGGAAGGGCATTTAAAACTCTTCTAGTCTCTCCAATGTGTGTGATCTGCTGAGCCTATCAGATACACTCACTACTTGCTGAGATACGAGGCAGTCCATTCCATTTTTAGAGCATTGTACCAGAATGCCTTCCTACTCTAAAAGCAGATTCAGCCCCCCTTGTACTTCCCTCAGCCCTGGTTCCCCACCACTCATTGGGGTCATAAAGAACAAGTTCAACCCCTCAACCACATAAAAGCATGTCAGCTATCTGCAGTCACTCATCTCATCATGAGGGATCATCCTTTCCCAAAGGGTTCTCAACTCTTTTCTATTGCTGATAGAATGGAGAATGGTGAACCTAGAGGGCCAGACCAGTTAGGAGGCCATCATAATGACCAGATGATGCCATGAGGGTATCCTGAAACCCTGGGTCCATGGCGGTAACTTTCTCCTGGCAGGGCCTGGGCTCACCTGTGGAAGCACCAGTTAACCTGGCAATATAAAGATGGCTTTGATTAAAGAGGAATGAGGCAAGCAAGAGGGCAGGGCTGGTGCTCAGTGGCTGCTGCAAGGAGGTCCATGTGGAGGAGAAGGATGGGGCCCAGCAGACAGGCATTATCTGAGATTTCTGTGCCCTGCAGGAGCTGGGGCAGGAGGCAGGGCAAGAAAGGCTACTTGCAATACAATCTGTTCAGGTAGGCCTCTCCCTCCTTACCCACCCTGCTGCCTTTGCAGGGGTTCCTGGGCCTCTGCTAAGCAAGTCCCCAGTGTCCCAGTAGCGAAGGAAGCTGGTTCTCAGGGTGCCCAAGGAGTCTGTGTCCCCCAGCAGCCCTCCAGTGCCTAGAGACTGAACCATATTTCTTCCTTCTCTTTATGTTCTCAAGCACACTTGAGCACAGGGCTTTTAGGAGGCCTCAATAAATATTTGTGACCAGAACCTTGTGCAGTCACACAGAAACTACAAGTTGACACTCTTGGATGGGATTACTTTAAGCTAGCCCTTCTCAGGCACCTGGGGTTCTCGGCAACCTCCGACAGTCAGCGTCTCACCCACTCCTCTGTGGGCTTCAGTAACTGAGGGGGGATTCCAGGAGCCCTTCCTCCTGGCATATGGAGGGTGGCCCTGGTGAGGACCCAGCGTGCTGTCAGGGAGGACAGGGAAACTGCCCTCAGGACCTGACTCCTTTGGAAGACTCCTCTGCTGTCTGTGCCTTGCTTCGTGGTGGGAGAGTGGGATATACTGGTGGCCCCCATGCCAGACCACAGGCTTAGATGCCCGGGGGCAGGCAGCCATGGTGAAGAAAAGCAAATCTTACTATTAAGGGAAATCAATGCCTTCCTTAGGTGATGGGAGGGCGGTTATACAAGGACATCTCTGGGAGCAAAATAAGGAAGTATAAGGAAAAATGGTGCTGCCCTAGGTGGCAGGAGAAGACCAGCCAGCCAGAAGCAATCAGAGTCCTGGAGTGAACTCCCATCCACCTTCACCCCTTCAGCCTTTTTCATAAAGTCATTATGCCCTAACTCTTCTTCATTAGCCGGTCATGCTCCCACAAGCCACTCCTCACATAGCCCCCTCCTCCCCAATACCCTGAGCAGTGTATTTTCCTGAGAGTTTACATTTTTCCCCTTTGCAAATTATTATCTCCAGTCCCTTGAATCTGGAAATGAGAAAATAAATTAGCAATTGATTACAGTCTCACTTTCCCTTATCTTTTGATTTAGAAAATATATCAAGAAATCATTGTGACTCTTTACATGGATATTTCATAAATCTACTTAGTTTAAAACTCAATGTGACCAGGCATGGTGGCTCATGCCTGTAATCCCAGCACTTTGGGAGGTCTAGGTGGGTGGATTACAAGGTCAGGAGTTTGAGACCAGCCTGGCCAACATGGTGAAACCCTGTCTCTAAAAAAAAAAATACAAAAATTAGCTGAGTGTGGTGGTGGGCACCTGTAATCCCAGTTACTCAGGAGGCTGAGGCAGGAGAATGGCTTGAACCCTGGAGGCAGAGGTTGCGGTGAGCCAAGACTGTGCCCTCACACTCCAACCTGAGTGACAGAGAAAGACTCCATCTCAAAACAAAACAAAACCACAACTCAATGAGTGAGGTAAAGGTTAAGTCAGATCCCTCAGATCTGTGTGTGCAGAGGTATGTGGAAACAGCCAGGGAGAAAGGCCCTTAGTGAGGTCATTGTTACCACTATTTGCCTCAAAATGTAAAGAGGCCTTTAACAGAGATAAGGTGAATAGACAGCCAGTCTTTTCCTTGGGATGAAACTATTACTTTTAAACTGGTCCTAAAAAGTCTGACCATTTCCCAATTTTGTGGGGAAAATAAGAACAAATTCAGTAAAAGTTGTGCCATCTGAATTTGATGGCAATTAAGAAACGAAAGTGTCCTCCTTCAGGGAATGAAAATTTTTGAGACAAAGAAACTGAGTCCTGGAGTGCGTAAGTATTTATCTGAAATCAATGACATTTATTTTCTTCACTTTTTACACCATGGAATCAAGAAGCTTCTGATCAGAGGGCACTAAAACCCAGTTGGCGTATTTCACACAAAGGTTGAGCTGAGTACACTCCCAGTGCTAGGAAGTCAGAGGTATGACCTGCAGCACCTAACTGCGTCCACCTCCGCCCCACCAAATGCTGCAGGGTGATAAGGGTTACATCAGACAAGTCCCAGCTCTCAGATCTGCGTGTACGGAGGTGCATATGAACAACCCTCCCTGGAGAAGGGTTCCTTCTGTTATCTTGATGGCAGTGCCCTTTGCGTAACCCCCAAAGCCTAGAGTCTGACGGCAAAGTTTGCAAAGACTGTCTCCAGGCTGTAGCCATTGCAAGTGCCTTTGCAAAGATTAGACTGTTTGATAAACAGATAAAGTTGGAGCTGGAAGGGACTTTAGAGTTTGCCCAATTCAGCCCTCTCAACTTGATTTTTTTTTTTAAACAGAGGAGGAAGTTGTAGCTCAGAAAATAGGCAAGAATTATCCAAGTGACACACAGTGACTTGGCAGCAATGGAGTTGGAACCAGAACATGTGCTTGGGCCACCACCTTGCACAGCCACAGGAAAAGGCTGGCTCCTTGAAAGGTCCCCAGAGCTCTCCTTTAGTCCCAGGCCACACACTTCCTCCTTTCCCCAACTATCAGCTCCAACTATTTTGCAGTTGCTGGCTTTGCACAAGGAGAACGGGCAGTAGTCCGCACAGTGTTGGTTTGCAGACAGGTCTATCAGCTCAGCAGTGAAGAAGACAATGCCCCCTTCAAATCAAGTTAAAAACATTTTTTTCTTAAGCTGCATCAGCATAAGAATCACCGGGACTCTTGCTAAAATCCAGTTCCCTGGATTTTACATCTGTGGGCTTCAGTAGCTGAGAGGGGGATGTAGTGAGCCGTGATCAAGGCTGTAGTGAGCTGTGATCATGCCGCTGTGATCATGACACTGTGCTCCAGCCTGGACAACACGTCAGAGTAGGAAGATGAGGAATTTCGTTTTCAGTAGCTCCTCTGGTGACCTTTAGAATAAGGCAAGCCTGGAACTCTCCTGTTGTCTCTTCAGCCTGGCATTCAAGGCTCTTTGACGTCAGCCTGACTTCCTGCTGATCACATTTCTATGCCTCTGCCTCATGAAACTTTTTGGCATTTCATGAAAATTTTATAAATTCATACTAGTGAAAGCTACCGTTCACCATGCACTTCTAGAGTACTACACAGGTGGCCCTCATTGCCAGACCTCTATCAGGTAGATGAGGATACCAGCCCCCACTTACAATGAAGACTCTGAGGGGTGGGGAGTTTGAATAACTCTTCTAAGGCACAGAATCCTCACTCTCGGTCACTTCACAGCACTGTTTCTGTGAGTGTGGCCTTTGTTTTTCTCACAAATATCTTTGTTTATGCAATTTCCTCACAAAACTGTCCATGCCTTCTGCCTGCCATCTCTGCTTGATAATGTCCGGCTCATTTTTTCTGGCCAGCATCACTTCCCTCTGCCTCTTTTGAGGCACTTGCCACATTATGCCTTGTGCTGGAGGTGACCGTGGACACCTTCTCCACTGGCTTTTTAATTTTTTTTAGAGATAGGGTCTTGCTGTGTTGTCCAGGCTGGAATACAATGGCATGATCACGGCTCACTAGAGTCTTGACCTCCCAAGCTCAGGCAATCCTCCTGCCTCAGGCTCCAAATGGCTGGAACTATAGGCAAGCACCACTGCGCCTGGCTAATTTTTGTATTTTTGTAGAGATGGAGTCTTACTTTGTTGCCAAGACTGGTCTTAAACTCCTAGGCTCAAGAGATCTGCCCACCTCAGTCTCCCAAAGTGCTGGGATTATAGGTGTGAGCCACACACTGGACTTGCAGCAGCCTTCTGTCTAGCTTCCACACTCACTCCACACAGCAGCATGAGTGATCATTTTTAAATATCTTTCAGGTCATCTCACTCCCAGTTCATAAACTCCAATGGCTCCTCTCTCCCCCAAGAGCAAAATCCCTTGCTGCGGCCTGCACTGGCTGTCTGGCCTCATCTACTTTGCCCACTTCCGCCCTCCTTGCTCACCCAGCCAAGCACGCTGGCCTCCCTGCCAGTCCTCCAAGATGACACACACACTTCCCTCTTTACAGAAAGGCTCAGGTATCCATGTGACTCTCTCTGATTTCCTTTGAGCCTCTGTTCAGATTTCCCTCTGTCACAGAGGCTTCCCATAACTTCCAGTATAGGAGGGTAGCTCCTTTTTGCCTGCACAAATGGGAAGCCAAGGCCGAGTGGAGGGAGTTTATTATTCAAGGTCACACATCAGCCAGTGGCAGGCAAGACTCAAACCTGGATCTCTCAGCTTCTGATTCAGTCCCTTTGCTGCTGGTGTCTCTGACCAGCAGATCCTAGAATCCATTCTTAATGCATGGATTTGCCCAATTTCCACCAATCACAGGCTGTGTAATCATAGACAGAGAGCTTCACTTCAAAGCCTGCATTTTCTTAAACATAGTGGGAAGGGAGTGGAGGGAGGCAAGAAGCAGAGATGTGCTTGGCCTCCAGAGTCTTCTCTGAATCAAATCATCTTTGAGGAAGGACGGAGCTTCAATGCCTGACATTTCCACCCCCACCACACCCCAGAGCAGATCCAAAATATATGAGGGATATGCAATTTTGTGGGCCTCTTGTGAGAAAAATACAAAAAGTTATCAATAAAAAGGCCAGGCGTGGTGGCTCATGCCGGCAATCCCAGCACTTTGGGAGGCCAAGGCAGGTGGATCACCTGAGGTCAGGAGTTCAAGACCAGCCTGGTCAACGTGGTGAAACCCTGTCTCTACTAAAAATACAAAAATTAGCTAAGTGTGATGGTGGGTGCCTGTAATCCCAGATACTTGGGAGGCTGAGCCAGGAGAATTCCTTGAACCCAGGAGGTGGAGGTTGCAGTGAGCCCAGATCGTGCCATTGCACTCCAGCCTGGGCAACAGAGTGAGACTTCGACTCAAAACATAAAATAAAATAAAATAAAAAAGTAAATAAATAAATAAATAAACATATATAAATATGGATATATATTTAGAAAGCTGGGAAATACCATAAACATCTTAAAATTTTTTAAAAAACAGTATTTTTAGTAATTCGTCCTTCGTGTACCACTGTAATACTTTTTTAATCTACATTTTTACTACTTTTTGATTGCCACTTACTATAATGATTTTGCTATATTATTTGCAATAGAGATCATAGAAAGATGATTCACTCATTCTACTAGCAGGGTTGACTGGAGTTTGCTACTTTGTTATTGAAAGTTGGGGTGCATAAAATTCTTGATTTCTCACTAGATGTCCTTGTTTTTTTTTTGTAGCACTCCTATACATCTGTTTCTAGAAACACAAGAATTCTGATGAATTCTATTTTATACAATTTCCATTTAAAAAGAAGAAAAAGCATAGTACATGTACTTTATAAACCATACTTTATGAAGTATAATCCTGAGAGGGGAGAACTTTCCTTCAACCAGACATGAATGAAATAAACTCATCCCTTTAGAATTGTGTACATGTGATGCTTAGACACTTTCTTGTGGGGGTTGGTTTCTAGGTCCATACATTGCAAACCTTGCTTCTCCACTACCCACAGATCTCCAGCGTTTAGTGTAATTGTTCACTGGCCCCCTGTCTGGTCTGTAGCTCTGTGCCATGACAGCAGGTGAGTCAGCACAGTGGGAGTAGTATTCCTGGAAGTCATTTCTACATCAGCAAGGCTAGAAATAATGTAATTGTACACAGACGGACAACAGAAGATGACTTTACCTAAGGAAACCTTGAGTAAGGGATAGTTTAGTTTCTACTTCATATCGCATGCAAGGTACCATGTGACCTGATGACCCATAGTCAAACCATCCTATGAGGTTACTATGATTCTGATTTCATGAATCATGTTAAGTAACCTATGCAAGGTCACACTGCATGCAATGTGAAGTCAAAACTAAAGTATCCCTTACTCAAGCTTCCCTTAGCTAGAGTGCACAATTGCTCTGGGGTCACTTTCACACCACTTGACAGCCCTTGGGTATGATGGAAGGAAAGTCAGAGTGAAAATAGCATTCTTAGCTAGTTGTCATTAAAATATCTAATTTTTGCAAATATTATGAAGACAAATGGCGTTGAGAACACATTGAAGCTTAAACTTCATTATCTTCTTGTGAATTCACCCCTGCCCCGAAGCAAAAATCTGACCACTCCGCCTACCTGTGTGAAAAGAATTCAGCAAGTTTAGCCAGTGAGTTAAATCAAGGAAGAAGAAACCTCCTTGACCTCACAATAGTTTGTTTTTCTCTCTATAGAATAACCTCAATAAACGTCAGGCAAGGGCTCAGCTGTAGAATGAAACCTTGATGAGTTCAATTGCAAAGGATTACACAGGGTCCTGCTTAAAATATGTTGGCCTTGTGTTTCATTCTGTGTTTAAATTATTCCACCATCGTTTATAATCCTCATGACATTCCTGTAAGGCAAGTAGGTGGCCAGGATTATTTTTATGGTGTTGAAGCTCTGATTCAAACAGGGCCAAAGTCTGGCAAATGAAACGTAATCAGCAAGTTTTATAAGAAAACAAAGTAAACCAAACATTGAAACCTTCACTGTTAAAGATAACTTTATGCTATCTTCTTAGCCTAAATACCATTTGATGTTTTGTATAGTTGGGGTATACAACTTAATAGCAATATTTTCAATGTAGAAATAAAAACTACTTTTAGAAAAGGGAAATTTTGAGAGTAATTACATATTGTCAGCTACTTTCTTAATATATTTCTTTATCTTCTCAAAGGGATTATAGCGTAAAATAGCTTGAAGATGAAAGAGTGTGATTTTCCATTTAAGGGGCAGTCCACTGTTTCTGTTGGCCAAGAGATCCTTGATATATATCTGAAGATAAATAGTTAATAAAGGTGTTTGGATTGCAACATCTGTTGCCATTCTTGGAAGCTGGGACTTAATTGCGGACTGGAGCATCAAATCTTCAGAGAGTTTGTAAGACAGAGATTGATTGGGGTCACCAGGTTACCCAGAAGTAAAATCCCAATCCTTATCTTTAAAATGCAGTGTCCAATTGATTGTCTCTGGATCATTACACACAGCACATAGAGGTAAAGCCAAGGAGAGGAGTGGTCAAACATTATCCTTTTCAAGATATCTAAAAAATAAACCATAGCGGTGCTTTGATTTTGGTGAACAGTACAAAGCGGAGCGCCAGCTAAGGCTTAGAGATAGAGGTAGCAATGTTATGTTAATAAATACATGTCCCAAATTTACATTAAATGAAGAGAAGCACTGGTAATGCCCTGGTTTTCCATCTTAGAGCCTGAACCACAGATGCCAAATCTGCCCAGCCAGGACCACCAAGGAGAAAGCTCAACTTGTAAGTCATAGGGTTCCCCTGCCATCAGCAATCTATAAAGTCAGAAGAATAAGCAAGACGTTTCCATGATTGAGATATGATCAGCATTGACAGCCAGAGATTACTCTTCAGTTGAGTCAGGAGAACCAAGTTCTGATACCACTAAGTCACCACGTGACCTTGAACAAGTCACCTTCCCTCTTGGGCTACCATGGTTCTGTCTTTCAAATCACAGTGTAGACTAAATAATTTTTAATGTTCTTCTCAGAATTTGAACTTGGAAGTCTATTGTCTTTCTTTTAATTGGTAGCCATGCTCTGGATCTTACCTGAATATCTTTCCTGGAACTCTAGCCCTGAATTTAAGAACTTACCCCCTCCCCAAAGACAGAGACTATCAACAGAAAAGGCCTAAGCCTTGGTCATAAGTACCATGGCCGAAAAGGATAAGGGATGTGGTTCTCCAGCTCTGAGTTTACACTGATGGTCAGTAGCTTCTAGAGGAAACCAATTAACAAATCCCTGGCGTCAGCATGAAAGAGCTCAGCAAATCCCAGAGAAATGGTGACATCCACAGAAGATAAAATGCTACTTTGCCCATGGGAATTGTAAGAAAACAGACTTGTAGCTTCCTGGAGAACTTCAGTTTCACCGGATTTTCCTTTTTGACAGATATGTGAACAAAAAACTCAAGCTTAGTGGCTAACTCCCAGGATCTAGAACATCAGGAAAGTTTGTTGTATAAAACCATTCTGCTGGTATCCAGGGCAGGGTTCCCTCCGAAAGGAATGTGTGAGAAAATACCGTGGTAAGTTCAGTACCATATTTTACAAACTTAGAAAAGAAGAGAGACATTGAGGCAGGTCTACTATTTACTCTCTCTCGCTGGGACAGAAAAGGTCAGCACTTAGAAGCTGAGATTTCACTATCAATAAATATGAAAAAGGGCTTCCCTGTAAAAGCCTGCCCACCTCAAGGTACCTTCATTATTCTTTCTTAGTAAATTAGACTATTTTAAATTCATCTATATTTAAAATAGCTTAATTATCAAATATTCATCTATATTTAAAATAGTTTAATTATCAAATCAAGTATTTAGTATCTTGTTACAAGGGTCACGAAAGGCAGTACTCTATATAAAGTAGAAATATAATAGGCTGCTTTGTAATAAAGTTTACTAAACATATTTGTGATATAGTTGAAACGTAGGGTATTATTCCAGCTTTTGAAATTATTGTGTTTTTTCTTAATTTGGAAAATATACATTTGGAATTGTTACATAATTTTGTTATTTGGTCAATGCTCACCCTAGGCTTAACAAATCATTTGGAAGCAGAAGAAAGATGAAATCTATTCATAGTCAAGCTTTTTGCTCCTTTAGACAACCACACATACACACCTGTTCAGATTCCCCACTAACCGTTCAAATTTCTCTGTTCTTCTCTGATCACCTCATGATTTTGTTCCTTTAATTAGCTCCTGCACATTTTCAGAGGTTTAGGAGGGCTAAAGATTGCTTGTTTCCATTTAAAGGCCAGCATGCTTTCTACTGCCTGGTAATCCAGTAATATATTTCTGCTGAGTTCCATTGTATCCCAAGAAAGAGGAGAGTCACACCAAGGAGGCGGCTTGACTTCAGCTTCCCCTTTTCCTTTCTTCCCAGCCAGGATGCTTCTGGCTGGCCCAGAAGTAAGTTCACATATTGTGCCAGGCAGCCAGAGAATGGCTCCTTAGTGCTTGCGCTAATCCTCCTCTTTACTAAATAAGCAAGTCAAGCTTTGGGGGTAGAGATGGGAAGAAAATTATATAATTTGAGTTAATTGGTTTGGGGCTACCCAAAGCCCCAGCTGCATTGAACGGAATTGTTTGGTCTTCAAAACCCAATTAGAGACATTCAGCTGATGTAAAATAGATTTTATTCTTTTTCTCCAAGTCATTGTCAAGAGACTCAGCCTTCATACCACACCAGAAAATATCCGTTAATCACAGGCTTGCCAAATGCGTTCTGAGAACATTTCTGGAAATAGGTACATCTAAAGGCATGGAAGGAATAGAAAGACATGCAACGTAACTAGTTTATTTTACAGGTTCAAGAATTCAACTTCTAGTGATAAGACAGGAACTCCTTTCAACAACCCTTCAAGTACTATGAAATGTGTGTTAGCTAATCAAACTGTATGAACAAATGCTCCAACCTCTATCTTTTTTACCGAGAGATTGTTTGGACAGGTTTGAGAAATTCATGTTTGACCTTCTTAGAGCTGAGACAAAACCACATGTGACTTCTATTTGAATAATCAGTTTGTAAGGAATGGCCATGGTGACATTAGCTTGCGAGCAGCTGCAGTTTGAGTTTCCACTGAGTATTCAGAGTGAGAACTGTTGCATGTTTAAAGTGACTTGAGATGTGCTGGCTTTTTGGTCCAGCAGCTTATTCAAATGGTGCTTGAAATTGTTTTCCTTCAAATCAGTCTTTTCAAAAAGATGATTCCTTTTTGTAAGGTGTGTGCAAGCTAGAAGTAAATTAGAAGCAAGAACTGTAAAGTGCAGAGGTAGTACCTGTGTTTACAGAATGGCTAAGTTGATGCAGTAGTTGCTCAATTGCACTATTTCCTGAGAGAGTACCACGTGCACGGGATGGGAAAGGAAATATAATTCAGACCACGTCCTTATCTTCAAAGCACTTTCAAGCATGCAGGGGTAGGAATGAATGAGGGAATTACAGAAACAAGCATAAAGTTGAGGAAAACAAAGCAGGGGTTCAGATGCACGTTAGGGTAAGAAGAGGTAGAGAGCTAGTTAGGAATTCCGTGAACAAAATGATGTTCATGGCGGTGGCAAGCGCAGACTAGGTCTTAAAAGCTGCTGGAAGTCATTCCAGCAGGCAAAGAAATCACGTACTGTGCTCAAGACCCCTGCTAAACATCATTTTGTTGGGAAGATTATTCTAGAGAACACAAAATGAAGAAGGGGACAAAGAGAGGAAGGTTTCGCGGAGAGTCTGGAAAGTACTGAGCAATGCAGTTGAAATGCAACCAAGGGTATTTGTGAGGAACACCTGGAGATTGAGTTTGAAAGACTAGATCAGGTGCAGATCCCAGGCCTTGAATACTTAAGAGAGAAATGCGTACTTCATTCCAAAGGCAATAGAAAGTCACCTGAGGCTTTGGAGCTTGGAAATGAACGAATGGATCAGAACTCTGCTTTTAGCCAGGGTCCATGCCATCAGTGGGCTGTGTGGGAAAAGGAATAAGAATGAATTCCAAGCCCAAAGTGTGGAGAGCATGCACTACTGCAGGCAAAAATACTTGATCCAGTTGGAGACAAGGCATGCTGCATCCTGCAGTCAGCCAACCAGAGACCTGATTCTGAGATAAACAGGATGGTATCCTGAGAAGTGACTTTTATTCATTTGACAGATATAGTTGAGTGCCTACTCTGTGGTAGGTACTGTCCTGGCACTTGGGGTACAAGTGTATGAAACAGATACGGATCCCTGCCTCGTGAAAGAAGTAATTACCTCTCACGTGGTGCTCTGCGTCCCCTTCAGAGGTGAGGGGCCAGTTTTTAAATAAGAGTTTTACAAGTACAACGCTTTCCCTATAGCTACTAAACTGGTGTATAGATTAGGAAGTGGCAAGACCATGACATGTCTCACGAAGTTAGAGGCCCTGTAGGGAGGTGAGCAAATAATGTACATGCTACACACAGCTAAACCAGCAGCATTAATATACAAGGGGTGACATCAAGTAGATAGGGGCTGCCCCCAAAACCAGAAGATGTCATAGGCCAGCAGCAGGACTAGCCAGGCTAAGAGCAAGTGAGATCAAGAGCCTGAGCTTATATAAAGAAATAAGGGAGGTAACTCGCAACACAGAAAAGGGAAGGCAGAGCCCTGAAATTTGGCATTGTTTGTACGGCAGGAGAAGTACTCTGGCTGCAGACAGCCCTGCCCAGTCCCTGGTGCAAGTGTCCCATGGAGACGCATCCATCGGGGCATCAGGACATGGTGCCTTGATATAAGCATACACCTCCCTATCCGTTCCTGCCCCGAGACTCTGCTTTCCAGGCAGGAAGCTGGTTCCAGTTGGCTTCTTTGGGGAGCTTGCCTACAAGAAAATGATGGGCTGGATATGATTTTGTATGTCTCCCCAAGAAAGGCCAATTACACCCAGCAAATGGATGAATTGGAATGCTCATCTACATATCAGTTACCTGTACGACAGACTCTGTGAACAGGGTCCTCCCGGGAGCTCAGCTCGACAAGGGCTGATCCTGGAACCAGCTGACTTCACCAAACACAGTCAATCTTTATAGGGAACACTATATGCTAGGCCCTGTTGTGAGCACTTCACATGTATTATTTTACCTGCCCCCTACAACCGTCCTGTGAAGTTACTACGATTCTGATTTTATCAATCATGTTAAATAGCCTATGCAAGGTCACGCTTCTAGTAGGTGGCAGAGCTGGGATTCAAGTCCAGGTTCTCCTGACTTGTGGCTACACCATTTGGGTATCCAGCAGGTCTCTCCAGGATTCTTCTGCTGCCTGCTCTCAGCCCTGTGAACATCCAGTCCACATTGGGGTGCATGCGCTTGAGGGTCTTTTGGGTAAATGGCCACTCCATTCTTACTATTACATCACCTTAGCAGAAGCATTTCACTGAAACCAAACACCCTGTACATGCATATGTATCACTTGATTCTTGTTGGAATCCTAAGGAAGGCAGAGTAGAAATCTTCCTATCCATCTGACAGAGAAGGACTCAGATTGGTGAAGGTGAAGCAACTTACTGAGGTTATATGGCTGGCATGAGAGAGGCCTGCCTCTAGAAGTCATGTTCTCCAACTCCCAATCTGGTGCTCTTTCCAATGGCTCTTTAGGAACAGGCTTCTTTCTGATGTCGGCACATATACACTGGCCAGCTAGAGCCTACCAGAGCACAGGGCATGTACCTGATGCTCTGGGTGACTCTGTGACACTAAAATGAATAGCACCAGATCAGCCATTTACCCACCTCTGAGTCTAATCCTGACCTCACAGGACATTCTTAGAAGTGGGGCTATGGAAGTAGACTGGAAAAGCAGGCCACAATAATTATAAAATCTAATACTGTCTTCTTAAGGTTGCCTTGGCCCAGAACTTTCTCTAAGTACATCATGTGTATTGACACATTTAAACCTTAACTGCAACCCTGACCGGCAGGTGCAACCCTTGTTTTCACCTTACAGATAAAGAAACAGGGAGGGCAGGAAGTTTTGGCAGGTTTGCCTAAACTCACACAATCAGTAAGAAGCAGAGCCAGAATCAGACTACAGAGCCCACTCAGAATCGCACAACATAACCACACCACACTGCCACTTAGACAAGTGGTGTCATCCTGCCTGATGCCATATTTTCCTAGGTGGTCTGAACTGAGTGTCCCTTCAGAGGCCCTCAATGGATCCCCATCTTTCCAACTGAGAAGTGAGGGATTGAACTTCATGATCAATAACATCCTCCGCTTCTCCAGTAGATTTATGCTGACTTCCTTCTGTTTGGGCCCACTGGAAATACACCCCTGCTCTGCCAATATTTTTATTCACACCTTTTAATATTATATTCAGGAATAGTTTCAAAATCTAAAAGCCCGAAGGAGGCTGAGCAGAAAGGCCATCTAGAACGCCTCCTACTCCTAAGAAAGTGGTGGAGCGTCTTCAAATACAATCTGCTGAGATTAATCTCATCATTAGAACTTGCCAGAGATGGGGGTGGCCCTGCCTCTGTGGGACCCTAGTTGGAGCCCTTGTAGGAGAAGCTGCTTCTGAATTATCCTCATTAACTCCTCACAGGTGCACAGGCCCCCACCATAATTGGGCTCATGTCAGCCAGGCTCATAGGGGACCCACAGCTGGAGAGCTCAGCCCAGGCTCCCTTTCTTTTTCTTTTCTCCTCCTCCCCCTTTTTTATTTATCTATTTACTGGGTCAAACAATTGAGAAGACTAAATTCTAAACAGGCTTTGTTGTTCCTGTGCCTTCATCCCCTTTAAGTCAAAGAGATGGAATTCAAAAGCAAAGCCACGAGACATCCATCTTCCAGAAAGTTAAACAAGGACAGGCAGTTATAGATGGCAGATAAGACGCATTTGTCAACAGACACTCAACGCCAAAAGGGCACAACTGGAGGACACGCCAGCACCAGAGCCTCAGGCCCAGCGGGATTTTACCTGAGATAAGCCCCCTGCAAAGCAGGCCACCATCTCTGGGGTGATGGCATCAGCAAACCAGCACTGTAGTGCACTTGTTCCTCTTAGGTGGGAGGTCATTTGTACTAGGCCAGCCTCACACACTTCATTTTGATCCTGGCCCATGGCTATGGAGTGAAAATGGGAGATGATACAGACTCTATGAGAAAAAAAAACAAAAAAACAAAAAACAATACCTCTGAGCCAAGCTCATTCACTTAGTCTTTCAACAAAATCTACTGAGCACCTACTCTGTGCCAAATGCTATTCGAGATGAAAAAAGGAGACGGAAATTTGTGCCCTTCAGAACTTATGTATTAGTAGGCAAGTTAGATAATAAATAAATATATACTATCAGGTAGTGACAGGTACTGTAAAGGAAAATGATACACGGTAAGATAGAGAAAAACAAAGGAAGAGGAGGTGATATTTTTGATCAGGTGGTGTGATGGTTAATACTGAGTGTCAATTTGATTGGATTGAAGGATACGAAGTATTGGTCCTGGGAGTGTCTGTGACGATGTTCCCAAAGGGATTAACATTTGGGTCAGGGGGCTAGGGAAGGCAGACCCACCCCTAATCTGGTGGGCACAATCTAATCAGCTTCCAGTGAATATAAAACCGGCAGAAAAACATGAAAAGGAGAGACTGGCCAAGCCTCTCAGCCTACATCTTTCTCCCATGCTGGACACTTCCTGCCCTTGAACATCGGACTCCAAGTTATTCAGTTTTGGGACTTGGACTGGCTCTCCCTGCTCCTCAGCTTGCAGGCAGCCCACTGTGCAACCTTGCGATTGTGTAAGTTGATAATAAACTCTCACGTGTGTGTGTGTGCATATGTATGTGCGTATCCAGAATTAATAGGATATATATATGTCCTGTTAGTTCTGTCCCTCTAGACCTGACTAATACAGATTTTGGTACCAGGAGTGGTTCTAGATATTAAAGATGGAGTCATTTCGTTGGTTTGGGGGTTTCTGGGATTGGCTTCTTAATATGATTAGACCTATAAATGCTAAGGACTCTACTTCTAATAGTATGGAGAACACTGATAGTCCTTGGCATGAACTGTTTAGAGAGTTACACAAAATAAATGCAGTTGACACTCTCGATTCATTGTTCATGAGAGGTAAGGAGTTTAGTGACTCTATACATAATACCTTTGACCATATGTGGAGAACCAAAGGACGTAATGAAGCTGGTCAGTTGCTCCTACGTTCAGTGGACAAAGTGATGGAAGAAATGATGAACTCAAGGATGCTATCTCCTAGCTTCAGAGACAGATACCGAGCCTCAAATCTGCTGAAGATTGCCCTGAGTGAGAGTCTTATCTCCTGTAGAGAAAGAGCTGAAACTGTGGAAAAACAGATACAAGCTCTTATCATGCAAGTCACTAACCTGCAACAAAAGATGCATGCACAGCCTCCTTAGGTGTGTACTGTTAAAGTGAGGGCATTGATTGGAAAAGAATGGAACCCTGAAACTTGGAATGGGGACATGTGGGAGGACCCTGATGAAGCTGGAGACACTGAGTTTGTAAACTCTGATGAACCTTTTTTGCCAGAAGGAACAGCTTCCCCATCCCCAGTACTGGGAACATTCCCTCCCCAACTCAGGCTGCCACCAGCCTTTACACCTTTGTCTGAGGAGATAAACCCCACATTGCCTGAGGCAACAGTGATGACCTTTTTTGAGGCAGTTGCCAGGCAAGATAATGTAGATTCTCCTCAGGAGCCACCCCCAACACCTCTGCCTCTAGACCTATCATTAGACTAAAGTCCCTGTGGGCCTCTAGAGGTGAGGAGGTGATGTTGAGAGTGTGATCCATGAGAAAGTGTGTTATGCTGTAAAAGAAATGTTTGAGTTCTCTAATTTATATAAGCAGAAATCTGGAGAACAGGCATGGGAATGGATATTAAGGGTATGGGATAATGGTGGAAGGAACATAGAATTGGATCAGGCTAAATTTATTAATTCGGGCCTGCTAAGTAGGGACTCTGCATTTAATGTTGCAGCTTGGGGAGTTAAAAATAAAAGGTTCTAATAGTTTATTTGCTTGGTTTGCTGAAATGTGGATTAAAAGATGGTCCACTGTGAGTGAGCTGGAAATGCCTTATCTCCCTTGATTTGATGTAGAGGAAGGGATTCAAAGACTTAGGGACATTGGAATGGTGGTGTGGATTAGCCACTTTATACCTACTCATCCCCACTGGGAGGGTCCAGAAGATATACCCTTGACCAATACCTTGCAAAACAGATTTGTGAGAGCAGCACCTGCATCTTTGAAGAGCCCTGTAATTGCTCTTCTCTGTATGTCAGATCTAATAGTGGGAACTGCAGTCAGTCAACTACAAAATTTAAATACAATGGGAATAATTGGATCCTGAGGGTGCAGGGGCCAAATGGTGGCACTCAACCATCAAAGGCAAGGTGAGCGTAGCTACCATAATGGACAGCGATATACATGCAAAGAAGCAATCAGAATAGTCTGACTCGTGCAGAGCTCTGGCATTGACTAATTAGTCACAGTGTTCCTAGAAGTGAAATTGATAGGAAGCCTACTGCATTCGTACTTACTTCATACAGGCAGAAAACTTCGAGGTCGAATAGACAAAAGACTAATTTGAATTATAAAAACAGAGAATCATGGCCCCTCAATCAATTTCCAGACATGCACCAGTTTACAGACTCAGAACTCCGTGAATGAAGGGGAAGCCAGGTATCCTTGAAGAAGAACCTCCCCACCCCCGGCTACATTACCGACAATTTATGCAGTGGATTTTTCTCCCATCCTTCCCCAAGGATACTTCTGGCCCTTTACCAGGGTAACGGTGCACTGAGGAAAGGGAAATGATCAGACGTTTCAGGGCTGATGCTGATTCCAGAACATCATCATGGTCTTCCAGTTAAAGTAAGGGCTTATGGAGGTCAGGTAATTAACAGAGTTTTAGCTCAGGTCTGACTCACAGAGGGTTCAGTGGGTCCCCAGACTCATCCTGTGGTCATTTCTCCAGTGCCAGATGCCTAATTGGCATAGACACACTTAGCAGCTGACTGAACACTCACATTCGTTCCCTGACTAGTAGGATGAGGACTATTGTGGTGGGAAAGGCCAAATGAAAGCCATTACAGCTGCCTCTACCTAGAAAAATGGTGAATCAAAAACAATACCACATCCCTGGAGGGATGTGGAGATTAGCGTGACCATCAAGGACTTGAAAGACACAGGGGTGGTGATTTCCACCATATCCCTGTTCACCTATCCCAGTTAGCCTGTGCAGAAGGCAGATAGATCTTGGAGAATGAAGTAGATTATTGTAAGCTTAACCAAGTGGTGACTCCAATTGCAGCTGCTGTACCAGATGTGGTTTCATTGCTTTAGCAAATTAACACATCTAGTACCTGCTATACAGCCATTGGCTTGGCAAATGCCTGTTTTCTCCATTCCTGTCCATAAGGCCCACCAGAAGCAATTTATCTTCAGCTGGCAAGGCCAGCAATATACCTTTACTGTCTTACCTTAGAGGTACATCAACTCTCCAGCTTTGTGTCATCATATTTGGAGAGATCTTGATCGCTTTTCACTTCTGCAAGATAGTACACTGGTCCTTAACATTGATGACATTATGCTGATTGGATCCAGTAAGCAAGAAGTAGAAAACACACTGGAGTTATTGGTAAGACATTTGCATGCCAGAGGATGGGAAAGAAATCCGACTAAAATTCAGACAACTTCTACCTCAGTAAAACTTCTGGGGTTCCAGTGGTGTGGAGCCTGTTGAGATATTTCTTCTAAGGCAAAGGATAAGTTACTGCATTTGGCCCTCCTATAATCAAGAGAGAGGCACAATGCCTAGTGAGCCCATGTGGATTTTGGAGGCAACACATTCCTCATTTGGGTGTGTTGCTCCATCCCATTTACTGAGTGACCTGAAAGGCTGCCAGTTTTGAGTGGGGTCCAGAACATGAGAAGGCTCTGCAATAGGCCCAGGCTGTTGTGCAAGCTGCTCTGTCACTTGGGCCATATGACCCTGCAGATCCAATGGTGCTGGAGGTGTCAGTGGCAGAGAGGGATGCTGTTTGGAGCCTTTGGCGGCCCCCATAGGTGAATCACATCAGAGACCTCTAGGATTTTGGAGCAAGGCCCTGCCATCTTCTACAGATAACTACTCTCCTTTTGAGAGACAGCTCTTGGCCTGTTACTGGGCTTTGGTGGAAACTTAACATTTGACTATGGGTCATCAAGTCACCATGTGACCTGAACTGCCTATCATGAACTGGGTGCTGTCTGACCCATCTAGCCACAAAGTGGGTTGTGCGCAGCAGCATTCCATCATCGGATGGACGTGGTATATACATGATCGGGCTCAAGCAGGTCCTGAAGGCACAAGCAAGTTCCATGAGGCAGTGGCTCAAATGCCCATGGTTTCTGCTCCTGCCACCCTGTCTTCTCTTCCTCAGCTTGTACTGATGGCCTCATGGGGATCAGTACATGATCATAGGATCAGTACTATGATCAGTTGACAGAGGAAGAGAAAACTAGGGCCTGGTTCACAGATGGTTCTGTGTGACTTGCAGGCACCACCCAAAAGTGGACAGCTGCAGCACTACAGCCCCTTTCTAGGACATCCCTGAAGGACAGCAGTGAAGGGAAATCTACCCAGTGGGCAGAGGTTCTACAGTACACCTGGTTGTGCACTTTTTAAGGAAGGAGAAATGGCCAGATGTGCAATTATATACTGATTCATGGGCTGTAGCTAATGGTTTGGCTGGATGGTCAGGGACTTGCAAGAAGCATGATTGGAAAATCGGTGATAAAGAAATTTGGGGAAAAGGTGTGTGGATGGACCTCTCTGAGTGGTCAAAACTGTGAAATATTTGTATTCTGCGTGAGTGCTTACCAACGGGTGACCTCAGCAGAGGAGGATTTTAATAATTAAGTGAATAGAATGACCCGTTCTTAGATACCACTCAGTCTCTTTCCCCAGCCACCCCTGTCATCGCTCAATGTGCACATGAACAAAGTGGTCATGGTGGCAGGGATGGAGGCTACACATGGGCTTAGCAATATGGACTTCTAGTCACCAAGGCTAACCTGGCTATGGCAACTGCTGTAGTGCCCAATTTGCCAGCAGTAAAGACCAACAGTGAGCTCTTGATATAGCATCATTTCTCAGGGTGATCAGCCATCTACCTGGTGACAAGTTGATTATATTGGACCTCTTCCATCATGGAAAGGGCAGAGGTTTGTCCTCACTGGACTAGACACTTACTCTGGATATGGGTTTTCCTATCCCTCACACAAGGCTTCTGCCAAGACTACAATTCATGGACTCATGGAATGCCTTATCCATGGTCATGGTATTCCACACAATGTTGTCTCTAACCAAGGCACTCACTTTATGGCTAAGGAAGTGTGGCAGTGGGCTCATGCTCATGGAATTCACTCATCTTACCATGTTCCCCATCATCCTGAAGCAGCTGGATTGATAGAATGGTAGAATGGCCTTTTGAAGCCTCAATTACAATGCCAACTAGGTGACAATACTTTGCAGGACTGGGGCAAAGTTCTCCAGAATGCTGTGTATGCTCTGAATCAGCATCCAATATATGACACTGTTTCTCCCATAGCCAGGATTCATGGGTCCAGGAATCAAGGGGTGAAAGTGGCACCACTCACCATCACCCCTTGTGATTCACTAGCAAAATTTTTGCTTCCTGTTCCCACGACATTACATTTTGCTGGCCTAGAGGGCTTAGTTCCAGAGGGAGGAACGTTGCCATCAGGAGACAACAATGATTCCATTAAACTGGAATTTAAGATTGCCACCTGGACACTTTGGGCTCCTCCTACCTTTAAGTCAACAGGCTAAGAAGGGAGTTACAGTGTTGGCTGAGGTGACTGACCCAGACTATCAAGATGAAATCAGTCTACTACTCCACAATGGAGGTAAGGAAGAATATGCATGGAATGCAGGAGATCCATTAAGGCATCTCTTAGTATTACCATGTCTTGTGATTAAGGTCAATGGGAAACTACAACAGCCCAATCCAGGCAGGACTACAAATGGCCCAGACCTCTCAGGAATATAGGTTTGGGCTACCCCACCAGGGAAAAAATAACCACAACCTGCTTAGGTGCTCGCTGAAGGCAAAGGGAATACAGAATGGGTAGTAGAGGAAGGTAGTCAATGCCAGCTATGACCACGTGTCAGCTGCAGAAACGGGGACTCTAATTGTCGTATTTCCTCCTCCCTTCTTTTGCTAAAAACATGTTTGTGCATATATACACTTATGCTAAGAAAATATCTTTATTTTATTTCCTTTTCCTTTATCATGTAACACAAGGTTTATTGACTTCATATCAGCATTTAAGTATTCTTAACTTTATGTGACAGTATTTGGGTCGGGGACTGGTGCATTTCTGGTTGTACAAATGATAGTTGTATTATGTTAGGCATAATTATGGCCTTATTATTGTCTTTATTTGAAGATTATGTATGATCTCATGAGATGTGTATGGGTTTAAGTGATGGTTAATGCTGAGTGTCAATTTGATTGGATTGAAGGATACAAAATATTGATCCTGGGTGCCTCTGTGAGAATGTTGCCAAAAGAGAATAAGGTTTGAGTCAGTGGGATGGGGAAGGCAGATTCACCCTTAATCTAGTGGACAAAATCTAATCAGTTTCCAGCAAATATAAAGCAGGCATAAAAAACAAAAACAAAACATGAAAAGGAGAGACTGGTTTAGGCTCCCAGCCTACCTCTTTCTCCCATGCTGGATGCTTCCTGCCCTCAAACATCAGACTCCAGGTTCTTCAGTTTTAGGACTTGGACTATCTCTCCTCGCTCCTCAGCTTGCAGCAGCCTATTTGGGACCTTGTGATCATGTAAGTTAAAACTTAATAAACTCCCCTTTAGGTACATATATCCTGTTAGTTCTGTTCCTCTAGAGAACCCTGACTAATCCAGGTAGTCAGGGAGGTGACATTTGAATACAAAGCACAAGTCATGTTAGTATCCAGGCAGAGGGAACAGCAGATGCAAAGCTCAGAGGCAGGAGCATGCTTGGCATGCTTGAAGACCAGGAAGAGGGCTCCTGTGGCTGGCTTAAATGAGGGAGGGAGAATTTAGGAGATGACAACCCCAGACTTTTAGCTCTCAGAGCTAGTCATTAGGAAAAAGTGGGAGCAAAGCATCCAGTACTCTCATCCTGAGAGGCTGCTTGGAGGAGCTGCTATTGCTGAAATCTTGAGCTTTTTGAATAAAGAGCACTGTGTTTTTTTAGAAAGGTGCAAACTATGACTCATTCAACTGTGTAGTTAGTGACCTGCTTTTCATGAGCTCCCAGGAGACCCTCTGCACCCAAACCAAGTTAGTTCTGCTCTCCAGAGATTGTTTGATTTGAGTTATGTGAGAGAATTATTTTTCCTTCCTGTGAACTTACAGGGAAGAAATGTCTCAGCAGAAGTATAGTGGCAAAGGCTTAACAACTGGATCTCTGGGGGAACATATAGAGAGGTACATAGACAGACAGACATAAGTTTATTGTAAACTTTACTAACATAGAGAATGTGTACAGCACAATTTAAAAATAATAACACACAATACTTGTATTGGTCAGGGTTCTCCAGAGAAACAATAGGGAGATTTAGATATACAAGATGGGATTCATTGTAGGAATTGCCGCACACTCAGTTATGGGCCAAGAAGTCCCATGATATGCCGTCTGCAAGCTGCAGAACCAAGAAAGCCAATGGTGTGGTTCAGTCTGACTCTGAAGGGTTGAGAATCAGGATGCAACTCCCAGTCTTGAGTGCCAAGGTTGGGAGGTAGGGAGTGGAAATGGAGGGTGCAAGGGTGCTAATGTAAGTCCTGGCATCTGAAGTCCTGAGAACCAGGAGCTCTGATGTCTAAGGGCAGGAGAAGATAATGTTTCAACTCAAGAAGATACAGAGAATTCGTTCTTCCTCTCTGTCTTTGTTTTTTTTTGAGGAGAGTTCTCGGTGGATTGAGTGCTGTCTACCACACTGGTGAAGGTGAATCTTTTTTACTCAATCTAAGAATTTATATGTTCATCTCTTCCAGACACACCCTCACAGACACACCCAGAAAAAATGTTTTGCCAGCTATCTGGCTGTCCCTACATCTAGTCACTTTGACACATAAAATTACCCATCACAATACCAATTACTGTAAATTTTATACAGCCAAGTGAGACTCAGAAAGGGATTTTATTGATTGCTGCCGAAGCTTCGAATATGCAGCCAATCTATGGGAGCAGCTGACAAACAGGTAGAGCTCTTTCATGAACGTTGGTTAATATTTTCATTTAAGTTAGAAAAACAGAAGTGAAACAATAAAGACACGCAGAATTTTACTCTTTCATCAATGATATGCAGCTTCTTCACTGGATTAATAGTTTTTGAGTACTAGAAGAATACTTCCTCAACTTTTTGTGCTATTTACAATGTAATGGCGTAGATGAAACACACTGTTAAATTTAATCTGCATGATTGATATTTTTCCATCATGTTCTTAAGTCAAGATACCAGCAAAACAGCGAATCTCCCTCAGATTTCTAGCACTTGCCCATTTCCTTAGTGTAAATACTCATGCTACCACTGATGTCACATGACCAACACGACATCACTGAATGATGTTGAGAAGAGACGGACACCATTCTGCAGTATCTCCGTCTGCCATACAAACACCATAGCTGCTAATAACCTCAAGAGTATGTGTAATGGTAGAATATAGTAAGATAATCCGGAAGCAATGAGTTTTGAGTATTTGTTTCCTTTTCATTTTTTAATTAATTAATTAATTTACTTACCTACTTTGAGAGACGGGGTCTTGCTATATTGTCCGAACTCCTAGGCTCAAATGATCTTCATGCCTCGGGCTACAGAGTTCATGGGGACGACGGGCATGCCTTTGTTTTCTTTTTAAAAATATAATTTATTTAATTATAAATTCAAAAAATGTGATTTTAACAATTGTTGCATTTAACAACCAGCTCACAATATTTCTAAAAATTAAACAGTTGACTCTCCTGAGCTGGTTGTAAATGAGCTCCAGCACTCCCCTGCATCTTAGTGGTGTCCCATCCTGTCTTCATGGCTGGTTTTGGAGTTTCAAGCTCTTTGCCTGTCTTTCATCCTTTCTACAGGCAGTGGTGTAAAATACACAATCATTGTCTAAAGCTCTGGGAAGGATCCAAAACAGTACTTCATCTAGATACCAGAGCATTACAGAAGACTTAGCAATGTAGCACAGACACATGAATACTTAAATTCTGACCTATTGCTATTGTAACAGATAATACACATAGCACATCAATGCTGCTGGAACAGACTGAAAAGGTCACTTTAGTTCAGCATCTCACCCTTCTTAACAAATGTCCTCCTTCTGGAACCCCATCATACAATCTGTTATCAATCTATAAAGAATAATTTTTTTTAATGGCCAGTTATGGTGACTCATGCCTGTAATCCCAGCACCTGGAGAGGCTGAGGTGGGAGGACTGCTTGAGGCCAGGAGTTCATGACCAGCCTAGGCAACATAGCAAGATCCTATCTCTTAAAAAAATGTTTAAAACATTAAAAATTTTATGAAGAATAATAAAAATAAAACAGCACCATGGTATTTTGACAAATAATTAGTAAACCATGCACTCTCTCCTCTATTTGACAGGGATTCCACTCTCTGTGTATTATCCTCCAAATGATCATGCTATTGGTATGATCATTTGGAGAATAATACACAGAAAAGCTAGTAAAACTATATGTGGACTCTGTCTCACCTTAAACACTTAACTTATAGAAATATACTAATATACTAGCCGTACACATAATAAGACCTACATATGGCCCGGCACGGTAGCTCACGCCTGTAATCCCAGCACTTTGGGAGGCCAAGGTAGGTGGATCACCTGAGGTCAGGAGTTCGAGACCAGCCTGACAAACATGGTAAAACCCCATCTCTACTAAAAATATAAAAATTAGCTGGGTGTGGTGGCAGGTGCCTGTAATGCCAGCTGCTCAGGAGGCTGAGGCAGGAGAATCGCTTGAACCCAGGAGACGGAGGTTGCGGTGAACAAGATTGTACCACTGCTTTAGCCTGGGTGACACAGTGAGGCTCCATCTCAAAAATAAATTTATATATATGTTTTTCAATCTCCCTTCCACAAAACTGCTATGCCATGTCTCACCGCTATGGTTTTGCTGAGGCTGTTCCTTCCTCCTGCAGATCTCTTCCTTTGTTGCTACCTGTCAAATCAAGGTCCACATCCAGCAAAATCGTTCCTGCTCTCAGAAGGCACAAGCTGCTCTTCACCGCTATGGCCCTCCAACCTCTAGCACTCTCATGGAACACTGCTACTTTCTGCCAGGAATTATCATTATTCATGAGCTCCTAGAAGACAGGGATCATCCTGTCTTATCTTTCAACCTCGCACAGTGAGATCGATGACACGGTCATCCTGGCCGCAGGGAAGACATACTAGTGATGTGTTACTTGGATGCAGCTGTGACTCAGATGATGTGCCAAGCTTCGCCATCAACATACAGCAAGCACACCAGCTTCTCCCCCTGCATTCTCAGCAGAGGTCAACTTCAAAGTATCACTAAAAGGAAACTTCAATCACCTGAAGTTTCTAAAAGATGAGTAAGTCATGTTCAGACCACAGTTGCTCCCCAAAGGGACAGACTTCACTGCCTGAACTTGTACCTTAGCCTTAAACCCTTGGCTTTACAGAAATATACTAGCTGTACACATAATAAGATCTATATATGGGTGGGCATAGTGGCTCATGCCTGTAATTCCAGCACTTTGGAAGGCCAAGATGGGTGGATCACCTGAGGTCAGGAGTTCAAGACCAGCCTGTCTGCATAATGATATGTCCGGTATCCCTGCCAATGTACACAGGATGAGAAACTGAAGCTCTTGTTGATGAGAACCAGCAACAGCAGTAATGATCTTCCCAGAGTTCTTGCCCCGGTCGGCATGAGGCAGCCACAAAGGGGAGTCCAGCATCATAAACTCTGCAGGAAGATGTCCTGACTCCATCGTTTGCCAGCTGTGTGACCTGGGGCAAGTTACTTAACTTCTCCACCAGCTTCTGCAACTGTAAAGTGAGAATCATAAGCACATCACTCTCATAAGGTTATTGTGAAGATTTAATAAGTTAATATATGAAAAGTGCTTAGAACAGTGCCTGGGATAAATATTCAATGAATGGTAGTTATTATTTATATTAATAATGACAACAAATATTATTAGAAGAAAAACATTTCTAGTGGCCTCTTCTGTTGCAGGACGAGAAGAGGGGAGAGGACAGCAGGGAGGATTGGGGATGTGAGAATATGGTTTCTAGGCCTGACTCTATTGTTATTTAAATCTGTGACCAGAAGCCCAATTATGTCCCCTCTCTGAACCTCAATTTCTTCATCTGTGATATGAGGTCGTTGGATTAGAGTTTCCTAAACTGAGCTAAGCATCAAAATATTTTGGGAAGGTTTTTAAAAAAATCTAGGTTCTCAGGCCCCACTCCTGGTTTACTGAATTGGGCTCTGAGACTGTGGAGCCCAGGAAGAGTATTTGTTTTTAAGCTTCTAAGGTGAGTCAAATGCAACTAGTTAGTGCTTAGGGGCCATTGGATTCAACCAAAAGCTCCAGGCTCAGGTTTTATTTTTTTACTTACTGTTTTCTCTGCCTGGAAAGCTCTTCCCCTCAATGTTTCTTTGACTCAGCCTCTCATTCACACTACTGCACAAATGTCACCTTCTCAGAGAAAACCCTCCTGATCATCCCATGAAACATGCTCCCCTTCAGCCCCTCTCCAACCTCTTAATGTGATTCATTCTTCCCTGTAGCACTTCTTACCATGTGTCTTGGTTGGCTGGTTGTTCTTCTTGCTCTCTAGAATGTAAACTCCATGAGGGCAGGGATTGAGTTTTGTCCACTGCTGGATCCTAGCACCTCTGGTATAGTGCCTGGTTGATAAGGGGTACTCAATAATTCAGTTTTGAACTAACTAATGAATAGCTGAATGGATTGGATGAATGAATAAGTGTGTATCCACTCTGCCTCTGCCTGTAGGTCAGAATGTGGAGCTAGCAGACGGCAGCAGCAGGGAGGTGAAGGCAAGCAGACAGCATGCTCAGTGGAGGAACTCAGGGAGAGTCTTTCCTCCTGGAAGACATTCTAGAGTACAACTCAAAGCCTCTCACTGTGGCTCAGCCTCTGGGACCCTTGAAATTCTCCAGGATTGTGAACTATGCTTCTTGCTAGCTATTCCTGAGGCGATTCTCCCAGGGAGAGATTTTTAAATCTAGCTGTCTGCCTCAGAGCTATGTTTTGGGGTTTCCTAGCACTCACATTTTCCAGGTGCTTATTTTTAGGGAGGATGATGACAAACTTTTCAGCAGTAACTTTATAGAGGGGTGGGGAAGCTTTCCTGATCTCCATTATAGAACAATATAGACCAAGAGACATGATGTCATTTAAAAAGGTGTTTTAAAAGGGTGTTTGAGCTGGAAAATGTTTCCAAAAGTATTTTAGGGGGTTCATAAATGATTAATAAAATTTATAGATGTGGGTTATTATCTTAAAAATAGAGTATATATGAAATACTTTTGAAGGTAAGATTTTTATTGGCTAACATTATATTTCCAGATTTCTAGGGCTTGAAAAGATAAATATGCTGGTCAGAGTCCATCAGCTTTAAAAGAAAAAGTCCATTTTCCCATCACATCTTGTTTGCACAATTGGGATGTGAAACCTAGACACATAGATTCTGGGGCATTTAAATCATCTGTTCAATTGTTGGCACACAGCGATCAGCTTAAATATCGTATCAGCATCTGTAACTTTGACTGACTTGCCAAACATCAAAACTCTCTTTTTGCCCTCTGAATAGTATTTTTTCAAAAATTCGGGGAAAACAAATAAGTCAGATAATTTATGAAGCTAAAGAGCAAACATTTCCAATATTAATGAATATTTTCTCAAGATTTAGTTGCACTGATTAAATTTGGGCAACATTAAGTAGATGAAATCTTTCAACAGAACAAATCAGCCTTTTTTATATGTTAATGTGCATGTGATTTTCCTATAGGAAAAAATCAGACGTAACATTTTCCAAAAGTATCTGATCAGGAAACTCTGTATACCCAGATTGCCATTTTTCCTCTTGTGGAGCTAGCATTCCTCAGAACACAGTTAGGAAACGCTAGCTAGAGGAGGACTAGTGGACTGGCTTGAATTTTTAGAAAATACAGTTTGTTGTTTGTTTGTTCGTTGAGGACATTAGAAGACAAGTGTTATAGGAATTGCCCAGTGATTTTTCTAAATTCAAGATATAATTCTTCCCCTCTGTAAGCATATGAGAAATGAAAGAGATGGCACAGGTATGTTCTTGGTACGGATGGCTGGTTTAACAAAAGTACCTATGGGTCAAAATCTACTTTTGGCCATGATGGAGTAAACTGGTGTTGGCTGTGCCTTCCACCAGAAGCAATGATTAAACAGGACAAAATATCTGAAGCAATTATTTTCAAATATTGAATCATGGACAGCAGAAATACGATCCTTGAAAGAAGGGAAGCCCATGAAGTGAGCCCTGTATGCCATCTGGCTTTCTGCCTGTGGACAGTTACCAGATCACAGCGCAAGGAGGGGGTGCACAAGCAGAGGATGGTGAGGAGGCAGAGATTGGAGCTTGGGAGTGCAGGAGCGGTGGAATCCGCAGGACAAGGTACCAGAGAAGAAGTATCTGTGCAAGAAGGTTGCCAGAAGTTTATATCAGGCAGTCCTCAAGGGTTCTTGGCTGAGAACAGTACTGTACGTGCATAGGGTATAACTCCACTAGGCCTATTAGAGAACAGATTCAATGCGGATGAAATCTGAATAGAAACACCAGAAGTCCTGAGGGTTGGGAAACTTCAGAATTCCAGGCAGGCAGAGGGGAGACACTTTGGTGAGCACCTCACACATTCATATGAGACTCCACAAATTCCGTACCTTAGGAAAAAGGACTGTGCCATAGAATAAGAAATAGACCCATGCTAAAAAAAAAAACAAAACATTAACACAGCTTCCACAAGATCGAGGTAACCATCAGTAATTTAACTGCCTAGTTAGCAACTGTACTGGTGCCCACGTTTATTCAATAACATGGAATAAAAAGTGTAAAGATTGGACAGAAAGAAGTAAAGCTTTCTGTATTTGCAGATAATGTGAATATATATACATATATTAAATCCCGATGATATATAAAGCCACCGTTAGAACTAAGTAGGGAATTTAGCAACATAACAAGCTACAAGGTTAAACATACATATGTCAATTCTAGTTTTATATGATAACTGCAAACAATTAGAAAATAAAATTTCAAAGCACTGTTTGCAATGGCATCAAAATACATAAAACATTTAGAAGTAAGCTAGACAAAAGATGTGCAAGATCTCTACGTTAAAAATTATACACTATTGGCCGGACGTGGTGGCTCACGCCCGTAATCCCAGCACTTTGGGAGGCTGAGGTGGGCAGATCATGAGGTCAAAAGATCGAAACCATCCTGGCCGACATGGTGAAACCCCGTATCTACTAAAATTACAAAAATTAGCTGGGCATGATGATGCGCACCTGTAGTGCCAGCTACTAAGGAGGCTGAGGCAGGAGAATCACTTGAATCTGGGAGGCAGAGATTGTAGTGAGCCAAGATTGCAGCATTGCACTCCAACCTGGTGACAGAGCAAGATTTCATGTCAAATAAAGAATATATATATATATATATATATATATATGCAATATTGCTGAGAAAAATAAGGGAAAACAAATAAATAGAAAGCAATAGAATATTCATTCATTAAAATGTTCAGTATTGTTAAGGTGTTAAATTTTTCTCTTCCCAAATTAATTGACAGAGTAAACACAACAAATCAAAATCTTAACAAGCTTTTTGTAGAAATTGAAAAGTTGATTCTAAAATTTATGTAACAATGCAAAGGATCTAGCATGGCCAAAATAATCTCCAAAGAAGAGCAAGATTCAAGGACCCCCACTATCTGATTTCAAGACATTAAAAAATACACAAAAAATCATAGCAATGTGATATTGGCATGAAGACAGACCAAAAAGAAAAAAAAAATAGAATAGAGAGTTCAGAAGTAGAACCACACAGATACAATCAACTGATTTATGGTGAAGGCATCGGAGCAGTTAAAGAGGGGAAAGGAAAGCCTATCAAATGATTCTAGAAGTACTGGATAAACATTTGGAGAAAAATGAGCCTCAATCTTTGCCTCATACCATACATATAAAGTTAATTGAGATGAATTATAAATTTAATCACAAAATCTAAAATTAGAGCTGCTAAAAGAAAACACAGAAGAATGTCTTTACAGCCTTGGGATAGCGCAAAGATTATAGATTTTTTCTGTTTCCCAAAGATGAGATGCAGAAAACACTATAAAATAAAAATTTGAAAACTAAGACTTCATCAAAATGATAAGCTTTTGCTCATCAAAAATACCCTTTAGGAAAACGAAAATGAAAACCACAGGCCAAGAGAAAATGTTTGCAATGCCTATTAGAAGAGATCTTATATAGAAAATATAAAGAATATTGGAAAATTAATAATAACATAAACTAATAAAAATGGACAAAAGATTTTAACAAAATTTCATGAAAGAAGATATGGAAATGGTAATAGCATATAAGAAAAGAGTTCAACGTCAATAGTCATCAGAGAAATGCAAGTTAAAACCACAATGAGATGACTACTAAATACCCATCAGAACAGCTACATTTAAAAAGACTGACAACATCAAGTCTGTAAGGAGGTGGAACTGCTGAAACTTACCACATTGCTGTTGGAAGTGTAAGGTGGTAGAACCACTTTAAAAAACTGTTTAGCAGTTTCTTACTTTCTTACAAAGTTAAAAATACATTTAATCTATAAGTCAGCAATTTCACTTCTAGATAATTACCCAAGAGAAATAAAAACATATGCCCACAAAAGTCTTATCCAAGACTGTTTATAGCAGCTCTATTCATAATAGTCCAAAACTGGAAACAACCCAGATGTTCAACAGCCTAAGAGTGGAGATGTGTGGTGTAGTCATACAATGAAATGCTACTTATAAATAAAAGAGAATGAACTACTAATACACTCAATGAACATCATGGGTGAATCTCAAAAAGTAATATTTTTAGTGAAAAGTGCCAGATACAAAACTATCCATACTGTATGATACCATTTATATGAAATTCAAGAACAGGCAAAACGAATCCATAATAATAAAAATCAAAACAGTGATAGCCTGGGGAGGGTAGTCTTGACTGGATGGAGGCAGCAGACTTCCAATGTGACGGGAATATTGTATCTCTTTATTCTTGTGTGGATTAATGGGATGTGATACATCCCATTGTACTCTTAAGATCTGTGCATCTCATTGTATGCACATTTTACCTGAAAAAAGTAGCAGGAGTAGTAATGGAGAAGGAGAGCATGAGGTGGTAAAGAAACAAAATTAAATTATCCTTTACTTGCAGTTGTACATACGCAACCACTACCACCGTGCGTGTGTGCACACACACACACACACACACAGAAAGAGGCAACGTAAGTATGTATAAGTGCACTCATTGTGAATGGGGCCAGTGTCGCAAAGAGCATCACATGCTTTAGGTCCATTTGAACAACTATCTTCAAATCTCATTATGAAAATAGTCTTTCCTCTGCTCATTTTCCATCTTTCTTGGGCTTTATTACTGAAATACCAACGCATGTTTAAAAAGAGAGGAAACAAAAACACTAATTTTGAATTTCACACTTCTCAGAATCCAAGACAAATTATTCCTTGTTGTTGACATTTTTAGATTTCATTTCCTGCCACAATTCTCTTCGGCAAAGGAAACAGAAAAGAAAGACTCTCCACTGCTCCCTAGCTTCCCAACCTGGTCATTTGATTTGAATCTGGAGTTTGATAGCAGAAAAATATATTTTTCAAGAATTAAAAATAGCTACCGTTTAAAATATAAGATAGCTGCTTAACTGACCTGGTAGCACCTTCCCATTAAGATCAACCAAGTGATATTCTCAACAATTGCACCTCGTTTAATGACTGAAGTGTACTGGTCACATTAAAATGTAACCACATGGAAATGAATGTCCGCCTTTTCACATCTCTGTCCTTGGTTCCCATAGAAGAGGGCTAATTACCTTTTTAATAGCCCTAATTGATGGGCTTACAGATCCTACCTTTCAGTCCCACTTGTGTGCTGGTGAGTGTGGGGGTGGGGCGGCACTCCATCTCTCCTGACCCCTTCGCTTCAGCTCTTCCTTATTGGAAAGGAGGTTTGCTGACTCGTGAAAGGCCCCTGCCTTGTGTTTCTCTGTTTGCAAGACTACCTGCCGCCCATTGTGGGCTGACCAGGAAGCCTTCGCTTTGTCTTGGCCAATTGACACAGCTGCACACTTGGTAAATAGACTCAGATGTTGAGCTTTTGTTTGAAGGATCTTTTCAGATTAATGCAGAGAGAATTAGTTTTAAAACTTAAGCCGGAGCCAGGATGAGTAGAATGGAGCTGTGAGCCATTGAATTCACATTCACAAAATGAGGCCAACTGTCTTACAAGGGTATTTATCCTCTGTTCCTTTTGGAGGTAACATTGAGGGGAGAGGGTCCTGCTCTCCCTGGCCTCAGGGTCTTTACTCAGGCCATTGTGGGGAGAAGATCTGAACAGCAATTACACTCTCCAGCTTCATTCTCCAAAGCGGGATATAGTCCTGCCCTTAGTAAGAAGATGCAATTACTGCAAAATGTTTGTCAACAATTGATTTGAGTTTTCTTATTTCTAGATGTCAAGAGATTCTGATAAACGAAGTAAGAGGATCCATGGCCTCTAGAAAAGACCATGTTAGCAGATTTGCAGACACAGTGCTGATCACCATCTCAGACTCTTAGTCTTCATCATTTATACCACTCAACCTACCCCTCACCAACATACTCATTCAGAACCATTCCCTGTTGAGACGACAGGAGCAGTCAGCTCTCAATGAATGGCTGGTCGCCTGAAGGTGGGGCCATACCTTAAAGTTCTTCTGTACCTACCATTTCACTTAACACAGGTTGGAATTTTAGTCACGGTTTTGTGATTAGAAACTAGAGGACTTTAATCTTCTCTGAGACTTGCAGACTCCATTTTCTCAAGCTATAAATTAAGGACAATTTTTCTTCTTTGCTAACGGTTCCATGTACTTCGGAGGCAGTTTGATATTGTGGAAAGACATTTGACTTTGACTCAGACAGATCTGAGTTCAAATCCTACCCCTACCACTTACTAGCTGTGTGATCTTAGACAAGGCCCTTATCCAAGCATAGATCTCCTCAGATCTACAGGCTCGCTGTGGGCTATGGCTCCCCAGTAATAAAATAAGAATTGGACTATATGGCCTTAAGGACCCTTCCTGAGCCAAACATCGTGCTCCTGATTCCTCCGCAGCTTCCTGCAAGGAAGGATGTGAAAGCAGAAAACGTGGGTTTTGAACCAGCTCCAACTATGAGGAAAAACACTGACAGCTGGGCTGCATTGTGGAAAGCTAAGTCAACTCATGGGCGAGGTCAGATTTCAGGTTTTGATCAGCATGCCTCTAGACTATAAGAAATTAACACTGGAAAACAGGTCTCTGCTGTGGGAGATAATTAGAGACGATAGGGTTGATTGAATTTTAAATAATAAGATATACCTTCAAACTGTAGCCTGGTGTCACTTTCTTTTATGATATAGAAAAGAGAAACTTCTCACTCTGATAACAGACTCCTCCATGGGAAGAACACTGGAGTGAGAATCAGAAGAAATGGGCTGGGTGCGGTGGCCCAGGCCTGTAATCCCAGCACTTTGGGAGGCTGAGGAGGGCGGATAACCTGAGGTCACAAGTTCAAGACCAGTCTGGCCAAAATTGTGAAACCCCACCTCTACTAAAAATACACAATTAGCTGGGTATGGTGGCACATGCTTGTAATCCTAGCTATTTGGGAGGCTGAGGGTAAAAATTGCTTGAAGCCAAGAGGCAGAGGTTGCAGTGAGCCGAGATCGCGCCACCACACTCCAACCTGGGAGACACAATGAAACTCCATCTCAAAAACAAAACAAAACAAAACAGAAACAAGAAATGCACACATCAGACTTGCACAAATGACCCACCCTCTCCGAGCCTCAGTTTGTTCCTCTGTAATAGGAGATGGAATCTCTCCCCAAGGGCTCTTCTCCTCCCGTGAAGAGAAGGATGCTACAAAGACAGAGGTTTGCTGCTGCTGCATTTCCTGCCTGTCCGGATCCTCGCTATCGAGTGTTCATATTCCTTGAATAAGCCATGTCTACCCACAGGGATACTGAACATAGCTCACCTTGGAAATGCTGGGACTTCCCAGTATGCTCACATTGGAAGTGTCAGCATCGGGAAGTTTGCCATGAAATGCACGTAAAGAAGGAAGGCGATTGGGAATAGCGTTTGAGACTACTGAAGCAGGTGCACTGAAGACAAGCATGCTGTAAGGATGCACCAGGAGATGCGAAGGGAGCCTTGATAACCGCATGTGCCGCCTGCCTTGCTTTTGTTGTCAGGTTTAAAGACCGCAGAGAAGGGGCCCCAGGCTGAGAGGCAGGAGGTCTGGGTGCTGATTCCGCCTCTCCCCTGCGTTGGGGCCTCAGTCTCTTCATCTGTAAAGAGAAGGGGCCATCTCTCTCCAACATGCCAAATTGTTCCAGAAATCACCTTAATGTTTTTCCTCCTCATCCAGGGCTCTTGAGACTGATTTCCAAACCAGCGAATTATAAAATCAGAGTCTCTGAGGAGCTATCCTTGGTTTTGAGGCTTTGGGCCTTAAAGCTGAGTTTGTAAATCTTACTCAGGTGGCCAGGCCTGATTCCTGCTTGGCTCAAGCTGCCTAGAGGTAGGCAAAGGCAGCTGTGGTAGGAGACCAGGAATAATGACAGGGTAAGGCTGGGCTGGTGTTTCCTCTGCTCGTGGGAAGCCTTCAGAGAGGGGCTGGAATGTGAGCGGGTCTTCAAGGGGCCGTGGGTAAAGGCTTGGTGGACGAGCATTCTAGGCAAAGGGCATGCCAGGTCATGGCGTTGCGCACTTCAGACTGTTTCATAGATTCCCAGCTACAAAAGAACAGTCCCCAAAGCGTACAGTGGTTTAAACCCATAGACATTTACGTCATGCTCATTCACGGGGAAGGGTGAGACAGCAGTTCTTCATTCATGATTTACATTTTTGAGTTGACCGCAGCTCCGCTGCTTTCAGCGTTTGCCCCCAGGTCATCTGTGCTCCCTCCCGGCCACCAGAGAGAGCAGAGCGTGGAAATGGCCTATGTCACTGCTCCCTTGGCCCAAACACCATTAGCTGGAAGTCTATCACACAGCCACATCTAACTGGAAAGGGGGCTAGAAAGTATAATCTACTTGTGTACCCAGGAAGCCCGCGACAGTGGGGATTCTAGGGAAGTTCCAGCTACCTCTGCCAGTCAGGACCATTTTTTCAGGCCGGGCTCCTTCTGAATAGAAAAGCAGCCAGAGGCCCCGGCAGGCAAGTGAGGGAAGAAGGGAGCTGCGGTCAGACCTGCAGTGCACTCAAGCCAGCCTCGCTTTTTGGGTAAAGCCAGTTTCACCCCAGTGGATACAGAGGCCTGGAACCCTTGGGTGAGGAGGACCTCCACATTTCTGCCTGTTTGTGAGAAGGTGACAGAGAAGATTTGAGAAGACTGAATTTTCACAAGCAAACCATCAGGCCTCCCAAGGGTGTAATTTGGAAATCCCCTGGCTTTCCCTGCCCTCAGCCCTTGGTCTCTCCTCCTACCCAGTTTTTCAGTCCCTTTCTCTGGCCGGGACTATCACGTTGCCTGACACCTTGGCTCCGTGCCCCGCTTGTGGGCCACTTTGGGCCAGAGCTACTGGTGGGAGCTGATTCAGGAGCCTGGCCCAGCCCTGTGGCTTTGATGGGATTTCATCATCCCGCCTGCGCTCCTTGGCCAGGCGCCTGGGGAGCTGCACAGCCTTGCCCTGGGCTATCTGCTTTCAGTGGGAGAGGCCCTTCTCTCTGAATAGAAGAAGACCGGGAGGTGAGGAGGTGAGACTTGGGCTCTCTCGTCTCTGCAGCCAAGCGCTGAGCCCACGCCAAAGCCATCTGCCTTCACCCAACTTTCCCAAGGAGCAGACAAGATAAAGGACATACAGAATGAACACTGAACAACTTGTTAATGATTTTATTGCAGGTTAAATCAAATGTCTCCAGTAAAACTACAGGAGACCTTCTTTAACCTTACCCTGCTGTAAATATGTATTAACTCAATTACTATCAGCAATTAAGGCCTAGTTTGGGAACAGTGGCCTGAGACAAAAAAGACATTATCATCCTGGGAAATGAATCCAGAATAAAAGGACTTTATTCCACCTTAGCTAATGAGCAGCTGTATAGGGATGGAAATGAAGGCCTTTGCCTCGGAATTGCTTTTGACCGTTCATACGGGGAGAGGAGAAAAGGTTCGCCTTTACGTAAAGCTCTTGGAAGCACATTAGGGACATTGTTACAATGCAAATGAGGAAGACCGTTGTGTTTGGGTGGTTTATGGGTTTAGTAAAAGGAGTAACATTTCAATTAGCGGGGAAGGAATGAGAACCTGCCTCAAAGAGGCTTAATTGGCAACTTGGCTTTCCCAGGGGGCTTTGAAGTAGCATCAGAGAAGGAACGTTTTCAGAGATGGGTGGAGAATAGAGCAACTATAGGGCCCTTGCTGTGCCTGTGAGAGGGCAGATGGGGTGCTCAGAAGGTAAAACCCACCGCACCACACAAATCCCAGCACTGCGCGAGCCCCCGCTGCAGCCTTCTGAGCTTCTGAGTGGTTTTCTCCACGCTGTTTCACCCAGCTCCCCCTCTCAGAGCGTCAGGACCCAGCCGTTTCTAAAGCAGGCAGTCTCCAAGAAGTCATCTCTCTTTGAAGGCTGCAGCCCTAACCTCACCAGTGTGGAATTCCTTTTTTCCTTCTCAAGAGCTCCTTGTGCTGGGTCTCTAAGTTCAGTCCAGCAAACTGGGGAATTCAACTCCTAATTGCAGTGAGTTATGGGGGAGGTTGCAATATTGCATACAAATGTGTACTTTCTGTGTGTGTGTGTGTTCAAAGTCTGAAGACTGAAGTTTCAAGTATGATCATACCTTAGGGCAAGGGATCGCACAGGTGGACTCGTCAAGGTGGCTTTCGGATTTCACCAATTGCAAAGGCGTCTAGATCCACGTGATTCTACGGTCTTGTCTGTCCTTGCCATGGCATCCTCATGAGGTCTTTGTCAATGTAGTTCATGCTCACAAGTCACTCAAATCTTCATGCATCTTGATGGATTTGAGGTTTTACTTCTTAATTCTGTCATTCACAGGATATGGCAAACGTTTTGTTTTCTAACACGGAAGAATTCTCCAAAGGAAATGTTACAGATAACATGCCAAGATAATTGTTTGCAATAAAGTTTGGAAGAAAATTCAGCTAACCCTGTGTTTCAGCTGCAAGATAGCAATCTGACCAGAGGTTTGGAGAGCTCTCCAAACCAAGCCTCTAAGTGGTATGCTGGTCCTTCTGAGCTGGAGAAAAGAAAGAATGAAGAACTTCCAAGTGACTCCACCACTCCCTCGGTTCTTTTGATGTTGACTTTGGGGAGAATGAGTTCAACACCCTTCCCGTGTACACACCTATGAATGTGGATTGGATTTTGCTTGAGATCTTAGCATTGAACCCTGAACTAAAGGAGACACTAAGCCTCCATCTGAAGCAATCAGTCCGCAAAGCACAGGACTCTGAGCCAGGCTCTCTCCCTTCATCCTTCCCTCTCCTGTGGGTGGCTTCTCCTGGAACACTGGCTCATATCTCTGGAGCCTGTGGTTTGGGGATTGCCATTAGCCAACTACAACAGAGCCTGGGGAGTTTACTTTGGGTCTAAAATGGGAATTGGACCCATTCTCTGAGTAATGCTCATCCCTCAGCAGGTCTCAGCCGATGGTCTGCAACTTTACAAGTGACCCGTCTTCCCACCAGCCTGGGTTGCCTGTGTAGAGCGACCACTTCTGTCCTAAGCCCCATCTCCTGCTGCCTCCTCTAAGTTGCAGTGGTTAGAAAACATGGCTTCTGTATGCACCCTGCACATTCTCGCATGCCGGGAAAGCTGAGCCACCATGCAACCGCGTGGCATGTCCGATCCGTCATGCTACTGTCGGGAAACGGAACAAGGACCAGAGAATCAGCAACGTAAGTTCCTGACTGCAGCCGCGAGCGGACAGGAGATGCTGCACCGGTTACCTGGTCACTGCAGCAACACAGGGCTCTTCAGCCCCTAGAAGCCATGATTGACTGGATGCTTGGGGACAGCACAGAATCCATTTCAAGTGCTGAAAAGAACCTTAATAATATTCTAACCAATCTATACATGGGAAACGGAGGCCCAGAGAGGGAAGATTCCTACCCAGGTATCTGCAGGGAATGAAGGGCAGAGCTGAGACCCAAACCCAGGTGGGGGCACTAAGGCCGGTGCCCTCCCTTCTAATATGGCTGAATCTCAGCTTCACTTCCCAGTGTGTTTTTGCCTTGGCTGGGGTGGAAATGAGTTTGTAAAACTCTGCAAAGAGAGGTCTGCTGAGGGGCCAGACAAAACCCGGGACCATTTACCACAGATCTGCCTAAAATGGATCATTAGTCAAGACGTTGTATGCACTGGCCCCCCTGAGGGAGCATTTTAGGTACTTTCTCCTTGTTTCTCAAACCCCTTTGCTGTAAACAAAGCTGGTGCCACGATGTTTCGGTTAATGCTCAGGAGAAAATTCTCATATGAGAGCATTATTTTCTAAATGTGCTTTTTCAATGTCCAAAATATTCCCGGCCCCAATATCTCACAATCTTTTCTTTTTATTTTAACTTTTCTGTAATTTCAACTTTTATTTTAGATTCACAGGGTGCATGTGCAGGCTTGTTAGCTGGGTATATTGCTGGACGCTGAGGTTTGGGGACACAATTGATCCTGTCACCCAGGTACTGAGCATAGTACCCAATAGTTGGTTTTTCAATCCTTGTCCCCCTCCCGCCCCCCCCAAGTAGTCCCCAGTTTCTATCGTTACCAACTTTATGTCCATGAGTACCCAGTGTTTAGCTCCTACTCATAAGTAACATTGTGAAATATTTGAATTTCTGTTCCTGCGTTAATTCACTTAGGATAATGGCCTCCAGCTGCATCCATGTTGCTGCAAAGACGTGATTTCACTCTTTTCATGGCTGTGTACTATTCCATGGTGTATGTGTAGCACATTTTCTTGATCCAATCTACCAATGGTGGGCACCGAGATTGATTCCATGTCTTTGCTATGTGAATAGGGTGGCAATGAACATATGAGTGCATGTTGCACAACCTTGAAAGGCAGAAAGACGTGCTCATTATTATTATCCCCATTTTTACCAAGAAGAAGTGGGTTTTCAAGAGGTAAAGTAACTTGCCAAAAGCCACAGTCCTCACAAGTGGCTCATACAGACCTGAAGCCAAGTCTAGGTTTAAGTTCAACACTTTGCAGAATTACAGTTTGCAGCAAGGAACAACCTGACTTAGACAATGCCTCATTATTTACTTCTCATCTCTGGGGACAATGAAATCAATGTTCCTTTGAAACATGAGAGTTTGGATAGGTGACCACCGTACTTGTCACCACCTCCTCTTCTCTCCTATACCTGGTGTGCAGGCAAGGCATTGAAGAATATACTGAGTCATTGCAGTCCCCCATCCCTCCTTCAGAATTCCCAGCAGCTGATGAGACTGCTGTCCACATTCACAAACTTACCTCCCCATTGAGAGTCTGGCATCATCGATGTCTCTCTCAGAGCCTGCCTACAGAGGCACCAGCCATTGTTCTTAGATAGATGGCTAGACCTTTCAGCCTCCTGTTTTAAAGGAACAGGATGTGAGAAAGCACATCAGGCAATCTGGGGTTATGCATAGGAGATAAAGTCTCTTCATCAATTTTGCTACTTGGGAGTTTCTTCTGGAACATGTGAGAAAAAGAAGTGAATAGCTAAAGGTGGAAAAGATGAGCTAAGCCAGGGTGTTCACTCTCCGGACTAGAGTCTCACCAGTAAAGTAGATAACCGAAAATATTTCAAAGATGAGACAAGCAGCAAATAGCTGCCAAGAGAACAAAAAATTACTTTCTCACAAATTTCTCCAAAAAAAAAAAAAAAAAAAAAAGATATAAGATGTGTGCTTTTTTTTTTCTTTTTGACAGAGTCTGGCTCTGTCACCAGGCTGGAGTGCAGTGGCGCAATCTCGGCTCACTGCAACCTCCACTTCCTGGGTTCAAGCAATTCTCCTGCCTCAGTATCCTGAGTAGCTGGGACTACAGGCACGTGCCACCATGCCTAGCTAATTTTCTTGTATTTTTAGTAGAGACAGGGTTTCCATGTTGGTCAGGATGGTCTCAATCTCGTGACCTGGTGATCCGCCTGCCTCAGCCTCCCAAAGTGCTGGCATTATAGGCATGGGCCACCACACCCGACCCTGGTGTGTACTGCTTATATCTGACATAGGAGACATTGAACTCACACTCAAAAGCTTGGAATATTAAAAATTTTAACAGAGAAATGAGTTCCTCTTAAACAATTCTACCTTTGTATCTGCCAGACTCAAATGGTCTTTTCTGTGGAATCATACGGTACATGAAAATCTTCTGTTTTTGCCGTCATTGGAAAAGCGTGTGTGTGTGTGCGTGCATATTATTGATAAAATTTTGTATCTTAGTTCAAGCTCTCACTCATCTCTCATCTGGAAAATGGCAATGGCCTTAGAAGTACCCCTGGCCTTGAGCCACCCTGTGTCAACTGTGTCTAAGATGTGCACTTCACCCCTTCCTGCCTTTGGCTGGCACCTGCCCAGAGCTTCCCGTTGTCCACCTGATAAAGTCTCCCCTCTATAGACATAAAACTGCATCTCCTTCTTCAGTCTTCCATGCTCATCGTTTCCTGCCTTGCAATTTATGTGCAAGCAACACAGGGCCTTCCTAGTTTCCTGCCCGGTGTCTTTTCTCCTCCATGACCTTGCTCATGCTGGCATCTCTTCCAGGACCCAACCTGCTTCTCCCACCTGCCCTTCATTCTCCTACAGTGCCCTGGGTGTATCTGTAACTAGCACTTAGAATCACCTGTTGTGGTGTCTGTGTCTGCACTAAACACACACACACACACAAACAACCTTTTATTAAAGGATATCATACATCAAAAATCAAATCTTAAGAATACAACCAGTCAAATGTTTTCAAATTTCAACCAGCACCCAGAACAAAAAGCAGCCGCTGTATTTTTGAGGTCAGAGGCTGAGTTTCATTTATCTTTGTAACTTTAGCACCAAACCCGGTGGCTGGGATGCAGTATGTATCTACCAAATAATTGTGGAATGAATCAATGAACGGTTATTTCACTGTCTCTTCCTTCTGTTTCACTCATTTACCTTTTCTAATGATTCTCGCTTTCCCTAAGTTGACCAACAAGATCATTCAGGATTTCTTGCCCAGGCTTTGAGAACATGAGTTCTGAATGCTGAGGGTTGTAAAGAAATGTTAGTAATTAGGGGTTCTTTGTAGAGTCTGGATATTAGCCCTTTGTCAGATGGGTAGATTGCAAAAATTTTTCCCCATTCTGTTGGTTGCTGGTTCACTCTAATGATTGTTTCTTTTGCTGTGCAGAAGCTCTTAAGTTTAATTGGATCCCATTTGTCTATTTTGGCTTTTGTTGCCATTGCTTTTGGTGTTTTAGTCATGAAATCCTTGCCTGTGCCTGTATCCTGAATGGTGTTGCCTAGGTTTTCTTCTAGGGTTTTTATGGTGTTAGTTCTTATGTTTAAATCTTTAATCCATCTGGAGTTAATTTTTGTATAAGGTGTAAGGAAGGGGTCCAGTTTCAGCTTCCTGCATAAGGCTAGCCAGTTTTCCCAACACCATTTATTAAACAGGTAATCCATGCCCCATTGCTTGTTTTTGTCTGGTTTGTCAAAGATCAGATGGTTGTAGATGTGTGGCATTGTTTTCAAGGACTCTGTTCTGTTCCATTGATCTATATCTCTGTTTTGGTAACAGTACCATGCTGTTTTGATTACTGTAGCCTTGTGGTATAGTTTGAAGTCAGGTAGCACGATGCCTCCAGCTTTGTTCTTTTTGCTCAGGATTGTCTTGGCTATGCAGGCTCTCTTTTGGTTCCATATGAAGTTTAAAGTGGTTTTTTCCAGTTCTGTGAAGAAGGTCAATGATAGCTTGATGGGGATAGCATTGAATCTGTAAATTACTTTGGGAAGTATGGCCATTTTCATGATATTGATTCTTCCTAACCATGAGCATGGAATGTTTTTCCATCTGTTTGTATCCTCTATTATTTCATTGAGCAGTGGTTTGTAGTTCTCCTTGAAGAGATCTTTTACATCCTTTGTTAGTTGTATTCTTAGGTATTTTATTCTCTTTGTAATGATTGTAAATGGGAGTTTGCTCATGAGTTGGCTCTCTGTTTGTCTGTTGTGGCTGTATAGAAACGCTTGTGATTTCTGCTCATTGATTTTGTATCCTGAGACTTTGCCAAAGTTGCTTATCAGCTTAAGGAGGTTTTGGGCTGAGATGATGGGGTCTTCTAAATATATGATCATGTTGTCTGCAAATAGGGACAATTTGATTTGTTTTCCTAATTGAATGCCCTTTGAAAGAAGTATTTTAGAGAAGTTCACAATGCATGCAATTGAAGCATTGAAAACATCTACTTTTTCCCAGGGGCAGTCAAGGGAGATAGGTCCTTCTGAAATGAAAGGTAACCACTCCCCAAAGGAGCATTTCTGAATGAGAGGTCGGCTAGGGTTTCCTCAGTAAAAAGCTCGATGTGGGGAAAAGCATCCCCCTCTGTGGCCTGAATGAGGGGCGAGTCATCCTGGACCTACCCAGCACCCTTGTACAGCCCAAGAAAAAGACCTTCTGCACAGTTCAGACCAACAACTGAGCCAGGGGCCTGGCTAGTGCTCACCAGCATCTGGGCCCATTCACTGGCTTGAGGACAGACACAAAGTCACCCTGATCCCAAGCCCAGACTTTTAATGAGCCCCTCTACTCCTCACCTCTCAGACATCCCCTGTTTACATTTTATTTGCCAACAGACCTAATCCCTGGGCTCCGGTCTGCACTTCGTCTTGTCTCTGTGTGTCCTCCAGATTAATGCTCATTAGTAACAGTCGCCACGGTGGGTAAGACCCGAGCTTGAGGACATGCCAAGCCCCGCAGCTTTGGTGCCAACAGGAGAAAATATGGAAAAGGAAACCCAAACATTTATAAACATTTCAAAATGTTTAGTTCAAGCTGCCCCATGTAAATAAGAGAGTGCCCAGGAGAACTCATTTTGTCCCAAATAAAGATTAGCTTAAAAAAGAAGATCCAAGTCACCCGTCCCTGCTTCTCTTTCACTTCTCAGGCACATAAGATCTTTTTCATGTAGTTTGCTTCAACACTATTGTATTTCTTCTGCACTTTGAAACCGAACCCCTCTTTGATGGATATTAGTAGAACGTGCTTTCGTGTCTCCCTAATGAACTTTCACTTGGAAAATGCCCCAAGCAAGGAAGATGCTAAAAGCGTAATGATATTTTGTTTAAAACAAAGAGGGACCCTCTCTTTTGGTTTCCTCAACTTTGGTCCACCCCAGAGGAATAATCGGCCAGGAATCACAGAAAGGATCATTTACAGTTTTACTTTCAAGTTCCCCAGCTCCCTTTCAGACTGTGTTTACTCAGTCAAAGGCTTCAGACCAGCCGGGGTGGGCATCCTGACAGCCCCATCTTGCTGGCTCTGGGATACTGTGATTGAGATTAAACTCATGCTGATCTGTCAGAATGCAGTTGATGGAGAGGCTTCTGTGTGATGTTCGTGGTAAACATGAGAGGATGGAAGAGTTCAGATGTGGAGGCAATATTCTTTAGGGCACCCTTCAGCTCTTGTGCCTGGAGGAGCCCAGGTCGGAAGTCCTGCAGTAATTACTAGCTACACAGAAAGCAAATCCACCCAAAATGGAAGACAGCTTGGCGCCACGGGAGAAACCCTTTAGTGGTAGTGTTCTTTATTTTATTTTTTTCTAACAATTGAAAATATCCTGAGGAAAATGTTTTTCTCAAATCCAATCAACATTAATTTTCAAATAAAACTAAGTACACAGGAAATAAGTGAGCAACAAAACACAAGACCATTAGACGTGCCTAAGTTGGTTTTCTTGTTTTTCCCTCAATGGGTAATTCCTTAGGGAGAGATTAGCTATAATAATTGATAATTATGTAAATAAAAGAAATTGTGTGAAGCTGGAAAATCTACAATAGATGAAGTATAATTGTCAAAGCACCAAATTTGCAGTGTGGCCAAGTAGAAAACGGGAGGATTGAGCCCCAGGAAGCCTTCATTCTTTCCTTTGCTGCATCACTTGCTGGTTATACAGGCTTGGACTCTCTGTCTTTTGAGTTTCTGCTTCTTCATCTATAAAATGGGCACATGCTTCCAGGTTCTGTTCTTCACAGGTTTGTTCTGGGGATCAAACAAGGCCTGATGGTGACAGCACCTGAGATCCCTAATACTTGGTTATTACCAGCTGCCTTTGGAGTATGGACTTTAGAAGCTGAGGTTCCCCCTTTGGTCAATATTACCCACAGGTCATTATTCAGAACTTCCCAGCTCAGGGGTTCAGAATTTCTCACTGTTATGGCTTTTTTGTAAATTGTTCATCTTTTTTTTTTTCCTTTTGTTTTTAGTTGACACATAATAATTATAGGGTAATCACATAATGATTGACACATATTTGTAGACTGTAGCATGATATTTTGATATATGTATACAATGTGTAATAATCAAATCAGGGTAATTAGCATATTCATTACCTCAAACATGTATCATTTCTTTGTGTTGGGAATATTCAAAATCCTCTTTTCTAGCTATTTGAAAATGTACCATAAATTATTGTTAACTATAGTCATGCTACAATGCTGTAGAACACTAGAACTTATTCCTTCTATCTAGCTATAATTTTGTATCTGTTAATCAACCTCTCCTATCTTCCCTTCCCTGTCACCCTTCCTAGCCTCTAATAACCACAATTCTACTCTCTACTTTTATGAGCTCAACGTTTTTTAGCTCCTGCACATGAATGGGTACCTTCAGTATTTCTGTGTCTGACTCATTTCACTTAACATCATAACCTCCAGGCTTATCTGTGTTGCCATGAATTATAGGATCTCCTTCTTTATTACGTCAGAATAATATTACTTTGTGTATTTATACCAATATATATTCCAATATCTATTGAGATGATCATACGTTTTTGTCCTTCATTCTGTTGTTGTGATGTATCACATTAACTAATTTGCATATGTTGAACCATCCTTGCATCCCTAGGGTAAACCCCACTTAATCATAGTATATTATCTTTTTGATGCACTGTTGGATTCAGTTTGCTAGCATTTTGTTACAGATTTTTGCATCTGTGTTCATCAGGGATGTGGGCCTGTAGCTTTTTTTGTTGTTGTGTCCTTGTCTGAGTTTGATATCAGGGTAATTCTGGCTTCATAGAACAAGTTAGAAAGCATTCCCTCATCTTCAATTTTTAAAAATAGTTTGAGAAGAATTGGTGTTAGTTCTTCAAAAGCTTGGTAGAATTCAGCAGTAATGCCATCTGGTCCTGGACTTTTCTTTGTTAGGAAGACTTTTTATTACTGATTCAAACTCATTACTTGTTATTAATCTGTTCAGGTTTTCTGTTTCTTCCTGATTCAATTTTTGTAGGTTAGATGTGTTCAGGATTTTATCAATTTCCTGTAGTTTTTCCAATATGTTGGTCTATAGTTTCATAATAGTTTCTAATGACTCTTTGTCAGTTGTAATGTCTCCTTTTTTATTTCTCAAATTATTTAATTGTGTCCTGTCTCTCATTTTCTTAGTTTGTCTAGCTAATAGTTGGTCAATTCTATTGACCAAAAAAAAAAAAATGACTTTTCATTTTGTTGATTTTTTTTTTTTTTTTTTTTTTGGTCTCTATTTTATTTAGTTCTTCTCTGATATTTTTTGGTTTTCTTCCTTCTACTAATTTTGGGTTTTGTTTTTTCTTGCTTTTCTAGTTTCTTGAGGCACATCACTAGGCTGTTTATTTGAAATCTTTCTACTTTTTTAATGTAGGCATTTATTTCTATTAATTTCCTTCTTAGTACTGCTTTTGCTGTATCTTATAGATTTTGATATACTGTGTTTCTATTTTTATATGTTTCAATAAATTTTAAATTGTCTTCCTTCTTTATTTCTTTATTGATGCATTAGCCATTCAGGAGAATGTTGTTTAATTTCTATGTATTTGTATAGTTTCTAATCTTCCTTTTGTTACTGATTTCTAGGTTTATACCATTGTGGTCTGAAAAGATGTTTGATGTGATTTTTATTTAAAAAAATGTTGAGACTTGTTTTGTGGCCTAAGTTCAATGTTTTTTGTTGAAACAAAGATTTCTTGTCTAAATGATCTGTCCAATGCTGAAAGTGGGATATGAAAGACCCCAGCTATTATTGTATTGGAGTCTAGAGTCTCTTTAGCTCTAATAATATTTGCTTTGCATTTGTGGGTGACCCAGTGTTGGGTGCATGTACATGTACAGTTGTTATAACTTCCTGATGAACTGATCCCTTTTTTATTATGTAATGATCTTGTCTCTTTTTATTTATTTTTTGACTAAAGTCTACTTTGTCTGAATTAAGAATAGCTACTTCTACACACTTTTGATTTCTATTTGTGTGGAATATTTTTTCCCATGCCTTCACTTTAAGTCTCTGTATGTCTTTACAGGTGAATGAGTTTGTTATAGACAGAATGTAGTTGGATCTTGTTTTTTTGTTTTGGTTTTTTTTTAATTGATTCAGCCAGTCTACATCCTTTAATTCAGGTTTAAACTGTTTACATTCAAAATTGTTATTGAAAAGTGAAGACTTAATCCTTTCATTTCGTTAATTGTTTTTGGTTGTTTTGTATGTCTTTTGTTCCTTTATTCCTCTTTTATTGTATCTTTGTGTTTTGGTGGTTTTCTGTAGTGATAACATTTGATTCCTTTCTCTTTCTCACTTGTGTATCTGCTCCACAGTGAATTATATATTTTCATGTGGTTTCAGGATGGTAGATATCATCCTCTTGGTTCCAGGTGGAATAGGATCCCCTTAAGCATTTCTTGTAAGACCAGTCAAGTGGTGATGAATTTCCTCAGTCTTCGTTTGCCTGGGAAAGACTTTACTTCTCCTTCATTCTTGAAGGATAGTTTTGCTGGGTATAGTACCCTTAGTTAGCAATTTTTTTCTTTTATCACTTTGAATATATAATTTCATTCTCTCCTGGCCTCTCAAGTTTCTGCTGAGAAATCTGAAGTTTGTCTGATGGAGATTCCTTTATATATTACTTGACACTTTGGCTGTTTTGAGAATTCTCTCTTTGTCTTTGATTTTTGTTAGTTTGACTATAATGTGCCTCAAAGACCTTTTTGGGTTGAATCTATTTGGGGATCTTTGAGCTCCCTATATCTAGATGTCTATATCTCTCCTAAGTCTTGAGAAGATTTCATCTGTTCTTTCATTAAATATATTTTCTATGCCTTTTCCCATCTCTTCTCATTCTTAAACTCTCAAAATTCAAATTTGCTTAATAGTGTCCCATATGTCATATAAGCTTTGATTCTTTTTTATTTATTTTGTCTGACTGGGTTATTTCAAAAGACTTTTATTTAAGTTTAGAGATTCTTTCTCCTACTCGGTCTATTGTTGAAGCTCTTGATTATATGTTTTATTTAATTCATTGAATTTTTCATTTCCAAGGTTTCTATATGGTTCTTTTTTATAACATCAATCTGTTTGTTGAGTTTCTCATTCAGGTCATGAATTGTCTTTTCTTGTAGATGTATCTATAGTGTCAATTGAATAGGATGCTTTTGCTTTGGTTCTGAGTGGTGCGATAATGTAGTCTTTGCATTTTTTTTGGCTGTAATCAGTATCAGTAGTGCCTTTGAGTGCCTCAGTGGCCTAGGCTATGGTTGTTTGTAGAGGCTGTGGCATGGCTTTGCCAGGGATAAGAACACTAGGCAGCCCAGTCCCTGGGCCCCTGGGGAGTGCCTGTGGGTGCACAGTGGCTCTGCTACTGAAGTGGTTGAGATTGCTGGCAGTGGCATTTGCAGGTCCCAGGTGGGCTAGTCCCTGGGAAGCTTGCACTGGTTTGTGGTGGGTCTACTGATGGAGGGGGCAGGGTCACTGGCAGCTGGCAGTGGTGGGCCCCAAGGCATTTGGCTCTCAGGCTCTGGGGAGTGTGCCCACTGGCTCCCTCTATCCTAGGGCAGCCTCCCTGCTGTGCTGAACTGCTTGTTTCCCAGGATGTAGGGCAATGCACAGGCTCAGGTCCAGGGTTGCAGCTGCATTGCTGAACTCAGTTGCTTTCGTGACACTGCAGTCCTCTGGGTGGATGTGGTGGGATGTCAGTGGGGCCCTAGTGTGAATTTCCTCTCTGGAATAATGCAGTCATGTGGACTCCAAGTAGCTGCCTTTACTGGGCTCAGGGCTTATGAGTGCTGAGGGACTCTCTTATAGCCAGGATTGCAGGTGTGTGTGATGGGAATGTGGACTTATGGGGGTTTCCCACTTACCTTTTCCCTGCAACAGAGTTCTTCCCAGATCAGCTAACACTGGCTGGCTGCATCACTTCCCTTTCTATGTTGCCATCCTGAGTTTCCATGCCCTAGAGGGTCATTGTCATTCATTTCCTTGCTAAATTTTAGTGCACTCTCTCAGACACTCTATTCAAGGGTGGTTATCTATTTGTTGGTTTGGTTCTTCTTTGCAATGGAAGCAAGTGCTGGGCACCTCTTGTCCGCCATCTTGAGGATGTTCAAATTGGGAGCTGGTTTCAACTTAGTTTTCAGGTTTCACAGGTTTAGTTATAAGATGTCATTAAACGAATTCTCACACTATTACCAGGTCTCTGCAGTCAGAGTCACCCTGTGCTCTCTGTGAGTTGCTGCTCCTCCGCCATGTGGTACTGTAGCTTGCTCCTGAGCTTTTAGTCATGTCATTGGCTTGATGTTGAATGCCCATCTCACATTTCCCTCTTCTGTGTTTCTAAAATCCACTCTTCTCTTAAAGCTCAATGCAAATGCTAAGTTCTCCATAAGCCTTCTTTCACTCCCAATAAAAAATGACCATGTTGCCTCTGAGCCCTAGCAGCATTTCACCTCTTATAACTTTTAGCAGTCTTTGTCTTCAGACATTTTCTTACTTCATCTGGTCTCTCCTACTATATGGCTTGAGGGCGGGAGCTGTGTGAGCAGTATTGCAGTACACACATGAGCATAGTACCTTATGTTCAATGGACAATCTTTCTTTCTTTCTTTCTTCTTTCTTTCTTTCCTTTCTTTCCTTCTTTCTTTCTTTCTTCTCTTGTTTTTTTTCGAGTCTCACTCTTGTTGCCCAGACTGGAGTGCAATGGTGCGATTTCTGCTCACTGCAACCCCTGCTTCCTGAGTTCAAGTGATGCTCCTGCCTAAGCCTCCCAAGTAGCTGGGACTTCAGGCACCTACCACCATGTCCAGCTAATTTTTATTGTTTTAGTAGAGATGAGGGCTCACCATGTTAGCCAGACTGGTCTCAAACTCCTGACCTCAGGTGATCAACCTGCCTCGGACTCCCAAAGTGCTGGAATTACAGATGTGAGCCAGCTTATTTAAGAGTAAAAACTATTGTAGTTACAGTCCTTATCCAAATTTTATTTGAAAACAACTTCAGATAGTCTTCACAATGCATAGTACCATATTCACTGAAACATGTATATATCAGACCTGTGTTCTCACTTCACAGTTACTACAGGATTGTTCAAAGTGAGTACATGGTACCGATATGCAGACCTGATATTGTGCAAAGTGAGGATTGCTTGTATATCTAAACAATAAATATGTAACAAATGTTATCCATCTAAGCACGTGAAAAAACACCAGGAAGTCTCATGCATTGAGGGCAACCAACTACATACTGTATATTAAACAGAGAATTCATAGACAGTCTCGTAAATCAGAGCCCAGGCAGAAAACAGCAATGAATGTCCAGTCTCAGAGTGGAAAGGGCTTTAGTGATTGGAGAACCATGTTGTTCCCATTTCAGAACCATTACAGTGGTTTATGCTGGGCTCTTGATAAAGGCCATGTGTGGATACAAGAGGCAATGTGAAATATGTAGCTTACATGCTGAAACATGATAATTTCTAGGATATTTTAGTAGCTTCTGAAGACAATGAGGCAGAATATTTCTAATCCATATGGTCCCAGGAATGGCTTAAAGTCCCCTAAAGTCAAATAAACATCAGCATCGCTGGTGTCCTGCTGCTTCCCACAGTGAATGCTGTGACTGGTACAGAGAGACCCACAGAACAATGCATTTTAAGCCACTAAAAAGCCGTGAATCTGCACAGCAAATCTATTTCAAAAGCTAAAATGCTGAGTTTATATCTTCTACAAAAGAAAGGGCCACAGGAAAACAATTAAAAATGATGGAAGATGATGATAAACACAAGTTTAAGCAACTTTACAGGGAGCCAGGCTGCCTGAGAATGCTGAGGATCAGCCAGAGGGCAGAGCACAGGATGCAGACTGAGGACCTCCAGGTTTGGGAGTCAGCTGCTGAGCTCCAGGAAGCTCCAGAGACACAGCCTCACTGGGTCTTGGTTCTCAGTAACTTCACCAAGGGTCAAGGTGAAGGCTGAGTCATATTCAAAGTCCACCGAAGATGAGATAGAATGGAATGCATGTGAGCTTTGGAATCTGCAAACCAACTCAGTCTCTCAGCTGGGGTCCTTGGCAGGTTCATCAACTTCTCTGAGCTCATTCTTGTGCTGTAAGAAGAGCCATGGCTGGGGGTTAGGAACTTTTCGTGATAGTCCCAGAGCCAACCTAGTGTGCCAGCAGCCTTGAGCAACTGGCATCCCCTTCTCCTCCTTCTCATTTCTTCATCTGTAAAATGGAAATCATAACCCCTTGCCATTTCCAGGGTTGCTGTGTGGACTGATATGTGTGAAAACACGTCAGTAAAACTCCAAGTAACTCTAAGGGATTCTTAACACCACTGTCAATGGCTATTTGGGAACCAATCCAACTTTCTACTTTTCTGAATAGAGACAAGTAGTTAGACAACTATGAAAGAAACGTAAGAGCCTGTTGCAGACTGAATTGTGTCCTCCAAAAAGACATCACAGTCTTTATCCCCAGCACCTGTGACTGTGACCTTACTTGGAAATAGAATCTTGGTAATATAATCAACTTAACATAATCAAGTTAAGGACCTCTTCTTATAAGGACATCAGTCATTGAACAACATCCACCTCATCTCCACCAATGTTGCAAGCCTTCATTTTAATTTAGGATGGACCCTAATCCAGTGAGTGGTGTTCTTAGAAAAAGAGGAAAGTGGGCTGGGGCAGTGACTCACACCTGTAATCCCAGCACTTTGGGAGGCTGAGGTGGGTCGATTACTTGAGGTCAGGAGTTTGAGACTGGCCAACATGGTGAAACCTTGTCTCTACTAAAAATACAAAAATTCGCCAGGTGTGGTGGTGGGTACCTGTAATCCCAGATACTCAGTAGGCTGAGGCAGGAGAATTGCTTGAACCTGGGAGGCAGAGGTTGCAGTGAGCCAAGATCTCGCCGCTGCATTCCAGCCTGGGCCACAGAACAAGACTCCACAAAAAAAAAAAAAAAAAAAAAGAGGAAAAGGGCATGGCGAAGACAAAGACACATAGGGAGAATGCCAGGTAAGGACAGAGACAGAGATCAGAGTGGTGCAGCTACAAACCAAGGAATGCCAAGAACTGACAGCCACCTCCAGAATATAGAAAGAGACAAATAAATAAATAAATAAATAAATAAATAAATAAATAAATAAAGGATTCTATTCAATCTCAGAGGGAGCACAACCCTGCTGACACCTTGATTTCAGACTTCCAGCCTCCAGAACCAAGATAGAATAAATGTCTGTTGCTGAAGCCACCCAGTCTGTGGCATTTTGTTATGGCAGCTCCAGGAAACTAACACAGACCCCCTAATCTCCTCTTCCCTGTTCAGTAGATATGTGCTATAACACTTACCCTGGAAAACCTCTCCAAACTCTTAGAATGAAGTTCTCCCCATTAAAAAAAGGTTTCTAAAGAGCTTTGCCACTGTTATAGCAGCTTCTCCTGAAATCTCTTTAGGGACCTGCTTATAATTCACCTTTGGGGTTGATGCTCCTGGAACCACTGTAAGCAAGAGATCGTCTGTCTGGTGCTCCTGGGAGGTGAAGCTTCTTGGACCGGCTGCAGAGCCAGCAGCAATCTGAAGAAAGCGTGCAGAAGGGGCAGGAGCTGTGACAGATTGAGGACACCATTAGGCACTTTGAAGGGCCTGCCGTAGACTTGCCACTTCCTCTCTCCTTTTGCCTCCCAGAAAGTGGGGCCACAGAGCCTTCTTCTAGCTCAGGTCACAACACAAACTAAATCTACCTTGCTTGGTGCCTGCACCAAGTGATCAACCCCCTGGGTCCCTGGAATGAGCACTGGATTATGAGTCAAGAACACTGTGATCCATTCCTAATTCTGCCCCTCGCCAGCTCTACTGGACTTCCTTCATCTGTTAAATGGGTGTATCACCTCCACCTCACAGGGAAGTCATGGACCACAGATCAGACAGGAACATAGAAGAGCCCTGAAAATGAAAAGTGGTGAAATCATTATCACCATCATCTTCCACCAGTTGTCAACGCCTGGGGCGTTGGGGAGAAACCTCAAAGAGGGCCAAGAAAACTGGATCAAAGTGTCCAGCTGGTAGAAGAAGAGTCAGCTGTAGGGCCTGAGCCTCTGGCATTGGCTGCCCAGGGAGAGAGCAGTTGAGATGCACTCTCCCGGTGGGTAATAAAATGAGTTTACGTAGGGAGGAAGCAGGATGTATAAAGCCCAGGAGCCCGATCTGTTTCTGAGATCAAACAGAGCAGCATTGTGCCGGGGTGTGGAGCTGATGTCAGCGTCTAGAATGCTGGTTGGAATCACCCTGGTTACGCAGCTGGACCGGAATAAGGCAAGTCTGTATCTGAACTCATTAATTTTTACAACCAACTGAACTGTTCTGCCTTTTTTTGCGGGGGAGGGGGTGAGGGGAGGGGGTGCAGGAAAAGAACAAGGGAAGAAAGGCAAAGGGGAGGAGCTAGTATGTGTGGAGCAGGAGGTTTCCCACCAGCAGACAGTATCTCATTATTCCCCAGCAAACACCAGCTTCGAACCCCCAGCCCCTGGGACAGTCAGGCCCAGCCGCGGCAGCAGGTCCTGCCAGGGGAAGGAGAGATACCAGCCAATAAGACATAAGGATAATTAGAGTGGCACAAGCCGCTCCTAGGCGTTCAGGTTATGTCAATGTTTCCATTATATGCCTCACTTTTCAGGGGTTTATAACGGAGCTATAAAAACTCACGCCAGCTGAAAATTTGGCAGGCCAGGTCACAGCAGCAACGGGGGGACTGTTTTTTTAATTCAGTTCAGCTGCTTGTAACTTGGGGTGGGAGAGGACGCCGTACACTTGGATAACTCAAAGGGGTTGGTTTGAAGTATGGGGTACTTCAATTTGTTTCTTTTTTTCTATGATTCAAGGATTTATTAAGTTGTACATGCAAAACATAGTGCTAATTGCATTAGCAAAAGATCAATGTAAAAACACTCCACAATTCTGCAACTGTCGATTTAAAATTATTTTGCTGTGTGATCAGCCCTCCTCCTCCTACTGTCATTTCTTTGTGCTGCAGGAAAAGGAACTGCGTTATATAAATGCATCCCAAACACTTCCCCAGCCAAGACTCTGCAGACACTTTCCAAGTGCCAGCCAATTCAGCTTCTCCCCATTCCTAAGTAAGTATACAGGTCAACCTCTTTCCAGCAAATGTGCAAACCATCTCACCCAAACCTCTACGCAAAAAATTACCAAGCTTCTGGAGATGAGCTGTTCGGTGCTCAATCTGTCCTGTGATGGGATGATACATAGTAAGAGCTATTCTAGACAAATCCCAGTATTTGGGGCAGTCCTTTTATGTTGATGTAACAGGATTTAACCTGGTCGATAAGTGTTACTCAGATCTCTTCAGATGGGTTTGTTGACCTCTTGGCACAGAGAGAAGACGGCTCTTTCTCTATATTTTAGCCCATAATCGATTCAGTCAAAATCCCCAAATCCTGAAGGACCCTTGACAGTCCAGCACACAGGGCCTTCCATATAGGGAATGGAGCCGTCTTTGATTTTCTCACCAGAAGTCCTCTCCTCTGCTCCCCTCTCTACTCTCTTCCTATTTTACACTTATTTGATGACTGTGTTATATTTCGGTTATTTGTACATGTCTTGTCTCTTTTACTGTACGATGAGCCCCTTATGCCAGAGTCCTTAGCTTATTAGTCTCTGCTTTCTCCAATGTGTCAAATTTAGGTGGACTCTGCTCAGGAAATGTGGGTGGAATTAATTACTAAATAATTAATGAATGACAGTCCGCCAGGTGGCGGACAGCAGAAGTAAAAGCAACATCAGAACAGACAAGAATTTATCAATTCCTTCTTTCTTAATAGAAGACAACATATTGGATTAATTTCTTTTCTTTTTTTTTTTTTTTTGAGACGGAGTTTCGCTCTTGATACCCAGGCTGGAGCACAATGGCGCGATCTCGGCTCACCGCAATCTCCGCCTCCTGGGTTCAGGCAATTCTCCTGCCTCAGCCTCCTGAGTAGCTGGGATTACAGGCACGCGCCACCGTGCCCAGCTAATTTTTTGTATTAGTAGAGACGGGGTTTCACCATGTTGACCAAGATGGTCTCAATCTCTTGACCTCGTGATCCACCCGCCTCGGCCTCCCAAAGTGCTGGGATTACAGGCTTGAGCCACCGCGCCCGGCCTGGATTAATTTCTTACCTTGCTACTGATAGTAACACTAAAAGAAAATAATAAAATGCAGGAAGGGAATCAAGATCCCCATCCAGAATATAGTAATACAGTGCAAGCAATAACACGTATATTCATATGCTCCTAACTATGGTAGCATAATGGTTATAAGAAACAAATATAAACAGGTATGTACCTGTACACACGACTCTATTAGCAAACACCTGTAGGTACAATGAGAGAAGCACACTTTATTCTATGCACTGACTTTCCTCTCCATTATAATTTAGTCCCCAGACCCTAAAGGTTTGAAAGTGCTTTATAAACTGAATAAGTAACTGTATACATAGAGAGGGATAGCATTGATATCACTATAGCACATAGAACATCGATTAAAAATTTGCCTACTGAATGAATGAACAAATGAGTGAACTACTATGGTAATTTAACTGAAATAATAATACTTCTTCATGTGCTAAAGAAAATATTGTTAGTGATGATAACTAATTTAAGTTCTATCATAAATACCCAGCTCTAATCTAAGAGTTAGTAATGATGGCATTTCAGTCTTCCTTAGGGATTCAGAAGACTGTGGTCAAATGTCACAGCCAATAGGATAACGGACATACACGTCAGTGTGATTGAAGAACTGGTCTCTCCAACAGATTTGCACTGATCTGGACAGTGTAAGGTAGCCGAGCTGGGAGGGCCCAAGTGTGATGAAGGTTAGGTGAAAAAAGACGATCAAAGTCAGAGGCTGGGTTGGTTTTATAAAGGAGCCTGGGATGAATTGCAGTTTCTGGAAGATTTCTAGTATTGCTTTATAATTTCTGTTTAATTAGAATGTCAAGGCCTTCAAAAATTAAGGAGCATAGCTGAAGATCATGTCTCTAAGTCAGGACACTGAACTAACTTAACTGCCCACTCTGAGATCAATCAATGGCCAAGAGAACCGAGATTACAACGATTATTTAGACCCATTATCATTCATCTTCTGGCACTGAGATAGAAAAAAGCCTAACCCTGAAATCAAAGCATCTCTCTGTGCTGCCAGAACAACTCAGGACTCTGTTAGCAGGGAAAAGGGGATGGTTGTTAGGGAAGCATCCGACAGGGTCTGCCCCAGGGCAAAATAAGAAAAAGTAGACGCTCTCGAAATGTGGTTCCCATACCAGCAGCATCTGGGAACTTCTTAAAAATGCAAATTACTGGGCCCCACCCCAGACCCACTGAATCAGAAACTCTCGGGCTGGGGGCACACAAACTGTGTTTTGATAAACATCCAGGTGCTTCTGATACTTGCTCCAGTTTCAGAACCACTGGGATCAAGTGTAAAGAAAACACTTAGCAATCAAGCCAGAGGACTCATGACATTAGTGGAACATAATGCTTCATCAAACTCTCCTGTGGGAAAGGGAGAGGAAGACAGGGAAGGGAGGGAAAAGGAGAAGGTAACCTTTATCGAATGTCTACCAAAGCGTGGGCAATGTCCTTGGTGCCCTCCCCTGTCTCCTCTAACCTCATCCTCATAAACCACATTTTCCCAGATGAGAAAACTGAGTATCAGAAGGGTTAAGTGACTTGGTCTGGTAAATGACACAGCTCAAATTCTAAGTTTGGTCTGATTCCAAGCCAGTGCAACTCCAACTGTTATACCTATAAGGGAACGATCCTAGTAAACTTAGATTTGCTCAATTTATAAAAATGCAATTTAGAATATATATTTTTTACTGGGCATTAGAGCCCCTTGCAGTTTTGCTCAGATGTATATTCCACCATGACCTTCACTATCGCCCACAGCCCACACTCACTCCCACACACACCTCATGTCACCTGAAGGTCTGCACTGAATTCCTCCTCCTTGGAATGCCCTCCTTGGTCTATTCTGCCTGTTGAACTTTATTCTTCTATAAATAATTACACAACTAAAATTGGCTCTCCCTGACTATAGTATAGTGTGTGAAACCAATTTGCCATTCAACAATTGTCTGTGTGATAAATAAAGGCAAGATTGCCTAGCTTGGAAGTCTCTCTCCACCAAGAAGTACCTTCAAGTTTTCCTTTCTAACCCAAGGGCATTTTGCTTGCATTTCTAATTTCTCAATCTGTCATGTGATGGGATGATACATAGGCTGCCACCTCCCAACAAATGCATAAACTTGCAAAGCCAAGGCTAGGTCTTACTCATCTCTCTAACCTCCACAGCACCTGGCATAGGGCTTCACATCGAGCAAGTGCTCAAAATTACGTATGTAATTACATATACAGGATTGAACTACGTAACAGGAAATGTACATCTGCATTCAAAGGATAGGATTTTTCAAGTAGCTGATAAATTCTACCATTTTAAATAAACAGAAGCATATTTCATACTAACACTGTTGATGAAGGAGCCAACCTTTCCTCTGGATCTTTCCAGTGGATTTTGCATTGCCTAGTGCTTAGCTAATCTAATTCTGAGACTACAGCATCACTGCTGGATGTTGAAATGGAGCCATTTGGGGAAGCTGAATGGAAAACCTCCCGGTAGGAAATATTGATGCACCTGTTGGATTGCCCATAATAAATGATGCCGGCCAATGCACAGAGCAATCTCCTCACACACCCTGTACCCTGACCATTCTCTCCCTGCTTGAACCTATTGGATGACTTTCAGGAGTGTTTGGAAATTAAACATATTCAGTAGCCTCCAAAAAGTATCAAGGGACAACTTTAAAAGTGACATTGAACCATAATGATATTTCTTTGTAAAGGTCTTTAAAAGAACACCTTTCTACAATAAATTTTGAGTGTTAGGGGAGTGATTGGGTTAGAAGGAGGGGTTGGAGAGAAAATGTGAAAATGGTTAATAAACTCTGAGACTTTCTAGGCAGATAATGCCATAGGTCCAAGGAAAGCTTACAAACACAAACATCAAAGAAGGTAGTAATAATGTATTCAATTACTCTTTCACTCCTTTTGTTCCCTTAGTTATGCTTCAGTTTTTCCTGGACATTCATTTTCAAAACTAACCAATAAAGATTTATCAATTACTTTCCATACCATAGGGCTCAGCTTGAGAGGCAAAAAGAGAAAGAAAGGATGATTGCCATCTCTTATGTGTTTTTACCTTTTAAAGATGTAGATATGTTTTCATATTCTTGATCTCATTCCATGCAAGGTACTACTCTCATTTTAAAGATGAGTAGACAGAAGACCACATGGCCAAGGCCACACGGTTTACAAGGGACTGAGTGAGGGCTGAAGCCCAGGTCTTCTGACTCCAAGTCCTGTGCTGCTGTGCCTCTAGCTGTCTGCTACTAAGACTCGGATGGTTTTTAATAAATGTATGGCATACAGTATATGCTCTAACAATATGAAAAGCCTGAAAAGATGTCTTTTATAGACCTCTGGGTAACAAGGCATTGCATTTAAGTGTTTAACTTCCTCTACACCAAGATCCCCTCTGAAATGACCCAGAGAAGCATAAAAAAGAAAAAGCTTTGGTGGGAGGGGAGAACAAGTACTAAAGCAACCTTGGAAACGAGGCAAGTGCACTTTCCGCATGGTGGAAATTGGCGCCATCCTTTTCAATATGGCCTTTCAATACGGACGAGAGGAACGGAGACACTGCCGCGGACAGTCTTGCAGCGCTTCTTCCTGGAAACAGCAGTGGTTGTAGGAAGTAAGTGGCAGAAGGACCTTGAGACCCCGACCAAACATGACGGCCCCACTTCAGTTTTGGAGGGCTGAGGGAGTGCTGTGTGCAGGCAGATGAGGAGCATTGTAGTAGCAGTAGGAGGCCCCTGCGTAAGCACAATGACTCCATTACACGAATATTATACAAGGGAGCCAACTTCACCTTGTGGACAACAACTCAAGGAGAGAGATGCAAACAAACACAACCTTATCCTCGTGTATAAGTCAGGCAGAAAGAAAATGAAATGCAGAAAGTCAGCACAGGACCCAGCAGCTGCACTGCTGGTAGAGAAGGGGACAGACAAGGAGCCCCCATCCTCTCCCTGAGCCTGCGGTAATTCCAGCTTCCTCCTTCTGCCTCTGTCCCCTATTGTCTGCCCTTGATCCCACTTTCTTCTCTACTCCTGTCCATCTGCTGCACGTCTTAAGCAGTCATACAAATTTACTTCCATCAAAAAACGTACTCACACAGTTTATGAACAAACAACAGAAATAGACATACCTTTTCCTTATTTCTTATACCTAAAAGAGAACCAACATGGGAATTATATAAGACAGAACACGTAGGCTCAAAATACAGAAAAATATAGCATCTAGCTGAGTGCAGTGGCTCACACCTATAATCTTAGCATTTTGGGAGGCTGAGGTGGGAGGATCAGTTGAGGTCAGAAGTTTAAGATCAGCCTGGCCAACATGGTGAAATATCATCTCTACTAAAAGTACAAAAATTAGCTGGGTGTGGTGGCACATACCTGTAATTCCTGTTACTTGAGAGGCTGAGGCACAAGAATCACTTGAACCCAGGAAGCAGAGGTTGCAATGAGCCAAGATGGTACCACTGCACCCAGTCTGGGTAGCAGAGCGAGACTTCATCTCAAAAAAAAAAAAAAAAGAAAAAGAAAAAAGTATCTTTCTAAATAGGAAACATGAATTACAGAATTTAGAAAACAATTAGGAAACTCAGATTTAGGTTTCCATAAAAAAGTCCAATAAAAGAGAAATCAAATAATGAAAAGTGAGAGATAAATGCAGCAATGAACAGGGCACTGGCTCAGAAGAGGCAAACATTCACGAGAGTGAAGGAAACTAAAACAGAAATAGCAAATTACAATTTTCACTTAAAGCAAGAAAGAGTAGAACAGGCACTGCAACAAGACAAAACTAGCAACGCAGGAGAGAAACTTGAAAAACCTCCATGGAATAAGGAGGAAAAAGACAAAGTGATTTTTAAAATGAGGGGAAAATTGTTGGGTTTGCAGAAGAGATAATATAGAAACCACAAAGAAGAGATGTTCCTGGGGCATGGGGAAGAGCAGAATAAATAAAATCAAAACCATAAAACATACAAGAAGAAAACTTTCCTGAGCCAATATTTCCATTAGGACCAAGGTCAGCTATCTGTGACAGTTGCTAAACTAAACCTTAAGGAAGGCTTAGAAATATAGTTTTTATTCTATGCAGCCATGTGTCTGTAGGCATATCAGGAATTATGTTTCTAAGAAGAAAACTATGGATTTGAGGGAACCACTACCAATCTCTGCCATAACTGAATAAAAAGTACATTTACAGACCAAAAGATCTCACTGAGTACCTGGCAAAATTACCTCAAAGATTTCAACTACCAGATGAACTCAAGTTCCAGAAAATAAGAGCATTTTACAATTAGCTAGACAGGAAAAAAGTTAGATTACCTAGAAAGATAGAAATATAGACTAACATCAGATAGCCCTATAACATTAAGCTTCAGGTGAAAATGAGAAATCTTTATAGTTTTGAGTGCAAAAAAATGCCTGTCGAGAATTCTAAAGTCATTCAAGTTGTCATTCATATCTGAAAAAAATTCTTATATTATTAACATTTTTTTACAGAATTTTTCAACTATTCAGAGATTCCTAATGCATATTACTCACATTATTTTTGAAAAAACTACTCAAATTATACTCCAGCCAAGTGAGAAATTAATCAAAACAAAAAATGGAGAAGTTCTAATGAAATGGAACTCATGATGATTACTTGTTTTTTTTTTTAGACAGGGTCTCACTCTGTTGTTCAGGTTGGAGTGCAGTGGTGCAGTCTTGGCTCACTGCTGCTTCTGTGTCCTGGGCTTAAGGGATCCTCCCACCTCAGCCTCCTGAGTACCTGGGACAAGAGACACATGCCACCATGCTCAGCTAACTTAAAACAATTTTTTTTGGAGAGGTGGGGCCTCACTGTATTGTCCAGGCTGGTCTTGAACACCTGGGTTCAAGTGATGCTCCTTCCTTGGCCTCCCAAAGTGCTAAGATTGCAGGCATGAGTCACCATGCCTGGCTGTCACAGTGGTTACTAAAAATCCGTTAAATGTCATCTAAAATATGGTTGTAAAAGAGATTTTGAAGACAAAACAACAAATCTTGAAAGAGAAAATAATTTAAAAAATAATAACTGGCATACATTTGTCAAAATTCAATGAATATACACTTAAAATTTGTGTATTTCATTGTTTGCAAATTTCGCCTCAAAGAAAAATACTGCGGCTGGGCGCGGTGGCTCACACCTGTAATCCCAGCACTTTGGGAGGCTGAGGCAGGCGGATCATGAGATCAGAAGATCAAGATCACCCGACTAACACAGTGAAACCTTGTCTCTACCAAAAAATATATATATATACAAAAACTTAGCCGGGCGTGGTGGCACACACCTGTAGTCCCAGTTACTAGGGAGGCTGAGGCAGGAGAATCACTTGAACCTGGAAGGCAGAGTTTGCAGTGAGCCGAGATTGCTCCACTGCACTCCAGCCTGGGCGACAGAGCGAGATGGGTCTCAAAAAAAAAGGAAAGAAAAGAAAAAAGAAAAAGAAAAATACTGCAAGCAATTAATAAAGTCTAGTTAATGATATTTATGCAGAAGTATTTAAGAAGTATATTGATGTCTTTGTTTTACCTCACTATAAATGAATAACTAAGACTGAGTATTTCATAAAGAAAAAAGGTTTATTTAGCCCACAGTTCAGCTGGCTGAGGGACTGGGCATCTGGGGAAAGCCTCAGGTTGCTTCCATTCATAGTGAAGGCAAAGGGGAGCCAGCGTGTTCAGAGACCACATAGTGAAGGGTGGAGCAAGAGAGAGGAGGAGGGGAACTGCCAGGCTCTATTTAACAAGCAGCTCTCTCAGGAACTAATAGAGCAAGAGCTCACATATTCCTCCCCAAACCAGGAACAGCATTAATCTGTTCCTTAGGGATCCACCCCGACAACCCAAATGCTTTCCACTGGGTCCCACCTCCAACACTGAGGATCACATTTCAACACGCAATGCAGAAGAATCAAACATGAAACTATAGCGACTGATACCTTCAATTCACTTTGAAATGCATCCGTTTTAAACACGGGTTGATACGTGGACAGAACATGATAGAGCAAGTATAGGAAAATGGCAATGGTAGACATTTGGTGTTTACTGTAGAATTCTTCTAACTTTTCTGTATGTTTGAAAATGTTTATAAAACAGTATGTTGGGAAAAAAAGGTAACTCTTGAGTCTAAAATCTAAGATTAAATACATAAAATAAGAAATTGAGTGAACTTAGGAAGGAGGGGGAAATTAAAGTTTATTTCTTAACCTTACATAAGAAACAATAGGTAGCATTTTCAAAAATCAAAAATTGGGAAAATATAGATTTGGGTATTTCTAAAAATTTTAAGGCAATCCAAATAGAATTTTAAAATAGGACCTATACCTTCCATATCACTAGCGGGAAAATAGAAAAAGAAAATATGAACAACGTAGCAAAAACAATTTTCAGCAAAGAGCAAGAAAATATTTTTTAAAACTAGAAAGCATAAGCAACTTGACTGAAGTAAAAACGAAAACAGTAACTATGATGACAGACGTAAGTGGCTTCAGTTCCCATATTTGAAAAATTAAACTTAGCAGTATGCTATCCCAAGATACATACACAAAGCAAAGAAAGAAAAGTATTAGAATAAGAAAGGATAAGCTAGCAAATACATGCACACATATGAAATTTGTAAAGAAAGCAGGATCATAATATTTTGTATCAAAGTAGAATTTAAAATGAAAAACTTACATGAACTTTAGATAAATACTGACAAAGTGAATAGCACATAAATAACTGTCATGAAGCTTTATATGCCACATAATATAGAATAAAAACAAATAAAGCAAGAATTCATGGAAATTCAGAAAAAAATTGATGGAAATGAATTAGTAATGGCAGACTGAATCACTGTCTTTGACAACTCAGAAAGGTAATACACATACGATAATATAATAATAAACTAAGAAGCACCCCAGGCAAGTTGCAATCAGTGAAATTGATCAGGACAATATCTATGCTCACTTTAGAGGCTGCACTTTTTCTTAATAAAAACAGACATATGTGAGCTTCTTTGGCACCCACTACCATGGCTTTACACTCGGCTTATGCTGTCTATACACCCCATTTGCACGTGTGCTGCCAACAAACCATTCTCTCCTACACATGAGATTTAACCAGACCCAAAAGCCATAAAATCTAGAGACGTTTCATTGCTGATTTGGAAAGAGAAACAGTATGGGCTATAAGACCTGGAAAAGATTTCTTATGACTATTAAAGTCTGAACTATTTCAAAGCAATGCATCCTAGCTATAGAACGGTTAATAAAATGAGGAGGTTCGGAATCTTCCAAGCTGCTTTTCCATTTTCTGAGCCTAAATCATGTTTCTACAAACCGAGCTACAGACGAGTGGAAAGAGCAAGGGTAAGGGAAAGTTGGTGGATGTGCCTGAGGACACATTGGGTTTGCAGTAATGACAACATCGTCCATTGGAGGAGCTCTGCAGGCTGTTGAAAATGTAAAATAGGACCTGGTTGGAAATGTGGATTGGAGAGCGAGCATCACAAAAGTGAGTTAAAGCCCCACAATTCAAGTTACTTTGAGGATATAGGATTAACAAAGCCTGCTCAAGCCAGATGATGGGGACGCAGCAGGCCAAACGGGGAAGTCTGTGTGTGATATGATAGGCAACATAAGGCCAGCAAAGGTCTGGGATCAGGGAGGTCATTATAATGATCAGGAAATCCGTGTGAGATTAAGGCCGGTTTTGCCTCCCCACATGTCTGTCAGCTGACACTTCTGCCCTGTGAGGAACGCAGAAAGCATCTGCTCCCCCTTCCATATGACAATAGAGAAAAAAGCAAGACTAACACTTTGCTTTTGTGCAGTTCACAGGAATAGCAGGAAAAGCCTTTTGAGAAGGCTCAGTACTCACAGAGAAAACCATATTAATCATCAGCCTAGGAGACTGGAACACGCCACAAAACCGTTGCTATAGATTCAATATTTACACGAAATCTGGAGGTTGAAGTCCTTCCTTTCCTTGCTGCAGGAAAGGAAACCATGAAAAGCTGCCAGAAAGAGAATCTCAGTTCCTGTTTACACTCACCAAATTCATAAAGTGCAACATTCTCATCTTATAGATAAGGAAAACTGAGTCGCAAAAAAGACAAAGTGTCTTGATCAATAACATGTGCATGCACTTGACCTGACCATGCACATTGCGAGGTGGGGAAACCGCGGTCCCAAGCGTGCAATGCCCTGCCTGCCATCACAGCGAGTGCGCATCCAAGCTAACAGTCATCCCCGTTTGCCCCGCTGCTCTACCCCACGAACCAACCAAAGCCGGCTAAACAGAAAGAAAAGGAGGAAGGGAGCTGTGTTGTGTCTAAAGAAACAACCAAAATAAGTCTCATTCAATCTGCTTTTTGGGACGAGTAAAACTCCTAGTGATAGAGGAACCTGCAGATACGCACGCAGCTGGGTTTCGGTTGAAATCATCAGGACCTTCTCCACCGTGTTTCTCAAAACAGCATCTTTGAGCTTTCTGCATGGAGGTTCTCCAGAGGTCTTATTACAAGTACAGTTTGGCTGGAGCCCAGCCCAGACTTTTTGGGTCAGAATCTCAGGGTGGTGTCCTGGAGTCTAAATTTCTAACAAGCCTCCCAAGTGGATTTTATAGACACTGATGTACAAGAACCACTGGAGTTTACACTCTTGACCAAACACTATGCAAAGAACAAGTTCAGCTCTCATCCCTAAGGTGGGAGTCAGACCAGACAGGGGTGACTGTCCTGCCTTTAGTCCCCAGGCCCCACATGCCCTTCCAGCCCCTGCTTGTGGCTCAGCACAGCACAGCCCAGAATTACTCCTCCTAAAAGACATCTCTCTGCCATTTTAATTTCCAAAACCTGTCATAAAAGCAGCTCTTCTCTTCTAATGAGGTAATTGGTGCCATAATACCATTAGGAGGATGCCCCTGGTGTGCAGCTCAATTAAGAAAGGTGTATTAAATGATTTACATTTCTTTATTTAGCTGAAGCACTACTTCTAGACTTGCTAAGTAGTAGGATGTTGGTAATGAGCCATAGCATAAGGCTCATTTAATTCAATACTGTAGCTTTCTAGCTAATTGAGGCATTCTTCTTTACCCTACAGTCCATTTTTTTCTTCTCCCAATGCCAGGGAAAGAAAAAGAAAAAAAAAAAAGAGAAAACCATTTGAGGGTCAGACAGCAAAAGTAAGAACCTCTGTAAAGTCTGATTCCCAGACAGATTATGATAGCCTTGCCTGCCAGGGGATAAGATTCCCTGTGTTAAGAGCTGACTTTGCAGGTTTATTCTAGGCTGAAGCTGAACCTAGAGGCCTGAAGAGCCCCAGTCTGAAGAGCCTGGTTACAGCATCCTCATCCTGTGAGTTTTGCTCTTGGCAGGAGCCCAGGGGTGGAGGCCTGACTTGGGATCATCTAGCCTTGTTAGTAAAAGTATGGTTCATGGGCCAGCATCACGTGGGGGCTTGCTGGAAATGCAGAATCTGTGTCCCACCCAAACCTACTGAGCCAGAATCCAGATTTAACGAGACTCTCAGCTGATTGTTATGCACTGCAAATTTTAAAAAGCACTGGTCTAGATCCTTCCTGATTGAGCCACAGCCTCCCAGGCCTCCCTCAGAGAGAGATCCCTACTAGAAGGTAGCCTGTTCCCACCCCACAGAAACATTGCTCTTGTCTAACATGTGGGACTATTCTCATGGAGGAAAAGAACTTTCTTAATGAAAACAGAAAGACAGAAAGAAACCCAGAGAGAAACAGTAAAGGCCAAAAAGCGTTGCTGAACTTGAGAAGTTCAAAAGCCCATATTTCATTTTGCTCACATAACCACAGACCTCTCCTGCATCACACCCAAAGACTGCAGCTTTGCCTCTGCCAAGCCACAGCTAAATAGAACGCCAGGGGAAAACACTCTTTCTGACACAGTAGAGCCAGGAACTCCAGTGCAAAGACCAACCTTCCAGCCGCATGGACTCACAGCGTGTGGGAGCAGGCAGAGGCCTTAGAAATCACGTCTCATCCCCTTCATCCTACAGAACAAGAAACTCAGGGCACGTGACCTGTTTAAGTAACCCAGTCCCATGAGTGACAGGGCTGGCAGGGATTGGGCCCAGGTCTCCCATCTCCCGTTTTCTTGCCCTCACACCACAAGACCTCAGAGAATCTGTACAAGGATTCTCTTAAAATCACTATGCAGAAGCTGTATTGCAAATTTGCAAATGTGAAACTGTATTATTTTAGAGCAAGTGTGACATTACTCAGTTGCAACCACTGCTGTGGACAGGTAATGTCGAAGAGCAGGTTTGACTGCTGGTCTCCCAATTACAAATTAACTGGAATATTGGACAGAATATCATAAATAGCCTGAGCGTCTCTCAGAAACTTGAACTGAACTCAACACTGCAGATTAGGAAGTAGAACACCCCCACACACATACACACACACACACACACACACACACACACACACACACACTTTTTACGGCTGCTTCACTCCATCTTTCACACCTGTACATTATCTGTGTGAGAAGGCAAGTACCACCAACTCCACGGCGTCTCTCCGCAACTGACTACGAGTGGTTCGGCTGAGTGCCCAAAGCCACCAGTTATTTTTTCTTCAAAGAGGCAGCCGAACTTGAGAACCAAGTCAAAATAACATAAATGCCCCTCAAAACCAAAAGTCTCAACCAGCAATCCATTACCTAGCAAACCATAAGAAACTCAGATCCAAAATGACCGAGTATCCCCAGTGGGAAAATCCACAAAAGAAAACCCGCTGTAAGGAAGGTGTTTCACACAATCCGGCTGGATAAACCTCAGTTCTCCAAATCCCCTTTCTCTGCTGCCTCCTGAAACCGAACCACCCTCCCGTCTCAATGTCCTCTGCAGCCACCATCACCTCCTGTCCTCTGAGCGCCGGAAGGGTCAAACATCAGCTTCACGCTCATTCTGCCCATGAACGTGAGGTTTCTACACCCAGGATTTCTGGAATCACCCCCTTCTGTGGTATTTCTTTGGGTCCTGAGCACCCTGCCATTTTTCTAAACTGAGGAGAAGCAGATGAACCTTCCCCGCAGCGACGTGAGTGGCTGCTATGTTTCCATGGTTTGCACTCCACTGTTCTCGGTGACTCCTGCAGATTTCCCTTATGAGTTAATGTCCCGGAATGTCTCTTTATTAGGTGTCTGGAGAAGTAAAGCTGTCCTGATGCCAGCGCCCCCACACTGAGGACTTTATTAGTTTTTTAATTTTCTGTCTGGGTGCTCCTGCTGCATCAAACTTTCCACAGCTGTTAGGAGCTATTAAGTCCGTAGCCTCATCGGGCCCTTTCCCCACCCCTGCCCTTCTGAAGAACATGGGAAATTTCTGGACATGCTACGTGGAGCCTTTAAAATACAGATACTTAGTCTCTCTGGTGAGAAAGTGTTGGAGTCCAGATGGGGAGAAGATGTTCCGCCGTAAGAAAATCTCCTGGTCTGGTCCGTGCCTTGGCTTAGCACAGGCCTGTTCGGGCAGTGTGGGGACTCAACAGGAGGGAGGGGCAGGCAGAAGTGAGAACCCACTCTTTCAGCCATTCTGCCCAGCAAGTAGGGGACCGGAATTGTCAGAGGCGGGGGGAGCTCAGACTGTTTTTAGACTGACTTGGAATCCGGCCCAGAGCTTGATGCCCGGTTCAAAGCGTTCCCTCCTGAGTGGACATTATAAGACCTGCAGTGAAGAATAAAACAGAATGACTTGCAAACATTCCCCTTGTAGGCACACAGCTGTGGTTTTGTACAACAGGCCAGTGCTATTGCTCCTGTCTCCCCATCCATTCCCAAAGTCCCTCCCTGCCAGTATACCTGAGATGCCCGGGCAGCCCAGATGAGGCCCAGCAGTCCATGGGACTCCCAGTGTGCGCACACATACACACACACACGCACACCCAGCAACCTGGCCCTTTCCCGTAGCACCCATGGATCTGGAAGGCAACACAACCACTCAGCCAGCTGAGGGAGGATGTGTTAAGGGCCTTGAGGACCCAGAGAATTCTTAGTCTCACTCTGGCTCCAGTCTGCCTGGCAATTTGCTTTCCAGCGGCTGCCTTTAAGCCTCCCTTTGAGGTGACTTATTTGCAGGGTGAATGAGAAAGCCTAGAGAGAAGAAAAACCTTTGGAGATACCCGCCTGGGGAACAATTTTGCCTCTGAGAGCAAGTTGGTATTTGGAGTTAATCCCTCTGTGGAAACACTGGGTTGAAAGCCTGGAGGAGGTCAGGGGTCTGATTACGGCTTCTGTTTACATATAAACTTCCTGGTCCTAGGAGACAATCGGAGGGGTGGGGGAAGGGAGCAGGGGAAAAAAGGAAAGAAAAGGAGAATTTTTTTAATTAAATGGCCTTCCCTCTTAAAAATAAAGTCAACAAAATAAGGAGGAGCTTGTGGAATCACAGTTTGATTTGAATGTCTATGTACTAATATTTCTTTCACATGTTTAAGTCATGATTTACATAACGGAGTTGAAGCATCTTTTGAAACAAAACTTGAAATACTGATATACGTTGATGTGCATAGGTATTTTTTTTTAAAAAGTAACAGTAGGAAAGAAACTTTAGTCAGTTATCCTCTGAGAACCAGAGGGATGCATAGACAATAAAACTAGCCAATGTGCTCAGTTGTACTGAATTTTTTGAGAGTGGGTTCTGGTTTGATTCTTGTTTAGTTTGATCAGAGAAAAATCATCCTGAAGACTCTACAACAGGCAAATGAGCTGGTAACTAAGGTATGAAGGACAATTTGAAACTGCCATAAACATATACATATAAGAAAAGCTTAAATGACAGCATTAAAGCCAAATAAACCCATACTTTCAAAAGAATCAAGAGGGAAAAAATTAAGAGGAAAAGATGCTTCTTCCCTATGCAGCTGAGGAGGAGTGAGAAAAAATGCAAAAAGATTATTAAAAGGGATAGTTAATTTTTAAGATTTAGAGCTTGAGCAACTTTTTAGTAGATTGAATTTAAATGGCAAAATAGTTTCTCTTTTGTTTGTTTGGAGAGAGAGAGAGAGACAGAGAGCTAAGAGTCTGTCCCAGACATACTTAAGAACATTGAACAAAACATCCGTGAAGGAAATGTGGCAACCCTATTGCTTGGGACTTTTAAAACCAGGCAAGATTTGGGTGTGTAGGATTTACATGCAAAAGAGTCTATAATAAAAAAGATGTCCTAGGTACTTGATCACTGCTTTCTTTTTGTGTTTTCCACTGGTGATTTTTTGAGGCTTTTGCAAATATTAAAGATAATTCTCACCATTTACTCATGTTAAATAAAAAGAAAAGCATTTCTTCAATGAATCTTCTTTCCACTTTGAGTTTCCAACTAAAGAATTTTGGAAAGCCAACCATTGACATATTGAAAGTTAATTTACCAACAGAAGTACTTTAAAAAAAAAAAGTGAACAAGGCTGGGCATGGTGGCTCAAACCTGTAATCCCAGCACTTTGGGAGGCCGAGGCGGGCAGATCACCAGGTCAAGAGATCGAGACCATCCTGGCCAACATGGTGAAACCCCATCTCTACTAAAAATACAAAAATTAGATGGGCGTGGTGGTGTGCGCCTGTAGTCCCAGCTACTAGGGAGGCTGAGGTGGAGGTTGCAGTGAGCCGAGATTGTGCCACTGCACTCCAGCCTGGCGCCTGGCAACAGAGCAAGACTCTGTCTCAAAAAAAAAAAAAAAAAAAAAGTGAACAATAGTTGAAGTCAAATTCAATGGGCTATTAATTACCTCTTAGAAAATTTTTGTTTTATATTTGTAGTTCTCTTATTTTTCTCAATGAGTTCTGTGATATCCCTAATTCACCATCTACTTGGTTCCTTTCCTGCTTGACCTTTTTCTTTTCTTCTTCTTCTTTTCTTCTTTTGAAATGGAGTCTCACTCTTGTTTCCCAGGCTGGAGTGCAATGGCATGATCTCGGCTCACTGCAACCTTCGCCTTCTGGGTTCAAGTGATTTTCCTGCCTCAGTCTCCCAAGTAGCTGGGATTACAGGCACCATGCCCCACTAATTTTTGCATTTTTAATAGAGACAAGGTTTTACAATGTTGGTCAGGCTAGTCTTGAACTCCTGACCTCAGGTGATCCACCCGCCTTGGCCTCCCAAAACTTTGAGATTACAGGTGTGAGCCACCTTGCCCAGCTGGACTCTTTCCTCTTTTATTTCCCTCATCCCCTAAATGAGGATGGTTTCCTGATATTTTCTAAATTCCTTCGGAGCATCTGACAGCAGGAAGGTGGCTGTTTCAGTAGCAGGAATAAAAAGAGACAAGAGAACAAGGGGAAAGAACGACAGACAATTCAGCAACAGGTCTCCAGAAGTTCATACATTTAAGGAGGCCCAGAAATGCCATGAGAGGCATTGTGAAGAGACACCTACCACAAAAGGTCTGTGGGTCTTAAAGGCACCGATTTCCTGTCAACCCCTTGCAGAATTATTTCTGAGAAGGTGAGGCATTTTGCCAGGCTGAATATGGTGGCTGAATAAAGGGGAAAGAATCTGGGACCCAGTGGCAAATATCAGAGGTTGTCAGAGAGCAAGTGGTGAGTCAGCGTGACATCAGACTATGTTATGGGCAGGGGCAGAGTCTAACAATGAGCTGCCCTTTGGGCTTCAAAATGCCAAGTGGCTGGAGCTAGGTCTGCAGTGGACTATGGCCAGGATCACAGAACTGATGCCCTAAACCATGACCCTTTGGGATGAAAAAAGAGGGAGTTGATTATAATTATACTGGGACAACCACGCCCTACACCTAAAGTCTAGGAGACCAAGCTCTGCTGCCCTCAGCATCTCCTCCAAACCAGGCTGGGTCCCTAGCTGTGCTTCCTCTTTCCAGGGGGAGGAGCCTCTACCAAGGCCAGAAATGGAGGAAGTTCCATGGTCAGTGGTGTGGGAAATGCACTATTCACACTCTTACCCCCTCTTGCAGATTCGTAATACATATTGTGAATTAAAGATGTTGAGAAGACCTGCAGTAAATTAAACTGATGAGCATCATGCAGCCTCTGGTTTTTCCAAAGGTACTAGAGCATGATGAGATCTCTTTCTGCTGAATATCTAGGACATGCAGGCAAAAACTGCTTTAAACCTTTGGAGGCGAAGTCCAGAAGGAAGGTCTGGGATGACAGGTCAGGTCTTGGTCTCTCGGAGGTAGAAGCCTGCAGAGTACACGGGAGCTTCTAGCACCCCTCAGAATGGCACCGCAGATGTTTGACTGGGTGAGGTTATGTAGTAACCTACCAAGGCACAGCCAAAAATCTGCAGAAACACGTCCAAAGCCATCCCACGCCATGAGCAGGCAGCATTTGAGTTCACATTAACATAGGCAGGCCTTCCTAGCCCATTGATCCATTTTGTCACACAAGAATGGCAAGAAGGACTGACTGCATTTGACATCCAGAAACGGTAAGCCTGACCCAAACTCAGTTGAGACACAGAGAAACTGTTTCCCTCTAAGCATTTCATCCACCAGTGACCTGAGGCCATACTTCCTATATCCTGCCATTTCTCTGGCATGTGTGTCCCGAGGAGAATGCTCCAGACGGTCTGGGCGATAAAATTGCAGTCAAAGCCTCTCTAAACAACATGAGTTCTGATAAGGGCAGTGATGAGTGAGCACAAAGACCAGGAGTCAAGGCAGAGGTTGTCTGGGTTCCAGGTGAAGCCCACATCACAGGGTGTGGCAGGGCAGTACTGGCATGCGCTCCATAAGACAGACGCCGCTGGTTTCATAGACACAGATCTCACCTGGGTTATCGCAAAATTGTCTGAGTGTATTTCCTTGACTGGCCTCTTGCTATTTCTGTTTGTTCTCCACGTTGTAGCCTAAAGGATTTTCCTGAAACACAAACTCACACAGGTCTTTCAGAGCATCTTACAGTGAAATGATTAGTCCATCAGCTGGCAGGGAAGCCCTACAGAGAGGTCATGGTAAAGTGAGGGATTTGTAGAGATCAATGATTTTCATCAACAAAGTCCACACTTCTATTCAGGATGCCCAAGGCCCCTTAAGAGAAAGATGGCTTCCCAATTGCTCCTTCTCTCTCTGCTCCCACCCGCTCCACTACATCCACTTACACCCAGCTGCTCTTTGAGCTCTAAACATAGCACTATTCTTATAATCCCTTGCTCTTCCCAGCAGTGTTCCTTTGTCCATACTAGCCTCGTCTCCCTAGCAAAGTCTAACTCCTGTACTTTAAGAGCCATCTGAGATTTCACTGTCTTAGCTAAGATTTCGCCACCATCCCTGCCCCTTCTCTCTATAAGCTGAATCCAAGCCTTATCCCTTGGTGGGCCAACATCACTGTCCTTGACTCTGAGCACCTGAGTGCAAGAAGCTCTCAAATTGATTTCTTTGTCCTCGGTTCCCACCCCAGTGCCTTTCACATAGTCACTGCTCAGTTAACGTGGACACATGGACTGATAGACAGAACCTTGCAGGATCGCATGCAAGATTCAAATAGTTTTCCTCAGGATTCAGCATTTTAAGTCTGAAATAAGAGAAACCAGAAAAATGACCTCATGTTGGAGTCTGAAAAGAATGATCAGGCCCAGCCCAGTTGCTCAAGCCTGTAACCTCAGTACTTTGGGAGGCTGAAGTGGGTGGATCACCTGAGGTCAGGAGTTCGAGACTAGCCTGGCCCATCTCTACTAAAAATACAAAAATTAGCCAGGCGTGGTGGCACGCACCTGTAATCCCAGCTACTCTGGAGGCTGAGGCAGGAGAACCGCTTGAACCTGGGAGGTGGAGGTTGCAGTGAGCCGAGATCATGCCATCGCACTCCAGCCTGGGCAACAAGAGTGATACTCCATCTCAAAAAAAAAAAAAAAAAAAAATCAAAATGAGCAAAATGTGAAAATGGACCAGGGCTTTATCATCATGTTTAAGAAAAACAATGCTTGTTGGAATTTATCATCCTGTCAACTCATTTCCCAAAAGAACTTGGGAAATTACAAGAACTAAGACACTTCAAAGGGAGCTAAAGCCCACTTCCCTCAATATCCATAATCCACATCAGTCCGTCAGGGAGAAGGTGTAGACACTGGCATGAGCAGGGGCGCTCAGCTCCAAGAATAAGGATTTCCAAGAAGAAAGAAATATGGGAAATGGGAAGAGGCAAGGACTGAAGTCAGGAAAAGAAAATCAAGGAGAATGACTGCATGTAGGAAGTAAGAAGAGGACCAGAAGACCTGGCAATAGTCTCGGTTACTTACTCGGAGCTGCAAGTAACCACGGTGTCCGTGCCAGGGAGGGCGGACCCAGTCCAAGGAAGTACATATGGTCCCCAGAGCTAGGGTACAAAAGTAGGAGGCAGGGAGGCAGCTTGTCTTCAGGATGTACTTTTGCAGTTCCCTGGTTAATTTCCAGCCATAAAAATATGGCCCAAGATTTATAAAAATATCCCTAAAACATTCCACATGCTTCTCAAGGCAGAGGGTAATTGTTAAGAACAAATCCACACAAACTCTTGTGCCAAGAGCAACAAATTGAGGATAAGGAAGGAATAAGAAACATGAAAAAGAGGGCTGATCAGAAAGCAGAACGACAGATGTGGACCATCTTCCCCTCCCAGCAAAACCAGAGGGCAGGGGGTCCTTACAGCACCTCGAAGGCTTATTGCTATGGGGAAAGATCCAGCACAACAATCCTAAAGGTATTTCCATGCTGGTGGAAGTTCTGGGAGTGCAGCTGTGGGAACATCAGGTAGGAATGCACCATGACCTTGCACAATCTTCCCCTGACGTGGCAGCCTCTAGACTTGAAGGGAGATTATTTGGGTCTAGCCCTGCCTGTCTCGGAATCCCCTCCACACTGGCTCCTTCCTGTGGTTAGCCAGTTTCCGGCTCACCACTCTCAGGCATGTTGGCTTCTAGAAAGCTCTCTCCCATATTGAGCCAAACTCTTCCCTGGAGAAAAGAAGGGCCAGAAGAGTTGGAGGTGGGGAGGGAACCTTCCCGTGTGAGAGTCCCTCAGGTACATGAAGTCTAATGATCCAAGCTGAACACTTCTCAGTCCCTGTACTTTCTGTGACATGAGTTCCAGTCTGTCACTCTCCTGGCCAGTGTCCTGGGGACGTGCTTAGGTTGGAACAGAGTGCGGAACTCCTGGGGCCAGGCCTCCTTCCCTCCACCTCTCTGGAGCCATCAGGAGACTGTTCTAGTGGCAACAGCAGCTGTGTCTCCACGCACACACACACAAAGAGTGCCAGGCTCTTGCTACAATGTTTAGTCATATGGAAAGCAACTCCCGAGCTACCCTTTATCTGCCCCCCACCAAACAAAATCATCTGAAAAGTTTGTTTCATTCCTGACAAAAATCCATGGTGAGGATATCAGAGTCCCTTGTGGCTACCACTTGGCCAGTGTTTCCCTTTCCTCCTTCCTTTCTCTCCACTTTGGTCCTTCCTGTGCTGAGATGGAGCCTTTTCAGGGCCTCTACCATCTTCAATTCTGTATACAATTGTACTGTTCACCTCCCAAGGGTGCCCCTCACCCCTGATAAGCACGGTCAAAGAAGGAGAGTTCCCAAAGTGTGCCACAGAACGCTGAGGGGCACTGAGTCAGGAAACCTTTAGTTTCCACCTAACAAAATGAGATCCCAATCCACCAAGGTTGGAAATGGGAGAAGACGCTCAGCCTGGTCAGAGGGGCTCAATTCCTGAGCCTCCAACACCTGCTCCTGGGCTCCTCCTTCCTCTCAGAGATCCCTGACGGCACCTCAGTTCAGGAATCCAGCCACCTCTTTTAAGCGAATCCAACCCCAGCCCTTCAAGGCTGGCCATGGACAGAGCCTTCCCACAGGGCTGCAGCTGGAAGGAGCCAGGACTGTAAGACCCAGCTGCATTAAAAAAAATGACTGCTTGCTTCTGTGTAGTGTCTCGACGTTTATTGACCACTGATCATCTCATTTGGTTCTCAGCATAATCCAGTTATATCGATAGGACTGGCGTTAATTGTCCAGATGAAGAAGCTGAGGCCTGGAGAAGAGAAAACGTGACGTCCACAAATTTGTATAACAAATCAGAGAAAGAGTTTATTTTAGAACCAAAGTCTCTAAGCTCTTTCTATCGGTATTCACACACTAACAGTCTGGAAATTCTCCCACCTTAAATACTTTATGCATTCAACAAGAGCCCAGCAAAGAGCCCCAAAAGTTGAGATTCAAAGCAAGCAGGCCCTGCAGCTTCAGCCCTGAACCCACGATGGCGCAGTGGCATCCTCTGAGTAGAGACATCTGAATGGGCCCAGAGGAGAGGTGGCCACACCCTGGGGCACTGCAGGCCTCGCCGATGGGGGAGGAGCATTCCCACGGGTGACCACAGTCTGCACCAGGCTGTCGCTCTGGGAGATGAGAGAACCAGCAAGCAAAGAGCTGCCAGCCCTGCCCAGTCTCTCAGGGGCAACAGCCTAGACCCGAAGCTGGCAAGCACCCACCGCTTGGGCGTGACTCGGCTGGGTGCCCAGCTCTGCAGCCCGTCCAGGTCTCAATTCCTGGTAACACCCTAGTGCTTCGCCCTCTTGCATATGGGAGAAGAGTCATCAATCTGGCTGCAGCCCAACCTCAGCAGCTGATTGGAACAGGAGCAGAAGTCTTCACTAGACTAACCCTTTTTCCACTAGGTTATTCAAATGTGAGCTTTAAAGCTATTATTTCAAAGGACTGGACGTCAGGCTTATAAAATATGTCTCTTTTCTAAACAAGTACATTTTGTCATCCATAACAGGAACACATTTAGCACCTTTCTAGCTAACAACCTGGAAAGGAATTCCTGATGATGTCATTCAGCAAGCTTTTTTTTTTTTTTTGAGACGGAGTCTTGCTCTGTCGCCAGGCTGGAATGCAGTGGCGTGATCTCGGCTCACTGCAACCGCCTCCCGAATTCAAGAAATTCTCCTGCCTCAGCCTCCCAAGTAGCTGGGATTACAGGTGCGTGCCACCACACCCAGCTAATTTTTGTATTTTTGGTGGAGATGGGGTTTCCCCATATTGGCCAGGATGGTCTCAATCTCTTGACCTCATGATCCACCTCCCTCATCCTCCCAAGGTGCTGGGATTACAGGCATGAGCCTCCGCGCCCGGCCTCAGCAAACTTTTACCGGGGCTTTCCTATGCGCTGTCACACAAACATATACTGATGGGCTCACCACAGGCAAGACACTGTGCAAAGTGGAATGTAAAGATACCAGAGAGAGGATTCAGCTTGCTTAGTTCAAATCCCAGTTCTTAGTATTTAACAGTGGTATGACCTTCGGCATGTTACTCAACTTCTCTGGGCCTCAGTTCTCTTACGTGCAAAATGGTGATATTAGGACCTAGCTCACAGAGTTGCGAGGATAAGATGGTCACATCTAAAAATGCTTTAAACAGTGCTCTAAATGCAGAAAGACTCTGATAAATGTTAGCCATTGTTAAAGGTATGTTTTTACTTATTCCTTTCAATGTCCCAATGAGATGGGAACTGGTACTATCCCCACTTCACAGTTGAGAAAATTGGTTCAAAGCATTAAGCAAGGTCATAGTGCTAGTAAGAGGCAAAATCAAGACCCCAAACAAGGGGGTCTTGAGTTGCCTGAGCACCATGCTTTAATTCACTGTGCTGAACAATGCTACAATCAACTTTCCCCCAGAAAATGAAAGAAACATGTACACACGTGCACGTGCGCTTCCATGCAGGTAACACAAAAGCCCAAATATAAATTTAGAAGCTTCCTGGCCCCTGAAACTCCTCCACCCCACCTTCACTAGAGCTTACGAAAGATAGGTCAAGAAAGTTTGCTTCAAAACTTTTCTTCCCCTCCCCTCTCCCGAGTTTTAAATTATGACTAACTTCAAGCATTAAAAAAGTCAAAAGAATAGAACAATGGACATCCACATAACTTCCGCCTAGACTTAGCAAGTCTTCACACTTCTGTGATCGTAGGCTTCTCTATCCACATTTCTGCTAAAACATTTGAAAATTATAGATACCCTAACATCACCCACAGCATCACCTTCTCAGTGTTTGTTTGTTAGAGTAAAATGATTCTTGGTAATAGAGACTATGGAATTACTGTTAATATACTTGGGTGTAATTTGCTTGTTATTATAACAAAGGTCTTTATTCTTAGCAGCGCATAATAACGAGATTAAGGCTCTCCAGGTAAGATCAGCCTGCATTATCCAGGTGGTCCCTAAATCCAGTGCCAAATATCTGCTAAGAGACACACAGAGAAGAGACATTCAAAGAGAAGGAAAATGCCCTGTGAAGGAGGAGGCAGCTACTGAGGTGACAAGGAATGCCTCAGGCCACAAGAAGCTGGAACAAACAGGATTCTCCTCCAGAGCTTTCAGAGGGAGTGTGGCCCTGCCAGCACCTTGAGTTCAGATTTCTGGTCTCCAGAATTGAGAGCAAGTACATTTTTGTTGTTTTAAGTCACCAAATTTATTGCAATTTGTTGCAGCAGCGCAGTCCTAGAAAACTAATATCCCTAGTCATGTGGTCCCTGACACATCACTGGAGCAAAGCCTATGTGCTGAATTGAAGAACTGAAAACACTGAGAGTGTGGCTTGATGCCTTTTTCACATCCCACAGGCAGGAAAGCACCCCCAAAGGCCACCGGACTCTGGCTAACAAGTATGACACCAGAATAGGTGTCAACCGAACAATTTGTTCCTTTTAATGAGGTGTTTTAACTTCACTCTATATTCATTGTTCTGCCCTCCTTGATTTTACTGTAAGTGACTGCCTTGACTTTTGATGTATTGCCAGCACACGATAAATTATGGGCCTCTTTCTTTAAGGTTGGAGAGGGGAGGAACTCCACTTCCCTGCTCAGTTATTTCAGGCAAGGGTGGGAGCAGGTTTTCTGTGCCAGCAGCATCCTGATTATGATTCAGGATGTGTGGCCAAAGGCAAACAGTTCCTCTTCAAATTCAATCAAATAGGAAGGAGCAAAGGCCCAAACAAGAAAAGCCCGGTTCTCTTTGTGTGCACAGCCAAGGGGTCCTGGGAAGCTCGAGGGATGACGCCCTATCTTGGCAAGACTGAGCTTAAAGTGGTACTCAAGAAACTTCTGCACATATTCAAAATGGGCTTCCGATCCTCGGCTTACAGAACCACATCCTGGACAATACCAAATCTGCTACAGGGGAAGTCACTTGCAGGCTAAAGGGACAGAGGTTAACTAGAATTAACATGTCTATTTTTTAATCTCTTCTCCCTAAAAAGAAAAAATATTCTATATGCAACTTCTATGCTGTTGATTGTGGCTCCAAAGGGCCCAGGTGACTACGTCCACTTGTTGATATATGGTGCAACTCAAAACAGTGATTTTTCACTCAGTAAGTCATCATCCATTCATTAATGGATTGAGAAATCAGTTGAGCAAGAGGTGCCAGCAATTTTGCTTAAATGAATAAAAGAGGATAGGAAATATTTGAGTGCATCTTGTATAGTAAGGATAAATAGTCTACCATAAAATTCTCCTTCAGTCTTATGCAGATGCTCCTCAACTTATGATGCGTTCATCCACGTGTAACCCAAGGAGCGTACTGAGTGCATATCTCATTTACACTATTTTAAAGTTGAAACATCATCTATGGAACCATTGTGAGTGGGAAACTGTCTGAATATGTGTATGGGTCGCTGGATGGTAATAGAAAAGATACTCCTCACTGTGAGTCATGATCCAAAACAGTGAGAAAGCCACTGGCTTAAAGAATCTATTCCACCAAACCCGAAAGCACTCTGTCCCCTCACCCAAGCCCCCATTCCTGAGAGCACTGTTTGCAGTGACAATAGGGCACTCAGTTAACAGGGCACTTACCATGCGCCTGAGAGATGTTGGCATCTGAAACCAAGGCGTGCCCATTCTTTGTCAATCCACTGGAATGTCTTTCTCCTGTGCAAGCCCTGCCATGCCTGAGGCTCATCCTCTTGATTCTTGATATCCTATTTCTATACCATGGTAGAGCCTCTCACGGTTCACCTTCATCTTGCTGGGACCCACTGTTCCTCCTCTGTAGTCCTAGCAACTCCAGAGCCTTTCGCAATTACTCTGAAACTGATCTACCGTACGGGGAGTTTCAAAGTCTTTGAGGAAGGAAAGGGACCACCACAATTCCCTTCACTAACCGTCTTCTTTGTATTTTTTACTCCATTGTGTTCAATTTCTACTTTGCCATTTTTCCAAGAAGATGGTTGCCCTGGCCTCCATTAAGAATGCTCTTTCATGCAGCAGTTTGCTGACTCTCCAAGCCTTATTGTCTAATACTGTGGCAAATGTTCTACCGTGGTGTCCTGTATCCTGTGGGGCCTGCCTCATGGATCTGCTATGGGCTTTCCAATCACACACAGTTAAAGACTGTAACTACAGGCCGAGTGACATGGCTCACGCCTGTAATCCCAGCACTTTGGGAGGTCAAGGTGGGTGGATCACCTGAGGTCAGGAGTTCAAGACCAGCCTGACAAACATAGTTACACCCTGTCTCTACTAAAAATACAAAAAACTAGCCGGGCGTGGTGGCATGCACCTGTAATCCCAGCTACTCAGGAGGCTGAGGCAGAGAGAAGAGCTTGAACCCGGGAGGTGGAGGCTGCAGTGAGCTGAGATCATGCCATTGCACTCCAGCCTGAGCGATGAAGCAAGACTTCATCTCAAAAAAAAAAAAAAAAGAAAAGAAAAGAAAAAGGAAAAAAAAGACTGTAACTAGAGGTTTCTGATCTCACATAATTAGGGGCTACAGCTAGGTTTGTTGAGTGGTATAGACTGCAACATGCATTTTGGCATCAGCAAAACTGGATCTAAATTTTGGTGCTGTTGCTTTACTGGCTATTGACCCTGAGCAAACTGCTTAACTTTTCTAAGCTTCATCTGTAAAATCAAGATAATAATACTCATCTCAAGGGAGTTGTTAGAATCTACTTGTTAAAAGATTGGTTGAAGTTTCTGTGATGAATTCTTCTTGGACATCTTATAAATGGACTTTCAAAAAGGGTGTTACTCTTTCAATGTTTTTAGAAATCTGTATTACTCAGGAAAAACATACAAAACAGAGGAAACATACAAAACAGAGAAATATATTTTCAGAAATATATTTCTGGAGAAAATATATGGTCTAATAAGTCAAGCCATTCCTGCCACCTTAGAATTACAGAAAGTAAAAAGAAAGAAAGGGAAGGAGTGAGGAAGGGAGAGAGGGAGGGAGGGAGGGAAGAAGGAAGGAAGAAGGAAGGAAGGAGGAAGGGGAGGGGAGGAGAGGGGAAGTGAGGGGATAGGAAGGGAGGGGAGGGAAGGGGAAAGGGAAGGGAATGGGAGAGGAAGGGAAGGGGAAGGGGAGGGAAAGGGAAGGGGAAGGGGAGGGAAAGGGAAGGGGAAGGGGAAGGAAAGGGAAGGGGAAGGGAAGGAAAGGGAAGGAGAGGGGAGGGGTGAAGGGAGGGAATGGGAGGGGAAGGGAAGGGGAGGGAAGGGGAGGGAAGGAAAGGGGAAGGGAAGGGGAGGAGAAGGAAAGGGAAGAGGAAAGAGAGGGAAGGGGAGGGAAGGAAAGGGGAAGGGAAGGGGAGGGAAGGGGAGGGGAAGGGAAGAGGAGTGGAAGGGAAGGGGAGGGAAGAGGAGGGAAGAGGAGGGAAGAGGAGGGAAGAGGACGGAAGAGGAGGGAAGAGGAGGGAAGGGGGAAAGAGGGGGAAGGGGAGTAAGGGAGGGAAGGAGGGAAGGAAGGAAGGAAATTCTCCATTTGGGCTGACCCCCTGTGACTGTGCCACAGAGGTTTTCTTACTCTTGCATTAACATCAGACCATGTGCATCTTCCTGCCAGCAGCATCCTCTGGTTTGGCAGGTGTGAACATCTGTTTTGGCACAAAGGATCCACTTAATGGAACGCAAGGGTGCATGCTGTATGAAAAAACAGCACTCACATTTCCTTGTGCATTCTTTATCAGAAGAACAAATGGCACAATAACCCAACAGAACCAAGGTTGTCGTTCAAGAAACTGCCTTTTACATCTGGGACTTATCTTTCTTCTAAGGTAGCCATGGATGGTGTGGCATCAAAAAGCATGCAGGTGTCTTAGAATGGTTTTTAAAACCTTTAGTAATGCCTCTGTAGCACACTATAGAAAAAATACTCACACTTCCATTTGTAAATGGTTAAAAACATAAACAGATAATTCAGAGAGAAAGAAATAAAAAGTTGCCAGTACATATATTGAAATGTTTAAGTTCACTAGTGATCAAAGACATCTGTAAAAGTAAAACCAGAACTCCACACACTCTATTTCAATTTGTAAATATTGAAAAATACAATTAATGTTAGCGTAGGAATGACAAATCAGGCATTCTCTGCTGACAAGACTAGAAAGGATAAATCTTTCTGACAGCAATTTGGTAATAATTTTAGACATTTTATACCCTTTGGATAGTAATTTAAATTCTATGAATACATCAAAGAAAAACAGATATATAAGCATGGTGAGATGTAGACATAGCTATAAAAAATCCTCATTAATGTTTATAATAGTGAAAAAATTGACAACAATCTACATGTCCAATAAGGGAATTGGCAAATAAAGAATGGTTCATTTATATGATAGAATATTAAATAGGCATTTAAATTACGTTTTCAAAATTTGTAATGGTATGGGAAAATGGGGCATAAGACTTTGCATGCAGACTATTCCAAATTAGGTAAATAAAGACATAGATAAAAGAAGATTAAAATAAAATATACTAAAATATTAACAGAAGTCATCTCTGGATGGTAAAATTATAGGTGAGCTTGTACTTGGCTGTATTTCCAAACTTTTGAAATTGGGCATATCTAACTTTTATCATTATGTGCTCTACTCACTACCATGTTATCCCAGCATTCTAGCAGGTGGTAGGATGACTCGCGGTTGGACCCTTCACTGCCACTCTGCATGCCGGATGATGTGAAGAATGCATGTACCACAAGAGATCCCAGACCTCAAGGGGTGTAACACGTACAGAGATAAACAATGCTAGTACTCATCTTAAGGGAGTTGTTGGAGTCTATTGTGGAGGATGGTGGGGGGGGGGGGCCGGCCTGACCTACCGTATTTCCCCACTGCTGAATGTTGGCTGCAGACAGCTCACAACTGAGTCCCTCTCCAGGCAATATATAATTCCAAGGCAACATATAATTATGATCTGCACAGAGCCTTGCACATCGTAGGTACACAATAAACTGCTTAACCTCAGTATCAGATGAACAAAATAAGTAGTAAATGCTACGACAATCTGATGACAAGAAACCTATGGCCTGGAGGAGAAAAAAGGACACAATTCAGGTAAGGGTCCATAGAGTGGCTGGTACTTTAATTGGAGCTTACAGGAGAAGCTGACTGTGTGCATGTGTGGAGAACAGAGGAGGCGAGGATCTATGGTAGACATAGGTATTTCTCATGGGCATCCCGGAGATACTTACCATGACTGCACTGGCCTGGTAGTTTCTATGTGCTCATTTCAAGCCACGTTACAGCCTCCCTAAATGTTTATCCTTTTGCTGAAGCAGCAAGAAACAAAAGGAGGCACAGGACTATTGGGACACACAGCAAGTAACATCTGCCGTTCAAGGCAGGAACAATGGTCTCTGCACATCCGTCCCTTGGTCACGATTTCATCTGAGTGCTGACTATGGTGGATTCTGAGGAGCCAGTCTTACTGAATCCCTCTCATCGATACCACACTTCACATGTAGCCAGCACTCCCAGATACAGCCTCTTGCTTAATCTCCTACCATCCCATGTTGTTTTCTCAGTTCACAGTAAAGAAAACGGAGGCTGACTAAAGTGAAAGGATGTGTTTAAATTCAGAACTGTTTAGTGATAAAAACCAAAGCTTCAATTTAGTCTAGCGCTTTTCCCCTAATGCAAGATTAAGCTGTGATACATTCCTGGAAAAATACTCTTCTCAAAAAATGTTGCCTATCTCCTCCTTTTTGCATTAAAATAAACAAATGAACCCGTCCAATCCTGTGCCCGTCTCTCTCGTTTTGAAGTCACTGTGTACTTCAGCATTTTGGGGTGTCAGATAGCAACACAAATAAAGTATAAAATGTGGTAGTTAAGGAGTTTTCAAAAGGAGTGATCAGAATTCACTCCATACATATATTAATGCTCCTTAGTCCATTCCACTTTACTTCCACCAAATTTCCATAGAAATCCGTCACACAGAAAGATTAAGAGTTATTGAGAGATAACTGCAACGTAACCTGAGTGGGTTTGTCTGGACGCTGAAGTCTGCTCTGAGCTTCTGGGTCAGATGATGATGAAGCAAGAACTTTCTATTAGAAAACAACTGTCTCACTGCCAAAATATAAATATACACACACATGCACTCACACACACAGACACATATATATCCTAAGACAATTAGAAGCCAAAATGGAATTGGCCTTTTGTGCAGTTGACCTTGCACAACTGCAAGGCAAGAAGTGGTCCGGAGACAGGGCATATTTTAGTAAGTGAGCTTAATATTTTTAGTGAATTTCACAAAAATTCCTAAGGTTGCCTTAGTTTATTTCCTGTTGAATACCTGAGACTGGATCACTTATAAAGAAAAGAAATTTATTCTTAGAGTTCTGGAGGCTGGGAAGTCCAAAAGCGTGGCGCTGGCCCCTGGTAGGGCTTTCATGCTGTGTCATCATATGGTAGAAAGCATCACATGGAGAGAGGGCAAGACTGTCTGTGTCAGCGCAGGCCTCTCTTGTTCTTCTTATAAAGCCACCAGTCACATCATGGGGGCCCTACTCTAACAACTTTATCTAATCCTAACCACCTCTCAAAGGCCCTACTTCTAGTCAACATAATAATTTGGGGATTATGTTTCCAACACAGGAAATTTAGGGGGCACATTTAAACCATAGCACTGCCTAAGAAATCTAAAATACTCATTTAAAGATGGAAAAGTTGAAGCTAGGAGAAGAGACTTCCCCTAAATATATTTGAATAACTGTAGCTTTAGTATCTATACCAACATGCTAGAGGTACTCATCAAGTATTGGCAAAAAAAAAAAATAGTCTACATGATCCATTTTTTTAAAAAAAATAGAGACAGAGTCTCAACATGTGCCCAGGGAAGTGCAGTGGCTCTTCACAGGCATGATCCTAGCACACTGCAAACTCCAACTCCTGGGTTCAAGTGATCCTCTGGCATCAGCCTCCAAGTAGCTGGGACTACAGGCACACACCATGTACCCAGCCACGATCCATTTTTATAAATGAAAAACTTGTGGATTCCACATGCACATTAACATTCAAATATTTCATTTGCTTGAAAGATGAGGAGGAGTTTAATTTCTTAGCCATATGAAGGTTTCCGCCTGCCTGACCTGATTTACTTTGTTAATCTACCCACTACATCTTTCTTTACGGATAACATAATGGTGAGTGCCTACCTCCTTCCCAGGTATTAATATATTTTTCTAAATTCTGAATTAATGAGATCCTAGTACATAAATCTGTAGAATTCGGTTTTTGGTTTTTTAAGGTTTGCAGGGTTTGTTTTTTGCTGTTTTTTAATATAGGGATTCTCTTTTTCTCATCACATTTAACCCTGGTTAAAAAGAAGTTTAAAAAAAAAAAAAAAGTTACGCATACAGCTACTGTCACAAAGCCAGCTGAGCCAAAAAGCCTCCTACAAGACCTATATCCCTCCTCTGAGTGGTCAGTCTAAATTTCTAGAGTTAAAAGATTTCTTTCTCTGGGTCCTTTGAAATAACCGTAATTAACACTTACAAAGAGGCTTAGGATACAATGGTATCATATAAATCAGGAGTCAGCAAACTATGTCCTGCAGGAGATTAGCAGTTGCAACAGAAACCATACGTCCCACAAAGCCAAAGCTATGTACTGTTTGGCCCCTTACATCAAGTTTGCCATGCCCTGACATTCACTATCACATTGATCCTCATAAGCACCTATCAAGAAGCTGCTTCTTGTTTCGATAGCCACATGAACTTCAATATGAACAAGTATTCGAGATTACTTCTGAAACACTACCTGCAAAGAATACCAACTTAGGGGTGGAGGGGGGAAAGGGGCAGGGGACGGTAGGGAGGAGGATTAGAAATTTGACCCCAGTAAAGAAAATTAACCATATGGAGAGAAAACAGAAAAAACTCAAAGCTTTCCTACTGAACAGGATGCCCAAATGCTGGGACTGTTGTTCTGCACACCTCTCCCTTGCCTAAGTTTCTCTTAAATTTCCTCGTGCTTATACAGCTGTGTGTCAAAGGCAGCCTGTATGCTCATGAGAGGCAACTGTGTGCATCCTGTTCTGGCTCCACATTCAGTGACATCACATTGGAAGTTTGACATCAGCCATGATAAGAGTATTTACACCACAAAAATCAGCGAAAGCTACAAATCAGAGCTTTTCTCCCCTGCCCAATCCCCCCAGGGCTGATTCTTAAACATTTCCTACCACACCATGGCAGATATATACATAATTTCATATAAATGGCACCATGTCATACATGGTCTTTCCCCTTCAGCTGCTGAATGTTGGCTGCAGACAGCTCACAGCTGAGACCCTCTAATTGCCTTGCACTGAAGGGAATTGCCACACCCCAGGTCTGCATCCCTCCCTGGGGCAACCTTCTTGCAACCACTCGTCAAGGACAACATAAAAAGTGAAAAGGCCAGACCCATCTCAGTGCAGAACAACTCCAGCTCCAAAGCTTCCCCCTGGGTTCAGCTGGGGCTTCTGTTGCAATTGCATCAGAGAGAAAGGGAGTGAGAGAGGGAGAGAGGAAGAGACAGAGAGAGAGACAGAGAGGAGAGACCCATTTGTCCACAACCAACTTCTCTCTTTGTCTCCTATCTTGAGTTATCTATTTCAGTTCATTTTTTATTTGCTTAAGTTTCTTTCTAGAATATTTTTCTCAGATAGGATACCTGGATTATATATATATATATATGTGTGTGTGTGTGTGTGTGTGTAATATATATACATATATATTATATATCAGATATATTATATGTGTATGTATATGTATTATATAAATAATATATATATATATTTGGCAGTGACTTCATTTTAATGGGTCTTTGGTCTTACGGAAAGGGGCTCTTTAGATGGGGCTGGGTCACTAGTCAACCATCTTCACTGTGGAGTCCTAGTCATGTGACTTTGTTTTGTAAATCACAAAGATTCATTCAAATTGTCTCCTCTTCCATTCCTTCATAATAGGTTACGTGGTCTGAAAGTACATCCCTCCTTCTCTAGTACATTGTATTCAAACAGGTTGCTGCTACTTCTCCATTGCCATTACGCTTTTCATCATCTTCTTATTTCTCTTAGCACAGTTGGGGCATAACATATTATCTTCTACGCCTGGGGATGGGAAAATGCAGGCAGGTAACAAGAAGAGCGCAATCACCCTCCTGTGAGTGGTAGGCACCCAGGCCTGACCTGCATGAAACTGCAGGTATACCCAACCCTCTGTGTCTGTCGAGAGAAGTCTGCCATGGATCACACTCCACCTGACACCAGAGGCTTGCATCAAAAAGGCCTCAACAGAAACAGGAATGGAACATGAATTCACAGCCTTAGGCTAAACAGCTCTTGCAGCAATTCTTGCCCATGATGCCAACATGGCTCCTTGCAGTGAAGTTATCACTTTAACTGTATCAGTCTCTTCTGCTCTCTCATTCATCTCATAACTTTTCTGAAGCCTTGCTCTTGGTCACTGCCTTGCGTTTCCTCGAACATCGCTGTAATCTGGTCTCTTGTGACATTTCAAGCATATCTTGCTGTTGTTCAGGTGACCATGTCTATGAAGCCTCAGATAAACTTCTGTTTTCTTGCCATTAGTACTCAAACCAAGCTGTTGACACCAGTCCCACAAAGTGTCCCGACACGCCTTGTTAATGGGAGGCAAAATGGTTGGCAAGCGAAGGGCTGGTATTTTGCATCTAGCTTTTTGTGGAACTGCAAATTGTTCATTTGTTTGAAGTAGATGACCTTGATTGTATTTCTTAGGCTTCTCCAGTTTGACATAAGTTGAAGAAACACTCGATTCCATTTGTTCGATATTTGGGTCATCTTTAACTGGCACCAATGTCAAAATCACACTCTTCTCATCATCGACCTCCCCCTCAAAGAAATTCTTGCTGCTACCCAAATTTGAGTCTGACATTTTCAGTAACACCCCTATCTTGTCCATTTGGTGATACATTTTTTTAAAAAATTAGGCCAGGCGCGATGGCTCATTCGTGCCTGTAATCTCAGAGCTTTGGGAGGCCCAGGTGGGTGGATCACTTGAGTCCGGGAGTTCAAGATCAGCCTGGGAAACATGGTGAGACCCCCTTCTCTACCAAAAAGTGAAAAAATTAGGCAGGCATGTGGCGTGTACCTGTAATCCCACCTACTCGGGAGGGTGTATCTTTTTTTTTCCCTGGCCAGTAAAAGGTATTTTAGCTGGCTCAAGTATTTTGTAGATATCCTTCCCCTCTCTCCAGTTTCCCATTATTGTAGGTGAGAAGTGTGACACTGTCTCTTTTCTGTTCCCTGGTAATTAATGTTTTTCTCTTTGTATTAAAGGGTGCAAAAGGCTCTCCTTTTACCTGCTGTTCAAGAATGTAATTTGGATGGGTTTCGGTGTGTGACTTTCAGGAACCCCTTGAGTTCTTTTTAAGTCTCAGACTCAAGTCTTTTTCACTCAAAGAAATTACCTTCTGTCATCTGTTTAATGGTTCTCTCCTTCATGTGCTCGTTTTTCTCCTTCTCTTGCCACCCCATTAGGTCTCCTGGATCTAGCTTCGTAGTCTCCTCTTTCCCCTTATGATTTCCATCTCTGTTTCTGTTCCATATTTGGGATATTCTTGCACTTGGCCTTGTAAGCCTGCTTTAATGTATCCGATGAGTATTTCAGTCGAAGCTCCAGGAAGTCTGTGTTTCTTTGTTTTGTTTGTTTGTTCGGGATACTGTGGTTGAATGTCCTTCTCGTTACTTCTGCCCAGGCTGTCTATTCCAGCAGCCTGATTTCCATGAAAGGCTGTTCGGCGGATGCTTCCTCTCCCTCTCTTTGCCCGTAGGTGCAGAGTTTTTTTTTATATCTGTTCTTTGAGGCTCAAGGCCAGTTTCTAAGGGCTCTTTCAATGATCACAGTCCTGTGAGTGGCGGAAGGGGTGGCCCCTGTGGGCCATCAGTGTAGCTGGGTATAAGGGGCCAGTCCCAGTCAAGGCACAGGAAGGAAAGAGGCCTCTCAGTCCCACCACGTCCCCACGTTCAGCTTCTCCTCAGCAACCTGGGACCAGGAAAGCCCATTCTGCATGCCAAGGTAGCCCTTTCTCATGGGTCCACAGGTCTAAAGGAACCAAGCGCAGGGCCCGACACAATTACAGCCTCATCCCCAAGCTTTCCACTCACTTATTCACAGGGGAGGAATCCCCTCTCCAGCTCTCTTCACAGGGCCAAAATTTCAGTAGCGGGCAGACAGGGCACCACTACTGAAAATCTCTACCTCACCCCAACCTCTTAAAGAAATCCAGGGCACCCTGGATCTGCTGTCCCTGCCGAACGTCTTCTTTACTTCTGAGATGGTTTAACTCTTTGTCCTTCACATCTGATTTCTTTGGGTGAGTGCTTCAAAGCGATGTGCTGACAGATCCTTGAATAATTAGATTCACTTTAAAATTGTGTTCATTGGGAAAGCAACTGGGTGAAAAAGGCAGATTACAAAGTATGCAGGGGTGTGTGTGTGTGTGTGTGTGTGTGTCTCCCACATCCACAGATATATCACATATACTGAGAAAAATGTTTGCATGGACAAACACCACATTGTTACCTACAGATGATGAAGTTACAAATACTTTTATTGTTCGCCTTTCTCTTATCTAAATTTTGCTTTTTTTCTTGTTTGTGAAAGATAAAAGAGTGTTCGATTGTTAATTCAGCAAAATGCATTATAAAATGCCATTTGACTCTTACAGGTATTTCCAGAGGGTGTAAGGAGGGAGACAGCAAACAACCCTCCACCTCTCCGTCTCAATGTCTGCACATAAGTGCCCACCTTGAGAACCCCATGCTCTCAGCAAGCCCACCAGGCTGTTAGTAACCTGTAGAGAAAAGAAGGACCACACACAGAAGCTTCCTACCCAGAGTCACCCAGGACGGCCCCCATCAAAGATAGACTCCAGCCTGGAATTGGCTCCAGAAGCAAAGGTTAGATGCCCCTGATTTCCCAGGTCTCCCCAGTTGTCTAGTCCTGGCTTAAAGAGGCTGGACAGTCTTTCAGAGCAGAACCATTCCAGGTGCCTGCTGAGTCTCCAGCACCAGGCATTGGCACTTAATAGCCACTCAAGAAACTGGCTGAATGAATGATCTCACGGCCTCTTGGTTCACTTAATAAAATCAGACATATTAGTAGCTGTCATTGCTTACTCTTGGGCCATCTTTGGATTTGCAATTCCATCTACATGAGGGGTCAAAATTTGAGTTGTATAGGAAAATTTCAGCTCAACAAAAGGATTCACACTTCGATTTGTTTAGGAAGATTTCAGCTTTACTGGTTCACACAAGAGGTTTCCTTTCAAAGAGCTGAATTCCCTGTCAGTGGATATGACATAGAAGGGGCTGGCTATCTCCTGTCAGAGGTGATATGGAAGGGTTCCATGCTGGCTATGAAGAGAGACCAGATGTGCTCTAAGCATCCCTCTAATTCAAACTCTATGACAAGTGCAATTCCGGGTTCAGAAATCTTATGCAAATTTGCCTCTTTCTTCCAAAAATATTCTTTAACCCTGATGTCATTCCTGTGCCTATTAAAACTCTCCTTTGAGGCAGCCAAGTATGATTCAAGGGAAAGGTTGAGTGTGTCCTTGCAGCAACCATGAGAGCAGCAGGCATTCCCCACTCAAGGAAGCCTCCTTGGGGCACCCTGGACTGACCTGGGATCAGTTAAGGAGAGTTTTGTGGAACTGTGTCCCTGGTCCGCTCCACAGGTGTTTGAAGGAACAAATCCCAAGGAAGATATATTGTAAGACAGAAGCACTAGCCACTCAGAAATGTTGTGACACCAGAGACATGACATAGAGCAGGATCTGCAGGTTCTCTGCCTTTGCTTGCTGGATTGTGCGGAGGTTCCCAGGTGGGGGCCGGTCAGCCAGTGCAGCGGGGCTGTGCTTGAGAAGCTAAGAGCAGCAGCCAGTTATCAACTGGTTTGGAAGGCTTTCCACAGTTAGAGAACCAGAGTGGCCACACCAGCTAGAAATCAGCCCTGCTCTCCAACCACTTCTGAGCAGGCTGACCTTCTGCCAGAGGCTGCAGCCCCGTTCGTGCAAGCCACATTTTATGGAGTTCTTTTATTAGTCTCTCATGTAACCCATAGCGACATCATAAAATTAAACACCCCATTCCGTACATCAAGTCCACTGACTTCTCGAGCCCTGACTAGCAGTGGGCTTTTCCCTCTGGGAGTTCTATTACAATAACATTATAACTGACAGAAAAGGAGTCTTTGCTGGGAGCAGTCAAATCTGCAGACTGACTGAGCTTCTGCTGAAGTCACCGTGTGGTACAGCGTGTCCTCCTTCACCGGAAGCCCCTTTGCCAACTTCCTATCCCTCTCTCTCTGCCTCTTTCATTCCTACCCCTCCCCATCCTTCTGCTGTAATCCCTTCCCCCTCCCAAGTTCCTTCATCTCTTAAGATGACTTAAAGCCAAGAGTGTTCAAATGCTTGCCTGGAGTCACTGGTCAGGGTAGCCCCAACTCACCCCTGAGAATATATTTAGCGTGTGGGTGATCACCCAGATGGAGAGGTTATCTTTAGCCTGGCAGAGGTTGGGAGTCACTCTGGACCATGATGTGAACAGTAGAGCGAGGACGGAAAGGAAAGGAAACGAATACTCCAGAGTCTACAACAGCAGCACTCAAGTGTACTCAGGTGGTGGAGAACTAAAAGTCAAAGTGTGCTTCCTGAAACATGAGGCTCTTCCGGGAACACCCTGGAATAATGGTCTGTTTCATTCCATCCTATGAACTAAGAACAGTTTTAATAGCAGAAAATATGGCTGCATTATGAGCAGGCAGTATAAAACCACAAGCACACATGTTCTTAAAAAAAAAAAGCCACAAGCTCAGCATGATTGGTGGTTTTTAAGCTTTCCCATTCGTATCTGTTTACTACCTCTTCATTAGTTTTGTTGCCTGCAGGTGCTAAAAGTTCAAAATGGAAGAAAAATGCATGGAAAAAATTTACATGAAAAAATTACATTACCTGAGTTAGGGAAAAGACCACTACTATTTGATTTTCAAGGTGGAACACCTCTGTCCACCACAGGAATATCAAGGGCTGAGCTTGAAAAACTCTAGGGCCTGTTTCCAAACTATTCAAGAAAGACTGTACACTTTTTTTAGGGCACAGAAGTAATTTCCTTAACATCAACCCTCTTTTCCACTCATTAAATCTTCCCTGCTATGGTTTATATCCACGGCCTCTTGGTTGACCTTCTTTATAGAACAATTGATTCGAATCTTATGTCAAAACAATGGAATACTTGCTAGTTATGCTTAGGGAGAAGCTAGTCCCAGTCTGAACCAACGGTGAGAAGCCTCCAGGGGTGGGGAGGGATTTGCTCCGTGGGGAAGGAGGCCCGCCTGGCCTCTTTCCGAGTCAAACAGTCCTGCTCACCAGAGAGGAAGAGCAAGCGGTTCATTCTGAACATCCCTCGGCCAGACATGCTTTGGATTCATATCTGAGTTCTGTGAAGAGCAGCAGGACCGAAAGGGAAAACTGGAAAGACCATCTTGTCAAGATCTTATGGGAATCAGAGCACAGATGGTAGAGCTTTGGGACTGAAACTCACACAGAGGGAAGAGGGTTGAAGAATCTCTTTTCCCCCCAAGATTCCCCAGAGCTTTCACTCCAGAGCGCCAGAGGGTGCCCAGAAGGAGCAGGCCCCTTGGGGACTCCTAGGACAACGCAGAGGCAGTCCAGAGAGCTGGGAGTCCTTTGCTATGGGTGGGCTCCGGATACAGTGCCACTCAGAAGGTCATCCCTACTCAGATGGTGAGGCCTCGGGAAACTCAACTTACTTTACCATGTACTTCAATAAGTGAGGCATCGCTTAACCTTTTCTTCTCTAGATTTGAATGATGCTCATTCCATCAACTGATTTATTAAGGTCACCCTTTATTCTGCCATTATATGAGTAAATTTTGGTCCTCTGTTCAACTAGAAGTTACCTTATTTGTCTCTGTGACTCTTCCTCCGACCAGTGTACAGCAGAGAAACCAACAAATCGGACATTTATGAATACTTTAGTGAGAATCGACCCAACAAATAATTTCCTGATTTCTATCAGTTATGCTTCTTATGATCCATCCTGACAGTGTACTGGCAGTTGCTAAAATGGCCTAACATTTCCTATACAATTTCTGATTAACCATGCCTCCTTAGACCATTTTTCCTCCACCGTTGAGTCAGACTAGCCTTTTCCCAGATAATATTTGAGATATCCAAATTTTATTACTCCACACTTTTAATTACCGAATGTCGTTCAGAATGCGCAAGAGTAGTCTTCCAGTTCTCAAGTTCAATGGGCCTTGTATCTCTTTCCAGAGCACCAACATCTGCAAATGTATTCAGTTCACAACAACCTCGTTAAGTCATCATAAGAAAATATGGAAATATTGTATACGCGTGCATGTAGCATCTCTGGGAAAAGAAGCTTTTAATGATGGCTGTACCTGTGGAAAGAGATGAATTAAGAAGTTGATGGGCTGGGCACGATGGCTCATGCCTGGAATCCCAGCACTTTGGGAGGCTGAGACGGGTGGATCACTAAGTCAAGAGATAGAGACCATCCTGGCCAACATGGCGAAACCCTGTCTCTACTAAAAATACAAAAATTAGCTGGGTATGGTGGCATGCGCCTGTAGTCCCAACTACTCGGGAGGCTGAGGCAGAAGAATCGCTTGAACCCAGGAGGGAGAGATTGCAGTGAGCTGAGATTGCACTATTGCACTCCAGCCTGTGTGATAGAGTGAGACCCCCATCTCAAAAAAAAAAAAGAAAGAAAGAAAGAAAGAAATTGACGGTTAGAGGCAGAACGTTCATTGAAAACCTTTTTGAATCATTTTAATTTTTAGATAATGTGCATGTATTCCTTTTTCAATTAAACTATTTAAAAGCTAGCTCTAAACAAACAAAAAATACAACAAAGAACAAGACACAGCCCTGATCCCCTGGGCAGTGACCCTGACAGGTGCCTAGAGTTGATACTATACCCCATGGTGTCAAATGTCTCCTGTGTCATTGGCCCTATGGAATGCCTCGCTGAATTCAAGATGGACTATGCAATGACGGGTCTGGTTCCTGGCCCTAACAGCCCTCTCCCCGATAACCAGAGCAACACGACTTCTGCTTGTTGACTCAACGCTAGGCCTAAGCCCCAAGACTAACCCCATTCCTAGTCTGGAGGGATTTTAAGGGCTAGCAGTTGGGTTACTCTGTCTCGGCCCGTCTGGTTGCTGGGAGTGTCCCACTCTTTGTGCTGTCTTGGCAGAGAGTGGTCCAGACCTTGTCTGGTGACACATCTCCATTTTTAGCTTGCTTGATTATGAAATTTACCAAGTGGTAAATGAGACGTATCTATTCCACCAGCAGCTTTCCCACTCTCCTCCATTAATTCACCAAATGCAGTTACTAAGAACCTTCTACATGTGGATACTAAACCAGCCCGCGCAAAAGCAGATAAGAAGCAAATGAGTATACCAGGGCCCTCCAGGAGCTCATAGTCTAGTAATAAAGACCAATGGGCTGGGTTCGGTGGCTTACGCCTTTAATTCCAGCACTTTGGGAGGCCAACTCGGGAGAATCACTTGAAGCCAGGGGTTCAAGACCAGCCTGGGCAAAGGAGTGAGACCTCATCTCTACAAAAATGTATATATATTTATTTATTTTTAAATTAAACTTTTCATTTTTTTTTAAACAGGGTCTTGCTCTGTCACTCAGGCTGGAGTACAGTCACAGACTGGAGTGTGATCAGAGTTCACTGTAGCCTCAACCTCCCAGGCTCAGGCAATCCTTGCACCTCAATCTCCCTAGTGGCTGGGATCACAGATGAGTGCCACCATGCCTGGCTAATTTTTTTTTTTTTGAGATGGAGACTTGCTCTGTCGCCAGGCTGGAGCACAGTGGCGCAATCTTGGCTCACTACAATCTCTGCCTCCCGGCTTCAAGCTATTCTTCCGCCTCAGCCTCCCGAATAGCTGGGACCACAGGCGCATGCCACCACGCCCAGCTAATTTTTGTATTTTTAGTAGAGACGGGGTTTCACCGTGTTAGCCAGGATGGTCTCGATCTCTTGGCCTCGTGATCCATCCACCTCGGCCTCCCAAAGTGCTGGGATTACAGGCGTGAGCCACCGCGCCTGGCCTGGCTAATTTTTAAAAAAAAATTTTGTAGAGATGGAGGTCTCCTTATGCTGCCCAGACTGGTCTCGAACTCCTGAGCTCAAGCAGTCCTTCTGCCTCGGCCACCCAAAGTGCTGGTATTACAGACGTGAGCCACCATGTGTGGCCAAACATTTTTTTATATAAAAGCCAGGGGCCAGGTGCAGTGGCTCATGCCTGTAATCCCAGCACTTTGGGAGGCCAAGGTATGCGGATCACCTGAAGTCAGGAGTTTGAGACGAGCCTGGCCAACATGTGAAACTCCATCTCTACTAAACATACAAAAATTAGCTGGGCATGGTGGCATGCGCCTGTAATCCCAGCTACTCTGGAGGCTGAGACAGAAGAATCACTTGAACCCAGGAGGCAGAGCTTGCAGTGAGCCGAGATCATGCCACTGCACTCCAGATTGGGCTACAGAGCAAGACTCCATCTCAAAAAAATAAAATAAAATAAAATTAGCCAGGACAAAGTAACTGTAGTCCTAGTTACTTTGAAGGCTGAGGCAGGAGTATTGCTTGAGGCCAGGAGGATGAGGCTGCAGTAAGCCATTAGCACGCCACTGCACTCCAGCCTGGGTGACATTGTGAGACCTTGTCTCCAAAAAACAAATTAAATAAAAAACAAAGGCTGATGGAGTCCAACTCAAGAACTTTAATGCAAACAGGAAAGATTTCAGAAGGGGATGACATTGCTATTAAGACTTATGAGCTGGGCCGGGTGCCATAGCTCATGCCTATAATCCCAGCACTTTGGGAGGCCGAGGCGGGCAGATCATGAGGTCAGGAGTTCAAGACCAGCCTGGCCAACATGGTCTCTGCACTCTGTTCTCCCATTCCGTGGAGAAGGAGGGTGAGAAGAGCTGGGCCCCCAGAACACAGGACCACATAAGAAGATTTTTCTGTTTAAGATAGTTTTTATTTCCACTATTTGTCTGGTAAATACCTTGTCTTCAAGCCCCAGCCTAAAGATGCCTCCTCTGGGAAGCCCACCATGACTTTTCCAGGCGGGATTAGCGGTCCTGTCTGCTACACTCCACTACCCTCTGTTCTAGAGGGTTTAGAGAAATTCAGAAGTTAGGCAAACAGACTCTGCCCCCATTCTGCCTGAGTTCACTTCCTGGCTCAGCCACCGCCTTTCTGAGTCATCTGAAGCAAGGCACTCACCTCTCTGGCCTCAGTTTTACCATCGGCTAAACAATGTAATGATGGCACTGTTGTCCTGAGGTCACCATGAGGACGAAACGAGGCAATATCCCTAAAGCAAGCACCTGCTGTAGTGTCTGCCCTTGTTACTCATAACCCTGGGCTGCTCTTACTGGACTGTGCTTGTGACCGTTAGAACCTTGAGGGCCAGGGCTATTCATCTCTGAATCTCTCTCTGCAGTGTTTAGAGGTGTTGTCCACAGTGTAGATGTTCAATTTCTACCTTCTGAAGGACTGAACCAAACACAGCTATGAAAAGGGATAAAATGAATCAAGCCTTAATGCAAAGACACAGTAAATGCAGGTGAAACGATGGGAAAGGAGCAAGGAATGTAGAAAAGTAAATGGGGGGAGGAGACGGTGCCCCACTTTCAAAGGGGAAAAATTCTTATAAAATTCCTGTTCAGGGCTGGACGTGGTGGCTCACTCCTGTAATCCCAGCACTTTGGGAGGCCGAGGCCGGTGGATCACGAGGTCAAGAGATTGAGACCATCCTGGTCAACATGGTGAAACCCCGTCTCTACTAAAAATACAAAAAATTAGCTGAGCACGGTGGCGCGTGCCTGGAATCGCAGCTACTCGGGAGGCTGAGGCAGGAGAATTTGCCTGAACCCAGGAGGCGGAGGTTGCAGTGAGCCAAGATGGCGCCATTGCACTCCAGCCTGGGTAACAAGAGTAAAACTCCGTCTCAAAAAAAAAAAATAAAAAAAATAAAAAAAATAAAAAATTCCTGTTCGGACCGAGTGTAGTGGCTCACGCCTGTAATCCCAGCTCTGTGGGAGGCCGAGGCAGGAGGATCACCTGAGGTCAAGAGCACTTTGGGAGGCTGAGGAGGGTGGATCTCCTGAGGTCAAGAGTTTGAGACCAGCCTGACCAACATGGTGAAACATGATCTCTACTAAAAACACAAATATTAGCACATAGTGGGGGTGGGCGCCTGTAACCCCAGCTGTTCAGGAGGCTGAGGCTGGAGAATCGCTTGAACCCGGGAGACGGAGGCTGCAGTGAGCCAAGATCGCGCCACTGCACTCCAGCCTGGGTGACAGAGCGAGCCTCAGTTTCAAAAAAATTAAAAAGTAAATTAAAAGTTCTCGTTCATCTTTTAACGTGGGGACTGCCCATTTTTATTTGGACGGTATTTTTCTCTGGTTTTCTCACTTCCCGCGGCCTCGGAGCTCCCCGTTCCCCCGCACCCCCAGCACCCCACCCCCGCACGGGGCGGCGTCCCTCCTCCTCCTCCCTCCCACTCCCCGGGGAAGGGCCTCGGGGCCTCGGCTGCAGCCCTGACCTCGCCTCCCACGCGGGCCAGCAGCCGGCCAGCCCCCGGGCGGGGCAGGAAGGGGGAGCCGCGGCTCCGGGCACCGAGATCCTTAACTGCAGCTTCCAAAGCCCTGGCTGATCCTAATCAGTGTGGGAAAGAAGCGCCCGGGCCCAGCCCGCCGGCCGGAGACGCCGCCTCTTTTCATAAACTTTATCGCCGCGGTGCACAGCCGCTGATAAAGCCCCATAAATAAACGAGCGGGCGGGAGTGCGCGGCTGTCCGGAGGCTGCCGGCGCGCACGCCCTGCCTCGGCCCTGCAGGCCCCGGAGGAAATGAATCACACACGCCGGGCGGCAGAGAGCTCCATGTTCTCCTCTCCAGACCGAGGCCGTAAATAATAATGCGTCCTTTCCTACGCGGAGACCCTAGGCTTTTGCTTTGTGCATTCCACAAAAAGCCCAGGAGTTTCCTTCCGACTGCCTGGCCTCCCCTCCTTGCCCTGGGAGTTAGGAGTGCTATGTTCTGGGTTAGGTGCTTTCCTCGGATGGAGCTCCTGGGCCTGGCGTGTGGCTCCGTGATCAAAAGTCCCCTTTGACTCTTGCACAACAGACCGAGGTTGGAGCAGCGCAGGGAGGCGGGGGTGCGGCGTGAGGTTGATGGGGGGAGGGTTTGACATCTCTAGTTGCAAGTGATTTGTCCGGTTCCCACCAAGATGACCATGGACAGCAGTGGTGGATAGCCTGCTGTGGCCGAGTCATCCTAGGAACGCTGGATGCTGCTTATTCAGAAACCAGGGAGAGCCATACCCTGATCACAAAGAAAGAGAGGACCTCCCCCCACTGAATGCACTGTTCAAACGCCCCTTACACATTATCCAGCAGGCCTCATGATCTGGGTCCTCTAGCGCTCGACGTTTTAACGTGAGGGTCCCTGAAGTTAATCTATGGTACAATTTTGGTGAAAAGAGTTTGAGGACGATTCCATGAATATGAAACCATCTAGAAAGTCAGGGGTGTGTGGAACAGCCCAAAGCAGGTGAGCTCTGCCACAAGGCCCAGGCTCTAACCCAGCCCAGCTCTGTGGCCTTGGGCAGCCACTGTCCTCCTCTGAGCCTCAGTTTCCCCATCTGTCTAATGATCTCTAAAGAGATCTTCTGGCTCTCCTGCTCACTTAGTGAGAAACAACATCCTTGCTATAAATTCTTCCATTTCTGAGGTGTCTCATCACGGGCCCCTCTGAAGAAACACTCTAATGTCCACTTAGAAGAAACCAGGGCACCAATCTTTTCTATAACTGACACCTCATTAGCGAGATTAGCACTGGAAATTACATCTTGGGGAGGTTACAGAGGTTCCGGAGCCCTCCAGCCAGAATAAAGTCAGCTTGTGAGGTAAAAAGATTTAAAAATAAAATCTAGTACATGATTTCAGCATTAGGTCAGTGCTTCTCTGCGCCCCAAGGATAAGCGCCATGGTGGCTGGGGTTCTGCTTCCTGTGAGGAGGATTGGCTGGCTCAAAACATCTCATCCCAAAACGTCAAATGTTTCCTTTGGTGGGAAGCAGGGCTGGAAAGGAAGGAGCTTCCGGTTGCAGCTCTAGAGAGAGCAGAACGCAGGAGTCCTGATAGATTCTCTTTGGTTCAGCCCTCCTAGAGAGGATGAGTTTAGGGGAGCTGACTCCTCCAGCTATGGCCAGCTAGAGGAAATCACTCATGAAATAGAATTGAACAAAGGTGGCCAGGCACGATGGCTCATGCCTGTAATACTAGCACTTTGGGAGGCAGAGGTGGGTAGATCAAGAGGTCAAGAGGTCAGGAGTTCTAGACTAGCATGGCCAACATGGGGAAACCCTGTTTCTACTAAACATACAAAAATTAGCTGGGCATGGTGGCATGCGCCTGTAATCCCAGCTGTTCGGGAGGCTGAGGCAGGAGAACGCTTGAACCCAGGAGGCAGAGGTTGCAGTGAACAGAGATCACACCACTGCACTCCAGCCTGGGCAACAAAGTGAGACTCCTAGAAAAAAATAAAAAATAAAAGAAATGAACAAAGGCCTGGTTCTTCTAGTACCCATTTCTGACACCACATGTCCCAGGAAACATGTGGCCCCAGACAGGCTTCATTTCCTGCTCTCTGGACAGAAGGCCACTCAGTCTGGTTTCCTCCATTTGCATAATGTCAAGAAAAATGAGTCACACCAGATTGTCATGTGCTAAGAAATATTGGCAAGAGGAGGCTTCCAACTGAGTTTAGAGTTGATTTCTTACCAAGGAACAATCACTAACTCAATTGCTGATTTATTACAATGTGAATGTGATCATCTCTCTGGGTCTCAGTTTTCCATCCATGAATCCTTGTGGTTTTTAATTCTTCATGTAGGACAATCATGAGAAGTAAGATTTTAAAATTTCCGGAACAGAAATAGGTGAGGGAAGCATCTAAGTGTGACTCCTCCGGAATCACTCTTGCTTCCAATTTTGTCTTGTGTTATAGAGGTCAGCAACTAAGGGAAAAAAGGAGAAAACACATCAAAATAAAAAAACCTGAATGTAAAAATAATTAGACTAACCTGCCAATTATTTTACAAAGAATAAAAGCCTGAGTGTAGTGGTGCTGAAACTTTTAGAGTCACAGAACTTTGCAGAATCTGCTAAAAATCACATGCTTCTACATCCCCATGGACACACAAATGTATACCTGTCTTTACAGATCATTTCAGGTGTTCGCAGACCCCTGAAGCCCCAACTAAGGACCCTGTTAAGAACCTCTGCTCTGGAGAATAACAAAAGCTGAGCTTCTGTTTCCTAATCTGTGAAGAGGATGTAGCACTCACCCCCAACCAGCTTCACGGAAGAGAAGGAAGAGGGTAAACAGACCTGTGCTATTAAAACATATTGGTTCTCTGCCTGGCGGACATGTAATATTGATGCAGTTCTATTACCATTATCTGCCACAGTCATTCCCTATTCTGCTTCATGGGATGCAAATTCCTTTACAAGACAGAAGCAGCCGTCTCTGTGAAATTCCCAAAAGCAAACCCTTCTGGTAAGCCAGCACTGTAAGTTTTCATACTTGCCTGTTAGAAATGTAATGAGCCCCCACAGAGACCAAAGGGAAGGCTGGACTTAGCTCTGCAGGCTCTCAAAGGTAATAATTGCTGGGGCAGGAATGTATCGAATGATACTCTTGTGGTTTTAAAAGTCAATGTCACTTTCCAAAGAGTCCTCCTTTCTCCCAGAGGAGGTTGCCATATTTGAGAAATTAACCCACTGAAACAAAACATTTAGTTTGGGGAAAAAGCCTTTGACAAATCAGTAAAAATAAATAAATTGAATAAAATAAAGCTTTTAGTATATCAGTAATGTATTAAATATAATCATCCATTTGGTGCGAGGAACCTAACTTCAATTTCTGTAAATATCACCAGTAAAACAAAGAGATTGGATTCAACTCTGTGGTCCTTTAATTTTCCTAGATTTGCAAATCCTTTCAGAATTGAATATAAGATAGGGTTTCTGGCCCCAGAAAATACACACTTACTAGACATGTAACTCTCACATAATTGTTCTTGTAGTTTAGGGACTACAAGATCCTGGCAGTCCATTGTGGACCACCAGGTTCATGAAAGCTAAACTACCCGCTCTCTAAGTCCTCTTCTGCCTTAGCGGGCTTCAAGGCTCATTCCTTCACCATTTTGCAGAGCCTCTGCAAAGAGAGGAAGGAGCAAAGTGTTCTTCCTACAACTGCTGTGAAAATAACCATGCTTTAAACACTCAATTTAGGTTATGTTTAGAAAGCACAGTTCAAATAAGAAGCTCTTCAGGACAATGGCATAAAACTACAACTTGGCATTTTTTTCCTGGAAGACAGGGAATGAGAAGGATAGACAGCCTGGATAGTGCAAGATAAAGAATAGGGTGCGGTCGGAACATGCAGATGGCATAGTCCTTGAAGAAGGGCTCTCGAGAAGGCCTGGGTGAGCAGCAATCTTGCCTCTGTGGGAAGTGGTAAGGAAAGCTACGCAGCTTCTCAATGCACACAGTGTTTCTTCTGGCAGCACCTGTGGCAGGGCTCGCTGTTGGTCATAAATATTTACTGCCCCTCCCTGAAAGGGGATGACATTTCTCCTCCTCCTTAACATTAGACTTGGCCATGCTATTTCCCCGGCCAGTGAAATGTGCAGAAATAGCATCTCTCACTGGGTGTGGTGGCTCACACCTGTAATCCCAGGACTTTGGGAGGCCAAGGTGGGCAGACCACGAGGTCAGGAGATTGAGACCATCCTGGCTAACATGGTGAGACCCTGTCTCTACCAAAAACACAAAAGATTCGTCGGGTGTGGTGGCAGGTGCCTGTAGTCCCAGATACTCTGAAGACTGAGGCAGGAAAATCGCTTGAACCCAGGAGGTGGAGATTGCAGTGAGCCAAGTTCGCACCATTGCACTCCAGCCTGGGAGATAGAGTGAGACTCTCTCTCTCAAAAAAAAGAAAGTGACATCTCTTACTTCCAGGCAGAAGATCTAAGAGCCAGCTCAAGGTTTACCGTGTGCTCTTCTCCCCAGCCACAAGGCGGGCAGGATTCTACGTCTGTTGCACCATCAGTGAAGGGGACGTGGGCAGTGCTGCAGTCAGCCTCTAAGGCATCAGGTGAGTGCAAGAAAATATTTTTGATGTTGTCAGTCTGTGAGATTTTGGAGTTGCCTGTTACTGCTGCAGAGCCAAGCCTAACTTCCTGATATACCACCCTTCTTTGGGAAGGAAGAATGATGGGTTACAGCACCAGTCAGTGCCTGCAGGGGCTGTTGGCACCCTCCCCTTTCCATCCTCCCCACTCCCTGACACTGTGATGGTTGATATTAAGTGTCAATTTGATTGGGTTGAAGGATGCAAAGCATTGTTCCCGGGTGTGTCTGTGAGGGTGTTGCCAAAGGAGATTAATGTTTGAGTCAGTGGACTAGGGGAAGCAGACCCCCCTCAATGTGGGTGGACACCATCTAATCAGCAGCCAGTACAGCTTGAAGAAAGCAGGCAGAAGAAGGTGGGAGAGGCCGGGCACAGTGGCTCACACCTGTGATCCCAGCACTTTGGGAGGCAGAGGTGAGCAGATCACAAGAGATGGAGATCATCCTGACCAACAAGGTGAAACCCCGTCTCTACTAAAACTTAGCCGTGTATGGTGGTGAGCGCCTGTAGTCCCAGCTACTTAGGAGGCTGAAGCAGGAGAATCACTTGAACCCAGGAGGTGGAGGTTGCAGCGAGCCAAGATCATAGCACTGCACTCCAGCCTGGGTGACAGAGAGAGACCGTCTCAAAAAAAAAAAAAAAAAAAAAAAGGTTGGGAGAAGCTGACTTGCTGAGTCTTCTGGCCTTCTTTCTCTCGTGCTAGTTGCTTCCTGCCCTTGAACATCAGACTCCAAGTTCTTCAGCTTTTGGACTCTTGAATTTACACCAGTGGCCCGCTCTCTCTGGCCTTCAGCCACGGACTGAAGGCTACCCTGTTGGCTTCCCTACTTACAAGGTTTGGGGACTCAGACCTACTTTCTTGTTCCTCAGCTTACAGAGGGCCTATTGTGGGACTTCACCTTGTGACTGTGAGTCAATTCTTCATATATACATCTATCCTACTAGTTCTGTGCCTTTACAGAACCCTGACTAATACACCTCCCTATCCACTGAGGAACTCTAGAACTCAGCTAAGAGCCAGTAGCCCATCAGTCCTGCCCCCTGTAGCAGGTTGAATGGTGTCCCCCAAAAAGAGATGTCCACATCTTAACCCCCAAAATCATGAATGTGACCTAATTTGGAAGAGGAACCTCACAGATATGATTAAGACTCTCTATATGAAATCAGTTTGGATTACCAGGATGTACCCTGGATCCAAGGACAAGTGTCCTTATCAGAGATGAAGAGAAGACGGAGGAGACTGAAGTGACGCAGCTGCCAACCAAAGACCACCTGGGACCACCAGAAACTTCCAGACTCAAGGGAGGCTTCTTCCTTAGAGGCTGAGGCCCTGCTAACACCTTGATTTTTTTTGTTTTTTTTTTTTGAGACAGAGTCTCATTCTATTGCCCAGGCTGGAGTGCAGTGGCATGATCTCGGCTCACTGCAACCTCTGCCTCCCGGATTCAAGTGATTCTCCTGCCTCAGCCTCCTGAGTAGCTGAGACTACAGGCGCATGCCACCATGCCCAGCTAATTTTTGTATTTGTAGTAGAGGTGGGGTTTCACCATGTCAGCCAGGATGGTCTCAATAACACCTTGATTTTAGATTCTGGTCTCCAGACCTATGAGAGAATAAATTCTGTTGTTTTAAGTCATTCTATTTGTAGTAATTTGTTAGAGCGACCATATAAAACTAACAATTTCACTTTAGCAAAATAACTTTTCTTCATTTGTTCCTCTCTTTGATATACTTCTTAAAGGCCAGAGCCACAAAACAGTATACTAATTGACTGGGGAAAGCCTACCTTTCTCTCTATCCAGTCCCCAGGGCAGGGCCTCAATTATGTTGCAGTGGAGGGAGAATGCCAGCTCACAGAACCTGACTGGTCCACTTCCTCTCCAGGGGAGACACCAGCAGCGAGAGGCTGAATCGTGATTATGGACTATGCAGAAAGTGATGCTCAAAATAAACAGCTCCTGGAATGAAAGCTCAGGGGATGATGATGGAATTTTAGAGTATTTAGGACAGAGGGAGATCATGTAGTTCAACTTCTTCAGGCAGAGTGTTTAGAGATACAAGAGGGCAAGGAATTTTGTGTATTTGTTTATGTTTTTGTTTTATTGAGGACTGTGAGGGCTGGAGAGCACAGAAATATGTCCAGGGCCACAAACTCGGGGCTGATATCAACTTTACCACCCAATGCAGGAAGGTTCTTACTTCTTCAGCCTTTGGGGTCCATCCTCTGGGATGCTGCACCTAGAATGGGGGATTACTACTAACAGGTCTGACTCACTTAGGTCTTTCAAAAGCCCTCAGCTCTCCTGGACTGGGGACCCCACTCCACGTCATTTCAAACATCTCAAAATGCATGCTTATCTCATATCAAAAGTAATTTTTTGTCTTTAAAAATTTCATGGTTTTTTTCATAACTTTTGCTTCTGAAAGTAATTGCCTATAAACAATTTGCTTGATTTTAGATTTTCTACAGTTTTCAGTAGTCATCATACAAACCCAGGAAAATCTAACCATAGATTGTTTTCAAATGCAATGAAATTTATATGAATGTTACATTTCATAATTAATAAGCTGACATTATGCTTTCTTTTGTACAGATTTAATTAACATTTTATTAATTTCAAGTTTGCCTTTTAGTGTTTTGATTAGGAGGTATTTGGGGAAGCCTTCCCATGAAGGATGGGCAACAGGTGTTAGTAGGTAAGGCAGACAGAACTGGGTGATGGTCCCTGAAATGTCCAGCAAACATCTATGCTTCTGGTGCTGAGTGTAGGTGAGGGAAGTAGCACAAGACTGGATTTTAAGTATCTACCTGAGGTCAAGCATGGAGCCAGGCACTACCATATCCATAATCTCCTCTGAGACTTGAAAACCAACCTGGGGCCAGGCGACAAATGACTTCACATGCCATTCTCCACGCTGCCTGCCACTTGTACCCTGGGCAGCCACTGGGGACATTCCTGGTTCTGGATGCCTGCTTCTGAGCAGCTCCCTTAGCATGGGTTGGAGGCCTGTGTTTCCCCACACCCATTTCCATCTGTTTGTATGGCCCAGAGCCACTTGAGATAGGGCCTTGCTAGGAATAGAAGATAAGACAGGCATCATTCCAGGGCCAGAGTGGATGAGCTTTCCCCTCCCAAGAAATGACTGCCGCACTGATCTCTGTGCCACTCAGGCCAGGGCACCCTTGTGGGGAGGATTACAGTCTGCATTGCATCAAATACCTAGGAGAGGGAAAAGCCATTTAAGTTAAGCATAAGTTATAACTCTCACAGGCCACAAATGAGACAGGCAGACAGATGTTTCAAGTGGCACCTCACCAGCTGATTGGGCCATCATGCAATATCAATGCAGAGAATAATTCTGGGAAGATTCTAGGAATGGAAGTTGGCTATTTTTTTTTTTTTTTTTCTGAGATGGAGTCTCGCTCTGTAGCCCAGGCTGGAGTGCAGTGGTGCGATCCCGGCTCACTGCAACCTCCGCCTCCTGGGTCCCGGGTCCCAGTTCAAACAGTTCTCCTACCTCAGCCTCCCAAGTAGTTGGGATTACAGGCACAAGTCACCATGCCCAGTTAATTTTTGTATTTTTTAGTAGAGACGGGGTTTCACCATGTTGACCAGTCTGGTCTTTAACTCCTGACCTCGTGAACCACCCACCTTGGCCTCCCAAAATTCTGGGATTATAGGCATGAACCACGGCCCCCAGACAGAAGTTGGCTCTCTTATAATCTCTCCCTTTAGGATGAATTTCACAGCAACCACTTTAGATGATAGTAGGGACTAATTATCCCCATTTTAAACCTTAAATGACCAGAACGACCACTCCCCCAAGGATACCCAACTAGGAATGGAAGAAGCCAAGAAGACCACAACCCAGGTCTTCAGACTCTGAGATCTTTTTTCATTGAGCTTGGCAGAACTACTACTCCAAAGATTCACAGCCTCTCCAAGAATGGTGAAAACATGTCAAAAAGACGTAGAAACTGGCTGGAAAGGGTGCCTGCTGGTCAAACCTGGGATAATTTATTTATCAAAATAAGTAATAATGATAATAGTTACAACCTTTGAGTAAAATAGAAATCTGTAAGTTCACACTGATACAAACAAATACCCAGAAAGAAGAGAAAGCTTTTCTTATAGCAAAATGGCAACTGGTAAAAGTAGGCATAATGGAATTAGAGTCACCATTGAGCAACCATCATAGTGATAATTCAGCCAAGAAACATCAGTAGATGTTAGAACTAGTGGGTGAATGTTTAACAAGAAATGGGAAATGTTCATACTTTCAGAGTACCTCTAGCCAAATTGTTATTAACTACAAAGGGAACAAAAGTAATTTTACAATGAATAGTACTGACAAATACCACCTCAATTGAATAATCAAAGTGAACATCGGCTGGGTGCAGTGGCTCATGCCTATAATTTCAGGGCTTTAGAAGACCAAGACTTGGGGATCACTTGAGCCCAGGAGTTTGAGACCAGCAGCATGGTCTCAATATGGCGAAGCCCCATCTCTACAGAAATACAAAAAATTAGCCAAGTGTGGTACAGAAATGCAAAAAAAAAGCCGAGCGTACCTTTAGACCCAGCTACTGGGGAGGCTGAGATGAGAGGATCACCTGAGCCTGGGAGGTCAAGGCTGCAGTGAGCCGAGATCATGGCACTGTACTCTAGCCTAGGTGGCAGGGTGAGACTCAGTCAAAAAAAAAAAAAAAAACCAAAAAGCAAAACCAGAAAAACCCCACAGTGAACATCACCAATAATGGGTCAAGTTGAAATCATGTACCATCTGAACAGATGTAAATATCCTGTCAAAAATACACCTCTCAATCTAATCAGGAGAAAAACATTCAACAAACCCAAACTGAGAGACATTCTAAGAAACAGTCAGCACATCATCATCAAAAGTGTCAGTTACGGAAGTTAAGGAAAGATCGAGGAACTATTCAGACTGAAGGAAACTAAAGAGACACGACAATTACATGCAACAGGTGTTCCAGGACTGGACCGTTTTGTGAGAACAAATATTCTCTGAATAATTGTCAAAACTCAAATGGCATCTGAGGATTAGATGGTAGAAATGTTTGATGTTAATTTTCTTGTTTTGAGGATTGCACTATCATTATGTAGGAGAATGTCCTTGTTTGTAGGAATTACACACTCAAGTGTTTATGTTCAGGTTAAAAAGTTCTTTGTATATTTCTGCAACTCTCCTGTAAGCATGTAATTATTTCAAAATAAACAACTTAAAGAAAACTCCCAGACACAAGTGAAAGCGGGGGATATTAAACATATTTTTGTCACTCCTTCCAATAGGCTGCTTCCCTCAAGGACAAGGTAGTGACCAAGGACAAGCTGTCAATTGAGACAGCTTGGTGTGCTTCTAGAAAGCCCTGTTTGCAATGAATGTCTGCAAATCAGTCCTTCACCCCCACTAGCTTAAATTTATGAGGCTTCATTGTCGCTTACGGTCAACCTTTAGTTAACAGCAGCTCTCATTTTACCTTTACATCTGACTCATTCCATGAAAAAAAATAAAATTCTGAAAACCAAAACACTGAAGAGTATTGAAATAGCTCCCACCATAAGAACCTTTTAATAAATGTGTTTTTTAAAAAAACAAAATCTATGTCTGTAACGTCAATGCTGGCTTCCTTAAAAGAGAGAACAACCAGAAATGAATGTGCTATCATCCAGCATGTAAGATAAACAAAATCAGCACCAGCTTACCACCACACAGAGCAATATGCCTTCCTGTGTCATATTCGCCTTGCTGTCGACTGGTTTTCTGCTAAGTTATGAATTTCCAATTAAATGTTATACGGTGTATGACTCTTTTCATCTACCAATGACTGGCCGGTCCTCCCTCCTCCCTCTTTCCTTCCCTCCCCCCTCTTTCCTTTCCTTCCCCCCTCTTTCCTTCCCTCCCCCCTCTTTCCTTCCATCCCCCCTCTTTCCTTCCCTCCCCCCTCTTTCCTTCCATCCCCCATCTTTCCTTCCCTCCTCCCTCTTTCCTTCCCTCCCTTCTTCATTGTGTCTTCATGCACCCAAGATCAGAAAGTGTGTTTTTCTTACAAACTTTAGGAAAACTATAACACATAGTGAACCTGTAATTAAATTTCATATAACCTGTGAAAGGCAGAAGAGAAAGAAAGTGAAGCGAGACAGGTAGTTAGCACAAAGCTGTTTCCTTTGTGAAAGGCGAGTAAAGTCTGCAGACATCAGGTTCCTCTGTGTTCTGTGCCTAACGTGGACCTCTGTTTCAACTCTTCTTTCTCAAAGAAATGCCGTGTCCTAGGGATGCTTGGAGCATTTCCACAGCATTCCACAAGAAGCTGCAATGACCTGCCACTCTCTCCGGTGGAACTGACTGTCTCCAACTCACAGTTCTACTATGTTCCAAAAATTCTTTTTTAAAGTATCAATTAGAGATTGGAAATAGTGTTACAAATTATAATTTGATTTCCCAGTTAGCCACAAAAACTCCCTATACTTAGTGTATAATGTAACCAATACATACACAAGCTGATGTAACCAAGTGTGCCTGCGCGTGTGCATGCACACACACACGCACACACACAGCCTTCCACATGTACAAAATGAAAACAATAATAGAAAAAAAATGTATAGTGTATCCCCTACATCATGCATCAACAGGCTTCTGTGGGCTAGCCTGGGAATCTAACCAACATTCTTACATTGCTTCACTAGCAAAAAGAAAATCAAATCCAATTTAGAACTCAGGCCTTTGGATACACTGCTTCCCTATCCCATAGTTCCTTCTCCCATCACATCTCACCCTGAAGCCCCACGCCACCTCATCCCTGACAAGTACGGAATACTCTTCTCAGGCCGGAGCTACCTCTTGAAAACAAAACCTCACCCACAGAGGCCTTCACTCTCTCACCTGTGCAAGTGCTCACATGTGGGCACACACACACACACACAAACACAAACACAGGATGACTAAGGTGGCATTTTCAGGTGATGGCTATGAGGCAAGCATCCATAGGTCAGAGGCTATGTTAACATAAGTGGTGCATGTTTACAAGTGATCCCTTCACTTGGAATTCTGATATGACCAAGAACATGGTGAGGGGGTCATGCTAAGCCAAGCTCTCATTCATTCCCACAGATAGAGACCCCAGGACTGTACTCAGTTTTATTATACTCTACTCTGATCACTGTCTTGCTGTAATGTTGTTTTCTCTATTTCTGGCATACTCTGCTTCATCGAACACAGAAAATATGACATGTAGGCAGAAAATAAGGCCTAAAAAGAAATTTAGGAAAGCAAATATCATTTGTCATTTTACCACTAGATATGCACTTCATTTAGGACAGGTTTCTAGTGGGACTTGGTGAATTCTCTTGTTTAAAACATCTTTAGAAGAGTCTGATTCTCATGATGATGAGGAAAAGAAACAAGAAGAGGGAGGAGAAGACCTAAATAGCCATTGGTACCAACTCATTGCTGTAACCACACATAGCTATAAATTTATTAGATGTGACACGATTTAAGTTTCAAAAAATGAAAAGAGCATTGCAGGATGATGTCACTGAAAGTAAAAATGTCCTTGAAATTCTTATTCTGTGACAAAAAATGAGGGCAAATCTGTCTGGTATTCTCTCTCCTTGTTCTTCTTCAAGACAAAGTTTCTAAAATAATCTCAGACATGGTGTAACTAACATTTGCCAGACAGCTGTTCTAGGGAATGCCAAGAAGATAATACTTGGGTCTATCATCGTCTTTTGTATTTTTTCTCCCTTCAGTACATTCTGGGTTCAGGCCAGCACATAGATGCCATGTTCAGAAAGTTCAGAAAGTCTCTCTAGGGAGACTTGATGTCTCTGGAGGCCTTTTATGCCTATTTTACTGGCCTCACTGAGAAGGCAGTTTCTTGACTTCATGGTAAAGGGATGGACCTTAACTCTGTTTCTAGAGGGCAAATGTCTGTGGAGATGAAGCCATGGCTGAAGTTCACCGCTCACGGATGCACCTAATCTAATCCTCTCTCTCCATCCCTGAGATAGCTCCCATGGAGGATGAGTGAAACTCTGAACCAGGAATTACAGATCTGTTGATCTTAGAGCTAGGAAACAAAAACCCTAGAGGACAGTTAGCTTACGACTCTCCCTTCCAACCTATTGGTTACTCCCCTGTCCATAGAAATGAGTTTTCTAGAAAACAAAATTCTTTCTCCCAATAAACATGTTCAAAATCTCATGCATATTTTAATACTTATGACTTCGTATTTCATTCAAATGAGTGTGATTATTAAATTCGGGGCAGAGAAAAACGGAATCCTGTGTGTTTACACAAATCTAGTATAAAATCCTGAGTTCAGCCCTTCCCTCAAATCTTCAAAACACAGTTCTCTGATGCTGCTGCTCCTTAAATCTTCATCACCTGTCAGAGAACAAAAAGGACTGTAACTAGAAGACGAGGCAGAGGAGCACACTACGTGAACCTGGGACTGAAAAACACACTGATCTGAGGCGGAGCAACAGGAGAAACACTCGTAGCTGTCTTTCAGGTCCCAAAAGATTGATCCAGGAAGGCAGATTTCTGGCCGTGGAGAAACTGTTCTCTTGTCACCAGGCTTTCTCCAGTTCTACCATGAAATAGGCTAGTGTATTAGTTTGTTAGCATTGCCATAACAAAAAGCAACAGACTGGATGGCTCAGACAACAAAAATTAATTTTCTCTCCATTTTGGAGGCCAGAAGTCCAAGCTCAAGGTGCCGGCAGGTTTGGTTTTTCTCTGAGGTCTCCTGACTTGCGACGGACAGCTGCCTTCTTACTGTGTCCCCCCCCCGACAGGATCTTTCTGCTCGATGACATTCGTGGTATCTCTTTTGTGCCCAATCTCCTCTTCTTATAAGGAAGGACACCAGTCAGACTGGATTAGGACCCACTTCAATGGCCTCATTTTTAACTTATTCACTGCTTTCAAGGCCTTATCTCCAAATACAATCATATTTGTGGCACTATGGATTACAGCTTCCATACATGAATTTTGGGTAGACACAGTTCAACCCATAACAGAAAGAGTTCTTTTCAAAATAAGGTGCTAAAACCCCAACAATTCATAGGATTTCAGAGTTTTTTTTTTAAAACAAGTCAAATAAGAAGTATGATTGAGTCCATGATATCATCACAGGAGCTGAGCCCACAGCAAGTGAGTGATGGCCCTGTTGAAGTAAGCCTAAGTCTGTCTCTTCTGACCAAACCTCTCAGTCTGAGTTCTAAGGCTCTTCAAATCAGAGCTTGGAACTGAGACCAGCACTCCCCCATAGAAATAGATAATGAGTCACTTGAATAATTTTTAATTTTCTAATAGCCATGTTAGAAACAAGTTTGAAAAACAAGTGGACTTACTTTTAAAATATACTTTAACTCAATATATGCAAAATATCACCATTTCAATATGTAATCAACATTTAGAACTGTGAATGAGCTATTCTACGTTCCTATGGCAGCACCACGTCTTCACATTCTGATGACTAATTCATGCTTACAACACATCTTAATACAGGCGGGCCACGTTCCTGGTGCTCAGCAGCCACATGTGGCTGTGCAGATGTAGGGAGAGGCCAGGTCTACAGTGGCCCAGGAAATTAACCTGTGTTCTGCTCCAGTCTGAAGTCTGTGGGCTTACTGAATGAGTAGGATGGGCCTGAGAGGAAAGAGATTTCATGAGGTCCTCAAGAGTACTCAATGTCTTCTAGGATCTTTATGGAACTCCTAGGGTGGCCTAGAGACTTGTGAATGGGGCCCTGTCATGCTGGTGCCTTTCAAAACCCACGACCTTATGGGCTAACCAAGGATGTAGCTCAGGAGGAGAGCAGCCCAAGAAGGACGTTGACTGAACCTCATGCCTCTCAGCTCTGACTTGGCAAATAGTCCAAGAAAGAAGTCTTACCTCAGCCCTCCATTCCTTCACTAACTAGTCCAATTATTTAAGCCCACGTCCAACAGGAATCAAATAGGTCTACTGAGAAATGTTATGTTAGGTTACCTCTCCTCCCTGTTCTTTCCTTTCAGGCCAACTTTCCAGAGTCCATCACTGAGGGGGTGGGGAGAAGGATGTTTTCCTGCAGACCAGCAGGTGTCTTATGATGGTGTCATATAAGAAAATAGTCATTGATCATTTCTTGTATTATATGACTGGGGAAGCATTCATAGTTGGTGAAAAACTTTGGAAGTCAATGGCCTTGGAGGATTACCGACTTGGGAAAATTGTACAGAAAGTTGGGGGGTGGGTCCCTACTCCCTAAAGGGTTTTAAAGCAAGTCTAGTGGCTGAGCAAGTGGCCTTAAAGACAGACCAAGGCAGCTTTCCCACTTTGACAACACAGGCTCTCTCCTGTTGCCTGTCCTGAGAGAAACCATCTAAATGTGTCATTAACCAGAAAGAATTGTAAGGTTGTCTACAGAGTTAAGGCTTGCCCTGACAGCACATCCCTAGTATTGACATTTCCCACTTACATGTGTTATCCATGATGTTTAATAAAACGTTTGATCCCCAGAACATCCCTATGAGGTAGACTAGAAAACCGAGGCTCACAGAGGCAGCAAAGTGAGTGTGCTATAGAGGATTGCAAAACCAGTCTTACCTCAGGTCTATGTAAATAGCACACAGGGTCATTGACATGCTAACCTCACTCCATGTGTAGTAAATAAACACTTAATAAAAATTGGTTAAATGAATAAAACATAAGAAACTGATTTCCTTGAAATTTCTCGGAAGGCAACATTTCCAGGTTTAAGTGTGCTCAGAAAAATGGCTCAAAACGGCTTTGCTTGATTAATATTGTTTAGGAAGAGCAGAAAATATTTTCTTTAGTCCAGATTTTTAAAAATAAAATCATTATAAAGAGGTGGCTTGAGAGCACCCATCTCCCTTTCTCCATGACGTTTAACATTAGGCAAAGCAGGCTCCATGAAGAAAAGTATTGTCCACATTTGACTTTGACCATCTACAGAGGCAGGACCAGTTCAGCAGAGACGGTGCTGGGCATGTCAACCTCTGCCAAGGCCTGTGCTTTCCTCACTTAACCGGGAGGGAGGAATTTTTGGTGAAGAAGACGCTAGAAACGGGGCCGAAGGAATTGAGTAGAGGTAACTGGGTAGGAGGAGCAAACTACCAAAGAGAGAAAATTGTCTCCCTATAGACTATTTTTATCCTTCAAGTTCGAATCCATTATTCCTGTCTCAGGGGAGGAGGGAATCAAAGGATCTCTGACACTGGATGTTCAAGCTGAAAGAAATCGATAGAATAATAACAATAATAGCCAACACTTGCAAGCCCCAGGCATAGTCTAAACACTTTACCTATATTAACTCATTCGGTCCCCGGCAGGTACTCCTGTGGTCCGTCCTCCTCTTCCGTAACCCCATCTTGTACAATCCCAGGATGCATTGCTCACATCAACTTTGGGAGAACCAAGTGGATGCTCATCCATCCCCACCCCGAGCTGTGCAGCCCTGTGGCCTTGCCTGTTTTACAGTGGGAGAAACACCACATACCCAACGTCCTCAGTTTACTGATGGAGAAAGTGATAGTAACCTATCACACAGCAAGTTATTAACAGCTGATTCTAGGACCTTGACCCCCCTGGTTTTGAGTCTGGTGCTTGTGCGGTCTGACATGTGCTGCATTTTGGAAGCTGTGAGTGATTCCAGCATCCCTATCTTGAAAAAGCTCACAACAGACAGGAGGAGATACTGCTAACATAGGTACAGAAGCACAGGACACCTTCCACCTTCCAGTTCTGTTTAATGGTTCCATCACCCTCCTGGTTATACCTGATGTCCCCTTCCTCAAGTCCCTCCTCCAATAGGTCACTACCCCTTTCATCTTAGTAAGTTTCTGTGCCTCAATTTCCTCATCCAGAGGGTGAAGATAATAATAGAACTTATTCCTAGGGTACTTACGGGAATTAAATAAGTCAATATTTCTAAAATAGTGCTTGGCACAGAGTGAGCATAATATTAAGTGTTTTGTTAAAATGCTGGATTATTAAGCAGCCTCCTAGCTTTGTTCGCATCCTCCAATATCAAAACATTCTTGCTAAAACACCAGCCTGCTCCCACCTGCCAAGCTCACGTTGCCTGTAGTAGTAGTTCTCAAATGTGAGTTTGCACAAGAATTTCCTGGGGTGCTTGCAAAAAATGCACATGTATTAGCCACTCCCTGAATTCCAGTTTAGGAGGTCTGGGGTGGAGCTCAGGAATCTACGTTTTCAACATGTATCCACAATGATTCTGCTGGAGATGGTCTGACACCACAGTTTGAGAAAGAGTAGACTTCTGGGTAAGGCCCACGTTTAGCATGGCATTCACTCACGCTGACCATCTGGCCCTTGTCCACCATCCCAACCTCACTGCTCAAAACCCCATACCCTAATCCTATAGGCCAGACCTGCATCCAGAAAAATATTGCATTTCTCCATATGACTGCTGGTTTACATGAGAGTAGAAAAAATAGCTGAGTTGACACCCAGCGAAGTCTCGATGGTCATGCCTGGGGGTTGTGACTTAGCCCATGGCCAAGAGTGAATGGAAAAGCTGAGAGGGACACATGTGGCGTGTTTCTGAGTTCCTGTTCTGTTTCTGAATCTCCCATAGAGACCAGACCCCTTCTTTTCTTCTTTTAAAGTAACTCAAGGGATGGTCAGCTCTAAATTTGAGCAAACGAAAGTGAGAAGGGGCAGAACAAAAACAGAAACGGGACTGAAGCCAAGGGGACAACACAGTGACCGAGACAAACGGGGGCACTTAAGGTCTAGGACAGCCCTGCCCCACCTACTGACTCATCCAAAGGTAAGCATCGTTTCTTCTCTCACGACAAAGCAACTTAAACTGACTCCATGTTGGACTCCCTAAACACTAAGTCTTGAAAACTTGGGGTCTAGTCTAAGTACTTTTTTTTTTTTTTGAGATGAAATCTTCTCCTGTCACCCAGGCTGGAGTGCAATGGCGCCATCTCGTCTCACTGCAACCTCCACCTCCTGGGTTCAAGCGATTCTCCTGCCTCCGCCTCCAAAGTAGCTGGGATTACAGGCGCGTGCCACCAAGCCCAGCTAATTTTTGTATTTTTAGTAGAGATGGGTTTTCACCATGTTGATCAGGCTGGTCTTAAACTCCTGACTTCAAATGATCCATCCGCATCAGCCTCTCAAAGTTCTGGGATTACAGGCGTGAGCCACCGCAGCTGGCCTCTAAGAATCATAATATCCTCTTTTTTCCTATTTTAAAATCTAAGCACATTTAAAATTTTTCGAGTCAGACAAAAAGAAGTCCCTGTTAATTTTCAGTGAAGAAAACTTCTTTCTGGATGGATTCCAGATCAGACCCTTTTTTTTTTTGTATCTAAACCTGACTTCCTCAATCACTAGAAGAGCAAACTCCATTCTCTGCCTGTATGAGGTTGAGTCGTATCGTTCAACATGCCTGTCTATCTAAAATCTTACAATGTGACTTTATTTGGAAATAGGGTATTTGTAAATGTAATTAAAATATACTTTAAGATGAAGTCATACTGGATTGAAGTAGGCGCTAAATCTAATGTCCTTAAGAAAGAGGAAAAACACACAGAGAAGGAAGTGCCGTGGGAAATCATAGACACACAAGGAGGAAGCCATGTTGACAAGGGAGGCAGAGACTGGAAAGGTCCCAGGGCAGGCCAAGGATTGCTGGCTTCCACGAGAAGCTAGGAAGAGGGAGGGAACGATTCTTCCCTAGAGACTTCTGAGGGAGCATGGGCTGTGCACACCTGGGTTTCTGACTTCCGGCCTCTGGAACCGTGAGAGCACACATGTCTGCTGTTTTAAGTGACCTTATTTGTAGTCATTCGTCACAGCAGGCCCAGGAATAAAGGGCCCCTTTCCAGATGACAAAACATACATATTCTGCAGGCTCTCGGGTTGATCACTGGACAATCATCAGGTCAGTTAAGCATGAAAACATCACTAGGATAGCTCAGATAACAGAATCCTGTGAAAAGCAGCTTTACTTTTGAATCTTTAAGCAAAACTAGTTTCTTTAAGCAAAACTATCTTGGGCTGGAGTTAGAGTACCCTGCTGGAACCAAGTCCTTCCTTTGAAAACGGCATTCCAATTTCTTTTAGTGGACTTCTCTATCCTTACTGTGTGCAGTTTCAGTGGGGCTGTCCCAGATCCTTGATATCCCCTACCCAAGGAGCTGCCATATGACCCAAGCTTTGCTGCCTTGACTTCTTCTGGGACTTTGTCTTGGGCACAGTGAGATCAGAAGGAAGAGCTGCAGGCTGCCCATCAGCTGCTGAGCCCTCAAGGGATCGTCCTCCAGGACCTGCTGCCTGGATGTCGAGTGTTAACCAAGACTGGTTCTCCCACTCCATCCTCTGAAAGGCTTCCCCTTCTGCTTAAGTTGGCCAGACACCATTTTTACTGCCTGCAACCAAAAACTGTAATGAAGACGACTGCCTGCCTGCACCCAATCCACCCTAAACCCCTCATCCTCAAAGGGAGAGGGAAGATAGAAGAGAATTCCTGAGAGTGGTGAAATGTCACAGTTGCCCCCCCTCCCCACACCCTCCACACACCCTCCACACACACACACACACACACACACACACACACACACACACACACACACGCAGCAGCAGCATTTGTTGCAAAAGTGCTGCAAAAAATATAGTCATTGTGTTTTCCCATGTGCTTTGTATTTAGGTCTTTAATATAAATTTATTTCAGAAATCAATGCAGTCCTAGACAAGTTTTCTCACTTCTTTCTTTCTACCGACAAAACGTATAACATAGCTTGCTGGGTTTGCCGTCTCTCCACCTGCGTCTTTTGGTGTGGGTTTAGGGTTAAAACTCCTACTCAGTCATAGTGGCTATATTCATTACCACTTGAAGTACATTTTCCCTCCCTTTTTCTGTTGTTTTTGATCTTTGGTTTTCGCTTAAAACATTTGTTGTAAGACCCCTAACATCTCTTGTGGAATTAGATTAGATGTAAATTATACATACATACACACACAGGCATTCATAGAGAGATGAAGCGATCTCCATGAACCTTATCAAGTGAGACCCATAAGTGATAGAAATTTAGCTTCCAGAAGCATTTAATTTATTCCATGGACAAAGTTGAGTTGGATCCGGAAGAACAAGGATCACCAAATGGAATACACCCCACACCCTCTTCCTAAATGTAGCTGGCGTTTTCATGTTATCCCCAAACTCTGACACCATTACCTTCAAAGACCTGCCTTCGACCCCTGAAATACGCCCTGCAAGCGTTCAGCAGCTTTCATAAAATAAACCAGAAAAATTCCTGAGCCAGCAGTCAGAGATCCCATGGGCAAAGGCCGTGCCACACCCTTGCCTCTCACTAGAAACACGTGGAAAGCACAGGTCACATTGGTCTTTTTTTGTTTTGTTCTCATATTGTTGAACTGAATCGATGTGCTCACCTGAAAGAGCTGGCCCATCGGGAAGGTACTTCGCTGGGTGACTCTATTTGGCCAGGGAAAAGTGATCTTTGTTTTCCAACCCTTTCTCCTGTCCCGAGGGCCTGAAAATAACACCAACAGCAACTTCTCTCAAAACTGAGGAGCCATTGTACAAACTTGAATAAGTCAGTTACTCTTTCTTTGCCTTAGGGAGGAGGGAAAAAACAAAACAAAACAAAACATAGGCAGGACTCCTAGCACAAACCAGACCAGGGACCTGAAAAGATTCATGTTTTCCATGGTCAGATGAAAGATGGTACATAAATGCAAAATGGCTCACTGTAAGTTATTAAATTTCTATTACACTTGAATTCGTTATACAATGACGTTTTGACTGTTTCCTCTGTGTAATTCTCATAACTCCAGCTGTCTGACATTTCCTTCCTCTCTCAGGTCCATACAGAATAGGTCCCACTTTGTGGGAGAGAGGCCACTCCGCCGAATTTCAAAACACAAACCAGGAAAGGCCGGTGCTGAGGCACAGCCAGGATGTTTCAAACACTCACAGATATCAAGAGGTTAATCGCCCCCAGGGCTTGATCATTTAAGAACAACCCATGGGGCTGGGCACGGTAGCTCACATCTCTAATCCCAGCACTTTGTGAGGCTGAGGCAGATGGATCACGAGGGCAAGAGATCGAGACCATCCTGGCCAACATGGTGAAACCCTGTCTCTACTAAAAATACAAAAAATTATCTGGGCGTGGTGGTGTGTGCCTGTAGTTTCAGCTACTCGGGAGGTTGAGGCAGGAGAATTGCTTGAAACCAGGAAACAGAAGTTGCAGTGAGCTGAGATCGCGCCACTGCACTCAGCCTTACATCCCCAAGCTACCAAGATCGAGACTCCATCAAAAAAAAAAAAAGAACGACCCATGGAAGGACAGAGAAAGTTCTTCATAAAGAAAGAACAAGAATTCCAAATCCTTTCACCTCCTTATAGCCCTCAGGGACAAAAACTCATTGAATAACCAAGTAGACACGTCCCTCCTGATTTGAGTGGGCACTTGGAGAAAAAGCACAGCGATTAAAAGCTTAGCACCCATTGTCTAGAAGAAATGCGGAGAGCAGAAAGTGTACCAGTAAGGGGGGAGAGGATGCCAAGAACAGAGATTTATAAAAAAGAAAAGGGAGAGAAAGAAAGGAAAAAGGCAATCGCCTCAAACAAACATAACCTTTACTGCACAGAAGCTAGTGACGGGCAGGATGCGTGGGTGGTCCCCAGGCACCATCCCCACCCTTCACTTGGGTCATAGCCAGAGAGGTTCAGATGGCATGTGTTTGGGACTGGGCAGGCTCTAGCACCTAGCTCACTGTAAGAGAACTAGCTGGAGCACAGGTTTCACCGAATGCAGAGGCTTCTGTCTTGGATAGATCCAAGGGCCATTATTACCTGCCCAAAGTCCCTGAGGCTCTTATTATTATGTGGTGAAGGGAGGAGGGACCTGCCTCCTAACCTGGAGCTGTGGTATTAAGAGTGTGTTAGCGCCCAGCCCTGAAGCTCAGTCGTCAGTGGCTCTGCCCACGGAAGCCGGTGGTTTTTGTTTCCCCCTAATGTACCCCAAGTGGCAGAGGAAAATGAACTCAGACCCCCAGATATGTGCCAGAAAGGGTCTTGAATATTCTATGCACCCACCCTAGCCTTCCTCTCACCTACCTCCAAACTCAAACATTACCTAAAACCTAACATTGAGCTTAAAAATGCATGCAGAGGCCGGGCGCAATGGCTCATGCCTGTAATCCTGGCACTTTGGGAGGCTGAGGCGGGCAGATCACCTGAGGTTGGGAATTTGAGACCAGCCTGGCCAACATGGTGAAAACCCCTCTCTACTAAAAATATAAAAAATTAGCCCGGCGTGGCGGTGCACACCTGTAATCCCAGCTACTTGGGAGGCTGAGAGGTGAGAATCGCGTGAACCTGGGAGGCGGAGGTTGCAGTGAGCCAAGATCATGCCACTGCACTCCAGCCTGGGCAACAGAATAAGACTACATCTCAAAAAAAAAAAAAAAAAAAAAAAAAAGCATGCAGAATTTATATAGTACAGCTTTATAATGTATCTCTGTTTTACTGTCCAAATATTTTAAATAACCTACCACTAAGTAAACACATCCCATGAAGATATACCAAGCTCATCCTGCGGTTTAACGTGCTTCCCTGGGCCACCACTCGCAAAGGAGATCATGCATCCCAGTTTGAGGAGCTGATCTTAAGCAATCACTTCCCTTGAAGAAGCAAAGGCCTGGCAATCAGTCTGTAGACACATCTGAGCAGCTGCCCTATTTTATTTATTGTTATTATTATCATTTGGTGGTGGTGTTAACAAGAAAGGATTTTGACAGATGAGCAACATTCCTATCACTCAGTGCAGAAGTTGAAGTTGCTTCTTCGGTTCTCATGTTTAATCCCCCAAATTTTGAAATGGCCTCCAAAATTCTGCATCATTTGGTTGCTCTCCAACTCTCCCACCTCATCTCATGTTGCTGTCTTCCCCTTGATAGATGTGTTCTAGCTCTGTTTCTACCCTCGTCCTAAAAGTAGTGCCTGCCTTGCTTTAAATTCTTCCACTTCAGTGAGAAGTAAATGGTTTCACTCCTGGTCCATGTGAATCTGAGACCCTTCTCTAGTAACCTGCCTAGGATCCCTTTCTGGGACATGCTCTCTCAGGGGCCTTCCTGCCCCCAGTCCTTCCTCCTGCCACCCGTTCCCTCTCTCCACTCCTTCAGAGCAGCTATGCCAGTCTTCTACAATTGATCCCATCCTATCTCCAGGATTTAAATTAATCATTTAGATTAATGGGTAATCCATTGCCTCTTTCTACAGTTCAAAGGTAGGCGTATGACTTCAGATCATGCAATCAGACAAAAACCCAGGACTTCAGAGGAGGAACAATCTGCTCTCTTTCTTTCTCAGCACATGGAGCAGCCAAGCAAGTATCCTGGAGACTCTTAGTAGACATCGTGTAACCAAAGTAGGAGCCTGTCTTAGGGCAAAGCTGACACCAGAAGGCAGAGCAGAGAAAGCAAAGGAAACCGGGTCCTTGGTTACATCCCCAAGCTACTGAATTAAAACAATGTTGAGACTGACTCTCTAAAATATTTATTTGAGAGTCAACATACATCATCCTTATTTAAGGCAGTTTTCTTTGGGATGCAATAATAGATTCGGTTCCTGCCCTTATGGAGTTTACTGAAAGTTCAGTCAGGGAGAGAGAAAATTACCTAATACCATGAACTGGAGGAAATATTGGATACTGAAAGACGTAGAGCTGGACCACTTCATCCGAGCGATCACAACATAATTACCGTGAATACTTAGAACAGAGCCAGGCATGGTGGCTCATGCCCATAATCCTAGCACTTTGGGAGGCTGAGATGAGCAGATCACTTGAGGTCAGGAGTTTGAGACTAGCCTGGCTAACAGGTGAAACCCTGGCCAACTCGGAATCTAGATGTGGAAGAACGGACCAAGATTTGATGGGTGGAAGGCAGGCAATATGACAGGAAGAAGAAAAAGAAGAGAAAGGGTGTGGAGTTCCACACAGAGAGAACAATAGGCACAAAGCCTTGAAGTAAGAGAGTCGCATGGTGCATTCATGTGACTAAAAATCATCTCATGATTTGGTCTTGTCTTAAAAAGCAGCTGCCAAGAGCTTGGTTATTCTGGATCCCGCCAGTCTCCATCACTTTTAAATTAATTGCAGCCTGATGGCCAGACCGTCGTGCCACCTTCAGCCAAAGGTGTTCTTGCATGAGCAGTACTAGCAGAGGCAGCAGGTACTGACCCACTGGGAGCCACACACAGGTCTCTACACCACACCCCATATTCCTAGTACTAGCCTAAGACTTCCGGCAATCCACCTGCTCCCAATCCTCCTTACCAGTCAGGATTTGCACATGAAAATATCAGGTCAGAGAATTCAGGTGGTACCCAGTGACAGTCTATCTTCACCATTCCTGGATTCCATATTTGCAAATGCAGCTATTTGTAACCCCGAAGTCCATACCAATGGTGATGCAGGATAGGCAAGCCCCAGACTTGAGGCTTAGCCCAGGAGAGTTCTTGGTTTCATCCAGGAAATAATTCAAGGGTGAGCCAGGAGCGTTAAACAGCAACTTTGATTGAAGCCGCAGTGTACAGCGGCAGCAGAGGTACTGCTTTTTGCAGAACAGGAATTCTCTATACACTGTGTGCCCAGAGTATCAGCTCAGAAGCAGTTCTGCACTCAAATTTATACCCACTTTTAACTATATGCACATTAAGGGGTGGTTTCTGAAGAAAATTCTAGAATGAGAGTGGCAACTCTCAGGGTGCCATGCTAAGGGGCAGTAGCTTTTGGGTGTCGCCATGGCAAGAGAAACTGATAGGGCACACTGGCCGGTGTGTCTTATGGGGAGGTGCTTCTGCTCCTGACCTGTTTTAGCTACTCCTCAATTTGGTCCAGTACATGAGGATTTAAAAAATGTTACACTTTGAGGTAGCCTTAGGGAGTGGGTAGACATCTTCATCACCTCTGAAGGTGGCTCAAGAACCAGAACAAGGATTTGAACGGTATTTCCATGGGTCAAGGGGCAACTCTCTTCCTCTCAATCACCCCACAGGCCCTTAGGAGGGGTTACCTCTGGGACCACGTATCTCCCATAGGAAGTACTCAGGTCGAAGCCCCACCTCCAGAGTTGAATTTCATCTCCTCCCTCAATGGCTCTTTCAAGGTAATTCCTGCACAGGCACAGACAGGCGAAATATTTGCAGCCCAGGATGCATGCATTCCCAGCTGAGGTCGAGCAAGGCGATGCCCTGCCTTCTTGTTTTGGCTATCATACTGTAAACAAGTGTCCTTTTTTGCAGTCTATTTAATGCCACATTTTTTGCATTTTTATGCTTTTCTTCGTGATTTAACTGTTTAAAATGGTCCCCAAGCAGACTACTGATATGTTATCAGGTGTTTTAAATGCAAAAAGGCTGCGATGTGCCTTAGGGAGCAAATCATATGTGTGTTAGATAAGTTTCATTCAGGCAGAGTCATAATGCTGTTGGCTATGAGTTCATTGGTAACAAACCAACAATATATTTAAATATGGTGTCTTAAAGCAGAAACACCCACAAAATAAGTTTGTATATTGGTCATTAACAAAAATATTGTGTCTAGTGGTTCACAGAAACCGAAGCCTATATTTCCCCGAGAAGCAATGGCTCAGTTTTGCTAAATCAATGCTCATAACCACTTTATATAATAGAACATAATTACTGTGAATACTTAGAATAGAGCCAGGCATGGTGGCTCATGCCTGTAATCACAGCACTTTGGGAGGCTGAGGTGAGCAGATCACTTGAGGTCAGGAGTTTAAGACTAGCCTGGCCAACAGGTGAAACCCTGTCTCTACTAAATACAAAAATTAGTCAAGCATGATGGCAGGTGCCTGTAATCCCAACTACTCAGGAGGTTGAAGCAGGAGAATCACTGGAACCTGGAAGGCGGAGGTTGCAGTGAGCTGAGATCACGTCACTACACTCCAACCTGGGCAACAGAGTGAGACTCTGTCTCAAAAATACATATATATATACACAAACACATATATATATACACATATACATATTCTATATATATATAGAGAGAGAATAGACTTTATAGACTTATACAGGACAAGAACTAGGGACTGTCTGTCTAGCTCAAAGGTGTGATCCTCTATGAGTTAGTATAAGTGCACTGCTGTAGCAAACAGACCCCAACATTCATAACAATCCAAGTATACAATGGATATTTACTTCTTAGTCTTTTATCATTTTTGAGCCAGTGAATGAGCCAGTCTAGGGGGCTCTCCTCCACTCAGTTCCACAGGGATCAAAGCTGGATGAACACTGTCATTATAACACATGGCTTTCAAGGGTACCCTGTGCATTATCTTTATTTGCCTAATAGTAAAGAACACATGGGCATGAACCTGAAATGGTTTGATGAGCCAGGCCTGGAGGTGGTGCCCATAAGTCCTACTCATGTTCCATTGGCCACAACTCAGTCACGTGACCATGCCTAGCTGCAAAGGAGTATGGGAAATATAGTCTGTACGGGTGACGAGGAAGGCAAGAACAAGATGGCCTTGGCTGCTAGCAGTCTCTGCCACAGTTTGTTTTAAGGACTTATATTGAATCAGGTTCAGACCAAGACCTACAATTGCCCCAGGAAGATCCATAATTTGCTCCCTTCCCTTCAGTTCTTCTTGAAATATTGGTTCAACATTTATTTTGAGGTGAAACCAAGATCTGTTGGGGGATTGGGAGAAAGAGAGTTGCCCCTTGACCTGTGGAAATACTGTTCAAATCCTTGCTCTGATTCTTGAGCCACCTTCAGAGGTGATGTAGATGTCCAGCCCCTCCCTAAGGCTAACTCTAAGTGTAGCATTTTTTTAATCCTCATGTACATCAGCAGCTAAGGGTGCAACACAGCTCAAAGCCTGAGGGAGAATCCATAGGTTCCTACGAGGAGTTACCTCTGGGACCACATATCTTCCATAGGAAGTACTCAGGTCTGTAAGCCCAAGGCCTCAGCATGAGGACACCTGGCTCTGGGCAGAGCATTCCGGGACCTCAAGGATTTGCCTGGCCAGATCTGACTTTAGCTGTCTGGGCCACTTTTCACAGTGTAAGGCCAGCTATAAGGAACCAGTGTGAGAGGGAAGCTTGGTAAGAATGCCCTGAGCAAGAGCAGGGAATGGGGGACCTCATCTCCAGCCCCATCCTGAGAAGGAGGAAGCCTCTGTGCTTTGGAAGCATTTGTAAGACTTCGTGTAACCAAGGGCCACACTTGCCTTATTGCTCCCACATACCCTACTGAAGTAAAAAGGGACAAAGACAGGTGATGGTCCACAAAATGGAGCTGCAGAATCTGTCCTGCCCCTCTTGTATATACCTCTCCTGGCTGCCAACAGAAAGACTCCTGTTCTATAAGCCAGCAGCTTCATGAGGTCTGAAAATAATCCCTGAAAGAAAAAAAGTAATAATGATAACAACTTTTTGTTGAATGCCAGGCACTATGGTTAATATTTGATATATGTTGTTGTATTGAATTCTTACCATGACCTGTGATTTAGGTACTTTAGTCTCCACCCAGTTAATGAGGAAACTAAGGCTCAAAGGAGTTAAGTAACCTTGTCCATGTTCACACAGCCAGGAAGAGGTTGAGTCAGGACCTCCTGTCTGACTGCAAAGCCTGCATTCTTAACCTCTGAGCTCTGTGACCCTGACAACACTGGTCACTTGCTGGGTGGGGTAGAGGAAGTCGTAGCTGCCTATACCTTCTTGCACCGGCAGCCCTCCCGCTCCACAGCTGGGACCTGTCTCATGCTGACAACCTGCCAGAATGACCCATCACCTCTACGTATTCGCCACACTCCTTCTGAACCTTTTCTGTTCAGTCTGCTTCCAAGCCTCTTTTGGGCATGAGTCTCATCCCAGTGCACCTGGTAAGTCCCAGGTGCGCTGCCTGAGTCTGCCCACCAGTTGCCTGAGCTCCATCATTGAAAAGAGGTGTCTCCAGGATGTTAAAGTGAGCCTCAGGTGGCAGAGCTCTCTCCTCCTTGTGCACTTCATTTCAGGTGACTCTTGGAGAGACTTGGGATTGTATTACATCTCAGGATTGGTGACTTCTGAAGTCACTGGAGCTCAAAAGGTAATATGCTCCATCAACCACAGAAGTTCATTACTAGCCTAGTATCAGGCCAAGGGTCTGGCCAATGCTTTCATCTGGCAGGCTGCCATCAGAGGCTGCTTGGGCAACACAGACCTGCGGCCTTGATCTCCACCTGTGCAAACAGCCCATGTGGCACAGCTGAGCCCCAGACAGGAGAGATGAACCTGGAGTGCTTTTTCGTTTGTTTGTTTTTGAGACAGAGTCTCACTCTGTCACCCAAGCTGGAGTGCAGTGGCGCATCTCAGCTCACTGCAAACTCAGCCTCCCTGGTTCAAATGATTCTCCTGCCTCAGCCTCTCAAGTAGCCAGGATTACAGGCACCCGCCACCATGTCCGGCTAATTTTGTATTTTTAGTAGAGATGGGATTTCTCCATGTTGGCCAGGCTGGTCTCGAACTCCTGACCTCAGGTGATCCGCCTGCCTCAGCCTCCCAAAGTGCTGGGATTACAGGTATGAGCCACCAAGCCTGGACAGAGTTTCTCTTAAGCCCATGCACACCTCCCTGCTGCTTGACCAGAGACAATAGCCTCCCTACTCAGAATCTACGTTTTCCCTCTTCTATTAGGGGAAAGAATAGTCCTTACGGATCTGCCACTTTAAAATTCTCTGGGGTTAAAAAAAAAAAGATAACAACATGTAGGCTGGTGCAGTGGCTCACGCCTGTAATCCCAGCACTTCGGGAGGCTGAAGCAGGTGGATCACTAGGTCAGGAGTTCGAGACCAGCCTGGCCAAGATGGTGATACCTCGTCTCTACTACAAACATGGAAGTTAGCTGGGCACATGTAATCCCAGCTACTCGTGAGGCTGAGGCAGGAGAATCGCTTGAACCTGGGAGGCGGAGGTTACAGTGAGCCAAGATCGAGCCACTGCACTCTAGCCTAGCGACAGAGCAAGACTCCGTCTCAAAAAAAAAAAAAAAAAAAAAGTAGTAACATGTTAAACTATGGGTTCTTCCATGAGTTTCTGTGGGCAGTCTTACTCAATGTCATTTGTAAGTTTCTTGGCTCATTCTCTCCTGGGGCAATCACCATATCTGGCCTCATAAAAATCCTTTTCCTACCTTTTTTTTTTTTTTTTCCTGAAAACCAATCCTATGAATTGGTTCGGGAAGGAACCAATGAAAATCTCCTTGTGAAGGCTCATAATTTAGGATGTTTCTTCTTTACATTCTTCCTAGTTTGGGGGTTTTCTTGGGTGGAGGGAGTGGGGTGTGCACAGCCTTTATCAGGGTGTCATCAAGCCATCTCAAGCTCTCGCCAGCCAGTTCTTTCCAAGCTGTGGGACTTTTGGCAGAGAAGGATCAGAGGGTGCCTCAGATGGCTTCCCAGGAGCCGTGAGTCCTGCCGGGCTTCCCAGCTGGCTTGGATTGAGTGACAGCATGGTTAACAGATTTGCCAAAAATCACAGCACTGGGGATGGCCCTCCAGAGGTCAGGGATGTTAAGAGCAAGCCAAAGGGCACAGAGTTCTGTTGCAAGACTGGAAGCAGCCGGGGACCCAAGGAAAGTGCCTGGGGCTGAGCATTGGAGAGCTCATCCTAGACCTGTCTCCACTCCCCGGAGGACCGCGAACCCATCACCACGCATCCCAGAACCTTGGTTTCCTCATCTGTAAAGCCAGCAGGCTGGGTCATCTGAGTGGAGTAGACACTAAATTAGTCTAAGGTCCCTTCCAACGTTGTGATTCTCTGAGTACTTTATAATTTGGGGGTCTGAAAACACTCCTCTGCCTTTTCCCATTTGTACAGTGTGCTGGGGCCAACCTCAAGGGCAGCGCCAGGTTCCACCTAGTTCATGCCTGTTCTTCCTCACATGACCCTTTGCCCCTGCCCAGCCTGTGCCAGGGCACATGGGATTCAGACTGTTCTGATTCATCTACCTTGAAGGCAACCAAAAAACTGGCCTTGCAAAGGGGATCTGATGCCTCCAAAGCTGTGATGAGCCTTCCAGGTGGGTGGCTTTTGAATCTTCTCTACCTCCTTGGGACCACAAAGCTTTATTTGACCAACATTCAAGCTCAAAAACTTTATTTGCCTGGAGCAACCCCAGGAGTCTTAACCTTAGAGATTTACCTTCTCTCAGGCTTCACCAGACATCACCCAGGGTGGGAGTATGGGGTGAAAACACGTCACAGCCACAGCCCTGTGACATTCTCATCTTCCCAGCAGGGAGAACCTGTCCTTGCCAGTGTCAAGAAATCAAAACAAAGCTCCTTTTCCATGGCTTTTTCTTTCTCAATGGCTTAGACTGTAAAGTCATCAGGAAGCATGGTCTAGTGCTCCAAGCTGCAGACAGACGGCTTGACCTCTGTCCTGGCGCCCTGGGCTGGCCCAGGCCAGACACCGCACCCCCAGGACTGTTTTCCCATCTGCAAAACAACTCTGATCTCTCTAAGCCAACATCACCTCTCACTGCAAAACACAGCCCCCTCCCTCCTCCCGAGGCAGTTGGACTTAGAAACCAGCTCATCTGTAGGGGAAGAAATCCTTATGGGGTAAGCGGCAGAAGGACAAAGCACAGAGGAAGAAAAGAGTTAAGCGTGCGCTGTGGGGTGGGGGCGTTGGGGGTTAAGGGATTGAGGGAGGATGATGGTTTGGGGGGGTGTTTATTCCACTCTCCTGGATCCGAGGTGGATGGTCTCTGCTCAGGGGTCTCCTTTCTAGGGAAACGGGATGGTGTGGCATGCAGATAAACAGAGAAGCCTGCTGTAGATGGCTGCTGGGTGTCTCCAGGGATCAGTAACACCTTCATCAGAGAGAATGCTTCTGTAAGCATTCTACTTCCCTTCCCCACCCCCACCCCTTAAATAAGCAGCTGTTTCCTCTGCCCCTGCTCCTGGCCCCTGGCCACTGCTGGGTCATCCAGCCTACCCCGGGCTGCAGACTGACTTATCTAGTTTCAGAATTCAACTTCCCTGGGTGCGTCCTGTCTTCTGCCACTTTACAAGGTCTCTTTTCACATCTGCCCTTTACATATGACCCTGCCTGACCCAGCCTCGAAGGAAAACCCATCCCCCACCCATGGTGGTGTTTGGAGCTCAGAAGGAGCCCTTCCAGTGATCCCCTGCCAGGCCTCTGGGAAGCATTTTCATCTGGTCCTTCCTTAATCCACTTCCTGCCACCCTGGCCAAACACACCCAAACAGGCTGCCTGTGGTAGGCTCGCAATAACCCTGGCTCTTATGTTATCAGATAAGGACACTTCACATGCCTCAGCATCACTGACACCAGATCTGAGGTTTTAACTGAGGAGGTGGAAGGATTAATAGATGCTGAGGCCAAGAAGTCCAAGTATTTGAAGAGACAGACATCCTTGCTCCCGAAAGTAAACCATTGCACACAATTGCACGGCCCTTGGATAAGATTGAGAGCATGGTTCTCACCCCCGGTTGCACATTAGAATTCAGGCTGCTGCCCAGACAGATTACATGGGAATCCCTAGGGTTGGCATCCAAGCATTGGCTGGCTTTGAGAGCCACTGATCTAAAACAATGCCCCATTTTGCAGTTTGGGAAAGGGAGGCCAAGAGAGATGAAGTGATTTGCCCCAAATTAAATGTGGGACAGAGCCCCAAGCAGAACCTGTGTCTCCTAACTTTAAATTCATATCTCTTCCCATCATGATTTTCCATCTGGTCACTTTACAAGAGAGGGTCTTAATCTCAGAGGCACATTAAATTTATCTAAGGGAACTTTTGAAATATACAATGACAGGCTTCCTGAAATTCTGGTCTGATTGCTTCAGAGCGTAGCCTGCATATAAGTATTCCTTTAAGTTCCTTGAGTAAGTCTCATGTGTAGTCAAGGTTGAAAGGAGCCCTGCTTATTAAAGGCTAAACCCCTTTAGAGAGAGACAGACAGAGTTGATGAGAGAAAAAGAGAGGCAGAAAATAATTCTGTGGAGGTTGCAGGAAGGAAAATGGTTCTTGTAGGAGGAATCTTGGGATCCATCAAAATAAATGATGCTTGAGCTGGATCTTGAAGGTTTCAATACTTGGAAGTGGCTAACAGCTTTCCAGGAGAGAGAACCGTGTGAGCAGGGTCCCATAGGAAGGGATATGGGAGATGGGACAGTTGGGAATTGGACGAAACAGGCAAATTGGGACCAGCGTGCATGTGGGAAGCTTTCAATTCACACGGGAGGATGACGTGAACCGTCCAGCCCAGTGGCTTCCAAGCTCCCGCACACATCAGACTCACCTAGAGGGCTTGAATGCAGGCTGCTGGGCCCACCTTCAGAGCCCCAGATTCAGTGGTCCTGCGTGGGACCTGGGAATTTGCATTTCTAACAAGTTCCCAAGTGATCATTATGTTTCTGGTCCTCCCAAGACACTTTAAGAACCACTGTGCTAGGCAGAGGGAAATCCCAGGAAGTTTCAGATTTGAATCACTTGGAGAAACATACACGTAGAGAAGAGAGAAAGACAGAGCGAGAGAGCGTGAGGAGGAACTTCAGTAGGGCAGGAACACTGATCTAGCATAGAGGGAGAAAATCGCAGTGCAGAGCAGCTCAAAAGCGAATGCAGGCGCTGCCATCGCACTAGGGAGGAAGAAAAGCGGCCCGATGAGGCCTGGGCAGTGGGACTGGGGAGGAAGGCGGGTTTACAGCCTGTTCAGTGGACGCGTGCACAGAACATGGTGACCGACTGGATTTGGAGGGAAGGAGGGCAGAGTCCAGGGGGAGTGACTTTTGGAAGCTGAACAGCCAAGGGGGTGCAATTCACGGAGCTGAACAGGCAGGAGGAGGGGCAGGTGTGGGAGCAGTGCCAGGGGCTTGACTGGAACATGAACCCGAACCCTGTTCTCACGTGCCTGGCAAGAGCAAGACCTCTGACTTGGGCAGAGACGGTGCCAGAATGACGGGAGCTGTTTCTACCCTAAAACTCTCCTCCAGGGGTGTTGGGTGGCAGGCGGGGGGAGAGCTGATCCAGGGTGGTGATCCATGGTGAGGTGCTTTGGGCCCGCGTCCCATCCCGTGGACAGGTGCAGGAGTCAGCAGAGCTCTGTCTCTTCAAATCCAGTCAGGGAGGCAAAGGAATCAAGCACTGCCATGCACCCACACTGAAACCACATTGCTCCGAGACCTTGATCCGCCTTCAGTTTACCAGATGTGCTCCCTGACGCAGTAGTTCCCAACCTTGGCTGCGCATTAGACTCACCTGGGGAGCTTTAAAAATGCCTGCCACCTGGGCTGCACCCCACACCAATTAAAACAGCATTTCTGGGATAGGACCAAAGCATTAGTATATTGTAAACCTCCCCAAGTGATTCCCAAGAGCAGCCAGGGTTGAGAAATGCACCCTGAAGGGTGTATATAGGTAGCCTTCAAATAGCATATTTATGAAAATTATGTTTCCTCCCTAAGGAAATGGTTTGAATGTGTCTAACACCGCCCTACCCCACCCCACTGCCCTCCTCCCACACAAGTGAACTGATCAAGGGACAGGCCTGGCCTTTTGAGCCACGTGCCTACTCCAAGCCACAGGCCTGCCTGGCAGTTTGGCAGGATCTGTTGCCCATAGTCAGAGTTTATGGAACCAGAGGCCACATCCTGGAAGGAGGAGACTTGAAAGCCCAAAGTCCAGGAGTCACAAGGACTCAGACGGGCCAGCTCTCAAAAATGACAAGTTCGTTTTCACACTGTTGGTGGGAGTGTCAATTGGTCCATTCAAGGAGGCTGGACCAAACGGCGCAGTGGGTAGAGTATATGGGGAGGGATGGGGCATTGTTCAGAGCCAGAACCAAGAGGGAGGTTTTCAGAACCCGAGAGACCCTGTGGAAAGAACAAGGATGTGGGTGACGGGCGGTGCCCTGCATGAGATTTGGCAACATCAGGCAACTCCTCACAGCTGCTCTGCAGGCGTCCCAGGAGTGTGGAGAAGCCAGGAGAGGACAGAGTGTGATGGGGACTCCTCTCCTGGTCCTCCTCCCCGACTCAGAGTCAGAAACGAAGGGCAGATGGAGAGCAAAAGGCTGGGAAATCAAGAGCATGAGGAAACTTACAAGGACAGGAGATGGGGGCATTCGCTCCAGGGGCATATCGGGATTGAGGGGGGCCTGAAGCTTGCACAGTTGGGAGGGCGAGGGCTGTCTTTAAGAAAAAGAACACAACATGACATATACAACTGGAGGTCCTGGGTCTGGGAAGGAGCCTGAAGTGAGGAGTCCTAGCATGAACCTGCTCTGGCCAACAGGCTAATATTCTGCAATAAGACTCATTGCTAACCTGTGCCCCACATTCCAGGGTCTGGCCTTGTCTGGGACACCCCAGCAGACTAGGAGGCCAGTCACCCATTTTATTTCTGGGAAACGAAGGAGTAAAGGAGTCTCTGTGGTCAGTCACCCAACACATGTTGGTGACCGTGCCACAGAGAGGTCCTCCGTGCAGCCCTGCAGGCCGTTCACTCCCTCCACAGCTTCACAGTAGGACCTACTATGTGTCAGGGCGGGGCTAGGCATGACAAGCATCACAAGGACTCAGACAGGGCCCAGCTCTCAAAAATGACAAATTCTCCACTTTTACACTGTTGGTGGGAGTGTAAATTGGTTCAATCATTGTGGAAGACAGTGTGGCGATTCCTCAAGGATCTAGAACCAGAAATTCCATTTGACCCAGCAATCCCATTACTGGGTATATACCCAAAGAATTATAAATCATTCTTTTATAAGACATGTGCACACGTATGTTTATTGTAGCACTGTTCATAATAGCAAAGACTTGGAACCAACCCAAATGCCCATCAATGATAGACTGGATAAAGAAAATGTGGCACATGGAATACTATGCAGTCATAAAAAATGATGAATTCATGTCCTTTGCAGGGACATGGATGAAGCTGGAAACCATTATTCTCAGCAAACTAACGCAAGAACAGAAAACCAAACACCACATATTCTCACTCATAAATGGGAATTGAACAATGAGAACACATGGACACAGGGAGGGGAACATCATACACCAGGGCTTGGGGGAAGGGTGGGGGCTAGGGGAGGGATAGCATTAGGAGAAATACTTAATGTAGATGACAGGGGATGGATGCAGCAAATCACCATGGCACGTGTATACATATGTAACAAACCTGCATATTCTGCACATGTACCCCAGAACTTAAAGTACAATTTTTTAAAAATGACAGGTTCTCTGCCTAAGAAGTGTGCAGGCCTCTGTGAAGGCAGGAGAGAGAGAGGGAGGTACTTGCCTCAGGCAGTTAGGGTAGGCTTCCCAGAGGCTGCAGCCAGAGAAGGGAGCCAGAGAAAGCCTGCCTAAGTTCACCAGATCAGGGGAAGTTGGTCTTGCAGAGAGAACAGCCACAACAATATTTATTAAACACCCACTATGTGCCAGGCTTAGATCTGTTATCTGAAGTCAATGAGTCTGTTCAACAACACCACAAATTGGGTCCTAGTATTATCCCCGTTTTACAGATAAGAAAGCTGAGACACAGTGATGTCAAGGAGCTTATTCTCAGTCTCACAGCTATGTAAGTGGTGGGTATGAATTTTAAACCCAGGTAGTCTTGCTCTAGAATCCATGTATGCACAAAGCTATGAGGAGACATCTTGTAATACTTTGGTAACAAGATACTCCATGTCTCACATACAGGAAGCACAAGGAAGGCAGGCGAGGAAGAGGGCCAGGAGGGAAGGAGGGATCCTGGAGGGCCTAGAACAGGAAGAAGCTTGGGTAAGGAACGGTACCCATAAAAGGCAGGGCAGCTACTAAAGGTTTTTAAGCAAGAGCATGGGTGATCAGATCTAGGCTTTAGAAAGGTTACTCTGGGCCAGGCACAGTGGCCCATCCCTGTAATCACCGCATTTTGAGAGGCCAAGGCGGGTGGATATCTTGAGGTCGGGAGTTCAAGACCAGCCTGGCCAACATGGTGAAACCCCGTCTCTATTAAAAATACAAAATAGCCAGGCATGGCAGTGGGTGCCTGTAATCCCAATTATTTGGGAGGCTGAGGCAGGAGAATCTCTTGAACCAAGGAGGCAGAGGTTGCAGTGAGCCAAGATGGCACCACTGCACTCCAGCCCAGGCGATAGAGGGAGACTCTGTCTCAAAAAAAAACAATTACTCTGTGTAGATGTGATTCGAAAGGATGGCTTAGAAGCCATCAGATGGAAGCAGGGGGAATCTCTAAAGCTGCTATTACAGAGTCCTGGCAATTGTTGGAACATCAACTGAGGCCAAGGAACCAGCTCAAAGTTCCTTTGGTTCCAAAGACCACCTATAATAGCCAGTGGGTGGAGGAGACAGAGAGGATCAATCTTATGTCACATGATGTGTTTTGGCCTTGGAGCCCAGAGATCTGAGTGCAGTGCCCCACCTTCCCGCTGCCACCTTCGTGGACAAAGTCAAACCCCTTCACCTCCCTGAGTCACAACTTGCTTATCTGGAAAGTGGGCATCATAATTCGTGCTCTGTCTGACTCATTCAATTTTTATGAAATTCAAACAACGTCATGTATGCAAAAAATGGCCCATGACAATTATTGACAGTGCAATGGAAGCTTGAAAATGTCTGCACAATTAGCTGATAGCCTGTAGTCCAAGAGTCTTCTGTTCTTGGGCTCAAGTGGTATCCTTTGCCTTGGCAATAAGCTTTCAGCTGAGGCGGGTCCCTTCGTCCCACCTCCACGGGACCCACCCAAGTCCTTCCCTTTCTTCAAAGCACAATCCAAACACCACCTCCTCCAGGAAGCCTTTCCAAAGCCATGCTTCAAGCCCACAGCTGGAAATGGCCTCTCCTGCCTGTGAAGAATGCGACTTTCTGCTCTGCTCTATGTTCCATCTGGCTGCAGTTGTTTCTGATTCCGTCTCCATGAGCTGCCACAGGCTGCTGACTTTCTTTTTTCTTCTTCTTTCATTTTTTTATTTGTTTATTTTTTGAGACAGAGTTTCACTCTTGTCACCCAGGCTGGAGTGCAATGGCACGTTCTTGGCTCACTACACCCTCCACCTCCAGGGTTCAAGCAATTCTCCTGCCTCAGCCTCCGGAGTAGCTGGGATTACAGGCACAGGCACCCACCACCATGCCTGGCTAATTTTTGTATTTTTAATAGAGATGGGGTTTCACCATATTGGCCAGGCTGGTCTCAAACTGCTGACCTCAGGTGATCCGCCCACCATGGGCCACTGCGCCGGGCTGGGTGCTGCCTTTCTTATTCCTCTTTCCATCTTCCACTTATCCTATGTGCCAGCACAAAGGATACTCGATGCCTTTTGGTGCAAAGATTGAAATACAGAGCTATTGAGTGACTGGGCTTTGGATCCACAGAGAAGTCTGGGACAGCCAGTGAAAAGAACAAGAGTGTTTCCGCATGATGGCATAGAAGGGCCAGAGGCTTGACAGCTTCCTGCATCCTTCCAAAGTCCACTGTCCTCCAAAGACAAGCATAGAAATAATAACAGAGTAAATGTCTTCACTAACAGTGATTAAGTACTTATTCTGTGACCATTTGATAAGTATTACACTGAAATGCCTTATTGAAACCTCACAACAAACCTACAAGGTGGTAACATCTTTATCCAGCACTTAGTATAGTGCATGGGACAGAGACAGACTCTCAGTAGATTTTTAAATTGTTTTTATTTATTTTTATTTTTTGAGACAGAGTTTCACTGGAGTGCCATTTTACGATCTTGGCTCACTGCAATCTCCACCTCCTGGGTTCAAGCATTTCTCCTGCCTCAGCCTCCCGAGTAGCTGGGATTACAGGCCTGTGCCACCACACCCAGCTAATCTTGTATTTTTAGTAGAGACAGGGTTTCTCCATGTTGATCAGGCTGGTCTTGAACTCCCGACCTCAGGTGATCTGCCAGCCTCAGTCTCCCAAAGTGCTGGGAGTACAGGCATGAGCCACCGTGCCTGGCCAGATTTATTTGTTTGAATGATAGATAAGGAAACTGGGCGCAGAAGGTGAAGTGACTTGCCTAGGGGAATACAGCTGATGGCTGGCAGAGCGGAAGTTTGAATCCTTCTGGCTTAAGGACAACTTCATATTGCCTCTCGTAAATGAGAAGATGACTGGTCGTGGAGGAGTGAGAGAACAGCAGGCGTGGTGAGGGATGGCGTCTTTCCTCTGCATTGTAGGAGCTGGAGTCTGAAAGTCCACAAGAGACCCTGGAATCAGTGGTCCTGCTGGTCCAGGCTTCCCCAGGCTGGAGAGTGAAGTACGGGGTATGCATCCCCCTGAAAGTAGGGTGGATGGCCACGTCATCCAGACAGCAGTGCCCAGTGCAGGAGGAAGAGCAGCTTGGCCGGCTTGTGACGCTTCCAAACATTTCCTTATCAGCTTTTTCCTGCAAGGATCTGGGCAGTCAACTATGTTACAGGTGCCCGGCTTGATAGAAACCCTATTTGTTAAAAAGGGTGGGGTGCAGTGGCAGTTACCCCAGGGAACTTGGCTATGGAAATGGAGGCCTGCAAGGCGACCTGTTATTGGCCTTGAAGCTGAGGCCTGGGGCCTGCTCCCAGGACAGCAGGACTGAACCCACGTGGGCAGTTAATATGACAACTCAAATCTCGGTGGGATCCAGAATGACCCCTACACATCATTGGAAACTCTCTGGGACCTGCCAACGACTTCTCCTTTCTGGCTGGGCCACCAGTGGCTTTTTCTTCACCCAGAGCAGGAACTATCTGAACAAGTTGTTTTCATTAATTCTTCAGAGATGTGGATCTTCAAACAAAAATAAAAGATTCCTCCCTTCCTCCCAGAATGAATTTATGAAAAATACAATTTCTACTGTACAAATATAGGCAATATAGAAATTCTAAAAAGAGAAGGCCGGGCGCGGTGGCACACACCTGTAATCCCAGCACTTTGGGAGGCCAAGGAGGGTGGATCATCACGTCAAGAGAACGAGACCATCCTGGCCAACACGGTGAAACCCCATCTCTACGAAAAATACAAAAATTAGCTGAGTATGGTGGCGCGCGCCTATAGTCCCAGCTACTCAGGAGTCTGAGGCAGGAGAATCACTTGAACCTAAGAGGAGGAGGTTACCGTGAGCCGAGATCACACCACTGCACTCTAGCCTGACGACAGAGCGAGACTCCATCTCAAAAATAAATAAATAAATACATCAATAATTTATCCTACACACAAAGAGAATCCCTACTAATAATTTTTTTTTTTTTTTTGAGACAGAGTCTCGCTCTATCACCCAGGCTGGAGTGCAGTGGCACAATCTTGGCTCACTGCAACCTCTGCCTCCCAGGTTCAAGCAATTTTCTTGTCTCAGCCTCCCAAATAGCTGGGATTACAGGCACCCACCACCATGCCTGGCTAATTTGTATACTTTTGTAGAGATGGCATTTCACCATGTTGGCCAGGCCAGTCTCAAACTCCTGGACTCAGGTGATCCGCCCACCTCAGCCTCCCAAAGTGCTGGGATTACAGGCATGAACCACCGTGCCCGGCCTGAATACAGATATTTTCATGGCTACATAAGAGTCTACCATATACTATAATTTACTTAACTTTCCTCATTGTTAGATGTTTAGGTTGTTTTCAGTTTTTATTGTTATACACGATACTATAACTTTTAAAAATAAAATAAATCAATAATTCAAGAACAAAAAACAATTTGGTTTGTTTTAGGATATGTCCTCCTCTCCCTCTGCTCAGTTGCTTGAGAGAAGATGGGACCCAAGACAGAAGAAGGTGTGAATGTGCAGGAGAAAACCCACAGCCTGGGCCTGGGAGAGGACGGGGGAAGCCGATCCCTGCCTGGCTGATCCCACACTCCTCTGCTGGCCCTGTTGACATTTGATAAATGCTTCCTGTGAAGATGTTTACGCAGAAGGAAATTCATCATGCTTCCCCTTCCTACCACGAGGGTGGGAAGAGGGGCTCCATTGGCCCCATACATTCCAGCCACTGTCTGAGCTGACCACCTCACCACCTCACACCCAGAAGGTGTGAGACAAAGGCGTCAGAAACAGAAAAGTCTGCCGGGATGTGGAGAAACAGCCAAGAGGGCGTGTCTGTAGACATCCAAGTCTACTTGTCACTTGCATCTCCTGTTTTCTTTCTTTTTTTCCTCCATTTAAATTAAGTTGCTGATTGTCCTTGTTTTATCCAGGAAGTCCTAAAGGACCCATTGGGAGCTGGGAAGTCCAAAGGACCCATTGTTTTTTCCTCCCTTTCTGGATGAGGAGACGGAGCTGATGTGGTAGCTGGATCTTCAGTCGTGGGAACAGAGGTGTCCATGGGCCTGGAAACACCATTTGTTTCCCAGCAATCGGGGCCTCTTAGTTCCACTTTCAGTTGAGCTGCTGTCTTCTCTAGAGAGGCAGTTGGGGCTGAGTGCAGTGGCTCATGCCTGTAATCCCAGCACTTTGGGAGAGCGAGGCAGGAGAATCGTTTAAACCCAGGAGGTAGAGGTTGCAGTGAGCCAAGGTCGTGCCACTGCACTCCAGCCTGGGCAACAAGAGTGAAACTCCATCTCAAAAACAAAAAAAAGAGAGAGGCAGTTGGAAGTATTGAAAGCTGTGATGTCGGGGGCCACTGCAGCCAGTTCAGTTCAGCGTCAGCACTCACTCGCTCTAACCTCCAGCAGGTCCCAGAATTACTCAGAGCCAAGGCTTCCTCGCCTGTGAAACAGAAGCCTTGATACCAGCTGCAGCCGTTTCCTGTGAGGGCCACGTAATAGAATGCATGGACAAGCGCTTTGAAATGGTAAAATAACATGCAGGTGCTGGCTTCCTTTAAGCCAAGGAGTTTGGCCAAGTACCCCAGCTATAAAATGAGCATACTATAAGAATCTCTGCCTCCCACTTTCCTGAATGTCAGAAAGACAGAAGAAATAATATTTGCAAAAGTGTCCAAGATCTTGAGTTGGTTTTCCGTTTCACCAACATCCAAACAATCAAAATAAAACACCTCAGAACTTGTTTCAGTTCTAAACAGTGACCATCTCAGCCACCAATAATACCTTGAAGCAAAGCACCAAAGACTAAATTACCTTTTTTTTTTTTGGAGACAGAGTTTCACTCTGTTGCCCAGGCTTGAGTGCAGTGGTGTCATCTCTGCTCACTGCAACCTCTGCCTCCTGGGTTCAGGTGATTCTCCTGCCTCAGCTTCCCAAGTAGCTGGGATTACAGGCATGTGCCATGATGCCCAGCTAATTTTTGTACTTTTAATAGAGACAGGGTTTTGCCACGTTGGTCAGACTGGTCTCGAACTCCTGACCTCAAGTGATCAGCCTGGCTCAGCCTCCCAAAGTGCAGGGATTACAGGCATGAGCCACCACGCCCCGCCACTGAATTACTTTTTAAATATCACATTCTCATTCTCTAAAAGTTCCATGAAATATGACTCTCAGAAACATGTATCAGAAGCAACTCAGTGGTTTCTTTAAAAATCCAGATTATTGTGCTGTACTGAATCAGAAACCCTGGGAGGTAGGACCCAGGACACTGCATTTTAACAAGCTTTCTAGGGGACTGTTTGGTACACTCAAGTGAGAGCCACGAATTTAGAATCCCCATGTCAAGCTGCAGAAGTCACAAAAACCATTGGCTGGGCATGGTGGCTCATGCCTGTAATCCCAGCACTTTGGGAGGTTAAGGTGGGTGGATCATGAGGTCAAGAGATCAAGATCATCCTGGCCAACATGGTGAAAACCTGTCTCTACTAAAAATACAAAAAATTAGCTGGGCGTGGTGGCACGTACCTATAATGCTAGCTACAGGCTGGGACAGGAGAACCACTTGAACCTGGGAGGTGGAGGTTGCAGTGAGCTGAGATCGTGCCACTGTACTCCAGCCTGGGCAACAAGAGTGAAACTCCAACTCAAAAAAAAAAAAAGTCATATAAACCTTCTCTCTGTATGCCCTTTAGCAGCCAATCCCTGAACCCTCCAAAGAGAAGATTAGTGTACACAGTATTTACTGGAGCCCAAGTCATATATAATCCTAGCTTCCAAGGTGCCACCATCCACAGCTCTGATTCTGGCAAAGGCAGATGGAAGAGGCTGGGTCCACCCACCTAGGCAGCCCTGTAGACTTGAGTCCAGACCACAGCAGAAGTTAGCACGAGAAAGCAGAGCTGGTACATGACACTAAAGTAACAACAGGGAGACTGTTCCCCAAGGGAAGCCGGTGGACCTCAGGGGACATCAGAGTCCAGGTCACAGTAGCAACAGAAAAGGGAGGCAGAGGGAGGGGACACACAGGCCATCACAGATTCTAGGAATATGAGTTCTCTAAATGACTTTGATAGTTTACTTTCATCAATATACAGTTTCCTCTGAGTTCCTGGGGACAAATCTCAATCATGGAGCCTTCAGAAGCGGTTGATCACTGTCAGGGGTCAGTGGACCTGGGGTCAGCCTACCAGTTGACAGGACCCTGTGCATGACTGTTTCCACATGGCATGACAGCTGCGTGTGGAGGTATCAAGTTTCCCATGAGGCTGACCTCCCACTTATTCCTCAGGATGACCTGAGCTGTATTCCATGAGGATTGTTCGCTGTGGGTTTCAGTCATCCTGTAGGAATGTGTGAGCATCTGCTGATGAATGAACTTTCCTTATGTTTGGATGGCCACCACAACCCCTGTGAGTGAGACAAAGGTGCTATCATCTACATCTTTTAGGTGAACAAACTGAGGTTCAGAGAGGTTAGACTTATTTCCTAAGCCACACGGGCATAAAGTCCATAGACAGGACTGCAGTCTTCCGCTTCAAATTTCCTTCCATCACAACTTGATTATGTTTCAGAAACTTGGCTTTTGAAATATGTCGAGAAGCTGTTCTCTCAGCACCTTAAAAATCCATAGAGCTCTTCCTACTTGTTTTCTAGTTAAAAACAACCTTCTTATTTAATACTTTGGCATATGAGTTAGAGTGACCAAAGTACCAATTTCCCCAGGATTGTCCCGGCTTTAGCACAAAAGTCCTGCCTCCCAGGAAACCGCACCACCCCAGGCAACTGAGGCCATTGGTCACCTTACTATGTGCTCAGACTGTCTCAGCCTATCAGTGAGTTCCCAGCTGCGCAAGACCCCAGGCCTTGCGACTTCCCATCTGACCTCTGACTCACTCACCTCCATCTTCTGCCTGCCCAAGAATTCATACTCTTCAGAGCAAACACAACACTGAGAAATCATTCTCTACTCAGCTAAGCACTTGCAGTGAGCTTCTGATCGCAATGGACATCTTAGCAATGTAGGAGACTGTAGACAGAAATATTAGACTTATCAGCACAGTGTCCAAATGGCCGTATATCAAAAATTTGCTTTATTGAACAATGGTGCTGGAAATGAAAATATGATTTGGGACACAGACACTATATTCTATAGTTAAACTGGAAAAAAGTGAATGTTATTTGCATTCATTATGTCCAATGGAGCAGACAATCTGGTTAATTTCTGGCTCTGTCACTTAACAGCTGTGTAGCGTTGGGCAACTTGCCTAATGTCTCTCTGTACCTCAGTTTCCTCATTTGTAGAATGGAAATGATGATAGAATCTACTTTATGGCATTATGATGAGAATTAATACATAGAAGTCACTAGAGAGCGCCTGCAGTAAATGATGTTAGCTATTGTTCATTGACCCATGACCTACACATGGCAAGGCCAATGCCAGTATCTAAATATCATGTACCACACAAACCAAACAGAGGCTCACAGGGGATTCATTTGTTTCCCAATAATTGGGGAAAGGAAAAGAAAAACTGTTCTGGACTGAACGTCTTCTTCCTTCTTCACTTTAAGAGTCATTGTATCCTCAAGCGCTCTTGCTGACTCTATCCTCATGATCTGGGATGCCCAAAACAAGCAAGGAACAGTTCATCAGTAACATCCCTTACATCAGTATGGCACATTATATCTAGCAATTCTCTTGTGCGCATGTCACTCTGCCACATCTGTACAAAACCACTTCCGCTACAAACCAGGCTTCTCCGACCCATGTGGTCTTGCTAGTATTGACCACGGAGTTTCTATCTACCATATGTCTTTTGCTAAGCTGGGTGCTGTGGGAGATGCAGGATGCAACAAGGTGTAAAAAGTGGGTGGAGCTGACCCCGGACCCATTTACATTTATCCGAGGAAAGAGCTCTTCAGGTCTCCAGGTGTGTAAAACAGGACAATCAAGTGTCAAATGACCTTGGGATTCAGGAAGGACAGGCAAAGGCAGGGCACTGTTGGCAGAAGGGGTCAACGCAGGGAAGAGAAGCCCGCTGTAGCCCAGCCTTTTACACCGACCTTAGTCTTCTAGAACAGATGTGATGAGCACGGCTGACCCTCCAGCCTTAGCCTCTCAGTATGCTCCAGAGAACTTCCAACAGGAAGATTGGCTTTTCTGGCCCTGAGGGCTTTTTCCGGTGCTGGAGCTTTGCAGACAAGCTACAAAATTAGCACTCACTGGGAAATCCACACCGTCTGGGGAGCAGCCTTCAGGGACGAGAGGAGCTGGTGTGTATGCACCCCAGCCCCTCACCCTCTGGGAGGATAGTTTGTGAGGTGTGTATTTTACACCTTTCCAATAGTTTCCCCCTAGGGATTAAGCTGCAGTTGCTCGTGGTGACTGGGTGACAATGGCCCCTTTACCCCTTGCCTCCCCTCCCCTTATCACTCTCTCTGGCTCTTCCTGGTTTACCTCCTCCCCAGTAAACCGCACTCACATCCTTGTCTCAGGGGCTGCTTCTGACAAAACTCAAACTAAGACATCTCCTATTTCCTGTTAATGGATTAATATTATACTCATTTAACTAATGAGAAAACTAAGACTCAGATTAAATATCTGGTCTGAGGTCACATAGCAAGTATGTGATGGTGCTCAGGCTTGACCACACATCCCTCTGTACGACCACACCTGTCCTTGTGGCATACTGAGAGAATTGCACACATAAGCACGTTGCTGGATCCCAGGGACACTGCTCCCCCTGACTCCCATCTCCATCCTACTCAGGAAACCGGGAACTTCAAGTCAAGGCAAAAAAAAAAAGGACCAATGGCTTGATGTCACTCAATTCTTATTGACCTTGCATTCATTTTGAAATGTCTTCGTTCCACCTCTTTCTGTGAAATAAGAAGCAGAAGTGACAGTAACAGGGGAGAGAAACAACCAAGTAGAAATCTTAGACTCATGTGGGCCTGAAGTGCAAGCCAAGAAATGGGAAGCCACCCTTCCTGGTATGTGGCGTTGCTGGGAAAGTGCTATCTGTACATTGTTTATGCAGATCTATAAAAAACACAAGCACAGTTCCAACTTTTGGCAGTTCTTACAAATCATTTGGACTAAGGTAGCATGCAGCTGTTGTGTTGGGGTAAGTGTGAGTGTGTGTCTGGATGTGAAATTTTACTGACAACCAAACCATAGTTGGGAAACTTGAAAGTTTTGCCAAGGCTCAGGGAGCTGTCAGTAAACCCAGGTAAAATTTTGGCTCAGTTAAGAGGTAACTTGATCCAAGTTTTGAACAAGATGGAATTATCACGAGCAGGAGCAGATGGATGGGATAAATCACATGAAATCAGCCTAAACTTATCAAAAGTGACTGCAAAGCTTCTTCTATTTATGTCCAGTGTTCTAGTTATCTATTGCTGCATAATAAACCACCCCAAAACTCAGTGGATTAAAACCATGCCCATTGTGTTATATCTCCTGAATTTGTGGGTCAGGAACTCAGGCAGGGCTTGGCTAAGAGATTCTATTCCACAGACCATCAACCAAGCTTACTCACAAATATTCAACTGGCAGATGGGCTGGTCTGAAGGCTCATCTCACATGTCAGGCACATTGATGGACACAGTTAGAAGGCTGGGCCTGATGGGGACTGTTGATCAGAGAACTTGTACATACATGATCTCTCTAGCCTGGTGGCCTCAGGGCAGTTGGACTTCTTACATAGCAGCTCAGTGTTCCAGGAGCAAGTATACAGTGAACAAGCTGGAAGCCACATGGTTTTTTATGACCTAGCTTTGAAACCACATAGAGTCACTTCTGCTGTACTGTTTGTCAAAGCAGTCACAAGCCCAACCAGATTCAAAGGGAAGGGACTTAGACCCAACCTTTCAATGGCAGGAGTGTGTAGAAGTACAACAGCCAGTTTGGGTTAGAGACAAAAAGGGGCCGGGCACGGTGGCTCACGCCTGTAATCCCAGCACTTTGAAAGGCCGAGGCAAGTGGATCACCTGAGGTCAGGAGTTGGAGACCAACCTGGCCAACATGGTGAAACTGCATCTCTAATAAAAATACAAAAAAATAGCCAGGTGTGGTGGCAGACACCTGTAATCCCAGCTACTCGGGAGACTGAGGCACGGGGAGGTAGAAGTTGCAGTGAGTTGAGATTGTGCCACTGCACTCCAGCCTGGGCAACAAGAGCGAGACTCTGTCTTGGGAGAAGGGAAAGAAAGAAGAAAGGAAAGAAAGAAAGAAAGAAAGAAAGAAAGAAAGAAAGAAAGAAAGAAAGAAAGAGAGAGAAAGGAAGGAAGGAAGGAAGGAAGGAGAGAGAGAAAGAAAGAAGGATAGGAAAGAAAGAGGGAAGGAGGGAGGGAGGGAGCGAAGGAAGGAAGGGAAAGGAAGCGGGGAAGGAAGGAAGGAAGAAGGGAGCAAAGAAGGGAAGCCAGAGCTTGTAGGCTTCTCTGAATCTGAGATTATAGTTATAGTGGCTTTTTGCAAGGGAAGGAATTCTAAAGGGAGGGATCTGGTTGCGCTAAAATTGTTGGAAAGCCAAATCAAGTCCACACTGGATTCTACAGAAGATATCTTGTCCCATTGAGCTCATAGGGACACCCATGCACCTGCTGCAGTCCCTCCCTGCTCTCCAGCCTATGCTGCTGGCTGCCTGCATGGCCTGGCTTCCTGGCAGCTCTGCACTCAGCACTGGCTGTCATGATGAAAGCAGCTGAGTGAAATGCTTCCCTTGCTCAGGGACACTGGTCTCTTGGAACTGAGAAAAAGGGAGGAGGCCAATGTGGAAGAGTTTGGCTGATTTGAGCAATATGCAAACCACATGGGGATCAGAAGCCTGAGGAAGAGTGCCTGGCGTTGCTCATCACCCTGAAGGCTTGCAACTGAGGCCAGGCTCCATGGAGCACTCTCACTGGAGCCTGCATCTCCCAAGGCAAGGCAACTCTGTGAGCCTCAGTGCTGACGGTACTGTCCGATCATGGAGAAGAGGAGAATGCCACAGCCTCTCCCACATCTATGTACCACAGCCTGGCACAGGTATGTCCTCAGAAGAGCCAACTGAATAAACTCATCAGTTCAATTAATTATGCTTTTCACGGCCAGGCAAGGTGGCTCACACCTGTAATCCCAGCACTTTGGGAGGCAGAGGCAGGTGGATGACAAGGTCAAGAGATTGAGACCATCCTGGCCAACATGGTGAAACCCTGTCTCTAATAAAAATATAAAACTTAGCTGGGCATGGTGACTTGCGCCTGTAGTCCCAGCTACTCGGGAGACTGAGGCAGGAGAATCACTTGAACCTGGGAGACAGAGGTTTCAGTAAGTTGAGATCACGCCACTACACTCCAGTCTGGCAACAGAGTGGGACTTCATATTTATATATACATATATATATATATATACACACACACACACATATATATATGTATATGCTTTTCACATAATGTTTGTGCACTTTTTTTTTCGGCAGTTACTACATAAGAGACCTAGAAAAGGATGGCAGCAGGGGCGGGGGTTGGTAATGAAAGGAAGAGAGAGAAAAGGTCCTGATGTTTGTGAAAACAAGTTTCTGGCCTTGAACTCTGGCCCAATCAAGTGGCTGGAAGTGATCTGAGCCTACACAGAGCCCCTTGGCTAAAGATTTCTTTACTTGGAATGAGTTTGTAATGTTTGATATTGTCCTAATTAAACTAATTATTTCTCTCCAAACTTGCAAACTGATATAAATAATAAATAGATGGATGGACTGAATTAGCATTTATTGGGAAGGTACTATGTGACTGGCATGTCCTAGGTGCTTTCATATATACTAATTCATCAGTAACTACAAGGAATAGATGCATTTGTCCTTTTTTTTCAAACATGGAAAAAAACAGAATGAATCAAATAAAAGTCCACCTCTCTCTCTCTCTCTCTCTCTCTCTCGACCTGTCTGAAATCCTGTTTTAAATTGCTGCTCTGTCTCTGGGGTTATTCTGCAATCACCATTCAACCTGTCGCATGGCCTGGAAACCTAGTAATGTGGGCTTCATCCTGACCTCCATGTCAGTCAACGAACAGGTCTCATTCATTTTTCATCCTCGGCCTTCCTCCGTCACTCACCTCGTGTCAGGGTGCTCAGACTTTCATCCTTCATTCCTTGTCACCCGGGCTATTGAGCCAGCCTCCAGACAAGTCCTCTGTTCTACCCCTCCAGTCCTTTCCTCCCACTGTAACAACAACAACAACAAAAAAAAAACGGAAACACAGACCTGAGCATAATAAGCCTTTTGCTCATAAAGCATCACTCACTCCCTACAACGTGCAGAATGAATGACTAACCCTTAAGCCTGGTGTTCAAAGCTTTCCATGTTCTCCTCCTGATCAACATTTCCCATCTCATCGCCTCATCTACCACTATCCTCTTTCACAACGTTTTTTGTTTGTTTGGTTGGTTTGCAAACCAGAGCCTGCAAAGCTCTGAGCATTGTTCTAGAAGAGGAGATGAGTTCTACATAACAATTTGGAAATGTTATGTTTTTGTTTCAGTGATAAAAGAAAAAATAGATAAATATGACACTCGCTTTCTGATCCTGCCTCATTATCTTACATTATCTTAATCTCTGTGTTATTTATACTTGCACTCACAATCTGTGACGTTATTAACTATTCAGGTGACAGTTTTTAACTTTTTTTTTTTTTTTTTGAGACAGAGTCTCTCTCTGTGGCCCAGGCTGGAGTGCAGTGGCACGATCTCGGCTCACTGCAACGTCTGCCTCCTGGGCTCAAGCAATTCTTCTGCCTCAGCCTCCCAAGTAGCTGGGACTACAGGCCCACACCACCACACCCAGCTAGTTTTCATGTTTTGAGTAGAGACAGGGTTTCACTATGTTGGCCAGGCTGGTCTTCAACTCCTGATATCAGGTGATCCCCTCTCCTCAGCCTCCCAAAGTGCTGGGATTACAGGTGTGAGCCACCGCACCCGGCCAGTTTTTAACTTTTAATGCAAAGTTTCTCAGACTGGTTGCAGAGTCTCTAAGGGTGCAGGGATACTTACTCCTGGGTCCTCAAATTCTTCTCTTTATTCCAGCTGTACTACACTATTAATGGTATGTGAATCAGACCACAAATTTCATTTTAGCCATATCCCTGTTCCATCACCTTTACTTGTGTTCTTCCTTTGGTTTAGAATGCCTTTCTACATCCTGCACACTCAGCTCCTACCCAGGACCATTTCCAAGCTTTTTCATGCATGTCACTAGGGCTAGGTTGGCTGTAGAGCTTCGGATGTAAAGATTCTCTGAGCTGGAATGGACACTGTAGATCATAGGCTCATCTCACAGATAGAAAAACCTAGACACAGAGAATGGAAGTAACAAACCAAGTCTAGATCCCAGGCCTCCTGACGTCTTATATGGTGTTCTGTTCACATCTTGCAATATGCTGCACACTTAAAGTTTTATCATCCGTTTTTGCATTGAGTCGCTGGAATGGTTGCATGCAGAATAAATCCTTAGCTTCCCTATAACTATAACTGACAGGGCCATAAAACCACAGTAATTACCTGACATGTTCATATGTCTGAAGCACTATAATAGAATATCCCATGAGATCTGAATGCTGGAAGCACTTTGCATTTTTGCATTGGACAATGGAGGCTGCTCCAATTAATGTCAGTCTCACTTACTCCAGAGAAGTCCAAAATTATATGCTGATTTATTGAACTTACTATAATGTTCCAAAATTGATTTTTTAACATTTCTGCAAACCAAGATATTATGGAGAGGCAATATAGCAATTAGTTTGACGTTCTGAACTTAGTAGATACTCAATAAATGTGAGCTGAATGAATGGATGCACCACAGGCTGGGAGCCAAGACACCTGAGTGCTAGTCTCATTCTTCTACTAATAGGCTAAGAGGGCTTGGGAAAATTACTTTCCTTCACTAAGCCTCAGTCTACCCATCTGTAAAATGAAGCATTTGAAGCAACCCAATTTTAACTCCCTGAGACAAGTCCCTTGCAGCTCTAAAATTCTACAATTTTGTGAAAATGATAAATCCATTTATACTATTGATATCAAAGGAAAAGAAAAATGATACTATAATTCATTAACTATTCTAATTTTATGCTCCATTGCTTCTTTCATGCATCATTATAGGTGTTTTCAGACCCATTACATAGTTGAGTTATCATGACTAACTTGAGGAAAATGCTATTATATTCTACTTCTACATTTGGGAAAACAAGTTTTATTAACTCGAGAAGACTTCAACTTCCAGTGTTGATAGAATTACTACGGTTTTCAGACATTGGGAACTAGGTAGTGCAAAACTGCAATCTGTGGGAGAAAATATCAATGAGGTGAGACCTGAAATAACCCTACCTTTATGCTTGGAGGCAATTTCCAGCCCAAGAGCACAGTCCAGTAGCTTCACTAAGTTGAGGAGACAGAGATTAGAGTCTAAGGAGCTGAGGCAGCTAGGAGTTAAAGATCACAATTTTTGAAACGAGAGAGATACACAGAAAAATAACACCATAAATCTGCTGAGATATTGTCTTTGAGTCTTTGCTGAGTATTCAACTATATGTTTCTAAAGTGAAACTCTACAAGAGCAGGCAAGAGAAATGACAGGAGAGTTGTAAGCTGAACAATCCAAAGCCCTCACAAGGTAAGGAAATGATTGTGCACCAACCAACCAAAGTGGAGAGTCCTTGGTGATCCCTTGGTACATTCAGTGAAGAGCCCAGAGAAACTACACTGGAGTAAAATGGCTGAATTATTCCTGGAGTGAAGGTTATTCTAGACTCTCCATAGCAAAGTGTTAAGCCAGGATTCAAAGATGTCAAACTGATCCATGTGTAGCTTAACTGTCTGCCAAAATAAAGCCCAGATAAAGCCAAAACCAAGCCTTTAAAAAAAAAAAAAAAGAAGACAAGAAAGTCCAAATACTTAATGATAGAATATCACAATGTCTACAATCTAATAGGAAATTACTAGACATATAAAGAAGCAGAAACATGGTGACCCATAATCAAGACAAAAATCAGTCAAGAGAAACAGACCTATAAATGACAGAGATGATGTACAGGTATTTAAGTGACTTGACAAGACCCATCACTAGGGAGTGCAAATTTAAACCCAGGTCTCCCGTCACTTTCATTTAGTGCTCTTTTCATTGCCTGTGCTCATCAGTCTCTCTGCATGTATGGACATTTATAGGGTTTTACCATGACAATCCCAGTGCAATTTTCCTATTTCTGGTCTGCACTTTGGTTAGAATGGCTGAGAAGCCTGCAGACGTAACCACAGGAATGAAACCTACAAAGTCCAGTCTCTGATCAGGAACAAGGACTGACCATCCTCACAGACAAAATTTCAACAATGCTGAAACAGAACTCATTTGTGTCTCTCCCCCACCGCCCCCACTATAGAACTTGCATGGGAATTACCCATGGCCACTCGTGGTCACATCTCTGGCCAGAAGGTCTCTCCTCCCCGAGGGCTGCAGCTTAAGGGAACATGAAAACCAGTGTGTGAACAGTGGGAGCATGCACCAGGAAACCAGCCCTCAGCTTCAGCCCTGATTGGCAAAAACTTAAGCAAGGGGTAAATGAAAACAGAAAGCATCACAGGATGCTGTCAGCCTGCAGAAAGGTGCAAGCCCCACCCCCAATGCTGGGAGTATATTCATTGTGTGCTGCCTACAAGTGTTTGTGAGAGAATGGTGACACAAAGTCACCTCCCAGGCTGGGGGTACAGTTTTCCAGTTTTCCTCCCTGCAATTTACTACACAAGTTGTTACCAAAGCAAATATCAAAGCCCTGCAATTTGCTAATTATAGGCGGGATTCTGGGCTTGTGGGCCCAATTAACCACTTGTTCCTCATTTTCTGTGTATGACCCGCCAACTGCGCCCACAATTACCCGCTTGTCTTTTTAACTGCCCTGTGAGCTGGTTGACTCACCTCCAATTCAGTCCCACTATCACCTCCAGATGGCCTTTGGTGTCTTTTTGCTTTCCAGGTTCCCCTCATTTAACTATTATCTCTGTCTGCATCACAGGCCATTGTCTGGTCACCCAGGTTAGGGCTCCTACGAGAAGTCCCGATCTTACTCCTTGCCTCTGCTTGGAGCCTTGGAAGCAGCTCCTGTTGGTCTGGGCATCTTGCCTAGCTCCTCCTGAAAGCTCAGGAGGCTGTGGCCACATTCAGCCTCTGCTCCCAGACAGACTCCACAAAAGGAGCAAGGAAAATCACAGCTTCTTTGGAGTCGGCCCACTGCCGGGGCTCCTGCCCATGGACTCCATCAATGCCTCCCTGGTTCCCTACCTCAGTCAGGCCAGGGCTGGATCCAGGGAAACACCACCAGTGCTGGAAGAGGACATCCCGGCAGCTGTCAGAATTCACTCTCCGGAGAGACGCAAATTGAAAAAGGAGAAAAATTCCTCAGGATCTCCTGCTTCATTAGGCAGACTTCCCGGCAAGCAAAGAATTTCCAGCAAACTTTTTGATGGGTTACTATGTCAATGGTTCCTACCCTTTTGTGTGTCCCAGACAACTTGGAAAATCTAATGAAAGTTCTGGACCCTCTCCATTGAGAAATGCTCATATCCATTCATCCATTTATTTATTTAATCATTCAGCAAATATTTATGGAGCACCTATGTGCCAGGCACTATTGCAGAGACTCAGAAACATCAGTGGACAATATAAAGAAAGTTTCCTACTCTCTTGGAGCTTATATTGTAACAGAGAAAAATAGGCAATAAATAATGAATGTAATAAATAGGTAAAATATATAATTCACCAGGCATGGTGGCTCACACCTGTAATCTCGGCACTTTGGAACCCCTTAAGCCCAGGAGTTCAAGACCAGCCTAGACAACATGGCAAAACCCCAGCTCTACAAAGAAAAAATTACAAAGAATTAGCCAGGCATGGTAGAATGTATGTACCATAGTCCCAGCTACCCAGGAGGCTGAGGTGGGAGGATCACTTGAGCCCAGGAGGTTGAGGCTGCAGTGAGCCATGATCACTCCACTGTACTCCAGCCTGGGCGACAGAGCGTGACCCTGTCTCAGTAAAGGGTGCTATGGAAGAAGGGAAATTAGGGCAGGGTAAAAGAGAAATTGGTGGGAATGATGTTACCTTTTTTAAACAGGGTGTGTGTCACGTAGTCTTCTTTGAGAAGTAAATGTGGGCAAAGAACCAAGGAATATAAGAGGTTTCGCTATGTGGTTATCTGGGGAAAGAGCACAGCAACAGGATGGGAACAGCCTGAGGCCACGCCCAGTGTGAATGAGGACAAGCAAAAAGAGCAGTATGGCTGGACGTTGGAAAGTGGAAGGAAGGCTGCCTCAATGGGAGTGAGGTCAGAGGGGCAGAAGTTGGGAGACACATATCACAGAGGAATCTTACTCTGAATTAAATCCAAAGACATGAGTGGACCTTGAGCAAAGGGGCAATATGATATAAGACTTTAGAATGTCTGTCTGAGGCTGCTCTAAGGAGCCAAAGAGTGAAATGTCAGAAAATAGTGACCTGGGCCGGAGTGGTTGCAGTGAAGACTGCTGGAAGGTTGAGTCAAGAGCAGCCCCACAATGGATGTGGCATGTGTGAGAAAGACGCACACATAGAATTTCACACACAATTCAGCACTTTACCAATCCCCTCTGTCTATCTATGGATGCAGGGTCCTTTATCAAATGATGAGGAAAGTGGAGGACCCTAGAAGGGAGAAGGAAGGGACTGCAGTGAGTGGACATGGGCAGCCCTAGCTGTATCTACAAGTTTCACTTCTTTTAAATACATAAGAAGAAGACATTTAAAGTGAATATGACAAAATAGTAACAATTGGTAGTCTAAGTGGTGGACACATGATTGTTATACCATTTCTGTGTATTTTTTTTTTTTTAACGGAGTTTCGCTCTTTTCTAACCAGGTAGGAGTGTGACGGCATGATCTCGGCTCACCGCAGCAACCTCCGCCTCCCGGGTTCAAGCGATTCTCCAGCCTCAGCCTCCCGAGTAGCTGGAATTACAGGCATGCACCACCATGCCCAGCTTTTTATTATTATTATTATTATTTATTTTTAGTAGAGACGGGATTTCTCCATGTTGGTCAGGCTGGTCTCAAACTCCCGACCTCAGGTGATCCACCCACCTCAGCCTCCCAAAGTGCTGGGATTACAGGTGTGAACCACTGTGCCCGGCTCCTTTCTGTGTATTTTAAAAGATTCATCATTTAAAAAGGAACTGCTTATCTCAAGATTTTCCAGAAGCCTCCTGCTTTTTCAACGCATTGAGGGGAAATCAATACAATTGTGCTGGTCAGTCTGTCTGCAACACCAGGCCAGGTGCCTGGGGATGGGAATACTTCTTTTCTCTAACTTACTTTCCTCCCCTTTCTTCCAGTGGCTCAGAGTCAAACGTGAGAGAGGACATAGGACAAACACAAAACCCACACTGTACCAAACACAGAGTCTAGAGGAAGAAGAGAGTTATGGTCATCGGAAAGACCTGGGAAGGCTTCCCGGCAGAGGCAGCCTTTAAGCAGGATCCAGGAGAATGGGCAAACTGGGACTCGCAGGGAGAGAGACAGTGGGTCTAACAAAGGCACAGTGAGGAGCGAGCTAGGGCTCCAGAACCTACTCCCCAGTGGCCCATTTTAAGGGGAACAGGCAGGGGATTTATTTGTCTCCACTACTGAATCAGACACCAGACTGGATCTGGGGTGCTTTTCAGAGCCCTGAAGTCGCCCCAGTGGAGCCAAGAAGGCTGCATGGTGGAAAAGCTTGGTTCTGAGCCTGTAGCAAGCTGTAACCTACAGATGAGAATGACCTTGAGGCCCCCAGAGATTAGGGCTACTGAGGCAGGGCAGAGTCTCTTTGCAGATCTGAGTGAAGATCTCCTTAGGAGGCTCCCCAGCCAGCCCAGCCACCTCAGGATCTGGCCCCCAGACAGTGAATTCCTCACAATCCGAGCCTGGGGGAAGGTCCCCTGCTGCCCACATTTTGCAGAAACTTGCGCCGTGTCACAGTTCTGATTAGGTGCCAAGAGAACTATTTCCCAGGCCACAGCTTTAACAAGGCCATGCTTCCTAATTACTAGTTTTCTCCTAATTAAATAAAAAAGGGGGGGAGGTAACCAGTGATTACCCCACCTTATAATACCACCTTCCATTTATATGCGTCTCTCTTCAGAGGAGCTCAAAGTGCTTTGTATATTATTGTATATTTTTCCCTCATAACATCTTTGAGATTCCTAGGGGTGCTTATTATCATACCATTTTACAGCTGGGAAAAGAGATGCTGGCTGAAGTTAAGCAAAGTGATCGAGTGCCCTCACTGGTGATAATTAGCATTCTGAAGCTCTTCTAAGAAACCCCTATACATTTAGAAATAAAGTCATCTCCCAGGAGATAAACTAGGCTAAAGCAACACATAAAGAATAGTTATTTATTGTAAACTTTACAATAGTAATTAACACTGTTTAATTCTCACAACAATCCTATAAAACAGACAGTATTACACGAATCTTATCGTAAGGACAATGAGATTCAGAGAGGTCAAGTTGCTTGCCTGGAGTTGCATAATAATATCAGGTTAGCACAAAAGTAATCGTGGTTTTGGCATTACTTTCAATGGTAAAAGCCATGATTACTTTTGCACCAACCTAATAATAGTTGTGACAGTAGTAAAAGCAGAAACTAATATTTATTGAGCAAGTACCCTGAGCCAGGCGTTTTAGACTTACTCATTAATTTTTTTTTTTTTTTTTTTTGAGACAGAGTCTCACTCTGTCACCCAGGCTGGAATGCAATGGCATGATCTTGGCTCATTGCAACCTCCGCCTTCCAGGTTCAAGCGATTCTCCTGCCTCAGCCTCCTAAGTAGCTGGGATTACAGACGCGCACCACCACACCTGGCTAATTTTTGTATTTTTAGTAGAGACAGAGTTTCATCATGTTGATAAGGCTGGTTTTCAACTCCTGACTTCGTGACCCGCCAGCTCTGGCTCCCAAAGTGCTGAGATTACAGGTGTGAGCCACCGCACCCAGCCTCATTTAAATTCGTATAACATCTTCTGAAGTAAGTATTAGTATTATCACCATTTTGCTGATGATAAGACCGAAGCACAGAAAAGTTAAGTAACTTGCCCAAGGTCACACAGCAAGTAACTGGCAGAGCCATACAGGAACCCGCAAAGGGTCTCACCATACCGGTTTACCCACTTGAAGGAATACTGCACTCTGAAGGTTGGCCTGGGGACAGTCAGGGTGATGCAGGCATAGCCTCAGGACACCTTGTGGGTGCACTTTCAGTACTCCTGCTGTGTGCTGTATGGACAGGTACTGGGTGGGCAGCGGGAGGGGCACAAAGATCTTCCTGCCTGACTCAGGCAACTGTGCCGGGTACTTCTGCTGATATAAAGTGGCACCGGTAGGAGCTGTTAGTGCAAAGGTAGTGGAATCCAAGAGTAAGAATTAGCTGGGAGAGACATTCAGACGAGTGGGAAGTGAACTCGGTGTGGCGCATGTTTGGGGGAGGGCACGCATCTTACTCTTCCGCGTGCCAGAGAAGTGAGCTCTCAAGCCATCTCAGAACCTTGGTCTTCACTGCTCTCTCCCCAAAAGCATCCTCTAAGGACTCATTCTGTGCCCATACGTCCATGCCAGGGAGGGAGCAAACCAGATAGGGACAAATTCTCACTCCTTGACAGTCTAGCCAACCTCGTTCATCAACAGATGGGCAGCAGGTACTTCGTTCCTGGTGAGTGTTGGGTGTGCCACCCCAGGGTCCCAGCACTTTCTGACCAAAACGGAGCACTTAAAAAGGTCTTCACTTGCCATGTCTGACTTCCAAGTTTCCCAGCATTTCCTTCTCCACTTTGTTGAGGTTTGTTGCTTGCAATGGTTGGGAGTACCGGCTCTGGAGCCAGACCGCCTACACGTAAACCCAGCCCGACCGTTTGCAAGCTGTGTGATTCTGAGGAAGTTGTTAAGCCTCTCTGGGCCTTCTTTGGTGCCTGTGAAGCAGAAATAAGAATTCCCATGTCATAGAATTGTTGTAATGATTGAGTTATTACATTTAAGTGATCAGAACCGTGCTTAGCACAGAAGCAGCACTCAAAAGTTCACTACTATTAGTGATAGCTAAACTTTTTTCCCCAGGGAAGGATTATTTCATTTATCTGAGTCAAGTTCAGCTTTGCACTCCAGTCCTTCAGGCAGGTAGAGGCAACTGAAATCAGCTGAAAACTGTAATGGGTTTGGAGAAGGGACGAGTATCAGGACGATTAAGCCCTTAGAGATTTAAGGGCTTAGAGTCTCAGTCCCTGTTGACCACATAACATCTGGAGAAAAGAAAAAAAGAGAAGCATGAAGGAAAAAGCGCTGAAGGACCCACCCGGGGAGGAGGATGAGCCACGCTCCCTGCAGCCTCCCCGGGGGTGCATTCGTTAGGTCCCTGCCCCGGCCCCAGCCCCAGCGTCAGCATCAGCTGGGGTTCCCCGGTAGACGCTCAGCCCCCTCGGAAACGTAAAACCCGGGAAGCGAAAGCTGCGGCGAGCTCCCAGAGCCTCTCAGGCACGCGGCATCTCTCCCCACCGGCAGCGCCTTGAAATACCAAAGGCCTGGCCAAAGACGGAGGTATTTTGTTGGGAGCTCGGGTTTCCCCCGCCGCGAGGCTGAGCCGGTGGCGCAGCTGCTCAAAGGTCACGCCCGAGACACGTCCGCACAGGCCCGGGTGGCGGGGCGAGCAGCGAGGAGAGGAGGGGAGGGAGTGGGAAGGGGGCCGGGGGCCGGGGGAGAGGATCACCGCCTTCTCGGGGCCCTTCGAAGTGGGCTCCCATCTTCGTCTCCCAAGCATCCACCCCGGGGAGGTGGCTTTCGTCTCCGTACTAAGATTTTATTTTTGCAGAACAAAAGGGATGCCAAAAAGAAAAAGTTCCTAAGTGAAAAGAAAATGCTTCTGTAACAATGCTAATTGTGAGCTTTTTTATTATACTGTTTTGGAATTTCAAGTGATGGCTGAAAGAGAAAATCTAAATTTGGCCACAGGAAACCTGGAGCCAGTTAACCTTGAGAAGTGAGTCTTCATTTTCTATTAAGTAAAATATTTGGGTTTGAATGCTTAGAGCCCTCTGCTTATGATAAAAATAGAGGCACTGAACGGTTTAACCACCTGTGTTTTCCTTGGATCGCATATTTTCCACAGTAAACAAGAAAACACAGATTGGAAATCCATTCATTCCTTCATAAGATGTGCTTCAGTTGGGGTTTATTTGTGTTTTCAATCAATGGAAACCAAAAACAACCTTTGCAGGGTTATGGTATTTCGTGCAAAGAAGCTCCAAGAAGCTCTTTTTATTCCCTCTGCAGCTATTTCTACGTAAATCCCAAGATTTTTTTAAACGCAGTTAATAATTATCATTCCATTTAGTTTTCTGAGCTTTACTTACTCATCTCATTAGTGATAACATTTGGGGAGTAGTTATTCTTAATTCCTATTTGCCAGATGAGAAGACGGGCTCAGAAAGAATAAGCACTAGCTAATAAAGGATGCAGCCTTTATGTCTGAGAGCTACAAAGCTGTGCTGATTCCACCACCATAAACCATTTCCAGTGTTTAAATATTTCTAAATAAATAGATGGTTAGACACACAGACAGGAGAATTTCTTTGAATTCTCAGGGTTGCTTTTTAGCGGAGAGGCATACAGTGACAGGCACTTTCTGGCCAGGGTAATACTGTATAGCATTACTAAGCCTTTGAGCCTCAGTTTCCCCCCCTCTAAAATGAGACACATATTTAAGGTCCTATCCAGCTCTGACATCCAGAGACATTCTAATTGAAAAGCTTAGGCTCAGGCCGGGTGTGGTGGGTCAAACCTGTAATCCCAGCACTTTGGGAGGTCGAGGCGGGTGGATCACCTGAGGTCAGGAGTTTGAGACCAGCCTGGCCAACATGGTGAAACCGCCTTTCAACTGAAAATACAAAAATTAGCCAGATATGGTGGCAGGTGCCTGTAATCTCAGGTACTCAGGAGGCTGAGGTAGGAGAATCGCTTGAACCCAGAAGCAGAGGTTGCAGTGAGCCAAGATCACACCATTGCAAGCCAGCCTGGGCAACAAGACCAAAATTCCCGACTCAAAAAAAAAAAAAAAAAAATGCTTAGGCTCTTTGGTCCATAACTGACATAGCATAGTTTTAATCACCCTTTTCCTGACTCCCTGGTTCCATTCATCTAACTCTGTGGTTCTCAACATTAAAATCCAAATGCTCAGGCCTCACAGCCAGAGATTCTGCTTTAATTGCCTTGAAGTGTGGCCCAGGCCTCAGTACTTTTCAAAAACTCCCCAGGTGAATGTGTAGCCAGGGTTGAATATTGATCTAACCTAGTGAACTACTCCAGTTTCATCCACCCCAATCGTGCTTTTATAAATGTAGTTACCATAACTGAAATTCCTTTATACAAAATCCAATAGCACTAGTGCTACCAGAGTCAATCTCAAAACAGATGTGAGCTTTCACTTTACTGTGTATTTTGCTTAAATAAGTTAAGGTGTCTCACCAAAGTTTCAAAATGCTATAAGAAAGAGAGTGTGTGCGTGTGTGTGTGTGTGTGTGCATGTGTGTGTGTGTGTGTTTTTGCTGATCCCTTCCTAAGGGACAGAGACAGAATAGTACCATAATAACCAGAAGGTCCTAGGTCAATCTGATCTAATAATTGATTGGCCAACTGAAAGAAATCACATAAAATATTTATTTAACCCAGGGATAATACCCATTCTTTGGAACTGGCTTGTGTTAGACCTCGCCTAAGAGACTGGTCTGAGCGGAAGGTGGTGGAAGTATGAAAGTCAGGATAAGAGATCAGGCCGGAGCCGTCTGAATCCCCAGTGGCTCTAGGCTATTTTATGTACTATTAGTCGCTCATGTTGGCATCTATGAGAGATGCCAAACTTTCCAAGGCCCTCCATCTAAATATGATCCAATGACATAAGTACCCAGGGAAAGTCCAAACACTCTTATAAATCAAAAACGGTTTAGGTTTTCTTTATAGAAGGATCTACTGATTCCTTGATATACAGAGGAAATCTAGAGTTTGTTTTGTAAGTAAATGTCTATCATATTTTAAGTGTTCATTGAACTTAAGCTTCTCCTTTGCTGGTTTGCAGGAATCTACAAGACCCATCTCCCCTCTACACATCATGCACACACACACACCTCACATACACACTTCACTGAAACCTCGGGTTTTACATACACGTATGCATGTATGTGTACTCATACACACAAACAGTATCATGTGGTGCATAACAACAGTTCAGTCAACGATGAGCTTCATATATGATGGCAGTCCCATAAGATTATAATATCATATTTTTAGTGTGCCTTTTCTATCTTTAGATATGTCAAGATACACAAATAATTACCATTGAGTTGTAGGTGTCTACAGCACTCAGTAGATGACATGCTGTACTAGTTCGTGGCCTGGGAGCCACAGGGCATATAATATAACGTAGATGTGTAGTAGGTCGTACCACCTAGGTGTGTGTAAGTGTACCCTGTGATGTTCACACAATGATGAAATCACCTAACGACGCATTTCCCAAAATGTACCTTCACCCTTAAGTGGCAAATGACCATACATATAAATGGAAGCAAGCATGTAGTTTCACTCAACCTCTGGTGACATATTTAAGGTGGATGAAACACTCCCTGTGGTGTTAGCTGACACTGCGGTCAGAACAGTGATTTCTCTAAACATCTTTGGTAGGATTGACATTTAAACAGGTCATGCAATGCTGGGGACCTTTGGCCTTTACCTCTTACTTATAAATAATCTCAACCATAGGAAACAGACAAAAGATTCTACGTAACGTAAAAATGCATGAAATTGCTTGCACCTTAAGCTGCTGCATTTCCTCTGGCCATAGAAAGATTAACATTTCTGTTTGGGGAATGGTTTTGATCTTGCCTTCCAGCCACCGGATTTACATTCCGGTAAAGTTCATCTGTATTAGTCAATATTCACATGAATGAATATGCAGGCCCAGATGATGTTCTTCAATAAAATTATCATCCAAAGAAGGAGAGGGGACTTATTCTAATAAACTAAAGATGAAAATCCCAGAAAGATGCAGAAACGTTCTCTAATGTAAATGTCTATGATAAACTCAGGGACAAAAAAAAATCATCTAAGGACTAAGCCAAGGCAGGAACATACTGATGAAAGTGCCTAAATGAAGAAACAGGGAAACCATCTTGTCAACCCACATACATTGCCCTGCATAGATCAAAGATAGGTCTGCGCTTTAAAAAATTAAATTAAAAAAAATCAGTCTAGATAAGAGAAAGGACTTTGAAGTATCAGGGAAGTTGTCATTTCTTGTGTGAAATACAGGTATCAGATCAGAAATGCCCACTTGAAAAAAGGAGCTAATAGTATACTTTCCAGAGCAGGAAATTCTTCCTGCCACCCACCCCCCGCCCACCTTTCTCTTTTCTATAATGATATGTAGTCTGAGTTTGGAGGGAGAAGTAACCTAATGAAAATGTTTTTCTAATTTCTAAGAAATTAGAAAACTTCTGTCTAATCCAATAAACATTTATTGAGTACTTTCTACATGCCAGGCAGGCACTGGGCTAAGCATAAAGGTTCCAAGATGAGTGAGACCCAGTCACCTTCCTCAGTAAGCCCCATTATGCAATACGGCTTATATTGAAGATTCTTCTGAGGTATTAGTGCAACCAGTTTCACAGCTGATAAATTCAGTTGCTCACAACTCGAGGCTGGCAGGTGGGAGGGAATGAGGAAGAGGTTTGGCAGCAACTTGGACATGCCACAGCTTTGAACTCTAGCCAATTTTTATGGCTAATGTTGGAAATTAACCTGATATGATCATCATTTCAAATCCAACAAAAGATTCCTCAGGGCCAGCTCTGGGCAAGGACTCATGGGAGGTGCTATCAAGGGTGTAGAGATGAATAAATGAAGATTCCCACCACCATTCCAGAGGCTTCCCGCCAAGTTTCCAAATGAGAAGGAAAACCGGATAAGTAATGTCAAGGATATCCCATTGCATATGGTAGGTCAAGACGTAATTGGTTCTTTCCAACAGAAACTACAGTGTGGAAGAATAATGGTTTTGAAACGGTGTGGAAGAATAATGCCTTAAAAAGCACAGTAGGTGAACATGCCAGAATGACATATTGGCTTTGCTAACCGTTAGGTGAATGGCCTTTTTTTTTCCAGCACCTTGGGCTGATTAAGAAGTAGATATTAACTGAGTTTCTCTTTTTCAACAGACATTTAACCCTTCGAAAAGGTTTTAGAAGCTATCAATTTATAACTTAGGCTTTTCAGGGAAAGCAAAGTACTGGTACATTTAAATTCCAAATAGAGATGCTGGTAAAATCCCAAACCACCACCTCTCAGCAAGAATTGGAGCAAAAAAAACATCATTTGAAGGAAATGTTACTTAACTGCTGGCTTTTTGTTATTCTAACTGTCCATGTCCACTCCTCCAGCCATTTCCTCAAGTCTTCCCCGACCATCCAGGCCTAGATGGCTGTTACTGCACCTAAATTCTCACAGGTCCCTGAGCTATATCCCTGGATCTCACATCCCAGTCAGTACTGTTACAGGCTCATCTTTGATGAGGTCATGGTTATAGGTGTGGCCTTCCCAAATAGTCTGGAAGTCTCTGACACTAAAGATCACATCTGTCCCAATGACCCTCCACTGTTCCTTGAATATCACGGTTTGTATGACAGGGGCTGAGCATGGCCTCACAGTGGAAGCCTTGGACTTGAACCAGAAGACCTAGAGACCATGCCCAGTGTGGCCCCTGAGTGACTAGTGACTGACCTTGGAAAATTCACCTTTTTCTGTCTGAGCTTTAGTGTCCCTGTCTATGGAGTGAAGAGGATAGATTTTTTTTTTTCTTTTTTTGAGATGGAATTTCGCTCTTGTTGCCCAGGCTTGAGTGCAATGGTGCGATCTTGGCTCACTGCAACCTCTGCCTCCTGGGTTCAAGTGATTCTCCTGCCTCAGCCTTGCAAGTAGCTGGGATTACAGGGATGTACCACCATGCCCGGCTGATTTTGTATTTTTAGCAGAGACGGGGTTTCTCCATGTTGGTGAGGCTGGTCTCAAACTCCTGACCTCAGGTGATCTGCCCACCTTGGCCTCCCAAAGTGCTGAGATTACAAGCATGAGCCACCACGCCCGGCCTGCGAGGATAGATTCTTTAAGGCTTGTTCCTAATATTCTATGATTGTGCGATTTCTAACAAATGCCAGATTGTACCTCCCTTTCTCTCTCTCTCTAAACACACACACACACACACACACACAGAAACACCCTTTCTCTCTAAACACACACACACACAGAAACACCCTCTCTCTCTAAACACACACACACACACACACACACAGAAACATGCACACGTACCCACATGGCACCTCACTTCTCCTTTATTCTCCCTACAATTGTGAAGTAGCAGGCAACTGTGCCATTTCAAATGAGGCAAACACACAACCTCAAATCACTGCTGTTAGGCCTCTCCTGATCAATGCTCCTAAGACTGCCATTTATTCTAACAATATCAACATAACATTGACCCCAACTCCCACTGAATACAAAACTGAGCACCACATGTGTCCAATTCTTTATCGTCTATAGGACAGTTTTACATCCTGCCTTCTATAATTCTACAGTAAGCTGTTATTGCTGGGCCCACTTTACAGACACAGGTTCAGCGCAGTCACGTAGCTCCTCAGTAAGCTCTCTCCACTCCACAGAAACCAGCCGCCCACTCCTTGCGGTGCCTCAGGCCAGCTGCAGCCCCTTCTACTCTAAGTCAGAGTCAGGAGGGAGCAGTTAGAGTTCACAATGAGAAAAGAACAAGGAGAGATGAGGAAAGAGGAAGGGAGAGACGAAGTGGGTAGCTATAGGCCTGATACTGATGAAAAGTCCCCAGCCCTAACCTGACCTCAGCTCATAATGCCCTACACGTCCTGGGATTTAGAACCCGTGAGTTATTCTTCTGACCCTCTGCCACTTCCTTGCCCTCTCCTGCCCTCTCCCCTGCTACGGCTTCCCTAAAAAGAATGTCCCTTGCAATCTCCCTCCAGCTGTTTGATCTTTTTAAATGTCTCCCACTTGTCTGTGGCATGTGCTTAAACCAAAAAATAGACCTCGGGCATTCAAGATGGGAAAGAGTATTAAATGGCAAAAGCCTTCCTCGTGCCAGGGTTGCGGGCAGCCCCTGGATATCTATGATGACCAGATGTCCTGGATTTGCTGGGACGGGCCTAATTTAAAACCTTTTAGTCTCTTGCCCCATAAGTACCTTCACACTTGTCAGACCACGTGTCCCTATTTGGGGCTTGGAAAATATAGTTGCCACATGGATACCCGATATCCAAGTGCCACACAAACCCAGCGTCAGCGTCAGGGGTGGCAAGAGTACAGATATTGAAGCCAGATGGAGCCACAGTCAACCAGCTCTACCACCTACCATCTGTGTGGCTTCAGGCAGTTTTTATTCTTTCCACGCCTCAGTTTCTTCATCTAGACAATGGTTAGTTAACCAATAAGTCAGCCGCATGAAGTTTGTCTTATCAGCAAATCCACTGCTCCTAGACAATATCTTTTAGCCATTCTGTCTGTGCTGCCATATTGTTTGCAGTACTTCAGACTTTGGTCAAATTTGATGCATTACCATTTAAAACATTAGCTTAAATGTATGGCACAGGGAGTCATCTTAAACAGCCATGATAATGGTAACCAAAATACCCAAACAGATATAATATACTCTTATTTCTTCCTGCCTATTTATTCTAAATCCCCCATTCCTCAGAACTCCATTCAGATCCACTACCCACTGCTCTCTAACAGTTTCACGTGGGCTGATCCTGTCCCAGCCAGGTCAGGGTTCTCTTCCGGATGTTGCTGTAGGCTCCAGGTGGCTTTTGCTTCTGCTCTTAGGCCCAGCAATCCACTGGACCTTCCTTGAGCTCCTTTCCCCACCTAGTACTCAAGGGTCAAGGTCGGCAATGGAAGGTGGGGTAGGAGGGTCCACTGTGGAGACAGAACGTGCTATATCTGATCCTGGCCCCCACTAACCTGCTGTGTGACTTTGGGCTGGTCACTTGATTTTCCCAACCTCAGTACCCTTATCTGAAAACTAGAGTTGCATTTCCTGTATCTTGCACCCATAAGAAGCATTTTCAAAGCCTTACTGTTACCATATCATAGAAAAGGATTTACTTACAACTGATACCTCAGAAATTCAAAGGATCATTAGTGGCTACTGTGAGCAACTATAAGCCAATGAATTGAAAAATCTCGAAGAAATGGATAAATTGCTAGACACATACAACCTACCAAGATTGAATCATGAAGAAACCCAAAACCCGAACAGACCAACAATAAGCAATGAGATCAAACCTGTACAAAAAGTCTCCCAGCAAAGAAAAAGTCTAGGATCTGATGGCTTCACAGCTGAATTCTACCAAACATTTAAAGAAGAACTAATGCCATTCCTACTCAAACTATTCCAAAAAATGGAGGAGAAGGGAATACTTCCAAACTTATTCTATGAGGCCAGTATAACCCTGATACCAAAAGCCAGACAAAAACACATTAAAAAAAGAAAACTTCAGACCAATATTTCTGATGAATATTGATGTAAAAATCCTCAACAAAATACTAGAAAACCAAATTCAACAACAAATTTAAAAGATCATTCCTGAGGACTAAGTGGGATTTATCCCTGGGATGCAAGGATGGTTCAACGTACACAAATCTATTAATATGATACATCATATCACCAGAATGGACAAAAGCCATACAATCATTTCGATTGGTGCTGAAAAATCATCTGATAAAATTCAACATCCTTTCATGATAAAAACCCTCAAAAAACCGGGTGTAGAAGGAGCATAATAAAAACCATACACAACAGATACATAGCTAGTATCGCACTGAATGGGGAGAAACTGAGAGCCTTCCCTCTAATATCAGGAACATGACAAAGATGTCCACTCTCACTACTGTATTCAACATAGTACTGGAAGTGTTAGCTATATCAATCAGACAAGAGGAAGAGATACAGAGTTTCCAAATTGGAAGGGATATGTCAAACCATCCTTGTTGGCAGATGATATGATCTTATATTTGGAAAAACTGAAGACTCCACCAAAAAACTATTAGAACTGATCAACAAATTCAGTAAAGTTGCAGAATACAAAATCAACATACAAAAATCAGTAGCATTTCTATATGCCAACAGGGAACAATCTGAAAAAGAAATCAAGAAAGTAATCCCATCTACATAGCTACAAATAAAATACCTAAGAATAAACTAAAGTAGTGAAAGATCTCTATAATGAAAACTGTAAAACATTGATGCAAGAAATTGAAGAAGACACACAAAAAATGGAAAGATATTCTATGTTCATTGATTGGAATGATCTATATTGTTAAAATGTCCATACTATCCAAAGCAATCTATAGACTTAAGGGAATCCCTATCAACATACCAATGACATTCTTCACAGAAATAGAACAATTCTAAAATTTATATGGAACCACAGAAGACCCAAAATAGCTAAAGCTATCATAAGCAAAAAGAACTAAACTGGAGGAATAACGTTACCTGATTTTAAATTATACTACAGAGCTGTATTAACCAAAACAGCATGGTATGGCGTAAAAACAGACACACATAGACCAATGGAACAGAACAGAAAACCCAGAAACAAATTCATACATATACAGTGAACTCATTTTTGACAAAGGTGCTAAGAACATACATTAGGGACATTCTCTTCAATAAATGTTGCTGGGGAAACTGGATATCCATATGCAAAAGAATGAAACTAGACCCCTGTCTGTTGCATATACAAAAATCAAATCAAAATGGATTAAAGACTTAACTCTGAGACCTCAAACTATGAAACTACCAAAAGAAAACATTGGGAAAGCTCTCCAGGACATTGGACTGGGCAAAGATTTTTTGAGTAATACCTCAAAAGCAAAGCAACCATAGCAAAATGGACAAACGGAATCACATCAAATTAAAACCTTCTGCACAGCAAAGGAAACAATTAACAAAGTGAAGAGACAACCCACAGAATGGGAGAAAATATTTGCAAACTAACCATCTGACAAGGAATTAATAACCAGAATAAATAAGGAGTTCAAACCACTTTATAAGAAAAAAAAAGTCTAATAATCTTAAAATGGGCAAAAGATATGAATATACATTTCTCAAAAGAAGACATATAAACGGCAAACAGATATACAAAAAGATGTTCAACATCACTGATCATCAGAAAAATGCAAATCAAGACTGCAATGAGATAAATGTATAATTGCAGCTGCCCCAGTTGGGCTTTTATCCAAAAGTCAGGCAATAACAAATGCTGACAATGACGTGGAGAAAAGGGAACTTTAGTACACTGTTGGTGGAAATGTAAACGAGTACAACCACTATGGAGAACAGTTTGGAGTTCCTCAAACAACTAAAAATAGAGCTATTATACAATTCAGCAATCCCACTCTGAGGTATATACCCAAAAGAAAGGAAATGAGTGTATCGAAGAGACACCTGCACTCCCATGTTTATTGCAGCATTAGTAACAATAGCCAAGCTATGGAGGCAACCTAAGTGTCCATCAGTGGTTAAATAGATAAAGAAGACATGGTACATATATGCAACAGAATACTATTCATCCATGAAAAAGAATGAGATCTTGTCATTTGCAAAAACATGAATGGAACTGGAGGACATTATGTTAAGTGAAATAAGCCAGGCACAGAAAGACAAACTTCACATGTTCTCACTTATCTGTGGGAGCTAAAATTTAAAATAAGTGAACTCATGGAGATAGAGAATAGAAGGATGGCTGTTAGAGGCTGGGAAGGGTAATGACGGGGTTGATAGGAGAGTGGGGATGGATCATGGGTACAAAAAATAGAATGAATAATACGTAGTATTTGCTAGCATAACAGGGTGACTATCATAAAAAAATAATATACATATATTTTTTGAGACAGAGTTTCGCTCTTGTTGCCCAAGCTGGAGTGTAATGGCGCAATCTTGGCTCACTGAAACCTCCGCCTCCCGGGTGCAAGTGATTCTCCTGCCTCCGCCTCCCAAGTAGCTGGGACTACAGGCATGCACCACCACGCCTGCCTAACTTTGTGTTTTTAGTAGAGACAGGGTTTCTCCATGTTGGTCAGGCTGGTCTCGATCTCCTGACCTCAGGTGATCCGCCCACCTCAGCCTCCCAAAGCGCTGGATTACAGGCATGAGCCACTGTGCCCGGCCTTGTAAAAAATAATTTGATCATACGTTTAAAAATAACTAAAAGAGCATAACTGGATTATTTGTAACACAAATGCTAAATGTTTGATGTGATAGACACTCTATTTACCCAATGTGACTATTATGCATTGCATGCCTGTATCAAAATATTTCATGTACCCCATAAATATATACCACCTACTATGTACCCACAAAACTTAAAAATTAAAATACATTAAAAATTTTTTAAACCACCTTCAGCAACTACTTCCAGGCACATCCGGCAAAAACTCAGCATTCAAAACCCTTCAAACACACCCAGCATTCAGAGTCCTCCATAATCTGGCCATATCCCAAGCTTCTCACACGTATTTCCCATTCAGCCATACCCAGCTCCAGGAAGAGCACTCTCACTAGCAATCTATGCTGCCAGCATCTTGATCTTGGATTTCCCAGCCTCCAGAGCCAGGAGAAAACAAATGACTGTTGTTTAAGCCACCAGTCTATGGTATTTTAGCAATCATTCATACACACACGCGCACACACACATGCACGCACACACAGCATCTGCTTTGTGTCAGCCACTATACAAGTCACTTTAGACGCAATATCAGGTGATCTCCGTTTTACAGATGAGAAAACCGAAGCTTAGATTAAGTAAGTCCCCAAGGTCACACATCTGGTAAGATTCCTAGCCAGTGGTAAACTGCCTAACATTCATTTGCTGGTACATTCAGCCAACAGAGTAGGCGCCATAAGCAGAGCCCTCAAACTATTATTTGTGTGGACTACAAAAAGGAGGACAACACAGTCTCTATCCTCAGGAAACTCAGGAAGGAGGAGAGGACAGGTAGGCCATGAGTTATAGGGAGCCACAAATGCCATAAACAGGAGCCAGAGTCAAATGGCGCAGGAGAAAGGGGGAGCACTCTGATTGGGCAAATCTGGGAAGGCTTCCACAGAGGAGCTTACAAGCCGGAACAAGGTGCAAAAATGAGGGGTGCTGGTAGACGGCTGGATCCAATGAGGGTTTCACGAACCAGACCTCTCGGGCGGTGCATCCCCAGAAAATCTGGCTGAGGTGACAGAGTGGGACCTCTAGCAGCATGATGCTGAGTTTAGGCAAAGTTGCTGGGGTCCCAAGACCCATGATTTGCCCCCACCCCCACCTGCCCATTCCCAACTTCTCTGAGGCAGGAGCACAAGGAGGGGTACCATGCTGCAGAGAAAGGGCGCCATGTCTTTGGGGCTGGGGCTCGGCAGAAGTTGCACTGAGCGTGGATTCCAACAGGAGCTCTGCTGCCACCCAGCAGGGTGACCTTGAAGGTCTCCCCGCACTGCTGGGCTTCAGAGACCTTGCCTGGGTGATGTCTGAGCACATGTGATTCTCACTCAAGCCAGGCTCTAGGCTGTAGTGGAGGCGGCAGCGCGTGGGGTGGCGTTTCTCTCCCTTGCCTCGCCCCGGGGGAGACTGTTTCTGATTTGGGGGCGCAGGCAGCGTAGGACCTCCTGTTCAGAGCTCTCTCACCACCGGGCCTGACCTCGGGGCGCCCGGCTGGGGCCAGGAAGGCGTTCGCGTCAGACAACCCCAGTGGGGAAGCCCCCTCTCCCGGGGCCAAACCGCAGCCTCTTGCAGCCACTCGCCCTGGCCCCGCTCGGGAGGAGGGCGGCGCTCCGAAGGCAGCCGCGCGCAACGGGGCCTGGGTCTGTGGACGACCGTCCCCTAAGAAGCAGAAGCGGTGTGAAGGGCAGGAAAAGGGCCGTGCCGGGCTGTTCCTCCTGCCGCCTGCTCCACGGGTGGCGCCCAGGGCCGGGTGGCAGCGGGGTGTGGGCGGGGAGACGCGGCGGGCGCGGGGGCGGCCAGGCAGGCGGCGCGCGCTCGGAAGTGCCCCCGGGCGGCCTCCGCGGCAGGCGGCTCCTGTTTCCCGGCTCCCGCCCGGGCGGGCGCGGGGCAGCTGCTGGGAGGTGAGCGGAGCAGCGTTTTCCCACAGTCTGGGGCGGTGACACATGGCGCTCACACATTCCACAGCCGGCGGCCGCGCCAGGCCTGGCTGCGAGTCAAGGCAGCGCCAGGAGCTGCCGACGAGCAGGTTCCGACTTTGGCACCCGCCGCGCCGCCTTCCCGCCTTCCCGCCTTCCCCACGCCCGGCGGGGGCGGAGGAGGACGCAGAGGGGCCCGCGCCGGCGGCTTAACCCTTGGACGTCTAGACGCAACTTTGAGCAGCAGTTTATTGAATCTCAGTGTGTGTCTCACCCAGGTGCTGAATAACGTCGAATGCATGCCTAAATGCATGAATGAATGAATGAACGAATGAACAGACGCACACACACATGCTAAAGGGAGTCCTTCCTGGCAGGCTTACACAATGCGCCCACGCAACAGCTTTACAAAGCTCCTGACTCCCACTCTGTACTTTTTTTTTTTTTTTTTTAAGACAGAATCTCTCTGTCGCCCAGGGTAGGGTGCAGTGGCGCGATCACTGCAACCTCAAGCTCCCAGGTTCAAGCGGTCTCGTGCCTCAGCCTCCCAAGTAGCTGGGATTACAGGCTCGCACCACCTCACGTGACCAGCTAATTTTTGTATTCTTAATAGAGACCGGTTTTCTCCGTGTTTGCCAAGCTGGTCTCCAACTCCTGACCTCAGCTGATCCGCCCACCTTAGCCTCTCAAAATGCTGGGATTACCGTTGTGAGTCACCACGCCCAGCCACTCTGTACATTCTTGAAAGAACCCTGACGTGAGGGGGGTTGTTGGTACCCCCAGTTTACAATGAGGAAAACTGGATTTGGAGAAGTGACTTGCTGGGGTGGTGCTGAACTTCTAGATTCAGATAGGAACCACGAAAGAAATGGGGAAGAGGGGGCATTCTCCATCATCTCCCCTCCCACCACTGGACATGGCAAGCTTGTTGGGAGTCAAGGCAGCGCTCATGCCTCTACTCCAGCCCAGAGCCTGGTGTGAGTGAGCATTACCTGTGCTTAGAAATCACCATTCACCTCTGAGTCTGTGATGAGGGGGGCTTGCCAATCTCTGGCAGGACTCTCCTCCCCACAACTGTTTACTGGATGGGCAATGGAAACCTTGATCACAGCCCATTCTGGCAACCATCTGACAGAAACAAAAACAATTTGAAAACTGCTTAAAAAAAATCGGCCTTCCAGTTTTGGGGTGGAGAGCTGTTCCTATGAGATGGCACCATTCCTGTATTCTGCTTCCCCTGGGCCTGGGTGTGACTCCTCAGGACCTCCAGTTCCGTTACTGCATCTGACTGCAGAGGCCAGAAACAACACTGAAACGGGGAGCCTTCACTCACTTCAAATCCTGTAAACCAAGGAACCTGCAAAGCATCCCACAGTGAAGCTGCCCAGACCCCTGGGCACAGGAAGGGCTCTGGAAACACTGTGATGTTTCCAGAACTGCCTTATGTACGTTGCCTTTCATTCTCACAACACCCTAATGAGGTGGGTGGTATTATTGCCCTGGCTTATAGCTAAAGGTACTGAGATTTAAAGAGGTGAAATCACTTGCCTAAGGTCACGTAGCTATAAATGTACTTGACCCCATGTTTGCCTAACCACCAACCAGTACTTTGTCAACTAGGTCTCAAAGTTTAGATGCAATTCAGATTACATTCCGCATACACACCCTCTCCTCTCACCTCCTCAGAGCACACCACACAGGCAGACCTGCCTGACCTTTACCTTCTCCAGGTCTGAGAATCTCACTTGGATCCTCAACGGCTCTGACTTTGGTAGAATCTGGTAGAACTTTTCAAACTCACCTTTGGTTTGTGAAGTAAACTGCCTCCACCCTTTGACTGCATAATCAATCTGTTCTCCAATCATTACAACATAATCAAAAGACAAAGATATCAGCCCTGGAGATTCATGACCAGCTGGCCACATTCAAGTTAACTTAATTAGCATTCACTGTGAACCTACTATTTCCAGACACCTAACATGGCTGCTGATGGAGATGAGAGAGGGGACTAGGAGAAGAGAAGGACCCAGAGGAGGTAAAAAGGAGAAAACAATCCAGAAGACCCACACTCCCCACGTGGGGCTCCCAATCACGCAGATTGGAAAGTCATAAAGAGATAAATCATAGCCCACCAAGAGACATAGAAACAAAGTGGCAGTATAGAGGTGAGAATGCACCTAGAGGAAGGTTCTCTAAACAGGTGACATTTATGTTGGGTCTTTATCTTAGCTCATTTTGTGCTCTTACAACAGATTACCACAGACTGGGCATCTATCTATCTATTTTATTTATGTATTTATACATAAAATCTTTCAGAAAAAAAATGTACTTATTTTTAATGACAGATTCTCACTATGCTGCCCAGGCTGGAGTGCAGTGGCTATTCACAGGCACAATTATAGCTCACTACAGCCTCCAACTCCTGAGCCTGGAACCACAGACATGCAACACCATGCCTTGCTTTGGATAATTTTTTTTTTTTTTTTTTTTTTTTTTTTTTGAGACAGAGTCTCACTCTGTTGACCAGGCTGGAGTGCAATGGTGCAATCTCAGCTCACTGCAACGTCTGTCTCCCGGGTTCAAGCGATTCTCCTGCCTCAGCCTTCCAAGTAGCTGAGATTACAGGCACATGCCACCACATCTGGCTAATATTTGTATTTTTAGTAGAGATAGGGTTTTACCATGTTGGCCAGCCTGGTCTGGAACTCCTCACCTCTGGAGATGCACCTGCCTCGGCCTCCCAAAGTGCTGGGGTTACAGGTGAGCCACCCCACCTGACCTGCTTTGGATAATTTATAATAAGTGGGAATTTACTGGCTCACAGTTCTAGAGGCTAGGAAGTCCAAGATCCAGAAGCTGGCATCTGCCGAGGGCCCTCTTGCTGCATCATCCCATGGCAAAAAGGCAAAGAGAGGAAGAGAGAGAGAGAGAAAGAGGGAGAATAAAAGGGGCATGAACTTCATCATTTATAACAAACCTACCCCAGTGATAATAGCATTAATCCATTCACTTCACCTTCGTGGCCTAATTACCTCTCATTAGGCCCCATTTCCCAAGACTGTTGGCTTTGGGATTTAGTTTCCAATACATGCTTTCTGGAGAACACATTCAAACCATGGCACCCTTGGAGAATGAATAGTTCTCTGGATGAAGGTAATGGGGAAGGCCACTGCACACAGAGGAAACACAATATACCTTCGTGGGGACACAGAAAATGTGAATAAAAATAAATTAAAAATTGAGAATTTTATGTCCTCGAAATGTAAAATGTCTGCTTGCAAAAACTACACCATCAAAAAAAAAACATAAACCACAAACCAAGAAAAAATATTCACAAAACATGTATCTGAAAAAGGCCATATATACAGAACATAAAAAGAACTTTTGTCAATAATAAGAAGACAATCTAGTTTTTTTAAGGGCCAAAGACTGGACAGACACTTTACAAAAGAAGCTTTACAAATAACCACAGTAAGCACATGTGAAAGCACTCAACAGCATCAGTCACCAGGGAATGAAATTAAAACTATGAGATACCCCTACACACCTGCTGGAATGGCTAGAATTAAAAACTGACAATGCCAGGTGTCGGAGAGAATGTGGAGCACCAGGAACTCTTGTACCTCACTAACAGGAATGCTAAATGGTACAGCCACTTTAGAAAACGGAGAGTTTCTTTAAAAGCTGAATGTATACCAACCCAGTGGGATACTGGTAAATTTTTGACAATGACCTCTTCACAGAAAAGTTGAGGCTGCAGTGAGCTGTGATTGTGCCACTATACTCCAGCCCAGGTGACAGAGGGATACCCCAACTAAAAAATTAAATTAAATTAAATTAAAAACTAATGGGCTCTCCAGAAGAAAAACAAATGCTACAAAGCCTGACTTGTAGCATTTTCTGATTTCTATGGTATTAAATCTCCTACCAGGGCTGATTTCAAGCTGCCCACATGACATGGCTCTTGCTCACCTGTCCGGCACAGCATCGTATCTACTCCACAGCCTAGTGACCTACTGATTCATAGGCATTTACTAGGAGAAATGAAAGCCCATGTCCACAAAACGTCTCCTGCAAGAATGTTTGTAGCAGCTTTACTCATAGCTCCAAACTGGGAACAACCTAGATGACCATCACAAGACAACAGATAAATTTGCACGGTGGGATACTACTTAGTGACAGAACAACTCAGAGGAATCTCAAAAAGACCAAGCTGTATGAAGTAAGGCAAACTTGAGAAGAGCGTCCTGTTTGCCTTTATGTGACATCTGGACTAGTTGAAACTAACCAGTGATGATGGAAACCAGATCACAGTTGCTGGGTGATGGTGGGCATCAACTGGGAAGGACTTTCTGGGGTGAGAGAAATGTTTTGGACCCTAATATGCATTGATCAAAATGGAGTCCTTACAATCGGAGCATTTCACTGTATATAAATTATATGTGCAAAAGAAAAAGGCATCACACCTAAAAAGCCTGGATTTCCCTTTATCTGGATAATCAAGATAGCTTAGAAGCAGAGGATCGCAGACCAGCTTGGGGGCTTCAAAATGACCACCTCAGCACGTGGGCTCAGGGAGTAAGCTGTGTTCTTCTTACTTTCTTTTAGCAAAATCAACAGAGCATTATTTGCTTTGTTGACCACTATAGTTACTAGGTTTCCAGCCACAGGACAGAGTACGGGCTGAGCAGGCAAAGGGCACTGAGGTCAGTCTGGCCTGGGCCAGCCCACAGCGTGCTCGTCATCCCTCCGTCCCCTCCTCCATTGTTGAGGAAGCCATATTTGAGAAACTTGCAAAGTTAATCTGTTCCTAGTTATCTCCACTTTCTCCTGTTTTCCTCCACTCCTTCTCCCCTCATCCGCAACCTTCTATCCCTCTTCTACTTAAATACCCTTAGAGAGCTGTATGCTAATGACTTAGTAGCCCAGGGCAGTCAGGAATCCAAGAGTTCCCTTAGTCACGCAAGCCCAGAACCTAAAGTACAATAAAAAATAAATAAATAATAGAGGGGGAAAAAAAACTTGTCAAAGTTTACCCAGTGTGTTGAGTTTCACTTACTCACTCTCTGAGACTCACTTTTTTTTTTTTTAATTTATGAAATAAGGGAAATAATTCTCAGGAGTCTGTTTTAGGGATAAAATGAGAACCTGTGAAAGCATCGGCCAGTCTGAGGGATTTTGGGTTTATGGCTAGTTTCTCTTTTTAGATTTTATTGTAATTAATCGTTACTATCAGCATTTTCAAGCCATTCTAAGGAGGGAGTGCAGCTCTCCCAAGTCCTGGACGGAACAAGGAGCAAAGCCAGGATCCCAGCCCGGGTCTCTGCTCAGTGCTTTCCCGGGTGAAAAGCCATCTGGCCCAGGCCACTGCAGCGGACTCCACCTACTCACGTTTCCATCTCTGCAATTCTAGAAAAATAGCACAGAGGGCCAGGTGCAGGAAGGTCGAAAGGCTGTTGTCTCACACAAAAACAGTAAAATTCCTTTCACACCCTTCTACCTCCCACCCTTTAATTAGTCTCTTATGAACATAAAGTCTCCTTGACTTTTCAAAGTTTTATAAAGAATTACTTGTGGAACTCTTGGAGACCAAATGTAAGGCACTTGTAAAACTTCACATAATACACAGAGTTTCCTTTTGCTTTTCCGTATTTTATTCACACACACTTTCCCGTAACATGTGCCAGTCATTCTTTAGCCGCTCCCCACCCCTCCCACCCCTGTAACTTCATTCTCCTTCACACACTCTGCTGGAAAAATGGCTGCTTCCAAGGCCCTCCAAAATATTTTGGGCTACTCTCCTTAATTGCCTTGCTCCTCAGAGTTAATGTGCTTCAGTCTTCTTTGTTATTTGCGGCAGGTCTCACTCTGCTGCCCAGGCTGGAGTGCAGTGGTACCATCATAGCTCACTGTAGCCTTGACCTCCTAGGCTCACATGATCCTCCCACTTCAGAGCTTATGAGTAACTAGGACTATAGGAGCATGCCAACACACCCCGCTAATTTTTTTATTTTTTTATTTTTTGAGAGATGGGGTTGTATTATGTTGCCCAGGCTGGTCTCAAACTCTGGCTCAGACTCCTGCCTCAGCCTCCCAAAGTGCTGGAATTGCAGGCATGAGCCACCACACCCGACCTGACCTTCTTTTTTGACTCTTCAGTGTTCCCCAGGCAACAGTACTGGGGAACTGATAATAGTACTTTCTTATCTCTGTGCATTGCTCCTGCTGTCTCCCCCACATCCCCTTAACGTTCACACAGTACCTACCCTTCAGAACTCAGCTCAAAGGCCAGCTCCTCCATGAAGTCTTCACACGTCTCCCATGAGAAGTGCACTCTTCCATCCTCTGAGCCCTGTGCCACTTTTCTAAGCCTCTTTGTTGTGGCACCATCCCTGTCTCCCTCTTTTGTACATAAACAGGCTGGAAAGTTGTTAAGTTAATGGGCAAATGGGTGGAGGGAGGGATGGGTGAATGGTTGGAGGAATGGAGGGATGGAGGGATGGATGAATGGGTCAAGGGATGAATTAATGGATATAATCAGCCATGCATGCATGTAATGTATATGAATTGTTGAGTGAATAGATAGATAATAGGCAGGCAACATTTTCTAGAGCTATTATATAAGATATTCTCACACTCTGAGTTTCAACATCGTGTTAATGTATTTGCTTGTTCAATGTTTATTCAACAGTTTTTGTTTCTTTTCCATCCATCCCCAATCTATGTCTGATGCAGGGTACAGGTATTTGGGAATATGTAATTCAGGCTGGATCCCAAGTCGTGTGCAGTCAATGTTTATGGATAACAAAGAGCTAAATACATTTTAATTTGTTCCCAAGCTGAAGCCTGATGAGTTTTTACTAGCATTCAAAAGTGGATGTCAATATATTTATTTCTTGTTTCTGCTTTTTGATTCCCAGCTGAGTGGAAGGTTAACCAGTTCAACTGCTCATGTTTCAGAAGAGGAAAGCAAGGTCTGGAGAGGGAACATGGCTTGCCCAAGATCAGAGGTAGAGGGAGATTAAAACTCTGGGTTTTGACTCTCAACTCCTTGCTCTGTCCTTGACATCTTAAAACTTAAAGTCAAAGATCTGGCTTATCCATTATAGGTACGTTTCAAATTTTGATGAAAAGCAGGGAGGTTTGGGAAGAAAATCCAAGACTTCTCTGGAGAGAGTTAAGATTTCTGCATTATAGATTCATTATTTGTTTTACATCATTACATATAAGACCTTCACTTTCCAAGGTCTCATTTGTACAATGAAGAGAAAACTGCTATGCCCCTGACTCCTTCCAAGTGCCTCTGGAACATTCTAGAATTGTATTTCCACAGTTAGCTCTGCTCTGATTTGGGAAAAGAAGAATTGAAGACTTGTGCTGTCGGCTCTGAATTCCCTTCTTAGCAGCATTTCTAACGTCCACTTGGACATGGCAACAGCATGAAGAACTCCTCTATGAACAGACCAAGAATTAACCCTTTCTCTGCTCTGGTGATGTAACTACTTTCCATAGTGTTTATGGAAGAATGAAATGCCCACACAACCTCTGTGCATGACTAATTTTTCTGACAACCTGGCTCTGACTTCTCTATCCCAAAATACAACTCAACAACACTTTCCAGAAATTTCTAAAATTTCTTTGATCCAAGGTTTCCAGAAATACCTACAGTTCTGTTTTTGTATTATAATTTCTTGATGACCATGGTTCAAAACCTTAGCTTCCTCTTTTAAAAAATACCATTATCGAGCCGGGTACAGTGGCTCATGGCTGCAATCCCAGCACTTTAGGAGGCCGAGGCGGGAGGATCACTTGAGGTCAGGAGTTCAAGATCGGCCTGGCCAACATGGTGAAACCCTGTCTCTATCCAAAATACAAAATTTAGCCGGGCGTGGTGCACGCCTGTAATCCCAGCTGAGACAGGAGAATTGCTTGAACCTGGGAGGTGAAGGTTGCTGTGAGCTGCGATCATACCATTGCACTCCAGTCTGGGCAACAAGAGTAAAACTCCCTCAAAACTAACAAACAAACAAAAAACCATTATCTGTCTCAAAACTCTAAATAACAAAGGGCACAACTTATCTATGCATCATAAATGCAGCTAGGACTATTCAGGGCACTAAAAATGTTTTTTGATTGTTACTTTCCCCTCACAAATTCACAGATTACAGGAAGAAAGCAGAAAAATAGTCAGAGAATGGGGGCACGAGGGAGGGCGTCTCTGCAAGAACTGGGCCTCTTCCCCCAGTGCCCAAACAGCAATTAAGACCGGTGAGCCAATCCAAAATGTGTCCTGCTTTTATGAATTTCCAGTCAATACCCAAAATGCCAGAAGTTTCTTTTCAAATTAAAAAAAAAGAGAGAGAGAGAGTGCGAGGGAGGAAGAAAAGAAGAAATCCAAACAGTAGACAAAAACAAGGCGGCCGTGGCTCCCACTCCAGCTTGTGAAGCCGCGACAATGGTGAGAAATCAATGCCCAAAACCACAAGGCAGCTTTCAGACACCTCTTGACCCTGTCACTTCCTGGGTAATTAAGAGGCACTACAGTTCCGTGTCACTGTCAGGGGCTGAATGTATATCGATAGATAGATATATATGTTCTTAAAAGATTCTTTTTCTGCAGCCTTGGTCAGGATCCTGCCAAAGAAAAGGGGGAGAAGAAAGGCATTTTGTCCAGAGTGCACTGAAAGGAAACATGAAAGGAGAAACCTAAATTTTTCAGCACAGTCTGCTCCTGACATGGGAAAATGGCGCAGACAAGAATAGATGGCTTGTTTGCCGTTGAGTTTTTTTCTTCCTTCCCTTGACAGATTATCTCTGTGAATGGGGTATAGGCAGCAGGGCACCCCCTCCCTCTCTGTGTTCTTCTTCAGATACCTTAAGAACACGAATGCAAAGCCTGGGGTCTACATGACAGACTGAGTCAATGCTTGGCTGCATGGGGCTTTAAAGGGGGCCGCCTTCCTTCTGAGGGCCTCAGTTTCCCTAAATGAGGGAAATCAGACTAAACCCACTCTGGAGCCTTTTCCAGGGCTGGCATTCAGTGAGACCATGAGAAATGTTTTTTTTCCTTCTGACCCTACCCAGGAAACGGAGGAACACAGAGTATACCAGGTAAGCAGAAGTGGCCTCCCCACCCAAGCCTATGAAATACCAGCAACCAAGGCCACTCGGAGAAGTCCGGACTAATCCACCAGAAAGAGGAACCCTCTAAAGATGCTTTGCCAGCTCTGACCCTGATGGTTGTCTGTGGGGCCTCACTTAGAGGGTTGAGCACAGTCTGCTTTCTAAATGAATGCAAGCCCCATGTCCACCATGGACTGGGAGCTCCCTGATCCACAGCCCTCAATGATTATCCCAGCATCCCTCTCAGGGCCAGCAGCAAGCCTGGGCCCCACACAAGAGGTGCTTGGTGAATGTTTATTAAGCCAACATCTGACTTTAATGATACAGCAGGGAGAAGGAAGCTTGTTCTCACCGGGTACCTCAGTGAATCACTTTCACATAAAACTGAGAGTTTTAGTTCAGCAAACCAGTCCCTTTCCTAAGTCCTAGGTAACAAGTTTTACTCCTGGAGGGCAAGAACACAGTTCTATCGTCTCTCTATGCCCACTACTAGCAGTGACATGGTGTACAGACCAAGAAAGTTTTGAGGGAAGGAATGGACGATGTCACACACTGAGATCTTCCTCCTGGGTCCGCCACCTGGCCCTCAGCATAGGGGCTGGTGTATATAGTGATGTCCCCGGAACACCTGTCGGTGTGGCACTCCGATACCCTGAGATGAGTGGCATTCTCCACATGGTAGGGCAGGGGTGTTACATGCACGTGGCCCATATGCAAAACACCCTGTATGCTGCATTGGCTGTCACGGCAAAGAGGCCCCTATCACTCTTGGAATATCAAAAGGATAAAAACACTAGTAAATGGGAAAGAGGAAATACACTTATCTAGAGGAAGAGTACAATATAAATTTACTATCACAATAATATGTTTATAACTAGGGCGAAGCTTAGCTTGATGTTCTCTCTCACTCACTGGATAGGTGCTGTGTTTTATAGCATCGGGCTGGGCTCAGGAAGCTGGCTCCCAAAAACCTGGGCTTCCTTTACAACCTCTACGTGAGGAAGAGGCACCAGTTAGTGTGAGCCATCACAGGTAAGGACAGGCTTTCCCTAGGTACAGAAAGATCACGATTACATTGGTCTCTTGGTCAGTTTCTTCTGGCTGGCTTAAAACCGTTTCATCTGTTCTCACAGTGGCTCGAGGGACAAAAGGGGAAGTATTACCAGCCTTAGAGTAGCTCAGTGGCTACAGGGCACTGGGGATATGGCTATGGCTACGGCAACTAAAGAACTGAATTCATTTTATTATGTTCTTTTTATATATACTTTAAGTTCTAGAGTACATGTACAGAACGTGCAGGTTTGTTACATAGGTAGACCTGTGCCGTGGTGGTTTGCTGCATCCATCAATCCATCATCTACATTAGGTATTTCTCCTAATGCTATCCCTCCTCAATCCCCTCATCCTCTGCTATCCCTCCCCTAGCCCCCTACCCCTGACAGGCCCCGGTGTGTGATGCTCCCCTCCCTGTGTACATGTGTTCTCATTGCTCAACACCCACTTATGAGTGAGAACACATTTTATTACATTCTAATTAATTTAAACAAATTTAAATAGCTGCATGTGTCTGGTTGCCACTGTATCAGACAGCATAGCTCTAAACCCATCCCCATCATCTAAAAAATGTGTAGAACTTAATGTATTTGGGGACGTTATAAAGCCTTGGAAAATCTAAATAAAACAATAGACAAACCAACTAAAAGGAGGAAGAGGCCTCTTAAGTCTCACTTGGAGACCACCCAGGACTGTACTTTCAAAGTCTATTACTGCCTGCCCAGAGTTGGTGGCAGAGCCTACCCTGAGTTAGCCACTCAAACCCCCCCAGGGATGCCTCTTTCCCCCCCACTGCGCCCTGGCACCCATGTCCCTGAGTAGCCCCCACCCTAGCACTGAAGACAAGGCTTGTGCGAGGCAGCTCTGCTAGACTGTGAGCTCACAGGGGACAGAGACTGGCTTTACCTGTCATTGAATACCTCCCTCCCTGCAACTCCCAGCTGAATGCCAGTCACACAGCAGATGCTCAAAAGAGTGTTGTTTTGAACTGAATTCCCAACGTTTAATTCAGAGGTTGTTATGATCATAAGATGGGGTCTCCCATGGGCTGAATGTTTATGTCCTGCTCATATGTTGAAGCCTAATCTCCAGTGTGATGGCATTTGTGGGAGGGGTGGCTTTGGGAGGTAATTAGGTTTAAATGAGTTCATGTCCCATGATAGAAGAGTGCTCTCATAAAAAGAGGAAGAGACCAGAGCCCCCACCTCTCTGCCACGTGAGGCTACAGTGCGAAGGTGGGGGCTCACAGTGCCACGTGAGGATGCAGTGCTTTCTGCAAACCAGGAAGAAACCCCTCCTCGAACACCAAATCGGCACCTTGACCTGGATCTTTCCTGCCTCCAGAACTGTCAGAAATCAGTGTTTGTTGTTGAAGCTAGGATATTTTGTTACAGCAGCCTGAGCTGACTAAAATAGGATCTTTGAAAGCGGTAGCTTTTGACATCAGCTTTTTGACATGCACTCATTAAAGATTTTTTTAAAAAACCAAAAAGACGTTTTACTAAGTATGTCCCTGGGAACTGTGGGACCAAGACAGAGTCAGTCCCTGCTCTAAAGAGGAACCAACACAGTGAGAGAAATGACCAAGTACAGAAGTAATTATAACTCCAGACATAAAAGTGATGTGTTCCATTTGAGCAATGCAGATGGAGTCCTTGGAAACTTCAGAGAAAAGGGATGGGTCACTGCTAAAATTAGTAGGGGAGGAAGCAGGAGGGGACAGCTTCCTGGAGAAAGTGGGGCATCTGAGCCAGGCCTGGAGGGACTGGGCGGATGAGCTTGTGCAGAAAGGAGACTGGGATGAGAGCAAAGAGCAGAGGCTGGTGGGCAGGAAGTCAGGGGAAAGACGGGAGGCGTCTGGGGATAGCGGTGAGCCCAGCCTTTTACACAGCAGCGCTGCTGTACAGTGAAGCTGCAAAGAAGCTCTGCTCTGGCCGAAGCACTAATACTAAGGGTCCCTCCAACCTCGTCCTGCCCTCCCCCCACCCAAAGCTCCTTGGAGTTCATGTTTAAAACTATAAGGAACCGGAACACTTTGTATTTCTAGTCCTTTTCCCTGCCACCTGCAATGGATCCCCCAGTCCTACCCCTTTCACTGGGAGTGAGGATGGACAGCTGGACAACCGGTGTGGCCTCCCAAGTGGCCGTGGGAAGGGCTGGCCTGTCTGCTCTCCTCACTCTCTTCCGCCCGCTGTGAAATCCACATCAGCTGGAGATGCCCAAGAGATCTGTTTCCATCTGTTCTGGGCATGGCTGGTGAGAAAGCCTCAGGATGCGAGAGGCCAGTCCAGGGGAGGGGGCAGGGTAAGAGCCCACTGCAAAGGCATGTTCAGCCGATCCTGGGAACAGCTGCCCAGCCGTGGGGCCAGGAGGCTCCCTGCTTCCCAGCAGCTCTCAAATCACCCATTTTGTAGCCTGCCTGCTAATGATGCAATTAAGTTCATCAGAAAGCATCTGTTCTGAATGATAGACACACTGCTCTGAGAGAAGCTCGTCAGAGTCAGGGGAGTTGGGTGGCAAGCAACTAGGACTCTTGATGTTCCCAAGAGCCCTCAAAACTACCCCTTCGGACTTTATCCAACCACCTTGAACCAGACCAGCAAGTCTCCTTTGAGCCCGCAGCCAAGACCTCAGGAAGGAAGCTCACTCAGGGTTGTGCAGCTCTTCGCAAGCCCCAGGGCTCACTGTCACCAGAACCCCTTGTGAGCTCCCCACAGCAATATGAGAATGGACACGGGATACAGTTTCGGGCAAATACTAGATGAGCAGCTGTGGGATTCAAGCACAGTCTCCTCCAAAGGTAGGGCTGGAGGCAAAGGTTCATATGCAGGTGGTGTTTATTTAGGTGGTGACCCCGAGGAGCAGGAGTAAGTTACAGTTTAAGAGTGAAACCGGGAAGGGGGAGAGCCAATAAAAATGATGCATTCCTGATGCAGCTTCCACAGGAGAAACCAGCGCTCAGTTCCTTGGAAACTTCGAAAGAACGTGTGGAACGCATCTCAGAATGGCCCACCCGACAGTTGAAAGAGGGAAGCAAGCAGCCATAGTTTCCTGTCCTCTGTTGGTCAAGGGTAGCTCCGTGGGTGATAACCCTGTGCAGTTCTAGGATGCACAGTGATAAGTGTCAGTATCACAGGGGCAGAAAGGCCCAGGACCAGGAAGTGAGAGGGATGCGGTGTGGGCCCAGGTTAAGGTCCTTCGCCTCCGTGAAGCTGCTCAAAGTCTGTGAGCACCTGGGTTTTATATTCTGGCTGGAGTAGGAGGCAGCCTGAAGAGGAGCTTTCCAGAAACCTGTAGTGCTGGGTCTGCTTCTACCATGTGTCTCCCTGGAGTCCAGGGCACAGGCTAAACCTGCTTGAGGCCTGCTGCTTGCCAAAATCTGTATTAGTTTCTGATTACTGCTCTAAGAAATTACTAGAAAATCAGTGGCTTAAAACAATAATATATTATTCTACAGTACTGGGGTCAGAAGTCCAATACAGGTCTCGCTGGGCTAAGATCACAGTATTGACCAGGCTCTATTTCCCTCCTAGAGGAGCCAGGAAAGAATCTGTTGCCTTGCCTTTTCCAGCTTCTAGAAGCTGCCTGCATTTCTTGGTTTGTGGCCCCTTTCTCTATCTCCGAAGCCAGCAATGGCCACTTGAGTCTTTCTCATATTACATCACTCTGCCTCTTCTGCCTCCGCCTTTTATTATAAGGACCTTTGTGATTACACTGGGCCACCTTAATAATGCAGGATAGTTTCCCCATCTTGAGGTCAGCTGATTGGCCAACTTAATTCTGCCTGCAGCCTTCATTCCCTTTTGCCAATAACATAACTTCTAACATACTCATTGGTTGTAGGGGTTGGGCTGTGGATGTCTTTGCATTACCGTTATTCTGCCGACCATGGATACTGTTCTGCCTTTATTTGGAAAGAAGAGCTCATCCTTTACACGGTTAATCGGGGCTGACTTTTTACACTCCTTGGAGTCAGGAAGGGAGAATCTGCTTGTCTCTGAAGCTGTCCCTAGGATCCCACATGCTCCTGGCACAGCAGCCTGCTCTGTCAAGGACAACTAAGCCCAGTAAAGCTCCAGCTCAGCTTGACATCATGGGAAGAGCCTAAACTTCACAGGAGAGGCTGAGCTCCTATCCCAACTCACCAATTAGCTAGTGGTGAGACCTACGGCAGGTCACTCAACCTTTCTGAGCCTCCTTTCTCCCATCTGTATAGCAAGGCTAATGCCCTAGGGGGCAATCAGGATTAGAAATCACTTTTTCTACCATGAAAAAAAAAACTTGTTGAAGTCTATGTGACTGGCACAAGGCTAACTCCCTCTCCCCATCAAGCTTGCATTTTGGTTGGGCCTAGCATGTGGAAAGTCCTCAGAGAGCCCCTGGAACACAGATACTCAACACACTGAAAACATCTTTAGAGCTCTCAAGCCTACAGTTCTCAAGAAAATAATACTACATCTTAGTTATCGATTGATTTATCACATACAAAATTAAGCATAACCCTTATTTGACTTGATCCTCACAACAATAATCCAGGGATAGGGCAGATATGAACCCTTCCCTAGTTCTTCCTGCAGCCACAGTGAAACCCTGTGCCCAACCCAAGCACCCTCAGTCATGCAGAGCAGGTCACCTCCTGTTCTGTTTCCATCCTTGTGTGTTAAGGTTAAAAAAACAAAAACTTAAAAAACAAAACAAAACAATTAAACGGCCCTTCTCTAGCACTGCAGATGCAGTAACATATTTATACCATGTTCTCACCTGGCATAAATGTTTTAACCATATTTGGAGGTGGAGGAGGGTGGGGAGAATGTTTGCACTTCTCGTTTTGCATTTAGCCCAGGCTGTTAGCATGCATGTTTTCTTGTCTCTCTCCCCCACAAAGCTGTGAACTCATCACCTAGGGATAGCAGGTCTTACTCAGGAGGCCCCCACAGCAAGACCTAGGGAGGAACTTAGCAAGAATTTAGCAGCCCTTGGGAAGCACTTGCTAAATCCAACCCCCTCACCCATCCCAGTCTCTTGATGGAGGAGAATCCTAGAGAGTCCTCGCCAGAAGTCTCAGGTGGCTATCCCAGGCAAAACGGTCTCTCGAAGGCTCTATTGTTATACTCAGGTTGGCAACAACAAGCTTCCGCCAGCTGGCCGGAGGATCCAAGTGACACCAGCTGGTCCCCAACCTACAGAGTGATCATGAGGACATCTGTAAACTGGCATCTGACAGTTCCCTGTTCCCCATCTCCAGTTCCTGGAAGGCAAGCTACAACCTAACAGTGCCAGGGAGGGGTGGCTTGATGTGGAAGGCAGTTTTCCCTCACTGCCCGATTACCCAGCGCGTGCCTCTGCCTCCCTTTCCCACACTCTGCTGCTTTGCTACCGGGGAGCCTGTGCTCAGCTTGTCAGGCCTCCCAGGCTCAGCAGGCAGGATGCCATAACTCTCAAGAATAAAGAAAACATTTTAGAGTCTGACAAGCCCAACATTTGCATGTCTGTTTTCAGAGAAATACCCATGTTGGGGGATTAATCCTCTTTTTTCTGCCCCCCTCCCATCCAGCCCGAAGTGGGAAAACATTCTTGACATAGTTGACTGAAAAGGATTTCTCAAGAGAAAAATACTGCCCAGGCCCTGTGATTTCAGGGACTTAGTGTGAAAAGCACCCAAAGGAAGGTGATAGGGTAAAGAACAGAAAAGAGAAAAATCCTCTTTAGTCAAATACATTGTTGATCTTAAAGTGGACAGTGCGTTAGCTTTTGTCTCTAGTCTCCAGAAATAGACATGTCGGTGCTCTACTTAACAAGGCATGATTTCTGCACTGAGAGCAGAGTCTGTGCTTTTCTAGGCCACGGATTGGAGGATAGTAAATGGGGAGAGCCCAGAGCCTGGAGGCACCGAGCAGAGGAGAGAAACACAGGGTTTCTCTCTTTGGAGCATCTTATGCTGGGACTTAGGTTTATCCAGATACTAAGAGACTCTGAATGTGGAAGAGAAAAAATACATTTCACCTCATATTTGGTAAGTCCTGCCTCACTCTTGGGGAAGTCCTCTCTGATCTGCTCTGAGCATTCAAAGTAAATTGATGAAAGGAATCCTGGAGAAAGGCCAACTAGGACAACTTGTTCTGAATCACTGAAGTTTCTGTCTTAAGCGATGATTTCCACAAAGGCCAACTCTATTCTCATCTCTTAGGTTGGGAAGCTGATGAACCTGTAAGCAATAAGGACCTTCTGATGAGATGAACTTTGCTACAATGGGAAGCTGATGAACCTGTAAGCAATAAGGACCTTCTGATGAGATGAACTTTGCTACAATTGTTCCAAAGAAGGCAAGCCGGTGCCCAAGAAAGCAATGGAGGATTGAGGGGCTGGTCCAGGCAGATGGAGTAAAAGACAATTTTAAAGTTTTTAAGACCATGTGGGCATGCCCAAGATAATCAGCATGCACCCATCCATCCATCCAACAGCGGAATGCTTATGTTGGCCAGTGTCCTGTATTAAGTGGCGATTTCCTTCAACCTCGAGAGGCCATGTAAGACCACAAAGCCCTGGAAAGGAGATATGATAGACCTCCGGAAATTTAGAGCCCACAGTGAGTGTGAATGGACTGACCATGGTTGAGCCATGAAAGCATCTCAGTACCAACTCCGGAGGCAAGGCCCAGCACGTGGTGGTGGAGGCAGGTGGTCCAGGACACCCTGGATGCTCAGAGAACTTCCTGTGGGCCAAGCCCAAAATGGCACAGGCTGAGGCAGTACATCCTGCATGTCCACCAAGAGAACAGTTTCCAAATGACGCCATGGGGAAGGAGCCGGCAGGAAAGGACCCTCTTCTCTGAGGAGCTGGGGACCTCGCCATCTGAGCCTGGGCCAAGGAGAGGGAACACCTGGCAGGACCCAGTGCCCAGAACAAAGGAGCCTGTGTCAGGGCCTCTGGGACAGGGACCAGGAGAGGCCAGAGGCATGAGACCCAGGTGAGACTTGCACTGCACAGTGACCATCTGGACATGCCCTCAAGCCACCACAAAGAACTGTCGCCTAATTGCTGGAAAGCAGAGGGCCGGGCTAGGGCAGACTTGAAAGGGGAACCTTGAGAAAAGAAATGGAAGGAGGCAGGAAAACATTCTTTGAAGGAATGGTAGCAAAGTTCATCTCATAAGGGGGACCTTGTTGCTTACCAGTTTATCAGCGTCCCAACCTAAGAGATGGGGATAGAGTTGGCCTTTGTGGAAATCATCTCTTAAGACAGAGTCATTAATAATTCACTCTAGTTGGCCTTTCTCTAGGAATCCCCACACAAATTAACCTCCAGGAGGTGGAGGTTGCAGTGAGCTGGTCAGAGAGGACCTCCCGAAGAACGAGGCAGATGTTTGGGAAGTGAAACCAAAGACCTCGCCTTCAAGGAGACACATTCCCTCCTGCTCCCCATTAATCCCAGAGTCTGCAACAAGCTGTCTGAGATAAAAGGGGCCAAGAAACCAGCCAGGGAAGGGCTGCGACATTCCTTGAAGCTCTTGATCTTTAGTTCTTATCCCAAACGTGTGGCAAAAAAAATAAAGCTTCCCACCACATTTATGCCTTCTCCCAGTAAAAGACTTATTTCAAAAATCCCTCTTAGGTACACAGCAGAGTACATTATACAAAATGCACTGGCCCTCTTACCCTGGGTTTCACACTGGGATTTCTCTATAAGCATTTAGATTTCCTTCTGCATGACCCAAGCTAAGGCTTGAAGGGAAGCTTGCAATCAGCTGGCAGTGAGGAGCGGCGGGGAGACAGGACCTCGGAGAAGGGGGAGATCAGTGTCTGGGTGGGATGTCCAGTCCCAATTCTGACTCCCAAAAGGAGAGCATCAAGGCCCAGAAGCGTTCAAGCAGAGGGCAGCAGAGGTGAAAGCGCACCCCACACCAGCACCATCTGCCTCACTGCCACCCCCAACCCTAACTTAACCACACAGTTCTGCTCGGGGCTGAACTGATTAGTCATTCACAATGCTTAAGTCATTAATTCAGGAAGGAAGCCACGCTAGCTGCTGCTTCTCACTGGGAGTTTGCTGCTGTTGCAAAACAGATGAGTAATCAGACATTCCAGGAGCCCTCGTTAAGCCCATTGCCAAGAAAGGTGTCTTGCAGCTCATTTGCTGGTGGGGAAGCCACGCTACAGGCCCTGAGTCACGCTGGACCCAGGGGAGGGCAAGGCCAAGCCTGCCTGAGTGCAACATTGCATCACCGAGATCTTCGACGGAGAGGCTCACCCGGCCACCAGGCTCCACGGACCTCACCCACAGTCCCAGTTGGGGGGGTGCTCTGCTGCTTCCGGGTTTGGGGGAGACTCAAGGGGTTAGAGACAGACATCCTGGGAGGGACACCAGGTACTAGAGTCTTATGTCCCTATATGACAGGTGCTAAAAGTGAGGCCTTCCACAAAGGCAGTGACACTTGCCGAGTCAAACCTAATTCCAACAGACTTAGGATAGAATTTCACCCCAGTTTTGTGTCCCCAGCAATTTTCACTGCACCAAATTACATTGGGTAATGTTAAAGGCTTGACTGTTGAGGAAACACGTGAATGGCAACGTAATGAAAACCACCCAATGTCCAGCAGCAGGCAAGTACTTTAGAAAATTGCGGTCAAGTCTGGGTGCGGTGGCTCACGTCTATAATCCCAGCACTTTGGGAGGCTGAGGCAGGCAGATCACCTGAGGCTGGGAGTTCAAGACCAGCCTGACCAACATGGAGAAACCCTGTCTCTCCAAAAAATACAAAATTAGCCTGGCATGGTGGTGCATGCCTGTAACCCCAGCTACTTGGGAGGCTGAGGCAGAAGAATCGCTTGAACCCAGGAGGCAGAGGTTGCGGTAAGCTGAGATCGCACCACTGCACTCCAGCCTGGACAACAAGAGCAAAAACTCCATCTGAAAAAAAAAAAAAAAAAAGAAAATTGTGGTCAAATAAAATGGAATGCTAACCATCCATCTAAAAGATTGTTACCGCTTTACATTCTGATACATAGTTATCTCCCGGATATGGTTTTTTGTTTTTGTTTTTGAGACTGAGTTTCACTCTTGTCACCCAAGCTGGAGTGCAATGGTGTGATCAGGGCTCACTGCAACCTCCACCTCCCGGGTTCAAGCGATTCTCTGCCTCAGCCTCCTGAGTAGCTGGGACTACAGGTGCACACCAGTACACCTGGCTAATTTTTGTATTTTTGGTAGAGACGGGGTTTTGCCATGTTGCCAGGCTGGCCTCGAACTCTTGCCCTCAAGATCCTCCTGGATCCACCGTGACTCAGGGCCTGGTCTTGAACTCCTGGTGTGCCTTGGCCTCCCAAAATGCTGAATATGGTTTTTAAGAGCAAGAAAACAATTAATGGAAACAGTACGTACAGTGCGTTACCATTTGAAGGAGGGTCTCTCACACACACACACATATACTCATAACACCTAGTATTCTGAAGGGATGCAAGGGCTGGCACTAGTCGTGCTAGTTATTATCAGAGTGTGCATTCTGCAGCCAGTGCCCTTGGTCGAGCTTTCATGGGTGCCTCTAACTCGTGGCCACTGAGGCTGCCCAGCCCCGTTTTCCTGCGCCCTCCTCCACCCAGGTACGTCTCCATGCCTGAGTGTCCAAGTGCTCAGGCGCCTCTGTGTAAGCAAAGCTGTGGGAGAAGCCCCCTGGTGCCCACTCCTCCCACTTCCCCTAGTGTCAGACAACGGAGGCTCAGCCGGGCAGCTTGCCTGAGGGCACAAAGGGACAGCCCCAGGAAGAAAACGCTTGATGCGTCTGTGTCTTAAAGCTTTCATTCTTTCTGAGTTGTCTGTTCACACATTAAAGAACCCCTGAGAGGAATCACACCTTGAGCTCAATCAGCCACCACCTCATTATCTACCCACCAGCCTCTCCATGGGTATTAACTGACACCCAGGGAACAGCAAAGACCTCAGGAGAGGACTGGATTGCTCGCCCGCCCTCCAGACAGCTGCAGGGGACAAACTGCTCCCAGCTCCGACTCCAGGCCCAGGGAGGAGGGGCCCCTGAGACGTGTCCGGTTGGCCTGTAGAGAAAACAGCGACCCTGGGTAGGACTGGATCCATATCCATCCACCATCCCTCGGGTCACCTAGAAAGTTGCTTCAGGAACTCCTAATATCACTGTCTACCTCCCAAGGAGTTCACATCTATGTATACATTTCCATCTTATGGACCAGGAAACTGAGGCTCGGAAAGAAGAAGGGAGCGATGGACCTTGGTTTAGAGCCAAAGTCTCCTGCCTGCATTCCGGCTGTTTCCATCCACATCTATGTCAAATGGCATCTGGAACTGCTAGTAGTAGCGTCCTGTCAATGTGAGTTGACTAAGTGGAGGAAATTGTACCATGGTGCTTAGAAAGATTGGGACTCTCACAATTTAGGGTATAAATATTTGCTGTCTGTCTGAATGGGAAAAAGAACAGGGTAGTGCCGTGGGGACACTAGGGCATCCTAAGGAAACACACACCAGTTTAGGGTAATAAATCAGGTAATACTATTTATGGACTATTAATGATACATGAGGATCACCCTCCGCCTGAGTTCTTTGCTTGGTTTTAGGCTAACTCTTATTTTGACACCCACTCCTAAGTTTCAAGACTTCTCCCTCCCACCTCCCTCTCCCAGCCACATCACCACCACCTACCACCGTATTTTCATTCCTCATTTTTCTTTCTCTCTCTCTCTTTTTTTTTTTTTTTTTGAGACAGAGTCTCCTTCTGTCACCCAGGCTGCAGTGCGGTGGCGTGATCACTGCTCACTGCAACCTCTGCCTCCCAGATTCAAGCGATTCTCCTTCCTCAGCCTCCTGAGTAGCTGGGATTACCGGCACGCACCACCACACCCAACTAATTTTTGTATTTTTAGTAGAGACGGGGTTTTGTTCACCAGGTTGGCCAGGCTGGTCTTGAACTCCTGACCTCTGGAGATCTGCCGACCTCAGCCTCCCAAAGTGCTGAAATTACAATCACCGCACCCGGCCCTTACTCTCCATTTTTCTGTCCACCCTCCCTTTGCCACCATCACAAACCTCTCCTAGGACAGACTGGGCTTGCCTTCATATTGACCACGCATAGTTATGCTGGGGACACTCTTTCCTTTTTGAGGTCCTTTCCTCTCTTATTGATGAGCTTATTAATTAATCAAATGTTTACTGAACACTCACATGCAAGACCCTTTACTAGTGTCACTGCATATAAATAATCATTGAAGGCTGGGCACGGGTGGCTCACCCCTGTAATCCCAGCACTTTGGGAGGCACAGGAGGGTGGATCACCTGAGGTCAGGAGTTCAAGACCAGCCTGACCAACATGGTGAAACCCGGTCTCTACTAAAAATACAAAATTAGCCTGGCGTTGTGGCGCACGCCTGTAATCCCAGCTGCTCAGGGGGTTGAGGCAGGAGAATTGCTTGAACTCGGGAGGTGTAGGTTTTGGTGAGCCGAGATCGGGCCATTGCACTCCAGCCTGGGCAACAAGAGCAAAACTCTGTCTCAAAATAAAATAAAACATTGAAAATTACAGAGTTTGGTATGTCCTTCATAAGAACCAAAGAGGAAAAGTTACTCTAAAGAATCCTAAAATGAAATAACTTCTAAGCAACAAGGATAGCAGTAAAAAGCTTGAGTTTTTATTAATGCCTTATTATTATTATTTATTAATTATATTCTTCCAGCTGAAATCTTCCCTCAGTCACTAGCATGGAATTGATAAATGGCTACATTTTCCTGTCTGATGTTTTTAAACTACATTAAGAGCCATGGAGTTTGAATTTCACATGCATTTGTTTCTGGGTCTTGGGTCTTTTTTTTTTTTTTTCTCTCTTTTTCTTCCTCAAAGAAAATAAATGAGGTTCCAAACTTTGGATAATAAGGCTTAGCAGTGAGGTACTTTTTAAAAAGTGAATCATTTCTCAGTTCTCCTTTGCTAATCTCTCTTGGTAACATTAATTATGAGTTTGTGCAGTGTGCCTCAAGGCGAGCTCGGCTTTCCCAGGACAATTAAAGTTACTTAATTATTAAAAACTATGTGTGCTGCTGCCCAGAGAAAAAGAGGCAGCCAGGCCCGGCTCCCACAGGCCCCCACAGGAGTGACTGGACACTGTGGGAACCGGACGCCTTTCCCTCACCATTGTTACCCTTTCAGTATAATCGATGAAAATCCCCTGCACCGCCACAGCCGCTCCCACCTCAGCATGAGTGATTTAGAGACGGCTCAGCACCGAGTCCAGCCTGCCGGCTCCTCCTCGGCCCGGGGTGGAAGAGGGGCCCTGGACCCTGGAGGCCGAGGGAGATGACCAGGCCTCTGCCTGGGGCTCTCGGGTGGAGCAAGGGCCTTGGAAAACCCTGAGCTCTTGGTTTGATGGGTAGCTTTTGGGGCCACCCTTCCTCGGGCTTTCTGCCCCATGGGAGCAGGACAGGCTGCACAGAAATGTCATGATGTGCCCTTAGCAGGGGTGGAAGGGGAGGAGGGCTGATGTGGCCACGCTGTGCTTGGAGTGGGCATTTCCAAGAGAGGATGCTACTCTGTAACAGCATTTCTTTCTCGGTGGGTCTTTGATCATGAGAGTGAAAAAAAACTGTAGGTGGCCCTCGTTCGGCCATCCACACCACATTTCAGACAACACATATTTATATCCTAAATCATGATAATTAATGTACCAAAGTGACCTTGGGCCAGCCATTCCTCCATTCTCAACCTTGGCTTCATAGCAAGAGGCATCCTACGATCTTCAGGAGACTCTGAGTCCTGGTACTTAGATGGAGTCTAACACTTTCCCAGAAAGAAAACCCCAAATGTTCCATTTCATTTTCTACTTTCCTTCATTCACCCGACAAGCACCGATTCCATGCGCTGTACTGGAGGTACAGAGCCGTGGACAGAGCAGACAGAGAGGAATCCCTGCCCTCTGAAGGCCACAGCCTGGAATCCTATTGATTGCCTTACGCACAAGAGGAAATGAGGCTGCGAAGGAAGGAGGCTGGTCCTGGGATCCCTCAGCGTGGCAGTGTGAGGCAGGTGGGGACCTAGTCCTCCCGACAGGACAGCCAGCCTGCTGAGCATGGCCAGGCCCCCTCTGCTGCCTCCTGCCCGGTTTTCTGTCTCCTCCTTTTCCGCTCTGTTTAACCCCTCCCACCGCCAGCTCCATCCCTGGGCTCCAAGTTTCTCAGGAGGCATGGTCCAATAGAAACATACTGGCCACAAATGCAAGTCACATGAGCATTTCAAATTTCCTACTGGCCACATTTTAAAAAAATGAAATAGAGGCCAGGCGCGGTGGCTTATGCCTGTAATCCCAGCACTTTGGGAGGCCAAGGCAGGCAAATCACCTGAAGTAGGGAGTTTGAGATCAGCCTGACCAACATGGAGAAACCCCATCTCTACTAAAAGCACAAAAAAAAAAATTAGCTGGGTGTGGTGGTACATGCCTGTACCACCTACTCAGCTACTCAGGAGGCTGAGGTAGGAGAATCGCTTGAACCAGGGAGGCGGAGGTTGCAGTGATCCAAGATCATGCCATTGCACTCCAACCTGGGCAATAAGAGCGAAATTCCATCTCAAAAAAAGAAAAAAGAAATAGAAATGTGAAATTCATTTCAATGGTATATTTTATGTAATCAATATATTCCAAATATTATCATTCCAACTTGTAATAAATATAACAAATATTAATTAATAAGATATTTTATATTTTTCAACTAAATCTTCAAAATCCAGTAACTATTTTGACTTGAGAGCACAACTCCATTTGGTTAGCCACTTTTTTTTTTTTTTTTTTGAGACAGAGATTTGCTCTGTCACTCAGGCTGGAGTGCAATGGCGCTATCTCGGCTCACTGCAACCTCTGCCTCCTGGGTTCAAGTGATTCTTGTGCCTTAGCCTCCCAAGTGTCTGGGATTACAGGCATGCACCACCATGCTGGGCTCATTTTTGTATTTTTAGTAGAGACAGGTTTTCACCATGTTGTTCAGGCTGGTCTTGAACTCCTGACCTCAGGTGATCCACCCGCCTTGGCCTCCCAAAGTACTGGGATTACAGGTGTGAGCCACTGCGCCTGGCCTGGTCAGCCACATCTTAAGTGCTCAGTAGCCACATGGAGACAGGAGTAACTGTGTGGACAGTGCAGGCATCGGGTTCCTGGCATCTCTATCACTCCTCAATACCCTTCACTTCCTACAGGAACAAAAGGTTCCCACAAAATGCTCCTCAGACATATAAAACAGTGACACCATGGATTGCGACGTAGCCAAACACCAAACACCAAAAAACCAAGGACATTCTTTTATGGACCCACAGGAAGAGCACTAAGACATATCATTAAGTGAAAAAGGCAAGATGCAAACAGGGTATACGGAATTGCACCGCTGCAGGAAGTATACATATTTGGTGGTACATGCACAGACTATCTGTAGGATTCTTAAGAAACTAGAACATCGGCAGGGAAACTGAGTGGATGGAGGGTGGGTTGGGAGGAAGACTTTTCATAGCACGTACACTTACACTTTTTGAATTGTGGATATGTGAATGTATCACTTAATTTAAAAATTAAAGTCAGGACTTCAGTTAATGGGCACACCTTGGCACGTGCAGCTACCCAGGCACCTCTGTTCCTGCTCAGCACTTCCCTGGCTCCCCATGGCAGTGCCCCAGAAGGAGCAGGCACAGGTCAGTTTGCTGTTGTTCCTGCTGTTCCACAGTAGGAAGAAGGCAGCTTGGCAGAGGCCCGGGCAGGAAGACATGATATCAAGTGACTCTAAAGGGCCCTTTTGTTTCCGGAAAGGCAGCAGTTTCCACTCAGCATCCCTGCCCCCACTGACAGCCCACTGTCTCTGAGATCCCTTTGCCACCTGCTGCAAGAGCGTCATTCCTCCCCCGGAAGAGCCTCTGGGCCTGAGGTGGGGAGCGGAGGGGGGCACTGGCTGGGAAGGAGTATCATCCTAGCTTCCCAAAGGATGTCATTTGTTCCCAGAATGTCATTTCCAGAGGCATGATGCCACCCTGCCAGCTGCCCTCCAAATTCTGGCATCTCCAGCCTGCCTGTGGCAGGGCAATCCCGCTAAGAAAATAGAGCACGAGCACATCTGCCCATGTGTGTCCCCCTGTGAGGATCTGTGGCCCGCGCACTGGCATGCATTCACTTCATTCATTAACTCCTTCAGAAGACATTCACTGAGCACCTACTATATTCCAGTCACTGTGCTATGCCCTTGGGATACAGCCAGGAGCAAGACGGTAGAGATCCTGCCGTCATAGAGCCTACAGTCCAGTGGGAGAAATTGACATTCAATTTTAAATAATTCAGTCTCGCCCGCAGGGATGAGTGAAAGGAGAAGTGCTTGCAGTTGGGGCACACGATCTAGTGTAAGGGTCAGGGAAGGTGGAGCACGGGAACTGGCATTTAAGCTGAGACTAAGAAATGTATCAATCGGCCGAGCGCAGTGGCTCATGCCTGTAATCCCAGCACTTTGGGAGGCCGAGGCGAGCAGATCACCTGAGGTCAGGAGTTTGAGACCAGCCCGGCCAACATGGTGAAACCCAGTCCCCACTAAAAATACAAAAATAAGCCCGGCGTGGTGGTGGGCATGTAATCCCAGCTACTCAGGAAGCTCAGGCAGGAGAATCACTTGAACCTGGGAGGCGGAGGTTGCCGTGATCCAAGATCGCACCATTGCACTCCAGCCTGGACAACAAGAGTGAAACTCCATCTCAAAAGAATAAAGAAAGAAAGAAATATATCAATCTAGAGATGGTAAGAAGTGACAAGCGGGGCTTCCACAGACAAGGAAGCTGTTCCGTGTCCTTAGCATTGCTTTATTTGGAAATATATGTTAAATTTCAAAAACTTACAAAAATAAAAATAGTACAAAGAACACCTGTATTTTTTTTACCCAGATGATTCACTGTTGCTCACATTTCACCCCATTTGCTTTATCGTTGTGTGTGCATGCATGCACTCTCTCTCCACACACATACACAATTATTTCTGAACAATTCGAGGGTACATTTCACATAGCATAGCCCTTTAGTGCTAAACACTCAGAATCATGTGCCCTTTCCAAGCTCAGTTTGCTCAGTTAGAGCTCAAGAAGGGTAAGCCCTGTCCTCTCCACCTCCCAGGGAGTTGCAAGGAGCACGTGAGGTCCTGCATGAGCAAAGTCTTGGACACACAGCGAAACTATTATCTTTTTGGAAGCACTTCTTGGAATTTGGAAATGAAAAGTGCTTTCCCAGAGAAATGCCCAGGTTTTCAGTTTCTCCAGGAGACAGTGTGCTCTTCAGCCAGGCCTAGAGTGTGTGTGTGTGTGTGTGTGTGTGTGTGTGGTCAGCAGTGTTCCTCTGCAGCCCCTCCTGAACCTTCAGGCAGTCAGGGGAGACCTGAGCCCTGGTGAGCACCTTTCTGGCTGACCAGCTGCCCTAGCTCCAGGGAAGCCTTGGGAAGGCAACCGTAGCTTAAAGACAATGCTCACCCACCCAGGGAAGGGCTCCTTCTCCTTGATGAAATGGAACAGAGCCAGCACAGAAACCCAGACCTGCATTAGGGGAGCTGACAAATACCCACAGAGCACAATGAACAAGTGTTGTTCCTCTCCACAGGTTTGGGGCCCAATCTCCTTAATGAGAACAATAAATTTGCACGAGGAAAGGTGGTCGCCAAGCAAAAGCCACTGACGCACTCCCCAGCTTCCTTGGCACCGGGGGACTGCCCCCTCTGAGCGTGGGACCTGCAGAATCAATAACTGGACAGGGACAAGGGCCGGATGTACGGAGTCAGAACTTCTAGGCTCAGAGCCTAGGAATGTGTATTTTTAAAGGCTTCCTGGAGGACAATCAGGTTTAGCAACCACTGGCCTAAATACCCTGTGAGGTCACTTCTAGCACCGAAACGCTCTGGTCCTATGAGTAGGAAAAGAGACCTAAAGGTAGAAGACACGCAGACACGGTTAAATGAGAGCGCACTGATCCCAGACCCCAAAAAGGCACTTGACAACAGCTTCCCCAGAGCCGAAAACTTTAGCCCTTTGCCGGCAGCCTGTGATTCCTGGAAGGGACACGTGGGTAGCCAAGCCTCAGCATGGCTGTAAGGATGTCTTCCAGCTTGTCTCGTCCCTAGTTTGTCAAAACCATCCCTGATGTACAGATTCTATCCCCAGACTGCAAGATCTCCCCGTGTTGGGAGAAGAGGTGGAGGCGAATCAGGGAGGCAGCCACTGCCATCAGTGCTCTAGCTGCATTGGTAAGAACTGGTTGCTGGCTGGTGTGGGCCAGCTCACTGGAGCACAGCTGTAAGCAAGGCCAGGTGCAGGCGGCCCAAGTGAGTCCAGAGGGGCCAGCTGCCCGGCCCAAGCTCGGGAGCCGTGCTCAATGACCGCAGGGCAGGGGGGACTCTGTACTCTGTGTGGCTGGCTTATTTTTTTTTCACTCCAGTTACCCACACCCCTCAATGGGGTCATTCTGCCTGTCACTGGAGGTTTCTTCTTGAGTTTCTAGGCAAACACTGGGGCTTTGGGGCCCTGCAACTTTATCCCTCCCATCATTAAACTGTGAGAGTCCCAGGGATCCAAAATCTGGGTCTCCCTCCCTCCCCGCCCCAGCACTCAGCATTGTCCCAGGCGGACAGCAGGCACTAAGGAAATGACAGGGAGAGGGAGGTAGGAGTGAAAGGGAAAGGAGAAGGAAGAGGGAGGAAGGGAGGGAGAAAGGAAGGAAGGCTGCAATAAATCTGCAATAAAACCCCGTTCTTATTCGACTCACTGCATCAGATTTCTCCCCAGGGCCTCTTCCAGGAACGCTCCTTGGTGAAACCCAGTTCATAACTATTCCCCCTCCCTACCGCCATCACACTAGGACCTCTCTTGTGAGGGAAGAGTGTGAACTAAACTAAAAGCGTGAACTAAATGGACTTTACAAATGGTTTTCCAGATGTGAGAAGCCACCCACCTCGCACACAGAAGGAATAACTGACAGATCGAAAGAATCGGCATCTCTGAATATCCAAATGTGTCCTATTCTTCAAGATCCAGAGGCAAGAGCCGCCTCCTCAATGAAGCCTTCCTGGATTTCTCTAACTGGAGGTGATCTCTCCTCTTCTAAAACTACACAACAGGCTGGGCGCGGTGGCACACGCCTGTAATCCCAGCACTTTGGGAGGCTGAGGCGGGGGGATCACAAGGTCAAGAGACACAGACCATCCTGGCCAACATGGTGAAACCCTGGCTCTACTAAAAATACAAAAATTAGCTGGGGTGGTGGTGTGCACCTGTAGTCCCAGCTACTCGGGAGGCTGAGGCAGGAGAAGCCCTTGAACCCGGGATGCGGAGGTTGCAGTGAGCCGAGATCGCAACACTACACTCCAGTCTGGGCAACAGAGAGAGACTCTGTCTCAAAAACAAACAGACAAAAAAAAACCTACACAACACGTTATCTATCCTTCTTTGACTGATAGGCTGCAATTTTTCTGCCTTGTGATATAGCCGTTTTGTGAACATGGCAAGGATAATACCAAGCAAATAGCAAAAGCTTTGCAGTCAGACTCCCAAGGTTAAATCCCACCTCTGCCGCTTCCCAGCTGAATGACTGTGAAGGAGTTGCTTAACCGCAGTTTCTCCGTGGGTCAAATCAGGATAATAACCACATGACAAGTCTGTTGTAGGGATTACAATGTGCTAGAGACTAGCGGGGTTCACATCATTTCCATTTTTCCTGTCCTTAAGGCCCAGGAGAGAATTATACTTCTCTGCCCTGCTTGAAGTTACGTGTGCCCATGTGACATCCTCTGGCCAATGAATGTGAGCAGAAGTCTCGAGTGTCACCGCCAGGCAGAGCGTTTCAGAGCTGGTGCACAGTTCCCGTAGCGTCTTCCCTGGCTGCAGCAACAGCCAGGAAAGAGAATAGCTCCCGTGTTGAGAAGGTGGCATCGTCGGATGGCACAGCGCCATTTAGATTGCCAACCGTCAGCCCATCCCTCTCCTGAAGAGCTGTCCGGAGGATGTAACATCAGATGTCTATTGCCTCCAGCCACTGAGATTCTGCGATTGTTTGTTACCACAGCGTTACCTAACCTATTCTAATGCAAGACATAATGTATGCAGGACCCTTAGCATGGCTCCGATACATAGTAAGCACTTGATAAATACGCTGTGACTGAAGAAATATCCAAACAAATGTGTGAACAAATAAATTGACTAGTAAATACTTCCAAACTGGAGCTGTGTTCCCTCGGGAAAATCTGGACAACTCACCCGGTGCCTTCAAGGTGAATATAAACGCCTTATATAGATGCCACTGGTGGCCAGGTTACACCTGAACAATAGGAATGGCTGTCCTTTGTCGCTTTTCTCCCTGCCTGTCCAGGAATGCAATGTCACCCGTGCAAGCCCCACACCCCTCCCTGGTCACCACCCTGCCACCTGTAACTGAGGATTCCTGGGAGTTGGGGCTCTCGGTTCTGGTGTGTTTGCCATCAGGAGAGCCACACTCCCAGCAAAGTGACCCTAGAGGATCCCTTGAGCCTCCCCACCACCCACAAGGCACAGTCCAGGGAGAAGGGCCTGGGAAGAGGGAATCAGAGCCAACTAGTCACTGTTCTTTTCCAGTCCTGGAAACTGAGGGGCCTTGTCAGGAAGCTGCTTCACACAACTCAGACTGATCCAGTTGAAAATAGATGGACCTCAACCCAGAAGGGAGCTGAAAACGGACATGGGCAACTCCTGTGGAGTGCACAGGGCCTTGCAGCTTACCACATTCTATTTTCATATCCAGGGTCTGCTGTGGTCCCAATAGCAACTTGATGAAGTTGCCTAGATTGGAATCATCATTGCCCCCCTTTTACAATAAAAGGAAACGAAGGCTGGGGGAACAGGGAGCTGAATTCTTCAAGACACTCCATAGTGTCTAGAAGAGCTGGACTCAGTCATTGATGTCAAGCCGTTATGATATGGAGTCTCTGCCTGGTCTCAGCGGGTGAAACCAAAAGTGAGACTGGGTGGCACCCACAGGACTACATGCAGAAGCAAAACCACTTCCTGGAACGGCTGTCTGAGCAGGCATAGGGTGGCCCGGAGTCTTCCCTGTACCCGCTGCAGGAGGGGCTGAGAGCCCTTTTTTCACATTTTCCATCAAGGATATCCTTTTTCTTCCTGCAGATACCTACTGCTTGATGAAGCAGGCATACGGCATGCTCACCAACAATCTTTAAAGACTGCAACCCGTAACTATAAAAACAATAAAAAGGAGACAGAGGGAGGAGAGAGAGAAACCAACACATCACCCAGGAGGCGAGGGGAGAGAGGAAAGCGTTCTTCTGAAGCCCTGAGCTCCTGGCCCCGCTGCAAAGGGAGGTGTGTGCATCGGAGGTAGCCAGCAGCAGGGCATCGGGCCTGTGATCAGTCACTGCTGAGTGGACCTGAGGCCAGAGCCGGGAACTAGCAAGGGGCGAGCCCCAAAGGAAAGGCGAGTGGAGCCGGGAGAGTAAATGCCGGGTCAGGTGGTGGGAAGGAGGATGCTGAGGACAGGTCCGGAAAACCTGAGGTGCTAGAGTCCCCATTCTGTGGTGTTTGTGTGGGTTTGAGGAGAGGTGTGGTGGCCACAGGAGCCATGCAGGGCAGGGCGTAGGTTCCTCTTCTGGTCGAGGAAGGGGTTGACGCCGGGTTCCTCTGCTTGCCGCCAGCTCTGACGTTGAGATGGTTTTCATGAACCAAATGCTTCTCGATTCTCAATCTCTAGACCACTGAGGGTTGTGTCACATCCAGACTCAGAGCTAACCGGCAAGCACAGAGCCGCCACCACGCTGTCTCCTTCATACCTCACCGCCCAGCAAGGACAGCAGTTCATGCCTGCTGTACTCATGGGGAAACTGAAGCTGCAATAGGCGAGGGCACCTCCCTCGGTACCACAACGAGGAAGTGGAGAAGTGTGAATGCAGTCCTAGCTGGCTGCAAATCTCAGGTTATTTCTACAGCATCAAGCTGCTTCCTAGGTTCAGAGCAATGGTCCACCCAGGGCCACAGTCCCCTGGGGTCATTTTTCAGAAAGTTGGCCACCTACATCAATGAACTAAAAAGGAGCAGTGATAAGGCTCCATCTCTTTCCTTTCCTTTGCCCAAAGAGAATGAGCACTCACCAAGGGCAGCGGTGCGGAAAGCCATTTGCCCCGGTGTCCTTGCCAGAGACAAACAGATAACCCTTATTTGCAAGCTGTGTAAAATATTAACTCAGCGCCCAAGGGCGCTGTCCAATACAAGCAAGACAAAGTCCTTGGCTGTAGTTTGGGAGCTCAGAACTAAGCATCCACCCTACTGCTGTCCTCCCACACCCCCGGGCACAGGGTCTCTTTCCCTCACCGTCACAGCATTGCAATAAGGCAGCACGATGCCTTAGCAGCCTGGAGAAGCAAGGGAGAGCGTAGCCCTCACGGCAAACCGAAGGTTCCCTAACGTGCAGGGCTGCGTTTGCGCCCTACGCCTGCTCAGACAGCCATTTCGGAAAGTGGTTTTGCTTCTGCGTGTACTCCTGTGGGTGCCACGCACTCTCACTTTTGGTTTCACCCACTGTGACCAGGCAGAGACGCCACATCGTGATGGCTGTCAAGACGCACAGCCCCCACTCTCCTGGCTGGCTCAGGAGGAGAGTGGCCTCTTCCAGATGTGTGACAGTGTCTGTTCTCTGGGCCCTCGGTGGCATCTCCAATGCTGTTGTCTGCCCACTGGCTGAGCGCTACATGCCCTGAGCCTGTGTCTGCCACTGCTGTGGACATGCTTAGGCGGCTGAGGGAGTGACAGATCTCAGACGGTGCTGGATAAGGGCTCTGGCCATCTCTTAAACATGTGGACATTTCAATTCTCAGTCACTATAGGGGCCAAGTCGCCTTTCCAACTGGCTGATAAAAACAGATGACCTATCTGGAAATCAACTTCCCCTCCTTAACTAAACCCCACTACTCGATGCGATGATAAAACCTCGGGAAGTAGGATGTTGGTGCTGGCAATCAACCTCACTGCCCAGAGCAAATGAGGAATAAAAACGAACAAACAAAACTCTTAGGTGGTTGGCAGTGTAAGCACAGCAATGACTTTTGGACTCCAAAAGTCAAAGGGTCTCCAACCACAGGACTAGAACCTAAAATAACCCAGACAATGAGCCCCAAATAAACAAAACGGGCAGCAAGGCCTCTTGGTCTGTACTGACTAGTTACATTATGGGGCCACCTGGGAATACACTGTCACTGTCTGTTCTTGTTAGACCCTGGGCTAGCAGCCACCCCAATCGCTCCACCCCACACCTCAGAGCCTTTGTTTATGTTGTTCTCTGTCTAGAAGGACCTTCTCTACCTCATTCATTCCTACATAAGCTCAATGGCACCACGTCAGTGAAGCCTCCCTTAACCTACACAGCTGTGAACTTCACAGCCGCAATTACTTGTTCTTTCTCTCACCAACCCCTCTTTTCAGTGTGGCTATTGGACAGCACTTGGCATGTTTTACTATACTTAGTTCTTTCAAACATTAGATTTTTAGAAGACTTCAAATTATTTCTAAGCAGAGAATATACTCTTGCAAACCCTAAACCTGTCTTGTAGTAGCTGTTCCACAAAGTTTATTGAATAAATTAATGTCTGAATAAAATACCTTTATAATTATAAACTGCTTGATCCTCAATGAATCCCTCCAACAGCAAAGAACAACTACTACTACCCCCATTTAACAGATGAGATCAACATCACAGTCTGACACTCGTTCACTCCACTTAGGTTAAATGTGTGCAAGTTTCTAGTCTAGAAAAGTGCTTCTCGATGTGCATACGAATTTCCAGAGGAGCTTGGGAAAATGCAGACTCTGCTTCAGCAGCTCTGGCATGGGGCCTGAGATTCTGCATTTCAAACATATCCCCAAGTGACGTTATGCTGCTGGTGCAGGGGCCGTATTTCCAGTCGCACCTACCCAATAGGGTGGCTGAGAGGAAGAAAAGACCCAGTTCGTTTGAGGATGTAATAGGAACTGGTGTCTCTGAAACCTTAGGAAGGAGGATGGATAGATAGCGTTATATCCGCTTCACAGATGTGAAAACTGAGGGTCTGAGAGACGAAGCGACTCCTCCAAGATCCAAAGCACCCTTTGATTTGGGTTCGGGGCTGTCTAGACTGCCATCTACTGCTCTGCGTGTCAGGGGGATTCTGAGATGAAGGTGCCACATCCTGTCCTCAGCAAGGTGACGAGGTGACACACCTGCACCAGGGACTATAATACAAAGTTGGGCCAAAAGTCCAGAGGCGGGTGAGCACGTGCCGGCCAGATCTTAAGCACATACGTGCCGCATCTTTTGTTTCCTAACCACGGCTCAATTAGACTGGCGATGGGGCCTTCTGCTATCAACCCAATCCCTTTAGAAGAAAGAAAAAATAGTGGCTTTAGGATTTTTCTTTTAAGCACTGAACCTCTTCAGTGGAAAGTGCTGCCCTTCCGACCTGTTGATGTAATTGCCATAATTGAAGATTCCAGGCTCCCATGTGAGTGGACAGGGCCCCATTCATCCATCGGGTCAGCGAAGTGTAAACCTGCTGAGTCCTTCAGATGCCGTGGCCGCAACCGCCCCCCACAGCCGCCTCCAGCCCTGCAGCCTGGGCACCCCGCAACGCCAGGGCAGCCAGGCCCAGGCCAGTCCCTCTTGCGATCTGGGAACGGTGCCTAATTAAGGGGTCTGTTCTCATCTCTTTGGGGCCGACTTAACGCCTTCTGACAGTAATGAGAGCCACACGTGTGGGGGTGGAGGGTGGGAAGGACGGCCCACCTGCTGTCTTAGCACCCTATTAAACAGCAAGTCTAACACACACACACACACACTCACACACACACACACACACACACATTGCAGTTCTGCAATAACCACCATCAAACCTTTAAAGCTACAAGGAGCTGCTCCAATTCCGAAAGAGGAAGGAACCAGAGAGAAGAAATAAACTGCCCAAGGGCACACAGTGAGTCACTGTCACTGGGACCCAGGTGTCCTGTTGCACCTCAGGGCACAGACTTCCCCTATGGAGGGTGGGGCCCTCCACCGCGGCCCCAGGGGAGCACATGTGAGTGTTGGGGCAGGGGAGGAGGCAGCCTCTTGACGACTCCGGAGCAGCCAGTTGGAGAGGGCCAGCCACAGCAGAGCAGAGAGGAGCTCTGAGAGCAGATTCTGCCACGAACTCCTGCCTCCAGGACACCCTTTGATACAAGACAAAGCCAGCCTCAGAGGGGACACTCGCTGCTGCTGGTGGATCCATGCCTAATCCTGCGGGCATCCAAAAGGAGCTAGTCTTGGCTTCCTGCTTGTGCATTCTCTGTTTCCCTGTCTAACCTCCTACCAGTTTCCCGTCCCCACAGGCCTCAGTCCCAGCCCCTCTCCTGCCCACTCCTCATGAGCAGCTTAACTAGCTGCTCTGCAACGATTCTCTTCTGTCTTCCCGGTGGAGGAACTTTGCACAGTGCTGGGCATGTAGTGAGCACTCAGTACATATTTAGTAAATATAAGAAAACTCAAGTAGATGTTAGCTCCAGCTCTGAGACATGTTAGTTCATTGTGCTAATTATAATTTTGTTTATAGGCGGGCCAGAGAAACCTCCTGAGATGCAGGTATAGCAAAAATGCTGATAAAAACATGGACCGAATCTCTGCAATACTGGCCCATTACTAAAGATGGTGAACGAAAGGAATAGAATATTTCAGTTATGTTCAATTCCAGTTCTAATTCCAATGGCACATTGATGAAAAAGAAGCCAACATTTCCTGGATATTAATGATACAATCTGGATATGCAGGCTCCTTCCAGAAACTCCCCCACTGGCATCTCTGCTACTATCTTCCCTCTTTGGACCCCCCAGTCTTCTGTGCACACTAGCGCTCAGCCTGGTGGATCTCACTACATGTATTACGTCACACCTTTGCTCAAAAGCCCTCAATGGTTCCCTGTTTCTTTCTGCATAAAATCTGCACCACCCAGATCTCAGGGATCTTGTTGGTCTGATTTGGCCTCAGTTCAACCCCATAGTTTCCCACTGCTTTCCAGAGAACTTCTTCCTTCCCCTTTGGTCAAATGGATTTCCTTACCCAACTCAGTATACAATAGGGAGCGGGAGGGATGATAAAATTTACAGCCAAAAAACTCAGGTGTGAGTCTCAGACTCACCATCGGATCTCTCTGAGTCTAGCTCCTTATGAGTAAAAATTACATTCACTTTGTAGAGTCGGCAAGAGAATTTTGTGGTGTAATGGGTCTTAAAGGACTTTACAAACTGTAAAGGGCCAAAGGAGAGTAGTTCATATCTAGCCATGGGTTATTCCCAACTCCAGCTTTGCCTTTGATCTCATGACTCACTTTACCTTCCCCTTCTCCATACCTTACACCCACTCAAACCCAACTCCAGCCCTGCCACCCATAGAAAACCATACCTGATCACTCCAATTCTCACTGATCCTGGTTTTTCAAGTCATGCCCAGAGAACATCTTGGTTTGCTCACCGTGTCTTATGCATGTTAGCCTTAGAACTCCAAGTTTATGATTATTTACCTATAGATAATATAAAAATTCAGGTTGCTTACAATTTAAAAATAAGTACATTTATAATAGCAAACATCAAGATAAAAATAAAATGAAAAATCAGGAATGTCACCTTTTTTGCTAAGGTGTATTAGTTTGCTAAGGGCTGCCATTACAAAATACCATACACTAGGTGGTTTAAATGACAGAAATTTATTTTCTCACAGTTCTGGAGGCTGGAAGTCCAAGGTCAGGGTGCCAGGATGGTGATTTCTGGTAAGGGCTTTCTTCCTGGCTTGTAGATGCCGACTTGACTTCTTGTTATGTCCTCACATGGCAGAGAGAGAGAGAGAGAGAGAGAGCAGGTGTGGGCAAGCTGTCCAATTTCTCTTCTTTCTTCTTATAAAGGCGGTAATCCCATCATGAAGGCACCACCTTTATGAATTCATCTAAACCTGATTATCTACCAAAGACCTCCTCTCTAAATACCATCACATTTGGGGTTAGGGTTTCAACATATGAACTTAGGGAGGGGCGCAATTCAGTCCATTGCAGGGGGTAAAAAAGGACAATTATGTCCCTTTTTAAGGAATAGGTTGAGTGGCTACTTCGGTTAAGTATCCTTGGAGGATAATCTTCATTTTCTCTTCTTCACATCTCTATAGAGGGAGAGTCTTCCTCTTCCCAGCCTATGAAGTAGGAGGGTTGGAGTGAACCTTTCCCGTCTCTCTCCCCTTGGGAAGGAGGAATAACTAACAGGATGGGTGACCCATGGGTGGTCACGGAGTAAGGGGCATCAGGAGACAGTCACTGCCTTTTGCTCCTCTGATCTCATCAGAGCAGAGCAGGTGCCTGCTTTCCAGCCTCTCTTAGACTTCTGTGATAAGCCACCTGCTCAGTGAATCAACCCTCTCTGCCGCCCATCACCACCAAGCAGGATGGTCACTCCTCCTGCTTCTACTCCACTGGTTTTCTAGAAGCAGGCCCATAATCTTTCCCTTGTAGTAGCTTGAAAAAATGGACTCACAGTCTGCTTAGCAGAACATGCAGATCCCAGGTCTAGCTCAGGGAAGAAGTATGAGGTCCCACCCCTTCCCCCAACACAGTGGTTAGAAGAGAGCACTGCCATTTTGGAAGCTTACTTTCCATCTGCTATGGTTTGGCTGTGTCCCCACCCAAATCTTGTCTTGAATTATAGTTTCCATAATCCCTACATGTCATGGGAGAGACCTGGTGGGAGGTAATTGAATCATGGGTACAGTTTCCACCATGCTGTTCTCATGACAATGCTGTTCTCATGACAGTGAGTGAGATCTCATGAGATCTGATGTTTTTTTAAGGGGCTTCCCCCTTACTCTGGCACTCATTCTCTCTCCTGCTGCCCTGTGAAGTGGTGCCCTCTGCCATGATTATAAGTTTCCTGAGTTCTCTCAGACATGCAGAACTGTGAGTCAATTAAACCTCTTTTCTTTTTTTTTATTTTAATTTTTTTGAGATGGAGTCTCACTCTGTCGCCCAGGCTGGAGTGCAGTGGCACGATCTCAGCTCACTACAACCTCAGCCTCCCAGAGTCAAGCTATTCTCTTGCCTCAACCTCCCAAGTAACTGGGATTACAGACACCTGCCACCATGCCTGGCTAATTTTTGTATTTTTAGTAGAGACGGGGCTTCTGCATGTTGGCCAGGCTGGTCTCAAACTCCTGACCTCAGGTGATCTGCCCAACTTGGCCTCCCAAAGTGCTGGGATTACAGGTGTAAGCCACTGCGCCCAGCCCCTCTTTTCTTTATAAATGACCAGTCTCAGGTATTTCTTCATAGCAGTGTGAGAATGAACTGACACACCACCCATCCAGCGCATGCTCTGAAGTGCATTTGGCCAATGATCGTGAGCCTGTTCTCAATCACCCCTAAGGGGAAGGAGAGATGGCTTTAGACAATCTGACAAGCACCAGTGTGAACTATGAGCTTCTTGATAGCCAAATGTCACTGACAAAAAGTGGAAATATGGCTAAAGTGAAAGAGAAATACTACAGCCTGATATAAGGGACGTTGAGTAACATAGTGAGTGGGGTCCTCAGTGATGCCTTAGAAGATGCCAAGATGGCCAGCTTTTGTAATAGCTTGTAATAAAAACTAAGAGTTTTGTATTTGTTATTCAGTGTAAGGGATCTGAACTAATGCAGTTCAAACCTCTTGCTTTTTGCTGACCCAATCAGATATAAATTTATCCCAAGAAAAATCAAATGTTAAAAGCTTAGATTCTTAAATATATTAGGAAAATCATGGTACACAAATGATGAAATATTATGCAGTCATTTGATGCGAAACATGAGAAATTTATGTCATATGACAAAAGCACGTAATAATAAATTATATACAATCTATACATTGTACATACAATGATTCTAATCATGTAAAATCATAAAGAAAAGGGGCAAATAATGAGAGTAGTTATCTTCTTTAACCTTAGCTGTATTTTTCTATTTTTTTCAGTAAGCATACGTTGTTTTAGAATTGAAAATAAAATAAACTATAATTTTATATATATACATCTTCATGCTTTAGATACCAGCCTGGAAGACAATGGAGCTGTCATTCTGTTATAAAATTGAGAGATGTACTCACCACCTCACCCAGGTGAGGGGATATCCCGCTTTCACCCAGAAGGGCACTTGATGTTGCTAGAGGGCAAGCCTACCTTTTTCTCAATAAGAAGCTGTAGGAGTTACTGAACATTTTTGGCCATTGCAGTTCATGGATAGCCTCTCTGGGGGCAAAAGACAGACCTTTTCACTTCTATGCACTCTCCAAATGCTTGATTATATAGCTTGTCGCCTATCAGGGAGCCAACTAACTAGTGGTTGGGATGAGTGGTTGATCTAATGATTCATCCAGCTGGCTCACTAAGGATTTCCTTAGCTGGCTCAATAAGGAAATCATAGGTACTCAATATATAGCTACCAAATGATTCAATGAATGATTGAATTAGTTACCATTTAACCTACTGACTGGGAAGTACTGAAAGAATTAAAACACTCCTAACATGCTTCAAGTCCAGCCTGCACTCTCTCTCTTCAGAGATCCCTGCTGGACCACCTTGCCCTTGCTCCTTTCTCCAGCAGAAATAATCCCTCCTGTACCCCTTTCTCCACTCCCATATTCCTTTATGGCCTGGTACACACCACGACTGAATTATTTGTCAGTATCACAACCTTGATGCAATTTGTTATTTGCCTGACTTCCTCACTTGACTCTGAGCTCTTTGGGACAAGGTTTTGCATGTTGTTCATTTTGAAAACTCTGCCCCTAAGGTTCTAAGCAGACCTCACAACATATTCATCCAACATGAAATTTCATAGGGGTTCAGCAAATGTTTGCAAACAACAACAACAACAAAAAATGAATGCAGGACAAGGATATCTGATTATCAATGAGCCATCTAGCCCTGAGCTAAGTTCAGTCTCTGTGGGCGTGAAGGAACCATGGGAGAATTAGCATAATTCTCACCACACTTCATTGCCATCCATAGTTTACATGTTTCTTTTCACTTATAGATCACCGATGTCATGAAGACAGGGCCAGTGTCTGTCTTATTCACCTAACTAACCCCAGCAACTCACACCACGCCATGGAAGGCACTCAAAAATTTTGTGTTGAAGCAGTAAGAGGATGGCAAAGTCACCCCAATTTTCAGTGTTGATTTCCTCCAACTGTAATTACTCACTGAGTAAAACAGCCCAGGCTGGAGTGCCGTGGTGGGATTATGGCTCACTGCAGCGTCGACCTCCTGGACTTAAGCGATATTCTCATCTCAACCTCTGGAATAGCTGGGACTATAGGTGTGCACCACCATGCCTACCTAATTTTATTTTCATTTTTTATTTTTTGGAGAAACAGAGATCTCGTTTTGTTGCCCAGATTGATCTCAAACTCCTAGCTTCATGCAGTCCTCCTGCCTTCGCCTCTCAAAGCGCTGAGTGTGAGCCACTGTGCCTGGCCCTCTTGCTTTTGAGAGCCAGGGATAGTTGGAGACTGGTGGAGGTTTTCTCTCCCCCACTGAAGATTACCTGGAGACTTTCGCAAGAGCCACAGCAGTTCCTAAAAGGAAAAGAAACCTCAAAGGAGAATGTTAATCTCCCCAACCAGGAGAATGAGCAACAACAGGTAATAGAAATAATTCACCCCAACAATCCCTCAGAGTTGGATGCCTGTCTTTAAATCTCCTTATACAAGCTGATTTCCTTAGGAAAAAAGGCAGGTAAAATCAGCGAGCAAGAAAAGAAAAGAGGAAAGCAAAAAAGAGAGAGTCCTTAAATTTTGAGACAAATTCAGTTTATGGGACATAGGGCTCTCTCCTGGCATTTTGCAAAACTACATCATAGCCCATCCCTTGCTCAGCTCGACATCAGCCAAAGCCTCAGACATAAATAAATTCACAAATATATGGAACTGTGGGTACCACCCCAAGGCCAACATTCCTCGTTCATGTGTGCCTTCACTGGCTCCATCTCTCCCTGGAAACCTCCTTTTTGATGTAGCAGCCTAGGTCATCCTAAAGAGGACATTCTCCAACTTCTGCATACCTAAGAATCAACAGGGAGATTTCTGGGACCTGTTCCAGAAACATGGATTCAGTAGGTTTAGGGTAGAAGCTCGGAATCTGCATTTTAATCAGCTCCCTGCTACGGACTGAATTGTTTCACCCCGAAATGCATATGTTGAAGCCCTCACCCCTAATGTGATGGCATTTGGAGAGGGGCCTTTGGGAGGTCATTAAGTTTAGATGAGGTTGTGAGGGAGGGGACTCCTTGATGGATAGAATTAGTGCCCTTATAGGAAGGCATGCCAGAGAGCCCTCTCTGCTCTCAAGTACCTAGGAAAGGCCATGACAAGACACAGCCAGAAAACAGCCGTCTGCAAGTCAGGAAGCGCCCTCACCAAATAGACACAGACCCTGCTAGCAACTCGCTCTTGGGCGCTCAGCCTCCAGAACTGGGAGACGATAAATTCCTGTTGTGAAGGTATTTTGTTAAGGCAGCCAAAGTTGACTGAGATACTCCCCCTGATCATTCTGATGTCAAGAGCCAAGGGCCTATGCTTTGAAAATCAGAATTATCTTCTTAGGCCAAAGCTCTCCTCCCTGTTTCCCCAGTCACTGCTTGAAATTTCTTCTTCCAACATGGCTTTCTCGGCTCTCTGGACAGGCTTATTCTTGGGTACAAGTCACATGAGTGTCACTGACCTGTGACATCATCTGTATTTCCCTAGTGCATCACACAGTGCATGGCATTCAGAAAGTGTTGATTTCATGAATGAATAGGTGAATGAAAGAGTGAGCAAATGAATGAATTTCTATCATATAGAATACTTAACTGCCCTTTTAGTTTCTCCCTAATCCTTCCAACTCTAATTTGAGGAAGCTGTGACTTGCTTTCAAGATTATTTTCCAGGCCAGGTGCGGTGGCTTACACCTGTAATCCCAGCACTTTGGGAGGCTGAGATTGGAGATCGTCTGAGATCAGGAGTTCGAGACTAGCCTGGCCAACATGGTGAAACCCCATCTCTACTAAAAATACAAAAATTAACCGGGCATGGTGGCGGGTGCCTGTAATCCCAGCTACTCGGGAGACTGAGGCACAATAATCGCTTGGACCTGGGAGGCGGAGGTTGCAGTGAGCTGAGATTATGCCACTGCATTCCAGCCTGGGCAACAAGAGCAGAACTCCATCTCAAAAAAAAAAAAAAAAAAAGATTAAAGATTATTTCCCATTTATTCTGTAATTTTGTGGGAATCCTTTTTCTTTTTCTTTTCTTTTTTGAGACAGAGTCTCACTCTGTTGCCCGGGTTGGAGTGCACTGGCATGATGTCAGCTCACTACAACCTCCACCTCCCAGGTTCAAGTGATTCTCCTGCCTCAGTCTCCCAAGTAGCTGAAATCACAGAATCTATTGGTGAAAAGTGGCCCACAAATACACTCTAATGGAGGCCCTCCCATTATTCACTAAAGCTCAGAAAAGATCATTTTCCAACCAGAGACATCCACAAATGGAATGGTGCTGGAATCTTCCCTTCCCTGCAGGAAAGCCCTGGTCAGCCAGTTCAGATGTGGGCAGATGGTTTACTCTTCTCCACCTTGAAATTAAAACACAATAAGCCCCTTCATTCCTTCTCCATTCACATCTTCCGTTCTTAAGAATGAAAAAAATAAAAGACCCCTTAGTTCCTCACTCAAGACTGCCCCAGGCTTAATCAGAGCCTTAACTGTTGTCATTGGCTTTGTTGTAAGCGTAGTGGCAATGATCAGGTTAGGTGTTTAGAACAGTATGATGTCAGCTGGGCTTGTGATGAAAGAGTCACTGACAGACAGTGCAAGCCAACACCACGAGAACAGCTCAGGCTATGAGGTCATTCGGTCCAACAGGTAGGCAGGTCTGTTTTCTTAGCCCTGACATTCGATGCCTCACCAGTTATTGAATAACGAGAAATGTGGTGACTCCTACAAATTCCTGGATCTCCATGGGGATGGAGGAGGGGCTGTGCTTCCTGTCTGCCAGACTGTGGGTTTGATCAAGGGCACTGGAGGAGAAGCCAGAACTGGAAACCTGCCTCCAGGAAGATGGGGAGATGGAAAAAAACACAAGAAAAATATTCAGAGGCAAGTGGCATCATTCCTGCAGAGCTGAAAAATGATTCTGCATCCCACTTAATCCAGACCATCATGCCCTGCTCCTAGAGAGGAAAGTGAAATACCCTCAGACTGAACAAGTGATCAAACTCAGATAAATGAAGCAGTCAATTCATAGCAAATTTACTTTTCAAACAACTAGGAGAGAGGGGAATAGGTGGAGTGTTTTTCTGTTTGTTGAGGAGGGAGGTTATTTCTTAATGTGTTTCTTTTGCTACCCAATATATACTACACATAGGACCCCATATGCAAAGATTTTACAGCTTTAAGAACATGAAATATTTTAATGAGAGGCTGTAATTAACATTTCAAAAATGTAAGTTCGAGGCAAACCTATTTTCCTTTGAACATTTCATAGACATTAAAGGAAACGGAGGTTGTAGGTTTTGTTTTTTATTTTATGTGAGTATGTATGTATTTAGAGATAGGGTCTCACTTTGTCACCCAGGCTGGAGTGCAGTGGTACCATCTCAGCTCACTGCAGCCTCCACCTCCCAGGTTCAAGTGATCCAGCTGCTTCGGCCCCCCAGATAGCTGGGACTACAAGTGCACACCACTACACCTGACTAATTTTTTGTATTTTTCATAGAGATGGGGTTTTGCCATGTGGCTCAGGCTGGTCTCCAACTCCTGAGTTTGAGCAATCCGCCCACCTCAGCCTCCCAAAGTGCTGGGATTACAGGCATGAGGCACTGTGCACAGCCTTTAGTTTTTGTTTTTAAGCATAATATTGGAGGTGGAGTGATCTGTTAGTTTCCCAGGAGGCTGCCATAACAAAGTACCATAAATTGGGTGGCTTAAAAGACCAAAAATGTGTGGTGTCACGGTTCTGGAGGCCAACAGTCTGAAATCAAGGAGTCAGCAGAGGCACGCTTCCTCCGAACCCTGTAAGAGAAACTCCTTCCTTGCCTCCTCCTAGCGTCTCGTGGTTGCCAGCAATTCGTGGCATTCCTCAGCCAGAAGCTACGTCACTCCAGCTTCTGAGTCCATCATCACACGGCGTTCTCCCCTCCTGTGTCTCTGTCTCTGTGTCTTGTCTGTTTTTATGACACCACTCATACTGGATTAACGGTCCACCCTCTTCCATTATGACCTCATCTTAATTAAGTACATCAGCAATGGCCCTATTTCCAAATAAGGTCACATTCTGAGGATCTGGAGGTAAAGACTGAATATATTTTTAGGGGACACACTGCAACCCCCAACAGCTATAATCAGACCAGCTCATAAAAGAAAAACACAGAGCTCACGGCCTCCACCTAGCTCCTGTCAGCACTGGGAAGGCCCTTTTGCATCATCAACCTACTGATACATCAGTGATTCTTTCCAAAGAGGGGAACAAACCATTCATTCATCAACTATTTTCATTAATAGTAGTACAACTAATAATACTAATCATAATCATACTGCTACTAATAAAAATAATTAAGCACATGCAATATATGAACAGGTAAAAGCTAAATTGTTGAGGTAGAAGGAAGAGAGGGCTTGCAAGACTCCACGGGTAGTGTGGGATTAGGGCTTGGGATGATTAGCACCACCCCAGGCCCTAATCCCACAGTCCCTGGGGAGGAAAGGCCTTGAGGCATGGTTTGAAAGCCTCTAGAGTACCAATGGACAAACTGAGGCCCAGAGAGGCAGCAGTGAAAACCTTCTCCAGGAACATACACCATAAGTCTATGGCAGGCAGGATTGGAACCTGGGTCCTTCCCTGATTTCTAGTTCAAAGCCTTCTGTATTCACTTATGTTCTTGGGGTAAAGTGAACAAGAAGATGGAGTTTCACGCTCTCTGGTCTTCCTTTTCAACCAGACTGACTCTCTGTTCCTGCAGCCTCTTCTGTGTCCCCACATTGCATTTCCTGGCAAGGAACATAATTCAAATCCAGCCCTAGGCCACGGGCATGTGCTGTGATTCTCATCCTCAGGGGCAGGGGAAGGGATTCGATGACTTTCTGGATCTTTTCCAGTCCAGGGATACTGCAGCTGCAATTAGGCTTCCAGAATCTGGTTCTATTCTGCCACTCCCTTGCTCTGTAACCCTGATGAGCCCCAAACTCCCTGGCAGTTACCCCACTGCCACAATGGCCCTTCCCTTCCTCTCTGGAGGAGAATATCAAGGCTCACAGGACAGTAGTAGGGAGTTACTTTTTCACAAGCTTGCTCTGAACCCATGTTTTCTTGATCCACATAATTGACAAAGATAGAATGATTTGGGGTCGGGGTGGTGCATAGATTTCAAAAAGGAAACAAGCCCCCAAAGACATTTCCAACTCAATCTGGGACAGTTTAGAAGTCCATACGCAAAGAACAACCCCCGAAGCCTGGGTTTCTTAGTCCAACCAACTAAACCCTGGGAGAACCTTCCGAGGAGGCAGGGGTGCCCTCGCGAAATACTCTGTCCACATCGGAAGTCAGTCTGACTGCTGTCCACTAAAATTACTCTCCAAAGACTTACTGTAACCTTCAAGGAAGTTGACTCTGGAGTCACTCTCCTGCCAATCAATGGAAGGGCAGTCATTTGGAGAAATCTCCAGGAAGTAGTGCCTCTAGGAACAATGATCGGCCTCGATGTGTGGATTCAGGACATCTGCATTCCAATCTGGGCTCTGCCACTTACTAGTAGATAACTTGGGACCAATCTCTTACGATTGAGCCTGTCTCACAGCTGTAAGTTGAAGCAGCATTCATTCAACAAACACTCGTCGGGCACCTACAACGTGCCAGGTGCAGTGCAGAGAGATGGCATATTTTGCCCCCTCTACTTCACCGGCTTGACTATCAGATTATCTGGAGTCTGGAAGTGGCTGCTAAATGCTTGTGATGTGTAAATAGTGTTTTTACTATCGGACTCCCGTGGAGTGGGAGACACTTCCTCGGCATGTCCCTTATGCGTCAGACGCTTGTGCTCTGATTTCATATCAAAGCAACGTGATTAGCTCTGAAGATTTTCATTATTTTCCTTCATGCTACCCATTTTGAGGGCTAAAGTGGCACCCGAAAAAGTATAACGCATGCAAATAGGCATTCTCCGATTTATCTTTTAAAATGGTGAATGGTATGAATTTTGCCTTATTCATCCTGCAGGGTCATGCACACAGTAGGTGCTCAATAGATATGTTGAATGAATAAATCCGTGAATAAATGCATAAAGGCCAATCTTGCCTCCAAGAAGGAGAATTAGTAAAACAGAATCAGAAGGAAGGAAACCTTTTCCATGAGTTGATTCTACCCATCTCCCAGTATACCAGCATCTTCTCTAGCACTCTCTGGCTACTGTGAATGACTCAACGTTGTGCATTCCCTCTGTGGCTATGACATGAAAGCCCTTCTGTCTAGTGATCTTCATGCACTGTCAGGAGGCCAGGTGCGACCGCAGGAGCTCAGGCTCCTGACATCTTCCTACAGCAGTCATACGAAGGAAGCAGGCGACGCGGGTGTCCCCCACCACCCCTGCACTTACTGCTGGGGCCAAGAGGGATATTTTCATCCAGTATTCTCCCCCTTTCTTTCTTCTTTTAAGCTTCTTCCAGTGATAAAAGCTGGAGCAAATTGAAATTGGCAGCTCTGTGGTCTTCGAGCAAGAGGGAAAGTACTAGAGATCATGTGAACGACACTTTTGAAAACCTTAAAAAAAGATCTAATCTTGCCTCAATAAAAACGACATCATGTCACTGTAATCGGCAGGGGAAAGGCTTGAAAGTTGCTGGCAGTGGCCCAGCAGAGTTCAGGGGTTATGTTGGCAGTGGTAATTTCCCACGGGAAAGGTAGACGAAGAGTCCTGCCTCTCAGGTGAGCCTCTAGGCCTGTCAGGTACAAGGCGGAGTGGGGAGGAATAAGCCCCCCCACCCCGAAGCCGCCCTGTAGTCTCCAGCACTGCTGTAACAGCACTCAGAGGCAGGCTCCTCCACCCTCCTCTCCCACCTGCCTTTCTTCCTGACGGAGCTTTTCACTGTGCTCCTCCTGGTTGGCTGACTTTAAGGGAGAGATGAGACCACAGCTAACCCTGGGAAGCCTTGATAACAACAAACCTCCTGGTGAGGGCACAGATCTAGAGCCAAGGAGGGTGGCACTAAATGCCCCAATTGCACTCAAGTGTGGAATTCCTGCAAATTCACCCCTATGTGGTGTGAGCCAAGGACAATAATAAAATAGCAGGTCGATCACGCTGTAGCTGGCCATTCTGCATGGGGGCTACTTTAGCCCTGGGAGGTGCAGTGCTGGGAGCTGGTCTTCACGGCACTGCAGCTTACCTTCCATGGGTAGTTATAGTCTACTACTAGCCAGTAATCCATTAGCATGGATGGGTATATAAGGGACAGGCAAGAATGACCACAACAGGGTTTGAGGGACAGGGGCCACAGATGGAAGGGTTACTTTTCAGGACTTACCCTTTTGTACTGGTTGAAATTGTTAAACATGTGTACTTATTTTTAATTTCAATCATTCGGTAGATAAGGATACAAATCCATTAGCAGCAGATGAGCCCTCAGATGATGCCTGCCTTTCCGGCATCCCTCATCTCATTTCTCAGACTGGGGGACACAGGCCCCTTTAGGGATACAGAGTAGCCCAACAGAGAGAAGTCTGGAATTTCACTTTTACTTGAAGGGCAGAGGGAGAGACAGAGACATCATTTATAAGCAAAAAGGAATCTGGGCTCCATAGCTCACACCTATAATCCCAGCACTTTGGGAGGTGGAGGTGGGTGGATCACTTGAGGTCAGGAGTTCAAGACCAGCTTGGCCAACATGATGAAATCTCATCTGTACTAAAAATACAAAAATTAGCCAGCGCGGTGGCATGCACCTGTAGTCCCAGCTACTCAGGATGCTGAGGCAGGAGAATCACTTAAGTCTAGGAGGTGGAGGTTGCAGTGAGCCAAGATGCACCACTGCACTCCAGCCTGGGCAACAGAGTGAGATCCTGTCTCAAAAAAACAAAAACAAACAAACAAAACAGGAAACATGAATCTACATGGAGTATAATACAACGTGTACTGGCATGAGGAAGAGGAAACATAACACCGTGTTCTCATGCTTCCCATATGCCATATACCAACGAGCCAACTCCTGAGCCAATGACGCACTCAGTGCCGGTTCTTGCGTTTAAGGGAGTCTGAGGCTGCAGGGGTGTTAGTGGTTGTACCAGCCTCCGGGGGCTGCACACATGAAACAGAGTCCAGTTGCTGTCCATGACCTAGACAGCAGGTGTTCACAGAGCTGGGGGGGAGGAGAGGGTTGGGGTGGTGTTTGCCTGGAAGGGTGGGAAGGATCTTGATTGGCTGAGGCTGCTGAGGGCTGGGAGATTGCATCAGCAAATGTCAGTGGTGGCTTGGATTTAGTAGAAGGTTGGTCCTGGGACAGACACAAGTGTGAAGTGCAGCATAGAGACAACAGAAGTGGACCCAGATTATAGATTATAGAAGGCTCCTATGGGGGCGTCACAGGGTTTTTTGATTTTTATTTTTTGTTTTTTTTGAGATGGAGTCTTGCTGTGTAGCCCAGGTTGGAGTGCAGTGGAGTGATCTCGGCTCACTGCAACCTCTGCCTCCCTGGTCCCAGTTCAAGCAATTCTCCTACCTCAGCCTCCCAAGTAGCTGGGAGTACAGGCACGAGCCACCATGCCCAGCTAAGTTTTGTATTTTTTAGTGGAGATGGGGTTTCAACATGTTAGCCAGTCTGGTCTTTAACTCCTGACCTCATGATCCACTCACCTTGGCTTCCCAAAGTGCTGGGATTACCACCGCGCCTGGCCAGGGTTTACACTCAACGTGGCCAATGAGTGCTGCCCAGAATTGCTGTGTTAGTTCTACCCTCGCAATACATCCAAAATCCAACCACCTCTTTGCTACCATTCTGTTCCAAGCCGCCTTCACTTCTTACCTGGATTAAGGTTGCAGTTTACCTCTATCCTTGCCTATACAGAGCAGCCAAAATGATCCTTTATAAAGGTAAAGCATGTCATGGAACTGCTTCGCTCAAAACTTTGCAATGGCTCCTGCCTCCCCAAAAGCAATAGCTAGATCCTTAGAATGCCCTCCTTCCTTTCAGCCTGCACCATCAGGCCCCATTGCTCTGGCTCTTGGCTCCATCTCCCTCCTCTTCCCCTTGCTCACTTTGCCCCAGTCACTCTGGCCTCCTGGCTGTTCCTAGAGCAGGTGGTCTTGCCTTAGAACCACTGCACCTGCTGTTCCGTCATTCTAGAAAGCTTCCCCCAGCAAGCTTAAAGTCAAAGCCTCTCTCTAAGGCCTTTTCTGAGCATGCAATTTAAACCCACACCCTCCCAGCACTCCCCTTCCTCTTTCCCCACTTAATCTCCCTCTATAGTACCAATCACCATTTAAAATAGCATCCGCAGGCCAGGCATGGCGGCTCATGCCTATAATCCAAGCACTTTGGAGGCCAAGGTGGGCGGATCACCTGAGGTCGGGAGTTCAAGACCAGCCTGACCAACATGGTGAAACCCCTTCTTTAAAAAAAAAATATATATATATATATAGCATCCACAGTCGCGGCAGCTCATGCCTGTAATCCCAGCACTTTGGGAGTCCGAGGTGGGCAGATCACAAGGTCAGGAGGTCGAGACCATCCTGGCCAACATGGCGAAATCCTGTCTCTACTAAAAATACAAAAATTAGCTGGGCTTGGTGGCACATGCCTGTAATCCCACCTACTTGGGAGGCTGAGGCCGGAGAATTACTTAAATCAGAGAGTCAGAGGTTGCAGTGAGCCGAGATCGAACCACTGCTCTCCAGCCTGCCAAAAGAACGAGACTCTGTCTCAAAAAAAAAAAAAAATTAAATAGCATCCAACCCATTTATTTATTTTGCTTATCTATCTCATCTAAAATGTAGGCTCCAAAAGCACACAGATTTTTCTTTTTTTTTTTTTGCTTTGTCAAAATGTAATGCCAGGCAAACACTTCCTTCAGAAGAGTTCCCATTAATAAATGTGGAAGGAATGAGGGAAATTCGAAAAAAATCACCATTAGATCACCACAATAACAGTTGCTACGGGCAAGATCCTTTGATGGATTCTAAATTTAGTGGCCAGAGTATAAGCAGAAGTCGATCATTTGCATAGTCTTGAAGTACTTCCCGCCACCCCTGCCTACAAAAAATATTTAGGAAATACAAAGGGAAAATTGTAACTTTACCATGAATGATCCTTGCAGAAACCACTTCAACCAAGTAATCGTGGTTAACATCAGCCGTGATATACAGTGGCATCGTGGACCCCCTGACACGATGCCTGGGGAAGGTACATTCTCTCTATGATGTCCTTCCAATAATGCAGCTCCTGACATAATCCTGAGAAGACAGGAGACAAACACAAATGGAGGATCAGGCTACAAAATAACTGACTCGTCCCCTGAATCATCACCAAGTACAGGAGACTAAGGACACGTGACCTCTAAATGCACTGTGGGATCCTACAACAGAAAAAAGGACTTGAGTAGGAAAAATGGTAAAATCCAAACCAAGTCTGCCATTTACAGTATAGTACCAAGATTATTTTCTTAATTTTGATGATTATTCCATGGTTGTTTAAGACGAACAAAAGGGGAAGTGGGTTAGAGGCGGTAAGAGAGTTTGCCGTACTATTTTTGCAACTTCTCTGTAAATCTAAAATTATCTCAAAATAAAACATTTTGAAAAAGAATCATCAGTGGTAACTGCAAATTTGTCAGTGCTCTTTTTAAAAAAAAAAAAAAAAACACAGAGTTTTGCTCTTGTTGCCCAGGCTGGAGTACAGTGGCATGATCTCAGCTCACTTTAACTTCCGCCTCCCAGATTCAAACAATTCGCCTGCCTCAACCTCCTGAGTAGCTGGGGTTACAGGTGCCTGCCATCACACCTGACTAATTTTTATATTTTTAGTAGACACGGGGTTTCATCATGTTGGCCAGGCTGGTCTCGAACTTCTGACCTCAGGTGATCCACCCGCCTCAGCCTCCCAAAGTGCTGGGATTACAGGTGTCAGCCACCATGCCCGGCCAATTTGTCAGTCTTCTTTCACTGAACTTTATACTTCTTGGCAGAGAGGAGGGAAAATCAGTCTAGGAAATAATCACTATTAAACATGGAATTTGGAAGTAGGGCCTGCCAGTTAGTTGCTCAAGTAACAAACCTGATGTCCTTTTTTTTTTTTAAGGTCTCACTCTGTCACCAAGGCCAGGCTGGAGTGCAGTGGCACAATCACAGCTCACTGCAGCCTTGGCCTCCTGGGCTCAAGTGATCCTCCCAGCTCAGACTCCTGAGTAGCTGGAATCACGGCTGGGCTCCACCACACCCTGCTAATTCTTCTGATTTTTTTGGTAGAGATGGAGTGTCCTTGTTGCCCAGACTGCTCTCAAACTCCTGGGTTCAAACTATCCTCCCACCTTAGCCTCCCAAAGTGCTGGAACCACACCCCACTCAGTGTCATCTTTGGACCCCTCTTTCTCCATCGTGGTCCAATCCACTCACCAAGACTTGTCAGGTCTCTTAATCCCTTGAATCCTTCCTGCTCTCCAGCCCCACCAGCCCCACGGAGGCCGGCCTTTCTCTTCTCACCTGACTTACTGCTGGAGCCTCCTCTGCACTAAGGGGAAAATAGTGAAACTCTAGGGAAGAGTGCCCTATGCAGACCTGGAAAGGCTCTTCTTTGCAAACGAATGGCATGGAGTCACCTAGAGACCAGCGAGAGGGAAAACCAATGTACAGGATATGGAAACCTGGGTGAAAAACTGCCTCAAACCTATCAATGTGTGAAAGGAAAAATCGACGAAACTCAAAAGCCCCTATCTTGGTCATTCTACACAATCTTTACTCTGTGAGAGAAAGCAGCGAGTCCCATGCAGGGTATCAAAGACTGAGGTCTCACGTTATCTCCAGTTTACTCAAAGAACTCTGCATATGTGGGTATTATTTTTATCTCTCCCTTTTGTTTATTGTCTCAGGGTAAATACTTGTGATTCATAAATGCCTTAAGAGTGAATCAGTATTCTCCTGTTCAAACCAATAGAGGCCACATCAAACAATAACCTACAAGGTATTATTAATCATTAAATAGGCACATATATGAGCACTCAGGCAAGGGAGTCATTTTTCTTTTCTTTTCTTTTCTTTGTTTGTTTGAAGGAAGTTAACAAAGTACAAACCTTGACTTTTACCTATTCCAAAAAAATGTATGTTTCTAAACCATTAAAAACTTAGTTAAATTCAAGGGTAAAAGGGCAAATATTTCAAGTGGGAAAGTGCTCCTCTGTTTGGGAGACTTCCTTCAGGCATTGAACTAAGGCCTGGAGTTCACACTGTAGCACTTACTTTTCCCATAAGCACATACCCTAGAAAAATGAACATTCTTGACCATGGTTGGTAGAAGCAAGAGTTCATGGTAGAATTTCTACGCTGTAGCCACACCCAGGTGCAAACTGACAAGTGGGCAAGCCCAGAGCACACCTGCTCTATGGGAGAAGAGACCAAGTCATGTCAAATACACTATAAGCACAGCCTCCACGGGACCTCCCTCTTCTTCTCCCTGCCCCTATACACACTAAGACAGGTCCTCTAGGCTCAAAAATGGGATTCCTCCCTCTATGGACAGTGGATCAGTGGTATCACCCCTCACAGATATGGAGGTGCTAAAACATGGATGATTTTTCAATAATATTTCTTCTCCCTGTCCCTCAGGAAGCATCTCTGCTGCTACCACAACTGAATGGACACGTGAATCCAGCACAGTCAGTCGGAGGCGTACAGACTGGGATGGTCACGCATCCCGGCTTACACTAGTTGTCCCGGCATCAGTGTTACTAGCATTACCTTTCACTCTCAAAAGCGTTCCAGTTTGAAACCTAAATGATATGGTCGCCGCCACAGAACTGGGGCAGGAAGGGTCTTCCTTGGGTGTTCATGTTTCCCACCAATCTCATCTCCTGCAAGTCAGACGGGGGCACAGGGAGAGTCTGCCCACGTTTATGCTTTTGATTTACACGTCACTCTACAGCCCTTCCTATGCCCTCCTGTCTCCGTGGGGGAGACCTGCAGGCCAGGCCTATATTGATGCCTGATACCTTTGCATCCATTCAGATCTTTCCTTTCTGTGGGTTTGAGGCTCCTTTCAATTATTCAAGGCAGGACCACACCAAGCTCTACATCTGCCTGCACACAAAGTCAAAATCAGTGCTTAGGTGGTGGAGACCCTTTTTCCTGAAAAAAGAGAAGTCAGATTTTTTTTTTTTTTTTTTTTTTTTTTTGAGGCAGAGTCTCGCTTTTTCACCAGACTGGAGTGTAGTGGCATGGTGTCGGCTCACTGTGACCTCTGCCTCCCAGGGTCAAGTGATTCTCCTGCGTCAGCCTCCTGAGTAACTGGGACTACAGAAGTGCACCACCACACCTGGTTAATTTTTTGTATTTTTAATAGAGATGGGGTTTCACCATGTTAGCCAGGATAGTCTTGATCTCCCAACCTCGTGATCCACCCTCCTCAGCCTCCCAAGGTCAAACCATTTTTTAAAGTCTCTCCCGGCCCTAGATATACTCGTGAACCAATTTACCAGAGTGGCTGCCATCTATTTCTTGGAAAACATTAGCACTTTGTGAATTTTATTAGATGAATGAGGTACCTATCTTACATATCAGGGATGTTTATTATATAGTCATAGGAAATGTAGCTAAGAACTTATATTGTATTTACAAAATGCCAGGCACTGGTTTAAGCCCATTACATATATTGGTCCCAATAATAATCTTATATGATAGGTACTAGGAATATCTCCCATTGAACAGGTAGGTAAATTGTAATTCACGCAGCTAGAAAGCAAGCAAGTGGAACGTCAACCCAGGCAGTCTGGCTCCAGAGTTGGCTTTTTTGCCACCCTGCTATCCAGTTTCTCCTGAAAATCTACGTGGATATATGTTCAGCATTCCTAACAGAAATAATCAGCAGGCCAGTCAAATCTCAGCTGTAAAACACTTGAAGTTCACAGAGGAAGTCACCATTTAAATCTAAGAGGGCATTTCGCCTCCACTTTATAGCCCCCTTTAAGATATCACTCAGCATTGTAAAACAACAGGTGTGTTGGGGTGCTCTATCAAAACAGGTGTTTCTGTGTGCTGTGTTTACACTCATTTAACCCAGGGTGTCTGAGCACAATTGCTATTTATTTCTCAGTTATACAGAATCTTTCATAGGGAGCTCGTATAAAAAGAGGTGTGAGGTGGGAGGAGAGGTGAGCAGCGGCCCCACCTCGGGACCATTGGCTGGGCTTGTGCACCGCCCGGGCTACTGCCCACTGGACTCACCTGCCCCAGGCGTCCTCCACACTCTCTTTTCCAGTCTTCCAGAAGGACCAGTAATCTGCCTACTGGCCTTTTTTACCTTTCCATCTGCTTCCCAGCAGTGGAACCTGCTGACTTAAATCTTACTTATTAACTATATGTAGATATGGCAGACTGCGATTACGGTAGAATTGTTTGGGAGCTCAGTATCTTGCCTCTTCCCACGTACCTTACCCTGGGAATTGCTTTGTACTTGCATATTGCCATGTGGTGGTGTGGTGGTGTGTCTTTAATAACCATCAATAAAGATAGGCCTGGGAAAACATGGAAAGCCACGGACTCCTCGAAATTCACCAGACTGCACAGAGTGAAGTTGTCTGCAGAGTTATCCCAGCTACCCAGAAGTGGTCACCAGCAGTGGTCAAAGTAAGCCCACCCTCTTTGATTCAGCAGCCAAAGATAATTTAGAAAAATGTGCTGACCCTCTGAGGGCTCCTTGAATTGCCAATAAAACTGTTCTTAAGTCTAAGTTCATTTATGGATTTATTCTCCAAACATTAGAGAGTCACTATACCGTGAAAAGTATTCTACCTAACACCGTGAGGTGTTTCATAGCTTCTTTATCAGAAAGGCAGTAGAGATGAAGGACGTGGGAGGCAAAGGGATTTTTCTTTTTTTGAGACAGGATCTAGCTCTGTCATCCAGGCTGGAATGCAGTGGCACAGTCTCAGTTCACTGCAGCCTCCACCTTCCAGGTTCAAGTGATTCTCCCACCTCAGCCTCTCAAGTAGCTGAGACTACAGGCACATACCATGATGCCCAGCTAATTTTTGTATTTTTTTTTGTAGAGATAGGGTTTCACCATGTTGCCCGGAATGGTCTTGAACTCCTGGGCTCAAGCAATCCACCCACCTCGGCCTCCCCAAGTGCTGGGATCACAAGCATGAGCCACCGCGCCTGGCTGGGAAATTTTTACAATGTAAGCCTGGGATGTCACACTCTGCACAGATTAATAGCATTTGAATAGCCAGCAGGAATGGAAGTAACTGTCAAAATAGGTATATAATTTTGCTTTGCATGTAGTAGGTGCTCAAAAAAATATTTACTGAGTGGAATTAAGTTAAACAGATGATTAGAAATTGGATGGTCTTAATGCCTGACTATACTGCGTGTTATCAATGCAGGTTTACTCAATACAAAGAAAATGAGCTAGAACTCTACCCTTCCAACCAGGTGACAGTGGTTCTAGATGCCAAGTCTAGGTCTGTCCCAGGTGCCAGGGCTTTGAGGGCAGGGGAGGAGTTGAAGAGCCACCCACAACGAGGAGATCAAATACTTGAACGTGAGTCCTCAGGTGCCTCCATAACAGTGAGAGCCTGTTGAGATAAAGGCCACAGTTGGATACATGTACGATACGTGCACAGCATGGCAACCTCCTCCAGGATCCAGCAACATGCTGGGACTTTATCAGACCTCCCATCGGATCAGGTGAGCCTTGCACACAGCAGCATACTGCAAGAGAACTTGCTCTCCCTGAGTCCTCTCAGATTTCAGCCAAGGCTGGTCTGTGGAGGTCCAAGTTCGCAAAAAAGGGACTCCTTTTCCCTACTAAACTTAATGTCAATACACTGAGTCGGGCTGAGGGAATCCAGAAATGAGCTCCATTATATAGACAGTTGCCCACAGTGGTTGAGGAACTATGGAGAATCATGCTCGGTCCTTTCTTGGGTGCTCTGAAGATTCAGCATACTGCCTCCTGCCTTGTTTTGAGCCACTGCCCCTGACCTTCTGTCCTGGATCATCACCCTTAGACTGAGTAGCAGGATATGGTTCCCCTAAGTCCCCAGTCCCAGTCATCATTTCCAAACAACCCCACAATCTTTGCCAGCCTATGGGATATATATATACACATATATATATATATGTATATGTGTGTATATATATATGTATATGTATATGTGGATGTGTGTATATATATAATATATAATGTATTATATTATTACATTATTATATATACAATATGTAATAATTACATATAATTATATATAAGTATATATAATAATGTAATATATGATTATATATAATAATGTATAACATAATATATAGTATAAAATATAATAATGTATTATATATAATATATTATTATATATACAATATATAATAATTACATATAATTCTATATAATAATTCTATATAATAATGTAATAATATAATACATTATATATAACATATATGCATATATATATATCTCTCTCTCCCATAGGCTGGAAAAGGTTGTGGGGTTGTTTGGAGATATACATATGTGTATCTATAATATATAATGTATTATATTATTACATTATTATATATTACATTATAATATATAATACTATATTTTAATATATATTATATATTCTGTATATATAATATATAATTATTTATGTATAATTATAATATATATTATATATATCATTATGTATTTACATCATTCACAATCCACAATAGCAAAGACTTGGAACCAACACAAATAAATGTCCATCAGTGATAGACTGGATAAAGAAAATGTGGCACATATACACCACGCAAGCCTACGGGATTTTATGTTACACCTATGGCGATACAAACAGCATGGAGCAAACAGCTAACTAGTATAAAGTGATGCAGGTTCCGGAATTCTATAAGGGTCCTCATTCTCAAACCTGGCTTTCTGGGAAGGTTTCTGCCCTAAATGCTGAACGAAGCAGCTCCATCCTCAGTTCAGGGAAGCCTCAGCCTCTACCTCTCTGTGTCATTTCCAGAATCTGCTCAGTCATCTTCTTGCTAAGTGTGATTCCTCCCCCTCGTGTCTCTCCCTTACGATTTTTCTCCACACACAAAAAAAGGACCTTCCCTCATTTCCTCTTCCCGCAAACGTGTCTGTTCTTTGGATCACCAAATGGACAGACGTCTCTTTTGTCCTCTCTGTTCCAGTTTCTGGAAATCTGATTCTTGTCCGTGGCTCTCCCCAAGAAAGAAAAGTTGGTTCTCTCCTGCCCTCTAAGCTCCCTTCCCTACCCTGTCTCTCTAGAGGTACTATTTTCCAGAACAGCTGTCTATCCCATATCCAGAGTCCCCAACCGCCCGCAGTCCAGCCAAACGACTCCTGCATTGACCACATAAATCCTCTCTCTCCCTCGCTGGGATGCCCAACAAAGCCCTGCCAGCCTACAGTCTAGAACAAATGGCTGTGTACGAGGACAAAATGCTATAGTGGGCTCGAAAGTGCTTTGTCAACTGTCAAGTAATACCATGTGAGTGATAGGTACTTCCCACTCTGTGGAAGAGAACAGAAGGTCCCAGTCATGCTAGAGCCCATCAGAGTCTTGTTTTTTGAGACAGAGTCTCACTATGTTGTCCAGGTTGCAGTGCAGTGGCGTGACCTCAGCTCACTGCAACCTCTGCCTCCCGGGTTCAAGTGCCTCAGCCTCTGAGTAGCTGGAACTACAGGCGTGCATCACCATGCCCAGCTAATTTTTTTGTGTTTTTGGTAGAGAAAAGATTTTACCATGTTGGCCAGTCTGGTCTCAAACTCCTGGCCTTACGTAAACCACAGGCTCAGCTCCCCAAAGTGCTGGGATTACAGGCATGAGCCACCACGCCCGGCCCCATCAGAGTCTTGAGCTGCAGCTGTGGCAGCTGTCTGAACCATCTTCTCTTGTTCTCTATGCCTGACATCTAAAAGGAAAATTGCATATTTCATTTGCAAATAACACCTCTCAACCACTTGGAAGATGCATTATTTTTCTCACCTCTCCCTCTCCTAAATGTGAAGCCACGTCTTGGTGCTCCAGCCCTTTCACTGTATTCCTACCATCATGTTTTCTCTGGTCCTGAGATAAAAGCTCAGCACCATTGGAGCATCGATTCAGGAGCTCGAACTATTCCCTCTTCCAGTCTTCCTTTCACAGTACAGTTCAGGAAAACACACTGGCAATTATAAGGAGAGGACCTATCCTGGATGGACCCTGCAAAAGGCTTCCTATCTCCTGGAGCTGAGAAACTAAGATCCCTTCTTTTTCAGAGAATATAGGGTGATGAGCAAATCTGAGAAAAAATAATCACAGCACAGCAAACCTGGGACTCAAAATCACTCACCAACAGATAGCTCAGTTTCTTAGCTGTAAATTCATCTTGGTGAAAATGTTAGTTACTCGCTGTAGATGATATTTGAAAATGTTTTTCTCTTATAGAGAGATACAGTAAAAAGAGTTTCTAGACTGGCAGGCAGGAAGCATGAGTCTAATTCTGGTTTTGCTGTTTCCCATCTGGGAGGCTGCTTGACCTTGTGCAAATCGCTTCCTCCTGGGCTCAGTTTCCCTATCCATTAAAGGAGTGGGCTGACTCCTTTGTCACCTCTTAGGTCTCTCCTGCCATTTCTTCCAGAACTTTCTATAATCTGTGAGATAATGCAAGGATGCTAACGATCATGATTGTAATTAAAAATATGTTGTGGCTGGGCGTGGTGGCTCATGCCTGTAATCCCAGCACTTTAGGAGGCCGAGGCTGGTGGATCACTTGAGGTTGGAAGTTCAAGACTGTAAGGTCTGTTCTTGCCGAGTTTAAAGTGAAGAAACTGAGGCCAGCATGAAAATAATCCAATGCAAGGGAATTTATTCAGGCTCCCGGGTGAGGTTCTGCGGTCCGATAGGAGAGGCCGGAGAAGACCCGCTGACTCTTCTCAGACGTGGAGTTTTATAGGGAGTGGAGGTGTTTGATTGGCTGTGCCCAAGGTGAGTAGGGCAAAATGGCGGGGAGTGGGGCCTGGATGGAACAAAATGGCGGGGAGTGGGGCCCAGATAGGACAAAATGGTAGGTAGGGAGTGGGGCCCAGATAGGACAAAATGGTAGGTAGGGAGTGGGGCCCAGATAGGACAAAATGGTAGGCAGCGAGTGGGGTCCAGATAGGACAAAATGGTAGGCAGGGAGTGGGGCCCAGATAGGACAAAATGGTAGGCAGGGAGTGGGGCCCAGATAGGACAAAATGATAGGCAGGGAGTGGGGCCTGGATGGGACAAAATGCTATCAGGTAGGTCCTGGCGGGGCTTTTTTTTCCCGGGCTCCTGGAGGGCGGGGTGGGGGGGAGGTGTCGGCAACGGAAGGAGGAGTGTCCAAGCTCCCGGAGAGGGTAGGGGGTGCTGTCCGAGCTCCCCTCGAGGGAGGGGGGTGTGTCCAAGCTCCCCGCAAGGGGAGGGGGTGTGTCCGAGCTCCCCGCGAGGGGAGGGGGTGTGTCCGAGCGCCCCGTGAGGGGAGGGGGGTGTGTCCGAGCTCTTGGCCACACAACCAGCCTTACAAAGACCAGCCTGACCAACATGGTGAAACTCCATCTCTACTAAAAATACAAAATAAGCTGGGTGTTGTGGCACATGCCTGTAATCCCAGCCACTCAGGAGGCTGAAGCAGGATCATTGCTTGAACCCGGGGAGGCGGAGGTTGCAGTGAGCCAAGATCGTGCCATTGCACTCCAGCCCGGAAGACAGTGCGAGACTCAGTCTCGAGATATATATATATATATTATATATATATAATATATATATATGTTGTATGTATTCATTCGAAATCACTTTCAGGTTCTAAGTTTTAACAAATGGTTTTACCGAATAGTTAAGTTTTTCTGTTTTCGAAGTTTGGAGAAATTTGGTTTGACGTTACTATTTGAGCAGTTTATCAGCAAGGCAAACAAATGCATCCCCTAAGTTTAAAGGGGATGGGCGTCACCCCACATTCCAGAGGCTTCCTGAGATCCCTGGGCCTGCCTCCACATGCCCCAGCCCCAGCATGGCTCAGACCCTTTCATGCACAGGGGTACAAGTTAGCATCTCTGTGATCCCTTAGGAATACCCTCCTTCATCCCTGGGCTTGCAGGCTCGCCTCACTGAAGCCCTGCTCAGAGATTAGGAGGTTAGCTAGGAGCGCCTTTAAAGCCTTCCCTACACTGCTGCTGTGGTTGGGCCAAATGTGGGAGTGAAGCCATTCCAGGATGCCCCGCCCCCACCCCACTGGGAAATGCTTCCTTGGCAACAGTCCTCTTTCCGAGCCCATTAGAAAAGTGCACATTCCCCGGGTGTCACGGGCTCCAAGCGAGTGGTGGGAGTGGCGGAGCATTACAGGCTGCTTTTAGCCAGTGTTGAAAGCCTCTGTTTTCCACCCCACCCCCAGTTTGCAGTGAGAGGTCCTAGCTTGGCCAGAAATCAACCAGGCATTTTGTTCAGAAGTAGCAACTTATTTTTATCAAAGATGGAATGCAGTTGCAGTTGTTTCTAATGCCTCTGCATGGCAACCAGGGCTCTTGCTCCAAGCATCCCCGAACCCTCTTTTCTCCTCAGACACTTTGCTTTCTCACCTACTCCTTTCTACATCCAAAAATTGGATGCAGAGCTGCTCAAGTGCCTCAGAATTTGGGAGTAAAAAGTTGTAGAAATTCAAAGTATCTTTGTTGTGTCTATTTTAAACGCAGGCTTTGGTGATCACAACTCCACAAACCCAACCTAAAATTACCCATGGACCACAGCAGTGTGGTGTGGTGAAAAGAGCTCCCAGCTGGCTTCTGCCTACCCTACACCCCCACACACCCCCCGCCTTATGTTGCTGTGGACAGCTGAGCAAGCCCCTTCCCTCCCTGGGGCTTAGAGTACCCACTAGTAAGCAGAGATTACCTGATCTACTTTCCTTAACCTTTTTTGATTGCAAAGAGCTTTGCAAGTCTGCTGAAAGCTGTGGACCCTCTTCTCAGGGAAAAAAACAATGCATCTGTTTATTCATTTGGAAGGTATTTATTAAGCTCCTGCTAAATATGCACTTAGAGACACAAGGTGAAATTCCATTTCAGGGGCTTTACAGGTAAAAAAAAAAAAAAAAAAATCCTGGTTATGAATTCTGTGATCAGCATATACAGACTGCTATCTAGAAAGACTATGATAGCCAGGCCAGGTGGCTCACTCCTATAATCCCAGCACTTTGGGAGGCCGAGGTGGGCGGATAACGAGGTCAGGGGATCAAGACCATCCTGGCCAACATGGTGAAACCCCATCTCTACTAAAAATACAAAAGTGAGCTGGGCGTGGTGGCGTGTGTCTGTAATTCCAGCTATTCGGGAGGCTGAGGCAGGAGAATCGCTTGAACCAGGGAGTCAGAGGTTGCAGTGAGCCAAAATTGTGCCACAGCACTCCAGCCTGGTGACAGAGCAAGACTCCGTCTCAAGAAAAAAAGGGGAAAAAAAAGACTATGATAATGATTCTAGCAGAGGGATCTAAAGCTACCAGTCAGGCACACACCAGAGAACAGAGGCAACAAGGTGGTCATTATAAAGGTGACCTCTAGTTGCCCCCCCTTCCCAGCACCCCCACCTGGCACGTGCCCCAGCAAACATGCGTGCACAACCAGCCTGGAATGTGCTGTTTCTGGGCACTCGGACTGCAGGAAGCTGGCTGCAGCCCTGGAGAGATGAGAAACATGTCTCTTCTATCCTGGGCTTAATTTTTCTCACGGTCCCTGAAAGGGCTGTGATCAGGTGATATGTGTGGAACTGCTCTCTGTACAGGTGCGGAGCAGGTACCGAGGGGAGGAGAAAATCCGCCCTGTGTGTACTTACTCAAAGCTCTTTCAATAGCCCTCCCAGGATAGCTCTTGGCAAGGCAGCTACCACGTCTCTGGCAGGCTGGAGGGAATCTGAGTGTGAGAAAGTCAGTCAAGCGGAGGAAAAGGGGGGTGAAAAAGCTTCAAGTCCTCAGGCAAAATACCTTTTCTCTTCTTTTGCTCTCTCCTTTCTGTAGCTTTAAACCAAACCCACAAACCATTCTGATACCTAGGGGACAAAGGGGAGTTTCACTAGAGATGCAGTTATTTGTTTTATGGTTTGAAAGCAAACAGGTGATGCAATAAGACAGAGAAATCACCCTTCCTGGGGTGGGGAGGAAGTGTGGGTGGAGACAAACACGGGAGCCCCTGGTTGTATTTATTGGGCATGACACGGTGAGAACGCTTCGCTTCGATTCATTGTGCTTTGCTGGTATCACAGTGGGATCAAAGAAGTGATCTTCACCGATGAACAGGGCTCCATTTTCTCTTTGCTCTTGGAGTTGGGGGAAGAGGATGACTGAAAAATAAAGGCTGTTTCTATCTAGGAGCATTCTTCCAAGTCCAGATGCTTCTTCCTGAGTTTAGGAGCTGACTGTCCCATTTGAGAAGGGGTGGGGAGAGGACCAACTTGGTCCTATTTTCACTGCCTAGGATAAGGACACTGAAAAATCATCTCTGAGCACATCTGCAAGAAACTCTTCTTCAACAGTTAAGAGTGGAAAGCCAGAGAGCTTCTGAAATTTATTTATATATATATTTTTGGTCCAGACACAAATTCATAGCTGATTTTTTTGTTACTTGGGCCGCTTCCCCTTATCTAAAAATGTGTGTGTGTGAAAGTTGCTTGCCCATTCTAAGCACTCCCAAAGTGGCCATAAACGAGTTGCTGATTAACTATTTGACCCATGAGGCTGCTTTGAGCACTGCATGAAATCCTAACATGACCATATTCCATTCCCCATGCACCTTCAGGGTGCCAAATCCAGAGTGGGGAACAGAATCAGATGAAAAAATCCTGTAGAATGGACAGGGGGTGGCATACCCCACTGGTTAATGACGGCCGACCAGCAGACAGTAGTCAATGTCAGAGCTTAGCAGAGGGTCCACTGGTTCTGAAAGATGTGGCAGGAGGGAACCTGAAAAGGGTTAACATGCTTCCCTGGGAAGAGTTTAGTTCCTTGGAAGAATCTGGGTCAGTGTATTTGTGCAGTTTTTAAAAAGTCAGACGCTCAGTAGAAGCATTTTAAGAAGCTTGGAAAGCTTATTGGGGCCATGGCAGAAAGGAGGGTAACTTCGTAGGCTCATCACCTTTCACCAAGAGGATTTTAACCACACAGGAAAAACCCATGTTTTCCAAAAACAACAGATAATTTTCTGTCATCACCACTTTTCCATCTGTTTAAAATAAGAAAGAAAATTCCTTCCCCATTGGCCCAGGTTGCAGGTCAACAAAGAAGGCATTGTTCATCATTTCTTCAGAACATGATAGGGCACAGCTCACTCTGCAGTGTGAGAAAACATTTTTTAAAAATCTCAAGAGAGTAGCCCAAGGGGCAATAGTGAGTAAACCAAGCCTGCAAAGAGGCAAATGTTTGGTTGCAGACTTGAGAACTATCCTGGAAGGTGGAAATGAGGCTTAGATGAATACGGTCAGAGCCACGATTCCTTAGTTAAACTCAGGAACTAAATCGGAGTTCCTGAGTTCCTGGTGGAAGGTTGGGAACACTGCATTAAAGGCTAGGCAGGTTTGAGTTGAACTCAGGTCCCAAGAGTGTGCAGTCAACGTCCAGAAGAGCTGGATGTAGATGCCACTGGGTGTCGTTCTGCACCTGCCTCATTGGAACCTTCTTTACTAGCCTGAACCGCCTAACTGCCCTTTCTGCCTCCAAACCATGCAATCCACTCTCTCACTTTGCCAGCGCCATCTCTCTAATGGGAAATCCTGATGGCTCTGCTTTGCTCAAGATTATTTCATGGCTCTCCATTGTCTAAAGATAAGGTCCAAAGTCCTTTAGCAAGACGTTTAAGGAGCTTGTGACACGGACTCAAGCTGCCTCTTCTAGTCCCTCACGTTCCCTCGGCTCCAGACCATCTTCCCTGAATAAAGACCTCAAGTTCCAGAGTCCTGGCCTTTAATGGCATGGGTACCTGCATCCTCTCCAGCCCCATGACTCAGCAGATTTCCAATGCCCCCATCCTACCTATTTTTCAGGGCACACAGGCCAATCCCTCCAGGAAATTTTCCAAGGTACCCCAACTTAAAAGTTATTTAATTCTCCTGAAACTCCATAGCGTTTAACCTCTATCCAGACATATATCTCTCTTGAACCTAGAATCCCCCCCAGAGGAATTTACTAGGACATCCGTAGATGTCATCTCTACAGGTTTATATGTGTCTCTAGGCTGTTGGCTTCCAGAGGGCAGTAACGGTCTTATTCACTGCTGAAAGCCCAGAAAGGCCAGCAATACTGTTATCCATACATGTGTGGTTTCATATTTTGTTTCTGTCCTCCTCATCTCTCAGGCCACCACCTAACTCAGAAAAGCAAGGAAAAATAAAGCAATGTCCGGTCATCAATCAGAAAATCAGCGTCTGTCCGTCCCGAAGCTCACTGTAAACTTCTTGCAGGCTGCCACTGTATCTCTCATCGTGGAAATCCCAGGGTTTAACACAGTGTCTGACACTGCGCGTGTGTTCCACAATGAAAGAAAGAGGGGGGCTTGCCCAAGGTCACCCAGAGTCAGGAACCACTGAATCTCATCCGGGACCAGATCTGGGGAAATCATTTACAACATTATCTCAGTGGGGAGCTAGGAGGCAGGAAGGAATGAAGTGTATGAGAACTGTGCGCCAGACCTCCGGGACGCGGAAAGGGCTGAAAGGGCGGGGGGCCACATCAAACAAGACGCTGGGCTCCCGGGCTGCCCAGAGCCGCGAGCCCAGCTCCCGGGTAGCGGGAAGGGCGCGGGGGGGCGGGGTGGCGTGTGAGGGCACGGGGGCCGGCGACCCGGTCAGGCGGGCGGGAGGCGGAGGAGGCGGCCGGCCGGCCCAGGCAGTGCGCGCCGCCCGCCCGGCTCGGCAAATCCCCCAGGGAGGCCGCCGCCAGAGCCCTGGCGCTCCCGGCCCGGCGCCCGCCACGTGGCACCCGGCGGCGGCAGCGGCGGCTCCTCCCGGCGCGCGGCCCGGCCAGCAGGCAGCACGCAGCCGCCCGCGCCGCCCGCCTCCTCCCGGCCGCCCGCCGGCGGCCTACCGGGCTCAGGGAGGGGGAGCGGCCGGCAGCCCGGGACCCGGGGAAGGGGCGGGCGGCGAGAAGCCGCTTTAACCGCAGTCGCCGAGCGGAGGCAGGAGGCTGACCCGGCCGCTTCCTAAGTGCGGTCAGGCATCCCGTGACCGCGGCGGGCGCCGAGGGCCCCGCGGGGGGAGGGAGAGGGCGGGGGCCAGGAGCAAACACGGAGGCCCCCACCTTGCCCCCAGGCTGTTGCCAGTGAGGCTTTCGGCCGAGTGAAAACCCCAAGCCCGAAAGTGAGGGTGGTGACGGGGGGTTGGAAGAATTCCCCACTCTCCACCCGCGGTGTGCGCTCCCGGCCCAGAAGAGCTGACCTTGGCCTGGGGAGGCGGGGGTGAGGAGGGAGGGTAAGCGCCGGGGCTCGGCTCCCAGCCTGCCGCCCCCTCGGATTCCTGGCCCGGCGGGGCCGGAGGAGGGGGCCCCGGACACACACACACACACACACACACACACACACACCACACGCAGCGCGCGCCAATGAGCCCGGGCCAGGCGCAGGGGGCGGGGTTTTCCCAGGCTCGAGCACAGCAGCTGCTATTTACCTTCTTGGCTTCTCCCGGGGACCAGGAACCGGCCCCCGCTCTCCGCCGCCCGCCGCCGCCCCCCGCCTCCCTGCCCCCGGGGCGCGCGCACACACACTCACTCACACACGCACGCACACACACATCCTCCCGGCCCGGCCGCAGCCGCGGCGGCAATAAAACATCCTGGCACGTGCTCCGGCTCCAGGCGCGCCCACGCCGGCCGGCTGATGTCAAACTGCAGCTCGGCTGGTGTAGCTCTTAAAGGGCTCGCGCGCGCCGGGCGCCGAGACCGCCCGCGGGGCGAGGAGAGAGAGGCTGCTTCCTTGCCCGCCACCTCAACGCGCCTCAGAACCTAGAGCCTACAGATGAAAAGGGAAACGGTGGTGAAGGAGGGAGCAAGTCCCTGAGGCATTGCCATTAGAGCCCCCCGTGTTCATTTTTTCATTTTTAAATACCACTTCCTTCTACCCAGTTGGAAATTAGTCTGATTGTTTCCTGGGGAAGCGCGTGGTCTAAGGCCCCAATTCCAGAAGAGGAATTTCTGAAAGATGGGGCGGGGGTGGGGTGGGGAAGGGATTCAAGGACTACCTGGATCCGAAAAACCTGCATTTGTAAGTTAGAAGGCATTTTTTCCATTTTCTGCATGCAAAAAGGAAAAAAAGAAATTTAGCCCTTTTCCTGCATGATCTACTCTCACCTTCCTGAATGTATAAAGTCTGAGCGGGAACTTATTTAGATGCGTCGGTAACTCACACCCTTACACGCGTTTCTCCGCCCCCCCCCCGCCGGCTTTCAGCCACTGCTATAATTTTTTTCTGCCCTTTTATAACTTTAAAAAATATATATGCTTCAAATGAACTTACTACAGTCAAAGCCGCTCTTTTACACATGAGAGAGGGCATAAAGAGCAAAGACCCTGGCTCCAGAAGAAATAGACAAGACCAAAACCAAAGCGGAAAAAAGAAAAAAAAAAAAAAAATCACCCCTGAACCAAAGCCCAGAGGGAGAGTAGCAAAGGGTTAAAATCCTTTTGATTGACGTTGTAGCCTCCGGTGCCCTGGGCTCAGGCGCGCGCCATTGGCCGCCAGACCTTGTGCCTGGCGGCCAATGGGGGGGCGCGGTCCACGAGCGGTGCCGCGTGTCTCCTCCTCCCATTGGCTGAAAGTTACTGTGGGAAAGAAAGTTTGGGAAGTTTCACACGAGCCGTTCGCGTGCAGTCCCAGATATATATAGAGGCCGCCAGGGCCTGGGGATCACACAGGATCCGGAGCTGGTGCTGATAACAGCGGAATCCCCCGTCTACCTCTCTCCTTGGTCCTGGAACAGCGCTACTGATCGCCAAGTAGCCTCAAAATATTATAATAAACCCTCAGCACTTGCTCAGTAGTTTTGTGAAAGTCTCAAGTAACAGAGACATAAACAAAAAATTATTTTTCGTGAAGAACTCCAAAAATAAAATTCTCTAGGGATTAAAAAAAAAAAAAAGGAAAATGCCAGCTGATATAATGGAGAAAAATTCCTCGTCCCCGGTGGCTGCTACCCCAGCCAGTGTCAACACGACACCGGATAAACCAAAGACAGCATCTGAGCACAGAAAGGTAAGGGCGGTACCTGTATCTCTTTGCAGCCCCTCAAAATTAAGTAGAGATTGAGGGGCTTCTTTCTGTCTAAAAAGCCCGGGACGAAACGGCCGATCCCATGGGAACTCAGAACTAATTTTTTTTATTTATTTGCAGTCATCAAAGCCTATCATGGAGAAGAGACGAAGAGCAAGAATAAATGAAAGTCTGAGCCAGCTGAAAACACTGATTTTGGATGCTCTTAAGAAAGATGTAAGTGGGGAAATGCTGCTCTTTCTTTTAATTAAAAAACAAACACTTCCTCAGCTACTGAGAGTGACACCCCCCCTCCCCCGCCTGCGGGTTCTAGCACTCGCCGGTACTGCGTTTTCCTAGGCGGGAGGGCCCGGCCTTTTTCGCTGCGGTCCCTAGATGTGCATGCGCTTCGTGGCCGGGAGGAGGGACCCCCGGTACTCTGAAGCAGCTGATACGGGGCTGACTTTCCTTCCTTGCCTCCTCCTATGCAGAGCTCTCGGCATTCCAAGCTGGAGAAGGCGGACATTCTGGAAATGACAGTGAAGCACCTCCGGAACCTGCAGCGAGCGCAGATGACGGGTGAGGGCAGCTTGCCGCGCCCCCCTGTGCGGGCGTCCCGCTCGCCTCGCGGTGATTTCTTCCAGACTTCCGCCCGTGGTTGTGAGAGGCATTCAGCTACATTTTACAGCCTTGGCTCACTCTCGCGTTCCCACGGTCTGGGCTTATTTATAGCCACAACTCCAAGTTGTTACTGTTCCAGAAGGGAGGGAAAGAGGTTGCAGCCGCGAGGGTGGCGGGCGGCGGGTAGGGGCGAAAGGACTTAGGACTGTGGCGGTTTAGAACTGCGTGGAGCCTGGGGGTCAACTGGGTTAGCACTCCCTCCCGTTGCAGAAGGGGAAATGAGGCCCGAATGATGGATTGGGAGGCATTGTCCAAGGTCACATACCGCGCGAGGGTGGGGGTGACATCTGGGGCTGAGATAGGTTTAAATGCAGCGACAGGGAATCGGGAAGGAGTGGCTCGGCTTTGGCTGCCACGCTTGTGTGGAGAGGTGGCTGGTTTCTCATCCAACCCTCCCTGCCGGAGGCAGTTTCACGGGCGCATGGTCAGGGAGGCGCGCCACAGGGACCTCCCAGGGCGGAGGCAGTGGCCACGGGGCCAGGGCTGTTCGGTGACCTGTCTGTGTCCTTCTGGCCCGCAGCTGCGCTGAGCACAGACCCGAGCGTGCTGGGGAAGTACCGTGCCGGCTTCAGCGAGTGCATGAACGAGGTGACCCGCTTCCTGTCCACGTGCGAGGGCGTTAATACCGAGGTGCGCACTCGGCTGCTTGGCCACCTGGCCAACTGCATGACCCAGATCAATGCCATGACCTACCCTGGGCAGCCGCACCCCGCCTTGCAGGCGCCGCCGCCGCCCCCACCAGGACCGGGCGGTCCCCAGCACGCGCCATTCGCGCCGCCACCGCCACTCGTGCCCATCCCCGGGGGCGCGGCGCCCCCTCCCGGCGGCGCACCCTGCAAGCTGGGCAGCCAGGCTGGAGAGGCGGCTAAGGTGTTCGGAGGCTTCCAGGTGGTACCGGCTCCCGATGGCCAGTTTGCCTTCCTCATTCCCAACGGGGCCTTCGCCCACAGCGGCCCTGTCATCCCCGTCTACACCAGCAACAGCGGGACCACCGTGGGCCCCAACGCAGTGTCGCCTTCCAGCGGCCCCTCGCTTACGGCGGACTCCATGTGGAGGCCGTGGCGGAACTGAGGGGCTCAGGCCACTCCTCCTCCCAAACTCCCCAACTCACCTCTCTTCCCTCCGGACTCTAAACAGGAATTTGAATACTGGGAGCAAAGAGGACTTTTTTGATTAAGTGGTTACTTTGCGTATTTTTAATTTCTAAAAAGTTACTTTTCGTAGAGAGAGCCGTATTAAGTGACTGACCATGCACTATATTTGTATATATTTTATATGTTCATATTGGATTGCGCCTTTGTATTATAAAAGTACAGATGACATTTCGTTTTTTACACGAGATTTCTTTTTTATGTGATGCCAAAGATGTCTGAATGCTCTTAAAATATCTTCCTTTGGGGAAGTTTATTTGAGAAAATATAATAAAAGAAAAAAGTAAAGGTTTTTATGTCTTAGAACTGATTCTTCTAGAATATGTAAAAAGGCTCTTGGTGGAATGTGAATTACATGTAATTGGTAATTCAGGAACTGGCTCTTCTGTTATTAAAAGAACATTTTTTAAAATCCATCAAAACTTTCACCAATCCTCCAGCAACTAAAAAGACTAAATTCCATTTACTTTACAAGCCGCCATCTGGTAAGACTTCCCTGATAAACTTGTGGTCAGTCTCTTAAGGGATTTCTAAAAAATGTTTGCAAGTTGCAGTTGGGTACGTTTACAGCCCTTGTTCAATTAGCCGCTCCTGAGGAAGCCTGAACAGGACTGAATTCACTAAGTTAGTGGATCCAGTTCTATTGCCCATTGCATGTTTAGGGTGGTTCCTGCAGCTTTACTCTCCTAGGGTAGCTCACCAACATCCAAAGTAAAAACACTTTCAGATGCTGTGCCTCCTTCAAGTGTTGGGGTCTTCATTAATTAGCCAATCCTTTGGTTCAAATAAGACATTCCCTAGCAGCAAAAGTTTGAAATGCCTCTCTGCACCCTCTTCAAGCAAGCTGAAAAGGTCAACAGATTCCTTCTGCCAAGGGACAGTTAGTTAGACTCCCAAGTGGAGGCTGAGCCCAGATGATTAACACCAGACATGTGTTTTTGATAAGTTTCTGTGCTTGGCTCTAATAGAGAAAGCATGTGGGGGCTGTGCTGGCAGGCACACAGGCCATCTTCCCCTTTTAATACAAACAGCAAGCGACCCCTTCGCTTGGTCATGCCCCATTTCCAGGCAAGATGTGGGCTCCAGATAGAAGCAAAAGGGTTGTCTCAGGTTTCAGCTCACATAACCCTCCTTAACAAGTCCTAACTCAAAGCGGACAGCTTTAAACTGTGCCAGGATCTGCAGGGAATTTCTTCCAAATCCCATCACAAAGGCTTGTCAGATTTTGTCAGATTTGGCCAGGTGTTTGACTGCATCCAGGTGTTGGGGAAATGAAAACCACGAACCCTGCGAGACCAGACACATCAGCCGCGCTGTGGGTCTGGCGGGCGCGCCCTCCTCCCCCACCGCCGGCCAGTCCTCCTCCCCGCCCCGGCCCCTCCCGCCAGCCTCCTCTCACCCCCCTTTTCTTAGACTGGCTTCTGGGAGGAGAAGGATGAGGCGGGAGAGATCAATCTTTGAAGCTTTCCTAACAAAGATAAAGCCAACGATTTTCTGTCTTGTTTCAAAAGCTTTACCTCTCCCCCGCCCGGCTTTGGCCTTTCCCACAGGCCAGTGTGGAGAGTGGCTCTATCATAGGAATGATCCGGAAGACAGCTGTTTTCCACTGAGACACCTTCGGACCCAGCTTCCACCCCAGAGGGAGAGATTTAAAAGAGATCTTTTTGAATTTGTCTCCTACTTGCCTTAGTTTGTGTGTACATGAAAGGTGTCCAACACACCTTCCGCCAAAGAAACACACACGCCCTTCTTTATCATTTTTCCACGTTTTCCCTGCCGTTTAAACACAAAGAAAGTAACAATTGCTCCATTAAGACACCCACCTCAAGCGCCAATGTTTCCTTTGGTAAGTCTGTACTCTGGCCTCACTAGGAGCCTTAAGTGTCCTGGTAGAAACAATCAGACCTCAATGTCTTATTTTTATGCCAGGAATTCATTTTACATTTATGTCCTTAAAATTCACAGGAAAAAGAATCTCAACACCAGTTGAAAATTAAATATCCCTATGTTGAAGGGGAAAAATATTTAAAGTGCATTTTTTTAGTATCACGGAAAGTATACTGTCTTCCTAGGGAGGGGGACTAAATCAAAGGAGAAGTAAACATTTGTTTTTTTCTTTTTTAAAATTGGTGGTTTGAAAAGATGACTTTTCCCTCCTGAAAGCTGGGTTTAGACTATTTGATTATTGTATTTAAAAAAGGGAGAGGGTGGAGACCCCACTAGGCTCCAAACGGGAAAGGAGCACTTTCCAGTTCTTGCCCCAGCTATGCCACCAAACTCGGTGTGTCACCTTGGGTAAGTCATTTCCCTTCTCGGGGTCATTTCCAAGTCTGGAAAATGAATGACTTATTTCTAAGACGCCGTACCCTCCTGCACTTTGGCTGTTTCTGGAGTAAGTAGCTGAAGGAGAGGCAAAACTTCAAAAATACGACTTCAATGATGTTGCCTCCCTGGGGGTCCCTCAGGCCTGGCCTAATTACACGGCCTCGGGCGCACCAGCAGCCCCTCTCCCTGGCCCCCGCCAGTTCTGATCGCTCCGGGAGATAAGGCACAGCTCCAAACTGCTTCCGGATGCGGGCCGCGGGCCTCGGCTGCCGCGCGCATTAGCCTCTCAATGGAGACCTTCCGGGGCCCTGGCCCCCCGCCGTCTCCAGCAGCATCCGGAGCGGGAAAGGCGCCGAACTGGAAGCGGGTGGGGGTGCTTCTCGGTCAACACGAGAGCCCTCTCCCAGCGCAGAAGCGCGACTCCGGAGGCTCGCCCCCTCCTCGCGCCCCATCCCACCCCACGCGTTTCTGGAATGGAGACCCAGGCGTTTCGCTGGACCCCCTCGTCGTCACCACCGTCCCGGGAAACCTGTCATTAAAGTCAATTAACTTTTCCCACACCCCTTGGCCAGTAACAACCCGCTCCTAGCTTCCTCCCCGACTCCTAAGTGCAACCAGATGGGCGGACAGGCTGCCCCCGCCGCGCGCCCGCCGGGGCGGCCCGGGGGTTCCAGGGAGGCCGCCGGGGCCCGCGGCCCGGGCGGGAGCGGGCCAGGGCAGCCACGCCGGGCCAGCCCCGGCGGCCCTGCGGCCAAGGTGGTTTGCTTAGCAGGCCCGGCTGCTTTCTGGCAGGAAATGAATAGCTCCCAGATGAGCTCAGGCAACCTGAGAGGTCGTGAGAACGGCGCGAACCCCCGCCTGTGCAGCCGGCAGCCTGCCAGGCCGCGGGGGGAGCGGGCGGCGGCGGCGGCGGCGGGAGGCCGGGAGGCCCGGCGGGCGGGCGGACGGCGGCGGGGAGAGGGGCGGGAGCCGCTGACACACGAGCCCGCGCCCGCTCCCGCTGACAGGCAGGCCGCCGCCCCCGCTTCCCCCGCCCCGGGCCCCAGCGCCTCCCAAGCAGCAGGCCCAAGCCGCAAAAAGGCGGCCGCGCGGCCCCGCCGGGCCTGGGGCTGGGGCCGGCTGCCAGTGTTTTTCCAGTTCCCCCGGTAGCTCCGGGCCGCATTTAGTAGCTGGGGAAACTGGGCCGAGGCCAGGGCCGGGGCACTAGAGGCCCTCGCGGCCCGCAGAGCCCTACCAGGCAGTAGGCCGCGCCGGGGCAGGCGTGGGCAGAGGGGCGGAGTGAGGCCATCTCAGCCCACAGAACCGTCCCAAAAAAAGACCTTGCCCCCAGACAGCAACCCTGGACGCCTTTAAAAAAAATAAAAAAATAAAAAATCTCATTTTTGAAAACTTTGAGCACCTACTGAGTGCTCAGCAGGCCCAAGAAGGTAACGCGAATTCCCACCAGCCTCTGCCCCACCGAGCTCTCTGTGTAGCTGGGGAGATCCACAAACACCCCAGTGACTCATCCCAGGCTTGATGTGCCAAGTGCCAAAACTGAAGTTTAAACAAAGGGCACCTAGAACAGAGAGATTAATTCTGATGAGAGGAAACCAGGCCAGGGAGGTTTTTTCAGAGTTGGCACTTGAAGCCGAGAGGTGAAAGATGAGTTCAACAGGAAGAGTTAGGAGTCGAAGGGTGAAGGAAAACGCAGAGATGAACACATATACGTCCAGTTTGGGGAAATGTCAGTATGTCCACCATGGTGTGGTATGTAAGTTTTCAAATGTACAAATTGGCTTAGAGGTCAAAAAAAAAAAAAGGATAAGCTCTGCTGCAGTCGTTGGCTTAAATGCAATATAGCCCAGGGGTTAGAAGCACATGATCTGGCTCCTGGCGGCTTGGCTTAGGTTTTGAGCCCAAGGGAAATGATTGAACTTCTCCCGGCCTCAATTTTGGAACTGTGTCTCATTTGTAACTTAGGGCTCCTCAGGGTAGTGAGGATGAAACAAGTACATGCACTTAAAGCATTTGGAGTAGTGCTGTCAGCTGCTGGGCTTCTGAAAGCACCGCAGTGAGGGATGTTCACCTGACAAGAAAGCCAATCTTGGCCTTTGCCCAGTGATTACAGGATCTGCTTGTAACTGCACCAGGCCCTATGTGAAAGGACCACTGCTTCTTCCTTAGTCTCTTAGTTTCTGAATTTCATGCGTTCATTTGATAATTATTGAACCAGGCACTCTGGGAATAAAGGGAGAAGAAAGGTATGGTCTCTGTAACTATAAAGCTGTCTGGTAGGCAAGGCAGCTTAAAAACAAGAGCATTGCTCTGTGTTAAGTGCCATAAGAGAAGAGTCATGGACAGTGACGGTACAAAAGAAGATCATGTGCCACAACAGGTAACTTTTTGGTCCTCCAAATTTTAATTAATCCTTGTGATTATTCATAGAAATTGCTGGTATGGTATGGTCAATAAGTAGTGAAATTTCATCTAAGAAAGGTTATTCTCAAATGGTTAATGTCAAGGTTAATCATGTTGCAATACTAATACCTTCTGAATGAGCAAATTACCTAGATGTGATCAAGGAACTGGACCCAGAGTCAGGAAATCTGAGGCCTGATCCAAATGGACTGCCACCTATGAGATGCTGGGCAAAACTCCTTGCATCTCTGGGCTTCGATCTCCTCACCAGCACAGTGAGAACGTTAGACCAGAAAGTCCCTTTCAGCTCCACGATCTGTGAGTCCCTACTGTAAGGTCTGTTCTCGCCGAGTTTAAAGTGAAGAAACTGAGGCCAGCACAAGAAGATTCAATGTGAAGGGATTTATTCAGGCTCCCGGACGAGGTTCTACGGTCCGACAGGAGGCGCCGGAGAAGGCCCGCAGACTCCTCTCAGACGTGGGGTTTTAGAGGGAATGGAGGTGTTTGATTGGCTGTGCCCAAGGTGAGTAGGGCAAAATGGCGGGGAGTGGGGCCCGAATGGAACAAAATGGCAGGGAGTAGGGCCCAGATAGGACAAAATGGTAGGCAGGGAGTGGGGCCCAGCTAGGACAAAATGGTAGGCAGGGAGTGGGGCCCAGCTAGGACAAAATGGTAGGCAGGGAGTGGGGCCCAGCTAGGACAAAATGGTAGGCAGGGAGTGGGGCCCAGCTAGGACAAAATGGTAGGCAGGGAGTGGGGCCCAGCTAGGACAAAATGGTAGGCAGGGAGTGGGGCCCAGCTAGGACAAAATGGTAGGCAGGGAGTGGGGCCCAGATAGGACAAAATGGTAGGTAGGGAGTGGGGCCCAGATAGGACAAAATGGTGGGGAGTGGGGCCTAGATGGGACAAAATGCTATCAGGTAGGTCCTGGCAGGGCTTTTTTCCCAGGCTCCCGGGTTGGGGGGGCGCTGTCCGAGCTCCCGGCAAGGGAAGGAGGTGTGTCCGAGCTCTCCGCGAGGGAGCGGGGAGCGTCCGAGCTCCCGAGAGGGAAGAGGGTGCGTCCGAGCTCCCCGCGAGGGAGGGGGGTGCGTCCGAGCTCCCGAGAGGGAAGAGGGTGCGTCCGAGCTCCCCGCGAGGGAGGGGGGTGCGTCCGAGCTCCCCGCGAGGGAGGGGGGTGCGTCCGAGCTCCCCGCGAGGGGGGGGGTGCGTCCGAGCTCCCCGCGAGGGAAGGGGAGCCTTACACCTACCTCAGTGTGCTTCTGTGTGCCTTTCCAGTTTGGCACATGCTCTGTGGCTCTAACAACCCATATCAGGCATATTTCAGAACTTTCAGCCAAAGCCCTGGTGTGATTATGACAGCCAAATATTTTCATCTGCAGTTAAAGATGTGGAGACTGAGACCTGAAGGATGGGCATTAAAATTCACAGTCACAATAAAATAGCCCACATAGGTTGGGCGTGGTGGCTCACACCTGTAATCCTAGCACTTTGGGGGGCCGAGCCACGTCGATCACCTGAGGTCAAGAGTTCGAAACCAGCCTGGCGAACATGGTGAAACCCCATCTCTACTAAAAGAATACAAAAATTAGCTGGGTGTGGTGGCGGGCTCCTGTAATCCCCAGCTGAGGCAGGAGAATCGCTTGAACCCAGGAGGCAGAGGTTACAGTGAGCCGAAATTGCACCACTGCCCTCCACCCTGGGTGACGGAGATTCTGTCTCAAAAAATAAAATTAAAATTAAAAAAAAATAGCCCACATATTAGATTCTTGGAGATCTGCCATGTTAATGAGAATTGTATCCACTGCAAAGCACGTCAAAGAAAGACTGCGTCTGACAGCATTTGCTCACATATCTGTCACCAAGACCTTATCCTTTGCTGTGATATCAGAGCAGCAAGAGTTAAAAATACCGCTTTCTCTCTTCATCCTAAAAAAATTTCCCACCATCCTTTTCACTTGCTCACTTCTTTTCTGAAAAATGAATGGGATCTGTTGGTTGTCAGGACTCTCTCCATTGAAGAAATATATTTCCCCAACTGGGCCAGGTGCAGTGGCTCACAACTGTAATCCCAGCACTTTCAGAGGCAAAGGCAGGAGGATTGCTTGGAGCCAAGAGTAGTTCAGGACCAGTCTGGGCAACATAGTGAGACCCTCATTTCAATGGGAAAAAATATATATATATATTTCCCCAACTAGCTAGAGTTTTTCCACTAGTACATTAGCTGAATTAAGTAAGCTAACAGAGCTAGTCTGGCTAAAGAAGAATGTCAATCTGAATTAGTGGAAAATCTGAGTTTTAAATCTCTATTAGGAAAAGTAGTAACTTTGCAAATGCTTGCAGTGAGGCTGAATTCATAGCTTTCATAAAACTAATGCATTAAAGTCATTTAAAGAATATGTTCTCTTATGAGGCAGGTTAAACGTGGCTCTGGCAATATTATTTGTACTGTAAATCTTCCTTAAAATAGTCAGAGGAGCCAGAGTGCGGCCCAAGTAAATAACTGCAATCTAAATTAATAAGAAGCCTTTACTGTAGCTATTCATTCTATGTTCAGGTATGTTCCCAATTCTAATTTGTCTTTAGTCAAGCAGGGATCAATACAATTTTTTTTCTTAGAAATCCAAATATAACTTAATGATAGCCATGGTTATTTAAGGAACACTATTTGTTTCTTACATATTTTGTTTTTCACAAATGTGATCATTTTCATGTTCAACTAACTTTACTAGTTTTGTTATCAGTGTGAGACGTGAAATTTATAACTAGTTTACAAAAAACTCCAACCTAGAGAAAAGCTGTTGCAATTGACAAACCCTATCCCAAAATTGATGTTTTCTACACCATTGTCTTTCCTCCTAGCTTCATGGTTATAAAATCTGTCTCTGGTCAGGCACAGTGGCTCACACCTGTAATCCCAGCACCTTGGGGAGCCAAGGCGGGCAGATCGCTTGAGGTCAGGGGTTGGAGATCAGCTTGACCAATATTATAAAACTCCGTTTCTACTAAAAATACAAAAAATAGCCGGGCATGGTGGCATGCACTTGTAATCCCAGATACTTGGGAGGCTGAGGCAAGAGAATCGCTTGAACCCAGAAGGTGGAGGTTGCAGTGAGCCGAGACTGCGCCACTGCACTCCAGCCTGGGCAACAGCGAGACTCTAAATAAATAAATAGTCCCTAAAACATCAAAATTTAAAACAAGAACATGATTGCTTAACAGGACCAGGAGAGAGCAAATAAAATGTGTCACCAGGTGAGGTAAGGTGGCACACACTTGTAGTCCCAGCCACTGAAGAGACCAAGAGGGAGCAGGACCAAGGGGGAACCAGGAGTTCTGGGCTGTAGGATACTATGCCTATCACATATTTGCACTAAGTTCAACGTCAATAGAGTGACTTCCTGGGAGCAAGGGACCACCAAGTTGCCTAAGGAGAGGCAAACTGGCCCAGATTAGAAGCAGAACAGGTCAGAACTCCCGTGCTGATCAGTAGTGGGATTGTGCCTGTGAATAGCCACTGCACTCCAGCCTGGACAGCACAGCAAGACCCTTTCTCTTAAAAAAAAAAAAAAAAAAAAAAAAAAAAAAAAAAACTACAGTGTGTCAAATATCTGTTTGAGAGCAACTGCCATAAGTGACATTTAAGATGCATTAACAGCCACCAGCATCATTTCCTGGGATAATACAAGGAAACATCCGGTGTAAGTTTTTCACTGAATTCTTCCCCCAACACAGATAAGTGTAAAAGTGCATTTCTTCATTTTAGTGACTACCCAATAGACATCCGGAGTGCAGAATGGGATAGAAAACTTGAAGGAGGCTTCTCACACCCCAGATTTGTAAGGAACAAATGCTCTGGAAAGCACAAGTTATTCTTTCCTGTGTTCTGTTCCATAATTAGGACCGTATGATTATGTTCATACAAATAGAATCTTGAAGGATCAGATAGGTATTTATCCTAAGACTCTACATATTATTATTAATCACTATTATTATTACTTTATTAAGTAATTGGAATTGGCCACTAATACCTTTCAGGTGAGAACAACCTTCAAAAAAATGATGAAAATAAAGACTTCTTTGTGTGTTATTTTGGTTTTGTTTCCTTGTTTTGGAGCTGGGGAAGGCCCAGGTTGAAAGGGAAGAGCAATCACATAATTGTCTCCAGAGCTGTGGAGTTCCTTAAGTGTGTTTTTTGATCTCTTTCAGATTTCATTTTGAGTTCAGAACAGGGAGATTCCATCCAAAGAAGAGACATTTTGAGACCAGGAGCAGTTCAAAAAGGATGACTTCAAATGTTTTAAGCAATCAATTGTCTTAAGATAGCCATCAGTTGCTAGCTAGAAGATGGGCTGAATTCAACTTAATTTTTTTTTTTTTTTTTTTAGTCTGAGTCTTGCTCTGTCGCCCAGGCTGGAGTGCAGTGGTGCTATCTCAGCTCACTGCAACCTCCACCCCCCTGCTTTAAGCGATTCTCTTGCCTAAGCTTCCCAAGTAGCTGGGATCACAGGCGTGCGCCACCACACCCAGCTAATTTTTGTATTTTTAGTAGAGACTGGGTTTCACCATGTTGGCCAGATGGTCTCGATCTCCTGAACTCATGATCCACCCACCTCAGCCTCCCAGAGTGCTGGGATTACAGGTGTAAGCCACTGTGCCCAGCTGAATTCAACTTAATTTTTAAAAAGCCCAGTTTCTACACTTGGCATACAACCTCCAGGCAGCATCCAGGTCTCAGCTCAGTACTTGCTCTCTGAGGGGGACCCTCTCAGCATGTCCCTGCTCTCTCTGGATACTTGTTCCATGTTAAATAAACACCCCTCTCCATGCAGCCTCTCTGTGAACGCCTCATTTTCTGGTCTGCTTTTCTTTTGAACCTGGCGGGCGGATGATGACGCTGAGTGTGGATGGCTAGGGAGCATGGGTACCATGGCCTAGGGAGTGTGCCTCGACTGGACATTCCCTACCTCCCTATACCCTTGCCCAGCCATTGCTCCTCCTTCCTGAGATAAAAATCCGTCGATGCCATCCAGCACTCCCACTCTTTCGATTCCTGGTCCTTGTCATCTCCTGACCTCCCCTTAAGCCTGCCTCCTCCTGGCTCCATCCCTTCCCCCTTTCTCAGGGTCTGTGCTCTGGAGTCTGTCCTCATCCTCTTCATCAAGGATGTGGCCACACAGCATCTGCTGTTCCTAAATCTTCAACCTCTGTACCTTTTTTACTTTTCTCCCTCAGCGTATCAGCATATTTATTTCTCTACAGTCCTTAAGAGCCACCCTGCGACTTCTCTCTTCCCTTCTCACAGAGAATGCCTGGAGTTCACTCATGGCCTGCACGGCCTCACGCCTCTCTCCTCCCCACCGTTGCAGCCAGCCTTGCTCTGGGCCCCGCACTCTGCCGACAGACTCTGGCCTGGATGACTCAAGAACAAACTAGATGGTCATTTTTCCGTCCTCTCCTCTGTCAGCATTTGTAAAGTGTTGCCCATGTTGAAACTCCATCCTCGAAATCCCCTCCTTCCTAGCCCCCTGCAGTATGTTTTTCTTCTGAGTTCTTCCAGCCTTTTTAGAAATTTCTCAGTACCCACTATGGGATTGTCTCCTTTTACCTTGTATCAGTATCTTTGTTCTCTTGTCACTCAGCCACCCATAGTAGTGATGAGATCTACATGCCCAAAGGTGACTACCCAGTGTGACATTTTCACCCGTAATTCTTTCCTGAGCTCCCAAGCCGCAGACTCAGCTGCCCACAGGACATCTCCACATGCATGGAAGTCAGCATGTCTCAAACTTCATTCCGTGACCCCAGCCCTCATCCCTACAGAATGCCCTACCCGTGTTTCACTAGGCTCAATGCATCTTGCTTAAACTCACCCTGTATCTCATCCCTGTACCTGTCTGATGGATCTCAACCCCATTTCACTGCCTTGGTACAGGATTTTCAAGCTTTTCGCTTTCATCTTCCCCAGACTGATGTCCCCAACTCCAACCTTGCCTTCCTGCAATCCACTGGCAATGATCCAGTCCAAACAACCCTGTCTCTGTTAGAAGATGTCGCAGGGCTGCCTGCTGCCTTTGTGAATTGGGAAATTGACATGCTTTCCTCCCAGCCTATTCTCCTGCCTCATTCCCTGCAAGCAGGCCTCATCCTGCCCTCCTTCTACCCATGCGCAAAGCTACCTCAGTGCCTGAGTCCTCCATGCTCTCTGGTTTCTGTCCCTTTGCAGTTTTCATGCCTGTGCTGGAAGTTTCCCTTCTCCGCATCTCTACCCAGAGACCTCCTACCTCACATGTCCTTCAAGACTTGGCTCGGTCTGTTCCGTGAAGCCCACCCTGCCCAGTCCCCTGCTCTGGCCCTTCTCCACCCCTCCTGCCCTCTCCCTGAGACATTGTCTGTTTTTTAAGACAGAGTCTCACTCTGTCACCCAGGCTCTCCTGCCTCATCCTCCTGCGTAGCTGGGATTACAGGCATGCACCACCATACCTGACTAATTTTTTTATTTTTCTTTTTAAGTAGAAATGGGGTTTCAACATGTTGGCCAGGCTGGTCTCAAACTCTTGGCCTCAGGTAATCCTCCCTCCTCGGCCTCCCAAAGTGCTGGGGTAACAGGCATGTGCCACCACACTCAGCCTCCCTGGGACATTTAACACAGCACTGTTGACACTGGCCTGTAGTGTTGGTTTATCTGTCTCCCCAACTCAGGCTATGTGTGTTTCAGAAGCAAAAATGATGTATTTCTCTGTATCCCCAGCACCTGGCACAGTGGCTGGCATACAGAAGTCATTCAGGAAGCTGTATACTACTAGTGTAGTAAGAACAGTTGATACTTGAAGGTTCACAAAATGTTTCCACAAACACCATTTCATTTGATCCCTAAAGCAATCCAGACAGGTAAGTAGGGCTGGTGGTGTTATCCTCACATCAAATATGGATATTTAGGCTTGGAAAGTGTAGATGAACTGGCCGAGGTGACAACTAGGAAGTGACAGAGGTGGAGTCTCTGGAATCCGCACCTTCTGGCTGTGAGCACGACACGTAAGCTAGTCTCTGGGGTGGCAAGAGCATCCCTTCCCTGCCGCCTGCCAGGGAAAATAAACCTAGTTTCCATCTCTGTGATTCGTGCGTTTTTGCTGCATATATGACCAGAACCAATTTGCTGGAAATCTGTTCTCATCCTTGCTTTGCTGGCGTAAAACACGTCTAACTAGTGAGCTGAGGAGTGGGGACTGCAGGTACCTTTCTCCTATCTCTTCAATGGTGCAGAATTAATGCAATCTTTTTTTTTTTTTTTCCCAGACAGAATTTCACTCTTGTTGCCCAGGCTGGAGTGCAGTGGTGCAATCTCGGCTCACTGCAACCTCAGCCTCCTAGGTCCCAGCGATTCTCCTGCCTCAGCCTATTGAGTAGCTGAGATTACAGGCGTGCGCCACCACACCTGGCTAATTTTGTACTTTTAGTAGAGACAGGCTTTCACCATGTTGGCCAGGCTGGTCTTGAACTCCTGATCCATCCACCTCAGCCTCCCATGGTGCTAGGATTACAGGTGTGAGCCACCGCACCCGGCCAATCAAATTCTTCTTAAACATAAAGATTAATAATCCTCAGCAAAAGCGATTTGCCAGGAATTTTTCAAAGTCAAAAATTCTGTACAGAGAATGGGAAAATAAGTCCTAAACTTTCAGGAGGAAGAAGAGTATCCAATTTTGAAGATCCTATTTGTGAGGCTGGTTTGAAAAAGACTTGTCTGTTACAGGTGAATGAGTCACAATATGACCCAGAGAAACCAGCAAGGAAAGGCATATAAGGGTGTAACAAGTGAATTCCAAAGCACCGGCTAAGGGTGAGGCACACCAGAAAAGCCACAAACAGTGTGGCTGTTTGTCACAAGATCAATACAATCTCTGTAAGCCAAGCGTTCTCCATCCACAAAACAGTTGCTGACTCCAGATAAAATGTTTTTAGCTTTTTCTGCCTGTGACTGCTGGTATTTTGCATTTCACTTTTGCGATAGATCAAAATAAATATTACCTGAGGGGTTTCTTTAGAAGAGACCACAACTCCTTCAGGTCACCTGCAGCCAGGATGCAGCGCCTGATGAGAAGGGGTGTGGGTCACCGGCCCACAAAACAGTTCCCAGCGAGGCTGGCCCGTCATTCATGCACCAGGGATTAGTGCAGCTTTGCTCTTTTCCAGGCACCATTCCAGGTGCCAGAGTTTCTACAACAAACAAGACAGGCACGGCTGTGGCTCTCAAGAAGCTCGTATTCCACCATCAGGAAGAAAACAAATAAATGAAGGAGAGAATGGGCCAGGTGCAGTGGTTCATGCCTGTAATCCCAGTGCTTTGGGAGGCTGAATCATGTGGATCACGAGGTCAGAAGATCGAGACCATCCTGGCCAACATGGTGAAACCCATCTTTACTAAAATACAAAAAAAAAAAAAAAAAAAAAAAAAAGGCTAGGCATAGTGGTGTGTGCCTATAGTCCCAGCTACTAAGGAGGCTGAGGCAAGGGAATCACTGGAACCCAGGAAGTGGAGGTTGCAGTGAGCCGAGATTGCACCACTGCACTCCAGCCTGGTGACAGAGCGAGACTCTGTCTAAAAGAAAAAAAAATTAGCTGGGCACGGTAGCAAACACCTGTAGTCCTAGCCACTCAGAAGGCTGAAGCGGGAGGATCACTTGAGCCCAGGAATGAGGCTGCAGTGAGCTAAGATGGCACCACTGCATGCCAGCCTAGGCAATGGAGTGAGACCGGGTCTCAAAACAAAAATAAAAGGAGGGAATGTAAACTCATGGGAAATTCTGCGAAGAACCGAAATAGGATGTTGCGATGGAAAGGGTCAGAAGTAGGGGTGGGGTCTCATTTAGAATGGAACGGGAAGGAAAGCCTTACTGAGGAGGTAACTCCTGAACCCAGGAAGGCCAGTAAAACAAAGCTGGTCTAACAAAATGCCCATCTTGATTTTGAAGAACTAGTCGACGATGGTGGAAAATGTCGTAAGTTTCAGAAATGGCTGGCGCTCAGGGCCACAGATTGGAGCAGTGCCATTTGCTGCTGTTTTTATGACCACACAACAACTAAATACTTCTCTACAGTCTGCAAAGCACTTTAAATATTTGAAGTGGAAGTGAATTCAGAGACAGCAAACTTAATCTCTTTGTTGTTTGTTTGTTTGAGACAAAGTCTCACTCTTGTTGCCCAGGCTGGTATGCAATGGCGTGATCTCGGCTCACCACAACCTCTGCCTCCCGGGTTCAAGTGGTTCTCCTGCCTCAGCCTCCCGAGTAGCTGGGATTACAAGTGCCTGCCACCAGACCCAGCTAATTTTGCATTTTTAGTAGAGATGGGGGTTTCTCCATGTTGGTCAGGCTGGTCTCGAACTCCCGACCTCAGGTGATCTGCCCGCCTCGGCCTGCCAAAGTGCTGGGATTACAGATATGAGCCAGTGGGCCTGGCCTTTAATCTCTTTGTTTGCCTCATGAAGAAATGGTTATGGCCCTGGTTGGCTTTGTATTCATGTGCTCATTCCATAGGCATTCTCTGAGCTCTTGCCTTGTACGCAGTGGTGGGCAGGGAACCACAGGGGATACAGAAATAAACAAATTCCAAAGGCCTTCAAGGAGATCACAGTCTAGCAGGGAACACATTATCTAAGCCACAGAGGAGGAAAAAAGTGCTGAAAGTAGTCATCCCACAACTAGCAGGGGGCATGCCAGAGCTAGAACCCTGGACTCCAGACTTCTCATCCGGGACTTTTTCTGTTGCTTGCTTGCTTGCTTCTCTTTCTTTCTTTCCTTCCTTCCCTCTTTCTTTTCCCTTCCTTCCTTCCTTCCTTCCTTCCTTCCTTCCTTCCTTCTTTCTTTCTTTGTTCTTTCTTCTTTCTCTTTCTTTCTTTCCTTCTTTCATCTCTCAGCTTTGTATTTTCTGTTACTTCCACGTAGAAAATCTCCCTGTGTCCCCAGGCCATCCTCACCAGTCCATTTGGCTAATACGTAACCTTCAGGTCTCAAATTAGACGGCTGCCTCTGAAGCCTTGCATGAACCTCCTCTTCCTGAATTTCCTTCTGCTGTGCCCTGACTATGTATGGTGCCATCAACATCAGCCCATCAGACCTCTCACCACATGGACCTATGAACTGTCCTTCAGGGTTACACTGCAACCTCAGGACCTGCCACAATGCCCGCCACACAATAGGGGCTCTATAAAGTTCTGTTAACCAAGCAGGCAGATAGACAACTGTACTGACCACGCTGCCGCCACTCTCACCACGATGCAATCTTTTCTTTTCTTCTCTTCTCTTCTCTTTTCTCCCTTCCCTTCCCTTTTCTTCTCTTCTTTCTCACCTCTTTGCCTCCTTTTCCCACCTCCTGGCACCTCCTCAGGCTCCAGTATACCTGCCTGCCTCACCAGGGCTCCACCCAGACCTGCCTCCCTGGAAGTAACAGAGACTATTCACACTGCACTCATCCACCTCCTAGTCTGAGGCATCCTGGCTGAGAAGCAACAGGACACCTGAGAAATGCCCCCCAACTGGATCCCTTTGCAAGGGACTGGGACTTTGTCTCTCTTACCCTAAGCACAGATCAGCAGCCCCAGTGAGCTCCATGCTCTGCCTCGACCCTGGAAACCTAAACCATCTTACTGTCTATAGTAACATGACTTTGTGCTGTTCTCTGTCTTCATTAGTATGACTCTATAACCCTGGCTCCTTAGTGCTTTCCCAAGTCCTCTCAGTACCCACTCACAGATGAGACAGGGCGGGAATATCTGGTTGTGTTAGGGAAAGAGAAGACGGGTGACTTTTTCCCTTTCATTTTCCAAATGCTTTGCAAAGTAATTATGCTAGTTCTATATCCAAAATGTTTACATTTTAAAAAATGAGTCTTTGGCTGGGCAAGGTGGCTCACGCCTATAATCCCAGTACTTTGGGAGGCCAAGGTGGATGAATCACCTGAGGTCAGGAGTTCAAGACCAGCCTGACCAACATGGAGAAACCCCATCTCTAGTAAAAATATAAAATTAGCTGGGTATGGTGGTGCCTACCTGTAATCCCAGCTACTTAGGAGGCTGAGGCAGGAGAATCGCTTGAAACCGGGAGGAAGAGGTTGCAGTGAGCTGAGATCACACCATTGCACTCCAGCCCAGGCAACAAGAGCAAAACTTCATCTCAAAAATTAATAAATAAATAAATAAATAAAAATGAATCTTTGACATCAGCTTGGAGAACACATGTTCATCTTCTGAATGCCAGTTATACTGATAGTACAGTTCAGCTCAGCATGTAATTACCCTCTTCCTAAGTCCTGAGTATCTTTGTTGGGTCTTTCAAGCCTGGACTGTCACATGGAGACAATTCACTGCTTTTCCCTGCATCTCTCTACTAAGATCATCCCAGGGTCTGCCTGGCAGGTTGTGGCTGCTCATAACTAAGTGTTTGGCTCCTTTGCTCAAGCCTCAGGTTTTGAGACAACACTGGCCTTCCACTTGGGGACTGAGGAAAAGGCTCTCCTCCTTCTCGGCCCTGCCCGAACTCCAGTTCCACTCTCTTCCCTGAACTTGAGGACTAGCAAGTATCTCAGTTTCTGAATTCAGCTCTCTGGTGGAATAGGATGGGAGACAAATTTGTTGTCACTCTCCCAGTCGAGAGGCAGAGTTTTTCTCCTCCCCTTGATTCTTGTCTGGCCCTGTGACTGTTTTAATGAATAGAAGGTGAGAAATGATGCCGGGCCAGTTCCAGGGATAAGCCTTAAGAAGGCCTGGGAGATTTTGCACATTGGAGAGCCCTGAGCCACCATCTAAGAAGTCAGCTACGGATAGACCATGTGGAACAGCCATATGGGGAGAGAGAGGCCTGGTTATCCCAGCATCACAGCTGAGCCCAGCCTGCCAGCCGTCACTGCCAAGGCACCAGGCACGAGGAAGCCATCTTTGGTGTTGCAGCTGGTGGAATCCCAGGATGACTGCAGCATAGCCAATGCCATGTAGAGCAGAAGAGTCACCCAGCTGAGCCCACTGAACCCTCGGCATGATAAGAGATAATAAAATGTTGTTGTTTTAAGCCTATCAAAAGCTGGCTCCCAACTATCACCAACACAACCTATTGGTGAGACAAAGCTGAGCTCATTGTTTATTGCAGTAAGGGAGAATGTCACATGGAAACGCTTTGGCAGTGTTTCCAATGTGGAAAGGAAGGTCAGAATGCACTGATAATTGGGAGCTTGGTTTAAGGCAGTCTTTCATTATGGAGACTTGATCAAGACTGGGCAAGAATCACCATGCAACAGTCCAAAATTGGTGGAAACAGCAAAGTAAGGATTTCGAGATGAAGAATTCACAGAATCTTAGGGCATAAACTGTGTGTGGATGTTTTCCATTGAATGGTTGTTGGAAAGTTTCTTTAATTAACAATCAAACCACTTACCTGGGCAGGAGACACCTGGAAAAATAGAGTCATACTAATGAAGACAGAGAAACAGCACAAAGTCATGTTACTGTAGACAGTAAGACATGGTTTAGGTTTCCAGGGTCCAGGCAGAGCATGGAGCTCGCTGGTTTTGGTTCTCAAGACACTGACTTCTGCAGTGCTTTGTCACACAGCAATCAGCAATCTAGACATTCCACTTTTCACTTCTCAATATTTCTGTATTTCTCAATCCATTCATTCATTAAATACTTGCTGTATACCTATTAGGTGCCAGGCACCGTGCTAGGCTGGTGATACAAAAGAGAATAAGATAGACCAGATCCTTGCTTTCTTGGTGCTTAAATTGTCATCAGGAGGAGATAAACAATAAACCATTAAATCAAAAAATTAACAAGATAATTTCTATACTGATGAAGAGTTCTGAGGAAAATAAAATAGAGCAATGGAATAGAGTTTTGGGGGCAGTGGAGGGTGGCGACAAGAAGATAGAGCTGTATTAGAAACAACAGTCAATGCTGCTCATGGTGGTTCATGCCTGTAGTCTCAGCTACTAGGGAGGCTGAGGCAGGAGGATGGCTTGGGCTCAGGAGTTTGAGGCTGCAGTGAGCTATGCTTGTGCCACTGCATTCCAGCCTGGGTAATAGAGGGAGATAAAATGGAACGGGAGGGGAGGGGAGGAGAGGGGAGGGGGAAGGGGAAGAGGAAAGGGAAAGGGAAGGAGAAGGGAAAGGAGAAGGAGGAGAGAAGGAAGGAAGGAAGGAAGGAAGGAAGGAAGGAAGGAAGTCGGTCGGTCAAAATAGCCCTCTTGAGCAGACAACATCTGAGTTGGATGATATGCGAAAGGTGGAAAAAGCCAACCAGGTAAAAATCTAGGGTGAGAATATTACGGACAGAGGGCACAGCACAGCCACAGTCCCTGAGGCAGGCAGGAGCTCCTTCCCTAGAGGGCCAGGAAGGCCATGTGCCTGAAACATGGCGGCCAAAGAGAATGTGTTCCAAGTTATGCCCAGAAAGGCTGGCAAAGGTCAGTTCGCAGAGGACCTTGAAGGCCATCACAAGGAATTTGGACTTGAGTCTGAGTGCAGTGGGAAGCCGCTGGAGCAGCGCTGCCTAAAAGAAATAAGATGTGCCTGGGTGGCGGAGGTTGCAGTGAGCCAAGATTGCGCCTGTGTGCTCCAGCCTGGACAACAGAGCAAGACTCCATCTCAAAAAAAAAAAAAAAAGAAAGAAAGAAAGAAAAAGAAATAAGATGTGAGCTATGTAGGCAATTTTAAATTGTCTAGTAGACAAACTTTTTTAAAAAAAGAAAATAAGGTAATTTAATTTTAATTATATATTATATATCACCCAATATATCAAGATAGTACGATTTTGACATGTAACCCATATACAACATTATCAATAGGATATTTCACATTCTTTTTTTTTGTTTTTTTTTTTTTTTTGGTAATAAGTCTTTGACATAGGTTTGGATGGTATATTTACAGCACATCTCAATTCACAAAGCTGCCCTGGCCACATTTCAGGTGCTCAACAGATACCTGTGGTCAGTGGCTACCATACTGGCCAGCTCCCCACTGGAGGGTTTAAGGATCATTATCCTCCCAAGTAGGTAAAAGCTATTTTTCATTTCTTCTTTTACTTCCTACCTATCTGCCATTATCATTCATCAAGAACCTATAGAATTCCATATAAGTACCTTCCCATCTATCTCATCCTCTTTATCCCAGCTCAAGTGTCGTCAGTATTTTGTACATCATTTATTACTACATCATCTGAATTGAGCTTTTTGCCTTTTGTCTACCTCCTCCAGTCTCTCTCCACCAGGTTACTGGGGTGTTCTGCAAAAGCAGAGATGTTTCCCCTTCAAAATCTTCTGTGGCTCCCACTACCTGCTGAAGTTCAGACACTGAGGCCCTAAAGACCTCATAAAACAGAGTCTTGCTCTGTTGCCCAGGCTGGAGTGCAGTGGTGTGATCTTGGCTCACTGCAACCTCCACCTCCTGGGTTCAAGCAATTTTCCCCACTCAGCCTCTCCAGTAGCTGGGATTACAGGCGTACGCCACCACGCCTGGCTAATTTTTGTATTTTTTAGTAAACACGGGTTTTCACCATGTTGGTCAGGGTGGTCTTGAACTCCTGACCTCGTGATCCACCCGCCTCAGCCTCCCAAAGTACTGGGATTACAGGTGTGAGCCACTGCGCCAAGCCTCCACCCTCCTTTTAACCTTCTTTCCCACTGCCCCCTATATGTGACACAGTTAAAACCCAGGTCTCAGCTTGGTCCAATTCATCACACTTATCCCAATGACTTATGAAATTATGTTATTTTATTTCCCAAAATATTCTTAAATACCATGGAACAATTGTAGCCAAACATTGAAAGCTTTTAGGATCTGTTTCTTACTATTTCTGTTAATAGTAATTTTCCTCTCTAGAAAAAAGTGTTTTATATTTTGTCTTATTTGATAATTTTTATTTTGTAATTTTTTTTAATCTCAAGAGCAATTCCAGTGATCCACAACATTTGGATATGAGATGCCTACTTGTTGTTTAATTTCTCAGTAGTTGTCATTCCACAAGAAAACTCCTAACAAAAGTGAGGCAAAAAATATCAGTAATCAGCCATCATACAGGGTGCATGTGTGTGTATGAAAATTGAAGCTAGGTCAGGTGCAGTGGCTCACACCTGTAATCCCAGCACTTTGGGAGGCTGAGACACGTGAATTGCTTGTGGTCAGGAGCGAAACCCTGTCTGGCAAACATGGTGAAACTCTGTCTCTACTAAAAATACAAAAACTAGCCAGGCCTAGTAGTGGGCACCTGTCATCCCAGCTATTTGGGAGGCTGAGGCAGGAGAATCACTGGAACCCAGGAGGTGGAGGTTGTAAGGAACTGAGATCTCGCCATTGCACTCCAGCCTGGGCAACAAGAGTGAGACTTCGTCTCAACAAAAAAAGAAAGAAAAAGAAAGAAAGAAATTGAAGCTAAAGCATACTTAATTGTGTTTGAGCAACATTTGACATCACTTCAAATTATAAGAAACACTACGAGACATTGAAAGTGTAGGCTGGGAATCTTTAAAATCCTCTTCGGTTTTAGTTACGACCTTATAAAAGCATCTTGGCCGCCATCTTTGAAGTACGGTTGAAAGGTTGGTGTTTTTCTTTTTCCCCTTCCTTAGTTGAAAAATTTAAGTAACTGAAGATGTAATTATGTAGACTCTACTTCAAAAGAGCCATCAATAAACAATGCATGGGATGTCCACATGCCAGTGATGTTACAAGCTGCTCTTGACTGTAGATGTGAGATTTAACTCCTGAATTAGACTGGGCGTAAATTGAGTCATAGATTACTATTGAAGGAAGTTCACATTTGCATCTCTAAAAATTAATGTTTAAAGACAAGTGTCTCATAAGCTTGTTCCAGCTGGAGTTCCTATTCCCTACGTTTGTCTAACAACTTGATTTTAGTTTCGCTTGGGTGTCTACTTTAGTCCTTTCCATATATTTGATATAAATGAAGATCCAATTGCAAACACTTTTTGCTTGACTAATAGGCACATAAAGGCAGTTGTTCTCCTTGCCCCACTACGTAGTTTGGGGCTTTGCTGAGAAAACTCAAACAAAGCTCAATAAAGCTTAGGGCTACCCAGGGAGCCTAGAGTTCTGTTCTCCATCTTTTTTCTACCTCCTCCCAACACTAAACTCTTACTGAGCACCTACTGTGTGCTGTGACTGTGGAGAGACGAATGAGACACTGGGCCGTCACAGGTGTCTCCGGAATTTGGGTATAAATCATTAAAATAAAATAGGGGCCTTCTGAGGTGATTCAAGCAAAGTGCTTCTTCTTTAAAAGACTGAGGATTCCAGGTGGCCTGTAGGCAGTGCAGTCGGAGAACTGGAGGACAGGTTAGACAAGGCTCCAGGGCTGGGTGTGATTGAAAGAGGGTGGGCAGAGCCATGCCAGGTCTGACTGGTTTCATGTGCTAATGAGTCACAGCCACCAATCAATCTTTATCCAAGAAAAGCTGCCTCATTAAATCCCCTGGAGGGGACCAGGTGGAGCCAGAAGAACCTGACCTGGAGATGGGCCCTGCTCCAATCCACCGTGACCTTGGCAATGTCACTTGCCCTCATTTAAAAATGGGAGCGTGGGATCATATGGTTCCTCCAGCTTGAGACCAGAGTCCTCTGAACAGCTGTCCTTGGACACCTGCCCCTTGAATGGGGATCAGGCTGTGCCCACAAGGTGAACTATGGAACCATTTATGCCAGCCATTGCAGTTAGAACATGACGGTTATGATTCATGAGTCACAGGTATACATATTCTGTCCCAAGACACAGAACGTCTTTAAGCCTCTACCATTTGTCCACCCTTGTCCCCAGTCTCTGCCCAGTCCTTCGTCCTACCTCCTTTGTCTCCTCCCTGACTGGTTCATGTTTTAATCATTCATTCATTCAATGAATACCTTTAGCACAACTGTATACTAGGCACTATATTGGGTACCAAGCCCTATTCCCAACCCCACTCTGGGGTGCAGTTTCTAAGTGGAAAGGGAGAAAGAAAAGGCAGGCAGGGGTCCTAGAGACTGTGCCATCCCATGCTGTCAGGCCTGTCCAGGCATCCGATGTTCAGCTACTACCATAAAGACAAGATCTCCAGGCCAGGTGTGATGGCTCATGCCTGTAATCCCAGGACTTTAAGAGGTCGAGGCAGGCAGATCACTTGAGTCCAGGAGTCCTAGACCAACCTGGGCAACAAGGGGAAACCCCATCTCTAAAGAAATACAAAAAAATTAGCTGAATATGGTGGCATGCACCTGTAGTCCTAGCTACTTGGGAGGCTGAGGTGGGCAGATTGCTTGAACTCAGGCTGCAGTGAGCCAAGATTGTGCCACTGCACTCCAACCTGGGTGATAGAGTGAGGTTGTTTTTGTTTGTTTGTTTTTGTTCTGTCAACAAATAAACAAACATCAACAACAACAACAAAAAACCCAGCTCTCCAGCTCTGGGGATAGGAAGGCCTTATTGGATCTCACGGCAGCAGCCACCTGCTTTCTGGATTTTCTCCAGATTTCCTCGAGTGAGGGGAGTTTCTATGCAGGAGTGTCCCATTATATCTCAAGCTCAGCCTTTTGAAATTAAACTTGTGATTCCCCATTTCCATATCTCCCCCCACCCTGGAAGCTCACAGGAGTGACCTTCCTTCTCTGTTCAGATAATGCATCTTCAGTCACTCTGGCCACCATATACTCAAGTACATTTGGGTGAGTGGGGAGGAAGCAAATGACCCCTGGAGTGGAAGGGCCAGGATGGTTGGGACACGTGGAGGTGGCACTGGCTGACCCACTGAGGACTGAAGCCACAGCAGAAAGCTGCATGGGGTCGGGGAGGGAGAAGGCTTGGGATGTGCCAGAGGGAGGCCCCTGGCAGACCCATACAGTAGCTGAGTAAAGTGGGCTTCAGCGTTCAGGTTACCTGACAGCAACGGATAACCTGACAGCAACAGATAACATGTTCTCCATACTTCCAAGCACCTTCTGCCCTTCGCTATGGCTCTCTGTACTTGCTATGAACTGGGAGAGGCAGTTATGAAATCTAATCCATGCTCCAGGGAAGTAGGGCAAGCTCCCCAGGCCACCAACAGAGCAAGCCAGGCCCCGGCTTCTGCTGAGATGAGGCCCTCCCACCATCCCCAGCCTGTCCTGGAGAGTGACCCATCCCTCTGGGGTGCTTGCCTGTTTACCTTCAGTCCTTGGGGAGGTCACATCTTACCCACATTTTTCTTTGACCTGAAGAGTGTTCATGTGCATAATTAAGGGGGTGGGAAGGCAGGGAAAGGGAAAGTGGAACAGGGATCCCAGAGCTTCCCAAACTGTTACAAACTCTGAACAAAAGAAGGAGAAAGACATCTGTGAGCCAGGGTGGGGAGAAGTGTTCAAAGGTTAAAGGCAGAGACGAATTCAGGTGAGTGTGGAGAGACCAAGACTGATTTACAGTCTTTTCAAGGGAAAAGTTAGAATCTTTTCTGTCTTCAAAGCCAGGTCTCAGGGCTCAGCCTGAGAATCTCTTTCTCTTTCTGTCTTTCTCCGCAAACCACCCCCGCCAAACTCCTTTCTCTCTCCTTCGCCGTTTGCCAAGCTTCTCAGAACCTGGCATTTATTTCTGCCAAGCGGTAGGTCTTCCTCCCCACTCCAGGAATTTCACAAATAAATCACTGAGAACAGAGCCTGCCTCCCAACAAATAGCACGTGGGTTTCTGCTCAGCCTCTATGGCCTTCGACCAGCTTCTGGGAAAGAGCCCCTGCCTGGTTACAGGTGCAAACACAGCCCTGCCTTTCACAAACACTCAGTGGTGAGAAGCAGCAGGGAGAAGCCCCAAGCCCCCAGGTGAAGGAGCTGTGCCCAGGCGCACACGGTAAGGTCAGGCTGTGCCAGGGTCACAGCTCCCCCGGCTGAGCTGGGATCCAAGGCACAAAGCTTCTCCCCTAGGGGACTAGCCACTCAACTCAGCCACCTTGAGAAAGTTGTTGTAGCCTCCCTAGATTTCCCTTTCCCTGCTTTTAAATAGATCAGAGGTTTATGCTGCTTAATTCGCAAAGAAACTACATGGAAAAAACCCGATTTGTTTTGAAGCATTCTAGCTTCCTGAGAGGAATGCAGGTTCTAGCAGACTCCTTGCACAGGCATAGATACGTATGTATACACATGCATGATGCATTGACCTGTCCACACTCACACTGCACCCATTCACGGCTGGGCTGCAGCTCCCCAGGTATAGGGACATTGGTCACCGCTGTGTCCCCTGAGATGTGGTGCTTGGAGCGAAGTTAATACTAAATAAGCCAAGCGTGGTGGTTCATGCCTGTAATCCCAGCACTTTGGGAGGCTGAGGTGGGCGGATCACGAGGTCAGGAGATCAAGATCATCCTGGCTAACATGGTGAAACCCTGTCTCTACTAAAAATCCAAGAAAAATTAGCTAGGCATGGTGGTTTGCCCCTGTAGTCCCAGCTACTCGGGAGGCTTAGGCAGGAGAATCGCTTGAACCTGGGAGGTAGAAGTTGCAGTGAGCAGAGACGGCACCACTGCGCTCCAGCCTGGGCGACAGAGTGAGACTCCATCTCAAAAAAAAAAAAATGCTTTTTTTGTTTTGTGGCACATGCCTGCCACCAGTCCCAGCTATCTGGGAGGCTGAGGCGGGAAGATCGTTTGAGCCCAGGAATTCAAGGCTGCAGTGAGCTGGGATGGTTCCCCTGCGCCCCAGTCTGGGTGACAGCAAGACCCTGCCTCTAAGAATAGTGGGGAGGGCTAGGCGGTGAGTTGTGAGGCTGCAGGCTGGGTGAGGAGTGCTGAGTCTGCGGCCGTGAGTGCCCACTTTCAGTGATCCTATCCTTCCCTCCAGCATTCTTCTCAGACCCTTAAAATATGCAGCTTGAGTATCTTCTGTCCTAAATGCTTGGGACCAGAAGCGTTTCAGATTTCACATATTTTCAGACTTTGGAATATCTGCATTATTCTTACTGTTGATTATTTCTAACTCAAAAATCTGAAGTCCAAATGCTTCAATGATACTTGGAGAGTTATGTCGGTGCTCAAAATGTTTTTGATTTTGGAGCACTTCAGATTTGAAATTTTTGGATTGGGGATACTCAACCTGTAGTAGTTTTACTTTTCTCTCTGCTGATTGAGAAACTATTTATGCATAGAGGAGCTTACAGACCTCCCAGCAATGCAGAAACAACCCACTTCTGACATCTGTCTCCACACTGGGGTGCATGGGTTGGAAAGCATTACTTAGGTGACCGTATAATTTATTATCTAACTGGTTCACTTTAGAGAGTGGAATGGGTTATTACCAATGCTTGAATCCTGGTTAAAGAAAATAAAGACAATAACTAGGACTATTCTGGGCAAACCAGGATATATGATCACTCTAGGTAAAGATATTGGGTTGAGGCCGGGCACAGTTGGCTCACACCTGTAATGCCAGCACTTTGGGAGGCTGAGGCAGGAGGATTGCTTGAGCCCAGGTGTTCGAGACCAGCCTTGGCAGCATGGTAAAACCCCGTCTCCACACAAAAAATACAAAAATTAGCTGAGTGTGGTGGTGTGCACCTGTAGTCCCAGCTACTGGAGAAGCTGAAGCAGGAGAATTGCTTGACCCCAGGAGGTTGAGGCTGCAGTGAACCATGATCGTGCCACTGCATTCCAGCCTGGGCAACAGAGAAGACACTGCCTTAAAAAAAATAAATAAAATAAAATAAAAAATAAAAAGATTTGGAGTTTCCATTAAAAGGTTTTATAGATGTAAGTGGTGTCATCAGAGTTACATTATTGGAATTGAGCTACTCCCTCTTGCTCGAACTTCTTCATAGAACGGTGAGTGTAAGAGGACAGGAAAGTTTGCATGGTCTCTGAGGCCCTCCCCAGCTTCACCCTTCTGTGAATCTATGTTTGGTAAGCATTTGAAGGGTGAGAAGGGTTGAATAAAATGTAGCCTCAAGGAAGTTTTGGGGGCAGACTGCAATTCAACCTAAACCATGAAGATCCATACCAATATCCTGTGTTTTCAGCTGAAACCCTATAAAAGTGCCCAAGAAAAACACTCCCAAGGAACCTCTGCTCATCCACCCAACCAGGAAGGGAAAGGCGATGCCCATGAAAACATTCCATTGAAATTAAAGCCCTGCTGCCAATCAGCCTCTCCCACAAGTCCTAGCCCTGCCTTCTTCTCTTCCTCCTTCCTCCCTTCCTCCTCCTGACTCCCATAGCAAGCAGGTAGAATGTGATTGGGTCTGTAAAAGCATGTGAGCATTAAGTAGCTTAGTTAGTGCCATCATTTCAACTCCTATAGCAACTCCCTCCCTCTTAAATAAAAACCCTCATGACTCTCTATTGCCTTGAGAATTAAGCGCAAACTCTTCAACCTCTATTTCAAGATCTTCTGCTTTGTCACCATTTTATTCCTTATGTACTCCTTCTTACAACTTAATTGGAATTCTTGCTAAATAAACTTTACATATTCTCTCTAGGTGCTTATTCATGTTCTGTCTAATCCTGACTTATCAAAATTGTACCAATAAATTTCATCTCTTCCATGACGTTTGTCTTTTCTCCTCCCTGTCTTCTTTCCTTTCCAGTTACTCAAACACTTATCTTTCAAGATACTGTACTTCTAAATAAAGGTATGATTAATAGGTGCTGGTATTTGTCTCTGAATCGCCTTTCTAAGGAACTGAACACTGGTTCAGCCTTGGACAGTTATTGTCTTCTGTATGCCACACATTAGGCTCCTTCTGTCCAGCTGGAAATGCAAGGCAAATAGAACAGCCAAAACACTTTGGAAAGGAGCAAAGCTGAAGAACTCACACAACGTGATTTCAAGATTTATTTTAAAGCTGCAGTAATCAAGACAGTATGGTATTGGTGCAACAATAAGCAAATAAATCAATGGAATTTATAGAGAGTCTAGAAATAGATCCCACATACATAGTCAATTGATTATCAACAAAGATGTAAAGACAACTTAGTGGAGAAAAATATCATTTGTTCAACAAATTGTGCTGAAACAATTGGACAAATTTTTAAAACTTCTATTTATAACTCACATCATATTCAAGAAATAACCCAAAATAGATCTTGGGCCAAAATATAAAACCTAAAACTATAAAACTTCCAGGCTGGGCCCAGCAGCTCACACCTGTAATCCCAGCACTTTGGGAGGCTGAGGTGGGCAGATCACTTGAGATCAGGAGTTGGAGACCAGCCTGGCCAACATGACCAAACCCAGTCTCTACTAAAAATACAAAAAATTAGCTGGGCATGGTGGCATGTGCCTGTAGTCCCAGCTACTCGGGAGACTGAGACAGGAGAATTGCTTGAACCGGGGAGGCGGAGGAGGTTGCAATGAGCCAAGATTGCACCACTGCACTCCAGCCTGGGTGACAGGGTGAGACTTCGTCTCAAAACAAACAAACAAAAAACTATAAAACTTCCAGAAAAAATAGAAATATCTTCATGACCTAGAGTTAGGCAAAGATTCCTTAGACACAACACCAAAAGCACAGTACATTTTTAAAAGTTAGCAAATTAGATTTCATCAAAATTAAGAACTTCTGGACAAGCATGATGTCTCATGTCTATAGCATGTAATCCCAGCACTTTGGAAGGTTGAGGTGGAAGGACCACTTGAAGCCAGGAATTTGAGATCAGCCTGAACAATATAGCGAGACTCTGTTTCTATTGGAGAGGCATGGGGGAAGAATTTCTGCCAGGCAGAAATGGTGTGTGCCTTTAGTCTCAGCTACTCAGAGGATAAGGCTGGGAGGATCACTTGAGCCCAGGAGTTCTGGTCTGTAGGACACTATGACTAGAGGATATCTGCATTAACTTCAGCATCAATATAGTGAACTTTTGGTAGAGGGGTATCATGAGGTTGCTCTAGGAGAGGTGAATCTGCCCAGATCGAATATGGAGCAGATCAAAATTCCCGTGCTGATCAGTAGCAAGATTGTTCCTGTGAGCAGCCACTGTACTCCAGCCTGGGCAACATAGCAAGACCCCATCCCTTAAAAAAAATTAAGACGTTGTCTTCAAAAGACACTGCTTTGAGAATAAAAAATTTTGGAGAAAAAGAAAAAACGTTGGAGAAAGTATTTGCAAATCACAATCTGATAAGGGAATTGTATCCAGATTATATGAAGAACTTTCAAACTCAATAAAAAAAAAAAAGCAAACCAATTAAACAATGGACTAAAGATTTCAACAGACACTTCATTCCAAAATAATACAATGGCAAAGAAGCTAATGGAAAGATGAATACCATTGGTCATTTGGAAAATGCAAATCGAAATCACAATGAGATACGAACCCACCACACACACACACTAGACTGTCTCAAACTGAAAAGACTACCCGTGCCAAGCATTGGCAAGGATGTGAAGTAACCAGAACTGTCCCGCACTATTGCTTGAAATGTAAAATGGTATGAACAATTTCAAAAAATGATTTCTGAAGAAGTTAAACATATGCCTGACATATAATCCAGCCATTTCATTCACAGGTATTTACCCAAGAGAATTGAAAGCAGATGTCATTACAAAGACTTGTACATAAAATATTCAAGGCAGCTTTATTTGTAATAGTAAAAAGCTGGAAACTATACAAATATCTATCAATAAGCGAATGGATTAAAAAAAGTGTGATGTATTTATCTGATGGATTACTATTTAGGAATAAAATGAAATAAACTATTGATACATGCAACAGCATGGATGGATCTCAAAATGATTATGCGGAGTAAAAAAAAAAAAGCCGGAAAAAGAAGAGTATGTCCTCTATGATTCCATTCCTTTACGATTCTCCAAAATGCAAACTGATCTACAATGACATAAGGCAAATTAGTTGTTGCTTAGAGACTGGGGGAGGGGAAGATGGGGTCCCAGAGAGGCAGAAAGGATCCTAAAGGGATGTGAGGAAACTTTTGAAAGAAAGGATATATCTACTATTTTGATCGTGGTGATGGTTTTACAGGTGTACACATACACCAAACTTACCACTTGCACACTTTACATGCAGTTTATTGCATGCCATTCACACCTCGATAAAATTTAATGTTAAAAAATAAATGTAGTATGTAATTTAGGAGCTCAGAGTCGTAGCCTGTCTGCATGTTTGGTTGTTCTGTTTTAATACAATCTAGCCCAGCATTGTCCACAATCATCACTCAGCATCTGGCCGGACTAACTTACAAGGCACTGCTGTCCCTGTCCCTAGAAAGCGTCCACACCTGCTATTTGATCATGTGGGTGAGAGGAGAGGGTCAATATCTATCTAAGTCTGATTCCTGAGGCCTGTGTCAATTGCTTCTGAGCTGTAAGTGGCCCTTTGGGGTAGAACTGAAGCACTGGACCCCGGGACCTTACAGCTAGAGGGGCCCTAGGAGTCTTCTGGTCACACCCTCCATCCAGTGCAGCATGCAATCCACTACCTTGGAGTAACCACCGTCTAATCTCTGACAATGTCTCCTGGGAAACTCCCAGTGTTCACCAAAAGTCAAGAAACTAGCTGCATTCCAATGGGAAGAAACCAGGGCAGGACAAGAGGAAGTAAGAGAGCTGTCCCATCAGAATCTTTATCCCTCCACCAGGATCTTTATTCCTCCTTCCAATATGGTTCCTTAGGAATCTCACAGTGGGAGGAAATCAATATCTTTCTATAGACCAGTGCGTTTCCTTTGACCTGTGATGAAGGAGGGTTGGGGAGAAGGGGAAATGAAAGGATTTGATAAACGAGATGCGTTTGCCAACTGATTTTTTTTTTAAGCACTTCTGACTGGCTGGGCTAATCCAGTTTGGTCGGAGTGGTGTATGTGTTAGCTCTGACATACTTTGAACACATCTTCTAATGCTGCATTGCCTTTGCTTTCCTAACTCTGTGCATTTTGGACCAAGAGCCTGGGTTTCTTCCTTCTGATTAGCAACAAGACTCCTGAGAAATTTGGGGTCAAGGGGAAAAAAAAGCCCTGCACAGCCAGACCAGGACTGTATCCTTTCTGTTGTTCCTTCGCCCCTTTTCAATCTTGGTGATTTCAGCTACTTCTCTGAATGAAATAATCGTTTAAACTCTCTACATTCAATCTGCTCCCAGACAGGAGCTTGAACTCTTCTCCTGCCAAAGTTTATCGGCAGATCTACAGAGGCTTTTCCGGGAGGATGTTTACAAAGGACTTTTAGCATTGCCAAGAAAAGAGAGAAGGGGAATGATAGGATTTCTGTAGGGCAGTTTCAGAGGCAGTGAGATTTTCACATAAAAAGGACCTTTCTTTATCTTCTAACACCTCCAAAGGCCAGTGGTGGGCAAAACAGCAACAGGGGCCGACAGCGTCCTTGTGGGCGGGGCCCCTCCTAATCGCTGGAGCCAGTGGAGTTTGCCTATTAGGTTAGGGTCTTGCTCTCACTTATTACATTCCAGAGATTACAGCCTGTAGCTCCATGCTTCCCCACTCCCCTGCTTCCTGTAGAATCACTTTCTTTCATGGGGAAGGGAAGGGGCTTCTCAAAAGGTCATGTCTTACTTCATAACACTGTCATAGCTATAATACATAACTGTGGCAATACCCATGTAAGAATAAATATCCTGTAATCCTAGCACTTTGGGAGGCTGAGGCGAGTGGATCACTTGAGATCAGGACTTGGAGACCAGCCCGAACAATATGGTGAAACCCTCTCTCTACTAAAAATATAAAAATTAGCCGAGCGTGGTGGCGGGTGCCTGTAGTTCCAGTTACTCAGGAGGCTGAGACAGGAGAATGGCTTGAACCCGGGAGGCAGAGATTGTAGTGAGCCAAGATCTCACCACCGCACTACAGCCTGGGCAACAGAGTCTCAAAAAAAAAAAAAATTAATGTATTTTCTTTGGGAAGGGAGAAACTCTACAACATGCTGATCACCATATCAAATAAATCAGGTGATGAAAACACAGGACATTAAGTGCAGTAATATCAGAATGATTTTGAAACTGTGTATCTGTTAAGGTATTTACAACTCTGAAAGTCCTAATTGTAATAAATTTAAAGGCATTTGGTATTTGGCTTATTAAGCTTGGATTCATTAGGTGAGAAATTATCCCCCCGTATTCAAACATACATCAATACAGAGCTAGCTCTGGAGAACAACTTTACTTAACAAATCACTTTAGAAGCTGTTCCTTTTTAAAAAATCCTAGAAAAATACTGCTGCAACCAGCCTTGGGAAACAATTCTTTTTTTCTGATAAGGATGACTTCATTTTATCCTAGCAAAAGATGAGTTTTCATCATCATAATTAAGCAGGAAAGAAATGATTCCCAGTGAACTGCATGACAAGTTGTATAACTGTTCTTAATTTTAATGAACAAGCTCCATTTTTGAATTGTTAATCTCCATTTCTTTCATTTTAGTCAAGACTAAGACTGAATGAATGTCAACGAGTTTCTCCTCTTCTTTCAATGAGCTCTTCCTTTTCAAGTACCTTATAGACAAGAAAATGAATTTATCTCATTTTTTTGAAGCTGAGGTCTTCCATAAGAAGACTTCTTATTCATGGCAGCGTCTCTGCATGATGAAAAAGAAAATCTAAAAGAGACTTTCTAAAGAGAGACCATTGCAAAGTGAGTGGGAGATAGAGCTGTGTGTTGGGAGGAAGGAGAAGAGGGTGAGGTTCAGCAAGAAATTTCTACAGGGGTTCAATACATAGGGAAGCCATGTTAGGCACAAGCTCTAGCCCTCAAATTATGTAACACATTAGCATGAAGAAATCTTGGGCACCAGATTTTATATTTCATAGCACTGTTTTCAGCAGAACAAACATACATCTTTTTTTTGTTTTAGTAACCGATTTTTAGAACAGTTTTAGTCTCACAGTATTTTGTGTGTGTGTGTGTGTGTGTTTTAAAGAAGAAAAACCATGTGTCTCAATACATTGCCAAGAAAGAGCTTCTAGAACAAAGAGCAGCAGTAAGATTATTGAATATTAAACAAAATCCCGGAGCAGGCATCATTGACCCAGGTTACTTCCACCCACCACTGGGTGGTGGTATGATTTTGAAACCTTCATTCCCAGGTAAACTGTCCTCAGATCTCCCCCATTCTCCTCAGGTCGCTGATGTCCCTGTCTGGGGAGTGTGTGTGTTTGTGCGTGTGTGTCTTTTGAATCAATAGAATGCTGTCCCGATTGAATGTGATCTGTAGCCATCATGACAGAGGGTATTGTTCTGACCTTTTCAATCAACAGTTTTCAATCTAGAGCACACAGAGGTGGCTTAGAAGGAGGTCACCACGGGGCATGTGACCTGAACTATGGTCTTAGGCTTGAATTTTAGGACACCACAGGATATGCATAATCAGCAAAAGGGAATGAAATGAAAGTTTCCCCATTAAACTCTAATCATGCCTATGCGTGCGTCCACTCCACAGCCCCACTGAAAAGGAAAAATTTAGGGTTGCCTGGTATAAAGGGTCCCAACCTTACAATGCCTAGAACCCTTCTGAGCTACAAGTTTTAAAAGATCTTTGACCACCAATAGGTTGCTTTTATTAAATAATAATTCCACTTCTCAGTTTTCATTAATCACAACACGTTACAACAGCAGCTACTTTTTATCGAAGGCTCACCATAGACCTACCGCAACACCACTCTGAGCTCCATGTTCTGTCCTGATTTTACAGATGAAAGCATTGAAGTTCACAGAGATCAAGTAGCTTCATCAAAGTCACTCTACTAGGAAGCAGATGAGCACAGGCTTGACCCCAGATCTGTCTGCCGTCAAAACCCAGGTAAATCAGTCATGATTCTATTTGGCCGGGCAGACCCTCTTATTTGTATGAGGTAGTCCCCAGTGTTACCACACAGCCAAAAGCAAAGAAAGGAGGCATCTTCATCAGACTGTGCCACCCACATCCAGGCAAATGCAGCATTCCCATGAAGCTCTTTGAAATACTGAAAATTGCTCACAGACCCATTCTCTTTCTGCGGGTTCAGAATTGCTTGCTAACTCCCAATCTCTCACTTACGAGACAAGGACATAAAGAACAGGGCTCCCAGTCCTACTCCGCTATTAGAGACCCCTGGGAAAGGAGAAATCATCGCTGGGCTTAGGGAAGACATGCTCTATACTTTCTTTACTTTCTACAATGCAAAATTACTTTCCCTGGAATTCTGTTCCTCACTGCCTGAGAAGTAATGGCTTCAGCCTCAGCTAACAAGTATCAGAGAATTATATATCTTTTTGAAAATGTCTTCAGTTGAATGATGTTACCAGTATGTGACCTGATGTCTCCAAGATTTTAGAGATCCCACATGCTGACTGCTTCTGGCCACTCTAAAACAATCTGGGAATGAAATCTACGGGCCAAGCAGTACAAAGAGCGAGCTGGGTCACCGATCATCAGCAGACACCCTGACGCGTGCTCCCTCGCTGCAGAGGTGGGGGTGGGGTGGAAGAGGGGGACCATTTCAATACATCTTACTGAGAGTGAAAACATAAATTAGTACCCAATCGGCTTTGAGATAAGTCCATTTTGAAAATAATATTTGAGGAGCACTGCAGATCCAGCGTCTCTCTCCGGTGAAAGAGCCCAGGAGCTCAAATTTCTGTTGACTGTGAATTGCTGGGGGCTGGCTGGAGCCTGTTTGCCTCTGTGTCCCCACGGTGCCTAATGTACAACTTGGCAGACTGCAGTATTAAGGAAATACTGGCTTTATTACTAAAAATAAAGCCCAGAGCCTCCAGGGTTGGCCCTGGAAGGAGACTGGCAAGGCGGAAGGATGGGGGTTTAGGGAGGACAATGGAAGAACCTCCTTTCTAGATCTGGGATCCGGTTCTCCTGGGAGTCTTCCGAAGCCCACCACTCCCACCTCCATGGTGGTCTCAGGGAAGGTTGATACTTCCTTTCACACGCTGGCTCCAGTGACCTCCCAGGTGTGGTCTGGAGCCTGCTGAGGGGAGGCAAGGGCATTAAAAAAAAAAGGTTCCACCAAGGAAATAGGAAACCACAGAGGGAGGCGACTGAGAGCCCCAGTGAATGTTGAGAAGCTGGCTTTAAAAAGGGGCTTACATGTCATCCACTGTGGGGCACCGTGGGCCCTTTCCCTGCCTCTGTGTGAAAGAGGACGTATGTCACCCATATCCCTCAGCAGGGCTGCCTTAGACCACTACAGTTCTTCATGCCCACTGACCAAAGGCATCCCTCATAAGTGATTCAGAAATTCTACACACAAGACAGTAAACCTATATTTTTATAACATAGTTAGAAATGTTTTTAAAATGGAAACAAGAAGTAATATGCATGCATAATTGAATTGTGTTACCTTATTAAGACATCAGAAGCTAATAACCAGCCAGGAGCGGTGGCTCACACCTGTCATCCCAGCACATTGGGCGGCCGAGGCAGGCGGATCACCTGAGGTCAGAGTTCGAGACCAGCCTGGCTAACACGGTGAAACCCCATCTCTACTACAAATACAAAATTAGTCAGGTGTGGTGGCACATGCCTGTAATCCCAGCTACTCAGGAGGCTAGAGCGCCATTAGACTCCAGACTGGCAATAGAGTGAGACTCCAGCTCAAAAAAAAATAAAATAAAATAAAAGCAGAAACCAACAACCTAGAAATCTATAACTTCATTTTCGGGCTGATCTCAGAGTACAAAGTTTGTTCTCTCCATGTACTTGAGAAGTGCCCTGGACTGCACTGCTACCCTCAGAAAACTTGCTATTTGCAACCTGGAAAGGAAGCAACAAAACTAAATGCAGAAGTATATCAGACGCAGGGGCCGTAAGATAGCAACCACCTCCCAGTGCTACAATTTCAAAATGTTGTTAGTCAAAACAAACAGCCTCTTGTTGAAATTTTAATAAATGTTATAAATTTGAATGTACAAAACAAAATTATGCCAGCTAAACATCACTTTTGTTTTATAGATTGAGTTCCATAGAAAACTTCATTTTTCCAAGACTTCTGTGTCTGAAAGTTCAAAAGCCCCTCTCTAGATTATTAAAGAGAGGTTGAGCCTTTTCAACCTGATCCCTAGGACCCTGAAACCTACCTAACTACAGATGTGTCGTTATCCTTGTAGCATTGTGTAGAAAAATGCACTTCAGTGCAGTTCAACCCAGGAGATATAGTCTTATGCCAAGTAAGTGACAGTGGTCTCATAAGATTATAATGGCACTGCCCTATACTGACCCATCTTAATCTTTTAGACTGTGTTTTTACTGTATGATTTTTGTGTCTAAATATGTTTAGATACACAAATACTTACCATTGTGTTACAACAGCCTACAGTACTCAATACGGTAACATACTATACAGATTTGTAGCCTAGGAGCAATAGGCTAGATCACAGAGCCTGTGAATGTGGTAAGCTGTACCATCTAGGTTTGTGTAAGTACCTGCGTTTGTGTTCTGTGATGTTCACACAACAGTGGAATTGCCTAAGCACGCATTTTACAGAACATATCCCTGTTGTTAAGCCTTGATTGAGTGTACTTGAGCTGGGGTTCTTTTTGGGTGGGAAGGGGAAAAGGGAGATGGGGGCTAATACGATGAATACCTCAATTCATGCTTATTAAGTTTTTTGTTGACTCCCCACTTCTCTCCCTTATGATAACTGTCTTAGGTATGAGGCACCATTGTCCACCTTCTAAAGCCAAAGAGTGTTATGAGTTGGGTCAAATATACACCTACAAACACTGAGGGAGCACAGTCTTTGGAAACGCTTTGACAAATCATTTTCTTATGCACAGCAGCCCTAGTGACTGCTCGGAGTATTGGACAATATCCCTGTACATCAGGGCCTATGTCTGTTTAGGGTGTTATAACCCAATGCCCCAGAGCAGGTGACACGTAAATAACAGAAACCGATTGCTCACAGTTCTTGAAGCCACAAAGTCCAAGATCAAGGCACCATCAGATTCAGTGTCTGGGGAGAGCCCACTTTCTGGTTCAAAGATGGCACCTTCTCACTGTGTCTTCACATGGTAGAAAAAGAGAACTCTGATCTCTTCAGCCTTTTATAACAGCACTAATCCCATTCATGAGGGCTCTGCCTAATCACCTTTCAAAGGCCCCACCTCCTAATGCCATCATATCACTTTGGGGATTAAGTTGCAACATACAAATTTAGGAGGGACACTAACATTCAGCCCATAACAGGGTCAAAGGGCCCTTCTGAACAGCCTGTACCAACCCTGTTAGCAGAGGTGAATCCAATGGGTCTACAGCAAACTTGATTCTCACCTCCTGCGAGGAAAGAATTCATCCAAGGGCCAAAAGGGAGAGACCAAGACAAGTTTTAGAACAGGAGTGAAAGTTTATTAAAAAGTTTTAGAGCCGGAAGGAAAGGAAGTAAAGTACATTTGGAAGAGAGTCACGTGACTGACTTGAAAGATCCACCCGCACAGGTTGGCCCTTGACTTGGGGTTTTATACATTGGCATAGTTCCAGGGGCTACATCTCTTCTACCCTGATTCTTCCCTTGGGGTGGGCTGTCCACATGCGCAGCGGTTGCCAGCACTTGGGAGGGGCTGCATGCGCAGTGTGTTTACTGAAGTTGTGTGCATGCTCACTTGACGCGTTTTTCCCTTACCAGTCAAGCATTCCTAGAGGAAGGTCATATGCCAGTTAAACTCCACCATTTAGCCTCTTAATGAGCATGCTTGGGCCCACTCGCCCAGCTCCTGAGATCTTATCTGGAAGCTGCTGATCACCAGCCCCAGGTATTTTCTATCTACTGGGAGACTGCCTTTTCCTAGTGCTGGCTGCGAACAATTATTATCTTTGAGAGTTTAAGAACCACCTGATCATCGTCTGATGCTCACCTGATATTCCTGGAAGTGGAGTGGGGGGCCTCTCCTTCTCTGCTCATGTCTGCCTGACTACCTACTCTAACAACCCCACAATTACATATAAGGCAGCTGAGGCCCAGAGAGGGGAAGTAGCTTACCCAAGGTCACACCATGCATGACCCTTTGACGCTGTGTTTCCTATTCTCTCCACAACGCCTCATACTGTCACTTGTGATGATGGTCAGCTCTGAGGTGACATAGTTAACCTTCATTCTGAAAGATATTAGGAGTGATTTATATTTTTGAGTATGGCTAATGGTAGAAATAAAATGATAATGAGAAAGCAACACATGCTTTCAAAGTTACTGCTCACCAGAGCTAACATTAAGCCTCATCTGATCGTACCCATTAAAGATTTCAGCTGAACATTATGAGGATATTTCTTGGGAATTTGTCTGATGGATGTGGCAGGGTCAGCTGCTAAGGATAAAGAACCATCACTGAAATGTCCAATGAGACAAACTTTTGTCAATTAGAGGTATGAGAGAATTAGTCAAGCTACATGTAAATCAATTTATTTCTAAAATGAAGCCGCTACTTTTAAAAATTATTTTTTATAATGCAAGCTGTTTTACCTTTTTTAGCCTGCTTTATCAGTAAAAAGCTGTTTGGAGAAGGTCGATTTTATTTTTCAATTATGTCACATGTTGGGTTTTATTAAAGTGAGTCACCTATATGGAGACCTTTAAGTTTGAAAGATGCCAGGTGCAGTGGCTCATGCCTGTAATCCCAGCACTTTGGGAGGCCGAGGAGGATGGATCACCTGAGGTCGGGAGTTAGAGACCAGCGTGGCCAACATGGTGAAACCCCGTCTCCACTAAAAATACAAAAATTAGTAGGGTATGGTGGAGGGTGTCTGTAATCCTGGCTCCTCAGGAGGCTGAGGCACAAGAATCACTTGAATCCGGGAGGTGGAGCTTGCAGTGAGCTGAGATTGTGCCACTGCACTCCAGCCTAGGAGACAGAGAGAGACTCTGTCTCAAAAAAAAAGTTTGAAAGACACCTCAGAGACCATCTGATCCAAACTCTTTATTTTCCAAATGAGGTAGCCGTGACTCAGAAAGGGAAGGCGACAATTCCAAGTTCACACAGTAAGCAACATCAGAGCCAGGACTGTGAAAACGTCTCCAGACTAGGCTTAGGCTTTATTTGATTAATAGCTAACAGAGCTCCTGGTGCTGTGAGCTGCAGGAACAAGACTGCAGTACTGAAAATACAAAGGAACACCATCCACTTATTTTATGAATCTTTTTTTCTTATAAAAATAAAGTATTTTCACTTACCCAATTTCAAAAATTTTAAAAATAGCTTATACTAAGACATTTGTATACAGTCACAATACATCCCAGTGCTTTGAGAGGCCAAGAAAGGAGGATGGCTTGAGGCCAGGACTTCAAGACCAGCCTGGGCAACATAGCAAGACCCCATCTCTACAAAAAAATTTAAGAATTAGCTGGGCATGGTGATACGTACCTGTAGTCCTAGTTACTCAGGAAGCTGACACGGGAAGATCACTTGAGCCCAAGAGGTTGATGCTGCAGTGAGGCGTGATCACATCACTGCACTTCAGCCTACACAGCAGAGAGAGAGCTTGTCTCTAAAAAAAAAGAGAGAAAAGAAAAAGGACACTTGCAGCAAAGAGAGAAGAGATGAAAAAAGAAAGGGAAGGAAATAAGAATGTACATATGATGCACGCACATGTGTATGTGTGTGGTCTGTGAGGGGGGCAAAGAATACATAATTTGGATAAAATTTAAACCTCTAAAAAGAATGGTCACTGAAATTAATTTCTTAATTTTTTTTTTGAGACAGGGCAGGTACTCACTCTGTCATCCAGGCTGGAGTGCAGTGGTGCCATCTTGGTGCCATCCCCAACTAAAGCAATACTCTTGCCTCAGCCTCTCAAGTAGCAGGGACTGCAGGGGCATGCCATCATGCCCAACTAATTATTTTTTTTATTTTTTATTTTTTATTTTTTATTTTTTTTAGAGATGGGATTTCACCATGTTGCCCAGGCTGGTCTCGAACTCTTGAGCTCAAGTGATCCATCCACCGTGGCCTCCCAAAGTGCTGAGATTACAGGTGTGAGCCACCACATCCAAACTGAAATTGATTTAGAGCTGAGTTTCCCAGTAATAAAGTTTTCATTTGCTTACTTATTTCAAAAAAAAAAAAAAAAAAAAAAAAACAACCCTTCAATTGAGGCTTCTAAAGATTGGGTTTTTCTCCCCTCCGACCCCATCGCATTGCCCTTTATACCAGCCTGAGAAGCATGGAGCAGCGTCACAGCACGTTGGGGCTGGAAGTCTCCTTAGACACCGCCAAGTGCAGCCCTCCAGGTGACAGAGACACCTGGAGCCCCGAGAGGAAAGTAGCATGGCACAGTCAAAACGGAGTCCACAAAAAGGTAAAGGGGGCTGCTGTAGAGAAACAGGAACACCTCATGTCTGAATTTCAGGGATGTTAATGATTTTCTTAAAACCCCAAAACTAATTTTCACAAATATCCTGAGTTGCATAGCAACAGACAGCATCCCTCATCCCCATTGGCCCCATTCTCAAGAACCCTGAGCCTGATGATCTTGGAAGTTTTCACTCCCATAGAGCTTTACTAGGTACAAAGTACTTTCACCCCTGCCGCATCGCGTGGAACTGCAGGTCATCCCTGTAAGGCAAGAAGGCAGAGAAGAAAATTGAGCCTCAGAGAACCAGAGACTTGGCCGAGGTCACAGGGCCAGTCAGCGCTGGTGGGGGGAACTCAGGCTCCTGCAGCCAAGGCCACTCCTCCCTCTGTAAGCCGCGGGCTCCCTGGAAGCTCGGCAGACAGTGAGCGATGAGTTCATGCACTCCGTTGTCCACTGCCGAAAACGCTATAAGGATATTGCTGATTGGCTAGTTGGGATGCCAGCTTCATGGTCAAAGTACCATCTCTAAGATGCATGAAACATCTAGCACAAAGGGATTTAAGTGAAATGACTGTTTTAAAGGTTATGGTTTTTTAAAGGGGGAAAAGAGTCAAGATCTTTGTATTTAGAGATTTGTGGCGTACCGATGGGTACCTTAACAGATGACCTGTAAAATCCATGGCCTGCAGAGGTTTCTGGGCATGAGGTTTGCAGCGCTCCTGATTAAAGGGAATTAAGAGAAACTTCAAAGTGAGATTCACGGGGTCTGGATGGGCTAAGAACTCTTAGAGGCATAGGGTAAATTAAAACGATTGTCAAAGGTGAAGAAGAAAAGATCACCTCTGCAGTCCGCATTCTACCTCTGGGCCTAAGGCTTAAAGTTTAAAATAATAATAATAATAACCTGGCATCTTGTTTTGATTTAAGCATGAAAAGCCGGTGTCTGCAAGCGGCTGCTGAGCTAAGCGCTCTTCCTGCTGGGGCACCCATGGAGGTGTTGTCAAAGGTGCAGGGTAACTGGAAGCAGAGCCAGCCCAGCTGGGGGGCCGGACCCCCGTTTGAGTTTGCAATGCCGGCAGTTAGAAAAAGTGTCTCCAACTTGTAAACACAGCAAATTTGATCTGGAAGTCATTGAGAAAACATAAACACGGAACCTCACGCAGTCATGTTTACACTGTTCCAGCCCTGGTGAAAGATGAGCTCGTTATGGAAGGATTGTTTCTTTTTTTTTTTTTTTTTCAAAGGCGCTTTTCTTTTTAAAATAAAAATCCCGAGAAGTACGTATTGCCATCAAGACCAAAATTCCAACAGAGACCACGAGTGCATGAACAAGTGTTGTTTAAGCAGGTAACAGTCATAATGTCACATTTATTCGAGCTGTCTTCTGCGGTTGTAGAAACTCTGCCTTAGCAAAAAGTCCTTTGTTTTTGAGGTGGAAATTAACATGACTGGAACAGTGTCTAAAACTATATCCTTAGTTAAGAGTATGGTTTCATAACTATTTCCTATTTCCCAAATCCATTCTAAATATGTAGTAACATGAACCAGGAATTTAGTCCAGTATCCCTTCATCTGACCAATAAATAAATGGAAGGCACAGATGGAGGAAGGGACTTACTTAAGGCCACAGAGCTTGTTACTTTCAGAGACAAAAATAGGACAGTGATTTCCTGGTTTCTACTAGTTCTTTCAGGACATGTCTCTTCCAGGAACTGTTACTGACACTTTTGCCCAAGGGCATTTATTAAATAGTATGTTCTATAATGGAGCAGGTATGGGCTTTATTTCACAAACTTGGCATGAAAGAAATGCCACATGCTTTTTCTTTAAAAAAAAATTATGCCGAGGAGTCTCCAGTTCACTGAGTGGGTGAAGAAATTGACCAATTTAGTCACCAGTGAATTGGGCCCGTCCTGGAGGCAGCATCACCTATTTTGTGCAGTAGAGGGGACCAAGGTGTGGAAGTGGAGCAGCTTTAAGATGCTCCACCCGCCTCGACCTCCCAAAGTGCTGAGATTACAGGCTGCAGTGCCTCATGCCTGTAATCTCAGCACTTTGGGAGGTCGAGGCGGGCGGATCACCTGAGGTCAGGACTTTGAAACCAGCCTGACCAACATGATGAAACCCTGTCTCTACTAAAAATACAAAAATTAGCCGGGCGTGGTGGTGGGCGCCTGTAATCCCAGCTACTTAGGAGGCTGAGGCAGGAGAATCATTTGAACCCAGGAGGCAGAAGTTGCCGTGAGCCAAGATTGCGCCTTTACACTCCAGCCTGGGAGACAGAGCAAGACTCTGTCTCAAAAAAAAAAATTTAAAAACCTGTCCCCACCAGCACACTGACATCCTCACCACAGCCCAGGGCCTCTGCAAGGATGGGGTCAGCAGCCTATCCCTCCCCAGGGTCTGCCTCTACCCTGCAACCCTGGGAGGGAAAAGAGTAAGGCCTCAGAACCCCACACCGCTCCTCCCTTAAGTCTGGAGTGACGTCTCCAGCCCACTTTTCCCTCCCTGCACCCAATTTCCTTCTGTGTCCCAGCTTCTCCATCTGCCTCCTTTCCAGGTTAGCATAGTTTTCTCTAAAGCAAGGCCAGACGGTAAGAGAGAAGGGTCTTGAGGAACTCCTCTTTCAGTCCTATGAAGGAATCCTGAGACAAGAAAACCCAAATGCCGAACAATAGAATTCTAAATTAATATCTCCATCGATTATTCTGCCACTTAGATATGCTACCTTGACAATGAAGAATTCAAATTCAAATCCTTTTACAATGAAAACAAAAACATCTGACAGTGTACAGGACACGTGTCCAACTCACCAGCTCCTTTCATCCTCAAACATGGCTAAGTAGGTCTTTGTCACCCCCATTCTACAGATGAGGAGAACAAGGATTCATGAAGGAATGAGGTATTTGTAGTTACTTTTTCTGGGTCCTGAGAAGAGGGTGGCCAGCCATGTGTGTCAAATATCCCCTGAACTTGGCTAACTCTCAATAAATGGACACTTAATACCACTCCATGATATCTTTCCTCTTTCCTCTTTCACTGCTAAACGGCCTAATGAGCTTAGCTGAAACTACCAGATACAACTTTCAGCATTCTTTTAGGTGGAGCCTCCTTGTTTTTGCTCACTCCGCTTCAAGGGTTTTTTTTCTTTTGAAAAGTCTGTCTCTTTGAGACAGACTCTCACTCTGTCACCAGGCTGGAGTACAGTGGCACGATCTCGGCTCACTGCAATCTCCACCTCCTGGATTTAAGTGATTCCCCCACCTCAGCCTCCCAAATTGCTGGGACTACAGGCATGCATCACCATATCAGGCTAATTTTTTGTATTTTTGGTAGAGATGGGGTTTCAACATGTTGGCTAGGATGGTCTCGAACTCCTGACCTCATGATAAGCCCATCTCAGCCTCCCAAAGTGCTGGGATTACAAGCGTGAGCCACTGCACCTGGCTGTTTTTGTTTTTTTTAGAAAGATCATAAACTATCTCCCTACTTTTCGTGCCTCTTCAGCATTTGAAAGTTTTGGAAAAAATTCCCATGAATGATAATAAGAATTGTTTACATTCTTGAAGGCGATTTGGTTGAGGTATTTGTGCCCTGGTGCCAAGACCTCTGAGACTTGGTCTCTGTTTTTCCCTCCTCCTGATTTCTGGCATGACTGGCACCTGCAAAAAAGGCTGAGGCATTCAGTGGCACCAACTTCCTCATCTCCCTGGAGAAACAGGCTACAGACTCACAAGGGCATCCAGGGCATCCAGCCACTTAGCAGACATTCATGGAGGAGCTACTATAGGCCAAGCATTGTTCTAGGCATGCAGGGTTACAGTCGCAAACAAAACAAAGCCCCTGCCCCAGTGGAACTCCTCGGGGGAGGGGGTACGCGTGACAGGCATTAAATCAGCATAATGAATAATATTTCAGATGATGATGTGTGGTGTGGAAAGTAGAAAAGTTCCTTTTTAAAGTTTCCTTTTTTGTTAGAGAATAAGTGTGCTAGTAACTTTGTTAAACCCTATCCTATGTAGCTGTTAGACCTGCCGTGCTTACAGGAACGTAGCGCATTCTGTGTCCTTGTACTTTAACCAAGATATCTGTGCTGGATGTGCTCACAGGCACGTCCCAGCTCCCCATTGCTTTCACCTGTTTAGAAAAGTTTTAAGTTGTTAGCCAATCAGGTTTTAGTTTAGATTGTGAGGTCTGGTTCCAGCCAACCGAAATCAGACACAGCAGTAAGGACGACCCCAAATGCGTAAGAGATAAATCTGTGTGTTTTCCTTGGTTCATTGTACTCTCGTGGCACGATGACTAGCGACGGTACCCTTCCTGCAGTCAAGGATGTAAAAATTGCGTTGCTGAAAGATCCTTGGTCTCAGTGCTAATTTTTCTTTGCAGCCCCGAGAATCTATTTCCAACATCTATTTCCAACATGTGGTATGAAGAAAATACAGCAGGGTAAGGGGGATGGTCTTCGGAAGAATAGCCTCTCCAGGAGTGCTTAGGACGCTGACTGCAAAAATTCACACACATTTCTAATACCGCTTCATCTCTCTTCACTAGTTTTGCGAGGAGGCAGGAAATATGAAATAATCAGCATAAGTGTGCACTGAAAGATGTCAAAGGGTGGATCCGTCCACAAAAGCACGACAACACCGAGATCACCTGGCCTGGGGCAGTGAGGGTGACGGACACAGCTCTGGCCTGGTAGTCGGCAGCTCTGACCTTTGTTTCTCTATCTGCCACCCAAGCTCAGTATGGGCTTCTTCACATCACTTCACCTCACTGGATCGTCTGTAAAATGGAACACAAGTTGAGAGGTTCCTCTTTCCAGCCAGCATTTTCTCCTAGCACCGCCTTCTCTGAGACTTTTATTCCACATAGTCACTTTATTTTGGGTTTCAGTAGTTAATTTAGAAAACTATCCCAAAGAGAGGGTTGATAGACCCCAGGAGTTTGAGGCATTGAGCTATGATCGTGCTAGTACATACCAGTATGGGCAACAGAGCAAGACGCCCCCTCAAAAAAAGAAAAAAAAAAAGAAAGAAGAGAAAAGAAAAACAAGCTAAAGAATGACTCATAGACCTGGTCAAAGATGTGTCTCAGGAAGGAATGATACATTCCTTCTCCAGCGGGAAATGAGAGTAGCCATCTAGAAATCAGAGCTACACCTTTGCACACACTTTATCTGAGAGAGAAATTTTAAAAATATAACCAAGAGAATTTTGAAAAAGAGCAATAAAGGGAATCTTGTTATTTACTTACAACTTACTATAAAACCATAGGAGGCTGCATATCATTTTGAATCATTTTCCTGTATTGGTAGGGGAACAGGCGAATCGATCAATGCGCTTAGCTGATAATCAGCTACTGCCCCACACTCTCCCAGTGTATCCTGCTGACCTGGCCACCTTGGGCTGTCCCTCGGGACCCTTGACCCCTCACCCTCCAGCTATTAAAGAGTAGTACCTGGCCCAGCAGGGCCCCCTTGCACCCTACTTCAGCCCCTCAGGCTGATGGTTACCTTCTGCACTGATCTGTAGACGTTGCTCAGTATGTTTCTTATCTCACCCCTGAGCAGTCCTCAAACTCTCTTAACGATGGTTTGTCTTTTTGAGAGTATAATTTGGCAGTTGCTATCAAAATAAAATTATGCATACCCTTCAGCCCAGCAATTCCACTTTTCGTCAGTTTTTTTCTACAGAATATTTAGATATCCAAAAAGCTATACGGCAATGAGAAAGATTTCCTTTCTTTTTTGGTAAGGAAAAAGGCATAAGTCTAAGGCGTATAGCTGCCCTCAGCTGATGATCCCAACAGGCATCCTAGCTAGAGGAACAGGAGGCGTTTCCTGTGCACAGAGGTGGTGGTAGCACGGAGCCTCACAACTCCACAGCTTGGCTCTCTAGATGCTCATTAAGTTCCAGGGAATAAAAATATTATAAAGATCAGTGGCTAAATGAAACAACTGCTATCTTTTCTTTAAAAGAAAGAAAGAGAAAGTCCACCAGTCATGATATCATTGCCACCTTGAATCTCAAATGTAGCTATAACAACTGGTCTTGGACAAAAGACGTGGCCTGGAGGACTGAGCCAATTGGAGCAAGTTGGGCAAGGAACAGTTTCTTCCAAGTGAGGCGACTGAACAGTGAATGTGGTCGCCAGACAAGGCAGCTTCACTGTAAATTCAGAGCGTGCTGGCATTCACATCACTGGGGACCACTCCTGGGCCCTGGGGTCAGAATCGCCACCGTCAGCAGCCCCTGAGAAGGAACTGCTTTCACCTGGCGACTAGGAATTGCCCCAGGAATTCCTCAATGGGCCAAAAAGGAGGCCTTTTCAGGGGAAAGCCTGTACATTTGTGTCTGTGCCTTGTTTTGTAAAGAATCAAGTTGAAATTATTTTAATTAAAACAATAAAACCCCACTAGACCACTTCTGATGGCACAAGTTTGCACTGACTAATCTTGAATTGGGAGTCCGGAGACCCCTTCCACTAATTTCTTGGGAGACCTTGAGCAGATTACAACCTCTTTCTGGAACTCAGTTTTCACATCTATAAATCAGGGTTAATATAGATGATATAATATAGACCCCCTTTGGTTCCCAGATACAGGTGCATCAACAGGCTAAAAGAGATTCACCAAGCAGGAGAAGGAGGTGGGGACAGTTAGGTACATTTTCTGGCTCAACTCCCAGATTCTGATTTCATAGGTCCAGGAACCTCCAGGCTGCTGCTGATAACCAGCTATGTTAAGTAATCCCTGGACTAAAATGACCTCTGCAGCCCTTTCCGGCCCAGAACAGTTGGAGACAATCACTAAAAAAAAAAAAAAAAAAAAAAAAAATACTATAAATTACATCCAAGTCATTTGGGGATAGAACTTTCTTTTAAATGGCGTGTAAAAGGAAGGCAGCTCGGCTCACAGATTTCAGAAATATTTCAAAAAGTAACACTCCTGATAGGAAATACAATCTACCTAAATAAATGAAATGGAAAAGGCCATTCTTTCCCTTTAATTTCCCCTCAACTTCTTTAACTCCTTAAATATCTATAGGAAGGGTAACAGGGGCAGAGAGTGAGGAAGTCTATCTCTCTGATGGTTCCCTAAAGTGATTTACCGTGGCGGTCACAATAGTCCCTGTTTGGGCCTGTTACAGTTTGCTAAGCTCCACTAAGCTTAGGTATTAGGAGATCCTTCACTGGAACATTTGTGTTGAAGGGAGGAGGAGGAGGAGGGGAGGAAGAAGCTGCCGCCGCTTTGTTTTTAGCTCTAGAGCTGCCTGAGGCCTGGTCTCAATCCTGGGACTCGGTTCTGTTTGTCTTCCTTTTCTATTCAAGTTGCTGATGTTCCAGGCGTTCTCTGCCCCATTGCTCGGTGTTTGTTTATGGCAGCGAAGTAGAAAATTGTAATGTCTGTAATTGTTATTGGTTTGCTGATTGTGTGACCACCTGGTTTGCTGGATTCGGGACAAAGGCAGTAAATCCTCCTTTAAGGCTAAAGCTGTGTACTTTAGGAGGAGGAAGAGGAGAAGGGGAAGTTTGGATGTCTTTTGTTTGTGTCTGTGCATTGTTTTGTAAAGAATTATTTCAAGTTGAAATTATTTTAATTGAAACAATAAAACCCCGTTAGTACACTTTTGATGGCACAAGTTTGCACTAGAAGAAGGCCTTCATTTTTGCAATGAAATGCCCTGAAACTGAGGAATTCCTCAATAAACAACTTCATACTTGATTTGCTGTGTATGAAGTTGGATGTGCCATTTCCAGATGTTTTCCAAAAGGCCCTGTGCTCTGAGGTACACACACTGCTTTCAGATATCCCTCTGGTCTGCAGAGATCCCACAGCTGTTTTAGTAAAAAATTATTTTCTTTTAATTTCATAAAATGCCGCATTCAACATGCACCTTTCATCCAGAGAGACCCTAAGATGTTCAAAGGATTCAGAATAACCGACCCATCCCCTACCCTCTGGAGTCATACACAGAAAATATTTAACATCTGTACTGCTATACCACCCAAAAGTTTTAAATTGAAGGAAGATGTGTTTCTTGCACTAAATTACCAGAGGAATTTTCAAAGTAGAGCTCAGTTACCTAGCTTGGTCAGAACGTCACTGCAGGAAAACCCTTCTTTTTCTCAAAGTTCTGAGGCATGATGAATGAGCAGCCAGCCCTTCCTCTGCCTCTTGCCCCAGAGATGGCACCACAGGCGACACCGGTTTCTAGCACTCAACTGGCTCTGGTGTGGTTAATAATAATATTATAGCTGGCTTCACTGAGTGCTTACAATCTGCCAGACCTCGAGTCCAGTGCTTGATGTACACGGTTTCATTTAATCATAATAAAATAGCTACTTTATTAGGTGAGTATTGTTACTGTCCTGATTTTATAGAAGAAAAAAAGTATGAGGCTCAGAGAGTGAGGTCAGTTGTTGAGTCAACGAACACAAAGCCGGGAAGTTAGAATTTCAACCTCGTTGTTTGTTTGTTTGTTTTTGTTTGTTTTGAGACAGAGCCTTGCTCTGTGCCAGGCTAGAGTGCAGTGGCGCGATCTCGGCTCACTGAACCTCCACCTCCCAAATTCAAGCAATTCTCCTGCCTCAGCCTCCAGAGTAGCTGGGACTACAGGTGTCTGCCACCATGCCCAGCTAATTTTTGTGTTTTTAGTAGAGACTTGGTTTCACCATGTTGGCCAGGATGGTCTTGATCTCTTGACCTCGTGATCCACCTGTCTCGGCCTCCCAAAGTGTTGGGATTGCAGGTGTGAGCCGCCGCGCCTGGCCTAAACCCCATTTTCTCTGCCTTGCATTCCATGCTATTTGTCACCATACCCCACTTGTCCTGATGCTGCAAGGTGCTGAGGTATGTTCCCCTGATATAGTGTGTCTTACCAAGAACCTGGTATGTGCAGAGTTGTGGGTTAAGATTAGAAGTGGGGAGGAGGCCAGGCACAGTGGCTAGTGCCTGTGATCTCAGCACTTTGGGAGACTGAGGCGGGTGGGTCATCTGAGGTCAGGAGTTTGAGACCAGCCTGGCCAACATGGTGAAACTCCATCTCTACTAAAAATACAAAGTTAGCTGGGCGTGGTGGCAGCCACCTGTAATTCCAGCTACTCGGGAAGCTGAGGCAGGAGTCTCGCTTGAACCTGGGAGACAGAGGTTGCAGTGAGCCAAGATCATGCCACTGCACTCCAGCCTTGGCAACAGAGTGAGACTCTGCCTAAAAGAAACAGGTAAGAGAATAACCAATCCCATCCTCCCGGAGCACACTAACAGGGTGATTCATTGCCCCAGTGTGCCTCAGACTGTCCCAGCTTTAGCTTCCAGAGTCATGCATCACAGATATGGGCGGCAGAATTCTAGGACAAGTCTCCAAGTTCTCTACTGCACATACATCTTCTCCAGTTATTGAACCAAACCTTAAATCCAGGTGTCATTATGAAGGAATTTTGCAGATGTAACTAAATTGACTTTAACATAGGGAGCTAGATTATCAGATGAGTCCTTTACATCTGGGTCTAGAGGTCAGAGACATAAGGCAAAGAGATTTGAAGTGTGATTCCACACAGCTTTGAAAATGGAGGGGGTCACCGGGGCACAGTGACTCACGCCTGTAATCCCAGCACTTTGGAAGGCCAAGGCGACTGGATCATGAGGTCAAGAGTTTGAGACCAGCTTGGCCAGCGTGGTGAAACCCTGTCTCTACTAAAAATACAAAAAATTAGCAGGGCATGGTAGCGCACATCTGTTATCTCAGCTACTCAGGAGGCTGAGGGAAGAGAATTACTTGAACCTGGGAGATGGAGATTGCAGTGAGCTATTGCACCACTGCACTTCAACCTGGGTGACAGAGCAAGACTCTGTCTCAAAAAGAAAAAAAAAAGAAAAGAAAAAGAAAATGGAGGGGGTCACATAGCAAGGAATGTGATTGACCTCTGGGAGCTGGGAGTGACCTCCAGCTGACAGCTGGTAAGGAGATGGGGAGCTCAGCCATACAGTGCAAGAAACTGCATTCTGCCAAGGACCTGAAATTTACTCAGCCTGGCAGACACCTGAATTTCGGCTTTTTTGAGATCCTGAGCAGAAAGCCCAACCATGTCTTGCTTGGACTTCTGACTGACCTATAGAACTGGAAGCTGATGTGAGTGTTGATCTAAGCTGTCAAGTTTGTTACGCAGAAATAGAAATGTAGTGCGCTAGGAAACCCTCCAGCCCTGGGCAGACTGGAGCAGTTGGTCACCCCAGATGAGTACAGACCATGTGACCCCTGTGTGTCACGGGGGGCCCCTAGAGGGTGGGCTAGGACATGAGGGAAAGGGCTGAAGGCACTTTAGAAGGAGGACGCCAAATAGGCAAGACAAAGAGACAGGAATATGCAAGGGGTGCCCAATGAGATGCCAGCAAGGCACCAACTGAGAGGGTTAAGTGCACAGGGACAGAGGCTTTGCAGCTTCAGCACTTGAAAAGGGTCTGTTCCCGGTCATGAAAATGGCAAAGATATTAGCAGCCTGTGCTTACATTTTTTTGTTTCTGTCATTCTGGCACTGATCCAGTCCAACCTCTTCCAGGAACTCTGAACTCCTTGAGGGCAGGGATGTAGCTTATCCAGCTGTGCAGCCCTAGCACCTAGCACAGTCTGGGGCCACATCATTTCATGTTCAGGAAGTGCTCAGTCAAGACACGAATGAATGGCCTATTGTGGACAAAATAATACCACTTTAGGACGCACATGTGGCCGTGAGGTCCCAGGAATACTAAGAGGTTGAAGGGCTGATTCACCATGCTGTCCCCCTGCCTCTCTGGGATCTGACCCTCCAGCTGTGTGCAGGGGCCTCCCAGGGACTTTTGGGCTCCTCAGGACTTGTGGCTCCAAGGTCTGACTACCAGTCTCAATGCTGTTCCATGCTGGCTATATGACCTTGGACCTGAAGCTGAACCTTCCTGTGCCTCAGTTTCCTCATGCCTAAGAAGGGCATAATAGGAGCAGGGTACTGTAAGGACTGGAAGAGTCAATATGACAGGTCAAGCTCTTAGAATACAGCCTGGCAAGGGGTGTTTCAATGTTTCGTTGTTATTATCATTAACTTTTATTTTACTTATTTATTTATTTTTCTTTTGAGACAGAGTCTCCCTCTGTTGCCCAGGCTGGAGTGCAATGGCACAATCTCGACTCACAGCAACCTCTGCCTCCTGGGTTCAAGCAATTCTCCTGTCTCAGCCTCCTGAGTAGCTGGGATTACAGGCGTGCGCCACGATGCCCAGCTGATTTTAGTATTTTTAGTAGAGATGAGGTTTCACCATGTCGGTTAAACTGGTCTCGAAATCCTGACCTCAGGTGATCCACCCACCTCGGTTTCCCAAAGTGCTAGGATTACAGGCGTGAGCCACCACACCTGGCCTAATTTTTTTTTTTTTTTTTTTTTTGAGACAGGGTTTCGCTCTTGTTACCCAGGCTGGAGTGCAATGGCGCGATCTCGGCTCACCACAACCTCTGCCTCCTGGGTTCAGGCAATTCTCCTGCCTCAGCCTCCCGAGTAGCTGGGATTACAGGCACATGCCACCATGCCCAGCTAATTTTTTGTATTTTTAGTAGAGACCCTAATTTTTATTTTAAATAGTGATGACAGTTCTTCAACCAGAACTTTAGTCAGGCTCCCCTGACTCCCTCTGCTTGACCTTGGCTTCCTTCCCTATCCTTACAAAAGCCAGTTTGAGCAAGAATCTTGCCACATCAGTTTTAGCAAAAATCTCCCACTTAAGGTATCTCGTCACCCTGGCCTGCCTTCAGCAAGAATCCTATCAAGTCAGGTCGGCCAGAAACCCCTTATCCGTGATATTTCCTCTTAGCAATTTCCCATCCACTGACCCCCACCCTGCTCCGTGGCTAGAAGTCTCCACCTGTCCTCGTTGGAGTTGAGTCCACCCTCTCTCCCCGACCACAGGACCCCGTTCCCGCAGTCCCTGCACCCCTTGGCTCCACAGCTCCCCTTGAAGAAAGTCAGCCTTAGCATCTCGAACAAGTGTTTGGATACATTTTTGTTGTTGTTTAACAATAGTAATGACATATTTGCTGTCAAAATTCAGATGGAGGCCCTTCCTGCACCCTGCCCCAGCTCTGAAGGCATTTTCATTTTACTCGAAGATTCTTGAAACCAAGAAAACCTTTTAAGACCCAATGGGAAGACCATCCCATGGAGATGGGTCAGACAGAGACCTCCCCAGGATGAGTAAGCCTGGCCTTCTAGCTGGGTGCTCCTCAGAACAGACCAGCCTTGGCTGCACCTGGACTTTGTGAGAACTGCAGAATCTCGGTCCTCTTCCAGACAGCCTGAGTCAGAATCTGTATGCTCACAGGGTCCCCCGGGACACGCACTGGTCTAGATGAATTCCTATCAGCCTTGCATCTGGGCAAAGCGGCATCTCTCCGACCTTTACTTACGATTTGCTTTAAAAGTTAAGTGTTTAAGCACAAAGGCAAGCCAGACCACAGAACTCTCAGTTGGCAAGAGATAACCTCATTTCCAGGGACAGCTGGCTCTCTACATGTTTGAACAAACTGGCATTATCCAGGCTTAAAACTCAGCAAAAATAAACTTTCCAGGAAATTTTTGGAACACCCGGTTTCCAAACCCATCATCTCAGGAATGTTATCCAAGCAGTGGCCTCTTTCCCCACATCTAACTTCATTTCCACTTGGGACAGTTCTTTCTCTGGCCTTGAACTGACAAAACATACACAAATGAGAGAAAACAGGGAGGCCACGTTTACCGTGGGGTTTTAGATAAGTCCCTGGAAAAGTCCATAATCTCATTTTGGCACTATTAGTGTTCAGCTTCTTCATGCAAATATTATTTTAAAAGAACGTCTTAAATCTGAGGGACATGTGCTCTTGGTCACTGGGCTTCGAAGAGGTACATTTGGGAGTGTGAGAAGCAGAAGCCACCGTCTGTCCTTCATGCAACTGATGATGCCATGTTCTCTGTTCTCTTACTTCTCACATGACCAGAACATGCAAATCTTCCTTGAGGGTGGAAACTCAAATTAGCCACATCTATTGGACCTGTTTACAAATCCTTCTGAATGGACTGTTGTGTGATAGCCAGTCTAGGAATATAAGAAGGCACGATTCTGTCATTCAGGAAACTCCCAGCCCAGAAGGGATATCTTCTGTTTGACTTCTTTATTATTATTATTATTATTATTATTATTATTATTATTTTAAGACAGTGTCCTGTTCTGTTGCCCAGGCTGGAGTACAGTGGCGTTTTCTCAGCTCACTGCATCATCTGCCTCCTGGACTCAAAGGATCCTCCTGCCTCAGCATCCTGAGTAGCTGTGATTACAGACATGCACCGCTGCACCTGGCTAATTTTTATATTTTTAGAAGAGACAGCATTTTACCACGTTGCCCATGCTGGTCTCAAACTCCTGAGCTCGAGCGATCTGCCTGCCTCAGCCTCCCAAAGTGCTAGGATTGCAGGTGAGCGCCACCACGCCTGGCCTCTTTTGCCTCTTTAGATGCACATCTCCAGGTGTTTGTCACATATCAGTCAAGGTCTATCCTAGTAACCTACTACTCCATAACAAATCACTTTAATTTCAGCAGCTTAAAATAACAATGATCATGTTAGTATCTTTCATAGTATCTGTGGAACAGGATTTTAAGAAAGGCTCAGCTGGGTAATTCTCATTCTGGTCTCTCCTGTAGTCACTCAGAGATGCTGAAGCAGTGGGAGTCACCCCGGAATCTCATTCTTCATGTGGTCTCTCCACGCGGACTCACTTGAGCTTCCTCAGAGTATGGTGGTCTCAAGTCAACTGTTTACATGAAAGTTCACCCTTCCCCATTTATGACTAGTTCAGAAGTCACAGTGTCTGAACTTTTCTTATTTTATTTACTATTTTTTTTTTTGAGACAGAGTCTCACTCTGTCACCCAGGCTGAAGTGCAGTGGCATGATCTTGGCTTACTACAACCTCCACCTTCTGTGTTCAAGCAGTCCTGTCTCCTCAGTCTCCCAAGTAGCTGGGATTATGGGTGCATGCCACCATGCCTGGCTAATTTTTGTATTTTTAGTAGAGACAGGGTTTCATCATTTTGGCCATGCCTGGTCTCAAACTCCTGAGCACAAGTGATCCACCTGCCTTGGCCTCCCAAAGTGTTGGGATTACAACATGAGCCACCACGCCCAGCCATCACTTCCTCTTGAGGGTGAATTGTCCCAGTCACACTGTAAGAAGAGCTATAGCATGGGAGGTATAGCATGTAACCATCATTGGCAAATATAATCTGCAACAGGTTTCCAGCAGAAAACAGAAGTCACATCTGAATTAGGATATTTCAAGGAGGGATTAATAAAAGCACTAGTTATGAAGATATAAGCAGGGTAGAGAGAAACAAGAGATACAGTATCTGATATGGTTTGGATTTCTGTCTCTGCCCAAATCTCATGTCAAATTGTAATCCCCAGTGTTGGAGGTGGCACCTGGTAGGAGGTGCTTGGATCATGGGGGCACATTTTCCTCTTGCTGCCCTCATGATAGTGAATGAGTTCTCATGACATCTGGTTGTTTGAAAGCACATCCCTGCCCCATTCCTCCTGATCCAGCCATGTAGGATGTACCTGCTTCCCCTTGGTTTTCTGCCATGATTGTAAGTTTCCTGAGGCCTCCCGAGCCATGCTTCCTATACAGTCTGTGGAACTGTGAGTCAAACTTCTTTTTTTTTAATACAAATATAAACGATCCAGTCTCAGTTCTTTATAGCAATGCAGGAATGGACTGATACAGTATCCCAAGGCTGCTGATAACATAGAAATTGTTACCTCCATTTGGAAGGAACAAGAGGTTACAGGAACTCTGAGGGAGAGAAGCATTCAGGGACAGCTAGCTTGAGAGGAGCACTTAGAGGGGACTACCCAGCAAGGAGGCAGCCAGGGAATAAAGGCCCTGAACTCACCCCCAACCCCAGCCCCCTGCCAGGGCTCCTCACTGGCTAAACCCAACAGGAGGCCCAAAGCCTAAAGCCCACACTGATGAGACTCTGGGGAAGACAGCAGAGTAGAGAGTAGAAAGGACATCTAGAGAAGTAGACAGAAGATACACAGCATAAGAAATATCTACAATCTAATGCCAACAGATGATAGAGTGTATCTGTGCAAGAGGGAGATTTTAAGCTAGTCCCGGAAGAATATATCACGACATGGGAGAGAAATTCACATCAGCAGTAGTCCTCTGTATATCTGGAGCCCACTCTTTACCTTGGGGCTTACGAGTAGACTCCACAGTAGAATCCTTGGCTGTAGGAAAGGAAGCCGTCCACATGAGCAATGCAGACAGAGACTATAGTCTTTGGGCACTGACAGGAGTTGTTCCTGATGGGTGGTCCATGGTGATGGTCCAATAGGAAAGGTGGTTGCTGTGGCTCCTGGACACCAGCGATGGAGCAATGGAATGGAGACTTGCTGGGAGGGATCCTGGGGAGCTTGTGGGCACCACTCCGGCTGCTAGTGCCAGCCAGTGCCCAGGAGAGCAAAGGCTGCATGATCCCTGGGGGCTGATTCTTCTTCTGTCTGAGTGGTCCCTCCAGGCCTGGCTCTCTCATCCTGAACCCCACAAGCCTCTCTCCCCCATCATATTCCCTCCAACTCTCCTTTCCCCCAGTCTGGATAATTCTTTATCTCATCTTGGGTAAGAAGGCCCAATTTCCAATCTATTCTTCCAAATCCATTATTTATTGTATGCAATGTAAACGCAAAGTCCAAGTTCTTGTAAGTCCACATCCTTGACTTCTGCAACTCAAAAGCCCAGACCTGGTATATTCATCCTCTGCATTCTGCATAGGTGTGCCTTCCTGGAGGTATATTGTGTGGAATTTGGCCCTAGCAGTTTTGGGGGTCGGAGTAGATCACAAAGCATGTGGTGGGGTCGGTGGAGGGGTGTCCCAGAGGAAAAGCATCATCTTATCTCCACTCAAACAATTATAAGAACACACAAGATCACTTAAGGAGTGACCAAGAAAGATTTCATCTGATGCTTTAAAAAATCAATAGGCTTTCCACAGAAAGATGAGAGAAGCATTCTGAACAGACAGAAGATAATGAGCATGAAAATCAAAGCATATTCAAGAGAAGGCGTAGTTTAATTTGCAAGGTGTATAGGAGTATTTGCATGTAGAGGAAAATAATTCTAGAAGAGGTCAGGTCATGAAGGACCTAGACAGAGAGGTTTTGTTACACATTTAAGAAGCCATAGAAGGCTGTGCACTGAAGGTTTCTGGGAGGGTATTCAGGTCTGAGCAGCACTTTAGAAACATGAATGCAGTGTACAGAACACAGAGACTATGGTTACAGTGAGGGGCATTTATTGAGGCCTAAACGAGGAGCCTCCTGCTGCTGCCTTCTCTCACTGTCTGTCCCGCAAGTCCGCATGTGTGTTTGGAGTCCCTCCCTGATTCCAGACCTATGTCTCCATCTCCCTGGAAGGTGTGTCCATTCTCAGGGCTCACAAGCTCTTAACCCAATGCACCCAAAGTGAAACTCTCCAAACCCTCTCCCCCGCTGCCCCATGCTCCCCATAGACATCTCATCTCATGGACTTTCCCTCGCCCACTTCCGCCTTCACAACCTCATGGCCTCCTTCATCTCTCCACGCTCATCATAGCCAGATCCTTTAGAGACTCCCTTGTATTTTTTCTTTTTCTACTAGACCCATCTCCTTTTAAAGTCCTCTCTGGAAACCCCCAAGGTCAAGGCATCAGCACATTTTCCTCTGACATTTGCCACACAGCCCAGTAATTGGTCAGCCTACTGCTAAACTCTCTCTGCTTCCCCCCATTCTCCATAGTTCAACCACAATCTTTTCTAAACACAAAATCTCATGATGCTATTTCTCCCTTTAAAGACTTTTCTGACCATTTCATGGTCTGTAGTATCAAGAAAAAACTCTTTCATTTGGCGTTTAATGCTTTCATAAGCTGACACCAGCCACTCACTCTTCCAGTTTTGTTCACTGCTACTCCCCGGTAACATTGTGGCAGAAATTGAGGGACTCTTGGCTCTCAGCATTCAGCTGCCATACCCTTCCTGGAAGCAGCCACTGATGGGATTAGGCCCCAGTTTGTTAAACTAGAGAGAAAGGGCCTTAAGACAGAAGGAAATCCTGGATGTGTGTGTCTGTTCAGGACAGAGGTAAGGGAACGGGAGAATGAGAATCTATCAGTTAATTCTTCAAAAATTCTATCTGGCACCCGGTCAAATAAAGAGACATATGCTACTTAAGAAATGTTTGAATTGTTATATGTTGAAAGACTGAAAAAGGGCCTTCAAAAGAAACAACAGATTTGGATAATGTCTTCCTCTCCAAGGGGCTGCCCTGGTGAGCGCTCAGGCTGGGGCTTTTACAGGTTCCTCTATGATGCAAAGTGGAGATTCCCAATTCTTCCTCTTGCGAGAGGCAAAGCTTCAAGGAGAGCATGGGAGGACAGCTGGGCTGACGAGCCTTAATAAACACCGGAACCCATGGGCCAGTGGAATTGGCGGATTATAACTAATTAAGCTGTTTTTTCTTCTCTGACCCTCTGGCTCTGTTAAAATAGATGATCGAAGTGAAATAAATTTTGGCTGACTTGATGGTGTCTTGTCAGCACTGGAATCAGGACACCTGGGTTCTAATTCCAGATGTGTCTCTAACTAGCTCCATGACCCAGGGCAGTCCCAGCCTTTCTCTCAGCCTCTGCTTCCCTATTTACCTAACAAGAGGACTGGACTCATTTGCACAGGCCCCTGAAGACTCAATTCTCTATTTCTTCAATTTCATACCAATACAAGTATTTCCCCTCTTTCTACTTATCTACCTCTGAATTTTACTTTTTGAATGACTTCAGTCCTCATCTTCTCTTTATTTTTTCTCCTCATTCTATCTGCTCAGCCAAGCAAGGTAGAGTACTTGCCCAGTCATTTTCCAGACTCTTGACTTGGGTTTACAGAGTGCGTTCTGCCCACTGAATGTGTTCAGGACTTCTGCCTCCTTGGCTAGGACCCCAGCAGCCAATAGACCTTGGCATCTGTGCTGCCTAGGATCCTTTCCAGGGCTGAAGGAAGATGAGGCCTTCAGACACTGATGCATGTGACGTCTTCCTGTTACCAAAACTGTAGCATCCTTCAACGATGTTACCTGTTTGGATGATCTATTTATGAAATTGATTTTTCAAAAGGGAAAATAAATTCAAACGCAGTGTAAGCGGCCCTAAAAAATGCAGCGATGAAACTAAGATCATGCCGGTCATTCTGACAGGAAGGAAAGCCTTTCGGTCTTTGCAGGCTTGGCACAGCCTCGACATTTTGGGGATGGGTGTTCTTGGATCCCTTGAAGTCAATACACCTCATAATAAGGGCTTTGAGCGATATATATGTATATATGAAACAAAGGTTAGGATTTTACTCCTCAAAGACAAACATCTGGATGAATGGCTGAGTTTTCCACTTAAGAAATGACGTCTTGGCTTCACCTTAGCTCAGATGGCGTGATGAACCACCCAACCCCAACTTCCCAGGGACCCTTGAACAAGTGGCTAGAGGTACTCGGCAGCCTCGTCTCCATCAACCTGTGAAGTTGCTTATGGTGTTAAAATGTTGCCAGAGATCAAGGATGGCCAGACAAACACCAGCTAAATCTAAAAAGAAGTCAGAAAACTAATACAAGCTTAAAATACCAAGTTCAGCACAGATATACTTACCTCTTAGGCTTACTTCATTTACCAACCTCACATGACACGGGGAAGAGTTCCTGAAGAAAGTTTTCCGACTGATTGTTTAAAATCTTTTCCTCTCAATAAAGTCTTTTCCAAGTACACAAGTGTTCAGTTTCATTCCATAGCCCAACCTTTTAATCACCTGCCTTTGGCAACTCTGATTTATTTATTTGACAGTATGTATTGAGCATCTGCTATAGGCCAGGCACTGGATTAAGATGGCAGGAAGCCAAACCAGACACAGTCCTGACCTGCGAGGGCTCATGGGTAAGTCAGGAAACACTATGCTGAAAAATGGCAAATGGTGAGATGTGTGCCAGGAAAAGACACGTGGAAAGGAAACTCACTCCTGGAGGAAATCGAGAAAGAGAATGGTTTGGTTTTCTTGGTAATCCATAGACAATCAGGGCCGGGAGAGACTTTACAGATTATCTGTCCCAACACCCTCATTTTATAAATGGAAAACAGAGAGGGGACGAGTCACACAGCTCTAAAGCTGGGGCCAATGCGTAATGAATTCTTTCTCTTTCACTGGCTGATAACTCCTACGTCTCTCAAATCGTTTCTGAAAGTAGGTAAAATAGAAATCATAAATATACGACTGATAGAAATCTATTTTGTTTTCCAACTAAAAATCTGCAAGATATCCCTCACCAACATTTGTTTTAAAAGGTGATTATTCTTGGAAGATTACTGTCATCGGTTCACTTTCTGTGCCTTGCCTGGATATTTTAAGTTGTTCCTTATTCCAGCATTCCTATCACTAGTCTCAGCTATCACAGTCCTTTGTAGAAAACATCATCATGATTTTTTGTTGTTTCTCTACATTCATACAGCACGTTGGAATTTAAGAAGCATTTTCAGATCCATTACTTCCTCTGGGGGAGTCACGTTGTCGGCTTGATAACTTTAGAGGGACATGACAAGTAGAAGGAGGCTTGGAAAGGAGCTAAGCACGTGGTGACAGTGCTGGGGAATAAGACCTACAAAGCCAGGCGACAGAAGTAGGATGCCTGAGACTGCTCTTATGGGGCTGATCATCAGAGCAATGCTAGGCAATGGATTTCAAGTCCATGAAGTCTAGTCAGCTGGAAGGAAGCAAGTCAATAAGTGCGTACTGAATAACACCTGTGTGCAGGGCACCATGTTAAGTGGATTCAAAGATGAATGACCAATGTACCCTCTTCAAAGAATGTTTCGAATTTCTGTTCAATCTCCTTAAGCCACAGGGAGTGGAAGGCATGAGTGAGCAGAAGCCACTGGGCAGAGAGAAGTGGGTGTACCAAGCTCCTGCTGTGTGGCCTCAGCTTCTCCAGGAGGTTTGGACTTAACCCCTGCTAGTGACTCAAGCTAAGGCCCTTCATGGAAGAATGGGCTGCCTCCCCAGGTCTTGCTGGAAGGTGACATGAGTGCGTTTCGGCGGAGGTGGAGGGTGATCTGTGACGGAAATCGTAGACCCTGGTTCTGTTCCTCGAACACTTCAGGTTGAACACTTGGGCAGAACTTCATTATAAAGCCATTAAGTGGATTCTCATGAGTGAGTTCCTGTTGGCCTTATAGACAATAGGGTTTTAATCATGTTTATCTAGGCTAAGAGAGGCCAAAATCGGGGCCCCATGTCTGAGTGCTGCTAGAGACGTAGAGGAGCAGCTAAGGATAGCCCGGAGGATGATCACAGGACTGGAACAAGGAGCACCCAAAACCAGGTGACAGGCCATCAGGAGGGGTGACAGAAACAAGCTGCAAACCACCTGGAAATACATGAAGGGTACGAAGAAAGTTCCACAGAACTCTCAAATCAAAATGTAGAGGAAATGCAGGGAGGGGAGAGGATGTGGGAGCTGGAGGTCTACAGCATCGTTACAAAGCAACCGGGAAGATAAAGACTTCGGAAAGGAGAGACACATGGGAACTAGTCTTATACAGGCATCTCTCACTAGTCGTGGGGACTTCAGACCTACTAGAGTGTTTCATCCTTCTGGACAGCAGCATCCTTCTCCTTGCTAATTTAAAATAGCCCCTGGCTCTCTCACCAGATTGACCACAACCTCCCAAGCAGACCCCTTGGCATCCCTGTGCTGGCCCCACCTACCCTCTCATCCTTCTTTCCCACTGCTCCCACTTCATCCTGAAGATTCCCTCCTCCATAGCCTCTTTCTGGATCTCTCCCACAGATGTCTTATCCTTCAAGGCTCACCTAACATGCCACCTCCTCCAGGAAGCCTTTCCTGATCCATGCCACCAGATGGTTGCATGCTCCCTCCGGGAACCGTACAGCACATCATCCCTCTTTATGACACTTGCATTTCCTCCTGCATTCTAATAAATTGTGTGTTTGTCTGAGCTCTCGCCCCCATCCCTCCTTAGAAAATTTCAAGGGAAGAGACCTGATCCTTTCACTTATGTATTCACAGTGCCAGGGCAAGAACCAGTGTGCCACAGACACTCAATAAATGTGAAATTGCATTTCGGCCCATGTATGCCTTGGACAAAGTTTCTGTGTTCCTTTAGAGGTTATGACCTGTGCTGTACAGTGGGGCAGCTCGGACTTGAACACTTGCCTCTCTCACTAGCCAGGTGATCTAGGGTGACTCAATTCATCTCTGTGCCTTGGTTTTCTATTCTGTAAAATGAGCACAACAGGACCTACCTCCAAAAGACATCATGGTAGTCTTCACATGTTGTCTGGACATACTGTGAATGCTCAATAAATGTAAGCCAGTATTAGCAACGCGCAGTACCAGGGACATAATTTCCTCTCAGTTGTCAAGAGTGCAGTGATTCATATGCTCCATTTCTACCTGGCAGTCTTTATCTTCTGTAAAGCACATCTTTGCACAAAGCAGCTCTGTATCATTTCAATGGTGTTAGCTATCTGGCAGCATGTATCACAGGAATGTTAGTAAGCCATTTGTTAACTAGGAACCAAATGTACCAATCAAAGAGATTTTCCTCAAAGTGATTTGCCAGTTCATCCACCCATCAAGGCTGTGCCATGATGAGCTGTGTGAGTCCTCCAAGGCCTGAAAAAACGAAAATGAACAAAACAAAACCCTATTCTCATGTTGATCACCGTCTCCTAGGGCAAATATAGCAAAGACCTAGATAAAGCTATATAAAGAGGCTGTGAGAGTCCAAAGAGGCGGGTGCCCGCCCCTGTGCACAGTGAGGAAAGACTGGGGAAGTGGGAACAGGACCAGCCCTCACGGAAGAGGGGGCATTCCAGCTGGGCTCTGCCAGGTGAGTAGGAAGAGGTTGTCAGAAAGAGGAGGTAGAAGCTTCTCCAAGAACAGGAAGCAGCGTGTGCAAAGAGATGGAGTCCTTGAGTCCGCATTTGGCAAATGCTGAGGTTGGTGGCCCTAAACGGCACTGAACATCAGTCTACTTCTTCTAACACTGATGTGGATTTTATTTAAAAGAAAAACACTTCCACTAAATTAGTTATGAATCCCAGAAGAGATTATCTCATTGCTAATATAAATGCTCTGTTCTTATTTCTTCCCAAATGATTTGATGGTTATTTTTCTGAAGCATATTTCTGATGTCTCTTGAAAACAAGCGCCTTCAGAAAGTCTGTTTCAGCCCAGAAGAAAAAAATCTCAAAAGTAGCCCGGGATCACAACTACGTAGCCCATCCAAGGATCAAATTCTTCGTATTCTCTAAACTATCCCCAGCACATGGAGTGATTTCAGCTCTTCAAAGCCAGCAGAGAGATAAGTTCATTGAAACTCAAGATGAGCTGGCACAGAACTCATTGTATCTAGTTCCATTTGTTCCTTCAGTTATTCTCTGAGGACAGTGGATGGTGAATGCAGCCAGAGGTCTCTTTCAGAAGAGCACAAATGGAGGAGGAAATTTTGTTCATAGCTTTGCTGGGACAATGTTTGGCCAAATGCAGTGTGACCTGAGGCCAGAAATTGCCACTTTTTGTCTCCAGAGCAGACGGGCAGAGAGGTGTAATGGATTTAGCAAGATAAAGACTTGGACCCAGAGAAAAAGAAACACACACACACACACATATGCACACACGCACTCTTCATGGAAAAATCAGACTTCGCTTCCACCTCTCGAGGTGGGAATTGTAATCTCACTGAAATTATGGAGACAATGCTAAGGTCGTATTACACAAAGCCGTGTCTATCAGTGACGGGTGGTCTCTTGGGAATGAACTATTTAAACAGCCATTGCGTGTACAGAATTCATGATCTGAGCAGATTTTTCCTGAAAGAGGCAACTTGGCTTGTTGGGATCCGAACTGTTGCTTATTTGATTATTTTCCTTTTGGTCTCCGACCCTGGGGTCTCAGTGTCAGCTGCAGACTGAAAGCTGCAGGCTGCAGGGAGAGATGGGACAGGAGTGGCCCTGGGGGCCTCTGAGCCCTGACTCCACGTGTCCCACTGGCCAGCCCTCCCTGGGCCAGGTTAGGCAAGCCAATCCATTCTCTGTGGTTGCTTGAAATTTGTGGAAAAGAAAGAGGACGAGGCTGTGTCATCACTGCGTGCTTGAATAAATCACTTCGCATTTCTAGACCTTAGGTTTCTCACTTATTAAGGGAGTAGGAGTGGGAGACCAAGCAAACCCTCAGGTTCTGAAAATTTTCTGATTTAATTGATCTGGAAAAGGGATCGTTTCCACCATTTTGGTTTAGGAATATTTTATAGGGCCCAGGGTGCATGGGTTCCTTGAATTCCTCGGGAGGGACCAGAGTGACTTGGTGGTTGTGGTCGCAGTTAACCTGAGCAGCAAAGACTGCTGGGTAGAGACTATGGCCTGCTTTTCAGAACCAAAGGCTTCACATATTTGAAACGTATCTTATGGAGGCATGTTACAGAGGAAAGAGCACAAGACTTAGAATAATTGTCCTAGATTTGAGTCTAGCCACTGAACTAACTCACTGAGATTGTGACCAGGACACACCCCCATTTGGGGGCCTCAGTTTACTTGTGGGTGAAGCGAATATGGTGGTAGACAGACTCCCAGGAGGCTCCATGGGCCATGCTTCCTGGTGTACATGCTCTTGTGGGATCCCTTCCCTCCAGTGTGAGCAGAGCCTGTGACTTGATTCTAACCAACAGAATATGGCAATGGTGGTGGATGTCAGTGTCATGATATTAATATATTACAGCAGACTTGAACACCCATCTTACTAGCCGGCTCTCACTGTCAGCTGTCTCCCTTGCTGGCTTTGATGGAGTAAGCTGCCATAGAGAGAGGTCCCGGAGAGGAACTGAGGGTAGCCTCTGGCTGAGGGCCCACAAGAAGCTGAGGCCCTCAGGCCAACAACCCTCAAGGAACTAAATTCTGTCAACAACAACCTGAGTTTGGAAGCAGATCCTTCCCTGGTCAAGCTTCAGATGAAATCCCAGCCCTGACTGACCCATGGATTAAAGCATTGTAAGAGAATCTAAAACAGAGGAATCAATTAAACTGTGCCTGGACTCCTGACCCACAGGAACTGTGAAATAATAAATGTGTTGTTTTAAAGTACTAAGTTTGTGGTAATTTGTTATGCAGCAATAGATAAGTAACACAACAAAGCATTTAGAACCTTCCGTACCTGACATCCTATGAGCACGACAATACTCTCCTTATGATATGAGCATTACACATGCAACAAAAACCACACTCACACAAACAGGTCCACATTCACACACACATTGTAAGCTGCTGTTACTGTGCTGGGTTAAGAATTAATCCATCTTGCTACAATTCCTAGGGTACTTGTTCTGTTTTTAGATTCTTATTTAATCAGAACTCATTTCGAGGCTTCTTACTGCTGATCATAAACACCAGGCTCACACACACAGGTCCACACTCACACACACAGGTCCACACTCACACACAGGTCCACACTCACACACAAGTCCACACACACACAGGTCCACACTCACACACACAGGTCCACACTCACACACACGTCCACACACACAGTTCACATTCACACACACAGGTCCACACTCACACACAGGTTCACACTCATACACACAGGTCCACACTCACACACAGGTTCACACTCACACACACAGGTCCACACACACAGGTCCACACTCACACACAGGTCCACACTCACACACACAGTTCACACTCACACACAGGTCCACACTCACACACAGGCCCACACTCACACACAAGGTCCACATTCACACACACAGGTCCACACTCACACACAGGTCCACACTCACACACAAGGTCCACACTCACACACACAGGTCCACACACACACACAGATCCACACTCACACACACAGGTCCACACACACACACAGGTCTGTACTCACACACACGGGTCCACACTCACACACACAGATCCACATTCACACAATCCACACTCACACAGATCCACACTCAAGATCCACACTCACACACACAGGTCCACACTCATACAGGTCCACACACACACCGGTCCACATTTACACATACAGGTCCACACTCACACACACAGGTCCACACACACAGATCCACATTCACACAATCCACACTTACACAGATCCACACTCCCACAGGTCCACACTCATGATCCACACACACACACAGGTCCATACACACACACAGATCCACATTCACACAATCCACACTTACACAGATCCACACTCACATAGGTCCACACTCACGATCCACACTCACACACATAGGTCCACACTCACATACACAGGTCCACACTCACACACACAGATCCACATTCACACAATCCACACTCACGCAGATCCACACTCACACACATAGGTCCACACTCACACACACAGGTCCACACTCACACACACAGATCCACATTCACACAGATCCACACTCACGATCCACACTCACACACATAGGTCCACAGTCACACTCACAGGTCCACACTCATACACATAGATCCACATTCACACAATCCACACTCACACAGATCCACACTCACGATCCACACTCACACACATAGGTCCACACTCACACTCACAGGTCCACACTCATACACATAGATCCACATTCACACATTCACACGATCCACACTCACACATACAGGTCTACACTCACACATACAGATCCTGCATCTGGCTGATTTTAATTAAGGCTGAACCTGAAATAAAATGGCTCCAGCAGGGAAGAGGATGCCTCTGAGAGATTCTGAGGACAGGAGGCAAGAGACTTTGGTTTATTTGGTATTATTGGTCCTGACAGGCAGGGTCAAGTAGAAGAATGTGAATGAATGAAGCCTGCAGAAGAATTGGTCTAGCAGGGGAGCCCCATTTCTGGGCCAAAACATATGGCCACCTATAACCAGCAGCTAAAGGTATTGGACTTTACATACAGAGTTGCCCAGACCAAGCATAAGGGCCTCAGTGAGCTGCATGCTAACATTTTGTTACTTCCCAAGTCTGCTTTTCTGGAATCCTGACGTCCCCTATAAAGAAAATCCGCACTGTGGACTGTCTCATTTTAGACATGAAAGGAATGGACCTGAAGTCTGGCTACTGTCTGAGGTGGTGGCTGTCCGAAGGTTCCAGAGTGATGCCAAGGAAACATGGCTCAGCCGTGTCTCCAAGAGGAGAAGGAAGTCCATGCTTCTGCCCACGAGCCTTCTGGGCTCCTGGTGAGCTGTCATTTCCTGTTCCAGGAGAGTTTGATGGGTGTTGATGCAGCAGCCAACTCAGGAGCCAGAGGAGGAGGTGAAGACACCGAGAAGATCAGAGCAGGGCTGGGAGCGAGGAGGGCAGTTTAATGCTTTTGAATGATGAATTTCTGCCCTTAGAGACCTAGTACGTAGTGTTACTTTCCGGGGGGATAACCCGTCCCCACAACACCTGCTTTGTCGTTAAAGGATGATCCACTTCTGCCAAAGAAGAACATGAAGGACAGGCACGTAAGACACATTAAATGACAAAATATAACCTGAGAAACACAGACAAGCGGGCAAACTCAGTTCATTGAGCCAGGGGGATTTGGATAAACCTCTCAGAGAGGGGAATCTCTGGTGACCCCCTGAAAGCCCCAGCAAAAGGCTGAATTGGGGAAGGGTTAACTCAACTTCCACCTCCGGGGTTCAAGAGATTCTCCTGCCTCAGCCTCCCGAGTAGCTGGGATTACAGGTGTCTGCCACCACGCCCAGCCAATTTTTGTATTTTTAGTAGAGATGGGGGTTTCACCATCTTGGCCCGGTTGGTCTCGGACTCCTGACCTCGTGACCCCACCCACCTCGGCCTCCCGAAGTGCTGGGTTAATGGGCATTTCTTGACGAAGTGATTTAAGCTCTGAAAGTCTGTTGCTCACGGCCTCAGCAGAAGGCCCCTGGAGTCCCAGGTTTGGGACAGGGCAAAGTGTCCCTCAGGCGGTCTCCTGGCCTCGGCCCCTGAGCAGCGATGGCAGCCTCCGGGGCAGCGCTGGAACCCACGGCTGGGCGGGGAAAGCCCGACACGCGGCCCGGCCGGGGGCTCGGGGGCTCGGGGGCCCGGGGGCTTGGGGGCCCGGGGGCTCGGGCGTCTCTGCCCCACGCCGCCCACAGCGGCCGCGCCGGCCCTGGGCGCAGACGAGGGACACCGCGGAGCCCCCTGGCCCGGCCCTGCCTTTGTGGCGCGGCGGGCGCGCCCGCTTTGTCCCCCTGGCCCGCACGCCCCGCCGCGCGCCGCCTTCTGCAAGGATCACCCCCGCCGCGGCGCCATACCTGGCCCTTTGTCACCAGCTGCCAAAGAATTCAGAAAATCAAATTTATTTCCCGATTACAGCCGGAGCGCCCCTTTGTGCACAGGGGTCTCTTTAACTGTTGAAATTCCAGCAGACATTGTGCAGCCCTTTATGGCGCAAAATAAAAGCCGCCCCGCTTCTTGCCCCGGCCCCCGCCGCCCCTCCCGGCTCCCCTGACTTCCAAGCCCCTGTGGGAACCTGGGAGGGACCTTCTCTCAATAAAAACGCTTACGAGCCCGAAGACATTGGGGCTCGAGTGTCTTGCCAGCTAAAGGGGATAAATCAATGGGCATCTTGAGTTCGGGAGGGTGTATTTCCCTTTTTCTCTGGGAATGAATAGATGAATGGTAACTCCGTTTCTTACCAGCCCAGCGCTGTCCGCAACTCGCCTGGACAAGTCCAATTTCATTCTTTTCAGCAGGACTAGCTCCTGCGCGCTGCAGAAGACTTGGGCTGATCTGAAAGCGTCTCTCCGGTTGTAAGTAGGTCTTCCGCACCTGGAGATGAAAAAAAAAGATGTTACTATTATTTTCCTCGATTACATTGACATTGCCTGAAAAGGAATACAAAACATTGCCTTGCAAAGATTTTTTAACCTTTCTTTTCTTTTCTTTTTCTTTTTTTTTTTTTTGTGATTCTGCAGGGAAATAAATGTATGTCTTTTATATTTTTGAGAAAACTAAAAAGAGAAAAAAGGCAATCTAGAGTGGACACAGCTGACAGCATGTATTCCCACACTTTTTGAACACTCATAAAGCAACGAATAAGAGAGACAAATAGGCACAAATCTACTAACCCATCAATTATCAGCCCAATAATAAATGCTCCCATGAAAACAGTTACAAAGGCCGTCATAATTTTTACTCTCATGATAAAATATTTAGCAGCATAACTTGAATTACATAGTCATGGTAGAAAACTGTATTGGAAGAATTAGGTCCATTAATTGTAAATCATACACTCTATAAGGCTTTTGCAAGCTCTTAAGAAGAATAACATATATTTTTATTATAGAATAATAATTATTCTTAACAATATATATATTTAGCACTTAGGAAGCATTTTTTTTCACCATCTTCTTTTTTTATCGTAAGAGTTTAAGGTACCACTCAGTCATTCTGTGACTAAAGCAAGTGATTATAAATCAACGCCACATTTGCTAACAAATGGTATTCCTCTCTTTATACACATCTGTGTGTCTCCTCACACACAGGCATACATGCACACACATACGCGCACACACACAAAAGTGCTTGGCCCACTCAGCCTCCCCATAATTTCACAAAAGAGTGACTCTAATGTTTTCTGCCTCGTGGGGAGCCGGTGGGCACGGCAGTGAACTGGATACCTACACCAGAGAAGGCCTGAGAGGCGTAATCAAATAAGGGAACCACTTGAACTGAACTCCCAGCAGGAGCGGGAGGGAGGCCTTGAGAGGTTACACGTAGTTTTTATGCAGCCTCGCAGGAGAGCACCAACTTCCTGCTGCTAGAAATTTGTCTGCAAATTTTTTCCTCATTCAGACAGAGAGCTGGGGTCCAGGAAACACCGGGTTGATATGATAACTTGATTAAGTCTGGGGACAGATGACACGGGAGCACCAAGTGGACTCAAAGGAACCTGTGCTCTTCTCTTTAACCTCTCCTTGGGAGCCACGAATTCTATCTATTAATGTATCAGCCTCCTGGCATCCCATAAAGACGTTGTCTGCCTAAATGTATGTCAGTCATTTGCAGGGGCCTTTGTGGAATTCCCAGCACATTTTCATTTCTCTTCTCTATTTGAAAAAATAAAATTTAAACTGATGGGCTTGACAAAGGTTCACAGTCCACCTCCTCCCAAATCGCTTTGAAGGTGTAAGTTAAGTTCATCAGCAAAAACATTCAAAAAATCCTGAAATGAGCCTTGGGCAGCTGGGGCATATCCAGGAGAGAGAAACTACAAGGAAGAAGTGTTTGGAAACCACATCCGGTAAAGCATGGATGGAAAAACCAGGGATTTACCTGGAGAAGAGAAAACACAGAGAGGATTTGGGAGCTGAAGAAGTGCCAATGGGAAGAAGGATGAGAGTTTGCTGTGGGTCTCAGGACAGAGCCCAGGGAGAGACAGGCGTTCACCAAGTGCCAGCAAAGTGCCTGGATGAAAAATGGGCCACGTGCTGGAGCCGCCCCTGCGGATGTGAGGAAATCAGCAGTGTGGCCACAGCTGCACGAATCACAGCTGCCTCTCCTGACATCTGATCCAGCAGACAGGCTGTCATTGACAGGCTGGGAACCTCAGCTCCAAATACTGTGGGTTTTTTAAATTTGAAGGTTAATTAACAAACAATAAGTTTTGTATCCACCACCCCAGTCAAGATATACAGCATTTCTACTACCCCTGAAAGGTCCCTAGTGCCCCTTTCCAGCCCATCACATCCCACTCCACCTCCTAGGCAATCAGTGTTCTTTTTTTTAAGAGACAGATTCTCACTCTGTTGCCCAAGCTGAAGTGCAATATCAGGGTCATAGTTCACTGCAACCTGGAATTCCTGGGTTCCAAGTGATGCTCCTGCCTCAGCCTCCCCAGTAGCTAGGACTATAGGTGTGCACCACCACACCACCTAGTTTTTCAGTATTTTTTTTTTAGAGATGGGGTCTCTAACTACTGGCCTTAAGCAATCCTCCCACCTCAGCCTTCCAAAGTGCTGGGATTCCAGGCATGAGCCACTGTACCTAGTTGGCAATTGCTGTTCTGATTTCTATCACTCTCAATTAGTTTTGCCTGTTTTTAGAACTACATTTGCTTGGGATAATACAGTATGTACTCTTCTGTGTCTGGTTCCTTTTATTTAGATAATGCTATTGAGATTCATCCATTGCTCATTTTTATTGCTGAGTGTATTATCTAGGAGAGCAACACACAGTTTGCCCACCCATTCTTCTGCTGATGTGTATTTATGTTGTTTCCAGTTTGAAGGTATTGTGAATATAGCTGCTATGAACAGTCTGATAATATTTTCCATTTCTGAGTCATAGGATTAGGATATATTCCAAATGCTGTTTTAAACAAGACTGCAAAGCAAGAAAAGACTGAGGTCATGAAAGGTGTCATCTTCAGTCAAAACCGGGAAGAGTTTCTGGGACTTGACAGTTTCTAGCTATTGTCCTCACCTTCCCCAGACAGCACAAGTTGCATCCTTGTTCCTCTCACCGGTGGGCAGAAGGCACATACTGAGACTGATCTAGGGCATCCTGGAAGTCTTCATGAGCAAGAATATCCCATCTCAGCAAAATGGGTATTGGTATCCTTCCAGCTTACTCAAAATATGTGTATTCCCATCTACTGAGCTCCCACTGTGTGCTGGGCCTTGTGGGTGCACAAGAAGCCATAGGGCGAGAGAGACAAATTTGATGAGGGCTCCATCTTTAAAGTGCTTGCAGCCAGGGATAGTGGCTAATGCCTGTAATCTCAGCACTTCTAGAGGCCTATGCAGGTGGATTACCTGAGGTCAGGAGTTCGAGACAAGCCTGGCCAACATGGTAAAACCCCATCTCTACTAAAAATACAAAAATTAGCCCAGCGTGGTGGTGTACACCTGTGATCCCAGCTACTCGGGAGGCTGAGACAGAAGAATCACTTGAACCCAGGAGGCAGAGGTTGCAGTGAGCAAGATTGTGCCATTGCAATCCAGCCTGGGCATGAGTGCAAGACTCTGTCTCAAAAATAATATAAATAAATAAATAAATAAAGTGCTTGCAAGTCTAGAAGGAGAAATTTAATAAGTAGTAAAGTATGAAACTGCAAGTCAATCTTCAACAAACACTTGGGAGTCACCTGCTGCGCTGGCTCTGGGCTGATGCTGACGTGGTGGGGAGATGGGTAGACGAACACAGAGAGAAAGTGAAGCCCACCCCTCTGAATCACGGGAAAAGAGGGAAAGAGCCTCCCACTCCGGGATAATGAGTCCCTTTATGAAAGAGGATATCCAGCCAAGGGAGAGGTTGGATTTAGATTTGGAACAGGCATCCCAAACCCCAGATCTGCTGCATCACCTTAGGACACAGAACTGTATCTGCCAGGTGTCCCCATGTGTCCTTATCACCTGACTTCAGGTGGCATTAAGGCTTCCAAGTCAAATCAAAGCCATCAGAACACAGAATGTTGGTGCTGGGAGGCCCTTTAGAGTTCATGGTTCACTCCATCCCAAGTACAGATGCGGAAACAGAGTCTGAAGCTAAGGGAAGTTACTGCCTCAAAGTCACAGGGTGAACATGTTTGTCTCTCACTACAATTAATATTCTACTGTGTCAGTCTGTCATTTATTATAAGTTCTTATTACATAATAGAGACCTTTATTTATTCATGATGTTAGCATCGAAGGGATAAGATTAGCACATTCCCTGTAGTCTAAGCAGGTTAATCAGACTTTACCTGTGAGCAGCTGTTACATTTGGAGAGACACATCTTTAATCCAGAAGTTATCTAAACTTTATGATAAAAACAGTAGATCATGTTATGATAGGGCCTTATGTGATTATGACTCACTCATCTTGTATACCAAGTTGTTTATTTTTCTAATTGTTAGGCAATGGCACCATCTTGGCTCACTGAAACCTCCATCTCCTGGGTTCAAGCAATTTCTCTCACCTCAGCCTCCCGAGTATCTGGGACTACAAGTGTGAGCCACCACACCTAGATAATTTTTTTTTTAATTTCTTTTTCTTTTCTTTTCTTTTCTTTTTTTTTTTAGTAGAGACAGGGTTTTACCATATTGGCCAGGTTGGTCCTGAACTCCTGACCTCAAGTGATCTGCCCACCTCGGCCTCCCAAAGTGTTGGGATTACAGGTGTGAGCCACCGCCCCGACCTACCATTTCTCTATTCACAGGTTTGACAAGTGTTTAATCATAGAAAACTGTTTAAACAACTTTATATTTATTCTGCTTTTTTTCTATGGAATAAAAAACTTCATTACTTTGGACAAACCCCTATGCCCTATAAAAACACTGATGTATATTATATTACTGCAAAGTGGGAGAAAGTTGTGAATATATTGAATTTCCATGCTACCAACCAAATGGTTGTTGACAAATTTGTTTAAAAGAAAAAAATGATTTTGAATTTATGCAAATTTGGCAGGAATGCTTTCAAAACTAATTTACAAATTAGAGGGAATAAAAACAGCAATGTTCATGATTCCTGCTTTGTAGTTTTTTAATAGTAATAAAAATTCTAAAACACTCTATACATACACAACATTTTACGTTTTCCAAAACACCTTCATATGCATTCTTTTACAGGAACTCTGGATAAACGGCATCGTATATGCCACCTCCCTTTTGCAGGTTGAGAAGACAGAGGCTTGTCCATGATCACATAGCTAGTGGTCCCCACCCACCACCCCTTCCCCAAAGAGCAGTGTGGCACCATGTGATAGTCCCACACAGAAACCAAGAACACTGGAGGAAGGCATTAATATAGTAGCTCTTTTGGGGTTGATTGTAAGATCTGTGATCACAGAACTTTTTTTAGACATAGGATATTCATTTCTATAGGTCTTCTGCCAGAAACGGTTAGATACATAATTTGTGGGTTTTATTTGCTATTTCCTGTTTTATTTGCTATTTAGTGTCATTCTAGGTGAAGAAAAATTAAAACTTTAAATTATTAGCATGAGTTTTACAATTCATCTTTAACTTGTATAGTGCCGTTTGAAATGCAAATATAAGAACATTTATTTATTCTATGCAGAATCACCAAAATTGCAGAATTTTTATTTTGTAGCCTATATGTGTGTATGTGTGTTTGTGTATGTGTGTATATACATTCTTTTCAGAACAGTGAAAGTGCTGTACAAAACTGACCCTGCTGTTTTTATTTCTCTTGGTAATACACACACATTTCTCAACCCTCTGTACCTTTGGCTTACGTTGAGGCTAACTGAAAGGACAAGGAGCTATGTATCGTCCTAGCTCTCTCTTTCCTTCTCTTGTCATGTTCTTATTTATTTATTTATTTATTTATAGACAAAGTTTTACTCTTGTTGCCCAGGCTGGAGTACAGTGGCGTGATCTCGGCTCACTGCAACCTCCGCTTCCCAGCTTCAAGCGATTCTCCTGCCTTAGCCTCTCAAGTAGCTGGGATTACAGGCATGTGTCACCACGCATGGCTTATTTTGTATTTTTAGTAGAGATGGGGTTTCTCCATGTTAGTCAGGCTGGTCTTGAACTCCTGATCTCAGGTGATCTGCCTGCCTTGGCCTCCCAAAGTGCTGGGATTACAGATGTGAGCCACCATGCCTGGTCTCTCTTGTCATTTTCAATGGATCTGTTTTGCTAACATAGGGACATAAGGTGAGTAAGAAAGAATATGATGCGATTCTTTGATCAATTGTGCTTCTTAGACTGCCACTGTCTTTTTTATTATTATTATTTTTCATTCTTTTGTTCTGGTTTGCAAGGAGTGCCTGGCTTCTCAGGGCCATCAGTGCCCACTTACTCAGGTGTGGGCAGAGCATGCTTATCTCCTTGAGTCTCGAGGAACTCTTGGGCATCTAGGGCCCACTGGACTCCTGTACTTCTGGGCATGGATCAAGCTCTGTAAGAATGGCATAGCGAGGAACTGCAGCTTTGTGACTCTCCTCTGCACCACTGTTTCATTGGGCTTTACTCACAAAACGAAGTTCAAAGACGAAATGATCAAGAATGTCAAGACAGTGACAGAAGAGTATTAAGCCAAGCACGTGACATTTCTCAGCACAGAGTCTTCAATAACAGAACTTCATGGACACATGTCAAAGTCGGCGTTGAGTATTCCTAATCTAGAGGCTTCCAGAGTACAGATGTGGCCAGGCGCGGTGGCTCACGTCTGTAATCCCAACACTTTGGGAGGCCGAGGCAGGCAGATCACCTGAGGTCAGGAGTTCAAGACCAGCCTGGCCAACATGGTGAAACCCCATCTCTACTAAAAATATAAAAATTAGCTGGGTATGGTGGTGGGTGCCTGTAATCCCAGCTACTTGGGAGGCTGAAGCAGAGAGAATTGCTTAAAACCCTAGAGGTGAAGGTTGCAGTGAGCTGAGATGGCACCACTGTATTCCAGCCTAGGTGATAGAGTGAGACACTCCTTCTCAAAAAAAAAAAAAAAAAGAGTACAGATGTATCTCTCAGACTTGAACTGTGGCTGAACTTCTAGATAAATTCCAGGGTGGATCACCTTCCTCACAACATCCCTAAAATTGATGGGACTCAGTGAAGCGTAATCCCAGAGGGAAGATGGAACTCCCAGTACTGCCCCACCTGAGAGCCATGTCCCTGTAGCTGGGTGACTTGAGGATGAGGAAGGAATGGGGGAGAGTAGAAATCAGCCAGGCACAGCCAGAGCACAGTGGAAGAAGTCTTGTCAAGAAAATGCTATTATGACCAGAAATTAAAGGGGGAATCCAAAATGTTATTATAACCTAGCGATGTTCTTCTTTACCCACAAAATAATGCTTTAAAGAAACTCATTGCTGAAAATATCTCTTTCAAATACACATTGACACAATCCATTTAATACAACCCCTGGAATAACTGCTGTGTAATAGAAAGAGTCAAGAAAATCTAACTTCCAATTACAGTTCTGATTCCTTCTTGATGCATCTATCCATCCATCCATCATCCATCCATCCATCCATCATCCATCCATCCATTGTCCATCCATCCATCATCAATCCATCATCCATCCATCATCCATCCATCCATCATCCATCCATCCATCCATCCTTCCATCATCCATCCATCCATCCATTATCCGTCCATCCATCCATCATCTATCCATCCATCCATCATCCATTCATCCATTCATCCATCCATTATCCATCCATCCATCATCCATCCATTCATCCATCATCCATCCACCATCTATCCATCCATCATCCATCCATCCATCATCCATCCATCCATTGTCCATCCATCCATTATCCATCCATCCATCCATCATCTATCCATCCATCCATCATCCATTCATCCATTCATCCATCCATTATCCATCCATCCATCCATCATCCATCCATTCATCCATCATCCATCCACCATCTATCCATCCATCATCCATCCATCCATCCATTGTCCATCCATCCATTATCCATCCATCCATCCATCCATCATCCACTCATCCATCCATCATCCATCCATTCATCCATCCATCCATCCATCCATCCATCCATCCATCAGATGACTCTGGGCAGGTCACCTAACTTCTCTGAGCCTCAATTCTCTCATCTGTAAAATGGGAATAACGATTCCTAACCCAGAGGTAGGGTCCTTGTGAGAATGAAACTACAGAATGCATGTAAAAGTGAGTTGTAAGCTGTAAATCACTGTGCACATGTGAAGGCATGCATATTGCATTGGCACGTTGGTATGCTGTGTACAAACATTATATATCACACACGGACGCCATCAGGAAATTCCACTCTGGGGCAGAGTGATTTACAAAGCCTGTTCAGAAGTGGAGTCAATTAAGGTCAGCTTTCTATGTTGCTAAACAACAGGGGATTCTGGGTTCAGTAACGTTGAAAGGCAGGCCCAACACACCCCTTGAAACTGGGCTTTTGAGAGGGTTCAAAGGAAGGCGAAACAAAAGCCCCTCTTTGTGATGTTTTCACTCTTCCTTCATTGTCCCCTTTCACCCTCCAAGGGCCTTCATGTAAAGAAAGGGGCTGCTAATGTGGCGAGTGGGAGTTTGAAATTGTCCTGGGCCAACAATGTTGGCACATTCTGCAGGGCCTCATTACAGAATCATCTGAAATGCTTGAGAAGTGTTTCCCACTCATTAGCATAAATAGCAGAAAAACTCTTTCACAAACAAAGCAGGTTCCATCTGCCCCAGTATGTCCTCACCTTGACTTCAAATGGCCAGTCCCTCCCCCAGCACAATACAGGGGCGCCGGCCTCCGAGGCCCCAAACACCCCACTTCAGAACAGCATTCAGCGAAATATCAACACGGTAACCTGCATGTTTATTCATTGGCCAGCCCCCTCCTTTTAATGGAGTCCCTTCCCCATTGTGGCCACTTGATTCTTTCACAGACCTAAAAGGGACAGGGAGGGAGAGGCTTCCTTTCGAAGCTGCTGGGACCCTTAGCGACCCACACCTTGTGAGAGGGTCCACTAGGCTAATTGGGTTTGTTCTGCCTTTTTGGCCCAGGCGTATTTTGTCAGGTATTCTGCTGTGAGATTAAAGAGTCATTAATCACCCAGGCCTGACGCTGACAAGGTGGCTTTTACAATGAAGTCCACTTCTCTGGTGCTGGCTGGAGCCGAGGCCGGATCTGTTTTGCATTACATTGCAGAAGAATGTGATGTGGGCTTCTTCCCAGTCAGCCTCACAGGATATCAACCTCCAGGCCCCAAGTCTTAAGGAGACTGGTGCCAGCGACAGAGATAGCATCTACTTTGAAGGCAAATGATGCTCACAGTAGCTGGGTGGAGTCTGTTGGGTTCCAGAAGGGAGACTCACAGAATAAGGGTAGAGCCCGACAGGGTCAGACCTTAGTCCCCAGACTTTTTACCGAAGAAAGCCCAGAGGCTTAGAAAGGAGGGATACTTACCCGAGAACACACAGCAAGCTACTGTGACAGCCAAGATTAAAACAGGGCATCTCACCACTGTCTGGCCACTACCACATCTGAATCCCAATTTAAGCTTTTTATAACCCTTTTCAACATAATAACTGTTGCAGTTGGCAAATCAGAGGTCCTGCACTCGCCAGAGAAGAAGGGAAGTCAATCCCATTTGTCAAGCGCTACAAAAGGCTATGCACTGTGCTATTTTGCATACAATTGATTCCATTTAAGTGCTATTTTCGTAGGATGACTTGTGAAAGTGCTTAGCCACCATTAGTTCTCACCCAACGCAACAGTTTCCTCATAAGTAGGCATGATCATCCCTAGTTTTATGGGCAAAGAAGCCCAGACGCAGCAAGGTTAAATAACTCATTCACAGCGGATATTCTTTCCTATATCAGACTGCCATTTGAAAAGATGAGTTCTCTAAATCTAAGTGTTCTCATGAACTTTTATTATTACTGATGTAAATCATAAATTTAAAGCTTAGGTCCTGGGCCAGGCATGGCATGCCTGTAATCCCAGCACTTTGGAAGGTCGAGGAAGGTGGATCACCTGAGGTCAGGAGTTGGAAACCAGCCTGGCCAACATGGCAAAACCCCGTCTCTCTCTCTCTAAAAAAAAAAATGCTTAGGTCAGTTATCAAAACATCAGATTATCAGAATGCGTTGTTTCCTTTTCATCTCAATATCTCAGTTTGTGATAATGCCATCTATCTCTGCTGATGTTTTCTTGCAGTCCTTTCTTCTTTTATTCTTTCATTAATTTAGCAAACATTTATTGAGCAACTACGTCACCACATGGGGATGCCCAGATTATAAAAACATAGCCAGATGCCCTTTTCTTGTGACATTGCTGGAAAATGAGCTCCTCACAAATGAGAGAGTAAACCAAGAAGGAGGAAGACGGCCAGGCGCGGTGGCTCACGCCTGTAATCCCTGCACTTTGGGAGGCTGGGTCAGGTGGAGCACCTGAAGTCAGGAGTTTGAGACCAGACTGACCAACATGGAGAAACCCCGTCTCTATTAAAAAAATATAAAATTAGCCAGGTGTGGTGGTGCACACCTATAGTCCCAGCTACTTGGGAGGCTGAGGCAGAAAAATCACTTGAACCCAGGAGCGGGAGGTTGCAGTGAGCTGAGATTGCGCCACTGCACTCCAGCCTGGGCAACAAAAGGGAAACTCTGTAAAAAAAAAAAAAAAAAAAAAAGAAGAAGAAGAAGGAGGAGGAGGAGGAGGAGGAGGAAGACAAGGGCTGTGGGAGACAGGAGCTCCAACATAGAAGGATGGTGAAGGCAATCCCCGGACACTGCAGGAGACTCCAGAGGAAAGCTGCGTTCCCAGTGGGTAGGGAGGGCAGCTGGCCCACACTGCTGCAAGGCACTCCCCCGGGACAGGCTTCAGCAGAAAGAGAAATTCGATAGGAGACCTGATCATCTAAATCACCATGGAGGAGACTGAGAACTTTGGCAGGGTTTTTTTTTTTGAGACAGAGTTTAGCTCGTTACCCAGGCTGGAGTGCAATGACGTGATCTCAGCTCACCACAACCTTCGCTTCCTGGGAGAACTTTGGCAGAGTTTGAACCTTAACTATTACTTTATACAATGAAAACAAAACAAAGGGACTCATACCTGTAATCCCAGCACTTTCAAAGGCCGAGATGGGTGGATCATTTGAGGCCAGGAGTTTGAAATCAGCCTGGCCAACATGGTGAAACCCCATCTCTACTAAAAATACAAAAATTAGCCAGGGATGGTGGTGGGTACCTGTAATCCCAGCTACTAGGGAGGCTGAGGCAGGAGAATTGCTTGAACCTGGGAGGCAGAGTTTGCAGTGAGCCAAGATGGAGCCACTGCACTCCATCCTGGGTGACAGAGCAAGACTTCATCTCAAACAAACAAACAAAAATCAATAATAATAAAAAACAAAACAAATGGATAAACAAGACAGTTACTAACTCCAGGAAAGGAAAGGCAATCACACTGACCCGCAAGGCTCAGTGATAAATCGAATTTATATTTTCATATGTAAACAAAGAATGATGAATAAGCGACATGAACGTATAATAATACTGGGAGGATACGGAGTGAAAGAGTGTGTATATGAGGGGAGGCCACTGCACAAGAAGAAAAAGCTAGACTCATCTTTCACGGTGGGAATTCAAGATTTAATGCTTAAAACTAAAAATTCTAAACACGGAAACACAAGTATATTAGGGACAACATTTATGGAACTATTTGACTCTCCAAATTATGTGGATGTGTAACTATGATAAATACAGAAACTCAAAAAGTTATTGATGAATTTAATTGCTAAAGTAAGACATTGTGTTTGTTGTCTAGGGGTTAACAATGTCCCTGGGAGGCTGTCAGGCCAAACTGAAGCTTACCTGGGATGCTCTGGCGCTTCTGTGGGTTGCTGAGAGGTGGAGCAAGAGGTAAGGAAGTTCACAGGTGAGGGGAGGGGCGATGTCTTCAGTGGATGAGCTGTGAAAGGGAGGGGGCATGAGGAATTGGCCTTATAAACATTGACAGTCTGGAAGCCAGAAAAGGCGGTAGAACATTGGGGAGATAATCCTGGTCCTGTCTAGTGAGAGAGACAGGACTCAAAAGTGAGCCTGAATCAGTCCCAGTTTGAACCCCAGCTGCCGTACTTACTAACCACATGATTTAACAACTCTGAGCCTCACTTTCCACATCTATAGAAGAGAAAAGTCATATCTCTCACACAGGATTGTTTTTATACTTGATTCAGACACACTTATAAAGCCTCTGCTACTAAACACTTAATGCGTCTCAGGCACTGGATAAAACCAGCCCTCAAACACACCATCGGTGGCAGCAACACAGTCGATAGTATTTCTTGTGTCTTAAAAGTATAAATACGTGCGGAGATCATCTATTCAAGTCTACAGAATGACTCAACATCAGAAAGAAATGAGAACAAAAGTGCACGTAAGGAAAATGGCTTTAATGGACGATTTGACTGTGTCTTCAAAACCTACACGCAGATGCAAGAAATTTCATTCAGGGATTAAGTGCATAGTAGGATTGATAAGCTGGATACAAGCATTGAGTGTTCTGTAGATCTGAACCTCAGAAACCTACAGGCAACTGGCTTTGTTTAATTTTCCCAGGTCCTCATCCCTGAATATCTGTCTCTCTTTCTGTCTCTGTCTGCCTCAGAGCCAGAGACAATCCTCTTTTCCCCTTTTTCCCAGTGTTGCTTCTTCCCTCTCCCTGCTCCTCTTCAATAAAACCCTCACTAAACTCCAGTCCTTGCCTCTCCTGTCATTGGTCGATGCACAAATATTAGTCTACACTACTGAGTGTGGTGGCTTATGCCTGTAATCCCAGCACTTTTGTGGGCTGAGGCAGGCGGATCATCTGAGGTGAGGAGTTTGAGACCAGCCTGGCCAACACGGTGAAAACCCGTCTCTACTAAAATACAAAAATTTGCTGGGCGTGGTGGCACATGCCTGCAGTCCCAGCTACTCCGGAGGTTGAGGCAGGAGACTTGTTTGAACCCAGGAGGCAGAGGTTGCAGTGAGCTGAGATAGCACCATTGCACTTCAACCTGAGCAACAAAGCGAGACTCCGTCTCAAAAAATAAATAAATAAATAAATAAATAAATAGTCCACACCAATATTTGTCCCAAAGACTTAAGAATTTTTAAAAAAGATTTAATGTTTCCATAACAAACAAAAATTGGACTCAGCCTTAGGAAAAATATAATCAGAGGCTGCCTTCCCAGACTTTCAGGGAGTGGGAATGGGTGGGAAGGGAGTTTTACGAAAATCATTATAAATGATATTTACTTGTAGTATTTTGGAGGAGAAGCAGGTGGTAGAGGAAAGGAAAAAAATTTATCTGAGCAAGAGAGGCATAATTTAGAAGCTGCCGTGTAGTAAGCGGGAATCTCTGAGGAGGATAGTTCATTTTTTGCAGGTTTGACAAGAAGCTGATGGAGAGAAGTCGTGACTGGACTTGCACCTGTGTTTCAAGGAGGATGAAAAATGCTGCCTGCCTCACCCAGCCCCGTTGCCAGTGGGTGGAAGGTGGGAAGGGCTCTGCGGCACCGGGGGGGACCACCCTGTGCAAAGTCTTTATACATGATCTCTAAGCTGGAAGGTAATAATTAATAGTACATCTTATACCATCGCTAACATGATGCATCCGTGATTCATAGATAATATTTTCTGGGCACTTGCCATGTGCCAGACACTGTATTAAGTATTTTGCAGGCAATCCTTATTAAATTGTCACAACAATTCCACGAAAGAATCTCTATGATGTTCTGATTTACAGATGAGAAAAATGAAGCTGAAAGAGGTGGCCACTAGCCCAGGTAAAGCTGGGACTCAGAAAAATGCAGGTTTTTCCCGACTGTGGAGTCTCACTTCTATGGCGAATTTTTTTTTTTTTTGAGACGGAGTCTCACTCCGTTGCTCAGGCTGGAGTACAGTGGCTCGATCTTGGCTCACTGCAACCTCCACCTCCCGAGTTCAAGTGATTCTCCTGCCTCAGCCTCCCGAGTAGCTGGGATTACAGGTGCCCGTCACCACGTTCTGCTTATTTTTGTATTTTTAGTAGAGATGGGGTTTCATCATGTTGGCCAGGCTGGTCTCGAACTCCTGACCTCAGGTGATCCACCTGCCTCGGCTTCCCACAGTGCTGGGATTACAGGCATGAGCCACCACGCCCAGCTATAATTTTTAACAAGTAGTGATTTGTGTGTGTGTTTCCTGAATTTTCACAAGCTCTCCACAGAGTTAGACAGCAGAGTGACACAGTCCTGCCTCAGGGGTTTCTGTAGGACAGTAAGCAAAATGCTACCTGGAAATTAAATCTCTTGCTGCATTTTGTGAATGCCAAAATGTGGAGATGATGCCGGGTACCCTAGATGGACCTTTTAAAGTAGTCCAGGAAGGAAGAGTGATGAGAAATTTATTACAGCCTAGGAGGGGCGCTCTGGAGTTTTGTTCGTGGAGATGCCCGGCTCCCTGATGTCTTAGGAAGGCCACCTGTAGGAGGGCTCAGGGGTTCTCAGCCTCCCCCAGGACCCGTTGTGGGGAGCAGAGGAGAGGACCTCAGTCATGACAGGAATTTAATTCCTCTACCTAGAAGAGGATGGGAGCATAAAGAAGGATTTAAGGTCACTTTAAACAAAAGAAAGTGGTATTTCTCCACAAATAAATTTATGTACTGAGATGTACACCCGCTACAAAGCAGGTAAGTAGGCGGTCTCCCAGCCTCTCACTTCTATGCGCTCAGCCTACTGGTAGGAGCTTGGCTGAGTGAGGTCAGGGGATTGGCGTAAAAAGTTGATAACGCCCAGTGTCACCTTCATCTGCTACACAGAAGAAAATGATTCTTCACACTATCAAAAATTTCTCCCCCACCCCACCCCTGGCCCAGGAATAATCTGCTGAGCTCCCCTCACTCCAGGAGGATCCACCACGTCATGTTCAAGGAGCCTTAAAATCCGTCACTGTGTGGGGGAAAAGCATCTGTTCAGCTGCAACTGCCAGAGCCCAGCCAGAAAGTCTCTCTCCAAAGCTACTTCATTTCCTTCCCCCAAAGCTTGAACATTTGTAAAAATAAAAAAATAACTTTTTTAAAAAAATAGGCTTATCAGGCCAGGCACGGTGGCTCACACCTGTCATCCCAGCACTCCGGGAGGCCGAGGCAGGTGGATCACCTGAGGTCAGGAGTTCGAGACCAGCCTGGCCAACATGATGAAACCCCATCTCTACTAAAAATACAGTAAATTAGTTGGGTGTGGTGGCGCATGTCTGTAGTCCCAGCTACTTGTGAGGCTGAGGCAGAAGAATCACTTGGACTCGAGAGGCAGAGGTTGTAGTGAGCTGAGATCGCACCACTGCACTCCAACCTGGGCAACAAGAGCAAAATTCCATCTCAAAAAAAAGACTTATCTCAAAAGAAAAGACTTATCTGACCCTGCAATCCCCATAAGACACCCCTTTATACACTCTCATTGCACCTTCCACTTCCACTTCCCATCACCATTTGAACTGACCTCTTTATTTGCATAATTATTTGCTATTTGTCTCCTATGTTAGAAGCTCCATGAAGAGAGGGACTAAGCCTTGTTCCCTGCTGCATGCCTAGCACGTAGCACAATTTCAGGAACACAGTGCTCAAGTTATACTTCCTGAGTGATTGAATGAACCATGGTTGAATGAGCACGGAACAGAGTTGGCAAAACCTCCACGATCACGCAGCCCAGTGGCCTGAGGAGCCCACGCTTAGTGAGGCTCAACAACAGCCTGAGATTCCAGAGAGAGTTGGTGGTCAAGCCCATGCTAAAGCCAAGGACTCCAGACAGATCGCTGAGTGACTTTCTTCTTCTGACTCTGTCATTTGCAGTCTCCAGATTCATCCCACACAGACCAAGACCAAATTCCCACCTGTTCATACAACCACCTTGTCCTTCCCTGATGCTCTCAAGCTCACCCGTTTCAGTATTGTCACAAGTCCCTCTTATCTAAGTTTTTGGTGCCTTCTGTCCCCTAGTCTCAGTCTTTCCAATGCCCAAGAAAAGATTATGGCTTTCTCTCTTATTGTAAAGAGTTTCATCTTTTAATATGAGAGTCGAAGGCTTTAAGATTCATCCTCATTCAACAGATGTTCATTGAGTACTCACAGGTATGGACACTGTTCTAGTGCAGAGGGTAAAACAATAAAGATAAACTAGCAAATAAATTAATTTCAGATAATGACAAGTGCTAGGAAGAAAATAAAATATGGTAAGGAGTTAGCAACTGGGGTGCTATTTTTGATTGGGAGTTAGAGAAGACTTCTCTGAAAAGGCCTCATGTAAGCCAAGACTGAATTGGAAAGAAATGCCAGTCTGCAGAGTTCTTGGGGACAGTATTCTAGCAGATGGCCCGGAAGAACTGGCCAGTCTCCAGAGCAGAGTGCAGGAAGCTTGTATGGTCAGTGAGGTGGGCAAATAGCACATCACAGAGGGTTTTGAAGGCTGTAAGGATAACGGGATTTTATTCTTTTTTTTTTTTTTTGAGACGAAGTTTCTCTCTGTTGCCTAGGATAGAACGCAATGGTGTGATCTTGGCTCACTGCAACCTCCACCTCCCAGGTTCAAGCAATCCTCTTGGCTCAGCCTCCTGAGTAGCTGGGATTACAGGTGCCTGCTACCATGCCTGGTTAATTTTTGTATTTTTAGTAGAGATAGGGTTTCACCATGTTACCCAGGATGGTCTCAATCTCTAGACCTCGTGATCCACCCACCTCAGCCTCTCAAAGTGTTGGGATTACAGGCATGAGCCACTGCGCCTGGCCAACAGGATTTTATTCTATGGGTATCAGGGAGCTGCCATTGGAGAATTTTAAGTAGGGGAGTGATGTGATCTTTTCACATTTCAAAATGACCACTCTGGCTGCCATGTAGAGAATGGCTTATGAGTGGGGAAGAGGGAGCAGGGAGACAAATCACGAGGCTGCTGCCTTGGTCCAGTCCGGAGAAGAGTGTTCGGGACCAGGCAGGGAGCAGGAAAGCAGAGAGGGGTGCCTGGCCGTGGGATGTGTTCTAGGGGTGGAGCTAACGAGTCTTGCTGACAGACTGGATGCGCGCTGTGAAGGACAGAGAGGAATCAGATAGGGCATTTTTTGGTTTTTTCTTTTGTTTTGGTTTGGTTTTTTGAGATGGAGTTTCTCTCTTCTTGCCCAGACTGGAGTGCAATGGCTCAATCTCGGCTCACTGCAACCTCCGCCTCCCGGGTTCAAGTGATTCTCCTACCTCAGCTTCCCAAGTAACTGGGATTACAGGCACGTGCCACCAAGCCTGGCTAATTTTGTATTTTTAGCAGAAATGAGGTTTCTCCATGTTGGTCAGGCTGGTCTTGAGCTCCCAGCCTCAGGTGATCCACCCGCCTCAGCCTCCCAAAGTGCTGGGATTACAGGAGTGAGCCACCACGCCTGGCCAACATCCTTATTTTTAAAGCTGCTTAGACTTGGGTCTTCTCTTTATTTGGTATACTTAGGTTTCCCACAGGCTCGTGTTTTCCCCTTCAAGCACAAAAATACTCCTTTATGCAAACCACCCTCACTTATCCATTCGTCCTGCTGTGTGCTAGGCACTCAGTGAAACATGGTGAAGAAACAGACCCGTCTTCATGGGTCAGACAGACTGGTGTGGAAACAAGCATCACCCAGGTGGCGAATAAACATGTGATTACCAATTGTGATGTGTGCACCTGGAAGGGAAAGCGTGGTGTGCAGTGAGAGAACCTGACAGAAAGACAGCGTTCCCATCTGATCATCTAAGAAGGCATCTATGAGGAGGGCACATTTAGACTACAACCTGAGGCCGGGCATGGTGGCTCACACCTGTAATTCCAGCGCTTTGGGAGGCTGAGGTGAGTGGATCATCTGAGGTCAGGAGTTCGAGACCAGCCTGGCCAAAATGGTGAAACCTCATCTCTACTAAAAATACAAAAATTAGCCAGGCGTGGTGGCATGCGCCTGTAGTCCCAGTTACTCAGGAGGCTGAGACAGGAGAATTGCTGGAACCCAGGGTGGTGAAGGTTGCAGTGAGCCAAGATCTTGCCACGTCACTCCAGCCTGGGTGAAAGGGTGAAACTCTGTCTCAAAAACAAATAAATGAATAAATAAATAAACAAAAATAAACTACAACCTGAGAGACAAGAAGGAGCCAAATGGACAGGAGAATGGAAAGTAGCATTTCAACAAGAGGGACAACCAAAAATGCGACGTTTGCTTCCATCTCCTCTTTTTTTTTTTGAGACAGTCTCACTCTGTCGCCCAGGCTGGATGGAGCACAATGGTGCGATCTCGGCTCACTGCAATCTCCACTTCCCGTGCTCAAGTGGTTCTCCTGCCTCAGCCTCTTAGCTACTTAGATACCCAAGTAGCTAAGATTACAGGCACACGCCACCAGCCTGGCTAATTTTTTTGTATTTTTAGTAGAGACTAAAAATACAAAAATTCACCATGTTGGTCAGGCCAGTCTTGAACTCCTGACCTTAAATAATCTGCCTGCCTTGGCCTCCCAAAGTTCTGGGATTGCAAGAGTTATCTCCTTCTTAAACAGAGGCTCCTGAGCATCACATATCCGTTTCCAGACAACCTAGTGCAGTCACTCCGGATCTTAGTTAGCTGAGGACCCAGGCCATGGAACGGGGTGTTTGCCGCTTTCACTGAGTTCCCAAGGTTGCTATATCCCGAGTGTCTCTCTGCACCAGCACTGACCACCCAGACCCACTATGCGTGAGTCATTAACAGAGCTTTAGAGCAATTCTGCCCCCGCCCTCAAGCAGACAAAACCAAGAACAAGGGACCCTTTCCCTCAGTTTGTCCAGGCATGTCTTTTTATTGATTAATGTATTTACTTGATTGTTTCTAAGGCACCTTCAGATTCTCCTTTTTTGGGGAACGAGAATTAATGCTGGAAAACAGCACTCAGGGTTTCCCTTGCACGTCTTCTACTGCCCTCCTTGGTGGCTCATCTGTGGTCAGGAGAACTGTGTTTGAAAGTTCATGCCTGTAATCCCAGCACTTTGGGAGGACAAGGCAGGCAGATCACCTGAGACCAGGAGTTCGAGACCAGCCTAGCCAACATGGTGAAATCCCATCTACTAAAAATACAAAAATTAGCCAGGCGTGGTGGCAGGTGCCTGTAATCCCAGCCACTCCAGAGGCTGAGGCAGGAGAGTAGCTTGGACTGGGAGCCCGAGGTTGCAGTGAACCAAGATCTTGCCACTACCACTCTAACCTGGGTGACAGAGGGAGATTCTGTCCAAAAAAATTAATCACAGAAAGATTTCATCTTGTCTTGGCAAGACATGTTGATATGGTATAGCAGAGATGTTCACAGACAGAACTGGATTTGAATCACATTTCTTCCTGACCAATTCTTTGACTTTGGGCATGTTACTTAATCGCTCTGAGCCTCAGTTTCCCCAGCTGTAAAATAAGGATGATAATATCTACCTTCCAGGAATGAAGAGTGATTAATTGTGAACCGCACCTAGTCTGATTGTATAGTGGATACTCAGGAAATGTTGGCTCTCCTCCTTTCAAGGCCTGGCTCTTCAGCTGGGTGATTACATCTAGCCAGTGAACCTCAGAGAACATTTCAGTTAGGTCCACAAGCAGTGCTCCGGCTGCTGGAAATCTGTCATTAAGTCAGTGATGGTTCAGGCTGCTCAGATGTGTCAGAAGAAGCTGCACTCAGCTCACCTTACCTCCTACCTGCCCCATCGAGGCAAGTCAGAGAAGTCAAGGAAAGCTACAGTAACAAAAAGCCTTGACCACGTGTACAATATTGAGCAGTTCCCAAAGTGCTCTCACCCTCCCCAACATAGAAGCTGACATTATTACTGTTCCCATTACAAAGGGGATGAGGAAATTGAGTTTTATAGGAGAAGTGATATACTCAATGGCTCAGAAGTAAGTTTCAGAACCAAGCCTCAATGTCAATTGTTGTTTTTTATTTCCTTTTTTGAGACAGGGTCTCACTTTGTCACCCAGCCTGGACCATGAAGATCTGAGCTCAATACAGCCTTGACTTGTGAGGCTCAAGTGATCCTCCCGACTCAGCCTCCTGAGTAGCTGGGACTACAGGCACGTGCTGCCACGCCCAGCTAGTTTTGTTTATTTTTTATACAGATGAGGTCTCACTATGTTGCCCAGGCTGGTTTCAAACTCCTGGACTCAAAAGATCCTCCCACTTTGGCCTACCAAAGTGCTGGGCTTGCAGGAGTATGCCACGACACCCCGCCTCTCAGTGCCAATCTGTAAACTCAGTGTTCCCGCCACATCACAGTATCCTGAGCAATTTCGTCTTAGAAAAGTTCACCACCAGCAACCATCCTGACATCTTGGGACTGACTTCTTGTCCAAAGGAACAGCTTGGCTCTGACCCTTTAAAAGCCTTTCTCATGGTTTCAAAATGTGCGGTAGCAGGCAACAGAGAAACTGTGGCTGATTCCTTATCAGCAGCAGAAACTTTACAGAATAGCCCTCCCTGCCTCATACCCTCCCCTGCCCAATTCTGCCATCTTTTCTAGACGGATGGTAACTGCTCACTGGCTGGTCTCAGGACAGTCTCACTTTACTTTGGGGATGTGACTTGCATTTCTTGTCTCTGGCAATGAGTAGTCACAGGTAACAGGCTACCTTTTTGGTAAATAACAGAGATGGGATCTCACTATGTTGTCCAGGCTGGTCTCAAACTCCTGGCCTCAAGTGATCTTCCTGCCTCAGCCTCCCAGAGTGCTGGGATTTACAGGCATGAGCCGCTGTGCCCAGCCATCAGGCCACTTTGGAACCCTCTCATTCAAACTTGCAAACTTTTCTCTAAGTTAAGTGTGGAAAGAATCTGTCTGGCTTTGATCTGGGTTTGGTTTGGGGGATGGCTTGAGGGTAGTGGGCACTGGGTGATATGGCTCACCCAGTTATCCAAGCCTGTCAAAAGGTAAACTGAGGCCCACTCTTCCCTATCTTCAGGAAAGGACCAGTCAGAAAAAAATGGAAAATAGGACTCTCTCTTCAAAAGGTCAGGAAGGACCTCAAGCAAAGCTCCAATGTTTACATAATTTCTCCTCGGCAAAAACAGAGTGTCCGTTAGAGCTGGCACTCCTAATTCAACAACCTCATTTCACACAATAGGAGACTGGAAAATAAAGAGGAAAAGGCCACACGGGTTAGCAGAGGTCGGGCTGGCACCCAGGCACTGGGACTCCCGGTTCCTTTTTCTCACTGAACCATGCAGTTCACTCATGAGTCCCAGGCGCGTTCTGTTTAGATGACCCGGGTGAGTCCCACCCTAGCCGCCACTTCCAGAAGGGTTGCACTGTCACGGTCTGTGTCACAAACTTGAATGATAGAAACCTGTCTACGTGGTTCCGATGCAGGCAGCGCTGCTTCCACAAGGGCTCTCCAAAGAGGCCTCAGCTGGGAGTGACCACGCGAAACCTGCCCTGCGATTCCCGCAATAACCTTTTGAGTCTTCCCAGCCCGTGGGATCCCTGGGACGGGTGAAGGAAGCAGGACAGCAGCGTGTCGTTTTCAGTAACTCTACTTGGCCCATCATCTCCCCTCCACCACTATTTTCTCCCTCCTCCTCTCCATCCCTCTTCTAGTTCCTCCTCTATTGCCATCACCACCCCCTCCACTCCCTCCTCCATCTCCTCCACACCTCCACCACCAGCACGGTTCAATCCCTGCCTCCACTTCCTCCTTCTCCACCTCCCTCAGCCGCTCCCAGCCTCCTCTACTTCCTCCCTCACTGCCTCTGCCACCTCCACCACCTCCTTCATGTCTTCCACACCAGTACTACTAATGCCCCTCCCCTCCAGCACCCCACCGCCCCTACCTCCACCTCCCCTGCTGGAACTCCCACACCAGCCCCACTGCCCCAGCCCCGCTTCCTCCTCCGGCAACACCTCCAGCTGCTCCTCTCCCCACTCCTCCTCCTCCGCTGCCCGCACTGCCATACCACCTCCAGCAGCAGCCTCGCCACCACTTATTTTATAGCATTAAGACAGGTCTTCCAGGCTGGGCGTGCTGCCTCACACTTATAATCACAGAACTTTGGGAGGCCAAGGTGGGCGGATCACGAGGTCAGGAGTTCGAGACCAGCCTGGCCAACATGGTGAAATCCTGTCTTTACCAAAAATACAAAAATTAGCTGGGCGTGGTGGCGGGCGCCTGTAATCCCAGCTACTCAGGAGGCTGAGGCAGGAGAATCGTTTGAACCCACGAGGCAGAGGTCGCAGTGAGCCAAGATTGTGCCATTGCACTCCAGCCTGGGCGGAGACTCTGTCTCAAAAAAAAAAAAAAAAAGATAGGTCTTCTAACCAAATATGCCTCTAAGACCTTGATGCTTCCAAAACAAAACAGGTGATCAGTATTTTAATCTAGAGCCAGAGTCACTGAGATTTAGTACACATTTGAAATGAACCAGGATCGACTCCTATTTTCACTCATTTTGAAATCGTTTATCTAAACACACACACACATGCACATACACATGGACACGTGTGTGCGAGCACACACACGCACACACACACACACGGGCAGGTTCCGCACACGGGCTCCTGATCGCTCTCTCTCTCTCTCTCACCAGAAGACCATAGGTACTCTGAAATGAAGCAAACAATGGTGGCCTTGTACAGGAGCCTGATATTAATAGACTATTCCTTTTGATTTCAGCCTGGAAACATTGGCAGCAAACCAACGTTAGAAAGGAGGGACTGCGCAGCAGAAGTTTTAAAGAGAGAGGGAGAAAAAAATCTGACCCAGCTTTGATCAGAAGGGTCTGAAGATGAATTGTGGTCATTTCACAGGTCTCTGGATGGAGGTTAATGTCATTTTGAGACAAGGAAACTGGGGGACGGGGCGGGGGGCGCGGAAAGGAAGCTGAGAAGAGATGAACTTTCCAATGAAACAGGGCCACCTCACCAAGAGGATCAAAGCTGCTCGCCATGCAGAGGCGAATGAAGGATTATTCACTTTCTATTTTTTCACGCCTGCAGCACACATGGGGATCTAATTGGTCGGGATGCGAAATACAGACAGGCAGCCCCCGCAGCAGGACAGAGCCTTCAAGGGAAGCTGGTGTTTGCCTGCTGCAGCTGCAAACCATTAAAGACAGTCTCCACACCCTGCCCCTTTAACTGCCCCTCTGTGCGCTTCCCTAACTCATGGCCTCCTCCAAGCCTTTCTGATCTCAGAGGTGAGGAGCTTGGTGGCTGCCAGGCAGCCCGCAGGGATTCAGGGAATGCAGGAGAATGAGCCTCGGATAGGGCGACGCTCAGCCTGGGCAGGGAGGGGCCTCTGGGCTGCGGGGAGGCCAGGACTCTGGCCCCCAGGGTGGCATTGCCTCCATTCTAACCCACACCACCGGGGAGATGCCGGACAAAAGGGAGTAACACAAAGTGAGGGCCTGAAAACCCACACCACTGCGCATTGTGACCTTACGCACATTACTCAACCTCCGACCCTTCATTTCCTTGCCTTTGAAACCGGGCGTGTGCCTAGCCCACAACACAGCTGGGAGGATCCAATGACTTCGGGACTGTTGACTAATGAGGGGAGTGCCTATTGGTTATTGTCGTGGACCACATCCCTCCTTAAACCTCCTCTGACAACTTCTTGATCTATGTTAGGTCCAGTTTCTTCCAATTCCCCTTTCAGTCTTCTGACCCTCCCTCAACAGAGAAACCTTCCCTGCTTGTGGAGGTCCGCAGGATTATAGAGTCCTCACTTGCCCCACTGAAGCCCACTAGTCGCTCATCTCAGGCTCCCATCTTTCTCTCTTAGCTGTCATTCTTGGGCACATCCTCCTGGCTGGCATTGCCACCTCCCATCCCCCAATGCCTCCTCCTCCACGGCCAGTTATCCACAGAGATGAAACTATAAAACGCAAGCCCACCCATTCATAGAGCCCAGCCTCTGCTGAGAACTCTGCAGCAGTGCCCTGTCGCTTTCAGGATAAATCCTGAGCCCCTCAGCTCTGCTCCCCTGTCCCCAAACCCCTAATGTCCTGTTCGCAGCTGTCCCCTTAGCCAGGAATGCCATCAGCCTTCTTCCTGTCTGCAGCATTCTGCAAGATATAGTTGAGGTTTTACCCCTTCTGGTGTCTTGCCTAATGCCAGACAATGCCTCGGCTAAGCCTCATACATGTGTTTCCAAACTGTCCTGCCTCGACCACATGGAACTGAGATCATGGGCTTGCCCAGATCTCCCCTCCACGTGAAGGTGAGCTTTTGGGAGACAGGAATGCGTTCTAACTCATCTTTGTATTCTCAGCACATAGCACGTTTAGCATAGTGCCTGGAATATAGTGTGTATTCAATAACTGTATTGTGAACTAATTCATGGCTATCAATTGTTATTTGTCTCTCTGCCTAAACTGTCCAATTAAGTTGAAAGCAATTTGGGGCATGGGGAATGTGTCTGACTCATTTTGTATTCTGCACAATGCCCAGCACATAGCTGGTTCTGCTCGGCACCATTGGCAATAATGACCCCGATGTGTTCTGTGCTGTTTTCTCGGCATCTAAGACGGAGCTCTGCACATGGGGAGGGCTCAATAAATCGATTTTGAATGGATACATAGTGTATCTTTGTAGGAAAAACACCTGTTCTGGTCAGAATATGCAATGGTTTGAATGGTTATGACCCCCTTTCCCCAATTCATATGTTGAAATCTTAACTCCCAAATTGATGGTGTTAGGAGGTGGAGCCTCTGCTGGTCACTTAGGTCATGAGGGGTGGAGCCCTCATGAACGGAATTCCTGCTTCTATAAAAGAAGCCTGAGAAAGCTCCCTCACCCCTTCTACCATGTGAGGTTAGGGTAAAAAGAAGCCTGTCTATGAGGAAATGGATCCTCTCCAGACACATATTCTGCTAGTGCCTGGATGTTGGACTTCACAGCCTCCAGAACTGTGCTACATTTCCGTTGTTTATAAGCCACCCAGTCTATGGTATTTTGTTACAGCAGCCCCAGCAGACTAAGACAGAAGGCCTGTGTTCTAGTCAGAGGTGACAAGCCCAAAATTAACAAGGCCAAAAGACAACTTCTGATTTTCTCCAAAACTACGCTTCTCATCCCAAAGCCCCAGCAAAAAGTCTCCATCTTGATAAATGTAGCACCAATATTCATCTGGTTGCTTAGACTAAAATCTAGAAGTAATATCTGATTCGTCATAAATCTCACATCCCACATTCAATTCACTGACAAATTCTACAAGTTCTGCTTCCAAAATATGCCCAGCCTCTGACCATCATCACTTTTAGAGCCACCACCCTACTTCAAGCTACCATGATCTTGACCTTGTAATGGGTCTCCCTGTCCACACATAATGTGCTCTTTTCATTTTACCACCTTGATCTTTCTCATATTCCTCCAGAGCCATTCCACTTTACTTAGGATAAAGTGCAAACTTCTTTTCTTTCTTTCTTTTTTTTTTGAGACAGTCTCACTCTTGTCACCCAGGCTGGAGTGTAGTGGCACAATCTTGGCTCACTGCAACCTCCACCTCCCCTGTTCAAGCGATTCTCCTGCCTCAGCCTCCTTAGTAGCTGAGATTACAGGCACATGCCACCATACCCAGCTAATTTTGTTTTTAGTAGAGATGGTGTTTCGCCATGTTGACCAGGCTTGTAGCAAACTCCTGACCTCAAGTGATCCGCCCACCTTGGCCTCCCAAAGTGCTGGGAGTACAGGCACGAGCCACCGTGCCTGGCTGAAGTGCAAACTTCCAATCGTGGTCTACAAACCTCATGCAATCAGGCCCTGCCAGCTTCCTCCTGTACCAATCCTCTCCTTGCTATTTTCTTCCAAACACACTTGTCTTTTTGCTGTTTCTAAAATACTCAGGTTTGTTCTCATCTCAGAATTTGTTACTCCCTCTACATAGAAAGCTCTTCCCCACATATTCATATTTCTTAGTTCAAATGTCACTATTTCAGTGAAGCCTTCACCAGTCCTAGGTGTGATGATTAATTGTGTATGTCAATTTGACTGGGCCATGGGGTGCCCAGATATTTAGTCAAATATTTTCTGGGTGTGTCTGAGAGGGTTTTTGGATGAGATTACAATTTGAATTGATAGACTGAGTAAAACAGATTGCTCTTCCTAATGTGAGTGAGTGGCTTTCATCCAGTCAGTTGAAGGCCTGCGTAGAACAAAAAGGTTGACCGTCCCTTAGGAAAGACAGAATTTTCTTCTGCCTGACTTCCTTGAGCTGAGACACCAGTCTTTCTCTACTTTCAGACTCCAGCAGAAACATCTGCTCCTCTAGACTCGTAAGCCTGCCGGCTTTTGGACTCCAACTTACACCATTGGCTCTCCTAGTTCTCAGGGCTTCAGACTCAGATTGGAACTACACCAGCTGCCTCCAGCTTGCTGGCTTTGTGGGACTTCTCAGCCTCTTTAATTGTATGAGCCAATTCTTTACAATACATCTTTCTCTCTCTATCTATACATGCACTATTAGTTCTGTTTCTCTGGAGAACTCTAACTAATATACCAGGTAAAACTGTATCCCTCCACCCGCCTCATGCAATTCTTCCTGATCTATTTCTTGACTGTTTGTGCCTGTCTCCTCTCAACCAGAATGGAGGCTCCTTTTTCATCACGGTGTTTCTAGATGCATGCGTGACACATAGAGGCTCGTCAGTAAATACTGGCTGACTGACTCCTTTCCCTCATTAGCCATGTGACCCTGCACAATTCTTATGACCTCTGAGTCAATTTCTTCACCATTACAGCAGGGATGACATCTTTTCTTTTTTTTTTTTTTTTTGAGACGGATCTTGCTCTGTCACCAGGCTGGAGTGCAGTGGCGCAATCTCGGCTCACTGCAACCTCCACCTCCTGGGTTCAAGCAATTCTTCTACCTCAGCCTCCTGAGTAGCTGGGACCACAGGCGTGTGCCACCACGCCCGGCTAATTTTTGTATTTTTAGTAGAGACAGGGTTTCACCATGTTGGCCAGGATTGTCTCGATCTCTTGACCTCATGATCCACCCACCTAGACCTCCCAAAGTGCTGGGATTACAGGCATGAGCCACCGCGCCCAGCCATGGGATGACATCTTGTCTACATAACACCAGGGCTGTTTGAGAGGCCCCCCCAGGCACACAGCTGTGAAAGTGCTCCTTACAAATGTAAGTTTTCCCTGTACTAGGGTTGTGCCTCATTCATCTTCGCAGCCTGTCCCCTCTTTTCCTCCCCTCCACCCTTCCCCTGCCCCCTACAGATGCTCAGTAGATGTTTATTTTCACCAGTGAGTTAAATCATTTTATGGTTATCTCTGTTTTAGTCAATTACATCAGTTATGATGACACAAAAAATATCCACTCATCGCTGAACACCTTAATGCCTTAGAAACTTTGGTCAGAAAAGAATGAAAGGCTAAATTGGGGGATCCGTAGCAAGAATTTGATCATATCTAGTCAAACAAGATGAATGGGAACCTTTAAAAAGCTTTACAGTATACAATGAAATGGGCTCTCTCATTTGCTAATAAGCATGCAAATTGGTGCAACCACTTTGGAAAGCAATTTGACTATATCAGAATGTTCATAGCATTTAAGTCGGCAAAGTCTCTTCTAGAAAACAATCCTAGATGTTTCCATGTGACACAGATTCAGGTCTAAATATAAAAACGAAAACTATCAAACTTTTAGCAGAAAGCAAAGGTGTAGCTCTTTGTGACCATGGTTTAGACGATAGATTTTTAGATAGGAGACCAAAAGCTCAAGCAACTAAAGAAAAAAAAATAGATAAATTGGACCTCATCGAAATGTAAAACTTTTTTTTTTTTTTTTTTTTTTGAGACAGAGTCTTGCTCTGTCGCCAGGCACCACGCTGGAGTACAGTGGCGCAATCTCAGCTCACTGCGACCTCCGCCTCCCGGGTTCAAGCAATTCTCCTGCCTCAGCCTCCCAAGTAGCTGGGGCTACAGGCGCGCAGCACCACACCCGGCTAATTTTTGTATTTTTTAGTAGAGACGGGGTTTCACCATGTTGGCCAGGATGGTCTCGATCTCCTGACCTCGTGATCCGCCTGCCTCAGCCTCCCAAAATGCTGGGATTACAGGCGTGAGCCATCGCACCCGGCCAAAATGTAAAATTATTGTGCAGCAAAAGACACCATGAAGAAAGTAAGAAGATAACCCACAGAATGGGAGAAAATGTTTGCATTTACTCCGTATTTCTGATAAGAGATTTTTATCCAGAATATAAAGAGAACTCTTGTAACATAAAATAAAAAGAAAAATAACACAATTTTAAACTGTGTAAAGAATTTGAATATACATTTCTTCAAAGAAGATAAATACACAAACATCCAATAAGCACAGGAGACGTTATTAAACATACTAGTTACCAGGAACATGAAAATAAAAACCGCAATGAGATACCACTTCATACCCACTATGATGGATATTTAAGAAATTGAGAAGGAAAATAACAAGTGTTGTGAAAATATTAGAAACCTTGTACAGTGGGCAGGCGCGGTGGCTCACACCTGTAATCCCAGCACTTTAGTAGGCCGAGGCAGGCGGATCACAAGGTCAGGAGTTGGAGATCAGTCTGGCCAACATAGTGAAACCCCGTCTCTATTAAAAATACAAAAAATTAGCTGGGCGTGGTGGTGAGCACCTGTTATCCCAGCTACTCAGGAGGCTGAGGCATGAGAAATACTTGAACCCAGGAGGCAGAGGTTGCAGTGAGCCGAGATCACGCCACTGCAGTCCAACCTGGGCAACAGTGCCAGACTTCGTCCAAAAAAAAAAAAAAAAAAAGCATTTATTTAATGCCAGCACTTTGGGAGGCCGACACAAGTAGATCACAAGATCAAGAGATTGAGACCATCCTGGCCAATGTGGTGAAACCCCATCTCTACTAAAAATACAAAAATAAGCTGGGCATGGTGTTGTACACCTGTAATCCCAGCTACTAGGGAGGCTGAGGCAGGAGAATTGCTTGAACCCAAGAGGCGGAGGTTGCAGTGAGCTGAGATCACGCCACTGCAGTCCAGCTTGGCAACAGAGTGAGACTCCATCTCAAAAAAAAAAAAAAAAGAAGTGCTCATTGTAGCATTATTTATACTAGTAAAAAATAAAAGCATCAACATACCCTTTTATGAAAAGAATATTAATTAACTAATAGTTAATTTATTTGATAGAATTCCACAGCCATTCAACTATATCTATAAAATTTCATCATACCATGTAGAGTGATTATAAAATAATATTAAATAAGATATAGTCACAACTATTTTTTAAAGGATATCTCTCTGGGATTTATTTTTTAATCTGGAAGAAAGCATACCAAACATTCAACAAATGTTGGCTACAGGTAGTGAGACACGAAGAATTTCTTCTTTTTTTCTACTTTTCTATATTTTCCAAACTTCTTCCAACATGTATTATTTTTATTATTATTATTTTTTGAGACAGAGTCTCGCTCTGGTGCCCAGGCTGGACTGCAGTGGCATGATCTTGGCTCACTGCAACCTCTGACTCCCAAGTTCAAGTGAATCTCCTGCCTCAGCCTCCCAAGAGCTGGGATTACAGCCATGCACCAGCACACCCAGTTACTCTTTTTTTTTGTATTTTCATAGAGATGGGGTTTCACCATGTTGGCCAGGCTGGTCTCAAACTCCTGACCTCACGTGATTTGCCTGCCTCAGCCTCCCGAAGTGTATTTTTTTTATTTTATTTTGTTATTTAAAGAAATCTTCTTAAATTGTTTACTTGCTGTGGATAAAGTGTCAGATTTTCAGTGTCTGGTGTAATGAAGATGAGTTCACCTCCCTCTGTTTGGAGCCTGCTTCCCTCTGGCGCAGCCACCTGGAGGGCGGCGTCCAGAGTGAGATCAGGCCCAAGGCCCTAGAGGGTGGCCCAGCTGCAACATGGATGAGTCCCAGAGACTGGCCCCCGCCGGAGCATCACCTTACAGGTAGGGAGACTCTTCTTTTCCTGTTTTAAATTGAAGTAGGTTTTTAAAATCCTCATTGTCATTTCAAAGGTGGCATGAGGCAGCTGGGTCCCCAGGCCTGTGTCTTTCCTTTGTCTGCCTCGTGGACTATTTATTTCCCTTCTGTCTCCAGTGGCCACCCTTCGGGCTGGGACACCAGCAATGTTGTTACAGGTGTTGGCTCTCTCTGGCCTCGTTTGCTCTGGAAAGGATTCTGGTCGGATCAAATGTCCCTGTGGAAACTCAAGCTGAATTGTCTTCATTTTCTATCATTTTATTTTAACATCCCAGCAGTCCCAGCCTGTCAGGTCTCCACCAGCATTCAGCCATTCATCAATTTAAAGCATAACCATAAAATGCTGGAAAGTGTCCAACGCCACAGAAGAAATCAGTTCTTTTCTTCTCATTTTTCTTTGAAGGCAGGAAAGAATCTGCTCATCCGGATGCAAAAGATGGTGACTTTTGAGTCAGTCAGGAACCTGCTTTTGGATAGTAATACTCAACATTTCATCCACAGGCCAAAACATTACCCAGGTGCTACTACCAAACCAGTGTTACAGGTAAGCTTTTTGATTTCACAGTAATTGTAGGCCAGGTGTGGTGGCTCACACCTGTAATCCCAGTAATTCCTCAGAGGCAGAGGCGGGAGGATCACTTGAGCCTGGGAGTTCGAGACCAGCCTGGGAAATGTAGACCCCACTTCATTTTTAAAAATAAAAAATAAACAAAGGCCAGGCCTGGTGCGGTGGCTCATGCCTATAATCCTAGCACTTCGGGAGGCCAAGGTGGGTGGATTACAAGGTCAAGAGGTTGAGACCATCCTGGTCAACATGTGAAACCCCGTCTCTACTAAAAAATATAAAAACTAGCTGGGCATGGTGGCACATGCCCATAGTCCCAGCTACTCGGGAGGCTGAGGCAGGAGAATTGCTTGAACCCAGGAGGCAGAGGTTGCGGTGAGCCAAGATCGTGACATTGCACTCCAGCCTGGGTAACAAGAGTGAAATTCTGTCTCAACAAAAAAGGCCAGGCGCGATGGCTCATGCCTGTAATCCAGCACTTTCGGAGGCCGAGGTGGTTGGATCACCTCAGATCAGGAGTTTGAAACCTGCCTGGCCAACATGGCAAAACCCTGTCTCTACTAAAAATACAAAAACAAATAGGTGGGAGTGGTGGCATGCACCTGTAGTGCCAGCTGCTCGGGAGGCTGACGCAGGAGAATCGCTTGGACCTGGGAGGCGGAGGTTGCAGTGAGCCAAGACCAGGCCACTGCACTCCAGCCTGAGCAACAGAGCGAGACTCCATCTCTAAAAAACAAAGAAAAGAAAAAGAAGAAAAGGAAAAAACAACCGTTGTACATGTTTATTTATTTATCACATTTCTCATTTAATAATAAAATTTATTACTTGACAGAAGGACTTTTCTTATATTAACTCATATAATTCTCTCAATAACCCATTATATTACAGCCCATCTTACAGATGAGAAAATTGAGGCACTGAGAGAAGATTGTAAATGTAACCTTGTAAATGGAAGGTTCTAAAAAATTAGCTAGATTTAAGGATTCAATGAGCATTAAAACTCTATTAAATAATTTTCCAGGAAGACCTAGTTTCACTCTCTGGAGTGGAGGGATTTTGTTCTAAGTTGGTCTCAGCTGCTCGTGGGGATTCACTGGAGAACTTCATCGATTAGCAGAAAACAGAAAAGAACGCAGAATGACATGCTCATTCCTTCCTCACCAGCCTATACCCAGCCATAGCAGGAAGATGAGACGATACAGCAGGGAGTACCCCACTAAAGCCAGTGGAGGTGCCAGGACCACCTGCGGAAAAGCCATTATTTGATAGAATGCCAGGGCCACCTATAAAATGCAGAGAGGAAAAATGCTGAGTCACAGCATACAACCCCCATTGTAACCCAAGTGAAAGGCGCCCTGAGGCACCACTCCCTGGCAGACTGACATGTGAACGGGGCCCCATGGAGGTGTGCACTGTGGACTCCTGCCCCTTGGTGATCTCGGGGAAGTGCTCTGAGACCCTGCCGAGGTAGCTGGAAACAAGTGCCTGGTACACAACTCAGACGTTTCTGCCCCCAGCTTTAGTTTATGGACTGTCTTCATGGTGATCCGTGTCTCCTCTGCAAGGGAAGTGAAAGATTGGCCAGCAGAAGCTTCCATTCTGCTGTGCGGGCTCTCCTAAAGAAATTGAGGAGCAAAATCCTTCCTTAGAACAAAACCATCTGCATCTGCTATTTCCCATTTCCATCTCCCAAATGTTTCTCCTTGCATTGCTGTTCTTTTAAAAAAGTAAACATAAAAAGCTAAGGCAGTTTCGCAGCCTTCTCTAAGCCAGCCCTGCACAATGCTTTCTCACCCTTCCTTCTCTGCATCTGAATGGCCAAGAAGACTTTTAGGGGCTTTACTTTCCACGGCTCTTGTGACTAATGACTAAATTAATATATGGACCTTTTCGTACTCTATTTGCCCCCACAACCTGCCCTGAAGCAGGAATTGCTTCTGGATCATTTTTTCATAAGGGGTCCCACATTTTTAATTTGTCCTAGGCCCTAGGCAAATTGGGTCACTGGTCCTGCTCACAGCTTCTGGTGCCACTCTCCACGCCCCACCCCACACTCCTCGTGCTCCGTGATTTGGGAGCAGAGAGGTTTGGCTCCCAACAGAACTTTGAGATTTAATTCCTGAAGTCTTTACATAATTTATTACTAGTTCCCTTTTTCTGAGGAAGAATCTTGGACAAGTGACATCCCTAGAAGGTACAAAGATCGTTACCTCAGTTCCCCAGGGCTAGTTAGGAACACCTCCAACTCTAAAATCTGTGGGAGGGGAACTGTTTTTTGTTTTGTTTTGTTTTTTAGGAGTGTGGATGGTGGTGGAGGGGAGTAGTTACTTTGTAAAGTGGTCAAACTAAACGGTACCTAACAGATTGCCTGTATAGGAAAGCATTACTGTGGTCCTCCAGCACTGAAAGAAAGGTAAGCAGCTGTCCTTTCCAGAAGGCCAAAGAGCTCTAAGAGGCAGATGGCTCATTTTGCCTGAATCTAGCTTGGAAAGTACTGCCTGATGAGAAGGCAGAATTCTTATGTCTATAGGGGACCTTGAGACAAGAAGTCTGGATGTGAGTGGCTGCCCTGGCAGGCAAACCCCCTCCAAGATAAAAGAGGAATTTGCAACTGATGCACTATTTTGAGACCACAAGAGGTCAATCAGGGTGAGAATGCAGTGCATCAAAGCGTGTTGATGATAGAAGCCCACAGAGGCCCTAAGTCAAGGACTCCCCCAGATAGGACTGTTCTCTCTGGCAAGCACAGTGGTGACATTCTAGACAAGTGATTTCATTTCTCTAGGCTTGGTTCCACATTTCTAAATGGTAATAATATCAGTACCAACCACATGGGGTTGTTGAGAAGAATAAATTAGTTTTTACATTAAAAACAATTGCAACAGTGGCTGGCATGTTGTAAACACTCCAGAAGTCATGGTTATGATTCATAGTACTATGAAGTGATGACTTCCTGACTAAATAGCAGGTAAAGGTAAAGACTGAGTTCTCCAGATGCCGTCTTGAGCCACTTCCTTTTTAGCCTTGCCCATCAGATAAACCCCCAGGCATTCCTAGTCCCAGCACACATTCTTTCCAGGTGGCATCCTAGATACTAGGAAGAAGAAAGACTAATATTTGGGGTGGGGGCTGGATGGAGGAAAAGGGCAGCACCTATGAAGTGTTCTTGCTTTAAAAAAAGAAAAGAAGAGGAAGAAGAAGCAACCAGAAGAGGACTTCCAGTTTCCAACTCAGCAAAGAAGCTTGGAAGCCCCATGCTACCCTAACAAAAGGTAAGAGGCTGGGCTGGGCACGTTGGCCCATGCCTGTAATCCCAGCACTTTGGGAGGCCAGGGCAGGCAGATCGCTTGAGCCCAAGAGTTTGAGACCAGCCCGGGCAACATGGCAAAACTCTGTCTCTACAAAAAATACAGAAATTACCCAGGCATGATGGCACATGCCAGGGGTCCCAGCTACTCCTGAGGCTGAGGTGGGATGATTGCTTAAGCCTTGGAAGTAGAGGTTGCAGTCAGCTGAGATCATGCCACTGCACTCCAGCCTGGGTAATAGAGCCAGACTCTGTCAGGAAGGAAGGAAGGCGGGAGGGAGGGAGGGAGGGAGGGAAGGAGAGAAGAAAGGCTGGCTGAACAAACTGAAAAAGCAACAGCTCTTCTTAGATCCATAAGAGAAGAGCGGTTACAGGGTAAACCACCACTCCCAAACTGAAGAGTCAGGCAGATGAATACAGAGAATCACAACAGACCAGAGCAGAAACAGTGGGAACCAGGGCCAGGGTAGGAAACCTACACTGTAAGTGACTAATTGCTGGAGGCTCAGTGTAGCCAACTCTAAGAGTTAAAAACTCTAAGGAGATTATAAGCTCCAGCCCTATAGGGTCCAGTGAGTCCCTCCCTGCTGGTGTGGAGACGAGAAATTGGAAATAAAGACACAATAGAAAGAGATAGAGAAAAGACAGTTTGGGCCCAGGGGTCCACTGCTACCCAAAGCGCAGAGACCAGCAGTGGCCCCGAGTGCCTGGACACTCTGACTTTACTGAGTACAAAGCAGGGGGAAGGGCAGGTAGGATGAGGTAATGGTGCTCAGTGATACAGTTGGGTAAATCACGGGTCTTGGAGATGGGGGCCCAAGACTTTCAAGAAGCCAAGGCAAGGGGAAAACCTAAAGCGTCAGCACTTTTTTAATACTTGTCAAGAAATAATAAGGTCACTAAGATTTACGTTACTATTACTAATTCTTATCTTCTAAGGAAAAGAGGAACCAGGTGCAGAAGCCGAACTTGAAAGTAGCCATGGAACATGACTGCTGAAGCACAGCACCACACAGAGACAGTTAAGTCCCCGGATGTCTGCGGGCCTCCCTGACAGCCATCAGGCCCACCACAAGAGCTTGGAAGAGCGGAGTTTTCTCCTAACTCCTCCAGGGGAGGAGACGTCTCGGCCATCTTGGACATCTCCTTCCCTCGCTGGCTAAACAGCGGGAGCTTTCACAGCGCTGACACTGTTGCACAGCCAGGGCGCCCTCCAGCAGCCCTTATGCGGGTGACAGAGGGCTTAGAGCATCTTGCCTTAGGGTCACCTCTTTCCCAGTGCCACTTCAATCCCATGCTTTTTGACCTGAGACTTATTAGTAAGATTAAAGATTATATAATTACATACATGTATATATTTGTGATTACATATAAGTAGCTATGTGATTATATATGATTATATATAGGAATAACTATGTAACTGTATTTCTAATTTGTTTCGAATTCTCTATTTATGTGAGAACGTGCTGAGGCTTCAGACCCTTGCCTTGGCTCTTGTGGGGTTTTCTCCCTACAGAAGACCTAGTTGTGGGGTTGGAGAGTCCTACACGTTTTTGAGTTTTACCCCCAAGAGCTTGACCTGGTGCTCACATTAAATATTGGAGAAAAATCCTCTCATGTGTCCAGTACAGGGAGGAGAAAAGGGCCATTTTGGAATACACCAAAACATTCTGTTCTTCTTAACAAGATCTGCCCTTAAGTGAAACTGTTTTACCAGTGCTTAAACTACTGGGGCTTTATCAGTGCCTAACTGACCTGGAGAAAGGGAAATACCCAGCTGAATCCCACTCAGATCTTCAGGAGAGGAGGGGGTGCCGAGAAGCAGGTGTATAGTTTACAGTCCAGAAGCACAGGCTTCCGAAGAGATGGAGACCAAATCATAGGACTGTGGAACAGTTCTCCTCTCCCGATACCTTACCACCACATCACTAAAGGCCCATTTACAACAGCTTCTTTTACCCAGGACACCATGCCTGGCTTTGAAGAAAAAGTTACAAGGCATACCAAAAGGCAAAACAACAAAGTCTAAACAGACAGAGCAAGCATTTGAACCAGATTCAGGTATGACAGGGATGTTGAAATGATCAGACCTAGAATGTAAAACAGCTATGACTAGTATGCTAAGGGCTCTAATAGATAAAGTAAGCAGCATGCAAGAAGAGATAGGCAATGTAAGCAGAGAGACGGAAATTCTAAAAACTAAAAAGAAATGCTAGAGATAAAAAACACTGTAACAGAAAAGAAGAATGCCTTCAATGAGCTTATTAGTAGACTGGACATGGCTAAGAAAATAATCTCTGAGCTTGGACACATTTCAATAGAAAACTTCAAAACTGAAAATAAAACAGAAAAAGACTGAAATAAATAGAACAGACTATCCGAGAATTGATGGACAACTACAAACAGTGTAAATGGGAATGAAGAAAGGAGAAGAATGAGAGAAAGGAAAAGAAGAAATATTTGAAAGAATAAGGACTGAGAATTTCCCTCAAATTAAGATCAGTTACAAAACCACAGATTCCGGAAGCTCAGAGAACACAAAGCAGGATAAATGCCCAAAAAATACACCCAGGCATATTATATTCAAACTATAGAAAATCAAAGATAAAGAAAAATAAATCTTGAAAGAAGGCAGAGGGAAGAAACATCTTATCTACAGAAGAGTAAAGGTAAGAATTCTATCCGACTTCTCTTCAGAAACAAAGCAACCAAGAAAAGAATGAACTAAAATACTTAAGGTGTTGAGAGAAAACAACCACCAACCTAGACTTCTGTGCCCTGAAAAATTATCCTTCAAACAAGGAGAAGTAAAGACCTTCTCAGAAAAACAAAATTTGAGAAAATTTTTTTTCCAATCCAACTACCTTGCAAGAAACTTCAAAAGAAGTTATTTAGAAAGAAGAAAAATTATACAAATCAAAAATTGGGATTAACATAAAGAAAGGAAGAGCATCAGAGAAGGAACAAGTGAAAGTAAAATAAAAACTTTTGTTTTTCTTATTCCCCTTTTATTTTTATTTTTGGAAATGGGGTCTCGCCTTGTTGTCCAGTCTGGAATGCAGTGGTGCGATCTCTGCTCACTGCAGCCTTCACCTCCCAGGTACAAGCAATTCTCCCATCTCAGCCTCCTGAGTAGGTGGAATTACAGTGGCATACCACTGCGCCTGGCTAATTTTTATATTTTTATTAGAGATGGAGTTTTGCCATGTTGGCCAGGCTGGTCTTGAACTCCTGACCTCAGGTGATTCACCTGCCTCGGCCTCCCAAAGTGCTGGAATTACAGGCATGAACCATTGCACCTGGACTTATTTCTTAGTCTTAATTGATCTGATAGATATCATCAGTCTGTTCAAGATAATGATAGCAGCAATGTATTTAATTGTATATGCTGATGTATAAGTGAAATGAATGACAACAATAATACCAGGGATGGAAGGGAGGAATTAAAATTATTTTATCTTAGGTTACTCATACTACCCATAAGTGATATAGCATTATTTGGGGTGTGTGTGTGTGTGTGTGTGTGTGTGTGTGTGTTGGATTTTTTTGTTTTGTTTGAAATGGGGTCATACTATGTCACTCAGGCTGTAGTGCAGTGACGCCATCATGGCTCACTTCTGGGTTCAAGTGATTCTCCCACCTCGGCCTCCTAAAGCACTGCGATGACAGACATAAGCCACTGCACCCAGCTGGTAGTGTTATTTGAAGTGGACTTGAATTAGTTGTAAATGTATATTGCAAACTCTAGGGCAACTTCCAAAAAAGTGAAAAAATAAAACTGATAGGCTTAGAAAGAAGAGGAAATGGAATAATAAAATGTTCAATTAAAACACAAAAGGAAGAAAAAGAGTAGAAGACCAAATAGGAAGAAAGAACCAGGACAACTAATAGAAAACAATAAATACGGTAATATTAATTCAACTACATGAGTAATCACTTGGAATATCAATGGCTTAAATGCACCCATTTAAAAAATAATTATTATTATCATTATTTTATTATTATTTTGAGACAGGGTCTCACTCTGTCACCCAGGCTGGAGTGTAGTGGGACAATCATGGCTCACTGCAGCCTCCACCTCCAAAGCTTAAGCAATTCTCCCACTTCTGCCTCCAGAATACCTGGGACTACAGGTGTGCACCACTATGCCTGGCTAATTTTTGATTTTTCATAGAGATGGGGTCTCACTGTGATCCCCAGGCTGGTCTTGGACTTCTGGATGCAAGCGTTCCTCCTGCCTTAGCCTCTCAAAGTGCTGAAATTATAGGTGTAAGCCATCATGCCTAACCTAAATGCACCCACTATAGGACAGAGATTGTCAAAGTGGGTTGAAAAACAAGACTTGATTACCTGTTGTCTACAAGAAACAAACTTTAAATATAAGGATCCATATAGATTTAAAGTAAATGTATAGAGAGAGATATAGCACAGTAACACTAATTGGGAAAGCAAGGATAGGTGTATTAGTTTTGGATGGAGTAGACTTTAGAGCAAGGAAAGTTATCAACGATAAAGAGAGGCATTATATAATAATAAAGAGATCCATTCTTCCAGAAGAAATAACAATCCTTAATTTATGCTCCTAATGGAGCATCAAAATACGTAAGGCAAAAAGCAATAGAACTGCGAGGAGAAGTAGATGAATCCACTATTTTGGCTGGAGATTTCAATATCCTTTTATCAAAGGTGGACATATCCAGGAGGCAGAATATAAGTCAGAATATAGTTGAAGTCAGTGACACAATCAACTGGATATAATGGACGTCTGTAGACTACCTCATCCAACAACAGCAGAATAGACATTCTTCTCAAGGCCACATGGAAAGATTACTTGAGGTCAGGAGTTTGCAACCAGCCTGGCCAGCATGGCAAAACCCCGTCTCTACTAAAAATATACAAATTATCCTGGCATGGTGGCATATGCTAGTAGCTGGCATAATCCCAGCTACTTAGGGGGCTTGATGCAGGAGAATCGCTTGAACCCAGGAGGCAGAGGTTGCAGTGAGCCAAGATCATGCCACTGCACTCCAGCCTGGGTGACAGACTGAGACTGTCTCAAAAAGAAAAATAAGAAGTTCACCAAGATAGCATTCTGGGACATAAAGCTCACCTTAACAAATTTAAGTGAATAGAAATCACACAATGTCTGCTATTACATAAGAGAATTAAACTAGAAATGAATAACAGAAAGATAGCTGGAAAATTCCCAAGTATTTGGAGATTAGACAATATACTTCTAAATAACACATGAATCAGAGAAGAAATATCGCACCATTGCATTGCATTCCAAACCTGGGCGACAAGAGTGAAACTTCGTCTCAAAAAAAAAAAGAAAAGAAAAAAGAAACCTGATTAAAAAATAGACAAAAACCTTAACAGACACCTCAGCAAAGAAGGAAGGAAGCAAGGAAGGGAGGGAGGGAGGGAGGAAGTAAGAAAGAGAGAAAAGAAAGAAAAGAAGCTAATCTTAAAAAGCTACATACTTTACAATTCCAACTATATGACATTCTAGAAAAGGCAAAACTATGGAGACAGCAAAAAGACCAGTGGTTTCTAGGAGTTAGTGGGGAGGGAGTTATGAACGGTGGAGCACAGAGGATTTTTAAGACAGGGAAACTACTCTGTATGATACTGCAATAGTGACACATGTCATGATACATTCCTCCAAACCCGTAAAATGGACAACCCCAAAAGTGAACCCTAATGTAAACTATGGACTCTGGGTGATAAGGATGTGTCAGTATAGAGTTATCAATTGAAACAAATGTATTTAATACCACTCTGGTGGGGGATATTGACATGGGGAAGTCTACGCATGAGTTGAGGCAGGAGGCATATAGGAAATTGCTGTACCTTCTGCTCAATTTTGCTGTGAACCTAAAACGGCTATAAAAATTAGTTTTTTTTTTTTAGCTTGAATCTGGGCAGCCCTCTAAATATAACTACCATTAAATTAAAAAAAAAAAAAAAGCCTAGAGGACAGAGGAATTGTAACCATATAAACAAACCATACAGGCGCATTCAGCAAAATCTGTACTGTGGTTAACTCCATAGGGCAAGCGACCCAGTTTCTTCAGAACAATAATAACAAATAAGCAAACAGAAATGCAAGGAAAAAACTGAAAGAGAAACCTGTAGATTAAAACAGTCTTAAGGGACCTATCCACCAATTACAATATGGGAACCTCTTTGGGATCTCAATTCAAATAAAGAAAACCAATTTTTCTTACTGCATAAGAAAATCTGGGAAATATGATAATGACTGAATAGTCAATGATATTGTGGAATTACTGAATTACTGTTAAAATATATATATATATATATATATATTTTTTTTTTTTTTTTTTTTTTTTTTTTTTTTGAGGTGGAGTTTCGCTCTTGTTACCCAGGCTGGAGTGCAATGGCGCGATCACGGCTCACCGCAACCTCCGCCTCCTGGGTTCAGTCAATTCTCCTGCCTCAGCCTCCTGAGTAGCTGGGATTACAGGCACGTGCCACCATGCCCAGCTAATTTTTTGTATTAGTAGAGACGGGGTTTCACCATGTTGACCAGGACGGTCTCGATCTCTTGACCTCGTGATCCACCTGCCTCGGCCTCCCAAAGTGCTGGGATTACAGGCGTGAGCCACTGCCCCTGGCCACTGTTAAAATATTTTAAGTGGCCCAATGATCTTATAGCTAAATGTTTCCTGGAGACTCTTGTCTTATCGAAATAGAAAATAAAGCCTGAGCGTGATGGCTCACTCCTGTAATCCCACCACTTTGGGAGGCCAAGGTAGGAGAATTGCTTGAGGCCAGGAGTTCAAGTCCAGCCAGGGCAACATAGCCAGATTTCATCTCTACAAAAACTTAAAAAGGTAGCCGGGCATGATGGCACATGCCCATAGTCCCAGCTAAGTGGGAGGCTGAGGTGGGAGGATCACTTGAGCCCAGGAGTTTGAAGCTGTAGTGAGCTATGATGGTGCCACTACACTCCAGCCAGGCACAGAGTGAGGCCAGCTCAAAAAATAAGTAAATAAATAGAAAATAAAATATATGTACATATGATGTCTGGGATTTGCTGTGGAATAATTCAGAGAGTGAAGGGGAGTGATGATGGCTATGAATTGGTAATTAATAAAGCTAGGTAATGGGAATGCCTGGAAATTTATTATAATATTCTTTCTACTCTCATACAGTTGAAGTATTCTACAGTGAAAGGACAAAAAAAAAAAAAAAAAAAAAAAAGAATGAAAAGAAAAGAAAACCCAAGGGTCTGTGGGTTTGAGAGAGCGCTCCCTGAGGAAGGGTTCTGTCCAGGTGTGACTGTTGCCATGGGAGGGTTTGGGGAAAGTTACTCAGCGCTCATTGTGTCTATTTTCTCATCTGTAAGATGGGGATTGTATAATAGTGCATTCCTCATAGTGCTGCTGTGAATATTGAATGACTAAATATATGTTAATCAGATATAACAGGGCCTTGCACGCCACGGTAAGTGCCACGTAACATTTGCTATTAAAGCATATTAAGCATCCTGAGTACCTCATTGCATCAGTGAAAACTAAATCTCTACAGAACCCCACAGCTCACAGACATCACCTTGGCTGAGCCTCATGATAGCCCTTGGAGATAAACCTTACTCTTACTGTCATTAGGCAGATAGAGAAACTGAGACACAGCCCATGGAGATGCAGCTAGTTAGTGGCCAAACCTGCACGACGGTTGGGTCTCCTGACTCCGTCCCAAGCCCTTTGGGAAGCACCAAAGCTGCCCTTTGGGGGATGAGTCAGAGGTTGAAATTAGGTCCTTAGCTTTATGTGATCAAAAACTTTATTTCAGGCTGGGCGCAGTGGCTCATGCCTGTAATCCCAGCACTTTGCGAGGCCGGGGGAGGGGGGTGGATCATGAGGTCAGGAGTTCAAGACCAGCCTGGCCAACATGGTGAAATCCGATCTCTACTAAAAATACAAAAATTAGCCAGACATGGTGGCAGGCACCTGTAATCCCAGCTACTGAGGAGGCAGAGGCAAGGAATTCCTTGAACCCGGGAGGGGAGGTTGCAGTGAGACGAGATTGCACCACTGCACTCCAGCCTGGGTGACAAAGCAAGACTCTGTCTCAAAAAAAAAAAAAACAACTTTATTTTGTCTCTTCACCTGTTGTGACCAGCACCTTCTCCCTGGGTAGGGGATGGTAACCAGACTCCAATGGAGCTAATGGGTGTCTCCTAGTTCCCGTCTGGGCAAGAAGATGGCACAGGGCATAGACAACCCTTCACCCTAGAGTTTGGCCCCAGTCAGGCCTCCCTCCTGTGGCCAAGGAGTTTGTCGCAGCTAAACACTGCGTGGGCCTGAGTGTGGGGCTGCTAAGGAACTGAAACAGACAGGAGCCACTCCAAGGCTGTATCTCAGGATGGAGGATGCAGGTCTCCTCCCATCTCCAGGGAGTCTAAATGCAAGTCTAGGATTTCAAAACTAGCCTACCACAAAGGGAGAGGTCCTTGGGCTGCAATAGCATTGTTCTTGTTTGTAATTTCCTTCCCTGGAAAAGGCTTAGGGGGCTCTGGGATAGTTGAATGTAAAATAAGAACAATGATGAAACCTGTGATTTGTTGAATGCTACCCATTGTGTGAAGCACAATGGACACTTCTTTTTTCTCATGCAGACATTCCTTATTCACAATATACTGTGGAGTAGGTATTTGTTTTTATTGAAACAACACAGAAGTTTAGAAAATAAGTCAAGAAAGTCTCCCTCCACCATCACCATCACCATCACCAGACCTGCCCTCCAGAAGTAGCCATTGTTTACAGTCCTTGTGTGTTCTTCCTGACATTTGTCTATATTTAATCAACATTACATATACACACCCACTCATGTGTGTGCATATGTATACCCATACACACAGTTTGTTTGTTTTTATAAAAATAGGATTATACCTGATTCAGCAACTTCCTTTCTTCACGTATCCATCTCTTCTCAATCCTACGCATATAAATATATGAGACTATAAGGAAATCTGAAATAAGCAAAGAAGATTAAAGGGTTTCTCCAAGAGAAAACTATTTATTGTTGAGAGCGTACTCTCCGGATTATCTGATTCTAGCCTTTGGGCTAATTTCTGATTCTAGCCTTTGGGCTAATTTACTGCTCTGTACGTTCAAGGGAACAGAGGACACACAGTGACCCTGAATTGTGGACCCGCAAATGACCTCCATCCACCCTCCCACACAGTGCAAAAGCCAGATCACTGCACCACTTGAACATCAACATTCCATAACTATAAACACATCTGGTCTTTGGATTCTTCTTTGAATCAGTTGTAACGTTGCTGGTTCACTCATTTATAATGATAACGTGCTCATTTTTATCTATTTCAGAATCATGAATTTTACCTTGTTTTAAAATCGTTTTTTTAACAACAGGCATTACTTTCTCTTTGCTTAGATGGTGAAATCCAGACTTTGAAAGATTGAGCAAATTGCCCACGGCAACACTATTGGTAAATAGCAGAGTTTGGATTCAATCCTGCTTGTGCGATTCAAAGGAACAGATACTGGGTATCTGCCAGGTACCAGACTAGACATTTAGGGTATGTTAATTTGTTTAACCCTCCCACCAACCTATGACATAAGTATTAGCCCCACCCTTATAGAAAAGGCAGCTGTGTCCAGAGCGGTGGAGGACTGTGCCCCAGGATGCAAAAAAAGCCTGGTGCAGAGCAGCCTCCGTGGCTGCCAAAGCTGAAGCTCCGAGCAGCTCTCTGGTGCTACCCTTTGTCCCTCCAGGCTCTCCTTTCCTTCATCTGTTTGTCAGTAAACCAAAGCCACCACTGTTTGTCATTTGGATGATTATCAGTAAGATAACATTGCCCAGAAATTTTGGTTTTGAAAGGAGCCCCAGGCAGTGTATGCATTTCCCAGGGGTGCCATTACAAAGTACCACAAACTGGGTGGTACTCTGTGGAGTACACTTGGGGAAACTCACGTAACTGGAGCATGACCTTGAAGCCAGGAAGGCCTAGACTGGCATCGTGACTCTGCTAGTGACTGAATATGTAACCTTGGGCAATGAATTTTCCTCTCTGAGTCTCGATTTCCTCATTTGTACACCAGGAATGAAAATATCTAATCAATTACTTAGGGTATGTTCACTGCTAAAACAAACAAACCCCCAAAAGTATAATGACTGGGAAACAATAGGGCATAAGTTTATTTCTCGCTCAGGACAGGGCTGGGAACATGCTGTCTGGGCAGTCCGTCTCCACACGGTCACTCAAAACTCCAAGGTGGCAGATGCTCTGCCGTTTTAAGTTTGTAACTTCGAAGGTCATGGTGGGGTTGCCCATGCCCCATCCAGGAAGAAGCGGTGGTACTTGGAGGCAGCTTTCTGGGAGGTCTCTAAGGGGCAGGCTCTGGAATGAAGTAACCCACTCCACTGCTCACTTTCCATTGGTCAGAACTTGATCCTAGGGCTGGACCTAATTACAAGGGAGTTGGAAAATTGCAGCTATTTCCTTAGCAGAAACTCAACGCTAAAGGAAGGAGAAGTCCGCCCTTGGGCAGTGGACAGCTAGCCTTCTTTACCATACATACTTCGCAGGTGTGTTCTGAGTATTAAATGAGGATTTTGGCACAGGCAGCGTCCTTAGGATCACACACAACTAAATAGATGGCAACAGTTTGAAAATGGAAAAAAGGATATGAATGGGAAGCACCTTGAGGGATGAAACAGGAGACAGGCTCTGTTGTGCAATACAAGTGTGGGCCCCCCCGCCCAGCCCCTTTCTCACCCAGGCATCCTGGTGGCCCCGGTCTGCTGTGTGGTAGGAAGAGGGGAGCGAAGTCCTCAGGGTGTCATTCAACCTCAGCAGCTTCTTCCCCTGCTCCCTTTCCAGCCAGATGGAGAAGCTGCAGCTCCAGAGTCTTGACAGCCTCACAGCTTCCAAGGCAGTGGCCCCGCGGGGTGCAAACCCCACCTTCCTGCAGTTGCAGAGCCAGCTGAGAGGTGGGCAGCGTGCCAGGCCCCCCTCCACAGCCCCTGGAGCACACACCAATTGCAGATGCTCGGGAGGCTCGGGGGAGGGAGCGGATTTTCACCAGAACACCACAGGCAGGGCCTCCCAGCAAAGGCCTCCAGATGCTGTGAAAACCTATAGCTCGTCCTCCTCCCGCCTTCCGCCTTCCCGGGTTCCTCAGCCACAAAACACAGGTGAGAACCATCTCAAGACCTCCCTATTTTGGGGCTCCCAGCTAACTCAGCGGTCTGCAAGGGACCAAAAGGGGTCAGTAGAGCAAGTCCCCTGCCTTCAAAGAATGCATGCATTCTTTTTTTTTCTTTTTTTTGAGACAGTGTCTTGCTCTGTCACCCAGGCTGGAGTGCAGTGGTGCTATCCTGGCTCACTGCAAACTCTGCCCCATACCCCGGGTGGAAGCGATTCTCCTGCCTCAGCCTCCTGAGTATCTGGGATTACAGGCAACCGCCACCACGCCTGGCTAATTTTTGTATTTTTAGTAGAGATGGGTTTCACCATGTTGGCCAGGCTGGTCTCAAACTCCTGACCTCATGATCTGCCCACCTAAGCCTCCCCAAGTGCTGGGATTACAGGCGTGAGCCACCACACCCGACCACATGCATTCTTTTTAAGTTCATATGAATTATTAAAACAACTGTACCAGCCGGGCGCAGTGGCTCATGCCTGTAATCCCAGCACTTTGGGAGGCCGAGGCGGGCAGATCACGAGGTCAAGAGATCGAGACCATCCTGGCCAACGTGGTGAAACCCCATCTCTACTAAAAATACAAAAAAAAAATAGCCGGGCATGGTGGCACATGCCTGTGGTGCCAGCTGCTCGGGAAGCTGAGGCAGAAGACTCACTTGAACCCAGGAGGCAGAGGTTGCAGTGAGCCGAGATAGCACCACTGCACTCCAGCCTGACAACAGAGCAAGACTCCGTCTCAAAAACAAAAACAAAAACAACTGTACCTCAAATCATACCCCCAACCCCTCAGCATGAAAAACCTCCAACAGACATCTCCCCAGCAGCCCCTCCCGCCTTTCTCTGCATGTAGATTGGTTTTTCAGAGCTGCCGTCAATGTGGACATACAGCCCTGCTTTCCACGCTCCTCACTCTCCTTTGTATACACTTTCCCATGCATCTGGGTCAGCCTGGAGCTGAGTATTTCACGGGGCAGCAAAATATACAGAAGGCTTATTTTGTTTTAGAATCTTAATACCCAGAACATCTGGGTAATACTCAAACAACTGGAGAGATTCTTGCTGATGCTGCAAGTCTCCAAATATGGTCCCCTTGCAGAGTGAAAATGTTGTATTTTACATCTGTACATATGCACATGGGTTTTCTCAAGCATGGTGGACTTCAGGGTGTGACAGTTGGTGATTTCTCCCCAGGAAGTGGGATGACCTGTAAGAGTTACTGTGGGCTACAGCTGCTGGTGCAGCCCAAATTATTTATTGGTTTTGATTCGTGCGCCGTTCCCTGTGTAAATTAAAATGTGACATTATTACACCCTCCGACAGCCCATTGGCGACCTTTAGCACTCTCCCCCCTCTGCAGCCATTATTCAGCATAATTTGACTGGTTTCAGGCAAGTCGAGAGGGTGGGAAGGGATGGGTGGGGGCAGGGGAAGGCAGAGTCCAAATTAGAAACAGATTGAAAGAGCATTTGCAGGGAATTAGGCAGTGGGCCAGGCGCGCTTGCTGGCAGCATGTGTAACCCCTCTTTAGGGACTGTCGGCTCCTCCTAGGTTTCCACAGCGGATGTTTCCCGGCCAGAGTGCAGCTGGGTTTCAGTTGTCAAACCCACAGCCAAGGCATCTGAGAAGGGGGTGGAGCAACCATGTGCATGCATGTATCGGCACCCAGCCACATACACACACTCGACCCTGAGGACACCCGCAGCACAGCTTCACACATCCACACCTACAAATGCACCACAAACTGCCCAAGCACCCCACACTCAGGATGTACACAGATTCAGGTGCACAGAGATGATCAGGACAGACACACTTACACAAGTGCACACACAGACCCCACTTGTGCCTGGCTGACACTTTCTAAAAGGGATTCCAGGGCAGATTTCCCAATCCATCCTCCCCCATCTCCACCTCGTCGGGCCGTGTCACTTGGGTTAGCCCCTCGACCTCGCCGAACCTCCGCATCCTTAACTGTAAGAGTGAATAATGGCAGCAGCGATGGTCAAAACGGGATAATGTAGGAACATGGGCTGCACTCTGCAGCTTTGTTCGGATGTGGGAAAGGGCAAGCAGAATGGTGGTGCTGATGGTGAGGAAGACGGTGTAGTAACCGTGAGGAAGACGGTGTAGTGATGTGAGGAAGACGGTGCGGTGATGGTGAGGAAGATGGTGTGGTGATGTGAGGAAGACGGTGCAGTGATGGTGAGGAAGATGGTGTGGTGATGTGAGGAAGACGGTGTGGTGATGTGAGGAAGACGGTGTGGTGATGTGAGGAAGACGGTGTAGTGATGTGAGGAAGACAGTGTGGTGATGTGAGGAAGACGGTGTAGTGATGTGAGGAAGACGGTGTGGTGATGTGAGGAAGACGGTGTGGTGATGTGAGGAAGACGGTGTAGTGATGTGAGGAAGACAGTGTGGTGATGTGAGGAAGACGGTGTAGTGATGTGAGGAAGACGGTGTGGTGATGTGAGGAAGACGGTGTGGTGACGGTGAGGAAGACGATGTAGTGACGGTGAGGAAGATGGTGTGGTGATGTGAGGAAGACGGTGTGGTGATGTGAGGAAGACGGTGTAGTGATGTCAGGAAGACGGTGTGGTGATGTGAGGAAGACGGTGTAGTGATGTGAGGAAGACGGTGTGGTGATGTGAGGAAGACGGTGTGGTGATGTGAGGAAGACGGTGTGGTGATGTGAGGAAGACGGTGTAGTGATGGTGAGGAAGACGGTGTAGTGATGTGAGGAAGACGGTGTGGTGATGTGAGGAAGACGGTGTAGTGATGGTGAGGAAGACGGTGTAGTGATGTGAGGAAGACGGTGTGGTGATGTGAGGAAGACGGTGTAGTGATGGTGAGGAAGACGGTGTAGTGATGTGAGGAAGACGGTGTGGTGATGTGAGGAAGACGGTGTAGTGATGTGAGGAAGACGGTGTGGTGATGTGAGGAAGACGGTGTGGTGATGTGAGGAAGACGGTGTGGTGATGTGAGGATGACGGTGTAGTGATGTGAGGAAGACGGTGTGGTGATGTGAGGATGACGGTGTAGTGATGTGAGGAAGACGGTGTGGTGATGTGAGGAAGACGGTGTAGTGATGTGAGGAAGACGGTGTAGTGATGTGAGGAAGACGGTGTGGTGATGTGAGGATGACGGTGTAGTGATGTGAGGAAGACGGTGTAGTGATGTGAGGAAGACGGTGTAGTGATGTGAGGAAGACGGTGTAGTGATGTGAGGAAGACGGTGTAGTGATGTGAGGAAGACGGTGTGGTGATGGTGAGGAAGACAGCAGACTTTGGAGCAGGGCCTTGTTGGAGGGGACATAAAGCACTTTGTGGTTGTGGTGCTTAGTTTGATGAAAAGGATGAGAGGCACATATGGGGAAAGCAAGGGACCATTTCCCCAGGGCCCGTGTGGTGAGGAGGAGAACCGCAGCCAGCACCAGCACGCCCAGCCCAAGGCGCCTTGCTGCACAGGAAGCCTGGGCCTGAGACCTGGTCATCCGGCCGCCCAGGAGGGCTCGCGCTGGACTGATGTGGCACTGATGCTGCCGCTCTGCTCTCCTAGCTCCGCCCCGCCACCACGCCTTGTTGCACTGCTATTCCTGCCACAGTCCTTCACATGAGCTCCTCCTTCACCTCACGCTTGGTGAGGAATAGCTCCTCCTCCCTCTCCTCCAAAGCTCTCCTTCTGCCATCCGAATTCCCAGAGCCCCACCCCTCCCTAAGTCCCTGCAGCCCTCAGATGGATCCGAAAGACCCCTTTCCTGGGAACCTGCTATGCACAAACAAGCCCTTGTTCTAGGTGCTGTGAGGAGGTGGACAGGGGGACCGGCGGACAGAGGCGAATTGGATGTCACCCCTGCCCCAGAAACATTCACAGGCCAGTGAAGGGATCAGCACGAAACACCATGGGGACTTGGTCAGAAGATGCCAGGAGAGGCCACAAGCACCAGGTAGACTCTGGGAGGTCCAGGGTCAGGAAGGCCTGTCATACTGTGCAGACTGGGACACTCTGCACCAAGCGACCTGTCATAGAGAAGAACGGAATGGGTGGCGCCAGCACACAAAACACACGGCCATGTGGAGCTGGCCCGCGGACAGCAGCGCACCTCAGAGTGATTAGTGCTAGAAGCCAGCTGGATCTGGGGTGGAGGGCTGAGGGAGAGACGTGGGGCAGAAAGCAGTGAGGCACAGAAGCAACAGTTTCTAGACCTTTGGTCAACAAATATTCAAGGAGAGCCTACTTTGTGTTAAGTGCTGGAAATGCAGCTATGCATAAAACACAGAGCCCGCTTCCTGGAATTTAGCATCAAGACAGAACAATTGACATGCAAACAGGCAATGCCAATCTCATGGGATGTGTGCTCCCCAGGAAATGGACTAGACAGGTGGCACTCGGGGCACTGAGGGACCATCTAATTCAGACAGGAGAAGAGGAGGCTTCTGGAGGAAGTGGACAAGAACCCAGGCTGTACAGGTAGGGAGCTTCGAGGAGCTCAGGAGAGCTTCCAGATAAAGGGCAAGTGGCAGTGAAGGAGAGAGATGAAGCTTAAGAGGTCAAAAAGGGTCGGGCCAGGCTCACGCCTGTAATTTCAGCACTTTGGGAGGCTGAGGCGGGCGGATCACAAGGTCAGAAGTTCGAGACCAGTCTGGCCAACATAGTGAAATCCCGTCTCTACTAAAAATACAAAAAATTAGCTGGGTGTGGTGGCATGTACCTGTAATCCCAGCTACTCAGGAGGCTGAGGTAGGAGAATCGCGTGAACCTGAGAGGCGGAAGTTGCAGTGAGCTGAGATCATGCCATTGCACTCCAGCCCTGGCGACAGTGTAAGACTCCGTCTCAAACAAAAAAAATGGTAAACAAGGGTCAGGTCATCCTGGCAGGTCTCCAATGGCTCACTCACTCTCACTCACATCTTCCATTCTGCAAACGGTATGAGCAACCATTGGACAGGTCCTGTGCTGGGTGCAGAGACTGAGACAGTGAGCAAAGCAGACACGTGTGCGCTGAACTAAGGTTGTAACTGGGAATGGAGAGAAACCAGGAGATTTGAGAGATCGCAAATCAACTTTATTTGGATGATGGTGGTGAGAGAGAGGAAATGATTTAAGATGATTCTCGGGTTTCTAGTTGGGTGCCTGGGTGGAGAAGGTGCCCTTCCCTGAGAGGGAAACACAGGAGTGGAAACAGGTTGAGGGATCAGGAGAAATCCTGACAATGATGGGTCCGCATTGGTCTTGCTTGTTTGCAGGGCTGGGACGGGGGCTGGGTGGAAGCCGGTGGCCATCCAGATGAGAGCAGATCCCCTGCTGGAGATACACGGAGCAGTGGCAAGAAGGTGGCAAGAGAGATTGGCTGCCCGAACCCCAGTTAAGAGAAGTAGGGTTTAGGACAGAGTTCTAGCCCGAGCTGGGGAACTAGAGTACTAAAGGCAAAAAGCCAGCTCATTCCAGGTGCTTCAGGTACCAGGATTGTGACAGCAAAACAATGCCAGCCCCTTCTTGCTGGTGGACTGGTCAGGCCCAGCTACAGGAACCCTTTGTCTGGATGCAGCTTGTACAGCTGAAAGCCACCAGCATCTACATGGTCCTGTACGTTAGGTCACCACCACCACCACCACTAGGTCCCACACAGCACTTGGCACAGGGCTGATCAGATAGTAAGTGCTCAATTAATACTCTCTTGGGAGCAGGTAGACTTTCAGACAAAAGCTGGAGACTCCAGTGATGAGAGCAGCATTAGACCCTTACTGGGCTCTCACTGAGTTGCCTTTGAATTGAATTGGAGCTGCTGGTCTCCTTTAATCACATTAGGAGAAAGCCCCATTTACTAAATACCTTCTTCCCATCCACCCTCCATAAAGATGGCAGTTTTTAGTGACAACCTTTAGTCTCCAGAGTTCAGGTCAGAAACTTAAGCTACACTCTTTGAAACCCCAGACATTTGACCTACAACTGGATTCCCTAAAATAATGCCATGTCAATCAAGTCCAGGCTGACTGCTTAAAATAAATACTGACAATCAGGCTGAAGTTTAAGTCCAGGAATAAATGAGAATGGATAGCCAACCAGAGATGGAAAGAAAGCATTTTCAGTGCTACAGCACACCCCCTTGGGAGGGACTTCATGTGAATAGGAAAATTTCAAAAGTTTATGCCAAAGAAAGGCTATTGAATCAATGAATAGGACAATGTAGAAGACAAACCTAGAGTGATTGGGTGATGTTTTTTCCTGCTGAAAAGCAGGTGGATTCTCATAACATGGGCAAGAGCTCACGAAACAAGACAGAGAGGTCAGTTGCAGGAGTGGCCAACTCAGAAGCACAGTCTCCTCCTCTGCACGTCTCGGCACATGACCCACACTGGCATCTGCAGAGCTGCCACTCCTGCAATTCATTATGGCACAGGGCACAGCGCCAGAGTTCCTCCTTCAACCCCAGGGCCATTCTTACCCAGCAAGGCTCAGCTCAGCTGGTTTCCTAAGGCTGGAGACAAGGTAGCCGAGAGAGAAGTGACTTGTCCCAGATCTCCCGTTTAATGGTGACAAAGCTGAGATAAGAACCCTGGTCTCTGAGTCCAGCTCTGATGCTGTTCCCCATTTGTGCCGTGAAGAGGAACTGAGAGCAAAGGCAAGCTCATGTATGTTTCTCTCTAAACAGAAAATTCTTTATTCCCTGTCATCAATCTCTATCACTCTCCAACAAGTAGATCTGTCTAGAGTCATGATTAGGATGCATTTTTTGTGTACAGAAAGAATATTAGAGAAATGACAATAGACAGAGGTGTGGATTCAGTGACATAAATACATTGCATTTGTGGTTAACCGCAAGTGAAATTTTGGCATAGTTCAATTTATTTTAAGATAAAAACTACTTTTGTAAGCCGGGAGCGGTGGCTGACGCTTGTAATCCCAGCACTTTGGGAGGCTGAGGTTGGCAAATCATTTGAGGTCAGGAGTTTGAGACCAGCTTGACTGACATGGTGAAACACCATCTCTAATAAAAATACAAAAAAAAAAAAAAAAAAAAAAAAAAAACAAGTTAGCTGGGTGTGGTGGTGCAAGCCTGTAGTCCCAGTTACTCGGGAGGCCAAGACAGGAGAATCACTTGAACTTGGGAGGCTGAGGTTGCAGTTAGCCGAGATCACACCATTGCACTCCAGCCTGGGCAACAGAACGAGATTCTGTCTCAAAAACAAAAACAAAAGCAAAAACAAAACAAAAAACTTTTGTAATACATACCCTATTAAGTGTATCACTGAATATTTGATTTTTTAAAATTACAAAAAAAGATGCTTTAGGTATCACATAATTGGAGTCAGAAACAGATATGCATTAAAATTTCAACTTAATATTTTCCATTTCGAAAACAATAAAGTAAATGGAGAAAGTATCTTTAAAAGAATCACAAAAATATCTCGTCTCTTTCCAGATGCTGGGTCTGGGACAGCACCACTGGAACCTGAGATCACTTGAGGTTGTCACAGCAATATAAAATATGAGAAAAGCAGGCCAGGCGCAGTGGCTCACGCCCATAATCCTAGCACTTTGGGAGGCTGAGGTGGGCGGATGACGAGGTCAGAAGATCGAGACCATCCTGGCCAACATGGTGAAACTCCGTCTCTACTAAAAATACAAAAATTACCTGGGCATGGTGGCAGATGCCTGTAATCCCAGTTATTTGGGAGACTGAGGCAGGAGAATTGCTGGAACCAGAGGCGGAGATTGCAGTGAGCTGAGATTGCAGCACTGCACTCCAGCCTGGGCGACAGAGTGAGACTCCATCTCAAAAATAAAATAAAATAAGGAAAGCAGACTAGGAAACAAACTCTGAATGTGGGAGATCCTAGAACTGAAGTAAGCAGCTAAGACTTGCATGCCATGCCCACTGGGATGTGGTGTTGGCAGCCTGAGAATAGAGCTCAGCCACCACACCACTGGGATGGGAGTGGACCTGGCGGACTTCCTGCCTTTTGGTCAGACAGACTGCCTTCCTGAATTACTAGGTCCAGGAAGTGTGGTGACGGGGTAGGGGTGGGTAGAGAGGTTGCACGTGTCACTTACCACCCCCATATGACCCTCTTCTGACTGTCACCTCCCTTCCTCGCTTACAGGCCAGTTACTTAATCTGCCACATGACAAGATGGTATCTGGGACCTCTAACGGCTCTGAAATCCCACAATTCTATAACTGGTCTTAGATATGAGACCAGTAAGAGATAGGAAAACCCCGGCCCCACCCCGCAGTTTGCTCCATGAGATAGACAGACAGTTCACACCAAGTCCTAGCAGTAAACGAAGAAACCATAGCTGGTTTATGTGGAGCACTGAGTTCGCACTCAGCAAGGTGATGTGTGTTTCTAGGCATCGTCACATTTCGTGCCCATGTGGGTGTTGCTAGCACCAGTCAGAAGACAGAGCTACAGGTAGAGTAAGTTGCCCGGGAGAAGCCTTAGTTTCCCTGAATCTGAGGCTGCTGGACAATGGACTATTTCTGGAGGTTTAAGGCTGAGAAAATCTAAGTCTGTATCCTTCTCTCACCCTCCTCCTTACACTGGTGTTCCTGGGAGAAACCCATACTCCCGACCTCACTTCTTCCCAGGAGCAAGATGATTTGTCTGACCAGTGAGTTTGAGGGAAACCCCGCACCTGTGGGGCTCAATCGCTCTGCCTGTTGGAGCAGGAGGTGGCCTTCTGTGCTGGGCTCCATCCTTGCAGGGTGTGGGGTGCAGCTGGTCATCTGCACCAGGCACCGGCAGATGAGAAAGACAGCCTATCTGTCCCAGGTGTGATGTATTAGCAAGCCTGCCTGGCCACACCTGAAGCCTCATTTTCCTCCAATTTGCCGAGAAAGGGGATACTTTCTCTCAGCTGGTTCTGGACTCCGAAAGAAGAAAGGATGTTGTTATTTATCGGGCTTCCTAGAGCCCCACCATGTGGATACCTGGTGCAGCCCTAGAGGGGAGATGTCAGGAAGTTTAGGGTTGGAGACATCTCAGAACTAGAAGAGACCTATAGCAGCCCAACAGAAATACAGTGAAGCCACATAAAGTGGCTTCATTGTAAATTCCCTAGTAACAACATTAAAAAATAGAAAGATGAAATGAAAGTTGCCAGAAATTTATTTTAAAAAAAAACAGAAAGAAGCAGGGAAATTAATTATAATAATACATTTTACTTAGTTCAATAGAGCAGATGATCATTTCAATATGTGCTCAAATCGCACGTGTAGCTAGTGACTTCTGTCGTGGACAGTACAGCCTTAGAGCCTCCCATGCCTGAGGGGGTCTGCCCCCTTTGACAATGTTCCAATGCAGAGACTTCCAGGTGTGAAGAAGTCTCAACCTTCTGAATCACTCCATTTACTCGGTGGGCATTTCTGGTCGCTAGAAACACCTCATCCTCCTTTGGCCCCTGTCCCCCACTCAGCTTGCTCTGTCTCTCTGAGAGACAGCCAGAACGGAACACTTTCCTCTAGCGAGGTCTCCAGTCTTTCTTTAAATCCCTGTCTCCCGTCTTTCCAGGCTGCCGCTTCCCTGAGTCACTGCCCAAACATTGGCATTCTTCAGAGGGATAAAGCTTTGGTGTTTTCTCAGTTGAAAATATTATATTTATAACTGTTGTGGACACCTGCTGTTTTTTGACTACCTAGCATCCAGTCTTCCTCATTTAGAAGAATCCCCAAATAGGTGAGAAGTATGGCCCCACCTCCTGTCACGGAGGCAGAAGGGCAGCAGATCTTCACTTTCCGCACCTCAAGGCTCTCAGCCAATCACCTGTTCATGCCTGAGATTGTGAATCCAATGGGAAAGTACGAGCACATGGAGATCCTCAGAGCGGATGCATGATAATGGCAGCAGAGTCAACAGTGCAGTGGAGAGGCAGCAAGCATCCCAGGGTGCTGGCCCCGTGAGTGAGAACCAGTGGTTCAGAAGCAAGGCACCAACTGGTATGAGAGGCACAGACAGACGGTGCCCTGGAACACTGGCTGTCACACGCCAGAGGAGGTTCCTCGGCAAGTCACCTTCCCTCCGTGGGCCTCTGTTGGAAAGAAGGCATAAAGGTCATTCCAGCTATGATGAGCTAGATTCCTGAGCTTTAATATGTTCTTTCTGATGATTGAGAGATACAGCTGAATGTAACATGGAAAGAGGCACAGAATATCCTACAGACATTTCACTACAGATCTTCAAAGCAGCTCTCCAAAACTAACTCCAAATCCACCTAGGGGTTCTCAACTTCATATGGTTTTCTAAAATTGAGACCAAGACTAAGACCTATGCCTCGCCCTGGTGCTGGCAGGACTACTGTTTCCATGGTTACCTTGAGGTGCAGCCCTGAGGCCCTGGTGTCTGTGATGGCAGAGTACAGCAGAGAACTTGGAGTCAGAGCAGTCTGGATCTTCATCCCAGCTGGGCCTCCTAATGTTAGAGGGCCCTGGGCAAAGGTTTCCATTTGTTGGGTCTCAGTTCTCCACATGGACAACAAGGCACTAAATGAATTTTAAGGTTTTTTCAGTTCTGATTCTCTGTGACTCTGAATCCAGTAGGAGCTATTATTTCCTTGATTCCTCCTTACTTTTTTCTTCCCTTCTTCTCTGGCTTCCATATTAAAACTTTGTATGTTTATGAATGGATAATCAAAATGTGGTACATCCATATCATGGAATATTATACAGCCATGAAAAGAAATGACGTAGCAATGCATGCCAGGACATGGATGAACCTTAAAAACACTAGGCTAAATGAAAGAAGCCAGTCTCCAAAGACCACATGTGATATGATTTCATTGATATGAAATGCTCAGAGTAGGTAATTTTATAGTGACAGAAAGTACATTAGTGGCTGCCTAAGGCTAGGAAGAAATGGGGAGTGACTGTCAATTAGTACAGGATTTCTTTGGGGAGTGATGAAAATGTTCAAAAATTGATTGCGGTGATAGCTGTACAACTCTGTGAATATATAAAAAACTCTTGAATTATACAATGGAATTGAATTATACAGTTGAAATTGGTGAATTGTATGGTATATGAATTGTATCTGAATAAAGCTATTAAAAAAGCAGGAAACAAGTTTAAGAGAAATCCAATATATTTTAAAACTCTGCTAATGCCATTGGAGGTTAGCCTTCAAAATTAAATCCACTCACAATCCAACTATTCTATGTTGTTTGGGTTTTTAATTTTCCCCCTGGTCAATTAACCGTTACTAAATCGATTTGTTTGAATGTAACTTCTTTAAAATTGTCCCTCTCAGAAGGTCTAATTAGCAATCTAATGGGATGAGAAAAAGAAAAACTGAGATCTGACAAGTTTCTATGTTCGATTCCAGAGAGTTCATTGAGGTCGTGTCTCTTTTCTCCAGACTTTTTCGTTAGATTCTAATGTAAATCCTGTCTGAAGAATTATTATAGAACAGTGAAGCTCATACTTTAATGTGCACACAGATAATGTGAAGATCTTGTTAAAATGCAGGTTCTAATTTAGGAGGTCTGGGGTCGGGCCTTGGGGTCTTGTACTTCTGACAAGCTCCCCATAGTTGCTGATGCTTCTGGCCCATGGACCACACTGCAAGCTGCCTGGCTCCAGAACATTTAATATGACTACTGAGCATTTGCAATGTGGCTAGTGTGAATTGGGATGTAATGTAGGTGAATGAATGAGGGAATATGTGATGTCAGCGTAAAACATACACTAGTTTTCGAAGATGTAGTACAAAAGAGAACATGAAATAATTTTTATATTAGTTGCACATTGGCATAATAATATTCTATGCTGGACGTGGTGGCTCAGGCCTGTAATCCCAATACTTTAGGTGGCTGAGGCAGGCAGATCACTTGAGACCAGGAGTTAGAGACCAATTGTCAAAATCCTGTCTCTACTAAAAGTACAAAAATTAACTGGGCGTGGTGGTGCACGCCTGTAATGTCAGCTACTCAGGTGGCTGAGGCATAAGAATCACTTGAACCCTGGAGGTGGAGAGTGCAGTGAGCTGAGATCGTGCCATTGCACTTCAGCCTGGGCAAAAGAGCAAGATGCTGCCTCAGTAATAATAAAAAACATATTCTGGACATGTTAGATGAAATAAAATGAATTATTTTTTAAATTACAAGTTTTATTTGTGAAAGAGACTGGTAGTACCCCTCTCTCAATTATTCATCTCCTCTTTTTCCTTAATAATAGATTTTTAGCTGGGCACATGGTAGCCACATGGAATAAGGACTACATTCCCCAGCTTCCCTTGCAGCTAGGTGAGACCATGTGATATAGTTTGGATATTTACCCTAGCCTGAATCTCATTGTAATCCCCACTGCTGGAAATGAGGCCTGGTGGAAGGTGTTTGGCTCGTGGGGGCAGATCCCTCATGGCTTGGTGCTGTCTCCATGATAGTGAGCTCTCACGAGATCTGGTCATTTAGAATCATGTGTCCCCCCGCCCCACCCCCGCCCAGCCACTCTCTCTCTTTTACTTCTGTTTTCTCCATGTGAAGTGCCTGCTTCAGTTTTGCCTTCTGCCATGATTGCAAGGTTCCTGAGGCCTTCCCAGAAGCAGGTGCTACTATACTTCTTGTATAGCCTGTAGCACCATAAGCCAGCTGGACCTCTTTTCTTGTGCAAGAATAGCCCAACACGCTATGTGACTAATCATGGCATGAAATGTAGGGAAAGAGTTGTGCAGCTTCCAAGAAAGAACCTTCCTTAAGAGATTACGTCAGTTTACCCTTTGCCTTCCTCATTCCTTCCTCCATCCTGCTGCCGAGAATGAAGAGATGCTGCCATCTTGGACCATGAGGTCAAGGCCATGCATTGGACCAATGGAACGCAAATATCATGAGGCAGGGATTTGGGGCTGTTCCCTACTCCTCAACTGCTATGATCCCAATGCCTAGTTGGTGCTACATAAGTATTTGCTAAATAAATGAATAAATGAACAAGTGTGGGTCTCTGATACTGGGGAGGCAATGTCAGCCCCAGACCACCCACCTAGACTTTTACATGAGAGAGAAACAAACTTCTACCTTGTTTAAACCAAGCCTAATCCTATCAATACAATTTTTTTAAGTCCTATAATTGTTTTAGGCCATATAAAGTTTACCTAAAATGCTAAGGTAAACCTCAGTAAATTGAATCACATTTTCAGCGCATTGTGATATTCTTTTTTTAATGTTGTGGATTATTTTACAAAGCCTAAATCCATCCTCTTGTATGTTTAATAAGTTGAGGTTTTAGTAATTCAGGTTTCTAAAACCAAAATACGCTTCCAACAGTACCTTCTTCCTAACAATGCAAAGCGCTGTAAAAATGTAACCCAGCAATGATTTTCTTAACAGCCCTAGGATGTAATATAAGTGAGTTAGTATCAAAGGCAGCATCTGATAAGACAGGGATGAGCTAATTTCCTTTCCTAAGTAAGGGAAAATTTTCCATTTCATTCTCTATCCATTACACTTTACTGCTTTTACACTGAATAAGAATTTTACCCTGGAGAGGTTAAGAGTGACAGATTTTAAGCAAAAACAAATGTCTTTTTCTATTTTTTAAGGGACATATTTCATTTGATTTGCCCAAGTTTTCAGCTCTGCTAAACTCTAAGAAGAATTACACCTTTATACATTGCTTTCTTAAAGAAAGAAAAAAAAAACTTTACAAAAGAAACTTGATTAATTAACTTTGGTATGCAAACAGGTGGGGGTAAAAGTTCTGTCAACACTGTGCAGAGGACCACGTCCTGCTCTCCTATTCTCAGGAGAACAAGAGGAGCCAGCAGGATTTCGGCCAACCTGGAGAGGGCAGGTTGGACGACTGACAGGGTTGGCAGTGGGGCTGGAGAGAGGCAAACAGAGAGACCCAGATGGACCAAACCTAGGTGTTTGCAACTGGGACCTTTTTCAAGGGCAATGAGAGTTATCATCACCTGTCACAGGAAGACAAAGAGGACATCAATGTGATTTTTTTCACCCTTCACAAGACCCTGGAGGTCTTGTTCTCATTCCAAACTCACTGGGCTGAGCGCTTTGAAGTTGCAAGAGGCCAAGAATCAGCTGCGGGTCATGTTTGTCTCATGAGTGGTCACACAGTGACACGCCAGCGAATGCCAGGTTCCCCTGCAGGCTCTTGCTGCTCCAAGGCTGCTCTGTTCCATGACACAAGAGGAATTCCGGAAGGCCACCTGACTCCAATACAGCATCCTTACTTACCACGCCATTACCCTTCTGGGCTGGAAGCCTCATGTGTGCCATAAGCCCATTGCCTGGGTATTTCTGATATATCAAGGAAACTTTTTATCAGAAGGCATTTCATAGCTAAGTTCCTTCTACTTGAAAAAAAAAACTCTTCTCAAAATATACTATGGGTACAGATTTTCCCAGAACTAATTTCCAAACGGAACTGAGTGACATGTCTTTAAACATCGCATTTTGAAACTCTGGGGCCACAAGATACATTTAATGACTGATTTGTGCTATCTTGGAGAAGACGGAAATTCTGGAAGAGAGATGAGATGTAAATAGCATTAAAATGCAAGACATGAGAATGTATATAGTGAGATCCATCAGTGAGACCAAAAAACGTGGCAAGCAAAGAACGCCAAAAGATGAAGCTGGAAAGACCAGTGGAGAAAGCTCTGGTCATGAAACTGGGCATTGGTCCAGGTGAGTGGGGAGCCACTGATGGTTATAGAGACTGAGCAGGACAGGACCAGATCTGTATTTTGAAACATAAATCAAATGGCAAAGTGGATAAATGGGTGGCATAGGGAGCCACGAGAAGCAGCTACTGCAAGAGCACAGGTGCAAAACTCGGAGCAGGCAGCAGCGCGCAGCTGCTTGGAAATGGTGGCTGCTTTGATGGTTGCTGGTCCTGAGGTAGTGGAAGAAATCCCGATGCAGATGATGTTCAGGTTTCTGGCTTGAGGCCTTGGGAGGTAGAGAAAAAAGAGCAGTTTGGGAGGTGGAGGGTGGAGATGAGGAGGTCATTTTGGACAGAGTGTGGTTAGGTGTCTACGAGAGTGCCAGTGGAGGAGAAACTTCTGCAAGACTGCCTGGGTTTACAGGAGCCTTCTGTTCCCAGATTAAGGGATGTCTTTCCACTTATCACCCAGTGTCCTCATGTGTAACGGGGAAAAAGGATGCTGAGGCCCAACCTGGAACTTGACCCTCGGCACAAGTGGCTTTCAGTAGTAACAACGCATTCTTCCAAGTAGCAATTCCCACCATCTCACCAGCACCTCCTGTGCACCCAGCCCTGGGTCCCAAGCTTTCCATTCTCTGTCGATCCTATGACGACCCTTTGAGTGAGGTATCACCACATAGCTCAGATGGGCAAACTGAGAGCTGAGACTGAAAGAGCCAGTTACATGCCCAAGTTTTCACAGCTAGAAAGTAGCAGAAGTAGTGCTCAAATCAGGCCTGCACGTTCCGTCCAATGAGACTGCACTCACCACATTCTGTCACCCCAGGCAGAGGTCAGAATTGAAACCTAACCAGTTCTATAATGGTATCATTTGCAAAACTCATTCATTCATTTATTCATTCATTGAATGAACATTGAACTCCTATTGACATATAGGAACTAGAAGGGTGTATATACTAATATATATACAAAATATAAATGTGGCCAACCTGACATGGGTGCTTGTGGTTGCATAAGCAAAAATTACAGTTTTGGCCTTCAAGGAGTTCTAAAGCAGTGGTCAGCAAACTATGACCTGGGGGCCAATTCCGGCTCATTACCTGTTTTTGCGAATAAAGTTTTATTGGAATCACAGCCATGTTCATTCATTTACATATTGTCTATGGCCATTACTGTACTTCAATGGCAAAGCTGAGTGGTTGCCATATGTCTCACAAAACTTAAAATATTTAGCTATCCATTTATTTTAAAAATTGCCGATTCATGGCCGGGTATGGTGGCTCACACCTGTAATTCCAGCACTTTGGGAGGCCAAGGTGGGTGGATCACGAGGTCAGGAGATCGAGACCATCCTGGCCAATGTGGTGAAACCCGGTCTCTACTAAAAATACAAAAATTAGCTGGATGTGTTAGTGTACACCTGTAGTCCCAGCTACTCGGGAGGCTGAGGCAGGAGAATTGCTTGAACCCAGGAGGCGGAGGTTGCAGCGAGCCGAGGTCGTGCCACTGTACTCCAGCCTGGGTTACAGAGTAAGACGTCGTCTCAAAAAAAAAAAAAAAAAAAAGGCAGCAAAAATGTCAGGCCTGGATGCAAAGCTGCCTTTGTCCCTGGATAACGTACCATTTTAAATAAATTCATTTAATGCAATTTGGTAAGTTTCGAAAGCAGCCTCCCTGGAGAGGAGTCATCCTTCAAGCTGGGCATGTGTGGACGTCCCGCCCCAGAGGACTGCGGTGTGCGCTCCCCGAGATTGATGCTGGAGGACCGGACCAAGAAACACATTTTGTCTGGCGCTGTCACGAAGGGGTCTTGGCATATCCTCAGCCAGCTGGCCCCACGCTGGTAAACACTGTGTTCCCCGCTCCCTCGCCCTTCCTCCAGGAAGCACCTCCTTCTGCCCCAGCCTGGATGATGCTTTTCCGCTCACACCCTTGAACCCACATTCCCAGCCCAAGCGGGAGTCCGTGGCCCCGGCAGTGCAGCCCGCAGCACCTGGCTCGCCTTCCTCTGCCCTGGGCCAAACCCTCAGACGCAGGAGAAACCAGAGCTTGCTCAGCTGGCCAGCACTCGGGTTCCTGTCCAAGTGTTTGTGGCTGGGCTTCCTGCTGACGGAAGGGCGGCCTGCAGCTCTCCTCTGACATCCCGAGAGGTGGCTCCCAGGGCCCGGCCGCCAAGCACGTCCAGCTGGCACCCAGCAGAGCCGCCGCAGCGGCTGCACTCTGCGCAGCTGTCAGTCGACATTCACAGGGACGCTGAGGTCAGGCTGTGAGAGCTATAAAGGGGATTCCTTTGGGAAGAGAGGAGGCTGTGAATCAGAGCAGAAACGCTGGAGCCTGCCTTACATATGCCCCGCCTTCCAGACCATCGGACCCCCTCACTCCGCTGAAGCCCGCCTCCCTCACCACCTGCAAACTTCACCTGTGTCCCCTCACGAGCCTCTACCAACAGCTTCCCTCAGCCCCAGGTGCCCCAGGAACAGAGCCCAGGCACCCAGATTAGAGCCCACCCTGGACTGTCACGACCTCATGAAATTGAACTTCACAGAGAACCAGCTTCCCCTTCACAAGAGCAACTTGGAGAGTGAGAATACTTGCCGGGTATCAGGTGTTTATTTTCCCATGTTTCGAGGGTGGGGACATAGAAATTGAGTTAGACTCATGCTATCCCGCTCCAGGGCTCTGAATAAGCATGACAGAGAGACAGAGTTTAAATAAGAAAAAACTAACCCACAAAGGAAGCTGTCCCCGAAGGCAGTGAGCATCCTGTTACAGCGGGTATCTAACAGAGATTGCTTGCAGAAACTTTCAAGTGCTAGACTGTAAACTCCGTGAGGAGGAGCACCGCCCACCCCCAGGTCTGTCTGCATTCACCGCTGTAGGCACAGCACCCAGCACGGTGCCTGACAATCAGTGCACCCAAGTACTTGTGGAAGGAAGGAAGGAAGAAAAAGAGGGAGAGGGAATAGACGGAGGGAGGAAAAGAGTTTGAGTGCGTTGGAGAGCAAATTCTCCCTTTAAGGGAGAGGTTGGACAAGCTGGCTCTTGAATCCAGCTGTCTCTGATTCCATTGGTATGAAGTGAGGATTACAGGTGCCCTCTCCAAAGGGTGTTGTGATATTAGCTGCAAAACAGGGCTTAGCAACGCTCCTGGAAGAGTGCGTGTTTCCAGGCAGAAGCCTTCTCCTAGAGCACACTCCATCCACACCCTCCCTGGTTTCCATCTTGCCATTCACTTCTACAGAACCCTGAAAAACGCGGAGTCTCCTTTGAAAGATGCAGCGCTCGAGGCTCCAAGACAAGTGAATGGTCTGAGCTGGGAGGTCCTCAGGCTCTGGGTTCCAGGTCCAGCACCCCCTCGTCCCGTGCCTGTCAGTCCGTCTCACCGCTGGCCACAGGTCCTTTGTCCTTGAAGACTGAAGTTATGGTCTAACAGAAAACCTGATGTTTGTTTAAGCACCAGAAGTTTCCCTGTGTTTTGAAAAATGCACAGAACACAGATAATCCCCCCAAAATTATCTTCTCTTCCTGCCTAACTCTGGACAGAGAAAATGTTTGGACATTATCGCAAATTGCAATCACCAACAGAGGGTTTGGGAGTATTTCCAGAGGCAAGTTTACTTTTCAGGGGCTAGTCCTCTGGATCTCCCCGCTGAGGGATGCCGGTCTTTTGCGAAGGTCTGACTAGCTGACGATTAGGCAGCTCGCGTGCTTGTTTGGTAGATCCATGCCCTACCCGTCTTCCACTCTCTTTTCATCACAGGGTACCTACACCTCCTAGCTACATTTGCAAGGTCCCCATCTCCCACTGCCAGGACACTGAGGAGGAAGAGGGAGGAACCTCTCTCCCTTCATCTGACTGCTTCGCCTCTGGGGTCCCAGCTCCTGCCAGGGAATCTCCCCCACGGTTTTAGCTTTCACTGGGTTCTGGAAACACCACTTCCTCTCTCTGTCCACAGCCCAGGAATGGTGGCGTCTGCCTGTCCCGCTGCTCTCTAAGTCACCTTTCTCCATATTTTCACTTTCATAGTTCACTACCTTCCCAACCAGTTTCTCTCTGTTAAGGTTTCTAGAACGAATTATGATTTCTACCTGGACTCTGACTGTCTCTGTGTCAGAGTGAGTTTGTTGAGGCCCAGGCCAGAGAGGGTTAATGACAGAAGATTGGGACAGTTCAATCTTGACCACGTTACCCGAGGGTCAGAGAGGCGGGACCAGGGAGGAGGTTCCAGGAGGGAAGACTAGGTCTGTGTTGGCCTGTGGGTGTGAAGGCTGCCCAAGGGCAACCTTAGCTCTGTGTGGGGACCAGGGTGCCTGGAGCCTGGCCCAGCTGTCCTCCCAGAGGCCCCTTGCCCTCTCACACTCAGCTGCACGAGGCCCCATCAGGCCTGGCTGTGACACAGTGTCCATGCCTCTCACACACGTCAGTCAGACCGTGTGACTCAGCCTCTCCGGGCTCTGAGCAAGCCAAGCTTCCAGGTCCACGTCACCTCCATCAAGGCAGGAGAGGAGGGCTTCCTCAGCAACATCAGCAAAGGAAGCAGGTGTCTTTCCTCTCCACTCCCAAACCTGGGCCATCTGGGATGCAGGGGACAGAGTCCCAGACTCTGCCCTCTCCTCCCCCACCCACCCCTGAGGTCTCTCACTCCTTCAGGCTGATGGGGTCTGACTAGGACTTTTTTCTCTCTCTTTTTTCTTGAGACGGAAGTCTTGCTCTGTTGCCCAGGCTGGAGTGAGGTAATGTGATTTCGGCTCACTGCAACCTCCACCCCCTGGGTTCAAGCAATTCTCCTGCCTCAGCCTCCCTAGTAGCTAGAATTATAGGCGCCTGCCATCATGCCTGGCTAATTTTTGTATTTTTAGTAGAGATGGGGTTTCACTATGTTGGTCAGGCTGGTCTCGAACTCCTGACCTCAAGTGATCCACCCACCTTGGCCTCCCACCAGGCCCGGCCCTGACTGGGACTTTTAGCAGCCTTACCCAAACAGGGACCCGAGGAGAGGCCGACAGTGTTATTCAGGAGCACAGACGCACCATGTAAGAAGAGGAAAGCTGCACGTTGGCTCCTGCTTGCTGCGTGCCAGACACTGAGCTAAGTTCTGTCACATATTCCCTGTCATTTCATCAGCCTATAATGGGAGAGGGTTGGACCCCTAAAAATGTAGCAGGTGCCATGCAATTCTTCACTGGCTAGTACGCATTCTGCAGGGGTGAGTAAACCATGACTCCTGCCTTCCAGGAAAGTTAAAGACATAAAGTCTGGAATCAGCCAAACCTGCCTGGGTGTGAATTCAGTCTCCTACAATTAGTGCTTACGTGAACTTGGGCAAATGAGTCTTGTCCCCCGAGCCTCAGTTTTCTCATCTACGAAATGGGCATCATCATCATCTCATCTCATTGAGTTCTTGAAAGATTCTCAGTGTTCTGGCTGGGCACGGTGGCTTATGCCTGTAATCCCAGCACTTTGGGAAGCCGGGACAGGAGGATCAGGAGGTCAGGAGTTCGAAATCAGCCTGATCAACATAGTGAAACCCCATCTCTACTAAAAATGCAAAAATTATCTGGGATTGGTGTTGCGTGCCTGTAATCCTAGCTACTGAGGAGGCTGAGGCAGGAGAATCGATTGAACCTGGGAGGCAGAAGGTTGCAGTGAGCCAAGATGGCACCACTGCACCCCAGCCTGGCAACAGAGCAAGACTCTGTCTCAGAAAAAAGAAAAGAAAGATTCAGTTTTCTCATCTATGCTGTTCTCATCTCATTGAGTTCTTGAAAGATTTGTGTAAGTAACAAGCTTAGCATGCTGCACAGTGAACACTGTTAACATGGTTCGCAGGGTGAACACTTCAACAAGTTCAGGCTGTTTCTTGTTGAATGAATGAGTCTAGGATGCACCCTCAGTCCTGTGGTAGCATCTGGGAGTAGCAAAGCATTTGGTAAGGCTGCCCCATACTTCTGTCAGCCCTGAGAAGCCTTCTGACCCTTGAATGGGATAAAACGCGCCTCTTCCTTTCTCATACTGGAAATCTCCAGCGACCTAATCTTAGAGGCATCCCACACGCCCTCAGTCCCCACGAGGGCCCTGCCACCACCCCTCAGCGTTGCCGGATGTGCAGCTGAGGTCCAAGGTTTGGACAGTTTCCGGGACTGGCCAGGTCACCCTGTGGCTCGCCGTCTCTGGCAGCCCCACCCTTCCTGGCAGCCAGGCCCTCTGAAATTCTGCCAGCGCCGGGGGAGGGGGAAGGTCTTGCTGGGATGGGGGAGGGCGGGAAGAGAGGGAGCACGGGCCAACTCTGCCCTCCCTTCTAGCCACGCTGAGAATCTGTCCCTGGCAGTGCCGACTGCTCCTCCTAGTGGGGAAGGAAGCTCCTCCTGCCACCAGGATGGGGCGTCTCTACCAGGCCTGCTAGAGGATTACACCTCTGCCTCATCCTAAAGCCCCCCAGGGCTAAAAACACCCTCCCACATCCAGTTCCCCTAGAAACTAGGTGATTTTTCAGGAGGCACGGTTCTAACACCCATTTCACAGGTAAGAACATGGAGTCCATCTCTGGCAGTGAGTCTATGGCAGGGCTGGGACTGGAAGCAGGGCCTTTCATTCGACTTCTTGTATGTTTCTTCCTGGGCACCACTTTGTTTCTTGTTTTCGTTTTTTGAAATGGAGCTTCACTCTTGTTGCCCAGGCTGGAGCGCAGTGGTGCGATCTCGGCTCACCACAACCTCTGCCTTCCGGGTTCAAGCGATTCTTCTGCCTCAGACTCCCAAGTAACTGGGACCACAGTCACCTACCACCACGCCTGGCTAACTTTTTTTGTATTTTTAGTAGAGACGGGGTTTCACCATGTTGGTCAGGCTGGTCTCGAACTCCTGACGTCAGATGATCCACACACCTTGGCCTCCCAAAGTGCAGGGATTACAGGCGTGAGCCACCGAGCCTGGCCCAGGGTACCACTTTGAAAACTGGCATAGAGGAAGAAATGGCCACCTTCTCACCCGTTGCCCACGCTTTCCACCCCCACCCCTCACACAAGTCTGACACCACCTTCACAACAGGACTGCTTTGTTTCCTTGCCCTTGGTCACTAGAGCTGAATGCCCCACGGTGCCTGATTAAAAGCATGGTAATGAACTAGCTCCTTTCCTGCTGGATAATCCTGCTTCTCCAAGCTCCTCACATCTCAGGATCAGCCTTCCCTTCCAACAGCAGGCCTGATCCCACCACTCTGCAGGAGGAAAAGGCACTCTGCGCTTTGTGGTCACATCCAGGGTTCAGCAAGTCTCATCCTGGAGCTAACTCCATCAAAGACAAGCTGTCAAAGGCCTGGGGAAGCTTGGTTGCTTGGGTGGGGGTGGTGAGGTGCGGCTCCAGCCCTGTCAACAGAACCCGCTGAGGTCTTCAGGCTGCCCCTTGAGACCAGACCCTGTCACCCCAACCCTGGCAAAGACCCATTGGAAGCCATTTTGGGGCCAGTCACTCATTAAGGAGGAGGAGATGACCCTTGCCCCGTCTTCTTCCCTGAAAACAAAGTCCTTCCTTTGAGCTCTCCAGAGACCGGACTCCTGCACTGAATGCAGCTACATGCGGCCCCCGGGAAGCCCCAGGCCCTGGGGACAGGCCCCAGAGGCCTGGCTTGAAGACCATGGCTTGGAGGCTCTCCCAGGCCTTGGAGCCTGCTCTCTTCCCTGGGCTGGGGGGAGGGCCTGCCACCCGCCACCCACCACCCGGATCCTGTCATGGGACAGAGCTGGGCCCGAGCTCAAGGACAGAACAGGCAGACAGTGATCTGTGTTTTCTGGGAAGGCAGCCAGTCCTCGTGCCCTCGGGCTTCCGGGCACAGAGGAGCGCGGCCGAGCAGGCACCCGCCGCCCTGGCTTGGCCCCCTCCTCCAGGCCCAGGCTGGGTGGGCACGCCCTGTCTCTGGTATCCAGGCTAGAGAGCTGCAGCCAGGAGGGGCCGCCACACTATGCTCTCTCCCTTGCCCGAGGCTCCATAAACTAAACAAGGCAGCATTGAAGGGAGCGGACGCACAGCCTGGGCTCTGAGCCATGCCAGCCTGTGCCCCAGCACACACAGAGGCAGCCTCTGGTGGGCGCACCCTGAGCATGTCTCATCCTCCCCCCGACCGCCAGGAGGCTGAGCTGCTCAAGGGCATGGGAAACGTGCTGATTTGGCCTCAAAACAGCACTGGGTTCCGGGTCCTGGGCAGTGCTGCCATCCGCCTGTGGGACCATGGCACGTCATTTCACCCCCTCAGCCTGTGTCCTCAGCTGTGTCATGGGGCAGTAAACTCTGCTCTGCCACCTTCCTAGTCGCTCAGTCTTATGGTGAAAGGCAGCCGTGGGAGCACCGAAGGCATGAGACTCTCATGAGAGCTCCTCCCTACCTTTTCTTTGTTTTTTCAAGGATGGAGTCTCATTTTGTCACCCAGGCTGGAGTGCAATGGTGCTATCTCTGCTCACTGCAACCTCTGCCTCCTGGGTTCAAGTGATTTTCCAGCCTCAGCCTCCCGAGTAGCTGGGATTACAGACACCTGCCATCATGCCTGGCTAATTTTTTTGTATTTTTGTAGAGACGGGGTTTCACCATGTTGGCCCGGCTGGTCTCGAACTCCTGACCTCAGGTGATCTGCCTGCCTTGGCCTCTTAAAGTGCTGGGATTACAGGCGTGAGCCACTGTACCCAGCCTCTCACTACTATTAAAGCAAGAGTTTTATAAAATTAACCAGTTTCATAATTCAATTTCCCATATGAGGGGAAAGGACGGCCAGGGACGGTGTAAACCACTGGCCCACAGATTGGAGCTGTCCTCACGCAGCCCCAGCCCAGCCCGGCTGTTGTGTTGGACAGAGTTGGCATCTGCCCACCTGACAAGCGGGTGACCCTGTGCAGAGCCCCAGGAGGGAATTGTAGGGAGCCTGGAGCTGGCCTCTCATTCTCTTACTTAATGGACAGACCTGCCCGCCTCTCAGAGGACAAAAGGGACTCTCCTGTCCTGTTCTCCCTCTGGGCTACTCAGTGCAAACCGAGGGAACTGTGTTTGTGAGAAAGTAAATGGAGCTTGGACAGAACAGAGAGGGGGTCAAAACCAGGCGAAGGAGAACTGTGTCAGGCGGTTCAACCCTGATGGCGAGAACCATCTTCCAACAGCCAAGGGCAGTCCTGTAAGAAGGGATTGGACTCGATCTGACCCCAAAGGGTCTGACAAGGGCCCTAGAGCGAACATCTCTAAAGGACGGATTTTGACTGAGTCCTTGGCCAGGACACCTCTGGTCACTAGAAGTGTCCTTGCCAGATTGGACACACATGGTATTGGAGGTAATTCTGGAAAGGAGATCACGAGTTAAGGATATCAGAGGATCCTCCCACTTCCCGACAATTCCAGGCTTCTCTGCTCACCGCAGGCTGTGAGGTTATTCCTGGTACTAATTAGCAAGCACTGCCTGAGAGGGTTATTTAGAACATAAGTGCTTGGCCAGAGCCACTGCTGATGCCGCCCCAATGCTACACATATTGTACACATTATCCACATGTAGAAGCAGCCTGGGAGTCCATCAGGACAGGCAGTTTAATGGGTTATAAATGGTTCTGTTCCCACATAACTTTCTGCGTATGCAAACAAAAAAAAAGTGCATCTCTTTACCCTCGCTGTGTAAGAGCCCACGGCGGCGCCTCACACGTACTGCCACAAAGCATGTGGCCTTTGCAGTGCCAGGAAAAACAAGTCCGCGCATGAAAACAACCAACCCTGACATGTGGTGGGCCGGTTTCTCAGGGCTGGGTGGTCCCCCTGCTGCCACACACGAGTGTGGTGCGTGGCATTCACCCTCCAAAATCCACACCCCAGCCACCCGAGGCAGGAGGGGAGAAAAAGGTGCCAGGCAGTGGCCCGTGCCTAAGGAGGCTGCTGTCGACTCTTGATGCTGGAACTGTCAGGCAGCGTGGAGCTTCCTGCCTATCCAGCCACCCCATCAGCCTGGAGCTAGGCCAGCAGGCAGCCAGCTGTGGATGGGCTGCAGGTGTGAGGAAAACCAGCAACCAAGCTTCAGGAGGGTGGAGGAGCTGTCTTCATCTTAAAAGGGGGACCCCGCCCAGGAAAACGCAGCTCTAAGTGACAGGGTGCTGGGCTCCTTCAGGCAAATTAATATCATCAGACCCGGTTACGTTTCATCCTGTTTTCATCGAAACACAATGAATGTGCATGGAAATGGCACGGCTTTGCAGATGCTGAGATGTCACCCGGAAGTGAAGGACAGTAGCTCAGAGGACCTGGAAAACAAGGGCAGGAGAGCATCATGCTCAAGGCTCGTCCTGCGGCGAATCAGTGGCAGAACAAGGTCTAGACCCGTATCTCCCCAGCCCCCATTCTCTTTCCACCAAGCTCCATGCCAGCTGAACGACAGGTTGGAGGCAGTAAACCCAACCTGACACCTGCCGCCTCTGGGACCCACCTGACGTGCTCCTCTCTCTCTTCCCTCTTCAGACCTTGGAGCCAGTGCTGTGCCCTCTGCCCGGATGCTCTTCCCATCTCTGCAGGTGGCTCCTTGGAGCATCCCCACCTCCGCTCAGAAGTTGCCTCCTCCAGGAGGCCTTTCCTGACTGAGCTCTCTCTGCATCACTGCCTCATGCTCATGTTCTGTAGAGCACTCTCTGATGTCTTCTTGTTTGGTTCCATGTGTGTTTCATCTGTCTCTACATGAAAATTTAAGTACTGGGAAAGCAGGCACCGGAAGGGGCTCAACAACTATGGTTGAATGACCAAAAGAGAGAATTTCATGTTGAATTGCAAACAGCCCAGAGTGCATGGGGATTATGAATATTGGTGGAGTTGCTGTTAAACCTGACATCTTGAACTATGCGAGGTTCTCCCTCTGGTGACTCACAAGATCCCTGCTGGCACCTCCAGGCGTTGTGCTCCCAGATCCTGTGACTTCACAGGGAAAAGGGGACAAAGTGGTTTCCTGGTCTCTTAAAGAGCAAATGGGATTTTCTGAGAAGAACCTTTCTTTGTTTTCCTTTTCACTCAAGAGGGAGGGTTGACAGCCGGCTCTCCCCTCCCTCCCTCCTCCCATAATTGCTTCCCTCCCTTCTTCCTCTTCCATCCAGAGTATTTGTCTTTCTCTGCTTGTGGCAAATTGCTTTTCACCTTTGAAAATCAAGAATGGTTGCTACCCAAGACAGCCTGGAAGTTTTTTGCAAGCAGGGAGGTGTTTAGAGATAGAAAACGCCGCTGATTACTCTCCCCGGTAGTGGCATCGCTGAAATTCGGTTTACTAAGCATTTATGGACGGCCTATGAGATGGGTACTGTGGAGGACAGCCTGGCAATGCAGGGTGGGTCCTGCCTCTTAGGGACTCTCAGGCCAGTAAGAAAGAGATCAGTTTTACTCAAGGGATGTTTTGTTAAGTGCTTGCTGAAGGCTAAATACTGGTAGGCCTGCAGCGAATGAGAACTAGCCTTGTCTTCGAGGAGTTCATTGTCATCCTGTGAAGAAGGAGAAATTACTGACAATTTCAAACTTCAGTTTTGCATGCTGTGAAGGGAGACACGCCGATGAAAGGAAAGAGTGGTGGGAGCTAAGCAGGCAGACGTGGACGTCCAGCTGCTCAGGAGAGCTGGGGGCTGGGCAGGACGAGGTGGGCATGGTAGTTAGTGGGAAGGCGCATCAGGCAGAGAAATGTCAGGCTCCGATTACAATCTTCCACTGTGCAAGGGCAGAGGTGAGCATGAGCTTGCTTGGTCAAAAGACCTCTCCTGTGTGGCTGGAGACGGAGGGAGGAAGCGGACAGCATGAGCCTAGCCAAGGCTGCAGAGGTGAACAGGGGAAGCATGGAGGCCAGGAGGCCAGGAGAAGGTGTGCAGCATGGAGAGTGTTCTGTTGCAACAAAAAGCCAAGGGAATTGTAAGGGGCGGTGAAGACTAGGCTGGAATATCTGTTAGTCCCAAGATCACGCCAGCAATGGGAGCCCGGGGAACTTGAGGCTGAAAGGGGAAGGCTTGCGGTGCAGACCCCACTCTGGAGGCTGTTGCAGAACAAGTGATAAATGACAGCAGCCGGGCGCGGTGGCTCACGCCTGTAATCTCAACACTTTGGGAGGCTGAGGTGGGCGGATCACAAGGTCAGGAGTTCGAGACCAGCCTGGCCAACATGGTAAAACCATGTCTCTACTAAATATACAAAAATTAGCTGGGCATGGTGGTGGGTGCCTATAATCTCAACTACTTGGGAGGCTGAGGCAGGAGAATTGCATGAACCCAGGAGGCAGAGGTTGCAGTGGGCCAAGACTGTGCCATTGTGCTCAAGTTTGGGTGACAGAGTGAGACTCTATCTCAAAAAAAAAAAAAAAAATGACAAAGGCCACAGAAGAGTGACAGGGGTGGGGTGGGGGTTCGGTGGAGTGGGGGTGGGGCCAGTGGGGTGGCATTGGCAACTGTAATATTAGTAACACCATGGTCTTTCCACTTCTGCCTTCCACCACATGAAGCCCCCATTTCAAATACCCTCTCAGACCTCTCCCCAGGTCTTCTCGACTCCACTCCTCTTTCTGCTCCGCACTGGAGATGCTGTCAGGAAAACAGAGGTTCTGGAGAATACATTCATTCAGCTACGGGTAGAGGAGGAGGCTGAGAAGCCAGAACAGCCAGCTTGTCCATGCAGAGGCCATGAAGTCCCTTTCTGACCTAAAAGATTCCCACCCCAAATGAGTCTGAGCACACGCATGTGTGATCACACACACACTCGTTCACACACACACTCGCTCACACACACACTCGCTCACACACACTCGATCACACACACACTCGCTCACACACACTCGTTCACACACTGACCCATAGCCCAGAACTTGCCCCTTATTATCTTACCTGAAATTTCAGCATCTGGAAATTAACTGGAACAAGAAAATCCTTTCCAAGAAATGCCCATCCAAGAAAATACTCGAAGAAATGTCCATCCTGACTCATGCCTTAGAAAGGAATGGTCTGACTGGGCAGGGTAGTTCACGCCTGTAATCCCAGCCCTTTGGAAGGCTGAGGTGGGCAGATCACTTGAGGTCAGGAGTTAGAGACTAGCCTGGCCAACATGGTGAAACCCCATCTCTACTAAAAATACAAAAAAAAAAATTAGCCAGGTGTGGTGGCGGGCACCTGTGATCCCAGCTACTCTGGAGGCTGAGGCAGGAGAATCCCTTGAATTCAGGAGGTGGAGGCTGCAGTGACTGAGATCGTGCCACTGCACTCCAGCCTAGGTGACAGAGAGAGACTCGGAAACAAAGAGAGAAAGAGGGAGGGAGGGTGTGTCAGGAAAGGAGGAGATCCTTGGGAACTAGGCAGTGTAGTTGATCATGAAATATGTTTTTTTCTTTGAGAAGTGCATCCCTGGCTCCAATCAGCTAATTTTCAAAGCTTTGATCCATTGGGCAGCCTGGATGTGCTTGGTTCAGTGAGAGGCAGCAGAGCAAGAGAAATAGCACAGGGCTGAGAGGCATGATGTCACTGGGTGAGTCCCCTCCCCTTGCCAGACCTCAGTTTCCCAATCTGTAAAATAAGGGGGTTGGAGGGGCCGACCCTAGGGCCGACTCTGACCTTTTCTCTCCAGGCATCTTTGAGCAGGGGCCACATCAGGCCAGGGAAGAAGTGCGCCCAGCCTGCCGTCTGCCCTCCTGTCCTGGAGCCAGGTCTTTCCACCAGCTTCGTTTGTCTTTTAACACTTGGTGAAAAGGAATGACATGTCAGTCACAGCCACTGGCTGGTGCTCACGGAGCATCTGATGGGAGGAAGCCCCTTCCTGGCTGGCCTCCCATTCATCAGTCAGCGCTGCAGGCTGGGCCAGGTAAGGTTTCAGTGGCTGTTGATGGCGGCTGCCCGGCAAGGGTTCTGGCCAAGTCCACCCCCTCGTTCCTTTCTAACTGGGCTCTGGGCAGCTTTCAGGACTTCCCAACCCGGCAGCATGCCCACTGCCACAGTCCCCACCTACCCTGCAACATGAGGAAGGTACGGAAGCACCAGCCAAGGAGAGCAGGGCTCCCTGCATCACCCACAGGCAGCCCGGGGGGCGCGGGCCTCCCGAGAGCCAGCCCAGGCCTGGATGGCCCACTGGGGAGGACAAGGAGGGGAAGAGAGGAAGGCAACCTGTGCCAAGGGCTGGGCCAGTGTTTCAGGGATAGCTGTGGAGCCTGAGCTGGGAGGCAGCTGAGAAAGGCAAGAGCCAGGCAGAGAAGGCAAGAGAAGGAGCCTCTCCTCCTCCCATCCGAACCTCCCAGGTCCTCCCCAGAGGCTCCGAGCCCTTCCCCAGCCCTCCCAGTCTCCTCCCAGTCCCCACCACCATCCTTCCAGCCCCGATTTAGAGCTGGACAGTCACCGGCCAGACTCTGGTTAAACCTCAGAAACATACACCGAGCAAGAGGTCTGGTTTTTCTCCTTCCTACCCTCCGTCGAGGCTCTCCCGTGGTGGGGGAAGAGAAGCAGATCTAGCCTGGAGGAGCCAGGCCCGGAGGCCCTCTGGCACCCTGACACCAGCACCCTGGTCTAACATGCAGTAGGAGAAATGAGGTCTGGAAGGGTGAACAGGCAGCCGGCCCCCCATGAGGCCTTGGCCTCAGGCCCTGGCTGGGTTGGCAACAGCTCTTCTTGGCTCAGACGGACTGCCTTGGAAACAAACCTCTGTTACTCACTTCTCTTCTCTAGTTGGCCAACAAGGGAGTCGAAGCTGTTGGCTCAAATCCTTTTTTTCTCTTTAACCTCTCCTTCTCCATTTTTTTTATCTGCTGCCAAATAATTTTTTTGCAAGGTATAGTATAAGGTTCTTTTACTTCTTAAACTTTCTTTAAGAAAACAATGGTGCTTACGATAAAACTGTGATGACGCCAGGTGTTTGTACAGCACTTCGCTGTGTGTAAAATGCTTACCTGGATCTTTGCAACAGCTCCACGCTGCAGACAAGGCAGGTCGTTATCCTGTGAAATCCCAGGGGACTCTGAGGCTCAGAGAAGAGAAGAATCTTCCCAGGTCACACAGCTGGTGGGGTAAGGACCCAGGGACCTAGATTCTGCCAAGGAAGACTTCGGGTAAGTTTCTGTGTGGCCCTTCTTGGCCCCGGCAGCACAGCAGGGAAGGAAGGCCATCTTCCCACAGCTCAATTCCCCTTTTCCCCTGGGCAACCTCAGAGAACGGGAAACTGGTGGCATGTGGATGTAACTAGAGCTGAGGGACATTAAGGAATGAACTCCTTCTCAGGTCCCAGTGGGACAAAAATGTGTCCCGTTGTCCCCACCAACAGGGAAGGGGAATGCTGGGGGTAGGCTTCTTTAGTAGCTACTGTGCGTTCAGGCAGTCTGCAAACGTTGCCTCCTTTAAACATGACAGCAAACCTCAAAAGGGACGTCAATTCCCTTTTATAAAGTAAGTGAAACCCAGAAAGACGAAGTCATTGCCAAGGCAACACACAGGACTATGTGGAGCCGGGATTCCAACTCAGGTCTTTTTGACTCTGAAGCCCATGCGGCTTCTACTGCCCTCAGGGGGCCGTGCAGTCTCCCCTGCGGAGGGAGAAGGCACAGACCACAGAGTGAACATAGGCAGACAGCTCGACGTGGCCGTGAACAGATCTCGTCTTTGACTCTCAGATAGACTGATGCCCCACACGGGGCGGGGCTCATTGCTGGAGCTCAAAGTTCCTTCTGATGTTGGCCATGCTTTAAGTCTAACAATCTCGGGCTAAATAGTAATAACACGTTCTATTCCACTCCAAAAATCCTTTGATTCCCTCCCACGGCCCGCACACAGAGCTAGGAGTCAGAGCAAACAGAAGCCACTCTCGGTCCTTGTCCTCATCACTGGGGTACTAACACACAAGGTGGATAGACCATGAGAATCACAGATGGGCTCCTTCTGACCTCCCATTGCTGTAGGTGAAAACATGGAAAGATGGGGAGGTCACACTCATGACAGCTCAGAGGGTTAGAGGCAGGGACTCACAACTTCCTTTCTCTCTCTCTCCTTTTTTTTTTTTTTTTCTTGAGATGGAGCCCAGGCTGGAGTGCAGTGGCATGATCTCAGTTCACTGCAATCTCCCCCTCCCAGGTTCAAGCGATTCTCCTGCTCAGCCTCCTGAGTAGCTGGGATTACAGGCACCTGCCACTATGCCTGGCTTATTTTTGTACTTTTAGTAGAGACGGGGTTTCACCATGTTGTTCAGGCTGGTTTCAAACTCCTGACCTCATGATCTGCCCACCTCATCCTCCCAAAGTGCTGGGATTACAGGCGTGAGCCACCGCACCAGTCACCAAGCTCCTCTCTATAGGCAGGGGAAGGGGGTCGAGGATCCCCACTCTCCTGCCTAGTGTAGGAACCCCTCAGAGAGAGTGCCCTTTAAGACATAATTAACAGAAGGAATTCCCTCTCGGCCACTTGTCTACACTGGGGTGTGGGCTTCAACACTTAGGACTATTCCCGGGGCTGAGCTGGGGGTTACACAGACGGTCATACTTCTGAGGCCAAAAGGGAGGTGACGGATGTGAGGAACCCACATGTTGAAGAAGGACCCTCTGGGTGACTTCAATTTCACACTTGCTTACAGAGTACCTACTCTGTCTCATTCCTTGTGGTGGGGCTGGGAGAGAAAGACTTCAGAAGTGGAAGTCCCAGCCTTTGAGGGGCTCCCAGGCCACGGGGACAGGCAGACTGTCTCCGGTCCAAGGAGAAGTCAAGGGAGCAAGGGCAGGGGAGAGAAGGCATCATAGGACATGGTGGGGAGCAATTGATTCTGCTTGGGGTGTCAGGGAAGGCCACATGGAGATGTCACTGAGAGGGGCTTAGAGGGTGGTGGGAGTTCTGACATATGGAGGTGGAAGGAGAAAGGCAGGGACAGATCTACAGGAAGAGTGACAAAAGGTGCAGTCCCAAACCCCAGCTCGGCCGCCCCGCAGCCCCGGGCTCGCTCAGCTTCCTCGAAGCTATTTCCTCTTCTTCAGAATGGAGAAAATAATTCTCTAATCCCAGGAAATACCTTCCTGCGCACGCTCCCTCACACCTGCCTTCAAGGACTGCGCTTTCTGTCTTCTCAGCTGCTCTTCCCCTAAACATACCCTTTGGGAAACTAGAAACTTACAGAATAGATGTAAAACATAGAACACAAAGGGTGGGACCACCTTAGTGTCAATCAATCAGTGTATCCGGACATTTTACCAACAGGGAAACTGAGACCCAGAGATATCGCTTGACCTGCCCAGAGTCAGAGACCAGAAGGACTAGAAGCTTCTTTTCAATTGCAGCCCAACCACGTTTGTGAAAATGACACCTCTGGGTCGTCTCTTTTGAGAAGAAAAGGTCAGCCTTTTCTGCCCATGCCATGCCCTGGCTCCTCTCTCCCACTCGCAGCAGCTTTTCACATCCACCCTGTTCTGCCCATTGCCGTCATGTGTCTGGGTCAGGATTTATGGGCTCAGTCCCCAGCTATGGAAGTCAGTATCAAATTAATGGAACAGCTACTGTCCCTGAACCAAAGATCCCAGAATCTGAGAAGGCTTCAGACTGTCTCACTCATGGGGCCCGAGGGCAGAGGTGAAGGGGATGAAAGTCTCAGCTCCTGTGCCCAAGCCAGCCTCCTTCCTTGGGTGCCTGTATACAGAACTGACAGGTTAGGGCTTGCCAAGGGGGCCAAGGAATCTGGGTGACTGGCAGGAGAGGAGCCATGCCCATGACAATGCACACCAAGGACAGGCCATCCTGGGCTGTGAATAATAATTGCTTTCTTGACCAACATCCCTTAAGACACAAAATCTGAGTGGTAGAAGTCACCTGATGACACCCAGGGTAGAATTTCCAGGCTGAGGCTGTGTCTCTCTGTCATGCAGGGAAGAACAGCTGTCAGGGCTGGGGGCTCCAGCCTGTGCCTCTATGAGACTTTGCTTAGAATCCTGTTACATTTTCCACTGCGCATCTGCCCCTGGGTTTCTAAGGGTTGGAGCTGTTTCTCAGGGGGCAGGCAGTTAAGGGAAATGCCTTGGGGAGAATTTAGGCATCCCAGGCCTCAAAGCAAAGCTACAAAGCCAGGAGCTAGCTGCTGCTTGGCTGCCACTGCCTCACTAGGAGGGCACTGGGAGTGTGAGTGTGAGCATGCACAGACGTCTGCAAACATGCCTTCAGCCCACGCCACTCTAAGCCCCTCCAACCTGCCTCCCTGTGTTGGATTGACTGATGCTTCAGCCTTGTTGGGTTTCACGGGATTCTGGGACTGGAGCCCCGTTTTAGTTTCCACTCACAAGAGGATTGGACCACGCCACAATCCTGCAGTCCAGGCCACCCTGGGAGGGGAGGAGGTCATGTCCAGCGTGGGATCCTGGTGGCACTGAGAGACCTCTATCTGCAGCAAATAACACAAAGCCTCAGACTAGAAAGAACTTTCCAGGCCATCTACCTGGAACTCCTCATCCTACAGCTGGGACCTCTAAGGTCCAGGGTGGGGACTGAGGAGTGAGGGATAGTGTGTAAACCCCAGGCGAGTCAAAGGGGTTCCTCTATTTGGGAAGAAACAGTGAATTGGAAGCCCTGGGAACTGGTCCCATGATTGGAGGGAGGATGCAAGAAAGGACTCTTTGGAAGTCTCACCCATCAGTCGCCTCCTTCAAAGCCCACCCACGATATAGGCCACCCCACCCCTGCCACCACTCACGTAATCTATCCTCCATGCACAATAAAAGCAACTCTTAGAGGCCAATTGTAAATTCTCAGCCCTCAATTTTGGCCAATAATCGCCAGTTCCTCCCTCAGAAACCATTCCCTCGGCTTCCAGGGAAGCTGAGTGGACCAATGAGAATGGCATCCTGGCTTTTTCTGACCTGCTGTGGCTGCAGGTGAAAAGAGGTCACGGGAAGAGGAGGAGGCAGGTGGCCGGGAGGAAATGAGGTGAAAGCAGGGTCAGCCTGGCTGAAGCCTTAGGCTCAGAAAATTGAGGCTTGCTCTTGACAGTCTCTTCAAGATTTTCTAAAACACCAGGCCAATGAAGGCATTTTTTTTTTTGAGAGAGAGATATATGTATATATTTGAGACAGAGTCTTGCTCTGTCACCCAGACTGGAGTGCAACGGCGCGATCTTGGCTCACTGCAACCTCCACCTCCTGGGTTCAAGCGATTCTCCTCCCTCAGCCTCCTGAGAAACTGGGACTACAGGTGTGCTCCACCATGCCGGCTAATTTTTTTGTATTTTTAGTAGAGACAGGGTTTCACCTTGTTGGCCAGACTTGTCTCGATCTCCTGACCTTGTGATCCACCCACCTCGGCCTCCCAAAGTGCTGGGATTACAGGTGTGAGCCACCGCCCCAGCCAATCAAGGCATTTTTTAAAGCTCCAAGTTGTAAACAAGGGGCAACAGCAGAGCGTCATTCTCCCACTGTAGCAGGTACCACATTGCCTGGGGAGGTTGTAAAAATGCAGATTTCCAGCCCCTTCTCCAGATTCACAAGGACTGGGTGAGGGCCCAGCACCTGCATTCTAGCAAGACCTCTGCCGCTGTGATTCAGGCAGGGTGGGAGAGACCAGAGGAAGACACGCTGAGAATCCAGGATGGCCTGAATCACCAGGGAAGTGAAATTATCATAAGCAGGAACATCTCAGGCCCTGCATCAGCAATGAGGCTGTGCAGCGTCCAGGGCTCGGAGGAGCACAGGAGTGTGCCTCCTGCCTCCGTGGCATGAGGAGCTGGGGACAAGCCCAAAATGGAGCTGAGGGAGTGTCAGGATGCCATGCCTGAGCACGCAGCTGTGCTCCAACGAGTGAGCCAGACGAGAAGTCTTGGATGGGAGAGGAGCCAGGGGGTCAGAGACTGAGGAGCGGACAGCAGCGGGGACAGGGTGAACTGGAGGGTGGTCTGAGCTCAGACACGGTGGGCTCTGAGCTTCCAGCCGCACAGGGCCCACCCGGGGCACGACGGACATTTGCTGAGGGAGGAAGGCAAACACTACGGAATCTGCACAGGCCGTTACAGCTGTGCAAAGAACACTCACAAAGAGAGCTTGGAGAGACGTAAATAGCGACATTTCGTGATCGTCGGCTTCCTTTTTTCCATAAATTTTGCTTAAGTTCATAATAAAAAAATAAACACAGGCAAATTACACTTACTTCACCCAATCATTTCTGGGTGGTAAGTTCTATATTAAATTCAGAATTCATCTGCGTGGGTTGAACTTCCCATATCAGCCAAAACGCCAGCCCTGGAGAGAGGGGCAGACGTGGAGGCTGCTAGACTCTCAAACAGCCCCTTAAATGGCCCTCTGTCCCCACCCATTCTCTGCCATCACTGCGTCCCCTGCTATGGCCATCCTGCTCATACCAGGAAGAGCTGAGCTCACAAGCAGGCAGAGGTTTGCCAAATTCAATTCTTCTGGTTTATTTGTGGGAAATGGGAGTGAGAGGAAGTCTGAGGTAGTGGAAAGAGTACTAGACAAGAAGTCAAAATATTTGAGTTCATTTCAAGCGCTCACTTGTCCTTTGTGAATTGGGAAAGTGACTTTCCCCAGCAGGCGCTTGCTTCTCCCAGCTGCATAGGACAGGAGGGCATGAGTTATCTGTTGCCGCATACGATGACCCCCAAATGCAGGAGCTTAAAGCGACAAACATCTATCATCTCACAGTTTCTTAGGGTTAGGAACCGGGGAGTGGCTGAGTTGGGTGTTCTGGCACAAGATCTCTTATGAAGTTGCAGTCAAGATATCCTCTGGGGCCACAGTCATCCTGAGGTTAAAGCGGGGGGAGATTGGCTTCAGGACCACACATGTGGCTGTTGGCAGGCTCAAAAGATCCATTTCCAAGTGCACGCATGTGGTTGTTGGCAGGCCTCAGTTTCTCACTTCAGAGGCCGCCTCCTCCTCTAGGCCGCCTCACAACATAGAAACTGGCTTTCCCCAGAGCAAGTGGTTTAAGAAACTAACAGAGACACATGAAGAACCCAATACAGAAGCTACTGCCTTTCCATAATCTAATATCGGAATTATCCAAGTGACTATTTCCAAGTGACATCCATCATTTCTGCCATAGTCTAGTCTCTAGCGGACTAGTTGCTAAGTCCAGTCCACACTCAAGAAGAGGATAATTAAGCTCCACCTCTTGAGGGGAGTAGTGTCAATGAATTTGTAGACACACCTTTAGAGCCACCAAAGGAGTTCGATCCAATGACTCTCGAGGTTCCAGGTGTGTGGTCATGACTCCCCCATCCCTGGAACACGAAGCTCGGTGAAGAGAAAAAGATCAGAGGTGTCTGCTGTGCTTCGTCCAGTTGGGCTATGTTCTCATCTCAGTTGCGGGGCCTGGCGATGAGGGATGGAGATTGAGGAGGTGTGCTTCTCAGGTGGATGCACAGATCTGGAGGGCTGCCATTCTCTTCTATGATCCCTAAGCCTTGGAATGGCTGCTGGAAGCATTCTAGGAGCACACGGCTTGGGCCTCTGACTTGAGTCCCTCCTACTGCAGCAAGGAACAAGGTTCAGCCACCTCAGTGGATCTAGTGTCTGGCAGCTGGATATGGAGCCCTCCCCAGGGGCAAGCCAACCAGGGATGTTCCCAGGCTCCGTCATTCTTCCAAAGGAACAGGGAGGACCAATGCCAGGGCATCAGGGGATGAATCAGGAAGAATGCAAACCCAATCCTCTCCTACTGACCAAGGAAAGAAGGGAGCAGAAATCACTTAGCATCAAGTTCTCTTAAGAGGTCTTGCAGTGTGAGGTAAATCGCCTAAGCTTGGTGTTGGGTACATCTGGGTTTCAGCACGGCTCTGTCACTACTACCTATGATTCCCAACCGCTCTGGGCTTGTTTCCTTATCTATAGAATGTGCATAACGAGAGACTTCATATCATAGAGCTGTGAAAATTAGAGAATCCATCTGTGGCCCTTAGAATAGTGACTAGCACATAATTAGCACTCAATATTATTACTGTTAAGTTTGCAAAAGATATAGAGTTCATTCAGTTCCACTGCACACCTTGCATAGATGATGATAGAGAATGCTTATTTTAAATACTTTGAGGACCTGGGATCTCACTACCTGCCCTGGCAGCCGAGGACCACAGAGCCAGCCACAGATGGGCAGCTCATGCCGGACCCAGAGCCATAATCAGCCTTTCTAAGGCTGCCCGCTCCACCTCTGTTCCTTTTCTGTCCCAACAGTTAACATATCCCTGTAACACACTAAAGGAAAAATAAAAGTGCACCCTCCTATTTTAGCTTAGGTAAAAATCTCCTTGGCAATCCCGCACACATTTGACTCACCCTCACTTGCATCTTGTTTCATGTTAGAGCCAGATCATCACTGACCCATGTGATCGAAAGCCCAGTGTGTTACGGAGATGGGGAGGGAGGATGCCTGCCCATAAGACAAAGTACGACCGTGCAGCCTAGGAGCAAGAGGATGTGCGTGCTATCAAGTGCATTGGCGGGAAAGGTGCATCTGTAACTAGAAGGTTGCATGTGTGTGTGTGTGTGTGTCTGTGTGTGTGTGTGTGTGTCTGTGGACATGAGGGTGAGTGGTGCAGTTTGTTATGTGCGTGTGTGGTTTAGTTGGGGGGTGTATGCCTGGGTGTAGGTGCATGGGGGTATGTTGGGTGTGGGTAACGTGGGTATGTTGTATGTGGGTATGGGTAAGGACCATCCTGGTGCTCCCTGGCCAGGGCACAGTGATCCCCAACTGCAGAGCAGCCACCAGTTTGGGAGTGCAGATCTTCTTATACCAACTTCCCCTCTCTTTTCAGGAAGCTGAATTTGTTGGCCAGGATTTGAGATTTCTTTCACTGAGGCCTCCGGAGAGACATTCCAACGGTGAATATAGAGCACAAACGCAAGAAATAAAACCACCTGGACCGCCTCAAAGGCAGCAAGGCAGGAGGGTGTCGAAAACCCCAGGGGGAGACACAAAGGCTCAAAGTTCTGCAACCCACGCCCCTTGGAAAGAGAGGGGGGTCAGCTCCTCTCCCACCCCAAACTCCCAGTTTGAATTCTAAAAATCAGCCTTATGAGCAAACATCTGTCACTCTCTGGCTTCTGAATGCAAGGTGCAGATCAGAACAAGGAATCTTTGTGTTTTCATTAGGTATTTTAGCAAACGCAATGAGGACATTCAGATTTGATTTCCCTGTTTTGTACACACACATAAGTCGTGCTAAGAGGATTACTTTTCCTGGAGCCTCGTCCTTCTTAAAGGCCCCGGTCAAAAGAGACCCTTGTTCAACAGCGTTTTCCCTAATTCGTCTGTCTTTTCTTCCTTGCCTCAACATGCAGACATCTAGCTTGCTCCTAAATCCACCCACCTCACAGCCTTCGGGATAACGATGGTCCTGGACTCCATTCTCCTCCTGGCCCCGGATCCCTAATAAAGCTGGAGATGAACATTAGCGCTTGGTGCAGCAGCATCCGAAAGGGAAAGGGTGGCCTCCTTGAGCCCTTGACGCCCCATAGAAAAATGTAGCCTTTTTGCCTCTCCTCCGATGAATGGCTTTTCGAGGGTTTTCATTAGGGCCGGGTCTGCTGGTGCAGAAAGCCTCACAGATGTTGACATTTTTTCATCCCTGGGTTAAGATGTCTTCCATAAGCTTTTATTCCTCATTTGTTACTTCTTTATTATCCGGGAGGTTTTGCCTCCTCCCTCCTCTCCTTTCTCTGAAGAGAGCAGCGGTAGCTGAGCCCGTCATTATCTCGGCCCTTTTCTCCTGCCTCCAGAGGCAGCCCGGGCCTCGGGTCCCATTGTGGGAAACAGCAGGTAGCAGAGGCAGGCCCGGTCACTCCCCAGACCCTTTTGTGCACCAGTCCCCTCCTCCCTGCAGCTTGGTTCTGGGGATGTAAAAGGTCAGGGGCAGCCAAGCTTCCATACCTGAGCTTTTGTCTGGGGCTGGAGGCAAATGATTTTAGAAGCAATTTCTTGGAAAGCAGCCTAGAGACTCCCTTCTCCCTTGTTAAAATGCACAGCTGTGCTCTAGCCCACCCCTCAGGGCTGGGGGTGAGAAGACAGGGGATTAGTTCAGATCATCTGGATCCAAAAATGCCCTGAAAAAAAAAAACACTTTCTACCCAGAGGATGGTTGAGACGAATTCAAATGGAAGCCTAGAGCCCCTGAGATGTTAAGCAGTGTTTTGTAATAAACAAACCGAGGTGTCCTTTCGCTTTTGATTCTTCTCTGTGTTTAGTGGTAGCAGCCCCGAGCCTCCCTGCAACCTCCATCTCCTCACCTGTAGAATGGAAATGATCCACTGTCCCCTACCTGCCTCATACAGTCTACTACTTATTCTGTGCATCCAAGGAGGTGATATAGAAACTGTTTGGCAAGCCATCAGATTCTATAGGGCATTGATCATTTTTGCCCTCTACTGGCTACCTGGACCCTGACTTGAATATAAGCCATCCCATGATGCAGCTAACTTTTCTGAAATTTATAGAACAGAGATACAGACAGATTTAAGGGCCTAGTGCATGTGCTTCCAAGCCCTGCCCAAGCTTATGCTCTGCAGGTGAGAAAGGTCTTGGGGAAAGACAGGCTGTAATGGTGGCAAAATCTTTGAGGTTGCTCCCTTAGAAGGCAGCTCTGAGAGGCCACCTGCAGAAAGTGAACGTGCACATTTATGAAGGGGAAGATAAAAAGGGCCCAGGAGTGCTCGCTGACCATCAGCGTAATACGAACCTTTGTAGCATGGCTGCCAGAAGAGCCAATGGGAACTTAAGCTGCCTACCGGGAAGAAGGGGGCCCCCACACTCCACCCAAGGTGTTGAGACCTTTCTGGACATCACGTCTGAAAATAGCTGTGCAGGTTCGAAATTCTGCTCAAGGGAAAGAGACTACCATCATGAGAGCACTAGAAATCTCACTCTTACAAAGACTGGCTGGAGAGGCTGAGGCTGCTTCCCCTATTTGAGTGTTCAGGGATGTTAGTGGGGAAGGGGAATCAGGCTCATTCTGTGTGGTCCTGGGGACAGCACTGGGACTCCAGAGTGGAAGCTGAAATGAAAACGTTTTGAGCACATGAAAGGAAAATACTTCAAATGCTCAGAATTGTCTAAAATGGAATGGGCTGCTTTAAGAGAGAGTGAACGCTCTGTCATTAAGGGTAATCTAGCAAAGTGGGATGCTGGGGAGAAGATTCATCATCCCTGAGGATGCATTTAGGGCTTACTCCGTTAGGCCCAACACGTCCTTTCTAATCATGAAATTACTCCATTCGTTGATTTATTAAGAAATATAACATTCCTTGTCGAGTGATTACGTTGAATGTAGTCGACTTTCACTTCTGGTGATGGCTGAGTAGTATCACACTCAGTGAAAAAAAGCAAGCAGATTATGATGGAGCGCTCATGCTCTGAAAAGTGAGTTTTGATATTTGCAGCCTTTAGTTGAGGCCAGATGCAGTTGGTACTATGCAGAACAGTGGAGAAGTGGAGGGGTGGCCACTGGGGCTGGGAAACTTTTGGGGCCTGGGAAACAAGGAAACAATGACAGTGGAGAGAAATGGTAAAAATTGGCAGGGCGCGGTGGCTCACACCTGTAATCCCAGCACTTTGGGAGGCTGAGGCAGGCGGATCACGAGGTCAAGAGATCGAGACCATCCTGGCCAACATGGTGAAACCCCATCCTACTAAAAATACAAAAATTACCTGGGTGTGGTGGCTATGCCTGTAGTCCCAGCTACTCTGGAGGCTGAGGCAAGAGAGTCATTTGAACCCAGGAGGTAGGGGTTGCAGTGAGCCGAGATTGTGCCGCTGCACTCCAGCCTGGTAACAGAGCAAGACTCTGTCTCAAAAAAAAATAAAAAAAAAAAAAGAGTAAAAATCTTTGAAGGGAAAGAGCCCGAGAGAGGATCCCAACATTCTCTTTGCCCACATCTGTGTCTGAACCCTGAGCCCTATGTGCACAGAGACGTTGCAAAGCAGCTAAGCTACTGGAGAAGGATCTGAGCTGATATTGGCATTGCTGCCTAAGAAACAGTCTGCAGTTTGAATCCGTTAGAGTAGGTAGTTAGGCAGACATGAGCAGGGCAGGAAAGGGTCCTCGCTCCAGGAATGTGAGATCGGGCAGTTGTTCAACCCTCACTCTAAAATAATAATCGGTCTCACCTGGCACCAGGGAAAGGCAGGCTCCTAACAGATAGAAAACACCTGCAGCTCGTGATCAGCAGCTTCCCAATGAGAGTTCAGGCGTCGAGAAGGTGGGCTCAAGCAGGTGCACTAAAAGGCAAAATGGTGGCGTTTAAGTGGTATATGACCTTCTTCTAGGAGGGCTGGTAAGAAAAAATCTGCCTCAAGTGAGCATGTGCACAACTTCAGTAAACACACTGCACAGCCCCTCCCACGTGCCAGCAGACCACCACGTGTGCAGACAGCCCACCCCAAGGGAAGACTCAAGGAAGAAGAAATGAAAACCCCAAAACCATGCCAAAGTATAAAACCCCCAGTCAAGGATCAGACGGGACACTTGGATCTCTGCAGTCACCCACTTGGCCCTCTTCCGAGTGTACTTTGCTTCTTTTCATTCCTGCTGTAAAACCTTTTAATAAAATTTCACTCCTGCTCTAAAACTTGCCTCAGTCTCTCTCCCTCTGCCTTAAACCTACTTCTGCCCCTCTACCAAATTCTTTCTTCAGAAGAGGCAAGGATCAAGTTGGCCACAGACACGTCAGATTCACCACCAGTAACAAATCCAAGCAAGGTAATTGCCTGAAAACCCAAAAGAGATAATATTCATTGGAGAAAAAAGCAAAATCCCAAATCTATACAACTGGACATGCATAATGTCCAGAATACAGTCTTAAATAATTCAACATACACAGAAGCAGGAAAGAAGGACACATTCTTGACAGAAAGACATCAACTGAGACAATCACAAGATGACCCAGATGTTGTAGTTAGCAGACAAGAAATTTCTAGCATGCATTACAACTATATTCAGTGACGTAAAAGAAAGTTTGTTCATAGTCAATGAATAGACTTGAAATCTCAGCAAATAAAAATAAAAATGCAAATTCTAGAATCAAAAAATACAATATCTGAAAATTCTTCAAAAATCACTAGATAGCTTTAACAACAAAATTGAGATTGCAGAGGAAAGGGAGGGTAAACTTGAAGATGAAACAACAGAAATTATCCAACGTAAAGAATAAAGGAAGGCCAGGTGCGGTGGCTCAGTCTTGTAATCCCAGCACTTTGGGAGGCCAACGTAGGCAGATCACTTGAGCTCAAGAGTTTGAGACCAGCCTGATCAACATGGTGAAACTCCATCTCTACTAAAAATACAAAAATTAACCAGGTGTGATGGCAGGCACCTGTGATCCCAGCTACTAGGGAGGCTGAGTCAGAAGAATCACTTGAACCCTGGAGGCAGAGGTTGCAGTGAGCCAAGATTGCACCATTGCACTCTAGCTTGCACAACAAGAGCAAAACTCCATCTCAAAAAAAAAAAAAAATCTGGAAGCAACTCAAATATCCATCAATTGGTGAGTGGACAAATTGCAATCATCCTACAAATTACATCAGAGCAGTTTTTCAGATTTTTTAATGGGCTGGAATTCAAGGCAAAATCAAAAATGGAATTGATTTAAATAAATCAAAATCAAAAGATTTCATCTTTTCCTCCCCTCCAACAATCTCTTCAAGTCACTCTCTGATACACAAAGGAATGGCAAAATGCAATCCAACATTGACTCATAAATTACTATTCGCCAGCAGCTGTGCTAGATGCTGGGACACCAAGAGGGATCACACCTGGTTTCTGTCCTTGAGAAGCTCACGATGTAAACAGGGAGAGAGGTGGGCGCACAGTGAATGCTCACACACACCAGACTGCAGCACGGCAAAGCACACCACAGTGCTTCACCGACGGGGGACAGTCAGTACTGACTGGGTTAGGAGTTTGAAGACTGTGGCCTCACAGAGGAGGTAATAATGAGTAGGACCTTGGAAGATGAGACTTTTCTTTTTTTTTTTTGAGAGACAGGGTTTCACTCTGTCTCCCAGGCTGGAGTGCAGTGGCACAATCATAGCTCACTGCAGCCTCAAACTCCTGGGTTTAAGTGATCCTCCGACCTTAGCCTCCCTAGTAACTAGGACTACAGACACACTACCACACCCAGCTAGGTTTTTTATTTCTGTAGAGATGGGAATCACTGTGTGACTCAGGCTGGTCTCGAACTCCTGGGCTCAAGCAATCCTTCCACCTTGGCTTGTCAAAGTGCTGGGATTGCAGGAATGAGTCACTGTGCCCAGCCAGGATGAGAAAAATTAAATAAGCAGAGAAGGTGGAGAGATGTGGCAGAGGAAACAGCAAAGGAAAAGTCCCAGCAGTGCCTCCTGTGACGTTTAGAGGACTCGTGGGTATTTTGGTGGGGCAGGTGCTTAGGGGCAAACAAATGGGAAAAGAAGCAAAGCGGAGCATTTGGTCCCTGGTTTAGCTATTTGCTGTCTGATGGTGTCTGTGTTTGGACATCAATCTTCCAGTCCTGCTTATGCCCACTGGGCCAGCCTCTAAGGAAAACAGCAGGGTACCCTATACCTATTCATTCAGAGCCAGCAGCTAGGTGATAACTCAGCATTAAGAAACCTGTTTTGAGCCACATCATCCGTGACATTGGATCCATACCGTCAAATCCACAAAGCTGCAAAATTTTCCCAATGTATTCATTTGAGTTCCAGTTAAATGGCCAATAATGATCCTTTAGGAGTGTGTGTTAAAGTGTAAACCTATCCAGCACCTCATGCTTTTAAAACGTGTTCTCTTTTACCCATGCTCCTACGACTGAGGGAGGCAGAGAAAATGTACACCAGGTGATACATGAGGAAACAGGCTGGACTTACCAACTAGGTTTAGGGTCGATATCCCCTGTCACAGTGGCTGAAGAACATAAACAGTGTGAAGGTCAGGGGTGGGAGGAGGAGTGATTTATTGACCAGGTCTCCATCCAGCTTTTTGGGATATGAGTCTTTCAGCAGAATGTCAAAAAGTCTCATTTTCTGTGAACTCCAGAAAAGTTGATTTTGATCAGATCAACAAGCCGCCAGAGAGTATTAGAAATCATACCCTCTGGCTTTTTCTGCTAATGACTATGAAATTCACATTCTGTGATGAACCTATTCTCAGGATGGAATGCTTTTACAGTAATGCTAATTAGTAACTCTCTTCTTCTCCAACCATGTTTGTGATGTTGAATCATAGGGCGTTGATGCTGGCAGGGCTTTAGAGGCACTAGTAATGTGGTTTTAAAGTTTTTTCATTGACTGATCGGCATTTTTCATCTCCTTGGTTCATAACGTGTGAAGTAGGCAACAGCCTGGTTCATTATCCTTATCTTAGATGTGAAATCTCCAAGAGAAAAAGTGGCTAAGCCACTTCCCCAAGTCATAGAGCTAGATCTAGAACATGTTTATGACTCCCAACCAATGCTCAATCTACGACATCAAACTTCCTTTCTCTTCCACCCTACAGATTACACACAAATTACGACATCCCTGAGCTTCACCAAGGAGGAAACTTCAGCCCAGAGAGGACTAGAGGTCTGGCCTTGATAGCAGCGTGGGAGAGCTCCTTGACTCTTAACCTCCCTCCAGAGAGAGAAACACAGTTTTCCCTTCAAACCATCACGAGGATTGTTGCATGCCAGCTCTGTCTTAACTTAAATATGACTCCAGGCCAATATCAAAAGGAAGGTGACAGTGTCCACCTACCCATTCCCGGGGAGCTGGCCACATTGTGCCATCCTAGCCACAGCTGAGCCTGCTATAGGCCATTCTCTTGAAACACATAATAGCATCCTCCCCGACAGCCCAGCTTCCACTGACAGGCCAGCTCTGAAGCCAGCAGGCTGCTGCCTGAAGCAGCTCCCAGCAGGAGCTAGATGGAGGCCGGCAAGGTTACAGGTGCTTTTCATCCAGCCTCACAGGAGAGCACCAACTTCCTGCTGCTAGAAATTTGTCTGCAAATTTTTGTCTTCATTCAAATCGATGGATAGAAGCCGGAGACACTGGGGTGATATGATAACTTGATTAAGCCCCAGAACAGATGACACAGTAGCTCAAAGGCCGTGTGCTCTCCTCCTTAACCTCTCCCAGGGAGACGGCAGGCTTTGCTAGTAATTGGCCCATTGTCCTTCCACTGTGCTTCCTGCACAAGCCAGGAGTCGCATGGCTCGGGGCTCCTCTCCCAGGCAGCCTTAAATACTCTCAGACCCGTCAGGCCTAGGGAACTGTAAAAAATACCTGTGCAATGGAACATACCAGAGTAACATTTTGAAAAGCTGAAATTGACCCTTACTGAAAATGATGACCTAAGATATTCTCCCATCCTCAAGCACAGCTGTAAATTGCAACACATTTAGGGATGAAAGGCCAAGACTGTTAAAAGGTGTTCAAACTCTTAGACTATTTGGTTCTCTCGGGGAAAAAAAATCCCCCTGACCTTTCATTTTTGTCCACTTTGGTGTCTCCTGTTGGATTTTACATGATTGAGAGTGTTTTTGATCAACCACTTCCAGATTCTCTAGCATTCACTAGTGTGGGCCTGTCTTGGGTGAGCTAATGTGGATACGTGTGCATGTCACTGCCTCTGGAAAAGAGATAGGTGGGGTCCAAGCCAAAAAGAAGAGTGTTAAATAGAAGATATAAGTAGAACCAGGTGCAGTGGCTCATGCCTATCCCAGCACTTTGGTAGGCTGAGGCTGGCAGATCACCTGAGTGAGGTCAGGAGTTCGAGACTGGCCTGGACAAAGTGTTGAAACCCCATCTCTACTTAAAAAAAAAAAAAAAAAAAAAAAAGAGCCAGGTGTGGTGGTGGACGCCTGTAATCTCAGTTACTTGGGAGGTTGAGGCAGGAGAATCGCTTGAACCCGGGAGGAGGAGGCTGCAGTGAGCTGAGACTGCACCACTGCACTCCAGCCTGGGTGACAGAGCAAGACTCCATTTCAAAGACAAAAACAAAAAACAGATATAAATAGATATTTGCCATGATGATAGTTTTCCGTTCTGTTTTAAAATCTTCTATCAGCCTTTGTTCGGTGATAGACTTAAAACATTTTAGAGCTGAAGAGGGAGTTGAACACGAATCTCCTCAATGTAAGGTTTGTTCTCACCAAACTTAAAAGGCAAGAAACTGAGGCCAACACAAGAAGATCCAATGCCAAGGAATTTATTTAGGCTCCCGGACGAGGTTCTGCAGCCCGACAGGAAGGGCCGGAGAAGTCGCGTGGACTCCTCTCAGACGTGGGGTTTTATAGGGAGTGGAGGCGTTTGATTGGTTGTGCCCAAGATGAGTGGGGCCCAGATGGGACAAAATGGCGGGGAGTGGGGCCCAGATGGGACAAAATGGTAGGCAGGGAGTGGGGCCCAGATGGGACAAAATGGTAAATGGCAGGGAGTGGGGCCCAGATGGGACAAAATGGTATTGGGCAGGTCCTGGTGGGGCTTTTTTCTGGGCTCCCGGTGACGGGGGATGTGTCCGAGCTCCCGGGCGAGGGAGGGGTGTGTGTCCGAGCTTCCTTCGGGGGCGGAGTGGGGGGCGCGGGGTGTGCGTCCATGCTCCCGGCAAGGCAACCGGTCTTACACTCAACTCATTTTTTTTTTTTTTAGGAATATATGAAAGGAATAAAATTCACTAACGTCTGCTCAAAGTCTGAGTTGGATCCTTGCTGGGGAATGTGAAAAACAAAGCTGTTAGTGACGCTCTGAAAATAAGCAAGGTATACGATTAAAGGTTAAATAAATGCTGTTTTAAATTTTCATTCATGATGATTTATTGCTCAAGTCTCTCCCTAAGAAAGAGGGCTACAGTATGCCGACATCACCCCTTTCTGTTTTTGTCATGGGAATGGAATGTCTTTTGAACTGCTAAAGTAGATAATTCCGTGCCTGGAAGAAAAACGAAGGGGGGGAGGGGGAGAGTGGAAGGAAAAAAGATCCTCTCATTTCCTAATAATTGCAAAGGCCAGGAATGCGCCAGAGCGGCATTCAGGAAAATTTGGCGATGCGTGCCACAGTTGGGTGCGCGCCCCGTCCCTCTAGTGCCAGGTGGGGGACTGGGAAGCTGCCTCTGCCATCTGCCAAGGACCCACGCGGCCCGAGCGATTTACCCATTCCCTGCAATGGCGAGATTTCTTTCTTAAAAAAAAAAAAAAAAAAATCTGTCGTTTCACCGTTGGCCTCTTGGCCCAGAAGGGCGGCGCGCGCTCTGCGCGCAGTGCCCGAGCCCTCGCGGCGCTTGGAGCCTCCAAGCCCGGGCGGCGCGGCTGGAAAGGCCTCTCTAAAGGGGGCGTTCCGCTCTGCCCACTGCGACTCCGGCCATTGTCTCCACTCGCCCTGCACGGGGACTGAGGAGGGGGCTTTTTAAATAGTTCTCTGGGAACAAAGGGGGCCCAGGCGCCGGGCTTCATTACCCGCTCATCGGCCACACCAGCGGGCCCGCCCCTCGTCGCCACAGCCGCGGCCACAACCAGTCCCGGCCAGTGAGTGGCTCAAGGCCGCCGCCGCACGCTTGCTGGCTCCTCCCGGCCCTTCCCCTCCTGCCCCCTCGGTGCCCTCCTCTCCAGCCCTGGGCCCCTGCTGCGCCCACGCCCACGCCCCGCGAGACTGCTCCCGCCTGCCAAGTAAAAGAAGCAAAGCTCCGGAATCCACCCGGCCCGGGCTCCTCTGGACCTGCCCCACGCCCTGCCGCGTTCCTTTCCCAGTGGGGACCCCCTGGCAGCCTGAGTTTGAGAGAAGATCTAACCTAAGCCGCCACAACGAGGGACCACATTTAGAAGATCCGAGCCTGCCTGGCGGTGGTGAGCCTCCTCTCCTGCGGCTGAACAGACCTAACTGACCACAGCGCGGAGTGGGCCATCCGAGGGTCAGGAGTGGTTTTAGACGTGAAATACACACATGGATGACCTCAAATATATTCTCTGAGCCTCTTGTTGGACAAAATGGAGCTAGGCAGGTTTTTTGTTTTTTGGTTTTTTGTTTGAGACGGAGTCTCACTCTGTCGTCCAGGCTGGAGTACAATGGTACAATCTCGGCTCACTGCAACCTCTGCCTCCCGGGTTCAAGCTATTCTCCTGCCTCAGCCTCCCGAGTAGCTGGGATTACAGGTGCCTGCCACTAAACCCAGCTAATTTTTTGCATTTTTAGTAGTGACGGGGTTTCACCATGTTGGCCAGGCTGGTCTTGAACTCCTGACCTCATGATTCACCCACCTCAGCCTCCCAAAGTGCTAGGATTACAGGTGTGAGCCACTGGAGTGTAGTGGTGAAATCTCAACTCACTGCAACCTCTGTCTCCCAGATTCAAGTGATTCTGCTGCCTCAGCCTCCCAAGTAGCTGGGACTACAGATGCTACCACCATGCCCAACTAATTCTTGTATTTTTATTAGAGAAGGGTTTCGCAATGTTGGCCAGGCTGGTCTTGAACTCCTGATCTCAGGTGATCCCCTGCCTCAGCCTCCCAAAGTGCTGGGATTACAGAAGCGAGCCACCAAGCGCGGTGCTAGGCAGCTTTAAGAGTGATCAATAATGTGTGAGACACGCCCCCCTCTAGTAGGTGCTGCTTAAATCATAATTACAGTGTCAATGTCGCATGGAACCGACAGCATCCATTGTCATAGACTTTGAAAAGCGCTTCCGGGCCAGACAAGGTGGCTCCCCTCTATAATCCCAGCTACTCTGCGGGCTGAGGCGGGAGGATTGCTTGAGGCCAGAAGTTCAAGCACAGTCTGGGAAACATAGCAAGATCTCATCTCTAAAAAATAAAATAAATTAGCCAGGCATGGTGGTGCACACCTGTAGTCGTAGCTACTCAGGCTGAGACAGGGGAATCGCTTGAGCCCAGGAGTTCAACGCTGCAGTGAGCTATGATCACATCACTGTACTCTAGCCTGGGCAACAAAAGAGACCCAGTCTCTTTTAAAATTTTAGAAAGAAAGTGCTCTGAAGTGATGAAGTCTGAGGCAGACACAAGCTAGGCAAATCATAGCACACGCTCCTCCACTAAGAGAAAGCCTCCTCCATGCGCCCCCGCTCCTCTGCAGAGGGACCTTCAAAGCCTATGGCAAGGCCCCTGGCAGGCACTGCACATCGATCAGTCCTGATGGATAAGACACCCAGACAAGGCTAATGGGCCACGCTGTGGGAAGCCAGGAGGTAATTGGAATAGACAGATTTCCCTGGGTGGCTGAGAGGGCAGTTCCATGTGGAAACATGCCATACTCTGTTGCTCACAGAGGATCTTGCCAGTGTCCACAGGAAGTGGGCGGAAGAACATTCACCAGTTGAATAAGAGTGCAGCCACCCAGGGGAACTTCCCATAGGCCAAAGGGCTCACACTCCAGCTCCTCGGTGGCACCCCAGGTTAGTTAGAAGGCTGACCTTGGCTGGGCACAGTGGCTCATGTCTGTAATCCCAGCACTTTGGGAGGCCAAGGCAGGTGGATCACGAAGTCAGGAGTTCAAGACCAGCCTGGGGAAGATGCTGAAACCCCATCTCTACTAAAAATACAAAAATTAGCCAGGCATGGTGGCACATACCTATAATCTCAGCTACTCAGGAGGCTGAGGCAGGAAATCGTTTGAGCCCGGGAGATGGAGGTTGCAGTGAGCCAAGACTGCGCCACTGTATTCCAGCCTGGGTGACAGAGCGAGACTCCATCTCAAAAAAAAAAAATGCTGCCCTCATTGGTGCCTACCCAGAGGACTCCCAAAGCACTGGGATTACAGGCTTGAGCCACCACACCTGGCTTATTTTTTTTTTCTTTTCTTTTTTATTTTTCTTTTTTTTATGAAATCTGATGGTTTTATATTTATTTATTTATTTCCTCACCCGGCCTGTTTAAACCTTTTATTTTCATGTCCTGCATTTTTTTCATGGTGATCATGAATTAACTGGAAAAGATTTTAATTATTATAAAAAGGAACAGAACCCATTGAATAGTCTGAGAACTCAGGTCTACCAGTGAGAAAAACCGCTAGTTGAGACTAAAATAGAGCTTAAACTCCCAAGAGACGTAGAGGCCCAGGGCGCTTGTGTACGGGCACGTGTCAGCATGGGTGAGGAAGGGGCAGAGCCGCAGCCTGGACCTGTGTTCATGCACTCACTCCACTTGCCATCTTCCCAGATACGATCATTTCACTCCTGAGAAAGGTCCTTCCTTCTCCTAAAGCCTCCTAAACCTCGTGGCCCACACCCAGTCTGTCCTACGTGAAGGGACGCCATCCTAGGGGCGCCGGGAAGCCAACTGCAGTCTTCTGGAGGAAAATGTGCTGCACAGGTTTTTTTCCCCATCTGGACTGAGGGAGCAACTGACAGCTTGGCTGCAGGAATGCTCCCGAAACACATTAGGTGAGCCGGCCTCAGGCGAGGCGGGATGAGGCCCAGGACAGATGACGCAATCTTGGCCTCCGCTAGAGGGCTGGTTTGGGAAGGAGGTGGAAAGCTTCCATAATGACATTCCCAGCCTGGCTCGGTCAACCAGAGGCGGTGAAATTAGCCAAGGGCCTTGCTCTGGCTGGAGCAGAATCCTATGGGCTGCTTTTGGAAGAACTGGTTTAACGTAGAGCAACAGGGTCTCAGAATAAGGGTACTTGTGTGCGGGAGGCACACTTTGGGAAGAGGAGAGAATATGTAAATATTTATCGGTGGTGGTTTTAAAAGTCTGGGGAGAAATCTGCTCAATGAAAAACATACATTTAATATTACATGCATTGCATCTAATAATACAGTCCATTTTAAGTCTAGAGTTTTGCTTTTTAAAAACTCTATGAAAGCTTCAAAATTAAGTTTGTCCAACCTTCTCTCTTCACTCGACGCTTCAATATTAACTGAACTGTTTCTGAACTCTGATTTTGAACTAGCTCACCAGTACAATGGCCTGTGAGCTTCCTCCACATCTCATATGTAGCATATATATAAAAGCAGGGTTGCAGTTAACATCACTCTCTTTATTTATTTATTTGAGACGGAGTCTCGCTCTGTCACCCAGGTCGGAGTGCAGTGGCACGATCTCGGCTCAGTGCAGCCTCCACCTCCTGGGTTCAAGTGATTCTGCTGCCACAGCCTCCCGAATAGCTGGGACTACAGGTGCCCGCCACCACGCCCAGCTAATTTTCGTATGTTTAATAGAGACAAGGTTTCACCATATTGGCCAGGCTGGTCTTGAACTCCTGACCTCGTGATCCACCCGCCTCAGTCTTCCAAACTGCTGGGATTATAGGCGTGAGCCACCGCACCCAGCCACTTTGTTATTTTAAATGCTGGCTTTCAGTCTAATAATTCACCATTTTTTGGGAAGCTATAACATATTTGGTGCTTAAATAGGCCCTTGACACTGATAATACTTGAATAATTGTGGGTGATATTGAGAGCTTTAAGGAACAAAGTTAAGAGACACGTCACCTTACAGAAAAAAGCATATTCTATATCTTCTGTACTCTTTGTAACTATGGACTAGTCACCCTCATTATTATGAGTGGCGTTCAGAAGCATTGTCGCGGTAACTGTTACGCTCTCTGACACTGGCATAGCACTGTACATGCTATCTGTTCTGTTTTGTTTTTATGCCTTTAGCAAACACGTACTGATTTCCTCCAACGTGCCAGGTTCTGTGCTTTCTGTTCTTGAAGTCACATTCAGTAGAAGACACAAACATGGAAGAAATAAAGATGGTATCATGTTGTAAGTGTTAAATTCAAGAAATAAACAGAGAGCCAAAAGGAGGAAGGTACAAACTCTTCCCAGAAGAGGGAAGAGAAAGCAGGGAAGGCTTCCCTGAGGAGGAGGCATTGGGAATGGCTCCTTGCTCTCAGGGACCCTGTCTGGGACTGTAACCACAGCCTCCCAAACGATTTCCCAGCTTCCACACTTCAAGCAAGAGGCTAAGTAAAGTTCTAACAGTGTGTTGAAGGCCTGCCCTTACCCCCACCACAACCCCCCATCCCGCCCCCACCCCAGGCCTGGAGCGCTTCAGCAGGAGTGGGGAATAGCCATTCTGATTAAAAATGACAGCCAGACCTCTGCAAGATGTCAACAAGGACCCTCCACCAGCTAGTAATAAAGGAACACATTCATATACTAAACGCTGACATTTTGAAGGGTCAATTCTGGTGAAAAACACCCAATTCTGATTCCTACTCTTAGCCGATGACCCTGAGAGTTGAGTGGCTTTTGCACCTGCTGTTCCTTCTGCCTAGAGTACCTTCCTCCTCTCTAAGGACAGGCAACATTGACACCAATTCATCCAGGAAGCCCTCCTGATAACCCCAACTAAGGGAACTCCAGCACCCTCCACTTCATTCATCCAACTAAAGCTTACTGAGCACATGAGGCAGATACGAGGGACCCAGTGGTGAACAAAACACACAAAACATCCTGTCCTCGAGGAGCTTACATTCTAGTGACATCAAGGGCAGATCTTGACAGGAAAATGAACAATAAGCATAATAAACAAGGGAGACACATAGTGTATTAACATAGAGGAGAATCGGTGCAGGCGGCCCACCCTGGCAGGAAGGTGTACTGATAATAGAATTTAGAGTTGCTGGTGTGTGGGGCTCATGAAGCGCAAACACACTTTGAGTTTATTTCACGATTATTTTAACATTCTCTGCAGATGACGCATCTCCTTATTACCTGGACCCAGGGCAGGTCCCGCCCCTGGCCACCACTGAATCGGAATGCCACTGGATTAGAGTGACAGGTCAAATGGAGGAACCAGAGCAAGGATGGAGAAGGAGGAATGTGTATTGAATGGGTTGTAATTTGAAATAGGATGGTCAGGGAGGGAGGCATCACTAAGCTGACTCTTGAGTAAAGATCTTGGAGGGAAAGAGTTCCGAGCAGAAGAAACAGTAAGTCCAAATGTCCTGAGGCAAGAGAGAGTGACATGAGCACAGAGGAGCGCCGCGAGAGAACAGAGAGAGCAGGGACATGGACCACACTGTCCTTCGGAATGAGCGTGGCTGACAGAGTGAGGCAGGAGGAACAAGATGGGATCTGACTCACTTTTTGAAAGGATTGCTCTGGAAGCTGTGTGGAAGAGAGTCTGGAGGCAGGGTGGGAACTTACTGGGATACAATGAAAACAGGGAGAACCCGCTAGGAGGCTCGTAATACGCCAGCCAAGAACCAACGGGGGGTTGGACGAGGGGAGGACAATAATGGTGATGAGAAACGTCTGATTTGGAATCGCTCACAGGATTCAATGCCTCAGTTGAAGGGAGGTAGGAGCCTAAGAGAAGAATCAAAGAGGACACAAAGGATTTTTGGACTCGCCATTGGCTGAGATGGGAAATCTGTGGACAAGAAGTGGTCTGTGTGTGGGCGGGGTAGGCAGGAGCTCGGCTGTGGGTGAAACGTCTGTTACCTGCCAGGCAGGATGTCTTACAGGCAATGGATTCTCAACACACATAACTCTGGGAGTCAGCATAGAAGTCCCATTTAAAGATGAGTAATGGAGAGTTTGAAGGATTGAGCCTTGTTCTTTGTAATTCCTCTGCAGGAATCCGAAGAGAAGATGGCAAAAGAGACAGAGGTAGCTACCAGAAGGTGAAGGAAAGCAAAGTGGAGGTGAAGAAAGTGTTCGATGTGGAGGGAGGAACCAGCCACATCAAACGATGCTGCCAGCCGGGCAAGATGAGGACCAAGAGATGTCCATTGCATTTAGCAAAACGAGGACATTAGTGACCTTGACAAGAACAGTGTCAGGGATGACAGTGTGACCGGGGTGCATTCACAGGAGAATGAGAGGACAGAATTTGGAGATGATGATTCCAGACAGTCATTTTGTAAAGCAGTAAGAACTGGTACCATTCTCCTCAGGGCGGAAGTGGGGTCAAGAGCAGGTATCTTTACATGGGAGAAATGACAGCATGGTAGCATGCTACTAGGAGAGACCCCACAGAGACGAGAAGATGAATGGTGCAAGAGAGAGAAGGGAGACACTGGAGCGATGTCCTTGAGTAGCCAGGAAGCCATGGGATGGATGGTGCAGGGGGAGGGGCTGGCCTGAGCCAGGGAGTGAAATGTTCATCCAAAGAACAGGAGAGGGGCAGACACAAAATGCGGGCGTGTGGGAGGTGGGGAGTGAGCTGGGGCAGATGCTCATGAGGAGCTCTTCTGATCGCTTTTACCTGCCTGGTGAAATGGGAAGCTGAGGCATCACCCGAGATGACGGCTTAGCAAGTCGGTGTAAGGCAAGTGGGACTGTAAGCTCCACGAGGCCAGGAACCTAGTCTCTTGTTCACCATCACCCCCCTTTGCTAGCACAGTGCTAGGGATGTACCAGGTGTTCAAAAGGCATCTACTGGATGATGAACTAATGAATGGCAAAATGGGCAAATTGTCACAGGACCTGAAACCAGTTATCCTCGCCCTAAATGGGCACAGGCCAGATGCCCAGCGCTTTTTTTTTTTTTTTTTTTTGAGATGGGGCCTCGCTCTGTTGCTCAGGCTGGAGTGCAGTGGATCGCCAACCACTGCAGCCTTGACCTCCTGGGCTCAGGCAATCCTCCCACCTCAGCTTCCTGAGCAGCTGGGACTGCAGGTGCACACCACCGCACCTGGCTAATTTTTGTACTTTTTGTAGAGACGGGGTTTCACCATGTTGCCCGGGCTGTTCTCGAACTCCTGTCCTCAAGAGATCCTCCTCCACCTTCAAAAATGCTGGAATTTTAGGCGTGAGCCACCGTGCCCAGCCTCCACAGGGCTATTCTGATTCATACACTTATACTGACAGCCATCAAGCCCCAGGGGTGCCTTGGGACACTGGGCAACCTCTGGCCAATCTCTGTCCTGCTCTTCCTGCTCTCACTGACCTTAGAAGAGAGTAGGCTCAGGTCTTCTGATAAAATGACCAGTTTTCTCTAATGGAAGACCGGGGTACCCTATCACATTTGTATCTATTCTTCGCTCTTTTTCTCTTTCCTGACCACCCTCATGTTGTCATATTTGTTGCCAGGCTCACTAAAGAGGGTACCGCAGGGCACCAGGGTTGCCACCTCTAGGCAGAGGGAAAGCTTGAAAACGACAGCACGTGACCCCATGATGTCCACAGGCGCCATTACAATTCAACTGCTTCATCCAGACCCAGGGAATATTCTTCTTTGCAAATTGGTAATATTCTATCAACATTAGTAGTAGTTTAAATGCAAATTGGTAATATTCTATCAACATTAGTAGTAGTTTAAATTGTTTGGAATCTTCCGGTCCAAGGCAGAGCTGTGGGGCTGTGGAGGCGAGGTCTCACCTGAAATGGGACCCTGCAGGCTGCCTCAAGTCTAAAGGTCTGGGTCCTCAGCCACGGATCACACAGCCTGGAGCCTGTGGGTGGAGAGTTCCTGCCACACTCCCCTCAGCCAGAGTCCCAAACCCACAGGAGTCCCGCGGCTCCACGACCCTCTCTAGCCCAGCTCTCTTCAACACCAAACTCCTTATGCACCTGTGAGATGGTCCTTCAACTTCTGGGTGAAGTGCAGGTTGAAAAGTGAACTGCCAGAGGAGCAGTCGCTCCAAATGCCTGCAAAGGCTTGTGTGTCTGTCACCTCATCTGTCCTTCCCTCAACAGCCAGACTCCAGTCCATCGTGGTGGGGAGAGTGGGGAAAAGGGCTGGGCTGCTTCTCTCAACTCCGATTAACAGGTGACACGCTGGCCGGGCATTCCCGGAACTGGGATCTCCCCTTGTCTCTCTCATGCTGAGCTGCCTCTTGGAAACATCTGCAGGAGGGGGACAGTCTTCCCCCGAGATGCCTTCTCATCCCCAGAGCACCAGAAGAGCAGCTGACAGCCCCAGGACAAGACCTTGAATTCTTTGTCAGGTTTAAGAGGAGGCTGAGGGGTGGGGGATGGCAGAGGAATCCACTTATTCAGTCAATAAACATGTATGGAGAACCCACAGTGTGCCAGGCACTGTTCAAGATGCTGGGATTTCTGAGTGAACAAAACCCACAGGATCTCCTGCCTGGGGGACTTGCATTCTAGGGAGGGGAAAGGTCAGAGTTCAGGCAGAGGCTTCATGACACAACGGGCATCCCTTCCCCCAGGGCAAGAGGTATCCAGCCAGGCTTCTGCTGGGCCAGTGGATCAGTCCCAAGCAGCGGCACCGAGTCCTTCCAGGCCTGTGTGCGCTCAGCAGGGCCCCCGCCCTCGAGATCCGCCAAGCACATCCGCTGACTCCAGCTCCCAGAGACGCAGAGCCACTCAGCAATCAACGAGATCACCACCCAGCCACGGCTGGAGGCAACCCCACGGCGCGCCATGGGGGATGCTGTAGGTCCGCCCCCTGCCACCTGCTTCCTGCCTCTGAAGCCACAAGGGAAACACCACCTTTGAGGAGGGGGAGCCTGTCACCCAGATAAGCAGGCTTCACAGGCCACCTCCACAGGAAAACACACTTTCTAAGAAGCCAGGCTCCTTCCTCTAGCTGTTTTCCTGGCAAGCAGAAGCAGCGTGAACACCTGCAGGTCGCAAGGAGATGGGGCGGATGAAAGTAAACTCTCCTTACTTTTAAAATGCCCAGCATCCCCTCAAATCCTGGTGGTGGCTTCCCAAATATAATCTTTTTAGAGAAAAAAAATTGCCCACATCTACCACCGCTTGCAAACAATTCAAACAACTAGGGCCTATCTTCTCCCTGTGGCAGGCAATAAGAAAGGACTCTTGACATCTGTTTCCTTTAAGAAGTTTGTAAAAAAAAAAATACTCATGCAGATGCGCACGATTGCTTGACTATATGCAAAGCAACATCCCATTCCTGACCATCCATGGGCACTTGCTGGGGCCAGAAGACCCCTGCCTCAGGAGCTGGCTAAGGGGTACATGGTTTGAGGGTGGGTTTCCGGCTCCGACGGTGGACCCTTGGCCCAAGCAATGCCTAATCAGCAAGCCAAACAAGACAGAATTCTCAAAGTCACTATGAGGAAACTTCTCCTTTCTAGGCCCCAGCTTGTATAAATTAATTCTTTGTATATAACCGTGGAAGGAGATTTGAGTGAAACACAAGTTACCCCAATGGTATAATGAAATATATGAAGCTTAAAAAAAAACATCAAAATACAGAGACAGTTGAATGAGACATTTCCTCCAATGCAAAATTAGTTTCTAGATCAATGATTCTCAGAATATGGTAGGGTGGGGGGAAAGATTCTCAGAATAGGGTGGGGTGGGGAAGAGAGTATAATGAGCTTAGTGGCTTTTCAAACTACCTGTGTGCCTCCCCCATCCTCAATTCTAGAGATTCTGGCACACGCCCCAGGACGCCTCTCCTCTCTCTGAACCACCATCATAGTGAGTTATTCTTACTCAGTGGTTCTCAAAGATGAGCTTGCACCAGAAGCACCTGCAGGGCTCAGTAAAGCCCAAACCACTTGTTCCCATCCCCAGTTTCTGATTCAGTAACCCTGAGGTGGGGTTCAGAATTTGCATTTCTAACAAGTGCCCAGGTGACGCTGTTGCTGGTACCAGGGAACACACCAAAAATCCTCCAGGTGTTTTGAGGCAGAAGATGATTAAGAACAACTGGGTTTGAAAAGAAATTATTTGCTGTGGGCCGGGTGCGGTAATCCCAGTACTTTGGGAGGCCGAGGCAGGTAGATCTTGAGGTCAAGAGATCGAGACCATCCTGGCCTACATGGTGAAACCCGTCTCTACTAAAAATACAAAAAATTAGCTGAGCGTGGTGGTGTGCGCCGGTAGTCCCAGCTACTTGGGAGGCTGAGGCAGGAGAATCGCTTGAACCCGGGAGGCCGACGTTGCAGTGAGCCGAGATGGCGCCACCACACTCCAGCCTGGTGACAGAGCGAGACTCCATCTCAAAAAAAAAAAGAAGAAGAAATTATTTGCTGTGTATTGCAAAAGAACAAAACCAAACTTCTTTGCAGCACCTCTTGCTGCTGATGGCATGGCTGTACGCTGAAGTATTGGGGGGAAACGGCTGAGACCCCAAGACTAGAGATAAGCCCATGACCGAGATCGTAGCTCCACTGGCGCTAACGGCTCCCCCAGAAAGTTCCCTCTGTGAGATAAGGTTTGAGACTGTCACCTGCTCATTTATTAGAGCACAGATGTAAGGAAAATAGGGCGTGGATTCCATCTCCACGTGGGTCCAGAAGCTGGTCCTGTCCTGCGGCCGTGGGCGGTAGCATCTCAGGGATCGGTCCTCAGGCCACCGAGCAGGGAGAGAATGCAAGGGTGACCACCCCTCGCTACTGCGGCTACTCAGTACCTATGCTAGAACCCACCCCAGCTACGGCAGAAACTTTCCACCCAGAAGGAAAGGCCCCGTTAGAATTCAGAAGGGATTTCTTGGCAAGCAAACTTGCAGCGTATAAGCCAACGTCACGCCGTACCTCAAAGGTCAGTCACGGTCCCAGGCACGATCTAGAAAGAAACCGGGCCTGCGGTTCCGGGAAGGGAAACCCACAGTCTGGGAAAAGGAGAATTTGAGAATTAACTTTTTATTTCCTGTCAGTTCTCATCCCAAATGGGATTACATTGTCTCCTAATTATATGTGCGGGTGGGGAAATAGATTCATCTACTTCCTCCAGAAGCTCTTTGTCAGAGCTTCCAGGGCCTAGCACAGCCATGAACACACAGGTCCTCAGTTAATGGTAATTTTTTTTTTTTGCGATGGAGTCTCTGTCGCGCAGGCTGTAGTGCAGTGGCTCGATCTCAGCTCACTGCAACCTCTGCCTCCTGGGTTCAAGCAATTCTCCTGCCTCCGTCTCCTTAGTAGCTGAGACTACAGGCACGCGCCACCACGCCCGGCTAATTTTTGTATTTTTAATAGAGACGGGGTTTCACAGTGCTGCCAGGATGGTCTCGATCTCTTGACCTCGTGATCCGCCCACCTCAGCCTCCCAAAGTACTGGGATTACAGGCATGAGCCACCATGCCTGGCCAATGATAAATCCTTTAAATATGTTTTTTAAAGTTAATACCTCCCAAAGGGGAGAAAATACCATCAAAAGGCAGGACTTTGGGGGCCTGCGAACCTGGTGTTTATCTTAGGGAAGTGCAATGCCATCTAACAAGGAAATCCACAGCCATGGAGCAAAGATTCCTTCCCCTAATTCTGTTGGCTTGCCTGGCTCTGTTCCTGAATATTTAATTGGAGTAATTAAGCCTATCACCAACAGGCTGTCAGTCCCAGCATTCAGAAACTCTCCTGTTGTTCTTCCAAAGAGTTAATGATCTTCAGACCTTGAAAAGATCCTGTATTTTTGGCTGGTTATCAAAATCAACTATAGAAGAGCTGATTCCAGGATGCTAAGAGCCCCGCTCTCTTGCTCTGTGGGGCGGGGTGTGCTGGGCTAGGGGAAAAGGGCTTGCATTCATACCCACAGCCGTTCCCACACACGCACACATGTGCACACATACATGCACGTCAACACCAACACCAAAACTTAGGTGTTCACTAGTTTAATGAGGCGATTCATTTTCTGCGGGGGACGGGGGGTGGGGTAGTGGTGTGGTACAGCATTAATGATTCCTGAGACATATTCTGTCTTGTATGTGTATACCTCCGTAGTTAGCTTTTCTTCTTTTTTTTTTTTTTGAAACGAGTCTCACTGTGTCTCCCAGGCACAATCTGGACTCACTGTAACCTCTGCCTCCCAGGTTCAAGCGATTCTCCTGCCTCAGACTTCTGAGTAGCTGAGACTACAGGTGTGAGCCACCACAACCTGCTAATTTTTTGTATTTTTAGTAGAGACAGGTTTCACCGTGTTAGCCAGATGGTCTCGATCTCCTGACCTTGCAATCCACCTGCCTCGGTCTCTCAAAGTGCTGGGATTACAGGCATGAGCTGCCACACCTGGCCTTAGCCTTTTTTCTTTTTTGCCCCAGATTCAACTCAAAGTACTCTTAAGTCTGGAATGCACGATGCACAGGCCAGATAATTTTATCAGTTCTCTTGGAGTTTCCTATATTCTGTTCTACCTCTCAAGATCACTTTCACTTCCCAGGCTAGTCATTACAAAGCTCTAAATGCTGGTTACCGGTCATGACAAAAAAAAAAAATCCACATGAAAACTAGTTGGGCATTTCACATAAAACTGGTGTCAACCTACTGGTCCGTGGTATCATTCGGCAAGAGTTCCTTAGGAAATCTTTTAGAGCTCAAAATCCAGATGAATTTGATCGCTCCTGAGAAATCCATATACTTTTCTCCCTTTTATTTTTGTCTTGGCGGCCAAGAGCCTCAGAGTTAAATTTAATAATAGTTTTAGGTTTTGTATATTTACTTCCCTCCTTCTTCCTGTGGTCCTAAAAATACGATAAGTATTTTAATAATCTTATTGAATGTGTTTTCTTTGTTGTACGGCATCCAATTTTTTCTCTTTTTCAAAAAACACAAGCTATTGATGATCTTAGTGTAAAATAAGAATAAATGGAGGATCTCGCACTCAGAGGGAAACTCAATTGCATACAGAATGATGACTCCCTATAAACAAATATTCCTGAAAAAAGATTAAGAGGTCATAGTGGGCCACAAGCGGATGTGCAAGGAAGTGGGTGGAGCTAACACACTAGGCTTCTGAGTGTGTGGTTACATTGCGAGGGCTCGCCTGTCTCCAGGACCCTATTTTATTTCAACCCTCACTGAAGCTTCGTGGTTTAGTTTTACGTTGGCCCCTAGACAAGATCTTACTAAGAGTTGTGGAAAAAGGTTGTGTTGGTCGGGCGTGGTGGCTCACTCCTGTAATCCCAGCACTTTGGGAGGCCAAGGCAGGCAGATCACCCGAGGTCAGGAGTTCGAGGCCAGCCTGGCCAACATGGTGAAACCCTGTCTCTACTAAAAATACAAAAATTAGCCGGGCGTGATGGCAGGCGCCTGTAATCTCAGCTACTCAGGAGGCTGAGGCAGGAGAATCACTTGAACCCAGGAGGCGGTGATTACAGGGAGCCGAGATTGCGCCACTGCACTCCAGCCTGGGGGAACAGAGACTGCCTCCAAAAAAAAAAAAAGAAAGAAAGAAAAAGATTGTGTTGTGCATAACTACCATCTTTTCTCATGTGAGAGCAAGCTAACACACATCCGTTACACACCTACTGTTTGCTGAATCCTGCCAGGGAAGCAGTAGGTCTTTTCCCTCAATGGTTTTCTCCCACTCACAGTCACCAGTGTATATAAAAGCCCCTGGAAGCACGTTCCTCAGCAGCACAACAGGTGTGGCGCGGGAAGAGAACGCATCTCCTGCTGGCCAGGCTGTCTAGACCCTGGGGTGAGTGTCCAAGTAGGTCTTAGACTCACCTGTTCCCCCAGCTTTTAGAAAATTCTCACCTAGGCCAGGCGCGGTGGCTCACGCCTGTAATCCCAGCACTTTGGGAGGCCAAGGTGGGTGGATCACAAGATCAGGAGTTTGAGACCAGCCTGGTAAACATGGTGAAACCCCGTCTCTACTAAAAATACAAAAATTAGCTGGGTGTGGTGGCGCTCGCCTGTAGTCCCAGCTACTCGGGAGGCTGAGGGAGGAGAGTTGCTTGACCCTGGGAGGCAGAGGTTGCAGTGGGCCAAAATCATGCCACTGCACTCCAGCCTGGGCGACAGAGTGATAATCTGTCTCAAAAAAAAAAAAAAGAAAAGAAAAGAAAGAAAAAAATAGTACTGCTGTGAGGGGGACCTGATCTGAACCATTAAACTCCTGTGAGGGGGACCTGATCTGAACCATTAAACTCCTGCTCTGCAAAGCCCAGATCAGACAGAGGCCCAGCCTCAAAAGCAGCTCGCTGTTTAGGCCACGCGGGCAAGCTCCCGGAAGCCGGGCGTGAAGCACCGCCACACGGTATGGTCCTAATTCTCCCCTCTAATCCTCCGCAGCCTTTGCTCCTGGAGCTGCTGCGTTGGGTGTTCTGGCACCAGTGGCCACGTGAGCCATGCTGGCCCCATTCCCTGATGTTTTTGAAATATAAATTTTTAAATGTGTCTTTGAGATGAAAGCAGGAATGCCAAAAGTAGGCCGATGCTTTCTTGTGTTCAATTACAGCCCTGGGGAGTACCCCACACAAGGAACTGCTCAGAGCTCCAGCCAAGATGAAATCTGCTTTTCCAATAAGCACTTCAAACGGCAGAGGATGTTTTTGGCTGGCTTCAGCAACTGGGAGGCCAACAGTTAATAGGGCTGGGCACAGAGGCCGGGCTGCCCGCCATCAGGGGAAACCTGAAGCTGCCTTCCAGAGCAGCTTCCACCACAGCTGAAGTTACAAGACACTTGTCTGGCTCCCTCAAGCCAGCGGCATGAACCTACCTTTGGACTTCATTGAGAAGATCGTCCAAGATTAAAGATTTCAATATCCAATGTATGGAGAGTTAATTACTCTTCATACAGTTTTGCTTCATTATTTTTTCAGGCCAAATTCCTTTACACTAAGTCTTAGCCATGTTCCAAATTATTGTACTGGACTGGAATTTTGTTGGTTTGAATATAGGCCACACCAGAAATGCTGATATAATGAAACGAGGCTACTGATGGTGGTGGTGAGGATGGATGGATGGATGGATGGATGGATGGATGGATGGATGCATGGATGGATGGATGGATGCACGGATGGATGGATGGATGCACAGATGGATGGATGGATGCATGGATGGATGGATGCACGGATGGATGGATGGATGCATGGATGGATGGATGGATGCATGGATGGATGGATGCACGCACGGATGGATGGATGCACGGATGGATGGATGGATGCACGGATGGATGGATGGATGCACGGATGGATGGATGGATGCACGGATGGATGGATGGATGGATGCACAGATGGATGGAAGGATGGATGCACAGATGGATGGATGCATGGATGGATGGATGGATGCACGGATGGATGGATGCACAGATGGATGGATGGATGGATGCATGGATGGATGCATGGATGGATGGATGCATGGATGGATGCACAGATGGATGGATGCATGCATGGATGGATGGATGGATGCACGGATGGATGGATGCACGGATGGATGGATGGATGGATGGATAAATGGGTGGATGAATGGATGGATAGATGGGTGGATGGATGGATAGATGGATGGATGGATGGATGGATGCACAGATGGATGGATGCACGGATGGATGGATGGATGCACAGATGGATGGATGGATGGATGGATGGATGGATGCATGGATGGATGGATGCATGGATGGATGCACGGATGGATGGATGCATGGATGGATGGATGGATGGATGGATGGATGGATGCATGGATGGATAAATGGGTGGATGAATGGATGGATAGATGGGTGGATGAATGGATGGATAGATGGATGGATGGATGCATGGATGGATGCACAGATGGATGGATGCACAGATGGATGGATGGATGCACGGATGGATGGATGGATGGATGCACAGATGGATGGATGAATGGATGGATGGATGCACAGATGGATGGATGGATGCACGGATGGATGGATGGATGGATGGATGCACAGATGGATGGATGCATGGATGGATGGATGGATGCATGGATGGATGGATGGATGGATGGATGGATGCACAGATGGATGGATGGATGGATGGATGCACGGATGGATGGATGGATGCACGGATGGATGGATGATGGATGGATGCACAGATGGATGGATGGATGGATGGATGCACGCATGGATGGATGCATGGATGGATGGATAGATGGATGCACGGATGGATGGAGGCATGGATGGATGGATGGATGGATGGATGGATGCATGCATGAATGGATGGATGGATGCATGGATGGATGGATGCATGATGGATGGATGGATGGGTGGATGGATGGATGCATGGATGGATGGATGGATGCACGGATGGATGGATGGATGGATGGGTGGATGGATGGATGCATGCATGCATGGATGGATGGATGGGTGGATGGATAGATGGATGAATGGACACAGAGATTGGCTGGTGGTAGAGATAGTGGCAGTGTTATAAGGTAAGCAGGGAATGGTCTAGCACCTCCATTTCCCAAACCTGGAAGCTGAAACTCCTCAAAGCAAATGACTGGCCCAAGCTTACCACAGGTGAACCTGATGTAGAACTCAAGCCTTCTAAGTTACGCGCTCCTCAAGACACCAACCTGTACTTGAATAATCTGTGATGCACTGTGACTGCTTATCAGTGTCCTGCCCTGGCACAGGGCTTTCCAGGCTCAGTCACACTCGTGGGTGCATTTTGCCTGGTTTACTTACTAAGTATTGGCCAATTATCAAGTCATGAAGGAAATCGTCACCAAGACTCGGGATTCCAGCTTCATTCTTGAATCCCTAAAGCCCCTCCTGGATTTGAACAAATATTTTCTGACCTGTTAGGTAAAAGAAGCAGCACCGGGGTAAAGACCAGGGATTTCCACGTTGTGGTGTGGATAAACGACTTGTTAAAATACATGTTCCTGGGCCTCATGTCCCTGCCAGGTTCTGAATGAGGAGGTCTGAAGCGGGTGCAGGATATAGAAGTTCAATAGCAAAACACTCAACCTCTTTGAAGTCTCAGTTCAAATGTCATCTGGGTAAGGTTTATCCTGACCACTCCATCAAAAATTGCAACCAACATACAACCTCATCACTCCCTAGCACCTCATCCTGCTCTCCTTCTCCCCCTACTACTCTCTGTTAGGTAATTGACTTGTTTCTTTTTTTATTTTTTTGAGACAGGGTCTCTCTGTTGCTCCGGCTGGAGTGCAGTGGCACGATCACAGTTCACTGCAGCATCAACCTCCTGGGCTAAGATGATCCTCCTACCTCAGGCTCTCAAGTAGTTGAGGCTACACGCATTTTTTTTTCTTTTGATAGAGATGGGAGTTTCACCATGTTGCCCAGGCTGGTCTCAAACTCCTAGACTCAAGTGATCCTTCCACCTTTGACTCCCAAAGTGTTGGGATTACAAGCATGAGCCATAGCACCCAGCCAACTTATTTCTTATATTTGTTTGTTCTTGGCCTCCTGTAATAAAGGAAGCTTCAGGAGGGCCAGGAACTGTCTTCTTCATTGCTGAATCCCACGAGCCTGAGCCATGCCTAGGTCGGTAACTCCCCATTTAAAACAACAGAGACTGAATGAGGAAGTAACTATAATTAATGCAGGTGGCCCAAGATGCACACTTGGAGAAACGCTGCTCTAAGAGCATGAAGTTGGCATCAGCCCAACTGGGGTTGGGTCCCAGCTCTACCAGCCAGCTGTGTGACTTTAAACAATTTAGGCCCCATGAGCATCCGTTCTCTCATCTGTGAAATGGAGACAATCCTCTCATCTTAGGGTTGCCACACACGGATCCAGCAATATAACCAGGCACAGAGCAGGATGCTGCAGCGTTACCCCTTCCTTCCTTATGTTCTGGGTGGAATTTTGCAAGCAATGGTGTCTGAGCAGAAAATGAATCTGAAGCCTCCCAGATGGGAGGGAACACATTCCCTGTTTCTGATCAGGTGGAGAGAGGCAGGGAGGAAGAGTTAATGGAGGTCACCCGTCAGGGGGAGTGTGTAAGTCATCCCTGCCGGCTACCTCTGCAGTCCAGAGGACACACGTTCACCTCCCTCCCTCCCTCCTTCCCTTCCCACCAGCAGAAATGAACAAGCAGTTTCTCTGAGTAAACAGATGATAAATCACTGGCTAGAATCAGTACTCTCGCCAAAGCAGCATCATTCGAGGTCTGAGGCAGAGCGAGCGCGCGTGCTTGGGGACTGCAATTTGGATTTAGAGGCAGCCCTGCCAGGCCTGCGCGCTGCCGAGTGAGCATTCCTCCCCAAACAGCCCAGCCCGCTTCCCCGGGGCCCTTGGAGTGAGTCCCACAGACTCTTGCCAGCCCCACCTGGAAGGACTTAAGCTCAAGTGTGGGGGATGTGGGTGAGACGGGAATGAGGACTTCCTGACGGTGGTCCTGGAATGGGTAACGGAGATTGTAGACTTTCTCTCTGAGTTGTATGAAGCAGATAGGATTTGGAGGTAAAGAGACAAAATAAAAAATGTCTACACACAGGCGCGCGCACACACACACACACACACACACACATACACACATTACACACCCCAAAGGGAGGAAAAGAGAACATTCTCTGCAGAGGGGAATCCGGGCATCTGCACACGGATGGCAGGACAGTGGTGGCAACACCCAGCCCAGAGATCAGAGCCCACGTCCAAGCTCCAACTCCGCCACTCACTGTCCAGCGACCTTGGACCAGTCTCTCTCCCAGCCTCCCCTCGGGGCTTCTTCCTCTTGAAGCACGAGCATGCATCCCTGATGCTCCCTGAGCTGATGTTTCACGGGTCTCTGATTTCCAGCTGGGGCCTGGCCAGGCGCATTGCAGAGGCAGTGGGGAAATTTGCCCAAGTGTGTAGCTGCCTCTATCTTCTTGGCCAGCCCCCAGCCCCAGCTGAGATCCAACTGAAAGCTTGGACCTTTACTTTCAGAGTCTACATTGGAAGGAGCGGGGTTCATACTGAAGTCCCACACCTTCATCCTGGCTTTCTGTCCCGGGTGGGGGCTCTGTGCTTGACAGGCTAACTGCCTTCTGAGCTCTTCAGAGGCAGTTTCCATCCACAGCCCCTGCCTTAGCTGTGAAAGCCTCAGGGTCAGGCTGAGCTCTGAAACCACATCTGCCGCACAGGAGGGGTCCCTCATCTGGATTCAGGGAGAACTGGTGTTCTTCAGCGTAACCCCACTCCCGGCGGAACCCACCCGCCACTCCCTCAGGGCTCCCAGGAGTATCCCACTCCAGATGCCAGCAGGAGCTTCTGAGGAATTAGCTAAGAAAGGGATCTGCCAGGAACTGGTTGTGTGACCTTGAGTGAGTCCCTTCCCCTCTCCCTGTCTGACCTCTGGCAGCCTCTCCCTCCCAGGGGCTGCAGGGAGTGCTCCCCTCACTGGCCAGCCAGGGGTGGGGTTCAAATGGAGGAAGCCAGGAGCAACCCTCACAGTCGGGGCTCCAGGCAGGAATCAGAAGGGAGCCCTCCCTCTCCCCGCCAGCCTCATCTCTTCTTTCCCTCTTAGAATTACGGGCTGGCAAAGCCGGGGAAGCTATCAGGCATCATCCAGACCAGCGGTGTTCAAGCTTCTTTTATGTACATGGCCTCCCTCCTAGTGAAATCTCACAGAAATATCAGATTGGGGGAGGGGGGTGGGGTGGGGAATGGGCAGGGATGAACTACGGTGTGGAACATTTATGATAAAGACAGCTCTGGGCCAAACACAGTGGTTCACACCTGTAATCCCAGCATTTTGGAAGCTGAGGCAGGAGGATTGCTTGAGGCCAGCCTGGGCAACACAGTGGGACTGCGTCTCTACAAAAAATTTAAAAAATTAGCTGGGTGTGGTGGTGTGTGCCTGTAATTCTAGTCTCTCCGGAGGCTGAGTTGGGAGGATCACTTGAACCTGGGAGGTCAAGGTTGCAGTGAACTGTGGTCATGCCACTGCACTTCCAGCCTGGGAGTCGGAGTGAGGACTTGTCTCAAAAAAAAAAAACAAAACAAAAAAAAAAACAGATAGTTCTGGCATCCTGGTTGAGGAAACTCCTCCGGCATGGAAGACCCTCCAGCCAGCTGAGTCAGCTAGACAAGACAGACAGCACTGCTCTCCTTCGCGGAGTTCTCTTCTCCAGAATCAACTCCCATCGCTGCCTTTCGAGGGCAGGAGGGCTGGGATTCTAAAGTTTCATCAACAACCTCCTCACCCCCAACGTACCTGATGCATCTTACAAACGCAGTCCTATCTGTGCTAGTGAAGGAGGCAGCCCCCTTCACTATCCCGTCTCTTCCACCTCTGTGCATGAGAACACATAGGCAGGAAGTATCTGATCCTCGCAGCTCAGATAAGAGAGAAAAAGGAGGGGCAGGAACAGGAAAGGAACTGAGCAGAGAAGACCCAGAAAGGGAAAGGGGAGAGGGGAGAGGTGGTTCCTGAGGCTGACTTGGCAAATCCCCAGGCCTGTGGGATTTCCTGGGACCCTCAGGGTTTTGAAAAGGCAGAGGAGGGGCAGGAACAGCCAGGGACCATGGAAACTGGTGTCCGGCCGGGTGGAAATGGGGAGAAACTCCTGCGCGAGTGTCACCAGAGCAGTATGAGCGAGGGCTCAGTCCCAGAAGGCAGCCCGGCGTCCTGCCTGGAGGGGGCGGGCAGCAGGGCTGGCCAGGGTGAAGCAACCTGTACCGAGCGGCTGCAAAGGCCGCGTCTCCCCAGCACGGAGCACATCACTGACGTCAACGCGGCGAGGCCGCGGCCAGCATTAATTAGGTGCAGATGCACGGGGGCGGGCAGGCCTGGGCCAGAAGCCGCTCCCGGAGGCCCGGGTCCGGGTACTTCGCGCCGCCTCCCAGCCCGGAGCTCCTCCAGCCGCGGGCAGGAGGAGGCCGAGCCGCCGCCGGCCTCCCCGCGGCGCCACAGCGCGCCCTAGTGGCCGTCGCCGGGAAAGCGCTGTCAGAAGAATCGCAGGCTCGCGGTCCCGGAGCCCCGCAGTCCTCATCTTCAATCCGCCCTAAAGCTCATTGACCTCACATTAGAATCACCTGGGGGTTCTAAAAAATCCCGACGCCGGCCTGGCGCGGTGGCTCACGCCTGTAATCCCAGCACTTTGGGAGGCCGAGGTGGGTGGATCACCTGAGGTCAGGAGTTCGAGACCAGCCTTACCAACACGGAGAAACCCATCTCTACTAAAAACAAGAAGTTAGCTGGCTTGGTGGTGCATGCTTGTAATCCCAGCTACTCGGGAGGCTGAGGCAGGAGAATCTCTTGAACTCAGGAGTCAGGGGTTGCAGTGAGCTGAGATGGCACCATTGCACTCCAACCTGGACAACAAGAGCAAAACTCTGTCTCAAAAATTAAAAAAAAAGTACTGCTCTAAACACCAGTTGTGCAGGCCTTACACAATCAGGCTGTGCTGACTGCTAGCAAGACCACTTCCTATCCCCCTCGCCCCAAATCCCTGGATCAGAGAGCTGGATAGAATGTCCCAGATTATCTGATTCAATTATTTTGCAGGACAGATGGGGGAAACTGAGGCCAAGAGAAGGCAATGAATTTGTCCAAGGTCCCGAAGTTCTAGGGTGGCCTGTCGTCCTGGCTACCTCAACACTCATATGCTCATAAACAACCCCCTTCTTCCCCAGGAGGTAGCACTGTGCGTTCTGTTCTTGATCCACCCATCAGGCAGCAAGCACTCCAGGGGGCCTGAGGAGGCCCGGGCTTCATCCTGGCTGCTTGGGAGGGCACTGAAGCAGTGAGCAGGGACACAGGACATCTGCAGCAGAGAGATTGTTAGGTTTGAAAGCTAGGTGTCAGTCATTGAGCCTCCATGATAAGAATCATATAATCATGATTGATCATTCATGAGTATATGAATGTTTATTCATGTGTCTTGTTCATGATTATTCTGAATTCTCAGGGAAAAGAGACAGGTCAGAGGCCTATCTTGGGGTCACCAGAAGCAAATCTGTACACATGAAGCATTCTGTCTTAACAGTGGGCTGGATGGCCACCACGAGCCACAGCTTATGGTGGGTTTCTGTCTCTTCGTCCTGTTATTTGGTTGGAGTGGAATGGCCTATGAAGTTGGGCATGCGTATGTGGCGCCCAAGCTGTGCTGCCCTCGTGGATAAGTTAAATGAGCCAATGGGAAGCGCTTTCTATGGCCATTGTGTTCAGTACCTTTGTGCATTGCTATAGCGAAATGCCTGGGGCTGGTGTAATCCCAGTACTTTGGGAGGCCGAGGCGGGTGGGTCACGAGGTCAAGAGATCGAGACCATCCTGGTCAACATGGTGAAACCCCGTCTCTACTAAAAATACAAAAAATTAGCTGGGCATGGTGGCGCGTGCCTGTAATCCCAGCTACTCAGGAGGCTGAGGCAGGAGAATTGCCTGAACCCAGGAGGCGGAGGTTGCGGTGAGCCGAGAACGCACCATTGCACTCCAGCCTGGGTAAGAAGAGTGAAACTCCGTCTCAAAAAATAAAAATAAAAATAAAAATAAAAATAAAAATAAAAAAATAAAATAAAAAAGAAAAAGGGTCTAATTGGCTCACAATTCTGCAGACTGTTCAAGAAGCAGGGCGCCAGCATCTGGTTCTGGTAAGAACCTTGGGAAGCCTCCACCCATGGTGAAGGGTGAAAGGCAAAAGGGGAGGAGCAGGCACATCGCACGGCAAGAGTAGGAGCAAGGCGTTGGGGGAGGTCCCAGACTCTTCTAAACAGCCGGATCTCACATGAACTAACTGAGCAGGAACTCACTTACCACCAAGGGGCAAGGACTCACTTATCACCAGTGGACTATTAACCATTCCTGAGGGGCCTGCCCCCATGATCCATTCACCTCCTACCAGGCCCCACCCCCAACATTGGGAATCACCTTTCAACATGATCATTGAAGGGGACAAATATCCAAACCATATTATTCCACCCTGAGGCCCCAGTATCATGTCTTTCTCCCATTTGAAAACATAATCATGCATTTGCCATAGTCCCCCTAAGTCTTAACTTGTTCCAGAATTAATTCAGAAGTCCAAGTCTCATCTGAGTCTTAAGGCATGCTCCTGCTACCTATATGCCTGTAAAATCAAAACAAGTTATTTACTTCCAAGATACAATGGTGGTACAGGCATTGGGTAGACATTCCCATTCTAAAGGGGAGAAAATGGCCCAAAGGAAGGGGCTACAGGACCCATGCAAGTCTGAAACCCAGTGGGGCAGTCATTAAACCTTAAAGCTCCAAAATGATCCTTGACCCTGTGTCCTGCATCCTGGATGCACTGGTTCAAGGGATGGGCTCCCAAGGCCTTGAGCAGCACTGCCCCTGTGGGTTTTCTGGATGTAGCCCGTATGGCTGCTCTCATGGGTTGGAGTTGAGTGCCTGTGGCTATTCTATGCTCAGTATGCAAGCTTTCAGTGGCTCTATCATTCTGGGGTCTGGAGGATATCAGCCACCTTCCCATAGCTCCACAAGGCAATGCCCTGGTCGGGGTTCCAACCCTAATTTCCCCTCCACACTGCCCTAGTAGAGCTTCTCTGGTGGGGGCTCCACCCCTGCTGCAGACTTCTGCCTGGGCAGCCCCCTTAGGCTTGCTGATACATCCTCTGAAATCTAGGTGGAAGTTGCCAAGCCTCCTTGACATTTTGCCATGAAGAAATGCCTGGGTGCCTGCATTCTGTGTGCCCGCACACTTAACACCAAGTGGAAACTGCCAGGGCTATGGCAGCTTGCTTTCTCCAAAGCAGCAGCTGGAGCTGTACCTGGGCCTGGGGTCCTTTGAGCCAGTAGGGATGTGGGAAGCAGTGTCCTGAGGCTGAACAGGACAACAGTGCCCCAGATCTGGCCCTTGAACCCATTCTTCCCTCCTAGGCCTCCGAGCGTGAGACGGGAAAAGCTATCTCCAAGACCTCTGAAATGCCTTTGAGACCTTTTCCCCATTGTATTGGGTTTTGGCATTTGGCTCCCTTTTGATCATGCTAATCTCTCTAGAAAGTGGTGCTACACAAGCTGCTTGGATTCCTCTCCTGAAAATGCTTTTTCTTTTCCTACTGCATGGCTAGGCTATGAACTTTTATGCTCTGCTTCCTTTTGTGTGTAAGTTCCAACTTGAAGTCATTTCTTTGTGCCTGTGTCTGATCGTAGGCCGTTAGACGCAGCCATGTCACTTCTTGATACTTAGAAATCTCTTCTGCCAGCTGCCACAGAAGAAGTTCAACTTTCCACGAATCGCTAGGACACGAACACAATATATCCAGGCGCTTTGCTAGGGAGTAACACGGGCGATCTTTGCTTCAGTTCCCAGTAACTTTCTCATGAGATTTTGTCAGCCTGGACTTCCCTGTCCATGTCTCCATCGGCATTTTTGTCACAACCATTTAACCAGTCTCTAAGAAGTTCCAAATTTTCCCTCATCTTCCAGTCTTCTTCTGAGTCCTCCAAACTCTTCCAACCTCTGCCCGTTACTGAGTTCCACATCTTTAGGTATTTTTATGGCAACACCCTATTCACTATACCAATTTTCTGTGTTAGTCTGTTTGTGCATTGCTATGAAAAAACACCTTAGACTGGATAATTTATAAAGAAAAGACATTTAGTTGGCTTACAATTCTGCAGGCTGTAAAAGCAGCATGATACCAGCATGTGGTTCCGGTAAGGACCTCAGGAAGCTTCTACGGAAGATGAAAGGAACAAGTAGGTATATCACGCAGTGACGTGGGAGCAAGAGAGAGAGAAAGAGGAGGTCCAAGGGGCTTAAACAACCAGACCTCACATGAACTAACCGAGCAAGAACTCACCTATCACCAAGAGGATGGTGCCGACCTACTCATAAGGGATCTTCCCCATGACCCACTCACCTCCTAGCAGGCCCCACCTCCAACACTGGGAATTACATTACAGCACAAGACTTGGAGAGGACAAACTCCAGGCCGGATCAGTCATTATTCATGTGAGCAGTCTGGGACACACAGAGACCCGTAACAGACCTGTTGTCTTCAGCATTTAGAGTCCAGGTGGAGAAACTAGACAAACACATGAATACGGGACAGAGAAATAGAATCACAAGACTGACAAGGTTTAATGCCACAGAGGCAGAGAGATGACACTTGGAGCAGGCACACAATGGAGAAATTCATGGCCATGGGTCGGGAAAATCAGAGCAGGCTTCCTGGAGGTGGTGTGACTATCAGAGCCCGGATATGATGCAGCTTGAACACGAACTCTGGTCCTCCTGAATTTGGATCTCATACTTCTAACCGCCCCTTTACCCTATCCTCAAAGAGGGCAGGAGTGAGACCCACGTCGTGGCCTGTCTGGAATCTATAAACAGGATGTCTGGCTGGAAATGAGGGTCCCACTGAGACAGCCAAGGTTGAAAAGGGAGAAAAGGGCCAAGAGGGAGGGTCCTGAAGTTAAAGTTGATGAGCTCAGGCTTTACCCAGGATCCCACAGAAAGCCATCTGTGCTGTGATGCAGGAATCCGACACTGATGGAAGTTTCAGGAAGACTGAATCTTTCCAGAGGCCAGCACATGGCTGGTGTGCAAAATCTAGCCCTAGGGGCCCGTGATGAAAGGGTCACAGATGCTCTTTATATGATTCTATCATTTTGCAGGGCTGCATTTTAACATTCTGAATTCATTTCCATTCATTCCCAAAAAGCTCTGGGAAATGACTTTTAATTATTAAGTAAACGTGGGCCGGGTGTTTGTTTTCCTCTTGTGGGTCTTGCTCTTTTGCATTCTCTGCTACACCGCTCTGTTATCAACTTTACAGAAAACAAAGAAACTGGAATTAAACATTAACCAGGATCATTGAGAATGTCACTGAAATGCACAGTCCTGGGGTTAGGACAGGAGAGGCCCCTCATTCTCGGGTTGGTTGTTCAAACAGGAAAGGGTCCTGGGAGTAAGTCTCATCTCCAAGGGATTGGAGCGGGGCGAGGCAACTTCAAGGAGCACTTTCCATTCCAGTCAACATTTACTGAGTTCCTACGTGAGGGCTGCTGGCCCCGGTGCTAGGAATCTGGGTACTCGAGGGCTCAGACAGGGTCTCAGTCCTGGAGATATTCACATCACATGTGAGAAGGGACCTCACGGGGCAGGGACGAAGGGGCGAGGAAAGCAGAATGAGTAGTGAGGTGTCTCACCCTAGAGGAGGCAGCAATTGCGGTAGGTCCTAAAGAATCAATAGACTTTGACAAGTAACAAACAGAGGGCCAGCTGGGCACGGTGGCTCACGCCTGTAATCCCAGCACCCTGGGAGGCTGAGGCGGGTGGATCACTTGAGGTCAGGAGTTTGAAACCAGCCGAGTCAACATGGTGAAACCCCATCTTTACTAAAAATACAAACATTAGTTGAGTGCGGTGGTGGGCGCCTGTCATCACAGTGATTCAGAAGGCTGAGGCCAGGGAATTGCTTGAACTTGGGGTGCGGAGGTTGCAGTGAGACAAGATCGAGCCACTGCACTCCAGCCTGGGCAACAGAGTGAGACTCCATCTCAAAAAGGAACGAACGAATGAAAGAAAGAGAAAGAAGAGAGAGAGAAAGAAAGAGAGCAAAAGACAGAAAGAAAAAAAGGGCAATCCAGGCAGAAAGACCAGCATGACTGAGATGGCAGAGGACCTGGGGCCATCCTCCTAGAAGGAAGTATATCACCAGAAGTCCAGCCCAACAGGAGCCCTGCTAGTATTTCAGAGGGAGTTTAATCCTGGGGACTGGCTCCATAGGTGGTATAAAAACGGAGAAGGCAAATCGGACGGTGACAGACCAGAGCACAGGCTGTGTCTGGGAAATGACCAGCAGTCTGGTGACGGGGTGTGGGGCGTACAGTGGGAGGAGGTGTGTAGAGGATGGCGCGGGGCTGGAAGGCAGCTTGGAAGCAGCGTGGAGAGGCTGGCCCTACAGTGCACGCTTGATTTGGAAAGTCACAGAGCCTCGTCTAAAGCATGTCCTGGTGGGCCTGGGCAGCCGTGGGACGGTGGGCTGCTGGGCTGGCCCTGACGGGAGGCTGCTGGGGCTGACCAGGGCAGAGACGACCGATCAGGACTTCCCCAAGGCTGCTGCCATGGGGAGGAGAGGTGGGCTGGGCTCAGAGACATTCTTGAGGCTGTCTTCTGACACGGTGACTAATTGGGTGTGGGGAAGGACGTCAGCAACTCTGAACACTCTGACCCGGTGCCATCCTCCTAGAAGGAAGTGTATCAGCCAAGGGCCCCGCCCGCAGGAACCATGCTAGTATTTCACACCGTGGGAGTTTCATCCAGGGCACTGGCTGCACAGGTGGTGTAAAAACTGAGCAGGCAAACGAGATGGTGAGCAGCCCGGAGGTGAGCAGTGGAGGAAGCCGCCACACCATCTGGCGCGGGAGGGACAGAAAAGAGAAGCAGGACGATCCCGGAGGCCGGGAGCCGCTGACCCAGCAAAGCCAGAGCAGGCCTGCAGTGGGAACGGGCACCAGGGAGATATAAGCCCTGCTAGAGATGCTTCCTAGAGCAGAGCCGGGAGAAGACAAGCCCCGGCTTCTCCCCTCCGCCCACCCTCTCATCACCTGCTATTGGCCGAACCTACTTGGAAGCCCAGAGAGCAGGGGACCTGGGGAATGTAACCCTGAGACAGAAACCAGCCCAAGAAGACCGGGTGTGGGTGTGGGAGCAGCGGCCGACGTGAGCACAGGAACACCAGAGGCAGCAGCTGAGGAGAGGAGCCTGTGAGCCCTGATTTGAAGAGGGAGGTCCCTCCAGGAAGGAGTGTCTAGTTTGCAGTGGAACACAGACCGGGAAGGCTGGAAAGGTCGCTGTGGGAGGCATGATCGTAGCTCTCTGTCTCAGGTTTTCTCAGCCCAGACGCGACCTGATTGATGGCTGAGTCACCCCGTCCCGGAGCGGAACCTCTTGGGTAGAGCAGGGCAAGGTGGTAGCAGGTGGCTTGGTGATGTCCCAGGTCTCAGGTAGCGGGGAGAGGATAGTGTGGGGGAGACAGAGCTGGCCTGGAGAGGCTGTCACACCCACCGCTTCATCCCAGTTCTGACAGCAAAGCTGTGTGACTTTGAGGAAGTGAATGATGCTCTCTGGGCTTCGATTTCCCCATCGTCACCTCCCCCTGCCTCCAGCACAAGCTGCTCCACCCAGGGAACCTCTTGTAGCTGCCCAAACTCTGTGCTTTCTCAACACCCAGGCCTGCCGTAGACGCCGCCCCTCCACCTGGAATCTCCTTCCCCCATTCCCACACATCATACGCTCTCCAGTCTTTAAGATTCAGTCCTAGCATCACCTCCTCCAGAAAGCCTTCCCTGACTGCCTCACCTGCTCTCCTAGATGGGCACAGTGGGTGGTATTTTTTCAAGGTGGCCCCTCGGGTATGCTCCCATATCCCACCCACACAGTGCAACACTCCTCCCACAGAGAGGCGGGGTCTGCCTTCCCCTGACCCTAGGCCATGAAAAGGAGAGTGCGTCCCTCTCCTTCCTTCCCTGCCTGGAACCCAGCCTCCACGCTACGAGGAAGCTCAGGCCACTGAAAGAGGCCACGTGGCGGACTCCAGCATCAACCAGGTGTGAGAGTGGGCAGGCACCCTTCAAGTCATTCCAGCGGCCAGCCTCGAGTCTCGTAGATGTGGCCACGTGTGATAGCGCAGAGACACCCTGTCCCCACGGTGTCCTCTGCATCCAGACCCACAGAAACCTGAGCAAATAAACGATCTCCGTTGTGATAAGCCTCTTTGGTTTAGGGCCATTTTGTATGCAGCAGGCGACAGAAATCCCCCTGCGGAGTCCAGGACTCCGTGCTTCTCTCTGTCAGAGCGTTTTCTCCCGGGCTGTTCCTGCTGCTAACTCTGCCTCTCCCGCGGGACTGTGAGAACGCGGGGCAGCAGCCATCGTGCTGTCTCCACATCCCTAGAACAGGCACGCTCGTCCTCAAGGAGAACTTCACAAAGGTTTATCCCATGAAACCCAGAAAGTAAGAGGGAAACTCTCAGGTGATAGAAATATTTGAGCCACAGCAAGAAACATGCATTTAAAAAACAGGATATGTGTTTTTTAAATGCATGACATATTGGTGAGAATGTGTTCATCTAATCCTTTGAAGTTTGTGAACGGGTCGCAGGAGACTGGGGTCCCTCAGGGGGCTTGCAGAGGCTTGTCTGTGGAGTGATGCCCTTCAGCCTAGATGACCTCACAAAACCACCAAGTCACACTCATTTCTGCCCCTGAAACTGACTCCAGAGCTTCCTCAAACAGCAGGCAGCCGTCACCCCGTGGGGCACCACTTCCTCCACCTTCCACTTCTGCCCTCCTGGGATTCTGCAGGGACCCCCAGATCTACCCTGCAGGGAGGTGCCTGCCCAAAGGCCCCAGACCCGAATCTGCTCTGCTGCTCCCCATCCTGGGCCTGCATTGCGTCCGGGAGGGCCCTCCAGGCAATGGCAGCCAGTCCATAGCCTGGACTTCCGGCCCCATCCTGCGGACCCCTGGCCGCTGACAGCAGAGCTGCTACAAACCCCGGGGGTGGATCCCACGGCGTGTTCAGTCCACGTGGGTGGACTGAAGCATCTGCAGACATTCGACCAGCTCGGCTAAGCCCAGGGCACCCAGGACGTGCCTGGGCCCCCGGACCGACAGGGTGAGGTAAACACAGCAAAGGAACACTCAGGTAAATGAAAAGCGTGAGACTGGTGCTTCTGTTACCTAAAAAACCACACACACAGCAAAACACACCACAAAGACAAAAACAAAATCCCTTGAACAGCCATTTCCTGAGCCAATTACATCCCCCGACAACTGTTTTGGGATTACTTATGATTTGTGCTCGTTTTCCCCGTACCAAAAGTAAGAATCCAGTTAGCTGCGCTGTGTCTCCCTCACAAAGGTCTGCTTACATAAACGGGAGAGGATACAAGCATGTGTCCCCACACGCACACACGCCTCTCTCCGGATAAAGAGGTCTCGAGGTGAGGATTCTGGAGCCTGTCCTTCCACACCTACTGCGTCTGCTCTGTCTCTGAGGCTGACATTCCTCATGCTGAGGGATGGGCAGGCAGAAGGCTGCCGGCAGTGCGCCAGCCAGGTCAGCTTACAGCGAGCTGTCAACCCAGTCACCGACGCCTTGGCGAGGCCATAAATAATAGCGGTGAAGCTGCAGCAGACCACCCGGGCCTCCCCCAAAGCACTGTCCTGCCATCACTCTCTCCTGATGACTGTTAGGCATTCAGGCTTCTGCCGTGACCCGACCTCAGCCCCAAGCGTTATTTGGGGCACAGAGTCCCTTCCCCAGGAAGGAAGGGGTCAGCCAGGAGCACACCGCCTTGCAAGGTCCCCGTGTCCTGCCAATATACTTTATGGATGCTGGAAACAGGCGGAAAACACTCCCATCACTCAAAACCCCACCCCTTTCAAGACGGGCTCCAGAAAACAGAGCTCCATCCCGGTTGCTGATCTGGTCACAGTGGATTCTATACCGGAAGCGACACCGCACAGCCACCGCAGCCTCCGCCATACAGCAGCGACTCACCCGGTGCCCAGGCTGGGCTTGTGTTCTTTGCAACGTGAGTGGGCAAAGCCGACATATAAGGAAGCTCTGCTGCCTAGACTCCTCTTGTCCTGCCCTCAGCGCAGGGACCTTTTGTCCACACCCTTTGTTCTGAGGTTTGATCGGCCTCAACTCTCACCACCCTAAAACATCCACCTAAAGTGAATCAACTTAGCTGTGCCACATACACATGCCACACACACACATGCACCACATACGCCACACACACACCACACATACCACACACAAACACCACAGCCACCACACACACATACATACACCACATACCACACACACACACCACAAACACCCACACAACACACACACACCACATACCATACACACATACACACACAACACCACATACCATGCACACAACACACAACACACACAGCCCACATACCATACACACACATACACACACACAACACCACATACCATGCACACACCACAAACACACCATACAACACACATATAAAACACACACTACACTATACACACATACACACACCACGCACCACACATGCATCACACACACCACACACATTACACACACCATAGACATACACACCACACACACCACAGACATACACACCACACACATCGCACACATGCCACACACATGCATACTCATACACTACACATACACCACACGTACCACATGCAGTACACACATATACACACCACAGACACACCACACCACCCATACACACATACACCACACACATACACACACACAACTGCTGAAGCTAGCAGACATGAAAAGTCCTCCAGAGTCTCCCTTCAAACAGCTCACATGCGGGTCACGGTGGCATGGTGCCCTCAGATGCATGTCCAGAGAGCACATGGGCTGTCCCAGCGTGGTCAAGACTGCCTCGTTCACCCGGTACCGTCTGTGTGCATTAGTCTGGACTGAGTCACCCTTGCATAACTGAGGACTTGCCTGTCAAGGGATAAAACATTTAGCACTTACACTCCTTTGAGTGGAATTAAAGCATAAGAGTGCACAGTGCAGAGTGTAGAGTGCAGAACGTAAGAGTGTAGAGTGCAGAGTGTAGAGTGTAAGAGTGTAGAGTGCAGACTGTAGAGTGTAGAATGCAGAGTGTAGAATGCAGAGTGTAGAATGCAGAGTGTAGAGTGCAGACTGTAGAGTGCAGAGTGTAGAGTGTAAGAGTGTAGAGTGCAGAGTGTAGAGTGCAGACTGTAGAGTGCAGAGTGTAGAGTGCAGAGGGCAGAGTGTAAGAGTGTAAAGTGCAGAATGTAACAGTGTAGAGTGCAGAGTGTAGAGTGCAGAGGGTAGAGTGTAAGAGTGTAAAGTGCAGAGTGTAAGAGTGTAGAGTGCAGACTGTAGAGTGCAGAGTGTAGAGTGCAGTGTAGAGTGCAAAGTGTAAGAGTGTTAAGAGTGCAGAGTGTAGTGTAGAGTACAGAGAGCAGAGTGTAGAGTGCAGAGTGTAGAGTGCAGAGGGCAGAGTGTAAGAGTGTAAAGTGCAGAGTGTAAGAGTGTAGAGTGCAGACTGTAGAGTGCAGAGTGTAGAGTGCAGAGGGCAGAGTGTAAGAGTGTAAAGTGCAGAGTGTAAGAGTGTAGAGTGCAGACTGTAGAGTGCAGTGTAGAGTGCAGAGTGTAAAGTGCAGAGTGTAAGAGTGTAGAGTGCAGACTGTAGAGTGCAGTGTAGAGTGCAGAGGGCACAGTGTAAGAGTGTAAAGTGCAGAGTGTAAGACTGTAGAGTGCAGACTGTAGAGTGCAGTGTAGAGTGCAAAGTGTAAGAGTGTTAAGAGTGCAGAGTGTAGTGTAGAGTACAGAGAGCAGAGTGTAGAGTGCAGAGCGTAGAGTGCAGAGGGCAGAGTGTAAGAGTGTAAAGTGCAGAGTGTAAGAGTGTAGAGTGCAGACTGTAGAGTGAAGAGTGTAGAGTGCAGAGGGCAGAGTGTAAGAGTGTAAAGTGCAGAATGTAAGAGTGTAGAGTGCAGACTGTAGAGTGCAGTGTAGAGTGCAGAGTGTAAAGTGCAGAGTGTAAGAGTGTAGAGTGCAGACTGTAGAGTGCAGAGTGTAGAGTGCAGAGGGCAGAGTGTAAGAGTGTAAAGTGCAGAGTGTAAGAGTGTAGAGTGCAGACTGTAGAGTGCAGTGTAGAGTGCAGAGTGTAAAGTGCAGAGTGTAAGAGTGTAGAGTGCAGACTGTAGAGTGCAGAGTGTAGAGTGCAGAGGGCAGAGTGTAAGAGTGTAAAGTGCAGAGTGTAAGAGTGTAGAGTGCAGACTGTAGAGTGCAGTGTAGAGTGCAGAGTGTAAAGTGCAGAGTGTAAGAGTGTAGAGTGCAGACTGTAGAGTGCAGTGTAGAGTGCAGAGGGCAGAGTGTAAGAGTGTAAAGTGCAGAGTGTAAGACTGTAGAGTGCAGACTGTAGAGTGCAGTGTAGAGTGCAAAGTGTAAGAGTGTTAAGAGTGCAGAGTGTAGTGTAGAGTACAGAGAGCAGAGTGTAGAGTGCAGAGCGTAGAGTGCAGAGGGCAGAGTGTAAGAGTGTAAAGTGCAGAGTGTAAGAGTGTAGAGTGCAGACTGTAGAGTGAAGAGTGTAGAGTGCAGAGGGCAGAGTGTAAGAGTGTAAAGTGCAGAATGTAAGAGTGTAGAGTCAGACTGTAGAGTGCAGTGTAGAGTGCAGTGTAGAGTGTAGACTGTAGAGTGCAGAGTGTAGAGTGTAGACTGTAGAGTGTAGAGTGCAGAGTGTAAAGTGCAGAGTGTAAGAGTGTAGAGTGCAGACTGTAGAGTGCAGACTGTAGAGTGCAGAGTGTAGAGTGCAGTGTAGAGTGTAGACTGTAGAGTGCAGAGTGTAGAGTGTAGACTGTAGAGTGTAGAGTGCAGAGTGTAAAGTGCAGAGTGTAAGAGTGTAGAGTGCAGACTGTAGAGTGCAGACTGTAGAGTGCAGAGTGTAGAGTGCAGAGTGTAGAGTGCAGAGTGTACAGTGCAGAGTGTAAGAGTGTAGAGTGCAGACTGTAGAGTGCAGAGTGTAGAGTGCAGAGGGCAGAGTGTAAGAGTGTAAAGTGCAGAGTGTAAGAGTGTAGAGTGCAGACTGTAGAGTGCAGTGTAGAGTGCAAAGTGTAAGAGTGTTAAGAGTGCAGAGTGTAGTGTAGAGTACAGAGAGCAGAGTGTAGAGTGCAGAGCGTAGAGTGCAGAGGGCAGAGTGTAAGAGTGTAAAGTGCAGAGTGTAAGAGTGTAGAGTGCAGACTGTAGAGTGCAGTGTAGAGTGCAGAGGGCAGAATGTAAGAGTGTAAAGTGCAGAGTGTAAGAGTGTAGAGTGCAGACTGTAGAGTGCAGTGTAGAGTGCAGAGGGCAGAGTGTAAGAGTGTAAAGTGCAGAGTGTAAGAGTGTAAAGTGCAGAGTGCAGAGTGCAAAGTGTAGAGTGCAGAGTGCAAAGTGCAGAGTGTAAGAGTACAGAATGCAGACTGTAGAGTGCAGAGTGTGGAGTGCGGAGTGCAGAGCACAGAGTGTAGAGTGAGGAGTGCGGAGTGCGGAGTACAGAGTGTGGAGTGCGGAGTACAGAGTGCAGAGTGCAGAGTATAGAGCACGGAGTGTAGAGTGCGGAGTGTAAAGTACAGAGTGTAAGAGTACAGAATGCGGAGTGTATAGTGCACAGTGCAGAATGTAGAGTACAGAGTGTAAAGTGCAGAGTGTAAGAGTACAGAATGCAGACTGAAGAGTGCAGAGTGCGGAGTGCAGAGTGTAGAGTGCAGAGTGTAAGAGTGCAGAATGCAGAGTGTAGAGTGCACAGTGCAGAGTGTAAAGTGAAAAGTGTAAGAGTACAGAATGCAGACTGTAGAGTGTAGAGTGCGGAGTGCGGAGTACAGAGTGTAGAGTGCGGAGTGCGGAGTACAGAGTGTAGAGTGCGGAGTGCAGAGTATAGAGCACGGAGTGTAGAGTGCGGAGTGTCAAGTGTAGAGTGCAGAGTGTAAGAGTGCAGAATGCAGAGTGTAGAGTGCACAGTGCAGAATGTAGAGTGCAGAGTGTAAAGTGCAGAGTGTAAGAGTACAGAGAGCAGAGTGCAGAGTGGAGTGTGGAGTGCGGAGTGCAGAGTACAGAGTGTAGAGTGTAGAGTGCAGAGTGGAGTGTAGAGTGCGGAGTGCAGAGTGCGGAGTGCAGAGTGTAGAGTGCAGAGTGTAAGAGTGTAGAATGCAGAGTGTAGAGTGCATAGTGCAGAATGTAGAGTGCAGAGTGTAAGAGTACAGAGTGCAGAGTGCAGACTGTAGAGTGCAGAGTGTGGAGTGCGGAGTGCAGAGTACAGAGTGTAGAGTGCGGAGTGCTGAGTGCAGAGTGCAGTGTGGAGTGCAGAGTGCAGAGTGTGAGTGCAGAGTGCAGAGTGTAAGAGTGCAGTGTAGAGTGCAGTGTAGAGTGTAAGAGTGTACAGTGTAGAGTGCAGTGTAGAGTGTAAGAGTGCAGAGTGTAGAGTGCAATGTAAGAGTGCAGAGTGCAGAGTGTAAGAGTGCAGTGTAGAGTGCAGTGTAGAGTGTAAGAGTGTACAGTGTAGAGTGCAGTGTAGAGTGTAAGAGTGCAGAGTGTCGAGTGCAGTGTAAGAGTGCAGAGTACAGTGTAGAGTGCACAGTGCAGAGTGCAGAGAGCCGAGTGCCGAGTGTCGAGCATCGAGTATAGAGTGCCGACGTCGAGTGTAAAGTGCAGAGTGCAGAGTGTCGAGTGTAGAGTGCAGAGTGCAGTGTCGAGTGCCGAGTCCCGAGTGTCGAGTGTCAAGTGCCGAGTGCCGAGTGTAGAGTGCAGAGTGCAGAATGTAGAGTGTAAATGTAGCATGTACAGTGTAGAGTGTAAGAGTGCAGAGTGTAGCGTATACAATGTAGAGTGTAGTGTGTAGCGTGTAGAGTGTAGTGTAGAGCATAGAGTATAGAGAGTAGAGTTTAGCGTGTACAGTGTATAGAGTGTAGTGTGTAGTGCACAGCGTACAGTGTAGAGCACAGAGTATAGAGAGCAGAGTTTAGCGTGTACAGTGTAGAGTATAGAGAGTAGGGTTTAGCGTGTACAGTGTAGAGTATAGAGAGTAGGGTTTAGCGTGTACAGTGTAGAGCGTAGGATGCCTGCTGCTTTCAACCGAGGGCACTTGCAGGAATGCCTTCCGCCCCCGCTCTTTTCAGCAGCCTGTGTGCGCGCGGCCCCACCCCAGTCTCCCACCTCGAGGCTCACTCCGAGCTCTCTCTGTCCTGGGGCGTTCCCCGATGCCCCTTTGAGCGCCGACACGTGGGGAGTGGAAGTGGCAGTGGGAGCCGGTGGAGGCACGTGCGTCTCCTGTGCTCCAGAAAGGCCGCCCTGGAGACCTTCTGGCCACTTCCCAGGACAAGCCCACAGCAGCCCCCACAGCCTGCATGTTTCTCTGCTGGTTCTCCCCCTTCCCCACCTCAAAGTCCTGCTTCCTGGGGTCATCGCCCAATTAAACTACATCCCAGTCCTTGCACCAGGCTCTGCTTCAGGTCAACGCAAACTGAGACAGTGTTATTATATCCAATGTTGCCTTTTCCAAGGTAGCTGGTGTTACGCTGGTTGCGTCGCCGGGAGCTCGTGCACACCCCCCACCTCGCGCACACCCCCCACCTCGCCGGGAGCTCGGATGCTCCCCCCTCCCTCACGGAGAGCTGGGACACACCCTCCTTCCTCTCGGGGAGCTCAGACGCTCCCCGCTCCCTCGTGGAGAGCTCGGACACACTCCCCTCCCTTGCGGGGAGCTCAGACACACCCCCTTCCCTCTCCAGGAGCTCAAACGCTCCCCCCTCCCTCACGGAGAGCTCAGACACTCCCCCCTCCCTCGTGGAGAGCTCGGACACACCCCCCTCCCTCGCGGGGAGCTCGGACACACCCCCTTCCCTCTCTGGGAGCTCAAACGCTCCCCCCTCCCTCACGGAGAGCTCAGACACTCCCCCCTCCCTCGTGGAGAGCTCGGACACACCCCCTTCCCTCGTGGGGAGCTTGGACACACCCCCCTCCCTCGAGGGGAGCTCGGACACACCCCCTTCCCTCGTGGGGAGCTTGGACACACCCCCCTCCCTCGCGGGGAGCTCGGACACACCCCCTTCCCTCTCCGGGAGCTCAAACGCTCCCCCCTCCCTCACGGAGAGCTCAGACGCTCCCTCCTCCCTCGTGGAGAGCTCGGACACACCCCCTTCCCTCGTGGGGAGCTTGGACACACCCCCCTCCCTCGCGGGGAGCTCGGACACACTCCCTTCCCTCTCCGGGAGCTCAAACGCTTCCCCCCTCCCTCACAGAGAGCTCAGACGCTCCCGCCTCCCTCGCAGAGAGCTCGGACACACCTCCTTCCCTTGCCGGGAGCTCGGACGCACACACACATCCCCCCGCCCCGCCGAGGGAGCCCGGGAAAAAAGCCCCGCCAGGACCTACCTAATAGCATTTTGTCCCATCCAGGCCCCACTCCCCACCATTTTGTCCTATCTGGGCCCCACTCCCTGCCTACCATTTTGTCCTATCTGGGCCCCACTCCCCGCCATTTTATTCCATCCAGGCCCCACTCCCCGCCATTTTGCCCCACTCACCTTGGGCACAGCCAATCAAACACCTCCACTCCCTAAAAACCTCACGTCTGAGAGGGGTCCACGCGATTTCTCCGGCCCCTCCTGTCGGGCCACAGAACCTCGTCCGGGAGCCTGAATAAATTCCTTCGCATCAGATCTTCTTGTGCTGGCCTCAGTTTCTTCTCTTTAAACTCAGCGAGAACAGACCTTACAGCTGGGGTCATCATTATTTCCCTCGCTCTCACCTGTGCAGGAATAGCATGCTGCCCTCTGAAACTACAAGGTACCCTCTATGAAATGGCCCAGCTGTTCTTTGGGAGTTCGTGTCCGATTTTGCCGTTTTTCTATCACTTTCTTTGTTGTTAGCAAGTCTTCTTCCAGCAGGGCGGCTACCTTCCTCCCAGTTGATCACGTTTGTCTTCCACCTGCTATAGCCTGGAAATCTCAGTGCCAGACTTGACGGCCGGTGTCTATCGTGAAGGTGAACAGATCCTGAAAGAAGGAACGTTCTTTGAAACAAATATATGAGATTTCATTTCAGGCGCTGGAAATTCCTTTTGGCTGCTTCAAAGTCATTTTTATTTCCCTGGTTTAGGGAGCTATTTTGGAGAGGGTAGAGGTTGGATAGTGAAATGTATTGAGTTCATTCTTATATTTTAGTTTAGATGTGGGAGGTGCTAGTGGGTGAATGCAGTGGGTCTAATAATACCACAAAAGCCCGAGGGCTGTGACTTCCCATTTATTAGCATATGCCGATTTCCAACTTTTAGATCCAGTTTTAAAGACTCCAGGAGACTTCACAAGTGTGCCAGCTGCACAGATGTGAAAACAATATCACACACCAAAAAATGGCAGCTTACATATCTCAGAGCAAAAATAAAATGAGTCCAAGGATTGAATACAAATCCTCCCCCACTCAGTCCCCAGGTCTCACCCAGATGTCCCCTCTCCTCTCTGGAGAAGTTATATGTCCCCTCCTGTGGGCAGGAGGAGGTACATGTCCGTTTCGTCTTCGGGAAGACTCCATGGGATTACCTGTGTAGGAAGAACTCTGTTCTGGGGCTGCCCTTCCCCTGCCACTTCCTCGATCCAGCCTCTGGTGCCTGGCTGATGGGCACAGCTAGCGAAGACCACAGAGCAGCTGAGTGTGGGAGCAGGTGCAAGAGCAAATCCAGCAGGTGTGTTGACCGTAATGAGGATTAGTGACGCTGTCTCCCAGGTGTTTTCTGGCTGCCGATAACTGGGGCAGGTGAAAGCACGTGCGAATGTGTTGTTGGAAAGGTTACATGGGAAGGAGGGAGGGAGGCTGTGGCTGTGGGCACCTCCCCAGGACATGCAGTGAATGGGCGTTTCTTTCTTGGGTGGGCTCAGTGTGCCCAGTGGCTGTGGGCTGCCTGTTGGAGAGGAACTCGAACAGGCTCTCCTCAACCTATGATGGGGTTACATCCTGAACAACTCATTGTTAGTCCAAAATACAAGTCAAAAATGCATTTAATACCCCAATAAATCTATCATAAAGTCTGAAAATCGTAAGTTGAACCCTCAAGCGGATGGCCGTCTGTATTTCACTGGAACTGGGGCAAGAAGACCCCACAGACTGGCATTCTGGACATGGCTGCAGGTGAGAGGAGGGCTGCAGCTTGAGGGTCATGGTGGCCTGAAAGGACCTGGGATGTGAAACGCTGTCATCAAGGGCTGGAGCGCATACAGGAGGTTGATGAGGTGTGGCTGCAGGCTGAGTGCTGTTGGCTGCAGAGAGGTGGGGGTTGAGAGCGTGGTCACAGGGCTCAGTGGTTACAAGGACACTTGATGCTACTGAGGGTGGTGAAGCCTCAGCAGGGCTGGCTCTAAGCAAAGCAGGGCCGTTCAGTCACTTTCAGCTGTTGCACGGAGTGGCAGTGAGATGGTGACAACTTCACCCACGTGGGAATCCTCTGAGGCCACCTGAGAGAGAATCACATGGATAAGAATGTGGATGGGGATGCAGAAGGCCCGGGAAAAGCTTACCACCTCAGTGGCTCCAGGGAGAGAATCCAAAAAGTTTGCAAAAGAAGAAACTTCATCTCCTTTAAAGAGGCGATGTAATTGACCTCTGCACTGAAATATGTGTTTCCCAAATCCGTGATTCTCTGAGGAAGAACTGAAATCCGGGTATGAAAACTACTCAGCTTCTTGGTTGAGGGGTGTCTGGCAGAAGGTTGGAGCTCTTCCAGCCAGGCCCTGCTCCGGGAAGAGGAGCCTTGCAGAACTGGCCTCAGCATGGCCCAGCTCATATGAACTGGGTTTCCCCTGAGTGCCATTGACTGGCCCAAAGAAGACATAAGAGGGAAGCTTCCCAGGGAGACTGCTTTCCAACGCATCATTTCCAATCCAAGGCACTTCTGGGAAAAACTCGCATTGTCCTGAACACTCAGTTCAACCAGGTACACTAGGTGGTCCAGAATCCTGAGGGGTGGGTCCAGCTCTGCTCTCTTTCAGCCAAGTACACCAGGATCAGCTAGCACCCTCGTCCCTTGGGCAGGAAAGAAATGTCAGTATTTGTAGTAAGTAGAAAATTTCCTCTTCAAAGTTTCATAAGTGTTAGAAATAATAGTTTGCCTTAAAGACTCTTCAAAGCCTTCTTGCCTTTTGCTAATAACTCTTTGTTAAGCCCTATCCTGTGTAGCTGTTAGACATGCTTACAGGCACGTAGTACATTCTGCGTCCTTGTACTTTAACCAAGATATCTGTGCTGGACATGCTCACAGGCATGTCCCAGCTCGCAGTCTATGCCTCTTTCTTATTTGGACTTCCTTTTTGTTCTCCATTACTTTTACCTGTTTAGAAAAGTTTTAAGTAATTAGCCAATCAGGTTTCAGTTAAATTATGAGGGTCTGGCACCGACCAATGGAAATCAGACACAGCAGTAAGGACAACCCCAAATGCGTAAAGGATAAATATGTCTGCTTTTCCTTTGTTTGTTGTACTCTAATGGCAAGATGGCTGGCAAAGATGCCCTTCCTGCGGGAAGTAAAAATTGCCTTGCTAAGAAATCGCTTGTCTTGGTGCTGATTTTTCTTTGCACTGAGCATGTTTCCAAGTGTTGCTTAGGAAGTTTCTCCAACTCTCAAGGTTATCAGTCTCTTCTTTTGATTCGTCTGCCATTCTGAAGACTGGATTTTCATTTCTGCAGGAGGAAAGGTGGTATCTGAGCACCTTGGTGGCCCATCTCATAAAGTGACATCTCCAGAGACCTCTGAGCACATCAGGCCTTCCAGATTAGTAGTACATCTGCTTCAGAGGGCTCAGCAGAGGCTGCATGGGCCACTTTTCCAATCTCATAGGAGTATTAACACTCCCCATCCAATAACAGGAATGTCCATGACCAGGAAATCTCTCTCTGAAGGCTGACTCCATAGTCTCTGGAATTTCCATGACAGCCAATGTGGCGAAGAAGGCTGTTGCTGGAATATTCCATCCGACAGGATTGAAATCAAAGGACACGAACAGGCCAGGCACAGAGTTCCAAGAAAAAAATCAGAAGATCCCTGGATCCAGCGACAGATGAAAACCGCCAGGAAAAAGGTCTCCCAGCTATGATGGGACCTCAGCCCTGGAGCCCCAGCCCCGCAAAAAGGCATCTCCTTCAAGATGACCCGCAATCCCTGCTTCTATGGCACAGAGATTGTGGAAGAAGACTCTGCCTTGCGTGAGAAACTACCTGTGAGAACTTGCTCCTGGCAATGTTTAGACCAGGAGGACTTCCTGAGGAGGATGAAGACTGCTTCCTCTTCTGAAGGGCTGCTTGGGGACAGGGGTGTCCACTTGCCCAGGGCCAGTGGGAATGTTCCAGGGAAGCTGCCCAGGGAAGTTTGGGCTGCAGAGAGAGGGAATGAGTTCACCATCACTGGGAACAGCCAGTGGGCAAGGAGATTACAGAGAAGGTTCTTGAGGGGCCAGGCAAGACGGCTGCCATCTGTACTGAGTGGTGGCCAAGGGGTTCTTCTGCCCACAGAGCACTGGGAGTTTGGGCTCTGGCTGCTCCCTACCCTGGGGAGGTGCCCACCATCCTCCAGGCCAAGTGAGGGGGCGGGCGCCTGCTGGAGAGGCGGCACACCTCAGAAGGCTGAAGCGGGAGGTGGGCATCCACATGTCCAGCAAGGCTTTCAGGCCCTGGTTACCCAGTGAAGACTCTGAGGCCTGGAGAAAGGCACAGATCGAAAGCGAGGCAGAGCAGATGCCACAAATCAGGTCTCCTAACTGTGATGGCCAGTTTTAGGTGTCAACCTGAGGGAGCCACAGGGTCCCCTGATGGCATACTGTTCCCAGGTGTGTCTCTGAGGGTGTTTCTCGATGACACTGACATTTGGAATGGGGGACGCAGCAGAGCAGACCCCTTCCCAGTGAGGGCGGGCACCATCCAATCCATTGAGAGCCTGCATGGACAAAAAGGCAGAAAAGGAGGAAGTCCCCTGAGTCTTGCTGCCTCACTGCTGGAGCCGAGACTTCTCCTCTCATTTCCTGCCTTTGCACTGGGATTTACAGAATCAGTTCCCCTGGTTCTCAGGTCTTGGGACTTGGACTGAATTACATCACCAGCTTCCCTGGGTTTCCAGCTTGCAGGACCTGAGAACTCTCAGCCTCTGCAATTGTATGAGCCAATTCCTATCTATCTGTCTGTCTACCTACCTACCTACCTATCTACCTATCATCTCTTGTTGGTTCTTTTTCATTGGAGAACAGACTAATACACTAATCTGTCTTTTCCCTCCAAATGCAACTTGAATCTGTCTTTTCCCTCCAAATGCAATCCCCTTTACAAAGCTTCTCTGCTAAATTGGAAGTGAGAGGATCTCTCACACTATGGTGGGAAGTGAGCCTCTGACCCATAGCCTCCACCCAGGAGGAAACCAGGGCCGGGACACACACCAGGCCTCCTTTGATGACGACAATGTGGTTTTGCTCCTTCTGTTACTGTCTGGGTTTTTTTGTTGGTTTTTGTTGTTGTTGTTGTTCTGGGGTTTTGTTTGTTTGTTTGTTTTTGAGATGGAGTCTCCCTCTTTCACCCAGGCTGGAGTGCAGTGTCACAATCTCGGCTCACTGCAGCCTCCCCTCCCAGGTCCAAGTGATTCTCCTGTCACAGCCTCCTGAGTAGCTTGGATTACAGGCGGGTGCCACCATGCCTGGCTAATTTTTGTATTTTTAGTAAAGACAGGGTTTCACCATGTTAGTCAGGCTGGTCTCGAATTCCTGACGTCATGATCTGCCTGCCTTGGCCTCCCAAAGTGCTGGGATTACAGGCGTGAGCCACCGCGACCGGCCTGCTCCTTCTGTTACTTTCAGCACCGAATCCCACCCCCACAGACCTAATGATTTCATGGCAAATCATTTGCAACACTCGCTTTAGTCTGCTGATGTCAAACTTCACAGATAATATCATCAAACCTCTCAGAGAATTTAAAAATAAAACGTTCTATCTGTCATATAAATTAGAGGTAAAAGGTAACATAATAAAAGAATTCACCTCCATGTGGAATGTCTGGCCAAGACCTCACCAACCGACTGGAAGTCACTTTCACCACTTACAATGAGTAAAGGATGAATGTTTGCCCCTGTTTGACATCCTGAAATCCAGGCTAAGCATCACCTAAGGGAAAAGACTCCCAAAGTGCTGAACAACTCTTGATAAACTCCCAAAGAAAACAAAGCACAGTCTTCCCAGGGTGCCCGTTGCCAGTGCGGTCCTGAACCGTGCGTCCACGTGGCTGCAGATCGCAGCAGGAGGCCTGCCGCTGAGATCCTTGCGGAGGGGTTCGCACCACATCGGCACCTGGAGGTCGCAGGGGACGTTTGAAAGTCGTGGAGGGCGCGGGACGAGTCACTGTGCAGGACCGCGGCCGCGCGAGGACAGTCTGGAGCGCCCCAACGCTTCGCAACCCCATCGGGTGGCTAGGGGACTTGGCCTCCGCCCCGCCGCTCCTCGGCGCGTGCGCACCGAGCGGACCCGGCGCTTTCCCAGGCGTACAAGAGACCGAAGCCGCGGCGGCTCTGCACACACGCACGCCAGCAAGTATCCCCCGGGTCACCGAGTCAGTGTGCCCGTTTCCCTTCTGGGGAACCCGGTTCTGACTTCCCCGGAATAAAGGGCGGCGCGCGCGCGCGCGGGCGGAGCTGAGCGAACCCCTCTCCTGGCACGTCGGCCCGGGGCGCGTTTTCCATGTGGCCACAAGAGGGCGCTCCGAGACCAGGCTGGGGACACCTGCAGGCGCCGACTTCACGTGCTTGCAGATGCGCGCTTGCTGGAAGCAAGCTGAGAGTGCCAGAAAGCATTCATGTTTGGACTTGCACGGTGCTAGACTGTCTGATCTTTGACGGCACCGTCCAGTTTTCAAATATCCACTGTTAGCACTGAACGATTGTGTCAATCGCATTTCCAGTCTTCCCAGACAATACAATTTTGACATAAACAGCAGTTTTAACCTTCTTCCGGAAACTGATCAACGGGAACGGGTAAAACAATTGGCCAGTACTGCCTGCCCCATCCTCACCCACACCCACAGTTCTCTCTAGAATAATACTAACAAAAATAATAATGCAAGATAACGATTTTGGAGAACATACCATGTGTCGTTGTTTTGAGTACTTTATACGGATGCACTAGTTTTATCTTCACCAATAACAAACTCTATGAGGTGGGTACCATGTGATAAACAGTCTGGTGAGGGCACTAAGCCACAGAGAGCTTAGTAACTTGCCCAGGGTTGCATGACTGGCAAGTAGCAGAACATAGAGAAGGTACAGCATTCAAAGCTTCCAGGAAGGGAGCCCTGCTTGCTGGAAGGAGCTTTGGAATGGCTTAACCATCCTTTACTGTAAGAAAGCAAGGCAGAGCGCACCCCTTCAAAAATGCTGCTGTTTCTTCAAAAATGCAAGATTCATGAGAGCACGAATGCTGATAATATTAAAAAGAAAAATTATGAATTTTTTTCTTTTTTTTTTTCTTTTTAGAGACGGAGTCTTGCACTGTCACCCAGGCTAGAGTGCAATGGCACAATCTCGGCTCACTGCAACCTCCACCTCCCAGGTTCAAGCGATTCTCCTGCCTTACCCTGAAATTACAGGCACACACCACCACACCCGGCTAATTTTTTGTATTTTTAGTTGAGATGGGGTTTCACTGTATTGGCCAGATTGGTCTCGAACTCCTGACCTCATGATCTGCCTGCCTCAGTCTCTCAAAGTGCTGGGATTACAGGTGTGAGCCACCGTGCCGGGTCAAGAAATATTTTTATACATGATGTTTGTCGCTTGTTTCATTCATGAAACCATCCAGAGCTGGGTCTGAGGAGGCTAGCATTGCCCACTGCAGATTACACTGTGCGACCTAGCCCTGGACAGTGCCTGAGACAAAATCCCGCCCAAAATACTCAACCTTACCATGCGTTAGAATCGCTGGGGGAGTTTTGAACAAGATGATATCTGGGTCACCCCAGTGTTAGGGAGGTGAGAGCTAGAAGAGGCAGAGTAAGATCATCTTAAAATCAGCTCCATCTTAAAACTAGCAGAGCACATTCCTTGCCAATCATCCACGGTCCTACGATGTTCACAGCTAAAGCAGCAGCTCCGTAATGGCCTGCAAGGAAAACTTCTACAACCACAGAAGCCCGGGTGTCCCAAGACCCATGAGGACTAAGCTCCAACCTTTCATCTTGCCCAGATTCCTACCTAAGGGGTTTAGGGAGTCATGCCCTACAAACCATAAATTCTCTTCAGATGGATTTTATTTGACCCTATATATCATGATTTACTTTTTAATCTGATTCTGGCATAACATGAAGAGACAGGGAAAAAATATTTAACCCCAAATTATATTTCCTTGCCATGCCTTGAAATTGCCCTGCAAAGCCTGTTGTGAGGAAAACCCGCATCCTGTAGAGGGTCTCCTTACCCCTTCGTTTTCCTTCCTTTCTTTCCAGATCCAGGAGATAATCAAATAAGAGCCAGGCGCCTTTTTAGGTCTGATAAGAAACATTTTACAACCTGCTCTCTCTCTCTCTGAAGTCCGCTATGTGAGAGCTTCCTCTGCACAATAAAACCTGGTCTCCACAATCCTTTGTCTTAACCTGAATGTTTCTTTCCTTGATCCCAGGTCTTCAGACAAACTCAACCAATTGTCAACTGGAAAATGTTTAAATTTACCTATAGCCTGGAAGTCCCCCTTTGAATTGTCCCACTTTTCTGAACCAAGCCAACGTATTTCTTAAATGTATTTGATTGATGTCTTGAGGCTCCCTAAAATGTATAAAACCAAGCTGCATCCCAGCCACCTTGGGCACATGTTCTCAGGACCTCCTGAGGGCTGGATCACCGGCCATGGTCGCTCATATTTGGCTCAGAATAAATCTCTTCAAATATTTTACAGTTTGATTCTTTTTGTCAACACTCATAGTAATATATGCTTTCAGGAAAATTATAGTTATGCTTTGATGTACTTACATACTAAATAAATGGCAAGGATAGTTTTCTTTTTTTTCTTTTTTTTGAGGCAGAGTCTCACTCTGTCACCCAGGCTGGAGTGCAATGGCGTAATCTAGGCTCACTGCAACCTCCGCCTCCCAGGTTCAAGGGATTCTCCTGCCTCAGCCTCCCAAGTAGCTGGGATTACAGGCACATGCCACCACATCCAGCTAATTTTTTTGTATTTTTTTATTAGAGATGGGGTTTTGCCATGTTAGCCAAGATGGTCTCGATCTCCTGACCTCGTGATCCACCTGCCTCAGCCTTGCAAGGGATAGTTTTCTTTTTTTCTTTTTTCTTTTTTCTCAGTTTCATAGGATTCCAGGAATAGTTTTCTTTAAACCAACAAAATAATACATTTTCTCATGCTGTCAGCCCATCCACATGTAGTCACAACTGAGTTTTAGTCTTTCATAGAGAAGGCCCCTATATAAGAAAAATTAAAAACAAAGACGGCACATTCCTCTGCTTGCCTTCTGAGGACACCCTGCCCTGTAAGGGAGTAGCTTTCAATAAAATGTCTCTTCTCACTGCACTCAGCGACTGGCCTTGAATTCCTTCCTGTGTGAAATCCAAGAACCCTCTTTCGGGGTCTGGATCAAGACTGTTTTCTGATCACACCACCACCACCGGCTAATTGAATCAGAATCTCAAAAAATGGGTCCCAGGCACTGGCATTTTGGTAACGGTTTTAAAAACCCTCCCCAGGTGACTGAAAGGTTCAACCAGCATTGACAGCCAACCTCCCTGCTCTATAGAGGAGGAAACAGAGGCTCAGAGAGGAGCTGTAATTTACCAAAGGCTGAAGAATGTTAAGAAAACAGGTGGGAGAGCCGCGCACCCAGATTTCCAATTCGGAATCCGTGGGAAACTTTCCTGCTGGGCCAGATGAGACACATCAGCAGGAGACAGGGCATGAGGTGCCCGGGAAGCAGGCCACACTGCCAGCTGCCCCTTCACCAGCCTCACCTCGGCCTGTGCTGGCTGTCGGCCATGCTCTTTCCCCAACACCATTTGGCACATAGGTTATGATGTCGTAATTTAATGCAGCGTTATGCTTTGAGGGAGAAATTTAATTGAGAGAAATGTCTGCTTGATTATCTTATCCCTTTATCGCTGCCGGGGACAGGACATGTCTGTGGCTCGTTGCCAGGCATTCAGGCGGTGGGGATTTCTGAGGCTCCTGCTATGTGCTAAGATGTGGGTCGCTTTCCCAGAGAGGGTCATCACATCCAGGTGGAAGCCAGCAGTCCAAAGCCAAGATCCCCAGCCTTGGAAGGGTCCAGGCAAGGTTATTCTTAGGCCAAATGAATTTGGGAGTCTGTTGCTTTGGTGAATGTGCTGATCCGCCTTCCATCACCTTAGAATGTCATTGATTTGAGCCTCAGGAAGCCTTAAAAAAAAAAAGTCCCACAAGCCAAGCTCAGTAGTGTATGCCTATAGTCCCAGCTACTCAGGAGGCTGGGGTGGGAGGATCACTAGAAGCCAGGAGTTCAAGGCCAGCCTGGCCAACATAATGAGACCCCTGTCTTTAAGAAATAAATAAGAAATAAAGGCCAGGCGAGGGTGCCTCATGCCTGTAATCCCAACACTTTGGGAGGCCAAGGAGGGTGAATCACAAGGTCAGGAGTTCAAGACCAGCTGTCCAACATGGTGAAACTATTCTTGTACTAAAACTACAAGAATTAGCCAGGTGTGGCGGAGCACGCCTGTAATCCCAGCTACTCGGGAGGCTGAGGCAGAAGAATCGCTTGAACCTGGGAGGTGGAGGTTGCAGTGAGCCGAGATCTCGCCATTGCACTCCAGCCTGGGCAACAGAGCAAGACTTTGTCTGGAAAGAAAGAAAGAAAGAAAATGCCCCATGGGAAATGAGGAAGACAGTGTGCTTCCTAGTCTAATGCAGGCACGTCTCACCTTTCTTTCCCCAAACCTGCCCCTGCCCCTGCTTCCTGGCCTCACTGTCCCCCAGCCACCCAGGAGGGAAACCTGAGACTCAGCCCAGACGCCCCACCCCACATCTCCCAACCCCACCCGCGCGACTCCAGCACCAAACCCTTCCTTAGACCTGCCTGCTTGCTCTCAGGGGGCTATGCCAGGGGCATCTGGAGGTTCCCCGATGCCCACACCCTGGCCCACACTTGGCACAATCCCTTTGTCATTTCTGCAGGCCTGTTGGTGTAGAGCAATATCTATGGCGTTTTCATTTGCATTTCTGTAATTCACACTTAGGTCTTTCAGTTTCTCCGCGTATGTCTGTGCTGTTGCGTTGCTGAAGCTTCTTGATTCTCTTTCCTTGGCATCCCTTGCCCTCCAGGCTCTCATCTCAAACCAGGCCACAGCCCTCACTGTTCCCTGCCTTGCTCTCCCAGGATTTCACTGGGCCAGCCACCTGAAGCGCAGGCAGGAGCGTGTCCCTCCTCTGCCCCACCTTCAATAACGGCCTGGGGCCTCCTTCGTAAGCATGCACACTCCTCAGTCCGCCCAGGGCTCTGCTGGGCTTCCAGCCTGATCTCTTCCTCCTCGTCCCCGCTCCACATCCCTGACCCCTCCTCCTTGCCCAGCCCATCCCTTAGCTCAGGCTTTTCTTGCTCTACAAGTTCCCTGCTCTACCTGGAGTCCACCTTAAGGCCCAAGATCCAATGCGGCCTTTCTCACAGCAGGTGCATTCCGCAGCTTCGCCCCCTCTCAACTCCCCAGCACTGGCCTGCCCTGACCTCTGTCTGCCTTGTGTTTTCATCCCATGTGGCCGATCTCTCCCAGAGATCAGGGAGCCTACTGTACATCCGGTTCCCCTCTCCCGCCCCGACCAATCCTTTCTCCCAGGCCAGCCCACAATACAGCTGGAACCCGGGTAGAGGGCTGTGCAGTGGGTCAGCCTGGGCTACAGAGCATCTGGGAGCAGGAGGGGAGGAGCGGCTAAAGGGAGGCAGAGGCCGAAAGCCTGAGCGTTGGCAGACTCCTCGGCCCTGAGGACTGAGGCGGAGCAGCGAGTAGAGAAGGCGCCCAGCTCCTGGGCTGGTCAATGCGGGAGTGGGGGAGTCGGGGACAGAGCCTGGTTAGACATGTCTGTGGCCAACAGGAGGACTCGGGTCTCTGAGCAGGGGCTATCAGCCTGGGGCTGAAAAGAGCTGAGCCCAAGAGGAGAGCTGGGCTCATTGCAGTAGAGGAGGCATCCACACAGGGGCACATGCCACACTGCCCAGGACACGGGAGGACAGCAAACCCTGAGATGAAGCTGTAGGAGGTGGCCCAGGAGGGCTGCAGGGGTGCCTGAGCTGGGTAAGAGGGCAGTGTCTTCAAAACCAAGGGAGAGCCCGGGTGCAGTGGCTCATGCCTGTAATTCCAGCTCTTTGGGAGGCCAAGGCGGGTGGATCACCTGAGGTCAGGAGTTCGAGACCAGCCCGGCCAAAAAGATGAAACCCTGTCTCTACTAAAAACACAACAATTAGCCAGGCGTGGTGGCACGTGCCTGTAATCTCAGCAACTTGGGAGGCTGAGGCAGGAGAATTGTTTGAGCCTGGGAGGCAGAGCTTGCAGTGAGCCAAGATCATGCCACTGCACTCCAGCCTGAGCGACAAGAGCGAAACTCCACCTAAAAACAAAAACAAAAACAAAACCAAGGGAAAACGCCTGCAGTGAGCGAGCAGCTTGTACTTAGATGCTGCGAGCATGAAGCTGCCGCCTGGCCCAGCCTGTGCCGCTACACCTCAAACCTTCCCTTTAGGAGCAGCCAGCGTGTGCAGTGAGCAGACAAAGCCACCCTCCCCTCTGGCGGCTCTGTGTCACAAAGCCCAGCGTCTGGGGTTTCCCTTCCCGAGGCTTCGTTTCATCTCAGTTTCTCCTGAGCGAAGCGTGGAGGTGGGTGCTGAGCACAGGGTCTGCACACCCGTCACAGCCCTGCCCCTACCCTTTCCGGTCACCTCTGCTTCTACCACACCCTTTTCACCAGTTTACAACGCAATTCCAGGGAGATAAAGTGAAACAGACGCTGGGCAGTGAAAGGCAGTGACCTCCACTTTGTATCACCGGGATGCAGTGAATGGGCCTCGGGGTGTAGACCAGAGCGGATGGGTGTTAAATAACGGGGAAGCATCAGGGCTGAGGATATTTTATTCTCCAGTCTGTGGTGCAGCTGTCCAGGGTTCTTTAAAGCATTAGGATGGGCTTGTTAGCCTCACACTCCGGGAAAAGCGATGCAGGAAGAGAAGGAGGAGGAGGAGACGCTGGCTAGTGGAGCAGACCAGACTCCACGCCCTCCCCTCGGGGATGTAACCCTTTGCCTTGCACAGGAGGAGCCAAGGCTTCAGAGACTCAGGTCCTCTCCGCCCCACCTGCCGCCTGGTCAGGCCCCAGAGGCCACCTGCCCCAGTTCCTGTATGCCCTGCTCCTAGGGCCCCGCTGCCCGAGCCTCAATAGACACCGTGACCCGCAGAGAGCCGCAGCTCGACCTCAGGTCCCACTCCTGACTAGCATTGTACGGCAGTCCCGGGGATCCCTGCTGAGGAGACAGCTGGACGTTCAGCCAGCGACACCAGGCCTGGTCACAGGCGAGCACCACGGTGCCCTCAGGGTTGCTGTAGGTGCACTGGCTGCGGGCTGCCCTTTCCTGCACAGCCAGGTCCCAGCTGCCCCCTGCCTTTCTGTCGTCCAGCCACGTGACCCGGAAGCCCAAGCGGTCCCGCGTGACGGGACACACCAGCTGCTCCTCGTTCAGGGCGGGCACCACCTGGCCTTTGAGGTAGGCAGGGCCGGCGCAGTAGGCCTGGATGTTCAGGAGCCGATCGGTATACTGCTGCAGCCAGTTGAAGAGGTAGGCCAGGTGGCAGTCACACTGCCAGGGGTTGCCGTGCAGGGCCAGGTTGAACAGGTTGTAGTTGGCGTCGAAGATGCCCTCCGGAAGCGTGCTCAGCTGGTTCTTGGACAGGCTGAGCAGCTCCAGCTTGGACAGGTTCTGGAAGAGGGCTGGGTGCAGGGCTGTCAGGTTGTTGCTGCTCAGGTAGAGCTTGACCAGCTCCTGGAGGTCCCTGAAGATGCCAGCTGGGAGGTGGGCAATGGCATTGTGTGAGAGCATGAGGGAACTCAGGTTGGACAGGTGGGCAAAGGCACCCTCAGCGACAGTCTCCAGCTGGTTATGCGACAGAGACAGGCCGACCAGGCGAGGGGTGTGGGTAAAGAGGCCGGCAGGCAGGACTCGAAGCATGTTCCCCTGCAGGCTCAGAAAGGTCAGATTGCCCAGGGAAGAGAAGACAGGGAGTGGCAGGTGCGTGATGACGTTGCGCTGCAGCCACAGCCTCTCCAGGCGGAAGAGCTGGGAGAACACCTGTAGGGGCAGCTCTGAGATCTTGTTGCCGTCCAGGAAGAGCTCCTGCAGGCTGCCCAGTTTGCCAAACACGCCCTGGGGGAGACCAGAGAGTGCGTTGTTGCTCAGCTTCAGGCTCTGCAGGCTGGTGAGTGGGTGGAACAGCTCCTCGGGGAGCTGGGCCAGGCGGTTCTGGGCCAGGTTGAGCGTCTTCAGACGGGTCAGAGGCTGGAAGAGCCTCCTGGGCAGCGCCTGGAGCCAGTTCCCCTGCAGGTGGAGGGACTCCAGGGCAGGCATGTGCTGGAAGAGACCCTCGGGCAGAGCCTCCAGCATGTTGAAGTTGAGGGTGAACTTGCGAAGCGAGGTCAGGTTGGAGAAGATGTTGGCGCTGAGGTTCGAAAAGCTGCCGCCTGTGATCTCCAGGTCCTCCAGCCTGGGCAGCCCCCCGAAGGCATCTGGCCAAAAGTGGCGGAGCTGAGTATTGAGGAAGACCACCTTGGACAGGTTGGGGCTGCTACCAAAGGCTCTGGTTTCCACCGTGGTGAGCAAGGTCTCCACAAACACGATGTCTGTGGCGTGTGGCGGGATGTCCGGCGGGATGGTGGCCAGGTCATCTGAGCAGAACACCTCCTGGACGAAGCAGTCGCAACCCATGGGGCAGGGCTGGGCGGGCCTGGCCAGGAGCAGGAGGGAGGCCCAGCGCAGCCAGGCTCCAGGCAGCATCTTCTGGATTCAAGGAGGGAAAGAAAACGCTAAGGGAAATTTTGTCATCACACAGCACGGCGCAGTGACCAGAGCACACTGGACAGCGAGCTCGAACGTGTGGCGCGACCAAGACCCAGGGCTTTGGGGCTTTCTGTGTTCTTTCCAGATCGGGGACAGACGTGGAAAGGAGACAAAAAGGCACGGAAGAGAGGAAGAAAAGGAGAGCGTGGGCACTGTGGAATTTTTAGAGATAATATATAGGATATGGACAGATTATTCCTGAGTTGGAAGTTCCTAAACCATAACTCTTCCTGAGTTTCCAAATGATGCGGAGAGCCTGGCACCTGCAGTTTCCACAGTTGGTGGAGGGGGAATGCAGCCACCGAGATGAGGTGGGCTCCCCAGCACTGCTGCTGAAATGCCCTCCTCCTGGCCACTTTTGCCTACTCTTCCACAGGGGGGCTCAAGCAGCCTTCCAGCATCATGTGGACAGAAGGACTCCAGATGTGAGGATTCTACAGACCAGTAGATTTCTTTAAAACTAGGGAGGGGAGGGCTGGGCACGGTGGCTCACACCTGTAATCCCAGCACTTTGGGAGGCCAAGGCAGGCGGATCAACTGAGGTTGGGAGTTCAAGACCAGCCTGACCAACATGGTGAAATCCCATCTCTACTAAAAATACAAAATTAGCCGGGCGTGGTGGCGCATGCCTGTAATCCCAGCTACTTGAAAGGCTAAGGCAGGCGAATCACTTGAACCCAGGAGGCGGAGGTTCCCGTGAGCCAAGATCACGCCATTTCACTCTAGCCCAGGCAACAAGAGCGAAACTCCATTTAGGAAAAAAAAAACTAGGGAGGGAAAACAAGCTTTTAATTTGCTCAATATTAATCTTTTTAAAACATCTACCCACAGGTCACAAATTGGCGATGCACCTTACAAATATGTTTTGTTTATTCCTCAGTGAACTTTTTCATATAAGAATCAGTAGCCAACATGTAAAAATTGGAAAACATCACAATAAAAGTCTAGGTTTCAGAATGATCTGGAGACAGCGGGCCCTCATTTCCACGTAGCAAGACTAGCTGGGGCTTCATGGCCCCTGCCCTGTTAGAGCGCTCCAGGCTGCCACTGTTCCCACACACAGCACTTATTCACACGTCTTGGAGTGGTCCTGATTCCATGAGTTCAAATCTTAGGTCCATCACTTTCTAGCTACGTGACCTTGGGCTTGTTACTTGATCCATCCATGCTTCAGTTTCCTTATCTGTACAATGGGGATTGTAATAGTCCCTACCTCGTGAGGGTAATTCTTAAGGATTAAGTGAGTATATATAGGTAACAGTTTTACATCAGGAGCTGGCATAGAGTGAGTAACCAACCAACAACATTAACTATTGTCAAAGGTTGCAAGCCACCATCATTACAGAAAAGGTTATTTCAACACCAAAAAAAAAAAAAATTAAAAACAAAATGCTCTTTAGATGGAATGCACTTGAATTTACCAAAATTAAAAAAAAGGAAGAAGCCCTCTCACAACATAATCCTAATTTTTCTTAATTAACCTCTTTTCAGTAAAAGGTTGCCATTGGATACCCGAAACGGGTTCCGCAGGTGCAGAATCTGGGTCCCCAGCACTCTTCGCTGGCTGTCTCTCTGCTGCCCTCTGCTGATGCCTCGTCCACCTCGCAATTCAGCTTCTGGCAGAAGGTCTCCCATTAAACTCAGGGCTCAGGGAAGCCCCCTTTACTCTCCCACTCAGTCACTCAGTGACTGTCATTCCTGCCTCATCATTAGAGAAGGGACAACTTCTCCCTGAGAAAATGCAGACTCCCTTTCGGCTGCTCTGAGGCACGCATAGCTAAGTGAGCTAGGGGAGGTGTAAGGAAGGCCTCTGCTAGTAATACCGTGGGCCTGGGGTTACAATCTGACTCCTGCAATCAATCACTTCTTCCAGGAAAAGGAAAACATCCCTGCCACTTAGGACATGTGAGCGAAAGGAACACGCTTCAGGCAAATGTGTCCTTACACCCCAGCTACAGAGTTAGCATGAGACTGGGAACAGAAAGAAAGCAGACCTGGCTGAAAAGGCACAGGGGAGCGCTTGTCCCCCAACACACACACAGCTGCCACCAGCGCCTGGGCTGCCCCTGAGGCACCTACACAAAACCCCGGGGGTCCTAAAAGAAGCCACCCCGACCCTAGGAAGGAGGACCTGGAGGTACATGTCTTCACCTTCACACTCAGCTTAGGCACCAGAATGATGGGTTCTCGTGGCAGTCTTTTCTGAGTACTCATCTCCCTATGCCCGGAGCAGTGGTGACTTCCTGTGGGCTCAGGCAGGTTGTGTGGAATGGAGCTCTCCAAGGCACAGCCGACCCCGCTGGGATGGGCAAACCCAGAATGAACGACCCCCAGCCAGGCTGCCAGAGCTGCCTCGATTCCTCCTGAGAGTAAGAGGGGAGCAATTCTGTTCAATTTTATCTTTTTTTTTTTTTTTTTTTTTTGAGACGGAGTTTCGCTCTTCTTACCCAGGCTGGAGTGCAATGGCGCGATCTCGGCTCACCGCAACCTCCGCCTCCTGGGTTCAGGCAATTCTCCTGCCTCAGCCTCCTGAGTAGCTGGGATTACAGGCACATGCCACCATGCCCAGCTAATTTTTTGTATTTTTAGTAGAGACGGGGTTTCACCATGTTGACCAGGATGGTCTCGATCTCTTGACCTTGTGATCCACCTGCCTCGGCCTCCCAAAGTGCTGGGATTACAGGCGTGAGCCACCGTGCCCAGTCTAATTTTATCATTTTTTTGAGACGGAGCTTTGCTCTGTTACCCAGGAGGCTGGAGTGCAGTGGCTCCATCATAGCTCATTGCGGCCTCAGTCTCCTGGTCTCCTGGGTGTAGGTGATCTTCCTGCCTCAGCCTCCAGAATAGCTGGGACTATAGGCGTACACCCCAGTGCCTGGCAAACCCTTATTTTTAAGATGCTACCATGTGATCATTGTGCAGTCCCCCTTCCTTGCTAGCCCCTTTGATCATTGTTTCTCAAAGGTCATTTCCAGAAAGTACTCCCTGGGAATGATGGGCTGGACAACGCTGGGGTGTGTGGGTCCCGAGACCATCTGGCCAGTCTCCCCACAGGGAGAGTGAGGCAGATCCCGGGGTGTTGACAGCAGGGCTTGGCTTGTGGAGCCCACATCTGGTTTTGTTCATCACTTCTGCCAGGAAAGCAGGACCAAAGCCAGAGGTGCACCATGGAAAGCTCAAGTTGGGGAGAGTGTGTCTCTCTGCTGAGCAATGCCAGCTGCTTCCTGGCTTCCCTGGGGCTGTGCCTCTAACTTTTAATCCATTGTCATTTGGAAAGAGTGTGCTTTACGTATTTCCAACAAAGGAAGGAGCTCTGGAATTCAAGCCTTGAATCAAAACCATGGTGCTGGTGGCAGAGAAAGTCAAGTGTAGGCAAGTCAGCTAAGGCTCGGAGATGCGGGCAGAGGGAGAGACGTATCTCTCACGTGGGGGTTTGGCTGAGGAGTCAGTTACCACCTGCCAGTTCCCAAAGCTCCCACACATACGTCTTGATCCTCAGGGCAAACCTACAAGTGCCCAGGACAGGGAGACTGGGACTCCCAGAGCTACAGTCTGGCTGGCCCAAGGGCACACAAAACAAAGACCAGCCCTAAAAGCCCAGGCTCTGCAGGGTGCTTGCCCTGACACCACCAGGCTCTGTCCCAGGGCAGTGGAGTGGGTGGGGTGGGCAGGCCCGCTCCTCGTATCTGCAGGCACCAGGGAGAACATCGTCTACCTGAAGCCCCACCCACTGTCGATTCCCTTCTCTTCCCCCGCCCCCACTCTCCTGCACCATGGAGGACCCCCACACAGCTGCCCCTGGACACCCCACAGGCTTAAGGCTGTGAATTCTGGGGCAGGGTCAGCCTAGGGAAGATGGACCCGGGGAGGCAGCGCATGCAGGCTGAAGTCCTGGGAACCCAAAGCATGGTTTCAAATGGGGGCACAGCCTCCAGATGGGCATGTGCCCTTGGTACCCCTTGGGGTTGGTATCATGGGGGGAGGAGGATGAGAACAGGGCTCTCTAAGGTTCAGGGAAAGACCCCTTTTGCCTGGGTCTACTGGGGTGGGGGGGCGGGGAGGCAGGGATGGTTCTCACAGTGAAGGCGCAGAATGTTGACGGTTTCCAGACGGTGCAGTCCCAGCCCGAGCCCCATCGTCACCTCATTCTGGAGTGGCTACGAGTCAGACAGTCTGGGTTCATGTCCTAACCCCACCCCAGCTTAGCTCTGTGTCCTCGACTGCATCGCATAACCTCTCTGTGTTTCGCTTTCCTCCCCTTCAAAACAATGAGCACAGCACCACCTTCCTGGTGGGGATGTTGTGAGGAGGAATGAGAAAATGCGTGGAACGCTCCAAGCCCAGGACCTGGCACATGGCGCGTGACCTGCAATGTTAGTGACCCTGATGCTCCGAGGTCAGCGAGGCCCCAGCTCTGTGCTAAAGCAGTCAGAGCTTCACTGGGGAGAAACCCATGAGATCACCCAGCCACCCCACTGTGAGCCAACCAGACGATTTCCACGGCACTCCTTCTGGCTCTTTTCCTCTAGCCAAGGGAAAGCGTCACTGTCTGGTCCTTGGTTTAGGGGAGCACAGATTCTCAGGACTTTGGCCGGGAGGCTCTGGACTTGGGCCCCTTCCCCAGCCTGCCTTCAAGTAAGCAGGTCACTGGGGACCCCTGGAGAAGGCAGGTCCCCTGCCTGGGAACTGTGGAGGCTGGCCCTGAGGACCACAGCAGGGTGGCAGCCAGAGGCATTCTGCTCCTCATCTGGGAAGAAGACCAGCAAATGCCCACAAAAATGTTCCAAGCTTTGGGCAAGCCAAGGAAGTCTGGCTTTTTAAACGGGTCTTTTTGGGGGTAGGGAGGGGTTGGCCGGGTGCAAATGAACTCCTTCCTCTCCTCAATTGCTCTTGGGAGGGTACATTTCTGTGAATGCCTCAAGCCGGTCTGCCATGTACCACAGAGCTAAGCCTCACATCTTGCACAGGGTGATGGGGCCAAAACCCGGCCTCAGACACCCAGGGACTGCTGCCTGAGCCTGGCTATGTGGAGGTCTGCCTCACCGACAGGGCTGGATTTGGCCACTTGTGCTCCAGCTCAGCTGGAAACAGAAAGAGGGGCTTCCGAGACCCGTCCAGAGTCCCTGGCTGCCTCATCTGGTCCTGTAAGGAGACCACCTGCTCCCCAGACCTGGTCCCCTCTCTTTTCGACCCAGCAAGTAAGTCTAGTGGCTGAGGGGGTTAGGCTTGGGCTGGGTGCCAGCCTCTGCTCCTGCCCTGGCCAGCCCACCCCATCCACTGCCCAGTTGTGTCCCAGGGAGTAAAGCCACCTCCTAGAGTCCTAGCCTCTGCATCTGTAAACCATGCTAACAATCATCCTCATAATAGCTGAATTACAGCCTTATTAGGGCTATTGTGGCTCCTAATGAGCTAACAGGCATTGGGCCACAGCAGAAAAACAGAAACAAAGCAAATGCCCAGCATGAGGGATGGGCGACGTGAATTATGCTACGTGGATATAATGGAAATCCTCTCTGCTATCTTTCAAATTATATTAGAGGCCGGGTTCGGTGGCTTATGTCTGTAATCCCAGCGCTTTGGGAGGCGGAGGCAGGAGGATCGCTTGAGACCAGGAGTTTGAGATCAGCCTGGGCAACATGATAATGTCTCATCTCTACAGAAAATTAAAATTAGCTGAGCATGGTGGTGCCTGCTTGTAGTCTCAGCTACTCGAGAGGCTGAGGCGGGAGGATCGCTTGAGCCTGGGGGGTCGAGGCTGCAGTGAGCACTGAGTGACTGCGCTACCGCACTCCAGCCTAGGTGACAGAGGGAGATCTTGTCTCAAAAATAAAAACAAAAATCTTAAACAAAAAGAAATTATTATAGATGTGTATTTATTGACGAGCTGTTTGCAATATCTGTTTTTATCTTTTCTTTTTTTTTTTTTGAGACGGAGTCTCACTCTATCGCCCAGGCTGGAGTGCAGTGGCATGACCTCGGCTCACTGCAACGTCCGCCTCCCAGGTTCAAGCAATTCTCTGCCTCAGCCTCCCAAGTAGTTGGGACTACAGGCATGTGTCACCGTGCTCAGCTAATTTTTGTATTTTAGTAGAAACAGGGTTTCACCATGTTGGCCAGGCTGGTCTTGAACCCCTGACCTCAGGTGATCTGCCCACCTCGGCCTCCCAAAGTGCTGGGAGTACAGGCAGGAGCCTCCGCAGCCTGCCTGTTCGCCATATCTTAAATGAAATAGATGAAATCCCAGAATGCTACTTTTCCATTTATAAGGTGCATTTGTGCACAGAAAACATAAAAGAAGCTTATGCACAAAATATTTGCAGTGGGGCTGGGCACAGTGGCTCATGCCTGTAATCCCAGCACTTTGGGAGGTTGAAGTGGGCAGATCACCTGAGGTCAGGAGTTCAAAACCAGCCTGGCCAACATGGTGAAACCCCATCTCTACCAAAAATACAAATATTAGCTGGGCGTGGTGGTGGGCACCTGTAATCCCAGATACGCAGGAGGCTGAGGCAGGAGAATCACTTGAACCCAGGAGGTGGACGTTGCAGGAAGCCAAGGTCATGCCACTGCACTCCAGCCTGGGTGACAAAAATGAAACTCCATCTCAAAATATATGTATATATATTTGTGGTGGTTACCTCTGAAAAATCGAATTGTGGATGATTTTAATTTTTTCCTTCTGCTTAAAAATATATGTTCTAGGCCAGGCACAGTGGCTCACACCTGTAGTCCCAGCACTTTGGGAGGCCAAGGTGGGCGGCTCATGAGGTCAAGATATCATGACCATCCTGGCCAACATGGTGAAACCCCATCTCTATTAAAAATATAAAACTTAGCTGGGTATGGTGGCAGGTGCCTGTAGTCCCAGCTAATCGGGAGGTTAGGGCAGGAAAATCGCTTGAACCTGGGAGGCGGAGGTTGTGTGCCATAGCTGACCCAGAGTTAGAACCTAAGCAACGCCATCTTAAACCCTGCACCCTGCAACCACCAAGAAAAACGGTTTTTCCAAAAATAAGTTGTAACTGCTGCCCCGTTTCCTTTGTGATAACTGCTTGCAGCCCCGTTTTCCTTGCGATAACTGCTGACCTTGGCTTCTGTGAAAAAGGGCTAGCTTGCTTTGCATAACGCCGATTGCAAAAAAGAACCCCGTGCCCCCCAGGATGTGGGTTTTCTGCTTAAATCCCTTGCTCCCCCTGAGCTCGGGCCACGGGTTGGAGAGACACTAGTCCTCCGTGGTCGCCGGCAATAAATACCCTCTGAACTGGCTTACTTTTGTCTCAGTGGTGATTCTGTACTCGCTCGGTTACAACATTTGCAGTGAGCTGAGATCGTGCCACTGCACTCCAGCCTGGTGACAGAGAGCAAGACTCCCTCTCAAAAAAAAAAAGTATGTTCTACATTTTTAGGTAAGAAACATATCACTTTTGCTGTAAGGTTGAAACCTATTTTATTCTAAATATCGAGATAAACGTGAAAAATGCAAAGCACAGTTCCACACACATAGTAGGTGCTTACATGACTCTTTTCTTCCAGGCAGTGACATTGCAAAGGCCCAAGGGAGCTTGTCTATCAGCTGTGTGAGTGTTCTGGAAAAGAAGACAGCTGACAGGTTGCACTAAGAGGCAGTCATGAACTGGGCACTATGCCACCCTCCCGATTTATACCCACCATCCCAGGCCAGCGAAAGTCACACTTACCCCATGAAGCCTTCCTTGACTATCCTTTTTTTTTTCCTTTTTGAGACAGTTTCCCTCTTGTCACCCAGGCTGGAGTGCAATGGCGCAATCTCAGCTCACTGCAGCCTCCACCTCCCAGGTTCAGGTGATTTTCCTGCCTCAGCCTTCTGAGTAGCTGGGATTACAGGTGCCCGCCACCACACCCGGCTAATTTTTGTATTTTTAGTAGACGGGATTTCACCGTGTTGGCCAGGCTGGTCTCAAACTCCTGACCTCAGGTGATCTGCCCAACTTAGCCTCCCAAAGTGCTGGGATTACCAGCAGGAGCCACCACATCCAGCCCTTTCTTGGGTCCTCCGATGCCTCTTGTACTGTGTTGAATGCTTGGGCTCTTCTGCTCTGTTTTCTAGTGCACCCACCCATCTGAGCTTGTGGGACTGCAGTCCTACTTTGGCGTCTCTGCAAGCGGCTCTGCACCCCAGGACCTGGCTCAGGGCTAGGCACTGAGAAGGCAGCCAGGCCCTGCATGGTGAATTGAAGGGAATGTGTTCCGGGCCTTCAGTGACTTTGCATCTCAGGCCTCACTCTCATCCTGCTTAGTAGCAGAGGAAAGCACTTTCGCTCCGCCAGTGACACAAGCTGGGATCAGATTCTGACGCCATCACTTACTAGCCGTGGGGCCTTGGGCAAATCACTCCAACTCTCTAAGCCTCAGTTTTTCCTTCCTTAATTAACACGTCTGCCCCTAGGGTTAAAATTAGCCCTCCATTGGATGATAAATATGCTAAATAAGGTAGTAAATATAAAGCCCTTAACCCAGTGCCTGGCAAATACTGAATGTTCCATAAAAGGCAGCTCCCTGCAGGTTTATAAGACCATAAATTTGATCATATGAGCCAACAGCTTCTGGGAAGGAAACGGGGAGCCACTCATCTTTGTGCCTGAGCTGGGTGTGGAGGTGTGCGCTTGTAATCCCAGCTACTCAGCGGGCTGAGTGGGAGGATCACTTGAAGCCAGGAGTTCAAGACCAACCTGAGCAACGTAACAAGACCCCATCTCAAAAAAGCAACAATAATGATATTAATAAATATTTAATAATATTTAGTATTGACATAGTATTAATAAATAGTTAACACGATTTATTATTAAGTCAAGATGACAAGTATAAACTAGGCAGAACCAGGCCAACCTAGACATCTGGTCGCCCTGCTTATCCTCTACTCACTCTGAGCTCCCTGCAGGCAGAGACCCAGTGGTCTTCATCTCACAACCACCAGTCCCGCACTCCACTCCCCACCCTCCTCCTGCCTCTTCCCAGCGGAACCCTGGCCGATCTCGGGGACTTCTCCCCCCGGGGCAGGGCCCCCCAGGAACTGCAGCCTGTCTGGAGCTGCGGAATGCTCTGAAACCGCGGAGATCGCAAGTCCCGCTCCCGCCCCCATGTCCCTGCAGATACAAAAGCCCTTTAGCGACCCCGGGAGCCTACCCTGAGAGCTGAGCAGGTGGCGCCGGGCTGCCGGGTCTTCCTCGGGAGCAGAGGGGAGTCTGGTGTGGCCTGTGGTCCGCTCAATCCAGCCCCCAACGCTGATCAAAGTTCCAGGCAGTGGCTCCTCCCCTCACGTGGCCCGAACGTCCCGGGATGTCACTGGGGTCACAGGTCGGGAGAGGGCCTCGGCAAGGCCTCTGAAGATTGCAAAATGACCCTGAACTACACCCACCTACAGAGCCCAGGCGCGGCCAAAATCCCCCCCGCCCCGAGGTTGCAGGGTTGGCCCCGTCAGGACCCCAAGGCTAGAAATTCCGCAGGCTGCTGAGGTGCCGAGGACTGCAATGGGGTCCTTGCTCACACCCCCGCCCTGGGAGCGGAGGCAGAGGGACTGGGGGCCTGCCTTCAGCCTCGGGCCCCTGCTCGGCCCTCAGCGCCCCGAGACATTCCAAGAGGGCTGCGATTTGTAGTTTTGTCTTGTTTGTTGAATGAACGAACTTTCTAAACCCTTTCTGAGTTAGAAGGGGAAAAGTTATGGGGAGGTGAATCCGGGCTCAGGATGGAGAGGAGCACTCACACACTCAGGGCTGCCCAAGGACGGAAGACGCTGCTTTGGGAGGGAGGGACTTTCTTGTCTCTGGAGGTGTGGAGCCAGGGCTGCAGGACACGCGAAGTGTGTGTGTAGTGCGTGCGCGCGTGTGGGTGTGGTGTGTGGGTGTGTGTGAGTGGGTGTACGGGTATGTATATGTGTGAGTGAGCGTGTATGTTGTGTGTGGTGAGTGCGCGTGTGTGGGTGTGGTGTGTGGGTGTGTCTGAGTGGGTGTACGGGTATGTATAGGTGTGAGTGAGCGTGTATGTTGTGTGTGGTGAGTGCGCGTGTGTGGGTGTGGTGTGTGAGTGGGTGTATGGGTGTGTGTGGTGTATGTATATGTGTGAGCGAGCGTGTATGTTGTGTGTGTGGTGAGTGCATGCGTGTGTGGTGTGTGTGTGAGTGGGTGTATGTGAGTGGGTGTAGGTGTGTGTGGTGTGTGGGTATGTATATGAGTGAGCGTGTATGTTGTGTGTGTGGTATGAGTGTGTGAGAGCATGTGTGGTGAGAGTGGGTGTGTGGTGAATGTGTGGATGTGTGGTGTGTGGGTGTGATTAGTATGGGTGTATGAGTGTGTGGGTGTGATGACTGTATGTGGGGAGGGTGTGGTGTGTGTGGGGTGTGTATTTGTGGTGTGGAGGGGTTGTATATGTTACTGTGTGTGTGTGAATGTGTGTGTTTGGGTGTATGTGCGAGTCTGTGTGTGTATGTGTGCTGTGTGGTGAATATGGATAGCTGTGTGGGGATGAGTGTGTCGGGGTGTGTGGTGAGTGGCTGTGTGTGAGTGTGCAGTGTGTGTGTCGGGTGTGTGAGCGAGTGTGGTGTGTGGTGAGTGGGTAAGTGAATGTGTCATGGTGTGTGGGGGGTGTGGTGAGTGGGTGTGAGTATGCAGTGAGTGTGAGTGTGTGGGTGTGTGGTGAGTGTAGGAGTGGGTGTATATTTAAAGGAGTGCAGGGTGAAGGGGTGACCCAGACGAGCAATCCAAGATCTTCTCAATGCCGAGTCTACTATTTAAAGTAGACTGATGGCCTTTTCTCTCACGGCATGGCATTAATTTTTATCGCACGATTTTTATGAGCGCAAATTAATGTTTTATTTGCTTGTGAGCCAACTGCATCAGCCAAACTGCAAAGGCCTGATAAGTGTGGTAAGGAAGTGTCTTCAGTGGCACTATGCCACAAATGTACTCTGGCAGAGGCGAGCAGAAGCCTCTTAGATGGAGAAAGTTGGTGAACATAGTGTGCCCAGCTCCCCCTCGGCAGCCCCCAGGCTGGCAAGGGCGGGACAGTGGCTTGGAGAAGTGGCTTGTGTGGGGGCACTCACAAGCAGGTCTGGGAAGAGCCTGGCGCTGCCCTGCGCTTGCCAAGTTCTCAAGGCATCCACATTCATCTCCAGCAACACCGTTTGCGCATTGCTCAACGTGGCCTGGTGAACAGGAGAAATTTGGCACTGGACGGATCTGAGTTTGAATTCTGACTCTTCAACTAGCTAGTCAGTCCTTAGACAAGTTAATCCCTACAAGTCTCTGCATTCTCATCTGGGGAATGGGTGTGGCAGAAGGCCTGGGGAGGCAGGAGAGAGAGAGACTCGTGTGTGTGTGTGTGTGTGTGTGTGTGTGTGTGTGTGTCGCGAGACATCTGTGGAAGGGGACTTGCCTTAAAAATACCAAAGATCGGCCAGGTGCGGTGACTCATACCTGTAATCCCAGCACTTTGGGAGGCTGAGGCGGGCAGATCATGAGGTCAGGAGTTCGAGACCAGCCTGGACATTATGGTGAAACCTTGTCTCTACTAAAAATACAAAAATTAGCCAGGTGTGGTGGCGCATGCCTGTAGTTCCAACTACCCAGGAGGCTGAGGCAGAAGAATCGCTTGAACACAGGAGGTGGAAGTTGCAGTGAGCCGAGATCGCACCACTGCAGTCCAGTCTGTGTGACAGAGCAAGACTCCATCTCAAAAAAAAAAAAAAAAAAATTCCAAAGATCTTCTGAGAGAGAGGGGACAAAGATTCTAACTCCTTTCCCCATTATCCAAAATTCCAGAAAGCTGTTTGAGTGTACTAAGGTTCAGTGATTAGGGAAGGGCATCAAGGCCCTGCCCCCCACCCCCATCGAAAGGGTCTAGCCCTGTAATACACTGAACTTGACTGACCCCTGTCCAGCTTAATCTCCTGGGACAGGCTTACACCTGGCAGAGGGGATCTAAGGTGCTAAAAGAGTCCAGGTAAATATGATTGGAAGCCCTTTTCCTGGGTATAATCGTGAGATAAAGAAACAGCAGATCACCCCTCTCTTAACTGCTGGACCTGTACCAGTAGCTGTGGCACCCCTGGGACCCAGAGACCTGATTTCTAGGGACACCTGGACACTTGGAGGTAGTCCCCTTCATTCAGACAGTGTCTTCTGAGAGCCTGGGACTGCCTGAGCTGGTGTTAAGTACTTATAGGAGTCCAGAGGTATGCAAGATAGTCCTACTACCTGCCTGCGTGCATGTGTGTGTGTGTGTGTGCATACATACGTGTGCTTCAAACAAATGCTGAGTGAATATCAGTGCCTTCCTGGTGGCATAAAAGAACCAGCCTGGGAGCCTGAAGGCCTGAGTTGCAGGGCTAGCTCAGCCACTGGCTTACTGGGTGACTACAGGAAATTCATTTCCTGTCTTCAGCTCGTTTTCCTCATTTACAAAATGGGTTGAACTTAACCTTAAGGTCTGCTCCAGCTGCAGTGGCTTATAGATATTATTTGTTATTTCCTTTTTGGTCCTCATTCACTTTCTTTTCTTTTTTCATTTTTTGTTTCTTTTTTCTCTCTCTCTCTTTTTTTTTTTTTTTTTTTGAGACAGAGCCTTGCCTTGCTCTGTTGCTCTGTCACCCAGGTTGGAGGGCAGTGGCACAATCTCTGCTCACTGCAACTCTGCCTCCCGGGTTCAAGTGATTCTCCTGTCTCAGCCTCCTGACTGGCTGAGATTACAGGCACACGCTAATTTTTTATTTTTAGTAGAGATGGGGTTTCACCATGTTGGCCAGGCTGGTCTTGAACTCCTGACCTCAGGTGATCCACCCATCTCGGTCTCCCAATGTGCTGGGATTACAGGCGTGAGCCACCGTGCCTAGCCTCCCACTCGCTTTCCAAAATCCTATTCTCAGCCCAGAATCTGCTTTCTGTACCTTGCACAAGCATGGCAAGAGCAGAACCCACAGATGTGAGACCCCCCCCCAAGACATCCATGGAGAGCACACACGGCCTGCGTATACATTTATTGTTGATTCTGCACACCAAACGTATGACAAGCAGCAACCAGCAGAAGACAAATCCCCAACCCTGCCCACCAGGGCTCACATTCTACAAAGCCCCGAGGCTCTAGAAATCTCTAAATGCATTGCCAAGCACTGGGGATGATTTGCATAATTCTCTAAGCAAGGCAGACATGATCTGCTTTTGAAGGCAGCATGAAGGCAGTGGGTTGGTGAGAATGATCTCTCCTTAGAAGAAACCTCAGGAGGAAGAAGTTTTACCCGGAAGTGGCTTGCCAGCCTACCCTCTCTGAACCACAGCAATGGCTTCCTTCCCAAAGCCACCACTCCCTCCCCAGCAACCCAGATTCAGTTCTGACTGTGGGATCTGGTGGCTGAATCTTTGAGTGCTTTAGAGCTAAAAGCTAGGATATATCTAACATCTGTCAACTAACTCTGGTTCCCGAGTTATCTCTAGCTGTCTGCTCTCTGTAAGCTTCCTGAGTGTGGAAGTTCCTACCCAACAGCTCTACATCAGCATCCAAGGTTGTGGAAAGTGTGTCCATGAAAAGTTCTAAGAACTCTTGGATGTCTACATTCTAAGGAGGAAGAACAGTATACATACAGCCCAATTCCCATGAGAGGGACCAGCTATTCTATTTAAGGGATGGATGAGTGTAATCTTTTCCTGCAGTTACAAAGCTTTTGATCTAAATGGTACCAAGTGAGATTCCAACGACCAAGACGAAGGAGACCAACAGGAGAGTGGCTTCCATTTTCTTTGGTTTAATGGTGAAAGCTCAAGACAAGCCATGAGCTCTTGTACAAAGTTTGAAGAGATAAATAAAACTCCCAGCCTATGGAACGCCGTGCAGAACGAGTGGCTCTGTGCCCCGTCACCAGCGGGTAGAGGCGGCACTCATACCACAGGGGTGCTGTGAGGGCCAGAGGAGAATCCATGTACAGTGCTTTGAGGAGTATCTGTGCACAGTAAGCACTTTTTAAAAATAGTGGTTCTGATTGGCTTTTCTCCAACACTGACTCATGGCTCCCACTCCAGATGGGCGTGGGACTGTCAAGGAGGGGAAGAGCGCACTGAACTCTGTACCCTACTCCAGCTTTTTGGGGGATCAGCCCGTTCATTCCAGACCTGAGAATTGAGCAAATGCATCATCCTGTTGGAAAGGAGACTCCACCCAGCTTTTCTAGGAGCTCCCCAGCCAGACAACATGGCGCGGAGAGGTTGAAGGGCCCGCAGAGGAAAAGGAGGCCCAATGGCTCCATCCAGCCACTCTGATGGGAGAAAGGAAGAGTCAAGAGGTTCACAATAAAGGGGCCCCCAGCCCTCACCGAGGGTGCTCCTGGGTGGCGTCATCTGAGGACAGCAGCCCTCAGGTCAGCCTCTGGGCTGGAGAGGAAGATACTCCAATGTCATGGCTACTGACGGGAATACCCAGAGGTTCTGGGCTAAGATTGGCAGGGCCCACCAGGTGAGGAGGTTCCCCAACTCTCTCCAGCCCTGGCCCACTTGTGCCTATGCACAAAGGCAGCTGGAGCCCACTCACAGGAGCACCCAGCAGGTCTGGAGACAAGGAACGTGGGAAAACCCATGCTTCCTGTAGAGGGGAAAGGGCCAAGCTGCCCCTGTCGGCCCCAGGCCCACACAGGCCCCCATCAGCGAGTGATGCTCACATGCCAGGCACTTCCTGTTGCCCCTGGCAACCCTTGGTGCAGGTCCTCCAGGTACTACCAATAGTTTGGAAATGCCTTGGAGACCCAGATTTGCCTTGGGGAGATGACATCTCTTGACTCTGACAGGCCTCATCTCTCCTAGATTCCCTGGGACAGGGAGTGAAAAGCTAGAGTGCACTAGTGTTTGCAAATGTCCCTCTGGACACTTTTTGTGCTGGAACTGGAAGGGAAACCTGGTCAGCACTGTGCTATTGTGGCCCTGGGGGATGTCACAGGTGTCTTGTGGAGCAGGGGAACTAATAAAAACCGATCAGGATTGGTGGTGGATTTCCAAATCCCAGCAGAGTAGGCGGAATTTCTTTCCTGGGCAGGCCTGGAGACCCTAAAGTCTCCATTTCACCGTTTTTACTTCTAAACTGGTGGGCCAGTTGTCCAGAGAAAGACACACGTTGACATGAGCATAACTTCTTGAGCGGCACTTGAATATGTGTGTAGCAGGAAGATGGGAGAAGGCAGGCATTCCTGTGGCTATGACTCCTGGAGAATAACCCTGGAGCAAACAACTCAACTCCTAACAGATCACATGCAGGAGGAGCTCCAGGGAGCCCCGAGACCCAGTGTGACCCTCGGCGTACCCCAGTGTTGCCTGCTGTGAGATTCTGAAGTTTAGCTGCTAGCTGACTGTGATGTTGATGGAGAATTTTACCGCATTAGAAAGAGGCTGGGTTCCATTACACTTGGTTTTCAATTAAAGGAGCCCATCTCTGAGCTATTTCACTGCCCCTAAGTGAAGAATGAAAATTAAAAACAGATACAGGCATATCATGCCCATAAAAGGCTCCAGGCGGAGGGGCCTCCAATGAGCTGCATGCAGACAGCTTGCTGGCAGAGAAGGGGGCGTGGCTGCACAGGACTCTGCTGTCAGGATGCTTCTGACCTGGCCAGCCAGGGTGCCATGGTCTCAGGATCTCCAGATTTAATAAAATCTCCCGGTTCAGGCCAGAGTCTCCCATCCTGTCCACACCCACGTATTCTCCTCCACCCCTGGCCACTGGGCTTTTATGCAGGCTGGCTGTGGGAGGGGGCATCCTGGCTCACAGGAAGCAGGTCCTAGGTTAGTCCCTCTCCAGAAGCCCCCATCTCCTCTGGGAAAAGCCCGGGATGGGGGATATTTGTGGTGCTCTGTGTCTTGGTCTGGATGCTGATTACACAGGTGTATTCGGTTTGTGACAGTTCACCAAGCCTCACACTATCATGTTCCCACTTTTCTGTACATATACTTCAATTACAAATGTTAAAAAGAAAACTCTAGGGGTGAATACAAGAACCCCCCAGGCACCAGATTTCTTTCTCTATCCAGTACCAATAAGCTGATTTTAATGTTTTTAGGAGTCCAAAATCCAATATAATTTTATTCCTTAAAGGGCTAAACTTTTCAAAGCAAAGTTTGCAGTTCGGAAAGATCCTTCTCTAAAAGCCTGAACTTGCTGTGCTGGGGTCTTTCTTTTCCAGATGAAAATCACAAGAGAGATGCTGATTTCGGCTCTGTCTCCAGGAACTGAGCGGCATGACTTTCCTTCTCTCTTCCATAGCGTCCTCAAAGCCAGGCTGCTTGGCGGCTCTTAAGAAACCAATTAAATGGTTAGAAGTCTTCTGTGAGGAGAGAACTCACCCTGCCTTCAGGAGCAGAAAATCAAGCGGAGAACTTTCATTTGAGGGGACGTGCTGGGTCAAGCCACAGCACAAACAAGAGGAAGAAAAGAAGGGAAATCAACTCACGTAATACTTAGAGGAGAGGGACTATTTTGGCGGAGAACTATTCCCACGAAGTGAGCAGGCTGTGGACTGAGTCTACAGAGGCCAGGAAGGGGCCTGGGCGCAGGGAAGGTGGTCCTTGGAGGACAGGTGGGGAGGATTTGGAGGAGGAGTCCTCTTGAAGGAAGCCCAGGGGTGTGAATCAGAAATCCCCAGGGCTTTTGCCATGGCCCGTTGGATATTCCAGATTGTAGGAGGGTCTGGCATGACATGATTCTCTACAGGAGAATCAGGAAGAGGTAGGCACACCTTTCTCTAGGGTCAGAGAGAGCAATCATGGGAAAGCTCCGTAGACCCAGGAGTGGAAGCGGAAAGATGAAATTCCCAGGTCCTCCAGTTCCATCATTCCCAGCCCTGCTCCAGCCTGCCTCTTTAACACTCATTGGGTGCCTTCATCTGCATCAGGACCGCTTGGCTTCTCTTCTTGCAGCAGCAACAGCCGATGCAGGCAGCCAGGGAGCAGGCCAGGGCAGCAATGCCAATTACAATAGCGGCAATGGCCATCCCGCTCTGGGCCTGGGTCATACCCCAAACGCTGCGGTCATCAGTGACCTGAATGGTAGTCAGATCAGTGTAGTCTTCCACAGAGCTGGTTAACTCAGTGGTAGAAGAGATGGATGTGGTGTCAGGGTAACTGGGTGTGTCTGGGTACCATGGCGTTTCTGGGTAACTAGGCACCTCGGGGACATGGACGCTGGGAACGGCAACGTTGACATTGATGATAATGAGGGATTGGCCTCGGACGTTGGCTGGGCTGAAACACACAGGTAGAGTGTCCGTCCCTAACCTAGGCTGGTTGAGCAGGAGCCAGCTGCGGAGCGGAAGGATGTCTGAGTCACACCTCCAGGGATTGTCGTACAGCCGCAGCTCACACAGTTTCCCCAAGTGATCGAAGATGCCGAGGGGCAAGTTCTCCAGCTGGTTGTTCTGCAGCTGGATGGTCATGAGGCCATTGACGTTGGCGAAGATATTCCCTGGGAGCTGTCTCAGGCGGTTGTTCTGCAGGGAGATGTTCTGCAGATTGGCCAACATGCGGAAGACGTTCCCGTCCAGGTCCTGCAGCGCGTTGGTGTGGAGGGACAGTTCTCGAAGCTCCGTGAGCCCGTTGAAGGCACCTGGGGAGATGAAGCTGATCTGGTTGCGGCTAAGGATCAGGACCTGCAACTGGTGGAGGTTGCTGAAGACATTGTCAGGTAGAGAAGTGATGTGGTTGTCATAGAGCCAAAGCTCCCGCAGGTTGGGCATGGGCCCGAAGATCCCCGGAGAGAGCTCCTTCAGGGAATTGCCAAAGAGAGTAAGGCGGTTGAGCTGGGGCAGCTGCATGAAGATGCTGGGCGGCAGCTGGGAGATGTGGTTGTTGGACAGATAGAGCCTCTGGAGGTTGTGGTTGTTGTGGAAGAGACCGGGAGAGAGCAGCCCGATCTGGTTCTGCTGCAGAGCCAGTTCCTGGAGGTTGACAAGCCCATCGAAAGTGCCCATGGGGATATCCGTGAGCCTGTTCTCATAGAGCCGGAGGACCTCCAGGTTGCCCAGGTGCTGGAAGACCCTGGGTGAGATGTGGGTGAGGCTATTCTTGCCCAGATTGAGCTTCGTGAGTCCCACCAGGGGGTCGAAGACTCCATCGGGGATGTATTCCAGGTGGTTGCCATGCAGCTGCAGCTCCCTGAGGTTGCTGCACTGGGCGAAATGTGCCGGCTGGATCTGCACCAGCTGGTTACTGGACAGAAGCAGTGACTCGAGGCTGTCCAGGCCCTGGAAGAGACCGACGGGCAGAACCCGAAGCTTGTTGTTGGCGAGGCTGAGATAGCGCAGGGAGCCCAGGTTTCGGAAGGCGCTGGGCATGATGCGTGACAGGTCATTCTTCTCAATCCTCAGCGCGATGAGGGCTGAGATGTTGAGGAACGGGGACTCGTTGAGTTCGGTGATGTGCGTGTTGAGGATCTGCAGGCTCATGGCATTCCAGGGCAGAGGGGTGGGCACGGCTACAATGCGTGCCCCGGTGCACTCCACCTGGGAGGCTCTGGAGCAGGTGCACTCGCTAGGGCAGCCATAGTAGGCCAGCCCTGTACCCCAGGCATGGCAGCCCACCAGCAAAAGGAGATAATGCTTCAGTGGCATGGCCTCTGCAAAGGGAGAGAGCACACGTTAGTCAGGGTCCCCTAGCTGACACTGGCACGTTTTAAGCCAACATCAACTTGCAGTGCCAACACTGGCTTGGCTTTGAATCTCATCATCACATGCTGAACTCACGCTCCCTGCGCTCTGGCTAGCAAGCCTCTGCGCCCTAGCCCCTGCCTTTCTACTTCCATGCCTTTGCTCGGGCAATTCTCCCTACCTGGAGTGCTCCTTGTCCTCATGCCATTTTTTCCCATGCTTCCAACTCCAACTTCAGTGCAGTTACCTTTAGGACACTTCCCAGCTTCCGTGAGTCAGGATCAGTTACCCTTCCATGAAGTGGTCTTCCCAGTCTCCATCACTGGGCATGCCACGGTGGCCTTGTATGGCATTCAGTGTGTCCCTGTCTGTCTCCTTCCCCAGCCAATAAGCTTTCCAAAGACAGGGAGTTCATCTTTCATCCCTACAGATTCCTTAGGGCAGGAACTGTATCTTATCCATCTCTGTATCCCTCATATCATCTGAATGTGCTGGTACCAAGTATCAGCTTGGCTGGGAGACCCCCACCCAGGCAGTGCTGAAGGTAATGAGAGGCAAAGTGGGTCTATCCGGGGCGCCAACCGCCTTCCAAGCTGAGAGCCTCAGGGGCTGCCAGCATTCCAGGCTGAAGGCCCCCAGCAGATTCTGATCCACGTAGTTATCCTCTCTGAACAGGTGATTATTGCCAACAAACAGGTGTTCTGTATTTTCTCATGACACAAAAATGTACCAAGTAGGCAGCTGTTGCCTGCTCACTACTGATTACAGACAAACTAAGAGGTATTCTCCACAAGGGAGCCCCGGGGGCAGAGTAAACTTAATATTTCTCAACATGCTGGTTAAACACAGCCTCGTCAGGCAGAACACGGAGGCAATGAGAACAAATAAATAGGGCTGAACCTGGGGGAAGATGACGAGGCCACAAACATGGTAGCCTGCTGGGAGGTGCAGCAGCAGCAGCACAGTAAGGACCACAGAGTTAGGATCTGCCCGAAAGACGAATGGTAGCAGTGGAAGCAGCTCTTCCTCGCCCTCGCCTGGTCCTGCCCTGCCCAGCCCATCACCACCAACCATCGCTTAGCCCTTTGTTAACTCTTTCACGTGTGCTTCCTCTTGGTTTCATTCAAACCACCCTCCCAGTAAGGGGAAATGACATGTCTGCACCACGTCCTGCCTTGCTGGGAAAGGCTGCTATGGCTTAGCCAATGCCTGGAGCCAGCCTTGTGGGTATAAGTCCCGATTTCCACAGGAAACGTTGGGTGAGTCCTTGAGTGAGTTGCAGAAAACCAACGAGATGTACTTTGAGCTAAAACGTGGTAGGTCAGGCGTGGTGATGAGCTGGCAATGGGGGCAGATGCAGGGAAATGTCGGTGTTTGAAATCACTGATGACAATGACATATATAAATGTGTGTGTGTGTGTGTGTGTGTGTGTGTGTAATGTAGAGATATGGGACATAGGTGCTGGTCTCTATATGAATATTTAACGACCACTAACAGTTTCACCTTGAATGAAGCTTGAAGCCTCCAAGCTTCAGCTCCCTCGTCTGTGAAGAGGGGATGGTGACTCCCGTCCCGCTCTTGGGCTGTTGTGAGGAGTGAATGACTGGGGAAGGGATGCGAGGCCATCCCCAGCAGTGCTGTGCAAACGCGGGCCGTTGTTCCATGCTTATCCACAGCATGGACCCTACAGACTCCTGAAATCAGGGGGGCCTCAAAGTGCTTCTTGTCTTGGCATTGTTAGTCACGAGACTGAAGATTTCTGTGTATAAGCGAGACTAGCTCCAACTTCCACCAAAGGTTCAAAGGGCTCTGAACTCCTGGAAAATTCAGCCATCACTGCTGGCCACGCATTCCCATCACTTTATGGGGATGCAAGAAGCAAGGAAAGGTTTCTGAGCTTAAAGCCCAGGTCTCCAGACCCCTACGGAAGTACTTTGAGTGTTAATGCTGTGTCACCCTTTCGATGAGCAAAAATCCTGAGTCAGAGGAAGGAATTTCAAATCATGGCGTAGAAGGCATCAATGGCTGGGTGAAAAGGGTATTTCTCTGGTCTCTCTTTGTGATCCTGAACTCATGGGGTCCGGAGCCTGGCCCACATCTCAGAATAACCCAGGCTTCCCAATTTGGCCTCAGCCCCACGTACCCCTTCCCTGCACCCCAACAAGCTTACTCTGAGATAAAAACCTAAGCCCATTCCCCAACCACACAGACCGTGATGTTTCACTTGTTCACAGCCCATGCAAGCCCCAACTTGTTATACTTTTGCATTAAGAACTTGACTAAGTATATAGAACAATAGAAAACAGAAAGGAAAAAGAATACATTGGCCAGCGGCATCTAGATGCAAAGGAATGGGGCCAGATTATGCTAGGGACACATCTAAAAAAAATAAACATATAGAGAAATGTCAGGTCCAGAACCTGAAAACAGAAAGCGAGCTGCCTAAACAGACTGCACAGAAAAAGGGGCTTAATATTCACCCTATGAGAAGACTTAGGGCTTTTCACTAACGATAACAAAGAAAGAAAGCTGCCCACAAAAGCTAGTGTGGTCTGAGACTGAATTAATAGAAGTATCACATGTGGAAAAAAGGAGGTGATGGTCTCATCCTACACTTTCCTGACGTGGCCACACTTGCAGTGCTGGGCTCAGTTCCACTCTGAACTTCAAGAAGCCTAATGACAAACTGGCCTCCTGAAGAATTCTAGAGGATGGTGAGGGAGTCTAGGAAGCAGAACATCTGAGCATCCATGGAAGAAACTGTGTCAGCATCCTGACATGGTGAGAAAAAAATTAAATTAAAATTAAAATTGTGGAGCTGTGGATGAATAAATGACCAGATGAAGAGATGCTGTGAAGAGTCCACAATCACTTTCCTAGCATCTCTGAATGGCTGCTATGGCATCCAGAAAGCAGCCTAGCTCAGTGTGGCTCCAGAGGTCAGACAAGTGCAGAAGTTACAGAGTAGCGGATTTCAGTTCATCACCGAAGACAGCCTATCCAGAGTCAAAATGGGCAAACTCACAGAGGGAGTAAGCTCCCTGTCACTGGAAGCAATCAAGCAGAGGCTAAAGCAACCACTTGGTAAGCAAGCAGTAGAGAAGATTCCCACACCTGGGAGGGTATTGGACTGGAAGACAACTAGTTTCCTGTCCATTCCTAAGATCTTAGAATTCTAAGGCTGAGTTCCAGGGCACGAATACACCATCTGTTCACCAAGGCAATGGTGCCTGTGCTCTTAGGGGTCTGTGTGGACAGGCGTGGGTATTTGCCCATCTCTTTGGTGTAAGGGTATGTGAGATATTTACTGCCTGGGCTGACATACAAAAGGTGGAGCTTGAAATTGCTCCCAGAGACAAGCTAGCTGGCGCTTATATTTAATGTACGCTCACATACCCAGCGTGCTTCAAAATGATGTCACAGCCCAAGTGTCAGAGACTAAATTAAGTACCCATCACCTGGCCAGCCAGGGCAATCTCGAGTTTCCCCATCTATAACTGACAGTGTAGAATGAGGCACCCTCTACTCATTTTTTTTTTTTTTTTTTGAGACGGAGTTTTGCTTTTGTTACCCAGGCTGGAGTGCAATGGCGCAATCTCGGCTCACCGCAACCTCTGCATCCTGGGTTCAAGCAATTCTCCTGCCTCAGCCTCCCAAGTAGCTGGGACTACAGGCTCGTGCCACCAGGCCCAGCTAATTTTTGTATTTTTAGTAGAGACAGGGTTTCACCATGTTGACCAGGATGGTCTCAATCTCTTGACCTCGTGATCCACCCGCCTCGGCCTCCCAAAGTGCTGGGGTTACAGGCGTGAGCCACCACGCCCGGCCCCCTCTACTCATCTTTATGTGGCTTTCTCTGTGTCAGTTGGAGAGGGACATCAAGCCAGCCCAGGAAGGGCTTGTGCCAGGGGAAGGTGCCTCTTGGCCTGGGAGGAGTGCAGAGATAATTCCCTGTGGGAACAGGGCCACCCCTGTCTAAAATGGACCACACTCAGCACGACAAATATTGCAAGAGTTTGCAGATTTTCCTCTTGATAATCCTCACATCTCGTTGGGCATGGTGGTCCACGCCTGTAATCCCAGCACTTTGGGAGTCTGAGGCAGGTGGATCACGAGGTCAGGAGTTCAAGACCATCCTGGTCAACATGGTGAAACCCTGTCTCCACTAAAAATACAGACAAATTAGCCAGGTGTAGTGGCGCGTGCCTGTAGTCCCATCTACTCGGGAAACTGAGGCGGTAGAATTGCTTGAACCCAAGAGGCAGAGACTGCAGTGAGCCAAGACCATGTCATTTCACTCCAGCTTAGGCAACAGAGCGAGACTCTATCTCAAAAAAAAAGGCCGGGCACGGTGGCTCATACCTGTAATCCCAGCACTTTGGGAGGTCAAGACCAGCGGATCATGAGGTCAAGAGACCAGGACCATCCTGGCCAACATGGTGAAACCCTGTCTCTACTAAAAAAAATACAAAAAATTAGCTGGGTGTGGTGGCACGCTCCTGTAATCCCAGTTACTTGGGAGGATGAGGCAGGATAATCGCTAGAACCTGGGAGGTGGAGATTGCAATGAGCCGAGATCTCGCCACTGCACTCCAACCGGGGACAGAGTGAGATTCTGTCTCAAAAAAAAAAAAAAAAAAAACCCTCACATCTGCAAAGCCGACCCCAGCACCACACACCATAGTTTCCTGTTTTCCAGCACTTTTGACTGCTGTGGCTGGCGTCCACTGCTCCACAGGACCTCCAAAGAGCCCATCTCAAAGCCAGCTGCAAAGCCCTCAGGGGAGGGAGGGGCCACAGAACCGGGGCTGACGGCTGGGCCCGTGGGTTTTCAGCATGTGATGCCAGCTCTCGCAGTGGCCACAGCCTCTAGAAGCCCAGCACATGGAAGCCTGATAGCCCACGCTGCCTGGTGCCGCTTGGCAGCTGTGACAGGTGGCAGTTAAAGGGCCACAAAGCTGCCCTAATTATAACTTCTCCCAGGCAGCCAAGAGCTGATTGGGAGCATCCTCAATCACTTCAGTGACTCAGTCCAGCCCCTGTCCAGCTCCTGGGAAGTGGGGATTGCCTGGCGTCTATCACTGGCCCATGAAGTTGGCAAGCAGAGCAGACAATCCGAAGGACAGCCTGACAGCTCACCTGGGCTCCGACGCAGTCCCTCCCCGTGAGCAGAAGCGCACCAGCCAGGGCGCTCCAGCTTCGGGCCTCAGCAGAAGCACCGTGACTCACGACCAAACGCATAATTAGCCTCGAAGCCCTGGGCTTTGTTGGTTGGTGAGTTGGGACGTTGTTGGTTTAATACCATCGTTCACATTCCCTGAACATGAGATTCCCTGGAAGGAGACTCCTTTTTTTGAGATGGAGTCTCACTCTGTTGCCCAGGCTGGAGTGCAATGGTGCAATCTTGGTTCACTGCAACCTCCGCCTCCCGGACTCATGCGATTCTCCTGCCTCAGCCTCCTAAGTAGCTGGAATTACAGGCACACACCACCACACCCAGCTGATTTTTGTATTTTTAACAGAGACCATATTGCCTAGGCTGGTCTTGAACTCCTGACCTCAGGTCATCCACCCACCTCGGCCTCCCAAAGTGCTGGGATTACAGGCATAAGCCACCGCACTCAGCTGACCCCTTATTTTAATGCCACAGAGCAAAACTTTTGGACGGATCCTGGAAGACCAAATCAATGTTCTATTCTGATTAACTCTACGTTGAAGTGCGAGCTTAGGTACATTCTCCAGGCCTCAATTTCCCCTGCAATAAAGACTTCCAAGGGCCCTGGGAGCTCTGCTACCTTCTGATGTGAGGCAGGAAGGAAATTTGGCCTGAAGCCCCTCATTCTCCTCATCTTATCTTCCCCGGTGTAAGTGCCAGACCTCCAGCAGGGCCGCCTGGCCTGGCTCCAGCTTCATGCGGAGGCTTGAGGAATTCATGCCCATCTTTTCGGGCCCACCTGCCTCCAAGTTTCCCAGCCAGGGCAATCCCACTTAATAATCAGCACGTCCACACCTAGCCAATAGCCGCTCCATGGAACCCAGGGGCTGGGAGGGGCCTCTGGGAGCCTCTGGTCCTTCCCCCTCCCAATGTACCTGGGGAAACTGAGACCCAGAGAGGGACTGTCTCTCCCTGGCCTCTGCCATCTCCCCACAGAGCGCTGCCCAGTCATGGCCTTGAATGCAGAGAGATGTCACCCAACCAGCCTGAGGGCTTCCGAGGAAGATGCCAGGCTGGGAGCTGCCAGGGGTTGTCCCCGCTGCCCACACCCGGTGCTGTCCTCAAGCATGCACTCACTGGGTCTCGGGCCAGTGGGTCTGCCTGAGAGGCTTGGCCTGAAGCTCAGGCCTCAGTGCCTCCAGACCTCCCCATCTCACCAAACATCGCCTCTCCTGGAGCACCACATAAAATCGCCTAGCTTGTTTAATAGAACTGACCTCATAGCGTTGCTGCTGTGAGGATTACATGAGTTGATGCATGGGAAACACTTAGGTGAATTCTTGGCACAAAGTGAGGACCCAATAAATGTTAGTGACGATTGTTATTTTTGTTGTTGGGTAAAAAATCTCTGGAGACTCCACCCACAGAGATCCTGATCCCTAGATCTTGCTGGGGCCCAGGATTCTGCATGTTTTACAAACTTCCCAAGTGACTCCGATGCAGGAGTCCACAGAACGTGCTCAGAGACACCACGTGAGTCCACAGAACACTCTCAGAGACACCACGTGAGTCCACAGAACGTGCTCAGAGACACCACGTGAATCACACAGAACGTGCTCAGAGACACCACGTGAGTCCACAGAACATGCTCAGAGGCACCACGTGAATCACACAGAACGTGCTCAGAGACACCACGTGAGTCCATAGAACATGCTCAGAGACACCACGTGAGTCCATAGAATGTGCTCAGAGACACCACGTGAGTCCACAGAACACTCTCAGAGACACCACGTGAGTCCACAGAACGTGCTCAGAGACACCACGTGAATCACACAGAACGTGCTCAGAGACACCACGTGAGTCCACAGAACACGCTCAGAGACACCACGTGAGTCCACAGAACACGCTCAGAGACACCACGTGAGGTCTAGACCAGCTGAGAACCCAGACTTGGACTGACCACTGAGAATAAGAGAACCCCAAAGCAGGGAGGTCCTGCCACAGGCCTGGCCCCATCCCTCTATCAATATTTCTCTCAGTGGCCGCTTCTGCATCCCCATCAGGAACTGCAGTTTGTGCTGAGTTGAACCTGCTAATAGAACCTGCTTCCAGAAACGGTACTTAGAGCCTGGAGCATCAGAGGTGCCAGGGCTTTCTGAGTGCATCTAGTCAAACATCTGCTCATTTTGTAGTTAGGAATGCTGAGGGGAGGGAGGAGGGAAGTTGCCCAAGGTCACACAGTCTATTGGAGACTCCTGATACCCAATCAGGGCCCCTAACCACGGATCTTGGCGAACCCCTGAACCTCATCACCAGGATTTGGGACCTTGCCAACCACATGCCTGGCAAGGCCTGGGATTGGGGTGGAGGTGGCTTTGCACCCTCCAGCTTAAATCAGCTGAGGCTCATGCAATCCACCTTCCCCCGTACAGCATGATTCACCAAGGACAAGTGCTTCTCCCAACTACCAGGCTGCTGGGTTCAGGGGTTTCTTCTTTAAGGCTGCTATGATGCTGGTGTTTGTTCAATTTCACCTGAGTCTCCTGGAGGACTGTAGGGAAGGGACACAGGGGTCACCAAAAGGGGTTGACCCCTGTAATCTCAACAACAAGCTGGAGATGGAATCAGGGCTGGAGAAGGATTTGTGATGAAGGGTGTGTGGATTTGAAATTGGCACAGCTGCACCTTTACCTGTGTCTCTGCTCAAATGTAGAGACAGGACCTGCGGCCAAGGTCACAGGCCGCTGATTTGGGAATACTCTGTCCCAAACAGAAAGCATCCTTGAACTCCAAGGCAAGACTGGCCACACCCTCATCCTCCATCTTGATCAAGTGGTGACCCCCATCTCTCATGGCCCTGCAAAGCCAAAATGTAGTTCCTTGTCTTAAAAAAAGAAAATCAGTTAAAAAGCACGATTCCTTTCCAGCCCTTCTGTTGAGGAGCCTCCCAGGTTTGACTTCCTGCAGAGGCCAGAGCAGGGCTGTCATTAGCCTGGCAAGGGTAGCAGGAGAAACTGACAAACCGCCCAGCACAACAGGGAGAACTGCCCCAAACGGGCTTTGATGAGCACAGCCACGGTCTACAAACAGCCCTTTTCTCAGGCTGGCACCCGAAGTAGACAGAAATGGATCAGCCCCCAATCAAAGCATCTGGAAGCAGTTTCTAATTTCTGAGTCCCAAAGCCAAGAGAGGCCATGAAATCTGAAGAGGCAGTGACTATTCTGTGGTCAGGATTTAGGGCAGCAAATTGCCATGTGTGATCACAATCTGCTTACTGGCAGGGCTGAGTCGGGACAGCTTCTCTCCCATCTCTTCTCATTTCTCCATAGCTGGACCTACTTCCAGTCTCGCCTCGCCACCCCCCTCCGTTTACTGAGCAAGCCAAGGTAGCGTTCCCGAGCCCTGGGAAGAACTTCCCATGCCCTGACTTTCTGCAGAATCTATCCAGAACTTGCCCCTGGCCCCAACCCCCTTCACAAGCCTGCCTCATCACTGCTGACCCCGCCCAGCTGACTCAAGACCACAGGCAAATTGGACTGTCTGGCCCTGAATTTACCCCAGATGTTCAATGTATGCAGAATGAAGGAAGTGCCAGCCGTTAGACAACTTCTAAATTAAGGAGCCAGTGGCAACAACGCATCTGAGAGCTGCCGGAGATAAAGTGATGTATCCCAGATAACCCCAGAGGAGAGGCTGGTGCATGGCAGACAGGCACCTGGCACCTGTGGCGGGAGCACACGTGTCATCCCAGAAAGAGTGCAGCTGCACTGAGGTGATGCATTGGACCCGGGAGGTGGAATGGCCCTTGAACTTTGGCAGGGGTGGAAGACGCCAGAAAGTTCTGGTGTCTCACAGTTGGTTTCTTGGCCCCAGGTCTACCTTTGAACGGAGACACAGGTCAAGGCACAGCCATTATAATTTCAAATCCACACCTCCTCATCACAAATCCGTCTCCAGCCCTGACTCCCTGCTCAAAGCTGCCAGGCTCCATGGAGGCCCACACTTCCAGCGGGAGAGAAGTGAAACTCCAGCATAGTGTCCCGTAAGCCATCTGGTTAGGGCCTGAACAATGCTGAGCCTACGTCTGAATTCCACATTGGAACTGCAAACCAGGGGCTGGCACATCGGCTTGCAGCAATTATCCGTCCATGCAGAGAAGACAGCTCTCTTGCCTGGGCAACCCCCATGAAGGAAGGTCTTGGACAGACCCAAATGCAGGGCAGACCGCTGGCGGCCACCATGGTCAGTGCCGGGAAAGACGGCACAGGCTCAAATAATCTGAACTTTAAAAAGAAAAGTTCTTCCCCCAGTGGATCTAGATTCCAGAAAGGTGAATCCAGGGACAAGGGGGGTGATAACCGAGTTCACTTTCAGCCCATTGTGCTGGTCTCAGACATCTCAGCAGCCCAGGTTGACATCACGAGGTGGTAAGGGCAAGGGGCATAAGAAGCTGTTGAGGCATCAGCAGAGGGGCTGGTGGTCCTGGTGTCCAGGCGGGGAGGGAGACCGGCTTGCACCCCTCCAGCGCAGGCTTCTCCTAGCCCTGTCCCGAGAGCACCACAGGCACACGTCAGCCCTGCCCCTTCTGGGGTCTCCCAAGGGAGCAGGTTCAGCAGAAATGGGAGGGGGGTAGCCGGGGCCCTCTAAGCAGGGAGGAGGGAGGGGGGTGGCTCACCTACTTACCAGCAGCTCGGCACCCGCTGGGGACAAGAGGGAGCCTGAGAGGAGGAGGAGGGAGGGCTCAAGGCTGCAGCATGAGTGTGGCTCGCCTGGGCTGTCCCGGTATTTAAACTATCCCAGGCATGAGTCACTGCAGAAGGCAGTGTCAGCCCTGTGAGGGGGGCCTTTGGGCCATAGTGCAGCATCTGGATGTCCCAGGCTGGCATTACAGGGACACACAGCTGGCATCTCTAAGTGTAAAGGGTTTGCTTCAACCATGTTTAAAAACTCAGGATGCCTTTTCCCCTTTCCTTCTTTCCCCCAGTGTTTCTTTTGGATCCCTTCGCTGCATCGGCCACCGTGAGAGGGGAGTGTATAAGGACCCCACAACCCCTCTCTGACTGTGGACCCCTGCTGCCCTGCCCGCCCAAGGAGACAAGGACCCCCGAGACGGGGTGGGGGCAGGACTCGGGGCACTTCTTTGCTCCTGGAAGTATTGGCAAGTGCTTCTCCCTGTGGCTCTAGAAAACTCATTCATTCTTCTCTTTCGTTTTCATTTTAAACTTTTTATTTGGCAATGGCTTTAAATTTACAGACAATTAACATGATTCACCTGTTAACATTGTGGAAGAAGCATACATTTTAGATTCTAAGGAAAAATATAATTAAGACCACTGTGTCGCCCCTAAAAACAGCGTTTCCGATTTCCTTGTGACACTGGGGTCTATGCCATTACTGGTGCTCGGAGAGATGCAGCCACACATATCTATGGCCTGGGGATGGGCAGTTGAGGGGCATATTTGGGCATGAGGAGTTTCCCTATGCCCTTCACCTCTGCATTATAGCCCACACCCTGCGGCCCTGTCTGCCCCCTTCCCCAGGGGCGACAAAAGTGTTTCTATTTGTGGTGTCCCCAAAAGGGCCTGGGAAGAGGATACAGGAGTCGTAGTTAGAGGGGTGGGGAGGCTTCCAAACCCTGGCTTCTCCTCCGAGATGGAGCCTCAACAAGGCCTGAGCTGCCCCAGGCTGAAGCCACCCTGCCCTTCCCTGGCTCGGTTTACCCTCTCAGCTAAGTGGGGAGAGTGATATTTACACACAGTGCCTCATGGAGTGCCAAGAGGCTTAATTAATATTTGCACTGTGCTTTGAGAGCTTCGATGAAAGGAAGATATAAAAGTGCACAGTGTTATTACTGAAATAGTTGCTTGGGTGGCTTGCCATGGTCAAGACCTGCAGCCTGAATCATGCCACATTATTCTTCACCGTGGCACCGTGATTCAGAGCCAGAAACAAAAAGTATCTTGTCCATTAAATAACAGGAGCCCAGGAGGGGCAGGCACTGTTTGGAGTGGCCCCACACAGCTCCCAGCCCCATCCCGTCACCCATCAGCCTTGCTCCCACGTGGAATTTTTGGAACCCAAAGATCATGAGGTCAGGAGATCGAGACCATCCTGGCTAATATGGTGAAATCCCGTCTATACTAAATATACAAAAAATTATCTGGGTGTGGTGGCACGTGCCTGTAGTCCTAGCTAATTGGGAGACTGAGGCAGGAGAATTGCTTGAACTCAGAATCTTTGACACCAAAGATTCCACATGGAGAACACCTTCCCTCTTACTGCCCTGGTCCCCTGATGTCCCCAAATCAGGGTCTTTAACTTTCTTGCCATAGAACCTGCAAGAATGAAACTGTCCCCTCTTTTCCTTCTTCCGTCCTCCCTAATCCTGGCACTCAGCCGCTCTGTGTCAGGAAGCGTGCTGGGAGTGCTGGACAGCACAGGGATGAATCGGCTGCATTTAAAGATGGATATTTGTGAAGCACCTGCTGTGAACCAGAGAACCCTTGGGTACCTCACTGCAGCTCTCCATCATTTCACCTCCGCCAGCTTTCTCCGCCTCACCACGTGACATTGGGAGGCAGATAATTCTTCATTGTGGGAGCGGTTCTGTGCGTTGCAGTAGGCGCAATGGCATACCTGGCCTCTGCCCTCTAGATCCCAGTAGTGTCCCCCGATCCGAAAGTTACAAACAAAATGTCTCTAGACACTGCCAAATGTCCCCAGGAAAGGGCAGTTTACACACACACACACACCCCACACTCATGGTTAAGAACTACTGATCTGCCAAATAGTCCTATGAGGGCAGTAATTACCCCCCTTTCATAGACAAGAAAACTGAGGCCCAGGCCAGTTAACTAATTTCCCCACAGCCATAGGCTAAGTGACAGAGCCCAGCATGTGGGCTCCACACTAACTGCACACCATTGGATCCTGTGCTCAGGCATACAACTACCATGGACTGAAGTATAGACTGGCGCAGAGCGGGGTTAGGGAGAGGATGGGAAGAGTGAGGTCACTGACAGACCCTTCCTCACGGCAAGCTTGAGAATGTGGGAGCATTTCAAGGGATGGGGCTGGGGTGTCATGCCGCAGGTGGCCTTAAAAGATGAGCAGGCTCAGCTGGACACGGTGGCTCACGCCCGTAATCCCAGCACTTTGGGAGGATGAGGCAAGAGATCCTGAGGTCAAGAGATCAAAACCATCCTGGCTAACAAGGTGAAACCCATCTCTACTAAAAATACAAAAAATTAGCCAGGCATGGAGGCGCACGCCTATAGTCCCAGCTACTTGGGAGGCTGAGGGAGGAGAATCACTTGAACCTGGGAGGCAGAGGTTACAGCGAGCCAAGATTGTGCCACTGCACTCCAGCCTGGGGGACAAAGTAACACTCTGTCTCAAAAAAAAAAAAAAAGAAAAAGAAAAGAAAAAAAGATGAGCAGGCTCCGGAAGGTAAGGGGAGGGGCAAAGGAAAACCATCCAGTCAGAGAGAGCAGGAGAGAGAATGTGGGCCTCACTGAGGACCGTGATGCTCCCTGAAGAGTGAGGTCCTCTGTAGGCGCTAAGGAGCCACCAGAAGTGTTGGAGGAGGAAGGGGCCCAGTTGGAGTCGTGCTGTAGGAAACGTGCTCTGGTGGGGTGTCCAGGCTTCACAGAGGATTCTCTCTGCCCTCGTGACAGCACTTGGGTTTCCACACAGCAACCAGGCCATGCAGGAAGGACCAGTTCCCCAGGCTGGGGGTGCCACAGAGGTCCGGCTGCAGGACTCTGGGCTTCCGCACAGTGAGACCCTCTCTTCCCCAGAGAAGCACGCCTTCTCCTCCAGAGGAAGCAAGGCAGCACCACTCAGCCCCCAAAACAGCTGCTGCAGTCCATAATGAGGGACGGGACATCTATCATTAGTGAAAGTAAAAGCCTGATTTACTACCCGCAGGCCCCGTAACCCCAGGGCTCACTTTCTAGCCCCCCTGGGAGAACCAGAAGAGCCAGGATTGCCCCAGGGCTTCCGGGAACTCTGCTGCCTACCACCCACGCAGGTGTCTCTTTTCTAGTTAACAAGCACAGAATCGGGCACTGGAGGCCGTGGGACCCAGCCTCCCTTCGGTGGGGGAAACCCCTGGGCAGCACCCTGGAGTTTGATCCCTGCTCAGTTCACATCAGGGATAGGGATGTTGTGACCACCCCATTATATCCCCTGGTAGAGCGGCAGAATAAAAAAGACGGAGAGGCCGGGTGCAGTGGCTCATGCCTGTAATCCCAGCACTTTGGGAGGCCAAGGCAGGTGGCTCACGAGGTCAGGAGATTGAGACTACCTTAACTAACACAGTAAAACCCTGTCTCTACTAAAAATACAAAAAAAATAGCCGGGCATGGTGGCGGGCGCCTGTAGTCCCAGCTACTTGGGAGGCTGAGGCAGAAGAATCGCATGAACTTGGGAGGTGGAGGTTGCAGTGAGCCGAAATCGTGCCACTGCACCCCAGCCTGGGCAACAGAGTGAGCCTCTGTCTCAAAAAATAAAAGATGGAGAATGCCTAGGGTGGGCAAGGATGACGGTGGGCTCACGCTCTGGTTGTTGGGAATATAAACTGGCAGAGCAATAGCTATCAGAATTCAAAAAGCCAGGCATGGTGGCTCACACCTGTCATCCCACTGACTGGGGAGGCTAGGCAGGAGGCCAGGAGTTCGAGATCAGCCTGGACAATATAGTAAGACCTCATCTCCTCAAAAAAGAAAGAAACTCGAAATGTATAAACCCCCACATACACAGACACGATGGTGCCAGACGTGCAAGCATGCTCCTGGCAGCACGGATGGTAACAGCAGATCAGCGCGAACAACTCAGATGTCTGCAAGACAATGACTGCGTGGACCATGAAAATCCATTCCAAACAGCCAGTTTTAAAAGATGAGACAGATACGTCTTTTCTTTTTTTTTTCTTTGAGATAGAGTCTTGCTCTGTCGCCAGGCTAGAGTGCAGTGGCAAGATCTTGGCTCACTGCTATCTCCGCCTCCCGGGTTCAAGCCTTTCTCCTGCCTCAGCCTCCCGAGTAGCCGGGTTTACAGGTGTGCACCACCACACCCAGCTAATTTTTGTATTTTTAGTAGAGACGGGGTTTCACCATGTTGGCCAGGATGGTCTTGATCTCCTGACCTTGTGATCTGCCTGCCTCAGCCTCCCAAAGTGCTGGGATTACAGGTGTGAGCCACTGTGCACCACTTGAGATAATACATCTTTATTTGCAGAAGAAAAATGTATCCAATATATTGAGCAAAAAAAAAGCAAGTTGCAGATTAATATAAATAATACAATTGCACTTACTGGTTTAAGAAAAAAAGACGTACACGTATAACTCCTCGGTTATACCTCAACATATGGGAAAGAGTTAAGAAAACAATCTATTTGTCAATCGTGATCACACAAAAACCCAGAAGATGGCACAAAACATCAGTTTTCCCACTGAATGGCCCTCGGTGTTCAGAGTTGGCCTCGGATGGGCATCCAGGGCTCTGGCCTCTGCCTGGTTCCCTCCCACCTCTCTGCTGTCCGGCCGGGTGCCCCTCCATCTGCTCTCCCCTCACGGCAGAAAAGGCCCCAAGGGGCAGCCAGTGGTTCCCAGCTCATTCCCAGGGTCCTGGCTGTTCTCTGAAGGAGGAATTTTAGGCTGTTCCTCAGAGCAGCACATCTCAAAGACAAACAGGCATCCCTTTTCTCACGCAACAGCCTCTCATCACAGGACTGCGACGGAGCGTTCAGCCAACTTGATCTCTGCGGATGGATTCAATTCCATAGAAAACGTTCCCTAATACAGCTTGAGAGGAATGAGAACGATGCAGGTCAGAGAAATTTCACCCAGCTGTATGGTGTGTGTGTGTCCGTGTGTGTTTGTATCACACACATATATATACACACACACGGGTGTCTTTGTCTGTATCTATATATAAATGCGTAGTGAAAGATCTAGAGGGACACATATAAAATTGCCAGTAGGGGCGGGGAGCAGTGATAAACAAGGGATTTTATAACTATGTGTTGTGTTATGTTTCATTTAAACAAACATGCATTCCTGAATTACATCCAGTAAGTAATTAGAACAACTATTTTGAAATATAAAAATGTTTCTTTTTTTAATTATTTTTATTTATTTATTTTGAGACAGCCTCACTCTGTCACCCAGGCTGGAGTGCAGTGGTCTGATCTCAGCTCAGTGCAGCCTCCACCTCCCAGGCTCAAGCGATTCTTCTGCATCATCCTGGTAGCTGGGATTACAGGTGCACACCACCACGCCTGGCTGATTTTTTTGTATTTTTAGTAGAGACGGGGTTTCGCCATGTTGCCCAAGCTGGTCTTGATAAGGTTCTATTTTTTACATCTTTTTCTTAAACTGAAACTTGACCCCCTGGGCCCTCCACACTGGGCTCTCCTCAACCTTTGGGCCCCACAGTGCCCGCCCTTGCCCTTGGGAGGCTCACACATTCCAAAGCCTTCTCCTCTCCTGCACCCTTGGAACTGCCCCACACAGGCCTTGCTCACAACCATCCTGATGGGTCACCGGGGAGCCCCGCATTCACTCAATGACTGAGCATCCTGTAAGCGGCAGGCCCTGAGCCAAGTGCTGGCATACAGAAGTGAACCCATTCTGAGGGACTCAAACACATGAACGGCCAGATTCCAGCATAAGGCCCGTGTGGGATTGGTGCTGTCATTCAATGAGCTCTGGCAAGTGTGTAATGACATGTATCCACCATCATGTATCATCTGGAGTACGTGCACCACACAGAATTTTTTTTTAATGGTAGAGAATGAAACATGTCTATAGACTGACATGTCTAATGGAGTTAATGTCTAGTAGAGAAGGAAGGAAAGAGAAGACAGGAGGAGAGGACAGGAGGGGAGGGGAAAGGAGAGGAGGGGAAAGGAGAGGAGGGGAGGGGAGGGGAGGGGAGGGGAAGGGAGGGGAGGAGAGAGGAGGCGGGGAGGGGAGGGGAGGGGAGGGGAGGGGAGGGGAGGGGAGGGGAGGGTGCTATTTCCTTCTGGAAACAGGCCCCTAATGCCCGCCTAGCGATCAGCAGGAACAAAAGGGCTTCCTGTCATAGAAGGAGCTCAGGTTCGCTGATGGTTTCCAAATCCCAGCCTGGCCTGGCCCTGACCTGCCACTTCCAGCCTCCTTGTCCCCATGTGTGAACTCAGATAACAAACTGCCCCTACTTGACTGATGCAAGGGTTAGCAGGAGAATCGTGTGTGAAGTGCCCAGCTCAGGGCTTGATCACAGCAGCTACTCTGCAAGTGGGAATGCCCCTCCCACTCCCATCGTTCCCTGTTTACAGGGTTGTTGCTGCTTTGTAAGCAGGAAAAAGTCAGTCTTTGAGGAAATGACTTATTCCTACTTATCCCAAAGGGGTAAAACTTGGTCTCTATAAAGTACTACACACCATCCTCATATGGGAAGAATGAAGCCAGAAACACTAAAAATATATAGAATAATAATAATGGGACAAACAAGCAAACAGTCACCTTCTTAAAATCCCCAGTGACAACTCCCAGACTCATGTCCTGCCATACCCGGTAATTAGTGGTGTTTCTCCAAAGGCAAGTTTCGTAAGATTGCCCTTGGTCCCAGGCATCCGTTCCTCATGACAATGATGTGTTTAGAGTCACGGGTGTCCCAAGGAGGCTTTTGGCCACAGTGTTGAGCCTGGGAGCAGTGGGTGGGGGACAGAGGATTTCACACCTGAGAAAGCAACCCTCCGACCATCAACAGCATTTAAAAATGGACCAAGGATCTGAACAGACATTTCTCCAGAGAAGATATACAAATGGCCAGTAAGCGCACTCAAAGCTGCTGAACATCACATCATTGGGGTTGCTATCCAAAAAACAGACAATAGTATGTGTTGACAAGGATGTGGAGCACCGGAACCCTTGTGCGCTGTGGGCGGGAATGTAAAATGGTACAGTCGCTGTGGAAAAACAGTGTGGCAGTTCCTTGAAAAATTAGACATGCGTGGCCAGGCGCAGTGGCTCATGTCTGTAATCCCAGCACTTTGGGAGGCCGAGGCAGGCAGATCACAAGGTCAGGAGATCGAGACCATCCTGGCCAACATGGTGAAACCCCATCCCTACTAAAAATGGAAAACTTAGCTGGGTGTGGTGGCAGACACCTGTCAACCCAGCTACTCGGGAGGCTGAGGCAGGAGAATCGCTTGAACTCGGGAAGCGAAGGTTGCAATGAGCCAAGATCTCACCACTGCACTACAGTCTGGGTGACAGAGTGAGACCCTGTCTCAAAAATAAATAAAAATAAAAAGGAAGGAAAGTCTTCCTTAGACACTGTGCTAAGTGAAATAAGAGAGCCACAAAAGGACAAACACTTTTATGATTCCTTTATAAGAAGTACACAAAATGTGAGGCAGAAAGTAGAATGGTGGTGTCCAGGAGCTGAGAGAGGAGTGGGGGATGGCGGTTAGTTAACGAGGCACAGAGTTTCTGTTTGGAAAGATCAAAAAGTTTTGAAGACGGATGGTGACGGTTGCACAAAAATAGGATGTGCTAATTCCACAGAACTGTGCACTTAACAAGGTTAAAATCGTAAATTTGATGTGCGTTTTGCCACAATAAAAATTTGAACAAACTGACATATTTTACGTTATGTATATTTTACTACACGCACACACACACATACCAAGCATCAGATGAAATTATGGTGGAGAAAATTGAAGACCACCAGTTTGCTGGTGAAAGTTTCCGTGACATTAAAAATATTAGTCATTTCTGAAAACATTATATATATTTTTAAAAGACTACAGAAACCCAATCTAAGCAAGCTGGTCCCAGTTCCATATGGACAGGAACAGGTCATAGAGCTCACCTCGCTGCTCTGGGATGAACTCAGCCCCCCACCCCGCAGGCATGTGCTGACGTGACGGGAATATGAGCCAGCCTTCCTTCCTTCCTTCCTTCCTCTATAATTTTGTCTTTTTTTTCACATTTTTTTTGTAGCTGATGAGTTTTATAATGGAAAAAACACTCCTTGGATTCTCTCTTAGTTTAATTTTTCTGATGGAGTTTCACTCTTGTTGCCCAGGCTGGAGTGCAGTGGTGCGATCTCAGTTCACTGCGACCTCCACCTCCTGGGTTCAAGCAATTCTCCTGCCTCAGCCTCCTGAGTAGCTGGGACTACAGGCACCCACCACCACACCTGGCTAATTTTTGTATTTTAAGTAGAGATGGGGTTTTATCATGTTGGTAAGGCTGGTCTCGAACTCCTGACCTCAAGTGATCCACCTGCCTCTGCCTTTCAAAGTGCTGGGATTACAAGTGTAAGTCACCGTGCCCAGCTAAATTCTCTCTATTTTAAAGACCTCATGTTCCATGCCAACCCCTGTAGTGTCTCTCAAGAGAAGCCTCCACTGCTTGGAATTAGCCTGCTAGTGATATGCTCTTTTCCAGGTCAGCCATGCTGGTAGGATCTCAGGGATGGGCTAGACGCACAGTCTAAATGAGCAAAGTCTCAGCAGACCTTGGTGGCCATTGGCTGGACTCCGGATGGGCATGCTGCACGAGGTCTGCAGAGACAACAGGAACCAGCTTCAGCCTTCTCCCCGAGAGCCCAGTCATGGGGTGCTGACACACTATGGGCATAAAGCACCCCAAAGTAAAACCTGTCCTCAAAAAAGTAAACATAGAGTTAAGGAACGTATCCCGAAGCGCCAGAGGAGGGAAAGATTTGCCCCCCAGGATTGACTAAGGAAAGGTACAGGGGGTAGGTGCAGAGCTTTGGAGGGTGAATGGGATTCTGAAGGGGCCGAAGGGGTGAGTGGACCATCCAGCTGCAGAGCAGGGCTGAGCAAAGGCCTGGAGGCAGGAAGGGAGGCTATGGTGGGAGACTGAGCTTTCACAGATAGCTGGAACACCAGGCCCTCGCATGCTGGGTGAGCCACGTGGACTTCTTTCTACGGACTGACTGGGAATCAGCAAGGGGGGTGAGTATGGGGGTTTCTTTCATTTTATCAAGAGACCAGGGCCGGGCACTGTGGCTCACACCTGTAATCCCAGCATTTTGGGAGGCCAAAGCGGGAGGATCACCTGAGGTCAGAAATTCGAGACCAGCCTGGCCAACATGGTGAAACCCTGTCTCTACTAAAAATACAAAAATTAGCCAGGCATGGTGGCGCACACCTGTAGTCCCAGCTATTCGGGAGGCTGAGGCAGGAGTCTTGCTTGAGTCTGGGAGTTGGAGGTTGCAGCGAGCTGAGATCACACCACTGCACTCCAGCCTGGGCAACAGAGCAAAACCTCGTCTCAAAAACAAACAAACAAAAAAAGAGATGAGCCTGTTCAGAGCAAATTCTGCCATGTGTGAGAAATCATACTGTTTGCTGAGAGGACCAGCAGGGAAAACCTAGTCTGCCCAAAGCGGAAAGCTTCATAAAACAGTAATCAGTATGAATGTATCTCACACCAGATGAGTTCGTTCTTTGAACACAGGATATGTGACTCTTTCCTTTGTTCCCTTGTAAAGAGCGCTTTCTAGTTTGTCTTTAACCTATAGTAAACATACACTAGCTGCCTGGTTAGTTTATCTTTAACCAGTGAAAGAACACAGAGCATCTGCATGTGAAACTTGTCACTGGAAAGTAAAGAATAAATATGCAGGTAGAGTCTGCGCTGGGATCTCAGCTGGAAATGCGGTGAGACCACGGTGCTCCACTCTGAACCCACCTTTTGCATTCCGTCTCTGTGTCTGTTTCTTAATTCCTTCAGTGCCGCCTGGGTTGGGATCTCCACAGCTGAGCTGGGCTCGGCACGAGCCCACCTGGCCCCACAGACCTGAGAAGCTGCTTGTGCTTCTCATTGAAAGCTGTGTTTTCAATGTCCTGTGTAACTGAAGGTTACACAGAAACACAGGGGCACCTGGGCTCAATCCAGCCTCGAGAGCAGCCTGAGCCCAACCCGTAAGCTTGCCACATGTCTTTCCAAGGTTGTTTTTCAAAGAACCCTCTCATACCTCCCTTTCAGGGAGGTTCAGAGAGTTTGAAAGCAGACAATTAATAGGTGGGGGTGGCAAGGGGACAGGGCTGGGTGCCGGGAGCAGAAGGAAAAAGTTCTCTTTGGCCTAAAGCAATTTATTCAAGTCACATTTAATTGCACATTTTAATATGAGACTTCCAAATTTTATGCTACAATAAAGCAGAGTAGCCTTTGAAATGATAAAACTAACAAGCTCGTAGTCCTCATGGCTGGAGCAGCTGCCAGCGCGTCACCGCATGTAATTAAAGGTCCGGTGCTGTAAAAGCAGTGTGTCTTCCTTGATTATTACATGAAGGAACAGCTCTGTTTTGAATGCCCTGCACGACTGAAGGTTACACAGAAACAAAAGGGCACATGGGCTCAATCCAGGAGCCCCATTCCTCTGCCTCACTGAGAAACTTGCCTTCCTCATCACCTCCCCTGTCCCAAATTCCTCTTAGTGAACAATCCAAGAAGGAATAGAAAAGCTGGGTGCAGTGACTCACGCCTGTAATCCCAGCACTTTGGAAGGCCGAGGTGGGTGGATCACCTGAGGTCAGGAGTTCGAAACCAGCCTGACCAACATGGAGAAACCCCATCTCTACCAGAAATACAAAATGAGCCAGGCATGGTGGTGCATGCCTGTAATCCCGGCTACTCGGGAGGCTGAGGCAAGAGAATCACTTGAATCTGGGAGGTGGAGGTTGCTGTGAGCCAAGATCACGCCATTGCACTCCAGCCTGGGAAACAGAAGTGAAACTCCACCTCAAAAAAAAAAAAAGTGCCATTAGCCAGATGAACAGGTTCAAGAAAGACATGGAAGGCTAGAAACCCAGAACATAGACCTTAGCAAGTCACTTCTGCCTTTGGGTATCAGGTTCCCATCCATACAATGAGGACGGCACATGAGATAATCACCTATCCGTCTATGAAAAATGTGTATCTTTTTACCCCATTTCATGTGGCAAAGAAGGACAAGAAGGAAAAGAGAAGGAGGAAAGAAGAAGGAAGGAGAGAGAAAGTGAGGGGACAGCCAGGCAACACTTGTTCTCAGTTCACTTTCGCATCCTCCCTAATTTCAGACCCTCTTGCTGCATGCACTGCCCACTGCACACACGTCAATATAGTATTGCTGTGCCCAGCCCAGACGGCTGTTCAATTAATCCTCCTGCATAGCTGGGACTACAGGTGGGTGCCACCACACCTGACTAATTTTTGTATTTTTAGTAGAGACAGGGTTTTGCCATGTTGGCCAGGCTGCTCTCAAACTCCTGACCTCAGGTTCCACTGTCAGAGCCATCTCCTGAGTCCTTGGAATGACAGACCTTATTCCCCTCAGCACGAGCCATTTCCTTCCTGGGAAATTGAGGGCAATGACAAGCTTGCTTCTCACGGCAGAGGACTCTAAACAGACGGGAGCATCATGATCGTGCTTCTTACAACTGAGCAGGCAGAATGAACAAGTGGCTCGAAGTTCATTGGCGACCCGGATGACAGGTCATGATGCAGACCCGGATGACAGGTCATGATGCGGACCCGGATGACAGGTCATGAGGAGGTGCAAGGTGGTGTCCGGACTGATGTGGACGATCCCCCAGGCTCGCCCTGCTCTGACCCCTCCCCGCATCTCATCCCTCCTCGGAGGCGTTTCATCATATGTAGAATGGAGCTGTGGTCCTCAGGACCAGTAACTGTCTGAATCAGCTTCCTGGTCCTGTGAGAATACAGTGGATCCACCCCATCCACTCATTCACCTATTTGTGAATTTATTCTTACCCCTCCTGGCTACAGAAAGGATTTGAGGAAATTAACAAAACATAACAAGATAGTGTAAATTAAAAGTAGGAAGCGGCCAGGAGCAGTGGCTCACACCTGTAATCCCAGCACTTTGGGGGGCCGAGACGGGTAGATCACTTGAGGTCAGGAGTTTGAGACGAGCCTGACCAACATGGTAGAACCCCGTTTCTATTAAAAATACAAAAATTAGCTGGGTGTGGTGGAGGGCGCCTGTAGTCCCAGCTACGCCAGCGGCTGAGGCAGGAGAATCACTTGAACCTGGGAGGTGGAAGTTGCAGTGAGCTAAGATTGGGCCACTGCACTCCAGCCTGGGCGATAGATAGATAAAACAAATAAATAAAAATAGATAGATAAATAAATAAAAGTAGGCAGCAAAGAAGGCAGAAAGACAAAAGTGAGAGAAAATAAGGGAGCCAGGAAAGAGGCTAAAAGTGAACAGCTCAAAATTCATTTTGCGACCCTGCAGCCAGCAGCACACGTGATGTATGCACTTGTCTCGATGGATGCTAGGCAAAAAAACTTCCACTTATTTTTTTAAAGGGATCGACCCGGCTGGCATGCAGTTTTGCCCGACTCTTCTCCCTGCCTGGAATGCAGAGGTGGGAGGTGCAGCCGGCCATGGGGACAAATGCCACAGGCCACGGATGGGAGACGCCGCCCTGGAGCCGCTGCACCGCCCTGGATGGTCTGCCTCTGCACTCGGGGATGGGCACATGAGCACAGCCCGCCCCGACTTGGCGAGACCAGCATCTGCAGAGAGTCTGTTCCTCGCAGCCCATCGCGATTCTGATGCAGAAGGCAACTGAAGCCGAGGCTTGCGGGAAACTGACCAGGGGAGCAGAGATTGAGAAGGAGGGTGGGGCCGAGGCTTTGGGGTTCTCAGCGTTTAATGGCTGGGAGAAGAGGTTGAGCTTCAGGAGAAACTGAGGTGAGACAGCCAAAGAGATAGGGATAGGGAGGGGACCTCACCAAAGTGGGTCACACCTTGGCCTCTAAGCTATCCAGCAGGCAATGGGGAAAAGGAGATACCAATTATATACATGGCCAGATGCAGGGATGAGGGGCTGAAGAGGGGTGGGGGCAACCCTGGGACAGGGCCAGATAAGGATTTCTTCCCAGGGTCCCTGCACAGTGGACACTTTGTCCCTTGGTCCAAACGTCCCTGACAACAGATATCCTAACAACTGAGCCGTGAGTGCCATGAGGTTGTTTGATCAACCACATGACCCCAGCCTCTCTCACGTCCTGCTTGGCTGAGGACGTATTTTAGGCCATCAAGAGGAGTGGATGAACAGTGTGCCTCTTTCCAGGATCTCTCCCTGAATAGTATTAGTCTCACCTGAGCTTTTTTTTCCTTTTTTTCTTTCAGACAGAGTCTCACTCTGTCGCCCAGGCTGGAGTGCAGTGGCGTGATCTCCACTCACTGCAACCTCCGTCGCTAGGGTTCAAACAATTCTCCTGCCTCAGCCTCCCGAGTAGCTGGGATTACAGGCGCCCATCACCATGCTGGGCTAATTTTTATATTTTTAGTAGAGACAGGGTTTCGCCATCTTAGTCAGGCTGGTCTCAATCTCCTGACCTCAGGTGATCCACCCGCCTTGGCCTCCCAAAGTGCTGGTATTACAGGCGTGAGCCACCGTGCCCGGCTTTCCACCTGCATTTCCAGTTCCTTTCTCTCACTTTCTTCTGTCCCATCTATTTCTCTCCCCACCCATTTTTCTTCCATTCCTCTCTTTATTCTGTCTGCTTTTCTTCATCTGATCATCCAAACCCTCCCAAAATAATGCTTAACACTCAGGGAGCTCCCACTAGGCTCAAAGGACTAGAAGCCCTTTAAGGTCAGGATGGTCTATGACAAGAACAGGAGTGTCCTCCTGGCACTTGATCTCCCTGAGCAGCAGGACCTGGGTTGGGCAGCTGATCCAGGAGAAGCAGTGAGCAGTGCAGGGAGGGGTGAATAGCTCTAGGCCAGAAGGCAGGGGACGAGCTCATGTGGCAGCTCTGCCAGTCATAACCTCACATGTGTCACTACCCATCATGGACCTCAGTGTTCTCATCTGTCAAGTGAAATAACAATACCTCCCTCCCACAGTGGTCGGAAGGGTTAAGAAAACTGACTTCATGATGCCAGGTATGTATTAGATGTTTAATAAAGGTTCATGGCTGGGTGTGGTGGCTCACACCTGTAATCCCAGAACTTCAGGAGGCCAAAGTGGGAGGATCTCTTGAGCCCAGGAGTTTGAGACCAGACTGAACTACATGAGGAGACCCCATCTCTACAAAAAAAATAAAAAATTAGCCAGGTGTAGTGGTACACGCCTATATTCCTAGCTACTCAGGAGGCTGAGATGGGAGGCATGCTTGAGCCCAGGAACTTGAGGCTGTAATGAAACGTGATCACGCCACTGCATTCCAGCCTGGACGACAGAGCCTTGTCTCAAAAAACAAAAACAGGTGGGTGTGGTGACTTATGCCTGTAATCCCAGCACTTTGAGAGGCCGAGGCAGGCAGATCACTTGAGGTTAGAAGTTCAAGACCAGCCTGGCCAATATAGTGAAACACCGTCTCTACTAAAAATATAAAGATCAGCCAGGCATGGTGGCACACACCTGTAGTCCAAGCTACTCAGGAGGCTGAGGCAGGAGAATCGCTTGAACCCAGGAGGTGAAGTTTACAGTGAGCCACGATCACACCACTGCATTCCAGCCTGGGCAACAGAGTGAGACCCTGTCTCAAAAAATAAAATAAAATAAACATAATAAAAAATAAAATAATAAAAATTAAAGTTTCATTGAGTGTGGCAGCAGCTGAAACACAGACCCTCCCCTGACTCCCAAAGATTGGACTTGGAAATATCTATGCTGGGATACTAAAAGCCGGGGAGCACCCAGAGCACTGACAGAGAGGCAGAAGGCGGGCAGGCGTCATGGGGCAGAGGCTGTTCAAACTTTTAAAAATAGACTCTTATTCTTGTCTTCTGGATGCAGTTGCTTTTTGTTTGTTTGTTTGTTTGTTTAGAATACTAGAGTTTGAGATTTTTGAGTTTTCTGAGTTCCCCTTTACTTTCTCAACTCTATCTTTTTTCTCTGGGATTTCATTCTGCTGCTGTTGTTTGCTTGCTTGCTTGGTTCTCTTAAATCTTTGGTTGTTGGTTGATATTTTTAAAGTAAGGCAATAAAAGTAACTGACTTCAGGATCTTTGTGCATACGGGCAGGGGTTATCAACTCTATTTTAGGGTACGGGGAGCAAGCTGAGTGTTACACTGGGAACCTCTATGAGCCAGAATGTGTCACGGGGCAGAAGCTGTTCATTGTTTTCTTCCCCTAGGCATCTCAGCCTCTAGTATTCTGGACCCAGTCACTGAACTTAAATTAATGTTTGTCTGTTTATGATGTTGATGGAATCATCCTGTAACATTCCAGGTGCCTAATGAGGGTGTGCACAGCTACTGGGCAATGAGTCCTGGCATCTCCCTGCCTTTGGCACACCCTGTAGTAATAGTGATTTTTTAAAAGCTGGGAAGCCCAGATTGACTTCTCCCAAAACAGACTGGCTCACTTCCGATGTCACCAAAGATTCAGAGCCCAACTTTCACGATGGTCTCAGAAAGTGAAGTCAATTACAACATGCAGCGGGGGAGAGGGAGGACACAAAGTGATGAGCAACCCAGGACAAGGGGCACCTAACTCTGCCCAGGAGAAGTCAAGGAAACTTCTAGAGCTGGAAACTCGGAGAATAGAATTGTTGGACTTTCAGTGAATCAAGCAAACTGATGGAACCTAGTTAGCTCTTCTCCCTCCAAAGACCTCACTTCGATGGTAGTAAAAGAAATTGAAATGGTATCAGCCCACAATGTCATAGGGACTGGGAGAGGATCAGCAATGGACTGGAGATTTCAGCAAGGTTACAGAACAGAGCAGTTAAGGAGTGGTAGATGAGGAAGAGAAAGCCATGGCCAGTGTGAGCAGAGAGATTCCATCTGTTTAACAAAACCCCAGAGAGGCGTGAAGATTGATTAGACCGGGTACGATGCAAAGGTGTGATCTGTAGGAATAAAAGCCAGGAAGTTATTTGAAAGCTATTATAGTATAAGGAACAGTTGCTTCCACCCTTAGGAAAACAAACACACAAAAAGTTATTTAAAGAAATTGCAAGATCCTAGATAAATAACCCTCCACAAACATTCTGGCTCATAGAGGTTCCCAGTGTAACACTCAGCTTGCTCCCCATACCCTAAAATAGAGTTGATAACCCCGACCGGTATGCACAAAGATCCCAAAGTCAGTTACTTTTATTGCCTTACTTTAAAAATATCAACCAACAACCAAAGGTTTAAGAGAACCAAGCAAGTAAGCAAACAACAGCAGCAAAATGAAATCCCAGAGAAAAAAGATAGAGTTGAGAAAGCAAAGGGGAACTCAGAAAACTCAAAAATCTCAAACTCTAGTATTCTAAAAAAACCTGCATCCGTAAGACAAGAATAAGAGTCCTATTTTTAAAACATTAACAGTGATCGCAGAAATTAAAAATACAATTGCAATTGCAGAAATTAACATTTTTACTTAAGTGTTGGAAGGAGTTGAGGAGTCTCTCAGAAGGTAGAAAAAGAAGGTAGAGGCTGGGTGCGGTAGCTCACACCTGCAATCCCAGCACTTTGGGATTCCGAGGTGGGCAGATCACCTGAGGTTGGGAGTTCAAAACCAGCCTGACCAACGTGGACAAACTCTGTCTCTACTAAAAATTAGCCAGCTATGGTGGTGCATGGCTGTAATCCCAGCTACTCAGGAGGCTGAGGCAGGAGAATCACTTGAACCCGGGAGGCTGAGGTTGTGGTGAGCTGAGATTGCACCATTGCACGCCACCTTGAGCAACAAGAGTGAAACTCCATCTCAAAAAAAAAAAGGTAGAAAAAACAAGAGACTAAAAAGATGAAGAAAAGAAAAGGCAAAAAAAGATGAAAAGAGAGGACAAAGGAATTATCCAAAAAAAGTAAGACAGAATCTCACAACACTTAAAAGACACAAGTCTCCAGAGGACCCTGAAAATGCCCCTTTGTTTGAATGAAATAAAGAGCAATGTAATGGCAAACATCAAATCAAAATCAGAACACAGAGGACATAGAGAAGATCCTAAGGATGGCTGCCAAGAAAGAGAGGTTGTTGTCTTAATAATGACAACAAACTCCCACCAGCACCTTTGGTGCAAGATGATCATTTGAATTTAGAATTCTCTTCCCAGCTAAACTAGCCATCAAGTATGAGAGAATAAAGAATAAAGAAATTTACAGGCAAGGACTCAGAAAAAGTGATAGCCTCTGGATCCCTTTTGCTAAGTAGTTGTAAAATGAGGGAGTAGGCAAGAAAGAAGACACGGAATTTGGGAAACAGTGGAAGCAATCAGGGAAAGCTGAAGATCAGTTCTAGGAAACAGCTGGGTAGGTGGCCTGGAGTAGTTTCTAGAAATGATAGAAAAATGGAGAAAGTGCTAGAAAGGAAATGAAATGACAGTGAACTATTTGGTACTATAGTAAATAATATTTACAAAGAAAACATATAAACTCTTTTTTATTCGTTTTCAAGTTTTTCAACAATCACCAAAATTTTAGCTATAAGAGAATACAAAAGTGATCAATCTTGACTGAAACTGGGAGGTGGAAGAAATAGAGAAGCATGGGGCAAATAGGAACGCAGATGTCAATGCACAGAGCAAGGCATTTCTAGAGATCGTCTGCAGTTGCTGGAACAAGAAAAAGGTGAACTTTGAAGTTACAGATGTAATCACTGGAAGAACTACATATAGTGCCAGAACTTTTAAGTCAAATCACACAAAACTTGTTTTTTAGGTCAAAAATGGTTGAACATCAAAAATTTCATACGGTTCAATCTAACATATGAGCAGAAATGTATAATGTCACCAAATTAAACTACAAAAAAATTTAAAATCAATTTTTATTTTACTTATTTTTTAATTTACTGAGAGATGGGGTCTCACTCTGTCACCCAGGTTGGAGTGCAGTGGCATGATCACAGCTCACTGCAGCCTCAACATCCCGGGCTCAAGCAATCCTCCTGCCTCAGCCTCCCAAGTAGCTGGGACTACAAGGAATGTACCACCACACCCAACTAATTTTGCATTTTTTTGTAGAGATGGGGTCTTGCTATGTTGCCCAGGCTGGTCTCAAATTCCTGGGCTCAAGCAATCCACTGGCCTTGGCCTCCCAAAGTTCTGGGATTACAGGTGTGAGCCACTGTGCCTGGCCTGGACTGGTATTTTAGACATCCTCATGGAATATGAAGCTTCAGCAAAGCTCAGGTTATATTCTTATGAAAAGCATTACATTTTTTCTGTGTTTTATATAGCAGGTCCCTTCACTTTTTAGAGAGTAGCAAATGTAGCTTCTTTGTACAACTTAGAACTTATCTAAGATTTCATCTTTTAGGCTGGGCAGGGTGGCTCACGCCTGTAATCCTAGCACTTTGGGAGGCCGAGGCAGGTGAATCACCTGAGGTCAGGAGTTCGAGACCAGCCTGGCCAACATGGTGAAATCCAGTCTCTACTAAAATTAGCCGGGCATGGTGGCAGGTGCCTGTAATCCCAGCTACTCAAGAGGCTGAGGCAGGAGAATTGCTTGAATCAGGGAGGTGGAGGCTGCAGTGAGCTGAGATCACACCACTGCACTCCAGCCTGGGTGACAGAGTGAGACTCTGTCTCAAAAAAAAAAAAAAAAAAAAAAAAATATATATATATATATATATATATCTGAATTCAGCTTGCTGTTTTGTTTAGGACTTTTACTATCTGTTCATTAGTGAGATTTGCTTATAAATTGTTTCAAAAAAAATCCATGACCAGTTTTGGTATCAGGTTATACAGCCTCATAAAGTGGGCAGGGACATGCTCTCTGGTACAGTTCATAAAAACTGGAATTGTCTTTTCTTTGAACATGTTGTAGAACCCCCCTGGAAAACCATCATGGCCTGGTTTTATTGTATGTGTGTATTAGGTATTTATTGTTACAAAACAAATACCCCAGATCTTGGTGGTTTAAAACAATAAAATATATTATGTCACAGTTTTTGAGGGTCAAGAATTTGGGAGTAGCTTAGTTGAGCGGCTGTGGCTCGGGGTCTGTCATGAGGTTGCCATCAAAATGTTGGCTGGGGCTATCATCACCATGACTGTGGCTGGAGGATTTGCTTCCAATGTATCCCGCTCACACTGTGGCCAGTTCCCTGCTGGCTCGCGGCAGGAGGCCTTGGGTCCTTGCCATGTAGACTCCTTTAGGGCTGCTTGAGTGTCCTCATGACATGGCAGCTGGCTCCCCATTTCGTTCTTCAAAGAATTGTGGGTTGTTTTTTTTTACTAGCTCTAAAAAAGAAAAACTAACATTGACATATATGTTGCTTGAGCTAGAAGATATAGAAAAACAACATATATCCATTCAATTCCTTCCAAATATGAGGTGAAAAGATGAAATATACATGTATAATATTTTAAGAGTCAGTCTTGCTCTTGTGCACCAAGTGGATCGTACCACTGCACTCCAGCCTGGGAGACAGAGCAAGACTCTGTCTCAAAAAAAAAAAAAGTAATGTAAATAAATGGAAGATGAACAATGCGTACTGGCAAGAACAGTAGGTATTGTAAAAAATGCAAATTCTTACTCAAATTCATTTATAAATTTACTGCTATTTCTATTAAAATCCCAGCAGGCGTTCTCAATGGAGTTGACATGCTGACCCTGAAATATTCATAGGATTGCAAAGAGCCAAAAGTAAAAGAGAAACAAGGTAGAGAGGTGAGCCTGTGCCAAAGCCATTAAAGCTCCGGTAACAAAGACCTTGAGTATCATACGGGACTAGACAAACAGACCAATGGAGAACACAGAAACCGACTCCCACATCTGCAGAACCCGGAACCCAGTGTCAGCATCCAGCTGTCCTCTCCACATCCACCTGGTGGGGTTGGAGGACCGTGAGCACAGAGCCTGGCCACACAGGGCTGAGGCCACCCACAGGGGATGACAGACTGATTGGAATGTAACCTCCAGTACGAGAAAGTTTGGATTTACCTTTATACAGAGAGGAGGGAAAAAAACAAAAACCCTCAAAGCTCTTCTTTAGAAATCATGATGCTAATAATAATTGCTTGCCCTTTAGTAATAGTAGCTAACATTCATTACCATTTATTGACTGCAGGCCACTGGGCAAAGTCATGATATGCTTTATTGCCTTTAATTCTCATAAAAACTCTACGAAGCAGGTACTATTTTATCCTTTTTTAAGGCTGAGAAAACTAAGGCTTAGAGAATGTAAGCAGGTGTCTTACCTAAAGTCCCACGCAGTTAGTAAGTGGTAGAGCTGGGATTTGAACCCACAGCTGTCAATTCACCAGTCCCTGTTTTAACCACTGCCTCTCCCAAGCACAGATATCCAATTAAAGCAACAAAGGTTTTACAGCTTTCAGTTGGAAGAACAAAGGAGACTATGACAGCAGCTAAACTAGAATCAAGCTTATCATTATATTCATGAATAACAGCCACATGTTAGCTGTTCCACAAATGCTTGTGAAATGAGGTGGCATAGTTCCAGGAAATGAAAATCAATCCAGTTTCAAAATGACGTATTGCATGGATATAAAGCAAATGGAAACTCACAGGAGGCTCAGGAAACACGCTGGACACACACACGGCACCTGGAGGGAAGGCTCCGTGTTTTCTTCCTCTCTCACCTTCACAGAAGCCGCCTATCCTGAAATTGCACACTGCATGAATGGAGTCCAGTGCTCTCCCAAATAGCCCATAGGTCAGAGATACATAAAGTGAGAAAAATGGGGCAAGGGAAAGGACGGCAAGAGCGCTACTTCTCAATTAAAAGTCGATAAAGAGGGCCGGGTGTGGTGGCTCATGCCTGTAATCCCAGCACTTTGCTAGGGCCAAGGCGAGCAGATCACTTGTGGCCAGGAGTTCGAGATCAGGAGTTTGAGACCAGCCTGGCCAGCATGGCGAAACCCCATGACTACTTAAAAAAATACAAAATTTAGCTGGATGTGGTGGCACACCCCTGTAATCCCAGCTACTCGAAAAGCTGACGCATGAGAATCGCTTGAACCTGGGAGGCGGAGGCTGCAGTGAGCCGAGATCACGACACTGTACTCCATCCTGGGCGACAGAGTGAGACTCTGTCTGAAAAAAAAAAAAAAAAAGACAGCAACTGATCCTTTCCCTCCAGGAAAGCCATCATCACTTGGATCGCATGTATTTCTTTATTCATTCATTGATTTCACAAATATTTGCTGGCTAACTCTCTGCAGGAGACAGGTCCTGGCCTGGAGTTGTCCCCTTACTCCGTAGCGCCCCCTCTCTCTGACAGACGCCAAGCCAGCCACAGCAGGGCAAGGATGGGCCCAACACAATCCAGCGCCCCCACCGGAGCGGGAGCTGGGGAAGGCGGGCAACTACAGTTCACAAATGTAAAGCTTCGATCTGAAGAGAGAGAGGGAGGGGGGACAGAGAGGAGAGATTGCGGGCCTGTGAGAATGAAGAGCACAGAGCGGAGAGGAGGAAAGGAGGGAAAGGAAGACGTGGCAGTGGGGGAGAAGAGGAAGAGAGGAGGAGAGGGGAGGGGAGGAGGGAGAGGAAGACAGCAGCAGCCGGTCTGGAGTCTCCTCTGAGCCATATCTGGTCACGTTCTAAAGAAATAGAAGATTTTCCGATTGACTTAACCAAGAGCTCTCTCTCTGATTAATTTTGGAAAGAGCTGGCCGATTGTAATCATAGCAAACACGATGATCGCGGTGATCATGGCCTGAATAGCTAAAAGCAGAAAATAAAACCCCCAGAATGGGCTATGATCTTGACGTTTGCCCTTGGCCACCGGCTGGGCCCACACCCAGGGTTCTGAGCTGTTGCGAGCCAAGGTGAGACGGCCAGGGGCTTCCGAGGAGCTGTCCGCAGCGGGGTGGGGAGGCGGGCCCCGGGAGCCGGGGCACTCCGCGTCACTCCGCGACAGGGCCCAGAGCTGCAGGCCGGCGTGCTCCCCAGGGCCTGCGCACCGGGGGGGCTCTTCCCGGCCCAAGAGGTCTGGGTGCTGCCGCAGCCACCCCAGGAAGGGCCCCAGGCCACAGTCGCAGCGCCAGGGGTTGTGCCCCAACAGGACCTCCGTCAGCCGGGGCAGAGCCCCAAACACGTCGCCAGGCAAGGTCTCCAGCTGGTTGTGGTCCAGCTGGACGCTCTCCAGGCTGCTGAGATTTCGGAAGAGCGCGCGGGGCAGGGCGCGCAGCCTGTTGCGTCGCAGGGACACCTGGCGCAGCCTGCCGAGGCCGCGCAGCAAGCCGTCGGGGAGGGCGGTCAGGCTGTTGGAGTGCAGGGCGAGCTCCCGGAGCTCGCCCAGGCCCTGGAAGGCGCCCTGCGGGAGCGCACTGAGCCGCGGGCTCAGGGTCACCCCTAAGACCCGCAGGCGGCTCAGGTTGCGGAAGGTGGCGGCGGGCAGGGTGCGCAGCTGGGTGCCGTTCAGCCACAGCTCCCGCAGGCCCCCCATCTCCCCGAAGAGCACCCCAGGGAGCTCCGCCAGAGGGTTCTCGAACAGAGTCAACAGAGTCAAATTGTGCGAATGAAGAAAGAGCGCCGAGGGGAGAAACGCAAGATGGTTTCTCGCAAGAGTCAAAGAATTCAGGTTTGGGAGGCGGTCGAAGGTCCCGGGTGCGATGGAACCGATGTGATTTCGGTGGAGCTGCAGATCCGTCAGGGCGCCCAGGCTGTTCAACAGCCCCGAATCCAGAGACACAAGCCGGTTCGAATGGAGCAGAAGTCTCTCAAGCTTAGCCTGTGCGCCAAGCAATCCCTCGGGCAGGTGGGTCAAGTCGTTTCCCGATAAATCCAACAACTTCAGGTTCCCCAGATTCGTGAAGAGACTGGGAGGAAGGAAATCGAGCTGATTCTGGTTCAGAACGAGCTCCTGCAGGTTAGCCAGTTTCTGAAACAGGTTTTGGTCAAGGTCCCTTAGCGCATTGTGGTCCAAAAACAACTGCTCCAGGAGCACCATGTTATCCAGCAGCGCACCGGGAAGATGAGTGATTTGGTTGCGCGACAGCCTGAGGGTTTTCAGTTTTCTCAGGTCATTGAAGGTGCCGGGGGCAATGGCGGAAATGTGGCTGTCGGAGAGCATTAGGCGCTGCAGGACGGTCATGCCACTGAAGCTGTGGTTCTGCAAGACGCCGCGGCTCATTCGGAAGAGCAGGATGTGCGTGAGGTTGGTGGGCAGGCCCAGCGCGGAGATGCGCGCCACGTCGCCCCCTGAGCACTGCGCGGCGTCCCGGAAGACACACTTGCAGGCTGGCGGACAGGGGAAGGGCTGGGCTCGCAGAAGCCCGAGCACCGCGCACAGCAGGGTCCTCGCCAGCATGTCTGAAAAAGCAACCGTGGGAGTGTGGTCAACGCACGGGAGCGTTCGCGACCGTACTGAATCCTGAGATCCTGCACTTTTTACAGAGGCACAAGTCCTTTGGCCAGAATTCTCACTCCCTCTTTTCTTAGGACTGCAGATTTCCCTAGGTGGTGAAAAGACATTCATTCTACGCTGTGTGGTCTCGTTCTTTTACTTTATTGATTTTCTACTCTGAGTTTAAAGCATTGAGATTAAAGTGTTTTCAAGCCACCCAGGCCGGGTGCGGTGGCTCACGCCTGTAATCTCAGCACTTTGGGAGGCTGAGGCTGGTGGATCACCAGGTCAGGAGTTCCAGACCAGCCTGGCCAATATGGTGAAACCCCGTCTCTACTGAAAGTACAAAAATAAGCCAGTGTGGTGGCGCTCGCCTATACTACTCGGTCCCAGCTACTCGGGAGGCTGAGGCAAAAGAATCGCTTGAACCTGGGAGGAAGAGGTTGCAGTGAGCTGAGATCATGCCACTGCATTCCAGCCTGGGGGACAGAGTGAGATTCCATCTAAAAAAAAAAAAAAATCAAGCTACCGAATAGCCAATACTTAAAAATCCTTACATAGAGAATTAATTAAAATAATCATTCTCACATTCAAGCTCACTGACATTACAAAGCACTGTCCATTGTGAAAGCAGCTCTGCTCTTGACTTTATAATGTACCCTGCCTTGGCTCTAACCAACAGTCAAGAAGGGAACGGCAAAGTCTGCAGCCACCACCATCTGATTCTTTTGCTCACAATCATGCTATTTCTGCAGTACCAAGTTACTCTATTAAAACGATGGACACCCCAAAACAATGAACACCTTCAATCAACAGCCAACAAAAGCACATAATAATAACATCTATCATTTTACAATCAACAGCCAATAAAAGCATAAAATAATGCCTGTCACTTTATGCCAAGCATTATTCTCAGTGCTTTATTTATACCGTATGCATTTAATTCTTATGATAACCTTAGGAGGTAAGTATATTATCCCGGATTCAAGGATAAAGACACAAAGGCACAGAAAGGTTCAATAGTATAACTAGGATCACACAGAATTTGAGGGAAGTATTTTTGACTTAGCCATAAAGAGCTACCATTTCTAAGATGCTTAATAAAAGGTAATACTCATGGCACTGAATTTTCTGTGAAATGCACACAATACTACTCATCTGCCAAAACAATGTTTCCCAAGTGAAATTTTACATAAATTGCTTCTGGTGAAATTTTCTCATGCACACACAGATGAATGGAGCCCTCTAATTTCCTATACTAATTTTTTTAAATATTTGGCCTTACCTGAAATGGTTCTGCACGCCAAAGCAACTGAAAAACTTAGAGCTTTGCATGTGATTCGACACTTTCCAAAGGAAGAGGGTAGGATCCTTGCATCCTGAGGATACAGACTTCACCAGAATAGGTCAGGGAAAGGACCCTATCTCAGAGGCCATGTTCTGGTTTTTCACGACAGATATCTTCAAACTGAGAGACCATATATAACCTGATTCCTACTATCAAAGCAAGAGCAGTGGGAAGAGTTTTTCCATAAATAGCACAACATAACTCTGCGATGCTAAGAAAATTTAATGATAGTTGGATCACTGCAGTAGCCACACCCCTAGATGGGCCACACCTCCTTTGGGTCTTCCTTTTCACGACACATGGCCCTAATTTTCCACCCAGTTGTGTATGTGTGTGTTGTTTATTTTTCTCCATTCAGCAATAAAGCTAAGAACAATCTCAAATGCTCCACTCATTTTTTTTCCTTTTGGGAATAATGAGGCCAAGAACATCCTTGAACACATTCAATAATGGCATTGCTGCGTTGCAGGGTGTTGACATGTTCAATTTAACTTGGGAACATCAAACTGCTCTCCAAAGTGGTTGTACTGGTCTACAATGCCTGCCATTGATGAGAGTTCCTGCGCTTCATCTCTGCCCACGCTTGCTGCTTCCTCATTTTTGCCATTTCTATGAAAGAGATCGCAGCATGGTTTTAACTTTTCATTTCCCTGTTTAATGATGAACTTGAGCACCTTTTCACATAATTAAGGCCCACTTGTGCTTCATTTGAGAATGCTGGGTTTCCTTTTGCCCATTTTTCTATAGGCAAAACATGTATGTCTATGTGTCTTTTGTAAGCACTCTAATGTTGTCTGCATTAAGACTTCTATCCATGAAGACACCATAAAAAAGGTGAAAAGACAAACCACAAACCAGAGATATTTGTAACACTTATAACTGACAAAGGCTTAATATCAGGAATGTCTACATCATGGGATCTAATCACCCTTTGATGTAGCCAAATGCAGTCAGAGTCCAGTAAATGCTGAGTTGACTGAAATTACCTTCTAAGTCATGCAATCCTGGACCACAGGGAAGAGTCGGAGCCTCTGCCAGGTATCACAGGAGGTCTTTCAGTTCTGATCACCGGAATGCAACTCCAGAGCCCAGAACTGCTGCACTGGTGAGCTGGTAAGTCCATCATGCAAAGGCAAATCAAGTGAAAGGCCCCCCCTTGCCCATGAAAATGGCAGGGAGCCAACATGACAGACAGGGAAGGCGCGCTGTGAAACAGCGTTAAGATGCCGACTCAAATGCTCGTGACACTTCTTCAGCCTATTTCCCCAGGAAAAATCCAGTCAGAATGGCCTCTATGTTTTGTTCTTTAGGAAGACATTCTGATTATCCAGGAAGGGAGAAGTAGGGATGGAAGTTGCAGAGAATGGAAAACACTCTTAGTCCATCCACTTAGCAAGTGGATGAGGTAATGAGAAGTATTTGGAGCAATGAAATTGACAGCTCCAGTGCTTCAAGCCTCAAGATTCTGGATCCATCACCAGGTCAGAAGTCTGCTGTAATAGTCACAGATCCCTGGCTTAAGGGGCTTAACCATTCAAAAGCAGGTCTGCCTGGGTGAGAGAGTGTTTTTCCTCTTTGAGGAAGACTCAGTGGGCAAGGCACAGTGGGGAGTAACTACACCCCAACTTGGATCACGGACAGTCTCACTCAAGCCCCTAGGACTCGATGTCCCTTCCTGCAATATGCACTCAGAATAAAGCACTTGGCAGTGATAGAGGGGAAGGAGACACATGCAGAACTGTGCCCACACCAGCAGGCTGTGTGGAAAGGATCACACATGCCACACAAACCATAGCGACTGATAAGAACTAGAGCTAAAAGCAGGCAGGCTCTCACCTGCCGAATTCATCACACCACAGCCAGCCATGTGTGTCCTAGCAGAGGCTACATGTCTCTGGAAGCTGAGCTGCCGAAACAACTCCTACCCACAGACAAAGGTCCTGTCTTCTCTGGGATTTCCACAACCATCTTCTCTCTCCATGGTATTAGCTTTTGGTTTGATTCTCCCAACTATTAATAGATTATAAGTCCTCTTACATTAATAGATTATAAGTTCCTCTTACATTTCGCCATTTCCCTCAGACTTCCTGGCGTTTAACATTTGGCTCTGCACTGCATCTGACTCAGGGGTTTCCCCAGGATGGTCAAAGACATGGTGTGATATGCGGAATGCTGTTCCTATTTCCTTCAAAAAATCCAGTTTTTTTAAAAAAAAAGTAAATGGGAAGTATTATTAGGCAGAAAAATAAATCCACAAAGGGAAGTATTCACGTGACTAAAAAGCAAACAAATTTATAAAAACCCCGAAGAAATGAAGTGTTATTTCATTCATTAAAATTTTTATTTTGAATGCGTCAATCAAAAAAGGTTTCCTAAGATTATTTACAATGTTGAATGTACAATTACGAATGTATGCCTTTTTGACAAGAGGGTACCATTCTTGAGCAGCAATACAATTTTAAAAATATAAAGATGCAGTATCATTTCTGATATAAAGTTACTTAAAAAAATCCAAGGTCTTAGGGAATTCACAAATCATATCCAGAAGTAATTAATTTAATGTACACATAATTACCAAATTTTAATATATTAAAAATGTGTAAATGCCCACAGACTATACAAAAATTAACATCCCATTTTGTTAAAAGCTCCCAACCACCTCCCACCATAAATATACAAAAACCTATTTTTAGATATGTCAAAACTGCATGCACGCATGTTTTCTAAAGGTTGAATTTTGCTTTTCACTGAGTAATGTTATCGATAGCTGTTTTTGGAACTACATAAACACTGATATATTGGTTACCATGCCCTTGAAACTGCGCAGTACTTTCATAAACATGGGGAACAAAGGAAATAGAGTAAAAACTGCAACAGTTCTGTTTAGATGCAAGTGCCATTTGGAAAGCTTTTGAATTTAAGGATTATAAAACTACTGTAAAAAGTATGCATTTTGTTGTTGGCTTAGCCATTTTTATTCAAGCATTATTTGCAGCACTGCTTTACAGCAGTTGGTGCTAGAAGATACAAAACATATAGTTACCACTATTTATACTTGAGGGAGAAAAAAAGGTTTAAACAACCCTGAGGGAGACACACATTAAAAATCTTGTTATTTATTTAAAAAGTTAAAAAGTTACATATCATTATTTAACAATTACTTTCCCAGACATTTCTGTCCTTTAAGTATGTGTATAAATAAAATCTAAATCAGTAATATTTATTCATCTTAATACATCAAAATAATATATGTACAGATTTTAAAATTTAAGTCTATATGAACTCAAATAATTTAATGTGAAATTCAGAATGAAAATTATGTAATGGTGACCTACAGAGAGAAGACTCAGTCTATCTATGGCACTGAGTAGAACCACACCTGGTTTCAGAGATATTCTTCAAATAACATTCTCAATGTGAATAACCCACCGTGTCTATATTCAAATTAACTTCCTACAAATGCTTTTCCACCTAACTCAACACCTCATTCCTTGGAAAACGACATGGACAGATGAGATATAAAACCCTTATTAACTCTAAATGTCAAAAAAAGGGGGGGTGTCAAAAATAGCTCTTTATGATCATGCTCTTAAAGATTGTTAAATACAATCTGATAACTGAATTTTAAGCTGCTACTTAGCAATTCCTTTAATTATATGCTTGAGTGCTTAAACCAGAGAATAAAATGCACAATTCTGGACAGCACTGAAGAATAACACAAGCATATTTGAAATTAATATGGAAATTATAAAATGATCCAGAGAATAAGTAACTACAGAAAATAGTGCTAATTCACAGCTCAAGAGGTCTAAGATGCATAGCTTCATAGGATTATTCATGGAACAACTGTTATTATCATCTAATGTGTATTAATAGCGTATTATACATTTTGATGGAGAACTTCGATTATATTTTTGGAAGAATCATCAGTGGCAATAGCAGTTAACAGTGATCCTGAGTGTAACTTCTATTTTTCTACAGTTACCAAACATCATCCAGGTCTTTGCAGCATATAGAGTGAGAACCATTTGGTCCTACAATTCTAGGTAAAATTTGGTAAATTGGTAAATATATGCTGGGAAATAACGATCAGCTAGAAGTAGAAAGCACAGCAAGCATGTTACTGGCTATGGAAGAACACAGAACAATGCCATATGTTTTAATAGTTGAGTGTCCATTTTATAACACTGTCAGTTTTCTAAGTTTTGCCAAACTGCTGGAGGCATTTTTAAAGTTACCTTAATTTTGGCAAGAATTTAAACGTTAATCAGGCCAAAGAGAAAGGTGAAACATGCTTTTCCACATTTCTTTTGGCTCAATGAATGTCCTTTTTTTTAACTTTATTTCCTCATTTTTTTCTCCCAGAAATTTCCACACCAAATAGGTTCATTTTTAATAGTTCAATTCAAAATAGACATGCTCTGACCTCTGGCGCCACCTAATGGCATAAAACAAACTCTCACCAAGTTCATATTGCTTTAAAAAAATGCAGCCATTCAAATCCAATATTCTTTAAGCCTCATTATTGATAAGACAGAGACATACGTCAAACCTCAAAAAATCTTATGAGGTAAAATTCTAATTTGAAAAAACTATTATCTTATGTCTTTAAGTAATTGAAAACAAGAAAATTTTTAAAAACCATTTAAAATAACACAAAGCCTGACAGAAACAAATTTGAAGAAACATTAGAAAGATGAATCTACATCTACTGTCAAAAGAAATGAATCCTATATCCTAGTGAAAAAGGTTCTACAACATTTAACAGAAGCAAATCAGACTACTGACACCTCACATAGGACAAGAGCCATTTAATAGCTTTGAGAGGCATCTCAAGAAGGCAGTGAAGCACCTTGCTGATTAGAAAAATAAAACCCAGGCAGTTTGTACAGAAAATATAAAACCATAAACGGAAATTACCTGAGTTGTTCTATAAACAACACCATAAAAACTCATTCCTAACTCTAGACCATCTTAGGGAATTGGTGTATATTTATACAGAATTCTTTGTAAGAAATATTGGAACAAATTAAAACAGGCTTTCAATATATTTTCACTGGAGGCTAATTAACACTCATTTTATCAATCATAAATTTAGAGTCCATATAAATACAGACTTTTTCTAATAAGAGGGTTGTGAACATAAATGTAAAGAGGTAAAATGACCTCAAAAACTAATGTTGAAAAATCTACCAAACACCAAACTTCTCCTGTACCCAGTATAGAGAATATCACTGAGAGTAACAATCAAGAAAATTTTGGAAACGTATACAATATTTGCATGACTGAAATGAAGATGCAGGACTTTACAGATTGTTAATTTAACTGTTAGGACAATACCTTTTTCTGTTTTTGTTTTTAAGGAAGAGAAAAGCTATCAAATAACTACTATATCAGAAGGGACATAAACTGAAATAGTGCCATTCTGACACACAGGATCAGAAACTCCTAAAACCACATATTCCTGAATATTGACTGACTGCTATGTTATGGTGATGATCTGACATGATCCATTCTCCTTAACTAAAGCTTTAGCTTCTGTGGTTGTCTGAGGTTTTGGTGGCCATTCTGGATCAACCAAGAGCTCCTGCGCCAGATACATGTACTTGGCCTTTGGTATCTTCTTTCTACAGCCCAGGGCCCAGGATAAGCAGCATTTTCCCCACCGATCCACGGACTCCTAAGAAAATAAGGGGGTGGGGGGGGAACAAAAAAAAACACCCCATTTGATTAAAGGCTTGTTGTTTTGAACAGGTTAAAGCACACATTAGCAGAGAAAAATAAGAGGAAATGACTTCTGAGCGCATCAAATGGTGGTGGGGGGGAATCCATGTTAAAAAAAAGGCAGCTTTGGCCAGGTGTGGCGGCTCATGCCTGAAATCCCAGCACTTCAGGTGACTGAGGTGGGAGGAAGGCTTGAGCCCAGCAGTTTGAGACCAGGCTGGGTGACGTAGTGAAACCCCGTGCTCTTTTGTTTTATTTTTTAAAGGCAGCTTTCGATTATTTAGGAACTGATTATTCTTTAGATTTTTTTTTTTGTTATCAATGTGATTTACTTCATTTTTTCTAGTTTTATGTACCTATACTCTAGTGTACTAATACATTTTAAATAACTTGCAGATATGAATTCTTTAACACAAAATATCCAATGTATTAAGAAGAACTTTAAGCCATTCAGAAAGAGAAAAAATTTTTAGTATTTAATTTGAAAATCTTCACATTCTGCCCCAAACTGTCTTTCAGTACGATTACTCCTGGCAACTTAGCCACATGACCATTTTTGGAAGAAAGCCACGTACAAATCCTCGTTACTATTAATATCATCTCTCAAAACAAAGTAAATATTGCTTGATCAAATTTAGGGCTTCAATCATGTTTAATGTCAATTACGTCATTTAAAACCACATCCTTACTAACATAAAAAGCAATACTGTTTTATAATGATGGTCCGTTGGTGCCTCACGACTGGAAAGGGGTATAAAAGGTATAAAGCAAGTCCTATTGTTTCATATTATTTCACTGCAAAAAGCTCTGCTGTTAGCGAAATCCTTCTGACCAATCCTAATGTTTTTAGGGAATGTGACCTTAGATAAATAATCCTTGGAGAATAAGAAAGCAGAATCACTGGTTAATGCATAGAAATGTAAACTCTTGGATAACACTAAAAGGAGAAAAAAAAAAAAGAAATGTAAACTCGAGAGGGATGAAAAGGGCTCTTAGAATTTGTCTCAATTGAAATTTGAAATAAATATAAATTACTACACTGGGACCTGTAGTAGTTATATTTACCTCTAAAGAACAGCCATGTCTTATTTTCGCTGATGCTTCTCCAAAATGAAATTTAAATCCCAGGCCATTGTGTTTTGCCAGTCAACATATAACCCAGGCTACAACTAGTTCTAAATGAAGTAATCTCACAAAATAGAAGTATAACATACATATTCTTATGTTATCCAAAATGCCTCATGATTAAAAAAGGCATTTGCTATAGATGTATTTGGAAACATGTCTCTAAATTGGCCAATGGAGAACAGCAAAAATACTTTAAAATTAAAGCTCTTAAAACATTTTCACGGTTCACTTGACAGCTCTTGCTCATCCTACTGAAACAACCATCAGGAACCTACTACTACCCTTTCTCCCTTCTCCCCAGCCCCGCTGAGTGCATGATTAATGGTAACTCACCGCTCTCATCAAGGTTAAAGGTCTGCTAGTTTAAGTTTGTCAACAAAACACAATAAGCTGCACTGCTACCAAGAATTTAAAGGCAAAGACTGAACAAAATAAGCTACGTGACATTCTGGGGTGGGGGCAGGGGAGGTTTAAGATTACTCATCTAGTAGCCTCTTTATTGTCACAACTAAAGAGAGTTATATTATTAGTATTACCTTTAAAAACAAGTCCATCAGAAAATAGCATTAAGGTACAGAAGTCACTATGTATAGGATTCTTCAGGTGATCCAAAATAACAGATAAAGCCTTTCCAGTAAAGGCAGACAACAAAGGTAATATTTAATCTGGGATGACAGTTTACGACTTGGATCTTACTTTTTCCCAAGGTGTTGACATTTGCCAAACTAATTGTGGAAAAAATCACTGTTCCTAAATCAATTCAAAAGCTGTCACTTTTAAGTAGCACTGTTATATGATCACAGAAAATAAGCTAATGTTGACTGTTGACTTTTTTTAAAAAGCAGGAACATAATAGGCCTTGTCTGTCCAAAGAGTCTGCCAGTGTGAAGGGCAATGCGTACCAAGCTGAGTTAAGGAAAGCCACACACACACATACCTCAATTCACTGTTCCCTACTTGTAGAAAGTAAGTCAACCAATACAATTAAAATTAATTTAACTGCAAATAGAACTACAACTGAATAGGATTCTTTTTACACATTGAAAAAAAAATCCTCACAACCCTATTAAAAACAATGTACACTTGTCACAATTTTTAAAAAGTCATGAGGAACACTAAGGATCCCCCTGCTCTACTCTAGTTGGAAACATTCTGTTCCTGTACCCTTACCTCCCCGCAAGTATCATACACAAAAAAATACACTATGTGCAAGCACAGGTTTGTTAGTTCACAAACACAAACAGACCAAACACAATCTCAAACACAATATAATTCACTGGAAGAGAAAATAAAAGGTGCTACAGGCATGCTGGAATGAGAGATCAGCCAGGGGAAAGATGACGATGGTGAAGGGAAAGGCGAGTGCCATGTAACACAGAGACCATGAGGCAGGACAGCAGGGGCCTAGAAGGAGCGCGCGGGCCTCTCCAAAACATCCAGAGCCAAGTCCTTCAAGCAGGGAGCACAGCAGCTGTAGCAACTGGATCTTTCCGTCTGTTCCTGAAAGGAACGCTTCAGTGACCAAATGTAACCCCTCAGAGAAGTAAAGAGGCTACCATGCTTAGTTCAGCAGAGAAACTAAAAAGAACTTTCAAAAATGTCAAGTTTACACTTAGAAAATGTTTTCACGGGCTGTATATAAAATATGATGCCATGCTTGAAGGAAAAAATGTTATAATGGCGCTGTGGTTTTCATAAGTCTTCTTCCATACCAATCCTGAATATAAAACCAATACAGAAACTTAGCATTAACATTCTGTCCATATAAGCTCAAACAATATTCTAAGTGGCATAAAGACTACCACTATACCATAAAGACTACTTTTTTGGATTTTTCACCAAAAAAGAAAACATAAATTGGGCATAAATCTTCAGGCAGGATCAAATTACAGGCTAGTATGATTCTAGCTCCACTACTAAGTGACCTCAGTTTACCAGACACAAGGTAGGCACAAATGCTTCTAAAGAGAAAATACTACAGATCTCCTCAAACGGGGTAAAGCTTTACGGAAAACCACAGATGCTGGGGGCCTCCACTGAAGATTTCCATTCAGTAGGTCAAGGGTGGAAAAAAGCATTGTTGATAAATAACCTTGCTTGAAAATCACTGATACAAAGGATTTTTTTTGGGGGGGGGCGGTCAGAGAATAAGTATTAACAACTGGGGCTGCCAATTGTGACAACCAAAAATGTCTCCAGACACTGCCAAATGTCAGCTGGGGGAAATCACCTCTGATTGAGAACCATGGCCTTATGGTAATATGATTAACTGATGACTGCCTCTTAGAGAGCCACAAACATGAACAGTGAAGCAACACTACACACGGAAGCATCGGAGAAGAAAGCAGGTTACTTTGTGCTGAGAGGTTATAAGAACTCTCTTTCCTAAAGCCAGTAAGGTTTTTAAAAACACACCTTAATCATGATCACAGAAACGGAAGACTTAAATTCTTGTCTATTTGATGATTCTCAGAATCAGGTGACACACAGGGTGTGCTGGGTGGGGCCCACTGCTCTGGACCAGTCTACCTTCACTCTCCCCTGAACACTTCAGAGGAAGACACACAAACTCTTACAAAATTAGAAGGGCCATGGACACAGGGAGGGGAGCATCACACACTGGGGTCTATTGGGGGGAAATAGGGGAGGGACAGCAGGGGGTGGGAGGGTGGGGAGGTGGAGAGAGAGAGCATAGGGATAAATGCCAGATATAGGTGAAGGGGAGGAAGGCAGTAAATCACGCTGCCATGTGTGTACCTATGCAACAATCTTGCATGTTCTTCACATGTACCCCAAAACATAAAATGCAATAAAAAAAATTAGAAGGGCAGGCCGAGTGTGGCAACTCACACTTGTAATCCCAGTACTTTGGGAGGCTGAGGCAGGCAGAGCACTTGAGCTCAAGAGCTTGAGACCAGCCTGGGCAACGTGGAGAAACCTACCCTCGGCACCCCCCCAAAAAATGCTGGGTCTGGGATGGCATGCACCTATAGTTCCATCTACCCAGCAACATGGTGAAATCCCATCTCTACAAAACAAAAATTGCTGGGCATCATGGCAGGCACCTATAACGCTAGCTACTCAGGAGGCTGAGGTGGGATGATCACCTGAGCCTGGAGAGCTCAAGGCTACAGTGAGCCATAGTTGTGTCACCGCACTCCAGCCTGGGTGACCAAGTGAGACCCTGGTCTCACAAAAAGGGCAGATATTTATTAATAATTTTTTAGAAAACAGAGACAAATAAAAGAATTATCTGCCATTTAATTTTGGTTGAAAAGCCAGGAAAGGCTTCCAATCCAAATATTTTTAAGGGACCTCATGATATTTTCAACTAAACCAGGGTATTATTCACCTTCAAAACATGTATTTCTTATTTAGATCAAAAGTCAGAGATCTCTTTAGAGAATATAAAAAATCTAAATGTTTTCCTAGGCCTAGGATACAATGTAAACATTTCACATGAGAACTGATGATATAAGCCAAAGATAACCTTTTGAAGTAATGTAGTGAGGTTAACTATATGTACAGGGGTAGGTGGGTTGGTGTTGGGGGGTGTGTGTGTGTGTGTGTGTGTGTACACACATACGAGATTTTGCCAAATGACTTGAGCCCATTGTACAACCCTAGTCATACCCACTACTAGGGACAACTGGTATTATACTGCTTTCAGGAAAAAAAAAAAAGAAAAGAAAACTGAGGCTGATTCCAGTTGCTGCTGCCTTCCATCATTATTCACCATAAAACATTAGAAAATGGAAACGGTACTCTGCAGGCCCTCTCATAAAGCAATCCTGTGGCATTACACCAGGACATCAGGCCTGCTGTATTACCAAAACAAAGCTCAGAAGTTACCACTTGGGTACAAGTTGGCTAAAACTAAGTGGGTAACCCAACTTAAAAATGCCAGGGAGTCCTCTTCATCTCCACCAGCTTCCTGTGGTTCAAGGCTGCATGAAAGACTCAGAAGGCCTATCTGTAAAGCACATCACCCATCTCTAAAGAGCAATGGGTAAGGCAATGAAGGGGTGATACTTTATTCAGTTCTCTATGCCCCAAAGAGCTCTGATTCATAGTATGGGTTTAAAAACTAAGTCCAATCTGTATCTGTACCAAGAACTATACTTTAATATCTTAACACTAGGAAATGGGTTTTATTCTTCTATGTCTCTTCTCTCTTCACTACAGAACTTGCGATACCTTTCAAAAGATAGGCTATTTAACAGGCCCCAAAAGTCAACTGTCCTAAACCATAGTTTGTATGAAAAAAGGCACATCATCTTGTGAATGATAAGGTATATAACGTTGGGGAAAGCCAAAAAGCCACCCCAAATTAAGGGACAGTAATTGACAAGAAATCAGAAATCATTCTTCAAAATTTTGGCATTTGGACTCTGATCCAAGAAACAATTTTCATTGCAAACTCTGTTTATATAAATCTCATTTAGCTTCTAAGGTGACTCATGAAAAACAAAAACAAAATTTATAGCAGATTGAAATGGAAAAATTAACTCTCACCTTTGAGGACAAGACTTTTACATGAATAGAAGATCAGGATTGGAATGGAAAGGAGACTTATGAAATTTCTGATCTTGAAAAGCCTCTAAAAAATGTTTGCCATGAATTTTCTAGGGCTTCTTTTAAGAAATGCAATGCCATGCATAAGAAAAAAGGCTGAAGTAACACATAATAGAACAGAACAAGAACACACTACAGAATGCAGAGTATACAAGCAAAAGAGCCTAGAGAGACATGAAGAATGGATAATAAGTGCTGAGTTCCAACCTGTGGTGGCTGTGTGGTGCTGAACCGATATTCTCCTTGTTTGTCTCGATTGAACACAACTTTCCAAAGGACCATGTCAAGGAAGAAGTTCTGAGACATTCCAGTGAGTTAAGAATTAATAATGACTAAGTTATTTTTTTATTAATGTACACATTTTTAAAAAATCACAATGCTGCATAACTGATGAAAAACATAATTTTCTTCATTTTCATATATAGAATTTCACTTAATCAAGAATGACAGGATTTTTGTAACAAATATAAATAAACCATAAAATTATTGATAAAATGAGACTTCTAAATTTTCCATGAAATTCAGCTTTTGTATAAATCCTCAAGTCTTTCCCATATTAAAGTGATGCTTACATAATTTGAAGTCTTTCTTAACAATTGTTATTTTCATTGAATATCTAGTATAAATTCTATATCCATATCTATAGATACATAACTTCATCAGCATCCAACACAAATCATTCTTTAGATAGTAAGAATAAGTAACATTTCTGTGAAAAGACGAACTTACACTGTAGAAAAAGGAAGAATTTTTAGAATATAATATATTACATGTGCTTTCTAGCACCCATAAAATAGAAAACACACACACACACACACATTTCACTGGGCAACTTCGAAAGGTCAGTACCATAATATCCATGCTTCCATCATATCTCAAATTTCAATACCAAGTCATCTTTTAGGGGGATAACTGAAATAAAGCATAATTTCTAAGTCCAGAGCTATTATCACTGAAATATATGGATATATATTTCTCAAAAAAGTTACCTTTATTTTAATCAAAAAGCCTGTACTATGAAACTCTGAACTTAAAAATCACAACTGTATCTCCCCCTTCCATTTCTTATAGTCACTCTAAGAGTTAGTTATGATAGTAGTTCTGAAAGCAGACAAAAGCTTATTAATAAGCCATCAATGAGAACTTGCCAACTCCTTTTAGAGACACTAACCTAAAGGCAATCCTAATGGGAGGGTAACTATACAATATACAATGAATCAAGGAGTACTCCAGACCTCTAGAGACCACTCAAAACCAAATACGAAGGAGGAAGTTCCATAATCAATATTGAAATTAGGTTAAGTCCAGAAGGATTATTATTTTCTACTTTCAATAAATTATCTTGCTATGAATATTCACTATGTTTCCTGGAGAATGGCCCTACCTCTTCCTCCCTTAAATGGGAAATTTTGCTGTACATCAGAAAACAGATGGCACGTGCCAACTCTGATTTCACAATCACTGGTTCATCTGTTCATGGGCCACTTAGGCACCAAACTTCTCTCCTTTCTACTCATCATTAATTTTTATTATCACATTGCTTATTTTTTCCTATGTGTATGACTGCAAGTAAGTCACACCCCTTAATATGACCATTATCAATTCACAGAAAAGTTAAGAAGAGAAGGCTAAATGAATTTGCCTAAGATGAAACTGAGACTCTGTGGCTTTCTATTATATTACCTGCCCTCTTCTCCCATTTACCAGTAAACTACCCAAGAATCCCAAAGCAATATGGCAGACATTTGACTATAGAAGTGCTTACCTCCACTGTGACAGATACAAAGGCATTGACAAGAACAATGATGAGCATAGTTATACGCCACTGATACGGTACACACACTATCTGTAATGCAAAAAAAAATTTAGAGTTAAAATTGCTGTATGTAGTCCATATTGTAGCATTATATCATAATTTCTAAATTTACTGAATTGCTATGATGTGCCAAATACCTTCATATACATTATCTACTTAATCCTCAACAATGCCCCAAGGTATATATTATATTTCCAATTATAAAACTGAAAGTTTAAGTAACTCAAGGTTAAAGAAAATATTAAGTGACTGAGGTTAGAGTCAAATCCTATTCACTCAGATTCAAAAGTCCATGATCTACTAGCGCATGAATGTCTAACAACTTTCTATTTTTAAAATAAAATGCCATCTTTAAACAATGAGGTACCAGCCAGGCACAGTGGCTCATGCCTGTAATCCCAACATCTTGGGAGGCAGAGGCAGGCAAATCACTTGAGGCTAGGAGTTTGAGACCAGCCTGGGAAACATGGCAAAACCCCATCTCTACAAAAAATACAAAAGTTAGTCAGGCGAGGTGGTTGTGTGACTATAATCCCAGCTACTCAGAAGGCTGAGACACGAGAATCACTTGAACCCGGGAAGCGGATGCTGGAGTGAGCCAAGATCCTGCCACTGTACTCCAGTGTGAACGACAGAGCAAGACTCTGACTCAAAAAAAAAAAAAAAAAGAGGTACCAATCTAATAATGAAGCACTGGTCAAAACTCAATTATAAAGACAAATTCATAAAAGAACTACACAGATGAAGTTAAGAAACAACAATCTAAGTGTTCACTTTTAAATCTGATTAATTTCTAAGGCCTAAAAAACAGAATAGTAGTAAAGACAGAAAGAAGTTTAGAATAAGAAAACTGAAAGAATCTAACAACTGCCTAGCTACTAAATGAGGAAGAAAAGGCAAGGATGAATAGACAACACACACGCACGTACACACATGCACACTTCCGACTTCAGTGGTACCAAGAAACAAAGAAGAAACAGGGCTGAAGGAGAACATGATGAGCTTAGTTTTTAAAATGTTGAAATTGAGGGATCTGTTGGGTGGAACAGATCCAGTTAATAGTCAATTATCAGTGTATATGCAGGTCTAAAGCTTAGTAATGAGTTAGGCTCAGGTTATAAAGGTTGGGAGCCTTTAACATTTAGATGGTGATTACAGGTGAAGCCATGACTTTAGGGGACATCATCAGAATGTACTGACTAGCCAGAGGGATAAGAACAGAAATAAAAGGGATTCTTAACATTCAAGCAATGGGCAGAGGGAGTAGAGCTACAATGGAAAATGAGATTGAAGAGTCACAGAGGTAAGAAAAGGCCAAAAGGCAGCTAAGCATCACAAAACTTCAGAACAGAGTATCTTAAGAATGATGACATAGCTAACTAGTTAAATAGTGCTAGGGAGTCAAGGAAGACTGGAAAAAAATCAGTTAAGGAGAAAAGGCCATTGGACTTAACCAGTAAGAGGCTGTTAATGGCCTTGCTAAGGGTGGTTTCAGTAGATTGACAGGGAAGATGCCAGACTAGTTGATGAAAGTGTGGGAAGTGAGCTGAATGTGGTACTATTTCAAGAAAAAGTTGGTTGTGAAACAGAAGACATGTCTGGCCAGAGAGAAATGTAAATGCATTTTATTTTCTTCTTTTAGTGTAAGTGCTAAATCCCTCAATGAAATATGTAGGAAACAGACATATACTGCTGGTAAGGCTATAACCTGAAAACATCTTCAAAGTTCAATAATGCAGGATTTAGGAAAATTAAAATTACAGATACCCTCAGACCAAGCAATTCTACTTTTGCATATTTAGCCTATAAATATTTGTCTGTAACTGGAGTGTGCAAGGATTTACAACACCACATTGTTTATAGTACCAAAACAATGGCGCCAACCTAAATATCCAGCAAAACAGGACTAAACAAATTATGAAAAAGTCCATGCAATGGAATACTCATTTCACAAACTTCGTAATTTAAGTTATATAACTCATATAACTTTAAGATCAAACCTGTCCATAACATACAAGAAAGGAAAATTAAATCTGATCTCATTCATGCAGAGGTAAAAATCCAAAACAAAAATCATAGCAACCTAAATCCAAAGGGTTTAATAGAGTGCATCATGGCCAAATTGAATATATTCTAGAAATGCAAAGTTAGTTCAATATTTGAATACTGATCAGCTATAATTCATCACATTCTTCAGGGAGAAAAACCGTGTGGTCATTTCAATAGCTGTAGAAAAAAACATTAGTCGGCCGGGCATGGTAGCTCACACCTGTAAGCCCAGCACTTTGGGAGGCTGAGCAGGTGGATCATGAGGTCAAGAGATCGAGACCATCCTGACCAACATGGTGAAACCCCATCTCTACTAAAACTACAGGCCAGGTGTGGTGGCTCACGCCTGTAATCCCAGCACTTTGGGAGGCTGAGGCAGGCAGATCACCTGAGGTCAGGAGTTTGAGACCAGTTTGGCTAACATGGAGAAACCTGGGCTCTATTAAAAATATAAAAATTAACCAGGTGTCATGGCACATGCCTATAATCCCACCTATTTGGGAGGCCGAGGCAGAAGAATCACTTGAACTTGGGAAGCAGAGGTTGCAGTGAGCTGAAATCACACCACTGTACTCCAGCCTGGGTGACAGAATGATACTCTGTCTCAAAAAATTAAAAAAATTTTAAAATTAATTTTAAAGTTTAAAAAAATTATCTAGGGGTGGTGGCACATGCCTATAGTCTCAGCTACTCAGGAGACTGAGGCAGGAGAATTGCTTGAACCTGGGAGGTTGCAGTGAGCCAAGACTGCTCCACTGCACTCCAGCCTGGGGTGACAGAGCGAGACTCGGTCTCAAAAAAAAAAAGAAAAGAAAAAGCATTAGATAAAATTTTAAAACCTTTTATGTTAACAACACTGTACTACCAAGGAGCTTCCTTAACCTGATAAAGACATATACTAGAAATACACACCAAATAGTATATTTAATGGTGAAATATGAGGAATACTTTCTTTAGAGACAAGAGTAAGACAAGGGTATCACTATCACTGTAACCAATATATTAAGACATGAAAAACACAGAGAAAGCACATAAGGACTGTGAAATGTCAGAAATAAACAGCTTGTAATTACTTATATATGATGCCTGTCTACAGAGGGGAGGGGAGGGGAGAGGAGGGGAGGGGCAAACTGATATAAGACAAAGAGAGTATCAGTGGGAAAAGACAAACTTCAATAAGCAATTGCTGAAACAAATGAGTATTCATAAGAGAAAAAAAGAAAAAGAAAACTAATCCCTATTCAAAAGCTATACATAAAATTAATTCCAGATGGATTAAAGACTAAATGTGAAAGAAGAGTACCTTATAACTTTGAGGTGGACAAGTCTGCCAAACTGAGACACAAAGGAACAAATAAACTATTAAATTTGACTTGTCAGATTATAAATTTTTTTTTTCCTTTTTTTTGAGATGGAGTCTTGCTCTGTCATCCAGACTGGAGTGCAATGGCGCGATCTCGGCACACTGCAACCTCCACCTCCTGGGTTCAAGCAATTCTCCTGCCTCAGCCTTCTGAGTAGCTGGGACTACAGACGCCCACCACTATGATCAGCTAATATTTTTATATTTTTAGTAGAGACAGGGTTTTCACCATGTTGGCAGGCTGGTCTCGAACTCCTGACCTCAGGTGATCTGCCCACCTTGGTCTCCCAGAGTGCTGGGATTACAGGCATGAGCAACTGAACCTGGCAAATTTGCTTTTTAAAAACAGATATTATAAACAAAGTAAAAAGACAAGCCACAAACTGGGAGAAGATATTTATCACTATACAATCAAATATGATACATTAGAAATTCTGAAAACTAAGTTTTAAAAAAGGCAACATCCTAATAGAAAAAACTGGCAAAAGGCACGAAGAGGCAGTTCACAGACAAAATAAAAATGGCCACTAAACAAATGAAAAATGCTTAATTCTATTAGTAAAATTAATTGGCAAATTAAAACCATCATGATAGAACATTTTACACCCACTAGACAAGACCAAATGTTAGCAATGATGTGAAACAACAGGCTGTCAAACACTGATGGAAGATTGAGGCAATCACTTTGGAAAACAACTTGGCACACTGTAGCTGAAGAGTACATGCTCACCATTACACTAGAATATACCAGAGGAACCTTTTGTCCCTAGTGGTTTTCCAAGGGTAGTAGTGAAGGGAGTATATTATCACTGGAAGTGTATGGAATTATCAGCACATGGCAATATTTAAAAAGCAGATGGACTTCTAGTGAGCTTAATTACTGCTTTCAAATTCTCTACAGCATTGCACCACCCTCTCACTGCTTGTACCTGGTATAAACCACTCCTATTTCACTCTTTGATACACTATTACTTGCCCCTATACACTAAAAGACATGTAAAAACATGTTCATAGCAACAGTATGTTCAGTAATTATTTACCAACGAAGAATGGAGAAATGAATTTAATACATTCCTACAACTGTATACTACACAGCAGTGAAAATAAAATACATGTATCAACAAACAATGTTGATGGGAGAATGCAAGTCACAGAGAAAAGGGAACAAGATAACATCTTCATAAAGTTCAAGAGTACACAAAACTATCTTTTATGACTGCAAATATATATGGTAAGTATATCATGAAAACCGGGAATGAAGGGGAAAATCATCAAAACAGGTACACGAGAGTGCCCTATTGACTGGTAATGCTACCCTTTTTTGTTTTCTTTTTGTCACTGACTCATGCTCAGGAAATGTTCATTTCTTTTAAGTTGGATGATACACTCAGGGTGTTATCTTTTTACTATTTTTAAATTATGGTTAACAACTTAAATATGTGTGTATATTCTTTTCAATGAAAAACAACTATTTCATTACTCAGAAAGTTTTTAATGAAAAGAATGAAGAACTAAATGGCCAAAAAAGAAAAGGGAGCATGTGTAGACTACTGAAGAAAAAGCCTGGTAAAGAAGAGAGGAGTAACAGATATCAGGATCAAGACTTCTTTGTTTTTAAAGACCAAGGGACATTTAATTTGTTTGCAGACAATAAAATGAAACCAGAAGCGGAGATTAAACAGGTATAACCAATAAAAGCTATTGTTTTAATTAGGTTCTTTATTCTTAGTGGAGTACCTTTGGGTTACTATAACTGTATCTTAGAATATATGAAAATAAGAGATCCTGGAAAAAAAGAAATGTATACAGGTTGCTCTTTTTCCCCAAACAAATGATGTGTTTAATAAAGCCTTACCTCAAGAACCTGGTCAACATAGGCAACTGGATACAACATGATGAATAATATAAAAGCATATAAAAAAATCACAGAAAAAACAAAAAAATCTGGAAAAGAAAGTAAAACAAATTAGGAAATTCCTTTATATAAAAAGGCATCCAATAACAACTGATATACTGTCATTTCTAAATCTGGTTTTGAATATTTTTACTTCAGTTGATGAAATAACGTATATGCTCTGTTATTTCCTAGAGGATGAGATATTATTCCAGGCACCGAAAAGATTCATATACATGATGTGATGGTATGGATATTTAAAGTCCATTAGCTTTAACCTTATAAAAGTACTTCAGAAAACAATCAGCACTTACAAAAATTCAATTCACACCTTCATAGCCATCTGTATGTTGCCCAAATGGATAGCTACTTTGTAAGATAATAAAGCCAATATATAATGTAAAAAGAGACTAGGCTATGTGTGGCAAAATGAGATTATCATTTAATACATGTATTCAATGACAATTACTATTGGTTGTAAAAATGCTGAATAACATTTATTTTCAGTAATAGGTATGTCTTAATCCTAAACAGAGGCATTCTAACCTAAATGTAAATGTATTTCTGGTAAGTGAATCTCATTGATCTACTCTGCGAAAATATTTTCACAGAAAATGTTAGCCAAAAGCCAAGAGTCTGAGTTGGTGTACTATTTTTCAAACTGGGCGGGCCTTATGGCTTGCTATGGGAGCTGGGAATGGCAAACCCACCCAGCAGTACTTTGTCTCACTTTCCTAATGCAAAAACCAAACTCCTTGCTCATGGCCATTTTCTTAAGTGGGGACATACACACATATACATGCATGTATATAAGCATATACTTGTATAATTATAAGCCATAAAAGTGGCTCAGAAATTTTCTAATTATATTGATAGCCCCAACTTTTCCCCTTTTTCCTTTGATCTGGACATTTATTCACAAGTTCCTATTTGAAATCCACTTCAAACTCAAACTTTACTAACACCACAGACAAAAACCTTATCATGAAGCCTTCAGACAGGGTGAAGAAGTTACTATTCTTTTTACTGACTGTAAAGGAAGGGTCTCTGCTATTTTCAAACATGGAAGTTATTTGTAAATACAAACTTTGTTAATATCAATTCAAACCTACAGGTAAATATTTTTCATTCTACAAAAACTATACTATATATTTGTCATTCTTATGTTTATATATACCAGTGTGTAGGGGTGCATATATATGTTTTAGTTTTAGTAGCTTAGGCTAAAACTTATACTAACACTTATACCAAAACTAGAGACACTATTTTACTAGGAGACACTGACCAAAAGGATTTTTAAAAAACAGTCAGGTGTGGTGGCTCATGCCTGTAATCCCAGCACTTTGGGAGGCTGAGGTGGGCAGATCACAAGGTCCGGAGTTCGAGACCAAACTGGCCAACATGGTGAAATCTCCTCTATACTAAAAAAAATACAAAAATTAGCTGGACATGGTGGTAGGTGCCTGTAATCTCAGCTACTCAGGAGGCTAAAGCAGGAGAATCGCTTGAATTCAGGAGGCGGAGGCTGCAGTGAGCCAAGATCATGTCACTGCACTCTAGCCTGAGCAACAAAGGGAGACTCCATCTCAAAAAAAACAAAGAAACAAAAAAACACTTGGGACCCATGTTGGGTAAAAAGCAATTCTACTAAATTGTAAATATGAAATGTAACATTCGGTTTCACAAATGCAGCAACTAAAGTACTGTGTAAGTTCTATGGTCATTTAAGTAGTTATGGTCAGATAAGGAAAAAGTGTTTTAGAAAGTGCTGGTTGGAAGTATACAAACACAACAAAGAGAAAATACAAAATCAGAAAAAGGAGAGAAAAGAAATGGTCAGAAGATAAATAGCAGAGAGAAACATGGAGACTGAAAAGGAATTTCAGGCCGGGCGTGGTGGCTCACACCTGTAATCCCAACACTTTGGGAGGCTAAGGTGGGTGGATCATGAGGTCTAGAGATCGAGACCATCCTGGTCAACATGGTGAAAACCCGTCTCTACTAAAAATACAAAAATTAGCCGGGCATGGTGGCAAGTGCCTGTGGTTCCAGCTACTCGGGAGGCTGAGGTGGAAAAATCGCTTGAACCCAGGAGGCGGAGGTTGCAGTGAGCCAAGATTGCGTCACTGCACTCCAGCCTGGCAACAGAGCAAAACTCCGTCTCAAAAAAAAAAAAAGAATTTCAATAAAGTAATAATACCCATATTGCATGTTTTTCAAATCTGACTGCAGTTTTCAAACTACAGCAAAAGTAGATTTGCAATCTGGTTCTTGATGTGTGTTGTTGGGAAAAAAAAAATTACTCAAGCTCAGAAGCTTCTTTACATCTACCTAAACAATGTTTGTTTCTCAAATTTTCATGTCTCTCCCAGAGCCACCTCTTGGATCCCACCTCGAAAAATCTGCCAAGATTTCTGTGTGAAAGAGAAAATAAGTAACTGAATCTATGTTTAGCCTGGAAAGAAAAAAAAGATACTATTCAAAAAAGACACTAAGTGACAAGGAGAAGGATGGCTAACAGACATATGACCATACAAAATTTTAAAATCAATAAGGATTTCAAACATGCATTCACATTAGAGAGGTATGAATTTCTTATAAACTATGCAGCCAGCTCCTAGATTCTCCTGGCATTGTAAGCAGTGGCTTAGTAACTGTACTAAAGTATAAATATGCTTCACCAGAAGACAATAATCAAAAAAAATTCTGTCATTGGTGATGGCAGGCCAGGGTCAAGAGTATTCCTCAGATTTAGATTGTTTTAGATTGACTCTTTCATAAAGCTATGTGAATCTGAGCAAGTCATTTAGAGTCAAATTATTTTATCTATAAAATGGGGTATGATGAGGATCCTATAGGAAATAATAATTTTTAAGTATTCAAAGTATATAGCAACATGTAAATTGAAGTCATTATTAAATATTTTTCAGCTTATGGCAATATATGATGTGCTATTAATGATACCAGATCCCACTGATGGACTATGGCGTCAAAATAAGGTATCAGAAAGGATTTCCTTCCTATTCTCCTTAGTGACTCTGAAATAAAGTAGACACACATATACTATTCATTCCTAATTATTTATCTCTTTGTTCTTTCCCCAAACAATAACTAGGACCTTCTAACCTCCAGCCACGAATCTTAAACCTTTTTATTCCTATCCCTCGCCTCTTATCCAGTTATGCCTTTAAAAGGTCACCTTATTCTGTAGGGCCTCTAGGTATCTGAACTGCTTCAGCCAATTTAGACATGTTAGATGAATACGAAAAAGATACATAGGCCCTGAATAGGAAACATACTGGAATTCAGTAGTAATGCCTTCATAGACAGAGAAAGGGATAGCACAAGCGATAAACTAGAGGGATGATCCAATAAGAAACTGCGTTAAAAACTGAAGCCATTGACTGACAAGCCTAGAGTAATGTCAGACAAAAAAAAAAAAAAGAAAAAAAAATTAAAGCCAAATTCCAAGAAATCACATGTCGTTAAAAGGAGAGAGTTAAGAATTAAGTGCATATCATGACCCTTGAAATGAAAGGAGTTGAATGAGAAAATATAACCGTGAAGCTGCAGTTGAAAACAGGTAACCACACAGACTGAAGTCAAGTTTAATTTAGATTGAAAGTGAACCAGCACAAGAAAGGAAAAAACTGTAAAGAGACTTCCTAAAACGCCTAAGACAGATTAATTCTTAAAAATAATCATTTCAAAATACATTTAATACATTACACACCATTTATAGAGAACAACAACTGGCAGGTCCTAGCAAAGGACTACTCATGGACCCAATGACAAACTGACAAGAGGTGAAAACTAGCAGAATGCCTGTGTCAACTGTACGCTCCTTTTGTGCTTTTCAGAAGGCATGCTGTATAACAGCATGTACTTCTGTTTACCCACCGAGAGAAGTATACAAGCCGCTGATAGTAAAGACAATATAGTTTCATGGTTATATTTCTGCTAAATATAATCTTAATACATTTTTAAAATCATCCAGTGGCCAAAAATAAAGTGTTTATTATTTATTCAAGTAATTGGAAATTAAATGACAATACAAAATTTCTTAAGCCTTTTTTTTTTAAAGTTTTCCAAACATATAGAAGATGCATTTTAGAAACAGGCAACTAATATTCTTCCTTTCGTTTTTTAAACAGTGTGAACAGGGTAGATCTCTAAAATTAACTTTCTTGATAGAGCCGTCTTGCTTGCAAACCAGTCTCAATATCAGTTTCCTTCAAATTAAAAAAAAAAAAAAAAAGCAATGTTTCTTCATAGATGTTTTTAGCTACTCTTAAATGTATTCAATATTTCCTTGAAATTTAAAAATGCTGAACTAAAAATAAAACGTATACCAACACTAATTATTAAATTCACCTTATAAGCTATCTGTAGTGATGAAATCCTTTTAGAAATACTGTGACAAACTTTCTGTGGAAAGTTTTTCATCCTGCAGCATGGTTCTAATACAGTTCTTAGTAACATAGCTATTAGTATAGTTATACAGCACTATATGACTAATAAGTAAATAATAATAGAGTTATTTTTAAAATAAGAAACATCAGTTCCAAAAAGAGGGCCAAAAAAGGGGGAAAATTACCACTAAGATTAGATTTTAATCTTACCTGTCCAAAATATAAAGTAATAAAACTTGCCCTACAAACCAACAGGGTAGAAGTGACATAAGCTAATGAATGAGAAAATGCCTTATAAATGCTAATATGAGACCAAGACACTAATAGTTGTTACTCCTATGACATACCAATACCTGTGACCTGGCATCTTGCCAACTAGAACACTGCCACCTCGTCATAACTACAGAAAAATAATTGATATTTGCTCCAAAATACTGCAGAAATCTAAGTCTAAAAGTTGTTCCATATATTACTGTATTCTCAATATTTTTAAATTGGCAATTTAGATGTAGCAACTGATTTTTTTCCATAAACTTTAATTTTGATCAATCAAAATGATATATTCTATTGCCATAGACAAGTCCACATGGCACAGGCCTCCATTCAGTATACTGGCCCTTTTCGCAATAGCATGCAAAGATACTAGAAACGAAGAATCCCAGAGGTAAACACAGGCCATACCACTGTCAGAAATGAAGAAGACAGCTGATGCTGTGCAGACCACCCAGAAGGATATAATGCCTACTGTTCCACCTGAGGAACCTCTGTCTCTTCTTCCAATCCTAACTCCCTCTGCAATGGGTTGTAGAAATAAATGCTGGAGCCAGAGGCACCAGGATGTGAAAAACAGCAATGTTCAGCACTGGTGGTTTCAGTTTTAGGGTGGCAAAGACCAATGAAAGTAAAACACAACTGTAAACATCTAAATCACTACATTCATTCTATCTGTGAAGATCTGGTTTGCTGTGGAAAAGACTGTTACAATTATTCTCTTCTACATTTGTTTCAAAGCGGCAAGGCAGGGTGGAAATCACAATAAATGCCAAACTTACAATTTTTGTAGCAAGGTTGCCTGAAGGGTTTTCCTTTTGAAAAGGCAATTGCCACTATGAGGTACTGAAAACTGGAAATAAAAAAAACTGTGGTATTTTCATAATTTTGTATATTATGTTCATCAAGTTCGGTTTCATTGTCTACGTGTGAAGAATTCCAAAACAGGCTTCTTGTTGTATTACAAGCACTAGAATATATGCAAAAATGTTTGCATTAGTAAACACAATACTCATTTCCCAAAAGAAACCAATCTTACCTTAACTGCCCTGAATCACTACCGTAACAAATAGAAATATAGTGATATTTATAGCAAAAGATCCAACAATACCAACATAAGACGTATAAAACAGGCACAAGATTATTGGGTTTTCTCTTCAGTCAGACATCTCAATCACTTCAAAAATTAGAATCAAGAAATATTAAATAAGCCCCCCTCAGTTTTTTAATTTGGGGAGTAATTTTGGCAGAGTGAAAGCAGAGAGACAACGGGTTTGACCCAAGCTCTATCACTTTTCAGTGCTAACTGAAGAAGTATTATTTACTCTCTCTCAGCCTACCTCCTCACTGGTGAATATTGGTACCTACATCACAAGTTTACATAGGGACTAGTAGGATGACTTGTGCAAACACCTCACAAGTCACCAGTGCTGAAATTGCCCTCAATATTCTCCAGCTATGGCTCTCCCTCATTTCTACTTTCAGGTCGGCAGGACCATCAGGCACACACACAACTAATTATGAGAAGTCCCCAACAGCCATTACTAAAACATTAACTATAAACACAGGTAGGTGCTCACAAAATGTTAATCTGCTGCAAGAAAACTATGGAAAGCTTCTCAAGAAAATTCCACCTTCTTTTCCTGTGTTTTCATGTACATATAAAAAAAGTAATGTTAAATTTCTTTAAATCTTCTCAAATTTTTAAAGACAATACCTCACAATCAAACTGGAAATAAATGTTTACATCTGAAAATTTAATTCCACAAAATTAACGTATATGTTTAATTAATTAAAACAATGTTATATGTTGTGATCCATAGAACACTAGCACCTAATTTATTTTTCCCTGTAAGTTTTAAAATGCCATTTCCTAAACTGGGGGAAGAAAGATTAGAAGCACAAAATACTCTTGGTTTAGAAGAGGCCCCAGAGATTAATTCCAACTTTTTTATTTTACAGATAAGTAAGGCTCAGCAGCAAATTAAGAAACTGATCTAAGGTCCTCATCTTGGTAGTGATTATTAGGATTTTGCCTGAACATCTTCCCAAAGCCAGAAGAAGTGACTGTGATAGAAAGGCAAATACAGGTCAAATTATGGAAGTGTTTAAAGCAGTCCTCATGCAAATGTTATCTCAAAAAACAATCTCTTGGCTCACTGACACCTCTACCTCCCAGGTTCAAGTGATTCTCCTGCCTCAGCCTCCCAAACTGCTGGGATTGCAGGCAGGAGCCACCATGCCCAGCTAATTTGTGTATTTTTTGTAGAGACAGCATTTCGCCATGTTAGCCAGGCCGGTCTTGAACTCCTGGTCTCAAGTGATCTACCTGCCTTGGCCTCCCAAAGTACTGGGACTACAGATATGAGCCAGTGTGCCTGGCGCAAACTTTTATATAAACTTCTAAACTCATTTTTATATCATATATGTCACAGATATTTTATGTGGATTCTTACATAGACTGACCAACTTACTCTGATTCTGGATGCCACACTTCATACCAAGGTTGTTGCTTGACCCAAAAAAACCCCAAAGATTGAAATCCAATGGAGATGATAATCTGAGACAAAACGGAGAAGAGAAGGGCCCCAGATATAAGACCCGAAGGTGGTCTTTGCGGCACAAGTTCCTTCCAGGCAGGATTTAAACTCACTATATTAAAAATAAAAAGAAGAAAGGTTTGTATCTACATTAATCTGTCACTATAAAAGGCATAACTGGATTCTTTAGGAACTTTAAAAATTTGTTTTTGCCTAACAATTTTTTAATATAAAAACTCCCCAAAAACTAAGCCACATATCATACCATATTTAAATAATCTGTAAAAGTAAACAGTGTAGGCTTTTTTGAAAAATGCCTCAGGAATAATTTTTACATTTCTATTGAAATTCAGCAAAAACACTGACAAATAAAAATAAAACTAGGCCAGGAGTGGTGGTTCATGCTTGTAATCCCAGCAATTTGGGAGGCCAAGGTGGGAGGATCACTTGAGCCTAGGAGTTTGAGACCAGCCTCGGCAACACAGTGAGACCCCATCTCTGCAATAAAAATGTTTTAATTTTTTAATTAGAAAATAAAAAGGGCCCCAGATATGAATTTTTTTAATTAAAAAAATAGTAAAACTAAATATAAACACAAGAACTATAAAGTTAATCATCTCATATATTTAAGAGACCATTATTTTCTGAATTTTTATTTATTTATTTATTTTGAGACAGAGACTTACACTATCACCCAGGCTGGAGTGCAGTGGCGGGATCTTGGCTCACTGCAACCTCAGCCTCCTGGGTTCAAGCGATTCTCCTGGCTCAGCCTCCCAAGTAGCTGGGACTACAGGCACGTGCCACCACACCCAGCTAATTTTTTGTATTTTTACTAGTGATGGGGTTTCTCCGTGTTAGCCAGAATGGTCTTGATCTCCTGACCTCGTGATCCGCCTGCCTCGGTCTCCCAAAGTATGCGAATTACAGGCGTGAGCCACCATGCATGGCCCCATTTTCTGAACCTTTAATTGCAAAACTACAGTTAAAATAATACATACTTCTTCCTCTTAAGACATTAACAATGTTTGGATCACCAGGCGCGGTGGCTCACGCCTGTAATCCCAGCATTTTGGGAGGCTGAGGCGGGTGGATCACGAGGTCAAGAGATTGAGACCATCCTGGTCAACATGGTGAAACCCTGTCTCTACTAAAAATACAAAAAATTAGCTGGGCATGGTAGCGCATGCCTGTAATCCCAGCTACTCAGGAGGCTGAGGCAGGAGAATTGCCTGAACCCAGGAGGCGGAAGTTGTGGTGAGCCGAGATCGTGCCATTGCACTCCAGCCTGGGTAACAAGAGCGAAATTCCGTCTCAAAAAAAAACAATGTTTGAAGCAATATAAACACAGCAGAAACATTTTTTTAAAAAGGCTTTAATTACTTATCAAGGTGGTGTCCACAAGTTTTCCACTATAAAGTTTCTATTTTTCAGCCAGGCATGGTGGCTCACACCTGTAATCCCAGCAATTTGGGAGGCCAAGGCAGGCAGAGCACTTGAGGTCAGGAATTCGAGACTAGCCTGGCCAACATGATGAAACCCCGATTCTATTAAAAATATAAAAATTAGCCAGGCATAGTGGCATGCATCTGTAATCCCAGCTACTCAGGAGGCTGAGGGAGGAGAATCGCTTTAACTCGAAAGGCAGAGGTTGCAGTGAGTCGAGATCATGCCACTGCACTCCAGAGAGCCACTCTTTCTCAAAAAAAAAAAAGTTTCTATTTTTCCTTTTTTAACTAGTACCTTGTGAAAAGATACTTTGTGAAAATCCTGCTCCTCATCAAACTTTCACTAGTTTTATGGTCTACTAAAGATAAGTAGTTCTCAACCAAAGAATTCTGCACCCCAAGGGAGCATCTGGCAATGTCTGGAGATATTTTTTGGCTGTTACAACACGGACAGTTACTGGAAGCTAGTAAGAAGGGGGCCAGAGATGCTGCTAAGCATCCTACGATGCCCAGAACAGCTCCCACAACAAAGAATTACCTGCCTAAAATGTCATAGTCTAATTCCTTCCATATTTATTAGTTAGCATTTACTGTAGGGAAGAGCTTTCCCTTCTCTCAGTCACACGGACTTGTGAATTTTCATTTGGTTCAGTGGCTCACATCCCATTATCATCATTATTTATTTAGATGTTAATATCACCAATACTAGAACAAACTAACATCTTATGCCTCTTTATATAGTGCATCTGGAGGAACACAGCATCACTTCTGTGATATTTCTGCCAAAAACTTACAGCCTGAGTCTAATGACAATAAATCAGGCAAACCCAAACTGACTGGCTACACTGTTTCATAAATGTTAGCATCAAGAGCCCCTAAAAACAAGACTATTTCAGATTAAAGAAGACTAAAAAGACATGGTAGCTAAATGAAATGTGTGGACCTGGATTACATCCTGGTTCTAATCTAGGAGACTAGGGGAAAATAGGCAGAAAGGGCATTATTGAGACAAATGACAAATCTTGAATACGAGTTTTGGACCAGATAATATTATATTAATGTTAAACTTCCTGATCTTTACAACTGTATTTAGTTATATAAAAGAATGGTTTTGCTTTTAGAAAAAATACACTTAAATTGCCAGAGGCAAAAGGGCATAATGACTCCAAACTTATTTTCAAATATTTCAGGAAAAAAAATAGAACAATAAAATAAATGGGGCAAGATGTAAACAACTAGCAATAAAATACTATATTTACAAGGCATCTGGAGAAGTGTGAGCTATGTTACAATTGTTGATGTAAATTTACCAAAATCTATTAAGTCACATCATAATTTCATATACTTTAAAGATTAATAACAAAGCAAAATACTCACTTGTAAATACCACTACCAAAATGATTGCCAGATCAATGAAGAGAAACTGGAAGTCTCCTAGGTTACTTAAGATCTACAGAAGTAATTTTAAAAACATTATTAGTTTTCAGGAACTATTTTTATAGCATTGTCCCCAGGCTTTATTAATAGTTTGGATTTCCCAATAATGACAACTTAAAAATGACATTGGACCTGCTTAAAAATTGAAATATATGTCTTTGAAATTAATTAAATATAACATATATTTACAAATATTTGGTTTAGTACATTAGTATAAAAGGCATCTTCTTAAAATTCATTCAATAGGCCAGAAGCAGTGGCAGACGAGTGTAATCCCAGCACTATGGGAGGCCGAGGTGGGTAGATCATGAGGTCAAGAGATCGAGACCATCCTGGTCAACATGGTGAAGCCCTGTCTCTACTAAAAATACAAAAATTAGCTGGGCGTGGTGGTGTGTGCCTGTAGCCCCAGCTACTTGGAAGCTGAGGCAGGAGAACTGCTTGAACCTGGGAGACAGAGGTTGCAGTGAGCTGAGATTGCACCATTGCACACCAGCCTAGCAACAGAGCAAGATTCTGCCTCAAAGAAAAAAAAAATTTATGTTCAATAAAAACCTCTAAAAAGTTTTTTGGCAAAAAGAAAACACAAACATTTACTCAAAATATTCAATCTTGTAAATTTGTATCTTGAAGTTTCCTTAATATCTAATACCATCCCTTCTGATACTTTCTACAAATGGTAAAATGGGACAGTGTCAGCATCAGTCTTTAGGATGTCCTAACACTTTGATTATAAAATCTGATCGGGTACCTGTGGGCATCGCTATTTATACTTTTTCTCCAAATGCAAACCATTCTCCAAATTCAACAAACCACTGTTGAAACATCTTCTCTCATTCTAACTTTCAATCTGCTATTCAAACACAGTAAACTGAAGGTAAATTTATAGGTACTACTCACATAAACTCAATTACTAATGGATGCATTCAAAATCAAACATATATGCTCAACATCTTAATTTACTGTGCACATTAAGTATTATCCCTGTGCACAATGTTAATACTCACAGAATACAGGAGAGTAACACTGAAGTACTGGATAATGCTGTACAATGCCATAAATTTAAACACACAGAAGGAAGTTATTAAAGCAGCACGGCCTTCCCTGTGAAAAGAAATTAAATGTTGGCATGTGAATAAAGGCATTTTCAACTCCTTTTCCAAACCACAATTTTATCTTGACAGATTAACGTCAACATTCAACAGCTAAAACAAAGTGCTTAGCCACCAAATGAGTAGCAGCAATCAGTTACTAAGAAGTTACAGCTCAAATGTGCTAATCTGCTAATATTAAACAAATTCCCATTACTTTTTATGACAATTTTCTCTTCCGTATTATTAGAGCAAGATAAAAAGGGACGAGAATAATTTTAGTTTGTATTACCTGATAAGGTTTGGCACACAGGAAATACTAGGAGTTTTAGAGGTAAAGGGAGATGCCACCGAAGCTTCAAGCTCTGATAAGGAAATGCCTCCGTGTGCCCTCTTCAAAGCCTAATAATATTAAGAAAACTGGTTAAGTTTAGTGAATATGATTTAGGTTACAGTAAGAACTACAAAAGTAAATCACAAAAACTATACTTACACCACAATCATTTGCGCCATCACCACACATCCCAACAAAATAACTAAGAAACAAAACAATGTTAAGGTTTTAATTAATTTCTTAAACTACATAACATTTAACTTAATTAAGACTTTTCTATTACAATATTATAAAGCGCTAACACACCAAGATTTCCCCAGTGAAACTAATGAATCTTTTCATGATATTGAACACATTATATTGTGTGCTGCTTTGCACATAGCACCAGACTGCAAGTGAAATGACCTAGGTTATTGTCCTATTTCTGTCACATTATTGGCAAATCATTTTGGTGTCTCAATTTCCTCATCTTTAGAGCAAAGCGCTTGTGCCTACAGTCTTTAGTATAGCTACTTTTAAAGTTATCAGCAAAAAGTTCTCCCTTAATAACATGAAACACGACTGTTCACTAAAATGATATAGTCACTTCTACCAAGATAGAACACCTGAAAGAATGAAGTCATAGGTAGTACCTGGATATTTTACTTTAGTTTAAGTATATGAGCCTCTTTTAAAGAGGCACTCAAAGTTTTCATGAATCTTACAGATCACAATTATATATATAAATATATGAAATAGTGTAAGAAACATATATAAAAATTATTTTTCTGATGCTAAAATGAAACCATAATTCATCAAAAAACAAACAAAAAAAGACACCAATACTTACTCAACATTTTGCAATGCTTCTATCAACTGTGTCTTCTGATCAGGTGCCATACGAGCAAACACAGTGCCATGCAACATCAACTGGAAAAAATAATGTAAATTTCTTAAAAATATTGTTCATGATGTATTCATGTGAATACATACATATACCCAAATTACTTACCTTAGGAACAAGGTCTTGAAAATGCTCCAGTATCACTGAAAATGATTTTCCGTTCATTGCAAAATGATAACGAGTCATTTGAAGATCCTCTAAGCTATCATGGACCAATTTAACTGGAATATCCTGTGTATGAGACATTAGGAACATTATTTAGACAGCCAAACCAGGTAAAACAATTCTATTTTAAACATATTTGTTCTAAAACTGAATTCTTTCATTTGACATGTTATACAATACAACAAAAGCCTGACATTTATTCAAAGTAAAAAGAAACTCAATTAAATATGAGCTTCAATTTGAAACGATGCATGAACTGAGTATGATGGACCACCTACATCTTTTACCACTAGTTACGTGAAGAGTACAATAAACATTTGGAATTCTTTTTTTTTTTTTAGAAAAAAAAAAGAAAGGAAGAAAGAAAGAAAGAGAAAAAAAAGAATGAAGAAGAGGAAGAAAAAGGAAGAGAAAGAGGGAGAGAGAACGGGAGTATTGCTTTATTGCCCAGGCTAGAATGCAGTCTAAAAATGGGAATTGAAAACCTCTTTTATGCCAATAATTGTGCTTAACAATGGAGACAGGAAGGAATAAGGGAAGAAAATAATAAACAAGCAGCCAACCAATATTTCATTTAAACCTATGAAATGCTATGTAATTATTGAGGAGTGATTTACTTCCAATTATGTAGTCACTTTTGGAATAGGTGTGATATTGTACTGATAAAAATGTATGTTTTGTGTATTTGAAGTGGAGAGTTCTATAAATGTTTATTAAGTTTACTTGTTCCGGGTCTGAGTTCAAGTCCTGGATATCCTTGTTAATTTTCTATCTCGTTGATCAGTTTAAGATTGACAATGTGATGTTACAGTCTCCCACTCCCGCTTTATAAGTCATTAAGAACTTGTCTCGTATATCTGGGTGCTCCTGTATTGGGTGCGTGTATATTTAGAATCGTTAGCTCTTCTTGTTGCATTGATCCTTTCACCATTATGTAATGTCCTTCTTTGCCTCTTTTGATCTTTATTGCTTTATAGTCTATTTTATCAGAGGTGAGAATTACAACTCCTGCTTTTTATTTATTTATTTTTGCTCTCCGTTTGGTTCGTAAATCTTCCTCCATCCCTTGGTTTTGAGTCTTTGTGTATTGTTGCATGTGAGATGGGTCTGGATACAGCATACCGATGGGTTTTGGCTTTTTATCCAGTTAATAATATATATGAGTTTAATACTGCCATTTGATGCTAGCTGGCTGTTTTGCTCATTAGTTGATGTAAGTGCTTCATTATGTTAATGCTCTTTACTTTTTGATATATTTTTGGAAAGGCTGATACTGGTTGTTCCTTTATATGTGTAGGGCTTCTTTCAGAAGCTCTTGTAAAGCAGGCCTGGTGATGGTGAAATCTCTAAGTACTTGCTTGTTCACAAAAGATTTTATTTTTCCTTCGCTTGTGAAGCTTAGTTTGGCTGGATATGAAATTCTGGGTTGAAAGTTCTTTTCTTTAAGGATGTTGAATATTGGCCCCCACTCTTTTCTGGCTTGTAGGGTTTCTGCTGAGAGATCTGCTGTAAGTCTGATAGGCTTCCCTTTGTGGGTAACCTGACCTTTCTCTCTGGCTGCTCTTAGTATTTTCTCCTTCATTTCAACCCTAATGAATCTGACGATTATGTGCCTTGGGATTGGTCTTCTTGAGGAATATCTTTGTGGTGTTCTCTGTATTACCTGGAGTTGAATACTGTCCTGCCTTACTAGGTTGGGAGTATTTTTTACTATTTTCCAACTTGGATTCATTCTCTTCATTACATTCAGGTACACCTATCAAACATAGATTAGGTCTTTTCACATAATCCCATATTTCTTGGAGACTTTGCTCATTCCTTTTTATCCTTTTTTCTCTTATCTTGTCTTCTCGTTTTATTTCATTAAGTTGGTCTTCGACCTCTGACATCCTTTCTTCTGCTTGATCAATTTGACTGTTAAAACTTGTGCGTACTTTGTGAAGTTCTCGTGATATGTTTTTCAGCTCCATTAATTCACTTATATTCCTCTCTAAATTGTCTATTCTCTTGTCAAACCTTTTTTCAAAGTTCTTAGTTTCTTTGCATTGGGTTAGAACAGGTTCTTTTAATTCACAGAAGTTTCTTATCATCCACCTTCTGAAGCCTACTTCTGTTAATGGAACGCACTCGTTCTCCAACAGGGCTTGTTCCGTTGCTGATGAGGAACTGTGATCCCCTGTAGAGGGAGAGGCATTCTGATTTTGGGTATTCTCAGCCTTTTTACGCTGGTTTCTTCCCATTATTGTAAATTTATCTGCCTGTTGTCTTTGTGATTACCGACTTTCAAATTAGGTCTCTGAGTGGACGTCCAACTTGTTGATTCCCAGAGCCGAAATCTGAGCAATCCACTGTGCCCGCCAAAACAGCGGTGTTAAGATTGATGGTGCTTTTCTGCCCAGGAATCTCCAGTCTAGCTCCCTTCTTGAGTCCGTCTTTCATCAGCTGAATAGGCGACTCTGTCTTCCCGGAGCTCCAAACAGCATCGGCCAAAAGAGGACCCAGTCCTGCTCACTCTGCACCAAGAACTGCTGCGCCGAGGCGCCGGCAAAACTGCCGTGCTGGCCACAAGAGTTGCGCTGGCAACCCGTGGGGCTCCTCCGCTGGGAATCTCCTGAGCAACAAAAATTCGTATGAAAGTGTGGCATCCTCTCATTCTCTGCACTTTCACTGGGAGCTACAATCCCGAGCTGCTAGTGATCAGCCATCTTGGATCTCTCCTCTCTGGAATTCTTATACTTTAAAACTATGCTTCTCATCTCTGGCTAAATATCAAATTTTGAACACTGAGATTTCTGGGTCTGCACCAGTCCCAATGAAATACAATCTCTGAAAAAATAACCCAGACTTCTGTTTTCATTTAGTTTTTGCTTTACTGTGTTTTAATGCATCACAGAGTAAATATAAACCAACAAACTTCAAAAGGGACAATTAATCTTGACATTACCTCTGAGTCAATTGCTGATGGATGACTGCAATGTGTGAGGGAGTCTGCATAATGCCAATTTATTTTGGCAACCTTCCCATCCTTTGGAGGTAATGCTTCAGCAATAATCACTTTATCCTGAGGTAGAATCATTCCACAGTCTCTGGCCACAGAGACAGCAGTCAACATGTTGTCACCTAATTTTAAAAATATTTTAAATGTATTAAAATTAAAATGGAAACATGAACATATCAAACAAGTACTTGCTGAGAATCTACTACAGTCTCCTTGACTGTTCTGCCAGAATAAAGATAATCTATGGTCCTTTCCTTTAGAGTTTAAAAATAACAAAACTGGAGCATACTTATCAAAACCAGCCTCAAATAATGCAAGCACGCATACGCTAACGAAAACGTCTCACCCACAGTGTTTGAAGCCAAATACAATTCTCAATCTTTTCCAGTCATGCACTATTTGTATCCACACAATACCTGAAACAGTGCTACACACAGAGCAGGTGGCTCAATAGATATTTACCGAAATAACTTTGCAGTGACTAGTGGTCTATGCAAGAACACAAGCACCATACCATAGAAAAGGATAAATTGCAAAAGCAAGATATACAAAACAAAAAGTTAAGAAAGGTAATAGGAACAGATGTAAATGAGAAGCGAGACAACTTGTCAGTCATGAGAAGAAAGAACAGAAAAGCAGCAAGGATGGGATCTTAAAGAAGAAGCAGGCAAAGGTTTGTGGATCCCACTGCTACCAAAACAGAAGAGCAAGATATTTCTTTCCTCAATTCCCACATACTATTTCCAAGAATATCTTCCTATGACCTTAGGTACACAAAGCCATACTCTGGCAAGGGGAAAAAAAAAAAAAGAGGATGATGAGGTACAGGTGAAAAGTGCCTTGACAGAGGAGACATAAGAACTACTCGGATGCTAACAGACTTAGTTACCTTGAGTTACATGGTAAAAGCATGCTATTAGATAGATCCCAGAGTCTAAAACACAAAAATGTATACAGACTTTCTCCATATTAGTCTTACTCAACACATAAGTACCATAAAGTATCTTAAATCTAATTATCTGCTAAGAAAAAAAAAAAGAGCTACCACACAGCTAAGGAATAAGTTATGTAATATTATTAACAGTATAGTAACACCAGGAGAATCCCTTAGATGTGCTAGAAAAAAAAAATGGGCTATTTCACTAGAAATCAAGCTAGGGTAATAAATAATATCTTACTTATAAAAATGTAATTCTATCAAATATCTATTAATCATTTTTTTTTTTTTTTTGCAGTTCTAAAAATTGCAAAGGACCTCAAAATGAGTAAAATATATTCCTAACCCTCAAGAATCCTTTTTTTTTTTTGGTGGAGATGGAGTTTCACTCTTGTTGCCCAGATTGTAGTACTATGGTGCATTCTCAGCTCACTACAACCTCCACCTCCTGGGTTCAAGTGATTCTCCTGCCTCAGCCTCCCAAGTAGCTGGGATTACAGGCATGTGCCATCACGCCCAGCTAATTTTGTATTTTTACAAATACAAAATTTGTAGAGACGGGGTTTCTCCATGTTGGTCAGACTGGTCTCGAACTCCTGACCTCAGGTGATTCGCCAGGCTCGGCCTCCCAAAGTGCTGGGATTACAGGTGTGAGCCACTGCGCCCAGCCAAGAATCTAACTCTCTAGTAGAGAAAACAAATCTACAAATAACACAAGGTACAATAAGTACTATAAGAAATATATAAAGAGAGATAAAAAGGAGTCTAGTGTACATTTTTACAGTGTACTTTTAATATTTTACTATACTTTCTATAAATAGGATTTGCAAGACGTCAAAAAGAATATGACAAGGTTACCTTGCACTTGGGAAAATATTAAGAGCTAAAAGAGAACGCAGGCTGGAGCCACTATATAATACATGATTTTATAACTGATTATCCCTCAATATTACATAACTTGAACTCCGTCACACTCAATTTTCTTCTGTGTTCTTTTATAAAGTCTAACCTGTGACCATGACAGTGCGAATGTTGGCTTTATGCAAATCTTCAAGTACTGCAGGGGTTTCTTGCTTTAATTTGTTTTGCATTACAATTAATCCCATAAAATCCATGTTGTTTTCAATTGCATCTCTGTGGAAAAAGAAGTTTTAACACATAATGGTTTAGTCAAAAGAGTAAGCAATTCATGTATACACACTAATTTAAAATATCTAAGCAATTAAAAATGTCTAAGTTATAAAGCAATTTTAAAAAGCTATGAATTAACATTTTTATATGCTGAATAAACCACGTGTGTTCAGGAGTTCAATATCTCTATATCATAACCATTGGGAAATGTACGTCACTAAACAATTCCAGTACTAAGGAATATTCACTTTGTGCTCTATCCAAAAATGTGTAAGCATAAATCTATTCTTTACTGCCCTCTACAACATAACCTAATTTAAATGTTAAGTGAAAAAGGAAAAACTGTGACTCAAGCACAATCAATACAGTTTTCGTGGATTCATTATCAAGTATCAGATCAGGTCTATAAAACAATTACTGATCCTGAAAATGTGACACAAGAATATTAGCAATCCAACAATGAGATCAACTTGGGACCCAGAGATGGGTCTTTGAAAATATTACTAGGGCCGGGCGCGGTGGCTCAAGCCTGTAATCCCAGCACTTTGGGAGGCTGAGGCGGGTGGATCACGAGGTCAAGAGATCGAGACCATCCTGGTCAACATGGTGAAACCCCGTCTCTACTAAAAATACAAAAAATTAGCTGGGCATGGTGGCGCGTGCCTATAATCCCAGCTACTCGGGAGGCTGAGGCAGGAGAATTGCCTGAACCCAGGAGGCGGAGGCTGCGGTGAGCCGAGATCGCGCCATTGCACTCCAGCCTGGGTAACAAGAGCGAAACTCCGTCTCAAAAAAAAAAAAAAAAAAAAAAAAAGAAAATATTACTAATATAGTTATCAAGATGTTACTCTTTATATAACTAAGTATTTACAATGGAACAGGCACTGTGCTAGTCATTGGGAGGTTAAAGACAAAAAGGGATGGTCTCTACTCTCAAGTAACTTGGGTGGGGAAACAGACATGCAACCAAAGAGATGCACACAAAAATAATATGTGCTTTAGCACTATAAAAGAGAAGACGTCTGTTCAGTGATAGTCACATTCTTAAGAAATCCCAGGTTAGGCATGGTAGCTCATGCCTATAATCCCAGCAGTGTGAGAGGCTGAGATAGGAGAACTGCTTGAACCCAGGAGTTTGAGGCCAGCCTGGGCAGCATAGTGAGACCCCCGTCTCTATAAAAAATGAAAAAACAATCAGTTGGGCATGGTGGCACATGCCTGTAGTCCCACTACTAGGAAGGTTTGAGGCATGAGGATCGCTTGAGCCCAGGAGGTCAAGTCTGCAGTGAGACGTGCTTGTTCTACTGCACTCCAGCCTAAGCAACAAAGAGACCCTATCTCAAAAGAAACAAACAAACCAAAAACATCTCAACCTACCTTAATTTTATCATAGAAATTTTTTGCTCAATGGGGAAGGAAAAGGATCTAAGGTCAGAGACTAGAATTTCAGACTTGGAATAACCAAATGATTTTTCTAATAAAATTCCAATAAAAGCTGCTTGAAGTATACACCTATGAAACCTAAAATCTTTTGAAACACATAATTTCTAACAATGGGTGGTAAGAACATTAGAGAATAGTTGAGAAAATTAATATAAATGAAACTGCTGGTGGTAACAGCAGGAAAAAGCCTTGAAACCTGAAATTGTATTTCAAAGCGCAAAGCTCTATCAATGTGAAGCTACAGTGTCAAAAGTACTAAGCTATTTCCCTTCAGGCACTAGTTTCTGGCTTCAGCTGGTCTCCTAACTCTCTCTATACCATATGAATGATACAGGTCATGGAAATCTCACCTTCTAGTTAGTGAATAGTCCAATATTCAAGATATAAAAGCTTAAGCTATAAGGGAAATGCTAAAACCTGTTCCTACAAGGTAGAATAGAAGCACAGAGGTGGTCTCAGTGGAAGGGTAAAGAAGAAACGGAGTAGAGAAAGAGAGGAAAGTTAACGAGGAGGGACAGAGTATTCTCAGCACAAGAAAGAGTCTATCCAGTGGCATGGAAGGATGTCTGAAGATGACAGTCTCAAGAACTATTGTCAATTCAATAATTCGTTTTTAAGGGTAAACAGCAAAAGGCATCCATTTTCTTATCCCCTAGCACCCTTGCTAGTATGAAGCTATAAACCAAGAAGAGACTAATGTGTCCTTAGTAGGAATTAGGATATATTATATACATTTGTGGTTCCTGACATGCATATGTATCATATAATTTGGGTAGAGGTTTTTCTTTAAAAAAAAAAAAAAAAAAAACTCATGTTTAGACCACCTCCACCAAATAGGCAGAATTAGCAGGACAGCCAAGTGATACTCCTTTCTGCTTACAAACTGCTAGGTACATCATGAAATATTCCTAAACAAAAATGCTATCCTCAAAGGTAGGTCTGTATCAGTTACAGTCAAAGTGACAATCCTTGAATGTGACACTGGTGATGTCATTTGACAAGGGGAGAATGGGGAGAGTATTGGGGATTTGGAAACAAGTGAGGTGAGAGAAGCTTAGTTACTAGGACTCAACATTATATTCTGATTAAATTAGATCCAATCTCTGGGCAAAAGAGAGAAGATCAACTGGGGAAAATAAACTTCTATAAAATTACATTTACTATTCTTGGAATGTGCCTGACACACAGTAGGCATACAATAAATATTTAACATATTGAAAATAGTCTCAAAGGGCTCTAAGTAAAAGACATATGGTATTACAATAACATAAGGAAACACAGGTAAACAGTCAATACAGAATGATCACTTAAGACCAGGAGTTTGAGGCCAGCCTGGCCAACATGCCAAAAACCCCGTCTCTACTAAAAATATAAAAATTAGTCGGGCACAGTGACACATGCCCATCCTTGGGAGGATGAGGCACAAGAATCGCTTGAACCTAGGAGAGGCAGAGGCTGCAGTGAGCTGAGACTGCGCCACTGCACTCTAGCCTGGGTACAGGGTGAGGCTGTCTCTCAAAAAAACAAACAAACAAACCCAGAATGAAAGGAAATTAGGCAGTGGGAAAAATGTACTTTTACTTCAATCACCTAAAACAATATTATATATATTTTCATACATTCAATATTCAGTAAATACTCAATTACATGCAAATTACTGTGTATGACTGATATAAACATAAATGATTATGACTGGAAAACCTGTGTAGGAAAGCTGTTCAATCTTACCTGCTAATATTCTGTACTTTATGCCATGTCAGTTTTGACTCCAATTTTCTGTGTGCAAGAGCAATCACACGGAAGCCCTGTTTAGTGAAGTCTTCCAAAACTTTTTGAAAATCAACCGGAACTTTTTAAAAGAAAAAGTAAATTTCATTGTTAAAATTACTAATACAAGTTGACACAAATACCAGAATTTTATCCAAAGCATAGATATTTGCTTACCTGTTTCAGGTTTACAAAGACTGGCAATGACCTCAGGTGCTCCTTTCATGTAGGCATCCATTTTCTTATCCCCTAGCACCCTTGCAACCACACTCATACGTTGCAAAGCAGAGGAAAATGGAAACTGGCGCACAATTCCTATCTCATAAATAGCCTATATAATTTCAAAAGATGCACAAAGGACTTATTATTCTTAAAGAATCAAAACAAATATACTTAGGTAACAAGTCAACATTCTTCACTTACTGGAACAATTCCTATCGCATAAATAGACTATATAATTTCAAAAGATACACAAAGCACTTATTATTCTTTAAGAATAAAAATAAATATACTTAGGTAACAAGTCAACATTCTTCACTTACTGGAACAATTCCTATCGCATAAATAGACTATATAATTTCAAAAGATACACAAAGCACTTATTATTCTTTAAGAATAAAAATAAATATACTTAGGTAACAAGTCAACATTCTTCACTTACTGGAAGTTCAAACAGCTCCTAAAAATGAAACAAAGCAAGAAGAAATAGTACAGATTAACTCTATTAACACACTAAAGTTAGAAAAAGTTTACTAAGCTTCCAAAAAACATTATTTGGAAAAAAAACAAGCAACTGTTTTTCAAAGTCTGGATTCAAGATTCCTTCTATACATACTACTTCCCATTTTTAAAAAGTGTGTTCTTAAATATTTTCAAATGTTCTGCTATTCTGAAAATATTCACATTTTGAAGTACTAAAATAAACTAAGGGGTGCAAAAAAGTGTACACATCACTTGTTTGCAACTCTTATTAAAAAACAAACTGATCAGGCACAGCTCACACCTGTAATCCCAGCACTTTGGGAGGCCGAGGTGGGCGGACCACGTGAGGGCAGGAGTTCAAGACCAGATTGGTCAACATGGTGAAACCCTGTCTCTAGTAAAAATATAAAAATTAGCCAGGCGTGGTGGTGCGTGCCTGTAATCCCAGCTACTCAGGAGGCTGAGGCGAGAGAATCGCTTGAACCTGGGAGGCTGAGGTTGCAGTGAGCTGAGATCTCACCACTGCACTCCAGTTTGGGTGACAGAGCGAGACTCCATCTCAAAAAATAATAATAAACTAAGGGGAATATATTTAAAAATTCACCTAAAAGTAAAGCCTTTCATATGTACTTTTTTATTAAATTCTAGGAATATAGATGCAATAAGAGGATTAACCACCATCTGTATAAATCACAAGGCACTAAGCTGCTCAGTAAATAGGAAAGAAAGTGATAGTACTGAGAATTAAATCTCAACTTTTTTTAAAAAATGTGTACAACACACTAGAGGTGTAGTTTCTGATAAATGCAGTTAAAATATTCAAATATCAGTATAAGAATTAAATAAAGGACTTGTGCCTTCCTCTTCTACCAACATTTTAAATTGATAATTAAATGAAAGTAAGCAGGCTGGGTACAGTGGTTCACACCTGTAATCCTAGCACTTGGGGAGGCCAAGGTAGGAGGATCACTTGAGCCCAAGAGTTTGAGACCAGCCTGGGCAACACAGCAAAACCCTGTCTCTATAAAAAATAAAAATTAAAAAATAAACATAAGTAAGCACCAACAGTTTTATCTAGCTTTAAGTGATTTCCCACCATTTCTTGGTTTCCTGCAGGGGTAGATTCAGGAAGCAATTGTTTGGGAGGACGAACCACTGTGGGCATAATCCGATTATGAAGTGCTGTTTCTTCTTCAGTTGCTTCTTCCAGAATCTGAGGGGAAAAAATAAAAATTCAAGCACTGCTTCATAAAATTGAATTCATGGTTCCATTTTTAAATGGAACATTATGGCCATTTTCAGCAGTTTAAAAGAAAATTATGTCCAAGGAACAAATGAGCACTACTGGATCACTAACATAAGTAAAAGAAAATATCAACAAAGCTGGTGAGTTAGATACGTAGCAACCAAAAGGAGAAGGGTTGCTTCATTCAGGGTCAGAAGCAGAAGAAATAGAAACTTCTCTCACATCACCCCTAAAACTTGGGTCTGGAGACTAGCTCTGCAGAAAACAAAAGGTTCTTGCAGTCCCCAGAATTTTCGGTCTCATCCAGTGATGCCTTTCTGCTAATAAGAAGTGATTCAAAAGTACATAGAGCTCAGACATGGTTAACAGAACCGCTGCGTCAAGAGCAGCTGAAGTACAAAGATATGAGTTTAAGAGTTTTTCAGCTTGAATACCGCTAGTCAAGCTACTACTTTTTTAAAAAACCTTTTTTGGTGAAAAACGTTCAAAGAAAAACATTAAACACACATACAAGACACTGTAACTGGAGGGATCAATCAATGAGAAAATGATAGGGAACTGTGAAAAATGAGACAATTTTGTACAATTCGAAGACAGCTTTTTTCGTACCTTAACCTCTCTAAAATTGGAATGCATCTTATATGACATCAGTCGCATCACGTCACAGCTGTGACTGGCTAGGTGAAACCATTTCATTGATAAGTAAGCTCTGGTAGAATCGAGTATCAAAGCAACTCAGGGCCAACAAAATACACCATTATACAAATATTCTTAATCAATTTTTTTGAAGATCCACAAACACTAACATTAAACTCTACTGAAAAATCTATTCAGTTGGAGAAAGCTTACAGAAGAAAGATAAATCAGCCCATTTTTGTTATTCTCTCTATAAATGACGTGAGGCCCCCTTTACAGAATTAAATTTCAAGAGTGTTTACCCTGGACTTTCAGTAGTTGGCAGATGGAGCATTTATCCAGTCCCCCCCACCCCTTTCAAAATGTGGGTAGGGAGGGAGGGAGGTGGGAAGGCAAGGAAGAAGGGAGGAAGGATCCTGTAAATGTAAACAGAAAGCAAACCTGAAGGAAGGGATTTCAAATATGGAAACAGGGCAAACTGAAACCTATAGAAGGATACAAACGACAGGGAAACAGTAGCCCAGAACAAACATAAGACACGAGGTGAGACAGGAACATTTAACAGCCAGAATTGCTGAGTGAAAGGAAGCCAAACAAAAAACCGGAGAGTCCTCCTCCAGAGACATAAACTATATGTCTGACAGGAGTAAAGGCTGCTAACATGAGGGTGAGGATTCCAGAATACAAAGCACCACATGTGCAAGCATGGTGAGAAGGGGTGAGGAAAGCAATGGAAAGACTAACTCTGCAACTATTCCTTTGAAACTTGAAAAACCCCTGTTGATAAGACCCCACTCTCAGACACACAGCAAGCACCATCCCCCACCTCCCCCCCTACAAGCCTTCCTGCTCAGAGAGACACTTCTCAGAAACACTAACATACATATGGGAGCAAGGGTAAAACTCTAAGTAGCTCACTGCAGCTATACAGAATTACCAAATCAGATCTTCATTTTTATATTTAAAAAGTGCCATCCTGGCCAGGCGCGGTGGCTCACGCCTGTAATCCCAGCACTTTGGGAGGCCGAGGCGGGTGGATCACAAGGTCAAGAGATCGAGACCATCCTGGTCAACATGGTGAAACCCCATCTCTACTAAAAATACAAAAAATTAGCTGGGCATGATGGCGTGTGCCTGTAATCCCAGCTACTCAGGAGGCTGAGGCAGGAGAATTGCCTGAACCCAGGAGGTGGAGGTTGCAGTGAGCTGAGATCGCACCATTGCACTCCAGCCTGGGTAACAAGAGCAAAACTCCATCTCAAAAAAAAAAAAAAAGTGCCACCCAGATGTACAACAAAAACCAAAAGCATGAAGGAGACACCAAGCATGGGGCAGGGGCCAGAGGGGACCCTAACTCCAAAGAAAATAAATAATTCAGAAGCCAGAAGAGAACTCTAAAATTGAACTGTCTTTGTATTTATAAAAGAACTGAAGGCCAGGCGTGGTGGCTCACGCCTGTAATCCCAGCACTTCAGGAGGTCTATGCGGGTGGATTATGAGGTCAGGAGTTTGAGACCAGCCTGGCTAATAGGGTGAAACCCCATCTCTACTAAAAATATCAAAATTAGCTGGGCATGGTGGCACGCACCTGTAGTCCCAGCTACTTGGGAGACTGAGGCATAAGAATCACTTGAACCCAGGAAGAGGAGGTTGCAGTGAGCCGAGATTGCGCCACTGCTCTCCAGCCTGGGCAGCAGAGCAAGACTCTATCTCAAAAAAATAAGTAAATAAAATAAAGAAGAACTGAATGCTGTAAAATGGTAACAACCAGAGAACATAAGCAGGCACTTAGAAATTAAAATTACCAATGGCAAAAATAGAAGGAATTTATAAACAAACAAAAACATGTGCATGTGTGTGGACACAGTAAAAGGTAAAAAAGAACAATGAAGACGTAGGACTTTATACTCCTTTGCCTGTGGCCAAGAAATTATGTCAGTTAAGATCATCTTACTGGCTTCTGGCCTACCACCCCAAGTTGCTGAACCCTGGTTTATCTTACACACAAAGCAGGAACCTGGGCTGGTCAGCCTCTTAAGGTGTTGTATAAAATGGATTAACTAAAAGTTACTTTTGCACAATTTTTAAAATATTTCTCCAGTGATGTATCTTTAGAAATCATATAGTTCCTTTTAGGGTACAAGATAGACTGTCATTAAAACAAAAAGCAGAAATAATCCTTCCACGAGGTAATTTAATTTTTACTATTATTTTCCTAAAGTTATTTGTATTTTAAAATATTTGACTTACCCATCCGATGGCTTCAAACATTTTCAAATCAAGTGGATCACCAGAAAGCACTCCTTCAATTTTTGTAAGTGAATGACAAGTAGCCATACAAGCAACAAACTGGGATTTTACCAACATCTCATTGCACACATTTTCTTCTGGTAAAAGAAATCTAAGCAGAAGATATAGTGAATTAGTTTCATAAATCCTAAAATTCAAGATAATATTTTAACAGGGCTTTTCTGGTTTTGTGATTAAAAATATATATATATCTTTTCAATCCCAAACTAAGCTCCTAAGAAAGAGAAATTGTCAAGTGCCAGAAATACAGGGAAAAGAAAACCAGAGGAGTGTGAACTTGAGCTGATGCTATGGCTGCTGGGGGAGATGAAGGGAGGAGGCCATCTCAGTAAACTAAGAACTCGGGATTTAATACCCACAAAAGAACAGGAAACAAAGTCTGGTCCCATGCAAAGTAGGGAGCTGGTACTAAAAGGATCCCTCGGACTCAGGAAAGCCAGTACTCTTGAAGAGCTACACGGTCTTAGGAAAAGGGCAGATGAGAAAAAATTCACCCACAGACCTAAAGGCATTAACTATGAATAAGATTGTCTTTTTCCTCACCCAAAGTCCAAGAAAATAGCTAATATCTGTATAATATTCAATATGCACAAGGCATTATTCTAGTAACTTTATATATATTGACCCATTATCCTCACACCATACAAAGGTGTTTTATTGTCCCCATTATGAATGAGAAAACTGAAGCAGGGCGATTAAGTAACTGTCCAAGGTTACATAGCCCATAAGTAGCAGAGCCAAGGATTGAAACACAGGAGGTCAGTTAAAGCTTGTAAGACAGCACTGAGTACCACTGGGGCTCTTAGCCAAGCAAAGTCTAAACTTCTCCAGAGGGGAGCTCAAAGAAAAATTAAGTTAAGAATGAGTCCAGGCCGGGCGCGGTGGCTCAAGCCTGTAATCCCAGCACTTTGGGAGGCCGAGGCGGGTGGATCACGAGGTCAAGAGATCGAGACCATCCTGGTCAACATGGTGAAACCCCGTCTCTACTAATACAAAAAATTAGCTGGGCACGGTGGCGCGTGCCTGTAATCCCAGCTACTCGGGAGGCTGAGGCAGGAGAATTGCCTGAACCCAGGAGGCGGAGATTGCGGTGAGCCGAGATCGCGCCATTGCGCTCCAGCCTGGGTATCAAGAGCGAAACTCCGTCTCAAAAAAAAAAAAAAAAAAAAAAAGAATGAGTCCATAATTTAAAGATGCTAGCAAACAATTCACCAAGTGTCGACGGACATAACAAAGACAGAATTAGAATCCTATAAATTTGGCCAGGCACAGTGGCTAATGCTTGTCATCCCAGCATTTTGGGAGGCTGAGGCAGGAGGATCACGTAAAGCCAGGAGTTCAAAACCAGCCTGGGAAATATAGAGAGACAGCCATCTCTATTTTTAAAATAAAAAAATAAAGAATTCCATAAGTTTAAGATAACAGAATGGAAATCTGAACGAATGCAAAAAGGACATTTTAAAATTAGACTTAGAAAAAGAATAAGACACTGTAGATGTGAGAGGTGGGTGGGAGCAGATTTGGAAAGAACAGAGTAAACTGTCTTGTCCAACACGTGGTTCAGATGGAGAGAAAACAAAGCACAAGGAAAAGACCCATAATGGAAGTAAAAGAGGCCTGAATATTTTCCAGAATTTATGAAAAACATGAATGCATGAAATCAAGAAGCAACATGAACCCTGTATAAACAAATAAAAATATCACAGTGAATCTGCAGAAATTAAAAGTGAAGAAATATTCCTTCAAGCAACCAGAGAGAAAAAAGATTACTAAAGAGACTAACATTTATCAGTACCAACTAAGAAAAGGTATTACGAGAAATGAAATAACACCTTCATAGTATTGAGAGAACACAAGCATCGAACCTAGAAATCTGTACAGTTACACTACCACCCGAGAGCGACAGTGGGCTGCTCCGCCTATGGAGTAGCCATTCTTTATTCCTTTACTTTAATAAACTTGCTTTCAGTTAAAAAGAAAGAGTGACAGTGGAACAAAGTGAATGAATGTAGTTACAGAAGATGGCAATTTATACAAGATGCAACGGTTAAGATATTATACACCTAGGAAATCTAAGCATGCAGACTGTCTAAGACCAAAATCATAATCATAAAATATTACGCAACAAATACATATAGGAAAGGAGGGGAATAACTGAAAGTATTTTACAGTCCATAGGTTTGTTTTGGGGGGGAGCGATAGTTAAAAGGCAGTATTGACACCCATGAACTTTATACCCTAAGTATAAATATTGATAATGTAAGAACAAGCAGTATAAGATTAGGATGTATAAACTGAGAAAATGAGAAAAAATGAGAATGTGAAAATGTGCATATAAATTGGGGGAGCACTGATAGAAATAATTTCAAATATGTCTGAATAAATATGATCATCATGGCACAGAAAGACTGAGAAACAGACAGGTGGCAAAACACATACTAGGCAAAAATTAGACAAAAGAAAGCTGGTGTGGAGCTATATAAATATATGACAAAAGAGAATTTAAGACAACATGCATTACTAGGGATAAAAAAGGTCACAATGTGACATCCTATTTTGCAAGATATAACAACTCTTGAAATTACATTAGCCAAACAATACTGTCTCTCAAACTATATAAACCAAAATTTAGCAGACTTTTGAGGGGGGAAAACAACATACATAAAACTACAGGAGTAAAACATCTTCAAAAAGCAACAGAAACAGAAGTAAAGAGATGAGCCGGAGACTAATGGGATATATTTTCAATACACTGTATGGAAAACGATTACTATCCAGAAAATAAAAAAGATGTCTAACAAATGCATAAGACAGACTTCACAACACATTAGAAAAATGAGGATATAAACACACAGAAGAATTCTAAATGACCCTCCCTCCAAAAATGTGAAAAGACGCTCAATTTTATAAGTAACGAGCAGAATGTAAATAAAACCACAATGTAATACTCATATGCATCCATATGGCAAAAATTACAGGTCTGACAATATTAAGTTTGGCAAGAATGTGGGGCAAAAAGATCTTTATCCACTGAGAGAGAAAGTATAAGTAAGCTGAAGCTGTGCCCATGCTACGACCCAGCATTTACATTTATAGGGATCTAGCTTACTGAAACTCAGCCACATGCCTACAAGGAGTTGCGTGTAAGAGTTTTAATTGCAACACTATTTGTAACAGTGCAGAGAAAAAAGGAGAAAAAAAGAGACTTGTCCTTTAGTAGAAGAACAGACAAGGTTTAATCATACAATGGAATAAGACAGAGCAGTTAAATAAATTAGATCTGTACATATCAACATGGATAATTCTTGAAAACAAGGTTTGGAGATGGGGAAAAAAGTAGTAAAACATAAGTACAGTATATCATTCATGGATACTGATTTATAGATTTATATGCAGTAAAAATACAGAACATGCAAAAGATAATTTCAGAATGCCAGTAGGAACTGGAGAAGGGACAGAGTGAGACTTTGGCAATTTCTATAATATCTTAATCTTCTAAAGGAAGAGATCTGAAGCAAATATGGTAACACGTCCACTGTTCAATCCTGGTGTAGGTATACAGTTGTCTGTTTTATTACTTCCTCTATGTTTGAATGTTGCATATGTCAAAATATTTATTTAAAATAAACTATCAAGTCTAACTAGTATTTACCGTGTATTTTCCACTCGTTGAATCCCCCAAAGATCTAAACCATCTTCAGTTAGAGTTCCAGTCTAAAAAAACAAAGCACACATGCACAAAGTATGGATAATGCCTCAGAAAAAAATTAATAAAATACAAATAAAAAACAACCACATAGCATTAGAAACTATGCTACATATAACATAATGGAGTTCTACAGAGTTAAAAAAAGAAACAGGCAAGATCTCTGTATACTGATAGAGAATGGCTTCTAGGACATATGGTTAAAGTGGAAAAGGGGGTGCTAACAATGCTTACAAGTCCTCTACGTCAGGGGAGGGGGGCATATATTTACGTGCTCATACTATCAAAAAAATAATCAGTGGAAAGATGCACTAGTTATCCTATCTTATCAATAATAAAGGATGCCTATCAAGGAATGAAGGATTACTGTATAGGGAGAGCCAAGAGGAAGAAGTTAAAGTATATCAGAAAGAACCAATTGGCCAAACCCGCAAGGTAAATGACCTGGTTTCTTCAACAAAATAATTGGGGATAAAGGGTAAGTAAAGGCAATTGTTACATGTTAATTGTAAGCAATGTAATCCCTGTTTGGATTTTGACTGAAAAATCAGTTAGTAAAAATTTGAGATTTGAGGAAATCCCAACTGGATATTAAAAAAACTAAGGAATTACTAATTCTGGTAAACGTGATAGTGGTATTTTAAATGTCCTCTAGATATATACTGAGGTGGTTATGGGTAAAATAATGTGTGATACTGTCCCCTTCAAAATGACCAGATAAATAAAATAAGACTGGCAAAGTGGTGATAACTGATAAAGCTGGATAATGAGGAAATGAGGGTTTATTACACATGCACCTTTTCTCCACTTTTAAAATTTTAGTAAAGTTTCCAAAAAAGACAAGCATAAATGAAATTTTTGAACAGATAAATATGAAATAATAGTGAAAGTGACATTTTTTTTAACAGAACATGTTTCACATTTTTTTCTGTAATAATGAAATGCACAAAAATCAAATTCGTATCATATCAGTTACCCAGAAGAGTTTGATAGAAGGTTTTTTGGGTCAAAGTTTAATTCTCAGAAAACTTTAAAGAAAACTAATTCCAGCTCAGGAAAGGAGAAACCTTTCTAAGAGGCAAGATATATGTCACACAGATATATAATTTGTCATTTTCACATAAAATCAGTGACCTTCATAATTCTGAAACATATTCAGTAATATCATATAGCAAACACTAAACATACACACTTAAAAGCAATAAAATCATAAAAAATATATATGTATAGAGCCTACTGTATTAAATAAGAATTACTATCTAAAAACATTAAAGATCAAGTAATCTTTACTACTACTGCTATTAATACTACTGGGCCTAATTCTGGATATAATCGAATTAACTGCAGCTTTGAGCAAATAAGCAATACCCAAAGTATTAAAAAGTGAGAAAATAAGAAATAAAGCATGTCCTCAAATAACATTGTTTTGTTAGTCTTTTTTATAACTTTGATGGGAGGCAGTGGTGGGGAGTGCTGATACCCAGCAGAGACCACTATCTACATGAAATTTGCATGTTCTCTTCCTGTCTGCATGGATTTCACTCCAGGTACTTCAGTTTCCTACCACATTCAAAGCTACGCAAGTTAAGTGAACCAGCAAATTTGAATGGCCCCAGTCTGAGCGAGTGTGACTGCACTCTGTGATACTCTCTGAGCGAGTGTGACTGCACTCTGTGACTGCACTCTGTGATACTCTCTGAGCGAGCGTGACTGCACTCTGTGATACTCTCTGAGCGAGCGTGACTGCACTCTGTGATACACTCTGAGCGAGCGTGACTGCACTCTGTGATACACTCTGAGCGAGCGTGACTGCACTCTGTGATACACTCTGAGCGAGCGTGACTGCACTCTGTGATACACTCTGAGCGAGCGTGACTGCACTCTGTGATACTATCTGAGCGAGCGTGACTGCACTGTGATACTCTCTGAGCGAGCGTGACTGCACTGTGATACACTCTGAGCGAGCGTGACTGCACTCTGTGATACACTCTGAGCGAGCGTGACTGCACTCTGTGATACACTCTGAGCGAGCGTGACTGCACTCTGTGATACTCTCTGAGCGAGCGTGACTGCACTCTGTGATACTATCTGAGCGAGCGTGACTGCACTCTGTGATACTCTCTGAGTGAGCGTGACTGCACTCTGTGATACTCTGAGCGAGCGTGACTGCACTCTGTGATACTCTCTGAGCGAGCGTGACTGCAATCTGTGATACTCTCTGAGCGAGCGTGACTGCACTCTGTGATACACTCTGAGCGAGCGTGACTGCACTCTGTGATACTCTGAGTGAGCGTGACTGCACTCTGTGATACTCTCTGAGCGAGTGTGACTGCACCCTGTGATACTCTCTGAGTGAGCGTGACTGCACTCTGTGATACTCTCTGAGCGAGCGTGACTGCACCCTGTGATACTCTGAGTGAGCGTGACTGCACTCTGTGACTCTCTGAGCGAGTGTGACTGCACTCTGTGATACTCTGAGCGAGCGTGACTGCACTCTGTGATACTCTCTGAGCGAGCGTGACTGCACTCTGTGATACTCTCTGAGCGAGCGTGACTGCACTCTGTGATACTCTCTGAGCGAGCGTGACTGCACTCTGTGATACACTCTGAGCGAGCGTGACTGCACTCTGTGATACACTCTGAGCGAGCGTGACTGCACTCTGTGATACTCTCTGAGCGAGCGTGACTGCACTCTGTGATACTCTCTGAGCGAGCGTGACTGCACTCTGTGATACTCTCTGAGCGAGCGTGACTGCACTCTGTGATACTCTCTGAGCGAGCGTGACTGCACTCTGGCATCCTGTCCAGGGTTGGCTCCTGCCTTGCTTCCCCAATTGCCGAGACAGGCTCTCACTACCCATGAGCCTGAAATAAAACAATCAGGTAAATAATTATCTTACTTGTCTTTTTTTTTCTTTCTTAAATGAATGTATAGCTCATATTTATTTCAGTGATTAATATCAGAAGCGTTTTAGATCTTTATCTAGATCAGTGACGTTTCTGTGACCAAAATACGGCATAAGAACTTAAATCTCATTTGTATCAATTAGCCTATGGTAAAACTGGTTTCATTTCATTTAAAGTTGTGGTTTCCAAGAACCTATCATTAATGTTAAGTGACAACTTAGGGTATATAAAAATGATGCATATACCAGATAAGTTGCGGAAAAGGAAAATTAGAGGAACGTGATAGAAGGTGTGCAAATTTGTTGACAAAGAAAATTAAAATACACTGATCTAAACATTTAAAAGCTACAAAGTACCCTTTGAAAGTAACTATGAAACTGAACCAACCTTATCAAAGCAAACAAGATTCAGCTGTCCACAAATATTTATTCTTTGAGGACTGATACAGAAAATACCGATTTTTTTCAGTCTTCTCTGAGCATACACAATACCAGCAGTCATTGCAGCAGGAAGTGCAGGTGGCACGGTAATTGTAATAATATCAAGAGACTCAATAATTATTATCCCAACTTCTACCTACAATTAACACAAAAATAAATGTCAAACCCCCAATATTATTTACTAATTTAATACGGGTATTTCTTTAGTGAAAATCTGTAAGTCATTTTCAATTGTCTATTTCATGTATGTGCATGTATATACATATCTATTAACCATTTATAATTTTTTTCTTGATATTTCTGCAAAATAAAAAAGCTGAATGGGTAACAGAATGACAGCTACTTTTAAAAGAAACTTCTCATTTTCATAGCCCTGAATACTTCACACATAACACACTTCAAAGCCAGTCAACAAGCTTTATCAGCTATTGACGCATCACACACACACACCTTACTTTGCCAGCCGCCACTTTTGACAACCAGCGCCTTATAATCAAAAATCATTTTAACTCTGTATATTACATCTCAGAGGTAAAAAAGAGAAAATAAAGCTTTTAGTAAGTATGTGGGTTTTTTTTTTTTTAATTAACTCAAAAGACCAAGTAAAAGACCATCTAAACCAGAGCCATCCAAAAGAAATGTCCTTTACAATGGAAATGTTCATTAGCTGGGCTTTCTAATATAATAGCTACTAGTCTCATGACTTTGTTAGCATTAAATTAATTAAAATTAAATTAGCCTAAAAGTTTAGTTCTTCAGTCTCACCAGCCACATTTCAAATCCTCAATAGCTGCATGTGATAAATAATTGAGGTTCAAACCCTATTAAGAGTCCCACATACATACCTCATTTAAAATGCTATTAACAATAGTGTAGATAAACCCAATGCCAGCAACTGCTACAAGACATAGTAGAAACAAGTAGGCATCTCTGTAGAGTTTAAAATCAGTTGGTTTGGGATACAATATGGAACGAACCAGCTGTCCTTTGGAAGTACTAAATCCTTTGAAAAAAAAAAAAGAAAGAAAATTATTTAAATTTTTATAAGAAAATGAGAATTATCTCCCAAAACAGAATCTCTTTTTAAACATTCAGTAGGTATCAAACATGCTGAAACATGCAAGAAGAGATTAATTAAGATGTTTCCTACCTGTTCTAACAACTATGGCTTTGACGAGTTCTCCGGTGTAGAAACGAGTCTGAATAACAGTTGTCCCACAAAACAAAGTATGTCGTTTATGTGTTTCTGGATTATATAATTCATCTCCTTTTCCTTTCACATCCACTGAAGGATTTGGCAAATTAGTCTTTGTCACTGGAACACTTTCTCCTTTAAAAAAAAAAAAGTTAACAAATTATTAAACAAAAGCACAGGAATCAGTATCAAACATCAAAAAATATTAAATTGTTAAATATTTTAAATGCTACCATACTTGAATCATTACGAATTGTGTATGTGGATAAGGGTTTAATTTTTTGTCTGCCAATTTCCTCACATAGAAGTATCAAATATTATCTCCCACAATAATTCCAGGAAGTGATTGGTGGCTCAAAGGTATTTGCTTATACTTAGAAACAGTTGTGTTGTTCAGTTTCAAATAATTTCAAAAAACATTAAGTAGTTGCTACAGTCCCTGTACTTGTTTTCTTATCTCTAAGAACTAATGGTAACAGTGGAAAGCACTTTACCTCACGTACATAAGAGATGTGAAGGCCTACCCCCGATCCACCCCGATCCACCCCTACACACACACACACACACACACACAGAGAGAGAGAGAGAGAGAGAGAGAGAGAGAGAGAGAGAGAGAGAGAGAGAGAGAGAGAAGAGAACAGAAAAGACATCTGGTCAAAAAAAAAGATGAGAAAAATGAGTAATGTGGTGGTTCTCTCAAATAACCACAGTCAAATTATTTTTAAAATTAATTCTATGTAGCATTCACATTTCTTGCTTCAAAGAAGGCAAGTGTGTCAGATATGTATATATTTGTGTGTTTAAGACAGGAGATATGTATATGTTTGTGTGTTTTAAGACAGGGCTCTTAACAGTTTCAAAATGTATTACATAGAAATCATTTTCTAGCAAGATTGATTATGACAATAAGAAAAAACTCACATGATTAAAATAAGATATTGGCCAGGCACAGTGGCTCACGCCTGTAATCCCAACAATTTGGGAGGCCAAGGTGGGTGAATCACTTGAGGCCAGGAGTTCAAGACCAGCCTGGCCAACATGGTGAAGCCCTGTCTCTATTAAAAATGCAAAAATTAGCCAGGCATAGTGGCACACACCCGTAGTCCCAGTAATTTGGAAGACTGAGGCATAAGAATTGCTTGAACCTGGGAGCAGAGGCTGTAGTGAGCCAAGATCCCACCACTGGCTGGGTGCGGTGTCTCACGCCTGTAGTCCCAGCACTTTGGGAGGCTGAGGCGGGTAGATCACAAGGTCAAGAGATCAAAACCATCCTGGCTAACACGATGAAACCCTGTCTCTACTGAAAAATGCAAAAATTAGCTGGGTGTGGTAACACGCATCTGTAATCCCACCTACTTAGGAGGCTGAGGCAGGAGAATCACTTGAACCCAGAAGCAGAGGTTGCAGTGAGCCAAAATCGCGCCACTGCACTCCAGCCTAGTGACAGAGTGAGATTCCAACTGGAAAAAAACAAAAAAAGATCGCACCACTGCTCTCCAGCCTGGGTGACAGAACAAGGCTCTGTGTCAAAAAAAAAAAAAAAGAAAAGAAAAGAGAAAAAAAAATCAAGCATTTCAACATTGTGAAATTTCCAGGCCAGGCACAGTGGCTCACACCTATAATCCCAGCACTTTGGGAGTCTGAGGCGGGTGGATCACGAGGTCAGGGGATCAAGACCATCCTGGCTAACACGGTGAAACCCCGCCTCTACTAAAAATACAAAAAATTGCCGGGTGCAGTGGCTTATGCCTGTAATCCCAGCATGGTGGGAGGCAGAGGCAGGCGGATCACCTGAGGTCGGGAGTTCGAGACCAACCTGACCAACATGGAGAAACCTTATCTCTACTAAAAATACAAAAAAAATTAGCTGGGCGTGGTGGTGCATGCCTTTAATCCCAGTTACTCTGGAGGCTGAGGTAGGAGAATCGCTTGAACCCAGGAGGCAGAGGTTGTGGTGAGCTGAGATCGCACCATTACACTCCAGCTTGGGAAACGAGTGAAACTCCATCTCAAAAAAAAAAAAATTAATTAATAAAAATAAAAAAGGTAGTCGGGCATGTTGGCACATGCCTGTAGTCCCAGCTACTCAGGAGGCTGACTCAGGAGAATCACTTGAACCCAGGAGACGGAGGTTGCAGTGAGCCAAGATCACGCCACTGCACTCTACTCCAGCCTGGGCGACAGAGCAAGACTCTGTCTCAAAAAAAAAAAAAAGATTGTGAAATTTCCAAAGGGAAGTAATTTTAAAGTCCACATCTCCCCATCAAGAAAAATACAAAATCTTTCTTTATTCCCACTGTTTACACATCAAATGAGGAACCAAATACTGTATGCAGCATTCTCGGTGGGAAAAGGACTTCTTTCCACTTCCTTAACTAGAAACCATTTCCTAACGTTCAAAGAGTAGCCAGAGTCAGGCCAAGAGATGTGACCAACACTATAGCACAGTATCTAGTGTTGCAGCTGAGTATAATGCAGAATTTGGTCTACCCAGAATTTTAAATCTCCAATATCCAACAGTCATGAGTAAAGATACAAATGACATAGCTAATTCTGAAAAGGCTTAATCAGTAACTACTTAGTCATTATATCATTATAAACAACTCATGTGATATTTACTCATTTAGTTTACCTGTTAACATGCTTTCATTTACAATGCAGGTACCATTGATAAGTACAGCATCACAAGGCATTATTATCCCATTTAATGGAATGACCATGACATCTCCTGGCACAAGGTCGGTGGAAAAGATCTCTTCTATTTCTGAATTTAAAGAAAGAAAAATCTGAAAAAAAAATTCTTTACCTTGGAAAAACACGGCAAATACTATTCAGAAGTCATCTGATCTCAGTAAGAAGTTAATAATATAATGAGGTAAAACAGAAAAATCCAATAAATGGCAAGTTTTAACAAATAGGATTATTAGGCTAACAAAGCATGGTGTATCGGGTAGTCTCCTGGCAGGACACCAACTGCGCACAGATGATGCCAAGTACCCTCTGGCCAAGCAAGTGAGTGTGCTTCGACACTCATGATAACTGTCCGTGATAAATGTTAGCTATCAGCCTAAGGAAAAGAGACGCAATGAATCCATAGAGGAGACTCCTGTGAAACAGGCAAAACAAACTGAGTTCTATAATCCCTTGCAAACAGAAGGAGGCACTAAAAATCTTAGCACATTTTCTTTTCAACAGCATATCTATCATATTCCTTTTCTCATTGCCTCCAAGTCTCATTGCCTCCTTAGTATTCCTAAATTACTGTTTTTAGATATTTTAAATGAGTAAATTCATTAAATAAACATTTTAATATTTTATCTAGTTCATTATTTCCTTACAAATTTAAGTTAGTGAAACACTTTTTTAAAAGATCTTCCCTCTGGTATAAGTTGGTGTTTGAAAAAAAGAAAAATTAAAATAAAAAGATCTCCCCAAGTGTAAAAGGCTTTTTAAGGTCTCCTTATACATAGGTATTCTCTCTCTTTTTCTCTCATTCTCTAACCTCCTCCCTCCCTCTCCCTGTCCAGGTTTAATACTGTGCTCAGAAGACAGTCACACTAGTTTATAAATGGAGACAGATGAAAAGAAATCTATTGTTTGTGATGTTAGCCAGTAAGATAAATACTCTTTGTTTCCTTTTTTAAAAAATGAAGTGGCCAGGCGTGGTGGCTCACGCCTATAATCCCAGCACTCTGAGAGGCCAAGACAGGCAGATGACGAGGCCACGAGATGGAGACCATCCTGGACAACATGGTGAAACCCCATCTCTACTAAAATATAAAAAAATTAGCCGGGCATGGCAGAGCGTGCCTGTAGTTCCAGCTACTCAGGGGAGGCTGAGGCAGGGAATCACTTGAACCTGGGAGACGAAGGTTGCAGTGAGCCGAGATCACGCCACTGCACTCCAGTCTGGCGACAGAGCAAGACTACGTCTCAAAAAAAAAAAAAAAAAAAAAAGGCAATTTACTAAATTATGAGAGAACAACTTTTAAAGAATGACATTTAGTATATAGTAGGTATATCAATCTTCATCTTTAAAATAAGATCCCTTCTTTTAAAAATTTGGCTTTTCTTTAAAAAATAAATAAATCCATTCCTGGGATGGAAAGAAAAAGTAAAACTTCGACTTTTCTTAAAGCTTTTAAACACCACTTGAAATTCTCCTCCTTTTATGTGTACCACAAAACAAGGTATTGATGATATGTAAGACTACACAAAGTGGGTAAGGAAGATTCAAGTTTAATGGTACGTCTGCCCTAGCATCCCCAGCATCTTCAGCGACAGAACAAGAAGAGGAGAGGTAATAATAAGCTACACATCTTAGACTTCAGCTAAGGGAGACAGATCTTCCCACCTAGAGCAGCAAAGTAACCAGGAAGCACAGGGAAGGAAGCAATCGCTTAGATGTAGTCTGAGTCAAGAAAATGGAGACCAATTTGGTGTTCTGAGTAAATCAAAGCAGCTTCTGCCTCCAAGGCCCATGATGCTGTGCTGCCTCCTTTACCTCTTCAACATCTCACCAGACAATTTATAAGTCCAAACAGTACCCTTCTTATAAGCCTGCTTCTCTTCCAGAGTTTCCTATTTAATTAAATAGCACCAACATCCATTCACCTAGCCAGATAATTCTCCATGGCCTCATATCCAATGAGTTAAATCCTGTTCAATGGACACATTTAAGTATCTTTCAAATTCATTTCTTTTCATCTCTACAATCCCTACCTTGATTCAGGGAGGTCACACCTTCAGTATTACTACCCTCTAAACCAGCCTGAATGTTTCCCCAAAGGGCAAGTATTTTATCACTTCTCTGCTTAAAACCCTTTAATGGCAGCTAGGCATGGTGTTTCATGCCTGTAAATCGCAGCACTTTGGGAGAACAAGGCAGGTGGATCACTTGAGATCAGGAGTTCAAGACCAGCCTGGCCAACATGGTGACACCGTTTCTACTAAAAATACAAAAATTAGCTGGGCATGATGGTGCACACATTTGTAATCTCAGCAATTTGGGAGGCCAAGGCGGGTGGATCACTTGAGGCCAGGTGTTCAAGATCAGCCTGGCCAACATGGTGACACCCTGTTTCTACTAAAAATACAAAAACTGGCTGGGCATGATGGCACATGCCTGTAATCCCAGCTACTCAGAAGGCTGAGGCAGAAGAATAGCTTGAACCTGGGAGGTGGAGGTTGTAGTGAGCCAAGATTGCCACTGCACTCCAGCCTGGGTGACAAACTGAGACTCTATCTAATAATAAGAATAATAATAAAACCCTTCAATGGCTTTCCATTGTCTTTTGGACTGGGCCCAAATTCCTCAATATGCCTTAGAGAGCTATCCATCATTTATAGTTGCTGTCTTTGACATACTAAATTTCTTCTTTCAGTTCTTACAATGTCCACGCAATCTCTAATTTCTAGGTCTTTGGGTATTTAGAACCTCTTCTATCCTTCTCTCACCCTCCCCTTATCAACTTCTCACCTACCTCTTATTTGGCTAATTCAAATAGTCACCACTTAAAAGTACTTTTACAGACGTCATCCCTGATATCTACAGTGAATGAGATCTCTCTAATATGTAAGTAAGTTCGCTGACTTCTCCCTATCATAGCATTTGTCACACTTCATTGTTACTGTTACTACTGTCATCTCTACACTGAATCCCCAGAGCCTAGCATGGTACCTGTCACACAAAAGAATTTATAATTTTTTCCTTCAGCGCTGCCTTGAAAATAAAAAAAAAAGAATTCATAATTTTATATAAATAAGTGAATTTGATACAAACTCAGGAATTGAAATATATTATTTTTAGTTCAAAACACATGAATGTATGTGCGAGGCAGGGTAGCTCAAGTCTGTAATCTCAACACTTTGGGAGACTGAGGCAGGAGGATCTCTTGAGCCCAGAAGCTCAAGACCAGCATGAACAACATAGTGAGACCTCATCTCTTTAAAAAAAAAAAAAAAATTAGCCAAGTATGGTGCTACAAGCCTGTAGTCCCAGCTACTCAAGAGGCTGAGGCAGGTGGGTAAGTTGAGCCACTGCACTCAGGCCTGGGCAACAGTGAGACCCCATCAACTTAAAAGAAAAAAAAAAAAAGCTTTATCCCATTAGTGAAATGAAGGAGTAAAAAGAAAAAAAAAGCCAGGTGCAGTGTGCATGGCTCAAACCTGTAATCCCAACACTTTGGGAGGTCTAGGTGGCAGATCGCTTCAGCCCAGAAGTCTGAGACCAGCCTGGGCAACATGGCAAAACACTGTCTCTTTAAAAAAATACAAAAATTAGCTTGGCATGGTGGCATGCACCTGTGGTCCCAGCTACTCAGGAGGCTAAAGTAGGAGGATTACTTGAGTCTGAGAGGTCAAGGCTGCAGTAAGTCAAGATTGTGCCTTTGCACTCCAGCCTGAGTGACAGAGATGCTGACTCAATCAATAAAGAATGTATATGTATTATACTTCGGGCTTACTTCACACATTATGTCTAATAGGTAGCTTTTTTGATTTATTCTTCCAACATTCACTTCAATTACTTACCTTCATTTACTCTACAAACTGAAACTCTTACAGTACTGTGAGTTGCCACCATGTCATGCAACATAACATATTGCTGAAAGAGGAAAAAGAAATTAAAAACTAGCCAATATGAACCTACTTCTCAAGATATTAAAAAGCCAGGGTGCTAAAAAATAAGTGAATACAATACATGCACATCACTCTGCCTTTATAAAACATTGAGTCAAAAATTCAGATTATTCATTATTTTAGTTCAAGACAAAAGCAGAAGCACTTTAATAGGATAACCCTGAAAACAGTACCTTCCAGCATTCTAGTCTGCAATCAGCAACTACAGATCCCTATGGCCTCTAAGCAGTCAAGTGGTAGTCTGACTCTAAAAAGCACCTGCCATCCCCAACCTCCTACCCCACAAAACAAACAAAAAAGGGAGGGGGAGAAGGAGTATATATTCATGCATTGAATAAAATAATGACTGCATTCAGAATTTACTTTGTGCCAAGTACTATTCTACACACTTTAGATGTTATTACAAAATACGAATACAGTTGTGAAACCCATAATAAACTTGAACTTACCTTTCTAATGGAATATAGTGAGCTTACAATTGATACTATGGACATGACCACAATAGCTAGAGCATAGTAATAGTATTCATCAGTGCTCCACAGTATAACACTGAACAGCTGGAAAATGTAAAATGGGTTCAGAACCTGAAAAACAAAATTTTAAAGTCAAACTGAATGAGATATTATTGACCATGCAGATTGTATACCTTTTCATTTGACAATTAGCCAAAAAGATATGTATACATAAAGGGTAAGTTCCATGGTACATTCCATGTACATTCCATGGCAAAATGTACTTGCCTAAAAAGTAGGGCAATATGCTATCATACTCTTAATTTATCATTAAACAACTAGAATTTGGCTAAATAAGGTTAATTTAAATTACTGGCATCCATTTAGATTCAAACCATCCAAATATAGACTCAGCTAGAAAAGGCTAGTAAGTGTATGACTTTAGCTGTTCTGCAACCTGCTTTAGCAATAAAGTACATTTATTTCCAATAATTACTGTGCTCTGGGCTAACAGGATACAAAACTTTTAATGAAATCAAACAAATGTTTGCTTATTACAAACGCAAAACACAAATTTACTTATATGTCAAAAGTTCACTGGAGGCCAAAGGAAAGACAAATATGAGTTAATGGGTTATGTTACTTTGCTTTCTCTAAGACAGTAAGTATTAAATCCTAAATGAAAAAGAGATAAGGGAGCCCATGGCAATGAACTTCATTTACCCCCATATTTTATCAATTTCATTAAAACCCTCCAATGTCTTAAAATTGATGCTTTTATACTTTTCAATGCACTGTCATATAGATATAGTCTTTTACCTCAAACTCAAATGAGATCATTAGAAAAAGCTTATTCGAAGTTTATAGGTCAAGGAGCAACAAAGAATTTACTAAAGATCAGAGCTAGTTACTGATGGAACCACATTACAAATCAGGCTTTCCAGTTCCTATCACTATACTATGCTGTGTTCATAAGCAACATTACATGGCCACTCCAGGAACTAATACAACTAATTTTTGAACTTTAGTCAAAAACCAGAATGAAGATTAGTGAGTCTAACTCTGTTAGACATGCAATAGATAATAGAAGCAAAATTAGACGAAATTTTAAGAATACATGCCCCAGATTCTTTCTCTACCAGAGTAAATTTCTTTGGTCTTTACTTTCCAAGTAAAAATACGCAAAAAGAGGTTAGGAAAAAGAAAACCAAGAATATCTTAATCCGGACTCTTTCCAAATTGACAAATCTATTGATCACAACTGTTGAGTTATATACAATAAATAGTCTTACCTCTTTAATTAGAAGCTTAAAAACAGAAGGCACTTTCACAGCAATTTCATTTATTCCATAAAGCAGTTTTCTATAACAGGAAAACACATTAATAGTATTACATTATATAATAGTAGTATAATTTAGGAAAGGCATTGTATTAGGTAAGGCTTAAACCACAGACTGTATCTATTCACATTTCTAAACACTTGTCTTCTATAATTCAAATTCTCTACCTACAGAATTTAAATCAAAGAAATCAATAGTAGATACCTATACTGGTAGCATTTAACTTCATTTTGTCTCATATCTTTATGTGTGACAAGTATCCTTCCACTAGTCTATAACCATGTGAGCAAAAGGTTCTCTTTTGGATCCTTGAACACATTAGATCTTTAACAATTATGAATTACAATTAATTTTTGCAAGAAACCCAATAAATTTGTGGGATCTTATTTTAATATTGTACAAACAGTATTTAATTCAAAACATTGTACATTTGTAAAATGCTTCTAAAGTTTAAATGTTTCCACTTAATTCCTTATGTTTCAATAGTATTTTCTATATAATAGAGCATTTTTTGCCTTTTATGAAGTGCTAAGTCTAAATGAGTGAATTTCATGTTCTAACCCTTTGAAAGAACATGCTACAGAACTGTAAGAAAATTTCTTATTAAATTTCAAAGTGGCATTTATCTTTAAAATATGTAATACACTGGTGTATTTTTATGATTTAACAAGGAGTAACTAACACTACGAGGAAGATTATGTCTCCCAATTTACAATTGTTCATTACAGTGTATTTGAGCTCATGCTTATAATTTCAGAAAATCTGAGGTGCTATCAATTGTAAGGCATACCATTTTATATATGATCAAGAAAGATAAAAATGCTATCAAGTAAAGAATGACACTTCACCAACTCTATGACACATCCCAATTTCAGAGATGTTAAAAGGTAGAAAAACGTGCACCTGAGAACTGATGAAACACGGTATAATTTCAGGGATACCAACTTCAAAATATCAGCTTTAACATTTTTGTAATTCTTAAACTGAGAGACAGTCTTACCCAAATAAAATATCAATAAATTCTCAACTACCATGTCTGTAATATTTAAGTATCTGTTAAGATGTACAACTATATGGTAAAGGGTTGACTATGTATACTATTGCTTTCAGGAATTTTGAGAAGATCTAACTTTAGTTGGATAAAAATTACCTGTAGGCATGCATCCCCTTTGTCAGTCCTGCACTATGCTTTTCATAAATTGACGTACAAGAAACACCTTCATCCAGTCCCCTAAATAAATCCAAAGTTTTTACTTTAAACAAAGTTTAAAATATCCAAATGTCTTAATGCCTCATTTTTCTATATGCCTGATTTTATAAAGGTGTGACTTCCTTACAAATGCTTAGAAACCCTTAATAAAAACTGATAACAAATGAAAATTTTATAATCTCAAATTCTTAAGATAAATCATGACAAATCTAAGGAGCAAACCCAACTTTAAAGCTATTCAACATATTTACTGCAAGACAGATGAGATGGCTCCAAATACAAGTTTATATAATATCATTATCCTTAAGACTGTGCCAAAGCTGTAATAACTAAAATTAAACTTTAAAATTTTAAGATAAAGTATAACTTGAGAATTCTAAACCAAAGATGAAATAAGTTTTACTCTTTGGCTACATAAGTTTCTCCTTTTCAATTTTAGAGTAAAACTAAGAAATGCTATCAGTTTTCTTTCATCTCCATAAAAGCACCAATCCAAACCCTTCTCTACTACATAACCTGGTTTGAAGTACAGAATTTATGAGTCACAGATAATGCCTAAAATCTGTAATAATTCCAACTAGGATTCAACTAACATATCTACTTTTTCTCAAAATGCTTTAATTGTCCTTTTTTTTTGAGACGAAGTCTTGCTCTGTTGCCAGGCTGGAGTGCAGTGACACGATCTCAGGTCACTGCAACCTCCATCTCCCAGGTTCAAGCGATTCTCCTGCCTCAGTCACCTGAGTAGCTAGAACTACAGGCATGTGCCACTACGCCCAGCTACTTTTTGTATTTTTAGTAGAGACAGGGTTTCACCATGTTAGCCAGGATGTTCTCGATCTCTTGACCTCATGATTTGCCTCCCTTGGCCTCCCAAAGTGCTGGGATTTCAGGCGTGAGCTACCACATCTGGCTTAATTATGCTTATTTTAACTGAGATGCCAGCTATAAAACTCTAAAGCAAAGAGAGTCTTACATACACTTAATTCCAATCCTTTTCCACATTTTCAACATAGGAAAGCTAAGCTTCATAATACCCTGTAATCAATGTAATAAGTTTACATTTTTAAGTTTCTATTGCTGGCAAAAGACACACAATAAATATGTTTGACATTTCTTCCCACTGAGTTTGATGACTTCTCCAGAAGGCAGGAGGGGCCAATGCCAAACCAAAAAAAAAAAAAAAAAATTAACAAAATGACAACTCATTGGCAATTTTTCTTTTCTTTTCTTTTTTTTTGAGACGGAGTTTAGCTCTTTCACCCAGGCTGAAATTAAGTGGTGTGATATAGGCTCACTGCAATCTCCACCCGCCCAGGGTTCAAGCAATTCTCCTGCCTCAGCCTCCTGAATAGCTAGGATTATAGGCACCTACCAATATACCCAGTTAATTTTTGTTTGTATTTTTAGTAGAGACAGAGTTTTACCATGTCGGCCAGGCTGGTCTCGAACTCCTCACCTCAGGTGGTCCGCCCACCTTGGCCTCCCAAAGTGCTAGGATTACAGGTGTTGAGACCTGGTGCCCGGCCCAATTTTCTTTAAGGCAATAGTTATTAATCAGGAATGGTTTTTAGAACTAGGCATGTAAAAATGCCCATGCCCATTCCAGAATGTTCCAGTTCTTTAGCGTATCTGAGTAAAAATCCAGGCATGAATATTTTATTTTTTATTTTTTACTTCCAATAGAAACCTACAGGTATGAATATTTTAAATGTTTATAACATGATTTTCTTTTTACTGCTAAAATTAAGAATTCCTTTGGCACTCTAAAGCAATGATATTAACAAGCATTTCTAATAATCATTTTAACAGCAATAAAAATAGAATCTTAATTTGTACTTATATAACTTGAATCCTTGATTAAAAATAAAGGAATTACTACAGTTTGTCCCATTCTTTATCTACATAGTAAAATTAAATCTCTATTTGCCTATTACTCTATTCCTCAAGTACCACAGGATTTAAGTGTCAGTAAACTAACAGGTAATGATTCAGATACTCCAAATTAAAATACACACTATGAGATGCACTCAAAATCACTTTGAGGTGAAACTGCTAAGAACTCAGACTCAGTAGACTTTGGCATCATACTGATTCTAACTTTCATGTAAGTTTTGTCATGGTTTAAGTTGCAGGTGGGTCTTCTTATTAAATGGCTAATGAGCCTTCAAATAACAACAGGGAGTTGTTAATTAATAAGTGAATAGAAATTATGAAATAAAACCTCAGCAATTTTATGTAATACTAGAATGGACTCTTTTCTACCTAGAACGTTTTCAGGATATTCAAAGTATAATCCAAACAAAAGGAAGATACTTACTTTAAGAAATCAAAATTGTGAATGTTATCATTCCAGAAATATTTTATACTATGGTGGGTGAAATAACGAATCTGTGGAACACACACAAATGTTACATCAAAAAGCATATCATCATTTGTGGCATGTAATGTTAGTTCTATTAACAGTTATATATAGGATTATATATAGCATTATATCTAGTAATATGTGATATTTTGTATGCATATAAATTTATCTCAAGCAATAACTGCAAACAAGAAATTATAGAATATTCATGATAGCATAAAATGTAACAAATTCTGATTTTTAAAGAAACTTTACCATTAACATCACAATACCTGTTGTGATTCAGTCTGTGAATATTTACTGATCTCGTGCCTGTTTTCTTCAGTGGGATTCTCAATTAAACAAACTGCACGGCCATTTGAAAGCTTATCAGACATAGATTTTGGACTTGAAAATGGGTGATTTTCCAAAGAAAGAAAGCGAATTTTTGCACAAAACCATATTTTGAATTCATCCTTGGAAGACAAAAGGGGATAAGGGTGAGGAGTCAATTTTTTCTTGAGACGGCGTTTTGCTCGTTGCCCAAGATGGAGTACAACAGTGCAATCTCGGCACACTGCAACCTCTGCCTCCTAGGTTCAAGCAATTCTCCTGCCTCAGCCTCCTGAGTAGCTGGGATTACAGGGGCCCGCCACTACACCTGGCTAATTTTGTATTTTTGGTAGAGACGCGGTTTCTCCATGTTGGTCAGGCTGGTCACAAACTCCTGCCTCAAGTGATCCGCCTGCCTTGGTCTCCCAACATGCTGGGATTACAGGCGTGAGCCACCGCACCAGGGCAGGAGTCAATTTTATATAAAACTGCCTGTATTTTCACTTAATTTCCATTCTTTGCAAGGTATTATTTCCTCATCTCTAATTGAGGAAACATCATTCCTACTCAGTAAATATTAAACCATTTCATGAGGATATTTAAATTCAAATAAAATGCTTTCCATTGCTCATTTTTATGATGTATTTTACTGATAAACACATCAACATTTCATAAAATAATTAGCCTATCTATATATTGAGACTAGATATTAAAACCTCTTATAAAATGCTTCCAATTAGGATTTTTAAAAAAGAAAAAGGCTGAGATGCATCAGCATCACAGAGTAGACAGGCAGCTGTCCTAGTGAATGAGATCTGGACTACAGTCCTAATGGACCAGTACCTTAACAGACAAGTACCTAATTTCCCAGGGCAATAAGAAATATGAAAGGAAGGGGGTGAATTTGATCATCTTTAAGGTTCTCCTTTAAACTCTAATCACTATAATAATATTCAATTCCAACACAAATCCTTTAGAAATACTAGAATTAGCATTCCTCATTTTATCCAGGCAGCGATGTTCCCTTCATATATTATTTTGAATAAAGTATATACAAAAACATTGTTTTACTCCTTAAATAATCAGCTACAAGTAGATACATGGACTCACAGTAGTCCTCAGCAGCACTACTTCACAGTCTTTAATTGTGGCTCTGACACAGGTCGCTTTCACCCGCCACTCAGGCATCCAATAGAGAAGGAGGAGGAGAAACCCGCCAGTGCAAATCACTCCTAAAGAAACTATAGCAAGCTTCCAGCGACTCAAATTGTAACCATAAATCTCCTGCATGGACATAGTGATCACATGATTAATTATCAAATGATATGGCAGATAAACACATTCCAAAGTTCTTTGTTTTTCAGATAGGTATTACTGTCTTGTCACATAAACCATAAATATTTTTCCAATCCATAATTTACCTTTAAATTTTGTTTCTGACCAGTTTATTGTCAGTTATAGTTTAAGTAAATTTGTTGATATTTACACTTTGATTTTATATTTAATTTATGCCTAATAAGTTCTTTCCCACTGATATAGTAAATTCATATTTAGTACACTTCCCTAGAATGCTTGCAATTTCATTTTTACATACCTTTTTCATTCTTCCTGAATTTATCTTCTTATGAAGTGGGCTTTTTAAATAAACTTTTTATTTTGAAATAAATTTTAGACTTATAGAAAAGTTACAAAAATATTATGAAGTTCCTGTACATCCTTTATGCAGTTACCCCTAATGTTAACATCCTGGTACATTTGTCAAAAATCAACGGATTTACACTGCTGCATTACTATTAACTAAACTCAGTTTTAGGATTTCACTTGTTTTCCACTAACATGTTATTTCTGTTGCACAATATAATTGAGAGTATCATAGTACATTTGGACGGAATAGATTTAATTTACTGTTTTCCAAATGATTTGCTAATTGTTCCAATACCACTGCGACTGATCAATTTGATCCACTGACAAACTGCTTCATATGTTTCAGGTTAGCCCTGTAGCAAGCGTTGCCAGATTTAACAGATGAAAATACAGGGGGGTCCACTTAAATTTAAATTTCAAAGAAATAATAATCTTTTTGTCTGTCCCATGCAACATTTGAACATATTTATACTAAAAATTTCTCCCTGGATTATGTGACTTACATTTAACAGGACATCTTATATTTTACCTGATATCTTTCTGGCTCCCCACAACACAAAGTAGAGAAGTTGGGTTTTTTATTAAGCTGATTTTAGAAATTTTTTATAAATCAAAATTAGAAATCTTTATTTGGGATTATATTTAAATCTTTATTTGAGATTATACTAACCAACGTTACCTCTTAAATCACAAAATGCAAAAACATACTTCTTCTCCCTAAGTTTTAACAGATCACAAGTAAAAAAAGAATCACACTAAAACCAACTAATAGACACATTACACAATCCCAATTCAAAAGCACAGGATGAAGAAAGACGTCCATGGAGTTTAGCTGCTGCTGCTGCTGTTATTGTTGTTAATTGTACTTCTCTATTCCCTAGACTAATCAATTGCGGAGATAAAGTCTTCATACTTCACAAGTAAATTAGAACAGCTGGTTACCATTTCATCTTCTTGACCCTGATTGATGATCTTCCTTTCTTCTTTGTCCATACCTACAGTGGTTTAAAGGTCTTGTGCTTCAGAACAATGAAAGATCACTGAGGGAAGAAAAGGAACAAATGTTAGTGAATTATTTTATACCTTAGTAGACTATATAACTTCATTCTATCAACTCTATTACACAAGGGGTCTCCAACCCCTGGGCCACAGACCTGTTAGGAACAGGGCCACACAGTAAGTGGTGGGCGGCAGGCGAGCAAGCATTACAGCCTGAGCTCTACCTCCCATCAGATCAACAGTGGCATCAGATTCTTACAGGAGCATGAACCCAATTGTGAACTGGGCCTACAAGGGATCTAGGGTGCAGGCATCTTATGAGAATCTAATGCCTGACAACCTGAGATAGAACAGTTTCATCCCAAAACCATCCCTCCCCACCCGTAATCATCTTCCATGAAACCAGTCCCTGGTGCCAAAAAGGTTGGGGACCGCTGTTTTATACCATCCAAGTGTTCTTTTAATATTTAATAATATCTTGTTTAAATTTGAATCCTTCCAAAGTAGTGGTATATTCATCACTTGCTGATGGGATGTATCAAAATTTAGATGACACTTAAGTAGTTACTAAAGTGCTAGCTGGTTCTAATGACATTTTCAATGGGGTACCAGTGCTTGAACCTGCATCACTTACTACCACAAAACATGGCATATTTCATTAATTCGTTTATACTAGCAACAACTTTGATACAGAACAATTTACATTCTGAGAGGAACTACTAACAGAGTCTTCCTTTTCATTCCACAGATTCAGAAGTAGTCTAGTTTAACCATCTTGAGCTAAAAGTACTTCACACAACTCAAATTTATTCCCTGTAGCACAGTAAAGAGCTATAGCACTAGCAGTGAAACCCACCCAAAAACTTCTTAGGGATTATTAATCATCCCAATAAATATTTACTGAGCACCAATTATATAAATGGCAATCCCTGGCCAAGGGTCAATTGCTATGGCAGGTTTACTCCTACTGGAGAGCACTCAACTGACACCACCATTCGATTCCAACTCCACTAGGCAACCTTCTGATTGTTTCTGACTACCGACAAAGCTTGTCCAGAGAGAAAATCCATCAAGCCCACTGACTTATTTTTCCTTTTTTTTTTTTTTTTTTTTTTTGTATTTCAGTATTAAACATTCAGCTACACATTAAAGAAATTGGCAAGATGTAAGATGACACTAGTTTTCTAACTTTTTTTTTTAGAAAACATCTTCCAAAATGTTACTTAAAATGTAATATTTCATTATTGTTTTAGTAAATATTTAAAATATCAGTTTTAATTCATATATGGTATCAGTAGCTATAGCCTATATCAACAAAAGCTCTTTAGCATCTACAAAAATTTTCAATAATGTAAATGGGTTTCAGCCCCCAAAGTTTGAAAACCACTGCTTTAGATGAGGCTGATCTCACAGTAGGAATATTACTGCCTTCATTTCAGATTCCATCCATCTACTCATCTACCCAATGCACAGCAGGCTTTTCACACAGTAGGCACTCAAAAACGCTTACTGAATTAATGATCTGATAAAAGAAAATATGTGCACTGGGCCGGGCGCAGTGGCTCACACCTGTAATCCCAGCACTTTAGGAGGCCAAGGCGGGTGGATCACAAGGTCAGGAGTTTGAGACCAGCCTGGCCAATATGGTGAAACACCATCTCTACTAAAAATACAAAAAAATTAGCCGGGGGTGGTGGCACATGCCTATAATCCCAGCTACTCGGGAGGCTGAGGCAGAAGAATTGCTTGAACCCGGAAGGCAGATATAATGAGCCGAGATCCCACCACAGCACTCCAGCCTGGGAGACAGAGTGAGACTCTGTCTCAATTTAAAAAAAAAAAATGTGCACTAAGTAGCAATACCTATTTATTTTAACACAGTACAAATTAACAGTCAAGTAAAAACCAAATGCAGAATTTTAACGTAACCCCATACATAAGATTGCTGAAACTTCCTGATCTATCATAAAATTACCAATAGGAAGGGTCTGTCTGCCAGGCATGGTGGCTAACACCTGTAATCCCAGCACTTTGGGAGGCTGAGGAGGGCAGATCATCTGAGGTCAAGAGTGCAAGACCAGCCTGGCCAACATGGTGAAAAACCTCACCTCTAACAAAAATAGAAAATTTAGCTGGGCGTGATGGTGGGTGCCTGTAATCCCAGCTACTTAGGAGGCTGAGGCAGGAAAATCGCTTGAAACCAGGAGGTGGAGGTTGTAGTAAGCTGAGATCACGCCACTGCACTCCAGCCTGGGTGACAGAGCAAGACTCCATCTCAGGAAAAAGAAAGGAATCTGTCTGTACATTTACTTATGTTGTTTTAATAATTCCACTCCTAAGTGTGCCATTCTTATCAAACATGTAAATAAATACATAAAGACTGGTACAAAAATAAATGACCAATAAGATACTGAACTCAGTGCCATTGTGAAAAAGGAGAAACAGTACATACTATCAGGTCCAACTCCTCTAAACAAGCCGTATGACCATACAAAACGTTTTGGGCATGGTAACAAGATCTTCTCCACCTAGGGCAGTGTAATGATCCTAAAGCATATTACCAGAGTTATTCCACCATAATAATAATGCTCCACCAAATCGATAAACGTTTAGGTGGCAGTTATTCTCAAGGGTTATACCTGTTACTATAGACTATGGTGAGAATAAGCCCAACCTCTTTCCCTGGAGAAAAGATCGGCTATCATCACCTGAAAATGTTGAGTAATAATACTGTACAGGCCTACCATCAAAGTGTAAACCAAAGACCTTTTGCTCTGACACTGACCCTGCTAAAGAATACCAGTCTGAGGTTCTTAACCTTTAGTCTGTGATTCTTCCTTAGGAGCTCAAAAATGAATCTTGTAATCATCGCTCAGTAGTCACTGGGGTCAGTTTTGGTTTGGGTTTTGTTTGTCTGTTTTTTAAAACAGAGACAGGGTCTCAGTATTTGCCCAGGCTGGTTTAGAACTCCTGGGCTCAGGCAATCTTCCCACCTCAGCCTCCCAAAATGCTGAGACTGCAGAAATGAGCCACCACATCCCATGGGGTCATTTCTGATAACCAATTATGATCTCCAGTTCCAATCACCACCACCTAAAATACGTTTCCTCAGGGAAGGGATTACTTCAAATTCTTATATGGAGACGTCTGCTTCCAACCAAGTTGAAACAACAGGGATCATATTCGCCCTCCTGCCCTAAAGCAACAATAAAATATATCATGGTTTTCAAGGAACTGGACATTAGGCAATGAAGAAAAACTGGTAATTGAGAGATTAAAAAACAAACTAGATAAGTCCTACAACTGTCTCAGTTTACTAACAAAAAAAAAAAATGTTACAGGTCACAAAAGAAAAGGAGGACAGGGAACTCAGAGGGAGCCCAGCAATTTCCCTGAGTTTGGGAGAAAAAGCTGGGAGTCTGGGGAAGCACCAAAGCAATTAGGTTTGCTGGTCAGATCACCAGAAGAGAAGCTGACTAAGAACACCACTGCTCTGCAAGATGGACTCCCTCAAGCCTTCAGCTGTATACCGATCAGCACTTGTGCATGAAGAAACTACCAAAGGCCAGGGAAAGAACCACCCAAAATGATTAAGGGGGTTAAACCAGAAGAGCTCACAAAAGGCTGAGCATCATACCCATTTTCATCAACCACAGCAGAAAACCCCATTAGCCACAAGGAATCAGGAAAGGTATTCAGGTTTTTGCTTTAGTTAGTGGGATAAAATTAGCCTCAAACAAAAACTCCTCTGGTACTGCCTAACAAAGCTCAAACGTAAGACCCGAAATAATACAACTGCTTTTAAGTAAATAAGGCTAGGCACAGTGGCTCAAATCTGTAATCCCAGCACTTTGGGAGGCTGGGGTGGGCAGATCTTGAGACTAAAACTTCAAGACCAGCCTGGCCAACATAGTAAAACGCCATCTCTACTAAAAATACAAAAAAATTAGCCAGGCGTGGTGGTGCATGCCTGTAGTCCCAGTTACTCAGGAAGGTGAGGCAGGGTAATTGCTTGAATCCCAGAGGCAGAGGCTGCAGTGAGCCAAGATCAAGCTACTGCACTCCAGCCTGAGCAACAGCGTAAGACTCCATCTCAAACAAAAAAGAAAACAAATTATTAACTTTTAAAACACCAATGCGTCGAAGAAGTCAAAGTGGAAAATACAAAGTATTCTGAACTAAATAAAAATGATGTATTGGGCCGGGTGTGGTGGCTCACGCCTGTAATCTCAGCACTTTGGGAGGCCGAGGTGGGTGGATCACCTGAGGTCAGGAGTTTAAGACCAGCCTGGCCAACATAGTGAAACCCTGTCTTTAAAAAAATAAAAAAATAAAAAAAATTTTTTTAAATGATATATTGAAATTTGTAGGATGCCACTAAAACACTACTTAGTACTAAATATACAGCACTAAATTCCAATATCTGAGAGAAGAAAAGTCATGACCTTGGTTTCCACCTTAAGAAAAGTAGAGAACATCAGGGCTAGGTGGCTCACGCCTGTAATCCCAGCACTTTGGGAGGCCGAGGCGGGTGGATCACGAGGTCAAGAGATCAAAACCATCCTGGTCAACATGGTGAAACCCCGTCTCTACTAAAAATACAAAAATCAGCTGGGCATGGTGGCGCGTGCCTGTAATCCCAGCTGCTCAGGAGGCTGAGGCAGGAGAATTGCCTGAACCCAGGAGGCGGAGGTTGAGGTGAGCTGAGATCGCGCCATTGCACTCCAGCCTGGGTAACAAGAGCGAAACTCCGTCTCAAAAAAAAAAGACAAGTAGAGAACGAACAGCAAATTACTCCCAGAGTAACCGCTAAAGTGAAATAAAGTTTACAGAAAAAAATCAATGAAATAAAAAAACAGAAAGATAGAAGAAATGTTACTGAAACCAAAAAGGCTGGTTCTTTGAAATCAATAGAATTGCTAATTGCTAGCTAGACTCATCAAAAGGAAAGAACACAGGGAGGGGAGAGATGCAAATTACCAGTATCAGTAATAAGCAGATATAGCACAACAGATTCTGCAAGTATCACAAGGCCAATCGGGGAACTTAATAAGCAACTTTACACTGATAATCCAACTTTTTTGTAGGTTTAAAGTTACTTCAAAATTTAAAAATTTTTTAATTAAAAAACCCATCTTTATTGATCAGAGGATGGCCAAGAGTTTGATAACTGCTAAAGCTAAATTAAAAGCTGAGTGAATGGGTACATGAGAGTCCATTATACTAGTCTTTCTACTTTTTAATGTGTAGAAATTGTTGATAATAGAAAAGTTTTTCAAATAATAAATTAAACAGCTGGGTGCAGTGGTGCATGCCTGTAGTCTCAGCTACTCAGAAGGCTGAGATGAGAGAACCACTTGACCCTAAGAGTTTGAGTCCAGCCTAGGCAAAACAGTGAGACTCCACCACTAAAAAAACAAAAATTTAAAATTTAAAAAGTAATTAATAGCCACCCATCTGAATCTTTTAGATTGGAGAAAATTTTCAGAAGACATTTATTTTTAGCACAGAGCGCCACAAATATTGAGGACTCTGCCTCTAGGGGTCTGAAGTCCACTGACTCAATCTACTGTGTACCAGATATTATCCATAAACTCAACTGACCAAACTTTTACTGTTGGTTTTTGAGTCTTACTCTTCTTCACCCTTGTCTTTTATCAATTTCCCAGAAACATACAGACTTCCCACTCCTGTAAATCCAAATTTGTCAATGTAGAATGTATGTATAAATAGATAAATAAAACATGTTTTATAATTTTAGAAAGGAACTGCCATTAAAATCCAATGTTTTCATTAAACCCACGTACTTATAACTATTTAAAATCTTTTCTCCAAATATCTATGGAAGGAGTTCATCTTAGTTCAGCATAATTATATTTTTCACTTCATCTTCTGCAGTTCAAGTGACCACAGAAAGAACTATTTCCATTATTTTTAAATGAGCTATTACAGGTAGTTCACTGCCTATAGCAACCTAATTTCATGCTTTTCAAAATAGTTTTTTAACCATACTACACCGTTACTCTTTTTATGAATGTGATTTCTCTAAAATGGAGTTGGTTTTTAAAGCAAATTAAGTCTCAGCAAATTTTACTGAAGTGAAAGTGCTAAAAATAAATAATTCAAATAAAAAGTGCCTCTAAAAACCTCCAATTATTCACTTTGAACACATTATATACCTCAAAGGAAGTTATCCAAGAATTCACTTTTTGCATAAACTTTTAGTGAACTCCAATGTGACAATTCCAACAGCCCTTATATTTAAAACATATGTATGTTATATTTAAATTTTAAATGTACATAAATAAAAGTCCTGATTATTTCAATGACTCCAAAAAAATAAAAAACCACACAAACATATTTAAAATACACTGCTTACCAAGATAAAAATACATATTAAATACAATTCTACTATATATCTAATTACACATTTGAAGCATTAATACAAAATTTATAAAAACCCATTACTTACAGAAGTGTAACTTTTGTGGACTGCTGGAGCACGTTTTTAAATCAAGTCAAATTCTATATCACAGAAAACAAACTGAAGAAATGTTTCTTACCAACAGCACTATATCATCAGTCTTCCCAATTCCTGATACTGGCAGGGCTTTCAAAAGCTGGTTCTTAATAATAAAAATAGAACTAAGAATAAAAATTTAATTTTATGCCAAATATTTCTGTTTTGGTTCTGTTTGAACTACTTTCAAATGATTAAGATATTAAAATTTAGAATTTTGAAATTCACCAATTTTTAATAGGTTTCAGAAGATAGCCCTTCTGCCATCTGTCACTGGTAGAGCTCCTATTATTTGAATAGATCCTAGCTAGTTAGCTCAGTGAAGTTCCAATTCCAGAGTGCATGCCTGAGTCTTGATGTTATCTAAACAGCAAGGAGCTCATAGGCTATTGTGCTTAACCAAACCCTTCCTTGAATTTATAATAAACTTGATTTGCTGCGTGAGTGAAAAAAAAAAAAGGCAATATGGGACCAAGTAAAGCTACTGGGAATAGATCTCACTAAATTAAATATAATGCTAATTTTTTAAAGTTTACTTATTTTTGCACATTATGTAATTACTACAAACAATTAAAGTATACTATTAATACTATGCCATGCTAAAAGTTGGCAAATTCCATTTCCTAAAACAAGATGAGTTGTTTTCAGACACAGAAATCTCCAAACCTCAAAAATATATTTACTTCAAACCTGAGTTTCTCATGAGCTGTAACAGCATTATAATAGTGAGTGTGTAGAATGCTAGATTTTTTTAAGGATACTCCAAGTATGTGCCTAGAATTCCAGAGTAGGTAATTTCACAAAGTGATTTGAAGAATGACCTGTAATCAAGCAAAAGTTCAAGCAAAGCAATTTTGAATAATACATTTGTAATTTAATTTTTTCCTTCAGTCAGTATTTGCCATCTTCAGCAGTACTGAAGTAAAAAAACTAAAATTAAAAATGCATTATTCACCGAGGAGGGCAGACTGCCTGAGGTCAGGAGTTCAAGACCAGCCTGGCCAACATGGTGAAACCTCATCTCTACTAAAAATACAAAAATTAGCCAGGCAAGATGGCACACGCCTGTAATCCCAGCTACTCAGGAGGGCTGAGGCAGGAGAATCATTTGAACCGGGAGGTGAAGGTGCAGTGAGCCAAGGTCGTGCCACTGCACTCCAGCCTGTGCTACAGAGCAAGACTCCATCACCAAAAAAAAAAAAAAAAAAAAAAGGCATTATTCAAAATTCACAGCCGGGTGCAGTGGCTCATGCCTATAATCCCAGCACTTTGAGAGGCCAAGCAAGAAGGATCACATGAGGCTAGGAGTTCAACACCAGTCCGGCCAACATGATGAAACCCCATCTCTACTAAAAATACAAAAATTAGCCAAGAGTGGTGGTACATATCTGTAATCCTGTAATCCTGTAATCCTAGCTACTCAGGAGGCTGAGACAGGAGAATCACTTGAACGCAGGAGAATCACTTGAACCCAGGAGGTGGAGGGTTGCAGCGAGCCACGATCACACCACTTCACTCCAGGCTGGGGGACAGAGTGAGACTCTGTCTCAAAACAAAACAAAACAAAAAACAAAACTCACAAAACTAAACAAGTATAAAAGAAATTCAAGTAACTGAATTTCTCAATGGTGTTTAAGTTTATAACATATATAATTCTGTAGTTTTAAAAATTAAAGCTGCAATGAGACTTCTGTGACACCTTGCATTGCTGAATGAGAAAAGGAATTCTCCCACGTTGTTTTGTAGTCCTAGTTTTTTTCTTTTTGAGAATTAAACAGACCTACCAATCTTAAATAAAGATTTGATAAACCTATCTTTAAGGACCACACAAGCCAAGAGTGCTTTAATGATCTTGAACTATAAACAGTGCATTCTAAATATTATTTTATTTTCAAACTTGTAAAATCTATAGTAACTGACCTTACACAGTTCAAAATCAGTTCTACTTTTTGCTATTGAAATAAAATATGCCCCAATACATTTAAAGCCCTAACTCTACTCACTAAACAATTTCAATTTTAATACCTATACAAATACATGTAAAAAGAATTTTTTAAAAACCAGAATCATCCAACTGTAACAACCAAATTGTGACAATTCTTTATGAGGCAAAACTTAAAACTTCAAGTCAGCTCCTAAAAATAAGAATGACATAATATAATTTAATGAATATGTGGAAATTTTACAAGGATACCAGCTAGATTTTAACAAAGCTCTACTCAATACCCAGTTTATCACTTCCCATCTTGGACTTTCTCTTATAATATGCTTTTGTTTCTGTGTTTAGGCTTAAGGAAGACCATTGTATCCAATATACACCAAACCAAGACTGTATTTACATTTGTAAAGTGGAGTCTTTGCATAATTATACTTTTTTTGTATGTTACAAAACAATGTCATAGCTAGAACAAAATAAGTTATAATTAGAAAAGATAACATAATTACCTGTGTTAGGATCAATATGAAGAACAAGTTTAGCCTGCACGATACCATTCATTCTTGCACAGGTACTTTATCACTTTAATCATATGTACTATTCAAAAATCAAAATCAACCCTTTTATTCAGAGAAACCCCACATGGTTTTGTCTAATTGTATAGTATTTAGCAAAAAGGGGGAAGTTACCTTTGGACTAACAAATGATATGTACCTTTTAATCTCTCTCTTTATAAAAAATTGTATAAAATATCATTTATATGCAACGTAACAAAACAGTCTGCATTCTTAAAATGTTCACTTATGTCACTGAGAGATTTTCTATTTCAATCATTCAAGCTACTCTGGTCTTAAAACTTTCATCCCTTCCCCTAAATTGTTCTCAAGTATGTAACTTTTGAAAACTCCACATTCAAGGTTAAGAGTTATAAGGCTCTTATGATTGCAGCATAGGTTTCAAAACATTACTATCTATGATGAAAAACGCTGCAGCAGGCAATAGGAAATAGTGATAAGACCCCGACTGAATACTCAAAACTGGCAGAACCAAAATGGCCTAGAGAGAAAACCGACACCTATCCCTAAGATAATCAAAAGGCTTAATGTATCAATAAATTGGTGACAGTGGCTACCTCTGGGCTGGGTGGGAGTGAGGAAGAGATATTAGTGCCTTTGGAATGCCTTTACCAGAAGGAAGACTGAACAGTTGATTGAATACATGCATAAACTTCTAATTCCACAGTGCATGGGCAACCCTGGGTTTAAACTTGTAGGAACCTTTGAAATACATCATGGTGCTTGCTCTATCAGACCATTCTCTTTGCTTGGGTCTTACCCTAGACAAGAGAAAGTTGTCGGTCTGAAGTCTCCTTTAACAAGTGTGTTTCTATTAATTAGATTTATTTCCATCTCCTCTACATTTTGGCCCAGCTGAAAAAGTATGAGCCTATAATACAGCATAAGTAGCAGCAAATTCTTCAAAAAAAAAAAAAAAAAAATTGAGACGGCATCTTATCTGTCACTCAGGCTGGAATGTAGTGGGCACAACCTCAGCTCACTGCAACCTGCACTTCCCGGTTCAAGCAATCCTCTCACCTAGGCCTCCTGAGTAGCTGGGACCACAGGTGTGTACCAACATGCCCAACAAATTAGTTGTATTTTTAAAGAGATGGGGTTTCATCATGTTGCCCAGGATGCTCTCAAACTACTGGACTCAAGCAATCTGCCCATCTCAGCCTTCCAAAGTGCTGGGATTACAGGTATGAGCCACCGCACCCAGCCCTAAATTAGTTTTATCAAACTAATTCATCTAAGTATTAAGTGTGCATCTTATGCCAGGTTCTTTATTAGAACAGTAGGATTTACAATTTCATCCCCAAAACAAACAAAAACAAATGAAAAGAGCACAGTACAAGAGTCAACTTTAGATTCAGTGGCTGGCTTTGTCAAGAAGAGTGTGGTGGCTTTCAGGTTGCTGGAGGTGACTGGCAATTTGCAGTATCTTTGAATTCACTAACAGGTCAAAATACAAATCTTTGTGAAGACCCTGACCATCACCCTGGAGGATAAGCCCAGTGACACCACTGAGAATGTGAAGGCCAAGATTCAGGGTAAAGAAAGTATGCCCCTTGACTTAGAGAGGCTCATTTCTACAGGCAACCAGCTGGAAGATCACACGTCTTCTGATTACAACATCCAGAGGCAACCCTGCACCTGGACTCCATCTGAGGAATGGCTGTCAATTCTTCAGTCTTGTATTCACAGTGCCCAATAATGGCATTACTCTGCACTATAGCCATTTGCCCCAATTTAAATTTAGAAATGACCAGTTTCAGTAATAGCTGAACCTGTTCCAAATGTTAATAAAGGTTTTGTTGTGGATGATGGCGGTGTCGGTGGTGGCAGTGGATGGGGTGGCTGGGCCTGGAACAGTAGGAACAGCTGCTAGCAGAAGGATGACCCAAGATAGGAAGCGGGCTGCTGAGCCTCGCTGATTCCCGTGCTTGTAACTGCCCCAGCCGGACTCCCCCTCCTTGACCCACTGCGTCTGTGTCTCATTCCATCTCGGCCTGCCCCCCACTCCTCAGCCGGTTTCCCCTAAGGATGTGCCTGACCCCTTTCCCAAGCTCTTGGCGCTCAGGTCTTTTCCTTCCACTAACCCGAAGTCATCGCCGGGAGTACTGGTTGTCCTTTCCTCAGAAGATAAACCTTTGCCATGTAAACTTTTAACTTTTCTCAGTCCTTCAGTGAACCTACAGACCTGTTTTCTCAGGAGCTCAGCCTGGCCTTACTTCAGTGATAAAAGGAGGAAAGGCTGGCTACAGCAAACATCATTCAAGATGTCCAGCAAAGGGAGCAGCACAGATGGCAGAACAGACTTAGCCAACAGAAGCCAGCAGTCCAGAGGAGATGTCTGGAGCTGAAGAGGGGAGGGAGACATCCTCAGGCATTGAAGTGGAAGCCTCAGACCTGACTTTGAGAGTTTGACTGGGGATGATGGTGGCCCCAACGGCACCAGCACAGAAAGTCAAGGCACAGACACAGAGAGCTCAGGGGAAGATAAGGACTCTGACAGCATGGAGGACACTGGTCATTACTCCATTAATGAAGAAAATCGAGTCCATGACCGCTCAGAGGAAGAGGAGGAAGAAGAACAGCCGTGGCACCGTGTACAGAACAAGCAGGCTAACCGTGACCAGGATTCATCAGATGATGAGTGTGCCCTAGAGGACTGGGTGTCCTCAGAAACATCAGCTCTGCCCCGACCTTGCTGGCAAGCCCTCCCTGCCCTTCAGGAGAGGGAGCTGGGTTCAAGTGCCCACTTTGTCTATAAGGCCTGTGGGGCAAGAGTCTTTGTGCAATGTTTCCACCTGCAGCATAGACTTAAGGGCCACATTGGTTGTGTCAATTCCCTGCACTTTAACCAGCACGGCACCTGGCTGGTCAGTGGCAGCAATGACCCGAAGGTGGTGGTGTGGGATTGGGTGCGGCGGCAGCCTGTACTGGACTTTGAGAGTGGCCACAAAAGTAATGAGTTCCAGGCCAAGTTTCCTCCTAATAGTGGTGATTCCATTCTGGCCATATGTGACAGGCAGGTTTGGGTAGCAGAACTGTCTGCACACAGTGTTGCAAGAATACGAAATGTGTGGCCCAGAACAAGGGAGCGTCTCACAAGTTGGCTCTGGAACCAGACTCTCCCTGTATGTTCTTATCTGCAGGTAAAGATGCTATTGTTTTCACCATTGACCTGAGACAAGACCGCCCAGCTTCAAAACTGGTGGTAACAAAAGAGAAAGAAGAAAGTGGGGCTGTATACAATCTATGTGAATCCTGCCAATACCCACCAGTTTGCAGTGGGCGGATGAGATCTGTTTGTAAGGATTTATGACCAGGGGAAAATTGATGAGAATGAGAACAATGGAGTACTCAAAAGTTCTGCCCTCATCACCTAGTGAACAATGAGTCCAAAGCAAACATAACCTGTCTTGTGTACAGCCACGATGGCACAGAGCTCCTGATCAGTTACAATGATGAAGACATTCACCTCTTCAACTCCTCTCACAGTGATGGGGCCCAGTATGTTAAGAGATATACGGGCCACAGAAATAATGCCACAGTAAAAGGCGTCAATTTCTATGGCCCCAAGAGTGAGTCTGTGGTGAGTAGTAGTGACTGTGGGCACATCTTCCTCTGGGAGAAATCATCCTGCCAGATTATTCAGTTCATGGAGGGGACAAGGGAGGCGTGGTAAACTGTCTTGAGCCCCACCCTCACCTGCCTGTGAGGACTTCCCAGAAAAATAGGATCCTGGGATGGGGTTGCTGAGGGGAAAAAATACCCCAACTGTAATAGACTTTTAAAAAACAAAGGAAGAAGAGGTCAAAAACCTAAACCAAAAAGAGAGTGGCACTCCTACCCTCCACTCGCCCATTGGTACTGAATAGCGAGTTGTTCCCCCCGCCCTCTCTGCCCAGGAAACAAGGGAGATTAAAGAAAAAGAAGCCCCATTCCCTATCCCAAACTAGTTAACAAAATAGGCTTCCCTCTCCTCTCAAAAAGAGGCTTTGGGGAGAGGCCATTTCTGCTGAGTCCTATGCACCTCTCCATGGAGGCCCATTCCAGGTCTCAACTCCCATTCCTAGATACTCTGTGTTGATTTATTCCTCTGGTTTGTCCTAGGAATAAATCGGCAACAAGTGGCCTAGACCATGATGTGAAGATCTGGCCACCCACAACTGAAGTTTCCACTGAGCTGACAGGGTTAAAAGATGTGATTAAGAAGAACAAGCAGGGGCAGGATGAAGATGGCTTGCACCACACTGACCTATTTGATAGTCACATACTGTACTTCCTCATGCATCACCTGAGACAGAGACGCCATCACCGGAGCTGCCGAGAACCTGGGGTTGGGGCCACAGAAGCGGACTCTGATGAGTCTCCCAGCTCCTCAGACACATCGGAGGAGGAGGAAGGCCCTGAGTGCAGTGCATGCCATCTTGAAGCCTCATACCTAGGTGGGGTGGGCTGGGGCTGCCAACCTGATCCTGCCTGGGCAACCCTTTCCGGTCCCAGGCCCTACATTCAGCAGAAACACACTTTGGACTTTTTGCTTTAGATAAAAGAAAGACATCCCAGGAGAAAGGACAAACCAGAGGAATAAATCAACACAGAGTATCTAGGAATGGGAGTTGAGACCTGGAATGGGCCTCCATGGAGAGGTGCATAGGACTCAGCAGAAATGGCCTCTCCCCAAAGCCTCTTTTTGAGAGGAGAGGGAAGCCTATTTTGTTAACTAGTTTGGGATAGGGAATGGGGCTTCTTTTTCTTTAATCTCCCTTGTTTCCTGGGCAGAGAGGGCGGGGGGAACAACTCGCTATTCAGTACCAATGGGCGAGTGGAGGGTAGGAGTGCCACTCTCTTTTTGGTTTAGGTTTTTGACCTCTTCTTCCTTTGTTTTTTAAAAGTCTATTACAGTTGGGGTATTTTTTCCCCTCAGCAACCCCATCCCAGGATCCTATTTTTCTGGGAAGTCCTTAAAGCCCCTAACCATCCCATACTCTTCACTTTCCCTTTCTCCTCATTCATTCTCTGTACATATCACAGTGTTCTGCACTTGATTACATATCCTTCACTCTCTTCTGTTCATCCCATCACCCCTTAAATAGGTCAGGTGAGGGAGGCTGGGGAGAGATGGGAGGAGGGGCAGAAGTGAAGGAGGGGCAGAAGTGAAGGAGGGATAGGAAGGATGCTACCTCTTCTGTTATTTTTTTTTAAAAAACATGGTTTGGTGGCAGCAATCTCCCTGTCCCTATCACTGTTAGAGGCCTAATTTTATAACTATATTAGAAAGCAAGTCAAACTTGGATGTATCAAGGCAAAATTATTGTCCAAGTTTAAATACCTATATATTCTCTATGAATGCAATAAAGGGACTTAAAGGGAAAAAAAAGGTTTTGTTGCTGCACAGTAGCCAAAAAAAAAAAGACAGCCAACCTTAACTTTTCCTTAAATAACAATGAATTCAACATGAACTATTATGCAAGTTTCTTCATGCTGGTCTGAACTTCTTCTCCACTAAAATAAGGCAGGTGTGGAATAATCCCTACAATAATATCAACCAAAAAGGTTTTGACCTACACAAGCATGGTCTCTGTATACGGCTTGCTGGTACACTCTTTCACCACTAGGGGACGTTCCAACATTAGTAAGGAAGAAAGGTTGAGTTACAATAAGCCTTAATAAATAGAACTGTTGCAGCTATCCGAAGTGACCAAGAATGATTAAAGATGAGAAATGACCTCAAAGAACTAAAAATAGAACTACTATTCGACCCAGCAATCCCATTACTAGGTATATATCCAAAGGAAAACAAATCGTTCTACAAAAAAGACACACGCACTCATATGTTCATCACAACACTATTCACAGAAGCAAAGACATGGAATCAACCTAGGTGGCCATCACATATACACTACAGAATACTATGCAGCCATAAAAAATAATGAAATCATGTCTTTTGTAGCAACATAGATGCAGATGGAGGCCATTATCTTAAGCATTCAAATTAATGGAGAAACAGAAAACCAAATACTACATGTTCTAAGTGGGAGCTGAACACTGGACATATATGGACATAAAGATGGGGAGCAGTGGACACTGGGGACGACTAGACGAGGGAAGGAAGGAGTGGGGTGAGGGGACCTATTGTGTACTATGCTCACTACCTGGTTGATGGGATCAATCATACCCTAAACCTTAGCATCACGCAATATGATCCATGTAACAAACCTGCATAGTTATTCCCTGAATCTGAAAGTTGAAATTTTAATGAGAAACTATGTAAGATATTTTAGTACCAGTGGACATTGTGACAGGGAAAGGAGGAACTGCCTTTTTAAAAGATGTCCTGCATTCACGCGTCTCAACAAAAAATTAAGATATGCAATAAAACACAAAACAAATGATAATGGGGAGGAGAGAGGCAGGCATATTAATACTCCCTTTACATTCTAGTCTGAAACTAGAATTTAGAAATCTTACAAAGTTGTGAAGCAGGGGAGATAACAGTAACAAAGAGCACATGAACCTATTAGAGAACAACAGTATGTATTTAAAGTATAAAATTATATGGTAAGACATTATTTGCCCATTAAACTGGCAGAAAAAAAAAAACGACAAGGAGCAGCATAATATATTGGTCTTAGGAGTCAATCTGTACTACCTGTTAAAAAACCAATTGACAAGATTTTTAAATTTCATCTACAGCCACACTACCCTAAACATGCCCATCTCTTCTGATCTCGGAAGATATTTAAATTTAAAACACATACACTTTGATCCAACAATCCCTGTTTTTAAAATCTATGACAAATGTTTTATATATATATAAGTACATAGGTACAAAACATGTATACTGCAGCACTGTTTGCAACAGAGGGAAAAAAAAAAAACCCTGGAACCTACCTGAATGTCCATTAATAGAAGAATAGATGAATAATTTATGACATTAAGGAGAATGAGTTAAATCTATGTGTAGAGACCAAGATCTACATAATATACAAAGACAGGAAAAAGGGAATATGTCAATACACTATTTTTGTAGCAACCAAGTAACTCTTGTGGATACGTGTTTTTAAAAGAGCAAAGAGAAAGGTATAAGATACACACCAAACTTAACATCATCTGGTATTGCAAGGCAGAGGCTACCATTAAGAGTTCCTTCAAATTCCTCTGCATCTTTAGACTTATAAAGTAGAGTGTAAGAGTTTTGTGCTTTCTTTCCTTTGGGGGTGATAGTGGGTATTTAAAAGTAAAAACAGCCGGGCGTGGTGGCTCATGCCTGTAATCCAAGCACTTTGGAGGCCAAGGCGGGCGGATCACCTGAGGTCAGGAGTTCAAAACCAGCCTGACCAACATGGTGAAACCCCTCCTTAAAAAAAAAAAAAAAAGTAAAAACACCTCATTAGAATAAAAGAGTTTTTTTGCATTTAAGAGATGGGGTCTCACTCTGTTGCCCAAGCTGGAAGACAGTGGCACCACCACAGCTGACCACAACCTCCACTCCTGAGCTCAAAGGATGCTCCCTTGAGCAGGAAGGGACTACAGGCCTGAGCCACCACACCTGACTAATTCCCCCATTCCCCACTTAAAGATGAGGTCTTTTCATCTTGCCCAGGCTGGTCTCGAACACCTGGGCTCAAGGAAGCCTCCCACCTTGGCCTCCCAAGCAGCTGAAAATGAGTGTTTTAAAATAAGCAAAAAAGAAATTGTGTGGCATGGGCATCCAATATAATAGGAATTGACAAATCAAGAGTTTCAATAACAGCTTGTATAAACAAACCAAATGGATAAATGAGCCTAATTCCCCCAAACTAAAAATTATACTTTTAAGTTCAGAGGTAAGGTAAAGGTTTTCACTGAGTAATATGTAAATGAATGTCTTCCATTATCATGCAAATTAACGACTATTCATTTTAAACTGTAATGCTATTAACTGACATTTCAGTCATCGATTTAAAGATGGTCTCTGAAATTTAAACATTCGTGAATTCTCCTTTTACCACAGCTAAAATCAAAATGTAGCTTAGATAAAACCTTACAGTTGCTGTCAACAAGTGACTGCTGTGATGCAGTACTCACTGCACGCACATGCTTAAAATTGGACTCACTGCTCATACTACGGTCATTTCAGCTAAGTAATGTGCGCTGTTGTTAAGACTACCTTGAGTTTAAATTATTGATTGAAGTATTCAAAAAGATTACACTGTAGTTGCATAATAAAACAAAAAGTAACATTCTGCATAGAAAGATACTGAAACAGAGCAGTGCAGTGGAGAGGAAAAGCAAGGATGAGAAAAAGGGGAGGTGGTACAGGACTAGAGAAGAGTAGAGAACAAAAAAAGAAGAGTAGAAAAGAATTTTCCAGAAGTTATACTTCCAAGTCTTCGGTATATTAAGGAGATACACGTAAACCTCAAAAATGTTTGTTTTTTTCTTATTAATAGCAAACCTACAAATTATTTTTTTCATTACTTCTGTATGGTTCACTTCAGAACTACTGTACAATTTGAAAAAGAGCAAAATTAGTTTTACTCATGATCTACACTATGGAATGATTTATATTTCACTCTTCCAGATTATGATTTGAAAATCTAACCACAAAGAAGCACAAACTCACCAGGAAAGTATTCTGTACAAAAAGTACAATCTTGCAAATCAGTAACTGTAACTCATAGGTACTTGGGTCAACTTTAAGTTACATAAATTTGGGCTTTTGTTTTACTCCTTTGTATAATCTGAAACCTACCCATGCCGACTCAGCATGGACAATACAAAGCCCATGACATCTACATTCAACAAATATTTCAAAAAGACAGTCATACAAGTTGCTACTGAAGAAGTTAATCACCTTATTCATGGTACAATCTTCACAGAAACGTTAACTTTCAAACCTCCTATGATCATCCTGTAAGCCACTATCCAAGATTAAAAAAAAAAAAAACGCACACACACACACAAAACACAATCAATGTATTTAGTTAGGTACTATAACAACCACAATAGTAACTGACATCTGTACTGATATTTAGTTTAAAAAACATTTTTACAGGCATTATCTACTCTACTTACCAGTTTTCAACCAGTTTTCCTGCCTTTCAAAACCAGGAAAAAATAATTTTCACTTAACCAAGATTAGCATTTTTCATTTTCCCCAGAAAGTGAAGCATGGGGTGACTTTACATCAAAAAGCCTTGCCAACAAATTAAGGAATGACATCTTTCCAGGGACAAAATTCATTTAAAAACCAGTTCTTGCTCCAAATGTACTTGAAATACATTTTTCATAAGGAAAATAGTGTCTAGGTTCCTAAGATAGCCCACAAATGCCCATTTTGCCTCCTACCACTCTGCTGAGCTGCAGTTCACATTACACTAGCCTGGGTTGCTGGGCAGGTAGCCAGGTTACCAAGCCTCCATTTCCTCTGCCCACTTCTTAATTATTAATATTCCTCAGGCTCTTCTCTTTGTAACAATCTCATCAAGGGTGGCACTACTGGACCATCTATGATGGCAACTACCAAGTCACATTTTCAGCACTGATCTCTCATGTGCTTCAGACCCACGGATTCAACTAGTTGTTTACAGACAGCTAAATTTCAATATGCTCATTTTATCTTTCTTCCAAAAAATCTGTGCCCCCACCCAGCCACCACTAATTTCCCCTACTCCTTTAGTGAGTAAGATTTGCCTAAAAAGCCATGCAAGGAATTCAGAAATCACCCTTGAACTTTTCCTATCCCGCACTTTCTATATCCAACTGGCCACTAATCTTATCATTGCTACCCCTCTTGAATCCGCTTCACCATGCCTATCTCCACTGGCTTTGCCTTGATTTAGGTCCTGAGCCCTAGTCTCCCTCATTCAAGTCTACATGCAACCAGATATGATCATTTCTCTCTCTGCCTAAAATTTCAGTAACTTCCTATTGTCTGCAGTAGCAATCCCCAAACTGGTAAAAGAGTACCTTCAAAGTAATTTTTTTTTCAAAAAAATTAAGTTGAACTGGTTAAACAATATTAAACAGGCCTCTCACTAGCAAGGTTTTGAAGTCTTAAAACACACAACATTATGTATTTCCCTGCCATGAGGAACTGCAGTGGAAGGGAGCCCCAACTGGGTTTCAAGGTCAAAGTCAAAACTTACTGCAAGACATGTAAGATCCTACAGACTCTGGCCCTGTCTAGTTGTCAACACCATCTGCCATTCATCAATGGTTATCTTTCACCCCTTAGAAACCTTACAAGTCATTCATTTAGAACAACACAATCTGTAGTTCTTCAAAGAGCCCTACTGTTTCCTGACTCCACTTCTTTATATAGAATATTCCTTCTGCCAAGAATGCCCTTCTCGAACTTAGTCTGGCTGAGAGCTCCTACTTGCTCTTCCAGGGCCAGCTCAGGCTACTAAACTTTGTTTGTCCCTTCCACCTCCTAGCAGAGGACTGCCCCCACCCGTCTCCCAACTCTGCAGGTATCAGAGCACTTGTCCAACAGTATGTTGAACTGACAGACTAAAAACCTTAAAGGCTGGGAACCAGGCAAGCATCCAGCAGTACAGCTGAATAAAGGAGACAGGGCAAGACTGGGTGAAGAAGGGGAGGAATCCCTCTTCTTTTTCTGGGCAAAATTTTACAACGGAGTAATTTTGTCTTTGACATGCTCCCGCATCTCATCCCTATTCCCCTTTCCCGACTTTCCCAAAATCCTGTCTTCCCAGATCCCTTAGTGATCTCATGTAATTTTGCACAACCTCCACCACAGCACTATATTCTTCAGATCAATGACTTCCTCTTCCTCTTAACCAAGAGTCCTTCTGCTCAGAAGTTAACATATAAATTAGTGACAGCTTCTCATAGCTGTTAACCTAAGATGAATCTCTAAGAAACAAAATCTTAAAAGAAGTATGAAGAGGATATGGGGAGTGGACACTCAATCACACAGAAAGTCTGGCCCAGAAGAGTCTAGGAGTCTTTTCCTGACTGAGCTTCCCAGATGTGTTCCCATTTCACTTCATCCATTCCTACAGATTAGCTCAATGGGTGCTACTGGTAGAGACAGAGCTGGAGCAGGCGCTACAATCCTACAGATCATTTATCCATTCTTCTTGGGTTGAATACCTGTGTATTTGTTTTAGTTTGAGACCACTTATGGTTAATTCTTCATTAGACAGAAAGTTCTCACCAACATGTTCACCAATGAACTTAAAACAGTGTCTTCACTCTAAGCCAAGCAGTTCCCCTAAATCTAACCCCAAACTACTGCTTGACTAGAAAAAGGTAAATTAAATCAGAAAACCAAAATGTTGCCGAGTATCCTAATATTTCAAAGAAATCTGTAAATATTAAATTAGCATTCTAGTAATAATCATTCCGGTTTATTGACACTTTTGATTTCATAAAAAGTCATTTGTTAGAATGGTATTGCCTACCATGTGCCAACTTGTGGGCTAAATGCTGGAGATTACAAGATTAAATGTGTAACCTCAAGGAACCATATCTAGTTGGCTACACAAATAAATAAGCTAACAAAAACAAATATCAAACAAAATGGTGAGCAAGGTAGCAGGGAGAAAGAGAGGAGAACCAAGAACAGAAAAGACTTCAGAAAAGAACTATCCCTTGATCTAAGACCTGAAGAATGTAAAGCTGATCAAGCAAACAAGCAGTAAGAGGGAAAACATTAGGGAAAAAATAGAGGGATGAAACCCAAGCAGGGGAACTACCATATGCAGAAGCACTACAGTGAGTGATCCTAAAAAATGTCAGAAACACAAATTATTTAAACTGGCTGGTGCACAAGGTGATGGCCTTTGAGGAATAATTACAAATGGAGGTTTAGAAAGATAGGACAGGATCAGATTATGGTGAAGGCTCTTGTTAGACATGATAAACAATATAGATTATCTTGTAGGTGATGGAGATTCTGAACTTTTATCAACTGAAAGAGATCCTAGGCCAGGCCAAGGAGCCACATTCCTGAAGAACACAACGTGAATGGTATCCTCTGGACTTGTGCAATTCAACAGCACAATGTTTACCTGCTGGACTGTTTATGTGTAAGAGAGCCAAACTCGGACACATTCGTAGACGTATCCCCAGCATCTAGCGCTGTGTTTGGCACATACAGGAACAAAAACACTATCAAATAGTTAGATGTACCAATGCAGTCCTAAGGGCATAATCAAAAGGCTCTAACCTAGCACCCTTCCTTGCTACCTATAAAATCACAACTCTCACACACTACAGTTAACTAATAATTGCCACAACTGTTAAGGGAACGTGAAGAATGGATTCACTATGGGCCGCACTAGAGTTGAGAAAGGACTAGGGGCAGGGGTATTCTTTAAGATGCTTCTGAATCTGACTAAATTAAGGAGTTTATTCTGTTCTTTTCACCAAACACTGAACAGAAAACCATGGGCTAGCTTAAAATTATTCTTCAACTAACTCTTAAGGCAGTGCTGACAACTATGAAAAATACATTTTCATATCAAAAAGGCCCATTAAATATTTCAACCAAGAGTTTGCTAGGTTAGTCTAGTCTTTCAAATAAGCAAGTGCTATAGACAAAATTAAGTCATTTGCCTACAGTACTTTACATTTTACTTAGTATACGAATCTACGTATTATAATTAGCATAAAATAGGTTTCTATCTTTTGTGCTTAGGAAAATAAGAAAAATAAACATTAAAAAAGGAGGAACAAGGCAACTACAGATGAAAATTGTAAATGAGCTTAGAAAACTGATGGCTGAAGAAGCTAAGGCATGATCTAGAGAAGGACGAAAAATCTTTGGTCTATATGGAACCAGTGATTAGAATTCCATGTTTACAGAAATCAATTTAAAGGTCACAAAATTGAAATATAATTCAAAGTCTTCTTAAAAAAAAGGTAGAAATATTTGACTAATTAGAATTTTTAAATGAAAATAAGGCATATAAAGTCCTACAAAATTAACATAATTACAGATAGTTTTAAATTGTATAATGTGGCCAGGGATAGAAACATTGGGTAACAGTAATATAGAAGATGAGAAAAAAAAACAGACTGCAAACACACCAGAGACATGAAGAGAAAAACTAAAATATACATAAAATGTATAAAAGAGATACATGAGGCTAACATCTTGAGCTTTTGAGGATGTTGCTACGAAAGATACAAAATCATGGTGTGTTTTCAGCATAAAAGGCCTGAATATAACATTACTGTTTCAGTTAACAAAATAACAAAAAGTAATTATTAATCACACCTCCACACACACATCTGACTTGTTTTCAATATCTTCAATGTTACTAAGCTAACAAATAATCAGTTACCCTTCACTCAGATTCATCCTTACAATTCTCTAAGGTACCCTTCATCGCCTCTATCTGGCAAATAAAGAAAGCTCAAAGAGGTTCAGTGGCTTACTTGACTCAGACCACAAGACTGGTATGTGACACAGCTGTAATCCAAAAACACCTGCATTTGGCTCTGAAGCCCACATTTTAATCCAACACACCATGCCCTCTCCCAAGACATATGACTGTTAAATTTTTAGCCACCATGTCTTTACATACTCATGTTTTCTCACTGTGCTATCACCAGAGTAATATTTAAGTTGAGATACTTTAAATTTCATGGAATTCATTAATAATTTATATGGCTCTTTTAAAACAATGCAATTTTGCTAGTAGTAAGGAATACATTTATTCTTTAAAAAAACAAAAACGCCCAAAGTAGTTGATTTTCCCCTCAGAATGACAGCCAAGTACCAACAACCTTCTAATATTCTCAACTTTATTACCTAGCCTTTTAATTATACTAGATCTTTTTGTGGCATAACCTTAGGGAGACAGCAGATGTTCATAAATACCTAAGTTCTTTCTCCACTATTCACACTGTGTAGTCACATCATATATGCATTTAATTAAACCATTTCAACCACTTATACTCTGGGGAGAAGCAAACAGAGAACAATAATTTAAATAATGATGACAGTATGCCTTTCTTTACATCCCTGTCCCAAAGTGAGCATGAAATGAAGACTATAAATCTGCTATCCTCAGTCAATCTGAAGACCCATTCACCTGTCAAAACACATCTCACATAGCTGACTAGGATTCTAGCTCACCAAGAAAGTAACCTCTCTAAAACAACAGGAAAAACTGGCCTCTGGAATTGAAAAACAGAATGTCAGTTTCCTACAAGTTTTCAAACTGGTGCCTTTTTAAAAGACTTCTTCCAGCCGGGCGCGGTGGCTCACGCCTGTAATCCCAGCACTTTGGGAGGCCGAGGCGGGTGGATCACGAGGTCAAGAGATCGAGACCATCCTGGTCAACATGGTGAAACCCCGTCTCTACCAAAAATACAAAAAATTAGCTGGGCATGGTGGTGCGTGCCTGTAATCCCAGCTACTCAGGAGGCTGAGGCAGGAGAATTGCCTGAACCCAGGAGGCGGAGGTTGCGGTCAGCCAAGATCGTGCCATTGCACTCCAGCCTGGGTAACAAGAGCGAAACTCCAACTCAAAAAAAAAAAACAGACTTCTTCCAAGGGTAATTTTGACTACACAGGATTTTTACCTGAGAATTTAGGCCCACAGGCCCCATATGAAAGGTGATTTCACTTTATTCAGCTCTTTAGATCAATCAGAAAAAAATCAGGAACCAAAACACTTTTTATATCAAAATAATAACTAAGATATATTTCATCCTATTTCACAAATGAAAAAAAAAAAAAGACAGAGCAATGGGGATGCTGTAAGGAAGCCACCCTTAGATACCTATGTGGGAGCAATTCCACGGCTCATTTTAAACAAAGCAAAAATAGTTTAAGAAGTCTGTCAAGCAAGCAAAGGCAACCCTTAAAAGTTGGCTCTCACTAGAAAAAAAAATGCAAGAGTTTTGAGATGTGCCGTTACTACAGAGTACAAAATTAAAGCAAGGGTCAAAGGAATGTCTCAGCTAGAGAAATCCATGGGTTCTAACCCCACATCCTTGATGCTGTCACTTACTTCAGTTTCCTCTTCTGTAACAAGGAACTAATCTAAATAATCTACGATCTCTCCACATTATTTTCCATTTTCACATGTCTTTATTCCAGTGTTCACCTCCTTTGTGAAGAAAAGAAGAAAAACTAAATAGTCAATTAAACCAGCTTGCTCATGAGCTAGAACCATCTTTCACCTCACCACCCAACGTTTAAATATTTTTATTTAAAATTGAGAAAGATTCTATAGACATCAGCAATTTCCAGACCATGTAATTAGGAAACTGCTTTACATAGTTAACTCACTTTTTCTGGAAATTTAATTTCTTAACTAGTCTCTGAGTGTCAATTGATCATTTAAAACCAAGATCCACAGGGAGTAAGTGTAAGAGTCAACAAAAGAGGCCAGGCATGGTGGCTCACACCTGTAATCCCAGCACTTTGGGAGGCCGAGGCGGGTGAATCACCTGAGGTCAGGAGTTCAAGACCAACCTGACCAACATGGAGAAACCCCGTCTCTACTAAAAATACAAAATTAGCCAGGCATTGTAGTGCATGCCTGTAATCCCAGCTACTCGGGAGGCTGAGGCAGGAGAATCACTTGAACCCAGGAGGCGGAGGTTGCAGTTTGAGTCGAGATCACGCCACCACGCTCCAGCCTGGGCAAACAAAAGTCAACAAAAAAGACAAAATTCTGATTAATAGATTAATTTTGTAGTCTTGAAGTTTACTATTCAAGTTAACATTTCACCATCTCAGACTCTAGCAAAGGCTCCAATATGGCACTGTGGGTCTAAGATGTTAACAGATATGGTATTGGCATAGTTCCCTCTAGAGGATTATTCTATGGAAACTTTCTGGCAATCCCCATCCTCAAACAACTTTCCTCAGTGTCAGACATTTATTTGGACAGTTCTCTCCTTTATTCCAGTTTTCTCCCTTCTTACTGATTACCACAGTCATTTTTTAAACTATCATAACAGTAATCATTTTTTCCAATTACTATTTATTCATGTCATCTCATTTTACCTCTATTTTTAACTTTATTAATACAAATCATTTTTGGTTCTGTTTTAAGACAAGGTCTCACTTTGTCACTCAGGCTGGTCTCAAACTCCTGGCCTCAAGCCATCCTCCTGCCTTAGCCTCCCAAAGCACTGGGATTACAGTTGTGAGTGAGTCACTGTGCACAACCTACTAACACAAATGGTTTTAACTCCTAACTTTTACAATCACTAGTTAACTAGTGATAACTCATTAACTTCAGGACATTCTTCTACCTTATAAATAACTATTTTTCTCCTATTGAATAAGCCCAGAACTTTTTCATTTTTTAAAACCTAAATCTTAATTAAAATTACGTGCCAGAATTCTGAACCTCTTATTTTTATACTCTCAAAATATGATGATCGACACAACTCAAAAAAGGATCTAACAATTTCCTTGCTTCTTGAATGCTATCTGAGTTTAAGTGGTTAATAAGAAAGAACATTGTTTTGGCTGGGCAAGGTGACTCATGTCTGTAATTCCAACACTTTGGGAGGCTGAGGCAGAAGGATCGCTTGAGGCCAGGAGTTCCGAGACAAGCCTGGGCAACAAACTGAAATACTCATCTCTACAAAAAAATTTTAAAAATTAACCAGACATTATGGCACACATCGATTGTCCCAGCTACCCTGGTTGCTGCGGCAGGAGGGTTGCCTGAGCCCAGGAAGTTGAGGCTGCAGTGAGCCATGATCATGCCACTACACTCCAGCCTGAGTGACAGAGTGAGACTCTTTCTCTAGGAAAAAAAAAGAAAAGAAAAAAGGATGGAGTGCAGTGATTAATGTCTGTAACCCTAACACTTTGGGAGGCCAAGGCAGATGGATTACTTGAGTTCAGGAGTTTGAGACCAGCCTGGGCAACATGGTAAAAACCTACCTCTACAAAAAAAAAAAAAAAAAAAAAATTGGCTGGGTGTGATGGCACACACCTGTGGTCCCACCTATTCTAGAGGCTGAGGTGAGAGGATTGCTTGAGCCCAGGAGGTCAAGGCTAGAGTGAGCCAAGACAGCACCACTGCACTCCAACCTGGGAGACAGAGCAAAACCCTACCTCAAAAAAAAAAAAAAAAAAAAAAAAAAAAACTCAACATGGTTTTGATGACTACAGATTTACTCTCTCCATAAGCTAATTAGCTTCATTATCCCAAAAACTATGTTCCAAAACCAAGGCTAAAATAAATGCCATCAGCTATCTCTTGGATCCAGATGAGATATGGCATACTCAGAATACATTCCATCACTAAGATTCTGGTGATACATAAGATATGTCATCTTAACAGACGTCAGACACTGAATCACCTTCTTTTAGCTCACAACTGTGAACTGTTTTAACAGTGTTTTCTTTGATAGGTGATTAGCTGCCAACTCCTATTTCATTAATCATCTATTCAAATATAAGGTCTCTCTCACTTGGTACTTAGTTTAGGTCACCAAATATACAGCAAACAGAATCAACTTTGGATAAATCACATTATCCAGCTCATTTTCAAATCCTATTTCTGTCTTCAAGATTTTCAAAATTATAAACCACTTTGTTGTCATTCGTAAGTATAAAGTTCTTATTTCCACCATCACTCAGACTGAGAAAAAAAGACAGAATAAAGACAAAGTTCCATAGGGTGTCCCCATCACTGCTCATTCTCACTGAGTTTGACCACTGAGTAGGCTGTATGTCTACAGTAATAGGACCTACTGCATATCTCCTAAGATTACTGTGTATCTTAGGAATAAAGTATATTTATATTCTAAAACCTCACATTCACAGTAATTACAAAACCATGTTAGGCAAGCCTAGCTTGATTCAGTATATGGAATGGAAGAAGAAACCATTATGCGCCAGGAAGAGTACTCCTTTCTTTAAATATGGTCTCAGCTAATCCTCAACACTTTCAGGTATTAGTATGCTTCTTTCTTAATAAAAAAAGATCAAAGAAGTTAAACCGTATAAGCGACTTCGAAGACCGTCAGAATCCTAGCTCTATGTTACTGTGCTTAACACAGAGGTTTCTATTTCTGAGTTTATGAGGTTAGCTGCATGTGACTAGGCAACTTAACATCTCTGAACCTCGGTTTCCTCATCTATAAAATGGAGTTTAAGTGAAATAATTCACGTAATGTGTTTAATTCAGAGCCTACTATATAGTGAGCTCACTCAGTAACTATTAGCATTCGTCAAACTGGAACTGCTAGTTACGAAAATCAGAAATCAAACTCTGGTCTGACTCCCAAGTCCATGCTCTTTCCACTACAACATGCTGTAGTTGCCAATACACACTCCTTATCCACATAAGAATCCACACTTGAAATATGACATAGATGGGAAACTAATATTGCCTAAATGAGGTAACTATTAAGATCTAACTAACTAAAGCAGAAGGATTTTAGCTCTAATATCTGAGAAGCAGAAAACTCATAAGATACCATTTAGACCTTCAGGTGTACAGAGTTTTGTACTGAATTCCATGAAACTAGTTTCCTACCTATGTAGGAATATATCCCATCTCAAACCAGTTGTAAATCAGAAGTTTAATTATCAGAGGTCCCCCTAAAAAGCTTACTTAGGTGACCTGAATAAAGAAATGTACCCTAGAGCAGGAGCAGTGGCTCACACCTACAATCCCAGCACTTTAGGAGGCCAAGACAGCAGGATCACTTGAGGCTAAGAGTTCAAGACCAGACTGGACAACAAAGTGAGACCTCCGTCTCTATAAAAAATTTTAAAAAAACTAGTTGAGCATAGTGGCTTGCGCTTGTAGTCCCAGCTACTTGGGAGGCTAGCAGGAGGATCACTTGAGCCTGAGGTGGAGTTTGCAATGACCCAGGATTGCTCCACTGCACTTAAGCCTGGGTAACAGAATAAGACCCTGTCAGAAGGAAGGAAAGGGGGAAAGAAAAAAGAGAAAAAAAATAGAAAAGGAAGGGAAGAAAAGAAAAAAGGAGGAAGGGAGAGGAGGAAGGAGAAATGGGCCCTCCTACAACATAATCTGAACACTGCATCAGCCTGAAGCTTGTCAATTTTATTTTCAAAATCAACCACTATTTACTATTTTGAATTTAATTATAACTGTACCACTTTTAAATTAAAGCAACCGCCAGGCTCTGTGGCTCACACCTATAATCCCAGCACTTTGGGAGACCTAGGCGGGAGGATCACCTGAGGTCAGGAGTGTGAGATCAGCCTGGTCAACATGGCGAAACCCTGTCTCTACTAAAAACATAGAAAGTTAACTGGGCCTGGTGGCACATGCCTATAATCCCAGCTACTTGGGAGGCTGCGGCAGGAGAATCGCTTGAACCTGGGAGGCAGAGGTTGCAGTGAGTTGGCGCCACTGCACTCCAGCCTTCGAGACAGAGCAAGACTCCATTAAAAAAAAATAAAAATAAGGCCGGGCGCGGTGGCTCACGCCTATAATCCCAGCACTTTGGGAGGCCGAGGCGGGTGGATCACGAGGTCAAGAGATGGAGACCATCCTGGTCAACATGGTGAAATCTCGTCTCTACTAAAAATACAAAAATTAGCTGGGCATGGTGGCGCACGCCTGTAGTCCCAGCTACTCGGGAGGCTGAGGCAGGAGAATTGCCTGAACCCAGGAGGCGGAGGTTGCGGTGAGCCGAGATCGCGCCATTGCACTCCAGCCTGGGTAACAAGAGCGAAACTCCGTCTCAAAAAAATAAATAAATAAATAAAATAAAAATTTAAAAAATGAAACCAATCAAATAGTGTCATTTTTCCTACCAATCCCCTTACCAAAACCAGGCACTGCTGTTCTAACAAGTCTCAAAAATCTCACTTAAATATTTCACTCTCTGCCTGATCAGATGGTAGGATAATGCAAACCAAAGACAGTAGTAAAAGTTATCTTCTACAACAATCATTAATAATAGGTTTACTATTTCCAATAACTTCCAGGCACTGATTTGCCTTAAAGGGGGGGTTGTAAACCAGGATGAGATGCCCACACACACTGATTTTTAGGCACAACTCTAGTCTATTCAGCAAAGCAATAAATCTCTAGAGAAAAGAATGCCACATATATCCCAGGGAAACACAATTAATATGTGTGCATTGGTAAAAAGTTCTAACCAAAGACACAGCACTGTTCATTATGTACTCACCCTTCAAAGGAATCAAATCGAAACACTTTCATTTTAGCAAAGAAACTTTGAGAAGGACGGATTTTGCAATAATCTTTAAAGTCCCCGCATTTCTTGGATTTTTTAAATTCTAACTTCCTGCCTCATACATCTAAAATAGCTATGACATACTCAGGTATGTTCTGCTCATTTCGTTAGAATTGTGTAGAGGAACACAAGACTGTTTCTATGTGTACAACTCCATCCGCATTCATTTTGCCCAATATAACCACTAAATATAGCTCTAAGACACTGATGATTAAAAACAGTTAATTATGTGAGTGATTCATACCTCCTATGACCAAACACCAAGATTCAAGGATGTTTCTGTCAGATCTATGGGAAGAGGAAACAAGAAACACCTGTCACAAAGCTTTCCAAACTGGGAAGCCCCCTACTGAATCACTGCCAATCCCAACCTGAGGCCCTCCCCTTCATCCCTACCCCTCACGTCCCCAAAACAGCCAGAGGTCACACTTCCACCAGAACCTGACTTTGTGAAAGGAATGGAAAGAAAGGCCATAGAGTGGCCACGAGAGCACTGCCAGGAAAAAGGGCCCTGGGTTTTTCTAGCCCCCACTGCCACAGATTCCGCGTGGGAGGCCTTAGGCAAGTCAGAAGTCACTTTTCCTCCATGGGACTCACTTATTTTATCTGTAAAATGCGGAGACGGCAAGGAGCTCCATACTCCACTGAGGACGAGCTAGGGTCCCACAAAGACCCACCGAGGGCCCTGCCAGCCCCGTACCCCTTCTGCCCACAGGACCGCAACCTCCCACAGGACTTTCTGAAAGGGCCGACTACCGATCACCCCACTCCCGGCCCCCATGCTCCCCGCCACAGGCAGCGCGTCCACCCCCAGGCCTTCGCAACCACCGCGTGGGCTCCTGCCCGGCCTCACTCGTCCCCGACCCTCCCGGGTCTCAGCTCCTAGTCCCCGAGATGCCCATCTCCGGCCCGGGGAAGCTGGCCGCGACCTCAGCCGGCACCCGCCGCCCCGACCACATCGTTCGCCTCCTCAACCTCCCGCGTCGCCGCCGCCCACCAGCCCACCCGCCCCTCGCCCGGCTCACCCGGGCCGCTCACCGGCCGCCGCCGCGCCGCCTCCTCCGCGGCCTCCCTCGCGGCCGGACCAGCTCCAGGAGCCGCGGGGGACCCGGCCGCCGCTGTCGCCGTCGCCGCCGCCGCCGCCGCCGCCGCGCCTCAGCCCAGCCCCATCGCCCTCGGCCAGCGCCGCGCGCTGCGGCTCAGGGTGAGGGAAGGAGGCGTCGCGGCGGGGCCGGGCAGGCCCTGGGACGTCCGCGTTCTTCTCCTCCTCCTCCGCGCCCGCGGCGGCGGCGTGTAGCCGGGCAGGGCGAGAACAAGAGAGGGCGACGGGAGGCGGGCAGGGGGAGGGAGGGCGGTCTGCACTCCGAAGCGGCCCCCTACCGCCAGCGACGTCGCGGACCCCCCCTCCCCTCCGCGGCGGCGCCCGATCACGCTGCGAGGAGAGGCGACGGACAAGCGGGGTGCGCGCGCGGACTCGGGACTCCCGCGCCCGAAGTGAGGTCACGTGGTGGTTTCATCCCCGCGCCAAGAGCGGAGGGGCACGGACGACGTCAGGAGGCGGGAAGGGGCGGGGTGAACTCTAAGCCCCGCCCACCCCATGCGTTTAGCCCCCTCGGGCTGGCAAAAGAAAGAAGCAGGTAACGGGAGGCCGTCCAAAAACCTGGCTGTTAGGCGTGGGTGGCTAATGGAGGGCGGCTTTTCTGCTGGGATGAAGTGGGACGGCAAATCCCACTCCATCTTCTTTGGGCTATGACAACATCATAGTCCAAACTCCCATTTTAAGAACAGGGAAACTGAGGCTCAGTAACTAGACAAATGTTGCCCAGAGTCATGGTCATGGAGGAAGCTTGTGCTAAATAGTGGAGAGGAAACCAGAGCCCAGCTCCCAATGCAAGGTTCGTTCAGTCCTTTGGCCACCTCCGTCCCCGCCAAAATAAACAAACAAAAAACTGTCATTCGCGTCTGACCTCGGGCTCTGCGCGCCAGCCCCGGGCGGAGGAGAGGAGGAGCGCACCCGAGAAAGCTCCGAAGCACCCGCTGCTCGCCTCCGGCGGGAAAGGCGCCTCTTCAGACCGTCTTGGGCAAATTAAATACTTCCCTCCGCAGACGACTTATCTCGGGGTAGGGCCGCAGCCGGATTTCCAAATCACAGGTTTGGTTTTCGCGGCGTCCCCTCCCCGACGCGCGCAGGGAGCGCGCCCGGCCACCTGCAGCTTTGGGCCGCGGCCATCTTTCCGCCTGGGGCCACCTGGCCCGCGCCTTTGGCACCCGGCCCGCTTCGTGACTGTTCTCCTTGCCGCTACTTAACAGAAGTTAGCCGCCTTAGCGCCTAACTGATCTGCCTGATAACATGCACTCGGACCCTGTCCACCACACCTAGGGACACCTCTTCAGGAGCAGGGAGCATTTAGCCCATGGACACTTATTAGGGCCGCCACCCGTGGTCCACGCACACGATGACATCTCACCTGGGGCAGCACACCAACCCTAGTCCGCGACACTGATAACACCTCCCGGGGGCAAGGAGCGCACCACAGCCACCCCTGGTCCCCTACATTGTGTGGGGCTGGGCAGTTTTGTGGCATTTCTGCCCGCCTCTTGGCGTGGACAGTGCGCTGGACCTCGAGATGGAGCCACGGCTTTCTCTTCCCAATCCGTGGCCTTACCATTTTGTTTCGAACCTCACTGTTTGTTTCAAACCTCGTGGTGTTGAAATGATTAAATGAGTTATGGGGTGTGGTAGTGTTGAGCAAACTGCAAGAAAGCGGTCTGGGAGAGGTTGGACCCTAAAATCCCCCTCCCCCATCTCCCCTGCTTCTTTGCCTGGCTGTTTCCTCTCAGTCTTTAAACAGGCTGGCCTCTCCAAGTCCAAAACACGAAACGACCAAGACAACCTCCTCCTGAAGTGCCCTCTCCAACTCGCTTCCAAGTGCTTGTCTCTCAGTGCGACCTCCAACAGTGGTGTTCCCTGGCTACCTCTGCTTCCTCATTTCTCAACACTTGGCAGTCTGGCTTCTCCTCCCCCACTCTAACCCTTCTTCACCCTGCTCAGGCAAGAGTAACTCATGACTTCGATTTTGCCAAACCTTGCAGGCATTCCTCAGGCCTTACCTCTCTGGTTCTCTCTGCTAATTTGACAGCTTGGATAGCTCTCACCTACTGGAATCTCTCTACTACCTTGGTTTCAGAAGAGTGAACCCTCTCAATTATCATGCCAAGGTAAGTAAAGCCCCTGCCTCATGTGGTAGCATCCGCTTGTGAATCTGCACCTTCAGAACAGGATTCCACTCTAAGCCAACAGCTTTTCTCACTTTACTCACTCTTCTGGGATTGCCTGCGTCCTCATGGATGCAACTCCCAAATTAGCAATTTCCAACCCAGCCCCCTTCCACAAAATTTAGAACCAAATATCCAACTGCTTGCCAGAAAGCTCTAGCTAGATACCACAGAGACACCCCAAACTGGACACTTCCAGAACTGAAACTGCTTTCATAGCTGCCCCTCCCTCAGCTGTTAGCACCACCATCTCCACAGTCATCAGAATTAGAAAGTCGGGAATCAGTGAGTGATTCATAATTCAGCCCTCTGCCTTACCCAATCACCAAGTCCTATTTCACCTACTTAATAAGCCTCAACTTCTAAGGTGGGCTGGGCGCAGTGGCTCATGCCTGTAATCCCAGCACTTTGGAAGGCCGAGGCGGGTAGATCACATGAGGTTGGGAGTTCAAGACCAGCCTGACCAACATGGTGAAACCCCATCTCTACTATAAATACAAAATTAGCTGAGTGTGGTGGCCCATGCCTGTAATCCCAGCTATTTGGGAGGCTGAGGCAGGAGAATTGCTTGAACCCAGGAGGTAGAGGTTGCAGTGGGCTGAGATTGCGCCATCGCACTCCAGCCCAGGCAACAAGAGTAAAACTCCGTCTAAAAAACACAAAAAAAATTCCTATGGTGGTTCCCACTGGCATCCATCCTTTCTAGTCTGGACTGTTGCAGCAGCTTCCTAACTATCTCCTTTAGACAAATTCAGTCTTCAGGGTGAACTACAATGCACTCCACTTAAAATCCTGAGTTCCCCTAGGCTTCTGGCTGCAGTATATACCTCCAAGCTACCCAACACGAACCTGTCAATGCATTCTAGCTTTTAAAAGATCACAAAGAGCCCCAGAATTCAAGGTGCAGCCAATGTAAGGCAACATGCAGCCAGTCAAGGGAAAGCCATAGGAAAAATAGAAGAGCAGTTGGATATTCCAAAAACTTTTCTGTTACAGATGTTTTGAGAATGGTAAAAAAAAGAAGGGGGCACTGGCTTTAGAAGAAGTGCTGGGTCACTTGGCTTGAGCATGTTGAAAGGTTGAGGGAAAAGAAGGTGTAAGAAAAAGAGGAGAAACCCAATACAGGGGAGAGAAAGGGATTGGAACAGTCTTGAGAAGTTCTGGGAGGCCTACTGATTCTCAAGCCATGATGATTCTAGGTCCAAGCCCACTCCTTCCCTCCTCTGATCCTACTCACTCTAAGAGCCAACCCATGATCACAGCTGCACAGAGATAACAGCCATGCTAGTAAGGTCTGACTTTACTTCTCACAAAGGCTATTTCCTATCTCTTCCATCCTCAAAACCCCCATCTTTGCTTGCCCTTCCCTCTCACTGTCCCCTTACCTCCTATTTCACTGAGAAAATGTACACCATCACGGCACGCAGTGGCTCACACCTGTAATCTCAGCACTTTGGGAGGCTGAGGCAGGCGGATTACCTGAGGTCAGGAGTTCTAGACCAGCCTGACCAACATGGAGAAACTCTGTCTCTACTAAAAATACAAAATTAGCTGGGCATGGGGGCACAGCTACTCGAGAGGCTGAGATAGGAGAATCGCTTGAACCCGAGAGGCAGACGTTGTGGTAAGCCAAGGCCGTGCTGAGCCGAGGTCATGCCATTACACTCCAGCCTGGGCCACAGAGCAAAACTTCATCTCAAAAAGAAAAGAAAAGAAAATGTACACCATCAAGAGGGAACATCCTCAACTTCCTACATCGGCCCCAGTGTCTCTTTTCCCACTCTAGAGGGACAAAGCCTCCTAACAGTTAGCTCTCCACAAAAATTACCACTGTTAGGCCAACTCCAGGGCCTAGGCCTCCCCAGAATACTACTGTTGCCAACTCTGGGGGACACTTTCAGGCCTTGCCTTTCTAGTTCTCTCAGCAACAGGCATCTCCTATTCTTTTTTTTTTTCTTTTTTTTTTTTGAAATGGAGTCTCTCTCTGTCACCAGGCTGGAGTACAGTGGCACGATCTCAGCTCACCGCAACCTCCGCCTCCCAGGTTCACACGATTCTCCTGCCTCTGCCTCCCGAGTAGCTGGGACTACAGGCATGTGCCACCATGCCCAGATAATTTTTGTATTTTTAGTAGAGACAGGGTTTCACCATATTGGCCAGGCTGGTCTTGAACTCCTCACTTCATGATCTTCCTGCCTCGGCCTCCCAAAGTGCTGAGATTATAGGCATGAGCCACCACGCCTGGCTGCATCTCATATTCTTGAGACACTTTGCTGTTAGTTTTTGTAACATACTCTATTTTGGAATTCCTTGTCCCTCTTTCTGTCTACTCCACCTCTACCTCCGCAGGTGCTTCCTATGTCTTGTCTCTAAATGTTGCTGTTCCCCAGGGCTCCACCCAGCATTCATTCCTCTGTCTATACAAGGTTTGTTTGTTTTTTAATTTGATATCTCTTGACCTTACAAGAGTTGTGCTGGGCTTCAGAAGGATCTATAAGCTCCTTAAACTGGGATGCAAATACTTTTAAAGGAAGAAGTGGAGCTTTTATCGGCTTCTAAAAGGTGTCTGGGTCCCCCAGAAAAGATAAGAGGATTGATCCACATGCTCTCTGCTGGTGGCCTTATCTACCATGGCTGTAGCTGTCATCTGCATATAAATTAATAACTGCCAACTGAAGCCAGGCACAGCAGCTCACACCTGTAATCCCAGCACTTTGGGAAACTGAGGCAGGCGGATCACCTGGGAGTTTGAGAACAGCCTGGCCAACACGGTAAAACCCCGTCTCCACTAAACATACAAAACTTAGCCAGGCATGGCGGTACATGCCTGTAATCCCAGCTACACGGGAGGCTGAGGCAAGAAAATCACTTGAACCCAGGAGGCGGAGGCTGCAGTGAGCCGAGATGGCACCATTGCACTCCAGCCTGGGTGACACAGCAAGACTGTCTCAAAAAAAAACAAAAGGCCAGGCACGGTGGCTCACACCTGTAATGCCGACACTTTGGGAGGCCAAGGCAGGTCGATCACGAGGTCAGGAGTTCGAGACCAGTCTGACCAACATAGTGAAACCCTGTCTCTACTGAAAATACAAAAAATTAGCCAGCTGTGGTGGTATGTGCCTGTAATCCCAGCTACTCGGGAGACTGAGGCAGGAGAATCGAGTGAACCTAGGAGGTGGAGGTTGCCGTGAGCTGAGATCACACCATTGCACTCCAGCCTAGGCAATAGTGCCAGACTCCATCTCAAAAAAAAAAAAAAAAAACTGTCAGCCATATGCCTGCAGCCCAGGCCTCTTCTCAGAGTCCTGTCCCTGGGCCATTCTTCCCTGTCACTGTCACACAGTGTTTCACTGGTCCCAGATAAGTTCACTTATCCCCGACTCAACTCTTGCCCTTCTTCCCTAGACCAGCTCCTCTCCTCCTACCTAAACATCTACTCAAGCCCAAAACCTGGGAGTCATTCTTTACACTTCCCTCTCCTTCACCACCCATCCAATCCAACACCAAGCCCATTTCAAATCCTCTCCCATCTCTCCATCTCCCCTGCCACTAGAATAATGCATGCCACCTCCATCTCTCACCTGGCACTAGTGCGTTAGCTCCCAGCGGATTCCTCCCCTTTTACCCTTGCCCACCTCCAGTCCATTCTCACCCAGCCCCAGAGTAGTCATTTATGTGACTTCAAGCAGAGCTCCTGATGAAAACATTCACTTGCTTCCCATCGCACTTAGAATTCTAGATGAACTTCTTGGGTCCACAAAATCCAGTGCAGGATGTGGCCTGCCCACCACTTCTCCCTTTGCTGGCACCACTCTATCCTCTGTCCTCCCTGTCGTCTGACCCTAGACCTCTTCCCCAAGTTACTCCAGCTACACTGGGGCTTCTTTCAATTCCTCAAACACACCAACCTCTTTCCTGCCCCAGGGTCTTTGTATAATCTATTCTTTCCCTTCCCTTTTTTTGTTGCCTAACTTGTATAAGTTCAACTTTGGGCTTAAATACATATACAGTTGTCCCTCAATATCCACAGGGAGTTGGTTTCAGAACCTCTGTGGATACCAAAATCCAAAAATACTAAAGTCTCTGATATAAAAGGGTACAGTATTTGCGTATTACCTATATACATCCTCCCACATCCTCCCATATGCTTTTTTTTTTTTTTTTTTTGAGACAGGGTCTTGTTCTGACACCCAGGCTAGAGTGCAATGGCAGGATCTCAGCTCAGTAAAACCTCTGCCTCCCGGGTTCAAACAATTCTTTCTCCTGCCTCAGCCTCCCAAGTAGTTGGGACTACAGGTGTCTGCCACCACGCCCGGCTACTTTTTTCTTTTTTTAGTAGAGACAGGGTTTTACCATGTTGGCCAGGCTAGTCTTGAACTCCTGCCCTTAGGTGATCCACCCATTTCAGCCTCCCAAAGTGCTGGGATTACATGCGTGAGCCACCTCGGCTGGCCCTACTTTAAATCATCTCTAGATTACTTATAATACAATGTAAATGTTATGCAAATATATTTTTATTTATAGTATTTTATTGTTATTGTATTTATCTTGAGGCTGTAGTTGTGTGACATGTAAGATTGAAAAAATAGCAGTTTATTTTTGTAAATGTGAGAAGGACATTTGGGATTATGGGGAAGGGGCACATAAAATATCCTTGTCACCTGGGCACAGTGCCAGGTACCTGTAGTCCCAGATACTTGGGAGGCTGAGGTGGGAGGATTTCTAGGATTGCTTAATTAAGCCCAGGAGTTTGAGGTTATAGTGAGCTATGATTGTGCCACTTCACTCCAGCCTGGGCAACATAGTGAGATCTCAGCTCTTAAAAGAAAAAAAAAAAGCCTTCTGGCTCTCTGAGCAGCACCATGGCGGTTGGCAAGAACAAGCGCCTTACGAAAGGCAGCAAAAAGGGAGCCAAGAAGAAAGTGGTTGATCCATTTTCTAAGAAAGATTCGTATGATGTGAAAGCACTTGCTATGTTCAATATAAGAAATATTGGAAAGACGCTAGTCACCAGGACCCAAGGAACCAAAATTGCATCTGATGGCCTCAAGGGTCGAGTGTTTGAAGTTAGTCTTGCTGATTTGCAGAATGATGAAGTTGCATTTAGGAAATTCAAGCTGATGACTGAAGATGCTCAGGGCAAAAACTGCCTGACTAACTTCCATGGCATGGATCTTACCCATGACAAAATGTGTTCCATGGTCAAAAAATGGCAGACAATGATTGACGCTCATGTTGATGTTAAGACTACCGATGGTTACCTGCTTCGTCTGTTCTGTGTTGGTTTTACTAAAAAACACAACAATCAGATACGGAAGACCTCTTATGCTCAGCACCAACAGGTCCGCCAAATCCGGAAGAAGATGATGGAAATCATGACGCGAGAGGTGCAGACAACTGACTTGAAAGAAGTGGTCAATACATTGATTCCAGACAGCATTGGAAAAGACATAGAAAAGGCTTGCCAATCTATTTATCCTCTCCATGATGTCTTCGTTAGAAAAGTAAAAATGCTGAAGAAGCCCAGGTTTGAATTGGGAAAACTCATGGAGCTTCATGGTGAAGGCAGTAGTTCTGGAAAAGCCACTGGGGATGAGACAGGTGCTAAAGTTGAACGAGCTGATGGATATGAACCACCAGTCCAAGAATCTGTTTAAAGTTCAGACTTATAATAGTGGCAAATAAAAAGCCTTTGTGATGGTTGAAAAAAAAAAAAAAAAAGCCAGGCGTGGTAGCTCACGCCTGTAATCCCAGCATTTTGGGAGGCCGAGGTGGGTGGATCACTTGAGGTCAGGAGTTCGAAACCAGCCTGCCCAACATGGTGAAACCCTGTCTTTAAAAAAAAAACAAAAAAAAACAAAAAAGCCCATACCCACCCAAACCATCTCTTTGTGCAGCTACTGGTAAAGAATCGACTGGTTTGGTTTATCACTGTATACCCAGCACTAGGTGAAGCCTGGCATGTGATGGACACCCAAATGTTTATACCTGGACTAAATGAATGAATTTACAACTTCAGATATCATCTCTAAATGCCTTCCCTGATTCCTAGGCTAAGTTAAGAATCTCTCTTTAGCCAAAGCAGGTGGATCACTTGAGGTCAGGAGTTCGAGACCAGCCTGGCCAACATAATGAAACTCTGTCTCTACTAAAAATGCAAAAATTAGCTGGGCATGGTGGCAGGTGCCTATAATCTCAGCTACTCAGGAGGCTGAGGTGGGAGAATCGCTTGAACCCGGGAGGTGGAGGTTACAGGGAGCCGAGATCACGCCACTGCACTCCAGCCTAGGCAACAGAGCAAGACCCTGTCTCAAAAAAAAAAAAAAAAAGAAACCCTCTTTAGTGCGTATTTGTCTCACTGCATTTACAACCTAGAAGAAATACCTATTCAGTGTTTGTGTTTTCCATTAGTCTATCTTATTCATTTTTTTTTTTTAAATATGGACCGCTTCACAAGTTTGCGTGTCATCCTTGCGCAGGGGCCATGCTAATCTTCTCTGTATCACTCCAATTTTAGTATATGTGCTGCCGAAGCAAGCACTATCTTATTCATTTTTTTAAGGTTCTAAATACTTTCATGTGTTATTTGATCATCACAACAATGCCAACACTACAAATAGTAGTTACTCTTCTTTTCATTTTTATAGATGAAGAAACTGAAGAAACTTTACTATCTCATTTAATCTTTATAACAATTCCAGGAAGGAGATACTATTATTATCTCTGCTTACAGATGAAATTGAGGAAAGGCTTAAAAATCCCATTTTACAGAATAGAAAAAGATATGTTCAATAACTCACCCAAAAGCACAGCCAGGATTCAAACCCGGACACTGTGCTCCAGAGCCAAACTTTTGACCACTATAACCAAATGAAGCCAGAGTGATTCACCATCTCACATCCAAACTCTGGTATTTGTTTAAGCACCCAGACTTTGACTTCCTCATGAGCCAGGACCTTTCTCAGCCACATCTGGATCCTCAGCCCTTCACAGCACACAGCAGTAGTCAAAAAGTATGCGGAGTAAGTGGATAACAAGTTAGCATTGATTTTCACAACCAAGTCAGATTAGCAATGGAATTGTTATGATTCTCCTTTTATAGAGAAGAAAAATGAGATTCACAACTTCACATGAGGGAGTGTCTTGTCTAAGAATCTCTGACTGTGTCTACCCCTTGTCTGTATTCCCTCTGCTGCTTCCACAAAAGGTTAGAAGTCACATGTTTAGATTATGAAGACCTTATCTTGAGAAATGTCAAAACAGTGCTCACTTTGGCAGCACATATACTAAAATTGGAACGATACAGAGAAGATTAGCATGGCCCCTGCGCAAGGATTACACGTAAAATAAAAAAAAAAGAAAAAAAAAAGAAATGTCAAACAAGCAAACCAAAAAAACAAAACAGCACTCATTGCCTTTCCCAGAAAAAGTGGCCATTAAAAGTACTTTGAGGCTAGGTGCAGTGGCTTGCACCTGTAATTCCAGCACTTTGGGAAGCAAGGTGGGTGGATCTTGAGGTCAGGAGTTCAAGACCAGCCTGGCCAACATGGTGAAACTCCATCTATACTAAAAATACAAAAATTAGCCAGATATGATGGCAGGCATCTATAATCCTAGCATTTTGGGAGGCCGAGGCAGGCAGATCACCTGAGGTCAGGAGTTTGAGACCAGCCTGGCCAACATGGTGAAACTCCATCTCTACTAAACATAAGAAAATTATGACGTTTGGCCAACAAGCTCCATCTCTCTTTCTTTTAGTACCTCTTAAGCCATTCAGTTCCTATTTAGCTTGACCTATGCAGGCCAGTGCTTGTGTGCGTGTGCACGTGTGTGTGTGTGTGTGTGTGTGTGTGTGTGTATTGGAATGAGAACAGGGAACAGGGAGCAGGACTGTTAAGTCAGATGTCTACAAATCAGAGCCCCGGGCCACCACTGACTTGTTTCTGTCTCTAAGCAAAGCATGTAAAAAATTTTTTGCCTCTCCCATGAGACAAAGCCATGGGCCTGGCATTTTTCTGAGGTCATGGTGCCCTAGGATATGATGATTCACATGACACTGAACACTGTTTACCAACTAGCTATTTAGGATATGGGGGCCCTCCTGGAGGAGTGCTTACTGCCAGCATAGGACCAGTGTGCTGATAACCTGGTTCTCCAAGAAATTAAAAGCCCTGACTGTGTGACACCTGCCATTTTAATGGTGTAAATGCTCCCACCACAGCCAGTTTCAAGCTACCAAGAGTTTCACTACTGTTTCACAAAATGCCCGAAAATTTTATTATTATTATTATTTGTTGAGATGGACTTTCACTCGTGTTGCCCAGGTTGGAGTAAAATGGCATCATTTTGGTTCACTGCAACCTCCACTTCCTGGATTCAAGCAATTCTCCTGCCTCAGCCTGCCACGTAACTGGGATTACAGGCATCCGTCACCACACCCAGCTAATTTTTGTATTTTTAGTAGAGACGGGTTTTCACGATGTTGGCCAGGTTGGTCTCAAACTCCTGACCTCAGGAGATCTGCTCACCTCGGCCTCCAAAAGTGCTGGGATTACAGATGTGAGTCACCATGCCTGGCCCAAATTCCTGAAAATTTAACAGTCAGCACTAGTGAGCCAGTACACATGAGCCCCAGCACACTGCTGTGTGTAATAATTCCTGTGTGGGTCAGGAGAAAAGAAATACGAGTAGTCCTTTAAGATTTTGGCTTGGCCGGGCACAGTGGCTCATGCCTGTAATTCCATCACTTTGGAAGGCTGAGGTGAGTGGATTACCTGAGGTCAGGAGTTCAAGACCAGCTTGGCCAACATGGTGAAACCCTGTCTCTACTAAAAATACAAAAAATTAGCCAGGAATGGTGGTAGGCACCTGTAAGCCCAGCTATTCAGGAGGCTGAGGCAGGAGAATCACTTGAACCCCAGAGGTAGAGGTTGCAGTGAGCCAAGATTGTGCCACTGCACTCCAGCCTGGTTGACAAAGCGAGACTCCATCTCAAAAAAAAAAAAAAAAGATTTTGGCTTTAGGGGCCAAAGTCTGACTCATAGGCTGTTATGGGGAATTTCCCTGTGTTTCGATGTAATGATTTCTTCTCTGATGAAAAAAGTGCAATTGCGTTAATATTAGAGATGGGAAAACTGAGTTCAAGTCATAGCCTTCTTTTAAGTCATGTGTTTCTTTTTTTTCTTTTTTTCTTTTTTTTTTTTTAAGATGGGGTTTCACCATGATGGCCAGGCTGGTCTTGAACTCCTGACCTCAAGTGATCCACCCACCTCAGCCTCCCAAAGTGCTAGGATTACAGGTGTGAGCCACCGCGCCCGGCAAGTCATGTGTTTCTTTCTTTGAATCTAAATCGTAATGGGAATAATATTACCCACTGCACAGAATGTTTAATTATCTAACACACTCTGCTATAGTAGTTACTCATTGGTAGGCACTGTTTAAGTACTTTACAAACTTAACTCATTTAATCTTTATAACAACACTGTTAGGTAAGTACTATTACTAATTTAGAGATGAAGAGACCAAAACACAGGGAAGATAATGAAGTTCTTTTAAGGTAACAGAGGCAAAAGATGATAAAGCCAGGACTTGAACCTGGCTTCAAAGTCCATGCTCTTAGGGCCCCATGCCAAAACTAGCTGCCTGTTTTTGCGGTTTTACTGGAACACAGCCATGCTCATTTATTTACATCTTATCTGGCTGCTTTTTTGTTACAACGGCAGAGTTGAGTAGTTGTGATAGAGACCATATGGCCCACAAAGCCCAAAATATTTACTGTCTGGCCCTTTACAGAAAACGTTTGCTGACTCTGGCTCTATAGTATCCTGTTGGTTTGGGTTGAAACATTGATTGTTATTTGGAACCTGATGGTCCCCAGTGGTTCCAAAATCATGTTGCTGGGCCAATAAGACAAGCAAAACATAGTGTCCAGATTGTAACTATACTCTAATGTTTATACTATAATGATTGTGTCAGTGAAATAGCATTCTGAAGCATAAGGTGTAAACTTCAGTAACAAATGATGCATATAAATGTGTATTAATAGAAATATGTATCAGGTCCCGGGCACCGTGGCTCACGCCTATAGTCCCAGCACTTTGGGAGGCCGAGACGGGTGGATCATGAAGTCAAGAGATCGAGACCATCCTGGTCAACATGGTGAAACCCCGTCTCTACCAAAAATACAAACATCAGCTGGGCATGGTGGCGCACGCCTGTAGTCCCAGCTACTCTGGAGGCTGAGGCAGGAGAATTGCGTGAACCCAGGAGGCGGAGGTTGTGGTGAGCCGAGATCGCGCCATTGCACTCCAGCCTGGGTAACAAGAGCAAAACTCTGTCTCAAAAAAAAAAGGAAATATGTATCAGGACCGGGCATGGTACTCACACCTATAATCCCAGCACTTTGGGAGGCCGAGGTGGGCAGATCACTTGAGGCCAAGAGTTTGAGACTAGCCTGGCCAACGTGGTGAAACCTCATCTCTACTAAAAATACAAAAATTAGCCAGGCATGGTGACGTGCCTGTAATCCCAGCTACTCAGGAGTCTGAAGCTGAGAATCGCTTGAACCCAGGAGGCAGACGTTGTAGTGAGCCAAGATTATGTCACTGCAATCCAGCCTGGGCGACAGAGTAAGACTCCATCTCAAAAAAAGAGAAAAGAAATCTATATCTGACTCCATAGGATCCCAACATCTCAAGGATTAAATTAATTCAGATTACTTATCCCAACCCTACCTCCTCTTGGGAATATTGCATCAAGTTTCTAAAGTTAATGCTGTCGATTCTTCATGATCATTCCTTGAGTCCTGCAAGATGATTCTTCTGTATAGAAATGGGATTTTTATGGCCAGGCCCGGTCGCTTATGCCTGTAATCCCAGTACTTTGGGAGGCCGAGGTGGGCGGATCATGAGATCAGGAGATCGAGACCATCGTGGCTAACACGGTGAAACCCCATCTCTACTAAAAATACAAAAAATTAGCGAGGTGTGGTGGCGTGTGCCTGTAATCCCAGCTGCTTGGGAGACTGAGGCAGGAGAATCGCTTGAACCCAGGAGACGGAGGTAGCAGTGAGCAGAGATCGTGCCACTGCACTCCAGCCTGAGCAACAAAGCAAGACTGTCGAAAGAAAGGAAGGAAGGAATGGGCTTTTTGCAAAGGCATCTTTTTTATGGGGCTGAGGAATCAAAGTGAGACTCCGTCGAAGGAAGGAGGAAGGAGGGAGGGAGGGAGGGAGGAAGGAAGGAAGGAAGGAAGGAAGGAAGGAAGGGGAAGGAAGGGGCTTTTTGGAAAGGCATCTGTTTTATGGAGCTGAGGAATCAGGCTTACATCACCATACCTGTCAATGTGTCTCCAAGGCAGCTTCTCCATGTTACCTGTTTCAGATGCCAAGCAGAGAAGCTCCTCAAAGCCTGTTGTTTGCTGTCCTGTATAGTCGTTGAAAACTTGCCCTGACCTTTGCAGCTACTTCCTGTGAGCAATTCAAGGATGGCCAGTCACTTATGACCTATTTTCAGAGCAGGCAATTCTGATTTCTAGAACAAACTCAAAACAAGCTCAGCTACAGATGATTGACTGAGTTTCCTTTGGGCTCCTGGTACCAGAAAGAATTGCTCACTGGAAGGATCATAGGGGACACTCCTATCTCACTGCCTCTCTCAGGTAGGTGGATTTTCATTGCCCTCTAAACCAGTCAACAACTCAAGATCTCCAGAAGGATGTTTGTGATCTTCTGTTTGCTAAAGACAATTGCTTCCTTATAGAATTTTTTATAAAAGGGGGAGCACGTGAGACTTTGTCTCTACAAAAAATAAAAAAAAAATTAGCCAGGTATGGTGGTGTGCATCTATAGTCCCATCCCAGCTACTCAAGAGGCTGAGGCAAAAGGATCCCTTGAGCCCAGGAGATCAAGGCTGCAGTGATGATGTCACTGCATTCCAGCCTGAGTGACAGAGCAAGACTCTGTTTCTAAAACAACAAAACAGAACAGAACCCTTAGCTCTTCTTTGTTTTGTTTTCCTCAGAGCAGAGATGCCTCATTGAAATAGGTAAATTAAGGCGATACTGATTGCCAGCTCCAGTGTGGAAGTCCCAAGGCCAAGGAATTTCTTTCATAACCATTTCAAAAGTGAGTCCATCCAAAATACACCTCCACCATGAGATTACCTGTAATCTAATTCATCCTAGAAGATGGAGTCCAAACAGCCTCAGGTTCTGCAAATTTCACAACAGCAATAGCCACAAATGAAAATGAACAAGGCTTTAAGGTGGAGCATACCAAAAACATCTATTTCCACACGTGTCTCTATCGCTACACTCCTTAAATACACTTAAATAGCTCATATTACCAGCAGAGACCACCAACGTGAAACCTCTTGGGACTTTATGAAAAGTTTTCTAAAGTTAATGCTGTAGATTCCTCACGATTATTTCAAAACTAATGTGATTTCTTTAGGGTGCCTTTAATTACACTCATGACCTTGATTTCATTTTAAAAACATACATTTAAAGAAGACTGAGGACCCTAAGAATCTCAAATATCACTTTGAGGGGTACCTAATAGCTGTTTTAGATTCCTGAGATACTTGGTTTTATCTCTCTTTTAGAAACAAAAATTATGCTCAGCTCTAACCTCATCTGGCTCTACCAATTGAGATATTCACAGAATGATTTCAAGCTCCAAGAGAAAAGGGAGAGTCACATTCACCTTTTTATCCCTGACAGCATGTAACCGCATTCCCTCCTCATTTTTGCATCCTCGGATTCAATCAACCAGCGATCAAAAATATTCAGGAAAAAAAAACAATAAAACACTGAAAAATGCAGTTGGGCCGGGAGCGGTGGCTCACGCCTGTAATCCCAACACTTGGGAGGCCAAGGTGGGTAGATCACCTGAGGTCAGGAGTTTGAGACCAGCCTGACCAACATGGAGAAACCCCATCTTTAATAAAAATACAAAATTAGCCAGGCATGGTGGCACATGCCTGTAATCCCAGCTACTCAGGAGGCTGAGACAGGAGAATCACTTGAACCCAGGAGGCAGAGGTTTCAGTGAGCTGCGATCACACTATTGCACTCCAGCCTGGACAACAAGAGCAAAACTGTGTCAAAAAAAAAAAAAAAATGCAGTTGACCCTTAAACAATGTGGGTTTTGAGGGAACCAGCCCCCATGCATTAAAAAAAATCTGAGTATAAGTTTTAACACTCAGGCCCCCTGCCGTGGTTCACACCTGTAACCCTAGCACTTTGGGAGACCAAGGCAGACAGATCACCTGAGGTCAGGAGTTCGAGACCAGCCTGGCCAACATGAGTAAACCCTGTCTCTACTAAAAATACAAAAACTAGCCCGGCACCTGTAATTTCAGCTACTCGGGAGGCTGAGGCAAGAGAACTGCTTGAACCTGGGAGGTGGAAGTTGCATTGATTCCACCCTGGACAACAGAGTGAGACCCTGTCTTAAAATTAATCAATAATAGATAAAAAGTACAAAAAATTAGCTGGGTGTGGTGATGCACACCTGTGGTACCAACTGCTTCATAAACTAAGGTGAGAGGAGAATTTGAGCCCAGGAGATCAAAGTTGACATGAGCTGAGATCACACCTATTATGCTCCAGCCTTGGCAACAGAGTGAGACTTTGTCTCAAAAAAAAAAAAGGTTTGACTCCCCAAAAACATAACTACTAATAGTCTACTGTTGACCAGAAGCCTTGCCTATAACAGTCAAATAACACATAGACTAGTATCTACATATATTTTATGCATTCAAGACATACCTAACATTTCTTAATGTTTGCCGTATTTCTAGTCTATATGGTTCACCTGCAAGTTTTTTCAAATTGTTGCAAATTTGAAAAAAAATTGTGTTATACTGAACCCCAAGTCTCTCTTCAAAGAATCAGTATGTCAGTATGTTCAGCTCTCTTGTTCTTTAATTCTGTATTTTAAAGTTTAACTTCCTTGTTCTAATCAGTAGTTCACATCTGTTCCCTCCCCATCCTGACTCATCCTGGTCACCTGGCCACCTGCTGTGACATGCTCCTAACATCCTTCCTGCCAAAACACCCACCCTGCCACCCCATCTCGGACTCCTGCTCTTTTTAAAATAGCCAATCGGGATTAGTCTAGTTTGTGCGGTCTAACCCTAGCCAATAGTGGACGCCACAGCAGTAGGGACGACCCCTGTCAGGCCTAAGTACCCCTTCCCGCCTTGTCCAAGCGGGCGGCAGCCATCATTGCTCCATCCATGCACCACACCCTTCTATAGAAATAAACTGTCTTGCTGGGAGGATTTATCTTCGAGTGCTATTTCTTTTTTGGCATCAAAATTTCACTTATGACAATTCTGGGGACTCGCCCGGGATTCACTTTTCTGAGACGTCCTACTGCTTCATTGCAACAGCCACGTGGGTAAGGGACCACAAGACCTACCCGATGTAACAAACAAGCCCAGTGTCTCAGCAACTGGGGAGGATAAAAAAAGGCCTAAGCACCTCCTAATACCGTGGCAACTAAGCGACTCTGTGCACAGACCAAGAAAAAGACGCTGCAGGAGCTGGTACTATATTTCCTTGGTGGTCAGACCAAAGTAAGAAAAGCTGTGGGGGGTAGTAAACTATTCCTTGGTCGGAATATACCAAGGCAAGAAAAGCCACAGGGTGGGGTGGCGGGGGGCGGTGAAGTATTCCTTGGTCAGGGTGGCTTGGAGGTCAAAAAGAGGTAAGACATCTCCAGGTCGGGGGTGAGGCGGGGACCGAACCTCACACAAATCTCCAATAGTAGGAAAGGCAAGAAATTTCCAGTAAGGGAAATTGAGACTTACCCCAAAAACGGGAAACACTCAAGATAGAGCTATGAAAAAAAAAAAAAGAAAATCAGAACTTCCCTTTCCCTCTTCCGGGGGAAGAAAAAGGTATGATCTGTAGAGCTGCTATGGGAACCTGGGAATGTAAACACCCCCCACCCCCGCCAAAATATTCCTACAGCGGATCAAAAATTTCCCACCCAAGACCCCCAGTGGGACAATAGCAATGCAGCCTACCGAGAAAACATGCCGGAAAATATGCTGGTCTAGGTCTTGAGGATCCTCTTGGGCTGGGAATGTTGAAACTTAATTTTATCACTAACAATTGGTCAAATATTAACAAAAAATTACAAAAAAATTAAATAGAGAACTAGAAAGATAAACCTATAAAAGAGCTTCTAAAAGAGTTCAAGAGATGGTGAAACCATTAAGAGGTAAATGGGCGGGGACCATGCAGTCCACCCAAAGGATTCAACCCTGTTGAGTCTGACTGTGCAGGTGGCCGGAGGATGTTTCCTAACCCCCCATTCCTCCCGACCCCTCTCCCCCACTGCCCCTCTGCCTCCTCAGAGGGATCAGGCTGTGACAGGTGCGGGGGTGGAGTCAGTGGGGGACCAGTGGGTTCTCCAGAAACCAGCTATGCAACCAGCTCCGGGAAGGCTGGGAAGGTCCAGCGGGGAAGGTGGCTCAGGGGACCCATCCTCCTCCCCCTCAAGGGCGGTGGCAGCAGACCCACTCCCCTGGCAGTAGCATTTGCCGAATCCTGGGTTGAGGGAGCCCCAGCACCGCTTGTGGGGGTCTCAAGTCCTTCTGATCGGGCCCAGCCTGTGTAAGGTTGCTAGTGGCCCCCAGCACACAGGGCCGGGTCTTCCTGGAGTCAGGTTGTTTGGGAATGCAGCCCAAAGCAGGTGGTAAACTCCATCTCAGGCTAAATACCTGCACAAGACCGATAGTCAACAAGTACCGTAAGGCAAAGTTGAAAAGAACTTTGAAGAGAGAGAGAGAGAAAATAAACAAATCCTAGAAGGGACAGAAAGACTGACAGAGGGAACAGTGGAAGTCAGAGAGAGAAAGGAAGAGATAGAAGTAAAGAGAAAGCAATGTGCCCTATTCTTTTAAAAGCCAGGGTAAATTTAAAACCTATAATTGATAATTGAAGGTCTTCTCCCTGATAGATTTTTAAACCCTGTAGTTCCCAATCCTTATACTATTACAATCACCAGTAGTTTACAGTAATAAGTTTAAAAGATACTTTCTGGGCTTGTCCGTTGGCAGAAGACAGCCAGGACCTATTTGCCTTTGAGTGAGAAGACCCTCACTCCGGTGGAAAATAGCAACACCAACGGACCAACTCTGAAAACCCTTGGGTTTTCAGAGTCTCCATCTATGGATAGACTTTTATTCACTAAAGATAAAGCCCTTATACGAAAAGCTCATGCAAGACAGGCTAAACCCCCTCATTTGGCAAGATCAGAAATCCAACAGGTGGAAAGGTTACCTCCTTAAGCAGCCATTCCGTCTTTTTGTCAGTGTAAACAAGGGCATTAGAAATACTTGCCCAAAGGTACGGAGGCCACTGACAACCTGTAGCCTTCCTATCAAAAATCCTTAACCCAGTAACTGCGGATGGCCCAAATACATTATGGATGACACTTATAAAGTTTGCTAAAAGTTAACAGTATAACATGTATTATCCTAACTCCTAATCTTGTGGCCTTAGGCAGTCTAGTCCACAGACTTGAAAGAAGTTTGCTTTGGAAAAGAACGGTTATCATCTTTAAGAAAAAGAAAGGAGAATTTATGTAAAAAGAATCTTATACGGTAAATTCTTGTGCTGAAATAAAATAACTGGCTGTTTAAAGAAAGGGATGTTTACAAGTCAGAAAGTTGAAGATTGTGAAAGTTGTGAAAAATGTTGTAAAAGGGAACTTATGCAAGAAGTATTGTATAACTTAAAAGTAATTAGGTCTCCTGAATGTAAAACTATTAAAGGAACAGTTTACGTGCAAGGTGTGTAAGGAAAATAAAATATACTTTTGGTAAAAGAATTATAAGGAGGGCCGGGCATGGTGGCTCACGCCTGTAATCCAGGCACTTTGGAGGCCAAGGCGGGTGGATCACCTGAAGTCGGGAGTTCAAGTCCAGCCTGACCAACATGGTGAAACCCCATCTTTACAAAAAAAAAAAGAATTATAAGGGGCATAAGAATGTGGATTTCCACCTACATTTAAGAAAAAAGTTAAAAAATATATTTTGTTGTGAAGGTTTAAGCAAGTTTTAAAATGTTAATTATAAAGGAAATTCTGTGTGTAAACATATTGGCTAATGTTAAAGGGGTATCATCCAGTTTGTCTGTGAATTGGACGTTAAAAGCACAACAGGTTTTTTTGTTGTTGTTTGTTTTGTTTTTTTTATTCACCTGGGTGCAGGCAGGCTGGACTTGGTTTATCTTCCACTTTCCCTTTCCTCAGAACTAAAGGTCTTTTAGTGAAGGTGCCACCCTGAAGTTTCTGGTACTCCAGCACCAACCTGGAGACCACCGTACCATTTGCTGCTAGCCACCAAGACTGCCGTTCGTACAGCAGAAAAGAGATGAATACATCACACCCAAGTCAAGAAGGCGCCATCATCGTTAAAATCATGGGCTATTGTTCGGGATCAGACCCTACCAACTTAAAGCTAAGAAAAGCTTAGTCTATCTATATTTTCTTTTTTTCTTTTCTTCCCTTTAACTGCTCCCCGTCTTGTTATTAATGTAATTAGATCTGGCTCACCTCAAGTTGTTGCTTTGATGTCTGTTTAGTTATGCCTCGTGGAGATTTGCATAACCAAGGACAGCTTGCTGCTTCCAGAAGAATGTCTCTGTCCCTCTTAGACTTCCTCAAATTAGGAAAACATAATGAGTTTTTCTAAGGATACTACTAATCCAAGGCATAGTAGCTGTATTCGTAATTGGTAGGAATCAGACTCTTGTCCCTCAAAAACAGAATGTTTTTTTCTATGTTCTGCTTAGTCTAATGCCATATGGAACTCTAAAGGTTTAAGATGGATTGCTTCCTCAGGTCTTTGCCAGTCCTTAAAACTATATATCCATTTCACCAAAGGAATTACTTCTTCTAGCTGTCAATATAACCAGTGTAATCCTATACAGTTTACTATTGTTATTGCAGCATCGAAAACTCTTCCCCTTCATTAAGTTGTATTTATGGTATAGAAGCCAACATTTCAGGAAAGGCTCCTAAAGAAATTTTCAAAACATACGTTATTGCTCCTTGAACCTCTTTATCAATCACTCCCCCAGACATGATGACAAAACCAGTCTCAATGGTAGAAGTAGAGGACCTAAGGCAAACCATAGCCATTAAAACAGGATATAAGGATGCAAATGCCTGGTTAGAATGGATTCAATATTCCGTTTGCACTTTAAATAAATGCAACTATTAGGCTTGTGTGCTCAGTAGGCCAGAGGCCCAGGTTGTCCCCTTTCCACTTGGATGGTCCCGAAATCAAGCGGACATGGAAGGCACAGTAGCTCTTTCTCAGGATTCCAATGCCTGGAATAACAATTGTACCGAGTTCTTTCGCTTCTATGGCCCTCAGGACCATACAGCCTCCATCTCCCTGGGCGAAGGTCTCCTCAGGTGAAGTTCGCCTGGTGTCTCTCACAACAGGGGGAGAATTTAGTGTTCCTTGGAAACCTAACAGGATGTGGTGAAGTCAGACGCTTCCAAGAGCTAGCTCGTCAGTTGCCCTTACTGATCCCGGAGCGGGTGTATGGTGGGATTGTGGAGGACCTTTACTGGACACTCTGCCAAATCACTGGAGCGGCACTTGCGCTCTAGTCCAGCTAGCTATCCCTTTCACCCTGGCATTTCATCAACCAGAGAAAGAGAAATTATGACATTGGCAAATAGGAGAAGCTCCTTATAGGTCTTTTGATTCTCATGACTATACAGATGCAATTGGAGTCTCTTAAAGAGTACCAAATAAATTTAAAGCCCAAAATCAGATAGCTGCCAGATTCAGGTCAGTGTTGTTCTGGTATGTAAAACAATTAATTTTAAAAAAATTGTAAATTAGATAAACTACATTTATTACAACCCACAGCAGTTTGTTAACTATACTAAAGACACTGTCAAAGGAATAGCTGAACAATTAGGATTCACTAGCCAAATGGCCTAAGAAAACAAAATAGCCCTACACATGATATTAGTGGAGAAAGGTGGTGTTGTGTTATAATGAAGACCCAGTGTTGTACCTTTATTCCAAACAACACTGCTCCTGACGAGAGCATAACAAAAGCCCTCCAAGGACCTACTGCTTTATCAAATAAGCTGGCTAGGATTCGGGCCTCAATAACCCTATTTCTTTTTCTTTTTTTTTTTTTTAAGAGACAGGGTTTCACCATGTTGGTCAGGCAGATCTTGAACTCCTAACCTCAAGTGATCCACCCGCCTCGGCCTCCCAAAGTGCTGGGATTACAGGCGTGAGCCACTGCACCTGGCCTCAAAAACCCTATTTCAAATTGGTTCAAAAGGTGGTTCGGTCAATGGAAAGAAACAATAACCTCAATTCTTACCTCCTAGCAACGTGATAATTATACTTCTCGTTAGATGTTGTGTCATACCATGCATCTGAGGACGCGTGCAGAGGCTAGTAGACACAACTCTTACTAAAATATCCCCAACCCCTCCTCCACCCTATTCAGATAGATTACTTCTTTAACAAACAGAACAACTAAGCCAAGACGTGTTAAGGAATTTTGAAGAGGAAAAAAAAAACTGTAAAAATTCAAGATGGGGGATTGTTACAGCAAATCCCAAGTTTCTCTTCAAAGAATCAGTATGTTCAACTGTCTTTTTCTTCAATTTTCCGTTTTAAAGTTTAACTTCTTTATTCTAATCAGTAGTTCACCTATGTTCCCCCTTTCCCCAGCTCCATCCTGACTCATCCTGGTCACCTGATCACCCCTGGCTACCGGCTCTGACAGGCCCATAACCCTCCTTCCCACCAAAACACCCACCTTACCACTCCAGCTTGGACCTCTGCTCTTTTTAAAATAGCCAATCGGGATTAGCCTGGCTTGTGTGGTCTAACCCTAGCCAATCAGGGACGACACAGCAGTAGGGATGACCCCCATCAGGAATAAGTACACCTTCCCCCCTTGTCCAAGCATGTGGTGGCCATGATTGCTCCATCCGTGCTCCACACCCTTCTATAGAAGTAAACTGCCTTGCTGGGAGGATTTATCTTTGAGTGCTATTTTTTTTTTTTTTTTTTTTTTTGCAGCATCAAAATTTTACTTATAACAATTGCAACAAAAATTTTTCCAATATACTTAGTGAAAAAAAATTGCATATAAGTGGACTCATGCAGTTCAACCCGTGTTGTTCAAGGGTCAACTGTAATACAAATACAAACAACATAGTTTAACAACTGTTTGTATAGCATTTACATTGCATTAGGTATTATAATAATCTAGAGGTTGAAGTATACAAGATGATGCACATAGATTATATACAAATACTGTACCCTTTTACATAAGGGACTTGAGCATTTAGGAATTTTTATATACAAGTGGGCCCTGGAACCAGTCCCTTGCAGATACTGAGGAATGACTATAGTAATAGGTAGTCAGTGAACATTACTGTTTAGACATAACCTCCATGAAGGCAGGAACTTTCTCTATTTTGTTGAATCCTGTAGCCCAGCCAGCAGGCAGTAGCCACTCAAAACATGTTAAATAAATTAATCTACCACCCTAATAAGTGTAGAAGAAGGAGGTATAGAATTCTTTTTTTTTTTTTTTTTTTTGAAACAGGCATGATCTTGGCTCACTGCAACCTCCGCCTCCTGGGTTCAACTGATTGTCCTGCCTCAGCCTCCCCAGTACCTGGGATTACAGGCGAGTACTACGACTCCTGGCTGATTTTTGTATTTTTAGTACAGGTGGAGTTTCGCCATGTTGGCCAGGCTGGTCTTGAACTCCTAATCTCAGGTGATTCACCCGCCTTGGCCTCCCAACAGGCTGGGATTATAGGCGTGAGCCACCATGCCCGGCCCATAGAATTCTTAACTCTTTTTTTCAAATCAACTTAGCCTTCCTTACTAAAGTCAGGTTTCAACCAGAGAGGCAGAATTAGTAGGAAATACAGATTTACTGCAAGGAATTGTCCTACACAATGTGGGAGCTTGCTAAGCAAATCTGGAATTTACAGAGCAGACCAGAATTCAGGGAAGCTTCAGCTGAGCTCTACGGCTTTCAAATGATTGAATGAGGCACACACATATTATCATGAGTAATTTTCCTTATCTAAAGTCAATTTACTATGGAATTTAATCACACAAAATGCCTTCACTGCAACACCTAGATTAGTGTTTGATTGCATAATTGGGGCGATAGCCTAGCCAAGTTGACACATTAAAAAGATCATCACAGCCTGGTGCAGTGTCTCACACCTGTAATCCCAACACTTAGGATAAAGCAGGAGGCCGAGAAACAAACCTCTCCAACACCGAACTGGGAAGGAAGTGGTTATTAATTCAGCCAGGGGCTGCAGTGGGTCTGGGTGTCCCAAATAGCCAAGTCCCTGAATAAAGGAAATCCTTGCCCTTATAAAAGCTTACAGCTCTAGAAATTACATGTGAAAGAGTCTTGATCCATGGAGTAGGGTGGGGTATGTGACTTAGGTGGGGGTTTGCTCGTGTTTAAGTAAAAACAATGTCTTCCAGAAAGATTCCTCCACACCATGACTGTGATCTATAGGATGGCGATTAAAGATGGTGCCTGGTCTGCCAGACTTTACTTCTCCTATTGAAATGCAATGTAGCTGGGCGTGGTGGCTCACGCCTGTAATCCCAGCACTTTCGGAGGCTGAGGAGGGCGGATCACCTGAGGTCAGGAGTTCGAGGCCAGCCTGATCAATATGGTGAAACCCCAACTTTAAAAAAAAAAAAAAGAAAGAAATGCAATGTGGAAGTCAAGGGGGAGGTGGTCTTAGATGCTTAGGGGTGATTAAGGGTCTCCTTCCTCAAGGAAGGCAAAGGCAGGCAGATCACTTGAGCCCAGGAGTTCAAGACCAACCTGGGCAACATAGCAAGCCTCCTGTCTCTAAAAAAGGAAAAAATAAAATAAAAAGGAAAAAAGGACCATCACATTCCTGAAATACCTACCTTGGAGCTTTGGAAGTGGCTCCTTACATATCTGTATTTATTTTGTTTCCCTATTTTTCATAGAAAGGAACTTTCTATTTTCATAGAAAATATTTCTTTATGTATCGAGGTTATTTAGAACTGTTTGCATCCTCTGCCCTAGATACTTCAGTGATAGAAAGCAATCCTAATTATAACATAACCTAGATACTGAAGAACAAATTACCATTCCCACATTACAGATGAAGAAGTTCAAACACAAACAACTTGTCCAAAGTCACATAGCTGGGTAAACTGAAGGACATGGTGCTCCTCTAAAGCCATTTCTGCTAACTACTACCTTATGCAAAAATCTAAAAAATTCTGCTTATGTGGAGATGTTCATATATATATTTTATATATATATATATATATATATATATATATATATATATTTCTTTTCTTTTTCTTTTATAGAGATGGGTTTTCACCATGTTGCCCAGGCTGGTCTCAAACTCCTGAGCTCAGTTGATCCATCTGCCGTGGCCTCCCAAAGTTCTGGGATTACAGGCATAAGCCTGGCCTATTTCATTAATCATGGGGAGAAAATGTAGGGGGAGTATCTAAAGCTCTAAAATATCAGCAAATATTCAGAAATATCTAAAATATTCAGCAAAACTGGGATATTACTTATAACACGTCCAAATGATAGGGGTACTATGCAAACATTTAATAGCATCTTTACAAAGCAAGAAAATAATAAAGATTAGAGTGGAAATAAATTAGAGAATAAAGAAAGCACCAGAGAAAATCAATGTAACCAAAACTTGATTCTTGGAAAATATCAACAAAATTGACGAACATTTAACTATACAGAACAAAACTTAGAAGACTCAAATTACTAACATCAAAAATGAAAGAGACTTCAGATGTTTTTGACTGACAAAGGAAGGAGAGGAAGGAGGGAAAAAATAAAAAGATATTGGTGATATGGGCCTGTAGTCCCAGTCACTTGGGAGGGTGGGCATGGTTATATGGGCCTGTAGTCCCAGTCACTTGAAAGGCCAAGGCAGGAGGATTACTTGAACCCAGGAGTTCAAAACCAGTCTGAGCAACATAATGAGATTCTCTCTCTAATTAAAAAAGAAATAAAGAGGAATTACTGTTGACTTTATAGACATGAATGATAAAGAAATATTGTAAGTAATGGTATGCAAACAAATTAGACAGCTAAAATGGATACATTCCTAGAAAGGTAAAAACTATCAAAACTGACTCAAGAAGAAATAGAAAATCTAGATTGACCTAAACAAGTAAGGTGATGAAATTAGTAATCAAAAAACTTTCCACAGAAAAAGCCCAGGTGACCATGATGAATGTACAAAATTTTAAGAAAAATTGGTACCAATTCTTCACAAACTGTTAAAAAAAAAGAGAAGGAAGTACTTCCCAATTTATTCTGTAAGGCCAGTACTAACCTGATACTAAACCCCTTAAAAAGACATCACACGCGGTGGCTCACGCCTGTAATCCCAGCACTTTGGGAGGCCGAGGCAGGTGGATCATGAGGTCAAGAGATTGAGACCATCCTGGTCAACATGGTGAAACTCCGTCTCTACTAAAAATACAAAAAATTAGCTGGGCGTGGTAGCGTGTGCCTGTAATCCCAGCTACTCAGGAGGCTGAGGCAGGAGAATTGCCTGAACCCAGGAGGCAGAGGTTGTGGTGAGCCGAGATCACGCCATTGCACTCCAGCCTGGGTAACAAGAGCGAAACTCCATCTCAAAAAAAAAAAAAAAAAGACATCACAAAAGAAGAAAACTAAAATTAAAGCAAAAATAGCCAAAAAAAATTGTTTTTCTTTTGTTTTGGTTTTTTTTTTTTTGAGTTAGAGCCTCGCTCTGTCACCCAGGCAGACTGCAGTGGTGCAGTCTCTGCTCACTGCGACCTTCACCTCCCGGGTTCAAGCGATTTTCCTGTCTCAGCCTCCCTAGTAGCTGAGACTACAGGCACATGCTATCACCACACCCGATTAACTTTTGTATTTAGTAGAAATTGGGTTTCACCATAATGGCCAGGGTGGTCTCGAACTCCTAACCTCAGGTGATCCACCTGCCTTGGGCTCCCAAAGTGCTGGCATTACAGGTGTGAGCCACCATACCTGGCCTAAAACAATTGTTTAAATGAAGACAAAATGTGAAGGACTCACTTCCAAATTCAAAACTTACTACAGAGCTACAGTAATCAAGACAGTGTAGTACTGGCATAAAGCTAGACATATAGATCAAAGGAACAGAATTGAAGATACAGGCCAGGCGCAGTGGCTCACACCTGTAATCCCAGCACTTTGGGAGGCCGAGGTGGGCAGATCACCTGAGGTCGGGAGTTCAAGACCAGCCTGACCAACATGGAGAAACCTCATCTCTACTAAAACCACAAAATTACCCGGGAGTGGTGACGCATGCCTGTAATCCCAGCTACTTGGCGGGGCTAAGGCAGGAAAATCACTTGAACCTGGGAGGTGGAGGTTGCAGTGAGCTGGGATCATGCCATTGCACTCCAGCCTGGGCAACAAGAGTGAAACTCTGTCTCAAAAAAAATTGAAGATCCAGAAATAAACCCTTAAATTTCTGGTCAACTGATTTTCAACAAGGGTGCCAAGACAATTCAATGGGGAAAAAGATATTCTTTTCAACAAATGATGCTGAAACAACTGGATTTCCATATGCAAAAAAGTGAATTGGACTCCTGCCTCATAGCAGACACAAAAATTAACTTAAAATGGATACAATCCCAGAAACATGGGAAAGGGGTAAATAGGCAGTGACTACTAATGGATATAGGGTTTCTTTTGGGGGCAATGAAAATATTCTGAAATAAGATAATGGTGATGGTTGCACAACTTAGTGAATATACCATAAACTTGTGATAACCTGCTTTTTGCCAGTTAAAACTAACTCTCTCTTTCTCAGACTAAAAGCTGTTCAGGCTTTATGTTAGCTTCCTGAGCTGGACAGACTCCATCTTAGCTTCTTCATTTTAGTTATTTTCCCACCATTAAGTGTGTAACTATAGTATGTAGCTGGGGCAGGCTGACCCTGGGCACCTAGGAATGCATGTGTTGATAAGAGGCCGGGTTAAGTGGTACCAGCAGAGCCTGGGAATGCAGGTGCTGTCGCGCGCCCAGAGCCTCCATTGTCTGTAAGTTGTATGTCTTTCATGACAGCTTTACCCCTCGCACCTGGCACTGTTTTATTTCTCATGTACCAGTTTATCTTTTAACTTTTCGCTTACTCTGCTTTTGTGAAAAATTTGCTTCAGCTAAGTTCCCCCTCCCTTTTAAAACTAGGGTATAAAAGACCACCTAACTTTTTTCTTAGGGGCCGAGAGAATTTTGGGCGTTAGCCACCTCTCAATCGCCGGCATAATAAAGGACTCATAATTCAATCTCAGAGTGTGGCTAATTCCTTGACTCGCTCGGGTACAACAAACTGACTTTAAAAAGCTTATTTTTTTAGGATACATGAGTAATATCTCAAAAATGTCATTATTTTAAGAACAGTATATTTACAAAGGGTTCAAAATAACATAATAAAGGCTCTAGGCCATGGTTCAGTTGTGCCTTTACTTAAACCTTATTTTCCCCCCGGGTACCATAATTCCGAATTATCACATTAGACCATGAGAAGGCTCCTTATGGAATCCTATTAATATATTGCCTCACTAAACCACCTTAACAAAATTTCATCTTAATATTTTCCCCATAGCTTTAACCAAAGTTACCATAGTAAATAGCCATGTGGAACTTACTTCTGCATTTCTGTACAAATATTGAAATCACTCATTGTTCCTCATATTATGAAACATCTTTATGGAAATTTTGCTACAAGTTATTTTAGGAAAAGAAATTCTCCTTAGGAACTATCTTTTCTGATAATCAAAACTACAATTGATTATGATTTCTTTTTAGCCTTAGAGGAAAGTCATTTGAACCACAGCAATTATGTTGACTGAAATAATTAACATATTTATTTCTTTATTTTTTTCTTTCTGTTTTTCTACTTCAATTCCTAATTTGCAATTTTTTTTTGAGATAGGGTCTCACTCTGTTGCCCAGGCTGGAGGGCAGTGGCCTCGACCTCCTGGGCTCAAGCCATCCTCACACGTCAGCTTCTCAAGTAGCTGGGACTACAGTCACACACCACCATACCTGGCTAATTTTTTGATGTTTTGTTGAGACAGGGTCTCACTATGTGACCCAGGATGGATATAATTTGCAATTTTATCGCATGGAATTTTGGTGTAAGTCATCTCAAACCCTGATATTCAAAGGATTTGTCAAGGAGTCTTGTCTAAGGTTCAGTATTTAATTGAGCCTCACATTTAATCAAGGTTTCTCTAACTAGGCACCATTGATGTTTTGAGCTAGACGATTCTTTGTTGTGGGGGCGAGGGCTGTCCTGTGCCCTGTAGGGTGGTTAGCAGGATCCTTGGCTTCTACCCACTACGTGCCACTAGCAGCTCCCTAGTTAAAACATCCAAAAATGTAATCAGACATTGCCGATGTTCCTGGAGGGCAAAATTACTCCCAGCTAAGAACTACTGCATTAAATCATCACTGAAAAACTGACCCCCACCACTATTTCAGTAACTCTTGGGAAGTATCAGAAGTTCATCATGAGACCAGGCTCGATGGCTCACCCCTGTAATCCCAGCACTTTCGGAGGCCAAGGCAGGTGGATCACCTGAGGTTGGGAGTTCGAGACCAACCTGGACTACATGGCGAAACCTGTACTAAAAATGCAAAAATTAGCCAGGCGTGGTGGTGGGCACCTGTAATCCCAGCTACTCTGGAGGCTAAGGCAAGAGAATTGCTTGAATCCGGAAGGCAGAGGTTGCAGTGAGCTGAGATCGTGCCACTGCACTCCAGCCTGGGTGACAGAGCAAAATTCCATCTCAAAAGAAATTCATCATGATAGATAATAGATAGGTAACGAGGTAGATAGATACATAGATATTCACACTTTGTTCACTTAAATGAGATGAATTGAAGATATGTCTGCACTTGGTATCAATTCCTAAAGCAGAGCCACTTTATCTTAGTTTACATAAAAAGAATTTTCTAGGGCCAGGCATGGTGGTTCATACTTGTAATCCTAGCACTATGGGACGCCAAGGCAGGCAGATTGCAGCCCAGGAGTTCAAGACCAGCCCGGGCAACATGGTAAAACCCTGTCTCTACAAAAAAAAAAAAAAAAAAAAAAAAAAACAGAAAAATTAGCCAGGCATGGTGGTGCACACCTGTAGTCCTAGCTACTCTGGGAGCCAAGGCAAGAGGATCACCTGATCCCAGGAGATTGAGGCTGCAGGGAGATGTGATTATGATGCTGTACTCCAGCCTGGGTAACAGAATGAGAGACCCTGTCTCAAAAAAAAAAAAAAAAAAAAAAAAAAAAATATATATATATATATATATATATAATCTATTATCTTCTTTGAGCCCAATAATCCATCAAAAATAAAATTATTTCATTTTTTAGATGAAGAAATTGAAGTCAGAGAATAAAAATGGTCAACTTCCAGAGTAAATTCCAAATTTAGTGTTGCTCCTTTCAAAGCTAGGGAAAACATGTCTCTATCTCTCCCTCTCCCTCTCTGTCTCTATATAACAAATGCCTCCCTAGGGGATCCTCGCTGGGGATGGAGTCCTAGAAAGCTAAAGACCATCTTCTAAAGAGCCAACTGCCTAAATTGGCATTTAATACAGTCAACATCTAGAAAATGGATTACTACTTCCCAGATTACACTGTACTTTAATTAAAACTCACAAAATACTTTTAGATCTAGCTTCTCCTTTGCAAGGAATGTGGGGGATAGAGGAACGAATTAGAGGACGCTAGCGGGGAAAATCAGTAAAATCCAGAAGCAGGGACATTCTATAAGACAAATGGTCTTTACAGAAGGAGCAGAATTGAAAAAACAAAAACAAAAACAGGCAAATGATCTGAATTCTTCTAAAGAGTCATTATCATGAAAATAAACAGTCAAGCTGGGCATGGTATCTCATGCCTGTAATCCCAGCACTTTGGGAGGCTGAGGCGGGTAGATCACCTGAGGTTCGGAGTTTCAGACCAGCCTGACCAACACAGAGAAACCCTGTCTCTACTAAAAATACAAAATTGGCAGGGTGTGGTGTCACATGCCTGTAATACCAGCTACTCTGAAGGCTGAGGCAGGAGATTTACTTGAACCTGGGAGGTGCAGGTTGCCATGAGCCGAGATCATGCCATTGCACGCCAGACTGGACAACAAGAGCAAAACTCTGTCTAAAAAAAAAAAAAAAAGGCTCAGCATGGTGGCTCATACCTGTAATCTCAGCACTTTGGGAGGCCGAGGTGGGCGGATCACAAGGTCAGGAGTTCGAGACCAGCCCGGCCAATGTGGTGAAACCCTATCTCTACTAAAACAAAAATACAACATTAGCTGGGCAAGGTGGTGTGCACCTGTAGTTCCAGCTATTCAGGAGGCTGAGGCAGGAGAATCGCTTGAACCCAGGAGGCGGAGGTTGCAGTGAGCTAAGATCACGCCACTGCACTCCAGCAGAGGACAAAGTGAGACTCTGTCACAAAAAAAAAAAAAGGAAAAGAAAATAAACAATCAAAAACAAACCATGTTCCAGTGAAGACACCAGAAAAAAAAAAAAACAACATAGAGAGATAGTTTCAGAATAAAATAGACTAGGAAAACCTAAGAATGAAATGTAATATGTGAATCTTGATTGGATCCCGATGATGTGTAAAAGGAATTATATTGAAGGAATTCTTAGAATGAAGAAAATTTAAATGTGGCTGGATATGAATGTGGAATCAGTTTGTTAAAGTTGTAAAAATCAAAATGGAGTCACTTGTGTTAAAAAAAAAAACAAAAAAACCTGACAAATAGAGCCAGAGAAGGTATGAAGAGAGAGTTCTTGTGCATAAGTACCTGGAAACACAAACAAAAACTATCACAAAAGACTGCAAAAACTGCAACCATGTGCACAGGTCATTGGAGCCTTACACAAAGAATACTTCTGCAAAGTTGCTCAAACAACTGCCTGTTCAACCTCAGGCTGGCATCGCCCTTGTTGTTGATTTTCGTTGCCAAGTATAATTATCTCAAAACAATGATATAATCAGTGCCTCTCTCTATTTGATATTTAGTCAACAAGTGTTAGCTTTCTTAGATATGATAAAGGTGCTGTGGTTTTTTGTTGTTGTTGTTTTTTTTTTTTGAAACGTCGTCTCTCTCTGCCGCCTAGGTTGGAGTGCAGTGGCTTGATTTCGGCTCACTGCAACCTCCGTCTCCTAGGTTCAAGCAATTCTCCTACTTCTGCCTTCCAAGTAGTTGGGATTACAGGTGCCCCACCACCACCATACCCAGCTAATTTTTGCATTTTAAATTTTATTTATTTATTTATTTATTTAAGAGCCGGGGTCTCACTATGTTGCCCAGGCTGGAGTGCAGTGGCTATTCACAGGCGCGATCCCACTACTGATCAGCATGGGAGTTTTGACCTGCTCCGTTTCGGACCTGGGCCGGTTCACCCCTCCTTAGGCAACCTGGTGGTCCTCCACTCCGGGGAGGTCACCATACTGATGCCAAACTTAGTGCGGACACCTGATCGGCATAGCACACTACAGCCCAGAACTCCTGGGCTCAAGCCATCCTCCCACCTCAGCCTCCTGAGTAGCTGGGGCTACAGGCACGCGCCACCGTGCCAGCAGTAAACTAATTTTTGCATTTTTTTTTTTTTTTTTTTTGAGACAGAGTCTTGCTCTGTCACCAGGCTCCAGGCTGGAGTGCAGTGGCTCAATCTCGGGTCACTGCAATCTCCGCCTCCTGGGTTCAAGCGATTCTCCTGCCTCAGCCTCCTGAGTAGCTGGGACTACAGGCACGCATCACCACGCCCAGCTAATTTTTGTATTTTTTAGTAGAGATGGGGTTTCACCATGTTGGCCAGTATGGTCTTAATTTCTTGACCTCGTGTTCCACCCACCTCGGCCTCCCAAAGTGCTGGGATTACAAGCGTGAGCCACCAAGCCTGGCCAATTTTTGCATTTTTAATAGAGACGGGGGTTTCATTACGTTGCCCAGGCTGGTCTGCAACTACTGACGTCAGGTGATTCGCCCACATCTTGGCCTCCCAAAGTGCTGGGATTACAGGCGTGAGCCACTGTGCCCAGCTGATTTTTCTTAGTCTTTTGGTTTTGTTTTGGTTTTTGGTTTTTGTTTTTTTTTTTAATTTTTCTTATTCTTAAAAGATACACGCTGAAAGTATTTTGGGATAAAGTGTCATGATAGCTACAATTTTAAAATGGGTCAACAAATAGGTAAAGTATTATAAGTATAGTAACATATTAACATTTTTAAGAATTTAAATGAAAGATGTATAGGAGTGTGCTATTCTGGTCTTCGGTTTCTCTGAATGTATGAAACATTTCCATAATAGAAAGTTGCTGGGAGCCAGGCATGCTGGCTCACACCTGTAATCCCAGCACTTTGGGAGGCCAAGGCAGGCGGATCACCTAAAGTCAGGAGTTCGAGACCCGCCTGGCCAACATGGTGAAACTCGATCTCCAGTAAAAAAACAAAAATTAATCAGGTGTGGTGGCAGGCACCTGTAATCCCAACTCTTTGGGGAGACTGAGGCAGGAGAATCGCTTGAACCTGGGAGATGGAGGTTGCAGTGAGCCAACATTGTGCCATTACACTCCAGGCTGGGTGAGAAAGCAAGACTCTGTCTCAAAAAAAAAAAAAAAAAAAAAGAAAGTTGTGGGGAAATGACCAAGCCTTCTTAATGCAGGGACTCTAAATGAGTAGCTCATGGCTTACCTTTCGAGGAGGTGGGGCTTCATGGTTGTGCTCCAAGGATGCCATGGACTCCCTACGATGTCAGCAACTGTTGTGTGCACATGTAGGTCTACATTTCTCTCGAGAGAAGTCCTGTCGGTCCTGGCAAATGTTTTTCAAATTGGTCCCATGACTACAGAAACATCGAAACCTTGCTGCTTGTCTGGGGATTTGGGGTCTGGTGACTGCAGATGTGTGAGCTTTTTGGACTGCAAGACATCTCTCTACTGTCCAAATCACATGTTGGAGACAAATCCCTAAAGTCATAGGATCTTAAAATTGAAAGGAGCCTTAGGGATAACTTAGTTTTCAACACAGAAGAGAAGTGCTCAAAAGGCCTTGTCAAAGGTCAGGCAATTAACTTAATGGCCGAAGGAAAAGTCAAGTCCGGGTCTCTCGATTTCCAAATCTCCCCTCTGCCTCTTCAAAGAACCAGTTCTGTTGATCCAATCACTTGAGTTGCCACATGAACCCAAAAAAACAGCGAACATCCTTCTGCAGGCTACAAAGCACTGCGATCTGCTTCCTCCCCTACCTCCTTCTCCTGACTTCCCTTCCTCCTGTCCTGCTCGAGTCCACTCCTCACACACCACGCGATCTGCTTAGGGCTCCGACACAGCAAGCCTGTGCCTCCTTAGGGTCTGCGCGCTGGCTGGTCCCTCTCCTTGGTGCTCTTCCTCCCAGCATTTGTTTGGTTAACTGCCCCATCTTCATCAGGGCACTCAGGTCTCATCTTCTCCATGTGATTTGCCCTGATCACCCTGTTTAACAGTGTAACATCTTCCGCCCTGGCCCTCAACCCCACCAATATTCAGTTCTACTGCTTATTTTTCCCACATCACGTGTCACCTTCTCTTTTATTTATTTATTTATATTTGAGACTGGGTTTCACTCTTGTTTTGTTGCCAGGCTGGAGTGCAATGGCGCGATCTCGGCTCACTACAAACTCTGCCTTCCAGTTTCAAGTGATTTTCCCGCCTCAGCCTCCTGAGTAGCTGGGATTACAGGTGCCTGCCACCATGCCAGCCTAATTTTTGTATTTTTAGTAGAGATGGGGTTTCACCAAGTTGGCCAGACTGGTCTTGAACTCCTGACCTCGTGATCCACCCATCTCGGCCTCCCAAAGTGCTGGGATTACAGGCGTGAGCCACCAAGCCCGGCCCTCCCCCACCCCTTTTTTTGTTATTGAGTTAGAGTCTGGCTCTGTCACCCAGGCCAGGGTACAGTGGCATGATCTCGGCTCAGTGCAACCTCTAGCTCCAGAGTTTCAGCGATTCTCCTGCCTCAGCTTCCAGAGCAGCTGGGACCACAGGCGTGCGCCACCACACCCAGCTAATTTTTTGTATTTTTACTAGAGATGGGGGAGTTTCGCCATATTGGCCAGGCTGGCCTTGAACTCCTGGCCTTAAGTGATCTGCCCACCTCGGCCTCCCAAAGTGTTGGGTTTACAGGCATGAGCCACCACACCCAGCCACAATACTGAAAACTTGCTGAATAAATGAATGCTCTCTCTCTGAAAAGCAGGACATAATTCCAATTAAGTCTTGATACAAGGAAACACAAAGAGGCAAAAGAATTAGGCAGGAAAGGTTGGGGTAGTGCTTAAGGTAGATGCTTTCCAGTTATAATTATAAGGCAGGACCTAAACCCTTGGTTTGATAAAACATATGAAGGAGTACATCACTGGTAGCTCAACTCTGTTTTGCAAAAGTGTCAGCCAGTGCTTCTGTGTACACAAAACATTAGCAGTATCTCTTCCTGCCAGAGGACTTACATGTTGCAATTCTCTTGTAAAAAGTTCCTAAATATTTAATAGTTGAAGTTGAATGACGTCCAAATAGGGTGTTGATTTACTACATCACAGACATAATTAAGAAGCATCAATTCAGGTCTCTCAGGATTAAGTTTAAAGCCCCAAAGCTAAGCTTTCCAAGCCAAGCAAATCAGAAAACAACAAGCACACGTTGCTGAGGAACAGCCACACCCCAGAGAAAGCCCGCAGCTGTGTTTTCCTAAGATTCCCACTTTCGCTTCGGGCCCAGTGGGTGTCTCCTTGTTCTGGGTGTGGGAGTGAAGCTAAGGTGAACCCACAGCATTAAGCCCAGGGTGGGGGTCATGTGGCGGGGATCCCACAAACAGTCACCCTGAAGCTTTCACGATTGGGAAGGGGACCCTGACCGAGTAGTGTTTATGGCGATGGTCTATTGTGATCTACAAGTGTGGGTGTGGGCATTCGTTGCTAAATTTCACCATAAATAGCATGGAAAAAAATGTCAGCCTGTGGCAACTAAACACTCCAAGTGTTTCGCTAGTAATGACTTTCTTGCTTCTTTTTTTTTTCTGAGACAGAGTCTGGTTCTGTCACCCAGGCTGGAGTGCACTGGCATGATCTCGGCTCACTGCAGCCTCCACCTCCTGGGCTCGAGCAATCCTCCCACTTCAGCCTCTTGAGTAGCTGGGCCTACAGATGCGTGCCGCCACACCCAGCTAATTTTTGTCTTTTTTGTAGAGACTAGGTTTTTCCATGTTGCCCAGGCTGGTCTCGAACTCTTGGACTCAAAGATCTGCCCACCTCAGCCACCCAAAGTGCTAGAATTACAGGCATGAGCCACCACCTCACCAAGCCTTTTTTTTTTCCCTTTCCTTGAGACAGAGTCTTGCTTTGTTGTCCAGACTGGAGTGCAGTGGTGCGATCATGGCTCACTGCAGCCTGGACCTCCTGGGCTCAAATGATCCTCCCACCTGAGCCTCTGAGTAGTGGGACTACATGTGCATATCACCACACCGGCTAATTTTTTTTTTTTTTTAAAGAAGGGGTTTCGCCATGTTGCCCAGGCTGGTCTCAAACTCTTGGGCTCAAGCAATCTGTCCACCTCAGCCTTCCAAAGTGCTGGGATCACTAGTGACTTTTCTTTTCCTTTTTTTTTTTTTTTTTTTTGAGTAGGAGTTTCGCTCTTGTTACCCAGGCTGGAGTGCAATGGCACGATCTCGGCTCACCGCAACCTCCGCCTCCTGGGTTCAAGAAATTCTCCTGCCTCAGCCTCCTGAGTAGCTGGGACTACAGGCGCACACCACCATGCCCAGCTAATTTTTTTTGTATTTTTAGTAGAGATAGGGTTTCACCATGTTGACCAAGATGGTCTCGATCTCTTGACCTCGTGATCCACCCGCCTCGGCCTTCCAAAGTGCTGGGATTATAGGCGTGAGCCACCGCGCCTGGCCATTTCTTTTTTTGGAGACAGGGTCTCACTCTGTCCCCCACACTGGAATGCAGTGGCGCGATCTGGGCTCACTGCAACCTCCGCCTCACAGGTTCAAGTGATTCTCCTGCCTCAGCCTCCCTAGCAGCTGGGATTACAGGCATGTGCCACCATGGCTGGCCAATTTTTGTATTTTTAGTAGAGATGGGGTTTCACCATGTTGGCCACACTGGTCTCGAACTCCTGATCTCAAGCAATCCGTCCACCTCAGCCTCCCAAAGTCCTGGGATTACAGACGTGAGCCGTTATGCCCAGCCTCACGAGTGACTTTTCATTGAAAGTGTGCATGCACCAGGCACACTCCCACCTCAGGGCCTTTGCACTTGCTGTGCCCTCTGCCTCCACCAGATAGCCCCACAGCTTGCTTCCTTAGCCTTTCCAGGTCTTTGTTTAAGCATCAGCTCCTCGCTGAGGCCTTGCTAACCATCCTGCAGTTGCAGTCCCTTCCCCTCCAGCACCCTGCTGCTTAGGTTTCCTGTCCTGATCGGTTTTGTTGTTTTTTCCCATACATTAACTCCATCTGCCATCTTATAGCTGGTAGTTTCTTTGTTGTCTATCTCCCCCTCCCCACTATAACGTAATGTCTACAAGGGCATTTTGTCTACTGCTGTTCTTTACGGGCATATAGAACATACTTGAAAGGGCCAGGCGCGGTGGCTCATGCCTATAATCCCAGCCTGCCAAGGCAGGCAGATCACAAGGTCAGGAGTTCAAGACCAGCCTGGCCATCATAGTGAAACCCCATCTCTACTAAAAATACAAAACAAAAATTTAGCCAGGCGTGGTGGTGGGCGCCTGTAGTCCCAGCTACTTGGGAGGCTGAGGCAGGAGAATTGCTTGAACCCGGGAGGCGGAAGTTGCAGTGAGCCGAGATTGCGCCACTGCATTCCAGCCTGGATGACAGAGTAAGACTCCGTCTCAAAAAAAAAAAAAAAATATATATATATATATATATATATATACACACACACATATATATCTACTTGAAAGATGTTTATCGTTGAATGAATGACTCATGTTCCACTCACAAAGTGTAAATGTGTCTCCAAAGCCTATCCTTACCCTGCTTAACACCAGCTGTGATTATCCCCCATGCCTACAGCTTGACTGTGCGGACTCCTGCCTCCTGTCTGTGCTAAAATCCTGTGCCATGAAACAGAATAGGTGCTTCATAAATGTGAGTGACACTAGGCATGGTGGCATGCATCTTGAGTCCTAGCTACTCGGGAGGCTGAGGCAGGAGGATTGCCTGAGCCCAGGAGTTGGAGGCTGTAGTGCACTTGGATAGCACCTATGAATAGCCACTGCCCTCCGACCTGGACAACAACATAGTGAGCCCTTGTCACTAAAAAAAAAAAAAAAAAAAAAAAAAAAAAAGCTAGAACAGAATAATTTGAATATTTCTAGCACAAAGAAAAGACAAATATTTAAGATAATGGATATCCCAATTACACAGATTTGATCTTTACAAATTATATGAAAGTATTAAATTATCACAGCCAGGTTCATTGGCTCACACCTGTAACCCCAGCACTTTGGGACGCCAAAGCAGGTGGATCATCTGAGGTCAGGAGTTCGAGACCAGCCTGGCAAACATGAAACCTGGTATCTACTAAAAATACAAAAAATTAGCCGGGTGTGATGGTGGGCACCTGTAATCCCAGCTACTCGGGAGGCTGAGGCAGGAGAAGTGCTTGAACCCGGGAAGTGGAGGTTGCAGTGAGCCAAGACCACACCACTGCTCTCTAGCCTAGGCGACAGAGTGAGACTCAATCTCTAATAATAATAATAATAAACAGTCACGCTGGGTGTGGTGGCTCACACCATGGGAGGCCAAGGCGGGCAGATCACCTCAGGTTGGGAATTCAAGACCAGCCCAACCAACATGGAGAAACCCCGTCTCTACTAAAAATACAAAATAAGCCAGGTATGATGGTGCATTCCTATAATCCCAGCTACTCGGGAGGCTGAGGCAGGAGAATTTTTTGAACCTGGGAGGTGGAGGTTGCAGTGAGCCAAGATCACACCATTGCACTCCAGCCTGGGAGACAAGAGCAAAACTCCATCTCAAAATAAATAAATAAACAAACAAATTATCACATGTACCCCCAAAATATGTACATCATTATGTATCAATAAAAATAAATAACACTAAATAACTAAATAAATGTGAATAAATGAATGATGGTATGAATGATGCCATGGCTCCGGCGCCCTTGCACTGTGGTTCTCCAGCACCCTGCTGCTTAGATTTCTTCTGATGCCACCTGCTCTGGGAGCTACACCTTGTTTTAGGATCTCAGTCACTGCCTTCAGCAGCCCATGGATCCAAGCAGCCATAGATTCTCTTCTATATCCAGACTCTCCTGTGCCTGCTTCCCTTTTAGGTTTTGCTACTATGTTCAAAGTTGCTTTGAAGATTTGAGTTGCTGTGTCGCCAGGTCACCCTCAGAGGCATCAGGACATGCTCTTCAAGTAAAGCACAAATGAGAGATTAGACACTATGGGCTAATTTCTCAGTGTTCTCTCTCAAGAGTAGACTATTACTTGCATTTCTCATCTCTTTGAATCATCAGCACCTGGTGCTATCATTTAAAATAAGGCAAGTTGATCCAAGATGGCTGATCACTAGCAGCTCGGGCTCGTAGTTCCCAGTGAAAGCGCAGAGAACGAGAGGACGCCACACTTTCAGATGAATTTTTGTTGCTCATGGGCCAAGAGATTCCCAGCGGAGGAGCCCCACGGGTCACCAGGGCGGCTCTTGTGGATGGCGTGGCAGTTTTGCTGGCGCCTCAGTGCAGCAGTTCTTGGTGCAGAGTCTGGAGATTCCCAGGCAGAAAAGCACCATCAATCTTAACACTGCTGTTCTGGCCGGTGCAGTGGATTGCTCAGATTTCGGCGCTGGGAATCAACAAGTTGGATGTCAGCTCAGAGACCTAGTTAGAAAGTTGGTAACTACAAAGACGACAGAGGGATAAATATATAATGAAGGGAAGAAACCAGCCTAAAAAGGCAGAGAATACTCAAAATCAGAATGCCTCTCCCTCTACAGGGGATCACAGTTCCTCATCAGCAACGGAACAAGGTTTAATGGAGAACGAGTGTGTTCCATTATCAGAAGCAGGTTTCAAAAGGTGGGTGATAAGAAACTTCTGTGAATTAAAAGAACTTGTTCTAACCCAATGCAAAGAAACTAAGAACCTTGAAAAAAGGTTTGACGAAATGCTAACAAGAATGGACCATTTAGAGAGGAATATAAGTGAATTGATGGAGCTGAAAAACACAACACGAGAACTTCGGGAAGTATGCACAAGTTTAAACAGTCGAATTGATCAAGCAGAAGTAAGGACATCAGATGTCGAGGACCAGCTCAGTGAAATGAAACGAGAAGACAAGATTGGAGAAAAAAGGATAAAAAGGAATGAGCAAAGTCTCCAGGAAATATGGGACTATGTGAAAAGACCTAATTTACGTTTGATAGGTGTACCTGAATGTGACAAAGAGAATGAATCCAAGTTGGAAAATACTCTTCAGGATATCATTCAGGAAAACTTTCCCAACCTAGCAAGGCAGGGTAACATTCAACTCCAGGTAATACAGAGAACACCACAAAGATATTCTTTAAGAAGACCAACCCCAAGGCACGTAATTGCCAGATTTATTAGGGTTGAAATGAAGGAGAAAATACTAAGGGCAGCCAGAGAGAAAGGTCAGGTTACCCACAAAGGGAAATCTATCAGACTTACAGCAGATCTCTCAGCAGAAACCCTACAAGCCAGAAAAGAGTGGGGACCAATATTTAACATCCTTAAAGAAAAGAACTTTCAACCCAGAATTTCATATCCAGCCAAACTAAGCTTCATAAGTGACGGAAAAATTAAATCTTTTGTGAATAAGCAAGTACTTAGAGACTTCACCACCACCAGGCCTGCTTTACAAGAGCTTCTGAAAGAAGCACTATACATATAAAGGAACAACCAATATCAGCCTTTCCAAAAATATATCAAAAAGCAAAGAGCATCAACACAATGAAAAATTTACACCAACTAATGGGCAAAACAGCCAGCTTGCATCATATGGCAGTATTAAACTCATGTATATTCAAATTGGATAAAAAGCCAAAACCCATCGGTATGCTGCATCCAGACCCATCTCACATGCAACGATACATAAAGACTCAAAACAAAGAGAAGGAGGAAGATTCACCAACCAAACAGAGAGTAAAAATAAACAAATAAATAAAAAGCAGGAGATGCAATTCTCGCCTCTGATAAAATAGACTTTAAAGCAACAAAGATCAAAAGAGGCAAAGAAGGACATTACATAATGGCAAAAGGATCAATGTAACAAGAAGAGCTAACGATTCTATAGATCAACGAGACAAAAAATTAACAAGGACATCCAGGACTTGAACTCAGACCCAGAACAAGCAAACTTAATAAACATTTATAGAACTCTCCACCTCAAATACACAAAACATACATTAGTACCTCACACCTATTCCAAAAGTGACTACATAATTGGAAGTAAATCACTCCTCAGTAATTGCATAGCATTTCATAGGCTTAAATGAAATATTAGTTGGCTGCTTGTTTGTTATTTTCTTCCCTTATTCCTTCTTGTCTACATCATTAAGTATAATTATTGGTATAAAAGAGATTTTCAATATCCATTTCTAAACTGCATTCTAGCCTGGGCAAGAAAGCAATACTCCCATTCTCTCTCTCTCTTTCTCTTCCTTTTTCTTCCTCTTCTTCATTCTTTTTTTTTCTTTCTTTCTTCCTTAAAAAAAAAAAAAAAAGTAACATTCCCCTAGAATTGTATTGTAAAAAATAAAAAATAAAAAAATAATAAAGTAAGTTATCATGAACTGGGTTAAAACAAATTTTTTTTTTTTTTTTTTGAGATAAGAGTCTCACTCTGTGGTCCAGGCTGGAGTGCAGTGGCACAATCTTCACTCACTGCAACCTCCACCTCCTGGGTTCAAGCAATTCTCCTGCCTCAGCCCCGCAAGTAGCTGGGATTACAGGGCTTCACCACCATGCCTGGCTAATTTTTGTATTTTTAGTAGAGGCAGGTTTTCACCATGTTGGCCAGGCTGGTCTCGAACTCCTGACCTCAAATGATCTGCCTGCCTCAACCTCCCAAAGTGCTAGAGCCACCGCACCCAGTCTTAAAAAAACTTTTTATTAAGAAAAAAGAAGTCGGGCGTGGTGGCTCACGCCTGTAATCCAAGCACTTTGGAGGCCAAGGTGGGCGGATCACCTGAAGTCAGGAGTTCAAGACCAGCCTGTTGACCAACAAGGTGAAACCCAGTCTTAAAAAAAAAAAAAAAAAGAAAAAAAAAGAAAGAAAGACAAATACAGTAAGGAAAGATGATTACTAAGTCTTTTCTTTCCCAGGGCCTTAGTTCCCTTACTTGTAAAATATAGAGCATGATATTTTTGGAGTCTATGAATCCACCAAGTACATTGTCATCTTTGCATGGTGCTTTATTTTTTATTTATTTTATTTTTTTTTTGAGATGGAGTTTCACTCTTGTTACCCAGGCTGGAGTGCAATGGTGCAATCTCGGCTCACTGCAACCTCTGCCTCCTGGGTTCAGGCAATTCTCCTGCCTCAGCCTCCTGAGTAGCTGGGATTACAGGCACGCGCCACCATGCCCAGCTAATTTTTTGTATTTTTAGTAGAGATGGGGTTTCACCATGTTGATCAGAATGGTCTCGATTTCTTGACCTCGTGATCCACCCGCCTCGGCCTCCCAAAATTACAGGCGTGAGCCACCACGCCTGGCTGCGTGGTGCTTTAAAGTACATAAAACATATTTGACAAACAGGTTCTTCTTTAACACAAAAATGTCCAATAAATGTTTGCTAACAGGAATGATAATGATGATGCTCTCAGCTGAAAGAAGCTTACTTCAGGTGAATGCTTCCTCTATCGTTAAGTTTGAGGGCAATTAAAGTTAAAACGAGTGTGAGACACTATATGTTAGAATTAATTTTGAATTCCTTAGTTTAATTCCTATCTGTTGTCAATGCCTGAGGGAAATGGTCTAGCCACAGGTGCCAGCTCGGAAGAAAGGGGCAGGCTGGGCACGGTGGCTCACACCTGCCATCCTATCATTTTGGGAGGCCAAGGCCAGTGGATCGCTTGAGGCCAGGAGTCTGAGACCAGCCTGTGCAACATAGGGAGAACCCCGTCTCTCCAAAAAAGTAATTAGCCGGGCTTGGTGGTGTGCACCTGTAGTCCCAGCTATTTGAGAGGCTGAGGCAGGAGGATCACATGAGCCTAGAAGTTTGAGGCCACAATGAGCTATGAAGGCACCATTGTACTCCAGCCTGAGGAACAGAGCAAGACCTTGCCTCAAAATTTAAAAAATAAAGTAATAGGTCAGGCGTGGTGGCTCACACCTATAATCCAAGCACTTTGGAGGCCAAGGCGGGCGGATCACCTTAGGTCGGAAGTTCAAGACCAGCCTGACCAACATGGTGAAACCCCATCTTTAAAAAATAAATAAATAAAAAATAAAAAATAAAAAAAAGTAACAAAATAAAACGAGAGAGAGGACACCACCTCTGTGGCACTATTTGGTTATGTTATATAACTGGTATTTTACTTGGGGGAAAAAAAAAGTCCTCCCAGGGATTCATTTCCTCAGATCAAACGTCCTTCCAGGTGTTGATATGCATTCGACACGTGCATTATTCAGCCCGGGTTATTCTGTTTTATTTTATGTAAAACTCTATTTCAAAATACAGTTCTTCCTAGAAGAGTATGTACCCTTTCTTCTACAGACTGTGCTAAATCAAAGGTGCTTTATAAACACCTGCCTGAGGCCAGGTCCAGGCCACATACCTGGGCAGGTGAGGTGCCACGTCCCAACCCCAGGTGCACCCTCTGGGTAGACACAAGCTCTGCTGGGCCGCAGCACCACCAAGGATTCTGGTTTCACTATTGCTAAGGAGAGTGAACTTTTTAAAACAACCTTCCCTTTCTTCTCTAATCTGGTAGGAAAACAAAAACCCAGTCAGGAACCAATCAAGTGGAAGAGAGTGCGGCTAAGTAAAAATAAACATTGCACTTGACTTTCTCTGACATTAGTTCCCAGGATCTCTTGAGTGGTGGGAGGATCCGTGGCAGAGTTGTTTTGGAGAGCTCGGCCAAGAGGTCTCTTGCAGGGCCTGAGGCCTGACATTTAAGGGGGCAGGAAGAAAGAAGGAGGTTTCCTCTTCTCATATTGCTACCTCTTCCCATCACCTCCCCCTGAACCTCAAGAAAAAGGCTGGGTACAATGGCTCATGTCTGTAATCCCAGTGCACTGGGAGGCAGAGGCAGGAGGATCACTTGAGGCCAGAGGTTTGAGACCAGCCTGGGCAACATAGTGAAACCCTTCCACTTTTACTTTAAATTTTTTTTACAGGCTGGGTGTAGTGACTCATGCCTATAATCCCAGCAGTTTGAGAGGCCAAGGTGGGCATCTCACTTGTGCTCAGGAGTTTGAGACCAGCCTGGGCAACATGGCAAAACTCCATCTCTACAAAAAATACAAAAATTAGCCAGGCATGGTTAATTTGTAGTCCCACATACTTGGAGGCTAAGGTAGAAGGATCACTTGAGCCTGGGAGGCAGAGGTTGCAATGAGCCAAGATCACATCATTGCACTCCAGCTTGGGTGACAGAGTGAGACACTGTCTCAAAAAAAGAAAGAAAAGAAATTAAAATTAAATAAATAGGCCTGGCGCGGTGGCTCACGCCCGTAATCTAAGCACTTTGGAGGCCAAGGTGGGCGGATCACCTGAGGTCGGGAGTTCAAGACCAGCCTGACCAACATGGTGAAACCCCATCTTTTAAAAAATAATTTAAAAAATTTAAAAAAGGGTTGGGCGCAGTGGCTCACACCTGTAATCCCAGCACTTTGGGAGGCCGAGGCAGGTGGATCACGAGGTCAAGAGATAGAGACCATCCCGGTCAACATGGTGAAACCTCGTCTCTACTAAAAATACAAAAAATTAGCTGGGCACGGTGGCGTGTGCCTGTAATCCCAGTTACTCAGGAGGCTGAGGCAGGATAATTGCCTGAACCCAGGAGGCAGAGGTTGCAGTGAGCCGAGATTGCGCCATTGCACTCCAGCCTGGGTAACAAGAGCAAAACTCTGTCTCAAAAAAAAAAAAAAATTAAAAAAAAAATTTTTTTTTAATTTAAAATGTTTTTAATTAAAACAATTTAATATATATTATATATTATATTATATATATTACATATATTGTATATATTATATATAACATATATTATATATAACATATATATATATATTTTTGACATTGAGTTTTACTCTTGTTGCCCAGGCTGGAGTGCAATGGCGTAATCTCGGCTCACTGCAACCTCTGCTTCCTGGGTTCAAGCAATTCTCCTGCCTCAGCCTCCTGAGTAGCTGGGATTACAGGCATGCACCACCACGCCTGGCTAGTTTTTGTATTTTTAGTAGAGATGGCGGGGGGGGGGTTCCACCATGTTGACTGGGATGGTCTCGATCTCCTGACCTCGTGATCCGCCCGCCTCGGCCTCCCAAAGTGCTGGAATTATAGGCGTAAGCCACTGCACCTGGCATCTCTTTTTTTAAAAAAAAAAAACAAAGGCGGCTCCTAAGAGCCAGGCTGTGAGCACCGGTGCTATAGGGTGATCAGGTGAAACGAGAACATCTGAGTTGGGAGAGAATTCTAACATCTCAGGTGTAAAAGCTTAATTTCGCTGACTGAAACTGAAGTCCAGAAAAGGAAAGAGGCTTTTGGCAAGGGAACACAGCTAACTGATGGCATAGCTGGCAACAGAACCCAGGATCCTTTTGACACCTCCCACCCCACATACACACATGTTCCCAAGGTGCGATCTCGCTCCAGAAAACTAGCTTCTCTCCTCGTTTTCCCGTTTCTATCAGAAGCCCCCTTGCTCTTTTTTTCTTCTTCTTTCCTTTATGGCTATCTATCTCCTACAGGAAGGACAGAAGCTTTTTCTTCTCAGTTGATAAGATTGGGAATCTTGGCCGGGCGTGATGGCTCATGCCTATAATCCCACCACTTTGGAGGCTGAGGTGGGCAGATCACCTGAGGTCAGGAGTTTGAGACCAGCCTAGCCAATATGATGAAAACTTATCTCTACTAAAAATACTGAATTAGCCAGGCGTGGTGGTGCATGCCTGTAATCCCAGCTACTTGCGGGGCTGAGGCAAGAGAATCGCTGGCACCCAGGAGGCAGAGGTTGCAGTGAGCCGAGATCACGCCACTGCACTCCAGCCTGGGCAACAAGAGCTAAACTCTATCTTAAATAATAATAATAATAATAATATTAAAAACAAATGAAAAAGCCGGGCGCGGTGGCTCACGCCTGTCATCCCAGCACTTTGGGAGACTGAGGCGGGCGGATCACCTAGGTCAGGAGTTCGAGACCAGCCTGACCAATATGGTGAAAGCCTGTCTTAAAATAAATAAATTAATTAATTAAAATAAAATAAAATAAAAATGAAAAGATTGGGAATCTTGAGAGGCTGAAAGAAAAGGGCAAATAAGTAAAGAAAAAAGATTGGGTATCTGAGAGTCTTTCTTAAGTGTTTTTTTAATCCCACATGTGCAAGTAACAAATCCTATTGAGGCTTACTTTAAAATATCTTAGTCTCTATTCCACCGTAGGCTTCAGTCCATGCTTCCTGCTGCCCCTACCTCTGACCTCTCTCCAGGCCACCCCGTAGATAGCTAATATATTGATGGTAGTTACAGTTGCCATACACATACATGGCATCACTGTTCTGTGTTCTACATGTGTTATTCAATTTATTCCTCTAAAAGACCCCATAAGCTGGACGCTTTCATTACCCCCATTTTATAGATGAAAAAAAATAGACTCAGCACAGTTAAATAATATTTCTAAGATCTAACAGCAAGGAGCAGAACTGGGATTTTATTTATTTATTATTATTATTTTTAACAACTGGTAATCAATTTATTAAAATAACTGACTTAAGCATCTGCAATGGTGACTTCCACCTCAACTCCTGGCTCAATACTGATGGAAGTAATCTGCTTAACAATTTCAGGACTGTTCAAGTCAATGAGTCGCTTGTGGATTCTCATCTGGAAACGATCCCATGTTTTAGAACCTTCACCACAAGGTGTTTTTCTTGTAATGATTCTCAAAGTCTTCGTAGGCATTCGAACTGGTCCTTTCACTTTCAGATTCTTTGCCTTTGCTCCTCTGATCAAGTCAGCACATACCTTCTCCAGCGATTTTACGTTGCATCTTCTTAGAGTGATTCGAATTCGGTGAATTGCCACTTCCGGCTCCACGGATGTTTTTCCAGTATCCTTAAAAGCCATGGCTGCTGTGCGGCTTCCTGACTGACTTGTTCCTCGGCAAGAGCGAACAGCGGTGAGTCAGGAGCAGCAGCGTGCGGACTAACGATCCACAACAGCTACGACCGCGTCTTCCTCGAAGAGCAGTTACTTATTTTTTATTTTATTTATTTATTTAGAGACAGAGTCTTACTCTGTCACCCAGGCTGGAGTGCAGTGATGTGATCTCAGCTCACTGCAACCTCTGCCTCCGAGGTTCAAGTGATTCTTCTGCCTCAGCCTCCCGAGTAGCTGGGATGACATGCACCTGCCACCATACCTGACTAATTTTTGTATTTTTAGTAGAGATGGGTTTCGCCATGCTGGCCGGGCTGGACTCGAACTCCTGACCTCAGGTGATCTGCCAACCTCAGCTTCCCAAAGTGCTGGGATTACAGATGTGAGCCACCACTCCTGGCCAGAACTGGGATTTTAGAAGAACCAGGTGGTCTGATGCCAAAGTCCAAACTCCCAACTACTCTACCATGTTGCTTTTCTCTGAAGCACCAATATGACCATGTCACTCCTGCGCTCAAGTCTCTTCAGTGGCTCCCTTCTGACTGTGGTTGTTCAGATTCCCAGTTGGGCATTAAAGGCTCTTCAATGGTTTGTCTCTCACTGTCCAGCAGGTAAGTTAACGAACTTTGCTAGGTCTCACATTCCTCATCTATTACTTGAGTGTGATAATACTAACCCTCTCATGAGGCTGTCATGAGGATTAAAAGAGGTCACCCAGGTATAGCACTAAGCTCGGTCCTCAGCACAAAGTGGGTGTTAGTGATCATTTCGTTACCTTTGGACCCTGTTTCTCGCAACTTACTGATAGGACTCCTTTGTCCAGAATGTTGCTTGTTCCTAAATTGAATGTGAATGTAATTTTTCCCTTCCTAGAAATGTTCCCCACTCTCACATGCCAACATCTCCAAATGTTTTCACATCCAACCATCCTCCAATTGCTCTTCTTCAGTGCCCCCACCCCTTCTACTAATTGAAATTCTCGGGACACTTATATTTTATTGATTGATTTACTTTATTTATTTATTTATTTTGAGACAGTCTCGCTCTGTCACCTAGGCTGGAGTGCAATAACACGATCTTGGCTCACTGCAACTTCCATCTCCAGGGTTCAAGCAGTTCTCCCGCCTCAGCCTCCTGAGTAGCTGGGACTATAGGCTCAAACCACCGCGCCCGGCTAATTTTTGTATTTTCAGTAGAGACAAGGTTTCATCATGTTGGCCAGGCTGGTCTCAAACTCCTGACCTCAAGTGATCTGCCCACCTCAGCCTCCCAAAGTGCTGGGATTACAGAAGTGAGCCACCTCGCCTGGCTTCAGGGACACTTATTCTCATCTTTTTTTCCACACCACTCTTTGTTTACTCATGTGTTAAACATTTATCCAGCGCTTCCTCTAATAATACCAATACCTGGTATAACGGTGATTGACTTAATGCTATTTTCAGTTTATGATGCTTTTACAGGGATGTAACCCCATCTTACACTTGTTTGGTTGTGTTTTTTTCCTTCTTTCTTTTTTTTTTTTTTTTTTGAGACAGAGTTTCGCTCTTGTTGCCCAGGCTGGAGTGCAATGGTGCAATCTCCGCTCACCTCCACCTCCACCTCCCGGGTTCAAGCGATTCTCCTGCCTCAGCCTCCCAAGTAGCTGGGATTATAGGCATGAGCCACCACGGCTGGCTAATTTTTTGTATTTTTATTAGAGACGGGGTTTCTCCATGTTGGTCAAGTTGGTCTCAAGCTTCCGACCTCAGGTGATCCGCCTGTCTCGGCCTCCCAAAGTTCTGGGATTACTGGCGTGAGCCATCATGCCTAGCCGCTTGTTTTTTTGTTTTCGGTTATTATTGTTTTTTGTCTTTTTTCCCCCTTTTGTGGAGAACAGGGTCTTGTATTACCCAGGCAGTTCTCGAACTCCTGGGCTCAAGCTATCCTCCCACCTCCTCCTCTCTAAGAGCTGGGATTACAGGCGTGAGCCACCATGTCCGGTGGACAAGGAGCATCTGGATTTGACTTCATACTTTACAAAGGGCCCCATACCACAGCTCTGCATCTGTAAATCCTCACAGAAGCTTTGGAAGCGTTCCCATTTTTAGGCTGCCCTAGTTTTACCAGCTGGTGGTAAACCCTGGTGTCAGCATCAGGGGTCCTGGGGATCCAGTGGCGATGCTGACAGGACCTCTGTCTTCAGGACATGCATTGCCAGGTCTGTCCTGCAGACCCTGGCCGATGGATGAAATCAGTACTCAGACACAGGTATGCAGTGTAAGAGCAGCTCAGGGACTGCCTGCTTCTAGTGGCCAGAGAGCAGCCCTGAGAAGCTGGAGTCGCTTGCTTTTATTCAGTGCAGGCACAATGCTGAAAACCTGGAGCCCACACAACCTGCAGGTAATTAACATGTATTTGTCCCTTTTCAGGGAACCTCACCACACCGCTGCACTCCAGCCGGGGGGACAAGAGTGAAACTCAGTCTCAAAAAAAAAAAAAAAAAAAGAGAGAGACCGTAGCATGATCATAGCTCACTGCAGCTTCAAACTTTCAAACTCCTGGGCTTAAGTGATCCTCTCACCTCAGCCACCTGAGTAACTGGGACTACAGCTATGCACCACCACACCAGGCTAATTTTAAAATATTTCTGTAGAGTTGGAGTCTTACTATGTTGCCCTGGCTGGTCTCAAACTCCTGGCCTCAAGTGACCCCCTATGCCAGCTTCCTGAAGTGCTGGATTATAGGTGTGAGCCACCGTTCCCAGCTAGATGGCCAAACCCAAATTAATCAAATGACACATGAATCAAATCCAAAGAAGGAGTCACAGGAACCCAAACTTGGAGCCAGTCAGTCAGAAGTTCTGCAGGCCCAGACTTGTGACTGGTGTCTGACAGCAGGGCAGTCTTGTGGACCGAGCCCTCACTGTGGGATCCGATGCTCTCTCCAGGTAAATAGTGTCAAAATTGAATTGGAGGACACCCAACTGGTGTCTGCTGCAGAACTGACTGCTTGATTGATGTGTGGAAAAGAACCCCCACATGTTGGGTCACAGGTGTCTTCTGTGCTGATTGCTGTTGTTGAGTGAGAGAATAGAAAAAAATCGCTTTGAGTTTGAGGTTTCCAGATTCTTTCATCCTTTAGCCAGCTGGTTCATTCACTCTCTTGCAAATACGGCTGACAGATCCTATTTGCTTATGCTCAGAAAGTCCTGTCTGTAAGGTAGTCTCCCTACCTGCTTCTCAGAGTGTACCCATTCTTTTCTTTTCCTTTTTTTTTTTTTTTTTTTTTTGAGACAGAGTCTCTCTCTGTTGCCCAGACTGGAGTGCAGTGGTGCAACCTCGGCTCACTGCAAGCTCCGCCTCCTGGGTTCAAGCGATTCTCCAGTCTCAGCCTCCCAAGTAGCTGGGATTACGGGTGCCCGCCACCACACCCAGCTTATTTTTTGTATTTTTAGTAGAGACGAGGTTTCACCATGTTGGCCAGGCTGGTCTTGAGCTCCTGACCTCAGATGATCCGCCCATCTCGGCCTCCCAAAGTGCTGGGATTACAGGCGTGAGCCACCTCACCCAGCCTAGTGTACCCATTCTTTAAGGCCCTGCTCCCATCCCTTCTCCCTACCACTGTCCCTGCCTCCTCCCCAGCCAGTTGTTTTCTCTCCTGTAAACTCTAATATTTCCCATTTATCTCTTGTTATACGTGGCTAGTGACCTTTGATCACCTCCCTTATCTTTGCTTACATTTTATTTTTCCAGCTAGTCTGTAAACTTCTTGAAGCTTAGACTCATGCCTTGCACACCATTGTATCTTCTTTGGTCCCTGGTGCATGGCCTGCCTAGAGTGGGTATTTGGTCATTTCTTTTTCATTGATTGGTTTTATAACCACCATAATATGAACTCCTTAATGTGGGCCTACATGGATTGGTCTCTGCCACCCTCTTTGGCCTCATTTGTATCTCCTCCCCCATTACATTTTATACCTAGCCATCCTCAGTACCAGCCAGTTCCTTAGAAATTCCATGGGCCAGATATGGTGGCTCACGCCTGTAATTTCAGCACTTTGGGAGGCCGAGGCGGGCAGATCACTTGAGGTCAGGAGTTTGAGACCAGCCTGACCAACATAGTGAAACCCCATCTCTACTAAAATACAAAAATTAGCCAGGCATGGTGGTACACACCTGTAATCCCAGCTACTTGGGAGGCTGAGGCAGGAGAATTGCTTGAACCCAAGAGGCAGGAGTTGCAGTGAACTGAGATCGCCCCACTGCCCTCTAGCCTGGGTGACAGAGCAGAGACCCTGTCTCAAAAAAAAAAAAAAAAAAAAAAAGAGAGAAAAAAGAAATTCCAGCATGACACCTCACACAGCATCCTTTCCTGAACACTCGTCTCCTCTTCTGTGTGGCTGACCCTTCTCAACCTTTGCATCTCAATCTTGGAATTACTTCCTAATGAGAACTCTTCCTCTGGACTTCATTAGAAAGCACAAATTAGTAAGGTTGGGCCAGCAAAATGCTGTGTGTGTAAGAGAGAGCATTTAGCAAGAGGAAATGAGAAACACTCATATCCACCCATTCATGAGCTCACTCCAGCTTCTTTTCCTGTCCCCTAGTTCCCTCTGGATGTCAGCCATCTGAAATTACTCATAGGACCTCTGAATGCACTTTGCTTTATTATACTTCCATGCCTTTGTACACACTTTTCTTCCTTTTTAATTTTTTTTTTTTTTTTTTGAGGCAGGGTCTTACTCTGTCACCCAGCCTGTAGTACTGTGGCGCCAATCTCGGCTCATTGCAACCCCCACCTCCCGGGTTCAAGCAATCCTACTGCTTCAGCCTCCAGAGTAGCTGGAACTACAGGTGCGTGCCACCACGCTCGACTAATTTTTGTATTTTTTAGTAGAGATGAGGTTTCACCATGTTGGCCAGGCTGGTCTCGAACCCTGACCTCAAGTGATCTGCCCACCTACGGCTGGGATTACAGGTGTGAGCCACCACGACCAGGCAGTACACATTACACACTTTTCATTCTTCCTGGGATTCCATTTAATACATACCCTTCCTTCCTCCCTCCTTTCTTCCCTCCCTCCCCCCTTCTCTCTCTCTTTCTTTCTCTCTCTCTTTCCCTCTTTCTCTTCTTCCTTCCTTACTTCAGTGTGTATGACATACAAGTATCTTGTCATTTTTCATGCTATATACTCACCGCTTTTCCTATCTGTCTCTCCACTATCATGTGCTTCCTCTTGATTGAATGATCCTCAAATAACTAGGTCATTCTACAGGCCCTAGCAAAGCATTGACAATCAAAGTTTGGAGCTACAGAAATCCTAGAGAGTTGTGAAAAGGAAAACATCAACTGGAGGAAAAGGCTGTGGGGAAAGGAACAAGTAAATAAGGTTAAAAAGAATGTCTTAGAAATAACCACAGGACTCATTCACCATTGATCACAGTGCAAGTTGACTTAACCTGATTTTGTCAGGCAATTTGGTGCTTCACACGAAAATGTTAATTACATACATCCTTAAACCGAGAAATATCACTTTAGGAAATCCATTCAATAAAAACACTTACTCGGTAGTCAAAGATACATGAAAGGTTAACCATCACAACATTACTTGTAAGAATAAAAAAATTTGGGGAGGCTGAGGTGGGTGGGAGCCTGAGGTCAGGAGTTCAAAACCAGCCTGGCCAACATGGTGAAATGGTGTCTCTACTAAAAATACAAAAATTAGCTGGGCATGGTGGTGCATGCCTGTAGTCCCAGCTACTCGGGAGGCTAAGACAGGAGAATTACTTGAACCCCAGAGGCGGAGTTTGCAGTGAGCCGAGATCGCACCACTGTACTCAAGCCTGGGCAACTGAATGAGATTCTGTCTCAAAACAACAACAACAAAAAAACAATAAAAAATTGGAAATAGCAGAAATGCTCATCAAGGAAAGATTAACTAAATTAATTGTGGGATTGTGGTGCCTCCATACAAAGAAAGACTATGCAGCTATTTAAAAGGATGTTGGGCAGGGCACAGTGGCTCCCGCCTATAATCCCAGCACTTTGGGAGGCCGAGGCAGGAGGATCACGAGGCCAAAAGATCGAGACCATCCTGGCCAACATGGTAAAACCCCTTCTCTACTACAAATACAAAAATTAGCTGGGAGTGGTGGCGTACTCCTGCAGTCCCAGCTACTCGGGAGGCTGAGGTGGGAGAATCATTTGAACCCAGGAGGCGGCGGTTGCAGTGAACCAGGGTGGCACCACTGAACTCCAACCTGGTGACAGAGCAAGACTCCATCTCAAAAAAAAAAAGGAGGCAAAGCTGTATGTCTGGAAGTCAGAAGTCCACACCATATAGTTAAATGAAAAAGCAAGTGGCAAAATAGCCTAAATTTATTAGCCCAATTTTGGGGTCAACTTCATTGAGGTACAATTTAAATGCAACAAAGTTCACCAATATTAAGTGTGCAATAAATGAGTTTTAACAAATATTAATCACTACCACAATCATGAAATTGATAGAATATTTCCATGACCCCCTAAAAATTGCCTTGAAGACTTTTGCAGTCATTTTACACCCCTACCCTCTGACTCCTGGCAGCCACTGATCTGCATTTTATAACTAAGATTTTTGACTCTTTTTTTTAGACTGTTTTTCTCTGTTGCCCAGGCTGGAGTGCAGTGGCGTGATCTCAGCTCACTGCAGCCTTTGCCTCCCGGGTTCAAGTGATTCTCCTGCCTCAACCTCCTGAGTAGCTGGGATTACAGGTGCTGGCCACCACGCCCAGCTAATTTTTGTATTTTTAGTAGAGACGGGGTTTCACCATGTTGGCCAAGCTGGTCTTGAACCCCTACCTCAGGTGATCCACTCATCTTGTCTTCCCAAAGTGCTGGGATTGCAGGCGGGAGCCACCGAGCCCGGTCATAGATTTTTTTACTTTTCTAGCACTTCACGTAAATGGAATCATGTACTATATAGTCTTGAGTCTGACTCTGTTCAGTTATGAAGCTTTTGGGATTCATTCATGTTTACATATCAGCGGTTCATTCTTTTTTATTGCTGAGTAATATTTCATTGTAAGGTTTTACTACAATTTATATATCCATTTACCAGTTCTTGGGCATTTGGATTCTAGTTTTTGTTGTTGTTGTTGTTTGAGATGGAGTCTAGCTCTATCACCCAGGCTGAAGTGAAGTGACGCCATCTCAGCTCACTGCAACCTCCACCTCTGTGGTTCAAGCGATTCTTCTGCCTCAGCCTTTTGAGTATCTGGGAACAGGTGCCTACCACCATGCCTGGCTAATTTTTGTATTTTTAGTAGATACAGCGTTTCACTGTTTTGGCCAGGCTGGTCTCAAACTCCTCACCTCTTGATCTGCCCACCTCAGCCTCCCAAAGTGCTGGGATTACAAGCATGAGCCACCGTGCCCAGGCCCCAGCTTTTAATGAATATGAATAAAGCCACTATAAACATTTCTATACAGATTTATTTAAACTTTCTATTTTGAGATAATTATATATTCACATTTTAAGAAATAATACAGAGATTGTTTCCTTACGTAAGGAGAAAAAAAAAGAGAGCCCTTGATCCAGCTTCCCCCAGTGGTAACACCTTGTAAAAGCATAGTAAAATATCACAACCAGGATATTGACATTGATGAAGTCAAGATACAGACAGTTCCATCATCACAGGGACCCCTCATATTGCCCTTTTATAGCCACACTCACCTCTTCCCCCCCAGCACCTAGCAACTACTAATCTCTTTTGCATAATTTTGTAATTTAAAGAGTATAATATAGATAAATGTAAGCCTACAATATACAATTTGTAAGGATTGGCTATTTTCACTCAGCCTAATTCCCTAGAGATTCATTTTATATATACATATATCAACAGCTCGCTCCTTTTTATTGCTGAGTAGTGTTCTGTGGTATGGATATACTATGGCTTGCTTAACCATTTACACATGGAAAGCCTCTGGTTTTTGGCTGTTATGAATATAGTTACTGTAAGGTTTGTTCTTGCCGAGTTTAAAAAGAAGAAACTGAGGCCAACACAAGAAGATCCAATATGAAGGGTTTATTCAGGCTCCCGGGCGAGGTTCTGCGATCCGACAGGAGGGGCCAGAGAAGTCACACGGACTCCTCAGACGTGGGGTTTTATAGGGAGTGAAGGAGCTCGATTGGTTGTGGGAGAGCAGGACTACTATTGGGTAAGGTTACAAGCCTTTGTTTGCATACAGGACTTGGCTGCTATTGGTTAGAATTACTCGGCTGCTATTGGCTAGAAAGACTCGGCTGCTATTGGCTAGAAAGACTTGGCTGCTATTGGCTAGCATCACAAGACCCCACTTGCATACTGGGTTCTTTAAGGGAAGGCCAGGCTGTGTGAGAAGGGGAAAAGTGAACATGGCTGAGCGTGTCCGAGCTTTCGGAAAAAGCCAGGGGGTGTGCGTCCGAGCTCCTGGTGAGGCAACAGGCCTTACAGTCATTATGAACGTTTGTGTGAATGTAAGTTTTCTTTTCTCTGAGACAAATGCCCAGGAGAGCAGTTGCTGGGTTGTGTGGTAGTGTCATGCACAGTTTCATTTTTAAAAACTGCCAAACTGTTTCCCAGTGTGGTTGTATCATTCCACATTCCAACCAGCAATTTGAGTGGCCCAGTTTTGCTACATCTTTCCCCGCATTTGGTTTTGTCATTATTTTTCATTTTAGCCATTCTGCTGGTTAAAAAAAATTTTTTTTTAACTTTTTTTTTTTTTTTTTTGGTATTTTTAGTAGAAACAGAGTTTCACCATGTTGGCCAGGCTGGTCTCAAACTCCTGACTTCAAGTGATCTGCCTGCTTCAGCCTCTCAAAATGCTGGGATTACAGGCTGTGAGCCATCATGGCCTAAAATAAAAGATATTATTATGCTAGGTGCAAAATATTTCACCGTGGTTTTATTTTGTATTTCCCTAATGGCTAATGAGGTTGAACTCTTTTCATGGGCTTGTCTGCCATCTGTATAGCCTCTTCACGAAATGACTGTTCATGTCTTTTACCCGTTTTCTAATTGGATTCTTTTTACAAGTTTGTAAGTTTGCAAGTTTGGGGTTTCCTAAAACCACCCTCAGGTTTGGTACTTTGCTAGAATGACTATCCAAGTGATCCTCGCGCCTCAGCCTCCCAAAGTGCTAGAATTACAGGCATGAGGCACTGCATCCGGCCAATAATTCTTTATATATTCTGGATACAAATACTTTGACAGATACATATTTTGCCCATATTTTACCCCAGACTGGCCTTTTCATTTTCTTAACAGTATTATTTGAAGAGCAAATTTTTAAAAATTTTTTGAAGCCCTACTCATTATTTTTCCTGCTTTTTGTGGTCTGTTTAATATATGCCCAACCCAAAGTCACAAAGATGTTCGTATTTTATTCTAGAAATGTTCTGGTTCTAGTTCTTACATTCAGGTCTATTTTTCATTTCAAGTCAATTTTTGCAGCTAGTATGAGGTAAGGGTTGAGGCTCATTTGTTTTTTTTGTTTTTTATTTATTTATTCCCCGCCCCCCCTGCTCCCAGGCTCATTTATTTACATGTGGATATCAATTATTACAGTATGACAGGTGGAAAAGAGTCCATTTTCTCAATGAATTCCCTTGGCATCTGTAAGGAGTTACCAAACCACACAGTCAGAGTGAACAATCCCTGTAAGATTGCCCTGAATTCAGACAACAACTGCGAAAACCACTCTCAGGTTTGGTACTTTGCTAGAATGACTCACAGAACTCAGGAAAGTGCTATGTGTACAATTACAGCTTTATTATAGCAACGGGATATAAATTAGAACCGAACAAAGGAAGAGACTCATAGGGTGTGGTCCGGGAGGGTTGCAAACATGAAACTTTCACTGTCTTCAGGAATGTGTTCTACCAGCATTGATGTGTGATAATTTGCTCGGAGTATTCTCAACCAGGGAAACTTACCTGAACTCTGGTGTCCAGAGATTTTATTGAGGTTTTCTTACAGGCATGATTGATTGAGCCCATGTGGGTGTACTCAATCTCCCACCCCCTCCTCCCTAGAGGTTGAGCTGATACCATATGTCCCACAGCTCCAGCCCTCCTATCAGAGGGTTGGTCTTCCTGCCATGGCCATCCCCCACCCTGAGTCATGTTATAGCATAAAATATCAGGTGTAGTTCCAAGGGCCCATCAAATAACAAAGACACTCTTGGCCGGGCACAGTGCCTCATGCCTGTAATCCCAGTACTTTGGGAGGCCAAGGCAGGTGGATCACGAGATCAAGATATCGAGACCATCATGGCCAATGTGGTGAAACCCCATCTCTATAAAAATAAAAATAAAAAAAAGAAAAAAGAAAAAAACAAAGACACCTTTAACACTCAGGAAATTCCAAGAGTGTAGAAAGAGCTGGGAAAAAAGGCCAGACTTCTTTGTAGGGGGACACATTTTTTACTATATAGCATCTTTGTCAAAAGCAAATATAAAATGTGGTTCATATGTACAGGTTTAGGTTATATATGTGTATGTATAGATCTATTTTTGGTCTCACTTTTGTTCCATAATCTAGTAGATGGAATTTTCTATGTAGAGAATTCTATAATGATTTTTTAAAAATATGGAACGCTTGCAAATTTGTATGTCATCCTTGCGCAAGAGCCATGCTAATATTCTCTCATTTCAGTTTTATCATGCATGTTATTGAAATGAGCACTATATAATTTTTAAACAACGTGCATACAATACTTCCATAGAAAGGAAAACATGATAAGAATATAAGGAAAAATTATCTGCTTAAGCAATAAAAATAATTCTACATAACAGCTGAAATACAACCTTAGGGAAACTTTCCAGGAAATATAGGAAAAAGATAAAGAGATAGAAAGTAGAAGATAAAAGGTTAGGAAGTTAAGAGTACTAATTCAGGGGATCTTCAATCTGAATACCAGTGTTTCCAGAAAGAAAAAAGAGAAAAGAAGGGGCAAAGCAATCAATGATATAATTCAAGAACAGAAGGAACTGTGACATTTAAGAGTCAATAGATAGCCAGCACCATTTTGGGAAGCAAGAGATTTTATTGTCTCTAGAAATGAAAAAATTGGCTATATACAAAGTTTAGGAACCAAAATGGATTTAGACTTCTCATCAGCAACACTAGAAGCCAAAATACAGTGAAGCAATGCCTTTAAAATTCTGAAAGATGTAACTTCCAATCTGGAATTCTGTACCTAGCCATACAATCAACTGAGTATAAGAGTAGAAAAAAAATATTTTCAGGCCAGGCGTGGTGGCTCACACCTGTAATCCCAGCACTTTGGGAGGCCGAGGTGGGTGGATCACTTGAGGCCAGGAGTTCAAGACCATCTTGGCCAACATGGTGAAACCCCATCTCTAAAAAAAATAAAGAAATATTTTCAAGTATGTAAGGTTTCAGAAATTTTATCTATTATGCACCCCTCCTCTACAAGCTACTGGAGAAGATATTCCACCCAAAGACAAATTGCCGGGTCTGTCCCGCAGACCCTGTCCATTCGAAATGAGTAGACACTGGTATGCAGTGTAAGAGCAGCTAGGGGACAGCCTGGCTCTAGTGGCAAAAGTGCAGCAGCCCCAGGAAGCTGGAGCTTCTGGCTTTTATTCAGTGCAGACATAATGCCAAAAGTCTGGAGCCAACACAACCTGTAGGTAATTAACATTTATTGTTCCCCTTTCAGGGAACAGTCAACGAGCACAGATGATCAAAGGTCAGTTCCTGGTCAACTTAAGTAAACAAGCCTGTTTTAAGCTAAATTCCCCTATACTCCCTTTCTTTTTTTCTTGTAGCCCTATACTCCCTTGTACCCAATCCTTGCCCTTTGCCTCAGGGTTATATAGAACAGCTGCCTTCAGCTATTCTCCCCCGAAGCCTTGCAGAGCCTTCTGACCTTTCAGAAGGCCTACTGCTTTCCCTGTAGTTTCTCCCACCACTCTGACCAATCTCCTACATCTCCCCTTTTCTGTTTTTTGCATCACGTTTTGTTGATTGAAGCATACAAATGTGTGCAACAACAGGATTGACAGGTGCAGCAGTTACAGCTTGTATTCCAGCTTTGCATCCTAGAACCAGTAACATTGAAGAGGGAGACCCAGGCATCTCAGATCAACTTCCCCTCTTCATTCCTAAAACTATAAACGGAAACCCTTTTCATATGTAATTCCTGAGACTGTAAACCGAGACCCTTTACATATGTTAAGCTATAAACCTAAGGTTCTTCCACGTGTAACATCTAAAGTATAAGCCTATATATAAAGACGGAACCTTCCTTTGTTAGGGGAGCTTGGCTGTTAGGCAACTATGCCACCTTGCTCCTGGCCGAATAAACCTTCCTCCTGTATTCGGTGTCCGAGAGATCTGTTTCCCACGGCCACTCCTGCTACAACATAAGACAAACATGAGTATAATCGGTATTATTCTTTTCCAATCAAGGAGTGATATGTAGTGTTATTGGCACCTCAGCCAGTGTGTGCCATTACTGAGGGACCCCACCAGCGGTATGTCAATCCCTTCTAGTCAGTCACATTGTTAGAGGCTAGGAAGGGGGTGTCTGCCCAAGTAACAAGGTGGAAAAGAGGCAGATCTAGAAGATGGGCCCAATAGAGTCTAATAGGTACAGGTAGCAGGCAAAGTGAGAGAATAAAAAAGGTTAATACCCTATGAGAGTTGCAATAGAAAGTATAGCACGGACAAATTATCTGGAGTGAATGGTGTCTGCGTCTGGAGCAGGATTCACTTGGCCTCCCGAGCTGTCTTCTTCAGCATCCCCAGGTAATGTCGGGGGCCTCTGTCACCCAAGGAAGCCACATCATCCAGGGCTGCAGTTCCTGCAGGGTCATTTCCTTCATTTCTAGTACCGGGTTGGGTCCTGGCCACGCCATGGGAAGGTTTGATGCATCGTGCTGGACTCCAAAGAGGACCTGAGGGGGTATGAACACAAGCGTATCCTCTTCCCCACATTAGCAAATCATTTGGACCACACCATACGTTACTATTTACATCTTTCCATAAAACTGAAGGTTTTATAGCTTGAGTGATTTTTGCAAAGTGCTTTTCTATAGCTGGTTGAAATTGATCATCTAAATTTAAGAAATTAAGGGTCAATAAGGCTTGTGCCAATAGTGTTGCAGGGTCCTTACTCATATTCCCCCTTTTTTGTTTTCTGAGCCTTTTTTTTTTTTTTTTTTTAAAGACAGGGTTTCACCATATTGGTCAGGCTGGTCTCGAACTTCTGACCTCAGGTGATCCGCCCGCCTCAGCCTCCCAAAGTGCTGGGATTGCAGGCGTGAGCCACCTCGCCCAGCTCTGAGCCTATTTTGAAGGATGGAGTGGGTACTTTCTGCTATGGCCTGTCCTTGGCGGTTGTATGGGATACCCGTAACATGTTGGGCATTCCATGTGTGACAAAATTGGTGAGATTGTGAGGTGGTGTAAGCCGGACTATTATCAGTTTTAATTTTTGTGGGCCACCCCATACATGCAAAAGTTAAGAGAAGATGTTTCATGACATATCAGGCAGACTCTTCAGGAAGAGCATGTGCACTCATTAGGTGGGACTAGGTATCAACAGATACATGTACATATTTTAGTTTTCCAAATTCAGGGGCGTGCATGATCTGTTTGCTGTAACTGATTAGGTTCCAGTCCTCTAGAATTAACACCTGTTGAAGGAGGGGACATGCCTGAATTTGGAAATCAAGGAGGAGAGTCTAAAATAGGAAAGAAGCAAGGAGATTCCCTGGGGAGGATAGTAAAGGGAAATGCTGTGATAATAGCTGCATACAAGGTGCGAAGAACAACCACTTCCATGTGGAAAAGTGTGACTCAGGAAACAGGTTGAGAACTATCATCACCCAAAAATCCTCACTGATAGAATATCTTCTTCAAACTTGAGGACAATTTATCCATATTTGTCACAGCTTCATCAAATATTATGGAAATTCCCACTCACCTCTCTATATTCTGCTGGTAGAATCAGCTGAGCATACTCATTTCATAAAATGCCCCCATTTCTGCAGTGTTGTGCTTTGACCCACTCTTGAGAGCTGAACCTAGGCTATCATAAGCTTAAAAGCAGAAAATACAAAGCATCCTTCCCCCCGACCCTATTTCTTTTTTCTTTTTCTTTTTTTTTAAAGATGAGGTTTCTCCATGATGGCCAGGCTGGTCTTGAACTCCTGACCTCAAGTGATCCACCCACCTCGGCCTCCCAAAGTGCTAGGATTACAGGCGTGAGCCACCGCGCCTGGCCTTCTTTTTTTTTTTGGATGGAGTCTTGCTCTCGCCAGGCTGGAATGCAGTGGCTTGCATGCCACCACGCCCAGCTAATTTTTGTATTTTTAGTAAAGACAGGGTTTCACCATGTTGGCCAGAATGATCTCGATCTCCTGACCTCATGATCTGCCTGCCTTAGCCTCCCAAAGTGCTGGGATTACAGGTGTGAGCCACCATGCCCGGTCCCCCTCTGACCCTATTTCTACAGGGTCTTCAGTGCCTGGCCCATACTGCAGATCTGCCAGATGCCCAGACACAGGTGAACCCTCATGGTTAGAGACTTATCCACCTGAAACTAATGAAACAGAAGCCCCTTATTCATATATGCCCTTCCTAAGGCCCTGAACCTATATTGGTAATTTTGAACTTATAATTTTACTGAAGGGTCCTTCAAATTATATAATCTTCAGACCCCACAAATCCTAGATCTGCCCCGTGTGTGTGTGATTGTTTTTTTCTTTTTTTAGTTTTCCTCCCCTCCAGTTAGGAAGATACATGTGGTTTTTGTTCGCTGGTTTGTTTTCTTGTTTTGTTTTTGAGACGGAGTTTTGCTCTTGTTGGCCAAGCTGGAGTGCAGTGGCACAATCTCGGCTCACTGCAACCTCTGCCTCCCAGGTTCAAGAGATTCTGCCTCAGCCTTCCGAGTAGCTGGGATTAGAGGCGCGTGCGACTACGCTTGGCTAATTTTTTGTATTTTTAATAGAAACGGGTTTTATTTAATGTTGCCCAGGCTGGAGTGCAGTGGCTATTCACAGGCACGATCCCACTACTGATCAGCATGGGAGTTTTGACCTGCTCCATTTCCGACCTGGGCTGGTTCACCCCTCCTTAGGCAACCTGATGGTTCCCCACTCCCAGAAGGTCACTATATTGATGCCGAGCTTAGTGAGGACACCCGACTGGCATAGTGCACTTCAGCCCAGAACTCCTGGGCTCAAGCGATCCTCCCACCTCAGCCTCCCGAGTAGCTGGGATTACAGGCACGTGCCACCGCGCCCGTCAGAAATGGGGTTTTACCGCGTTAGCCAAGCTGGTCTTGAACTCCTGACCTCAGGTGATCCACTCACCTAGGCCTCTGAAAGTGCTGGGCTTATAGGCGTGGGCCACTGCGCCTGGCCTTGTTTTTGTTTTGAAATGCAGTCTCACTATGTTGCCCAGGCTGGACCAGAACTCCTGTGTTCAAGTGATCCTCCCATCTCAGCCTCCTGAATAGTGAGGTCTACAGGCACGTGCCACCATGCCTTGCTCTTTGATCATGATTTTATCCTCTGACTTTTCCAGAAGAGGCTTTTAAAGACTCGGGAAGGTTGAAATTATACTATAACCCAGCAACTCTATTCAGCTTGTGCTCCCAGGAAATCTCGGGTAATACTGGCAATACTGCTCTTTCCTTACACAGCTAGGTTTGTGCTGGCCACTCAGCTATTCAAATCTAAGCAGTAGATTGTTTAGGAATATGTCATGTGGGGGCAAAGCTATAAAGCAAACAGTAACGACTAACATTGGAAGTAGTACAGTGGTTACCTGGGGAGAAGGTGGTAGTCAGGGAAAGCTGAGACTGCAGGGAGGTACCCAGCTGAGCGTCAAGGTACTAGTGGGTGATAGGTGTTTGCCTTATTATTATTTTATTATTTTGAAAGAGGGTCTTGTTCTGTTGCCCAGGCTGCAGTGCAGTGGCATGATCATGGCTCACTGCAGCCTCTTCCCGCCTCAGCCTCCTGAGTAGCTAGGACTACAGGTGTGTGTCATTATACTCTGCTAGTTTTATTTTATGGTTTTGTTTGTTTCTTTGGGGTGTGTGTGTGTGTGTGTGTGTGCGTGTGTGTGTGTTTTGTAGAGCTGGGGGTCTCATTAAGTTGTCCGAGCTGGTCTCAAACTCCTGGTTTCCAACCATCTTTCCATCTCAGTCTCCCAAAGTGCTGAAATTACAGGTGAGAGCCACTATACCCAGCCTCATTTCATCTTTAGATTGTACACATGCGCTTCTGTAAATATGATACCTTTTATAATTTTAAAGCCTGGAGAGGTGCCTAAAGGCTACTGTTTCCTCTCTTGGTTCAGTGCGGCAGCCAGAGAACATGTGCAGAGTCACTGTCAACAGCAAGTTAAGTATAAAAGGAAATAATGATTTTCTAACATTCTAATAGAGGATAGTGGTTACTGCCATAAAGTCCACTGATTGCGCTGGGAAGGGGTAAAGTCCAGCTGCCTTTTTCAGGCCCTCCTGGTACAATAGCATTTTGCTGGGCCAGAGAACATTCAGAGTTCAGTCCTCAGTTCCACATGTCCAGGGACTTGATATTGGCCACTCCATGGGGACTTCTCATGCTTAGAGGGAATGCCTATTAATGATCAGCCACTGCGAACTCCTTGAGGTCTGGGATCATGCTTTATCCATCTCTAAATTCCCAGTGTCTAGCAAAGAACCTACCTACAGCAACAGAGTCCAGGGAACTTCCTGGCAATTTGGATACTCAAGTGTTCCAGATAGAACATGCATTCCTGCTCTGGAGGCATAGCTCCCTTCCTGGGGCCTGGTGGCCTTACCCTGAGGCCTCACCCAGAGGTTAAGGACACCTCCACCAAGGATGCACCCCACCTACCTTACTGCCAGCCTCCTCACGCTGTCATTTACTCCAGCCGGGACTGGCTGCCAACCCTGGCACAGTGCCTTGCTCATAAAAAGGGCTCAGGAAAGGGAAGAAGAAATACAGAAGCCCGAGTCACAGGCAGACGTTTCTTTCCCCTAGAGAGGCTACTTGTGGTCTTTGCCTTATCTTCACGTATATGATCCCCTAGTCCAGTTTATGGATAGGCTTAAAAATGCAGTTTCTGGCCAGGTGCAGTGGCTCATGCCTATAATCCCAGCACTTTGGGAGGCCGAGGCGGGTGGATCACGAGGTCAAGAGATCAAGACCATCCTGGTCAACATGGTGAAACCCAGTCTCTACTAAAAAATACAAAAATTAGCTGGGCATGGTGGTGCGTGCCTGTAGTCCCAGCTACTTGGGAGGCTGAGGCAGGAGAATTGCTTGAACCCAGGAGGCAGAGGTTGCGGTGAGCCAAGATCGCACCATTGCACTGTAGCCTGGGTAACAAGAGCGAAACTCCGTCTCAAAAAAAAAAAAATGCAGTTTCTTAGAAATGTTTTTCCAAGTCAGGTCCTGCTCTGCTTTTAGAAAGTGATGGAGAAAGTTGGCTGGGCATGGTGGCTCATGCCTGTAATCCCAACACTTTGGGAGACCGAGGCGGGTGGATCACAAGGTCAGGAGTCTGAGACCAGCCTGACCAACCTGGTGAAACCCCGTCACTACTAAAGACACAAAAACTTGGCCGGGTGTGGTGGTGCATGCCTATAATCCCAGCTACTCGAGGCTGAGGCAGGAGAATCACTTGAGCCAGGAGGCAGAGGTTGCAGTGAGCTGAGATCACACACCATTGCACTGCAGCCTGCACGATAAGGTGAGATTCTGCCTCAAAAAAAAAAAAAAAAGTGCTGGAGAAAGTTAATGCCACCAAGCCAAATACACTCATTAGTTTACCCAGCATTAGAGTGCAGCAGCCAGAATTTCAAACACTAGAGGAAGCAGTGAGGACAAAATCCAAAGCCCTTGCCAGTCACATGGGGAGTAATTTGACCAGTTAGTTCCATGCTCCTCCTGTTCATAAATATATGCTGACTGCCTTCAGACAAGCAGGTGGTTGCTTTGCCTGAGGAGCCACCAAAGCTGTGTAAGACCTGGGCCACAGCCAGAAATAGTTTAGATTCCAAAAGCTCAGAGTCAAGACTGCAAGAGCACTTGTTTAGTCCATCAAGAAACAGAACAAGAAGAGAAGTGGCTTAGAAAGACAGTGACGGGGTCAGGTGCCGTGGCTCACGCCTGTAATCCCAGCACTTTGGGAGGCTGAGGCAGACAGATCACTTGAGCTCAGGAGTTCAAGGCCAGCCTGGCCAATATGGTGAAACCCTGTCTCTACTAACAGATAGATACAAAAATTAGTGGCCAGTTGCGGTGGCTTATGCCTGTAATCCCAGCGCTTTGGGAGGCTAAGGCGGGCGGATCACGAGGTCAAGAGATCGAGACCACCCTAGACAACATGGTGAAACTCCATCGCTACTAAAAATACAAAGATTAGCTGGGCCTGGTGGCGTGTGCCTGTAGTCCCAGCTACTTGGGAGGCTGAGGCAGGAGGCAGAGGTTGTAGTGAGCTGAGATCATGCCACTGCACTCGAGCCTAGCGACAGAGCAAGACTCCATCTCAAACAACAAAACAACAAAAATTAGCCTGGTGTAGTGGCGCACACCTGTAAGTCCCAGCTACTTGGGAGGCTGAGGCAGGAGAATCACTTAAATCCGGGAGGTGGAGGTTGTAGTGAGCTGAGATCATGCCACTGCACTCCAGCAAGACTCTGTCTCAAAAAAAAAAAAAAAAAAAAAAAATGAAAGACAGTGATGGAACCAAGCCTAGGATGGAGGACTCCCAACGGTCACATGTGTACTGTTCTATCTGTTACACTCGGCATCTCTGGTCATTGCCGATCCCAGGGTCAAGGGCCTCCCTCCTGCCATGGCAAGGTTTGAGTCTTCCAATTGGCATTCACATAAGGTTTATGTCTCTGTAACTGCAAAAAAAAACCTTATTAGCTCAGCTGGCCTGTTGAGTGGATAAACAGTGATTACTCTTTCCTGATTTTACCTTTCTAATGTGACAGGTTTGTAGGGTAGAAATCCTAATTTGCTATCTATTTTGCATTCATTTACATAATGAGCTCCCAAGCCCCTGAGGGTATACTATGAATTAATTAGTGGAATCTGTAATAGCCAATTCCAGTTCTGAGGAGTATTAGGACCCCCACAATAAATAGAAATGCATTATTATTATTATTATTATTATTATTTTACCAATTGATACACCTTAGAGGCATTAAAGCCTTTTCAGAACAAGGAGGGTGTATATAAATGACTATGTTCGCCTGTAATCCCAGCACTTTGGGAGGCCGAGGCGGGCGGATCACGAGGTCAAGAGACTGAGACTATCCTGGCCAACATGGTGAAACCCTGTCTCTACTAAAAGTACAAAAATTAGCCGGGCATGGTGGCAAGCCCCTGTAGTCCCAGCTACTCGGGAGGCTGAGACGGAAGGATCACTTGAACCTGGGAGGCAGATGTTGCAGACTGCACCACTGTGCTCTAGCCTGGCAACAGAGCAAGACTCCGTCTCAGAAAAAAAAAAAAAGACTATGTTGTCCTTGTCCCAATTTAGGAAAGAAGATATTGTAAAATTGATATCTTTTACCCTAAATGCCAAGGGGATTAGGCACGTCTGTTCTACCCCTGGCTTATTCTGAAATGGAGGTGAGACGGGAAGAAGGGTAGTGACTGAGACAGACAGAAGGACAACAGGATTTCTTTTTTTGGAGATAGAGTTTCGCTCTTGTTGCTCAAGCTGGAGTGCAGTGGCATGATCTCAGCTCACCGCAACCTCTGCCTCCCAGATTCAAGCAATTCTCCTGCCTCAGCCTCCCGAATAGCTGGGATTACAGGCGTGCGCCACCACGCCCGGCTAATTTTTTGTATTTTTAGCAGAAACGGGGTTTCACCATGTTACCTAGACTGGTCTTGAACTCCTGACCTCAGGTGATTCGCCGCGCCCAGCCAGGGGAAGCTGATTTCTAATCATTCATTCACTGGAATAACATTGCTTGAGTCAATCTATGTGTAAGGCTTGTGTGAGGGGTGACAGGTCATCTAATAGGACCCAGGAGATCATGCTTTGAAAAACACCTGATATCTTGCATGTGATGAAGAAAAAAACACCTGAGAAAGTGCCCGCTGTCCCGGGGACGGAGGTGTCCCCACCAGGTCACCTCAACTCCTGACTTCTAGTCAAAGCTTCAACACTCACTTGCTGTGTGACTTAGGACAAATTACTTCCTCTCTCTGATCCTCAATATCCTAGCTGTGAAACTAGGGGCAAGGAAGAATTTGCAGGAGGAATATGGCATGTAGAAAGACCTAGAAATTCCTTTCTGTGTTTCAGTCTATAGCTCTCCTCTCCATAAAGATAATTTCAAACCTCCCGTCCGCTCAGATCTCCAAATCTCCACCGGATTCTCCTCTCTCTTGGCAAATGATCTGGTTCCCAACTTCATAAAGAAAATAGAAGTTTCAGGCCAGGCGTGGTGGCTCATGCCTGTAATCTCAGCACTTTGAGAGGCCAAGGCAGGTGGATCACCTGATGTCAGGACATCAAGACCAGCCTGGCCAACATGGTGAAACCCCGTCTCTACTAAAATTACAAAAATTAGCCAGGCGTGGTGGCAGGATTATAGAATCCCTGCTACACGGGAGGCTGAGGCAAGGGAATTGCTTGAACCTGGGAGGCAGAGGTTGCAATGAGCTGAGATTGCACCAGTGCACTCCAGCTTGGGCAACAGAGCGAGACTCCATCTCAGAAAAAGAAAGAAAGAAAGAAAGAAAATAGAAGTCTCTTGGTGTCTGGCCAGGGTGGCTCACGCCTGCAGTCCCAGCACTTTGGGAGGCCAAGATAGGAAGATCACTTGAGGCCAGGAGTTTGAGACCAGCCTGATCAACATAGCAAGACCCTGTTCCTGAGAATTGCCCCAACCTCCTATGCCACATTTGCACCTCATGTTCATGGAGGGAGCACCTGTTCTCACTGATGTTTCAACGAAACACATTCCAGCCATCCCCATCATAAACACGAAACAAATTAAAGCCTTCGTTGCTCCCAAGTTCCCCTCTGGTTCCTCATGCATCTTTTTGCTCCCTTTCCAAATGTCTTGAATGAATTGTTCACACTCCCTGTCTTCATTCTGTCATTTCTCAGCCACCTCCAGCAGGGTCCCTCCACTGGCACTCCACCAGAGCTGCATCTGTTAAGGTGGCCAGGGACCTGTGCTCCTTGAGGAACGCTGCTCACACCTGCTACTCTTTGACTTCTCAGCAAAACACAAAGCACAGCCAGCCCCTTCCCCCTTCCTGAAACACTCTCACCTTGGCTTTGAGATGCCAAACTCTCCGATTCCTCTCTGACCGCTTTTCAGTTTCTTTCTTTCTTTCTTTCTTTTTGTGACGGAGTTTCGATCTTGTTGCCCAGGCTGGAGTGCAATGGAGCAATCTCAGCTCACCGCAACCTCCACCTCCCAGGTTCCAGAGATTCTCCTGCCTCAGCCACCTGAGTAGCTGGGATTACAGGCCTACGCCCCACGCTCCACTATACTTTTTAGTTTCTTTTGGCTATTTCTCTATCTGATTATTAAATTTGGAAGATCGTAAGACCCAATCTTGGGCCCATTTCTCTTCTTACTCTGTACTCGATCCTTAAGCAATTTCACTCATTTCCAGGTTTAAATCTGGGATCAAATCCCTTGCTCACCTGTTCCCAATATTTGTGATACTATTTGAGAGGGAGAAAGAGATTTTCTCCATGGTTCCTGCCTTGTAACTCCCATAACCCTTGTTGCAGTGTTTTGGTATAACATTGGGGCACTTTAGGCCTCAGAGAACAGAAACTCTCTGACTTTTTTTTGAGACAGGGCCTCACTGTGTCCCCCAGGCTGGAATGCAGTGGCATAATCATGGCTCGCTGCCGCCTTTCCCACCCCAGGTTCAGCCGTAGCCTCCTGAGTAGCTGGGACTACAGGTGTCGTAGCCTCCTGAGTAGCTGTGATTACAGGTGTATGCTATTATGCCTGGCTAATTTTTTTTAATTTTTTTGTAAAGATGAGGTTTTGCTGGGTTGCCCAGGCTGGTCTCAAATCCCTGGGCTCAAGCGATCCTCTCGTCTATATATATCTATAATATATATATCATATATTATAGATATATCATATATTATATATATCATATATTATATATCATATATTATATATTATATATAATATATATTTATATATTATATATACGTATACATGATATACGTATATATAAAACATATATATATATATATATATATAAAATACCTCCACCTCTCAGGTTCAAACCTGGCTGAGTTTTGTATCTTTAGTAGAGACAGGGTTTCACCATGTTGGCCAGGCTGTTCTTGAACTCCTGACCTCAGGTGATCCGCCCACCTCGGCCTCCCCAAATGCTGAGATTACAGGCGTGAGCCACCATGCCCCTCCTCATGCATCTTTCCATCTGTGTCCTTTGTAATGTTCTTTACAAATAAACTGGTAAATGTACACAAGGGTGTCCCTGAGTTCTGTGAGCCACTCTAGCATATTAATCAAACCGTAAGAGGCGTTGTGGGAATCCGAACTCGAAGCCAGTTGCTCAGAAATTCCAGAGGCCTGCTTGGTTACAGTACAAGGACATACAATGTACTACCTGCCTATTAAAAAAAAAAGAAAGAAAGAAATTCCAGAGGCCTGGACTTGTGGCTACTGTCTGAAGAGGGGGCAGTCTTGGGTACCAAGCCCTCAATCTGAGATCTGATGCAATCTCCAAGACAGTGTCGGAAGGGAACTGGAGGACACCCAGCTGGTATCTACTGCAGAATTGGTTGCTTCCTTGTTGGTGGGGGAAACCCCCGTGCATTTTGGTCACAGAAGTCTTCTGTGTTGATTGTTGTGGTGTGAAAGCAGAAGAAAACACAGTTTGAGTTTTATCCACTCAGAGCCAGGCTCTCTGGGTTTGGGATGGGAAATACCTGGCCTCTTCCAGCCAGATGGGGAATCTGCTGTCATTTGCATTTTTAAAAATCTTTTCTTGTTTATGTGTATGTGCTGATTTTACTGAATTTTTGCTAAAATGTATCGAATGCTTACTCTGTGCCAAGTGTTTTTCTAACAGATCTACAGAAATAAAACCACTTAGGCTGGGTACAGTTTGGGAGGCCGAGGTGGGCAGATCACCTGAGGTCAGGAGTTCAAGACCTCTGGCCAACATGGTGAAACCCCATCTCTACTAAAAATACAAAAAAATTAGCTGGGCATGGTGGCGCGTGCCTGTAATCCCAGCTACTCAGGAGGCTGAGGCAGGAGAATTGCCTGAACCCGGGAGGCAGAGGTTGCGGTTAGCCGAGATCGCGCCTTTGCACTCCAGCCTGGGTAACAAGAGCGAAACTCCGTTTCAAAAAATATATATATACACATATATATATATATATATATATATATATATACTTTAGGCCAGGCGCAGCGGCTCATGCCTGTAATCCCAGCACTTTGGGAGGCCAAGGCGGGTGGATCACGAGGTCAAGAGATCGAGACCATCCTGGCCAACCCGGTGAAACCCCATCTCTACTAAAAGTACAAAAAATTAGCCGAGCGTGGTGGTGCGTGCCTGTTGTCCCAGCTACTCGGGAGGCTGAGGCAGGAGAATTGCTTGAAACCGGAAAACAGAAGTTGCAGTGAGCTGGCATCGTGCCACTGCACTCCAGCCTGGTGACAGAGCGAGACTCTTTAAAAATACTCTTTACTTGGCTGGGCATAGTGGCTCCTGCCTATAATCCCTGCACTTTGGGAGGCCGAGGTTGGCGGATCATGAGGTATCAGGGGTTCGAGACCATCCTGACCAACATGGTAAAACCTCGTCTCTACTAAAAATACAAAAATTATCCAGGAATGGTGGTGCGTACCTGTAATCCCAGCCACTCGGGAGCCTGAGGCAGGAGAATCCCTTGAACCCAGGAGGCAGAGGTTGCAGTGAATTGAGATTGCGACACTGCTCTCCAGCCTGGGTGACAGAAGACTCTGTCTCAAAAAAAAAAAAAATACACTTTATTTTTTACAGCAGTTTTAGGTTCACAGTAAAACTGAGTGGAAGGTACAGACTTCCCGTATGCCACCTGCCCCTACACAGGTACAACCTTCCCTGTTAACAACATCCTCCACCATAATGACGCATTTGCCCAGTGAATCTTCACTTACACATCATCATCACCCAAAGTTCAGAGTTTACATTAACATTCACTCTTGGTGTTGTACATTCGATGGGTTTTCACAAATGTATAATCACACACGTCCACCATTATAGTATTGTACAGAATAGTTCCACTGCCCAAAAAATCCACTGTGTGCCGCGTCTTCATCTATTCTTCCCCACCAAGCACTGGCAACCACTCATCTTTTCACTGTCTCCACGGTTTTGCCTTCTGCAGAATATCAAATGGTTGAATCGTACAATATGTAGCCTCTTCAGACTGACTTCTCTCACTTAGTAATTGCATTTAAGATTTCTTCATGTCCTTTCCTAGCTTGATAGCTCATTTTATTTTAGGGCAATAATATTCCATTGTCTGGATATACCACAATTTATTTATCCATTCATCTACCGATGGACATCCTGGTTGCGTTGAAGTTTTGGCATTTATGAATAAAACATCCATATGGCCTGGTGCGGTGGCTCATGCCTGTAATCTCAGCACTTTAGGAGGCTGAGGCGGGCAGATCATGAGATCAGGAGTTCGAAACCAGCCTGACCAATATGGTGAAACCCTGTCTCTACTAAAAAATACAAAAATTAGCCAGGTGTGGTGGTGTGCGCCTGTAGTCCCAGCTACTCGGGAGGCTGAGGCAAGAGAATCGCTTGAACCTGGTAGGCGGAGGTTGCAGTGAGCTGAGATCGCACCACTGCACTCCAGCCTGGGCGACAGAGGAAGACTCCATCTCAAAAACAAAACAAAACAAAACATTAAACGGCTATATGTAGATTTTTGTGTGGACGTAAGTTTTTAATTCTTTTGGGTAAATACCAAGAAGCACAATTGCTGGATCATATGATATTTTGACTGAATGCTGTGTCCCCCCAAAACTCATATGTTGAAGCCATAGCCCCAGTATGGCTGTTTTTGAAGATGTGCTTCTAAGGAAGTAGAAGGAAACGGTTTCTCTACTTGCAACACTCTGACACTAAATGTGTGGGTTCTTTCCACACCAAGAACCAATCTCCAGTGTCTGACTGAATGGCAGATGATTCCATTCAATTCTGACACTAACTACCCAGAGCTAGGATCAGACCCCACAGGTTAAAGGGCTCAATGCCACAAGACCACCGCTACTTCAGATGCTAGTTGCAAGTAATGGGTCTGCAAGTGATGGAGTGTGGATATTTGTCCCCTCCAAATCTCATGTTGAAATTTGACCCCCAGCATTGAAAATGGAGCCTAGTGGGAGGTGTTTGGATGATGGGGAAGGATCCCACACAAATGTACCATCATGACAGGATCCCTCATGAAAGGTACCATCCTAAGCTACCCTCCTTGAGGCAATGAGTGAGTTCTTGCCCTAGTGCCTGCAAGACCTGATTGGTTTTGTTTTTTTGTTTTGTTGTTGTTGTTGTTGTTGTTATTGTTGTTGTTGTTTGGAGATGGAGCCTTGCTCTGTCGCCCAGGCTGGAGTGCAGTGGTGCAATCTCGGCTCACTGCAACCTCCACCTCCCGGGTTCAAGCGATTCTCCTGCCTCGGCCTCCCAAGTAACTGGGATTATAGGAGCATGCCACCATGCCTGGCTAATTTTTTGTATTTTTAGTAGAGACAGGGTTTCACTGTTAGCCAGGATGGTCTCAATCTCCTGACCTCGTGATCTGCCCACCTCGGCCTCCCAAAGTACTGGGATTACAGGAGTGAGCCACCACACCCGGCTGCAGGGCCTGATTGTTGAAGAGTCTGGCATTCCTACCCCCACCCCTGCAACCCCCTCATCCCACCCTCAACTTGCTTGCTTTCTTATCCTGTGATCTGCACACACGGGCTCCCCATCACCTTCCACCATGAGTGGAAACACCATGAGTGGCCCTCACCAGAAGCTGAGCAGTTGCTGGCACCATGCTTCTTGTACAGCCTGAAGAACCAAGGGCAAATAAGCCTCTTTTCTTTATAAATCACCAACCTCAGATATTCCTTTATAGCAACACAAATGGACAAAGACACCAGGGTTCCACACCTCCACCTAACGTGGCTACAAAGTTGAAGGTTCTCAAACGCTAACCCTCAGGTTTGATAGTTTGCTAGAAAGGCTTGTAGAACTCAGGGAGACACTTTACTTAATATTTGCCAGCTTATTATAAAGGACATTAAAAAGGATACTGACAGACAGGGAGTGGCGGCTCATGCCTATAATCCCAGCACTTTGGGAGGCCAAGATGGGAGGATTGCTTGAGCCCAGGAGTCTGAGACCAGCCTGGGCAACATAGTGAGATTCTGTCTTTCTCTATATTAAAAAAAAGAATACTGACAGTCTGTTTGGGCTGCCTTGCATAAACTGGGTGACTTGTAAACAACAAAAATTGATTTTTTAGTCCTGGAGCCTGGGAAGTCCAAGATAAAGGTGCCAGCAGGTCAATGTCTAGTGAGGATTCACTTCCTCATAGATGGCCCTCCTTTTACTGTGTCCTTGTGTGATGACACAGGGACAAACAAGCTCTCCACAGTCTCTCTCTCTCTTTTTTTTTTTTTTTTTTGAGACAGAGTCTTGCTCTGTCCAGGCTGGAGTACAGTGGCCCACGATCTCAGCTCACTGCAACCTCTGCCTCCTGAGTTCAAGTGATTCTCCTGCCTCAGTCTCCCGAGTATCTGGGATTACAGGCACCCACCACCACACCTAGCTAATTTTTGTATTTTTGGTAGAGATGAGGTTTCACCATGTTGGCCAGGCTGGTCTTGAACTCCTGACCTCAAGTGATCCACCTGCCATGGCCTCTCAAAGTGCTGGGATTACAGGCATGAGGCACTGTGCCCAGCTTCAGGTTCTCTTTTATAAAGACACTAATCCTTTCACGAGGGCTCTACCTTCATGACCTAATCACCTCCCAAAGGCCCTACCTCCCAATACCATTATCTTGGGTGTTAGAATTTCAACATATTAACTTTGGGGAAACACGGACCACAGCAGATTCAGATGAACAGCCCAATGAAGAGGTACATAGAGCGAGGTACTGAGTGTCCTGTGTGCAGGAGCTTCTGTCCCATGGAGCTGGGGTACGCCACCCTTCCAGCACTGATTCATCAACTCTGAAGCTCTCTGAACCCTGTAGCTGAGAGATTTTTTTCTTTGTGGAGACTTTATCACCTTGGAGTTTCAAGCTTCCAATCATGGCCTGGTCTTTCTGGCGACAAGCCCCCATCCTGAAGCTGTCCCAGAGCCCACCAAGATTCACCTCATTAAAACAAGCTTCCGAAGTTTCAAGCTTCCAATCATGGCCTGGTCTTTCTGGCGACAAGCCCCCATCCTGAAGCTGTTCCAGAGCCCAGCAAGATTCACCTCATTAAAACAAGCTTCCGAAGTTTCAAGCTTCCAATCATGGCCTGGTCTTTCTGGCGACAAGCCCCCATCCTGAAGCTGTCCCAGAGTCCACCAAGATTCACGTCATTAGAACAAAAGATGCTCCTCTCACCCGGAAATTCCAAGGGATTTGGGAGCTCTAGGTCGGGAACCAAGGGCAGAGACTAAATAATATATTTCTTATTATATCACAGGAATGGATCAAGGTTAAATGGGGTTATGATGGGGGGCCCTGATATGGTAGGATTAGTGTTCTTACGAGACACTGGAGAGTCCTTTCTCTCTCTCTTCCTCCCACTCCCTCTCCCTCTGTTTCTCTCTCTCCCCATACCCAGGCCCCAGGAGAGGCCGTGTGAGGGCACAGCTAGAAGGTGGCCACCTGAAGCCAGGAAGAGAGCCCACAGATGTCATCTTGACCAAATTTCTTATCTTAAACTTCCAGCCTTTAGAACTGTGAAAAAAAAATTATTGAGACTTCTGTCAAATAAACAACAACATACAAAAACAAACAAAACAAATCAAATTTTTGTTGTTAAAGCCAGAAACAATATTTTGTTATGGGGGCTGGAGCTGACTAATATGTGTGGTAAAAGTATATTTAGTTTTGTAAGAAACTGCCATGGCTGGTGCAGTGGCTCACGCCTATAATCCCAACACTTTGGGAGGCTGAGGTGGGCAGATCACTTGAGGTCAAGAGTTCAAGACCAGCCTGGCCAACATGGTAAAACCCTTTCTCTACTAAAAATACAAAAAAATTAGCTGGGCCTGGTGACAGGTGCCTGTAATCCCAGCTACTCGGGAGGTTGAGACAGGAGAATCACTTGAACCCAGGAGGTGGAGGTTGGAGTGAGCCAAGATTGCACCATTGCACTCCAGTCTGGGCAACATGAGCAAAACTCCATCTCGAAAAAAAGAAACTGCCAAACTGTTTTCCAAAGTGGCTGTTCCATTTTGCATTCCCACAAGCAATGAATGAGAGTTCCTGTTGTTCCACATCCTTGCCAGCATTTGGTGTTGCCAGTGTTTTGAATTTTGGCCCTTTTAATAGGTGTGGTAGGATGACATTTTTATTTTAATTTGTAATCCCTAATGCATATCATGTTGAACATCTTTTTATATGCTTGTTTGCCATCTGTATGTCATCTTTGTGAGGTGTCTGTTCATGATGTCTTGCCCATTTTTAATTCAGGTTGTTTCTTTTCTCACTGTTGAGTTTTTGTTCTTTATTGTGGATAGCAGTCCTTTATCAGATGTGACTTTTGCAAATATTTTCTGTTGTTTGTCTTCTTATTCTCTTGACCTTGTCTGTCACAGAGTAGAAGTTTTAAATCCAATCTAAATTATCTGCTGATTAACTTAGGCTCTTATCCATATCTCTTGGCTGTGGGTCAAGATGGCCAGGGGGAGACCTATGTTAATTCTAATTAAATGATTATAAGCTTGCTTGGCTCAGTGTACACTGAAGTTTATACACTGCACTAAACTATATTATTGGTGCAGCTAATTAAAAATCAAGTGGCAACAGGAGGCATAAGGTAAAGACCATCCAAGAGTGCAGTAACACCAGGGAGCACCACGGGGTGGTTGCAGAGCAGGCAGTTCTGCTCTGGTCCCACGAATGCCTTCTCAACATTGAGACTGCATGTGAAGACGGAGACCTAAGCATCTAAGACCACCTCTCCCTTGACTTCCACATTGCATTTCAATAGAAGTAAAGGCTGGCAGAGTGGGTGCCACCTTAATTGCCCTTCTACAGATCACAGGCATGGTATGGAGGAATCTTTCTGGAAGGCATTGTTTTTATTTAAATAAGATCAAACCCCCACCTAAGCCACAAACCCCATGCCTACTCCTACTCCGTGGACCAAGACCCTTTCATATGTAATTTCTTTTTTTTTCCTTTTTTTTTTTGAGACGGAGTTTCACTCTTGTTACCCAGGCTGGAGTGCAATGGTGCAATCTCGGCTCACCACAACCTCTGCCTCCTGGGTTCAGGCAATTCTCCTGCCTCAGCCTCCCGAGTAGCTGGGATTACAGGCGTGCGCCACCATGTCCAGCTAATTTTTGTATTTTTAATAGAGACGGGGTTTCACTTTGTTGACCAGGATGGTCTCGATCTCTCGACCTCGTGATCCACCCACCTCGGCCTCCCAAAGTGCTGGGATTATAGGCGTGAGCCACTGCGTCCGGCCTCACATGTAATTTCTAAAGTTGTAAGCCCAAGACCCTTTCACGTGTCATTTCTAGAGTTGTAAGCCTTTATAAGGGCAGGGACTTCCTTTGTTAGACAAGTTTGGCTGTTAGGCAGCTATGCCGCCTTGCTCCCAGCCGAATAAATCACCCCTTCCTTCCCAGTTCGGTGTTCGAGAGGTTTGTTTCTTGTGGCCATTCCTGCTTTACATGAGGGTCTCGTAAAGAGGGCTTGTGCAAAGATCTCTGAGAAGGGAGGCAACCTCTGCTCACAAGGTCTGGGAGGGTCTTTGCAGAGAGGAGCTGGCAAGGAGGAGAAAAGTCTTGCAGGGCCGAGATCATGGAATGCCTCAGGTTCTGCCTAGGTTCTCCTTATATGGAGTGATTTTAATCATTCCATGTCCTCAGTGCTCTGGAGATAAAAGCCCCTGGATGCATTGAGTATGGCTGTTCTTCTGATGCAGCCGCACCCTGATAACAATTGTTGATAAACTCAGAGTACTTGTTTAGCATGTCTTAGAAGGATCTCAAGTGCCCTCCCCCACCACTGTCTTACCTACCCCTTCACCCTCCCCTTCCATGCCCATAAGATCAATGAGATTATGCACATAATAAAAGTGTCTGGAGCCCAGAGCTCGGGGCCAACGTGGTTCCCATGCTTGCGCTGGTCCCCTGGACCCAAACTGTAAATTCTACTTTTGTGTCTCTGTCTTTATTTCCTTTTCTCAATCCCTTGTCACCGCTGGGACTAAGGGCACCCACGTACGGGGTTGGGGCTGGTATCCAACACTCTGTTGTCTTTCTGCTTCTTGCCTTTATATATATATATATATATATATATATATACACACACACACATAACTTTTTTTTTTAGGCAGTCTTGCTCTGTCGACCAGGCTGGAGTGCAGTAGTGCGATTTCAGCTCAGTGTAACCTCTGCCTCCCGGGTTCAAGTAATTCTCATGCCTCAGCCTCCAAGCAGCTGGGATTATAGGCACCTGCCACCATGTCCAGCTGATTTTTCTATTTTTGGTAGAGATGGAGTTTTACCATATTGCCCAGGCTGGTCTCAAACTCTTGACTTCGGGTGATCCACCCACCTCAGCCTCCTGAAGTGCTGGGATTGGTGGCACCACACCTGACCCCACCTTTCTATGTATTAGTGAAGAAACACATGGTCATTGAAGAAACAAGTAAATAGGATCAAAGAAGAAAGTAACTATTAACCATGACTCTACTACCCAGAGATAATCACCATTGACATTTTGATGTATATTCTTCCAGCCTTTATTCTCTGCATATATCGCTGGCAAGTTTTTATTTTATTCTATTTATTTTCAAAAAAAATTGAAGTTTCATTATAAAAATTGAATGATGTAGTCTGCTTTGTAACCTGAATTTTTTCACTAAACGACAAATCATAAACACGTTTTCATATCAGTAAGTATACCTTTAGAACATAAATTTTACTGGATGTATATAGTACACCCTCACACAAATATATAATTTTTTAGCCTATCCTTTCTGATGGGAATGTAATTTGTTCCTATTTTTCCTTTGTGGTTAAATCTTTTTGTTTGTTTTTTTCTTTTTAGGCTGTCTCACTGAATCGCCCAGGCTGGAGTGCAGTGGCATGATCTCAGCTCACTGCAACCTCCGCTTCCCAGGTTCAAGCAATTCTCATGCCTCAACCTTCCGAGTAGCTGGGATTACATGTGCCTACCACCATGCCTAGCTAATTTTTTTTTTTTTTTTTTTTTTTTTTGAGGCGGAGTTTTGCTGTTATTACCCAGACTGGAGTGCAATGGTGCGATCTCGGCTCACCGCAACCTCCGCCTCCTGGGTTCAAGCAATTCTCCTGCCTCAGGCTCCCGAATAGCTGGGATTACAGGCACACGCCACCGTGCCCAGCTAATTTTTTGCATTTTTAGTAGAGACGGGGTTTCACCATGTTGGCCAGGCTGGTCTCGAACTCCTGACCTTAAATGATCTGCCCGCCTCGGCTTCCCAAAGTGCTGAGATTACAGGCATGTGCCACTAAGCCCAGCCATGTTTAAATCTTTATCAGCATACTTGATTATTTCTTAGAATGAATTTCTAGCAAGAGAATTAATTGCTGGGTCAAAGAGGGGACAGGGAGCACCTTTCTGAACCTGTGCTCAGGTGGCTGTCTTGGTCAAGTATCAGGTCACCCACCTTCTCAGAAGCACAGCTGGAAAGCATTTGTTATTGTTAAAACGCATGCTTTGAATGAAGAGATCTATCCCCCAAAAGGTTTTGTGCGAGCAACATGGCTGTTTATTCACCTGAGTGCGGGTGGGCTGAGGCCGAAAAGGGCATTAGCGAAGGGAGGTGGGATAGGAGTTGGTTTTATAGGTTTGGGGTGGGCAGTGGACAGTTACAGTGGTGGGGGTAGGGGCAAGGAGTATATATTACCATAAGTTCAGCTACAATGGCGGTGGGGTAAGGCGTAGAAGTAGTTAAGATGGTAGGGTGGGGCGGAGGGATATTCACGGAGCAAGAACAATTAAGATGGCAGGGTCGGGTGAGACGCTTAATGTCTGGGGGAAGCTCTGCTAGGAGGTCAGGGATAATGGCGAACGCAGGCAGGGGTGGGGGGCGATCAGCCGTCGCAGGCAGGACTTCAGACTTTCTGGGTCCAGGCTTGCACATGGAGGCCTGACAGTTATGTCCGAGGCCTAAGTCACATACCAGTTCTTTGTTTTTGAAGGTGTGAATTTTCATCTCTTTTAGAGTCCTCATACAGGAAATGTAGAGAAACTACAATGGGAGCTGGTAGCCTGGTATAATTTTGAAACAGAAAGTCTTGTTTAATTTGATTCTCTGAGCTGGGCATGGTGGCTCACACCTGTAATCCCAGCACTTTGCAAGGCTGAGGTAGACGGATCACCTAAGGTGGGGAGTTCGAGACCAGCCTGACCAACATGGAGAAACCTCGTCTCTACTAAAAATACAAAAAAATTAGCCAGCCGTGGTGGCGAATGCCTGTAATCCCAGCTACTCGGGAAACTGAGACAAGAGAATCGCTTGAACCTGGGAGACAGAGATTGTAGTGAGCCAAGATCTCGCCATCTCACTCCAGCCTGGGCAACAAGAGCAAAACTCCGTCTCAACAACAATAAACAAACAAAAGAAGATTCTCTGAAGGTCCCTGAGCCCCTGCCATGTGACTGTCACAGTGTTAACTTGCACTCAGAGAACTCAGTCTCTGTGTGCCTGGGCGCTGGGGAGGGAGCAGGGAGGCAGGAGCTTACACAGCTCTCTTGAGTGCTATGCCGACTGTGGCAAGCCATATTATCAAGGGTCTGACAGCCCAGAGAACAGCAGAAATTAGGGTTTGAGAAGCTGGATTTGAGAGCTAAGGGACAAGGGAAAGACTTGGAGAAAGGCCTAGAGATGTGGGAAGACTTGGGGGTAATGACCTTGTGGTCACAGTGAAGAGTGTGTGTGTGTGTGTGTGTGTGTGTGTGTGTGTGTGTGTGTGTGTACTGCTGTGTTTATGTGCAGCGGATGTTTAAGAGGATATGGTTTACTACTGTGGAAAGAGTAAATGGTGTGAAGCTTTGAATGAGAGGCGAGCAAGGCTAGTCCCTGTACTATAAGCAACAGGAAACTAGGGAAGGACTTTTAAAAATAATACCTAGTCATCCAGCAGGGTAGTCCAGCCAGGAACAAAAACAGACTGTCTCTTAGGCCGTAGCTTGGAGCCAGTGTTGTTCTCTTCCCCACCCCTCTTTTCCATGGTGATTAGAAGAGCAGAACTGGGGCAGATGAACCTACTCTCAGAGGCCTGGAGAATGTGTGGGCCAGGCACAGTTGCGCACGCCTGTAATCCTAACACTTTTGGGAGGCTGAGACAGGAAGCTTGCCTGAGCCCAGGAGTTGTAGGCCAGCCTAGGCAACATAGCAAGACCCCATATCTATTATTTTTTTAAAAAAATTAAATTAAAAAAATGCTCAATAGTCTTCACTCTTTTTTTTTTTTTGAGACCGAGGCTCCACTCTGTTGCCCAGGCTGGAGTGCAATGGCGTGATCTCTGCTCACTGCAACCTCCCCCTCGTGAGTTCAAGCGACTCTCCTGCCTCAGCCTCCTGAGTAGCTGGCAATAGGTACCGGCCACCATGCCCAGCTAATTTTTGTATTTTTAGTAGGGATGGTGTTTCATTATGTTGGCCAGGCTGGTCTCAAACTCCTGATCTCAGGTGATCCACCCGCCTCGGCCTCCCTAACTGCTGGGATTACAGGTGTGAGCCTCTGTGCCCGGCCAGAGATTTTCACTCAGGCAATATCTAAACCCACACTGAGTGGTGTTTCTGAATCTATTCAACCTGTCTCGCAGTCTAGTTTTAATCATTTCAGGAGTTTGGTGCTTTAAAAGGCAAGGGTAGTGAAGACAGGGAGGTTGAAGGCCCAACATACAGTTCCTGAAATGCACAGTGTCCTGGCTTTCGTGCCGGAGAAGTTACAATCAAATCAGTAAATCTGTTGCTAGGGAGAAGAAGCAGGCCTGATGATGGACAGAGGAGAACGGGGGTGGGCTAGTTTAGAAAGTTTTCCTGGGTGCAAAAATTGCTACTTCCTTTTGTGGCTGCTCCTAATATAGCAGTCTGCTCCTCTCTCCTCTAATCTCACCGTGGCCACCACCACCTCCCAAGAAGACTGTCGCTGTGTCCGAATGGTTGGCATGAACAGCCGTGGAACTCTAGCACGAACAGGAAGACACGCCCTGCAACACTACACATTTTGCCCAACATAGTAGTTTGCGATCCTTTTTCAACAGGACAAGTTTTAAGAAGCAAAGCTTGCATTCAATTCTCTTCAACTTAAAAATTTGTCTGCTCCTTCTTGGAGAGTTAAAGACTGAGAAGCACTAGAAAGCCATCGAAATAAGGCTAATTTTTCTTGCCTTCACAGAAAGGAAGGAGAACTTCCTCAGGGAGCGCGGGACTTGGCACTGCAATTATACTCTGAAATGAAGGTTGCATTGGCTGGAGCAGAGTTGGGAAATCCAGTCTAAAGGCTCCCTGCAGAGTATGGGAGCTGCTGGGGAAGCCCTAGGGATCAGTTTCCTCCAGTCTGAATAAGTTGCTGAAAGCAAATAAAGCTCTAATTTCCCCCAATTCTTTCACAACACCAAGAAACTGGAAGAATCAATACATATTTCCATTTAACCCATCAGCCATTTTCTTTCTTTTTTTTTTTTAAATGGAGTCTTGCTCTGTTGCCCAGGCTGGAGTGCAATGGTGTGATCTCGGCTCACTGCACCCTCCACCTCCTCGGGTTCAAGCGATTCTCCTTCCTCAGCATCCTGAGCAGCTGGCGTTACAGGTATGCCACCATGCCTGGCTAATTTTTGTGTTTTTAGTAGAGATGGGGTTTTACTACGTTGATCAGGTTGGTCTTGAACTCCTAACTTCATGATCCACCTGCCTTGGCCTCCCACAGTGCTGGGATTATAGGTGTGAGCCACCGTGCCCAGCCTCACCAGCAATTTTCTACCAAGCTCTGTTACAAGATGCTATTACAGTTTCAATCAAGAATGATACTTTTAGCAATGATTGGTAGGTAAGCTATGCTAATTATTTCAAAATAAAAATCATATTTTTCTCTTTTTTTATTTTGTCTTTTATTTATTTATTTTTTGTTTAAAACCATATTTTTCTGATTCTCCTCTGTTTAGCAACTTATTCTGAAGAGTCACAGAGTCAAATAATGTTTGCTGGTTCCTTCTCATTTTCCAGGCTTTTATCTGTTGGAGAGGCCTAGATATCAGTCCTGAAGACTCTTTTAATCTCTCTCTTTTTTTTTTTTAATTTCGTTTTATAGATGAAACTTTTTCGTCTTTTTTTTTTTTTTTTTTTTTTTGAGACAGAGTTTTGCTCTTGTTACCCAGGCTGGAATACAATAGTGTGATCCTGGCTCACTGCAACCTCCGCCTCCTGGGTTTAAGCAATTCTCCTGCCTCAGCCTCCCGAGTAGCTGGGACTACAGGCACACGCCACCATGCCCAGCTAATTTTTTGCATTTTTAGTAGAGACAGGGTTTCACCATGTTGAGCAGGATGGTCTTGATCTCTTGACCTCGTGATCCACCCGCCTCGGCCTCCCAAAGTGCTGGGATTATAGGCATGAGCCACTGCACTCGGCCAGATGAAGCTTCTTCTAATCTCTACCACTCCCTCAGTTATCTGGTCCAGTGCAGTGGCCTTCCGTATCCTAATACTCATAAATGCCTTTCTAGATTCAGATTTCCAAGGACCATCAACATGGCCATGTGGATGTTCAATAAGGATCCCCAACTGGCCACAGTGACTCACTCCTGTAATCCCAGCATTTTGGGAGGCTGAGGCGGGAGGATCATTTGACGCCAGGTGTTCGAGACCAGCCTGGCCAACATGGTGAAACCCCATCTCTTCTAAAAATACAGAAATTAGCTAGACATGGTGGCGGTGCCTGTAATCCTACTTGGGAGGCTGAGGCAGGAGAATCGCTTGAACCCAGGAGGCGGAGGTTGTAGTGAGCCAAGATTGTGCCACTGCACTCCAGCCTGGGCGACAGAGCAAGATTCCGTCGCGAGAAAATAAAAATAAAAAATAAGCATCTCCAACTTCACACTTCACACACACACCCCAATGCACCTCCTCTCATAGTCTTCGTTATCTCTGTGGGAAGGATAAAAGCTCCTCTTCAAAGTTTCCTTTCTTGTTAAAAAATAAATTTGCTAATAACTCTTTGTTAAGCCCTATCCTATGTAGCTGTTAGACATGCCATGCTTACAGGCATGTAGTATGTTCTATGCCCTTGTACTTTAACCAAGATATCTGTGCTGGATGTGCTCATAGGCATGTCCCAGCTCACAGCCCATGTCCCTTACCTGTTTAGAAAAGTTTTAAGTTATTTTTTATTTTTATTTTATCTATTTTTTTAGAGACGGGGTCTCTCTATGTTGCCCAGGCTGGAGTGCAGTGGCTATTCACAGGCGCGATCCCACTACTGATCAGCACAGGAGTTTTGACCTGCTCCATTTCCGACCTCTGCCGGTTCACCCCTCCTTAGGCAACCTGGTGGTTCCCCGCTCCCGGGAGGTCACCGTATTGATGCCGAACTTAGTGCGGACACCCGATCGGCATAGTGCGCTGCAGCCCAGAACTCCTGGGATCAAGCAATCCTCCCATCTCAGCCTCCCGAGTAGCTGGGACTACAGGCATGTGCCACCACACCCAGCAAAAGTTTTAAGTTATTAGTCAATCAGGTATTAGTTTAGATTGTGAGGTCTGGCTCCAACCAACGGAGATGAGACACAGCGGAGATCAGACACAGTAAGGAGAATCCCAAATGCGTAAGGGATATATATGTCTTCTTTTCCTTTGTTCGTTGTACTCTCATGGCAAGATGGCTAGTGAGGATACCTTCCTGCCGTGCAGGAAGTAAAAATTGCTTTGCTGAGAGATCCATTGTCTCAGTGCTGATTTTTCTTTGCGGCACTGAGCATCTGTTTCCAATACTCCATAAACTGAAACTCTTTCCAGTGGCTCAGGCTTCAAACCTTGAAGTCATCCTATATTCCTCTTGGTCCTTCACTTCATAGATGTCATCAGCAAACCCCACTTGCCCTACCATCAGAATATATGCAGAATCCCTCTTACCTCCTTTCTCTTCACCATCCTAGAGCAAGACATCATTATCTCACCTCTGGAGTATTCTAGCAGCCTCCCAGCTGGCCTCCCTGTAGTCCAGTGGATTCTCTCCACTGCTCAAAACCTGCACAGGGTTCTTTTCCCCTGGCCCTGGCCCCCTCCCTCTGTGCTGCTCTCCCACCCAGTGTCCCTTGCCCACTTTGCTGCAGCCATTCTGGCCCTTTCCTGATCCTTGAACAAGGTAAGCACTTTCCAGCTTTCAGTGAGCTCACTCTTCTCATAGATATCTGCATAGCTCAATCCTTCACTTTCTTTATGCTTCTGTTGAAATGCCACCTCAAACTACCTAAAATGGCATTTCCCTCCTCCATTGCACTCTCGATCCCTTATTCCTTATTTTTCTCCATTGCACTTAGAACGGCTCAGCATATTATCTACTCATTAGTTTGCTTATTGCCTGTCATCCCTCTACTAGCATATTAACTCAGAGAGGGCAAGGTCTTTCTTTTGCCTGCTGCTAAATTCCCAGTGCTTGGTATCTAGTAGACGCTCGATAAATATGTGTTATGTGAGGGGATTAAAAAGCCCTTAGGGGGCCCAGCGCAGTGGCTCACGCCTATAATCACAGAACTTTGGGAGGCCAAGGCAGGTGGATCACCTGAGGTCAGGAGTTCAAGACCAGCCTGACCAATATGGTGAAACCCTATCTCTACTAAAATTACAAAAATTAGCCGGGTGTGGTGGCGTGTGCCTATAACCCCAGCTACTCGGGAGGCTGAGGCAGGAGAATCGCTTGAACCCAGGAAGTAGAGGTTGCAGCGAACCAAGATTGTACCATTGCACTCCAGCCTGGGCGACAGAGCAAGACTCCATCTTAAAAAACAAACAAACAAAAATATTTCTGTATCTTTTTTAAGTACTAAAATGCATGGCTAATGCATGAAAACATTTGAAAAGTGCTACAGTAAAATTATCTATTAACAGTAATAACTATAGTGAACTCAAGTATGCAAAGGAATCAAGGAAATACCCAAGGCCTGTTTTCTGGGCCCTCATCTCTCATGTGTATTAATCCTGAGACGTCATCTTCTCCTGATTCCATTCTATCTCTGTTGATGTCCTGAATGAATTTCATGCCATACCATATCATATTCATTTTCTTGGTTTTCTGTCTTGTTTTCTGCACCAACTCGTGCTTATAAATTGTCACTTTGTACTTGCAGTCAGGACAGTGCATTCCAAAAGGAGGCAGGAGGCAGAGTTTTCACATAGCTGACTTTGTTTTGACAGTGATGGTATCTGATGGAGTCGGGGAACTGATTACAGCCCAACACCCGGCCTTTTTGTCCACACCAACTATTCATAGCTGTCGGGGGCGGGGAGGTACACATGAGTGTGGGGGCCAGGCTGGTCAAATAGAGGACAGGGAATATGTGGTTATCCAGGGCATGGAGTTCAAGGTCATGTTGAAAATCAAGTATTTAAGATATTGGCTCAGGCACAATAACTCTGTGGTCTAAATTTATCCCACTCTTCCAGCTCTCTCGGGACTGACAGAGCAACTAGTGTTACCACTCAGGAAAAAGTCAGAGCAGGGTCCAAATTTGTATCTAAAAGAAATCTCAGATGCAAGATGCAGATATTGTTGGAGGACAATACAGTTACATAAATCTAAGGTAGGGTCACCATCTTCGTAATCACTGCCGTCATCATCAACCTGGCTGGGAATTTCACTGGCAGTATACCACTGGGTCCAGGCCATTCAGACTCCCCCTGTCATGGGATAACCAGACTCCTGAGCTGGTTATTCTCCACGTGTCTCCCCTGTCCACTCCCTCTCCTGGCCTCTGTGTTTTCCATAACTGCATCACCAGGCTCCCTGTTCCTTCGGCTTCCTGTCGGGTTTGGCCAATGGGAGGCGCTGGCAAGAGACGGGAGGTTGATGAATTTATTCCTTGCTCCATCCCACCCCCGCCCGCACTGGCTCAACCCTGCTTTCCTGCTGTTACATTCTTCTGTGGCTCTGGCTTCTGTGGGAAGGTCCCTCTCCCACGACTCTGAACACACCGTTTCCTCCCTTGCCCCTTCAGGCCCGGTCCTGGGCCCTGGGTACCTCACCATTCTTTGCTGGTTCCTTGCCTCTGGCTACACATTTGTGAACAGTACCTACTTCAAGCTTTCTCCCCTCTCCGCAGATCCTTCTGGATGTGCTGCTGCTGCTACCCTGACTGATGTTGCTTGGTCTCACATCTGTGGATGTTCAGGTCTTGCTCACACCTGGATCTCACAGAGGCAGGAACATTGTGCCGTCTTGAAATCTGAGCCCCGGCACAGGCCACTGGGTCTCTCCCTCTACCCATTCAGTCATGCTCTTTTTGAATGGCTGCCAGCAGCTGACAAGCTGAAGAAGTCTCTGATTTTGTTGATGCAATTTTAGGTAGGATCGGGTAGGGCTGAAGCTCACGGCAGTAACCCCAGGTTTTCCAAGAGCTCAGGAGAAGCAGAAATGAGGGGGTTCAAGCTTGTCTCTAAGGAGAAAAGACTCTTGCACCTAGAAAAACATTAAAGGTCATCAGGCCAGCCCATTCCCTTTGTAGCTCAAGAAGCCAAGGCCCAGGGAGAAGAGACTCCCCTGCAGTCAGGGGAGAGAGAGGGCAAGAATCCAGAGCCCCTGAGCATTCATTCTCAAAGCTTCATGCTGAAAGGAGCATTAAAGGGCACACAGCCTGACCACAATAAACAACAAGTCACCTGCAGTACAGGGCTCTGCCATCTACAAGGGGGGACTGCTGAGCCTCAGTTGTCCCTGGTGTCCTCCAAACCCTAAGCCTTAGCCAGGGACTCTCCAGACAGAACAGCATGGTATGGTTTCCCGGGCGGCTCCAGAAGATGGCGGAGGTGCAGGTCCGGGTGCTCGATGGTCGAGGCCATCTCCTGGGCCGCCTGGCAGCCATCGTGGCTAAGCAGGTACTGCTGGGCCGGAAGGTGGTCGTCGTTCGCTGCGAGGGCATCAACATTTCTGGCAATTTCTACAGAAATAAGTTGAAGTACCTGGCTTTCCTCCGCAAGCGGATGAACACCAACCCTTCCCGAGGCCCCTACCACTTCCGGGCCCCCAGCCGCATCTTCTGGCGGAGCGTACGAGGCATGCTGCCCCACAAAACCCAGCGAGGCCAGGCCGCCGTGGACCGCCTCAAGGTGTTTGATGGCATCCCACCGCCCTATGACAAGAAAAAGCGGATGGTGGCTCCCGCGGCCCTCAAGGTCGTGCGTCTGAAGCCTACAAGGAAGTTTGCCTATCATCTGGGGTGCCTGGCTCACGAGGTTGGCTGGAAGTACCAGGCAGTGACAGCCACCCTGGAGGAGAAGAGGAAGGAGAAAGCCAAGATCCACTACCGGAAGAAGAAACAGCTCATGAGGCTACGGAAACAAGCCGAGAAGAACGTGGAGAAGAAAATTGACAAATACACAGAGGTCCTCAAGACCCATGGACTCCTGGTCTGAGCCCAATAAAGACTGTTAATTCCAAAAAAAAAAAAAAAAAAAAGGACAGCATGGTATGATTCAGAGTGAGGAGCCACCCAGGGGAACTCCCTTCTACTCAGAGACCAACATCTCTCCACTCCTACAGTGACCAGCTACCTGCCAATGGGTCAGCTTCCTGAATGGCCATACAAGGCCCGGGCTGCAGGGCCTCCCCCGTGCTCCCTAGCAATGGCTGTGTGATGAATTTTACCTACAGAAGCAAACAGAAGTTATAGGTCACTTCCAGTTCCTGGTGGTGAAGGAAAAGCTTTGCTTGCTTTCTTTTTTTTTTTTTTTTTTAAAGATAGGGTTTCACCATGATGGCCATTCTGGTCTTGAACTCCTGACCTCAGGTGATCCACCCACCTTGGCCTCCCAAAGCACTAGGATTACAGGCGTGAGCCATCGTGTCCGGCAAAACTTTGCTTTCTCTTCTGCCCCTCTGGCTGGAAGCAAAAGATTCCAAGATGGTGAAGACACACATGGGCACAGCCAGAAGGCCCAGTTTGGAAGATAGCTGTGTCAAAGCGCCGCCCCCACTAACTCCACCCACATCCTACCTTGAAATGAGAGGGAAATAAACAAGCCTTGTTGTGTCCAAAACCAAGATCAAGAGTGGGAAGGGCAGGCGGCAGCTGGTGCCAACAACCCTGGTTAACACAGAAGTTGTATCACTGTCCAGGTGACCCGCATTTCCCACCCATCACTCGGGTCTTCGTTTCAGACATCTTGCAGCCCCATTTTTCTCACCCTTCCTCCCATCCTGCCCTGTGGTAGGTGTCTAAGGCCACTGAGCCTCTCCTCTGCCTTCTCCTCTCTTCCCTCACCGTCTCTCCTCACTGTCTACCACCCAAACTGCTCAAATGGCCCTTTCTTTCCCCTTGAAAGTGGGTTTCCAACCCTGCCAGAACTGTTTCTTTTTCTTTCTTTCTTTTTTTGAGATGGAGTGTCACTCTGTCACCCAGGCTGGAGTGCAGTGGCGCCATCTCGGCTCATTGCAACCTCTGCCTCCTGGGTTCAAGTGATTCTCCTGTCTCTGCCTCCCGAGTAGCTGGGACTACAGGCCTGTGCTGCCATACCTGGCTGATTTTCATATTTTTAGTGGAGACAGGGTTTCACTATATTGGCCAGGCTGGTCTTGAACTTCTCACTGCATGATCCACCTGCCTCAGCTTCCCAAAGTGCTTGAATTACAGGTGTGAGCCACCAAGCCCAGCCTCAGAAATGTTTCTTTTTCATTTTTTTCCTTTTTTTTTTTTTGAATTCGGGGTTTCACCACGTTGGTCAGGCTGGTCTTGAACTCCCGACCTCAGGTGATCTGCCCGCCTTGGCCTCCAAAGTGCTTGGATTACAGGCATGAGCCACCGTGCCAGGCCAGAACCATTTCTTTAAAAGGCCCTCTGACCCTCTTCAGTCACTCAAACAACACACCTAGACCTTCCCCTGGCATTATCTGGATCCCACAGTCATTGCTGGGTTCCTTAAAGCAAAGCTGCTGGTGAATAACAATATTCTCTTTGGGTTTGCAAAAGTCCAAAGAAGTCTCCATTATCACCTGTATTGTTTAAGAGGGACAATAATTTAAGAGCACTATTTACATGTTTTTGATAACAACAACAATAATAGCAAAGACGGGAATGATAACCCAGCCTTTTTTTTTCCATTGTAGAAACTTCCAGTCATTCACCCTATCAATCCCTGAAAAGATTTCTTCCTCTCTTACTCTTCCCTTCTGGGACATGACCCGGGTTTCTGTGTCTAATCTCTAGGGTCCTGGGGTGGTACACCACGTAGATTTTATTTTAAGTGCTTCAGGCCAGAGGGAATTTTTTTTTTCTTTTGGCTGAAAAGACAATGAAGCTTATGTTCTTTCCCTCCCTCCTGAAGGAAGAAACATTTCAGGGGGCACCACACCTAACATCCTGGGCATTTCCAGCAAATCTCAACAGATGGCGAGATGTAGGAGGGATATAACAAAGCCGAGGCCTATTACTCCAGGTAGGTTTTCAGTGAGACTAGCCTAGGATGTCATCCATGTTTCTCTTGACTTGCTCCTGACTTCTTTTTTTTTTTGAGACAGAGTCTTACACTGTTGCCCATGCTGGAGTGCAGTGGCGTGATCTTGGCTCACTGCAACCTCCGTCCCCTGGGTTCAGGTGATTCTCCTGTCTCAGCCTCCTGAGTAGCTGGGATTAGCGCCACCATGCCTGGCTAATTTTGCATTTTTAGTAGAGACAGGGTTTCTCCATGTTGGTCAGGCTGGTCTTGAACTCCCAACCTCAGGTGATCCACCAGCCTCGGCCTCCCAAAGTGCTGGGATTACAGGCGTGTGTGTGGGATCAGTCAGAGTGGTGGGAAAAACTATAGGGAAAGGACGCAAATCTTCTGAAAGGTCGGAAGGTTCTGCAGAGCCCAGGAGGAGAATAGCTGAAAGCAGCAGCTGTTCTTTAACTCTGAGGCAGAGGGCAAGAAGTAGGTACAAGGGGTTGTGGAGGAATTTATCTTCAACAGGCTTGTTGACTTATGTTAACCAGGAACTGACCTTTGATCATCTGCGAAAGTGACTTTCCCTGAAAGGGGACAAATACATGTTAATTACCTGCAGGTTGTGTGGGCTCCAGGTTTTCAGCATTGTGCCTGCACTGAATAAAAGCCAGCGGCTCCAACTTCTTGGGGCTGCTCTCTGGCCAGTAGAGTCAGGCAGTCCCCTAGCTGCTCCTGCACTGCATATCTGTGTCTGAGTACTGATTTCATCTGTTGGTCAGGGTCTGTGGGACAGACCCGGCAGGTGTGAGCCACCATGCCTGGCTTAGATGGGCTCTTTTTACCCTTTCTATCTGCAAGAAAAGCTGTTCCTCCCTAAGCCCACAGAGTAATGGCCAGTTAGAAGAAAGACTCTGCAGGAGAAAGGCTAGGGGTTCACTTTAGCCACAGAACAGTTTCTGACTTACAACTCACCTGACTTTCCTTTGCCACCACTGTCACCTGAAGGGTGTACATTACTCTAGTGGCAGGATGGACAGTGCATCCAGCTGTCATTCAGATCACCAGGCTGACCCCTCTTACCCGATTCTCGGCTTACCACTAGCCTTCTGATTGTGGTTCTGGCTTCCCACGCTGATTTCCAATAGCAAGAGAGAGCAGGTTGTTCAGGCTGACTCAAACACCTGCTTTCCCTGGCATTTATACATTTCATAATAAACTCATCACTGGGCATTCTGCTCTATCCCCTCCAGTCTCCTCTGAGTGAGTCAGCATTGGAAGTCTCATTGACTATGGGGGCACTGAACCTACAAGGTCAGACTGAACAGTGGCTATGTCTGTAAGAAGTTGCTGCCCTGTGAAGGTTCTCAGCAGCTGGTCCTTCCCAGGCACCAGCCAGCATTGCTGCAAGATGTGTTCCGCATTTTCCCACAGATACAGCAATGGCACTTAAAGAAGTTTATATGAAGGAGATAATTGGATACATATGTAAAGACATGTGCAAAAAAGGTATTTTTTTTTTTTTTAGAGACAAGATTTCACCATATTGGTCAGGCTGGTCTCGAACTCTGAACCTCAGTCGATCCGCCCGCCTCGGCCTCCCAAAGTGCTAGGATTACAGGTGTGAGCCACCGCGCCCGGCTGGGTATTAACCGTGGCATTGTCACCTCCCCTCAATACCCAGTACTTGAGCTGGAGGTATTGGTGGTGGTACTTTTGTATCCCAGGATGTCCCCAGAGTTTGTGTGCCAGAGCCCCTCAGTCTACAACTTACATGGCACCAGTGGGAATTAAATGATGGCGTCCCTCTATACATGTAAGGGGAAGGGTTGGTGACAGAGTAGCAGTTGGCTTGGAAATCTGCCAAAGCCCAGAAGCAGGTAAAGCTTTGGCCTTTGTTAGTGAGTTTCAGGCAGCCATGTCTCTTGTTGGAGCCACAAGTGGAGTTCTGGTTGCAGAGCAGCAACTGGCCTGGGTAAGCTGGACCTTGGACCAGGGGCAGGTCCAGTCCTCAATTCTGGCTCTTTTCAGAGGTAGGTTAGCCGGGGGAGGTTTGCAAGCCAAGCTGGAAGCCAGCCAGGGTCAGGACGGGCTCCAGGCACTGACATATCCTTAAGGCCTTCCCCTGCAGCGTGGCAGCTTCTCCAGCAGCACCAACGGCCCCTTTGTACTCTTTTTTCCTGGAGGAGAAACACAAAGCCTCCCATTCACCGGCCCATTCTCCAGAGACTTTAGCCCTGCAATCATCCCCAGACACTTATTACTTTGGAGGAAGCAAAGTGCTTTTAGTTTCCAAAGTTAATTCACCTTCCCAAGGGAGGCCAAGATGACCTCTTTCCCTAGAGCAGGAACGAACCCCCAAGTTAGTAAAAAACTGAGAACACCTAATCAATCAATCAATCGATTAGAGAGTGGTTGACTACATTAAGGTCTCTTCACACAGTGGTCTACTATGCAGCCGTTAACATGAAATTGTGGATCTATATAAATGGTTTTGTGTAGGGAGGTCAAGGCGGGTGGATCACCTGAAGTCAGGAGTTTGAGACCAGCCTGACCAACATGGTGAAACCCCGTCTCTACTAAAAATACAAAAATCAGCTGGACATGGTGACTCGTGCCTGTAATCCCAGCTACTCTCGAGGCTGAGGCAGGAGAAAGACTTGAACCCGGGAGGTGGAGGTTGTAGTCAGCCGAGATAGTGCCATTGCACTTCAGCCTGGGCAATGAGAGTGAAACTCCATCTCAAAAATAAATAAATAAATAAATGGTTTCATGTAAAGAAGAATATGACAAACTGCATTTGTATTCTGGTCCCAATTTTGCCAAAATATGGATGTGTGAGTGTAAACATGAGCATAAAGAAAACTGAATGACAGTCATCAAAATGCTCACCGTGGTTATCTCTGGGTGGTGAGATTGCTGGTAAGTATTTTTTATACTTCTGTGTACTATTTGAAGTTTTATAGTGAGCATGTTTATCTTACCATCAGAAAAAAAAACTTTTTTTTCTTTTAGTTTTGGAAGAAAAAACTTCCATTCAATTTGGTGTACTCTAATGTGCAAAATTCTGGAGTAGTGGCCAGCACGAAGTCCCAGGGAAACAAAGTGGAGAGTGGCATTGACGTCGGCTGATACTGCAGGGTCAGCGTGCCCTGGATCAGATGACCTCTGGGGTAGGTCTTCCTATTTCAAGAGTCTACGATTTGAAGACGCCAAATGGTATCTCCAGATCAAAACTATTTATAAGAATCATTTCCTTCATGATGAGTTGTAACTTCCACTAACTACTTGTATGTTTAGATGACATCATCTCTGAGATTTATGTGAAATGACTCCTTTTCCTTGATGTTATCAAGGAGTTTCAGCAGTTGAGTTCCTTATGTTCTTTGTGTTTAAACTATATCTGAAGAAGCTGTCATTTGTCAAGGTTTAATTGTTTCCATTATTTTTTTCCTGATAAGTTTCCAGATACTGCCGGGCAGGTTTGATAAAGATTCCCGAAAAGCAGATGTTAAGAAATGGATGAAGCATGGCTACAAGTTCCAGGTTCTAGCCTGGGTCTACTTTTTAGCTGTGTCAATCTGGAGTTAATTATTTCTTTCTGGGTATTTTCTCATTTATATAAAATTGGAGGAGAGGGTAAGAAGGACATTAGACAAGATGGTTTTAAAGATTCTGTCCTAGCCAGGCGCAGTGGCTTATGCCTGTAATGGCAGCTCTTAAGGAGGCAGAGGTGGGAGGAGAGCTCGAGCCTGGGAGTTTGAGACTGGCCTGGGGAATGCAGTGAGACCTCGTTCTTAAAAAAAAAAAAAAAGATTCTGTCCAGATCTGTCTCTCTATAATGAGTTTTGTTTTGTTTGTTCTGAGGAGGAGAAGTCTTGCTCTGTCACCAGGCTGGAGTGCAAGTGGCAGGATCTCAGCTCACTGCAACCTCCACCTCCCAGGTTCAATCGATTCTCCTGCCTCAGTTTCCCGAGTAGCTGGGATTACAGGAACGTGCCACCACACCCAGCTAATTTTTGCATTTTTAGGAGAGACTGGGTTTCACCATGTTGGCCAGGATTGTCTTGATTTCTTGACCTCGTGATTCATGCACTTTGGCCTCCCAAAGTGCTGGGATTACAGGCATGAGCTGCTGCGCCCGACTTATGATGAGTTTTAATTCTGAGTTTATAATAGCATATTTTATAGTCCTAGTGTGAAATATTTTTAAAGTTACCTCCATATCTAAGCCTTTCAATAAATAGAAAAGTATGTTGTTGACTAGGGCCTCAGAGGTCACTGCTTGAATCCTTCCCATGCCACCCTTGCTAGATGGTTACCCTATGTCTCCTAATGCCTACAGGGACAAGAAACTCCCTCCCTCCCGAGGTAAGCCATTTCTCTTTATTTGTAAAGAGCATTGAAAGGGTGTTTCTCAGCAGAGCTGAAATCTATCACCTTGTAAGTTTCATCTATGGTCTACTCTCTGGATCACTCCCCTTCCCGGCAGCCTTGGCACCCTCAGAGAAGGTGTTTCTAATTCCTGACATTGATCTTGAAGAAGGGGGTTCTCCCTCTTCTATTTTATTTTTTTGTATTTTTTCTGGTGAAAAGATACATATATATATATATATATATATATATATATATATATATATATATATACACCTTTAGAATTAGCCAGCCAGACTCAGTTTAGATGATCCCAATTTTCTTGGCAACATCCAAAGCATGGTCATCAGGAGCCAGTGGAATACACGCCTTCTTCTCTCCAACAGGTGGAATCAGCGTGTTGACCTTGGCCACATTGATGTCATGGAGCCTGTTGGATCTGATGCTTGCTGGCTTTAACGTCCACAGTGAACACAAATGTGTTGTCTTTTGCCTTCATGGCTGTTTCTCCAGCAGCAACAGTGACCCCTTTATACTTTGTATTCCTGAAGGAGAACCACAAAGCCTCCCACACACCTGCCCATTCTCCAGAGACCTTAGCCCGGCAATCACCCCTCAGTGGTCAGTGAGAACTTGAGGCTGGCATTGTGGTCAAACTTGTTTCTTCTGGGGGCATTCTTCCGAGGGTATTTGGGCTACCTCTGCAGTCGCAGTGCCTTGGGCCATTAGAGGTAGATGACACGCGGACTTTGTTTTTTGTGTGCCCCCCGACACCCTTCAGCACCGCCTTCTTTGCCTCGAAGCCTTCACTTAGTCTCTGGCTCTCGGAGGGGCAGGAGCTTCCGTCTGCGTCTTGAGTGCCATCTTGTGAAAAGCCTTTTTCTATTTAGACTTCAGTACCTAAACAAGAGTAAGCAGTTATGTACTCAAAGCTCCAATGATGACCGTGAACCCTGCAGACTTGGAAGTGTGGAAAGTCAGACTGTGTCCCTGTCTCAGACTTTGTCCTTTTGGCCTGAGCAAAAGTCTGGACCTCACTGAGCTGCCCTACAACCATGTGGCTGTCCCTTCCTTTTCTAACACTGGCCTTTCTCCTTTCTCAAATTCTCCCTTTCTTCTGTAGCCCTAGTGGGGTCTCTGCATCTCCCAACCCCACTTTACTGAGTCACCAACACTCTTATCGGAAATCTTCCAGGCCCAGTTCTCTCTCGTTACTATAAATTGTGGAGCTGTTGTACCCGAGCGAGTCAAGGAATGCGCCACACTCTGAGATTGAATTATGAGATTTATTATGCTGGCGATCAAGAGGTGGGCAACGCTCAAAATTCTCTCAGCCCCTAAGAAAAAGTTAGGTGGTCTTTTATACCCTAGTTTTAAAGGGGAGGGGGAACTTAGCTGAAGCAAATTTTTCACAAAAGCAGAGTAAGCGAAAAGTTAAAAGATAAACTAGTACATGAGAAATAAAACAGTGCCAGGCGCGAGGGGTAAAGCTGTCATGAAAGACATACAACTTACAGACAATGGGGGCTCTGGGCACGCGACAGCACCTGCATTCCCAGGCTCTGCTGGTACCACTTAACTCGGCCTCTTATCAACACATGCATTCCTGGGTGCCCAGGGTCAGCCTGCCCCAGCTACATACTATAGTTACACACTTAATGGTGGGAAAATAACTAAAATGAAGACGCTAAGATGGAGTCTGTCCAGCTCAGGAAGCTAACATAAAGCCTGAACAGCTTTTAGTCTGAGAAAGAGAGAGTTAGTTTTAGTGGCAAAAAGCAGGTTATCACAGAGCCTCTAGCATCTCTCTCTGCTGTTTTCACTTTCTGCCACTGGGTACGCAGAAGAGGGAGCTCTGAGACCCAAGAGTGGACATAAAGGACATTCAGGATAAAAGAGACTCCCATTCCAGAGCGCAGTTTGCTCTGTCCCAAGTATGTCAGGAAAAAAGTTAGACCTGTCTTGCACCTCAAGGATTAGTGAACTTTCAAAGAAGCTACGTAAGTTCCTTACATTCCTTTTGTCAACACAGCTTTAATCTTTCACTCTGTAGAAGAACAGAGGTCCCGCTGCCTTGTCAACCCCAGGTCTTTATCACAATGTGCTTTTCCATTAACCTGGGGAAATTATGCCCACATGTTCCTGCCCAATTCTTGGGTTCCTACCTTGGACGGGAAGGTGGGAAATGGGAGAGGTTTTAAAGAGAAAGTTTTTCATGTTTGCACCAGCTAGGATTCAATTACAGAAATAGAATAAGTAGGGTATGTATGTTGATATATGAAGAGATTCCATGCAAGGAATTGGCTTATGCAACAGTGGGGATGGCTGGGTAAGTCTGAAAGCCCCAGGGCAGCCCATCCGGAAAGATAGGCAAACTCTCAGGTGGACTTTCTTTTTCTTCAGGGAAACCTCAGCTCTGCTCTTAAGATCTTTCGCCTGTTGGCTCACGGCTGTAATCTCAGCACTTTGGGAAGCCGAGGCGACCAGATGGCTTGAGCCCAGGAGTTTGAGACCAGCTTGGGAAACATGGTAAAACACGTTCTCTACAAACAAAATACAAAAAAAGGCCAGGCATAGTGGCTTGTGCCTGTAATCCCAGCACTTTGGGAGGCCGAGACGGGCAGATCACAAGGTCAAGAGATGAAGACCATCCTGGCCAACATTGTGAAACCCCGTCTCTACTAAAAATACAAAAATTAGCTGGGCATGGTGGCGCGCGCCTGTAGTCCTAGCTGCTAGAAGGCTGAGGCAGGAGAATCACTTGAACCTGGGAGGCAAAGGTTGCAGTGAGCCAAGATCGCACCTCTGCACTCCAGCCTGGCGACAGAGCAAGACTCTGTCTCAAAAAAAAACAAAGAACAACAACAAAAAACCCCAAAACAAAACAAAAAAATTAACCTGGTGTGGTGGCGCGCCAGTAGTCCCAGCCACCGGGACGCATGAGGCAGGGGATTACCTGGGCCGGAGAGGAGGAGGCTGCAGTGAGCTGTGATTATGCCACTGCACTCCAGCCTGGGTGACAGAGTGAAACTCTATCCGATAAAAAACAAAAATAGAAAACCCTTCACCAATGTGAATTATCTGATAATTTAGGATAACCTTTCTTACCTAAAGCCAATGGTTGTGGGCTTTAGTCACATCTATGAAATACGGTACCTTCACAGCAACATCTAGATTCGTGTTTGATTAAATAATTGGGGAATGTAGCAAGTTAACACATAAAAAAGACCATCATATTCCTCAAATACTTATCATGGAACTTTGTAAGAGACTCATCCCACATATATGCTGATTTCTTTTTTCTATTCCTTATAAGAAAGACTGCTAGGAAATGTGCCCTTCTAGACAAATTTTTTAGAAATGTCCATATAAGTCCAGGCACGGTGGCTCATGCCTGTAATCCCAGCACTTTTTTTTTTTTTTTTTTAAAGATGGGGTTTCACCATATTGGTCAGGCTGGTCTCGAACTCCTGACCTCAGGTGATCCGCCCACCTCAGCCTCCCAAAGTGCTGGGATTACAGGCGTGAGCCACTGCGCCCGGTTTATAATCCCAGCACTTTGGGCAGATCACCTGAGGTCAGGAGTTCAAGACCAGCGTAACCAACATGGAGAAACCCCATCTCTACCAAAAATACAAAAATTAGCCAGGCGTGGTGGTGCATGCCTGTAATCCCAGCTACTCAGGAGGCTGAGGCAGGAGAATTGCTTGAACCCAGGAGGTGGAGGGTGCAGTGAGCCAAGATCACACCACTGCCCTCCAGCCTGGGTGACAAACCAAGACTCCAACTAGGAAATAAAAAAAGAGAGAGAGAGAGAGGTTTAATGCAAGGAATTGGCTTATGTGATTTTGGGGACTGGATAGTAAATCTGATGTCTGTAGGGCAGATCAGGAAAAGCATGCTATAACTTTCTCAGGCATTAGCAAATGCTGCTGCCCACAGATGAAACTTCTTCAGAGAAGCCTCAGGTCTGCTCTGAAGGCCTTTCAAGGTCTGATTGAACCAAGCCCATTCAGATTATCTAGAATAATCTCCCTTAAAGTCAACTGATTATGGACTTTAATCACATCTATAAAATACCTGCACAGCAATGGCTAGATTTGTGTTTGATTGAATAATGGCACTGTAGCCTAGCCAAGCTGACATATAAAATTGACCATCACAACGTCCCCCTGTAGAAGGTGGAAACCCTTTCAGCAGAGGATGCATGCACATGATCACAAATGTGCTATAGATCAATCAATTGCTCTGCGGAGGCTGGTTTCAAGCAAGGAAAGGCTGAAGGCAGAGAGACCAGGTGAAAGATGATCCAGGCCCTGTTGTGAGCTGAATTGTGCACTCCAAAACTCAGCCGTTGAAGCTTAACATCTTGTACATTGAGCGACTGTATATGGAGATAGAGTTTAGATGTGCTTAGGTTAAAATGAGGCTGTTAAGGCCAGGGGCGGTGGCTCACGCCTATAATCCCAGCACTTTGGAAGGCCAAGGCAGGTGGATGGCTTGAGCTCACAAGTTCAAGACCAGTCTGGTGCAACACAAGAAACCCCGTATCAACAAAAAAATACAAAAATTAGCTGGGTGTGGTGATGCAGGAGGCTGAGGTGGGATGATGGCTTGAGGCTGGGGGCAGAGTTTGCAATAAGCTGAGATGGCGTCACTGCAATTCAGCCTGGGTGACAGATCTAGAACTTGTCTAAAAAAAAAAAATGAGGCCTGGCACAGTGGCTCACGCCTGTAATCCCAGCACTTTGGGAGGCCAAGGTGGGTGGATGGCTTGAGGTCAAGACTTGGAGACCAGCCTGGCCAAGATGGCGAAACCTATCTCTACTAAAAAACACAAAAATTAGTCATGGCACACACCTGTAATCCTAGCTACTTGGGAGGCTGAGGCACAAGAATCTCTTGAACCCAGGAGGCAGAGGTTGCAGTGAGCTGAGATCGTGCCACTGCAGTCCAGCCTGGGTGACAGAGTGAGACTCTGTCTTAAAAAAAAAAAAAATAGAGGTTGTTAAGGTGGGCCCTAATCCAGACTAGTGGAGAAAGAGAAGTTTGGTTTCTGGTTTTTAAATTTTTTTTGTTTTTCTCGACCAGGTGCAGTGCTTCATACTTGTAATCTCAGCACTTCGGGAGGCCATGCGGGTGAATCACCTGAGGTCAGGAGTTTGAGACCAGCCTGGCCAACGTGGCAAAAACCTGTCTACTAAAAAGACTAATATTAGCCAGGCATGGTGACAAATGCCTGTAATCCAGTTACTCAGGAGGCTGAGGCAGGAGAATCGCTTGAGCCTGGGAAGTGGAGGTTGCAGTGAGCTGAGATAGTGCCACTGCACTCCAGCCTGGGTGGCAGAGCGAGATTTTTTTTTTTTTTTGAGACGGAATTTCGCTCTTGTTACCCAGGCTGGAGTACAATGGTGCAATCTCGGCTCACCGCAACCTCTGCCTCCTGGGTTCAGGCAATTATCCTGCCTCAGCCTCCTAAGTAGCTGGGATTACAGGCACCATGCCCAGCTAATATTTTGTCTTTTTAGTAGAGAGGGGGTTTCACCATGTTGACCAGGATGGTCTCGATCTCTTGACCTCGTGATCCACCTGCCTCGGCCTCCCAAAGTGCTAGGATTACAGGCGTGAGCCACCACGCCTGGCCCGAGATTTTTTTTTTTGAGACGAAGTCTCACCCTGTCGCCCAGGCTGGAGTGCAATGTCACTATCTCAGCTCACTGCAACCTCTGCCTCCCGGGTTCAAATGATTCTCCTGCTTCAGCCTCCTAAGTAGCTGGGATTACAGGTGCCCACCACCATGCCCAGCTAATTTTTGTATTTTTAGTAGAGTCGAGGTTTCACCATGTTTTGGCCAGGCTGGTCTCGAACTCCTGACCTCATGATCTGCCCACCTTAGCCTCCCAAAGTGCTGGGATTACAGGTGTGGGCCACCATGCCTGGCCTGCCTCGAGATCATGTTTCAAAAAAATTATTATTATTATTTGTCTTACTGACAAATTCAGCTTCGAAGGAAGAGAAATTTGGACAACATCGACAGAAAATTGAAGGGCAGGCAACCGGTAAAGGCCCAGGCCTGACAGAGGGGGTTAGCTGTCTTGGTTATTCCAGCCAAGGGGTCTGTTAGATTTCCCGTCAGCCCAAATAACCTTCCAGAGGGTGGAATTTATCATTTCCCAAGAGAGAAGCATCCGCTGCACCCTTGAAGCACAGCCACACAAAGACCTGTCACTCAGCTGGACGCTTCGCTTGCCACCCATCTACTAGACACACGGTTTCCAGATGCACATTGTCTGTGGCCGCAAAGGGATTGAGAGCAGACTGCGCAGGGTCAGTGAAACCACTGCAGGGACTCAGAAATGCTTCTCCACCGAGCGACGCTAGAAAGACGTCTACATCTACATGACACTGTGGATGTGAATGGAAATAGTCTGCCTACCCTTTGTAAATGGAACGCCTCAAGCATGCGTGTGTTGTGATGTGAAATGCTTGGTATGAGCCAGCAGGCATTTCCACTTTGTCACACTACGGTTCAATGCTGGAGCACCTGTGCAGCTGTTCCACTGACCCCCAGGACAACTGGAAGCCTGACATTTTTCCCTCTCATCACCTCCTCCACCCCCTGGTGAAAGCTTTCCTGCCTCTTTGCCCTTCCGGATGGAAAAGTGCAGCTGGGGATGCCTGAGATAGCTCGAGCTGGAACACAAGGGCAGGGAATACCAGCAGGCGAGATGTGAAAGGGCTTGGGAGACACAGGAGTGAGATTGAATGGCCCAAAGCACAGACAGAGCTGGCCCACTAGAGAGGGATGTTGCTTAGAATGTCCTGCCCCTTCTCCTTCCTGGGATGATGACAGGGCAGGAGCCACCTCGGACAGGTGTGCCCCCCGTGCCTGGTGGAGCTCGCTAGAGGTGAGACCTGCTGCTTCTGAACAGCTAAGCCACAGTGGAAAGCAGAGTGAGAATGTTTTCTTCCAGGAAACATATTTCCATGACGCAGCCTCTGCTATGATCATACTGTGTGACCTGGACAAGTGTCAACCTTTCAATCTGTAGTTTCATCAGCAGATAATGATACCTGCCTCTTTGGACTTGACGCAGTTATTAAGTGCAGAAGGAATGAGTAAATATTCCTCTAACTCCAAAACACCAGTAAGTGAAAGGTTTATGGGGAAACTTTGGGCAAAAGTGTCACTTTGCTTGTCCATAACTCCCCTGACACCTTTCAGTCCCATGCAGCCTCATGGCAGGGGCACCAGCTTGAGGGCTGGGAGGCGGGAAACCCGCTCACTCTGCCTTGCCGGGCAGCCCTGGGACATGCTGCTCTCAAGGGGCCTGACACTATAAAATAAAGGTCTTGGCCTCTGTAGTTCTGCCTGTTATAGTCTTTCTGGCTTTGAGTCAGAAAGGTTGGAGAGGCCACATATTGTGTTGTGGAATGCAGATCTGACAGAAACCTGGGTCCTGCCTCAGCCTTTCAGGAGAGCTCAGAGATTGTCCCATCCTGTTCTTTAACGACACATAGATCACCTGGGGGAGCTTGTAAAAGACACCATAGCTTCACCCAGGCCAACTGAATAAGAATCTGATGGTGGGGACCTTGCTGATGGGGTTTCACTGTGATGGCCAGGCTGGTCTTGAACTCCTGACCTCAGGTGATCCACCCACCTCAGCCTCCCAAAGTGCTAGGATTACAGGCCTGAGCCACCGCACCCGGCCTTAGGTGTTTTTTTAATAAAAATTCCCCATGTGATTCAAATGTGCCTTCTGGGTTGAGAGACACTTCATGATATCTCTTTGCGATATGCAGCTCGTGAAAGAGAGAGACTGAGAACCACGCACTGACCCAAACACACCGTTAGCTGGCAGCAAAGCTGGGACCGGACCTCGAAGCTTGTGACTCCCACTCCTTGAAAAGCACCTAGGCTGGGTGAAATGGCTCACACCTCTTCCCAGCACTTTGGGAGGCTGAGGCGTGTGGATCACCTGAGGTGGGGAGTTCAAGATCAGCCTGACCAACATGGAGAAACCCCGTCTCTACTAAAAATACAAAATTAGCTGGGCATGGTGGCGCATGCCTGTAATCCCAGCTACTTGGGAGGCTGAGACAGAAGAATCACTTGAACCCAGGAGGCGGAGGTTGCAATGAGCCAAGATCACATCATTGCACTCCAGCCTGGGCAACAAGAGTGAAACTCCATCTCAAAAAAAAAGACGGACAGAAGGAAGTGAACTGAGATCATGCCACTGCTCTCTGGCCTGAGCAACAGAATGAGATCCTATGCCTCAAAAAAAAAAAATTTATTTTTGCACCCAGCAAAAAATTCATTTCTATCAAGAAAATTTGCTCTTTGTGGGCCGGGTGCAGTGGCTCACGCCGGTAATCCCAGCATTTTGGGAGGCCGAGGCAGGTGGATCACCTGAGGTCAGGAGTTCGAGACCAGCCTGACCAATATGGTGAAACCCCGTCTCTATGAAAAAAAAAAAAGAAAGAAAATTTGTTCTTTGGCCTGGTGCAGTGGCTCACACCTGTAATCCCAGCACTTTGAGAGGCCGAGACTGGCAGATCACCTGAAGTCAGGAGTTTGAGACCAGCCTAGTCAACATAGTGAAACTCTGTCTCTACTAAAAATACAAAAATTAGCCAGGTGTGGTGGTGGGTGCCTGTAATCCCAGCTACTTGGGAGGCTGAGGCAGAGTATGCTTGAACCCCAGAGGTGGAGGTTGCAGTAAGCCAATATCATGCCACTGCACTCCAGCCTGGGCAACACAGCTAGACTCCATTTCAAAAATAAAGTAAAATAAAATAAAAATTAAAAGTAACTTGTTTGGGGAAGGGTGGTAAGAAATTTGCAGTTAATTTTTTTTTTTGAGATGGAGTCTTGCTCTGCCGCCTAGGCTGGACTGCAGTGATGCAACCTTAGCTGGCCGCTACCTCCACCTCCCTGGTTCAAGCGATTCTCATGCCTCAGCCTCCTGAGCAGCTGGAATTACAGGCATCTGCCACCATGCCTGTATTTGTATTTTTAGTGGAGATGGAGTTTCACCACATTGGTTAGGCTGGTTTTGAACTCCTGACCTCAAGTGATTCTCTCCCCTCAGCCTCCCAAAGTACTGGGATTACAGGCGCAAGCCACCGCGCCCAGCCGAGAAACAATGTTGAAGTCTGAAGTGATGGCTGCCATGGTAGAGATGTCTTCAGAGCCCAGGCAAGGCTTCCATCACTGCGGCCAGGGCCAGGACTCTGTTCCCATCTCCCCCTCACTGCCCTGGCATTGTTCTCCAAATCCCCTGGTGATGGAGCAGATACCCTGGAGAGACGAACGGAGGCCCACCCTGGCTTCCTCGAGCAGGACCGGGCTTGCCTGTGTCCTTTTCTTTAGTCTCAGAAAAGCCAAAATTAGCCTCACTTTTGTTTCTTTTCTCAGGAGCCTCTAAATTGTATCTCAGGAAAGGATTATTGTGCTCTAGGGACCCTATCTTATCGTGGGGAGTGCGGAGGTGATGAGTGAAAGGAAAATGGTCTTTGACAAATTGGTTCAATTCGGACACGCACGTGATTTTCCATAACTGCCCACCACTGCTTTAGTGAGGCTATTGTTTTACTTCCCAAATGTTCAGTCAAGTAGGAGGCCTGAGAAGACTGGGGAGAGTCAGAAGCTCAAGAGCATGATCATGCCGGGGAAAGGGGCTCTTTCTGGTGATCTCTGCATATTGCTGTGAACGGGTAATACCAAGCAGACTCTGGGCAACTTTTTCTTTTTTTTTGAGATGAAGTCCCGCTGTTGTCCCCCAGGCTGGAGTGCAATGGTGCGATCTCAGCTCACTTCATCCTCCGCCTCCTGGGTTCAAGCAATTCTCCCGCCTCAGCCTCCTGAGTGGTTGGGATTACAGGCATGTGTCACCATGCCTGGCTAATTTTTGTATTTTTTTGTAGAGACAGGATTTTGCTATGTTGGTCAGGCTGATCTCGAACTCCTGACCTTGTGATCTGCCCGCCTCAGCCTCCCAAAGTGCTGGGATTACAGGCGTGAGCCACCGCGCCTGGCCACTCTGGGCTCTTTATCACTAGCTTTGAAGAACTCACAACACTTTAGGTGTAAGGATAGGTGTAAGGAGACCTCTCAGGGCCATGCCCTGCCTGAATGCACAGCACAGTCCTGGAGGAAGATTCCTTCTGAGGCGTGGGCTCTGGAGCTGGTAGCATTTGAGCCTAGTTTGATCCAGCTCTTCCCTGCTTCATGGCTCATTAGGCTGCCTTGCTGACCCCTCTGAGGAGATAAGGGAATATATATATATATTCTTTTACCTCTCCTGGTGAACACCACTGAGAAAAACAAGGTCACACACCGTGAATCAGGGGACATAGGAGGCATGGGCTGCCAGAGCTAAAGGTTTCACACAAAGAATTCAAGGCATTTGCTCTTATGCAACTTTTCAAAAATTCCTGGGTCTCCAGGGAAAGAGAGCACAAGCTCTGGGCTGACCTCACTCTGCCTTGCTCAGCCCAACATCACGGGACATCTAGGGGATGAGGCTGGGTGGAGGCAGCTGCAGCAGCACGTGAGAATGTGTGTTATCGATGGGAACACTTTTCCCATGCTCTCATGTGGTCGTCTGTCTGATATGCCTGTGGGTGGAGGTGGGCAGAGGGGAAGGGAGTGTCCAGTCACCGGCGACAGAAAAGGGCCATGAGGTCATCGGAGCCCAAGGCTTTCCTCATTGACCATCGGCAGCAATTGTCTTCCCAGCTTCCACTCCCAAGGGTTCACCTCCGCTCCCACAGAGGGTTCTGATCTTGGGATTCCTGCTTCAGACACACATTTTCTTCCATCTGAAAATATGCCCGATAGTCAGATAGGGGATATATTATTGGAGAGAGATTTGGCAATTAACTGGGAGAACTGTGGGTTTTTTTCCAGCTTCTGATGACATTTCTCTCACATCTGATCCCCTCTGAGACGCTGCCCTTGCTTCTCATAACTGCCTGCCTAGGCACAACTGTGCAGGCAGCCCTTCGCCCACCTTGCCCATAACCCTCCTGCCCAGGGTTCCTCACCATGCATCTCACTGCTTTCTGGGATTCCTCCCACTCCTCCACCCCCATCCTACTGAATCAGCGTCGCTGATCAGATGAGTCCTGAGAAGCTGTTTGAGAATCATTGAGGCAGCCGATCTCTAACCCCCGACTTAGCACCAGCGTTCTAGAATCGAAATGTTCTGAAGAATGGCAGCCTCAAGGGAATAAACACACAGCCTCCCCCGTGTGCAGGTGTTTTCATAACCGTGAGGTCTCAGTCTTCCTACCTTAGTGATTCTCTACCTTGGCTGCATGTTGAAATCATGCTTCGGGTTTTTTCTTTCTTTCTTTCTTTCTTTTTTGAGATGGAGTTTCGCTCTTGCTGCCCAGGCCAGAGTGCAATGGTGCAATCTCGGCTTGCTGCAACCTCTGCCTCCTGGGTTCAAGCAATTCTCCTGCCTCAGTTTCCCACCTAGCTGGGATTACAGGCATGTGCCACCACACCCAGCTAATTTTGCATTTTTAGTAGAGACGGGGTTTCTCCATGTTGGTCAGGCTGGTCTCGAACTCCCGACCTCAGATGATTTGCCCACCTTGACCTCCCAAAGGCTGGGATTACAGGCATGAGCCACCGCACCCAGCCATGCCTGGGGTTTTTTTAAGTTACACATAATATGGTTCCCAGCAGAGATTAGACATGTGGGCTTTCCCCCACCCCGATTCTCTAAGGAAGCAAAAAATGGCCTTGGAATCCCAGGCAGTGGTACCACCAGAAGTGTAATGTTGACATCTGGTAAGGAAATCTCCTAACTAAGTCACTTGGAGGCACAGAGGGCAACCATCTGAACTGAGTGGGAAGGGGGATCCCAGGAGTTACGCAGTAATTTCCTTTAGAAGAATTGCTTCACTGTTTGGAGAAAGGGCTGCTCTCAGACCCTTAGGCTCCAAGGTGGCCAAAGAAAAGCTGCAGACCCTGGGGTGAATCTCTGGGGAGGAGCGGGCAAGAGCGCGGAGTCCTGGCTCTCTGTGCTGGTGAGGCTGGGACGGGGTCCGACACAGCATTCCAGAACCAGCTCGTGTCCCAGGAAGAGGCTGTGTAGGTGAACTTAGGAGCCCAAGTAGGGATTCTCTTGGCCAGGATTAGCAAGAGGTGGGGGAGGTGGTCTCTCCTTGAAGGGTCACAGCTGCCCTGTGAGGCTGCTAGGAGCAGCTGGAGGGTACAAGCTAAGGACAGGGCAGGACTAGTGACCGACAGTGACACCATGAGGCAGTGAGAAGTCACAGCAGAGGTAACCATAACTGCTAATAGTTATTCGGTATTTTTTGCCCAGCATTGATGAAAGTGCCTTGCACTTATTAATTCACTTAATAATAGTTCTGTGAGGAAGTCATTATCACCCCCATTGTAGAGAGAAGGAAATGCAGGCGTGGAGGTTACAGAATTAGGTGGCTGCCAGGCTATGAACCCAGGCAGTCTGGCTCTGGAGCCCACACCCCTAACCAGGAGGCCTTGCCACCTTCATGGCAATAGCCATCATTTACTGAGCACTTACTGTGTGCTGTCACGGCCTCTGTGCTCTTTTAGCCTTCACCACAGTCTTATGAGGTGGAAAATACTTTTCTTATTTCACAGCTAAGGAAAGTGAGGTGCAGGAAAGAAAAGCAGGCAACTGCTTACCGTCCAATCTCTCCCCTCTGGGAGTGGAAGCCAGACTAATTCCACTGCGGCGCCTTCTTTATTTGTTTATTTTTTTGAGATGGAATCTTACTCTGTCACCCAGGCTGGAGTGCAGTGGCATGAGCTCAGCTCACTGCAACCTTCACCTCCCAGGTTCAAGTGAGTCTCCTGCCTCAGCCTCCAGAGTAGCTGGGATTACAGGTGCCTGCCACCACGCCCAGCTAATTTTTGTATTTTTTTTTTTTTTTGAGACAGAGTTTCACTCTTGTTGCCCAGGCTAGAGTGCAATGGCACAATCTTGGCTCATCGCAACCTCTGCCTCCCGAGTTTGAGCGATTATCCTGCTTCAGCCTCCTGGGTAGTTGGGATTACAGGCATGTGCCACCACACCCAGCTAATTTTATATTTTTAGTAGAGACGTGGTTGGTCAGGCTCTTGAACTCCTGACCTCAGGTGATCCACCCACCTTGGCATCCCAAAGTTCTGAGATTACAGGCGTGAACCACTGTCCCCGGCTAATTTTTATATTTTTAGTAGAGATGGGGTTTCACCATGTTGGCCAGGCTGGTCTTGAACTCCTGACCTCAGGTGATCCGCCTCCCTCGGCCTCCCAAAGTGCTGGGATTATAGGCATGAGCCACTGCGCCCAGCCAGCTCCTTCACTTTTTAGAACTTAATAAGCCTTTAGGGTTCTCAGAAAACTCAGGGTAGGTGGAAGCTTCAATAGGGTATTCTGCAATAAAACATGTGCCCACTTGAGTGCAGAACTGGAAAAACAAAAATGATATGACATTATTTCTACCCCTAAATTTGTGAAAGCAAATCACACAGATTACAGGGGCCTCAGCCCAGATCCACTGAGTTAGAATACATGAAGGCTGGGGCCAGGAAATCTGAAATCAGAAACGAAAACAATCCACAAGCGATTCTGCTGCACAGCTGGGGTTGGAAAGGACTGCATTATCTCAGTCACACGCACGGCCCCCAGGGAGCAGGCAGCACTGTTCCTGTAACCACCCAATGGGTTCACCTTGCCCAAAGCCTAGGCAGAGCCTATTTATCAAGACAGGGGAATTGCAATAGAGAAAGAGTAATTCACACAGGGCCGGCTGCGTGGGAGACTTTCATTATCACTCAAATCAGTCTCCCCAGCATTCGGGCATTCAGGGAGCAGAGTTTTTGTTTTTGTTTTTGTTTTTTTTTGGCAGTACAATTCATGTCAAGACATGTATTTATTGTTATACTTTGGTATGAAATCCCAGGTATTCTGATCTGGAATAAAAAACCAAAATAGGCCGGGTGTGGTGGCTCACACCTGTAATCCAAGCACTTTGGAGGCCAAGGTGGGCAGATCAGGAGTTCAAGACTGACCAACATGGTGAAATCCCGTCTTTATTAAAAAAACAAAAACAAAATAAATGAACACAACTTTTAGAAACTCGATGTTTATTTTCCATGAATCTTATATGTTGTTTAAGAGCCCACATAAGAACAGCTTAAGACCATTCAGTGGTTGCTCCTACCCATTCAGTGGCCTGAGCAGTGGGAGCTGCACACCAGTCTTCCGTGGCAGGCTGGGCGCTCCAGTCTTCAGTAGGGAACTGCTGGATAGGCACAGAGGGCACCTGCATGCCTTCAGACCAGTCGGCAACCTCAGGCTGAGTAGCAGTGAACTCAGGAGCTGGAGCAGTCCGTTCGCCCTGAAATTCCTCCTTGCTCACAGCCTTTTCAGCAGCAGCCTGCTCTTCTTTTTCAATCTCTTCAGGATCTCTGTAGAAGTAGAGATCAGGCATGACCTCCCACGGGTGTTCACGGGAAATGGTGCCACACATGCGCAAAACTTCCCGAGCCAGCATCCACCACATCAAACCCTCTGAGTGAGCTCCCTTGTTGCTGCATGGGATGGCAATGTCCACATAGCGCAGAGGAGAATCTGTGTTACACAGAGCAATGGTAGGTAGGTTAACATAAGACGCCTCCGTGAGAGGCTGGTGGTCAGCCCTGGGGTCAGTAACCACAAGCAGCCGTGGCTCCCGGAAGGCTGCCTGGATCTGGTTGGTGAAGAAGGTTCCAGGAGTGAAGCGGCAGCAATTGGAGTGGCTCCAGTGGCAGCAGCAAACTCCAGCATGGCCCTCTGGCCAGTATTCCTGGAAGATATAACACTGACATCAGCAGGGTTTTCAATGGCAACAATGGCACGAGCTGCCAGGAGAAGCTTCTCCCAGGTCCTCTTCAGATTTATGATGTAGACGCCATCACTTTTCCTTTTATAGATATACTGCTCCATCTGGAAGTCAGGGTTGGTGCCACTTAAATAGGTTCCTGCTGCCAGGAACTTAAGGACATCCTCCTCCTTCATTTGCAAGACATCAAGGGCTCCGGACGTGGTGAAAGTTTCCCTTTAAGTTACGGGAATCCAGAACAATGCCATACGGAGCCCTCGGCAGGTAACGCGGAAGGGAGAGCAGAGTTTTTAAGAACAACGTGGTGGGTGAGAGCAAGCCGTGAGTCAGGAGTGCTGACTCATCAGGGATAAAATCATAGAAAGCTGAAGCTGTCCTCTTGTGCTGAGTCAGTTCCTGGGACAGGGACCACAAGATCAGAGAGAGACCCTGTCTCTCCAAAAAATGTAAAAAAAAGAAAAAAGAAGTTCAGAATGTGGCTACTAAGCAGAAGATGTGTTAATGCAAGTTCATTGCTAGGCAAAAATAGCTCAGATTCTTAAGACTGAAGAAGCCTTGACATGCTGTCTGATCCAACTCTCTGATCAATGATACATCTTCCCCAAAATATCTTCTTTTTTTTTTTTTTCTGAGATGGAGTCTCGCTCTGTCTCTCTGTCTCCCAGGCTGGAGTGCACTGGTGCCATCTCGGCTCACTGCAGCCTCCACCTTCCAGATTCCAGTGACTCTCCTGCCTCAGCCTCCTGAGTAGCTGGGATTACAGGTGTATGCCTTGATACCCAGCTAATTCATGGGGTTTCATCATGTTGGTCAGGATGGTCTCAAACTCTTGGCCTGAAGTGATCTGCCTGCCTCAGTCTCCCAAAGTGCTAGGATTACAGGCATGAGCCACTGTGCCTGGCCCCAGACATCTTTATAGGAGGGGTGAGGCTGTGTGGGAATTACTCCAGTAACAGGGAACCCCGCAACCACTGCAGCTCAGACAGGGCCACATGAAGGTTCTCCCTTATCCTGACTCACAGTGTTTCTCTGTATCACATGCCCATTAGCTCAGTCCTCGCCTCCTAAAGACCAATTCAAAGGTGTCAGCTTCTCTCCAGGGCTCTGCGCTACCACCCCCAATGTGACAAGACCAATATCCAGGACAGAGCCTAGGCCTTCTTTCCCATGCCTTGAAGAAGGAGGCTGCCAGCCCCTGCTCTGCTGGGACACTGACTCATTCGTGACAGGGTGGGTGAGTCACTGCTTGCCCCCAGGGGTCTACTTCCGGGTTAAGATGCTATTAAAAGGGTAACAGCTTCTGTCACTCTGCTCACTCAGGAGACAGTGGGGAATTTCAAAGTGTCTCAATCCTGCCTCCTCAGAAGTTCAAAGGACTTGACTCATACAATCTCACAGTAAAAAGGTCCTCAGAGCCTAAAAGACATCCTGTAAGGTGGGAGGATCGCTGAGTCAGCAGGTTGAGAACAGCTGGACAATATAGCCAGACCCTGTGTCTTAAAAAAAAAAAAGAGGGATCATCTACAAACCTAACTGCTTCATATGAGGAAGTAATAACAATAACTGATACCTTTATAGTATTTGGGAGTGGGGAAAAAGGCCCTTTCATGGTTTGCTTTTAGTAGTTTCTTTTTTTTTTAGATGGAGTTTTGTTCTTGTTGCCCAGGCTGGAGTGCAATGGCACGATCTTGGCTCGCTGCAACCTCCACCTCCCGGGTTCAAGCAATTCTCCTGCCTCTGCCTCCCGAGTAGCTGTGATTATAGGCGCCTGCTACCACACCTGGCTAATTACTGTATTTTTAGTAGAGATGGGGTTTTACCACGTTGGCCAGGCTGGTCTTGAACTCCTGACCTCAGGTGATCCACCTGCCTCCGCCTCCCAAAGTGCTGGGATTACAGATGTGAGGCATCGCGCCTGGCATGGTTTTTAGGTTTTGGAACCACCACCCAGTAAAACAGGTGGAAGAGGAGAACACTTATTTTTTCTTTTTCTTTTTTTTGATGAACAAAAATTGGAGTCCCACAGCTGGTGAGTGGTGTGGGTCAGGACTTGCCCCTACCAGAGCTGGCCTTCCAGAGACAACCCAGGTGCTGACAGCCCTGGGTGCTAATGTGCTTTAGCTCCGGACCGAGCACCAGCTGCTCCGGCTGAGATTGGCAGCAGCACTTCTGAGCCTGGCGCTTTATTGTGTACTATCTTATCTCAATAGGAAAAGGCAATTCAGGGGAAGAATTTCCTTGTCACAGTGCTCCAGACTTTCCATTGTCCAGCTTTCTTAGTCCTGGGTCATCCCCTGGGTCTGACCATTACTCATGTCCAGGGAGGCACCTTATCAGGGCTGTTTCAGATACAGGGCCTATTTTTTTCTCAGTACCAGACAAACTGGAATTTACCCACCCTTTGTGGCCTGACGTCACACTACAATCAGTCAGCTCAGAGTCCAGTCACATTTGGGAAGCTGCTTGAAAAGCAGTCTCTAGTAACCAGCTCTCTCCCTGCAAAGCCTAGGATTTCAGGGTCCTCTGCTGGCAGCAGTGGTGGAGATGTGTGGAGAGCCCATCTCGTGACGGGGCCAACTGTGAGAGTCTTTCTTTATTCCTGTACTTTCTTCCCCAAGTGGCTTTGAAAAACTTCCAACCTACAGAAAAGACGAAAGAATAACGAACATGTTCATACTGTTTGCCTAGATTCATCCATTGTTTCCGTTGTGTTCCATTTGCTTTGTCTCTCTCTCCAAGTACCTGAAAAATTTATAGTTTTTTTCTGCTGAAATAATTAAAAGTAAGTTGCCAAATCATGATGCTTCTCTCCTAAATAGGTCAGCATGTATATCCTAAGGAGCTTTCTCCTGTGCTACCATAATTTTTTTTTTTTTTTTTTTTTTTTTGAGACAGAGTTTCACTCTTGTTGCCCAGGCTGGAGTTCAATGGCATGATCTTGGCTCATCGCAACCTCCACCTCCTGGGTTCAAGCCATTCTTCTGCCTCAGCCTCCCGAGTAGCTTGGATTACAGGCATTCGTAACCATGCCTGGCTAATTTTGTATTTTTAGTAGAGATGGGGTTTCTCCATGTTGGTCAGGCTGGTCTCGAACTCCCGACCTCAGGTGATCCACCCTTCTTGGCCTCCCAAAGTGTTGGGATTACAGGCATGAGCCACCATGCCCAGCCAACAACTATAATTATTTCTGTCAAGAAAGGAAACAATAAAGTTAGCTAATACATTGTACATATTCAAATTTGCTCAATTGTCCCAATAATCCCATATAACTCTTCCACCCCATCCCCATTGTAGACTCCTTTAAACTAGAACAGTTCTCTAAAGATGTATTTAAGTGCTTCCACAGTCAGCAAACCTCTACCACAAAAATCCACATAATCCCTTTACGATAGAATCTAATGATTTCTAAGACTTTTCTGATCTATCATAATTTTTCTTATAATTGCTAATGGTGGCTCAAGCTCTCTTGTTTTCTACTTTTATTAGATTACATTATCTTTCTTTCTTTTTTGAGACCAAGTTTCACTCTTGTTGCCCAGGCTGGAGTGCAGTGGCACGATCACAGCTCACTGCAACCTCTGCCTCCCAAGTTCAAGTGATTCTCCTGCCTCAGCCTCCCAAGTAGTTGGGATTACAGGCACGTGGTTAATTTTTGTATTTTTAGTAGAGACGAGGTTTCACCATGTTGGCCAGACTTGTCTTGAACTCCTGACCTCAGGTGATCCACCCGCCTCAGCCTCCCAAAGTGCTTGGATTACAGACGAGAGCCACCATGCTTGGCCTATTAGTTGCCACTATCTTTCATAATTTTTTTTTTCTTTCTTTTTTTTTTTTTAAACTGTATGAGAACTGGGAATTCATGCTGTGAGAACAGGCAAGCCACTCAGGCACTACAGATGATTTGAAGGCAATTTAGGTCTTTCCTTCAATCTATGGTTCTATGATCTTTTTTTTTTTCTTTTTTTGTCTTAGCAGGATGTTTAGACACACTTTTTTTTTTTCCTTTCGGTTCTACGACCTTTTAGGTTTAATGGTGAAATATCATTTATTCATTAAAGTATAATATTTGGGCCGAGTGTAGTGGTTCACGCCTGTAATCCCAGCACTTTGGGAGGCTGAGGTAGGCGGATCACTGGAGGTCAGGAGTTTGAGACCAGTCTGGCCAACAAGGCGAACCCCGTCTCCACTGAAAATACAAAATTTAGCTAGTCGTGGTGGCGTGTGCCTGTAGTCCCAGCTACTTGGGAGTCTGAGGAAGGAGAATCGCCTGAACCCAGGAGGCAGAGGTTGCAATGAACCGAGATGGTGCCACTGCACTCCACTTTGGGCAATAGAGAGAGACTCCATCTCAATAAATAAATAAATAAAAATAAAGTATATATATATATTCTTTTGAGACAGAGTCTCTCGCTGGAGTGCAGTGGCACCATCTCGGCTCACTGCAACCTCTGCCGCCTGGGTTCAGTCGATTCTCCTGTCTCAGCCTCCTGAGTAGCTGGGACTACAGGCACATGCTGCACGCCTGGCTAATTTTTGTAATTTTAGTAGAGACGGGGCTTCACCATATTGGTCAAGCTGGTCTCGAACTCCTGACCTCAGATGATCCACTGGCCTCGGCCTCCCAAAGAGTTGAGATTACCGGCATGAGCCACTGCACCCAGCCATAAAGTATAATGTTTAATCCTGGCCAACAGTGGAGTTTGGGAGCTTTATCACATTTTTTGCTATTCTAAGTAGTTTTGTGAGAACATCTCATACAAATAGATCTGTTTTAAAAGTAATTTCCTGGCAGGGATGGTGGCTCATGCCTGTAATCCCAGCACTTTGGGAGGCTGAAGCAGGAGGATCTCTGGAGCCCAGGAGTTCAAGACTAGCCTGGGCATCCTAGTGAGGCTCCATCTCTGTATTTAAAAATAATAAAATACTAGAAAGAGATCGGAAAAAAATAAATAAATAAAAGTAATTTCCTGAGGACAGTGTTTCTCAAAGAGTGGTCCTGGATCATCTGTAACAGAATCACCTGAGGAGCTTGTTAAGATTCCCAAGCCCTGCCCAAACCTAGAGAATCCTCCCGGGTGGAGCCTCAGAGTCTATATTTGAATATCAGAGCTTTAGGCTATACTGGCTAGCAGAATGTAAGGCCTGTGAGATGGTCCTTTTCATCCATGGCCAGGCTGTCCTTGGGAAAGACTGTGGTAGCCGCCGTGTATGATGTCCCTTCTTCCAGCTGTGGGTTTAGAGAATCCCTCAGATCTCCCCTGGGACTCCAAGTGCTAAGACACGAAGAAGGCCGAAGGGAAAGGTCAAGTCCTGAGCAGAGGCGTGGACTGTGCCAGGCTGCAGTTGGAGCGTGCTGGGCCCGGAAGCCGGGTTCTAGCTCGGGAACCGCGGGGTGGCCAAGGAGGTCCCGGCGCGAGGGACGCCACACAACTTTGGATGCGAAGACAGTGAATATCCAGTTCTCAGTACACCAGTGGCCCTGCCCTGCTACTGAGCCTCATCAGCCGGTAATTAATGGAAGCAGGAGATAATGCATCTCAGGAAAAGCAAGATGATGATCTTACTTAAGAAGCCTGTAGCCGGAAAGCATGTTCCAAATCATACGGAATGGAGACAACTACTAGATGGTGTAAAAGTTGTTTTTTTTTTTTTTTTTTTTGAGACAGATTTGCTGCTGTTGCCCAGGCTAGAATGCAATGGCGTGATCTCGGCTCACTGCAACCTCCGCCTCTCGAGTTCAAGTGATTCTCCTGCCTCAACCTCCCTAGTAGATGAGACTACAAGCGACCACCACCACGCCAGGTTAGTTTTTGTATTTTTAGTAGAGACAAGGGTTTCACCATGTTGGCCAGTCTGGTCTCGAACTCCTGGCCTCAGGTGAACCGCCTGCCTCGGCTTCCCCAAGTGCTGGGATTACAGGCGTGAGCCACTGCGTCTGGCCCAAAAGTTTTTAAAAAGGAGTCTCTTAGGATCAAAGGGACAGAACATTATTGTTTTTCTTCTTAAACCTTTTGGGGCAATCTGACTTTCTTTGTTTAAACCATGTACCTGCACTATTTTTATTTCAAAAAGGTTCTTAACGTATTTAAAAACAAAGAATGAGTCATAATACACCGTTAGGCTCTTGGGAGGGCTTAAACACAATATGAACCGTAAAATAACCTAGTAATTATCTCCTTAAAAGCCCCGTGGGATGAAAACTGCACTACGGAGACGCCCTTAGCGGTTTTTCTCCCGGGCTGGGTCGCCGCTGACTGCTGGCAGAAACCCGGGCTGTCAGCGCGGGCGGAGCGGGGCCGCGGGACTCTCGCTTCTCGCGGGAGTCGGCGGCTGCGGAGTGCGCACGCGCAGAGTCGCAATGTCGTTCTTCCCGGAAGTGCGCTGGCGATGCTGGGCATGGTCAGCAAGATGTCGGCGGATGCAGCTGGGAGGAGTTAGGCAGGGGGAGCTGGCGTTTAGTTCAGGTGGTTTCTCTTCCGTGTAGTTCGAGAAGACCACTCGCTGCCCGTCTGGCGCGATCGTGGATGAGCTCCCTGGCAATTGAAAAGGGAAAGGCAGCGCTCCCTTCTCTGGGGACTGAACTCCGCAGTAGTCACAGCTGCCAGACCCAGAGGAGAGGACGAGAAGACCCGAGCCCTCTGCTACCAACACTGGCAGCTGATGGAAAATTCAAACGGAATTGGGACAGTATGCAGAGTTCTCCAGCGACAGATTACCAGAGGCTCTCGAAGAGGTTAAGTCTGTGTAATTACGTGTTCTGGTCTTGAAGAAGTTAACTCTGTGTAATCACGTGTTAATCACGTGTTTTGCTCAAAAGAAGTCCTGAATGCCCAGTTGCCTTAGTTGACTTCCAGGGTTGATGAAAGAAAAAGCAAAGTCAGTATTTTCTTTTTTTTTCTTTTTTATTTAAAAAAATTTTTTTTAAAGATGGGGTTTCACCATGATGGCCAGGCTGGTCTTGAACTCCTGACCTCAGGTGATCCACCTTGGCCTCCCAAAGTGCTAGGATTACAGGCGTGAGCCACCGCGCCGGGCCACAAAGTCAGTATTTTCTAATGCTAAGTCATTTAAGGGAGCACCATTCCTTGAACTTTTCTTCTCTAAGGTCGTCCCTTTCACCTGATGACGACTTTGGGGATATCATACAGGCAGGTGTAAACTTGGAGATCTTCCTGAACATTGCACTATGTCTTGGGTTCGTTCAAGGCAGAGTTTCCTTGCAAAAGCATCGAAAACAATGTAAAATCGAAGAGAGTACAGCAATACCTCCATAGTTGGAAAATATAGAGAAGGCTAATTAAGGGACAGAAAAAGAAGTGCAGAGAATCTTGGAATTGTTGCAAAATTATTCTAGAGATATTTTTAAGTCTCCTCTAGCCTTTTCCTTAGTGATTGATACACGTTTTTATCTTAAGTGGATAGTAAAATTCAAACAGAAAGAGGTATATGTTATAGGTATATGAGAAAAGGTATATGAAACCTATTTTCTTTTTTTTTAAAGTAAATTTCCCTAAGATTAAAAACAAAACGAAACCTATTTTCAAAGCATACCTGAAATTTGTGTTTATAATATCTCTTTCCTGCGAGTTGATAAAGATGTTAGTATGCTGTGGGAAACAAATTGACACATTAATAAAAGAGAAAAAATGAAAAAAATCAGGCCCAACTTTCACTTTACAGATGAGGAAACTGTGACATAGGGAAATGACAAAGATCACACTGCATCAGACCTGGGAACTGGAGCCTAGCCATGCTCCTTGGCCCAGTGCCTCTTGTTACTCTAGGAGCTCATATCCCTTTGAAAGAAACATAATGTGAATGTGTCTTCAAATGATGCTCATAAATCTCTTCATCATACTGAGGGAGGAAGATAAGGGGATTAGTTCTTCTGGATCTAGACAGGCTTTTAAGAAAATCTTAGCAGAGCTCTCACTAAATGATAAAGACTTTGGCACCTGAAATAGGTGAAATCCTTTTTTTACAGTAGCTTAAGTAGGGACTGAATAATCACTAATTGGGGTTGTGTTTAAGGGAATTCAAACCTCTGAAATCTCTTCCATCTACAGGTCTGATTATTTGGTTACTGTCTTTGAGCATATGTGTGCAGGAAGCATGGGGTTGCGGGGGGAAGAACACTAATCCCTCTTCAAAGTCTACTTTGAATAGGCATCATGTTTGCATTTTCACCTGTTATTTCACTTAGTCTTCACCATAGGCTTTCTAGATTGGTATTATTCTTAGTCTACCTAAGGAGTTCACAAAGGTTAGGTAACATGCTGCAAGCCACACACATGATAGGCAGCACAACCACACAGTATTACACATCTCCAGGTGGGTGGCAGATGATTGCATCGTTTGTCCCCAGCCCCTCCCTAGTGTAGGTAAGCCCGTGCACTGCTCACTGGGTCACTGGGGCAAGTTACTCCCACTGCCCTCTTGGTCTAACGGCTAGAGACAAAGCTGCAACAGAGGCCCACTCCTACTAGGAGAAAGGCATTTTGATCGGCATCTCTTCACAGAGGCTCCAGTGTTCTGGAGCTTTGTATACAGGAAGAGTCTTGTTGAACAATGAAGCCAAACCTTGCTTCCAAAATTCCCAGTTTTGTGGTTCACTGTGCATGAAGAGGCTTGAGACTTACCCTTGAGACAAGCTGGGACCATGATGATAAAAACTAGTTTGTGAAGGGAGGAGGCTGGGCTGATGGGATCTAGGGAGACAGGTAATATCTGGACCTTTGGTAGTTCATGTTATTCAAAGTCAGCAAGGTTTTTGTTGTTTTTTGCGACAGAGTCTTGCTGTATTGCCCAGGCTGGAGTGCAGTGGTGCATTCTCAGCTCACTGCAACCTCTGCCTATTGGGTTCAAGCAATTCTTGTGCCTCAGCCTCCCAAGCAGCTGGGACGACAGGCGTGGGCTACGAGGCTTGGCTAATTTTTTGTTTTTTTGAGATGGAGTCTCACGCTATCTACCAGGCTGGAGTGCAGTGGCTTGATCTCTGCTCACTGCAGCCTTCGCCTCCTGGGTTCAAGTGATTCTCCTGCCTCAGCCTCCCGAGTAGCTGGTATTACAGGAACCCCCAACCACATGATAGGCAGCACAAATACAAAAAATACAAAATTTTTTGTATTTTTAGTAAAGATAGGGTTTCACCATGTTGGCCAGGCTGGTCTTGAACTCCTGTCCTCAAGTGATCTGCCCACCTCAGCTTACCAAAATGCTGGGATTACAGGCATCAGCCACGGTACCTGGCCAAGATCATTTGATGTTCTTGGGTGAATGACCACTTTCACCTGGATCCAACCAATTTTTGGTGCCCCAGGGAGCATGATCCAGACTTCTCTCAAGATAGAGGGTGTGCTAAAGGCAAACTCCAGCAGTCATCCTATCCCCACGCATTCTGCCTTTCTAAAGATAAGCTCTTCTGCTCTGCTGTTACCACTCAGTACTCTAGATTAAACCTCTTTCCGATGTTCATTCTGTACCCATGACGACATTTCTGCTTCCTGGAATGTTGTAGCCTTAGGGATGAAAAACTCACCAATCAGCTGTGGTCTACCTGAGGCAAGTCAGTCACCTTCCTACTCTGCTGTCTTCCACAGCCAGCAGTTGGCCACAGAACCAAGCACTGACTCACCAGCCTCCACAGTCTGGTTCCTTTTCAGCCTCTGCCCACCCCTGCCGCCCATCCTCCATCATCTATTCTGGCCATCTCAGATCCTTCCTGCCTTGCTCACTCCCACCTTTCCCTGCATCCGGCCCTCTGTACTTTCGTCTGTTTGAACGCTCTTATCTCCCCACATCCTGGGCCTCCATTCAAACCTTCCTTTTCCCTGGAAGTACAGCTTCAGTGGTTAACATCACAAAGCAAAACTGACTTCAACAAACTTTCCAAGACAACCAGGGACCAACACGGTTCAGATAAAGGGGATAACTAGGCGGCTTTAAGATCACTTGTAGTTCAGAGGTCACCCGGGGCATTAGGATCCATGCAGAGACCTGCAGAGCCAACCTACTTCCCCAAAGCACCCCCTTCATGCTGCCAGAACTTGCGCTGCCTCTCAGGAGAAACGGGGCTGCTACAGCTGAGTCACACAGGTGGCTGTGGGCCAGCCCGGAGCAGAACTGTGTTGCTTGGCATTTCTCCCAGTTCCTCTCGGGGCAGACTTCTGTGACTGTGTAGGGATTCATACTTACCATTGCACTCCACACGGAGATACTTTAATTTCTTTAAAAAGAATTTATTCACCCCAATGTTCGCTCCCACCTTACCCCCATTCCCTGCGCCCTTCCCTCACTCATGGCAGTATCCAAATCATCCCCAAATGGGATTGCTGTGCTTGAACACCTCCCATGATGCCTCTTATCCTCCACATGCATTTAGTTAGTTCCTGAAGCATACAGTCCCCTTGACCTGCAAACCCCACCTCAGCACGCACCTTGCCAGGTTGGAGAAGTCCTGGTACCCAGCGCAGTCTGCTTTGTTTTGCAGTGTCAGTGATCTCACAAACACTTGGCTGGCCACACAGTCCTATCTATAACTTCCAGCAGATAACTCAAGTGGGTGACTGGGGGGCAGGAGCCAGGTCTTGGTTCCTGTGTGTGCCCCAGGCCCCCCAGCACAGGGCCCACCCCTTTCATCTGGCTCAGCCAGGTCTTCCAGAATGGGCTCTGCTGAGATCCAAACATATTCGCTATTTGTGAGGTTAACTCATGGTTGGGCGTAGTGGCTCACATCTATAATCCCAGCACTCTAGGAGGCCAAAGGCAGGCGGATCACCTGAGGTCAGGAGATCGAGACCAGCCTGACCAACACGGAGAAACCCAGTGTCTACTAAAAATACAAAATTAGTTGGGTGTGGTGGTGCATGCCTATAATCCCAGCTACTTGGGAGACTGAGGCAGGAGAATCACTTGAACCCGGGATGTGGAGGTTGCAGTGAGCCGAGATTGCGCCATTGCACTCCAGCCTGGGAAACTTTGTCTCAAAAAAAAGAAAGAAAAAGAAAAAAAAACTTCTTCCTGGAACCTAGCAGGTATTCAGTTTATGGCCAAATCTCAAGGGAATAAAGGGAAAAGTGGGTCCAATGTCCTTTGGATTATCTTTACAAAGCAAGCACTGTCTGTAAACTTGTAATCTTCAGAACAAATGCTGGCCCTGTCCAGGTCTGTCCACAGGACAAGTCTTAGCTCCATTATGAGCTATGATGTCGACCAGCCACACTCAGTGGCGGCTCCTGGTTCCTCACTTTCCAGGGCAGCTTCTGCAGCAGCTTCAGTTCCTGCCACAGAGTCAGTGCACATTGATTCCCACTGCATTACTGAACACACTCCTGATCCTGGGCTCTGAGCTGGTCAGCTGGCTCCAAAGGTGTTAATCATCAGCACTCAGGTCTGCTGTCCTCACAGAGTCCCAGTGCACCTGGGATCCGAGTATCTCCACGTTGTCTTTGCTCCCTTCAAGGTTCACATCCTCAGGGTCCCACTGTGGAGAAAAGATACAAAGGGTACCTGGGTGGCATGGATGCTTCTCATCTGTTGAACCCCCCAAACAACAGCTCCAATCCTGGTTCTCACGATCCAGGCACAGACAAGGACAAAAGGGTAAGGACAAGTCACCCAGGCCTGTGTTTCTAGGACCTAAGGAGGCAAGCATAACTTTAAATCACGGAACGAATGAGCATCCACCCGAAACATAATAGCTCACTTTCTTCCCACCCTCATTTTCCAGCGTTCTCTGCCTCTACCAAGTGCTTGTCTAGTAAGACTGAGTCATGTTCTGTTTATCCTGACTCCATGCCTAACTCATTCCTGGAAAAAAAGCAGGCAAACTTAATCCTTTATTTTATTTGTTAAAGACAAGGCCTTGCTCTGTCACACAGGCTGGAGTGCAGTGGTGCAGTCATAGCTCACTGCCTCAAACTCCTGGGCTCAGGCAGTCCTCCTGCTTCGGCCTCTCGAGTAGCTGGGACTACAGGCATGAACTACATGCCTGGCTAGGTTTTTAATTTTTAGTAGAGATAAAATCTTGCAGTGTTGCCCAGGCTGATCTTGAACTCCTGGACTCAAGCAGTCCGCCCGCCTCACCTCCCAGAGTGCTCAGCTTTTATGAGGTTGAGCCACCACGCCCAGCTTCAGCCTGTTCTTTATGGGCCAGGTAAATACCTTTTCAGGAAACCTGCCCTGACTGCCTTAGCCCATTGAGCTCGCACCTGCACCTTGCTTTGTATTACCTATTCCACTCATTTGCACCTGAGCACAGACAGCCCTGACATTTATTTGGACATCTGCCTTGTTGTCTCAGGTAGATGAGCTCCTCAGGAACAGAGCAAAGGTTCGCTCTTGCCTCCTACATGGTGCTTCCTCCAAACCTGAGGCTCAGCAGACTTGTCAACACTTAAAACCCAATTCAGCGTGGTGGGCACTGCCAGTGACTATTGCATCACTGACTCAGATGAGTATGGGAAATTAAAATTTGCTGGGGTAAGAGTGAAAAGTTAAAACAAGTGGGCATGCTGGGCGCAGTGGCTCACACCTGTAATCCCAGCACTGGGAGGCCGAGGCAGGCGGATCATGAGGTCAAGAGATCGAGACTATCCTGGCCAACATGGTGAAACCCCATCTCTACTAAAAACACAAAAATTAGCTGGTCATGGTGGTGCTTGCCTGTAGTCCCAGCTAGTCGGGAGGCTGAGGCAGGAGAATCACTTGAACCCGGGAGGTGGAGTTTACAGTGAGCTGAGATCGCGCCACTGCACTCCAGCCTGGGTGACAGACTGAGACTCCATCTCAAAAACAAACAAAAACAAAAACAAACAAAACCAAGTGGGCACATAAGCATTGACGAAGCTGTCTGTGAAGTCCTCCCATTGTTCTGATATGATGGATTAGAGCCCAAGGGGCTCCTTAGTGTTACCTTTGGAGTTCCAGCCATGGAGGCAGGTAGGGATTGGGCTCAAGTCCTCCTCCTGTCACTAATTTGCCTTCGTTTTCTGGGGCCTCAGTTTCCTCATGTGTAAGCTGTGGTATTGGATCAGCACCTAGATAAGAAGATCTCTCCCGTTTCTGAGCCTCTTTGATGATTCTGAGGCACAAGGTCACATTTGACAGTACCAGGAAACCCGGGAAACAACAAGCAAAGCTGACATAGGATGTGTCTGCCTGGGCAGACGATCTATTTGGACAAGATAACAGAGCCAGGCATGGACATGCACTCCAAGAAAGATGCTCTAACGCTGCTCAAACTGAAGCTGAATCAAACATTCTGATCCTTAGAGGTCCCAGAGAAGATCCTGAAGGCCCCCTGAGCCACTGATGTCATGCCCATGCCATGGCAATTATAAAACACAAATCGCAGCTTTGTTTTGAACAGAAATAAAGAGCCCAGTTTGTTAGTGATGCACTGATAATAACTGAATCGAGTTCTAATACTTGGTGATTTTAAAAGCCATCATGTTAAAAAGACCACCTGATCCCCAGTGACCCTGCAGTGACCTGGTCTGTGTCGCTCATCCCCTGTACCTGTTTGGGCTTGTGCCAGCCACTTCGAAGTGCAAACATCTCATTAACTTGGATTGCAGACTTGGCTGGAGCCCTTTAACCAAATTCCTTTCTGACACTATCAGATCCCAAATAAAAGTGCCCACCAGGCCCCTCAGCCTGCATGACCCACCTCCCCAGTGAAAGAAGTAGGGCCCCGTTCTGTTCTCTGAGGATGGCCAGTGTGCTCTTTGATGAAAACTGTTTCCCACCTGAGGTCTGAGACCTAGATCATTGTTGTCAGAGTGTGTTCTTGGCCAGTCACACCAGACGCACCCGGGCTGCTGGCTGCTGGCTGAAAACACTGATGCTGGCTGGGCGTGGTGGCTCATGCCTGTAATCCCAGCACTTTGGGAGGCTGAGGCGGGTGGATCACGAGGTCAGGAGATGGAGACCATCCTGACTAATATGGTGAAACCCCATCTCTACTAAAAATACAAACAATTAGCCGGGTGTGATGGCACGCGCCTGTAGTCCCAGCTACTCAGGAGGCCAAGGCAGAAGAATCGCTTGAACCCGGGAGGTGGAGGTTACACTGAGCTGAGATCGCATCACTGCACTCCAGCCCGGGTGACAGAGCAAGACTCCGTCTCAAAACAAAAGAGAACAAAACAAAAACCCACTGATGCTGGGGGCCCACCCTAGCCCCCACAGGTAGGGGCTTGAGACCTAAGGTTTAGCATGTTTACAAGCTCCTAGAGTGATTCTTAGATGCCCTGATAATTGAAAACCGCTGTTCTAGCTTCTTAAATGCCTGCTTAAGAATTATTCTTGCCAACCCTGACCAGTTCAGGTGCCTGCAAACAGAAACAACCTGTCCCTTTGATCAAATGAGCCTTTAAACTGGTACAGGGTACGCACCACCACACCCAGCTAATTTTCGTATTTTTAGTAGAGACAGGGATCTCCCCATGTTGGCCAGACTGGTTTCCAACTCCTGACCTTAGGTGATCCGCCCCCATCAGCCTTCCAAAGTGCTGGGATTACAGGCGGGAGCCACTGTGCCCAGCCTAAAACTTCATTTTGTAATAAAACCACTGCTGGAAACCAAGGCATGAAGAGAATCTGAGCAAAAGATGATCCGTTTTCATATCAGAAACCATCCTAGGAGACGATAGGCACAGGTAGTCACAAAACGTGCCCATCTGTCACCTGGAGGCAAGGGTGGCACAGAGCGCCAGCTGCCCAGGGTCCCAGAATGACGATGTGCGGAACTGTTCATTGCCACAGCTGCTGCAGCCATGTCTGCCACTACTACTATTGTTCCAAACCACGTTTCTTCACTGGGTTACACACCTTCTTGAAGTCCCTACTAGATAGCTTGGGCTTACCAGAATACCCACAAAGCAGAACTCAGAACTGAGAGAGCCCTGAAAATCCTATGGATCCTCAGTCTTGCCTCTCATTTGATACTTTTTTTTTTCTCCTCAAGACAGAGTCCTTTCTGGGGACATTACCATTGTGAGAAAAAAAAAAAAAAGCGTCTTGCTCCGTCACCCAGGCTGGAGTGCAATGGCACGATCTCAGCTCACTGCAACCTCCATCTCCCAGGTTCAAGTGATTCTCCTGTCTCAGCCTCCTGAATAGCTGGGATTAGAAGCACACACTGCCATGCCTGGCTAATTTTTTTATAATTTAGTAGAGATGGTGTTTGCTGTGTTGCTCAGGCTACTCTCGAACTCCTAACCGATGGTGTTTGCTGTGTTGCTCAGGCTACTCTCGAACTCCTGACCTGGTGATCCGCCTGCCTCGGCCTCCCAAAGTGCTGGGATTACAGGCAGTAGCCACTGTGCCTGGCCAACATTTTTTTTTTTAACTAAAGGAATTTGTCATTGGGCCAGCCATCTAAGGACATCTCACAAAAACAGGGATTGAAATCAAGCCATAGGTAAACCCCTCCTGGAAGAGAAAGAGCATGACTGTCCATACCTGCTCCGAGTTTAGGGCCTCCCAATACTTCTGCTGTAGAATAAAAAGAGAGATAGGAAAAGCGTTGGACAGATTTTGCCACCATCACATAGCAGAGCAGAGCTCAGAGCCAGCCTGTCTGCTCAGTGAGCCAGGAGACAGGCCCTTAGATGGCTGGAGGCAAAGCCACAGGTGACTTCAGCAAGCAGGAAGGCAGCAGCTCCTAGCAGTCGCAATTTAGCTAAATGATCAATGAGATAGTTATGATAATTATGAAAGGCTGCATGTCCTGGGAAAAATTATAATCTATCAAGATTTAAAAATTACCGTTAGTAGAAATTATTATTAGGAGGAGTGGTAATAATAATAAATCTCTCATTTATTAACCACATGGTTGACATGATTCAACTCAAACCCATGAAACTAAGAAAGAGATGCCAATAAAATCCCTGCCTTGCGAAAACGGGGTATTTGGTACCAGCCAAGATTCATTTGTAGTCAGTGTTTACTGCATGGCTGGTCCCACTCCAAACCTCAAGTATGTCTGACTCAAATTCTTGCAGGGCAGGCATCACGTCTGCCCTTGTCACTCCAGCACCTCCTGCAGCACCTGGGAAATGTATGTTTCTTTTCTTTTCTTTTTTTGAGATGAAGTCTCACTCTGCCGCCCAGGCTGGAGTGCAATGGCGTGATCTCCGCTCACTGCAACCTCTGCCTCCCAGGTTCAAGCGATTCTGCTGCCTCAGCCTCCTGAGTAGCTGGGACTACAGGCGCCTGCCACTACGACCAGCTAATTTTTGTAGTTTTAGTAGAGACGGGGTTTTACCACATTGGCCAGGCTGGTCTCGAACTCCTGATGTTGTGATCTGCCCACCTCGGCCTCCCAAAGTGCTGGGATTACAGGCATGAGCCACCATGCCCGGCAGGAAATGTATCTTTCTGACATAGAGCTAAGAATCTATAAGTATCTGTTACATTGATCTGTACATGTCTGTTTTTTTTTTTTTTTTTTTTTTTTGAGACGGAGTTTCGCTCCTGTTACCCAGGCTGGAGTGCAATGGCGCGATCTCGGCTCACCGCAACCTCCACCTCCTGGGTTCAGGCAATTCCCTGCCTCAGCCTCCTGAGTAGCTGGGATTACAGGCACGCGCCACCGTGCCCAGCTAATTTTTTGTATTAGTAGAGACGGGGTTTCACCATGTTGACTAGGATGGTCTCGATCTGTTCACCTCGTGATCCACCCGCCTCGGCCTCCCAAAGTGCTGGGATTACAGGCTTGAGCCACCGCGCCCGGCCTACATGTCTGTTAAATAGCAGGCAGTCTGAACAGTCCACAGGATTTAGGGTTATTATCACATTAAAACAAAGTATGTTCAACTCTTTAAATTTTTCATTTTTAAAAAAGGAATTAATCTGAGAGAGGAGCTTGCTTTGTCACCCAGGCTGGAGTGCAGTGACATGTCTTAGCTCACTGCTGCCTCCACCTCTTGGGCTCAAGTGATCCTTCTGCCTCTGCCTCCTGAGTAGCTGTGACTACAGGTGTGTACCACCATGCCTGGCTAATTTTTATTTTATTTTTTTAGTAGAGATGAGGTCTCCCTCTGGTGCCCAGACTGGTCTCAAACTCCTGAGCTCAAGCAATCCTCCTACCCCAGCCACCCAAAGTGCTGGGATTGCAGGCATGAGTCACTGCACCTGGCCTAATTTTCATTTGATTTCATTTATTTATTTATTTGAGATGGAGTTTTACTCTTGTTGCCCAGGCAGGCATGAGCCACTGCACCTGACCTAATTTTCATTTTATTTATTTATTTATTTGAGATGGAGTTTCACTCATGTCACCCAGGCTAGAGTCCAGTGGTATGATCTTAGCTCACTGCAACCTCCGCCTCCCACGTTCAAGTGATTCTCCTGCCTTAGCGTCCTGAGTAGCTGGGATTACAGGCCCTCATGACCACGCCCATCTAATTTTTGTATTTTTACTAGAGACGGGGTTTCCCCATGTTGGCCAGGCTAGTCTTGAACTCCTGACCTCAAGTGATCTGCTTACCTCGGCCTCCCAAAGTGTTGGGATTACAGGCATGAGCCACCACACCCAGCCAGGTGTAAATCATTTCATCCATAAATATTTCAAAATGTATCTCATAGATAAGGACTTAAAAAAAAAAAACCCAAGCACAATGACATTATTATACCTAACAAAATTAGTGATAATTCCTTAGCATTCATCTTTTTAATAATATCCTGCTGAGGGAACATATACTGAAAAAAAGATTGTTTGGAAGAAATACAAATTACTAAATTGATTGTTCCACACACTCTGCAAAAGACAGAAATGTAGATGATATAAAGGAGCGTTGAAAAAGTCAACTTAGTAAAAAAAAAGTTTATTTAAAGCCAAGCAAACAAACAAGCAAACAAATAAATAGGCTCCAGTACCCTAACTGTGTTAAAATGAAATCTTGAAACTTATGATCTTAAATCTTCACTGACAGGCAATCTAAAATTTAAGAAGAGTGCCCTCTAGTGGGGATAGTCAATATTTTAAAAGTTACTTCATAAATCACTAATGACAATGTGTCTAAGGAGTACAGTTAACCCAAATCTTGATACCTGAGGTCTCTCCTCAACCCCCAAACTAAAAATAAATAAAATTATATGGTATTTTCAAACAAAGATCTGGCTGAGTGCGATGGCTCACGCCTGTAATCCCAGCACTTTGGGAGGCCAAAGAGGGTGGATCACTTGAGTTCAGAAGTTCAAGACCAGCCTGACCAACATGGCGAAACCCCATCTCTACTAAAAATACAAAAATTAATCGGGCGTGGTGGCGCACACCTGTAATCCCAGCTACTCAAGAGGCTGAGGTTGGAGAATCGCTTGAACCTGGAAGGCGGAGGTGGCAGTGAGCCGAGATGGTGCCACTGCACTCCAGCCTGGGTGACAGAGGGAGACTCCGTCTTACAAAAAAAAAAAAAATCTATCATAATTCTACCCTTAAAAGACAGCCTCTAAAAAGTTATTAAATAGCCCTCTGAAACATGTATGTATTATGTATAAAATAATAAAGCAAATGGCTTTTCTCCTTTAACATATGAGCATTTCCATATGCCCTTGAATCGTCTTCAGAAACATGATTCTATAACCTCCTCAAACCACTGCATACAGCATTTTAATTCACCTCATGTCTAAAAGCACACTTTTCCCAGAACAAATGATTTGGCTTTAAAAAGGGCAGACATCTGGCCGGGCACGGTGGCTCACACCTGTAATCTCAGTACTTTGGGAAGCCAAGGCAGGCGGATCACAAAGTCAGCAGTTCGAGACAAGCCTGGCCAACATAGTGAAACCCTGCTTCTATTAAAAATACAAAAATTAGCCGGCTGTGGTGGCAGGCGCCTGTAGCCCCAGCTACTTGAGAGGCTGAGGCAGAAGAATCTCTTGAATCTGGGAGGCAGAGGTTGCAGCGAGCTGAGACCGTGCCATTGCACTCCAGCCTGGGAGACAGAGTGAGACTCCCTCTCAGAAAAAAAAAAAAAAAAAAAAAAAAACGGCAGATATCCGGGGGAACATACCCTGATCTCTGCTGGTGCCAGAAAGTTTAGAGAGATAACAGAAGAGCCTTAGGCACAGAATCAGCAGGGACACATGGGCCTGAGACTTGGCCCTCTTCAGATGGAGCAATCTGGCATTTGGCGCTGTTCTCATGGCCCACACAGGTACATGGACATGCGTACGCACAAACGTACGCACACGCACACGCACATATGATTGCACTGGCTCCAGTCACAGGCATTCCCCAGTATGCAGACTTTGTTCCAATGACAGAAACAGCCTCTTTGCAGAATTCCTATAAAGCTTCTACCAGGTCTCTGGCATTGCTGGGAAGCACAGAAGGGGAAAAATGACTAGATGCTGTAAAAGTACTTTTGTCACCAAGGTGGACTGAACCTTTTCTTGAATCCCAGAGGCTAAAGAAAAAGAAGCCGGTAATCCCAGCACTTTGATAGGCTGAGGCGGGTGGATCACCTGAGGGCAGGAGTGTGGGACCAGCCTGGCCAACATGGTGAAACCCCGTCTCTACTAAAAATACAAAATATTCAATGGGTGTTATGGCAGGCACCTGTAGTCCCAGCTACTTGGGAGGCTGAGGCAGAAGAATCGCTTGAACCCGGGAGGTGGAGATTGTAGTGAGCTGAGATTGCACCACTGTATTCCAGCTTGGGTGATAGTGGGACTCAGTCTCAAAAATAAATAAATAGATAAATAAAATCCACAGGAGCAGCGGTCTTCAGGCCACTCACAGCACAGTGTTAGGTTCTTTCCCTGCTGTCACACATACCCCTGCCCCGTTTAGGTAAAAACGACAGTGAAATGTGATATCCCTAGTGGTTTCAATGCTGGGGGAAGTCAAGCCTGCATTTATAATATAGGTTCTGGCTGTCCCAGAAAGTGAGGGTCAGTCTCGTAAGCCCTGCTCTCTCTGGGCCTCTGTCACCTACATGTAGACCCCAGGCACGGGACTCTGAGCTCAGGAACCCTTATTCAATATCTGTTCATTGTGCCCTTCCGATGGCTTTGCCAGGAGTGAGGCTCACCGTGTACTGAATGGATGGGTGAGTGAATGAATGAATAGAACCGCAGTCTCCGTGGGGTATGCTGTCTTGTATGGAGATGGACAGAAATCTGCACAGCCCAGGAAAAAGACCTCTCTACATGGTTACTGGTCATACTGACTCTCACATCATTCGTCTGGTACCCTGACCAGTGCAGCCAGTGGGACACTCGAGGGAAGGTAAAAATAATCCAAGTTCTCAGCCAAGCGCTTGTGCCTGTAATCCCAGCACTTTGGGAGGCCGAGGTGGGTGGATCACCTGAGGTCAGGAGTTTGAGATCAGCCTAACAACATGGAGAAACCCTGTCTCCACTAAAAAATACAAAATTAGCTGGACGTGGTGGCATATGCCTATAATCCCAGCTACTTGGGAGGCTGAGGCAGGAGAATTGCTTGAATCTGGGAGGTGGAGGTTGCAGTGAGCCAAGATCACGCCATTGCACTCCAGCCTGGGAAACAAGAGTGAAGCTCCATTTCAGAAAAAGAAAAAATAATAATCTAAGTTCTCCCTCCATGCGAGCCCCACACTCCCATGGTCCTGTCTGTCTCAGCCTTCTCCTGATGAAAAGACACTTGGGTAGAGGGTCTGTTTTCTCATCTGTAAAATGGGAATAATGCATAATAAACATGGTCCTGCACACCTCCCTGGGTATCAGTCTCTGCTAAGGCAGTGGAGTGCAGTGGTAAGAGAGGCTTCAGAGCAGAGAGAACTGGGTTCAAATCCCAGGTCTGCCACTTCTTCTTTTTTTTTTTTTTTGAGATGGAGTCTTGCTCTGTCACCCAGGCTGGAGTGCAGTGGTGCGATCTCGACTCACTGTAGCCTCAGCCTCCTGGGTTCAAGCGATTCTCCTGCCTTAGCCTCCTGAGTAGCTGGGATTACAGGTGCATGCCACCATGCCCAGCTATTTTTTTGTATTTTTAGTAGAGACAGGGTTTCACCGTGTTAGCCAGGATGGTCTCGATCTCCTGACCTTGTGATCCGCTCACCTCAGCCTCCCAAAGTGCTGGGATTACATGCGTGAGCCATCATGCCTGGCCCAAAAACATTTCTTAGTTTTAAAAACAGAAAATAGGTCAGGCGCGGTGGCTCACGCCTGTAATCCCAGCACTTTGGGAGGCGGAGGCTGTTGGATCACGAGGTCAGGAGATTGTGACCATCCTGGCCAACAAGGTGAAACTCCGTCTCTACTAAAATACAAAAAAAAATTAGCTGGGCAGCATGGTGCATACCTTTAGTCCCAGCTACTCGGGAGGCTGAGGCAGAGGAATCACTTGAACCTGGGAGATGGAGGTTGCAGTGAGCCAAGATTGCGCCACTGCACTCCAGCCTGGTGACAGAGCAACAGAGCAAGACTCTGTCTCAAAAAAAAAGAACAAAAAATATAGATATATAGATTACCAGAAGGCCCAGGGGATTACATACCTGTAAAAAGATTTCTTGCTCATTTATTAAACAGTCTGTATTGGAAACGTTACAATCCTGGCTGACCTGCTATTGTCTATATTTAGTTTGGTATTAAGCTATCTCCTCACAGGACCTCAGTGGCTTTGTCATTTGTATTATCTGTATGTTTTCGGGCGTGAAGGAGGAAGACTGTGCTGGGAGGTGGGTGAGGGTTATGAGGAGGGAGGCTGCAGCGGCTGAACTTCTAAAACTATATTCCTTCTACATGGGCAAACGCATTCATTTCCACTTGCCTAATGTAAGTATGTGGCCCTGTCTTCTTGGAATTTACTTTTTATTTTCTTTGAGATGGAGTTTCACTCTGTCACCCAGGCTGGAGCGCAGTGATGTGATCTCGGCTCATTGCAACCTCTGCCCCGCTGGGTTCAAGCAATTCTCCTGCCTCGGCCTCCCCAGTAGCTGGGATTACAGGCACCTACCACCACACCCGGCTAATTTTTGTATTTTTAGTAGAAACTGGGCTTCACCATGTTGGCCAGGCTGGTCTCAAACTCCTGACCTCAGGTGATCCACCCGCCTCAGCCTCCCAAAGTGCTGGGATTACAGGTGTGAGCCACCTGTGCCCAGCTAGAATTTACATATTTTTAACAATAGATTTCCAGAAAAGAGAGAGATAAGAGTAGAGAAAGAACAAGGACTGCAAAACAGAAAAACGGCCCAACTGAGGGTGGGCGGCAAGCCTCGACCTTGTTTTCACAGAGCAAATGTTGCTTCTCCCTCTCCCCCGCCCACCCCAGACTCACCAACTTCACTGTCCCTGCCCCCTGAGCGCACCCTGCTGCCATGCTCACTCCGTTCCCCTTTAGCCTTAGATCTCTGCCAGGACTGCGGGCTCCAGGCTGCCAGCCACGTGCCTCGGGTGTCCTACAAATTCTGAGACCAGATCCAAGAACCAGACAACACAGAATGACACAGGAGTACAAGCCCAAAGCATGCAGAATTCCCAGCTCAAACCCAGCCCTCAGGGACCAGCTATGCTTCAGGATGGAGGGACAGAGAGATGCAAAGACAACCCAGGCCTCCGTAGCTCACCAGGGCACACGGCCAGCAGTGGAAGTGGTGTCAGAAAGGTATGTGCTCTGGGGCCAGGTATGGTGGCTCATGCCTATAATCCCAGCCAGCACTTTGGGAGGCCAAAGTGAGTGGATCACCTGAGGTCAGGAGTTTGAGACCAGCCTGGCCAACATGGTGAAACCCCATCTCTACTAAAAAAACACAAAAATTAGCCGGGCGTGGTGGTGGGCACCTGTAATCCCAGCTACTGGAGAGGCTGAGGCACCCAGAATCTCTTGAACCTGGGAGGCAGAGGTTACAGTGAACAGAGATCGTGCAACTACACTCCAGCTTGGGTGACGGAGTGACACTCCGTCTCAAAAAAAAAAATGGTATATGCTCCGGGCACTCAGAGGAAGGAGCCATTAGTCTCTGGGTCAGATTCTGAGCTGTGGCAATGAGGCCAAAGGCCTGGGGCCAGAGAACAGCCCATGGCCAGGCGGTGCGCCCAGTGAGGGCAGGGGGCGCCTGAGGCTGGGCAGGCTGTGAAAGGCCAGAGCTGCCACCCTGAGGAATCCAGACTTCATCCCAGTCAGTGGTACTGAGTTTCAGATTTCAAGGGCCAGTACAAGTTCAGCCAATCTTAGGGGACTTTAATTGGCCAATAAGGCCAATTAAAACCCAAAGCAAAAACTTGACACCAGCTACTGCTTCCTATTGCCATTCTTTCCCAAAAGGGCATTTAGCACCGAGACGGCTGGGATGAGAAAAACTGAAAGTGAAAGACAGTCCTCTTCCCCCACCGAAGACAGTCCTCTTCCCCCACCGAAGACAGTCCTCTTCCCCCACCGAAGACAGTCCTCTTCCCCCACCGAAGACAGTCCTCTTCCCTCACCGAAGACAGTCCTCTTCCCCCACCGAAGACAGTCCTCTTCCCCCACGGAAGGCAGTCCTCTTCCCCCACCGAAGACAGTCCTCTTCCCCCACCAAAGACAGCTAGCAATTGTCTACTGACAGACAAGCGGTCACTACATTTTCCCTGTGGTTCTCATTTTTCCACAAATGGAAACTTCCTCACTGAATAGGGCTGGGAACCACAACTGTGGGACCAAGTGAGAGAGCTACGCCTGTGTGTGATTAGTAGATAAAACTCAAAGCCGGGTGCGGTGGCTCACCCCTGTAATCCCAGCATGTTGGGAAGCCAAGGCAGGTGGATCACAAGGTCACGAGTTTGAGACCATCCTGGCCAATATGGTGAAACCCTGTCTCTACTCAAAATACAAAAATTAGCTGGGCATGATGGTAGGCACTTGTAGTCTCAGCTACTTGAGAGGCTGGGGCAGGAGAATCACTTGAACCCAGGAGGCAGAGGTTGCAGTGAGCCGAGATCGCGCCACTGTACTTTAGCCTCGGGCGACAGAACAAGACTCCATCTCAAAAAAAAAAACAACAAAAACTCAAAATGAGGTAAAATTTATGCAAGTGTCAGCCATGATGCCCACCGCAGGGCCCACTTGTTATGGCACCAGCAGCACAGTAGGATATAACTGGTGTTCCTCAGGAGGAAGAAAAGCTCCCATGGGTAAATTAGTTTGAGAAACACTGAGACTTTTTTTTATTTAAAAGAAGACGGAGTCTCGCTCTGTCACCTAAGCTGGAGTGCAGTGGCGTGATATCCACTCACTGCAATTTCCACCTCCCGGGTTCAAGTGATTCTCCTGCCTCAGCCTCCCGAGTAGCTGGTATTACAGGAACATATCACCACACCCAGCTATTTTTTAAATTGTATTTTTAATTAATTAATTAATTTTTTTGAGATGGAATTTCCATCTTGTCACTTAGGCTGGAGTATAGTGGCACAATCTCAGTTCACTGCAACCTCCGCCTCCTGTCAAGTGATTCTCCTGCCTCAGCCTCCTGAACAGCTGGGATTACAGGAACCCACCACCACACCCAGCTAATTTTTGTACTTTTAGTAGAGTCGGGGTTTCGCCATGTTGGCCAGGCTGGTCTCAAACTCCTGACCTCAGGTTATTTGCCCGCCTCAGCCTCCCAAAGTGCTGGGATTACAGGTGTGAGACATCGCACCCAGCCAACACTGAGACTTTTAAAAATTTATTACTCATGCATTTATCATGCAAGTGATCTATGAAGATTGGACTCCAATATGCAGTGTCCCTGCAATTAATGTGACCATGGAAACCTCTTATCAGTACTGAGATAGACTGTAGGAGCCCTGAAGAAATTCATTCATTTTTCTTTTCTTTTTTTTTTTTGAGATGGAATCTTGTTCTGGTGTCCAGACTGAAGTGCAATGGCGCAATCTCTGCTCACTGCAACTTCCGCCTCCCAGATTCAAGTGATGCACCTTCTTCAGCCTTCTGGGTAGCTGGAACTATAGGCATGAGCCAGAATGCCTGGCTAATTTTTGTATTTTTAGTAGAGACGGGGTTTTACTATGTTGGCCAGGCTGGTCTCGAACTCCTGACCTCAGGTGATCTGCCCACCTTGGCCTCCCAATGTGCTGAGATTATAGGCGTGAGCCACCGTGCCCGGCCTCATTCATTATTTAGCAGGTGTGAGGTTAACGTGGGTAAGATGAGAACAGCTGTGTAAGCCCCAGGAGCACCCAGCAAGTGTCAGCAAACGATGGCACCCATGCACCCGCCCAGCAGGCAACAGCCGTGTACCTCCAGGTCAGAGTTGATGGAGGGGACCTCGGAGGAGCTACTGGAAGAGACTCGGACCCGGATGACCTGAACGGGAGGGTATGACGGGGGCTCCTGCAGGGACGCATCTCCAGTGCTCGTCTGTCCATCACCCGGCAGCCTGGTGGCACTGCAGCCTGCCTACAAGGAATGTGAGAAAGGGCAGACAGGGACACGTATTTTAGTCTTCATGGGTGAATTGTCAAAGCATTCACAAACTTCAGTGTTCAAAATGTACAAAAGGGTGTGCAGGGCAGCGTCCACCTGTGCCCTCCTGCCCCAGCCATCCAGTTCTCCCAGGGGCAGCCAGTGCCCAGTGTCAAATGCACATACACATATTTCCCTTGATTTCCAAAATGGTAGCACACACTCCATTCTCTCAAGCATCTTGCTTTTTTCCACCTAACACTTATGCCTTAGAGATAGTTCTATATCAGAAGATTGGGGCAGGAGGGGTTGCTAGCATTTTAGGTGTTTCCAGTCTGTTTCACCAATCCCCTACTAATGGGTGTTTAGTGTGTTTCCAGCCTCTTGCTCTTGCAGTCAGTACCGACTGACTGCAGTAAATTACACTGTACATCCAATATTTCAGGGTAAAGGATAAATTCCTAGAGGTGGAATTGCTGGATTAAAGACAGTATGTACATTTGAAATCTGTATAGCTACTGCTATAAATATACCCCATAGAGGCTTTCCCCATGCCACCAGCAGGGGATGAAAGTGAGTTGGGATGAATTAGGAATGTTTAAGGTAGAAAGAAACTTGTGAGATTTTCTCTCTGTGTATCTATCTACCTACCTACCTACCTACCTTCCTGTCTGTCTGTCTATCTATCTATCTATCTATCTCTCTATCTATCTATCTATCTAACTATCTATCTATCTATCTATCTCAGACCAAAGCTTCCTCACATGGGCTCATGTAGACTCCCTCAGAGATCTACAGAGCTCCACCAGCTGAACTTCCGGAGTCCTGTAGGATTCACGTCATTCCACTGACACATGACAGGGCAAACAACCTGCTTTCTAGACCAGCATCTTCCACTAAATGAACCATGTGACCTAATGTATTGTTCATTTTCACGATGCTGATAAAGACATACCTGAGACTGGGAAGAAAAACAGGTTTAATGGACTTACAGTTCCACATGGTTGGGGAGACCTCACAATCATGGCGGAAGGCAAGGAGGAGCAAGTCATGTTTTACATGGATGGCAGCAGGCAAAGAGAGCACTTGTGCAGGGAGCTCCTCTTTTAAAAACTATCAGATCTCGTGAGACTTACTCACTGTCATGAGAACAGCATGGGAAGGACCTGCCTCCATGATTCAATTACCTCCCACTGGGTCCCTCTCACAACACGTGGGAATTCAAGATGAGATCTGAGCGGGAACACAGCCAAGCCACATCACCTAAGAAAGACAGGTGTTCTCTCTGAGTCTCAGTTTCCTAATATATAAAAGGGGGTGATAATCCCTGCTTCACCTCCAGTGAGGGGGTATTATGGGTTCAGATGTAGATGCCCTGGACACATGAGAAGAATGGCTGTGAGTACTTGACCCAAATCAAGCAGGGCTTCTGCCCTTGATGGGTTAGTGCACAGGTTCACGTGAGAGTCAGCTGGACGGGCAGAGAAAATCTACAAGAGAAACAAAGGTAGCGTTCTGGAAGCAACCCAGGAACACAGGGGAGGGCCACCCTGCTGCCCAGCTGGGAAGGATGCTGAAACAGAAAGCTCTGGATGGGGGTGGGGAAGCAGATGCCTCCCAGGAACAACAATGATACATTCTATAAATGCCCAGGGCCTGACCACACCTGAGTCAACAGATAAAACAGTTTTCAAATGCTCCAAGCCAAGGATGTGAGAGTTGATCCATGTGGCCCCATGCACCTCTGCCCCTCTGGAGGCTCAGCTTGAACCACGGCACTGCTCCCCCTGCGTCTCTTGGAAAATCGCTCCATAGGACCAGCTTGGGTTGGCGGGGTGGGGGGTTTGCTGGGAAAACAAGGGAGCACCTCTGCAGCTCTCCTTATCTAGTTCCAGATGGCTCTTCCGACGGGATATGTATCAGTGCGCATGGCTAACAAGGGCGCCTGTTTCCCCCAATCTTGCCCATTGGGACATTCACATTACACAATGTGACAACAATGTTTAAAACTGCTAGTGGAGCAGGTACAAAATGACGCACAGAGGGCATATGCTCTTTATAAAAGCCCAGGTCCCCAAATCGGACAGGCTTGGTTTGAATCCTATTTCTGTGATTTTTCTAACTGTGGGGTCTTGGGCAAGTTACTTAACCTCTCTGTGCCTCAATTTAAAATAACATTATTAATTGTTAATAAAATAATAATAATAGATACGGGCCAGGCACAGTGGCTCACACCTGTAATCCCAGCACTTTGGGAGGTCACGGCAGGCAGATCCCTTGAGGTCGGGAGTTCGAGAACAGCCTGGACAACATGGCGAAACCCCTTCTCTACTAAAAATACACACACATACACACAATAGCCAGGTGTGGTGGCATGTGCCTGCAGCTCAGCTATTTGGGAGGCTGAGGAACGAGAATTGAGAATCTCTTGAACACAGGAGGTGTGGGTCACAGTGAGCTGAGATGGTGCCTCCGCACTCCAGCCTAGGCGACAGAGTGAGACTCTGCCTCAAAAAAAAAAAAAAAAAGAAAAGAAAATAGAAATAATACTAGTATCTCTCTACTATGGTTTGGAAGTGGTTCGTTTGGCTCCACCGAGTCTCATGTTGAAATGTGAGTTCAGTGTTGGAAGTGGGGACCGGTGGGAGCGTTTGGGTCGTGGGGAAGAGCCCTTCTGAGTGGCTTGGTGAGATTCTCACGAGTGAGTTCTCACTTTGTTCTGCAAGAACTGCTTGTTAGAAAGAGCCTGGCACCCTCTCCTCTCTCTCCTGCCATGTGGAACCTGCTCCCTTTTGCCTTCCTCCATGAGTGGAAGCAGCCTGAGGCCTCATCAGTGCAGATGCTAGTGCCGTGTAAACACACAGAACCATGAGCTACAGAAACCTCTTTTGTTTCTAAATTACCCAGCCGCGGGTATTCCTTTACGGCGATGCAAAACAGACTAGGACACTTCCTCATAAAGTTGTTAGGATAATTTTTATTAACACTTACATGCTAAGTAGTAGTATTTTATTTCTGTTTATTTTTTTGGGACAGAGTCTGGCTCTGTCACCCAGGTGGAGTGCAGTGGCATGATCTAGGCTCACTGCAACCTCTGCCTCCTGGGTTCAAGCGATTCTCCTGCCTCAGCCTCCCGAGTAGTTGGGACTACAGGTGCCCGCCACCATGCCTGGCTAATTTTTTTGTATTTTTGGTAGAGATGGGGTATTACCTTTTGGTCAGGCTGGTCTCGAACTCCTAACCTCAAGTGATCCACTCGCCTCAGCCTCCCAAAGTGCTGGGATTACAGGCGTGAGCCACCGCCCCCAGTCAGTGGTATTATTTTATTAAGAATAAATTGCCATTTATCAAGTGTTTACTTGGTGTCAGCCATTATGCCAAGTAAAAGGCTGTATGGCACAGAGGTCAATGGCACAAACTCGGGTAGAGACGGGTCTGAATCCGGTTCTATCACTGACAAACTGCGTGACCTTGAGCGGGTCACTTACCCGCTCCAAGCCCGTTTCCTTATCTGTGCAATGAGTACAACAGCTCAGGAGTCGGCTGTGGGGAGTTAATCTGTGTAAAGCGTTAGACCAGTACTCTGACCCGTAAGTACCATGGAAGTGTTGGCTGCTATTCTCCACTCAGAGCCTGGCAAGTCCGTCCCTCTCAGTAGATAGGCTACGAGGGGAGGGGTGCCCCCAGCGCTGAGGGAGGCGCCTGCCAGCCCAGGTGGACAGTGGGGCTTGCCCTCTGATGCACACAGAAGGAAGAAGCTGGATGGAAGCTTGAAGACGCCCCTGTGGGCTTCGGTGGGAGAGAATGAACGCGGAACACACTCTTCTTTCATGGAGTCTGTTTCCCAAGAATCCTGCCAAGACCGAGCTCCCGGAAGGGTTAAAGTGAATACAACTTTTACACTATTCTTCTTCAGAAGTCCCATGAAGTAGAACTTTCCAGTGCAGGCTGGGCACGGTGGCTCATGTCTGTAATCCCAGCGCTCTGGGAGGCTGAGGTGGGTGGATCACCTGAGGTAGGAAGTTCGAGACCAGTCTGACCAACATGGTGAAACCCCATCTCTACTAAAAATACAAAATTAGCTGGGTGTGGTGGCACACGCCTATAATCCCAGCTACTTGGAAGGCTGAGGCAGGAGAATCCCTTGAACCCAGGAGGTGGAGGTTGTGGTGAGCTGAGATCACACCATTGTACTCCAGCCTGGGCAATGAGAGGGAAACTCCAACTCAAAAAAAAAAAAACAAAAAAAAAACAACGACTTTTCAGTGCAGAGCTCTGCCCAGATGCTGCAGGAACTCCCATGCCTTCCCAAGAGATTCCCCGAACGCCCTGCCTCCTCCCTCCCTTCAGAGGGATGGTTTCACGGCTGAGGCGGGCTCCTAGCTGTAAAGGCATGCTCTGAATCTCTCTGAACTTCGCGTAGGTCACACACCAGGTTCTGTGCACCCAGTATCCAAGGAGCAACAATAGCAAAGAACAAAACCTCTCTCTCAGGCTCAGACTCTCAGCGGGTACCAGTGTGTCTGGGCAGCCTGGCAGGGCCCTCACCACTGGACCATGTATTCAGAACACACCTTTACCGAGAGCCCGGGACTGCAGTGGTATAGGCACTGGAAGTCAAAAAGACAGGAGATAAACTATACATCTCAGCAGGACACAGACACACCAAAGTAAAAGACAGTGACAAGTGCTTTGCAGAGAATTGAAACCGGTAACAAAATAGAGCGTAGGACAGAGGGGTCCTACTTCGGACGTGGTGGTAAGAACTTTGGTGAAGAAGACATTTATGTTGAAGCTGGAAAGACAAGAAAAGGTAGCCATGTGAAAAATCGAGAGGAAGAGCATTATGGGCAGAGGAATGGAGAGAAACTCTGTGCAGCTAGACGAGAATGAAAAGGAGGGAGAGGTGGAGTCTTGCTATGTTGTCCAGGCTGGTCTCAAACTCCTGGCCTCAATGATACTCCTACCTCAGGTTCCCAAAGCATTGGGATTACAGGTGTGGGCCACTGAGAGCCCTGGCCTGTTTTTTTTGTTTGTTTTTTTGTTTTGAGACAGAGTCTTGCTCTGTCACCCAGGCTGAAGTGCAGTGGCGTGACCTCAGCTCACTGCAGCTTCCGCCTCCTGGGTTCAAGAGATTCTCCAGCCTCAGCCTCCGAGTAACTGGGACTACAGGCACGTGCCACCACGCCTGGCTAATTTTTTTTTTTTTTTTTTTTTTTTTTTTTGTATTTTTAGTAGAGATGGAGTTTCACCTTTTTAGCCAAGATGGTGTCTATCTCCTGACCTCGTGATCCGCCCGCCTGGCCTCCCAAAGTGCTGGGATTACAGGCGTGAGCTACCGCGCCTGCCAGGAGTGTTTTAAACAAAAGAGGAACAAGATGTAGTTTACATTTGTGAATGATTCTTCTGGCTGCTTGTTAAAGATGGGCAGGGCAGGACCAGAGGAGAAGTGGAGAGGTTGACCAGCCAGGAGGCCGCTGCACTCAAGACCTAGTTTAAATAAGGAAGCATTTACAGGACTCTCAAAAGGAATGGATGGGCATGGGGGTGGGGCCGAGGAAAGAGGAATTTTGGGCTTAAGCCACTGCATAGACAGTGTGTCATTTACTGAGATGAGGACAGGGAGAGGAGCCGGTCTGGGCATGGAAATCCAGAATTCTGTGTTGGACACAGTAAGTGTGAGACGCCATATGGTGACAGCTGAATGGGCAGCTGGGCAGCTGAGATGGGAACTGAGGGGAGGGGAAAGGACGGAGACACGAACCGGGGAAGTCAGCAAGAACTGGTATGCAGAGCGAGGCGACTGTGGGACTGCAGGGGTCCACCAGGAGCAGGGAGCCTGCCTGGGACAGGGTGTTGGACTCCCTCTCTACAGTCAAGCTTACCCGGAGGAGCCAGCAGAGGCTGCGGGGAAAGAAGAGCCTGTGAAGGGGCAGAAAGCACAGAAGAGTGCGGGCCACAGGCGCCGGGAGCAGCTGGTGGCCAGGTGCGTGGAATCTCAGAATGCAATGACGGCGGATTTAGCAGCTTGGAGGTCATCGCTGACCTTGACAAGAACCGTCTGGGTGGAATTGTGGGACATGGGGCGAACTTCTTGTCACCTCTTTCCCAATCCTCTTCCTCGTGAGGACCCCTCGCGTAGAACTCAGGGAGTCATCCGGAGCCCCGCCCCCACCCGCACCCCCTCACCCCTCCAATGCTCCACTTCTCGTGTCTCTCAACTCTGTCTCTGCTTCTCCGCCTGCTCCAACCTCTGTTTGTCACACTGCCTCTTCCTCGGGCTTCCGACTCGCCCTGACAGGCTGCTCAGCTGCTAGTCTCCTCTGCCCCAGGCCACCCACAACAACTTCCCAGGATGGCTCTAAATGCACATCTGACCCTGAGTCTCCAGTTCTCAAACCTCCTGATTCCCATCACCCTCAAGATGATAGACTCCATGTCTACATGACCCGACCCCTGCCTCCTCCACCTTTTCAGCTCCCCTCACTCCTGAAGGGTACCAGCATATGCCACCCCGAAATACGCCTCTTTAGCATATGGATTCTTTTTTTTTCTTTTTGTTTTAGATAGAGTTTCACTCTTGTTGCCCAGGCTGGAGTGCAGTGGTACGATCTCGGCTCACAGCAACCTCTGCCTCCCAGGTTCAAGCGATTCTTCTGTCTCAGCCTCCTGAGTAGCTGGGATTACAGGCGTCTGACACCACGCCTGACTAATTTTTTATATTTTTAGTAGAGACAGGGTTTCACCATGTTGGCCAGGCTGGTCTTAAACTCCTGACCTCAGGTCATCCGCCCGCCTCGGCCTCCCAGAGTGCTGGGATTACAGGCATGAGCCACCATGCCGGGCCAGCATATGGATTCTTTAGACTTAAAGGTATTTGAAAAGCAACAGGAGCTATTAACCTCCCCTAACTGCCTGAAAATAGAGTATAAATTTTCCCTTTCATAAAGGAAATTTCTATTTATAAAGGAAATTTCCATTTGTAAAGATATTTCTGCACCAGGAAGAGAGCTACTTCCAGAGACAACTCTTGTCACCCGAGAGACCCTTACCTGTATAGCAAGACAGCCCTTACTTACCCCACAGGTCCTCCCTCAACTTGCCTCCCACCCCAGAACCCTAAACCTCTTTCCCTTTATTCAGCCTAATATGGTATGTAAGCCACCATCATCCGGCCACCTCCTTGAGCCACAGTTTTCTTTGTAAATTTCCATGTACGAGTAACTAAAGCTGTTTTTTTTCTTGTTAGTCTGTTTCATCAGTTATGAGGGTACAGGGAAAATATTTTTCTCTCCAACACCCCCACTTGGAGAGCTCCTTTTTTACCTGCTTCTCTGCTTTGTCTTGCTCATCCCTCAGCTAAAGCATCACCTCCTCCAGGAGGCCTTCCATGACTGCTTCCCACCCTCTTGGGCACCTGGATGTGACCAATGGCCACTCACCTGCTGCACAGGCTCGATGGTCAGCTCCATGTAGTGACTGATTGCTGTCATTGTCCTCAGTGACTTGCAGTGTGACAGTGTGGTGAGAGGCACCCAATCCGAATTCTTGTAAGTAGAGGCAGGGAGACAGAAAGAATTCTCAAAGTCAGGAGGCATTTTCTAAAAACAAGGTCACATTTTATCCAAAAGAACACCCGTGACATTTTCTCTCTCTCTTTTTTTTACAGCACATCTCACTTTCTGCTTTCTATAAGATGTATCTTATCTTTCTCTTTGAGGTGACAGTAATTTAATGGTTCCCAAATTTTGCAGCATAGTAGAATCAGCTAGGAATCTTTATTTTTTATGTTTTTTATTTTTTTGTAGAGACAAGTCTCACTGTGTTGCCCAGGTTTGTCTTGAACCCCTGGGCTCAAATGATCCAGGAGTGATCCTCCCACCTCAGCCTCCCAGCGTGCTGGGATTGTAGGCATGGGTCACCACACCTGGCTTATTTTGTTTTTTCTTTTTCTTTTTCTTTTTTATCCATGTCCCTGCAAAGGACCTGAACTCATTCTTTTTTATTTTGTTTTTTAAGATCACTGAGCAGCGATCTGCAGTGAGCTGTGATGGGGGCACTGCATTCCAGCCTAGGTGACAGAATGAGACCCTGTCTTACAAACAAAACGATGAACATTTACTTCCCACTTTCAGAGATTCTGATTTCATTGGTATGAGATATAACCGGGCAAGTGGATAGTTTAAACGCTCCCCAGGTGATTCTAACATGCAGCAAAATGTGGGAACCACTGCAATAGGTGCCAAATGTGGTTCTCTACCCTTGGTGCACATCAGAAGCACCCTGTGGGCTTGCTAAGATACAGACTACAGCCGGGTGCAGAGGCTCACACCTGTAATCCCAGTGCTTTGGGAGGCGGAGGTAGGCAGATCACCTGAGGTCAGGAGTTCAACACCAGCCTGGCCAACATGGTGAAACCCCATTTCTACCGAAAATACAAAACTTGTCCGGGCATGGTGGCGGGCACCTGTAATCCCAGCTACTCGGGAGGCTGAGGGAGGAGAATCGCTTGAATCCAGGAGGCGGAAATTGCAATAAGCTGAGATCATGCCACTGCACTCTGGCCTGTGCAACAGAGTGAGACTCCATCTCAAAAATAAATAAAATACATATTGCTGGACCACACCCTCAGTGTCAGATTTGGGAGATCGGGTGGAGCCCTTGAATTTGCATTTCTAACATTTCCTAGGTAATCCTGGTTTAGGCCACTGCTCTGAAGGATTGCTAAAGAGACTCCAAAGGCTTCTACTTCTGTCTTCAGAATTCCAAGACGCACAGCGCCCTGTTACTATCTTAGCTCCCTTTTGGGATACAATTTCCTAACAGTTGCTAGAAAGAAAGGAAAATAACTTCCCACTAGGGCCTTCACTGGGAACTTGGAATTCTGGTCTGAGGACCTATATAAAACGCTTTCATCTGTCATATATATACACCATGATCTTCTATTTCACTGACTCAGTCGGATCACATTGGAAAGCCATTTGGAGAACATTCGGAGGAGCAGTTTTCGTTTTAGTCGGTCCAATGCACTCCCCATTACTTCCTCCATCCTGGTCATGAAGGAGGGTCACTCACAGCCTCATTCCCACTCTCTGTGAGAGGAGTCAGTAGTGAAGAGTCCAGGTAATACATGAGAAATTTCTTTCCAAAAGAAATAAATAAATAAAAGGGCCAAGAGTGGTGGCTCACGCCTGTGATCCCAGTGCTTTGGGAGGCCGAGGCGGGCAGATCATCTGAGGTCAGGAGTTCGAGACCAGCCTGACCAACATGGAAAAACCCCATCTCTACTAAAAATACAAAATTAGCCCAGCATTGTGGCACATGCCTGTAATCCCAACTACTTCGGAGGCTGAGGCAGGAGAATCGCTTGAACCCGGGGAGCAGAGGTTGTGGTGAGCTGAGATTGCACCATTGCACCATTGCACTCCAGCCTGGGCAACAAGAGTGAAACTGTCTTAAAAAAAAAAAAAGAAATCTTAGAAAAAAGGGAGCCACTTTATATTCAAGTCCTCACAAGCTTTCTTTGAGGTGCTTTCTCAACTATTTGGAACCAAAGACTTTTGATGAAGACAAATGGCTTCAATCAGAATAGAAGAAGTTGTCACCTATTTAAATTAATAAAAGGGGACACGTTACCTTTCGGCAGTGGCATGACATAATTGTAAAGGTTTGATTTTACGGTAAACAACATTTTTACTTTTTATTTATTTATTTATTTATTGAGACAGAGTTTCACTTTGTTGCCCAGGCTGGAGTGCAGTGGCACAATCTCGGCTGACCGCAACCTCCTCCTCCTGGGTTCAAGTGATTCTCCTGCCCCAGCCTCCTGAGTAGCTGGGACTACAGGCGCCTACCACCACTGTGGTGATTTGTCGTATTTTTAGTAGAGACGGGGTTTCACCATGTTGGCCAGGATGGTCTCGAACTCCTGAGCTCAGGCAATCTGCCCATCTAGGCCTCCCCAAGTGCTAGCATCACAGGCGTGAGCCACTGCGTCCAGCCTAAACAACACTTTAAAAGATCAGCTTTTAGCATTATCAACAACAACAACAAAAAGCAATAGAGTAAGCAGTTACAGTCCAGTGACCACAAACAGCAAATGGGTCTTTGTGGCCTGAGAAAACTTTGTGGAGACAGCATCATAAGCCGATTCCCGAAGGCTGTATCATAGCTGAGCACAATGACAGCCTCTGGAGCAGTTAGGTGGTGGTAACGATGCAGATGTTAAAGATGCCTGTGAAAGTGGGAATATGGTTTTTGGAGAAATATGAGTGAAAATCACAGATTTATTTATTCATATTTTTGAGATGGAGTCTCGCTCTGTTGCCCGGGCTGGAGTGCAATGGTGCGATCTTAGCTCACCACAACCTCCGCCTCCCGGGTTCAAGCGATTCTCCTACCTCAGCCTCCCAAGCAGCTGGGACTACAGGCGTGCACCACCACACCCGGCTAATTTTTTTTCTTTTGTATTCTTAGTGAGCCAGGGTTTCACCATGTTGGTCAGGCTGGTCTCCAACTCTTGACCTCATGATCTGCCTGCCTCAGCCTCCCAAAGTGCTGGGATTACAGGAGTGAGCCACCATACCTGGCCCTATTTATTTTTTTGAGATGGGGGTCTCACTCTGTAGTGGAATGCAGTGGCGCCATCTTGGCTCACTGCAACCTCTGCCTCCAGGATCAAGAGATCCTCTTGCCTCAGCCTCCTAAGTAGCTGGGACTACAGGCATGCGCCACCACACCTGGCCGATTTTTTGTATTTTTGGTAGAGACAGGGTTTCACCCTGTTGCCCAGGCTGGTCTTGAGCTCCTGAGCTCAACCAATTCGCCTGCCTTGGCCTCTCAAAGTGTTGGGATTACAGGTGTGAGCTACAGCACCCGGCCAAAATCACATTGTTTAAAAATGAATATATTAAGGTATGTAGCATGTGAACTTATATACCACTAAGTAAATTATTCAAAAGAATTAAGTGGGCATTTGACTATTTCATCTACATTGTTAAAAATATATTAAGTCATTAAGTGATCAAAAAAACTTCAAAATATTTGTATAACTGGGAAAATGAAGGATCCTATCGCATTCAGGGTTCCCTTAGCTTTGAACATAAACAGTAGCTTTTTAAAGTGACCAAGTGGGCTGGGCACCCTGGCTCATGCCTGTAATCCCAGCACTTTCGGAGGTGGAGGTGGGCAGATCACCTGAGGTCAGGAGTTTGAGACTAGCCTGGTCAACATGGTGAAACCCTGTCTCTACTAAAAATACAAAAAATTGGCCGGGCGCGGTGGCTCACACCTGTAATCCCAGCACTTTGGGAGGCCGAGGCGGGCAGATCACGAGGTCAAGTGATCAAGACCATCCTGGCCAACATGGTGAAACCCTGTCTCTACTAAAAATACAAACATTAGCTGGGCGTGGTGGTACACACCTATAGTCCCAGCTACTCAGGAGGCTGAGGCAGGAGAATCACTTGAACCCAGGAGGCGGAGGTTGCAGTGAGTTGAGATCGCACTACTGCACTCCAGTCTGGTGACAGGGTGAGACTCCGTCTCAAAAAAAAAAAAAAATTAGCCAGGTGTGGTGGCACATGCTTGTAATCCCAGCTATTCAGGAGGATAAGGCAGGAGAATCGCTTGAAACCGGAAAGCGGAGGTTGCAGTGAGCTAAGATTGCATCACTGCGCTCCAGCCTGAGCAACAGAGCGAGACTGCATCTCAAAAAACAAATAAGTAAATAAAAATAAAGTAAAAAAAAATACAAATAAAAATCAAGTGACCATGGGCCGGGCGCGGTGGCTCATGCCTGTAATCCCAGCACTTTGGGAGGCCAAGGCAGGTGGATCACGAGGTCAAGAGATCGAGACCATCCTGGTCAACATGGTGAAACCCCGTCTCTACTAAAAATACAAAAAATTAGCTGGGCGTGGTGGCGAGTGCCTGTAATCCCAGCTACTCGGGAGGCTGAGGCAGGAGAACTGCCTGAACCCAGGAGGCGGAGGTTGCGGTGAGCCGAGATCGCGCCATTGCACTCCAGCCTGGGTAACAAGAGCGAAACTCCATCCCAAAAAAAAAAAAAAAATCAAGTGACCAACTGGCCAAGCAGGGAGGGACTTCCAGAATTCCTAAGCCCCGGCCCTCACTGAGGCTCACTGCCCTGTCCACTCCATGCCAGTAAACACGATGGGCCCGTTACATGTCATGTTAGGTTTAACCACTGTTCCGTCAGCAACACAGGACAGCTGTCTGTCGCCTGCAGAGAACACTCAGCAGGCAGCTTTCACACGTCCACAGCATCCTGCTGTTTCTCAAGATACTGTTGCTGGGACCAGAGTTTTCCAGCCAGAGACCTTGTGCTCGTTCCTCGCCTCCTGGTCCTCTTCCTCTTTCTCCGCACAGGTCAAAAGTGCTTGGCTGTCGGGGCTCTCTCTGGCTTCAGCGGCAAATCCCAAGGCCTGTCTCATCTTGCTCTTCATCACACACGAAAGGAAAATAATCTGAGATGGTGGAAGTTAAGGCAGGAAGCAGATTCCAGCAGCCTACTGCGGCCCTTCACCCCTTCACACCATGCTGCCCCCGACCCCGACTCACATACTCTCCTCCCTCCCCAGTTTTATCCTGCCTGGGATAGAGAGTAGCTCATCTGAAGACACACAGACCTGTCCCCACAAGGGCCCAGCACTCAATGAGACCCTGTCCCTAACAAGCACTTGGTAGATATTTGCAAAACAAAACATTATGAAGAACATCTTTTTTTTTTTTTTTTTTTTTTTGTAGTTGTTGTTGAGATGGAATTTCACTCTTGCTGCCCAGGCTGGAGTACAGTGGCATGATCTCAGCTCACTGCAACCCCTGCCTCTCCAATTCAAGCAATTCTCCTGCCTCAGCCTCCTGAGTAGCTGGGATTACAGGCACCTGCCATCATGCCCAGCTAATTTTTGTATTTTTAGTAGAGACGGGGTTTCACCACGTTGGCCAGGCTGGTCTTGAACTCCTGACGTCAGGTGATTCACCTGCTTCGGCCTCCCAAAGTGCATTACAGGCGTGAGCCACCACGCCTGGCCCAGACTGTGACCTTATTGGAAGTAGGGTCCTTGCTGATATAATTAGAGACAATGGAGTCATTGTGGATTAGACTGGGCCCTGACTCCAGCCACTGGGGTCCCTGTAAGAAAAGGAGACACACGAAGATACACAAAGGGAAGAGGGCCATGTGAAGGCCGAGGCAGAAATGAAAATGATGCTGCCATGTGCCAAGGGACACCAAGAGCCACCAGCAGCTGGAAGAGGCAAGCGAAGACTCCCCTCTAGTGCCTGCAGAGAGGGTGCGGCCCTGCTTTGCCCTCACACACACCCCACCACCAACACAGCATAGCCATTACCCACAGGCAGCATCTAAAAATACAAACATTTTTAGTCTCTACTAGAAATACAAAAATTAGCCAGGCGTGATGGCACGCACCTGTAGACCCAGCTACTTGGGAGGCTGAGGCAGGAGAATTGCTTGAACCTGGGAGGTGAAGGTTGCAGTGAGCCAAGATCATGCCATTGCACTCTAGCCTGGGCAACACGGCAAGACTCTGTCTCAAAAGAAAAAAAAAAAAAGGGAAACATAAAACTACAAATAATTGCATTTGTGTTTGCCTGCCCCGACCTCCTTCTTCTTTTTTTTCTTTTGAGATGGAGTTTCGCTCTTGTTGCCAGGCTGGAGTGCAATGGCTTGATCTCAGCTCACCACAACCTCCACCTCCCTCCAGGGTTAAAGCGATTCTCCTGCCTCAGCCTCCCAAGTAGCTGGGATTACAGGCACGCGCCACCATACCCGGCTAATTTTTTTTTTTTTTCTTTTAGTAGAGATGGAGTTTCTCCGTGTTGGTCAGGCTGGTCTCGAACTTCCGACCTCAGAGGATCCACACGCCTCAGCCTCCCAAAGTGCTGGGATTACAGGTGTGAGCCACCACACCCAGCCTGCCGGCCCCAACCTTCAAACCACTCCTTGGCTGCTGGGAGAATTCCATCTAGCAAGAGAAAAGGAGAGTGGGGCAGGCACAGGGAGCAGCGGAGACACAGGCCTCCTCTGACTGCAGGCAGGGAGCTCCCCAGGCCTGGGTGGATACAGCGAGGTCCAGCGCAGCACGGCCCAGGGAGGTCAGGAACCAGGGTGTGGCTCGCAGCAGGTACTCAGGCTGCCGGTCATGGGCCACAATGGCCGAGGCATAGAGGAGGCCAGCCAGGGCCGACAGGAGCCGGGCCCACAGGTGGATGGAGGGAAATGTCTTCCCCCGGCACTGCACAGAGAGAAGAAGGGGCTGGGCAGGGAAGAGCACCAGATCACAAGATCCAGGTCCCTCAGTGGCACAGCAGGTTGCAGGCAAGCCCTCTGCCCACAGCCAGTCCCCCAGGGCAATGCTTCTGCTGCATTTCCAGTTTTTGCTCAAGTTGCTTCTTCTGCCTGTCAGACTCCTACTCATCCCTCAGAACCTGGCTTGAACTTAACCCTGGGAAACCTTCCCTTACCAACTCCATCCTAAGGGGAGCAAGCAACTCCCTCTTCTGGGCCCTAACACATCCCTCTAGCAGACTACCTTTCATTGATCATGACTCAGCTCTTTACACAGTCGGCTCCTGAGAGCTGGGCGGGGTCCTCACCATCTCAGTGCCCCAGCACCTGACGCTGGGCAAGGGCTTGTCAATGTCCGCTGGGAGAACGTGACGGGGAGTGGTATGGTTTGGACATCTGTCCCCCTAGATCTCATGCTGAATCGTAATCGCCGGTGTTGGAGGTGGGGCTGGTGGGGGGTGACTGGGTCATGGGGTGGATTTCTCATGAATGGTTTGGCACCATCCCCTGGGTGCTGCTTCACGATTGTGAGTGAATTCTCTAGAAATCTGGCTGTTTAAAAATGTGTGGCTCCTTCCCTCCTACCCTCTTGAGCGCACTCTCTCTCGCTCTCTCACCAAGTGGCGTGCCTGCTCACACTTTGCCTTTTGCTGTGAGGCCCTGAGGCCTCCCCGGAAGCCCAGCAGATGCTGGCGCCATGCCTGGACAGCCTGCAAAACCGGGAGCCAATTAAACCTCGTTTCTTTATAAATGACCCAGCCTGAGGCATTCCTTTATAGCAACGCAAGAACAGCCAAACACAGAGATCGAATTAGAGGAGCTAAGGCCTGACCCTTCTCTCCCTGGGACCGCCAGTTCTGAGCCAGGTCAGATGGGGAAGGTCAGAAAAATGAGAGATGATATTCTGAAAATTTTAAAGCCAAGAGGACATTTCTGGAGCCTATGTTATGAAAATATTGGTTCAAAAAAAGGAAATATACACTATTTATATGTAAGTAGCCTTTATATACAGAAAGTCACTTTATATATACATGAATATGTATACGTAAACACCATGTTTGCCCAGGATGGAGTGCAGTGGCGTGATCTCAGCTCACTACAACCTCCACCTTCTGGGTTCGAGTGATTCTCTTGCCCTCCTCCTGAGTAGATGAGATTACAGGCATCTGCCACTGCGCCTGGCTAATTTTTGTATTTTTAGTAGAGACGGGGTTTCACCGTTTTGGCCAGGATGGTCTCGGACTCCTGACCTTGTGATACACCCGCCTCCGCCTCCCAAAGTGCTGGGATTACAGGCGTGAGCCACCACGCCCAGCCAACACCATATATTTATGATTATATACTTATATATTTAAATATACATGAATTAAAATTATAAATGATTTGGTTTATATATTAAACTCAATAGATGAGTTATATATAAACTAAATGATAATTCATTAGATGAGTTTATATATATATACAAATTATGATTTTTGTATACTTTAATTTTATATAAATTAAATTATATATAGATAAGTTTATGCATAATTTAGTTTATATATATAATTTAGTTTATATATAATACATATAAAATTTAGTTTATATATAATATACATATAAACTCATTAGATAACTCATTAAATATGTTCATTCGATGACCATCTTTACAGATACACAGGCCTTGGCTAGGGAATGGAAAAAAATCAGGAGGAAAAGCATGTTTTGGCCAATTTTGCCCCATTTTAATTTTAACTGTCAAAAAGAATCCTTAAGAGCGTCACGTTTCCGTCTGCGTCCCCTCCAGTTTTGTCCCCAGGCCTCCCTGTGTCTGGCCTGCCCCCTGAAGACTGTGTCACAGCGAGAGCACAGTCTGATGCTTCTCTGGGGGGCAGCCCGCTAGGAGGGTGGGGCCTGGCCCACTGGACCCCGAGACTGAGGGTGGAGATGACGCCCTTTCCCATCAGCCCTTCCCACCTCACACAGGAGCAGCACTCTCTGGCTAGAGCTCCCCGCGGGCTGCCTGGCACATCCATGTAGGGGCTGGAGGCAGAACATGCCAAGATGGTGCCTGCAGCTGCCAGGACTCCTGGTGTCAGCACAATGCTTCACTCATCAGTGGCTGTTTCGGACCCCTTGTCCCATTCGAGGACTCACTCCTGGAGCAATGGGAACTTTCCCACCAAAGCCACCCAGCCATCTCCTCAGCAACCTCACCATGGCCAAATTAGGAGCAGCTTCTGGAAGAGCCAAGGTCTGAAGCCATGCTGGCCTGGCTTCCCAGAATACCCCAAATCCTGCTGGGTTTCTCCCTACGAAGGAAACCCTAGCCCTGGCTCTTCTCCATGCGACCAGAGTCACTGAGAGGTGGCAGCAGCTACTTCTGTATAAATACTGCCTGCTTCCTTTTTTGAATCCCCAGTGGAATCTCACTCTATCATCCTGCCCAGGGGCCCTCAGGCTTCAATACCTTGTAGGGACGGGGAGAGGACTACCTCCTAAGACGAGGGAATGCTGACGGCTATCCAGATGCCAGACAGCGTGTAGTGGCTTACCCTGAAGTTCTATCTTTTACTCAGCAGGAAGGGGCCGGGTGTAGTGGCTCATGCCTATAATCCCAGCAATTTGGGAGGCCAAGGCAGGTGGATCACCTGAGGTCAGGAGTTGACCAACATGGTAAAACCCTGTCTCTACTAAAAATACAAAAATTACCTGGGCACAGTGGTGGGCGCCTGTACTCGGGAGGCTGAGGCGGGAGAAATGCTTGAACCCAGGAGGCAGAGGTTGCACTGAGCTGGGATTGAGCCATTGCACTCCAGCCTGGCCGATGAGCGAAACTCTGTCTCAAAAACAACAATGGCTGGGCGTGGTGGCTTACGCCTGTAATCCCAGCACTTTGGGAGGCTGAGGTGGGCAGATTATCAAGTCAGGAGGTCGAGATCAGCCTGGCCAACATGGTGAAACCCCTCTCTACCAAAAATACAAAAATTAGTCGGGCATGGTGGTGGGTGCCTGTAGTCCCAGCTACTCGGGAGGCTGCGGCAGGAGAATGGCTTGAACCCGGGAGACGAAGGTTGCGGTGAGCCAAGATCGCACCACCACACTACAGCCTGGGTGACAGAGCAAGACTCCACTTCAAAACAAAAACAAAAACAACAAAACAGAAACAGGAAGACGCCCATCCCCAACCTCTTCCCTGTCTTGGTTCTGTTCTCTGAGACTTAAGAGAACAAGGCTGCTCTTTCTGCCCCACACAGCCCTTCTGATTCATGCACCCATCAGCTTCCTTTTTTTCCAGGCCAGATGAAATGGCTCTCTGTGTTTGCTGACCCCTACCATGATCAGGCCCCAGGTGCCTGCAGGGCGGTGGGCAACGACACAGACAAGGCTACTGCCCACAAGGTGCTAACATTCCACTGCCGGACCAGGCAGAACCGGGAAAATAAGGGGCACCTTTCAGGTTGTTACAAATGCTCTGAAGAAAATACACAGTGCTGGGGCTGGCCTGGGGGCCGTTTTAGGTGGAGTGGTGTTATGGGTTACAATATGTGCCCCCAAAAGAAGTCCCTAGGCTGGGCATGGTGGCTCACACCTGTGATCCCAGCACTTTGGGAGGCCAAGGCAGGTAGATTACTTGAGGTCAGGAGTTCGAGACCAGCCTGGCCAAACATGGTGAAACCCCATCTCTACTAAAAATACAAAAACTAGCCAGGTGTGGTGATACACGCCTATAATTCCAGCTACTCTGGCAGCTGAGGCAGGAGAATCGCTTGAACCCGGGAGGCAGAAGTTGCAGTGAGCTGATATCACGCCATTGCACTTCAGCCTGGGTGACAGAGGAGACTCCATCTCAACAACAACAAAAAAAGACGTGGAAGTCCCAACCCCAAGTGCCTATGAATGTGGCCTTATTTGGAAATAGGGGCTTTGTGGATGATCCAGTTAAGATGAGGTCATTAGGGTGGGTCCTAGTCCAATGTCCTTATAAAAAGGAGCAAGTCGGACACAGAAAGGTACAGAGGGAAGGCCACGTGAAACTGGGAGTTACCACAAGTCAAGGAGCTACCTGAACCTTGGAGAGGAGTGAGGCCTGGAACAGATCCTTCCCTAGCGCCTGCAGAGGGAGCACAGCCCTGCCGGCGCCTTCATCTCAGACTTTCTGACCTCCGGCACTGAGACGATCAACTTCTGTTGTTCAGAGTTAGTAACGCTTTGTTACAACAGAACTAGGGAATTACTACGGGCGGTCAGGTCACTGTGCCAGCTCCTTCACAGGTCTTCATGCCAGCGGCCTCCCAGCTCTGACACCACTCTGGAGAGCCACCCTGGTGGGCTGCTGACCACCTGGTGGTCGCCAATCTCCCCTCCATTAAAGACAGCACACCTGCTGATGAGGCAGTCACAGCACAGACTTCAGCTTCACTGACTTCACAAACAACCACCAACAGCGCTCCATCCCCGAATGCTAATCAGGACGCTCTTGGGCAAGTAATTTTTTTTTTTTTTCTGAGATGGATTATTGCTCTGTCACCTGGGCTGGAGTGCAGTGGCACGATCTCGGCTCACTGCAACCACCACCTCCCAGGTTCCAGTGATTCACCTGCCTCAGCCTCCCGAGTAGCTGGGATTACAGGCACCCGCCACCATGCCTGGATAATTTTTGTATTTTTAGGAGAGATAGGGGTTTTGCCATGTTGGCCAGGCTGATCTTGAACTCCTGACTTCAAATGATCCACCTGCTTTGGCCTCCCAAAATGCTGGGATTACAGGCAGGAGCCACTGCACCCGGCTGATTCTTTTTAGACGACATGGGCCTATGGCATGCCACGGGGTTGGATTTGGCCACTGTTTAATCAGTGAGACAGGAGCAGTTATTTCAGAGTCATCTGCACAGGAAACTTGGCAGAGCAGCTGCCACACGTCCAGTCTTGCTGTTTCTCAGGAGCTTTCACACGTGGGGGCTTTTCCTGTGTGCTCTCCTCTGCCAATGGCCTTTCCCTAGCCTGTGTCCTCAAATTCACGTTCCCTTCTGAGCCAACATGGCACCTCCCCACTACCCCACTGCTTGGCAGTGTAAACAGTTTTCACCCTTGCTCATTTGAAGAGCGTAGGAAGCTTCTCTCTTCTCTCTCTCTTCTGAAACCCCAAATGTTTGTTTCTTTTTTTTCTTTTCTTTTTTTGAGATGGAGTCTAGCTCTGTCGCCCAGGCTGGAGTGCAGTGGCACAATCTCGGCTCACTGCAACCTCCGCCTCCTGGGTTCAAGCGATTCTCCTGCCTCAGCCTCCTGAGTAGCTGGGATTACAGGTGCCCGCCACCACGTCCAGCTAATTTTTGTATTTTTAGTAGAGACAGGGTTTCACTGTGTTGGCCAGGTTGGTCTCGAACTCCTGACCTCATGATCCACCTGCCTCACCCTCCCAAAGTGCTGGGATTACAAGTGTGAGCCACCACGCCCGGCCCCAAACATTCGTTCCTATCTTTCTTCAAGCATTAGGAGATGCTGCTTCACATTCCTGTGTCTTCCATGAGACTGTGAGCTCCGGAGGGCGGGCGCTCGGCCCTGCTCACATCTTACCCCCCAGGACCGGTCAACACAGGGCCTCCCTCACGCGGATGCCTGGAGAATGCCTGCCAGTAAGACACTCTTGATCTACACAGAACCTTATAGCTGACTCCTGTAGTCTCCCAAACTTCATTCTCTCCTGGGTTTATCCAGTTTAGGGGCTTTTTACTCAGAGCTTGCTTTTCATTTGCTACAGGAAACGGGAAAGTACACCTGGGCTTTCCCCGAGAGCCTCCCGCAGTCCTCAGAACACACCGGGTTGCTGCCCCCTCTCCACACACACTCACTTGCTGTCATACACACTAATGCTCTTGAGAAAAATCTGAGTCCACGTACGTGCCCCCACAGTGATGCCACACCCTCGCCCCATGACCTGGCCCTCTCAGGATGCTCCCAGATGCCCTGAGACCTGCCATGTGACCCACGGTCCCAGGCCCACCCCCAGCCTCACAATTCTGGAGAGAGGGGGGATCCGAGAAGCCCAGGAGCCGAAGGCAGCAATACCACCCAGCAGGTAGCCGAAGATCTCAGGGTTTTCCTGAAAGAACAGGTGATCCGCCATCAGCACTCTGCAGAGTCTGCCCATGCGCCCCAAGAAACAGCCAAAGCTCAGGAGTCCTTTCCTGCTTTTAGGTTTCTTTCAACAATGGAAGGCTTAACCCTACTGCCCCAGCTCCCGCCTCATCCCACCCTGGGCATTTGGCAGGACATGCAGTACCCCGAGTCCTCCGCACAGTGGCTCAGCCTCACCTGCAGCAGGTTCGCCAGCAGCCTCCTCTGTGGCCCCCGGATGGTGGCTGAATCCTTTGGGACAGCAACCCAGAGAGCCCAGCACGGACCCAGGCTCAGCGGCAGGGCCAGGGCAAACACGCCGGCCCCAAGCTGCCGCCTCCTCTTCCTCTCTCGGGCTTCCCAATCTGCAACAGACACCAAAATCCCACGTGGCTCCTGGGAACTAGAACTTGTCAGATAGCGGCATGGGAAGAACTGGTGTCAACTCCCCACATGACGCCAAAACAGGGTCCCACGTTATTCTGTAGGCCAGCTCCTCCCCACCCTTTGGGGCCCCGTAGCTGTGCCACCTCTTCAAGGAGCCTTTCCTCTCCACCACTGGGGCACACCCCTGCCCCCCATAACTGGTGCTGTTCTCCTTCCTTAGGCAGCGATGAGAGATGACATTATCTTCTATTGTATGTATCTGCATGCAGACAGTAGTGCCTCATCGGGACTAGCGCTCCTAAGCGTAAGGCACTATCCCCTGGTGGTTTTTACAGTCTCTGCAGAGCAGAACTGGTACAAGCTCAAGCGTGGTAAGAGCATCAACCAGCGAATCGGTGATGGCACCAGCAGGAACTGTGAATGGACAAACAGCAATGAGCGGGGCCTTTGTTTCTTTGTTGCTGTTGTCATTGTTTGAGATGGAGTCTTGCACTGTTGTCCGGGCTGGAGTGCAATGGCATGATCTCTGCTCACTGCAACCTCTGCCTCCTGGTTTGAAGTGATTTTCCTGTCTCAGCCTTCCGAGTAGCTGAGATTGCAGGTGACTGACACCACGCCTGCCTAATTTTTTGTAGTTTTAGTAGAGACGGGGTTTCACCATGTTGACCGGGATGGTCTAGATCTCTTGACCTCGTGATCCACCCGCCTCGGCCTCCCAAAGTGCTGGGATTATAGGCGTGAGCCACCGCGCCCGGCCTTAGAAATGAGTTTTTACCATGTTGGCCAGGCTGGTCTCAAACTCCCAACCTCCCTTTGCCTGCCTCGGCCTCCCAAAGTGCTGAGATTACAGGTGTGAGGCACCATGCCCGGCCCCTCATCCCTTCTTTTTAAACAAGGGTCCAAGCGCACTGCTCACCCTTCTCAAGAAGCCCCAGCTGCAGATGCTCAGGGCCACTCATCCTGGCCCCGTCATTTCCAACCCACCCTGTGGTGCCCCGTGCCTGTTCCTGGCATCCACTTCCAGCAGTTGTGAAGCTTCACCTGGCCACCCCGAACTTGCACGCTGAGATATCACTATTCATCCCCATGCCCTGCTCCACCCTCCTCCTAGCCTTTGCCCATGCTGCTCTGTGCGCCCGAATGCCCGGCCTGTGGTCCCAGCCCTAGTGCCCTGAGTTTCCTTGACACCAGCAGCCCTTCCCTCCCTCTGGCTGCCCACAGTGTGCACACATGTCCAAACTGGTGGCCCGAATGAGACCCTCTCCTTTCTCTGCGTCTGGCTGGCACCCACTCAGAGAGCCCAAAGAGTCGGCGTTCAGTGTGCTGATGAATGAATGGGTGAATAGAGACAGGAGCAGACAGCCATGTACTCACCTGAATTAGACTTGAATCTGGATCCACAGACTGGGAAGAGGGTGAACATGAAGTTCACTAAGTCAATAGCTGCAAGGTAGGCACCTGTAAAGACCTGGAAGCAAATGGGAAGAGAGTCTTGGCATTCAAGTATCTTTGCTGGAGTGCAATGGAACCATCTCGGCTCACCGCAGCCTCCGCCTCCCGGATTCAAGCGATTCTCCTGCCTCAGCCTCCCGAGTAGCTGGGATTATAGGCATGTACCACCACGCGGGGCTAGGTTTCTCCATATTGCCAGGCTGGTCTCGCCTGGCCTCAGGCAGTGTGCCCGCCTCAGCCTCCCAAAGTGCTAGGATTACAGGCATGAACCACTTCACCCAGCCGGCCCTATTGTATTCTGTCAGCTAATGAAAATGAGCACCCAAAATGAAAGGTGATTTGCTTTTGAGACAACGATGCTTGAAGCAGGGTCTAGAATGCTCCAAATCTGTGCCCTGCCTGCTAGGCTGTCTTCCTTCATTTCTGCCTGGATGGGCATAAGGCCAAGAACAGTCCCAGGAGGTGCTTCCACAGTGGGCACAACAGGATTTCCTGGGATACGTGTTTTGGGATAGGACCCTTCTACACAGGTTTGTCTGAGCGCCGAGGCTTTTGGGAAACTTGAAGCTACTTTTCCCTTGCCCGAAAGCCTCCATCACTACCTGGGAAAAGACTCAGCCACCCCTACATGAGCTGGGGCTGGGACAAAGCTCTAAATAACTATTTATTAAGCACCTACTAGGTGCCAGGTGCTGTTTAAAGTGATAAGGATACAGCAGTGAACAAATCCTTGCCCTTGTAGAGCTGACATTCTAATGGGAGTTCACATACAAGAAGTAATAAACAGGCAAGGCTTCACAGCTCAGGCCTGGAAATCCTAGCACATTGGGAGGCAGGCAGATTGTCCTGAGCTCAGGAGTTCAAGACCAGCCTGGGCAACATGGCGAAACCCTGGCTCTACTAAAAATACAAAAATTAGCTGGGTTACCCTCTCTCTACTAAAAATACAAAAATTAGCTGGGTTACAAGCTACAGAAGGCTTAAAAAAAAATTAGGTGGGTGTTGTGGTATGCACTTGTAATCCCAGCTACTCAGAAGGCTGAGGCAGGAGAATTGCTTGAACCCAGGAGGCAGAGGTTGCAGTGAGCCAAGATCACGTCACTGCACTCCAGCCTGGGCGACAGAGCGAGACTCTGTCTCCAAAAAAAAGGAGTACACGTAAGTAAAGTATATGGTGCATTAGGGATTAAGCTATAGAAAAAAAACAGACTAGAATAATAGAATCCAGAACACTGGTAGAAGAGGTGGGTCACCATTATAAGCAGGGGAGGTCTTATTGAGAAGGTGACTTTTTTTTGCTTGTTTTTTGAGACAGAGTCTTGCTCTGTCACCCACTCTGGAGTGCAGTACCGTGATCTCGGCTAACTGCAACCTCCGCCTCTCAGGTTCAAGTGATTCTCCTTGCCTCAGCCTCCTAAGTAGCTGGGATTAGAGGCATGCACCACGCCCGGCTAATTCTGTTTTTAGTAGAGACAGGGTCTCCACTCCCAACCTCAAGTGATCCACCCGCCTCAGCCTCCCAAAGTGCTGAGATTACAGGCCTGACCCATTGCACCTGACCAAGAGAAGGTGACTTTTGAGCAAAGACTTGAAGGACTAAGCAGGGAGCCAAGCGGATATCGGGAACAAGAGCGTCGGAGCGGGGCAGAAAGAACAGCAAAGGCACAGGTTCTGAGGCGACACTGTGCTATGCATGTTGAAGCAACAAGACAGAAGCCACATGGCTGCAGCAGAGAGCGAGTCAGGCCTCTGCTGGCCTAAGCCACCGTCAGCTGTAGGCCCAACATACCTGGATTGTGAGCTGTCTGGCCAGAATAGCCCCGACGGTGTCGCACAGACTGGTCAGGAGGCAGCATGCAGCACACAGTGGCGACTGGTCCTGTCTGGATTTCTTTGCACATCTCAGATAGAGAAGCCTGGGGTGACAGGGGTGTGAACAGAACACAGGACCCATGAGTTTGGACCCAAACTCGTGCATCTGAAAAGGGCAACTATGACCTGCATCCTCACGTGTCCCCAGGGTATTTAGGAGGCGTTTTTGAACTTAGTTTCCAGATGGGAAACAATCAGAAGACTCCCAAGCCACCTGTCCAGATGCCCGTGGCAGAAGCTAGACCTCATGAGATGTGAAGACACCACCTCTTTTAGTGAAGAGGAATTACGTTCAGACTCCCAAATTAGGCTGACTCCATTTGATGACGCCCCTCTTAGCACTGAAAATGTAGCCATCAGGTTTTATTTTTTGAAAGGGAAACAGGAGGGCTATAAAAGTAACCCAGGCCAGGTGGGATGGCTCACACCGATAATCCCAGCACTTTTGGGAGGCCAAGTCCCAACGCTTTGATTGCCTGAAGTCAGGAGTTCAAGACCAGCCAGGCCAACATGATGAAATCCTGTTTCTACTAAAAATATAAAAATTACCCGAGCGTGGTGGCGAGTGCCTGTAATCCCAGCTACTCGGGAAGCTGAGGCAGGAGAATTGCTTGAACCCAGGAGGCAGAGGTTGCAGTGAACCGAGATCATGCCATTGCACTCCAGCCTGGGCGATAGAGTGAGATTCCATCTCAAAAAAAAAAAAAAAAAAAAAAAAAAAAAAGCAACCCAACCACTACAGATAACTACAGAGCAGAGTTAGCTGCCTAAATTAAAAAGAAACTTGTTTCTCTGAAATAAATTAGAGTGAAATTCTTCTAAACCACCTGGGAAGTGAGGCAGCCTGGCTTCTGCCGGCCTGTGTCCACAATGAGCACGTTCTTTACACAGGGAGAGCCTTTTTGGCACTTTGTGCTGACCTTTCCTTAGAACCCCCCCGTTGATTCTCTCCTTATGGCCCCTCTCCAGCCCACAACCACCGGCGAATATGCACAGAAGGGCAGGGCAGGACGGGCTGGAAGAGGCCGGAGGTTTCTATCACCGTCACTGACAGGGTCTCAGAAATGCGTTGTTGTACGTGCCTCTTTGCTACATTTTCTGGAGACACTGAGGCGTGACTGCAGCTCTGGTTTCATTTCTGTTAACCAGAGGGCGGCACTCATTGCACATCCTTCGAACAATTTGGCTGATTCTGAGTGCCTGTCCTTGGGAATGGTGGATGACAGAAGGCTTTGGCTTCCTAAATATTTCTTTTCTTTTCTTTCTTTTTTTTTTTTGAGGCAGAGTTTTACTCTTGTTGCCCAGGCTGGAGTGCAGTGGCATGATCTTGGCTCACCGCAACCTCCGCCTCCCAGGTTCAAGCGATTCCCCTGCTTTAGCCTCCCTAGTAGCTGGGATTACAGGCATGTGCCACCATGCCTGGCTAATTTTGTATTTCTAGTAGAAACGGGGTTTCTCCATGTTGCTCAGGCTGGTCTCGAACTCTCAACCTCAGGTGATCCGCCCACCTTGGACTCCCAAAGTGCTGGGATTACAAGCATGAGCCACCGCGCCCCACCTTCTAAACATTTCTTACCTGATGGCCCAAACCCGAAGCTCACAGTGGCAACATCAAATTTAATCTGGGTCCTGAGCTCCTAAAACCAATTCAAGGCTAAGGAGTGAAGATCCTTTTTTTTTTTGAGATGGATTTTTGCTCTTGTTGCCTAGGCTGTGCAATGGCACAATCTCGGCTCACTGCAACCTCCGCCTCCCGGGTTCAACTGATTCTCCTGCCTCAGCCTCCCGAGTAGCTGGGATTACAGGTGTCTGTCACCATGCCTAGCTAATTTTTCATATTTTTAGTAGAGACGGGGTTTCACTATGTTGGCCAGGCTGGTCTTGAACTCCTGACTTTAGGTGATCCACCTGCCTCGGTCTCCCAAAGTGCTGGAATTACAGGTGTGAGCCACTGCGCCCGGCCAGGAGTGAAGATTCTTAAACTGGAGACTCCCAGAGGCGGACCCAAATTAGAAATAATATATATCAATGCTCCCATTCGAGAGGAGAAAAGTGAGGCCTCTGGTGAGAAGGTGAGTTAGTGGTGGTCTTCTGGCTTCACATGCAGGGGCTTTGCTCCGTACCCTGTTCTCAGCCACTTCCCCAGCTCTTGGGGCTGGGTTTCCAGCTGACCTTAACCCAGCCCACACACCACTCCAAAGACACATCCTCCAAAGAGAAAGAGGATGGGGGACGTTCAGGGATGGCGAGGCCCTGAAAACAAATGGGTTATGTCCAGATCCCAGGCAGGGTGAGAAGCAGAGGCTTGCTCTTAACCCCTTCAAGGGTGGAAAGTGCCTAACAGTGCTGGTCTGAGGACTCTGTGGGGAACAAATGGATACTGGGTGTCCAGTGCTTGTTAGTTTCCAGCCTCTGATCTGGACAGTTTAACCTCTTTTACCAGCCTGCCCTTTTCAGTAGGATCTGGGGTTTTGGTTCTTCCCTTTCACTCAGGCAAGTTAAACTCTCAGAACCTCAGGGTTCCTTACCGAAAGTGGGGGTGACAGGACCTACCTCCTGGTGCTGATATTGTGAGTGGCAGGCATTGAATGAGTTAAATGAATGCAACGCTGGGCCCATAGTAAATGTTCTAGGCATCTTTTTATTTGTATTCCAGTCACTGGGTAGTGGGGCTGCAGAATCTCTGCAATACGACCACATGCCTTAGGAGAATAACCACTGAGCACCTACGGGGAGACAGCTGTCACCTCTCCCAGGGGTGCTGGTCCTTTCTCCCCCGCCAGGGAATCCTGGACAATGCTAGTGGGTTTCCAAGCCTAGGACAGGGCGGCTGAGGACCTGGAGATTCACTCTTAGAACTTAGGCTATGGTGAGCATCTGGAGAAACCAGTCCAGGTGCTGGACAGACCACGGAAAAGACAGGCCAGTTGGATCGTCACTCCCCTTCCTATCTAAGAGGACTTTGGGTAAATTGAGGCCAGAAACATCAAAAGACTTGCCAAGAGTTGGTGGCTTAGTTGGAGCAATACAAATGATGTTTAATGAGCACTTACTAAGCGCTTTACCCGTACTGAATCATTTAATCCTCCTATCATCCTATGAGGTATTATCCCCAGTCACAGGAGGCCCAGAGCTTGTGAAGGTCATACCACGAGTCAATGGGGCAAGGGCTGACAACAGCACCACGGCTCGCGTTGTACTCGGGGCCCCATCGGCTGCACCACCCAGCCTCCTCCCTGTGGCTCACAGCCCAGCTTTCCTGTGCGTAGGATCTGGAAAGAAGTACCTCACTTCAGTCTACAGAGCAATGTTCCATTTGATCCTGTTACTGAGCCCCCCTTTCCGCCCTCTCCTCTAGGTTTCCAAAAGGGAGTAGCAGGGGCGTGGCGCTTCTTTCCCCGCCCGGCAGCCCCCCGACCCAGGGCCCCATTACAGCGCGTGGGCGGCGATCCAGCAGGAGGAGGCGCAGATCCACAGGCCGAAGGAGATGCAGACGCGGTGGCGGGCGAAACAGCGGTCCAGGTAGTCCCAATCCCAGAGCGCGGGCGCGGGGCTGGGCGCCTCCCCCATGGCGCGGCTGGGGACCTGGGCGCAGCCTCCCCCGCTGCAGGCAGCCGCCAGCACCGGCCGCCCCGAGCCCCCTTCTCTGGGTTCCGTTCTGCCGCAGCGGTCCTGTCCGAGCGCACCGACCGCGGGCAGAGAAGGGCGCGCTCCCGGACGCGGGCGGCGGCTGCGAAGGCGCCGGGGAAAAGTTTCCGGGACCGCGCGCTCCCCACCCCTCGCGCTATTGTCGGGGGTCGGCGGGGAGGAGGCCGCCCCCCAGCGGCGGGAGCCGGGAGCTGCCCGGGCACAAAGACTGCAGCCCCTGCGGCACGGCCCGCGGCGGCGCCAGCTCCCCGCGGACCTCTTCGCGGTCACCCACCTCCAACATCCTGACCGGAGCGGGGCAGGCGGCTGGGCTTGGGGAGGACCGGGTCCCTGCTGGTCACTGTAAGGCACGGCGTCCCTTCCGGCATTCGGCACCTTTCCCGAGCCAACAATGCAATTAGTTGCGCTGCTGAAGCGCCTGGCTGCTGGGATCCCAAGGTGAATGGGGCCTGGTCCTGATGCCGGACAGGGCGCGATAAAAAGGGTGGGGTGCAAGGCCAGGAAGGAGGAAACTAACATGCTGGAGAACAAATACTCCCACATCCGCCTCTCACTCTCCTTTCTGGAGCTGTTCCCCGCACCGTCCGCCCCCAGGCAGTGCCCAAGCCTGGCTTCTGGATGTCATCCTAGACCACAGCCCCCGCAGCCAAGGAACTGCTTCTCTCTGGAACCGTCCGCCTCCTGTCCAGCCACATGGGGCACAGTTCAAGTACACAGGGCTGTTTTTCTTGAGAGCAAACTATTATTGTAATTTTTAAATCTCCTTTTTGATTTTAGTAAGTTTGCTTAAAACAAGACATGACTTGAAAAATTATTTCTACAGAAGGATTAAAAAATTCATTTAATTTTAAAAATACAGCTTTATGGATATATTATTTATATGCTGTAAACTTAGTGCTTTTAAAATGTACAATTCTGGCCGGGCGCGGAGGCTCACGCCGGTAATCCCAGCACTTTGGGAAGCTGAGGCGGGCGGATCACGAGGTCAGGAGTTCAATACCAGGCTGGCCAACGTGGTGAAACTCCGTCTCTACTAAAAAAAAAAATACAAAAATTAGCCAGGCATGGTGGCGGGCGCCTGTAATCCCAGCTACTCCGGAGGCTGAGGCAGGAGAATTGTTTGAACCCGGGAGGTGGAGGTTGCGGTGAGATGAGATCGCACCACTACATTCCGGCCTGGGCAACACAGCAAGACTCTGTCTCTAAATAAATAAGTAAATGTACTTTTACACCAAACTGTATTAGGAGGTGGAGCCTTTTAATGGTGATTAGGTTATGAGGGTGAACCAGAAAGCAGGCGCTTCCACCAAATCTGCAGGCACCTTGATCTCAGACTTCCTAGCTTCCAGAACTGTGAAAAACAAATCTGTGTTATTTACACGCCACTCAGTGCAAAGTATTTTGTTATAGCAGCTCAGATGGACTAAGATAGGCATTGCGTTAAGAGCTGGGGACACTATTGAGTGAAACGGACATGGGTCCTACCTTCATGGAGCTTACAGTCCAGTAGGAGGGAGAGAAATTAAGCAAGCAACTGGCGGGGCACTGTGGCTCACGCCTGTAATCCCAGCAATTTGCAGGTTGGAGGGCTGAGGCGAGTGGATCACTTGAGCTCTGGAGTTTGAGGTCAGCCTAAGTAACATGGTGAAACCCCATCTCTACAAAAAATTAGCCTGGCATCGTGGCATGCATCTGTAGTCCTAGCTATTTGGGAGGCTGAGATGAGAGGATTGTTTGAGCCCTGGAGGCAGAGGTTGCAGTGAGTTGAGATTGCACCACTGCACTCCAGCCTGGGCAACAGAGTAAGACCCTGTCTTAAAAATAAAGTTACAATTAAAATATGCTTTTTACCAAAAAGGGCCAAAATTAAAATAATAAAACAAGATGAAGAATGAATGGAGTGATTCAAGCGTTAAAAGGAAAAAAATACATAGCCAAAGTTTCTCATAGTCTATAAATAGTACCCACAGGGTCTTTCTAGCTGAGCCACTTCCCACATTGTGGAAGGTTCCCCCCCTGCCCCCCGCCCCGCCCCGCATCCGAAATCCCTGCCGTCTGTTCCTGGAACTTCTGGTGTGTGTCCTGTGTGCTCATCAGTGGTCATCTCTGCCTTTATCTCCCTCAAATACTAACCTGTGATTGCCTAAATCCTCACTCCCCTGGGGATATTGTTCACCTGCTATTCTCAAAAGATAATTCACTCACTATCCTGCTAAAGTAGGGAAATGCCCCACCCAGTCTTGTATCACCCTCTCATCAGGCCCTAGGGCAGAGCTCCCTGAGCTGTGAGTTTGTAGAGATTTGAAGATACCACTCTTAATTTGATTCACATTACGATGGCTTCCCTCCCACTCAGGCTCAGCATGAACTCTCAGAGCTGGGCCTGATTTAAAAGATGCTTTATTCCTCCTCACCCACTCTGGGCTGGATTTACACACCTCAGCACTTTGTTCTTAGATTAGTGGTTAATGGTTAGTGGTTAGTTCTTAACCATTTTTTGTGACCTCTTTGAGAATCTGAAAAAGAAAAAAAACTCATGTTTTAAAAATAGGAATTTATGTGCACACCACAGTTTCTCATACAATTTTTAAAAATTTATGAACCACCCTCCGCCCCCTGAAATTCAACTATGGATTCCCCAGGAGCCCGGTCTAAAAACCCCTAGTTCAAGGGTTTGAGTCCTTTTCTTCAAGTCCCCTGGCTGAGCAGTTGGGGCAGTGTGGTCCATAGATCGCTGGTATCACAACTCACTGCAAGGCAATCGACTTCCTGCAGAAAGGGTGCTCCTGTTAGCCGTCTTGCCGTGAGAGTACAATGAACAAAGGTAAAGCAGACATATTTATCCTTTATGCATTTGGGATCACCCTACTGCTGTGTCTGATCTCCGTTGGTTGGAGCCAGACCTCGCAATCTAAAACTGAACACAATCTAGACTGCTGGTGAAAGTGCCCTTTCTGCAGGAGTAAAGATTGCCTTGCTGAGAGATCCTTTGTCCCAGTGCTCACTTTTCTTTGTGGCACCGAAAATTTACATATAACATAAATCCAGCTCCCTGGGCAGGTGTCCTTGGATTCAGCATAGATTTGTCTCCAGAGTTGCTGTAATAAATTGGCACAATTTTAGTTGATTCCTTCACAGTTTGAGATCGCCTGGCCAACATGGTGAAACCCCGTCTCTACTAAAAATACAAAAAATAGCTGGGCGTGGTGGTGTACGCCTGTAATCCCAGCTACTTGGGAGGCTGAGGCAGGAGAATCGCCTGAGCCTGGGAGGTGTAGTTTACAGTGAGCCGAGATCGCGCCATTGCACTCCAGCCTGGGCAACAGAGACTCCATCTCAAAAAATAATAATAATAATAAAAAAGAAGCAATGGGAAGAGTGTGGGCTCTGGAGCCTGCTGATCTTACACTGGAATTTTCCTTCCACAGTGCAGCAGTTGTGCTGTGACTTGGGGTAAAGCACTGGTCTTCCTTGCACTTGTGTGTTTCTTTCTGTAAAAGGAAGGTCAGCTAATGGTGGGGAGACATAATAGCTCAGTTCTGTTTTTGTTTGTTTTTTTTTTTTGAGATGGAGTCTTGCTCTTGTTGCCCAGACTGGAGTGCAATGGCACCATCTCGACTCACTGCAATCTCTGACTCCTGGTTTCGGGTGATTCTCCTGCCTCAGCCTCCTGAATAGCTGGGATTACAGGCATGTGCCGCCACGCCCGGCCAATTTTTGTATTTTTAGTAGACATAGGGTTTCTCCATGTTGGTCAGGTTGGTCTTGAACCCCTGACCTCAGTTGATTTGCCTGCCTTGGCCTCCCAAAGTGCTGGGATTACAGGCATGAGCCCCTGTGCCTGGCCTTTTGTTTTTGACACTGTCTAGCTCTGTTACCCAGGCTGGAGTGCAGTGGCGCGATCTTGGCTCACTGCAACCTCCACTTCCTGGGATTAGAAGAGCACACCACAACCAGCTAATTTTTGTATTTTTAGTAGAGGCAGGGTTTCACCATGTTGGCCAGGCCAGTCTTGAACTCCTGATCTCAAATGATCCACCTGCCTCAGGCTCCCAGTGCTGGGATTACAGGCAAGAGCCACTGTACCCGGCCAAATACCCCGATTTTTAAACAGGCCATAAAAATGTGACATGTACTGCAGCAGGGACATGTTTAAAGTACATTGGCGACACCCTGCCTTGTAAGCGGGGGTTTGAGGGAAGGTTTTCAAGAAATAACGCATGAACTGGGCCTTTTTACGTTTGCTTTTGGCAACGAGGCCATGGCAGCAGCTCTGCAGAGGCCCTCGGAGGCGGCAAGAGATGGCAGGAGAAAGGCAAATAGCAGAGGCAGAGCAGCACCCGAGGAGGGGAGGCGAGACAGTCGGCGGCCAGTTGCGAGGGAGTCAGGACTTCATCCTGCAGTGAACACTTCAGATAGTATCTTCTAACCAACTCCCTCCTGCCATTAGAACCCCGCCCAGGCTCTCCCTGTACTCTCCACAGGGTTCTGCACGTGGTCAGCCCTCAGGAAATGAATCAGTTCCTTAACCAGGCTCCTCAGAGGTCCAGCAGCTGCCCAGGAGCTAAAGATTACATTTTTGGCCACAGTTCAGAGCTAGCTGAAAAGAAAAACTAACAAGAGGACCGGAGCACTTGTCCTTCTGGATGGTGGGCAGTGATGTGACTGCTCAGAGGCATTTCCTATTGGCAGGGGTGACGGGACCTCAGGCACCGTCTTTCTGAAGGAAGAGCTGAAGCAGCCTGGGCAAGGGCAGCCAATGGTGACCGTAAATCCTGGCCGCCTGGGGGAGACAGGCCAGCAGTTCAACAGCTTTCTCTTCTGGGAAGGGCATGTTGCTTGAATCCGGGAGAGGGAGGTCGCAGTGAGCCAAGATCGTGCCACTGCACTCCAGCCTGGGCAACAGAGTGAGACTCTGACTCACAGAAAAAGAAACATAGATAATACCTGAGACAGTAATTTATAAAGAAAAGAGGTTTAATTGGCTCACAGTCCTGCAGATTGTACAGGAAGCACAGCAGCTTTTGCTTCTAGGGAGGCCTCAGGAAACTTACAGTCATGGCAGAGGCTAAGGAGAAGCAGGCACGTCTTCTATGGCTGGAGCAGGAGGGAGACAGAGGGGAGGTGCCACACACTTTGACGAGACCTCACCATCACAAGAACAGCACGGAGGATATGGAGCCAAACCATTCATGAGGACTCTCCCCCATAATCCAGTCACCCCCACCAGGCCCCACATCCAACATGGGGCTGACATTTCGACCAGATTTGGTGAGGACACAGATGTAAACCATTATCAGTAGTGCTTTCATGCTTCTGATTATATTTTGTAACTATGTTATTTAACTATAATTTACATACCATATAATTCACCAATGAATGGTCTTAAGCATATTCACAGAGTTGTATGACCATCACTGCAATCAATTTTAGGACATTTTTATCCTGCAAAAGACAGACCTCAATCTTCCCATTCCCTCCTATACCTAAGCAACCGCTCATCTACTTCCTCTATATAGATTTGCTTATTCTGGACATATTTTAAATAAGTGGAATAACCAGTGAAGATGGGCTAGTTAGTAAATACTGCAGCTTCCCTGCCACCGGTGGATATATGCTACACGTTCCTCAGTGGAAGTGCGCCCCCACTACCCACTAACTGAACACAAGTCCCTTGTTTAGAGTCTGAGGAACCCAACGAGGGCATTCGGAATGGGGAATTTCTGTTTCACCTTTGTCCCAGATGTGTCTCATGAACTATCCCTTGCCATCTTTTTTTCTTGTGATGGAGTCTCACTCTGTAACCCAGGCGGGAGTGCAATGGCACGATATCTGCTCATTGCAACCTCTGCCTCCCAGGTTCAAGCGATTCTCCTGCCGCAGCCTCCCGAGTAGCTGGGATTACAGGTGCATGCCACCACACCCAGCTGATTTTTTTGTATTTTTAGTAGAGATGGAAGTTCATTGGAGTTTCACCGTGTTGGCGTGTGAAGCACTGCACTGCCAGGAGGTTTCTGGGGCTCCCCAATAACTCCTTCTAGTGAGAGCTGGTGTTTCCAGGAGGCCCTCAGTCTTGACATGAAGACTGCTGGGTGCAGCTGGAGTAGGTTTCTGGGGCTCCCCAATAACTCCTTCCAGTGAGAGCTGGTGTTTCCAGGAGGCCCTCAGTCTTGACATGAAGACTGCTGAGTGCAGCTGGAGTAGGTTTCTGGGGCTCCTCAATAACTCCTTCTAGTGAGAGCTGGTGTTTCCAGGAGGCCCTCAGTCTTGACATGAAGACTGTCGGGTGCAGCTGTGCTCCACAAGAGCAGGCCCTTCTACAGTGCCAGTGTTTGGAACAGTTCCACAGGCAACCAGCGGCTTCTGCTCCTTCCCATCTGCACAGTGCAGATGACATTCTGTTGTAGCCCAACTTCACATGTCCAGGTGCTTGTAGAGTCTGCGACTTTTTTCTTTTTTATTTCTGTTGCCATGTTTCTTCCAGGGCTTCCCTGCCCCATTCTCAGAGCTCGCAGTAGCCGCAGTCACTACCCCGCTCCCGGGCTTGTAACCCATCACAGCCTGGACTCCTTTGGTCAAAGCTCTCACATTCTCCTAGGAAAGAAGAGAAAACATTATCTGAGATGTCAGCAGGCTATCCTTTAAGGGATATGCACAGTACTGTTAGTGGATCACTTCAAGATAAGAGGGAGTAAATCACTCAGTGAATTTCCATCCATCCCTTTCACTGGTCCTCTTCCTCTCCCCAGCAGTCTGTCTTGAGGTCATCTGTTCTCCCTCCTCATTCCCTCATCAACTTTGTTTAGTCCCATAGTTTAAAATGCCATCGACAACCAGACTCAGTCCCAGCTGTTTTCTGGACGTTTGTCTTAATATCAAAACTTAACCTGCTTCAACCAAATTAGAAATGGACTCTAAACAAATTTTAAGTTTACTTAGTAAAAAAAAAAAAAAATTACAATATGATTTACAAGTTGCTTATAATAGCAAAATATTACTCTAGAGGCTCCAGTTTAGACATATGAATTATATTAAAATTATGGCAAGTTTTCAGCTTTCCTGTATGTAGCCTTTAGAAACCTGTCAACTTTAAAAATTCAAAATGAATGTTCTGTATGCCGGCTGTAGGCCCAAGATGAAACTTGTGATCTTTTTGCATATTGGTAAATTTTCTTCCAAATACTGGTGCCAACTTGGAAATAATTCACAGTAGGAGCTGCGAACATCTAAGTAACACTCTGCAGTTTAAAGCAAGTGCCCTCGGGCAACTCAATCTCTTGGAGCCCCAGTGTCCTCAGGGAGTGATATCTGCTGGGCCTGCTTCCAGGCTCACTGTGTGAGGCCCGCAGATAAAGCACTGGATAAATAAAAAAGCATTCTCGGGACACAGCTGACCACCCCCTCCTAATCCCTGTCCCGTTTTTGCTATAGCAGTCACTTGAAAACATCTTTAAGCTACGTTGGGTACAACTGTATCATTTACCTCTTTGGCCTGTAGATTTGTCGTTTAAACTACTGCTGACAAATTGTAGCTGTGATATCAGCAACTAAAGTTATCAACATTTTAAAGTGCAGAAGACATTTATGAAGTCTGTTCTTTAGCACTTTCTATCACCAAATGTGTTGGCTCAGAGAAAAGACAACTGACTAAATGGGTGCAAATATTCGTAAATCATAAATCTGATAAGGGACTTGTATCCCAAATATATAAAGAACTCTTACAACTTAATAATAGACGTTTCTCTAAAGAAAATATACATGTGCCAATGAGCACGTAAAAAGATGCTCAGCCTCACTAGTAGTCAGGGAAATACCTATCAAAAGTATAATGCAGTACTACCTCACATGTATTAGGATGGCTACAATAAAAACAGATGGGAAATAATAAATGCTGACAAGGATGAGGAAAAATTAGAAACCTCATACCTCACTGGGGGTAATGTAACACAGCACAGCCACTTTTGGAAAGTGTGGCAACACCTCTAATGTTAAACACGGAGGTACAATATGACCCGGCAACCCTAGTATATACTCAAGAGAAAGGAAATCCACGTCCACATAAAAACTTGTACGCCATTATTCACAGTAGCCAAAAAGTGGAAACAACCCAAATGTCCACCAAATGATACATGGATAAACAAAATGTGGCATATCTATACAATGAAATACTATTTGGTCATAAAAAGGAATGAAATACTGACACATGCTACAACATGGATGAATCTTTAACGTCACGCTAAGGTTGAGCACGATGGCTCACGCCTGTAATCCCAGCACTTTGGGAGGCCGAGGCGGGCAGATCACAAGGTTAGGAGTTTTGAGACCAGCCTGACCAACATGGTAAAACCCTATCTCTACTAAAAATACAAAAAAAAAGAAAAAAAAAATTAGCTGGACGTGGTGGCGTGCGCCTGTAATCCCAGCTACTCAGGAGGCTGAGGCAAGAGAATCGCTTGAAACTGGGGAGCGGAGGCTGCACTGAGCCGAGATCAGTCCAATGAACTCCAGCCTGAGTGACAGAGCAAGACTCTGTGTCAAAACAACAACAACAACAACAACAAAAGATATTATGCTAAGTGAAAGAAGCCAGTCACAAAGAGCACACAGTATGATTCCATTCACATGGAATGTCCAGGACAGGCAAATCTACACATAAAGATTGATGATTGGTTGCAGGGGCTGGCGGAAAAGGGGAACGAGGAGTAACTGTTAATAAGTAAGGTTTCTTTTGCGGGTCATTAAATCCTTTTTAAGGTTACTGAAATGTGTTTATGGCATGTGACACTCAATAAAGCTGTTATCAAGGGTGTTGGCTCAGAGGTTTAAGAAAAGCTTTAAAACTTACTTGATGGAAAAAAGTTTTATCAACTATATTTTCAATCTGCTTTGCTTTTTTATTTCTGCCTGGCTGCATTTTTATTTCATCGCCATTCGTTTTGCTCTCTAGGAGTCGCTGGTGTTGATGCTGAAAAGTTACAGGATCTCTTCCAGGAGGAGGATGGCAGTAGAGCAGCTTACCCTACAAAGACAACACGAATGAGAACAGGGCATCCTCAGTGCCATCCGTGGCCTCAGTGGAGACATCTCCACCCAGTCACACTCTGATGGAGCTTTCTGCCTTCTGGTTAAGTTAGCTGAGTTGAGTTTTGGTTTACTGCAGCTGAAGAGTCCTTTCTCTATAATGGTCAAAGTGTTCGAGAGACCTAGCTCTTCCCATGCCCCCCAGACTAGGATGAAATCTCTTCTTTTCCCTTGGTTTCATTCCCACTCAAGTATTCTTCAGTATACTGACATGATTATACTTACGGTGAATATTTTCCAAAACAAAACTCAAGACACAACTGAACAGTTACGACTAATGGTAATGTTGGGGAGACTATTAGAGTCAGGGGAGTTCCTAGACTCCTGTATGCGGGGTTGCAGGTGCTCACTAGGTGTAAGTCAGCCTCTTTCCATCATAAATGCTCTGAAGGCTGTGACTATTTTTACCTCATCTTTACAGCCTCCATAGTAAGTGGTAAATGAATACATGACTTATCCATAGCAATAGTATTAACTGCTTTCTTCCTGAACTGAAGGCAAGCCCATATGGTTGTCACCATGCTCCAAGAGCTCCACTGATGTGGTCTTGAGAAGGCTGAGGATTTGAGAACCACCAAATCCTCAGCCGGGCACGGTGGTTCACACCTGTAATCCCAGCACTTTGGGAGGCCAAGGCAGGTGGATCACGAGATCAGGAGTTGACACCAGCCTGGCCAACATGATGAAACTCCGTCTCTACTAAAAATACAAAAATTAGCCAGGTGTGGTGGTACGCACCTGTAATCCCAGCTATTCAGGAGGCTGAGGCAGGAGAATGGCTTGAACCCAGGAGGCAGAGGCTGCCATGAGCCGAGATCGCGCCACTGCACTCCAGTCTGGGTGACAGAGCGAGACTCTGTCTCAAAAAGAAAACAAAGCCTAACCCTCACAACTGGTTATTAACAGGGCCCTATAATGCTTACTTGAGGAAAGAATTAAACTTAATACATAACAATTATTGGGGGCTCATTATGTGCCAGGCATTGAGCTTAGTGCCCCCCGACACAATCTCATGACATAGGCCCAGCTCATCTCCATTTTACCATGGGGAAACCCCCAAATAGCATGTTCTCATTTGAATAGGAGAAATAATAATCTCACAGACTTGTTATGTATTTTTACTGAGAAGACACACGTAAAACAGAACTATTTCTGGCAGGGTTAGCTTTGAAAAACTGTTAGCTGTTAATATTATCATTACTAGAGAAATACAGAGCTAGGCATATAAACAGCTTTACTACAAAGACCGTGACAATGATTGCAGTCATAACAAGCAATGGGCTGTAGGAGACGGAAAAGCTGGATGCATAAATTGGTGATTTTCACTCATAATAGGTGTTCAGAGACCTCCATCTTTTAATCCATACAACGTTAACTACCGTAGATCAAGAACACAGCTCCAGTTTCAATAAAAAAATATTTCCTTTATAATCGAACAGGTTGCCATTATCTAAGAACACAGAATGTGGAAAAAGACTTAGGTATTCGAGAGCATAAGAGGCAGGGTTCGCTTACACTGACATAGTCCTTCAGGATATAGCGCGCAGATCGAGGCTGGTCTGGCTGTCCATGCGCTGTCATGAATCCTCGCATATCTGTGAAAAGAATTTTACAAAACCTTAGATGACAGAATATCACAACAAAGACAACTGAGGTGATGTAGCTTCTATTAATAACTATGCATTCTTACTCCTATCTTTAAAAAAATTAGGTATCATTGTAGAATATATTTTGTTTAGCATTAAAAACACTAGGTAATCCAGGAGAATAAACTAGATACTTCTGATATCCTAACAATCACCTAGCACCACGCTCTGAAAGACAAATTCAGTTTCCTCTCTACTCCAGTTATTCCTTCTATCTTTTTATTTTTATTTTTTGTTGAGACGGAGTTTCACTCTGTCACCCAGGCCTGAGTGTAGTGGTGCAGTATCAACTCACTGCAACGTCTGCCTCCCGGGTTCAGGCGATTCTGGTGCCTCAGTCTCCTGAGTAGCTGGGATTACAGGCGCCCACCACCATGCCCGGCTAATTTTTTTATTTTTAGTAGAGATGGGGTTTCACTATGTTGGTCAGGCTGGTCTTGAACTCCTGACTCAGGTGATCTGCCCACCTCGGCCTCTCAAAGTGCTGGGATTACAGGTATGAGCCACCGCACCTGGCCTCTTTATTTTAAACATTTATTCATGGAGGCTACCTGTAGGAGAATGCTACATTGTCAATACTATTTGCAAAACAAAAAGCAATAGATTAAGTTTTCTTATTTAACGATATACCTACATTTTCTTCCCCAGTAAGATCCCTTTACTACTAACTCAATTAGAGGAGCAGCGAAACACAGTGGTTAAGAACATGGCTTCATTTGGGAGGCCGAGGCGGGTGGATCACGAGGTCAAGAGATCGAGACTATCCTGGTCAACATGGTGAAACCCCGTCTCTACTAATACAAAAAATTAGCTGGGCATGGTGGCGCGTGCCTGTAATCCCAGCTACTCAGGAGGCTGAGGCAGGAGAATTGCCTGAACCCAGGAGGCGGAGGTTGCGGTGAGCCGAGATAGCGCCATTGCACTCCAGCCTGGGTAACGAGCGAAACTCTGTCTCAAAAAAAAAAAAAAAAAGAACATGGCTTCAGCAGACAGGCTGGGTTCAAAACTCAGCTCCCTCACATACTAGCTGTCGACTGGCTTTTCCAGGTCAGAAGAAAATAGAATCCTAATTCACACAATATACAAAAATAAATTTAGGCAGATTAAATATCTAAATGTTAAAAAAAAATAAGTATTACAGGAAGATAGTTTTATCTTTTTGGGATGGATAAGACCTTCCCAAGTAAAACACCAAACCCAGTCAAACCAAAAAGGAAATATATGGTCTATTAAAATCATCAACTTCTGTGGGGCCAAAGACACCATAAATTAACATTGGGAAAAACGTGTAGCACATATAACAAAGAACTTCTAGAAATCATTAAGACAGGAACCACATATAGGAAAATGTGATTCCCAGAAGAAATATAAATGGCCACAAAACATTTGGAAAGATGTTCAACTTCACAACTATTTAAAGAAATACAAAGTAGAATGAATGACAGCAATTTTGCAGTATCTTTGAAAATTTACAGCCAGAGATTTTATTCTACATGCACTTGCAGATAGTGAACTCAGAAACTGTGAGTGTGGTCATTTGCTTTTACAAACTGGCTTTTTCCTTACTCTGATTTTATAAGGCAGCATTGGATGAAAAATCTTAAAAGATTCATTCTTTTCAGTTTTATCTGGAAGTACAATCAAATTGAAAGTTTGGTGGAAGTCCACCTTTCTGCATTTTCCAGGCTAACATCCTGGAGAGAGATCTCACCCAGGGTATGCCACTGACCAGCCACCTCACCTTGGGTCAGCTCAGGCTCTGAGTTCAGATTACTCTTAAAAGCGGGGGCTAGGGCTGGGCACGGTGGCTCACACCTGTAATCCCAACACTTTGGGGGCCTGAAGTGGGTGGATCACCAGGTCAAGAGTTCAAGACCAGCCTGACCAACATGATGAAACCCCATCTTTACTAAAAGTGCAAAAAAATTAGCTGGGAGTGGTGGCGGGCGTCTGCAATCCCAGCTACCCCAGAGTCTGAGGCAGGGGAATTGCTTGAACCAGGGAGGTGGAGGTTGCAATGAGTCGAGATCACACCACTGCACTCCAGCCTGGGTGACAGACTCCGTTTCAAAAAAAAAAAAAAAAAAAGGTGGGGGCTAGGAGGTGAGGTGATCTTCAGGGTCTTTTCTTGCTCTATGAATCTGTAATGACAATAGCGTTTAGTATTTCTCCTCTTTAGAGTCTCTACGTTCAAGGTTTGATTAAGTGTGATTCATATCAAATCACCTTTCACCTTTCTCTGCCAGTAAATACTCAAATAATCTGAACTCCTTCCCAGCAAGTGGCAATCCCTTTAAAGGTAAGCCACACATGCATGGAAATGTTCCTAACACTGTTATTTTTTTTTTTAGGTAGACACAGGTTCTCCAGGCCACTTTTAAAGTTTACATTTAAAGTAAGAAATCATAGGTTCTCACGTGGAATTGGGATAAATGTGAAGGTGGGATGGCTGTGGGCTCATTTTAATGTCAAGTAAGGTTTCCGGGGCTGATGGAAGGAGGATGCTTTGTGCCCCTCTCCTAACCAAGCTCCACTCCATCCCGTCTCTGAGGGTTTCCCTGCTGGTGTTCCCTCATACCTCTCCTGTCTCGCTCTGGTGCACATACTCTCTTTCTTCCACACAGCCCTTTTCTTCTTGTCTGGGAGAAGGCTCCAGAAAGAGCCAACACAGCCTAAGATGAGAACCCTGTGCCTGCGCGTGGCTACCATCAAAGCAGCAAATGTCCTAAAAGCTGTTTGCACTTCAGGTTACTTTGCAGGCAAGGCCCGCAGAGACAAAAACATTCACCTGGAAGACGGCTTGAAAATGCTAAAGAAATAGTGTAAATTTCTATCTTTGCACAATAGTGTTTCTAGTACTATTACTATTCTTATTTCTATTAATTAGCTATGCTGTCATCTTTGTTCATGTTTTCTTATGAATCACAACTTACATCCATAAGCTGTTAACAGTTCTTCTGACGTCGGAGGCCGGTGGGGATCTTCATCCTCTCTAGGCATTATAATATTAATCCCATAGGTAACTTCTAAAACATGTCTTGGAATATTCTGGCAAACGTAAGCTTGTCAGGGAATCCATTCTCTCGAACTGCCTCCCTGCTCCCCATGGCATAAGAAACCCACCTCTAGGAACACGGTACTTCGTTACTTGTATGACAATCACTTTCTCCTCTCCAAAGGGAAAGTATAATTATTGATTAATTTTAAAAGACTCAGTTGTTTTTTTCCTTTTAAACAAGGCCTTAAGTTCTAACAACTCTTCCATAGGAATTCTTTTAAAGTAATAATTTAAAATATCTCTGAAGCAGACTTTAAAGATGACACATTTTTACCCTGAAAAGACTGAGCATTTGTGAGACGATTCTAAGTCAGAGATAAAACAAGTAGAGTCTTTGTTTCTAATGTCTACAGTTATGCGGGATGACTTTTCCTCCTTTGTCTAATCTCCTATAGTTTGTCTGAAATTTTCTTAAGCCACTAACAATATTCTGTGTTGTACTATAGTTATTCACATACGTGCCTCATGTGCCCCAACAGACTGATGCTTCATAAAGTCAGGAGCCATCTCCATTTATGCCCTGTCTTCCACAGTACCTAACCTGAGGCTGCCTGCAATAAATAATTCATGTCTAACTATTAATTTGCAGAGAAACTTAAAAGTCCCGGCACAGTGGCTCATACCTGTAATCCCAGCACTTTGGGAGGACGAGGCAGGCGGATCATCTGAGGTCAGGTGTTCGAGACCAGCCTGGTCAACATGGCAAAACCTCGTCTATACTTAAAAAAATACAAAAATTAACTGGGCGTGGTGATGTGCACCTGTAATCCCAGCTACTCGGGAGGCTGAAGGAGAATTGATTAAACACAGGAGGCAGAGGTTGGAGTGAGCCAAGATCAAACCACTGCACTCCAGCTTGGGTGACAGAGTGAAATCCATCTCAAAAAAAAAAAAGGTACATACTTTTTCAAATAGATATATCTATAAATAAGCTGCGGCCTTTAGTTATGAAGGGTCTGTAATTTTACCCTACTTAGAAGCCAATGGATTACTGTGCCAGTTTCATGAAGTCTCCTGTTTTCTGCTAGTATCCACAAAACAATGACAAACTTGTTAGCTTGTAAATAGAGTAAAATCTCAGACCTTGCAAGTTTTTTTCTTTCATTTTCTTTTTTCTTAAAGACAAGAGTCTCGCTGTGTCACCCAGGCTGGAGTGCAGTGGCACTATCTCAGCTTATTGCAACCTCTGCCTCCGAGGTTCAAGAAATTCTCGTGCCTCAGCCTCCCGAGTAGCTGGGACTATAGGCGTGCACCATCATGCCCAGCTAATTTTTGTATTTTTAGTAGAGACAGGGTTTCGCTATGTTGGCCAGGCTGATCTCAAACTCCTGGCTCAAGTGACCTATGCACCTTGCCTGCCAAAGTGTTGGTGATTATAGGTATGAAGCACCATGCCTGGCCCCTGCACGGTTCTTCACAAATCCATCTTTGAGTCCTTTTTTCATGCTGGGGACTGTCCTCGATGCTTTATGTAAGTTAATTCATTATGCTACCGAGAGGCAGTAGAGTTCCTAATTTACTACTTACTAGCAGTAAGGGCTTAGATAAATTATTTAACTTCTCTGTGCCTCAGTTTCCTCAAGTTTGAAGAAATGGGAATAACAGCAGTATCTGCCTTAAGGGTTGTTTTTTGAGGATTAAAAGATACTTGGTTAGGGTTTAGAAAAGCACATAGCAAGCATTCAATATATGTTAGTTATACTGATTAAATATAATCAACCGTGATATAGATGATTTTCCCCCACTTAGAGAAAAGCAAAGTACTTGGGAAGGTTAAGCAAGTTTTCCAAGGTCATTCAAATGGTTAAATGGCATTGTTAAATAGGTTTGCAACTTGGAGCTGAGTATCTGAAACCTGGATTCTTCCGTTCCTACACTGCTGAAATCAGGAAATGAAGTTCGAATTCTGAAGTTCTCATGCTATCTCACGGTATGAACTTGTGCAGATCACTAGTATTTTAAATTCTTCATCAAATCTGAATCGCTCAAATGCCCAAAACAAACCTGAAGCCCTAATACGCACATAACAACTAGAGTGTTTCCGAAGCAGAAAGGATATTAATGATACAGGTGGAATGTGATCTCTCATCTGATCAATTGGGAGGATTCCGCTGCAAGTCATTTCTGCCTTGGTAGACACAAAAGATGGCATCACTAAGCCTGGGCAGTCACATAGGCAGAGGCCCGGCTCCACGTAGAGTGTCTGAAAGACAAGTAAGAGGTCTGAGCTGGGCATACAAGAGATGAAGAAAGAGCTGCATACGAGTGGCAAAGAACCACAGACATACCTGAAAGTGCTTCGTGTGACCGGGTGTGGCAGACACAGATACTTTCTTGTTGCCCATGATAGTGTTGATTGTTGAACTCTTACCAACATTAGGGTAGCCCACCTAGAAGAGACTCAGCAGTTACCACACAGGAAAACAGTGCATCTAGCAAAGACTCAGAGGCATTGCAGATAGTGGCAAGACTAGCATAAGCATCTGGTTACTTCAGAAAATTATTTGAAATCGATGCTCTCTGTGTTTGTTGAGATATCTTTTTTCTCCTGTGATGAGGGTATATTTATTCAGATGTGTCTCCAGTGACAAATGGTCAGGCTATGCACATTTTAATTGTGTAGGTTTTGCTGTTTCATCCCCTTGTTCCCAGCCTTCCCTCACTGCCCCATCTACAGGTAGCTGTTTCCGTCGCATCTTCCACGCTGGGTGAGGACGATCAGATGGACATTTTAATAATCACAACACATTTTTTAAATTTTCAATCACTTTTTCGTTAGAGTCAGCATTCTTGCCTGGCATGTGGCGGGTGATCAATCAATGTTTACAGAATTTCTAGAGTGAGAAATTCAGAAAATGAGGAAGGCTGCTCAGTTTTTCCATAAATGTGAGAAAGAAAGGTACTTGTAGAGAAGTTGAACTTTCTGATACAAATTTTTAGCAACAATATAGAGAATGAAGCTCTAAAGCTCAAAGACATTAAGCAACTTTCCCAGTGTTCATAACAAGTTAGTTCTGCTGCTGCACTGGGAATTACACCTAGGTCTGTCTGACTCCACAGACAACTCTTTTAACTAGTGCAGTAAAATAAGATGCTAATCTACTTTAGTCATTTTAAGCAGGCATTTTGGGGCAGGGGGTTGGGGCAGGAGAGAAGGGGGCTCAAAAATAATTAGGATTCGCTATACTTAGCATGCAACTGAAAAGCTAGGAGACTTTAAACCTGCCACGATCTCCTTTCCCTCACTGTTATATTCTGGATAGATCTTTATAATAAATTCCTTCTCTAACATCTTACAATCTCCTTAGCTAAGGATGGGTCCACCTAGAACCATGCTGTAGCCCCTTGGGGTTTGGGCACTTCCACAGCCACCTCTGGAACTAGGGAATATAAAGCTGGGGATGTGATCTACTTCCCCTATCTGCTATGCTCGGCAGTGTTTACGCAACTAATGCATTTGTCATATTTTGTCCAGCCCCAAGATGTTGGGGTTCTCCCTAATAAGCATCTGGAACATTTACAGCATAAGCTGGCAAGGATCACAGGGTGTCGAAAGAACACTGGGTTGAAGTCTGAAGACAACAATAACATCTCTTTCATTCTGCTCTCTTGGTCCTTCATATGACAGGAAAAGCTTTACTGAAGGGAGACTGGAGGATGCATTTAATGTGAACAAGTATGTTACCAATACAACCCTTGAGGAAGCTGATTCCTTCGAGTTGGGGTCTGTCTGTCCCACTGCCTAATCTCGTGATGCCAGTGGGCACCAAGAGGGCAATGTTCCCTGCGATGCCAGAAGCCTGGTTAGTCTCTGGGGTCCTCATGTAGCTACTGAGGAATGGGGAATAAAGATATTATGTGGTAACAATGTTCTGACATCATGTCATCTTACCAGTCCGACTGTAAGTTGCCCATCTTTCACCTTCTTCCCGGTGTGTAGCTCCTTAAAAAGCTCTAGTAACTCCTGCTTTGATACCAGATGGCTAAAGTTGTGTATCTGCCTCTTCTGCGGGGTGTTCCTGCCCGGAGCCTCAGAATCTGTCATACGGCTTTCCTTCCAGTCCTGGCCACAGTCCTCTTCATCAGGACTGTCTTCTTCTGAACATGTCTGCCAGTCATCTTCCTCTTCCTCCTGACAGTCCTCATACTCACTGTCATCTTCATCAGTAGTGGGATTTTCACTCAGTGAAGGAGAGTCCCTGGCTGGGAGATGTTCGGTCTCACTGTGTGAAATTTCAGCCTCATCGAAACTGGAGTTTTCAAACTCAGTTGTGTTGCTTTGTCTATCATCTCTGTTTACCTCTTCCTGATAAAATAGAAACACTCAGAAGTACATAAGTGCAGTTTCCACTCTAGACAAGATACTCAATGAATTGGTTATGCAAGATGAACAGAGGACAGGCGGGCGCCATGCCTCACCCTGTAACCCCAGCATTTTGGGAGGCTGAGGCAGGCAGATCATTTGAGGTCAGGAGTTTGAGACCAGCCTGATCAACATGGTGAAACCTTGTCTCTACCAAAAATACAAAAATTAGCTGGGTGCGGTGGTGCATACCTGTAATCCCAGCTACTCAGGAGAATTGCTTGAACCTAGGAGGTGGAGGTTGCAGTGAGCCGAGATTGCGCCATTGCACTCTAGCCTGGGCGACAGAGCAAGGCTCTGTCTCAAAAAGAAAAAAAAAAGATGAACAGAGGACAAGCAAAGTTCTGATGGAGACTGAAAGATGAATATAGGGAGGAGACAATGAAAGCCTTTCAGTGCTGTGACAGACAACCATCAGTGGTGGCGCCCTCTTGGAGGAGAGGAGAAATGGGACCTTCCCTTCACTTTTTACTTTATATGTTTCTGTACTATTTGAACTCTGTACACATAACACGTATTGCTTTTGTAATTTAAAATAACTCTTTCGGCCAGGAGTGATGGCTCACACCTGTAACACCTGTAATCCCAGCACTTGGGTAGGCTGAGGTGGGAGGATTGCTCAAGGCCAGGAATTCAAGACCAGAGACCAGGTCTCTCCAAAAACAAACAGAAAACAACAACAACAAAAACGCTTCAAAGAAAGCAAGGGGAAAAGCTTATGTAAAACTTAATTCTTTGGCAGTACATTATTTTGCAATGGGCTGCATAATAAAGCAAAGCATTTCTCAGGAGCAACAACACATTTAACATACTCTGCACAAAGCAAGGGCATACTTTGCCATTTGCAGTTCGTTTTACGTTTGTATTTTTAAAGACAGTGGTTGGCATGTTTTAAAAAACTGCTCTCCTCTCTTAATTGCTTCTAGTAACTCAAAGCACCGTGGAGCACAGATCCGTGTGTGTGAAATGCAGTGGTAAAACTCAGCTCCACATGTGGAAATTTACCAATGAAAGATTCCCTTTGGAAAACGGAAGGTAAAAATCATTTACTACTCATGGGTGTGTTAATTCTTCTGAATCCCTCTTGACAACAAAGCAGAAATAAGGCAGTTTACAGTTACTAATTCTTATCAACAAGGGTGAATTTGTCGGGACTTGAAAGTAATGGAAAGCTTGTATGATTTCCAAGTAATTTTGTATTAGAATGATTAACAGTCACAGAAGGGGGCACAATGAATTCAGTCAAACATGTATCCTAAATCTTAAGAACGCAGAAATAAGAACAAAATGCCAGGAAAAATAGGATGATTTCACAATCAAGCCTGGCAACTCAAAAAGAAACCTGGCTTATGAGAGAGATATAGAATTGGAAGCAAGTTCTATGGTAAATGAGCAGCGAATGTAAAGAAGTCAGTGTCCTCACTGTGAGCTCTTTTGAGTCATTTTAAAATATGAAAGAAACAGAAAAACAAGAATGTGAACTGAACATCAATGTGTAGTAGAAAAACTACAGCTGGGAGCAGTTCAGCCTCAGGAGAAGTGGTGAAGACAGTAAAAGGACTTTGCCATAATTAAGTTAAAAATTAAAAGAAAGGAAAAACTCAGTCTTTTGGGGAACACAGTGCAATTTCCAGGTGACCAAAGGAAACCCAGAGATACTCAACTCAGAATTGGGCTCTGTCTTTTGAAAAATGTCACATTTTTCAGAAGTTGAAAACTGAGGTTGAACAACAGAAGCTGAACAACTGTAGAAGATGAACCCAACTTTCAGGCAAGAAAACAGTGAATATCAAGCTACTTCTATACGTTCAGGTTTGATACCCAAATTACAGATATGGTTACAAGTAAGACTTCGCAACCTGAGAAATGATGGAGAACAGCAGAGTCCAGAAACCTTGGGAGAAGCAAATGGCACCTAACTCTGAAAAAGGAGGAAGGAATTACCTTCCATAAAGTATACGCTGTCAATCCAGTGACTGACATTAAAACAGTTCCACGAGTTACCTGGTGAGCTCTAACAATAAGACGGTCGTCAACAGGAGGCAACAAGAGTTACTGATCATGCAAAAAAGTTCATTCATTTCCCTTTGTTTTCAACTACTTGATTAGTAAATCAAGAAAGGCCAAAGCTGCAGAAACTAATCTCTTTCCCGTTTTTTACAGGATTATTGCATCAGAGCACAGCAATATAATGATAAGTATCTATTTTAAAAACTTCAGTAAGACAATGACATCCAGAAAAGATCTGAAACAACAGAAATAATGGTTTAAGAGGGTGAACTATTCTTCTGTCTAAGAATGGTAAGCATCTATACTTAATGCTGAGAAGATTAAATGAATTAAATATGTAAAGTGTTTAGAACAGTGGTGCGTGGTAAAGAATATGTTTTAATTAACTTATTACTTTTACGGGTTAGTTTTAATTAATGATGGTAATAACTATTATTATTATATTCGTGTGAATATATCTATATTCACATAAAAACGCTTCGCACAGAGTGCTGATAGTAAGTCCACAGGGCTGTATCCTTGGTCCTATCCTGTTCAACAGTGTTATCAGTGATGTGAAAATTCACAGCTAGAAGGTAAGGAAACGCTAACTGCACACTCTAAGATGAACTCTGCCTTGGTACTAAACCATTAACATATTTAAAGGGAACAGCACTATCCTAAGGTGAGATAAAACAGAACGAATGTCTTTCTCTACACGTAAAGATGGGATGAAGTTTGCTTAATAAGTCTTTTTTTTTTTTTTTTTGATATTTGACGGATTCAGTTGCTCACAGGTTCAATGAGCCAAGAGCAAACAGCTTCTGAAAGGGGATGAACTAACAGAAACTGAATGAATGTGAATATCCTGATCATGAGAAATATGAGTGCTCTGTATATGCCCTAGGCAAACACCACCTGGAATAACGTATTCAATTAGGCGTGGCCAGTTTTAACGGCAGTCCTGACGCAAGCAGACAGGCACCCAGGATGGGCGCCCCGGAGCTGGTGTCTATGAGGAACACGAAAGCAGAGAATGCACAGCTGCAGGAGAGAACTGAAGGGACAGACTCCTCGGATCAAAGGGTACAGCGGCTGACTTCCTTCCACTGAATGGAAAAACTTTCTAAATTTTGAAGCAAAAAGGAACGAGTTACCTGGTTTCGAGCATCCTGTGGCTTAAAGTAGTCAAAGAGAAATATGCAACTGTTTGACAGGGACGGGGAGGAAGAAACTCCTTCCCAGAGACAGAGATGAGAGCTTATAAACTGAGCTCACGGAGAGGAGGGTGCTGTATTCATAACCCAGCTAGACACAATACTGAGTAGTCAACAGATGTCTGATACACAGACACAGGAGACAAGGACATGGAAAAAGACAGTACTTCGCAAGTCTCTCCACCTCTACAATTATCACTGATTTCTTTTCAGTTACTATTTTATTCGAAAGTGAAAACAAAGCCCCAACGACTTCTGCAAAATTTGGGTTACAAGATTAAGAAAATAATGTGGTATATCTTAATTTAGGGTTCTCGGTTTCTTTGTTTTCAAAACAAAGTCAAAACGGATTCTAATCAAGTCCTGAGAACTGACTGCATCCTTCAGTTGCACCCTGGTGTTCTGACGTCTCTTAAAAGCAGTTACAAGGTCACTGTGGAACTTCCTATACAACTTCCTGCCTATAACCTTTTTTAAAAATTAAAAAATATAGCTAATATCAGTGTGTAACAACAGTGGAAATGTCAGACTATCCAATAGCCACAGAGAAACTGACTTTGTAATTTACTTTCTATATGTCATCCTAATCCAGCACATGGGAAAAACCCTAATTCCCATAAATTTCCGATAAGAATAAACAAAACACAAAGTATATTAATGAGAAATCAAAATCCTCCTCTTTGAAACCCAACCGAGAAAAGTCCCTCAGATTACCTCAGAGTCAGCATTCAGGTGAATGGCTCCGGCCAAAGCTGACCAGAAAATAACCTTCACATCTTCTTTTTCAAAGTGTGTGGCCCAGGCACTCCGCTGCTCAGCAGTCAGCAAGTCTGCCTTGTTGATCAGAATGATGTTCTCCTTATTGGCATCTATTTCTTTCACATAACATTCCTAAGCAAGACAGAGATTTAGAAAGACCTCTTCAAACAAAGAAAAAAATGAAGCTAATTATATGGAAGATCCCAATAAAAGTTTTTACTGCCCCCATTTTTTTTCTTCTTCTCTTTTCCACCCAACTCCTACAGACTGCCCCGTTTTAAATCATATCCTAAATTTAAAGATTTTTAATCATGATGCATTTTACTAATCCTTTCAGTAAGCTTTGAAAAGAAGTTCCACCATTAATTTTTTTTTGAGATGAAGTCTCGCGCTATCACCTGGGCTGGAGTGCAATGGCGCGATCTCGGCTCACTGCAACATCCACCTCCAGGGTTCATGCGATTCTCCTGCCTCAGCCTCCTGAGTAGCTGGGATTACAGGCGCATATCACCCTCTCCGGAGAATTTTTTTAAGTTTTTCAGTAGAGACAGGGTTTCACTATGTTGGCCAGACTGGTCTCAAACTCCTGAGCTTGTGATCTGCCCGCCTCAGCCTCCCAAAGTGCTAGGATTACAGGCGTGATTGTGTAATCACCATCATGTAATCACCAAAAATATTAATGGTGGGTGTCCAGCCTACCATTAGTATTTTTGTTATTTAAAAATAATCTGGGCCAGACATAGGGGCTCATGCCTGTAATTCCAGCACTCTGGAATGGCGGAGTGGGGAGCACTGCTTGAGCCCAGGAGTTGGAGACCAGCCTGGGCAACATGTCAAGATCCTGTCTCTACAAAAAATTACATATATACAATAGTAATAAATAAATAAAGAATAATATATACTACAGTTCTCAAAAAGAAATATGAATACCTCACATGTTATACAACGTTTTGTTAACCCAAAACTTTATTACATTACCTCAAGGGATTCTCACACCTTAGTTATTAACCCCTGTGGTGTTTCATAAACTTAGCTCACTTGTAAAATACCACAGGGAGTCATAACTGAAGTGTGAGAAGAGAGAACTTATGGGATGAATTAAAAAGTGAACTGACCAGCAATATGCTAAAATAAATAAAACGCTATTTCAACGGGTGTTTCCTGAAAAATGGGAAACTGGCAAATGCCTATTAAGTGGCTTCTAAACTAAAAGCTAGAAAGCCCATGTAAGTGTCTGTGACTTCTTGCAGATGGAAACAATTGTTTGAGAAGAGAAAACATCTGTCTAAACAGTGGCATTATGTAAGCTCCTGACCTTGGAAGGAGAGGAGGCCTAATTAAACAATGCCAGAGAGGAAAGAGTGTATGCCTACAGTTATTGTGCTGAGTGACACGGCCCTTTCATTGCTACTCAAAGGACTTATGTTTGAATTTTGTCAAACTTGACTTACCAAATCCTCACATCTAAACAGGAGTGGGTTTCGAGCATCTACTATCTGGACCACAATATCACTGAAAAACAAACATGACATAGACCTATCACTGTGAAGCGAAAGGGGTTATTAACCACATAATAATGGCCAGTAGCAAACACTTGCAATGTATGAAGCACTGGACATATATTAATTTTTTTTTATGAGATGGCGTTTCGCTCTTGTTGCCCAGGCTGGAGTGCAATAGCACGATCAAGGCTCACTGCAACCTTTGCCTCCCGGGTTCAAAGATTCTCCTGTCTCAGCCTCCCAAGTAGCTGGAATTACAGGCATGCACCACCACACCTGGCTAATTTTGTATTTTTAGTAGAGATGGGGTTTCTCCATGTTGGTCAGGCTAGTCTCGAACTCCTGACCTCAGGTGATCAGCCCACCTTGGCCTCCCAAAGTGCTGGGATTACAGGCGTGACCCACCACGCCTGGCCCATATGTTAATTTTTTAAGGTATAATTATTCCCAGTTTATGTATGAGTGACTTAAGGCTCAGGGCACTTAAGTAACTTGCCCAGAGCCACCAGCTAATAAGTAACACAGCCAGAATGGGAACCCAGGCAGCTTGGACCAGAGGTTATGCTCTTAATCATAACATACTATTGCTCTCATATAGCTTAGAGGGGTTCAGATGATGTTTCATTGTCAAAACATCCACTGTACTATGAAACTCTCCTGGTGAGATAAAACAGTATTCCAAACACTTCACTCCAAGGTGAAGTCTACTAAATATTCAATCCCTAATCTGCATTCATGTTAAGGCCTCAAAAGAAACTAGTAAATCACTCACTGACACCTGCCACTATTGAAACTAGTATCTTATTTAAACCCAGGAATAACAAGGAAGAAAGCATATTTTTGGGAAACAATCATCCACCGATTCCAAGAATGTGTCTAAATGGCAAAACCACAAAACAGGAAAGTAGCGATTTAGGGTGCCCGGCTGAGCAGGAAGGGCACGTCCAACTTCTTCCATCACAGAAGGTATGGCAATAAGGCAACCTGCAGCCGATGGCAGGCCCCTCAAATCCCTCACAAATACAGTGGGGACTGCAGGTCTCCAGCACCGCAAGTGGAAAAAAAAAATTCGCTTCTCTGGGAGGCTCCTCCCTTCCTTCAGCCTCTGAGGCTGGATGTTATAAAGGCCCACCGTGACTGCCACTGGAAGGAAATAAGCTACAGATGCATGACTACTACCTCACAGCAGGGTCTCCCCAAAATCCTTATTCTGTTAACCAGCCTTTTCTGGGGGAACTTTGCAAATATGCTAAACACCAAGGAATTAAGGCTACCATTTAGGGCACACTTTTGACATTAAAAGTCCATCTTCTTTTAGAATAGTTACAATTTTAGCATAATCCTGTGATGCAAAGAAACTCACAAACTTGCTAATTTTGGACAAATTGTTTTTTAAGTTCTCTAGTTAAGCTGGTTCTAGTATTTCCTTCTTTAAGGTAAGCATTCACTTTCAAATGGGATATTTAATAGTAAATGAAAAAATGATTGCCAAAAAATGGACAAAGCCTAATCAACTAAAACCACAACGTCTACAAACATTATGTCGACAAACTGAACGTATAGAAAGAACAGTCAGTTTAGAAACACCAGTAAGAAAAGAAGACATTTTAAGACAGCTGCTTCATGTGCTGAATGAGGATGCGGAGCAAAGCGCCAGCCACAGAGCAGTCAGGGTCGATACAGCACAATGGAAGTGCCTTATCTTACTGGAATACAGTATTCTGCCCTCAGTGCCTCTGCAGTTTCCTGCATTTCAATGACATATTATACGTCTAATCTTTTCTGACCACCACTATTAGAATTAAAGAGGCAGATGGCTTAGCCAGCCTGTTACCAAACAGGAGACATCTGCTGTGGAGAAGACATCAATAAATATTTCCCATTCAAAGATGTGGCGGCAGTCATTTTTAAATAAATATTTCTATGTAACTCAGATCCACTTTCTGACAACTGTATTCCTTGAGTTAGGAAACATTTTCTCTTATTTTAAAAAAGGAGAAATACCACATAATAAAAATAACAGAGCAAGTAATACTGTAATCCAATGGAAGCTGGAAGTTTCGAGATGTACAGGCTCACTTGGGAAGTTATTCAGGGATGTAAAAAGTGTAAGACGGGCTTCCTGTTACAACTCAACACAGATGGTTACCTCTGCTCCCTCTCAAAACCTACAAAAACAAAGGCTGAAATTCATTAGGATAAAGAGAAAGAATAGCAGCAACCAAATATCAAACCGATAAGAAGCAAACCTGGTCATGCCCCAGACAACAAAGAAAGCCCAGGATTAGAAGCATCAGCTCTCTCTCTCAAGGGCAAGAATGAGGCCTGGGCCTGTAACCACTCTGAACAGTGAGCTCGTAGGTCAACTCCTCTGTTCCATTCAGAGAGGCAACTACAACCCATCACACAGCCCCGCTTCCCCACTCCCAACAGCAGAAGGCTGGAGTTTACTATGGAGAAAATGAACTTGAGACGTTCCAGGACTGGGACCTCAGAAACAGGGAAAATGGGAAAGAGCCGCCACAGTGCAAAAAGGGGAATGAAACGTAAGCCCCTGAAGATACTGAACTGTGAAGATGCCCCACAGCCTTGTATTATACCACCTCCTGCCCCTTTCCTGCCAGGAGGTCATTCTTCTTTTTAAAAACTGACTGGCTCTGGGCAAAGGACAGATCTTAACATCTTGGGGTATTCCTACAAAATAAAACTGACTCCTGCCCAGGCACCCTACAGCGAAGCTCACCAGCTGGCAAATTCCACCTAAACAGGGAGGCCTGTCAATCGGCTTTGTAATGCTTTGTTCTTAAATATACAGACAGACAAACATCACTAGACATCGAAGGAAGGCCTCTTCCGTAACAGTCAGAAACCAGAATAAAGAGAAAAGGAACAAAGAGGAAAGATAGATGATAGGGGAAGCAGGAAAGTCTCTGAAAACAAAAGAATAACTGTAATGGAGTGTGAAGGTGGAGGGGCTCCCCTCAAGGTCCAGGCTGCAGTACTTCCATGCTTGTTACCACTTCTCTTTGGAAATAAGAAAACGGGCCTTCTCGGGAGCACACAGCCTCAACTACCAAGGAGGCACCAAAGAAGAGTCTACTCTGCTCCACAGAAGAAGTTCCCCAGTTCCCCGGGTGAATGGTTCTGCCCCTCTCCTCATGCCTAATTTAGTAAAAGGAGCCTGCATGGAGCTGGTAATCAGCAGTAAGCTTTTCCTTTTTTCCGCCTAAGAGGTGTGCCCTGCTTCTCTGACCTCCCCACATCCCAGCCCAAGAGCCCTTTCTGTACCCCCAGAGAGCAGAGGATGGGGGTATTTAAGTGACTTTAATTGTCATCACCCTAATTAGAAACGTAAGTGACTTTTTACAAGCTTAATCCGAGTCCTGTTTTCTTTTTTTGGAGACAGAGTCTCGCTCTGTTACCCAGACCGGAGTGCAGTGGTGCGATCTCGGCTCATTGCAACCTCCACTTCCTGGGTTCAAGCGATTCTCCTGCCTCAGCCTCCCGAGTAGCTGGGATTACAGGCACATGCCACCAAGCCTGGCTAATTTTTGCATTTTTAGTAGGGACAGGATTTCATCATGTTGCTCAGACTGGTCTCAAACTTCTGACTTCAAGTGATCCACCTGCCTTGCTCTCCCAAAGTGCTGGGATTACAGGCGTGAGCTGGGCTGTTTTCTTAATTACAATGCTAAATATGATAAGATTCTTTCTGAGAATCCCAATTAAAACATTATGTTTCCTAGTGTTCTTGCTAGGTTCACTTTATAGATTTCAGAGAAAAAAAAATGGCCTGAAGGGTCGTTGTTAAAAAACATCATTTCAAATACAAGGTTCATTTATGGAGTCCTTGAAAGTAATTCAGAAACTCCTTGAGGAAAACAAACATCTTTTAACTATACCAAAGAGGTGAGACTAGAGACACTTGTAAAAATCTTCCATTCTCAATTTGTCAAAATCATTCTCTTCTTTTCAGAGCCCAGTTAAAAAAAATTCTCGTGATTTCCTCAATAATTATCAACTGCTCTTTCCTCTGCTATGACTCGGCCCACTGCCTTTCTATCTGCAGCAAAGCAGGAATTATACCGCCCTCTGTATTTTACTATGTATTAAGTCTCTGAGCACAAGAATTCATTCATTCATTCATTCGTCTGTGTGCCTCTGGTGCCAGTTGCTTTGCTTAGCACTTTGCTGACCGTGGTGAAAGTTGGCTGACATGAGCTTTGACATTTGCCTCTCCCTATAACATATATGCTCTTTGCAGGCAGGAACTTAACTCTTTTTGTACCCATATTTTTCATATTACCAGTAGACACTCAATATACATTTGCTAAAATATCTATATAGATGCTTCAGAATTCATCTTACGGAAAATATTCAATATTCTCATACACTTATCAACATATTTATCTAATAACAAAAAAACTATACAAAATATATGGTAATATCATACTTTTTATAATTCTTAGTAACCCTCTGCATAACTTAATTCCCGATACCCCTAGCCTATAAGCCTATATCAACATCCAAATCTAATATAACGTCACTACAACGTCTTTATTACACAAAAGAAAATGGTACTTCACCTTCTCTCAAGGACTCTCCAGAGCTGGCGCCAGAAGTCCAAATTTCGTTCAAATGGAGTCAGTATCAGCTTTTGTTCCTCTTCTAGCCTAGTTTTTGAGTGAGAAGTTTGTATCTTTGCCAGATTACAATAGACAATTTTTAGCAGTGCAAATGCTCAAATTCATTACATTAAAAATAAGTACTATGTACAAACATCGAGTCAAATTATTTTATGTATTTCCTACTGAGACACCATAAAAATACTATTTATTTATACAATACGCCACCAAATTCAAATTTTATTCTGAAGCTATTTATGCCCTGGAAGTTTATCTATCTTATCTATCACATAAAGTTATTTCTTTCCCACAACTCTTACTGGAAAAATGTGCAGGAGCACAGTGATCAACTCCAGAGTGCCCAATGGCCAAAGAAGGGAATGAAAGAAAAGGCCAGGAACTGAACAGAGTCACCAACTCACTATCTCTGTGCAAGGATGCATATGCACCTAGCAACGTTTTTGCACACACATCTATTTGTCCTTGTCAGTAGAATGCTACCATTTCCTTTTCAAAAGAACCAAAACTTCAAAATGCAAATGGCCATGCATGCACGCCAAATGTCTGGACTCAGGATTTCAAGGTAAGGTAAGTATTCACAGAGTCTACAATACTCACCGGACAAGCTGACGTCTCCATTCTAGAAAGTTATCCTTCTCTGCCTGTTTGAGTTCTTCTGGGCTAGTTTTTTTGTCCCAGTTTGGTCTGAAACAATCATAGAAGGAAAAAAAATTCCTCACAGAAGTAACCAAAACAAAATAGGGAATTTGGATCTAATTGTGGCAGCTGAGAAAAAGAACGAATACTTAGTGGTCTTGTATGTTTTGTGGCATTGTAAATTCTTCTTCAACTCACCTCCTTGGTATACACAAGAACTGTTTGTTTTCTTCGTGGAGCTTCTTAATTCTCTGGCTCTCCTCAAAAGATAGCAGTCCAGTTCTAGCCTCAGCCGTCACAAACTTAATATTGAGTTTCTCTGTTGAAATAAAGAAAAGTACTATTACTTAAGAGGCAATATAGCACCAGGCACGGTGGCTCACTCCTGTAATCCCAGCACTTTGAGGGATTACAAGGAGGGATTACACTTTGAGGGAGGCCAAGGTAGGCGGATCACAAGATCAGGAGTTCAAGACCGGTCTGGCCAACATAGTAAAACCTTGTCTCTACTAAAAATACCAAATTAGCCAGGTGCAGTGGCACACGCCTGTAGTCCCAGCTACTCGGGAGGCTGAGGCAGGCGGATCACCTGAAGTCACGAGTTCGAGACCAGCTTAGCCAATATGGTGAAACCCCATCTCTAGTAAAAATACAAAAATTAGCTGGCCATGGTGGTGGGTGCCTGTAGTCTCAGCTACTTGGGAGGCTGAGGCAGGAGAATCGCAGTGAGCTGAGATCGCGCCACTGCACTCCAGACTGGGTGACACAGCGAGATTCCATCTAAAAAAAAAGGAGGCAATACAGATACCAGAGTGTGGGTCATACTGATAAACTTAGAAAACTACAAATGAGAGCCTAAGAGTTTCAGCTTTCTTGATTTAGATTCTTCTAGCCTTGGATAAATTATTATTCCCAAATGAAGTTTTATGCCAAGGAACTATCGAGAGTTACGACACTGTTTTTGACTACCACACAGTGTTTCATACTGTGACTATATCACAGTTTATTTAGCATTTTCCCTGCTATTGGAACATTCAGTTTCCAAGTTTTCATTATGAAAATACACCATCATCTGGGAGCTTGATAAAAATGTAAATGCTCCAGCTCTAACACACACTCACTGAATTAGATGCTCTAGAGTCTAGAGGATGAGACCAGGAATCTATGTATTAAAGAGTTCTCTGAGCAATTCTGCTGCTCTAGGGTAGACACTGAGAAGTAGAAGTGCTGGGTCATAGGATATGCAACTGTAAACTTTTTTTTTTTTGAGACAAGATCTCACTCTGTCACCCAGGCTGGAGTGCAGTGGCACAATCTCGGTTCACTGCAACCTCTGCCTCCCAGGCTCAAGTGATCCTCCCACCTCAGCCTCCTGAGTAGCTAGGACTACAGGCCTGCGCCACCATGCCTGGCTAATTTTTGTATTTTTAGTAGAGATAGGGTTTTGCCATATTGGCCAGGCTGGCCTCAAACTCCTAACCTCAGGTGACCCACCCACCTCAGCCTCCCAAAGTGCTGGGGTTACAGGTGTGTGCCACTGCACCCAGCCTGCATCTGTAAACTTCTAACAGATACTGCCAAAGCAAACTTTCCAACCCCTCCTCAACTGTCTCACTCCATAACCTAAGAACATACTGCCATTAACCCTGATCCTTCTCACACACACCCTTACATTTCTCTTTCCCTGCAACAGTCAGCTGTTTCAGAAGAATACAACATGCTCATTCCTTGATGTCCTCACCTCCCACTTTCTGTTTCTCTAGATTCCACTTGTGGCTCTATCACTCCACTAACACTGTTCTGGCAGAGATTACTACTGACTTTAAAAAGAAAATAACTTTACTAAGATAGGATTCACATATTATACAATGCATCCATTAAAGCATACAATTCAACGACTTTCAGCATATTTAGAGTTGTGCGGCCATCACCACAATCCATTTTAGAATATTTTCATCGCCCCAAAGAAACCTTTACCCATCAGCAGTCACTGTCCACCCCCAGGTAACTGGGGGAAATAATCTACTTTCTACAGATTTGCCTATTTAGGCCTTTTTGGTGTTTCTACTTTATGGTTATTATGAATAATGCCACTATGAATACACATGTACATGTTTTTGTGTACGTGTTTTCATTTCCTTTGGGCATAGACCCAGGAGTGGGACTGCTGGATCATATGCTAATTCCACGTTTCACCTTTTGAGGAACTGCCAAAATTTTTTTCTAAAACAGTGACACCATTTTCTACTTCTACCGGCAATGTATGATATTCTAATTTCTCTACAAATTCACCAACATTTGTTATACTCTGTTTTATTTCAACTAGCCTAGTGGGCGAAGCGGTATTTCATTGTGAAACCCAGGAGTTTCTTTTCGTCTCTCAACTCTTTTTCACTTAAGCCGCCCTCTCCATCAAGTCTGGTTTACTCCAGCTCCTTAAGTGTTCTTGTTCCTCTTATTTTCTCCATTCTTCTACTCCTATTTCAGTTCTGGCCTGTCTATCTTGCTAGACTAAAATGATATGGTCTCCTAACTCATCTTGCTTCCTTAAAATTCATCAGTGATCTTTTAAAAAACAAAATCTCATGTAGCGGCCAGGCGTGGTGGCTCACGCCTGTAATCCCAGCACTCTGAGAGGCCAAGGTAGGCAGATCATCTGAGGTCAGAAGTTGAAGACCAGCCTGACCAACATGGTGAAACCCCATCTCTACTAAAAATACAAAAATTAGCTGAGCATGGTGGCACATGCCTGTAATTCCAGCTAGTCGGGAGGTTGACGCAGGAGAATCGCTTGAACCCGGGAGGCAGAGGTTGCAGTGAGCTGAGATTGCGCCATTGCACTCCAGCCTGGGCAAAAAGAAAAAAAAAAATTGATGTAGCCATTAGACATACCTGCATGCCCATATTCCCTGTAACACTAGTCACAATAGGCAAGATATGGAACCAACCTCAATGCCCACCAGTGTATGAATGGATAAAGAAAACTTGGTATATGTATACATATGCATACACACAATGGAATACTATTTTGCATTAAAAAAGAAGGAAATCTTATGTTGCAAAAAAAAAAAAAAAAGGAAATCTTGACATTTGTGACAACATGGATGAACCATTATGCTACATGATATAACTCAGGCACAGAAAGACAAATACCACATGATCTCACTTATATGTGGAATCTAAAAAAGTAAAGCTCATAGAAGCAGAGATAAAATGGTGGTTACCGGGGACTAGGGAATGGGGGAAATAGGAAAATACTGATCAAACAGTAAAGTTTTACTGAGGCAGTAAAGTAAGTTCTGGAGATCTAATGTACAGCCTGGTGACCACAGTCAATAACAACGTATTTACTAGTTAATAATATGAAATTTGCTAAGACAGTATATCTTGTTCTCACCACACACACAAAAAAACAATGTGAGGTGATGGATACATTCATTACTTGATTGTGTAATCATTTCACAATGTATACATATAACCAAACGTCATATTATATACTGTAACTATATACAATTTTTAGTTGCCAATTACATAGCTCACAAGCTGGAACCCACTCATCCCCCTCAAAAACACTAAAAAATGAAATCTGAAATCATGCTGCACACTTGCTTAAAGCCCTGTAAAGCCTCCCTTAAACCTTTGTTCTCTCTGGTCCTTGCCCACCTCTTCAGCACCTGTACTCATCACATTCTGTCCCTGTCACATCCTGTCCCCTGCATGACCAAAGCCAAACTTCTAGCCATTTTCTGAACACAGTTGGCTGCTGCTTCACATCTTGACTAGAGTCCTCTGCCTGTCTGTGTAAAAGGTCTGATATCATCTCACCTGTCCTTCTAACAGCTACTCATTGTTCAAGACTCAGGCCAGGCATGGTGGCTCACACCTGTAATACCAGTACTTTGGGAGGCCAAGGCAGGTGGATCACAAGGTCAGGAGATCAAGACCATCATGGCCAACATGGTGAAACCCCATCTCTACTAAAAAATACAAAAATTAGCCGGGCGTGGTGGTGCACGCCTGTAGTCCCAGCCACTCACGAGGCTGAGGCAGGAGAATTGCTTGAACCCAGGAGGTGGAGGCTGCAGTGAGCCAAGATGGCACCACTGCACTTCAGCCTGGGCAACAGAGAGAAACTCTGTCTCCAAAAAAAAAAAAAAAAAAGACTCAGCCCCAGATGGAAATGTGACTGGTGTCACGTGTACTAAGCAATAAACAACTTACCAGCAACAAACTCTGTTCCTGCGAGTTCGGCAGTAGCAAGGAAGTCATCAAGAGAGCTCTGTTCAGTCACTGACTGAAGATTAAGACGACCCCAATCATAGCCATCATTGAGTTCACTTGTGTGCAACTATGAACAAACACAGGGTAATAAACCTAGCTGCTTTCATCTGCTCTTGGCATCCAATAAGCTCTAAACTTCCTTGCAATTAGTCTGTGGTCTCAAGGGTGGCTGCAGCCCCTTTAGAATCAATACTATTAATAGTAAATACTTAAAGACGCACATTCTTACCTTTTAATAGGCAGCTCCCTTTCACAATTTCATTAATTTTTAAAATCTTTTGAGGTGGATTTTATTGCATTTCCATTTTACTGATGATGTAACTAAGGCTTCAACAGATAAAATAACCTGCCTATAGTCGAAAACTAAATGACAGAAGTAGAACCTGACCTCAGATTGTCTGACTCTGCTAGTCAAAGTTAGTCAAAACTTTACCTGATATAGTCCCACAATAAGAAATACATTTTACAGGCCAGGCGAGGTAGCTCACGCCTGTAATCCCAGCACTTAGGGAGGCCGAGGCAGGTGGATCACGAGGTCAGGAGTTCAAGACCAGCCTGGCCAACATGGTGAAACCCCGTCTCTACTAAAAAAAAATACAAAAATTAGCCATCGTGGTGGTGCACGCCTATAATCCCAGCTACTCAGGAGGCTGAGGCAGGAGAATAGCTTGAACCCGGGAGGTAGAGGTTGCAGTGAGCCAAGATCACGCCACTGCACTCCAGCTTGGGCGACACAACGAGACCACCTCCAAAAAAAAGAAATACATTTTACACAGTGACCCAAAGGTGTATGTACATATAGTGATACAAGCATTCAGTACCTTCAGTATAGTAAAATGGAAACAAAATAATACTGAAACAGGCCAGGCATGGTGACTCACGCCTGTAATCCCTGAACTTTGGGATGCCGAGGTGGGTGGATTACCTGAGGCCAGGAGTTCAAGACCAGCCTAGCCAACATGATAAAACCCCATCTCCATTAAAAATCCAAAGAAATTAGCTGGGCATGGTGGTATGTGCTTGTAATTCCAGCTACTCAGGAGGCTGAGGCAGGAGAATCACTTGAATCTGGCAGGCAGAGGTTGTGGTGACCGAGATCACACCACTGCACTCCAGCCTGGGCAATAAAGAATACTGAAACCATACCCGATTACATATAACACATTCTGATATTTCTCTATCTTGCTAAGGAAAAAATAAAAACAAAAAAGCTAGTTGCAAACCACTAAATTGATTTCCAGACACAACTCAGAGTTTAATAAACATCACCCTAAGTTATATACTTAGTATAGGTACAAATAAAAAAATTGCCAGGCATGGTGGCTTGTGCCTGTAATTCCAGCTCCTCAAGAGGCTGAGGCAGGAGGATTGCTTGAGGCCAGGAGTTTGGGACCACCCTGGGAAACACAGCAAGACCCTGTCTCTAAAAAAACAGGCCTGGTGGTGTGCACCTGTAATGCCAGCTACTCAGAGACTGAGGCAGGGGGATTATTTGTGCCCAGAAGTTTGAGACTGTGGTGAGTTGGTGAGTTGTGAACACACCACTGGCACTCTAGCCGAGGTGACAGTGTGATGACCCTGTCTCTAAAAATGAATGAATGACGTATGAATAAATATTAAGGGCCAAAAGTTTAGGTAGTGATCGAATCAGCAAAAATAAGGATTAGGATCCAATTCTTTAGAATACAAGTTCAATCTTCCCACTATTTCCTAAAAGTCTTCATTAATAACAAGTTGCTTCAAAACTAATAAAAATTACCAGTAATCTAATATCCAGAGTAACTCTGACCTGATGAATACTGATAAGCACTGTATGCTGTTTACTCTGCCAGATCACATGGATGAAAATGAGCTGGTGTAACAGTGGCACATGGTTAGTTAGCTCCAGGTACATACTTTAGTACACCATCTTAGAACTCAATACATTCTCATTCATTCCTGGTGGAATGAATGGTGAAAATAACGACTAGAATGATTAACACAAGCCAAATCACTTCATTCATGGTTTAAAGATCCTTCTGTAACCTAGTAAAATATTAGGTCCTGTCACACCTAAGAAATGAATGATTTATCTTTGAGCTAAACCACTAGGGGGTGCTTCGCAGGGGTGAGGCAAGGATCTGAATTTTGTATTTCTGGCAGTAACCAATCACTTCTGGAAGATCCATTCTTTGAACAAATTAATACAAAAATACGTTTTGTCTTTTTCCTGCTCAGAAAGTTCCAAGCACTCCAGTGGCTTCTAGGGCAAAACCCAAACGTACTCAACACATTCTGGCATTGAAGAGTCTTCACATTCTCACTCCACGCCTCTCTCACTCCCCGCCTCATCATCACCACACTAACTCTCCTTTCAAGCTTCTTCTACTTTTGTGTTTTGGACCTTGCCAGGAGGAGGAGGACCTGTTACTCGGCCTCGCAAAAACTCCAACTCATCCTTCCAAACCCGGCTAAGGCGTCCATCCAGGAAAACTTATCTGACTTTTGACCCGGAATTTTGCAACATTCAGGCTAGACAGAAAACATGGTGACAGATGACATGGTCTGTCTTACCCAGGAGTCACTGTGACGATGGCTTCGGCTCCGCTGAGTCTGATGGCGCATAAGGGCCCGTCCCAGCGACCCACCGGCCGGGGCTCTCCTCCGCCCCATTGCAACACAACCACCGCAAGAACCTTCCTCGCTCGGCGCGTGCAGTTTCCGAAAGTCACAGTTCGATTACCGGAAGTGACGATAAGCGAGCCCAAGTAGCTCAGGCTCAAAGTTGAGAGGGAAAGCAGAATGACTTGTCCTAAAGTGCTCTTTTACGTCTTAAGCTTGCCAGTATTATAGAATATAAGTGAAAAGATGCTTCTGGAATTTTTCTATAGATTTCCTGGCGAATGTCTCGAGTTTGTATGAGTTAAAAGAATGGTCCATTCTCGATTTGTGCGTCGGGCTTTAGCGTCCGGCAAGAAACTGAAGCGCCAGGGAAGCATGGAGGTTCCTATTCGCGGCAATAGCTCCGCCTCCCGCGGCTTCCGTCAGGAGGAGGCGGAGACTCGGAGGAAGAGTGTTTCAGTGGCGCTAGGACGGGGGAGTTTCCCAGCGATGGTTTTCAGCTGGCGTTCCAAGGTGTGGTCTCTCCGAGGTCCAGCCCGGCAACTAATTTTTTATTTACCTATCCGTCCCCAGCTGCGAACTGGAGAGAAAAGTCTTCGCCTGGATGTGAATTTGGAATGAGAGGCTGAATAATATTTCTAGAGCTTGGCAAGGTTGTAAGAAAGCCAACATGAAGTGACTTACGTTTTATTTCAAATAAAATAAGTTTAAAGAGTTCTAGTTACAATTTCATTACTTTTTAAAAAATAATTAAAATGCACTGGGCGCGGTGGCTCACGCTTGTAATCCCAGCACTTTGGGAGACCGAGGCGGGCGGATCACTTAACGTAAGGCGTTCGAGACCAGCTTGACCAACATGGTGAAACTCCGTCTCAAAAAAAAAAAAAAAAAAAAAAAAAAAATACAAAATTAGCCGGCATGGTGGCGCATGCCTGTAATCCCAGCTACTTGGGAGGCAGAGGCAGGAGAATCTCTTGAACCCGGGAGTCGGAGGCGGCGGTGGGCCGAGATCACGCCATTGAACTTCAGGCTAGGCAACGAGTGAAACTCTGTCTCAAAAAAAAAATTTTTTTTTAATAATAATAATAATTAAAATGAAAGTGAAAACAGTGAGCCAGCTCCACTCCTAGAGGCCTGGGCTTTTGTTCCTCACTTTAATGTTCGATTTCCCTATAATGGGAATATAAAGTCAGTTTAGACATTCTCATTGATCCGGAGAACCATCTCTTTGTTTCGGTGCTTAGAGAAAGCAGCTTGAGCGGGTCATAGATTGAGTGTGTGCAGTGTCAGGAATCAAACCCAAGTCTTGTCACTAGCCTGTACACTCCTGGGGAGAGGGGGAATGAGAGTTGTTAACATGTATTTTCATTTATTTTTGTTTTTTGAGACAGAGTCTCGCTCTGTTGCCCAGGCTGGAGTGCAATGGCATGATTTCAGCTCACTGCAACCTCTGCCTTCTGGGTTCAAGTGATTCTCCTGCCACAGCCTTCTCAGTAGCTGGGATTACACATGTGGGCCACTGCACCCGGCTAACTTTTGTATTTTTAGTAGAGACAGGGTTTCGCCATGTTAGCCAGACTGGTCTCGAACTCCTGACCTCAGGCGATCCCACTGCCTCGGCCTCCCAAAGTGCTAGCATTACAGGCATGAGCCATTGCGCCCGGCCAAACATGTATTTTTAAATCATAGGATCAAGGTTATGCATGTATTACCTAGCACGGCTTGATGTAGCCATTCCACAATGTACACATATATCAAAACATCATGCTGTACAACATAAATAATACACCATTGTTACATATCAAAACAACAGCCAAAAAGAACTAAAATAAATCATAGGGTCAATAATCCATTTAATCCAGGGCTTCTCACACTTTAATGTGCCCATGGATCCCCTGGGAATCTTGTTAACATGCAGATTCTGATTCATAAGGTCTGGGGTGAGGCCTGCGGCTCTGTTTCTAACAAGCTTCCAGGTGATACCCATGCTACTGGTCCCTGGGTCACACTTTGAGTAGCAAGAGTAATCCACTCCTTTTTCGTGCAAATGAAGACACAGAAGTGGACTGGCTAAAGGTCAGTCATAGCAAGTTAGCATCAGGCAAAACTGGGTCCAGACTCCCACCCATTTCTGATTTCCCTGCCAAGCCCTCTGTTTGCTACACCTCACCCCTCTTACTGAATTGAAGTGACTTTTGGGAAGGGCCCAAGGGGACTGCTGACAAGCTGTGGAGTGGTGGGCAATGGTTTGAGAAGGCAGTGCTCACAGATGAGCAAAGAAATGCATCGGAACAGGATTTCTCCCGTTTCCCAATTTAGAAACAGTGTATCTTTAAAACCCCTGCACATAATCTCCAGAAGTAAGATTGAATAGAATTAGCAGACAGCTCCTGGCATTCTCTACACAGCTAAGTGGCTAAAGATCAAACTAACTCATGAAGTAAGATTAGGTGGATTTCACGTTTTAATAATAATACTAGGAGATGATATAAAGAAACTCGCTCATTCCTAGAGCTCAGTCAGCCAGGAACTTGGGATTTCACCCTAGTTTCCTTTTCCTGATTGTGTCACCTCCAAAGATTTCTGAGAAAATAAACACAGGTTTCCTATTGTCACTTTTCTAAGGGCTTAAAAAATCTTGACCAAATAAGGCCAGGCATGCTGGCTCACGCTTGAAATCCCAACACTTTGGGAGGCTGAGGCAGGTGAGTCACCTGAGCTCAGGAGTTCGAGACCAGCCTGGCCAACATGGTAAACCCCGTCTCTACTAAAAATACAAAAATTAGCTGGGCGTGGTGGCGGGCGCCTGTAATCCCAGCTACACGGGAGGCTGAGGCAGGAGAATTGCTTGAACCTGGGAAGCAGAGGTTGCAGTGAACCCAGATCGCACCATTGCACTCCAGCCTGGGCAACAAGAGTAAAACTTTGTCTCAAAATAAAAAAAAAATCTTGACCAATTAAACCAAAGTGATAATCAGGTGTGGTGAGGAGTCAAAATGTTATCCAGATTTAATTAGCAGCAACTATTCCTAGCTGACAAGAAAAGCATACATAATTCTAATATTTCTCCCAAGACGTTATGAAAATCTACCAATGACAGACAATTAATTGCGTCTCAGTCTTCTTATCTGGTTAATGGGGCTAATAACAATTCCTCTCCTGGAGAGGTAGCCAATGAGAAAATGCTGCAAGGTCATTGCCCGTAATTTGTGAGGCACCAGCTAGCACAGCTGAACACATTTTTTTCCCCTAACAACTAAGCAATGAAGGTGAGAACCCAGTTGGAAAATTTTTCAGTGAGAAGGACAAGGAGGAAGGGAATCGAGGGTGTTGATGAGACAAGATCATCAGACCCAGATTAAAAGGAACGAAGTAAGATTGTGGGGGGAGTGACGATGGCGGTGATGAAGGGTGGAGCGAGGTCCTGGCTGCTGCCCAAGTGAGGGGGTTGCAAAGATAAATCAGGCCAGGTCCCTGCCCTCCAACTGCAGAGGCCATTTCACCCACACACTTCAGGAACAACACTACCTTGCCAAACTTTCTCACACCAGCAGAAACTCTCACCCACCAGGCTTGTGTCTGGAAGATGGGTCAGATCCTTCTGATTCCCCACGTAGCAGAGTACTTCCGTTAAAGCCAGGATTTTCTGAAAAGCTGGCTCCTGGAGGAGGCTGTATTGATTTGGGGATTGGAAGCCTGGCATCCAGTTTCTAAATAGTGACACAGGGAGCGTTCCCTATTCATAGTGTTGCATAATGCTCGATTTCCACCGCGTCTGAACAAACGTAGTTGCAAGCTCTGAAACCCACACCCAGCAACAAACTTTGGAGTTGCTTTCAGCTCTCTAAGTCCACACTGCTGTGCCTCTGGGCTCCACATCTGTCGGAGGAAGGAGAGGAAAGAGTGGGTTGGTTTCTGTTTTGTTTTTCCTTTCACGCCTTGGCCGAAAATGTGTTGGTGGCAGAAAAGTCGTTCCAAGGCGAGCTTGCAGCCTGGTCTCTCTCCTTCTTTCCCATACGATACATCGCCTCCTTCTCAAAGGACATTAAAGCAGTTTGCATAAGGCTGAGAGTTGTGAAAATTGAAGTCTGGCAGCCTCTGTAGAGCGTAATTGAATCAGTAGGGAAACTCCCTCTGATTATCTACCATTCTCAGTTTATCCCTGTTGAAAATGGGTGGATTCTCACATGAGTTTCAATAATTCAGCAGACTTTTAAAAATCTTTTTAGTTGGCATATAATAATTGTATGTATGAGGTGCAGTTCTGATACATGTATAAATTGTGTAATAATTCAGAATATTTAGCATGTCTATCACCTCATACATTTATCATTTTTTTGTAGTAAGAACATTAAAAATCCTCTCTTCTAGTTACTTTCAAATATACAACACAGTATTGTTAACTATAGTCATACTACTTTCAGTAGACATTTATTGGTGGTTATTATAATGATTCATTTAAGTTCCTGCACTCAAACATTGATTTCTTGTGTGTGCACAGAAAAGTGTAAAAGACAGGCCAGGCATGGTGGCTCACGCCTGTAATCCCAGCATTTTGGGAGGCCAAGGCGGGTGGATCACAAGGTCAAGAGATCAAGACCATCCTGGCCAACATGGTGAAACCCTATCTCTACTTAAAATACAAAAATTAGCTGGGTGTGGTGGCGCGCACCTGTAGTCCCAGCTACTCGGGATGCTGAGGCAGGAGAATTGCCTGAATCCAGGAGGCGGAGATTGCAGTGAGCCGAGATCGCACCACTGCACTCCAGCCTGGCGATGAAACAAGACTCTGTCTCAAAAAAAAAAAAAAAAAAAGTAAAGTGTAAAAGACTTCTTGCTTTGGTGATATAGGATACAAGATCCTATGTACACTGTATTTGAACCCATGAACTTTTTCTCAACTTGTGTTATGTATGGAATATCTAGTGTCTTCTATTCACAGATGACTTTGCAATTACTTTTCCCTCTTGACAGTCAAGTGAGAAAGGGTATTGTTATTTTACTGCACTTTTAGGTCTAGAAATGGAGACCCAAAACAGTTAAGTTAAGCAAATTAAAATAAAGGAGGCTAGAAGTAGAATGAATAATAACCAACTCTAAAATCTGCAAATGGAAAGTCCTAGATTTCTCCCATTCATTCATTCAGTCACTCATTCATTCACTCATTCATCACAGGACTCTGAAGATTCAGCACTGGACAAACTCCCTGCCCTGAAGACCTTACACTTTAGTGGTGATCAGCCTAACAGAGAGACTCAGCCAGGGTTAAATAGCTCAAGACATGAACTACAGCACCAGGTAGACCTTACTCCGTTAAGAGGGCATCTGACCACTAGGATTTTACTTTTTGTTTCTAAAGTGATCAGTCTCCTTAAATCACCATAATAAATATACTAATATATGCATGTAAACCTGGATGGTGATGGAATGCAAAGCTATGTTGTGTGAGGAAAAGGTGATAGAAAGGTGGCCAGCCTAAGGAGGGGGACTCCGGAGGTGTGTGGGAACCACTGCCATTTATGTGGAGGACCGTCATAGGTAAGGGAGTAAAGACTGTTCTGAGAAGACACAAGGCAAGAACAACCAGAACAAATGGATAGAAACCACAGGGTTACAATTTTACATTCAGTGTGTTGGAGACTTCTTACAATCAGAATGGCTCAGAGATGTAATGGACAGCTTAGTAAGGTAGTGAGCTCCCTGACATCAGAGGTATTCAAGCAAAAGTCAGGTGTCAGATGTTCTAAGTCAGGTTCATGCCTCAAAGTGGGTGTTGAAATAAAGAACTGCTAAGGTACTTTACAGACCCCTGAGAAAATAAAAAATAAATAAATAAATAAAACCAGATCCCTGACCCTGGTAGGTTCTCTTCTTCTTTATGCTATCCCTTGCCTCATTCCAGTGTCTGAAACAGCAAGGGAACAGTGATGGTCTCAGAAAGGGTGCCAAGGTTGGCAAAAGCAGGGCGATGCCTTCACCATGTAACGTGGGGAGAAGAGTACATCTTGCCCTCGTTGTCATGAGAGAGTTGAGGGTACCACGAACTGCCACCTAACAAATTCAGTCATCATTAGTCACAAATACTACCAATACAAATGGAAATGTTAAAAATAATCACTTTGAAGAAAAGATCCATGGTTTCTGCTTTAAACTTAATCATGAAGGGGTTAATGATTTCTCCTCCTTCAATCTTCAGAGGGGACAAACCAGTCTTTACTGGTCCCTGCCTTTGGTGGCACCGAGGAGAAGGCTCGCTTGTAAGGCTCACGGTTTCACTGCTCGTGGCTTCCTTCTAGTGCCCTTGCATTTCTGCCTGGGTCTTGTCCAAGATCCCACACAAGCAGCCCATGAAAGGACAGGCTCCAAGAAAAGAGGCATGGTGAGGACATTTCTGGGAGCTTTGGTCACAGGGTGACCTCCAGAGTTTGTAGACTTCTGACTTGTCTATTGCTCCTCTGTCACTCCTGCAGTTTCCTGCCATGGGCTCTGTTTTAATCTTTTGTCTTTTATATTTATTTATTTTCAGTGAGCTTTGTTGGAAACACAGCTTCTGTTTTGAGTTAATGAAGTCCCTTAAAAAGATGTTCAGGCTGGGCACAGTGGCTCATGCCTGTAATCCTAGCACTTTGAGAGGCCGAGGCAGGTGGATTGCCTGAGCTCAGGAGTTTGAGACCAGCCTGGGCAACACGGTGAAACCTTGTCTCTACCAAAATAAAAAAAATTAGCTGGCGTAGTGGTGTGCACCTGTAGTCCCAGGTACTTGGGAGGCTGAGGCAGGAGAATTGCTAGAATCCAGGAGGTGGAGGTTGTGAGCCAACATCGCGCCACTGCATCTGGCCTGAGCGACACAGTGAGACTCCGTCTCAAAAAAAAAAAAAAGGGCCTGGTGGCTCATGCCAGTAATGCCAGCATTTTGGGAGGCTGAGGTGGGAAGATAACTTGAGCCCAGCAGTTTGAGACCAGTCTGGGCAAAATAGTGAGACCCCCATCTCTACAAAATGTAAAAAAAAAAAAAAAATTAGCTGGGTATGGTGGTGGGTGCCTGTGTTCCCAGCTACTTGGGAGACTGAGGTGGGAGGATCACTTGAGCATGGGAGGTCAAGGCTGTGATGAGCTGTGATTGTGCCACTGCACTACAGCCTGAGTGACAGGGTGAGACCTAACCCCTACTGTGGATGTGCTTTTATTTGGAAAAAGTCTTTTTTTTCAGATGGGGTTTCACTGTGTGGTGTAGGCTTGTTCTCAAACTCCTGGGCTCAAATGACCCTTCTGCCTGGGCCTCCTGATTATTGGGATTACAGGCATGAGCCACTGTACCAGGTTCAGAAAAGGGTGTCTGCAGATGTAATCAAGTGAAGATGAACTCATACTGGATTAGGAGGACCCTAAGCCAATAACTACTATTTTAGAAAGAGAAATATTTGGCTGCATACACAGAAGACACAGAGGGAGAGGCCATGTGATTCCAGAGGCAGAGATTGGAGTGACATGTCTAAAAAACAAGGAACACCAACGATGACAGGCAACCATCAGAAGCTAGTAAGATGCAAGGAAGGATGCTGCCTTCTTGTAACCTCCAAAACAGGAAGAGAATACATTGTTGTTTTAAGCCACCCTATTGATGGTAATCTGTTATGGCCGCTGCAGGAAATTGATACAGCTTTTTTGTGATCTTAGAAATGAATGAGAATTTGATTAGCTCCTAACAGGGAGAGAAGGGTAGCAGCACGCTCTGAGTCCCTCAGTTAGTCAGGGCTTGGGGGTGGGGGTCTGGATTCCTTCTTTGCCAATCTTGCGTACCTGAGCCTTGGCTCTGATCATGGCAGGTCCCTGCTCTAGTGCCTCCAGTGACTCACCACAGCTTATGAGATGCCTCCGCCTGCCATTCAGGGCCATCAGTAGTCGGACCCTGGCCTGACCCAAACACAAAGAACTTAGGCTTTGGGGATCTTGGGCAAATTTCTTCTTTTTTTTTTTTTCTCAAGACTGAGTCTTGCTCTGTCGCCCAGGCTGGAGTGCAGTGATGTGATCCTGGCTCACCGCAACCTCCACCTCCCATGTTCAAGCAGTTCTCCTGCCTCAGCCTCCCGAGTAGCTGGGATTACAGGTGCCCGCCACCACACCTGGCTAATTTTTGTATTTTTAGTAGAGATCTGGTTTCACCATGTTGGCCAGACTGGTCTCAAACTCCTGACCTCGTGATCCGCCTGCCTCAGCCTCCGAAAGTGCTGGGATTACAGGGGTGAGCCACCGTGCCCAGTGGGCAAATTTCTTAACTCCTCCAAGCCATGGTCCTTTCCTTCTGTAAAATGAAGAGACTAGCACAGAGCTGACAACACTCTTAGGAGCATGTAACATTTGGACGGATCTGACTCAGCACAGATCCTACTGTGTTACACACAGTAGGGGCTCAGTACTTTTGCGTTCCTTCTTCTTGCCCAGTCGTTTGATGTTCAACACTAACTCCCTTCTGCGTGAGCCATTTCCTTCCTCTGAACTGCTCTCTCCTATCTCCGTCCACAGCAATCTGCCCATCCTTCCAGGCTTAGCATGAAGTCCACTTCCTTCCTAAAGAGGGCCCTGGTCTGGTCACTGTTTGACTACAAGTTATTCTGCCTGCAATGGGAAATGGGCTACCAGACTTTCCGAGACCCAAGTGTGATCTCAAGCACCACAGAGACCCATCTCACTGGGGGAGGCCTGTGACAGTCATGCTTGACTCTAACGTCTTTAGGGGCAGTGAGAGCCACTGGCAAAGTGCACTTTTCATGAAGGTACCCAGCGAGTGACCACTCAATCAAGTCACAGAGAGAAGTATGTTTGGCTGGTGAGGGCTACTCCTGTTGGGGTCATCAAATGAACCTGTGGGCCCCAAAGCTGCTCTTCCTAGATGGGGAGCGAAGGAAGGACGTGAGTTCTACACATATGTGTTTAAAAGCGTTTGGCTTTACTTTTAGCCACAGGAAAGGGCCCTGGATTGAGATTCAGGCCACGTGAGTCCTCATCTTGGCGTGGTCCCTAAATTACCTTATGGCCATGCGTATGCGCTGTCAGGCTGTCAGTTTCCTCATTTGGAAAGTCAGGGGAGGTTGACTAGATGATCTGGAAGGGCCTTCCAGATAAGGCTCTTCCAGTTCTGACAGTGTGTTCGTGACAGTCCGGCGACTTTGAAATAAATACTCACTGGCAGTATTGTGCTGAAAAAAAAAAGAAAGAAAGAAACACATGGTTAAGTTCATTCTACAAACACTTGCCACACATTAATTTGCTGGCCAGCATTATGCTAGAAGTTGGGGATACAAAGAGTGAATAAAATACAGACACCACCCAAAAGGAGCCTGTAGTCTAGTGGGGGGTGAGCAGAGTTAAAGACGATATTATAGGCCGGTGCGGTGGCTCACACCTGTAATCCTAGCACCTTGGGTGGCTGAGGCAGGTGGATCACTTGACATCAGGAGTTCAAGACCAGCCTGGCCAACATGGTGAAAACTCGTCTCTACTAAAAATAACAACAACAACAAAAAAGGCCACGAGTGGTGGCTCATACCTGTAATCCCAGCACTTTGGGAGGCCAAGGCAGGTGGATCAATAAGGTCAGGAGTTCACCAGTCTGGCCCACATGGTGAAACCTCGTCTCTGCTAAAAAAATACAAAAATTAGCCAGACATGGTAGTACGCCTGTAATCCCAGCTACCCAGGAGGCTGAGGCAGGAGAATCACTTGAACATGGGAGGCAGAGGTTGCAGTGAGCCAAGATCACGCCATTGCCCTCCAGCCTGGGAGTGCAAAAAATTAGCTGGCTTTGGTGATGGGCGCCTGTAATTCCAGCTACTCAGGAGGCAGAGGCAGGAGAATCACTTGAACTTGGCAGGAGGAGGTTGCAGTGAGCCAAGATCACGCACTCCAGCCTGGGCAACAGAATAAGACTCCCTCTCAAAAAAAAAAAAAACAAACCAATATTATAACAAGGCAAGTGCAGAGGTAAGGATACACACAAGGGGTGTGGAGAAGGCGATGGGTAGGCCTAGGTGGCTTTCCTGGAGAAAATGGTGTCGGAGCTGGCTCTGTAAGAATGAGTAAAACCAGCCAGGAGAAATGGCAGGAGGAGGTCATTTCAGTTAGACAGAGCCACATAAGTCATGGCAGGAAGGGAAGAACCCGTCTCATGAGCACGGGGAGAAGTTCAGTCTATTCTCTGTCACTGCTTCATAAATCAGGAGTCCGGGAGAAAAGAATGAGGCTGGAGCCAAGGCACGCGCCAGACCTGAACATTCTCTTGTGTCATACTGAGCAGTGGGAGTGTATTCTGTGGCTCATGGGAAGCCACTTTGAAGGTTAAAATGGGGGGAGGGAAAAGGTCAGATGTGTGGTTTGGTAAGTATTGAGGATGGCTTTGAGGGGCAGGCAGAAGGGAGGGGAGACTTCCGAGCCTGGAGGAGGGAGGTGGGATTGGGTGTAGACGTGCTGTTTGTAGGTTGGCAGGGGCTGGACGTTTCTCTAACTGCCTCATTTTTGTGGGGGAAGCACCCAGTCAGTTCTGCTGAGCTCTGGGGGAGCAGCTGGCTTTGGGAAACTGGTGAGAATTTAGGGTACGCGTTGAGGACAGTGGGAGAGGAAGAGGGTCAGGACAAGGGAAAAGCGGCTGGATGGGAGGTGCACTGCTGCTGGAGCGAAGTGCCGCGAACACAGTAGCCTAAATCAACACAAATTCACAACTCTGCAGGTTAGAAGTCCAACATGGACCTCACTGGGCTAACACCAAGGTGTCTAGTAGCCACCTTAAAGAAACAAAAAGAAGGCCGGGCACGGTGGCTCATGCCTATAATCCCATCACTTTAGGAGGCTGTGGTGGGTGGATTACCTGAGGTTGGGAGATCAAAACAAAAGAAAAATTAGCTGGGCGTGGTGGCATGCCTGTAATCCCAGCTATTGGAGAGGCTGAGGCAGGAGAATTGCTTAAACCTGGGAGGTGGAAGTTACGGACTGAGATCACGCCACTGCACTCCAGCCTGGGCAACAAGAGCAAAACTTCGTCTAAAAAAAAAAAAAGAAGCAAAAAGAAATAGTAATTTTTTTTTTTTTTTTTTTTTTTTGAGAATGCGTCTTGCTCTGTCGCCCAGGCTGGAGTGCAGTGGCACGATCTCAGCTCACTGCAACCTCCGCCTCCTAGGTTCAAGCGATTCTCCTGCCTCAGCCTCCGGAGTAGCTGCAATTACAGGCATGCACCACCATGCCCAGCTAATGTTATATTTTTAGTAGAGATAGGGTTTCACCATGTTGACCAGGCTGGAGAAATAGGTAAAATTAATCTTAACAATTTATTTTATTTAACTCAACATAACCAAAATACTATCATTCAATATATAATTAATATAACATTATCAAGATTTTTTACATTCTTTTTGTTTTACTAAGTCCTGAAAATCCAGTGTGTAGTTCATACTTGTAGAGCATCTAAATTTGGGTCAGCTCATTGGCCCAGTGACGCATGGTTCAGGTGTCAGCAACAGCCCATGGGCTGCAGGTTGCAATGCTCTCCCCCACGTCTTTGCAGCCTCATCTCATTCCGGTCTCTGCCCAGAGCCGCCTTCCCTGGCCATGGTGTCTAAACCAGCCACCTCCCCTGGCCATGCTGTCTAAACCAGCTATGTTCCCTTCCTAGCACAGCCTCCTTTGCTCCAGAGACTTTTCACTATCTGGTATTTTATTAGTTTTTTGTTCACTGTCTGCCCCTCTTCCCTGCCGCGCCTCCACCATACGCTGCAAATCTCATGCAGGCAAAGACCTGTCTATCTGTCCTTTTTAGTGCTATATCCCCAGCAGCTACGTCACATTCATGGGAGACTCTCCATAAGTATTTACTGGATGATGTTGAAGATTCCAGATTCGTCATGTGTCATCTCTGAAGCCAGTGTCCTCTGAGTGGGATGGTGGAGGAGGGGCGAGGGAAGGAACATTATGTAAGACAGGAGGTGGGAGGAGGCCGGTCCAAAGCCTCTTTAAGACGGAAGGCTGACTTCTGGATGCTGAGTTCGGGGCTGGGACTCTTGATTGCAGCATTTCCTTCCAGCTGTGTAGTTTCAACCACAGACTTATCCGGTTTGATGAGAAACCATCCCACCAAGCAGCATGTCTGCCTGCTACCAGTAGATGGGGCAGTGTCATTAAAAAACTACAGTCTGCAGTTTCTAACCTGCTTCCCAGCTCCACTTTGCTGACGGTCTGTTCTGGAATTGCCCTGCCTCAGATCTGTGATGTAGATTCCTACCGGGTGCTGCCAGCTCTCCCAGCTGAAGAAACGCAGCCTTAATTGTGGTGTGTGCTTCAGGTGGGGTGGCCGGCTTCTCCATAAAGTGGGGCAGGCTCTTGGGGCTGGCCCAGGTCCAGGCCACAAGGGGACAGCAGGTTCTTCTCCTGGGTCTTTGAGCACAGGTACAGAGCATGACTCACACCAAGGTGTTCACACTGGCCTAGAACATTTCTGTTCTCCCAAGGTTGCAAACAAGCTTATTAGGAAGGCAGTCAAGCCATGACATAGCCTTGTCAACAGGAGCAGCTCTGTGGGCCTGTGCCGCTGGGACTGGCACTCTGGCTGCTGCTCAAGAATGGGGCCACGAGTGGACTCCTTATCCCTGCCTCTGTGGGCCACTGGTGTCCATGCCACTGCACGAAGTGCAAAGTGGTGCCTCTCGCCAAGCCTGAGACCAGCCTCAGCTCCTGCGACTGCTCGGTCTTCCTCTTCCCCACACCCTCTTGAGCCTTGGAACTCAGAGCCATTTGGAAATGATCACTGCTTGAACATGACGTCTGCTTTTGTGGAGTTTGGACTTCAAGATGATGGACCAACTAAAGGTCATTTAACACAGCCTCATTTGATATGTTCTTACCAGATTTTTTTTGAGACAGTCTCACTCTTCACCCGGGCTGGAGTGCAGTGGCACGGTCTTGGCTCACTGCAATCTCCGACTCCTGGGTTCAAGCGATTCTCCTGCCTCAGCCTCATGAGTAGCTGGGATTACAGACATGTGCCACCACATCCAGCTAATTTTTGTATTTTCAGTAGAGATGGAGTTTTGCTATGTTGGCCAGGCTGGTCTCAAACTCCTGACCTCGTGATCTACCCACCTTGGTCACCCAAAGTGCTGTGATTACAGACGTGAGCCACCATGCCTGGCCAATATTTGTATTTTTAGTAGAGACGGGGTTTCACCATGTTGGTCAGGCTGATCTTGAACTCCTGACCTCAGGTAATCCACCTGCCTCGGCCTCCCAAAGTGCCGGGATTACAGGCATGAGCCACCACGCTCAGCCAGAATGTTTTATTCTCCTTCATTACCACTGAAAGACAGTCCAGAAATTTAAGAAATTAATGTTAGCTTAAATGGCTTATTATAGTCTTAACTCATTCCAACAGCATGTCTGGTATCTCTCCATTGACCCATCAGTGCAGCTGAGGAGTAAGGCACTATTGTTCTGGAGGAACGACGCTATGGGGCCAGTTAGCCATGAAAAGGCCATTCCTTCCCTCAGAGACTGCGAGGGCTGAAAACCACAATCAGGAAGCTTTCTTCTTTCATTGTTACAATCATTAAGCTCCATCCTAATTATTACACGTGTACACATTTTCTTTCTTTCTTTCTTTTTTGAGACAGTCTAACTCTGTCATCCGGGCTCAAGTACAATGGTGTGATCTCGGCTCACTGCAACCTCTGCCTCCCAAGTTCAAGGGATTCTCCTGCCTCAACCTCCCAAGTAGCTGGGATTACAGGTCTGCACCACCACACCCGGGTAATTTTTATATTTTTAGTAGAGATAGAGTTTTGCCATGTTGGCCAGTCTGGTCTTGAACTCCTGACCTCAAGTGATCCACCTGCCTTGGCCTCCCAAAATGCTGGGATTACAGGCGTGAGCCACTGTGCCTGTCCTTATGTATGCCTTTTCATGCTTCTATAATTTTGCTACCCTCTATATCCAGGAAGTCCTTCAGTCTTTTCCTGTTTGGATAAATTCTGTTCATCTTTCAAAGGTCACCACCTCCATGAAGACTTTTCTGATTTTCCTAGTCACAGTGAATGCTTTCCTCCTCCAGCTTCGCATAGTGCTTTGGGTCTTTCTCACAGCGTTTAGTCCACTCTGTCTTCTTGTTCACATGCATGTCTTGCTCATTAATTCTAGTTACTGAGTGCCTATTTGTACCACAATGGGGATACAGGGTACTTGCATAGAACCTACAGTCCAGTGGAAGCCCAGACAGAGTTGGGTAAAGTTTACAATCTTCATTGGACTAGGACCTTCTTGAGGCAGGGATCCTGTCTGCTTCTAGCTCAGGGCCTGGCACCCCAAGGCAGTCATAAAAGTTACTTAAATGGAAACTCAGCACCAATGACTCTGAGAAAATTGAGTTAGAGTTCAAAGGAAGGTTAAAAGTTGGCAAAGGTAGAGGGTTAGGGAATTTCCAGGATTGGTTGCAGTGACTCTGGCGTGGAAGCCAGAGACATCAAAGATCCCCAGTGGACTTGGAATGTGTCAAGGGATCACTGTCCTCGTCCAGGACCAGCCTGGGAGTTTGATGCAGGATCATTTGGACATTTATCCCACTCCAGCTATAAGTCTTTTTGCTTTGACTGAGGAGACCATAGAAGCGAGCAGGTTGTTTCAAGGGCCCAGAAATGAGTTACTGGCTAAGGGTGAAGCCGGCTGGAGGACTACCATTACACTGTCCGATTGGCACATGATAAAAGCAATACTGATGCAATTATCACTCCCACTGGAGGGTGGCCAGGCATTATTTGTCACTCAAATAAAAAATGTCATTTGAATTTTTACTAGGAATTCTCATCCAAAATATGTCAATGATATGTAATAAAACTGCATGAATGGCCTGGTGAAGTAAACTAACTACACAAGCATTACTTAGAAATTGTATGTATCTCAGGCAGGGCGCGGTGGCTCACGCCTGTAAACTCAGCATTTTGGGAGGCTGAGGCGGGTGGATCACGAGGTCAGGAGTTCGAGACCAGCCTGGCCAAGATGCTGAAACCCCGTCTAGAAAGAAAGAAAGAAAGAAAGAAAGAAAGAAAGAAAGAAAGAAAGAAAGAAAGAAAGAGCGAGAGGGAGGGAGGGAGGGAAGAAAGAAAGAAAAAGAAGAAAGAAAGAAGAAGAAAGAAAGAAAAAGAAAAAAGAAAGAAATTGTATGTATCTCAAAAAATTGCCTACCCTGAGGCCCGACAGCAGGAGGGGGTCTTGCTGGGGGTTAGGATCCGGAAGCCCCTTATTCATTGATGATAATCTACAGGATTCACTCCAATCGTCTTACCATGCACCTGACTTTTCACTGTCTGCCGCTTACCTGTGAATACGAGCTCCAAGACAGTGAAAGACAAGCCTTGGTGTTTTCTATGCCTCTCTCTTTCTTTAATAGAATACAATTCTGAAAATAAGAATATTAAACAGCACCCAGTCACTCTCGGAGAGCTGTCACACAAGGAAGAAACCACTATTTTCCCAGACTTTTTGCTTAGGAAATTATAGCCTATAATCTCATCTTCTGCCACCTACCCCAGAAGTTTCGATCTAGACATACGTGTATTCATCGAGTTGCAATTCAGCCTGGGGGTGGAGTGTCAGGATTCAAGTCCTTTTGCTGCGGGATAACCCCAGGTCCCAGTGATTTCCGTAGACAAAAGAGATGCTGATAAATTTGGGATGTAACTGCCGGATTGGACCGGTCTCCCCGCTCCCTCGAGCAATGGCTGTCGCTGGGTCCCTTTAAGAGACCGGGAATCTGCCCGGCGTCGGAGCCCGAAACAGATCCTCTTCTCTGCTCCTCCCCTGTCCCCGCGCGGCGAATGGTTTGCGCCGGCCTATATTTACCCGAGATCTTCCTCCCGGACGGCAAGGATGTGAGGCAGGCGAGCCGGTCATCGCTCGCAGCACTGGAGAGGGCGCGCTGCAAAGGCGGGCAGCAGACCGCGGAGAGCCGGGCAGCGGAGTTGGACACCGCCTCGGAGGGAAGAAATGAGGTAGCGGCGGTCCCTAGAGCCGACAATGCGCGCCCCCTGCCCTCGGAGCCCAGCGCTGCTCTGGCCAAGTCATCCCGGACACTGAGCCGGCCGAGCGCGAGTCCCCGGTGTCTGGCGGAGCGAAGATGCAGTGAGCCCCCGCGGGACTGCTGCGCGGGGCCCGCCGCGGCCAGCCGGACCCAGCCTCCCACCGCACTTGGGGCGAGCTGCTGTCTCTGCGACCAGCCCGGCCGAGGGGCTCTTCGTCTCCAGCACCCCTTGGAGGTGGAAGCAGCGGCCCCTGGGCACACTCGCTGTAGAGTTTCCGCGGGTTTCGGCCCCAGTCCTAGGGGTTGTGTGTGTTAGGGGACCCTCTTCGCGTTCGCCGAGGAGTTCCTGCATATTCTCGCACTATCCCGGTGCTGTTGCTGGGGCTCTCTTTATTTATTTGCACGCGCGCTTCTAGCTTTTTTCCTGATCTTTTCCGCTCCACGCTTGTTCTCTCTCGCATTTTGAGGCTTGCCTGAGACTCTTTGCCCTCTCCCTTGCCCAGGCTGGGGTAAGCCTGTGTGCGCGCTTGGCCCCTCCAAGCACCCCCCCAACACACACCTTTTCTGCACACTCGAAGCTGAATATTTTCTTTTTTAGAAAATTTACCCCCACCCTCTGCGGGGTTCCTAACACTCTCTACCCCCTCCCCCCGACTCCCTACCCCTGGGCCACTCCCAGTAGAATTTTATTTTTCGATCTTGCCCGGGCCGAGCCCGGCTGGGGCCGGTGGCTCAGCGGGGCTCGCACCCGGCGCTCCGCCGCCGCCGCCCAGCTGCGCCGGGGCGCCCTCCGGAGATGCTGCCGTGGAAGAAACACAAGTTCGAGCTGCTGGCCGAGGCGCCGCCGCGGCAGGCGTCCAAGCCCAAGGGCTACGCTGTGAGCCTGCACTACTCGGCGCTCAGCTCGCTGGCTCGGGCGTGCCCCGAAGGCGCGCTTAGCCGGGTGGGCAGCATGTTCCGCTCCAAGCGCAAGAAGCTGCACATCACCAGCGAGGACCCAACTTACACCGTGCTCTACCTGGGCAATGCCACCACCATCCAGGCGCGCGGCGACGGCTGCACCGACCTTGCTGTGGGCAAGATCTGGAGCAAGAGCGAGGCGGGCCGTCAGGGCACCAAGATGAAGCTGACGGTGAGTGCGCAGGGTATCCGCATGGTCCACGCCGAGGAGCGCGCGTTGCGCCGCCCGGGCCACCTCTACCTGCTGCACCGCGTCACCTACTGCGTGGCGGACGCGCGGCTGCCCAAGGTCTTCGCCTGGGTGTACCGGCACGAGCTGAAGCACAAGGCCGTGATGCTGCGCTGCCACGCGGTGCTGGTGTCCAAGCCCGAAAAGGCGCAGGCCATGGCCCTGCTGCTCTACCAGACGTCGGCCAACGCGCTGGCGGAATTTAAACGCCTCAAGCGGCGGGACGACGCGCGTCACCAGCAGCAGGAGTTGGTGGGGGCGCACACCATCCCGCTAGTGCCGCTGCGCAAGCTGCTCCTGCACGGCCCCAGCTGCTATAAACCGCCGGTGGAGCGTAGCCGCAGCGCTCCCAAGCTCGGCTCCATCACCGAGGACCTGCTTGGCGAACAGCAGGAGCAGGAGCTGCAGGAGGAAGAGGAAGAGGAGCACCCCGAGGGCTCCCCGGAGGAGGAGGAGAACCGCGCAGCAGAGGGAGATCCAGCAGAGGAAGAGGCCGAGGCGCAGCGGGCGCTGGTGGTTGCCATGCACTTTGAGTGCGGGGACTTGTTGGACACCTTGGAGAATGGCCGCGGGGAGGCGCTGGAGGGCGGCGTTGGCTCCGGGCCGCCGCCGCCTCTCCTGCTGGGCAGCGCCTCCGACATGAAGGCCGAGCTGTCGCAACTTATTAACGATCTGGGCGAGCTCAGCTTCGGCAACGACGTGCGCACCCTGCAGGCCGACTTGCGGGTGACGCGCCTGCTGTCAGGCGACAGCACGGGCAGCGAGAGCTCCATCGAGGGCGGGGGCCCGGACGCCACCGCCGGGGACCGGTCGGGCCAGGCTGACAGCGCCAGCACCGACGAGCCCCACTCGAACTGAGCTGCTCCGTGCGTCCCCAGCGCTCCACCGTGGCTACCCATCCGTAGCCCCGACAACCTCCCTGTCCCTTGCCCGCCCCCAGGAAAGGGGAAATGGGGCCTTTGGGGCCCAGGTCCAGAGTTCCCCCGACCGCTCCCCCTACCTCCCCGCCCCCGCTCCCGCCCCAGCAGTTTTGGCTCTGTGCGAGGCGGACTCGGGTTGCGCGTGGGAATGCGGGGAGATGTGAGAGGGGAAACCCCGCCAGGAGGGAGAGAGAGGCAGCCCTCTGGGGTGCGGGTGAAGGAAGGCTGGCTGAAGTTCCTAGTCTCAGGCCATAGGTGCCTGGCCAGTTTCCTGTTTGTGGGGCAGCTGGGGCCTGAGGAGGAGGGGTTCACTTCCTCCTCCCACCCCCTGGGAGCGGCCCTGCACTGTCACTGACATGTCATTAAAAAAAAGAGAGAATTTGCTCTCAAGGTGTTTGAGGCTTTAATGCCACCCCTTGGCCCTCGGTTCTTTTTGATGCAAGAGCTCGGGCCGTTTACCTCAGACTCAGACCCCTGAAATTCTGCCAAATTCCTCAAATAACTGTTTGGGGGGTGGTGGGGGGAGATGAAAGAAAGTTGCATTTTGTTTACAGCTAAGGACATCTAATATCTTAAAAAGGAGTTTTCCTTTAGAAACACACACACACAAACACACACACACCCTTTCTTTTGCTCAAAAGATCTCACTCCATGATACTGTGTAAAATATTTTTGCACTGTTGTGAAGTATTTTTGACTTTTTTCTGTACATAACCGTGTTCTCAGAGCTGATTGTTTATATCTTTTGCTGTGCAAAAGAAACGTAAAATGTTCAGTTGTATATACAGAAATGTGTATAAAACATTTTGTTATTTTTTAAAAGTAGCACCGTTCTGGTTCTGTTTGCAGCCAGTGGGGAGAGAATAAAGAGGAAAATGGAACAGATCAGGTGAGCGTCCGGAACTGCTGTGTGGGAGTGGGAGACTGTTCAACCCTGGGTGGCATAGGACAGTCTGGTCTTTCCTGTGCTTGGAGAGAATTAGGGAAGGAAAGTCCACTTGATGCATCATCTGGGGACTTCCTGGACCTCCACAATTCCGGGTGCTGTGTCTGGGGCCCCCCTTTCAGGTATTATCCCGTATTTTTCACTCATGAAGTTGTGCGAGTCTGGTCTTTTTCTGGTCTTTCGGAGAGGCCGGGGTGAGTTCTTATTGCACTCTCAGACCTGTGAGGTTATTTACGGAGGAGTGACTTTCCAGGTCAGCCGAGATTTTACCACCTCGTCCTCTGGGCCGTACTACTAATCAAGTGTGAGGAGACTCCATTATCTCTTCCTTCACAAACAGCTCAAGGTGCTTTAAAGATGAACTAAAAACCCAAAGAGGAGTTCTCTGAGGAGTGGGGCCATGTCTGTTTTTCCTGGGAGGAAAACCAGGGGGAGAGAAAAGTTGACAAGTTCCGATCTTGGTGTGAGTGAGTCATGGTGCAGGTGGGTGGGTGGCTGGGCAGGCTGCAAAGCCCGTTTCCTTCCCTTCTGTAACCCAGTGTGGCCCCGTGGGGGGATGGCCCGAAGGTCGAGGCCGAGAGGAGCTGTTAGAGCGCTTTCATGCTTTCTGTGTTTGTTTCTGTTGTAAACTCCAAACAGATGTCTCTAGTTTGGCTACACCCGATCAGCTGGAAGTTGTAATAAGATGCTGCCAAAACTGTGCCTTCTGCAAATTATATTTCCTTTTGCCCCTTTGGGCCTCTCTTCCTGTGGTTGCAGAAATGGATCTCACTCCTGGCCTTCCCTGGTGTCCTGAGGCCACTTTGCTTTGTTTTCATGAGAAATATGTTCTGAGCAGCTAGACCCAGAAATCCTAAGGAGTCTGGAATTCACTGGAACCATAGAGGAAAGGAGGGTGAAAGATTTTCTTCCTAATTAACAGGAGTGGTTCAGGCATAGAACTAGCTTTCAGAAAGAAAAGAGGGTGAGTGGAAAATATTTTTTAAAAAATATTCAGCCTCTTCTTAAGGGCATTAGGACAAGGTCCGGGCCTTTGAATCTATTCTATTTTGGCTTGGTTGTGAGACCCGATCTCTCTCCATGAATACCTCAGATACAAATCATTGAATGACATTAAAAACACCAGCTAGAGAGAGGTCAGGAAAGTCAAATAGCCCGCCCACCCCAATGCGCTCACCTGATCAGCAAACGGCTTGTGTGGGCCATCACTAGCCTGCATGACTAGATTTCACATTTGAAATTATTTCCATGCATTGCCAAGTTCCTCTGCTGTTTGAAACTGATGAAGAGATGAGACAGAGTGAAGATAATATGGCTAATACTTGGGAGGCAGGACAGGGTCTGTGTGTCTTCATTCTTATCTAGTTTAAGTGTCTGGTGAGAATGCCAGTGATGGCTTTCATCTGTGACGGATGGGCATATGGTGACTGGTCCAAAGTTCAGGCAAATGGCATTGAAACCAACACCATCAATAAATATAAAGCAGCCATCTCTTAAAGTCTGATTGTTCCTCTTATGTGATTTATAAATAGGAAGGGGGACTTGAAGGTTGAGGAGGAGGAAGAAGAAAAGCAGTAGGCTGGAAAGAGCCAGCTCCCCTCCTCCCCCATCGGTGCCCTCCCCATCTCTCCTTCCTCCCCTCTGCTTTTTGGCATTGATCCCCACTGCACCCCTGAGCTCTGACTGATGTAATTCTAGAAGAGAAGCGAAGGTGACACATGATTCACCTCTTACTCCAGGGATGATATCACTAGAGTAAGAAGAGATGTTTTGAATGAAAAAAAAAGACCCTAAAACCAATTTGCTTCTGGAGCTCAAGGGAAAAGAGTAGCGAGGCAGAAACAAACCTAAGTCATTAGATAAAATACGCCTTCCAGAAAACACCCGGAGTCAGCTTTACTCATCAAACTGAACTTTTCCTTCTTGCAGAGTGAGGCTCATGTTTCTCCTTGACTTCACCTGATGGTAGTTTAAATGCAGTGAGACACTTCCCACATTCTTTCGCAGCCTAGGTAATCCTCTGCGTTCAACGGTGCAGCATTGAGTGCCCGAAAAACAGCGTGACTTCCGACAGCAAGCGCAATCATCCGGGGTGGCAGCGTGAGTCCGGGGAGGTGGGATTCATCAACTTCTCACAGCACAAGCGTCCCACGTTCATTTCTACCATTTGTTGCATATGTGAGCAGGAAGGTGGGAGGAATAAAATGATATCAGATAAACAATAGCATTTCATACCCTCTCAACTACTACTGCTTCAGAAAACACCCCCTCCACACACACATGTGTGCGCACACATACGTGGTTTCCCTAAAGAAAACACCCCTCTCACTGCCCCTCAGTCAGCAGAACAGATTTTAAACAAATTAGAAAGACTCTGTTATACTAAGAAAGCGCAATTCCCTCCCAGGGGACAGAGCTGTTTTTGAGGGTTCTGCTTCTGAATAAAGAGAGAACTGGTTGGTAGAATCTATACCCCTGGCACCATATTGGAGATTTAAAAATCTCATTGTAGTTGCCAAGGATAACGAGAAACATACAAATTCTATTAGGCGTAAGTTGCCATCTTTTCTAACACAATTTAGTAATTTAATAAGCAGAACTCTTTGCTCTGTGTGGTATGCATCAGTAGTCCCAGCATCTGCTGGTAGGTGATGCATGACAGTCCTAGAAATGTGCACGGACTGCTGGGGCTAGGAGCCATGCCTGACACATGGGAAACTGCCCAGGGCTCCAGGCAGCCAGGAGGCTGCCCGGCCCAGGGCACTCTGCACTCTCTGCTCCAGGCTTGTTGCACATGGCCACTGTCTTAGTCGGTTTAGTGCTGTTATAAAGGAATGTCCTAGGCTGAGTAACTTGTTATTTATTTATTTATTTGTTTTGAGACGGAGTTTCACTTTTATTGCCCAGACAGGAGTGCAGTGGCGCAATCTTGGCTCACTGCAACCTCCGCCTCCCGGGTTCAAGTGATTCTCCTGCCCCAGCTTCCCTAGTAGCTGGGATCACAGGCGCCCTCCACCTCACCCAGCTAATTTTGAATTTTTTTAAGAGATGGGGTTTCGCCATGTTGGTCAGGCTGGTCTTGAACTCCTAACCTCAGATGATCCACCCACCTCGGCCTCCCAAAGTGCTGGGATTACAGGCATGAGCCACCATGCCTGGTGAGGCTGGGTAATTTATAAAGAAAAAAGGTTTATTTGGCTCAAAGTTCCGCAGGCTATACAAGAAGTATGACGCCAGCTTCTGCCCTGGTGAGGCCTCAGGCTGCTTCCACTCATGGCAGAAGGTGAACTAGAGCAGGAAATCACATAGCAAGAAGAAGGAAGCAAGAGAAGGGGAGAAGGGCAGTGCCAGGCTCTTTTGAGCAACTTGCTCTCAAGTGAGTGAATAGAGAGAACTCACTCATTGCCTCCCTCTCCTCCACAGGGAGAGCATTAACCTATTCATAAGGATCCACTCCCACGACCCAAATACCTCGCATTAGGCCCCACCTCCAACACTGGGATCAAATTTCAAGGTGAGATTTGGGGGAACAAACATCCAAACTACAGCAGCCACACCTGGATCTGGCTTTACTGTTAGCCAGGACCTTTTCTGTTCCTTCTGGCTCATCCCTGTTGGCAGGCCCAGCATCCCCTAGAACAACCCCCCACTGCTTGCTCTAAAGCTCTTGTGACCCAATTTGAGCAGCCTTGACTACCCATTGTCTTGGTGGTTCACACGGTGACAAGATGGCCCTGGAACTTGGCACGCCTTCCTTCCTCTTTCTTGAGCTGTTCAGTGGTGCCAGAAAAGGTCCTTGTTTCTAACCCCCATGGAGAGTGACTCTTTGACAGCCTCCTCTTCTCCCCTGCTCTTCATCTCTGTCCCATCCTGTTTCTCCAGATTCACACATCATTCCCCTATGGCCCAGCTCCCCACCCGGTCCTAACTTTATTTCTCCTTTCCACAAACCTAGCTAAGACCTTATATTGCCTGAAAGAAAGCAAAGCCCAGGCTTTAAGGGAAAAAGTACACCAAGCACATAGGCGTCAGCCAGCACCAATCCTGCAACTCTAGGAAATGCTAAGGGACCAAGACCCACAGGTGCAAACTCCTAAACTGATGTACTTTTAATAGTCTCCAGTTATTTTATTTTATTTTATCTTTTCAGACAGAGTCTTTCTGTGTTGCACAGGCTGGAGTGCAGTGGTGATCTTTGCTCACTGCAATCTCTGCCTCTGGGGTTCAAGCTATTCTCCTGCCTCAGCCTCCAAGTAGGTGAGATTACAGGCACATGCCACCACTCCCAGCTATTTTTTTTATTTTTGGTAGAGATGGAGTTTCACCATGTTGGCCAGGCTCATCTCGAACTCCTTACCTCAAGCGATCCACCTGTCTTGGCCTCCCAAAGTACTGCAATTACAGGCGTGAGCCATCACGCCCGGCCTAAGCCTCTGGTTATTATGACATATAAACAAATCGTTGGCTTTGGGATGGCAGAAACTGGCATTTGAATTTCCCATTTCTTTCCCCCTTATTTGTACTCCCACATTTCATACACAGTAGATACTTGATGAGAAATATTTATGATGTTCACCAACCCTCATTCCCCAGACCAAGTGTGAATGAATATGTACTAGACGCATGATGCTGGAGGTAAAGGGGCTGGGCGTCTGTCTTCCTGGGGAGAATGCTGCTGGTGAGTGGGGTGGCAGCCCCCAGAGGAACTTCATCTTCTTTTGCTCCCACCGTTGAAATCTGGTGTGGTGAGACCCTATCCTAGAAGAGTGGGTCTAGTTTGAGGGTGGAGAAGCTCTTGCCATTGTATCATGATTATGAATCATCTGTGTCCTTCCTGGTTGGCTGGATTCTTCAAGGACAGGCATATGTCTTAGGCAGCTCTGATTTACCACACTTAACACAGGGTTTGGCACCTAGTGGGTACTCAGATCAAAGGAACGAGTAAAGGAGTGATTCCACCCCAAGACAGGAGAAAAGGTCTAATTAAGCTCAAGGTCACTGCCCAGTGGTAGGAACCAAGGTTTCAAGGATATATGTTTGGTGAGGAGGGAAGATTGGAAATCATTCAGTTTCTCAACTCTCCATGAGGTATATTTAATTCCCAAGAATTTCCTTGGAACTTCCCTGACCTTCTAGGGAGGGCTGGTTCTGGTTCAGAGAAGGATGGTTTATTTGGAATTGGCTTTGAGTGGAATTTGAGTCTTATCCCTGCTCATCCCAGCCCCAAGTTCACTGTCCAAATCTCCCTAAATTGTGCCAAATGAAGACTCAAACAAGGTGGTGTGGCAGAAAGCAAGGGAGACACTTGGGTCCAGGCCTGGAGTGGTCTAGACTTCCTTGGTGCCAATCAAGTCACTTCCCCTCGCCAGCCCCAGGATCCTCACGGTAAAGTGGGTGGCTGTGCAGACAATAACAAGACTTTCACTATTGTGACTTCAAGAAGCCAAGGCTAAGGTCAAGAGTTTCTCCTTCCCCCTTTCCCTAGTAGGACAAAACAGAAAAAGCCTCTGACTATGGGCTAGAAACTATCTGGGCTCTGAGGACAGAGCTAATCTTCAGACCTACATTCCTGGACCTTCAGCAATGTCTGGTTTGGAAGTGACATTCCCTTGGCCAAACCAGGAGCCACCTGGAAGATATCCCTTTCATTACCTCAAAACTTAGAGGCCATGGTGGGTCCTGAAATGGGGACTGGCACTGAACCTAAGGGCCAAGTTAGGGTTCAGAGAAGTGCAATCACTTGCCTAAGATTACTCAGCAACTTGGGACCAGAACTCAAGGTCCCCTGACTCCAAGTCCTATGCTCTTTTCCCTGAATCTTTTAAGATGGGGATAAGTTAGTTTGGAGGCAACCTAGGTACTGTCCAAGGAAACTTGGCAGAGCCGAAGCATCTGATCAGAGGCCATGAGGGCACCTGGCGGTAGGTGTTTGGTGCTTTTGACAATGGAGAACAAGACCCACTTGAGGAAGTCTGGGAAGAAGAGTAAGTTGATGGCCTGGGGAATGCTTCCCTGTCTCTCTTGCAGCAAGCAGGCTTCTCCTGCTCTAGGACTCACCTCCATCCTGGATTCCTTCTCTAAAAGAGTTTGGTCTTAGCTGATGGTTGGGGGTTCTTCCTACCCTCTGCTTCAGGATTAGCCAATCATGGCTCACCAGCTCACTTTCAGATCTTGCACCCTCCTTCATCCTGAGGGCCCAGACAGAACCTCATCACCCCTTGGTTCCAATCCTTTCATTTTACAGATAGGGAAACTGAGGCCCAGAGAAGGGAAAGGACTTGTGCATGGGCCACAGGAAGCTTACAGCAGAGCCAGGATTGGAACCCAAGTTTTGATTTTCCCCAGTCCTCTTCTAAGATGCCACACTGCCGTCTTTCAGACACTCACTGCAACAGTGCAGGGAGTCCCACTGCCCTGGGACACCAGCCAGTTGTATGTGTGTGAAGCTCAGGGCTCTTCCCCTCCTCACCCTGGTAAAGTCTCCACTTCTGCCACCTTGAGCTACAATGAATATCCCAACACTTGCCTAAATGACTTTTCCATGGACCTGACAGTTTAATAGAGGACTCCTGAATATTAAAAGTCTTTGAGAGCTAACAGGCCAAATATTAAGGCTATTTTTAGGCACCATAATAGGAGGAGGCCAGAATGGGCAGCAACAAATATTTCAGTGCAGGGAGTAGTTTCAATAAGTTTATAGATGCTCCCCTAGCACTGTAACCCACATTCCTAAAGGTTCCAATCTTGCAGCTGAACTCCTGCCCAGAGAAAGAGAAAATGAAGTTTTCAAGGTCACATGAGTTCAAGGAGGAAGGATGGGTAGGGACGCTGGGTCCTGCATCAGCACACTCTCACTTTCATGTTTCACTTCAGGGCTTGCTAATGAATCCCAGGTACCATTTACAAATCTACCAAAACATCAGCAGCTCCTTACCCACAGCTTCTGTCTGTCCTCCCCCTGTAGAGAAATCTGTCTTCATCTTTGTATGTCAACTTGGCCCCAGTGGCTCTGATTCCCAGAGGAAACCTTCACTGGTGCTCGCCACCTGATTTCCAGTAGAGAAGCTCATCTCCTCAAAAGAGCAACATGTGATTCGGTGCTACGGTCTGTGTCTGCACCAAACCATGCTGCTTGTCTGAAAGAGATGCATAGTCACAGCCAGGTGTATGAGGCCTCCCCTATCTTGTGTCTGCAGCAGTGGTTACAGATGAAGGAAACTTATAATGGAGTCCATGGCTGGTCGGATGCTTTGGGAGGTGCCCACGCTGATGAGATCAAAACAGGTTCCAGTCGTCTACGATAAATATGCCAGTCCATTCCTCTGCCCCAGGTCTCAGCAAGTGTCCATCGTTACCTGACACATATGGAACTGGGGACTGGATGGGGTGGGGAGCAATATTCCTGTGGGTGAGGCTGTAAGGTACAGCTAAGGAGAAATGCACTTAAGACTGAGTTCTGGCGCTGGTTTTCCCACGTATTAGCTCATTGACCTTGGGTAGTTTTCCTGTTGGCACCAGTTCTTTCTGTGAACTAGAGATGGTAATACCTAATCAAACTCTCTCTCAGGCTGTGTTAAGGCTCTGAATCTAAATGTTGGACCAGTAAGTGCCTTGTAAAGTGCAGGGCAGGAAAGGCATGGTTGCTGCTGGAGTATTCACACCAAAATAATACAGTCTGGCTGAGTGAGCTACAGTCTGGCTGAGTGAGCTGCAGTCAGGCTCGCCCACAGAGCCAATGTGTCCACCAGTAGGAACATTTTCAGAAACATATCTCATGGCCCAAGGTGGGAAAACCTGAAAAAATGAAGTCATCTGTTAAGAATAGGAAGCAGTAGGTGGGTATTTGAATGGCACGCTTCATGTGGAAAGATTATGGTCAGCTTTCCATCCAAAATCTCAATATCCGCCTGAGCTACATGGCCATCTCCAGCCCAGTCTCCTCCCTCAGCTGTGGCAGGGGAGCACGGCAGGCAGCTGCCCTACGCTCTCTGGCTGCATTTTTATTTGTTCTACATAATGGGATTCATTTAGTCAGCATTTGATTATCAGCCCAGATCAGTATTACTGATGTGATTAGTGTTCTATACTCAAGCACACACATACACATAACTACCTAAAACTTTCCACAAATATTTGGAATTGTGGTTTCATTTACCTCTCAAATAGATATCCCTGAAATGGACACACATCCTTTGAAAGTAATTCTTTGTACTGATTATTTTCTAGAAATGTGGCGGTTCTGAGGTTTTTCTTGGAGACATATGCAGCGAGAGAGCATACACAAGAACGTGTGGGATTCTTTTATCCTGCTAGAACGGTGGTGTGTGTGTGTGTGTGTGTGTGTGTGCGTGCACACGTTCCTCTGGGTATGCCTGGGACAGTGCTCAAGGGTGGATATAAACTGTATTGTCAACTCAACCTGTTGTGCTTGGCATTGTTGTGAAATGATCAGTGAAAACTCATAGCGCAATGAGAGAGCTATGCTGATCCTCCCAGATTTCTGCCAAAAAAAACTTCAGATCACATCAGCCTTTCCTTTCCATTGTATTCTGAGTTTTCTTCTTTGTTTGTTTTTCATATTAAATGTCCTTAAACTAACTGAAACCACGGATTCCCTTTGGGGATGCTCTATGTTGCTGGAGACCACGGTCCAAAGATGCCTACTGCTAGGATGACTGTGGATTCCAGTTTGCTCAGCACAGTCCTGGTTTACGTCCAGTGTTATCACATAATTATAGTAGAGCCACCTTTCAAGGTGTTCCAGTTTGATGATCAATGATAAATGATATGGCCACCCACCTGTGACCTAGGCAATTTTGTTAATCTGTACATGTCTTCATTCATTCATTTCTATTCTCTCCTTCATTGAAGGGACATTTACAAGGTATCTACTGTGTGCCAAGCACTGTGCTGGTTGAGGAGGGAGGTAGGAGAGTATGGGGAAAGGGTGAGATTGGGGGATAAAGTGGGGGGCTGGAGAATGAACCCAGGGAGATGAGATGCAGTCCTTGCTCTTATGGAGCTTGTAATCCAGCAGAAAAGAACAAAGTGTGCAAGACCAGTTCAACATAAAAAGAGGCATGGTCAGTTTATGTGTAAAGTACTGAGGGAACACAGTGGAGGGGCAGCCAACCCACCCAAGGGAGGGAGGGGTGATCACAAAGAGCTTCACAGAGGAGATGCTCTGTGAAGCATCTTTTTAACCATCAAAGTGGGTCTCCTCAAGGGCTCTGCCTGGAGTCCTAAAGCTGCCTGACTTGGGTTCTAGAGGGTGCATCATTCTCTAGAACTTTTTGTTGGTGGTGGGGGAGGTGTTTTTGAAAATCTACCTGCAACCTCTCTCCAGTCCTGTACTTTTAAAGGCCATTTCAGAAAAACATTCACATTTTCTTCCTTAGTGGTCCATTTCTTGACCTGCAAACTTGGCCATCAGAAAAAAATAGAATATGGTGAGTATAATAAATAGAGTAGAGATTACCAGCTGCTGTAGTAAGTCTCATGCTCTTACTGACTTGACATAATAAAAGATTAGTTCTCAATTATGCAATAGTCAGTATCAATACTCTTGGTTGCCAGGCATTCATTCAGGGACCCAGGCTCTTTCTCCATCGTGGCTCTGCCATCTCCTAGGGCAGGAGTCATGGGCCAGATTGGGTCTGCCAGCTGTTTGTAAATGAAGTTTTACTAGAACAGAGTTACACTCATTTACTTACACATTTATGGCTGCTTTTGCACTCTAACAGCAGTGTTGGGTAGCTGCAACAAAGACTGGGTAGCTCGCAAGCCTAAAGTATTTACGTCTGGCCCTTTACAGAAAAAGTTTGTTGATTTCTATTCTAAGGTCTTGGAATTCTCTCTGGGTCATCCACATCTGGCCCAAGAATGTCCTCCAGTGGACAGAGAGTGTGTATGATCATTTAGGACATTTTAATGGGTCAGGTCCAGAAGGGATACACACAGCTTTTGCCCACTTTCCATTGGGCAGAACTTAGTTCCTGGCTATATGTCACTGCAAGAGAAGCTGGGAAATGTATTCTAGCTGTGTGCCCAGAAGGAAAGAGAAATGGAGGAATGGGCTTGGAGAAGAGGTGTGTAGACTCTGCAACAGGTGAAGAGGAAGTCCTACTCGTCCAAGTCTGCTTGTACACTGGAGATTTGAATTTCTTTTCAGGGTCTTGCTCTGCCACTCAGGCTGAGTACAGTGGTGTGATCACAGCTCACTGCAGCCTTGAACTCCTAAGGCCCAGTGATCCTCCTGCCTCAGCCTCCTGAGTAGCTGGGACTACAGGTGAATGAAACTACGGCTGGCTAATTTTTAAATTTTTATTTTTTGTAGAAATGGAAGTCTTGTTATGTTGCTCAGGCTGGTCTCAAACTCCTTGGCTCAAACAATCTTCCAGCCTCAGCCTCCCAAAGTGCTGATATTACAGGTGTGAGCCACTGTGCCAGGCCTGGAGATTCAAATCTTGAAAGCTACAACTTTAATTGTCCCAAACAGAACAAGTACCTACTCTCTTGTCCTCTCTTCATTTTATGACCACTGGCTCAGGTTTATATGAACTTAGACTTTGGAGGGGTCATGGGGAAATCATGTTCATCATTCACTTTGCACATGGTCCTAAGGGTGTTTTAAATAGAGCTCAGAACCCAGAGCCCAAGTAACTTCTCAGAAATAGATGCTGAAAATCACATTGGCTCAAGTCTAGAAGGAATGTTTGAGCTGGACAGTCTTTTCTTGGGAGGAGGGGCAGTCCTTCAATTCTTATGGCTCTTAGAAGCAGATCTCTCTCCTGAGACAGCCCAGCCCCTAAAAGGACAGCTCTGATTCTTACAAAGTTCTTCTGAGATTTGTCTTCCCGTGAACTGTTGCACTGGTCCTCCCTCTGCGCTGTGAGGCTGCAGAGAGTGGGTGGTCTTGTTTTTCCCAGTGTGCAGGGCAGATCAGAAACCTTGCAGGCATTCCACTCCACTTCCTTGTCAGACCCAGCCACCTTAGGGGAGATGCCTGCACTCTTCTTTCCCAGAGGCCTCAGCTGCCTTTTGCCAGGGAGCCCAGACACCTGCAGAGAGGGAAAGACCTGCTTTCCAGATGAGAGGAGGACCTGGAGACAGGTGTGAGCGGTAACTGCATGCTCTAGGAAGGCTTTAAGTGAATCCACCCCCTGCCATGGCCCCACCGAGATGCCCAACAGAGGAGTCGCTGCCCGCTCTCAGAAACACTTCTGCGAACCAGTTAATGCTTCGTGCTGGCCTGGAGGGTGGGCAGCCAGGTGGACCTTTATAGTCACTTGGTGGGGCCACTCCAGGCCAAGGGCTGGCCTTCAGTCATGAGGGTCCTGAGGAAATACTCGGTTTCCATCCTTAAGAAGTTTACCTGCTTTATACTACATGGTAATATTTGGATTTTTATTGTGTTTATTAGCATGTTACATTTGCAATAAACTAATCTGATTAAAAAAATAAAGAATTGCATAATGCATTTTAAGAAGTATTTTGATTCAAAATGGTGTTTTTAGAAAGGCTTATGGTACCTAACAGGATTATCTGAGAAATTTACTGGTACAGCTTTTTTTTTTTTTCTTTTTTTTTTTTTTTTTCCTGTGATGGAGTTTTGTTCTTGTTGCCCGGGTTGGAGTGCAATGGCAGGATCTCAGCTCATCACAACCTCTGCCTCCTGGGTTCAAGCAATTCTCCTGCCTCAGCCTCCCGAGTAGCTGGGATTACAGGCATGTGCCACTGTGCCCGGCTAATTTTGTATTTTTAGTAGAGATGGGGTTTCTCTATGCTGGTCAGTTTGCTCTTTTTTAAATTTTCTTTTCTTTTTTTTTTCTCCAGTAATGGCTATAAGCAAGGTCAGGCTGCTCTTGAACTTCTGATCTCAGATGGTCCACCCACCTCAGCCTTCCAAACTGCTGGGATTACAGGTGTGAGCCACTGCGCCCGGCCACTGGTATGGCTTTTAATGGAATACAGCATTACTTTATTACAATTATTATCTTTTGATAACATTAGGAATACATCTGTTAATAGCTGAAATAAAGGTATCATTATCAAGAAACAAAAAGAAGGGCAGAAAGACGAAAGAAAGCAAAGGAAGCAAGTTGCATCTTTCCTGGAGGCCAACCAGCAGCTGGAGGAGAAGCACAGGCCTCAGACTCAGAGGCTGGGCTCACCCCCGTCCTACAAGGCTCTCCTGTGACATTGCACAAAGTGGTATAATTCTCTGAGGTCCTATGCGCTCAACTGTAAATAGGGATAATTACACTACCTTATGACATAGTGCAATTCAAAGGAAATAATACATATAAGCCACCTTTTATGAAAAAGTGTACAAACGTGAGGAATTTTCATTGCTGTCCTCCTGGAGGAACCCGGAGGTCAGGCTTGGGTTAGGTCTCAGCAGAACTAGGGAGTGTGGCAGGGATAGATTGTAGCTGCACTGCAGCAGAGCCTGCTGTTTCCTTTTCTAATTGCTTTCTGGGATTCCTGCTTCCCCCAAAATAACTTGAAGATGGAGACCAAGTTTTCCTTAGGACCTCCATTAGTAAAGGCCAGACTCTTGACTAGGTACCCTCACCAGGGGACTGTCACCCTGGGAGGCTGTGTCTGACCAGTGATCCTACCAGTCCTCCAAGCCTTTCTCCTTCTCCTTCTCCTTTTTTTGAAATAGAGTCTTGCTCTATTGTCCAGGCTGGTGTGCAGTGGCATGATCTCAGCTCACTGCAACCTCCACCTTCTGGATTCAAGCAATTCTCTTGCCTCAGCCTCCCAGTAGCTGGGATTACAGGTGCTCACCTCCACACCCAGCTATTTTTTTGTATTTTTAGTAGAGACGCTATGTAGACCAGACTGGTCTCAAACTCCTGACCTCAGGTGATCAGCCTGCCTCGGCCTCCCAAAGTACTGGGATTACAGATGTGAGTCACTGCGTCTGGCCTCCAAGCCTTTCTTCCAAGGAAGTTGCTCTTCTGTGTATGTAATACCTTTTAACTTATAAAAGATGCACTCAGATGCTTTCTTTCCTGTTGTTCATAATCACCCAATAAGGCAAGCAGAGAGCAGTATTAGTAATTCAATTTCCAGATTTGAGAGATCTGGGGATTAAGGGGTAAAATGGAGTAGAAAGGAGGGTGACCTCTAAGTGTTTAGACCCTACCATATGCAAACAAGTGCTGGTCCCCAGGTATGGGTTTCCCATGGCCGTAGAGTAAGTAACAGGCAGTCCTGGTCTCCTGATTCCGAGTGTTGCAGAATGGCACAAGGCAGAGGGGATTATGGGTAAGGGGTCCTGGGGGAGGGCTGGTAGACAGGAGAGTAACAGGGAGAGGCAGCAGAGGTTGGCAGTTGGCAAGTATAAGGCAGTGGGTGGGGTTGGGGCCACAGCTCCCATTATGTGGCTGTCATCAAAGTGCCCAAAGAAATAAAGGTTTGCAATTACAGGGAGACTTGGGTTTGGGAATCTCCCAGCAGCAGGGCCCAGATGTTAATTAAGCCTAAGATAGGTCATTATCCCTCCCCATTGGATTGAACAGAGGGAAACTGATGCAGACAGCAGGTTAAAGATTTGCCCCTATAACTGTTAGGTGTTATTATTTCTGGTTTTTAAGAGGCACCCAACATGGGGCTCTGGGGCTCAGCCAAGGGGAAGGAGGTCACATCTAAGTGCCAGTAACTGGGGAGGTTTCCCACTCTCCCTCACAACTAAAGAAGGGTCTGAAGGCACTGGGTGTTTATCCTGCGGCTGTTCTGGAGCCACCTGACTTGTGTTCGCACACTGAGGCCACTGCAGAGCCAGAGAGCGGAGTGCGGGGTGCACAGGGACTTCGCAGGGTGTCCTGCCCTCAGCCTCTCAGTGCAGACATGAAGAGGAGACAGTAAAACCTTTTTTTTTTTTTTGAGCCGGAGTGCAATGGTGCCATCTCGGCTCACCGCAACCTCCACCTCCCGGGTTCAAGTGATTCTCTTGCCTCAGCCTCCTGAGTAGCTGGGATTACAGGCATGTGGTACCATGCCTGGCCAATTTTGTATTTTTAGCAGAGATGGGGTTTCTCCACGTTGGTCAAGCTGGACTTGAACTCCCAACCTCAGGTGATCCGCCTGCCTCAGCCTCCCAAAGTGCTGGGATTACAGGCATGAGCCGCCACGCCCGGCAGAGACAGTAAAACCTTGAATGACCAGCGTGGCATGGACACCCACCAAGCTGAGTGGACACTTGTGATAGCACTGGCCAATAGGTCCCAGGGCCCCTGCTTAGCCAGCTGTTAACTCTTTGATTGTTGGATCTTGGACAGGTGTGTATAGTGGGGCGCTCCCAGAGGAGACCCTCGGTAGCTAGGCAACACAAGAAGGAGTACTGTAGCAAGGCTTGGGTGGGTGGCTGTTTAGTAAATATGGAAGTAATTCAATGCTTTACCAATTAGTGTGGCTGTAGTAGAAGAATGTCTATCAACCATTAGCAAAGGACTTCTTCTTTTCTTTTCTGATACAGAGTCTTGCTCTGTCGCCCAGGCTGCAGTGCAGTGGTGCGATCTCGGCTCACTGCAACCTCTGCCTCCCAGGTTCAAGCGATTCTCCTGCCTCAGCCTCCTGTGTAGCTGGGACTACAGGCGTGTACCACTACACCTGGCTAATCTTTTTTGCATTTTTAGTAGAGATGGGGTTTCACCGTGTTAGCCAGGATGGTCTCAATCTACTGACCTTGTGATCCACCTGCCTCAGCCTCCCAAAGTGCTGGGATTACAGGTGTGAGCCACTGTACCTGGCCAGAAAAAGACTTTATTTATGTGTAAATTAATTTACAAAAATCAAGGGCTTCACAGTAATAATAATAAAAACAACATATTATTGTTAATAATAATACTATTCAATCCCTTCACAAAAGCACCAGAGGGCTTTGCTTTCACGCCTGTTTTCCAGCGGGCTCCCTTTAGATATAAAGAGGATGGTCCTGACCTGCTGGTCAGTGGACAGGAAGCCTAGGCTAGCTCTTGAATTTGGGACGGTGGAGAGAAGTAAGTTGTTCTTCCTTACCCAGTATCTCCATCACCAGGGTTTTGATGCTATTGCAACACAGATGATTACCTGTGGGTAGGCCATCTGTTTCTGTTCACCTGTGTAGCTCAAGTCATTGTAAATTGATGAAAAAGTGAGTTGCTCATGATGTAACTTGTGATTCTAAACATCCAATAGAGTGACAAATAGAAACTGCATTTCCTATATCGTCTTCAAAAACGCCTCTGCTGATTGGTCTATCTCTATGTCACTGCTTACCTTTGAAGTCAAGTTATAGGGGATGCCACTCCTTGACTGGCAGCTTGGAGAAGGCCGGCAATCATTTTCAGGCAAAGGCCACGGCAAGACTTACACTCCTCATGTTGTCTGTGGCTTCAGCCACCCCAGGTATACCAATTCTCCAGGATGCTATAAAGATTTCCTAATTAGACTTTTATTGTGCTTGGAGACATGAAGATGAAGGCTGCTGGGCAGAGTGTGGCCACGATCTTGAAGATCAAAGTGAGATCTGGGTTACTTCTGAATCTTGACCTTATTTTTAAAGAGCTGAATAATAATAATAATAGCAAAGATGGAAAGAAGAGGCTTTGAAGTATTATAGTGGCCTAGTTATGCTCTACCTGGGAAAGGCAAACAGCTGTGAGTTACTTTAATTCTCTTCAGCATATCTGTTAAAAGGCAGGCTGAACATTCAGGACAAGCCTTAGAATAAACAGGCATGCCTGGATTTAAGCGGCCAATCCTTTGTGTCCGATCTTGGGGAATTAAGCATAATCATGTAAACAATTGATTCAGGGCAGGCCTGCCATGTCTGTCCCCAGCTTCCCCTGCAGATGTCTGGTTTCTGAGTTCGCTCAGCCCTTCGGAAGAGTCCCTGTTTAGAAGGACCTGCCTTTAATGTATTCTTGCTTTCCTCCCAAATTAGCATTCACTGTGATGTCTACAATCATGTTAAAATCTACTTAAATCACCCAGGGGTGTTTATAAAATACTTACAACACAACAATTGAATTTCACAAATAATAGCATGTATTTCATAGTTACAATGACATTTTTATGTCCAAGACCTCATTTGATCTTAAACAGCTCTTTGAGTTGGGTAGACGTTATAACCTCCATTTTATAGATGAGGAAATTAAGGCAGAGAGAGGGAGGGGTCGGCTTAGGGTCATAGTGTCAGAGATACAGATGTCATCTGGTTACAAACTGTCCTTTTCAGATGGAAAACCCAACTAGAACAAAGAGGCTCTCCTCATAATTGGAACAGAGCTGACATGCCAAGGGCATTTTCTTGCAGTTATTTTAAGGAAGCCACCTGAAATCTAAGACACTGTCCATGTGATCAGTGGTTTGAGTTTGAATGTTCCTCGGGAAGAGGGACTGACTGTCCTCTGCCCTTGGGGTCGGGGCCTGGACTGGAGCCTTTAACATGTGACCACGGGATTGTTTTGAGCCCACAGTCATACAATTTAATGCAATGTAAAAGACATAGAACCAAACTATTGAATGTGGTACATTCCGTCCTGGGAGAGGGACAGAGAAATCAGGTGGCGCCTCGGTGGTGGTCCAGGGAGTCTCAGCCAAGACAGAGGGCTCTGGAAGGGCCCCATTGCCTTCTCTCTCTTTTCCACACCCCCTAGCTCTACAACCAGTACTCCTCTCTGCCGGGAGCCTTATCCTAGGCTTCTGGGTGGGAGAAGTCCCTGGTCCTGCCCCTTTCTCACGGCCTCACCCCACTGACCTTCTCACTATGCCTTTCCCGCTCCAGATCCCAAGAGGCTCTCCCATTGCCAGGACACTGCCAGGCACTGAAGAATGGAAGGCTCGCCATACAGTCCTGTCCTCAAGGAGCCTGTGGCTCAGGGAGAGGAGAGAAGGTCAGAGGTGCATAGAACCAGCGGCGCTTCCCCATGGCGAGTGAGCTCTCAGTGAAACGCCACTGGAATGTGGAGATGGGCGGTGGCGGGAGGCGGGAGGATCGCTTAGCAGGGAGGAAGATAATGCTGATGGGCCCAGAGGGAGGAGTGGGATTCGTGACTGGGGAAGGCATTTAGGCTACAGGAGTCAGATGAGTCTCCTGGGGTCAAGAGTGTGTGTGCGCACGCGTGTGTGTGCGTGCGTGCGTGCGTGTGCGCCCGTGCGTGCGTGCGTGAAGATGAGATGGCGTCTGTCATTAAGAGCTTGTATATCCAACAACATTGACCTTCCCATTGAAAACCATGGGTTTGAAGGATTTTGAGGACGGAGGGCCTTGGTGCCCTGAGACGATGGTACAGGAACGCCCGGCTGTGTGGTGTGGAGGAAGGATGCGGGTGAGGAGGATCTGGAGGCAGACAGAATGTGAAAGAGGCTCTTGCAATAGTCCAGTCAGGATGAAGGCCTGGGCCGAGGGAGAGGTGCTGGGAAGGCAGAGAGGGCAGGTCCCAGGGATATCTCAAAGTAATTGTGAGGATAGTGAGAAAGGAGTCAAAAACTCAGGGCTGGCCCGGCTCAGTGTCTCACGCCTGTAATCCCAGCACTTTGGGAGGCCGAGGCAGGTGGATCACCTGAGGTGGGGAGTTCGAGACCAGCCTGACCAACGTGGAGAAACCACGTCTCTACTAAAAATACAAAAAAAATATTAGCCGAATATGGTGGCGTATGCCTGTAATCCCAGCTACTCAGGAGGCTGAGGCAGAAGAATCGCTTGAACCTGGGAGGCGGAGGTTGCGGTGAGCCAAACTCGCGCCATTGCACTCCAGCCTGGGTGACAAGAGCGAAACTCCGTCTCAAACAAACAAACAAACACACACACAAAACGCAGGGGTGTGCTGGAGCAGCTGGTATTGGCTTGGGAGACTAACTGTGCATATCTTTTCCCAATTCTGCTTTCAGGGATGCGATGCTGGTAGTTTTAAACCAGCTACGGTAGAAGTATTAACACCACAGAAGTCAAGAAAGGCATTTTCTCTGGAGAGGATCATTTGTTAAACATGGACCAGCACACCTCCACCGAGGTACCCGAGGCTCCTCCTGCTAAGAGCAGTCCCAGGGGCAGTGTTAGCTGGAGCTGCCTGAGGAAGCTTCAGAGGCAGGTGAGAACAGCTTTGGGCAAGGGATAGGTGTGGTAGCTATGGGGTAAGGGAAAGCATTTCTGGTGAACCTAACAGTGTGAGCAGAGGGCCACCTACTTTGGGTGTATCTTGGCACAGAGCAGGGAACCTAAGTAATATTCAGTGACGATCGTGGGCTATTGTCACCAGGGTCCTACATTAGGTCTTTATGTGTTGGTAGATTGGATGCACAAATGGAATGTTCCTTAAATCCTTAAAGGTACAGGTGCAGGTTTGCCAAGAACTAGCCTGTGTGCGCCAGGAGTTCATCTTTACACAGAGCATTCCCTGAATGCAGCAGTTGTGGCTCATTATTCACCTTAAGGCTGACTTGGAAATCAGCTTCGATTATTATTTAGCAGGGGAGGAAAATGAATCCCAGAGAGTGTTCCCACTCTTAAGACCACAGCCAGTTAGTGACTTCATCAGGAGGAGAACTTTGGAGTCAGAACTTGTATTAGTTATTCACAGCTACTTAACAAATTTCTCCCAAACTTTAAAAAAGTAGTTAAAACATGGTTTTTTGTTAATTTTTGTTTTTCGTTTTTGAGAGAGAGTCTCACTCAGTTGCCCAGGCTATAGTGCCATGGCGCGATCTCAGCTCACTCCAACCTCCACTTCCCGGGTTCAAGTGATTCTTCCACCTCAGCCTCCTGAGTAGCTGAGATTACAGGCATCCACCATCATGACTGGCTACCACAGAACCCAACACAAGCAATAAGTTAAACTCATGAAGCTCCTGAAGTCAGAAGACATGGTTCTGCCATTTCGTAGGTGGGGAGCCTGTTAAAGGCTAGGCTTCCTTATCTGGAAATGGAATAATAGGCCTTGCCTGGTTTGCTGCAATGGGCTGTGATGAGGACCAAACTATAAAGAGTGATATGGATGTTAATTACAATGATTTTTTCTGTGCCACCCATGGAAACAAAAATAGCAAATTAGAGAACTCTAAATCCTGTGGTTTTTTTTTTAACTGCTATTCAGCAAAGCATAGGAGACTTTGGTTACTCCTGGAGAGGCAGCCGTAGTATATGCGTAAGAGTACGGGTTCCAGAGTGAGGCTCCCTGGGCTTGAAGCTCAGCCCCACCACTTACCGACAGCGGACCTTGGGCCAGATGGTAAAGCCCTCTGTGCCTCAGTTTCCTGACCTATTACTGTGGAAATGATGGCAATACCTTCCTCATAGCATTGCAAGAGTTAAATGAGCTAATTCAGGTGAAGCATTTAGAAGAGGGCCTCCTGACTCTTAATAACTGCTTGATATAAATAACAGCTTTTGCTACAGAGTGGCCATGAAGTCTGGACATGTAGATATCATATTATCATGCATCATAATGTCATACCAACAAACCATTTATTATATATTTACCTACGTTTCCAGATTTAATAGCCAACCTCTATTAGTCCTGTGTTCCTGAATGTCCATGCAGTTTGCTGTGTTCTTTAGTTGTACTAATCCAGCTAGTTGATCTGGTGTAAGATGCTAATCTCTTGTGAGAGAGGAGAAGACCTTCATTACACTTATTAATGCTGGCCCAGCCTCCAGGCTACCCCAGATGTGAGGTGCTGTTAATGCTGCTCTCAGGTGCGTTGTTCAGCCAAGTGGGGTCTTTTATGACACGAGCACACAGGGTAGAACAGATGTCCCCATGCTGTTAAGTTGATTTTGCAACTGCAGTGGTGAGCCACGTAATAGCATAAAGATAACGCTCTACCCCAAAGGGAACAGGGTATTGGAAAACACTTGAAAAGGCTTCTGAACAACCCGTGAGAGTGCCTGGGAAAGGAATGCTCCAGACAGGGAAGGTCTGGGGCTGCAGCGATGTACCCTGTGTTAATAAGACACATAACTCTGGGCACGCAAAACTGAGGCTGGAGGCTGGCAGTGTTGATGGCATTTAAATTATGCTATGAAACAACTCTTGGAAAATAATTTACCAGCCAGTTTCTATAATTACCCAGCTCTCTGGTTTGTTAAAGGCTTTTTTTTTTTTCCTTTTCCTTTTTTTTTTTTTTTTTTTTGGAGACAGTCTTGCTTTGTCACCCAGGCTGGAGTGCAATGGCGCCATCTTGGTTCACTGCAACCTCCGGCCCCCCCCCCCGGCCCCCCAACCCTCCCCACCCTGGGTTCAAGTGATTCTCCTGCCTCAGCCTCCCAAGTAGCTGGGATTACAGGTGCCCACCACCATGACCAGCTAATTTTTTTTTAAAACTTTTAGTATAGACGTGGTTTCACCATTTTGGTCAGTCTAGTTTTGAACACCTGACCTTGGGTGATCCACCCACCTTGGCCTCCCAAAGTGCTGGGAATACAGGCGTGAGCCACTGTGCCTGGCCTGCTTTCTTTTTTTCAAGAATTTGACTCACAGCTTTCTGGAGAACATCTATCACCTAGAATGGCTTTCCCAAAATATTTTCTTAGAACATGAATCCTATGGAATGTTACTGGGCGTTGCATTAAAAAAGGTTTCAGTGATCAAATGAGCTTGGGAAATACTGGATTAAATATTGTTGAAGATGTTTCTTTTTTAAAGAAATTGTCAGAGCCTTTCATATGCTAATATCACTCATCTCTATGAGTGATAAAATCTATAGTTTTCTCCACATTTATTTAACCGCAAACCTTGTTTTTGAAAGAATATATTTCAGAATAAGTATTCAGTGGAATCTAAATTAATACAACAGTGGAGACCCAATAATTGGAAACCTACTGTTTAGTCCACCTAGTCCTCCTGGTACATCCACTTTTTCTGACAGCATCGACCCCTCTTCCAAGAACTGCTCCCAGCTCCATTCCCATGGTCCCCAAGGGAACTAGTGTTTTCTTCTGTGTCCTTGGCCAAAGTGACCCACCTCCCAGCCATTAAGTCCTTTCCCTGGAAATTTTGAATTTGGGACCAATAATTCTTTTTCTGGTGGTTGATTGAGGCTGTAAAACACAAAACCTAGACCGGCACAGTGCTCACGCCTGTAATCCCATCACTTTGGGAGGCTGAGGCAGGAGGATTGCATGAGGTCAGGAGTTTGAGACCAGCCTGGCCAACATGGTGAAACCCCATCTCTGCTAAAAATACAAAAATTAGCCAGGTATGGTGGTGCGCACCTGTAATCCCAACTACTCAGGAGTCTGAGGCAGGAGAATCACTTGAACCTGGGAGGCGAAGGTTGCAGTGAGCCAAGATCATGCCACTGTACTCCAGCCTGGGCGACAGAGTGAGAGTGAAACTCCATCTCCAAAAAAGAAAAAAAAAAAAGAAAATTAATAAATAAATACATAAAATAAAGTGAACAGTAAAAAAAAAAAAAAAAAAAAAAAAAAAAATGGCTGGTGCAGTGGCTCATGCCTATAATCCCAGCAGCACTTTGGGAGGCCAAGGCAGTAGGATCACCTGAGGTCAGGAGTTCGAGACCAGCCTGACCAATATAGTGAAACCCTGTCTCTACTAAAAATACAAAAATTAGCTGGGCATGGTGGTGTGTGCCTGTAATCCTAGCTATTCAGGAGGCTCTGGCAGGAGATTCGCCTGAACCTGGGAGGTGGAGGTTGCAGTAAGCCGAGATCGCACCACTGCACTCCAGCCTGTGCGACAGAGCAAGACTCTGTCTCAAAAACAAAAACAAAAAAGACACAGAACCTAAAGAGCTGTTGGTTGTATTTTCTACAGCCCAGAGAAAGCCATTCTGCCATAAGGTTTAAGAGTACAAGACGCAGACAGAAAAACATATGGGAAATAGAGAATCCAGATGTATTTGATGGCCTGGTTCTAGTTGTTCCGGAACCTAACTTTCTCCACACCTTTGTGGAGTTTGGACAATCTATGATTACTTCTTCAAGTGTGTTCTGTGGATCAGTCCCCTTTCCCAAATGATGAGTTACTAGTTCATAGTGAGGTCAGTTCAGAAACTGAGTGTTTAGTAACTTTTAGAATAATTGCTGAGACATCCAGTGAAATTTTGTTTTTCTAGTAATTCGCATTTAATTTACCAAAGTATTGATCTGCAATGGATTTGAATACTGACACTGACACTGAAATACTAACATTGACACTGAAAACTTGGTCCTTCAGCACAGATAGTTTGAGAAACACTTCTGTGAGACTTTCCAGCAGGACTACTGCATATGGTGGTGTAGGCAGTATACCGCACAGCTTTAGAAGGTGCAATTCTACATAGATCAAAAGTGACGGATTTTCCCACCACATGAATTGTGCAGTGCACAACCTCGCCAACAGTAGATAGCCCTTTGGCCCCAGTATCCTTCTGGCAAGTTCCTTTTTGTTTTGCATAAATCAGACAGAGTGGTTTTTTTTTTTTTCCTGTTGGTATTGTTGCTTTTAACCTAAGGCAATTTAGATAATACATCTTCTACTGTCCCAGTGGCCTATTGTTTTTTTAAAAGAGACGGAGTCTCCCTTTGTCACCCAGGCTGGAGTGCAGTGGTGCAATCGGGGCTCACTGCAACCTCCGCCTCCTGGGTTCTAGCAATTCTCCTGCCTCAGTTTCCCGAGTAGCTGGGACTACAGGTGCACGCCGCCATGCCCAGCTAATTTTTTTTTTTTTTTGGTATTTTAGTAGAGATGGGATTTCACCATGTTGCCCAGGCTCGTCTCGAACTCCTCAGCTCCGGCAATCCACCCGCTTGAGCCTCCCAAAGTGCTAGGATTTCAGGAGTGAACCACTGTGCCCGGCCCAGGGGCCTAATTCAACTGTCTTTACTATAAGAGACCTGGATGTAAAGTCTGACTTTCCCACAGTATGATTCATCCATTTTGCTGTCTTGTTAGTTCTCATGGAAGGAAGCAAGTTAATTCACACCGCTTGGGAGGATGCCAAACATTCTTCTCTACCGAACGCGACGCTCTGTGGCTGGACATGCCAGCATTTAAAGGTTCCTTCTCCACATCTGAGCCCCTGGGTGGACACATCACAATCGGCTGACAGGTAGAGGCATTCTGTACACTTTGTCGGTGGGCCTGTCACAATCGGCTGACAGGTAGAGGCACTCTGTACACTTTGTCGGTGGGCCTGTAACACGGTCATCTTTCTAGAACACATGTTTAGTAATAGTATTAAAAGCCTTAAAAATATTTTATGCTCTTCTAATAATTACACTTTGAGGATCCTCTCTTAGGGATCTGAAAGGCTATCAAAGATTTATGCCCAGATATACCCACTGCAGTTTAACTGTAAAAATAAAAATTAGGCCAGCTTGGGTAACATGGCAAAACTCCGTGTTTACAAGAAATATAAAAATTAGCCAGGTGCGATGGCGTGCACCTGTAGTCACAGCTATTTGGGAGGCTGAGATGGGAGGATCACCTCAGCCCAGGGAGGTCGAGGCTGCAGTGAGAGGAGATCCTGCCACTGCACTCCAACCTGGGTGACAGAGCAAGACCCTGTCTCAAAAATAAATAAATAAATAAAATAAAAATTAGGAATGACTTAAATATCCAATATATAGGAATAAGTAGATAACACAATAAGCAAAAGAATGATCCCAATTTATTAAAATTATGTTTATGGTGTTTTTAGTAGCATGGAAAGATATATACATATTAGGGTAAAATATCAGGATACAGAAGACTATATATTTAAGGAAAAAACACAAGAAAAAGACTGGAGAGAAACAGACTAAAATGTTAATAGTGAATGTCTCTGAATAGTGCTATTTAAGGTGATTAACATAATTTTAAAAATATTTGTATAAACCTTCTAAACTTTTTTTTTTGAGATGAAGTCTCACTCTGTTGCCCAGGCTGGAGGGCTGTAGTGCGATCTTGGCTCGCTGCAACCTCCGCCTCTGGGTTTAAGTGATTCTCTTGCCTCAACCTCCCAAGTAGCTGGGACTACAGGTATGCACCACCACACCTAGCTAACTTTTGTATTTTTAGTAGAGATGGGGTTTCAGCAACGGGGTTTCAGCATTTGGCCAGGCTGGTCTCAAACTCACGACCTCAAGTGATCCGCCTGCCTCTGTCTCCCAAAGTGCTGGGATTATAGGCGTGAACCACTGCGCCAGGCCCTAAAATTTTTATAAGGAGAACATATTACTTTGATAATTGGGGAAAATAACGTAAAATATTTTTAAAAGGGAAAAATAGAGATAGGGCAATTGTCTATTCTAGGTTGGGCCCCAAAACGTAGCTAGTGGGCCACCCAGGGGTTAGGTCTAGTCTTCAGGCACAGCAGTTTGTTTTCCTTGGCTCCTTGAGGAGCTCTGGGGCAGGGACCCTGGCTCCTGCTTACAAGTGTACAGAGTCCAACTCAGAGTGGGCACTCACATATGGGTTGAGTGCCTGTGTTTATCAACTCCCATTTCAACAGGTTACATTGTTATTTTTCTTAAGAAAAGTGTTTTTAACATGCCCAAGGTAAAACCTCTGAAGTGGGTAGCATTTTCTGATTCCATCTGAGATCTGGAGAAGTACCTGTGATAGCAAAGAATGGGCAAAGAGGCTAAAAAGAAAATGGGTCATAAGGCTGAGGCTATGCATTCCGCACAACCCAGAAATTCCACCAGCCCTGGATATGTAACCTGGGCACACCCACACGGGTGCATGAATATTCATTATGGCATTCTTTTGTAACAGTGAAAAATTGGAAACAACATCAAAATAAATGAACTCCTGTTAGCATGGATGAATCCCACATCAAAAGTAATGAGCAAAAAACCAGCAAATACCAGTTTGATTCCGTTAATATTAATATTATATTTATTTGCTATTATATTTCATGTTATCTATTTATTGTTATAAAATATATTATAATTTATTAATATATTAGTTTACATTAATTTATAATTTATTATTAAATTAGTTTATATATATTAATATCATTTACTATGATTCTGTTAAGTTAAACATGTGCTCAAATACTATTGTTTTTGGGTTTTTTTTGAGAAGGAGTTTTGCTCTTGTTGCTCAGGCTGGAGTGCAATGGCACAATCTCTGCTCACTGCAACCTCCACACCCTGGGTTCAAGTGATTCTCCTGCCTTAGTCTCCTGAGTAGTTGGGATTACAGGCATGAGCCACTGCACCCGGTCCTACTATTGATTATTTATGGATGTCCCCATATGTGGTAAAGTAAAAGTCATGTATGAGAATAATAAACATCGAATTCCAGAGAGCGGTTGCCTCTGGGCACAGAGGGAGGGAACTGAAGTGAGGGAGTGGTCCATGGAGATTTCAATGGTATCTGTGAGGTTTGTGTCTTAAAAAAATATCTGAAGCAAATATGGAAAAGAATGTTAAGACTTGACAAACTCTGGTGGTGGGTACATGTAATTCCCTACACTCTGCATTCTTGGAATATTCCATAATAAAAAATAAATAAAGTTAAAAAATAGAAAGTAGGACACCAACTCAGAAAGCGTGGTGGATGAGATGGGTGGAGAGGATGCAGGGGAGGAGTGGGCTGGTGAGCCCTCCCGGTGCGAGTCTGGACGTGGTGACACGAGTGCGGAGGGGACCTGGGCACCAGAGCGGACCTGCGCTGTGCATGTGCCCAGCCCTGCTAGACACAACCTGTGGTGTCTCTTTCCCTTCCTTTTCTGGCTGTACTTCTTAGACCTGTGGTCTGCTGGGAATTGAAAGTCTCAGCAGCAAGGCTTCAGCACTGGACTACCTTGTCCCAAGGTGTGTTGCCGGCCCTCAGCACCTCCTTGGGTTGGTTCTAGCCTTTGTACTCCAGGCTTATGTAAGAACACCACAAGTTCATGCTCACCTCCCATTAAAGGATGGAGGAACCTCTGGGGCGTGGAGATCCTGATTTTATTTTACTGTCCTCAGGCTTTCCCAAGTGCTCAGATAGTTCATGGACATCTCCATTGTCCTGGTCATATGCACTTATTAATCTGCCTGTCTCATCCTTTTTATTCTTAATAAAAACATGTCCAGTTCACGTCTATGTCAACATTCCAAGAAAATCCAGACTAAGCCTCCTCACCAGTGCTTCTGCCCAGTCTTGGAGCCAGGATACCTGCTTTGGATTCTTAGCTCATGCTGCAAGTACCCGGATGACTTTAGGCAAATCATGTCACCTCTCTAGATCTCCCTCTCTTCCTCTGGTAAATGGGGCATCCATACCTGCCTCACCAGGTTGGTATGATGTCATGGTTGCATAATGAATGTATCATTTGTCATAGTTCCAAGCACAATATCTGCCTGAGAACTGGCAGACTGAGTTTGCCTAGCACAGACACAAGGCATTGATTTTATCTTTTTCCTAGGGTCAAATTTGGCAATCAGTGTTGCAGGCCGTTCAGATGCTCATTGTTTCTTTCTTCTCACTGAGCTACCTTCCCTCCTCCTTTCTTCACGCCTCTCTTCTCCCAAGCCTTCTTTCCCAGGTTTCCTCTCTCAGATGCCTGCAGAAAAGCCTGAGTGCTGGCCTCTAGCTCTGGATAAGATTCTTCAAGAGTGGTTCTCCATCTTGCAGACTCTCAGAATCTCCTAGGAGCTTAAGAAAAACTAAATAACCCAACAATAACAGCAACGACAAAACCCCTTCTCCAACCCCCAGCCTCAGGAAATGGGATTCATTCAATCCGCCTGGGAAGGTCTAGGCATCATATTTTCTTTACCTTCTATCCTATTAGGTGAGCCTACTGTCTGTACTGAGGCTCTGATCTGTAAGCACAACACCTTCCTCCTGGGCTCCTCCCTCCCGGGGATCTCCCCTGCCATCCTAACAATGAGAAGGAACTATCACACCTTGGTTTTTCCGGCTTTCTCAAATTCTTTCTCAAGCCAGGCTCACGCCTGTAATCTCAGCACCTTGAGAGCCCAGACAGGAGAATTGCTTAAGGCCAGGAGTTCGAGACTAACCTGGCTAATATAACGAGACTCTGTTAAAAAAAAATAAGAGAAAACTTTTAAAAAGAAAACGTTTAATAATTTGCAGGTTCTTCACAAAGTTCTTCCCTAATTTTATCTTGGATAACTTATGTGGTACGCAGAACAGAAATAACCTCCAGAAATGCCCTCAAAGGGCAAACTGGCTTTTCCTTCCGGGGCCGACATGCCCTTCAGATCTGCTTGCCCTGGGACCTAGTTGCCCTCCTGCCTCTAGAGCCCACTCTTCTTTTGCCACAGATCTGAAATACACAGCCCAAATGAAACCCAGCTACCTAAAGCCATAATCTTAGACTGTGAAGAATTTGTATTTAAGGGACATTTCCTATTTATTATGGGCTTGTGTCTCCTGAGACCTTGATGGTAAGTGTAGCTAAAGACTTTGAGCGGCTCCTGGCGTGTGGCCCTTGCAGGCACTGTGGGCTTGAGGGTCCCTCTGGAATCTTCCACCTTAGCGCATGTCCTTCCCTCTGTAGCTCCTCCTGGCTCAGTGGGCTCCCCAGCTGTGCATGACACAGCAAGCCTCTGAGGCTCGGCCACTCTCTTGGGCTGCTTCTTCCAACTCCAGGCACAGGCTCCAGGCTAATGGAGGATCTGGGGCTCAGAGAGCCAAAGAGACTTACCCCAAATCACACTGCTGTGATCACACAGCAATTAAAAATGGTGTAGTGGGAGGGGCATGCTTGGAATTCTTGGCTTTGGTTCACACTTGTCTAGAGGCTTAGTTAGGAGGTTGGGTCTGGAGCCACACACGCTTATCTCAACAGCATTCAGCTTTCAATGAGCAGCATGGCTAAAGACTTACTTCTAGTTAAATAAGGTGGTGACACCCTGGAAGTTTCCACAAGCCTCTGGCTAAGAACTGGTTGTAAAAGGTAAGGCAGGTCGGGCACGGTGGCTCACACCTGCAATCCCAGCACTTTGGAAGGCTGAGGTGGGCGAATCACCTGAGGTCAAGAGTTCAAGACCAGCCTGACCAACATGGAGAAACCCTGTCTCTACTAAAAATACAGAATTAGCTGGGCATGGTAGCAGGCGCCTGTAACCCCAGCTACTCCAGAGGTTGAGGCAGGAGAATCACTTGAACCTGGGACGGGGAGGTTGGAGTGAGCCAAGACTGCACCACTGCACTCCAGCCTGGGCAACAAGAGCAAAACTCTGTCTCAAAAAAAAAAAAGGTAAGGAAGGCAGAGGCTCATTTCTAGTTGAATACTCATCCCAGGATGGGAATAGAGGTGTTTTAGGCAGAGAGGGGAAACAGAAGTACCAAGGAAGTTTGGCTGAAATTTGGAGAAGATACTGACAAATTGAATATTACTGACTATATATATTTTGATATTTGGTTAAACTTTTGATGGGTTGGTACAATTTCATTCTTTGCTTCCCTATTCCTGCAAAACAACTCTCTGTACTGCATGTTCTGATGTCTTACACCATTTGAGCTTCACAACACCCATAGCTGAGATGAACATTGCTGTTTAATGGATAAGGGACCTGAGGGTCGGATAGGGGCTGGCTTGTTCTCAGGGTCATGGCTGAGCTGTCGGAGAAGCTGGGACTGGCTGTGGCTCTCTCCTCTCTAGCATTCTGCCTCTAGTTGTTCAACATTGGACCGTCCAGGTTTCTGCTTCACAGTGGCACATCGGTGTGGTGAGTTTCAGAGCAAGGATTTACAAAAGGGGATACTGTGACACTGGACCTCTGTTAACGTCAATAGGGACAGCACCAGGCTTGACAAGCCAAATAAGAGACCCAGAGCCAGTGAATGAGACGCATGGTTTTATTAGGGGGAATTACATACAGGGATGGTGCGGTGGTGGCAGGCTGAACAGAACTGCTGCTGCCTACAGAAAGCATGCAGTTTACACAACATTTTCACTTCATATGCTCCCCCTAATGACCTCTGCCTGGCACCCTCCATTTAACACAAAACAAAAGCCTCAGTCCCCTGTATGGTTCACCTTCCCCTGTATGGCCGGGGGGTCAGATGTTCCTCATAGATAAGGAATGACTCTCTGGTTGGCCACACTCAGAACCCTGAATACATAACGAAGTGCATCTGCAATGAACACATATTCAGGCGCAGTGTCTGCCTGAGAACCGGCAGACTGAGTTTGCCTAGCACAGACACAAACCATTGATTTTTACCTTTTTCCTAGGGTTAAATTTGGCAATCAGTGTTGCAGGCCATTCAGATGCTCATTGTTTCTTTCTTCTCACCGAGCTACTTTCCCTCCTCCTCTCTTCACGCCTCTCTTCTCCCAGCCCTTCTTTCCCAGGTTGCCTGGGAAAGAGCCATTCTCTGTATATGCTGAAGAACTTATTGCTGTCAGGCACGTCTACCATTCAAAGGTGTGTCTACCATAGAAGGGGCTTGGAAATGGGTCTTGGAAAGAAAAATATGAGTTCAATATGGTGCCTGTAGAAATGGCAAATATGCGGCTCCGGTAAAACCCCTCTTCTTTTCAACTCAGGGCAGACATCAATAATCTATCAGGCCATTCCTTCCCATGAAGCCTGAACATGACTTCTTAAGACTCTAAGGCCACCACGAACATTCAGCAGAATCGGAATTCCAGTTAAAGAGGGCTAGCCTTACTTGATGCTCGCTACGTGCCAGACACTTGCTACCTTCCCTATCGCGTGACTTCTGCATGATTCCAAGCAGCAGGCTCTGTTACCCTCATTTTACAGATGAGCAAATAGGCTTAGAGAAGGCGAGTATCTTGTCCCTCTGGAATGAACCTGAGATTTGAAGCTAGGCAGTCCAACTCCAGAGGGACATCTTTGTTTTCAGCTCTTTGTTGCTTTCTACCCCAATCTGCTACTATCCTGCTGCCTTTCTAAGCGTGGAGTCAGTGTGACTTGAGGGTGAGAATGAGTTCATATCTCCTGGCTGCTCCTCTAGCTCCCCTAATGGTACACAGCCAATGGTCACAGGCCTCATTTCACAGAAGGAAGCACTGACAGCCTGTGACATCTCCAAGGAAACAGCTCAAATGATAGGAAGAAATAGAAGTGGGAATAGTGAATTTCCCAACCCACACCTCTAGGTCAGCCCAGGGACCCCAGGGACTGGGAGAGTTTTTAAAAATGCCTCTTCTTATTTCGCAAAGCCTAACATGGTTTAGTTTTGCAAATACACCTGAGACCTGAGTCTGAAGAGTAGCACAAGCAATAAATCTGGCTAAAACCTGCCTGGGATTTTGTACAAGGAAGTTGTGAAGAAGTAGAAGTGACTGGAGTTAAATGATCTCATGGAAATTCCTACATAATTTGACCATCAGCCTGGGCTCCTTTTTGTGCTTCCTGGGACCATCTAAATTAATAGTTACAATGTTAAGTTATAGCACTAAATTGGAAAAATAAAAGTTTTCAGTTCAGAGTGTCTGTGTATATGTGTATGTATGTATGTGTGTGTGTGTGTGAGAGAGAGAGAGAGAGAGAGAGAGAGAGAATCTGTCAAGCTTCTTTAGGAGAAAAAAATTTGTTGGTTACATTTATTTATTTAGAGATGGAGTCTTGCTCCGTCTCCCAGGCTGGAGTGTAATGGTGCGATCTCAGCTCACTGCAACCTCCGCCTCCTGGGTTCAAGCAATTACCCTGCCTTAGCCTCCCAAGTAGTTGGGACCACAGGTGTGTACTACCATGCCCGGCTAATTTTTGTATTTTTAGTAGAGACGGGGTTTCACCATGTTGGCTAGGCTGGGCTTGAACTCCTGACCTCAAGTGGATCTGCCTGCCTCAGCTTCTCAAAGTGCTGGGATTACCGGCCCCCTGCCTGGCTGATTACACTTTAAATACCATTTGCTGTTTCTAAACAGGCATGAAATGAGCTTAATGTTAAAAATGTGGAATAAAATCTGAAAAAAATATGAGCATAGTGTCTTTTTCATCTCTCTTGGTCTTAAAAACATTAAAAAGGACAACCTAATTAGCCATATCATTTTCTTTTGATGCTGGGCAGGTGGCTTTCTTTCTAGTATTCTTGAGAAGGATTAAGTATCTAAATAGATTTGCAGATAGACTGGTATAAATGTCTCCATTGTCTGCCTCCTAGGGATGGAGATCAAGAATACTTGCAAGTGGTTTATGAGGTGTACTGGGTTGAATATGTTCCCCCCAAAATACAGATCCTCCTGGAACCTGTGAATGTGACCTTCCTTGGAAATAGGACCTTTACATATGCAATTGACTTAAAATGTGGTAATACAGGATTAGGGTAGACCCTAAGTCCAAAGCTTGGTGTCCTTATAAGGAGGGAGAGACACAAACACAGAGGCACAGGAATGAAGGCCATGTGACACCACAAGAAGAGATTGGAGTGATGCAGCTACAAGTCCCGGAGAGACGAGGATCCATGGCCACCACCAAACACTGGGAAGAGCCAGGGAAGGATTCTCCCCTAGGGCTTTCAGAGATGGTATGGTCCTGCCGACACCTTGGCTTTGGACTTCCAGCCTCCAGAACCGAATAGATTTTGGAACAGAACAGATTTCTGTTGTTTTAAGGCACCAAGTTTGTGGTACTTTGTTACAGCACCCCTAGAAATGAACACATAAAGGGATCTGGAATGGAATTTGGACTAACACTCATTCTAAACTTTCTTTCTGAGACCTTGAGAGTGAGACCTTGATGTGGGTGAAGTGCTTGTTGTCCAGACAGTCTTACATTTCATCAAGGGCCAAGAAAAAGGAGCCCAAATGGAGTGTGGCAGTTCATGGAAGTCAAGAATAGGCACCATCCACAAAGGCTTTTCTTTTGTTATCTGATTTCTGTATTAGCTGCTCTGGGGACGAAATCACATTTATTTGGGAAAAATGGTTGCTCTTCCTAGAGATCTGAGCTGACTAAATAGAATAGCATTGAGAAGTTTGTTTCTGGCACAGACAAGTATTGATGGAGCAGCTAGAAGTGATGCCTGCCTGCCTCTACTTAGGGAAGAGGGTCTGGCAATGGTGTCCAACCTGGCACGTTGGAAGTATCTGTGGAGCTTTAAAACTTACCGATGTCTGGGTCCCACCCCTAAGGCACCGATTTAATCAGGGTGCAGTGCTGCCTGGCATCAGGAGCATTAAACACCCCTAGGTGATTCTAAGATACGATCAGGGCTGAGAAGCACTGACAGAGGGCCTTTAGATTCCAGGCCAATGGGAGGAATATTTCAAATGACTAAAGAAAATTAAGGAAAGTTACTGAAGACATTAAAATATACAGCAAAGAGAGAGAAAAATGTAAACAAAAGGTGACATTCAAGATGCAGTTAAGCTCTGTAGGAAGACCCTCCAATATTTAAACAATGCAGTGGCTATTTTGGAAAGCATGGTCCCACCAAGGGCAGCTCTGAGGTCTGTGGAGTGAGTCTGGATGGCTTTGTTTGTTGCAGCCCTTGGCACAACGTCTGCACAAAGCAGTCTTCAAGAAACATTGGCCAATGTTGTCTGTTTAAGTAAAAGAGAAAGCCGTAGTTCAGATATTTCTTGGAAACCTCTTTTCTTCTGCAAAGAAGTCGGGATCATCTAAATTATCCCCCAAAGCTTTCGTAATTCCTAAGAAGGCAAATCTAATTCTTTTAAGTTAAGCAGTTAATTACAGGTGAGCAGATCACCTGCGGTCAGAAGTTCAAGACCAACCTGGCCAACATGGTGAAACCCTGTCTCTACTAAAAATACAAAAATTAGCTGGGCGTGGTGATGGGTGCCTATAATCCTAGCTACTCAGGAGACTGAGGCAGGAGAATTGCTTGAATTCGGGAGGTAGAAGTTGCAGCGAGCTGAGATTGCCCCACATGTATGTGCATGTGTGCTTGTGATTTGGGTGATAGAGGCAAAGAATTGGCCCACATTTATCCTCCCTCATGGGCAAAGTTCCTAGATTAATTTTAGATGGGTTAAACTGGTGATTCAGAAGAGTTGGGCACTCTTATGTGGCATGTGACCACTGTAGAAACACTAACTTTATTTATAGAGGCCTCCACTCTATATATGGATTAGGCCAGTTGAGGGACTTTAATGTTTCACACTTTAATTAATCCTAGGGGGCTATCAGTGGATAACTTTGCTGGTGTGACATACTGTTGATAACCTTTGTGATTTATTTGCTGCCAACTTTTTTTTTTTGAGACCAAATCCATGTTTAGAGGGACAGAGTATTAAGATTGATCAGCCATGTCTTAGAGCACATGGCGGAGAGAATGGAAGCAAGAATGCTAAGCAGTTATGATGAAATTCTTACATCTTTTTTTGGAAGACAAGCGCTCTTGGTTGGCCAATTGGCTTTGTTCTAGTCAAAGACGGTGCCACTTATTTTCTAAGTAACTATGTACCGACGTTGGAAATTCAGTGTGTGGTGCAAAGCCAGGTGACGCTTGGCTAAAAGCCCCAGTTGAAAATTTCCCAAAGAAGGTGAAGAATTTAGTACAATCACTCTCTATGGCCACTTATTCTATTTTTATTCATTCATCATGAAGAAATTTGCTGTTTGTGAGGTTATTTAAGAACATGGCACAAGAAGCCAAGCTGTTTCAAAGAATAATGGTCAATGTCCCTCATCCATGTCCAGGCTTGTGCTCAGCGGTCCTTTAGAAAGCTGCACATGACACTCCTGTTCTACCCCCTCTTATATCCCACCACTCAGCAGCATTATGCAAGGTCAGCAGCAGCCCATACCACACCTTTGTGGGAACTTGAAAAACAGACCTCCTCTAAGTTACAGCCCCATGGGACCACAGCTTGGCGAGCAGACCTGGGTGGGTTTTCATTTCCCACTCATCCCATGACCCTTGTGCATGCCACCACCATCAAGCCCGCATATGGCCACCTTGCCGTCATGCCAAGAAATCTAATTTAGGCTGGGTGTGGTGGCTCATGCCTGTAACCCCAGCACTTTGGGAGGCCAAGGTGGGTGGATTACCTGAGGTCAGGAGGTCGAGACCAGCCTGACCAACATGGAGAAATCCCGTCTCTACTAATAATACGGAATAAGCCAGACATGGTGGCGTGTGCCAAGAAGGGACATTTGATTAAAGTCTCCCAAGTAATCCCAGCTACTTGGAAGGCTGAGGCAGGAGAATCTCTTGAACCCAGGAGGCAGAGGTTGCAGTGAGCTGAGATCACACCATTGCACTCCAGCCTGGGCAACAAGAGTAAAATTCCATCCCTAAATAAATAAATAAACAAATAAATCTAATTTAATTCATGACCAATAGCCATTGCCCAAAATAAATTGCAATAACTTTGTGAAAAGCCTCTAGGAATAAACACAATTATATACATTCATTATCATATCCCATTAAAAACCATAAGTACCAAAGGTCACAAATCCCTGACTTAGATATTTAGGAGTCCTAAGGCATCATGAGACTGAGGGATTGAAAATTTCATTGTATGTCATGAACAAAGCCTAATCACGTATGGTCTAGTGGCTCAAAGTCCGTATGGGAACAGAAGCAAATGTTTGCTAAGCTGAACAGGCTAATGAGTAATTCGAAGAGGGTTGGAAGGAAATATCATAAACCTTTGTTCATGCAGAATGCAAAGGTCTGGCAAAGTGACACTGAATGAACCAGGTTTGAATAGGCTGTTACTTTAATGAAAAAGTAATAGAGAATGTGGCCATCTGGAGGGTGTGGCAGTTACTTTGAAATGAAGCTCTAATTTGCACAGGCAAGTATTGAATGAGGGAATTTTGGATTCAGATGTCTGTGGAATGGCTCTGCTGGTTTGGAGCTTTAGGCTGGGGAGACACAGATTTTGGGACTGGTCATTTATTTTAGTGTGCAATATATGAATGTGTGTGGGTGCGCGTTTGCATGTGGGTGTGTGTGCATGTGTGTGCATGTGTGCATGTGATTTGGGTGATGGAGGCAAAGAATTAGCCCATGTTTATCCTCACTTATGGGCTAATCCTTCTTCCTTTCTCTCTTCCTAATTCCAGTTAATGGTGGTTCCATCATTCCCTCAGAGATTCAGAAGTAATGCTAGATGCTTCCCTCTTCCTCACTTTAATCTGTTACTCCTAACTTAAATTTGTGACTCGGAGTGATGGCTCACGCCTGTAATCCCAGCACTTTGGGAGGCTGAGGTGGGCAGATCTCCTGAGGTCAGGAGTTCAAGAATAGCCTGGCCAACATGGTGAAACCCCATCTCTACTAAAAATACAAAAATTAGCTGGGCATGGTGGTGGGTGCCTGTAATCCCAGCTACTCAGGAGGCTGAGGCAGGAGAATAACTTGAACCTGGGAGGTGGAAGTTGCAGTGAGCTGAGATAGCACCACTGTACTCTAGCCTGGGCAATGGAGCAAGACTGTCTCAAAAAAAAAAATTTGCTTCCTGAATATTTCTTGACTCTCTTCTCTTAATCCCCAATCCCACTTTCTAGTTCAAATCTCATTGGATCTCATTTATACCACTGAAACTGTCTTTTAGCTCCTACCAATTTTTCCCACATTAGTTTATCTGCTCCTTAGTTGACAAGACGATCTTTCCAAATGGCAGATTTGATTGTACCTCTCTACTCCTTTGTATGCACCAGGCACTATTCTAGATCCTGAGGGTACAGCAATGGGCCAGTCAGGATTCCTGCCCACATGGAACTTACCTTGCTCCACGTGGAACATGGAGGGAAGACGATAAGGCAGTAAAAGATAAAGCATGTCCGAAGGGTGAGAAGTGCTATGGAAAACTCAAGCAAGGAAGAGGGTTAGAGAGTACTGTCGGGAGAGTGGCTGTGGTTTTACATAGGGTGGGGAAGGAGAGCCTCGCCAAGAAGGGACATTTGATTAAAGTCTTTAAGGAGTTAAGAGAGTGAGCCTTGCTGATTTAAGGAGGAAGAGCATTTCCCACAAGTGCAAAGGCCCTGAGGTCAGAGGATGTCTAGTCTACACAAGGATGAACCAGGAGGTTGGTGTGTCTGCAGAAGGGGAGATGGGAAGCCGAGGTGGGAGAGGCGATGAGAGCCAGGTCACAGAGGGCCTTGGAAGCCAGTGCCAGACCTGAGTGAGATGGGAAATAGATCAGAAGGTTTTGAGAGCAGTAGCCTGATCTGGCTTACCTGGTAACGGGGTCACTCTGGCTGCTGCGTTGGGAGTACAGGCAAGGGTAGAAGCAGACAGACCACTGGAAGGGCTACTGTAGGAATCCAGGTGAGAAGTGACAGTGATTTGAATGAGGTGGTGGCCCTGGAGGTGGAGATGTGGGTCAGATTCTTGATAACTTGCAGGTAAAGCTCATAGGATTTGTTAACGGATTGAATGAAATATATGAGAGGAGAGTCAAGGGTGACCACTTTGTCCTGAGGGAAGGATGAAGTTACAAGTCCTGAGATGACAAAGACTGGGAGGAGTGAGCTTCAGGGACAGCTCATGAGTTCTGTTTTTTTTTTTTTTTTTGAGATAGAGTCTTGCTGCTCTGTCACCCAGGCTGGAGTGCAGTGTCATGATCTCAGCTCACTGTGACCTCTGCCTCCCAGGTTCAAAGGTTTCTTCTGCCTCAGCCTCCCAAGTAGCTGAGATTACAGGCATGTGCCATCACACCTGGTTGATTTTTGTATTTTTAGTAGAGATGGGTTTTCACCACGTTGGGCAGGCTGGTCTTGAACTCCTGACCTCAGGTAATCTACCCACCTGGGCCAACCAAAGTGCTGGGATTACAGGTGTGAGCCACTGCGCCCGGCCGATGAGTTCAGTTTTAAACACATGAAGTCTGAGATGTCTTTAGAGATCCAAGTGGAAATGTCAGGTGAGCAGTTGGATGTATGTATCTGAAAATCAGGGGGGTATATGTGTCAGATATTTACATTTGGGAGTCAACAGCTTATAGATGGATTTAAAAGCATGAAACTGAATGAGATCTCTGAGATAACAGGGGTAGATAGAGAAGGTGTCCAAAGACTGAACTTTGGGGTAACTTCAAGATAAAGAAATCCAGAGAGGAGGAAGGACCAGCAAAGACTGGGAAAGAACAGGCGGAAAGGTGGGAGAAAGGCTAGCAGTGAGCCCTGGTAACCTAAAGCCAAAAAAGAAGTGCTTTGCAGAGAAGTCATTAACCAGGTCAAGTGCTCCTGATAGGTCAAGTAAGGTGGACATGGAGAATTGACAAACACAGTTAGCCGGTTCCAAGGAAGGACCTTCGCAAAGCAGAGGTCATTGTTTCGATGGTGTTCCAGGGGTGAAAACGCAGTTGAAGTGAGTGTAAGAGAATGGGAGAATGGAAACTGGAAGGTGCAAGAACTTATAATGTTTTTAGGAGTTTTGCCCTAAAGAGAGAGAAGTGAAATGGTAGCTGGATGGGGAAATGAGGTTGAAAGCTTTTTTTGGGGGGGAGTAAGGGACAGGAGAAATAATTGCGTGTGTTTATATGCTAGTGGAGAGGTCCAGGAGAGAGAGAAAAAGTTGACGCAGTAGAGAGGGAGAGCATGGCTAGAGGGATGGAATTTAGCAGAGGAGTGGAAGAGCTGGCCTTTGCTGGGAGAGGGCAGATTCTCTATAAGACTGGGAGATAAGGCCGGGCGCGGTGGCTCATGCCTGTAATCCCAGCACTTTGGGAGGCTGAGGCGGGCAGATCATGAGGTCAGGAGATCGAGATCATCCTGGCTAACACGGTGAAACCCCCTATCTACTAAAAATACAAAAAATTAGCCGGGCATGGTGGTATGCACCTGTAGTCCCAACTACTTGGGAGGCTGAGGCAGGAGAATCACTTGAATCCAGGATGAGGAGGTTGCAGTGAGCTAAGATAGCACCACTGCACTCCAGTCTGAACAGCAGAGTGAGACTCTGTCTCAAAAAAAATCTTAAAAAACAAAGAAAAGCTGGGAGATAAAAGTAAGTAGGCTGATGTGATGGTGGTTCTTTTGGAAGGTCACAGCTGCCTAAGGACCCCTCAGCGGCTCCCCATGGTGGCCTGCATTGCAGAGTTTACTGACCTCAGCTCCAGGTTCTAGCTCCCTGCCCTCAACTCTTGCCCTTCCTTAACCCCTTCTGGCCCCGCCCAAGTCTGCATTTACACACGTGGTTGTCTGGAGCACTCTTGCTTTCTTCATCCTGCCCATTCTTTAAGACCTAACGTTGCCTCCTCTGTTCCTCTGAGATCCCACCATAATCTGCTCAGATCCGCATCATAGCACTTTACCACTTGTCATTTTTATTTACTCATTAGTCTTTCCTCCAGGCTGCGATCTCCTTGAGGGCAGATGTTTTGCCTTCTTACCTGTCTTGTGTTCACGGCCAGCCCCTCCCCCAGGACAGCGTCTGGCACATAGAAAGAAACAAAAATTGGGTATCCGGGAAACCACAAGTGGTTCTAGGTATAATTTTTATGTAAACTTCTTAGTCAAACTCTAACATATGTATGTATGTATAAAGACACAATGTTAAGTGTATAACTCTGTGTGTTTTCAAAGAGAACAAGTGTGTGTCCTATTCCCACATCAATAAACAGCACCTTACCAGCACCCTCATCTCTCCTTCGGAAATTTCCCTGACGATAACTCCTGTCTTGACTTCTAACCTCATGGAGCAGTTTTGTCTGATTTTGAGCTTTACATAAATGGAACCAAACAGGCTGTACTCTTTTAGGTCTAACTTCTTTCACTCAAAATCATGTTTCTGTGATTCATCCACTTGGTAGTGTACAGCATCGTTTGTTCATTCTCTTGGAAGGTACAACAATTCATAATGCTTCTAGGAGTTTTGCCATAAAGAGAGAGAAGTGAAGTGGTGGCTGAGGAGGAAATGAAGTTGAAAGCTTTTTTGGAGGGAGTGGGGGCCAGGAGAAATAATTGCATGTGTTTATATGCTAGTGGAGAGGTCCAGGAGAGAGAAAGAGTTGACGTAGGAGAGAGGGGAAGCATGGCTAGAGGGATGGGTTGTGTGGTATTCTGTTGTGCAAATACAGCACAATCTAGGCACTCTCCCGTTGCTGCACATTTCAGTGGTTTCTGGTTTCCGTTTTTTATAAATAGCACTGCAATAAATGCAGCTGCACAGGCTGTTGAGCTCTGTACACTGTTCTGCTGGATATAGATCTGAGTGTGAAATTGCTGGGTCATCTATTCAAGTGCTATACATATTTTTGACCATGTTACTGTGACTCAAGAAGCCCAGGAACATAATTCTAGGCCCTAGAACCATACATGTGACAGCCTCTGAGCTTTATGGCCATTTGTCCAGCCACTTCATTTGCAGATGAGATTCTGAGACTCAGGCTGGAAAAGCGACCTGGGAAAAGTCACCCAAGTCAGAGGCTGAGCTGGGATTTCCTCCAGGTTTCCCCATTTCCCGGCCGGTATAGATCGAGACTGACATTGGTCAAACAGCTCCTAGTACTCACATGAAGAATCTCTCCTTTCTGCTGTAGGAATGATCACACGTCATTCCAGTCTAGACACTAAATGCCATTGTTGATTAAGTATGTGCAGTGTGCCAGGCATATTGTGTCATATGTTTACACGTGTCATATATTTACATTGATCTCTGGTTCTTACAACAACCCTTCAAGACAGGTGATATCAAGCCCATTTTTAAGATGGGAAAATGAGCTCAGAGGGGATGATCAGCTTGTGCAGATTTTCCAGTTTCCATAGGAAGTGGCAGAGCTGGATGTGAACTCTGCTTGTGACTACTTGGGGGATGGAGGAGTGAATTCCTTTTGATCAGACCCTGGCAGCTTCAGCACCAGGAGAACGCTTTTTTTCCCCCTCAAGCCCTGGAATTCCTCCAAAGAATAGAGACTCCACCTTTCCATGTGAGAAAACACAGGTAATTCAACATGGCAAGCTTTTAATATACCTGCAGGTTTCTCTGTAGGGACTGATTTAGAAAGTGACAGCTTACAGCCTCTGCACTGATAGCAATTTCTATTCTAGTTACAGAAACTGTGAACACTTACCCTCAAAAACTCTCCCCGGAAGCCTTGAGGACAGCGAGGCTGATGCTCAGAAACTAATTGCACCCATATCTGAGGAGCTACAACATGAACTTCATTATTCAGAGAATCTTTGTAGATAGCTGCCTTACCTCCCTGTCCTTGTCCCATATCCTTGATGAGAGTTAAAAAAAAACTGAGGAAAAGATTAATGACAACTCTTGACATGTGTCAGGTATTACTTATAATTCCTGACCATATATACCTAATTATATATTATATCCTTAATTATATAATACTTACGTTGTGTCATGTAGTGATGAATCACTCTTTTTTTTTTCTTTTTGTGAGACAGGGTCTTGCTCCGTCACCCAGTTGAAGTGCAGTGGCAGGACCTTGCAATCTCAGCTTACTGTAAGCTCAACCTCCCAGGCTCAAGTGATCCTCCCACCTTACCCTCCCAAGTAATTGGGATTACAGGCATGTATTACTATGCCTGAATAGTGTGTGTGTGTGTGTGTGTGTCGCGCGCAGAGATGGGGTTTCACCATGTTGCCCAGGCTGGTCTTGAACTCCTGGGCTCAAGCGATCTGCCTACCTTGGTTTCCCAACAGTGGCTGTGATCCCAGCTCACTGCAACCTCCACCTCCTGAGTTCAAGTGATTCTCCTGCTCTTCCTGCTCAGCCTGCCGAGTAGCTGGGATTATAGGCGTGTGCCATCATGCCCAGCTAATTTTTGTATTTTTAGTAGAGACAGGGCTTTGCCATGTTTGCCGAGCTGGTCCTGAACTCAGGTGATCCACCCACCTGACCCTCCCTAAGTGCTGGGATTACAGATGTGAACAACCACACCTGGCCCCAAATCACTCTTAAATGAATGATCTCAGTCGGTTTCCCCGACAGCGCTTAAGATAGGTAATATTATTGTCCTCCTTTTACAGATGAGAAAACAATACCTACAAGGGTACACAGTAAGTGAATGGGCTGTGGCTTGACCAACGGCCTGTACAGCAGCCCTGCTCTCTTTATTCTCATTGGTTGTCCTGATGCACAGGGCGAAGTTCTTGGTAGATGCACAAAAAATGCTTGTTTACTAATTGATATCTTTCTTTCACTAAAGTGTTAGGTGGTGTTCTCCTCTACTTTATAGAAGGAAAGTCAGTGTATCACCAAGTGATCCATCTCTTTGGAAATACAAAGTATCTTTTAATTCCAGCCTCTGTACTTTGCATTAACTAAAGAGCCTCTGAGAGATTGGCACATTAGCAGGTGACTCTGTGAGCCCTGAGCCTACAAGGACAGCTGTTTTACTTAGATTGATTGAGAAGAAAATATGAAATGCACCTAAGAGTCAGCTGGCTTATCTCTTCTCCCTTCCAAACTCCCTCAGCTATGTGAATGGTCTCCGGTCTCCTGTATGGGGTGGGGTTGGAGTGAGGGAAGAGGGGAGGGGAGTAGGGGGAAGTAGAGGGACAGGATTGAGACTGTAGTGGGGTTTTTTGTTTCAAGGTAGTTATTACGCACAGCCAAGAACTTCCTGGCTTTCAAAATGCCCTCTGATTCTTGCCAACATCTGAAATGGAATGGTAGAGGTATGAAAGTAAATTTTAAAAAAATTTCAAAAGTCATGTTTAAAGAGAATAAGCCTGGGAACAAACACTTGAGGGTTTGGTGTTTTTGTTTTTTAAAATCGTTTTGTGCTTCTTTTCACTTGGAACATATCACTTTATCACAAGGGACATACATATCAATCAGCTTGGTAATGACGTTACCCCAGATACAGAGAGGCCCACAGAGTCACCTGCTAACGCAACCATAATGACAGTCCTGGCTTACGCAGTAATTAACTACAGGACTTGGGGTAGTGACTTATCTGCATCTTAGTGCCCATCCACGTAAAAGCTATTTGGATACCGTCAGACCTGAGGGATGAAGACGGATGAGTGTTTGGTGTGTGTAGAGAGTAGGCGAAGCTGTTGCGATGTTGTAGATTTATTGTCAGCCCCTACCTATAGAAATTTTGCAACAGAGATTTGCAACCTTTTTGGAGGAGAAACTATTTTCAGTTTCCCCTAGTGGGTGGTAGGAATTCAGTCACTCCTCTGATTAAAGTCTAAATGGCTACCACTTTTATGATAAAGTCTAAATTTCTGTCCTTTTTTTTTTTTGGTAGAGGTTTAATAGGCAAAAGAGGCTGGGGCTCAGTGGTTCCTGCCTGTAATTCCAGCACTTGGGAGGCAGAAGCCAGTGGATCACCTGAGATTGGGAGCTCGAGACCAGCTTGACCAACATGGAGAAACCCCACTATTGGTGGGCGCCTGTAATCCCAGCTACTCGAGAGGCTGAGGCAGGAGAATCACTTGAACCCGGGAGGCAGAGGTTGCAGTGAGCCGAGATTGTGCCATTGCACTCTAGCCTGGGCGACAGAGCGAAACTCCATCTCAAAAAAAAAAAAAAAAAAGGACAAAAAAAAGAGAAAGGAAAACAGCTTTTTCTCTAGTGAGTGAGAGGTGACTTACAAGAGGAAAGACTGGCTTAGGGCAGATGTGCTGGACTTTATAGTCTGGCTTGAGGAGGTGGAGTCGGATTTACACAGGGCCCACAGATCGGTTCAATCAGGTGTAATGTTTACATAGCGCTGGGGGAAAGCTGGCTGCCCCACCCTAATCTCATTAGGCAAATGAACTTTCCCCTTGATGGTTGCCATCTTGTTTGGTCCTTACTGTGCACGTGGCTGGTAGAGAAGGGAAGATGGAGCTGCCATCTTGAACATGATTGGCATAACTGCCAGCATCTGTGACTGCAGCTCGATTTTTTATAGGCTGCTCTTTGTTAGAAGGAAAAATAATTTGAGGCAGCTTCTCATTAAAAGGAAAAATTTTACGAAGACTTCCATACCCTCACTATCTGCTTAAGTAATTTCTTCTTAACTCCTGTATCATCCCCCCTCTGGAGTGGTAACCTAACTGCGTTAGGGGGTGTTGGATGATAACTCTTTCTGGCTACTTCTTGCTGAAAAGGGGCATTGTGTGGGGAATAGCAGTTAGGGCTCCTCCTGGGGTGGATCTAAGGGTCCTCGGAAGAAAGGCGTGTCCATGCGTGGTTCTGTCTGCAGCACCGTTTGGAGTTTGATTGCTGTCGGCCATTCTGATGAGCTGCAACACTGGTTTACCTCCACCAGATGTTGCCTTTGGATGAATGTTGTACTCTGGCCAGACGATGTCCCCAATATGAAGCAGGTATGTTGTCTGGGGTAAACATCTGGGGTTCATTGTCTTGCGCCAGGAAGACTTAGGCCACAGACACACATGAGTTTAGGAGCAGAGGTTTAATACGAAAAAAAAAGAGAGAGAGAAAAATAAAGAGAAAAGGAAAACAGCTCTTTTTCTAGTGAGAGAGAGGGGACTTCCGAGAGGAAAAGACCCTAAGTTCAGATTTCTTTAACCTGCACAACAGAGATTAAAGACAATACCACTTTAGGTATATTTTAAGTTTGTGTGTGTGTTCAGGCTTTATGTACACGTTACCTGGATCAAATTAATTAAGGTGAAAGAGTTTTTGTGAGCTCAGTTAGATGGAACTTGTCTTAAAATGCCTAAGGATCATCTAGTTTGGGGGCTGATCCTCTGAAGCGCAGATTATTACATGGCAGTTGCTAGGTTTATGTTTTGCCCCCAAAGGACTCCCAATGTATAGCTCCAGGAGAGCTATGCTTATATTCTTAAGCTTATTTGATGTGCATGAATACAAGGAAGATGCCCTTGAAGTGCTGGTGGGGTGACTTAATTAGAAGAGTTTGTCGTCTCTGCACCTTGCTCTGCACTCCCATGACCTCTCATGTAGTGCTCACAGCAGAGAGATCTTTCAAGCGGGAAAACTGCTGTGAATTTCAGGCTCTTGGATGACCCTGACTCTCATCCCCAGAGCCTGGGGTCCCTGGCAGTCTGCCAGGCTTCTTGGAGGTTAATTTCTGCAAAAATGAACATACATACAATCAATTCCCAATAAGGAGACTGTTCCTCTGGCATATAAAATATGCTGTATGGGAAAGTGCAGATTTCAAGAGCCTCTGAATTGTTGAGAGAAAATGTCTTGTTCAGAGAGCGACTGGAATCACATTCCTATCTGATTCTCTTGCATTACTCTATTTTCTCTCTTTTGCATTTAAGTGTTTAGAAATAAAAGTATGCAAATATGAGACATGGGCTGCTGCTGTAGAAACGAAGTGGGATAATTATTACTTTGTATTCTGAGCAAAAGAAGGCTAGACACTTTAATTCTAGAGATCTAAGTATGGAAATTAGGAGTGAAAGTTAAATGGGGAAGAATATATCCTAGGATAAAAAGATCCCCAAAGTTAATGTGTCCAAGATGTCCTCATTTATTCTTTAACACAATTGACAATTGCAAATGATTTATTTTAGGAGACTGCTGATAGTACCTTGCTAACCTATAAACTATACATCATGCCTTGGAACACCTGAGGTGGGTTATGCCCACTTTCTGGCGATTTCGAGAGGGAATGGAAAATTTCAGTCACTGGTTTAAGTAATAGAACCAAGAATTAAATTGTAGATGACAAAGTATTCCCTTGGCCTGTAGTTTTGAAAGTCACTTTCCAGTACAAATATTCCAACAACAAAGGGAGCAGGAGAATTCGTTTCGTCAGGCCTGTTCATTCTCATCTCTAGTTCTGCCGTTTTGCTGCTAGTTCTGATGTCTGCCTGGGAGAGGAGGAGCCTGAAATGAACATACGCAACAACAGAAAAACCATAGACTGTTGGGACTGGGAGACCAAAGAGCCCAGCCTCCTCTGTGTCTAGCTAAGGATTCCAAGTCCCCAGAGGAAAAGGGACATACTTAAAGTCGTAGAACTGATATGAATGGGGAATGGAGAAAGACTCAGGGAGAATGTTCCAGACAGAGGGAACACTTGTGCAAAGTCTCTGAAGCTGGTAGGAGTTTGGTATGTTTAAGAACCCAAAAAAGGACAGACGTGGTGGCTCATACCTTTAATCTCAGCACTTTGGGAGGCTGAGGCGGGTGGATCACCTGAGGTTGGGAATTAGAGACCAGCCTGACCAACATGGAGAAACCCCATTTCTACTAAAAATACAAAATTATTTGGGTATGGTGGTGCATGCCTGTAATCCCAGCTACTCAGGAGGCTGAGGCAGGAGAATCACTTGAACCCAGGAAGCAAAGTTTGCATTGAACCGAGATCATGCCATTGCACTCCAGCCTGGGCAACGAGAGCGAAACTCCGTCTCAAAACAAAACAAAACAAAACAAAACAAAACAAAACAAAAACCCAAAAGAAAGCCATGTGTGGCTGGACTATAAGGGCTGGTCAGAAGAGGAAGCTGGAGAGGAATCCCCCAACTCTATCTTAAGGGCAATGGAAATCTTAGGCAGGGATCTGCCACGACTAGATTTGCATTTGAAAAACATCTGTCTGGCTGCTCTGGAGCACTTTCAAGGTTCTTGGACTCTAGGAGAGCAACCATAGTAGCTTGGACCAGAGTGGAGGAGGTGGAGGTGAAGAAGAACGGAAGAGAAGATAACCTCTTCCCCAACCATCGTGACTAGCTCGTATTTCAACATATGAAGACAATGTTGGATTGGATATCTGGCCAGGTAGGTGTAGGCATTTATTGCTATAAACTTCCCTCTAAAAACTGCTTTTTTTTTTTTTTTTTGCATCTTGTAAGTTTTGATGTGTTACGCTTCTGTTTTAATTTGTCTCTATATTTTTAAGATTTCCCTTTTGATTTCTTCTTTGATCCATTGGTTGTTCTGGAGTATGCTGTTTAATTTCTAATATTTGTGAATTTTTCAGTTTTCCTCCTGTTAGTAACTTCTGTTTTCATAGAAAAGATAATTGATAGGATTGCAGTCTTCTTCAATTTGTTAAGAGTTGTTCTGTGACCTAATGTATGATCTGTTGTGGAGAATGTTCTTTGTGTACTTGAGAAAAGTACATATTTTATTGCTGCTGGACAGACGGTTTTGTATATCGGCATACCTCATTCTACTGTGCTTCACTTTATTGTGTTTTGCAGATATTGCATCTGCTACAAACTGAAAGTCTGTGTCGACCCTGACTGGAATAACTCTCTCGGTGCCGTTTTTCTGACAGTATATGCTCACTTCATGTCTCTGTGTCACGTTTTGATAATTCTTATAATATTTCAAAAATTTTCATAATTATTATATTTATTATGGTGATCTGAACTCAAGTATCTTTGATGCTACTTTGCAGTTGTTTTGGGGCACCACAAACTGCAACCATATAAGACAGTGCACTTAATAAATATGTGTGTTCTGACTACTCCGCTGACTGGCCCATTCCTGTCTTTCTCTCTGTCCTCAGGCCTCCCTATTTTCCTAGACATGATAATATTAAAATTAAGCCAGTTAATAACCTTACAGTGGCCTCTAAGTGTTCGAGTTAATGGAAGAGTTGCACGTCCCTCAATTTAAGTCAAAAGCTAGAAATAATCACGCTTAGTGAGGGAAGGCACATGGGAAGCAGAGACAGGTGAAAAGCTAGATCTCTTGCACCAAACAGCCACGCTGTGAATGCAAAGGAAAAGTTCTTGAAGGAAATTAAAAGTGCTAATTTAGTGAACAATCATTTTAAAAAGTGGAACAGCCTTATTGCTGATATGGAGAATGTTTTAGTGGTCTGGTTAGGAGATTAACCATAGCATTGGCAAGCCTTTAAGCCAAAGCCTAATCCAGAGCAAGGCTCTTAATCTCTTCAATTTTATGAAGGCTGAGAGAGGTGAGGAAGCTGCAGAAGAAAAGTTGAAAGCTACCAGAGGTTGGTTCATGAGGTTTAAGGAAAGACGACATCTTCGTAACATAAAAGTGCACGGTGAAGCAGCAAGTGCTGATGTGAAAGCTGCCACGAGTTATCCAGAGGATCCAGCTAAGATCACTGATGAAGGTGGCCACACTGAACAACAGATCTTCAGTATAGCTGAAGCAGCCTTACATTGGAAGACGATGCCATCTAGCCTTCAATAGCTAGAGAGAAGTCAATGCCTACTTTCAAAGTTTTCAAGAACAGGCTGGTTTTCTTGATAAGGGCTAATGCTGCTAGTGACTTTAAGTTGAAGCCAGTGCTCATTTACCATTTGAAAAATACTAGGACCCTTAACAATTATGCTAAATCTACTCTGTCTGTGCTCTAGAAATGAGACAAGGCATGGTTGACAGCACATCTATTTACAGCATGATTTACTGAATACTTTAAGCCAATGTTGAGACCCACCGCTCAGAAAAAAAGAGATTCCTTTCAAAATATAACTGATCACTGACAATACATCTGCTCACTCAGGAGCTCTGGTAGAAATGTACAAGAAGATGAATGTTTTAAAAAAATTTTGTTAGTTATACTTTAAGTTCTGGAGTACATGTGCAGAACATGAAGGTTTGTTACATAGGTATACACATGCCATGGTGGTTTGCTGCATCCATCACCCCATCATCTACATTAGGTATTTCTCCTAATGCTATCCCTCCCCAATCCCCCCAACCCCCTGCCATCCCTCCCCTAGCCCCTCCCCACCGACAGGCCCCAGTGTGTGATATTTCCCTCCTGTGTCCATGTGTTCTCATTGTTTGACACCCACTTATGAGTGAGAACATGTGGTGTTTGGTTTTCTGTTCTTGTGTCAGTTTGCTCGAGAATGATGGTTTCCAGCTTTATCCATGTTCCTGCAAAGGACTCATGCTACCTGATTTCAGACTGCACTGCAAGTCTACAGTAATCAAAACAGCATGGTACTGGTACCAAAACAGAGATATAGACCAATGGAACAGAACAGAGGCCTCAGAAATAATGCCACACATCTACAACCATCTGATCTTTAACAAACATGTCAAAAGCAAGCAATGGGGAAAGGATTCCCTGTTTAATAAATGGTGTTGGGAAAACTGGCTAGCCATATGCAGAAAGCTGAAACTGGATTCCTTCCTTACACCGTATACAAAAATTAACTCCAGATGGATTAAAAAAGATTGAAACATAAGACCTAAAACCATAAAAACCCTAGAAGAAAACCTACACAATACCATTCAGGGCATAGGCATGGGCAAGGACTTCATGACTAAAACACCAAAAGCAATAGCAACAAAAACCAAAATAGACAAATGGGATCTGATTAAGCTAAACAGCTTCTGTACAGCAAAACAAAAAAACAAAAAAACAAAAAACCAAAACCAAAAACAAAAACCATCATTAGAGTGAACGAGCAACCAACAGAGTGGGAAAAAATTTTTGCATCTACCCATCTGACAAAGGGCTAATATCAAGAATCTACAAAGAACTTAAAAAAAAATTTACAAAAAAACAAAAAAACCAAACAACCCCATCAAAAAGTGGGCAAAGGATATGAACAGATACTTTTCAAAGGAAGACATTTATGCAGCCAACAAACATGAAAAAAAGCTCATCATCACTGGTCGTTAGGGAAATGAAAATCAAACCCACATTGAAATACCGTCTCACACCAGTTAGAATGGTGATCAGTTAAAAATCAGGAGACAACAGATGCTGGAGAGGATGTGGAGAAATAGGAACGCTTTTACACAGTTAGTGGGAGTATAAATTAATTCAACCATTGTGGAAGACAGTGTGGCAATTCCTCAAGGATCTAGAACTAGTAATACCATTTGACCCAGCAATTCCATTACTGGGTATATACCCAAAGGATTATAAATCATTCTGTTATAAAGACACACGCACAGCTATGTTTATTCTGGCACTGTTCACAGTAGCAAAGACTGGGAACCTACCCAAATGCCCATCAATGATAGACAGGATAAAGAAAATGTGGCACATATACACCATGGAATATTATGCAGTCATAAAAAAGGAGAATGTTGTTTTTATGTCGGCTAACACAATATCTGTTCTGCAGCCCATGGATCAAGGAGTGTTTTTAACTTTCAAGTTTTATTATTTAAGAAGCAGCTTTTGTAAGGCCATATCTCTCACAGACAATGACACCTCTGGTGGATCTGGGCAAAGTAAATTGGAAACCTTCTGGAAAGGGTTCACCATTCTAGATGCCTTTAAGAAGATTAGTGATTCACAGGAGGAGGCTGAAATACTAACATTAGCAGGAGTTTTGAAGAAGTTGATTCCAACCTTCATGGATGACTTTGAGAGCTTCAAGACTTGGGTGGAGGAAGTCCTGCAGGTGAGGTACAAATAGGAAGATAACTGGAATTATTAGAGAAGTGAAGCTTGAAGATGTGACTAAATTGCTGTAATCTCATGACCAAACTTGAATGCATGAGGAGATGCTTCTTATGGATCAGCAAAGAAATGGTTTTTTTGAGATACAACCTATTCCTGGTAAAGATGCTATGAGCATTTTTGAAATGACAACAAATAATTTACAATATTACATAAACTTAGCTGATAAAGCAGTGATAGTGTTTGAGAGGATTGACTCCAATTTGAAAGAAGTTCTAATGTGGGTAAAGTGCTACCAATAGCATCACATGCTATAGAGAAATCTTTCATAAAAGGAATATCAATGTTGCAAACTTTAATGTTATTTTAAGAAATTGTCACAGCCATCTCAACTTCAGCAACCATCACCCTGATCAGTCAGCAGACATCAACATCAAGGCAAGAACCCCCACCAGCGAAAAGATTATAACTTGCTAAAGGCTCAGATGATCATTATCATTCGTTTTAGCAATAAAGGATTTTAAAATCAATAATGTACCTTTTTAAAAGATGTATTGCTATTGCACAGATAATAAACTACAGGATAGTGTAAACATAACTTTTTATATGCACTGGGAAACCAAAATATTCCTGACTTGCTTTATTGTGATATTTGTTTTATTACAGTGGTCAGAACTGAACCCACATTATCTGCATGGTATGCCTGGATGTCTGTTAGTTCCGTCTGGTCTATAGTGCTGTTCAAGTCCAATGTTTCCTTATTGATTTTATGTCTGGATGATCTATCCATTGTTGAAAGTGTGATATTGAAGTACCCTACAATTAGTGTATTGCTGTCTATTTCTCCCTTCAGATCTGTTACTATCTACTTTTTATATTTGAGTGCTCTGATGTTGGGCATATATAATTTGCAATTGTTATAGTTTCTTGATGAATTGAAGCCTTTATCATTATATAATAACCTTTGTTTCTTGTGACAGTTTTTGGCATAAAGTCTATTTTATCTGGTAGTAGTACAGCCACTGCTGCTGTCTTTTAGTTTCCATTTGCAGGGAATATCTTTTTTATCCCTTCTCTCTCTTTCAGCCTATGTATGTCTCTAAAGTTGAAGTGAGTCTCTTGTAGGTAGCATATAGCTGAGCCTTGTTTTTAATCCAATCAGCCATTCCGTCTTTTAATTGGAAAATTTAATCCATTTACATTTAAAGAAATTATTGATAGGCAAAAATTATTATTGCTATTTTGTTAACTGTTTTCTACTTTGTAGATCCTTTGTTCCTTTCTTCTTCTATTCCTGTCTTCCTTTGGAATTTGATGATTTCTATAGTGGCATTGATTTCTTTCTCTTTCTGTTTTGTGTATTTAGTGTGGGTTTTTATTTTGTGGTTACCGTGAGGCCTACCTGAAACATATTATGTTTATAACAGTCTATTTTAAGCTGGTAACAACTTACCTTTTATGATGTACAAAAACACTACTTTTAATCTTCCTCCCACCTTATGTTTTTGATGTCACAATTTACATATTTTCATATTGTGTATCCATTAACAAATTATTGTAGCTATAGTTATTTTCAATGGTTTTGCCTTTTAACAATCCTACCTCTTTCTAAAGCCCCTCTAATGTTTCCTCATTTCCCAAATTCTGGGCTTTTGCAATTCTTACTCCTCTTCTGACCATTGGCATCACCCTGTCTAGACTACGAGCTGATGGAAAGCCGGGGCTGAGTCTCCTTTGTGCTTGTGCCATGGAAGGTGCTTGATCAAAGTCTATTCCTTTATCCTTGTTTTTGTCTTGGGAACCTTTCCTGCTTTGGCCTAGCCTCATTTTTGGCACAAATGATTAGAATGGCAAGAACGTCTCACCGGTTCACCCACCTCTTTGTCTCCTGGAGGAAACCAATCAGGTGGCCAGGCCTGTGTGCTCTCTTCGGTACCCCTCGGTGGGCACACAGCCTTTGCCTTGGGAGGCTCCTTCCGCTTGGGCTTCTTTTGCTTTGGCTTCTGCTGGTTCTGTCCTTCTCCTCCAGCTTCTGCTTCAGTAGCTGTGTCTGTTGTCCTGTCCTCTCTCCTCCTGTGTCTGCCGCTTTGTGTTGGCTTCAGCTTCTGCTTTCCGTGCTTTGGCTTCTCCCTTTTCTGCTTCTGCTTTTTTTCCCCAACTGCTTTTTCTGTTTCTGCTTCTTATTCTCGCTCTACCACTTCCCGCACCCCGTCCTGCTCTTCTACCCTCTCCTCTGCATCTTCTGCTTCCCACACTGCTTCTACTGCAGTCTCTGCCTGTGCTGCTTCTTAGCTGTTACTTCTACTTCTGCTTTTTTCCTCCCATGCTTGCTTCTTCGGCCTCTGCTTTTCCTTTCATCTACTTCTGCTTCTGCTTTTTCATCCTTTTCCTCCTCCTCCTGCCCTTTTCCTCTTCCTCCTCCTGCCCTTTTCCTCTTCCTCCTCCTGCCTCTCCTGCTGCTTCTCTTCTTTCTGCTGCTTCTATTTAGGCTTCAGTTTCCACTCTCTCTGCTTTGACTTCTGCTTTTGCCGCTTCTCTGTCTGCTGCAGCTTCTTCTTCCACTATGACTACATCTCCCTCTTCTCTCCACATTCCTGTTTTGCTCTCCCCTCCTCTTCTTTCTCCCCTTCCTCTTCTCCCTCCTGCTCTGCTTTTTCTGCTGCTGCTGCTTCTGTTAGCTCCTTCCGCTTCTTCTCTTGCTGCTTTTGTTTCTCCTTCCACGGCTACCACGGCTACTTTCGTCCTCTTCCTTTCTCCGTTTCTCTCTCTTCCTTTGCATCTGTGGGTGCAGCTTCTGCTTTCTAAGCATCTACTTCTGCTTTGTCTGTTTCTGCTGCTTCCATGCCCACTTCTTTTCTGCCTCTGCTTTGGCAGCTGCTGCTGTTGCTACTCCTTCCTTCTTTTTTCTTTTCCTCTTCTTCTTTCTTTATCTTCCTCTTCTTCTTGGGCCTTTGCTTCTGGTTCAGTGTTTTCTGCTCCTTTTCATTCTCTTCCCTCTCTGTCTTCTCCTCCTCCTGTCTTCTTCTGGCCATCCTCTATCCTCTCCTACTTCTTGTCTTCTTCTCTTCTCCTCTGTCTTCTCCTTCTCATCTTCCTCCTCCTCCTGCTCAGTATTGAACATGCTAAGTCTAAGGTGCCTGTGAAACATTTACTTACACTTTCTCTAGGGCTTTCCAGGGCTCTTTAAGAGCTTCAAAGTTTCTGCCAATGTGGGACTTGCTGGTTGGCCAGTCTCTTTTAGTAGGTGTCAGATAATAATAAGACCTCACAAAGGAGCTGTACTCTACAATAAACTCAGTATTTACAAACCATTATTTTATTTGTAGAAAGGGGAAACTGAGGCTCAGAAAAATTTTTCTACTTTGCAAGGCTGCATAGAAATAAGTGGATCTTTTAGAAGAACCTAGAGCCCCTTTTCCCAGGGTTTGCCATAGGGCCTAACTTTAAAAAAAAAAAAAAAAAAAAAAAAAAAAAACTGTTATTTTAATGTACTTTGTTTTTTAGAAGCAGCTATAGGTTGACAGCAAAATTGAGAGGAAAGTACACAGCGTCCCCACAGGACCTTATGTTTTTACAGAGCTTAAAAAGTCCCTTTGTAGCCACGATTTCACTGGTTTAAGGATCACTTGAGGGGATATCAGTCCAGAGAGGGAAGGGAGTCAGTTATGCACACCCAGCAAGGTAATGCCACCTCACCGGGGGAGGGCCCCAGCTCCTTGTCCAAGGGCTCAGGAAGGTAGTGAGGTGCTACTCAGTGATATTCAGAAAAGTAGTGAGGCAGTGAGTGGTAGGTGTGGGCATTGGGCCAGCTTCTCCTTAGTATGTCACCATTTCCTCCCACTCACATCCCTGCATGAGATAGTCATCCAGATCTGGTTCTCTGAGTTTTTCCATCCTTCAGGAAAATTCTAGTGACCTAAATCTCGGGCAGAAAACCAATAAACATAGGAGTTGCTTTTTAAGAAAAACTCAGTTGATAGGCTGAAAGTGCCACGAGGCCACAGGACAATTAGAGTATGCTGGGCTCCAAATGCTGAGCAGATGCCATCCTGGTTGGGAGCCAGGCCCTGGGAATAGAAACACCAGCCCTCTGTGCCAGCCCTGGCAGGGCCCTGCAAAGCAGCTGGTCTCCAGCCAGTTTCTCCCCTCTGTTGCCAACACTGCACAGGCCCCAGGAGAATGAAAATTGAATTTGGCAAAATTCACATTCTTGTCTTTGGAGAGTGGGTGAGAGTCTCATCCTGGGAAGTAGCAGATTATCAGCCAGCCCCATGACGGGAGGGCTCGCCTTCCTTTACTCACCATCATATCTCCAGGGTCGAAATCAGTGCCTAGCATATCACAGGTGCTCAGAAATGTTTATTACTGACTATCTACACGCTGAAGACAGGGAAGGGAGCTTCCACTTTCTAAGACTTCCAATTCCCAGATGTTTCTGTCTGTAGGACTCTCGATGGGTTCTGATTAAGAACCTACTGTTGTGGGGGACGGTGGGGAGTCGTTGTCCAAATAACGAGATAATGGCTTCCACAGTCAGATTCACTTTTAGAGGAGGCTCAGGGTGGAAGTAATTTGAAAGGGAAGAGGCAGCCTGGCTGAGTCTTGGGGCTTGCAGGAAGGGAGGAAAGAGGATACCACAGAGGTGTCTTGGGCATGGGAAGAGAGCCCAGGGCTGAACTATAGAAGGGCTTGTGGAAGCACTCTTGTTATTTGGCCATTCGCCAAGTATCCATCTATGGGCCTCTTCTTTGTGATGGGGTCTCCTGGGAAAGTACTGCATCTCTGTGCAGAGAAAGTGCTCCTTTTAGAGTAAGCCCTTTGAAGAGTGCTCTTAGAAGACATGCCTTGCCGTGTACCTGTCATCCCAGCTACTCGGGAGGCTGAGGCAGGAGAATTGATTCAGCCCAGGAGACAGAGGTTGCAGTGAGCTGAGATCGTGCCATTGCACTCCAGCCTGGGCGACAGAGCGGGACTCCATAAAAAAAAAAAAAAGACATGCCTTGCAATCTAGGAGTGCAGATGGCTAAAGATACAGAGTGCCACTGCTGCACAGGCTCCCTGAACAGAGCAACTCCACCCTAGAGGCTCCACTGGGGTTACTTCTGCCTACGAATAAGGGAATACTGCCAAACGTGTTGATCAGTGCCTGCAGTGTGGGGCAGAGAAAGTACCATGATGGTTCAGGAAGACAGGTGGAAGCCTCCGGAGGGGGTGGCACCAGAGCTGGTCCTTGAAGTGTGGGGCTGACTTGGCCATAGAAGGGCAGCATAATCAAAGGCGAAGAATCAGGGCTGTTGTGTGAGTCACAGGCCACCGTTTGTTTGGCTTGAGGCTCAAGGAAGTGGGAGCAGAGGTTGGGGATCTAAACCCGGGCCAGGCAGAGCACCATGGCTCACATCTGTAATCCCAGCACTTTGGGACGCCAAGGCAGGAAAATTACTTAAAGATGGAGTTTGAGACCAGCCTGGGCAACAAAGTAAGACCCCATCTCTAAAAAAACCTTTTTGTAAATTAGCGTGGTGCAGTGGCATGCGCCTATAGTCTCAGCTACTCAGAAGGCTGAGGCAGGAGGCTGGCTTGAGCCTAGGCATTCGAGGTTACAGTGAACTATGATGATGCTATGACACTCCGTCCTCAATGACAGGACAAGACCTGTCTCTATAAACAAGCCAGCAAACAAAGTCAGAGATTTATGTGTTCTCCTCACCCCTCTCCCCCTTTTTGACTTCTGGTGAAGAGAATTAGAGGATAAGTTCATCATACTCTTTAGTTCACAACATACTATCATCATTGGTCCCGACAGATTCCCTCTCTTGATTTGCTTATGTATTCTCATTTCCCCATCTATGAGGGATGGCATCTAATACACTTGTCAGCTCTCTTTTTGTTCGTGCATGTTCTTTTTTTGTTTGTTTGTTTTTGAGACAGAATCTCACTTGGTTTCCCAAGCTGGAGTGCAATGGCAAGGTCTTGGCTCACTTCAACCTCCACCTCCCACATTTAAGAGATTCTCCTGCCTCAGCCTCCTGAGTAGCTGGGATTACAGGTGCACATCACCACGCTCAGCTAATTTTTGTATTTTTAGTAGACAGGATTTCACCATGTTGGCCAGGCTGGTCTTGAACTCCTGACCGCATGAGCCACCACAGCCAGCTGTTTTTTTTTTTTTTTTTTTGAGATGGAGTCTCACTCTGTCACCAGGCTGGAGTGCAATGGCATGATCTTGGCTCACTGCAGCCTCTGCCTCCCGGGTTCTAGCGATTCTCTTGCCTAAGCCTCCTCCGAGTAGCTGGGACTGTAGGCCCACGCCATTACGCCCAGCTAATTTTTGTATTTTTAGTAGAGACGGGGTTTAACCATGTTGGCCAGGATGGTCTTGATCTCTTGACCTCATGATCCACCTGCTTCAGCCTCCCAAACCACTGAGATTATAGATGTGAGCCCCTGCGGCCGGCTGTGCATGTTCTTATATGAATGATATTGGTGCTTAGTTCTTAGGATATATGTTGTTTTAATTTATGTAAAGGATTTGGGATTTTGTATATCTTACTCTGCTGCTGGCTTTTTTTATTTGGCACTAGGATTTTAAGATTCATTCATACTACCAAGTGTGCATACAGGCAATGACTTCTAAGTGCTGCATAGCACCACTGAAGTACACCCACTACATTCTGCCTGTCCGCGCCCAGGGATGGACATCCATGTCACCCACAAGTGGTTCCTTAGCACAGGAGTGCCATGTTGCGAGCTAACTTTCAGGCAGGCTGGTGGCCTGGCAGGGTTGACCCGTGTTCACCAATCAATGAGACACTGGTGAGCCCAGCTTGGATGTGTCCAGCTGGAGCTGAGTGGCTGTGACTTCAGATACTTAAGGGACATGTGAGGCTTCTTACAGGCTGTCTGCATTCTTGGTAATGCACAATGTGGCAACTCATGGGACAAATGTTAGGTCTCGGTCCTAGCTTTGAAAGGATAATGTGTTCTTTATGTGTGATGAGGAGCTTAGGAAGCAAACCCAGGAGATGTGTTTTCCTGAAGGTTGGGCTGTGAGGAAATGTGGTCTTTGATTTGATGCCAGGACAGGGTGGGAGGGGGGCAGCACATACCCACAGCAATTGGGGGAATGGCATTGAATGGAGAAGAGCGTGTGTGTGCATGAGTATGAGTGTGAGTACGTGCCAGAGTGTGTGACAGTGTGACTAGTCCAGAAGGGTAGGACATGGAGGTGGCATAGGGACAGGGCATGGTTATGAGGCTGTCTTCTTTTTCTTTTTTATATTTATTATATTTTATTTTTTGAGACGGAGTCTGGCTCTGTTGCTCAGGCTGGAGTGCAGTGGTACGATCTTGGCTCACTGCAACCTCCTACTCCCTGGTTCAATTCTCCTCTCTCATCCTCCCAAGTAGCTGGGATTACAGGTACGTGCCCCCACGCCCAGCTAATTGTCTTGTATTTTTAGTAGAGATGGGTTTCACCAAATTGGCCAGGTTGGTCTCAAACTCCTGACCTCTGGTGATCCAACCGCCTCGACCTCCCAAAGTGCTGGGATTACAGGCATGAGCCACCATGCCTGGCTGTCTTCTTTCTCTCTTTTACCCATCCAACCTTGCCATGACTCAGAGAGAGCCTGCTGCTGGATCCCCACTGAAGCTTCTAACTGAGGAGCCACAGAGTAAGCTGTTATTCTTCATTTACCCAGGTTGGCTCCTGTGTGCGCTTCCTGTATGTCTGGAGAATTTGTTTTCAATTTAGGGAGACAATCACTCTCAAAGAGGCCAGCAGCTCCACTCCTGGCACAGTGCATCTGTCCATCTGAGCCTGTAAAGAGGGTCCTGCAAAGATGCTCAAGCAGCCATGGACGCGATTTTACTTCTCAATGCGTTCCTTTCAGGCTGGCCAAAGCTTGGAGGGCACAGGCAGGGGGAAGGACACTGATGTGAAGCAGTCCTAGAATTCCAGGCATTTCCTCTCCAGCTCCAAGAACCACAGATGACATCTCCAAGGCAGGTTGCAGATTGGATCCAACCAAGTTCCTGGGAATCTGAAGGTCACCTCTGTTAATGATTTCCATGCATTGTCACGTCCCTGGGAAAACCCTGTCGGTAAAAGAATGAGTGTGATCCCTCAGTTTCCTCAATTCGGAGTGCAGCTACTTCCACAGTGACATCAGCCACTGTGGAAGTAGCTGCAGATGCCTGCAGCCTGGGGCTGGCAGTTCCTGGAGGGTGTGGCCCATGCCCATCCTGTTCACTGCTGGACCACAGCATCTAGTACAATGCCTGGCATATAGCATAGAATAGACATTCAATATGAATTTGAGGAATATTTGAAATTAAGTGGCAGGGACTAGAGAAGGAATCTGACTTTACAGGGAAAAGGAGATTCAGAGAGTTGAAGGAGTTTCTCAATTTTATTATTGAAAGTTCCTGGTAAATTACTTGATATGACACTTTGACAGGACACCCTTAAGTTATGGGCAGCTTTGATTGCTAGAATGTTCTTTAGAAGCAAGTAAACACTCCTTCATGGAATACCCTTTGGATGTCCTGCTCTAGATGTAGCCTCAGTGCTATAATATTCACGGTATAATATAAATATAGTATAGCATAAATATCTGTCTATCTATATAGATGCATATATATGTATTTGCTCTGTAATTCAGGCTGGAGTGCAGTGGCATGATCCTAGTTTACTGTAGCCTCAAACTCCTGGGCTCAAGTAATCCTCCCACCTTAGCCTCCCGAGCAGCTGGGACTATAGGTGCACACCACTATGCACAACAACTTTTTTTCTTTTTTTTTTTTAGAGATGGAGTCTTGCTATGTTGCCCAAGCTGGTTTTGAACTCCTGAGCTCAAGCGATGCTCCCACCTCAGCCTCCCAAAGTGCTGGGATCACAGGTGTGAGCCACGCTCCCTGACCCAGAGCTAATATTTTGGAGCATCTTCTCTGAGCTTGGTGTTGTTTTAGGTGCTCTCCTTGCATTATCTTCTTTAATTCTCATTGCAGTCCTTTGAAATAAAGCCCCAGTAAGCAGAAAAGTAATCTAAAGTTTAGGAGGGCAAATGCTGTAACCAAAGTAAATGGTTCACCCTCAGCTGGGGAATCTGCTGAGCAGACACCCTTCATTTAGAGGAGAATGAGAGAAGCCCTTCAAACTTTCAGCCTTTCACTCTTAGATCAAGTCTACTCTTTACAGGAGATTTACATTTTATTCTTAGTGCTTTTCTGTAAGTTTCAGCAATTTTTAATTTTTTTATAGTTAGAATATGAATTAATGTATCATAAAAATAAGATGGAATTTTAGACAGAAAGCTGGCTTGAGATTTTTTTTTTCTTTTTTGGAGATAGAGTTTCGCTCTTGTTGCCCAGGATGGAGTGCAATGGCAAGATCTTGGCTCACTGCAACCTCCTCCTACTGGGTTCAAGCGATTCCCCTGCCTCAGTCTCCCGAGTAGCTGGGATTACAGGCACCCGCCACCATGCCCAGCTAATTTTTGTATTTCGAGTAGAGAGGAGGTTTCATTATGTTGGTCAGGCTGGTCTTGAACTCTTGAATTTAGGTGATCCGCCCTCCTTGGCCTTTTAAAGTGCTGGGATTACAGGCCTGAGCCACCCTACCCTCCCAACTTGAAGATTTTGTAATAAGCTGACTAGTTGAATACTGACACAGAATTCACGTTCACATAAACAATAGCAGCACCTTAAAGTAAATCAAATCCGTTGACAGATGGTGCAAGTGAAAGACTGTGAAACGATGCATACAGTTGCTATATTTAAGCTGTTAAGGGCTCAAGGGCATACTTTTGCCTTTAGGATTGCCTTGGAAATAAATCAAACTCAGAAAAAGACAAGCCAGGCCCACCATATTCATGCAGGCATCTTCAGGTGATGGGAAGGGTGGTACACTCTTGCGGGTCCTCCTTGGCTGGTCCAGGCTTTCCTTTGCCTTCCCCAGGATGGCCTGTGAGGCCCTCTACCTTCCTCTTCCCTCTATTCTCTCCATTGCTCAAGATTTCTCACCTAAGTAGTCTTTTTGTCCCTCTGACATGAGCAGGCTATTCCTATTTCTGCCTCAGAGCCCTGGCACTTGCTGTCACCTCTTCTCAGGACTCCTCTTCTCCAGATCTTTACATGGCTGGCTCCCTGTCTTTATTAAGGTCCCAGCTCTGGCATCACATTCTCAGGAAGCCTTGCCTGACAATCCTCGCTGAAGAGGTACCTTTCTGTCTCGCTGCTCTGGCTACCCTGGCCACTTTGTATCCCATAACAGAGTATGACTCTATTCTATCTCTTTATAACATTTGTCATGAATCAAATGATCTTACATGCATAAGTGCTTCGGTGCTCCTTGCCACCTTTCCCTTTGGACCACTCAGTGAAAGCAGGCACTTTTTCTTGTTCTCCATTGTTTCCCCAGCATCTGCGCTGCACTGTGTACAAAGGATGTGCTTAACAAGTATTTGTCAAATACATCAATGACTGAATACTTGGCTGAGCAAATGAGCCATCGACACTGGAGGCAGTACACTAAAAAGGAGTCGGGACTGAGGAATGAAGACACGGCACAAAAGTTCTCACTCCTTCACTCCATCAACACGGGCCACTGATTTTGCAAAAACCCCTTGACCTCTTTGAGCCTCAATTTCCCCATCAGGCAAATGGGGATAACAACACCTTCCCTTTGTGCCTCCCCAGGTTGTGAGTGAGGAATGGATACCACCGTTAATGGCTTCCATTGTGCTCAGTGGGAACGCACATCTCCAGGCAAAATGTACAGGAACAGCCCAATTCGGCTGCCTTGTGCATTTCTGTTGTTTTTGTTTTTGTTTTTGTTTTAATCCAGCAACAATTGAGTGTTTCCTGAGCACTATTAGATGCCCAGAGCTCCTAGGGACTGGGGTCTGCCTAAGAGGCAGGGGCCTGGCCCTTGATTTAATTGGGAGTAATTAGTGAGTAATGCCAGCCCACCCTTTATTAGTCATGGGTCTAACAAGCTGAAATGAATCAAGGGCAAAAAAATCCATTAACTATAGCCGTATTTACACTTTTGTTGTCAGCCACACCATTGCTGGTTTAAAACAAGCTGCCTTTAATTTATTGTAGTCATTTTTCTGCCTGGAAGAGATAAGGAAACTGAATTTCATAAGTATGCACGCAATGATTACAGTTGAAGGGAACCTATGCTTGGTGGATACTTTTCAGAACCAGTGAATCTCAGAATCGTAGAATTTTTACTACTTCTAAGAAAGAAACAGGTCTCACACTACGATAATGAAGAAGGCCCTAGGAACTCTGTTTTCTAAGAGACTTCCCTTTTAGTCTTTACTGTTAAAGACACCAGGAACGTGAATCATTTGGGAGACAGGACTTGGAAATAAGACAGAAGAGGGTGAAGTACGAGCACGACAGGGCCAAGCCTTTCAGGCTGGGACGAGGATGGCATACTTCAGATGCAGTGAGGAGGCTGGCCTACCTGCAGTGGGGTTTGTGCCAAGAGAGCACGTGGAGAAGGGCTTTGAATGCCAGGTCAGTGAATACACAATGAATACATTGTGGTAGATTGTGTTTTTAAAAGATGGCTGCAACAATATGTCCATCCTACATTTCTTCTTACAATGTTTCTGCTGCTCCTCCCACTGAGTGCTGGTGTCTGTCTCCCTCTCACTTGAACACAGGCAGAACTTCGGGACTGCCTTGACCAACAGAATACGGGGGAAGTGACGTTGTATGAATTACAAGGTTAGGTCATACAAATTCTATACACTTCCTTTTTTTTCTCTCTCGGAACATTTTCTCTTGGAACCCAGTCACCACGCTCTAAAGAGGTCCAAACTAGCCCACATGGAGAGATTACATGGAGAGGCCAGGTATAGGTGATCTGGCAAAAGCCACCTGAAGACCCCACTGCCAGCCAGCATTAACCACAAGTCATGTAAGTGAAGATAACTCCAGCTACTTCCAGCCCCCAGCAGTTAAGTACACCCCTAGTCTTTATGTCTTCCCAGATGAGACCCTGGGTTTGGTGGAGCAGCAACACACCATCCCTGCTGAGTCCTGTTTAAAGTCCTAGCTCTCAGCATCAGCAAGGTAAGGGCTGTTTTATGCCACTCTCCAAAGTGTTGTCTCATGGGGTGATTTGTTAAACAGGAAAAGAAACTGGAAGGAACATACACTTCAGTGGGAGGCATTGAAGGACAGGAGCACTCTCCGAGCCACCCAGGAACCCACAGCACAGGGCACCCTGAGCTGCCGGCCTCAGCGACAGTCATGGCAATCATCTTCGCTCCTCCAGTCATGGCAATTTTAAGAAGGTTTTCATGGATAAACATAGGGCAGGTGGTGCAGAGGTTGCCTGCCCTTTCTCTTTACAGATGAAGAAATTAAGACTCAGTGAGAGTAAGTGGTTAGCTAAAGTCCCTACAGTAGCTGGTTGAGTGGACCAAGCCGGCATCTCCCATATCCAGCAGAACACCATCTAATTCCTCCCATTGCCCTCCCTATGTCCTGCCCTTCCCTGATAGATGAAGAAACTCTGGCCAGAGAATGTCCATGCCTTGTTCAAGGTTCCTCAAACAAGCAAACAACATCCAGTGGCTGCTGGGCACCGTGCGGCATTCTCAGGAAGGCTGCTGAGAATGGATTGCAGGGGCTTGGATTTTTCCGGTTGACTACAGTGACTCTGGTGTCCACCATGACCATGGTGATGTCATAGCTTGTCTAGACTAACTCTTCATTATATCCATGGGCAAGCCAGAGCCTACCCATTTTTTAAGGTCCATCCACCTGCCACCTCCTCAACCTCCTCAATAAAGCCTTCCTTGATGCCACTAAAATTAATCACCCTCTCTGTGAGTTCCGGTAACACTTTGTTCATAACTCTATCATAGTATATTATATGGAAGTATCTCTACTTGTATGTCCAGTGATTAAAGCTGGCTGTCAACTGGGTCTTTAGCTGGGCTGTTGCCAAGACACCTACAATGACCTCTCCATGTAGTCTCTCCACATTAGCGATAATCAATAAGTGTTAATGAACTAGAAATGTACGTGCAGGTTCAACAAGTGACTGGAGACTGCGTATGTGTATAAGGGGAGAGAAGCAGTGCTCATGCCTGTGTTTGGGGGCAGGGAGGGAGGGAGGAGAGTTTGAGTTAAAACGAAATGATGTGTCATTTCCCTCCTAGCCCTGAGAATCTGGGTTTTCTTCTGGAACATTTTGCGTGACCCACCCTGGTAGTAGGCTCTCTGCCAGTACATCCTGACAGAAAGCTGACAATTAGGGTCAAGGTAGCCAGGAACAGAGCTGGAAGGGCTGCCCAGGGCAGGCAAACGGAGCTCCAGCAGTGTGGTCTGGGCTAAGTCAGGGATATATGCAGACCTGGCGGGGGCCCTTGTGGCTGCGGTGTACTTAGGATGACCGTTAGAGGCTGGGCAGGCCTGTGTGCTAGCCAGTGATGGGCTGGAAGCCAGAGGCCGGGGCGGATCTCAGATTGGCTACTCTCTCCTGTTCGGTGAAACTTTGATGAGCCTCTACCACGTGTTGTCACACGTCTGGGCCCAGCAGTGCGCAAGTAAGACCCAGCTCCTCCACATGAGCTTGCCCGTCACTTGGAAACTTACGTTTGGGCTTACTTTTCTTGTCTGTAAGAATTGGGCTGGGCGTGGTGGCTCACACCTGTAATCCCAGCACTTACTTTGGGAGGCTGAGGCAGGAGGATCACAAGGTCAAAAGATCGAGACCATCCTGGCCAACATGGTGAAACCCTGTCTCTACTAAAAATACAAAAATTAGCTTGGTGTGGTGGCACATGCCTATAGTCCCAGCTACTCAGGAGGCTAAGGCAGGAGAATCGCTTGAACTCAGGGGGTGGAGGTTGCATTGAGCTGAGAAGTGCCACTGTACTCCAGCCTTGCCACAGAGTGAGACTCTGTCTCAAAAAAAAGAAAAAAAAATTGGGTACCTGTGAGACATTGAGCATGGTGGACACATGGGCATGCCATGCATTCTGGCTGAGAGCGAGTGTTCTCAGCCAACCCCTCAGACCCTAACTCCACAGACCTCCATTTATCAGCAGGATGACAAAGACTGTCTGAGCAGCAGGAAATTAGAGAATTGCTAAGACAATCACCCAGCCTGGCTGGCGACATTGAAAGAACAAAAAGTGAGCCTCCAAAAGTAAGGAGTTAGGAAGAAAAGAAGCCCTGACTTCAGAGGGTGATGGAAAGTTTGCAATGGATGAGAGCATTGGCCTGAGAAAGGGGAGGGAATAAGCAATCATAACTAGTCAGTTGCCTTCCTAAAGTCTGGTGATTTTTTTCTCAGGAGGTTCAAAGCACTTGCCAGCTCCCTCTGAGGTGGCTTCTCCCCTGCCTCTGTGATGGGCATTGGTCAGATGATGGGGATGTGCTGCTCAGGCAAAGCAGGGAGGCTCTGTGGGACGGTGGGGAGAGCCCTGGACAGGCCAGTGAGGTCAGGTGGCTGTGTTCGAGGCCCATCTCTGGATAAGTCGCTTTCTCTGAGGCTCAGCTTTCTCATTATGTCTGTAATGAGAGGTCGGCCTGTGGTCACACGGACCCTGCTCCCTTCCTACCTCACTGTCCCTTGCATCTACAGCTCCCCTCTCCCTACCCCCCAGTTCTTACTGCACCCCCTCACCCCTGCTTCTTTTCCGGTTTCTCCTCTCCTCCCTCATCCGAAACGTTGCCCACTGCAAGTCACTCCTCCATCTCCGACTGCAACTGACCCTTCCTCTTCAAAGCCCTCTTCCTCCAGCTCTCAGCAAGCCCTCCCTCCCATTCTCCTGAGCAATCCAAAGCCACACAGGGTACGTCAGTGCAGCTGTCTCAGCTCTGGCTGCTCATAAGACACCTGGGCTCTGTTTAAATCTGAAAGCCCGATTCACCCCAAGCCAATGGAATCCAGTGTCTTTTCAAGGCTCTGCTAGGGATTCGAATGCTCTCTTAGGGCTGAGAGCTAAGGTGGCCCACACCTCTCTGTCCCATGTGGATTAACCTCCTCTCTTTATAAAAACAAAGTCAAGACCCTTCAAAAGCCATTGTTTTTTTTTTGAGATGAGTCTCTGTCTATTGCCAGGCTGGAGTGCAGTGGCTTGATCTTGGCTCACTGAAATCTCCCCCTTCTGGGTTCAAGAGATCCCCTTGCTAATTTTTGTACTTTTAGTACAGGCGTGATTTCACCATGCTGGCCATGCTAGTCTTGAACTCCTAATCTCAAGTGATCAACCTGCCTCGGCCTCCCAAAGTTCTGGGATTACAGGCGTGAGCCACTGCACCCAGGCCAAAAGCCATTTTTAATGACATCTCCTGGGTTTGGTTGGCTTTTGTCTTTTTTTCTTTCCAAAAAACCTTTTGGCCGTCAAGCCCTGGGAGTTAGTGACATTCCTCAGTCAGCTCACAGCGCATTTTCACAATTGGTCCCTGCAGGTCCCCTCTTTTCTTGCACCAGAGGTGATTATCCCCAGGATCTAATCTGATTTTTTTTTTTTTTAACCCATAGACCATCATTTTTATATGTTTATTTTTTTGTTTGAACATGTTCTTGCAAAATGTGTTCTTTTACATATATGTGCTTTTTACATTTGGAAATGATGTGTCCTCTGGCTGTCAGTGACTTGGCTTCCTGATGCTCCAGAAGTACATTTTCCATAAAGACCATGCCCTGAACTCACCATTTCTCTTCCTGGGAGAGTTGAAGCAGTTCCTCCACCAGGGGAGCAAACATTGTTCCAGGCTCAAAAATACTGTAGCAAGTCAGGAAGGTGCACAAGTGTAGGATTCTAGGACCTTGACCCTCTACCCCAAAGAGGGGCCCTCATCTCTGTGTTCTGGGAAATGGCGGTCTGTGTGTCAGCCAGATAAACACATAAGTTCAGGGGCATTGGATAAACAACTGTCCCCACCCACCTTGGCTTGTTGGTCTCATTTTCATAATAGCTGATGTGGCTTCCCAAGTTCCTGGCCACTTGAAAAAACAACCAAGAGCAGCAGTCTCGAGGCCCACAGGACTCTGCTCAGGCAGCTCTGGGCAGCTGTCCATCAGCACCCCGTGCACCCAGAGAGCAGGCAGTAGGCCAGCACCCTGGACGGCTGGTACTGAGGAGCTCCATCTGTCCATGTGTCCCCAGGCCTGGGTGGACAGGCAAATCTCTTTACAGTGCTGACAGCGGACAGCGGAGCCTGGTGCTGAGACCATCTGACCCGATCTTGAAAGGACTGCATTCTCTTGCCACTCTCTGGCAGATTCCAGCTTGGGGCCTGTTTTCTGGAGCTAGTTGTCTCATGAACTCCAGCTTGCGGGCTGTGAGATCCCGCCAGGTCAGTTTTATGGCCAAGAGAGCAACCAGTTGCTATGTTGAGCTGGAGCAAATGCATTATCTTCAGTTCTATGCAAAACTAAAACCAAAATGTTTCTGTTTTTGGTATGGGAGTGATGCATCTAGGTAGAGGGCTGATGTGTTAGACTCAATCCATGCCCCTCATCTTGTGGGGCTGAAACTGAGGCCAAAGGGACTTACTTACTCAGGGTCACAGAGTTAGCAGAAGAGCCCCCAGTTGAACTCAGCTGACCTGAACCCCAGGCTGCCCTTTCAATGCCCCAGTCTATTCCAGGTTTTATCTCCCACAGGGCTGCTTGTCCTCATCAGTGCACAAGAATCGGAGGCTGTGCAGGAGGGGGCCGCCTTCTCTCTCATGCTGTGCTGTTCAGCTAGACCACAGAACGTGGAATACCTTGCCCTGAGTTTTTGTCCAGCTTTGCTATGTATTTCAATCTTTGAGCTTCAGTTTCCAACTCTGCAGAGAAGGGCTAACAATAGTTATGATATATGCATCAGGAGCTTTAAAACAGTCATAGCCTTTAACCCAGTGATTTGACTTCTGAGAATTTATCCTGTAAAAGTGATTCGCAAACTTTTATGCTCACAATTTTCATTGTGCACATAAGAAATCTCCAAAACAGTATTAAAACTCACAAACAGAGTATGATTCCAAGTGGGTTAAGAAAAAAAAGGAAGCCAGGCACAGTGGCTTACGCCTATAATCCCAGCATTTTGGGAAGCTGAGGCAGGCAAATCATCATCTGAGGTAAGGAGTTCGAGACCCGCCTGGCCAACATGGTGAAACCCCATCTCTACTAAAAATACAAAAATTAGCTGGGCACAGTGGTGGACACCTGTGCCAGCTGCTTGGGAGGCTGAGGCAGGAGAATCGCTTGAACCCGGGAGGCGGAGGTTGTGGTGAGCCGAGATCACACCATTGCTTCTTGGAAGCTCAGGGCTTCCTAAGGGAGGAATGCAGGCCTGCTGGCTCTGGGTTGGAAAGCTCGGACAGAAGGTCCAAGCTGTCTCAGGAACTCACACAGAGGCTGGCAGGAGAGAAAAGACAGGCCACTTGGGCTCACACAGTTGAGGGTCCAGGTACTGGGAAAGGGGAGGGAGCATGTGGCTTTGAACACAAGGTGAGATGCTTGAGTGGTACTTTAGCATCTCACCTTGCCCAGGTAGCACCACTTTGCAGTATCCCTCCAGTACCTGTGGATAAGGTTTGCATTCTCCCAAGACCCTTGTCAGAGTACCTCTAATGTATGGGCAGTGGATAAAACATCACCCTGTGGTGAGCGTGGGAAGACAGCCCTAGCGAGAGGTGGAGAAGGCACAGATCTTCCCTACTTCTGGATGTTTCACAGGGTCCATTTAGTTGAAGTGCAGATGAGGAGTGAGTGTTGCAGGGAAGAAGGCCTGAGAGAGTGGGTGGTTGGATGAAACCTCCCCTGGAGTCTTGGCAGTGCAGGGTAACAGACAGTGGTCTTGAGGGTGAGATGCACCAGAATCCCCCTGCATCTTGGGGAACTTATTTAAAAATGCAGATTATGGGCTGTCGTCTGAGATTCTGGTTCAGTAGCCTGGGGTGGGGCTGAGGAGGCATCAGTGTTTAAACGTTCTCCCGATGATGCTGATGCATGTGGTCTCTGGACCACACTTGGAGATTGTAGGGCTGTGGAGGCCCCACAGGGTCATGGGGTGTCCCTTATGCTGTGTTGGGGTGCAGGATCCAAGAGGTAAAGAGACAGGACACTGAAGAACTGGTGAAGAGCATTTGGACTCTGGGGGCCACATCACCTGTGAGCGGAGATGAGTGGCGGCCCCCAGATGCCCAAGAGCATCTGTATTCATTAGGTACAAGCAGGGGGCAGGGTTGTGAGTGAGATCATCATCTATAGGCTTAGTAATAGGGCATACATAATCACATGAGTTACAAGTGAGGGGACCACCCCATTATGTCACCTGGGCAAAGAGGTGGGCCATGCGCAGTAGGGGGCCATGCCATGCGCAGTAGTAGAGGGTCGTGTACAGAAAAGGGGCCCACCCCCATTAGGTCACCAAGGCAAGGAGGTAGGCTGTGTGCAACAGGTGTCGTGCGTAACACTTCTTATCTGGGGGCTGGAGACTTCAAAGGATTTCTAATAAAAGGATACTGTAAGATTAATGCAGTGGGAGCTGACAAACTTGTGCTCTTCTCTTAAGATATTTATGGGAGGATTCTTTGAGCTAGCACAAAAGCTAGAAAAGACTGACAGGGTGTACAGCCACCGTGACTGGTCACACCAGAGGGGGCTTCTTCTTCGGTTACTTCCAGGATCTCAGGCCTGAGGCCTACTTTCCACGGGAACTGGGTGCGAGGTACTACAACTCCGTTATCAGGAGGAGAGGCTCTTGCTCCAAGCCTGCCATACAGCATATGCCCTTTCAGGCAGGGACACCACTGCCTGGATCTTTGATTCGCGTCCTGGTCTGGCTGTTTTCCCATGTACTGCTTCTGTTCTGTGACTGCTCTAGGCATTCCTCCTACTACAAACTACTATATGGTTATATAGAAGGATTATATAAATCAGCACTAAATGTGTCAGTACAGCTCCGACTACAATACATGCATGATTATATAGAAAGATTATATAGAACTAGGTATGCTAGATATATGTAAGCAGTAAGTTACACTTCAAGCACTAATTCTATAAACTAATATATGATTATATATGAAGGATTATATAAAGGAAACAGCTGAGCAATAACACTATAAACTAAGATATTCTTCAGGCACGAGTTGTGCCTGGGTCTGGACAGTTCTTCTTCCTCGGTGCCCATGGGGGGTGTTACCCACAGGGGATCACTTGGTTAAAAGGTTAGCCTGACTTGCCCACAGCCAGATAGAACTACACAGGCTCCAGAATATGTCCTTGTCCCGACACCGTCTCATCTCTGGTCCAAAAGCCCAATTAAGGCGCCCATATAATCCACACCAAACAGGCATCTCCTCATTCTCCCAAATGCTACTGAGATGTCTTCCTGGGAGTTTCTGCAAGTCCCCTTGGGAAGAAGGCATTTATATATTCTCAGGGTTCAGTTTTGGGGGACAAAGTACACATAAGTGCTTCTCACCATACGTTACCTGGAACTCTAGTGCTCCATAGTGCTAGAAGCAAGTCCTTGAACTATTCCAAAAACTATTTTTTTTTTTTTTTTTGAGATGCAGTTTCACTCTATCGCCCAGGCTGGAGTGTGGTGGTATAATCTGGGCTCACTGCAACCTCTACCTCCGAGGTTCCAGCAATTCTCCTGCCTCAGCCTCCTGAGTAGCTAGGATTACAGGCGTGTGCTACCATGCTAGCTAATTTTTAGTAGAGACGGGATTTCACCATGTTAGCCAGGCTGGTCTTGACATCCTGATCTCAAGTGATCCGCCCACCTTGGCCTCCCAAAGTGTTGGGATTACAGGTATGAGCCACCATGCCTGGCCCCACAAAAACTCTTAAATATAATAAAACTGTAGAGCTAATGTTCGCTTTGCTTTTGGTGCAAAATACATCCATTTAGTATGCTGACATGGGGATGAATTCACTGCAGCAAACATGTATTGAGTACTCACTGTGGGTTAGACAAGGCTGGCCTGAAGTTTACACGTTTTCACGTTACTGATACATTAGCATATGGGTAAACAAGTTATTAATTAATGCACTCAAGCAGGCGATGTTTTCCAAAAGAAAGATTCCACAAAGGGAACAAAATAATGACACTTAAAATGTTTGACTGGTAGGTGCTGCTTGGGAGCTCCTGCCTCCCACGGGATCCCAGCTGCAGGGAGCCTTGGGGACTCGGCCGTGCAGAGTTGGGGACATTCCCCAGAGAGTGTTGTCATGGCCCGCAGGGAGCAGTTATTGAAGAATCAGGTCAAGTGGGTGTTTGCCGGCATTACCTGTGTGTCTGTGGTGGTCAGTGCCATGATAGTCCTTGCCATCACTCTGCAGTGGCCAGGCTGTGAGTTGGAGGCCTGCAGTTGCAATGCCAACCTGATGGACTACCTGCTGAGCCGGGGCCAGATTAGCTGCCAAGATGCCCTGGAGGTCCCCTGGCATCACGCATCCAATAGCAAGAAAGCCATGACAGCTGCCCTGAACAGCAACATCACAGTCCTGGAGGCTGACATCAATGTAGGAGGGTCAGCACAGCCAACGAGACAGGAGTTCCCATCATGCCACACACCCCGGTCATCTACAGCAACAACACACTGGAGCAGTGGCTGAACCCTGTGCTGGGCTCTTCAAACTGGACTTCAAGAACATCAAGGCCATGAGCCCCTCCCTGGACCTCCTGCGGCAGCTGATAGAGGAAGGCAAAGTCCCGCGGCCCTCGTGGATCAACGCTGACATCTTAAAGGGCGCCAACATGCCCATCTCAATTGAGGTCAATGCTGCACAGTTCCTGGCACTGGTCCATGAGAAGTATCCCAAGGCCACCCTGTCTCCGGGCTGAACCACCCTCTACGTGCCCATGCTCCCAAACAGGATGGACACTGGAGCCACTGTGGAGATGTGTGAGCTGGTGGGAGTGGTATCCCGGAGGGTCACCTTCCCTGTGTGGTCTTCCATGGTGCAGGCCGCCCAGCCCCACTTCAGCTGGCTGCTGAGCCAACCTGAGAGGTACAGCCTAACACTGTGGCAGGCTGCCTCAGACCCCATGTCGATGGAGGATCTACTATGTCTGGGACAACACTGCTGTCCACCACGTCTACTATGACATCTTTGAGCCTTTCCTGTCGCAGTTCCAGCAGCTGACCTTGACTTGGCAGGGTGCCATGAGGTGTAGAGGGGATGCCTGCCAAGCTGTGGCCTGCAGAAGGTGTTTCATGAATGGCAGTCACTTCACCTTGGCAATTTGGAGCCCCACAGTGAATGCCACGCAGAAGTGAGTGTACTACACTGGAGGCAGCCTGATGCCTCTTCTCCAGCTGCCTTGGAGTGATGGCCTGAATGTGGAGTGGCTGGTTTCCGACGTCCAGGGCAGCGGTAAAACAGCTAACAGTGACCCTCCCAGACACAGAAGGCGTGATCCTGCTGAAACTGGCTTCGAGGGAACTGCGGCTGAGAACCCTGTGCCCACTGTTCATGCTCCAAGTGGCAGCATCGAGACGCTGGAGTCCTGCCTGCAGCAGCTGCCCACATATCCCAGACACTGGAGCGTCCATTTGCAAATAGCGCAGTCCGCAGCCCTCCGGCTGTCCCTGGCCTTGCTGGCACGCCTCTCCAGCCTTGGCCTCTTGCATCAGCCTGTGTGGGTGTGGGTCAAAATCTCCCACGGGAGTTTTTTGGTCCCTGGCCATGTGGCTGGCAGAGAGCTGCTTACAGTTGTGGCTGAGGTCTTCCCCGACCTGACTGTGGCTCCGGGCTGGCCTGAGGAGGTGTTGGGCAGTGGCTACAGGGAATAGCTGCTCACAGCTATGCTAGAGCTGTGCCGGGGCTCTGGCAACCTGCGTCCTTCCAGATGCAGGCCATGCCGCTGGGCCACAGCACAGCTGGAGCCATAGCCAGGCTGCTGGCCTCCTTCCTGTGGGCCACTGTCACAGTGGAGCACAGCACAGCTGGGGGCGACTATGCCTCTGTGAGGACAGTGCTGCTGGCAGTCAGGGCTGTGGACGGGAGCCGAGTCTACTACAGGCTGCCCCGGGGGTACTGAAAGGACTTGGCCGATTGCTGGCAGAAACTGAGCAGCCAGGGGTGTGGCCGGCGGACCCCAGGGCAGAGGCTTCCCACGGGGAGGGAAGAAGAAATAAAGGCGTTTGCCTTTCTCCAGGCAAAAACAAAACAAAACAAAACAAAAAACAAAACCAACAAAACAAAAAAGGTTTGAAGCACTGGTCTGGATATCTAGCTCATCGTGTGCGGTCAATAGCAGCTTGTTAAAATGAAAAATCCTTTGCTCACCTTTTTCACTCCTTCACTAGAAAAGACGATTTGGAGTTTCTAAGAGAACAGTCTGTTCCCTGGCTGTGTTTCAGAAACGTTAATTCTGTTCAGTCCAGCTGCAGGGAGGATTGTTTCTAGAAGAAAGGGCCTGCTTTACACAGCTGTATCCAGGGAAGGCTGAGGGTTGCTCCCCATGGCCCTCGGGTGCTCCCTGTGACTGATTTCTGGTCAGGCCCATGTGCAGCTTCTGGAATCCCTAATTATGCCTGATACATGGGGAGCTTAAGTGGCTACATTTAAGGCTTTAAATATTAGCAGAGGACTCTTGCACTGTCTGAAGATGAGCAATTGATGTGTTCCTTGTGCTGGCATATGCCGGCCCATTAGAATTTAATTAAGCACATTCTTTACTGACAGCCTTCTGGTGCTCAGGAGCAAGACAATTTTTGGCTTTGTGGCTGCGTTTGGAACTCATTCTTTCTCTCTCTTTTTTTTTTTTCCAGAAGATCTCAGCATCTCCTCTGCCTTCAGAGAACCTGTGGTAGTGTGCTTCAGAATCACTCCTGGTAATTCTGATTCAGCTGGCCTGGGACAGGCATCTTCCTTTTAATAATCCTCCACAGGTGACTGAATTGCTCTGAAGCCTGAGAACTGCTGACCTATGTAGGTTAATGATCCTCAAGCCAATACCTCCACTCCAGACCTCCCGAGCCGCAGACATATGCAACCTTCTGTCTTTCAGGCAGCGCCACCTGGAATGTCTAAGAGGCACCTCAAACCCCAAGTAGATGTCCTATAAGTTTTGGAGTCACCTCACCTGCTGTATTTATTTATTCTATTTATTCTTTCTTCCAAAATATCTCTCAGTTCTCTCACCTCCTAAGGAAAATTCTGCTGTTTGTAAACAAGGTCTAGTTGTCACTGGACAAGAAAGTTGTTTCTCTGATTCATGTGATTTTCCTTTTTTTTGAGAATTTCTCCCTAACCATTACTCCCATCTCGCAAATAACTTACCATAACTTGAGTAAGGACCTGTTACTTTCCCTGCATACATGCATGCTTCTTCCTTTAGTGTTCTCTAGCATAGCTGAGATGAGACTGGAAAATCTGATTGGATTCATTCCACTGCAGACTCAGTGATAACAGAAGGGATATGAACACAGGGCTTGCTGTGACACAGGATGCCTGGTTTTCAGCACCTTTCTCTTTGAAGCCTGAAGGGCCTGCCTCACGCGAGTTCCCCCTGGTATCCCTACAGCGGGCACTATCTTAGTGCTTGCCAACTTGAGTGTGTGCCTAGAACAGGTCTTTACCCAGAACAACTGGAGCAAGATCCTCTTCCTGCCTTCCCACTTCCTGTCTGCTTCTTGTGAGAGCATCATCTGGTGTTGGATCTAAGCACTCCCTTCAGAGGAGACCATGTCTAATTCCAGGGGCAGCGCTCATAAAGTTCAGTATTGCAACCAAACCACAATATGACATAGCGACCCCAATTTTTGTGATGAACTCACATCACAGCCCTGACCGTGCCATTGCCACTGCCATAGTTCCAGGTTTCAGTGGCTCTTACCAATTGGTAGCAGAAGGCTCCCCTCCCATCTTTGACCACAGCCAGTCTTCCCACTGTACTTGGACCCACAATCCTAAAACTACAGAATATCACCATTTAGCCGTTCTCAAGTGATTTGGTTTTAGGATTATTTTATACTATTAAAAATTACTGAAAACTCCAAAGATGTTTTGTTTATGTGATTTATATCTGTCAATATTTACTATATAAATTAAAATACAGAAATTTAATAAATGTTAACTTACTTATTTAAAAATAGCAATAATAAACTAATTACATGTCAGCATAAATAACATTTTTTAACTAAGAAGTAATTGTATTTCCTAAAACAAGAAACAATTGTTTACAAGAGTGACGTCATTTTATACCTTTGCAAATCTCTTGAATGCTTGGATCAATCGATTAAGCCAGTGACTCGTGGCTGTTCCTGCATTCAATCACTTGTGCCATGTTGTTTTGGCTGAAGCATGTGAGAAAAATCTGGCCTTACATAGACATGTAGAAAAGGAGAGGAGTATTTTAATATTCTTCTTGACAATTATGTTGTGTGTGTGTGTGTGTGTGTGTGTGTGTGTGTGTGTGTGTGTGTGTGTTTGATATGGAGTCTTGCTGTGTTGCCCAGGCTGGAATGCAGTGGCATGATCTTGGCTCACTGCAACCTCCACCTCCCAGTCAAGCAATTTCCAGCTAATTTTTGTATTTTTAGTAGAGATGGGGTTTCACCATATTGGCCAGGCTGGTCTCAAACTCCTCACCTCAGGTGATCCACCCACCTCAATCTCCCAAAGTGCTGGGATTACAGGTGTAGCCACTGAGCCACCTCACCAGGTGTTTTTTTTTTTTTTTTTTTTTTTTTTTTTGCTACTACACCCAAACTCAAGAAGTGATAGTTTCTTTTTTTTTTTTTTTAACACGGAGTCTCACTCTGTCGTCCAGGTTGGAGTGCAGTGGTGCAATCTTGGCCCAATGCAGCTTCCACCTCCCAGGTTCAAGCGGTTCTCCTGTTTCAGTCTCCTGAGTAGCTGGGATTACAGGTGCACGCCATCATGCCCAGCTAATTTTTGAATTTTTAGTAGAGACGAGGTTTCACCATGTTGGTCAGGCTGGTCTCTAATTCCTGACCTCGCAATGTGCCTGCCTTGGCCTCCCAAAATGCTGGGATTACAGGCATGAGCCACCACGCCTGGCCAAGAACTGATAGTTTCTTAAGGGTTTATTACAATATGGAATGTGAAACGATATCAATAAACTTCTCGTACTGTCTCACATTAAAATCCATTCATTTCTCTTGTACTTTGAACGTGTCTTTTACTTGCACATCGTTGCCTAACATCAGACGTTGATTATTTAAAAAATATTGGTTCACTGTGTTGTATACAGTTTCTAAATGTTGATAATTTTACTATCCAATACTTAGAAAGCACAATTCATTAGTATCACCTTTGGAGTATCATTGGAAAACTCCTGGAGTATTATTGGGAAGTTGTCAAGCTCACAGTGGTAAGCACAAGTTCTCCAAAATTCTGATTCTCACTGAAAAGCCCAGCTGTAATTGAAGCATCTCAGGGAGGATGCTGGGGGGCAGGGGTTGACATCAGCCAGGCAGCGCTCAGCCCTGGGGCACCCTAGGCTTCAGCAGCTTTTGTGGAAAGTCTGGTGTGCTTTGCTGGAATCCTGAGGCTGTGGGAGTTGCCAATTCCTGCAATGACCTCATTACAACTGAGTGATTGAATGAGACAGGCACCTTTCAAGGAGATCATCAGGTTAGAGTAACTGTCAATGAGAGTGCCCAGCAGCACCCTGCGGCGGGTGGGAAGGGAGTATGATTTGGCGTTTGCAGAAGGGGAGGATGAGTATGGCTCCCGGTGTGAGCTTTCCAGTGTGTCTTGGTGCCATGAGGGGATGGGGCTGGCTCCAGGTGTGATGTTTCAGCATGGCTTGGTGCAAGGCTCCACAATTCCTTGTCCCTGGGCTTTTGCAACACTCAAAGCTGTGACACTCTGACTGCTGTTCAAGCAGGACAGTTGTGCACTAGCCTGCCTGGCAAAGTGGTCAGCCTCCCAAAGTGCTGGGATTACAGGCATGAGCTACCACGCTGGGCCTCATTGCTAAATATTTTCAATTGAACTAGATAGGGTTCAGAAAGGAGGAGTGGAATTGAGTGTCCCACATCCGGCCGCTCCTATTAAAGGAGGGTGAGTGGAGGATTAGGGCTGCCGTCCCTTCTGCAGGATGGATCTGCTTCTAAGCCCCACCTTAGAGGAGGGGAGACTCCTCCAGGCTGTGGGGTAGTGGCTGGACCACAGGCCAGAGCATCCTGGCTTCTCAGGAACGAACGCAGGAAAGAGTTAACGTGTTGCCCATGCAGTCTTCCTTGGCCCTCTGATTTTTCATCTTTTCCTCAGAGGCCTGGATTTATTTTATTTTATTATATTTCATTTCATTTTATTTTTTAAGATGGAGTCTTGCCCTGTTGCCCAGGCTGGAGTGCAATGGTGCAATCTCAGCTCACTGCAACCTCCATCTCCTGGGTTCGAGCTATTCTCCTGCCTCAGCCCCTTGGGTAGCTGGGATTACAGGCATGCACCACCACGCCCAACTAATTTTTGTATTTTTAGTAGATTTGGGGTTTCACCATGTTGGCTAGGCTGGTCTCGGACTTCTGACCTCAAGTGATCTGCCCTCCTCAGCCTCCCACAGTGCTGGGATTACAGGCGTGAGCCACCACACCTGGCCCTGGATTTATATTTTTGACATATGTAATGAGTTGCTTGAATGAATTATGCTTTGCTTGAGTCTTAGTCACATAGTAAAATTGACTTCCTCTTTGAGGTGATGTCAAAGAGTATAGGATGAAGCTGGGGAGTGTTCCAGTGCTATTCTGTGTAGGAAGGAGAGGAAGAAAAGCTATTTTCAAAACTAGAAAGTCTTCTAGGTTGGCATGATCTAAGTGTATGTTCTCATCTTCTACGTGTCTCTAGGCTTAGAAGCAAACAAAAATAAAGATATTATCGTTAGTTCTTTATTGCTCTTTCAAAAAGTATCACTGGCTGGGTTTAGGATGATGTCATGAAGACTCTTAGATCTTAACTTTTTTTTTTGCTTCGCTTTTTTCATTAAAAAGATGATTAAGGAAATATCTTCTACATGATATGCCTACATAAGATTCACTTTCAGGAAGGCTTTTATGCCAACTTGAAAATTTTAATAGAAGCCAATAGCAGTGGGTGTGTGGAGCTGAAATTAATCTAATGCTGTGCTATTTAATTTGATTATAGGTTAGATCTCATTACTGAAGGTTCAGCTTTGGCCAAGATTTCTTATAAAAGAAAAGATTTTGGACTCCAGACACTGGCCCACGCTCATATGAAGCAGTGAGCAATTCAGTGTCATTAAAGTGCCAGGCCACAAATTCTAGTGAATTTCTGTAGAAATTTATTTATTTTAAATTTAAATTTAAATTTTTTTGAGAAGGAGTCTCGCTCTGTCACCCAGGCTGGAGTGCAATGGCCTGATCTTGGCTCACTGCAAACTCTGCCTCCTGGGTTCAAGCAATTCTCCTGCCTCAGCCTCCTGAGCAGCTAGGACTATAGGCATGTGTCACCACACCCAGCTAATTTTTGTATTTTCAGTAGAGACTGGGTTTCACCATGTTAGCCAGGATGTTCTTGATCTCTTGACCTCAGGTGCCACCTTGCCTGGCCTATAGAATTTATTTTTTTAAGGGCTTGACATACTGAACACTTTCTAGTATTCTCTGAAGGGAAGATTCTTCAAAATAAAATTAAGAAATGCTTCAGTAGGCCGGGCGCGGTGGCTCACGCCTGTAATCCCAGGACTTTGGGAGGCCGAGGCGGGTGGATCACGAGGTCAAGAGATCGAGACCATCCTGGTCAACATGGTGAAACCCCGTCTCTACTAAAAATACAAAAAATTAGCTGGGCATGGTGGCGCGTGCCTGTAATCCCAGCTACTCAGGAGGCTGAGGCAGGAGAATTGCCTGAACCCAGGAGGCGGAGGTTGCGATGAGCCGAGATCACGCCATTGCACTCCAGCCTGGGTAACAAGAGCGAAACTCCGTCTCAAAAAAAAAAAAAAAGAGCAATAAACATGCTCTGCTTCAAATAACATCGTTTACATTTTTATTTTGGCAATAAGAACATATTTAGGCAACAGCATCAATGCTACTTTTTGAGAGGTATTGTCCTTTCTTTTTCTTGTTTTTTTTTTTTTTTTAAGATGGAGTTTTGTTCTTGTTGCCCAGGCTGAAGTGCAATGGCGCAATCTCGGCTCACCACAACCTCCACCTTCTGAGTTCAAGTAATTCTCTTGCCTCGGCCTCCTGAGTAGCTGGGATTACAGGCATGCACCACCACGCTTGGCTAATTTTGAAGTTTTAGTAGAGACGGGGTTTCTCCATGTTGGTCAGGCTGGTCTTGAACTCCTAACCTCAGGTGATCCGCCCACCTCGTTCTCCCAAAGTGCTGAGATTACAGGCATGAGCCACTGTGCTCAGCCTTAAGAGGTATTTTCTAATTTCTAATGCTGATGGGGTCAAAGACCTGCTATGAGTACACAGGTCACAGATGCCACCTCATGTAAAGCAGGAAGGAGAGAAATCAAGGAATGAGAATGAGAGCGAACACCATTCTGCTCAGTTGTCAATTAAGGCTTTCACTCTTAAGTAGAGTGAAGGGCAACACTTAAAGGCTTGTTCTCACAGTTGTACTCTGAGTATCTGTGGAAACCAAAGGAAAGAGTCACTGGTTCTGATGAAAGGTTAGAAAAACTTTTGGGAGGAGATGGCATTGAACCTTGATGAGTGGGTCGTTTGGGTAAACTAAAAAGTGGGGATGGGGAAAGGAGGAGGGACGTAAAGGGGGAGCAGCAACCCTTTTGGCGCACTGCCCACGTCCCCTTGGCTTTTCACTCGTGCAAGCTGAACTTGCATGCCGAAGAGTCCGTATCCCTCCACCCCAGCAGAAACCCACATCTGTGACTGATGGGAGTCAGTGGACAGATACCCTCAACTTCCTCTCTCTACTCTTGGGTGAGACAATTCTGAAGTGAGTGCTCCGCTGTCTCCTAGGTAGGATCCGCTGATAGTTGCTACAATGGGAACCTGCTAAAAAAGTACACCTCACTGACTTCTTTTTGTTCCCCACTATCCTGCTGGGTTTTTTCTTGGATTATCTTACCCGCCACTGTCCCAAATATACTTATACTTGAATCCTTGTCTAAGGGTCTGACAGCCCAACCTAAGATAAAAGATGATTCAATAACTGGAACAAAACATGTAATGGGATGCGTTGGGTGTATTTGAAAGGCATGAATGCTCCAAGGGGGGCTAGTGGCTTGGAAGTTTAGAAGGAGATGAGACTGGAATAGGAGTCATGATGTGAAGTACCTGAATCCTGGACAAAATAATCTAACTTTTTTGTAGACAATGGGAAACCATGAGGCTGATGAAGGTGATGAAAACTTTCTTCCCAGGTCTGCAAGCATCTGCTTCTCTGGCTCAGGGTCTTGGGGCTATTTGCTTTTCCTTCATCCCCTCCATTCTGAATCACCTGCTTGCTAGCGATTTTGCAGGATGCACCGATGGTCCACCATGCTGGCGTCTGCTTTTGAGGAGAACATTGACTTTCTTCTGGAGCTTCTTGAGCTTCTGTGTGGAAAGAGTGAGGGTTTTGGGAAAGGGCCAGACTTCTGGAACAGTATAGGCTATTTTAGCATTAAGTGGATTCTTCCACATAGGCAGAAGCAGGTGAGTGGCTGGAGCTAGTCATTCTAGTTCTTATAATCTCAGGAGGAATGTTTGATGCAAAGGACTCAGACAGCTCTAAGAAGAGCCCAGCTCACTGAGTTTGGCATTCCTGGGGGCGAATAGGAAAAGACTTCCAGCCAGTGCTAGGGAGTCAGATGGCAGTCACTGGTGGCATCAGAGTTGTGCACCAGGGCTTTGCAGGAGGCAAAGCTGCCCATCAAACACCACCCTATCTGCTAAGGGCCTCCTGGGCTTTGGAGAATCCCTCTCAGCCCTGGTCATTATCTGAGATAGTGGTGGGTGTCCACCCATCAAACACCACCCTATCTGCTGAGGGCCTCCTGGGCTTTGGAGAATCCCTCTCAGCCCTGGTGATTATCTGAGATAGTGGTGGGTGTCCAGGAAGTTTCCAATAAGGAGGCCCAAGAGGCTGTTCTTACTCATCCAAAAGGAGTGGAAAAGAGACAGGGAGGTAAGTCTGCTTTGTGGGGAAGGCCCTGGTGCTGGCTAGCAATAAGCTACATGGTCTTGTAATGCTGGTGGGCAAAACGCAAAGGGATGTCAGTAATCCAGCTTGTGTTTGTTGAGTGCATTTGAGTCAGGTCCTAGGTTGGGTGCTGAGGATGGGAGTCAGGAGAAGGAGCAAGATGAGCCTAAGGATTCATGGTCAGGGTCATCAGGAAGGTATATGCACATCCAACTGTAATTCCAGATGCAGTCTGACCTGAGCCAGGAAGAGGTACAGAGTCCCCAAGAGGCCAGAGAGTTCACGTCTGGTTAGAGTCAGGGTGTTTGACAGGAAGATGAAAGGAGGAGCCGGCATCTGAGATGAGCCTTGTAGGAAGTGCAGGCTTTGGACGTATTGAGAAGGGTGTCGGGAGTTGGGAAGTTTTATTCCCATGGACTTTATTGGGAGGGACTGAAGATCACTCCAGGCCCAGCTTCTTGGGAGGGGTCCTTGGCTCTCTGCCTGCCCTAAGGCCATCTTCCGCCTGTGTGAGCTCCCCTTCTATTCTTTTAGTCCTGGCACTCGGTTCCAGACCAGGAGTCCTGGCCCATTCTAGCATTTAGGGAGGCCACATCCCCTCTCTGGGACACTATTGCACCACTTAGAACACAAGGGATTTGGGCTGGTCAAAGAGTATCTGTGTGAGAGAAGGGCTGTCTCAGTTACATCCTCCACCTACCCTCTCTGAGAGGCACTGCCAGGAGCAGGGATGTCCGATCCGTCAAGGGTGCTCAGGTGTGTATGGTAGGAAATTCACTGGAATGGCACTCTCTAATGTTTTGGAATTCCTTCAGAGCCACACTTACCCCATACATCTACTTCCCTCTCCCACACCTACCACCCCAATGAAACCAAAGCCAGTTTGCCTGCGGTACATGATGTGCTGTGCCCAGCCAACTCCAAGGGAATGGGCCTGCCGCCAGACTCCGTGCAGGCTTGCCTTGTGGGGAGAGCTGCCGGCTCATTAAACTCCTTTATTTGTGAGCCCACGAATGCACACTCCTGCATGCCAAGGTGCTACATGAGTCTAATGAAAGAATTATTAATGTGCACACCCTAAATGCAAATGGAATAAGGTCCCCACAAAAACACTCTCAGAAGTTAACTGGAACACTTATGCACTGTCAGTTAAAGGATGGCTCACCCTTTTTCTTGCCAGCCTATTCTAAATCTGGGCTTTTCTCCTAGGAAGTCCTTCCTTGAATGGAGTGGAGGTCCGTCTCCCCGTGACTTTGACTTCAGGGTTCGTGTTATCTTGTGGCAAGCCCAAAGCCTTGCTCTTTCTCGGCTCCCAACTCTGGCTTTTCCGGGCTCTTCTCTGACACTTCCTGTCAGTCACTTCTTGGAGTCATGAAGTTCCTGGCTGGGTCGTCTCTGAAGGGCGTTCCTTGGCTCTGTTGCATCATCTGCTCGGCAATCTTTGACTTGCCAGTGCTGACCTCCTCAGGTCAATAGGACATTTAGTGTGTGCTGGGCACTAGGGCAGAGGAGGGATAAAGGATGAGTCACACAAGGACCCAGCCCGCTGGAGGCTCACAGTCCAAGAAATGCGAGAACCTCCACCAGCAAATAAGTGCACAACAGTAAGTGGCTGAAAAGAGGCACAGAGGGTCCCCTAGAAATTGTAGGTGGGAATTCAGAGTCTCATCCAGCTCGGTGGTGTTGGGAGAGAGGGAAGGGGACGGGGATGGGACGTTAGAAAAGGTGTCTGGGAGAAGATGGCTTTGAATTTGATGAAGCAGGATGTAGAGGATTTGGTCAGGAAGAGACATGGAATGATCTAGAGAACAGTAAGCAGGAAGATGAGAAAGGCAGATACGTGAGACCATGAAGAGGTCACTTTGGCAGATGCACAGTGCACTGGGTGTGGTTGTGGTTACGGAGAGCTAACACTGGGGAGACAAGTAGTTTCCGTTATGAGCAGACTTGAATGTCATGTTATGGAATTTAAATCTGCCAGATGCCTATTCTCCGTTTGTCTCACTAGATCTGGTCTCCCCTCCATGATGGTAGACTGATTACAAACCCGTCCTTAATTATTCCCCTCCTGGATCCATGCCCCCTGTGCCATAACTTCGACTGCTCTCCCACTCTGATTCCGAGCACTGCCATGTAACTTGCTTGGTCAGTGGGATGTCAGCAATTGTCTCTGCATAAGCAGAGACTTGAGAAATGATTGCGTGCTGGGGTTTGTCCTCTCTTGCTGCTTCTGGAATCTGGCTGCCACGTGAATAAGCATGCTGAAGGCCAAGAGGCTATGTGGATGGAGAAGCGCTGAAGCTCCCCATCTGGCACTCAGCCGACCATAGATGCATGAGTGAGCACTAGCAGAGGTCGGTGGAGCCTGGCTCAAAGCAGCGGAACTGCCCAGCTGAGCCCAGCCCAAACTGCCAAGCAGAACTGTAAGCTAAAAAATGGTTGCTGTTTTAACAGTCTAAATATTGGGGTGGTTTATTATGCAGCAAAAACCAACTGCTATGGGTATAATCCCAGATTCAAGGGATCCAGGTTTAGAGGTCCTGGGATATGGTGGAACATATTTTGCATGTGGGAGAAATGTGAGCAATTGTGGCTGGAGCACAGACTATAGGTTGAAAATTAGCCACATATTCTTCCCTTCCCCTCAAGAGGTAGAATCTTTTTTTTTTTTTTTTTTTTTTTGATATGGAGTCTCACTCTGTTGCCCAGGCTGGAGGGCAGTAGTGCAATCTTGGCTCACTGCAACCCCTGTCCTCCCGGGTTCAAGCGATTCTCCTGCCTCAGCCTCCTGAATAGCTAAGATCACAGGCACCTGCCACCATGCCTGGCTAGTTTTTCTATTTTTAGTAGAGACGAGGTTTCACCATGTTGGCCAGGCTGGTCTTGAACTCCTGACCTGAGGTGATCCATCCACCTCAGCCTCCCAAAGGGCTGGGATTACAAGCATGAGCCACCTCACCCAGCCTAGTGAGATTCTGCGCCCGGCCAGAATCTATTTTTCTAACCCTTGATTTGGTGATCATCATGTGATTTATTTCATCCAAACGGACAGAAGCAAATGTGATGTAAGCAGGGGTATGAAAAGTGATTGCACTTTGGGGCTTTGCCTGCTTGCTGTTCTTGAAACTCTTTGACTGCTTTGTAAACAAGTCCAGGCTAGCACCCTGGAGAGTGAGAGATCATGTCAAGAAAGGCCTCGTCTTTCTAACCATCTCCATTCTAAAGTGACTGGTCCTAGATAACTCACTAATCAGCTACAGACACATAAGTGAGCCCAGCTGAGACAGCCAAGATCAGCCTAGAGTAGACCAGAAAAACTGTCCAAATGAGCCCAACTTTTTTTTTTTTGAGACGGAGTCTCACTCTGTTGCCCAGGCTGGAGTGCTTTGGCGTGATCTCTACAAGCCCAGCTTTAATTGCTGAATTGCTAGTCTGCAAAACCAAGGGCTAAATCAATGGTTATTGTCTTAAGGCACTACATTTTGGAGTGGCTTCTAAGTCACCTGACCTATGCTTCCTGTTCTGTAGCCAGGAGGCTGTCCTGCATGGGCTGTATCAGTGAGTTTCCATGCTCTTTGCCTTTAGCCAGCAAGAGGACATTGAGACCGAGGCATTTATTTCCCTGATTCTTATCCTGCTGGACTATGGTTTGGCCACAGCCTCTGTCAATGGCTCTGTCCACAGCTCACTTTCAGGGTGCTAGCAATTACTCCTTTCTATGCCCATTCAGGTCCCTGGTGCTGTCAGCTCTGGAGTTGTTCAACGTTCCTTAACCCTCCCGCACCTTTGTCTCTGCTCTATTATGCCATTTGCTTGGCCACCTGTGTCCTGAAAAGACCCTCACTGACTGCTTTGTTCTGTGCACAATGAGCAGCTGAAGACTGTTTAGTAAACAGAAACATCCTGTTTAGGAAGAGCGAAACGAACTCCTGCTCTAAGGGATCCTGCTCTGGGCATTCCACAAATGCTGCTCTGGCTTGGGCAACTGGAAAGTCATTCTGGAGAATGAGGCTGCCAAGGAGCAACTTTTCCTGGCTAGCTGTCAGGAGCCATCTGGATCTTGCTTTCTGCAGGGAGTAGTCATCACCCCCTTTCCTGCCGGTTCCCCTAAGTTACAGAATAAAAAAATGAGCCCTTCCAGTGCCCCTGGCATCCTTTCTCTCCTTGAGAGGATTTTTCTTGAGCACTTTTAGCAAATCAGGAAGTCAGTTTGCCCCAGGACATTTGTTCAAAGGATCACAGCCTTGACCTATCTTTTCCACACAATCACCCATGCAGTTAGAACCCTCCAGTGACGGAACTCCCACCAGTGTCTGCCTCTGTGCAAGGCCTCATATGGTTAATAATAACAATAATTAATGGTGGTGGTGGTGATGATGATGATAAATGGCAAGGCAAACTGAGAATCTGCCTCTTCCACCACCATGGCTATTACTTTTTGATGGAGTCACATTTGGACCTCTTTGTCAAGTTCATATGGGAAGTTTGTAATGGAAGTCAGAGCTGGAATGAGGAAGGGTTAGTAGGGAGAATATATGTTCTCATCTAGAAGAATGGAACTTGGAAGGTCCATGTATCTCCTCAGTGGTGGGAAGTGTTTGATTTTAGCTACTCCAGGGGAGAATCAACCACACACAGCCCGGCTTGGAAACCCTTTCCACCATTTTTCTCCACTGGTGCAGACAGGCTCAGAGCAGAACCCTCCCTTTGAGGGAGCCTCGGGTACTCACAATTGCTCTTCCTCTCTTGGTGGAGCAGTTAGAGCCACTTGAGATGAAGGGCACTGATGCTGCACATCTGAGGCTGTCCAGTTTACAAGACACACCGTGGGGACTTGGGAGATGGAGACTTGATTTTTTTCTGAAGAGATAAATGTAGGGAAGAAGTAACCTCCCTAAGGTCGTATAGCTATTTATTATATGGCGCAACAGGACTTGATTGACTCAAGCGCCCACAGTCTTGTAGGAAAACAAATACAAAGATATAAATCATTGTACTATAGGGAAGCAAATTCTAAATGTCCCAAGAGAAGAGCTGGATGAAGGGCTGTGGCAATTTAGGAGGGGACGAGCATTTTCAGTTGAAAGTGGGAATGAATCAGAGCGGGAGGTTAAATTTGGGCTGAGCCCTGAAGGATAGTATGATGGCTAATTTTATGTGTCAGTTGACTAGGTTATGGTATCTAGTTATTTGGTCAAATATCAGTGTACATGTTGCTGTGAAGGTCATTTTTATATGTAATGAATATTTAAATCAGTAGACTTTGAGTAAAGATTATCCTCCATAATGTGGATGAGCCTCATCCAATCAGTTGAGGGCCTTAAGGGAAATGTTTGATATTCTCTGACGAAGCAGGAATTTTGCCCCCAGAGTGCCTTTGGACTCAAGCTGCAACATCAGCTTTAGGTTTTGGACTTGCCAGTCCCCACAATCACATGAGCCAATTTTTCAAAATAATTCTCTCTCTCTCTCTCTCTGAGTATAGATATATATGCATACACACATACTACTGGTGCTGTTGCTCTGGAGAACCCTGACTAACATAGATGGACATTTAGGTATTTAGGTGTGTGGAATTGGGGCAGGGAAAGGAACTATGAGCAGGGGCTGGAGAGGCATGGTCAGAGCTGTAGTGCTTTGGAGGCTCTGGAGCAGAGGATCCCCATAGGGAGGGAAGTGGTAGAGTGGAGACTGCCCTGGACAGGAAGCTGGGGTCAGCATGTGGAGGGCAGGGAACACCAGAATGAGGGTTTTAGACTTTGTCTTAGGAAGCGGAAGTTCCTAGAGTGACAATGGTAAGACAACAGGGTCCACTCCCCACCAAAGGCCAACAATGCTTCTCTTTCAGCAGGAAATCAGCGTTCAAAGTGAGACCCAGTGAAGAAGAGCACTGCCAGAACGTAATGGAGGGAGCCCAAGAGGAACGTGTGCCTGGGGAAGTCAGGAGCTATTTCTTGGACATTCGTGTCTCTATTCCAAACTCTTCTCTCAGAGTAGATGGCCTCTTTAGGAAGGAGCCAGAGATCTTCCGTGGTTGATTTGTTCAGAAATACATTTGGGATTCAGTCTGGCCCCAAGCCATGCTTCCAGCCTCATCTCCACTGTGCACTTTTTGAGGTGTTCTGTCTTGGTCCGCTTGGCTTATGCAGCTGCCTGGCCTGGGTCGTCCTCCTCACCCATGTCTGCTTGGTGCTACTTGGCCCTATTCTAATTGCTCCTGCTGGGTAGCTTCTCTCCTCCTTTGTCCGTGCTCTGAGCACACTGTACAGATTGTTAGAGCTGTCACTGTCTTCCTGCTGTCTGCCTGCTGGCCTTGGAGCTCCTGGGAGACAGGAGCTTTATCTTACCCCACCACATGGCCTATGCCAAGCCTGGTGCCAGAGTGGCCTGGAGGGATTGGTAGGCTGAATGAAATTCTTCCCTCTGGGATGCCCTTTAAAGTTGTTTTCTTTCTGGAACCCGGGGCAGTGACTGGAATGGTTGGAATGTGGTGTTGGTTTGCCTTTGGGCATTTTATTCCTCTGAGCATTGGCCGGACTCTCTGGTGATTTCTGGTCTCGGAGGACTTCCTGTTTTAATGTCCTTGGGGTTGTGGTTCCTGAGCTGCTGCGCTGTCTCCCATAACCTTTCTCTCCATCCTGGCCTGGTCTCTCTTCCACACCAGAACTTTACTCTAGATCCATGGACTAGGACCGTCAGGCACCAGTGAACCACACTCCTGATCATTCTCCAAATAGTCATTTGGCCAAATATGAGGTACCTAGCAGCTCTTTCTTTTCTGAACCCCACTTTACTTCTGAGCAGCTTCCTTCTCCCAGGAGCTGAAGCTCCCACATGATGTCTCAATGCCAGGCAGATGCGCTTGACCTTCTGCCTCTCCGGGCCCTCACCAAGGTAAGGGATTTTGAATCATTCAACTAATGTATTACAAAAGGAAAGAGACCCCACTAAAGGGCTTCACTAAATATCCTTTTCAATTGATAAGACCAATCTTTTTGTTGTTTTAATCCATGTGCAAACTCTTGAGTTTTAAACCCCATGAGTTACTTAACATACACTTGTATCCCCTACGGTGACTTTTACAGTGCATGGCAGTTTCTCCATTGGCTGTGGAGTAAGCTGATGTTACTGCAGGTTGAGGTTGAGCCACTTTGACTGCCACCCTTATGGTGCCAGGAGTCCTTTTGGGCACTCACTGTGGGTCTGGTCCTGAGCTGAGTGCACAGAGGATAGGGGGAGGTGGAGGAAATCAACACAACTCACAGGTGTCCTTGTTCTCCAGGAGCTCTAGTTCTGACCGCCACTCAGTCACAAGCTGACTTGAATCCCCCAGAGTGTGACTTGGGGTTTCCCATCCCAGGATCTTGGCCAGAGCTTCGTTTGGAAGCCTCAGAGACATGGACCAGACTTGCAGGTAGACATTCACCAACATGTGATTTGAGGGCTGCTCAAAGGGACCTACTCACTTCCCACATGGAGCTCTCTCAGGATCAGCCATCGCTGGAAACTCCTTTCCCACAGGACAGAGCCCAGACAACTCATTCAGTCTTTGATAGCCACCATGGTCTGGCACCAACCCACTTTTCCAACCTCCACCTCTTGTGACTTCAGCCACATGGAGCGAGCATGAACTGATGTTCTCTATACCTTTCCGACTCCAGGTCTTTGTTTCTGCCGTTTTCTCTGCCAATGAGGCTGTGATGACTATTACTGAGTAACAATATTACCACACACTTAGCAGATTTAAACAATACACATTTATTATCTCATAATTTCTGTGGATCAAGAATTCAGGTGTGGCTTAGCTGGGTCCTCTGAAAGGCTGCAATCAAGATGTCAGCCAGGACTGTGGTCTCAGTCCAAGCTTCGGTTAGGGAAAGATCTGCTTCCCAGCTTCACGTGTGCTGGTAGGATTCAGGCCCTTGCAAGTGGTCGGACCAAGGCCCCCAGTTTGTTGTTGATTGTTGGCGGGAGACTGCCCTCAGTGCCTAGCTGGTTGCTGGCAGAGCTGCCCTGCAATCCTTGCCACATGAGCCTCCTCAACATGAGTGCTTGCTTCTTCAAAGCCAATGAGAGAGAGGCTCTTCTAATAAGATGGACTTTACAAGCTTACATTATGTCGTCACAGAAGCAACACCTGTCACTTTTGTTATACTTTGTTGCTTAGCATCAAGTCACAATTCCTACTGATAATCAAAGGGTGGAGATTACATAAGGGCATGGATACCAAGAGGTGGGGATCACGGGGCCACTTTAGCCTCTGTCTCCACCCATCTCCTTCTGCCAACCTCCCTATCCACTCTAGAAACAGCAACCTAAATAAAATTCATGAGCGCTTCCCTTAGTCACCTCAATCACAGGGCTTTGCTTACATTGTTCTTTAGTACTTCGTTCATCTATTCAACAAATACGTATTAAGCATCTGCCATATGCCTGGAGCTAGAGGTAGTGTAGTATAATGGTTAAGGCTTCAAGTTCTGGAATCAGAGTCTCTTGTTCCCAATCCTGGGTCTCCACTTCAAGCTGGGTCTCAATTAATTAACCTCCAAATAATACTATGAGACTTGTAAGTGTGAAGGTTAATTTTATGTGTCAACTTTCCTGGGCTATGGGGTGTCCACATATGGGGTCATACATTATTGTGGGTATTTCTGTAACATTTCATGTCAATCTCATCCAAAATTAATAAGAATGTGAGTAGGCTTCATCCAATAAGTTGAAGGCCTGTATGGAACAAACTTCTGGCCCTCCCCCTAGTAAGAGAATTCTTCCTCTTTGGTGGCCTTCAAAGTGAAACATTGACGCCTCCTGGTTCTATGGCAGCTGTCATCCTTCTGACTTGAACTAGAACATCAGCTCTGCAGATTTTGGACTTGCCAGTCTCCATAATTGTGTAAGTCAATTCCTTATAAAAAATCGCTTTATATATGGCCCCTATTGGTTCTGTTTTTCTGGAGAACTAGACTCATACAGTTAGGTTAAATGAAATCACACATGCAGGAAACAGCACGGAGCTTGGTTCCTACTAAGAAATCAAGGAGGATTAAATTTTATTTTAGGGGCTGGAGAACCAGGAGTGATTCAGTGGGAAGTTGTCCAGCATTCATGGAGCCCACGCAGCCTTTTTTGCGAGTGATTATGTGTGTGCTTTACCTCCCCAGCAGGGCTCCTGTGACTTCTCTGAGAGCAGATCTGAGTGTTTGTCTTCTCTGTCACCTCCCCTGCCTAGCTTGGGTCTAGTGCACTCAGGGTTTCAGTGACTGGGTGCAGGATGGATGCTCTCCAACCCAACACCCCTTGGCAGTATGCCATCAGCAATGGGGCAACTCTACCTGATGCCAGTCCTCACGACCCCTCCGTGTAGCTGACTGTACTGGTTTTCCAGCTTCCACATTTGTCATGTATTGTGCTCAGATGCCCCATTCTTCCTTTTCATTCTGTGGGTGAGAAATTACGGCCAACCAAGAGTCCCGCCTTCCTCCTCCCCTGCTTGCTGCTTGCTGAAAGTGGTTTGCTAGTGTATCAGTGGATACATTTCTCAATCTGAGAACACAGGGAATGGTGTTGGGAGTGGGTGGGCAGAGGGTGAAGGGTGGTGGCTGGGAAGGGAGAGCCAGAGCCTCCAAAACCACGTGGTGGACAGTTGCCTTTGAGTCTTTGCTTGCCCAGAATCTGACCTGTGCTCTCCTATGCTATGAGAATCCTCACTGTGTGGAGCTTACCAGGAGGCAGGGCTCTGCCTTACACAGTGAAAGCCAAAGGCCCAGGCTGCCCTTTCTCTAAGTGCTGGCATCCAGGGCCTGGGCACTAAGGCAGCTTTGGCTTTAGGCTGCTGGCGTGGGTTAGTTTAGGATAACTCTGGTTATTTCAGGTTATTGCAAAAGTCCTGGTCAGATTGGAGAGATCAGCTTATCAAGTGGATGCTGATCTCGGAGCCACAAAAGATCTGGTCCATAGAGGATCCAAAAAAATCTACTCTCTGCAGCCAACATTTCCTCAGCTCAGACTTTGCTTCCCAGCCTTCTTTTACTTCCTTTTTGTAGAGAAGCTGAGGGAGACAGTAAAACTGCAATTAGCTGCCTGCCCTTACTGTCTGGCCTGCACCAGCTCACCGGGGCTGTGCTCACAGTGTTCACCTGCTAAACATGCCGCCAGGGGCCACCTGCAGCCTCAAAGGCAGGGAGTGGGAGAGGGAAATTGGGTTTTCAGTAAGTCAGAAAAGCAGTTTTTTAAAAAAGAAGTGGCTGCTTACAAAACTTAAGATTCTCAAACTGGAAAGAACCTTGGAAATTTAGAAATGGAATCAGAGTTGGAATCTACCTCAGGACTTGAGGCCAATCATGTGAATTCCTTTGTTTTTGGAGTGATTGGCTGAGGCGTGGGAATGTGACTTCACTCTAGCCAATGAGGTGGAAAGGGGAGCCTGTAAGGACATCTGGGAATATTTTCTTCATTCATAAGAAAAATACCAAATACTTGCTTTTTCCTACAGCTGAGTGCGTTTGTACGAGGAAGTGTTACTTGCAGCTGTGGCTGCCATCTTGGACCATGAAGGGGAACCCAAGAAAATCCCTGAGAAGCTAACCCAGAAATCACCCAACTTAAAGGCTCCTCTTAAACCAGACTGCAAAATCCCAATACAATGCATACCTTGACTTTGTCTAACTCCTTCCTGGACACTCCTAAGACTCACTTGAAGTAGCACTCTCCCTTGCTGATGTAAGAATGAATACAGTTGTTTCTTATCAACAGGTTGCTTTAGTGATTCTGGGGCAGCCAGCATTAGACACCAGCAAGCAATAGGAAAAGAAATACTCCCTCATTTACTCTAGCTTGTAGGGGATGATCACACTCCAGCCCTTTGACTTGCCATGTATCTTCCTTGCGTGGCTTCCAAGGGGCCTCCAGGGTCCTACCTCCTATTATGCTCTCTTATCTTCTTACAACTTGAATTTTTCTCCCTGGAGCTGGAGAAAGGAGAAACCACAGAATCGTGTAACCTGCCCACCCATCACCCTTCCCACACTTCCCGGCCTGCTTTCATGTGATACTGTTTCTTTTCCTCAGATGCTTTCTTTCTCTCTCCCAACACACAGATAAAGAATATAGGAATATCAGAAGACACAAAGGCAGATATTGCTTTTTCTACCCAGGGGTCTCAGAATTTTCCCACTGAGTTCTTGAGCTTTAACAAGCCCATGCTCAGAATAGTCAAACTCAGTTTTTTTAGCACACTGCGAATTGCCTATTCCTTTTTTCTTGGGGAAATTTTAGGCCACACTTTCTGTAGCAGCCCATGGTCCAATTGGATTAGCCATGGAACAATTAGTTTCATAAATGAATATGTCTGGAAAATGGATTCCAAAGCCCTCTGTCTGGTGTGTGACCTTGAGATATGTGATCTTGGGCAAGTCCCTTTTTTTGGGTGAGCCCAGGTTCCTCCTCTGTCAGGGAAAGAGTTGGGCTAGATGATCGCCGAGCAACTTATTGATTCTGTGCCTCAAGGAGAAAGCATTTGGAGGAAAATGTTTTTGTTTCTAATTATACAAATGAAATACACTTATTGTAAAAATCAGAACAAGTCAAATGTATGCAAAGCCTAAAACATTGGTGTTCCTTCCTTGCTCCATAAATTCCCCTAGAGAGAGTCTTTTGGGGGCAGAATTTGCCAAGAGCACTCAGTGCATGATTTTTGATGATGTTGACACGGGTGACTTCCAATTCACTGACATAACCAAGGACTGTTCTGAGAAGTAACTGTTTGTGTTCTTACAGTTTCCCTTTCCCCTGGAGGAAAATTGCAGGAGTTTTTTGTGTTGTTTAAGAGTTGCAGAGCCCTGCTGCCTGTGACCTCCCTACGTTTTTGTCAGAAAATAGGACAGGTAAACCTGGCCTTACCCCAAGACTCAGATTTGCAAGGCGCACATCTATAGCAGAGCCTGTGTGTGACCAAGGTGCTGACTGTCCCACAGAGTCATAGGGCAGGACACACAGGTCCAGAGATTAGGCCTTAGCACAACAATATCGATCTCAGTCTTTAGTCTTCCCACAAACATGAACATTACCTTGTTATGTGGGTCTGAAGTTTTAATCAATTGCAGTTGGACTCCGTAGCAGAGAACTGAGAAAATACAAAATGTTGGAGAACAACAATGAAAAGCACTTTTATTACCTGCCATTCCGGGGAAGCAGCCCATTAGGGAGACATTGATCAAGGGCACTGACCACCGAAGTTCTCAGCCACATGCTTCATCCCTTAGATTACAGCTCATACCTGCCTCAAGGAGGGTCAGACCCAAGGCAGGAGGAGTCAATAGAATCCAGTGTGGGTCGGGCACGGTGGCTCACACCTGTAATCCCAGCACTTTGGGAGGCCAGGCAGCTAGATCACGAAGTCAGGAGATTGAGATCATCCTGGCCAACATGGTGAAACCCTCTCTACTAAAATACAAAAAAATTGACTGGGCGTGGTGGTGCATGCTTTTAGTCCCAGCTCTGCTCGGGAGACTGAGGCAGGAGAATCACTTGAACCAGAGAGGCGGAGGTTGCAGTGAGCCAAGATCATGCCACTGCACTCCCGCCTGGCGACAGAGCAAGACTCCATAAAAAAAAAAAAAAAGAATCCAGTGTGGCCCCAGGAAATTTGGGCAGGGCCATGCAGATGTGGGCGTGAGGTGAGGCTCAGTGCAGAGGAAGGGTTTGGGCTGGGAGAGCTATATTCAAGGAAGGGGGATGTACTGGACTGTTTCTCCCCACCAGACAGAGGAGGGAAGAGAGACATTAGAAGGCTGGTCTTAGGGCATTCTGGGGGTTAGACAGGGAAACTGGTGGAGGGACAGTTGGCTGAGCCTGGCCCATGGTGGAGAGCAGGCCAAGCCACATAACCAGCTCCTGCCTCTATACCTGAAGGGCCTGGAGAAGCTCACTGGGGGTTAAAGGAGCAGGGGGCAAAAAGCACAAGGTATTAAAATACTGTGCCATAATATCGCTAGCTCACTCATTCAGTTACTCAGTCATTCATTCATCTACTCAACAAATGTTTATTAAGCCCTTTCTATATGCCAGGCACTGTGCTAGGTCCTGGGGATATAATGGTAAACAGGACAGTTGAGACTCCTGCTCTTATAAAGGCTCCAGTCTAATGGGGGAGTTAATGCTGAGTTAATTCCAAGGTGAAAGGTCAGGCAGAGGGGTGGCAGTAGAGGGGGTGGGGGTCTGGGGCCTGGGCAGGGTCGGAGAGTGACCAGCACTGCAAGCAAGCGGGCAGATGGAGTAGGTGCTTGTGAGGTGTGAACAGTGTGGGGTGGTCCTGGGAAGGTTGTGGGGTAATCCTAGGGAGGGATGGTGGACCTAGGGCAGGAAGAGTCTGACATGTATACCTTGCCAGAAGTGGTCCTGGATTGGACCTGGGGGAATGGATAGGGAGGGGTGACGATTGACCTCTAGGTTATGGCTTGGGGGTCTCAAAGGATGTTGAGATGGGAGGTGGAGACAGGGTGAGAGTGGGGAGCAGTGGCATAGAGATCCTGCCCTAGTCACAGCTCCAGGTTGCACAGTCCCACGACCCCTGATTCCAAAATTGGAGGCTCTTCAGGTTGAAAGCACCTCCTCTCTGCAAAGTCGCAGGGAGGGGCTAGCAGTCTCTCTGCTCTTCCTGAGGATTAATTCATTCTGAACGTTTTCTTCTCAAGAATGAATGGAGATAGCCAAAACTAGGAATTGGAATTTGAAAGGGGAGACTTCAGGGCACTTCCTTAAAAGGAAGGGAAGATGAAGTGGATGGGAGACACCAGGAGTGACAGGGAGTGGGACAGTGCAAAGAATTTGAACAACCCTCTAGGAAGATCTATTTTTTCTATGATCTCACTTGGCACTGGATATTCTTATGTGCTGAATTTCCTCACCTGTAAAATGGAGGCAGTAATGTCATCTCACAGGACTGTGGAGAGAATTAAATCATAACCCCAAGCCCTTGAAGTACAGCATGAGCTCAGTAAATGTTAGCACCCATCCTTCATGCTTGGCCTCCACCAGCCCCTGTGGAATGAAGGAGATTGTGAATTGCCCTGGCTCACCTTGGGGACTAAGTGAGACAACTAGGTGACCGTCCTTGGCAACCTGCACACACAGGTATACTTATCATTGAGATGATGGTGATTAATGACAACAATTTTCATGAAATGTCACCCAAGGGGCCAGTAGGCTTGTAAGTAGCAGGGATAGCTGAGATCCCCATAGCAACTGTCTTCCCTGTGCAACAAATATGGGTGGGAAACAGCAAACAGGCTAGAGAGAGCTTGGGAGGTGGTCAGAAGGACCTGGAATTGAATCTTGACTCTGCCACCATGAGCTGTGTGACCTTATGAGACGACTTGATGTCTCTGCGTCTTATTTCCTCATCTGAACAACACAGATAGTGCCATCTAGATCACAGATTTTCACCAGCAAGAGAGCTACGCAGAGCCTCAGTGCACAGCAGGCAGAATAGCATCATGTAGGCTCCAGGTCAATGAGTGGCTTAATCTCATGATGCCTCAGGTTCCTCAGCTGTGAAATGTAGATATTAACGGTAGCTACTTCCTAGAGTTTGATGATTACACACATCATGTGAGGAAAACACGTAGAACAATGCCCGACAGACACTGTTAGTTGTTGTCTAAGTAGGTACTCCGGATGGCTCTTCCCTCACTGCAGGCCTCTTCTGACTCCCATCTGTGATATTTACCCATGAGAAGGAGGCTCCTTTAGTGCAGGGGTTTCCTGGATTCCAGAGAAGGTTTTTGTGCCATCTCATGGTCCCTGTAGGGAGCAGTCTAGAAGTTGTTGGAGACGTAAGGCTGAACTCAGAATCTTCTAGTAACCTTGACAAAGCCAGTGGTGCTTTAGGATGCTAAGGCCTTTCCCTCCTGTAGGTGGTAGGGCTATTAGCCAAGGTTCTCTAGAGAAGCAGAACCAACAGGATGTGTATATTTACATCTGGGAGAGAGAGGAGAGAGAAAGAGAGAGAGGTGCGGTAGGCTGGCAGGCTGGAGATCCAGTCGGAGTCCAAAGACAGTCTGCTGGTAGAATTCCTTCTTGCTCAAGGGAGGTTAGTTTTCATTCTATTCAAACCTCCAACTGATTAGATGAGGCCCACCCATGTTATGGGGTGGTAATTTACTTTACTCAAGGTCCACTGATTTAAATGTTAATCTCATTGCAAAAACACCTTCACAGAAACATCCAGAATAATATTCGACCAAATATCTGGGCACTATGGCCCAGCCAAATTGACGTACAAAATTAGCTATGACATCTCCCTTCTCACACTTCTTTTTTTCTTTAATTAAAAAAATTAAGTTGATGCATGACATTTGTATGTATTTGTGGAGTACACATGATATTTTTTATATGCATACTACGTTTATTTGTCAAGTCAGGGTACTTAGGGTATCTCCATCACCCCAAGTATTTATCATTTCTATGTGTTGGGAACATTTCAAATCCTCTCTTCTAGCTATTTTAAAATATACAATTCATTGTTGCTAACCATAGTCACCCTACTCAGCTACTGAAGAGTAGAACTTATCCCTTCTATTTGACCCTATGCTTGTATCCATCAGCCAACCTTTCTTCATTTCCACCCTCCCCAATGCACACACCCTTCCCAGCCTCTGGAATCTATAGTTCTACTGTCTGTCTCCATGAGGTCAATCTTTTTAGTTCCTACATATGAGTAAGAGCATATCATATTTGTCTTTTTGTGCCTGGCTCATTTCACTTAGCATAACGACGATCAGTTCCATCCATGTTGTTGTAGATGACAGAATTTCATCCTTTTTTTATGGCCTAATAGGATTCCACAGTGTATATATATGTATATCACATTTTCTCTTTCCTGTCATCCATCTGATGGACACTTTGGTTGATTTCATGTATTTGTCATTGTGAGTAGTGCTGCAATAAACATGAGGTGCAGGTGCCCCTTTTATATATTGATTTCTTTTCCTTTGGATAAATACCTAGTAATGTGATTTCTGGATTGTATGGCAGTTCCATTTTTAGTTCTTGAGAAATCTCCATATTGTTTTCCATAGTGGCTGTACTAATTTACATTTCTACCAACAGTGTATGAGTTCCCTTTTCTCCACATCCTTGCCAGTATCTGTTAATTTTTATATTTGTAGTAATAACCATTCTAACTGGGATAAGATGACATCTCATTGTGGTTTATTTTATTTTATTTATTTATTCATTTTTAATATATATATTTTATTGCACTTTAGGTTCCAGGGTACATGTGCAAAACATGCAGGATTGCTGCATAGGTACACACATGGCAATGTGGTTTGCTGCCTCCATCCCCCTGTCACCTATATCTGGCATTTCTCCCCATGTTATCCCTCCCCAACCTCCCTAGCTCCCACTGTCCCTCTCCTATTCCCCCACAACAGACCTCAGTGTGTGATGCTTCCCTCCCTGTGTCCATGTGTTCTCATTGTTCAACACCCACCTATGAGTGAGAACATGCAGTGTTTGATTTTCTGTTCTTGTGTCAGTTTGCTGAGAATGATGGTTTCCAGATTCATTCATGTCCCTACAAAGGACACAAACTCATCATTTTTTATGGCTGCATAGTATTCCATGGTGTATATGTGCCACATTTTCCTTGTCCAGTCAATCATCGATGGGCATTTGTGTTGGTTCCAGGTCTTTGCTTTTGTAAACAGTGCCGCAATGAACATATGTGTGCATGTGTCTTTATAGTAGAATTACTTATAATCCTTTGGATATATAAGATTGCTGGGTCAAATGGAATTTCTATTTCTAGGTCCTTGAGGAATCACCACACTGTCTTCGACAATGGTTGAACTAATTTACACTCCCACCAACAGTGTAAAAGTGTTCCTGTTTCTCCACATCCTCTCCAGCATCTGTTGTCTCCAGGTTTTTTAATGATCACCATTCTAACTGGCATGAGATTGTATCTCAATGTGGTTTTGATTTGCATTTCTCTAATGACCAGTGATGATGAGCATTTTTTCATATGTTTGTTGGCCTCATAAATGTCTTCTTTTGAAAAGTGTCTGTTCGTGTCCTTCGCCCACTCTTGCATGGGTTTGTTTGTTTTTTTCTTGTAAATCTGTTTTAGTTCTTTGTAGATTCTGGATATTAGCCCTTTGTCAGATGGGCAGACTGCAAACATTTTTTCCCATTCTGTTGGTTGCCAGTTCACTCTAATCATTGTTTCTTTTGCTGTACAGAAGCTCTGGAGTTTAATTAGATCCCATTTGTCTATTTTGGTTTTTGTTGCCAATGCTTTTGGTGTTTTAGTCATGAAGTCCTTGCCTGTGCCTATGTCCTGAATGGTTTTGCCTAGGTTTTCTTCTAGGGTTCTTATGGTGTTAGGCCTTATGTTTAAGTCTTTAATTCATCTGGAGTTAAATTTAGTGTAAGGTGTCAGGAAGGGGTCCAGTTTCTGTTTTATGCTCATAGCTAGCCAGTTTTCCCAACACCATTTATTAAACAGGGAATCCTTTCCCCATTGCTTGTTTTTGTCAGGTTTGTCAAAGATCAGATGGTTGTAGATGTGTGGCATTGCCTCTGAGGCCTCTGTTCTGTTCCATTGGTCTATATCTCTGTTTTGGTACCAGTACCACACTGTTTTGATTACTGTAGCCTTGTAATATAGTTTGAAGTCAGGTAGCATGATACCTCCAGCTTTGTTCTTTTTGCTTAGGATTGTCTTGGCTATACGGGCTCTCTTTTGGTTCCATATGAAGTTTAAGGTGGTTTTTTCCAGTTCTGTGAAGAGCGTCATAGGTAGCTTGATGGGGATAGCGTTGAATCTATAAATTACTTTGGGCAGTATGGCCATTTTCACAATATTGATTCTTCCTAACCATGATCATGGAATGTTTTTCCACCTGTTTTTGTCCTCTCTTATTTCATTGAGCAGTGATTTGTAGTTCTCCTTGAAGAGGTCCTTTACATCCTTTGTTAGTTGTATTCCTAGGTATTTTATTATCTTTGTAGCAATTGTCAATGGCAGTTCATTCTTGATTTGGCTCTCTTTAAGTCTGTTATTGGTGTATCGAAATGCTTGTGATTTCTGCACATTGATTTTGTATCCTGAGACTTTGCTGAAATTGCTTATCAGTTTAAGGAGATTTTGGACTGAGACAATGGGGTCTTCCAAATATACAATCATGTCTTCTGCAAATAGAGACAATTTGACTTCCTCCTTTCCTAATTGAATACCCTTTATTTGTTTTTCTTGCCTGATTGCTCTGGCTAAAACTGCCAATACTATATTGAATAGGAGTGGTGAGAGAGGGCACCCTTGTCTAGTGCCAGATTTCAAAGGGAATGCTTCCAGTTTTTGCCCATTCAGTATGATATTGGCTATGGGTTTGGCATAAATAACTTTTATCATTTTGAGATATGTTCCATTGATACCTAGTTTATTGAGAGTTTTTAGCATAAAGGGCTGTTGAATTTTGTTGAAGGCCTTCTCTGCATCTATTGAAACATCGTGTGGTTTTTGTCTTTGGTTCTGTTTATGTGGTGGATTGCGTTTATAGACTTGCATATGTTGAACTAGCCTTGCATCCACAGGATGAAGCCTACTTGATCATAATGGATAAGCTTTTTGATGTGCTGTTGCAATCGGTTTGCCAGTATTTTATTGGAGATTTTTGCATCTATGTTCATCATGGATATTGACCTGAAGTTTTCTATTTTTGTTGAGTCTGCCAGGTTTTGGTATCAGGATGATGTTGGTCTCATAAAATGATTTGGGAAGGATTCCCTCTTTTTGGATTGTTTGGAATAGTTTCAGAAGGAGTGGTGCCAGCTCCTTTTTTGTATGTCTGGTAGAGTTTGGCTGTGAACTCATTTGGATCTGGGCTTTTTTTGGTTGGTAGGCTATTAATTGCTGCCTCAACTTCAGCCTTTGTTATTGGTCTATTCAGGGTTTCGACTTCTTCTTGGTTTAGGCTTGGGAGGGTGCAAGTGTCCAGGAATTTAACCATTTCCTCCAGGTTTACTGGTTTGTGTGCATAGAGTTGTTTGTAGTAATCTCTGATCGTAGTTTGTATTTCTGTGGAATTGGTGGTGATATCCCCTTTTTGTTTTTTTTAAATTGCATCTATTTGATTCTTCTCCCTTTTCTTTTTTATTAAGCTGGCTAGCAGTCTGTCTATTTTGTTGATCTTTTCAAAAAGCCAGCTCCTGGATTTATTGATTTTTTGAAGGGTTTTTTTGTGTCTCTATCTCCTTCAGTTCTGCTCTGATCTTAGTTATTTCTTGTCTTCTGCTAGCTTTTGAGTTTTTTTTTAATCTTGCTCCTCTAGCGCTTTCAATTTTGATGATAAGGTGTTGATTTTAGATCTTTCCTTGCTTCTCATGTGGGAATTTATTACTATAAATTTTCCTCTAGACACTGCTTTAAATGTGTCCCAGAGATTCTGGTACGTTGTGTCTTCGTTCTCACTGGTTTCAAAGAACATCTTTATTTCTGCCTTCATTTCATTGTTTATCCAGTCAACATTCAAGAGCAAGATGTTCATTTTCCATGAAGTTGTGTGGTTCTGAGTTAGTTCCTTAATCCTGAGTTCTAATTTGATTGCACTGTGGTCTGAGAGATGGATTGTTATGACTTCAATTCTTTACATTTGCTGAGGAGTGATTTACTTCCAATTATGTGGTCAATTTTAGAGTAGGTGTGATGTGGTGCTGAGAAGAATGTATATTCTGTGGATTCAGGGTGTAGAGTTCTGTATATATCTATTAGGTTTGCTTGGTCCAAATCTGAGTTCAAGTCCTGGATATCCTTGTTAATTTTCTGTCCTGTTGATCTGTCTAATATTGACAGTGGAGTGTTCAAGTCTCTCACTATTATTGTGTGGGAGTCTAAGTCTCTCTGTAGGTTGTTAAGAACTTGCTTTATGTATCTGGGTGCTCCTATATTGGGTGCATGTATATTTAGGATCGTTAGTTCTTCTTGTTGCATTGATCCTTTTACCATTATGTAATGTCCTTCTTTGTCTCCTTTGATCTTTGTTGGTTTAAAGTCTATTTTGTCAGAGACTAGGATTGCAACTCCTGCTTTTTTTTGCTCTCTAGTTGCTTGGTAAATCTTCCTCCATCTCTTTATTTCAAGCCTATGTGTGTCCTTGCATGTGAGATGGGTTTCCTGGATACAGCACACTGATGGGTTTTGACTTTTTATCCAATTTGCCAGTCTGTGTCTTTTGATTGGGGCATTTAGCCCATTTACATTTAAGGTTAATATTGTTATGTGTGAATTTGATCCTGCCACTTTGATGTTAGCTGGTTGTTTTGCCCATTAGTTGACATGGTTTCTTCATTGTGTAGACGCTTTTTACCATTTGATACGTTTTTGGAGTGGCTGGTACTGGTTGTTCCTTTCTATGTTTAGTTCTTTCAGGAGCTCTTGTAAGGCAGGCCTGGTAGTGACGAAATCTCTCAGCAATTGCTTATCCATAAAAGATTTTATTTCTTGTTTGCTTATGAAGCTTAGTTTGGCTGGATATGAAATTCTATGTTGAAAGTTCTTTTCTTTAAGGATGTTGCTTGTAAGCTTTCTGCCAAGAGGTCCACTGTGAGCCTGATGTGCTTCCCTTTGTTGGTAACCTGACATTTCTCTCTGGCTGCCCTTAGCATTTTTTCCTTCATTTCAACCCTGGTGAATCTGATGATTATGTGCCTTGGGGTTGCTCTTCTTGAGGAATATCTTTGTGGTGTTCTCTGTATTTCCTGGACTTGAATATTGGCCTGCCTTGCTAGGTTGGGGAAGTTCTCCTGAATAATATCCTGAAGAGTGTTTTCCAGCTTGGATTCATTCTGTCTGTCACATTCAGGTACACCTATCAAATATAGATTAGGTCTTTTCACATAATCCCATGTTTCTTGGAGGCTTTGTTCATTTCTTTTCACTCTTTTTTCTCTAATCTTGCCTTCTTATTGAGTTGATCTTCAATCTCTGATATCCTTTCTTCTGCTTGGTCGATTTGGCTATTGAAACTTGGTATGCTTCATGAAGTTTTCGTGTTGCGTTGTTCAGCTCCGTTAAGTCATTTATATTCTTCTCTAAGCTGTTCATTCTCGTTAGCATTTCATCAAACCGTTTTTCAAGGTTCTTAGTTTACTTGCATTGGGTTATAACATGTTCTTTTAGCTCAGAGAAGTTTGTTATTACCCACCTTCTGAAGCCTGTTTCTGTCAATTCATCAGACTCATTCTCCATCCAGCTTTGTTCCCTTGCTGGTGATGAGTTGTGATCCCTTGGAGGAGGAGAGGTGTTCTGATTTGGGGTGTTTTCATCCTCTTTGTGCTGGTTTCTTCCCATCTTTGTGGATTTATCTACCTGTGGTCTTTGTAGTTGGTGACTTCGAATGGGGTCTCTGAGTGGACATCTTTTTTGTTGATGATGAAGTTGTTTCTTTCTGTTTTTTAGTTTTCTTTCTATCAGTCAGGCCCCTCTGCTGTAGAACTGCAGGAGGTCTACTCCAGATCCCACTCACCTGGGGCTCACTTGCGTTGGCCTCTGCATTGTCCCTGGGAACTGCACTCCAGAGTTGTTCCTATTCAGCCATCTTGGATCCACCCTGGATCATACTTCCTCATTGTGGTTTTGATTTGCATTTCCCTAATGATTAGTGGTGCTGAGGATTTCTTCACCTACCTGTTGGCCATTTGTATGTCTTCTTTTGAGAAATGTCTATTCAGATCACATACCCACTTTCTAATGGGATTATTTTTTCGTTTATTTTACTGCTTGAGTTCTTTGTATATTCTGAATTTTAGTCCCTTGTCAGATGATGTTTGCAAATATTTTCTCCCATTGAACAGATTATCTCTTCATTCTGTTGCCATTGTTGTGTGAAAGATTTTTAGCTTAACACAGTCCCATTTGTCTATTTTGGTTTTTGTCACCTGTGCTTTTGAGGACTTAGCCATAAAATCTTTGCCTAGATCAATGTCCCGAAGTATTTCCTCTATGTTTTCTTCATGACTTTTGTGATTTCAGGTCTTACATTTAAGTCTTTAATCCATCTTGAGTTGATTTCTGAGATGGTAAGAAATAGAGGCCCAGTTTTAATCTTCTGCATATGGATATCCAATTTTCCTAGCACCATTTAACAAAGAGAGCACCCTTTCCTGGGTGTATATTTTTGGTGCCTTTGTCAAAAATCATTTGGCTGTAAATATGGAATCTATTTCTAGGTTCTCTATTCTGTTCCATTGGCCCATATGTCTGTTTTTATACCAATACTATGCTGATTTAGTTACTATAGCCTTGTAACATATTTTGAAGTCAGGTGGTGTGATGCTTCCAGCTTTGTTCTTTTTTTTTGAGACAAAGTCCCACTCTGTCACCCAGACTACAGTTCAGTGGCATGATCTCGGCTCACTGAAACCTCTGCTTCCCAGGTTCAAGCGATTCTCATGCTTCAACCTCCCAAGTAGCTGGTAAACACCACCATGCCCAGCTAGTTTCTGTATTTTTAGTAGAGACAGGGTTTCACTAGGTTGGCCAGGCTGGTCTTGAACTCCTGGCCTCAAGTGATCTGCCCGCCTTGGCTTCTCAAAATGCTGGGATTACAGGCATGACCCACTATGCCCAGCCCCAGCTTAGTTCTTTTTGCTCAGGATTAGTTTTGCTATTCAGGCTTTTTATTTAATTTCATATGAATTTTAAGATTGTTTTGCTATTTCTGTGAAAAATGATATTGTATTTTTGTAGGGATACCATTGAATCTGTAAATTGCTTTGGGTAATATGGTCATTTTAACAATATTAATTTTTCTGGCCCATGAGCATGGTATGTCTTTCCATGTGTTTGTGTCCTCTTCAATTTCTTTTATCAGTATTTTGTAGGTTTGCTTGTAGAAGTCTTTCACTTCCTTGGTAAATTTATTTCTAGCTATTTTATATTTGTTTGTTTGTTTATTTATTGAGGCAGAGTCTTTCTCTGTCATCCAGACTGGAGTGCAGTGGCATGATCTCTGTTCACTGCAACCTCTGTCTCCTGGGCTCAAGGGATCTTCCCACCTCACCTCCCAAGTAGCTGGGACTACAGGTGCTTGCCACCACATCCAGCTAATATTTTAAATTTTTGTAGCGATGGGGTCTTGTTATGTTGCCCAGCCTGGTCTTGAGGTCCTAGGCTCAAGTGATCTGCCTGCCTTGCCTCCCAAAGTGCCAGGATTAGAGGCATAAGCCACCATGCCCTGCTCACGCTGGGCTGTTTTTTTGTAGCTATTTTTTTTTGATAACTATTGTAAATGGGGTTGTCATCTTGATTTTATTGTCAGCAGTTTATTATTGGTATATAGAAATGCTACTGAATTTTTTGTGTTGATTTTGTATCCTGCAACTTTACTGAATTTATTCATCAGATCTAAGGGTTTTTCGGTGGAGTTTTTAGGTTTTCCTAGATATAAGATAATGACATCTTATATCATTTGAGGGACAATTTGACTTTCTCATTTTCAGTTTAGATGCATTTTTTAAATTTCTCTTGCTCTGGCTAGGACTTCCAGTACTATGTTGAATAGACGTAATGAAAATGGGCATCCTTATCTTTTCCAAGTTCTTAGAGGAAAGGCTTTCACCTTCTCCCCATTCAGCATGATGTTAACTGTGGGTTTGTCATATATGACCTTTATTATGTTGAGGTACGCTCCTTCTATGCCTAGTTTGTTAAGAGTTTTTCTCAGGAAGTGATGTTGGATTTTATCAAATGTTTTCTCTGCATCTATTGAGATGATCATATGGTTTTTGTTCCTCATTCTGTTCATGTGATGTATCACATTTATTGATTTGTAAATGTTGAGTTATACTTCCATCCTTGAGAGAAATCCCACTTGATCATAGTGTATTATCTTTTGATGTGCTGTTAGATTCCTTTTGCTAATATTTTTGTGAGGATTTTTGTATTATGTTCATTAGGGATGTTGGCTTGTAGTTTTCTTTTTGTCTTGCATCCTTTCCTGGTTTTGGTATCAGGGTAATGCTGGCCTTGTAGAATGAGTTAAAGAGAAACTTCTCCTCTTCAATTTTTTTGGGAATAATTTGAGAAAAATTGGTATTAGTTCTTCTTTGTAAGTTTGGTAGAATTCAGCAGTAAAGCCATCTGGTCCTGGGCTATTATTTTTGGAGACTTTTTTATTACTAATTCACTGTCATTCCTTGTTATTGGTCTGTTGAGATTTTCTGTTTCTTTCTGATTCAATCTTGTTTGGTTTTATTGTTCAGATGTAAATTTCCCCTAGGTTTTCTAGTTTGTCAGTGTAGTTTCTAGTTTGTCATGATAGTTTCTGATGATCTTTTGTATTTTCATGGTGTCTGCTGCAACAGCTCTGTTTTCATTTGTGATTTTATTTATTTAGGCCTTCTTTCTTTTTTTCTTGGTTAATATAGCTAGCAGTTTATCAATTTTGTTGATCTTTTTTAAAAAGCAATTTTTGTTTCATTGATCCTGTGTATTATTTTATTAGTCTCTATTTAATTTAGTTTTTACTCTGATCTTTATTTTTTTCTTCTACTAATTTTGAGTTTGGGTGGTTCTTGCTTTTCTAGTTCTTTGAGGTACATTGTTAGATTGTTGAAATCTTTCTACTTTTTTGATGTAGGAGTTTTTTGCTACAAACTTCTCTCTTAACACTACTTTTGCTATTTTCCATAGGTTGTATTTTAATATCCATTTGTTTTAAGAAAGTTTGAATTTCCTCCTTAAGTTTTTCCTTGATCCAATGATCATTCAGAAGTATGCTGTTTAATATTCATGTGTTTGTACAGGTTCTAACGTTCCTCTCATTATTGATTTCTAGTTTTATTCCATTGTGGTCTGAGAAAATGCTTGATATGATTTTGATTTTTAAAAAATTTTTGAGACCTGTTTTGTGGCCTAACATATGGTCTATCTTGGAGAATGTTCCATGAGCTGATGAGAAGAATGTGTATTCTGTAGCTTCTTTATTAAATATTCTGTAAATGTCTTTGGTTTCAAGTATGGTTTAAATTCAATGTTTTTTTAAAAAAAATTTTTTTGTCTAGATAATCTAACAAAGAATTGAGTATTGAAGTCTCCAGTTATTATTGTATTAGAGCCTATCTCTTTCTTTAGATCTAATGATATTTGCTTTATATATCTGGGTGCTCTGGTGTTTGGTACACGTACATTTAGGATTGTTATGTCCTCTTGCTGAGTTGATTCCTTTATCATTATATATTGACATTCTTTGTCTCTTTTTACTGTTTTTGACTTTAAGACTGTTTTATCTGATGTAAGTCTAGCTAATCTTGCTTGGTTTTGGTTTCTGTTTAAATAGATATCTTCTTGAATACCTTTACTTTCACTCTATATGTGTCTTTACAGTGCAGATGAGTTCCTTGTAAGCAGCATATAGTTAGGTCATAATTTTTTACCCATTTAGTCAGTCTGTATCTTTTAAGTGGAAAGTTTAACTTGTTTACATTCAAAGTTATAGTGATGTGTAAGGGCTTATACCTATCATTTTATTAATTGATTTCTGCTTGTTACATAGCAAGCAGAACTATACTTACATCCTTTATTCTTTTATCTCTTATTGTTTATCATTGAACTTTTTTTGTGGCAACATTTTAGTCTTCTCCTTATATGTATGTTTACTCTACCAGTGGTTTTATACTTTTATATGTTTTCATATGGTAGGTATTATTCTTTTACTTCCAGGTGTAGGACTTCCTTAAGCATTTCTTATAGGGCCTGTCCAGTGGTGATGAATCTTCTGCTACTTTGCTTGACTGGGAAATACTTTATTTCTCCTTCTATAAAGGATAACTTTGCTGGGTATAGTATCTCTGACAGGATTTTCCCCCCTAGCATTCTGAATATATAATTCCATTATCCCCTGGCCTATAAGGCTTCTGCTGAGAAATACATTGTTATTCTGATGGGGGTTCCCTTTTAAGTGACTAGATGCTTTTATCTTGTTGTTTTTAGAATTCTTTCTTTGTCTTTGACTTTTGACAGTTTGACTATAATGTGCCATAGAGAAGACCTTTTTGAATTTTATCTATGTGGGGATCTCATAGATTGAGATGTTTAACTCTCTTGCTACACTTAAAATTTTTCAGCTGTTATTTTTCCAAATAGAATTTCTTCTGAGACACTGAACTTTCAGTGTCTCAGAAAACAAAGAGTTGGTCAAAGAAGACAAGTAGTTGGTCACTTTATGGTGTCCCATATGTCACATAGGCTTTGTTCATTCTTTTACATTCTTTTTTCTTTATTTTTTTCTGACTGGGTTATTTAAAAAGACTTGCCTTCAAGTTCTAAAATTCTTTCTTCTGCTTGACCTAGTCTATTGTTGAAGCTTTTGAATATATTTCTTTATTCAATGAATTCTTCAGTTCTAGGGTTTCTGTCTGGTTCTTTTCTTAAAAAAAAAATCTATCTCTAGTAAATTTCTCATTTATCTCCTGAGTTATTTTTTTCTGATTTATTTGTATTATTTATGTGTTCTCTTATATCTCACTGAGTTTGTTTAGCATCATTAGTTTGAATTCTTTTCCCATTATTTCAAATATTTTTTCCACTGGAATCTGTTGCTGGAGAATTACTATGTTCCTTTGGAGATGTCATATCTTCTTTCTTTTTCATGTTTCTTGTGTTCATACATTGATATCTACACATTTGATGTAACAATTAGCTTCTTCCAGTTTTCTGGATTTGCTTTTGTAGTGGAAGACTTTTTCCTAAAAAAGTATCATTGCATTGATTGGTTAGGCCACTTTGGCTTTTATTCTGTGTATATGAGCAGTGTAGTTTCCAAATAATTTCTTCAGCTGTAAACAGCATTAATGGTGTCTTGTGATTTCCTCAGTGGCTTATGGTTAATTTGTTAGTGGAGGCTGTGTTGAGGTTTTGCTGCACATAGAGACAAGTGGGCTAGTCCTTGGGCCCCACTTGTGGTAGTGGTGGGCCAAGCATGCCTGTTCTTGGACCCCAGGGTGGTGTATGCTGACACCAGTGTTAGAGGGTCTAGCCAATTCTTGGTCCTCTAGGTGCCTTGCTTGGGTGCTGGCAGTGGCAGTGGTGGGCTGGGCAGGTGGTTGGGCCCTTGGGCTACTGGGTAACAGGTATGGCATGGGCAGTGGCAGTGGCAGTGGAGAGAGAGCCCCCTGGATCCTAAGCATTTCATGCTGGTGTTAGCAGGGGCTACAACTGGCTGGTCAAGCCAGTTCTCAGGCCTGTAGGTGGCTTGTGGGTGACTGCCAGCTGTGGTAGCAGTGGCAGGTTGGGTGGCCCCAACTTTAGGCCCCTGGTAGGAATGCTGAGGTAATAACAGTGGTAGATGAAGCTGGGAAGTTTCCAGGCTTCTGGATGGCATGCTCAGGCCCTAGCGGACGGGGTGGAGCCAGGCTGTTTGGGTCTATCCTCAGGCCCTAAAGTGGTATGTGCAGGCACTGGCTGTGGTAGGCAGAGGTGGGATGATCCTTGGGCCTCTGGAAACTGCTTAGCGTGGAATGATGGTGGCTGCACTGAGGCCTGTTGCTGGCAAGAGTGGGGTTTCTTTCAGTTGCTCAAGGCAGTAGGGTCACTGCCAGTGGCTCATGTTTTGGCCCTGGCAGCAGCAGCCAGCAGCAGCAGAGGCTACAGTGGGGGATATCAGTGGGACTCCAAGGATGTAGAAATGCAAGGGCTATTGGGCCTCAGGGCACAAGCAATCTGGTGGGGGCTGGGTGCTCCGAATGGTGCCATGCTGTAGCTGTGTAGGACTTGAGGGGGTGTTTTTTATTACCTCCTTGTCTCAGGTGTTTTCTGCCACTTCTTTGTTGGATTACAGTGCTCTGCCTTAGATGATTTATTGGAAGCATGATTATCTACTTGCTGTTTTGGTTTTTCTCTGCAGAGTAGGCGGGTAACAGATGCTCCCAGTCAGCCATCTTGAGGCCCCTCCTTCTTTGTTAATCGTATGGATTCACATTGAGGCTTTGGGAGAAATAGAAACAGCTTTAGCTTCCCATGGGCTCAGAACAGACCCTAGGACCTGTAAGGCTCACCTACCTCCTTTTAGATAACTTAGTGCCAGCTTAGTTATCAGTGAATACAACCAGAATTGGGGAAGCAGGCCCAGACCCCAGGTCACACAGAAGAGCCAACCCCACAGCCTAGGGCTTTTGATCAGATCCCTGCTCTCTGGTCTCAGAATGATTGTTGGCTCCACCCTCACACCGCCCAAATGCTGAGGAGACGAACTCTGATGTGTGCAGAGGCCTCTGAGTCCTCACTGTCCCTGTCTCTGAAAGGTCAGCTGTTCCTGAAGGGAGCCCTTCCAGCCTTTTCCTCCACATCGATTGCCTTCTGTTGAGCAGACCAGATTGAGGAGATCGATGACATTAATTTGCACTGAGAAGTTGGTGATTTTCCTCCTTCAGATATGACAAGGCTGCCTGAGGCTTTTGGTCAGAAAAAGATGCCAGCCTTAAAAAAATCTCTGTAGGTTTTCTCAGAAGAATCACAGAATCTTGGAGCAGGAAGAAGCTTTCAGAACAGTTAATTTTATCCAATTTCTTCATGGCGGATGAAGGCACACAGGGCTCACAGTAGGGAAATAATGTGTCTCAGGAAACAGAGCTAAACACTTGCACTTTTCGTGTTTTCCTCTTTTATCTGGACCTTGGTCACAGGGGCAGGAGGCACTTGGGGCTGGCCGAGGCACAGGACGAGTGGAGAGGAGGCTCTACGGGAGCCACTCCCATAGTCCAGGTGAGATGTGATGGGCTCTGGCTCAGGCAGTTGTTGGATGGTTGAGGAGGATGAAGGTTAAACACTGTATCCAAAGATAAGTGTGAGACAGAGTCGATGGGGTATAGTGACTGGTTAGATGGGTGAGTTGGAGGAAGGGTGGAGTTTGGGGCTTTTGTTTTGGTTGCTGGCTGAATGGCTATTGCTAACCAGGACCAGGAAAGTGTAAGAGGTGGTGAGCAATGAAGTGGTGAGTATTTCAGAGGGATGAGCAATGAGCTTTGTATGTGTTACAGGGTGTCCAGAGGAGGCTGGTAGGTAATGAGATGTAGGGCCTGAAGCTCAGAGCGCAGGACTGAACATGAGGTGTAGCATTTCACCAGCATGTTCTGGATGCTGAAGCTTGGGAAGGAGGATTTGCAGGGTGAGTTCACGGCCAGATAAAGCAGAGCCCGAGTTGATTCCTGGGTCATGCTCTTTCCATTAAACCGTATTCCCAAGGGAAGATGACAAGGATCAAAGACGTATTCCCAGAAAAGGTTTACGTCCCAAGTGTTCACAGTCATTTCCACCGCTGACTAGCATTGTATGTATTGGTAGATATGACACCCTCCCTCCTGGGTTCTTTGGAGCAGTGAGTCTGATGCTTTCCGGTCTTGGTAAAATGATTCCTTGGAGTTGATGAGAGGGCTTGGACAAGGAGGGTACAGACATGGCTGGCACCTCAATCTCCCACCATTCCAGAAACTCCAGGCCAGGCAATGCATCTTCGGATTTCTCTGACCCCCTTCCCATCCAGGTAGGCCCAGAGCCACAAAGAGGGGACAGAGCTATCCACCAAAGGGCTAAGTGGCTTTCCCTGGTGTTCTGAGTACAGCATTAAGAACATTGTTGGCAGTTTGTCACCTTGATTTCTCTCCAGCTGTTTAGTCATTCATGTTAAGTCCCAAATGAGTATATGTGCTGGTTCCTGGCAGGATTCAAAGAATAGAGGTCAAAAGGAAATAAAAACCTTTCTGGGATTTCTTAGATGAGGAGGCCTAACCTTTTTAAAAGATTTTTTTAAATAACTCACTCCAAATTTAGCAGAGATTCCATTCGGAAGTATTCTGGCAAAGCAGCATGAGTTGACAACTCTGCTTCTGAATAGTACATTATTTATTCAGTGCCAGCCACGAACCTGGCAGGTGATGAGCTAAACTAAACTTGCTGGCACGCACACGCGGAACTCAGGAAGAGCAGAGTGAGGGCAGCCTCATCTCAAAGTGGCCCCTTCAAGGAGGAGGACCAAGAATGTTGAGGTGAGGATCTCTTCCTGCTCTGAATGGGTAGGGGAACTTCTGTGCACCCCGGTGTACCAGGCACCGTGCTACAGCTTTCTATACTCAGTGACGTTTGCTCCCCACCACCACCTGCAAGGTGTGTGTCACTGTCAGGGACCCTGAGGGTGATGGTGACTTACCTAAAGGCTTGAACCCAAGTGTCCAGTTCGAAATCCAGAGCTCTTTTCGTACCACATTGGAAGAGGTGGGTGTGGTAACCAGCCTCCAAGAGGGCCCCAGTGAACTGGCTTCAGTATTCACACCCTGTACAGTCGCCTCTCACATTGCATTTGAGCTGACCCCGTGTAACCAAATGAATGTGGCTGAAATGATGCGGTGTGACTTCCAAAGCCAGGTCATAAGAAGCCTTGCAGCTTTTTGATCTCTTAGAATGCTTGCTCTGGAAGAAGCCAGCTGCCATGTAAGAAATCAGATGTCTCTGAGACCACCATGCTGTGAGGATGCACATGCAGAGGCTACCTGGAGAGAGAAAGAGATGCTCAGCCGTCCCCCAGCCAAAGCACAAACACGTGAGTGAAGAAGCCAGGTTGGATGTTCCCACCCCATCCAGTCTTCAGATGACACCAGCCTCAGCTGCCATCTGACTGCAGCCACAAGAGGCACCCAGAAAGACCTGCCCAGCTGAGCCCAGCCAATCCTTGGAATAATGGGAAGTAATAAAAAATTTGTATTTTAAGTGACTAGGTTTTGAAGTGTTTTGTTCCATAGTGATACAGAGAAAGCCAAGTGAAACAACTGGGTTTCAGGACCAGTTTGTCTATAATAGTCATTATAACCTATTTTTATCATATATAGGCAATTTATTATATATCAGACACCATATTAAGCATTCTTTTTTTCATTTGAGGCGGAGTCTCGCTCTGTTGCCCAGGCTGGAGTGCAGTGGCACAATTTTGGCTCACTGCAACCTCTGCCTCCTAGGTTCAAGCGATTCTCCCGCCTCAGCCTCCTGAGTAGCTGGGACTACAGGCGTGTGCCATCATGCGCAGCTAAGTTCTGTATCTTTAGTAGAGTCGGGGTTTCACCATGTTGGTCAGCCTCATCTCGAACTCCTGACCTCATGATCCGCCCGCCTTGGCCTCCCAAAGTGCTGGGATTACAGGAGTGAGCCACCGTGCCCAGCCTAAGCATTCTACATTTATTACTCTATTTGATTTTTCACAAGAATTCTATGAGACAGCACCTATTATTACTAATCACACCTGCTTTACATATAGGAAAGGCTCAGAGATGTTAAGTGATAAACCCAAGGTCACACAGCTAGTGAGTGGAAAGGTCAGGATTCAAACCCCAACAACCTAACCTTAGACCTTACGACATTACGCAGTGCTATGTACTGTGACTGGATGCAGGTGACTCGGGGGACCAAGCCCCTGATGGAAGGACTCAGATCTGGGGGATTTGCCTCAGCAAGTTTTATTTTGCCCAGAGAGCTTGTTCTGGGAGGTTTGGAGCAGCTGCCTGGGCTCACGCTGAGTCTTCTAGGGCCCAGCAGCCGGGGTTTTGTGAACTCATTCACGTGGAGAAACAAATGGTTCTGACCTTTTCTTTTTAAAATGTTTTTCAAGGGGAAGTCAGTGCTGGCAGCAGGGTCTAGATTGATGGCATTGGATGCTGGGAAGTGGAGCCTCCACCTAGCTTCGCTTTGCTTGGTACCTTGGATGGGATCAGCCAGAATACACAGCAGGGCTGGGAACTGTCCCGCTGATTGCCTATGCAACACACATCCCCCCTCCCTGTTCTCCCCACCTGTATTGCTTTTCTAGTCTGTGGGGCATAGGGGATGCTCTAGATTTTCTGTCCTCAGAGCAAAAGAGATGGGGAGAAAAAGGATACAGCCATATGCAATTAGAGGCACAGAAGGGGGCAGGAAGCAAGGGGAGGGTGGAGGACCGTGTCTCCGAGTGGAGACGCAGAAGCCACCAGGCACGGATGGCTCCCTCTCCAAGCAGGCTGGGCTCTGTGGAGGCACCAGGGCAGAGCCAGGCAGCCCCTGCTCCTCTGCCGCTCGTCCCTGCACAGGATGTTCAGGGACAGTATTCTAGGCACGAGGGGCTGTAGCTCTGACTCTCGCAATGGCAACTCTAGTCCTCGGTCTAAGTATCAAAAACTGCTGACTGCCAGCCTGGCCTCTGGGTGTTTCTTCTCTCTTTCCTCCCACCATGCCTCTCCTTGGCATCTGCTGTCCACGTGCACATCCATGTCTTCAGAGCCGGGGGATCAGGAAACTGCATGGGTCATGTTGAGAGACACAAGCGCCCTTCTGCCCACAGGACAAAACATTAGCCTGGTGGGCACAGGCCTCACATCCAGCTCCCAGGAGCCCCTAGCCTGCCCTCCCTGCCTCTCCATCCTCACCCAGATTTTCCGCTGCTCCTCGGGAGCCCTCAGAGTGCACAGCTTTCACCTGGGCTGGGAAAGTCTCTCTTCTGCACACTGACTGCCATTATGCTTCCCAAGCACCAGACCTTTAAGTACCATTTACCATTTTTTTTCATATCCACATACCACATGTACTGTTATTTGCTTATTAGTTTTCTTTAAAGTGACTCTTTCTTTATACTTAATTGACTTTAAAAGTTGAAATGAAATGATGGAAACCAGAATCACTTGCTATAAATAGAAGATGCCTGAGCAACGGAATACAATAAAAACAAAATACTATCATTTTAGCTCAATATTGTTGTCTTCCAAAGATCCAGGCTTGAGACTTGCCCTGTGTTTATTGAATGGAATATCGCCATCTGTTAAAGATGTACTAGTGAGACTTTCTTTTTAATGTAAACTAAAGAAACCAAAGAGAATTGAAAAGGGCAAAAATCTTCTTGCTCTGTGATTTAATGCTATTCAATGTGTGTCTGTATCTACCTCAAATCATTTCTCCTCCCTCCTACTGCCCATATTTCATACTTTGATAATCACAGTTCTGCCTAAATCCTGACTTGTTTTGCTTTGAGACGGAGTCTCGCTCTGTCGCCCAGGCTGGAGTGCAGTGGCACAATCTCGGCTCACCACAACCTCTGCCTCTCTGGTTCAAGTGATTCTCCTGCCTCAGCCTCCCGAGTAGCTGGGATTACAGGCATGTGCCACCATGCCTGGCTAATTTTGTATTTTTAGTAGTGATGGAGTTTCTCCATGTTGGTCAAGCTGGTCTCGAATTCCCAGCCTCAAGTAATCCTCCTGCCTCAGCCTCCCAAAGTGCTGGGATTACAGGCGTGAGCCACTGTTCCTGGCCCAAATCCTGATTTGTTTTTAAAGACCAGCTAAAAGGTTCTACTTCCACCAAAAGTCTTTGGAGTCTTTTCTTACTACCTCTGCCTGTGTCTTTTTCTTCTTTCTCTAACTATTTATAGTAACAGGTACCATTTTATAGTAAAACGTGCTAATTATTTTGATACTTACTGTAACCTAACTATTCTGGGGCTCCATGCCAGGAGACTCCCGATCCTGGAAGGCAGTGACTGTAAACTGTTGGAGCACGTGTGGGAATGCAGGGTGGTGGGGATTTTATGCAGCATTTTTCATGCTGCTGAGCACAAAGGTGATGCTTGGTTTACCCTGCTGGATTAAATTTAATTCCTTGTGACTGCTAATTGTAATTGTGTTGCTCTAAAGCTGGTTTTATGCCATCGTATCAAAGAATATGTACATAAATAGCAAAATAACTTTTCGGCTCAGAACGCTGATTTCGTGCAATGTGTGATACAACAAAATTCTGGTATAAAAAGAGGATTTGCAAAATGACCTGCCTCATGTGTAAAGGCTGTATTGTCTAGAGTTAGAGTTTTATGACTTAGAGAGAAAAAACATTTTCCCTCTTTGACTAAATTTATTTCTTACTCTCTTATCCTTCCCACAAACCATGACAGAACATCCACCATGTGCCAGACCTTAGTAAACTCCAGGGGAATAAAGATGAAGAGTAAGTTGTATTTCCGATTTGTAGAGATTTATAATTCAGAAAGGGAGATGATGCGAAAACCAAACCAATTATCACAGTTCAATACAAATACCAATGCAGGTGTGCAGAAAGCACTGTGAGAAGCAGGAGAGAGGCTTTGCGTATGACTAGGAGAACTGGAAAAGGTAACACAAAAGGACTGACCTTTGGATCATGCTTTGAAAATGAGCCAGACTTATCAGAAAAAAGAGCATTCCAGGCTACAGAAAGAGCAGGAATTGAGCTACGGAGGCTAGTATCTGGGTTTCACAAGCGGTCACTGACAAGAGGTGGTTGGCGTGTAGAATGTCTGGGGGAGGGATAGGAGACAGAGTTGGAATGAGAGGTAGAGGCAAACCAAAAAGGACCTTATGCGCCTAGCAACGGGTAGTTGTTAGGTCTCTAAATATGAAAGTATAGCAGAGATGCCTGGTTATCTACTCTAAGATTTATTATCTATCTCCTTCTTATTTACAGAACTCTGCTGTTGAGTTAGGCCTATCCATTTCTGGAACAACAGACTACATTCCTCAGCTTCCCATTCACTTAGCCATATGAGTAAGAGATACATGAATAAGTCTTGGCCGAAGGGAAATAAGCAGAGTGTTTGTGTGAACTCCTAAGAAGATTGCTTAACGGGGGATGCATTGTAAAGTAGAGACCCCTTCGGACATTCTTATTTCCTCTTCTTTTGGTTTGCAACTTGGACGTAATGTTTGGAGTTTCAGCAGTTCTTTTGTACTACAGTCACTTTGAGGAGGAAAGCTGGAACTAAAAAGGGCCGAGTAGAAAGCGGAGGCACCAACCCTGTGTGTCATCTTTCATTTCGTGTAAGAAATAAACAAGGATTTATGCTATTTAAGTTATTGTCATTTGAGGATTTGTAAGATTCAGCCAAACTTAATGAACTCAGTTGGTCATTGCCTCTCTGATTTAAACACCATGTCTGGTAACTCCAATATTCTGAATCTCCTTTGGATCTGTATATGTCAATTTTTTTCCTCTTGATTTTCGGTCATTTGATCTTACCTTTTTATTTTCCTGGTAATTTTTAACTGAAAGCCCGGCATTGTATACATCTGCATCATCAAACACAGTAGTTACAAGTCACATGTAGCTATTTGAATAAAAATGAAATAAAATATAAAACTCAGTTCCTCAGTTACACTAGCCACATTTGAAGTGTTCAATAGCCACATATGGCTAGTGCTTACTGTCTTGGCCAGTATAGATTACAGAACATTCCCATCATTGCAGAAAATAGATATTGCTGCTGTAGAGATTATTTGAGGCTCTGGATGATGTTATCTTTCTCCAGAGAGGAAACCCTTATTTCTCACCAACAATTAGGCTTTAGCTCTTTTAGACTGATAGACCCTGCAGTCCTACCTCTGTCTCTCTAGCCCCATAAGACTGTCAAATGCTCTGTTCAGTTTCTCAGACTCTCGACTGCTGCTTATGAAAGGGCAAATGCCTCAAGAGCAGCGAAATGATGGACTTACCTCTTTCTATTTACCTTCTTTCCACGATCTTGGCCCTTCATGTTTTTGATCTTGTTCACTTTCCAGTGACTTCAAGTGGATTTTTAAAATACCACATTCAATTTTCTAGGTATTATTCATAGAAAAGTTGGTCAAATACAAGCTGGTCTGCCATAGCTGGAAGCAGAAGTCATATCTCTGTCTTAGGCGTATAGCTCAGGAAGCAATGCAGAGGAAGTCTGGTAGGGTAGTTTAGACAAGAAACAATGAGAACTTAAACTCTCCAGGGAGGGAGAGAGGAGACAGATTTCAGAAATTTGAGCAACTGAAGAAAGCAAAGTTAGCCGGAATTGGAGTCAAAGTGGATGCGAGGAGTGAGAGACAGGGACGGGGAGAGGGAGAATTCAAGGATGACTTTCAGGTCATGGCCCTTAGATACCTTGGGCAACACGGTGGATGTGCCCTTCTAAAGTGATATAAATGAGCAGGGCCTGGGGAGAATTCTCTCCGGTGGCTTTGGAGGTGGCTGCATCAAGTGTGCCATGTACAATGTCCCATTGCAGTTAGATTGGTAGAGCAGCTGTTAAGTCTGGTGTTCGGTGGCCGGACAGCAGTACTGTCCCCCAGGCTAGTTCTGTAGCATGGCTTTAGTTTGTTCTGGTGGCTGCTGCTTCTCCTCCTCTTCTTCCTTCTCCTCCTCCTGCTCGTCCTCCTCCTCCTCCATCCCCATCTCCCTCTTCTTCTCTTTTTCTTCTCCCCTACTCCTTTTCTGCTTGCTATTCCAGGCTTCTGGGCAATTCCAGTACTCTTTGAATGAACTTCTCGTCTGTTTCTGGTATCCATTTCTGTTGCTCAAAACCCAGAACTCTGATGACTAAGGAAGTATACACTCCTAATATCCAATGTATACATTACGGAGAGTTTTCTCCCTGTGGACCAAGTTTCTCAATATAACTCTGGTACATATGCTTGTCCTATTTTTCAGATGTTCTCAGAAGTGATGAGAAAAAACCAGAATGTAGAGATGGAGGGTGGAATAAAATGGCTATTTCAAGCAGTGATAGTATATACTGGCTTAGTTGAAGCCATGAGAATGGCTGATATTTCCCAGACACTGTGAAGCCTGAGAAGGAAAGAGAGCTTGCAGATTTTCATTGAGTCGATCTCCCTCCCAGTCTAGGTGAGGTGTTCCCATCTAGGGATGCTAAGCCAATTCCAGGGACTCTGGGTGTGTGACTTTCTCCTAGCATGCTGATGTGCTGGTCAAGCAAAGGCTAGCCCAGCATTTACCCTTCAACTGAGGAGCAGCAGCGTCTCTGCCAGGTCTGGGTGAGCCTTTCTCCTCCTGGGCATGACCCGTCTGACCTGAGAGTGAGCACTCTGCTCCCTGCAGTGCCTAAAGGCTGCCTGGGGTGCAGATCACTCAGCATCCCTGGATCAAGTGGCCTGAGCCAGAGCCCCAGGACCCAGAGGCCAGACTTAGGGCATCACTACATCCATGTGGTCCTTGAAGCTCAGCAGGCCAAAGGGGGAACAGGGAGGATGCCTGACACCTGGGCTTCTGCTGTTCTGAGCTCTGCAGAGGCTGGATCATGGAGAACCCTGCTGGCCAAGTTCAGACATTTGGGTTTTACTCTAGGGGCACTGAGGAGTGACTAGCTTAAGTGACTTGATTTGCATTTTGGAAATCTGACTCCTAATCAGAATTGATGGAAGGGGACGACACTATACGTTGTGAGCCCAGTGAAGATCTGCTGTAGTGGTCCACGCGAGAGAAGAGGCAGGCCTGCAGAGGAGAGTGTGGTAGGGACGCAGAGGAGGAGACGGACATTTTAGAGGCAGTCTTGATAGGCTGTGGACAAGGTCAGAGTGACCTCTACCTCTAGATGCTCTTCTCTAAGGCAGATCCAGAGAAAGAACCACCGGATTTGCCGGAAAGATAATAAATTCTGTTTGGACATGACAGTTTGAGGTGTCTGTGAGAAATGCAAGACACTTGGGCAGACTGTGTGTCTAAGGATCAAAGACAGTGTCTGGGTGAGAGACCTGGATTTGGAATCCTTGGTCACAGCTGGCCTCTGTCTCAACCACCCCTGAAACTGATGGCTTGGGTATCTGCATATGAACTGCCCCTTGCCCCCTGAGGCCGGATGCTTGTTCACACTTTCTTGTGCCATCATCTGCTAGGACCTCCCCAGATGCCCCGCCATGCCCATGGACTGGCCGCAGCCTGGTTGCAATCCATCCCATCTGCCTCTTGGGAGCTGGAGTTCTGACAGGGTCAGTCCTGGCCATCTCAGTCCCTGGAAGAGGGCACCATCTAATGAGGCTTCTGACTTCTCAAAGTTGCCTGTGTGGACGGACTCACAGTTCTCATGAGAGCCACCTAGAAAGGTTCCAAAAATATATGCAATTGTCAGGGGAGATCAAGAGTGCTGACATCATCTTGAGGAAAGTGGTGTTCACTTAGGTTACAGTATGTGGGCTGTGGCCCAGAACTTGGCTCCCATCGATGCCCAAGCCACAGCGTACTCTGCTCTCCCACTGCCAGTACAGAGCTGAGCTGACCTCAGGTGCTCTCCTGATCATGCCCAACTTGCAGCCTTTCTCTCTGGGATGAGCTTCCTCACAGCTTCTTCCCAATTGACAAGGACACACTTTTTTGAGGCCAGTATCACATGCTACCTCCTCTCTGGAGCTTTCTCCGAGCCAGGAGCAGTTGCCCTTCCTCTGGGCTCCCATGACACTCTGGGTAGCATCTAACCTGGTACCACTGAGTACCTCACCTGGGACAATGCATATTCAGGTCTGTCTCTCCTGTTCAACTGTAAACTCCTTGAAGACCCCTTTTTAATCGTTCTATGTCTGGTGCCTAGCTCAGGGTCTGGCACGGAGGAACTTCATAAGTATTTCTTGAAGGCATATATGAATAAAATAATTACACACAAGAATTAGAAAGAAGGAGGCTGGGCATGGTGACTGATGCTTGTAATCCCAGCACTTTGGGAGGCCAAGGCAGGCGGATCACAAGGTCAGGAGATCGAGACCATCCCAACACGGTGAAACCTTGTCTCTACTAAAAACACAAATAATTGGCCGGGCATGGTGCCACGTGCCTGTAGTCCCAGGCGGGAGAATCACTTGAATCCAGGAGGTGGAGGTTGCAGTGAGCCAAAATCATGCCACTGCACTCCAGTCTGGGTGATGGAGTGAGACTCCATCTAAAAAAAAAAAAAAAGCCACAGTCTGGTGTACTGCAGACTGGAATCCAGCCCCATCCTTTATCCCCGTGCTCCCTGATTCACCCTGAGTAGGTCACTCATCTTCTCTTCAGCATCCTCATCTGTAAAACAAAGGAGGTGGAACCGGTTGCTAAGGCTCATCCTACTCTGATGCTCTGTAATCTATGAACTAATCCCACCCTACTTGCAGTCTGCAAATAAAGACACTCTGAAAACACAAAGCTCTAATCAGAACTGAAAGGCTCAAAGACTTGAGATCTTGCCAAACTAAATAGTCACAGAAGTCAAGGAAAGCATCAGAGTGGAAGGCTTGGGAGCAGCGGAGGGGAGGCCCAGGCCATAGCAGGAACAGGCATCAGAGGCGCAGCAGGAAAAATGCTCATGGTTGTTATAGAGGGTCGATGAGGGACTGGCTTTGGGGGAGCCAGGCAGGCCCTCCTTCTTCTCCTTTGTGGATTGGAATTTCTCGTTGCACTTTGTGTAGCCTTTTAGAAAACTGAAGAGCAGGATTTTTAGAGATGGAGAACCAAGTCCTCTCATCTTTCAGCCAAGGAAACAGAGAATGACTGGGTTGGCCCAGGGCCTCAAGGAAGATCGCCTGACCCCGAATTTGGGACTTGTTTTGTCTCCCAGGTTTCTTGTGAGTCACTGGAGGATTAGCACATCTTTCTTCCATATCTTCCAGCTGCCTCATGCAGAGTTTCATACCCAGAAGGTGTTTCATAAGTGCTCAGCAGAGAATGAACAGCCTTGAAGGACTCTGTTCGTGTGCTGAGCAATTTCGGCTGTTGGAAGGGGGTATGGCAGGGAAGGTTTGGGTAATTTTCCAAAGCTCTGGAGGCCTGGCAGGGCTCATGATGAACTTATAGGAGTAAATAGCTTGCCTCTGTGAAATGAATGAACTCTCCCAGGACACCAAGTGGTTAGAGAAAGAAGTAATTCACTAAATGGTTCCCTCCTGCAGCAGAAGAACAAATGTGCTTCACAGAAGCGTGGAAATTACTTATCACAGGAATATTTCTGGGAGAATCGTTTTATCAGGGCTGTTGGAATCGTGACTAGAACCAGCATTGTGACGCCAGAGCCAGCTAGCCCTTGAGAGAGATGGCACCTCTTTATTTTTACCAGAGGGACCCTTGAGATGTGGGAGGGGTAGAGAGAGGCAATATTCATGACAGATTAAGGGCTGCCTTTTCTCACTAAGTCATCCTCAAGACTGGGAAACTGAGCCCCATAAAAGAGAGAGGACTCCTAGAGCCATTCAGGGGATGGGGCAGGAGCAAAAGGACCCCTGGCTCCCAGTGTGGGCTCTGCCCTCAGCTGGCCTCTCAGAGCCCTGGGGACATCTTCCTCCCTGTTCTGGGGTCACTGGGTTCGTGACTGGACACTCCATGCCTTCTATTGCCCCTTGTTTTTCATCATAGTTGCTTACCCTGTGTCCAGAGGGCTGGGGCAGGAGACTTGGGAGCATAAGGAGCTCTCCCTGCCGCTCTGCAGGTAGAGCAAGTCTTCTCCACTTTATCTCCGAGTATAGAGAGCTCATCTTTTGTTGAAGACTCAAAACTCTATAGCTTGCTTTTTTTCACTTCCGAACATCCCGTAAACATTTTCCAAGTCACTGCACACATAACTAACTTGGTTTTGTTTTCAATGGTTGCATTTTAATCTGTGTATGGACCTCCCATAATTTATTCAACCAATTATTTATTGGTGAAAACTTAGGTTGTTTCAAGCTTTTGCTAATACAAAAGCTCATGTGATAGATGTCCTTAAAATGTACTCTTCTGTACTTGCTTTAATAATTTCTTTCTTTTTTGTGTGTGTGGAATAGATGTGTAATAATAATAATACTGGATTAAAGAGCAAGTCCACTTAAAATTTTGATAGAATTGCCTGGCCAGTGTGGTGGCTCACACCTGTAACCCCAGCACTTTGGGAGGCTGAGGCAGGCGGATCATGAGGTCAGGAGTTCAAGACCAGACTGGCCAACATGGTGAAACCCCGTCTCTACTAAAAAAAATACAGCAGTTAGCTAGGCATGGTGGCTCATGCCTGTAATAACCCCAGTTACTTCGGAGGCTGAGGTAGGAGAATTGTTTGAACTGGGACCCGGGAGGCAGAGGTTGCAGTGAGCCGAGATCATGCTACTGCACTCCAGCCTGGGCTACAGAGCGAGACTCCATCTCAAAAAAGAAAAAAAAAAGAAAAGAAATGTGCAGCTTACGTACCAGAACTGTGTAGCAATTAAATCCTACTGCTGTGTGAACTCATTTGATGGCAAAAATTGAAAAGTCATGATACCAAGTGTTGGAGATTATGTCTATTAACTGCGTCTCTTCTACATTCCTAGCAGAAGTGCAAATTGGCACAAGCATTTATTTTGGCAAGTCATTTAGCATGATCTTATGAAGTTGTACCTTCATGTATTCCATGACCCAACAATTTCACTGCTAGGTGTACGTGAACGTGCTTTCACCTTTACGCTAGGAAACTCACACAACAGTGTTCCAGTAGAATTGTTCATATCAGCAAAAAGCCAGAAACAACAAATGCCCTTTGACAGGATATTGAATATATAAGTTCTGGCATTGCCACAGTGCAAATGATTGAGTTATACCTACACGATATTCAATACGGTGTATACATAGACTATGTAACATATATAGCATAATACTATACACACAGCATAAAATACTGAGTGAGAATTCAGATCCAGAAGAATATTGTTTACTGTTATTTACTATTTAGTAAACAATTAAATCTAAACAAAACCATATGTAAAATAAAACTTTAAAACAACCACGGTCATGATCAATGAGTAGTTCGTTGGTGTTAAGAATATCATAATTAGATGAAAATCAATTAACAAATGAACAAGCAATTCATCAAGTAAAAGAGGGTCATTCATGAGCGTGTGTCAGGACCTAAGGCCTATGTAAGAAAAAGAAAACAGAAAGGCCGAGGAATACAAGATGAGATTTCAGCCCTGGGAACCAGCTTTCTGACTAACAGGGAATCAGGATTCTCAGGCTCCCAAGTTTGGATCAGGGGACTTATGGAGAATATTTACACACTCAATGCAGCATCCCTGCAAGAAGCCTGGGTGGCTTTGTCAGAACAAACAACAAGGACATTTTTCCACAGCAGTTCTCTAGGGTATAGATGATGTCAGAGTCTGTCATCCTGAAGGCCTGGGAATGATTGGTTTCTTCCCATTTCATGTGTTTCATCCTTTGGGGAAAAACATTGTCTGGAAATTTTCACCTTGCCTTGGAGTGAGGCACCCATTGGCTAGGGTGAATCAGCACCAAACGGCCACACACTGGTGTCTGGGTTTCAGCGTGAGGCTACCTAAAACTGGGCGAATGTCCCAGAGGGAGGCTCTGTTCTTGCCCTGCCAAAGATACACTCACCTCCACATCACCTCTCTGCTGTTCCAGCCAGTTGGCAACACCCTCAGGCCCAGAAAGGATATGATGGATAAAAGGGCCTAGCGCATTGGAATGAGGATGTCTGTCATCAGGTGGAATTATCAGGGACCTCTTCTAGGTGGGGCTACGTTGCCTTCGACACAGGGATGTCTGGTCCCTCCCCAAAACATTTCTGCACTAAAATAATCACCTTCCCTTCTGAACTGGCTTGGTTGCCAACTCTCTTTGATAAGAAAGGGGCTAAATTGCTAATTATGATCTCGTCCTGGCTAGGTGGGTCAGGATGAGAGCACAGACTTTCCATCAGCTTCTGTATCCTGAGACTTAGAATGGAATTATCTAGAGGAGCAGCTGTAATTGTTTAATGGTAGATGAAATACTCACTCTCTCCAACAGCATGAGAAGATGGTGAGCTGTTGTTATTATTTTTGATTTACAAAACAAGCAAGTCATAGAGCCCCAGGGTCGCTTAGCTAATGGACACATAATTTTCCAGGCGCTCTCTAATGCATCAGGTTATGGACAGGAGAGCCAGCTCTGTGCTCCTCTCCTAGCCTTGGCCTGGCTGCACAGTTAGGGCCTATGCCAACACAGTCTGGACAGTTCCAAACAGTCTAGGACGTTTGCACCAGATTTCCACTCCCATGCCTGTGCTTACTGGCCCGGGCGCTCAAAGCTTCTTACACTAGTAAATCTCAATTTGTCCAAATAATAGGAAGATTATCCACTCAAGAATATAGAACTGCATTGCTAGTCATTTAGCTGATCCATGGTCATTGCAAGGACTGCAGGTATAGGGAATAATTCCCTCCACTCTGACTTTTTTTTTTTTTTTTTTTTTTTGAGATGCAGTCTTGCACTGTTGCCCAGGCTGGAGTGGAGTGGCACGATCTTGGCTCACTGCAACCTCCACCTCCCAGGTTCAAACAATTCTTATGCCTCAGCCTCCCGTGTAGCTGGGATTACAGGCGCCCACCACCATGCCCAGCTAATTTTTGTATTTTTAGTAGAGATGGGGTTTCACCATGTTGGCCAGGCTGGTCTAGAACTCCTGACCTCCTAATCCACCCACCTTGGCCTCCCAAAGTGCTGGGATTACAGGCATGAGCCACTGCACCCGGCCCCACTCTGACTCTTCTCCTTTTCAGTAAATAAGACCCAGCTACATGGGTTTACTTGGTCTCTAAGGATTCTTTGAAGTTTTGCAACATACTCTGTTTACAATGACCAGATTCTTCTTCCCAACTTCCCATCTTGAAATTCTGCTCCCTTTTTTATGGAGTTTATGGGAAGGCTGGGGCTTTCTCCGATCTGAAAGACCATTATGATCTTTTGATATCCTGAAAAAACTTTCCCTGAAATGTGCATCATTAAAGGACAGATCAGATACTGCCCCCTCTTTGGAACCTTCTTGTTTCTCCTAGCTGGAATTAAGTACTTCTCTATCTGCACGTTCCCTTCTTGTGACACTGAAACTGTGCACCATGTTGTGGTTATATACAGTTGTGTCTCTTCCATTTCCTTGTAAGTCCCTTGAGGGCAGGGAGTGAGTAATGAGATAGAGGCTGTGCGAGGCGTTTAGCACAGAGTCGGAAGGTGACGGGCACTAAAGGAGGTCAGCTGCCACTCTGCTCTGCCCAGTGCCTGGTACAAAGTGGGTCGATCCAGATTTTAGTTGAACACACATGGAACTGGAACTGAGAGGTCAAAATGGCAAACAGGCTAAAGCGATACGAAATAGGATAACAGTTTTGTGAGACTCCTGAATTATTTGTTCTGAGTGGGGCAAGAGAGTGGATATGTCCAGTTTTGTTACAATACAATTGAGGGTGGTTCTAGATTTAGCTACACTGAGCACAGGAGATAAACGGATTGTGTGATTTGAGTTTCTTGATTTTGAGTATTTGAGGTGGGTTTCACCTGTTGCCACCACCCAGCCTCTGTGGTATCTAAGCCATGTGTACTGACACCAGGACGAGGGAAGGGAACTGCTTCTTTAACCCATGGTGTACCCCACACATGTGAGTTTCCTGTTTGGCTTAAACTGAGGGAAGGGGCATCATTTACATTTGAAGCATTTTTGTTATACCGAATGTTAATTATCATGATATGTGTAATAGTGGGATTTGGCCTCCAAACCTACAGGAGCAATTGAAATTATTTTACTGCAAGGCTGGGTGCGGTGGTTCATGCCTGTAATCCCAGCACTTTGGGAGGCCAAGCTGTGTGGATCACAAGGTCAGGAGTTCAAGACCAGCCTGCCCAAGATGGTGAAACCCCATCTCTACTAAAACTACAAAAATTAGCCAGGTGCCATGGCAGGCACCTGTAATCCCGCTACTCGGGAGGCTGAAGCAGGAGAATCACTTGAACCCAGGCATCAGACAGAGGTTGCAGTGAGCTGAGATCGCACCACTGCACTCCAGCCTGGGCAACAGAGTGAGATTCCATCCCCCAGAACAAAAAAAAAGAATTATTTGTACTGCAAAGGGCAATCTGTTGCCATTAATCTCCACCTTATTTTTTTCTTTAGTTAGAATAATGTAAGGGGAAATGAACTGGGGCTCCCAGATTAATAGTAGTTGCTGCCATCCCCATCACCTCCAATGAACCAGCAAACGGTCTTTGCCACTATCTCTAAGCCATATAAGAATCTTGCCAAATAAGTATTATTTCCTTTACTTTAAGATGAGGAAACTAAGACCCCAAAAGGATAAGTGACTTCAGCTCAAGACTGAAGCTAGGATTCAAAATCAGGCTTGCCAGCCTTCAAAGCTTGTCTCCCTGCCTCCAGACTTTCTCCTTCCCAGAAGCCAGGCTGGCTTCTGTGTCTGGGCCTGTGCTGCTGGCATGCGTCACTCAGCCCAGGATGGGCACCACAGGCATGAAATGTACCCGAGAGCTTGCTGGAGAGTTTATGGAGGGCAAGGGCTTCTGTTCGCTAAAAGGTCCTTCTGATCTTTTGATATCATGAAAAATTTTTCCCCAGAATTTGCATCCATAAAAAGGCAAAGGAAAACAGATAACGACCCTTATGCTTTCCTCTGAGGCTATGCAATTGTTCTAAGATACAGCAGAGGGGCCGGGCATGGTGGCTCATGCCTGTAATCCTAGCACTTTGGAAGGCTGAGGCGGGTGGATCATGAGGTCAGGAGATTGAGACTGTCCCAGCTAACACAGTGAAACCCCGTCTCTACTAAAAATATAAAAATTAGCCAGACGTGTCTGTAGTCTCAGGGACTCGGGAGGCTGAAGCAGGAGAATCACTTGAACCCAGGAGGCCGAGGTTGCAGTGAGTCGAGATTGCGCCACTGCACTCCAGCTTGGTGACAGAGCAAGACTCCGTCTCAAAAAGAAAAAAAACAAAGATGTAGCAGCAAGGTCACACAGGCTGTGAACTCGCAGCCGTTTACCTTTACCAAGTTACTCAGCATCTGGCAGGTTTCATTTCCTTATTTGTAACACGAGGCTCATAAAACCCCCTTCTTGGGCGTGATATGATGATAAAATGATTTGGTGAATGGCAGTGCCTACAACAGTACGTAGAACACAGTAAGCACACGATAAAAAGGTTATTGAGTACATGAACATCAGCGTCCACTCTCAAAAGACTGGCATAGACATTGAATATGTGAATATGTGAATATGTGATGAAGGCCACAGGACTCTGTTAATGTAATGTCCTGGATGCATCTATGGGATGATTACAGGTGATTTTGCAAGAAGGACAATGAGCCTTGGAGCAAGCATGCGATTCGTCAGGCATCGTTGCCATTTGCTCAGTGAGGGAGTGGTGAGTTGCCCCTCCCCAGTAGCCTGAGCCCACTCCTCAGGGCCCCACCCTTTAGGAAATGCTGGACAGCAGTAGGTGGAAGGGTGGCCTGAGCTCAGCTCCTCCAAGAGAACCGAGGAGAGGAGAAAAGGAAGGCCCACCCTCAACAACTGAAAGTTTCCAACATTTTACTTTAGTGATCGACTCCAAGCAGTTTCATTACTTCAAAGGGCTGAAAAGGCAACAGACATTAGCCTATTTAAATAACCCAAATCTTGTATCAGGAGAGACATAGAGTTGTTAAAACTCAGCTAACGTTTTTCAGTGCCAGAAGCACCTCCAGCATTCACCCAGGGGCTTGTAAGGAGTTCCGTCTGTGGGAGTGGGTGATTGATGTGTGTAATATGCCACCGTGGCTCTGGGTTGGGCCTTTATGACATTAGCTCCCACGCATGAAGCATAATGCATGGACCCAATTCACTTCACGTGGCAGATGGGCCTGCACTGCCATGAGGATGCCTCTTTCCAGACACATCTGAGGCCAGGGAGGAGATCATGTGGAAAGCTGCAGGGTGACAGGAAGGGCTGGGACATGGGCTGCCCTGCTGCCACCCATGATTATGTAGTTCACCTGGGGCTGCAGCACCACAGGACAAGAGGGCTTTTCTGTAACAAAAGGACCATCCCTTCACTTGGTTGGATCTGCCATGGCCCATCTGCTACGTTTAAGATGCAGTGGGGAAGGTAATCAGAGAATGAGCAGCATCATGGATACTTGGGACCTGCTCGTTTTTGTTTAACATTTGCTCTCTTCAATGCTTCTGGCTTATTTTTCTTTGCAGTTTTGAAGTTGCTAAAAGACATTTATTTATTATTTTCAAAGCCTTTGGCTCACTCAGACAAAGGGAGCTCAGATTAGTGAAGAGAACATTTGATTAGGAGCTCAGAGACCTAGCAAGCTCTGTGATCTTGGCAATTTCACCCTTTCAACAAACACTTAGGGCCCTCATCAGATGCAAGGGATCCCATTAGATGCCATGGAAGATGCCAAGATGTGCAAACAGTCTCTGCCCCCAAAGTGCCATAATGCCTCCCTGTCTCTCACTTTATCTGAAGACTGAGAACCATAGGATACGCCCAGCATCTTCCATAGAGTTGTAAACAGGAGTACGCATGAAAGCACTCAGCACCACGCCTTCCTTCTCTCTTCGAGTATTGGGAGAATCACCAAGGTGTCATCAAGATGTGGTGCTAACTTTCCATTTTTGTTTAAAAACAAGACTAATTATAATCCTTTTTACTTATCCAAGGCTTTGAAATGTAAGAACCAAATAGATCAACTCAACCTTCAAGTCAGTCTTGAGGACATTGGCAAATAGGGCAGAAAGGGGCTGGCTTGCCCCTCCATTCTGCTGGGGCCAGTATCCCTCTGGCTTTATGAGGGGCCATTAAAAATATATGGTGCCCAAGAAGTGACGAAGAAATGGAGTCTCTGCTTGTTCTTGGAAAAAAATGTAGGCCACAGTAAGACCCCTGAGAAAAATCTCTGGACAGTCTGCCAACCTCTTTCCATCATCTGGAAAGGAAGAGAAGGTCCACAGAGGCAGCTCAGCGACGTAGAGGGTGGGCTGCGGGCTCTCTGAGTGTCCTCCATAATTCATCAACATGAAAGAGCAAACATCAGTCCTCAGACACCAGCATCAAGGCACCAAAAGGCTCCGAGACTCAGCCAGAAAGCTGGGCCTGCACTTGGGGATGAGGGTGACAACGGCTCACAGAAACGGTTTCTCGGCAGCATTGACTGCCTGTGGGGTGTGCATGAGAATCATAGCAGGATCCTCACAGGTGAAAGGGGTGGGGGTCCCTGGATTCAGAGGTGTCAAAGCCCAGGAAATGGCTGCTCCCTGCATAAGCCTCTGTGACACCCTTGATGTGCGGGGTTCCCCATGATTATCCTGGTCAACCTCTGGCCAACCACCGCGGGTCAGTTCAGGGCAGGGCTGAGGGCCACTGTATTAGTCTGTTTTCATGCTGCTGATAAGGACATACCCAAGACTGGGGAAAAAAAAAAGGAGTTTAATTGGATTTACAGTTCCACATGGGTGGGGAGGCCTCAGAATCATGGCGGAAAGTGAAAGACACGTCTTACATGGCGGTGGCAAGAGAAAATGAGGAAGATGCAAAAGTGGAAACCCTGATACGACTGTCAGATCTTGTGAGACATTCATCACAACAAGAACAGTATGGAGGAGACCACCCCTATGATTCAAATTATCTCCCACCAGGGCCCTCCCACAGCACATGGGAATTATGGGAGTACAATTCAAGATGAGATTTGGGTGGGGACACAGCCACCATATCAACCACCAAGCCACAGCTTTGCAGGAGGGAAGCATCAATCTGCCCTCAAAGGATGGGCAGCCTGGGTGGGAGGTGGGGCTGGGAGCTGCAAGTGGCTGGGAGCAGGAGGCTGTGTTTGCTGATCGCTGAACACTGTTCCACCTCTTCAGCTTCACTGACGGAGCACTAGAGGTTGCTGAACAGCAACAGGGCATGGACACTGAATGCAGTAGGCTGTTGATAACTTAGGAGATGACCAGGGCTATGCTGGGGCAGGGCCCCCTCTCAGCCAGGAGCCACTGTTGGCTCACATTCAGGGTCACAGGAAAAATGACTTCAGAACCTTGGGTCTCCTTCTTCTTTCCAAGTTTCCTGACCCATGCAAGGTAACGATGGGGCCTAGGATGCAGCCAGCATGGCCCAGTCGCACCGGTGACCCTGTGGGGTCTTTAAAGATGCTCCCATGGGAAAAGGAAGGAGCTGACGGCAGCAAGGGACAGGAAGGGATGGAGGAGCTATTTGTGCAGTGCCCTTCATGCACAGAGCAGTGGGCAGCATGGTGGTGGCTCATGAACAGAAAGGCAGCAAAACTTATCATCCACACTGGTACACTTTTAACAGAGAAGGTGCATTACTAATAATTATTCCAGGACAACAGGGTTAAGTGGAGGCTGTTTGGGGCTATAGTGGATGCTGTGGTATGCCACCCAGATTCCTCCCATCAGTACTAGACTCTCATTTCCCCATGCTCATGACTCTAGCATTGCCTTCAGCCAAGAGAAGCTGCTTCACCCAAGGCTATATCACCTCCTCAAGGACAGCACCCATCTGAAGACTAGTTGATGTACGGTCACAAAGGCCTGGCCACTTTGCCTCGATTTGGGACAACTTTGAAAGACCACTTTAGCTCCTGAGCTCCCCATGAGTTTGGCTGAAACCTTTGTTGCAACTGGGTTGTAGTTCAACTTCCCCTTCTGCCTAACCTGCTTCCCTCACTTTCCCATAGTGCTGTTGCTAAGAGCATACCCCAATAAACCTACTCACAACTCTCCATCTCAAAGTTTGTTTTCTGGGGATCTCAACATAGGACAGCTGGCACGAGAAGTTGTCTGCAGAAGCTGCCTCTGCAGTGGGGATGTGGAGCTTGGTCCCTCACTGGCTGGCTGGTGGGTGGAGTTTGGGTAGCCTCTGGTGTGCTGTAGCAGGTCAATGGCTAAGACTTTTCCTAGTGGTGGGTTGGAATTGAGTACTGGTGGAAGGGAGGCACTAGCAGGTGCAGTATCTCAGTGTTGAAGGAGTTGGGGCAAGTTGTGATTATAAGAACTATGCAATCAGATGACTGTCCTGAATGGCCACACACGCAGTGGGGCAAGGTAATAAAAGCCAAGAGTGACTAAGCACGTTTAAGGTAAAGTGTGAAAGTTTGAGGGTCTCCTTGACAGCATGTAAAAAAATGTTCATCTCCTGCATCTGGAGGGCAGAAAAAACTCAGGATCAGGCACAAGACTTAATCATGAGGGTAGCTGAGCTCCAGAGAAGGTTCAGTTCTCGACCACAGCAAGTATGAGATGCCACAATTGTCACAGTTGGGAAGAAATAAGATCTTGACATGAGATGGGGCATCTGGGCAAATGCACTTGAGGATCATGAGCCCTCTGGGCCTGGAGGAGGGGTTCACTCCTCCCTATTAAAGGCTATTCCCCTCATTTGCTTAAACATGTTGTAACCTGTTTCAACAAAAATTGAACGACCATGTGGAGTTTATTGCTAGTTGTCTTCTGCAAGAACAGATCAATTGAAAAGGACTGAAAAGAGAACCATGAAGCATTTACTTTAACTTAAAAAAAGAAAGGATAGGTTTAGAATTGAAATGTCACTGTCACCAGAATGACCACATCTCAGATAAATGTTGCTGCAAGTCCATTCCTAGGGTGTAAGTCAGGAAGGAGTTGTTAGGCTGACGCTGGCTCTGAGTGAATGGCCCAGTGCATGGTGGGTACATAGTGACTACCTTGGCATCCAGAGAAGGTACCGTTTATGGAAAGGGAGCCTGGGAGCTGTTAAAGTTTTAGAATATTCTTCCCTCAGTCTTCATGGGGGCTTTAGTGATAAGATGGGAGGCACAGGCTCATATCAGGCACCCTGGCTGGGTGGGGATTCTCCTACCCTTTGTAGGTTGTGTTATCCCAAGCCAATTTCTTAGCTTCAATGAGCCTCAGTTTCCCCATGGGTAAAATAACGTTAGTAAAACCTCCTCCCAGAGCTTTTGAGAGGGTAAATAAGAACAAATGAACAATGCATAGCACCATGCCTACCTACAGTGTGAAGGGTGGGAGGGAGAGTGGGTAGGGCAGGAAGGGTCTTCTATCAACCCAGCTCTGGGAGGCCTCTGGGACCCAGAAAACCACCGGGGGTGCCAGGAAGGGAGGGTCTGGCCAACTGTGAGAAGGCAAAGGGATTGAATCTGGTTGGCCAAAGAGAGAAAGAGGCCCTCTGATGACGCCTCTGTATCCAGGCAGCATTCTCTCAATTACCCAGGCTGGGATGCTTCCCAATTTCTTAAATAGTCAAAGGGCACTGAATCATAGAGCATCATAAAGAATGGCTTCTTTGTGCTAATTTTATTTCCTAGGGCAGCCCAGCTTGGCTTTCCATCTGTTTTCAGCATGACCCCGATTTCTGCCTAATTTCCCAGTTGGATGCTAGAAGCTGAGAGAGGTTAAGTGATTTGCCCATCAGCCCGTGCTGTGGTTACTGTGTATAGTGGTGGAGGCTCCATGGCCTTGTTGGGGCCTCCTCCACAGCAATCCTTTAGCACAGCCCAGGAAAAGCTGTGAGGTGAGGAGTCAGGAGGACTTGGTATTGAACTCCCCCCGGAGGAAGAGTTCAGCTGCTTACCCTGTCTGTGTCTCAGTTTCTCTGTCTGTCAATGGACTAAGCCACACCGAGCCTGCCAGGTTGTTGTGAGGATTACAAGAAACATGTAACCATCCTCAACCTTCCTCGGCCTGTGGTAGGGACTCAATATGAGGTGCTGTTCTTTTTGTTATCTCTGTACAGAATCTTATGATTGGCAAACTCAAACTTCTTGTCTTGGAGGTTTCCTTATAGAATTTTTAAAATTTCACAGGCCAGTAAGATTTCCAAAAAGCAAGGGATTAATACAGGGTTGACAACTTTTATTTTGTTGAGTAAGATCATTAAAATAAACTATCATTCATTAGCACCATACTTTCATTAAAAAGGGATAACTTCACACACACGCGCGTGTGCGCGCACACACACACACACTCAGATTAGAAATGGCAGCCTTTTAAAGTTGGGAACAATTCAATTTGTAAAACATGCATTACAGGCGAGGCGCCGTGGCTCATGCCTGTAATCCCAGCACTTTGGGAGGCCAAGGAGGGTGGCTTACCTGAGGTCAGGAGTTCAAGACCAGCCTGACCAACATGGTGAAACCCCCTGTCTACTAAAAGTCCAAAAAAAAATTAGCTGGGCATGGTGGTGGATACCTGTAATCCCAGCTACTCAGAAGGCTGAGGCAGGAGACTCACTTATGCTTTTGAGCTCTAAGTATCTGTTCTATTTGTTAGCATTACTTTCACTGTCATCAGAACCTTTACTGGAATATTTCCTAAGTGCCATACATGCTTGTTGGAAACAGATGCTCAGTGCCGCAAAGAAAAATCAGCAGGGAAACAATGGACCTCTCAGCAAAGCCATTTTTACTTCCTGGACTGCAGGAAGGGTACTCTCGCTAGCCATCTTGCCACGAGGGCAAACGAACAAAGGAAAAGCAGACATATTTATCTCTTATGCACTTGGGGTCATCCTTACTGCTGTGTCTGATCTCCGTAGGCTAGAGCCAGACCTCACAACCTAAACTTAAACCTGACTGGCTAACATCTTAAAACATTTCTAAACAGGTAAAAGCAATGCGGAGCTGGGACTTGCCTGTGAGCAGGTCCAGCACAGACATCTTGGTTAAAGTACAAGGACACAGAATATACTACATACCTATAAGCCTGTCTAACAGCTACATAGGATAGGGCTTAATAAAGAGTTATTAGCAAATTTATTCTTTAACAAGAAAGGAAACTTTAAAGAGGAACTCTTCTACTTCCCACAATGGTGCGAAGTCCCCTACAATCATGACCTCATCTGATCCTCACAGCCACCCAGTAACCAAGGGTGCTATCATTCCTCATTTTAATAATAGGTAAAGTGAGGGTCAGACAGCTTAACTCTCCAAGGTCTAAGGTCACACATAGAGTGAGTGGCAGAACCAGGATCTGCCTGCGGTCACTAGCTGGTAAGAGGGAGATTGACTGCAAATCCTAAGCATTCTGACCCCTGGCCCTCTGCTTTCCCCTGGGGTAAAGGTCTGAGTGGGGGGTCTCTTCCTCTTCCTGCTGCTTCGTCTGTCCGGATACACCATCACTTGGCTCCATTATCTTTTGTTGACTAATAATAATAGTAATAATAATAATAAGCTTTTAAAGAATTAAAGTTAGTTTTATTTGAAAGTTTTATTGAGGACTATCGCCTGGGAGTAGAGTTTCAGAGAGGTTTTATTAGACTGTTCTAACGTAGTATTTTAGTTTATAGTTTATACACAGGTGGCGAAGATTTAGTATGTATAAAATTTGTCTAAGTTTGGGTGTACGAGTCTAATTGGTTATAGTTTGTAGGGATATGTATTTACCTAGACAGGTGTTATTTTGTGTGTAGGAGAAGGCAACTTAAATATAATTGCCAGTGGGAACCTGGGACTGGGGTCAGAAGCCGAGCAAAGAATGCAGCCTAACGGCCCTTTACATTATCTTCTTGACTTTTATAACCAGCAGTTGAACTAAAGGCTCTTGCCTCTTGTGCCTACTGGGACATAAAAGTTTCAGCCAGGAAGGGCGAAGAACGTCTTGGCACACTACCCTTAATGGTTTATGAGTCTAGCAGATACTGGGTGGAACTCTCCAGGACTGTTTTAATCTGTTTTGTGATCTGGATTAGGAGACAAAGCTACATCCCTGTTCCCTGTCTGAATGAGCAGTTTCCATTTTATAAGTGCAGAATAAATAGGGAAAGTGAGTTGTTCCTAATCTTCCAGTCAACTGAAAGTTAGACGCAGAATCTCCCATGGAGCTGGACAGTCCAAGTTTCTGCCCCAACCCTGCCCTTCAGATGGCCCCAGTGTAGGCCTTACTCTAGCTGCAGGTGGGGAATCCATGGGGTGAGGGGTCGTGCCAGCAGCAGCCTCTGCAGCCCCTCCCAGACCATGACACAGATACATGGGATGACAGAATTTCTGGATCAAATGGCTGGGACCACCTCCAGGGCCTGAACTGGCCTCTTGCCCAACCTGCAGAGGTCAGGATGGGCCTCAGACAGGAGAAGAGGGCACTGTTTTCAAGTCTGTCTGTGAGTTGATTGTGCATGCTCCTCACCCCACCTCACACAGAGACTCTCGCTCCTTCTCTCGCTAGCCCTTTCCCACCAGAGCCAGCAGAAGAACAGAGATTAATTTTCTAAATAAGTTTAAAAGAAGGGACTTTGACTTTAGGGCCGCTAGGATCAATGAAGGGTAAGTGGGATGCCATGTGGGCTGCAAACAAGAGGATTCAGTGAAATCTACATAATGGACAGTGAGACTCTGCCCCTCTCCCTACCCTGCCAAAGAGCACCTGCAGCCAGGCACGTGTCCTTCAGGAAGGAGACTGGGCTCTGCCTCTCTGGAGAAACTGAACAGACGACAGAAACAGACCTTGAGCGACTGGCATCTGGGGGTCCTCTGATGAAGCGCCTGGCTTGGTCTCTGGGCATTCACCATGCAATAAGCTGGTGTCATCACTGCTTGACTGAAAATGCCCTCGTTTCTCTTGCCCGGCGTTCTCTGTTGCACTCACAATCACACACCTCTATGCTGCCCAGAGACACTTCGAAGTTCTTCTGGAAAGCTTGCCATCCCCATCCGCAAGGGAATAATTGCATACTTTGCTCTTTCTCTTCAAACGCTTGTCACCTAGAAACCTTGTCTCATGTCTTCAATGGTGGCCGTAAGGGAGAAACAGCCTCATCCCTCTGCCAGTGCTGGAACCATCCCACCGTCTGCACCGGCTTCTTCCCTTGGGCTCTGATGGACGGGCAAGCAGCCTTCCCCCTGCCCACACTGAACCTCTCACCTCCCACTGGAAGTCTTCTCCTCTCCCTTTCACCACTCTGGGTTTCAGCTCCACTCTCTTCGTCTTCGCTTATGGTCATTCCTGTAACACACAGTTCCCCATCCTCTCCTGTCTCTACCCAGCTTCTGCTGGCTCTGCTCGTGTTCACAGTAAAACCTCCTGACAACATCGGCGGCACTTGCCCGGCCCCTTGTCTCACCTCCTGTTCACTCTTCTAAGCTTACTTAGGTAAAGTCCCTTCCACACTATCCTTTCTGCATTGTGGTTGCTGATACTTTTTTAACCAGTAAGCTCATCAAAACCAAGGGTTGTTTTGGGGGCATTCCATGTTCCTCGAGTTAAGTTTTCCTGGTTCAGGGACAGTGACTCACACCTGTAATCCCAGCACTTTGAGAAACTGAGGTGGGTGGATCACTTGAGGTCAGGAGTTCGAGACCAGCCTGGCCAACATGGTGAAACTCTGTCTCTACTAAAAATATAAGAATTAGTCAGGCATGGTGGCAGGTGTCTGTAATCCCAGCTACTCAGGAGGCTGAGGCAGGAGAATCGCTTGAACCCGGGAGGTAGAGGCTGCAGTGAGCCGAGATCGCACCATTGAACTCCGGCCTGGGTCACAGAGTGAGCCTCTGTCTCAAAAAAATATTAACAAAATAAAAATAAAATAAATAGGATTTCCCTGCAGGCGGTTCCCTCTCCTATGCCAGATCCTCTGGGTTTCGCTGTTCTGTACTGGTTTTGATACTGATCTCTTGGTCTTGCATTTCTGCATGACATGGGCAATGTGTGGTGTGGCACAGCTTGGTTTTCTGGTTTTGTTCAGGTGGCTCTTTCCCCATGATGCCCCTGGGGCAGGTGGTCGGCTTCCTCTGTGAACCCAGGGCTGTGAGTACAATCTGTCTGGTTTGTTTCAGGAGCTCTCCATGTACCTTGTTCTTCATTCACATGCCAACAAACAGTGTCAAAAAGACATGGTTGTTCCTTGAGGATTTGACAGTAGCCGGAGTGATCTCAGAGCATAGGATGATGAGGCCGTATGGGAAAAGGCTGAGCTGCACTGAGAAATTTTGTTAGGAATCCATTTCCATTAAAAAACAATTGTTAGGAAAATTTTCATTACTGAAAGAATGGAAAGAATAAAATCAAATATATCAGTTGCTTACACTAAATACTATTTTTTTTTTTGAGATGGAGTCTTGCTCTGTCGCCAGGCTGGAGTGCAGTGGCATAATCTTGGCTCACGGCAACCTCTACCTCCTAGGTTCAAGAGGTTTTCCTGCCTCAGCCTCCTGAGTAGCTGGGATTACAGGCATGCACCACCACATCTGGCTCATTTTTGTATTTTTAGTACAGAGGGGGTTTCATCATGTTGGCCAGGCTGGTCTTAAACTCCTGACCTCAGGTGATCCACCCACCTCAGTCTCCCAAAGTGCTGGGATTACAGGCCAAATACATTTCCTTAAATGAAGCTATTTTTGTGATTAAAAAAGAAATAGTTATGTAATTTTGGATAACCTTATCTTTCTTCTTCTCTCCTCCATCTTCTCTTCTCATCTCTGTCTCTTAAACCTTTTCTCTTCTTCAGGCTTTGTGGCGTGACAGGAAGATCTACTTTGTTGACATGACTTTTCACCTGACAAACCCTCTGCCTTTCTAAAAGTTTGAGGGTCTATTTGTAATTCGTGCAGATCAATTTCTTTAATCATTTGCCTTTTTTCTACATTTCTCTTTCCCCTCCCTCCTCCTTTAAAAAAGAAAAACAAACTCATGATAACCCAAAAGCAAATGGGCAACAAGGTGAATAATCAACTAATTCATTTATTTTGAGATTTTTAAAAAGGGGGGGACTAATTACGACCCACTGCCCTCCTGTGTTGCCTTCACCCTGTTAGTTTGGGGGCCTTTTCCCTCGGCATCGCTCAGAGCACAAACGTTGACTAAGGCCTCTGGAGATGGAATGCCCCCAGGTTTTCTAAGAACAAATTTCCCGTAAATTCATGGACTGTGGGTGAAACATTCTTCACCCCTCTACCTGTGTGTTTTAGACTGCCCTGGGCCATTCTCCTTCATGGCGGGGGGGTCGAAGCCACCACGTTGCTGGGGAGACACTGCCACCTCCCCTTCTCCCCAAGTTGCTAGAAAAACGGTCCTGTTGCCCCTTCCTCCCATTTCATGCCTTTCTCTCCAGAACATAATTCCCCCCTCCCTCCTCATCCGCATGTCTGGGCGTTGGCCCTGGGGATGATGTCTAAAAAGTCCTGATGACGGCCGGGCACGGTGGCTCACAGCTGTAATCCCAGCCCTTTGGGAGGCCAAGGCGGGCCGATCACGGGGTCAGGAGATCGAAACCATCCTGGCTAACATGGTGAAACCCGTCTCTACTAAACATACAAAAAAATTAGCTGGGTGTGGTGGTGGGCGCCTGTAGAATCACTTGAATCCAGGAGGCAGAGGTTGCAGTGAGCCAAGATGATGCCATTGCACACCGGCCTGGGCAACAGAGAGAGACTCTGTCTCAAAAAAAAAAAGTCCTGATGAAGGGAGGGAAGTGACAGAGAATCCTTGGCTCCTTTGAAGTCTCTCCTGAAAGGTAATGAGCAGGCAGAGCCTCCCCCGGAGAGGTGGGTTGTACAACATAAGCAGGTGCGAGGCTCCCAAGATGTGTGTGTGGGCTGGGATTTCTCCACCGCCCAAGGCCCGCACAATTGCTTCCTTTTTAGAACCTCAGGTTATAGACATGAGCCTTTGCGGGGTTAACCCCGTCTTCTCGTTGTATCCATGGGAGTGCTGACGCCTGGGAATGGATGCGACGCGGCTTCTCCTGACAGCTCTTGCCTGCCCAATCTGGATTACTTCTAGATCTTTGACCAGAGATGTAAGATCCAAGGCCACCTAGAATGTTTCTTGTCTGCGCCGCCCTGCCGCAGATCTCATGCGATGTGTAGAAACAGGATGAGTTTTAATCTGCTCAGCATGTATGCATACATGTGGGCCTCGCTGTCCTCTGCAGAATCCCCCAGGAAGGGGTGGGAGGACAGATTACAAAATCAAACGGGCAACTATCTGGTAGCACAACTCCAAGAAGTCTGGAAATCCCTCGTCAACTTGTCTTATCATGGAAGAGAAGAATGCAAGAAACCAAAAATCGTGTGGATGGGAAACGGGGATAAAACCGTGTGTCACTAAATAGCATTTTAGGGAAATGTGCTCAAAAATTTGGTTTAGGCTGGGTGCGGTGGTTCACGCCTATAATCCCAGCACTTTGGGAGGCTGAGGCTGGTGGATCACGAGGTCAAGAGATTGAGATCATCCTGGCCAACGTGGTGAAACCTCGTCTCTACTAAAAATACAAAAATTAGCTGGGCATGGTGGCTTACACCTGTAGTCCCAGGTACTCAGGAGGCCGAGGGAGGAGAATCACTTAAATCCTGGAGGTGGAGTTTGCAGTGAGCCAAGATCACGCCACTGCACTCCAGCCTGGTGACAGAATGAGGGTCCATCTCAAAAAAAAAAAAAAAAAAGGCTGGGTGCGGTGGCTCACACTTGTAATCCCAACACTTTGGGAGGCCAAGGCAGGCAGATCATGAGGTCAGGAGATTAAGACCATCCTGGCTAATGCGGTGAAACCCCGTCTCTACTAAAAATACAAAAAATTAGCCTGATGTGATGGCATGTGCCTGTAGTGCCAGCTACTTGGGAGGTTGAGGCAGGAGAATCGTTTGAACGCGGGAGGTGGAGGTTGCAGTGAATCGAGATTACACCACTGCACTCTAGCCTGGGTGACAGAGTAAGACTATGTCTTCAAAAAAATATATATATATATATAATTTTTTATTTTATATATTTATTATATATTATAAATTATATATATGAGTCATCTGCATTTAGGCAGAGCCTGGCATGTGCAGCTCGAGCACGGAGGGCCAGGACCTGGAGGGCAGGCATGAGGAAGAGGGCTAGCGGCGGGGCCGGAGGGCAGGGGAACGAGCAGCCCCTGCCCGCTCATCAGCATTTCACGTACATTGCTGGTCATTCTAGTATAGCTCTTGTAAATGAGGAAATTAAAACTGCAAGTTGAAACTGAGTCACTGATTGTGCCAGATGTTTCTTGAGCAAAGCTGGGAATGAGGATGAGCATAGGAAAGACATCTCTTCCTGTTATCTTCTAGAAGCCATTTTTGGGAAACAAACACTGAGCTCCGTGATGCATAAATTCCAGAATACAGTGGCAAATTTCTTTCCCTTTGACCATATGTCAGAAAGGTGCGTGTCTTGGTAACTGAAGGTGACTCGTGGCCTTTCCTACATTCAAGTGAACATGTCAGGAAATGTGCATAGTCTAGGGCCTGCGTCAAGAGGGCTTCTTTCCAGGCTGTGAGAGTAGCTAAGCGGGGTGCTGCGGGGAGGTCTTGGTGACATGCGTGTGCCCTTTGAAGGCGTTTGTGTCTACCCTGTGGTGAGCATGCAGTTAGGCATGTGTGTGATTGGAAATGCATTTATGCCATTGCTTTCATGTTTATACATGTAGATATCTATGAATGTTTGCAATAAATATTAGACTGTGGAGGCCTCGAAAGCAGAGCCTCCAAGTGTGCAGAGGACTTGGTTCTCTACCTGTGGTAGGTCCTTCATAGTTGTAAACGACAACAACAGCAGTTCTGGGGGTGAGGAGTGGAGCAAAAGGTGGTGGAGTCGTCTGCATTTAGGCAGAGCCTGGCATGTGCAGCTGGAGCAGGAGGGCCAGGACCTGGAAGGCAGCCATGAGAAAGAGGGCTAGCGGCGGGGCCGGAGGGCAGGGGAACGAGCAGCCCCTGCCCGCTCATCAGCACACTCCACGGCGCAGTTCAGGTGCAGAGCCCTATGGAGGGCAGGTGACACGACCTCAGGTCCTAGCCCCTCGGGGGAAAGCAGCCCCTCTCCTAGGGCTGATCTCAGCACCGTACCCCGAAACCCAGCCCTTCAGCTTCCTCAGGACCACCCTTGTGAGAGAACGGAAAGTTCATCTTCAAAGTTTATATCTTAGACTGCATTATAAGGAAAAGGAGTTATAATCTCTTGCTCTAAGGCCATTATCCACTATTATAAACATATAGCCATGTATATATATTCTCTAAATCAGCTACATCTGAAATCAGCTACCTTGATCACTCCGGCATGTCTGATAGAACTGGGCAAGCTCCAAACCCTGGTGCATGCCATTCCTTATTGAGAAACCCTCCTGACCTTCTCCGGACCAGCTTCCTCTCCTTCCTTGTCTTCTTCCCCCTTATCTATTCAGGAAATTGCCAAGATTTTAGCTAATCAGGGCAAGCATAGAATGTGAGGTCCTGCTCTGGCCAATGGAAACTGGACACAGCAGTAGGGTGATTGTGTCAGGTTATGGAAGTTATAAACGTCCCTGTCTCCTTTGCTCAGGTGTGCTCTCGTGGCAAGACTGCCGGCAAGTTGCATCCTTTCTGCAGGAAGTAAACTAGCCTTGCTGAGTGACCCGTGGTCTTGGTGTGATTTTTTTCCCCACGTTATAAACCCATTCCAAGCAACCCTCTATGAACATAACTTTCCTCATTATTCAAGGCCTTGTCCATTTACCCCTTTTGCTTTTTTATGCCTGGAACAGAAGCTTCCTCAAATCTGCCCAATCATACCTCCTTTCCGTCTTTTTTCCTCTGCTTCTATTCACAGCCAAGTTTCCTAAGAAAGTGCTTCATGTTTGGTGTCTTCACTTCCTCCCCTTCCACTCTCCTTGAAGTCTGGTCTACTCTGCAATCCTCATCAGCCACCTTCCCCCAGCCTGGAATCTGTGCTGGCCCAGGTCACCTTGACGACTCCTCGATGCTAAACGCCAGAGGCACCCCTCGGTCTTCCCACTGCCTGGTTCTTCTCTCAACCCCTGATGCTGCTCACAGGACCGCCTTCCTGACATCCCCCTCCTGCTGCTTTAGGGTCATGTTCTCTCCTGGTGCCCTCTGCCCTGAAGGCCAGACTGATTTGGGGCTCTCTTCCCTCCCTGGCCCTTCTGTGTTGGTGTGCACCGCAGACCTGCCTCAGGCCACCTCTGCTCCATCATCATATCTCCATGGCAGTGTTTCCATCCCTGGAGACACTACACACCAGAAGGAGCACCTGGCATCATTAAAAATACAGCAATGCCAGGGCCCATTATACGGTAATACAGTCATCAAATCATAAGGTCTGAGGATGGGACCCAGAGATCAGTACTTTTTTTTTTTTTTTTTTTGGAGATGAAGTCTTGCTCTGTCACCCAGGCTAGAGTGCAGTTGCATGATCTTGGCTCACTGCAACCTCCACCTCTGGGGTTCAAGCAATTCTCCTGCCTCAGCCTCCTGAGTAGCTGGGATTACAGGCACGCACCACCACACCTGGCTAATTTTTGTATTTTTAGTAGAGATGGAGTTTCACCATCTTGGCCAGGCTGGTCTCGAACTCCTGAACTTGTGATCCATCCACCTCGGCCTCCCAAAGATCAGTATTTGTTTTTAAGCAGCCTAGTTGATTTTGATGAGAGCGAAGGTTGAGACCCACTGTTCTAGAGGCTTCTTCAACTCCTTACCACCTTCCAAAAAGTTTAATGCAAGCCTGATTTCTCCCTGGGCCCCATACCTGTATACCTGACTTCCTGCTTATCAATGCTGCTTAGATAGCCATGTGCCCCCCTACTAGGACAGACGCAAAGTAAGCCTGCCCTTGCCTGCACTGCTCCTGCCCCTGCCTGCACTGCTCCTGCCCCTGCCTGCACCTGCTCCTGCCCCTGCCTGCACCTGCTCCTGCCCCTGCCTGCGCTGCTCCTGCCCCTGCCTGCACCTGCTCCTGCCCCTGCCTGCACTGCTCCTGCCCTTGCCTGCACCTGCTCCTGCCCCTGCCTGCACCTGCTCCTGCCCCTGCCTGCACCTGCTCCTGCCCCTGCCTGCACTGCTCCTGCCCCTGCCTGCACCTGCTCCTGCCCCTGCCCGCACCTGCTCCTGCCCTGTGCGCCCTCATTCCGTGGATGGCATTCACCTGTTTCCAGCCACCCAGACTCAACTCTAGGCTTACCTTGACTTCTTTTCTCTTGTCCCACGCATCCAACTGGTCTATGCCCTGTTACTTGTTTTCATCCTACCATTTAGTTACTTCTAAGGACTTCTAGAACTGGCTCCTTCTTTTTTACCCTCTCTCCCTGCACTTGCCTCAGTCCCATCCTGTCTCACCTGAACTATTGTTCAGACCTGCATCTGGCCTTCCTTCTCTGCAGCCATGTTTCTCTCCATCCTCCCCACAGCTATCATAGGGTTGGCCCCAACATCACCGATGATCATGATCTCCACTGCTGGAACCCTCCAGTGGCTCCCCCTGCCCTTCAGGCAGCCCCACACCTCCTGTTCTGCCTTGCTCTGGTCCAGCTCCCGGGTCCTCGCCTTGCCCATTCCCACTCGGACCTGCTTTCGGCTCCCATATGCTCCCCGCTCTGCTGCCCAAGCTGCTCCTGTCTGGACAGCTCTTCTGTTTCCAGCTCAGCCCTCAGATGCCCAAAGGGATGACTTCCTTCCTGGAGCCTTTCTTACCTTCTCCCCCTACTCTGCGCCTACCATGCCCTGGAGTTCTGTCCTGGCACCATGACCTCCCCAGGGCAGGAAAGATGTCATTTATCTCTGAGACGGCCTGGCCCAGAGTGTATACTGGGGAAATACTTGTCAAATGAATGAATGAATGAATGGTGACTGGTTTGACTACAAGGGAAAGTGGATGTGGCCAGATATGTTGGAGAACGAGAAGAAATTCTGAGCCAATGCTGGCTGATCCAAGGTCGTCTCACCTTCGGTCACACCAGAGACTTTCATTTACATTCTATTGCATAACAGTGGTGTTATAAATGCACACATATCACTGGCATTTCTTAATCTATAACTTGGGGATAATAATATCCATTTGGCAGAAGTGCAGTGGGGGTCAGAGAAGGTCATGGATATGAGCGTGCTTTGGAACTGATAAATGACTGCTCACACGTGAAGCTGAGTAGGCAGTGTCCCAGCTGGGCGGATGTTGTGTGCTGGTGATTCTGAGAATGTCCAGTGTGGAAGTGGAGTGCACAGCTGGGCACAGGGGTCCCATCGTAGTGGGCTTTGTGGTGCCTGGCAGGTACCCAGAGAGGGATGAGCCTGCACCTGCAGCAGAGGCCTTTGCACAGTGGGGGATCCCTGTGGGCAGGGAGGAGAGTGTGGGGTTGAACTGCAGCGCATCACTGACCCAAGGGCCTGCGAGGCATCAGGCCCTAACTTGGTGCCTTTGTGTGCATGTGATGAGGGGTTCCGCTCCTCTGACCTGGGGTTAGCAGGCTTCAGGGCCTTAAAAATAGCACTGGGAGGATATTTTTAGTGCACCATCCTGAGATGCAGGCTGTGGCCTCCTATGACGCATGAAAATAGTTTTGGCTCTGTTTGCAAGTGATTCAGACAGCTGGTTTTGGACTTCAGGGGTGTAAAAATAAAAACAAAGTGGGGGAAGCTGGGTTCTAGCCAGGAGGCATCCCCCACCCCCACAACATCTGCATAATTACTCCTGAGAAGGTTTCGTTTGAGCTCTGGTTCTCTGGAGCTTAACACATCACAGTTCCTTGTGAAGGGTTTTGGGCCGGTGGATAAGACAAAGAAGAATAACCCTGTATTACAGACCAGAAACCGAGGCTGCGGGAGGGTGTTTCCCTTCCCCAAGTCACAGAGTCAGTCTGTGACAGGATCACATTCAGATCCATGTTTAACTCCAAAGCCTCTGCTGTCTTGCCAATTTTTCAACCATAAAACCATTTTAAAGTCTACAAAGCGCTGCAATAAACTATATCTGACTTCATCCTCACATGAGGCAATTCCAATCTTACCAGTGAAGAAACTGAGGCTCAGAAAAACAAAGTGACTCCAAATTCCTTCAGCACCTGGCCAGGGTCAGTCCCCATGGTGGCTGAGATGGACAGCCAGTGGCCTCTGCCTCCCGAGTAGCTGGGACTACAGGCGTGCGCCACCACACCCAGTTAATTTTTGTATTTTTAGTAGAGATGGTAAATACTAAATTTTGTATTTTAGTCAAGACGATCTCTTGACCTCGTGATCCACCCGCCTCGGCCTCCCGAAGTGCTGGGATTACAGGCATGAGCCACCACGCCCGGCCAGGAGTAATTCTTAAAGAAAACATGTATGATTCACCACCATAAACCACAGAGTCTGAAAAGGACTTCTGAGATTTTGATTCTAGAATTCATATGTGCAGAGAGGAGATTGGATTTACACGAGTTTACGAGGAACTCAGATCTCATGACTTCCTGCCCTTTGCTTTTCTTATTGTGCTACCTGCTTTTTCAAGATTGTCTCTGATACCGAGGATTTATCCTATTGCAGCAATTCTATTTATGAATGAATGAATTCAATGACCACTTATTGAGCTCTTTCCTGCTGTATCCTGGGAACCGTGCTAGCCACTGGAGGTACAATAATGAATAGGAGAGAATCTAGGTCTCAAGGTCTTACATCCTGGTAAGGGAAACAGACAACTAAGCGAGTAATTAGTGTATATGAAGGTATTGGCTCAACAGTGGTATGGGGTCTTCTAATCCAGCTGCTGGGAAAGGAGGTGATGGTGGAGGGTGCTGAGTGCTCTGGGAAAGTGTCCTGCCCTGGTACCTTTAGCTCATGTCTAAACCATCTTCAAGGTTGACTAGAAGTTAGGGGAGGGAGGGCAGGGAGATCCAGGAGGACCTGTGTTGTGTTCGAAGACCTGGAAGTAAGAGCAAACATGGGGTATGAGTGGTCAGAGCATTCGTGCAACAGAACGAGTGCTCAGGAGTGAGGACATAGCAGAGGTCAACAGGGGTCGAGCTGGGAGGATTCTGTGAAGCAGAGCAAAGCGGCTTGGATATTATCCTGAGGTCTAAGGAGGCCACTGAGGGGCAATAAAAACCTGGTTAGATTTGTGGCTTAAAAGATGGCTCTGGATGCTGTGTAGAGATCAAATTAGAGGAGACTGAGAGCAGGGTCAGGAGCACCAGTTAGAATAGTGTGCAGTGTCCAGGCAAGGGGAGAGGTGGTAGAGGGCTGGAGAGAAGTGGTTTCAATTAAGAGAACCTTTGGAGGAAATGGAGTCAAAGGCCTTTCTGAGTTATTGGAAGTCCATGTTTATGAGAGAAGTCCCACAATTCCCTGTCCATGAAGTTTAATGTTCTTCAATGAGTGAGACAGGTTTATTGGTTCACCTGGAAGTCTAACACAGAAAAATGGATAAACCAGCTCACTGCCATGGCTCTGGTCACATCTATGGGCTTCGTCCCATTTTCTTCAGGCCTTGGGCCCTTGGGGCTTTGAAAGCCTGAACATCTGTGTAACCAGTTTAGCTCCCCAGGCACCCATCAGGAATTTTTTATGGGAATAACTGGCAATGACATTTCAGTGGATTAGGGGAACTCCTCCAGGGAAATATATATATATTTATCATATATATTTATTTAATAGATATTTATTATATATAATAAATATATAAATATATATAATATATAATATATTATATAAATATATTATATATTATATAAATATATATAATATATAATATATTATATAAATATATATAATATATAATATATCATATAAATATATATAATATATTATATATCATATAAATATATATAATATATTATATATCATATAAATATATATAATATATTATATATCATATATTATATAAATATATATAATATATTATATATTATATAAATATATAATATATTATATATCATATATTATATAAATATATAAAAATATTATTATATATATTAATATTATATATTATATAAATATAAAAATAATATATTAATATATAATATTATATTAATATATATTATATAAATAGATATAAATAATATATAATATATTATATATGTATTATTTATATATATTTAAATATATAAAAATATATAATATATGTTATATATAATAAATGTATTATATATTGTTATATATAAATATATATAATAATAAAAATATTTATTTATTAATAAATATATATATATATAAATCCTTGGTGTGTGTGTGTATATATATATTCCTTTCATAGTACAATCCCTAGAGAATGAGTGACTAGCAGTGATCTGCCTCCAATCCTAAAAAACTGCTGCAGCAACCTCCAGGACAATCTGAAGCTGAATCCACCCTTGAGCACTGCATCAGATGCGGGGCACAGAGACAGAGAAGAAGGGGCCCGGCAGGCAGTTCCAGCTGAGCCGGCAGAAACCAGCAATGTAGCAAGCTGTCTACAAATCAGGGCAGGAGTTTTTCTGAGACAGGCGAACACACTGTAAACAAACGACAACATGTCAGAGCCAAGGTTAAGGATCCCTAAAGGAACCACCTGATAGGCTATTTAAGAAAGAAAGGGTTGTCTTAGAAACAGGAAATCCCTGGTGCAGCCAGCACTCGAGTAAGGCAGTCTTCTGAGGGCAGAGACTGTCCTGCTGATGTCTGTCTTCCCTGCGTGTTGCCTGCCAGGCACACGGGATTGTGAAATGCAGACTAATGAACAATGAGTCAATTGATGAGTAGAGTAAATACTCCATTTCCTGACTTTGACCTTATGGAAGAGTTCTTGGAGGAGTGGGCACAGGTATGTGTTCTTCTGACAGGACCAGGTATGCTGGACAGAGTCCTTGGTGTTGAAGGAATTCACCCGTGATCTCCTGGGAACTCTTCCAAGCTTCTGGAGGACTGGAGTTCCGGCCAACCAGTCCAAGACAAACTGAGAAAAATCCCAAGAGTTTCTGCATTCTGGGATCCTGTAAGGAAGATCCTCTGAAACGGACCCTCTGGGCATCCATCAGGTTTCCAGCAGGACACCAGGGAACGTGTACCACATACCTCCCTGAAAGGAGCTCCATTATGTCTAACTGTGGATGTGGGAGGGAGCAAGAGGCAGCAGAGTGTGTGTGTGTGCATGTGTGTGTGTGAGTGTATGTGCATGCATGTGCAGGGTTTAGACTGTGATGAATGAATATACCAAAAATAAGAATTCTATGTCTATTAGACACAGAATTTAAATTTAAATTTCCTTCCTTGAGGTCTTTCATTGAAAAACGTAGTCATCATTTAATGGAGTTTGGCAGCACCCTTTCCCAACAATGAAAGAAATTAATCAGCTGTAGGTCTGGGGAGCAGATCTTCATCCCTATTAGGAGTGTGGGGAAATAGAAAACATTGTTCTGAATGGGAGCCCAAAGGCTGGACTCTCCCAGTTTGGAGTTTATTGCAGAGGACTTTTTGCTTCTTTCTGGCTTCTCAGCTGCATTCTAAGTAGAAGAGGGTGTGAGACAATGTCCTTCAGATAAACAAGATGCCACTGTGGTGGAGAAATAATGCAAGCACATAGAAATTCCTCCAGAAATGAAAGGAATGGAGTCAAGGAAGGAGGGAGAGAATCCATATCATATTTGAAAGACATATAATCTTGGTTGGAAGGGCACAGATGGGTGGGAAAGAATTCAAGGAAGCCTCATTCGTTCATTCACTAATCCTTTGAAAAACTCCATTTAATAGACTTGGGTATCTGCCATGTGCCAGGTGCTGAGCTGGGAGCTGGTCATACAGCCAGAGACAACACATGTGTGGCCCTTGCTCTCATGGAGCTTATAGTCTAGTGGAGAAGACAGGCTGCCACTGAAAAAGACTGCAAGTGCTGTGAAGAAAAAGAACAAGCAGAAGTGAACATAACAGGGACTAGGGAAGGTGACATTTAAGCGGAAGGCTGAAAATTGAGCAGGATTCCATCTTGTGAAGAGCTTGGGGAAGGGCATGCTGGGTGGGAGCCGCACCTGCAAGGGCCTAAGGCAGTGAGGAACTTGGCTCTGGGAGAAATAGAAAGGAGAGGACAGTGTGTCTAGATGGTGGAAGGCAGAGAGAGATAGGAGACGTAGGAGGAGCCAGATGCTGTAGGGCCTGTAGGCCTCAGAACACAGGTTGGAGCTTGAGTTGCATTTTGAGGGCAATGGAAAGTTGCTGGTGGATTTTAATCAGGGCTTAGGCTTTTAAGCAGTCTGGCTGCTCTGTGAGGTGTGGATTGGAAGAGGCAGGAGTGGAGAGAGTGGGAACAGAGCGACAGCTGGAGAGACCCAGAAGGGAGAGGGTGAGGGAAATGGGCTGGAGGCAAGTGCCCGCGAGAGGCGTTCTAAGACAGAAATGGACATGACTCGGGGCTGATAGATGTGGGGGCTTAGGGGAGAGAAAGATAAAAAGTACTTCTACATTTCAAATTTGGAAAACTATTTATTTGTTTACATCATGAAGAAAAGTGTCATGACCTAACCTTTGGAGAAAATGAGGAATAAGAGAATTTCACCAAGAATCAAGTGAGTAATGCTCACCCTATCAACCTCTGCCACAGATGAGAAAAGGTTTAACAAGGCCTGAGGTTTTTTGCTCGTTGCAGTTTGCTGGGATTATTGCCCTGCCCTTCTGTTTACTGGACTGATAAAGAAAATAAAATTGAGCAATTGCTCCTGCCTCAGGAAAAGAAATCATGTACTGAGCGAATAACGATTGAATAAGAAATGAGATGGGTTGTTATTTTAAACTAGGATTTCCTGCCTACCAGAAATTGTGGGGAAAAGATCGTTGCATGATCAAATTTGGGAGCCCAAGTAATGGAAGAAGATACGATTAGCAAGGTGAAGAACATAAATTTCCACAGTGAGCAAACAAACCAGAAAAAAATCATAACAGGGAGGAAAACGGAATGACCTCAGAGACAAAAGCATCTGCGGTATTTGAATGAGTTAAGAGGAAGGGCCTGTCCTCGATCAGCAGAGCCTGGGCTCCAAACAGGTTCAGTGGCCCAACCAGGAGCTCAGGTGGCAAAAGGGGAAGGGGAAATCTGACCAAATGACAGGCTATCGTCTCAGGGTGAAAGGTAGGGGGTGGAAAGACAACGGATATATGAGCCAAAGGCACCAAGGTCACCGCCAGAACACAGCGAGCCCTGCTGCCTTGATCCACACAAGGGTGGGCAGGAGTGAGAGCCCTTTGGTCACTGGGGTCCCAAAGGGAGCTGAGGGGCTCCCATGTTTTCTGCGCCCCTCTCCCCACCCTCATCCTTTTCTGCCCTCCTACCCTACGTTGGATCACCCAGCCAGGGAGCTCTCCTCCCAGGCTGAGCTTCTCTCTCCTCTTTGGCTAGAAGGACTTCCTCCTCTGACATTGTCGTCATCATCATCATCATCAACACGGATGAGCTTGGACTCTGTCAGATGTAGGGAATGCACCCGTGTGACAACAGCTACACACAGTCCTCCAGAGTGACTGTGTAAAACGGCTCACCAGAGAGTGAGGATGGACTGACCCTCAGAAGTGTCCAGTGGAATAACGCTCAGGTTAAGGACAGAATACAGAGGCTGTGGGTAGCCAGCAAGAACTCAGGAAGCTCACGCCTATGGACACAAGGGAATACATTCTGCCAACCTGAGTGAGCTTGGAAGTGGATTCTTCCCCAGTAGAGCCTCCAGAAGAACGTGCCGCCTGGCCAACACCTTGACTACAGTCCTGTAAAACTTTGAGCTGAGGATGCAGCTAAGCTGTACCTGGACTCCTAACTCACAGGAACTGTGAGATAATGAGTGTGTGTTGTTGTGTTTGTGGTAATTTGTTACACAGCAATAGATAATAATATAGCTTCACAGGTGTTGGAAGAATTAAGTGAGATTCTTCTCATGAAGCCCCCGGCACAGGAGGCACATACCAGGGCCTCAGTAATTTCAGCTATCGTTAGAATCACCATCACGCTTCGTGTGGTACAAGCCACCGGGAGGGGAACATTGGTGAACTATTTAGTGGGGAAAGCCTCACAAGAAAGCAGAGCCCAAGGGGAGTTGTAAAGAAGAGCAAGGCTTCGAGAGTCAGCAAGAGGGTGGGTGGGAGGGGGAGAAGTGGCGTGGCAGCGAGATCCTGGAGGTAGAATCTATACGGCACGATCTAATGGATTCCTTCCTTCATTCCCATGTTTAAGGCAGTTCCCAGGGGCTGCAGAAACAAAGTCCAATACGCAGAATATCTGTACTTAGGAAGCTCACTGGTATGTAGGGAAGTACACACACAGGACAATACAACATGTCACGCATGGCAAGAATGTGCTAGAAGCCTTGAGACCATGGAAAAGGAAGTGCTCTACACATTCCTATACAATCGGTTTGGGTTGAATGGAGGATCTGTACCAGGGACAGGTGGGAGGCAGCTGAAGAGGAAGGGGAAGGTCACCCGGGTCCCCACTGGCCTATAGCATATATTTGTGTGATTTAGAAAATGGGGTCTCCTCTGAGTGTACCGATTAGAAAAATCCATGCCTTTGGGTAGATGAAGCCGGGCTGGCACTGGAGTTGTCAAGTAGAAGGTGCCTTTGTGCAAAAGAAAGAACAGTACCTCTTCCTGTGGAGGGAGAGATCTCATCCCGGACCACAGAATAGAACTTGGTAAAAGGAGCATGGACTGGATTTAAGTTCCTACTTGCTCCATTCGGCCAGATGCCCTCATGAATGGCACATGCTGCATACCTGTGTGCCTCCTGGGCCAGAAGGACAAAGGCCCTGGCTGCAGAGGTCTGCCCTCTGCAGTCCCTCGTCGAAAGCCAACAGTGATCGCCCATCCATCCCCAGCTCACAAGCAGTCCTGCAGAGGTGCCTGACGGTTCTACATCCTACTCCAGCCGAATTCCAAGTCTGCAAATGAAGAGGTGGGGCCAGGTGCCCTTCGGGGTCCTTTCTGCTCCTATGGTCTGGCCTTCTGAGTCTGCATGCTCTGGGCAGATGTGAACAATGTGTTGGCGCCCTCCCCAAGGTCCACATCAGTGGAAGCTCAAAGAACCTTTATTGACTCAGGTGAAAAAGTCCAGGATAATCTGGCCCTGTGCACCACTTGTGGTGGAAAGGATAAAAAGTTCTGCGGGGTAGAGAAAGGACTGGTGGATATCATTTTTTAAAGTATAAAATGTGGCCGGGCGTAGTGGCTCACACATATAGTCCCAGCACTTTGGGAGACTGAGGCGGGTGGATCACCTGAGGTCAGAAGTTTGAGACTAGCCTGGCCAACATGGGGAACTGTCTCTACTAAAAATACAAAAAGTTAGCCAGACGTGGTGGCGGGCACCGATAATCCCACCTACTTGGGAGGCTGAGGTATGAGAATCGCTTGAACCCAGGAGACAAAGGTTGCGGTGAGCCGAGATTACATCGCTGCACCCCAGCCTGGGCGACAGAATGAGATTCTGTCTCAAAAAATAAAAATAAAATAAAGTCTAAAATGTGAGAATCCGCAGCATTCACTTCCAGGAAGCATCACGGGAATCTGCGGCAGCCTGGTTTGTTATTCCAGACTCACAGAGCCCAGGAGAAAGAAGGGCTCGATGAGAACGGACGCCATGCCCACTTATGAAACACTGGCTGCTTTTAACATCTGCAAGCACTCAGGCTGGTTTGGACGGGGGCTGTCTCCCGGCCCCTACCTCCAACTCTTAACCCCCACTCAACCCACTTTCAGAGCTGTCTTCAGGCAAACTGCAAACGTGAGAGACTGATAGACACCTTTCTAGGTCTTGCCTACCAGGGTGCTTTTCTATAATCAAAGCTTCAGGCTCCCAGAAGGAAATTCTGCTGGGGGTAAAGCATTGTTAGAGGAAGACTCTGTGGAAGGCAGGCAATCAGAGACTGGGTTAATTTTAATAATCCAGAGATGAATAACTAGCCTTAATTATTCATATTAACCTTGACAACCCAAAGACACCCTTGCAGCGACAGCACTGTAAAGAATTCATTCGTTTAACAAATGCATATCACACAGACTCTCCTACAGGCTTCTGTGCTGGGCAGCAGCAAACACCAAGTTGGAAAAGACCAGGTCCCTGCCCTCCCAGCTGAAGGCCTGGGTTCCTATGGCACTCCATGGGTCTCAACAGTTGTGAAACAAAGCAGATTTAGGTGAGTGAGATCAGAGAGAGAAAACAAAGAAGTCTGAGGCCCCACATGGGTTGACTAAGAAGACTTCATGGAAAGATGGCATTTGTGATAGATCTTGAGAAGTTGGTGGCGTTTCTGCAGGCTTGGAAGAGAGAGGAGGCCATTCTAAGCCAAGGAGATAGTCTAGGCAAACACAATGCATCAGGGAGGCTTCAGGTGTATGCAGGGAGCAGCGACAGGCTGGCTGCGTGGTGCGTATAACGTGCCCAATGGAGGGAGCTGCCGGATGAGGCATAGCTAGAAAGACATTTGCAGTCAGTGCAGGGAGGTATAATCCCAGCTGAAGGAGATCAGTAGATGATGAGGAGCCACTAACGGTTTTAGAGAAGGGGACATGATCAGAGCTGGGTTTTTGGAAGACTGATCAGGCTAGCATATGGGACTACAGTGAATAGCTAGGGAGGACATATTGAGGGCCTGAACCGATAGCACAACAGAGTGGTTGGAGGTTTATAGGACAGAGTTGAGATCTGCACAAGCATATTTTCCAAGTTGTGAATCCAAGCTGGCGGAAAACAAAGCCACGATTATGCAGCAAACAAGAAGTCCTCAGACTACTTCGTGATAGGCCTCTGTTTCCATTCACCAATGTTTTGGGTACCAGTAGCATCAGCACCAGACCTGGACTAAGGGATTCTGGGATTGACTCAAATAGTGGAAAGACCAGGAGAAGGGAATCATGAAGAAATGCTAAGCGCTGAAGCCAGAAGATGGAGGCTGGAGTCCAGGCCAGTAGCTGTGCAGCGCCTCCTTCTACCCTCCGAGTCCAGCAGCACCTCCTGCTTGCATGCCCGTAAGTATCAGGGAACTGGAGCATCAGGATCCACACGAAGGCCAAGCTTCACCAGCCTCCATTAGGGGACAGACCTCTGCTCCTCTGTCTTCAGTACAAACTCAAGTCATCCCCATCCAGGAGGACAGATTGCATTTCCTCTCAGGACCTCAGTGTGTCTCATTGTAAAATGGAAGTGCGCAAGGCCGCTTCCACCTCTTACACATCATGATTCTGTGAAAGAGAAGGAGAACACAGAGGCCTGTAAATCCATGCTTAAAAGGCAACATACATTACCTGGGACACTTGTTCAAAACCGTGAAAAAAGAGATTGCTCGGAGTCATGGGGCCAGGCGCAGTGGCTCACACCTGTAATCCCAGCACTTTGGGAGGCTGAGGTGGGTGGATTGCGAGGTCAAGAGATAGAGACCATCCTTGGCAACATGGTGGACTCTGTCTCTACTAAAAAGAAAAAAATTAGCCAGACTATAGGGCGCCTATAGTCCCAACTACCCAGAAGGCTGAGGCAGGAGAATCGTTTGAACCCAGGAGGCGGAGATTGCAGTGAGTTGAGATTGCGCCACTGCACTCCAGTCTAACGACAGAGAGAGACTCCATCTAAAAAAAAAGAGAAAAAGATCACTTGCAGTCAGGGATACACGGAAGCATGAGACAGATGATGGTTAAAAGCTAGAGGACTAGGTGGTTTCCTCAAGTGGGACGTAGAGCACTGAGAAGGGTACAAACCAGAAAGGCGGGAGCACGCCCTGCCAGGGCAGGGGGCCTGGGAATCCGTGGAGTGGGAGATGGTCCAGCGTGTAGGTGATTGGTGGAGGGCTGGGGTGGCAGGGAGGGGATGCAGAAGGCGCATGCCTGACAAGTCAGCTGAAGGCCTGGGTTCCCATGTGGCTGGTGCTTCCATGTTTGCAGCTGGCCTTCTGGGTGTTTCAGCACACGTTTCTGAGACTAGACTGGGCTGATTTCAAGGAGATGGGTAGGAGGAGGAAATGCACAACCAGGTTTTGCTAAGGAAAAAAGGAGATGTCCATAGTGAGGGCTCTCTGCTCAGATTTCAGAGAAGGAGCCTCGAGGATGGGAGGATAAGGGCTGACCTTACAGGGACAGAGACTCTGGCCTTCCCTGAGGCCTCTCTAAACCCCAGTCAGCCATGGAGAGCAGAAGGCTCATCTTTAATTGGTACCAGTTTTTCTGGCAAGCTCAATTTAAAGATGCAGCTCAGTTGCAATCAACAGAATAAGCCAACCAGAAAATCACCTGCTTCTCTTGGTGCAGTGAGGACCATCGGCAACTCCAAAGGCAGCAGAATGTTTGCAGGCCTTCATCAGGGAACAGGGTCCCTGCTCCTCTGTCCTCAGCATGAACTAAGGTGGTCTCCACCTAGGAGAGCACCTTCCCAGTCCACCCATTCCCAACAGTACTCTTGGTAAGGCAACAGCTTTCCAAGCTGTCATTGAAAGACACTGGGTCGAAGTGAGAAGGCCTGGGTGCTAGTCTTGTGTCTGCTACTGCCTGCTGGATGGTCATGGGCAAGTCACTTCTCCTGGAGTTGCACTTTTCTCTCTTCAAAAGGGAAGAGGAGCAGGGACTAAGCCATGCTGCACCTACTTTACAGGGTGATTATGAAGCTAAAATAAGATAATGGATGTGAAAGCTGTTTTTGTACGTTACAGGACACTGAGCTCATCTCTCAGGGTAATGGTGATGATGGCAATGATGGTAATGGTGGCTGAGTTACTTTTTATGTGCAACTCCTATAAATATCATACTGAGAGATGAATTCCTGGTTTTAATGGCCTAACTGTATCCATTTCATTCACCCCTGGGTTCTCACCCTGGCTCTGAGGGATTCATGTTTAGCTTTGTGAGAGAGTGGGAATGGAATGTCTCAGAGCACCCTTCTCCCACTGCAGAGTCCAGCAGTCCCTCTTACATGTCTTCCTGTAAGCATCAGGGAATTGAAGCGTCGATACCCACGTTGAGGTAAATTCTGTCTGGTTTCACCTGGAAGAAGGGAGCAATTGGTGACTTTCAATGTCTTTGCAAGGTATCAGGTGCTAAAACCTAGAAAATTCTTTTAACACCCCAACTACCTACCTACTCTTACTCAAGCCAGAAAGAAAGGACTCAAAGACAGGGCTAGGTGGGTCACACCTCTATCTTGAGTATGACTCTGTGTGTGTATGTGTGTGTGTGTGTTTACACATATGGTGGGTAAACTTCCGTGAATTGCAATTGTGGTTCTGAGAGTCTGTATTCTGCCTAACACTTACCTTTCTCCATAGAATAACCAATAGTCAAAAGATTATTCTAACTGTTACTATTCAAAATAATGTCCATTTATGCCTCTCTTAGGAGATGATTTTGCAGAGAGGAAACTGAGGCAATGATAAAGTAAGTTGGTAATGGTTACTGAGAGGATATGCTGGGCATCAGGGATCATAATCCCAAATCACCAACTTCTCAGATCTTTTCTTTACACACAGAGGGGCCAGTGCTCTTGTCTGAAGTGAGCTTGCAGCCTGATCCTAGGTGTAGACGGCTGCTGTTTGCTGCGGAGCAACAGAGCAGGAGGAAGGCAGCTAGGCGGGTTCCTTAGCCAGTCTTAGAATCTTGTAATCTTAGAGCTGGAGGGATCACTGGGTTTCAAGGGACCTCCCACGTGTTTACCACCAAAAACCTTTCAAAAGCCATCCTTCATGCTGGCCCACATTTAGAACAATTTTGTATGAAGAAAACCAAATATGCTAAAAATTTATTTTCCTGTGATTTATTAAAGAAATATATGACAGCTGATAGCGGTTTCTAATGAACACAAGAGTCCCAATTTATGGAATCTACACGATGCTAGTCAAAAGCAATGGAATTGGGCTCTTTAGCCCAGTCAGCCCCTTCATTGTGAAATGTACATTTCCATCAGACCATTTGAAATCACAGAAACCATTGCTATCTTTGAGGACTTCTGGTAGACTTGGGCCCAAAAGTTAGAGCTTCTGGACTAGACTGACAATCACCATTTTTCAGATGAGGAAAGTGGAGCCCAGAGGGAAAAGTGGCTTGTCCACAGCCACACAGAGCATTGGTAGCAGGTCTGGGACTGGAAGCGGGTCTCCCATTCTCTTCCCTGGCTCCTTTCTTTGGCGTGTGGACACCCTGTTAGTTCTTAAGCTGGAAAGCAGGAGAAGCACATAGGACCTTTTCACAGAGCCTCAGTTGTCTGGACCTACCGATGCTTTTACAGATCCAGACTGTTATAGTGAACCCCACGTTTCTCTTCAAAGAATCAGTATGGCAGTATGTTCAGCTCTTTTATTCTTTAAATCTCTATTTTAAAGTTTAACTTCCTTGTAATTCCAGTAAACAACCTTCTCCACCGGTTCTAATCAGTAATTCACATCTGTTGTCTCCTGCCCCCACCATCCTGACTCATCCCAGTCACCTGATCACGCCTGGCTACCTGCTCTGACCCACCCGCCCAAACACCCACCCTGTCACTCCAGCTCAGACCCGTGCTCTTTTTAAAATAGCCAATTGGGATTAGTTTAGCTTGTGTGGTCTAACCCTAGCCAATCGGGGATGACACAGCAGTAGGGACGACCCCCGATCAGGCATAAGTACCCCTTTCCCCCTTGTCCAAGCGCGCGACCGCCATTGTTCCATCCATACGCTGCACCCTTCTATAGAAGTAAACTGCCTTGCTGAGAGGACTTATCTTCGAGTGTTATTTCTTCTGTGGCATCTAAATTTTACTTATAACAAGACAGGAATGGGGAGTGACAGCTTATCACTCCTGTTACAGCACCCAAGTTCCGAGGTGACTCATCCTGGCAGCAGAATGAGCCCCGGCCAAAGGCACCGTGACATCCTAGAGCCTGCCCTCACTGTCTCTCCTCATCTCATGTTTAGCTAGAAAAGGCAAAAGCCAGTCCTTTTGTGAAATCAAACAGGCAAGTAACCCTCAGGACTCCCTTGGCTCTGGCTAGAGTTGCTGGGACTCACAGGATAGAAGAGACCCTACAGGGGCTTGTCACAGAGGAAACAGAACATTGTGTAATGATGGCACTGTGATATCTTTGATCTTTTTTCTTCCTCAGGTAAGTAGGTGATGGAAATGTCCTTTCTTTGTCATTGAAAGTTAAACTGCCTTTGGCTAAGCCCTGGGGTAGCCCTGCTACTGTGGGGTAGGACACTGATACCTCTGGTGTCTCCTCATGAGGTCTTAATTCTGACATTATACGTGCCCACGTTCCTTCTTAGTGCAGAGATTTGAGAAAACCAGAAGCTTTAAAAAGTCATGTACATTTCAATTTGAGGCTTCCCAAGTCAAACTTCCAGGTAAATCCTCCTTTGTTGATAACACAACGTGCAGGCAGCAGCCCTCATTCATTCCCTCAATAAACATTGAGCAGTGCTACTAATCCAGGCTTTGTGTGAGGAACTGGGAATGAATGAGTGGGCGAGTGAGTGGTGAGTGAATGAATGAGCAAGTGCCACCCTCTGTCTTCGGTGGACCTCCATTCCACCCTTTTCATTCCTGGTAACACTTGAAATTGTTTGTTGAATGTCTGTTTCCCATTAGAACTTAAACCCATGAGTGCAAGGACTATTTCTGTCTCATGTATCACTCTGAGCCCAGCCCCAGGAACATTCATATTTGTTAAATGAAGGATGGTTGGTTGGATGAAAGGATGGATTGGTAAATAAGTGATCAAAAAAACAAATTGATGAGAGATAGTGGGTTTCACCAAATATTTTTCATGTCCTTATTTATTCATTTCTATGTTTATTTTCACTCTCTTCAATTCATTTTTTTTTTATAGCTTGCATTATTCTAGAAAGGATTTGAGGCAACTTCATCAGAAGTAAAAGTTTTAATTTGGGGTTCCAAAGAAAACATTTCAGAATGTGTCCCCAGATCTTAGTTCATCATAATTCGGAAGTGGATAACATTTCCTGAGCACGTGTCCCACGCAAGGTGGGCCATGGAGGGACCACGATGCATAATCACGCCCTCCAGCTGCTTTGAGTGTCGCAGAGGAAAAACCACAGACGGTGACAGCAGTTCATGGGGAATGAAGGAATTCAGCCAAGGAACACTGCTGCAGTAGAAGCAAAGAGGAAGAAAGAGCGTTTCCTCTGATCATGTTTATTTTTTGCATGTCTTTATTATTATGCTGGTCATTCAGCAAGCACTTGATATTTTTCCATGAGATTTTATTAACTTAGGGGAAATTAGGTGCCACTAAGACAAAGACTTATTTTCTTGTTGTCTATGCAAACTACCTACATCAGTTGCCCTTTTTGCTAGAAGTCAGTAGGGCAGAAATGAACATATTTCGAGAATTATTTTAACTCTTTTTTATTGTAAACCATAGTGAGCACCAATAACGTGTCAAGCTATGGGCTAGGTGCAGAGCGGTGTCGAAGACATCTCAGTCTAGGGTAGACAAAGAGATGACCATAACACAGTGTGGTGAGAGTAGTGACGGAGGTCAGCGCCTGAGGTGCTGTGGGAGGAAAGAAGAGTATGCTTAACCTGGACCGGGGTTTCAAGGAAGCTTCTTTAAAAACCAGTGGGACTTAGCCGAGAGAAGGCGGTGGGAAGAATGTTCCAGATATACAGAACCCTCTAGAACCCTCTAGATAGTGCCTCAGCGACATGAGAGGGCACAGTATGTTTGGAAAACCATGAGTCATTCCATTTGGCTTTGGCATGGAACGTGTGGGATTAGGGAGAAAAGCCAGAGAGGCAGCCACGTGCTAGACCATGAATGACTTTATGAGTTGTACAAAGAAGTTCAAGTTTTATTTCAAATGCAACAGGGAAGCAGACACTACAGGATTCTTAAGCAGGAGAGTGACACGATCAAATGCGCATTCTAGAGAAATCTCTGGGCATGATATAAGGAGTGACTGAGGAAGGGAAACGCTGGTGGCAGGGAGATAGGAGACTGTTACACTGAAGCAGGAAGATGTCAGACCTGGATTATGACAGTGAGAATGGGGAGGATGAATGGATTCAGTCTGATCGCAGAAATATCTGTGAAAACCCTAACTACTCAAGAAGGAAGCCAGCCATGGGCCTTCTGGTTTTTCATTGAAACGGCTCTTTCCCAGTATCTGCATTTCATCAATCTTTGCTGCTAGAATCTAATTCATTTCACAGGGTTTGAGAACTCTCTCACAGCTGCAAGAAAAAAAGCCCGCCTCTAAGGATGACTTCAAGCAAATCAAAGCTTTTTCTTTTAAGTGCATCCATCAAAAGTGGAACCTTTTCACCTCAGGCTTTTAGCAGGAAGGATTTTCTCTGAATTTTGTTAATCAGTAGGGGTAAGGTGATGGCAATTTTGCAGCTCAGATCTACTTGAAATTGCTCCTTCAAAGATCCAGGGATCCTGGTCGCTGGCCTAAAACTACTCAGTGGTTCTCAAGCCTGCTGTATCTGGGCCACCTGTGGGGATTTTAACACCTTCAGTGGGCAGGCCGCACCCCCAGTGAAGCACTTCAGAGAGCGCCTCTGGGGCTCAGTGTTTGTTAAAACTCCCAGGTGGGCAGGGCACAGCGGTTCATGTCTGTAATCCTAGCACTTTGGGAGGCCAAGGTGGGCGGATCACCAGAGGTCAGGAGTTCGAGACCAGCCTGGCCAACATGGCAAAACCCGGTCTCTACTAAAAATACAAAAATTAGCCGGGGTGTGGGGGTGGGGATGGTGGCGCGTGCCTGTAATTTCAGCTACCCAGGAGGCTGAGGCAGGAGAATCACTTGAACCCGGGAGGCAGAGGTTGCAGTGAGCTGAGATCCCGTCACTGCACTCCAGCCTGGGTGACAGAGTGAGACTCCATCTCAAAACAAAACAAAACAAAAACTTACGACAAAAAAACCTCCCAGGTGATTCCTGGTGCAGCAAGCTTGAGAACTACTGAAAGAGGAGAGCGCTAACCCCCGTCCCCCACCAACCACTCAAAACCAGCTTACTACACCTTTTGGGAGAGGTAAACTGAGGCCATGAAAAAGAAGGCTCAGTTCTCTGACTCCCTAAAAACATGAGTTGATTTAAAATTTCCTAAGAAATTTAATCTTCCTAAACTTTTCAAGAAGATAAAAACTTTACAAAACCGAATTACCTGAGAGCAAGATAAGAAGAGATTTGAAAGATCCTACAGTCCATTTCTCTGACCCTAGCTAGCCTATGTGCACTCAAGCAGTCTGTCTCAGATAGACTCCAGCCTCTGCTAATCTGGAGGCAATCCTCAGGCAGGAAGGAGGAGTCCAGGGCAACCTGCAGCCTTCCCCACTAGGGCCTTCTCACTGTTTCCTGGGTGAGCCTGGAGCCTCTCAACGTTTTCCACACAAGTGTTTCAATGGCAGGAACAAAGACCCCAAACCTGGGCAGAGCCTGACAGAGCCCATAGATTTGAGTTCTGTTCTCGTCCTAAACAATTACGCTTAACTTGTTCTCGCTTCCTTAATATATCAATGTTGATTTTAATGTAGAGCTAACGTCTATGAAAAACCAAACAAATTGCACCTCAACAAGATGGCCCATATTTATTTCTGTGGCTTATAGCACCCACTGATGCCCTGGTGTACACCCTGGAGATAATGATGATGATGACGGTGATGGTGATGGAGAGTACTGTGAACATAGCCTGGGCTGAGATGCACATGTGTAGTAGAAAGTGCATGGGATTTGGAGCCAGGAAGTCCTGGGTTTGAATGCTAGCTGTGGCATTTCCAAATTGGCCTTGGGAAATCTTCTTAACATCTTGGAGATTGTTTATTTGTAAAATTGGACAGTGATCTCCAATTCAAGATTGTTATAAGGATTAGATATATTCTGATATCTGGCAGCTGATGGACAATAAATACTAGAGACTACCATGACAGAATTCCCTAATATCTGCTAAAACATCTTTTGCTATGAGATGGAGACCAGGCAGACTGTTCTCTGCTTCACATGGGTGACCCTCCCAACTAGAGTCCTTCCTTGGGCTCTAAGTCCCCAGAGTACAGCCCAGCTGAGGGCCTGGTCCATCCAGGGAAGTTCTCTTAGATAAGCACACTATAAAATCAGCTCTAACATGGCTGGTGCATAGGGCGGTCCAACAATCAAGCACATTGAATGATGGTCACTAGAAGGAACATGTACAATGTCTAGTTTTCCTGTGACACTGTAAGAGTTCACATTGAGGGTGAGGTCCAGCGTGAAGACAGCTGGTAACTGAACCCACTACCCTGGTGGACACACCATGGGCACTTGGGTCAGAAGCCCTGGGTAGCTCTTGGGCTCCCAGGACTCCTCTGCAGCTCTTGGGCTCCATCCTCTTCTACTACTAAGAACCAGAAGCACTCTGGAAAACAGAATCGTGCACAGGAGGGAGCGGCTGGCATTTCTGGCTGCTCTCATGCTGCCCAGGTTTTTCCTATCTCAAGGTCCCTTCTCTGCAGAGTGCAGATGCCTGGGGAGCAAAGGCAGGGTCTCTCTGGATTAAGAAGGAGAGGAACATAACCCTGAACAGCCGCCATTCACCTCAGCTGCCCTGCCAGAGCCTAGGAGAACCTGGGGAGTCTGTGGAGTGGCTGTTCAAGGCATGGCAAAGGAGGGTGGCCACATGCATGTGAAACTTTTAGGACTGGGTGCCCCACACGGTTGCATGCTCCCGGGGTGTTGCACGTGGCTGAGATCCTATTCACCACAGACGCCCTGGGGTCTCAGTGACAGATAGAGCTAAAATCTCTCAAGACTTCCAAGGAGAAGGGGGAAGGAAGAAGTCATTGCCTCTCCCACTCCTGCCTGAGCTATAGGTATATGACTATATAACTATATATATATATCGATATCTATATAAGGATATATAGAATGGATTCCAGTCCCACTTCCACAGGATGGTAGCTGTGTGGCCTTGGGCAAGGTACTCAATCTTTCTGTGCCTTTTGTTCCTCAGGTGTAAGATGGTATTGATCATACCAGCAACCTCATGGGATTGGTGGGGTTCAGAGAAAGTCCTTGTAAAGCCCTTCACACTGCAGGCCACAGCCTGGCCTGCAGGAAGCGTTTACCCAAGGCTAGTCATGTTTATGGGGTTCCCCTGACCTGGAACCCTTGCCCCTCTCTCCCAGCAAACTCTTCCTCAGCTTTCAGACTTCAAGCAAAATCTCCTCTTTTGTGATCTGCTTCATGGCTCCTGCAGAAATGTCCCCCTCTTTAAGTCCCCAGAGCCCTCTGTCACCATCCCTTCAGCAAGTGTTGTCTGAGTAGAAGCTGGGTACCAGTGACTGGGCTAAATGCTGTGGGGAAAAAAAAGGTTAAAATAAAAATCATCCTTTCCCTCAAGGAGGTTATACTCTGGTAGGGAAAGAGGCACAAAACAATTACAATCCATTGGAAAATTGCCACAGTGGAGTTGCACGCGCGGCAGTGCCGCGGAAAGGCACCACGTGAGCGCTGATTATTTGCTTCGTGGTCTTCTGTCCACAGGCCTGTTTTCCTGGCTGGACTTTGAGCTGCTCAAGAGTGGTAGCATCTGTCTTTATGTCCTTCACCGTGCTTAGCACCATGCTATGTCCAATAAATAGGTGTTACGCATAAACGCAAGAACAAACAAACGAATGATATGTCACAGCAATGATGAGGTTTCTGGTACATCTGCAGGCCCTGAGGCCTCGGCTCTGTTTTAGGGTGATGCGTCTTTAATGGAGACCCATTCTGCACCCCAGCAGATTTCTTGAGCTTTATACAGCCACTCCTGACTATACTGTGAATCACGTGTCTTAGTACGGGTGATAGTGATCATCATCGCTGCTCCATCTAACTCACTGCAGCGTTGGGAGGCTCGAATAGCGTTAGCTGTGGAGGGTGTCCAGGTTCTTAGCGTCCTGAACAAAGAACTGGACAAAACACACAAAGAAAGGGAAGAATGAAGGGTATTATTGAAAATGAAAGCACACCCCACAGTGTGGGAGCAGGCCTGAGCGCAGGGGCTCAAAGGCCATGTTAGAGAGTTTTTGTGAGTTTGAATACCCTCTGCTTGGGGTGTGCCCTATGTAAATGAAGTCATTTACTTGGTGTATGCCCTATGGAGAGGGTGTCCTATGTTTCCTGCCTGCAGACCTTATTTTCCGGCCTCCATAGGATTCACTCTTCAACAATATTCTCTGAGGGTAGCATTTTACTTTCCCCACGTAACACAGGCCTCACCAGGAGAAGGCAGTCTGAGGAATGCTGGATCCAGATGAAAAGGCAGGGTGATTTTAAAGGAAAGATAATTCACTGACAAGGCTGGAATGTGACTTCCCCAGACAAGACCAGTGTCACCAAGAAGGCCTTGGGTCTCCACCCAGGAGTCCGTGCTTCCTTCTTCTGGCTGAAGCCACTGGTCAGCATGAACCTGATGGATTGTTGTAGGTCAACTCCTAAGATGCGAATATAGTGAAGGCCGAATTGGGAGTTCTTTCCTACGTCTGTCTGTTTCCTCTTTTTTGTCTATTTTTCAGGAAGAGATAGAGAAGAAAAAGAAGGAGGAGGAGAGAAAAAAACATAGGAAAGGAGGGAGGGAGGAAAGGAAGGAGAGAGGAAGGGAGGGAGGGAGGGAGGGAAGGAATAATTGCTGTGTCTAAGAGAATCAGTCATCAACAGAGCAACAAATACTGAGTGTCCATAAGTAATGGGCACTGGGCTGAGTTCCAGGGGAGGGAGTGAAGGAGTGGGGATGGTGGGCAGGAAATGAATCGGATGCAACCATCACTTTCAGTAAACTCACTTTAATTTAGAGGAAGACAAGACGTAAAAATACATAGCTCTCCTGTGAGAGAGACAGAGCTACTTTATCTACACGTATCTTCTTATTTATACGGTGCTTTGTGGCAGAAAGTATTCATACATAAAACATAACAAGGGAACACAATTTAAAATAAGAAATAAAAGGAAAACTTAAGGGCATAAAAATGGGGCCGGGAATGAGACTAAACTAGGAGGACTGTCAATATACACGTGATGAGGGTGAACCCCAAATCTGACTGTAAATATACACGTGATGAGGGCGAACCCCAAATCTGACTGTAAATATACACGTGATGAGGGCGAACCCCAAATTTGACTCCAAGCTTTCTAACAGCTTCCAGGAAAGGGAAGCCTGGGAAAAGGCCCAGTTCCTGGTGTCCATAAAACAGAAACTGACCAGTTGCTCAGGAGCAGTTCGGGCACCTCTCCTGAGGTGTCTAATTGAGAGAGTGCTGCGTGATGAAATGAGCTGTGTCAGAGGGAAAGCCTAGGCCTTTGTTCCAGAGTGGCCACAGGAGGACTGAGGCAGCTATGGATCTGCGCCTGTGAGAGCCCTTCCTCTCTGGGACAATATGGCAGTCACAGAATAGAGAGAATATGGGGATGGTATTAGAGCAATGGTTTTCAACTGGAGACAACTCTGCTCCAGGGGTATTGGGCAATGTCTAGAGACGCTGTTCATTGTCACAATTGGAGAGGAGGCGCTGGTGGCATTGAGTGGGTAGAGACCAAGGATGTTGCTAAGCATCCCACAATGCACAGGACGGCTTGGACAACAAAGCATGACCTGGCCCCAGATGTTACTTGCTGAGGTTGAGAAACCCCGGGTTAGAGGACAATCCTTAAGCTGATGATGGTGCTGACCATGAAGGATGACGATTCCACTTGCCCACCCTGCAGTGACAGGACTCTCACACCCATTTCCTCCCATGGCCCCAGGCAATTTGGACTGTCATGATGCGAGAGGCAATTGAAGCCCAGAGAGCAGAAGCGACTAGTTGAAGATCTGTTTCCAACTGTAGTGTTTGTTTCTCACTTCTCCTCCTCGTACTCCTTCTTCTTCTTTTTTTTTTATTTGAGACAGAGTCTGGCTCTGTCACCAGGCTGGAGTGCAGTGGTGCGATCTCAGCTCATTACAACCTCCTCCTCCCAGGTTCAAGCGATTCTCCTGCCTCAGCCTCCCAAGTAGCTGGGATTACAGGCACGAGCCACCATGCTCAGCTATTTTTTTTTATTTCTTTTTTTATTTTTAGTAGAGACAGGGTTTCACCATGTTGGCCAGGACAGGATGGTCTCAATCTCTTGACCTTGTGATCCGCCCGCCTTGGCCTCCCAAAGTGCTGGGATTACAGGTGTAAGCCACGGTGCCAAGCCTTCCTCCTTCTTCTTGGCTGTCAGTGTCTGACTGACCCTTCCCTCCACAGTCTCCTGTGTTGGGAGAATTTCCTAATGTACAAATCTAGAAGCCGAATGGGACAGACAAATCACTTACCCCACATTCCTTGAGGCCAAGATGTGGGCCAGTCACCCTTACCCACCTCTGACTTTGAATCAGGAGCCAGTGACTGCAGTAAAGCAGGGACAGGGGCAGATTCTTTCTGGCAACTGTGGTGTCAGTGGTGACAGTGGTGACGGTGGTGGTGGTGGTGGTGACGGCAGTGGTGGTGGCAGCAGCAATGATGGCAGCGGCGACATCCAGCATCCATCAGCGGTGCCTGCTGAGCTGTCTGGAGTCTGCCAGTGGAGAAGGCACAGCCTTGTCTCTGGGCTGGCTCTGTGGCTGTGGTTCCGGCTGCATAGTAACCTTTCACTTCTTTTAGTTTTCCAGTCCTGCTGGCTGGCTGCCTTGTGAGCTACGCGATACCCTTTCATAGCATTCCTTCTTAGCTCCTATCAGCCAGAATCGGTTTTTGTTGCCTGCAGTGAAGAGCCCTTACTGACATACTCTGCGCATGGCCCAAGACATGCATGTTCTTATTTCAAGCCTTCACCCTCTATAGAGCTCAGGCATGAAAAGTGAACCAGGGCTGTACGGGGTCCAATCAGTCTCAGCTGCTGCTCAGGAGGACCCGCCTCCTCCACGAAGCTTTCCACGCACTCATGTCCTGCGGCCCCTTCTTCCCTTAGGACGAGTGCTCTCTGAGAGGCTTCTCTGCTCCCCCAGCCTGAGGCCCTCCTTGGACCATCGCTCTCTAGTTTGCCAGGTTAACCCAGGTATGTGTGAATTCCACCTGTGGATACAACTTGAATTTCTTTCCCAGAAGCCATGGTAGCCCCCACAGCACTTTCATTCCTAAGATCCCGCTTCTGAGGCTGGGACCTTTCACTGCCACATGTGAATTTGCTGCTGCAGTGGAGCAGGGATGGGGACAGTGCTGTGACCTGGCAGCTCAGCTCGAGATCACTGCTCAGAGATGCCTGTGGCTGCAGAGGGGACCGTAGAGGGAGCTCCCAATCCGCTGGGCACGCTGGGGCTCCTTCTCAGCCCCATAGGGAAGCCCAGCAAGGTAAGAATCTGCTTGCTCACGTGAGCAGCACTCTGTCCCTGGGGACTTCCACCCGCTTCTCAGTGAACTCTGAGAGTCACGTGGCCTGCTTGTCCCCTGGAACAGGTGGAATCGTATTTCTTGTGGGCACTGAGGCCTGGCATGCAGCCACTGGCTGTGGAAGGCAGCATGAAACCAAATCCTTCCCTTGTGCTACCCAGGCGATGGGGACAGAACAGGAAAGACTAGCTCCTGGAGCTCTGGGGAGGGGCTCAAGGACATCCCCGGAGCCACTGGCCTGGAGGGAGGTGCCTCGACTCCTTCGACTCCTTCGCAGCAGACAGACAGCCCATCAGCTCTGAGCTGCAGAAGGACCAAAGCAACCCCGGCAGGGTCTGTGTTTACTTCCTTCACTTACCAGCCTGGGGTGGAGGGTGGGACTGGGAGGCAGCGGAGCTTTCCAGTTCCTCCCCAGGGCAGAGGGGAAATGGAAGCACTGCGGGGAGCCGGAGGTCACCGCCCTCCAGGCACTGCTCAATCTCTGAGGGCCCCATTCCAGCCTGCGGTGAGGGCTTTTTTCTCCCCTGAAACTCCCCCTAAGGCTAATTCTCTTCATTTCTCTCATTCATGGGTTCACCCATTTTATGTCAAGATAATTCGAAATGGCTTTCCTACCCATCTCAGAAACACCTAAAAAGATGTTTGATACGACACTGGGAAATCATTTTATCGTCTTTGGTATGCCCACTTTTAAATATTTGTATGGTCAGATCTGGCTGGGAGCGGTGGCTCGTGTCTGTAATCCCAGTGCTTTGAGATGTCAAGGTGGGTGGATCACTTGAGCTCAGGAGTTCGAGACCAGCCTGGCCAACATGGTGAAACCCCATCTCTACTAAAAATACAAAAGTTAACCAGGCGTGGTGGTGCACACTTATAATTCCAGCTACTTGGGGGTTTGAGGCAGGAGGATCATTTGAACTCAGGAGGCAGAGGTTGCAGTGAGCTGAGATTGTGTCACTGCACTCCATCCTTTGAGACAGAGCGAGACTCTGTCTCAAAAAAAAACTTAATATGGTCGAATCTATTAATCTTTGCCTTTATTGTAGCTGCTTTTGTATCATGCTAAGAAAGACTTCCCCTGTCTCAAGATTACATTAACTGCCTCTATGTTTTCCTCTAGTAAATGTTTATATTTCTCTTCTGAAACCACCTGGAATTAATATTGGTCCACAGAGTGAGATAGAGATGAAACATTATTTTTTCCTAAACAGCCATTTGCCCCAGGCCTGCTGGTTGAATTTATCCTTTCTTCACTGATTTGCAATGTCACCTTTGTAATAAAAGAACATTCTTATATGTTCTTGGACTTTATTGTTTGGTTGTGTTTATTGATGTGTTTCTTTGTCTTGGCAACATTTGTTTCAGGGAGATTTGCGAAGTCAAAGCAAACACAACTGATTTAATTAGTTGGGTTTCTTTGCAAGGTTCTACAAAAGAAAAACCGTCAGCTATTGAGAATGCGACAGGGCCTGTTGGGGGCAGAGGCTGGCCTGGCACAGTGGGTGGACAACTAAGAGTCTTCTCCTGTTCAGCCAGCTTGAAGAGCAGTGACAAAAATGTCAGAGGAGGCCAGGCTGGAAGGACTTTGAGAAATCACCTTCTAGCCCAAGCTTTTTTTTTTTTTTTTTTTTTTTGAGACAGAGTTTCGCTCTTGTTACCCAGGCTGGAGTGCAATGGCGCGATCTCGGCTCACCGCAACCTCCGCCTCCTGGTTTCAGGCAATTCTCCTGCCTCAGCCTCCTGAGTAGCTGGGATTACAGGCATGCACCACCGTGCCCAGCTAATTTTTTTGTATTTTTAGTAGAGACGGGGTTTCACCATGTTGACCAGGATGGTCTCGATCTCTTGACCTTGTGATCCACCTGCCTTGGCCTCCCAAAGTGCTGGGATTACAGGCGTGAGCCAATGCGCCCGGCCTAGCCCAAGTTTTTTACTTCCCAGCTATGGCACATGAGGCCCAGAGAGGATAAGCAAGGTGCCCTGTGGGGGAACGTGGATGGGAACTCAGAGGGATCGTCCCATGAGCTGTTTGCCCTGGATGCCTCTCTAGTTCATGCCCTTTTCGCTGTCACCTGGCCAGTGACCTTGGCTTCAGCATGCTTCCCTCTGGTCTCTATCTTTTTTCTGGTTGACAGAACCCCTCAGGATGGGGTTTATGTCACTTCTCTGCTGAAATTCCTGGCTCAGTGATTCCCCACTGAAGTCAAACACACCTGATGTTGAAGGCTTTTTCACACCCTGCCACCCAGCTAAATTATATCATTTTTCTCTTACATAATTTGTTCGCTCCAACCAGACACTGTCAGGTCCTGTATATTTCCCTCCGAACCCCTAATTGTCCTTCCTCTTCCTGGATTGCCACCAAACCACACCCACTCTTCAAAACCTAGTCCAAAGGTTAACAAACTTCTCCCAGTTCCTAAAAGGTTAACTGGTTGCCCACATTTCTTTTCCTCTGTGGTGCCCAGGCCAGAAGATGTCTCTCCTTTCCCCGGATGACACACTTCCTTGGAGGCAGCACTTTTCAGGCATGTCACACTCTTTGCCTTGTGGTCTGGCTGCTTCCTAGATTGTGTACTCTGTGGGGGCAGGTGCTGCCTTTCACATGTGTATCTTCCGTAGTACCTTGTATTGTAGGTGCTAAATAATACTAATATAATATGTAGTATGTGTGAAATGATATAGGACAAGTAAATAAATAAAACAGGCCGGGCGCAGTGGCTCACGCCTGTAATCCCAGTACTTTGGGAGGCCAAGGCGGGCGGATCACAAGGTCAAGAGATCGAGACCATCCTGGCCAACATAGTGAAACCCCATCTCTACTAAAAATGCAAAAATTAGCTGGGTGTGGTGGTGTGCGCCTGTAGTCTCAGCTACTCGGGAGGCTGAGGCAGGAGAATTACTTGAACCTGGGAGGTGGAGGTTGCAGTGAGCCGAGATCACGCCACTGCACTCCAGCCTGGCGCCTGGTGACAGAGCGAGACTCTGTCTCAAAAATATAAATAAATAAATAAATAAAACATTTCCCCTCCTTACCACTGTCAGAACCTTTCATTACTTCCCATGAATTAGGATGGAATGCATTCCTGCGTTCCCAAATGACTTAATAAACTCACTAAAGCACTGTAGATGATCTTTAGAGAATTAGGGAAAGGAGTTGACATACAGGAGTGGCAAATGCAACTCTATTTTCAAAAAGAGAGAGAAGTTATATACTGAAAACGATGATATAAAAGCCTGAAGTCCATTTTCGACAAAATTATAGACTGTATTGTTAAAAGGACTCATTATGTAATCCCAGCACTTTGGGAGGCTGAGGTGGGCGGATCACCTGAGGTCAGGAGTTTGAGACCAGCCTGACCAACATGGGGAAGCTCCATCTCTACTAAAAATACAAAAATTAGCTGGGTGCGGTGGCAGGCGCCCATAATCCCAGTTACTCAGGAGGAGGAGAATTGCTTGAACCCTGGAGGCGGAGATTGCAGTGAGCCGAGATCATGCCATTGCACTCCTGCCTGGGCAACAGAGCGAGACTCCATCTCAAAAAACAAACAAACAAATAAAGAATGTGTTAGGAGCATTTAACATAGGTTCACGAGCAATGCATGAGGACGCTAACATGTACTGAAGACGCATGGGGCTCTCACATTACCTCATTTAATCCTCACAACAGCTTTCTGAAGAAAAGTTTGTACTATTATTATACTCATTTTATGGCTGAAAGAACTAAGATTCAGAAAGGTTAAGTTGCCCCAAACTGCACAACTATGAATAGCAAGTAAGACGTGAATTCAGGGCCTTCTCTTTCCAAAGCTGGGGCTCCTTCTGTTACCCTGCGCTGCCTCTCCCAGGGCCCTGACGTAGAGCTTGGCAAACAGTGAGGATTTAATTTTAGTTCTCCTCATTCTGCGTCATAAGTGATAGGCCATGGAGGCACCAGTTCTGTCCTGGTCCAAGCCGAGCCATCCACGCCTGGCCCACGGGGTCCAGAGGAGTCGGGTGAACCCAGTTAAGTTCTAATCCTATCATCTGCTGCTGCCTCCTGGGCTGGCCACCTGGGTATCTTGCTTCTCCTATAAGATGTGGATAATGGCAGCTACCTCACCGTGGAGGTTGTGAGATTATGTGTAGTCATGCAGAGAAAGTGAGGAGCACAGGTCGGGAGCTTAGAAAGTGCTCAACAGATGCTGGCCTCCTTGCCTCCGGCGCCGACCCCCAGAGGCACTTGCCAAAATGGACCGTGTTGACACGAGGGCCTTGGGGCAGCGTCTCAAAGCCCTCTTGCTTGAAAAGCATCACCTGGAGATGTTCAGCCTGGAAAGCATTTGGAACCCAAAGCCCTGGAGCTCTGACACAGGGTCTTCCAAGCTCCTTTCAAAGCTGCCTGGAACCCAAAGGCTTCCTGGAACTCACCTTCTCCCTGGGCACTGAAATGGCTTTTTCTAAGCCAGCTAGACAAAATAGCAAAGGTCTAGAAGCAAGTCATTTGTGATTACTGATTTAATAACTTTTTTAACTCTAAAAGTGAAAAACAAACCCAAACCCCAAAAATTGATCTCTAATGTAGACAGCTGTGTCCCAGTATTGCTTAACACGCATTCATGAATGTTGATGCATTGTTGGGGTTTTCCCTCGAAAAATAAAAATCTGGGGCAACCCCTCAAGTGGTTGAGGTCCTGCCCCCATTCTCCTCGTGGGTCCTTTGCACCACATGGCTGTTGCAGCCACCAAAAGCCCTCTGTCCCTACTACATCCTCTCCCAAGCACCCAACCTAAGTGACAGAGGACTGGGGAGGAAAGGTAGGAGAATCAACCCCCTCCCATCTTAGTGAGCCCACTCCAGGCACGTGACGCGTCGCAGCATCAATGGTGTATTGAAAACATCATAAGCGTAACGTGTATGCTTCTGCTCCACACACCATTTCTTGCTCATCTAGGAACACAGAACAGAGTGTGTTCCATTCCTTAGAGATGCAGCCATTGCCTCTTCAGTAAGCAGAGGCTTTCATCCCAAGAACCACATTTGGGGAGCCCGGGTAGCTGCCCAATGTAGCAGATACCCATCTCCATAGTGTCGCTGGAGTCTTCCCCAGCCCATCCTTAATATGCACTTACACATACCCATTCCATTAAACCGCACTTGGTGTTTTACAAATAACAAGACTTCTTGCACTGCACAGCTTAATACCCTCACTGCCAAACCTAATCATCATAGTAACTCAAGCTCACATTAAAAGCAAGAGATGGGTTCACTTTATCCTTATCATGAATTAGTACATTTTCCCTCTGGAGATCCGTTCCCGGAAAATGTCCACTGAAGGTATTTCGGCCAAATTAACTGTATTTATTTTAAGATTTTGCATGCGGTGAGTGTTCTGGGTTTTTGCTTAGAGTAGATGAGGTCATCCACCTGCCTTATTTCTTCTCTCCCTCTCTCTCCATGTCTGGTGGGGTCCCTGGTCAGGGAAATTGCGTGTCCCACATAAATGCCTCTTGGAAATTAAGTTGGAGCTTACAATAGATGGAAGAGTGCTGGACTTTTTTGAGACCCAACTCCACCACTGGCAGAAGCCCTGTGACCCTGATAACTTACAATCTCTCTGAGCCTTCATTTTTTGTCTGCAAAATGGGGAGTCCTGCCCATCTCGTTGAATTGTTGTAGGTATCAAAAGAGGGGAAAAGGCATGGAAATGCTTCATAAACTATCATAAAATGTAATCTCTTTCTGTTAAATGACCCTGGTTATAAAGCAGATTGCATAAGAAGACTGCACAGGTGTCAGGAGCTACCAGGCTTCTGCCTGAAACCCTGAAAACAAACCCTATCTTTCAGCTTCTCTGGGTCCTGGTAGAGCCAAAGAGTTTTATTATCAAAATAAGATTAAAGAAAATAACATTACTAATAACCATTAATAACATGATTAATAACCATAATGAAAATAACATTAATATCCATAATGATAATGGTAATAACTCGTATTTATTGAGTGCTTTCTATAAGGCAGGCACTGTCCCAAGCACTTTATTTATGTTTAACTCACTTACCCCTATCGTGCCCTGCTGGAGCTAGCCAGTGCAGGTTTAGGACAGCAATTGCTAAGGATCCAGGACTTTTTGGAGCATTGTTAAACCATTCATAAGTGAATGTCAACACGGTGGGAGTACTTACACCAGGGGCAATGTGCAGATGCTACAAATCAAGGTTATTTATTTATTTATGGAGCCGGTTTTCTAGAAATTAGATTGTCTCCTTTTTTTTTTTTTTTTTTTTTTGAGGTGGAGTCTTGCTTGGGCTGGAGAGTGCAATGGCGTGATCTTGGCTCACTGCGACCTCCACTTACTGGGTTCAAGCAATTCTCCTGCCTCAGCTTCCCGAGTAGCAGGGACTACAGGCACCCGCCACCACACTGGACTAATTTTTTTGTATTTTTAGTAGAGACAGAGTTTCACTACGTTGACCAGGCTGGTCTCGAGCTCCTGACCTTGTGATCCACCCACCTCAGCCTCCCAGAGTGCTAGCTCCTTTTTTTTTTTTTAAACAGTTGGGAAACTAAAGTCCAGAGAGATTAGATGAAGATAATAATACTGATTCCTGCAGTGTTGGAATATTCTATGTGAGTTGCTGATTCTTCTCTTCCTCCTCTTTCTTCTCCTAAACCTCCTGTATTAATCCCTTTGTGTTGCTATAAAGGAATACCCAAGGCTGGGTAATCATGACCGAAAGAGGCTTACTTGGCTCATGGTTCTGCAGGCCGTACAAGAAGCACGGCGCCAGCATCTGCATCTGGTGAGGCCTCAGGCTGCTTCCTCTCATGGGGGAAGGCAAAGGGGTGCAGGCTCCACATGGCAAAAGAGGGGGAAAAGGACAGAGGAGGCGGATGCCAGGTACTTCCTAACAGTGACTTCTGTTGGAAAGAAATAGAGCAAGAACCCACACATTACCAGGAGGACGGCACCAAGCCTTTCATGAGGGACCCACCCACATCACACCACCCACTAGGCCCTACCTTCAACAATGGGGACCAAATTTCAACATGAGATTTGGAGACGACAAATACGCAAACTGTTATCACCTCCTGTTTGCTTTTTATCTTCCTCCGTGATTATTTTCTTAATAATAACAAAGCCATTTATCATATTTCCTATAGTTCAGACATTTGTGCTGGGAACCTTGGCGCCTTGGACATCCAGTTTCTAGCCTCAACAGTTAAATGGGAAGAAAAACATGTAAATGAGTGGTTCTCAATCCTGGCTGCACATCTGAAACACCCAAGAAACTTTTTAAAGACACCAACAGCCTTTGTCCCTTTCCAGTCCCTTTCCTGAGCTGATTCAATTATCACCATTTCTAAGGCCCAGAGAAAGAAGTAACTTGCTCAGAGTCGCACAGCAAATCATTGCTGAGTACGGACTAGCACCCAGAATTTTACATTTTAAGTTCCAATTCCTTTCTACTACTCCCGCCAATCAGTCAATCAACTTTTTATGTATTAGTGTCTTGCGTACAATAAGTGCTCCGATCCACACAGGTAATAAGTAAACTTCAGCCAGGTGTGGTGGCTCATACCTGTAATCCCAGCACTTTGGGAGGCCCAGGCAGGTGGATCACTTGAGTCCAGGAGCTCAAAACTAGCCTGGGCAACATGGCAAAACCCTATCGCTACAAAAAAGACAAAAATTAGGTGGGCATGGTGGCGTGCACCTATATAGTCCCAGCTACTCGGGAGGCTGAGGTGGAAGGATCACCTGAGCTGGGAAATTGAGGCTGCAGTGGGCCGAGATCGCACCACTGCACTCCAGCCTGGGTGACAGGAGTTAAGACCCTGCCTCAAAAAATAAAAAATAGATAATAAAAGGCAAAATTCATGCACTAATTAATCTTCCAAAGTTATTCATCCTTCAGGAAGAAATTCCTTCTCAGCAGGACTCATCTGAACCTCAGAAAGGCAACACAAGTGAAAGGCCACATGGTTTGCTCAGTCGATGGAGCTTTCAGAATCACGTGTCAAAAAATCGCCTGAGGAGCAATGGAAAGTTCTGTAAAAACTGAGGCCCGGAGAGGCAATGACACACAGCAAGCTAATGCCAGTGCCAGTGAGTGAGTCCCACCCAGGGGCTCCTCCCGCCCCACCGCACTGCCCACCTCCCCACGGCCCTGGGGCCCCACAATACATCCAGCTGCCCCCTGCGCTGTTTTCCCCTTTTCTCCCTCCCTCCTCTCTTTCATTTACCAAATATTTAATGAACCTATAGCGAAAATCCTGGAACTTAATTAGTGCTTAGTAAATATTTATTTTGGATGAATAAATAAATGAACGGCTGCATTCCTCACAATTCTGGGCTCCGGGAGCTACAGAGATGAGTGAGACCCGGTTTCAGCCCTCAAGATGCTCAACGTCTAGGGTCTGTTCAGAGGTGGTTTGGGCTGGAGGAGGAAGCGTGGGTGCTGCGAGGAGTCAAGTCTGCATCAGGAGCCTGGCTCTGCATGGAAGTGGACAAAGGGCTTGACAAGTTCGAGCCCAGCTCCCTCATCACAAAGTGAAGGTACACCATGCCTACATTGTGAGGTTGTGGTGGGGTTTTGCAGGAATTCACTCAGGATAGTGGCAAAAATATTGAGAGATAGTTACACGTTACAGTAGCAAACCTCCTTAGAAGGCTGAGAGGTTTGCATTAGTTTCAGTAGAAGTTTCGGCTGAAAGCAGTCGAAACCACCTTTACATTTAGTGAATGAGAAAAGCAAACAGTTAAGGTATGTGTAGGAGTTTATCTGAATACCTCCCTAACCTTGGTGCCGGACAGCCCTCTCGGGGGGATGTTGAAGAAGTATCACCTGTTAATAGTGTTTACTCTAGGCTCCAGAAACAAAACGTTTATCATTTGTAAAACCACTTGTATCCATGTTAATTATCCACAAGCGTGTTGACTTAGAACCTCTGTTATTAAATCTATACTGAACAAGTGCGAGGAAGAACAGCTAGTCGGGGGTTGGTTAGCTGTAATTGCCCTCTAAGAGCAGCCGATGACCTCCCTCGCCCACTGGATCACCGTACTCTGTGTGTGTGTGTTTTATTTATCCGCCGCCAAGTCAAGGGCTGCAGGACAGACCTCCGAAGGTGGTGATCAGTGTCTCGAGTAGTGACCCCGACGTGATCGACATCACAGGTTTTAAATGACATTACATGTATAAAGCCACCTCGAAAGTTGCACAGCACATAGTAGAGATGTGATATTATCATTCATACCTTGGACCAAAAATTGGAAAGCAAAAAAGCTAAGACCGCAGTCTAGAGCACAGATTTTGTGCCAAGTGGTTGCTTGTCTCCAGGAGAAATCTGTATCATTCCTTGTGACATCCTCTGAGGCCCTTTCTTCCGGCTCCACTGGTCCTCTCCTAGCCCAGACACATCGACACATCAGGGCTCGGTAGCCATAGGCACGTTTATTGCCTGCTACTCTCAATGGCTCAGAGATGCTCAGTGATTCCTAAATACCCATAGACTGGCCAAGACGCTCCTGGCTTAGCCTAACCTACTAAATCTCTCTCCACAGCACTGCCCAATATGCTTCCTTACTCGGAGTAGAAAACACAGACACACACACACACGTGCGCGCACGTGCACACACACACACACGTCATTCTCATTTCCCTTTCAGGAATACACTCCTCTAAATAAAAGCATCTAATTAAGGCACAGTCATTGCTGGGTGTTTTGTGTGTGTATAGATTTACTTCAGCTGCTGCGGTGGTTAGACGGGGGTCTTGCCAGTGGATTGCTTTCACTCACTATACACACACTATGTTTTATTACTGTACTGTACCCATTTTTTAAACTGCCACTGTTACAACACTAACTGTAATTTGTAAACATGTATTTTTGTGGGTGTGTGTGTGCGTGTTTGTTTATAGTGTGTTTTCTAGTCTTAGATTGTAAGCTTCTCAAGAGCAGAGATCCTGTCTGCTTTGTTTATCAAGGACCCTCCAAGCACAGAGCCTGATGCTTGAGAACAGGCAGGAAATGGGCGTTGAGTGAAGAATGGGTGATCGGTCTAGGCTGGCATTTGCTCAGAGCTGGGTAAAGCAGGGTCCCAGTCTGCACACGAGTTTCAGGTTGGGTTCTAGCTGAACAGACCACGTTGCAGCTCTGGCCTCCAAACTGAGTGCTCACCCCGGGGACTGCATGTGCTAAGCTACCATTTTGTTTATTTTTACCTGAGTCAAAAGAAAGAAAGAAGCCCCAGAGTTTCTAATGTCGTTTGTTGCGTAGACTTACCTTGGTAGGGAACAAACCAGAAACAGCTTCATTTTTCTCCCAGTGCTGCCTTCAGACAGCCTTTTTTGGAGATATATATATATATATATATATATATATATATTTTTTTTTTTTTTTTTTTTTTTTTTTTGAGACAGAGTCTTACTCTGTTGCCAGGCTGGAGTGAGTGGCGTGATCTTGGCTCATTGTAACCTCTGCCTCCTGGGTTCAAGTGATTCTCCTGTCTCAGCCTCCCAAGTAGCTGGGATTACAAGCACCCACCACAACGCCCAGCTAATTTTTGTATTTTTAGTAGAGACAGAGTTTCACCATGTTGGCCCAGCTGGTCTTGAACTCATGACCTCAGGTGATCCACCCACCTCCGCCTTCCAAAGTGCTGGGATTACAGGCGTGAACCACTGTACCCAGCCTTTTTTGGGTATCTTTTCCCCCTCCTTGGTGGCATCTTAGAAAATGCCTCAGCTTTCTGGTCACTCCTAGCTACATGAAACGGTCTCCGGGTCAGGTATGAAACGGTTCAGGCCAGTCTCAATCAAAACTTCTAACTCCCATCCAGTTGAGGGCTTTTTCTCTCCCGAACCTCACGCCTGCCCGTGGCTTGAGTGACCCCAGGAATGGGAGAGAGGGCTGGTCTTCACTCTTCCTCTGCTTGCTCTTCGTGTCTGGGGGATACTGCGGATTGGGGACAGAGGGGAAAGGGGCAAAGACTCGCATAATTGGTTGTGCTATTTTAATCTGGCTACTGCTGCCTTCTGTGAGGTGGACATCCCCCAAGTCCAGTCCGTTTCATAGGACATGACTGTGTGTTACTTGGTGATGTCCCACCACCTCCTCCTCTCCCAGGGGAGACCCACACACGGCACTCACCGTCCCTGTCACTAGCAGTGTGCTGTCTTGTAAAACTCCCTCCTTCGCTCCTGTACGTCTCTGTTTTTTTGTCACTGGAATCTCATCAGCTCTATAGGCTACCTCTTGGGAGATGTCCCTCCAGAGGGCTCACACCTGACAGTCCTCTGGACCATCCACTTGGTCCATGGGGACTCAGGCATCCTTGCTTGGCCAGTCCATGCCAGTGCAGGCTGCTCCTACATCTTCTCTCTTGCTTGGCCTGAGTAGGCAAGCCTCCCACCTTCACAGTCTCTGGAACGTGGAAGACTCTAGTTGTCATGTAATCTACTCTCCGAAACTTTGGGATGCTTGTCAGCCTCTCTTGAGACACTTCTCTCCCCACCCCATTGAGACAAGATGATCTCAGGCAGCTCAGCAAGCCTCAGGCTGGGAGCAGATCTGTCGCTCCCTTTCTTGCACAAACTCCCCACCTTTTTGAGTCCCCTCACTTGGCCTGGAGTAGGTAAGTACCTTCCATTTCCTTCCCCACAGTTTGCAGAGGAGAAAGCAAAAGACTTCTCTGCTTTTATGAATTCCCTGACTTCAATGATCTCAGAAATTCCTAGGCTTGACTTATCTAGGCTGGGGTTTGGCAAACTCTGGATGAGTCTTGCTGTCATAATAAGTCCCACCTGAACATGCTTAGCAGCCTGTTAACAAAAATGCGGAAGCGCTTATTCTGCTTTCTGTTCGTTGCACAACAAACTTGGTGAACTAATAGAGCATGCTGGGAAAGACATGCTCACAAATGTTTACTGATGAAATATTTTTCATTCAAAATGTTTGGAAACTAATGGTCTAGAGAGCAGTTGCAGAAAGACATGTTGTAGCACGAAAAAAGCTACAATAAAAAATGATTTTGGAAACACAAAACCTTCTTTTATGAGTCTACCAGTGATTTAATGCCACAGACAATATACGGCATGAGAATCCTTATAATTGGAAATATAGACATAATTTTTTTAAATGAAGGGAGCAGAATGGACAGGCTCCAACATTCGTTGAAAAGTTCCCAATAAATTGTCACTCCATTGAAAGAGATATGATTTCCAAGTATCTCCAAAGTCAGTTTAAAAGGTGTTCGTGTCTTGCTACAGATGTCAGCGTAACACGATCAGGAAGACTTTGGACACCAACTTAGTGTTTAAAATACATGTAGAGACTAAAGAGATGCTTCCTGGTGGAAATCAAAGTAGAACACGTCAGTGATCAAGCCAAATTGAGACTCTCTACTCTGCAGGGACTTGCTACACCATCTTCACCCAGAGGCGATAGCCCTCAAGGCCAAAGTAGAAGTCTTGCCAAATCAGAGTACAAAAACAGGCATGACATAAAACGCCTAAAAACAAGACCAGCTTTTGTTCTAGAAATGTCTGGCTACCTTGTAAAGTACTGTGAGTTAAGTCTAAGTGAAAGGGCTGTGAAGGACAGAACATCTGTCTTTGTGTCCCTGCACCTCATGGAGGAGGAGCCCAGCACAGCGTCTCGTGTGTGTGCAGACTGAATACATGAGCCCTATGCCAGGGAGTCTGGCCCTGGCTTTAACAGGGTCTTACAGGCAGGGTGTAGGGGATCAGACCATTCTAGCTCCATCTTCCTGAAAGACACTTCACTTGCTCTTGAAAATCACAAATGTTACATCTGCAGCCCTCTTAAAATACAAATAAACCATTGGCATTTCCACAGACAGAAGCCAAACCCCAGGGAACTTATTTTAAATCCAACTGCTCCAGCTTCAGCTTTGGCGGGAATATGAACTCGCCTTGCTGACGGGAGTGCCAAACGACATTTTAAATCATCAAGATCATATATCTCTAACCAGGTTGATGTGTGGAATGTCTGGTGTTTATTTTTTCTATGTTTCGCATTGAGCTGAAATTTCACTGCTAAAGACGTTGGCCAAGCAGGCTTCTTTCGCAGCTGTTGCTTTACAAAGCAATTTCACAAAGACAGGATGTTGTCCTAAAAAAGCATCCTCTGGTCCCTGTTGGATAAGCCAACAGCTTGGCTGGGTATCACAAACAAACCAGTAAATTATGCTCAGTAATGCCAGCTCACTTGGGAAGCTGGAACTATGGCTTCAAAAGCAGAGCTGTAGTGAGCTGGGAAAAAAGTGGTAAATATTTCAGGAGGTTGTTGACGTCACATAAAGCCCAGGAAAACAAAGACTGGAAATAGTAAGGGTCCTAAGAGTGAAGGTACCTGGGGATAGCTAGGGAACAGAGGAGATGATCACAACCAACTCGAAGTGGTCCATCGGTCTGCATTAGGTCTCACAGAGACGTGGAAGCAGAATTAAGCACAGACAACAAATTGTTCCCCAGATCAGAAAAATCCCATTTGACCTCAGTTCCGCTAGCACCAGGAACATAGTAGTAGTCACGGTGATACTAATAGCAGATATTTATAGCACACATTCCCAGGCACTGTGCGAAGTACTTGGCGTACAGTTTCTCATTTGATGTTTTTAAAACTCTGAAATGGAAAGTTTTATTACTCTCAAGTACAGATGAAGAAACCGAGACTCAAAAGTAGGAAGTAACTTACTCCAAATCCACAGCTGTGCTGTGAAAGCTGGGGTGTGAATCTTGTCTCTGTAGCCTGAAAGCATGTTCTGAAAACCATTTTTGTCAATTCCAAATGCAAAACAGTGACACTGCAGTGCTCCAGGGAAAAGAGTGGCCTTTTCTGTTAAAGGGCTCTGGGTTGACTCGCTAATCATAGGAAAATAATGTATCTTAACCCCTATCTCATAGCACACGCAAAAATCAATCCCAATTGAGTCACATATCAAAAACATTTCTAGAACAAAACATAAGAAAATAGGTGAATATCTTGGAGTAGATAACGATTCCTTACTTAGGACAAGAAAGTCCCTAACCATAATACTGATAAACTGGATTACATTACCATGGAGAACTTCTGCTCATCAGAAGATACAATCACACTACACACCCGTTAGAATTACAGTTCAAAAGACTGGAAATAGGGAGTATTGGTGAGGATGAAGTGGACCAACCAAAGCTCTCATAAGCTGTCTCAAGAGTATAAACTGGTACAAAAACCGTTCTTCAGTATCTACACATCTGAACATACATGTCTTACATATATTTTACTACCCAACAGATACTATAAATATATATATATACACATATATATCTTTAAAATTTCACTTATAGTTTAGAACCAACAAAAATATGTGTATGTGTGTGTGTGTATATATATTCACCAAAGACTTATACTAGAAAATTATAGCAATGCTAGCTATGTATGATGCCTGAAAACAAAAACAACTCAAATGCCCATCAACATAGAACAGAACAGGAAAATTTTCCCATTCAATTTCCCATTTCCAGTTGTAGTTCGTATCTTCTCATTGCTCTTGTGCTAATAGACCATTGATGGGAAAATGAATTGTGGTATATTAACACAATAGCAATGAGAATATACGAACTACAACTATGAGCAATAAGGATAAATCTTACAGCTGTGATGCTGAGTGGAAGAAACACAAACGAGGATATTCTGTATGTTTCCTTTATTTAAAGTAGGAAAAGAGACAGAATCCTTCTATCAGAAGTCAGGTTAGTGGTTACCTAGGGAGGGGTGTAGCAACAGCAGCTGAAACAGGGTACAGGGAGGCTTGGCTTCTCAGGTGCTGGTGATGCTTTGTTTGATCTATGTGCTGGCTGCAAAGGTGCATTTGTTCGTAAAAATTTACTGAGCTGTACACTTACTGTATCAGCTAGCTGTTGCCGTAACAAACCACCCCCAAACCCAGTGGCAGACGGTAAGCATTTATTTCTTGCTGACTGGTTTGTGTTCAATTGTTCAGCTGTTGTAAGTTGGGCTCCGCTGGCGGTTGAGGGCAGGCTTCTCCACATGTCTCAATCTCCTTTAACTGGCACCCATCCAAGGCATGTTCTTCAGGGGTGAAAGGCAGGAGCCCACGACAGGGAAATGGAAACACACAGGCTGCTTCGGGTCCCAGTGTGGAGCTAATGTCCTCTGACTGCTGCCACATTCCAGCAGCCAAGGCAAGTCACAGGACCAAGCCCAACATCAGCGGAGTGGGGAAACACGCTCCTCTCAAGCTCCTCCCCACGTAAACATTTGCTCAACAATAATCTAATCCAGGCCATTTATGAGAGGTGTGGCTTACTGTGTGTATTTCATATTTCAAAGAAAGTTTTCAAAGGAAACAAAAAAAGGTGTAAGAATCGCTATCTTCCCCTACCTCCTCCCCCAACTCCTGGGTCCCTTACTGTTTCTGGGATCTTAATGGAAAGGGGATAATGTTATGAAAATTCTCTACACAAGCACAAGGAAGAAAGGAAGGAAGAACATGTGCTTCCTAGCACACAGTGCACTTCCTGTCGGCTGGGCTGGAGAGAGAAATGCCTCCCTGGTCTGCCAGCCCCCACCCCCAATCCCCCCCCAACTAGAGAACTCACCACTTCCTGTGGATGCAGCTGAAGGGAGTGCTGTAAAGTACAGCCCCAGTTTTCCCAGCCCCTGCTCCCTAACATTCAATGGTTCCCTATTACAGTCACACTGTTTAACAAAGGTTGAACTTTACTCAGTGAGAAGGAAGGAGCTGAACATTTAAAACACTCAACATTTCTGAAAGACAAATTGAACTTTTTGCCTCCTAAACAAGAGTCCTGAAAAAGTCTCTCTTATTCATAACAGAAGCAGCAGGTTTAAGCAGGCAGCAAATTACTCCAAGGACAACATCCCAGTTCCTTGGTCTTCATATTGGATATACTCAGAGGGAGAATAAGCCTTCAGAGAGGTCTGGTTCCTACTGTAATGAGAGTGTGGGATTCTGTTCCTTCTCTGTAGGTAAAGTTCAAATGTACGCAATGACAATTCACCCCTCTCTTACAACCCATCTCATATAAACTCCATCTCTAGAATCAGACTGCCTGGTGTCAAGTCTTGGCACTATTACCTACTTGCTGTGCGACCTTGGGTAAGTGATTTGACCACTGTCACCCTCAGGTCCTCCATCTGTAAAATGGGGATTTGCTTATTCATTCAATGGACCTTTATTGAATGACCTACTATTTGTCCATCAGGGTGCTGGGCTGTAGGGATACGACAGCAACTGAGATAGACGTGGTCCTCGTCATCATGGAGTTTACATGTGGGGAAAGGTAGAGTCAAACAGCAAACACTCTGTCTCATAATCACAATCATAGCTATAGTGTTGCGAAGGAAACAAACCATAAACTGAGATAGAAAACAGCAGGAGGGGGCTTCCGCCGAGATGGCCAAATAGGAACAGCTCCGGAGCACAGTTCCCAGTGAGAGAGACACAGAAGGTGAGTGATCGCCACATTTCCAACCGAGGTACCAGGTTCATCTCAGTGGGACTGGTTGGACAGTGGATGTAGCCCAAGGAGGGCAAACCGAGGCAGGGTGGGGTGCTGCCTCACCTGGGAAGTGCAAAGGGCTGGAGGACACCCTGCCAACCCATGGGAGGCCATCGGGGACTTTTTTGACATTCCAGCACTCCTGCTCAGATATTGCGCTTTTCTCATGACCTTTACAGCCCACAGACCAGGAGATTCCTACTAGGACCGATGACCCCAGCACCGCAGGTTTCCAGCACAAAACCGGGCGGTCATTTTAGCCAGCGCCTGGAAAGCCCGTGAGACAGAACCTCCCAGTCCACCTGAAAAAATGGGGGCTGAAGGCAGGGAGCCAAGTGATCTGGCTCGGCAGGTCCCATCCCCACAAAGACCAGCAAACTGAAACCCACTGGCTTGAGATTTTTGCTAAAGACTAAACCAGGAAGACCAAACCAGGAAGAAGCTGAATCCCTGAATAGACCAATAACAAGGTCTGAAGTTGAGGCAGCAATTAATAGTCTACCAACCAAGAAAAGCCCAGGTCCAGATGGGTTCACAGCCGAATTCTACCAGACGTACAAAACAGAGTGGGTACCATTCCTTCTGAAACTCTTCCAAACAATACAAAAAGAGAGAATCCTCCCTAACTCATTTTATGAGAACAACATTATCCTGATACACAAACCTGGCACAGACACAACTAAGAAAGAAAATTTCAGGCCAATATCCATGATGAACATCAATGCAAAAATCTTTAATAAAATACTGGCAAACCGAATGCAACAGTACAACAAAAAGCTTATCCATCATGATCAAGTCAGCTTCATCCCGGGGATGCAAGCCTGGTTCAACATACGCAAGTCCATAAATGTAATCCACCACATAAACAGAACCAAAGACAGAACCTACATGATTATCTCAATAGATGCAAAGAAGGCCTTTGACAAAATTCAACAACACTTTATGCTAAAAACTCTCAAAAAACTAGGTATTGATGGAACATATCTCAAAATAATAAAAGCAATTTATGACAAACCCATAGCCAATATCATACTGAATGGGCAAAAACTGGAAGCCCCTTTGAAAACAGGCACTAGACAAAGGTGCCGTCTCTCACCACTCCTATTCAACATAGTATTGGGAGTTCTAGCCAAAGCAATTAGGCAAGAAAAAGAAATAAAGGGTATTCAATTAGGAAAAGAGGGAATCAAATTGTCTCTATTTGCAGACGACATGATTGTATATTTAGAAGACCACATCATCTCAGCCCAAAATTTCCTTAAGATGATAAGCAACTTCAGCAAATCTCAGGATACAAAATCAATGTGCAAAAATCACAGGCATTCCTATACACCAATAACAAACAAAAGAGAGCCAAACCATGAGTGAACTCCCATTCACAATTGCTACAAAGAGAATAAAATACCTAGGAACACAACTAACAAGGGACATGCCAAGGAGAACTACAAACCACTGCTCAGGGAAATAAGAGAGGACACAAACAGATGGAAAAACATTCCATGCTCATGGCTAAGAAGAATCAATATCGTGAAAATGGCCATACTGCCCAAGGTAATTTATAGATTCAAGGATATCCCCATCAAGCTACCACTGACCTTCTTCACAGAACTGGAAAAAACCACCTTAAACTTCATATGGAACCAAAAAAGAGCCCAAATAGCCAAAACAATCCTAAGCAAAAAGAACAAAGCTGGAGGCATCATGCTACCTGACTTCAAACTATACTACAAGGCTACTGTAATCAAAACAGCATGGAACTGGTACCAAAACAGAGATATAGACCAATGGAACAGAACAGAGATCTCGGAAGTAACACCACACATCTATAACCATCTGATCTTTGACAAACCTGACAGAACAAGCAATGAGGAAAGGATTCCCTGTTTAATAAATGGTGTTGGGAAAACTGGCTAGCCATGTGCAGAAAGCTGAAACTGGACCCCTTCCTTACACCTTATACAAAAATTAACTCCAAATGGATTAAAGATTTAAACATAAGACCTAACACCATAAAAACCCTAGAAGAAAACCTAGGCAATAACATTCGGGACATAGGCATAGGCAAGGACTTCGTGACTAAAACACCAAAAGCATTGGCAACAAAAGCCAAAATAGACAAATGGGATCTAATTAAACTTAAGAGCTTCTGCACAGCAAAAGAAACAATTAGAGTGAACCAGCAAGCTACAGAATGGGAAAAAATTTTTGCAATCTACCCATCTGACAAAGGGCATGGTGGGTAGAATCTACAAAATATCCAGAATCTACAAAGAACTTAAACAGATTTGGCTGCACTTAAACAGATTTACAAGAAAAAAAAACCCCATCAAAAAGTGCATGAAGGATATCAACAGATACTTTTCAAAAGAAGACATTTATGTGGCCAAAAAACATGGAAAAATGCTCATCATCACTGGTCATTAGAGAAATGTCGATCATTAAAAAATCAGGAGACAGATGCTGGAGAGGATGTGGAGAAATAAGAACGCTTTTACACCGTTGGTGGGAGTGTAAATTAATTCAACCATTGTGGAAAACAGTGTGGTGATTCCTCAAGGATCTAGAAATAGAAGTAGCATTTGACCCAGCAATCCCATTACTGGGTATATACCCAAAGGATTCTAAATCATTCTATTATAAAGACACATGCACACATATGTTCATTGCAGCACTGTTCACAATAGCAAAGACCTGGAACCAACCCAAATGCCCATCAATGACAGACTGAATAAAGAAAATGTGGCACATATACACCATGGAATACTATGCAGCCATAAAAAGGATGGGTTCATGTCCTTTGCAGGGACATGGATGAACCTGGAAACATCATTCTCAGCAAACTGACACAAGAACAGAAAACCAAACACCGCATGTTCTCACTCATAAGTGGGTGTTGAACAATGAGAACACATAGACACAGGGAGGGGAACACCACACACTGGGGTCTATTGAGGGTAGGGGGCTAAGGAAGGCAGGGGATGGGGGGATTGGGGAGGGATAACAGGAGAAATGCCTAATGTAGGTGATGGGGGAAAGGATGCAGCAAACCACCATGGCATGTGCGTACCTATGTAACAATCCTGCACAATCTGCACACGTACCCCAGAACTTAAAGTAAAATAAAATAAATAAATAATGAAAAGGGGAAGAAAAGAAAAAGAAAATAACAGGAGAGTCAGGAAGGCGATCTCACCAAAAGGCAACACTTAAGCTGAGCTTCAGAGGAAGAGGAGCTAACCGGGGGAAGGGCTTGCCAGGCACAAGGAGCAGAGCTTGGTGAACTCAGGACTCTGAGAGGCCAGTGAGGCATGCAGAGAATGGCCTCAGGTGAGGCTGGAGGGAGAGGCAGGAGCTGCATCCCGCGGAGCTGGGAAGCGGGGCAGGGAGTCTGGATTTATCCTACAGGCAGGGGGTGGCCACTGAGGTGCTGAGATGATCACATGTCTGCTGGTGAAGATGGGCTGCAGGGTAGTGTGCAGATTAGGAACAGACATGAGACCAGCCAGAAGCCTATTGCAGGAGCCCAGTGGGTCGCGGTGATGGTGGTGGAGATGGGGAGAAGCAGGCAGTTGAGTCAAATGTCCCCAGTGGGGTGAGAAGCCCCAGGACTCAGGACAGATTGAAGATAGGGGAGAGTGTGGGTCTGGTTTGAGTCAGTGAGTGGAGATGGGCATGGCCTGCTGAAGTGGGGAGAGAGTACGGGGAGGGGTGAGGAGAAGGCAAGGTAAGCCCAGGGCTTGCCACCACTGAGGGAGGGGAGGGGAGGGGAGGGGAGGGGAAGGGAGGGAAGGGGGCGGGGCATCAGCACAGGGTTCTACAGAGGAGCAACCAATAGGGTGAAAGGAAAACAAGGAGGAGGTGGCTCCAGAGAGGGGCATTTCAAGAAGTCAGGACGCCCATCTAGGTCCAGGGTTGCTGAAACAAGGACAGAAGCTCCAAGACACACCAACGGTGAAAACGAGTCAAGGAGCCGTCTGTACCATATATCATATTTGTGTTTTCAAAAGGTGCGTGTATGGAAGGGGGAGGAAGTTTTAGGTTATTTGCAGGTTTGCTTATGGAAAAACAGCTCCAGAAGACTCTGCAAGATCCTGGTGACAATGGCTCCCCGAGAGGAGGGAACTGTGTAGCAGGGGATGGGGTGGGGTGGGAGAGAGACCTTTCACTGTGTGTCTCACCCTTTGGGAGCTTTATGTTTTTATATCATATGACTATATTACTATTCAAAATTACAGTTTGAAAAAGCCCCCTACCTTGTAGAGCTGCTGTGAGGAGACTAACAATCATTTCCTGCGCTTCTCAGGAGGATTACTTGAGACAATGTATGTTGGCTGCTTAGCTCAGGCTCAGTGTGGTGCTCCGTGAGGTGTGTCGCATCCCTGTCACTGCTACTCCAGGAAACAGCAGAAAGGGCCCTGGCCTGTGTATTTGGTTCCCAGGGTTCTCCTAACAAAGTACCACAAACTGCGTGGCTTAAAACAAGAGAAATTCCTTCTCTCACAGTTCTAGAGGCCCGAAGTCCGAGGCTGTGGCGGAACCCTGCTCCCTGGGAAGGCTCTGTGGAGGAACCCGTCCTTACCTCTCCGTGGCTTCTGCTGGTCGTCGCTGACTCCTGGCATTCCTTGGCTCGTGGCTGCATCACTGCACTCTGTGTCTTTGTTTTCACACAGCCTTCTACCCTCAGTGTGTCTCTGTCTTCATATGGCCTCTTACAGGGACATCAGTCATTGCATTTACAGCCTACCGTAATCCAGTATGACCTTGACTGGCTAATTACATCTGCAAAGACCGTATGTCCAAATAAGGTTACATTTGTTGCATAAGGTTGCAAATCACAATACAGGCACTAGGTAATTCTGAGGACATCATTAACTCAGCTGAGCCTGGCAGTTAAGATTCTCACAACCACAAACTCATCTGTGACCCAGGGTAGTCCTTCTCGTTCTGGGTATCCGGTTTCCATCTATAAAATGAAAGGGGGGACTGGAGTCACTCTAGGCCCCAGCCCAGCCCAGAAGCGCTCCTGGACCCGGTCTCAGGTAGGTAGGCTGGGCGTCAGGAACAGAACTGAGAAGGCCGAGACCTGTGTGTGTTTCATGTTGCCACAGGCAAGGGACGTGTAGTGGCTGTCACTGCGGACCTTGCAGCCATTGGTGAGGATTTCTGAAGTCCTGAGCCCCTAGGTTGCTGGCAACAATGAGGCTTGAACTCCGTGGCTAGAATCATAGCCAGAGCTACAGTAAGGTTCAGTCCCGCCCGGCTCCCTTTTATCACCTAATTCATGGCACAAGTGTAAACTCACATTCCTGTCAAAAGACGAGTCGGAACAAACTGGGTTTAGCACAGCAGATTCTGAGGGGTGTCTGAGGTCATGAACTGAGTGGGCGTGTGCTGCTGAGTCAACCCACAGAGGCTGCCAGGTGACATCCTCCGACTCCACAGGAGAGGGTGGGCAGTGGGAGAAACGGGAAGAAGACTCCAAGAGGAATTTGTGGGAAACCTGCTTTACAGTGTTGGTTCCGTTTGGGTAACCAGATTGCAATAAAAACAACAATGACGCTCTCCTCCGTTTATGAGAACTTCACACCTCACGAAAGGCTTTATACCCGTTCGCTCATTTGGTTTGATTCTAAAATGTCATGTGCCAACAGAGACTTTGATTGCAGCTTTCCAGATAAAGAAACTAAAGCTCAGCGTGGTGCCACACAGGGTCCGTCCCAGGAGCTGCTTCCGGTGGCTCGTTCAGGAGGGAGACCTTTAGAATTACCACCCAAATCTCCACCCCGAATCATCCAACACAGCATTAGGGTAATCATGTTCGATATGGACACTCTGTTCTCGCATTCTTGTGTAAAGTATGAATACGTGCATTTTATAGAAGATTGCTATTTGTATTGATTTATAACATACAATATAAATGAAAGCAGTGTGCTTGCTATGCAAACACAGGTTCAAGACCAGCCCAGAAGACCCCTCCCAACACCTAAGCTGTTCCAGATGGGCCTCCTGGAGTGATCACAGCTGCTGTGACTCACAGGAGGCCAGCCAGGATCCTGCCCGCCAGGCTGCCTGTGGGAGCACGCTGCTGCAGAAGGCAGTCTGTCTCACTCTGCCAGGACAGACAGCTTACGCGCTGGGCTCCTGCTGAGGACACTGCCCAGGAAGAAACCCTGGGACACCTCACTCTCTGTTCTAGCCCTGGGTGGGGCCCGGCAGGGCCTGGGCAGATCAGACTCTGCTGTGGGACTGGTTTCCACAGCCAGGGAAGAGTCAGTTCTGCTGCTGACTGGTGGGTGGCTTCATGCTTTGGCCAATCAACTGCGTGGCCATTAGGCAAATATTTGGGGCTTGATTTGGGTTATAGTTTTTAAAATAGAAAATGAATAAATTAGGCTTGCGGAAGTGGTATTTGACAGTCACGTGGGAGGAACAGGCTTGAGTCTGATTGTCCTTGAGCTGCAGCTAAAACTGCAGCCTCTCCTTGGTGGCATTTAGGCCTTGGCAAGTAGCTCAGCCGCAAATCACAGACCAGAGAAGGCCTGAGTGTCAGGAAAAGGCCTGGAAAGAAGGAAGCGGACACAGCTGAGTGTCAGGAAAGGCCTGGAAAGAAGGAAGCGGACAGACACAGAGAGCCGTGGACTCACCCAAGGTCACACAGCTCGTCCCGGGTGATTGAACTGTTTGGGGGTGGAATCACATCTGTCCAGGACACCATCATGTCCCTGGCACCCATCTGGCGCCTGGTGGGGAGTAGATGTCCATTACGTGGAATGATGATGTGGAAGAAGGAGGAAGGCAGGCAGGGAAGGAGGGAGCAGCAGAAGGCAAGGGCACGGGCCTCTTGTCCAGTCCCTGAGCTCTGCATCATCACTCTGAGCTTGACGGACAGAAACAGGAGACAGTGGGAGCAAGCTGGGAGCAAGGGAGAGAAAGGATGGAGCAGGACTGAGAGGGCTGGGACCCAGTGTGACCTCTGCTTCCCAAGTCATGCCTGACTGTCCTTGGTGATGACTCGGGCAGAGAAAGAAAAGGTACCCTGGAATGTTTTCCCCAATAATCCTGGCCCAGGCTCCCTGCCTCTTCTGCAGGAGTTCTGTGGGAAGAAGGAAAGGGAAGTTAAGAGGGAAGAGAGGGCAGGCACTCACCTTCCAGGAGGGAAACAGCAGCGTCCCTCAAATCTGTTCAGTCTTTTATTTCTGACGGTCACATGCCACATCTAATCTGATCCCTGAAACAGCCTGGTGGAGTTCCCATTCCACAGATGCAAAAACGGAATCTGGGCTCTTTCCACATCCCTGTATAGTTAGTTTTCTGGTAAACATTAATAAACCAAACTAAAAAGGGCTGTTAGTGTATTTAATTTAACAAAGAGTAATTCTTTAGTAACTCCAAAGATGGAATCGCTAATGGGCTTTGCTGATGACCTGCTCAGGAGATGTTTGGAGTCTGAAAAACCTCAGCAGCCACAGCTCAGTTAGCATTTTACTGAACATTTACTAGGTGCCAGAACTATCTCCTTACCCTATTGTCCCATTGACTTCTTACCCTAAGAGATAGGTACTATTATTACCCAGTGTTTACAGATGATGAAACTCCAGTACTGAGAGGTTAACTACCTGGCCAAGGTCATCTCGATAATCACTGGTGTCCTCAGGATACTTTTAATTATATTTCCAAGTCTGTGCAAGAGACTAGCCTATGCCAAATATTAGATCTTTGAGGGAGGGGAGCAACAGAAGGGCACACTGGGGTGATGTCATCAGCTGGTGGGGAGGGAGGGAGGAGCAGGAAGAGTAGAGGAGAATCAGGAAGGTCATTTTTTGGACAGTGGGCAGGGTAAATGAAAACCAGATATTTAAAAAGAAAATTTGGCCAGGTGCAGTGGTTCATGCCTGTAATCCCAACACTTTTGGAGGCCGAGGCAGGTGGATCACTTGAGGTCAGGAGTTCAAGACCAGCCTGGCCAACATGGTGAAACCCCATCCCTACTAAAAATACAAAAAATTATCTGGGTGTGGTGGTGAGCGCCTGTAATCCCAGCTACCCCGGGAGGCTGAGGTGAAAGGATTGCTTGAGCCCAGGAGGTCGAGGCTGCAGTGACCTGTGATTGCGTTACTTCACTCTAGCCTGGGCAACAGAGTGAGACCCTGTCTCAAAAAAAAAAAAAAAAAAATCACATCTGGGGCCAGGTGCAGTAGTTTGTGCCTGTAATCCCAGCACTTTGGGAGGCCGAAGCGGGCAGATCACTTGAGGTCAGGAGTTCGAAACCAGCCTGATCAACATGGTGAAACCCTATCTCTACTAAAAATACGAAAATTAGCCAGGTGTGCTGGTGGGCACCTATAATCCCAGCTACTCTGGAGGCTGAGGTAGGAGAATTGCTTGAACTTGGGAGGCAGAGGTTACGATGAGACCAGATTGAGCCACTGCACTCCAGCCTGGGCGACAGAGTGAGACTCCGTCTCAAAATAAATAAAAATAGATAAATAAGAAAAAGAAAAAGGAAATTCTGACTTTGAAAGCCCTGCATCTGTTTTATTGTTTCCTAGGAACCACATCCCGTATTGTAGAATACCTATATGCATAGCACTTCTCTGTTCTCATTGGTTCTTCAGGCATGTGTGAACATGAGGACACATCAGAGAGACCATCCTGAAAATAAAGCTTCTAATTATATGGTAATTTGAGGCCATGTTTTCATGGAAAGTCGACTCCTTAGACTAACAAAGTCTGGGGCCTGGTTTTGCTGCAAAGCTGTGTGTTTAGTAGAGCAAATGTTCTCAAGTTCTCTCTGGGGGCCAGTCTCTGGGGAAGAAGAGCTCCTCTCCTCCTGGTTCTCAGGTGAGCTGAGCTAGGCTTAAGAAGATCATTTGGTTTCAAAGAACTAGAGCCTGCTTCGCAATTGAGTCTCCTAGGGAGAAAGTGTCACTAAGCACAGATTCATCTGGCCTGGAGGGGATCACATTGTTATTTTCAGAGAAAAGCCCCAGAGTATCTTGATGAGGATCTTTTAGCCCCTGACCTGCCCTCATGAGGCTGGTTCTATAGCTTCTCACAGACCCAACAGCTTGAATCAAAGAAATTAAAATAATTATGAAATTCTTGTCTATTACTGCTGGTATTCTCAGATCTGATATTTTTTTGATCGATTAAGAGCAGTTGGCACGATGGGGAGAGATGGAAGCCCCAAGAAACCAAGAATTGTCCCCCTCTCAGGACCACTGTGTGCTTCACACAGCACTCCCACCTTCTGCGTCTCCCATTCTTATCAGGCCACTCTGTGAAGCAGGGCAGGTGTCATTAGACCCGCTTTACAGATGAGGAACATGAGCCTCATTGGAGATCCCAAGATGAGCAGTGGGGAGTCAGGTCCAGAACCCACAACTCCTCCTGCCCTCTCCTCCAGTGCGCTTTCCCCATGACCACTCTCGCACCTGAAGCTGAGGCCGGGCACCCAGGACACAGGATGGGAACATGCTTCCGGACATCCCAAAACTCTTCCAGCTGAACTCGACGCCTGAGCATGGATGCCAACCATGGAGCATCGTGTGAACGTGGCAGTGCTCTGGAGGCCCACAAGGTGAAGGGGTCGTGGTTGGAGACTGCCTGGCAACTCTCACTCTGGGCAGGAAAATACCAAAGGACACTCAGCACCAGGAAACCTGGGAATGGCAATTTGGGGCAGAAAGAACCTCATAGTCACCTACTTTAACCTCCAGGAGCTAAACGCCACTTCTCTGCCACTTCCTCCTAGATCTGAGTTTTAATCCCTGGGACCACACAGAGCATACCTAACTACTCTTCCAAGGATTAGCCCTTAGAAATGTGAGGAGGCCACGTCCTCTACTCCCACTTCCCAAGTCCTTTCCAATTCCCACCTTCCCAGATCCCTCAGCTCCTGCTCATTTGACAGGCTCTCCATTCAGACCTGTTTGACCCTGGTTTCTCTCTTGTCCTATTGACATTTTCTCTGCACAAGAACTATGTCAAGTTCAGCTCTGGGTCATGGTGTCCCAGTCCCAGTCAATAGATGAACAAGTCCTGTGCTATGGCAGTTCAGCCAATGAAGGGGAAAATCCTGATATTTTTTCCTGAGATATGAGGAACGTCAGGCTGCAGGGGTTGGAGCAGCCTCAGCTATTCATGTGTGGGTTAGAGAGCCCCCTCCCTCCCTGGGCCATGGTAAGGGGACTAGCGGATGTCCACAAATGTTTGGAGCTTTATACACAGTCTGCAAAGTCCGTGTCCACAATGGGACAGGCGGCTCTCCCTTCTGTCCGTGTCTCTAAAAGGTTATGTCCAGAACAGTGGATGGTACCTACATTGGGGAGTGCCTCCCTCACTGTGGACAATATATCTTCATTCATGCAACCATTAGCCACACTGCCTTTTTGGTTACCATTGGCCACTGACAAGGCTTACATGATACTTACTCCCTAGGACCTGTAACTTGGCCTGGTCTTTTCCTTGTATGCACAGGGATGCAAGTTACCAACAAATTCAACTCCTCAAAGAAGTGGAAGGCCAACCTTATTAAGTGGTGTTTTCAGTTGGAGACTAACCCAGACTCCAGCCCAAAGGCTCTCACTCCCCAAGCTGAGACATGCAAACCTGTTTGGAGGTGCCAGGCGTATCCTCAGTGCCAACCTGAGCCACACTGCACATATATAGCAGGATACAGCACCAGTCTCCTGTGTCTCAGACCCTTATGAAGGCAGTGAACACACTGGACCCAGCGATCTTTAAGCTCAGGATATTTTCCTTCATTGGCTGAACTGCCGTGGCAGCTCCTTCATCTGTTGGCTGGGTCTGGGGCAGCATGACCCAGAGTTGAACTTGACACAGTTCTTGGGCCGAGAAAATGGAAAGCTCCCTAGCATAAAAACGACAAATCTACTCACTATGCAGGCGGCTTCAACAAAGGCTTGCAAAGGCATGTGCGGGTGAGATGTCAGAGCAGCACTCACGCCTCGCGTCTTCCTGGTTTTTGATGGAAGAGCAGGGTATGCTGGGGACACCTGAGCATTATGGCCAACTCTTCAGTCCTATTCTTGGGCTCCAGTGGGATGGGAAAGCTTCAGTCCTTTGGTTGTCCAGGGAGGGGTACAGATGAGATATAAGGGACATCAGGCTGTGGGGTTGGAGCAGCCTCAGCTATTCATGTGTGGGTTAGAGAGCCACCTCCCCTCCCTCCCGGGTCACAGTGAGGGGACTAGTGGGTGTCCACAAATGTTTGGAGCTCTATTTTCTTTTTTTTTTTTTTTTTGAGATGGAGTCTAGCTCTGTCATCCAGGCTGGAGTGCAGTGGCACGATCTCGGCTCACTGCAACCTCCACCTCCCAGGTTCAAGCGATTCTCCTGCCTCAGCCTCCCTAGTAGCTGGGATAACAGGCACTCACAACCACACTCAGCTAATTTTCGTATTTTCGGTAGAGACGGGGTTTCACTGTGTTGGCCAGGCTGGTCTCGAGCTCCTGACCTTATGATCTACTCGCCTCAGCCTCCCAAAGTGCTGGGATTACAAGCATGAGCCACCGCGCCTGTCCCGGAGCTCTTGTAAAGATGTGTCTTACTCGTCTTTGAGTCCTCAGGGTCTGACATGTGGGAGGCATCTGGTCACACCAGGCCGGACCTGTTTTCTTCCTTCTCTCTGCATCTCTTTTTAGACATTCTAGGAATTAAGTTGATTTTGGATGAGAACTCAGAAATAACCAGAGACAAGCAGGCCTGCCCTGGGCCAAGGACCCTGGCCTCCTGCCCCTGCTGGCCAGCACCCCTGAAGGGCGGAATCCCAATGCCTTTCCATGGTCCCCTCCAGCACCCCATGACCACACCACATCCTCTGGCAGCCAGGATGGAGTGAATCACCTCCTGAGCTCTGTTTCCAGCCACAGATGCTGGAGGCCAAGACAAAGGGGCTGGTATTGCCAGGACCCCGGCTCTCCCTTCCCCTCCACTCTTTTTTTTTTTTTTTTTGAGACGGAGTCTTGCTCTGTCGCCAGTCTGGAGCACAGTGGTGCAGTCTCAGCTCACTGCAACCTCTGCCTCCCGGGTTCAAGCGAATCTTCCGCCTCAGCCTCCCGAGTAGCTGGGATCACAGGCACATGCCAAACGCCCGGCTGATTTTTTTTATTTTTAGTAGAGATGAGGTTTCACCATATTGGCCAGGATGATCTCAATCTCTTGACCTCTTGATCCACTCACCTCGGCCTCCCAAAGTGCTGGGATTACAGGCATGAGCCACCACGCCCGGCCCCCTCCCCTCTGCTCTTCAGCCTGATGGCCCCACAGCGGCCGGGCAGGTTCAGCAGCTGGGAGAGTGAGAGCAATCTGGGACCGCTGCTGCGCAGAGCAGAGCCGAGCCAGCTGTTTCCGTGCATTTCTGGCTCCCTTCCCTCCTGGCTGGGGGTTTGGGGGATGTGAGGGGCCCAGGTAGGGAAGTTGAGGTGTGTGGGAAGTGGCCAAGCTCAGCTGTCTCCCTCTGACCCACTTACTAACTCAGGAAATCCAAGGCCTTTACAGCTGCTAAAGACATGCCTCACCTTGACAGAACCCAGATGGCCAAAATCCCGGAAAAACCCAAGTGGCTGGTGACAGCCGGCATTTGCCTCTCCGTTTCTGTTGTCCCGGTCAGAGGGGAGAAGAAAATCTTCTGAAAGGCCAGAAGTTGAAACACCCCCTGGGGAGATGAGATCTGACTTCCTTGCTTTGGTCTATTTACTAGTTAATCTTTCCTTCTAATTTTCTACTGGAGTCCCAAGATTCCGTATTAAAACTCCTGGAAGAAACCAGTAAACTAATTACTTCCCTTTGCTTTATGCGTGTGTGTGTAGGTGCACGTGTGTGTGTATGTGCACATGTGTGTGTGTGTGCATGAGTGTGTGTCTGTGTATGTATTTGAATATTCATAAGCAACTCCGTGGAAGACAGATACTTGGTAAGAATCATGAGAACTCTCCAGAGGAACCCTGAAGGAAGCTGGTAAACACAAGTGAGAGGGATGCAGCCTCCTTCTCTTCCGAGAGCTGATCCTACTCCATTTTCTCCACGCACTCCCCAAAGCCCAGCACACTTCCTCCCAGGGGTTTGTGAGGCTGCACCCTTCTATCTCCAACCTGCCTGCTGCAGACCTGGTAATTCCTAAAACCAGGAATTACCAGAACTAGGGTAGGGCACAGAGGCTGGAAAGCATTGAGCAATGCTACTCCAGAGTCTATGAAGACCAAATTCCCTAGCACGCACACAAGGTTCTTCTTAGTCCAACTCCTACCCATTCCTTCAGCTGCATCTGTTAATTTGCGAACCCCTCCCTGCCTCTTAACCTCAGGCATCTACCTCTGCCACGTCAAACTACTTGCTACGCCTCTTTCCCCCCATCCACCCTTTCTCTGCCTAATGTTCATTCAAGGTCCAGCTTGGCGTCCAGTTTCTCAGTAAAGCTTCATCAGAACTTCCTTCCCCTCCAGGTGAAATCAGTGTCCCGTTCTGGGCACTCCCACCGCCCTCAGTACACAACTTTATCAAGGCGCTCAACGCCCGGCATTGTAACTGTGGCTTACATACCCCTCTCTCCCTACTGGTCTTTGAGTCTGTGACGCACGATAGCAGTTTGTTGAAACCTTCAATTCAACAAATAAGTTTGCTGCCTTGATAAAAACAGCCCACTGATAATAATATCAAAGAGAATTAGAACTGATGCAGTAAAGCATTTTCACATGCACGGGCCAAATAAATTTTTCGAAAAACTTCACCAAATTTCACATGAAAGGTAGAGTTCTTACCTTGATTTTTAAGTCAAAAAGCAGCTTAAAAAACTTTTATGTCATGCTGTTGTCTAATTATATTAGTCATTTGCAGGACAAAGTCATCGTAATCACTAATCCTGTGAATCTTGGAAAGTTTCACATGGCAGAAGCTGGAAGGGGCTGATGGGGACCCCCAGCTGAAGATTCTGTGCTACGGTTCAGTGCTGCTGGTCACAGTGAGGACCTCAGGAACAGCTCCAGGAGGGCAGAAAACACTCCTACTCTAACATTTATTTTTAATGGAGACGTGATTTCACCATTTTGCCAGGCTAGTCTCGAACTCCTGACCTCAAGTGATCTGCCCACCTCAGCCTCCCAAGTGCTGGGATTATAGGCGTGAGCCACCGCGCCCCTTCTAACATTTATTTTTAATTTTTTCTTTTGCTTATCTGTATTTTCAACAGTATTTGGGTATAACTTTTTAAATCAGTAAAAACAATTTTTAAAGTAAAAAATGTCAAACAATGAAATTGATTGAAACCGTAAAAGCTCCATAAGAGAGAAGGAAACAAGACAGTCTTTACTAAAGTTGTTTTTGGCAGACCACGGTGGCTCACATCTGTAATCCCAGCACTTTGGGAGGCCGAGGCGGAAGGATCGCTAGTGGTCAGGAGTTTGAGATCAGCCTGGGCAATGTAGCGAGACCTTGTCTTTACAAATAAAACTTTAAAAATTAGCCAGGCGTGGTGGCTCACACCTGTAGTCCCAGCCACTCGGGAGACTGAGGTGAGAGGATCTCTTGAGTCCAGGATTTTGAGGCTGCGGTGAGCTGTGATCACGCCACTGCACTGCAGCGTGGGTGACAGAGAAAGAGCCTGTCTCTGAAAATAAACATATTAATTAATTTGTGTGGTTTTGCCCTTAAGCTGGGGACAAGAGACCTGATTGCTTTTTTCCACACCAAAATCATAAGGGGAAGAAACAAGGAAACTGCAGGAGCCCTTTCTCTGCCCAGCTATCACCTGCCCCAGCATGCACTGCTCAGACAGTCCTCCGAGGTTCCCTGGGAGCACAGAAAAGGACACAAACTGGGTTTTAGACCCAGATCTGCCTTCTATACCTATAGGACCCTGGACAAGTCTCTATGTCTCCGTATCTTCACCTCTTAAGGAGATAACACAGTTGCCTGCCAGGGAAGTGAGTGCATTTTAAACTACACAGTGGTACATACGTGTGAGGGGTTACTATAATTCCCGTTGGTTCTGGAAGGGGGTGGGGTTGATAGGCATGCATGGACAGACTGATAAGCCTTTTGCAGGTTCACCAATGTTTCAGGAGCTAAAAAAGCTATGATCGCCGCAATTGTGTAGGTAGGTACTATTATTACTCACAATTTACAGGTGACAAAGAAAGAGGAACCAAGAAGTTGAGCTAACTGTCCAACTTACAACACAGTTGAGAAGAGAGGAGCTAGAATCTGAAGCCAGGCAGTTGGTAGCAGGGCCTGTGTTAGGAAATCGTGGCTCATGCTTACACACATGTGTGCATGCACTCACACACACATGCACACACATACACACACTTCCCTTTTCCATCCCAAACACACCACTCAGAGTCTAGCTGAATTGTGCAGTTTCGATTCTGACTTTGTTTCTTTGAAGCTGAATTGCCCTGACACTGTTGATGGTTGACCTCCAATGAGTGAGAATGTGGCGTTAAAGCGGGTCAGAAACACCTTTATTTTCATTTCACAGCCTTCTGCATTATTTTGATTCCTGCCCATGAGCATGAATTATATTTATCAAGACTGATTTTAAAATATATTGCTCCTCATTGGGAGAACTGTGTTTCCAAACAAAGGTTTTAAAGTTTAATGAAAATGTAAAAATCCTTTGCCTTCTTAGGCTTTCAGAGTCTTATTTATCGAATGCCCTGGCTGCTGGGGATCTTTCCAATTCATGCTGGACTTGCGCCTGGGTTTCCTGATTTTCCCAGCTACAACGCTCAACCTCAGCAGCCAAACCAGCCCGGCCCCTTCCTGTGGTTTCCAGCTCAGCCCTCCTCGTGGGAGGGAGGAGGAGAAGGGAGGATGCTGTGTTGGGCCCTTCCCATGGGGCCCCAGTGTTTGGTGAAAACAGGGTCATGTCAATCACAGTCCAGGCCTCTAAAACCTAGTAACAGAGGCCCAAGGAAGGTGAAAACATACAGGGTGATCAGAATCAAGACAATGAGGACTCACAAAAGGGCTAAGGCCAGGAAAGGTCTAAGCTCACCAGGCGGAGGTCCTGCCAGCTGAAACAGGATGGAGCCCTAAAGCTCTGCCCTGGCCCTACCAGTGCTATCTTTTCTACTTTTCTTCTGGGGTCCAGGGGCATCTAAGAGCAAGATACCACCAGGGCAAGGGACCCAGGAGGGGCCCAGGAGCCTGCCCCTGCCTGGCCTGAAACTTGGCACAGACTGGTCCCATCTGATATCCAGCTTTAATTAAGTTTCTGGACAAACACACTCTCATGCATTACCCATCAGAGCGGGGACACTGTCAGGCAGGAGGAGGAGAGCGAGGCAGGCTGGCTCACTCCTGTTATGTATACCCACTTAGCAATGCCACTTTAATTTCTCAGAAACATTCCCTGACAGCTCCACGCAGTGCCCAGCACAGGGAGCCTAGCCCTGCTAATAGACCAGCCTGGAGGCAACTGGAGCCTGTCTGCCCAGCTCGCTGGGGGAGCATTAATTAACCAGCTGGCAGCTCTTCTGTCTCTGGAGACCTCCATGCGGGGATGGTCTAGGGACAATGCACGTAGTGTGCAGAATCATTTCCATGGTCCCCCCACTGACCAAAGAATCCCTGCGATACCGAGTGCCCAATGGCCCCTGTGGGACGTTTACTCTGCTACTTCCTCAGCGTACAGGGAGTCAGAGCCTTTGGTTCTACTCTCTGGTCACATTCAGGGCATTATCAGGGCTGGGCTACGCTACCACTGCAGTAAATGTTTGCCCGGCTGGAAAATGCTCGCTCATGTTAACAAGGAAGCAATGAATGAGAAGGCTTTCTTCTCCTTTATTAAAGGCTGTACAAGCACAAAGCAGACTCTGAAATGTTATCTGTTCACAAACCTCATATGGCTAAATATTTACTGCGAATGTGACTGGCATTCCTCAAGCAGCACAGCCAGTGTCCATGGAGTGTCAGAAACAGAAGCAGCGTCCATGCAGACCCGTGGGAAGGGAGGCCCACCTCTGGGGAGAGCAGGTGTCCCCAGCCTGGCCCTCCAATGGAACTGCAAGCTCCCTGGGTTCCCGGAGTCTCCATTGCGCCATCCTAGATGCACCTCCAAGGACTGATCAAGCTGTAACAGCAGCGTGGAGCCCTAGCCTGTGGCTACCTGAGACTTCCCGAAGCCCTCCAAACACACAGGCCCTTTCTCATGATTTGGGGTGGTTTTGATTGCTCTACCTGGCATGGCCTTTCCGAAATGTCCCTCTTGCAGCATCAAGAGGTTAAGGATGGTGCAGGCTTCATCTGGGGTGCCGACTGGGATTGATTTGCGGTCACTGCCAGGAGCTTTGTGGTGATCATGCTGTGAGGTGACTTCTCAGGGATGTGCGCTAGGGCTGTGGGGACACTGAGGCACATATTTCCCAGATCTGTTATGGGTCTAGTCACTTGTGAATGCCACCTCCTCCAGGAAACTCTCAAGACCCCCACCGCCAGAGCATTCATAATTGTGTTCTTGTCCTGCCTGCATTCCCTTGGCACCTAAGTCATTTGTCATTTTCCACTTTGTATTACAACTGTTTGAATAGTTTACACCCCTCGCCCTACTAGCCTGTGGGTTCTTAGGGTAGCAGCTGTGTCTCGTTCATCTGTGTCCTCCTTAGCATATGTCTTTCCTTGTTTGGAGTCAGAGCTCACTAAAGGTGGCCGAATTGAATTTCTCACCTGGGGACAGCTAGCTGAGAGCAGACTTCAAATTTAGTATACTCCTCATGAGAGGGGTATTTTGGAAGGGAGCAGGTTGATTCTGCACTCCTGCTCTGGGGAAGGTGCTGCCTCAGGGCAGGACTCAGGGGTACAAAGGGCACAGGGCAACTGGATGGGTTAGGAATGTGCGTGATAGTGGTTGCCAGATAAACTACGGACACCCAGTCAGGTTGAATGTAATTGTGTTCCAAGTATTGCATGGAACAAATTTACACTAAAAAAAGCTCTTCATTGTGTGTCTGAAATTCACATATAACCGGGTGTCCTATAGTTTTATTCGCTAAATCTGGTAACTCTAGGTGGGAGTGCCAGGGAGAGAACACGAGATCATCTCCCCAGACTTTCTAGAACCAATTCTGTACACTACGCTGTCTTCATGGAGAAACACCTGTCCATACTTGCAAGTCTCCTGAATTTCCAGACGAGGCTCTCTGATGAACCAGGCTATCTGTGAAAGCCAACTCCAGTGTAAAGCCCAGAAATAAAACTAGGAAGCCCCCTAAAAGGTATTTTAGTGTGGTCAGCTGTAAACTTTATTAGGTAAGAACCAAGGCCGTCTCATTCATCATTTGCTCTCCAGTGCCTTGGACAGTACTTGGCATAAAGCAGATGCTCAATAAATATTTACTAAATAAATAAAGAGCTGAGCGCCACTGGGCCTTCTCCACCCATGACTGGGCTTACCTCATCCACAGCGATAAAACTGTGCAAAAACGGGAGTTGGCAGGCAGCCTTTCCTTTACAAGAGTCATCACTAATTTTCATTAGCCAGCAAAATGCCCAAGTGCATTAGGCTGATTTGAATTTAAAATCAATTAATGCATCTTCACGGAGCTTGGCTTCTAAAAAGGCAAGATAAAACTGCACCTTCTTGAGTTGATTTATTTCAATTTAAAGGATAATTAATATGCTTTCATTGATATGATTTAGAAAATAAGGAAAAGCAGCATGAGGGGAGAAAAGCAGCCTCAAGAGCTCAGGCAGACGCAGTAACACTTGAGTCATAGCTGTGCTTTGTGCACCTTACTTTTTCATCCTTCTCCACTCAGAGTCACTGGGCATCTTTGTTTTCCCAGTTTTATCTTTTCCTTTCTCTGCCAAAACCCCCCTTACAGGACACAGTCTGATCCTGGATTTCGAGGTTTGACCAGAAGTAGATGGCCGTCATCCAGAAGAGCCCAGCAACCAGAAGAGCCATTGCTGGGGGCAGCAGGAACAGGTAAATGTAATGAGGGCCTGGCTCAAGGTGGTGGAGGGCAACAGAGGTGACATCACGGGGCAGGATTAGTGGACCTCAGTGACAGTGGTGTGTGAACCAGAAAGGAGCAGTGAAGAAGGATCTCCAGCTTCCTGACCCAGTGACTAGGGGAAGGGTGAGGGTACCAGCCAGGACTCAGTTATAAACAATAGAAACTGACTCTGGATCTCTAAGAAGGAAAAGAATTTATTAGAAGTATTTTCATTCAAGTTCACTGAATCAATGGCAAGGCTGGAGACCCAAACTTAGAACACAGATGGGAACCAACCGAGAAGGCCTGGGACCAGGGTCATGCCACAAGAACAGCCTGGTCAAGTGATAGCCAAAGCATCCCTACCGCCGGACACTTGCTTCACCTGCCCACCTCCACGGCTGCTGTGAATGACCTCCAGACTTCCTGTCACTCTCAAGAACCAAAATCGCAGTTCATGGTCTAAATGCCCATGCCAATATCATGTGCACATGCCCCACTTGCTAGGGGGCAGGAGTAGGAATGTCTGACCTCCTTCAGACTCACACACTGGAATTTCTTCCAAATGGGAAAAGGGTTCAAATAATAGGAAGAAAAAAAAGACAGCAATTGATCTCTATGGTGGCATTAAAGTAGGGTGTACAGGAGGAAGAGCAAGTTTGCATGGGGTATGACAATGAAGTGTTTTGGTGGAGCCATGGAGAGAGATTGACATTGGAGATGTCGACCTGGAGGTGCCACCTCTTCAAAGAAGTGACAAGCCATTGGCATAACACCTTGCCCTGGGTTACAATGGCTTCTCCAGCCATCCTTGCATTCCATCAACTTCAAACTGATTTCTTGTGAGAAGCTCAGGTATGAAGGCAAGAATCCTACAGAGGATGAAGGTTTGGCTGGGCTCTCTTTTCCCAGAAATCCCAATTCCTGTTTTCAGTTTCCTATAATTAAAAATGACTAGCAAATACAAGTTTAGCTGGCTAGGGTAAGGACGCAAATGTTGTTTTCAGTACAGCTTATTTGTGGAGGAAAAACTCTGGAAGAATCACCCCTCTTCTTAGGTTTTCATGTTCAACTCATGCTGCAGGTGCAGAAATACCTCCAGAGTAGTGCAGGGGCTTTGCAATATTCAGAACCCCAGAACCTCTGAGCTGCAAGGAGACATAGGGATCATACAGTCCAACCCCTCGGTTTATGCACAAGGGCCCTGAGGCTGAGAAGATCACCAAAACTGCAGCATCCTTTCACATTCTCTCATCATGAAAAAAATTGCACCACCTTTCACCCACACCTCAGTCCCATCCTGCCAACACTGCCACCCACCTGAGAGGAAGGGAGGCCTTGAATAGGATGCAGCTGGGTGGATCACCTCCTCTTCCCCTGGAGGCAGTGACGTCTGTCACTCCTAGGAGATGATGAAAATGTTGCTGCTATTGTTAAATTTTGGCAAGTAGATTCTGGATTATTCTCCCAGGGGGCTGGCCATGAGTCACCACAGCACATCCTCAGGAAGGAGCTGGCTAAACTCCAGAAATGGCCAGATCCTGCAGTGAACTGAGGACCCAGCAGTGCACAGTGCTGCAAATGGGCTGTGAACTGGAGGCTCTGCTGGCTGCCACCATCAGGAGTGGCAGGGCTTGACATCTAGGAGGGACCAGAAACCCACCTTCAGTGCTGGCATCACTGATCATGCAGTTCATACAGAACAATTGTCCATGGGAAGACCTCGCTGTGATGGAGGAAGAGTGGAGGAAAGGCCAGCCAGGCCCCTGCACAGAGAAGCTAGTCAAGAAAGGCTCCCCTCTGCCAGTCAACATAGCAAAACCTCATCTCTACAAAAAACGGAAATGTTAGCTGGGAGTGGTGGTGGAGCATTCCTGTAGTCTCAGCTACTTGGAGGCTGAGGTAGGAGGATCACTTGAGCCCAAAAGTTTTAGGCTGCAATGAGCAATGATCATGTCACTGCACCACAGCCTGGGCAACAGAGAGAGACTCCACCTCTAAAGAAAATAAATTAATTAAAATAAAATAAACAAAGGCTTGCCTGCTCTATTTCTTCTTACAGGAGTTGGGCCTCAGGCTGGACCTTGAAGCTGACCACATCGCCTTTCTTTCTCCCATAGGCAGTAACAGGGAACAGTCTGGGGGAAGGCATGTTGATAGATCCCAGGACTCCGAGAGTTCAATCCTGCATTTTTGGTGATTAACCTACACACTGTGGATAGCTGCACAAGAGGGACATTCACTCAAAGTGAAAAGAGGCAGGAACACAGGAATCCCAGGTTACATGATGAAGGTGAATGGCTCTGTCAGATGGAAGAGAGTCCTGGGTGAGTGAATGAAGAAATGAATGAATACCTGCTATGTCTCCAGTAACTACAGACTGTGTTATACTCTGGGATAAAAAAAAAAGACAGTGGCTGTGCCCATGCTTTCCCCTTCCCTTCCTGAAGCTCTCTACTACTGCACATCCGAGTCTCCCATCCTTCCATGTGGCTCCAATGTCATGCCCTGGCCAGGCATGGTGGCTTACACCTGTAGTCCCAGCACTTTAGGAGGCTGAGGTGGAGGTGGGTGGATTGCGTGAGCCCAAGAGTTCAAGACCAGCCTGGGCAACATGGTGAAATCCTGTCTCTACAAAAAACCACAAATATTAGCCAGGCACGGTGGTACATGCCTGTAGTCCCAGAGTATTAGTCCATTCTCAGGCTGCTAATAAAGACATACCCAACACCGGGCAAGTTACAAAGAAAAAGAGGTTTAATGGACTCACAGTTACACATGGTTGGGGAGGTTTCACAATCATGGTGGAGGGCAAAAGAGGGGCAGAGGCACATCCTACATGGCAGCAGGCAAGAGAGTATGTGCAGGGGACCTGCCCTTCATAAAATCATCAGATCTAATGAGACTTACTCCCTACCATGAGAACAGGATATGGAGAGAAATGTGGGGTGGCAGCCCCCACACAGACCCACTGGGGCACTGTCTAGTGGAGCTGTGAGAAGGTGGCCACTCTCCTCCAGACCCCGGAAGGGTAGATCCGCTGACAGCAATCCCAGGTTACATGATGGAGGTGAACGGAAACCATCCCCATAGTTCAATTATCTCCACCCGGCCCCACCCTTGACGTGTGGGATTATTACAATTCAAGGTGAGATTTGGATGGGGAAACAGCCAAACCGTCCCTTTCCACCCCTGGCCCCACCCAAATCTCACGTCCTCACACTTCAAAACTAATCATGCCTTCCCAACAGTCCCCCAAAGTCTTAAATCATTTCAGCATTAACTCAGAAGTCCACAGTCCAAAGTCTCATCTGAGACAAGGAAAGTTCTTGCCACCTGTGAGCCTGTGAAATCAAAAGCAATTTAGTTACTTCCTAGATACAATGGGGTATGGGCATTGGGTAAATACACCTGTTCCAAAGGGAAGAATTTGGCCAAAACAAACAGGCTACAGGCCCCATGCAAGTCCAGAATCCAGCAGGGCAGTCAAATCATAAAGCTCCAAAATGATCTCCTTGGACTCCACGTCTCACATTCAGGTTATGCCAATGCAAGAGGTAGGTTCCCATGATGTTGGGCAGCTCCACTCCTATGGCTTTGCAGGGTACAGCCTCCCTCCTGGCTGCTTTCATAGGCTGGAATTGAGTGTCTGTGGCTTTTCCAGGTACACAGTTCAAGCTGTCAGTGGATCTACCCTTCTGGGGTCTGGAGGACAGTGGCCCTCTTCTCACAGCTCCACTAGACAGTGTCCCAGTGGGTCTGTGTGGGGGTTTCCACCCCACATTTCCCTTCCACATTGCCCTACCAGAAGCTCTCCATGAGGGCTCCACCCCTCCAGCACACCTCTGTCTGGACATTCAGGCATTTCCATACATCCTCTGAAATCTAGGTGGAGGTGCCCAAACCTCAATTCTTGACTTCTGTGCACCTGCAGACCCAACACATGTAAGCTGCCAAGGCTTGGGGCTTGCACCCTCTGAAGCAAAGGCCTGAGCTGTACCTGGGCCCCTTTCAGCCATGGCTGCGATACAGGGCACCAAGTTCCAAGACTGCACAAAGCAGCAAGGGCCTGGGCCCAGCCCACAAAACTGTTTTTTTCCTCCTAGGCCACTGGCATGTGATGGAAGGGGTTGCCTTGAAGACTTTTGACACACCCTGGAGATATTTTTCCCATTGTCTTGGAATTAACATTTTGCTCCTTGTTACTTAAGCAAATTTCTGCAGTCAGCTTGAATTTCTCAGAAAATGCGTTTTTGTTTTCTAACTTACCAAACTTTTATGCTCTGCTTTCCCTTTAAACATAAGTTTCACTTCCAAACCATATACTTGTGAATGAATAGAGCAATGCTTTTAAGAGCACCCAAGTCACAATGCTTTGCTGCTAAGAAATTTTTTCTGCCAGATACCCTAAATCATCTCTCTCAAGTTCAAAGTTTCACAGATTCCTGAGGGGGCGGGGTCAAAATACCATCAGTCTCTTTGCTAAAGCATAGCAAGAGTCACCTTTGCTCCACTTTCCAATGAATTCCTCATCTCCATCTGAGACCACCTCAGCCTGGACTACATTGTCCATGTCACTATCGGCATTTTGGTCAAAGTCATTCAACAAGTCTGTATGAAGTTCCAAACTTTCCCACATCTTCCTCTCTTCCAAGCCCTCCAAATTATTCCAACTTCTGCCTGTTACCCAGTTCCAAAATCACTTCCACATTTTTGGATATCTTTACAGCAGCACTCCACTCCACGGTGCCAATTTACTGTATTAGTCTGTTCTCATGCTGCTAATACAGACATGTCCTAGACTGGACAATTTTCAAAGAAAAAGAGGTTTAATGGACTCACAGTTCCACATGGCCTCACAATCATGGCAGAAGGTGAAGGAGGAACAAAGCCACATCCCACATTGTGGCAGGGAAGAGAGTGTGTATAGCGGAACTACCCTTTATAAAACCATAAGATCTTGTGGCACTTATTCACCATCATAAGAACAGCACATGCAAAATCAGCCCCCATGATTCAGCTACCTCCCCCAGGTCCAACATGTGGGGATTGTGGGAGCTACAATTCAAGGTGAGATTTGGGTGGGGATACAGCCAAATCCTGTCACCCAGCTACTTGGGAGGCTGAGACAGGAGGATCACCTGAGCCAAGGAAGTCGAGGCTGCAGTGAGCCATGATCACATCACTGCATTCCAGCTTGGGTTAAGGAGTGGAAAAAAAAAAAAAAAAAGCCCTGTCCTCTACTAGGAAGCCTTTTCTGATTTACCAACTCAGAAATTCCTTTTCCTCTGTCCTCCCAAAGGCCTTACCTCCACTCTCACAAGGCCCTTATTTCTAGGCTAAATGATGGTTATTGACACATGTCTCACCTCCCTGTGCCCTCCCAGTGCTCAGGGCCTAAAGAACCCCTCGCAGAGGGTGTTAAGGATGTCTTACTCTCCAAGGACTCCCAAACTGTCTCCACAGCTCCTAATATTACGAAAAGACCTGTTTTCTCCTGACCTCTTTGTCTAGAATTGTTTGAGTGACTTTGGTAACAAAAGAGCTTTGAATAGAAATGCAGTAGAGATATGTTTCTTGGATCAAAGGTGGCCTCAGAGTGGGAAAGAGTCCTGGACTGCAAGTCACATCCTCCAGCAGAGGAAGGACAAACAGATCCAAACTGAAGTAAATGGAAACCCATCTCAGGGCTCAGGGCAGAGCCTAGGGGCCAGGAGGAGATGACCATGGATGCTCTGGAGGCTGAGAAAACAGGGAGAAGGAAGCCTCCAGGCTCAGGGGAGGGGAATGTGCAGAGTGAGACTGGAGAGCCAGCTTCCATGAGTGCTCTCCTTGACTTAACCAGTTGTATGCCTGTGCACTGATACTAATAGGAAAGCGCATTTCCAGAGGATGTTCCCATGCATGCTCAATAAATGATAAAATAATCCTGATGAGAACAACAGGCAACCTTTTTTTTTTTTTTTTTTTGAGTACTTGCAATGTACCAGGTGCTGTTCTAATTCTTTTTTTTTTTGAGACAGTCTCACTCTGTCTCCCAGGCTGGAGTGTAGTGGCACGATCTCAGCTCACTGCAACCTCCGCCTCTGGGTTCAAGCAATTCTCCTGCCTCAGCATCCTGAGTAGCTGGGATTACAGTTACTTGCCACTACGCCCTGCTGATTTTTGTATTTTTAGTAGAGACAGGGTTTTACCATGTTGGTCGGGCTGGTCTCGAACTCCTGACCTGGTGATCCACCCACCTCAGCCTCCCAAAGTGCTGGGATTACAGACGTGAGCCACTGCACCCAGCCTCTAGTTCTTTTTTGTATCTCTTCATTAAATCTTCTCATCAACCTGTGAGGTATTTAGTATTATTAACCTCATTTTACAGATCATGAATTGGAAGCACAGAAATGTTAATGAACTTATATGCAGCTGCACAGCTAGTGAATAATATTGCTAGCACTTAACCACTGTGCAGTAGAGCACGGATGTAACATTGAAGCATGTGCTCACCTAATTTTTGCCCCAACCTATTTCACCCCTACTCCAGATACATTCTGCTATAAGAGATGAAAAAATTTCTCTTTTAGGGAATAATTAATAGCATTGAAAGTCAAATAATAATTTTTGTAGAAATCTGCAGAAAAAGCCCTCTTCAAAGAAGCAATTAAAATAATAGGATAATCTATTCCAATTACTTCTGAAGGTTTATTTCACTGCAATTCAGTCTTTGCTTTATTTTATATCTACTAGAATTCAAACAAATTTGGGGGGGCGGACAGACTTCTATTTGAATGAAAGGGAGGCTCAGAACAATGGAAAAAATAAAGCTGATTCAAAAAGTAACCTTCAAGCCCACCTGAGTGCCAGTAATAGGTTTATTCATATCTATACAGATATTAAACTCATTTTTCTTGAACCTGTTTTCATGATTTGGACAGACTATAAATCAACAGTTCTGCATAATTTTTGGAAAATAAATGCTTTCCTGCCTAAGAATGTGCCTTGTATATTGGCAGTGTATGGAGTTAGGATGCTCTCAGCTGCAAATAACAGAAGACCCCTGACTCAAATTGGTTTAAGAATGAGAACATGTATCATTTCCCGCAACTGGAAGTCCAGAGGCGGAGAAAGCCCAGGCTTGAATCAATCGGTGACTCAGTAAAGTCATCAAGGGCTCTTCTCTGCTCTCCTGAGCTTTGTCTGAGCCCTCAGGCTGTCTGCCAGGTGTCTGTGGCAACCCCAGGTGTAGCATCCAGAGACAACACCCAGAGGAATGAAAAACGCTGTCTATTTTCTGAGTCTTTTTTTTTTTATAGAAGCAAGAAAACCTCTTCCAAAAGACTCCCAGCAGACTTCTGGTCAATCCCTTTATTGAACGTCGGTCACTTGCTTGTTTCCAAAGCAATGGCTGGCCGAGGCCACCCCTGCTGGAGAGCCGGCCTCTCTGAGAGACACTAGCCATTTCCAAATTGTATTTTTGAAACCAATGCCAATTCTTCATCCAGATATCAAACCTTTAATAACCCACAGAAATAAAAATCTTTAATAAGATAAAAACCTGAAATTTCATACTAAGAGTAGGTGGGCAGTTTCTCCTGATAACGAATTGTCCCTATCACCACAGAGGGTCACCTTGCCTTTTATAAACAGGATAGTCTCTGAAGGTTGTGAAATATGGATTTGCTGGCCAAATACTATTTTTGATGCAACAGAGCAGCTTGCTATTTAGAAAAGCTGTTTGGTGGAACTTTTTTCCATGAAAAAATGACAAGAACTTTAGGTTAAAATGTTGTGTTGAATGCACGCATTAATCTCTATCTCTAAATGTCACTTAAAAAGCAATGAGAAATTGGCCAGGCACAGTAGCTCATGCTTGTAACCCAATAATTTTGGGAGGCCAAGGCAGGTGAATTGCTTGAGTCCAGGAGTTTGAGACCAGCCTGGGCAACATGGCAAATGCCATCTCTACAAAAAATACAAAAATCTGGCTGGGCCTGGTGGTGCTTGTAGTCCCAGCTACTCAGGAGGCAGAAGTGGGAGGATGGCTTGAGCTGTGGTGATTGAAACCGCGCTGGACTGTGATCGCACCACTGCACTCCATCCTGGGCAACAGAGAGACCCTGTTTCAAAAAAAAGAAATGCAGTGAGACATTAAACAAAAGGCATAATGCCATAAAGACAAAGAGAGTGAGAAAGGAGTCAACCATAACAAAATTTCAGAAGCCGGAAAGCAGAGGGAAGAGTATCTGACTTGGAAGGCCTCAGAAAGCTGAATTTTAAGTCACCAGGAAAGCCAAGAAATATCCTGATTTTATATTGAAGATCTCTCAAAAGGCTCAAGAATTGGTAGCACTAGGTATCTCTGGAAGTGTAGGTGAAGGAGGGCTAAGCTATGAGGATTGGTTAAACGTCTGTATAGCAGATGGTTGGACCTCTGATTCCCTTCCCCTACTCTACATAGTGAGTGTTGCCCTCCGAAGAAGACTAGAGGCTGGTTCTCAGCAGAATAAAATAGAGAGGGTCTGCACTACAGGAACACAGGGGAAATCCAGGGCAGGTGTATCATCCAGAAAACAGGGCAACTAAGTAAAAGCTCACAAACTATAGGTTGAGATGACCAACTTTCTTTGCCCATCCAGCATCCTGAATACTTGAAACTAGGTTACCACCTTCAGCCATGAGACGAAAGACTAGTCTCTGGGTCAGCTGAACAGGCCAAGAGAGAAAATAAAAAGATATTGATATTAGAGGTCCCCAGCCAGGTAATCCTTCAGTGAAAACCAGTTGATAAGGTCACTGCTTCCTGAACTTTCAGTCAGTTGTTAAGGCCTCTCTCTCTCTTTTTTAAGAGACGATGTCTCTCAATTTGTCACCTAGGCTGGAGTGCAGTGGCGCAATCATGGCTCACTACAGCCTTGACCTCCCAGGCTCAAGTAATCCTCCTACCTCAGCCTCCCATGTAGCCAGGACTACAGGTACATGCCACCATGTCCAGCTATTTTTTTTTTTTTTTAATTTTTGTAGAGCCAGGTTCTTGTTAGGTTTCCCAGGCTGGTTTTGAACTCTTGATCTCAAGTGATCCTCTCACTTTGGTCTCCCAAAGTGCTGGGATTACAGGAGTGAGCCATCATGCCTGGCCAAGGCCACTCTTTTAAAAATATACAGACAACAAAGGATCACCAGGTATTGGTGGAAATTCTCTAATATCAAAGAGTTCATAACAAACAAACAGAAAGGGAAAAGTAACTTGGATGCAAGAGACTGTATACGGAGAATAAAACCTTCAAAAAAATGAAATAATCATTAATAGCCCAACAGAGACAAAATATTACATCTGTGAAACTGAAGTATGATATTATAAAAAGAGTGAAAGCTTTGTAAATTAAAAACGTGAGGTCAAGAGATCGATACCATCCTGGTCAACAAGGTGAAACCCCGTCTCTACTAAAAATACCAAAAATTAGCTGGGCACGGTGGCGCGTGCCTGTAATCCCAGCTCAGGAGGCTGAGGCAGGAGAATTGCCTGAACCCAGGAGGCAGAGGTTGCGGTGAGCCGAGATTGCGCCATTGCACTCCAGCCTGGGTAACAAGAGCGAAACTCCACCTCAAAAAAAAAAAAAAATGTGAAAGCATAAATTGAAAACTCAATAGAAGGATTAGAAAGTTAAGGTGGCGAAATAGTCCAGAAAGTAGAGCAAAAAAACAAAGGGATAGAAAATAGGGAAGAAAAAGTTTATTAATAAGTAGAAGACAAGCTGTGGAAATCTAATATCCAAACAATAGGAGTTCCAGAAAGAAAATGGAGAAGAAATCATCAAAGGAATAGTTTAATAAAATTTCTTTGAATCGAAAGATATAAATTTCTAGACTAAAAAAGTCTGCTAAAGGCCCAGTATAATGAATAAAACTGGATTCACACCAGACATATCGTTGTGAATTTCAGAATGATGGAAACAAGAGAAGGACTGAGGGGAAAGTTGCATCTGTAATGTAGGCAGGCACCATCCAGTCAGCTGGGAGCCCAGTTACAACAAGAAGGCATAGAAAAGGTGAATTTTGCTTTTTTTCTGGAGCTGGAACACCCTTCCTCTGTTGAACATCAGAACTTCAGGTTCTCCAGCCTTTGGACTCCAGGGCTTGTACCAGAAGCTCCCAGGTTCTCAGGCTTCTGGCCTAGGACTGAGAGTTAAACCATCTGTTTCCCTGGTTCTGATATCTTTGGATTTGAACTGAGCCATGCTACTGGCCTCCCTGGTTCTCCAGCTTACAGACAGCCTGTCATGAGACTTCTCAGCCTCCGTAGTCATGTGAGCCAATTCTGCTAGTAAATCTCTATCATCCATCCATCCATCTATCTATCTATCCATCCATCCATCCATCCATCCATCCATCCATCTATCTACATACCTACCTACCTACCTGCCTACCTATATATCTATCTTATTGCTTCTGTCTTTCTGGAGAACCCTGACTCATACGGAGAAAAACTGATTTCATTCAAAGAAACAGGAATCAGAATCAGAATGCATTGAGTTTCACAATGGCTAAGTTGGAAACATGACAATGGAGCAATGCCTTCAATGAGACAATATTTTTCCACTTAGAATTCCGTATCAATTAAGTATGAGAATAAACTAAAAACTTCTTCAGGTGTATCATGACAAAAACAAAAAAAATTACTTTCTAGCACTCTTTCTTAGAAAAGGAGAGAAAGAACTTCTTTCACCAAAATAGTTGAGAAAACTAAGAAAGAAAAGAATACAGGATTCAAAACAGAGGTAATCCGAATCTAGAGAGAGGTGAAAGAACTCCCAGACTGGATCAGATCTGTGAGCAACTTCTTTAAGAAAACTAAATTGACAGAATACTTAGTGTGCTTGAACATATTAAGAGAAAATGTGCCTGTAATCCCAGCACTTTGGAAGGCCGAGGTGGGCGGATCACGAGGTCAAGAGATCGAGACCATCCTGGCCAACATGGTGAAACCCCTTCTCTACTAAAAATACAAAAAAATTAGCTGGGCGTGGTGGCATGTGCCTGTAGTCCCAGCTACTCAGGAGGCTGAAGCAGGAGAATTGCTTGAACCTGGGAGGCAGAGGTTGCAGTGAGCCGAGTTCGTGCCACTGCACTCCAGCCTGGCACCTGGTGATGGAGTGAGACTCTGTCTCAAAAAAAAAAAAAAAGAGAGAGAAAGTGTACACATTCAAAGGAGAGTTTAACTTGGTGTTTAGTACATAGAAACCTTAACAAATGGAAAATAAGAAGGCAATTATTAACTCTAGGGTAAACAAAAAGTGAGGAGAAAGAAAAGGAATTGTAGTACTCATCATGGTTTAGCTATAAATAGCATTTACAAGGTCAGAATAATGTAAACAATGAATATGGATCTAATCCAACTACTTCAAAGAGAGATTCTGTGTATTAGTCCTTTGTTGGATGCAGAGTTTGTGAAGATTTTCTCCCACTCTCTGGGTTGTCTGTTGACTCTGCTGATTATTTCTTTTGCTGTGCAGGAGTTTTTTAGTTTATTTAAGCCCCATCTATTTATCTTTGTTTTTGTTGCGTTTGCTTTTGGGTCCTTAGTCATGAACTCTTTGCCTAAGCCAATGTCTAGAAGGGTTTTTCTGATGTTATCTTCTAGAATTTTTATGATTTCAGGTCTTAGATTTAAATCTTTGATCCATCTTGAGTTGATTTTTGTATAACTTAAGAGATGAGAACCCAGTTTTATTCTCTACATGTGGCTAGCCAACTATCCCAGCACCATTTGTTGAATAGGGTGCCCTTTCTCACTTTATGTTCTTGTTTGCTTTGTCAAAGATCAGTTGGCTGTAAGTATTTGGCTTTATTTCTGGGCTGTCTATTCTGTTCCATTGGTCTACATGCCTGTTTTTACACCAGTACCGTGCTGTTTTGGTAACTATAGCCTTGTAGCATAGTTTCAAGTTGAGTAATGTGATGCCTCCAGATTTGTTCTTTTTGCTTAGTCTTGCTTTGTCCATGCAGAGTCTTTGTTTGTTTGTTTGTTTCATATGTGTTTTAGAATTATTTTTTCTCTTTCTGCAAAGAATGCTGGTGATATTTTAATAGGAATTGCAGTGAACTTATAGATTGCTTTTGGCAGCATGGTCATTTTCACAGTATTGATTCTACCCATTTATAAGCATGGGATGTGTTTCCATTTGTTCGTGTCATCTACAGTTTCTTTCAGCAGTGTTTTCTGGTTTTTCTTGTAGAGGTCTTTCACCTCCCTGGTCATGTATATTCCTAAGTATTTTATTTTATTTTTGCAGCTGTTGTAAAGGGGGTTGAGTTCTTGTTTTGACTCTCAGCTTGGTCATTATTGGTGTATAGCAGTGCTACTGATTTGTGTGTACTGATTTTGTATCCTGAAACTTTACTGAATTCATTTATCAGATCTAGGAGCTTTTTGGATGAGACTTTAGGGTTTTCTGGTATATGATCATATCATCAGCAAATAGTGACCATTTGACTTCCACTTTACTAATTTGGATCCCCCCCCTTATTTTTCTCTCTTGTCTGATTGCTCTGGCTAGAACTTCCAGTACTATGTTGGATAGAAGTGGTGAAAGTGGGCATCCTTGTCTTGTTCCAGTTCTTCTGGTGGTGAAAGTGGGCATCCTTGTCTTGTTCCAGTTCTTCTGGGGAATGCTTTCAATTTCTCCCCGTTCAGTATAATGTTAGTTGTGGGTTTGTCATAGATGGCTTTTATTACCTTAAGGTATGTCCCTTCTATGCTGATTTTGTTGAGGGTTTTAATCATAAAGGGATGCTGGATTTTGTCAAATGCTTTTTCTGCATCTATTAAGATGATTTTTTATTTTAATTCTGTTTATGTGGTGTATCACATTTATTGACTTGTATATGTTGAACCAACTCTGTATCCTTCATATGAAACCCACTTGATCATGATGGATGATCTTTTTAATATGCTGTTGGATTCAGTTAGCTAGTATTTTGTTGAGGATTTTTGCATCTATATTCATCAGGGGTATTGGTCTGTAGTTTTCTTTTTTGTTATATCCTTTCCTGGTTTGGGTATTAAGGTAATACTGGCTTCGTGGAATGACTTAGGGAGGAATCCCTCTTTCTCCATCTTGTGGAATAGTGTCAATAGGATTGATAACAACTCTTCTTTGAGTGTCTGATAGAATTTAGTTGTGAATCCATCTGTCCTAGACTTCTTTTTGTTGGCAATTTTTTTATTACTGTTTTACTCTTACTAATTGTCATTGGTCTGTTCAGAGTTTCTATTTCTCCATGGCTTAATCTAGGAGGGTTGTATATTTCCAGGAATTTATCCATCTTGTCTAGATTTTCTAGCTTGTGTGCATAAAGATGTTCATAGTAGTCTTGAATGATCTTTTCTATTTTTGTAGGATTGTTTGCAACATCTCCCATTTCATTTCTAACTGAGCTCATTTGCGTCATCTCCTTTTCTTGGTTAACCTCACTAATGATGTATTGGTTTTGTTTATCTTTTCAAAAACAACAGCTTTTTGTTTCATTTATCTTTTGTATTGTTTTTGTTTGTTTGTTTCAGTTTCATTCAGTTCTGCTCTGATCTTTGTTATTTTTTTCTGCTGCTTGGTTTGGGTTTGGTTTGGTCTTGTTTCTCTAGTTCCTTAAGGTGTGAGCTTAGATTGTCTATATGTGCTTTCAGACTTTTTTGATGTAGGCATTTAATGCTATGAACTTTCCTCTTAGTACTGCTTTTGCTGTATCCCAGAGGTTTTGATAGGTTGTGTCACTATGATTGTTTAATTCAAAGAATTTTTTAATTTCCATCTTGATTTTATTGTTGACCCAAAGATCATTCAGGAGCAAATTATTTAATTTCTATGTATTTGTATTGTTTTGAGGGTTCCTTTTGCAGTTAATTTCCAATTTTATTTCACTGTGGTCTGAGAGAGTACTGAATATAATTTCTATTTTTTCAAATTTATTGAGTTTTTTTGGCCTATCATATGGTCTACCTTGGAGAATGTTCTATGCACTGATGAAAAGAGTGTATATTCTGCAGTTGTTGAGTAAAATGTTCTGTAAATATCTGTTAGGTCCATTTTATCTGTGGTATAATCCATTGCTTCTTTGTTGACTTTCTGTCTTGATGATCTGTCTAGTGCTGTCAGCTTTAAGGAGGTTCCATTTTGGTGTATTTCATGGTTTTGTTTCTTTTTTTTTTTTGAGGTGGAGTTTCGCTCTTATTACCCAGGCTGGAGTGCAATGGCACAATCTCGGCTCACCGCAACCTCCGCCTCCTGGGTTCAGGCAATTCTCCTGCCTCAGCCTCTGGAGTAGCTGGGATTACAGGCATGCGCCACTATGCCCAGCTAATTTTTTGTATTTTTAGTAGAGACGGGGTTTCATCATGTTGACCAGGATGGTCTCGATCTCTTGACCTCGTGATCCACCCGCCTCAGCCTCCCAAAGTGCTGGGATTACAGGCTTGAGCCACCGCGCCCGGCCCTGTCATGGTTTTGTTTCTTGTAGTGCTGGCTAGCAGTGGAAAATTTCTTGTGGTACTGGTTAGTAGTGGAAAATTTTCTCAGCATTTGTGTGTCTAAAAAAGACTTTATCTCTCCTTCATTTATGAAGCCTAGTTTCACTGGATGCAGAATTCTTGGCTGGTAATTATTTTGTTTGAGGAGGCTACAGATAGGACCCCAATCCCTTCTGGTTTGTAGGATTCCTGCTGAGATATCTGCTGTGAATCTGATAGGTTTTCATTTACAGGTTACCTGATGCCTTTGCCTCACAACTCTTAAGATTCTTTCCTTTGTCTTGACTTTAGATAACCTGATGACTATGTGCCTAGATGATGACATTTTGTGATGAATTTCCCAGGTGTCTTTTGAGCGTCTTGTATTTGGATGTCTAGATCTCTAGCAAGACCAGGGAAGTTTTCTTTGATTATTCCCTCAAATAAATTTCCCAAACTTTTAGATTTCTCTTCTTTCTTAGAACACCAATTATTCTTATGTTTGGTCATTTAACATAATCCCAAATTTCTTGGAGGTTTTTTTTTTTTTTTTTTGAGATGGAGTTTTGCTCTTGTTACCCAGGCTGGAGTGCAATGGTGCGATCTCAGCTCACTGCAACCTCTGCCTCCTGAGTTCAGGCAATTCTCCTGCCTCAGCCTCCTGAGTAGCTGGGATTACAGGCACGCACCACCATGCCCAGCTAATTTTTTGTATTAGTAGAGATGGGGTTTCACCATGTCAACCAGGATGGTCTCGATCTCTTGACCTCGTGATCCACCCACCTCGGCCTCCGAAAGTGCTGGGATTACAGGCTTGAGCCACCGTGCCCTGCTCTTGGAGGTTTTATTCATTATTTTATATTCTTTTTCTTTGTCTTTGTCAGATTGGGTTAATTAGAAAGCCTTGTCTTCAAGCTCTGAAGTTCTTTCTGCTACTCATTTGATTCTATTGTTGAGGCTTTCTAGTGTATTTTGCATTTCTCTAAGTGTGTCTTTCATTTCCAGAGGTTGTGATTATCTTTTCCCTATGATATCTGTTTCTTTGGAGACTTTTTCATTCATATTCTGTATTTTTTTTAATTTTTCTTAAAGTTGGTTTTGACCTTTCTCCAATACCTCCTTGAGTGACTTAATACTCAAACTTTTGAATTCTTTATCTGGCAATTCAGAGATTTCTTCTTGCTTTGGATCCATTGCTAGAGAGCTAGGATGATCTTTTGGAAGTGTTATAGAACCTTGTTTTGTCATATTACCAGAATTACTTTTCTAGTTTCTTCTTACACATTTGTGTAGACTGTTTCAGTGGAAAGATCTGAAACTCAAGGTCTGCTGTTCAGATTCTTTTGTCCCACAGGGTGATCCTGCAATGTGGTGCTCTCCCCCTTTACCTAGAAATGAGGCTTCCTATGAGCCAGACTGCAGTGATCATTATTGCCCTTCTGGACTGAGCCACCCAACAGGGCTACTGGGCTCCAGGCTGGTGCTGGTAAATGTATGCAGAGTCCTGTGATGTGATCCATCTTCAGGTCTCCTCTATGTATACCAGCATCCACTTTGGTGGAGGTGGCAGAGCAGTGAGGTGGACTCTGTGGGAGTCCTTGGTTGTAGTTTTGTTTAGTGCACTGGTTTTCTTGAATGCTGGTTATGCTTGCAGTGAAGTTGTCACGTGGACAGACTCAGGACCTCTAGTTAGCTGGGGTGTTCCAGGCAGTGGAATTTGCTATTGTTATCTCCATTTGTGGAGGAGGGTGTTTCTGTTATGAGTTGCTGTAATGGCTTGAGTTGGTTGGCCTTCAACTAGAAGGTGGCACTTTCAAGAGATCATCAGTTGCTATAGCAGAAGGGGAATTTAGGCTTGCCCTACATTGGCCAGGAAAAGTACCTGGATTGCTCAGGCAGTGGGAGGGGCCACAGAACTCCCAAGAGTTTGTGTCTTTTGTCTTCAGTTACCAGGGCAGGTAGAGAAAAACCATCAGATGGGGGCAGGATTAGATGAGTCTAAGCTCAGACTCTCCTTGAGTGGGGCTAGCTATGGCCACTTTGGGGCATGGGGAGTAGTTCTCAGGACAATGGAGTTATGTTCCCAGGGGGAATATGGCTGCCTCTGCTGCATCATACAGGTGATCAGCTAAGCAAGGGAAAGCTGGCAGTGGGAGGCCTCACCCAGCTCCCATGCAGCCAGCAAGGCCAGTCTCACTCCTGCCATGCCCCACCAACAACACCAAGTTTATATCCAAGCAGCCAGAGAGCAGGGCTGAGATCTTGTCCCAGGCTCTAAGCCTCCTTGCTGAGTAAGGAAGCAAGGCTCTTAGCGTTTGTCCCACCTTGCTTGCCTGCACTGTCCGCTGTGGCTTCTGTGCTGGTATCTGCACTTCCCATTCACCCTCCACCCCAGATCCTGCTCAGGAAAATTCGTGCTCAGTCAAAATTATTTCAAAGTTCAGTTAGATGCTTCCTTTACCCTGTGGCCTGTCTCCAATTCCACTAGCTACCTTTCCTACAGAACCCAGTGTGACAAGGCCAGGAATGGCTTCCTTGGGCTGAAGCTGGGGACCGAGAATGCCTACAGGGTTCCCTCTGCTTCTTCGACTTTTGTATTTTGCTCAACTCCCTAAATCTGTTTCAGCTCTAGGTAAGGTTAAATTCTTCTCCTGTGATCTGGATTTTCAGGTTCTACAGTGCGGATGCATGTTCAGAGGCAGATCTTTCCCCGCTCACACTTTGGGAACTCACAGGTTTTCAGCTGTCTTGCCTAGTTTGCAGCAGCAAGCCACTTCTTTCAAAGGATCTGTGAATTCTTTTGGTTTTCCTGGTAATGGCCTATGGTGGTTCCTGGAGCAAAAGTTCACAGTGTGAGTCTCCATATCCTGTTCTGTCCACCCAAGTGGGAGCTGCACATTAGTTCTGTCTCCTTCTGCCATTTTCCACTAAAGTCCACCTAACTTTTTCCTCTTTGACCCCTTTATGTACTTGTGAAAGTTTAATTAATATAATGTTAAATATATCTCGATCATGTGATATTAATTGAGACTTTAATATCTGGAATTTATTTAAGTGACTCAAAATTGTGGAAGTAGCTTGGCATTACAGACTGTAACAATGCATTTATTGTTAAAACGATTGTCTGACCTAATCCCCTACAGTGCAGTTGAATAGCAAGGCTCGATGGCAGCAGACAAAAGCTTTGGTAGCCAAGCTCCCTGCCAGAGTTTTTGTAGTTACTTTTATTTCCCCAGAAAAATTAAAAGCAAGTTATTTTCTGATATTCAACTGAGCTCCGTTTTGAGCTCTCAGAGGACGTGGAAGAATCACTTCAGACCCCTGCCTGGGCTGGTATGAAATGTTGCTCTTTATCATCCATTCATTCATTCAACAGACAAGTGGGGAGCACCTTGTATAGGCCAAGCAGATGGATGGAGACAAGGATGGATAAGACACATTTTCTGTCCTCAAAAATGCTTACAGTGTTTAAGCTCCTACCCTAGACTTCAAGGTGTTAGACTGTAAGCACCTTTGGGGTCAGGAACTGTGTCTTACAGTGTAGGTGCTTATAAACTAGACTTCAAGGTGTTGTCCCATATTATATCTTTCCCCTGAGCTTTTCCTCATGTTTCCTCTCTCCCTGGAATGTTTTTCTCCTAATCTTTTCCCATTTTCCCCACTTGGACTGGTTTTCTCAAATTCATTGTTTAAGACTCAACTAAGGGATTACATTTTCCAGGAATCCACTTCTGACTCTCTTTCCACCTCCCAGGGTAGATTAGAGGCCACTCCTCAGGGCTTCCATCCCTTCTTCTAGTGGAAGACCCCACCCACTTGGCCTCGAGAATAGGTACATGATGCAAATTAGAGGAATCAAAGCATCCAGTCTCCCTAACCTTGTGATTGGTGCAAGGATGGGTGTGTGGTCCAAGCAAGCCAATCAGAGTCCTTCCTTACAACTTTTCTGACTGAAGTTGGTAGAGAAGAGTCCTTTTTTTAAATCTCCTCTTAAAATTGAGTTGCCAGCAGCCATGTTCCCTAATAAGTGGAGTAATTTTGTCTAAATAAAAAGAAGCAGAAATAAGAGATGGATATAGAGACAGAGAATCACTATTGCAATGTGCTGTTGCAAAACAAAACGAGAAGGCTGTTTATTGTGTAAAACATTTTTAAAGATAACATAGTAGACATGTCAGCAAATACTTAATGAATTTGATAAGTTTTCTCTCAGCCATCAAAAAAATCAACGAAGTTAATCACCTGAAATCAGTCAAATATCCCAGAAAAAAAATCTAAACTATTGTTAACATTATCTGAGCTAGTAACTTTGGCCAATTATAAAATGGCTTGGATTCTTGCAAACATACATACAACAATTTTAGATGAAGTGATCATTAAAGCAAAGAGAAACTCTTACTTAAGTTATGGAAATTTTATTAGAAAATTATGAATAAATAAAAGATAGTCTACTAATTATGAGACATTTTCAATTAAGCCATGAAACAATTGCTTATAGACTACAAGGCCTTTTAATAATATCAAAACCCAACTGATTCAACATTTTTTTAAGCTGCAAGTACTTTTCTTTAGCTTTGTAGAATCATACACTATAGAAGATACTGCCTGATATGGTTTGGCTGTGTCCCCACCCAAATCTCTTCTTATAGTTCCCATAATTCCTAACATGTTGAGGGAGGGACCGGATGGATGATTAAATGATGGGGATGGGTCTTTCCCATGCTATTCTGATGATAGTGAATGGGTCTCATGAGATCTGATGGTTTTAAAAATGGGAGTTTCCCAGCACAAGCTCTCTTTCTTTGCTTGCTGCCATCCATGTAAGACATGACTTGCTCCTCCTTGCCTTCCACCATGATTGTGAGGCCTCCCCAGCCACGTGGAACTATAAGTTCATTAAACTCTTTTTCCTGTGTAAATTACCCAGTCTCAGGTATGTTTTCATCAGCAGCATGAAAACAGACTAATACACAGTCTAATTAATTTTTTGGTGTACATTTTGTCTGAGAAGACTTTCAAAATTACAAGGAAATGTCAACTTATGGCCTACAAATTCATGGCATAGATAACTTTTCTATCTGCCAAATAAGAATTTCAGCTAAGTGCGAAATATTAGTTTCTAGTATGATAGATGGTGGTCCAGCTATGTTAGATTTAAAATCCAAATTTACTGGAATTCTAAAACAAGAGGCCAATGTTTTCATTTATGAAAATATTTTTTCTTAGCTTTCGAAAGAAGAGTCTATGGGGAGTGTCATACATATTAGGTGTTCTAACCATTCAGCACCACATGCAAATGTGTGAATTATTGCCAGTTTATGGAAATATATAAAAAATTAAAAGACAGTGAATTGAATGATCTTATGTTCTTTAGCAATGCCTATAGGTTGAATGGTGGAAGAATTTTACAAGGATTTACTGTGTTAACTCCAATTCAAAAATCTTCTTTAACAAAAAGCAATGCTTGGTAAACATTAAATCATCAAAGACAAAAGATAGCATTATCACACTGCATTTGAATATGTTAAATTTGAAAGGAAAGGAAAAGCTTATTTGTTACCTAGTTAGACAGGTATAAAAATTTATGCTAAAATAGAAACTTTTTATGATAAAAAAATCAATAATAATGATTGTGTACATGTTTCTAAGATGAAGATTTTAATGGAAAGCAATAGCATAATTTAAATTGACTGCAAAAGCTACATGAAAATTTGAAGTATGCTTTGTTGGTATGCTTTGTAGGTAAATTAGAGTTACTTTTCAATATATGCAATATTTCTTTGAATTCTATGCTAATAATTCTAAGTTGTTCCAGGAGTTAGAGTCACTTAACTCAGACAGAAGTAATTTTGAAACTATGTTTTTGCTTCAAAGTTACACTAATTCTTCAAAAAATATGAGCCACTTTGTTGATGTAAATATGAATATTAAAGAAAAGTGAATTTTTGATATTTGATTCCATTACTGGTATTTTTTTTCTTTTTTCTTTATTTAGCTTTTATTTTAAGTTCAGTGGTACATGTGCAAGTTTGTTATATAGGTAAACTTGTGTCTGGGGGTTTGTTGTGCAGATTATTTTTTCACGTAAGTATTAAGCCTGATACCCATTGTTATTTTTCCTGAGTCTCTCCCTCCTCCTACCCTCTAAATGGCTTAGATTCTTACAAACATATATACAACAATTTTAGATGATGTGATCATTAAAGCAAAGAGAAACTCTGACTTGTTATGGAATTTTATTAGAAAATTATGAATAAATAAAATATATTCTACTAATTATGAGACATTTTCAATTAAGCCACCAAACCATTGCTTATAAACTACAAGACCTTTTAAGAATATCAAAACCCAACTGATTCCACCCTCCAATAGGCCCCAGTGCGTGTTGTTCCCCTCTGTGTGTCTACGTGTTCTCATTATTTAGTTCTCACTTATAAGCAAGAACATGTGGTATTTGGTTTTCTGTTCCTGCATTAGTTTTCTAACTACAATTGATGAGCATTTAGGTTGATTCCATGCCTGCTAATGTGAATAGTGCCACAATGAATAAATGGGCGCACATGTCTTTATAACAGAACAATTACATTCCTTTAGGTATATACCCAGTAATGAGATTTTGGGATCTTTTAAATATATTTGAAACAACTTGAATATGTGAGTCTCTGTAAACTTTATGAAATCTAAATACAGATCAAATATTTCCAGTGAAAATTTAGTGCCTAAATTAAGATGTACTCTAAGTATAAAATACACACTGGATATTGATGACTTCATTTCAATAAAAAGCAAAATATCTTATTAATTTTTTATATTGAGTGCATACTGGAATGATAATATTTTGGATATATTGAGTTAAGCGTATTGTTAAAATTAATTTCTTTTGTTTATTTTTGTTTTCTTAATGTGGCTAGCAGAAAATTTAAACTCACGTCTGCATCTCACATTCTCGTTCTATTGGATAGCAGTAGAGTATGCATTTCTTCATTGGGGCTTGTGTCTGAATCACATGTGTATATTACCACATGTACTGTGCCAAAGATCGTGCTAAGAGCTTCACAAACATATTTAACCTCAAAACAACTCAACCTCAAAACCACACACATTTAACCACAATACAACAGTGAGGTAAGTTTACTGATAAGAAAATAGAGGCTCAAAGATGTTAAGTAATTTGCCCAAGGTCACACCGCTAGAAAGTACAACCAGACTTCCAACTCAGAATCCCCAAATCTGTGCCTTTAGTCACAACTGTGGCACCCATCACACGCCCACTATTAGTGCCTCATGCAGGAATTCCTTCTCTGCATTTCTCAGGAAATGTATGTTTCCCAAATAGTAAGAAAACATTCCTGGTCAAAGGCATCCATGATGTCATGTCAAAAACAAGAGCAAGAAACATTGACACATGGAGTTCAAGGCTAAGGTCGACATTTCCGAGAACAGGAGCAGGAGCAGGAGCATGTAGAAGGGAAGTGGCTACAGTCTCACTGGTTAGTCTTGCTTGTAGCTACAGTCTTCTTATTAAAGTGTGTTCCTGGATTTTCTGCTGCTAACAGTGAGTCATTCCTCCAAATACAATAACGACTACTGTGTTTATATGTATAGTAAGCATTATGCAAATTCTATGAATGGTATTCAGAGAAAGAAAAAGTTTTGGAAACAAAGTAAGTCTTTGAATTGATAATTCCCACAGATGATTTTGAAAGGCCCTGTTGACCTTGCGAGGAGCTCAGATAGTACCTTAGTCAAATACTACTCACTGAGGTTCACTGGTGGTTTCCAGGATTTGAGTATTTGCAGTAAGCTTTAGTTCTTTATACTTACTACCAAAGTATAAATGCTTTGTAAATAGTACCAAGTACGAATATTTTACAAAGGCTACCAAACTTAATATTTCTCATTTGTTAAATAAAAATTTTTAGATATCCACAGTAATGAAGAAAGAACATGAAGAATGTTGGAAAATATTTTTTAAATAACTTACAATTTTGGTAATTCCTGAGAATTCCCAGAAATTCCTATTTTTTATTCTAAAATCCCAAAGATCAATGTCTGTCAAGAATCTGGAAATAATTCCTAGCATCCTAGGCCTTGCAGACTGTTCACTGAAGGAAAGAATAAAGGAAGTGACAGGATCCACAGCACGGGGTGTTTCTCACGTGGAAACAGAAGAGAAGGAAAGAGCTAGATACTAAGGTGGATAAACCTGTGACTGTGGGTAGAAAGTGTAGTTGTTTCTATGAAAGGCCTCCGTCCTCTAATGATGAAAAAGTTAGAGTCATTCATGAAAAGAGGCAGGAAGTGGCTGGCAGAGGGTTCCTAAGAGATGTACAAAGGTTTGAGATTGCCCTGAGAGAGGATGAGAGTTGCCGTGGGATACCTCGGAGGTCTTACGGGCACTGCTGAGTTCTTAGCTGCAGTCTAAGCACTCACTACACACGACAGGCTCCCAGTGCCACCAAACCTTATGGATTTTCAGAGTAGACCCAGGGGTACCCGCAAGCACACACGAGCACAGTCACACACACACACTGTCATAAACCATACCTGGAACAGTGTGTGAGTGTCACTAACAAACTGCTATGCAACGTCCACTCAGCCCATGGTGTGAGCTATGCTGGAAGGGTGAATCAGTGTGACCCAGGAGGGCCTGCCAGCTCTGCAAACAGTAGGTGAGGAGAGGAGGACACGCTAGCAAGAGTGGCATCTCGGAGCAACTGGATCTAGTGTCAAGAATTATTGTGTTCGCTACTCCTCGACTCAGCCTGCATTTCACCCCTTCCCTACAAAACCGTGACTGTCAGCTCTGGGAGGAACCTAAATCTGGCTCCTCTTCTCAATAAGAGTCAGGTGGCCTGGTTTGCAGCCTCAGCTATTTCACTAGTTTAGTGAGTGACCCTGGGCTTCTCTGAGGTCCAGCTTCCTATGTGCATGATCTTCTGGTGGGTGGGGCGTTGCTCTAGGCACCTTTGTGCTCTGTGGGCTTTCTGCCTCAAGAAACAGCCTGTTAGTTCTGCACCTGGAAGGACATTCAGAGTCCAGGGTTCCCTTTGCGGGTCGGTGTACACCTGTAGCAGCTGCAGGAGCTTGCTGTCCTTAGCTCTAGTGCTCATCTTACTGTAGACAGAACTAGGTTCCTTCTGTGTGTGTGTGTGTGTGTGTGTGTTCTTCTCCTTGGATGCCTGCTTGCTTCTGTCTCTCATGGACCATTCAGAGAGAGAGAATCTGATTGGGTTGGCTAATCACCTATCTTTCCAGTTTGGACTTAACCTTTTGGGCTAAGCCATCTCATAGAACAGTTGCCCAGCTTACAAATCAACTGCCTTTGGGTCAGGTGCCCACCACAACCCTCTCAGCTATGTCCAGCAAGGACTGGTCGTGTGACAGAATGTGGTGACCCTCAGCTCAAAACTGTCCCAGCTGCTCCCTCTTGGGGGCTGTAAGACAGCAGGCATCTTGCTCCCCAGAGCTGGAACTCACAGAGGTTACCCATCCTCTACCTCCTAATAACATTTAATTGTATGCCAGCTGGTGTCAGACTGAGCTGGAGGGCATATGTTACATTGCATAATTCTCTCAACGATTTTCCAAGTTAGGTGCGCCCCTCTTTACAGAAACAGAAACTAAGACCCAGTAAATTAAGGTCACTCAGATAATAAGCGGTAGAGCAAGAATGAGAACATAGGTCTATGTAATGCTAAGACTTATTTTCTTTCTATTGTTCCCCTTATGTTTCCTTGCAAAATCTTTACAGACACTTTCTCCCTTAGACCCTACATCTCAAAGAACAGTCATTCATTCAAGAGAAGAACAACCATGGCAGGATTCTGGCAATCATGAGCCGTGTCTACTCCCTTCTCCAGGTCGAAGTGCAAGGGTTCGCAGGCCAGCCCTGCCTTTCAGGCCGCCGACAACATCTGGCGCCAGCCTAGGCAGCAGTGCACAGCATGGCCCCCGCCAGGCCCTGCTGAGGCGGCAGAGAAGCAGCCTAGAAATAAATTAAAACAGACTGATTATTCTCTGGATGTAGCTTAAACCGTATCAGAAAAATTGCCTATAAATAAAATTGGATAGCAGCCCCGACAAACCAGTGCAAGTAATTATATCAACTTGATGGCAGTAATTATTTTTCATAAAACTCAGTTACTTCCCACCTCCAATAAATCTACCCTATGATAATTCTGTAATATGTATTCCTTGTACATAAAACTAGGAGTCATTACCAAGTGTGCTGTGCATATCCATTGAGTTTCATACCTTCTCCAAAACCTTGAACTATCTGTGGTTCCTGCAGCTCATCAACAAACACCCAGGCCTCACAGATGCCAGGATGGCTCTTTGGCTAGGGTCTGGGGCTTGTGGCATGGCCTGGGGTCAACCTTTCAACACTTCTGACTTTTACTAAGAAACAGGGTTCATGGTTTTAGGGAGGATACTCTTAAAAGATGTTGGCAGAGAGTAAAACGGAGACCATTAGGGGAGTCGGATCCACTAAGCACCGTCCTTCCATTTCTCCCGTTTCTCCTCCTGTTCCACAGTAGCAGACACACCACAGTACTTCCCTCTTTTAGGGGAGCATTGGCTGGGGTCAGAATGCGGTGCACTAGTCCAAGCCTTACCAGTCAACTTGCTGTGGCCTTGATAACCCTCATCGTTTCTTTGGACATCTGGTTTCTCATCTGTAAAGATACGGATAATGCTGTTTTATTTCATTTATTTACTTTATTCTTTTTTTAAAATAAGGGATGGAGTCTTGCTCTGTCACCCAGGCTGGAGTGAGGTGGCATGACCTAGCTCACTGCAGCCTCAAACTCCTGGGCTCAGGGAATCCTCCCACCTCAGCCTCTTGTGTAGCTGGGATTACAGGCCCACATAGCCATGCCTAGCTCCCTTTTTCTTTAATTAAAGACTTTTTTATTTTATTTTATTTTATTTATTTGAAATGGAGTTTCGCTCTTGTTGCCCAGGCTGGAGGTCAATGGTGTGGTCTTGGCTCACCAAACTTCCACCTCCTGGGTTCAAGCCATTCTCCTGTCTCAGCCTTGCAAGTAGCTGAGATTACAAGCATGCACCACACATGGCTAATTTTGTATTTTTAGCAGAGACGAGCTTTCTCTATGTTGGTCAGGCTGGTCTCGAAGTCCTGACCTCTGGTGATCTGCCCGCCTTGGCCTCCCAAAGTGATGGGATTACAGGTGTGAGTCACCGCACCCAGCCATTAAAGACTTTATTTAGAGCAATTTTAGGTTCACAGCTCTATTAGTCTGTTCTCACATTGCTATAAAGAAATACCTGAGACTGGGTACTTCTTAAAGAAAAGAGGGTTAATTGGTTCATGGTTCTACGGACTGTAATGGAAGAATAGAGGCTTTTGCTCAGCTTCTGGGGAGGCTCCAGGAAATTTTAGATCTTGGAGAAAAGCAAAGGGGAAGCAGGAATGTCTTGAACATCTTATACGGCTGGAGCAGGAGCAAGAGAGAGAGGCGGGGAGTGCTGCTCACTTTCAAACAACCAGATCTTGTGAGAATTGTATCATGGGGATGGTACTAGGAGCATGGCGCTAAACCATTCATGAGAAAACACCCCGATGATCCAGTCACCTCCCACCAGGCCCCATCTCCAACACTGGGGATTACAATTCAACATGAGATTTGGGTGGGGACAGAGATCCAAACCGTATCAACAGCAAAACAGCAGAACGCACAGGGATTTCCCACTATCTGCTGCCCCCACACGTACACAGCTCCCCCATTAGCAACATCCTCCACAGAGTGGTAGATCTGTTACAGTCGGTGAACCTACATTGCCACCTCATCACCCAAAGCTCATCGTTTACATTAGGGCTCCCTTCTGGTGTTGTACATTCTATGGGTTTGGACAAGTGTATGATGATATGTAAATACCATGCAGTGTTTTCACTGCCCTAAAAATCCTCTGTGTTCCAACTATGTCATCCATCTGTCCACTGTGTGTTGCTACAGCAAAATGTCTGAGACTGAGTGGTTTACAAAGAACAGGAATTTGTTTCTCACAGTCTGGAGGCTGAGACGTCCAAGAGCAAGGTACTGGCAGGTTCAGTCGTCTGTGACAGTTGCTCTCTGCTTCCAAGATGGCGTCTTGTTGCTGCATCCTACCAAGGGGAGAATGCTATGTCCTCACATGGCAGGAGGCAGAAGGCCAAGAGAGCCAAATGCTGTGGGAAGCCTCTTTATAATGGGCTTACTCCCATTCATGAGGGCAGGAGCCCTTATACCTAATTGCTCTTACAGACTTCACTTCTTAATACCAACACATTGGCCATCAAGTTTCAACATCTGAACTATTCAAACCATAGCATCATCTCCCCTGACACTAATTTAGTTAGTTCAATGGATCTTCCCCAAGTACCTCTTCCATGCCAGGCGCTGTGTTCAGTGTCTCCAGCAGTAAATGAGACAGTCCTTGACTTCTGATGCTGACAGTCAAGCGGGGAATACAAGCCAACATTGAATTACAGGCACGTTAGTTATGACGATGGAGAAATAGGGAATGTAGCAGGTGTATTGAGCAGGGGATCTAATACAGCTGGCCGGTGGGGCGGTTGGGGGGAGTCGTGGTAGGGAAGGCTTCCTGGTGGTAGTGACACTTAAGCTGATACCTAAAGGAGAAGGTGGAGAGAGTCTCTGGCAAAGGAAAGGTGCCAATGGCTTAGAATAGGGAAGCACCTTCACCCAGAACTGGTGTTCCTGGAGGAGAGGAATTGTGTCTTGGTCTTCCTCCTATGTCACAGCTGGACAAATGTTTGCTTATCTACAACAACCTTGAGAAACAGCCACTGTGATCCAGACCCTGTAGATAGGAGCCTGATCCAGGCCACACCGTCTGCTTTTGGTAGAACAACATCTGCCATCTTCCAAATCAGCGCCGTGTCCAGATGTGACGGTCAGATGAGGTCCTGGAGGCAACAAGAGTTTGAGACCTAAGAGCTGCTGGACACATGAGACCTGGTGATCATTTCTGTAGATTGCTTCTTTTTCTCTCTCTCTGAGTGGCAACCACTAGGACTCTGGCTCCCAGAACAGCTGCCTAGCTGCCTTGTTTTCTGCTTGGATGTAATTTCAGAGTGTGAACTTTAGGCTTGTGTTTCCCTTCTCCATCTGTGCCTGAACTGGAAATTCCAAGGAGGGGCCCTCTTCCCCCTCTAGAAGCTGGAAAGTTACCTTCTCCTTCATCCCCAGGAAGCCCAGCTGCTCCCTTAGGGTCATATCAGGACTGCAGGGTTCCTCATGTCTCCTCATCAGACCCTCCCGAGAGCTGCCAGGAAATCTGGCACTGATTGCATAGGAGGGTAGGAGCATATATTTCCATATTAATTGGTTATTTAGCATCACTTTAAAAGGTTGACAAGTCTCAGAGACACATCATTTTGACTCTATAAACAAAAGGAGGCTCTGCTGTCTCTTTTCAAATTTGAGTTACCGTTGTCAGCTGTGCCAAGGGGCCTTTGACTTTAATTCTCACTATTTCAGAGAAAGTTCTCCCTGGTCTTTAGTCTTATTCCTAACCAATCCCTTAGCCCTAAAGACGCTCACTATCACCTCCCCCATCTCCTGGGTCAGGGGAGCAGAGCATTAGTTGAAACGGGAATCAGAGTCCATTTTTTCCCCATATGACACATAGTCTGGACAGTCTGTGGCTGCGGTCACCTCATTCTGCCCAGTTCTCTCTCTGTCTGCACCACTCAGTAGGTCACAGTGATCACTGCTAATCAAGACAAAAGTTCACACACAGTGTCCCTAAACAGTGTCTCACTGCTCCCCATTTAGTTGTCCCCATTATTACAGGATTGTTACAGGGTCAGATATGAAAAAAATTAAAGAAAAAATACCAAAATGGCAAAATGATTGAAGGCAGTGGGGGGTTCTATAACTATGACTGGAAATCTAGGTTAGTAGAACCTACAGCAATTGTGTTTGAAGCAAGATAGCCATAGAACTCAGCTTATTTAATAAGTGGCATGCAGGATGATGGGGAGATATGTGTCCCTTAAAACAGGATCATCTGAAGGATTTAGAGTTGGATTTTTGCTCATTGGATGCGTTCAGAAGACAGAGCACACAGATTCCTGGGCTGTCCCATTAAAACCTTAGAAAAATCCCGTGCTGCTTCTGGGATGGCTACGGCTCTTAGCTGGACTTTTCAAGCCATGGTAAGAATTAGCATTAGTTCAAAGTTTAAACTTGAATGAAGTAATAGCAAAGCTATTTTGCACAGGAAGACGTGATTATAGCTAGGCTCCTTATGCTGAGGACTCAATGGTCAGGCCTGGGTCTTATGTCCACCCATTGGCCGACCACTGGCAAGAAGATGTAGTCTGCGACTCAAGACGATGCATCCTCCCCAAGTCATATGAAAAGAAGAAGGCATGGGAAGGGAAAGCAGAGGTTCAGAAAGGCCCAGCGGGGAGGAGGGATGGGCACAGAGAGGACCAGGCAGGATTGCTATCAAACTTAGAATGGGGAGGGAATTGAATTCCTAAGCATTCACAGATTTCCTTAACATGTAGAATTAAGGCTGGGCACGGTGGCTCACGCCTATAATCCCAGCACTTTGGGAGGCTGAGGTGGGTGGATCACGAGGTCAAGGGATCGAGACCATCCTGGTCAACAAGGTGAAACCCCGTCTCTACTAAAAATACAAAACAAATTAGCTGGGCATGGTGATGTGCGCCTGTAATCCCAGCTACTTGGGAGGCTGAGGCAGGAGAATTGCTTGAACCCAGGAGGCGGAGGTTGTGGTGAGCCGAGATCGCACCACTGCACTCCAGTCTGGGTAACAACAGCAAAACTCCGCCTCAAAAAAAAAAAAAAAAAAAAAAATGTAGAATTAACTTTCTTCTTGAACCTCTCTATGTGCCATCTCTCGGGGGAATGAACTCGGAAGCTTTCCTCCTCCGTAGGTAAAGAATGCATTTGTTGTATTTGTTCCAGTGTCTCCTTTCATGGAAATTTCTCAGTCAGCTGTTGTGAGATTTGTTCACCACATCAGCCTCTGCGCCTTTCACACCCATTTTGTCTCTGTATACTTCAGAGGTCACCTTTTTGTCACCTTCCTGGGTTGTTACTCTACCCTGCCTTCTTAGACCTTCTCCGGCCCACCAGATCTTTCTAAGGATATAGGGAGTCAAATTGCACACAGGAAGTTCTCCCAGTCTGTGGCTTACCTTGCTGTTTCTTTAACGTGTCTTTCAAAGAGCGAACATTTGTAATTTTGAAGACGTCTATTCATATCTTTTCTTATAAAATGTGCTTTCTTTGCTCTAAGGAATGTTTGCCTACTCCCAAACATACGAATATTTTCCCTTGTGCTTTCTTCTAGGCGTCTCACATTTTAAAATTTTATATTTAAGTCTATGATTCACCCGTTAATTATTTTATACAGTATGATACAAACACTAATGTCTGCTTTTTTCCATAGAGAATCCATTTTATGGAGCACTATTTGTTGAAAAGAGTTATTTCCCCCCTTGAATTGCCTCAACTCCTTTGTAGAGTATCAAACTATCATATATGTGTTGTTTTATTTCTCATTTCCCTATTTTTTCCACCTCTCATTTTAGAAGATGAATTTTCTATTCTTACCATTGATTTCTATTTCTGTCTTTTCACCAGTTAGTCTTAAAATCAGATAGTGTTAAGTCCTCCAACTTTTTCTTAGAAAAATTCCTTTTGTAAAAGATCTTTTACATTTCTTTATTTTTTTTGAGATGGAATTTTGCTCTTGTTGCCCAGGCTGGAGCGCAATGGTGTGATCTCGGCTCACTGCAACCTCCACCTCCCCGGTTCAAGCTATTCTCCTGCCTCAGCCTTCTGAGTAGCTGGGATTACAGGCACGCACCACCACACCAGGCTAATTTTTGTATTTTTAGTAGAGACGGGGTTTCACCATGTTGGTCAGGGTGGTCTTGAACTCCTGACCTCGTGATCCACCCACCTCGGCCTCCCAAAGTGCTGTTATTACAGGCATGAGCCACCGTGCCCGGCCAAAGTCCTTTACATTTCTAAATAAATTCTTAAATCAGCTTGCCAATTTATATTTTTTAAAAGACTATTGAGATCATAACAAATCTATAAGTCACTTTGAGGAGAATAGCTATCTTAATAATATTGAGTCTTCCAATTCCTGAACATGGTATATCTCTAAAATTTATTTAGGTCTTCTTTAATTTCTCTCATCAATTTTTAATTTTCACTGTATAAGTCTCGCACGTATTTTGTCAGATAAATACCTAAGAGATTTATGAGTTTTTTGGGCACTATTGTAAATGGAATTGTTTTAAAATTTCATTTCCCAATTGTCTGCTGATACCATATGTAAGAATGTAATATTTTTTGGATTAACTTTCTGTCTTGCAACTTTGCTAAATCCACTTGTTAGTTCTTACAGTTGTTCCGTAGATCTTCTAAGGTTTTCTACAACTGTATTGTTTGCAATAGGGACAGTGTCATGTCTTCCTCGCTAATCTTTATGCCTTTTATTTGTTTTTCTTGTCTTAGTCTAGTAATTAAAACCTCCAGGACAATGTTGAATAAAGGCAATGAGAATGGGAACCCTTGTCTTGTTCTCCACACCAGGGAAAACAATTCAGTCTTCATTGTAAGTGTGACGTTGGCTTTAGTTTTTCACGAATGCCCTTTGTCAGTTTGAGGAAGATCTTTACCATTTCTAGTTTCTGAGAGGTTTTTTTTTTCATGAATGGGTATTGATTTTTGTCCAATGTCTTTTTTGTATCTATTAAAGTGATTCCATAATTTTTATCGTTTATTTTGTTGACATGCTGAATTACATTGATTTGTTTGCAAATGTTAAACTAAACTTGCATTTCTGGGATAAAATTACTTGGTCATTATATACATCATGGATTCCATTTGCTGTTATTGTGTTAAGGATTTTTGGATCATATTCGTGATGGGTTGGGTTTCTTATTTTTTGTAATGTCAGTGTCAGATTTTGGTATTAGGCATATGCTAGATTTATACAAATGGGTTGGACTGTGGTCCCTCCTCCTCTATATTCTGAAAAGTTTGCATAAGACTGGTATCATTTCTACCTTGAATATTTGATAGAACTCCACAGGGAACAATGTAGGCCAAAGTTTTCCTTGTGGAAAGATTTTCATTAATAAATTTTGTCGCTAATGGAGATAGAATTATTAGATTTTCTATTTTTTCTTGTGTTTGTTTGGGTAAGTTTCTTTTTTTCCCAAGAAATTTGTCTATTTTAGCAAGCCATGGTGGCTTATACCTGTAATCCCAGCACTTTGGGAGGCTGCAGCAGGAGAATTGCTGGAGTCCAGGAGTTTGAGGCCAGCCTGGGCAACATAGCAAGACTGCATGTTTACAAAAAAAACAATTTTTTTTAAAATTAGCCAGGCATGGTGACACGTGTCTGTAGTCCTAGCTAGTTGGGAGACTGTGGAGGGAGGATCACTCGAGCCCGGGGGGTTGGGGCTGCAGTGATCTACGACTGCACCATTGCATTTCAGCCTGGGCAACAGAGTGGGATCCTGTCTCAAAAAAAAAAAGGAAAACAAGAGAAATTTGTCCATTTTATCTAACTTTCAAATTTGTTAATTTGTTTATAGTACTCTATTAGCTTTTTAATGTCTATAGAGTCTGTGACAGTAACCCCCTCCCTCTTTTTCTTTTTCTTTTTTTTTTTTTTTTTTGAGATGGAGTCTCGTCAGGCTGGAGTGCAGTGGTGCAGTCTCGGCTCACTGCAACCTCTGCCTCATAGGTTCAAGCGATTCTCCTGCCTGAGACTCCCGAGTAGCTGGAACTACAGGCGTGCACCACCACGCCCGGCTAATTTTTGTATTTTTAGTAGAGACGGGGTTTCACCACATTGGCCAGGATGGCTTTGATCTCTTGACCTCGTGATCTGCCCGCCTTGGCCTCCCAAAGTGCTGGGATTACAGCGTGAGCCATCGTGCCCAGACACCCCCTTTTTATTTTTATTTTTTGGTGAAATACATATAATTTATTTCTCATTGGTCAGTCTAGCTAGAAATTTGTCAAATTTATTGATCATTCAAAGCATCAGCTCTTTGCTTTAATTTTCTCCATTGTCTATCTAGTTTTTATTTCATTGATTTTTAAATATGTATTTTCTTCTTCCTCTTTACTTGAGTTTACGTTCCTCTTCTTTTTCTGCCTGCTTAAAGTGGAGACTTAGGTAACGGATTTTATTTATTTCCTGTTTTCTACTAGGAAGGTTCATAAAGCTGTGAGTTTCCTTCTAGGCACCGCTATGTGTCTCACAAATTTTAGTATATTACATTTTTGTTGTCATCCAGTTCAAAATATTTTCTACTCTCCCTTGTGTTTTGTTACTGACTCATGGATTATTTAAAGTGTGCTGCTTACTTTCCAGATATTTTGGGTTTTCCTCAAAATCTTATTGTTCTTGACACTTAACTTTATTCCATTGTGGTCAAAGAGTACACTCTGTATGATGCTGATCCCTTTAAATGTATGAAGTTTGCTTTATGGCCGGGTCGTAGTCTATCTCAGTGGACACATTATGCGCACTCGAATGTGTACGCTCTGCCATTGTTGGATTGTTCGAGGTTATTTTGTAAAGTCAGTTAGATCAAGGTAGTTGATAATGTTGTTTAAATCACCTATTGATATTTTGCCTAATTATTCTATTTGCTGAAAGGAGTGTCAGAATCTCCTACTATGTTTGTGGAATTGTCTATTTTTTCCCTTCCGTTCTGCCAGTTTTTGCTTCATATATTTTGAAGCTCTGTTACTGAGTGCATGCACACCTATAATTGTTAAAGCTTCCTGCAGAATGGCCCCTTTCATCATTATGAAATGATCTATGGCAATACTCTTTATCTTTGTTTTATCTCATATTAATATAGCCACTCCAACTTTTAATGCATTCTATTTGCGTAGCATGCTATTTTCTTACTATTTTTTGTCTATCTGTGTCACTACATTTAAATCTAACCTTTTCTAAACATTATGTTATTGGGTCTCGCTTTAAAAAAAAATCCATTCTGACTACCTCTGCCATTTAACTGGGATATTTAGTTCATTTCCGTTCAATGAAATTATTGATATGTTCGGATTTAGGCCTAGCATTTTGCTCTTTATTTCTTGTTTTGCATCTGTCTTTGTTCTTCTATACCTTTTTTTTTCTACCTTTCTGAGAGTTAATTGAATATTGTCTAGAATTCTACCTTACTTTTTCTATTGGCTTTTAAGTTGTATCTCTTTGCATTATTTTTAAATGGTTACTCTAGCTATTTCAATGTGTATCCTTAGATTTTTACAGACTACTTAGAGTTGATATTATTCACTTGAAATGTAAGTACCTTCTAAGTCCATACTAATTGTAATCCTACATCTTTTATGCCAGCAAGTGTTACATTTACATACTTTATAAACCTCACAATACAATGCTATAACTTTTGCAGTAAACTTAAAGATGTATTTTAAAGAAATGAAAAATGGAATGTTAGTTTTAAGAATATATACCTACATGGTTACCAGTTCTGACACTCTATATTGTTCTGAGGATCTGATCTTCACTGGTACTGTATCCCTTTTGCTCAAAGAACTTTCTTTAGAATTTCTTGGAATGCAGGTCTGCTGGTGATGGATTCTCCTTGTTTTCCTTTATCTAAAATTGGCTTCCTTTTTTTCTTTATTCTTGAAGATTATTTTTTGCTGAATATAAAATTCTAGGTTGGCAGAATTGTTTCAGTGTTTAGCTTTTTAAAAAAATAGATTCCTATTTTAGAACAGCTCTTTGTTTACAGAAACATTGTAAAATAATAACAATAACAATAATATAGAGGTTGGGTATGTTGGCTCACATCTGCAATCCCAGCACTTTGGGAGGCCAAGGGAGGAGCCCAGGAGTCCAAGACGAGTCTAAGCAACATAGCAAGACCTCATACCTATAAAAAAATTTTTTAAGTTAGCCAGGCATGGTGGCATGTGCCTATAGTCCCTGCTGCTTGGCAGGCTGAGGTGGGAGGATCAGTTAAGCCCAGGAGGTTAAGGCCATAGTGAGCTGTGATTGCACCACTGCTAATAATAACAATAATAATAATGAGTTCCCAAATACCTTACACCCAGTTTGCCTTATTATTACCACTTTTAATAGTATTATACACTTATTAAAATTAATAAACCAATATTTTCTGGAAAAGAGTATACAGAATTGGCATTTCATTTAAGGAATTTCTTCCTTAAAAGTTTGGTAGAATTCAATAGTAAAACTGTATCACCTCAGTGCTTTCTTTCTTTTTTTTTTCTTTTTTTTGAGACGGAGTTTAGCTCTTGTTACCCAGGCTGGAGTGCAATGGCGCGATCTCAGCTCACCTCAACCTCCGCCTCCTGGGTTCAAGCAATTCTCCTGTCTCAGCCTCCCAAGTAGCTGGGACTACAGGCACGCGCCACCATGCTGGGCTAATTTTTTGTATGTTTAGTAGAGACAGGGTTTCATCATGTTGACTAGGATGGTCTCGATCTCTTGACCTCATGATCCACCCGCCTTGGCCTCCCAAAGTGCTGGGATTACAGGCGTGAGCCACCGCCCCCGGCCCTCAGTACTTTCTTTCTTGGAAGATTGTTACTTTTTTATTCACTTTTCTTAACAGATACAGACCTATTCAGATTATCTGTTTCTCCTTGTGAGTTTTGATAGTTAGTGTTTTTCAAGGAATCAATACCTTTCATCTAAGTTATCAAATTTAACTTAGATGAAAGTTAGATTTTATTTAAGTATAGAATTGTTCATAGTATTATTTTATTATCCTCTAATGTCTATGGAATCAGTAAATGAGCCTGCTTCTATTCTGATGTTGAAAATTTATCTTTTCTTTTCTTTCTGATTAGTCTGCCTATGTCTTTATTAGTTTTATTAATCTTTTTAAAAAACAACTTTTGGCCAGGCACGGTGGCCAATGCCTGTAATCCCAAAGTGTTAGGAGTTTGAGACCAGCCTGGCCAACATAGTGGAACCCCATCTCTACTAAAAAATACAAAAAATTAGCCAGGCATGGTGGCACATGCCTGTAACCCCAGCTACTCAGGAGGTTGAGGCAGGAGAATTGCTTGAACCCAGGAGGCAGAAGTTGCAGTGAGCCAAGATCATGCCTTTGCACTGCAGCCTGGGTGACAAGAGTGAAACTCTGTCTCAAAAAAAAAAAAACAAAAAAAAAAAACCTTTTGTTTTCATTGATTTTCTCTATTGTTTTCATGTTTTCAATTTCTTTGATTTCTGTGCTAATTTCTATTATTTTTTTTTTATGCTAAAATTAGGCTAAAATTGCTCTTCTTTCTCTGGTTTCCTAAGGTAGAAACTTAGATTATAAATTTTAGATCTTTTTTCTTTTCTAATCAACGAATTTAGTGCTATAAATTTTCTTGCTTTCACTGCATTCCCCAACTTTTGATAAATTGTATTTTACTTTTTGTTTAATTCAAAATATTTTAAGGTTTCTCTTGAGAATTTTTGACCCACATGTTACTTAGAAGTGAACTGTTTAATCTTTACATATGTGGACATTTTCCAGCACTTTTGGTTATTTATTTTTAGTTTGATTTCACGGTGGCCTGAGAACATACTTTGCATAATTTCTATTTTTTTTAATTTGTTAAGGTGTGCTTCATGGCCAAGGACATGGTGTATCTTTGTGAACATCACATTTAAGCTAGAGAAAAATGTAGGGTCTGCTGTTTCTGGATGGAGTATTTTAGAAATGTCAATGAGATCGAGTTGATTGATAGTGCCATTCAGGTCAACTATATCCTTACTGATTTTCTGTCTGCTCGATCTATCAAGTCCTGAAAGAGGTGTGTTGAAGTCTCCAACTACAATAGTGGATTTTGTCCAGTTCTCCTTGAATTACATCAGTTTTTGCCTCACATATTTTGATGTTCTTTTGTTCAAAATTAATAAAGCTATTCCACCTTTCTATTGATTAGTGTTAGCAAGGTATATCTTTCTTCATCCCTTTGCTCTTAACATATCTGAGTCTCTATATTTAAAGGGAAGCTTTTTAAAGAGCACAGGTAGTTAAATCTTGTTTTTATAATCCAATCTGACATTCTTTGAATTGTTATATTTAGATAATTCACATTTAGAGTGATTGTTTACATAGCTGGATTAATATCTACTGTATTTGTCAATCCATGTTGCTTTATGTTTTTTGCATTCATTCTTTGTTATATTTTCCCTCTCTCTTTTTTCTGCCTATTCTGGTTGTAATGAGGAGTTTATATGATTTTCTATTATTCTTTCTCTCAGAATGTCAAGTATGCATTTTTATTAAACTTTTAGTGATTGCTCTAGAGTTTGCAACATACATTTGAAAATAATCTAAGTATTTCTTCAAATAACACTATAGCACTTCTTCATGTAGTGCTAATACCTTATAATAAAGTATTCCCAATTCTCCTTTCCCATCCCTTATGATACCGCTGTCATTAATTTTCTATATTCACATTCTATAATTGCCCAATACATTATTACATCAATTAAAAATAAGAAAAATAAAAAAGTTATTTTACTTTCATTTATTTCTTCTCCAGCACTTGTCCTTTCTTTATGTAGATCTGAGTTTCTGACCTGAAGAACTCCTTTTAACATGTCTTCAGAACATGTTGTGGGTGATAGATTTCCTTAGTTTTTATTTGCATGAGAAACTCTATTTTTCCTTCCGTTTTGAAGGATAATTTGACTGGATATGGAATTTCAAGCTGGTAAGTTTTTTTCTTTCAACACTTGAAATATTTCACTTAACAAAATTTTTGCTTTTTTGGTTTCTAAGGAGACATTCACTAAAATTCTTACCCTTGGTCCTCTGTAGGTAAGATTCTCTCTCACCCCAACTCTTAGGTTTTCTTTAGAAATTGTCTTTGTCTTAGATTTCTGTAGCTTGAATATAATATGCCTATATGTAGATTTTCTGGTAATTATCCTTTGGTATTCAGAGTTCTCTGGAACTGTGGTTTAGTTTTGTCATTAATTTGAAAAAGTACTCAGCCACTTTTACTTTAAATATTTCTTCAGTGCTATTCTATCTTTCTTCTCCTTCTGGTATTCCAATTACACATAAGTCACTTCTTTTGTAATTTTCCTGTCAGAGGCATTTGAACCAGAACAACTCCATCTTCAACAGGAGCTGGGTAAAATGAGGCTGAGACCTACTGGGCTGCATGCCCAGATGGTTAAGCATTCTAAGTCACAGGATGAGATAGGAGGTCAGCACAAGATACAGGTCATAAACACCTCTCTGATAAGACAGGTTGCAGTGAAGAAGCCAGCCGAATCCCACCAAACCAAGATGGCCATGAGAGTGACCTCTGGTCGTCCTCTCTGCCACACTCCCACTCCCACCAGCACCGTGACAGTTTACAAATGTCATGATAACATCAGGAAGTAACCCTATATGATCTGAAAAGGGAGGCAAGAATAATCCACCCCTTGTTTAGCATATCATCAAGAAATAACCATAAAAATGGGCAACCAGCAAACCTGGGGCTGCTCTGTCTATGGAGTAGTCATTCTTTTGCTCCTTTACTTTCCCAATAAAATTGCTTTCACTTTACCCTATGGACTCATCGTGAATTCTTCCTTGTGTGAGATCCAGGAACCCTCTCTTGGGGTCTGGAACGAGACCCCTGTAACAATCCCATACTTAAATAGTCTGTTCTCTTTTTTATTTAATTTTTTTCTCTTTGTATTTTTGTGTGAGATGTTTCTATTGATCCATCTTCAAGCTTACAATTTTTTTCCCAATCATGTCCAGGGTACTGATAAGCCCATCAAAGGCATTATTACTTTTTAATTTTTTTACTTTTTGAGACAGGATTTCACTCTGTTGTCCAGGCTGGAGCAGAGTGGTGCAATCACAGCTCACTGCAGCCTCAACCTCCCAGGCTCAAGAAATTGTCCTGCCTCAGCCTCCGAGTACCTGGGACTACAGGCACATACCACCACGCCTAGCTAATTTTTGTCTTTTTTGTAGAGATGGGACCTTGCCGTATTCCCCAGGCTGGTCTCAGACTCCCGGGCTCAAGCGATCCATTCACCTCAGCCTCTCCAAGTGCTGAGATTACAGGTGCGATCCACTGTGCCCGGACAGCATTCTTCATTTATGTTAGTGTATTTTTATTTAATTTCTAATATTTTCTTTTGATTCTTTCTTAGAGTTTCCATCTCTCAGCTTACATTATCTCTATGTTCTTGCATTAGAATCCTGCATGTATTAATCGTGGCCTTTTTTTTTTTTTTAAGATGGAGTCTTGCTCTGTTGCCCAGGCTGGAGTGCAGTGGCACAATCTCGGCTCACTGCAAACTCCACCTCTCAGGTTCAAGCGATTCTTCCACCTCAGCCTCCTAAGTAGCTGGGATTACAGGCACATGCCAAACACCCGGCTAATTTTTGTATTTTTAGTAGAGACGAGGTTTCACCATGTTGGTCAGGATGGTCTTGATCTCTTGACCTCGTGATCCGCCCACTTCGGCCTCCCAAAATGCTGGGATTACAGGCGTGAACCACCGCGCTCGGCCAATTGTAGTCATTTTAAATTCCCTGTCTGATGATTCCAACTTTTGTATCATATCCAGATCTGGTTCTAGTGCTTGCTCATTTCTTCAGACTTTGCTTTTTCTTGCCTTTTAGCATAGCTTATAACATTTTTTGAAAGCCATACATGATGTAATTGAGTAATAGAAACCAAGGTAAATACCCCATTAATGTGAGGTTTATGTTAATCTGGCTAAAAGTTGGGCCGTGTTCAATGTTTTCTGTATGTTGGGGCTTAGAAACCAGTACTCCAAAATATAGCATTTTGACATGCTGAGCTGAAGAAGCTTCAAGGTCTCTCTGATCTCCTTCATCACTTTCTCTGCCATTTAAGTTGAAGTTTCTTTATCTGCCTATCTACTGCAGAAAAGAACTCCAACAATGTAAGCACAGCTGAACAGACATTTTATAAGTATAATGACTGTCCATTCATTTTTCTTAGTAAACCTCTCAAAAGAATTCCTCTTCTGCCCATCCCCACAGCCTGCTTGATCAGGATCCAAGACCCCATTCTTCTGGTAGCCTCGAGATGGTATACAAGCTTTTGTACTTCACTAGGAGGCTGGGTCTTCATTCTGAAGGCTCCCATGTATACATATTAAATAAATCTGTATATCTTTTCTCCCATTAATTAATCTGCTTCATGTCAGAGATCTTTTTCAGCAAACTTTTAGGGGGCCAAGGGCCTCGCTTCAAATTCCTGTTGTTCTTATTTTTGTCTCCTCCTTAGAAAGAATTTGTGTCTTCAATTTTTTCATCTGTAATACACTATAATGAATTACCCTGGAGCCCTTTTGCAGTGGTGGTGGGGGAAACCAGAATAATGTCATACCAAAATATGTTGCCCGAGTATGATGAGTATTTTGAATTAAGGCTCTTGGAGATCAGCAGATGCTGGAAGGGGTTTTTTTCTTAGCTACATAAAAACTGGACCCACCAAGGCGATGCTTCCCATCGCCTCCCTGAAATCTCAATGTCTATGACAGAGATGAAGAAGGAGGAATGTAACCACACCAGAATGGACCTTTTCATAACATATCTATCTCTCAGGGTCATTCACATTCCAAAGAGAATCATTTACAGATTAACTTCTGATACTCAGGTCCATTCATTCTCCCTAATAATTATTTACTGATCCTCAAAAGAAATACCGTGGCTTTTCAAATTAGGTTCAGAAAAAATGAGAAAGAATTACCTACATTTCCCATTTGCTCCCTCCCCTATGAAGAAAGTTATATCGACATCTGGATTCCATCGGGCTCTTGGGTGATCATTCTCCTGCAAGCCCCCACGCTATGCTATGCACGGTACAATGAATTTGTATGCCTCTGTCTCCGATTCATCTGCCTTTTGTCAGCTGATTTTCAGCAAAGCTTCGGAGGGCAAAGAGGAAGTTTTTTCTTTGTTCCCTACAGTGGCAAAGTGTAGAGGAGAGGAAGTCATCTATAATCACATGATTAAACCATGGTCTTTTAGTGGGTCTGTGTCCCTGGGCTGTGACTTTTGCAGGTGTTTCTCAGCTTTCACACCAGCCCTCCCCCTCAGGTGAGACAAGGAGCTGGAGGAGAAATGGCTTTCCTGTAGATGGGTTAAAGCTCTGGGAATCTTGGAGAGCAGGTCTTTGTTATGTAAAATGCTCTTTTCACAGTGGTCCCCCTTCCCCTCCTGCCAGAGACAGGAGAGTATCTTTGTTGGCTCTTTGTTGTTTCTTCATGATGAGAACCTGGTGATTTTCTGGAGGTAAAACCATACAATGCTAGGAGGGCCAAAGACTGCCTCCTCCGGGAGTTTCCCACTTTCACACTAGCCCACTTAGCATCTGGCAATCCATCAAAATGACAGAAAATATAAGTGTTCCTACCAGTTTGAACAAAGTGAACTCAAGGCCCAGGAGTTTATGGTTCCAGGGGCTTCTGCTCTGGGAAAACACACCTTGACTGTGACTCTGGATGCACCTGTCTCCCCAGATCTCATGGTGGTGCTTGGCTTGACACCTCAGCTGTCTGATGAGCCCATGAAACGTTGCTGATATTCAGTTTATTCAGCGTTTTCTTACTGTAAAAAGGAAAAGCATGACTTCCAAGCTCTCTACATATTGGAGCTCAAACCACAAGTCCCTTTCAGCATTTTAAAGTTGCCATTCCATTATCTTCTGGCCTCTATTATTTCTGATAACTCATGCAATTTCAATTTGCATGTAATATGCCATTTTTCTCTGGCTACTTTCGAAAGCTTTTCATATTTAGTTTTCAGCAGTTCGACTTTGATGTGCTCAGGTATGGTTTTCTTTGTATATTTGGTTGGGGCAGGGGGAGAGGGAAAAAGAGGGGAATTCTCTGAACTTCTGGAATATGTAGATTTGTGTGTTTCACCAAATTTTAGAAAATCACAGTCACTATTTGTTCAAAAAAATTTTTTGTGTGTGCTTCATTATTTCTGTCTTCTCCTTTTGGAACCACAATTGCATGTATCTTGGCTTTTCTTAGAGATCATCCTATAGTTTACTGAGGCTCTGTTCATTTTATCTAGTCTTTTTTTTTCTATTATATTCAGATTGGATGGTTTTTTTCATCATTCTTCAGGTTCACTGACTCTTTTCTCCTTTCTCTTTCATTTTGAAACTCCTTTTTGTGTGTTTTTCATAACGTTCAATCTTGTGTTTATGAGATTCATTTGGAAGATGAGTTGTATTTTAGTCACAGAAAAGAAATTTGGCTGACATCACTTTAACTGAACAATCAACGTCATTTTAATTGAACGCTCAAACCTTAACATAACCTATAATGAGACCAGCAGACATTAGGTTCCCCTAACCCCACCCCAGCACCAGGAAATACAATGAATAGGAAGTAAACAATATTATCTAGGTACCAGTCCTGTCAAAAATGCTTAACATAAATCCTGAAGAAACAACCAGAAATATTCAAATTCTGTTAAAAAAAAAAAAAAAAAGCTTCTCTGGACTTCTCAAAAATGTCAGTGCCATAAAAACTGAAAAAGAAGTCAGGAGGACTATTCTAGATAAAAAGATACCAAAGAGACTTGGCAACTAAATGCAATATGTGATCCTTGATTGTATCCTAGATATTTTAAAAATCCATCTACGGTGGACTTAGGAAAACTTTACTTTGGACTATATATCTAATAATAGTTTTGTATCAATGTTATGTTTTCTCAAAGTAGTAGTAGGATTATATTTATGTAGGAGAATGTCCTATTTGTGGGACATAAATGGTATTTAAGGATGAAGAATCATGATGTCTGAAACATACTCTCAAGTAGTTATCTAGCAGGACTGGAAGCAGACAAAATCTCTGGAACACCAAACCGAGAAAGGAAGTGGCTTTTTATTCGGCCGGGAGCTGCAGCAGGCTAATGCCTTAACAACAGAGCTCCCTGAAAAGCAGCTTCTTTCCCTTTTTATAGGCCTGCAATTCTAAAGGGGAAACTGAGGCAAAACTGTGTCATTGTCCATTGGCTGGATGATTGACTTCACAATCTTTGGCTTCATTGATTTGCTAGTTCATATGTGGTGCACACGAGAATAGGCCGGGGAGGGGGCTTACAGGGACAAGACAAAGGCAGTAAATCATTTGTTGGCAGAGGTATTTCCAGAAGGGGGTCTGGGTCATGTAAATGTGGAGGACGTGACCCAGTGCCGGGCTCTGGCCAGTAGTGATAACATTCTTTGCAACACTTTCAAGGATTATAGATAGCTTAGATGCCGGGAACTAAAAAGAGAGTTATCTTCCCAGTCCTTGGGCCTCATTATGGCCTGGTCAGTGGCGTCAGCAGGTCACTTGACCATGGATTCCAGTTCTTTGGCATTTTATCTTTCTTTACCCTCCTTCTCATCCAGAGGGAGGAGGTGGAGGCCTGCGAGTAGGGAGATAGGGAAGGGGATCTCCCTTCTCGGTTAAATAAAATTAGAATATTTATGCATGCATATATACATTTTAATATATAATGAATATATATGTGTGTTCATGTATATCTTTCTGTGTGTGTCTGGGTGGAGGGAGAGGAAAAAGAATTTGAATATAGCAAAACATTAAAACTGGTGACTGTAGCTGAAGACTATATGAATGTTTATCATACTATTCTTAATTTTTATTGAAGTTTCACATACTTACAGAAAAGTATGCAGATCATAAGTGCTTATTACTGAGCTGTTCTTGAAATTTTTCTGTAGGATTGAAACATTTTTAAATAAAATTTTGGGGAAAAGAAAGCAGTGGTCACAGACTAGATTCTATATACTGTCAGTTAGTTGCACATGCCTCAGCAAGCAGACCCTGAAACTAATGTCACTGCTACCAGGCATCTCCTCTACTTGGAGCAGATAGCTGATGTCAAGGTAAACTTAGGAATAAATGTTGTGCCTTTCTAGCACTTGCCACAGTCTCAAACTCTCTTGTGCATAACATAACAAAACATCACAGCTCTCCCGAGTCTTGTGAAACCTTCCTACTGTGGACAGAATTCTTCTTGGGAGTGGGGAAAGGTTAAACCTAGAGTCATTCACAAACTTGAAGATTTTTCAAACCAAGTATAAGCATGTCCCTCCTCCACCCCACTGCCCTCTTCCAAGAAAAGACTGGTAAACTTGCAGAGGTCAAGAAGCCTCCTAAGAGGAAGCACTCACAAGCAACCCTGATTCCTTCCTTTTGAAGGTTCATGCTATTAGAAGCTCTCTGATGGGCTGAAATGATTGGGTCTGGGGTGATCTGATAGGAAAGAAGTCCAAGTAGACCCTTCCTCAAAGCTCCCCCTGGGCCAGGAGCAGTGTTTAGATGTAGTCAGAGAACAAAAGAAACAGCCCTCTCCCAAGGGTGAATTTCCCAACCCAATCAGTTGATGAGAAAAACTAAGGGGGAGCCTTGGTTCTTCCCTTCTTCAGCCCACAGAAAGTCTCTTCAGAATGAGAGAGCACAAGAATTCTTGGATAAACAAGGTGGGACATCCCAAGAGAGACAAAATTCCTGTGAGTTTGGCTGTGGGAGTGGCTAAAGCGATTAGTTTGAACATTACAAACAGATGTAGTCATATGTCTTCCAAGCTGGTAAAGCAAGTTTTTGTGTTGTAAGGGTCAAAGGCATTCTCAAAGTCAAAGAAATGTTATCAGTCTATTCCTGATCTGCAAATGATACACCCCACACTGAAGGACACATGTTCAAATTCTCACTGCCCACTTCTCTCTGCCTACCCAGTCTCTCCACACTCCTTCTTCCTCCCAAGTAAAGAGGCAGCAGCCAGTGCTGATGGAGAGCCAGCGAACGAGGCAGGGGACAAGTCTCAAAGAACCTCTGTTACAGGAAGTCATCAGACATGAGCAGGGCAGGAAATGGTCCCTTGCCCCAGACCAGGAATGTCAGGTGTTAGGAATAATGAGTTCCTCTTCTAAAGGTTTAATTGTGTAATGTTCCTATCCTTTGCTCAAAAGCCCAAACTCCTTGTACTTTCTTGTTTCCAGCCTGCAAACCACCCTCCTGCTCTAGTTGTGCCCTGACATGCCCAGACATGTCCAGACATGCCTTGTACTATAACAGACAAAGCGTTCCTAGCCTCTCCTTCCCTTACAAATTGCACGCTTACCATATTCAGAAAAATTTGAGTCTTAGCCAACTGGGATCAGCTTAGAGTGTGTGGTCCAACCCTAGCCAATAGGGGAAGGACACAGGGACAGGAACTGTGTTAGGGATAAAAACTCCTTCTCCCCTTTGTTTGGTGTGCTCTTGTGATTGTGACTGATGCAAGCAGCACCCTTCTGCAGAAGTAAATTGCCTTGCTGAGAAAATTTTTTGCCTGAGTGCTGGTTTCCTTTGTGACTTTGAGCTCTTATTTCCAACAATCTGGGGGCCCATCCAGGATCCCATTCTTCTCTGGGGAGGGGGTCTCTGATCATCTCTCATGGGGAGACAAGTCCTGTTGCAGTGGCCTCAGGAGTAGATAGTCAAGACCCATCCTGCATGACAAATAAACCGAGGACTCTCAGCAACTGGAAGAAAAGGTCAACAAATAGATACTGTGGTGACCAGGTAACTCTGTGCACAGACCAAAGTAAGAAAAACCATGGGGGTGGTGAAGGATTTCCTTGGTGGTCAGGACCAAGGTAAGAAAAACTGCGGGGGCAATGAAGTATTCCTTGGTCGGGACATACCAAGGCAAGAAAAGCCACGGGGACAGTGAAGCATTCCTTGATCGGGACATCTGGGGGTTGAATGTGTGTGAATGAGATGCAATTGAGTGTGAAGTGAGTGCAGTCTGGATCTGCGGTTCCGTGGTCACCTCATATAGCTTATGGTAGATTCCTGCCATGGGGCTTATACCACCACACCAATGCTAAGAGGAACCTGAAATATTCCCCTCAGAGAAGTGGCCAGAGAAGGACGAAGCGAAAGAAGAGTTCAAGAAATCTCCAGTGAAGGGAGTTAAGCCTCTAGAGAAGACAAGGCAAGAAACCTCTAACATGAGGGATTGAGCCTCACACCAAACCTCCAGAGTGAGAAACACCCCAAGTAAGATAGGAAATAAAAGGGATAAAGCTAGTCATGATAGTAACATTCCCTCTGATAGTCCCTTAGGTCTCATGTTAAAATACTGGAGGGATCATGAAAGGACTATAAGCATAAGAAAAAACAACAAATAATAAAATACTGCTGTTTTATTTCGGCCAAGGAACCTATCCTCAAACCTTCCATTTTCTGGCCAAAGTTTAGGTCTAATAAGGATTGGATTTCTCAACTTTTAATAGAATATGTCAAGAACAAAAGACCTGTCTCCCAGGAAGAAATAGTCTATGCCCTGTGTTGGTGGCAAGGGCCTGTCCTCCTCTAATGTCTAAGAGCTACAGGAGACAAGCCAGGAATTACTTCCACTCAGGAAAAATCCACCAACATGTGTGACCCTTCAGACCACCTTCCTCCACAAACACCTCTAACCTACCCTCCTTCAAGCAAGTACCACCACCCCTAGCCCTTCAACTGCTCACGTTGTTCCCCCACACCTTATAATCCTGAGTCTCAGGTCTGTCCCCAGCCGGAATGCCCTCCCCCAGGAAGGCTTCAGTGTGAGATAAAACAATGTAAAAATATCCAAAACTTCCCTTTCCCTGCTACCTCCAAAGAATCCGCTCCAACCCTCTTTTCCTTAAGGGAAGTGCCTCTAGGAGGAAGGGGCACTGGCTTTGTAGACGATCCCTATGGAGTAGCAAATCAAATTGACCAATTTCTGGGCGCACAGCTGTACACGTGGGCTGAATTAATGTCTATTTTAGGTATTCTCATCTCAGGAGAGGAGAGGACTATAATCCACAGAGCCGCCATAGTAATCTGGGAACTGGAATGTCTTCCTAATCAAAACATCCCTGCGGCAGAGCAAAAATTCTCAACCCAGGACCCTCAACGGGAGCCCACCGAGAAAACACAAAAAACCTCAGGGATATGATAATTAAAGAAATTTGGGAATCAGTACCTTGAACCCAAAATATTTCCCAAGCATTTAATGTACAAGAGAAAGATAAAGGCTCATAAAATTCTTAAACAAATTAAAAAAAAAAAATATATATATATATATAAAATGTCAGCCATTACTAAGTTCTTGTTAATTCCTGAAGCAAGAACTAATTTATTAGGGAGGGACTTTATGTTAAGATTAGGCATAGGCCTATATGTTGATCAGGAAAAACTCCTTACTTTCTTAAATCTGCTCTTCATAAAATGCTCTATAGACTGCCTTTTCTAAATTCCACTGCTAACCTCCCTACATTTGAAACAAAAGATCAGTTTCTTAAAAACTATATATTAGGTTTGTGCTCCACCTTTTCTTTCCTCAGGACTCAAGGCCTTCTAGCACAAACCTCACCCCTCGAATTTCCAGTCCACCACCACCAGCCTGGAGACCATGTCCTCGTCAGAGGTTGGAAAGAGGGACAGCTTGAACCCATCTGGGAAGGACCTTATGTAGTGCTCCTAACAACTGAAACGGCTGTGTGGACTGCTGACAAAGGATGGACTCATTATATCCAAGTCAAAAAGGCCTCACCCTCACCAGAATCATGGACCACCATTCCAGAACCCTCCCCAACCAGAGTAACGTTGAAAAGAAAAGTTTAATGTGTGTCCTCCTCCCTTTCCTCCTCTCCCCAGCTACCTCACATCTTATTATCAATACAACTGGGTCTAATTCCCCTCAGACCATTACCTTTAATGCTTGCCTTGTTATGCCCTGTGGAGATCTCCAAAGCCAAAAAAAAGCTAGCCTTCTTCAGAAAAGTAACTTTGCCCTTCCAGGATACATAAAACTGCCTGTAAGAGTGACTCTTGCACCAAATGGGCACAGAGCAATCAGTGAAGGTTCTGTTATGTTGGGGAGATGTGGTCTGGACCACCAAGTATCAAGGCTGGACCTTTCCAGGAGGAGGTTGCACTAACTTAGGACCCTACATCCACTTTACCAAAGAGACAACTCCCTCTAATCGTCAACTCCAACAATATAACCCTCTGCAAATCTCCATCACTGTCCTCACCTCTACTGACACTAACCCCACTTTAGGTCACTTCTATGGCCTAGGAGCTGATGCTCCTGGAACAGACCCTATGGGATCCTTTGAGATGTGCTTCATTGCTCCTCCACTTCCTTCCTTCCCTTCCTCCTCCTCCTACACTTCTTCCAGTCAGTTATTATTTCCGTACCCAATGACAAAACTATAGTAGACATTGTAGAAGTTAAATATTTATAACAAACTTTAGCAATTAAAACGGTGTACCAAGATGTGAATGCCTGGCTGGAATGGATTAAACATTCTGTTCACACATTCAACAAAAGTGACTGTTAACGCTTGTGTGGCAGGCAGGCCAGAGGCTCAAATAGTCCTCTTCCCACTCAGATAGTCTTCTGACCGACTAAGCATAAACTCATGGTAAGTCTCTTTCAAAACCCCACAGCCTAGGCAATGAGGCATGCAAGACTCTCACTGCTATTCCCCCAGAGAGTTAAAGGCTCTGCAGGTCAGTCCTCAAGGGTCATCCGGCCTCCAGCCTTGGATGTTAATTTTGCTTCATGTCTCTCACATCAGGAAGAAAAATTAACATCTCTCAGAGACCTAAAAGAATACAGTGAAACCAAACCTTTCTAAGAGCTTATCAGTCAAGCTGCCCTTGTTCATTTCTGAGCAGATGTATGGTGGTATTGTGATGGACTACTATTAAGTACTCTGCCAAGTAACTGGAGTGGCACTTGCACTCTGGTCCAACTGGCCATCCCTTTCACCCTGGCATTCTGTCAGCATAACAGGATAAAGAATCAAATAAACAGAATTGCTCCTCATGAGTCTTTTGAGCCTGATATTTATTTAGATGCTATTGGGGTCCCACAAGAAGTACCAGATGAATTTAGAGCTCAAAATCATATCGCTGGCCGGGCACGGTGGCTCACGCCTGTAATCCCAGCACTTTGGGAGGCCGAGGTGGGTGGATCACAAGGTCAAGAGGTCGAGACCATCCTGGTCAACATGGTGAAACCCTGTCTCTACTAAAAATACAAAAAATTAGCTGGGCACGGTGGCGCGTGCCTGTAATCCCAGCTACTCAGGAGGCTGAGGCAGGAGAATTGCCTGAACCCAGGAGGCGGAGGTTGCGGTGAGCCGAGATCGCGTCATTGCGCTCTAGCCTGGGTAACAAGAGCGAAACTCCGTCTCAAAAAAAAAAAAAAAAAAAAAATCATATCGCTACAGAATTTGAATCTGCACTGTTCTGGTGGTCAACTATAAACAAAAGTGTAGATTGGATAAACTATCTACTATAATCAACAGTGATTTGTCAATTACACCAGAGATGCTATTAATGGGATAGCTGAACAATTAGGCCGCATCAGCCAAACAGCCTGGGAAAATAGAATCACTCTTGACATGGTGTTAGCAGAAAAAAGTGGAGTTTGTGTCATGATTGGAGTCCAATGCTGTACTTTTATCCCTAACAACACACCCCCGATGGAACAATTACAAAGGTCTTACAAGGCCTTACCTCCTTATCAAATGAGTTAGCCAAAAATTCTGAAATAAATGATTCCCTCACAAGTCTCATGGAAAAGTGATTTGGTAAATGAAAGGGGCTTATGTCTTCAATATTAACTTCTCTTGCAATTGTCATAGTGTACTCATTTTTGTAGGATGCTACATCATACCCTGTATCCAGGGGGTAATGTCAAAACTTATAAAAACAGCTCTCACAAACCCTTCTCTATCCCTCCTCCTCCATACTTAGATAGGTTCTTGTTCTTAAACCATCAAAAAGAGCAACAAAATCAAATCATGAGAAAGAATTATCAAAAGATAAAGGGGAAAATTGTTAGGAATAATGAGTTCCTCTTCAAATGGCTTAATTGTGTAATGTTCTTATCCTTTGTTCAAAAGCCCAACATCCTTGGACTTTTGAACAAAAGCCAGTTTCCAGCAGCAGGAAACCACCCTCCTGCTCTAGTTGTGCCCTGACATGCCCAGACATGTCTTGTGCTGTAACAGACAAACCACTCCAACGTGCTTATCATATTCAGAAGAGTTTAAGTCTTGGCCAACTGGGATCAGCTTAGATTGTGCATTCAACACTGGGGCACAACAAGGACACAGGGACAGGAACTGCATTAGGGATAAAAACCCCTTCTCTCCCTTGGTCAGTGTGCTCTTGTAATCATGACTGACAGAGGCAGCATCCTTCTGCAAAAGTAAATTGACTTGCTGAGAAAACTTTCTGCCTGGGTGCTTGATTACTTTGCAACTCTGAGCTCTTATTCCCAACATCAGGAGATCATCAGGTGATGGTCGGGCAGTTGTTAACTGTCTCTTTAAACTATTAATAGTAATTGCTTGCAGTCAGCATTAGGGAAAGGCAGTCTCCCGATAGATAGAAACACCTGAAACTGGCGATCAGCAGCTTCCCAGTGAGATCTCAGGAGCTTGGCAAGTGGGCTCAAGCATGCACACTAAAAGGGAAAATGGTGGAGTTTAGCTGGTGTGTGAACTTCCTCTAGGAATGCTAGGCTGGTAAGGGAAAAACACTCAAGTGAGCACACACACAACTTCATAAGCACACTGTGCATGCGGCCTCTCCCAAGTGCTGGCAAGGCACTGTGTCAGCGGACAGCCCACCCCAAGGGAAGTATCGGGGAGATGGGATGCAACCACCTAGAAGTGTGCCAACGTATAAAACCCCGAGTCAATGGTCAAACTGTGCACTTAATCTCTCAAGTTGCCCTCCTGGCCCTCTTCCAAGTGTGCTGTACTTCCTTTGATTCCTGCTCCGAAGCATTTTAATAAAAAAAGCTTTCACTTCTGCTCTAAAACTTGCCTCCGTCTCTCACTGTGCCTTATGTCCCTTGGTCAAATTTTTTCTTCTGGGGAGGCAAGAATTGAGGTTGCTGCAGACCAGTATAGAGTCACTGCTGCGAACATACTTTGGTGCCGTGAACTTTCAGATCCATTCTCTAGCAGTAACACCATGAACTTTGCTTTAGTAACGTGGCTTCTCCCTTCCCCTGCCTTTACTCCCACTCAATGGAGTAATAGTCTGGTTCAAACGCCACACAGAAAGCTCTGGCTCTAAAAAAAATTTTGTTCTGGCTTCAAATAAGGCTGAACTATTTTTTTTTTCTTAAGTGATCCAAGAGTAAGGATTGTCTGCTTCTCTGAATTTATTGGGTTTTGTATGAGGTCTCTGAGCCAGGACACACATTTCAAGTGAAATCACACAATCTCAAAGTATGTTTGTATAGCCCAATTTCATCTGGAAAAGCTAATGCAGCTAACAGATTTTTTTTTAATTCCAAAGCAGTGAAGTAGCTGGAGCTCAGTAGCCCAGAGATGTGAATTATGCTCTCAATTTTATTATTTTAATGTTTAATTTGAGCATTTATTTTCTTTTGAGACAAGGTCTCACTCTGTCACCCAGGCCTCCACCTCCCAGCCTCAAACAATCTCCTCATCTCAGCCTGAGGAGTAGCTGGGACTATGGCCATGTGCCACCACCTCCAGATAATTTTTTTAATTTTTTTTGTAGAGACAAGGTCTCACTGTGTTGCCCAAGCTGGTCTTGAACTCCTGGGCTCACGTGATCCTCTCATCTCGGCCTTTCAAAGTGCTGGAAATACAGGTGTGAGCCACTGCGCTCAGCCTCTAGTGCCTTCATTATGATATAAATATGTATCTGTTTCAGCAAAGAAGAAAACTGATCCAACGCCCATATCAGGCAAAGCAAAAATCGTGTAATTTTACTTTTGGCAACATCTCTATTGCATTGACTGGAGAGCACTTGGCACTTACCATGGAAAGGATGGCAATTTAAAGTAAAATGTTATTGAAAACTTTCTCTGCTTGTGTTGGAGCCAAATAGCAAAAAAGGCACTAGAGTTTCTCCTGCCCTGCTGCTAACATGATGGTTTCGAGTCCAGGCACAGTATCTAGAAATCATTTTAACATCCTGCTTGATGTCTTCCTGTACCATAATTGCTGGCACCATAATTGCAGAAGAACATCCAGAGGCAGGTCCCTTTACTAACAACTGTGCCCACATTTCAGCAGCCACTGGACTGCACCTGTGGAGAGAATCGCTGCAGCCAAAATCTCTTTGTGGTAGAGAAAAGCACCAAGAGTTTCTTGTGTCGAAATCAGGAAGACACACTAGAGTGAGTAAGAACAATTTGCCGACAGACCAACGACTAACTCTATAGGCTTTTTCTAGAGGAGGTGAAAAATGCTTCCATGAAAATCCTGTATTTCACATTCTCTAAATATTTGAGCTTCCTGACAGGCATTCTTCTTGGAGCTGGGGAGGAAGCTTGACTCAGCTCAGCTTTGTAGACCCATGAAGTCCCGGAGGCACACGCCAACGGCAGGATACGCTTGTGCCGGCGTCCCACAGCCAGGAAACCTCCGCAGCCTGGGGCATGGTGAGCAGGGAGCAGAGAGGGAAAGAGTGGGAAAAGCTGGACGAGGACTAATTGAAAGTCAAGGTCGTTGCTCTGATTCAATCATTCCTTCCTGGAAAGAGAGCGGTTTTTTGCTTAACCTCGTGGCCCAAGGTTTCCAGGATGTTGCTGGCTTCTGGTTCTCTCTGGGGCCAGATTATTTACCAGGCTTCTAGGTCCAGCGACAGAAGGATGTGAGAGGAAATTACTCAAATGGGACACAAAGAGAAACCAAAGGCAAAGCAAAAGCTTTTAAAAACGCTGCTCACAGATCCTTCCAGTAGAAATTACAATCAGTTAAACCGATGCCATATTTTTATTGCCCATTACAACTTTAAAGTGTATTTCATGGAGTTTCAAAATATTTAAATTTCTTTTCCAAAAAGAATGTCATTTGGAGAATGCCCACAGGGAGAAAAGCAAATTGATGACTTCTAAAAAACTCAGTTTAACCTTTCGCAAGCCCATCTCTGAATATGCCCAAATGTAGGCAAGACCGTCCTTAAAGTTTTCCAGAGTGAGCGGACAAAGTGCCTGTCCGCGAGGACAGCGTTCCCAGTTTCCTCCTACACAGAGCTGACTGTAGCGCATCAAAGCAGACTGTGTTTTAATGCAGTGCTTTGCCATCACTGGGCATGTGGTCGGTGACCTGAGAAGCAGAGTCCACACAGATACAAGTGAGGATGCCAGGGAGCAATGCCAGGAATGGGGAGAGTGACCTGGTGGACCCCTGTGATGTGCTCAATAAACCAAGGTGACCAGGGTCTCAGAGCAAGATAGTGGCGTCTAATGAGAGGTCTTTCTAAAGAAAAGACCCGATCAATCTCCGAAGATCTCCCTTGCGGACGATGAGGCAGATCTGTACCTTGACCCCAGAGGGCCAAGGTAGAAACAGAAGGGAAACAGGATTTAGTTCCATACAAGGAAGGACATTTTAGCTAGATGCCTCAGGAGGCAGTGAACCCTCTGACTTTGGCCTGTCTCTGGCATACCCCAGGTGGCTGTTGCCGGGAAATCTGTGGAAGGGACTCTTGTGTTGACAGCAGAACCAGCCTAGAGCGTGTGCAGTAGGTATTGACTCAGAGAAAGGCAGGGCAGTAAAGGGAAGGAAGGAGGCCTCTGGTATCAGCATTTCGAGTTCCCAGCAAAGGCACATTCTGAAAAGGTCATTGCATAGAAGCACTGGAATTTCTGAGGGTAGGGCCTTAAATGATTCATTTTTGTGATCCTCTGCAATACATGAATGAATGAATGTTGATCTGCTCTTCAAGGAGGGTGATGGGATACTATGTACCCTGAGCATGGGGGACAAGTGGAAGAGCAGTGCGGGAAGGCTAGGAAAGCACGTTGGGGCAAGACTATGAGGAACCTTAAGTGACAGACGGAAGAATTTGCCTTTAATATGGCAAAGTAAACCTCAGTCTATGCCCCAGCCTAAATGTACGAAATGGTCAGCTCACACTCCCAAATCGCCCTAGCTCGCAGCTCCAATATCCTCTTGCTCACACCCCAAGTCTCCCCCACTTCACACTCTAAGTCACCCAAGGGCACACTCCAAATATCCCCTGAGGATGGTTGTGAAGTATTCCATGGGGTCTTCTCAAGACTTAATCCTTTCTGGAACCAAATGATCAACATCCCTATTTATCCAATCTCTCCAAGACTGTGGCAGAGACAGCTAACCTTATCAAAGACTTTGATGTTTTTTTGACAACTGGTCTTTCAGTGAGTCAGGGTAATCTAACTCCTGTGATAAACAACTTTAAAATTTCAGCAGCCTAACACAATAGGCATTTATTTCCCATCATGGGAGAGTCCAAGGCAGACATTCCTGGGCAGCCTTCTGTGATCTAGCTCTGTGTGTCCTGAATTCTTCCCTCTGCTAGGACCTCAGAGTCCTCTCATTCAGCAGATGAATGACAAAAAAGGCGATAGAAAAGGCACACTTCTTCATCATAACAACACATTGGCCAGGTATGGCAGCTCATGCCTGTGGTCCCAGCACTTCAAAAGGCCAAGGTGGGTGAATCATGAGGTCAGGAGTTTGAGATCAGTATGGCCAACATGGTGACATTTCATCTCTACTAAAAACACAAAAATTAGCTGGGCACAATGGTGGGTGCCTGTAATCCCAGCTGCTTGAGAGGTTGAGGCAGGAGAATCACTTGAGCCCAAGAGGTGGAGGTTGCAGTGAGCTGAGATCATGCCATTGCACTCCAGCCTGGGAGACAGAGCAAGACCCCATCTCAAAACAAATAAACCAAAAAACACACATTAGTGAAAGACACTGGTTCTATTATTATCCCATTTGTGAAAACTAGTCTCAGGTTTCACATAGCTGCAAGGGAGGCTGGGAAAAACAGTCCCTAACAGAGAAACTAAAACTGTTTTGTAGCTACAGCTCTGTACTCCAGAAGATTCTTTAAAGTTCTACCTGAACTTTAAAGAAATCACTAAATATGAAGTGTGGGCTGGCAGGGGGTTGCAGACTCTGAGGCTGCAGACACAAGAGAGGCTCTCACATACAGACGTCTCCAGAAACCTCCACCCTATGCTCTCAAGAAAGATTGGGCAGGGAAGAGAACAGGAGAAGGCCACCCTGAGAAGTGCAGTCCTGCAGATAGGGGCACTGATGCTGCGGGAAAAAGCATAAATCCCTGTCCAGAATCTTCTCCCCTGAGGCCTTAAGCCACTAGGGAAAGGGCAAACCCTGCTGTCCCAAGAGCATTCACTGTAAGTGGGAGAAGGAGTAAAGATAAAACCTTCAACCTCTGAGGAGGAGCAGAGACCACCCTGGATCCAGCTGATTAGAGGTCTTCTGTTGGGTGGGTGGTGGGGAGGGGGTAGAAAACTCTCTTGGGCACAAGAACAGCCTAAAAGACACGACGGCAGTTTGGCTGCCACAGGGACGAGGGGCAGGATGACTGAGAAAGCGCCAACCCCCAAATCAAGGGACACACAAGGCCTGCCTAAGACTGAGGCTGAATCAGGACAACAGGACACACCCCTGTCCTTGTCACCATCCTGCTGGTCAGGTTGAGGCACTGAATAACAAGCAGAATCTCCTGTTGATCTGTTTCCTTCAGAACCAGAGATGGTCAGGAATGCTGGATGCTCTGGGTCATAGAATTTCAAGCCTCAAAGGCAATGTGTGAATAAGGGACCCTAAGGAGCTCCACTGTCTATTTTAATTTCAGGCCCACAGACATCACTGGGGCTGTGAAGAGAGGAGCTGGGAGGAGGGTGTTGACATTAACACATCAAATTTTAGCACATCAAATGAATAGGTCAGTGGTTCTTACAATTCAGTAAAAATGGATGAAAACATGAGCAAAGGACATGAATAGAAGTCCAAACAAATGACCAATACATACGTGGAAAGATGCTCAAGCTCACTCCTAACTAAAGAAATACAAACTAAACAAGCCAACACCATTTTTCATCTTCCTGATTGGCAAAGATGGAAAAGGCTCACTTTGTGTTGACAATGGCGTGGGGAAGCAGATGTCAGAGGCAGAGACTGTTACTGGGAGTTTGAACTAATGCAGTATTTTGAGATGGCAAATTCACACATATCAAAATGACCAAAGCAAAATGCCATTTCACTCTTCTACAGTTATCCAACAAACACACAGGGGTAGAGTCCAAACGTTCATGGAAATAGTCAAGCGCCACACAACTATAAATACATTTCGGTCAACAGCAGACGTGTAGATGGCAGGAGTCTTATGAGATCATCATCCTGTCACTGTGCCTTTTCTATTTTTAGGCATGTTTAGATATGCTAATACTTACCATTGCATTACAATTGCATGTAGTATTCAGTACAGTAACATGCTGCACAGGTTTGTGACGTAGGAACAACAGTCTATACCAGACAGTCCAGGTGTCTAGTAGGCTATACCGTATTGATTTGTGTACATATACTCAATGATGTTTGCACAATGACAAACTTGCTTAACAATGCATTTCTCAGAACATATCCCCTTTGTTAAGTAATGCATACATAAACATCCGTGAATATGTGGCTATTCATCACATGCACCAACCTGTTGAATCTGTTTCCAAATTGCCAGAGTGGTGTTAATAGAAGGCCCCAGCTTGGCCTGAACCCGTGGTCAGAGCCACTCTGACCCAAGCCCAGCCCTGTGTGCAAAGTGACATGGAGCCTTGGTAGAAGTCTCCCTCCAAGACAGCTGGAGAAGGCTAAAGAAAGATTCTGTTTCCTGCGTTCTGGACATGCTTTCTTCTCAAAGGTAGCCCCATCAGAGTGTAACCATCCAGCAGATTCATCTTGCCTGCAGCCTAGACAGAGCTGATTTATCAAGACAGGAAGATTGCAATAGAGAAAGAGTAATTCATACAGAGCTGGCTGTGTGGGAGACTGGAGTTTTATGATTACTCAAATCAGTCTTCCAAGTATTTGGAAATCAGAGTTTCTAAGGATAATTTGGTGGGTAGGGGAAGGCCAGTGAGTTGGCAGTTCTGATTGGTTGGATTGGAGATGAAATCATAGGTTGTTGAAGCTATTCTCTTGCGCTGAGTCAGTTGCTGGGTGGGGGACACAGGACTAGATAAGCCAGTTTATCAGTCTCGGTGGTGACAGCTGATCCACTGAGTGCAGGGTCTGCAAAATATCTCAATCATTGATCTTAGGTTTTACAATAGTGACGTTATCCCCAAGAGAATACTTAGGATTTTCAACTGTCTTTTTTTTTTTTTTTTTTTGAGATGGAATTTCACTCTTATCACCCAGGCTGGAGTGCAATGGCGCAATCTTGGCTCACTGTAACCTCTGCCTCCCAGGTTCAAGCAATTCTCATGCCTTAGCCTCCCGAGTAGCTGGGATTACAGGCACTTATCACCATGCCCAGTTAATTTTTGTATTTTTAGTAGAGGCGGGGTTTCTCCATGTTGACCAGGCTGGTCTTGAACTCCTGACCTCAGGTGATCTGCCCGCCTTGGTCTCCCAAAGTGCTGGAATTACAGGTGTGTTCGCTCTTGTTACCCAGGCTGGAGTGCAATGACGCGATCTCGGCTCACCGCAACCTCCACCTCCTGGGTTCAGGCAATTCTCCTGCCTCAGCCTCCTGAGTAGCTGGGATTACAGGTATGCACCACCATGCCCAGCTAATTTTTGGTATTTTTAGTAGAGACGGGGTTTCACCTTGTTGACCAGGATGGTCTCGATCTCTTGACCTCATGATCCACCCGCCTCGGCCTCCCAAAGTGCTGGGATTACAGGCGTGAGCTACTGCGCCCGGCCTAAACCATAATTTCTAATCTTGTGGCTAATTTGTTAGCCCTGCAAAGGCAGTCTAGTCCCCAGGCAGGAAGAGGGTTTGTTTTGGGAAAGGGCTGTTACCATCTTAGTTTCAAAGCTAAACCATAAACTAAGTTTCTCCCAAAGTTAGTTCAGCCTATGCTCCGGAATGAACAGGGACAGCCTGGAGGTTAGAAGCAAGATGGAGTCGGTAAGGTCACATCTCTTTCACTGTAATAATTGTCTCTGTTATCATTTTTGCAAAGGTGGTTTCAATCATGTAACAGAAAAGTCAACCACAAAGTTCAATCTGACTTCAGGAAAATTATTTAGCCCAATGGCCTCCAGACTAATAAGAAATCTTACCTTCCAACCTCCAGGTTTTGCTGGAGAAACCGAGTGGAAATAGTGAAACTTCAGCCAGTTTCCCCTCTTGCTTTTGCTGGGAGGGAACAGGAGACGTAGGAGCTTTGACGAGTGCCTTGGGATGCTCTAAAACCTTAATTAAGTCAGCACTGAAAAATTTAAGTACCCAAAGGCTGTCTCTTCGTAATAGAGCAACTCTCACAGCTAAATCTCAAATCACAGGTTTGGCTTAACAGAAGTTTTCACCTTAGGGAAAATTAATTGCTAAAAAGTTCTTTTCATTGTTTTAAATAAGATCATGTTAACTTCTTTGCCAGCAAACTGCAATTTCCGCTGCAATTTTTTAAATATCTTCTTTGGAGCTCTGTGCTTATAAACTAAATACTCGGCATCTCTAGCTTCTCATGATCTCACCTGGAGATCATATAAGTCAGGAAATGAAACAAATTACTCTCCTGACGAGAATAACAGGTACCCTCCAGGCCCTAAGACTACACATGCAGACCAGTTTGGGAGGAACCGGCTGGATGTGCAGACAAGCAGCTAAACCAGATTTCTATAATTTCCTTGTGTATTTCCCCAAATTTTCTTGTTTGCATAGACCCAACTTCAGATTTTTTTTTCTTTTTTGGAGACAGAGTCTCACTCTGTTGCCAGGCTGGAGTGTAGTGATGTGATCTCGGCTCACTGCAACCTCTGTCTCCCGGGTTCAAGCAATTCTCCTGCCTCAGCCTCCCCAGTAGCTGGGACTATAGGCATGTGCCACCACACCCGGCTAATTTTTTTTTTTTTCTTTTGTATTTTTAGTAGAGATGGGTTTTCACCATGATGGCCAGGCTGCTCTTGAACTCCTGAACTCAGATGATCTGCCCGCCTCAGCCTCCCAAAATTCTGGATTACAGCCATGAGCCACCGCGCCCAGTCCCAACTTCAGATTTTTACACAGACTCAGAGAATATTATGAATCTTTAAATTCCTAATACGTCCCAATAAATTTCCTCCACAGAAGAAAATTCAACCCGCATATCTTCTGTGAAGCCAGGCACCACGCTTAGACGAGAAGAGTAGCTGAGAACATGGATTCATTCAGGCCTGGATTCAAGGCCCAGCTCTGCCATTAATGAGCTGCTGTGACTTTGGACAAATTATTGCATTTCTTTGAACCTTGGTCACTTCATCTGTTACGTGAATAATAACCATCTTACAAGTGGCCAACAGCAGCATGAATTACATGAGATCATATAGCATAAAGTGGTGATCGAAGTTCCTGTAATGTACTCAGGGGCCCAACCAATGTCGGTTGTCAGTGTGATTAGAGAAAGGCCTGCCGCTGATGACTTATTCCTAGAGAAGTGGCTTCCATCTCTGTAAAATCAGGCCGTGGGGCCAGGTCAGCTTCAAGGACCCCTACAGAGCTGATGGCTGAGGGGATGTTTGCACCTCTGGCAGGATTAGCTAAGCAGGTGCTCCTAGCTCCCTTCTTCTGTTTTCCATGGTAGGGAGTTTCTGCTGAAGCAATTAGGGTCTGGCTATGAAAACACCAAAGGACTCCCCTTTCCAGCTGGGCTGACTTGGGGATCTAGTGATTCTCCATCGACAAAGGCAAGTGAGGAAATGCTTAGCAACCACTTGCTGGGAATATAATAGAAAAGGTTTAAACATCAACAGGGGTCAAACTACAGATTGTGTGGAGAGCTGCTTCCAACCCAAGTCTCCCATAAATCAGATGCTCTAAACTGCCCCAGAGTCAGTCTTTGTCGTTAGAACCAGTCACCTAGAAAAGCTGTGAGTCAGTCACCCTGTGCCTGTTTGTCCTTCCAGGAGAAGGAAGCATGGCCAAACCCAAGGCCAGTCTGAGTCTTGCAGGCAGGATGACAGTAAGGGACCAGGTCAGAAGCTTTCCAAAATGAATCTCTGCCTGTGGCTGGTACACCCTGGAATTCCTCACCCAGCAATCCAGAAGGAATTAAAGGCCTGGGACGGGGGCATTGGGAAAAAGAGCTAGCAGCCAACATTGGTATTGAAAAGCTGAGTGAAACAGTCAAACAGTGAGATGTCAGGTAAAAACCACCTGGGACTGGGTGTTTCATTCACGAGAGTGACTCCATCTCCTCAGAATGTTAATGACACATGGACTTCCTTATGTTATTGCCTAGTTTGGTTTCTGTTAAGGAATGGAACACAGAGTCCCGGGAAACAAGGAGGAAGACCCATTGCCAGACGTGATGTCATCAGGTAGAACAAGACATGGCCTCATTGGTCCAAGTGACAGCACCAAGGCCAGCTTGGGCAGTGGCGCCACCATTTAATCTCACTTTATCGACCTGGCCTTGGGAAGATGTCACCTATGTGTCTAGACCCTGTCTGCACCCGCATTCCTTCTGTGCAGATGTTTTCCGGCCCTCTGTTCTCCAGGGCCTCCAAGCACTTTGTAAAATGCCCTTAATGAAATGAATTCTCACTGCAATTATTTCCCAAGATCATCTCCTTTCTACCAACAAGGCAGCAGGCCCAGGATGGGGAGGTGACACAGCCAAGGTTGCACTGCGTTTTCTCAGCTGATGGCAGTGGGATTTTGAATATCACACAGAAACAGCAGAAGAAATAACTGTACCACCTTTAGAATAGATGGTCCGGGATTTAAATCCCACTTACTATCTTGTGATCTTAGACAACTTACATAACCTCTCAGCACCTCAGATTCTCTATCAAGCGGGGATGAAACTAGAAACGATTTCACAATATTGTGTGATTTCACAATATTGTGTGAGTTTTAAGCTTAGAACAGTTACTACTGGGCATGGTAGGCATGGGAGCAGCAGCTGCTACCATCATGGTGCCCACATCACTCAGATGCCCTGGCAGTGGAGGGGAAAAGAGTAGCTTTATAAGTCGGAAGGAAAAAGCACCCTGCCCCTCAAAGGAGGTGTGGGTCAAAGGCCAGTCCTGCTCATCCTCCTGTGGGCCACCCGTGGTCCAGGAGGGCTGCTCTCCTCTCCCCCATCAGACCTCAGTAGGGTGGTTTTGAGGCTCTGCATCTGCCCAGAATGGGGCCATTCCAAAGCAAGCAAGAGGCAAGAGAAGCTGAAGGAGATCTTAGAGCCACCGCCCGCTGGGAGGAGCGGCAGCGCAAGGCTTTCTACGCTGCTTCCCCTCTTGACAAATGTTCTTGGCTCCTCCGGCTGCTGCCTCTGCCAAGAGCCAGCCTTGGTCTGGGTTGTACATTTTCTCCTGAATAATGACCTAAGCACAGCCTTTCTAGGGATGAATAATGACCGCTGGGAGGGCTGACAGCCCAGAAAACACTGTGCGTCATCTGAGCTCTGCTCTTCTCTGCGCAAGATCTCTACCTCTTCTGGGAGACGAAAAGGGCTTTGAAACTACAGGGACAGCACTTCTGTAACTGTCCTATGCAGGACTGTCCTGAATGCTGATTGCCTCACTGGGCCAGCTGGAGTCCCAGGGCTGAGCCCAAGTGGTTACCCCAAGGTCAACTGGTTTTTAGTATGGGTAGGGCGACCACGCTGGTGCAGGGTGCTGGGTGCGTGGGAGGTGGAGGGGAGAGTGGGGACGGGTGTTGCGGACAGGCTTCTTGTTCTCAGAGGTAAGGCCAAAGGGCCTGATCAGACAAGGGCAGCAGTAGCCATGAGACAATCTAGGGAGCCACTCAGAGAAGGGGGACACATTGATTCTAACTGCAGAGGTCTCAGATGGTCGTGTCGAGAAGGTGGAAGGAATGTGGGCTTGGCGGAGCTGGAATCTGCTGGGATGGAATGGAAAGACTCCAGGTGGCATGAGCAACAAGGTAGGAATGTGCTAGGTAGGAGGACATGGTCCAGTGGGGCTGGAGTGTAGGAGCTTGAAGGGGGTTTGTGTGCAATGGTGCTCAACTCCTAAAATGCCAAGCTGACCACGGGCCTCTGTAGAAGGGAATAGGAGGAGGCTGGAAGGCGTGGGGTGGCCCTGAATTGGGGAGTGCAGGCCATCTGTCACATCCTGATGAGTTCAAGTATGTGCCCCCTTGTCTCAGTGACAGGCTTGGGTTACTGGATGCTGGGACATCAGGCCCCTCCCAGGCCCTCCAATGTCCTCGAGGGGCCCTGCTCAACCCCAGGCACCACAGGCTTTAGGGACAGCTGTGCCTGGTGGCTCCCCAGAGGGTCAGAACAGGAAGACCCAGCCCCAACTTCCCCCTCCCATATTCAAATGAGTTGCAGGAAGCACTGGTACTTGTGGCCCCACTTGACAGATTGGCTCAATCAGGCCTCTTCGCAGGCAGTGGCCTTGTCAGCTCGCAGGTTCAAATGACTGTTGCCATGATGGCTCTGATCTGCAGCAATGCCAGCCCATCTCAAGTGCCTCCCTGGGGAGTCTGGCGCTCTGGGTCTGACCCCAGGGTCTGGGGTGAGGCGCATGCCTGTCAGGGTTCAGAAGATTTGCTCAAAGCAGAAGCTGATACTTGGGTGAGCAAAGTTTTCCCTCCAGATGGCATCCTCCGGTCACTGTTTGCAAGGGCAGCATCTAAATAGTGCTGGTCACTCTGGTTACTGCTCCTGGCCCTGCCTGCAGCCCCCATGGCAAATAGTGTTGGCAGCCGACAGACAGTCCCCGCTGCTGGCTCAGAGGGGCTCAGCCTGCAGGCACCCTTGAAAGTTGAATGTGGCTCAGATAGCAGCAGTCATTGAAACTGCCTTGGGCCCTGGGCTCAACTCAGGAGGGTAGATGAGGGAGTTTGTTCTGGGGTCTACAGCAATTCAGTACAATCAATTTAGTTCAACTTAAAGAGTTATTGAGTGCCTATAAGAACCAGGCCCTGGGCTAAGATTAGACATATCCAGAAGCAGATGTGGCCACAAAAAGGCCACCATTTGTAGTTCGGGGGGAAGACAGGAGCATAGCAGATATGACACGAGGCTTCTGCACACACCGTCTCCTCTGTCTGGATTACCTTCCCTCATCTTTTCACCTGATTAACTCTCCCTAATCTTCCCCCAGCTTTCAGCTCAGTGTGATCTCCTTGGAAAAGTTTTCCCAGCCTTCCATGACTCAAGCAAATCCCCAGTTCTGTCCTCAGCTGGCCCCACGACCAACTCCTTGGCACCACTGTCCCTCTTGCATTTAACAGTCACCTGTATGATTCTTTCACTGATGCATGTCTCCCCAGCTAGGCTGATGTAAGCTCCATGAGGAAAGGACATGGGTCCATTTCCTTCACCACTATCTGTTGAGTGCCTGGCAGAGCGCCTAGCATAGGAAGAATCCCATCAATATGTGTTGGGAAAACACATTAATAAAAAAAAGCTTATAGATCAAGATCACTGCTGGAGTTATGCAGATGGAAAGTTGAAGGCCTTCAAAGAGCTGAGATTAAGGGTGTGGAAAGATGCTGTGGAGGAGCTGGTAGAGGAGGAGAAGCTCAACGCTGGCAGGTAGAGATAGGATAAGGCAGGGAGAGCAGGCATGGGACCTTGGGGGCCAGGAAGCCCAGGCTGCACCTGGTGACTGGCAGGAGTTTGCTTTGTCTGGAGCTTAGGGAAACAAATACGCTGAGAAATGAGGTGACACAGGGTGACGAGCCTTGGGTAGCAGGCTGGGAGCTGTGTTGTTAGGAGGCTGTGCGGTGCCATTGCTGGCTGGAGAGAGGCTGGACCCAGGAGGACCAGTTAGGAAGCTACGGCAGCTGCCCAGGCAGAAACCAGAGACGAGGCTGCAGGGCTGGCGGTGAGACGCAGTGGAGAAAGAGGTCACGGGCATTTGGCTAAGGAAATAGTTCTGGCTCGTCATTCATCCCTCAGCCAGAATGGGATGGGGAGCAGGGGGCAAGAGTCTCCAGCTACCTGTGTCCCTGGTGGAGTGTGACTGGGGCCAGAGTGCCACTGCCCTCTGAATTCTTGCCCGGCTGGGCTGCAGTGAATTCCTGCTCCCTCCTCGGCCTGTGGGAAGATGAGGTGCTGGAAACCCCTGGACAGCAGGTGTGTGTGACCAGGGTGTGCTAGGTGTCCTCCACTCCCCTCCAGACCCCTCTCCACCCTTCTCCACCCAGCCCCGGGCTTTGGGCGGCCATTCCTTGGACTCTGTCAGCCTGGCTGACCTGCCTTCGAGTTCCATTGGGTTGAGCCACGTGGTACAATAAAAACTATATTGGGTCTTTGTCCTCAGTTCCCAGCACAGAGCTCCAAAAACCCTCGGCACTTCCTGCATGACAGGAGTGTCTTTTGTTCAACACAGCCCCTTTCAACCATTCCTGAGTTCAAGCTAATGAGATGATCAGGGGTGGAGCCCCGAGATGACCTTAGGACAGGGACTAGTCACCAGAAAAGACCAAACATGCAATTAGAGGGCAGGACCTTCAGCCCCATCCTCTGACCTTTGGGGAGCGGAGCAGGGCTAGTGATTGCGTTATAAAACTCTTTAACAGAGGTGTAGGGAGCTTCCGAGTTGGTGCACACACTGATGGGAAGGCAATGTGCCCAGAGAGGGCGCTGGAGCTCTGGGCCACACCCCTCCCTCCACCAGCACAGGACATCCCCCCCCCCCATTCGCCTGTCCCTGTCATCTATCCTTGCTGAGAAGCTGGGAAGCATAAGGAAAGTATCTTCCTGAGTTCTGTCAGTCATTCTAGCAAATAATTGAACCTAAGTGGGAAATCCCTGAATTTGTAGTCAAGGAGGTCAGAAGTGTGGGTAGCCTGGGAGCCTGGAATGCATCTGAAGTGAGAGCCCTCTTATGAGATGGACCCCTTAACCTGTGGGGTCTGTGATAATTCTGGGGCCACTGTCAGAACTGAATTAAACCATGACTGGGCACGGTGGTTCACATCTGTAATCCCAGCACTTGGGCAGGCCGAGGCTGGCAGATCACCTAAGGTCAGGAGTTTAAGACCAGCCTGGTCAACACGCTGAAACCCCATCTCTACTAAAAATACAAAAATTATCTGGGTGTATTGGTGTGCACCTACAGTCTCAGCTACTCAAGAGCTTGAGGCAGGAGAGTCGCTTGAACCCGGGAGGCAGAGGTTGCAGAGAGCCGAGATTGCGCCACTGTACTCCAGCCTGAGTCACAAAGCAAGACTCTGTCTCAAAAAAACAAACAAAAAAAAGAATTGAATTGAACTATTGGACACCCACCCAGTTGGTGTCAGAGAATTGGAGAATTACAGAACTGGTGTGGAAAAGAACACAGAAGCCATTAGATGGGACCAGCAGGAAGTCAATGGCAGGAGGAAGGTGGGGTAGACAAGTAATTCCCTCCCTTCCTCCTTCTGGGTTACTGAAGTTGACTGCATCCCCCTACCAAAGACAGGGCATCTACACAGTGGCCTCTCCCACAGCTACAGCCCTATCAGGATTCCCAAGACCACCTCTCCCACACTTTGTCCCTCCTAACCCTGAGGAGCTTCACCATCCCGTGCTGATTTTCTTTAATCCTACCCCAAATAACTCATATTTTTGGCCTCATCCCCAGAGTTTATGATCCAGTAGCTCTGGAATAGGTCCCAAGAACCTAGTAAGCTCTTAGGTGAAGGCGACGCTGCTGGCCCCAGGTTCACACTTTGAGAACCACTGTTCTAGACCTTTGGTTCCCAGACCAAGGCCAAGAACCCTGGGGGACCGGGGAAACTATGGGAACTCAGACTTCCTGAATCTATGTACATCACTTGAAGTTTGAATAAATATTTCTTAGCTATACATACACTACTATTTTTCAGATTAAATGCCGTTGTAATACGAATTTATTTGAGTGTTAGAGCTTCATGTAGCTTTTCGTAAGTATGTATGTTCTTTATAAATTGATACTGAAAATAGAACTACACTCTCAAGGGAGAGGTCCTGAAACTGGAAATCATGGGAACTCTAGCTCTGTGGGCCTAATTCCTGCTTCCTGCCCAAAGGAAAGATTCTAGTGGGAAACTGTGAGTTCTCTGTCTGAACAGACCCCCCACTCTGCTCTATGCATATTTCTTTTTTTCTTTTTTAGGGGACGGAGTCTCGCTCTCTCGCCCAGGCTGGAGTGCTGTGGCACAGTCTTGGCTGACTGCAGCCTCTGCCCCCCGGGCTCAAGCTATTTTCCTGCCTCAGCCTCCTGAGCAGCTGGGGCTACAGGCACACACCACCATACCTGGCTAATTGTTGTATTTTTTGTAGACTTGGGGTTTCACCATTTTGTAGATACGGGGTTTTGTCGGCCAGGCTGGTCTCCAACTCCTGGCCTGAAGTGATGCACCCGCCTTAGCCTCCCAAAGTGCTGGGGTTACAGGCATGAGCCACCATGCCTGGCCATTTATGTGTATTTCTATCTCTGCACCTCACTTTGGTTCATCCAGCTCTGGGTGTCCCCATTCCTGGCCGGGGCGGAGCCCTTATGCTGATGGATTGGCAATATTGGCACAAGGATACTCATGCTGATTCCCACTGGGGACTGGAATCATTTTTTATCCCCTTTCTTCATTCCGGGCTAGAACAGCAAGTCTGGAAGAACTCTAGAAATTAGTTGTTAACCAATCCTTTCCTTTGGAAGGCTGAGAAATTGTAGCTGGGGAGGGGAACGGGCTGTTCGAGATGACCCCTGCTCGGTAGAATGGGGTCTCCTGACCTAACTCCAGTCCTCTTCACATTCCACCAGAAAATGTACTTACCAAGCCCTCATTTAATTAAGTTTTAACATTATTCAGGGTCTCTGGTCAATTTGTTTTAGGCCTTTGTGCTCACTTCTATCTGAAGAAATAAATACATGCCTATTTAATTTAACTATTCTCATTTAAGTGTGCTACTATTTTGAGAGCAACCAGGGAACAAAATTCTGACCCCCATTAATGGGTCTAATTTTATTGATCTTTATCTTTATAGAGCTTCTTTTTTTTTTTCTAACTTCCTTATACACTTTGCCTTACAATTCCACCATTTAATTTTTACCTCTCGGGGAGGGGGGCTAGGGTCTGGAAGATCTGTTTCCAATCATTAAAATTATTAAAATGATGAACCACAGCCCCTTGATTCCCCAGTGGGCATATCAGAATTTCAGGGTGGGATAGGGTGGGCAGGAAAAGTGGAGGGAAGAAGCAGAAGTGAAGAATCAAGGAGAAGAGAGGAGGGAGGCATCTCTAAGTGGCCCCAGCACTCCGTGGGACCCCTCTGAAAGCAGACAGCAGGTGCTGAAGGGCTGTGCGGGTCCTCATTCTCCTGCCTCCAGGGCTGTTGGGAGGAGCAGGAGAGCTCCTGGAGCTAGAGAAATGGCACGAGACCATACATTCACCTCTGGAACTCCAAACACTGCTGGGGAATGTATGTGAGGACCCCAGGGCTGCTCTGAAAGGATGAGGATCCAACTTGAGGCCTGCTAAAAGGTCTCTCCTGCGCTCCCTCCCTCTCTCTCCTGCGCTCCCTCCCACCCTCTCCCACTTTCTAGCATTTCTCATTCATCCACTTTTGCGTATGTCAGTTTCCCAGTCTTCCAATCATCAATCACTTACTCTATTTATTTTAACTCCATCTAAAGCCTTTGTTTATCACACTTTTTTCCTTGACACTCATCTCTATTTGTGTGTCTACAGTGCTGAAAACCGAATGAGTAACAAATTGCTTCAATTTGGAACAGAGCCTTCTGCTGAGCTCCTTGGTCTCTGAGGCCTCTGAGGCCTCCTATAACAGCACCTGTATCGACTCCATCTGTTTTATCTCACTTACAGCCCCAGTGGTGCTTAATTTTTCATCATGCATTTCTGTTGTCTCCTCAGTTTCCCCGTAAACATCTTTAGGAACAAGTCCATGGCACCTGGAGCTCCTTCTCTTCACCGAGTCCCATCCTCAGCCCCTCCTGCCAGGCCCTGCCTTTAGTACAATGGAAGGAGGCTGAATCTCTGAGTGACAACATGGAGCAGAGCTCTCACTTCTCTTACTTCCACTAGAGTCAATCAACATTTCATTCTGATATGCTGAGGAAATGAGTGTGAGGAGATTAATGCCTCCTCCCACCCCCATGAAGGCTTCTAACCTTCTCTGCGCAGTGGAATGCTTTCAGCTGGGGTGGTGGTGCAGCCAGAGGTGGCTTGAGTTGGCCTTACACCCAATCCCTTCCATCATCCATCCCAAATAAAAATATGCTAAGGAAAAAGAACACTCTCTAGCAAATATCAGCTCAAGACAGTCTCCAGTCGCCTACACCCCCCACCACCAGCTTTCCACCTGAGTCTTTCTTTCCTCCATAGAGACTGGCCCCTGATCTAGGAAGATATCTCCCTCCATTCTCCATTTATGTGATTTATGTATTTGCTGCCACTGAAAAAAAATTATCTTTTTTTTTTTGAGTAATGATTGTCAGGCACTGAGCTAGGAGCTAGTGACAGGGAAGATGACTTCATAGGCTTTGTCCTTGAGGAGATGAAGGCAAAGGAGAATGACAAGTATACAAACACAATTCAAAAGACATTCATCTTAAAATGTATTTAATTTTTATTTTATTTTATTTTATTTTTTGAGATGAAGTCTCGATCTGTCCCCCAGACTGGAGTGCAGTGGCATAATCTGGGCTCATTGCAACCTCTGCCTCCTGGGTTCAAGTAATTCTTCTGCCTCAGCCTCCTGAGTAGCTGGGACTACTGGCGCATGCCACCACGCCCAGCGAATTTTTGTATTTTTAGTAGAGACAGGGTTTCACTATATTGGCCAGGCTGTTCTCGAACTCCTTACCTCATGATCCACCTCGGCCTCCCAAAGTGCTGGGATTACAGGCATGAGCCACCACACCTGGCCAATTTTTTATTTTATTTTTTAAAGAGATGAGGTCTGTGTTGCCCAAGTTGTTCTCAAACTCTTAAGCTCAAGTGATCCTCCCACTTCAGCTTCCCAAAGTGCTAGGATTACAGGCATAAGCCATCATGGCTGGACTTAACACGTATTTTAGCAAGTACATACTGTGTGTCAGGCATCATTACAGGTGCTGGGTCACAGCAGAGAATAATAAAAAAGTTCAATAGTGGAAAAGAACCCTGATAGGGCTGATAGTATTTACCCATTGTTGCAGTTTAGGTTCTCCAAGGAAATGGACTCTGAGATTGGGGTTTAGTGCACAGGATGTTTCTCTTTTCAAAATTTCTTCTAAAATTATTATTAATTTTTTTTTTTTTGTAGAGACAAGGCCTCACTATGTTGCCCAGGCTGGTCTTGAACTTCTGGGCTCAGGTGATCCTCCTGCCTCAGCCTTCCAAAGTGCTGGGATTATAAGCAAGAACCACCACATCTGGCCTGCAGAATATTTCTTAAGTGGTGCTCTTGGGAATATCTTTGGAGAGGAGGGAAAAGCCAGATTAGGCAGAGGCAAAAGTCCAGCTGCAAAGCAAACTCAGCAACAGAATTGGCCAATCCCACAAGGACCTGGAACTGAAATATTCCATATCACACCTGTCCTGTTTTGGGTCGAAATGACTAGAAATTTATACTCCCACCTTGGTCAGTAATTGGATGAGGGCCATTCCAGGAAGGATGATGTGGCCTTAGGCAAGGTAGCTCTTTGCAGCTAAGATGATTCCTGAAGGGGCTGACAGTTGAAGGCTGTCAACAGAAAGCCCTTCCTGCAGCTGGGGCAAGAAGTGCTTCATTAAAGGAAGAATTGGAAGACGCACCACTGTGTCCATAGCATCCATAGCATGGAGGAAGGAGGGGATATTCAGAGAATGCTCTTGTACACCAAAATCTGTGTCTCTTTTTCTTGTTGGGGTACTAGTAGACTGACTTTCCAAGAGCTCTTGCATCTACTGGGGCTATGTGACTAGTTCTTGTCAATGGACACACCCTTGCAGGGTTGCTCTAAGAACTTCCACGAGCTTCTTCATAATCTCTTTTTCCTCACCTGCCAACCAGTTATCTGAATCCAGCGAAAAGATTCAGTGCTCTAACAGGCACCCAAGCCACACAATGGAAGAAGCCTGGATCTCTGAGTGACAACATGGAGCAGAGCTCTCACTTCTCCTACTTCCACTAGAGTCAGTCAACATTTCGTTCTGATATGAGAGGGGAAACATGTTTATTTTGTATTAATTGTTATGTTCCACTGAGATTTGGCAGCTGTTTATTTCAGCAATTAGTATTTCTTGACTAATACAATAATTCATTTCCCGAAATGGGGCACTTCCATGACAAAAACTAAAATATGAAGGCTGAGCAAAAAGGAAAGAGATGTAGTGGTTAGGTAACTGGAGATCCATGTCATACTCAGACAAAACATTTGGTAAAAACTATTGCCTATGATGACCTGGAAGTGAAAAACCATGCTCTAGGAGAGGAGGATGGAAATGAATAAACAAGAATATCATGCTATGCATTGGATGTTGTTGGCTGCATTCAGTAAGACATTCCAAGAAAAAACAATGAGCTCAGCAAAAAACTGGTCAATTCATAAGAAGAAATAAAATAGAATGGAGAGAATCAGAAATTCAGGACATGCAGCAATGGGGGAAAAAAATGACCTCTTCTAGAAAACTCTTTCCTCTTTGGGCTTTATTTTTCTGCCTCCCCAGATAAAATTAATCTCATATTAGTGGAGATCTGGTAACTGTTGTAATTAACAATCCCCTGTGTTTAGTACATGAAAGTTTCTCTCTTAGACACTGTTCAGTGTCTGAATTTTAAAAGATTTTGAACATTGAAGACCCAATGAATATTTCTTCTCAGCTAAACACAGTGAATCACGCCTGGGGCAAAAATCAACTCATGCATTGTACCTTTCTACCTAAGCCTGATAGCCTCAATGTAGCCATCATTGTTAGGAAAGAATGGCATGAGGAAGCAAACAGAATGAAGACAGGGTAATTTATAGCTTCAATGCTATCCCCATCAAGCTGCCATTAACTTTCTTCAAAGAATTGGAAAAAACTACTTTAAATTTCATATGGAACCAAAAAAGAGCCCACATAGCCAAGACAATCCTAAGCAAAAAGAACAAAGCTGGAGTCACCACGCAATCTGACTTCAAACTATACTATACGACTATAGTAACAAAAACAGCATGGTACTGGTACGAAAACAATATGTAGACCAATGGAAGGGAACAGAGGCCTCAGAAATAACACCACACATCTACAACCATCTGACCTTTGGCAAACTTTACAAAAACAAGCAACGGGAAAGAATTCCCTATTTAATAAATGGTGTTGGGAGAACTGGCTAGCCATATGCAGAAAGCAGAAACTGGATCCCTTCCTTATACCTTATACAAAAATTAACTCAAGATAGATTAAAGATTTAAACATAAGACCTAAAACCATAAAAACTCTAGAACAGAACCTAGGCAATACCATTCAGGACATAGGCATGGGCAAAGACTTCATGACTAAAACACCAAAAGCAATGGCAACAAAAGCCAAAATAGACAAATGGGATCTAATTAAACTAAAGAGCTTCTGCACAGCAAAAGAAACTATCATCAGAATGAACAGGCAACCTACAGAATGGGAGAAAATTTTTGCAATCTATCCATCTGACAAAGGATTAATATCCAGAATCTACAAATAACTTAAATTTACAAGAAAAAAAAACAACCCCGTCAAAAAGTGGGCAAAGGATATGAACAGATACTTCTTAAAAGAAGACATTTATGCAGCCAACAAACATATGAAAAAGGCTCATCATCACTGATCATTAGAGAAATGCAAATTAAAACCACATTGAGATACCATCTCACACCAGTTAGAATGCCAATCATTAAAAAGTTAGGAGACAACAGATGCTGGAGACGATGTGGAGAAATAGCAATGCTTTTGCACTGTTGGTGGGAGTGTTAATTAGTTCAACCATTGTGGAAGACAGTGTGGCGATTCCTCAAGGATCTAGTAATAGAAATGCCATTTGACCCAGCAATCCCATTACTGGGTATATATCCACAGGATTATAAATCATTCCACTATAAAGACACATGTGCATGTATGTTTATTGTGGTACTGTTCACAATAGCAAAGACTTGGAACCAACCCAAATGCCCATCAGTGATAGACTAGATAAAAAAAAATGTGGCATATATACACCATGGAATACTATGCAGTCATAAAAAGGATGAGTTCATGTCCTTTGCAGGGGTATGGATGAAGCTGGAAACCATCATTCTCAGCAAACTGACACAAGAGCAGAGAACCAAACACCACATGTTCTCACTCATAAATGGGAGTTGAACAATGAGAACACAGGGAAGGGAACATCACACACTGGGGCCTGTTGGGGTGTGGGGGGCTAGGGGAGGGATAGCATTAGGAGAAATACCTAATATAGATGAGCAGTTGATGGGTGCAGCAAACCACCATGGCACGTATATACCTATGTAACAAACCTGCACATTCTGCACATGTACTCCAGAATTTAGAGTATAATAAAAAAATCTTAAAAGGTAATTTTTGAGATTGTGAAATGCGTGTGTGACGGTGAGATTTTTGCATCTGCAGAAGCTTGCTGTCACTTGATTGACCTGGCTTCAAAGTCTGGTTCTGTGGAGAGCCATCCTGCCCAGGTGCTCAGCCTGGAGTTGAGATCCGCCCCAGGGTTCTGGCTGCAGAGGTCAAGAGCCGGCCTCCTTCAAACAATTCTAGTCAAGTGTGCTTTCCAGAAACGGAAATCTTTACTATTTTAGCACAAATAGATACATAAACACACATTGCACACATTTGTCTCCCCAACCCCTGCAGAAAAAAACACCCCACTAGAGGACATATTCTGGAACAAGGCTGAGGGAAATGTCAGTGCTTTGATGCTGGCCTGGTGCCCCATAGAGGCAGTGTTGCATGGTGGTTAGTCACCTGGGCTTTGGCATTAGGCTGTCAGGATCAGAAACTCTGCTGACCACCGGGCAGCTGCCTGTGGCTTGGAGAAGTTATTTCAGCTCTCTGAGCATCAGTTTCTCCATCTATAGATAGATGTGGTGATAACAGTAACGTCACTTCCTTCCATCTCTTTCCTCTATGCATGAAACATGCATAGAAAACACTTAGCAGAGCCCATAGTAAGCACTCAATCAGGATTAGCCATTACCACCTCCTCCTGCTAAATTCGACTTTCCTTCCTCCAACTCCCCTTTATTGAAGCTTCAGTTGTTGGTGAGCTTCTTTGCGGGACCCCTGTGTCCCCCAGGGTCCTCTGGGTTCTCCTGCCTCTGTTCCTCTCCTTGTTGCCCAGACACCAACGCCGACTGCCCTGCTGAGCGCAGGGCTGAGTGTTGCTGCGTGCTTTCCACCTAGACATCAGCCAGTTTCCATTCTGGGAAATTTCCTCTTCTTCCTTGGCTTTCATTTCCACCCACTCAAAACATTTGTGAGTTATTTTGTTTGTTGAACAAACATTGAGCATGCGTGTAATACAGTTTCGCATTGCCAGCCTGATTATCTTCTAAACCATCACTTAACTGCCACGTCATGTTTACTGATTTTATAGCAACTGTATATACAATTAATCAGTGTACTTTGGATTACTAGTTTTTGAATTTGTTAGTCCTTGGAAATCTTGATGAACAAACTATCATGCTTATATAATATGATAATGACATGGAAATAGGTTCGCTGCAAACATAGGGAAAAGCTGCCAAGAGGGCCTTAGCTCTTCTGTCTCGGCTCTGGGGGCTCTCGGCCTGGATCCCGTCATCTGTAGACACTGGAATAAGCGTGTTATCCAGCAGACCTCAGTGAGCTTTGAGGGAAGGCCCAGAAAGGCCCTACCTGCATGAGACAGCCCAGCCTTTCCCTTTCTCTGGCACGTGCTTGGCCTCTCCTGGCAAAACATCTCAGCTTGGGTTCAGCCACCATCTGGATGCTGGGCCCACCCCAGACCCTCTAAAAAAGAAGGTTCTGGCCGGGCGCGGTGGCTCAAGCCTGTAATCCCAGCACTTTGGGAGGCCGAGGCGGGTGGATCACGAGGTCGAGAGATCGAGACCATCCTGGTCAACATTGTGAAACCCCGTCTCTATTAATACAAAAAAATTAGCTGGGCACGGTGGCGCGTGCCTGTAATCCCAGCTACTCAGGAGGCTGAGGCAGGAGAATTGCCTGAACCCAGGAGGCGGAGGTTGCGGTGAGCCGAGATCGCGCCATTGCACTCCAGCCTGGGTAACAAGAGCGAGACTCCGTCTCAAAAAAAAAAAAAAAAAAAAAAAAAAAAAAAAAGAAGGTTCTATGCAAGATGGCCTGTGGTATTTGCTGACGAGAAGCAGCTCCTGTCTGCTTTATCAGCCACCCCAAATGACCCCAGCTCTCATGTGTGCTTGAGAAAGCCTTCCTGCTTGTGCAGAATCTACACAGGGGTTGGTGGGAGTGTGGAGCCTCCATAGGAGTGTGTGTGTAAGTGGAATGTCAGGTGGAGTCTCTTCATCCTCTCTCTCTTCTCTCTCTCTCAAATATTATTTGACTTGGATTCTCACAACACTATCATAAGCAATGTCCCAAATGATTCTCTGCACAGCCCAGGGAACTGCACAAGGGAAGTTCCCTATTTTTATTGCTTTCTTGGGGCTTAAGAATCTTGACTCCGTCTTTCCATACAAGCCTCCACTTTATTGGGAAACGCCAATTACTGAATCAATAAAAGAGATGTGTGCTAATTTGCAGGGCATTGTACGGCAGAACACGGCCTGGTACTGAATGTTCCAATTGAAATTAATAAGGCAAAAAACTAGGCAGAAAATTAAAAAGCCAGGTGCAGTAGCATGTGCCTGTAGTCCCAGATACTCTGGAGGTTGAGGTGGGAGGATCACTCGAGCCCAGGGGTTCGAGGCCAGCCTGGGCAACATAGTAAGACCCCCATCTCTTATTTAAAAAAATGTATTGAAATTGATAAGAAAAAAATGTTAGGATAGGCAATGAATAAATGTTGCTGTTTTCAGTTTTTGAGATGAGAAAGGAAATTGAATAGGGGAATAGCTCAAAACAAGGAGAGTTTCAAAGGTGTGTGGTGCCGGAAGAATCACTGCTTGCTACAGAGAGCAGGTTGAACACGGAGTTTGTGTCCCCAAGTTTGAGACGCTGCCCCATTGCCTGGCTCCAGCTGACAAGGGCTTTGGAATGGGCAAAAGTGAGTCCTGGGCCACGCTGCAGCTTCCAGGCTCATCTGGCCTTGGCGGGGGTGGGGGCGGGAGGCAGGGGCGGGACTGAAGGGAGTGAGGGGAGAAGAAAAGAGCCGTTTGGTGGGAAGTGGAAGCTTAAACACAGTCACCTCGGACACCGGGAGGGAAATAGAGTGTCTCACTTTCAAGAGTCTTCCCCATTTTCACGAAGTCCGTCTTAACATAAAATCAATCTTAAACTAAAAAGAGATAGGAGAGGGGGCGTGGTCCAATCACTACCTAAGAAAGTTTGACTCTCTCTGCCACATCCTTGACAACAGGCTCCGTCTTCTGCTCAAGCACTTCTAGAAACAGATTGCGCGCTGCCTCCCAAAGGAGCACAGACGTCGTCGGCAACCCTGGGAAAAGTAAAGCACTTAATCACGGCTTGTGTTCTGTCTCTAGCTTCACCTGCCTGTCCCAGCTCAGACGAATAGGGCCTCAGAGCACAGCGGCCGGCTCTTCCCAGGATGTCCTTCCAGGCCTCTTCTGCCGTTTCTCCCTCACTCCAACCCCCAAGGATCCCCAGCCTTCCTCAGATGGCCCAGTCTTCTGCCTGTCATCTCCTGGAAGCAACCCGGCATGACATTGTCCCCACTACTGGGTGATGCGGAGAGCCTCGCCTGACCCTCCTGATAGGCCGGGTCTGCACGGCAGAGAGCAAGCTGCTCCCTTTACTACAGGCACCTCTGCTCTCCTGTGCCCTGAGTGCTCCAGCTGGCTCCTCTCACAGCTGATTGAGCCTGCATCTGGTGGACCACAAGCCTTCCTCGGGTGTGCTGGCCTCAACTCCAGGGCCTCTGTCCGGCAGGCTTTGCAGATCCCCAGAGTGGCTTCAGTCATCTTCTAGCCAGAGAGTGGAGAGAAGGGGCCAGTCGGCAGCTCAGTCTGCCCAAGGCAAGAGTCAACGTTGAAGAAGGAACAGAAAGTGGTGGAGGGCCGCCAGCCCCAACCTGGGGAAACGGAGACGGAGAGCAGTGGGGTGCTGGGAAACGCCGCTCACTGGCAGTCAGGATGCATGGGCACTGTCTCAGCAAGCCTCCCCACCTCCTCTTTGGCACCACTTTTGACTCCCTCCCAGGGAGAAGGAATCTAGGTGCTCCTGTGCCTGGCTGAACTGCGTCACCACCAGGGACGAAGATGGCCCTACAGCTGTATGTGGCCAGTGGTGGGACTTTTTCATTTGTCTGGCCCCGTGGCTTATCACAGTGCCCTGGCCGTAGCTGTGCTCAGCATCTATCTTTCCACAAAACGGTGAGGTGAAGGAATGCTGGGACTTGCCAGGGCTCCCATGGCCGACAGAGAGCAGAGCTCGAACCCAGGTCTCTGCGGGTCTCCCTTTTCTCATGGCCTCAAGCCATGGGTTTGTGGCAGATTAGCTCATCCCTATGTAAGCTCTGTCTTCTGCTCAAACACCTCCAGGAACAGATTGCTCGCCACCTTCCAAAGGAGCACAGCTGTTGTAAAGTACTTAATCACCCCTTGTGTTCTGCGTCTCTGCAGCTCCGCCTGCCTGTGCCAGCTCAAACGAACAGGGCCTCAGAGCGGGTCCACCTGACTTCTTGATACTGTGAGCCTGAATGTATCATTTTAGCACGTGCATGGGGCAATCATCGGTGTGTAAGGAGAATAGGGTGAGCCGAGTGTGGAAACCCAGCAGTTCATTCTAGGAGGGCTTGACCTGTGTTTAGCATTTGCTTTCTTTCCTGTCTTTTACGGTAGGGCGGATCCTTTATAAAATAGAGGCATCCCAAAAAGCAGATGCCAAGCTAACTGCCCTGAAGTTAAATCTCTCTCCTGTTTACTCAGAGGAACTCTGTAAACCCTGTCTTTGCAGCTGATGGAAGCCATAAGCTTTATCCTGTGAAAATACGGGATAGCAGCTCAACCCTCAGCACTTCACCCCACTTTTGAGGGGCCAGTGGCTTGAATGACAATAGAAAAGTTAATTCGTTAAATATGCCCTTTAGTAATGATAATTTTGCCGAATACCTTTACTGAGGCATTTTGAAAACCACATCTGGACAGTGAGAGGGGGGCGGTGCAGTGGAGCAGGGTAACCTTAAACCATGACACAAAAAGATTTTTTTATTTTTGAGTCGGAGTCTCACTCTGTTGCCAGGCTGAAGTGCAGTGGCGTGATCTTGGTTTACTGCAACCTCCACCTCCCAGGTTCAAGCGATTCTCCTGCCTCAACCTCCCAAGTAGCTGGGACTACAGGCACGCACCACCATGCCCAGCTAATTTTTCTATTTTTAGTAAAGACGGGGTTTCACCACTTTGGCCAGTATGGTCTCAATCTCTTGACCTCGTGATCCGCCCGCCTCAGCCTCACAAAGTGCTGGGATTACAGGCGTGAGCCCCCACGTCCAGCTGACACAAAAAGATTTTTAAGATCTCTTCAGATCCCTCCACGCAATCCCACACACAGCCCTAGGATGCTGGCTACCACTTGCTGGGTGCCAGGCTCCAGGTTCAGAGCTTTGCTTCCTGTCAGACCCTCTCAGCAACTCCATGAATTTCTGTGGCTAGACACACCTTACAGATAAGGAAACATGCTCAGGGCTGTTCAGGGTCAGAGCCAAGGTCACGTGGTCATTAAGCATGAGCCAGTATTTAAAACTCGGTGTTTGACTTCAGAGCCTGCGCCATTCACCACCGCTCCGTAGTTGGGTTCAGAGCACAGGATGTTTTTCGCAAGCCTGCAGTAGTTTGGAAGCTATGAATGAGGTGTGTGTGTGTGTGTGTCTGTGTGTGTGTGTCTGTGTGTGTGTGTTTTAGAAAATGTATGTTTTTAGAAAAGGTAAAAACTAAATTTACTTAATCTGTATTTTGAAAAGCATCAAAAATGAGAAACATGGGGGGGTTTTTTTTTTTCTGTTTTTTTGTTTGTTTGTTTTTAAAGGAAGAGAAAAGGCCAGGTGCAGTGGCTCACGCCTGTAATCCCAACACTTTGAGAGGCCAAGGCGGGCGGATCACCTGAGGTCAGGAGTTCAAGACCAGTCTGGGCAATATGGTGAAACCCCATCTCTACTAAAAACACGAAAATTAGCCGGGTGGGGTGGCAGGCGCATGTAATCCCAGCTACTTGGGAGGCTGAGACAGGAGAATAGCTTGAACCCAGGAGGTGGAGGTTGCAGTGAGCTGAGATCACGCCACTGCACTCCAGCCTGGATGACAGAGCTAGACTCCGTCTCAAAATAAATAACAAAAAATTCTAACTTATTCTATAATTTAATCCACCCACAAACTCTCTTAATATTTTAGCTTAAAGAGGCATATAAGACAGGGGAAACCCAGCAAACTAATGAAAAGCCTAGAAAATGATGAATAACTTAATTAACAAGCCAAGGGATGCAGGCTCCCAGCAGTTTATTAGACACCCAGGCAGGCTGTTTTCTAGCTCTCGCGAGCGAGTGTCTCCCACTTGCCAGGCCTTGCACTGAGTGCTTTAGCAAGTTATTGCACTGAACCTTTACAATAACTCATCTCTGATGAGAAACTGAAGTCCAGAGAGGGCAGTTGACTTGCCAAAACTAAGAAATGAAAGAACTGAGATTTGCACCGGGCCTGTCTGATTCAAGAGCCTGAGCGCTTTCCTCCAGACACAATTCACTGCCAGCATCCACAGTCCCTCGATAATTCAGCTCAGGGCGAAAGCCAGTATCATGACCCCTGGGAGAGAACGAGACCAGAGGACAGCTTTAGAAAATGATCCTCTTGCCCCATGCCCACGAGTGACTCAGGACCCGCCTCCAGGTCAGCCCCGAGCCCTGTGAGCAGCAGTGAGCAAGGCCAAACAGGCAGAGGAGATGAGAGAATGACCAGCAAAGGCAGGGGCAAGAAGGAAGGGAGAGCTGTTAGGTTAGACAGATGGGGTTCGAATCCCAGTGCCTCCAGGTGCTAGCTGGAACAGCCTCAGTCAAATTATTTGGCACTAAGCCTCAGTTTCCTCATCTATAATTTTATAGATGAGTTTACCTGAGAGGGCTCTGTGCGGATTAAATGAGATGAGAAGCAGAAAGCGCTTAGCAATGTAGTTTCTATACATTATATCAGTTCTTACTAATTTTTAGGAAAACGACAAGAGGCAAAGAAAAGAGAGAGAACAAAGAAGTCCCAGCATGGGGAGGATTGCCTCTATGCCTGCCATCTGAGAGCCTCTGGACTTCCCCAGCCCTGGGCTCTGCAGGGCTGTGAAAAGATGTCCACATATTTGTTAATTTTTTTTTCGAGATGGAATTTCGCTCTTGTTGCCGAACCTGGAGTGTAATGGGGCAATCTCGGCTCACTGCAACCTCCGCCTTCCGGGTTCAAGCCATTATCCTGCCTTAGCCTCCCGAGTAACTGGGATTACAGGCATGTACCACCATGCCTGGCTAATTTTGCCTTTTTTTTTTTTTTTTTTTTTTAGTAGAGATGGGGTTTCTCCATGTTGATCAGGTTGGTCTCGAACTCCTGACCTCAGGTGATCCACCCGCCTTGGCCTCCCAAAGTGCTGGGATTACAGGCGTGAGTTACCGCGTCCGGCCCATTTGTTCATTCTTAACCCTAACTTAGTGAACCACCAGCTGCTGGCTTAGTTTGTGCAGGGATAGGGGAGGGCACCCAGTAACAAGACAAGATCGTCACCCTCCTGGACCTTCCCCCAATCTGGTGGGGTCATAAGATATACACACACGCCACCACCACCACCACCTGGGCATGGCCATCCCATCGGGCTTGACCTGGAGAAGGGCCAGGCTGGGGATGTCAGAAGCCACGTCTGCAGCGCTCACGCTGCCCTTGCTAAGAAGGAGCTGTGGTAAGCCCTCGAGTGTTAGTCCCCAAATTCCATTTAGCTCAGTCACGCACGGTGAACATGTGAATGTCGAATGTGCCGACCTTCTGTAAATGTAGAGCATTTCAAGAAAAATCATGAAGGAAAGGCCACCAGAAAACCTCCATCCACCTTCCACCCTTCCCTTAAGCATCACTGTCACCCAGTGTCTGCTGAACCACCTCTGCTCCCAAAGAGGGGCAGCAGGTGAGGGAATGCTTTCCAGTCCCAGCACTGGAAGAGGACGTTCATGCTTCATGGGTCCCCTTCAGCCTCTTGTGGGGATGTGCCCGGGGCCTACCCACATAGGACTCGGCCAAACCCAGGGTTTCTGAGAATGGGGTGGGCCCTGGCTAACCATCACATGTCCTAGCACTAAGGGTCCTGCCTTGACAAGGACTGCAGAACTCTCACTGTCTGAAGCACAGAGCTGTGCTGGAGCATGGATACTCACAGCCAATGCTTTGGGAGGAAAACAAATCTCATCTTCTTTTCTGATGTGGTGTTTTCTGTGGGGCTAAGGATGTGGGATGAGGGTTTCTGGCTCTGAGGCAGGTCATGTCCTTGCAGGAACAGGGGCATGCGTATGTGGAAGCTGCCTTTATAAATGGCTCATGGTCATGGCCCTGGAAGAGCCCAGCGCCTGCCCGATGTCAGGTCCGGAGAATCCATCAGGGCTGTATGATGCCTGTGGCTGAGAATGAGCCGTCTCGCCCTGAGTTCCCTCCACACTGTCTGCTGGGGTGGAAGGCAGGAACAGTAGAGCCCGCGATAGGAACCTGCCCGTCCGGGGTGGAGGTATGGGAAGACAATGTTGTGCACTGGCCTCCCACCTGCGGGGCAGGTTTTGCCCAAGAGTTTCAAAGGTTGTGAGTCACAGTCATTTTCCAAGCCTCCTACCTCCTTTGAAGAGGTGCCCTAGATCGTATTCGCATCTTCCCTGCACATGGGCTCCTCCTTCTGACTCACCGTGTGATCCAGAACTTCCTGTCTCCCACCTCTTCAGACTCCAATTGGCAAAAAGGGAAAGAGGCCACGCTAGTGCTGGCCCTGTGGAGGAAGGGCTCGGCATTCAGAGTCCTGAGCTTTTAGATGGGGCCTCAGAGCTCAGTGCCTGGGCCCGACCTCTGCTTCCAAAGGCACAGAAAAGTCAGGGCGGAGAGACGGTGCAGGCGATCTGGCCTATTGTTTCTCACGCCCCAGCCGAGGCTTCTGTAATGACATCCACCCTCTATGCAGCACCTCCTCAGTGCCAAGCACTTTACTGGCTGATTTTTTATGGAGTAGTTCACTGAAGCCTCTGGAACAACATTATAAACTAGCAGTTATCCATCCTGTTTTCAGATGAGGACACTGGAACTCAGAGACTGCATTTGCCTTGTTCAATGTCACACTGCCCCTACAAAGCATTGACAAGGATCAGATTTCATAGCTATTTGATGCCAAATGTCACATTCTGTCTTTTTGTGCTGCCTGTCTATGCACTCTCCTACCAGGCATTTGACCTCATGGCCTCAGACTGGGAGTCTACACCATCGGATCCCTGGTTCTCAGGCCTTAAGACTAAGATGGAGTCACACTGCTAGCTTTCCTGGTGCTCCAGCTTAGAGATGGTATTTCATGAAACTTCTCAGCCTCTATAATCACATGAGCCAATTTTCACAATAAATCTCAAAACTTTTATGTCTGTCAATCCATCCATCCATCCATCCATCTATCTATCTATCTATTCTATTGGTTCTGTTTCTCAGGAGAACCCTGACTAATACATGAAAACTCTTATTTTTCTTTCCACTTTTTTCACTTCTTTTGGGTCAATTCCAGCTGCATGGTTTTTTCATTTGTTTATTTTTGTTTTTGTTTTTCTGAGACAGAGTCTTGCTCTGTCGTCCAGGCTGGAGTGCAATGGCATGATCTCTGCTCACTGCAACCTCCACCTCCCAGGTTCAAGCTATTCTCCTGCCTCAGCCTCCCAAGTAGCTGGGATTACAGGTACCCGCCACCATGTCCAGCTAATTTTTGTCTTTTTAGTAGAGACAGGGTTTCATCATGTTGGTCAGGCTGGTCTTGAACTCCTGACCTCAGGTGATCAGCCCCTGTCGGTCTCGCAGTGCTGGGATTACAGGCATGAGCCTCCAGACCTGGCTTGTTTTGTTCATTTGTTTTTGTCAGTCACGTCATCCTCCTTTAAAATTATTTTTAGTTTTGCTAGAGTACTTTCTCAGAATCTGTTTTCAGTTAAGGGTTATGACTGGTAAGGCGGTAGGCTCCCAAAAGATGTTCACGTCCTAATCCCTGGAGCCTGTGAGTGTTAGTTTATATGGCAAAAAGGGGTCTTTGCATATGTGGTGAAGTTAAGGGTTTTGAGATGGGGAGATAATCTTGCATTAATCAAGTGGGCCCTAAATACAGTCACAAATATCATTATAAGAAAGAGGTAGATGGTGATTTCTCACACAGACACAGAGGAGAAGATGATTTGAAAATGGATCAGGGAGAGATTTGAAGATACCGGCCCTAAAGATTGGAGTGGTGCAGCCACAAGCCGAAGAATGCTTGCTACCAGGAGAGCGGGAAGGGAGAAGGGAAAGTTCCCTCCTAGAACCTCCAGAGGAAACCTGGCACTGCCTATGCCTGGATTGTGGCCCAAGGATACTAACTTCAGACTTCTGTCCTCCAGGATGATGAGAGAATACATTTCTGTTGTTTTAAGCCACCACATTTATGATAATTTGTTACAGCAGACACAGAAAATGGATAGAGTAGCGCTGTAATTTCTTACACACCTCAGGATGACTTTCTGAGCACTGCCCTCTGATTTCCAGTTTGACAGGGTATAAAATTCTATCTCTTATACTAAAGATCATTTTTCTTTATAACATTCAGGACATTACACTATGAATTTCTAGCATCCAGGGTAGCAGATGAAAAGAAATCTCATGGGCCAGGTGTGGTGTCTGATGCCTGTAATCCTAGCACTTTGGGAGGCCAAGACGGGTGAATCACAAGATCAGGGGTTCAAGACCAGCCTGACCAAGATGGTGAAACCCCGTCTCTACTGAAAATACAAAACTTAGCCGGGTGTGGTGGTGGGTGCCTATAATCCCAGCTGAGACAGAGAATTGCTTGAACCTGGGAGGCAGAGGTTGCAGTGATCCGAGATCGCGCCACTGCACTCCAGCCTAGGCAACAGAGGGAGACTCTGTCTCAAAAAAAAAGAAGAAGAAGAAAAGAAATCTCATGTCAGTCTGAATCTTGTTATTTTTCAAGATACCTAGTTTTCCCTGCTCTGTAAACTTACATGCTTTTTATCTTTATCCTTAGAGTTCTGTTGTTCCATCAGTGTGTCTTTAGTTCATAAATCTTTGACATCTGTGGACTGTTTTAACCTGAAGTCTCCTGCCTTCTTCAGTTCAGGAAATGTTTCTTCTATTTGTTTGATGTCCATTTTCTATTAAAACTTTTGTGAACAGATAGCAAGCCTTCTGATCTATTTTTTATTTCTCTTGACTTTTCTGATATTTTCTCCTTGTACTTTTGCTGTATATTTTGGAAATTTCCTTTCCCAATGACCAATTTGGTTCTCAGTCTTGTCTGTTACATTATTTAGCTTATCCCATTGAATTTTTTATTTCACCAATCATGGTTTGAATTTCTAGAAGACCTTTGTTTCTTGTTCTTAGCTCTTCGCGTAGCAGACTACTCTTGCCTTATGGGTACAATAGACTCTTGGTCTCTTTGCGGACACTATTTACAATTTTTAAAAATGCTCTTACTAGCGTCTCAAATGATGTCTGATTCTTCCAGGGCTAGCTGGCTTTTATTTATGATTTTAGTTTCCCTCCAATGTCAAGAGAAGGTAGGCAGAAGGGTGTGAGTTCAGAAAACACACTTGAATTTCAAAACAGAGGCACATGTACAGTTTGGAAACTATACGTATCCATGAAGAGATAAACATACCCCACAGTTTGAGAAAACCCAAAGGTGGTTCTGTTGCAAGTCATACCCTACCCCCTACCGACACCCCATCTCTATCCACACACCTTGAGAATCAGTGGCCCAGATCGGTGATCCAATAGAACATTGAAATCCACTCAAGAAGTTTTAAAAAGTGTCTGGGCCTAGGAATCCCCAGGTAGAGCCAGTGCAAGATTGTGAATCCCTGGAAGAGACTCTGTGTGGGGCCTTGTCTTTATAACTGTGGTCCATGGACCAGCAGCGTTGGCATGGCCAGGGATGTGTTAGACGTACGGAATCTCAGTCCCCTCCCCTGACCAATGTTCCAAATCAGACTCTGCATTTAAAAGAGATCCTCAGCGATTGGTAGGCACATGAAAGTTGACCAGCACTCCTGTATGGGCGATTATACAGCAGTGTGGTGTATTTCGAGTGGGACCTCCAGAGCCTGAAAGAGCTGAACTTGAATCCCAAGTCCTGCTTAACTAATCATGAGCACTGGCTAAGGAGCACTGAGCACAGTGCCTACCACTGCCAGAGGCTCGACAACATTCTTCCCTCCCTCAACTACTTCTTTCAAGATTCTTTTTTCAGGTCTGAGAGAGTGTGACTCTTCAGCAGAAATATTTTTCCGATGCCTCCATTCCTCTCCTGTCTGTAAAGCAGCAGCTGATGGATCACAAGCACGCTCTGATCTTTCCCCTCCTGGTACCATCACATCACTCTCTCTAGCACTGTCTTAAATGACGGCTTCTGGTCTCACTTGCAAAACTTAATATTGAAATTCTTTTGATATTCAAGCTTCTTTGAAGTAAACCCAATCTGTATTCCAGAGGTAAAAAGACATACCACATCACGGCTCTTTTGCATAGGAACCTGGAGTGTTCATCAGAAAGACAGCTGTGCTGTCTGCTCTGCTGGTTCCGTTTTCCCTGCGGGCTCTCTGGAGAAGCATGGGAAATCGATTCTGCGTGAGACGATGACACCATCCTGCGGCTGCAATTCATGTGAAGGACACGTTTGATTCAGTACCCATTCGCTCTTACGGAGCTCACAGTGAACTTCCTCTTGTCCTTCCAATGTGTCCACACTCCCCCAGCCACGCCTGAAGCTTGGGTTCAAGGCAGAGATGTCTGTTTCTGTTTTACAAATGAGGAAGCAAATACAGAGAGGCTGGGACACTTTCCAAAGAAGAAACAGATCTTGATGAGCCTCTGTTTCTAACCAGATCGGTGTTTCAAGAGAATGAGAGGAAATCCTGTCTCCAGCAGCTAGTAGCATCAGGTCTGGAGACAGTTAACCAGCCAGCATCCCCTTCCTGACGATACAGGCACTTTAGGAATCACCATCTGCATTTGGTGAAAGCAAATCACCAGGTGACCCTTTCTAGGAGAACTCTTGCCCTCTTTTTCTCTTTCTCTTTCTCTTTCTCTTTCTCTGCTCTCCTCCTCATGCTGACTCAGGGGGCACTCCGTTTCCCAAGTCATGGACACAGAGGTTGCTTCACACATGGGCACTAATCACTTGTGATAATCACCCAGGCACCCTGAAATGGATCATGCAATGTGTGCTCTTTCCAAATCTGCTCTCTCTCTCTGTCTCTGTCCACCTCTGCCTGTCTATATCTGGCTGTCTGGCTGTCTGCCTGTCCATCTCTATATCTCTTTCTTTCACACACACACACATACACACACACTCACAGGAAAACAACCTAGAACTTCTCTCAACAGCTGTTGGGTAGGACTAGAGGGCTGTCCCATTGGCAGAAGAAAAACTGGGATAAGCCATTGCACCGCTGTGTTCGAACAACGTTTCTAAGTCTTTCACATGCACACAAATCTCAGTGGTGGGGAGGGTCTCGTTTAAGGTCAGATTATCATCCAGCAGGCCCGTGGTGGGGTCTGAAATTCTGCATTTCTAATAAGCTTCCCGGTGATGCTGAAGCTGCTGGTCTATGGGCCCCATGTTGAGTAGCAAGGGATTAGAATGAGCTCCGCATCCCGTGGGGATCTGCAGGGACTGCAAGTGGAGGCAGAAGTAGCTGGGGAGAGAGAGCCTGCAAGACGCACCTGTTGAGGACGGATGCCCAGAAGGCCCGTGTCTCCTCGTGATTCTGCCAATATGCCTACTCCATCGATTCAAAGGAAGGGTACTGACAAGATACTATTAATCGTATTTGGCAGAATGTATCTTTAAGTCAAAGAAAAACCTCCATGCACATCTCAGTAAGTACTGTTAAGACATTTGGTAAAATTTACATCAAGTTCTGAAAAAAGGGGAAGTATACTCCATTTATACGATAATACCTCTTCTAAACCAACTGCAAACATAATACCTAATGGCCATTACTAGAGACAATCTTATTAAAGTCAAGGGCAGGCAAGAATGTCTGTTAATTAACACTCTTCTAAGATGTGGAGCCAAAGCGTATAAACCAGAGATAAAAAGTGTAGAAAAAAAAGAGGAGACACAGTTATAATTTGCAGATGGTATAATCATCGTCCCATAAAACCCAAGACTCATCAGAAAATTCTTGGAATTAACGAAAGAGCTTGATGAAGCAATAGAATACAGAAGAAGAATAAAAGCACACTTGCCTGCACACGTGTCTAGTAATCAGTTCAGGAGCATGAGGAAGAAAGTTGCCTTTCACTCGTGACAATGAAAATCAGACCCAAATGGAGAAATTAACATTAATTGTTCATTCTAACTTTAATTGGTTAATAATCAATAAAACATAAAACTTTACAAAGAGCTACAAAAGACTTGGGTATGGTGAAGACACCACGCTTCTTCATGGACAAGTGGGTCAGCAACCCTTGACCATCTGACCACATCTAAAGGTGCTGCTCAGGTGTGCTGGCAGAGAGCACTGAGGGTGTGCCTGCGGCCTGCTGACTGTGGGCTTCCAGGTAAGGTGATCTGGCTAGGCCATTTTGTGGAAAATTCCTGATGGCAGTCCCCTAAGGGTTTTCTCTTAGCCTGGGCTCTGCAGAAGATTCATCCACCTCCTACCTGGAGAATGTACACCTGGCGGCCTGTGTTGTGGAAGTGGAGCAGGGGAAGAAGACTGGAGTATCTCAACATTCACCATGTAAACTTTCACCTGATCCTCCTGCTCTCAGTGTGGCGCTTCTGCCATCAGAGCCCATGGTTCTCCAGTCCAGCACCTCCTGTTTCACACTTCCCCAGAGAACAAAACAGCCTTCAGCAAGCATGTGGTGCAGACAGGTGCCTGGTGGGGTACGGCAAGAGACCTGATCTTGGGACATCTAATTGCAACCAATCCTCTTTGGAATGCCACCTTTGCTCTCACTTTTGGAAGAATTAGATGCCACCGTCCCTGAGAACCACACAGAATCCCCACGAGGGCCTCTTCTTAAATTGCCCCAATACCAACTTAATATTCATCTTTACCGTGTCTGCTAAGACCATTACTTCTTGTCCAGCTGTTTCTCAGCTGCCAAATTTTGTTGCTGTTGTCTCTTCTGCTGCACTATTTGTCCTTGTACATTTATGCCTTGAAAAAATCCAATATGTTGTCCTGACTGTTATCAGATAGCAATTAACTAAGGGGCCAAGGTAAAATAAACCACCAGTATTGACTGTGTATATTACAGTGCAAATCCACTTCCAAGAGAAATGAGGAGGGAGAATAAAAAGGCAGAGGATCAGAGGAAAAGAGTGTAGCTTAGGCCACAGGGGTTTTTGTAGGGGGAGGAGGACAAGGGATATATTTTCTCTTAAATGATATCTTCTAAAACAGTGCCTCTCCTTTGCAAAGGTGCATCTCCTTTGCAAGGGTGTATCTCCTTTGCAAGGATGCATCTCCTTTGTAAGAATGCATCTCCTTCCCAAGGATGCATCTCCTTTGCCAGGGTGCATCTCCTTTACAAGAGTGCATCTCCTTTGCAATAATACATTTCTTTTGCAAGGGTGTATCTTCTTTGCCAGGGTGCATCTCCTTTGCAAGGATGCATCTCCTTCTCAAGAATGCATCTCCTTTGTAAGAATGCATCTCCTTTGCAAGGGTGCATCTCCTTTGCAAGAATGCATCTCCATTGCAAGGGTGTATCTCCTTTGCAAGGGTGCATCTCCTTTGCAAAGCAGAGTCTTGAAAGTATTCCAACTCTTCGATCCAATAATCTCACCATTTGAATCTATCTTGAGGAATGATTTTAAACTCTCAAATAAACCTCATAACAAAGATGTTCATCAAAACATATTTATGATAACAAAAATTTAAGATAATTTAAATGCCCACCAGTGGGGAATGTTTAAGGAGCCTATAATACATCCATTTGGTGAGATATATTGCACAATCATTAAAAACAATGCTTACCAAGTGTGATAAAAACATGGGAAATATTCACATTAAACCAAAAAACTGCATAAAATTAAATATGTACTATCCTCAAAAATATTAAAAAGCTTTGCCTAGAAAAGGAATGAAAGAACATGCCCCAAAATGTTAACACTGAGTAGTTTTATTTTTCTCTTTTTCTGCTTTTCTAAAGTGAGCAACTATTTCTTCTTAAAGTATACAATCCATCGGTTTTAGTATATTCACAGTTTGTGCAACCATTGCCACTGTCAATTTTAGAACATTTTCATCATCTCAGAAAGAACCCCTACACATTTTAGCTATCACCCTCAGCCCCCAACCCCCTCAGCCCTAAGCAACCACTAATCTCTGGGTCTCTTTATAGATTTTCTTATTCTGGATATTTTGTATAAACAGAATCATACAATATGTGGCCTTTGGTGACTGGCTCTTTCAGTTTTTTCAAGGCTCATCTGTGTTACAGCATGTATTACCACTTCATCCCTTTTTATGGCCAATGATATTCCACTGTATGGATGTACCATATTTGTTTATCCATTCATCAGTTATAGGTATTTGGGCTATTTCTACCTTTTGGCTATTATGAATAATGCTGCTATAAACATTCATGTACAAGTTTTTGTCCAAAATGACAAATATTTTCATTTCTCTTGGGTATATCCTAGGGAATAGAATTGCTAGGTCATATGGTGACTCTCTGTCTACTCTTTTGAAGAATCGTCCGACTGTTTTCCAAAATCTGTCCCCCATTTTACATTCCCTCCAATAAATACATGGGTTCCAATTTCTCTACATCCTCATCAACTCTTATTATTATCTGTCATTTTTATTACAGCCTTCCTAGTGGGCATGAAGTAGTATCTCACTGTGGTTTTCATTTATATCTCCCTGATGGTTAATGACATTGACTATTTTTCATGTTCTCATTGACAATTTGTATATTTCCTTTGAAAAAAAGAACACACATTTAGATTCTTTGCCTGTTTTTTAATTGGGCTATTTGTCCTTTTATTTCATTATAGATTTGCAAGTATTTCTTCTTGCTTTGATGTTATTTTTTACTGGACTTTGTTTTAGACATCCTTTTGATCCTTTGACAAATCAGAGAGCCCAGGTCAACTTCTCACACACTCTTCAGGTATTTTTTAAGAAACAAAAAACAAGCCGAAATGTTGTTCTCTGGGCAGCAACTAATTGTGGCAGATATTTGTCTATTTTGTGCTTCTTGCTGTTTTGATGGCCCAGCATCTGGAACCCTTCTCATGTTTGTGAATTTACTACCTTATGAGTCTTTATAGGAAGCAGAGCCCTTCCACCACGATGGACGCCAAGAAGGCCAGATCTGTGCTTTTCCCAGTCTCCCCTGCAGCTAGAACACAAGAGCATGGCTTAGACTCAGCCAGTCAGCTTCCCACCTGCCCCAGATGTGGGCTAGGATCTGGTGAGGGGAGAAAGGAGGGTCACCAGGAAAAACATTGCAGGGATGGCAGGACCTGTGACGGTGACATTGTACCATCAGAGGGGTGGCAGCAGGGGTAGCAGTGTGAGTGCCCAGCATCCCAGGTGCTGGTGGCAGTGGAGTGGCAGCCATGCCAGCTGAGGCTCTGTTTCCCAGCAGATGCGACAGCAGCATCCTCCAGCCTGGTTCTGAGCTGTGGTTTGGCATGAGCCTGAGTGCTGCTAGCCTTTCTCCTCTAGCCCATTTTCTAAGCTCAGTTCTGCATCTTTCCCAGTACATGGTAAAAGCATCCAAGATCGGAGGTTTCTTTTTGTTTTAAGTTAGCATAATTGCTTTCTATCATTGCAATGAAGAAGCTTGACTAGCCAAAGATGACGTTTCTTTTCCTGAGAAATGCCACATTCAAGGAACACTCAGAATCAAAAGAGATAACAACCACGTTGGATTGTATTTAGCATGAGAAGCTCAAACAGATGTTAGGCTCGACTGATCCCCAACAAAATATTCTAGTTGTCAAAGCAACTCCTGCAGGCACCAAAGCACTCTAACCTAGACACAACCTGGGTAAGAATGATTTACTGTTGTACAGAGAAAAGGTTTAAACACAGAGAAGCAAAAGAATGTCTTGCCTATGGTGGTACAGAGTTCTGATGTATGAATACAAAATATGGCCCTTACAGCATCAGGAAGTGACCAGCTTCATAGCCCAGCTGGACCAAAGGCTGGTATTGACTGCGTGCATTACGGGCAGAACACATGATTCTCAGGTGGTAGCCAGCCTCCACGATGGCCCCTAATGAGTCTAACATCCTGGCATTCAAGCCCTATGTGGTCTCTCTTCTCGCGTTGAATCAGAGCTGCTCTGGATGACAAACAGAAATGACAGAAGTGACAGTGCATGGCGTCCAAGGCTAGGTCATAAAAGGTACTGCAGCTTCCTCCTTGGCCTTAGGATGGCTCACCCAATCTAGGGAAAGTCAGCCACCTTTCTGGGAAGACACTCAAGCAGCCCTGCAGGCTGGAGAGAAACTGAGGGTCCCACCAACAGCCAATCCCCACTCCCCAGCTGTGACAGTGAGCCACACTGGAAATGGGTCCTCCAGCAGCAGACAAGCCTGCAGAGGACTGCAGCCCTGCCTGACATCTGATCACAACCTCTGGAGAGACCCCAAGCAAGAACTGCCCAGCCCAAGCTGCTCCTGCCTTCTGAATCCAGAAAGACCACAAGCGAGCTTAAAGGATTACTATTATGTGAAGCCTCTAAAGGTTGGGTGATTCGTTATGCAAGAATGGATGTATAATACACCAACTAATCTTCCATTGAGTTCCTCTCTATTTTGGGAAAACCCAGTAACTGCATGGGCAATGGGAACACTGCGAAACTACTCATTCAGCAACTTGCATATTTAAGAACGCTGTTTTCAAGCGTGGTGCATTGCTCTGCAGAACTGGCATTTTAAAAATAAAACCAGATTTATTCCCCATAGCTGTGTTGCTGGTAATGTTCTAGAGAGTTTTCTCTGTTTCTAGAGGGGTTGGAGGTATACAGAGTGCTTCCTGGTTAATGCTAGAGCTAAGGAATCCTATAAAAAGAGATGGGTACTGGAAGGAATGTCAAATATAGAAGCCACTGCTTCAAGGGTCAGGATTGCAGACCTGGCTGGGACTCAGGTGGTCCCAGATATCCAGACAGTAGCATGGGTGTCTCTCTCAAGGGCCCTGAATCTGCTCCCATTCCTAAGACACTGCAATTTAATAAAATCCTTTTTAAGCCCATCACAGGGTACTTTAAGCCTGTGCTGTGCAAAGCTCTGAGATGCTTTACAGTGAAAATTATTCACCATTCCCAGCCTGAAGAAGCCTCTTTACCCAGAAAAAAATACTTGAAAAACTTCTAAACTCTGCCAACACTATGCTTAGAAAAAAATGTCAACCATGATGAAGCATGTCTTATGTTGTACTCAAGTAGCTGTGCAGATTGGCAGGCAGAACTGTAATTCACGATCAAGTCAATCAACAAATATGTATTTGTCTTTAGAAACGGACCCATTTAGCAATGCTCTAAAATTGGCAAAACATCCTCCTTTACTCAACAAGCACACCCCAGCTACCTCACTCCCATACACACCTAATACTTTGTGACTGTTTGCGAAATAAATAAACATGGCACAATTTTTTTTTGCATACAGAATTGAAAGTCTTTCATTCTAACAAGGACTGAATGGGCTGCATCCTTTGGACACGCTCCATAGTGTTGGATTTTACCTCAGACTTCTGCTTCAGGACGTGCTCTCCCATCCCACCTCACCCACAGATGCTTCCCTCGCAAACAGAAGGTGGCCCAGCATCATGCCTTTCCCCCAGGACCAGCCTCGGCAAATGGGCACAGCTGCCTCATGCGTTCTGCGGCACGCAGACCTTTTCAAGGTTCCCCCAGCTGTCTTGCCCAGAGTCAGGTCCTTAACACATTTACAAATAGTCTTCACCAGGATTCTCAAGCAGTCAGCCCCTTTCTTCCTGAGAAAGAAGTGACCCAGGCTTCTACACCCTCCAGAGCTGCTGATGCATCAAGGACAAGCATCGCCAAAGTGTCTCCCGTTGTGCGTTTCTCCAACGAGATCCTTTGGAAGTTAGCAAATTGACTTCAGCGAAGCCAACACACTCACACTCACTGGAGAGAAGCCAGCCAGAGCCTCAACAAGGACCACTCAGGCCCAGTGACACCTTGACTCGTTGGACACAGTGTTGGCCTCTCATCCCTGAGGACTCTGACTCAGTAACCCCAGCTCTTCCTAGTTCCACCCAGAAGGGCGAGTCTAGGTCATTCCAGCAAAAGCCAGTTTACAGAAAGCCGAGAGACCAATTCACCACGAGACAATCTGCAGAGCTCAACTTGCCAAGTAAACATGTCGCCAAACTTATCTAATTTACTGAATAGAATGTTCAACAGGGCTATTCAGCAACACCAGTGGGAATCATTGAATTGTGGTAAGTGATGATGAGATACATAGAAAGGTGTATCTCAGTGGCAGCATCCAATTTACCATTTGTTTTTGAGATGGGATCTCACTCTGTCTCCCAGGCTGGGGTGCAGTGGCACAATCTCAGTTCACTGCAACCTCCTCTCCTGGGTTCAAGCAATTCTTGTGCCTCAGTCTCCAGAGTAGCCGGGATTACAGGCTTGCACTACCACACCCAGCTAATTTTTGTATTTTTAGTAGAGACAGGCTTTCACCATGTTGGCCAGGCTCATCTTGAACTCCTGACCTCAGGTGATCCACCCACCTCGGCCTCCCAAAGTGCTGGGATTACAGGTGTGAGCCACCACGCCTAGCTGACTTTTCTAATGAAATTTTTTAGCTGTCACTGATATTTTGGATGAGATTGTTTAGGCGAATGCTGACTTCCTGAGAACACTTCGAGGTTTACATTTAGATTATTATCCATTGTGAGCCCCGGCCCTGGCCTCTCCAGAACCATTCAGTTTCCAATTATACCCACCCAAAAAACATGGCCTCACGCCTCATTGCTGTGCGATCCGTGATCTGCCTCCCTGGTGCCTGTGCCCCTGGGCTCTATCAAGGTAAACCTTAGCAACAGCTGTATCAGCCAATGCAGCTGGCTCTGCTAGGGTCTGGTGGTCTCCATGATTGCTGAGAAAACTCCCAAGATGCTCAGCCACAGCTGGGCCCCCTTGCCGACTTTGGGGAGACTGGGACTGAAAGGCACGGCAGCTTGCCAGGCACCTCCCTTGTTACCTTCCATGGGGGAGGCTGAAAAGTGGAAACTACTTGCTTTCCCAGCTGCTCCTTCATGCAAGGGTAACCATGCAACCCAGCCCCGCAGTTAGCAGACAGCCACATGGAGATCTGTTTAGGGGGTTCTGGATGGTGGTATCCAGGGGGATAGTGGCAGTGAGGACAGTCCCCACAGATACTGAAAAGACGGCATGTATTATCTGTAAAGAGATTAAAACAGTGATAGATCTGCGTGAACGTCAACCTGCTTTTCTTTTTCACCATGTGCCTGCAATTCTAAATAAGGTCAGTGCTATATCGGTACCTTGCACCACCGCCCAGACCCGAAGGGCTCCTGAACTAGTGAAGGAGATGAATGTGTTTGCAGGGAAAGTGACCATCTTCCCTTTAGTCAGCCCCATCTTCTTCATGACAACAGCCTCCATTATGACAGCAGCCTCCGTTATGACAGCAGTGACTAGGGTGCCCCTGCCACTTCCTAAGGGCATCAAGCCTTCAGACCTTCAGGGCCTTAGGACTCCTGTTCTGTGTTCCGGCTACACTAATGGAGCTAAGAGAAGGAGCCTCTGCTTTCACTGGTCAGTTGCTGGCTGGTGCCTGCTGTGCCTTCACCACCCCCACCTCTGATTCGGGTGCTCTCCCCTTCTGCAAGCTTGGGATCAGGGAACCGCAGGGCCACTGTCTACTGGGCTCCATCAGCAAGTCCAGCTGCACAGCCGATCTGACAGGTGTCACATGACTCACAGGCGGGCAGGCTCAGTGGGACATGTCCTAAACTAGGACTCAGGGGCCACCTGGGCTCTGCTGTCTACTAACCAGCTGTGTGACCTTGAATAGGTCACTCCTTCTTTCTAAGCCTCAGTTTCCATAGCAGTAAAACCAGAGGGCCCTACTGGATGATCTCTAGAGAGTTCTTCCCACTCTGACATTCTCTCTCTGTCTCTCTCTCTCTGTCTCTGATACACACACACACACACACACACACACACACACACATCACACACATCTCTGGGTGGGTATGTTTTACAAATGTACTGTATTGCTCTAAATGTTTTAACATGCTCTTAAGTTTGTGAGAAAATAATATAGAGAAGGATTTGTAACTACTTCACTCAAATTAATCCATTTTGGGTTTCGGTAGCTTCAGATCCCTTCAACAGCCAATGCGAATAATTAAGGCAGAAGCAGTGCAACCTCTCAGAGTTGGCTTGTTTCCAGTGATACAGCCAAATGCAATGTCATTATTTACCCAAATCGTTGGGCAACCAGCATGCACTGGAAGTAGACACCAGCAGATTCCTTCCCGACTCCGAGTCAAGTCCTAGGGCTGTGCTCAGGATGGAGCCAGCGCCCACTGCATCCACACAATGCTCTGGGCCAATCCATCCTCGGCAGCCACAGGGAGGATCCAGCCACAGGGGCGGACTGCGCTTCAGGGACATGAAGCGGAACCCCAGGTTGGGGAGGTGCTTCCAAAGGAAACATCTGGAAGAGGCGGAGAGGATAAAAGACCCAGCATCTAGATGAGGAAAGCAAGGCAGTTCCTGTCACCCAAACGGTGTCTGCTGCTTGTTTGGAAAATTCATGATCATTTCCAGAGTCCCGAGGCCCATCAGAGCCATGATGTTCAGCAGTGCCAATGGCCTGGTTCGCAGTCAGGGCAGTGGTCTGAGCTGACATGGTCGGTCTCCTGCTCCAAACACACAGAAATTCTAGGTACAGTACAGAAAATTAAATTTCAAAACCTATAACCAAGCTCAGAAGCTAGAAAAGTATCTGTGGACGCTCAAATAAAGAGGAGACTCACAGAGGTAGTCAGGGTTGAACTGCACCCTGTGTGTGCCTTAGAGACTGGGTTTATTCTTTGAGTTGTCAAAAATCATATTGAGCTGTAGAGACAGCTTATTTTCTTGCATCTTTTAAAAATCAGGTTAAGATATAATTTACATACAGTAGAATTCATCCCTTTTAGGATATAATACTGTGAGATCTAACAAATGAATACAGTCATAGAACTACTGCCCCGTCAAGGGGCGAAACAGTTCCATCACCCCGCAAATGCCCTTCCGTTGCCCCTCCCCTGGAAACTGCTGATCTCTTTTTGCCCTCAGATTTTTGCTTTTTCCAGATTTCCACAGAAATGGAGTCATACAGTGTTTAGAAAGGCTGCAACTTTTGTTCTTGCCTAGAAAGGGATACCGAGGGCCACAGTCTTGCCAACAGCAGGAATACTAGAACCAAGTTCCTCATATAAAACCAGGAGTCAGGAACAGGGATTAGAAAAACTGCTTGCCGGCCTGAACATTAGGCACAAAAGTGGGTCACTTACCATGGGCTGTGAGGGAAATAGTCACCTATAAAATACCTGAACCTCTAGGCTGCTACCAGCATGGTGAGATGTCCTGAGCCTAGAAACCGGTCTAAAAACTGTTTACCCTTTAGAGACGGTAGATGCAATCACAGTGTCATTCCAGAGAAACATCTCTACAATCCAGGCATGTGCAGAAGACAGCTTCACCCACATAATTACAAAGCACGCAAAGAAATCCAAAGCTCTGAGCAGTAACCAGCAGATTTAACCAGGAAGCAGGTCAGAAACAAAAAATTGTACAGAAGTCTAAAAGGGACTTTAAAATAGCTATGCTTGAAGTGTTCGAAGAAATTAAAGAAAGAATAGACTGGTAAGAGCCGAGCGTGGTGTCTCATGCCTGTAATCCCAGCACTTTGGGAGGCAGAGGCAGGAGGATCACTTGAGGTCAGGAGTTCGAGACCAGCCTGGCTGACATGGTGAAACCCTGTATCTACTAAAAATACAAAAATTAGCCAGGCATAGTGGCAGGTGCCCGTAATCCCAGCTACTCGGGAGGCTGAGGCAGGAGAATCACTTGAACCAGGGAAGCAGAGGTTGCAGTGAACCAAGATCATATCACTGCACTCCCACCTGGGTAACAGAGTGAGACTCCGTCTTAAAAAAAAAAAAAAGAAGAAGAAGGGAAAAAAATAGACTAAGACAAAAACAGAATATTGTGGGAGACAATTACAGAAATGAATAATATAATAATTGGTTTTTAAAAATTAATTGGCCAAGTTAAACCATCACTAGACAACTGAAGGAGGAATTAATGAGTAAGATGATGGAGCAAAGAAAATCACAGAGATACAAAGAGATAGAAAAACTGAGAGAGGATTTAAGAGATTTGGGGGAGAGACTCATGGAGAATAGGAGCATGAAAAGAGGTGATATTGAACTAGACGATGGCAGAAATTAATTTTCAGTGATTAGGAAAGACCTATGACCCCACGTTGAATAAGCACACTGAGCCTGAACCAGCATAAATAGATATAAATTCACGGCTATAAAGAAAAAAGTGGTAAAAGCTAATTTAGTGAAGACACAGATTACCTACAAAAGAATGGGTATCAGGTTAACAGCAGAGTTTCTTTCATCAACAGAGATATAGTAAGACATGGATTTATGTCTTCAATATGCTAAGAAAAAATGTCTTCCAAGGGGGTCATAGTGTAGAACAGGTCCTCTCCTTCTCTTCCAATCTGTCTGCACTTAAGAGGTCAATGTACTTGTGAAGAAGCCCTTGTTTATTTTAGCATGTCCTTTGAAGAAATGACTAAAGAGAATCATTCCTCAGAGAGGTAGAATTTGGTGCGATGGGGTTTGCTAAGTCCATGTTACCCAGGGACTGTGACTCACTCCTCGAATTCTATATTCAACTAAACTGGCATTCAAGATATGCCAGGTGGATCAGTTAGAAAGAGGTGAAATAAATGCTTGTTTAGATATATTAAGATAGTTTAAGGCCCAGAGATCCCCTCTGAAAGAACTTGAACTAGTAAATAATTCAGAGGGGAAGCGGGAAGTGAGCCCAGAAGAAAAGCATGACTAAAAAAAGAAAAAGAAAAAGAAAAAGAAAAAGCAAGCTTATTAATGTGCTAGGACTGCCACAACAGAATAGCACAGAGTGAGTGGCTTCAACTACAGACAGTTGTTTTCTCCAGTTCTGGAGGCTGGATGCCCAAGGTCAAGGTGTCAGCAGGTCTGGCTTCTGAGGACTCACTGGCTTGCAGATGCCTATCTTCTTGCTCTGTCCTCACATGGCCTTTCCTCTCTGTGCGCGCACATGTCTGTGTCCAAATTTCTTCTTCTTATAAGGACATCCATCATATTGGATTAAGGCCCATTCTAAATACCTCACTGTAACTTAATTACATCTTTATGTTAATAACTCTATCTCCAAATACAGTTACATTCTGAGGTACTGGGGGTTCAACATATGAATTTTAAAGAAACACAATTCAACCCATAACAATAAGTGTATACAAAGAAATGAGTAAGATCTAAATAAGTATTGAGTCACCGTTATCACCATTATATCATCATCATCATCAATTTGGGAGATTGGAAAACATGAGGAATTAAAATAACAGAAATAGTAAAAATATGAGCAGGGAAAAGTAGTAAGAAATTTAGAGTGTATAAAATTTCTATTTTTATTCAGGAGAAAAATAAAAATGCTGATTAACTTCAGGCTTTGTTCAAAAAACACAAAGTGAAATGTGCATATTATAAGCTTTAGGAAAATAGTGAAAGACCAGAAACACATGCATAATTTTCAAATCAACAGAGGGCAAAAGAGGGAAGAAAATCTAATCAATCTCACAGAAAGCCACAGCAAAGGAGTGGGAATGGCAAAGAAATGATACAGGAAGAAAGCAAAATAAGATAGACAAAAATCCACATAATCACAGTAATCACACAAGTCATAAATGGATTAATTTTTCCTATTAAAAGATAGACACTTGGAGTACATGTCGAATGTCCAGATTATGCAGTTTAAGAAACGCACTAAACATAATGACAGAGCTTCAAAATAAACATAAGAATATATACCAGGTGTATCAGTTAGAAAGCTTTGGTTACAGGTTACAGAAAAATCAACTAAATTGGTTAATAATAAAGTAGATGTCTTAGCTTAGATAAACAGACATGGCAGAGGCAGGATCAGCTTCAGAGCAGCTTGATTCAGCAACAGTCCCATTAAGGACCCAGCATCTTCCCATCTCCGCTCTCCCTTCCACAGTGTCAGCTTTATTTTTAGGCTGGCTTCCCTTCGGGAGAAAAATGGCTGCAGGATTTCTAGGTTTCATCTCACCTATCCCATCAGGAAAATTCGAGGCAATTCTAAAGAACAGTAAGAGATTAGGGAATATGGCTTAACCAATAGGATATAAGCAATTCTTATAAAGCTATACTAATAAAACTAGGGTGATATTTATAGAGCAATAAAAATAGACCAAATTAATAGACCAGAGAGCTTAGAGACTACATATATATAGATATAGGCGGTATTGGGACAATGGGTTTTCATATAAAAGAATAAAATCAGGTTTCTATCTCATAGCATGCACAAAAATAAATTCCAGTTTGGCTAAAGCCTGTATATTAAAAATATAACTTTTAAGCTGTTAGAAAAAAAGAAAATATCTTTATGATGCCAAGTAATAGAAAGTTTTCAAGACATAAGAAGAACAAACCGTTTAAAATTCATAGATTTGACTATATCAAAATCAAAGTACTTTGAAACAAAAAAAAATGACAGATTAGAAGTTGTTTACAATATGAAATAGCAAAAAGGTAGTCTCCAGAATATATAAAGACCTTCTACAACTCAATAAGAAAAAGGCGCTCACCCCCGTAGAAAAAGGGTAAAAGATTTAAAGGGGTAATTTACAGAAGAGGAAACCCAAGTGGTTAATGAATACATGAAAAGACGCTCAACTCATGGAAGCATTCAATTCTCAAGCACTCCTAGAAGACTGGTTGAAACCGTCTCGTATCATGTCAATCCCATGTTTTAGAAAAAAATTAAAAGTCTGAAAATACTAATCTCTGTGAAAATATGAGGAAAATCGGAACTTTCAGAAACACTGCTGATGGGGGATAAATTAGCACAGCCGTTTGGGGGACAGCTTTGCAGTTCTTCTTAAAATTGAAAAATGCACACATTTTACAACCAAAAAAATTCCCCCAAGGCATCAACCCTAGAGAAACTTTTCTATGACGGTAAGGAGACTCCTCAGCCTTGTAAAAATAAAAACATTTTTAAGCCTAAATTTTCATCTAAAGTAAAAGTGGTATATATTAATAGCAGCAGTGAAAAGCAATGAACTCTGTCTGTATATCTTGATATGAGCAGATCTTCCAAACCCTGTACCGAGTAAAAAAATCAGATATATATATATATATATATATATATATATATATATATCTGTCACTTTGATTTTTTTATATATATACATATTACTTTATATGTATATATAAAGTAAGATATTATTTATTGTACACATTTATTACATAATTTTTTAAAATGCAGAGGACAATACATGCTTAGGAACACAAATATATATTATAAGCATTTTTTAAGTGGACAAGAAGGCATATACCAAATTTATGACAATAATTTCCTCCTGAAAAGGAAGGAGGGAAACAGGAATAAGTAGTGATAAAAGTGGGTTTCAATTTCATTAGTGAATTTCCTTTTCCAAAGCTCTCTGTGGGATTAATATGATGCTGTGATTTAGTCCATTTTCTGTTGCTTTAATGCAATACCTGATACTGGGTAATTTATAAAGACCAAAAGGTTATTTGGCTCATGGTCTTGGAAGCTGGAAAGTCCAAGGTCATGGCGTCAGCACCTGGTGAGGGTTTTCTTGCTCATAACACTGGGGAAGTTATGGGAAATTACACAGCGAGAGAACAAGCAAGCATGTATGAAAAAGACTGCAAGAGTGAGCCGAACCTCATTTTATAACAACCCACTCTCGTGAGAAATAACTCACTCCCTAGAGAACGAATTCACTCCCATGATAATGGCAGTAATCCCTTCGTGAGGGCTCCATTCTTGTGATCAAATCACCTCTTAAAGGCCCCACATGTTAATACTGTTACACTGGCAATTAATGTGCTAACACATGAACTTTTGGAGGACGCATTCAAACCAGAGCAGGCTGGGACTTCAAATCTCACCCTACTGAGTTTCTTCCCCTTCTCTGACCTGCCAGTTTCTCCAGAAGCGCTTCCCTAATAAACCGTATCCACAGCGAACCTCATCCCAGTGTCTGCTACTAGAGAACCTTTCCTAAGACAATGACCAAAGGTACTCAGGTCTCTCCCCCTCACTCCTTCTTTGCTCTATCTTTGGTAGGCTAAAAAATGACACCTGCCCCCGCCCCAAAACCAATATTGTAATCCTTGTGATCTGTGAATTTTGCATTGTATGGCAAAACAAAGGGGTCTTTGCAGATGTGATTAAATGAAGCATCTTGGGATGGAGGGCTATCTGGATAGGCCCTAAATGCATGCACATTTATCCTTATAAGAGTGAGGCAGAGGGAGGTTTGACCACACACACAGAGAAGGCCATGTAAAGATGGATCAAGAAGAAATGTGAAGATGCTGGCCTCGAAGATTGGCATGATAAGGCCACAAACCAAGGAATGCCAGCAGCCACCAGAAATGAAGTAATAAGAAACAGATTATCCCCTAAAGCTTTCAGAGGAGTGCAGCTGTCTATGATTGTGGACTTCTGAGCCCCAGAACTGGGAGAGAGAATAAGCTTCTGCTAAGCCACCCCATTTATGGTAATTTGTGAAAACAGCCACAAGAAACTAACGTGCTCTCCTACTAATAAAAGCTTATCATCCTTACACCATGCTTATCATATCCCAGGTCCTGTGCTGAACTTTCACCCTGGTCATCCCATGTAATGTCATAATATCTCTTTGGGGTAATTGATTCACAGGAGCAAAAACTGAAGTTTGAAGAGGTTAAATGACTTGCCCAGGGTGACACAGAGTTGGGACTGAGACACAGGCAGGCCAACTCCAGAGCTATCCTTCTCTACAAGTACCGTGGTCCCATCTTTCAAGTTGGGAGGCCCGGCAGGGACGGTTATCAATCAGGGAAGAAGGGGAGTTATGTCCAATCTCTGTTGTATGTCAGGACCCCAGACAAAAGCATTAGAAGCCTGGGCTCAGGTATCTCTCCACCTGCCAGACCCCACCCACCAATTCCAAGGAAAGGCAGCCCCAGCAAACCTCTCCACAGGCACTGAGCAAGGCAGACGTCTGGGCTGCTGAGCAGATGGAGGGCTTTCTGTGCTCAGGGCCTGCTCAGAGAAAGCTGGTCTGGCCACCCCAACAAGCCAGTTCTAAAAGTTGCCAAGCACTGGCATCTTCCCACAAGAGTAGAAAGGAAGGAAAGAGAGGGGAAAACAAAATAGCCCAAACAGCCCAAATCACTCCTCCCTCGAGAGCTGCATTCAGCAAAGGGAAATTAAATTAAATTCTTAAGGAAGCAGGGCTCAGAGCGCAGGAGCATGCCAAGTGGGCCCAGGAACACTCATCACTCTTCAGAACCCAATTAGCCTCCCTTTGGGACACTGGGCTCTTCATTAATCTCTTCTCTGGCTGAAAACAAGGCCCCTATGCTTTGATCCCCTCTGCCTGCCTGCCAAGGGTCCTGGCTGGGAAATGTCACATCTGCCACCGCTCACACCAGTGCTTTAGTTCACAGACCTGTGGCTCTACGGTAGCCTCGGCCATGCTGCCAGAAGCCCCTCCAAACGCTCACTCATACTTGTGGTCCCCCAGTACACCCTACATATTCTCTGGATGCCATCAGAGAAAACTCAGATCCAGTTCCTGCCTTGAAAGAACTTGAGATTGAGGAGGGAGAAAAATTTATACAAAAACTTTTAGGACAGGGCAGACTGTGATATGGCCATCATGCAGCAAAAGCTATCATTTATCATTGGAGCCTTTATTGAGCACTGGCCTAATCCCATTTCTCACATGGTGCATAAACAGTTTCAGGTTCCTTACCCCACTGGGCCTATTGCCCTGCTGTCCTGCCCTGATGCAGCCAGAGGCTGGGGGGCTCCAGCCTTCTCCTGAGAATTCCTGTTTAAATGCTCAGCTGCTCTGGAATTCACCGGAGCCCAGGTCATGGGGCCCACTCGATCCCCTGCTTCCTTCAGGTTAGTGCAGGGTCCCTGTCCTCCTCACCTTCTCTCCTGCTTTGCTCCCCTTCTCCATACCGGAGAGCCTGCTTCATCGGCAGCTGTCCATGAGCTCTGTTCAGCAAGTCCCAGCTGATCTGGATCTTTCCTTTTTTTCAAGCTAAACAGATATCTGCCTTGCTAATACTGACTGCCTTTCAAACCATGATTATGATGGGTCGTGTTAAGATCTCACTCCAATAAGGAGCAGGCGGCAGGGGAGATAAATGGATGGGATGAAGAGTACCAAGAGTCTCTTCCTGTCTCCCGGTGCAGGGAGTAAGGGACTGAAGAGGGCATTCTGGGGAAACGGAGGCTCGGAATGGCCCAGTAACCTGCCCAAAGCCACACAGCTTATAAACGGTGGAGCTAAGATCCTGCTGTTGACTTCATTGGAAAGTGGACGAGGATGAGAAGGAAGGGTGCATCTGCCAGGTGTGGGCAGAGCCTGCCCCAGGGTGTTCAAGGTCCAGTGTTCAACACCCTCACCCTGGCCCCATGCAGGACTCTAGGGAGAGCCTGGAATCGCACCCCAGGGAAACACACAGGAACTCTGAGGGCTGGGCAGGGAGGGCTGCAAAGTTGGCCAGGACACCCTGCATGACAAAGGTTCCTGCCATGCAGCTCATTTCAGCATAGTACCTTGCTTACTAGGGCCTGCTCTGCCTGGAGAAGGCTATCAGGCTCTACGGAGGATGCACAGTGAAGCCAGCAGGTCCCTGGCCTCAAGAAGTTCCCAGCCTCCTCCTGAGGGAGATGGCTGTCCCACGGACTCCTGCACCAACCAGAAGGTCTGCAGGAAGACATCTGGGCTGCTTTTCAGTCATTACGTCTGTGCTCCACACCCGTCCTCTGGGTGCCAACGGGTGGTGCTGGAGCTGCTTCCTTCAGGTTGGTGCAGAGCCCTTGTCCACCGTGGTTTCTCTCCTGCTTTGCTACCCCTGCTTCATCTGCAGCTGTCACCTCTGACCACTTCAGGGCAGGACAGCAGGGCGATAGGCCCAGTGGGGTAAGGAACCCAAAAATGTGTATGTGTCATGTGGGAAATGGGATTGGGCCAGTGCTCAGTAGTGTAAAGGCTCAGCTTTTGCTGCATTTTTTTTTTTTTTTTTTTTTGCCTGCAGCTCCACTCTGCCAGCCAGCTCTGTAGAGGTTCTGCAGCCTGCAGTGGAAGAGGAGCAGTGCTGGGCTGGCGCAGGAGGTGGGACTTGCTCTTCCTATTTGCTCCCTGTCCACTTCCGGCTTGCTCCCTGTCTGCTTCCTGCTTGCTACCAGTCTGCCTCCTGCGGGCTTCCTGTTTCCGGGAGTGCCGTCCCAGCAGCTATTTCCCTTCCTAGCCAACAGCAGGCAGTGCCAAACTGGAGCCGCAGCAGAACGCAGTTCACGGCTTCTCCAACTCTAGCTGAACCTGTTCCATCCCCCTGCAGCCCAAGAGACGCTATCAGCAGCTGGCCCAGACCCCTCGGGGTCCCAGGCCAGTGGGTCCTTGTCTGAGCTCAGGGCCCCAGCACCAGTGAACAGAGACCCCCCCCCACCAAGTCTGAGTGTCAGCTCTGCGGGGCCCCTCCAATACGTTTCTGAATTTTCCCTTTTGCTCCCTCAGCCACAGAAATAGTAGTAGCTGCTTTCTGCCACTGCCACTTCTGCCCACCCTGGCAGTCCCTGTCACCCTGCTGGCTGCAGAGAAGAGTCTGGAGACCAAGATGGACCTCCCAGGACTTACAAAGCAGGGACTTTCATTCCTGCTTTGCTGAGAATCCCCCTCACACCCTGCCTCTCCTGTGCTGTGTCCCTGTTTCAACCTGAGTTCTGTATACGAAACTCTCCCTGCCCTCCTGATTGGACACTGACTGCTACTGGATCTTTAGAGGATAGCTAACGTTTTGATCTCATCCACAGGATCTCGATGGCATCTGATAACAGTACTTCTCATTTATAGAACTACTCCTCCACATGGCCCATCCCTTAGGATTTGACTTCACTGCCCATGGCAGTCCCCTCTGCCCTTGGCCTGGACATGATGTCAGTCCCAGAGGTGGGCCTGTGGCCTAAGGCAGCTGACCACAGCCTTGCCCTGGAACTTGTATACTCTGAGGTCTTTCTCTTCCACAGTCACCAGCTGGGGTAATTTAAACTGGGTCATCTGCAGCAGGGCCTCTCCCTCCCCGCTCAATCCCAGGTTATCCTGTGTGTAGTAGAAAATAGTGGTGACTGCTCACAGAGAGAGAGCTGACTGCACGGAGGCTGCCCTCCAGTGCCTGAGGTCTACTCCATCCCTGTCTTTCCCAGTTTCTGGAGTCCAAAGCCTCCCTTCGTGTGTAGGCAAGTGTGAGCTGGGTTTCTGTCATGCTCAACCGAGGGAGTCCTGACTTATGTGGCAATGCCCCCCACACCGAAGTCATCTGGAAGCAAGCTGAGTCAGGGCCGGTCCAGCCAGACTCCTCGCCTGGTCCTGCAGCCCCCCGCACAGTCTCCACCGCGCCACCGCTGTTGCATAGCTTCCTCCTTATGCAAGGGCCTCGCCAAGGGCCTGGAAGACAGGAGTCAAAACGTATGGTACCTGAGAAATCCAAGATGGAACTAAGCAACAGAGGAGTCAAGAACCCAGCCCCGCCCCACCTCGGGCCCTGGGCATGACGCTGACCTGTAGTCTTCCCCCAACCCACTTGTATGAGGACGTGTGTAGACAGTAAGTGTTGTGTGACAATAGGATTATATTCATACCACTTCCTTAACAAGTCAGGCTTCTTTTGGAAATATCAGGCTTCAAAGCTAAGATATATATATGTGTGTGTGTATATATATAATATATATATAAATAGAACGAATATACATATATGTGAATATAAATATATGTAGAGAGAATGAACATAAATAGATATATACATATGTATATGTGCAAGTGTGTATGGACATGTAGATACAAATATACACCCCAGAACACCAGGGTCACAGGGGCCTCAGAGACTATTTAGTCTAGCCCACTCCCCTCCCCTCCCTCCTCCCAAATAAGGAGACCAAGACTTCCCACCAAATCGTGTAGTTGGTGACTCGCCACATCGGGAGCAGAACCCAGGCCTCCTCTCCAGCACACATCAGGTGTCTGACTGAACTCGAACTGCACAGAAGGCAGAGGCCTTACAGCTACCGCCCTCCAACGTCAGTCTAGCAGGGTTTCCTGCAAGGTCCTCCTGGAGGAGCGGAGCAGCTGAAGGCCTTGGAGCCAATAGGCCTGCAGGGCTGTCCTCTCAGCTGAGGTTATTTGTATGGGACTTCCCAAGAGAAGAAGCTTCTCCCAAGCATATTTTCAAAATTCTTCTCTGCATCAGAAACTTGCAAAAACACAGCCAAAAGGTGTCAGCGTGCTGAACTCAGCCCAGATTCAGCAGGAAGCAGGATGCAGGAAAAGGGGCCTTGCTGCAGCCGGCCAGGCAACCCGGGGCAAATTGTCCGGCCTATTTGGGCTCTTGCTTTCCCATCTGCCACATAGCAGGGGCGGGCATTCTAATTCCCTACCCAGCCTACTGTCCAAAGCTTTTGTCTCCACCTCTCTCCTGCCAAGGCACGGCCCTAATTCTGCCAGCCAGCCGATCAGTGCCTCCCCAGGCAGCAAAAGTACCGTGCCCATCACCGGGTACAAACTTTCTGGAACTACTGCTGTGGACGGGGAGTGCCAGGCCTGGGTTTCCCTGGAAAGACACCGACGTGCAGGTACCACACGTTTTGACTCATGTCTTCCAAGTCAAGTCATAGACACTGCAGCTCCCAGGATTTGCCAAGTCAGCCCAGCTCCCCCCGGCCCCCTGCTGATTACAGAACGGTCTAGAGACAAGACAGACCTTCCAGGACTTGAGAAGTAGGATGTTCGTTCCTGCCTTGCTGTGAATTCCCTTCACGCCCTGACTCTCCTGTACCTGCGTCCCAGTGTCAAGCCGGGGGACCACAGAAACCCAGGGAGTCAGGGTGATAGAGGAAAGCTGGTGATTTTAGCCTCCTCACTCCCAATCCATTTTACAGATCAGGAAACTGCCCCAGAGGGGACCAGAGATACAGGGCAGGACCAGGAACTAGCTCACAGGTTTTCTAGATCAAGCCCCAACCCCACTTTATTCTAGGTGTGCCCTTGGGAAATTTACTTCATCGCTTAGAGTCACAGTGTCCACCTCTGTCAAAGATAAAATAATCCTTTCTTTGTGGGGCTGCTGGAAGGATGAAGGAGGTTAATAAATGTAAAGTGCTTAGAATAGTGCCTGCCAGAGAAATTTGTAATTGTGAGCTGTATGAGTCACTCGCTCTAACAAACGCCTCAAACTTTCAAAGTCTTAACATAAAAGAAGTTGATCACTCCTGTAACATCCAACGCCAGCATTCCTTATTGGTGGGCTGTTGGTTACATGGGGACCAGGAACTGAGGCTCATCATTTCCTGTGTTTTCCCCAACCCCTAGGACCCAGAAGGCCTCTGTTTCCAGTCAACAGAATGGGGAAGAGAGAGTGGAGAATCCCCATCAACTTCCAAGCCTCAGCCCAGAGGGATTGCACATGACTTCCACTCATATTCCACTGGCAAAAGCCAGTTCCGTGGTGGCCATACCTGACACGGAGGGGGTGGGGAGATGTAGTGTCTGGCCAAGTGGCCACCACCCAATAACAAGCCCACCATACAGAAGGGGAGCACACATCGGTGTAAACGGCTGTCTGCAACAGCTAACCACTCATCCCGACTTAGCAGTTTCACACGACACTTACTGGTTCACGTTCTCTAGGTCAACAATGTGGGCTGAAACCAGCAATGGTTTTTCTACTGGTCCCATCTGGGGTCACTTATGCAGCTCCAGTTAGCAGACAGCCCGGCTGGGCCTGCATGGCCTAGGATGGCCTCACACGCATGTTCAGACCCGAGCGTGCTGCCAGCCAGGGTGTCTCAGTTCTCCAGCAGTGCGTTCACATGGCAGCGGAAGTCCAAGGTGGCAAGAGCAAGGCACCACACAGCCTCCTAAGGCCTGGATTTACCAACCACGTCACTTCTGCCACATTCTACTGGGCAAAGCAAGTCACCAGGCAAGCCCAGGTTTAAGGAGTCGGGAAACAGATTCCACCTCTCAAAAGAATCTGTGGCCATTTGCAACCTACACACAGGGGTGCAGGAGGAGAAGCGTCACCCTGAGAAGACAAGAGTGTGTATTTTACACAGACCAAACACTCAGTGTCCTCTGCCATGGCTGTCTGGTTGTCAGGATTTGAAAAGGAGTGTGGCTGCATCATACACATGCGTAACCTATGGACTCAATGAATCCACTGAGGGAGGGGAGAGAGATGATTTAAAGAGTGCCTTTGATCCCAATGCACTGACCCCATGTCTTAGTTTGAGCATATGACATGATACAGAAGACCCGGTGTTCCCTCCTCAGTCTCATTTTCCACATGCCTGTCGGAGAATGAGCACTTGGTTGGGCAGAGTACGATCCTAACGACTAAAGAGACACGTTCATGGTGCACGATCTCCAAATACCTGTCAACAACTTCCTCTGATGTTCAGTCAAAGAACTAACAATTCCAGTGCTGGAGGAAAATCTGGCCGGCATGCACTCACAGAGAGAGAGCGTGCCTGACTCCAGTATTGCCTTCCTAGGGGATTTCCAAGGGTCATGTGGACTACAGGATTCTAACCTAGGGTGCTAAGCTCAGAACCCATCCTTCAGGTTAGCTATGATTTCCCCCGGAACACACAACTGTGCCAGCACAGGTGCTCAGTAGCCGAGAGGAGTTTGATTGGTCTTGTGGTAGGAGTCACGGTTCTAACCACAATGACTGTGATGAACTCCTTCCTCTCCTGGCCCTGGGAAGGAAACACTGGCAGACTAGAAAGACTGTCTAATGGGAAGTGACCAGCACAGAGGGGCACAGAGCAGTCTGCAGACCAGGTCATGGGGATGATGGAAACAGCAGGGTTAGCCAGAGAAGAGAGACACAGAGAAGTTAAATATTCATATAGCAGACAGAGTCAAACATGCTTGGTCATGTCATTATTCCCTGTCCAGAAGCCTGCTGTGCTCTGGTGCAATGCTCCTCCTCCCCGCCTCCTCTTCCCCCTCCCCCTCCCCCTCCTCTTTCTCCTCCTGGTCTTCCTCTCTTTGTCTCTCTCTTCCCTCCTTTGCTCCTTAAACTCAACGTTACCAGGGGATCCAATATATAAAACCTGTGAGTGGTGATGCTCCCTCTGGCAGTTTAGATCTTTACTTTTAGTGGAAAACACTTCAGTCAGGTAAAACTGAGGCAGAATAAAACCTGGAGGCAAGGAAGCTAATTAAAATTTAATAATTATAAAATTTTAAAAGCCATTTTTATTACAAATGTACTTCTTAATGAGATAAATGGAGATAAAAGAAGCTGGCTTTTTTCCAACTAGGTCGTGTATCAGTTGATGAATATGACTTACTGTTTTAATGAGTCAGAGTTCGGCATCAATTCTATAGCTATTTTCCTGGTTTTTTAGATGTAGGCACTGAGAAACTCTAGTCATATCAGTAGATGGGAGTGGAAGGAGTTTGTTCTAAATATGTCATTTAATTCTCTGAACTACTGACTTATATGCCTGAAAATTTTGATGAAAACCAAAAACTGAAAACCATTTGATTGGCAAAAGGATTTCTGTCCAGTCTCAGGAGTTATTCTCCTTGTCATCTTCTGAAAAGAATACCAAAAAATTCTATTAAGACAGGAAATGTGCGGTGCAGTGGCTCACGCCTGTAATCCCAGCACTTTGGGAGGCCAAGACGGGCAGATCACCTGAGGTCAGGAGTTCGAGACCAGCCTGGCCAACATGGTGAAACCCCATCTCTACTAAAAATACCAAAAATTAGCCAGATGTGGTGGCCGACACCTGTAATCCCAGCTACTCAGGAGGCTGAGACAGGAGAATCGCTTGAATCCAGGAGGCAGAGGTTGCAGTAAGCCAAGATGGTGCTATTGCACTCCAGCCTGAGCAACAAGAGTGAAACTACATCTCAAAAAAAAAAAAGACTTAGGGAATGACTGTTAATCAGACTCATTACTGTTTCCCTAAGAGGCACTTGACTTGACCCATTATTGTCAGAAAAGTTTAGGAAATCTAAATCTATTACTTTAACTAAACTTTTGACAATACAACATTTTTAATAAAATGCTTTTATTATTTATTTATTTTTTATTTATTTATTACTTGCTTTAAATATATTTTCAGAAAACCTAAAACTGCAAATTTAGTTAATTCAAATTATGAAAACTATGTCATAAAACTTAATAATCAAACCAGTCCTTACTGTGAAATCTACCAACCAAATCAGGCTTTTTATCAGAAAAAGTCCCGCTTTAGAAACATGCTAATGGGCATTTTAAGGAATACTGTAACACTTAGCAGAAGATAAACTTTGTAAATAAAATCATAAGGTAGTGTTTTAAACAATGGTTCAAGCTTTACATCATTTTTGTCCAATGTGATTATTTAACGTTATAAAAACAAAATAATAGCTCAATATATGATTAATGACTACTTAATTTATTAAGTTTATAATCATGTAATGTGAAGCCAAAATTGCAAGTGTTTTAGGAAGTGAGAAATATGATGAAAGGCATACTTCTTTGAACTCTGGTGTTTTGCTTGGGGAATTAATTAAATAAGAATCAAATAATTCTATTAATTTCACTGACTATTATGATCACATTTTTCTATGTATTTAATGAAAGAGAAAGAGAAATTCCGCTAAAAACATTGGTCCACACTTAGCATATTTTATGGGAAGCAGAAAATATAAGACATTCTACAAAATGAAATAAGATGAAGATTAACTCTCTCTAGGACAATTTATGGTGGATGGAATAAAATATCTTTTACCTCTTTTATTAAATAACGAGCACAAATATGAAAGACATCACATAAAAGTTTTATTTGTATTTTTTCATGAGAGTCTCAGAAAACATTAGAGTTCTGTTTGGGGGCTAGAAGAATTAAAATTCTTAAACAAAAATCGTTATTACTCCCTCTACCCGACTCTACAATATTTCTGGATTGAGAATATCCCAGCCTGAGCCCCAATTCCCCGTTTCTAAAACTAGACTTCACTTCTAACAGGAGTGTGCGTAAGACCAGGAAAGGTTTTGTGCTCCAAGGGGTGTTAGTGGCTTGATTAGGCATTGAAAGAGGGCTCCGCTTCGTGTAGCGCCGCAGGGGGGTTCCCTATTCCTCAAAGGGTGATGGGGATCTTGCTGTCTCCAGGCAGGGGAAGCATTAGAGTAAAGCCAAGTGTGTCCCAGGAAAGATCAGCACCCCTGGGAAGCTGAGAATCGGAGCCTGATTTCCTCCAAACCTGCAGTGCTCAGGGCCCCTTGACGATCTCTTCCACCTGCAGGGGTGTGCAGCCCTCACTCTGAACACCACTGCTCCTGGGCGCTGGCATCCACCATCTCTCCTCACTGCAGGTTCCAATGACTCTCAATTCAGCTGCCCCTGCTGCCCCTGCTGCCCCACACTTACCCTCGGGCACCACCCTCTCTGCCTCCCAGGCCTCTCATGGAGGAAGGCTGAACATGTTCTCCCTGGAAACCGAGACCTATGGTGAGGACGGCCGCTGGAGAGCTGGAGTCCATTCCCATCTTCGGGACCCACCCTGGAGAAGGACATGAAGGTAAAAACTCTTTCCCACCTCCACTAGATTCTCTGGAAATTCTTTCATTACCATCTCTATTCCTTGGAAAAAAGGGGGCGTTTTATCCCTTAAAAAAGAGAGAAGGCTTTCTTTATTCCCACGACAGCAGAAAATCAATATTACTTGGCTTTTTTACTTCCAACACAGACTCTCAGAGTGTGCCAGGCTGGGCTGCTTGCGCGAATGGCAGCTTGGATCAGGGAAAATGCCCAGACGCTGAGGTCCGGACACCTGGACTCCAACCCCAACCTGCACTTACCCATTGTGGGACTTTGGGCAAGTCAGTCCACCTTTTAAATGTGGTTTTTGATACCTGACTCCCAGAGTATGGGGTAAGATTAAATGGAAGCACACATCTACTGTACCCAGGACAGCGCCCCGGGGTCAGGAGATGGCCTGTGACATCCTTTCCATCCCACTGTCCCTTGCTCTCCAGCTCAGAGTCAGGACCCCATCCAGCCCTCTGGGACAAGCCCAGAGAGCTGCTGCCCTATTTCCCCACCTCTAACCCTCAATCCCAGCAGACAGGCTTGGCTCTCTGGGTTCCCCCTTTTGCAGACAGCCCCTGCCCCAGCTCCTGCCCCAAAGCCATCCTCAGACTTCACAGAGTCAGTGTCCTTCCCTTCTGAGCCTGGACAACTGGTGTCACACATATGTGTACACTCTTGCACACACCAGTGCACAACCTCCCTGCCAACCCCCTGCCCCGCTAGGCCTCCCTTTGGGGCTGAAGCCAAACCCAGAGAAAAATGCAAAGTACAAAGAAGAATGGAGTCCATTTTTCACATTCTTCCAGGATCCATGAACTTCAGGGTGTTCGGATGTGAAATGAATAGGGGCCTCTTTTTTTTTTTTTTTTTGAGACAGAGTCTCGTTCTGTCACCAGGCATCAGGCTGGAGTGCAGGGGCGCCATCCTGGCTCACTGCAACCTCCGCCTCCTGGGTTCAAGCAATTCTCCTGCCTCAACCTCCCAAGTAGCTGAGACTACAGGCACGCGCCACCACGCCCGGCTAATTTTTATATTTTTTAGTAGAGACGAGGTTTCACCATGATGGCCAGGATGGTCTCGATCTCTTGACCTTGTGATCCACCTGCCTCGGCCTCCCAAAGTACTGGGATTACAGGTGTAAGCCAACTGGCCCAGCCTAGGGGCCTTTTTTTTAAATCCTAGATCTCCTTAATTGCCTCAGTTGGAAGAGTAATTAATAAATGATTAATGAGAATGGCTTCTATAAAGACGGAATGATCCCAAAATGTGTTGCAACCTGCTGCCCAGATAGTCTTTAGAGAATTTAGAACTCTAAGAGCTTCAAGTTGACTCTTCTCCTTTACATAACAGATAGTGCCCCAGGCAAAGGGACTCTGTCCCCAGAGCTGAGCACTTGGCTCATATCAAAGGGAAAAACCAAGATTAATGTTAACTGGTTCAAAGAGCAGCCCATCTCTAAGCCAGTATGAGAGCCCCAGGATGCGGGCCTTCCAGGCCAGTAAGAGCCAGGCTTGTGCCCTGATGATCTAAGACACCTTCTCCCACCACCCTGGGGATTTAATGGAAGCCACAAAAACGCCACAGAAATTAAAACATAAATAAAAGGAAGTATATACCCACAAAGACAGCAGCGGTTACCTTCAGATGAGATCAGAGAGTTGACTCTGAATGATTATTTATTGTGCTGTTTTCCTGAATTGAGTTTGCATTATTTTTAGAAATTTTGTAATGTAATTTTTAAAGAATCTGGTACAAGGCATGAAAGATGATTATATAAAGGCAGACGGACTGAACACAGATGGTCTACTTAACCTCTTTTCGGGGAAAAAATGCTTGGTTCTAAGGTGAGCAGAGGTCATGAGGACTTCGCAGCAGAACCAAGTCAGATGACACCAAGGGAGTGAAGACCCTCACTGAGACCACTCTGCCACCGCGTCCTCTGCGACTCTCTGGCAGGCCTCCAGGCCCTCGTGGCCTGATCCTGCTGGGACTCCCCAGCCCAGCTTTCCCATGAGTGCCAGGCCAGAGATTCAACAGCCAAATGTGTTTTCAAAGCCAACGACAGCGCTGCATCCACTTGAAGGAGCTTAGGAACTGCAGGAAGAGAGGAATCCAGACATCCAAGAAGTGAAAGGAAACAAGTGCTTTACTTGACCGAAAGAAGAACACGTGCTTCCGGGGGGTGCAGAGCTCTTGACTGTTCGAAGCTTCCACATTTGAATTTCACTCCGGAAGGCAAAGCCGGGACTTCGAACTGCTTTTCTGCTGGAAAGAAGCACCACCGGTATCCCCAGGTTTTGTACTTTCCTTCTATTGCCTTAATTTGAGATCCAGTTTCCATCCTGCAAAATGTAAGCTAAACCTGAAAATGTATAGAGACACAAAGTAGATTAGGGTGCCTGGGGGTGGCTGTAGGGGTGGGGATTCCCTGTAAATGGGTGTGAGAGATCTTACTGCGGGGTGAACATGCTCTAAAACTGGTTTCTGGTGATGGTTCTGCCACTCAGTAAGTTACTAAAAGTCATTGAATTATGTACTTAAAATGACTGAATTTTATGATCTGTAAAATAGACCGCAATAAAGCCAGGAACAACAAAACAGTAACAACAAAACAAAACACCCATTCTTACATAACCCCCTCTCCAGACTTCCCAGCTGCCTTCACTCATGGCGCTGACCACGCCCTCCTCAGGACTCCTGCAGCCCTACCCGTCAGATTGGTGGTTGGTTGTTCCTATATCTCCCATGTAGACGAGACCCCATCATCTGTGACTGCCCTCTGTCACCCAACGTCCTGAAAACCTGTCTGTCTGAATGAATGGAGGGAGGACGGGGGACGGCTTGCAAGCTCCATTGCCCAGGCCTTCTTGGGTTCCAGGAACTTGACACACAGACCTATTTCACTCACGCCCCCAAGCCACCCCATCCCAGGCCCAGTGGGACAGACAAGATCACGTGCTTTGTGACCCAAAACTAAAGGATATTGCTATATCTAAGCCCAGAAGGAAGTCAGCTCAACAAAGCTCTCACAGTAAGATGTTCATCACCTCGTTATTTACAGCAGTAACAAACTGGAAAGCTGAAAGACCGATGGGGGATTGGATCAATAAAAGTACCACCACAGGAGGCATTTCATAGCGAATTAAAAGGATATTACTCAAAACAATTTAACAGATGGGAAGCTATTTATAATATCATATCAAGCCACAAAAGCAGGTTATAAAAATGTAAATGGTATGTATGGTCCCTATTTCGTTTTTTAAGTAAAGACCAGTTTTCAGGAAAGGATCAACTCTTCTTGGTTCTAAGGCCTGAGACATTTCTCACTTAGGTCTTTAAAGAGAGGGAATGCTGGCATGTTACAAGCACATTCTCAATAGGATCTTTTTAGGAAACACATTAGCCTCTTTATAAGGCCCCTTGATGTGGCCAGTGACATAACTGCAAAAGCAATTTGGTGAAATCAGTTTGGCCTGGATTAAAAAACTACAATATATATCTGAAGTTCTCTGGTGGCCTTTGTAAGCTGAGGGGAATAGCACAGTAGCTAGGACAGTATTTCTCAAACTGAGGGGCTAAGGACTCCTGGGGTTCCCCAGACATATTCTTGACTGGACAGCGATGATTTGGAGCAGTTATCCTCAATCACTTTCATGTACATTTCCAAAGTGACAGAGGAAAAGAAATGGATCTGCCAAAGGGCCCCCTGGGCCAGAGGGCCATCTCCATCAGAGTGCTAATTTAGTGTTAATTAATATAAATGGGCATGACTGTTATGTGGGCATGCCCCTGCCACCTACCTCCTGTACCTCCATGCTGCCACAATCCCTGCTACTCAGTGACAACCGCAGACCCAAGACTAGCCAGCCTTGTTCTGTGTGAAGCTGCCTTTCTTAGCTCCCAATTGCCCCACAGAGTAAGGCTCAAATTCCTCTGCAGGCTGTTCAGGACTCTGTGTGACCGGCACCACCTTCTCCTCTGGCTTCAACAGGGATGCTTCTCTATCCTCCCCATCCCTCCCAATATCAAGCCCCTAATCCCCGAGTCAAACCATTGATTTGCCTTTGTGCAGACATCTTCAAACCTCTGTTTCCTTTGCCTCTCTCCCCTCCCAAGTTTCTGTTTTGACTTCCTCCCATCCTCCAAGGTCCAACCCAAATATCACCAAAGTTAAGCCGTCCCCACTTTTCCAGCAGATGAAATCTCCCTCCCTCCCAGAGCACTTAGCCAACGTGACATCCATTGATGCAACTCTTGTTTCTGCTGGGCACGGCCGACTCGGTGAAGATGGAGGATGAAGTACAGAGAAGCCCTCAGCCTACAAGAAGAATTGAATTTTTGGGGCTTAGATCTGTCTTCCTGCCTTGACTGGGGGCTTCTTGAGGGCAAGGACCCTGGCTCACAAGTCCCAGCCCTCCTGGGTCTCAGCCCGTCCCCCACATTCCCACAAGTTCTGCTGATGCCTGCAGAATTCACTTGCAGGAAGGAGGGGTGTGTTGGGGCTGCATCAGGGGAGGGGATGCCTCAGACAGCCAGCAAGTGGTGGCCTTGCTGGCCAGGCGAGCTGGGGCAGGACTTCTCATCTGTTTGTCACAGCAGAGCTGGCCTGGACAGTGGCCAAGGGTGGGAGGGGGAGGGCGGTTGCCTCCCCGTAGGTGAGCATCTGTGTGCTTACCGCCATTTCTGGCTGCACCTGTTTATTTAACCAAAGCATTCTGATCACAATGCCCATTAAACCTTGTTGACATATTTGAAATTCTGCATTCATGCAACTCAAGCTTCAGCCTTCCATCTGCTAGCTGTATCCTATATTAATTAAAACAGCGGATGAGGTAAACCCAGTTAATCCTCTGGGAGAGAGGTGGGGTTTATTTTTCAAAGGGATACAGTTTCAACTTACAGGGCTCATTGGTTTGCTTTTCAGAGTTCCCAATGGGCATCTGCTGTGCACACACGGTGTCCAGCACCCTCTGCTAAGTACAGCATTGCTCCTGAGCAGTCCTGAGTACGGAGGAATAAATGTGGGTATATGCAATTGTGCATGTGGACATGTGTGAGCTACACACGTGTGAGTGTTTCATACAAGCCCTTGTGTCGATGTGGGTTTGAGTACCGCATCCGCATCTGAACAACACCCCACAGCACGCCACCCTCAGCGAAGGCACTCGGCGCGCCAAGTTCCACTTGTTCTTTGTTGTCCTGAAAGCACCAGGGAAGCTGCACTGCTCGCATCAATCACCTGCGATTAAAAAAGAGAGAGACTCTGTGTTAACTCCGAGCTCCCCGTGATGATAATTACTAGGACTTGTAATTTCCCTCCATGAGAATCTGGCAGGCTGGGAATGCTTTATTTTGATGGTTGGCAGCTCTTCACGGAAGGGCTCAGTTAATTCCTCCCAGGCAAGTGATTTGTCTCACTCTGAATGACAGTCTGGGACCATGGAAGGCAGTGTCCCTGTGCACAGCTCCATGGGAGAGATTTCACATGAGAGGAAATACAAGGAAAAGGAGCTCCCTGGGACTGTCCCGGGAAGGGGCCGTAACGGAAGGAGCCGAGGCCTGGCAATTGGGAGTCTGAGGCTGGGGCTGGGGCTGGCCTCAGACCCACTATGCAATCTTGGAAAACTACCTCGTCTTGGGATCTGCTTCCTCATTTGCAAAATGAAGGGATTGATTTGCATCATTTCTTAGGTCCCTTGTGTCCAGCAAGCTGTAGGAGTATGGCAAGAAATGGAGTTGCTCTGCGGGTTTCGGTGGGAATCACAGACTCCTAACAATGTTAGAGCTGGAGGGAAGCTTAGCTCCACTTCCGTGCCTAACCTCCTCGTTTCCCAGAAGCGAGTGACTCGTTCAAAGCAAGTCAAGGCAGAAGAAATAGAATATGTATTCCAGGATAGAAACAGAGCCAGCCCAGGCCCCTTGTGAGGTTTTTTTTTTTTTAATTAAAACCACAAGCCATTTTATTTATCAATGATGTCAGTACTCAAAGTTGTCCAGTTAAAATCTACTTCCTCTTGAAAAACAAAAATACAATGAAGGAAGATGCAAAGAGCCGGGATTGGTATCATGATTCCACGGCAGCGATTGTAAGACAGTGAGCCACAGGGAAATGGGAGAACTTGAAAAGTAACAAGTATGAGGACCAAATTAGAGAAGAGCTCGGTAGGGCCATCAGTAGAGGTGAAAATGGAAAAACCTAAGAAAACCAGTGTTGGAATGAATTATGCAAGTGGAAAATACATCTGTAGAGGGACTAGATACAAGGACCTAGATCTAACTCCAAGTACCTGATTGAAGAAGGAAAGAAAGAAGGAAGGGAGGGAGGGAGGGAGGAAGGAAGGGAGGGAGGGAGGGAGGGAGGGAGGGAGGGAAGGAAAGAAAGAACCTTGTGAGGTTTTGAATGCATTTCATTTCCAAAAGACAACTGAGCTCCCTTCCCTGGCTCAGGTCAGGACTTGGCTCAGGTCTCGCTCAGCTCCTTGCCAAATCCCCAGCCCCTGTCTGAGCCCCGCTCCTCCCAACACGAGGCATTCATTCCTTCGGTAGCAACTGAAATCCTCAGGGCTCCTGCTACACATAGAGTAGCCCCCAGCCCCCACAGCAGCATCCAGCAGCCTGTTGGAATGGCAGGACGCTGGGCCCCACCCCAGCTTTCGATCAGATCCCCAGGTGGTCCTTTGTACATTAAGCTTGAGAGCTGCCATTGCAGGGGACACCGGGTCTCTCCTACTCTGTTCCATTCCCTTTCTCCCCAGCTAGCCTGCAGGCTTTTTAAGGGTAGGTCACACTGTTCATTCATTTGTGCATCCCAGGCTTTGGAATGGTCCCTGGCACAAAATACGTGCTCATCAGGTACTGAATGAGTAAATGAGTGACATGAACCTGTGCAGGCTTCTTGAAGGCTGTGAACGTAGCACCAGATCTGGAAGGGAAGACGCAGCGGTGCTGCTGAAGAGATAAAAGTGGCGGTCTGCGAATAACCTTCTCCCTACCGTCGCCAGAGGCAGAGGGGTTCAGGACTAGCCTGGTTGGAGGGGACGAGTATGACATGAAAAAGCACGAGAGGAGGTAGAAGAGGAGGGAAGGGAAGGATATTGAGGAGTTGCAAGATGCCAAGATCAGAGTGTTTGGGCCAGATCTGTCTACCCAGCTCACGTCTGCCTCCCCTAATCTTACTTTCCTAAAGCAAACATTCAGTATTTTCAGATAATTCTGAGCAAAAGAGAAGAGCACAATGGTTCAAAATGAGGCTCTGGGGCCAGAGAATCTGAGCTCAGATCCCAGTTCCACTGTGTACATGCTGTGTGATCTTGGGCAAGTGACTGACCCTCTCCCTGCCTCAGTTTCCTCATTTCTACTTTGAGGATCATAAAAGTACCTTCGAAGGGTGCCCTGAGGAGTAAATGAGATAATATCATGCATTGGCGCAGTGCCTGGCACAAGGAAAGGTTCAATGGATGTGAAATGGTCACAAGTGAAAGAATAAAATCTGATCACTAGCTTCCTGGAGACTGTCTGGCATCCAGCTCAGTGTGCAGGCGCTAAACCTGGGTTCCTGCATCAAACGCTTTGGTTTTTCCTCCTGCTGATCCTCTAGACTACTCAGAAACTCTTGTCTCCCTGAGCCCCTCAGATTTGTATGTCTCAGGACAGGAGGACAGAAGGGTCCTCTCTTGTCTCCAGGACAATGGCGTGGCTTTGCCCAGGCCATAGAATCCAGTTAATGGCTCCCAGGCGCTCCCTCCCAAAATGCTGTTGCCTTCATGTTGGCAACTGACAGAGATGTAGAGCGTGTTTGCATCCTGGACTAGTGAAAGCCTGACAGCACCAGCCTGGGGGCTCCTGGCAGCCTCCTTGGACTGTGTCGCTGTGTCCAGGATTCTTCAGTCCGGCCACCCACCTACCCGCAGTGCAGGTGTAATACGTTGTTGACTATACAAGTGATGGCTCCCCGGAATTGTGCAGTACACAACCTGGGCAGAGGTATCAGTGCTGTTGTCCTCAGACCCCAAGGCAATTCCTGTCACGCTCCTTGTGAATAACGTAAGGGTTTTAAGAACAGCTTTGCAGGTATTGGGCATGGGCAGTTTACAGCAGTCACAGGGCTGCTCTTTTGAAACAGTCCCTGCCATTTGAAATTCTTGAAAAAAGAGTATCAATCTCCATCCCAGCCATCTAGGAGAGGGAAGAGATGGGGAAAGGACACCGCAGAAGTTCTAAACTATCCCCTCAGTTTGTCCCTTTCTAGGGGCCCTGCCTTCTGGGTATCAGACCGCGGGCAGGTTTGCTATCAGCCACGCACGGGGATGCATTCTCCGAGATAGTTCCCGGGCAGCGCCGTGAGGGCAGATGAAGAGAAGTGAGCCCAGCTCGGAAGGCACCTGCCGCTGTTCGTTCCAAATAATCCGACAATGTGCCCTGAGCACGGCCAGCATGGGTGGTTGCCAAGAAAATGTTCCCTTTTCCTCCCCGCTCTCTCTGTCTCAAGAGGCACTTTTCACATTTGAATTTGTGTGACAGTTGAGAAGTGCGAGCCCATTTATTCTTAATAATGTTACTGAAACATACCAGTAATTACATAAGGACTGCAGAAAAATCGCATTTAAGTAAATGAGAGGAGGAATGGTTTTTATTATGTTTCCTCAGTGAATATGTAATTGTCAGCTGCAAAAGCACCTTCCTGACTCACAGAATGACCACCAAAAGTCCTGTGAGAAGATGGGGCCTTTGTGCTCACTTGTCCTGGTTGGGCAGCTGGAGATATTTAGGGTGAGTTACCCTCCTTGTTCCTCCCAAATTACACTGCTCCATCCTGAGTCAGCTGGAAGGAGGGGGCGGGCAGAGGAGAGTTTAAATCTGCGGAACACTTCTGTATGTCAGAACACAAGGCCCACCCGCCCCATCTCAGGGAAAGCCTACCATTCTTCCAGGCCCACTGCCAATGCTGCCTCCTCCAGGGAGCCTTCCCGCCGGCCCAGGCTGTGTTCTGGTCCATCTTTCCCAGGAGGAAGAGGGACCCTTACGTGGAAGAAACTGCTGTGTTCGCCTCTTCCTCCTGGGGTGCACAGCAAGACTACACTTTCCAGCCTCCCGTTTTAATAAGGTGTGGCCCGTGACTAAGTTCTAGTCCCTGGAATTTGGGGGAAGTGATGAGCACCACCTCCAACCCTGGCTCTGCCGCTGATTGGCAGCCCTGGGCTCTGACCACCCGCCCACGCACTCCCAGCAGGGAGCAGGGCGGACCCAGAGCAGCACTGCGGCTGATCACAGCACTCGGAGGCTTCTGCCAGCCCCAAGCATAGCAAGGACCAGTAGGGCTCCCAGGCAGTCTGGCCATACTTGGGGCTGCCTCGCCCTCTCTAATCCTTGAATCTGCCACATGTAACTGGAGTCCCCTAAATCCCTGGATGGAACGTTACAGCCAGGAATGGGGCCGTGGGCTGGTGTGCGGTGGGCTCAGGGTCTGTGAGCCTGTCATTCTGCGAGTCTTCCCTACTCTCCATCGTTCTATTTTACAGGCCAGGATCGTGTATCCAGCTTCACCTACACGATTGTTATCAAGAAAGAGTGAAAGAAGCAAAAGACACCAAGGATGGCTTGGGCAGCTACGAATAGTTCTGACCCACATCCAACCATCAGCCACAAATTATTTGTGAAAGGATCACAGAATTTCAGAGTCCCTTGAAAAACAAAAACCTAAAAACGTAAGAAAGTTAACTTTGGCCTTATCCCTCCTTCACCCTTTCGCCTGTCTAACATTCAGGTCTCCACTGATGATAAACACTTCATTTGTGAGAAATATTTAGCTCCAATGGGCTTTTCTTGCATAACACTTGACTTACACAGTTCATTGAGTGTAAAGAGCTGATTCTAAAATGTATTTAGGAAAACAAAGGAACCAGAATAGGCAAAGCAAATTCTGGAAAAGAAGAGCAAAGTCAGAGGATGTAGAGCCTCTGCTTTCAAGACTTACCACAGGCCGGGCACTGTGGCTCATACCTGTAACCCCAGCACTTGGGGAAGCTGAAGCGGGAGGATTGCTTGAGTCCAGGAGTTCAAGACCAGCCTCAGTAGCCTAAGGAGACCCTGTCTCTACAAAAAATACAAAAATTAGCCAGGTTTAGTGACGTAGTCCTAACTACTTGGGAAACTGAGGTGGGAAGATCACTTGAGCCTAAGAGGTGGAGGCTGCAGTGAGCCCAGCGAGCCGTGATCACACCACTGCACTCCAGTGTGGGTGAGAGAGAGAGACCCTGTCCACACACAAAAAAAATAAAAATAAAAGACTTTCTGTAGCAGACAGTGAGGTAATGGTGACAGAGGAGCCTCAGATCAACTAGGGCAGAAGAGAGAACACAGACGCAGACACACATATGTATCATATCACAATATGATATATATGGTCACTGATTTTTGACATACACATCTTAACACATCATTATTGTAAAATTTGAAATTATTTGTTAAATGCCTGTCTCCCTAAGGGGTGTGCTCTGGAAGGAGAGAAGCATGCCTATCTTGTTCACAGCCAGGTCCTCAATGCTTAATAAGTACAATGCCTGGCACCAACTCGAAGCTCATGAGATATTTTTCAAAGGAAGGAAGGAGGAAGGCTGGGGCAGGCAGACTGTCTTGATCCTTCAGGCATGAATGGGCTCCCTTTCCACACTCAGACTCCTGTCAATTTCCGCGTAGCTGATTCTTTTGTTCTTCACACATACAAGATGTTATGTAATGCTTCATTCACTTTACAACTCTCTGTGCTTCCAAAATGTGGCCTTACCAGTTACAAAGACAGGAATATCAAAAGCAAGCAGGTCTTTCAAGCATCTGCTCGGCAGGAAGGAGGACGGCTTGATGGAGATCGCTCATCCATTTCAGCTCATGGCTTCATCAGCTCCAAACCTAAAAGTCCTTTCACAGCAACTTCTCCTTTTCCCCAAACTCATCCTGGGGGGTCTCCTGGCAATGGTCTGGCTGGGCTCAGCTTGTAGACTGGGACATCACAGGGGAGAAGAGGTGGCCTCTTTCCACAGTCCTTGCAGAGAAAGTGCTGCTATGGGTGGGAAGCCGGGGAAATGGGTTACTGAAATTGATTTCCACTAAGACATTTTTAGCTGACAAGAACATGAAAAACTGCTTCTTAGAAACAGATGCTTTTCTTATTGAATTAGAACATGAGATAATTTGTTCACTTTTCATTTTGATTAAAACAAAAAAAATCTGTGTTAACAAAAGAAGCAGCCATCCTGGCCTCAGCCCTGGGCTGTGGTTTTTTCCCTATTTCTAGAGAGGATGGGCAGCTCCTCTCGCAGGTGGCAGAGCTAACTTTAGGAATGCTGCTATTTTCTTCTAGGGTTGAGCAGATTCTGGCTTGCCTGTTGTCTCATGATGATCAAAACACAACGTGCACCTGCAGGACACATTCCAGTTTTTCCCAAAGCCTTTTCACTTGCTGCTCAGTGTTTCAGTAGCGTCAGATGGTCCTTGCCCCAAGCTGGTGTGTGAGACCCTTTCCCAGGGACTTCAGAGAACCTGTTCACTACAGCCTCAGGAGAGGAGAGGATCTGGACAGGGCCTGAGGTGAAACTCACCTGCCAGTCCTTGTGTCTGGAGCATTTGCTGTGTGCAGGGTGGGATGCTGGGCACGGAGGGGGACACAGCAGAGGACGTAGAGAAGGGCTACAGGGCCTGAAGACTGAGTACTGGGGCTAGGGGTGCGAGGCCAGAGCACTCCTGACCCCAGCTTGCTGTTCTGACGCCAGCTCGCTATGTGGACTTAATTTCATTCACTCTCTGAGTCTCGGATGCCTCACCTGTAATGTGCAAAAAAATAAAAGAATTTTTTCTCAAGATGGAATCTCACTCTATCACCAGGCTGGAGTGCAGTGGCATGATCTTGGCTCACTGCAACCTCCACCTCCCGGGTTCAAATGATTCTCCTGTCTTAGCCTCCCAAGTAGCTGGGACTACAGACACCACCATGCCCAGCTAATCTTTTTGTATTTTTAGTAGAGACAGGGTTTCACCATGTTGGCCTGGATGGTCTCGATTTCTTGACCTCACGATCTGCCTGTCTTGGCCTCCCAAAGTGCTGAGATTACAGGCATGAGCCACCGCGCCCGGCCAAAAATTTAAGCTTCTTTTTTTTCTTAATGACCATATGTAAAAGGGTCCAATAAACTTGCAAGTATAAAGGAGAAATGGACTAAATATTAAAAGTAGTCTTTTCCATCAAATTCTATAGAGAAGGCGTGTAACACGCTGCATCCATTTCCGAGGGCTTCTGTAATAAACTGCTATAAATTAAGCTGCTTACAGCAACAGAAATGTCCTCCTACATTTCTGGAGGGAGAGGTCTGCAATAAAGGTGTCTGCAGGGCTGTGCTCCCTCTGAAAGCTCCAGGGATAATTGTCCCTGCTGCTTCCCATTTCTGACGGCTGTAAGCATTCCTTAGCGTGTGGCTGCACCACTGCCTTTTTTTTTTTTTTTTTTTGAGACAGAGTTTCACTCTTGTTGCCCAGGCTGGAGTGCAGTGGCGTGATCTCAGCTCACCGCAACCTCTGCCTCCCGGGTTCAAGTGATTCTCCTGCCTCAGCTTCCCAAGTAGCTGGGATTACAGGCATGTGCCACCACGCCAGGCTAATTTTGTATTTCTGGTAGGGATGGGGTTTCTCCATGTTGGTCAGGCTGGTCTCGAACTCCTGACTTCAGGTGATCTGCCCGCCTCAGCCTCCCAAAGTGCTGGGATTACAGGCGTGAGCCACCGCGTTCGCCCGACTCTGTCTTTATGTAGCCTGTCTTCTCTTCTCTGTATCTTCTCCTCCTCTGCCTTTTATAAGGGCACTTTATGGAATTTACAGCCCACCTGGGTAATCAGCATGATCTCATTTTGAGATCCTTAATTTAATTGCTTGTCTAAAGACTCTTTTCCAAGTAAGGTCACATTTACAGGTTCCAGGAGTTAGGAGATGGACTATCTTTTTAGGGGCCCTAACGTAACCTCCTACACCACATATACCCCTAAACTCACACCTAGAACCACTACCTCATAGCTGAGTTGGGCTGCTGCTCAGGCGTCATCCACAAAGCATGTTTCACAAGCATCTAATTATATACTCCTCAAAGAGGTCTCAGAGGTAGGAAATTACTACCCTATTTGAAATAAGAGGAAACTAAGACCTAGAGGGTGAGGTCTCAAGATCACACAACGTCTAGGAATTAGAGCTGAGAGTTCAACTAAGCCCCATGTGGTAGGAGAGCACAAAACTTTTTTCTCTCTCTAGAGCAAGGGGGATGTTTTATCTGCAAGGAGAAAGTGAGGGTACTCAGCCCGCAGCTGTAGAAGCCTTCATGGAGGTGCTCCGCTTCTTCTCCCATCACCTCCTGCACCTCCAAGTCTGCACTCACCTCTGCCCAGCTACCCCTGCACAGAGAAAAGGCACAGGGCTGGGCCGACCTCCACCACCTGTCTGTTCCTCCCCACCCACCCTGCCCCGTCTGAAGTGAGGGCTCACACGAGACCCCCGCATACCAGGCCATAGGTGACGCTCCCTCAAAGAAGGAACAGAGGAATGAATGGTTTGTGTCAATCGTACCACTGCAGGAGGGAGTCAGGCGTCTTGTGCACTGACCCCACATAAAGAAGAATTTTCTAGTCCACTGCCTTCCAATGGATGAACAGAAGAGACAGAGGCCTCTCCCTGAAGACAATCAAGCTGAGTCCAGATGACAGCCTGGCAGGGATGCTGTCAGGGGCTCCTGCCCTGGTGACTTGTGGGTTTTGAGGACATTCGAAGGTTCTGGAAGTCATAAGGTCTCCCACCCCGTGGAAGAGGACACCAGCCATATCCAAGGCAGTGCCTTCCTGCTCCATGCGGTGACTTGTGTGGACCTCATTGCCAGATACACATGAAAGAAGCCAGGCACCAGAATATTGCAGTTTTTGTGTGTTAGTTCAGGTGCTCTAAAAGGTAGACATTGTCGGGGCGCAGTGGCTCACACCTGCAATCCCAGCACTTTAGGAGGTCGAGGAGGGCAGATCACCTGAGGTCGGGAGTTTGAGACCAGCCTGACCAACATGGTAAAACCCCGTCTCTACTAAAAAGAAAAAAAAATACAAAATTAGCTGAGTGTGGTGGCACATACCTGTAATCTCAGCTACTTGGGAGGCTGAGGCAGGAGAATTGCTTGAACCCAGGAGGCAGAGGTTTCCATGAGCTGAGATCGAGCCACTGTACTCCAGCCTGGGCGACAAGAGAGAAACTCAGTCTCAAAAATCAAAAGAGTAGTAGATACCAAGATGGGTTTAGACATGAAAGAGACTTACTGGGCAAATGCCTGTGAAGGAGAAAGGAAAGAGAGCCAGAGACAGTGTGGAGATCCCTTGGCCACAAGGCAGGTCTGACCTGTCGAGGAGAGAAGGCCAGATGGGAGAGCTGGAGGAAGCCACTCAGGGTCCCAACAGGGGGTCTTGGAGCCAAGGTCACCTGTTGGAGGAGTCCTTGTCTTGCAGTCATAGGCTTATTCCAACCCCTGTGCTCAGGTACTGGCTGTGGGCTCCATCTTAAGAATATTAAATCAGCTAATACATTCATATTTTATATTTTCCCGTTATTGAGTTACCTAATTTCTTTCAATTATGTGTTTCAGTTCTCAGAGTACAAGTCTTGTACTCTTTGGTTAAATGTCTTCCTATTTTATTCTTTTTGATGTTATTATAAATAGAATCATTTTCTTCATTTTAATTTCAGATTATCCATTGCAAATGTATATGAATACAACTGATTTTTGTACATGGATTTAGCATTCTGCTGGACTTATCTGTTAGTCCGAGTAGTTTTATTTTTAGTGGCTTTCTTGGGAATTTTTGTGTAAAAGATCATGTCTTCTGCAACCAGGGATCATTTTACTTCTTTCTTTCTCATCTGGCTACGTTTTATCTCTTTTCTTGCCTAATCGTCCTGGCTGGAAGCACCAGCACAATGTTGACTAAAATGGCATAGTTTTGTTTTTTGTTTTTTTTTTTTTTGAAACAGAGTTTCGCTCTTGTTACCCAGGCTGGAGTGCAATGGCGCGATCTCGGCTCACCGCAACCTCCGCCTCCTGGGTTCAAGCAATTCTCCTGCCTCAGCCTCCTGAGTAGCTGGGACTACAGGCACACGCCACCATGCCCAGCTAATTTTTGTATTTTTAGTAGAGATAGGGTTTCACCATGTTGACCAGGATGGTCTCGATCTCTTGACCTCGTGATCCACCCGCCTTGGCCTCCCAAAGTGCTGGGATTATAGGCGTGAGCCACCTCACCCGGCCCAGTATTTTTAAATGAAGAAATTTCACACACACACACACACACACAAACTTGTGTACAACGTGAGACAGGAAGATTTTTTGCATGTAAATACCCAGTTGTACCAGCATCATTTGGTGAAAGACAAGTCAACTAATACATGACACACACGCAAAGTCAAGAGAGTGGTTCCCTTTGGGGAGGGAGGGATGGTTCTAAGTCTCGATCTGGGTGGTGGCTCCATGGGCGTACACGCATGGAAAGCTTCATCAAGGTGAACTGTTGGGATTTCCACACTTTACTGGACTCATGTCTATTCAGTAAAAATTGTAAAAGCAATGCCTTTCCCAGGTCCTACCCTCAACTGGTAGAAGGGCTTTTTGGAGGTGCTAAATACAGTTTTGGGGACTTTAATTCAGTGTAGTGTCAGGCAGAAGGGACCCAGAAGTGAGAAAGTGCAGCATTGCGATTTACTCTCAGATGAGCTGAGGCCCTTTGGGCAGCTGAGAGAAGAGAGAAGACGCAGGGGGCCTGAAGGGTGCCCGGCAGGCTGGAGCAGGGAAGTGCTGGGTGACAGTGAGCCAGAGAGTGGCCAAGGACAGGAGTGAGAAACAATATCCCGAGAGAGTCTGCAGTGGGTGACGCAGCCCGGCTGCCTGCCCCCTGCCCCCAGATCCCAGAACCAGCCCCCATGGATAGGTGCTTCCGTCTCCTCACTGGGGCACAGAGGGAGCTACTGGCCACGGCCACTGGCACTTCCTCTAAACTCCTCACTGTCCTGACGCTTGGCTGCTTCTTCTGGATCACTGATTCTGTTCCAGAGTGGGGGAAACACTTTGAGGCCTCCATCCAGGCATCACGAGCCCTGGCCTCAGCCTAGGAGAGTAAGCAAGGGCATTGGTGCAGGGCGCCACGCAAGAGCTAGGCTCCCCAGGGCACAGAGAGTGCTCTAAGGAACGTGAGTCACCCGCTTCACAGGCTGAACAAGACAGTCTCCTCTCTACATGCAAGGGGCTCTAGTGGCATTCTCAAATGGCCATCCCAGAGGGTCCCCAGACCCTGCACTCCTGATTGTCAGTCCTTTATTTAGCAAACACTTACTGAGGCCCTGCTGTGTGCCAACAACACAGAGATGGAGCCGACACAGGCCCTGCTCCAGAGCTCATTCAGCACTCACCCTCACACCTGTACTTACTTGCGGCAACACAGAGGTGCATAAGGTCATGTCTCTACCCTCAAGCAGCTTGCGGTCTGGGCAGAACCAGACACTTGCCTTTATCACAAGGTGGGCAGTGAGAGAGGACAGAGGGAGCAGCGGAAGTCTGATGGGGTTCTGAGGAGGGAGAGATGGAGTCAAGGAAGAGCTTCACGCTCAAAGGAGATCAGGGCAGAATTAGCCAGAAATGTAAGAACTACCTAAGTTTTCTTGGAGATACTGTTTTGGGGAAAGGCTGAACAATTCAGTCCTATCTTCTCGTCAATTACACGGTAATTTCAGAGATGCTCATCTTCCCTGACCCCGCCCCGTTTCATACGTGGCATTCCAGGCAGTCCCCAGGGCTGGCTGCCCCAGTTCTACAATCCAGGCCCCTTCCCAGCTTGTGTAGTGCCTCAGGACAGCCGTAGGATGGGAGAGGTATCTGTCTTCCCCAACAGGTGCTCAACCCAATCTAAAGTCAGTAAGCACGTGGTCGTGCCGGCCACCTCCCATGTCACCAAAACTCAGGGGCTTGTGGAATTATACATCAAAGCTCCTATTTCCATGCTTTATTCCTCTCCTCAGACACTGAGAATTTCAGTTCTTCACAGATATATACAGTGAAGAATTTCCATAGTCCCAGGCCAGGGACAATTTAGCTGACCCTTTGATAATGACCGTGGAATTTGATTTTCCTCCTGTCATTATAAGACAGATATCTGAAAACAGTGCTACATACCAGTCACCATTTCGGAGGGCTGATGAGCATGAGTGGTGACCTGCAAGTTGCCTTACAAAAGCCATGACATTACTTGCTGGCTTGTCTCCATCCTCACTGGACGTTTGCAGCCTCTGTCAGCGCGCGCACGCAGCCATAGCAAGCTAAAGCGTGTGACAGCTTCACATCTGTAATATCGAGACCCAGTGGCTCTCCATGATGGCTGGCTGCAGCATTTACAGTGACTCAGACAATTTTCAGAGTTTTTGAGTGTATTCTCTCAGCTCAGCCAAAATCTGTGATAGGAAGTGATGCAACATCAAATTGGTCTAGTGTTTTATACCAGATGTTTAAACAAGCAAAAAAGAAAGTATACTTAAGAAAATATATGGAAAACACACAATCGCAGAGTTTGCTTTGCAAATGAAGCCTCCGAAAGCCTCAGCATCTTTAGGAGGGGGGAATGTTTTCCGAGAAACAGCTAATTCTCCGAGAGGCAAGAGCCCAGAATTAAGATAGGATCTCAGGCAGGAAATGAATGGGGCATTTCATAAATGTGCTTTTCACTCAGAGGCTGCTTAGAAGGTACAGAGTCAAACTAACGAGGTCCATGTGATAGCTCCAATTATTGGAATCCTGTGCCTGGTTACACCAGGCCTCAGTGCTGTCTCGTCTCCTGATGTTATCTCACACCCACACTCATGAGATAGATCACAGTGCACTTTCTGTACCGTAATTTCCTCACCAATGCTCCTGGAGCACAGCTGTTGTACTTGGGGTTTCAAGGTTGACTGCAAGGGCCTAAGGAAGACCCTTTTGACCAGTCTGGACTGTGCTGGCTTCTTTCTCTAAACTTTTACAGTAGCTGACTCTGCACCTAAAAATGTAGCTCCTAACTGGAAGTCACAAGGGCTTTGCTGGAAGTAGATGTTGGAAATAGATGCTCAGTGCCACAAAGAAAAATTAGCACTGAGACAAAGGATCTTTTAGCAACGCAAGTGTTACTTCCTTGACTGCAGGAAGGGTATCCTCGCCAGCCATCGTGCCACGAGAGCACAATGAACACAGGAAAACAGACACATTTATCCCTTACGCATTTGGGGGCATCCTTACTGCTGTGTCTGATCTCCGCTGGCTGGAGACAGACCTCACGATTTAAAACCCGACTGGCTAAGAACTTAAAACTTTCCAAACAGGTAAAAGCCATGGAGAGTTGGGACATGCCTGTGAGCACGTCCAGCACAGATATCTTGGTTAAAGTACAAGGACGTAAAGTGTACTACATGCCTATAAGCCTGGCATGTTTAACAGCTACACAGGATAGGGCTTAACAAAGTTATTAGCACACTTATTCTTTAACAGGAAAGGAAACTTTGAAAAGGAACTTTTCTACTTCCCACAGGCTTGAAGGCACCATGGAGATCACACGACTCACCCCGCCCACGACTGGTCCATAACCCATTCTCTCCTCAACGTTGCCAAGAAGAATTGTGTAGACTCTGAACACCTGTTAAGGGGGCAGATCTCATGGCCTCACCAGGGAGGTCATTCAGTCTCAGGTCAGGCTTAGAGTTCAGAGCAGCTTCACGATATTAGCCCAAGATGTGTCTCTCTGTAGCTTCCACTCATGCCTCATGGTTCTACTTCTGGAGGTCACACGATTTTATTCGTCTTCCATCTGGCAAGTCTTACACAGCCCTGGCCACACAGCTCCTTTTCTTTCTATAATCCCCCTCCAAAAATGCCATTGGTTCTTTTCTAATTATTTCGACATGTTTTCTCGTCAGGTAGACCTTACTAGCCTGGCCTTTTCTTCCTTTGTGTTCAAATTCCGCCCCTGCTCTACTTCCTGTTCCCGCTGTCTTTCTTATCATAAACCCAGCACAGGATTGAAGACAAGGCAGACACCCAGTCAAAGCAGAAACCTCTGCCTACAGCCACATCGAAGATTGGCTCACATTCCTCTGAGGCCCTTCAAGGGTGTTGGGAAGATTAATCAGCATCTTAGGCGCATATGAAGTGCTCTGAAAACCTCGGGGATGTGCAGCAATCACAGACCCAACACAGACCAATCTCAAGCTGCGCAGACCACAGTGGAGCGATGAAACCCTCATTTCAGCTCATAGCAGACATCCCTTGGCCCTGAGCCTCAGCAGGGAATCCAGACGGCCACAGTCAATGACCATCTGATGCCTGTTTTCTGACTACAACTTAGATGGGGACGGACTTTGAAAATTGCTTAGACTTGGGTCTTTGCAAATGAACTTTCACAAGGATATAACACAGCTATGGGCAGAGTTTGGCAGGATGACACTGAGGCAGGAGGCCTAAGCCCTGCAGCTGAGCTCCTGAATTTCGCTTCTCGGAGATGGCTGAGAATCTTTCTTAGAACCCTGGGGTTCTACAAAACACAGTGTGGAAACCACCATTTCAGCTTTTGCTCTGTACCTTGGAATTGTGGAGAAACTGCAAAATCACCAAACATGCCCTGTTCCACATCTCTTGCAAAACCCCATCTCGACAAGAAATATAAAAATTAGCCAGGGGTTGGCCAGGTGCAGTGGCTCACACCTGTAATCCCAGCACTTTGGGAAGCTGAGGCAGGTGGGTCACCTGAGGTCAGGAGTTCAGTTCGAGACCAATGTGGTCAACATGGTGAAACCCGATCTCTACTAAAAAAAAAAATTAGCCTGGTGTGATGGCGGGCACCTATAGTCCCAGCTACTTGGGAGGCTGAGGCAGGAGAATTGCTTGAACCCAAGAGGTGGTGTTTGCAATGCGCCAAGATCGTGCCACTGCACTCCAGACTGGGTGACAGAGCAAGACGCCATCTCAAAAAAAAAAAAAAAAAATTAGGCGAGCATGGTGGCATGAGCTTGTAGTCCCAGCTATTCAGGAGGCTAAGGTAGGAGGATTGCTTGAGCCCAGAAGGTTGAGGCTGCAGTGAGCTGTGAGCATGCCACTGCACTCCGGCCTGGGTGACAGAGAACCCTCATAAGACTGCGGGGCAGATGGTGGCAGAGAAAGATGACAGCCCAAAGCAGAAGATGGGGAGGTCGTGTTGAAGCCACGCTGTGACCCTGGAAAGTGGCCGCTGGCGACCTCCACTCGCCCTCTTGAGGCTCCCTCCCAGGCTCCAGAGCCCTCTTGTCCCCTCGATGCCAATTACCTCCCTCCATGGTGCCCTACCCAGGCCTGCCCCAGGGACCACTGCTCTTCCCTGCCTGCCCACATCCATGTTAATCCAGCATCCTCTTCTGTAAGTTAAACCGATCCATGTAAAAACCCTGGGAGGCCCATAATCTCTGCAATACCAAATAGAATTGGGGAGTGGATTTATCTATTTCTTTTAAATCGTCTAATTTATTGGCCTAAATTTGTTCGTAATACCTTCATATTATCTTTGTAACATCTGCAGCATCCCTAGTGATGGCTCCTTTTTCCTCCTGATTTGGGTTATTTTGAGCCTTCTCTCACGTTTTCTTTAGCAGTCTTGCCATAGATGTGTCTATTTTATTAATTTTTGCAAAGATCACTCTCATGTTTCTCGTTTCATTATCTATGCTCTTATCTTTATTATCTTCTTCCTTCTATTCTCTTTTGCACTTTTTCTGGCTTCTTGGATTGTAGGCTTAGTCATTAATTTTCAGACCATTTTAAGTAACAGCTTTAGAGAGAGATAATTTGCATACTATGAAACTCATTTAACATGTAATACTGCAAAAATCTTGTACATAGGTTGTTTTTTCACGTGCAAGTTCTTTTAATTTTAGACACATTCACATTCTTTATCTGGCTATTATCCCAATTTCCTGGAACTTTAGTCCTTCTGTTAATTATGTCACCAGATTCTTGTGCTTGGTGGATATTTTTCTTATCTTTAATATAGCTTGTGTATTCTGTGAAACCCTTTCATCCTAGATTATATGTAGAATAGTCCCTCTAAAGTGTTGCTGTATTTACATCTCTAGGCAAATCGAAAGTATCACCAGTCTGGGACCCCATTTTTAAGGGGTGGAGTCTTGCTATGTTGCCCAGGCTGAAATCTAACTCCTGGGCTCGAGGGCTCCTCACGCCCAGCATCCCAGGTATCTGGGACTTTGGGACACACACTATCGTGCCTGGCTGTATATTAAGGGCTTCAGTTTGGGAGTTTCCTGGACTTCTGGATAGTATAAATTCACATGTAAATCTACACGAAACACAGGCTCGGATGTGCGGGGGCTAATGCCTGTAATCCCAGCACTTTGGGAGGCCGAGGCGGGCGGCACGAGGTCAGGAGTTGGATAACAGCCTGGCCAACATGGTGAAACCCTGTCTTTAAAAATAATAATAATAAATAAAAATAAAAAAATAAACACAAGCCCTGAGTTTTGATTTCTTGGGGGAGAAATTTTCAGTCTGGGCCCAAGTAGAGACAGACATGCTTTTTGTTATCCTGCTGTGCCAGTGGACAGCCTTTTCCCCAAATCTCAACTTTCCCTGAGGGTGTGGCCCTCCAAGAACACCAGTTGTCAGCAGAAGTCTCCTTCCAGCTCCCTTCCTTCTCCAAGGTCTCCTTTCCTGACCTTATGTGAGGATGAAAGCCCAAGCCCTTCGGTTGCTGAAACTGATGACATCATGACCACCACAGCTCCACCATCAGCCTCTCCCCACCATTATCCCAGGAGTAAGCAGCGGCAGCTCAGCCACTCTCCACTGTAGCTGTTTATTACCTCTCTGCTTCTGGTACCTGGTAATTTTCTTTTCTTACTTGCATGCTTGGCTATTGTTTACAATAATTTTTGTTACATTTTATCCAGGCATTTGTGGCAGAAGGGTTTATGTTTATCCAACATTTTCTAGAGTATCATTTTTCCCTGGGCTTTATAATTCACATCAACACTCTTTACCCTCCATCTACCTACCATGGTACCTGTTTGGTAAATACTAGTAACTATTTCTTATAAGAATCATGATATGTTAGAAACTTCATGGCAAGTCTAAGTGGGGAAACAGAGTGAGTCTAGCTCTTCAAGGGCTAAACTCAGCTGTCGTTGGAGCGCCTCTACTCAGGCTGATTCTGGTACAGCCTTTTTCTCTTTCCATCTTGCTACATCATTCTCATTCTATTCTGGTTAAAGAATCCTATAGATTTATGGATCCTGTATCAGAGCTATTTAGTATCTATTTAGAAACAGCCAAGGATGGTATCAATAGTTTCTCATTTTCACCTCAGTATGTTCAGATGCCATATGAGGTCAAGCAAGTCTAACTGATATACTTCAGGCTGCATTGATGAAGATGACTCTACCAGAAATGAAGGGCTCTTTCTGATTCTCCAGACAGCGAGTGGAGGTTTTGTTAGGATTTCTGCCCTTCTGTTATTTATTGTTAGGCATCACTAAGCCATTTATCAATTTATCAATTTGATTTTATTATGGACTAAACAGGGTGACAATCCCTTTGATTCTTCCTCTGTCTCCCCGTGACGTGTTGGACTCACATATTGCTGATATTCCCCTAATCTCCTGACGCTTAACTTGAGGAAGGACTTGAGCAAAACATCTTATGCCACAGAGTGATAAAGCCTTGTTCCATAAGGGAATATTTCAGTGCGTTGGGCAGATAATTTATGTCACAAGATGCTACAAGCTAACTAGAAGGCAGAAGGAGACTCCAGGACAAACATATCCTTATGGGGCTGGAGGTCACGTTCACGTCTGATGCCTCCCATTTCTCCTGAGAATGCATCTGCTGCTGGTCATCAAATAGACGGTTATGGTGAAGGAAGTAGTTGAGGAGAGTCACTAAAACTAGAATAGAATTGCAAAATGTTCAATGGTTTTATGAATGTCGTGATGAGCCTTGTTGAGCCAGACTGGGGTTTCCATAACTCTGTCTCAATAAGATGCAAACCTCATGATGTTGGAACAGTCTTTATTTCCTATATCTTATTCCAGGACACATGGAGTAACCGCGACTCAGTTGGGCTCTGGAGATGGGTACCAGTCCCGCCATCAGTCAGAGATTTGTGGTAGCTTTGGAGCCAGAATCATACAGGACATCTCCGCCTCCTCTTGCTACCTGCTAGTGAGCTACTTCTAAGACAGAAGAACTAACTAACATTTTCTAAAGAGAACAAAAGCCAGAGTCAACCAGGAAAATGCTGAGCTTAGTAACAGAGAATTCAAAAAGTCATCGGGAAACAAAAAGAGTATGTATCAAAGTGACACTCTGTTTTCAGCCAGCCCATCACGCCTGCTCTGGAGAGATGAAGGCCGAGCTAAGCTGCCGGTCAGCACACGGGTGCATTGCCTCCATCATAATTACTCCCATACTTAGGCGCACTGACCTGGAATGAGAGTGCCGGCATCACATCATCTATTCTGAGTGCACAGCAGTTTTAAGTCCATTCCCTTGGGGAAGCTAAAAGGCAGGTCACTATAATTTGAATAGGATGGAAGTAATTTGATTTTGTTAAGTTCTTTACAATACGTAGAATTATAGAATCATAAAATCTCCAGGTTGGAAGGGAACTTAAAGGGCATTTAGTCTATCTAATTCAGGGATCTCCTTCACCATGTCCCTGCCAGTATGTTATACACGCTCTGCTTCAATAGCTGCAGGGATGGGAGCTCACTTCTCCCCAAGGCAGTATAATGAGACTATCCCTTCCCCACAAAGAGGGAGAGATTTCCTAGGGAAGAGCACAGCTTTTCAAAAACCAAGTTTCCTACAAATGTATGGTGAGCCCTTGCAATAGACTCCTCTACACCTTCACCACCCTACGCTCCTCCCCTTGGGACTGCCCCCAGTCTCTTCTCTTTGTCTAAAATTCTGTGGCATCCTTTCTTCCTACCTCTTCCCAGCACTCTTTCCCTGCTTACTGAGAAACTCCAGACCATCAGACAATAGCTGTCAGCTTCCCTGCCCTCCTGCCTTCCCTCGTCACTCATCTTCACTTGCCCTTGTGCCCGAGGAAGGAGTGGCTCTCTTCTTGTCCCAAGGTAAACCTTCCTCTCTTGCTGGGAATCACACACCTGCTGCCATCTGTTAAATCTGAATGACCAGGCAAGTCTTCTTCTCCAACCCTTCTGGATCATTCTCCTCCATCTAGAAACACGTTCAGGCCTTTCTTACACTTAAACATAGCCTCTCTTCACCCTGCTGTTCCTCTCCCTGGGGCTCCATCTGGGCTCATTCATCCGATTTTAGTTAACATAGGCTAGGCTACACTGCTGTGACAAACAGCCCCAAAGCGAACACAACAAAGGTTAGGTTGATTTTTCCTTTATTTTCCTCGTTAACCCCATTAGAAATCTGACTGTTCCACTGTTTTGTTTTTTTTTTTCAAGTGATTTGGATTGGTTTATCAATTCTAGTATTTTCTGCCTTATTGATTTCTTCATTTTATTCTTGCTGATTCCTTCCTTAAGTCTGTTTTGTTGGCGAGGTAGAGGAAGATTCGCCTTTTTAGATAAAGGTAGGGTTAATTTTTAATCTTTTCATGACACAATATAAACAATTAATGCTATACCATTTCCTGTAAGTACAGTTTTGGTTGTATCCCTTGGGTTTGGATATATAGGTTGTTGTTACTGTGGTTTTACTTTACAAATGATTTGTTTTCGGCTGGGCACGGTGACTCACGCCTGTTATCCAAGCACTGTGGAGGCCAAGGTGGGCGGATCACCTGAGGTCAGGAGTTCAAGACCAGCCTGACCAACATGGTGAAACCCAGTCTTTTAAAAAAAAAAAAGAAGAAAAAAAAAAAAACCAAATGTTTTGTTTTCTAGTCACACTGCTTCGTAATTAGAGAACGGGGCCTCCGAGGCACCTTCTCAAATGTGTGGTGGTTTCCCAACGATTCAGTGTGGTGAGCAGCTTCTGACACGGCTACCTAAGATCTCCACTTCCTGATATTCAGAGCTTAGAGGTATTACTCATTTTATCATTTTTATAATCTAGAGATTCACTCATCTTTAACTTCTTCATTTATTAATTTGTTCCTTTTTCTGTTCTGGGTTATATTTTTTTAACTTATTGAGTATGATACTTGTTTTATCTATTTTGTTTTTTACTGACATAAATATTCAAGACTATAAATTTTCCCATAAACACAACTTTAGCTGCATCACCCATATATTATAAAATGTAAGATTTTTTGGCTGGGCGTGGTGGCTCATGCCTGTAACCCCAGCGCTTTGGGAGGCCGAGGCGGGTGGGTCACCTGAGGTCGGGAGTTCGAGACCAGCCTGGCTAACATGGTGAAACCCCGTTTCCACTAGAAATACAAAAAATTAACCAGGCACGGTGGTGCACACCTGTAATCCCAGCTACTCGGGAGGCTGAGGAAGGAGAATCGCTTGAATCTGGGAGGCGGAGGTTGCAGTGAGCCGAGATCCTGCCATTGCACTCCAGCTTGGGCAACAAGAGCGAAACTCTGTCTCAAAAAAAAAAAAAAGATAAGATGTTCCTTAAATTTACACATTTATATTACATATTATTAGATAAAATATATATAAAGGTTTTCATTATGTTTATTATATATATTTCATTATTATAGCATTATCTTTGGAACTTCCAAAATTTGTTAGAATAGTTAAAATTGGGTTTTGTTTGTTTTAATTTTGAATGATAGGAATTTCTGCTTACTGGGATTATCCATTTGTATTTGTGTTGCATTGAGATCAAAGAATGTCTATGGTAGTCCTACTTCCTGAAATGTATCGTGCTTGCTGTTGTGAACTGCAGTAGGTTTTTATGTTTTTTAAATTTTTTTATGTTTTTTAAATTTATTATTTTAATTGACAAATAAAAATTGCATGTATTGAGGTATACAGCATGATGTTTTGATATCTGTATGCATTGTGGAATGCCTAAATCAAGTTAAGATATACATTACTTCACATATCATCACTTTATATGGTGAGAACACTTAAAATCTCCTCTTAGCCATTTTCAAGTATACAACGTATTGTTATTAACTACAGTCATCATGATATTCAATAGAATTCTTGAACTAATTCCTCCTGTCTAATTGAAATGCTGTGTTCTTTGACCAGCATCTCCCCAATTCTCCCCCATCTACACATACACACACACACATTCACACACACACACATACACACACACACACTCTCACAGTTTCTGGTAACCACCATTTTACTCTCTGTTTCTATTAGTTTAACTTTTTTGGATTCCACACGTGAGATTGTGCAGTATTTGTCTTTCTGTGCCTGGCTTAGTTCACGTAACATAATGTCCTCCAGGTTCATCCATGTTGTTATAATGGCAGAATGTCCTTTTCAAGGCCAAATAGTATTCAACTGTGTACATGTACCACATTTTCTTTCTCTATTCATCTGTTGATGGACACCTGGTTGATTTCACATCTCGGCTATCGTGAATAGTGCCGCAGCGGACAGGAGTGCAGATATCCCTTCAACACACTGATTCATAGCCTTTGGGTATATGCGCAGTACTGAGATGGCTGGATCATAGGGTAGTCTTCTTTTCCATTTTTTAAGGAATATCCACATTGTTTTCCATAATGGCTATACTAATTTACATTCCCGCCATCAGTGTACAAGAGTTCCCTTTTCTTCACATCCTCGCCTCTTTTATCTTTCATCTTTTTTTTTTTGAAATGGAGTTTCCCTCTTGTTGCCCAGGCTGGAGTGCAGTGGCGTGATCTCAGCTGTCTGCAACCTCTGCCTCACGGGTTCAAGTGATTCTCCTGTCTCAGCCTCCAGAGTAGCTGGGACTACAGGCGCCCGCCACCACGCCCACCTCATTTTTGTGTTTTGGTAGAGACGGAGTTTCATCGGGTTGGCCTCCCCCAACTTCTCTCCCAGGAGTTATGGATTGGGACTTGGGTCCTTCTCTTCTGCCGCTCATTACAGCCCTGACATCCCAGTTTTCCTTCGCACCCAGCCCGGTGTAGATGGCCCTTGTTAAAATGAAACTTCACTTTAATTTGCCAACAGTATGCAAAACTGTGGGCAAGTCGCTTCCTTCTCTAGAGAATTTCCTGATTTAGCAAACATAATTAATCCCATCCATTTGACCTGAATGTTCTTTTCCCATTTCCCTCCAATCCAGGTGTTCTCAAACCCTGGCTGTTTATTAAAGCCATTTGAGACACTTTCAAAAAAACACCCATGCCCAAGCCCCCGAACAACTTAATCAGAATGGGGAGGGGAGCACAGGTGATTCTCCTGCAGAGCCAGGCAGAGAACCACTCTTCTAAGCTCCCCGTAAAACTCCCGTTTAAAACCTTAGGCCAGTATCAGTTATTTCTTTCCCCAAGCAAAATAATGCAGGCATTTTACTGTGCATAATTTGTGATGCTATCACTTTTTCCCCAGGCCATTTTTTTATGCAAACCAACCCAAGATGAGATGTTTAGGGGTGGGCAGGCAGATCTTTCAGCCCCAGTGGTCTGGCAAGCCAGAGGGAGGTGCAAGCGTGGCACCAACTCTGGGGAAGTTACAGGCAGCTTAGCTCAATCATCACAGCTAAACACCCAGGTCAGATGAGGGAGGCCCCAGCCCTGCCACACCAGAGCAAAGCCCTCAGCAGTCAAGTAAGCTGGGCGGAACCAGGCCCCAGAGCTCAGACGTGGAAGTAGTTCGAGACTGCTGAATTCAACAGTAGTTCACAGACTGTTGATTTTGTTCTCTGAAATGGAAGCAGCTGGCAAATTGGAGCCTTCTCACAGAGCCTGTCTAAGTCATGGGAAATGAGAAATTTTCCTCAGCAAAAACAGAGGGAGCTCCAAGGAGCCACAATTTAAATATCCACCCAGGCTAGGCGCCGTGGCTCACGCCTGTCATCCCAACACTTTGGGAGGTCAAGGCGGGCGGATCACCTGAGGTCGGGAGTTGGAGACCAGCCTGGCCAACATGGTGAAACCCTGTCTCTATTAAAAATACAAAAATTAGCTGGGTGTGGTGGCGGGCATCTGTAACCCCAGCTACTCAGGAGGCTCAGGCAGGAGAATCGCTTGAACCCAGGAGGCAGATGTTGCAGTGAGCCAAGATCATGCCATTGCACTCCAGCCTGGGCCACAGCAGGAGACCCTGTCTCAAAAAAAAAAAAAAAAAAAAAAAAAAACTCCACCCAGAGACAAGTTCCTCTAACACAGACACCTGCATGTTTACTAAAGGGACAAAGGTGAAATAACAGGAAGGGCCCTAGATTTGGAAGTCAAGAGAACTGGTTCAAAGGCCAGCCCTGCCCCCCTCTTAAATCCCGGCACATCTTTGCCAACATTGGTTTATCAAACTTTTCAAGTTTCCCAACAAAGAGGTGACAAATGTTATCTCGGTCTTTTAATTTACATTCCAATGACTATTTTAATAGAACTACAAAACACCACAGTTGAAAGAGACCGCAGGGATCAAGTAGTCAAATGCCTTTGTTTACAGAATTTTTAAATTGAGCATAAGTAATACATTGATTGACACATCATCATGGTAAAATTAAATATGTATATCTATATATAGTGAGAGAGAGAGGGTGTAATCTATTGAACAGAAAATGAAAATTCTGTTTTGTACCTTCCTCTGACTCTCTTACTGAGAGATAAATTGATGTTAATCATTGCTACAGGCTGGGCGTGGTGGCTCACTCCTGTAATCCAAGCACTTTGGAGGCCAAGGCGGGCGGATCACCTGAGGTCGGGAGTTCAAGACCAGCCTGACCAACATGGTGAAACACTGGCTTTAAAAAAAAAAAAAAAAATTGCTACGTATGATGGGTAATTTGCTACATATTTACTTGTATATGTAAATGCATAAAAATATAGTGAGTTGTAGTATTTTACATAAAAGAGATATAGCTGTATGTGTTTTTCTGTAATTATTATTTTCTAACAACACATTTTAAGGTGTATTAACACATATATCAGAAATCTTCCCGTAATAGACCTATTCCACTTTTTTAACTGCTGCATAGTATTCTATAGTGTGGGGTGTATTTGTTATCCATGGCTGGATAACACATTACCCCCAAATTTGGCAGCTTAAAAACAACAAAATTTTATTATTTCACACAGATTCTGAGATCACGAACCCTGAAACAGCCCCTGGTGGTGGCTCCGGATCAGGGGCTGTCATGGGGTTGCAGCTGAGCTGGCAGGGCTGTGGTCATCTGAAAGCTTGATTGGGGTTAAAGGATCCACAGATAAGATGCCTCATGCCCATGGCTGTTGGCTAAAGGATTCAATTTCATTCCACATGTGCCTGTCTACAGGGCTGCTCAAGCAGGCAGCTTCCCCAGAGCAAGTGATTCAAGAGGAAGGAGAGAGAAAACCCAAGATGGAAGCTGCTGTCTTTTAAAAACCTAAGCCTGGGAGTGCTATGCCATTCCTTCTGTTACAGGTAGTAGGACAGGCATGATCGGGGCAGGAGAGGGCTCTCCGCGATCCACTAGGAATGTCAGGTGATGGTTCGGCAATGATCACATTGCTTCTCTAAAAGTGATAGATTGGCAGCCAGCCCCAGGGAGAGGTCATTTCTCCATGGTCCACACCTGCTGCACTAAAGTATGAATTGAATCCAAGCACCAGAAAGACGCAACTTCTCAGGCATGTGCAGTAAGAGACAAAATGGCGGAGTATGACCCTCGGGGAGCACCCCACAAGAAAAGGGAAGAAAGCCTCAGATGAGCATGCGTACAACTTCCTACACACACTGCGTGTGCTCCCTTCCCCGGGGTAAGGGGCTACTGCACATGCGGGCAGCCCACCCTAAGGCAAGAATCACGGGAAAGGGGCCAGCCTAGAAGGTCCTCGGATCAAGGTTCAACACTGCACTTGTTCTTAAGGTGCCCGCTTAGGTCTCTTCCCAGCGTACTTTCTTTCCTGTTCTAAAGCCCTTATAAATAAACTTCCACTCCTCCTCTGAAACTTGCCTTGTTCTCTTTTTCAGACTTACACCCCTCAGTCAAATTCTTCCTTCTGAGGAGGCAAGAACTGAGGTTGCTGCAGACCCACTTGGATTCACCCCTGGTAACTCAGAAACCTTCCACTGGTAACAACTCTGCCATATGCTGTTGGTCAAGCCGACCACCCCTGGTTCGGTGTGGAAGAGGACTACACTGAGGGGAATGCCAGGAGGAGGCAGAGATCACTGGGATCAACTGGGAGACCAGCTGCCACATAGGGTCACCGTGGGTTATTTACCATCCTCACAGGTGGCCTTCAGCTTTTCACGCTCACAGGCAGCACTGCCATGAGCGCCCTTGGGCATGCTGCTTTTTCTTTTCTTTTCTTCTTTTTTTTTGAGATACAGTCTCGTTCTGTTGCCCAGCCTGGAGTGCAATGGTGCAATCTTGGCTCATTGCAACCTCCACCTCCCAGGTTCAAGCAATTCCCCTGCCTCAGCCTCCTGAGTAGCTGGGACTACAGGCACATGCCACCATGCCTGGCTAATTTTTTGTATTTTTAGTAGAGACGAGGTTTTACCATGTTAGCCAGGATAGTCTCAATCTCCTGACCTTGTGATGCGCCATGGATCATGCCTCCCAAAGTGCTAGATTTACAGGCATGAGCTACTGCACCCGACCTCTTTTTTTCTTTCTTTCTTTCTTTTTTTTCTTTTTTTTTGAGAAAACAGAGTCTCACTCTGTCACCCAGCCTCAAGTGCAATGGTGCGATCTTGGCTAACTGCAACCTCCGCCTCCCAGATTCAAGCCATTCTCCTGCTTTAGCCTCCTGAGTAGCTGGGACCACAGGCATGCACCACCATGCCCGACTAATTTTCGTATTTTTACTAGAAACAGATTTCACCATATTGGCCAGGCTGGTCTCAAACTCCTGACCTCAGGCAATCCACCTGCCTCAGCTTCCCATTAAGCATGCCTCTTAATGCCCAGGTACTTCTCTTCAGGCCTAGTGGCAGAATTGCAGGAATTCTTTCATTTTCAAATGGGAAACTGAAACCAGAGGAAAGTAACTTCTCCAAGGTCATACAGTTCAAGTCCAGGATGACATCAGTCACCTGACTTCCAGCCTACTTTATTTCCAGAGCCATTTTGTAGGCATAATAAACATGGGCTGAGATTTTGAGAAGTATCTTGAGATAAAGCCTGGCTGGGAATTGGCAAGAGTCAGTTTCCAGAATGACAAAACAAGCAGTGGCTAATCTTGCTTTGCAGGCACTAAATAAACGTCACTACACTCAAAAAGCCTAGATTAACCAATGCGTGAATGTCTAATCTGCCTTGATTAAAAGGAAGCTGGTGGAAATGAGGAATCTTTTCCATGCCACAATGAGCAGGAACTTTGGAGTGAGACAGACCCGGGTTTGAATTCTGGCTCTAGCTGACTAGAGCAAGTGACTGTGAGCTCCAGTGACTGTGAGCAAGCCACATAATGCCTGTGACGTGGTTTCTCCGTCTGTAAAATGGGAATCATCAGAGTACTGACCTCACAGGGTGTTCAGTGGATGATGTGACAGTGTAGCCCATGCGCTCAGCCAGGGGCTGGCAGGCTCCCCACAGGAGCTGCTGCTATTTGTATTCTCCCTGCCTTACCTACTTCATTTATCCATCAAGCTTCCTGAATGAATGAATTCCATTTTCTAAAAATAGATGGTGCCTGGAGAGCTCATTTTATTCAGTTTTCCCACATCATGACTCTGCCGTTAATACCGTGAGTTATTTTGTGGCCCGTTTTTGTTGCATACGTCAGATTTGTGATGAATGGAGTACAGTGTGGGTGTGAAGTCAGTACAGAGCCTCCTGAGAGCTGCCCCTGTGGCCCAGCTTGGCCTTCTCTCTGCCCCTTGTGTGGCTGCTGGTTGTACGTGCAACTATCCCTGCAGGGAGGGCCTGAATCCTCCCACCTCTGTGGCTGTAATGCATCATGCATGAATAAATGAATGAATGAATGAATGAATGAAAAAAAGGGATCAATAGAACCAAATCAACTGCAATGAATGGGTCACAAAGGACATCGCTGGAACATTGAATTATTGCCTGGATTTGGATTTAAAATGTTAAGGGGATTGGGGAGACGTAGAATAACTTTTGAGTCCTCCAATATCCAGCAGAAGGAAGGATGGGGCACTGTGGGACGGGCAAAGGGAAGAGGGGCCAAGTATGGAGCCAGTTTTCTGTGTGATATGTTTAAGGTGTTTTCAGGCCTCCAGAGTAGACCTCATCTGCTGGGTGGGGTTTAAGAGAGAGACCCATGGCTTTTCACCAGCTGTGCAGATTAGCAAATGGGCTTTTACCCCGAGGCCACTGGATTTCTCTGAGCTTCAGGAAAGAATCCTGGAAGCCTTACTGTTCTTTAGAATCAAAAGGCTATGCGATGTGTCTGGCCAGAGCCAGACAAGGACAGAGATTTAAAGGGTGTCAGGCCTCCATGTGCAAGCCTGGACCCAGAAAGTCTGAAGTCCTGCCTGCCCTGGCTGATCACTGCCCACCCACCGCCTGCGATCGCTATTATCCCCATCACCCAGCAGAGCTTCCCTGCAAACATAAGCTTCCCCTCACCCCACCCTGCCATCTTAACTGTTATTATGATAACCTGAATACTCCTCACCCCACCCTGCCATCTTAACTACTCTTACGCCCTACCCCTACCGTAAGTTGTAGCTGAACTTATGGTAACGTATACTCCTTGCCCCTACCCCCACCACTGTAACTGATCTTACTCTGTAACACCCCTGCCCCCTCCCCAAAATATTTGCCTCAACCTATAAAACCAACTCCTATCCCACCGCCCTTCACTAACACCCTTTTCGGCCTTAGCCCACCTGCACCCAGGTGAATAAACATCCATGTTGCTCACACAAAGCCTGTCTGGGGAGTCTCTTCATTCAAAGTGCGCGTTTTTAACAAAGGGCAAGTGTCCCAGGCAAGTGACACCCAGGCCCAAACTGGAAGGGTACCAGCATTCTCCCTCCTTGAGGATCCCTGTCAGGGACCACACCCACAGGGAACACCTGAGCCGAGCTTGGCTTCTAAGCCCTGCCCTCCACCCCTAGCACTGCCTCCCTAGCCCCAAAGACCCCAAGTCTCCTTGAAGGTGGCCGGCCTGCAGGCAAAGACCATTTCCTCCTCCTCCACTGGGAGTCTGGCCAGGCCCATGGGCCGGGCCAGAGGGTGGTACTGCCCTGGGGTGCTCCGAGTGCCTGTGCAGTGCTGGGGCCTGGCCCAGTGTGACTGCAGTGCCATCACAGTCAGCCGCCCCTCCACCCCGCCCCGGGGACGTCTTGTAAGCAAGCTGAGACTTTGAGCTCACTCATTCCAAACCCCTTTGCTGTTGTTCCTCAGGAAGCTTCCTGTTGAAAGATAAATGTTCTGTCTCTGATCAATCAGATTTACATTTATTTACTTTCCTTTCCTCCCAGGACTAAGCCAGCCCGGACAAGTCAAAAAGGATTCCAGGCAGTTAAGACAGTTTCCGGAGAAGCTTGGAATTTCCCCGTAAGCACAAGGTCACCCGAAAAAGGCAGGGTCTCTTAGCAGCCAGGAGAGGGGCTGAGCCAGTTCCCAAGACTCCCTGGCAAGCGGAAAACGCCTTAGGGTGGGACGGGCCCTCCAGCTGTGTGGGGAACCTGGCTAGAGGTTGCTGAACCTCTGCTTTCAAGGAGCGTCCGTTTTCAAGGAGTCTTATGACCCTGGGAGCATAGAACAATCATGGAGACGCTTACACCCAAAATCCATTTTCCTTCCAAAAGAGTGTCCAGGTGCAGGTAAAGAAAGGAGAGCCTGTACACTTTGGCAAATCTGTGCTTTAGTTACAATGTAACTGGGCCTTTGGAACCCAGGGTGAGGTTTCTTATGTGACATCTCCCGGAAAAGCTCCACTCAATTCTGAAAAACCCCTTATCAGACATCACCAGGAAACAGGGGCTTCCCAGGAAATGGATGTGGCAGATACTTGAAGACCATTCCAAAACTCCAGCGTCTTTATTTATTTTCCTAACTTAGGGGACTTTGACAGAAAACTTCCTAAAAACAGTACATCAGCTTTGTGTTCCTAAGCAAATAAATGGAACATAATTCGACACCTAAGAGACCACCAGAACTAGGCCCGCTGGGAAGGGCAGGGCAGATGTCCCTACACCAGCATCCCCTGGGGGTCATGCCTGTGGGTTCTACAACATCCGCTTGTGACAGTGTTGTGACCTGCCCCTTTGTCACCTTGCCACATCACCCCCGCCAGGGGTTTGTCTATCTCCGCAAAGCTGCTTCCAGGATAGGATCAGGAACGTGGTACTTGGGTTGGGGGCTGGGAGGGAGGCAAGGAAGTCTGGTTCTGTCCACATCCTCCAGCCTGGAGTGTGCAACTGCTCTTCTGGGAACTTCGGTCTCCTCATCTGAAACACGGAGAATTAGAGAAGATGATTTTGTAAGTCTTAAAGGCTCTGTGATTGCCACAACAGTGCTCTGAAGTGATCTCCAGTCCAGCATATCAACCCAAGCAAAAGACAACACTGTGGTTACTTGTTCAGATGCCTCTTGCTTCTTGTAAACAGTGCACTCCCAAAGACAGAGACCCTCTGATATTCATCATCCAGGTAACTGACAAGTAGCTGGTCTGCGGTACGTGAAGCTTGGACAGACAGACGAATGACCAGTTGAGACCAAAGTGTGATTCTCTCTGATTGTAATCCTGTCGCCTGTCTCCTTGGCTGGGCTGCCAGCTCCTTGGGAGCAAGGAACAGACCTGTGCTACATAGAATCTCCAATCAGAGCTGATGGTGGGTCAGGAAGCACCAGGGTACCCAGGCTAGTTGTTGAAATATTGAAGTACTGCTGTACAGTTGCTGAGCCCGAGAGAACCTCTCTCCCCTGTCCTGCCGCCAAGCCCAGCATCTACCCCAAGGCTTCTTTCCCACCCTCCAGCCACCGAAGAATGGAGCCTGATGTAGCACCCACCCTGTCGGACTCGGCTCCAGCACCATATATGTGGCTGGTGTCATTCCGATTGGCCAGTGTCCTTGCCATACTGTTTTTAAATGTTGAGTGATGGATCAACTCAATGCAGGTGACGGGGAGGGACAGCAGATGACTGGCAACTGCCATCTATCAGCTGGGAATAGGTATACGTAGGCTCTGGTCTCCCAATGGACTGAAAATGTTCTCAGCAAAGAAGTGGACAGTGTGTGCTGCCCGACCCCAAGAAGACACATGTTCAGACCCCTAACTGGACAGCACGAGGACCTCCAAGGACACCTGTAGGCAAAGGAACGGGCTGAGTCTCTGCCCCTCGGACTTACGAGCCAGGTGGCCCCACCTGTCTAAACCTGCATTTCCTCTCTGTACGAAGGTGACAGTTAAACCTACTTTCCAGTTTGCGTGAGGACTTGTGTCTAACACAGGCTCTTATCTGTACCCACAGGTAGGGCTTTCCCTCCTGACGAAATCTTATTTGGATAAATCAGGACTTTAAAAATGACCAGGTAGTTACACAGGTGTGTTCTGTTTGAACAGATGCATCAAGCTGTATGCTTACGTATATAATTCTGTATGGAGATGATTATCAAACGCTAAAACATCAAATATATTTTCTTAGACATCAAAAGCATTATCAATAAAAGTTAAGGTGCTAAAAAAATGGCTGAGCGAAATCTAGAATTTGAGACCTAGAGAAATTTCCTGAGACAGGTTCCTTCCGATCCTGAGTTTCCTGTCAGCACGGGATAGGAAGATTTCAAAACAGTCCTTGATACACTATCCCCGCTGAAGCTAAGTGTTTAACTGGTGCATTTTGGCAACAGCGGAGCTGGAAAAATATGTCTGGGTAGAACAGTAGCAGACAGACAGCAGTCAGCAAGCCAGGAGGTCGCAGGCCACAGGCCGCAGGCCTTGGGCAGACACACCTGCAGATTAAACACTGAGTCAGACGGGGTTAATTATGCAGAGATTGATTCCGTCTTGAAAGAGAAAGGGAGAGTGACCTCACTGTATACTCAGAGGTGGACCTTGGCTAAGTGGATCTAACAATTGATATTTTATTTCTGATCCAGGAAGTGTTGTGATATTGACCTTCAAGGTTCAGAGAAGAATGTTTAGGACACACAGTGAAATAGACAGCTGCAATCCAAGCCACAGTGGAATTTCCAGTGTCCTCTGCCCTTCTGGGGCAGGTTAGGGAGGGGTGGAGTGGGGAGACAGCTTCAGACTTTTCTGTTTTTTTTGTTTTTTTTTTCTGAGATGGAGTCTTTTGCTCTGCCACCAGGCTGAAATGAAGTGGCACAATCTCAGCTCACTGAAACCTCTGCTTCCCAGATTCAAGCAATTCTCCTGCCTCAGCCTCCCAAGTAGCTGGGATTACAGGCGCCCGCCACCGCATCCAGCTAATTTTTGTATTTTTAGTAGAGACTGGGTTTCACCATGTTGACCAGGCTGGTTTCGAACTCCTGACTTCATGATCTGCCCGCCTTGGCCTCCCAAAGTGCTGGAATTACAGGCACCTGGCCTATCTAATTTAAAAGGGCAAGGGCAGTGGCTGGATGCCTTTCCATTTCACACCTGCTGCTTCCCACTTCGGGAGTGTTCCTGTTCTTCCCACCTTGGCTTTCAGATGAGCACCTGGGCTTGGGGCTTGGAGATACAACCGGTCCCCAAGTTCACCCAAGACAGCTTGTTCCCATGAGCTCATGGAACACTAGGCTGTTTGGAACTCGAAGTGTGTCCCATGCAAACAACATCTGAACAGCACTGAGAGTGGCCAGCTGACCGACACAGTCTGTGATGTCCATCCCCATACCTTGAAGTCCTAAAAGCTCTATGGACTTTTAGGAGTCCACCATGTTGCCATGAGCACACACTCTAGATTTTAACTTCTTACTTGGTGGACAGTGGGGAGGTGGGGTCCCCTGTGTCCCTTCACTGTGCAGCCACTGAGCACCTGCTCTGGGCCAGGTCCTTATTTAGGGAAACACAGAGAGATGCCTCCTATGCCTTGCAGGCTCAGTTTAGGGCAGAATTCAGGACAGATTCCAAATACCTACACCCGAGACCAAAAACGGTCCTATCAGGAGAGGTAGAGAACGCATGGAGAGGGGATTTCAAGGTAGGGAGGTCACACCCCAGTGGGGTGGAAGCAGGGAACTGAAGAGAAACTTGGGAGGATGGGCTGGACTTTGAAAGACAGGGAGGGGAGGACATCCCAGGTCGAAGATAGTGTAAGGCTGATTGCCTCACCAGGAGCTCGGACGCACACCTCCCGCTTTTTTCCAAAAGCTCGGACATGCTCGGGCATGTTCCCTTTTCCCCTTCTTGCACAGCCTGGCTTTCCCTTAAAGAACCCAGTATGCAAGCAGGGTCTTGTGATTCTAGCCAATAAGGAGCCAAGTCTTTCTAGCCAATAGCAGCCGAGTCTTTCTAGCCAATAGCAGCCAAGTAATTCTAACCAATAGCAGCCGAGTCTTTCTAGCCAATAGCAGCCAAGTAATTCTAACCAATAGCAGCCAAGTCCTGCATGCAAACAAAGGCTTGTAACCTTACCCAATAGTAGTCCTGCTCTCCCACAACCAATCGAGCTCCTTCACTCCCTATAAAACCCCATGTCGGAGAGGCGTCTCTGTGACTTCTCCAGCTCATCCTGTCGGACGGCAGAACCTTGCCTGGGAGCCTGAATAAACCCTTCATATTGGATCTTCTTGTGTTGGCCTCAGTTTCTTCTCTTTAAGCTTAGTAAGAACAAACCTTACAAGTGGTGCTGGAAACCTGGGAGGAGTTGTAAGACCCTCCCTGGGGGAAACTGACTCCTCCACACAAAGCGGGGCTGGGGAGCTGCCGTTCCACCACAAGGTAAGACTTCTGTTACCCAACACCCCACCAGCTGTTCTCGGGCTCCCTCTCCGAAACCACTGTAGTGTCGGGGATTCCTGCTGTGAGTCCAGGACTCCGGCTTAGGACCTGAGTGTAAGAGGAGCTGTCCCTACACTCTTGTTCTCTTCCTGTGAGGGGTTTTTAGGGTCAAGAATTTGAGGGAGCTGTCCCCATTTTCCTGAACCCTCGCCAACGACTGAGGTGTGGGTACTCAGAAGCCCCGTTCAAGCAGCCCTTCTTTACGGCAGAGCCAACCCCCGCTGGCTTATACCAAAATCTTTACTTTGAACTAGCCCGTTGGCATAAAAGGCTCCCGTTAAATAAGAAACTGTATTTTCGGTTTCTTTTTCTCATTTTTACTCTTTTCTTCTCTCTCCCTCTTACATGTGGTACTGTCTTTATTGTAGCCTCTAATTTTGCTATGTGGCAGATAGCCCCAGCCCTGTCTTTTCTTGTTTTCTTGTAATCATTGTAAATGTGCAGGCTTTCGGGTATTTTTCGTTCCCGCCCCCACACTGTTCCTCTTGCACCACTGCCCAGGTGCTCCTCGTTTGGGGAACTCTCCTTTCTGCTGACCTGACCCAATAATCCTCTGCCCTATGACAGACCTCAACCCCACTCAGCTCCTCCACCTCCTAATTACAACCTGGCCTCTCCTGTTAGTGCTCACATCTGCTCGCACTGTGCTCCTAATGACGCCTCCTAGCAGGCATGCAAAGCGCAGCCCAGAAGGTAGTTAATTATGATAGCTGAGGGAAATAACTCGGGGCCCTACTGAAAACCCGCCACCTTTCTCGACTGACTAACTAGTGCTATGATGCTCCATACCTGGCTGGATCTGGCCTTTTTAGTGGGGGTTACAGTTCTAGCCACCCACTTCATCTCCCAGTTGGCGGCTGATATAAGGAGGAAACTTAAAAAAGCTGAGGAGGGCCCCCAAACTCCCATACGGGACCTGGTAAACATGGCATTTAAAGTTTTCAACAGCTGAGAAGATAAGGCTGAGGCCACCCAGCAGGCTTATTCACAGCAACAGGTGAGCCTCCAAACCCAAGCTATTGTAGCAGCCCTGAGGCTGGCATCGTGCCTAGCATCTGGTGGGAGAAAATCCTCAAAGTTCCTCCAAAAAGGTCCCCTAGGACCTGCCCAGACTGCTTCAAAAATCCCGCCCGGGCCCTGCTTCAAATGTGGCCGAGAGGGACATTGGGCCCGGCAGTGCCCCTGTCTTAGTCCACCTCCTGGACCTTGCCCAAACTGCAAGCAGACTGGACACTGAAAGGTTCATTGCCCAACCCGACCACAGGCCCACTCCCCGCACCTCTATGTGAGGAGCAGGCCGGTCCACAGGAAGCAATCCCTTTGCCTGAATTTCTCGGCCTTCTGGATGACTGACGCAGCCCAGACCCGAGGACCCCCATCACCCTTGCCGAGGCCGGGGTAAAAGCTGCAGGTAGAAGCTTAGTGGATATGGGAGCTAACTATTCTTTCTTACTCGGGGCCTAGCATACCTTCCCAGGTCTCAGTCCTGCTTTACTATTCCTCTACACTGAGTCTTACTTTCTCTTTGAAAATCCTTTAGTCAGCCTTCATCCCACTTCTCTACTCAGCTCGGCTACTTTGTTTCCTCTTCCATCCCATTCCCCCTCCCCAGCCCATTCCTGTCCTAAACTAATGGATACATTTGTTATACCTCGGGAGGGCCTGTCTAACCTTCCTCTCTAGCCCAGACCTTACCTTTTCACCTCCGGGAGGATACTTTTGGTGTAATGGGATCCTAACCAAGGTTACAAGTGCCTCTCTCCCCTCCCTCTGTGTGCCCGTTACTCTAGTCCCGCAGTTGGAGGTATATGGGCAAGCTGAGCTAACTCCTTACGCTTCCCTCTGCTCCCCGAAACAAATGAGTAGTCTGTCTTCCTCCCAATAGTTGGTCTCTAGCATCTTCTCTAGCAGCAGCCGGACTCGGGAGTGGTGCCCTAGGGCACAGTGTCACTTTAGCCGCCCAACTGGAAGATAAGCTCTGTGTGGCCATTGAAGCGTTAGCCCCCTCTCTAGCCTCCCTCCAGCGACAAATCACGTCACTGGCCCAGGTTCCTACAAGCTCGTATGCGGGGAAATTGGACGAGTGGCTGTTAACCAAATCCTGCTTCATCCCTTTGTCCGATTCACAGTCGAGGCACCAGCCGACTGACCTGTCCCCCTTACTTTGCCCCTATTCAGCAGGAAGTAGTCAGAACGGCAGCCTCTATCAAAAGGTCGGAATGTAAGGCCGGTTGCCTCACCGGGAGCTCAGATGCACACCACCCGCCACCCTTTTTCCCCTGAAAGCTCGGACATGCTCGGGCATGTTCCCTTTTCCCCTTCTCGCACAGCCTGGCTTTCCCTTAACCCAGTATGCAGCAGGGTCTTGTGATTCTAGCCAGTAAGCAGCCGGGTCCTGCTAGCCAGTAAGCAGCCGGGTCCTGCTAGCCAATAAGCAGCCGGGTCCTGCTAGCCAATAAGCAGCCGGGTCCTGCTAGCCAATAAGCAGCCGGGTCCTGCTAGCCAGTAAGCAGCCGGGTCCTGCTAGCCAATAAGCAGCCGGGTCCTGCTAGCCAATAAGCAGCCGAGTCCTGCTAGCCAACAAAGCCTTGTAACCTTACCCAATAGTAGTCCTGCTCTCCCACAACCAATCGAGCTCCTTCACTCCCTATAAAACCCCACGTCTGAGAGGCATCTGTGTGACTTCTTCGGCCCCTCCTGTTGGACCACAGAAGCTCGCCCGGGAGGCTGAATAAATTCCTTCATATTGGATCTTCTTGTGTTGGCCTCAGGTTTGTTTTAAAAGGAAGAAACTTACAGATAGGTGTGAGCAATTTCTCTTTCCCCAGGCTTTGGAAGGGGAACCAGGGAAGACGGCAGGCACAGGCCAGGGCAAGGCCCTGTGCTGTGCAAAAGAGCCTTGTAAAAGGCCAAGCAGTAGGGATTATGGGAAGGACACAACTCCAAGAGGCCCATAGGACACCCATGTACCCAGACGCCTGAGGGAGGCAGCAGGAGAAGCCCCCAGCTCCGGCCCAGGCCCCTCTACTCTGTGTGGAGGGATACAGGCCTGGCCACATGGAAACAGTGAAGTGAGACAGTCTCCTTCCCCAGCACTGAGGAGAGGAGGGTGGATCACCTGAGGTCGGGAGATCAAGGCCCCAGCAGCCATCGCCGGTCACATTCTGGTCGCTGAGCCATGTAACATCCTCCCCAAACCCCACGGTCCCCTAGGTTCCCACCTACCTACTATCCTACTATTCTTGACAGATACATATGTATTTTCTTTTTCTTTCCTTCTCTTTCCTTTCAGTCTTGCTCCATCACCCAGGTTAGAGTGCAGTGACACAATCTCAGCTCGCTGCAGCCTCCACCTCCCAGTTTCAAGCGATTCTCCTGCCTCAGCCTCCCTAGTAGCTGGGATTACAGGTGCCTGCCACCACACTCGGCTAATTTTTTTTGCATTTTAGTATAGACAGAGTTTCATGTTGGCCAGGATAGTCTTGATCTCATGATCTCGTGATCTGCCCTCCTTGGCCTCCCAAAGTGCCCAGTTAATTCTGTATTTTTAGTAGAGATGGTGTTTATCCATGTTGGTCAGGCTGGTCTTGAATTCCTGACCTCAGGTGATCCACCCGCCTCAGCCTCCCAAATTGCTGGGATTACAGGTGTGAGCCACCGCACCTTGCCCTATTATTCCAGAGATACCTTGTCTATCTCAAAAAGGGTGTCTCAGGGCCCATCTAGGGTGAGTGAGTGTTACAAGTCTGAGCCAGCCTGCCCATCTCTGAAATGAGCAGGGCCTCAGGATAGGCATGGACTCTGGGTTGGGCTGCCAGACGGGCCCCTCGCCCCTCTCTGTTCTGCCCACACAGCCTGACCAGCCAAGTCCAGAGGCAGCACGGAGCTGCAAGTCACGTCCTCCAACCTGCTCGTTGTCCCTGCTGTTGGATACTAGTACACTCTCATGTAGTATTTCTACCATACACATACAGATACCCTCAAGGACATAGATAATGGTAAAATGTAGGACAATAACTAAGAATTGGTGTATTTTGAATATTGACTGCCTTTGTTTTTCAGGATCTAGTTAATTGATTATATAATTTTTTAAAATTTTTAAACAATTATTTTGAGACAGTCTCACTCTGTCCCCAGGCTGGAGTGTAGTGGTGTGATCTTGGCTCACTGCACCCTCTGCTGCTTGGGCTCAAGCAGTTCTCCTGCCTCAGCCTCCCGAGTAGCTGGGATTACAGGCACGTGCCACCACACCTGGCTAAGTTTTGTATTTTTAATGGAGACAGGGTTTCACCATATTGGCCAGGCTGGTCTCAAACTGCTGACCTTGTGATCTGCCCGACTCAGCCTCCCAAAGTGCTGGGATTACAGGAGTGAGCCACCGTTCCTGGACAATTCAATTTTTAATGATGATTGTTTTGAACAACTGAATCACAAAATTCTTGGAAAAGTAATAGCTCTCCCAGTATGAGGTGGCTCTAGCACAAAGTGTATCTGGAGCACAAGTGAAAAGGTTGTTCTCTACTGGAGGCAGGATTTGAAAGGGGATCAGAGTGAAATAATGCAGTCAACTCCGATAAATCTATACTAGGGGAGGAGACCAGTCTGACTTAGCTATGCCTAAAGCACACAGTTGAAAATGATCTTTAATTCTTTTTAAAAAACTTTATTTGAGGTTCAGGGGAACACGTGCAGGTTTGCTACACAGGTAAAATCATGTCGGGGGGTTTGCTGTACAGATTATTTTGTCACCCAGGTACTAAGTCCTGTGGACTCATGAAGGGCAGGAGAGTTGTTTCCGTCTTTACCACTCCGCGCCCTCGCCCCCACTTACCCCAAGGCAAACTGGAAGTGAAAGGAGGGCTGCAGGGGAAAGCGCAACTGAAATGAACAACCTTATTTCAGAGTGAAAGTCCCACTGCCATTTGCACAGCAAGAAGCAGGAGAGTAGCACTCTACAGCAGGCAGGCACTCCCTGTCTGAGGCTGGAGGGTTCCCGTACTGGCCCGGGGAAGAGCAGCGAGGTGGCCCAGGCTCGGCAAGCTGAACCCACGTGGAGTCAGACTGTGACCAAAGCCTCCACAGATGACACGCACTCTGGTAGAGTCAAGAGGGCTGCCGTGCTTATTGATGACATCTTTTTAAAATTATGATTTCAGAGACAGAGTCTCGCTCTGTTGCTCAGGCTGGAGTGCAGTGGCACCATCACAGCTCACTACAGCCTCGAAGTCCTGGACTCAAGGGATCCTCCAGCCTCAGCCTCTCGAGCAGTTAGGACTATAGGCACACACCACCACACCTGGCTAATTGTTTTTTTTTTTTGTTTGTTTGTTTGTTTGTTTTTACTTTTTGTAGAGATGGGTATTGCTGCCTTGCCCAAGATGGTCTTGAAATCCTGGGCTCAAGCGATTTGTCCCCCTTGGCATCCCAAATTACTAGGATTACAGGAGTGAGCCACTGTACCCAGCCTCTGCGTTTTTGTTTGTTTGATAAAGAAATGACAGCACCTTCTGGCACAGGTCAATGTCATTTCAACTGGGTCATGATGGTTCCCTCTGTATTTAGGTAAGGTCGTCAATCTTCCTTTATAAAAATGTCGGCTGCAATTTTTAAAAAGGATATTGTGTTTTGCTTCCTAAGGCTCCTTGGATTGATCCCCCTCCCTTCTCGGGGTTTTAGCCCAACCATGAGTGTGCGGTTCGATCTCGAAACTGTCCAGTGCACAAATCAAACCAAGAGGGCTCTTCCTGGGTGCTGCACGTTTCCACCGAGCCACGATCCGCACCAGCTTCAGCACAGGTACGGCGGACGCCCCTTCCCCAAGACATCTCACACTCTTCCATGTCTCTGTTTTTGGAATGCTCAGGGTGGTTTTCTGTGGTGCTTTTTATAGGAAACTGAGATTGCAGGAAAGGGGAAAAGGGAGAGTGGTGACTAAGGGAATTTTCCTCAGGACCCAGCAGTCCTGCCGTTGTTCAGAGGGTAGTCCCCTTCCTAGAAATAGGCAGAGCCTCTGAAGCTGGGACCTGAATGTGCTCAGGAGCAAAGAGTCACTGTTGCTCAGTGGAGTTTGTTGTGGAGACCAGGACGGAAATGGGCTTGGAAATCTACAATCCCAGGGCTCTCAGGACACCCAGGTCAGGCCCCACAAGCTCTTGTCTGTTGCTCGAGTTTCATCCCATTTTCTTTCCTCAAGAGCTCGCATGGCCTCTGCTTGCACACCCCCAGGGACGGGGAGCTCACTCCTTCCCTAAGCATCTCCTGCCTGTCTGCCTGTGCTTCAGGCACCTAGCTGGGCTCTGTGGAGCAAGGGTAATAGAACATCTGAGCGTGTCCCCCATCAGATAAAGGGAATTTTGGCCGGTCGTGGTGGCTCACACTTGTAATCTCAGCACTTTGGGAGGCCGAGGCAGGCAGATCACCTGAAGTTGGGAGTTCAAGACCAGCCTGACCAACATGGAGAAACCCTGTTTCTACTAAAAATACAAAATTAGACAGGTGTGGTGGCGCATGCCTATAATCCCAGCTACTCGGGAGGCTGAGGCAGGAGAATCGCTTGAACCCAGGAGGCAGAGGTTGCGTTGAGCCGAGATTGGCCATTGCACTCCAGCCTGGGCAACAAGAGCAAAACTTTGGCTCAAAAAAAAGGTGTGTGTGTCGGGGGGAAGAACTTTATGGCAAAACAGTTGCTGCAGAGACTGTCATGGCCCAGGAACCTATTAAGCTAGAGGAGAGGACAAATGTGAACACGGGATATTAATCCAGTGGGTGCACAGAGAGGCCTTTCCTGCCAGCAGCGTTCACTTCTGAGCCTCCAACCCTCAGTCTGCCCTGATGCCAAGTCTTCCCAAGTGCCTGGCACTCTCCCAACCCTCCCTCCAGTGGCCCCCTTAGGATTCTGTGAGCTGGGCAGCCCTGAGCCTGTCTCCACTCACTCTGCCCTTCTGTTCCCTGAATCCACTGCTTCCATTTCTCTCCTGTACTGAGGAGGTGGGCAGGATTTTCAGTTATTCTCAGGCAAGTAGCAGAGAGTTAAGAAGGGCTCACACTGTGCTTGGCAGTGGAGTTGGGTGCAGGAAACCCAAAGATGCCAGAGCTCCTGCTTCCCAGGGATGCAGAGTCCAGGGGTACAGTGGGATGCAAGAGGTGGTGGGAACATGGTGGTGACTGTGCAACTAGAGGGGCAACCCGCTCAAGTGCCAGTCCCACCCCCCGGGCCCAGGATCAGCCTCCTGTGGCCTCCAACCACATGGCGTCCAGCAAAGTGAAATTAACAAGATCATTCTGTGTCTGTGTGCCTTGAAAAAGAGCGAGGGTCCTATTCATAATCCTGGCCACAAGCGTCACTGTCTCTCATGCTCTCAGCCTCGTGCTTTCAAGCCCTCACTTGTTTCCATGAAACAGGCCCTAAGCATCTCTCTCCTCTCCCCTATCATCCAGCCGCGCGGCCTCTTGTCAAAAGGGCCCTGGACCTGTGCTTCCTTCCACAGGTCATGCCAGGGGGCACAAGCTGCTCCTAGTCAGAGGCCCCAGCATCTGCCCCACACCCCTGCCTCTTCACCCATCTCAGGACATGCAGCTTGTTGCTCAGGTTACAGAGATGCTACCAACAAATTTCATGAACTCCAAAATGGCTGTAGTTTATGATTTAAAAAGAATATCCTAAGGCTGGGCATGGTGGCTTATGCCTGTAATCTCAGCACTTTGGGAGGCCGAGGCGGGTGGATCACAAAGTCAGGAGATCAAGACCACCCTGGCTAACATGGTAAAACTCCGTCTCTATTAAAAATACAAAAAATTAGCTGGGCGTGGTGGTATGTGCCTGTAGTCCCAGCTACTTGGGAGGCCGAGACAGGAGAATCGCTTGAACCCGGGAGGTGGAGGTTGCAGTGAGCAGAGATCGCGCCACTGCACTCCAGCCTGGGCGACAACAAAAAAGAATACTCTAAGTCATAATGATTATAATCCCCGTACATCTGTATTATTTCGCAGCTTACCAAGTCCTTACACATCTTTTCCTCCTTCCACGCTCCTTGGAGGAACTCTTACTAGTGTCTGAAACTGGGGAAAGCGGTGGCCTTGTCTGTCCAAGATCGCCAGGTAGTGGGGGCAGGATGTGCACTCAAAGCCAGGCCTCCGTCTCAGGTGTGAGGCTGTCTCCACTACACCGACCTGCTTGCTGGGAAATTCTGCTCCCTGCCAACCTCCAGATTTAGCCCAGCCCCCGGGCCAGCCAGGAAGTGTTAAAATTAGCAGAGGTTTGGCCTCTAGTCAAAGCAGGTGCCAAGTCCCGGCTGCACTTACTACCTTAACCTACAAACTCCTGGTGTGCTCTGGGTTGGGGCCGCGAACCAATGCGTCATGCTTTGACTTGATGAAATGCTGTTGAAGGAGAGGCTGCAGTCCCTTTGGTTTGACACACACAGAAGAACAAAGCTCTCAACAAGCCTGCACGCTTTCCAAAGGCCACTATCATTTGTAGGGTGGACTTTGTTACACAAAAGATGACAGTATCTGAGACATGAAAGCAGGGTCTAGAGCTGCTATTATTAGATCACTGTTATTTGGAGAACTGGGGCATCCACAGGGAAAGCTGAAGACCCAGGGCCGACTCAGCCTAGATGATGTTTTCTTATGGGTGACATCTGCCCTGGCCGGCCAGGAGCTGTAGGATGGCCAGGCTGACACCTGGAACTGGGGAGAAGGGGTGTGGTTTAAAATGTATAGTATTTATTGGCTGGGCACGGTGGCTCCCAGCACTTTGGGAGGTAGAGGCAGGTGGATCACAAGGTCAGGAGTTTGAGATCATCCTGGCCAGCATGGTAAAACCTCGTCTCTACTAAAAATACAAAAATCAGCTGGGTGTGGTGGCACATGCCTGTAATCCTACCTACTTGGGAGGCTGAGGCAGGAGAATCGCTTGAACCAGGGAGTTGGAGGTTGCAGTGAGCCAAGACCATGCCACTGCACTCTAGGCTGGCAACAGAGTGACACTCCATCTCAAAAAAAAAAATAAAAGAAATATATAGCATTTATTATCTTATTATAAAAGTAATTAATATTCAATGTAGAAAATACAGAAATATAGATGAAGATAAAAAGCACCTTAATCCTAGTATCCAGAAATGTTATCTTTTCAGATTTCCGTTCTCCTTATATGTACAGGCATATTCTCAAAACTGGAAGTTTCCATGAAACAAGTTAAACACAGCACAAGGAACTAACCATCCTTGCATGATACTGACTGAAACAGGCCCCCAGTCACGGCAATGGTGAGGCACAGCCACCCCAGCTGCTCTGTCGGTGGTCCGGGGTGCCTGTGGAGTGCTATTCTGCTGGTCACTGTGGGGTTGGAAGGTCAAGGCCACTGGTGATGGAGGGGAAGCTCCTGAGAGGTGAACTCAAAAGCAAATGAGGGATGCTGTTTGGCTTTTGCCTGTTGTTTTTTTCTTACAATAACAAAATGCACACATAGCTATAGAAACATTTTAATTATGGAAATTATTGCAGAAAAATACCTTTATTGTTGTGAGTCTAAAATTCTTTAGCCTTTAACTCATTTTTTCCCATTGAAATAATTTTTTTAATGTGGTGCTTGATATACCTATGCTTTTAGGAGTTGGAATATAGCAGAAGAGACTCTCTTTTTATACATACATGTGTGTGGGTATACATCTATACATACCTATGTGTGTGTACATTGATATATATACACATTTATATACATAATTTAAAAATAAAATTAGGATCGTAGGAATCAAATACTCTTACATTTTGCATTCTTAGTAGCACATTATAAGCATTTCCTGAGGCATTACATATTTTTTTTTACATATTCTTCATATAATGCCTAAAGTATTATATGGATGAAGCATATATTATTCATCTCTCCTATTCCACTTTTTTTTTTTTTTTTTTTTTTTTGGAGATGGAGTTTCATTCTTGTTGCCCAGGCTGGAGTGCAATGGCGTGGTCTCATCTCACTCAACCTCTACCTCCTGGGTTCAAGCAATTCTCCTGCCTCAGCCTCCCTAGTAGCTGCGATTACAGGTGTCCACCATCATGCCCAGCTATTTTTTGTATTTTTAGTACAGATGGGGTTTCATCATGTTGGCCATGCTGGTCTCGAACTCCTGACTTCATATGATCCACCCGCCTCAGCCTCCCAAAGTGCTAGGATTACAGGTGTGAGCCACGGTGCCTGGCCACGATTTTTTTTTTTAAAGACAGAGTCTTGCTCTCTGTTGCCCAGGTTGGAATGTTGTGGCACAATCTCAGCTCACTGCAGCCTCTGCTTCCTGGGTTCAGGTGATCCTCACAGCTCAGCCTCCTGAGTAGCTGGGACTACAGTTGTGCAGCCCCATGCCTGGCTAATTTTTGTATTTTTGTAAAGACGGGGTTTTGCCGTGTTGCCCAGGCTGGTCTTGAACTCCTGAGCTTGAGAGACCTGCCGGCCTCAGCCTCCCAAAGTGCTGGGATTACACACATGAGCCACCATGCCCAGCCCCTCTTCTACATTTTAAGTTGCTTCCAGTTTTTTTCTACTATAAAAAATGCTGACAAACCTATAACTCTGTCCATGTCTCTCATATTTTCTTACAATCGACTTTAGAAATAGGATGACCTTCATGAAGTTTTCAGGAATATTATCAACAGTGTAATAAATCCCCCAATACAATGGCTGGCACACAGCAGGCATTCAATAATTGTTAGCCACAAATAGGAAATCAAGTAAGAGAATTGACGAATTCTGTCACTGCAGAGGGTCAGGAGAGACGTGTGTTCCAGCTCTTCAGGCATGATGTAACTCGGCAGTCGGAGGTTAAGAGGGATGAGAAGAAATGGTGTTGATTTTGCTACCAGCTGCAGGTGGACCTGCCAATACCCAGAACGAAATGATTCTTTGCTTTGACCCAAGCATGCCAATACACCCCTCCCTGATGCCCTCTCAGAAGTGCCCTCTCCTTGGTCCTTGGAGACCTCCTGTAAGCCCTTACCTTCATCACAGGAGGTGTGGGTAGGGAGTTAAATGGCATTGATTACACACTTGATTCAGAGCCTTCATGTAGCTGGAAACTGACCAGAGAACAAACAACATGAATCATTGTGTTCTCAAAAATGATTTATTATTAGCTATTCTCACTCATGGGAAAAATAAAAAAAGGTAAATGAAATTGAAACAAAATAAGATGAAAATCCCACAGCATTTCTCCAAGGACCTCAGCTAGATGATACAAAATGGACCACTAGGGCTTTCGTGTTTACAGATTACTTACAGGAGGACCCATCAAAAGAAACGACACTTTAATTTCTACTGAGGTCTGTGGTCTAATGTGGTACAATAAGAGAGGATTTTTAAAAACCAATAAACTACAATGCTTACTAGCCCATGAGTGACATCTCTTCCAAGCCCACATGGTCACACCTGTGAACTGAACGGCTGGGCTCCTTTTTGGTTTCTGGTTTTTTGTTTTTGTTTTGAGCTGAGGGTCTCTGTTGTCCAGGCTGGAGTGCAGTGGTGTTGGTCACAGCTCACTGCGGTGACCTCTTGGGCTCAAGCCATCCTCCCACTTCAGCCTACCAAGAAGCCGGGACTACTTGACAAGCCGCCACACCTGGCTGATTTTTAATTTTTGTTTGTAGCAGTGGGGGGTCTCACAATGTTTCCCAGGCTGATCTCGACTTCCTGGGCTCAAGCGATCCTCCCAGCTCAGTCTCCCAAAGTGTTGGGATTACAGGCGTGACCCCTGTGCGTGGCCTGGGCTCCCTTTTGGAATGAGTCTTCCCAGTCCAGATGGTTCTCCTGCATGTCCTTGTGGTGGCCAATCTCTTTCTTTGATGACGAGTTTGCTTTCAGATAGTCTCACCTGGAGCTGGTTTGGTTGAATAAAGGATAATGGGGTTCTGGGATGTGGCTGGGAGATAAAAGCTGTGTGTGCTCTAATAATGAGGTAAGTTTTCTTATGCAGGCTCCAGTTGGTCCTGAAGTCCTTCCCCAAAGAGGTGATCTCAAAACCTACGCCAAGTGACGTGAACGTCAGGAGAATACGCGCACAGCCTCCCAGGGTGAATGTACGATGGGTCGGCATTGTTTGGACGCTTAAATACTGGGCTGGTCGTTAAAACCTTGGCTTACCTTACCTGTTTGGGGCTCGATGGGTGCAAAAGCAGTACTGTTTGTACCTTCTGAAACAATGGAAGCCTGTCAATATAAATTAAAGTTATATTCACCCAAGAAAGGCCAGGTCTTAAAGGAGTTCCATTCTTTAGAGGCAGACAGCAAGGGGCAGACTTTTCTCCCCTTCCTTCTCCTCAGGTGCTTGCTTCCTAGGCCAATGGAAGATGCCCATGCATTTGTCCTTCATGTCACCTGCTCCCTGGAGGAATAAGGTCTCCAGCACCAGCAGTGCACAGGCCAGTCCTCAGCGGGTGGCCTCGGCACAGTGACTCGCCCAGCAGGAGGGTTCAGCACCTTGATCTCAGGACGTCCCTGTAGTATCTCTCTAGCGGGTCAGACACTGCCCTCAGGTCTGGCCCAAGGAGCCCCGTCCTTTCCCCAGATCTGGAGGCCCCGAGGGCAAAACGGGGTGCACCTAATCCTCTGGGATGGGAGTGTTGCAGTTCCCATGGTAGATCTTGACGTGGCCTTCACACCGGAAATAGGCCTCGAAGACGTCACCGTAGCCATGGTCCCTCCACCAGGTACACAGCTGCCGGTTCCAGGTACAGTCTAGCACGTGGAAGAGCTTGGGGTGCTCCATGCCGATCATGGTGAAGAAGTCCTGGTCCCCGAGGTGGCCGCGGAAGTGGTACTTGTCGGCCAGCTGCTGCACCTGCGCAGGCTCCAGCAGGCGGCTGTAGAGCAGGGACTGGCGCATGGCCTCCAGGTTCAGCAACATCACCCCGCTGTTGAAGCCCGGCAGCCCCTCGGGGGGCGGGCCCCCAACCCTGGTCTGGGGGTTCTCATGGCGGAACTGCCAGAATGTGTGCCTGTGGAGAGAGAAAACAGTCAGCCCGGTGTGCGGGGGTGAACCACTCACAGCAAGCCCGCATGCAAACACTGTGATGTGTAGAATCCACGTCAGACCACCAGCAAGTGGCAGAGCTGGGACCTGAACCCGGGGCCCTGGACCCCAAGCCCCAGATTCTTTCTAGCATCCTCTGCTACATCCTCATCACAGCCAACTTTGGTATTGACTGATGATGTCCCAGGCGCCATGCTAGACCGGCTTACTTACTCCCCACACAACCCCAAGGCATGGGTGCTCTGAGATGATACATCATTTCACAGCCAAGAAGACCGACGCACAGAGAGGTCAAGGTGTTTGCCCAAAGTCACACACCTAGTAAGCAGCAGAAGCAGGAACTACACCCAGACAGTCTGGCTCCAAAGTCCACATTCTTAAGAGAGCAGCAACCCAGGGAGAACTTACCACCCTCTTGTCTTCATCTGTGATCTCAAAAAGGAGAAGGGAGAGAGAAGCAGGGGACGAAATCCTGAATAGAGACCAAGTCAAGAAACAGGAAGCTGAACCCAGCCTGGAACAAAACTGCTTTCTGCTTTAGAGCAAGGCTCATTCATCGAGCCCCAAGCCCAGCACTTCAGAAAGGCTGGTAGGGGCTGGGGGCCTGTGACAGCTCAGGGCACACTGTGTGTTAGGGTGAAAGCCAGCTGCAGAAGAGCCAAGTAGGATGATGGCTGTTTTAAAAGGAATGTCACTTCAATTTCAATTTTTCTCTCAGCAGATTTAGAAACCAATCTAGGTTCACAGTTCATGAACTGTTAGCCTCTTCTAGGTCCTCTACCCAAATGCTTCCATCTGGAGGAGAGAAGAAAGACCTTGACACTTCCCTGTGAGAGCCAGGGTTAGGGCACCGCCCTCTGTCCTCCAACCTCTGAAATACCAAAGCCTGTGTGTGCTGCAAGGGGTGTGCAGGCGGAGGGGAGAGGTGCCCAAGCCCTCACCCAGAGAGAGGAGGCTGCAGCGACCGTGCCTGCAACCTGGAGGAAGGAGGAACATCGGGATGCCCACTGTGGCAAGGACAGGAGTGGGAGTGGGTCCTTAGAGTGGGGAACAAATCATGGCAGAACCAACTTGGCTTCCCAGCCTGGAGATGCTACCCCGCTGGTCCCATGCAGAGAGACCTCCCCACCCAATCCCAGGATAGGATCAGCGTGGGGAAGCAGAAAGCAGAGGAGAATAAAACGAGGACCCTGCCCAGAGTGGCCCTCAGGGGCCACTTCCCAGCACCAGATCATTGCTCTGCGTCTGGGAATGAAGAAACCCTCCTCAAGGTCTCATGTATCACAAAGGGTGCCGCCGAGAGTTTGACCCTGCTGGGGGGAAGCATTCCCTTTAGACATTCTTACAGGGGGAACCCACAGGTTCAGTTTGTGTTTTGCTGTGACTGGCCTGTGAGTGAAACCGAGCTCTGGTCCCTGCCTGGTGATAACAGCCTTGGCAAAAATAAGCTGCTCACGCAAACCGAGATGCTGTCATCTTGCCACAAAAGCCTGCGGTGATGGGGTCACACAGGGTGGGGATGCAGAGTGGCAGCTGTGTGTTCATTTTACCCTACTTCTTCCAAGTGGTTCATTTCAGGACCAGGTTATAAACCAGCTAAAATTCCACCAGGCAGACCAGGACACCACGACATCATAGAGAAGGGACCTCTGACGAGGGACAGCGGGTGCTTTACCACCAAGGAGCTCGATTTATCCTTCAAGGGGTGGGAATGGAAGCGTTTACCAAGGTGCAGAAGAGACCCAAAGGGAGGCAGGGCACGAGGGGCAGGGAGGCAGAACCCATGCCAGCCGAGGTCCTGGACCACCTCATGCTCCACGGAGCCCACGCGTCCATATTGCTCCCCAGAGGACCCAGGAGGGAGGGGACTCGCCCAGCTGGTTGTGCGGCCCATGCAGTCTCCTGCGTCCACAGCACCTCACAGGGCACCAGCACAGCAGGACCACAGGAAAGGTCACAGGGCTGACAAGGAACGATGGAAAGGCTGGTACGGGGTGTACTGTGTAGCTGTCAACAGCGGGTGGAAGCGAGGGCAGCACACAAGACACAACGCTGCCGCTGCTGCACCTGCCGTTTCACTGAGCCCCCCGCCTCCCCGCCAGAGCTACCGTGGGGTTGAGTGAGGAGCAGGAACCACGGAGAGGATGCTCAGATGTCTTAAACAGCCTCTATACTCTAGCAAATTGGGGAGCAAAGAGGCTGCCCACAGCCCTGGGTGTCCTTACCAACCTCAGCAGGAAGGCTCCCAAATCTTCCATGCCTGCAGCAAGGATCAGCAGTGACCCAGCACTGAGCTTGCCGGGCACAGGATATGGGGACCAGAGGCAGAGGGAAGAGGAAGGAATACGCCTCCAGGAGAAGGCCACAGCACAAGTGGCTCTTTGGGGACAATGCCCAGCACCACCGCTCAATCAAGATGAAGCAGTATTTGATCATAAAGAGCCAGGAAGGACTGGTCTGGGTGTCAGCCTGGGAAGCAAAGGAGGGGCAGAAAATGGGGCGTGGAAGCGGCCCAGTGTGTGGAACAATGACCATCTCAACACGAGGTGATGTCACGGGGTCCTTGTTCAACGCGTCCCTGCTATCCCAAAATGAACCCAGAAAACCAGAGCAGTCACCTAGGAGAATGGCAGGTTTCTCTGGCCTCTGCGTCTGCTGGTTCTCGTAGAGGAATCACATCAGCCTTGGGGTAGGAGTGACCCGGGGTGTGGGGAGTACCGGAGCTCAGGCAAGGAACTTCGATCCCACAGTAAAATGGCTTAAACAGTAGTGTCGCCAGTCCCCGAACGCAGCAGCACAGCGTAGGTCACAGAGCCCTCTTACACTCTCCACCCCGGCACCCTCTCCCTGGCAGCACAGGGCATCGTTGCCATCATTTTCACAGAAAGGGAACAGAGGGCCTCAGTTTGTCACAGGCAGGGCTTCTGATCTCTGAGGTCCCTTTTATCTGACTGCCTGAGATTCCGTGGGCTAGGGTTCCAAGGAGCTGCACTTGGATTTCAATCTTATTTCTGAATATGGGTGGCATATGCCAAGGCCAGAGCACGGGGGACAGGGTGACCGAGTGATGCAGCTGCTCCTGGAACGTTAGTAATTTGGGGTCAAACCTGAGACCTCTTCCAGGCAGGGTAGGGAGTGTCCCAGACCCTGCCCTTCTTCACAGGGGCCTGGCGCTGATGACATATATTCAGCGGCACCACCAGTGGCATGTGCAGAGGCTGCAGGAAACCTTTGTATAAATGCAGCTATTTGGGTCTGAGTCCTGGAGCATCCAGAAGTTTCTCCAACTAACCCCCCATGCCCACAACCAGCCACTTTACTCTGATTGTCTGGATTGGTCTGATTGTCTAACCGTCCGGCCTGTGGAGAGTCTTGTGCCATCTTCCGTAGTCACCCAGAGACCTATGGTAGAGGGGATAAGTCTTGTTCACCTCTTTAGAAATAATTTCAACTGCAAAACAAGCCCCATGCAGACAGTCCAAGGTAAACACTGGTTCCTTCCCAAAGTCAAGGAGGCCCATTGGGATCACAAAAATTAAGAACCTTTCAGAACATTCTTCCAGTGATAAATGTAATTTCGAAATTTTTAATATTGAATATAACTTAATAATCATAAAAAAGAATATTAAAAGCCATCCGGAAAAGCAAAGTTCCTTCCTCGCTTCCAGTCTTTCCCTGATGATCACAACCAAGGCCGCTCTGCTAAGGACTTTCAAGAGACCTTGGCAGGAGAATCTAAAGCTCATCCTCCCCACACACGTGGCCATCAATCCTCCCTCCTCCCTCCTCCTCCTCCTCCTTCTCCCGCCGCTTCAAACCACAGGCCCTTTTGCCTCTGACTCTTCGTGATATTTTTTCTCCTACCCCTTTCTCAGCTCCTCAGGCTGAGTTTATCACCATCTCCTCCAAGAGGGAGGAAGCGAGGATAAGAACATGCTGAGCCGCGCTGGCTGCACCAGACTCTGCAGGAAGGTTCTAGAAGCCTGTGCTGACTCAGGCTGAGTGCAAGCTATAGGCTCTCAGGCAAAGAAGGCTCCATTTGAGGTCTGAGATTCAGCACGTGGTCTCGCGTGGCACACCTCTGGGGTGTCCTTCAGGCTTGAGAGCAGTCACTGAAGGGCCAGCATCTGGGCCTCCTCCCAGAGGAAGCACCCGCCCCGAGGCTGTGTCGTCAGCGAAGCCAGGAACCGGGAAACGCCATTTCCCTTACACCCACGCATGCGCGCCAGGCCCAATGAGCTCTCGTTTGACTTGGAAGGGACCCCGTTTTCCAGTCACCCGAGATAAGAGGCCAGGAGGGAAGATCAACACTTGGCAGCTGCCCAGCGCTTCATCCACACCAGCCAGGTCATCTGGGGTGACCCAGGGACATTTCAAGTCCTCCCAGGCCCAGAGGCTCTCTGAAAACCCTGAGCCCTGGCTGGGTGATGCCGGATAATTTCAGACCAATGATGCTGCATCTCGGTCCTACCTGGAGCTGAGGCTGAAGTTCTGTGGGGCAGGCTCGAGCTCCTCAGTCCTTTAGGGGAACTCCTGCCCTCTGCGATCAAACTGGAGAAGACGTGGACATTCCCAGAGTTGTAGGGTCCCCACAGAGTTCTACAGTGCCCATGTCCCCAGGGCATTCCCTACTGCCAGCTCACAACTGACCCTTATTAGGATCTCTTGATAACAAGACCTAAAGCAGGCTTAGTCTCCAGCTCTACTGGACAGAGAAGGTAAGAAGTGTTCCTAGGCCGGGCGCGGTGGCTCACGCCTGTAATCCCAGCACTTTGGGAGGCCGAGGCGGGTGGATCACCTGAGGTCAGGAGTTTGAGACCAGCTTGGCCAACGTGGCGAAACACTGTCTCTACTAAAATACAAAAATTAGCTGGGCATCGCGGCACACACCTATAATCCCAGCTACTTGGGAGACTGAGACAGGAGATTCGCTTGAACCTGGGAGGTGGAGGTTAGAGTGAGTCAAGATCGCCCCATTGCACTCCAGCTCGGGCAACAAGAGTGAAACTCAAGTGTTCTCAACATCACACAGGCTATATGCAGTAGGACCAAGAGGGGCTCCTCATAGGGCCACGGTCCCTGAAGACTCTTAGGGACTCCTGGTTCATGTACCCATTGTTCAGATGAGGAAGCTGAGGCTCAAAAACTGCCCTGCCCAGAGTCACGCTGCTGAAAGGGCAACCCCCACATTTCTAGGCAAATCATGAGTGCTTTTCTGCAAATGCCTCTGCCCAGAAAAGGGAACTGCTGCCTCCTACCTGCCCAAAACAAGCCCTGTGGTGAGGCAAGGCATGCCGCTCAGATGAAGCCAGGCTGCCAGGATCACAGAGGCTGTGCTTTCCCCGTGGTCAGGGCCCACCTCCTCCAAGCTCACTGCGCTAGCACCTGACGGGCCTTGTCTGGGACAACAGGAGGGACATTAAGCAGGTGACAGGCACGTGCTCACTCATGTCTGTGGGACCTCGTAAGAAACAAGTGCTTGTTTTCGAACCCCAGCCCTCTTTGAGGTCTAGCAACTGAGTTTCCAAACCACAGCATCCCCAGAACTTGGAAAGGGCAAGCAGGGGGCGAGGCAGGGCCACTGCTTCACGGGCTGAGAGGGCACTGGGGTCAGTCCTAAGTGCTGAAACCAGGCTGCCTGGCAGGAGAGGAGAGGACTGCTGGGGCACTGAGACCCACAGAGACCCTATGAGGAGGCACACGGCTGGTGGCTTCCCCTCCAGCCCCTCCCCCACACAAGCTGCAGCCCCTCCCCTCCAGAAAGAACCAGCAGCAAGGCCTCTACCTCCTGGAGCCTCTCCCTGCACATTGGAGGCTGCCGGTACTCCTGGTTTGCAATGGCTGGCATCTCTGCACCACCTGCACAGCCTGAGAGAACGAGGGTTCAGGGAAGGGAGATGGCCTGGGGGAAGGTCTGGGGGCTCAGGAAAGTGAGAAAGGAGGCGGCATCTGCTGAGCGGATGTGCACAGCTTTAATCAGGACAGCATTAGCACCCACCCACAGCTACCCGTTCCAGGAGAGGAAGAAGCCACACGGGGTCACAGCGCTGACTGCGGCGCAGGCACTGGAACTCGCCTGCGCACATTCCCAGAGCCCGTGTTGTTTTTAATTATGCCACGCTGGGGCTTTCAGCTGGAGGAGGGACAGTCGTGACAGGGCACTGGGTTGGCTAGCAGACGAGCCAAGCGTGCTGGAGAGCTGCCCCTGTACCGCCTGCACAGTGGGCCCATGGTCACGTACAAGACCACTGAGCTCTGTTAGTTTGCTAGGACCGCCATAACAACGTCCCACCAACAGGGTGGCTTCGACAACAGAAAGGTACTGTCTCTTGGTTGTATAGGCTGGAAGTCCAAGATCACGGTACTGGCAGCTGGCTCCATCTGGGCTGGGAGGGAGGGTCTGTTCCAGGCGCTCCCCTCACTCCTGGTGGCTTGCTGGTGACCCGGGATCCTCAGAGAGGCATCACCCCGCTCTCTGCCTTCATGTTCACGTGGCATTTTCCCTGTGTGCACGTGCCTGTGTGTCCACATTTCCCCTTTCTATCAAGATGCCAGTCATAAAGATTGGGGCCTGCCCTACCCTGGCATAACCTCATCTCAACTCATTACATCTTCAACAACCCCATTCCCAGAAAAGGTGACACTCAAAAGTACGGGGGGCTAGGACTTCAGCAGAGGAATTCTGGGAGACACTTCAACCCGCAGAACTCTCCGGCAGTGAAGACGGAGAAAAACGCCACAGCTTGCTTGTTCTCACCGTCCAGGGACTCAGAGGACACCTGTGGGGCCCAGAACTGCCCTCAGCAAAACCCCCAGCCCCTGCTGCTTCCAGTAGGTGGAGAGAGAATGACCCACAGTGGGCGGAGCAGCTGCTGTCCAAGAAGAGGCCGGTGTCAGTGGCTGGGGAAGGGAAAAGCAGAGGGATAAGAGATGGTGTGGGGAGTGACATGGGGACCCAGGCAGAGAGATGTCCAAAAGCCCACCCTGCGATGTCTCCTGCTCTTACTGAGACACACAGGGACACCCGAGAACGGAGTGAGCTGAGAGAGCAATCAGCCGTCACCCAGATGTTTAGAGGAGCACCCAGTGGACCCAACAGGCAGGGAAGCGAGTAGAACCTCCCTGCCCTCCAGAAACTGGGCTAAGGGGAAGAGAAGATCCTCCACGTGAATTTGCCAACAGGGGCAGTCACAAGGTGAAGAGAGAGCATCTGCAATCTAGAACCAGAGGCAGTGCCGCAATAACATGGATGGGATGGGGAGGATCCGCCCACTGAGCTGGGATGGGACTCCAGGCAGATCAGTGCACTGACCGTGCCCAGCAGCGTGCCCTGAAGAGCAGCCCTGACTCTCCCTGCGGGTGCTCAGCCTCCACAGGGCTGATGCTGCAAACGCCCCTCCCTGCCCAGGCTTAGGGTGTGGCGGCTCCTCAGAGATCAGCCCTCATCCACCCAGCCAGCCTCCTGAAGTCTGGAACAATACAGGTGACCCATAGTGTCTGTCTCATTCCCAAAGCTGTACCAGCTATGACCAGCTTATCTCTGGGAGGCTCTGCAAAGCCTGACCTGGGGCTGGAATCGTAGGGGGTGAACCCAGCCCTGACTGCAAGGCCTCTGGCCTGGTGCAGGCGGCCCTTCAGCCACCTGCAAGCCTCCTTTTCTCCAGAGCCCTGCAGAAGGGCAGCTGGTGGGCCTGAGGCCTCCACATGGCACAGCACCACCAGGACCCCGAGGCTGCTGCCCTGTACCCTCAGGATGCGTCGTGCCCTTCTCTAAGGCTCCTCCTGGCCCTCCGTTCCCCGTGCCCAGCCTGCCTGGGCATCTGAGTCATGTGGCCTTCCCCCAACACCTGCAGCCCTGGAGCTGTAAAAAACAGACGGGTGGGGACTGGGGAACTCCCCTCACTCAATCCCACAAACTAGGCAGGTACTATGATTTCCATGTTATAGATGAGGAACCTGTGGCAGAGAGCTCTAAAACGCTTGCCCAACGTCAGGAAGGGGAGAGTTGCCAGGCAGAAGAGCTGTCCAGGAAGAGGGAGCCCCAGGATGCAGCTGGGAGCAGAGAGGGACAGAGTGAGTGCAGCAGCGGCTCTGAGGGGGTCAGGGAAGGAACACGTGAAGTCATCTGTGGAGGATGAGGGGCACTAGGCCCTGGGAGGGGCAGGGGACAGAGACGATGGGGAAGAGGTATTGGAGGGGCTTTAAGCTTGGATCCCTACTCAGAGGGTGGAACCAAGAACAGCAATGGCAAGGCTGGGAGGAGTGGGTGTGGGAGGAGGAAAGAGAATGTCACACTTACTCCTGAACAGGCACCCAGAGAGCAACGATGTGGAAAAAGACGCCCAGCAGGTGGCTGGATGAACAGGCCATAAGCAGAAAGCACAAAGCAGGTGGTACTGAATTCTGGAGAGTTCTGACATTTAGGGGGTGGAACAAGAGGAGCCAGGAAGATGCAGGGCATTGGAGGACCCTGGCCACCTGTCCCCCACACTGACAGCTGAGAGGCCGGTACTGACTCAGGCCATGGGGCCCTTTTCTGTGTGGGATCTCTGCAGGAGCTCTCCTGCAGGGCCACTCAGCCGCATGGGCCTTCCAGCTAGTTCTGCAGGCCCGCTGTGCCTCCTCCAGCTTCTCATCCCCTAGCCCTCTGACACAGGTGCCCCACCAAGTTCCCTCCTGCCTACCTTCCCCTCTTCCTCATCCCCATTCAAGCTGGTCCTTCCCTGGGCCTTCTCTCCCCAGCGATATCCTCCAAGCCTCCTACTGATATCAACTGCCCATTCTCTGCCTCTCACTCAAACACTTGGATTGGGACAGAATGACACCCAGACAGTACCTCAATATCCCTCCATAAAGTAGAGATGAACCCTACTGCCACTCTCCCCAGTCCCCAGGGCCGCACACTGCCCCCCACACTTCCAGAGCCATCCTCCCCACCTTCCACTGCAGCCCTGCGCTGTCAGGCTGGCACCTCCTTGCTCGCCACCTGGATCCCCTTCCTCTCTGCTCCATCCCTACCCTCAAGAATTCCAAATGCTGATGGCTCTTCCCTTCACCTTGACCACAGTGTCCTCAAGCCCCACCTAAGCCACCCACTCGGCTCTCCATGAACCGTGCCACTAGAGGCATTCTGCTCGGGCGATGGGAACTGAGATCCCTCCCTGGTGGCAACGTCCTGTCTGTCCTGCACAGAACAGGCTCATCAGAGCCTTGGGAAGCTGTGACCCTCAGCCCCAGTTTGGCAGCCTCAACTTGCATCTCCTGGCTCCCTACTCAGTGTGACTTGTCCCCAGCACCTCACTGCACGTGAGAATACAGCAGCGTAGAAAGCTGTAGAGGGCAAGGACTTGGAGGTGCTGCAAGAGGCGACGGGTGACCTTGGAGAAGGAGAGGGACGGAGATGGAGAAGCCGGACCCTTGGCACTGGGGAGCATGTGAACAGGAGAGAACAGATGCCAGGGAGGCAGATGGACCTCAAGGCAAAGAGAGGGCAGAGGGAAGAATATTTTACACAGAGGGCGAGCAGAGTATTCTCTATGCCAAGGGAAAGACATGCATACGCCAGAGAAAGGCAGACTGAAGAGAAGAAATACAGGAAGAAACAGCAGGGTGGGTTCTTTGAGGAATGACAATCACGATAATGGCTAATATTTAGTGAGGACTTACTATGTGCCAGGCCCTGTTTTAAGTTCTTAAATGTATTCAATATAATGTATGTAATAAGCAAACGTGGTAAGTACTATGATTTCCAGATTATGATGAGGAACCTGTGGCAGAGAGCTCTAAAACGCTTGCCCAAGGTCAGGAAGGGGAGAGTTGCCAGGCAGAAGAGCTGTCCAGGAAGAGGGAACCCCAGGATGCAGCTGGGAGCAGAGAGGGACAGAGTGAGTGCAGCAGCAGCTCAGAGGGGGTCAGGGAAGGAACACGTGAAGTCATCTATGGAGGATGAGGGGCTGGGTACAAGAAGGGTTTGAGAAAGAATTAGTTTTCAAGGGGCTCTGCGTCATACAATCAGGAATGAATAACAGGCGAATAAAGGGTGAAGGAGGGTGTGGGTGGAGTCAGGTGATTCTGGCTGATAAGGGGATATGCAAGCTCTGCCTCCTGGGTTCAACTGATTCTCCTGCCTCAGCCTCCCTAGTAGCTGGGATTACAGGTGCCTACCACCACGCCCAGCTAATTTTTTGTATCTTTAGTAGAGATGGGGTTTCACCATATTGGCCAGGCTGGTCTCAAACTCCTTACCTCATGATCCGCCCACCTCGGCCTCCCAAAGTGCTGGGATTACAGGCATGAGCCACCGCGCCCAGCCCAGGCATAAGAGATTCTAGAGCTAGACGGCAGGAATTTAAGAGGAGAATGTTGAATGAAGGCAGCGGAACAATCATTCAGAAAGGCAGGGGCAGGAGGAGAATGTGCCTTGGGCCAGTTCACTAGAGGGAAGTGAAGACAGAGAAAGCGAGACAGAAAAGTTGGCTCCCCAAGCTCAGGAATTCACATATGTGACAAGGTGCTCAGTGTGACAAAGACTAGGAATGAAGGGGCCCAGATGGTGACCTGACCCAGGGATGCTCACAGCCCTCTGGACAATGCCCTTCCTAGCACTGGCCCTGGAAGGCACCCAGCCTCCAGTACTGAGGCTTGTATAGGGAGCAGCTGTTCAAGCCCCAGTACGTGTCACAGGGAGCAGCTCAATTCTAGTGGGAGCCCCAGGACCCAACCAAGAGACCACAGAGCTGGCAGCCAAAGCTGGTGAGGCCCCACACGCACCTGGCCCAGCTGGGCAGCCAGGCCCCAGCTCAGCTCCACAACCTTGCTCTTTCCGGGAACTTAAGGGAGCAGAGGGTAGGGGGATTGTCAGGGTGAAGACAAAGCCACAGAGAGTCACCTTCAGAATCGGCTCAACGCCCCCGACAGCCTCATGGCGCTAGAAGTCACAGGAGAGAGTGCCAGGACACATGGCGGGGTGTTTTCCAGGACAGTGAGCAGAATGCAGGCATGTGTTTGGTAAAGGCAGTAGGAAGGGTATGTGTGGAATTTAACCTTGTGTCCTCAATAAGACTCAATTAATCTGCACCAGCGCCCTTCACCCTCATGGGAGGGGGTGTTCCCGGCAGCCAGAGGTTACGGAGACTCCGTGGACGTGGCTCACCCAGGCATGAAGGTGCTGGGCAGTATGACCCCCGGCTGCAAACTGTGTTCCTTCTCAAGATCAGAAAAAGTAGAGCGCCCTCTCATTCTATTCCATCTAAGGTGACCCCCACTTTTGGCTGTCCCTGCTCACTGTCCTACACATCTGTGGCATGGATCTTGGCCAAGGCAAAAATGCCACTGGCACGGTGACAGTGCGACGGGCCAGGCCCAGGCCCTGCGTGCAGGAGCCTGTCATGGCGGGGTGGGCAGCCCTTCTCAGATGCTCACCTGGGATCCTGTCAGCCACTGCACTTCTGACAAGCTCTCAGGGGATGCTGACACTGCTGGCCCAAGGATCACACACCACAAAAGCACGTTTATTATTTTTATAAGGAGATGAAAGCTACCGAGTTATTTTAACCTGAAAATGGCCATACAACAAGGGGCATAGCCATTTACAAAGCACATACAGGTTCTATGCTAATACTTGTCCCGTCTTCTCCCTCTGTCACAGCACTGAGCAGGGCGCTGGGACAGGCTTCCTGGAAGCAGCACAGTAATGCTTACAGGGGCCAGGAGGGAGGTCCCGCTCTGCCACCTTCCATCAGTCTGGGATCGAGGGGAAGGCCGGGAGGCAACTATGGATCAGATTTCCACTGCCTTGAAAAGAATGTACCAGTGCACAGATGGGTTCAGAATGCAGATTCTAGGAGCAGACAGTCCCAGGCCGGGGCTTAAATCTTGGTCCTCTGTATCTACCCTGGAGAAGGCACTCAAAGTCTCTATGCTTTAGGCTTCCCAAATATAGATACGGCTGCTGAGAAAATTTTATGCGATAATGCAGATAAAATACTCAGTACATTCAGATGAGATAAGGAAAGCCACAATGTGAAGTTAAGTGAGCGGCAGTGCGGATTCTCAATGCCAAACACATTGGCTTCCGCTGTCGTGGGCAGTAGTCATGGGCCCTGCACCTGGTCTGCCTGGCTCTGCACCCACCAGCAGGGTGGCCTTGGGCAAATCACTTCCCCTCCTGGGCCCGCGGGTCCTATACCTATTAAATGGACGAATCAGCTGGAGGATTCTTTTCAGTCCCTGAAAGCCTACAGTTCTAGGCCAGGTCTAGACGTCTATGTGCTTTAGGGTTTAGAGGATGAACGTCAAGGGCACCTCATGATCACTGAACTCCAATGACTGATCTCTCTTTAACTGTGCCACAAGCGTGTGAATACAATGTGGATTTGTTGTTGTTACTCGCTTTTGTTTCAAAAACTCACTTCTAGGCCAGGCGTGGTGGCTCACGCCTGTAATCCCAGCACTTTGGGAGGCCGAGGCGGGTGGATCACGAGGTCAAGAGATCGAGATCATCCTGGTCAACATGGTGAAACCCCGTCTCTACTAAAAATACAAAAAATTAGCTGGGCGTGGTGGCGCGTGCCTGTAATCCCAGCTACTAGGGAGGCTGAAGCAGGAAAATTGCCTGAACACGGGAAGCGGAGGTTGCGGTAAGCCGAGATCGCGCCACTGCACTCCAGTCTGGGTAACAAGAGGGAAACTCCGTCTCAAAAAAAAAAAAAAAAACAAAAAAACAGAAAAAACTCACTTCTGTGTATTGACAGAGCCTCACCGTTCATCCAGTGTGGGGCATCTGGGCGGCCTCCAATTATGGGACCTCAGCAGTGTGCTAGGCGCGTGAGGCAATCACTGTACTTACTTGTTTCTGCAGAGTCCTTAGTTTTGTCCTATTTGAGTGTCTGCAGATTCAGTTTTCAGGAAATAGGGGTGATCAGTCTCAGGCTTTTGCCTCCCCGCCTGCCCCCTCCCTGGTGGTCTCCCTGGAGGGCTGCTGATGCCTGCCCGTCTTCTCTCTCCGTCTGGTGCTACCGTCTGAGCAGCTGCGCAGGAGCAGGAAGGAGGAATAGGCAGGGCCAGAAAAGTTCCCTGTGTCCCTGGAACTTCCTTCCCTCAGGTATTTCAGCATAAAACATGGAAGCTTGTGGGAGTCCAGCCAGAAGAAAGAAAGTGAGGGACCCTGAGGAAGGACCTCTCTACCGGGTGTGGTGGCTCACGCCTGTAATCCCAGCACTTTGGGAGGCTGAGGCACATGGATCGCTGGAGATCAGGAGTTCAAAGCCAGTCTGGCCAGCATGGTGAAACTCCATTTCAACTCCACAAAAATTAGCTGGGCATGGTGGCATGTACCTGTAATCCCAGCCACTCAGGAGGCTGAGGCACGAGAATCACTTGAACCCCTGGGGGCGGAGGTTGCAGTAAGCTGAGATCGCTGGGGAACAGAGTGAAACTCTGTCTCAAAAAAAAAAAAAAAAAAAAAGAAGGGCCTCTCCAAACCTGCCCTCAGCCGTGGGGCACCCCCTCTGCCAAGAGCAGCAGTGAGGTGCCAGGTCACAGGTGGCACAGACACGGCCCCAGCCAGGAAGCCCCGTGCACCCTATGAAATAAAGTTTCAAACATAAGAAACCACGTCTGCACATTTCTGCTTGCCAGCTAAATTCCATAAAGCCTCTAACTCTGTGACAACATGCAGCCCTCCAGAGGACGAAGTGAAGACAAAACAGGATAGCGCCCCCGGCCCCCCACGTCTCTGGCCTGAGTCACTATATTCCTTAAAAGATACATGACCCTAGTCCTTGCCTTTTCCTACGTATAAGATCACATCTGAAGGGGTTAGTGATGACGCTTCACTTCTGGAGTCTCTAACCAGATGTATCCTTCCACTAAGCCTTGATGATACCCTGTGTGTATCGAGCCTCTCTATCTGTGTATAAACTGTGAGCTGGCTGGGCACAGTGACTCACGCCTGTAATTCTAGCAGTTTGGGAGGCCAAGGCGGGCAGATCACCTGTGTCAGTCAGGAGTTCAAGACCAGCCTGAACAACATGGAGAAACCCCATTTCTACCAAAAATATAAAATTAGCTGGGTGTGGTGGCACATGCCTGTAATCCCAGCTACTTGGGAGGCTGAGGCAGGAGATCTGCTTGAACCTGGGAGGTGGAGGTGCAGTGAGCTGAGATTGTGCCATTGCACTCCAGCCTGGGCAACAAGAGCAAAACTCCATCTCAACAAAAACAAAAACAAAAACAAACAAACAGCTGAGACAGTTTAGGGGCAGCCTGACACAGCCTCTCTGAAAGACTTCTCCCAGGCTGTAGTTCTCAGTCAACTTCTGAATAAAACTAACTTTAATTCTTTAAAAGCTTGATTTTTTTCTTTGGTCAACACCTCTCCCTGCTGAAATAATCCCTGGGGCCTCTCCTCAGGTCTTTCTCCTCATCTACTCCTCCTCAGAAGTCAGGATCATCCCTACATTCAAGCTGTCAATAAGTATTTGTTCAAGCCTATTACGGACCAAGCATCGTGCCCAGAAAAAGGAGGAGGAGGAGGAGGACACCTCCCCTGATTCACAGGAGTCATTATCCAGCTATTTGTGCGTTATCTCAGTTCCTCACAGCGACTACCTATGGTCAGTGTTATTTCCATTTTACAGATGAGGAAATGGAAGCCCAGAGGGGTTACTGCGCCTGGCTGGGTGCAGTGGCTCTTGCCTGTAATCCCAGCACTTTGGGAGGCTGAGGCAGGCAGATCACTTGCAGTCAGGAGTTCAAGACCAGCCCAGCCAACATGGCAAAACTCCATCTCTACTAAAAATATAAACATTAGCCAGGTGTGGTGGTGGGCACCTGTAGTCCTAGCTACTCAGGGGGCTGAGGCAGGAGAATCGCTTGAACCCAGGAGGTGGAGGTTGCCGTGAGCCAAGATTGTGCCATTGCACTCCAGCCTGGGTGACTGTAAGAATTGGTCTCAAAAAAAAAAAAAAAAAAAATGGCCAGGCATGGTGGCTCACGCCTTAATTCCAGCACTTTGGGAGGTTGAGATGGGCAGATCATGAGGTCAGGAGTTCGAGGCCAGCCTGGCCAACATGGTGAAACCCCATCTCTACTAAAAATACAAAAAATTAGCTGGGCGTGGTGGCACACACCTGTAGTCTCAGCTACTCAGGAGGCTGAGGCAGGAGAATCGCTTGAACCCAGGAGGCGGAGGTTGTGGTGAGTAGAGATCACGCTATTGCACTCCAGCCTGGGTGACAGAGCTAGACTCCGTCTCAAGAAAAAAAAAAAAAACAAAGTGGTGTGCTCATGGTCACACAGCTTGCCTTTTGCTCTATTAACACAGAGCCTATGGGGAAGGAGGGGCTCAATCTCCTGTGCTCTCATCAAGTTCAGAGCTAGAGTGAGAAATAACATCAGAGAAAGGCTTCCCAGAGGGCTCTGGTTCTCTGGGAAGGTCCAGCTGGTAAGGCAGAAAACAGGACATGAGGTCTGGATTACATCAGGCCAGTTCCAACCACAGAGTAGGCTGCTGGTGAGGATAGGAAGACGGCAGTGCCCCAGGGGCACTGAGAGGCAGGAAGCCCGATTCTAGTCAGGGTCCTGGTCTTACACCCAAAATCTTATGGCTGAGAAAAACCCATAGAGATCACCCAGGAACATGGGGCATGGAAGCCACTTGGGCAAGGCCGTCCAGCTAGGACACAAAGCCCACACTCGCCAGGGCACCACAAGACTGCCTGCGACCTTTCCCGCCAGCGAAATGGCAGTCTCAGGGTAATTTATTTCATGCATCCCAGATTTTGAGGGAAGTAAACCACAATCTTTTCAGAGGTCCAATTCTCTCCCTAAAATACTTAGGTCAGCCCTTGCAGCCTCTTCTTCGCTTGCTGAATTTTAGTGAGTTTAACCACCCAAGGATGTTCTCGGCAAAACTTCTGCCACTACACACGGTCACAGGACTCCATCGGCCCTGGAAACCCAACCCCAGGGAGCCATTTATTCAATCAGGCATCAGGGGTTGGGGATGTGAAGAGCACTGAGGATACACAGTGAATCGACAGAGACCCTCATCCTGGAGAGCCCACTCTGGTGGGATGACCGTTCTCCATGCTGGGGACAGTGCCCCTTGGCTCTTGGCAGGGAAGCTTCCCTGATGGTGCCCAAGACGGCAGCTCCTGCCACATGCAGACGCTAAGGGTAGGAAAGGGAGGCCAGAAAGGGAGCCACATCCAGACTGTGGAAATGCCAAAACCTGTGGTTCACCTGAGCAGCCACAGAGTCTTCATGTGGATTGAACTTTCTCCCAAGCAAAGGACAACCCCCATGGGATTTACAGGATTCAAGCACTCTGCATCCTCTCCGTGCATGAGGTCAAGTAGGAAAAGAAATGACTGCCGTATGAAAGTTCAAGCTGGGGACAAAAAGGGCTGAGTGAGGTCCCTGGAGAACAGTTCAGAGGAGCGTGGGCTTTGGAGAGAGAATATCTGGATTGGCCTTTTGGCTCAACCCCGCTTCCGACCTCTCCACACCTCTTGGGAATGGTGACTTGGCACCAGTGTCAGTCACAGTCCTGGTCCTCACCCCCGGTGCTGCTGCCCCAGCTCCAAGCTGGTCCAGAAAATATGCAACTCACCCCAGGTGGCCAGATCTGGCATCTCTGCCACTCTCCCATCCCTGGTTCGATGGAATGGAGGCTCCTTCTTCATGTCTGAGCACGCCAGCGCATTTCACCAGAGACCGCAAACCGACAGGGGAGTCCACCCAGTTCTACTCAAGAAGCACAGCGGTGCAGCCGGAGAGGAAGGAGCAGGAGCTTGGCTCCTTGTGCTCCCTGGAAGCTCCAAGACCCCAGTCATCCTGCGGGCCATGGTGGACATCCACGAGCCCCAGCCTGTGTATGGTGAGAACCCTAGTAGAGTTCAGGACTGATGCGGTGAGACCACTCCATTCCACCAGGGGCTGGCCCAGAGTCTGCTTCAAAACTCAGGTCGCTACTAGCCTCACTGCCCGTCCACTGTGGTGACGGCACCACTGCTCTGAGCACTAACCTCATACCCAACACAGGAAAGAGGGGTCTAAAAAGCTTGCTGGGCTGGCCTCCTCCCCTACCCCAAGGCCAGCCCCTGAGGCAGCTGCCCCCGCTCACCTCTCTCCTGTGTGCTGTGCAGGCCTCGTGAAGGCCAACACTCACTAGGACTCGGAGATGCCCTGAGATGCACAAGACCCATCCTTGACTTTTTTCTTTTTTTTTTTTTGTGATGGAGTCTCACTCTGTTGCTCAGGCTGGAGTGCAGTGGTGTGATCTCTGCTCAGTGCAACCTCTGCCTTTCTGCTTCAAGCAATTTTCCTGCCTTAGCCTCCCAAGTAGCTCGACTGTAGGCACCTGCCACCACGTCCGGCTAATTTTTGTATTTTTAGTAGAGATGGGGTTTCACCATGTTGGCCAGGCTGGTCTGGAACTCCTGACCTTGTGATCTGCCCGTCTCGGCCTCCCAAAGTGCTGGGATTATAGGCATGAGCCACTGTGCCTGGCTGCCATCCTTGACTTTTCAAGCCTCTCCTCTTTCAGGGACTGCCTGGGGCCTGTGTACAGGGACAGTTGCATTAAAGTCCATTTGTACAGACAGAGCACATATGGGCAAAACAGACCTGGTTTGCAGCACCCCCAAACATCCAGCCTGCCCCCCTACCCCTGCCACACAGCTGGCTACACTGTGTGCTCTGAAGCCTTACAGCTCGGCACTCCATGGCACTGTTTTTGCTTTTAATTTTTGTTTTTAAGGGAAGAAAAAAGAAGAAAATTCACAAAACAATCTGTCCTTTTGACAGGCCAGCTCAGATTCCAATCATGCTAAGCTGGATCAAGGAGCATCATTATCAGGGATTTATCAGAACTGTCTGCTTCAGAAAATAAACAAGTCATCAAAAGTGGCCAGGTCTGGAGTCTCGGCTGCTCCCCCATCCCTGCTTCCCTGGAAGAGAGGTGGTTTCCCTGTCTCGATGCATGTTAATGCATTTCAGCAGAGGCCACAGACCTGTAGGGGAGGAGTCTATCCAGTTGTATTCAATAAGCACAGTGGTTAGGGGCAGGGGCTGTGGAGTCAGAGGCCTGACTGCAAGCAGGGGCCAGTTTAGGGTGGGCCCCATGAGGAAGGTCAGGGAAGCTGACCTTGGTGCTGAAGGTAACAGGTTTGAAGCAAGGCAGCTTGTGTGTGAGGAAGGTCCCTCTGGCTGAATGGGCCCTGGCATGAAGGAGGAAGGGCTAGAAGCAGCAAGACCAGGCAGGAGGATGCTTTGGTGATGGGGGAGGAGGGTGGCAGTGCCAAGGATGGAGAGAAGCAAAGGGTTTAGGAGATATTTAGCAGGTGCATGACTGGCTCTGAGAATGGAGGCATGTAGGTGATGAAGGGGGATAAGGAGCTCCGGGTCCTGGCTTCTGTCCTGAGCACTCAGCCTATGGGTCAGTGGCAGTGGCTGTTCTAATCATTATCACTGACTTGCACGATGACACTGGCCAGGCCACTGACGCCTCCCACCTGTACCACAAGGAGAGTGGCCTCCTGGGCCTTACCAGCTCCAGGCTGCCTCGGTGGCAGCACTGTGCTCACTTCCTCCTGCCTCGGTGTCATGTCTCCAAACTCAAGGCAGGCTGTGGGGAGCAGCAAGGCGGCGGGGAGGCACTGCCCATGTGGCCGGTTTACACACCGCTGTCTCTCAAGGTGGCCTGCAGCAAACCCACCTTTCCTACTCCTCTGGATGTGGCCAGCCTCACCCTCGGCAGGCTGCGTGTGGCCCTGGAGCTCCTCTTTCACCCTCTTGACTGTGCCCACTTCCCAGGGAGACATTTTTCCCCTTTAAACTGGAAATGTGCTCCCTAGCTCCTCCTCAGACCCCTTGTGCATAAGTTGCTTCTCCGGCCTTCCAGATAATTCTCCTAAATCTCTGCTGTACCTGGGGGGCTCCCTGTAAAAGCAGAAAAGAATCTGAGCTACCTTCCCTGTCTCTCCCCACTGTATACTCTATTCAGGTGTCAACACAGGTATGCCTGGGGCTGCCTGGAGCTGGCAGGGCACAGGGACAAGGCAGTCAGGGCCCCTGCCTGCAGGGCCTGCAACTTCTCAGCTCTATCTGGATAGGGCACTGGTGCCTGGGCTTACCCAGAACAGCCAAATGGGATTTGAATGAACATAAAGAGTGGAATTTTTAAAAACCAGATCAAAGCTTCCATTAAAATTAGATGCTACTTCAAGCTGCTACCTGGGGAAAGCAAGTAGAATCTCCCGAAAATAACAGCAGTTCTGTTGGCCACCCTGCAGCCTTTCTTCTGGAATTATCTGGCTGTTCTCCCCATGCCCTTCTCCCCATGACTGTTCAGGCTGCAGAAATGCCCACTGGGGAAAAAGTAGCCTGGCCCCAAGCACATCCAAACGAATTCGGAGCCCATTTCCTCCAGCCCACGCCCGCAGAGGCACCCATACCCCCAAGGCCTGGTGCCCTCAAGGGAGGCATGTGAGCTGCTCCCCTCAGGGTCAGTGGCTCCTCCTCCTCCTCCCTGCGTGGGATTTGCTGAGCTGGCTTGCTGGGGAGGCCACGGAACTTGAAATTTCCAGCAGTGGCCTCTCCTCCTCCTAGGTCTCAGACTGAGGGCAAAGCATGAAGAAACGCTGGCTGTGGACACGCCTTGGAAGGGGGCAAAGGAGAAAAGCAAGCAAGCACCCGGCACAGCCCAGCAAGGCCCCACAGAGGCCCCACGCTCCACTGCCTGTCTGCACGCTGCTGAAACCCACACCCATGCCCCCAGGCCAGCAGCCTCATCTACACTTCCCTGCTGTCTTAGGGCCTCCTCCCTCACCCCTTCAGAGTCACCTCACCCTTTGCCCAAGACCAACAGACCCCTGCCTACATCCACACAGGCCCAGAGTGGCCCGACAGGGCTTCCTCACCCCTTGTTCTGTCCAGACACAAATGCTGACACTCGAGTGCAGCCAGCAGACTCATCCCAGAGCCCTGTACAGAGCTGGACATTAGGGAGACCTCTGGAAGCCAAGATCTAAGCGCTTCAATCCCACATTCACGAGCCACCTGAGAAGGGCTTCCCAGGTGCACATGCCTCTTAAGAGAGTCCAGCCCCTCCTAGCAGCTGTGGTCCCTGGATGAGGGGGCTTGAGGCCTGTGTGGGTATAGACACTTCCTGTCTCCACACTGCCCTTCCCCCCCAGAGTCCCCTGCCCTTCCACACAGGCAAAGAATGGCAAAGCTGCACCTTCTCCTCTCTGCACAACCTAGGAAGGCGTCGCAGATGCCATGCTGATTAGCAAGTCCCGCCTCTGCCCCACGATGCGCCAGTTCTGTGGCCCAGCTCTGCCGCTGGACCTCCAAAAGCTTTTCTCAGCTAACCCCACTCGCCTCCACCTCCCCTGCCACGGTTTCTCACAAAAAGTTACAAGACGCAGAGCAGTGCTTCCCAAAGCTTACTGTGCATGGGAAATGCGTGTCTGGGAAGCTGGCTAAAATGCAGACTGGGATTCCTCATTGCTGTCAAGTCCCCAGGTGATACCAACGCTACTGGTCTGCAGGCCACACTTCTCAGTAGTGAGAAGGTGGAGGCAAGAGTCAGGACTCTGAGTCAGGGAACCTGTGTCGTGGCCCCAGCTCCACCGGAACTAACCATGACATCTCATGAGACTGTCGTGAGGACGGCATGAGGTAACGCAGTGTCTGACCGGCGCCCAGATGCAGTGGGCACTCGCAAATGCAAATTCCCTTCCTCTTGCTCCAGTCTTCTCCCTGTGATGGTGCCGAGTGGAATGCCTCAGAAGACTGCCAGAGCATTAGACGAAGTAATACACGAACACTCCGGTGCACAGCAGGAGAGTGATGTGAGTTCTCCTTCCTTGCCTTCCACCATCTAGGACTGGGGCCAGCACTGAACCTGTGCCCACATGATCAGGGGAGGCAGAGGGAGCGGGAGGCTCCTGGAGCTGAGCGTTAGAGATGGGCGCTCTGACAGCTGGGCCTCTGCATCCAGTTTGAGTGCTCATGTGTGGTGTTGGGGAAAGGGGTCGTTCGGGTCACACTGGTGGGCAATTCTTCAGGGGACTTTGTCACTTGTGTGCTTATGCATGAGCAACAGTGCCTGATGACTCTTGGGAAGAGCCACAACAGAGGGCCTGCACGTGGCAGTGGCCAGAGAACCCTAGGAAAGGCTTAATGCATGCTGCCTCCTGATCTGTGGGTGGGGCAGCCTTCACTGGAGGGGACTCTGCGCACCCACTCAGTGAGTCGGAGTGGGTGCATGTTGAGCTGCACACCAGCACCTCAACAGGGATGAGTAAGATGCTTTCAGAAGCCATGTTAACCAAATCTGGCTGGGAAGGAACCAGTTAGCAAACCCCTCCTTCCCTGCCCCGTTCCTGGCCCACAGGAACTCAGCAGCTTCAGAGAAGGTCTTACTTGTTTCCCAGGAGAGGCCGGAGACTCAGCGAACCCAATTCAATATATAATATAGAGCAGTGTCCATTCCAGGGTCTACAGCAGAGGCAAGAGGAGAAATAAGACTGACGGATGGCTCCATCTTTAGCACGCATGTATGGACATCCAGCCTTCTCCAAGCCTCCACTCCTCTCTACGCACAGACAAAAACAAAGCCTTTCGCCTTAATCAGAACACTACATTGTCTCAACGTATTTTACAGGGTACCTGCTAAGCTGGGACCATCTAGGGGAGACTGGAGGGTCCCTCTAGCATGGTCCCAGCCCAGGTGCAGCAGCAGGATCTGTGTGGCCTGTGACCGTGGTGCAGACACAGTACTAGGAGGCCTCCAAGTGCAGAGACACATGTGATCCCCAGACACCATGCTCTGTTCCCAGTGCGTCCCCCAGCACACAGAGCAATGCGCATGTACACCACCATGCCCAGGTACACTCACATAACACACACGCGCATACACACACGTACATAACAGACGCTCATGCTTACAAAAACACACAATACACACACGCGGGCATACGTCTCCTCAGCCTTCAGGAAACGAGTCGACCTCCCATCTGAAGCTGAACTCATTTCTTTGAAAAGGAGTCTGAGTCTTCATTTCCTCAGAAAGAGGCACAGACGTGCAAGAAAACCATCTCCTCCTCAGGCCTTCTCCGTGCCCTGGTAATATTTACACAGCTATTTAACAAGCAAGGCTGAAGTTTCCTTTCAACTGGCAATTAAAATCAGAGCACAGAGACAAGCTTTGTAAAGCTTGGTTTCCATAGAGGATAATTTTCTTCCATGGGTTTAAAAAAATGAGAGTCTTGATTGAAACTGTAGGTACTCACATAAACAGTAAAGCCCACTCAGTCTTCCAGATTGAGATAGAAATGTAACTATCTTTTGCTCGAGGTTAGAAATAATTCAAATTTGTACAATGTGTTTCCAGATTTAATAAGAAAAACAACAGGGGTGGCAATGCTCAGGCTGTGCTGTGTACTGGGCAAAGGCAGGCTGCTCTGATTCTCACCCAGCAGACCCCTAAGAAGGGCTCCCCTGGCGTCCCTCTGCTGAGACTTTCTCTGTCTCTGTTGTCTTGAAGAAAGGAACAAGGCCTGCAGGCTGGTTCATTTTTAATCTGCTGCTGGTGTGACCCAGTCCCCTAAACCGGACTGGTGGCAACTTTAAGTTGGAGACAGCTTTTGGAAGCAGACTCAGTGCTGAGTGGTTTTGCCTTAAGAATACATACACAGACAGACAGAGAGACAGACAGACAAACAGGAGATGTACTGTAGCTGACATTTACTAAATGCCAGTCACTTTTTAAGCAATTTATATCAATGATTTCATCCTCACAAAAACTTTGTGACGTGGGTTACAACAATAGCAAATGCGTATCAACACGTATGTAGCACCATGTGTGGGTTATAACAATGGGAAACACGCATCAACACGCATCTAGCACCATGTGCCAGCACACGCAAGCACTGTTGTGTTTATATCTGTGACCTCATTCACCCCTCCTAAACTTGTGAGGTTGTTGTTATCACGATCCCCATTTTATAGACAAGGAAACCGAGGCTTACAAGGGCTAAGGATTTAGTCAAAGCCCCCAAGCTAGTAAGTGGCGAGGTCTGGATTTGAACCCAGGCATGGCCTGGAGCCCCCTCTGATGAGACCATCCTCGCTACCTCTCAGTGCATGGCGAGCGCCCTGTTGAACAGCCGCTAAGACAAAACTGCCCTGAGCACCTCCGCTGGGACCGCACAACGGCTTCTGATTCACCAGGGGAGTGTGAGAGGAGAAAAGACCTCACCCAAATAACACCCCCACCCCCCCGATCACACACACACACATGCACGCACGTGCACACACACACACACACAAGTCAGGCTGGGCAGGAAAAATGCTTTAAACTAAATGCCTGTACAAAGAAAAACTGAGCTGGTGGAGGGGGACCGAGAAAGCTCACGGAGGGTGCTGTGGTGGTGAGTGAGGAAGGACCCACAGGGTCCCACAGGCCCAGCTGCAGGGTGGGTAGGGAGGGGAACAGTGTGCTTCTGGGCCTCGGGGCAGCGGAGGGTGGCGGAGGAGACAAATGTGCATGGCTCCACGCATAGAAAATACCAAGAAAAGGCACACTCACAGGCAGAAGGCTGGAGCTGGGGAAAGGCAGGAAATGGGAAGTTATTATTTAATGGGTACAGAGTTTCTGCTTGGGGTGATGCACATATTTGAGAAATGGTGGTGATGGTTGTGCAACATTGTGAATAGAATTAATGCCGGTGCCTAGACACTTCAAAATGGTTAAGGCCAGGAGTGGTGGCTCACGCCTGTATTCCCAGTGCTTTGGGAGGCTGAGGTGGGTGGATCACAAGGTCAGGAGTTCGAGACCAACCTGGCCAGTATGGTGAAACCCCATCTCTACTAAAAATACAAAAATCAGTCGGGGGTGGTGACATATACCTGTATCTGGAGGCCGAGGCAACAGAATCACTTGAACCCAGGAGGCAGAGGTTGCAGTGAGCCAAGATCACACCACTGCACTCCAGCCTGGGCAATAGAGCAAAACTCCATGTTAAAAAAAAATGGTTAAAATGGCAAATTTTGTGTTATATATATATCTGACCATAATTCCTTTTAACAGTGGCAGAGGAGGTGAAGCCCCAGGGCCCTGACCCTGCCAAGGTCTTAGGAGCTCTCCTTGCTGCTCTGGGCCCTGCTGCGGAGCCTGTCATCCAAAGAAAGGGCTTTTTTTTTCCTTTGGGTTCTGATAGTTAAGGCCCTGGTTCCTCTGGATGGCAATCAGAGGGACTGGAAAACTCACTCTCTGCCTTCGTTTCCCACACTACCTACTTGTGGGACCCTCCCTGGGCCTCCTGGCCGCCTCCGGGCCTTCTGTCTTGTGTTCTACCCGAGCCCTGAGCAGCCTTGTTGACTTGGGACATGTGCCCCTTGGCTTGGCAGGGCTGCTGCTTCTCCCTTTCCATCTCACTGCTTCAAGCACAGACCATTCCACACTCACAATGTATTTATTTTCTAAAGCTGTGGATACGAAAGGAAAAACTGTGGTGGCAGAGTATGGTGTAATTAACGTGGAATGTACCAGGGGAGCTGAGGACATGTAAGACAGACATCGGGTTCTCAAACAACCGCTTTCTGTTGAAGAGGGTCTATTTTCTCCTCTCCCTCTTCCTTCCCAAGAGATTAAAATAACAAACTCTGAGAAATAAATAAACGTGCTCAACTTCACACATACAAAGTCAACCCTGGTGCAGGTGCGTGGACTCACGTGTGGGGTAGCAGCTGGATAGCCTTGATCTGTGTCCATCACCACCCGGGCGTCACGACCACAGAGAGACACATTTAGCACACACATTACAGCGTCACTGCCCGACCCAGCGCCACCATCTGGGGCCTGTGCTGTCAGCCTGGACACAGTTAAAGTCAGCTGAAAGTGAAATCCATTATTCATAATAAAGTTGCTCACAAGCCCCTTTCCCTGTGCAAGTTAGCAAAGACAGAAGCATCTGATGAAGAATTAAATGCAGTAACTGTATTTGAAATCTTGGACAGTGTAAAAGTTCTTAAGAAAAAGTTGTTTTTAAAGTGTAACTTTAGTTAATAATTGGGATCTGTGTCTCATTGGGCACAAAATGGAGAGAGAAGAGAAAAATTCTTCTCGTATTAAAAAAGAAGATAGACCAAATAAAGTACAATAAGTATTATAGGGTCCAGCCCTATAGGGTCCAGTGAGTCCCTCCCTGCTGGTGTGGAGACGAGAAATTGGAAATAAAGACACAATAGAAAGAGATAGAGAAAAGAGAGTTTGGGCCCAGGGGTCCACTGCTACCCAAAGCGCGGAGACCAGCAGTGGCCCCGAGTGCCTGGACACTCTGACTTTACTGAGTACAAAGCAGGGGGAAGGGCAGGTAGGATGAGGTAATGGTGCTCAGCGATAGGGTCAGGTAAATCACGGGTCTTGGAGATGGGGGCCCAAGACTTTCAAGAAGCCAAGGCGAGGGGAAAACCTAAAGCGTCAGCACTTTTTTAATACTTGTCAAGAAATAATAAGGTCACTAAGATTTACGTTACTATTACTAATTCTTATCTTCTAAGGAAAAGAGGAACCAGGTGCAGAAGCAGAACTTGAAATTAGCCATGGAACGTGACCGCTGAAGCACAGCACCACACAGAGACAGTTAAGTCCCCGGATGTCTGCGGGCCTCCCTGACAGCCATCAGGCCCACCACAAGAGCTTGGAAGAGCGGAGTTTTCTCCTAACTCCTCCAGGGAAGGAGATGTCTCGGCCATCTTGGACATCTCCTTCCCTCGCTGGCTAAACAGCGGGAGCTTTCACAGCGCTGACACTGTTGCACAGCCAGGGCGCCCTCCAGCAGCCCATATGCGGGTGACAGAGGGCTTAGAGCATCTTGCCTTAGGGTCACCTCCTTTCCAATGCCACTTCAGTCCCATGCTTCTTGACCTGAGACTTATTAGTAAGATTAAAGATTATATGATAATACAGATGTATGTATTTGTGATTACATATGAATAGCTATGTGATTATTTATGATTATATATAGGAATAACTATGTAACTATATCTCTAATTCTTTTCTAATTTTATGTTTATATGAGAACATGCTGAGGCTTCAGGCCCTTGCCTTGGCTCTTGCGGGGTTTTCGCCCAACAAAGTATCTATAGAATAAAGTAGTGGAAATTTGGAACTTCCAAACTTCCAGCCCCTCCATAAAGCTGTCCTGAGATCTTGCACCTGAAACCAATCTCCCCACCACCGCTGTTCCCATGGCTTCATATGACCAGCAAGGAGTGGTCCAGCCTTCTCTCTCCCTCCTTTGCTCATCCTCTGTGGACGTCTGATGGACAGATGGCTTCCTATTGGTTTCCAAATCTCCTGTCTCCATATCTAGCCTGGGGTCCTGTCTTGGAAAGTGTGGCCTATATGGTATGGGAGCCAGATACAGCCTGGAGTTTTGAGCTACCAGAGCACTGGACAGTGTGGTTTAGCTAGAACAAGGAGAGAAACATTTAGCACACACATCACAGGAGGCAGGCGTCTGCAGAGTCTTCTGCCCTGGCGTCAGACTGATGTCATGCTCCTCATCACCTACAGAATTAACGTCACCTTAGCCCAACACATAAGGCTCCCTGCGATCTGACCTCTGCCCCCGCCAGCCTCCTCCTCTTCTATCCCTGGCACTCTCCTCTGTACTCCATCCAGACCCAGGTTCCTGGGTCTGCACACGCTACTCTTACTGAGGCTGTGGTGCCCTTGTCCCTTCTTGTCCACTAGAAAATGTCTCCTCACGAAAACCCAGCTCGCAGGCCATGTCCTCTGCAGAGCTCCCTCCTCGCTCCCCAAGCCTTGGACCACTTCCATGCTTGTGGTGTTTATACTGATCCTGTATCCCTTTCCAGCCTATTACACTGTGAGTTCTTTGGGGACAGAGACTTTTATCTTGGGTAGCCCTGCTGCCTAACCCTGTGCCTGGCACAAGGCAGGGACTTAGTCCAAATTTATTGAAGTGAACTAGCATAGACGGGTTTACTTCCGCCATGCAACTCCAAGGATACAACTGGCCTTTTCCAAGATAGCTAGGTTCCACACAGCGGCCCACAGCCAAGGCCTCTGCCGGTCTCTGTGAAAGGCTTCAGCCTTGGTGCTGTCACCCACAAAGCACCTCCCAGCACGTGACAGTGAGGCTATGACAAGTATATAATATGTCACCCTCAGAGCCACCAGGCCTCTTGCCAGGGCCGTGCTGTCCTTACGAAGCCTGGGCAGGTACCACCAGCTTGAATGTTCTACTTAATTGATTTGCAGCAATTAAGTAGCGCATGTACTACTTAACGAAACACTGCAGCCCCACTGCCGCCTTCATCAAAATCTCTTAAATCACATTAGGAAAAAACCAGAATCTCCCTGGCTGATTTACTCTCAGGACACCATGATGATGAAATTGGTAAACGCATCCTCTTTTGTAAAACCATTTCCTTCCCATTTATTCCTTTTTCTAGAAATGCACACAACTGCTATCACTTTAATAAATATTTTAAAACATGAGCAAGTCCCAGGGACACTCCTTTTGTATACTACATATTTCAGTGAGATTTGAATAAAAGATGATATACATGTAGCTCTAATTAACATATTTCCTGAATGAAAATAACATCTGGTCCCTTTTAAAGATAAAATATATGAAACTGGGATGTAGCAAAAAATATGTTTGAGCCAGGCGCAGTGGTGTGTGCCTGTTATCCCAGCTACCTGGGAGGCTGAGGCCAAAGGATCGCTTGAGCCCAGGGGTTTATGTCCAGCCTGGGGAAAGTGGAGAGATCCCATCTCTATTTAAAAAAAAAAAAAGGAGATGAGCAGAGGGGAGGGGAGGGGAGGGGGAAGGAGGGAAGGCAAAGGGAGGGAGGAAGGGAGGGAGGAAGGGGAAGGGGGAGGGGAGATGAGGGGGAGGGGAAGGGGAGGGAAGGGGGAGGGTAGGGGAGGCTTATTTCACTTAGCGATAATGTCTACCAGATTCATCCACACTGTGGCAAATGGTACAACTCCTTTTTAAAGACTGAGTAATATTCTATTGTGTGTGTGTGTGTGTGTGTGTGTGTGTGTGTGTGTGTGTGTGTGTGTCTGTCTGTTGTATGCTACCATTTCTTTCTCTATTCATCTATCAACAGACATTTGGGTTATTTCCATATCTTGGCTATTGTGAATAGCGTTACCGTGAGCATGGGAGTGTAGATATCTTTACAAGGTAGTGATTTCATTTCCCTTGGGTCGATGCCCAGAAGAAGGACTGCTGAGTCATACAGTAGTTCTATTTTTATTTCTTTGGGAATTTCCATATTGTTTTCCATAATGGCTGTACCAACCTAGATTCCTACTAACAGTGTGGCAGGGTCCCTTTTCTCCACATCCTTGCCAACAGTGGCTATCCCTGGTATTTTTAACAAAGGCCATTCTATCAGGTGTGAAGCAAGAATGAGTGTTTTCTGATTTTGCCAGATGTGAGTGTCTAAGGAATTAACCCTGCACTCCAAGCCTGCACTGAGCGGGAGAAGCGGCAGCTCCTGCTAACTTCGGTCAGTGCTGTCGGGGGGCAGACAGAAGGGAGCCTGGGAGCCCTGCACGGAAATGCTGATTTGCTCCAGATAAGAGACTGGAATTCCAGGCCATGAGGCTGGTCCTGGTTTAGTCAATGCTGGCCATTGGAGGTTTTGTTACCAAGGAAAACAGGAGTTCAGGAATGCGCCCCCCGACCAGCGGCCTGCGTCCATCACTTCTGCATTTGTTAGAGGCTGTGTGGGCCTGAATCATACACACGCAGAACCTAGAAAGAGTCAGTGTAGGTCAAGCAAGAGAGAAATTAATTTTAAATAGGAAAATGCTCTTTGTCTTTTGGAGCCCTTTAAAGGCTATTGACACTCGCTGTCTCTGTGCCTTTACCTAGACTCAGATAAATGAGAGAAGAGGCGCAGTTCTGTGAGACCTTTAAAATCCATCAAGGGGAAGTTGCTAGGCAAGAGAAATGAAATGCAGGCCCCGAGAAACTCAAAAAAAGCAAAAGTTAGAGAAACAATGCAATCTTGTCAAGTGACTAATTCCAAGCGGTGTCCTTTGACCTCATGGAATAAAGAGAGTCCCTGGCACCACTCAGAAAATACTAGCTGGGGTCATATGCTTCTGATCGCTGAGAAAGGCCAGCACAGGCTGAGTCCCCATGCTCCTGCGAACCATGCAGCCACACAGCCTCTCCGATGAGGGTACAAAGGTTTGAGGCACTGAAACTTCATCACTTCAAGTCTGTTGTTTGGAATTCTGAATACATTTTCCTCTAAAAACTCTTTCCTGCTGGTGTTTGGGCCTCCTTTTAGACATTGCAGACAGATGGACTCAGAGTTTAGAGTGGGAGCGATGGTGGACGGAAAATGGGAGCTCAGGCCCATGAAATCTACTGATCAGCAGAGGCACTTTGGGAGCACACACCCACTGTGATGGTCATGGGGGAATCCATGTGTGTCTGTGTGTGTGTATTTTAGAGTAGGCAGGTGCCATGAGAGGAAAATGAAGCTCTAGGAACAGAAGTATAAAGAAGAGGTTCAAAGACAAGAAATACCAAGCAGAGGAGATGATTCTGAGTCCCAGTAATTCCTCAGCTTAAGTTCTTCTTTCTACAGTACTTCACTTCCCAGGCAGGAGTGCCCAGGTGAACGGTTTCCCTGGGGGGAGGGGATGGGGCAGCAGTGGACTCATACTGCCTGCTGGGAAGGGGTGTGTGGGACTCAGCTGCTTGCACGACCACGTGTTCACTGAGCAGGGGATCACAACCTCAAGCTCCAAGAGAGCAATGCAATGGGGATGAGGTAGGGATCCAGGAGATCCAGAGAGCATGGCATGGCCATCTGAGAGAGGCTGCTGGTGCTCAGCTGAGGCTGGGAGTTCTGGAGAAAAAGCAGACCTGGTATTATCCTGACTTCTGAATATTCTATTCTATTTTAGATGGAGTCTCACTCTGTCACCCAGGCTAGAGTGCAATGGTGCGATCTTGGCTCACTGCAACCTCCGCCTCCCGGGTTCAAACGATTCTCCTGCCTCAGCCTCCCGAGTAGCTGGGACTACAGGAGCGTGCCACCATGCCAAGCTAATTTTTTATATTTTAGTAGAGACAGGGTTTCACCATGTTGGCCAGGATGGTCTCGATCTCCTGACCTCGTGATCTGCCTGCCTTGGGCTCCCAAAGTGCTGGGATTACAAGTGTGAGCCACCACGCCCAGCCGACTTCTGAGTTTTAAAGGAAAGCTATGAAATACCCTGATTTTAAATGCTGGCAACTAATACAAAGTAACAACAACAACAAAATGCTACAGGCAAAAAAAAACCCAAAAAACCCACACCCCAATCCCTCTTCTGTCTGGTCTGTGCAACACCAGTTTGCAGTCCCTTTTCCAGTATCTAGAGTTAGAATAAACCATGGGGTTCTTTGATTCCCAAGTCTCGCTACAAGCCAGAATCACTTTAGGTACATGGTCAAAATGCAACTTTGGAGATCAACAGTATCGGGATGCCTGGGAGAAGGCCTGAGGCCCTGCCATTTGAGGCGCCCTGGCAATGGCGGCGTGGCTGCTCCGCATTTGGAAAGCATGGGCTGGTTTGTATTGCATCCGTATCACCAGCTGGTCACTTGTGTCTCACATCTCTGGTTCACAGTGATCAAATAATATCACAAGAAAGATCGAATGATAAAACCACAAAAAACGTTGACCCCCACGGATAGGAAAGAGGTGAATGTCAGTGGGACCTGGGACGCGGCCAGGTGTGTGAAAGCACCTTATCTAAATGGTTTATGAAAATTTAAAACTGTAATATTTAAACGTATGTTTTAACAGACGAATATTCCCTCTACTAGATCTGTGAGTAAAACAGACTCTTCAGGAAGATGCAGTAAGCTTTGATCCTGTGACTGGAGCAACCTGAGTACTCCCCAGGTCCACCTGTCCCCGGGATATACACCAAAGTTTAAGAGAAACTGACTTATTTACACACTGCATTCTCTCATTTGACTTATGCCCAATGGCAAAGTGCCACCTGAAGTCCCCAGTAGAACTCATGTGCAAAGCACACAGACTTTTATTTAAACTTCTGTTCAAAGGTATGTGAGTGTTGAAAGTGTGTTAGATGCTGGAGAAAATGACGTAATAACAGGAAATTGCCGTTTAACTATCGTCCATCCCTGAATGCTCCAGCCGAGTCTGCACCTCTACGTCCACTCGCGGGGCCACCGAGCAGTGATTTGGAGACCCGTTTCAACTATCAGCGGCGACCACGGGATCCCTGGGCGAGATCGACGCGGTGGCAGAGCCCCATGGGTCATTCTCCCAATGCCGGTGAAACTGTGAGAAAACCATGGCATTATTCCCAGCCTCCCGCGCTTCCCTCTCTCCTTTGCTGGTGGCATTCCCCACTGTCACCAGCATTTCCTGGCAATCTTCTTATTCCCCCACCTTCCCTTCCTCTCCTATCATAACTTCTTAGTAAGCCTAAAGCCGTCCCCTTTCCTGCAGTATTTACTAAGTGTGAGACTTCTGGTTAACTTCAGCAGCATTTCACTGACGTGAAGCATTTAACTATCGACTTGAACACCATAGGTACTGCTTCTTATGGAAAAATAATACTTTAAATTAAACGTGGTCTCTATGTGGAAGTGCTCAATTTGTTATGATTAATGAAGTGATATCCATCAATAAAGTTACTTTATATGATCACTCTTAAAAAAACAAAAAAAGCTCTTTGTGGAAGCCCAATACACCGTCATTCTGTCATTCACTAGTGTTCTCGATGGAGAGGCGCTCTTGTGTTGTGTCGTGTTTGATGGAGAGAGACTCTTGTTTTGTTTTACTTGATGAAGATATGCTTTTTTTTTTAAATGGAGAGATGCTCTTATTTTGTTTTGCTTTTTGATGGAGAGATGCTCTTGTTCCGCATTCCCATCTAACCCCCACCCCCAATTCCCCAAAAGGTTCTGGCCCCAGCATGGCCCCCCACACATCCCCTCTCACTGGACTTGCCCCTTCCCCTCTCCTGGACCTCGAGGTGGTGTCTACGCCAGGCTCGCTGGAACCTTCCAGGGTTCCGTGATTCTGGGTTGTCGCACAGGAGCGCCACGGGGGTTCTTAGACCCGTGTGCAGACCCGGCTGTGACACAGGCGCGACCCCTGCTGGCGAGGCGCGGAACTGCAGGCACGCCGCGGCGGGAAGGGCCGCAGAGCGGGAGGGGCCAGGGGCGCCCGCAGCAGAGGAGCTCAGAGGGGATGGCCACCCATCGGGTCCTCAGGAGCCAAATCCTCTTCCACGCTTCTTTCACCACTCTTCAGCTGCCACCTTTGCCTGCCTCAGGATCGTCAAGCTGTCTGGCTTCCGTCCTAAGACCCTGAGACATAATGAGACCCTGGGCACTTACCCTCCTATGCCAAGGCCAATTTCTCCAAACAACCCCGTAGAGGTGGTGGGGTGGGAGTGGGGGAGGAGGAAAGAAGACCCCTGGAGCCCTGGACATCTGGCCAAGCATCCCACAGACCAGGCAACAGATAAACGGCTCCCGGATGGTAATAAAATCAGAGGCTCCGCAGAGTGTTTTTCTGTTGGTAACCGATTAGAAAATAAAACTAATTCCCAAACACACAGAGGCACCTGCCTTTTGCCTGGTGGAACAGAGAGATCTCATTTTGTTTTGTCCAGAACAACGTTCATTTACAGCTTCACATTTACAGCTTTCCTTCAGCAAGACGAAAAGCTGAGTCCAGACACCCTTCAAAAAGAAAAGAGGTGGCTGGGCGTGGTGGCTCACCCCTGTAATCCCAGCACTTTGGAAGGCCAAGGCGGGCAGATCACCTGAGGTCAGAAGTTCAAGACCAGCCTGGCCAATATGGCAAAACCCCGTCTCTATCAAAAATACAGCAAATTAGCTGGGTGTGGTGGTGGGCACCTGTAGTCCCAACTGGGAGGCTGAGGCAAGAGAATTTCTTGAACCTGGGAGGTGGAGGTTGCAGTGAGCTGAGATCGTGCCACTGCACTGCAGCCTGGGTGACAGAGCAAAACTCTGCATCAGAAAAAAGAAGAGAGGGGGCTGCAAGTGCCAGGAGGCAGACCCAGCAAGAACAGTCAATATTCTCCCCACTGTGACCCCGTCCACCCCAAGCTTCCAGCGGGGATCCAGCCCCTCCGTGTTTGGAATCCTCACGGCCTCATGAGGCAGTCTCGGTAGAGACACCACCTCGTTTCTTTCTTTCTTTCTTTTCTGAGACGGAGTCTCACTCTGTCGTGTCTAGGCTGGAGTGCAGTGGCATGATCTCAGCTCACTCCAATCTCTGCCTCCCGGGTTCAAGCGATTCTTCTGCGTCAGCCTCCTGAGTAGCTGGGATTACAGGTGCATGCCATCATGCCCAGCTAATTTTTGTATTTTTAGTAGAGACAGGGTTTCACCATGTTGGTCAGGCTGGTCTCGAACTCCTGACCTCATGATCCGCCCCTCTTGGCCTCCCAAAGTGCTGGGATTACAGGCATGAGGCACCACGCCCAGCCACCACCTCATTTCTTAAATGAGCAAAATGGAGACTCCCACATGGAGACATCACCGGCCCAGGCTTCCCCACAGTGGAGCCCTTCCTCTAGTCAGCTGCCAGCCAGTGCTGAGGAGGGTCCCTGCACACAGCAAACACAGCCCATTTTATCTGGGCAACACAACTCTAATGCCATTCGGCTCTAGTGCAGTTGACATGTCAGATGAGATGTGACTGGAAACGTCCTAGCTGCAGCTGCCCCCCTCCCATAGGGTGTCTGGCCTTTCATCTTATAGGCCCAGTCCTGCAGCCAGGAGAGACCGAGGTGACCCGCAGAGGCAGCCCTGGGTTGCCTGAGCTGCAGGTCCCAGCTCTGGGCCTGGCCCACAATGGTCACGTATTCTTCCATCCATTCTTGTTTTTCTTTACAAAACATAACTGTATGTTAAAACCAACTAGGCATAAATTTTAATTAGAAACGCAAACCACCATATTGATAAAAAAACATGCAATCCGAGCGACATATCAAGAAATCCTATGAACCTGCGGCGTAATCAGCATCTTCCTCAAGAACCTTCGACTCTTATCAAACCACTAACTCTTGTTTCATTCGAGACTTAGTAGCATCTTTCTCTTTTTTTAGGAAATTGATTTCCTGTCTGTAAAATACACGTTTGGAGTAAAAAATCTGGACTTTACAAATCACAAAGAAAAAACAACACATATGCAGCCACACAACGCTTCACAACAGTCTGCGCTGAGAAATGCACTGGTAGGTGACGCGGCTTTGTGTGAACACAGAGTGACTTCCACAAACCTCGACGGTATCTCCTACCACACACACCTGGCCTGTATGGTATATTGTCTGCTGCTCCGAGGCTACAAACCTGCACAGCACATTACTGTACTGAACAGTGTGGGTGACTGTGGGTATGTCTGTCTAAACATATCCAAACACAGAAAAGGCACAATGATAAAACGGTATTATAATCTTACAGGACCGCCGTCATATATTGACTAAAATGTTATGCAGCCCATGACTGTGACTCAGTTTCTCTCTCCCCTCCATGAAACTAGAAAGGAAATCCAAGGATGTCCTCACAACATGCTACTGTCAACCTCATGTCCCACGGAGTGGTTAGAAATCACCACAAAGGCAGCGATCACCTTGTGAGGTAAGCACAATGCCAGAGCTTTACCTGTTCTCTTTAGTTCTCACGACAACCCCTAAGGTATTATTATTTCCAGCAGACGGATGAAGCAGGGAATTCCCAGGAAAGTGAACTAGAAAGGGGCAGAGCCAGGACTGTTAATCACCCCCGTCCAGCTGGTCCCAAAATTCATGCTCAGCATTCCTCCAGATGCTCTCTCTTCATTGCTCGCAGCTCTCCGTTCTTGAACAGGAGCATCGTTTTAAGAAAGAAGGCACAAGCGAGGCCCCTCCACAGCAGAGGCCAGCAGCCCAGCAGCCACCTTCCTTACAACCAAGAAGTTCACCTGAACGCCTTAAGGCGCATGCTCTGAGAAGGCAGTAATAATCAGGCCTGGCTTTCCCAAGCCAGCAGGGTGTGTCTGTGTGGTGTATGACTGTGCATGTGTGTGTGTAGTGTATGTGTGTGTGGTGTATGAGTGTGTGTGTAGTGTATGTGTGTGTGAGATGTGTGTGTATGGTGTATGAGTATGTGGTGTGTGTGTGGTGTGAGTGTGTATGTGTGGTGTATGTGTGCAGTGTATGTGTGTGTTGTGTATGAGTGTGTATGCATGTGTGTGTGGCATGTGGTGTATATGTGCATGTGTGTGTGAAGTGTGTGTGGTGTATGAGTGTGTTGTGTGTGGTGTATGTGTGTGTGTACGTGTGTGTGGTGTGTGGTGTATGAGTGTGCGTCTGTATGCTATGTGTGTGAGGTGTGTGTGTGAGGTGTGTGGGGTATATGAGTGTATGTGCGTGTGGTGTGTGCATGTGAGGTGTGTGTGTGTGTGCGTGTGTCAGGTGTATGTAGGTGTGCGTGTGTGGCATATGATTGTGTGCAGTGTGTATGTGGTGTTTGTGAGGTGTATGTGTGCATGTGAGGTGTGTGTATGTGTGTAGTGCATATGTGTACGTGTGTGTATGGTGTGTGTGTGGTGTATGAGTGTGCATGTGGTGTGTGTGTGCGTGTGGGGGCGTGCATGTGTGGTGTATGTGTATGCTGTGAGGTGTGTATGTGTGGTGTATGTGTGTGGTGTGAGTGTGCATGTGTGGTGTGTGAGGTTATGTGTGTGAGGTATATGTGTGTGTGAGGGTGTGTGAGGTATATGTGTGTGTGAGGCTGTGTGAGGTGTGTGTGGTGTATGAGTGTGTGTGTGAGGTGTATGTGTGGTGTATGTGTGCGTGTGTGTGAGATACGTGTGTGGTGAGTGCATGTGTGTGATGTGTGAGGTTGTGTGTGGTGTATGAGTGTGTGTGTGAGGGGTGTGTGTGAGCTGTACGTGTGGTGTATGTGTGTGAGGTATGTGTGGTGTGTGTGAGGTGTGGCATGTGGTGAGGTGGTGTGAGTGTGCATGAGTGTGTATGTGTGTGTAAGGTGTGTGTGTGGTGTATGTGTGGGGGGGTGTATATTCATTTTCTAGGGCTGCCACGACAAAGTAGCACACACTGGATTGCTGAAACAGCTGACCCTGATCATAAGAACACCAGCCGTATTGGAATAAGGTTCTACCTGAGGACCTCATCTTAACAAATGACATCTGCAATGACCCTTTTCCAAATAAGGTCACATCCTGAGGGAGTGGCGGTTAGGACTTCAGCATATGAACATTTGAGGAACACAATTCAACCCATAACAGAGAGGGGAGGTGGGAAGAGAGGCTGGATGGGGAGTAGGGGGAGACGGGGTCGGGGAGAGTCTGGCTGGGCCCAGTGTGGTGGGCCTGTGTGTCTCTCTGGCTAGGATTGCGCTCCAGGGGCAGGTGTGTGAGGGTGCCCCATGTCCCTCATGTCGGGGGCATCTGTCATGTGAACATCCGTAAGTGGCAGGTAAAGGACACACCGACTGTGACCAAGCTGAACCAGTACTATACTATCTCTGGCCCACCATCTACCAGCCCTGCTCCTGACTCCTGAAGCCCATCTCGTCTCACAGGATTCCACTGTCTTCAAGCTGGTAAGACTGACAGACTTCTGACATCTGCTGTCTTCACAGAGCCTTCAGGCTGTTTTACCTCAGTTACAACAAAATAGAATTTTCAAAAATAGGAACTCAACTTAAAGATTTTAAATTGAGGTAAAGTGGCCTTCGGAAAAATCTGTAAATATGAGATACCATTTGCTCGCCCCAGTCGTGGAAGCTTGATTTAAATAGCGCATGCCTGCTCCACATGCAAAGTGAACATCCTGATTGCCCGTAAATGCCTCAGGAACCCTTTCCTTCTACAGTTTACTTGGCATTACTGTTGCTGCAGAAATGTACAAATGATGTGGGTGCCAGTATCAATCAGTAAATTGGTATAGCAAATCAGCTGATGTGAGGACAAGATAGTTATGATTCTTCAAACCCACAAGACCATCTCTAGCCATCAGGAGGACCCATGAACTAGGAAACTAAGGCAAGGCTTGCTGATATCTCAGCTACACCTGGGCAAAAGACTACTGGAGTCCAGGCTGGGTTGTGTGAGCTGCCGCGGCTGAACACTGGGAAAACACGGGTTTAGCTGGATGCTTTGTGGTTCCCAGGCCCCAGAAGATCTGCCCACACTGATCCACTGTGTTCAGTTCTGAGGCAACATGGGACAGGGCCATTGAGCCCATCCACCCCAGCGAGGGCTGCGCGTGCACACACACACACACGCGCACATGCACACACACGGGCATACATACACATATACACATGTGCATGCACATACACTCATGCACGCACACGTGCATGCACACACACATACACGCACACGCACACACACAAGCATGCACACATGCATGCACCACACATGCACGTGTGCATGCTCACACACATACACATGCACACACATGCACACACATACACACATGCACACACGCATACACACATGCACAGGCACACATGCAGCTCCCTGCCCCGGGTGGTGTGAACAGCTAGATGAAGCAGTAAAGAGAATGTGGGTGTCAAAATCCAATCCAGGTTTCAACTGCAGCCATGCCCCTCACTAGCTATGTCATCCCAGGCAAACAGCTGCTTTGCTTTGAGATTCAGCTCCCTCCAAGATGGGAATATTAATCCATACCTAGAGGCCGCATGAAGATGAAACAGCATTTCATATGAGTAGCCCCTGCAAAGAGCCTGGCCGGAGCCAGTCCTTGGTCAGCGGAACTTCCCACCCTTTCTCCCTTCCCCAGTAAGGATGGAGCCGTCTCAGGAAAACATCTCCAACTGATTTGGCCACAAGTGCAGGGTTTAAACAGAGCTGAACACCCAGTGGGAGCTCTGAAAAACCCCAATTTCTGACACTATCTTCTGACCAGCCAGGGAGCGGGGAAAGTTTACTTGGGAGGGAAGTAGTGTACTAACGTATATTAACACCTACTATGAGGCAGGCACTGTTCCAAGAAACCTACATGTTTTAAAGAATCTTAATCCTCAGAACATCCCTGTGAGTAGGTAGCATGCTTATCCTTAACAGAGCAGTAAACTGAGGCACAAAGAGGTTCCGTGGTTTGCCCAAGGTCACAGGGCTATTAACTAGTGGAGCCAAGACCCGAACCCAGGCAGTGCAGACCCAACACGCACGGTCTTTTTGTTAGAATCCTTTTTCTCTTTAATCAGTTTTGGATTTTCCCGTTTCATGAGCTTTTTGCTTTACTTTTTAGCCATTTATTCCACAAACATCTACTCAGAGCCACACCTGAGTAGAGCCATACCTGAGTAGGGCCATACCTGGGAATGCAGAGCTTGGCTGAGGGAGCCTGCACAGCACCCATAGGACGACGCAATGAGGTGGAAAGGGGTGTGGCCAGGAGGAAAGGGTGGCAAGGAGCCCTGGGCATTCCGATAGGGCCTGAGGCTGGCGGGCAAAGAATGCTATGAAGAAGGGGTGTCCGAGTTGGCCATGAATGACAGAGAGGATTTCTCAAGGTAGAGATGGGTGAAGAGAAGGCCCTCCAGGTGGCAGGAACAGTGCAAGCAAAGATAAGCAGGTGAAAGCTTGGCACAGTATCTGGGAGCCATCAGTGCCCAATTTGGATAGAGCACACTGCATCAGCGCCAGGTCACAAAGGCCTTGAATGCCAGGCCCCTGGATGAAGATTCTGAGTGCATTCCTAGATTGAGTTAAGGAGGCAGGATGATCTGCCCAAAAACCATCTCTGATCGTGCTGCTCATGGTGGCAGCAAATCGTCCTGCAAAAACTGTGCCCCAGTCCACATGCTTCCTGGGATAGTAACAGTGGGTGGCCACCTTCTCGCTCCTCCACGCGGATTCCTGAACTTAGCTGCCCAAATTTGTTTCTCCACAAAAGAGAGCCACACTGTTGCCCCCAAAATGGAGGATCTGAGGGCCCAACCAATGACTACTGCCTGGAGAGCTGGGAGACACAGCATCACTAGTCTCCTTCCACCTGCATTGAACTTGTTTTCATTTCATTCCATGTACTAAATAAGCCATTTTGAGCACCTGCTCTGTGTACGGTACTGTGCCTGGGTCCCATGAAACCCAAATCACTGTTATTTCTCTAGCACTTGAAACACATCTTCCCCCACGCCCACAGACAATCATGTTATACAACCATGTCATGAACAAGAAAGTTCCTACCAATGACAGTGCTGGGACAATATCCCTTCACACGTTTAATTACGAAGACCAGGACTGGACATGAAATCCTAATGATCCCAATGAACAGCACCTGATGCAGAAGGCAGCGTGGCTTCGCCCACATTCCCTGAACCTCTGTCAAGCTTGTCACTCTCAATCAGACAAAACTCAGTGAAAAAGAAATCGCTTTTGGAGCACGCAGGAAGGTAGCCATCTTACATGCTTAGAGAAGCAGGGAGAAGTGAAGCCACACGTGGTCTCCTTGCTGGTGGAAGGAGGCTGCCACCTGCAGAAGGTGCTAAAGCTACATCTGGGAAGACACCAGGGTTGGCCCGGGTGCGGTCACTCCTGGGTGGAGGCTGAACTTGGGAGTGTGAGCACCGAATGCCCCACCCGTTCCACTCGTCAAAATCTTACCTAGCTGAGGTCGCACAGTCGGCTCCTCCCAAACCTCCCTCTGATCTTCCTCCTACTGAGACTTTGGAATGAGGGAAACTGTGTTTCCCAGATGCCCAAGCGGCGAGAGCTCTGGACGTGAATCGGGTGCTGCAACTCAGGAACCAGTGTGCCCGCATGAGACGTGCTCGTATGAATGTGGCTTCTGGCTGTCACTGCTGGTTAGACAGTCCCAGTCACCCTGAAGCCAGGTGGTTCTGTTGCTTCCTGAGTACCAGAAAAGCAGGGGAGTGGTGGTGGCTTCTGTGCAAACTCCATAATCCTCAGACCTCAACTTAGATTGTCCATCCTTCAGCCTCCTAGAGAGTCCAGAAAGGGCCGTGGGCTGGCAACAGCTGCTTCTGTACCAGCTGTGAGTCATTCAAAAGGCCCAGCCTGAAACCCGCCCCTTCAGCCCCTACAACAATGTTGTAAGCACCTAATTCCAATACAAAACTCCTTCTGGCAACACCTGGAGTGGCTTCTGCTTCCTACGCTATTCCTGGTTGATAAACCCTGCCTGGCAAACCAAGCACGCGTGAAGCCCACAGGAGCCATAGCGGAGGTGCTTTGAAAGGCACAGCTATTTATTTACAGGAGAAATAGATAACTCACTTTGCCCAGTGCAGAGCAGTACCCCCCTCGTATGGCTTTGGCAGAACACCCTGTGTGTTCTCACCTTTGAGCTGAAGTGTCCCCATCCGAGGTGGAGGAGGGAGGGCGGCAGATGCAGGCTGGGACGGAGCCCCGGTTACCTAGAGAGGAACTAGCAGTGCTTTGTCGAGAGGGTCTGATGGGGGCAGTTCCTTATCAAAACTGGAGGCACTGAGGCTATCCCCAGACTCAGGAGACAAAGACTGAGGACAGATGACAGGGACAGTGATAAGGAGCTGGGTCACATAGGAGAGGGCAGGAAGCTTGAGGCAGGCAGCTGAAGCATGGAGTATTTGCCACAAACGGAGTTGGGTTATCTAAAATGGGCTGTTTGTGTGGACTCGACGGGGCCGTAAGACTCAGTGACAGGAAGAAGCAGATGGACTTGGGGTGTGTTGAGCTTTCCCGTCACCGAAGGCAGAGGGTTGTTGTGATCTTGACACACACTATGAGATCTTAAAAGCAAGAGAAAGAAGGCACGCTCCCGTGAGCTGTCGAACCCACACCACGCTCGGTCTATTGACACATCTCAGAAATTCTCAATTGCAGCAATATTTCTGGGCAAGCAAGTTCTAATTGTTTATTTTTCCCCTCAAGTTCAATCAGAACGCTTTGATTTTCATGTGTCTATGAATCATCTGGGGATCTCGTTAAAGTGTAGATTCTGATGTCGTAAGTCTGGGGTAGGGTCTGAGGTTCTGTTTCTAGCCCATCAACTACACTTTGAGTAGCGAGACGTTTAAGCTTCAGAAACATTCATCAAAATTTGATTAATATCATCTCATTTTTATAAACAATTTGTAAATACTTGTACATGTTTCTGTGTGTTGATGTGTGTCATAACTGCCTATGACTTTTATAAGCACAGATATGGAAGGATTCCAAGTTGATAAATGAGTTATTTAGTGTGGAGTAGGGATCAGGGTAGCATGGAAACAAAGGGTAAAAAACCCCGTGCATCCCCTCTGTCTCACACACACACATGCACGCACACACCCCGGGAAAGAATGAGGGGTCCCTGGTCCTCTTTACCTCTGTCTCACACACACACGTGCACACACCCTGGGAAAGAACAAGGGGTCCCTGGCCCTCTTTAACTCTGTCTCACACACACACGTGCATACACACACATGCACGCACACACCCTGGGAAAGAACGAGGGGTCCCTGGCCCTTTACCTCTGTCTCACACACACACGTGCACACACACACATGCACACACACACCCCGGGAAAGAACGAGGGGTCCCTGGCCCTCTTTACCTCTGTCTCACACACACACGTGCATACACACACATGCACGCACACACCCTGGGAAAGAACGAGGGGTCCCTGGCCCTTTACCTCTGTCTCACACACACACGTGCACACACACACATGCATGCACACACCCCGGGAAAGAACGAGGGGTCCCTGGCCCTTTGCCTCTGTCTCACACACACACGTGCACACACACACATGCACGCACACACCCCGGGAAAGAATGAGGGGTCCCTGGCCCTCTTTACCTCTGTCTCACACACACACACGCACACACACACATGCACGCACACACGCCGGGAAAGAACGAGGGGTCCCTGGCCCTCTTTACCTCTGTCTCTCACACACACGCGCGCACACACACATGCACGCACACACCCCGGGAAAGAATGAGGGGTCCCTGGCCATCTTTACCTCTGTCTCACACACACACGCGCATACACACACATGCATGCACACAGCCTGGGAAAGAACGAGGGCTCCCTGGCCCTCTTTACCTCTGTCTCACACACACGCGCGCACACACACACATGCACGCACACACCCCGGGAAAGAACGAGGGGGTCCCTGGCCCTCTTTACCTCTGTCTCACACACACACGTGCATATACACACATGCATGCACACACCCTGGGAAAGAACGAGGGCTCCCTGGCCCTCTTTACCTCTGTGGTCGGGGCTCAGCTCTTGTGGGTACTGTCACTAAAGGACACGGTGGAGGGGACTAATTACTGGCCAGTAAGCGTAAAGGTAAGTGGTAATCTCAGTGCTACTCAGCACTGGAGTTCCCATTCCTGGGGCCCCGGGGCCACAGCCTCCCCGTCAGAATAACACGTGGAAATTTCCAGGAAGAAGAAATTCACTCTGCTCAGGACAGCATGTTCTACTTTTTCTTTTTTTTTTTTTTGAAAACTACTTTTCAGTGAGTTCTTTCTTACACGCTGCTGAATTTCACCCCTTAAAGTGTCTACTCTCTGCTCCACATCCTGCCCCCTAGAGCCACGAGGAAGAAGTACATTTCCTGTCCCATATGAAGACAGAGATAATACCCGCCCGCAGGCTTTCTCTTATCTTCACTAAACATCCCCTCAACCTCCGGCCATCAGTGCTGAGCACTCATCTAAGGCATTTCCTGAAGGCAGGTCAAGCTCTTACACCTCCCGTGAGACACGGGGATTTTGATAGGATGCAGGCGAAGACCCCAGATCTCCAAGCCTTCTCAAAGAGCAAGTCGGCACTACCACTATCAGAAGAATTCTGAAGGAGATACACAGCAGGGTGGGGAGGAAGGCAGTTCCAGAGACCTTCCAATTTCCTTAGGAGCCCACTGGCCCGTGGCCACCACTACAGTGACTACACAATGACCACCTCCCAGCTTCCACACCTGGCTCCCAGCGCATGTCACCGAGCTCGCCTGGCCATGACTTATGCTGGAAAGGCTGAACAAATGACACCAGGCGAGGGAGGACGTGGCAGAAGGAACAGAAGATGCCGTTAGGCTGTGTGTCCTCGGGAAGGCAAGGGAACGTCTTGGCTTCCTTGCAATCACCTTCTGAAGGGCTGTGGCCTGTGGCAGGGGTACTGGGCATTCCAAATTTTGGGAGAAAGGAGCCTTCACAGACTTGCCAAGGGGACCCATGCCCCAGGAGCATACACGGGGACTGCAAAGGGAGAAAGGAACCTTTACTCAGTGCGAAACCTACCAACTCGAATGAGAGAGACCTGGGCCTGGAGTTTACAGCCCTAATCCCAGAAACAGCTTTCATGGGCAAAGATAAGAGTAGGTACACAATGTTTTAGAATTCCCAAAGAAGGTGATGTAGCAAACTTTGAAGATTTAGTTCCCTGAAGGAGGAATCTTCAGTAGGGTTCTAAGAGCACTGTGTTCCTCTGAGGCTCTGTCAGTAGCTGGACATCAGCAGGCAGGTCACCTCTCTGCTTTCAGCTTCAGTTTTGTGTTTGAAAAAATGTTAACATAGGCAGGCACACACACACACACACACACACACACACACACACACACACATCTATGCTGATATAAAGATCCATAAGGAAAATCACATAAACTTACTATGGGACCTCAGATTGCTATATAAATATGACTTTATTGGTCCTGCTGAGGATAGGCAATTAAGGGTATCCAGTCAGGGACCTGGGTAGCTGGTATGAAATGACAGTGACAGGGTGATAATATGAGCTGCTTTTCCCAAAAAGGAGATAAAAAGAACAGATCAGAAACCAGGAGAGGATTAAAAGTGAGTCAAGTGTCAACACACTCCTAGCCCAGGCCCCGCACAGGGTATACGGCCTGATACTAGAGCGGCGGCTGGAGCTACATTCCACGACAATGAGCTGGATGCCCCCAGATGAGAGGAGGCCTCCAAGGGCCGTTTCATCCTCACTCCCGCAGAACAATGCTGAGTCTCCCAAATGCCTCTTTCGTTCCATACAGCACAAAAATCACAAACATCTTTTAACCACCCTGTGTTTTCCTAGCTGTTTGTTCTTTTCTCAGAGGTCCTAAGATCACAGAAACGTTTCCAAGAACAATAGCTGGGGAGCCTGTTCTGCAGTTGAAACAACAAGGCCAAGGGGTTTCTGGCTGAAGCAGGGAAGGCAGGCGGGAGGTCAGGGGCTGGGCGGTGGGGTGCAGGCTCTGTCCCTGCACTCCCTTGGGATGGGAAGTTCCCACTGGGCCTGCAGGATTCCTGCTGATGACGGGGGTACCGGCTGCGTATCTCTAGGATCAGATTCCACTCAAAACTCACATGCTCTCTCTTTTCTCTCTGAAAACAGAAAGCTTAGATTTCTACCCTGTCTTCAGCCTAAGGCCTCTCCATGGACAAGATGATCTATTCGAGGGAGGGCAGAGCCGAGGCGCCCAGCAAAGACCTCACCATGGACAAGATGATCTATTCAAGGGAGGGCAGAGCCGAGGCATCCAGCAAAGACCTCACCCTCACCCTTTCTGACACAGTAGCTGCCCCGTCCTCCTGGGAGTGCCCCTCCCAAGCCCACCACTGCCCTCTGCTGCTCAGATGCCCCCCGCCCCAGCCCCCATGGCCACAGAGAAGGAAAGCCTCGTAAAGAGTTTCAGTCTGGGTGTGGAATCCTGGCTCCAACACGTCCTGGCTCTGAGGTTGGCCTTGAACCAGTGTGTAAACCATCTGTGCCTCAGTTTTCTCATCTGGAAAATGGGGGCAATATTAATATTGACTTCACAGCATTGCTGCGGGAGGATTCAGTGACATTCCATAGAAAGAAAGCGCTGAACACAGTGCCTGGCACAGGGGCACCCCAGTCATATTAACTAACAGCATTATTCCTGTTCAGCAGCAGCCACAGAAGTACAAGCATTCCTGCACTCCCATAACTATCGTTACCATTGCTATTAACCCTTCCGTGTTCTCCTCGGATGGCTCCACGAAAAGCGCTTGGTAACTTCGAGAGTGAAACCCATTTCATTCAGGATTCAGAGTCAGGATTGCCCTTCTCCGTGGCTCCGTGACCGAGCACCTACTCACAGAACGGGAGACAAGGCAAGCTCAGGGCACTTGCGGAGCTGGAAGAGTTGGAGAGGGTGTGCGGCCTGGCTGGCACAGCTCCTGCATGTCACGCCAGCCCTGCCCTCTTTGCAGAGAGTCCGGCTTCCTAGGGCTTACTCCCCCAAACCCTCACCTGCACATCAGGCTCACGGGGCTCCCCTGCCCCGCTGCTCTCACAGGCAAGGGTCTGTGAGGGAGTGTGGCACTTGTTGGAGCTAAGGGTACAGCTGGGTGGCCTGTGGGCTATGCCTAGCCTGCTGCTGCCTCCTCTGTGAGCACCCCCCATGTTCCCAGGGCCCCAACACCTGGGAGCCACAGCACACAGTCCATGCCCTTGGAAACACCGTACTTACCAAAGCCTCCCTGAGCTACGTGACGGCTTTGGCTGCCCAGCCAGTGAGATGTCTGTCTTTTCGCTCAAGTGTGTGGTCTGCCCTGTACTCAGGCTACACTTCCCTAGGCTTTCCAGGTAGAAATTCAGCCAAGGACTGCCCCAGCTTGCAATTCAAAGGACAAGACAGTTATGAGACGGGGCTCTCTCTTGTGCAGAAAGCCCTGGGTCCCTGCATGCAGGATGGATGGAAAACGGTGCCCACGACCCGCACCTCTGCTCCTTTACCTCCTTTTGGCCTTCACAGCCTCCAGATGACCTCCCAAGACACAGTCCCTCTGGACGTTTTGCTGCCCTGCTGAATTCAGAGCCTCTGAAGGCTCCTTTTTGCTGCCTGGCCCCAAATGACTTTCCCATCTTTTCTGCCCCTACGCCCCACTCTAAAACCTTCCTCAGTTACAGTGAGCATTCCCTGATCCCCAAACCTCCTCTGTACTTTCTAACCACTGGGGTTTGAGCCAACAGACATGCTGATCCTATTGTGGAGAATGGCACCCAGAACAAGAAAGGCCTCTTGCTGAGACTCTACAGGAGAAACACTCACCAGGAGGGGGACTCAGGCAGCTTTATACCAGCGTCCTAGCCCTACCACCTGGGCCCTGGCCTGGCTCTGTAACCAACCAGCTGGGTGACCTTGACAAAGTCACTGTTCTCTGGTCTCATTTTCCGACACTGAAAAATGAAGGAGCTGGAGGAGATGATTTCCATGTTCCCATTCAGCTATGGCAGTCTATCATTCTACTCAATGGGAATGACAGCCAGATCTAATCAGCTAGAACTCATTCAACCAATATTTTTAGGCACCTTTAATGTGCAAGCCTCTAATTTACAAACAAACAAACAAAAAACCCCACCTACATTTTTTTCCTGAATGGCTACAGGCAGTGAAAGGAGTGGAGGAGCCCACCTATCCATCATAGTAGACAAATCCCCCTAGCACCACACAGGGGCTGCCTAAAGCTCGCCATCAGCCTCCACTCCCCAGAGCCTCCCCATCAGCAAGCCCCCCTCTCCTGGCTGGCTGATGGACTGAGAAAGGGATTAACCTGTACCAATCTTCCCCTTTCTGACTGATGAGGCTTTGGGGATTCTGGAAGAACACGGAGGTACTACTGCCTGAGTCATTAACATCGGTGATATAACAGAGAAGTCTCCCTGGAATATTTCTGCAGGCAGAAGATGAGCGAGTCCTGAGGGCTGCAGGGCCTGCGTTTGAAGGAGCTCGTCAGCTGAATTATTAATGGGACTCTGAAAGCTGCTCAAGTTTCCCCTGACAGATGCTTTTGCCAGCTGATGGTTCTGAGACCAATTAAGAATGATTGTGGATTCCAAGGCAGTGCCCCTGCCAGTGAGCATCTTAAATGTCTCCGGAGCCCACTGCAGAAAATTCATAGCCAGCCATCTCCTCAGACACAGGCACGATAATCACAGAGGAAGGAGGGGCGCCAGATGCTACAGGATCTGGACCAGTGCCCCATACCAATTCTGTCCCCTGCCCAGGGCATCATCAGAACCCTAATTACAGCATGCAGAGCAGAAGGCACTTCAAAGATCTCTGACCCAGCAAGTTCCAAGGGGTCCTAAAGCCTCGGGAAAATAGGTGCCATGTGAACAAAGGGATCTGGGTCAAAAAGCTTAAAAAAGCTAATGTTCAACAAAGCTAGGCAGGACTGTGTACTTCAGGACCAAGAGCCTTTAGTGTGCTCCATGAATCTAGAAGTGGGGAATAAAGTGTATATATTTCTCAAACTTACTTGATCATTACCTCCTTTTGTTCAGGACATGTGCTGGGATTGATGTTCCTCAGAACTCACCTTGACAAGTGTGGTGCTAGACCACAGCCCTCATTTTACAAAGAGCCAGAGAGCCAGAGTGGTTCCACAGTAAGCCAGATCTCAGGTAGAGTCCCTCGTGGTAAATGGCAATGTTCTAGGTGATCGCCAGCTGCTTTAGGGAAAATTACAAGGTTTTCTATAGGAACTAACAGGATGGTTGGGACTGGACTAAGACGCTTCTGGGAAAACTATGGGTATAAACCCGAGACCCAGGACTCATCTGGAAGGGAAATGGTTTGCGACAGCAGTATGAGAGAGCTCTGAGCCTGGCACAGAATAACTTTGTTTTCTGATCATTTGTTTCATGTTTCTATGCCACCCCCTCCAGACTGTGAATTCCGCTGGGCAAGGCCCACGTCTGTTTTGCTCATGAATGCAGCCCCAGCACCTGGCACCGTGTCTGGTAAGCAGACAGTGCTCAGGAAATATTTGCTGACAGGCTGAAAGACAAATGAGCACATGCCTTCCTGTCTACTGCCCAAATCCCAAGACACTTTGAAAATGAGCGCCCTTGCTTACAGATGCAAGAAGCCCATGGGAGTATGAACCCTACATCATCCTCCAGTATCGCGAGGCTGCCCTTGCTGCCCAGGACACAGCCAGGTTCCAGGGAACACAACTCCCACTAGAGCCAAGCAGAGTGTGGAAGGGGGCTGGCTCCAGAAAGGCTGGAGTCTGAGCTGGCACTGGAACCATTTTTCATGGATGCAAGACACATCTGTATTTTCTATCAATGCTGCCGGGTGCACAAGGCTGTCATGGGTTATTTGAAGGACGGAGGGAAAAACAGCAGTATGAATAAATGGCATCGCAACTTCTTTCAAGCTAACCCATTATTTATTCATTTATCACACATTTACTGAGCAGTTACTCCAAGGAAAGAAAAAAAAATGAAAGGCTTGATCTCCACCCTCAAGAAGAAAATAGAAAAAAGAGAATGTGTAAAAAAGAGAAAATGAGAATGAGGAAAAAGAGGTGTGTAAGTGACCACATAACAGGGAAGACAATGACGTCAGAGACACCTAGGCTAGACATGTCCCCAGCAGCAGGAGAGGGAGCCTGGCTCTGACAGAGAGTGGAACTGAGATTCAGCTAGGGGCCTGAACTTGATGCTTTTAGCCTCTACTCCTTCTCAACCTTTCACCAAACAGTCCTGAAAAGGCAAAGTGGAGAAAGCCTGGGGCCTGGGCCTTTCACTCCCATCTCCTTCTATGAGGACCTGGGGGGTTGGGAGAGCAGCCCAGAGTAGGCCCTCTTCAGTCAGGGCCACGGATCAGGAGGGCAGCCCTAGCCTGTCCACAGGAGGGGTGCAGGAAGGAACTCACAAGGCCAGGATATGCTCACAAGCCTGGTGGGGGCGGGCAGTGGGGAAGAGCCCAGGAAGGGCAGCAGAGACAACTGTGACATCTGCCCTCTCCGCCGCCTGATTCAAAACTCCTGAGGTGGGCGGTCATCCTCAATCAGAGTTCATTCAAGCTCAGTAAATCCCCTGGCCCCATGCTTCCAAATGCAAATTATCTCAATGAAGTGAAGAAACCATATTGATTTTCAACTGAAATCTTGCCTGAAATAAGTTGAAATGTTCGTGATCAAAATCTGCGGCCAGGAGCTGGGATCAGACCTGAAGGCCCTGTTGGTGCCAACCTGGTAGCAGGTGTCGCTGAGACCTGCATGAGGACAGCCCTAGGCAGTCACAGCCGCTCCAAGAGACGCCTACCTCCCGCAGCAGCTAGGGCCTCGCCCAGACACCGCTGCCCCTAACAGGGAAGGAGGAGGCAGGAGCAGCTCTTCTGCAGGTTCACGACACTCCCTGAGATACCCGAGAAAGACACAGGGAGTACCCCAAAACCACATGGGGGAATTTCTGCTTTACTGTCAGCAAATGAAAAATGTCAACAGTGACATATGCCCAAATCACACACATGCCATGAGGTTATTTTTAAATTTCTGTTTACTGCAGACCCTTGTTGGGCAAGCTGGTACAGTTTTCTTTTTCTTTAATGAGTTGAGTTCTATCCTAACACATAGGTGAGGTCGACAGGCCCACTCAAGCTCTCCATCTCTTAGGATAAGGCCCTGCATGAAAGGCTGCCAGACCCAGGCCTGCGGAAGCCACAGTAGCAACAGAGCTAAGGGGCTGGGTATTTGTTCCCCCACTTTACCTTCTTTGGCAGTGTCCTGGCCCGTGGCAGGTCAGAAGTCGCCTTCTCACTGGTAAATGCGATTGGTCATTCTGCAGTTCATTCATTCATTCATTCACATTAGCCCCAAATGTTCACTGGGACTGTGTACCACACAGTATTGTACCAAGCACTGGAGACATGAAAGTGATGAAGGCACAATTCCTGCTCTCTAGGAAGGAGCTCGTGGATTTGGACTGGTTTTCCAGCTTTGGCATTCTCAATTCTGCAACAGTCTCAGAAAAAAACCCAACCGGGCAATAAAGCTTAATGTCTTCCACGGGAAGGAGGCGTGCAGGGACACAATATCCAATCATGAGAAAAAGGAGATGCAACAAACAGACATCCCAAGAAGGCTCCTCCTCCTTGTTTCAGCTTGAACCCAACACGCTCCTCCCTGGAGAAGGCAGACTGTTCCACAGCATCGCCACCCCATCTGCCAGGCGGCCGGAGGGAGCAAGGCATGGCCTCCCAGAAGCCCTCTGCTCTGAACTGGCTGCTTGGTGGAAAAACACTACAAATCTGGTAGCAGGTAATTTGATGTTCTTGCCCGGCTGTGATGCAATTACGGTGTTATAAAACAGACGGACCGAAAGACTCACAGGGACGCAGAAGGAAATGGTCTTTTCATCTTCCCATATACCATTCTGTCACTTGAGTGCAGCAACCTCCATTTTACAAAATGTTCTCCCTGTGGATTATCAGAGCCAGGCTAAGAACTGAAAGAAGTCCTGAGAGGGAGAGGTGGGAGGAACCTGAGGTGCCTGGGGTGGGCATCTGCATTCTAGAAGAGTCTTTACTTTGGGAAAAGCCTTCTCCGACACAGCTCCCCAGTAAACCTGAGTGTTCAGAGATCAGTGTTTACAGGAGAGGCTTTAGGAAGGGAGACACAGCAAAACTGGAATCAATGTTTGGAGATTATCTCACAATGGATCTGACTCTACAGCATTATTCCTAGATTGGGTTTTGTGCTCCCCCTAGGTATCTTTGTCAGTTACCTCCAGGGATGTCATGGGCTTCCCAAAAAGTTGCTGGAATCAAAATTTTAATTCACAAATTTTTACTGATTTATTTGTTCCTCAGGCCCCATCTACTTGTAAAGATTTTGAGGTGGCATGTAATAAAGAAGATATAGACAATGTTAAAATTTTAAAAATAGCCAGGTGTGGTGGCTCATGCCTGTAATCCCAGAATTTTAAGAGGCCAAGACAGGAGGATTGTTTGAACCCAGGAGTTCAAGACCAGCCTGGGCAACACAGTGAGACCCTATCTCTACAAAAAATCAAAAAAATCTGCCGGACATGATGACACATGCATGTAGACCCAGCTACTTGGGAGGCTGAGGCAGGAGGATCACTTGAGCCCAGAAGGTTGAGGCGGCAGTGAGCCATGATCATGCCACTGCTCTCCTGCTTGGGTGACGGAGCAAGACAAAATATGTGTGTGTATACATATATATATGTATATATATTAATTTTTTAAAGATCAAAAAGTCATGTAGAAAAAGGAAGTATTAATAAAAAGTAAAATATTTGATTGATCAGAATGAATTTTGAAAGGTATCTGAAATTATTATATAAATCATTGAAACAGGTAATTATGCAAATGTGTACATCTCATAGGATGACATAATATCAGATCTAGAAGGGAGCTTCAACATCAATAAATCCATCTCCTCATACAGATAGTTAGGAAACCCAAGGTCCAGGCAAGTGAAAGAGCCTGGCATGTCGGGAGCCCAGGACCCATGAGGACCTGTAATCTGCAACAGGGCTAGGGAAGCTGACTGCACGCGGCCACATCGCTGGCAGGTGGCAGATTCAGAACACTTCCATCCCTTTCCAGCATGCAGTCCTAGTCCGCTCAGGGAAGCACTGATAGCTCAGCCTCAATACAGCCCCCCAAGGAGGCAAATGACTGACAAACACCTGCATATCCCTTTCTACCTGACAAACCACATCCCCACCCACCAGGGCATCCAAGCCAGAACCCCCGGTGTGACCTTAATCCATGGCGCATTCATCCTCCTTCCTGGTTGCTCCCCTTAAATCTCATCTCAGCCCCAGGTACTCATGTTTTCACTCCCCTCTAATCTAATCTCCATCATGCAACCAATGTGAACATCCTGAAATGAAAATGAAACCAGATCTCCCCATCTCCAACAAGATAAAGCACAAATGCCTTTGCGTGGTTTATGAGGCCCGCTGTGTCTGACTCCTTGGACCAGGAGTCTTACCTGGGGTCCTGGACTAAACTCTTACAGTTCCCTAAACTACCTTGAGCCACTTTCATGCAGCTCCCTGGATCTAAAATGTCCTTCTTCCTAACCAACTCCTACTTTCCTTCCAATGTCACCTCTTCCTGATGCCTTCCCTGATTACCTCTAGCTGGGCCTCTCCTATGTGTTTAGAGCCCCTCCTCACAACACTTACCTGTTACTTGCTGACTTGAGTGTCTCCCCCCTTGTATAAGCTCCTTGAAAGTGGAGACTTTTATTTCTGTCTCTTCAGATCTTAAAACACTAGCACGCAATAAATATCTGCTACGCGAGAATGACCGGCTGATTGAATAAATGAATGCATGTGCCAACACTCAAAGATCAGTAGAATCACCATGTTCCCGTGGCCAAGAAAAAAATCCAAATGCAAGCTGAGTCATTTTCATTCTCTTTGAAAGTAAAACGACAGCTAAATCATAAAAATGAAATCAAAATTTTCACCTTTTAAAAAATGACTTTATACAGATCTGTCAGTACTGATGCTTGTTCTACCCTGGAAAAAATGTTGTGTAGGGGAAGGTCGTGGCTAAGGTAGAGAGGGACAGCAGAGTGTAGCGTGTACACTGAAGTCCACACTTACACTGCAGCCATCTACTTCCTCCTGTCCTCTCTCTCTGCCTTTTTTTTTGGTAACAGCTTTCTTGGCATACAATTTAAATACTGTACAATTCACCCATTTCATGTGTACAATTCAGCGGATTTTAGTATGCTCACAGAGTTGTGCAGCTATGACACAATGGTAGAATACTTTCATCACCTCAAAAAGAAATCTCATACCCTTTAGCTATCACTCCCTCAAAACTCCTGGACCACCTGCCCCAGCTCCAAGCAACCATTTTTGCCTCTTCTGGATCTTTCATCTAAATGGACACAGATAGTGTGGTCTTTTGGGACGGGCTTCCTTCACTCGTCATAAGGCTTTCAAGGTTCATCGTGCTGCGGTATGTATCAATTCTTCATTCCCTTATGGCCAAATCACATTTCATCACATTTTGTTTTTCCATTCATCAGCTGATAGACATTTGGGCTATGTCCACCTTTCGGCTCTTATGAAAAATGCTGCTATTTGCATGTTTTCGTGCAGGCATATGTTTTCAGTTCTCTTGGGTCTCTATACATCTATCTAGGAGTGAAAAGGCTGGTCATGGTAACTAAGTTTGTGAACAGCCAGACTGTTCTTCAGAGCAACTGCACCGCTTGATATTCCCACCAGCACTGAGGGAAGGTTCCAGTGTCTCCAGCTCCTCACCAGCACTTGTTACTGTCCTGCCTTTGTTTATTGTAGCTGTCCAGTGGGTACGAACCAGTATCTCACCGTAGCTTTGATTTACATTTTGCCTGATGACGAACAACATTGAACATCTTTTCATGTGCTTTTTAGCTATTTGAATGACTCTTCTGCCATTTTGCCAGTCTCAGTAAATACTCAGTACAAGGTACTCAGTTGCCAGGCTTTCCCAGTAGATCTGTGGCTCCTCTCTGAGGACTTTCAGTTACAGCTCCAGCATGCCCATTCACAGGAAGGAGTTGCCCAGTAGCACCTTTAGAGATGGCTCTGCAGCTGACTTTGAAGTGACAATGATCACACTCAGTAGGCAGGGACTATCTGAATGCAGCCTGCTGTCTTCTAGAAACTGCTAGGTAGGGCTGGGCTTAGGAGGAAAGGCAGAGGTGAGTGAAGGTGGGATGGGCTTTGCTTGTCCTCAAGGACCTTATAATCTAGCTGTGGAGACACCAAGTAAGATTAAATAAATGCTTTAACCAAGTCATTAGCAGAAGGCTTCAGGAACAGAGGAAAGTGGAGAGATGATTCCAACCTAAGGGTGAAGTGTAGATAAGGGAAAGGGTTCATGGAAGTATTTATGCTAGAGCTCAGTTTACAAAGGAAGTAGGTTTCCACAGCCAGAGTTGGGGAGGGGCATGCTATGCTAAGACAGCAGCCTGAGCAGAGCCCTAGAGGCGAAAAGAGGGGAACAGAGGCAGCAGGCAATCCGGAGGGGCTGGATTATCCATAATAATGGACTGCCTGTTGCCTTTGTTGCTCTCAAGTCAGCACCTTCAAGAATCTGAACAAACGTACCCGTGGCTACACACAGCAAAACGTGCATCTAACTTCAGGGTGTGGGGAGAGAGGAGAGGAGGGCAGTGAGGCTGAAAGATCAGCTCGAGGCCAGATCAGAAAAGGCCTCATGCCACACCAACTGTGGCTTTGTCCCACACGCTCCAAAAAAGGAGATGGAGCTGGACCCAATGGTGACAGGATCCCCAAGGGTCTGCTCAGCCCAGGACCTGCAAACACAGTACCACTGCCAAGGCCCGCAAGTTCCGCAGGCAGGACCGTTCATTCAGGTCCCTCCTCAACGTATGCCATGTGCTCCCCATGGCCTATTCTCAGAAATGGGACACAAAAGTGTTCTCCCTTGTGCTGGCCTGCTACATCAGCCTGTTCCTTCCCAAGCTGCTGAGGGACGCAGTCTCGCTTTGTCACAGGCATCCTCATTAGCAAAGATCTTACCTCCACATTGCTCAAACACCCTAGACTCAGAGCCCAAACCACCCTCTTTCCCTCTCCCTATTCGTTTCCAAACATATACAGTCTTCTTTGTTCATGAAAGGGACAGGTGATCTGACTCAAATGCCTGAAAGACAGGTGGAATTTTCAGTCCTAGCTCCACATTCATCAGCACCTTACAAGCAAGGGCAGGCCTTGGCTCTGCAGCTAGCTGTTACACAGCAAGCCAGACATATAGCCTTTGGCTAACTATAGCACAGCTATTTCTGCAACTGCAGCGAAATGCACCACAAATCAGCAATCACAAAGAATGGCCTGGAATCTGCGACAGCAAGAAAATGCATCTCCAGAAAGCTCCATTCCAGTTGTCAGGACACTTTTCCCACTCTCTGTCCTCCACTGTGGTTCCAAGTCAACAACGCAAGCAATGGTTCAAACAGAACTGAGACCCTCCTTCTAAGAAGACCATTCTCTGGGCACGAGCAGGGGCAGGGCCAGAGTGACGAGGCAGGCAGGAGGTGAGAAAGCTTTGTGGTAAATGTTTACCAGTGAGCCCACCATATCCAGGCTAATTTCATAGTCATCACAAAATATATTAATATTACCACACAGTAAAAAGAAGACTGGCTTATACTAGAGGCTTGGATCTTCCATTTCCTAGTTTTGTGACCTTGGGCAAATTCTGTAAAATGAGGACACTATCTTTGCTGTCTATCCCTCAGTGAAGAGGTTTGGCAATGAAGACAGAAGTCCAGGCAGGTGATCAGCATCTAGTAGCCCCAAGAGGAAGATGCTAAAAGTCAGCCAGCGAGACTTCAGGGAGCCAGGCAGGACCTCACTCCTAAGGAACTAAAGAACCCAGTGGGGTCCCTCAGTGCCAGCCTGCAATACCCAGAGGACAAGTATAGCATGTGATCAAGAGCAGGGGCTCCAAGGCCAGACTGCCAAGGCCTGAAGCCCACCTCCACATTACAGCTGTGGCATGCTGGGCATGAGCTTTCGCCTTTCTGTGCCTCAGTTTCCCAGCTTTCTCACTTCTTCTTTATTTTTTTATTTTTTGAGACAGAGTTTCACTCTTGTTGCCCAGTCTGGAGTGCAATGGCGCGATCTCAGCTCACTGCAACCTCTGCCTACCAGGTTCAAGGAATTCTCCTGCCTCAGCCTCCCAAATAGCTGGGATTACAGGCATGTTCCACCCTGCCCAGCTAATTTTGTATTTTTAGTAGAGATGGGGTTTCTCCATGTTGGTCAGGCTGGTCTCGAACTCCCAACCTCAGGTGATCCGCCCACCTCAGCCTCCCAAAGTGCTGGGATTACAGGCGTGAGCCACTGTACCCAGCCAAGCTTCCTCACTTCTAAAATGGGGATAGAAATAGTATTGACTACATGGAGTTGGGATAATTAAACATTCCAATGCTCCAGCCTGGGCAACATGGCGGAACCCTATATTTACAAATAAAAAAATTAGCCAGACATGGCAGTGCGTGCCTGTAGTCCCAGCTATTTGGGAGGCTGAGACTCTGTCTCAAAAAACAAAAAAATTTAAGTGCTTAGAACAGTACTTGGCACATGACACACATTCATTAAGTAGGAGCTGTCATTACTGCAAACTATCTCTCTGTTCACCATTAATTTAAACTGCATTTAAATTGCAGTATGAGAGGCAGGCAAAGTTTTTGGAGGAACTAATGATGTCAGCCTTCACTAGGGAGACGGATGCACCAAATCAGAGCTGAAGAGCCAAGTAAAACGCCACGGTTTTACTCTTGGCTTACTTGGAGCTTTGCAACCAACACCTACCAGCCAGGAGACCTACTGAAGCAGGATGCTTAAAGACTAATAATAATAATCTTTCATAAATATATGTAGCACTTTAAGGTTTATACAAATCTTCAATAACGCGGAGACACACAGTATGATTCTCATTTTACCAATGAAGAAAGTGAATCAAGATTTTATTATTTGCTTAATTCCATGCACGATTCTCTTTCTTTTTCTTTTTCTTTTTTTTGAAATGGAGTCTTACTCTGTTGCCCAGGCTGGAGTGCCGTGGCCCAATCTCAGCTCACTGCAGACTCTGCCTCCCCAAGGTTTGTGCCATTCTCCTGCCTCAGCCTTCTGAGTAGCTGGGACTACAGGTGCCTGCCACTACACCTGGCTAATTTTTGTGTTTTTAATAGAGACAGGGTTTCACCGTCTTGGCCAGGCTGGTCTTGAACTCCTGACCTTGTGATCCACCTGCCTCAGCCTCCCAAAGTGCTGGGATTATAGGCATGAGTCACTGTGCCCGGTCTCTCTTTCTACCAAAACCATATATTCTGATGGACTTGATTTTCTGGTTAAAAAGGGAAGAAGTAACTACATTCTGTAAACTGAATTTCCCGCTGAGTTCTAGTAAAACAAAAGCTTACAACATCGTAAATAAAAAGCACAGTTGGGGTGGAGGGGGTAGGCAGGTGTAAGCACCAGCAAGGTCTCCAGGGCCTGACAGAAGGAGGGTGGCAAGATAAGGAATCAGGCAGATTAAGGAGCATGAAATGTGAAGAGAAAGGCGGCTGAAGCCAGAGGCACCCCGCCTGCTGAGCAGACAGATGGCTTCAGGGCCGCAACGCTCTGATAAAGAAAGAAAAATTAATTTTTTCTGAATGGCACTGGTGTCCCAGCAGCTGACATCGGCAGGTGGATGGCTGAGCCAGCATTGGGAGTGGGGAGTGTGAGGGTGGGGAAGAAGGGTGGGAACTTTCTTCTCAAGTAAGAAGGAAAAAACTGGAGAATTTAATAGGTGTCCAAGAGTGTCTGGAATTTCTATAGGCAAATGTGATCAAAGACCTTCAGGAGAAATTTATCCCATAAGTGACAGCATTTATTGAACTCTAAAAAGGAATGTGTCCGCACCAAGAAAACTAGATTTTCAGCTTCCAGCACGATAAACATTTCGTATTTTAACCACCTCTGCTATATACATAACAAACAGAGGCAGATGATCTGGTGTGTAAAAGGCTCTCAGATGCACACTCTTGGCAACGCATGGCCACGCAGCATTGTATACACTCAGGTGCCACGTGACGACGCGTCAGTCAATGACAGAACACACAGAGGACAACCCCAGAAGATTGTAACGGAGCTGAAAAATTCCCATTGCCTAGTGACATCTTGATGACCCTGACCCTGTGCAGGCCTAGGCTGATGTATGTGTTTGGCTTGTTTTTAACGAAAAAGTTTTAAAAAATTAAAAAACTTTAAAAAGAGAAAAAAGCTTATAGAGTAAGGATATAAAGAAAAAGTATTTACTTTTGGCTGGGCGTGGTGGCTCACGCCCGTAATCCTAGCATTTGGGGAGGCTGAAGCAGGAGGGTCACCTGAGCAGAGAAGTTTGAGACCAACCTCAGCAATATAGTGAGACCCCTGTCTCAAAAAAAAGGAAGGAAGAAAGGAAGGGAGAGATACTTTTTGGGAGGGATATTTTTTGTACAGCTGTACAATATATTTGTGTTTTAAGTTAAGTGTTATTACAAGAGTAAAAAGGGTTTTTAAAATTTAAAAGTTTCTAAGTCAAAAAGCTGCAGTAAGCTCAGGTTAATTTATTATATAAAGAAAATTTATTTATGTAAATTTAGCGTAGCCTACATGTAACTGAATAGAAAAAGCTTAGAGCAGAGAACTCAGGCCTTCACACTCACCCACTGACTCACCCAGAGCAAATTCCAGTCCTATGAGCTCCATTGATGGTAAGTATCCTATACAGATAGACCATTTTTCATGTTTTACTCTTTCTCTGTACTGTGCTTTTTCTATAATTAGGTATTTTTAGATATACAAATATTTACCATTGTGTTATAGCTGCCTATAGTGTTCAGTACAGAAACACGCTGGACAGGTTTGTAGCCCAGGGGCACAAGGCTATACCTATACCATACACCCCATTGCTCCTAGACTACAAACCTGTACATCATGCTACTGTAATGAATCAGCACACACACTTGCGTTCCCAGCAGCTGACAAGATTAGCCTTCAGGATGTCAGGAAGGAACTCGGAGAAAGCTACAAGCTGGGGCGCTGGCTTCCCCGGCAAGAAATGTGTGTCTGTATACAGAGTTCCTCCAGACAGGCCTGCTCCCTGCCTCTGGAAGCCTGGCAGAGAAGAAAGGCTTTCCATCCATATTTCCCACTAGCTGGCATCATGGCGTGAAGAGGTGTGTGTTAAGAGCCATTTCAGAAGACAACTCAGGAAATGAGAGCTTTTCTGCAAATCTGAGTATCTGAAGGACTTTTGTGGGGAAGGGCGCGTGGACACATTTTCATCTGGCATCAGAGTATGTTGAGCAGGGGCAATGGGTAGAAACCACAGGGGCGTAGATTGTTTTGGGTTTCACATACAGAAAGACATTCTGACAAACTCATCCAATCATTAAATAATGGGCTGCTTTGAAAGTGGCCACGTCCCCAGTATGGGATGTGATCCACTTGAGACTGACAAATCCGGGTGCTGCAGGAGGAATCCAACCTGAGACGAGACGTCCTCAGTGTCCCTCCCATTCCCAGAATTCTGTGACAATATCAACAGAATCTATAATTGTCTGCTAGAGTTAGGAAAGACAGTTCAATTCACCTTTCTCGTTTTATACAGGAGGAAACCAAGGCAGATAGGAAGAGACTTGACCTAAGCCACCTGAGTCTGTCTTTCCATCCCCTCATCAAAAAGTCCTTCAGCAGGGCCAGGGATTTTTGTTAAGCATTTTAGTGAAGAGAAAGGGGTGTTGGGAAATGGGAGGGAGGACAGTAAAGTGCAAGTGGCTTCCCTTTTCAAGAGCTAATGACACACTGGGCACCTCCACACTTCCCTGGAGAACCCAGGCTGGCTCCGAACGCAGCCCCCAGGCCTCAGCACCAGGAGGCTGAGACCCATGGGAATGACGCTGCAGCAGAAGGCAGCTGCTTTTGCAATAAATAGCAGGATGGCATTCCTGTGAGTTAAGGGGCCGACATTGAAACTCAGACTGAAATGGTTTCTACTGTAGGAAAGAGGTTTTTACTGTGAAAAAGAGATTTTCTACAGTAAATCTTTGCTCTCACCTTCGATGGAGAAATGGATGGATGGATGGAGAGGATGGCAGGAAGGCAGTCAGGTAGGCAGGCAGGCAGGCACTATTCTAATGCTTCCATAGGGTAGGAGAAATGTTCAACCAACTCAGGCTTGCAGACATAAAAAAGCGAAGCCCAGGCCCTCTACTAATGAAAGACATTCCCTCTATGGCGTAGAAGCTCTGAGTGGCCTGGCTGGAAACAGTTTTCACTAAAACCTGCACCACTGAGATCCTGCAATGATCAAAAGCCCCAAGCAACAGTCTGAGAGCAGCCATGCATGGCTCGCTTTAATTACACACTGATCACAGCATCACCAGGGACGTCACCGTGCTGGGAGGAAAAGTGACCAAATCGTTTTGCTGGAAAGACCCGCACAGGTCGGAGCAGAAATCCAGCCTTTGCCAAATATGACTGTGGACAGAGACAAGAGATCCACTCGAACAGGGCTCAAACACCAACACAGGAACCGCAGTGTCCCCACAGGTTTGAATGAAAAAACTAAGACTATTTTTAGCACACACATGTATATTGCAAATCCCGCCCCCCTCAAAAAAAAAAATGGGACTCAGTGATTCAGGCTATCACGTGGCTTGGTATGAGTCTGCAAAACATCTTGAGGTCTGCTGTTTCCTAATTCGGGAAATAGAGGATGTGGTCTAAGAACCATCACTCCAGGACCTCAGGTGCATAGGGGACAGGCAGGGCACTGAGCCCAGAGACCTGGGTTCTATTCCTGACCAAGTGACCCTGGGTGAACGCAACTTGCCCAAAACTTAGTGTCTTCTACAAAATAAGGATAAAACCACCTGGTTTCTTACACCACTGAATTAGTATGAGGAGCAAATTTAAAATGTGAATGTAAAACCAATTTGCACAGTTGAGCACCGTTCAAGGACACGGGACAGCAGTGCTACCAGAAGCACGGCAGAAGCACAGGAGGTGGAGTGGGACGCTCACAGGGCAACGGAAGCTGCCACTGAGGCTACTGCACGTCTGTCAAAGGGCATGGAGACTTCAGCTTGGACATGAAAAAAAACCAAGCAGAGGCCCAAGGAAATAAATCTCTTATTCTTTGTTTCTAAACTTTTTTTTTGAAACAAAGTCTTGCTCTGTCACCAGGCTGGAGTGCAGTGGCACGATCTTGGCTCACTGCAACCTCCGCCTCCCTGGTTCAAGCAATTCTCCTGCCTCAGCCTCCCGAGTAGCTGGGACTACAGGCATGCACCACCATGCCCGGCTAATTTTTGTATTTTTAGTAGAGACGGGGTTTTGCTATGTTGGCCAGGATGGTCTCAATCTCCTGACCTCGTGATCCACCCACCTTGGCCTCCCATAGTGCTGGGATTACAGGCATGAGCCACCACGCCCAGTTGTAGACCATTTTTAGAAGTGGCATTGAAGGGTAAAAACCTTCATCACAAAAGCCTGGATCCAGAAGACAGGTTCTCAAACTGAGAAACGACCACAGGGAGTGAGTGTCTAAAAGGAGATGATTACACTTCAACTCGTTCGAGTCCCATGAGGCTGTCCACAAGCTTAGGCCTAGCTGCGGGCCGCCAGTGGGATCCTTCAATCGTACAGGGACAGCCTGCCACGGTGCCCAGGTGCTTCCTCAGCTTGCTGTGGGGGCCAGGACAGAGAAGGGGCACTGAAGGGGAAGAAGAAAGTGGAGGGAGAAAGAAAGTGGAGTGTGACGCTTTCTTCTGGGGCAGGGGAAGAAGGGTGGCATGCAGGGACAGGCGCATTACGAACTGAAGTTAGAGATGTTTTACTAACGGTGCTTCAAAAATTCTTGACCCCATATTGTTGGAAACCATTTTCAGTTTGCAATTTACAAAACGCCACAGGTGGCTACTCCCGGTCAGCTCCAATCTGGCCACAGTTGCTACACCTTTGCCACTGGGCTTTTGGCACTGGCCTTCTGCACCATGGGTTAAGAATGCAAAGCCATATTTTCCAACATGGGTAAGGGTGTGCACCTGGCCTGTAACCTCGAAGACAGTGAGGAGAAAGGGGCTAGCGGCAGCTTCACCCAAGGCAGAAGGTGATCCCTTCCTGCAGGGCACTCTCCCTTTCTATCCCAGGACAGATTCCCTCTGGCTTCAGAGATGGTCCTACCTCGTGCTCTACAGCAACCCCCTGTCCTCTGTAAATACTGTCTGCTCTGACTTCGCCGCACCAAGGAAAGCTATGGCTTGTAAAGGACACAGACAAAGGGGGAGGGCTCTGATCGGGCTGTTCTGTGCTTAGTATTACGTAATGTGCACATGACATCATTTCATTCTCAAATATTTACTGAATATCTTTCTGCAGATCCTCAAGGCCAGTGATTCTCAAACAGGAGAAAGAGAGAGGACACAAACCCCTGCATATCAGAATTGGCAGGCAGGCTTTTTCAAATACACCCTTTCTGCCTGCATTGCAACATGTGAGTCACAGATCTCTAATATGCCATGGAAGGGAGGTTCTCGTTTTATAACCCATATGCTGGGTGTATCCCCATTCTACCGATGAGGAAACAGAGACTTTAAAGGGTTTAAGTATGTTACGCAAAGTCACATGGCCAGGAAGTGGTAGAGCCAGAAGTCACCTTCAAGGTCAGAAACTTCGCCAACATTTTAGTCTATCTCCACAATGGTAATAAGATAAGCAAATATCTTCCCAGAAATTTTAAGTGATTTGGTTTTATTCCTACTAGAGACTTCAGCTCCCCCTCCTTCATGCCATTATTTAAAAATAATAACCAAGCCTTAAAACTACAAGATGTAATCAGAGAGCTGGACACTGGCTGGAGGAATGGTTTCCGTGCCAGGCCCTACCTAGACTGGATTTGTGAGACTGGGAGGGGAGAGGTTGGGCAGCATTTTATTAGTCAAGGGCCTGGTCCTTGACTAATAAGGTCATAGCCTTGCAGAGGGAGACACGCATTCACAGGAAGCATCTGTCCTCCAAGCCTGAGGCGTGAGGGCCACAGCTGAGTGCAGGAGGCCCTCAGGGAGGCTTTATGGAATTGCCAGCATCTCACCTGCACCTCAAAGAATGAGCAGGGCATATAGAAAAGTGGGCTAGAGGCCAGGCACGGTGTTCACACCGGTAATCCCAGCACTTTGGGAGGCCGAGGCGAGAGGATCATGAAGTCAGGAGTTTGAGACCAGCCTGGCCAACATGGCGAAACCCTGTCTCTACTGAAAATACAAAAATTAGCCAGGCATGGTGGCATGCCTGTAATCCCAGCTACTTGGGAGGCTGAGGCAGGAGAACTGCTTGAACCTGGGAGACGGAGGCTACAGTGAGCCAAGATTGCACCGCTGCACTCCAGCCTGGGCAACGGAGAGAGACTCTGTCTCAGAGAAAAAAAAAGAGAAAGAAAAGAAGAAAAGAAAAGGAAAGAAAAGAAAAGAAAAGGAAAGAAAAGGGTGGGGAAGGGGGAAGTAGGCCAGAGGGAGAGCATCCTCGAGGGCCCCAAGTGCGGATAAGCACCTGTGTGGGAAACAACCTGGGGTTCAGTGCAGCTGAAACAGATGTACTAGGAGAGCTGGTGAGAGGAGAGGTGAGTGCAGGGAGGGAGAGGCTGACCCCAATGTCAGGCTAAGGAGTTTGGCTTTTAAAATTAGTACGATGTCTAGCATACAGCAGGTGCTCAGGACAGCTGGAGAGAAGGAGTCATCAGTTAGTTTGGGGACATGGAGCGGGTAGGCTGTCCCTTGGCTGCAGAGCATGGAGCTGTTCATGACCCAAAAGACTATGTCTGATGTGAAACAAAATTGAAAGTCGAGCAGAGAGTCTGGCTAAGGACCTTCTAAGAGGCAAAAAATAATATGGAGTCGGGGAGAGGGAACCAGGTCCCCAGAGTCGGAACAGGCAGCGGGAAGGAAGCAAGGCCTGGAGGTACCTTCGGCGCCACAGGAGTGCAGCCACGGACACTCTCACAGTGTGCTCAGCCCCTCGGCTGCAAGCGTGGGGCCAGACCTCTAGCTGTGTACTTCGTGAGGGTGAGGCCTATGGCTTGTTCAGAACCTGGCACTTAGTAGGGCCTGGAGAAACACCTGTGGAATTCTTTACTGGATAAGCTCAGACGTACCAAGATGAGAAGACAAAGGCCCCTTCCCAAAAACACTCCCATGACTGAGGCCAAGCTCCCATGAATCTCCGAAGTTTATCTTGGGTAATGCCAGGGCCAGGACAGACAGGTGAATTTCACAATGAGAGCCTAAGTTTCCATTCCATTCCGAACCTTCCAGAGTTGGGCTGGGCGGGGCTTAGCTGTATTCACCAACGGCCCCTGTGGACTTCTCCCAGAGGACGACCCCTCCCAGCTTCTGGAGATTCTGCAGCAGATATAACACAAGCCCATCCAGGAGGCATAAGGTGACATCTTCTGAGCCCTATGTGCTGGTCTAGGGAGCAACACCCTCTCTGCAAGGTATCTTTAGGCTCTCTGGAGTACACAAACACGGGTGAGTCATCCTTTTACAGTCACAGGCTGAGAGGATGCAGCCCTGGTGAGATTCTCACTTGTATCTAATATGCACTAAAAGCAGCTCCTGGGAATTTCTGAGACCAACCAGAAATCAATGGTGACAATGAAGCATTTACACTTTTGAGAGGAGTTACCTGATCTCAACCTTGATTCCTTAATTCTCTCCACATGGAATTATGGCCAAATCTCAGTGGTTAGTTCTCAAAATTAACAAATTAGTCTATAGGCAGTAGTAGCACCACCCAACAGAGAAAGTCTAATCCTTCCTATTCAACCCACAGCCAAATTCCAGTTCATGAGCTGAAATGGACTAGTAGAGGATGCGGGGGGCACCCCTGCTGTTATGGATGGCATGTATGCTCCCCCCAAAATTTACATGTTGACATCTATAGTCTGTTCTCACACTGCTATAAAGACATACCGGAGACTGGGTAATTTATGTAGAAAAGAGGTGTAAGTGACCCACAGTTCTGCAGGCTGTACAGGAAGCATGGCGGGGAGGCCTCAGAAACTCACAATCATGGTGGAAGGTGTAGGGGAAGCAAGCACATCTGCACATGGCAGCAGGAGAGAGAGCGAGAGAGAGTGAGAGAGACAGAGACAGAGACAGAGAGAGAGCGCACACACGTGAGTACATGAAGAGGGAAGCACTACATACTTTTAAACAACCAGATCTCATAAGAACTCATTCACTATCACAAGAAGAGCAAGGGGGATGATTCACTCACCTCCCACCAGGCCCCTCCTCTAACACATGGGGATTACAATTCAACATGAGACACAGAGCCAAACCACATCCACATCCTCACCTCCAGCAGGGTGGTGTTAGAGGCTTTGGGGGACTTATTAGGTCATGAGGGTGGGGCCCTCGTTATGGGATTAGTGCCCTTATAGAGACTTGAGAGAGCTTGCCTCACCTCTCCCTATATTTGCTCTCTCCATCACAAGAGGATACAAGAAATGGCCATCTGCAAACCAGGAAGTGGGCCCTCACCACACATCTGATCTGCCAGCACCTTGATCTGGGACTTCCCAGCCTCCAGAACTGTGAGCAATAAATTCTGTTGTTTATAAGCTATCTAATCTATGGTGTTTATTACATTAACGCAGACTAAGATGCTTGGTAAGATTCATTTATACAGTCAGGGTACTTTGACTCTTTACCTTGAAAGTCCAGTCAAAAGCCAAATTCCAGCACAAGAATGGTCCAACACTCCCCTCCTGGGTCTAACAGATGATAGGTCCAGATATACCTTGTTACATGGCTCTGAAAGAATTCCAAACACTTGCATGGTTTGTTACGTGAGTGTCATATGTCTTACTGTGATAAGAACTTGGAGTGAACTCCCCTTCCCCTTGAGAGAGAATGTTCCATCATCACACCTTGTCAGACCCCGTATGTGACCTCAACTACTGAGCCTCAAATTACATATAAACCAAAGACTTTGACATTCTAAGACCTCAGGCTATGGCAGGGCTACAGTGTGAGCCACCTCTCTGAGGTGGCAAGTATATTCCAAAATGAGGCCACACTCTTAGATGCCTCTTCAAAGACTGAGAGCTCAGTGGGGTCACACTCCATCAGCTTTGAGCAAATCTCAGAATCCCCAGCAGCCCACTCCAGCCAGCCAATACTCTGGGAATCTAACGTGTTGTTCAGGATCTCCACTGCGTGGGTCATCTTTCCCGAGAACCACTTGCAGAAAAGTACCCCTCACACTTTAATCAGACTCTACTTCCCAGAGAGGGCTGCTTCCAGCCTAATTGACTGACCGGGCTTTAACAATTGTGGAAGCCTCTCACTATGCGGTTAATGTATTCCCTGAGAGAACTGTTCTCATTATTCTGCCCCTTTTTGGGCATTGTGAACCAAAGGAAAACAAAAATCTCTTTGTAAGCAGTAAACCACGTGATTCGTGTAATCACAACTTTGTCTCCTTATTTCAACCACAGAGAACACACTGCCAACCCCAGCCGTATCTCTCACCCCAAATACATGAGCCCTCCACAGCCTCTCTCCCCTGCCTTGGTTCCCTCCCCGGTCTCTCCTCTTCTGACCCTCCTCGCTCCACCACATCAAGCTTAGGATGCTCGAGTTTCCCGAGGCCTGGGACAGCTCTGGTTCACACTTGTTGTCCTAGCGCCCCCTCCCCCACCTTTGTTATCAAAAGCTTTCTAGCTGAAATAATATATGAATGGTAACTATTTCTCGTGATGTTTAGGGCAGGCAGATCTAGAAAATGGACTCTTCGGTGGCAGGGCCTCATTCAGACTGCTCACAGTTTGGTTCCCACTCTCCTTCCTTTTCTTCAAATTTTATCCCTCCTTTTGTCCCTCAAGGAATTTATTTTAGCTGGCAAAGACCCCAAAAGGTATTCTATGAGAACTGTAGGCTTGCTATAGGTGTACAAGTTCAACTATAAGTTTTCTATTCGTCAACTGAACAAAGGGACATCTAATAAGAAGTTGTACAGAAGAAAAAAATAAGTTACCCAGGAGAAATACAACTACTTCTAACTCTAGACCATTTTCAGATGGACCCTCAAAGAGGCCACTTTGTGATGCCATTAACAATGTCCTCAATGGCACTGCCGAGCAGGCAGCAGGGGCTGGGGCTGGGGTGTGCATGCACGCTGGGGTCTTCAGGCGGCCAGCGCTGCCCAGGCTTGCTTGGGAGGCAGCGCCAAACAGGCAGGATGGTGAAGCGGGAAGCAGTGAGGATATACCTGCCACATCACGCCCAGGCCGCTTCCTTCCCTCCTTCCCTCTCTTCCCTTTGGATTTCTCTCCCTCCGTTCCTCCCTGGCTAGGCCTTCAACCTCCTAAAAGCATCTTCAGACACTGAGGATAATTTAAAGATGGCTTGGTCAGGCGTGGTGGCTCATGCCTGTAATCCTAGCACTTTGGGAGGCTGAGGCAGGTGGATCACTAGGTCAAGAGTTCGAGACCAGCCTGACCAACATGGTGAAATCCCGTCTCTACTAAAAATACAAAAATTAGGCATGGTGGTGAGCGCCTATAATCCCAGCTACTCAGGAGGCTGAGGCAAGAGAGTTGCTTGAACCTGGGAGGCAGAGGTTGCAATGAGCCAATATCACGCCACTGTATTCCAGCCTGGAGGACAGAGCAAAACTCCATCTCAAAATAATAACAGTAATAATAAAAAGATGCTCTTATACACATACAAGCTCTTATACAATTAAAGTAATTGTACCTCCAAAAATCGTGAGTCTGAGGATCTTTTTATTTTCTTTCAAAATTGCATTTCTAGACAAGAATTATGCTTGGGCCTTAACATTCTGTTACTAATTAAATCTGAGGTTAGATAGAGAAACATTTCATAGAATTTTTAATTACTAACAAAAATCAACTATTTCAAGTAACAGGAGAAAATATTGGGAAAAAAACAAGTTGGAATGTACCTAAAACTCTAGGTGTCATTTCCAAAGACCAGACAACCAAAGCCTTCCACGGTCCATCCGATGGTGAGAGCATTTGGCCAGTTTTTTGCCTTAATGAGCCTTTAAACCAGAGGTCGCAACCTGGCCATTCTTAGGCTCAGTCTGGTGCACAGATGTGTTTCGTTTGGCCAGCAGACTGTCTGCTTAATTGTCAATATTTTAAAATCAGAAGCTTTTAAAATAACAACACAGAATTCTGGCTTCTTTTGAAAAGAAAATCAGAAGATCTGGTAACACTAGGCCCACATTCACACCAGGCAAAATGAAACCAAAGCAAACAAAGAACCATCCGCAACACTAGCCAAGAGCCAGGGAATGGAGGGTGTTCCATCAATTGCTTTCCTTCACTTTTACAATTTTTTTTTTCTTTTTTAAATAGAGACGGGGTTTCACCATGTTGGCCAGGCTGATCTCGAACTCCTGACCTCAAGTGATCCACCCGCCTCGGCCTCCCACAGTGCTGGGATTACAGGTGTGAGGCACTGCGCCTGGCTACAATTTTTTAATTGTAAAAATTTGTCTTACTTCCTGGAGGCATTTACCTGAAATTAAACTGCTACAGGCTGTACCTGAGTTTCTGAATCACATATGGGCTCTTCTTGTACCCGTTGCAGTATGTTACATTTACTAGATGATCACCTTTTCTTCTGAAAGCTAATCAAATGTTCTCTCATTTTATAATTTTTTTTTTCTTTTTTTTTTGAGATGGAGTCTTGCAGTTATCCAGGCTGGAGTGCAATGGTGCGATCTCGGCTCACTGCAACCTCTGCTTCCTGAGTTCAAGTGATTCTCCTGCTCAGCCTCCTGAATAGCTGGGATTACAGGTGCCTGCCACCATGTCCAGCTAATTTTTGTATTTTTAGTAAAGACGGGGTTTTACCATGTTGGCCAGGCTGACCTCACTCTCCTGACCTCAAGTGATCCACCTGCCTGGGCCTCCCAAATTGCTGGGATTACAGGCATGAGCCACTGCACCCGGCCTTTATAATTTTATTAACAACCACCCATTCCTTTCCATCTTGAGTGTGATACGACATGTAGACCAGGGATTGGGCCTCTTCTAATCTGACTGGTGCAAGTGGCTGGCTAATTCCATGCCACCCATGTATTCCTGGGGTGGATTTGTGGGTTTTTTCATCCACAAATCTCTCCCAGATTCTGGCTGGCAAAGGGGGCCAAACAGTTCCTCCTTTCCAACTGTTTCAGTCTCCCCTGCACCAAAAGGGCCTCAAGAACTCTACGTCATTTTATGCAAAAGTGAGTTTGCTTGATCATCTGTATGACACCTTTAACCTTGGGCAGCTGCTAAAAGGGTGTGAGATGTGAGCAGAGAAGTGGCCCGCCAAGACCAAGGTCACAGTCCTTACTCCTCCCAAACCCTGTCGACAAACTGGCAGGAAGGTACCAGCAGAAGAAACAGGGGTGCTTTTTCTCTGCTCTGGTTATTCTTTGTAAATAATATGATTCACCCTTATGTCACTACCTTGCTTAGACGCTGTCTTCCAGGCCCTCTGAAAGCTGAATACCAATGAGCTGCAATTACATCATTAGAAACATGAAAATCCTGTTCACTGTCAGCCCAGGTAGAGTGCTAGAATCACGTTGCTTTTATAGTTCCAAGTTCGTGATCCTTGGGCCAGTCAAGATAGGATGGTCCTGGCAGGAAAGAAAAGGGTTTCTACGTGGAGACTGGGCTTGATTTTAAGAGAACGGCTGTGTGTGTGTGTGTGTGTGTATGTGTGTGTGTGTGTGTGTGTTTCAACAGACCAAGGGAGATCAAGTGGAAGCCAAGAAGCAGCCACATGAACAGGCACCTCACTCCACAGTGACTGACATGAATGAGGTCCTGTGAGCATCTCTGTGACTTCGCACTTCTGAAAGTCCATCAGGATCCGCCAGCCTCATAATGAGCGCTTGTCTACAAATGCAAGCACACAGCAGACATCCAGGGAAATCACGACATACTACACCAATTCTGGTTCAGCTTCCTCTTTTACAAACAGTGATAGACTGGTCCCCTAAATGCAGACAGCTGGGTTCCTGGATCAAAATGTCCCTTTGCGGAATGCCCCTTGATGTTGGGGTCGATTCTGCTACCATGAAATCGAAGATAATAGGGGTTCTCTATGATCAACAGTAAGCGGCTCATTTAAAGAAGCCACCTAAAGCAGGAGGAGGAGACAGATGTCCCGTTCAAATCCAGGCTCAGGTTGAAAGCTTGGTATTTCTGTAAGAGCCAATTCTGGTGCTAACCTGGAAGCAGAGGGATGGGAACTGCAGATCCATTTCACATAGGCACCCACAGAGGAAATGTAGTCATGTGGCTGAAGTCTGCACCTCAGATGGTCATGGAGCCATTCTGAAAGTCCCTTCATGTGGGGCTGGTCATGCTCAGCTCAGTCCTTTCCACACGTGGTGTGTCACAGAAGGTCCCTCTTGTACACAGGCCACTGTGATTCAACTGTGCTATTTTGCTTTTTTTCCCCAGGAAGATGCTTACAGATAAGTCTTTCTGCTGCCTGGATTACAAATAAGGTTCTTTCAATGCAATGTTTATTTGGCATAGGAAACAGACTGCCGCAATGCAAAAAAGCACACAGTCCCGGGGGCCCATGATCTACTGCTGTGCCTCTGCTGTGGCTCTGTCCAGGCCCACCTCCCGCTGGCTAGGCTGCAAGCCCCTGGAGGACAGGGTCTGCTTTCTCTACTGCACAGCCAAACTCTCGGCAAATGCCTGCCCAGTGAGCTTTCTATTCGGGCACGGAACTTGGTCTACCCCAAGAGCACTCTTAGAGGCTATACCTGCATTGCAAATCTAACCACTCCTCCATGAGACTTGTCAGAGGAAAGAAGAGAACATGACACCCACTTCTTAGCATTTTGAAGGTTGAACTCTTGTCTTGTTTGTTTTTTAGAGGCAGGGTCTTGCTTTGTTGCTGAGGCTGCAGTGCATGGCCAGTCACAGGCATGATCCCATTACTGATCGGCATGGGAGTTCTCACCTGCTCCCTTTCCAACCTGGGCTGCTTCATCCCTTCTTAGGCAACTTGGTGTCCCCGGTTCCCAGGAGGTCACCATATTGATGCCAAACTTAGTGCAGACACCCGCAGAACTCTGGGCTGAAGTAATCCCCCTGCCTCAGCCCTCTGAGTAGCTACAACTACAGGTGCAGGCCACCACGCTCGGCTGAAGGCAGAATATTAAGCTGAGGGCGAGGTGAGCCACTCAGCAAAATTCACAGTTCCCACAGCAAAATGTCTCTGTGGCTTGTTCATGGGATGTCTCTAAACAGCAGTACTGACTTGGTGTTGGCACCTCAGGCATTTGTGTTTTCATTAAATTGTATCTACCCTATCTCCCTCACATTATATCTTCCTTGAAAGCAAGAAGCATGTCTACTTTAAAATTCCTCATGGGACCAATCCTATGGTTTGCACACACAATGAGCCAACTAAAAAATTAAGAATACGCCAGGTGTGATGGCTCGTGCCTGTAATCCCAGCACTTTGGGAGGCTGAGGCAGGTGGATCACCTGAGGTCAGGAGTTCGAGACCAGCCTGGTCAACACGGTGAAACACCGTCTCTACTAAAAATACAAAAATTAGCCAGGCATGGTGGCAGGCGACTGTAATCCCAGCTACTGGGGAGGCTGAGGCAGGAGAATCACTTGAACCCGGGAAGTGGAGGTTGCAGTGAGCCAAGATCACGCCATTGCACTCCAGCCTGGGCAACAAGAACAAAACTATGTCTCAAATCAAACAAACTGAGAATAACAAACTTTCCCAAGAACTGTTTTTTTTAAAAAAAAAAAGTGAATGTGACAGCAACTTGTGTAAGACCAGTAACAGGACTACAGAGCCTGACTTAGTGGCTGGCCAGTACCGCGGAGGAAACACCCTCTGACTACACATCTGTTCCTTCATTCACTCGACAAACATCTAAGTACCTGGCATCAATCTGCATGGCATAAGCAGAACGAAGGGCTGCCACCTAGTCCCACCGCTTCCATGCATTCAATTCCTCACTCGTTCTTTCAAGAGACACCTGTGTCAGGCACAATGTGGTGAAGTTATAAAAACTGATTCAGTAGTACCAAAATACTCATAATGTGCAAGCAGACAAAAGAACTGGAGGGAGTTGTTTTCAGAGACATGAAGCTTCTCACGTGCTCTGCCTAGACCTCATCTCTCAGCCTGCACACTACGATCTTTAGCAGCCCCACGATGCACCTGAGTCTTCAGACGGCATCTAGCAGCTCCTAGCTTGCCTGGGAGGCACTGCCATCAGACAAGAGGCAGTCACATTGACAGCAACACAATCCTGCTTGGGTGCTTCTGTATACAGATTTTTCCTTTTAAAATACCTTTTCTGGGCCTGGCTTGGTGGCTCATGCCTGTAATCCCAGCACTTTGAGAGGCCAAGGTGGGTGGATCACGAGATCAAGAGATCAAGACCAGCCTGGCCAAGATGGTGAAACCCCGTCTCTATTAAAATACAAAAAATTAGCCTGGCGTGGTGGCGGGCGACTGTAATCCCAGCTACTCAGGAGGCTGAGGCAGAGAATTGCTTGAACCTGAGAGGCGGAGGTTGCAGTAAGCCAAGATTATGCCACTCTACTCCAGCCTGGGCAACAGAGTGAAACTCCGTCTCAAAGGAAAAAACAAAACAAAATACCTTTTCCATTGATGTTATTTAAAAATAACAACCCCATAGTAGACTTCTGATCCCTACCATGGGGCAGGTACATCCCTCCCTTCTTATGAGTAATTCCCGCAGGGGCTATAGCACCGCCTCCAGGTCACACAGGCTACACAAAACACTTAGCCCAGTTTTCTAATTCCCAGGGAGTGAAGGAAACACCATTTTAAAAGGTGGCAAGCTTTTTCCTCCTTTATTCAGATTTCACTCTAATAGAAACTGACAGGGTCAATCTTGGCTAATTTTTTTTTTTTAAACACAAGAACAAAGTTCAAGAAATTCATCCTCAGGTATCAGAGAGATGAAAATAATCCAATAGTTTTTATCTTCAAGACCTATATTTTTGCATCCCATAGTGAGGCTGGTAGCTGGTTCCCTTATAAAGGAGGGCTTCTCGCCTAGTGAGCAATGGACCTGAATTTATATCAGCTATAAAGCCTTCCAGATGTGACGGTTACACTAACATCCTGACCTGAGACCATCTGCAGAGAGATGGAAAGTGTGGCTGCCTAGATGTTAGGACTGCCTCTATTTTATTCCCTTGTACCAACTGATTTCAGACTAAGGAACTTGAAGATGGAGTTGCACTATGAGTTCCCATAACTCTCCTCAGCTCTAAACTCAGCTACAGCAGGTATGTTTTTTAAAAACTAATAGATTAAAAATGACATTTACAAATGAAATGCTGTGACACCTGAGATTTGTTTCAAAATAATCAGGGGAAGAGGAAAAGTGAGTGGGAGGAGAGATAAAACAAAGATTGGCTAAGGGTTGATAGTTATTGAAGCTGTATGAATATTATAATATTGAAGCATCCAGAAATATTATATGATGCTTTCTATTTTTGTACATGTTGGAAGGTTTTCAAAGTAAAAAGAAAAATTTTATCAGGAAACTAGCAATGTTTAACAAAGAAGGTTGGCTGGGAGCAGTGGCTCACGCCTGTAATCCCAGCACTTTGGGAGGCAGAGGTGGGTGGATCATGAGGTCAGGAGTTCGAGACCAGCCTGACCAACAGGGTAAAATCCCGTCTCTACTAAAAATACAAAAATTAGCCAGGCGTGGTGGCGCACGCCTGTAATCACAGCTACTTGGGAGACTGGAGCAGGAGAATCGCTTGAACCCAGGAGCTGGAGGTTGCAGTGAGCCGAGACTGCATCACTGCACTGCAGCCTGGGAGACAGAGTGGGACTCCGTCTCAAAGAAAAAAAAAGAAGGCTGACTTAGGTCTAAATATGGTCAAGATACACTGTTAAGTGAACAAAAAAAATGTATAAAGGTATATATTATAGAGTTTAATTACATACATACATACCCTGATAAAAGCATAGAAAATTTTTAGAAAAATAATAATCTCCATATGCTATTTACAACAAAAATATAGCACTTTTTTTTTTTGAGACACAGCCTTGCTCTGTCACCAGGCTAGAGTGCAGCAGTATGATCTCAGCTCCCTGCAACCTCTGCTTCCTGGGTTCAAGGGATTCTCCTGCCTCAGCCTCCCGAGTAGCTGGGACTACAGGCACGCACCACCAAGCCCAGCTAATTTTTGTATTTTTAGTAGAGATGAGGTTTCACCATGTTGGCCAGGATGGTCTTGATCTCTTGACCTCGTGATCCGCCTGCTTCAGTCTCCCAAAGTGCTGGGATTACAGGGGAGAGCCACCACGCCCGGCCCAAAAATGTATTACTTTCTAATGATGAGTTTTTGATAATAATTGTTTTAATCTGATAGGGGGGCAACAGGAGCAAAGGCCACAGTCAGCTTGAAAATGAGATAAACATCTCCATGGGCCAGAAATGGAACAGAAACCGTATCGGAGTTCGTGGCTGGAACCTGGAAGCAAGCAGAGCGGCCAGACGTTCACCCTCTGTGCAGGGTAGTAGGGACCAGAACACCCCTGCATCCAGGCTTACGGCGTGAAACAGGGAATGGGGGTTTCCACATCCACATGTGCCTGCTTACCTAGTCAAGATTAGTATTGTGCTGTTTTGTTTCTCAATTTTCCTTTCATATAGATGCTAGCATGTTCTTCTTACAATAAAACACCTGTCCACCTCATTTCCCTCTCTAGGGAGACCCCTTGGTGGTCAGAGCCCACCGCCAGTTCCGCGAAGTCCCAGGCAGGGGAAAGAGGCCACCTCTGTGGGAAGCAGTTCGATGGCCGGGCTGCAGAACGCCTGAAACTGCGATGGCCAGGCCCAAGGGCTGAGACTGCCTGCTCAAGAGAAAGGCCAGCTCTCCTGTCCCTGCTCCTCGCTCCCCTTCCATTCCCATCCTCCTCCTCTCAGCCTCCTGCCCCAGCCCCACAGCCAGCTAGGGGCACACTCCAGAGCAGGAGACAGCTACAGCTGGATCTCCCAGGTCCCAGAGTTCCCCATCGTGTGGAAGGAGAACGTGGTCAAGTCCTTGTCGGCGGCCAGGACCAAGCCATTCCCAGCCCCAGCATGAGAGGGCAAATGTTACAAGGCCGTGCCCCAGAGCCAGCGCAGGGCAGTCATCTGCAGATTCCATTATTAGAGGTCTCTAGAAACATTTCGGCTGAGGGGTGGAAGGAGGGAGCACGTAAAGGGGTGTAAGTGTCTGTTGATTTTTGAGTGCCCAGGCCCTGCAAACGGCATTCTTCAGACTCCGCTGCAGCGGCAGTCCCTTAGTTATCATAGTACATCATGAAAATTAAAGATGCTCAAGGTAAGAAAAACTCAGTTTCATTTGGAATCTAAAATGTTTCAGAGCCTTCTTTTGGGAAATCCAGATGATTAATAAGTTGCAATGTTTATAAGATCCTAGACGTACAAAAAATATAAATTCTGGCTAATACTGTTTAAGTGTGATGGGGTTTCCAAGTTTCCACTTCTATTACATGAGAGGATTCCAAAGCAGGCCTTGAAGACATCGGAGCTGTAACTGCATTTAATACTTAGCCCAGTTTAAACACCCCATGAGGCTGGGCACGGTGGCTCACGCCTGTAATCCCAGAACTTTGGGAGGCCGAGGTGGGTGGATCACGAGGTCAAGAGATCAAGACCATCCTGGCCAACATAGTGAAACCCCGTCTCTACTAAAAATACCAAAATTAGCTGGGCATGGTAGTGTGTGCCTGTAATCCCAGCTACCAGGGAGGCTGAGGCAGGAGAATCGCTTGAACCCCAGAGGCGGAGGTTGCAGTGAGCTGAGATCACGCCACTGTACTCCAGCCTGGGGACAGAGCAAGAGTCCATCTCAAAAAAAAAATATATAAATATAAATATAAATAAACACCCCGTGACATCAGTTCTCCCAGATCCCTACAGAGCTCACCAGCAGACGGGCAACTTCCAGACAGAAGGAGGACAATGAGGGTCCAAAGGGCTGTGACCCCCCGCAATGCCAGAGCCAAGGGAGGGGGTTCTTAGAGCTCAGCTCTTTTCCTTCTCAGGTGGGAGAACAAAGGCCCCAGGGTGGCAGAGCTGGGACTAGCATACGGGGCTTGGGACTCTGAGGCTCCCTCTATTGCTACAGTAGGTAGCTAGTCAGACACGAGCAGGGCAGGAGAGGCTCCACCACCACCAGGAATGTCAGGCGACCATCAGCTGATGGTCAGGCAGTGGTCAACTGTCTCTCTGAAATAATAATTGGTTGCCACCAATGCCAGGGAAAGGCAGTCTCATAGAAGAAACCTGAAACTGGAGATCAGCAGCTTCCTGGTAAGATCTCAGGAGTTGGGCAAGTGGGCTCAAGCAGGCGCACTAAGAGGCAAAATGGTGGACTCTCCTCTAGGAAGGCTAGACTGGGAAGATCGTCTCAAGTGAGCACGCGTACAACCGCAGTAAACACACTGTGCTCCCTCCCAAGGGCTGGCAGGCCACCACACATGTGGACAGCCCACCCTCAGGGAAGAACCAGGGGAGAAGTGACGCAACCCCCAGAACCACGTCAGTGCGTAAAACTCCAAGTCAAAAGTTACACAGCACACTTGACCTCTCAAGTCACCCGCTTGGCCCTCTTCCCAGTGTACTTTATTTCCTTTCATTCCCGGTCTAAAGCTTTTTAGTCAACTTTCACTCCTGCTCTAAAGCTTGCCTCAGTCTCTCACTCTGCCTTATGCCCCTTAATCAAATTCTTTCTTCGGAGGAGGCAAGAATTGAGGTGGCTGCAGACCCACATGGGTGCACCACTGTGAACCCTATCACCTCCCGCTGTTGGATCAAGGACCCCAGCAGAAGATCTTCCTGGTACGGAGGTGAGGGAATGAGGTGGGGAGTCCGCCAAAGTTAAGATGGCGAGTGTTTGCCCAAACCCTCTCCTCTTAAGCCCCCAACCCCTGACCTCAGAGGAAGAGGCCTAACCGGTGACTCTGGGCCAACACGTGAGAGGATTATATAAGGGAGAACAAGTCCATTGGCCCAAGGAGTTATCAGCTCGTTCAGAGGCCTTGCAGGAATTTCCTGTTATGTGATCTGGGTCATGCAAATAGCCTTAACTGAGCTCAGGCCGTCTCTTCACCCCCTCTCTCTGAGGGGAAATACACGTTCTTGACTCACTAGTTGCCTGTACTCTGCAGCTCTCCAACGCCTGGGCCTCAGTCCAGGAAGGTCCACAGGGAGCCAGCATCATGGTCACTGTGCCCTGAGAACAAAGAGCGGGGCATGCCCATGGGACAGCAAAATCCCAGCTCTGTCCGAGCAGACTCGGGCAGCTCTGCTCTGGGTGAGCTATTGCTCTACCCACTGGAGAAATAGTCAGCAACATGAAAGTCTCCAGACCCAGGGCCATGGGCCCGGTTTTTAATACAAACTCACTTCTGCTGTTCCTTTCCTTTTTTTTTTTTTTTTTAATTCTAAGACATAGAACACACAAAAAGAGTGCATGCAAACATGTAGATAACCACCCAAGTAGAGAAATAAAATTTTGCAGCTCTCCAAAGCCAACCCACCCCCATGTCCCCCACCCCGCCATGCAGGCTTTGGGAAGCATCACCTCCTTGGCTTTCCTTTCCCACTTTTCACACCTGCATATGCATCCCTGAAGATCCCAGTTTAGTTTCGCTATTGTTGCATGGAGTTATTTTCTTTTATGTTGTTGCTGTATAGCACTCAATGGAAGGAATGCATTTTATTTATCCATTCTGCTGAATAGCACATTTATGTTGTTTTCAGTTTTGGCTACACAAATAACGCTACAGTGAATATTCTAGAATATGTCTCCTGGTTCTCAGGTCTTGGAGTTTCTCCATGACACATGCTTGACAACAAAATGCGGCATCATGCGGAATGTGCTTCTTCGCACTGACTACTGATGCCAGTCTGTGTTCCAACACCCTGCTGCCTTCCCTCCCTACAAGACCACCAATCCACCCACTGTGCTAATAGAAAACAGGGGCCACTGATGACTCAGAGGCCAAGAAAGCCCAGCTGGTCACTAGAACGGAAGTTAAATCCTTCTCCGTAAGACAAAGCCCAAGATTTTAAAATTCTGAGCTTAACCAGATCCAACAACCAAAACAACTGGGCTTTTCAGAAGAAAATGGTCACAAACTCCCCCAAAATAATGAGGTAGCACCTACAGCTTGGGAGCAGACCCACTTGCCCAGACTATCAACTGTAAGCAGTAAGTGCAAATATTAAGCGCAGAAGGATCGGACACCAATAAATCCCAATCCGCCCTGAGTGGAAGCAGAGAGATGGTGAAGGGTGGGGACGGGTCGTGAAGGCACCCCCCCGCCGCCCCGTAGTCATGACACACCTGTATACTGGCTGCATCTCCCGGGCTATGCCAATGATGGCGCCTGGCAGGAAACTGTCAAATTCCTCAAACAACTCCCGGATGTTGGTCTTATACTTCAGGTCTAGGTCCAGCTGAATGATCCGCAGGATCTCTGCGAGAGAGAGAAAGACGACAATGAGACACAGACACACATCCTGGGAGGCTCGGCCACTGATGGAAAATGGAGAGCAGAGAAAGCGCACTGTTCCCTTATTGTTATCAGTGAATGATGCAGAGTTAGCGCTGGAACAAAAGGCCTTTCATCTATCAGCAACCCCTCTGTGCTAGAAGTCTTCACAAGGGACTGCCCGGATCTTTTCCTCCGACTGCAGACATCCATTTTGTTTAAAACTAGGTGACCATATGCTCCAGTATTGGTCTGTGGTCATGATGTGACTGTTAACCGTGCACCGTTTCACTCTCAAAAGCATCTCATTTGGATGATACCTTATGTGGACACCCTCCATCCTTACATAAAACTCAAAGCATCCAGGGGTTTCCTCTTTGGAGCACAGGTGGTAAATGACCCACACGCAAGAGAGGTAAAAAACATTATGGTCTCAGGCTTTTATCAGTGCGTTCTGCAAACCCAGATGTGTATCAGGTGAAGATGCTGGCTGGAGAGAAACGACTGAACGATCTCAGATATAACTGTGTTTTTAATCCACTGCCTAAAAGACAGGATGAGCCCAAATTCTTCAATGTCACAATTATCTGGCACATAAGAGCTGCCTGCTTCCATTGCCTCCTGATGACTCTGGGCTAGAAAAGCAGGAGGGAAGCACTGGTGAAGATCATTCCCCCACCCTTCACCCAGCCCAGCCTGACTGTTGTGCCAGGCACCAGGCTGACCAGGACCCTGCTCTCAAGAGAGACACGTGGGTAGCAAAAAACAGAGGGAGGGGCTAGTGCTGAAGCCTGAAATGGAAGAGCAACCATGGGAGGTCCAGAGATGGGGCACACGGGGTTCAATGATAAAGTGGAGAGAGCAAGTTCCTGGTATCAAGGAGGACCCGGCCTGGGAGTCAGAACACATGAGCGCCAGTTCCAGTTCCGCTGCTGACTGACCCTGTGGCCCAGGGAAAGTTTCTCTCAACCTCAGCTTGTCCATCTGTTAACATGGGGATGCTATCCTAGGCCTTGTGAGGCCGTGACACTGAGAAGATAATGTGTGGGAAGAAAGCTTATAGACTGAGAGTGTTCCGGGGATCCAACATCCTTCATCAAAAGCCCACCACCTGCTACAGCTACTCTCTCTTTCAAGGCCATCTGAACCCTATTTACTCTGCAAGGAGCAGTCTAAACACCAGACAGGCCCTGCAGAAGTTGTGGCTTCCTCCTCTGTGCTCCCCACATGGCTGCCTGCCTGCCTCTGGTCACAGCCCCTGTGTACCTGTCTTACCACCCTTCCAGAGAGGGCACGCCTTGAGAATGGGAATGCGCTGGGAGGGCGAGGCTCAGGACCATCAGACACTTCTGGAAGAGCATCTTAATCTTGTCTTAATATACCTGTCAGTAAATCTTGGCACTTCCCCTGCGCTTTAGGGACCAGCTGGGAGTAAACCCAGAAAGGTCCTACGCAGCCCTAAGACACCAAAATCTTAGATGCTTCGATGTTATTTACAACTCCTTCTTCCTAAAGCACCCTTCAGGAAGGGTCTGCTTAAACTTGTTAACACTTCTTTCAGGAGGGGCTTCACCAGGTGAGGTTCACTGACTAAGAAGGAGAGAGGCGGCAACTCCGGCACAAAGTGACCCCTTCACTTGACACTGATGTCAAACCACTGAGGTGGGAGGCCACTCCCTTCTATTCCCGGAGGCCAACAGGCCCCTGTGCAGCCTGCACTATTGTGCCAGCACCTGTCCAGGAGGTTAGCCCCTTTATGTAATTATGAAATAAGATGCCAAGTTGTAAATGTCACTGTTGAAAAGAAAGATGCTTACTAGGAGTGCTGGAATTCATCAGGATGAGGTTTTGTTTTTTTTTTTTGAGACGGAGTCTCACTCTGTCACCGGGCTAGAGTGCAGTGGCCCAATCTCGGCTCACTGAAACCTCTGCCTCCCCCGAGGTTGAAGAAATTATCCTGCCTTGGCCTCCTGAGTAGCTAGGACTACAGGCATATGCCACTCTGCCTAGCTATTTTTTTGTATTTTAGTAGAGACAGGGTTTCACCATGTTTGCCAGGATGTTCTAGATCTCTTGACCTCGTGATCTGCCCAGGCTCCCAAAGTGCTGGGATTACAGGTATGAGCCACCGCTCCCAGCCCAGGGTGAGGTTTCTAAAGGGACCTGGTTCCTCTGGCCTCTGTTCCTTGATGTAGCCATCTCTCCATGGGAACTACGTGAGGGCAGAATGCTGCAGGCATTGTGAGGACAAAATGAGATTGATCCATGAAGTGACAGCACAGACAAGATGCTGGTGGAGGATAGCTGAAATGACAGCAGTAGGTCCACTAAAACTGAAGGAATAAATGAATGAGATAACTGCCCCTGAAGCCAGGAAGACATGAAACCTATAAATCATGAAGAAGAATGAGAAAAAGGAAGACTAGACATCTACAAGACTCCCAAGAATGGCCAGTATCCAAGGCTGGCTGAAGGTCCACCATGTCCAAATGTTGAGAAAACACAACAAAAAGAATGATCTAGCATGGCAGATCTGAATAGCCGGGTTATAACTGAGGCCAGTCCACCCATTTTACAGATGGGGAAACCGAGGGTCAAGAAGAGAGACTTGGCAGGCATTACATTCAAGCTAGGTGGCAAAGCCGATCTCAGAACCCAGGTCTACTGACTCCCTAGCTAATGCTCTTGTGTTTATTAGCCCCGTCACCTCCATCTCACTCCCAACACGGGCCATAAACTCCTAGAGAGGAGAAAGCACTGTGTAATGGATAAAGGGTGTGCACAGGACTAACCAGTCACCCAACACAACTAGCTCATGGAGTATCTGCATATCATCCCATGAAAATATCAGCATGAAGACAAGTAAGTACAAACTAAAGGTGTAGCTTTCAAGAACTCCAAGACCCTGTTACCATCATCGCTGCCACAGCCCTGGCAGCACGCCTCAGGCATTCCTGGCTGTCCAAGGGACTATTTTCAGGGCTAAGAACACCTACACCTTCTGCCTGGGTCTGAGGCCTGGCTGGAGGCCGATACATCTGTACAATTACACCACAGATGGCCACATGCACGGCCCCAGTACCAGCTGGGAGATTCCCAAATCAACATTTCCCTTTAGAAACAGGCTTGGGTCAACTCAAATCATCATCAGCATCCAATTAAACCAGCCACAAGCATGTCATCTGACCATGGGTGGAATTACAACCCAGAGTGAGTAATTAATGAGACCCAAAAATAAACAACAAAAGGAAAACAAAAATCCCAGAAGAAAAAAAAAATGAGCCTTCTGTGCTCTGCCTTCCCTTCTCGTATCACCAGAAACAATAATCTTGGCAGACACATCTTAACACACAAAAAGCAACATGTAACAAAACAGATCAAGAAGAAAAGACATGTTTAGGTAAGCACAGAGCCTACCATCCCGGGAAACAACACAGGTCTTCAGGGAAGGGCAGGTTAACTATGCCAGCGCCTCCTCTGTCTTTCTGTTTTGAAATGGCTTCAGAGCTTTACAGAGATAAATATTTATAACACACCAGAGGACTTTCACTGCAGAAGTCAACCCAAATTCCACTAACTGGGAGAGGGTTTAGGGAGAAGGGGAAATTATGGCAACGCTAAGCTATGTAACTCCACGTCATGAGGCTGCGGACCTGGAAGCAGCTGCCTGGAAAGGGAGCTCATTTTCCCATTGTGCACTTTGAAATATTACAGCAGTATGCCACCTGCCTTATCATGCTCTGGTGTTTTTAAATTGCTGCACAGCAGCACCTCTGGCCTGCAGGAGCCAAAGACCAATTGAAGGGGGTGGAGACTTCCTCTAACAGAGGATCCTGACCCCAGAGGAGCTGTTTGGAGGCCCATGGGACAGGCGTGGTCCCCCTGTGCGGCACCAGCCAGAGCAGGCTGGCGTCTCGCACTGGAGGGTCTGAGCATGTGGTAGAGGGCCTGTCCCTGCAACGCACAGACACAGGCCGTGTCCCCAAGATGTGCGGTTGGAATTGGTGGTGGTGGATCTCATATCCAACAGAAACTTGGGTGGCTTCTGAGCTGGACGTTTCTCTGTCAAAGCGCCTTTCTCCACTTCCCTCCTAGTACAAGGCCCAGCCGCAGGGCAGCTGACTAACTAAAGGAATAGGGGCTACAAAGGAACAGAGGGAGCATGCCAAGGGTCCCAGGCCTTGAGCATAGTTCTAGGGGCTCCTCCAGCCTGACTAGACAAATGTTCACCCTTTAGAAGCAGGAAAGGATGTCTGTGTGCCAGGCCCTGGGAAGGCTTTACATACTGACTCAGCTCATGAACCTCCATCGAGGTGGGTGTCAGTATCTTCCAGTTTCAGATGAGGAACCTGATGCTCAGAGAGTTTTGGTAATTCGTTTAAAGCAACTCAGCGAAAAAGGCTCAGAGTTGAGAGCAACTACAGATTTCCCTCACTTGATAGTTTGCTTGATCCACCACACGTTTCTGAGAAAAGCCTTCAGACATCTCTGAAGTCCCTTTTAAAATCCTATTAGCTTTAAGAGCAAGAAACGCTTCCACATCAAGGGCGAAAATAGCAGACAACTCCAGATGGCCTCTGCGCAGTGGCAGGGGCTCCCATGGACAGAACCCACACCACAACCACCTCCCGCAAGACCCTCATCCCCAAGAAGCATGAAGACTATTGGGATTCCCTTTCATTGACACAGACCAATAGAGAAACTTCTGGAAGAAAGGGTTTTATGCCACAGAAGTTGAAAAGAAGCTTTTAGTGACAATAGCAAACATGTATCAATACATTATACTCATTGAGTCATCTAAACATTCTATGAGATTACTATATACACATTTTTGAGATGGAATCTCACTCTGTAGCCCTGGCTAGATTGCAATGGTGCAACCTCGGCTCACTGCAACCTGCGCCTCCTGAGTTCAAGCAATTCTCCTGCCTCAGCCTCCCGGGTAGCTGAGACTACAGGTGCACGCCACCACATCCAGCTAATTTTTATATTTTTAGTAGAGGCAGGGTTTCACCATATTGGCCAGGCTGGTCTTGAACTCCTGACCTCAGGTTATCTGCCCACCTTAGCCTCCCAAAATGCTGGGATTACAGGCATGAGCCACTGCGCCTGGCCCTGAGATTAATATTATTTCTATTTGGCTGGGTGGGGTGGCTGATGCCTATAATCCCAGCACTTTGGGAGGCTGAGGCAGGAGGATCACTAAAGCTCAGGAATCTGAGGCTGTAGTGAGCTGTGTTCCTGCCATTGCACTCCAGCCTGGGTGACAGAGTAAGGTCCTGTCTCAAAAAAAAAAAAAAAAAAAAAAATTCCATTTGATAAATGAGGAAATCAAGAAGTATAATAATCCAAGATCACGTGGCTGGTCAGGGGTAGGGCTGCTGGAAATCCCAGGTCTGTCAGGCTCTACAACGTGGTGCCTGCTCTTCACACTGCCCTATCTTCCGGACTCCTGGGCTGCCAGGATACGGCCAGCGCTCAGCTCCCCAGGCTCTGCTCAGACAGGAAGGCCCTGACTCTCTGTGCTAATCTGTGTTTTCCACATTAGCAGCCTGCCCCTCCTCGATGGTGGTGGAGGGGAGAAAGAAAACAGAGTTCATAGAGTGATTTATGCAACCTGTTAGCAGCTCTGGTAAAAGGTTTTGGGGCCAGGAAGTCGAAATGAATAACCACAGCCAGTTTTATATATTTGCTGTACAACAAACTCTTTCTTCTAGCCTTACTCACCCTCTCTCAAAATGAAGCATGAAAAACGGAGTGTTAGCTACGGCTCGGCCACGGCATTGTTTATAACTCCTAGCTCCTGTTTTGTGGACAAAACAAATTATCATGAGAAGACACGGTTTTTGCTTCAGCAACAGTATAACATGAGTCTCCTTCCTCATCCTCAGCACCTTCTGTGAAGAGGTAGAATCATATCCTTTAGGATAGGACAGAATTTATTATTTTGAACTTGGCTGAAAAATTTTTGGGACTTATATAAGGCAGCATATATAACACCCAGTGTAAATTTCCCTCTCACTTCTATTGCCAATATGAAGTGACAGCTCACGCACTTATTCATGCAGTTCAATACATAGGGGAAACAGAATGTGAGATCTGAAAATCTTCCATTTCTGTGGTATGGATGTCCATGGTCCCTGCTGGCTCTTCCATAGTTTACATCTCTCTAGTGTCTGCAATAGTTTTTTTTTTTTCCTTTTGGTCTCCAAAAGCTTAAATTCTTTACTATTTGAGGTAGGAAGACATTTGGACGCTGCTTGGTGTTTCTTCTTCACCAATACCAACCATCAGCCACCACGCCCAGCCAAATAGAAATAATATGAATCTCAGGGCTGAGAGTGGTGGCTCACGCCTGTAATCCCAGCACTTTGGGAGGCCAGGGTGGGTGATCACCTGAGGTCAGGAGTTCAAGACCAGCCTGGCCAACGTGGTGAGACCCCGTGTCTACTTTCTTCTTTACCAACAGGCTTTTTTTTCAGAGACCCCTGGGGATGGAAGCTGTAGAAAGCAATCCTTTTTGGATAGAATTATCAGGTGTTTTCTGAAAATAATGATACAGCTACCCCTGGTTGCCCAAACTGTCACAGTGCAACTTTTCAAATTCTCCATTTTGTTTCTTTATCAGAATTATGGGCTCTTGTTTCTAATCTCATGCTCCAACCACTCTCTCCCTCCTGAGCCCACGCCACCTTATGGATTCAGTCCAAAATCAGGCAAACTAACAAAGGTTTCTTCCTGCTGCCTGCAGCTTCTCATCCCCACACTGTGCCCTGCCACCTGCTCCTGACCTTCATCCCTGATTCTGTCAGGGCCTGTCCATGGCAGCCTTGTCCCTTCCATTGATTCATATGGCAATGACAATGACAGGACTAATTCCATGTATTTCTACGGCATGTTGCAATGTTCAAAGTGTGTTCTCAGCCCATAAAACTCTTTCCCATGCTTTAACTCGTTTAATCCTTACAACAGGCCTAGGGGCGGGTGCATCCATGTGGACTGTGTTCAAATGCATATCACACGACACATCTAGTAGCCGTGGTTTCAACACACATAAGACAATAACTAAGCCATCCACGGATGGTGTGGCTGCTCCATGAAGTTATCAAAGACCCAGACTTCTGCTTTTCTCCTTTGCTATACTATATCTCATTTCCATCCTCAAGGTACCTTATGGTGCAAGATGGGGGCTGCTGGGGCTCCAGCCAACTTGGCTGCATTCCAGGCAACTGAAAGGTCGAAAGAGAAAGAACACTCCTGACCTTGCTTCCTGCAATGAGGCAGACTCTAAGCATCCTTCCTGGAAGTCTTAAACATTTCTTCTTATATTTCACCAGACAAAATTTAGTAACATGGCCACACTTAGCTATAAGGAAAGCTGTGAAAGGCATTCTTTTCTGGGCACAAAGTTACCCCCAAATAAATGGGATTCAGTCATAAATAAAAAAAGGAGAGAAGGAATATACAGAAGGAACTAGCAGTACTTCCACAGAAGGCAAAAATTAACCACACCCACTTTACAGATAAAGAAATAGAGACCCAGAGAGATTAGGTTTTGCTACGGTCACATGGTCACTAATGGCAAAATGGGAACCAGGTCCATGTCATCGGCCCCACACCCAGATCCCCTTTCCTCGTTCATAGAGTCTCCTGACTGCAGTGGAGCCGCTGGTGTGTTTCTGCTGGACTCCTGTTTGCTCCCGCTCCAGACCTTTGTTCAGCCCTCCGCTGCCCCTAGTTGGTCTATCAATTAGATCCATGCCTGCCAGCCCCAGGCTGCCATCCTAAAGGACTCCTGTTCTCCATCCCCTACCTCACACTTTGTTCCCTGCCTTGCTCCCTGCATTTGTGTCCCACTGGGTCCCTTGGAATCCAGGCATTTTCATTAGCTAGGAGGACCAAGTCAGAGATGACCAGATCCCAGCAAGCTACAGACCCTCAGTGTAGGATCACATCCCCTCAACTGTTTCCGCAATGCCCAGGGAGTCCTGTGAGCAGGATGCCTCACTTTGGGGCACCCGTAAGAAAATGGCTCCTGAAATTGCTTCTGATGGCCAACCTCTTGTGTGGCCACAACCTTGTTCCATTCTGACCCTGAAAACACATTTCGTAATGGATGTAGATGCTTATCTGTGGGTTGTTAACTACAGTGCTTAAGTGCAAGTTGGTAAACAGAATCTCTTCAATGATGGAGTCCTTAAGGGAAGTGACTACAGGGGTTTCTTGGTGGTGAACTACGTGAGGATTTCTGCTCCATGGGAAGGGGAATCTGTATTTCAAATGAAAATTGGAGCTTGGATTCTCAGTCCAGGGGCCAGTCCTGTGACTTCCCCACCTTCCTGTGTAAACATGAAAACATTCTGTTTGCTCTAGCACCTTGGCTACCTCTCTGTGTCTCTAACATGAAGGTCTCTGTATTCTGGCAGCAGTTCTTCCCATTGTGAACAGTGAATCCGCCACTCTTCCCTGGAGTTGCACTGTCTCAGTTCCTCTCCCCCAGCAGACTCGTCCTACTCCAGATGGTGCACTGCAGCCTCCTACAACCCTCTACAGGGTCACAGGCTACAGGGCTTCCTCAGCCTCCTCCAGCCAAGTACAGCAGAAGCAGCTACAACCAAGAGAGAGGCGCAGACTCCTGAGATCCTCTCCCAGGAAGGGCAAATGGGACCAGGCAGAGAACAGCCGGCTTTTCGCCGAGGGGAAGACGCCCACCCCTGGGCACAGCCCCTGACTTCTCCCTGGGACCATGGAGGGCTGCAGAAAGAATGGCCTCACATCATTCCTTGTGCTAGAAACCCGCATCACAGCAAAGAAAAAATAGTTTCTCCACTTTATGAATCTGGAAATACCTCTCTGACCTTTTCTAGCAGGAGGAAAAAATATGGTTTTAATCTTTTCAGTAGCAACATCTTTCACCCTGTGACAGTTTACAAACTGACTAGCAATGGTCAAATGGCTCTTCAGCTTTCCTGTCTCCCGAGCCAGGGCTCCTGACAAAATGTCACGTTGTTTATACTACATCTTCTAAAAAAGATGGACTATCTGTCATCATCTATGAGATAATTAAGTACCTATATGTCAGGTACTGGGCTACACACGTTACATATTTTACCTCATTGAATCCTCACAAACAGGGCTTACTGTCCCCATTCTATAGCTGCCTCCTCCCTGACAGTGGAAGTTTCATTGCTTTTCATCTCTGTTTACCGAGGTTGAGAGAGCCCCTTCTCTTATGAGTCTAATAAGAATCACACAGGAAGGGCTGGGAGTGGTGGCTCATGCCTGTAATCCCAGCACTTTGGGAAGTCGAGGCAGGCGGATCACAAAGTCAGTGGTTCAAGACCAGCCTGGCCAGCATGGTGAAACCCCATCTCTACTACAAATACAAAAATTAGCTGGGCATGATGGCACATGCCTATAATCCCAGCTACTCGGGAGGCTGAGGCAGGAGAATTGCTTGAACTGGGACCTGGGAGGTAGAGGTTGCAGTGGTAAACTGTGTGGGGACTTCCGCTCCATGGGAAGGGGAGTGTCTGTATTGGCAATGAAAATTGGAGCCTGGATTCTCAGAACAGGGGCCAGTCCTGTGACTTCCTCACCTTCCTGTGTAATTTTTTTTTTTTTTAGACAGAGTCTCACTCTGTAGCCCAGGCTGGAGTGCAGTAGCACGATCTCAGCTCACTGAAAAGATTCTCTTTACCAAACTGCTCCTAAGCACTAATCCATTTCCCACTTTTACTTACATTTTAATTTCATTTAATTCATTAGTTTTTCTTCTAATTAGATAAAATTTGAGTTATCTTAATTTTCATGAAAGACTTAAAATACCATGCACCAAATTGACAGAATACTGCAGCTGAATGCAAAAAACAAAAGAGAAAACAAGGTTTTAACTCACAAATATTTCATCATGCACTTCCTAAGAAACAAGGACATTCTCTTTCATCACAAGAGTTCAACATCGAAGTCAGCACATTCACAGTAACACCCTAGGACCATTTCACCCCCAGTCCTATTCAAAATGTGTCAGTTGCCCAAAAGCAAAAACAGTTTCCAGCCCCGGACTGCATGTAGCTGTCCCACGTGTTCCATCTGAAATGATTCCTCAGTCTTCCTTGTCTGCTATGACTTAGGACAATATGGGCCAATTATTTAGTAAAAGCCCTTCAGTCTGGGTTTGCCCAATGTCTCCTCCTGACCAGACTCGGACCGTGCATGTTTGTCAGGAAAGCCATGGAAGCGCTGCTGCGTCCCCGCAGTGCCACACCGGCAGGCACATGGTGTCAGTGCGTCCCATCACTGCTGACGTTAACTTTGATCACAGTCAAGTTACTATTTTCCTCTTTGTAACAACAACATTTTGTGGGGAAATACATTAAGACTATGACAATATCCCATTTCTTAACAAATGTTTACCTGTTTGTTTTAGCATCCATTGATGATTCTTGTCTAAATAAATTATTACTATGTTGGGCCAGGCACGGTGGCTCACGTCTATAATCCCAGCACTTTGGGAGGCCAAGGCGGGTGGATCATCTGAGGCCAGGAGTTTGCGACCAGCATGGCCAACATGGTGAAACCCCGTCTCTACAAAATTTATAAAAATTAGCCAGGCATGATGGTGGGCGCCTATAATCCCAGCTACTCGGGAGGCTGAGGCAGGAGAACCACCTGAACCCAGAGGCAGAGGTTGCAGTGAGCCGAGATCACACCATTGCACTCCAGCCGGGGTGACAAAAGCAAAACTCCATTTGAAATATATATAGTTTATTGCTACACACACACACACACACACACACACACACACACACACACACAGTACTATGTTGATTGCCAAATGATAACTTTCTAATGCCTTCATTCCTCCTACATTTATTAGCGGGCATTCTGCTCCACTGTGTTGACCTCACCCATGCTCAGCCAAGGAGAGCTTCCTGGGATCATCCACTTATGGTGAGCTGTGCCAAGCATATTCTTCCTGTATAGTATTTCCCAAAATACAAATACTAGAAGGCTCTGTGCTGGCTGGGGCGGGGGAACTGGACAAGGAGGAAATGTCAGAGCTGCTGGGGCTGGAGCTTTGGGCCCATCATGCAAGTACTTGAGGCAGCAACGACCCTCTTGGAAAGTCGCCAGGCTACAGGATCACTGTCCACTCTTACCTCGATAAAGAAATGATAACTGCATATCACAGGCAGCACCAGAACACCTTTTCTTTCTTCTATTTGTTTTTTTAAACAACTGTTGACATGGGCTCTATATGTCATAGAATGTGAACTGAGGGATTTTAGGCAAGTGTGAGTAGGTAAGGCACTGGGATAGAGCCATCTCGCAGGCCTGGCTACACCACTGCGTCCAACCATGGGCAAGCCGTTTCTCCTCCAGGCACCAGTTGTCCCAGACTGTAAGGATGAGGGGTTTGACACGGGTGCTGTCTGAGACCCTGCCCAGACCTGCCATCCTGTGATTCTGAATGGAAATGGTCTTTGCCCTTTACTCATACCTTGCTTGTTCACAGAACAGCACAAATACATCACAGACGCAGGAGATATACTCTACTGCCTTGTTCACACCCATGTCCAGCCAAGCAAGGAACAAAATCCCTACTATGTGCCCAGCACTACGCTAAATGTGAAGGTTTGGAAATAAATAAAATCTTTCCTAGCCTTGAAAATGCAAATACTGGGCCAGGTGCCATGGCTCATACCTGTACTCCCAGCACTGTGGGAGGCCAAGGCGGGTGGATCACCTGAGGTCAGGAGTTCGAGACCAGCCTGACCAACATGGTGAAACCCCTGTCTCTACTAAAAATACAACACAATTAGCTGGGCATGGTGGCACGCACCTGTAATCCCAGCTACTTGGGAGGCTGAGGCAGGAGAATCGCTTGAACCTGGGAGGCAACAGATTGCAGTGAGCCAAGATCATGCCACTGCACTCCAGCCTAGGCAACAAGAGTGAAACTCTGTCTCAGAAAAAAAAAAAAAGCAATTACTGGAGGGTTTTTCACTATATATTCTCTGCTGCGACCACTGCTGCTGCTGCCATCTTACCCTGGTCCTGAGGGCAGCAGCCCTGCTCACCAGGCACCCAACGAGCATGGGGCAGGCCCTGCTGAGAGAGGACCCTGCCTATGGAGGAAAACAAGAGACTGGAAGGTGCTGGGACCTGCCTTACTACTGAGAGCTCCTGTCTCTTCTGCAACAATCCTCATGCTCACTGAATATCACCATATGGAAACTAACGTTTCCTTAGTACCTACTGGGTGCCAGCCCCTGGAATACTTGTAAGGCCCTCACATTCCATTTTGCCAGTGTTGAAAATGCAGGTCTGTGGTAGCCTGTAATAACCTGCCTAGGGTCATACAGCCAGTGAGTAACACAGCAGGAATGCAAGTTAGCCCCGTCCCCATCACAAAGTCTGAACTCTTTTGCCTCAACATGGCCCCTTTATTGTTTGCTGCTTTGTTTTTTCAGACAGAGTCTCGCTCTGCCACCGAGGCTGGAGTGTAGCGGCGTGATCTTGGTTCACTGCAACGTCCACTTCCTGGGTTCAGTTCTCCCGTCTCAGCCTCCCAACTACCTGGAATCACAGGTAACTTTTAAAGGGCCAGGCTGGTCTCCAACTCCTGACCTCAGGTGATCCACCTGCCTCCGCCTCCCAAAGTGCTGGGTTACAGGCGTGAGCCACCACACCTGGCCACAATTTTTCAACCTTAGGATGGGTTTATCAAAGCATTAAATGTGTTCTCAACTTAGGATATATTTGATTCACAATAAGTTTATTGGGATGTAGTCCCCCATAAGTAAAGCAGCAACTGAATTTTAAATTTCTTCCTTATTCTTTTCCTAGTTTTCTACTATGTACAAACACACACACGTTTTTGTAATCACAGGGATAAATTAATATTTGAAACTATAACTATATAATATTGTAACACATGTTCTATGTAGGAGTATCAGTGTATGTCAAATGTATATTAATGTATATATTTATGTATATATGTAGATACACAAGAAACTAGAAGAAAATATATAAAATACCACTGGGGTAAATGTGCAATTATTTCTTAAGTATTTTTCATGTTTGCAAAATGGACATATATTGCTTTTGAAAACATTTGAAAAGAAATTAATTAACCACCACAGAAAACACCCATCTTTTAGGCAGTGTGTATCAGACTTAAGGCATTTAGCCATGACCTCAACTTTCTTTAGGATTCCTTCACAAGGCAGACAGAGGTACCCATTCATACTATCTTTTCCCTAAACTAAGTCCATTCAGAAATGTCTTCATTCTTCCTGCTTCACCACAAGATGGTTTATTGAGCTTCTAAATGCATTCTTCAAAGAAAAATCAAACAATAAGCTGAAAGTTCATCTCACCTGGCTTCGTTTCCTGTCATTTATCTAGTTGTATTTATGCTACATTTCCCCATCTCTTCTTGCCAACTATATCTTGGAAATGGCAGGTGCTTTGAGTAACTGAGCAGCTTAGAAAAACCCTCAAGCCTCCTGAGATGGACTTTCCCAGAGGCAAATTTGTATTCTTGGAGATCTAGGCCTAAAGGAACCCAATAAATAAGCCAGAGCAGTGACTCTCACCTGTGATCCTAGCACTTCGGGAGGCCAAGGCAGGAGGATCTCTTGAGCCCAGGAGTTTGAGTCCAGCCTGGGCAATGTAGTGAAATTCTGTCTTTACAATTAAGTAAATAAATAAAAGGAACCCAGCAATGAAAAAGCAGCCTCAGAAATACATGAGACCATGAGATCATGAATGGGCAAGTTCAGTCAATCCTCTGTGTCCAGGGTGGTAAACTGAGGCAAAGCAACTCCCTTCCTGTCAGATTTAAATGACAGTGTAAGCCTCACTACAGACAGTAAGGGGGAAGGTGATGAACTTGCTACTGACTATGATGATACAGACCATCTAAACTCAACAGCAAAAGCAGCCAGGGGGCTTCCCTCTGAGTCACAGCCAGCAAAGGACACAGGGTGAGCCTGGACAGCACACTTTGGGAATGGAGCATGGAAAGAGCACGGTACCCGGGCAGGAGATGCCAAAGCCAAGCCTAAGTTCTCCTGGCGGCCCTACCCTTCCCAAAGGAGGCTGGGTTCTAAACGGCCAAGCACTGGGGTCTGTTACCAGGCATATTTTTTGAGTCAGTCAGTACTATTTTTACCCAGTCACTTTCCAACCATAAACCCAAACTTCAGATTTCATCACTTGGGGTGGATTAAGAAATCGACTTGGCCTTTCTTGTGGTTTAATTTCCTACATGCCTGCATGAAAGAAAAACTGGCATTCCTATGGAAACATAAGACTTATTTTTTCCATTTTTTTTTAAATCTTACTTTAAGTTCTGGGGTACATGTGCAGATCTTGCAGAATTGTTACACAGGTATACATATGCCATGGTGGTTTGCTGCATCCATCCCCCCATCACCTACATTAGGTATTTCTCCTAATGTTATCCTTCCCCAAACTCCCCACCCTCTGCTAACCCTCCCCTAGCCCCTACACCCCCCAACAGACCCCAGTTTGTGGTGTTCCCCTCGCTCTGTCCATGTGTTCTCATTGTTCAGCACCCACTTATGAGTGAGAACATGCAGTGTTTGGTTTTCTGTTCTTGTGTCAGTTTGCTGAGAATGATGGTTTCCAGCTTTATCCATGTCCCTGCAAAGGACATGAACTCATCCTTTTTTATGGCTGCATAGTATTCCATGGTGTATATGTGCCACTTTTTTTAACCAGTCTATCTTTGATGGGCATTTGGGTTGGTTCCAAGTCTTTGCTATTGTAAACAGTGCTTCAATGAACATACATGTGCATGTATCTTTCTAATAGATCAATTTATACTCCTTTGAGTACATACCCAGTAATGGGATTTTTGAGTCAAATTATATTTCTATTCCTAGATCCTTGAGGAATTGCCACACTGTCTTCCACAATGGTTAAACTAATTAACACTCCCACCAACAGTGTAAAAGCATTCCTATTTCTCTACATCCTTTCCAGCATCTGTTGTCTCCAGATTTTTTAATGATTGCCATTCTAACTGGCATGAGATAGCATCTCAATGTGGTTTTGATTTGCATTTCTCTAATGACCAGTGATGATGAGCATTTTTTCATATGTTTCTTGGTCACATAAATGTCTTCTTTTGAAAAGTGTCTGTTCATGTCCTTCGCCCACTTTTGGATGGGGTTGTTTTTTTCTTGTATATTTGTTTTAGTTCTTTGTAGATTCTGGATATTAGCCTTTGTCAGATGGGTAGATTGCAAAAATTTTTTCGCATTCTGTTGGTTGCCAGTTCATTCTCATGATTGTTTCGTTTGCTACGCAGAAACTCTTAAGTTTAATTAGATCCCATTTGTCTATTTTGGCTTTTGTTGCCATAGCTTTTGGTGTTTTAGTCATGAAGTCCTTGCCTATGCCTATGTCCTGAATGGTATTGCCTAGGTTTTCTTCCAGGTTTTTATGATGTTAGGTCTTAGGAAACATAAGACATTTTAACCTTACCTATGCAGGATGGTATCCAGATTATTGGTGTCTTGATTGTACTCTTAAACCTACCCTTTCCCCATCTCCATGGATGTCAAAAAAAAACAAACAAAAAAGTGCACTGCTCTGATGAGGCAGAGATGCCATGCCCTGCACTTTCTCTCCTCTACCAAAACGGGTCGATTCCCCACAGGTCTCTGTTCAACTCTGGTTCCCAGAATACCAGGTCAGGGCAAATTTGCTTTCTGAATACTCTAGTCCAGTATCAAGAGATGAAGTTGCTTCTGTACATACAACAGTTATTTGTGACTTTACTGGAGACATTAATAGTTAGGTAATAAACATCCAGATACAGAGTTTGGTAACTGTCAGTGATAGAAGAGTTAAACAATCTTAAAAGTATTCCCAAGTGATTTCAATTATAAAGCCAGGCGTCAATTTGTGTGGTCACAGAAAAAAGGAAGACATACCAAAGGGAAAGGAATGTTCCTTTTCCATGGGAGCCAGTTTGAGTTTTGTTTTCTTTTTAAAACACTTTTACCGCCATTCGTATCTTAAGTACCATCATGATGGCTGGTAACTTTAATTCCTTTACTATAAACAAAATTGATCAAAAGCACTTCTAGCCCAGGCGATCTGTGATTTTCTGCTCCAGGATAGATAAAGCCCTTCTGCTTTTCAAAAGAAAAACCTGGAACTGCACCAAAGTTTCCTTCCTCACCTAATGAGAGGCTTGGCATGCTGTAATAAACACAGAAACAAGATGCTGCTAGACGTGTTTTGCTCAGGAGGAAAAACACTGCCCCAAGAAGCTGCCAGCTGGGCACTGCTGAATGTGAGCATGGTCCCAGGTTCTCTCCGGGTCCAGGGGACGTACCAGGCCAGAACCTCTGAGTGAGCATCCCATCAACAGTACCCACAGCCAGCAACACACTGCAAAGTTCTAAGATGTGGATGCCTTCCTCATTCATGACTAACAACTTTGCATTCTTTCAATCATTCAACAAATATTTATTACACCCCTACTGTGTACCAGGCGCTGCTCTAGCCACTGCAGATAAAGCAGGGAAAAGACAGGCATGAGTCCCGCTGCTGTAATTTACAGACTAGATAAGATGGTCTCCAATGGCAGTAAGTGTTACGGAGAAAACAAAATAGAGTGACGGGGAGAACGTGACATTGTCAGAGCTACTGAAATCGAGAGTCAGGGAAGGGTTTCTCAAAAGGCAACATCTGAGCTGAAACCTGAACTACAGGGAAACAGAAATGCAAAGACTTGGGGGAAGAGAGGGCGAAGGGAGTCCTCAGTGAAAAATCAAGGAATGCATTTAGCATATTTGTGTTCAAAAGGGGGCGGAGAACCAGTGGAGTGGGAGCATGGGTGAGTGAGGAAGAAAGGTATTAAAGCTGTGGCTAGAGAGCTAGGTGGCCACACCTGATCGGGTGAGGGACTTTAGGCATTAGAGAGAAGTGATTTGGCAGTCCCCCAGGGCTGATCAACACCCCTACTTTGAAGTCTTGGCACCTCTCCATGCCTCTCCCCTAATCCTGGCGTCCTGGTACATGACTTGTGAGTCTCTTCGGAGCTCTGGCTCTCTAACAGTGGAGATGCTCACCTTGAAAGACATCATAGAGCTTTCCCACTAGGGATCTGCATCCCCACTGCATTTGCGGCCCACCCGCTAACATTTGTGAGGCTGAGGTCCAAAGACAGAGGTATGGCTGCTACTCCTCAAGGAAAGAAAATACCAGAAGGGCTCAGGGAAAGATGTCCCGTCTCCTCCCCCAGCATCTGCCTGGCCATGATGGTCTGGTTCTGCTCCTGGCCTCATTCTCCTTTGTGCTATTACCTAGGAGCCTTGCTACTGGCAATTAGGAAACCTTCCACACACCACTCCATCTTTGTCTAGAGACCCTAGACCCTCAAAAGAAGATGAGGCTTTCACTTTTCCTCTGCAGAGGAGGCAGAAGAGTGGGTCCTGGGATGAGGAACCATACGGGCTCTCTTCTTCACAGCACTCCATTCTTTTTCTTCTTGGGACTTTCCACAGTTGGCAATTATACATTTTTTTTTTCAAGACAGGTTCTCACTTGGTCACCAGGCTGGAGTGCAGTGGCTCAATCACAGCTAACTACAGCCTTGATCTCCTGGCCTCAAGTGATCCTCCTGCCTCAGCCTCCTGAGTAGCTGAGACTACAGGAGCATGCCACCATGCCTAGCTATTTCCTTTCCTTCCCTCCTTCCTTCTCTCCCACCCTCCCTCCCTCCACCTCTTTCCTTCCCTTCCTCTTCTTCTTCTTCCTCCTCCCCTTGGCTTCCTCCTCCTCCTCCCCTTTCTCTTCCCCTTCTCCTCCTTTTTTTTTTTTTTTTATAAAGATTGGGTCCCACTATGTTGCCTGGGCTGGTCTTGAACTCCTGGACTCAAGCGATCCTCCCTCCTTGGTCTCCCGAGTAGCTGGGACTACATGAGTATGTCACCGTACCCAGCCACAGTTGTACATCTATTTGTTTACTTATTTATGGTTGGCCTCTCTCATAAGACTGTAAGCTCCACGAGGGCTTAGATTGTCCATGCTTTGCACAGTGCCTGGCATATTCAACAACTATTATTTTTTTAAAGGAGGAAATAGAAGACTCTCTCAGAACCAGGTTCACTTGGTAAAGAGCTTCCCCACTGAAGAAATTACACCAGTTATTAAAAAGCTCTATCACAGAGCAATCAGTGCTGTGCCCTCAGAGCCACAGTTGTCGAGCGGCAAATCCTGCCAGGGCAGGGTGGTTAGGGAAGTACCCACAGGAAGTAACACTTGGCCTAAGTCCTAGCAAGACAGTGGCAGGATCTGCCCCATAAGAAAAGAGGCTCTTCTACAATGAGGAGGGCCATGCAGCATGCACTGGCTGAGCCCCAGCCCGGTGGACATGAGCAGAGGGCAGAAGCTCTCAGGAGACATATGTGAGGTGGAACTGGGGGAATGAGGACAGAAAGGAAGTCTAACACTATTCCTTTGTTTCTGGCTCAGGCAACCTGTCATTAGCCAAGATTCGGAAAGGGCAAATTTAGGGAGAGAAAGACAATCAATTCTGTGTTCCATGTTGACTCTGATGCACTCATGGGTTGCTTAGATGGAGCTCCCAGGGGTAGTCAGAATACGGGTCTAGGTGTTTTAAAAGCAGGTCTCAGGTGGACATGGGACTAACAGACATCGCTGGTGCTCACCCACACTCTGTCTTCCTGATGCTTGCAGCGAGGCGGCCACATGACTAGCTCCTGGCTAATGGACTGTGAGCAGAAGTGCTGTGTGCAACTCCTGGACTGCAGCAGTGAGAAGCCACTGCACAACCTCATCCACTCCTTCTCTGGAAGCCACATGTTCCAGATGGTGGAGTTACAGGATGGAAGTGCCCTCTGTAGTTACAGGATGGAAGTGCCCTCAATTCCCGAGTCACTGCTTAAAAGGGGATGTCCTAGAGAGCCAGTGCATCCAGAAGGAAATCTGTATGGATGCATTGGCTCCACACAAAAAGAAGAAAAAAAGATGTATGAAGTTACAGAGATTTCAGGGCATGTTTGTTATTACAGCCCAGCTTAGCCTAGCCTTACTAACATGGAAGCCATCCGCATATAGGTAGTAGCTAAAGTCAAGACGTAGATAAGATGAGTAGACGCAATCTTTTTTTTGACCACACACCTAAAAGATAGGACATAGTTTTTTTTTGAGATAGGGTCTCACTCTATCGCCCAAGCTGGAGTGCAGTGGTATGATCTCAGCTCACTGCAACCTCTGCCACCTGGGCTCAGGTAATCTACCCACCTCAGCCTCCCAAGTAGCTGGGACTACAGGTGTGCACCACCACACCAAGCTAATTTTTGTATTTTTTGTAGAGACAGGATTTCACCATGTTGCCCAGGCTGTAATTTTAACCATAGGACCACACTCCAGTAATGACCTGAAAGGGACAAGACGTGGTGATATCCTGCCCTGGCGTGCATAATATAATCCTGGGTAGAGAAGGGGTGTATAGAATGTTTCAGTCCCCTCCCAGTAATTCTGATCCTCTGTGATCACCCTCCTTCCCCATAATCTGAGAAGTGGTATGGAATGTGACGAGAAGCAGATCTTGAATATTCTATCATCAGTTTCAAACACAATCATCTTTGCTGTAAGTCATCAGTATGTACCACCGCTCTGACACGCTGGTATATTTGATTAATTTATCGTGTTTATTAAGCTCCCCTAGCTTTTCCAGTTCCTCATGTTTGGAGATACACTGATGATGATGATGCTGGAGGCAGCAAGACAGTAATCTGTATCTCATACCACAGCTGGCACTCCGTTATGCTTACCTAAGGACTCTAAACATCCAAAAGGCAGATGTTTGGTGTTGAAATTGACAATATGAATAGCTCAGTAAGAAGATGCAAAAGTCACGGTTCCCATGGTAACCCTCCTTACCTCAGAGAGCACAGGCCTACACGGTCTGCTGGCAATGCGATCAGAGATGCAGGACAAGGCCAACTCCTCGGAACCAGCAAGAAACTCTCAAGCGCCTGCCTACGAACTAACTCCCTGGCCTGCTGACGCAACTGATATCCCCTCTCCAGCATATGAGGGACCACAGGCCACCTTCCTCGCTGGGCCTTCACATCAGTACAACCAGCCAGGGGTTACTCCAGGGAAAGGGAAGGGTCCTACTCTTAAGAGCTATGTCCCTCCCTCAGGCTTCTATAGGAGCCCTTCTGCTGAACTCCTCCTCCTGCAGGCTTCCTTGGCCGTCCATGCAGAATTACTTGCTCCCTTACAGTATTAATTCACATAGTTCTATTGCATGCACATAGTATTATATGTAGGCATTTGTGCATCTGTGATGCTTCCTAGACAATGAGCCCCACAGAGGTATGAACTGTGTTTTGCCCTCCTTTTATTCCTGGCCTCCAAAACAAGATCATTTCAGGATGACCTCAAATGAATGAATTCAAGATTCTCTCTTGAGTCTTGAACATTTTCATCAAGGACTTACTAGAAGATAGAGAAAGATACTTACCAGGCTTGCCAAGAGCATGAAACAGACACAGAATGGCAAACAGGAAGGGCAGAGGAAACAGTCTCTGACACAACCTGGCGAGGCAGGATTAATGTGCCAACCCAAACTTGGGGTGAATGTGAAAGCCCTGCAGTGCCATGCCAACCAACTCACAAGTTCATGGCCATGAGACCCGCCTTAGCAGTAGCCTCAGAAATGGGGAGATGGTCAAGTACAGTGGCTCACACCAATAATCCCAGCACTTTGGGAGGCCGAGGGAGGAGGATCACTGAGTACAGGTGTTTGAAAACCAGCCTGGGCAACACAGCAAGATCTCATCTCTACAAAAAATAAAATAAAAAGCAAAAAATAAAAAAATTAGCTAGGCATGCACCTGTAGTCCCAGCTACTCAGGAGGCAGAAGTGGGAGAATTGCTTGAATCCAGGAGTTGAAAGTTACAGTGAGCTATGATCATGCCACTGCACTCCAGCCCAAGTGACAAAGCAAGGCTCTGTCTCTTTAAAAAATAAAATTAAAAAAAAATAGGAGGAATGGAAATGTTGCCTTTGTTGACTGGGGTATCAGTTACAAGGGCATATAAATTTATCAAAACTAATTGAACTACACATTTAAGATCTGTGCATTTCATTGTATGTAAAAATTTTATCTTGATAGAAAATAAATGAAAAGGAGGTGTGATGGTCTGACTCCATTTTTTGCTCTTTAACTGCTGACAGTTTGTGTGTGTGTGTGTGTGTTTGTTTTGTGATGAAGTCTCACTCTGCTTCCCAGGCTGGAGTATAATGGCATGATCTCAGCTCACTGCAACTTCAGTCTCTCAGGTTCAAGTGATTCTCCTGCCTCAGCCTCCCGAGTAGCTGGGACTAGAGGCGTGTGCCAGCACACCCAGCTAATTTTTTATTTTTAGAAGAGACAGGGTTTCACCATATTGGCCAGGCTGGTCTGAAACTCCTGACTTCAGGTGATCTGCCCACCTTGGCCTCCCAAAGTGCTAGGATTACAGGTGTGAGCCACTGCGCCCGGCCAAGCTTTTTTTTTTTTAAGCCCCATCCCTCCCTCTTCCCCTTCTGCGCCACATCTGGGCAAGCTGATAAGAAAGTCTGGATGCTCTCTCCCTTGGCTGCAGCAGATGGTTCAAACTGTGCAAACCCCTGCCCATATGGAACTGCTGCCCAAACCTAACCCCTCATCACCATAAAATCCCCAGACCAGCCTCCTTTGTCCTTTCCCTTCCGTCTCTTTCATTTTCAGACCAGCTTGAGAAGCCCGCCCTGCTCTCCCCAGAAAACCCTATGATGTGGTCTCAACATTTAAGCCAAATTTTGGGTGGAGACCATCCTGGACATGTGGAGTGGCCACAACAAAGGGCACACACAGAGGATTTGGTGCCACTGCATACTCGGTGTCTCCAGCAGGATGCAACCATCAAATAAGGACTTGGGCACAGCTCCACCAGCAGAAGCATGGCGTTTCTCACAGGGAGGTGAGAATAGCACCATATTCGGCACTCCAGTTTGAGTCTGCACCTCTCCGGGTGCCCATCTCTGAAGCACGGTCTTCACACCTGGACCCTGTATTTTAGGGGAGCAGAGACCAACTACTGCGCATTCAGAAGCAGATATCTGGAGAGTGGGCAACCTAGAAAAATTTCCACTGGGCGGCACGTGGGGAAGCTGGGGCTGTTTCCCCTGATGGAAGGCTATCACTGAATTTGTAAAAGAAAGGAACCAGGCTTCTTCGTTGAGGTTGAGAGTTGAAGTAACAAGAGATAAAAGCAGGTTTTGGAGAACATAAGAGTTTTCTAAAATATGTCTGCAGACGGGACAGGCTGCTTGAGGGTGGCAGCTCCCTGACCCTGGGCATTCACGCAGTTTTCACTGGACAACCGCACACTCCTGGGAGGCTGCAGAGGAGATTCAAGAACTCATGATGAGATTGCATCTGAGTTTCTCCAGCCTGAAATGCTCTGACCCAACTCAACAACTCCCTTATCTCCACTAAAAACTGCAGCATTCAATACTCTGACCAGAAAAGGACATGGAAGCGCAAGCACTGGTTTTCAGTCACGTCCTATTTACACTCCACTTGAACGCTGGCCAAAGAATGAGCCAGCCAACGAGGCCTGTGTGTGCGCCCACCTGAAGGGCTGGAGGGAGGAGGGACGCTGAGGAGACACCAGCCCCAGAAAGGACACCATCAGGTTATAAGTCCACTCATCAATTCCAACAGGAAAGCCCTAGAAACAGAAACAAACCAGCGGCAAACAGCCCACACCGAGGGGTAAGCAGTTTCCAACTGGGACCTCAATTGCATCCTTCCTGTGAGAAAAGCACAAAGAGGTGATTTTCCAGATTTCACTTACAGCCGTAGAGATGTGGGACAAATTTAAAAATGGGCCACAGTTACCAAAGGATTTCCTAAGTATGGTGTTGAGCCAGGAAACCCCGCACTGCATCGCCCATGCTATGACTGATGTGCGGGCCCCGAGGACGCCTCCCCGTGCTCCCTCAGGCCTTTGCTTCCTCCTCTCCTTCCCACTGTCTCCCCCAACACAGGCAGGCTCCAGGCCGGGACTCCACACTGCAGGCACAGTCAGGCCAGGGTGAGGCTGAGTGATGGAGCCCCCCTGGTGAGGGACAGAAGAATCTCTGAGCAGCCCCAAAGCAGTGGGGCCCTGGCAGAGCACCCCTGATCCGTCATAGAAGGAGGGGAGCAAACAAGAGAGGCAGGGAGGGAGGCAGCCATGTAGCAGGCCTAGGGTTGTCTGGCTTGATAAGCACAGAGTCATTTCGTTTTCTTTCTTTCTTTTTTTTTTTTTTGAGACAGAGTCTCCCTCTGTTGCCCAGGCTGGAGTGCAGTAGCATGATCTCAGCTCACCACAACCTCCGCCTCCCATTTCAAGTGATTCTCCTGCCTCAGTCTCCCAAGTAGCTAGCTGGGATTACAGGCTCCCGCCACCACTCCTGGCTGATTTTTGTATTTTTAGTAGAGATGAGGTTTTACTATATTGGCCAGGCTGGTCTTGAACTCCTGACCTCGTGATCCACCGCCTTGGCCTCCCAAAGTGCTGGAATTACAGGTGTGAGCCACCGTGCCCGGCTGCACAGACTCATTTCTAACTCCAGATCCCTGTCTCTGCACTGATGCCAGGAACGGGGAGTGGCACACTTGGCCCCTCAGTTACAGGAAAGGTCCCTTCCATCCTGAGGACCCAGCTCATGAGGGCCAAGAAGGAAGGAGCCGCAAAGGTCTGGGGATGATTTATCACCCCGGCCTGCCTGGTCCTCAAGACGCATTTCCTTCGGCTGCAGCCTCCCCGAGTCCTGAGCTGTTTTCCTGCTGCTTTTCTCATTTCATGAACCTCTTTTGAACAATTTCCTGTTCCTTTTTCTTTCTATGCTCCTCTTCCTGGCTCTGTAGCCCTTGGAAAGAAGCAAACAAACAGATCAGGGTCAGCATCTAAGGGCAGCCCCCAAGGCCCTTCCCAGCCTTCTCAAGAGCATGATGTGGCCATGTGGCCATCTGGCCAAGAGCACCAGACAGCGGTTGCCAGAGCACCCAGCGCCACTGCAAACGTGACCCGGTACACGGGTCCGACAGCTCTGCACACACAAGCAGACTGGGAAGGCGCCCACTGCCCCCACCCCTGCAAGCACACACCGCTCGCCAGGAGCAAGGACAGTGCAGGCCAAGACCTGTCCCTATTCCTGCCTCAGGATTTTGCTCCTGAGGGGTCCGCAAGACTGCCTTTGCCCAGACCTTTAGCTATAAAAAAGTAAGTGGTATGGTTCGTTCCTTCTTGGCTAATGAGGGTTGACTACAAACCAAAATATAAAATGCCCAGCTGATTTCAAGGAAAAGTTCAGACAAAGGACTAAAAGATGGAGACTCCAGGGCATGAGAGAGAAAGACGAGGCTGCAGCGTCCGAGCCTTCGATGGGGCCCACCTGTGGCCAGGTGTGTGGCACACAGAGAACATTCTTCTATAAAGAGAAATAAAGGTTAATTTCTTTGAGAAGTCGGTGCTCGAGAACACTGTGCTCATGAGGACTTACCTGCTTCCTTCCCTCTGACAATGACAGCTCCAAGAAGGATGACAGTTTCCCTTTTCATACCAGCTGTGTGGCTGAGGAGCATGTCTTGTAACCAGGTGTGCTTTTACGTCTTTTTTTATGAGGCCTACGCTTTCATCTTCTACACATTTAGCCCCTGGCCCTGAGTCTCTACTTGTTGTTTTTTGTTGTTTTTTTTTTTTAACCTTTGCGTCATTTTAGCGAACACCTCAAATTCTCTGAGGACTGTGGCAGGGGATTGGGGAAGTGGATGCTAATAAATATCAACAATCACGGTGTGAGCAGGTAACACGGCTTGAGTGCTTACTGTGTACCAGGTACTGTTGTAAGCTATTCCTGTACAGAAGCTCACCTGGTGCTCACAACCACCCTCAAGAGAGGTATGTTTCTGTGGATAACATATCACCCCTGTGCGCTGATCATCTCACCCTCATTTCAGAGGAGGAGACTTGGGCCCGAGTGGGTAAGTGCCCACAGGTGATATCTGGCAGCACTGGGGTTTGTATCAGTGCCATTCCTGCCCCCAGCTGATACCCTTAACCACTGCATTACACATGGAAATAAGAGGGGAAGATTAATGAATTACCTAACTCACAGGCAATGGGTCAATTGCCCAAGCTAAAGTCAGAGGTTAGTTCTTAACAAGCTTTCGTATTTTTCTTGAGAACGCTGGTCACCCAAGATCTCCAATAAAATATGCTACTACAAACACATTTTCTTTCTATCTCAACAAACACTCCAGTTCTCTGGTCCAATTCCAGAGCAATATGACTAAAAACTGCCATGTGTTGAGTCCTTGCCTTGTGACAGACACTGTGAAGGGCACGTTTACGCATTCATTCATTCATCCAAGACCCCAAAACCTAGTCATCACCTTTCCAGAAATTGTGCCCACTCCTTAACTTAATTGACTTGCTCCTGAGCAAGTCATTTAACCGCTCTGCACTGGATTCTCTCTTCTTTAAGATGGGAAAACTACTGTATCTACCTCCCTGCCTTAGATGGTGGTGGTGCAGATTAGGAATCAGCATAGGTAAAGCACTTAGAATAGTAACTAACATCTACTAATTGCTCAGTTAATGTCAACTGTCAACTGTCACTGCTGCTGCTGCTGCTGCTATTGCCTGATGAGGACAACTACATAAAGCAACTTGTGTATCTACTGAAAGTAATAATAGAAGCTTTTAGTATACAGGAGACTGGAAGGTAACATCTCCATTGTAAAGGTTCTAAGTCTCATTCTCCCAATAAATCAGTTAGTCCTTATGTAAATGGACAAGCCTCAGAGCCACAGAGCAGGACTCACTAGAAGAGCATAGAGTGTTACTCACACTGCCAAAAGCTTATAAACAGCTCAGCGGAGGCGCAAACATCCTGCTTGTTTTTCATTCTCCTTACCACCACCCCACCCACCCGCCCTGCCCGGAAACCTAGCCTTCAGCCAAGGTCTGCTTTCACCATCAAGGGTGTAGATCTTAATACAAAAGTCACTGATGAAAGGAAGGAAATTAATAAAAAGAACAAAAGACCTTACATTTTTCATCCCTTTATGTGAAATCTATTTTTTCCTCTCAACAAGAAAAACAACTGCCTCCCTATAAACAGTAAGAATTAAGACATTAGCATGGGGCTACCAAAACAACTTCCTGAACCCCCAAAAGTTTACTGAGAAACTTCTCATGTGCCTGGTGCTGAAGTATGTACCAAGAATAGAATAATTCCAACATTTATAGAGTAGAGAAAATTAACTATGTGATGATCGCCTATATCAGATTTTCATACACTTCACCTCCTTCCTTTTCTTAAAGCCTTATGAGGTGCCATGTTCTTATCCTCATTTTATAAGTCAAGAAACCAAAGCTCAGGCAGGACAAATAACAGATGAAGTTCATATCATCAGAAAGCAAGAATGGAGCTCAGGTTTGAGGACTCCAAATTCATGACCCTGCTCCATTCACTGCGTGTGACACCGTTTGGCTTCATGTCGCCACCCAAATCTCGCCTTGCATTGTAAATCTCCATAATCCCCACGTGTCCTGAGAGGGACGTGGTAAGCAGTGACTGGATCATGGGGGTGGTTTCCCCTACACTGTTCTCATAATAGTCAGTTCTCATGAGATCTGAGGGTTTTATAAGCATCTGCCATTTCCTCTGCCTGCACTCAGTTCCTCCTGACCCCTGTAAAGAAGGTGCTTGCTTCTCCTTTGCCTTCTGCTATAATTGTAAGTTTTCTGAGACTTCCGCAGCAATGCAGAACTTTGAGTCAAATAAACCTCTTTCCTTTATAAATTACCCAGCTTCGGATATTTCGTCATAGCAGTGTGAGAACAGACTAATACAGTGTGTCTCCCACTGAACTCTTGGGATTCAGGTTACGATTGGTCTGTTCTTGGACTCTCTGAAAAACTAGCTTCCATCTGTTGCCGCCAGTGCAAGAATGTATGGTTCTAGGAATCTCAGAAGGTCAGGTCACCAGGAATCCAGGGGACTCAAGATCCTCCAGAATGCCTGGAGTATCTCCTCAAGTTGCCTTCTGCTACATAACCAAGTTTCCCCAGAACTTTAGAAAGCCACCCCAGAGCTTCTCCCAGACAGGTCATTCCCCTCTTCAAAACCTTCCACTGCTGGTTCCCTCACCACAACCCGACAAATGGAACTCTTCACCGAGCTTCATGGGCTCTCCAGGGATCCTCAAGTCCAGGCCATTCTTTCAGGTTCATCCCACAGAAGAATGCATGAAAAAAGTACTTAAGTCACTAGATGAAAATGCAAACCATGTTACTCCATTGTTAAAATGCCACCAATGGTTGCAAATCCCACTGTTCCCAGGATAAGGTCCCCAGTCCCTGGCATAGCTCTCAAGGCCCCGAATAGCCTGACCCACCCTCTCCTCCAGGCCTGGCTGTGCTCCAGGCAGCTAAGGCTTCAGCTTCTAGGGAACATCAAGCTCCTTCCACCCCCAAAGCCTTCCCACTCACTATGCTCTCTGCCTGAACTACTCTTCTTCCTGTGTGTCTTGGCCTGGCTAAGTCCCACCCACTTGTCTCACCTTAAACGTTGCCCTCTCCAGGAAGCCTTTAGTAACAACCCCCCTACACACACCCCGATTCCACACTCAGGCAACACCTGTACTTCCCCTTCATTGCCCTTACTGCAGCTGCAATTAATTATCTACCAGTTCAGTTATCTGGTTAACGACTATCTTCACTGTACATTCCATGAGGGCAGAGACAGACTCCATCTGTTTTGCTAACCACCATGTCCCTAGCACCTAGGCAAGATTTGGTTCAGAGGTGAAACTGAATAAATCTTTGCTGGGTGAGTGAAATAAATGCTGGTGATAACCTCTCCATGGACCTGGGTCCTCTAACCCACAACACTGGCTGAAGCTTTGCTTCTCACTTATCCCAACTTGATACTAGCCTCCACTGTTATTATTAATACTTCCATTCAGTTTTTACTGAAAATTGCAATTTATCCCTGTAGTGCTATGAGGAGCCCCAAGAATACCGTCAATCAATCAGCCAGGCAATCTCCTCCTAATAACTTGTCCTAGTGTTTACTGGAGCGACTTAAGAGCTGAAACATACCAAAGAGGAAAGAAATGGGATTCCACCCCTGGAAATTATTCCTCTAAGCTTCTTTGATTTTAATTGCTTTGCATGCACATTGAGGTAGAGTCCCAGTTGATTGAAACTCTTTTCATTTGCAGCTAGAAGTGAATGATTCAGGCTGCATTCCACTGATCATGCTCTTAGTATTATGGAAAGACCTGGGGCTGAGGACATGCCTGGACATGATTAACAAAGATGTGCATTTGTAAATCAGATGATTTCTAGGAAATATGTAAAATCTCCCTTTCTTGCGAAACACTTCAAAGAGTTGTCCTTATTTTCAACCTTTTACCCCCAACATTTTATTTAAAAAAAAAAAAAAGGTAAATCCCTCCTCTCTCACAGAGGCCCTACTAAAGAAAGCCACCGTGATATGATATGCATCCAAAGGACATGAATTCAATTAATGTCTCAATGAACTTGCTTGGCTCTGTATTTAGATGTGAGAGTAAACGGCTGACTCTGGAGAAGGACTCATTCCAGAGATACCACTTCTGAACAGGAAAAAAGTCTGGGGAATAGAATTAAATTAGTTTAGCTCTCAAAAGAATAGTTAATAGATAATCTCCAGCCAGCTAACCACAAATGTAGCACTTATTCTTTACTCCTTGGAGAAGGAAATCCAGGAAGTGAGGCTGAAACAATCCTCTGTGCTGCCCAGAGGAGAAGACTGTGGGGCAGTGGGGACTGTGAGGGCCATGCATTCCAGCTATTTCTGATGTGCAAACTTTCTTATGCAATTTCCTCTCCTTTCCTGAGCTGGACGGTGATGTAAAGCACTCTGGACCCCAGGACACCCTTCAGAAATCCAGACTTCCTTAAAGGCCTTTATAAGGTGAGTTCTGCCAGGCACTTACTGGACCAGTGACCAAAGATGCCTCCTGGATGCAGATGGTCACCACCCCTTAGATCCCCAGGAATTTGAGACCCTGACTGCCAGTACTAGGTGACCAAAGTGGCCCTTCCAGTTCAAGGTTCAAGGGCTAAAACTGAGGTAGGATGCCAGGAACTCGACTCCAGAGGTAAGGCTCAAACACTGGACCAAACTGAGGACTAGCTAAAACAGGTCTGGAGTCGAAGCAGCTTTCCGTAAGACACACCCACTAATGTGCCATATCAGTTTACCATTGCCATGGCAACACCCAGACGTTACTGCCCTTTCCATGGTAACACATGACAACTGGAAGTTAACACCCTCATCCTAGAAATTTCTGCATAAATTGCCCCTTAATTTGCATATAATTTTAAATGTGTATAAATATGAGTGCAGAATTGTGACTGAGCTGACACTCTAAACACACTGACTGTAGGGCAGCTCTATTCCTCAAGGAATTTCAATAAATTTCATGTCATTTCAATAAAAGTTGCTGCTCAAAACCACTGGTTCACCCTCAAATTCTTTCTATGTGGAGCCAAGAACCCTCCTGGGCTAAGCCCCAATTTGGGGGCTTGTTTGGCCTGCATCCTAACTGCTAGCTCCCATATCTGTCCACTGTGCAGTATCTCAGAATCATAAACTCTTATGGCAACTTTTCTTCCAATTTCCACACCCATGCTCAATTTCCCTCCACAGCCAACTCTGTGTAAACATTAAGCACTTACACAAAAATTTTGTGACAATGTGACAGAGACACACAACCAGGAGCTGCAGCCTCATAGAGTAACATCCAATTGGTATGGGTTTAAGGTCTGCTCTAGCTTTTTTCAGCAGATGGGTAATCTTGAGTCATTAGATTTCTTTGAGCCTCATTTTCCTCACACAATAACAATACCAAAGAATAAGAATGCTCATATCCTATGAGCACTTATTATGTGCCAGTCACAAGGCCAAGTGATTTACACTGATTAACTTATTCAAATCTCCCAAGAACTTTGTGAGGTGGATACTTTATGAAGTGGATAGTAAATGGAAATAATATAGTATTTGAACATATGTGACTTTCCCACTAAGCTACATAGACACTGGGGCAACCTCTAGGAATCCAGGGTTTAATTTGGTTTTAAATTAAAAACCAAATTATTAAAATAAAAACAAAAGTTTAAAAAAAGAACTAAGCAAATCATCAATGAACACACATTGCAAGTGAGACAGATACCATAAATTTGTCCCAGACAAGTTACTGAACAAACAAAACAGCAACAACAACCATTAGAGGGAAAAATACCAGAAATCAGACTTCCTGTGATATAATATCAAAACATCCAATTTTCAACAAAAAAAAAAGTTAAAAGAGATGTAAAGAAATAGGATAATGTGACCCACACTCAGGAAATAAAGCAGTTAATAGAAACAATGTTTTAATGCATCCAGATATTGGATTTACAAGACAAAGACTTCAAAGCAGGTATTATAAACACATCCAAAGAACTAAAGGAAAACATGTTTGAAGAATTACAGAATGATCATAATAAATAAAGTCTTTCAACAGAGACATTTTTTTAAAGAATTATATGAAAATTCTAGAGTTAGAGAGTTCAATAACTGAAATGAAGAGCTCACTAAAGGGACTCAATGGAAGATTCAAGATGGCCAAAGAATTATGATGTGAACTTACACGTAGATTAAACAGAAATTATCCAGTCTGAAGAACAGAAAAAAAAATTGGAAGAAAAATGAACCAAGACACATGTGGGACAACTTTAAACATACCAATATACATGCAATGGGAGACCTAGCAGGAGTACAGAAAGACAAAACAGGTGAAAAAAATTTGTAGAAAAAAATGACTGAACATTTCCCAAACTTGATGTAAAACATTAATCTGCACATCCAAAGAACTCAACAGACCCCAAGCAGGATAAATACAAAAAGGTCTCTACCTAGACACAGTATAATCAAACTTGTGAAGACAAAGAGAAAGAAAAAAAGTCTTGAAAGCAGCAAGAGAAAAACAATTCATTATGTACAAAGGCACGCACATCAAAATGATTGATGGCTACCTTCTCATTAGAAACCATGGAGAGCAGAAGGCAGTGTGATGGCATATTCAAAGTACCAAAATGAAAACAAAAAAGAAACCATCAACCAAGAATACCATATCTAGTAAAAACAATTCTTCAAAAATGCAAAAAAAAAAAAAAGGACATTTCTATATAAACAAAGACAGAGAACAAACTGTTTGCAGATTTACCTTATAAGAAATACTAAATGAAGCTGGGCATAGTGGCTCATGACTGTAATCCCAGCACTTTGGGAGGCCAAAGTGGATCACTTGAGGTCAGGAGTCACCATTTACTTCAGATTAATAAGAACTTAATTTCTATAAAACAGAAACTTTGCTCCAGTAAATCACCATTCTTTCTCCCTTCCTACTGTTTTTATATTTATTATGTTTATATATGTTATAAACCCAACAACACAGTGTTGTAATTTCTGGTTCATCCAAACTTATGCATCTTTTTAAAAAGTTAAGAAATGAGGAAAATATATTCTTTTTTTATATTAGTACATATATTTAACATTTTTGGTACTCTTTATTTCTCCCTGTGGGTATAAGTTACCATCTGCCATCATTTCCTTTCAGCCTGAAGGATTTCATTTAGTATTTTTATTTTTTTTGAGACAGAGTCTCACTTTGTCAATCAGGCTGGAGTGTAGTGGCGCAACTTGGCTTACTGCAACCCCTGCCTCCTGTGTTCAAGCGATTCTCTTGCCTCAGCCTCCTATGTAGCTGGGACTACGGGTGCATGCCAGCCTGGTTAACTTTTGTATTTTTGGTAGAGACAGGGTTTCACCATGTTGGTTAAGACTGGTCTTGAACTCTTGACAGGTGATCTGCCTGCCTCGGTCTGCCAAAGTGCTGGGATTATAGGCATGAGCCACCGTGCCCAGCCTTCAATCACACTTCTATACACTAGCAACAAAACAATCAGAAAATGAAATTTTAAAAAATCCATTTCTGGCCAGGCGTGGTGGCTCACACCTGTAATCCTAGTACTTTGGGAGGCCAAGGCAGGCGGATCACCTAAAAGAATTTCAAGACCAGTCTTACCAACATGGTGAAACCCTGTCTGTACTAAAAATACAAAAAAAGTTAGCCAAGCATAGTAGCACACATCTGCAGTCCCAGCTACTCAGGAGGCTGAGGCAGAAGAATCACCTGAACCTGGGAGGTGGAGGTTGCAGTGAGCGGAGATCACACCACTGCCCTCCAGTCTGGGCAACAGAGAGAGTCTCAAAAAAGAAAAAAAAAAAGCCATTCCTAAAAGAATAAAATACTTAGGAATAAAGTTAATAAAAGGAGGATAAGACTTGCATTATAAAAACTATAAAATATTGCTGAGAAAACTAAAGAAGATCTAAGTAGATGGAGAGACATTCCATGTTCATGAATTGGAAGCCTCAATATTGTCAAGATGGGAATTCCTCCCAGACTCATCTATAAATTACTATCAAAATTCCAGTGGACTTTTCGGTAGAAATTGATGAATTGATCCTAAAATGTATATAGAAATGCAAAAGACTTAGAAAAGCCAAAACAATTTTGAATAATAACAAAGTTAGAAAATTCATACTACTTGATCTTACAAATAACTACAAAGCCACAGAAATCCAGATGGTGTGATATTGGCACAAGGAAAGGCATATAGATCAATGGAATAAAATTGGGAATTCAGAAATAAATCCTCACATTTATAGTCAACTGATTTTCAACAAAAATGTGAAGGTAATTATTATTACTTACTACTATTGTACTTCAATGAGTAAAGGATAGTCAATTAGATATACACATGCAAAAAATTAATAAAAGAACTTAGGCCTTTATCTCACATCATACATAAAAATTAACTCAAAATGGATCATAGATCTAAATGTAATAGCTAAAACTATAAAACTTCTCGAAAAAAAATTTTGGAGAAAATCTTTCTGACCTTGGGTTAGGCAAAGAATTCTTAGATAATGACACAAAAAGCCCTATCAACACAAGAAAAAAACTGATAAAGTGAACTTCAACATTAAAAATTTTGTGTATAAAAATAAATCAACATTAAAATGAAGATAAGCCACAGACTGGGAGAAGAGCATTTGTAAATCATGTATGCTTTTTTTTTTTTTTTTTTTTTTTTGACGGAGACTCACTCTGTTGCCCAGGCTGGAGTGGAGTGGCTCAATCTCTGCTCACTGCAACCTCCGTCTCCCAGGCTCAAGTGATTTTCCTGCCTCAGCCTCCCAAGAAGCTGCGACTACAGGCACATGCCACCACGCCCAGCTAATCCTTACATTTTTAATAGAGACAGGGTTTCACCATGTTGACCAGGCTGGTCTCAAACTCCTGACCTCAGGTGATCCGCCTACCTCGGCCTCCCAAAGTTTTGGGATTACGGGTATGAGCCATTGCACTCAGCCTGTAAATCACATATCTTATAAAGAACCAGCATTCAGATTATATAAAGAATGCTTGCAACTCAGTAATAAGAAGACAAACATCCCAACTTACACACACACACACACACACACACACACACACACACACACAAAACCCGATTAATATATCTATTCATATATTTCACCAAAGATATGCAAAGGGCTAACAAGAACGTGAAAAGATGCTTCACTTTACTAGTCTTTAAGAATATGCAAATTAAATGAGATACCTTTATACACCCACTAGAATGGCTGTTATAAAAAGACCAACAATAACAAGTGTTAGAGAGAATGTGGAAATCTGGAGCCCTCATGCCTCCCAGGAGGGAATATAAACGGGGACAACCACTTGGGAAAACAGGCAGTTTCTTACAAAGTTAAACATAAATTTCCCATACGATCCAGCAATTCTACTCCTAGGAATTTACCCAATAAGAATGAAAATGTATGTTCACACAAAGATAATGTTCATAATGGCATTATTCATAATAGCTCCAAAGTGAAACTGGTCCAAACATCCATCAACTAAGAAATACATGATAAATGACTGATACATGTTACAACATGGATGAACCTCGAGAGCAACATTATGCTAAGTAAAGAACTCAGGTGGAAAAGATTATATATTGTATGCTCCCATTTATATGAAATTTCCAGAAAGGGCAAATTTCTAGAACCAAAAAACAGATTGGTGATTGCCCATGGCTAGGGTAGGAGCAGAGATTAACCTCAAACAAGCAAAGGGAACATTTGGAGGAACGGAAAAGTTCTAAAACCGAATTGTGGTCATGGTTACACACTCTATAAATTCACTAAAACCACAGAATTGTGCATTTACAATGGATGAATGTTATGGTATATAAACGGTACCTCAACAAAGCTTTTTTTTTTTTTTTAAAAAAAAGGACAATCTACATAAACCACAAAACCACGGCAGCTGCTATTACAATGGTTGTGGATGTTAAATGCTAGGATGCCAGGCCTGATGTTAAGTGCTATGGAGGCCACTGAGAACCCTCCAGTGATAAACCTGGCTACAGTGCTCATCAATGTTCCCTTAAATGAATTCATATAAAGTGCTTAGAACAGTGCCCCTGAGTTATGTAAGTATTAGCAGTTATTATGATTACAATCACACTCAATGTCATTGTTATTACCAGCAAGACATGCCTGCCTTGAAGTGCTCTGAGGAGGCGGCCTGGCTTCCCCAGGAGTGACCGTTATGGATTCCTTCCTCAGAGTCTCTCAGGCGCCTAGGATTGTTCCAGTCAGAAGTCCCACCGAGAAGTGGCTACAGTTCTTCCACTGGACAGAGTCTCTTTCAGCTTTAAAAAAATGAAAGGAATCTTTTTCCTATGTGTTCCTTTGTTCCTGGAACCATCTAGATCCCTATGGAGAGGCCACCCGTGGCATGCTGTAAATGAAAGAGATTCATGAATGAAAAGTTTTTGTGTCCTGGTCCCTTCACTCGCAGTTCCCCTACTGCCCACCACGGAACTCCATTCATACAGCTCTCAGGAACAGCCCGGAGGGGCCGGGCAGTGCCATGCTGGGAATGCTCTTCCTGCACCCCAGCTGGAGCCCCTTCCAGCAGGCTCCACCCGTCTGGCTGGCAGGAGTTCAGTACGCCCAGCCACACCCACCATGGTCTAGACACAGTCTTGTTGCCATTAAAGTATCCAATGAGCTTCAGTGAGCTTGAGCCTTATCAGGACCTCCAAGTCACAGTCCCTCTTTCTCCTCCCTGCCTCAGTCTCCTTGCCTGGCACTGCCTGCATTCTGCTTGCCCAGGTCACCTGCCACTGCCAGTCTTCAAAGCCCCTCAATGCTGGCTTATTCAACCACCCGAGAAGCTGCCAAGCCCTCAAGGACAGTGCTGTCCAACAGAACTCTGTGCCTGCATGGAAATGCTCCACATCTGCACTGTCCAATAGAGTAGCTGCTAGTCGCTGTGGCTACTGAGCGCTTGAAATATGGCTAGTGTGACTGAGGAGCTGAATTTCTAATTTAATTTCTGCACCTCTTGGTACTGAATTGGCAATGAGTTTTCATGGCTCAGTTAGCTTGTAACTTAAAACAATAGCAGCTAGTCTTCATTTTCCTCTGGGATATTTATTTACAACAAATGGCCACATGTGGCTATCATCTGTCATGCGGAACAGAGTTCTGCAAACTGAGAGTGGCCTTGCCATCCTGCAGGGTGCTCCAGGAAGCAGGGCAAGATGCTCGCTAACCCCTGGCACTCATCCCGCCCTATTCCCCACAGCCTGCTGGGTCCTGCCTCCTCCCCATCCCTGCCAGCATCACTACTGGGCAAACAACCCCGACATGTACAAATAGTACCCCTGGAGCAATAGGTGTGCCCACTGAGAGCTGAGCACTTCTCTTACAGTCCATCTTTCAGCAACAGATCTCGGGGGGAAAAGCATCCCCCAGGCAGGGCAGATGGAGAAAGAGACCAGAGATGAGTCAGGCCTGCGAGGAAAACACAGGAAGGGAGAAAGGAGGCCTCTGCCTTCTCTTTTTAAGTCTGAAGAAATAATCTGCTTGGAATTTTAACTTGCTCGGGATGCAAACTCAGGGGACACAACCGTGTAAAAGCACACGTTTAAGAGTTACACAGGATAAGAAAGAGAAGATGATTAAAAATGGCTTTGAACAAATAAAATGTCAAAGTAATAAGGAATATTGGATGAGACAAGACTAAACTGGTTATAAGTGTCAGCTAAACAAGTCATGAATTGTCACTTCATTTAAAAAGAAGTAGCACATTTGAGGACAGATAGAGGAGTTAGCAGCAGGAAAAATCTTTCACATTGGGACTAGTATGTCCTTTTCAAAACCCGGTGCTGGTCAATTATCTCACAGTATAACCACCCTGGATAGGAAAAAATCAATATGCATCGAGGCAATTATTTTCTGCACCTCTTGGTACTGAATTGGCAATGAGTTTTCACGGCTCAATTAGCTTGTAACTTAAAACAATAGCAGCTAGTCTCCATTTTCCTCTGGGATATTTATTACAACAAAAATGTGGCCGGGTGTGGTGGCTCATACCTGTAATCCCAGCACTTTGGGAGGCCGAGGTGGGTGGATTACCTAGGTCAGGAGTTTGAGACCAGCCTGGTCAACACAGCGAAACCCCGCCTCTACTTAAAATACAAAAATTAGACTCGCGTGGTGGCACACATCTGTAGTCCCAGCTACTCAGAAGGTTGAGGCATGAGAATCTCTTGAACCCGGGAGGCAGAGGTTGCAGTGAGCCTAGATCACGCCTCTGCACTCCAGCCTGGGTAACAGAGTGCGACTCAGTCTCAAAAAAAAGAAGAAAAGAAGCAATGTTATTTCAAAGCATCCTAGGGAATCTTTGAAGGACTGAGAGCCAAATATTAGTGGCACTATAGGTTACTCTGCTAAGTAACCTTGGGAAATAATATTTAAAAAACTATGTACCTAAATATGTTCACAAGCATCACAGTATGGCATCATAAAATGGCAAAAATGGAAATAATCTAAACAAATTAAAGTCCTATAAAAAAGGCAACAACTATATATCCCCTCAACTCAGGTTCACAATTCTCTGCTCCAGCGAAGCTCCTTCTTCAGGTTACCAATGACCTTCACATTGCTAAATCTAGTCTTCATCCTACTTACCTGTCATCGGCGTTTGGCACAACTGGTCAAACACCCTCTCCAGAAACACTGTCCACTTAATTTCACACACTCCCCTCTAGGCCAGCAGCTCATGGAAAAGCAGAGGCAGAGGCTTCCCTCCCAAGGCTAGGGGACAGCTCTACTGGCCTCAGTCACCAGGTAACTTCTGCACAAGCTGGAGAGAGAAGCTGACTTAAGCTGCGCCTGGCTCACATGCTAACCACAGGTTTCACCCTATCCATGAAATCGGACTAGCAGAAGTGAGACTTATTCACAACAGAAGATAATCCAAAACCACTCAACTGAGGCTTGGGGATAGAGCGTATATCAGGTTTACTCAATTCTGTCTGGCTTGGATGATACAAATTAAGGTGCCGTTCCGGACTGTGGAGCAACTACTGACAAAAGCTTCTCAGAAGTATGCTTGGGAAGGAAGGAATGCAAACTCAGGGAGCAATAATTGGCATGGATGATTCATAAAAAGGATGAGTAACTCAAAGGAGGACGTAAACTCATGCAAAGTCGAACTTCTCTTCCTACTGCCCAAGTTTCAGAAAAGAGTCAGTGAGGAACAAGCTACCCAGACTCTTCATCCTGGAAGGCCAGGTACCTGCAGAAAGAGTTCTAGGCCATGCTGCATCCACAGTAAGAAAAGCCTCTTGGTACAAATAGTCAAGGGCCTGGGAGTGAGGGGAGCTGCGATGTAAAAACTTCCCAACCCAGGCCACGCTAACAAAAGCAATAACAGCAATGCTTACGTAGTACCTATTCCGTGGAAGGTATCATCTAAATACATATATTCATTCAATTAATTTTCACAAACTGACAGTATTATTTTCAACTACTAAGTGGCAGAGCTGCATCCAAATCCACAGTGTTTTTTCAGGGCTCGCAACGATTATGTAATACACAACAAAACCTTCAAATACGAACCTCTCTGTCCTCAGAGAACAGTTCCACAGTGTTCACAAGGTCATGGCACCCACAGTTCTTGACAGCCAATTCAATGAAAGTGACTCTTTCATCCCAGGGAGCAAAATATCCCTCCCCTCAGCAGTAAGAACATCAATTGCTATGAGCAATGCAGACAAGAGTCGCGGAGTCCCCCGATGGGAGGGCAAAAACCAATTCTCAAGTTAATAAGTAAATATTGGTAGACATTTTGCCAAGAACCCTGGAAAGAACAAACCTCTATAATCATCAGCTGATATAGACTTGCTGCTTAGAAACAAATTTGGATCAACTGCATTACCAGGGACTGATATGAATCTGCAGACTGAATGACAGCTAGGATATGTGGGTATTACGACTGGCTCCAGGGGTCAACATAGGATAGGAATGAGCGTGGCCTGCAGGAGAGGCCAGTCCAGACCCAGCAAGCACAGTCTGTTTCCCTGGTCACTGGCTCAGGGTTCCCATCATTGCCTTGGGAAAGAGGAACTATCCAAAGCTCCTCAAAATCCCCTTTGTAGTGGTGTGTACCTACATACAAAAAGAATCTTTTTGCTACCTTTGTAAAGGCCTAGGGCTAAAGAGTCTCATCGGGGTTATCATCTATCTGCTCTCATCAGGATTCCAGGTACCCCCAAAGACGGCTGTCATGACAAAACTCAGGCTTCAGAGATTCCCCAGTCTTGCAGAACACTGTGTTGGGCCTTAGATAAGTCCCTTCCCTTCCCTGGGTCCCATGTGTCCACAGAAAATGAGAGCATTAGACTCATGAGCCACGATGGTGTTTCCCCAACTGGTGTTTGAGGAACACTGGTCTGTAAGTAATTTAGGATAATGTAGAAAGAAGCACTCCATGTCAAGTTAAGTTGGGACCTGCTGGTTAGTCAAAGCTAAATAGACCACCTAACTGTGATTCTTCTCAAAATCTCCAGCATGATGGTATATACTCTGAAGCTCCAGGAAGGGGATCAGATGCTCTGTATTTCCACATATTTTTCGATCACTGCTTTTCACATTTCCCGTAAAGATCTTCCCTGGAACCTGCCGTTTAGGGGGTGCTGCTCTGTAAGACTTCTTCCAGATCTAGCACTCAGGAAAGCTGTGAAGCAGCGTGGGGAAGAGCCCACACGCTGCAGTCATTTTGTCTGGGCTTGAGCTCCAGCTCTAACCAGCCAGCTGGGTAATCTTGGTCATGTTACTTGACCTGCTTCTTCATCTGTAAAGTGGGATAAATGACTGTTCCCACTTCCAAAGGTGGATCACATGAGATAATTCATCGAAGTTCACAGTGGGTTCACTGGTAATAGTGGCAGTCAAAACAATCGTAGTGGAATTCTATAATTCCTCTGGAATCAAGCCTGGAAAACGCTTCTCCCAGTACTTGCTAAGAGACTTGCAACCGGATATAGCACTTGCCTTTCATGACCAACTTGGATCCTCCCTGGCAAGGGCTTTGGCGACCGAGTCGGTTGACTCACGTGAACACCCTCACGGCCTCTGCAGGGCAGGAATCTGGGGCTATACTGCAACATGCCCCAAACCTGGAAATATCTGTCTAAATTAGGCTGGGCAGAGGGTGCTAGACAGGTCTGCTATGGCTTCGTCAGTTACTCATTAGTTTAATGACGGCAGTCACCCAGTAGAAAGAGTTGTGGGCCACAAGAAGGAACACTGGGCTCCGGCCTGTGGTTAAAAACGAGCTCCAGGGTCTGCTGGCTCCGTGCTTTACCGTGAATAACCCCTCAGGTCTCAGTCTCCCCACCAGTAAAATTTAGGAGTGAAGAAAATAAAGTTCTCAACTGGAAATGTACATTGAAGTTACCCAGGGTGATTTTCTTGAAATAACCCTGTCCAAGCCCAACCCCAGACCTACTGAGTCAAAAATTTTTATTTTTACTGTATATAAATTTTATCTCAATTAAAAAAAAATCTCTGAGTGCTGGAATCCAGGCAAAGTATTTGAGAAAGCTCTCTCGGTGATTCTGATCCATCCTCTTGTTCAGAGCCACTGGCCTGGATAACCACAAGCACCTCTCCCAGAATCTTCTAAGAAGTCACTGGATTTCAAGTTCCTCTGTAAAGAGAGTGCCTAACCCACTGCCTTTTAAATCAATAGCTAGACAAGGCCAGGATTTCCCTAGAGTGCATGTGAGGAAGGGCCCTTGGTCCCAGCAGAGAGGTGCTCTGTTTATCCTGGAGTCCCCACCACACTTTTAACCCTTCTGCTTCTAGGACATTCCTTACAGCTGCCTAAGTCTCTGGGGGTCCATCTCAACCTCTGCCTTTAAGCCATAGCAACATTTTTTTTTTTTTCTTGAGACAGAGTCCCACTCTGTCACCCAGGCTGGAGTGCAGTAGCGCAATCTCAGCTCACTGCAACCTCCTCCCGGGTTTAAGCAATTCTCTTGCCTCAGCCTCCTCCCAAGTAGCTGGGATTACATATGACTGCCACAACGCCCAGCTAATTTTTGTGTGCTTTTAGTACAGATGGGGTTTCTTCATGTTGGCCAGGCTGGTCTCGAACTCCTGACCTCAGGTGATCCACCTGCCTTCGCCTCCCAAAGTGCTGGGATTACAGGCGTGAGCCACCACACCTGGCCTCCAACGTATTCTCAAACCTGTACCAACAAAAGCAAGGCTCAGACACTCTTCTCAAATTCTATGCTCGCTTTATCCCAAGTCCTATCTTGATACTGCTCCTTGTTGATGACCCCATTTCCATCCCTCTGGACTCAGAAATTGTACTGGAGTCTCAGATTTCTCTGACAAAGTTTGGCTTCACTCCAGTGGCTTTTCATACTTTTGGCCATGCCAGCTAAAACACCCACGCTGGCTGGCCTCTCTAGACCCACGTCCCAGCTGGGCTCATGCACACATTTTAGGGACTGCCTAAATCTCACAGGACCTGACCGCCCAAGAGATAAAGGCCTACAAGGACCCAAAGCCGCGGCATTCTGATTAATTTCAAGTTTAGGACTTAGCTACCCCTCTGCTCCTTCTCTCCATCTGCACAGGAAATCCAGAGCTGACTGACAACCAAGAGTAGAAAGGAACTGACCAAGGCCAGCTTCAGACGTGGTCTCTGGAGCACCAAACCCCACTTTGCTCCAATGTTGTGAGAACAAAGAACTATACTCCCCCAGTCACATAGAAACAAAAGATACCAACACTGAGAACTAATCCCAAAACAGACAATGGAATAGGGCAGAGATTGCAATGTTATCTTAAAGAGACCAACTAGGTCCCTAGCCAAAAAAAAAAAAAAAACTGGCAATAACCTGATAGAATAATTAACAAATCTAGAAATGTGTCAAATCCAAAGATAAACAGAACCTCAAAACAACATGCTGTCCAATATTATCCAGAGGAGAGAAGACTTGGCCATGAGCTTTAGAACATTCTGGTTCCTCTTCCCACCATCTTTCTTCAGCTTTCACTCCCAGATGTAAAGACTGCCATGTCTACCAGAAGCCCCAAAAGGTGAAAACCTGGGAATCCTAAGAACACCTGTTGATTTGGGGTCCACAAGCCCAAGCTAAGAGGATATCTTGAGACTATCAGATGCATAGCTTCCAGCTTTCTGCACCCAGAAATACCCACTTAGGTCATCTTGGAAGAATTATTTTAGATAAATACAGAGAAGAAAGTAGGCCATAACTGTTCTTAAGGACAATAGTAATTTGTTTCTCTGTTAACACTACAATTCACAATGTAGAAATCACAAGATATTATTTTTTATAATCTTGGAATAAAGAAGGCTTTTCTAGGTGTGACATAAAATCTAAAAATCACAAGATAGCTCTGACAACACAAATTTAAAAAAGAAATTTTGTATAGATGGGCTCTCAATATGGTGTCCAAGCTGGTCTCGAACTCCTGGCCTCAAGCAATCCTACTGCCTCGGCCTCCCAAAGTGCTGGAATTACAGGCGTGAGCCATCACACCTGGCCACAACACAAATTTTTTAAAAATCTTCATAGAAAAAAAGTTAAAAGACTTCAAAAAAAAATATTTTCAATGTATTTCAGGGACAAAAATGCTTATTTCCTTAACAAATACAGAGCTCCTTGAAATCACTAAGAAAAAGTCAACAACCCAATAGAAAAATAGGCTAAGGGCATAAACAGTTCACAGAAAAGAAATTCAGTGATTCTTACCATTTGAAAGGAGATCCAATTTCACTCAAAAGAAAAGAAAGAAAACTTTATATTCTATAATGATATATATTTCACCTATCAAATTGGCTTGTACCCACCCCTTCACCTCACTGAAAATCCCTGGGGGCCCACATATCCTTCAAGAAAGCAACAGACACAATCCCAACCCCAGGTTTAGAACTGACAGCAATGCAGAGAGGGAACTCATGCAGGCACCAGAGAAAACCCACAAAAGAAGTGAATTGAACGTTAAAATGTCATCCTGTAAAATACAAAGAACAGAGCTCTAGCCACCACTCAGGCCTGTAAAATGAGGAGCAAATGGCCTCACAGACACATTCTCTCCACTGTGTCCGTGTCTCTCCAGCAGGATCGCTCTGCATGGCGTTTTTGCCATTGGCCTATTGTTTATTCCTCCCAGTGTGCAGTGTGCTGGGACTGTCATCTTCCATGCTGACAGGGTTATGAGGCCAGGCATTGCTGTTCTTGTCTGAGGTCACCAAGCAATCTGGGTACACATTAGTCAAGTCAGTCCCTGGAACAGAGGCTGAGACTAAGGTGGGGGCATCAGTTGACAGTTCAGCAAAGGAGAAGAAGCTGACGACCATCTGAGGAAATGACGGTCACGTCAGACACACCACAGGGAGGAGACAAGGGAGGTGCTTTTAAAAAGCCTCAGGTTTTTGTTTCTAATAGAACTGAGAATTTGCCACACACAGTGTTATAGAAAACTATCATCATCTTAAGCAAAGCTGGCATGGATCTGTGGCTAAAAGGTCCTCTCTCTCTCTCTCTCTCTGACACACACACACACACACACACACACACACACAGTGGCTAAAAGGTTCTCTCTCTCTCTGACATACACACACACACACACACACACAGTGGCTAAAAGGTTCTCTCTCTCTCTCTCTGACACACACACACACACACACATTGTGGCTAAAGGTTCTCTCTGGCACACACACACATACACTGTGGCTAAAAGGTTCTCTCTCTCTGACGTACACACACACACACACACAGTGGCTAAAAGGTTCTCTCTGACACACACACATAGTGGCTAAAAGGTTCTCTCTCTCTCTCTCTCTCACACACACACACACACACACACACACACACACACTCAGTGGCATCTCCGTGTTCCAGTCTGAACTGCTGGCCAGCCACCCCGGTCAGGGATGATGAATGAAAAGGTGACCCAGAAGACCAGTCCTAGCAGCCACGGTGGTCATGCCAAAGGGTGCCTGGTCTGTCCAAGGACTGTGGTCTTCATGGGTTGCTCAAGCAACTCAAGTGTCTCACTCCCAACAACCCGCAATGTGCTATAAGAGCCAAGACGAACTTTATTAACACGCTTGACCTGTGGCAACCAGCATGACCCGGCTGCCCTGCAGAATCCAGCCAGGCTGGGAAACGCCGGGGCAGACAGTTCACAGATGTCTACAATTCTCCACTAAGATTCTGTAACACTGTTTTCAGATACACCCACAAAAGGGAAGCACTAATAGACCCAGTTAGGGACTGTTTATAAAGCAGTTTCAGATGCAAGATAATCTCAATCACGCAAGATAATGAGAGCACAACTTTTCATCCCCAGTTGCAACGTCAGAAAATAGAGGCAGAGGGAGAAAGGACCTATAGTTTAGAAGAGACTTGAGAAACACTCACACATTGCTTGCTGGGATTGCCAAACTCTGGCAAATTGCCAAACTCTGGAAAAATCTGGCAATTTTTTATAAAATGAGACAAGTAACTACCAAAAGACCCAGCTACTGCACTTTCAGGCATTTATCCAGAGAAATAAAAATTTATGTCCACACAACAAAATGTCACAGCTGCTTTATTCATAATAGCCCCAAACAGCTGTCCTTAAATGGATGTTTAAGCAAACTGTGGTGTATTGGCACGATGAAATACGACTCAGCAATTAAAAAGTGAATTACGGACACATGCAACAACTTGAATGAATCTCTTGAGAATTACGTTGAGAGAAAAAAGGCCTATCCCAAAAGGTCACATACTTTAGGATTCCATTACACAACATTATCAAAATTACATTCTTGACATTCTTGAAATATAGAAATGAAGGAAGAAATCAGTGGTTGCTAAGGGTGGAAGTGGGCGTGGCTATAAAAGACAGCATGAAGGATCTCAGTGGGAATAGAATGTCCTCAACTTGATGGCATCGAAGCCAATATCCTGGCTGGGCATGGCGGCTCACGCCTGTAATCGCAGCACTTCAGGAGGCGGAGGCAGGTCTATCACTTGAGGTCAGGAGTTCAAAATCATCCTGGCCAACATGGTAAAACCCCATCTCTACTAAAAACACAAAAATTAGCCGAATGTGATGGTGGGCACTTTTAATCCCAGCTACTTGGGAGGCTGAGGCAGGAGAATTGCTTAAACCCAGGAGTGAAGTCTGCAGTGAGCCAAGATCGTGTCACTGCACTCCAGCCTGGGCGACAGAGCAAGACTCCATCTCAAAACTAACAAACAACAACAACAAAAAAGTCAATATCCTGGTTGTTGTATTTGTTATAGTTTTTACAAGATGTTACCACTGGGGGAAAGTGGATAAAGGATCTCTGTATTGCTTCTTACAACCACACGGTAATCTACAATAATCTCAAAATTTAAAGTTTAATTTTAAAAAAGAGAGAGAGAGAAAGACTCAAGAGTCAACCAAATGAAACATGTAGCCAATTCAAGAATGTGAATCCTGCATGGATATCAGATGGCAATAAGGCATTATTTATTGTTTATTTTGCTAAATGTAATAAAGATACTGTATTTATATAAAAACAGTACTTTTCAGCCGGACGCAGAGGCTCATGCCTGTAATCCCAGCACTTTGGGAGGCGAGGCAGGTGGACCACCTGAGGTCAGGAGTTCAAAACCAGCCTGGGCAACAGGGTAAAACCCTGTCTCTACTTAAAAATACAAAAATTAGCTGGGTGCAGTACTGCATGCCTGTGATCCCAGCTACTCGGGAGTCTGAGGCAGGAGAATCGCTTGAGCCCGGGAGGCGGAGGTTGCAGTGAGCTGAGATTGCGCCACTGCACTTCAGCCTGGGCAACAGAGCAAGACTCCATCTCAAAAAATAATAATTAAAAAAAGTACTTTTCTGTTAGTTATACTTATCAAAGTATTTAAAAATAAAATAATAATATGATATATGGTGTTTACTTCAAAATAACCCAGCGCTAGGGGAGAAGGCGGTGGGTGGGAGTGGAGATGAAAAGAGGCAGCCATGAGTTGGTTACTATTGAAGCTGGTGATGGGTACATGGGCATTCATTATGCTCTCCTCTCTCCTTCTGCGGGTATTTGAAATTTTCCATAATAAAAGGTGGAGAGAAAAAAAAAGGCCCACAGGGGATATTCAGTGCCTCGCCATCAGTAAGAGAGAGAAACAAGGCTTTAACCTGGGTCTTCAGACCCTTCTACCACAGGCTGAGCCAGCCTGGAAGAGCGCTGAGGGCCTGTGAGGAGCTTCCCCGGGCAGACTGTGGGACGGCAGGCAGGTCTAAGGAGCGCCTGGGGGGCTAGGCCTGCAGGTCCCATGCTGTAGCTCCCTAATCAGCATACGTTGTGCAAAGCAGCCCCACACACAGTTGGTGGCACTGCAGATAGAGCCTGCCAGGCCTGGGAGACTCAGCTACATCAGAGATGCCACATGTCTGGCTGGGCAGGAGGGCTCCAGGAAACAGCAAGCCTTGCCCTTCTTCAATAGATTTGAAGGTTCTCAAGCAACAGAACAACAGTGCATTCATTCTATCCACCTTGGAAAATGGGACCGACCGATGGGCTTTCTGTTATGCACAAGATATTCTACCTCGTGCAAGAGGTGTACACTCTATGGAAAAAAGGTAGCCTTCCTCAAATACCATATCCTCTCACAGCCTTCCCCACATTCCTTAGCCAAAGGTGCCACCTCCTTGGCACTCCACAGCTCTCTCTGTGCTGAGATCCCCTTGTATCAGTTACCTACTGCTGCATAACAAGTTAACCCAAAACTCAGCAGCTGCAAACAACAAATATTCATTCATCTTACAGATAAATAAGTTGTAAGATAAATATGTTATTTATAAATATTGATAAATATGTGATTTATTTATTTCAGAGGCAATTCAGGCACAGCTTAGCTGGGTGCCTCTGGCTCACAGGCTACAATCAAGGTTGGCTGGGGCTCAATTTCATAAAGACTCAGTTCCCCACTCACTCGTGTGGCTACAGGTCGGCCTCAGATCCTCCCTGGCTGTTGGCCAGAGACATCAGTTCCTCACAATGCAGTCCTCTCCACAGGGCAGCTTACATCATGGCAACTGAATTCCTCCAGGCAAGGCTCAGAGAGAAAGTGCCCAAGACAGAAGTGGCAGACTTTTATAACACAGTCCCAGAGTGACAGACCAACACTTTTACCAGATTCTATTCACTAGAAGCGTGTCAGTAAGTCCAGCCTACATCAAGGGACAGTGATCCCACCAGAGCATGACTTCCAGGAGGCAGGGGTCACTGGGGGCCGTGTTAGAGGCTGCCCACCACACCCCCCAACCAAGATGGTATTGGGATGATACCCATTTCTCTCTTTTTTGTATGACAGGTGTTTGTACATTTATGTAAATGTCTGATTCCCCAACTAGAAAGTGAAGTTGTGAGGGCAAAATCCACATCTGATTCGCATCTGTTCCCCTTCCTCCCACCCCGTGCCTAGCACAGCATCCAGGCCCGAGGGCTGCTCTGTATCTGAAAGTGGCAGTCAGCCCACCTGCCCACTGCCCACACCTCTGCTGAAGAGGCCCAGGTAGCTGTGTGTGGCACCACATGGTCCCACCTGCTCTGGTCCTGGCTGACTGGACCAACCACAACAACAAAAAAATCAACAGTGTATGACCTGCAGGCTGGCCCATGGGAAAACACCAAGAGATGACAACCATGACGCTGTGACGGGGAAGTCAAAACAAAGCCCATGCAAGCTTCAGTTCTGTAGGAACAGAAAAGCACATTTTTAAAAAGCAGTTGTAGAGAGGAGAAAATAAAGAAGTGTAGACAGAAACAATGATTCCATTTGAGAGAAAGAGAGAGAGGAAATCACCAAAAGATCAGTCCCCAGAGCTGCCCCTAATAATCCCTCTGTCATTGAGCTGAGCTGCATGAGTCCCGCTTTCTCATGGGGGAGCAAGGTGGAGGAAAAGGAAGGGCAGAGAAAGAGCACACAGAGTCCCCAGGAGGTCACTGGGCGAGGGCCAGGACACCCGGCAGGAGGCTTGCAAGAGGAGTTTCCTTGAGGTTAGCCACCAAATCAGCTCACTTTCAGAAGTTCGTTCCTATCCTACGCAGTGTGAATTCTCCAAATTTCACAGGTCTGTGATTAAGGACTATAACGGACAAACTTTATTATGTGATCGATGATGCTTTAAAAAAAAAATACTGGGCTGGGTGTGACGGCTTACGCCTGTAATCCCAGCACTTTGGGAGGCCAAGGTGGGCAGATTACGAGGTCAAGAGATCAAGACCATTCTGGCCAACATGGTGAAACCCCATCTCCACTAAAACTAGCCAGACGTGGTGGTGTGTGCCTGTAATCTCAGCTACTTGGGAGGCTGAGGCAGGAAAATCACTTGAACTTGGGAGGCAGAGGTTGCAGTGAGCTGAGATCATGTCACTACACTCCAGCCTGGGTGACAGAGTAAGACTGTCCCCCCTAAAAAAAAAAAAGCTGAGGGTTAAGGCAAAGGAAACCTATGCCAGGTCTCCGGGAGACAAGCAGCTCTCAAATGGTTCTGTCATCAGAGCGCCACACCCACTGGCGGGTCCCACTCACTTGGTAGAATCACTCTGCGGCTGCGTGCTACTGTCCACACAGGGTGGGGATACTCCTCACTCCCTCTGCCCCATCAAGGGCTTTCAGAGTTTACAAAAACGTTCCAGCTCTTGCCATCTCAGCCACATCAAGCCAGACTCAGGACCCTCTGAGACCTTTACAATCCCAGAGGTCAGCGTGAGGCAGCCCCACTGCCGCTGCTCAGGCCTGACAGGCGGAGCCGGTGACAGGGCTCAGGAGGGGCCTTCAAGCCAAAAGGAAGAGCTGAGCAAGCCCAGGCGGCGGGAAAGCAGAGCGTGGGTCCCACCCAGAGAAAAAGGCAACCACTTTGGCTGGAGAGCAGGATGGATGAAGGGGAGCCGCAGAAACGCTGACAGGGAAAACCTGCCAGCAGGGGGAGTCCAGGCCCACACCCTGCAGCCCGCTTTCTCTGGAGGCCCAGCTATCGCCCAGAACATTCCAAATGATATCTAGAAGCCAGAGTAAAGGGGAGAGAAAAAACAGAAAAGCAGGCCCGAGAGACTTGATCCAAGGCGGTGACCAGCAGGACCTGGCCATCAGCAACCACACACATAGCTTGAGTTCAGAAATGGAGTATTCTCCGGCCAGGGACAGTGCACAAAGTTCCGGACAAAGAGAAGATGCACAGGAAAGTCAGCCCCAGAGGCGCTTGGCGAACACGCTAGAGGGACAGGCAGGGATCTGACATCATCTGAACAGCAGCAGCCCCTGCCCAGGCTGAGGCCCCAGCCGTCCGGTGCACCCTGGCCCAGAATGCCTGCCTGGCCCTTCCCCCAGCCTTCATCCCAAGCCTTCAAGCCCCAAGCAAACCCCTCCTCATCCTCTCAAAGCTTCCTCTCTGCACCCTGACAGAACTGAGAGCATCTGGTCCATTCTCCATGCAAACAACGTCCCATGCCCCGCTGAAGTCAGGACAGGACGCTGACACTGCTCTGCTGACCTCTGCCCTCTTGCTCCGTGTGTGACACCCACTCACTTGGGGTCCCTCCACCAATCGGAAGGGGAGCTCCCCAAGGGCAGGACCAGTGCCCTGCACACAGTGGGTAGGAGAATGGACTCCTCATGGGTGAGGCGAGGCCCAGAATAAAAGCTGGCTAACCTCCTGGCAAGAAGTAATAAAAGCCAGCTGATGCCTCTGACTGATAGCCAAGAATTTAAAAGAGGATCTTGAAAAATTAAAAGACACAGTCTAATGAAGGGGACCAAAATGGGAAATATCACTGCTCAACCAATTTGGCAACTATTTTCATTAGCTTAGAAAGAGCTTCTGGCATTAAATTAGTAGAAAATGGTCTCTACCACATTACTATTTTTAGCATTTTATGACAAATTCACTTAGCTGTCCCTCTTCAAAATAAGAGAATTTGAATGCCTCAAATTTGCTCCATAGGAGCTGCCAGAAAATAGTTTTCACTGAAATCACTGGACACATGTTTATAACCTTTGTTCGAAATTTGTCCAGATGTTTTCATTCAGGCAAGTTCCTGAATGTGTTTTTTTCCTTTGCTTTCTTCCACACAAGAACCCCTGCTCCTCCCGCCATGCCAAACGCTGGCAGTCAAGGGCAGCACCCGCCACACCAGGAATCAGAGCTCTCCAGGCTTGGGAACCATCAGGAAATGGTTATCCCAAAAACTCAAGCTCCTGGTTGTGACTAACGCTGAGGAGTATTCAGAATCCATGGAATTCACCAGAAGCTGTGGAATTCCACCCCCACATGGCTCTCCAGTGGGCTTAAAAAAAAAAAGTGAAGGCAGGCAGGGCATAGTGGCTCACTCCTGTAATCCCAACACTCTGGGAGGCTGAGGCAGTGTCTCAGCTGAGGTCAGGAGTTTGAGACCAGCCTAGCCAAGATGGTGAAACCCTGTATCTACTAAAAACACAAAAATTGGCTGGGCGTAGTGGCAAGTGCCTATAATCCCAGCTACTCGGGTGGCTGAGAAAGGAGAATGGCTTGAATCCGAGAGGCAGAGGTTGCAGTTAGCCAAGATGGTGCCACCACACTCCAGGCTGGATGACAGAGTGAGACTCCGTCTCAAAAAAAAAAAGAAAAGAAAAAGAGTGAAGGCAGTGAGCCAGCTTTGGTAGACTGAGGTGACCCCAAAAAGGTATTCATTTAATTCACTTGACGAATATTTATTGAACGCCTACTATGTATCTATGTCACTCTAGAAACTGGGAACAAAGCAGTGAATGAAACACACAGAACTTCCTGCCCTCATGGAGCTAAGATTTAGGTGGGGCAGACAGATGATACCAACAAACAAACAAACAAACAAAAAGCAAAATGCATTCCACATAAGAGGGTGATAAGAACTATGAAGAGAAAGAAAACAGGGATGGGCCAGGGGCCTTCATCACAGAAGATGAGCCTGATTTCACACAGGACGGCCAGGGATGGCTTCATTGCACAAAGAGTTGCAGAAGGAGGGGGGAAAGCCATGGGAATGCCACAGGGAGAGTGGCCCAGGTGGAGGGAGCAGGAATCGGGGGCGGTCACAGCAGGATGAGTGAGGGCGCAGTGGGGGCTGAAGCCAGGACTGCAGGATCAGATGGGATGGGATGATGGGATTGGGTAGGAGGACCTGCCATTGGGAAGAAAAGGACCTTGCCCGTGGGCTCACAGAAACGTGGTAACAGAGTTAAATTCTGGTCAGCTCCATCTGGTGTGGCCTTTTGGGAACACAGAACAGGCTGGCTTCCAGTTTCCCAGGACAGCCCTTCAGAAGACAGTGAGTCTTTTGAGGCGGTCCCCAAGCCCCATGGGAACAGGTGCGAGTCCTGTTCCAGTTAGGAACCGGCCGCACAGCAGGAGGTAAGAGGCGGAGCGTGAGCATCACCGCCTGAGCTCCGCCTCCCGTCAGGTCAGCAGGGGAGGCATCAGAATCTCAAGGGAGCACAAACCCTATAGTGAACTGCACATGCGCGGGTCTAGGTTGCACGCTCCTTATGAGACTCTGAGCAATGCCTGATGACCTCAGGTGGAACAGTTTCATCCCAAAACCTGCCAGACACATACCTCGTCTTCAACAACTCTGTCCCCGGGCCCCCACCACAATTCGTGATCCAGGGAAAGTCCTCCCAATGCCTCTGGGTCCAAGGCAAACCCAAAGCTATTTCAAATCTGCTCAGGAAATACAACCAAGCAGGTGAATAATTAAGTGAATAATCAAAACGCCACACCCAACGACATGCTCTATTGGCCGTGCTGCAGGGGCGGGGAAAGACTGACACGAGATGGCTTTCGCTGGAAGTTGAGGATCTCCTGCCAACACCCACACCCCAACAGAGAGAGCCACACAAGTGTTACTTATTACCCTTACCTGAGGGCAGCAGTTCTAAAACGAGTACTGTGGAGCAATCAGCTCTCAGAATGTGAATAGGTATCAGGGCATTCTGTGGTCAATCATGTTTCAGCGATGCTGGTTACACAAAGTTACACGTTTTTTACTGCAGTACTTATCAGAGCTTTAGGTTTGCTGATATGTACTTGACCCTCCAAGAGGAAATTGACAATACTAATACTCTCTAACACTTACCAAGCGTCTCTCAGTATCAGGCCCTGTGAGATACTTCACACAGTATTTCAGCCAGTCCTCCCCACAATCCCAGTGAGGCCTATATGTTCACTATCTCCATTTTACAAACAAGGAATGCTGCTCAGAGAAGCCAGGTTGTTCACTCAAGATCTCTGTTAGGAGTCACTAGGGGTTTAGGTAATACCAGATGTTATTTGGGTTCTGAGACCAAAACATTAGCAGCAATCGCAAGTGGATGATCCAAAAGCCACTTTATTCCTGCATCACTGGGGTGCGACACAGAACGCTCTGGTAAACCAGGTTAGAGAATGTGGCTTAGGCACAAAGTCTGAGCGAGACCTTAGTCTCCTCCGGCCCGGTTTGTGTGAGAGGTAGAGGAGAGAGCAAGAAAGCAGTGTCCCTTCCCCAGCTCTGCAGAGGCCAGCCCCGTTACAGTTCACTTCTCCTGCCTCAGGACTAAGAAAAAAACTCCAGAAAGAAGGAAAGCCATGTATGTGCATGGGACCATGCTCACTAGTAAACAGAGTCCTGGAATCAGATGCTATTTCACCCTCCTATGCGGCAGAATCAGGGAGGGAGGAGGCTCTCCCTCTCCCCTACATCAGCAGACCAGGATACTAAGGGGCAGAGTGAGAACTCACTCCCAGGCCTGCTGACCCCAGCCATGTCCACACTAAACCAGCCCCCACCCCCGTCTATCCTCAAGCCACTTCCTCCTGAAGCAAGCAGGGGCCACAGGACTAACAATGGAACTAGCACTTTTCACAGTCAGGATCTCAGAGGCTGGAAAACCATCTAAATACGGCATCCACAATTGTAGGGGGGCCCTTGTGTCTGCTTTCTCCTGGTGCTGAGGCTGATGGGGGAGGGGGCAGAGAAGAGGCTGCCCTGGGATCTCCAATCCTTATCTACTGTACCCCAGGTTCCAAAATGCACACACATCCCCCTGCAGGAACTCTCCCCATAGAAACATGTTTGCCTCATGATGACTGATTAAACATTGATCATTGAACGGTTTCCTGATTTGGTTTCAAACTGAACAAAGTTATGAAGTTCTATAAACCAGTCTTAAAAGCCTCCTGTTTTATGAAATTGATCTCAAAGAACAGTAGAGAACACTAAAGACCTCCCATGGCAGTGAGTAAAAGTACAAAAAGTACAGAACAAAGAAATAAAAACTAAATATGGCTTTTACTACATTTGTCAAATTTTACTTAAAGAATAGAGAAAAAATAGTATTTTAAAGGCTTTCTGTAAAAGGCCACACACCTCAGTGTTTCATGGAAGGAAGGGAGGGAGGGAAGGGAAAAAGAGATAAAGGGAGGGAGGAAGCAGAGGGAAGAGGGGAAGGAGGGAGGGAGCAGGGGAGGGAGCTGCCAGTCTAGAATTTCCCATTTGGGTTTTGCCACCAGCCGGCAAACATTCTGGCCCTGCCTCAATTCTTTCTCATGTATGCCTGTGAACCTAGGCTATGAAGCACCCAGGGTCAATTACCCGAATATTACACCAGCCTTTGCCACCCAGCAACACTGACCCAAAATGTCTTTGAAAGAGTCCAGCCATCTGCCTGCAGCCTCAAGACAATAAGGCTCCATGACAGACATTGACATAAGGACTCTCAGGAGTGATAACACCCACAATGCCAGGAGAGCTGGATGGGGCCACCCCAATTTGCTGCCAGCTGGCTTTGCTGTTCTTTTCTACAATGGCAAGCGTCACACTAGGCTTCAAGAGATGCGGGCAGAGAAGACTCAGGTGCAAATCCTACCTTTTGAGGGATTTTATAACGGCTTGCATTGTCTGCTCTTTTTACCCAAATAGATCTTCTTAGGACACACGAGCAGGCTGGGGCTGATGGTGGTAATCACACGCTAGATGTTATGGAGATTTCAGAAACCCTGATTCTGGGAGCTGGCGGGGAAGGGGAAGGGTGGAGGGAGATACGAAGAACTTTTGGCAGCATTACTTTTTTTTTTTTTGACACAGAGTCTCACTGTTGCCCCAGCTGGAATGCAGTGGTACGATCTAGGCTCACTGCAACCTCCGCCTCCTGGGTTCAAGTGATTCTCCCTCCTCAGCCTCCTGAGTAGCTGGGATTACAGGCATGCACTGCCACATCCAGCTAATTTTTTTTTTTTTTTTTTTTTTTTTTGGTAGAGATGGGATTTCACTGTGTTGTCCAGGCTGGTCTTGAACTCCTGACCTAAAGTGATCCATCACCTCCCAAAGTGCTGGGATTACAATTACAAGTGTGAGCCACCGCGCCTGGCCAGCAGCATTACTTTATTTCTAGTTCACATGACCCTGAAAGGAAGGCAGGTCAGAATTAGCAATTATCACATGGTGCAAGAGGTGACATGTCTTGCAGAGAATTTGCTTATCCCCTATCAGAAGCTTTTCTCAAAAGGCAAAAGTGGGTGGTCTAAGAGTCTGTGAATAACTGTAGCTCCACACTCTTTGGTGCCATTTGGAGTCAGGACTCACATTGCCTCTGAAACAGCTGATAACTCCTGTGTACTTACAATGTGCCAGGCACAGCACTAAGTACCATCTTAATTGTCTCAAGCCAGAACTGTACTATCCCCACTTTATAGATGAGGACACTGCCATCCAGAGAGGAGCCAAGCTAACACTTAGGGAACCTACTATGCTCCATGCACTGTTCTAAGGCGGTGACATACACTGACTCATTCCATTCTCATAACAACCCCATGACACATGAATAGCTATTACCTCCATTTTGCCAGTGGGAAAACCAAAGCCTCGAGAAGTTCAGTAACTTGGCCAGAGACTCACAGCTAGTCAGTGATGGGGCTGCCCTGAACCCAGGTACACTGGTTCCAGGGCACATCCTCTTTTTTTTTTTTTTTTTTTTTTCCTGAGGCAGAGTCTCGCTCTTTCTCCCAGACTGGAGTGCAGTGGTGTGATCTTGGCTCATTGCAACTTCTGCCTCCGGGTTAGAGCGATTCTCCTGCCTCAGCCTCCTGAGTCGCTGGGACTACAGGCACCTGCCATCACACCTGGCTAATTTTTTGTATTTTTAGTAGAGACAGGGTTTCACCATGTTAGCCAGGATGGGATCAAATTCCTGACCTCAAGTGATCTGCCCACCTCAGCCTCCCAAACTGCTGGGATTACAGGCATGAGCCACCACACCCGGCCAGGTCCATGTTCTTAACCATAATACCATATGGCCTCTTTTAAGTAACCTCCCAAGATCAAAGCCTTGACCTTGGGAGTCACAGTGCTGCAACTGGCACCCAGCTCTGCCTGATCCTGAGCCTGAGCTCCTACTCTGATTCACTAATCCCCTTTTAGCCTCCTCAGACCTGCCTGCCTCAGTGCTCCCTACACTGGACATCAAGGAACGATCAGACACAGCCATGCACGGCCCCATGCAGTACAATGGAGTCTATCGAATGGAATGGTGAAGAAGTCCTTCAAAATTTCTGGGCTCCCATGGCCATGGCCAGTGGCACTTGTAAGGAGGCAGACACTACCAGCAGGATGTGTGTGATGGGGCCCAAGCAAGGGACATGTGACCTTTGAAAAGTGACTATCCACGTTCTTTAAGCATGGACCACACATAGTGACTTCCTTCCAAAGAGTATAGTACAGCATGGGGGAAAAGAGTAATTTACAATGGAGAAACCTGACAAACACTTCTTTAGCCCCGTGATCGAAATCAACAGGAACAGTGATAAACCATGTACCCTTGATATGATGTGATGTGTCACTGATATGACGTGAGGGAAACAGCGTATCTCCTCTGTGTGTTCCTCCCGTAACTTCCCAAAATACCATAACCCCAGTCTGATGATGAGAAGAACATCATATAAATCCTAAGTGGGAAACACTCTGCAAAACAGCTGACCAGCATTTCTCAAAACTGTCAAGGTCATCAAAAACAAGGCAACTTGGGGAAAATTTCACAGCCACCTCCTCTGGAAGCCTTCCTTCTTCCTGCAAGTGCCTGTGACCTGTCCTCTTCTGAAGCCCTCAGCATTGAGTGGCTCTTCATGTTGTTTGCCCTCATTGCTGGACCATGCCACCTGCCCCACTGACATGAGCCCATAAAGCGGCAGCCCAGCAAACATCTCTGAGACACCCAGGGTGGCCAGCACCATGTCCTGCAAACAGCAGTGCTTGGCATAGGCTGGGGACTGACAAAGGATTGACCGCAGGACAGGAGAGCCTTCCAGGGATGCATGGGGATAACAGGAGAGTCTCCTGGGGGGCTCTGACCAGCCTGGGGCCCTGCTGCTGATCTGGAGGCCTGCCTGCCCTGCTCAGGGAGAACCCACCACAACCACAGAGCATGCACCGCAGCACAGCCCACGCTGCTGGGCTGGAGCCAATAGCGCCTCAGGCCGTGTGACATAGGAGGGGGAAGCTGGCAGTCCTGGAGGAGTTGCCCTTGGCTCTCTCCAGCTCCAGTGGGGCAAAAAATGTTTTCTTTTCCATTGCATAAGATGCTTCCAGTGGTGACAAACCCAACACCACAGACAAACGGAAATCAAAGCCCCATGGATGCTGGTGAAGAGCAGGGAGTGCCTGTGTCTCTGTGGAGGGCACATAGGCAGGCAAGTGTGAGCAATGCGGCCAGCCAGGTCAATCTGCATGTGACCCCCAACAAGCAGTGAAGAGAAAAACAAGCTCTGACCAAAATCCCAGCCAGCACATCCTGCCTGGCAGAGCCCCTTGGTTCTTCCTGAGGCCCCTGCTCAGATGTGGTTCTGGGCAGTGCTGCTCCAAGGGGGCGACCATGACAAAATGCATAGGTGTGATCAGCCCAACACCTTCCCAGCCAGGTCCCCTCTGAAGGGCGTGACATGGGGCCCAGAAGGCAGGCAAGAAGGCCAAGTCCTGTAAGCTTCACAGGGCTGTGCATGTGTACGAGGCTGGGTGTCCAGGTCCGGACATCAGAATGGGCATAAGCTTCAGACTGAGAACTCCAAGCGGCAGGGAGGACGCAGATCACTGCAGGACTCGGAGAAGTGGCCTAACCTCTCAGCTCCTCCCTTTCCTTTCCTGTCCAGTAGGGACAGCCACTGTCTCAAAGTTCTTATGTGGCGGCCTGAGGTGGTCCACGTGAGAAGTCAGACGCTAACAGGCTTAGAACTGTGCAGACACTAGCAGGCTTGAAAACTGAACCTCACCTGTGTGAGTGGACAACCTGGGCAGCTGGGGTTGACACACCCTGGCCTTACAAGGGTCACCTCTGGCCCACTAATTACACCCTTGGGAGTTATCATAGGAAAGAATCCTAATTAGAGAAAATAATCTGTATGCATGTGGATATCCATCATATAGTTTATGATATTAGAGAAAATAGAAAGCATCCAGCTCGCTAAGAACAGGGAAATGAGAAAGTGAACTGAGGTTCATCTCAATAAAACCATTCGAAACATTTTCAAAGACTGTAAGTATACAGAAAATGGGGACGTGAGCCATTGACTGAAAAAATCATGACATAGTTTCATTTGTACAATTTCTTTCATTCTGGGGGGTTGAAATGAAGATTCAATTTCAAATCTTGATCTATAAAAAAAGACTTGGAATGATTTGAATATACAGCATAACTCCTACTTTGTCTAAATTTTTAAAAAGCTGCATGTTGGGAATATAAAGAAGATAAAGAATTAATGATGGCTGGGCATGGTGGCTCATGCCTGTAATCCCAGCACTTTGCAAGGCTAAAGCGGGCAGCTCACCTGAGGTCCAGGAGTTCGAGACCAGCCTGGCCAACGTGGTGAAACCTTGTCTCTACTAAAGACACAAAAATTAGCCGGGTGTGGTGGTGCATGCCTGTAATCACAGCTACTGGGGAGGCTGAGGCAGGAGAATCTCTTGAACCCAGGAGGCAGAGGTTGCAGTGAGCTAAGATCACACCATTGCACTCCAGCCTGGGTGATAAGAGAAAAACACCATCTCAAAAAAAAAAAAAAAAAAAGAATAATGATGATATTTATATAGCAGCAAAGAGATCACTTTTTTCTACTTTAATGTTGTTTTCAGATATCCTTTTTTTTTTATGGATTTCTGGGGCAAACACCAGACAGGACCCCCAGGAGGAAATCAAAGGAGCACAGGTTTTTCTCACCCAGCCCTCCTGGGTGAGACCAAGGGCTCAGGCCCTACCCACACCCCATTCTCACTTTCCTGGAGAAAAATGCTGTGAAAGAGAACAGCCAAAGTAGCAAGAATGCAGCAATTACACCAGAACAAAACCATCAACCAAAGCACAAAACAACACTCATTTCTATGATTAAGAAACAATGAATGCAAACAAGGCAGCAGTTAAGAATCACGACAAACTCAGGACAGCACAAATCATGTCTGAAAACAAAGTGTCCTTCCAAAAATTGCAGGAATTCCAAATGATCTGCGCGGTAGGAACTCCCCAGCGCTGCCAAGTGTGCCAGGCCAGACTTCCTGGCAGGACACGCCCCAGACACCACAGGAAACTCAAGGACTGCTCATTTTATTTTATTACTATCAAATTTTAGTAACTCCTCATAACTCTTTTCTTAGGAAGAGGATTTGGGCCATGTGTAAAAATAAATTGCTGAAAGCACATTATCATTCCCCTAAAGAACCCAAGAAAAGACTGGGTGTTTGAGTTGGCTGGAGGCACATCTAAAATAACTCCTTCCCCAGCACCGGGTGCAAGCCCCTTAGAGGACGGGGCCCATGCCTGGAGGGCCACCAATAATCACATCCATTTACTGCATCAACTGCAAAGCTCTGGCCAAAGCCTTTTCTCTGCAGACATCACCCCCATGAGCTACGCCAGGCTCTTGGGCAGGGATGAGTCAGAGAAGGCCGGAGCACCTTCCTGGCGCCATTCTCACCCTCTCCCAGAGCAGCCTGGGAGCTCCCTAATTCTTGTCATCGGTCCCTACACAATTCATTGCCTGGCTCTCCTATAGCTGGAGGCAGAAGTATTTTATCTTTCCTGAAAAACCACAGGAGCTATGTTTTACCTTCCTCTGGGTACTCCAAAGCGCAACCTGGCCAAGAGTTGAGCACACGATGGGCAGAGACCTAACAGCTGACAGAGGGAAAGAGGCAGGAGGGAGGGAGGTGAAGGGAGGTCAGGTACGCCGCTTCCCCCTGGCTCCCTAGAATACAGAAACCCCAAGGGGGAGTCCTACAAGCCCTGGGCTCTTCAGAATACAAGTTGAAACAGTTCACTGCTGCAGCCCCTCATTCTACAGGTGGGGAAACTGAGGAGGCCAAGAGAGATGAAGTGGCTCAGCCGTGAGCAACACCCACATCTGTTTGCCCGCTAGAATCTAAAACAGAACCACGTTCTTCTCAAGTCTGAGCCACCCACAGCCCCTGTACTGGGTCTGTCCAAGAGGTCACGTACGGGGCACCTGATGGGGTAGAAGTAATTGGAGAAGCAGGTTCCAACCTTGGCTCTGCCACTTAGAAGGCTGCAGAACCCTGGGCAGGTCTTGCAATGCCTCGGCTTTACCTGTAACCCCACAGGACAGGTAGAAGCACTGGGTGAGGTGACAGAGCTGCAAAGGATCACCAATGCTAGCTCTTCACCCTGGACCCTGTCGGTGAGCTCATCTCCTGTCTTCTTCAGCCTCCTGCCCAATGGAGCCCCCAAGCCCTTGCCTCACAACAAAGAGGACACTCTGAGGCCTCCATGGTGCTGGAACTTGCCTGCCAAGTCCCAGCAAGAATGCGTAGGCTTGCTTTTCCCTGCGGTAGGACAACCTGCCAACAGGAACTGGGCTTCCACTCTTAACTCCTGAGTTCCTGGTTCACCAGGCACCTTCTTTTTCACTTCTGTCTGCTGGGGTGGAGGAGCAGGCCTTCACCATATGGCCCAGCTTTCCTCTGAGCTACCAGGATCTGCGTAGTCTGGAAAAGCCAACCAGCCACAGTTCAGATAACTGCTACTCCAAAGCTCCAAACACCCATTCTCACCCCTAAGAAACTCAGGTCATGTGGCCAGAAACTGGCTGATATGGTGGCTGTGGTCCCCCCAAATCTCATCTTGAATTGTAGTTCCCAAATTCCCCACTTGTGGTGCAGGGGGAACCTGGTGGGAGTAATTTAATCATGGGGGCAGTTACCCTCACGCTGTCCTCATGCTAGTGAGTGAGTTCCCATGAGATCTGATGGTTTTACACGGGGCTCTTCCCCCTTTTGCTTGGCACTCCTTGCTGCCGCTATGTGAAGAAGGACGTGTTTGCTTCCCATTCGATGGCTGTAAGTTTCCTGAGGCTTCCCCAGCCATGCTGAACTGTGAGTTGATTCTTGATGTAGGAAGCTCTGTGGTACAAAGGGCTTGGCTGGCTCCCTCATCCCCTCTCTCATGTTCAGTAAAGCTATTCTCTCTGATACAGGGCATAGGCAATGATAGAACCAGGGAAATGAATGCAAAAGCCAGACACCCAGGGGCTGCTGCTCCTGGAAGCCCAGGTTACCTTTGGGCATGATCTGATGCATGGCAACCGAGAGGAAGAAGATGGAGTCGCTGTAGTAGGTCCCCGAGCCAGCACTGAAGTGCTTCTGCATGGCCTCCACGACGGGGAAGAGCTTGTCTGTCAGCACAGCAACGTCGTGGAAGATGACCTGTAGCAGGTGCAAGAAAACCAAGACTTAGGAAACCAGTTCTTCTCACTGCAAGCTCGACACCCAATACCTGGCCCGCAGAGGCAGACAGTGCCTCTCCAGGGTCCATATGCAGGGAATGGGGCTGGGGGTAGCAACAGAGAATTAAGGAAATGAGAACCAGGAGTCAGAGTTGAGGCCGCACTAAGGGGACGGGGACACTGTGTGAGGAGTGGCGTGCAGGCACGCATGTACGGGGTATGCAGTGGGAGAGAAGTGGGAAGACAGGAAATGGAAACAGCCCCTGGTCTGCTTCCTGCTTTTGAACTTCAAGCTGGATCACCCTGAAGGTAGCTCTGTGCCCAGTGACTGTAAACCGTGTGAGAACGTGTGATCCACATCATACTGCATGGCTAAGACTGCGTCAGGCATCACCACCTCCTGGTGGCCACTGCGTCTGTTCCATAGGCCAGTCCGACAATCCCGCTCTACCTCCCTCATCCAACAGTGTGAACAAGGAGAGGGTCTGGCCACTGGTAACCAGAACCCGGAAAATGCTCAATGCTGCAGTAAACTCATTCAATTCAGCCAGCATTTTTTTAGTATTGCTGACACTTTGGAGGCACTGTGACAAGTATATGGAATAACCAGGTACACTTTCCTCAAAGCACTTAGAAGTCTAGCGGTATCATCAGCTACGGCAGAGCTTTGCAATTTATGAAACACTCTCACATACACACACTGATTCCCATGACAACCTAGGACTTCTGTGAGGCAGACATCACTATTATGGCCTCCAAATTACAAAAAAGGACACAGACACTCCGACAGGTTACTTGCACCAAGTCAAACAGACAATAAATGCAGCCAGAACTTGACTCTGGCCTCCAGATTCTCAGCCCCTCAGTCTTTCCACTATAAACACATCCTCATTCCTTAACAGCAACCAACAAAGGACAAAGAGATCACTCAACCCGCAATTAGAGCAGACAAGAGTACTAATGGGATCCTGAGTTGGGTTTCTTGTCTAACACTATTCCAGAAGATGAGAAGTATGGCCCATACATAGCCCCAGCTTCACACGTGATGCCAGATGACTATGTGCTCTTTCCACACGTCTTACAAGTTCTTCCTGCTGCTGTTGCCCCCCACAGGATCTAGACCATTCTACCACACACAGGAGGCACTCAAGTCAGAAGGCTGGATGTTCCTCCCCCTCCTTCCTCAGTGCTCCTAAGAGTTCTGCAAGTGCCATCTTCTACCACCATCTTCTCTGGCAGGTGACAGGACAAACCTGCCACACTGAATCCTGGCTGCTCAATCACCACCTCATCAACTCCAAAGAGCCCACCTGAACAGGTGCCAGCAGCAAAAGGTAAAGCCAAATGAACCCCTGACTGCCTGGTTTACACCGTCACTTGGCCTGCCAGCAGAATAGACAGTTGTGAGTGGAGCTCAAGAAGTTCTCCAACAGGTGGGCTCCACTCCGTCACTCACCTTTGCCCTTTCCATCCACCTGCCCACCCAGTCTCACGGTGTTGCCTGCACTACCTGCACTTCCAGAACCTCTGGCTGCCGTGGCCCTGTAAAGCACCCTGTCTGCTTTTGACCTATATTTCCCTTATTTCTTATATATTCTTATATATGTATCTTTTTTTTTTTTTTTTTTTTTTTTTTGAGATGGAGTTTCACTCTTATCACCCAGGCTGGAATACAGTGGTGTGATCCTAGCTCACTGCAACCTCCACCTCCCGGGTTCAAGTGATTCTCCTGCCTCAGCCTCCCAAGTAGCTGGGATTACAGGCGCCCACCCATGCCCGGCTAATTTTTGTATTTTTAGTAGAGACGAGGTTTCACCATGTTGGTGAGGCTGGTCTCAAACTCCTGACCTCAGGTGATCCACCCACCTCAACCTCCCAAAGTGCTGGGATTACAGGCGTGAGCCACTGCAACTGGCCTGTATCTCTTACGCAGCTTATTTCTCTTATATTTCTTATTAACCTGTATCTCTCTTAGTTCACATTTCCATTTATTCTTGGGTCTCTATTAATTTCTAAAACACTATTAAACTTAGCAAAACTTTTTATTTTTTATTTTTGTGGATACAGAGTAGGTGTGTATATTTATGGAGTATATGAGATATTTTCATACAAGCATACAACGCATAATACATCAAGGTAAGTGAGGTATCATCACCTCAAGCACTTATCCTTTGTGTTACAAACAATCCAATTATTTTAGTTATTTCAAAATGTATAATCAAACTATTTTTTACTGTAGTCACCCTGTTGTGCTAGCAAATACTAGGTCTTATTCTTTTCAAATATTTTTTGTATTCATTAACCATCTCCCCCTCCCCCCAACTCACTCCACTACTCTGCCCAGCCCCTGATAACCATCATTCTTTTTTTTTTTTTTTTGAGATGGAGTTTCGCTCGTTACCCAGGCTGGAGTGCAATGGCGCGATCTCGGCTCACCGCAACCTCCGCTTCCTGGGTTCAGGCAATTCTCCTGCCTCAGCCTCCTGAGTAGCTGGGATTACAGGCACGCGACACCATGCCCAGCTAATTTTTTGTATTAGTAGAGACGGGGTTTCACCATGTTGACCAGGATGGTCTCGATCTCTTGACCTCGTGATCCACCCGCCTCGGCCTCCCAAAGTGCTGGGATTACAGGCTTGAGCCACCGCGCCCGGCCAACCATCATTCTAATCTCTATCTCCAAGAGTTCAACGGTTTTAATTTTTACCTCCCACAAATAAGGACATACAAAGTTTGTCTTTCTGTGCCTGGCTTATGTCACTTAACAAAATGACCTATGGTCCCATCACCGTTGTTGCAAATGACAGGATCTCATTCTTACTTATGGCTGAATAGTACTCCATTGTGTATATGTACTGTTTTTTTTTTCCATTCATCAGTTGATGGAAACTTAGGCTGCTTCCAAATCTTGGCTGTCACGAACAGTGCTGCAATAAACATGGGAGGGCAGATATCTCTTCAATATACTTATTTCCTTTCTTTTGGGTATATATCTAGCAGTGGGATTGCTGGATCATATGGTAAGTCTATTTTCAGTTTTTTGAGGAGCTGCCAAACTCTTCTCCATAGTGACTGTACTAACTTAATTCCCACCAACAGTATATGAAGGTTCCCTTTTCTCTACATCCTCACCATCATTTGTTATATGCCTTTTGGATAAATGCCATTTTAACTGGAGTGAGATATCTCATTGTAGTTTTGATTTCCATTTCTATGATGGTCAGTGATGTTGAGTACCTTTTCAGATACCTGTTTGCCATTTGTATGTCTTCTTTGGAGAAACATCTATCCAGATCTTTTGCCCAATTTCTATTTTTTGAGACAGAGTCTCACATTGTCACCCAGGCTGGAGTGCAATGGATCTCAGCTCACTGCAACCTCTGCTCCCGGTTCATGCGATTCTCCTGCCTTAGCCTCCCAAATAGCTGGGATTACACCACCATATCTGGCTAATTTTTTTCAATTTTTTAGTAGAGACAGGGTTTCACTATGTTGGTCAGACTGGTGTCCAACTCCTGACCTTGTGATCCGCCTGCCTCAGCCTCCCAAAGTGCTGGGATTACAGGCGTGAGCTGCTGGCACCTGGCCTTGCCCAATTTTTAATTGGATTATTAGATTTTTTCCTACAGAGTTGTTGGACCCCCTTATATATTCTGGTTATTAACCCCTTATCAGATGGACAGCTTGCAAACATTTTCTCCCATTCTCTGGACTCTCTCTTCACTTTGCTGATTGCCTCTCTCACTGTGCAGAAGCTTTTTAACTGGCTGTGATCCCATTTGTCCATTTTTACTTTGATTGCCAATGCCTGTGGTGCATTACTTAAGAAATTTTTGCCAAGTCCAATGTCCTGGAGAGTTTCCCCAATATTTTCTTTCGGTAGCTTCATATTTTGAGGTCTTAGATATAAGTCTTTAATCCACTTTGATTTGATTTTTGTATATGGCAAGAGAGCTAGGTCTAGATGCATTCTTCTGCATAAGAATATCCAGTTTTCCCTGCTCCATTTATTAAAGAGATTGTCCTTTCCCCAGTGCATGTTCTTGGAACCTTTGTCAAATATGAGTTCATTGTTTATTCCTGGGTTCTATATTCTGTTGCATTGGTCTATGTGTGTTTGTATGCCAGAATCATGCTGTTTTGGTTACTATAACTGTATAATTTGAAGTTATGTAATGTGATTCCACCAGTTTTGTTCTTTCTGTTCAAGATAGCTTTGGCTATCTGGGTCTTTTGTGGTTCCACATAAATTTTAGGACTTTTTTCCTCTTTCTGTGAAGAACGTCATTGGTATTTTGATGGAGACTGTATTGAATCTGTAGGTTGCTTGGGTAGTATGGACAGTTTAACAATATCAGTTCTTCCAATCCATGAATATGGCATATCTTTCCATTTTTTGGTGTCCTCTTCAGTTTCCTGCATCAGTGTTTTATCGTTTCCATACTAGAGAAATTTCACTTGTTTGGTTAATTCCTAGGTATTTTATTTTACTTGTAGCAATTATAAATGGAATTACTTTCTTGATTCCTTTTTCAGATTGCTCATTGTTGGCATATAGAAATGCTAATGATTTTTGTATGTTGAATTTGTTGAATCCTGCAACTTTACTGAATGTATTGATTAGTTCTAATAGACTTTTGGTGGAGTCTTTAGGTTTTTCTAAATATAAGGTCATATCATCTGCAAACAAGTATAATTTGACTTCTTCCTTTCCCATTTGGATACTCTTTATTTCCTTCTCTTGTCTGAATGCTCTGGCTAGGATTTCCAGTACTATGTTGCTATTAAACATAGTGGACATCCTTGTTTCAGATGATCTTAGAGGAAAGGCTTTCAGTTTTTCCCCATTCAGTATGATGTTCAAGGTGGGTCTGTTGCATACAGCTTTCATTATATTAAGGTATGTTCCCTCTGTAAGGCCGGTCGCCTCACCGGGAGCTCGGACACCTCCGCCGCACTCCGAGAGCTCAGACACGTCCACCCCCCTTGCACAGCCTAGCCCTCCCTTAAAGAACCCCGCCAAAATGCAAACGAAGTCTTGTAACTCTACCCAATAGCAGTCGAGTCTTGTATGCAAACGAAGTCTTGTAGCTCTACCCAATAGCAGTCGAGTCTCGTATGCAAACAAAGTCTTGTAACTCTACCCAATAGCAGTCAAGTCTTGTATGCAAACAAAGTCTTGCAGCTCTACCCAATAGCAGTCGAGTCTTGTATGCAAACGAAGTCTTGTAGCTCTACCTAATAGCAGTCGAGTCTTGTATGCAAACAAAGTCTTGTAACTCTACCCAATAGCAGTTGAGTCTTGTATGCAAACGAAGTCTTGTAGCTCTACCCAATAGAAGTTGAGTCTTGTAAAACTACCCAATGGAACTCAAACCATGCCTACCTACCAATAGCAAGCTTGCCTTGCCCACACCCTGCTCTCCCACAACCAATCAAACGCCTCCACTCCCTATAAAACCGCATGTCTGAGAGGAGTCCATGTGACTTCTCCGGCCCCTCCTGTTGGACCGCAGAACCTCACCCGGGAGCCGAATAAATTCACATTGAATCTTCTTGTGCTGGCCTCAGTTTCTTCATTTTAAACTCAGCAAGAACCTAACAACCCTTACACCCTCCACACTCAGTTTTTTGAGGATTTTTATCATGAAAGGATGTTGAAATTCACCAAATACTTTTTCAGCATCAATTAAAATGATATCATTTTTGTCCTTCATTTTGTTGATACGATGTATCACATTGATTGGTTTGCGTATGTTAAATCATTCTTGTATCCCTGGGGTAAATTCCACTTGGATATGATGAATGATTTTTTTTAATGTACTGCTGAATTTAGTTTGTTAGCATTTTGTTGAGAATTTTTGCATCAATGTTCAGCAGGGGTACTGGCCTGTAGTTTTCTTTTACTGATGTGTCTGTCTGGTTTTTGGTAATTACCGAAGCATTCCCTCCTCTGCTTTTCAGACTAGTTTGAGTAGGGTTGGTATTAGTTCTGCTTTTTTTTTTTTTTATTGCATTTTAGGTTTGGGGGTACATGTGAAAAACATGCAAGATTGTTGCATAGGTGCCTACGTGGCATTGTGATTTGCTGCTTTCCTCCCCTTCACCTATATGTGGCATTTCTCCCCATGCTATCTCTCCCCAACTCCCCATCCCCCGCTGTCCCCCCCACTCCCCCTCAACAGACCCCAGTGTATAGTGCTCCCCTCTCTGTGTCCATGTGTTCCCATTGTTCAACACCCATCTATGAGTGAGAACATGCGATGTTTGATTTTGTGTTCTTGTGTCAGTTTGCTGAGAATGATGGTTTCCAGGTTCATCCATGTCCCTACAAAGGACGCGAACTCATCGTTTTTGATGGCTGCATAATATTCCATGGTGTATATGTGCCACATTTTTCCTGTCCAGTCTATCATCGATGGGCATTTGGGTTGGTTCCAGGTCTTTGCTATTGTAAACTGTGCTGCAATGAACATTCGTGTGCATGTGTCCTTATAGTAGAACGATTTATAATCCTTTGGATATATACCCAGTAATGGGATTGCTGGGTCAAATGGAATTTCTATTTCTAGGTCCTTGAGGAATCGCCACACTATCTTCCACAATGGTTGAACTAATTTACACTCCCACCAACAGTGTAAAAGTGTTCCTATTTCTCCACATCCTCTCCAGCATGTGTTGTCTCCAGATTTTTTAATGATCACCGTTCTAACTGGCGTGAGATGGTATCTCAATGTAGTTTTGATTTGCATTTCTCTAATGACCAGTGATGATGAGCATTTTTTCATATGCTTGTTGGCCTCATGTATGTCTTCTTTTGTAAAGTATCTGTTCATAACCTTCGCCCATTTTTGAATGGGCTTGTTTGTTTTTTTCTTGTAAATCTGTTTTAGTTCATTGTAAATTCTGGATATCAGCCCTTTGTCAGATGGGTAGGCTGCAAAAATTTTTTCCCATTCTGTTGGTTGCCGATTCACTCTATTAACTGTTTCTTTTGCCGTGCAGAAGCTGTGGAGTTTGATTAGGTCCCATTTGTCTATTTTGGCTTTTGTTGCCAATGCTTTTGGTGTTTTGGTCATGAAGTCCTTGCCTACACCTATGTCCTGAATGGTTTTGCCTAGGTTTTCTTCTAGGGTTTTTATGGTGTTAGGTCTTATGCTTAAGTCTTTAATCCATCTGGAGTTAATTTTAGTGTAAGGTGTCAGCAAGGGGTCCAGTTTCTGCTTTCTGCATATGGCTAGCCAGTTTTCCCAACACCACTTATTAAACAGGGAATCCTTTCCCCATTGCTTGTTTTTATCAAGTTTGTCAAAGATCGGATGGTTGTAGCTATGTTGTGTTGCCTCCGACGCCTCTGTTCTGTTCCATTGGTCTATATCTCTGTTTTGGTACCAGTACCATGCTGTTTTGATTACTGTAGCCTTGTAGTAGAGTTTGATGTCCGGTAGTGTGATGCCTCCCGCTTTGTTTTTTTTGCTTAGAATTGACTTGGCTATGCGGGCTCTCTTTTGGTTCCATATGAAGTTTAAGGTGGTTTTTTCCAGTTCTGTGAAGAAGGTCATTGGTAGCTTGATGGGGATAGCGTTGAATCTGTAAATTACTTTGGGCAGTGTGGCCATTTTCACAATATTGATTCTTCCTAACCATGAACATGGAATGTTTCTCCATCTGTTTGTGTCCTCTCTTATTTTGTTGAGCAGTGGTTTGTAGTTCTCCTTGAAGAGGTCCTTTATGTTCCTTGTTAGTTGTATTCCTAGGTATTTTATTCTCTTTGTAGCAATTGTGAATGGCAGTTCGTTCTTGATTTGGCTCTCTTTAAGTCTGTTATTGGTGTATAGGAATGCTTGTGATTTTTGCACATTGATTTTGTATCCTGAGACTTTGCTAAGTTGCTTATCAGTTTCAGGAGATTTTGGGCTGAGATGATGGGGTCTTCTAGATATACAATCATGTCATCTGCAAATAGAGACAATTTGACTTCCTCCTCTCCTAATTGAATACCCTTTATTTCTTTTTCTTGCCTGATTGCTCTGGCTAGAGCTTCCAGTACTATATTGAATAGGAGCAGTGAGAGAGGGCATCCTTGTCTGGTAGAACTTAGCAGTGAAGCCATTGTGTCCTTGGCTTTTCTTTGCTGAGAGACTTTTTATTATGGCTTTGATCTCATTACTTGTTATTGGTCTGTTCAGGTTTTGGATTTCTTCATGATTCTATCTTAGTAGGTTGTATGTGTCTAAAAACTTATCCATTTCTTCTAGGTTTTCAATTTATTGGTATGTAGTTGTTCACAGTAGCCACTAATGATCTTTTGAATTTGTGCAGTATCAATTATAATATATCCTCACCGCAACCTCCGCCTCCTGGGTTCAAGCAATTCTCCTGCTTCAGCCTCCCAAGTAGCTGGGACTACAGGCACACACCACCATGCCCAGCTAATTTTTTTATATTTTTAGTAGAGACGGGGTTTCACCATGTTGACCAGGATGGTCTCGATCTCTTGAACTCATGATCCACCCGCCTTGGCCTCCCAAAGTGCTGGGATTATAGGCGTGAGCCACCACACCCGGCTTTTGTATTGTTTTCTTTGTTTCAATTTCATGTATTTCTGCTCTCATCTTTATTATTCCTTTTCTTCTAACTTTGGGTTTGGTTTGCTCTTGCTTTTCTAGTTCTTTAAAACACATCATTAGGTTGTTTATTTGAACGATGTAGGCATTTATAACCATAACCTTCTCTTAGTTCTGTTTTGCTGTCTTCCATAGGTTTTGCTATGTTGTGTTTTCATTACCATTTGTTTAAAGAAATTTTTCAATTTCTTTCTTAATCTCTTCATTGACCCACTGGTCATTCAGAGGCATATTGTTCAGTTTCCATGTGTTTCTATAGTTTCCACAATTTGTTATTAATTTCTGGTTTTATTCTATTGTAGTCAGAGAAGATACTTGATATTATTTCAATTTTTTGGAATGCTTTAAGACTTGTTTTGCAACCTGGCATATGGTCTATCATTGAGAATGATACATGTGCTGAGCAGAAGAATGTGTATCCTGCAACTCTTCAATGAAATGTTCTGTAAGTATCTATTAGGTCCATTTCATCTATAGTGCGGATTAAGTCTGATGTTTCTTTGTTGATTCTCTGTCTGTAATATCTGTCCAATACTGAAAGTGGGATGTTGAGATCTCCAGCTATCATTATATTGGGGTCTATCTCCCTCTTTAGGTCTAATAATATTTACTTTATATATGTGAGTGCACCGGTGTTGGGTGCATATATAACTGTTATATCCTTTTGCGAACTGACCCCTTTATCATTATACAATAACCTTCTTTGTCTCTTTGTATATTTTTTCTTGAAATTGACTTATCTGATATAAGTATAGCTACTTCTGCTTCTTTTTGATTTTCATTGGCATGAAATATCTTTTCCCATCCCTTTATTTTCAGTCTATGTGTGTTTTTATAAATAAAATGTTTCTTGTGGGCAACAGATCATTGGGTCTTAAAAAGAATATATCCGTCCATTCTTTATATTTTGATTGGAGAGTTTAGTCCATTTACATTCAATGTTATTATTGATAAGTAAGGACTTACTCCTGCCATTTTGTTATTTGTTTTCTAGCTGTTTTCTGGTCTTCTCTTCCTTCTTTCCTTCCATCCTGTCTTCCTTTTAGTGAAGGTGATTTTCTCTGGTGTTATGTTTTATTTTCATGCTTTTTCCTTTTTCATACCCATTGTGTTTTTAGACTTGGGGTTGCCATGAGACTTGCAAATAATATTTTACAACACATTATTTTAAACTGATGACAAATCAACACTGATTACATAAACATACTAAAAACAAACAAAAAAAACTAATAAAAAGTCTAGACTTCACCTCCCCACTTTTTCACTTTTTGTTGTTTCTATTTATATCTTACTGTACTATCTATGCCTTGAAACATTATTTTTATTGGTTTATCTTTTTATGTTTGTACTTAAGATATGAGAAGATACACACTGCAATTACAGTGTTTTAACAGTCTGTGTTTTTCTCTGCACTTACTATTACCAGTGAACTTTTCACCTGCAGATGATTTCTTATTGCTCATTAACATCCTTTTATTTCAGATTGAAGAAATCCCTTTAGCATTTCTTGTAGGGCAGGTTGGGTATTGATGAAATCCATCAGTTTTTATTTGTCTGGGAAAGTCTTTATTTCTCCTTCATGTTTGAAGAATTTTTTTTTTTTTCAGATGGAGTCTCACACTGTTGCCCAGGCTGGAGTGCAGTGGTAAGATGTCAGCTCACTGCAACCTCTGCCTTCCAGGTTCCACTGATTGTTCTGCCTCAGCCTCCCAAGTAGCTGGGATTACAGGTGTCTGCCACTATGGCCAGCTTATTTTTGTATTTTTAGTAGAGACAGGATTTCACCATGTTGGCCAGGCTGGTCTTAAACTCCTGAACTCAACTAGTTCACCAGCCTTGGCCTCCCAAGTGCTAGGATTACAGGTGTGAGCCACTGTGCCCAGCCTGAAGCACATTTTTGCCATATATGCTATTTAAGTTTTTTCCCTTCAACACTTCAAATATGTCATGCCACTCTCTCCTGACCTGTAAGGTTTTCACCAAAAAGTCTGCTGCCAGATGTACTGGAGGTCCATTTTATGCTATTTGTTTCTTTTATCTTGCTACTTTTAGGATTCTCTCTTTATTTTTGACTTTTGAGAGTTTGATATTTAATGTCTTGAGGTAGACTTCTTGGGGTAAATCTGGTTGGTGTTCTATAATCTTACTGTACTTGAATATTTATATCTTTCTCTAGTTTTGAGAAGTTCTCTGTTATTATCCCTTTAAATAAATTTTCTACTGCTCTCTACCTCCTCTTTAAAGGCAGTAACTCTTAGATTTGCCCCACTGAGGCTATTTTCCAGATCTCGTATGCATGTTTCATTCTTTCATCTCCCCTGACTGTTCTTTCTTGCTTTTCTTTCTTTCTTTCTTTTTTTTTTTTTTGAGACAGTGTCTGGCTCTGTCATCCAGGCTGGAGTGCAATGGCACAATCTTGCCTCACTAAAACCTCTGCCTCCCAGGCTCAAGCCATCCTCCCACTTCTAATTGTGTATTTTCAAATAGCCTCTTAAAACTTACTATTTCTTTCTTTTACTTGATTAGTTCTACTATTAAGAGATTCTGATATATTATTCAGTATGTCGGTTGCATTTTTCAGTTCCAGAATCTCTGCTTGTTTTTAATTATTTGAATTTGTTTGTTAAATTTATCTGATAGGATTCTGAATTTCTTCTCTGTGCTATCTTGAATTTGAGTTTCCTCAAAACAACTATTTTGAATTCTCTGTCTGAAAGATCACATATCTCTGATTATCCAAGACTGGCCCCTGGTGCCTTACTTAGTTTATTTGGTGAGGTCCTATTTTCCTGGATGGTCTTGATGCTAGTCGATGTTTGCTGATGTCTGGCCATTGAAGAGTTAGGTGTTTATTATAGCCTTTGCAGTCTAGGCTTGTTTGTACTCATCCTTCTTGGGAGGTTTTTCAGGTATTCAAAGGACTTGGGTGTTGTGGTCTAAGTTTTTGGTCACTGCAGCTGTATGTGCATTAGGGGGCACACCAAGCCCAGCAATACTGTGCTTCCTGCAGATTCACAGATGTACCACCTTAGTGGTCTTAGATCACATCGGAAAGAATTCTCTGAATTACCAGGCAGACTCTTGTTCTGTTCCCCGTCTCCCAAATGAATGCAATCTCTCTCTGGCTGAGCTGCCTGGGGAGGGGTGACACCCCTGTCACTACCACCACTAGGACTGCACTTGGACAGATTTGAAGCCAGCACAGAACTGGGTTTTGTCCAAGGCCTGCTGTAACCACCACCTGACTACTATCTATGTTCACTCAAGGCCCTAGGGCCCTATAATTAGCAGGTGGCAAAGATTGCCAGGCTTGTGTCCTTCCCTTAAGGGTAGTGAGTTCTCTTAGGCCCCAGGCAGGACCAAAGATGCTACCTGTCAGCCAGGGCCTGCAATCAGAAACCCTAAAAATCTAACTGGTGCTCTATTCTACTACAGCTAAGCCAGCACCAAAACCACAAGATAAAGTCCTTCCCACTCTTCCCTCCTCTTTCCCCAGGCAGAGGACTCTCTCCCTGTGTCCACTACCATCACAGGCCCATAGAGAGTACTGCCAGGGTGCCACCAATGTTTATTTAATGACCAAGGACTCTTCAGTCAGCTTGTGGTGAATCCTGTCAGTCCTGGGACTCTCTTCAAGATCTACCCCAGGTCAAGGCAGAGCTTTCAGTGAGCGCCCCTCTAGCCTGGGGTAGGTCCAGAAATGCTATCCAAGAGCCAAGGCCTGGAACTGGGGACACCAAGGGCCCAGCTGGTACTTTTCCTCCCTATGTCTGAGCTGGTATCTAAGCTGCAAGACAAAGTCCCCTTTATTCTTCCCTCTCCATTACTCAAGCAGAGTGAGTCTCTCCTCACAGCCGCCACAGCTGTGAATGTAATGGATCATATCTGAAGCCAGCAGGTCTCAGAGTCTCACCCAAGTCCCACGGAACGTACTACCTGGTTACCACTACTGATTATTCAGGGCCCAGGAGCTCTTTAGTCAGCAAGTGAGAAATCCTGCCATGACTGGGTCCTTCCCTTCAAGCAGTAGGTTCCCTTCTGGCTCAGGATGTCTTGAAATGTCATCTAAGAGCTAGGGCATGGAATGGGGCCTCACGACTCTGCCTGGTGCCTTATCCTGGCGTGACTGAACTGGTACTCAAGTTGCAAGACAAAGTCCTTGTTATTCTTCTCTCTCCTCTTCTAACAGAAGGAGGGGTCTCTTTTGGAGCTGTGAGCTGCACTGCCTGGGTCTGGGGTTGGGGGATGCAAACTATCCCTTAGCCACCCTAGCTGATGTCTCACTAGGTCATGTACCCCACAAGTCCACTGGCTCTGAGCCCAGCACAGCAGTGGAACTTGCCTCCCAAAGTGCTGGGATTACAGGTGTTGCAGTCCTTGTGGCCTGGTTTATTTAGAATGCCAGAGCACTTGAACCTATGTTGACAAGGCTTGCTGGAACTCAGGTTCTGACTGCTGAGATGGGTGATTCTCCTCTGGCTAGGCTGGTCTAAATGCTCCCTCCGTGGGCACTGGCTGAGTTCTGCCCACTGTTGGCAGCAATGAGTTCCACTGCAAAGTCCCACCACCGCTGCACTCTCCCTTCCCCCGTCACACAGGTTCTCACTTGGCACTATGTCGCCACGGCCACAGGGATGGAGTCAGTGATCAACACCGTCTTTCTACCCTCTTCAGTGCCTCTTTCAGGTAATGTGAAGTTAAAACCAGGTACAGTGATTGCTCACCTGCTTTTTGGCGCTCATGAAGGTGCTTATTCTGTGTAAATAGCTGTCAAATTTGGTGTTCCTGTAAGGAGGATGAGTTGAGCCTTTCCAAAGTCTTTTTGTTTTTTTTAGATGGAGTCTCACTCTTGTCGTCCGGGCTGGAGTGCAGAGGCATGATTTTGGCTCATTGTAACCTCTGCCTCCCAGGTTCAAGCAATTCTCCTGCCTCAGCCTCCCAAGTAGCTAGGACTACAGGCACATGCCACCACCCCCAGCTAATTTTTGGATTTTTTTTTTTTTTTTTTTTTTTTTGAGACGGAGTTTCGCTCTTGATACCCAGGCTGGAGTGCAATGGCGCGACCTCGGCTCACCGCAACCTCCGCCTCCTGGGTTCAGGCAATTCTCCTGCCTCAGCCTCCTGAGTAGCTGGGATTACAGGCACGCACCACTGTGCCCAGCTAATTTTTTGTATTAGTAGAGACGGGGTTTCACCATGTTGACCGGGATGGACTCGATCTCTTGACCTCGTGATCCACCCGCCTCGGCCTCCCAAAGTGCTGGGATTACAGGTATGTAATAAACCAGGCCACAAGGACTGCAACACCTGTAATCCCAGCACTTTGGGAGGCAAGTTCCAGTGCTGTGCTGGGCTCAGAGCCAGTGGACTTGTGGGATACATGACCTAGTGAGACATCAGCTAGGGTGGCTAAGGGATAGTTTGCATCCCCCAACCCCAGACCCTCCACCGGGCGGTGGAGGCTGCTATTTGGCCATCTTGCTCCACCTCTGGCCTAAATTTAAAAAAAACTTTTATACCACATTGGTCCTCATCATTCCCTAAAACTTGTTTTATGTAGCACTTTAAATATTTTATTGCATTATAAAAGCCTTTTAAAAAAATCTTCCCGCTTCTCTTCCTTTTTTTTTCTTTTTTGAGACAGAGTTTCACTCATTGCCCAGGCTGCAGTGCAATGATGCAGTCTAAGCTCACTGCAACCTCCGCCTCCCAGATTTAAGTGATTCTCCTGCCTCAGCCTTCGAAGTAGCTGAGATTACAGGCATGCATCACCAAGCCCAGCTAATTTTTTTATATTTAGCAGAGATGAGGTTTCACTATGTTGGTCAGGCTGGTCTCGAACTCCTGACCTCAGGTGATCCACTCGCCTCAGCCTCCCAAAGTGCTGGGATTACAGGTGTGCGCCACTGTTGGGTTTTTTTAATATATATACTTTTTTTCAGACACAGAATCCAGACCAGTTCCTGCTGTTCCCCAACAGAAATCTCAAATTACATTTGTCATTCCCACACCCGTGACACTTCCTCTCACCCCTGCCCCTGTGACTTCTCTGACAGGTTTCCCTACCTCCTGCCTTCCCCACTGCCCCATTCCAGCTTCTGTTACACCTCCAGAATTGTTTTCCAAATACAGAAATTCATTTTCCTCTCTCCTTGGCTTCGAAACCTCCAGTGACTCTTCACTGCCCTTAGTTACTGTCCAAATCCTCTAGCAAGGCTTGCAAGCCCCTGCAATCGTGGTTCTGGCTACCTCTCCTGCCCTCCCCTGCTCTTGTGACTGGGCAGAACTGAACCAGGCAGTCTCCCATCTACTGGCCACCCCTGTATGATCTACATTATGACCTACATCCTTCTATACCTGTACTTGCTCTTCCCACCATCTGTAATTACCTGTCCCAGCTCCCATCTGCCTGCTAAGATCCTATCCAGTTTTCCATTCCTCCCCTCCAGCCTTCCCACAGCCTTCCAAAATGCACCATGCCCTTCCTAACACCCTACATCACATGGGGGCTCCACTTACCCTGTCTCACTCACTTTACAGGGCCCCGTTTCTCTACCTGCTGCATGGGGCACTCCTTGTAGCCAGAGCCCGTGACTGCTCTGTGCCCCGTATCCAGCCATTGGCCACATGACAGGCCATCCATACAGGTTTGCTAAACGAAGTGAACTGCCTTTGGGCAAGTAACTAAACCTCTCTAAGCCTCAATTTCTTCGTGGGTAATACGGGAATGACAACATGTCCTTCCTGTGGTGTCTGTCAAGGCTATCTGGAACACACACTCGGCCCAGGGGTTGCCACATGGTACTTATTCCTAAGTGTTAGTATTCAGCCTCCTCCCAGTCCCCTAAATGCCCTCTCCTCACAGATTAGTTTTTACTCCTAAACCAGCTTTTCCCTCTGAGCCTCATTACACCTCCAAACTATCCCTAGAAGTTGGAATTATACAAGAAGCTGGAAGCTGACAAGAGGGCGCTTGCAGGAGGGGAGGCCTCTGCATTCACTAAGGAAGAAGGACTGGATTTGTGCAGGCATACATGCAGCTCAGGGCTGTTGCAGCCAAACTAAGAGAGATGGAGAGCTATTCTCAGCCAGCTGACTCCCTACTGGCCCCATCTCACCCCAAAGCTTCACAGGCGACAACTGCATCCCATCAGCATTAATAGACTTATGAGGACAAACTGTACTCAGTACACTGTTCCAAATGTCGTGCTGCGAAGCCTGCGCCCATGAATATTTCATATAATAAATCTGCTTAAAGATAAATGAGAACATTTCATGGAATAGGCTTCATGCAGCAAGAGGCAAACCGCAGACACTGCAAGTGTGAATCAAAATACCCCGGCCTCCCAAAGACCAAAACAGGTTTGCAAACTAATCTTCCCAAGGACAAGGTGGCATCTGTCATACTCTGGGGGCCTTTGCCCAGACCAGGGACTGATGCCCGGCAGTGGGGCAGGCGGCAGCAAAGCAAGAGTGAAGAGAAGAAATGAGAGGGACGGGGCAGAGAAAAGTCCACCCCTCCGTCCTCCCCTCCTCCCTTTCAAGTCCCCCACCTCAAGAGCTACAGGAAGAACACACAACCTGGGAAACCAGGAATATAAGATGACTCCCATACTGAAGGCAATCAGCCAATGAGAACACCCAAAACAATGGTTAATGCCTATTTAGAATATATGATTTTTAGGAATGTAGACAAAAAAGTCAGATCATGACTTATAGGTTTTATTAATTTGTTTATATACACATAATTAAAATAAAAATTCTCAGCCGGGCGCAGTGGCTCATGCCTATAATCCCAGCACTTTGGGAGGCTGAGGCAAGCAGATCATCTGAGGTTGGGAGTTCGAGACCAGCCTGACCAACATGGAGAAACCTCGTCTCTACTAAAAATACAAAATTAGCCAGGCGTGGTGGCACAGGCCTGTAATCCCAGCTACTCCAAAGGGTGAGGCAGGAGAATTGCTTGGACCCAGGAGGCGGAGGTTGTGGTGAGCCAAGATCACGCCATTGTACTCCAGCCTAGGCAACAACAGGGAAACTCCATCTCAAAAAAATAAATAAATAAAATAAAATAAATAAAAATCCTGTTGATTACAAAAAAACTATTTTTTCCCATACCCAGCTTACAAAATAATTTCTCTTCAAGTCCTTCATGTGCCTCAACAGCAATGCCTTTATCAAGTCTAGAGTCAAGCTGAGTCACCCAGAGCCCATCCTCCTCACCAGCTGTGTAAAATGTGTTAGATACACTTCCCTGTGAATTTATGTAGAATGTTGGCATCGGAAATGTCATCCCAACCCACAAGAATCCATGTTCATATCATGAAGGCAGTTGGGTGGTGGTGGTGTTTTTTAAATCACCTACTGACATTTCTCATAGTTGGTTTCTTCGCCAGCCTATAATCATATATTTGTAGCCATTTACTAACCTTCCTTTTATTTGTCATCTTTAAAAGGCCTTTTTATAAGACTATTCCACACTTATACGGGAATATCCTACCCCAGAAATACCCTGCCTCAGGAAGATCCTGCCCCAGAAATAATGATAAATCTGTGTTAAATTTCTTTGCCGACTTTTATTTTTAATTAATTCTGCATCTAAATTCAGTAATGACTGAGGTTTCTTTTCAGCCGAAGGTGTCCTCAAACACTACTTTGTTGTTCGAACTAAAATATGTAACTGAGGAAGTGCTGTATGATATAAAAGACTTTGGAGGCCGGCACGGTGGCTCACGCCTGTAATCCCAGCACTTTGGGAGACCGAGGTAAGCAGATCATGAGGTCAAGAGATCATGACCATCCTGGCCAACGTGGTGAAACATCATCCCCACTAAAAATACAAAAAACAAAAAAAAAAAATTGGTGGACATGGTGACATGCGCCTGTAGTCCCAGCTACTTGAGAGGCTGAGGCAGGAGAATCGCTTGAACCCAGGAGGTGGAGGCTGCAGTGAGCTGAGATCCTGCCACTGCACTCCAGCCTGGGCAACAAAGCAAGACAACGTCTCAAAAAAAAAAAATAAGACTCTGGAAAGGCTCATCTCTTTCAAAAGGGACAGTGTAGGGATGGGGGAAAGAGGTGAAGTTTGCCTCATATTCTACCACGCACAGCACACTCAACACTTGTGATGCAGGAAAGCTGAAGCATTGGTCATGGCAGACAGAGTCTGGTGCCAGGCAGAAGCAGGCATCTTTGCCACCCAGCCCTGTGCTCACTGGCACTGAGATGCCTGAGAGCCAGGCCACCACTCCTCTAAACGCTCACTGGGGATATAAAGTCAGGCCAAGTCTTTAGCTCCATTTGGTGGAAAAAACTCATTTTATCACTTGGCCTGCCCCACTGGGAGTCAGGTCGCAGTCACACTCCTGGAGCCAAGAAGGCAAATGGCAAGGGCTGGCCCCAAGCACGGAAAGATGCCAGGTTTCCAGGAAAGTCCAAGGCCTGCTTGAAGAACAGCAGCTCCTCTGGCCACAGACTGCAATGCCACAGGTCAGCCGGAGGCCAAGGGTCTGTCCATCTCCTCCCTGTGCTTAGACAAAGATCATCCCCCAGCACAGCTGTTGGAGGTGAACGTGACATCACAAGGCTCAGGCAAAGTCTACCCAAGTCCAGTAATCCCAGTGCTCCTGCCAATGCTGAATCCACCTCCTGCGGGAACTACAAATAGGTTTCAACCTGTCCCGAGGGGCTGCCTGAAGCACAGGTAGGAAGGATTTTGCAACATCTGGACTCAGCGAGAAAGCATGCCATCAGCAGAAACGTCTATCAATGGGCTGACAAGCTCATCTCCCACAGTCAAAATCTCAGCTGAGTGGGCACAACATTTAGGCTGGAATCACCCCATTGATGAGGAGTCCATACCTCCCAAGACTCAAGAATGAACTGATTATGAAAAGCATAGTCTGGGGTTCAGATGCTAAGATGCCACCTAGTCACCTGGCAACCCTGGTCCAAGAACTTCAACACCCTAACTCCTCCACACAATGGGAGTCATGACTGTCTCACAAGGCTCTTAGGAAGAACATAATGAAAGCTCAATAAAGGACAGCTGACATTGTCATTACTCCATCCCAAAGGTTAGGAAGTATTTCCATACAAGAACACCTAGATTAGAGAAAAGAATCCGGTCCATATTTACACAGTGCCAAGATACTGTAGGCACGAATAAGAGCTAACTGGCAAGGACAGGTGCAGCGGCTCATGCCTGTAATCCCAGCACTTTGGGAGGCCAAGGCAGGTGGATGGTCTGAGCTCAGGAGTTTGAGACCAGTCTGGGAATCATGGCAAAACTCTGTCCCTATCAAAAACACAAAAAATTAGCCAGGTGTGGTGTAGCCCAGTGTGGTGGTACACGTGGTGGTGTTACTCAGGAGGAGGCTGGGGGATCGCTTGAGCCTGGGAGGTGGAGTTTGCCATGAGCCAAGATCTCCCCACTGCACTCCAGTCTGGGTGACAGAGTAAGACTCTGTCTCAAAAAGAGCTACCTGGCTCCACAATGCTCCATGGGAAGGTAGTTCCAGGCCCTTCCTCCTGCCACATTCAGCCCCTGGATCCCACCTCTGCTGAGGGCTGCCCAGGGTCCACCTAGAAGATTCCTTCAATACTCTTCATGCTTAACATGGAGTACCTATTTGCAAAACATGCTTCTAAAGACACTAAAACGGGCTGGGGGCAGTGGCTCATGCCTGTAATCCCAGCACTTTGGGAGGCTGAGGCGGATGAATCACCTGAGGTCAGGAGGTTGAGACCAGCCTGGCCAACATGGTGAAACCCCATCTCTACTAAAAATATAAATATTAGCCAGGCACGGTGGCGTGCACCTGTAATCCCAGCTAACTAGCAGGGCTGAGGCAGGAGAATTGCTTCAACCTGGGAGGTGGAGGTTGCAGTGAGCCGAGATCATGCCACTGCACTCCAGCCTGGGCAACAGAGTGAGACTCCATCTCAAAGAAAAAAAAAAAGTCATGAAAACAATCTAAACCCATAGGTAGATCAAACACAATTCTGAAATGAAGGTCTTGATGTATCAGAAAAGTCACTAAGTAAAGACATCTGCCTTCCAATTGGGAATGGCCTCTTGTCAGGCCACTCCCTCACTCTCAGGTCTTGCCAAGCCTAGCAGGACACCAAGGCAGACCGGAAGAAGTGGGATGGGTCTTTCGGAACTGACACCTACTTGGCCCATTCCCAAGGAGGAGCTGTTCACACCTTCTTGAAGCAAGGGCAGGTGCCCTGTGATGCCCGGTATCCATACACTGGGAGGACAAGCAAACAAAAGGACAGGCTCTGAGGCTGGTGGTAGGGATAGAGTAGACTCCACCGTGGGCCCCACAGAATTTAAATTAGGGCACAGCTATTCTATGTCCTGATTTTCTTTTTTTGAGACGAAGTCTCACTCTGTCGCCCAGGCTGGAATGCAGCGGCATGATCTTGGCTCACTACAACCTCCGCCTCCCAGGTTCAAGTGATTCTCCTGCCTCAGCCTCCTGAGTAGCTGGGATTACAGGCTCCCATCACCAGGCCTAATTTTTGTGCTTTTAGTAGACACAAGGTTTGACTATGTTGGTCAGGCGGGTCTCGAACTCCTGACCTCATGATCTGCCCGCCTTGGCCTCCCAAAGTGCTGGGATTACTGGCGTGAGCCACTGCATCTGGCTTCTGTGTCCTGATTTTTTTTTTTTTAGAAAGATTGGGTTTCACCATCTTGGTCAGGCTGGTCTCAAACTCCTGACCTCATGATCCACCCGCCTCAGCCTCCCAAAGTGCTGGGATTACAGACGTGAGCCACCGCGCCCAGCGTGTGTCCTGATTTTCATGTCTTAAATTTTATCAAAGGTGTTTCCTTAAATGAAATTTTCCTGGAGCAACAAACAGATGATCGAGTGTCGGATGAACAGAGCTACATTACCTATTGATCTCTCCCCAAGATTTGTCAGCAATTCCAACAAACTGAAGGAGAAATGACATTCTGGGAGGAGGAAAAAAAAACAAAAAACTTTGTTTTCCAATTAACCTGCAACATGAATGTGAAAGCACATTTCCAGAAGGAAAAGAAAGATCTGCTAATGACAGGCAGTCTTTCAATCCCGCACACATGCCAAACACTTGTACACCCCGGGGTCTCTGCACTGGCTATCTACTCTGCTCAGAGAACTCTCCCCAAGAAGATCCTCCTGCCTGAATCCTTCTAGCCATTCAGGGATCAGTTCAAATGTCACCTCCAGACATCTTCCCTCACTAAAAAAGTAGCTACCACCCTCACCACCATCAACACACATGCACACAACACACACACTGTACACACATGCACACACATCCCTGGCTATTTCATGACCGGATTCATTTCCTCCATAATCCTTATCACCAGACATGTCATGTTTTTCAGTGTTTAGTCACTTAGTGCCCACCTCTCCCTCCCTAGCTCCCAGCCAGCCTGTAAGGCACCGTGAGGGCCGGGCTTTGTCTGTCTTATTCATTGCTGTGTATCCAGCTCTTAGTCAAGTGCTTCACATGTAGTGGAGGCTCTGTAAATGCTTGCTGCAGGTAGGAACGAGCAAATAAAAGGGCAGAGAGGAAGGGTGACGGGACAACAGCACTTGAGAACTCAGCAGTTCCTTCCTACCCTGGCCTCTTCCTCAGGGCATGTCAAGTGCTTCTCCATCTCCATCCCAGCCCTCACTCAACAGAGAGACATTGTTTTCCACATGGGACTTACTCTAAACATTCAGGAGAACAGGGCTCCTTCTCACCTTTAACCTGCTAGACTGAATGCCCAGTAGACCCGGGCTACGGTATCTCACTTTGTCGGTAGGAGCTGTTGCCTCAATTTTACACCCAACCTGCAAACTACTGATACGACTTCTATGACTAGAGTAACACCAGGGATCTTGGTCTCGCGCCAATAGGATTAACCACACAGACACAGGTGGAGTGGTTTTAAGGAGTGAAAAGTTTAATAGGCAAGAAAGAAGGAAGAAAGAACAGCTCTCCCGTACAGAGACAAGGGAGGGGACTTGGAACAAAGAGAAAACCCTTGTGAGGTAGGCCAAGTGGTTGGTTACATGGGAGGCCAGAGAAGGTGGTGTCTGATTTGCATAGGGCCCAGGGAATTGGTCTGACCAGGTATGTTATTTACACAGCACAGCCCATGGAAAAACCTGGCCCTCCCACCTTAGCCCCTTTAACATGCAAATGTTGGGCGCCATGACGTTCTGAACACAAGGTGGTATCTGGAGGTGGCCATGACACTTGGTACACCTGGTGACAAGGAGAAGATCTGGGCGGGAATCACCATGTTGAATGAACCCAGTTTCTAATGGCTTGCATTTGCATATCAAAGATTGCTGGTCTGGCCCTTCAAGTCTCCTTCTCTGTTAGAAAAGAGATGGCTTAGGGATTGTTTCTCATCACAAGAAAATTTCCACCAAGAACCTTTACCCTAACTATCTGCCTAAAAATTATTTCTTAGGCCGGGCGCAGTGGCTCACGCCTGTAATCCCAGAACTTTGGGAGGCCAAGGCCAGTGGATCACCTGAGTTTGGGAGTTCAAGACCAGCCTGACCAACATGGAGAAACCCCGTCTCTACTAAAAATACAAAATTAGCCAAGTGTGGTGGCGCATGCCTGTAATCCCAGCCACTCGGGAGGCTGAGGCAGGAGAATCGCTTGAACCCAGGAAGTGGAGGTGGAGGTAAGCCGAGATCACACCACTGCACTCCGTCCTGGGCAACAAGAGCAAAACTCTGTCTCACACACAAAAAAAATTATTTCTTAATAACTCCTGTATTACTACTTCAGAATAGCTGTGCCTGAATCTAAATGTTATATCTGAAATTCTATCAAAGGTGTCTCCTTAAATGAAGTTTTCCTGGAGCGACAGACAGATAATTGAGTGATACATGGGTAAAGCCATAGATCTACTGCTCTCTCTTCTCATGGTCACTAGCGGGTCCTGAAAACACCATCATTATCAGTGGCTGCCTATTGCCCCCACCAGTAACTTTAGCTCACTTTGAAAACAAAGATCTCCAAGGATAAGAGGAAAATGCTCTGAATTTGGCCAGCTTTAAATGGAAAAGCTCACAGTCATAATGGATGTGCAGTTTTTATAAGGAAAGAAAAAGACAGATGCACAGGCCGTGTCCCTCCTGTGACACTTATCCCTTCTGCAGGATGTCCTGGATAGATTAATAATTTCATTTTGTCAGGCAGAACCACAAACAGCTGAAAAGCGGCCTGCCCAGCTAATTTCTAAAGTCATGTCCAATATCCATTCTCACAACCCATTTTACTGACAGTTCAAAAGCGACAGCCCCTCCTCCCTACACTGTCCTCGCTGCAGGACGTCCAGACATTAAGCTTCCCTGCTACCTCCTCACCCTCATCTCCACCTCGAGCTTACTGAGCCATCACTAGTTTCTAGGTAACCAGACCTGTAATTAACGTTCTGGGACTCCTGCGAGATTGCCATTGTGACAGCAGAGATGGACTGTATTCCAGTCGTCCAAAACCTTGATATGACCGAGGCAGGGTAGGAGGAGGAGGAAACCGTAACGGAATAGATGCAGGCCCACCGGACAGTGGGTAATGAAATGTCACACAGCATCATCGGGATGGCGTGTCTCTAGCAAGCCTGCGAGCTTCGCCCGCACTACCAGGAGGGCAGTTCTGGGCCCGGGGTCTCCAGCTTTACTGCACATGCACATGGGCTCTTACTGAGGAGCCTTATTAAAACACAGGGATTCTGAGTCAGGGTCGGCAGTGAGGCACAGGGAGCTTCATTTAAAAATCACTCCCAAGTGATTCCACTGCAGGTGGCCACTAGGCACTCTGAGAAGGACGATGACAGATGACCCCATTCTACTCAATGCCTGTCAGGTGGCTCCAGGGTACCTGTTGGGTGTGATTCTTGAGTCACACTGCAGGAAGGCAACTGGCAAATTCTAGAGCAAGCCTGTCTAACCCACGGCCTAGTCTGGCTTTGAATGTGGCCCAAAGAGTATTTTGAGCTCTTCTTTTTTTAGTTCATCAGCTATCATTAGTGTTAGTGTATTTTATGTGTGCCCCAAGACAATTTTTCTTTTTTTCTCTTTTTAAGATGGAGTCTCACTCTGTCTCACCCAGACTGGAGTGTGGCACGATCTTGGCTCACTACAACCTCCGCCTCCTGAGTTCAAACAATTCTCCTGCCTGAGCCTCCTGAGTAGCTGGGACTACAGGTGCCCACCATGACGCCCGGCTTTGTATTTTTAGTAGAGATGGAGTTTCACCATATTGGCCAGGTTGGTCCTGAACTCCTATAAGTGATCCGCCTGCCTTGGCCTCACAAAGTGCTGAGATTAAAGGTGGGAGCCACCGCGCCTGGCCCAATTCTTCTTCCAATGTGGCCCGGGGAAGCCAAAGGATTGGACGCCCCTGTTCTAGAGTGTCCCAAGGAGGCAAGGGGTCCAGAAACCATTTAATTTGAGGAGCAACTGAAGGAACTATGGGTATTTGACTCACATGGGAGTGGGAAGAGGCAGAGAGGATGCTATGTCTGTCCCCTTCAAATCTCACCTTGAAACATGATCCGCAATGCCGGAAGTGGGACCTGGTGGGAGGTACTAGTTCATGGGGACGGATCCTTCATGAATGGTTCAGCACCACCCCCTCGGAGGTAGGTCATCTCTCACTCAGTGGGTTCACAGCAGACCTGGTTGTTGAAGCGTGTGGCACCTCCACCTGCCTCCACTCTCTCCTGCCCCTGCGTTCACCCTGTGATGGGCCTCGCCACGACCAGAAGCTTCCTAAGGCCCTCCCCAAAAGCAGACGCTGACAGCACACTTCTCTACAGCCAGCAGAACCGTGAGCCGATGACACTTCTTTTTAAAATAAATTACACAATCTCAGGTATCCCTTTTTAGCAACACAAAAATGGTCTAATGCAGAAGACAACACGATCTCACACACACCTGCTGATTTATTCTCTTCGCCTCTTTCTTGTTTTCAACAGGTTTTTTCTTGCCTGTAATGAAGAGAGGATAAACAGCTACCATAAAGTCCTTCTCTCTTTCAGAATCTCAATTTGCTTTTGACTCAGGAGCTCCTAACAGAGCAATCAAGCATCAGTCCCAAGGAAGACAAGCCTGTCATGACTGGAAGAAAGAAGACTCGGGTGAAGGATCCAGTGTCCTCTCTGTGCCCAGTGTGGCCACACCGGCTCTCCGTCCCCTCAGCCTGCTCGTGTCTTCCTCACCTCCAGTGGCAAGAGGGTCTCTGGCAGGCAGATATAGGGACAAAGACCGTGTTAGCACAGCAATACAGAGTTTGTCTGTCTTGTAAGGTACCGCACCCTGTGGACCTTCAAACACCTGGGCCTTCCAAATGCATTTCCAGGATGACCATCAGCAACTATGGTGAAGCACCAGGATAGAGCCATGTGCCTGGAGGAAGAGCAAGACTCAGGAAAAAAAAAAGAAGAGAAACACATTAAGAGGAATGAAGAGGAGTGAGCAGAGGCAGAAGGGTGAGCCCCAGACACTCCTCCAGGCTGATGAGGAATAAACCACAAGGCGATGCCACAGGAGACGGGGCGAGCAGGGGGTCTGTGCTATCCTCCGGACTCTCTGTGTGTTTGTGAGCGGCCAACAGTGATGACAGGATGTGGCCACATGGCCTTCCAGACACCGTGACACACCCTGAGGGGTTCCACATGCATAAATCCATGATTTTTTAAACACAGTCGTTCCAGTCCCCCACAGCCACAGCCGGGGAGCCAGTCTCAGACTCCCAGCCGGGCCTCGGGAGGGTGGCACTCCCTCCCCAGCTTCACCCACCACTTGGCACCTGCTGCTCCAGCCTCCTGGTCCCAGTTTCCGTCTCTCCACACTGAGCAGGCATTTGTAAAAGCAAATGTACGAAGACACTCATTATCTGTTTTTGGCACTCACTAAAGAATACTTTTAGTGAACTCTTTTTTGAAATAATCCTTACACAGTGGGCATAAGCATTCCTTAATGCACTTTTCCATAAATCATGGTTTGCTTTTTTACAAATAATACTAAATTTTCCTGACAGTAGAAGCCATTTTTCTATAAAATAATGTATTTCACCCCAAAGAAAGGAGGGAAAAGGTATGACGGTGAGGGAAAGCCGAGGAAGGAATGAGCAGGAAGAAGAGAGGACTGCGGTTCCAGGACTCTACTGTGCATCTTCAGATCTCAGAGTGAGCAGCCATGGTCCATTGGCTCACCAAGTCAAGCAGCAGGATGTGTGTTAGGGCTTCTTTGCCAGATTCCTTGATTTGTCCTTTTTTGTGTGTGGGAATCATCTCATGACCTACAACCTCCAAAGAACACTGCAGTTTTACCACGAGTAACACGCAAATGGAGGCACTGAGCCAGGTTCCTGCTTCAGTCACGCAGGCAGAAAGGAGTCCCGGGCCGAGAGTCTCGTCCCCATCTCCCGTACCCCATCCTTGTGCATAGCCTCCCCTAGAGGCCTGCCTCTTGAAACTGGCATTGAGCCCCAGTTCCGACTGCCCTCCACCTCATTCCTGGTTCTCTGGGTTGGGGACACAGCTGGAGCCCAAGGAGGAGATCCATGATCCCCAGAGAGCCCTGCCAGGCTTGAACCCTCAGACTCCAGGGCAGGCTCAGTTGCTGTATTAGTCTGTTCTCACACTGCTGTAAAGAACTACCCAAGATTCGGTGATTTATAAAGAAAAGAGGTCTAACGCACTCACAGTTCTGCATGGCTGGGAGGCCTCAGGAAACGCACAATCATAGTGGAAGGGGAACATCTTACCCTGGTGCAGCAAGACAGAGAAAGCGAAGCGGGAGGCACTACACACTTTCAAAGAAACAGATCTCAGGAGAGCTCATTCACTCTCACGAGAAGAGCAAGAAGGAAGTCCACCCCCATGATTCAATCACCTCCCACCAGGCCCTTCCTCCAACACATGGGGATTACAACTGGAGATGAGATTTGGGAGGGGACACAGCCAAACCTTATCAGTCGCCTTCCAAGGTTGCTTGCTCTCCTGGGTTTCACAAAGCCCCTCATCCAGTGCTCCCTGAGATGTGGCACACACACATCCAGAGGGATGCAAAAGGGAGTCCTACAGGCACACAGACCAACCACATCAATACAACCACATCAATACTTACAGGCTTATGTCATTGTGCAGAGTACCAAGAAAAAAGCTTTAAACTAGGATTTCAACAGATACTACCTCAGGAGGGGCTAAGGAAAAAAGAAGAAGAAAAAGGAGTTGATATGGCTTGGCTGTGCCCCCACCCAAATCTTGTCTTGAATTCTTGTGTGTTGTGGGAGGGACCCGGTGGGAGGTAACTGACTCATGGGGGCAGGTCTTTCCCGTGCTGTTCTTGTGATAGTGAGTCTCATGAGATCTGATGGTTCTACAAGGAGGTTCCCAGCTCAACTCCTACTTCCCTACACAACAACACAACAAAAGCAGCGAGTTTCCCTTCTTTTTTTGCCTGCTGCCATCCACGTAAGATGGACCCACTCCTCCTTGCCTTCCACTATGATTGTGAGACTTCCCCAGCCACACGGAACTGTAAGTCCATTAAACCCTTTTTCCTTGGCCAGGCGCAGTGGCTCACGCCTGTAATCCCAGCACTTTGGGAGGCTGAGGCAGGCGGATCACCTGAGTTCAGGAGTTTGAGACCAGCCTGGCCAACATGTTAAAACACCGTCCTTACTAAGAAAATCCAAAAATTAGCTGGGCATGGTGGCAGACACCTGTAATCCCAGCTCAGGAGGCTGAGGCAGGAGAACTGCTTGAACTCACAGGGGAAGAGGGGTGGGTCACAGATTGCGGTGAGCCAAGATCGTGCCACTGTACTCCAGCCTGGGGGACAGAGCAAGGCTCCATTTTTCCTGTAGAAATTGCCCAGTCTTGGGTATGACTTTATCAGCAGTGTGAAAACAGGCTAATACAGGAGTCGAATTAAAATATACGTTAAGTAGGTAATACTGCTGACAGCTCTAGGACACTGGCAAAACCCATGAAGGGAACATGCAGATGGAATTTCAGATACACTGCTCATATCCATTACCTCCTTCTGTGGATGAGACACTGTGTTTAAAAGTGCGGTACCAGCAGCCAGGAGGAGTTCAACATGCAGATTTCCCTGCCTGATGTCAGAACCCACTCACCTCATTCACCTAATGTCTCATCTAAAGCCTCTCACTAAATCCCTTCCTGCAACCTCAAAAGGCTACACTCACCAGGTGACGTTCAAGATCCGGCACTTCTTTTTTTTTTTTTTTTTTGAGATGGAGCTTCGCTCTTGTTGCCCAGGCTGGAGGGCAGTGGTGCAATCTCAGCTCACTGCAACCTCTGCCTGCTGGGTTCAAGCGATTCTCCTGCGTCGGCCTCCCCAGTAGCTGGGACTACAGGCGCCCACCACCACGCCCAGCTAATTTTGGTATTTTTAGAAGAGACGGGGTTTCTCCATGGTGGTCAGGCTGGTCTCAAACTCCCGACCTCAGGTGATCTGCGCACCTTGGCCTCCCAAAGTGCTGGGAGTACAGGTGTGAGCCACCATGCCCAGCCTGATTCAGCACTTCTCAAAGCAGCATCATGCTGTATAAAACAGGCACACAGCTCGCAGCAGCACATGATGGGCACATGGCTCACACCGGGCACATGGCACGTGACAGGCACAGGGCACACTGGCACCTGCTCTTCGTGGGATCACTAAGAAGGGAAACATGTAAGGCAGCAATGCAGATAAACATGAGCTCATCTCATCCTCGCCATCACCACGCCCTGTGGAAAGGAGGCAGCTGTGGCCAGAGAGGTGAAGGCCCCTGCCCAAGGTGACTCGGTGGATGGCCAAAGCCCAGATTTGAGCCCAGGTCTCGCTAATTCCAGAATATACTCACTCTTTGAGGCACCAGGGTTGCCCTTGCTTCACTTGTCCTGTTTCACTCCTTCATTAAGGGCCACAGCTCCCACTGACCTGCTCACAACAAACCCAAGCTCTGTCAAAAGAGGTAAGCCTGTGGGCTGTGGCTCTCTTGATGCCACACACCTCAAGACCATGCATAAATAAACTCTAGTGGAGAAAAATTCAACATCCCAACCTAGTAACGGCCCTTTCCTGACAGATCCAGAATCCCTCCACCGCTCACCACTGCCACAGCTTCCCCGGGCCAGGATGATGGCCTCTGAAGGGTCTTCCCCTCATTCTACTCTCCACACGGTGGCCAGAGCCCTCCTCCTCTGACCCAGTCAAAGCTAGAATCCTCACTCCGACGCAGGCTGGGAGCTGCCCTCCTCTTGCTAGCTCTGGCACTCGTGCCCACTACGCTTACCCAGGCCACTGAGCTGCAGCCTCTGACATGGCAGCCCCTCGCACCTGCTGCCCGGATGCTCCTCCCCAGGGCTGCCCAGCCAGCTCCTTCTTTCCTTCAGGTCTTCACTCAATGCCACCTTTCAGTGACAGGTTCCCTGCCCATCCAATCAAAAACTCCAACCACCTCATACGCCTGGTCCTGTTCTCCTGCTGACACACGGTATAAAGTACTCACCTGCTAACATACTATATAATTTATGCATCTGCTTTTCATGGAACAAAGAAATGAAAGGAAACCTAACCCTTTATGAACCTCTACTTCACTGTCTCCCAGGCAGCAAATTAGACCATTTTTATGAGCTCATTTAGTCCTCTTCCTGCCAGGATGTACGCTCTACAAGGCAGGGATTTTTCACCTGTTCTGTCTCTTCTGTTCACCGATACACCTAAGTTCCCAGGACAGCACCTAGCACATAGTAAGTAGGTGTCCAGGCTGAATGACGGCTTCAGAGAGCAGCAATATTGGATGGGGTTACATGGATCTTAAAAATGCTCATCTCAAAGAAAGCAGTACTCGTTTGCCTCTGGCTTTTGTGAATGACCCATGAGGGCCAAGCTAGGCTTCCTTCTGGCGGCATAAACCTGCACTGGCCACATGGCCCTGGGATCTGAGGACTCCCTCAAGCTACACAAAGCACAGACCATCTCACTGAGCACAGTCGTATGTTCATCCTCACACCAGATCCCTGCGGCCCTGCAGGCCGGCCCCCCACCTCTACCGCACCTGCGGGCTCCCGAAGGCTCAGGCCTAGCAGCCCATGGCTAGGAAAGTGCAGACCACTTGCTAACTGCAAAAATCAAGTGGGTGGCTGACATGGGTAGAGCTAAGCAGTCACCCAAATCACTGATATGACCCCAGGTGTTTCTGACAGGGAAGGCAGGTGGAAAAGGGCTGTCCACAGGTTATGCTGCAGGACCCTGGAGGAGCCAGCCCAGAAGCCAGGCCCCGGGCCCTTCTCATATAGCCCTGCACCTGCCCGTGAGGGGAGCAAGGCCAGGACAGGCCCCTGTGAAGCTGCGCTGAGCACTGGGTCCAGGCTTCAGTGAGAGGCTGCTGGGCCTGCAGCTGGAGGCGCCCTCCTCTCTACCCTCCACAGAGACTCTGAACCTCTCAGAAGGCTGGCCCAAGTGTCTGCACAGCCAGAAAGTCTGAGGTGGCACAAAAGAGCCACTCAAGTCCGCTTTCAGAGTTTCCCTCCAGGCTAGGTGCGGCGGCTCATGCCTGGAATCCCAGAACTTTGGGAGGCCAAGGCAGGTGGATCACGAGGTCAAGAGATCAAGACCATCCTGGCCAACATGGTGAAACCTCGTCTCTATTAAAAATACAAAAATTAGCTGGGCATGATGGCACATGCCTGTAGTCCCAGCTACCCAGGAGGCTGAGGCAGGAGAATAGCTTGAACCCGGGAGGCAGAGGCTGCAGTGAGCCAAGATTGCGCCACTGCACTCCAGTCTGGTGATAAAGCAAGACACCATCTCAAAAAAAAAGTTTCCCTCCTATTCTATTCCCAAAGTTGCCCCCAAGGCTCTACCACCCGCCTCAAAGGCAGCAGGACCCACACCCAATAAAAGGGAGTCTCCACCAGGTGTGGTGGCTCACACCTTAATTCCAGCACTTTGGGAGCTGAGGCAGGTGGATCACGAGGTCAGGAGTTCAAGACCAACTTGACCAACATGATGAAACCCCCTCTCTAATAAAAATACAAAAAAATTTTAGCTGGATGTGGTCGTGCGCACCTGTAATCCCAGCTACTCAGGAGACTGAGGCAGAAGAATTGCTTGAACCTGGGAGGCAGAGGTTGCAGTGAGCCGAGATTGTGCCACTGCACTTCAGCCTGGGCTACAGATCGAGACTCTGTCTCAGAAAAAAAAGGGGGTCTCCACCAAGTACTCAGGAGAACGTGGGATGGGAAGGTGAATGGCCCCTGGAGGGGAGCTCACCAGTGTCCTGCAAAGCAGAAGATGCACGGACAGCTGGGCGTGGTGGCTCACGCCTGTAATCCCAGCACTTTGGGAGGCCAAGGCGGGTGGATCACGAGGTCAAGAGATCGAGACCATCCTGGTCAACATGGTGAAACCCCGTCTCTACTAAAAATACAAAAAATTAGCTGGGCATGGTGGCGCGTGTCTGTAATCCCAGCTACTCAAGAGGCTGAGGCAGGAGAATTGCCTGAACCCAGGAGGCGGAGGTTGCAGTGAGTCGAGATCGCGCCATTGCACTCCAGCCTGGGTAACAAGAGCGAAACTCTGTCTCAAAAAAAAAAAAAGATACATGCATCTCAGGACCCAGCAGCCCCTTCCAGGTGTGACCCTGGAGAGGCTCAAGTACATCTGGGTATGCAGGTGTGTGCCTGGGTATTCACCATAGTTGGGGTGACAAAACAGGGGAACCACCCAGCCATCTCTCAGAAGGCAAATGGGTAAACTGAGGTCTGCCCACAATAAAATACTACACAGCAATTAAAATGACCGGGCAGGACTTCCACGTATCAGCAAAGAGAAATCTCAAAATCATAATGCTATGAAATCTCATACTCATAATGAAATGTCAAATGGATATACAATATGTGTTCATGTAACTGCTTAAAGCGTACGAAACAGTAATACATAGATATTTTATGCATAAAGATATATGTGATAAAAGTAAAAAACGTACAAATTGCACAAAACATACCAACTTCTTATTTGTGACAATAAATACCTCTGAAGGGACAAGTTGGAGAAGAAATAGGATGAGCTTTAGCTATGTCTGTAATAAGTTATTTCCTTAAAAAAAGAATCGTAAGAAAATAGAGAAAAAAAATGTTAGCATCTATTTAACCTACACAGTAGAAACAGAGGTATCTATTACTTTTTTTTTTTTTTCATTTTTCTGTTTTGGCTCGTTTCATAATTAAAATTTTTAATATCTAAAAAATAAAATATATCATGAGACGTGAGAAGTGGGGCTGGGCAATCTAAATTAGCAGGAAAAACTTTATAATGAAGAGGCAAGTGAGTGAGCATTGAGGAGCAGCCCTGATAGACACTGATCTTCACATGTTAATCTGTGGGAACAGGACCACATAGGAATGGGAATTGTTTCTTGTGAAGAATGGAGGAAGCGTTCCTGGGAACAATTCAAAGAAAACACACACACACACACCCCACAGATACACACAGGGATATTCACTGCAGTGTTATTTATTGAGTGAAAAACTAGAAACTCACAGATCAGGTTACAAAAGAAATAGGACCATAACTTATGCTACAGTGATATGAACAATAAGCTCAAGACAGGGCAGCAGCGAGACGGGGAGGTGTTTGCGGCAGACGCTACCACAAGTGGGTCCCCTCTTAAGTGAAATGAACAGAGAACAAAATTCCCCTGCTCTATCCAAATTAGGCCTGAGAAAGACAAGGGCTCAAAGGGAACATGGGAAAACGGAGATGGTTTGCTGAGTGAGATTTGCAGCTTTCCACCACCTGGAGAAGCAGCCACAAAGTGCTCTGGGTGGGGCCCAGGCTTTTCTCCAGGCACTTTCTCCCACCCCCTTCTCCCACCCCCTTCTCACACCCTCTCTCTGCCCAGGGCCCAGGAAGGCTGTGTCCTGAGAGCTGACTACTCTCCTGGGCCAATGAGATTTTCCTCTGATATTTCCAGGCTGGAACAATCCCCCCCAGATTCCCATAAATCAGGTCCAGATTTTGCAAATGTTACAGGAAAAGGCTCAGAAGTCAACAGCTCCAGAAACCGGGAGGCTAAACTGCAAGATCACATTTCATTTCCCAAGGCCAACTGCTTAAGACAGAGCCATAAGTAAAGGAAATGTTTTCATTTTCCATTTGCCCTAAAGTGTCTCCCAACTCTCTGGGAGCCACATCAGTTCTAAAAACTTAACTGTTCACATTTTTTTTTATCTTTTTTTTTTTTTTTGAGAAGTTCTTGTCACCCAGGCTGGAGTGCAGTGTCATGATCTCGGCTCACTGCAACCTCCGACTCGTGGGTTCAGGCGATTCTTCTGCCTCAGCTTCCTGAGTAGCTGGGATTACAGGCATGTGCCACCATGCATGGCTAATTTTTGTATTTTTAGTAGAGACAGGGTTTCACCATGTTGGCCAGGCTAGTCTTGAACTCCTGACCTCAGGTGATCCACTCACCTCGGCCTCCAAAAGTGCTGGGATTACAGGCGTGAGCCACTGTGCCTGGCCTGTTCACATTTCTGATCAAATCAAAAGCCACTCAGTGAGCCCAAAAAAGAGACCAGTAAGCAGAGCCAGCCTACCGGCAGTTCACGTCCTCTACAAATGCTGATCAGCAAATTCAACTATGTAGCCAATCACTCTTCCCTGAAGAAAGGAGTCACCAGCTAGGGTGAGTTTTAAAGGGTAACCAGAGGGAAATAGTGCTCTCAGACAAGTCACAGGGGTGCCTGCTGCCCAGCTCTACACCAGGGAGCAGCCCCCGCCCTGCTGGGAAGGGATGGGATGTGGCCACATTCCCAGAGGGCACCCCACATGCCCTGGCTATGAACTCCCCTTCCCCCCACCCTACTACTGAGTGGGCCAACACCAGTAAGCCCCTCGTGGGTGAGCAGGCCCACAGCATGGCCAGACCCCTAAGGGGCCATCAGGGCTCCGAGACTCTGTCCACCGCACAGACGTCAGCAGTGACTGCCCACGCCTCCCCAGTTCTCCAGGGCCTCAGCCCCAGGGCCTGGGACCAAAACCCCATCCTGCACTGACCACAGGTTAAACTTGCCCTAACACAGGGGTAAGTGGCAGAAACAACATGCCCTCCCCTCCCCACTGCAGGACACAGCACGATGAGGTTATTTCCAAAGTACTATTTGCTCCTGAGAAGCCATTTTCTGAGCTGGAAGCTTGTTCCTTTTCCACTGTGAAGTAACTGGGGCCCATGTGGTGTTGCCCCAAGCCCTCTGCAGGCTCAGTCATCCCTCACTCTTGCTCAGCACATCCACGGGCATCATGAAGCCTGTAGGCTGTGGGATCTCTGTGCCAAACCTGCTCTTTTGTTTCCTAGGGCAAACCCAGCATCTGGAACCTGGGCAACTAGGCAGCGGGCTCGCATGGCCCAGGTTCAGGGGCAGCCACCTGCACCAGGCTGGGGCCTGACATGGGATGAGCGTGAACCACTGAGTAGGACCATGAGTGCAGGCTAACGCTGGGCACAGCCACCATGGGTGGGACACAGACCTGTGGGACCTTCATGGCGCCAGGGCAGCGCCTAAGGGTCCACCTAGCACGTGTCAGGCACAAACAGGTGAGTTACCCACATTCGTTCAATTACCATTGCCCCACACCAATGTTCTGGGGCAGGTGACATGACGGGGCCCCTGCCGCAGAGAGGAAGTGGTTCAGAGAATGTAAACAACTACCCCTCACCTCCCAGAGAGATGAGGTAGAGCCAGAATCTGAAGCAGCCCATCTGTAGCCAACAGTATACTCATTCTAGAGACACACACCCACCCCGACACCAGCTGCGCAGGAAGGAGAGAGAAGTCAGACTCAGACCCTACAACTGCTCCAGGCTGGGAAATTCACCAGCACTGCGGACAGAGCAGGGGATAACAGCAGCATCAGAAAGACTTACGAGGGCAGAGGTTCACACAGGGAATGCAGGCCCCCGGCAAGGAGCTTGAGTCAGACTAAACCAGCAGAAAAGGTGGTATCGGAGTACCAAGCTCACACAACAGGGAGCCACTGCCCAGGTCCGGAGATTCCATGACGTCACAGCAGGACTGGGGCTGCAGGAGCACAGAACCAGGCGGGAGACAGCAGTGGCAGGGCTCCCTGCCCCACATGGCTGGCACCCACTGGCTCAGCCACCAACAGGGCCGAATCGGGCTGGGGACTCAGCTCAAAGTGGGCTGAGCAGGGCCAGGCAGTGGGGGCGGAGAGAGCCATGACTCTGGGCCTGCAGCTGAGGAGGCCGCGCAGCTTCCTTCTGGAGCAGCCGTTCGGTGGGTGTGGAGCAAAGCCTTTCATTGTCCACAAAACATAGGCAACTGCAGGTAGTCACAGGTGGGTGAGATCCAAAAGCTGTGTCAGGCTAGGAACCAAAACAGAAGACAAGCCAGCACACAGAGTAAGCAGAGGGCAGAACTGGCCTCCGAACACAAGGGAAGGCAGGCAGGGGACCAGAGAGGGGGTGCAGGGAACCAGAGAGGGGCACAGGGGAGCAGAGAGGGGCACAGGGGAGCAGAGAGGGGCACAGGGGAGCAGAGAGGGGCACAGGGGAGCAGAGAGGGGCGCAGGGGACCAGAGAGGGGCACAGGGGACCAGAGAGGGGCACGGGGGACCAGAGAGGGGCGCAGGGAACCAGAGAGGGGCACAGGGGAGCAGAGAGGGGCACAGGGGAGCAGAGAGGGGCACAGGGGAGCAGAGAGGGGCGCAGGGGAGCAGAGAGGGGCGCAGGGGACCAGAGAGGGGCGCAGGGGACCAGAGAGGGGCACAGGGGAGCAGAGAGGGGCGCAGGGGAGCAGAGAGGGGCGCAGGGGAGCAGAGAGGGGCGCAGGGGACCAGAGAGGGGCGCAGGGGACCAGAGAGGGGCGCAGGGGAGCAGAGAGGGGCGCAGGGGACCAGAGAGGGGCGCAGGGGACCAGAGAGGGGCGCAGGGGACCAGAGAGGGGCGCAGGGGACCAGAGAGGGGCGCAGGGGAGCAGAGAGGGGCGCAGGGGACCAGAGAGGGGCGCAGGGGACCAGAGAGGGGCGCAGGGGACCAGAGAGGGGCGCAGGGGACCAGAGAGGGGCGCAGGGGACCAGAGAGGGGCGCAGGGGAGCAGAGAGGGGCGCAGGGGACCAGAGAGGGGCGCAGGGGACCAGAGAGGGGCGCAGGGGACCAGAGAGGAGCGCAGGGCACCAGAGAAGGGCACAGGGCACCAGAGAGGAGCACAGGGGACCAGAGAGGGGCACAGGGCACCAGAGAGGGGCACAGGGGACCAGAGAGGAGCACAGGGCACCAGAGAGGAGCACAGGGCACTAGAGAGGAGCACAGGGGACCAGAGAGGAGCGCAGGGCACCAGAGAAGGGCACAGGGCACCAGAGAGGAGCACAGGGCACTAGAGAGGAGCACAGGGGAACAGAGAGGGGCACAGGGCACCAGAGAGGGGCGCAGGGCACCAGAGAGGGACACAGGGGACCAGAGAGGAGCACAGGGGAGCTGCTACCAGTCTCCCTTCTCCACTGAGCATCTGTGTGGCCCTGAGCAAGTTGCTTGGCCTCTCTGGGCCCCAGTTTTCTCAAGGGTAACATGAACAGACTCAACTCCAGGACCAGAGACTGGACTCCCTCTAACCCAGACCTCTTCTGCGGCTAAATGAGGGAGGGGGGACTCTGACATCGCAGCCTATAAATCCCACCTCCTAGAAAGAGGCTCCTGCTGTTCTACGGGCAGCTCCTGGAAAAGGAAGGGAAGGTCTGCCCAGGAAGCCCTGGGATTCCTCTGTTCTTGTGTGCCACCTGGCTGACCAGGAGAAGAGGCCACCCAGCCAGCAGCAGGCAGAGGGGCACCGTGGGAACCCTTCTGCTGGGGCCCCAGCTCTCACAGAGCATTCCTGGGTTTGGAGGGACAAGAATGAACCACCCAAATCGACAGGCATCGGCAGAGTGCTGAAGAATCAGCAAGCCAGACTCCAATCATGGCTCTGAGGATGCTCATCTGTTCAGCCTCTTCCTAGAGGAGACTAGCTACCTCACAGGCCTGACTGCTCCAAGGTTAAACAAGGGGCGAAAGCAGCATCCAGCACGGTGCCTGCCACCTAGGAGCGCCTGCGATGGTGGCAACTGTGGCTCACTGACCACGATGAGAACCTGAGAGTTCTGGCCATGCCACGCCCCTTGCCCTTATCCTCTGCAGGCCTGAGGTGCGGCCCCACACAGGGCAGGGCCCGAGCAATGAACCAGGACCTCCCAGAGGATGGAAGGAAAAGTCAGCACAGAAGCCTTGCCCAGGGTCATTCCAGGGACTATCCCAGAAAGAGGGCAAAGCAGCCTCCTCAGGCCCTGCAATCTCTCACCCACACATTCAGGACAGGGTCTGGAAACAGCGTGAGCTCTGTAAGCCCCAGCACCATCTACACACACCCGGAAGAGAACAGACTGTTGCTGAAGCCGGAGCATCCCTACTCCTCTTACGGTTGAGAAACTGAGGCTAAGACACCAGAAGGCCTTGCTAATGGAAGCCAGGGTCAGAGGAAGACCCAGAAGCCAGGATCAGTAACATCTGGGCAGGACTCTGTCTGCCGCACTTCAGCTGAACTCAATGCCCAGGGGCAGGTGTGGGCTGAAGAGCCTGCCCAGGGCACTGCCTGCCAGCCAGGGCTCTAGGCAGACCAAACAACCTCCTCAGTGCTCTCAGGTGAGACAGATAAGTGAAGCCCCTTGTACCCCCCGAGGGCCAGCATCAGCATTCCTCCACGCTAATACAAGGGGGACAGCTCCAAAACCCAAAACACTCCGACTCTTCACAGCTAGTCTCAAGCTGGATGGCTTCCTGTGGGAGAACCCACGACAAGAGGGACCAGGAAGCTTTATAAGCTTGAGGCCTCTGTCGGTAGCCCACGGCTCCATGCCCTGCACATCTGAGCAGCATGCTCACGAGACATCTGACTGGCATCGGTGCCCAGCTATCCCCACAGCTGCACTCACACCCCACTGGCCACCACACTGGCATCCACCTCCTGCAGTGTGCGAGCCTATGCAGAGTCTTATCCACGCCAGGCCCTGTGCCACTATGTCCTAGAGACACAGAATGAAATAAGACACAGCCCTCATCCCCCAGCAGCTGGCAGAGGGGCAGTGTCAGCTCGGCAGGAGCCAGAGGAAAAGGGTTCACCAGGGTAGAGGTCAGAGGTGACCCCACATAACTGGCATCATCTGAGCTTCATCATGAAAGGTGAGTTAATCAGATGAAGACAGGGGGAATGGGTGTTCGGGGGAAGAAGCCCCTAAGCAAAGTCCCAGAGATGGGAAGTGGCTGGGTACACCGCAACCCAAGGCAGTCCGGCCAGGTGGATTGCCGCAGCAGTCAGGCGCTCCCTGGCAGGGCCAGCACAGGCCCCCTAGCTGTCTCTGTGCCTCCTGCTCCAGAGTCCTGGCTGCTGCTGACTCTCTGACAACCCAGAGAGCCACACATTCACCCAGCCAGGCTGCCCCACCCCAGTGCTTCCCTCTGCCCCATCTTCGGGTCATGACTCTCCTGCCAGGGAGAGGACGGGGCCAGTCTGTGGCTCCAGCTGCCTGAGTTCCCTCATCTCTAAGGTGGGCAGGTCACATCCTACCCCTGTGCCATGGATGTGCCTCCCCCACATTCCCAGCACCTAGCCAGCCTCTCCATCCTCACAAAGCAGGCTCGGCACACCCAGAATCCTTGGCCCTGTGTCTTCCTGCCCCCTAGAAGCAGGTGGCCGAGGGCGCCCTGAGCAAAGCCTGCACTATGCCTGATCCTGTACAGGTTTTTCAGACTACCGAATCCACCTGCTGAGCCTATGAAGCCCCTGCAGAAACCCACCCTGAGCAGGACTCAGGGAGCCTGGCCACTTGGACAGTCACACAGAGCTCACATCCTGGGCAAAAGCAGGGCCACCTCACAGCCTTCAGTGGGGCAAGAGCCACAGAAGGTGAGGCCAGAGACCCTACTCGGGGTTACAGCATGGTGGCCGAGCACAGGAGCAGGCTCTGGGAATACGTGGGGCTATGTGGATCCAAGTGTGTCTCCCAGAGGCCCGAGCTTTTTAAGTCTTTTACAGCTTACACTTGGCTGATCCCCCAAAACGACAATAAACAATTAGTGTGTGCAATCAGACCAAGAAAACAAATCAAAAACCATTACAAGGGAAACAAAACATCAAAATTTGATCAAAAATTGTGTTAACTGTGTACAGTTTACTATAAATTTAAATTGGAAGCTTCAAGAAAATAAGGAATGTTCACAGAAGCGACTCTGTCATCTACACAAGACTACAAAGCCTTCATCACCCTGACTGAGCTCCCACTCCAGAGCACAGGCTGGCCAGCACTGCAGAGCCTCTGCCCAGGGCCAGGCATGGCTGGGGCCCGTGGAGAAGAGATGTGATGAAGATGAGCCTCTTCTGGCCGGGCTTGGGGGCTCACCCCTGTAATCCCAGCATTTTGGGAGGCCGAGGCAGGCAGATCATGAGGTCAAGAGATCGAGACCATCCTGGCCAACACGGTGAAATCCCACCTCTACTAAAAATACAAAAATTAGCTGGGCATGGTGGCACGTATCTGCAATCCCAGCTACTCAGGAGGCTGAGGCAGGAGAATCACTTGAACCTGGGAGGCAGAGGTTACAGTGAGCTGAGATCACACCACTGCACTCCAGCCTGGGGACAGAGCGAGACTCCATCTTAAAAAAAAAAGAAAGAAAGAAAATTAGCCGCTTCCTTCCAGGAGGAAAGAGAAACTGTGGATATCCCTGAACATCTAACAAGGCTAAGGTGTCGGGTGCTTTCAGAGAGAGGCAAACAGTAAATTGCCAAGGGGCCGGGGGTGGGAGAGGGAGGAGGGTCAGACAAGGAAAAAACACAGCAGTTTGGAGAACTGAAGACTTGCAAGAACACGGGGACACCCTGAAATAAACCTGGGCAGAAAGCTGTTTTGCAAGCTAGCTGCAATGCCCTCCAACTGAATCAACGGTATCATACTTACCTGGCAGGAGAGATACCACCACTCTGAATAAACAGGTATGTGCTTTCTAGAGTGATGACAGCAGGGTATCAGCTCCCAGCACATCTACTCCAGTACCAATATTGGCAGCCACCGTCGACCAAGCACATCCCGTGTGCCAGGCCATGAGCTCATTTCATGTGTTACCTTAACAGCACACCTGTCCTCCTATCTCCAGGCCAGACCTGAGCAGGGCAGCAGGGGCCAGCCAGCCTCTGGGAGACGAGTCCCACCAGCAGAGGATGGCTTAACTGGGGCTGCTGAACAGTAATTGCCCTAATAAATAAAACAAATGGCTTTACTTTAAAACACATTAACGTAACAGCAGGCTTTCTGCTAGCTGATGAGGCCTGGCTCCACCGCTCAGAACAGGCAAGTAAGAGTTGCCTCTTGGGGTCAGAGCCCTGAAGTCAAGGTCCCTGTGGCCTGGGGGGACGGTATGGGACATGATATTGCCCTGGTCATTTCGACCTATCCTCCACAACCCACAGGACGGTGTGAGTGGCCCCAAGGCCAAAGAGAAGCACCCTGGATGGGAAGGGTGTGAGGAAGGGCAGCAGGGAGGCCTTCCCGCCCTGCCAGGTGGCCCTTCTGGCAGGCACTGGGGCCCCTCCTGAGGGGACGTCCCTCCCCAGGAACAGGCCTGGGAAGCCCTCATCTCACCGCAAGAACAGTCGCGTGCGACCAGCCTGTAAGGTAGCATCCGAGTCCCTCCTGCAATTAAGGCCGCTGGGCTCCAGGCCAGCGCCAGGGGCAGACCCGGCACCCGGGGCGCCCCTCCCGCAGTCTCGGATCTTTTGCCAAACTCCCCACCGGCGCCAGGACACCGAGGGGCCACCTCCGACACGCAGCTACGACAGACACGTTTCCCATACTGGATGCGGAGACCTGCAGGTGCGACGGGGGCCAGGCGGAGTGGAAAGGATCTGGCCGGGACCCCCGGGGAGGAACAGGCAGGAGCGAGGGGCCTCCCCATGCATCCTCCCTCTGACTGTGCGGCCATCGCCCGTCCCAGCGGCTCGGCCCCGCTTTGTCCGAAGGCCTCATCAAAGCCGGTTTACCAGCGGCCCAGGAAGGAAATGACCGCCCGCCACCGCCACGCCGACTCCCTTTCGTTTCAGAGCTTTCGAAACAAGGGAAGGCGGGGCTCCAGGAAAAAAAAAAAACGCTCCGCGGGAGCCTCGAGCTTCGAGGGCTGTAGCCGCGCGCACCTCGCGGGCCGGGGAGCGGGCGCGCAGACGCGGTGCAGCGGCGCCCCCCAGCGGCCGCGCGGGGCGCTGCACCCGGCCCGTGTGTTCGCCCAGGCCGGGGAGGGACCGCGCCGCGGAGGAGGAGCCAGCTCCGCCCGAAACCCGACGCCCGCGGCCCCTCCTCTCCAGGCCCGGGAGCCTAGTGTTGGCCGCAGCCGCGGAGGGCTTCCGGCGCACATCCCGGAGCAGAGGACATAACTTGTGGCTGCCTCGCAGACCCCATCCAGCTCCCGCAACACTGACCCCCGCGGGCAGCCTCGGGCACCAGGCAGCTGGAAAGCCAACCCCGGACACCGCGCAGATTCTGCCTCCTGGAGGTCGGACTGCATCCTCCACTTCCGGGAGAGGCTGATCCGGGGGAGACAGTGAAGCCAAGCCCCCGGGATAGGTGAAGACGACAGGCCCTGCCACCTCCACTGTGGGATATTAGGGTGAGCTGGCTCTCAAACCACCCTTCCAAAAGGTACGGGGCTGCTGCTAACACCTCCCTCAAACAACAGAGGAGGGGACTGGGCTGGTTCTAAAGACAGCTCGGTGTGGCACTAAGTCACTACCCCTTTCTGGCCAGGGTGTATCAGCTGGGCGGGGGACACTGAGCCCAGAGGTTCAGAGCTTCCTTCCTGTTCCAATGCTTGGTGAACCTGCAGTGCTCCCTGAAGCAGAGTGAGAACGAAGCTACACTCCCAGCAAGTGCAGTTTTGGTTCAGATTGAATGGATTTGTTTGGGGTGTCATCGGCAGGCGGAGGATAGACTGTGAGCTGGGCTACAGCCCAGCCCTCATCCCCACACCCACAGCCCCTGGGCACAGCTGCTAGCGAGGTCCTTTAGTACCTCCGTAAGCCACCTGCTCTCAACCTCAGGGATTCCACACCTCTTTCCCCAGCCTCAGCCATGCTCAAGTTAGGCAACTGCACTTTTATAAATTCTGAAGGCCTGAACAGGCTGGGCGGGGTGGCTCACGCCTGTAATCCCAGCATTTTGGGAGGCCAAGGCAGGCAGATCACTTGAGGTCAGGAGTTTGAGACCAGCCTGGCCAACACAGTGAAACCCTGTCTCTACCGAAAATACAAAAATTAGCCGGGCTGGTGGCACACGCCTGTAATCCCAGCTACTTGGAGGCTGAGGCAAGAGAATCGCTTGAACCTGGGAGGGGGAGTTGCAGATCACACCATTTTGCACTCCAGCCTGGGTGACAGAGTGAGACTGCATCTCAAAATAAATAAATACATAAATACATAAGTAAATAAAGTCCTGAACAAATGTTGCTACTATTATTCTAATCAAGGCTTCATACAGTAAACTTCCCCTTGCTGATTTTAGGCACGATATTAGTGCACACGTCAGAAATTTCCAAACCATGTCCTCAGATCATGCACATACCTTACAGGGTAAGGAGGGGAGAGTTAGGGTAATTGTTTTTTAATAAAATGCATTTTGGTAAATGTATTTAAAAAATACCAAATACATGTATGCAGTTGTCCTTAGCAACATGTAATCATCTCATGATGTGTCATTAGGGAAATGCAGACCAAAACTAAAATGAGATACCACTTCACACCCACCAGAATAGCTGTAATCAAAAAGACGGATGATTACAAGTGCTGGTGAGGATGTGGAGAAACTGGAACCCCCATACACTGCTGGTGGGAATATAAAATGGTATAGCTACTGAGTTTGGCAGATCCTCCAAAGGTTAAACAGAGTTAACCATCCTACTCCTAGGTTATACCCTAGTGATGTGAAAACATGTCCACACAAAAACTTCTAAGTAAATGTTCACAACAGCATTATTCAAAACAGCCTCAAAGTGGAAACAATGCACATGTCCATCAACTGATGAATGCATGATGTGGTATACCCATACGATGGAATATTATCCAACCATAAAAAAGGTGAAGTATTAATGCAATGCTACAGCATGAACCCTAAAAACATAGGCTAAGTAAAGAAGCCAGACACAAAAGACCACATATTAGATCAGTCCATTTGTAGTCAATATTCAGAATAGACAAGTTTATAGAGACAGCAAGCTGATTTGTAGTCTCTGGAGACTGGGAGGACAGGAAGACGGAGAGTGACTGCTAATGATACAGGGTTCCTGAGGTGACAAGTGTTCCAGAATCAGTGGTCACAGTTGTACAACCTTGGGAATACACTAAAAATCACTGGACTGTATACATTAAATGAGTGAGCTTTATGGTACATTAATTAAATTTCAATTTTTATTACCAAAAAAAGTATCTGTCTTTTTAAAAAATGGCCAGCAGGAACAAGAACAGTCAGGAAGTCATGCAGAACTACGGATGCCCAACGCTGGAGCAGTTACTCCATGTGTTGAGGCCCCCACGGATTTTATAAATCACCATCTATCAGTGTATTTCACCCATATCAGGACCCCAAGGCTTTGCCTTATAATTCAACACATACTTGTGGGCTTCTCTAGAGTTTATTGTATTTGATACAGTATTATACAAAGTTATTCCCTATAGATCCATGATTATCAAGTTTACCATAAGAAACATACATGGCACACAAACTACAACAGTTGTTTTCATGAGTGTATTACAATTTAAAAGAACGCCACCATTAAATGCATTTGATAAAATATGCACTGTTCTTTAAACACTGCCATAGAAACTGTCAGCCTACCTTTTCAAAGAACCTCGACCTTCAGGACACGTTTCTTTGATCACCTCTTTTCCAGAACATCATAACTTATTCAAAAGTTGCATTCAGGCCGGGTGGCTCATGCCTATAATCCCAGCACTTTGGGAGGCCAAGGCGGGTGAATCACGAGGTCAAGAGATCGAGACCATCCTGGTAAAGGTGAAACCCCGTCTCTACTAAAAATACAAAAATTAGCTGGGCATGGTGGCGCGCACCTGCAGTCCCAGCTACTTGGGAGGCTGAGGCAGGAGAATTGCTTGAACCCAGGAGGCAGAGGTTGCGGTGAGCCGAGATCGCGCCATTGCACTCTAGCTTGGGTAACAAGAGTGAAACTCCGTCTCAAAAAAAAAAAAAAAGTTGCATTCATGTGCAAGCTGCCCTGCTGCTGTGACAAGCTGGAAAATCCACTGCATTTCCAGTGTCACCTGTTTGTCATTAGCTTCATCCATGAGACAGCCAGCATCAAGGTCAAGGTCTTCACATTCACCTAGGAGCTAAGGTATTCATCTTTTTCCAAGTCACTCAAAGGTTTGCTCTTGTACTCAAGGAAACTCTGAGAGTCTCCTACTGCACTTTACCACTTGTCACAACATAGATCATTCCTAGACCTTGGCACATGCTCCTCCTGGAACCCGACAATCACCTGTAAGTGGGTGCTAAGGTTTAACCAGTGTTCCCCGGAATTCATGTGTTGGAAATGTGATCCCCAATGCTGCTGCTGGGAGGTGGGCCTTTTGAGAGCTGATGAAGTCATTAAGAGGGATTCATGCCTGTCTCACAGGCCTGGGTTACTTCCCTTGGGAGGGAGGGAGTTCTCACTCTCACTCACAGCACTGGACGAGTTAGTTACCAAGAGTGGCTGTTATAAAGCGAGATGCTCCTCGTGCTGTGCTCCTTCCACACGCCTCTGCTTCCCTCCCCAGGAGCTGCCACCATGCTCTTGGACTTCCAGGCCTCCAAAACCTCAAGCTAAATGAATATCTTTCCTTTCTAAATTACCCAGTCTCAGGTATTGTCATAGTGAGAGAAAACAGACTAGGATAGTGGGAGATGCACACAGTTTCCTTCTTCCTCCTAATTTGTCACCAGGAAATGGAGCAACCCAGCCTCAGGCTCTGAAAGAGGCTGAGGTTTGAGGGAAAAGGGGCAGATCACTGAGAACTCTTCTAGGCTATCCTGGGTTTAATCACTATAATTATTAGTGAGTCAACTATAAATATTTATTGAGAGAATAAAATGTGCCAGAAACAGTGTGAGATTACAGTGTCCATGGGAAAAAGAGGAAGCACCGCCTCCCCATTGTTCTGTGCCTCTACATGGAGGATGCTCTAGACAAACCCTCCGGCCTCTTGCTCCCTGCCCCCTCCCTCCCTCCTTGCACACCAACTCCTCCTTAAGGCAGGAGGAGAAACTTATCTAATGGGTGAGTTTGGAAGGCAAGTCAGCCCCGGAGCCACCTCTGTTTCTCTTCTCCAGAATCCACCTGTACAGAACCTGCCCATCCCTGCAGGGAGGCCAGTGGCTGCCAGAGCTGCCTGTGCCTCCAAAAGTCTGTCCAGTTCTTGTGTCCCAGGTTACAAGGCCCGCTGTGTCTATCCTTTCCAACTCAGACCTGAAATAAAGATGGCATCTATGGTGTTCCCATAAACCTCAATAGATGAAAGTAGGTAATCTTCTGGAGATTACCTTCCAGGAGGGAGAGAGAGAAACTACAAACCTTTTAACAGGATAGTTACTTTCAGGGATGGATAGTTGCAAACATGCAGAGCACACTCCAGCCTCAGGCCCACACGCTCACAGTTCTCTCGGACGGAGTCTCACACAGATGGCTGGCTCCCTCACTTCCTTCAGGCTCTGCACAAATGGTACCTTATCACTGGAGCCTTCCCTGACCACCCATGCACCACAGCTAACAACTCCCCATGCTGACAACCACACACTTCCTATCTCCTCAGGCTGCTTCACTTCTCTCTGTAGAACTGATCTCAATCTGACTCACCTCATATTTATTTATTTGTTAAAACTCTATCTCCCATACATTCCTTGCAACCCCAGAATTTAAGCTCCATCAAGGCAGAAACTTGTTCTGTTCCCTGCTGTTCACAAGTACCTAGAACAGTGCCTGGCACAGGCTATGCACTCAACAATACTTGGTGAACGAATGAATGAATTAATTAATTTAAAAAATGAATACATGCTATACAAGAAATGCACAGCTGGGCGCACTGGCTCACAACTGTAACCCCAACGTTTTGGGAAGCCAGGGCAGGAGGATCACTAGTTTGAGACCAGCCTGGGTAAGAAGGTGAGATCCCACCTCTACAGAACAATTTTAAAAAATGGCTGGGAGCAGTGACTCACGCTTATAATCCCAGCACTTTGGGAGACCGAGGCGGGTGGATCATGAGGTCAGGAGTTTAAGGCCAACCCGACAAATATGGTGAAACCCCATCTCTACTAAAAATATAAAAATTAGCCGAGCATGCTGGCACATGCCTGTGGTCCCACCTACTCAGGAGGCAGAGGCAGGAGAATCGCTTGACTTGGGAGGTGGAGGTTGCAGTGAGCAGGATTGTGCCACTACACTCCAGCCTGGGCAACAGAGTGAGACTCTGTCTCAAAAAAAAAAAAATTAGCTGGACATTGGTGGCACATGCCTATAGTCCTAGCTACTCAGGAGGCTGAGGTAGGGGGATCCCCTGAGCCCCAGTCTGAGGCTACAGTGAGCTGTGATCACACACTGTGCTCTAGCCTGTGCAGCAGAAACCCTGTCTCTTAAAATAAAAGGCTGAGCACAGTGACTCACACCTATAATCCCAGCAGTTTGGGAGGCCAAAGCAGGTGGATCACTTGAAGTCAAGAGTTCGTGACCAGCCTGGCCAACATAGTGACGCCCCATCTCTACTAAAAATACAAAAATTAGCTGGGTGTAGTGGTAGGCACCTGTAATCCTAGCTACTCAGGAAGCCAAGGCAGGAGAATCACTCGAACCTGGAGGGTGGAGGCTGCAGTGAGCCATGATTGCACCCTTGCACTCCAGCCTTGTGACAGAACCAGACTCCTTCTCAAAAAAAAAAAAAGAAAAATACACAAGGTGATAGAAAAGATGAAGGCTGGCATGAGAGTTGCATTACAAAAGAGATTCAGGGAAGGTCTTTCTGAATGGCTACCATTTGAGCTGATAGCACAAGAGAAATAGAGAAATACCACAAAGAAGCAATATCGATATATTCCATGGAGGCCATACCAACAGTGACTGATGGGCCCCAAGGGGCCTCTGCAGAGGGCTGGCCAGCATGGGAAAGGAGAGGAGACATGAGAGGCACCTTGAGGCCTGCTCACTGTGTTTATTTTCCCAGAAGTCAGTGGAGTAGAACCATGATATGAGACTGGACTCAAAACAATATACACAGCAGCACTGGGCTAAACTGGACTAAATGCAACCCAGCAACACAGATGTGATGGCCCCAGCTCTAGCAGCCATCCTGGACCATGAAGACACAGCCACTCTCAGGAATGGTGAAACACAGAGCTGGAGGGAGCCGAGGACCCTGATGACTTCGCGAAGCTCCCATGCCAGCCCAGGAATGCCTACCTCTGGACTTCATTGAAATGACACATAAATTCAATCTTGTTTAAGCCACCATTATTTGGGGGTTTTATGGTCTATTCTGTCAAACCTGATCCAGCAGGAAAGGCACATGGAAAGGATAAGTCTTGATCTAAGTCTTACAAGTGTTAGATTGCACTTGACAGACAGAATGAAACAGATGCTCAGAAGCAGAGCAAGCACAGTGCCATGAGAAGGTACAGCTTGTCCTACAGCTCAGGACCCTTAGCCACGGCTGTGGGTCTAGGATGCTGAAACGACCTGGGGTGGCAGGTAGCCAGAAGCCACTGGAGGTTCTGAATGGAAGTCATGTAATAAAGGCAGCATTTTAGCAAGGTGAATGTGGCAGCCCTTCACAGGTCAGCACCGCCAGAGGAGCCTGGGTGGAAGAGTCATAGTCAGTCAAACAGTTCCTGAATGCCTGCTATGTGCCAGGCATTGTGCTCCCCAGGGAAGGCTACCCAGAGGACAGGATGCCTGAACTGGGTCTGAGAGACCAGCAGGAGGGCAGCAGGCACTCCTGGACTTCTTAGAGTAGTGACTCCCAAGACTGCCTATGTAGCTCCATCCAAATACAGATCCCTAGATCCCAACCAGCAGATTCTGAACCCATAGACTGGGGTGGGGTCCAGGATTCTGTAATGTTTTTCGTTTGTTGAGACGGAGTTTCACTCTCATTGCCCAGGCTAGAGTACAATGGCGCATCACAACCTCAGCCTCCTAGGTTCAAGTGATTCTCCTGCCTCAGCCTCCCGAGTAGCTAGGATTACAGGCAGATGCCACCACACCCAGCTAACTTTGTATTTTTAGTAGAGACGGGGTTTCTCCATGTTGGTCAGGTTGGTTTTGAACTCCCAGCCTCAGGTGATCCGCCCACCTCGGCCTCCCAAAGTGCTGGGATTACAGGCTGAAGCCACTACGCCCAGCCTGGATGCTGTATTTTTAATAAGTGTCCCTAGGTGTTTCTGATGAATTTAGAAAATCAACCTATTGTATAGGCTAGAAGCAGCTCCTATAGTGGTACCTGGAACACAGCAAGTTTGAAAGTTCACTAAATAAGTTAATAAATAATATACTTCCCTGTTCACAGACCAACAGATTAATTAAAACTTTCAAAAAGATTTAAAACAAGATGCAACCCTACATTAATCCTTTCTAGCTAATAGCTAATTAGCCAAAATAAAATCTAAGGTCACTAATAATATTCTGGGATCTATTTCCACAACCATTTCAGCTATTTGAGCTAAAAGGTGTTTATATGCCACCTGAAAATGGCCTGAGAAGAGACCTCGGTGTGGGGGCACCAGCCCCGTTTCAGTTCACTGCAACCCTGCTCTGCATCTGGCAGCCATGCTGAGGTCCCAGAGTCACCTGAAGGAAAGAGGAGCCCCCCAGGCTATCTTCAGACAGTTCCAACACAACTCAAGTCAATTCTCCCTGGGAATAAACTGCCCCCTGGACTTTATCTTACAAGACAAAGGGGCTCCTTTAAGGAGAAATATGGTACAAAGGTAACACTACTGGCCTAGGATGCAGGTCCAGCCCCAACTGAGTAACTCTCCAGAAAGCTTTGAACAAGTATCCTCACCTATCGTGTGATATATTCCAAGATCCCTTCCACCTCTGGTACAATTAGAGTGAGAAATTCTAGTTTCCTTTTCCTAAGTCAATACCAAAAAAGCAATTCCAATATAAAATTCACCCACATGTACAGGTGCAGTGGCTCACACCTGTAATCCAGCACTTTGGGAGGCCAAGGCGGGCAGATCACAAGGTCAAGAGATCGAGACCACAGTGGCCAACATGGTGAAAACCCATTTCTACTAAAAATACAAAAATTAGCTGAGCATGGTGGTGTGAGTCTGTAATCCCAGCTACTTGGGAGGCTGAGGCAGGAGAATCACTTGAACCCGGGAGGTGGAGGTTGCAGTGAGCAGAGGTTGCAGTGAGCTGAGCTCGCACCACTGCACTCCAGCCTGGGCAACAGGATGAGACTCTTTCTCAAAAAAAAAAAAAAAGAAAAAGAAAAAATTCAATCACATATGTTAGGTGCTAGGAATGCAGCATTTAAGATACATCAGTGTCAATGCCCTTAAGGAGTTCAGAGTCTAGCAAGGAAGACAAATTATCAATTCAATGATTATATAAATACAACTGTGATAAATGTTACTAAGGAAAAGTGCTTGGAGTTTGAAAGTATGTAACGAGGCTCAGGAAAGGTTTACCAAGGAAATAACACCAGAGCTGAGACCTGAAAGCTGAGTACCAGCTAAAAATGGGGGCGGGGAGTACTCTACACAGAGGAAAGACATGTGTAATGTGACCCATGGTACAGGGAGAGGTATTCTTCTCAGGAATATTCCAAACCCAAGGAAGAATTAAATAAAATGAAGCAAACCTTTTAGAATCACAGATTTAAAAGAAAAAAAGAGCACTTTTCATCACAAACAGAAAAATATACAAAATATGAACTCAAAAGTAATGGTAATGCCAAGTGCAGTGTCGTGTGCCTGTAATCCCAGCTACTCAGGAGGCTAAGGCAGGAGAATCGCTTGAGCTCCGGAGTTGACCACCAGCCTGGGCAACACAGCAAGAATTCTTATCAAAAACAAAGCAAAATAAAAGTAATAGAGGCCAGGCCCAGTGGCTTACACCTGTAATTCCAGCACTTTGGGAGGCCAAGGTGGGTGGATCACCTGAGTCAGGAGTTCGAGACCAGCCTGGCCAACATGGTGAAAACCCCATCTCTACTAAAAATACAAAAAATTAGCCAGGTGTGGTGGCAGCCACCATGCCTATATTCCAGCATTTTGGGAGGCCGAGACCAGTGGATTACCTGTGGTCAGGAGTTTGAGACCAGCCTGGCCAACATGGTGAAACCTCATCTCTACTAAAACTACAAAAAAATTGGGTGTGGTGGCTCATGCTTGTAATCCCAGCACTTTGGAAGGCCAAGGTAGTCGGATCACCTGCGGTCAGAAGATCAAGACCAGCCTGACCAACATGGAGAAACCCCATCTCTACTAAAAATACAATATTAGCCGAGTGTGGTGGCACATGCCTATAATCCCAGCTACTCAGAAGGCTCAGGCAGGAGAATCGCTTGAACCCGGGAGGTGAAGGTTGCAGCGAGCCAAGATCGCACCATTGCACTCCAGCCTGGGCAACAACAGCGAAACTCCATCTCAAAAAAAACCCCAAACAAAACAAAAACAAAAAATGAGCCGGTATGGTGGCAGGCACCTGTAATCTCAACTACGCAGGAGGCTCAGGAAGCTTAGGCAGGAGAATCGTTTGAACCTGGGAGGCAGAGGTTGCGGTGAGCCAAGATCGTGTCATTGCACTCCAGCCTGGGCAACAAGAACAAAACTCCATCGCAATAAAAATAATAGTAATAATAATAATGGGACCAATTATATGCCAGGACTGATAAACCCTTATCCGACCACTGACATCAGGCTCAAAGTCCCCATACACTAGACCCTCACCCCTCACACCTCAACAGAGGAGGTATCAGTTCCCTCCAGGTCATTCGCAGCTGCCTCCAGGCCTTGAGAGAGGCTGCCGGAACTGGGCCCACTAAAGTGGAGTATTCCGAGCATGAAACACTTACTCATAGACAGGAGGAGCTCAGCCCTGAGGCTGGATCTACCCCTGGGCCAATATTTCTGGTGCCAACTAAGAGTGCCAGGCATTGTACATAGGGATGGATGATAAGACATGAGATGGTCACAGCACCAGGGAAGTAGAAGAGGAAAAGAGGGCCAGTTCCTTGGCTCCAAGGAGGGGATGGTATCTGAAGATGGGCAAGACCTGGAAATGGAGAGAAGGAGCACCCCAACAGTGGGAATGACAAAAGCAAAGGCATGCAGGCTGGCAAGCACTGGGTGTGCAGCAAAAGCTGCAGCAGGAGCTCGGGACAAGGGGATAGAGATCTAGCAACGGCGCAGAGTAGGCCCAAAAGACATGGCAATACTGATCTTCAAGGTGGCATTTGGAGATCTGGTCAAATCCCAAGATCTGCCCAGACTGACCCTATGGCCAACCATCCTCAGTTTTCTACCCTGAACTCGTGCAATGTTTCTCAAATAGTAGGGTCATTAGGATCACCTGGGACAGGCTGCCAGGCCCCTCCTCCAGAGAGGACCTTCAGAGGTCCCAGGGTCTAGGGACTTTCTCAGGGGAGGTGAAAGCTGAGTAAAGAATGGCCAAGGGCCGAAGAGGACATTGTGGGCAGAGAGTACAGCATGTATAAAGGCCCAGTCTATACATAGCTAAGGTATGAGATGTATGTAGAGAAAGGAGGAGAGGTGAAGCCAGAGACGCGGACCTGGCTCACAACACAACAGCCCTACCAAGAAACTGGGACTTGACTCTTTAGGCAACAAGGAGCCACCGCAGACTCCTGAAGCCTGTAGGATCCTGGCAGCAGCTCCCCTAGTCACTCATTTAAGCCATTCAGATAATACAACTCCCGCCTCAGCACGCTGCCCCAACCAACATCAGTCTCCACTCTTTAATATCATCTAGTACTTCTTTTCCAAAATCTGGCCTCGGATCCCCTCTGTACAACTATTAGGTCAAAATCAAATAAGCAATTTGACCCAGATAACTCACATATGTCAGGAACTACGTTGCAGGTGGGCAGCTCAGGGACGATCCTACCCCCTTGTTCCCCGGATCCCCTCCGGGAGCGCGCACTGATCTCGTCTAGGACGGGGTGGGCCACCCACCGGGAGCCCCTAGCGGCCGCCCCGCTCACCTTGCACTTGAAGCCAGCAGCGGGCGGCAGGAGCTCCCGCAGCAGGCCCTTGGCCACCTCGCGGCTGGCCTCCTCGCTCACGAAGTGAAGGTTAAGCACCTCGTGCGCCTCGAACTTGGCGAGGCGCAGCAGTGAGCGTAGCGCGACGCGGGCCTTGGCCTGCAGCGCCGCATTGTGCTCCGCCTTGGTGAACATCATCAGCAGGTGGTAGTCCACCGGCCCGGCCCCGCCGCCCTCCAAGCTCTTGGCCTTAGCGCCAGGGGCTGGCGCCACCGAGCCCCACGCCAGACCCAGCGCGGGCGGCGAGGGCGCGGCGGGGCCCCCGGCGCGGGCCTCCTTCAGCCTCTTGGTGGCGCTGGAGAAGGTCTCCCGGCCAGAGCCGAGGTAGTAGAAGGCGCAGACGGCCAGCGCCGCGGCCAGCAGCAGCGCGCAGTAGTGAGAGCGCACAGCGCCCAGGCGCGCCATGGTCCGAGCGCACGGGAGCCCGCCTCGGAGGAGGCCCATGCGCTACGAGACGGCGGCGCCAGCGGCACCGGCAACGCGAGAAAGCCCTCAGGGAGCCGGACGCCGGCGGCCACTTAGCTCCGGCTGCGGGCGGCGGCCATGGTGGGGGCGGGGCCGAGCCGCCTGGAGCCCAATCGCGGGCGCCCGTACGCGGAGGGGCGGGACAAAGCGTGCGGTAGCCGCTGGGTCCTAGGTTCCGAGGGGTTAGAGGCCGGGCTAGAGGTTCAGTGGGATCCGCCGTCCGGCGCGGGAGGCGCGGATTGAGGACCCCAGCCCGCTGAGGGCCGGCCCGCTGTCCCGGCTGAGAAATGGCGCCCTACGCGCCGGGCACCAGAAGCCAGATATCCAAGCTGAGCCTTGGATGGAATGGAGGCGCCCGAACGGAGGAACTTAGGTTAGCAAAAAGCGAAGCTGGAGGCACCAAGAGGGAAAATTTATCTCTGCACCTTTCCCCCCCACAATTTCTCGGAGGCTTTAAGCCCTCTCCGCCTCTCCTGCACCCAAGCTGGAGGTAGGGAATTTAAACCGGCAGCTCCTCCCTTCTCCCGCTGCTCTGGGAGGAAATTGCCCGGGCCGCACGTCGCGCCGGATGCCGAGCTGAGAGAGGCAGGATGTGGCCAGCAGGGGGCCCCCGCCGACCGCCCGAACCTGCTCCCCGAGCCCCCAATGCGTAGTGAAGCCCAACAGGGCAACATTTCATTAGCTTTTTGTTTTGTAAACAGACTTTTAACACTTTATCAAGAGCCTTCATATGTACCAGGGAATTCTGCACAGCGAGGACACCTGCCCAAAGTCACAGAGCTAGCGAGTGGCAATTTTGACCCTGGGCAGTTGCACACTGCTAACTAGATAAAAACTTACTAACTTCAGTCTTATAAGAATTGAGGATAGGGGCCGGGCGCGGTGGCTCACTCCTGTAATCCCAGCACTTTGGGAGGCCGAGGCGGGTGGATCACGAGGTCAAGAGATCGAGACCATCCTGGTCAACATGGTGAAACCCCGTCTCTACTAAAAATACAAAAAATTAGCTGGGCATGGTGGCGCGTGCCTGTAGTCCCAGCTACTCAGGAGGCTGAGGCAGGATAATTGCCTGAACCCAGGAGGCAGAGGTTGCGGTGAGCTGAGATCGCGCCATTGCACTCCAGCCTGGGTAACAAGAGCGAAACTCCGTCTCAAAAAAAAAAGCAAATGCAGGTGATTCACTTCCAGTTTAGTTTTTTCCAACCTTCCATTCCTTCAGTCCCAATTCAAAGACAAACGTGTGTATGTCTGTTTACTAAAAAGATCAAATGTGAATGTGTTACAAAGATTAGGAACATTAATGTCAATCATAATGGAAAAAAATTAGAGCAAGCACCCCCACCCAGGAAAAAAGTCTTTTATCTTTTTGCCAATGAATTAGGGGCCATAATAGCTCTGTGAACAGAGAGAATTATACACTTAAACAATTCAAATGTATTTCTTGATTGAAGTAACCAGCAAACAGGATCAATGTGGATTTGAAAGGGCTGGGAAGAAATATAGTACCTTAAAAATAACTGCTGCTGACAGATATGTTCACAGTGTAGTTCACAAGAAAATGTCAGTCTGAGCATGAAGTAACTATGCCAGAGGTGAGATTTTTATTGACTTACTGTAATTTTTTGGCATACAAAGTACTTAAGTATATTTACAATTCTTACATAATGTACATTTTAGAATAAAGATAATGCACTTTGCTCCATTTACAATGACAAACTATTGTAAAACTACATTCATGAATTAGATACAAATCCTCTACATACTAATAAAAAGTAAATGGACTGTTGGTTATACATTCTTTAAAATATACCTTTCCACAGGTAGCAAGAAATACTACATGTAATAAGTCTGTATGACTGGAATGATCCAGAAATATCACAAAGCACAAGTAAACACATATATAAAAGTAGTTCATCATTTCCAAAAGTTAACCTTTAGCCTTTGTGTAAAATAAATGGTGCCAACAATCTTTATAATGTAGCAAGCTTTCCCTGTTTAATATCAAAAAAATAGAGGGTGGGGAGGTTGAAGAAAAATAAGAAAATTTAGCAAATAAGATAGTGAAAAGACCAATGCAGAGAAGTTTATGTAATCAAACCTTGCTATGTCCCCACATTATCACATTTTAAGTGGATAAATTTATGTAAACAGAAAACTATGTCCACAAAACCATATTTGTAGATGTCATTTAGATGTATCAAGAAACTGATAAGTATATGGTGAATTAAAATTACTTTTAAAATGTTTTGCTTTCATAAATGTTTGTTATTGCAAAAATGTAAGATTTCCTACAATTTTATGTCTTTAAATCCCAACCTAGTCCTTCAAACTTTTATCCAGGTTCTCCAGAATATTTGGAGTCTTTGTTATCAAAGCACAAGGAAAGCTGGCAGTCATTATCAGATTTTGCTGCTTTACAATGATTTCAAATCACTTCATGATACAAATAAAGTGCCTCTGACTAGCAGTCAGTCACACCTGGGAAATGATGCCAACTATGCCACCAACTAAAAAATCAAGTGAGCTCACTCTGTAAAACAAAAGGAGCACCCTGGGATCAAACAAGTTGACAATTTTGGAGCTTAATCTTAGATTAAGATCTCAGAAATCCTATTGTGAGAAACCAGTAAGATAAAGCAATGCCAAAGTACACTGTAAGTAGCAAAAGAGTATACAAAGGGATGTTTTTATATTCTCACCTTGTTTCATTATACTCATTTTAATTGTGAGGAGCCCTGAATCCAAAAAGGGTAGTGACTACTAGTCCAGTGCTCTTTCCACTATATCATGCAGTTCTAAAACTCATTCTGGACATACAATCTACAAAAATATATCATTTTCCAGCTCATGTCCATGGTCCAAAATGATATTATACAGAAGTGTTATCTGACAATGTAAGAATCATCTGGGAATGTCTGACTGTTCAAAATGGTAGTAAATTTAGTCTTAAACACAATTTCACTTACTGTGACTATACTTAACATGCATAAAATATTTTTAAAATACAAACTTAATTTGGCCAGATTCTGAATGTATATTTTTTTCTTTTTCAAAATGCACTCATGAAGAACCAAAGTTCATATTCCAAATTAAATCTGTACATCTGGAAAAGTAAACACTCAAAGTTCATTAAAATCTACAGTGAAAACCAGTATAAATTGGGCAAACACCATAATCTAGTGAATACCAGGATATTTCTGAATTTCTAAGGATTGTATTAAAGGTAATTTTTTAAATCTTAGAAATCTTAAGCACATCAATGTTGCAATAAAGCACTACAAATAACTGCTCAATTACTTTTATTCTCTTCTAACATGAAATTGCATTTTATTAACTCTTCATAGTGCTGCTATTCTTATTTTTATATTTATCTAATTTTTAAGTTAGTAAGCTAATGATAATGAGCTAACAGATTAATAATAAGGAATAAGAAACTGATAATAGCAGATAAGCTATGGAAAGAAAATAAAGGCCAGTAACATTGACTGATGAAGCCCAAGAGAATGATTAACATTGTTTATACTATGATTTCTTATAATGCACTGAATCACAGCATAACTCGTATTTGTTACATACCATATAAAAGCTATTAGCTGACATGGCTAAATTCACCTAAGAGCCAACTACCTTGTAACTATTAATTTAAGAGCCTTGCTGTTTACTCCATCCTTTCTGCCAAATGTAGTCCAAATTGTGTCTCAACACATTCAAGAAATCAAGCCATAGAAATGTATTTTTGTATTGCCAGCCTCCCTGCAATATTAAAAAGTTTGCTTTCTCTGAAGATATTCCGAACTATGATCATCTTTAGGGCACTTCAAATACATTTCTAACCACTAAATTTAAGTAGATACTAATTGCTGCCACATTAACAATTCATGACTCAACCCACAGGAGGTAAGAGTGTCATAAACAATTGCCTTCACAACCACAGAGATTCCAGAGGTGATCTGAAGCACCATGGCTAGATCCAAAAAGAAAACTGCCTAGACTTCCTTAGATAAAGGTCAGGATCTTTAGGAATGAAGTCCTGGGTTTAAAACAGGAATGGACACTATAAAGGAAATGTGAGGTTTTCTCTTTTCTTTCTTTTTAACATACTTCTTTTCTTTGAGTTTCTTGGTCAAATAATTTCAAGGTATACTCTAATAAAAACTACAAATCAGATTTTTGCCTTTAGTTAAGGTGCCTAAAAGCCAGATGATCTATGGCTTTGAGGTGAATCAGGAAAGATTTAATGTTCCTGTTACTGTTATAATTAAATACAATGCTGTGGAAGTTAGCATTTCCTCAGAAATAATTCACAAATATATTTTTATCCTTATCCAACATATAGTGACTATTACAATATAAGCATTACATGCATGCAATTTGGCCAAATTATGGAACCTTTTCTGTGATGTAAACTTATTTCAGTATAACTCCTGCTTGGCTAGATTCTGATTTGATGTTTAATCAATTTATAAAACTCTAGTTATTGAGAAATGTTAGAAATTTTATAAATAATTGGATACATAAAACTGTGGATTTAAAAACCTCTTTTATTTAGAAAGAGTATCAATAATATCATTTATATATAATTTCTAAAAGAAGATTAAACTTGTTGACAACAATGGAAAGGAATCAATAGGAAAATTAAGCCAGGCATGGGGGCTCACGCCTGTAATCCCAGCACTTTGGGAGGCCGAGTGAGCAGATAACCTGAGGGAAGTTCGAGACCAGCCTGGCCAAAATGGTGAAACCTCTGTCTCTACCAAAAATACAAAAATTAGCTGGGCATGGTGGCGGGTGCCTATAGTCCCTGCTACTTAGGAGGCTTAGGCATGAGAATTGCTTAAACCTGGGAGAAGGAGGCTGCAGTGAGCCGAGATTGTGCCACTGCACCCCAGCCTGGGTGACAAGAGCGAAACTCAAGTCTCAAAAAAAAAAGGCAAATTAATTATTTTATACTTGATAAAACATTTCAAAGATGGACTCAGACTAATTTGTAGCATATAAATGGTAAATATGTTTATCCATAATATTTTGGAATTCAGGGTTCTGTGATTCATGTAACCGAATAGTAAAGCTATATACATGATATAATTTAAAAGAATGTACACTGTGTACAAGTACACAAAATAGATGTAGAAAAAAATAAACAGCAATTTATTGCTATATATTTTAGTATTAACTAAAAATAAATGGGGTACTTTTTCTCCTTTGTATAGAGATTTTTCTTTCCCTAGGAGCAACAGCAAAACTGCATCTTTAAAAGGACAAATTTCCAAAAAAAAAATGTCCTACATTATTTTATAAATTGATTTTTCCTTTAAAGTTAAGTTTTGATGAAAGCATAATTTTGCAACATTCAAGTAACCTTTAAAACAGTTTTATTACATCAATACATTTGTCAAGGTTTTAGGAAATCAACCCAACAATGAAGAGCTACACATTTTGAACTGGGATTTTTGTGATTAAAAAAAAAAGCTTCTTTTTGCTGCATAAAATAGAATAATTATAAAGGACTCAATTATGGTCTACCTGTACAGCCATTATACATACATATATTAAAGTACTGGACAATAACCTGTCATCTAAGGAGTATAACCGCACTTAGGAACAAACGGGGAAAACACATTCTTTAGTTCTAATAAATCATATATTATGTGTATGATAGCTAGGTTACCAAACACACATAAAAACAGACACCTATTTCTGAACCACCAAAAATCATCAGGGAAGCTAAAGAAAAGACATGTTCTTGAGGCAGGCAGGACAGTTGGCTCCCAACTTGATGAAGACATGCTTGACTGAATGATCCTGGGCAAGATACATGGGGAAGAAAAACATCAATGCTACTACCCATTGGCAAAAGAATCATTTTTGTCTGAGCTACTAGCATCCTGTAACCTAGAGATGGCCAAAATCTAGACTGAACTTTTATCTATAAAAATAGCCCTTTAAACAGGCTTATTATTATTTTTTAAATAAAAGAGGTCCTAAACTAGGTTCCTCTCCCAACTACTAGATAACTAAGTTTTAATTTACAAATCTATCAATAAATGGGTACCTTTTTTCCAAGCCATTCAATATCTACCAAAATTAAGTAGAATTAAAGCAGTAAAAATTTGTGAATTTTTAGCTGTATACATTAGGGGGTCACGAGATTCCATATTTTCCCCTTTTTAAAAAAATTCAGAATTTCTGTGAATCTTGCTGGAAACGATTTAGTTTCTCCGGATTATTGGACGCCATTTGAGAAAAATCACGAAATATGTCCTGGTAAGTTTCATCACCTGTGTGAAATAAAATACAGACACTTTAAACATTGACACAAGTATTAATAAAACAACATTCATATTTATGACTAGTAACTATTTTATAATTCATTGCATTAAAATTTTGTTCAGATGAGCATTTTTGGAAGAAAAGAGAGCCAACTAAAAATAAATGCTAAAAAATTATGTAATGAAATAAAAAAAAACTGTACCTGTAAAAAGCACCTCAGATGTAGCCACAGAGGAAAGCTCAGAGTTAGAAAAGAGCAAAGATGCAAGTATTTTAAAGCAATGTAAAGAAATACATTTATTAACACATGAGGGGGGGGAAAGTCATTCTAAATGAGGAATAGTAAATGAGACCTTCTTTAAATAAATATTTCTCTTGATAACAGGGCCAAAAAAAATTGACTAAAACCAAATACTAATGTTTTGGATGGATTCAAGTTATTAACAAAACAAACTGATAATCAGGTAGGGAAAAATAATACTATCTTTTAATTTAAAGGAATTTAAATTAAAAGAGCATATTAAAAAGTAATTTTTTACTCAAACATTTACAGATAATTAAAACTAATGCACCTTATCCACTGCTTACTAAACTCAGAAAATAAAAATCTGGTTAGGTGCAGTGCCTCATGCCTATAACCCCAACACTCTGGGACGCTGGGGGGTGGTGGTGGGGAGAATTGGTTGAAGCCAGGAGTTCAAGACTAGTCTGGGCAACATAGAGAGACTATGTCTCCACAAAAATTAACAACAACATCCTAGAAAATGGCTTTAAAATAATAGTTTTGCATTTAAAAGTTAGGTTTTTGTTTTACTGTAGATCATATGAGCAAGAATGCTATGAAAAAATGTAAATAAATACCAAGGACATCTGTTAAATTAGAAAAATAAACATGTGAGTATGTACAAATATGCTTGTTGAGAAGTAGATTATAGATACTGATATTATAGCTAATTGAATACCACTTTTCTTGTCATGAGAAACTAAATATACACACATACAGATCAATCCCTCAGACAAAGGAGTCTTATTTTCAAGATAAATCATTGATCATGAATGCTTCCTGCTAAACACTAGCCTTATGCAAATGCTTGGCATAATTCTGTTCTCAAGATTTCAACCATAAAATACTGCTTTTCATTATTATTGTTGTAACATGTTTTATAATTATCTCCTGTAAGATATCTTGCATCCATCTTATAACAAACTCATTGCTACACTTGTTGTTAATAGTGCAGTAAGTTTTGCCAGTTTTTAAAAAGTGAGATTTTTGAGGCAAGAGGTGTCATATCAAAAGCTAGAGAATTAGAAAAAAGTTGGGGATAGAAATAAAGATCTAGTAAAGAGGTCTACCAGCATAACCAAAGACTTTCAATAAAAAATTTTTAATACTTTTCAGTCACTTTTTATATTTAGGTAAAAAGCAACTTATTAACATCTCTATATAGCTTTCATTTAGTCCTGGAAATTTATTCATGACCTGAATCAATCTATTAAACCTAATCAGTCTACTTTAAAAAGAAAAAAAACAGTAAGAATCGATTATTAACAGGTGGCTGAGAGTAACATCTAACTCATATGGACGTTACTAAAATAAAAGGTTGATACATTGGAACAACTGGTAAGACAATCCAATTATACCCATGATTTCGTGAAAGTTTACTTCCACATCAAAAAACAAACATTGCTATTCTCATTCTTAACCATTCTAAAAGATATAAAATAAACAGAGAAGAGAGCAACATTAAATAGCAACAAACCATATAAAATATTTTTTCTAATTTTTAGATGTTGAAATATTTAAAATATTTATTGTAAACATTATAAATATTTTTAAAATACTATTTAAACTGGATAGTCTGGAATTTTACTTTCCAAGAAAGTGTAAAGTGCAGATTATAATACAAAAATACCACAAAGATTTTACCATTCAACACTAGAAGTAACTTAAAAGGCACACATTATACATTCAAGAAGAAATAGGAAGAAGGGTCTAGCAGACATTAATACCAAATAGTCTACAGATAGCACCAGATGAGCATTGTTAAGTAGTACAACAGTACAATGGCAATATATGGCTTCTACTATTAGCAATGCATATTTTGTATAACAAGCTATGGAATTTTTTAAATGGTTTCCCAGTTTTTGTTTTTAAATCATCTAGTACCTATTACACAAGTACATTTTAGTAGAACCATTGTACCATGCAAAACAAATTATACGACTCAAATGCTTCCTTGAATAAAAGTGTTGGTGCCCTAATAATCATTGGTTTCACTGACTGAATACATTTAAAAAGTATTAATACAATACAAAAGGAAGTTGCTACCTTCATATACACACATAAAACTTTTTGTTAACATTTAGTTTCTACGGAAACATTAATACACTGTTAATGTACTACCTTTCTTAGATCTCAAAATGTGCTGTCGAAAGCAAACATTACAAGAACAATAGTGACTAAGGTACTTAATACATCTAACACAAATTGAACTTCAATGTGATTTTTTAATATTTAAATATAATTTTGATTACTTAGAATTTTTCCCAAGGCAAATATAATTTGTCTACATTGGAACACATAAACAACAACCCAGAATATGCTGCCATGGAATGTTCCCAGAAATACATTTAACAATTTATTATAAATGGTAAACAACTAATCATCCAACATTTATAATACTAAGCACATTCCTTAAACTTAACCACATTCTATTGCCCTCCAAAGAGTTAACTTTTCTATGTGTCTGGACAGCTCTGAGTTTTTAAAATACAGACTGCTGTGTTTCCACTGATAATTTAAATTAATTTTTAATTTTTGGTACTCAGAATATCTACCACAACAGCAGTTATGATGATTCAAGAGTTTGCTAATTTTGCTCTTGAAATGTACTCCCCTCAAAGGGATGGCAGCATGTGACAACCACCCCCAGGTCATCATATGCATGACCTTACCCCTTCTGGGTTGGTAACAGCTTACTTTCATAATTGCTTAGATCAGCAATTCCCAGCTTGTGCTTGCTACATACTCACATAACCAGTAGTGGGTGTCTAAAGCAGTGATGATTCTCAACTGGCTGAGAGCCTGCCAACAATCAAGAAGAGTCACAAAGCCAGAGACTGTGGGAACCACCAAACTGGTTTCCAATAATTGAGAGAAAAGTATGCTGTTTCCCTCACCCACCCATATGTCCTAAGGTGTACAGGGACTGTCAAAGAGAGACACACCTTCTTTTGAAAAAAAGTGTGCTCGGGCCAGGCACGGTGGCTCATGCCTGTAATCCCAGCACTTTGGGAGGCCGCAGCAGATGGATCATTTGAGGTCTGGAGTTTGTGACCAGCCTGACCAAGATGATGAAACCCCATCTCCACTGAAAATACAGAACAATTAGCTGGGTGTGGCGGTGCACATCTGTAACCCCAGCTACTCAGGAGGCTGAGGCAGAAGAACCTCCTGAACCCGGCAGGCAGAGGTTGCAGTGAACAGAGATCGCACTGCTGTACTCCAGCCTGGGCAACAGAGCGAGACTCCATCTCAAAAAAAATAAAAAAAAGGAAAAAGAAAAAAGTGTGCTCTCACATCATGCCACACAAGAAACAGGGAGTCCCGGGTCCTTAGGGTTATACAGATAGAAAGTTCACAAGTGGGGTTTTCTAGAAATAAATCAGTGATTGCCAAAGATTATATCTGAATCTTTTAAAGGATAGAGCTCTTCATTATCAAAAGATTAAAAATACCTGCATTTAAAAGTTACCCAGAGTAATGAGGTTTTCATTCTATTGCTAAGAAAACCAAAAAAGGATCCCAATAAAACAAGCAACCAAAGCCTTTGATAGAAAAATGTACAGTGATAACCAGAGGAAAAACAAAGAGCAGCTGCCTGAGCAAAACATAACTGCTCTGTAAAGATCCATAAAGGAAAAGAATAGTAACCAGAGAACAATTGCTATGCCATTTCACCATGCCCCCTGTCTAAGCATAAAATTATCCTGCTTTAAATATTAAGCCCTCTGAATAAGTTAAAAACCTAACCCTTTTCAAGATGATCCTCAAATAGATCAGAAAAATCTCAATTTTATTCTGATATACTATTTCCAGAATTCTAATCTATTTTTTAACCTCGAAATTAAAATGTGAGAATGGTAGGAAAGCTTCTTTTAAAATGAGGCTTTTCCAAGTTTTCATTAAAACAAATTAGAAAAATCTTTTTAAACTCAAACAAAAATGACAGTGAAAGACATTTGAATGCTCCTAAATGATGGCAGCAGAAATCCAAGCAATTCGGGTGGAACTAGAGGTGGCAAGAACTCAGAGGCCCTCTTTTCAAGCTTCCCAACTCCAAAGAGTTGACCACTGACCTCCTGACTAATGAGCTGGGTAAACTTCATCGGTAAACACCTTAAGGAAAAAGCAGCTAACCAAACATTTAAGTTAAAAATTTCTGGGGGAAAATAATTGTTTAACTTAAAATCTCGAGGTTCACTCTTCTCTCACAAATATCAGGTCATATTCTTTAAACAACTTTTATTTTAAAGTGCTTAAACACAAAGGCCTCAAAAATGGCCTAGTAATACTATCAGTTAAGAATATCTGTTACAAAATTATAACCTATTTAAAATCTAACATTCAAGTTTAAAACAAATGGGTGAAATCCAGAATTAATGCTAGAGCTTCACCCTTAATCAGCACTCTACATCTTGGAACATCATGAGTCGCCTAGTATTGTATATGATCCATAGGATTAAAGTGGGACACCCTAGATTAGAAATATCTAGCTGAAGTGCCTCTATTCTTAACGTTCTTACTTGTTCCATATTAAATTAGGCCAAAAATAAGCAGTTGTAAATACGGTTCTCTGAGGAAAGAATGGCCTCACATTAATTATATATTAATCTGTTAAAATAAATGGCTGAAGTACAGAAATTTCAAAATGTATCTGAACAAGAAGAGATATTACCAGGTCACTTTAAAAATAATGTATCAATATTCATTTTTTTAAAAACCAAACCTATTCATTGCAAACTGAACATTCTCAAGTATTGTAGTCATGAATACACGAAAATTTTTACTAATATGTATATAAATTTAAAAGACAGATGAGTAATTCATATACTTAAATTTATGACACAAAAGAACCAATAATTACTCTCTTCTTTGTGAAGAATGTCTAATCAATGTGCTCATCAAAGAGAAGAATCTGATCAGCAATATTTCTTCCTTGATATCTTGATTCAAAGGTGAAAATTACTCAAAATGAAATTTGAGGTGATCATGAGCTGAAATTTCTCAAATAGAATAAATCTACTTTGCCATCTGGTGCAAAAACTATTGTTCTAAATACTTCCACTTATCCTAGAGATAATGTACAACTGCCTGGAGGCAAAGCTTTATCTTTAGATAAAATGAGATCTTTTCCCTTAGCATTTCAAACTAACTCCACTCACATCATGGACTTCTCCACTTACTGATAAATTTCATTTTAAATCTTCAACTCATTTTTAGATTATAGTACAAAACTCATCAGTAAGCTTATTCTTGGTATTTTCCATACTGGCTTTTTATATGCCAGACACATGGTGATTTTTTTTTTTCCCTGAAAGTAATTGATAGAAATTCCCTGAATAACAAAAAGAAAACAATTCTGTTATATTCACTTGACAGCTAAAAAGAATTCCAAAAAGAAAACAACTATTTTGCTGCTGTAAGTATACAAAGAATCTTTTACCATTCCATTCACCTCACTGGAATGTATATGGAAGACATCTGTACAGCAAATAAAGAGGTCAGCAGCCAGAGCTAAATAGAGCAAGTCAATGTGTACTGTCATAGGAAGAGTTACGAATTTTTAAAGGCCCGGGATTAGCCACCCAAGGATTCAGTTAAGTACAGTACAAAGCTAACAACTCACAATTTACAAGTAGGTTATAAAAACTCTATAGTATCACATTAGTTTGCTAAAGAACTATGAATCTTCCAGTTGTAAACTGATAAATTCCTGAATGCATTTCTTATACTGCATTTCAGTATGGTTATTAGTAGAATATTGACCTGGCTGTCCATACAGTCCTTCTGATTCCCGCATCTCTTCATTCATTCTTGCTAAACGTAACCTAAAAATCAATAAAATAATGTTTTAGATGACATTATACCATATAAGTGTCATGAAGTCTACAAACAGGTAATATATGTACTAATGTAATTGTTCTTTATTTGCCATTAAAATAATCTGGCTTTTAGTTTATCAAACCCAGTAATTAGAGGTACAATGATAACTATCTCACCTTGATACAATTCTCATGAGAAAGGATGATACAAATTTTCTGACTAATGCACTTTAGCTCTACTTCAGCAGCATCCCTGCAATACCTCTAGTGGCTTGCTTCCACCAGACGCCTGAGAATTCCCAGCTCTTACAGCAACCTGTCAAATTTTAACTGCCAACTGTTGAAATTATTGTTTCTACAGTGTGGAAGCGAGACACTGTCCTAAGTTCACTCTGGCTCACCCTGAAGTGAGGTAGTTCCAGACATATAAACAGCATGTGTCACCTCTAAATAATGGAAATATATTTTCATATACAAACATTATAATAAATGACTATGAGTTACCAAGAATTTTCCAACATTACCATATTACTTATACATTCTTTTTCAGGTTATTCATCTTGGCAGCAGATGATATATAGCACTAGATTAAGAAGATAAGTATTTCCTTTAAGCAACATTTTTAAATAGGCAAATATTATGTTTGGTATCCCTCTCCTACTCTGTATTCCTTGTCTGCCCTTCTGGGCCACCAAATTTCCACTGCCTTCCCAAACCTCCATCACCCTCTTCTGAAATGTTCTGATGACTACAGCATGTGACATGAACTTTTCCAATCTCCAAAGTTTCACAATTCTCTTCATCTCCTCTCTTGACAGCTGTGTGTATTAACAATAGTTCCACAAATCGTCCTGTGGCATTTGTATTTTTACAGAGGATGCTTACTTACAAAAATTCTTAAGTAAAACTGAAGCAGCACTCACACAAAGTAAAACAAGAAAATTTAGACAATTTGAGAACACATTATTTTATTTATTTTTTTTTTTGAGACGGAGTTTCGCTCTCAGGCTGGAGTGCAATGGCGCGATCTCGGCTCACCGCAACCTCCGCCTCCTGGGTTCAGGCAATTCCCCTGCCTCAGCCTCCCGAGTAGCTGGGACTACAGGCACATGCCACCGTGCCCAGCTAATTTTTTGTATTTTTAGTAGAGACGGGGTTTCACCATGTTGACCAGGATGGTCTCGATCTCTTGACCTTGTGATCCACCCGCCTCGGCCTCCCAAAGTGCTGGGATTATAGGCGTGAGCCACCGCGCCCGGCCGAGAACACATTATTTTTAAGGAAGGGTCCACTGCTATATAGGAATTGCCTGGGAAACTGCCTGCAGAGCTTGTTTCTCTGTATCATTCCTATCTTTAATAACTGATCTTTCTTCTACTGTAAATCTATAATGATTTAAGAGTTCCAGATTTTCCTGCAATAGCCTGAATAATAACAATAACCCCTTCTAAGGGAAAAGGATCTGAGAAAGTATGTTTTGCCGTTCTGTTTCGGCTTTTTATTTGGCAGAAGTCAGGCGGGGTGACATATGAGAAGTCAAAAGTTCTCAGTAGGACCTCAGGAGTGCAAACAAGCCATGTGAGATTCAGGAGTGTGAATGGATCTATTTCTTCTCCAATGACGGGGGATAACCAATTATAGGCCTCATTTAGCCCAGATTAAAATGAGTAAGTGACAACACAAAATACGCTTGAGATTTCCTACATAACAATGAAGTGATTTTTTTTTTTTTTTTTTTTTTTGAGACGGAGTCTTACTCTGTCACTCAGGCTACAGTGCAATGGCGTGATCTCGGCTCACTGCAACCTCCACCTCCTGGGTTTAAGCAATTCTCCTGCCTTCAGTCTCGAGTAGCTGGGATTACAGGCACATGCCACCACACTCGGCTAATTTTTGTATTTTTAGTAGAGATGGGGTTTCACCATGTTGGTCAGGCTGGTCTCAAACTCCTGATCTCGTGATCTGCCCACCTTGGCCTCCCAAAGTGCTAGGATTACAGGCGTGAGCCACTGAGCCCGGCCAGTCATGATTAATTTTCTGAATTCCATGTGTAACAAACTTCTTTCATCTGAGATGAAAATCAAATTAAGACCTCAAAATTCTTTAAAAGATCATATTAAATTTTTTTCAAACATTCAAAAGCATGCATTTTTATCTAAAACTTAATCAAGTATTCATGTAAATAATTTTTTTTTTTTTTGGAGGGTCTCATTCGTCCTCCCAAGTAGCTAGGACTACAAGCATGTGCCACCACAGCTGGCTAATTTTAAATTTTTTGTAGGGACAGAATCCCGCTATGTTGCCCAGGCTTTTCTCCAGCTTCTGGGCTTAAGCAACCCTCCCACCTCAGCCTTCTGAGTAGCTTAAATCATAGGTGGGAGCACCCAGCTTTATGTGAACAATACTTTTCAAAAACAAGCACAAATTCATACCACTGCCTAAAGGTAATGGAACTTCACAAATTACTAACATCAATGCAGCTGTCCTGCCTACAGAATTAGAGAATCCTCTAATTCTCAAAGTAGTGGAATAATTATCTGTTTCTCTAACAATCCCAACCTCTGCCCTAGTACTATACAAAGAGTTAGAGAAACCATTTTGGAAAAGTCACTGGTTTTCTGTTCCTATATTGGGCAGTATAGCACATTGGGCTAAGTAAATGGGTTTTAGAGTCACAATTCTTGGAATCAAATCCCAACTCCACCACTTAGTAAATTTCAAATTATCTACAGCTTGGCTTCTTTTTCTATAAAATGAAGACAATATTAGTATCTTCCTCATAGTGTTGTTGTGAGAACCAAATAAGTTCATGCATTTAAACTGCTTCATACATTTAATGTGCTTAGAGAAGTACAGGGCACATAGTAAATACCAACCATCTTCAAAGTTCATTTAACACTTCGTTCAAGTACAGTTGGCTGTCCTTATCTGCGGGTTCAACCTATCACCAATCGAAAATATTCAGGGGAAAAAAGGCAATACAAAATAACCATACAACAATTTAAAAATACTAATAATTGCTAGGCACAGTAGTTCACACCTGTAGTCACAGCATTCTGGGAGGCCAAGGTGGGCCGATCACTTGAGGTTACGAGTTCGAGACCAGCCTGGCCAAAAACCCTATCTCTACTAAAAACACAAAAATTAGCAGGGTGTGGTGGATCATGCCTGTAATCCCAGATCTTAGAGAGGCTAGCCTGAGGCAGGAGAATCACTTAAAACTGGGATGTAGAGGCTGCAGTGAGCTGAGATTGTGCACTCCAACCTGGGCAACAGAGAGAAAGTCAGTCTCAAAAAATAAATACATACATACAAACATACATACATACATACATACATACGTGCAAATAAAAAATAAATAGTATTAACAACTATATACATAGCATTCCATTGTATTAGGGTATAATAAGTAACGTAGAGATGATTTATTTTTTTGCTGTTGTTGCCCAGGCTGGAGTGCAATGGCGCGATCTAGGTTCACTGCAACCTCCACCTCCCGGGTTCAAGCAATTCTCCTGCCTCAGTCTCCCGAGTACTGGGATTACAGGCATGTGCCACCACACCTGGCTAATTTTGTATTTTTAGTAGAGATGGGATTTCTCAATATTGATCGGGCTGGTCACTCCCGACCTCAGGTGATCTGCCTGCCTCGGCCTCTCAAAGTGCTGGGATTACAGGTGTGAGTCACTGGGCCTGGCCAAAACTTTTTTTTTTTTTTTTTAGACGAATCTCACTCTATTGCCCAGGCTGGAGTGCAGTGGTGCGATATTGGCTCACTGCAACCTCCACCTCCCAGGTTGAAGCGATTCTCCTTCCTCAGCCTCACAAGTAGCTGGGACTACAGGTGCCCACCACCACGCCCAGCTAATTTTTTTTTATTTTTAGTAGAGACAGGGTTTCACCATATTGGCCAGGCTGGTCTCGAAATCCTAACCTTGTGATCTGCCCACCTCAGCCTCTCAAAGTGCCGAGATTACAGGCATGAACCACTGCACCCAACCAGAGATGATTTAAAGTATATAGGAGGAGGTGTGTAAGTTATATGTAGATACATACCATTTTATATAAGGGACATGAGCATATGTGGATTTTGGTATCCACAAGGTCCTGGAACCAATCCACTGCGGATAACCAAGGGACAACTATAATTCACTATATGGAAATAGTCAAGTGCAAAGGAAATACTTACAAGGTTACTATATCAGCATTGGCTGCTTCCACAGCTATGCTCAAAGGGTCTTTCCCTTCTTCATCAGTGGCATGTTGATTGGCACCTCGTTTTAGGAATAAACATACCTGCCTGTTTAAGAAAATAGCATTTTTGAGATATTGCAAATAAGAAAAAAAAAATTAGTATTCATCTTTTAAAAAAGTACTAACTAAAGAAATAACATTTTCATTAGGAAATTCTTCATTCTACAAGTATTAATTGAACACTGACTACTAATAAATATTTATCAAGATCAACATTTTACAAGTCTCAATGTATTTTTGCATATATTATCTTACTTAATCTGGTGCTATTAGATAGCATGGTTGATATATAAGTTGTGGTCCCTACCCTCAAAGAATATCATAAAAAGATGTGCACAGATATCTATAAACCTAAATGAAAAAAGATCACACATGGTCATTATCTGAAAATGAAGAAAGCCAAGGCAACATAAACTTCATAATAATGATAATACAACAGCAAAGAATGAGAAGTAACCTGCTTGCTGTACTCAAAAATATTCATGACTTGACTAAACTAAGAAAAAATTTAAAATATGAAATAATGACTAAATGGAATTTGTGAAATAAAATGGAAAGAATTTTGATAGTTTAAGAAGAAAATAATGGCTAGACAAGGTAAGCACCTATAATCTCATCTACTCAGAAGGCAGAGGGAGGGGGATGACTTGAAGTCAGAAGTTCAAGACCAGCTTGAGCAACACCCTATCTCTACAAAAATTAAAACATTAGCCAGAAGGGGTGGTGCATGCCTATAGTCCCAGCCACTTGGGAAGCTGAGGCATGAAGATCCCGAGCCCAGGAATTCAAGCCTGTAGTGAGCTGTGAATGTGCCTATGAACAGCCACTACACTCCAACCTGACCAATATAGTGAGACTCCTATCTCTTAAAAAAAGAAAATACAAAGTTAAGTACTACCTTAAATACTACCTTTTTAAAGTGTAGACAGTTTTAATGATGAAGTTATTGGACTGAATCTCTTTGCTGATAGAAGAAAACAAGCCATGATAAAAATAGCCAGACGTCGCCAGGCATGGTGGCTCAAGCCTGTAATCCCAGCACTTTAGGAGGCCAAGGTAGGCAGATCACCTGAGGTCAGGAGTTCAAGACCAGCCTGCCAACATGATGAAACCTCATCTCTACTAAAAATACAAAAAAATTTAGTCAGGCATGGTGGTGTGCGCCTGTAATCCCAGTTACTCTGGAGGCGAAGGCAGGAGAATAGCTTGATCCCAGGAGGCGGAGGTTGCAGTAAGCTGAGATGGTGCCACTGCACTCCAGCCTGGGTAACAGAGCAAGACTACAGCTCAAAATAATAATAATTAGTTAAAAATAAAAAATAAAAATAGCCAGACACAGTGGCTCATGCCTATAACACCAGCTACCAGGGCAAGGCTGTAGTGAGCTATGATAATACCACTGCACTCCAGCTTGGGCAATGGCATGAGACCCTGTCTCTAAATAAATGAAGACACTATTTTAAAACATTTTAAATAAGAGCTTCTTGCTTATCTCCACGTAATAATCAGATACCCTGTGATGTCTTATTAAGAAACAATCGTCTAAGACACAAACTTTTCATGTAAGGCCATCATTTTTCTTTCATTTATACTTTCTAATAATAGAAAGTCCATTTTCAAGGCTTTATTGTTCTGTGAATCTTACTATCACTCCAGAAAACACAACATCAATAACCCAAAGTAAGAATTTAGTTTAGAATCTGAGTTTAGCTATCCTGTAGAAAAACTAAACATGCAAAGTTACAAAATTATCCTTAAATAGGTTATGGTGCACATGTTATAGAAAAAATGTACATCCATAAACAAACAAAAACATAGGCTTAAGTTGTCTGACAAAAATCACAACAATTTTAGTAACAGAGGAAGTACTAAAATGGATCTATTTAATGACAAGTTAAGGTCAAAGTAGGCCTTGAAATTTTCATATCTGAAAACCAATAGCAGCTTTTTCTAAATGAGATTTTTTTCAACTTTCAAATTCCATCATGACAAAATAAGTCAAAGAACACATCTCTTTACAAACTCTACCTAAAAACATTTACCTGAGAAAAACTAAAACATTAATTTAAAATAATTTTTCAAATAAAATCTCCTTAAATATGAAAGCACTGCAGTTACCCTGTGTGCCCTAAGACGGTGGCATGGTGCAATGGTCCCCGCCCCTGGACATCTCTTTGGTTCACATTAGCACCATTCTGTAGGAGGAACTCACATGTCACCAAAGAACCCTTAAAGGAAAAAAGAGGATAACTATATACAAAAGCAAATAACAAGAAACAATAATACATTTCTTTTTAAAAACAATTAGTTTTCTTTACTTTATTCAAATAGCATTTCCATTTCATTCTCTCCAAAAGAAAAAAGTATTCCGTCAGCCAAAGCAGAGAAATTATAAATTATATTATTTTCTTCCCAAGAACTGCTTCTAATAGAGATTCATTTGCAGTTTGTGAACTACCGAAACACACTATGTATTTTCATCATCAGAATTCTCTTCCACTGCAGAAAAACTGCTGAAACAATCAAAGTGATGCTCAGAAGCCACTACTATCAATAGCACAGAGGCTCCTTCTATTTTCCAACCAATCTCTTGAAGCAAAGATAATACTAATGCCAGTTCAGAACGTATTACGATTTTTTTAAAATATTTGATTGTCACTGAAAATGTCATTGTATAAATGCATACCCCTAATACAGCCTGAATAAGTGGTGTTGCTTTGTTTTCCTCAGAATTAGCCCAGTTCACATCTGCACCGTGAGCCAAAGCCTCAGCCATTTTAGGAAGGTTTTTTTCATATGAAGCCCTATAAAGCTGAAGCCCTGGATTAAGATGTTTAGAGTCGATAAACACAGAAGAATCTTGCCTTTCTCCTTCTGAAAAGCAAACACAAATACATCATTAAAAATGAGCTCTTGGCAGGGAAAGAAAACATTGTTTAATAGGCAGAGTTTCAGTTTTGCAAGATAAAAAGAGTTCTGTGGATGAATGGCAGTAATGGTAGCACAATAATGTGACTATACTTAATGCGACTAAACTGTACACTTAAAAATGGTTAAGATGGGCTGCACGTGGTGGCTCACACCTGTCACTCCAGCACTTTGAGAGGCCAAGACGGGTGGTGGATCACTTGAGGTCAGGCGTTTGAAGCCAGCCTGACCAATATGGTGAAACTCCATCTCTACTGAAAATACAAAAACTAGCCAGGCATGGTAGTGGGTGCCTATAATCCCATCTACCCGAGAGACTGAAGCAGGAGCACCGCTTGAACCCAGGAGGCAGAGGCTGCAGTGAGCCAAGATTGTATCACTACACTCCAGCCTGAGCAATAGAGTGAGACTTAGTCTCCAAAAAAAAAAGGTTAAGATGGTAAATTTTATCCCAATTTTTAAAAAATAAAGCTATGACATAAGAAATCATTAATCTATCATAAAGAGTTTATGGGAGATTTTCACATAGATATTTCCCAACATTCAACCTTCTCCTATAAAGACTATAACTGACATGCCAGGCCTTTCTGTTCTTGCCAGTATCCAATGGACAGGTTAATTATTCTGTACTAGATTAAAACTGAGTAACTGAGTATATTCCTAAATGTTTGGACTCAAGAAGCAGCAAGAATCCATAAAAACTTTTACTACTAGACCAAACCTCACTTCATTCCTAGGATGGTCCAGTACCATCCCAATTTGCACTATTAACACTTCAAATTTTGAAGAGTGCTTACTCCCCTAGTACTCTGCAGAACCAAAATCACTGAAATGATGGAGGAGAGAATAAAGATATAAAGCACAAGTCAAAACAAAAATCTAAAGGGGAGGAGGTTGCTGTTCTCTTTCTCCTGATAGGATAGCCACAAGGAAAGATAAAGGATAACAAGACACACAGTTCATGTGGATTAAAAATTATCCTTGGCAATTGGTAAGGCACTTTTAGCACATACCATGAGGCTTGAAAGAATATATAACTAAGGGTCAGGCATGCTGGCTGACACCTGTAATCCCAGCACTTTCGGAGGCTGAGGCAGGCGGATCACTGGAGGTCAGGAGTTCAAGACCAGCCTGGCCAACATGGTGAAACCCCATCTCTACTAAAAATACAAAAAATTAGCTGGGTGTGGTGGCACACGCCTATAACCCAGCTAGCTACTCGGGAGGCTAAGTAGGAGAACTGTGTGAACCCAGAAGGTGGAAGTTGCAGTGAGCCAAGATGGCGCCATTGCATCCCAGCCGGGACAACAGAGCAAGACTCAAAAAAAAAAAAAAAAAAAAAGAATTTGTATAACTAGGACAGAATTTCCAAATATGAAGAAATAGCTGCTTTCTCATTTAAGAGTATCACTCTTCCCACAGTACCTTCTAAAAGACTAACCCCTTCCTTTAAAATATTTAATCGAGTAGACATTTACCACATGTATTTTTCAGCAAACAAAACCAATTAACACTGAGTTTCATCAGAACTCACCAGGCTCATATAAACTATTGGCTGATACTGTGGAGGGCAAAGATTCTCTTCCATCATCAGAGCTCTGCTGGATTCCACTGTCATTACTTTTGACTGTTTTAAAGAAAAATTGACTAATGATTAAAGTTCATGCCATTTATAAAACAATCTCCCACAAACAAGGTTTTAAAATGAGCTCTTACACATCAACATGAACTCAGGCACCACGAGTAGAATGCATTTAATATAATTTTAACCTTTTTGAACACTTAGCTTATTGAGATATAAATCAAGCACAAAACCTGAAAATAAACTTATTTTCAGAGTTGTAACACATTTCATTACCCCCTAATATGTCAGGGGTAGTAAGAGCTTAATTTATTATACGACTGTAAGTAATGTGTAATTGTGAGACAATGGGTAACATCTAGAGAAATGGCCACACCGCACAATGACCACTGGCACAGACTTGGAATGCTCCACAAGAGTAGTACTTACTACTACGCAGTTTTGAAGAAGTATCAAAGTAGGAGAAGAGTGAATCTAGCTCATCAGGACAAAACAGAGACTCCCGCCTGGCCTCGTCGCTATTTACAGCAATCACTGGGGACATGCAAGTTAGCAAAGCACAAAGCAGGCCATAAGAAGGGAAAAGGGCAGGAAGAAACGTTACTGGGAAAAAATTTAGGAGGAAAAAATAGGAAGGAAATCAGGTAGTTAATCGGATACTTAGGGCTTTTGGAATCACAGGTTTATAATTCCCATCTCCCCTTGCATTTTAAGCAGTTTTATTCCTTAGAATATATGTACGACCTAGAAAGGTGAAATATTATGGCACTGTTTAAATTTAACTGTTTTAAAGACACAGAAATTCAGTTTTCCTTAGAATATGTAGAAGGGAACAGGTTTTTAACATTTAAAAAACTGACAATGGCTACTAGTTCAGGGATTATAAAAGTGATTTGAGCTTAAGAAAATAGTTATAGACACAGTAAGAAAGTTTGTGATACCTGAACTTTGGGCAGATGCTCTGAGTTGGTCACCTGGCCCAAATTTAAAAATGCTCAGCCTCTTTTCTTCAGAACTTTTAGAGACAAACTTTTTTTCCTGCTCAGGAGGTGATGATAATATAGAAGATTTATCCACAAATTTCCTCTCCACATATTTTGCTCTGATATATGCCTCCTTCTCCTGTCTGGTATACATAAAAATGTCACGATGTTTTGTTTAATCTCTTAGCAAAAAAGCCATTATATATTCAATATATTCAAACGAAGTCACTGAATGTAATACTAGTTAAAACTGAATCTGTGACATTATATGTTTTCCTTTCAAATATTTAATCAACTGTGATTTCACACTCAAGTGAAATACAAATAACCTAACTAAAAAGTCACAAGTATTAACATGGTACTCTTCCCTTCTCTTAATTTCTGTGCTATTCATTTCTATACTCCTCTCATGCTTTTTGCAGAATCAAAAACATCAGCAGAAAAAAAAAATTTAAAAATTTATAGAAAGTAACTTTATTTTCATTTTTGCTCAAAGAAATAATTTCACATACTGAACTGGCAATATTGGTGGCCACAATTTTTCAGAAGACTACTTTAAAACAACATGGCATTGTTAATTTAAGAATATATATTTTGGCCGGGCGCGGTGGCTCAAGCCTGTAATCCCAGCACTTTGGGAGGCCGAGGCGGGTGGATCACGAGGTCAAGAGATCGAGACCATCCTGGTCAACATGGTGAAACCCCGTCTCTACTAAAAATACATAAAATTAGCTGGGCACGGTGGTGCGTGCCTGTAATCCCAGCTACTCAGGAGGCTGAGGCAGGAGAATTGCCTGAACCCAGGAGGCGGAGGTTGCGGTGAGCCGAGATCGCGCCATTGCACTCCAGCCTGGGTAATGAGCGAAACTCCGTCTCAAAAAAAAAAAAAAAAAAAAAAAAGAATATATATTTTGATACCATCATAAAATGCCATATCTGTTCTCTCTATATATATATATGTTTTTTGTATGTTTGTTTGTTTTGAGACAGAGTCTTGCTCTGTCGTCCAGGATGGAGTGCAGTGGCACAATGCCGGCTCACTGCAACATCCGCCTCCCAGGTTCAAGCCATTCTTCTGCCTCAGCCTCCCAAGTAGCTGGGATTACAGTTGTCCGCCACCATGTCCAGCTAATTTTTGTATTTTTAGTAGAGATGATACCAACTCTTAGCCACTTCATTCAATGAGCCTCCTTATATAGAATTGGAACAATAATTTCAAACACAGCAATCAGGAACTCTCCCCTTCCAGAGGCACACTTTGCATCTTCAGTTCTTCAATATCATAATGCCATGCATAAACTATGTGAGTAACAAATCTTTGCTAAATTAAGTATGAACAATGTAAAATTATTCACTGTAGGTAGTAGAAACTTGATCCTTAGAGACGTTAATGAATAAATTATCCCTTTCTAAATGTTACCATGAACAGAACTTTGGTCTACTTTAACTAACGACTAAGGGTTTCTACATTCTTGTGCAGATCCCCAGTTTTTAAGATTCTCTCTACTCTGGAGACTATTGATTATCTGTTCAATACAATTATCTAATTAACATACCCAAGAAAGAGCCACATTTGAACAAAGTAGTAATGGCTGCTTCTAAACACTGTCTCAGTGTTATATATCAATTACTACAGTGAAATAAAATCATAGCTATATTCCTAATTAGGAGGGAAAAGGTATTACACTAAGACAACTGAAATAGTACCTTTGTCCTGGTTGTGGTTTCTTTATTCCCATTTTTTCCACGTTAGCTTCATAAACTCGATTTATAACATCATTTCCCAACTCACACATAAGCTATTGGCAGAAAAATAGAAAAATAAGCTACAAAGACCTTAAAATAAGCCAAAATTTAAAAGTCTTTAAAGCAAGTAAACTAATTATCTTGCATATTCTGCAGCTTCTTATTCTACAAAGAAGTTTCATTTTAAAACAAAATAAGACAAAAACTTAGTAATATTATCACTTTGCTGTCCTTCACCAGACGACCTCCCCTAGAAGATTATCACCCCCACCAGAGTCATTCTCTCTACATATCTATCTAGTCACATATCATAACTATTATATCTAAGACAAGAAGTATGACAACAAAGCATTCCTATACAGTAAGGTATAGTAAGTATTGGCCAGTCTTAGGACAGTAAGTTAAAAATTAAGTATCTATTCTTTTCAGTTTTCATGTCTAGTTCCTAGAAATATGCAAATCTATCAAATGTACAACTTTCTGGAATTTATTTTTAAACATTTACCTCTCTTTGGGTTGGGTTCTGTCTTCAGATAACAACTCCTAGTTATATATTCCAAATTCTTTCAGATTTTCCTTTCCATCTGGTACCTCTTTAATTCTGTTCAAGCTCTCCTTGCCTCACTAATAAATTATATCTGTACCTTCTTGGCTAATCTTATTGCTTCTAGTTATGCCCAATTCCAGGCTTGACCACAAAAACAAACAGTTTTACCAAGATGCAGATCACCCAAACCATTTCTCTGAGAAATCATAAACAAGTAAAAGTGATATTAATACACATTAAAAGATGGCATTACCAGAATGTAGAGAATAGAGGTTAAAGTGTTGGGACATGTGAGTTGGTGGGAGCCAGCAAGGCCTGGGATGAGACAGCAAGAGGATTAAAATGTTATCTGGACGCAACAACAAGAGTGAAGTTTCGGAAGGGCACTCTCTTAAAGTGTATACTAGGTAGGCAAGAGAGAATGGTTTCCCTTTCTCTCCTTTTCCTTGAGACAGAGTCTCATTCTATCACCCAGGTTGGAATGCAGTGGCGTGATCTTGGCTCACTGCAACGTCCACATCCCAGGTTCAAGCAGTTCTCCTGCCTCTACCTCCCGAGTAACTGGGATTACAGATGCCCAGCACCAGTTCAGCTAGCTTTTGTATTTTTAGTAGAGACAGGGTTTCACCATGTTGGTCACGATGGTCTCCAACTCCTGACCTCAAGTGATCCACCTGCCTCAACCTCCCAAAGTGCTAGGATTACAGGCGTGAGCCACTGCACCAGCCTCTCTCCTTTTCCTTAATCATGAGCCCTTCTGAGGTCCCATTATTTCTGTGACATCCCTTTTCTGTCACTTCCATTTCTTGTTTCTATTATCTCTCCCTGTCACTTCCTTTCCCCTCGTCCCATAGCCCAGCTACCTCTTTTAAATCTTAATGTGCTAATTCCTCTTTGAGCAATTATTACTTCTAGTTTTATACAGCATATTTTTCATTTTTAAAGTAAAGATACTAATTATTATAAAGTCTTCTTTAAAATCTGCACTGGTACTGTGAGACAATACTGTGAGACATCACTGCCTAAGATTAGTAGCATACAGAAATCAACCTTATTTACAAGCAATTTAATATAAGGCAAAGGAAAAATAAGAAAATGATGGGAAAAGAAAGGATTTTTCAATTACTGATGCTAAGAAGGTTGGTTAAGGATTTGAAAAAATTGGCTGGGTGTGGTGGCTCATGCTGTAATCCCAGCACTTTGGGAGGCCAAGGCAGGGGGATCACTTGAGGCCAGGAGTTCAAGACTAGCCATGGCAACATGGTGAAACCCCATCTCTACAAAAAGAAATTACTCAGGAGGCTGAGGCAGAAGAATCACTTGAACCCAGGAGGTAGAGGTTGCAGTTAGCCAAGATCACACCACTGCACTACAGCCTGGGTGACAGAGTGTGAACTCTGTCTCAAAAAAAAAAAAGAATTTTGAAAAAATATCCCAAGCAAGTCTCCTGCCTCAGCATGTCAAGGAGCTGGGATTACAGGTGCGTGCCACCATGCCTGGCTAATTTTTGTATTTTTAGTAGAGACAAGGTTTCATCATGTTAGCCAGGCTGGTCTCAAACTCCTGACCTCAAGTGACCCACCCACCTCGGCCTCCCAAAGTGCTGGGATTACAGGTGTGAGCCACAACACCCGGCCACAATTTTCAGACAGAAATAAATGAGTATATACTCCAACCGTTAAATTCATCTGTTTTCTACAATATGGTAAACTAGATGGCAGTAATTAAAAGGATTATACTATCAACTATTTCGAATTTTGTAAATCTTATCAGAAACCCATAGGGGTCTAAAATTATTTATGACATTTTCATAGATATAAATTCTTAGACACAGGGGAAAAAGGATGACTTGGTTTGATGACTCCTAACCTGACAAATGTAAACCTGCAAATCGTCCTATGCTAAAACAACCCGATGGTGTCAAAAGCTTTACCAATCCATTATGAAGCTTAGTATAGCAATAGATCTCTTATATATTTAATAAGAATCTAATTAGAAAAAATTAAAGTTAAGGCATAGAATCTGAACTGAACCAAGGGTAGTGGCTCACATCTATAGTTCCAGCATTTTGGGAGGCCGAAGTAGATGGATTGCTTGAGCCCAGGAATACAAGACCAGTGTGGGCAACATGGTGAAACCTTGTCTCTACAAAAAAAACACAAAAATTAGCCAGACATGGTGGCGTGCATCTCTGGTCCCAATTACTCGGGAGGCTGAGGTAGGAGGATCCTTTGAGCCAAGGAGGTCAAGCTGCAGTAAGCTGTGATGGCGCCACTACACAGCATGGGCAAGGGAGCAAGACCTTGTCTCAAGGGAAAAAAAGAAGAGTGAACTAACTTGGAGTTAAGAGTGCTATATATAAATGTAGCAATTTTTCAAACTTATTATGGAAACACCAGATTTGCCAAAATAGCTTCAGATGTGTTTCGATACAATTTAGTTAGCATACCTTATTAACATGAAGAACTCATACATTTGTAAACCAAGATTCTAAAATCTAAAATTCTTTCACTTTTATGTGAACATACGAAATATTTTAAAGCAGTATGTTTTTACCTTTAAAAGTTCTGGCTCCCAGGTGTCTAACGTTAAAGATCGTACTTTTGAAAAATGAACCCCAAGACTCCTAAGTGGAAAAAAGACGACTGCATTAATATAAAAAACAATCAAGTTTCTATTTGCACACTTGTGCAAATTGTTTTTTAATGTGACACAGGCTCTAATAAAGCCAACACACATATATAGGAACAGATCTTCTGTTTAATAATGAATGATGAACCAAAGTCCTTAAAAGCTTTTACAAACCAGGATTTTAACCACTTCTTAAAAGGTACAAAGACACACACTGGTGGTTAAGTTAGAGAAGCAGAAAAGGCCAGCTAACAAATGAAACATCATCATTTCAATCTGTGTTTATCCAAAAGAATAAATTCTCAACCTGGGCAGGCCTACCCACCGGTGAATTCCGGAGCACTCGATACACAAGGTGATGCCCAGGTTGATGCTGGCCCACCTTGGATCTGCCAGGCCACAGTCACAACAGCTGGCATTGCCAGGGATACACTGTACCCGCTGAAGCGCACTTTCTCCTTTCAATAATTTCTCTTTTGACTCGTTTCCAGAATCTAGGCTTCCTGTGGATGGAGATGATTTCTTATCCAGCTTCTAAAAGAATTAAGAATTACTTGTTTAAAAAAAAAAAAAGATTGGAATATACTATATGCTCCAAACTAAAGCTTCCAATCAATAAATGCCTGTTATGGGCATAAGCCAGGCAATATTTAGGCACTAGAGATGCAAGGATAAAAAGATGTAGGTTCTTCCATCACTGGACTTTTATTCTAGTGGGGAGAAACATGTAAACATTTAAAATCATATATAATAAATGACACAATGAACATATGTACAAAAAAATGAGGACAGAGAGAGGGGAACAGTGGTTTAACATGCAGGGTGGGAGAGAGGAAATAGGTAAGGGATTATTAAAACTCAAGAATGAAATAAATATTATTGTTTTATACCACACTTTTCCAAGGTGTTCAATAATAATTTTTTTTCAGACCTCTCAAGGATAAAGTAAGTTATTTTAATTACTGCAGTGAGTAACTAGGAAAGGTATAAGCTTATATAAATACTAAAGAAGAGATCAACTACATAATTATAACAGCAGTGTAAATCAAAAATAGAACATACAATGTTTAAAACTTCAAGGGATATTAGGTAAAAGAAGAGAAAAGCAAAAGATGGCTAATTAACAAAAAGTTAATTTTTTTGGCTGAGTGCGGTGTCTCACACCTGTAATCCTAACACTTTAGGAAGCAGAAGCGGGAAAATCACTTGGGTCCAGGTGTTCAAGATCAGCCTGGGCAACATAACAAGAACCTGTCTCTAAAAAATAATATGTCTAAGCACAGTGGCTCATGCCTGTAATCCCAACATTCTGGGAGGCTGAGATGGGTAAATCACTTTAAGCCAGGAGTTTAAGACCAGCCTGGCCAACATGGTGAAACCCTGTCTCTACTAAAAATACAAAAACATTAGCTGGGTGTGATGGCACATGCCTGTGATCCCAGCTACTTAGAAGGCTGAGGCAAGAGAATCACTTAAACCTGGGAGGCAGAGGTTGCCGTGAACCAAGATTATGCCACTGCACTCCAGCTTGGGTTACAGAATGAGACTCCATCATACGTACGTAAATACATACACATACATACAAATTAGCTAGGGATGGTGGTACATACCTGTAATCCCAGCTACTCAGGAGGCTGAGGCGGGAGGATTGCTTGAGCCCAGGAGGTCAAGGCTGCAGTGAACTATGATCACACCACTGCATTCCGGCCTGGGAAACTGAGCAAGACTCTTGTCTCCCCACACCCTGCCACATGGCCATAATGACCAAATACAAAGATATGGTCCCTATATCCTAAACAGTGACAGATATGGACTATAAAAAGTCTTCTGGTTTAAAAACATCTAAGGCCGGATACAGTGGCTCACGCCTATAATCTCAGTACTTTGGGAGGCTAAGATGGGTGGACCAAAAGGTCATGAGTTCAAGAGCAGCCTGGCCAATATGGTGAAACCACATCTCTATTAAAAATGCAAAAAAAATTAGCCGGGCGTGGTGGCACACGCCTGTAATCCCAGCTACTCAGGAGGCTAAGGCAGGAGAATCACTTGAACCTGGGAGATGGAGATTGCAGTGAGCCGAGATGGCACCACGGCAATCCAGCCTGGGCAACAGAGTGAGACTTCATCTCTAAATAAATAAATAATAAAAACATTTCAACCTTAACAAGTCAGTATGTTAGTACAGAATCAATATAAATATAATCTGGCACTTGTCTTGCCCTTCCTGAAAACTCTATTCAACACCCATTAGATAGCACCATGCAAGGTAAGTGTGTACACCCAGTATTCTTGAAAGGATCAAGCTAGATGGGAAACATGCCAACACAGAAGCATAACCATATGCAGGCTGTTTGATCCCAAGCAGGGTAAGGAGCATGTCTGCATAGGGAGTCAGCTCAGCAAGAAAAATGGAAGCCGGAGTAGGGAGAGGAAGGCAGGAAAGTAGGAGCACCACCTAGTGTGAGGTGTCAAGAGTCTGACAGGGAAAGAGGCCACCCCTGGCAACAGACACAGAATATCAGTTACATACTAGGGATCAATCATATAAGTAAACATGTTAAAGACAAATGGGAGCCAGATTTCTCAGTGCAGAGAAAGGAATTATTTATATGGAAAAGGAGAAAACCACAATGAATCCTATCAGACCTGGAGATACCAACAGGCACACTAATGGTTTTCAATATAGATACATTTTTTAAAAGTTGTAAATATGTATATGTATATACACACTCAAAAACTTATTTTGGTTTCTAAACACCACTCTCCACCAAAAGTTCCTCCCAAAGCACCTCCCCAACAAAATACTTATTACCGACAAAGTTAAAAGATTACTCCTACAGTAGAGAAACCCACTAGAACACCACCTGAATCACATGATCAAAGTTACCACCACCACTGGGAACAAGTCAAAATCATGTGACCCCTGAGAGGATGAAGTGAAAAGAACACAGTATCATTTATATATATTCCTGCCAAATTGAGGGACATTCTGCAAAACAACTAGTCTATAATTTTCAAAATTATCAAGGTTAAGAAGGTCAAGGTAAGAATGAGGAACTACCCTGACTAAAAGAGATTAAAAAGACATAACAACTAAATGCTACCTATACTTATAAACTAGATCTTTTTCCCATAAAGAACAATACTAGGACAATGGCTAAAACTTGAATGATGTTTGAGAATTAAATGGTAGTCTTGTATCAATGCTCACTTCTTGATTGGTGGCTATACTATGATCATACAGGAGAATGTCCTAGGCTGTGGAAGGTACTCATTAAAGTAATGATACAGGCCAGGCACAGTGGCTCATGCCTGTAATCCCAGCACTTTGGGAGGCTGAGGCAGGTGGATCACCTGAGGTCGGGAGTTCAAGACTAGCCTGGCCAACATGGTGAAAACCCAGCTCTACTAAAAAATAAAAATAAAAAAATTAGCCGGGTGTGGTGGCGTACACCTGTAATCCCAGCTACTCTGGAAGCTGAGGCACAAGAATCGCTTGAACCGGGAGGCAGAGGTTGCAGTGAGCCAAGATGGTGCCACTTCATTCCAGTCTGGGCAACAGAGTGAGACACTGTCTATCAAAAAATAAATAAATAAATAAAATAAAATAAAATAATGATGCAGACCAGGTGCAGTGGCTCACACCTGTAATTCCAGCACTTTGGGAGGCAGACATGGGTGGATCACTGGAGGCCAGGAGTTCCAGGCCAGCCTGGCCAACATAGTAAAATCCCACCTTACTAAAAATACAAAAATTAGCCAGGCATGGTGGTGCACGCCTGTTGTCCCAGCTACTAGGGAAGCTGAGGCATGCGAATCACTTGAACCCAGGAAATGCAGGTTGCAGTGAGCTCAGACTGCACCACTGTACTCCATCCTGGAGGACAGAGAAACTGTTTGAAAAAAAAGTTGTGATGCAGTGATGGGGCATCACGTTGGAAACTTATTCTCAAATGGTTCAGGGGAAACAGTTATTTGTTCGGTACTTAGAACTTCCCTGTGGGGCCAGGTGCAGTGGCTCACACCTGTAATCCCAGCACTTTGAGAGGCCAAGGTGGGTGGATCACCTGAGGTCAGGAGTTTGAGACCAGCCTGGCCAACATGGTGAAACCCCATCTCTACTAAAAATACAGAAATTAGCTGGGCATGGTAGCACACATCTGTAATCCTAGCTACTGCGGAGGCTGAGGCAGGAGAATCGCTTGAACCTGGAAGGTGGAGATTGCAGTGAGCTGAGATCGTGGCCCTGCACTCCAGGCTGTGCAACGAAACAAGACTCGTCTCAAAAAAAAAAAAAGAACTTCCCTGTAAGTTTAGGATTATTCCAAAATTTTAAGAAAGAAGTATTTGTTTTACCAGAACATGTTTGGTAACATGAATTAGCTAATAAGCAATTATCATATAAGGAAAGAATGTCAGTATTATATTACAGAAATCATGTCGGTTCATTCCCAGGTTTTCTCTATATTCTAATATTTTTGCACCAAATTAGAGAAGCTGGAAGCTAAGTACATAAATACAGCATAACTTGGGTCAGCCACTTCAAGGAACACAGCACTGAATCCGAAACCCATTCACAAAAGTATTAATAGGAGGAATGATTGTTTAAGCAAGACATTCAATCCTACTGTCCCTCCGCATCTCCATACCACTAGGTGACTGCTCTCTACACATAAATACAATGACTGGAAGTTATTCTCTGGAGAAGTAAAACCAAGAGTCTTAGACTTCACCTGAAAGGTGGAAGCCAGAGGATTGAATAAATGTATACATATGATATGCTAAGATACCCAGCACTTAGTTCCCAGCCAGTCCCTCACACCTATGTGGGAGATCAATGAGTCTTCTCTGGGAAATCACACCAGCTGAAAAGACTCAAAAAGACCCTGATGATGGCTGTTCCTCAACAAATGGTCCAGACTTAGGCAAAAGTCAAAGTCAACAAAGTCCTAATTTTGTGCTCAAAGCTTCCAAAGAAGTTTTTATAGTGCCTAACTTATAATCATGATCAGATAGCCAAAAGAAGCCTCTAACACAATGGCACTCAACCTTGGTTGTTTATGGAACTAACCTAGGAAGCTTGTTAAAGTATTGATGCCCGAGTCCCAACTCCATTCAAGTGTTCTGAGGTGGTACCTAACCAGTGGGAGTTTTTTAAGCTCCCTGTGTGATGACATCATAGTATGCAATGATGGTTAAAACCACAGGTCTAACACTGATTCCATGAAAAAAGAACAGGTCTATATTTATAAACATTTAGTGGACAAAAGAAACTCTTGGAAATTAAATATACGCTAGCAGAACTGAAATATTCAAAAGGAGACTTGGAAGATTAACTGAGATTTCCCAGAAAATAGAGCAAAACAACACACACAAACACAAAAATAAGAAAATCATAATACCAATCCAGAAATTCCAGAAAATACTGAGAAAATGGAGAGGAGAAATACAAAAGATCATTAATAAGAAAAGCTCCAACATCAATACTGGAAACTAAAAAAACAAACAATGCTGTTAAAATTCTCAAGATTATTTCCAATCTAAAAATATCCAGCCAAACTACCAATCAAATATGAGGATAGAATCAAGACATCTTCAGACATGCATGGAATCACAAATGTCTCATTTTCAGGAAGCTACTAGAGAAAGTACTTATGTTTTGCTTAAGTCAAGGAGGAGAAAGATATGGGATACAGGAAATAAAAGAATCTCCAGAAATGATTTTGTAAGGAAATCCCAGACTGATAGCCATGCTGCAGGCTTAGGGAGCAACTGGTCCAGATTGGAGAAGTGAGATTTTAGAGACAGACATATTGCAGGCTATCTTTGCCAACATGCCCTTTGTCAATGTTCCCATCATTTGTACCCAGACAAGTTCACATCAACTTGGCTACTACCGATCAAATTCCTCCTTTCCTCTCTATGCCTTTCTGCTTGGATCAAGTTAGTTGTCCCCCGCCCCGACCCACCACAATCCCATGCTTGAAAAAGTTCTGCTTTGATCGATACTTGGGAGCTGGAAGTTGGCCACAATAAGTTTTGAAATACAATTTAGAAAGCAATCAGTTCCTCTAACCATATTCCTGACAGTTATCTATCACTAAGCCTATGCCACAATCTTGCCAGATGACCCAAAAGTGGTGAGTTCCATTTCTCAAGACTCGTTTACACACTTATTTCCTTGCCCAAAATACTTCCTTAGAAAGCTCTTTGACAAACTGAGGAAAGACTATGACCTAAGTTTCCACATTCAGCTTATCTTATTAAGGGGCCTTTAAGAGACAATATTATGCTTTCCTTTTTGGCTTCCATTCATTTTTAAATTCATTCAATTTTAAATACCTTTCGTGATCATTATTTTATTTTATAATTAACTAAAATGGCACAATACTTCAGGGGAAAAACACTAACGGGGAATACCTCATTCCAATCTGGTTTATGTAGTCAAATATTAAAATAAACATAGATTCAAATACTGAAATAAAATGGTACATGAAATCAAGATACATAAACAAGAGAGAAATTAAATCCAGATTTTAAAAATAAAACTCATTTCAATTACATAAAATCATCTTCCATAAAAAACGATGTTTTATATAGTCATATAATGTTGCAACTAAAATCAAGAACTTTTGGCAATGTATTATTTGGTATTGCTAATACCTCTACTAACCTCTGATTCATCGCCCTTCTCTCTATAAGCAGTAGCAATGCTGGTTTGAACAGCCTTAATCCATGCCTGGCGCAGCTTTTCAGAATCTGCCTGGAGCATACAACTTCTACAAGGAAATAACATATTGTTTTCTCAGCTAGTAAGTTAATGACAAAAAAAATCCTATAAGCTTTATATTTTGTCCACTTTGCTATTTAATAATTTTCTAGCAAAAAATAAAAAAAGGTCTTATTTCATGTATCTTTAGGGCAAAGTATGTTCACAAAGAAATTAAGGTGTCAGTGAAACAAATTATTTCTTCAAAACAAGTAACTCATCCCTGAACATTAAAAAAGAAAAAAAAACCGCTTAAATTTACCATACAAATATACAAATACTCATTTTTTTTCGACTGGGTACAAATATAAAATGATAGTTATCAAAGAAACTCATATAATTTCAATTCATCATAATAGCAAAAAAGTTTTCATAAATCACCTTTACAGAATTGAAAGAATATGATAAATGGTAGAAGTTACATAAATATCTGACTATAATATCTGTAACTAGTAATTATTAAAATTTATTGTTAAAATTTTTCTTCTTCTTTAACACAAATAATTACAGAAAAATGCAGATTTTTCTACTCTGGAAAGTTCTTTAAGACAAACTATAAAAACATAGAAGCAAATCACAGATTCTTTAGAACCACTTACTTTGTTGGAGAGACCACCTCAAAGCAGAATCGTCGTTCTATGTCTTCACAATGTTTCACTGTACAGAGCCTGAGATCCTCAACTACTACAGTAGGATTATCCTACAATAAGGAAACAAAATTTCCATATTTTTCAATCTAAGTTTTACTATTACCAATAATAAGATATTTAAAAATATTATTTGGCATAACTGGTCTGATTTTCAAGATTTATATTTTAGATACAGATAGGGTTTATCAATATAGATATAAAAATAAAGGTAATTTTGTCCTGTTAATAATTGTATCTACCTCATAAATTATATAGAGATTAAATGAAATTGTTTATATATAAAGAGCTTGGTCCAACACTTGATACTTAGTAAATGCTCAATAAATGTTAATGTTCTGTGGATTTCCTTCCATCTTCTTTCATATCCGTTACTCTCCTAGTCCCCACTCACATATAATAAAAGCTACTTTCCTCCAAAAGAGAAGCTTTTATTCAGTAAAGTTTTAAGTATTTTATTAAGAAAGCTATAACTTCTTAAAACACCTAAGAGAATCAGAAAGATTTTATCACTTTCTACTATTTAATAAAAATATAAATTCAAAACCAAGTTTATCAGAGTAGAAGAAACCATGAACTAATTAGCTAGATTAAAGGGCTTCTGTCATACAAACCTGCTACCACAAAACTAGCAAGTAAAATTTCATACTGTGTCACTTCAAGAGAAGATATTTTTAAATCTGCAGTTTACAGAATATTATTCATAAAAAGTCATCAATTAACTAATGATTGATTCTTTAGTTTCTAGTTATTTTTAATATTCTCAACTCACAACAGTAGGATTGAATGTCTTGCTTAAACAATCATCCCACTATGCCTTTCCAATAAATAAAACTTTCTCATCCTTAAAATAAGATTGAGGAAAACACGTAAAACAATATTAACATATTCAAGGGGTTCTATTTAAATTACTGTCAGCTTACATTTTAATTAATGTCATTTTTAACCATTCTGTCCTATCACCTTTGGCTCTACTGTGATATTATTTAAAAGGCACCCTCTCTTTCATCTTCAAAATAGTGCTTTGGAATGGCAGTGTTCTTTCTGTCATGAACTAGAGAAAGATACATATAAAGAAATAAAAGTATGTTGTATATTTCAAAATAGCTAGGAGAGGAGATTTGTAATGATCCCAAGACAAAGAAAAATGTTTGAGGCGATGGATACCCCAATTACCCTGATTTGATCATTACACATTGTATACAAGTATCAAAATAGCACATGTACCACAAAAGTATGTACAACTACTATATAACATTTAAAAACTACCAAAACATTTTTTAAAATCCTGTGACCCAGAAAAATCCATTTCAAAGCTAGGAATTAAGAACTCAGGATTCAAAATCACTTTACTTTTAAGAATTAAATGTTGTTATTTTCCACCCTAGAGTCCTCTTACACCTGCTCAAACATAAAAATTACATTAATTTTACACACATTATTTATTGACTTCAATGTTTGCCAAAATAAAGAGATAAATAAATGAAACTGGTAACTCACTGAGTTTTCACTTATTACTTAACACCTACCTTAAATTTTTTCTGGTAAACCAACTGATTATTCTGTATTGAAAACCAGCGCCTAAAGAAACACAAAACAGATTAAGTTTTCATAAACATAACTTATTTCCATTGTTGTTAGAAATGAATATTTGAGAAAGTACTGGAAATCACATTGTGGTAATTATATTTTAAGAAGTGCATTGTATTGTTCTGCTTTACAGAAACTGATTCTAATATGGGATAACTCTTGAAAGTAAAGAACAAACGTTTTTAAAACCACAAGTTAGGAAAATGAAAGTACTACATTTTTATTAATTTCAAGTCATAAATTTACATCCTAACAAAAGCTGTTATCCTTTATGCTATCACCAGATAATAACTGTCTTAAAGTACAAATTTATAATTTTTGAGGTTCCTCAAAAATAACTGAACTCTTTCCCCCAAAATAATTTCTTTTCTTAGAAAGTTGGCATAAATGTATATTGTGAATACAAGTATCCACTCGTGGCCAGGCATGATGGCTCACACCTGAAATCCCAGCACTTTGGGAGGCTGAGATGGGTGGATCACCTGAGGTCAGGAGTTCGAGAACAGCTTGACCAACGTGGTAAAACCCCGTCTCTACTAAAAAAAAATACAAAAACTAGCCAGGCATGGTGGCAGGTACCTGTAATCCCAGATACTTGGGAGGTTGGGGCAAGAGATTCGCTTGAACCCAGGAAGTGGAGGTTGCAGTGAGCCAAGATCAAGTCATTGCACTCCAGGCTGGGCAATAGCATTGCACCACAGCCTGGGCGACAGAGCAAGACTCCGTCTCAAAAAAAGAAAGAAAAAACAATCCACTTGTATACAGTAAAACACTGAAATAAATCGTGCTTTATTTTCAACCTTTCAGAAAAAAATTCAGTAAGAGTTTTATTGGATAAGCAAAACAGAAAACTAATCATGTTAGAACTGATATCTAACAAGAGATAATCACAAATTAGCTTGGCCTTATTTTCATACAAATTACTTCTAAGCAAAATAATCAAAGTTATTACTACAAATGATTCACTCAACTATTTATATGGTTCTGCTCACTACTATAAGTTATTAGGCAAACAATTTACCTACAATCTTCTTTAGAAGAAAATTCTAACCTACGTATAACATATTTACTAATTCTAATTTATTAAAACAATAAAAGACCTAAAGGCATAAAAAAATTCACAGCCAAAAGCCATTCAGAAAAGAAAGCCAAACTTCTTATCAAGCATGAAAAGTAAAACGGTATTTGAATCATTATTTTAAAATTAGTTTCATGTGAGATGATTTCTATCATAATTAGTTATTAATCGATTAGCAGATATTCTACCTTTTCATTGATACTAATACAAAACATTAGAAATTGTATTTAGACATTTAGAATTTCTATTTTTAAAAATTAAGTTAATTATCCAAAGTTGTTCTCACAACATGACTAGAAGATGCTTTTCCATTTTGAAGTCATTTACTAGATAGACTGTTAGGTTTTCTTACCACTGAAAGAGGAATCAACTTTACCATTAAAAAAGAGATTTGTTAAATAAGCATCTAGATAAAATGAGGTGGGTTGCCTCTAAATGCAAATCATCGAGAGGTAAGCTAGAAAAGGAAGAACTTCTGGGTTTACTTTGGGACAGATAATTGGTTAGAAATGTTAAGGAAATACCTATAAACAAACAAAATGGTGCACCCCTGCCACATGGGATGACATGCAATGGAAACAATCTCTGATACTGATTAGTTTATGTAGAAATCATTTGAAGTAGGATGAATGAATTGTAGTAATAAAAATTCAATTGTTTTGTATCATAGTAATATTCTATAAATTGATGAAAGCTACAGAGTTTTACTGAACAACAAAAAACACACTTATGTAAACTTTTCATGCTTCTGAGGTCTTCAAAAATTAATTTCTCTTGATCTGTTGCATCTTAGGACAATATCTTCTAAAATAATATCAAAATGCTATATTAAAACTTATGTTTTCGTCAGAGCTCTATCTGATTAACTCTAAAGATCATTATGTATTTCTGAAACCCAGTTCCTCTGCCATCTATCTGCTTCTGAATGACATTTTCATACCATCAGTTTTGTAAACTCAGGAAAGAAAATATAAACACTTAATTTTATATCTCTTAAGGATAAATGTCATATATCCTAGATAGAAAACATTTTCTGAATAACTTGTGTGTCTTATGACGCTATCATTCCTCCCTTGCTACTATAAATTTAAAAAACTAATAACCTACATTGACCAAAACTTTAATCAGGTAAGTAAAATATAATTTTTAATTCTTTCTATAGAATAATCCTATTTATTAACACTTCCTTGTTGCTGTTGTTATTTTTGAGGTAGAGTCTCACTGTCGCTCAGGCTGGAGTGCAGTACTGCGATCTCGGCTCACGGCAACTTCCGCCTCACAGGTTCAAGTGATTCTGGTACCTTAGCCTCCCGAGTAGCTGGAATTAAAGATACACGCCACCACACCCTGCTAATCTTTGTATTTTTAGTAGAGACAAGGTTTCACCATGTTGGCCAGGCTGGTCTCTTAACTCCTGGTCTCTAACTCCTTGTCTCAAGCAATCCACCTGCCTCGGCCTCCCAAAGTGCTGGGACTACAGGTGTGAGCCACCACGCCCAGCCCTAGTTGTTATCAACACTTCTAAGAAAAGAAAAAGTAAGACTTAAAAACAACTCATGGACTGTAAAACAGAGAAAAAATACTTAATAATTTAATTACTTGGTAACTACAATTTGAAAGTTTAAAAAAAAAAAAAAAAAAAGGAACTAGACCCAAGAAAACAAACTTTGGATTCAGAAACTGACCACAAAGCCAAAATACAAGACAGCTTTTAAAACAGAAAAATTTATTGCTTCATTAAGAAAAATAAGGTACTACTTTGTATCAAACTGAAATAACTCAATATATTTTATTAAATTCTAAATATACTTTAAAAATATATTTATGTTGTAAATATTATTTAATATAACAATTAGAGCATCTGAATGACAAAATGTGGGCAAGAAAAGAAAAAATACATAAACAAAATAATCAAGCTATCTTTTACTATGTTTGATCACTAGTCCCAAAACTACTCTTGAAATCAAGAACATAAGCAAAAGTCAAACTTCTAAATCTGTAGAAGCTTTATAACTAGAACTATACAGATGATGGGATTATTTACACATTCATGTAAGTGCCAAACAGTTAAACACATTAAAAATTAAAAGCCTGAACATGTACCCTCCTTTACTTCCATTTATTTTTATACAAAGAAAATAAATGGCAAAAAAAAAGGGAACTGACAATGTATTCTTTCAACAAAATCAACATGGTTTTACCCAAAGGACTAATCCTAGTTACTGCTCCAATTTTTAAAAAGAGTTTACTAGCTTATTTCTCTCTATATTTTTGTTTATACATATATGTAATTTTTTTAGAGACAGGGCCTTGCTCTGTCACTTAGCCTGGAGTGTCATGGTGCAATCATAGCTCAGTGCAGTCTAGAAATCCTGAGCTCAAGTGATCCTCCCACCTCAGACTCTGGAGTAGCTGGGGCTACAGAGGCATGCCACCGCATCCAGCTAATTTATTTCTATCTACCTATCTATCTACCTATCTACCTATCTATCTATCTATCTATCTATCTATTTAGGCAGAGACAGGGTCTTGCTATCTATCTATCTATCTATTTAGGCAGAGACAGGGTCTTGCTATCTATCTATCTATTTATCTATCTATCTATCTATCTAGGTAGAGACAGGGTCTTGCTGTGTTGCCAGGACTGGTCTCTAACTCCTAGACTCAAGTGATTCTCCAACCTCAACTTCCCAAAATGCTGGGATTACAGGTGTGAGTCACCAGGTACAGCCTTTCTCTTTTTTAAAAAATAAGATATATAAAAAGGATATTATTCAATCTCTATCTTCTTTGGTTAATTATAAACAAATTAAGTATTTCTTTACAGATTAAAACAAATTAAGGAGATGTGCAATTAAAAGGTGTAATTCCATTTCTCAAATAAAATGTTTATATTTTCTTCCCAATTTAAAACATAAAGAGACTTTTTATCCATTGCAAGTAATCCAACTGAAATGCAAGTTAATTATGAGCTTTCTCATGCCAAAAAGGAAACTGGAGTAAGATGAGGGTAAAGGGATGGAAGCCATTTGGTACCTGATATGATCGGGCTTTTTCCTGTCATGTGAAAAAACGGGGCAGGATTAAAACATAAGGGAAAGGTGGTGAAAGAATGAAAACGAAAAATGTGCAAAATAAGCAAAGGACTAGCATGATACAAAAATAAAGCAAGAATTAAGGAACAAGCTTAAGCTCAGAACCTAACAAAATAATCAAAAGTATCTATTGCATTTTATTTACTTTTTATAGACATATGCATTTTATAATTAATTCCAACTCTTAAGAATCTGAAAATCTCAGGAATATTCAAAAAGTTCTTCAAATATTATGTTATAGAAAGTTCTGGTAGGACTTAGCATACTTGGGTATATCTCTACTATTATTTTCTGCCTCAACAGTCACGGCTATAAAATACAGACAGCATTTCACCTCATCTTACTTAATAAGGTGCTCCTAAAAATTAAGGAAAATAATCACTGTAGGAATTAGCTATATAAACCCGAGACAAATGAAAAGTTTTCATAAACTGAGGATGTGAAAGATTATAAAATGTTAGCCAAATAAATGTTTCTCCCAATTGCCCATCCCCATTTTAAAAATTTTTTTTGATTTTTATTTTCTTTTTATTGTACTTTAGGTTCTGGGGTACATATGTAGATCATTTAGGACTGTTGCATAGGCGCATACATGGCAAGGTGGTTTGCTGCCTCCATCCCCCCATCATCTATATCTGGCACTTCTCCCCATGTTATCCCTCCCCAACCTCTCCATCCCCCTGCTATCCCTCCCTTAGCCCCCCACCTAACAGACCCCAGTGTGTGATGCTCCCTTTCTTGTGCTCATGTGTTCTCATTGTTCAACACCCACCTATGAGCAAGAACATGCGGTATTTGGTTTTCAGTTCTTGTGTCAGTATGCTGAGAATGATGGTTTCCAGGTTCAACTACATCCCTACAAAGAACATGAACTCATCCTTTTTAAGGTTGCATAGTATTTCATGGTGTATATGTACCACATTTTCTTTGTCCAGTCTATCATTGATGGACATTTCGGTTGGTTCTAGGGCTTTGCTATTGTAAACAGTGCTGCAATGAACATACATGTGCATGTGTCTTTATAATAGAATGATTTATAATCCTTTGGGTATATACCCAGTAATGGGATTGCTAGGTCAAATGGAATTTCTATTTCTAGATCCATGAGGAATCGCCACACTGTCTTCAACAATGGTTGAGCTAATTTACACTCCCACCAACAGTGTAAAGGTGTTCCTTTTTCTCCACATCCTCTGCAGCATCTGTTGTCTCCTGAGTTAATGATCGCCATTCTAACTGACTTAAAGTGACTTAAAGGCCACACATACTTAGTATTAATCTTTAATCTATGTATATACTTCTTACAAAACAAAAAGCCAATAAAAATAAAACATTTACATCTACACCAGCAGCATACAGATCATTTTGCTTTAAAATATTAAGTAGTACATTCTATGCTTTTAGCTGTATTATCTATTTCAACAAAGACTGAGCAGAGCAAGTAATTATTCAGTTTCATTAATTGTTTTTCCAAGTTTTCACTAAATTATTAATATTTACTTATTTTCCTTCTCCACTCACCTTTTCTGAATTTATCATAAAAAACAAGAGAGAAACAAAAGCTCTAGTAATCCACTAATTTGAGCCTGAAAGGAAGCTGCCACACTGAGAAAATGACCTAACAAAGAAAAATTACTGTGGTAACCTCACATGTATCTTCAGAAAAATATATTTTATAGATGTATAAAATTTTGAGATACTACAAACTAGAAATCTGAAACCAATAAGAAATAAGCTCAACAGTCCACATAAGATGTAAAACTTTTCACTTCTTACGCTATTTCAGTCACATCATACAAACTATTATCTATTCAGTTAAATTTCAGATTTGGGGATGATCTGAAATACACTTGTAATTTATGAAGCACAAAGTAAAGTTTTAAAACTATCTGGAAATTCCTAGTCACACATTTCCCTCCAGTAAAAAAGTTATTTTTTATTTTTTATTTTTATTTTTATTTTAATAGTATATATATTTATGGGAGAAAAAAGACTTTTTTTTTTTAGATGAAGTCTCGCTTGTCTAGGCTGGAGTGCAGTGGCACAATCTCGGCTCACTGCAACCTTTGCCTCCCTGGGTTTGAGTGATTCTCCTGCCTCAGCTTCCCCAAGTAGCTGGGACTACAGAAGTGTGCCACCATGCCTGGCTAATTTTTGTCTTTTTAGTAGAGACGGGGGTCTCACCTTGTTGGCCAGGCTGGCCTTGAACTCCTGACCTCAAGTGATCTGCCCACCTCAGCCTCCCAAACTGCTGGGGATTACAGGCATGAGCCACCTTGCCCAGCCAGAGGTGTTTTTAAATAGTTGATTTTGAAAATACTGTATGTTATAATTCCATAGAAGTACAGGTAATGGCAAATGTGTTTGTATATGATTGGTACCCCATGGTGACTAAAACAAAAAAGATGCCCTAAAACTAATCCATAAATAATCCAAAAAAAAATATTTAAACGGCAGACAGAAAAATCTTCATATTTGAGTCACTGGATTCCCGAATATTTTAAATTAAGGGACCAATATCATAAATACAGAGTCTTTTACTCAAAATCAAGTAAAATAAATTAAGCTGGACAGAGAATTAGATTTTGAGATACTTTAAGAAATTTAAATAACTTCCAAATTTTTAATATTAAAAAGCAGAAGAGAATCCTAAATAACATTTAAAATACTACTCTTCTTTCTTCTCCTTTCTGTCTAGCTCCTTATCTATAATCTGGAAAATACTTTAAGACTTTAGTCACAGGGTTTGGACTTTTCTTATCGATTGACTGATTGAGACAGGGTCTCTGTCGCCCAGGCTGGAGTGCAGTAGCACAATGCAGAGGCTCACTGCAGCCTCAATCTCTTGTGCTCAAGCGATCTTCCTGCCTCAGCCACCTGAGTAGATGGGGCTACAGGAACCACAGCACCACACCTGGTTCGAGTGCGCGTGCGTACATGCGCGCATGTGTATTTTTTTAATTGTAGAGATGGGGTTTCACCATGTGGCCCAGGCTGGTCTCAAATTCCTGGGCTCAAGTAATCTACCTGCCTTCACCTCCCAAACTGCTAGGATTAGAGGCATGAGCCACCATGACCAGCCTTATATGCCATATTCTTTTACAAGTCAGAATTTTACTAGTGTTTTCAGCAAAATGTTCTTGAGTAGCATGTGAAAACGAAATTAATTTGCTATCCATAATTTTTCCTAATAATGTGTTTCAGGAAGTTCTTTTAAAGTGAAGTATTTTTTCATAGTTGAAGTTATATTTTGTTCTATCAAAATAAAGTTTGGAATTTTCGTAAAAACTAAGAAAAATGCCATAGGATACACAGGACTGCTTGAGCCCAAGAGTTCCAAGTTTCCAGTTTTGTATCTCAATTTGTTTACAAACCAGCTGTGTGACCTTTATCTCTCTGAAGCTCCATTTCTTTACTGAAAAAAACCACAATCTATGATTCTAATCAATAACTGCCATTTCACTACATGTAGATGTCATCTCCTTTAAAAGTAGCCTAAGTTCCAAAGGCACTGTATTTTTCCCTTGGTAAGTAGTAGGTAATATCTACAATGGAAGTTAACCATTCTTTCTTGATTTTAGCTGCATTTTAATATCTATGCCAATATAATTCAGAAAACAAATAATAAATAAGGAAATGTTCATGTATAAATCAAAATTAACTTCCTTCTATTGTCCTAAATAGCAGTGCGATACTCCACTAACACTTAATGTGCTTCATTTTGAAGTCTCAGATCATTTCTCATTGGAGTAGTCCATGGAAGTTCATTTCTTCTTAACATAATGGCATGTTTCTATGGATTTACTGTATTTTCACTTTGTTAAACTTTAAAGTAGATTATTTTAAAATCTGAAGGTTAAAATTCAATTCTGACACTGTATCATGAAACCATACTGATTGAGTAATCTTTATTATAAACATTCACCAGTCAAGCTATTTTTTTTTCCAACTTCTACTCTGGCTACAGAAATTCATCAGGAAAGGCTTAAAAGACTACTGTCTACTTTTTTGAGCTTAGAAAATGTCATTGTAATTTTTAATTTTCACTTAAAAATAGCCAGAAACAAGGAGGTAAGGAAATAGAAAAAAAATAGCTAGAAACACGATTTCTAACCACTTGAGTTGGTCCTCCTATATTCATGTACTATTCTTATTTACTTAATTATTTGAGACAGAGCTTCACTCTGTTGTCCAGGCTAGAAATGCAGTGGCATGATCTTGGCTCACTACAACCTCTGCCTCCTAGGTTCTAGCAATTCTCCTTCCTCAGCCTCCCAAGCACCTGGGATTACAGGCATGTGCCAGCATGCCCAGCTAATTTTTTCTATTTTTAGTAGAGACAGCGTATCACTGTGCTGGCCAGGCTGGTCTCAAACTCCTGGCCTCAAGTGATCCATCTGCATCAGCCTCCCAAAGTTCTGGGATTACAGGCATGAACCACCGCATCCAGTCCATGTATTATTTTTAAAGCTCTCTATACTCAGGTTTAACAACAAATATAATCATTATTCTTTCCATTTTATATTTGCTCTCAGATTCAGAAAAATTTATTTTGAATAAAACAAACCATGTACCATGTAAACATCTGGCATATCAAATGCTGGGGAAATGCCCAATGAATCACTGACATTCAGAAATGTCAGTGAATGTTTTTTCTTTTCTTTCTTTTTTTTTTTTTTTGAGACAGTCTCTCTGTCACCCAGGCTGGAGTGCAGTGGTGCAATATGAGGTCACTGTAGCCTCCTGGATTCAAGCGATTCTCCTGCCTCAGCCTCCCAAATAGCTGGGATTACAGGCACACACCATCACATCAGGCTAATTTTTTGTATTTTTAGTAGAGACAGGGTTTCACCATGTTGGCCAGGCTGGTCTCAAACTCCTGACCTCAAGTGATTCACCCGCCTCGGCTTCCCAAAGTGCTGGGATTACAGGCGTGAGCCACTGCGCCCAGCCAGTGAATGTTTTTTCAATGTAACCTTGACACCAAGACATAAAAATAATTACACCAGAAATCCATTTCAATAAAACATTAAATTTTTCCATTTAACAAAAATGTATACAAAGTTAAACTTACCAGGAAATTATATTTACTTTACTAATGTCCATTTTTAAAATAAAAACCACCTTATCATTAAGTTCATAGTAATAAGTTCAGGTAATAAAATATACACATTATAACCAATAAAATCAACCAGAATCAACCAGAATCCAGAATCCAACTACTACTCTTAATTATTACAGAATTTTTTTGACTACTTTTTTATTTTTGGCAAAAATAGAGGCATCCTTGAATAAAAGATTAATCACTGATATGCAAAAGATTGATCCTGGGACAACCAATCTTTTGGTTGAAACTTTAATGTCTTAAGTTATTTCATTTTAGTACAGTACCATATGAGAAAATACAATGAAATATTTTATCCATTCTTTTAACAGATATTCAATAGATTTATATTTTATAAAAATTTGTTTAGCAACACCTACAATGTTTTTGGTAGCAATCAACTTTATAATAAAGGAGCATCAGCTGCCACAACTTCATATATGAAAAAATTTCCATTTCCTAAAACTCCTATTTTGTTCAAGTTATTGCAAAAATCAAAAGATCAGTATCACCTAAAGATTCATTAGCATTTTATTCACAAAGGGCAGGAAAAAAAAAGATTCCTAAGTGATATGGACTGGCTCTGTGTCACTACCCAAATTTCACCCTGAACCCCCACAAGTCATGGGAGGGATATGGTGGAAGGTGACTAGATCATGCAGGCAGTTTTCCCCATGCTGTTCCTGTGACAGTGAAGGTGTTCTCAGGAGATCTGATAGTTTAAAAGTGGCAGTTTCCCCTGAGTTCTCTCCTACCACCTTATGAGGAAGGTGCCTGCTTCCCCTTCTGCCATAATTCTAAGTTTCCTGAGGATTCCCCAACATGGAGAACCTTGAGTCAATTAAAATTCCTTTCTTTATAAATTACTCAGTCTCAGGTAGTATCTTTATAGCAGTGTGAACACGGACTAATACACAGAACTGATACCAACAGACCAGGGTACTGCTGCAAAGATCATCTGAAAATGTGGAAGCCGGTTTGGAAATAAATAACAGGCAGGGGTTGGAGGGCTCAGAAGACAGGAAGATGAGGGAAAGTCTGGAACTTCCAAGAGTTTTGTTGAATGGTTTTGACCAAAGTGCTGATACTTATATGGACAATGACGTCCAGGCTGAGGTGGTCTCATATGAAGAGGAAGAACTTATTGGTAACTGGAGCAAATATCACTCTTGCTGTACTTTAGCAAGAGACTGGCAGTATTCTTGCCCTTGCCCTAGAGATCTGTGGAACCTTAAACTTGAGAGAGGTGACTCAGGGTATCTGGCAGAAGAAATTTCTAAGCAGGAAAACATTCAAGAGGTGACCTGGCTTTTCCTGAAAGTGTACAGTTATATGTGTTCGTAAAGAGAAAATTTGAAATTGTTATCCATATTTAAAAGGGAAGCAGAGTATAACTGTGGAAAATCTGCAGCCTGACCATAAGGTATAAAAGAAAAATCCATTTTCTGGGAAGAAATTCAAACCAGCCTCAGAAATTTACATAAGTAAAGAGGAGCTGAATGTTTACAGCCAAGACAATGGGAAAAATGTCTCCAGGGCATGTAAGATATCTTTGAGGCAGCCCCTCTCATCACAGGCCCAGAGGCCTAGGAGGGAAAAATAGTGGGCCAAGGCCCAGGACTCTGCTGATCTGTGCAGCCTTGGGACTTGGTGCCCTGCATCCCAGCCACTCAAACTCCAGCCATGGCTAAAAGAGGCCAAGGCTCAGGCCATTGTTTCAGGGTGGAAAGCCCCAAGCACGATGGCTTCCACGCTGTATTGGGCCTATACATGCACAGAAGATGAGAATTTAGGTTTAGGAACCTCCACCTAGATTTCAGAGGATGTATAGAAATGCTTGAAGGTCCAGGCAGAAGTTTGCTGCAGGAAAGAAGCCCTCATGGAGAACCTCTGCTAAGGCAGTGCAGAATGGAATGTGGGGTTATAACCCCCACACAGTCCCCATTGTGGCACTGCCTAGTAGAGCTTTGAGAAGAGAGCCGCCATCCTCCAGATCCCAGGAAGGTAGACCCATCAACAGCTTGCACCATGCACCTGGAAACACTGCAGGCACTCAATGCCAGCCCACAAAAGCAGCACAGGGACTACATCCTGCAGAGCCACAGAGATGGAGTTGCCTAAGGCCATGGGAGCCCACCTCCTGCATCAGCCTGCCATGGAATGTGAGACATGGAGTTAAAGGAGATTTTGGAGCTTTAAGATTTAATGACTGCCTGGCTGGGCTTCAGACTTGTGTGGGGCCTTTGTTTTGGTTGATTTTTCCCATTAGGAATGAGAACATTTACCTAATGCCTGTTCTTCCCTTGTATCTTGGAAATAACTAACTTGCTTTTTATTTTGAAGGCTCATAGACAGAAGGGACTGCCCTTGTCTCAGATGAGACTGTGGACTTGGACTTTTGAGTGAATGCTGGAATGAGATGAGACTTTGGTAAACTATTGGGAAGTCATGATTGATTTTGAAATGTAAAAAGGACACGAGATTTGAGAAAGGCCAGGGGTGAAATGATAACAGTTTGGCTCTGTATCCCCACTCAAATCTCATCCTGAAGTTGTAATCCTCACACATTGAGAGAGGGACCTGGTGGGAGGTGACTGGATCATGGGAGTGGTGTCCCCCATGCTTTTCTCGTGATAGTGAGGGAGTTCTCTCAAGATACAATGGTTTAAAAGTGGCAGTTTCCCCCAAACTTTCTCTCTCCTGCCATGTTGCGAAGAAGGTGTCTGTTTCCCCCTCACCTTCTGCCATGATTATAAGTTTCCTGAGGCCTCCCCAGCCATAAAGAACTGTTGAGTCAATTAAAACTCTTTCCCGGTAGTATCTTTGTAACAGTGTGAAAATGGACTAATACAATAGCAACCACTAAGTAAAAATATACATAAACATCATATAGAGGAGAAACCAAAAGGAAAAAAAAAGCTCACTTGTTCTATTCATCAATCATATTGATAATTTGCACTCAAATCTACTTTAGGACAAATACAGGAGGCAGACCATATTCCAAATTTATTTACTATAATGAGCTAGCCACTATAGACCAAGATTTATAAAAATTCTCCTTGCTTCCTTATTTAATCCTGGCTTATTTTTAAAATTTAGAATTAATGTTTTTATTCTTCACCTGCTTCTAAAGTGCATCTATCTTCAATATACAAGGTTCAGGAAAGTTTCTGTGGAATTTACAGAAGTAAAAGAATTATGAAAGAGAGAGTTGTCAAATCACTGAGAAAGTCAGAAAATCAAAACTACATAAAGATCAAGACTAGTATTTGAAATATATTACCTGTTCCAAGTTTTGAAGGCATTGCTGGCTCGTTTGAACAGATATCCTTCCATAACTATGCCATTTGCAGCATCTACATTATATTCTAACTTAGAATCATCACTGGAGAAATCCTAAACAAAATAATACATAAAGAAGTTCATATGACTTGACTAAGTTTCCTAGACAAGAAATGGATCCTAGGAAAAGAATTCAAAAGGAAGAAAAGGGTTAAGACAGTTATAACAACAATATTAATAAGAAAAATAAAGGAGGAATTAAATGATCAATAATAAAGAAATGTGTCAACACATTAAAGTATTTGACTTTAGAGGACTATTTTATGCAATACTTATTGTGATGATCCAAGAACAAATAATTATATAGAATATAGTACAAAACAGAAAATAAATCAATATAAACTGTATATACATTGTGATTAAAAGCACAAAATAATATGTATACAAATAAACAAGGGAAAACAACTAAATATTACACAGGGTGTTATGTTTAAAATTCTTTTTTTTTTTTTTTGAGACAGAGTTTGCTCTCTCACCCAGGCTCGAACACAATGAAGTGATCTCAGCTCACTGCAATCTCTGCCTCCTGCAATCTCTCCCTCAAGCAATTCTCCAGTCTCCCAAGTAGCTGTGATTATAGGTATGCACCATCATGCCCAGTTAATTTTTGTACTTTTGTAGAGACAGGGTTTCACCATGTTCACCAAGCTGGTCTTGAATTCCTGATCTCAGGTGGTCCATCTGCATCAGCCTTCCCAAAATGCTGGGATTAAAGGCGTGAGCCACTGCACCCAGTCTATTACAATACTTTATGGTGCTATGTGTTAACAATTTTTTAAAGGCATACGGTTATATTTAATTGGGATTATTTAAAGTTACCACTATTTTCTAAATATATGACTACTATGGTAGTTCTTTTTTTTTTTTTTTTTTTTTTTTTTTTTGAGAAAGAGTCTTACTCTGTCGCCAGGCTGGAATGCAATGGCACAATCTTGGCTCACTGCAACTTCCATCTCCTGGTTCAAGTGATCAAGCAATTCTCCTGCCTCAGCCTCCTGAGTAGCTGGGACTATAGACATGTGCCACCACACCCAGCTAATTTTTGTATTCTTAGTAGAGACAGGGTTTCATCATGTTAGCCAGGCTAGTCTCGAACTCCTGACCTCAAGTGATCCACCAGTCTCCCAAAGTCCTGGGATTACAGGCGTGAGCCACTGTGCCCAGGTACCTGGTAGTTCTTGAATCTGACGGTGTCTATGGCATTTTTTTCCTAAATTTAGTTTTCAAAGGAAAAGGATCATATCTACAGTTTGAAGTTGGCATGTTGAACTCACTTTTTTTATGAGGACTATAAAATCATTCATAGCCTTCTAGCATTCTAATTAGTCAAATCTTCACTTGAATGCAATTTAAACTTTCAATTTCTTCCAAAGATTCAAGAAGTTTAGAAATCAGACATTTTCAATATTTAAAATATTGTCTAACAAAATTCCAGAGCATTTTGAACAAAACTCTAAGACTGCTGTTTTTAGCAAATTTAAAACTCTAAAAGCCAGTCCCATAACATTTAAAATTCCTCCTGGATCAATAATTAAAATTAGAATTCTACCATAATAGGAAGTAGTAAACTTCTTGTCTTGGGAAACATTTTGGCAGCATCTGCTGATATACTGGGCCCTGCACTGGATGGGAGACAAGAGTGACAACTACGTAAAGGACCAGAAAATTTAAGAGTGTGTACTAAGTCAGGAACAGAAAACAGACCAAATTCAGAATTTTAAAAGAGAAAAAAAAATGAATAACCTCTCCTGACACCTTTGAAACTTTAACCACAAAAAGACATGATAATCCAAACTAATCAAATGAAGCAGAATCTGTAAATGAATTCCTACATTTCCTCCTACTTTTTCTATGGGGAAAAAAAAAAATCAGGGAAACTTTAATTCCCTCATTTAAAATTTATTTGAGGCTATAATTTATTTAATTATGCAGACAGAATTAAGCAAGAAATATATTTAACTTTGTTAACATTCTAAAGGTTTCATTTGTAACATGTGCAGTTTTTCATAACCTTGGTCAACTTAAAAGACTTCCTTGAATGTGCAGTGCATTACAAGTGTTTCTCTGATTTTCAACTATGTTTCTTGGGATAAACTATCTTCATTTAATTACTATTCATATCAAACAATATTTTGTAGCACTTAAAATGTGATCGATTTCATAATTTTAGTAACGAAATACGCTGGATGAAAGACATAGGGTTAGAATTGCCTTAAATACACTGATGACCCGACAAATTAGGAAGGAATACTCAAGAAATTTGAGTGAAAACTGGAATTCAAAGAGGTAAGAAAAGCAAGGGTATTTGCCTGTCAGGAGAACTTGAGCTTTGGTGTGATGTCAAGGGATAGAATGCAAAATCAAGGTTTGTCAAAGGGGACTCTAATAGAAGCTTTCCCTTTGAAATAGCAAACAAGACAAGAAAAACCATTATTACCACTTTCATTCAAGATGACGATGAAACTCCTAGTCAGCAAAATAACAACAACAAAAAAAGTACAAGATTGGAAAGGAACAAAAAAACTATCATTACTGGTAGGTGATAAGACTTATACACAGAACATCCAAAAGAATCCAGAGATAAATTAATATTAAAAGAAATTACTGGTTATAGGCTGGGCGTGGTGGCTTACGCCTGTAATCCCAGCACTTTGAGAGGCCGAGGTGGGCAAATCACAAGGACAGGAGTTTGAGACGAGCCTGACCAACATGGTGAAACCCCGTCTCTACTAAAAATACAAAAATTAGCCAGGCATGGTGGCATGCACCTGTAATCCCAGCTACTCGGGAGGCTGAGGCAGGAGAATCACTTGAACCTGGGAGGCGGAGGTTGCAATGAGCCGGGATCATGCCACTGCACTCCGGCCTGGGTGACAGAGCAAGACTCGTCTCAAAAACAAAAACAAAAAAAAAAAAAAAAGAAAGAAATTACTGGTTACAAAATCAATACAGAAAAATCAATTTTATTGTACACAGAAATAGTGGTAAAATAAATAAATTTAAAGATAACGTTTAGAATACAAGTGTCTAGGAATAAATATAACAAAAGATACACAAGAAAAATCATAAAATTTTATGAAAGCCATTAAAGAAAACTTAAATGAATGGAGAATATACTAAGCACTCAGGTTTGAAGATATAATAAAATAAAGATATCAATTATGATTCATAGAAGATTAAAGGAGAGAAGGAAGGAAGCTTTGCTATGAGGTATCAATAATTTGCTTGCCAAAAACAGAATGACAAACATTCATGTTCTCACTCATTTGTGTGATCTAAAAAAACAAAACAGCTGGACTCAGGAAGCTAGAGAGTAGAAGGATAGGCCAGGCATGGTGGCTGACGCCTGTAATCCCAGCACTTTGGGAGGCCAAGGTGGGCAGATCACCTGAGATCAGGAGTTCGAGACCAGCCTGACCAATATGGAGAAACCCCATCTTTACTAAAAAAAAAAAAAAAAAAAAATACAAAAAATTAACCGAGTGTGGTGGCACATGCCTGTAATCCAGCTACTCGGGAGGCTGAGGCAGGAGAATAGCTTGAACCCAGTAGGTGGAGGTTTTGGTGAGCCAAGAGAGTAGAAGGATGGTTACCAGAGGCTGGAAGGGGTGGTGGGAACTTGGGGTGGGGACAAGTGGGAGTGGTTAATGGATATGAAAAAAATAGAATAAGACCTAGTATTTGATAGCAGAGCAGGGCGACAATAGTCAAAATAATTTAATTGTATATTTAAAAATAATCAAAAGAATGTAATAGGATTGTTTGTAACACAAAGGATAAATGCTTGACGTGATTATTATGCATTGCATGCCTATATCAAAATATTTCATGTACCCCATAAATATATATAATACCTACTATGTACTCACAAAAATTAAAAATTAAAATGAAATTTAAAAATTTTTTAAAGAATGCTATCAACAATTAGGCAACCTGATGGGAAAATGAGATAAAGACTAATAGTTCACAAATAGGATATCCAAATGACCAATAAATATAAGATGCTCATTAGTCATTAAAGAAGCCATTATACAGCCAAAAATAATTAAAGACAGCACAGACAAGATTGGAAAGGAACAAAATAATTAAAGACACTTCATCAGACAAAAAGACAGTGAAACAGAATAGAGAGCCTGAAATGAACCTCATATATATGGAAATGTGATTTATAACACAGGATATACTACAGAGCATTTGAGAAAGAGCAAACTTTTTAATAATTAGCCTGGATCAACTGGCTACCAATGGGAAGATTAAAGGAAATTAGATCTCTACCTCATACCACACACAAAAACCCAATTAAAGATCTAAAAAGCAGCTGGGTGCGGTAGCTCACACCTGTAACCCCAGCACTTTGGGAGGCTAAGGTGTGCGGATCACCTGAGGTCAGAAGTTCAAGACCAGCCTGACCAACAGAGCAAAACCCCATCTCTACTAAAAATACAAAAATTAGCTGGGTGTGGTGGTGAGCTCCTGTAATCCCAGCTACTTGGGAAGCTGAGGCAGGAGAATCGCTTAAACCCAGGAGGCACAGGTTGCAGTGAGCCGAGATCAAGCCACTGCACTCCAGCCTGGGCAACACGACAAGACTCCGTCTCAAAAAAAAAAAAAAAAAAAAAAAAAAAAGATCTAAAAAGCAAATCTATAATACAAGAGATGTCCCTTCATAATCTTGAATTGGGAAGGATTTATTGAACAAGACACAAAAAGCATCAACCGTATTCATATAGCTGATAAAATAAGCTATATGAAAATTAAAAACACATATGCCTAAAATACATTAAGAAATTGATCAAACATTAGGCAAACTGGTGGAAAAATGAGAGAATGATTTAATAGACGTTTTTACAAGTAAGATACGCAAAAGACCAACAGATACAAGACACGATGCTTAAGCTCATTCATTAGTCACTAAAGAAGTTAAAACTATAAGAAGATGTCAATATCTACTGATCAAATTGGCAAAAATCTAAGTCTCATAATATAATGAGATGGCAAAAAGGAACTCTCCTACAGTGTTGTCTGCCAAGATAGTATAGCATTTTGAAAAACAATGTAGCATTATCTACTTATGCTAAACAATCTACTAAAGCTAACACACCTTCTAACCCAGCAGTTATACTCCTAGGTATAAATCCATCAGAAATCCAAAATGCATGCACATATCCACACATTGAATGTTCAAAGCATCACTATTTTTCCAGTTGATCAACTTCAATTTTTGAAAAATCTAAATAACTACATGAGACATACTTCCCCTTAATTTTTAGTTGACTGGTTCTTTTTTTTTTTTTTTTTTTTTTTTTTTACCTGTAATGCAGCCTTGTGTCAGCATTTAAGGGCAGAAAAGAGGTGAGTGGTCATAATGAGCAAAAATAGCATTATTTTCTTTAAAAGAAAATCGTTGATTATTTAAAATCAAATAAGTTATTCTTAGAGTTAATAATTTACCATTTTTGCAATGAATTGTGTTCACAATAGGAAAAGATATTAAAAGATGCGTGTTTATTAAATAATTCAATTTAAGGAAATATTCATGTATTTCTACAAATACCATGTTATCTCATTTTAATTAAAAACAATTGGTCCCAATTTTTAACAATCTTTTCATGATCATGTCATTAAAACTATCTACCCATCGAAACATCATGCTGTACACACTAATTATATAAACTTTTTATTTTTCAACTTAAAAAAAATTACCAAAAGTTAATCCAACTTTACACAAAACAAAATAAAACGTGGAGTTTGCCTCACCTGACACTAACTAGAAAGTAACTATTTTAAAGACGGTCTTGTAGAAAATCTTTCCCTTTTTCATACTATTTTTCTATGAGCATTAATAATCCATCATCGATTAGATTTTTCTTACTTTTATCACTGATTTTGTTTTCATTTTTTTCCACTGACATCTTCTTGACCTCGTGATCCACCAGCCTTGGCCTCCCAAAGTGCTGGGATTACAGGCGTGAGCCACCGCGCCCGGCTCCACTGACATCTTCTATGTCAGATATAGTTTACTAGTACTTTAAATTCTAAATAAACCATCAAAAAGTTGATTTCACTGCTCAATACCAAGAAAACAGATTTCTTAAAGCAATGCCAGAAGGCATCTTGTACATACTTACATTTCTATATTCAACTTCAACTCCCTCCTTTTATTTTCAGATAATTACATAAAAAGTGTCACTGACTATATATAAGAAAATATAATTAGGTGGCGTTGCAGGCATGTCACATTCAATTCTTTTAGTAAGAGGAAATAAAAACTGGTTTAATATTTGAGTTTTCATTTTTAAAAACTTTTTTTTTTCAAAGTAAGTTTAGCTAGGCTTAGGCAATTTAACAGGCAATGCAAGTGAAGTTTTAGCATCACATGAAAGAGAGGAAAGGCTGCCTGACAGGGACTGCAGTTGTAAAGTCTGTAAGACCAAGCACACATGTTGACACTAAGGTGCATCCCCTCCAACTTGCCCCACAACACACAGACATGGACACACACATTTTTACAGGGAGTTGGTAGTATCCTAAATGAAATTATGATAGTGTTTTAAATTCTAACCAAAGGCCACTTTTAGCTTAGTTAAGGCCCTAAGTTCAAGTTTTCATAAACTTGTTCAAGGAACATGGCTTTCAAATGTTTTGATCTGAAAAAATAACAATATACGTAACTTAAAATCTGAAGAATATTTTGCTCTTCAAAAACAGAAGAGAAATTTATCTGCACAATTTAATTATTAAAACAACTCAAAAGGATTTGTTCCAATATAATGATACCTTGCATAAATCAACAACCAAGCAATTGTATAAAACTGAATTAATTTTTAATTTTTCCCGAGGTACCTTTTGTTGAATGGTGGAATGTTTTTGCTCCATTTCTCTTTTCTCTTTTGCTGCATCCACAACCAGTCGATCCAACTGTAAAAAGGGAAAAAGAGAAAACTGTAGACTTAAAAAAAGGTATGGATTATTTTTTCAAATCATATTCCAAATCATTTCACAGATAAACATAATTTAAAAATCACTCCATTCGAGCTTATTTAAAAAGGTTTTGACTAAACTTTAAAGTAGAAGTTCATATTTTTTTCTGCTATCAAGTTCTCTTCGAGAAGATCCAAACCTCCACTAGAAAAAAAATTTTCTAAGAACAGTCATGGTGCCACATATATAGAGGACTTATCACAGGTATTGCGATGATACACGTTCAATCCTTGAAGAAGGAAAATGACTCTAGCTTAAGCTGCCTGCTGACCTACTAAGCAAATTCTGGTACTTAAAAGAAACAAAGAAAAAAAAAAGAAGACACTGGTGACTTATTTCTCAAATAACAAAAAGTAGTGCGGCTAAACTAGTACTAAACCGGCTAAACCAGCTCTCACGAATTCACTCTAACAGCTACTTCCAATCATTCAAGATGCCTCTTCATGTTTTCAGGTTGGCTCCCTAATATTATAATCAAATCTGAAAAAAGAAAAAATAATTCACCAGATAAAAGAAAAAGCTTTAAAAAAATAGTAATCATTCATAAGACCAAGGTAAGAAATCAGCAATTCTTAAGGATCATTTTTAAAAGCTCAAAAAACTTAGTAAGATTATAAAACCCATTTCTTTCTTGCTCCTTTGCATTAGAAAGGATGATTTTCCTTTCCATCATAAAGGAAGTATTTGATTTGCAGTAATATGTGATGAGAAACGCACCTGCTTCCTGAAATCCTGTTTGCTAAACTAACAATAACTGGGTTATATATTACTAATTGCATGGGTTTCATTGTCTAGACTATGATGATGCCTTTCAACTCTGAACCTCTATCACCTCTAAATGATTAACACATGGTCGATAAATGAATAAATTAAAACATACATATCAGATCAGCAGGAATATGAGAAAGATAAGCATTAAATGTCTAAACATTTTAAGTTGTATCTTTTAAAAGCTACATTTTTAAAAAGTCTTGGTCGCAGATAATATTACTGAATAATAATAAAGAGTAACAAAAAAAAAATACCCAGAACAGAAATGAAACAGAACTATCACTATCATAAAGTACCTGATATAGGTGGCAACTACACTATTCTACTTTAGGATCTAATATATACATACCTTAGGGACATGCAGTGTTGATTTAGTGGGTAAAGCTGTACATGTTGCACTAGGAAAACATACCCTCACAACAGCTGCTTATGCAGAATGAGTGGACTGAGCATCTTACGGTTTTTATGGCTCTAATTGAGTGGTACATAAATATTATTTATTCATTCATTCACAATGAAGTACAGTACGAGGTAAGCCCCAAATTCAAAATATTTACAAATCTGCATGCATATACTTTACATATGAATTCTGCAATGTAGGTGATGGTTTACTACCTAATTGGTAATAAATGTCTCTTGCATCTCTAACCCCACTGTTATTACAACAGAAAAGTAGGGTCAATTCCCCCTCTCTTATGGGGAAAAAGTATAAAGAAAACATATCTTTCATGATGGTGGGAGTTTCGGGGGAGGCATAAATTGAGGAAATGTGAAGACTGGCAGAGTCTTATCTTCTAGACACCAGGAAATGTATCAGGAAGATAAGTTGGAGCAGAGAAAAGTATCCCAAGTTTGTGTTAGTATTGGACATTATGAATTTTAATAGGTACCTATAACTAAGAAGGTAACTCTGGTCCCTCTTTGTTTTAAATCCCTTCCACTCCCACCAATCTCAGATATCATCACTTCTCTTTCTCCTTTTCAACTTCTCCCTCTTGAACTAGGCCCATTCCCATCTGCTTTTAAGTTGATGCAAATCATTCTACCTTAATAAAACCTCTAACCCGTACTCTTTCTACAGCTACCACATTCCTTCCCTCTTTCCTTCATAACACAACTTCTTTAAAATATTGCCACCTTCTATACTTGCTCACTTCATATTCATCTACCCACTGTAATTCAACTTCTACTGCTTGAGTCCCCAGCTTCATGGAAACAGCATCTCTCACAGAGGTAACGACTTTTTGCTGCTAAATCCAACAGGTATTTCTCAGTCCTAGGTTTACTTAACTTTCTAATAATTGAAGCTGATAACCACTCCTTCCCTTTGAAACACTTTTCCTGGCCTATGATGCCAGTCTCCTGTTTTTCCACTTCCTTGCTCATCTATGTCCTCACATAGCTTCTCTTACCTAGCCATCGCAAAAGTCAGTCCTTCTTAGGTCCCTATTCCAAGTCAGCTTCTCTTTTTACTCAATACCAGGGGACCTCAACCTTAACTTACAAAATAAAAATCTTTATGTACAGTGTCTAGGCACCTAGATTTTTTTTTTTTAAGTAGCTCTATGGGGCTAGGTGTGTTGGCTCATGCCCATAAGTAATCCCAGCACTTTGGGAGGTCGAGGTGGGTAGATCACGAGGTCAGGAGATTGAGATCCTGCCTAAGATGGTAAAAACCTGTCTCTACTAAAAATACAAAAAATTATTCAGGCGTGGTGGCACATGTCTATAGTCCCAGCTACTCAGAAGGCTGAGGCAGGAGAATGCATGAACCTGGGAGGCGGAGGTTGTGGTGAGCCAAGATCACACCACTGTACTCCAGCCAGGGAAACAGAGTGAGACTCCATCTCAAAAAATAAAAATAAATAAATAAAATAGCTCTATGGGCCAGGTGCAGTGGCTCAAATCTGTAAACCCAGCACTTTGGGAGGCAGGCCCTGGCGGGCGGATCACGAGGTCAGGAGTTCAAGACCAGCCTGGCCAACATGGTGAAACCTCATCTCTACTAAAAACACAAAAAATTAGCTAGGCATAGTGGCATGCGCCTGTAGTCCCAGCTACTCAGGAAGCTGGGGCAGGAGAATCGCTCGAACCCAGGCGGACGTTATGGTGAGCCGAGATAGCACCACTACCTGTCCACCAGAACGAGACTCCGTCAAAAGAAAGAAAAAAAATTTTTAGAAAAAAAATCTCTATGATTCAGCGATATCTAACTCACCCTGCATCAACTCATCCACTCTTGTGATTGCAATCAGCAACTATATGCTACTGACTCAGTGTATGTCCCTCTCTTGAGCTCCATACACATCCACTTACACATCTTATCCTCACAAATCAATATATTTTTCAACTCATCATGCCCTTCCACCCTCGAATTGGCTGTATCTTAATTCTCAAATCTAACCATTTCTATCTCTACTGCCATGTAGTTAGTTTCAGATGCCATTATCTACTAATTACGAAAAAAATATCGTAACAGGCCACCTCCAACCCGGCCGTCTTATCCACTAGGCACTACAGGGTCTGTGGCTTAGATGTTGTTTTTCAAGGACCTGCAACTTTATTTGAGATCTAGAGTGGGGGAAAACCTATAAAACTAAAATGATTAAATGTTTTAAAAACACATAATTATTTCAGCTAGTCAACTGCAACTGAACTCATACTGCTTTTATAAATTATGCTGAAAGTGAGAGGGCAATCTAATATTTGATAGTATTATGAGGAATGTCTAAAACCTAGGAAGGTCTTTCTTTCCCTCCAAGTCTGGCTTACATGTCCTGTCTATATGTTCCTGCAACACTTTGAACCTTTCTGATATGATGGAAAAGGCCAGCTGTCCCTCAATTTCTATTTTCTTCTTCTTCCTTAACAATAGACCCCCTAAATTCTAGCAGGTCACATGGCTACCTGGCATTAAACTTAATTTCCCTTTCAACTATTGTGACCCTGTGACTAAGCACTTGGCATTGGAATATACTCAGAAGTAATATGTACAATTTCTAGGAAATGTGTTTAAAGAGAGAAAAGATACCTTTCATTCTCCTCTCCTTCTTCCCATTAGCTGTAATTTGGGTATAATAGCTAGTGACTTGATTAGCCACTTTGAACCATGAGTTAGAATCAAAAAAATAAGCCTGCCTTCCTGCTAACCAAGTAGCCACTATACCATGCCTCTGACTTTACATAAGAGAAATAAAACTCTCTATTTTCAGCTACTAGTATTGTCAGTTTTCTATTACTTGCAAGCAAACCTAATCCCAACTGTTACACCCACATAAGGTATTCAGCACAGAGTTTACCAGTGTGGTGACTTGTTGGTTTCTCCTGAGAGACTAAGTTCTGCCGAGGCAGAAAACAGAATTCATGTAATCCATGGCATATGCCCTATATGTCCTTCCTCCATGTCAACACACATACACATACCACACCTGACATACACTCTGGTCAGTAAATTCAATTCCCATTCCACTCTTATATTTTTCCTTGAACTCTATTTTTCTTTCTTTTCTTCTTTCCTTTTTTTTTTTTTTTTTGACAGTTTCCCTTTGTCACTCAGGCTGGAGTCTAATGGTCCGATTTTGGCTCACTGTGAACTCCGCCTCTCAGGCTCAAGCAGTTCTCCTGCATCAGCCTCTGGAGTAACTGGGATTCCAGGCATACGCCACCACACCTGGCTAATTTTTTAATTTTTTTTTAAATTTTTATTTTCCCCTCAACCACTTAAAAATGCAACCAAGCACCTTAAAGTGTACAAAACAGGTAGCTGAACAGGCTAGTTTGCCAGTCAGCCGCTGTTCTAGCTACCAGGGAGTTTAACATTCATCCCAAGAGACTTGGCTCTCTTTATGTTAAATAAGCTGAGACAAAGTTGCTTCCAACTGAATGAGTCTCTTTTTATTCTCTGGGTAAACTCCTCCAGTTAACTAGTTCCGTTGTAGATGGTGAAATGTGTAAGACCCCACTTCAGATGTTGGCACTGCTATGAGGATGGTCTTTCCCTTTATTGCAAATCACAATCAAAACCTTTGATTCTTTTTTATATTCCAGTCCCAGAAGTAGTTTCATAGAAGTTAATTGATGAGTCTTAATTCTTTCTAGTAGCTTACAACCAGTCTCTAGCTTCTCCAGGAACACTACAGGATGAATTTGGTTTAAATATATATTAAACTACAAGGCATTCTCTCAAATGAGTTTAAATGCATTTTATTTTTAGACAACCCACATGACATGTTTTTCTTAAAAACAATGCCTCCACTCCAAATAAATCATGGTCAAAATAAATGAAGCACTCAAGATGACATCAGTCCCCTTTGTCTTAAGTCCTGGTATTGTGTGGATGACGAGCAGAAGCCAGTTACAATGACAGGTGATAGATCCGAAGTAATTGCCAAATTTGTTAACATTTTTCCATTTCTAAACCATCCTTAAAGAAAATCATATATGGGGTCACACCATCCTCACAGTAGTCCAATACCATGCCATCTGGATTCATGTTTTCACCAATAAAGAATTGGTAGTTTTTGAAATCAGCAAAGATGTGCTTGCTTTGTTCTGCAGCCCTTGTCATAAAAGGTTTTACTCTCTCTGGTCTCTGTTCAAGTATGCCTTTGATCGATTTCATGTAATCTTTGATGTACTTCTTGTAGGCTTCTTTTGTGGAATGTGTTTCCTGTAGGTGATGGTTCATGACAATATCGACACCAGTGATTACTGTGCTTTCCGTACATTCGCCCTCAGGGCCTTCAGTGGAGGCATTTCCACCAATAATTGAACCATCAATGTTACCTTCTATGCTACTGACCATCTTCCTCTCCACCTCCAGGCACAGCCCTTCAGCGATCTCCCAGATCTTGTAGATGTCAGAGAACATCTCAATGTGGCTTATGAGGTACCGGTAAATAATAATGATGGTGGCTGAAGGGAGACCACGGTGGCACTAGGTTAGCAGGAGCCCAAAGCTCTGAGGGAGTGGGATGTAGGCAGAGCAGCACTCGGTGGGGAGTGGGGAGCAGGCGGAAAAGCTAACTTTTCTATTTTTAGCAGAGACAGGGTTTCACCATGTTGGCCAGGCTGGTCTCAAACTCCTGGCCTCAAGTAATCTGCACGCCTCAGCCTCCCAAAGCGCTGGAATTATAGCATGAGCCACAGCACCTGGCCTAAACTCTATATTTCATCATTAATCCCCTTCTCTTGAAAACTAAACTGAAACATCTTGAGAAAGAAAATCACCTAAAAACACTGTTAAATTGAAAATGTTCGTCAATAAAAAACAATGTCCCCAGAACAGATCTAATATAAAGTTCTGATCAGCTATGTAAAAATAATTTGAACATAATGAAAATTTTATATATATAAAATTTGTATGTATATGTAGAGAACTATACACATAGCCACAGATAGCCACATGTGACTGTATGAAATGAAAAAGTACCCAAGAGCTCTGTAATTTTAAGATTCTAAATTTTTTTTATTCAAATAGCAAGATACAATTTTTTGGAAAATAAAAAAAGAGCTATAACTCAAATAAAAAGCAAATTGGAACAATAACTCAATTATCCAAATGTAAAACATTTAAAATAAGTCCAGTTATGTAGACTGCAGAACAAACACTTTGTTTTTAAATCCTCCTTTTCAATACCTTCATATACAATCTATAACATGAGGTTCTTTTTACCATTGATTTCATTTTTGGGTATACTCAAACTGCAAACATTTGGGAACTTAACCCATATATAAATCTGCTGTAGCATCAAACTTCATTCTTCATTAAGTAAATGAAATGTCAAGCCCTCCTGATATGGTTTGGCTGTGTCCCCACCCAAAATTTCATCTTGAATTATAATCCCCATAATCTTCACGTGTCAAGAGAGAGACCAGATGGAGGTAACTAAATCATGGGGGCAGTTTCCCCCATGCTGGTTCTTGTCACAGTGAGTGAGTTCTCACGAAATCTGATGGTTTTATAAGTGTTTGGTAGTTTCTCCTGCGTTCATTCTCCCCACTGCTACCTTGTGAAGAAGGTGCCTTGCTTTCTCTTTACCTTCTGCCACGATTGTAAGTTTCCTGAGGCATCCCAAGCCATGCAGAACTGTGTGTCAATTAGACCTTTCCTTTCTAGATTACCCAGTCTGAGGCAGCTCTTTATAGCAGTGTTGAGAACAGACTAATACACCTCCAATATGCTAAATTTCTTTAAAAATACAAATATCAGTGTATAAAACTGAATTAAGAAATATAGTGCAACATTACCTGTGCACCCAGATCCTTCATGTAGGGTCCAAGTTCACTAAACAGATCATATCCTTGATGAAAGAAGGCCAGATGGGCATACATAAATGATAACATCTAATAGGGGGGAAAAAAGATGACCATTTTAAAATCTAGACCTAAACATTCTGAAATATTTTATATAGATAGACAGACAGACAGGAGAAAAAATCTTGCTCTGTTGCCCAGGCCTGGCATGCAGTGGCACAAAGAAGAGTTCACTACAACCTGGACCTCCCAGGCTCAAGAGATTCTCCCATTTTAGCTTCCTAAGTAGCTGGGACCACAGGCATGTGCCACCATACTCAGCTAATTTTTTTATTCTTTTGTAAAGACAAAGTCTCACCACGTTACCCAGGCTGATCTTGAAACCCTGCGCTCAAGCAATCGTCCCACTTCAGCCTCTAAAAGTGCTGGGATTATAGGCATGAGCCACCGTGCCCAGCTTATCAAACCTATTTGAAAATTAAACTGAGTCATCTGTTTTAAAACAGTATTTCAAAAATGTTTTCAAATACAATGAAAATAAGTTTTATTTAAAAGAAATTTCCCAGTGGTTTAAAGTTTTTTTAATACCCCAAATTTTAGTTGTTTACAGTATATCTAGGTGATCAAAATGTATACAGCAGATTCAAATAATTCAATTTTCAGTAACTCTACTTTCTTTCTACATCCATTTTTATGTGCTCCTTCAACCAAGCTCACTGACAAATTTTAAATTGTAAAAAAAGACAAAAAGATAAGACAGAGGAACATAAAGTGCTCAAAATAAAACACAAACACTTTACCATCTACTAGAGCACCAAGCACAGTCTCAAGTAGGAGAAAGCTTGTTTTTCTCTCAAGATACCAAAATAAAATGAGTCAACTGAATTTGCCAATATGGAGGTTTCTTTAGTCATACTACCAAATCTAAAAACCTAACATTAATGGCTGAGATTTGTCCAAGTTTGCCCATATTTTACCTATTTTAAAGAGAAAAATCACCCTCATTTTTATTAAGTTTTTACATAAAAGGAATTATATAATTACATAAATAATACTGAAAAAATATTCTAAACATCCATGTTATTTTTAACAAGTGGCATCTGTTCAATTTTCTGAAGTCTAAAATAGGTCATAAAGTCCTTAATACTCAAAAATCCTCCAAAAAAAAACATTAAAACACAGAGACAAAAGGTAAAAAAACTCAGAAGAGGAAAATTATTCTGGAATTAGATAATGGTAATCATTGCCCAGATTTGTGAATATAATAAAAACAAACAAATTATTTTAAAAATCAATTAAAAATCTTAAAAGAGGGATGGGATTAATAGCTAGGACTACACAAAAATATAAAATATGCCTGTACATTAAAATGCAAAACAAGCATATTAAAAGACAAATGATAAACTAGGAAAAAACACATGACAAGGAGTTAACAGTCTTAAAATGTAAGAGATGTTACAAATAACATGAAAAAGATGAACATTCCAACAGAAAAAGGGACAAACGACATAGGAGGTACATAAGTGGCCAAAAAAAAATACGGAAAAATGTTTAAACTCATTTGTATTAACAAAATGCAAAACTGAATAATGAGATCATGCTTTCTATCCACTAAACTAGGGGGAGCTTGGAGGGAAAACTGGAATGCTCAGTGTTGGTAAAATGTGAAGAAATATTCATTTTCACACAATATTAGGGGAAATATTGTATAATCCTTGAAATTAGACAATATTTTTCTAAAGCCTAAATCCTTTGACTATGTAATCTCTAGTTTATAAATCTATCCTAAGAAAATAACAGGATTATTCATTAGAATGATCACAACAATGCTAGCAATGTTTTAATGTCAAAAACAAGGAAATTATTTGAATATTCATTAGTAGGTGAAATTAGTTTGTGGTATATTTCTTCAAGGTCAGTAAACTATGACCTGCAAACTTTATTAGGCCTCACCAGCTGTTTTTTGATAGTCCATGAGCTACGAATGGTTTTTACATCTTTAAATGATTTAAAGATAATAAAAATATATGAAATTTATATGTGAAAATTATATGAAATTCAAATTTTTGTGTTTCTAAATAAGTTTTATTGGAACACAGCCATGACCATTCATTTACATACTGTCTTTCTCATTATAATAGCACAGTTGAGTAATTCCAACAGAGACCATGAGGCCTATAAAACTTGCCATATTTAATACCTGGACTTTTACAAAAAACATTTGCCAACCCCTAGTATATTCACGTGGTAGATTTCTACCTGGCCACAAAGCCATCATTAAATAAAGGATATTTAATGACATATAACTTTGCAGTGTATTAGTGAAAAAAGAAAGTTATAAAATAGTATGGGGAAATGATTTCAATTAAAAAATATGATTTTAAAAGGCATATATACAAGTTCACATACACATGTACACACACACACACGCATGCACGCACGTGCATGCACATACATGCACACACAGAGAAAGAGAGAAAAAGACGAAGATGTATGCCAAGATATTAATAGTGGCTCCCCCTTGGTAGCAGAATTTCTAGGTAGTTTTTATTTTTTCTTCATATGCATTCTAATTTTCTACAATTAATACACATTACTGTCAATCTGGAAAACAAGAGAGGTATAAATACTATCTTTTTAAAAACAGGAAGTACAATGTGTTTACCTAATAAGATGTGACACAAATACATACATAAAATTTAGAAAAAAGCTAGGTGGGGACAGAACCTAAGGCAACTTAAGTATAGCCTTTTGGGGGAAAAGTCAGTAAATAATTCAAAGTTGAGAGATTATTACTAAGGCTATCAAAATATAAAGAGTGCTATGCTATACCACATCATGCCCTGTCCACTTCTTCATTAGTTTTTTTGTTTTTTTTTTTTTGGTGTTTTGGGGTTCTTTGAGACAAAGTTTCACTCTTGTAACCCAGCTGGAGTGCAATGGGGTGATCTTGGCTCACTGCAACCTCCGTCTCCCAGGTTCAAGTGATTCTCCTGCCTCAACCTCCAAAAGTAGATGGGATTACAGGCGCCTGTTACCACGCCCAGCTAATTTTTTTGTATTTTTAGTAGAGATGGGGTTTCACCACATTGGACAGGCTGGTCTTGAACTCCTGACCTCAGGTGATCCACCCGCCTTGACCTCCCAAAGTCCTAGGATTACAGGCGTGAGCCCTGGCAACCGGCCTTCATTAGCTTTAAGATAAAAAAAAAAAGGGCTCCTCACCAAAAAAACAATCATCATGCGGGTGAAGAGGCTCAAGGAAAAAAGTGATCACCAAATTTCATCCCACTGGTTTTGTAACCAAAACCAGAGAACATACCAAAGAACAAAGAACAAACCAAAAGACTGACCCATCCTCAACTTTAGTGGAAAAATTCTCCAAATGATACTATGCATGTAAATCCTCAATCTCAAATATTTTTAAAGTCCAAACAATGCAAAAAATTAGAGAAAAATGTAAATATGTTGAAAGAGGTTGGGCAAAAATGTTTAAGGCAAAATAAGTGAGAAAAAATCCAAAGCCTAAATGTAACAGTTTTTTATGTTCGTAACTCTCAAAACAATTCTGAAATATTCTCACAGGTTTTCACACCAAACACTTCTAGTTATTCACCAAATGGTACTGGGCATCTAGTGCATGTAAAGCAACATAAGAGTATAAAAGAAAACAAAAACGGAACAGTACACAGTCTGCCTTTACGGACCTCACAGTGTATCAACAGATGAGATACACAAACAACTATAACACGAAGGAGACAAAAAGAAGTTCAGTGCCACATATGAAATACAAATGAAGATCAAAAAAGCAGAGCAATCATAAACCTTGCCATGTATATACCAGATGCTCTTTCAACACCTAAATATGTACATTTAGTTTCATATTAAAATATTTAAAACACCATTTCAATTAATATCTTACTGATTTTAGGATTTCTGATCTCCTTTTTGATTGAAGAACATTAATCTGAGGGAAAACACATCTGGTTAATCACCCATGCATTATTTTAAAGCTAATCCATAATGTAACATTGTAAAACTTGTTTATTTTAACGGTTAATAGTTTTCCAAAAAGCAAACAAAAACAGAGCTCAAGTTTTTGATCCTTCGACCAACCCTTTGCAAAACACAGTTAAGACAAACATTCCCATGAAATCCTCTTACATTTCTGAGCTAAAAGAAAAGCTAGTTATTTAAACTATATTAGAGTGATGGAACTATTCTGACATCTGAAGTTCTGGGAATTCCATCTTTTTTCCCACCCTCTTTATTCTAATTGCTCATCAATATAAATAATAAAAATATAAATAAGATCATGTTGCCTCTACCGTAACACCCTCCGACTTCCTACCTTGACTGGCAAGGTCCACTGTGATGTGGCCTCTACCTACTTCTTCAACCTAGTTTTCTATTACGTTCCCCCTTTCTGTGCACCAGCCACAGCCCAGGACCGTGCCTACCTCAATGCCTTTGTACTGACTGTTCTGTCTACATGTTATGACATTCTGCCTAGATGGATACAACGCTATCTCACACCAATCAGGTCTCAACTTAAGTATCACCTCCTCACAAAGGTCTACAGTAGCTTCGTATGCACTGTCTAGTACACCAACCCTATTTATTTTACTCAGAACATTTATAACTACACCTTATCTGATTTATTTGTGTCTTTTCTCTAACCAAAGTGTAAGTTCTAGTGAGACCAGGGTCTCTGTCTTATTCCCAGCTGTAGTAGCAACACTAAGCACTCAATAAATATTTCTTAAATAAATTAACAGATTTTGTTTTGTTTTTAGAGACAGAGTCTCACTCTGTTGCCCACTCTGGCAGGAGTGCAGTGGCATGATCAGATCTCACCGCAGCCTGATATTCCTGGCCACGCAATCCTCCTGCCTTAGCCCCCAGCAATTCTTCCATCTCAGCTTCCTGAGTAGCTAGTACTACAGGTACATAGTACCAGACCCAGATAATTTTTTTTACTTTTCATAAAGATAGGTTCTCACTATGTTGCACAATCTGGTCTCAAGCTCCTCAATTCAAGCAATCCTCCCACATTGGCCTCCCAAAGCACTGGGATTACAGGAATGAGCCTCTGCACCCAGTCAGATCTTAAGTAAATGTTTTAATTAGACTTAATTTACTGAAAGATCATTAAATTAAGATATTTGCCCTTGATGGGATCTCTCCCAACTCTAGAAATTCACAACAAACATTTTATTTTTGTCTGTTATTATATATCGGCTTAATGAAATAAAATGTTTATCTAAGAAAACAATCATTCACTTTTTGCCAGTACTGTCAAAAGATTATAAAATATCTTTTAAATATGTCCTTCCCACTGAATTCTCTATTTTATCAAATAATTTTAAAGCACTAAATAAAACATTAAAACAGAACAAGAAAAATCTAAGTAAACTTTACTTAACTATAAGACTAGTTTCTGGCCGGGTGCGATGGCTCATCCTTACACTTTGGGAGGCTGAGGCGGGCGAATCGCTTGAGGTCAGGAGTTTGAGACCAGCCTGGCCAACATGGTGAAACCTCATCTCTACTAAGAATATAAAAATTAGCCAGGCGTTGTGGTGGGTGCCTGTAATCCTGGCTATTTGGGAGGCTGAGGCAGGAGAATCACTTAAACCCTGGAGACAGAGGTTGCAATAAGCTGGGATCACATCACTACACTCCAGCCTAGGCAACAGAGCGAGACTCCTTCTCAAAAACAAACAAACAAGACTAGTTTCTTCTGCATGTATTTCAAAGCCTATTGACTTTGGAGAACTACAATATTAACTTTCAAATGCTCTAAGTAAAGCAGAAGCTGCAAATAGCCTACTACTAAAATATTGAATTATGTTAAAATGTCTGCTTATATGTCTTTTTTTCTAGTTATAAAAATGTAAATGCTATATAAAATTTTTAAATTTAATTGTTATATATAAAAATGTAAATACTATATAAAATAGGATTTTTATATAATATTTAAATTATATTATACAGCATTTAAATTACTGGCAGAAAAAAGTAAACTTAAATATTCGGAGAAGTTAAGCATAACAAATTTTATACATTTGGATATTTATTTACTTACTATTCTCTAAAGTAGACATAAATGAAATAAAGGCCATAAAATGATGTCATAGTTCCCATCAGAAAAATCACAAACATAGGTATTTGTTGGGCGGTGGGGGAGGGGGTGGTGGGGAGGCAGTGTGAGCATTCCTAACTTACACCCATTGTATGGACACCCAAGAAAATAATGTGTAAGATTAAAAATAATGAAAATTTTAGCTAACCCTCCTAAAATAAAATTTGTAACATTAAGCCATTCGCTCTCTCAAAAAACAATTATTACATATCTATTTTCTAACCACTAAACTAGACACTAGGGATACAATTTAGAAACAGAAATATATATATATATACAAATATTTACAATAAACGTGTAAGTAGTCTAACTGCAATGTGTACGAAAATACGGCAACACAGAGAAGGCAGAGGCAAAAATAATTCCTCTGGCCTGGAGAAGTCTGAGTAACCCTGATCACAAAACAGAGAATGAATTAATGACAGGGCAGGTAAAAGCAATGAAAGGCAGACCAATTTTATGAGAATATCTTAATACTCCAGGCAAGAAACAATAAGACTTGGTTAGGGCTGCAGCAAGGGTGAAGAAAGAAGCACTTTAAGAGGTACATAGGAGAAATTTTCAAGACATTTTGGCAACTAGATGTAATGGCTTAGAATGAGGAGAATATCTGATACAGTTCTCTCATTTTGAACTATTGTGAGAGTAAAAGAGTGACACCATTCAATTAGATTGAAGGCAAAACAGAAAGAGAAGTCATTTTGGAAGATGAGAGGCTTCAATTATGAACACAATGACAACGAAGTACCTCTGTGAAAAAAATATTTGGTCATCTACCTATAATAACAGGTAGTGATTCAAGCAAGGGGTATGATGAGCCTGATAGAAAACAATAAAGTAAGAAAATAATAAAACCAAAGATAGAACCCTAAAAAGGAAAGTAAAAAGGCAGACAAAGGAATGAAGCCCAAGACAGAAATGGAAAAGAAACAGAAGTTAGAAGGAAGACCTAAAAGCAGATTCAGACAAATCAAGATAAAAGATTGTTTCAAGAAGAAGAGTGTGGTCTACCACTGCAGTAAAACAGAATAGTCAAGTTGGTTAAAAACTGAAATATGTCTAGTGAATAAAACCCTTGCATGAGCCATTTCAGTGGTTTAGGCAGGGTGAGTACTCATACTACAGCAGAAAATGATGTATGAATGTGAGGTAGGTAACAGGATCTATGAAACAGATTACACCAGTCTAGTAACCATTCCTCCAAAAGTAAAGTATATTCATTTTAAAAATTCAACTTCCCACTTACTGAATAGGAACTTAATGGAAAAAAACTTAATTTTCTATTGTTTTACAAAGTTACCTAAGTAATTTTTAATCATTAATTTCTCACGCCTGTAATCCCAGCACTTTGGGAGGCCAAGGCGAGTGGATCACGAGGTCAAGAGATCAAGACCATCCTGGTCAACATGGTGAAACCTCATCTCCACTAAAAATACAAAAAATTAGCTGGGCATGGTGGCGCGTGCCTGTAATCCCAGCTACTCAGGAGGCTGAGGCAGGAGAATGGCTTGAACCCAGGAGGCAGAGGTTGCGGTGAGCCAAGATCGCGCCATTGCACTCCAGCCTGGGTAACAACAGCGAAACTCCGTCTCAAAGAAAAAAAAAAAATCACTAATTTCTATTTGGTTACTTGTGTATTTTTTAAGGAAGTACCCTGTGATCACTGTGAAGTAAACAATCTCTGAGGACAACCACTCCTGTTTTGTGAAAGGAGATTTACATAAGGTAATTCCCTAAGCTTTAAAGGTTTTTTAGGCTTTAAATTTCATGATATACAGAAACACACAATATAATATGCCTTCAGTTTTCATGTGTCTCAAGTATCTTTGGAGACTTATCACACTCACACTAGCTTCAGTTATACATTAGACTGGAAGATGACCAAGCAACTTACCAAATACAGATTTCTAGTTTTTAAAAACAGCACCTAATGCAAAAATATGGTAACACTACTTCTAGAAAAATTTTTTATTTGGCAATATGGTGAGCCTTAGTACCTCTAAGAATCTACTCCAAAGAAATAAGAAATGTAAAAATGTTATTATCACTCACAATTACTGAAAATTGTATTTTCCCTATTGCCAGTAAAACTTGAACACCGTAAATGTCTTTTACAGCAACTTAGATTGAACTAGGGGCCCTTATCCTAAATCAAGTAACAAAGGAATGGAAAACCAAATGCCGTATATTGTCACCTATAAGTAAGAGCTAAGTTATAGGTTCTCAGGGGCATACAGAGTGGTATAATGTACATTAGAGACTCAGAAAGGGGGAAAGTAGGAGGAAGGTGAGGGATGAAAAATGTCCTATTGGGTACAATGTATACTACTGAAGTGACAGATACACTGAAAGCCGACACTTCACCACTATGCAGTTCATCATGTGACCAAAAACCCACTTGTACCCCTAAATTTACTGAAATAATAAATTGGTATAATAAAGGATAATTAAATTGATATAGCAATTCCAGATAATAAAATATAGCAACTAAAAATGCTTTTTAAACATTTTTAAATGTGGAATATAATGTTAAGAGAAAAGCTGCAGAACTCAGAACCAAAGGACTGTATATCCATATACACATGGATACATGAACAGCTATACAGATGGAAATTTTCCACAAAAGATAATGTTTTAACTTTAACCTCAAAGTAAAAGTATTTATATTTCTTAGGGCAATCACTCAAAAGTAAAAACCTGTTTAGTAGGCACTGTCTGAAAACATACACAGTAAGAAAATATATACCTGAAGCACATAATCGAGGGCTATGTGTCGAAAACATTTTCTTGTTGCTGTCAGAATGTTGGTGGCTTCTTCAACTTCATGTTGTTTGTTTCTTTGTACTTGGGCATTTTTTACTAATGCATTTTCTTTTTCTTCACTGACTTTTTCAAATTGCTTCTTGGCATCTTTGAATTTTCTAAGATCTCTAAAAAAAGAAAAACTTGGTGAAACTTTTATAACTTGCTTCATTAAAAAACCTTAGCAAGCTGGGTGCAGTGGCTCACACCTGTAATCCCATTACTTTGGGAGACCGAGATGGGTGGATCATGAGGTCAAGAGATCAAGACCATCCTGGCCAACATGGTAAAACCCCGTCTCTACTAAAAATACAAAAAAATAAGCTGGGCGTGGTCGCACATGCCAGTAGTTCCAGCTACTCGGGAGGCTGAGGCAGGAGAATCACTTGAACCCAGGAGGTGGAGGTTGCAAACATGAGCGACAGAGCAACACTCCATTTCGAAAAAACAAACACTTTCGTAAAGTAACATTTAGAACTTAATTCCTATGTTCCTCCATTTTTTGTTTCACCTCTCATTGAAATACATTTACTCTTCAAACTAAAACAATATATAGTTTCTCAATTTTGTATAAATCCTGAGAAAGTCAGCTAAAATTTCATTATTTAAATCTACATAACTTGAGGTGAAAATAAATTATCAAGTTAACATTACAGAAATGTGAAGGAAAAGTTAATTGTCTTTCTAAAGACAACTTCAGTGACATGTGCCATTATTTCACCAAATGATTTTTAAACAGTAGTATCCATAAGAATCACTATAGGGCACTTGTTAAAAATGCATATTCCAGAGTCCTTTCTGAGAGATTATAATTCTTTAGCCTTCAGGACAAATGCTAGAAATCTGAGGAGTTTATTTTTAAGACACACCCTTAATTTTACTACTACGGGTGGTCTACAGACAACACTTAAAGAAACAACATTTGTTTCTCATGCCGTGGCATGATCAGAGCTCACTATAGCCTTGAACTCCTGGACTCAAGCAATCTCCCACCTCAAGCCTTTCAAGTAGCTGGGACTATATACAGTCACATACCACCACACAAGGCTAATTTTTATTTTTTATTTCTGTGGTGTCACATTATTCCCTAAGCTGGAACACATCAATTTCTGAAAGAATCATTGCATCAGCAAAGAGTAACAGTATCCCTTTTAATAGTCTGAAAATCTGAAACACTTGGTTCATGAATGATCTTAGTCATATAACATCCCTTTGCTTTTATTTTTCTACTAGGGAGTTAGGTAAAATAACTTGAAGACAAATGATTTTATAAAAATCATAATAAAGTATATGTAAGAAATATATTCAACTCTTTGAAAGAAGCCATAAACTGTTATGTGTGCATTCTACGAAGACGTTCTGAGTGTTAATCTATTACACAGTAATTTATAAAGAATCTGGTTGGGGGCAGTGGCTCATGTCTGTAATCCCAGTGCTTTGGGAGGTAAAGGTAAGAAGATTGCTTTGAGGCCAGGAGTTTGAGACTGCCCTCGGCAACACAGTGAGATCTGTCTCTACAAATAATAAAAAATAAAAGATAAATTAGCCAGAAGTGATGGTGCATGCCTGTAGTCCTAACTACTCAGGAGGCTGAGACCGGAGGATCACTTCAGCCCAGCAATTCGAGGTTACAGTGAGTTATGATCAAGCCACTATACTCCAGCCTGGGTAACAGAGTCAGACCCTGTCTCTATATTAAAAAAAGAAAGAAAGAAAAAAACTGTAATACATAACCTCCAGAACAACAAATTCTAACCTATTAAAACAGTGTACTATCTTAATGAGATCTAACACCACTTTACAGCTCTATTATAATCAACTTTATCTGTAATTTTATATATTCTCAATCAGGAATCTAAAGAGAAAAACTGTATTATTAACGTGAAAAAGAAAAACTTTCCCAATATGGAAATTTCTGATTTTTAAAATTTCTAGTTCTATTTTATTTCACAAAGAAAATGTGATGAATGTGACAGAAAATACTCATATGTAACAAAAATTATGTACTTTCATGACTCATTCTCATATATTCCATTATCTTCTCTTCAAAGAAAATGCCACATTGAAATAATGGAAAACATAGTTTCAACTACAATAACCAATAGTATTTTAACCCCTTTTGGGGTTTGCTTTGGATTGTGAAAGGTCAATTAGATTACTTACATTAAAGCAATGTTTTAAACCTATCCTAGCTAAGTATTCTCCAGAACACATATTCATGGAATAAGTGATTCACTGAAAGACATCAAGTCTGATTTTCTTACAGAGTAATTCAGGAAGAAATGCAGCATACATTTCACAAAGCAAACAAAAACTCCAATATTTTCAATAATTCATGGTATATAATTTCTTCCAAAAGATACCAACTCCCAGATTAATCATTAACTAGTTGATTTTCTTTCCTCTTCACTGCAATTGACTTACTCTTTAACAAAGTTCTGAAGCTGTGCCTTAATTGATCTCTGAGTTTGGTCAAACAGGATCTAAAAAATAAAATGTGACATTAAGTGATTAGAAAAGTAAACAAAATGATTTTCTTACAGTGCTACAAATGTCACATCCCTTCATCAATTCTCCAATTGTAATATCATCTATATCTCTTCTTGAAGACTACAAAAGAAATAAGCATTTAAAAATAGAACCCAAAACAGATAAGCCAATTTTATCTCTCAAAAATAAAATTACTTCTATTTACAGAGAAAAACAAATCTGCTTTAATATTTAAATAGAATGTTCTAACAGTGGAGCCACATATTTCCTTAATTCAGGCTTTGGAAGACAACCTAAAACCGGAATACAATTCCACTCCATACATTACAGAAACTACTTACTCCAATATATCACAGCATACCAAATGAAAACAACTCCAGAAACGCCATATACCTTAGGTGAGGTAGAGGCTACTCATTTGGGAAGACTTGGGGACTTAAATGACTATTTTGAATTCAAGTAAACATTATATAGTTCTTTAGGTTAAATAATTGCTAACATCAGAGACAAGAATAAAATTTTATTCCGCCAGATAGTATTTTGCCCCACTTAAATGATGCCGCATATTTAACACAAATGGCTTTGTGTATTATAAATATCAAAATGCTTATCATAGGAATTCCACCTTTAATAATTTACAGATGTACTTCATTTAGAGTTTGAAATAAAGTTAGATGAACAGGCAGAAAGATCAATATCCACAAGGAAAATCCTCCGTTCTTCTACTAATTAAAAACAATACCACAATTTATTTATCTCTGAAGTTCTGTCTTCTGTTTTCTCCTAAATACCACATACACACATTCCACAGGAATCTGGATTTAGGGTTCGAAATCTGTCAATTTACTTCCAGAGAGAAATTAAATTTGTCTGTATTATGTTAAACTCAAAGTATTAAACCAAAAGTAAGCAGAAGAAAGAAAATAATGAAGATCAGAGTAGAAGTCAACTAAATAGAAAACAGAAAGTTACTAGAGAAAAATCAAAGAATCCAAAAATCTGGTTCTTAAAAGATTATAAAATTCATAAACCTCAAAAGAAGATACAGATTTCAAACATTAAGGAGAGACATGTCTTTATTATGGATTGCATATATATTAAAAAGATAATCTGTGAAGCTGAGAAACAACTGTAGGCCTATAAATTCAACAGATAAAATGGACATATTTTGTGAAAGATAAAAACTACCAAGGCTCATTCAAGAAGAAACTGATACCGTGAACAGAGTTTAAAGACAGAATCCATATTTAAAATCCTCCAAATCATATAAAATTAAAATTACATGTACATGAAATGTAACAATCCCAATCCTAGGTATTTGGCAAAAAAAAAAATAAAACTTATGTTCACACAAAAACCTGTACTGAAATGTTTATAGCAGATTCATTCCTAATTGCCAAAATAATGAAAATACCCAAATATCTTTCAACCAGTGAATACAGAAACAAACTACGGTATATTCATACATTACTACTCAGGAATAAAAAGGAACGATTTTTAATACATACAACAACATAGGTGAATCTCAATGCATTTTGCTAAGTGAAACAAAATTTGTATGGCATTGAGGCAAGGGCAAGACTGAGGGGATGAAAAACAAATCAGCAATTTCCACTGATAGAAGGAAGATGGAAGGGTTGATAATGGAGCAACATGAGGGTTTCTGGGGAGTTGATGAAACTGTTGTGCATCTTGATTTTGGTGTGGAGACCCAACTGTATGCATCTATCAAAACCCATAAAGTTATATGCCACAAAAAATCAATTTTGTTATATTTAAATTTAAAAATAACTTTAAAATACGAAGAATTACAGTATAAATATGAAACAACAGATTTTTAAATGAATTAAGAAGAAACAAATAACATATTCACTAGATTTATTGAAAGGACAGATAGAGAAACATAAAACCAATGAAAAGAGATCATCCAATCTTCTCAGGAACACTAACAACATTCAAGAAAATTGACCATGTAGTAGGGTATAAAGCAGTAATAAGACATTATATTAAGTTACACTACAAAGCATTAAATAAAGAGAACTACTGAAACAGGCAACGATATGGATGAATCTCAAAAATGTTATTCCAAGCAAAAGAAGTCACACACACACACACACACAGATACACATATATACAATATGATTCTATTTATGTGAAGTTATAGAAAGAGCACAACTAGTTTATGGAAGAAAATCAGAACAGTATGGGAGAACTTTCTAGGTAATCGTAATGATCTGTATCTTAAAAAGGATTTAACTTCGGCCGGGCGCGGTGGCTCACGCCTGTAATCCCAGCACTTTGGGAGGCCGAGGCGGGCGGATTACTAGGTCAAGAGATCGAGACCATCCTGGTCAACAAGGTGAAACCCCATCTCTACTAAAAATACAAAAAATTAGCTGGGCATGGTGGCGCGTGCCTGTAATCCCAGCTACTCAGGAGGCTGAGGCAGGAGAATTGCCTGAACCCAGGAGGCGGAGATCGCGCCATTGCACTCCAGCCTGGGTAACAAGAGCGAAACTCCGTCTCAAAAAAAAAAAAAAAAAAAAAAAAAAAAAGGATTTAACTGAATGGTACAAATAGGATTTTTTAATTTAACTGTATTAAACTTGACCTCAAGAAATAAAATCAGGGTGAGGCATGGTGGCTCATCCTTATAATCCCCGTACTTTGGGAGCCCAAGATAGGAGGATCCCATGAGGCCAGTTCAAGATTAGCCTGAGCAATATGGCAAGACCCATCTTTATATATATATATATTTTTTAATGAGCCAAGCATGGTGGCACACACTTGTAGTCGTAGCTGCTCAGGAGGCTAAGGCAAGAGAATCACTTGAGCCCAGGAGTTCAAGGTTGCAGTGAACTGTGATCATGCCACTGCACTGCAATCGACCCTCTCTCTCCTATGATAGACACAAAAAGCATTGGACAAAAATCATCCGTTCCTGATTTTTAAAAACTCTCAAGAATATGGGAATATAAGGTAACTCCCTCTGTCTAATAAAGGGGACATATGAAAAATTTGTGTCTAACATCCTGGTTAGTGGCAAAAGGCTACTTTCACCCTCAGATCTGGAACACGGCCAGGAATGTCTACTCATCACTTCTATTCAATATTACACTAGAAATTCTAGCAACGCAATCATACAAGAAACTAAAAGCATACATATTAGTAAGGAAGAATATAACATTGTCTTTATCCACAGATATTATGACCAGCTCTACAGATAACACTATGGAATCTGCAGAAAAAAACTGCTAGAATAAGTGAGTTTAGCAAGGCTGTAGAAAAAAATTCAAAATACAAAAATCAGTTGTATTTCTATAGATCAGCAATGACCAATTAGCAATTTAACTTTAAAAAAATACCATTTACAATAACAAATAGAAAAAGCTTAAGGATAAATTTGACAAAAATATGCAAGACTTCACAGTGATGACTACAAAACATGCTCAGAGAAATTAAAGAAAATGTAAATAATCAGTGACAATCTTTCATGCTCTTCCCTTCCAACTTGGGTCCAGCAGAAAATGGTTCCACAAAGATAGGCGGCAAGAAGAAGAATCATTCTGCTATCAGTAAGGTGGTGACCTAAGAAGACACCATCAACATTCATGGAGTGGGCTTCAAGAAGCATGCCCCTCAGGCACTCAAAGAGATTCAGAAACTTGCCATGAAGGAGATGGAAACGCTAGATGTGCACATTGACACCAGGCAAAACAAAGCTGTCAGGACCAAAGGAATAAGAAATATCTCATAGGTACCTATATGCGGTTGTCCAGAAAACATGATGAGGCTGAACATTCACCAAACAAGCTCTATGCATTGATTACCTATGTACCTGTCAACACTTTGAAAAATCTATCGAAAGTCAATGTGGACAACAACTAACCAATCATTGTCAAATAAACTGATAAAATCGTACACACACAAATAGACAAAATCATGGCCCTCTACTTTGAGAAACACATATACTGTTTGGATTAGAAGACTTATTAGTAGTAAAATGTTGATTCACATCAAATTGATCTATACATGCAATGCAATCCCACTCTAAATCTCAGTAAGATTTTTTTGTAGAAATTGAAAAGTTAATTATAAAAGGTATATGAAAACATAAAGGACACAGAAAGCCAAAATAACTTTGAAAAAGAGGAACAGAGTTAGAATACCCATACTACCTAATTTCAAGACTTACTATGAAAGCTACAGTAATCAATGCAGTGTGGTACTGTATAAAGACAGGCAAAGGCTGGGTACAATGGCTCACATCTGTAATCCCGGCACTTTGAGAGAATCACTTGAGCCCAGGAGTTGGAGACTAGCCTTGGCAACAAAGTGAGACCCCTAATCTCAACAAAAATTCCAAAAATTAGCCAGGCGTAGTAGCACATGCCTGTGGTCCCAGCTACTCAGGAGGCTAAAGCAGGAGGATTACTTGAGTACAGGAGATGGAGACTGCAGTGAGTCATTTTCATTTCACTGCACTCTAGCCCAGAAAACAGAGCAAGACTGTCTCAGAAAAATAAAAGAAAGAAAGAAAAAAGACAAACAAAAAGATCAATAAAGCAGATATGACCCAGATATATGGTCAATTTTTTTATATATAAAAGGTGCCAATAAAGATGGGAAAATGTATAGAGCAAATGATAATGAAACAAGCTGGAGAGCCAGATGTAAAGAATTTAATAATAATAAAGAAAAAAAGAAAACTTCAACCCTTACCATGGGACATTTATAAAATTTAACTTGAAATAGATCACAGACCTAAACTTCTACATGAAAACACAGAAAAAAAAAATTACTGAACAGGCTGAACAGGGTTAAGCAAACCTTTTTTTTTTTTTTTTGAGATGGCGTCTCGCTCTGTCACCAGGCTGGAGTGCAGTGGCGCAATCTTGGCTTACTGCAGCCTCCACCTCCCTGGTTCAACCAATTCTCCTGCCTCAGCCTCCTGAGTAGCTGTAACTACAGGCGCGTGCCACCACACCCAGCTAATTTTTGCATTTTTAGTAGAGATGGGGTTTCACCATGTTGGCCAGGATGGTCTTGATCTCTTGACCTCATGATTTACCCAACTCAGCCTCCCAAAGTGTGGAATTACAGGTGTGAGCCACCGTGCCTGGCTGCAAACATTTCTTAACAGACCACAAAAGAAAACTAGAGAAGAACAAAATCAATAAATTGACTTCATTTAAAAAAAAGTTTGATCTTTAAAAAACACTGCTACAAAAATGAAAAAGGCAAGCCAAAGCAGGGAAGAAAATATCTGCAAAACATGTAACAACTCAATAAATACAAAGAAATTTTTATTTTATTTATTTATTTTTTTTTTGAGATGGAATCTCGCTCTGTTGCCCAGGTTGGAGTGCAGTGGCGTGACCTCAGCTCACTGCAACCTCTGCCTCCCAGGTTCAAGCGATTCTTATGCCTCAGCCTCCCAAGTAGCTGGGATTACAGGTGTGTGCCATCACGCCCATCTAATTTTTGTATTTTTCAGTAGAGATAAGGTTTCACCACATTGGCCAGGCTGGTCATCAACTCGTGACCTCAAGTGATCTGCCACCCTTGGTCTTCCAAAGTGCTAGGATTACAGGTGTGAGCCACCACACCCAGCCAACAAATCCATTTTTTTAATGAACAAAAGATGACACTTCACCAAAGAATATTCATAGATGGCAAATCATTATAGATTCTGGATATAAGAATATTATCAGATAAACAGTTTGTAAATATTTTCTCCCTTCTGTAGGTTGTCTGTTTACTCTGCTGACAGTTTCTTTGATTGTACAGAAACTCTTTAATTAGATCCCATTTGTCAATTTTTGCTTTTGTTGCAGTTGCTTCTAGCAACTTCATCATGAAATCTTTGCCCACACCTATGTCCTGAATGCTATTGCCTTTAAAATGTAACATTACCAAAATTAAATTTTCTATACACTTGAATAGAATGAGTAGTATTTCATGAAATTAGATGCCAATAATCTGGGCTATTTACTGGCTTTGTTTTGTTTTGGAGACAGAGTCTCACTCCATCACCCAGGCTGGAGTGTAGTAGCGTGATCTCGGCTCACTGCAACCTGTACCTCTGGGTTCAAGCAATTCTTGTGCCTTAGCCTTCTTAGTAGCTGGGACTACAGGCATGTCCCACCACACTCAGCTAATTTTTGTATTTTTAGTAGAGATGCGGTTTCGTCATGTTGGCCACCCTGATTTCGAACTCCTGACCTCCCAAAAAGCTGAAATTGGAGGCGTGAGCCAGCGCACCCAGCCACAATAATCTAGGCTATATACCTTTAATACTTCCATCATTAGTATGAAAAGTACATTGTTAATAAAGCAACAGTTCTGTCTCTGACTTGCCAATCTCAAGCCACAGCTACCTAACAGCTAATTCTTTTCTTCTTTTTTTTTTTTTTTTTTTTTTTTGGTTGTTGTTGCTGTTGTTCTTAAAAGCCCTCCCTCATGGACAGCTAATTCTTTTCTATACTAAACTGCTACACAGAAATTCCTCAATTAGTCTACTGGTATCTAAGTCTCTAGTCTATACCTTCCCAGGAGAAAATTCACACCATTTATTTTCCTATCATAAAAAGTTTAAAAGCCACCAACAGAAAAGCTAAGGTTCACTTATATTTCCGGAAATTAACAGTATTATTCCAAGCAACATACGTATTACAAATAATCAAAAACATGTCAGTTGACCAATCTGCTCATTATAAAATGAACTTATAAAAGTGCATAGAATAATATATAACTGTTTAAAACCAACAGCTCACACTAAAGTTATTCCTCACACATATAAGAACTCATTTAGAGCAACACTATCTCTGCTGTCTTCAGGAAAAGATGAAAGCTAAGATGCAAATCAAAGATGGCAGATCTAATCCAGAAAGGTTAGTAAAAGAATAGGCTATGTATCCATAAATAGCAATATCCCTGTCTCCAGTTCTTACAAATAAGGTGTCTTTTGCTCTAAGTAGACATTTTGTAGTTTAAAGTCCTTGTGATTTATTTAAATACTATTCAGGCCAGGCAAAGTGGCTCATGCCTGTAATCCCAACACTTTGGGAAGCCAAGATGGGAGGATCACTTGAAGTAAAGCATTTGAGAACAGCCTAGGGAACATAACAAGACTCCCTCGCAACAAAAATTAAAAATAAAAAAATAAGCTACAATGGGAGGCAGAGCAATATGGCCAAACAGAAGCCACACCACTGATCGACCTCCCTGCAGGAACACCAAATTTGACAACCATCTAATAAAAAGTACCTTCATAAGAACCAAAAATCATGTAAACAATCACAGTACCTGCTTTTACCTTCGTATGGCTGAAAGAGGCAGTGAAGAAGATAGAAAAGACAGTCTTGAATTGCTAACCTCAGCCCTCCCCCATCCGCTCGTAGCAACCACATGGCACAGAGGAAGAATTTCTGGCGCACATGGGAGAAGAACACAGCAACTGTGGGACTACATCCTGGAACATAATGCTGCCAACCCCGGGCAGAACTCAGCCGATGACAATGAATGTAGCATTTAGACCGGCCCTAGGTAAAGGACAATCACACAGCTTGGAGGTTGGAACTTGAGTTTTGGCAAGCCTCACCACCATAGGCTAAAGAGCTCCGAGATCATAAATAATACTAAAAGGTAGCTAGATCACAAGGACTATAACTCCTAGGCAAGTTAAAGTGCTGTGCTGGGCTCGGAGCCAGTGGACTTGGAGGGACATGGCCTAGTGAGACACCAGCCAGTGTGGCTAAGGGAGTGCTTGTGTCACACATCCCCCAACCATAGGCAGCAAGGCTCCCGGCTCCAAAAGAGATTCCTTCCTTCTCCTTGAGAAGAGGAGAAGAATAAACAGGACTTTGTTTTGCAACATAAATACCACCTCAATCCACACTTGAATAAGGCATCAGGCAGAGTTGTGAGGTCCCCATTCTAGGCTCTAACTCCCGGATGACATTTTTAGACACACCTGGGCCAGAAGGGAACCTGCTACCTTGAAGGGAAGGATCAAGTCCTGAAGGAATTCATCACTTGCTGACTATAGAGCCCTTAGACCCTAAATAATCACCAGCAGTAACCAAATAATACACACTGTGGGCCTCAGCTAAGACTCTGAGACATGCAGGCTTCAGGTGTGAACCCAGCATATTCACAGCTATGGTGGCTATGAGGAGAGACTCCTTCTGCTTGAGAAAAAAGGAGGGAAAAATAAAGGGAATTTGTCTTCCAGCTTAGGTATCAGCTCAAACATAGTTGGGAAGAGCACTATGTGGGCTCCTGGGGTCCCCAATTCCAGAGAACAATGGACGGTACCTCTGGACCTATCCTAAGCCAGAAGAGAACTCACTGCCATGAAGGGTGAGTCCCATGAATGGCAACGTTCACGAAAAGCTGAGCCCTTGGGCCTTAAGTGAACAGTGATAATATTCACTTAAGAACTTGTGGCAGTACTCCCCATGGCCCTGTGTGGAGGTGGACACATGGAGTGACCCCACTGCCTGGGGAAAGGAAAGGGAAAAGTAGGAAGGACTCTGTCTTGTGATTTCAGTACCAGCTTAAACATAGTTGAATAGAGCCCTAGGGAAATTTCTAAGGTTTCTGATTTCAGGCCTTAGCTCCTAGACGGTATCTCTGTAACTCTGAACCTGTCCGGGGCCCAGGGGAATTCGCCACCCTAAAGGGAAATACACAAGAATGGCTGGCTTCAGTCACTCTTGAAATATTAACTGTATATAGCCTGAAGGCCTAGAAAGAACACAGTTTGTAGCCAGGTAATAGCTACAGTGGGACGTGGGCAAGACACAGTGCTTTGCTGGCTTCAGATCTGACCAAGTACAGTCTCAATGATGGTAACAACAGGATTGCTGTGTCACTCCTCTCCAAGCTCCAGGCAGCTTAGCCAGAAAGAGAGAGACTGCATTCATTTTGGAGAAAGTAAGGGAAGAAAACAAGAGTCTCTACCTGGTAATCCAGAGAATTCTTCCAGATGTTATCCAAGACCACAGTATTAGTCCATTCTCACACTGTTATAAAGAACTGCCTGAGACTGGGTAATCTAGAAAGGAAAGAGGTTTAATTGATTCACAGTTCCCCATGGCTGGGAAGGCCTCAGGAAACTTAAAATCATAGCAGAAGATAAAGGGAAAGCCAGGAACTTTCTTCACAAGGCAGCAGGAAGGAGAATGAACACAGAAGGAACTACCAAACACTTAGAAAACCATCAGATCTCATGTAATATACTCACTATCACCAGAAAAGCATGTGGGAAACCACCCCCATGATCCAATTATCTCCACCTGGTCTCTCCCTTGACACATGGGGATTATGGGGGATAATACAAGATGAGATTTGGATGGGGACACAAAGTCTAACTGTATCAACCACCAAGCTGGTATCTCTTTAAGGTGCAAGAACTATAGCATTACTAGGCTTGGGGTGCCCTAATGCAGATACAGCTGTAGTGAACAAAAACTTTGATCACAACAACCAAGTAGGTTTGAATACTTGGATAGCCTTCTCAAGAAGGATGAGTACAAGCCCAGACTGTGAAGCCTACAATAAATACCTAATTCTTCAATGCCTAGACATTGACAAACATCCACTAGCATCAAGACCTTGAAGAAAACATAACCTTATCAAAAGAACTAAATAAGGCACCAGAGGCCAATCTCGGAGAAACAGAGGTATATGACTTTTCAGACAGATAATTCAAAATAACTGCTCTGAGGAAACTCAAATGAAATTCAAGATAACAGAGAAGAAATTTAGAATCCTATCAGATAAATTTAACAAAGAAATTAAAATAATTTTTAAAAACGAAGCAGAAATTCTTGAGTTGAAAAATGCACTTGACATTTAAAGAATTCATCAGAATCTCTTAACAGCAAAACTGATCAAGCAGAAGAAAGAATTCAGGAGATTTATGAGCCTGTTTGAAAATAGAGAAGAAAAAAGAATAAAAAAGAATGAAGCATGCCTATAAGATCTAGAAAATAGCCTCAATGGGGTAAATCTAAGAGTAACCAGCCTTAAAAAGGAGGTAGAAAGAAAGAGAGAAACAGAAAGTTTATTCAAAAGGATAATAACAGAAAATTTCTGAAACTGAAACATAAAAATATTCAAGTATAAGACGGTCATAGAATACCAAGTAGATTTAACCCATTATTAGTTTAATAATCCATTCTCAAAGACCAAGGATAAAAAAGAATACTAAAAGCAACACAAGAAAAGAAACAAATGGAGCACAATGGAGAAACACAATGGAGCTCCAATACATCTGGCAGCAGACTTTTCAATGGAAACCTTACAGGCCAGGAGAGACCATCATGACATATGTAAAGTCCTGGCAAAAAAAATTTTTACTCTAGAGTAGCATATGCAACAAAAATATCCATCAAACATGAAAGATAAATACAGGCTTTCCCAGACAAACAAAAGGTGATGAATTTCATCAACACCAGACCTGTCCTACATGAAATCCTACAGGCAGGTTCTTCATTCTGAAAAAAAAGGATGTTAACGAGCAAGAAGAAATCATCTGCAGGTGCAAGGCTGACTGGTGACAGTACACAGACAAACACAGAATACTGTTAACACTGAAAATGTGCTGTGTAAACTACTCCTATCTTAAGTAGTAATAGAAAGATGAAAAGATAAACAGACCAAAAATAATAAGTATAACTTTTCAACAGAGACAATATAATAATATACAAATAGAAACAGCAAAAAGTTACAAAGTGAGGTCACAAAGTTAAAGTATTGGTTTTTTGGGTTTTTTTGAGACAAGAGTCTCACTCTGTCGCCAGGCGCCAGGCTGGAGTGCAGTGACGCGATCTTGGCTCACCGCAACCTCCGCCTCCCTGGTTCAAGCAATTCTCCTGCCTCCCGAGTAGCTGGGACTATAGGCCCGCACAACCACACCCAGCTAATTTTGTATTTTTTAGTACAGACGAGGTTTCACCATGTTGGTCAGAATGGTCTCAATCTCTTGACCTCGTGATCCGCCCACCTCGGTCTCCCAAAGTGCTGGGATTGCAGATGTGAGTCACCGTGCCTGGCCAAGTATTGAGTTTTTATTAGTTTTCTTTTTGTTGGTTTGTTTATGCAGTCAGTGTTGTATAAACCATAAGGTACTATTTGCAAGCCTCATGATAATCTCCCATCTACAAATAAGTGATAAACAAAAAATTAAAAGAAAATAAAACATAACAGCAGAGAAAATCACCTTCACTAAGAGAAAGACACAAAGAGAAGACCACAAAACAACCAGAACACAAATAACAATATGGCAGGAGTAAATCCTTACTCATCAGTAATAATACTGAATGTAAATGGGCTATAATCTCCAATCAAAAGACAAACAGTGGCTGAATGGATAAAGAAACAAGATGCAATAATCTGTTGCTTGTAAGAGACACATTTCACCTATAGAGACATACATAAACTGAAAATAAAGGAATGGAAAAGGATATTCCATGCAAATGGAAACCAAAAAGGAATAGAGAAAAAAAAAAAAAAAGACAAAAAGTAACAGAAGTCGCTATATTTATATCACACAAAACAGACTTCCAAAAAAAATTTTAAGAGGCAAAGAAGGTCATTATAATAATAAAGAGCTCAATTCAGCAAAAGAACATAACAAGTGTAATTATATATGTACCAAATACTGGCGCACCAAGATATATAAAGCAAACATTATTAGCACTAAATGGAGAGATAAACCCCAATATAATAATAGCTGGAGACTTCAAAACCCCACTTTCAGCACTGGACAGATCATCCAGACAGAAAATCCACAAGAAAACATCAGACTTAATCTGCACTACTGGCCAGGCACAGTGGCTCTCGCCTATAATCCCAGCACCTTGGGCGGCCAAGGCAGGCGGATCACCTGAGATCAGGAGTTTGAGACCAGCCTGGCTAACATGGTGAAACCCCATCTCTACTAAAAATACAAAATTAACAGGGTGTAGTGGCATATGCCTGTAATCCCAGCGATTTGGGAGGCCGATGCAAGAGAATCATTTGAACCCAGCAGGCAGAGGTTGCAGTGAGTCAGGATCATGCCACCAGACACCAGCTTGGGTGACAGAGCAAGACTCCATCTCAAAAAAAAAAAAAAAGAAAGAAAGAAAAAGAAAATCTGCACTAGACACCAAACAGGCCAAATACATATTTAAGAATATTTCACTGAAGGGGTGTAGAACACACATTTTTCTTCTCAGCACATGAATCATTCTCAAGGACAGACCATATGTTAGGTCACAAAACAAGTGGTAAGAAAAGTAAAAAAAAAAACCTGAAATAATATCAAGTATCTTCTCTGACCACAATGGAATAAAACTGGAAATTAATAATGAGGAATTTTGGAAACTACATAAACATATGGAAATTAAACAATATGCACCTGAATGACCAGGGGGTGAAAGAAGAGATTAGGAAAGAAACTGGGCCACGCCCAGTGGCTCACACCTATAATCCCCACACTTTGGGAGGCCAAGACAGGTAGATCACTTGATACCAGGAGTTTGAGACCAGCGTGGCCAACATGGTGAAACCCCATCTCTACTACAAAATACAAAAATTAGCCAGGTGTAGTGGCATGCACCTGTAATCCCAGCTACTCAGGAGGCTGAGGCAAGAAAATGGCTTGAACCCAGAAGGCAGAGGTTACAGTGAGCAGAGATCACACCACTGTACTCCAGCCCAGGTAACAGAGCAAGACTCTGTCTCAAAAGAAAAAGAAACTGAAAAATTTACTGAAGCAAATGATAATGGAAACATAACAAACCAACGCCTATGGGATACAGTAAAAGCAGAATTAAGAGGGAAGTTTATAGCTATAAGGGGCTACATAAAAAACAAAAAAACCTTCAAATAAACAACCTAATGATGCACCTTAAAGAACTAGAAAAGCAAAAGGAAACCAAACCTAAACCTAAAGTTAGCAGAAGAAAATAAATAATAAAGATCAGAGCAGAAATAAAAGAAACTGAAAAGAAGAAAACAATACAAAAATCAACAAAACAAAAAGTTGGTTTTCGAAAAGATTAAAAAACTGACAAACCTTTAGCCAGATTAAGTAAAAAGAGAGAAGACCCAAATTTTTAAAAAAATCAGAGATAAAAAAGGAGACATTATAACTCATACTGCAGAAATTCAAAGGATGATTAAAGGCTACTATGAACAATTATGTGCCAATAAATTAGAAAACCCAGGCTGGAGTGCAATGTTGCAAATCTCTGCTCACTGCAATCACCACCTCCTCCCAGGTTCCAGCGATTCTACTGCCTCAGCCTCCCAAATAGCTGGGATTACAGCCATGCTCCACCGTGCCCAGCTAATTTTGTATCTTTAGTAGAGATGGGGTTTCTCCATGTTGGCCAGACTGGTCTTGAACTCCAGACCTCAGGTAACTCACCCACCTCAGCCTCCCAAAGTGCTGGGATTACAGGCGTGAGCCACTGAACCTGGCCTCTACCCAACATTTAAAGAAGATCTAATACCAATCCTACTCAAACAATTCTGAAAAACAGCAAAGGAGGGAGGAATACTTACAAACTCATTCTATGAGGCCAGTTATTACCCTAATACCAAAATCAGACAGAGATGCATAAAAAATAACCACACACACACAAAACTACAGGCCAATATCTCTGATAAACACTGATGAAAAAATCCTCAACAAAATATTTGAACAAACTGAATTAACTAATACATTAAAAGGATTACCAACTGGGATTTAATCCAAGAATGTAAGGATGATTCAACACAACATATGCAAATCAATTAATTTGATACATAGAATTAAGGACAAAAACCATATGATGATTTCAATTGATGCTGAGAAAGCATTTGATAAAATTCAACATGATAAAAACTCTCAAAAACCTGAGTATAGAAGAAACATACCTCAACATAATAAAGCCTATATACAACAGACCCAGAGCTGGTATAATAGTGAATGGGAAAAAACTGAAAGCCTTTTCTCTAAGATCTGGAAGAAGACAAGGAAGCCCACTGTCACTACTGTTAATCAACATATTACGAAAGTCCCAAGCTAAAGCAATAAGAAAATAAAAAGTATCCAAATTGGCAAGAATAAAGTCAAATTATCCTTGTTTGCAGATGATACTACCTTACATTTGGAAAAACCTAGACTCCACCAAAAAAACTGTTACAACTGATAAAGTCAGTAAAGCTGCAGGATACAAAATCAACATACAAAAATCAGTAGCATTTCCATAGGCCTGAACAATGAAGAATCTGAAAAAGAAAATCAAGGAAGTGATCCCATTTACAACTGCTACAAATAAAATTAAATACTCTGCAATTAACCATGAGATCGTGATATTTGCAACAACGTGGATGAAACTAGAGGTCGAAACTAGAGGTCATAAGTGAAATAAGCGAGGCACAGAAAGATAAACCTTCCATGTTCTCACTTATTTGTAGGAGGTCAAAATTAAAACAATTGAACTCATAAAGAGTAAATGATGGTTACCAGAGGCTGGGAAGGCTAGGTGGAGGAAGGTAGGGGGACATGGGGCTGGTTAATGGGTACAAAATATAGTTAGAAAGATTGAATAAGACCTAGTCTTTGCTAGCACAAGGTGACTATAGTCAAAAATAATTTAATTGCACATTTTTAAAATAACAAGTTGTATAACTGGATCGTTTGTAACACAAAGGATAAATGCTTGAGGGGTTGGATACCCCATTTACCCTGATACGATTATTACACATTATCAAAATATCCCGTATCACGTATCCCCTAAATATACACATCTACTATGCACCCACAGAAATTTTAAATTAAAAAAAATTTTAAATATTGTTTTAAAGAACAAAATTAACAGGGCACTGCGGCATGGATCTGCCATCCAGAGGAGAGAGGATTCCCTGAGCCCAGGAGCTCGAGGCTGCAGTGGGCTATGATCATGCCCCTGCACTCCAGCCTGAGTGACAGAGAGAGACCTTGTCTCTAACAACACACATAAATATTACTCAGCTACCACAGCACTCTCTTCTGATGATTCTCCATGACATAATCATTCCTGTCCTTTCCAGAATCTATAGAAAAGGGCAAGGCCATGGCTGTTGCCACTATAGATTCATTGGATCTTTTGGTTAATCTCATTAGGCCTACAATAGGCCTAAAATCAATGAAGAGAACTCTTCTTTGCAATCATCAGGAATCAGTCCCAATATGTAAATGAATATTACTTATTCCATTCTACTTCCTCTGCCTGTAGAGAACTTTGTTAATTTCCAAAAGCAGCAAAAGAAATAGAAAAGGCGCCACATTTCAATAACAGAATAACATTTTATGGCATGTCTGATAAACACAGCCATAACGACCAATCCTAAATACTCTACCAAAAATTTTTCATTGCTAAGTGATGATTCTGCACATTAGTAACTGTGCTCAAGTTAATAGCAGAAAAAAAACCTGAGGTTAGACACAGTGGTTCACGCCTCTAATCTCAGCATTGGGAGTCCCAGAGAGGATCACTTTAGCATAGGAGCTCAATAGCAACCTGGGCAACACAGTGAGACCCTATCTCTACATTTAAAAAAAAAAAAAAAGATCAGGCACAGTGGCTCACACCTTGTAATCCCAGTACTTTGGGAGGCTGAGGCAAGAACATCACTAGAGCTCAGGAGTTCAAGACCAGCCTGGGCAACATAGCAAGACCCCCTCTCTAAAAAATAAAAAATTTAAAAAAATTAGCCAGGCATAGTTATACCTGGAAGGCTGAGGCGTAAGGCTGAGCCCAGACTGAGACTGCAGTGAGCTATGCACTGCACTCCAAACTTGGTGATAGAGCAAAACTCTGTCTCAAAACAAAATAAACTCTGAATATATTATCTTAGAAGAGCACGGACTGTTCTGCAAACTAACTAAAGAAACTCCTAATGATAAAAGTCAAAATGCTAAAGAAAAACTTTGAAACAAAAAAGATATTATGGCAACATGATAATTTTGCATACTGACAGTGTAGCTAACAATGACTGCAAGATGTAAATTGGCAGTAAGAATTTATTTGGAACCAGGCAAAGTGGCTCACATCTGTAATCCCAGCACTTGAAGACACTGATGTGGGAGGATTGAGCCCAGAAGTTTATTTAAAAATAAAAATAAAAAATTTATTTGGAAAACTCTGATGATCTACTAAAACATTTCACAGAGGATCTTTCATATATAAAAGTATGCATGTAAATATGACATATATTAATCCCAGATTAAATGTTAGGAGTTAGAAACCAGCCTAGTCAACATGGTGAAAGCCCGTCTCTACTAAAAATACAAAAATGAGCCGGGTGTGGTGGTAGGCACCTGTAATCCCAGCTACTCGGGATGCTAAGGCACAAGAATCGCTTTAATCCAGGAGGCAGAGGTTGCAGTGAGCCAATATCATGCCCTCTAGCCTGGGCAACAGAGCAAGACTCCATCTCAAAAACAAAAACAAACAAAATACATATATAGAGAGAGAGAGAGAAAAAAAGAGAGAGTGATAAAACAAAAAAATTTTAAACATAATACTCCTGAGGAAGGAGAATCACTTGAACCTGGAAGGTGGAGGTTGCAGTGAGCCAAGATCGCAACCTGAGAGAGCAAGACTCCATTTCACAACAACAACAACACATGAGTTAAAGAGAAATCCTCGGATATTCTCATTCTAAAAGGAATAATAACAGTTCTATTCATTTTTACAGATGAAATAAATCACAAGAGTCTAAATGGTTTATTTTATTAAATGACCAGACAATCTGACTCCAACGTGTTTAATCTTTACTTATAGCTAACACAAATAGTTTCATTATTTTCAAACATTTATTTAAGCCCACAAAGTTCATAAATGACACCTCTGAAATAACTAGACTTTTATCCTTACACAAACTGATATACCAAAACCCAACTGTTACAAGCTCTGCTAAAGAATGTAACGCAGGTCACGCTATTTACTATCTTTAAGAAAGCAGTTTTTCTTAATTATCCTTTATACTGGGATGCTATGTAATTAGAATTCCAGAGAATGCTACAAAAATAAAGTATTTTATATAACTAGGCTTTTCCCACATTTTAACAAATGGCTCTGAGACCATATTTAAATCTTATAATAAATAAATGCCTTATGATTTTATAATTTTTTAATAATGAAAAGTCATTTAGCAAATCCCCTTCATTTTACAGAGAAGGAATGTAAATCTTTTTTTTTTTGGAGACAAGTTCTCACTCTGTCACTCAGGCTGGAGTGCAGTAGTACGATCACAGCTCGCTGTTGGCCCCGACTTCCCAGGCTCAGGTGATCCTCACACCTCAGCCTCCTGAGTATCTGGGACTACAGGCATAAGCCACCACACCCAGCTAATTTTTGTATTTTTTTGTGGAGACCAAGTTTCACTATGTAGCCCAGGCTGGTCTGTAACTCTAGGGCTCAAGCAATCAACCCCCTCAGCCTCCCGAAGTGCTATGATTACAGGTGTGAACCACCACACGTACCCTACAGAGGAGGAATGTGAATCTCAGAAAAATGACTTCCCTAAAATGAGAATTATGTAACTGCTAGAGTATAACAGTAAACAAGGTAAGTGTTATCCCTAGTCACAGTCTAATCAATGTGAAGTATAACAGTGCTATGAGGGAAGAACTTTTGCCACAAATACAAGAATTCTAGTTCACGTGACACAAGTCATTCCTTCTGAAAAAAAATTAAAGACAAAAACAACAACAACAACAAAAAAGGCCAGATAGAATAGATGGCGTATTAACTATAAAAAGAAGAAAATTAAAAGAAAGTAAACCAAAGACTCACAATTTCATTTTTGCATCTATTAAAAGGAAAATTTCTGAGATGCTGTCAAAAATAATAGGGAATAAAATATGCACTGGACTTCTGGGTACAGTATGAGACAAAAAGGTCTTCATGTATAGAAACATATATGTAAACACAAACAAGCTGACCAACATAGAGCCTTCAGACCTCCAGGCAGACAAAGAGTAATTTTTTTTCTTGGTATAACAATCATCTTTTTAAAGCAACATGAGGTTTACAGTCAACAGAGAGTATGAGGCTTCTCATGTATAAGGAATAGAGAAAGAGACAGAGAAAGTTAACTGTGTTTGTTGATTTAATGACTATAAAAAAAAATTAAGCATTTTCTCAAGTTCCTAACTCCAGTCTTGTTAACCCTGCCATGAGTGACTCCTTTCTTTTCTTGAGACAGAGTCTTGCTCTGCTGCCAGGCTGGAGTGCAGCAGCGTGATCTCAGCTCACTGCAACCCCTGCCTCCTGGGTTCAAGCGATTCTCCTGCCTCAGCCTACAGAGTAGCTGGGACTACAGGCGTGTGCCACCATGCTCAGCTAATTTTTGTATTTTTGGTAGAGATGGGGTTTCACCATGTTGGCCAGGATGATCCTGATCTCTTGACCTCTTGATCTGCCCCCCTTGGCCTCCCAAAGTGCTGGGATTACAGGCATGAGCCACCACACCCGGCAAGTAACTTCTTTCTATTAAATACTCTTCTAGGTACAGAGATGAGCATAACAAAGCACCTGCAATCATGGAACTTAGAACAGACAATAAAATAAGTATATATTTGAGAACAGACAATATATGTATACATGGATATGTGTATATACACAGTCTCTCTGTGTATTATGTGTTTACATATGTAAAAGCTGGATAAAGTGATAGAAAGGGACCCACAGAGCAGTTAAGGAAGGCCTCTCTGAGAGGAAGTGACCTAATTAAAGGAAGGGGGAAGGAATATTGTGAAGAATCTAACCATACATAGATGTGGAGAAAGAACATTTGACACAGAACAGAAAGCAAGCACAAAGCTCTGAGATGAGAATTACTTTGGTACATTCAAAGAACAACAAAGAACCCAAGTGGCTATAGCCAGGCAGAGTAGAGAGGAGATCATGGAGTTATGAGCAGTAGCCTGATCATGTAAGGCTTGGTAGGCCATGGTTAGGATATTATTCTGAGTGTCACAGGAAGCCACTGAAGCAGGGTCATGCTGTGTATTAATTTTTGTTTGCAAATATTCATTTTGGCTGCTATCTTCAGCACACATCGCAGAAGGGAAAGAAAAGAAGCAGAGGCACAAGCTATTGTAGAAGCCTAAACAAGAGGGAGGAGTAGTTTAGACTTGGAGGTACCAGAGAAATTACAGATAACTAAGTTTGGAGTATATTTTGCTAATGTATTGAATTAAGTGGCACACTCACTCTTAGTCTCCTTCTCTTTATTGCCCAGTGCTAGAAGCTTACAAAGTACTATATTTTCCAGACTTCCTTGCAAGCAGAGAGGTTAGGTTCTGCAATGGAAGATAATGTCAAATTAAGAGGCAAGAAAAAAGGAAAAGCCACTTTTTTTTTCTGTTTCTGTTCTGACACAGTCTTGGTGAGAAACTGTGACCTACTCCAACTTTCAGCAGAATTGGTGGCCAAGTTGGCAGTTTCAATGGGACTATGAGCTCCTTGGCCTATGCAGCAGCAATTTACACAGCAGCAATTAGAAGGCAAGCTTCTGGCTTCCTGGCTAAGTAATGGCAGTATCCCCAACAATTCAGTATTTAGGGGCTCTGGATAACACCGCTTTCACTTTTGTTCCTGCAGCCCTATGCACAACCACCACTTTCCAAGTTTACTGATCCCTGGATAGCATGATCACCTTAGCTTTTTTATTCCTCCAACCCTTCCAACATTTTTGCATCCAATTCCCTGTATTAAAATCTTTCTGTCAGAAATATCCTGGTCAGGTGTTTTGTCTCATGCTTGTAATCTCAACACTTCGAGAGGCTGAGGCTGAAGGACTGAGCCCAGGAGACAGGTTGCAGTCTCATGCTATGGCACCCCAGCCTAGGTGACAGAGCAAAACCCTCTCTCAAAAAATTTTATTATGTTGTTTCTGTTTTCCTGAATGGATCCCAATAGAGTTAAAGAAAAATCACTCTCGGCCAGGCGTGTTGGCTCATGCCTGTAATCTCAGCACTTTGGGAGGCCGAGGCGGGCAGAATCATGAGGTCAGAAGATCGAGACCTTCCGAGCTAATACGGTGAAACTCCGTCTCTACTAAAAATACAAAAAATTAGCTGGGTGTGGTGGCACGCGCCTGTAGTCCCAGCTACTCTGGAGGCTGATCCAGGAGAATCACTTGAACCTGGGAGGTGGAGGTTGCAGTGAGCCGAGATCACGCCACTGCACTCCAGCCTGGGAGACAAGGCGAGACTCCATCTCAAAAAAAAAAAAAAAAAGGCCAGGCACGGTGGCTCACACCTGTAATCCTAGCACTTTGGGAGGCAAAGGCAGGTGGATCACAAGGTCAAGAGATAGAGACCATCCTGGCCAACATGGTGAAACTCTGTCTCACCATGTTGAGTCTCACTAAAAATACAAAAAAATACCTAGGTGTGGTGGTGTGCACCTGTAGTCCCAGCTACTCAGGAGGCTGAGGCAGGAGAATCCCCTGAACCCGGGAGGCAGAGGTTGCAGTGAGCTGAGATTGCACCACTGCACTCCAGCCTAAGCGACAAAGCAATACTCCATCTCATAAATAAATAAATAGAATTTTTAAAATAAAGACCAATCTCTATCCCTCTGAAGCAAATAATACATGTATCCCTTGCTTCAAGGTCAGGTACAGTGGCTCATGCCTATAATCCTAACACTTTGGGAGGCCAAAGAGGGTAGATCACTTTAGGCCAGGAGTTTGAGACCAACCTGGCCAACATACCAAAACCCCATATCTACTAAAAATACAAAAATTAGCCGAGGCACGGTGGTACATGCCTGTAGCACCAGCAACTTGGGAGGCTGAGGCACGAGAATCACCTGAACCTGGGAGGCGGAGGCTGCACTGAGTCCAGATTGCACCACTGCCCTCCAGCCTGGCAGACAGAGCCAGACTCTGTCTGGAAAAAAAATATATGTGTGTATGTGTGTGTGTGTGTGTGTGTGTTTGTGTGTGTGTGTGTGTCAGAAGTTTATCTTAATCATAACTTTTCACATATAAAATCATAACAAAGAGCAAGGTATTATTATATAAAGAAATAGCAGCTCTCCTCCTACTGCCCAAGATGCCGAAAGGAAAGGCCAAGGGGAAGAAGGTGGCTCTGGCCCCTGCTGTCATGAAGAAGCAAGAGGCCAAGAAGGTGGTGAATCCCATTTGAGAAAAGGCCTAGGAATGCTGGCATTGGACAGGACACCCAGCCCAAAAGAGACCTCACTCGCTTTATGAAATGGCCCCACTATATCAGGTTGCAGCGGCAGAGAGCCATCCTCTATTAGTGGCTGAAAGTGCTTCCTGCAATTAACCAGTGCACCCAGGCCCTGGACTACCGAACAGCTACTCAGCTACTTAAGCTGGCCCACAAGTAAAGACCAAAGACAAAGCAACAGAAGAAGCAGAAGCTGTTGGCTCAGGCAGAGAAGAAAGCTGTTGGAAAAGGGGACATCCCCACTAAGAGACCACCTGTCCTTCAAGCAGGAGTTAACACCGTCACCACTTCAGTGGAGAACAAGAAAGCTCAGCTGGTGGTGACTGCACACAACGTGGATCCCATAGAGCTGGTTGTTTTCTTGCCTGCCCTGTGTTATAAAATGGGAGTTCCTTACTGCATTATCAAGGGAAAGGCAAGTCTGGGAGGTCTAATCCACAGAGAGACCTGCACCACTGTCGCCTTCACACACGGTAACTCAGAAGACAAAGGCACTTTGGCTAAGCTGGTGGAAGCTATCAGGACCAATTACAACGACAGATACAATAAGATCTGCCATCACTGGGAAGGCAATGTCCTGGGTCCCAAGTCTGTATCTCACATCACCAAGCTTGAAATGGCAATGGCTAAAGAACTTGCCACTAAACTGGGTTAAATGTACGCTGTTGAGTTTTCTGTACATAAAAATAATTAAAACAATACAAATTTTCCTTGGAAAAAAAATAAATAGCATAAGATTCACTGCTTTAAAGAAAATAAGAGGAATATTTCAAAGGATAATGAGAGGAATATTTCAAATTATAGAGAAAACATTTAGTCTATTATGCCAATTTAAAGTCAATCACTTATACCAAAAACACAACTTTCTTACTAAATTACATTTGGTTTAAATAGAAATCAAATATACCAAACACTATCATCTAAATTCAATAGAAGGCAAAAAGAAAACTATCATGTGGTCAAATTGGCATCAAATACTAGAGCTAAAACCACAAAACTATTAGAAGAACACATAGGGATAAAGCTTGATGAGCTAGAATTTGGCAGTGGATTCCCTTAGACATAACACCAAAAGCACAAACAACAAAAGACAAAATAGATAAACTGAACTTCACACTTCATCAAAACTAAAAACTTTCGTGCATCAAAGGATATTTTCAAGAAAGTAAAAAAGAAAATTAGAAAATAAGAGAAAATATTTGTATAACATATATTGATAAGAGTTTAATATCCAAACTATATAAAACAAGTATAGGTCAATAACAACAACAAAAAGTCCAATTAAATAACTGACAAACGGACTGGGTACAGTGGCCCACATCTGTAATCCCAGTACTTTGGAGGCTGAGGCAGGAGGATAGCTTGAGCCCAGGAGTTCAAGACTAGCCTAGGCAAAAGAATGAGACTTCATCTCTATCCAAAAGAAAAAAAAAAATTAGCCTGGCATGGTAGCACATGCCTCTAGTCCTAGTTAATTGGGAGGCTGCAGCAGGAGGATTACTTAAGCCTAGGAGTTCCAGGCTGTAGTGAGGTATGTCTCTGTCACTGCACTCCAGTCTAGGTGACAGAGTGAGACCCTGTCTCTAAATAAATAAAGGACTTCAAATAGACAACAATGGTAACAATGATAGAAGATACACAGAAAACCAGTAAGCTCATAAAAGATGCTCAACTGTGTGAGTCATTAGGGAAATGCAAATCAAAACTACAATGAGATACCACTTCATACCTACTAGGATGGTTATCATTCTTTTTAAAAAGTTGAAAATAACAAGTGTTGGTAATGATGTGGAGAAACTAGAACACTCATACATTGCTGGTGGAAATGTAAAATGGTACAGTCTCAGTGGAAAACAGTTTGGCAGTTCCTCAGAAAGTTAAACATAGAATATATGACCCAGTAATTCCACACCTAGGTACATGCCCCAAAGAACTGAAAACAGGCACTCAAGCAGATACTTGTACATGTCAATATTGGTATAGCTAAAATTTGAACTATAATTAAAATAAGCAATATCATATTACTTCATCCTAAATATGCTGACCAACAAAAAAATTAAGAAAATCAAATTGAGAACCCAAAACAAGCAGATTTTATGAATATAAGTACTGATACACTTATTACAGATAGCTGCTAATAAATTTGAAAGCACTGATTAATTATACAACCACCATATCAGTTAAGCTTTTTAAAAAAATATAAGAAACATACAGCTTATAAGCTGCCATATCTGCAGTAAACTTTTACAAACATTGTATTTTGTGACATTCCCAAAGTAATATATAGCCCATATTCTTGAAAGATAAATGCCCACAAATCTTAAATGCACATATAAATAGCTCAAAATATATAGCACTCTTTAATACTGGTAACTGTTTAGATAAAGGAGATATATTGGTAAGTATCTAAAAAGAAACAGCTACATTTTAAATAACTGTTACTTCTTTATTCTTAAATACATGCTTAAAAACTTTACAAAGCCACAACTTAAAGGGAAAACATTTAACTTTGGGGGTATGTCCTTCAATTATATTAAGTTCACTATATTAGAATGAGAAATAATACTCTTATTCTCTCTCTCTCTCCACACACACACACACATGCACACGCACACACACATGCAGTGTACATTTTAGATCCACCCAACTAAAAGGCTGATGACCAATCAAAGCCATGTGATTTACCTTCAGTCATTTTATAAAATACTGAGACTCAAGAAAAGTACTAAAATGTTAATATGGTCAAATACAGTTAAAACTGTAATTTTAACTACTTACTGACACTTACTGTGTGAAAATTTATCATTTCTTGAAGACTGTCAGAAAACTTGGTCAAACTTGTCTATGAGAAAGAAATCAAAAGAAAACCAAATCATTTATGAGCCATTTAAATAGGTCACAAAAATGTTACCTCAGGATTTCTGACAGAAGATCAAGTTACACTGTAAACAATAACATCTATTTCCAAGGACAATCTCACTACCTCATAGGTACACTCTGCAGAGGTCAAGTCTACATGTGGTAACAAATAAAACCATAAAAATGTGAAAGAATTAGTACTGCCCCGTCAATGGTTTAATGCTAACAATAGAAATGGCATATATAAACCTAAGTTCAAATTGTTTTGAAAGAAATATAAGATCACATAGTATGCCAAGGGGTCTAAGCTAACCCAGCATAAGCTGGCTGACCAAACCTATACAGGCCTCCACACATAGAGTTAGACACTGTACTTAGGTTAACGCTCTCTGCATGCCCCTATAAGCAGCTACTAATAGGCATGATCTTGATCTTCTTTCTCAGGCCTTCTGACAGGTGCTTCAGCTCACCTAGAATCAAGTAAACTTAGTAAACTAACCAAAACAATGAGAAACTAGGTGAGAAGAGCCAAGCTAGATAATGCACAATGCAAATCAACCATCAACTTCTATCTTACAAAACAGATTCATACAAGATTGTACCAAGGGGTGATTGCTTTTCTACTTCGAATTTCAAGTCTCAACATAATGATAAATAAGGTAGATGAAGGTACAATCCTTTAATGTCTTAACTTTTTTTTTTTCATTTTTAACTGTAATTTTAGTAATACCAACCTCAACTACAGCATCATTACTAGAATACTGAGCCAGGTCTCGAATCCCATTCATGAACTGTTTATTTGCAACACAAAAGGCTTTTCCAGTATCAATCATTGCAATACAAAGTTTCACAAGCTGAAAAAGAAAAAAAAATTTCATCAGGTTGAAGATAATTTTACAAATTACTTAGTTGAACAAGTGCTGGCAGTAACTATATTAGGTGACCTAGTTAAGTTAAATTTGTTTCATCAATAAACTCAAAACAGACTAATTGAAAAGTATTCTTTTTTCCTTTGGTTTATAAAATAAATTCATATCATAGTTGTACCAAAAAAGTTGACCTTTTAGGATCCAAAGGCAGTGTGATAACAACAAAAGTATGTTGGAGGAAAGGTAAGTAAACTGGTGTAATAGGTTAGTCATGCTGATTGTTTCAATATTAGTCTATCAAAGCAGATGTCTAAACTGATTAATCAACCATTTACTCAAAAAAATATTTCTCCAATGCCTATTGTTCCAGGCATTGTCTAAGCCTTAGTACTGGGCTCTTCTCTTTTTTTATCTTTCTCTTTCTTCCTTCCTTCTTCTTTTCATTCCCTTCATCCCTCCATCTCTCTGTTCTTCCCTTCCATCCTTCCTTCTCTCCTTTCTTTCAGACACAGAACATTTTCTTTTAACAAAATCTTGGGCAAATGTCAAATTTTAAAAAACAGATAAAAGTGAAACTGTTCTAGACAAAGGAAAGAAAAGTACTGCGGGGATGGAAAGGGGGTTCACAAAGAAGAGGATAAAGAGCCAAGAAAAACTTAAGAAAACTCCTGAAGGATCTCAAGAGTATAAATTAAAACTGCTGCCCTAAGACCTAGGGGAACAGAAATTGAAAACATAATCTCTGCTCTCAAAATCTCTAATTCTATAATTCTAATAAGAAGACAAGTAGATACAAACACAACTACTATGACAAAACTATGCATGAGAGAAAAAAACAAAGACCATCTAACCAGGACTGTGAGGACCAGGGAAGGATTCCTAGAAAAGGCAACAGAAGATATTGCTAACTCTTAAGAGCTTTTGATTTATCAATGTGCATCCAAGAGGGGAGGTACATAATATGTAGCATTTCCCAGAAATATTTGACTCCATGGAAGTCTTGTTAGAGGAAGCATTCTTACATGACCAATGTTCCACAAAACCCACTGTGAGAAATGCTGATAAAGGTGTCTTTTAAACCATTTACTATTTACAATATAAAATAAAATGTCTTGCCAGAAAAACTGATTCTAAACTTCATATGGTATAACCACTATGCAAGAGCAAAAAAAAAAAAAAAACTTGAAAAAGCAATGATGTAGGAACATGAGTATTACATGATATTAAAATATATTACAAAAGGATAATAAATAAAAGTCTGGTAGTAAATGCAAACAGACATACTGATCAATGTAATAGAATACACAGTCAAAAAAACAGATATAAATTTGCTATATTTGATTAAAGTAATATTCCAGCCAGTGGGGGAAAAAGTTATCTGATAAATTATATCAGGGACACTGGATAGTCAGCTGAAGGAAATAAAAAAGAAATTAAGTTGTATTACAGACACCCAAGTTAATTAGAGATAGAATAAAGATTCAAACATAAAAACAGAATCAGAAATAAAGAGAAAACGGAAGGTATTCTTTTTCAATAATCTCAAAATGGGAAGTTGTTCTGAGAAGGATGCAAACTTCAAATACTATGCAAAAAAAATAGACAAATCCAATTACAAAACAATAAGACATTTCTATAAGGAAAAAACAAACACAGTCAAAAGAAACAACATAGGGAAACAATATTAAGATAAATCACAAAGGACAAGTTTCCCTACCATAAGAAAGGGTGTATAAATCATCTTGAAAATCCAACCATTCACTAGAAAAAACGGGTAACATACATGCAGAGATAACTGCCCCCACAAAAAGAAATACATGTGGCTTAAACCCATGAAAAGATATTCATTCTCACTCATAATAAAAGAAATGGAAATTACTTTTTTTTTACTTAGAGCAAAGATCAGAAAGTTTGACAACATGCTGTCTTAAAGAGGGCAGGTATAGGGAAACAGTCATGCATTGTCGGTAGAAGTGTAAATTGGTACAATATCTACAGAAGGCAAATTAGCAAGAGCTTTCAAAATTTAAAACATACATACGTTCTAACTTGGCAATTTCACTTTTTAAAATGTATTATACAACTGTATTTTACACACAGGCCATATGACACATGTAAAGTTATTCACTGCAGTCACAGTAAAATATTGATAACAATCTAAGTGTCCATCAGTGGACAAATAGATAAATTACAATATATCCACGCAACGTAATATAATTCAACCATTTTTTTAAATGAGACGGCTCTATAACAACAAATAACATCCATGATATATTAAGAGAAAAATGAAAATGTAGAACAGTGCTAATATTTTTGTTGACATGAGGAAAGTCATTTGTATTCAAGAGTACAAATACTTTTATATGCTTAGAAAAGTCTGTAAAAAGGCCGAGCACAGTGGCTCACGCCTGTAATGCCAGAGCTTTGGGAGGCCAAGGTGGGCAAATCACTTAAGATCAGGAGTTCGAGACCAGCCTGGCCAACACGGTGAAACCCCATCTCTACTAAAAATACAAAAATTAGCGAGTCATGGTGGTGCACACCTATAGACTCAGCTACTCAGGACGCTGAGGCAGGAGAATTGCTTGAACCCGGGAGGCAGAGGTTGCAGTGAGCTGAGATCAGCCACTGGACTCCAGCCTAAGTGACAGAGCGAGTCTGTCTCAAAAAATAAAATAAATAAATAAGAAAAGAAAATTTTGCAAGGGCAAAAAAAAAACTAGTTCAGTGCATTTCTCTAGGAAAGAGAATAGAAAATGACAAATTTTCACTGAGTACACACTTTTTTACCTTCAAATTATGTACTACATAGGTGGTATTATGCAACAAATTAAATAATTTAAAAATAATTAAAAGCTTCCATAAAAACAAAGAGAGACAGGTTAATAGTAAAACGTTATGGTAAAAAAAAATAAGAGTTCTCCGCTAAGTCTGCTTAGGTTCAACCTACTGTCATACTTAACCATCTAAGTGAGCCTGAGTGACCTTCAACTAAACAAACTTCCATTTCTTCTTCTTGATCACACATAACAATTGTACAAACCATATATGGTTACTAGAAAAAAAGAGTAAGATGATGCACATAAAGATTCTCAGCACAGGCCAGGGATCATGACTGTAAGCCCAACACTTTGGGAGGCTGAGATGGGAGGATCTCTTGAGGCCAGGCATTTGAGACCAGCCTGGTCACCATAGCAAGACCCCAACTCTACCTTTAAAAAAAAAAAAAAAAAGGGCCGGGAGCGGTGGCTCAAGCCTGTAATCCCAGCACTTTGGGAGGCCGAGGCGGGTGGATCACGAGGTCAAGAGATCGAGACCATCCTGGTCAACATGGTGAAACCCCGTCTCTACTAATACAAAAAATTAGCTGGGCACGGTGGCGCGTTCCTGTAATCCCAGCTACTCAGGAGGCTGAGGCAGGAGAATTGCCTGAACCCAGGAGGCGGAGATTGCGGTGAGCCGAGATCGCGCCATTGCGCTCCAGCCTGGGTATCAAGAGCGAAACTACGTCTCAAAAAAAAAAAAAAAAAAAAAAGATTCTCAGCACTACTGGCACATGATAATTGTTCAATAGAGATTTGTGCTTCCTCGTCAGAGGGGAAGGTTTTCTTATTGTTGTTTGCTTTTGTTTTGTCTTACTAAGAAACAAACTTAGTAAAAAAAAAAAAAAAAAGAAAAAAAAAGAAAAAAAAATCTTTACTTAAGATAGAGGTGGCAGAGAATGGAAAGGAGAGACGCTAAAGCAAGTCCTGATGAGTTAGGGGGCTTGGAAATGCATAGAAAAAGGGATACTTTTATCATTCAAATTAGCAGAAAAACTAAAATGGTAAGAACAGATTCTGTTAAACTTCCAGATTAGAAGCAAGAAATAAAGGCATTCCCACCAAGCAGACGAAGAGACAAGGTCACCTGCTAAGAATGAAGAACAATGTGGCAAATTTTGAGGTCTTAAAAAGCCACTAAAGGTAACAGAAAGAAACCTGATTTGGTTCTGGAGAAACTACTTTATAACAAGAATTCCAGGAATGTATAGTACCATCAATTGGCTTCACCAAACAGTTTTAACTTCCCTGTAGGGTTTTATAGGCCAGATATGGGACAAATAATATAAATGACTAGACTTAAAATAGTGGAGAACACCTGCAGAGTAGGTGTTATGGAAGGGACATGAAAGTCTCTGAAGAGAAAGAATGATATAATAAAATTAAGAGTATTCTGAAAGGGATCATAGCAGCATTATTCACAACAGTCAAAAAAAGAGAAACAACTCAAATGTCCATCAACTGATGAATGGATAAACAAAATGAGGTACATCCACACAATGATATATTATCCAGCTATTAAAACAAAGGAATGATACATGCTGCAACATAGATGAATCTTAAAAACATTATGCTAAGAGAAAGAAGCTAGTCACACAGACCAAATATTGTATTATTCTATTTATTTGAAATGTTCAGAATAGGCAAATCCAGGAACACAAAGTAGATTAGGTTGCCAGAAGACAGAGGGAGAGGAAAATTGGGAGTGACTGCTAATAGGTATAGGGTTTCTTTTTGGGGTGAAAGAAATATTTTGGAATTAAATAGTGGTGATAATTGTACAACACTGGGCCTATACTAAAAACCACGAATTACAGACTTTAAAACAGTGGACTTTATGTTAGGTTAATTTTATCTCAATTTTTTTAATTACAAAAATTAAATACACTTCAGGAATACACTCACTAAAGTGTATTTAAAAATTACCTGAGCAGCCATAAAAAAGAGTGCGTTCATGTCCTTCGCAGGGACATGGATGAAGCTGGGAGCCATCATTCTCAGCAAACTTACATAGGAACAGAAAACCAAACACCACATGTTCTCACTCATAAGTAGGAGTTGAACAAGAGAACACATGAACACAGGGAAGGGAATATCACATACCAGGGGCCATCAGGAGCAGGGCAAGGGGAAGGAGAGCATTAGACAAATACCTAATGCATGCAGGGCTTAAAACCTAGATGATGGGTTGATAAATGCAGCAAACCACCGTGGCACATGTATACCTACATAACAAACCTGCACATTCTACACATGTATCCCAGAACTTAAAGTACAATTTAAAAAAAGAAGTGATCTGAAATATCACAGGTGGATAAAGACCAGAGGTAAGGCTGAAGAACAGAAGCAGTAATAAGGCTGAGAATTGGAAGGACTAGAGACTCAAGTCAGAAAGTAGGATAGCAGCATTCCAGATCTCAAAGATTAGAACCCTGGGTGATAAGGCACAGAACATAGCCATGAAATAGTTATCAGAAGTAGAACAGAGGTCACTATCACAGGAGTTACAGAGAAAATGAAACTGTCATACAGCAGAACCACATATACACTGTAGCTATCCACGAGGAAGGATGGACTTGGCAATCAAGAGGGAGGGAGGCAGAGAGAAGACTAAGATTTTGCCAGCTGTCAAAATCCTTGTTAGATGACACTGATGAATGAGATTATAACTGAATAATATACACCTACAGAGGGAAGATTTTTACCTACAACAATAAGATTAAAGGTCAAGTCCATCTGTTATCAAACCAATATTCTTAATTCATTCAACAAATTTTGCTAAGCAATTACTATGTCACAGACACTTTGCCAGATGATAGAAATACAAACAACTTTTCTGCTGACTATCCTTGAGTAACATACTCTCTAATTCTTGTTTTTTTGTGTGCAAATTAGGGATGATACCAACTTTGCAATATTGCTATAATGATCAGAAATAATATAAAACACAGGACTTTGTATACACAAAGCATACAAAACAAACGAGGGTTTTTTCTTTTTCTTTTTTGGAAGCAGGGTTTTGTTCTGTCACCCAGGCTGGAGTGCAGTGGTGCACACACACTACCACACCAGGGGCAACACACCTGGCTAATTTTTTTATTTTTAGTAGAGACGGGTTTCACCATGTTAGCCAGGCTGGTCTCGAACTCCTGACCTCAAGTGATCCGCCTGCCTCGGCCTCCCAAAGTGCTGGGAATGCAGGTGTGAGCCACCACTTTCAGCCAGTTTTTTTCCTTTTTAAAGACAGTCTGTCTTCAAGGAGCTAACAGTCTGTTGAAGAGACAGCATCATTGTTTATTTAGAATTTACCAAGTGTCAAGAACTGTGCTAAGTACTTTACATGTATTATCTCACTTTAGTTTCAGAATAATCCTATGAAATAGAGAGATACTCTTATTTTCCTCATTTTGGAGAGAAGAAACTGAGGCACAGAAAGGCAAAAGAGCTTGTCCAAGGCCATATTGCTAGTAAATGACAGAGCCAGATTCAAACCCAGCGGCTCCAGGCTTTGTGTTCTTAACTACCAGGCTATGCTACCCACCAAAAATTACAATATTATAACAGATTAAATCAAAGTACATGCAAGAGCCAATGTTTGGGAGTACTTGAGCTGAGATTTGAAGAGCATCTGCTTAACAGGGAACAGCAAGCCAGTGAGACAATGCAACAGATGCAGAAATTAATTCTAGATGGCAACTATGATGCACTACGATGCTGTCAATGACAGAACACCTGGCAAGAATGGATAAATAATTGAACTCAGTAGAGCAATGCCACTCATAAAGCATTATTCACCAGAAAGAATGTTACTACTGGTGGCATACATTATAGGCAAAGTCAACAAGCTAGTTTAACCTGTCCCTGGCATGATTTACAATGATACTATAGGTGGAACTCACCCTGCACAAAGCTATGAAATCACTAACCTAGACTTGGAGCAACCCCTCCACCACCCCCATTAGTCCTTCAATGACACTACCTTCAATAACAACCACTTCCTCCTCTCAGCCTCTCTTCTCTATGCTAACTACCCATAATTTCTAAACCAAAAATAATAGTAAATAAACAATTTGGGCCGGGCACGATGGCTCACGCCTGTAATCCCAGCACTCTGGGAGGCCAAGGCAGGCAGATGACCTGAGGTTAGGAATTCAAGACCAGCCTGGCCAATATGGTGAAACCCTGTCTCTACTAAAAATAACAAAAAATTAGCCAGGCATGGTAGCATGGGACTGTAATCCCAGCTACTCAGGAGGCTGAGGCAGGAGAATCACTTCAGCCCGGAAGGTGGAGGTTGCAGTGAGCCAAGATCGCACCACTGTACTCCAGCCTGGGTGACAGAGCAAGACTCCATTTCAAAAAAAAGAACTAAAAATTAAAAAAAAAAAAAAAAAAAGAATTTGGGAGACATAAAGAAACCAGAGAAATATAAAAGTAACTATGGAACTTCAGTGGGATGAAAAATAGAAAGGTGGTATTTTTTAAGCTGTCAAATTTCCATGTATCCTTAGTAGCCCTTTGAGTAAGACAGACTCTAGAATAGGCTTATGGTTCTTAGCAGTGAATGTCAATACTTCAGTAACTTGTTTTAGATTTTGAATCTTTTGGTTTGAAGATTCTAGCAGTGTGCCCTATGCCAAGCGAATAATATAAAGGAAAAAAGAATTCACTTATAACGGCCAAATAATTAGCAAAAGCACTGTCAGTGGATTCTATCTGTTTAGGTATTTTAAACTCTGAGGTGTCCCACCACAGTGTTTCATATGATTTACATGCAATTCTACGTTATTACATTACTCTTATTTCATGTATATAATATATATGTAATAATATAGGTATTATTTATGTATATGACATCCTTATTATACTACTCTATGATTCTTTAAAAAGCTTTGCCCCTCTATATACTGTCATAAATCTTCCATAAAATCGAAACTGTATTTTCTGTTGACTACCTTAAGAGTTTAAAATTTTGTTTCAAAGAGTACTTGAAAATAAATGCAATGCCTCAAGGTAAAAAAAAATAGTAATAAAAAGCCAGACATGTAATTTTTAAGTAGAAAATAAAGGAAGGTATTTGGAAATAATATCCTTATCCAAAATTAAAATATTAATTTTTACAAAGACTTGCCTGGAAGCTGGCTAGCATTCCTCAGAACATTTCCCAGTAGCGTGTGCTCCCCCAATACAGATTGTGAAGTACAGTGGTGCACAAGAAGAACACAGAATTGATCATAAAGATAGAGGGGGCTGGGTGCAGTGGCTCATGCCTGTAATCCCAGCACTTTCAGAAGCTGAGGCTGGTGGACTGCCTGAGCTCAGGAGTTCCCAACCAGACTGGGCAACATGGTGAAACCCCATCTCTACTAAAATACAAAAAATTAGCCAGGCATGGTGCTGTGTGTCTGTAATCCAAACTACTCAGGAGGCTGAGGCAGGAGAACGGCTTGAACCCAGGAGACAAAGGTTGCAGTGAGCTGAGATCATGCCACTGCACTTCAGCCTGGGCAACGGAGTGAGACTCTGTCTTTAAAAAAAAAAAAAAAAAAAAAAAAAGACAAGATAGACAAGATAGAGGGGTTCTAATAATCCTGGTTGCCCCTCTTCTACTTTGTTATGAAACAAGTCCCCTTCACTTTCTTTGGCTTTGGTATCCTCATCTATAAGATGGGAATAACAACACTTGTCCTACCTACCCTATAGAATTACTGTAAAAATTAAAAAGATACTATATATTACAGGGCTTTAAAAATGATAGAGTACTATATAAAAATAACTTATCTGTAAACATCTTCAAAAATTTTGATGTAATTTGTTTACATACAGAACTAATGTTATTTTATATAGTTTCTAGACTATATTATATAAGGATGTGTGTTTCATGGTTTCAAAACATTTGAAAACCTTCAGCTTAATATATGTTATACCCTTGCTACTCAAAGTGTGATCTATGGACGTCACCAGGAATCCAGTCAGAAACACAAAATCTCAGATATCTCCAGCTACTGCATCAGAATCTGCATTTTCACAAGATGGATCCCCAAGGGCTTCCTATGCAAAGTTAAAGTTTGAGAGGCACTAGGTTACACAGCAATACCATTTATAATAATTATTATCAAACTAAGAAATTATTTTCAGAAAAGGTATTTCAAATATACACATCTATTTCCAGAAATTTAAAGAGAGACATTTTAATGAGCAGTGGTTTCAGAAGCATATCTAAACAAATGGATCAGAAGCCATATTACTCATTCTACTACTTCTGCCTACTACATAGCAAACAATGTTTCTTGGATAGACAACAAAAAAAATCATCAATAATATACACAGTAGGAATCAATGTACATTTACCCTTAAATAAAATATGACCATATTGATTACTAAGTATATATTAAGTATTCCAGGCATTAGCTTAAAAATGGAATGAGTATTTTAAATTTATTTATATCTGAAGCTGGCCTAAATTTATAGAATGATCAGGTTACCTATGAAATCCATTAAGCAACAAAAAAGATGCAATCTTTTTGGTGGAAAATACAGAAAAAGCTTCTAACAACATAAAGGATGTTTAGTGAGCTTTGAAGTCAGACATGGATTCGAATTCCTGCTCTGGCACTTTAAGATTAGACTTTACACAAGCTGCTACTGAGTGTCTCCAGTCTTACTTCCCTCATGTGTAAAACTAGGATAAAAATAGCATTTACCCTCATAGAGATAAAAAGCTACCAGGCCAGGTGCGGTAGCTCATGCCTGTAATCCCAGCACTTTGGGAGGCTGAAGCAGGTGGATCACCTGAGGTCAGGAGTTTGAGACCAGCCTGGACAACATGTTGAGACCCTGCCTCTACTAAAAATACAAAAGATTAGCTGGGCATGATGGCAGGCACCTGTAATCCCAGCTACTCAGGAGGCTGAGGCAGGAGAATCACTTGAACCTAGGAGGCAGAAGTTGCAGCGAGCTGAGATTGTGCCACTGCACTCCAGCCTGGGTGACAGAGTAAGACTCTGTCTCAAAAAAAAAAAAAAAGAAAGAAAACGAAAAAAAAAAGGTACCTGTTATTGTTGTAGGTACTAATCATTATTTATGGTGAAAAAGAATCAATGTTTAAAGAAGCTAAACATGGAAAATTTACCTTATCAAGTTTTAGTTCCAATTCTGCCACATCACCTTCTACTTCTTCCAAAGCTGCCCTAGAAAAATTAAATATAAAATAAGTTATTCCATTTGTTCAAATGTATACTTTACTCTTGAAAAATAACTCTAAATGAAAAGATAGATATGAATGCTTAAAAATTATACTTCACATGAAGTAATAATTACCTTGGAAATTCAGTATAAATACTTCATAATCATGTAATACAACAGATAATACAATTATTGTTTAGGACAATGGGAGAACACATTAGGCTAATTTATACTCAAAGCATTAATATTATTCCAATTAATAACACTAAATACAATTATTTAGCATGCACTTTTTACATGAAAGAGAAATTTTAAAGTTGAGACATACAAAGAACCAGATTTCTTGGTAACAAAGCACATGCAACCAAACTGCAAGGCATTGTTGGCAACCAAAAAGAAAGAAGAAATAGCTCAGGAAAATATCACCCTTATCTAATGCATCATTTTGTTTCCAAAGTTGGTTTTTGGTTTTCTTGGTTTTTTTTTTTTTTGAGACAGAGTCTTGCTCTGTCACCAGGCTGGAGTGCAGTGGCACAATCTCAGCTCACTCCAACCTCCGACTCCCAGGTTCAAGTGATTCTCCTGACTCAGCCTCCCAAGGAGCTGGGATTACAGGTGCGCACCACCATGCCCAGCTAATTTTTGTATTTTTAGTAGAGATGGAGTTTCACCACGTGGACCAGGATGATCTCAATCTCCTGACCTAATGATCTGTCCACCTTGGCCTCCCAAAGTGCTGAGATTACAGGCGTGAGCCACCACGCCCGGACTTATTTTTAATCAGCACCTAATTTTTGCCTCTCTTCTTCTCCTAGCAATATAATTTTGATACAGAAAAATTAGCAAATGTTAGATTATGTAAAATGCAGAAACCAAATAATAAGCCAAATACTCTTATTGACAAAAGAGAAAAATAAAATTCTAATACCAGTTTAGCACTTCATATCACACTACAAGGCAACATTTCAAAATCGGAAATTTGTCTGAAACAAAATTATAGCAACTAAGTTTTTAGGGATAATAACATTTTACACTTAAGAGTATGCATAACAAAATGTAATTCATGTACTTTAAGTCATTTATGCCATTTTGATATATCTACTTGATAAACAGCAATTCTCAAATAGCTACTTTAAGATTTAACTAATTTTTCTTAAGTTGGATAGTAATGGAGATTTACACTCAGTAAGATATTCTCAGGAGACAGGGCTAAGATAAAAACTCTATTTCCAGAATGAACATGGTGGCTCACAGCTGTAATCCCAGCACTTTGGGAGGCTGAGGGGAAGGACTGCTTGGGCCCAGGAGTTCGAGACCAGCGTTGGAAACACAGGAAGACCCCATCTCTGCAAAAAATAAAAAGATTAGCCAGGCGTGGTGGCATACGCCTGTAGTCCCAGCTATTCAGGAGGCTGAAGTGGGAAGATCGTTTGGGCCTGGGAGGTTGAGGCTTCAGTGCACCCCGTCACAAAACAAAACAAAAAACTCCATTTCCAGAACTCCCACTACACCTCTGTGTGACCTCTGAATAATCACCTTATTGGCTTGTGATTCTACTTCTTCACTGGGTAACATTTATTTTGAAAAAGTTTATAAATCTCAAAAATAAGAAAATAACTATGAATTATTCAGTAAAGAAATATCTAAGATAAAATGAGATGCTCTAGCATATGATTCAAGACAATGGAAGGTGCTGCACTCTGTAGCACAGAAACAGAAATACTTCTTCCTAAAAGCTTGCCATTTGCTTCAGCAAAGTTTTTCAAACTATGCATTGTCCCCTTAACCTAGAAAACATTTTTCCTTCACATCAGTCCTCAGTCCCTTCACCTACTCAACATTTAAAACTTAATTTACACAAAAGAACAAATATATGTGTATGAGGATATTCACTGTTAAAGGGTTAAAAACCTAGATGTGCAGCAACAGGAAATAATGTAAATAAATAAATGATATATCCACACCATTATGTGAGGCAGCAAGGTTTTAAATGAAGTTAATATATATCCACTGATACGGAAATATGCACAGGATAGAGTACTACACGAGGGGAAAAGCTAGATACAAAATTATAAGCATAGCATGAGCTCAATTTGGGAGCAGGGAACTGTTGAGATATGCATTTTTAAGTAACTTTTAAAGCTAATAAAGGGGAAAAAGAAGTTCAAACACCACCTCCCCAAGATATGGGTCCTCTTGGAACCCCTCAACCACTCAAGCTGAATGGCATACCCCTCCTGTGCGCCTCTAGCACCTGACGCACGTCTCTATCACTGTGCACTTCACTCACTAGTCTCCATTCCCCACAGCAGTACACTCAAACAAAATGTTTGTTGAGTCAAGGAAAAAACACATTAAGTACTTTAATTGCCAGATACTCTCTTCATTTACATTTTAATCTTTATTTACCTTTACTCAATCTTCCATTTCTTTCAAGCAAATTAGTTGAAATGACAGTTTGAGATTTAATCATTGGTTTTTATTAAACATACGGGTTGACAGAAACTGTATGTGACTTCTCCAATCTTATTTCACTGTGGAATTCTACTAATTCACTTTGTGAAACAATACTTTTAAAGAAAGGTAAGAGGCAAGGCATGGGTGGTGCCTCATGCTTACAATCCCAGCACTTCAGGAGGCTGAGGTGGGCGGATCACTTCAGGCCAGGAGTTCTAGATCAGACCGGCCAACAGAGCAAAACCCAGTCTCTACTAAAAATACAAAAAGTAGCTTCAGGTCAGGAGTTTGAGACCAGCCTGGGCAACAACACAAAACCCAATCTCTAAAAATATTAAAAATGAAAAACATTAGCTAGGCATGGTGATGTGTGCCTGTAAATCCTAGTTACTTGGGAGTCTGAGGCAGGAAGACTGCTTGAGCCCAGGAGTCTCAAGTTACAGTGAGCTATGATTGCAATACTGCACTCCTGCCTGGGCCACAGAACAAGATCCCATCTCGTTTTAAAAAAAAAAGGTGGAAGGACTAAATGAGGACTTTACATATTATCAGTCACAGTATATGACACAAAGAACAAAACCAGATTCTTTCTCTTTGCAGATTCTTTCTCTTCTTCAGCTTACCGCTGAGATGACTTTTATTCTTTAATCAGATTGAACCATTTTGGAACATATGTTTAATAAACTAATAAGTGAAATGAAACAATTTATACAACAATCCTTCAAATATTAAATGATAGATATTATTTCTCTGCAATTCTCCCAAATTTTTACTAAGCATATAACTTTTATAAATATGCAAGGTATTAAAGAGGCCAAAATTATAGACCCCTACCCTCCATAGCTTAAAATTTAATTTTAGCTGGGCGCGGTGGCTCACGCCTGTAATCCCAACACTTTCGGAGGCCGAGGCAGGTGGATCACGAAGTCAAGAGATAGAGACCATCCTGGTCAACATGGTGAAACCCCGTCTCTACTAAAAATACAAAAAATTAGCTGGGCATGGTAGCGCGTGCCTGTGGTCCCAGCTACTCAGGAGGCTGAGGCAGGAGAATTGCCTGAACCCAGGAGGCAGAGGTTGCGGTGAGCCAAGATCGCGCCATTGCACTCCAGCCTGGGTAACAAGAGCGAAACTCCGTCTCAAAAAAAAAAAAAATAATTAATTTTAAAATATCAAGTTATACACACATTAGCAATGAAATAAAATATATGATTGAGCAGCAAAACGACCAAACAGAATAATAAGAGAGATAATGTTAAAAGAAAGAGAAGTAAAGAGAAGACAATGAGCACAGTCACAAGGGTCATCAAACAATTACCCAACAGACAAGTTTGACCTATAACCTGTTGTTACACAGTCCATAAGGTAAAAATTGTTTTTACATTTTTAAGTGGCTGAAAAATATCAAAAGAAAAATATTTTGTGACACATGAAAATTATATTAAACTCAAATTTCTATCCCTCTAAAGTTTTATGGAAGCAGAGACAAGTTAATTCACTTCCGTACTGTCTACGGCAGCTTTCACACCATAATGGCATAGTTGAGTAGTTGCAAGAGAGACCATATGGCCCATAAAGCATAAAATATTTACTATCTGGCCCTTTACAGAAAAAGTTTGCTGATCATTATGAATGTCAAACATAAAAACACGAATGAAAATGTTTTCTCATATATGAAATACACACAAGAAAATAAAATTTGGACTTAGCTCTAGCTGTCTCTACTCTAAGAAGCTGAATAAGCCCAGAATTCAGAAAAACAGACACTTTATTTTTAATAACAATACCTTCATTCTTTTATCTATTCATGCATCATAGTTTTTCATTATCAGTTGAGACAATCATTACTTTAAAACATAAAACTAGAAGCGAAGCTGGGTGCAGTGGCTCACACTGGTAATCCCAGCACTTGGGAGACTGAGGCGGGAGGATCACAGAAGGTCAGAATTTCAAAACCAGCCTAGTCAACATGGTGAAATCCTGTCTCTAATAAAAATACCAAAATTGGCCGGGCGCGGTGGCTCAAGCCTGTAATCCCAGCACTTTGGGAGGCCGAGGCGGGTGGATCACGAGGTCAAGAGATCGAGACCATCTTGGTCAACATGGTGAAACCCCGTCTCTACTAATACAAAAAATTAGCTGGGCACGGTGGCGCGTGCCTGTAATCCCAGCTACTCAGGAGGCTGAGGCAGGAGAATTGCCTGAACCCAGGAGGCGGAGATTGCGGTGAGCCGAGATCGCGCCATTGCGCTCCAGCCTGGGTATCAAGAGCGAAACTCCGTCTCAAAAAAAAAAAAAAAAAAAATACCAAAATTAGCTGGGCATGGTGGTGGGCGCTTGTAATTCCAGCTACTAGGGAGGCTGAGTCAGGAGAATCACTTGAAACCAGGAGGCGGAGGTTGCAGTGAGCTGAGATTGTGCCACTGCACTCCAGCCTGGGCCACAAGAGCAAAATGCCATCTCAAAAAAAAGAACAAAACTAGAAGAGAAAAAAATCCAACAGCAAGTTTAACATCAAGACATGGCTATGAAATGAATGAGGCTCAAAAATAGAAGTCTCTCCACTCAGATAATTGCATATCCTTGTAGCAATGAACCTTTTAAACTACTGTTTGTAAAAGAGTATACATCAAAATGAATAGCTTGTGTAATATGAGCATTACATTTATAAAATAAAATTACTTGAAAGAAAAAAGAAGTATGGGCTGGGTGCAGTGGCTAATGCCTATAATCCCAACACTTTGGAGGGCTGAGGCGGGTGGATCACTTGAGGTCGGGAGATCCAGACCAGCCCAACCAACATGGTGAAACTACACCTCTAATAAAAATGCAAAAATTAGCCGGGCATGGTGGTGGGCACCGGTAATCCCGGCAACTAGGGAGGCTAAATCAAGAGAATCGCTTGAACCCAGGAGGCAGAGGTTGCAGTGGGCCGAGATCACGCCATTGCACTCCAGCCTGGGCCACAAGAGCAAGACCCCATCTCTACTAAAAATACAAAAATTAGCTGGGTGTGGTGGTGCATGCCTGTAATCCCAACTATTCCAGAGGCTGCGGCAGAACTGCCTGAACCCGGGAGGCAGAGGTTGCAGTGAGCGGAGATCACGACATTGCACTCCAGCCTGGGAGACAGAGTGAGACTATGTCTCAAAAAAAAAAAGGCTGGGCACGGTGGCTCACACCTATAATCCCAGCACTTTGAGAGGCCAATGCAGGTAGATCACAAGGTCAGGAGTTTGAGACCAGTCTGGCCAACATAGTGAAACCCTGTCTCTACTAAAAATATAAAAAATTAGGCGGGTGTCGTGGTGTGCACCTGTAATCCCAGTTACTTGGGAGGCTAAGGCAGGAGAACCGCATGAACCCGGGAGGCAGAGGTTGCAGTGAGCTCAGATTGCACCATTGCGCCATTGCACTCCAGTCTGGGTGACAGTGCAAGACTCCAACTCAAAAAAAAAAAGAAGTCGTCACATGTTAAATAATTATTTTTCCCATCCATTTAAAAATCCTTAAAAACTAACAACCACAAAAAAACCCTTCACCCCAACTTGGCAATACCCTTAAAATGAAATTAATAGTTTAAAATTAGGTCACATGGTGATGTAATCTAAAATGCCAATAGTAGGATATTCAAGATCATTAATAAGCACATAAATATCCTCAAACATCAAAGGTAGATTTCAGGCTCTAAATAATAACTACCTAATAAAAAAACATCAAATAGAAATAAATACTCAAAATGTGCCAATTCTGAAACTTTTATATTCCTTTGTTTTATATAATACATGTATTTTTTAAAGTTGCATATAAATTGAATAATGGTTAGAGACTCAGGAGAGGCGCCTGTATGTATTTGTCCATCATGGTACCTCTCATCCCAAGCCAACTTCCTCTTTCAGTTCAACAAGCTTTACCTACCTTGGGCAATGCTGGACTATTCTTCACAAGGAAAGAACAACAGCTGCACCAAGGATAGCCCACAGAACCAAGGGCAGTCCTGGCATTTGTTAAGTGGTTAAAAAGGAGTGAGGAAAAGGCCCTATACCACTCAGATGATTCCCTCTGAGTTTTTGACCAGAAAACACAGCACACACTCTGGAAATCTGCTTTTTAATAGAAATCCCCCATTAAATAATTGTATAATGTGAATGGCCACCTCTTATTCTGTCTAGTTAAGTTCAGAGTCCTTTATGCTAGGTTTCTACAACATCTTTATGTTGAGAGGCAGTAGAATGAAGTTAAAAAAAAAAAGAAGAAAAGGACTGGGCGTGGTGGCTCACAGCCATAATCCTAGCACTTTGGGAGGCCAAGGCAGGGAGATCACAAGGTCAGGAGTTGGAGACCAGCCTGGAAAGCATAGTGAAACCCTGTCTCTACTAAAAATATAAAAATTAGCTGGGCATGGTGGCAGATACCTGTAATTCCAGCTATTCAGGAGGCTGAGGCAAAGAAATGCTTGAATCCGGGAGGCAGAGGCTGTAGTAAGCTGAGATGGCACCACTGCACTCTAGCCTGGGCGACAGAGCAAAAGGGAGGGAGAAAGGGAGGGAGGGAGGGAAGGAAAGAGAGAGGAAAAGAAGGGAAAGATGAGAAGGAAGGGAAGGAAGGGAAAGAAGGGGAAGAAATGAAAGAAAAGAAAGAAAACAAAACAAATTTCTGGTGTTCGACTCCCTACTATAATTCTTTTTTTTTTTTTTTTTGAGACGGAGTTTCACTGTTGTTACCCAGGCTGGAGTGCAATGGCGAGATCTCGGCTCATCGCAACCTCCACCTCCTGGGTTCAAGCAATTCTCTTGCCTCAGCCTCCCAAGTAGCTGGGACTACAGGCGTGCGCCACCATGCCCAGCTAATTTTTGTATTTTTTAGTAGAGACGGGGTTTCACCATGTTGACCAGGATGGTCCGATCTCTTGACCTCGTGATCCACCCGTCTCGGCCTCCCAAAGTGCTGGGATTATAGGCGTGAGCCACCCCGCCTGGCTACTCCCTACTATACTTCTTATACTTGCTGTGTAATGATGAACAAGTTCTCTGTGTTTTATCTATAAAATACAGATAAACAACAGTCTCTCCCACAGAGATGTATGACAAATTTTAATATACATGTCAAAACACTAAGTAATCAGTGAATGTTGGCTATGATTATTTATACAGTGTTAAAGAAAATACACAATCTCTTTTTGTTTTCATATCATGGGAAAACATGGGAAGAAAGCAGTAATAAGATTACATACTTCCAACATGAATTTGAAATAGTCTGAAAAAGGGGCAAAAAACAGTTACAGCAGGCCTAAGATCAGCAATTAAAACAGCAAATCTAAGTTCCTTTAAGAGAAACAATTCTATGAGTGCAAAAGGCTTATTGGAAAAAAGAGACAAAAACGTTTCAATACTGCTATCTCTTTCCAAAGATCAAATACATGTCAAATACAGACTGGAGTCTTCTCCTAACTTCCTAACTTCAAACTAGTCTAGAGGACTACATATATATGATATATAATATGATGAAATGTTTAAAAATCCACTTGGTTTCTAGAGTTATCAAGGTAGGTTCTATCCAACTCCTCTAAGAGCCTAAAAACAGAGGAGAATCAATATAGAATCCGTACGAAGGAAGGTTTTAGTTCTAAATTTACATTTACACTTAATCTTAGCCAAAAGGCCAAGAAGCAACTGTATATTTGCTACATAATAACAGTCTTTCTTAAACATCTCTGTTGGCTGGGCGTGGTGGCTCACGCCTGTAATCCCAGCACTTTGGGATTATACATATATTTTATATATATATACAATCCAGATAATCATCCTACATAGAGAATTTGAGGTGGGAGGAGAGGTCTATAGAATCTTCTGTTCCTGGGGCTTCAGCTTCTCATATTAACAGGTATATGATTTCAACAGTCACTTCCAAATTTGCTCTGCATAAAGATAGTAGCTATATACAGTCATTTTTAACATGTGCAGTGGCAAAAATTCATTATTTACAGAAAGCTAATCTAAGGAAATACTAGCAATGTTTTAAGTGTGATCAGATACGAAGTTATTCTTTTTCCCTTAAAAAAAAAATCAGTTCTAGCTTAGAAATCTACATTTCCATTTCACCCTCCTCCTCTAACAGCCTGTATTTCTTGTTCAGGGAGTTAGTACATTCAAGTAGATGAAATTGCACTATAATTACAATGCCAGTTAATATCATTCTACTGTGCCGTAAGAAAAAGGTGGAAGAAGAAGACATGCCCATTTATTATGTTGGAATCAATAAATTATTGGTGACAAATGGCTAACAGGCCCTTCCAATTTTCACCACAGGGGGTGTAAAACTAGAATGAATGCACTGGTCATATAAAGAGGGGTAAGGTTATGTTAATGAGAAAAATGAGGGTTAAGGGGAGAAAGTCTACAAAAAAAAAAAATCTTTCTTTTTAAAGTTGACTTTCTACAAAAACATTCCATTTCCAAGAATTCTTATCATTGTGGTAGGTTTCAACATGATAGGAAAATAAAGTTATCACTGTTTAAAAGGGTTAAAATCACATTTTCAACCAAAGCAGTTTAAGTTTGGTGTTTATCTTCTTAGTAGAGTGTCATAGGCAATATATTTAAGGAGAAAAGAGCATTGTAAACTTCATGGTTCATAAAAGGGGCAGAGGAGATTTCCATGAAGAATGAACATCATGGCTGATAATACTGAAAAAACAACCAAATATTTTAAAGATGAGATATAAGCAGACCCTCAATGAGAGAAGGAAGCAAGATGGTAGGGATATTTAGGGCCAGGCCCAGACAAAACTATCAAAAATTAGAATCAGGGGCCCAGCAAGGTGGTTCATGCCTGTAACACTGGTAATCCTTTAGGAGGCTGAGGCAGGAGAACAGCTTGAGGCCAAGAGTTTCAGACTAGCCTGGGCAGCATAGCAAGACTCCATCTCTATAATTAACTAATTAATTAACTACATTATAATCAGAAATCTGCCACATTGCTACTTTCACGGCTGCTCCCCATGGGCACAGAATATCCTGCAAATCACAGCAGGTAGGGAACTAAACACTCTGTCTTGCCACTGCACTCCAGCTTGGGCAACAGAGTGAACTCTGGCTCCAAAACAGAGAGAGAAGACTATAGGACTGTAATACGAAATGCAAAGAGAAAAGCAACAACCCCAGAATCACAGAATCTTGAATTGGGAGAAACCTTAGTAAACTGTTAAATGACAGAAGTATTAGATGAAAGTAAAGCAATTGTGTTTAAGAAAGCATTTTACACAGTATCTTGTCTCCATTAAACCCCAGAAATTTTACAAGATCTGTAAAGAGGAAGCCGAATACAAATTTACAAGCCTAAAAACAGGCTCAGGGTTTTAAAGATAATCTTCACACCATAAACCACCTGGGATAGTAAACTTCTAACACCGAAGCGCCTTCTACTCCTTAGCAGAATGAGCACCCCACCTCCAACATCTCCACAGAGCACTCTGCTTACTTCAAATAGAGCACCTGACATTCAATTTACTAATGATAATTAAATTATTGGTCATTATGTCTAGACTGAGAGGCCTCAAAAACAGACACTATGATTCCTTTAGCCAACCCTAGTTCAGCTAGTTACTGGGTAAACATTTGTTGAATGGGTGGATGAATAGAGCATTTAAAACAACTATGTTACGTGCGGCCTGGGGGTCACTCAAAATGGTTATATACCTGCATCTCAGTATATACGTATTTATGTGTAACTTTTCAATTCCCTCTTGCTCCAGCCTTGTTGTTATTCCTATCTGCTATGCCCTCTCCAGCCTTATATAAATGCTACTATAAAAGTTTCCAGAAAAAAAAAAAAAGGAATTACACATGATTGCATAAACCTCAAAACTAAAGTTACAATGAAAAAATGAAAAAGTCTTCTTTTGGCATACAAGGTCGTACCTATTTATCTATATGTAACCACTATGATAATTTTTTAAGTTGACAGAAATGGAAAATTTTTATAATGTAATACTCTTTTAGAATAATATAGATTTGGACTTCTAAAACAGGCTTTGACAGATATTTGACAGGAGCTAAGGAGATATTCACTCTACCACCAGCACAAAATTACATTATCATGATTTCTTCCATGCCTTCAATTTATGATCAGACAGGATCCTTGAACACTCAAAGAATCAAACAAGTTATACTAATCAGAAGCAGGGAAAAGTTTAAAAGCAACAACTTAAAAACAAATTTTTTTTTTTTGAGACGGAGTTTTGCTCTTATTGCCCAGGCTGGAGTGCAATGGAGCAATCTCGGCTCACCATAACCTTCACCTCCCATGTTCAAGTGATTTTCCTGCTTCAGCCTCCCAAGTAGCTTGGATTACAGGCATGCGCCACTACACTCGGCTAATTTTGTATTTTTAGTAGAGACAAGGTTTCTCCATGTTGATCAGGCTGGTTTTGAACTCCCGACTTCAGGTAATCCGCCTGCCTCGGCCTCCCAAAGTACTGAGATTACAGGCAAATTTTACAAATTGTTACAAATTTATCTTTAAAAAAAACACCATTCCTAGAAAAATTCTGGCAAAATTAAGAAATTTCCATTTTCTCTAACAACAAACGGCAGCAAATATCTATCGTTTGGAATATAACAACAAAATAAACAATGATCCTTGACATCCTAGAGCTTACATTCTGAAGGAGAAGACAAGCTATAAACAGCAAACATCATCAAAAGTCAACTAGATGGTATGCCATAAGGTGATAAGTGCTATGGGAAAAAAGGAAAAAGCGAAATAAGGGAATAGAGGGACAGCTACAATTTTGCTATTTAAAATTGATCAAAATAGCCCTCACTAAGAAAGTGACATTTGACCAAAGACCTGAAGTAACATAGTGAACCACGCAGACAAGGGTGTTACAGGCAGAAAAAGCTACCAATACAACATTCCTAGAATGTCCAAGCAACATCCTGGAACGTCCAATAGCAAGGAGGCCTGTATGACCGAAACAGAACAAGCAAGGGAGAGAGCTGCAGAAGTCGTCAGAAAACTAATGGAGAGCCCCATCACATTCAGAACCTTGTAGGCCCACAGCAATGATAATTGCAGCAGAGAAGAAACATGCTGAAACATATTTTGTCAAGACTCATTCTGGCTGCTATGTGGAGAAGACTACAAAGAAACAAAAGAGGAAGAAGCAAAGAGACTAGCGAGGAGGCTAAAGCAGTCAACCAGATGAAAGATGAAGACAGTTCAAGGTAAGCACCAATCAGTGGTAAGAAATGCTAAGATTCTGGATATGTTTTGTATGTATAGCCAAGAGCATTTCTTGATGAATTAGATGTGACAGGCAAGCATGTGCATGGGTATACCAGGTACAGGTAAATACACAATCAAGTATAATTTCAAAGTTTCTGGCTGGAGCAAAAGACAAACAGTTACAACCAACTGAGATGGGGAAGACTACAAGCAGAATGGATTTAGGGAGAGAAGATCTAAAGTTCAGTTTTGAACTTGACTCCAAAACATTTACTAGATATACAAGTGATGACTTCAAATAGGTGGGTACACTGGAGTCTACAGTTTAAGAGAAGTCTGAGTTGGAGGTATAAGTTTAGGAATCAAAAGCACATAGATAGTATCGTCAGCCATGAGACTGGACATTATTTTAAAAGAAAGTAAAGATAGGACGATTTAAGCTTTGGGGCATTTTGATATCGAAGATCAGGAAGAACAGAAGGAATGGGGGAAAAGAATCTGAGAAGCAGTAACTGATGACATAAGAAGAAAGCCAGGCCCCACTTGGTGGCTTAGTCCTATAATCCCAGCACTCTGGAAGGTCAAGGCACAAGGATCACTTGAGCCCAGGAGTTCAAGACCAGCCTAGGCAACATATATACATACATACACACATAAACTAAGAAGAAAACCAAGAGAATGTCATAGAGAGGGACGTGAAAAGAAAGTGTTATCAAGGAATAAGGAGTAATCAAGTATGTCAAAAGCTGCTGACAGGTCAACTAAGAAGACTAAGAATTAGTATCAGTTTTAAGTCAAATTAAAATGGCTGGAAAACAATTTTAGAAACACTGAAAACACTTCTGGTCTGATATTCTGATGAACCAAAAATGTGCTGCTAAGGAAGTGATTAATCAAATATTTTTAAATATCCCAGAAATATATAATTATTGAATTATAGACAGCACATGAGAATAAAAATGTTCCCAACTAGAAACCCTGAAAATGCATTGTAACATTCAACAAGAAAGGTAAGTAACCAGATTCCCTGCCTCCCCTTTCCATTCTCAGCCCATTCCTGGAAGCTAAAGGTAATCAGTTGGATGAAAAAGAAATCTTCATGTTCTTTCTCAGAAGGCTAAGGCAAAAGTTCTATTGCCATATAGATATATGTATGTATATATACACACACATTTATATATATATTTATGTAATATAAACATAATTTAATTATATAATTATTATATATATTTGTGTTTTGTTTGTTTTTGAGACAGAGCTTCACTCCGTCACCCAGGCTGGAGTGCAATGGCGCAATCTCAGCTCACTGTAACCTCTGCTTCCCAGGTTCAAGCAATTCTCCTGACTCAGTCTCTAATAGCTACAACTACAGGTGAGCACCACCACACCTGGCTACTTTTTTGTATATTTTTAGTAGAGACAGGGTTTCATCATGTTGGCCAGGCTGGTCTCGAACTCCCAATCTCAAGTGATCCACCCGCCCCAGCCTCCCAAAGTGCTGGGACTACAGGCGTGAACCACCACATCCAGCTTATTGCCACCTATATTAAACACAGTCTAACTCCTACAAATACAAGGACTGCTAATTTAGCTCTCACTCTCCATGAGACAAGGTACAGACCAATCAAGATCTGTGCTTTCTTGTCTTTCTATAATATTAGGATTGATTGTATTCCAACTCTATGGTTCATTCTGTATGGCTATGGTTACTGTTACTCTTTGATGATGAACTCTCAAAATTAAAGGAACACATATACAACCCTAATCACTTCCAATTAATTTCATTAACTGTTAAGGATGATATATTCGTCTATTCTTGCATTGCTATAAAGAAATACGTGAGACTGGGTAATTTGTAAAGAAAAGAGGTTTAATTGGCTCATGGTTCTGCAGGCTGTATAGGAAGCGTGATGCTGGCTTCTGGGGAGGCCTCAGGAAACAAAATCATGGCAGAAGGCAAAGGGGAGGCAATCAATACCTCTTACATGGTTGGAGCAGGAGCCAAAGGCAAGGGGAGGTGTCACACACTTTTAAACAAACAGATCTTAGGCCAGGCGCAGTGGCTCACACCTGTAATCCCAGCACTTTGGGAGGGCAAGGTGGGCAGATCATGAGGTCAGGAGTTTGAGACCAGCCTGGCCAATATGGTGAAACCCTGTCTCTACTAAAAATACAAAAATTAGTTGGGCATGGTGGTGCACACCTGTAATCCCAGCTACTCAGGAGGCTAAGGCAGGAGAATCACTTGAACCCGGGAGGTGGAGGTTGCAGTGAGCAGAAATCATGCCACTCCACTCCAGCCTTGGCAACAGAGCTAGACTCCATCTCCAAAACAAAACAAAACAAAAATACAAAAATTAGCCAGGCGTGGTGGTGTGTGCCTGTAGTTCTAGCTACTCGGGAGGCTCAGGCAGAAGAATCACTTGAACCTGGAAGGCAGAGGTTGCAGTGAGCTGAGATCACACCACTGCACTCAACCCTGGGTGACAAAGCAAGACTCCTTATCCAAAAATTTTAAAAATCAAGAGTCAAAAATCTTTATATTTCAACATTTATTTTCTATCAGTAAGTCCTCAGCCTCTTATTTAAATATCCTCATATTCCCAAGGAGATTGTGTAATTTAAGTGATAGACTGTAAAACTTCAGTCAAATGCCCAACTCAGGCTGGGCATTTATTTATATTTCATAGTTTATCACTAGATACAATCCACTGATTTACCATGGCTAGGAAAGGACCACAGGTACCGTGGATACTCATTAAAACATCTGTTGATCTCTATAGCATCACAGATGAGCATTTCTGGTGATACCTAATATTACCAACTAAATAACAGAAAACAATTCATCCCAAAACAACAGATTGAGAGAACTAAAAATCCCAGCCTCAAGTGATCCTCCCATCCTGACTTCCCAAAGTGCTGAGTTTACAGTGGTGAGCCTTCTTTTTTTCTTCTAAGCTACAGGTTTGATCAAACACTCAGTTCCCCTTTTGTTCCAGATAGTTTGTATTTTGAGTAAACATTTCATATGCCTTTACTCTTGGCCCTAGATTTTACCACTTTAAGTTGACTGGATCTGAATAAGTCTACTGACATTGTTGACAGTTAGTCATGTACTTATCGCCATAAAACATGTAAGTATGACCCTTCCAAGGAAATATAAACTAAGACACGCTACAAGTTCAAAATATGTTGTGTTTAACAGAATTCAAAAAGAAAGAAACATAAACTACTAAAATTTTTACAGACTGATAGACTGACTTAAATGCTTAAATATTTTCTTGTCCTATAGCTACCACTCCTGGCTTTTTTTATAAGGTGGGTGATTAGAACACAGCCCAGAATTAACCCTCATATATATAGTCAAATGATTTTTGTCAAGAGTGTCACTACTGTCCAATGAGGAAAAGACAGTCCTTTCAACAAATGGTGCCTGTAAAACTGGATATCCATATGCAAAAGAATGAAGACTCTTACCTAACACCACATAGAAAAATTAACTCAGAAGAGATCCATGACTGAAATGTTAAGATCTAAAACTACAAAACTCTTAGAAGAAACATAGGGTAAAAGTTTTATGACACTGAATTTGCTAATGATTTATTGGATATGATACCAAAAGCACAAGCAACAAAAGACAATAGACAAACTGCACTTTATGAAACTGAAAAATTTTGTCTATCAAAAGACACAGTAAAAAATCTATACACAGAATGGGAGAAAATATTTGCCAATTATCCGTAAGGGATTCATAGCCAGAATACATAGAGAACTCCCCAAACTCAACAACAAAGACAGAAACAAGATGATACAAGAATGGGCAAAGGATCTGAATAGACATTTCTCCAAAGACAATATATATATATGGGCAATCAGCACATGAAAAGATGCTCAACATCACTAATCATTAGGGAAATGCAAATCAAAACTACAAGATACTACCTGCTATGATTTGAATGCTTTTGTCTCTTCAAAATTCATGTTGAAACTTGATCTCCATTGTCACAGTATCAAGAGGTGGGGCCTTTGAGGAAGTGATTAAGACATGAGGGCTCTGCCTTCATGAATGGATTAGTGCTCTTGTAAAAGTTGAAGAACATGTCCTAATGCTCCCTTTTTTGCCCTTCCACCTTCTTTCTGCCACATGAGGACACATCAACAAGGTGCCATTTGAAAGCAGAGATAACTGGCCTTCACCAGACACTAATCTGCTGGCATCTTTATCTTGGGCTTCCCAGCTTCAGAACTTTAAGAAATAATATATATATATTTTTTTGGAGACAGAGTTTCATTCTTGCAGCCCAGACTGGAGTACAGTGACGCAATTTCAGCTCACTACAACCTCCCCCTCCCAGGTTCAAGCAATTCTCCTGCCTCAGCCTCCCAAGTAGTTGGGACTACAGACACCCACCACCACATCCCGCTAATTTTTTGTATTTTTAGTAGAGGTGGGGTTTCACCATGTTGGCCAGAATGATCTCACTCTCCTGACCTCATGATCTACCTGTCTCCGCTTCCCAAAATGCTGGAATTACAGGAGCGAGCCACCGCACCCAGCCTATATTATTTATAAATTATCTAGTCGGCGCTATTTTGTTATCGATGCAGGAACAGACAAAGAAACCATCTCACACCCATTAGGATGGCTACTAAAAAAAAAATAGGAAGTGTCAATGAGGAGGTGAGTCACTGGATCCCTTCTGCACTATTGGTGGGAATGTCATTTGGTCCCGCTATTGTGGAAAGCACTAAGGCAACACCTCAAAAAATTAAAATAGAACTACCGTGTGATCTAGCTATTCCATGTCTAAGTATATACTCAAAAAAATTCAAAGCTGGGTATCAAAGAGATATTTGTATGCCCATGTTCACAGCCACATTATTCACAATAGACAAAACATGGAAGCAATTCAAGTCTACCAACAGAAAAATGGGTAAGCAAAACATGACATATGCATATAATGGAATATTATTCATCCTTTTACATGGCATCAAATTCTTCAGAAATATTTCTCTCTCTGTGAGCAACACCATTTCACAGTTGCTCAAGACATAAATCTAGACATCATCCTGAATTCCTTCTTCCTCATGCCCCATATCCAAGCAGTCACAACATCCTATTATCATTCTATCTCCTTAATACCTTGATGCTATCTCACTCTTATCTCCACTAACTACCAAAAGTAGACCATCACTTCTTACCTGGATTATAGCAACTGCCTTCTAAAGGACTCTCCTGCCTCAATGAAGTTAATTACATTGACACCCTACAAGTATCATGTTCTTTAACAAGCATAAATATGATCGAGTTAACTGTCACCAGGTGGGTACAGTGGCTCACACCTGTAACCCCCTAGCACTTTGGGAGGCCGAGGTTGGAGGATCACTTGAGCCCAGGAGTTCAAGGCCAGCCTGGACAACATATGGAAACTCCATCTCTACAAAAAAATTTAAAAATTAGCCAGGCTTGGTAGTATGCACCTGTAGTCCCAGGTATTCAGGAGGTTGAGGTGGGAGGATCACTTAAGTCTGGGAGTTCAAGGTTGCAGTGAGCCACAATTGCACTCCAGCCTGGGTGACAGAGTGAGATTCTGCCTCAACAACAAAAAAAAGATACTGTCACCTACTACTTAATATTTTTCTATGGCACTCCACTATCCTCAGGTTACAGTCCTTAATGTGACTCAAAGGCCCATGATCTGACCCTTATTTAAAATGCCTCCATCCTCCACATTCTACACTCTTTTCCTATCTTTGGGCCTTTGAACTTAACAGTTATCTCTGCCAGAAACCCTCTTCTTCTCTTAAGACTGTACTTCACCTTGGTAATTCCCAATCTGTCTTTTACCTGTCAATTTAAACATTCCTTACCTTGGGAAGTTTTCCTTACCTATTTAAAACAGAGATCTTTCTTATCTTCTCCAATAGTTCCCAGGATTCACTTAAATCAGTTACACTATAATTTAAGTGTCCATTTGCTTTTCAGTAATCCCAAAATGACAAGCTACATGAGGGCACAGACAGGAGTCTTGCTCACCATTAAAGCTCCAAAACCTAGCTCAAAGGATTAAAAGGCAGAATTTCCTTCAAAAGGGAAGAAACTGCTGTGTTTTGTTGTTCTTGCCAGGGCAGGAATGCAGTGGTACCATCATAGCTCATGCAGCCTCAAACTCCAAGGCTAAAGTGATTCTATAACCTCACGCTTCAGCCTCCCAAGTAGCTGGGACTACAGCCACATGCCTCCACACCCAGCTAACTTTTTAATTTTTGTAGAAACAGGTCTGGCTATGTTGCCCAGTCTGGTCTCAAACTCCTTGCTTCAAGCAATCCTCCCACCATTGTGTCCCAAAGTGCTGGGATTATAGGCATGAGCCACCACCCCAGGCCAAGAAACTGCTCTATCAATTTGCCATTGACTTGTTTCAGGTCCTTGCTCAGTCTATCTTAAAATGCATCATCAAGATTATTTCTAATAATTGCTTAACTATTAAAGAAATAACCAGTAAGTCCAGATAAAAACATTGTCCTATAAAAGTGTTTTGTAGTGAGTACCACCCTCTAAATATTATATATGGCACTATTCAAAATATTGAGACACTGTATAATAACATGGAGATGCTTGCAATACACTGTATTCTGTTTTCTATTCTATTTCTCTTTTCTTCAGTTTCCTTTTTTATGATATTTGCCCATTTTCTACTGAGGTAGTATCGGCATAAAAAAATGTTTAGCTGCCTTATTGAGACAAAATTCAAATACCATACCCATTTGAAGTATACAATTCAATAGTTTTTAATATATTCAGAGTTGTGCACCCATGACCCCAATCTAATTTTAGAACATTTCATCATCCCCAAAAGAAATCCGATAACCATTAGCAGTCACTTCCCATTGCCTTCTTCCCTGCTCCCAGCCCTAGGCAAACATTAATCTACTTTCTGTCTGGGTAGATCCACCTATACTCAACATTACATTCAACCATTGCAGGATATTTTTCAATACTCTCCAAATATATAGCATTTGAAACTTCTTTGACATATTTTCAAATATTTTCCTATCTTTCACTTATTGGGGGAAAAGTAATTTTTTTAAGACTAGTTAAATGCAGTAGTGAGAAAACGGGAAAGAGCAGAACATGAAGATCAATCTGTAACTGAGTGAACGATCAAAACTGAGAATACTGACTATCTTCAGACCAGCCAGGGGGGAGGGATAATATTTTTATATAGTAAAATCTATTTCAAGGCTTTTATCTTTGGTATCACACTTAGAAAGACTGTCCTGGACCAAGTGTGGTTGCTCATGCCTGTAATTCCAGCACTTTGGGAGGCTGAGGTAGGCGGATCACAAGGTCAGGAGATTGAGACCATCCTAGCCAACATGGTGAAACCCCATCTCTACTAAAATACAAAATATTAGCCGGGCATGGTGGCTCATGCCTGTAATTCCAGCTACTTGGGAGGCTGAGGCAGGGAAATCTCTTGAACCCGGGAGGCAGAGGTTGCAAAAAAAAAAAAAAGAAAGAAAGAAAAGAAAGACTGTCCAGATCCCAAGCAGGCATACATTTTCATGTATATTTTCCAGTACTACATTCACAGCTTCAATTTCAACATCTACAGCATTACTCCATCTACAATTTGTTCTAGGGAAATGTATGTATCCTACGCAAACAGTTGTATCTCATTATTTATCTAGTAACTATCCCCTTGATTTTAAATAGTACCTTCACTGTTCTCTAAAGTCTTATATACATTGGGGTCTGTCTTTGGATTCTTAAAAATTCTGTTCCTTTCATTTGTCTGTTCTAGAATCAATCTCTATACTTCAACAATGCATTTTAAAATTTGATGTAAGACAGTGTCCTCATTGTTCTTTTTCAAAATCTTCTTAGCTATTCTCACATTTTTGTTCTTTTATATAAACTTTAAAATGATGATTGACATTGCATTTATATTTATAAATTAAATTAGGAAGAATTTATACTTTTGTAATGTTGAGTCTTCATGTAACAGGTAAGATTCCTTATTTATATTCCTCCTTTTTGTCAAGTTTCATAGTTGGTTTATAAATTATAAAGTCCTATACATTTTATGTTAATTTCATTTCTATCTTTTGTTATTAACAGAAATGGAATTTCACCTCTACTTATTTTCTATCTGCTTACTGGTATATGGTAAAGTTTCTAACTTTAATGTATACACAAGCTCAGAGGCCTTTTGAATTATTTTGAATTATTCCGCTCAGAGTCCATCTGCCATAAAAAAGCTGTAAGTCACAGCTGGGTTCGGTGACTCACGCCTGTAATCCCAGCACTTTGGGAGGCCAAGGCGGGCAGATAGCTTGAGGTCAATAGTTTGAGAATACCTTGGACAACAGGGTAAAACCCCATCTCTACTAAAAATACAAAAATTACCCAGGTGTGGTGGCCTGTGTCTGCAATCCCAGCTACTTGGGAGGCTGAGGCAAAAGAATCACTTGAACCCAGAAGGCGAAGGCTGCAGTGAGCTGAGATCGTACCACTATACTTCAGCCTGGGCAACAGACCAAGACTCTGTCAAAGAAAAAAAAAAAAGTCACTTACTACTTAACTTTGAAATACTGATTTGTCTAACAAACTGACATATATTTATTTTCCCAGGGGGGAAAAAATGACATGCCACAAAAACATACCCTTAAGAGGAATCTCACTAAATCTGAAATAAATTATGATAGATAACGAAAATTTATTCAGTGGTGAACTATTTGGAATGATTTTTGTGTTGATTTTGGGGTGAAGAGGATAACTGTGTTGCTTTTCCTTCTTTTGGGCATTTGGATACCCTTTCAAAGACTCATGATCAAAATTAATGACTTGTTGATAATGCTAATCATAATAAATCCTTTTCGTTTTTTTGAGACAGGGTCTCTCTCTGCTGCCCAGGCCAGCGTAGCAGCATGATCACAGCTCACTGCAACTTCAAACTCCTGGGCTCAAACCAAAGAATCACTTTTTTACTTCTTTGCTTCCTTCCTTTTTTTCCTTCTTCTTTACAGGGTCTTGCTCTATCATCCAGGCTAGAATGCAGTGATGCATCATAGCTCACTGAAACACAAACTCCTAGGCTCAAGGGATACTCATACCTCAGCCTCTCAAGTAGCTGAGACTACAGGAGGGTACCACTATGCCCAGCTAATTCTTTTTTTGAGACAGAGTCTCTCTGTCACCCAGGCTGGAGTGCAGTGGCACAATCTTGGCTCACTGCAACCTCCACCTCCGCCTCCCAGATTCCAGCAATTCTCCTACCTCAGCCTCCCTCATAGCTAGGATTACAGGCACCCGCAACCACACCCAGCTAATTTTTATATTTTCAGTAGAGACAAGGGTTCACCATGTAGGCGTGGCTGGTCTCAAACTCTTGACCTCAGGTGATCTGCCCGCCTCAGCTTCCCAAAGCTGAGACTTATGCTGGGACTGCAGGCATAAGCCACCACACCTGGCCTAATTCTTTATTTTTAGTATTTTCTTCTTTTGTATTTATCGAATTCCTTTCAAGTACTTTAGTGGAATTGATTTCTCTATTTTTAAAATGAAGAATTAAAATGGCTTATTTCTCTAATGTCTCCCAGCTTAGATTTTAGGATTCTCAAAACTTCTTTGAGGCCATAGTGACTCATATCTGCAATCCCAGCTTAGGGAGGCTGAGGTGGGAGGACTGAGGCCAAGAGTTCAAGATCAGTCGGGGCAACACACTGAGCCTTCACCTCTACAAAAAATAAATAAATAAACAAAATCAGCCAGGCGTGGTGCCACATGCCTATAGTCCTAGATACTCAGGAAGCTGAGGTGGGAATATTGCTTGAGCCTGAGAGGTTGAGCCTACGGTGAGTCATGATCATGCCACTGCACTACAGCCTGGGTGACAGAGTGAGACCTTCTCTCAAAAAACAATAAACAAGAAACAAAACTTCTTTGAGAGAAGTGGGGTAGGTAATTTTATTTTTCTTTTCTTCTTGTTTTTTAATAGAGATAGAGTCTTGCTTTGTAGCCCAGGCTGGTCTTAAAACTCCTGGCCTCAAGTGATCCTCCTGCCTCAGCCTCCCAAAATGTTGGCATGAGACACCACACCCAGCCAATGATATTATTTGGATTTTTATAGATAATAAATAAATCAGATGTAAAGTAGATAGGCCAATATGACAGCAAATTAATGACAGGATTAGAACACAGAATATTGTCCAGGTGCTAGAAATGTTGAGATTTGCTTTCTACTAAGGAAGGTCACACACACTCCCCACCTCATCCCCAACAATTAGTTCATTATTGCTGGAATGGGAAATGCAGAAATGAGGATTACATTAATTAAGTCTGGCCGGGCACAATGGCTCAAGACTGTAATCCCAGCACTTTGGGAGGCCAAGGTGGGCAAATCACTTGAGCTCAGAAGTTTGAGAAAAGCCTGAACAACATGGTGAAACCCAGACTACCAAAAATACAAAAAAAAAAAATTAGCCAGGCATGGTGGTGCACAGGTACACAGAAGACTGAGGCAGGAGGATCGCTTGAGCTCTGGAGGTAGAGGCTATAGTGAGCTGAGATCGTAACACTGCACTCCAGCATAGGCAACACAGTGAGAACCTATCTCAAAAAACCAAAAACTTTTATTAAGTCTCATTTATTAAGATGCTTTATAGTCTTTGCTTTATATTATGCAGGGGGGAGTTATCAAAGTAATATATTGATCAGAAACCACCATAGCAGGCCAGGCACGATGGCTCACGCCTGTAATCCCATCACTTTGGGAGGCCAAGGCAGGAGGATTACCTGAGGTCAGGAGTTTGAGACTAGCCTGGCCAACGTGGTGAAACCTTGTCTCTACTAAAATACAAAAATAAAAATTAGCCAGGCGTGGTGGTGTGTGCCTGTAATTCCAGCTACTAGAGAGGCTGAGGCATGAGAATTGCTTGAATGCAGGAGGTAAAAGTTGCAGTGAGTCAAGACAGACTGCACCACTGCACTGTAGCCTAGGTGATGGAGACCGTCTCAGATTTAAAAAAAAAAAAAAAAAAAATTTTGATAAAATTAACCACTCTCGATTTAAAATTCTATTTCAAAAATAAAAAGAGACAGCCAGGCACTGTTGCTCATGCCTGTAATCCTAGCACTTTGGAAGGCCCAGGCAGGAGGATTAGTACTTGAGTCCAGGAGGTCGAGACCAGCCTGGGCAACTTAGCAAGATCCGTCTCTACAAAAAATTTTTAAAAATTAGTCAAGCTCAGTGGTGCATGCCAACAGACCTAGTTACTCAGGAAGCTGAGGTGGGTGGATCGCTTAAGCCCAAGAGTTCAAGGCTACAGTGAGCCACAATTTCACTACTGCACTCCAGCCTAGGTGACAATGCAAGACTCTGGCTCTAAAATAATTTTTAAAATAATGACAAAAATAACTATTGCTTTATGATAATGCACACTCAGAAAAGAAAGATAGCATATTTAGTTGAACTAGACTTCCCTCATTTTCTTCTTTTAATGGAGAAAAGTCTGGGAACATCTACAATTTTAAGTGTATATCCTCTTTGAACCAAGTTATTATGACCCTTTTAGGTATTTACGCTACAGATACAACAAGGCAAATATAGCAGGAATATAGAGGGAAGTTTATAGAAAAAAAGTAAACTAAAAATGAAAACCCATCAAGGGACTGATTAATCAAATTACAGTACAGCCATTCAATAATTAATGTGCAGCCATTTAAAAGAATAAGGTGGATATATATACATTGATAACAAAGAAAGATGAATATTGTATTGTTCAGTGAAAAAAGAGCCAAATGCAGATTAAATAAAACCTGATCCCATTCGTGACAGAAAAATGTGTTAGCATATTTACATCCCAAATCAAACACTGTTAATACTACTTAGAATTTATTTTAAATGTTTGTATTTTATTATTTTTCCACCTAACAAATTGTTTTAAAAACTTTTACAAGAAAAAATAAAGCTTCACAATTTTTTTTAAAGACAAGAAAAAAAGCAGAGGCTTGCCAACTGAAGTTATAATACATATAAATATTTGAAGTGGTCACTATGGCAATGTTTAGGTAACATGAAAGACAATTTTATTAGAGAATACAAGACACACTGGAGGCAGTAAATTAGAAGGCCTTAGCAAAGTTTAAAGGAAATGTAAAGATACTGAGAATTTTTGTGTATAAAAGTAAAAATGGTGAAATTAGTATCACAGGGAACTACTGATAATACAATGTAACAGTAGGTAGCAGTGGGTTGAACAGATTATCTCAAAACAAACTACGACGAGGCTGTCCATAGTGGGTTTGTTACTGAGATCAGTTTAGGTTGTGACACAATAATTTTGTTTAATTTTTTTTTGAGACATAGTCTCACTCTATCACCCAGGTTGGAGTGCAGTTGTTCAATGTGTGCTCACTGCAACCTCTGCCTTCTAGGCCCAAGCAATCCTTCTGCCTCAGTTTCCTGAGTAGCTGGGACTACAGGTGCGTGCCACCACACCCAGCTAATTTTTGTATTTTGTGTTGAGATGGGGTTTTGTCATGTTGCCCAGGCTGCTCTTGAACTCATGGACTCAAGTGATTAGCACACCTCAACCTCCCAAAGTGCTAGGATTACAGGCTAAAAGGACCATTTTTGTTACTAATAATTACTAATAATTTGTTACTGCAATACAAATGTTATCATATCACTTGCCTGCTAGAAACATTTTAACGACTATCCCATTGCAATTCTTTGTTTTTGAGACCAAGTCTTGCTCTGTCCTCCAGGCTGGAGTGCAGTGGCGCCATCTCAGCTCACTGCAACCTCCACCTCCCAGGTTCAAGCGATTCTCCTGCCTCAGCCTCCTGAGTAGGTGGGATTACAGGCATGCGCCACCACGCCCACCTAATTTTCTGTATTTTTAGTAGAGATAGGGTTTCACCATGTTGGCCAAGCTGGTCTCCAACTCCTGACCTCAAGTGATCCGCCTGCCTCAAACTCCTAGAGTGCTGGGATTACAGGCATGAGCCACTGCACCCAGCCCTATTGCAATTTTGAATGATTTACTTGTTCTATAGTAATAGAATAAGGAACAGGGTTATAGAGAGCCAATGGAAAACTACACCTTGCCTTTTTAACCATTAGGTTAAAGAGAGGGAAAAGACTAAAAATCATTCTGCTTTATTATTATCTGTTTATATGTAATGAATTATATGTCATTCATTCTGAGAATTCTGAGACCTTTAGAACAGTGGTCCTTAAAGATTCACATCAGAATCACCTAGACAGCATTTTGAAAGTATCTATGCCTGAGTCCTATTTGCCTCCAGAAGTTCTCATTCAATAGGTCTGGGGCAAGTCCAAACAAAGGCATTTTGGAAAAAGCTCCTCAGGTGATTCTGATGTGCATCACCTATTAGACTTCTCAAATAATGAAATAAACATTAAAATAAACCAAATGAAAACATTCCTAATACAGAAGGCAAAGGTCTTGACACAAAGTCATCCATTATCTTTCTTAGAATCAAACTCTACCTTCATAACAGTGTCTTACTTTTACTTCAGTGCTTGCCACTAGCACCTGTCACCAGGATACAGCTGCTGGGTTCAAATCAAAAGAGATGCCATTGTTTATATCCGTTGGAATCATAGGAAAGCAGTACTAGTAATGCATTAGTGCTGTAGTCATAGGAAAGATTACATACTACTTACACAATAGCTGATTGATGAGCAAGAAATCTGTACAATAGTTGTACAATTGTGAGTGGTGGTCTGAATCAAACAGTTTTGTAATTTGTACAGTTTTCTACTGTCATAGTTAGCTTTCTGCCATACCTAAAAGAGTTTTTACATGAATATTGTAAGAGCATTTTTTAATTTTCTTGCACACTTCACCTGGAAAAATTATTTCTTAAAACCTTAAAATGTGTTCCTTCCAAGAGACTCAGAAATATGTTATTCTTGCTATGAATTATTTTCCTAACCAAGTATTTAGAAATAAGTTCCTTTGTTACATATATCTTGACACTATTATATAAAGAATACTTCTGCTATTCTATTATATCCAAAACAGAAGTTTTGATACCAGACAACTTTCATATACAAGTTAACCATCCAGTTCATTTTTTATGTATCAAAAAAAATGAGATATCAGAGGTTATATTTTTAACCTCTTATGAAATGAATCAAATACAAAAATAGAGAAGTGTATAACGCACTCCCTTGTACCCATCGCCTAGTTTCAATTATCAGAACTTTGCCATTCCTGCTTTGTATAGTCCCGTCCCTTTTTAACTGATGTATTTCAAAGCACATCCTAGATGCTGTATTATTTTATTGATCTTTAACAGATAAGATTTTTAACAGAACCTCTTTATCATTATCACACATAATAATGGTAAGATTTTTTAACAGAACCTCTTTACCATTATCACACATAAAAATTCCTTAATAATGTCTCACACTCACTCATAATTGAGTTCCCCTTATTGTCTCTGAATGTATTTTTACACTTAGTTTTCCTAAAGGTTCTATCTTTTTATTCTATATTGAGACATGCTAAAATATTTTGACTGAAAAGTCAATTTTTTTTTTTTTTTAGAGATGGAGTCTTGCTCTGTTGCCCAGGTTGGAGTGTAGTGAGTTGATCATAGTTCACTGCAGCCTCAAAAGCGATTCTCTTGCATCAGCCTCCAGAGTTGCTAGGGCATGCACTGCCACACCTGGTTTTTTTTTTTTTATTTTTTTGTAGAGATAAAGTCTTGCCATGTTGCCCAGGCTAAAAGTCAATGTCATATGTACTATGCAAATCTGAATATGTCACATCTCTAAGAGCTTCCCACTATGTTTTCTATGATGATCCCCCAAAATCCTTAACATGACATAAAATATCTTTGCATCATTTGACCCTTATTCAAATCAATGCCTCAGATATGACTGAGACTTCTCCTAGGATCCATCATAATCCAAATTTTTCATAATTTTTAAATCATTCCAATGAGATATTATGAATTAAAAGAATCAGGAATATACAGTTGGCTAAAGGTAATGAAAAAGCAATCCACTGCATGAACCTTGGTGGAATACTGAATCGAAGGAGTAAAACTAGTGAAACTAGTTATAAAGAACATAACAGGTACAACTGGGAACATTTCAATATCAAATTACTATCAGTGTTATAAATATGGTTATGTAGGAGAATGTCCTTATTTTTCGGAGATGCATACCAAACTTTCAAATGATTCAGAAAAAAGAATATACATGTGAGATGTATTTTATATACCTATGTATACATGTGTGTAAGAGAGAGAGAGACACACATAAAGCAAATGTGCCAAAATATTAACAACTGGTAACTCCAGATGAAAGTTAGACAAGTACAATCATTGTACAATCCTTTCTTGGATTTGTTCATTGTACAAATCTTTCTTTTGGCCAGGCGCTATGGCTCCCGCCTGTAATCTTAGCACTTTGGGAGGTCGAGGAGAGCAGATCATCTGAGGTCAGAAGTTCGAGACCAGCCTGGCCAACATGGTGAAACTCCATCTCTACTCAAAATACAAAAATTAGCTGGGTGTGGTGGCGCACACCTGTAATCCCAGCTACTAGGGAGCCTGAGGCAGCAGAATCACTTGCATCTGGGAGGGGGAGGTTGCAGTAAGCCGAGATTGCACCACTGAACTCCAGCCTGGGGAATAGAGTGAGACTCTGTCTCAAAAAAAAAAAAAAAAAAAAAGTAAAAATCAATTTCCCATTTTCCACAAATAAAATGTGAATAGTCTTTCCAGAGTTTTTAATATATATCCCCTGTGACGGATGCAGTGCCTTATTATACATTCTAATTATATTGTATAATCTACTTTTTCTTTCACTTATGTCATGGACATCATCTAAATAAATTGAAATCTATATCCTCATTCTTTTACAAAAGGCAGAAATAGTGCAGTGGTTTAGACCAGGAGTTGGCAAACTTTCTGTGAAAAACAAATTGTAGGGCCAGGTGTGGTGGCTCACACCTGTAATCCCAGCACTTTGGGAGACCAAGGCAGGTGGATCACCTGAGGTCAGGAGTTCAAGACCAGCCTGGCCAACATGGTGAAACCCCATCTCTACTAAAAATACAAAGCTTAGCCAGGCGTGGTGGCACACATCTGTAATTCCAGCTACTTGGGAGGCTGAGGCATGAAAAGAGCTTGAACCTGGAAGGCAGAGGTTGCAGTGAGACACAATCACATCACTGCACTCCAACTCAAACAACAAAGTGAGACTTTGTCTCAAAAAAAACAATCAAATTGTAAATATTTTAAGGTTTGCAGGCCATACAGTCCCTGTTACAACTACTCAACTCTGCCTTTGTAACAAAAAAAGCAACCATAGGCAATATGTAAATAAAGAAGCATGGCTATATTCAATAAAACTTTATAGGCACTGAAATTTTACATAATTTTCATGTGTCATGAAATTATTTAACTTTTAAAAATGTAAAAACTTAGCTCACATATAGAAATGACATAATTTGCAGAGACTATTGCAAAAAAAGAAAAAAGAAAAACAATGGAGCCTCTTGTTTAAAAGTTATTAAGAATTTCAAGATAGTAACAGCAGAGCATTAAACCAAGCACAAGAGCCTTTCTCAGGGTGGGTCACTGTATGACTACACAGATGCATATCCACAAATCATGCAGGCCATAGTTTACCAACTCCTGGCTTAGATTGTACTGAAGATGGTTCAAGATTCAGAGCAGAACTGACAGTGTTCACATCCTCTTCCTACCACTTAATAGTTGTGCTCTCTGTCCCTCAGTATATACCTCACAGAGTTGTAATAAATGACTTAATATATATAAAACACTTACAATAATCCTAGTATACACATATGTGTCGGGTTTTGTTTGTTTGTTTTGGTTTTTTTTTTTTTTTTTTGAGTCAGAATCTCTCTCTGTCGCCCAGGCTGGAGTGCAGTGGCACAATCTTGGCTCACTGCAATCTCCACCTCCCCGGTTCAAGCAATTCCCAGGCCTCAGCCTCCTGAGTAGCTGGGATTACAGGCATGGGCCTGGCTAATTTTTTGTATTTTTAGTAGAGACAGGGTTTCACCATTTTGTCCAGACTGGTCTCAAACCTCTGACCTCAGGCAATCCACCCACCTCAGCCTCCCAAAATGCTGGAATTACAGGCATGGGCCACTGCACCCAGCCAGTCCTGGTATCTACTAAGCACTTTATATGTGCTAGCTATCATTATATTTTAGTAACAGTATTGGCCGGGCACCACGATGCCTCATGCCTGTAATCCCCACACTTTGGGAGGCCACAGCGAGTGGATAGCTTAAGCTCAGGAGTTCAAGACCAGCCTGTGCCACATGGTAAAACCTCATCTCTACCAAAAAAAACCCTACAAAAACAGTATTTTACATGGCCAACATATTACATTATTTTTCACTTTTCCTATGTTCTGATAAAAACATAGGAAACAACATCCTTGTTCATATAACTTTGTGGGCTTATCCTATCATTCCTTAGAAGATATTCCTAGATGTAAAAATGCTAAATCAAAATATATGTATTTTTTAAATTCTGAAATACCTTACTACTTTGTCCTTCAAAAAAGCTCTATCAGGCCGAGCACAGTGGCTCATGCCTGTAATCCTGGCACTTTGGGAGGCCAAGGCAGGCAGATCACTTGAGGTCAGGAATTCAAGACCAGCCTGGCCAACTTGGGAACATAAAAATTAGCCAGGCATAGTGGCACATGCCTGTAGTCCCAACTACTCAGGAGGCTGAGGGAAGAGAACTGCTTAAACCCGGGAGGTAGAAGTTGCAGTGAGCCAAGATCATGCCTCTGCACTCCAGCCTGGGCAACAAAATAAGACTGTCTCGAAATAAATAAAATAGTTGTTGCAAGTAACTAAATATTAGGTTGGTTACATAGCAATAGATAACCAGAATATGATTTAAAAGTAAACACTGATTTTTAGGAATATACATCTCCAAATGGATATGTTTCAAATATTACCTTAGAAAAAGATGTTTATTCCATTTCCATTTAATGGGTTTTTAATTTTTTCCTTAAAAAAGAAAAAGATGTTTTATTCCAATGGTTTTGAGACTGCCCAAAAGCATCTTTTAAAATCACTCAAGGAGACTGGGGTGGTGGCTCATGCCTGTAATCCCAGCACTCTGGGGAGGCCAAAGCAGGCAGATCACTTGAGCTCAAGGTACGAGACCAGCCTGGGCAACATGGTGAAACACCATCACTACCAAAAAAAAATAATAATAATACAAAAAATTAGCCAGGTGTGGTGGCATGTGCCTGTAGTCCCAGCTACTAGGGAGGCTGAGGTAAGAGAATTGATGGAGCCCAGGAGGTAGACTACACTCCAGCCTGGGTGACAGAATAAGACTCCGTCTGAAATAAATAATCACTCACTCAAGGAGCCTTCGTTACACTTTTTTCAAATATCTCATTCTGATTCAGGTGGTCCAGGGACAATAGAAAAAGACTGTCTTTTTTTTTTTGGAGACAGAGTCTCACTTTGTCGCCAGGCGCCAGGCTGGAGTGCAGTGGCACAATCTCAGCTCACTGCAACCTCCACCTCTCGGATTCAAGCAATTCTCCTGCCTCAGCCTCCCAAGTAGCTGGGACTACAGGCACACACCACCACGCCCAGCTAATTTTTCTATTTTTAGTAGAGATGGGTTTTCACCATGTTGGCCAGGATGGTCTCGATCTCTTGACCTCATGATCCGCCTGCCTCGGCCTCCCAAAGTGCTGGGATTACAGGCTTGAGCCACTGAGCCCGGCCAAAAGACTGTCTTATATCTTTCAAGTTGTCTTATATTTTTAGTTGGTAACTTTTTAGTCAACTAAAAAAAATTTAAACCAGGTACGGTGGTTCATGCCTATAATCCCACTTGGGGAGGCTAAGATAGGAGGAAAGCTTCAGCCCAGGAGTTCAAGACAAGCCTGGGCAACACAGTGAGATTTCATCTCTACAAAAAAATTTAAAAATTAACTGGGCATGGTGATACACACCTGTAGTCCCAGCTGTTCAAGAGGCTGTGGTGAGAGGATTGTTTGAGCCCAGAGGTCAAGGCTGCAGTAAGCCATGATTGTGCCATTACGCTCCATCCTGAGTGACAGAGTGAGATCCTGTCTCAAAAAAAATAAGTTTTTAAATGTTGATCAAGGTAGCAGGATTATCAAACACACTTTTTAAATTTTCTATACAAGTATTAATTATCTGAATGGTTAAGTTTGTCAAAATGTTTGTAAAATTAAATATATTTCCTTAGAGCCCTCATATAAAAATACTTTGGTAGCTTAGACTAGTCTAAGTCTCTCAAGAATTATGACAACTACCCAACAAGACCTAAAGATTTTGGTCTGACTTAATTACTACATTGTAAAAGGAAATTCAAATAAGCCCTAGCAGCTATCATATATTACATACAGTTTTGCAATTCATCAATTGTACAATAACACAAAAATTCCTAAAATAAAAATTACAGTATGGTATGTGAAAATGGAGAATGTATAACTAATTTAAGAAAGTAGTTTTTGGCAGTTAAAGGCTGTGGTCTATCCACTGTGTGCAAGAAATTCTGCTCAAGAACAAAGGAGTAAAAAGACACTGGTGGTCTCTGTCCCAAAGAGTTTACCACCTAAAGGAGAATATAGGATTGGGATCACATCAGTTTTTGAAGTAAATTACACAAGATTGCACAGAAATGCCAGCCCTACTTAATGACTCTACCTGGGTGTCTACTAGGTATCTCAAACATGTAAAAAATATAACTCTTGATTAGTTTCAAAAAAACCTATTCTTCCCTTGCCTTCCTCTTTATCAATAAACAGGACCTCCATCTACCCAGTTCCTAAAGCCAAATGCTATTTTTTTGTTCTTCTAATTCCCTATACAAACTTCAACAGCAACTCTTCTGGATTCTACCAAAAAATTTTCTCAATTATCTCCCAAGTTGTCTCTTGCCTGGCCCAGCCTGATAACTAGTTTCCTACGATGGCTTCCTACGTGGTCTCTCTGCATCCACTCTTTGCCCCTACAATCCATCATTATACAGTAGTCAAAACATTTTTAAAACATAAACTTCATTTCCCACCACTGCTAAAATCTTTCTAAGTGCTTCCTATTGCACTAACCATAACATCAAAATTACTACAGATGAATTATAATGCCTAACATGACCTCATCCTTGCCTACCTCTGATCTTAATTCTTAACTCTCCTTCCTCTTGCGTACACTGCTCCAATCATACTAGCCTTCTTTCTGTTCCTTGAAGATCAAGTTCCTTTCTCCTTGAGCCTTTAATCTACAAGCTTTTCCCCACAACCACCACCACCCACTATCCACCCTTTCCTACCCATGACTCCAGTGACCAAAACTTGCATTCCCAACAGGAAGACAGGCAAACATCATCGGTTTCCTGGTGGAGACAATACATGCATCACCACCAATGAGTATTCATGCCAAAAAAGTTTAAACTGTATCTGTCCCAAGGAAACAATCAGAAAAAATCAGAAAGGGTAACATTCTAAAAGATAATTAGTCTAAACTCTTCAGAAAAGCAGGGAACATAAGTTTGTTAGTTATCAAACTATCAATAATCTAGAGAAGCAGCCTATCAACATGTTCAAAACAGGACTAAGCAGTATCATGTCATAATGATTTAATAAAATACATGATGCAATCGTTTTTTAACCATAAAACCTTCCTAGCTAGTTCTACTCCTTCCCCCTTTCTCACTACATTAATTGACTACTCCAAAAAAGGAAAAAGAAAAACTTCCTAGCAATATTGGAAATTTATACTATTAAATTAAAAATAGCAAAGCCACCAAAATTTGCACTATGATTATGATAAGGTCATATGTAAACTAGTGAGCACAGGTAAGATCTTTGGCAAAATTACAAATCAATGTGAGCTGCGACTTTTGAGGATGTTGGGATGAGGTGAATATATTTTGCATGTGGGATAGAGGTAAATTTGGGGGAGGCAGAGGGTAGACTGTGGTAGACAAAATAAGCCCCCTCTCCACCCCGCAAACATGTCAACATCCTAATCCTCAGAACCTGCAAATATGTTAGGTTAAATGGTAAAGGGAAATTAAGGTTGGTATCATCTGACCTTGAGATTGGGAGATTATTCTGGAACGTCAGCCCAACATTATCACAAGGGTCCTTATCCGTAAAAGAAGAGGACAGAGAGGGAGTATCACAACCATTGCTGGCTTTGAAAATGGAAAGGGCCCATGAGCCAAGGAATATGGGCAGCCCTTTGAAATTGGAGAAGGCAAGGTATAAAAACTAAAATAAAGGATTCTTCCCTAGACCTTCCAGAAAAGAATGCAGCTCTGCCAAATAGCCTTTTATTTTAGCCCAGTGAGATCTGTATCAAAACTGTGATCTCCAGAACTGTCAGATAATTTTGTGTTGTTTCAGGCCATTAAGTTTGGGGTAATTTATTATAACAGCAATAAAAAGCTACAGTCATCCATCATTTAACAAAGGAGATACATTCTCGGAGGTGCATTGTTAGATGATTTCTTCACTGTGCAAACATCACAGAGTGTAAGCCACCTTAATGGTATAGCCTATTACACATCTAGAGTACAAGGGAGAGCCTATATGGTTCCTAGAATACAAACCTGTACAATGTTACTTTTCTGAATACTATAGGCAACTGTAACACAATGGTAGTTGTGTATCTAAGCATATCTAGGCTCACTCCTGTAATCCTATCCTAGCACTTTGGGAGGCTGAGGCAGGTAGATACCCTGAGCTCAGGAGTTCGAGACCAGCCTGGGCAACATGGCAAAACCTCATCTCTACCAAAAATACAAAAAGCTAGCCAGACGTAGTGATGTGCAACTTTGTTCCCTGAAACTCAGGAGCCTGAGGTGGGAGGATCACTTGAGTGTGCGAGGCGGAGGTTGCAGTGAACCAAGATAGCGCCACCACTGCACTCCAACTTGGGTGACCAAGTAAGACCCCATCTCAAAAAAAAGGATTAAGCAATAATGCATTCAATTATATGTGCTTGTGTCTGTATACACACACACACACAACACACACAGACGCGCATATATGTCAAAAAAAGGATAGTCTAAACTCTTCAGAAAAGTAACATAAGATTGTTAGTTATCAAATTATCAATAATCCAGAAAAGCACGGTATCAACATGTCCAAAACAGGACTAAGCAGTATTATGTCATAACAACTTAATAGAATATATAATGCAATCTGTTGTTGACTAGAATATAATTATGACTACATATATACACACACACATATGTACATGTATACATATACAGTCATAATTATATATATGCATATGTATACACAGTCCTAAGTACATTCCAGTCAACAACAGACCACATATACAACAGTGGTCCCATGGTATATCATATTATCACTGTACTTTTTCTATGTTTAGGTATGTTTAGATACACAAATACCACTGTGTTACAACTGCCTACAGTATTAGTACAACAACATGCTGTACACATTTGTATCCTAGGTTCCACAGGCTATCTCATATACCCTAGATGTATAGTAGGCTATACTATCTAAGCTTGTGTAAATATACCCTATGATGTTTGCACGACAAAATCATGATGCATTTCTCAGAACATATTATGCTCATTAAGTAACACATGACTGCAATTACACACACACACAGACACACACGCACACACACACAGACACATTATACACCACGCAATGGATAAAATCAAAAAGTGATATTACCAAATACTAGCAAGGATGTGGAGCAAGAGGAATTCTCAAATATTGCTGGCAGATTTATAAACAGTACAATCACTTTGGAATAATGCTTTGCAGTTTTGATAAACACATATTTACCCCTTGACACAGCAATTCAACTCCTAGGTATTTATCTTAAGAGAAATGAAAACCTACCGTAAGAAAAGTTGTATAAGAATGTTCATTAACAATTTTATTCACAATGTTCAAAAACAATGACAGCAATCTATCTATCATCAGGAGAATGAATTCATTATGATACATTCACAAACAAATACTACATAGCAATAAGAATGAACTAGTGACATTGGCCAGGCGTAGTGGCTCACACCTGTAATCCCAGCACTTTGGGAGGCCAAGGTGGAAGGATCACTTGAAGTCGGGAGTTTGAGACCAGCCTGCACAACAGATGAAACCTCATCTCCACTAAAAAAACAAAAATTAGTCGAGTGTGGTGGTGTGTGCTTGTAATCCCAGCTACCCAGGAGGCTGAGGCAAGAGAATCGCTTGAACCCAGGAGGCAGAGGTTGCAGTGAGCCGAGATCGCATCACTGCACTCCAGCCTGGGCAACAAAGCAAGACTCCATCTCAAAAAAAAAAGAAAAAAAAAATACACTAGTGACACACAGAAAAACATGGAAGAATCTCATAGTCAAAATGCTAAGCAAAAGTACTAAAATGCTCAGAATAATCACTGACATATAAACCATAAGAATCTATTTATAATGTTCAAAACTGGCAAAACTAATCTAAAGTTTAAAAAAAGCAAAACAGTGGTTGTCTTTGGGTGGTGGCAGAAGCATTCCGGGAAGATGGAAAATATGCTGTATTGTGACAGAGGTGTAGGTGATGTGTAGTGTACAATTGTGCATTTCAATATATGAAAGCTTTTATCAAGAAATCACTATTTTGGCTCTACAAATTTGCCTATTCTGGACATTTCATATTAAAATTATATAATATGTGGCTTTTGTGTTTGGTTTATTTAGCAAAATGTTTCCAAGGTTCATCCATATTATGGCATACATCAGTACTTCATTCCATTTGACAGCTGAATAACTCTGTTGTACAGATACCCCATAGTTTACTTATCCATGTAAGGACACAGGTTGTTTCACTTTTTGGCTGTGAATAATGCTCCTATGAACAGTCCTATACAAAGTTTTGTGGGTATGTATTTTTATTTCTCTTGGGTATACACCTAGAAGTGGAAGGGCTGGCTAGAACTCCTATGGTAACTCTATGTTTAACTTCTTATCTTAGTAACTGCCAAACTCTTCCAAAGTGGCTGTACTATTTTACATTCCCACTGGCAACGTATGAGGGTTCTAACAGCTCCACATTCTTCCCAATACTGGCTATTATCTGTCTTTTCCAGTAGTCATCCTAGGGGGTACGAAGTGGTATCTCATCACGGTTTTATTTGTATTTATATGCATTGCTAATTAATGACGTTAAGCATATTTTCTATTTATATGCATTGCTAGTTAATAACGTTGAGCATATTTTTATGTGCTTATTGAACATATGGGTATGTTCTTTGAAGAAGTATTTACTCAAATCGTTAGCTCATTCTTTAATCAGATGATTTGCCCTTTGAGTTGTAGAGCTTTATATTCTCTAGATACAAATCCCTTAACAGGTGAAATTCGCAAATATTTTCTTCCATTTTGTGGGTGACTTTTAATGTTCTTGTTGTGTGCTTTGAATCACGAAATATTTAATTTTAATGAAGTCCAATTTATCAATCTTTTCTTGAGTGTCTTGTACTTTAGATTTCATATCTAAGAAACTGTTGCCTAATTCAAGGTCACAAAGATTAAATTCTATGTTTTCTCCTAAGAGCTTCATAGTTTCAGGTCTTCCATTTAGGCCTATGATCCATTCTGAGTTAATTTTTGCCTATGGCATAAGGCAGGGCTCCAACTTCATCCTTTCACATGTTTGTTGAAAAGACAATTGTTTCACTCATTGAATTGTCCAGGTACTCCTGTTAAAACTGGCTCACCATAAGTGTAAGGATTTGTTTCTGGACTCTCAATTCTGTTTCACTGATCTCTATGTCTATCCTTATGCCAGTACCACACTGTCTTCATTACAATCACTTTGTAGTAACTTTTGAAATCGGAAAAGTGAATCCTCCAATCTTTTTCAAGATTGCTTTGGCTGTTCTGGGTTACTTATACTTCCACATGAATTTTAGGATTAGCTTGACAATTTCTTCAAAGAAACCAGTTGGAATTTTAATAGAGTTTGTGTTTAGTTTGTAGATCAATTTGGGGAATATTGCCATCTTAACAATATTAAGCCTTCTGATCCATGAATATGGGATGTATTTCCATTTATTTAGGTCTTTAACGTCTTTCAATAGTGTTAGAGATAGTATACTGAAAATTACCTAAGTACTTTCCTCTTTTTGATGCCACTGTAGACAAATGGTTTTCTTTGCTAGTGTACACAAATACAAATAATTTTTGTACAATGATCATATACTACAGCCTTGCTGAACTTACTAGTTATAACTGATTTTTGTGGATTCCTTAGCATTTTCCATATACCTTCATCCCTTGGTATCCAAAGGACATTGGTTCCAGGACTCCTCCTACCCATCTCCCCACCACTATCCACTAATACCAAAATCCATGGATGCTCAAGTCTGTATATAAATGGCACAGTATTTCCAAATAACCTTCATACATCTTCTTTTTTTTTTTTTTTTTTTTGAGACGGAGTTTCGCTCTTGATACCCAGGCTGGAGTGCAATGGTGCGATCTCGGCTCACCGCAACCTCCGCCTCCTGGGTTCAGGCAATTCTCCTGCCTCAGCCTCCTGAGTAGCTGGGATTACAGGCACGCGCCACCGTGCCCAGCTAATTTTTTGTATTAGTAGAGACGGGGTTTCACCATGTTGACCAGGATGGTCTCGATCTCTTGACCTCGTGATCCACCCGCCTCGGCCTCCCAAAGTGCTGGGATTACAGGCTTGAGCCACCACGCCCGGCCATACATCTTCTTACTTTAAATCATCTCTAGGTTATTTCTAATATCTAATGCAATGTAAATGTTATGTCTAAATGGTTGTTACACTACTTTTATTTGTACTTTTTTAATTGTTGTATTGTTATTTTTTATTTTTTTTCCCAAAATATTTTCAATCCATGATTTATTGACTCACAGAAGTGGAACCCATAGATACAAAGGCTGACTGTACAAGACTTATTATCTAAAAATATAGTTTTACTATTTCTTTTCCTATATGGATGCCTTTAATTTCTCTTTCCAGCCTAATTGCTCTGGCTCTATCCTCTGCTACAGTGTTGAACAGAAGTGGTGATAGCAGGCTTCTTGCTCCTTGTTAGGGGAAAGCTTTTTAGTCTTTCACCACTAAATACGATGTTAGCTGAGGGTGTTTTAAAGATGTCCATTATGAAGTTTAGGAAATTTCCTATTCTTAGTTTTTTGAGTAGATTTACCACGAGAGCGTTATATTTTGTCAAATGCTTTTTCTGCATCTGAGATGATTGTGTTGTTTTAATCCTTTACCCTATTATTATAGTATATTGCATTAATTGATTTTTATATAGAGCAACTTTGCATTCCTGGGATAAATATGCCTTGATCATGGTGTACAATCCCTTTTATATGGTGCTATATATTCAGTTTGCCAGTATTTTTGTCAAAGATTTTTATATCTGCATTCATAAGGAATACTGGTCTGTCGGGTATTTTTTGAGCGGGGAGGGTTGGTGGGTTTGTTTCATTTTTCTTTTGTTTTTTGGAGACAAGGCCTTACTCTGTCACACAGGCTGAGTGCAGTGGTATGACCACAGTTCACCATAGCCTTCAACTATCCAGGCTCAAGTGGTCCTCCCACCTCAGCCTCCTGAGAGCTGGGACTACAGGCATACACCACCACACACAGCTAATTTTTAATGTTTTTATAGAGACGAGGTCTCACTATGTTGCCCAGGCTAGTCTCGAGCTCCTGGATGCAAGCAATCCTCCCACCTTGGCCTCCCAAAGTGCTGGGATTACAGGTATGAGCCACCACACTTGGCCTGGTTTTGATTTTTTTCTTTTTGAGACAGGCTCTTGCTCTGTCACCCAGGCTAGAGTGCGGTGGCACAAATAAAGTTTACTGTAGCCTCAACATTCTGGGCTCAAGTAATCCTCCCATCTCAGCCTCTCGAGTAGCTAGAACCACAGGCACAGGCACGTGCTATCACGGTCAGCTAATTTTTTTTTTTAAGAGACAGGGTCTCCCTATGTTGCTCAGACTGAAACCCTGGGTCCAGGCAATCCTCCTGCCATGGCCTCCCAAAGTGCTGGGATTATAGGCATAAACCTCTCTGCCTAGCTGGTCTGTAGGGTTTTTTTTTGTGATCTATCACCTGGCTTTGGAAGCAGACTAATAATGGACTAATGATTAGGAATGTGAATGCTTTGGAAAGTGATATCTCCTCTGCTATTTCTTAGAGGAGGGTGAAAGAATGTCATTAATTCATCTTTAAACACTTGGTAGAATTCACTAGTGAAGTCATCTTGGCCTGGGCTTTTCTATTTGGGAAACTTTTTGAATATCAATTCAATCTCTATTTTTTTATAGGTCTGTTCAGATTTTCTACTTCTTCTTAAGTCAGTTTCAGTAGTTTGTGTCTTTCATGAAATATATTCATTTCTTCTAAGTTACTGTCATAGAATTATCTGTAGTGTTTCCTTATAATCCTTTTTATTTCTGTAAATTGGTAGTGATGTGCCTCTTTCATTCCTGAAAGTAGAAATCTGAGTCACTGCCCTTTTTTCCTTGGTCACTCTAAAGATTTGTCAATTTTGTTAGGCTTTTGAAAGAACCCACTTTCAGTTTCAATTATTTTTGTCAATTTTTCTTTTCTATTTTCTCTTATTTCTGTTCTACTTTTTTTAATTTCTTCCCTTTTGCTGCTTTGAGATTTGCTTACTCTTCTTTTTCTAGTTTGTTGGGGTGAAGATTAGGTTACTATTTTGAGTTCTTTCTCTTTTTTTTAATATTGGTGTTTGCAGGTATAAATTTCTCTCTAAGCAGTGTTTTAGCTGCATCCCATAAGTTTGGCATATTGTATTTTTGTTTTCATTCATCTGAAAGTATTTCTTCATTTTCCTTGTGACTTTCTTCAATCCACTGTCTACTTAGAGTACATTGCTAATTTACATATTTGTGAATTTTTCAGATTTCCTTGTTATTGATTTCAAATTTTACCCCTTGTGGTCAGAAAATATTTTGTATGATTTCAATACTTAAAAATTTATTGAGGCTTGTTTAATGGCCTAACTTAATAGTCTCTGCTGGGGAATACCTCATGTAAACTCGAGAAGAATGTGAATTCTGCTGCTGTTGTATGAAGTGTTCTATAGGTAACTATTAAGCCTTTTTGGTTTATAGTGCTGTTCACATCTTCTATTTCATTATTAATCATCTGCCTAGTTGTTCTACCCATTACGTGAAGTAAAGTATTTATATCTCAAACTATGATTGCTGAATTGTCTATTTCTGCCTGCAATGCTGTCAGTTTTTGTTTCATGTATTTTGGAGCTCAGCTAAGTGAATATATATTTATAGTCATTATGTCTTTCTTAATGGATTGACCCTCCTATTTATACACACACACACACACACACACACACACACATACACACACACTTTCTTTTTTTTGGAGACAAAGTTGCACTGTCACCCAGGCTGGAGTGCAGTGGTACTATCTCAGGTCACTGCAACCGCCGCCTCTCCCAGGCTCAAGCAACCCTCCCACCTCAGCCTCTTAAGTAGCTGGGACCACAGACATGTGCCACCATGCCCAACTAATTTTTTTTTTGTATTGTGGATAGAGACAGGCTTTCACCATGTTGCCCAGGCTAGTCTTGAACTCCTGAGCTCAAGCAATCTGCCCACCTCAGCCTCCCAAAGTGCTGGGATTACAGGAGTGAGCCACCTGCCCAGCCCTCTTATTATACTTGTCTGAAGTAATTTTTGTCTTAAAATCTACTTTATCTGATATTAGCACAGCCACTCCAGCTCTTTTGGATAATGTTTGCTTGGTTCGTCTTTTACTCTCAACCTATCTGTGTCTTTAAATCTAAAGTATGTCTCTTTCATATAGTTGAATCATCACTGAAATTTTATATAATAAAAAGTTTTAAATAAATAAAGCCGAAATACACAGAAAGACATACCCTCCTCTGAAATTGAAGGAAAAAGTACTGTAAACACTAAATTTGTAAATCATGTAACAAGGGGAAATTTGTTCTCCCACATATCACAAAAGGGGTGTGTCATTCATTTTAAAGAATTTTTTCAAAGGTGTTAGAGCAAGTGATTTTCATTAGGGAGAAAATAAAATTAGATTATCTTCTATACTCAAAACTAAGACCCAGTGCATTACATGAAACTTAAAATCACTATAAAATGACAGAAAAATATAATGGGGTAGGGAAGACTTTTCTGGGCAATAAACAAAAATCAGTTTTTAAATTTCTATATGATAAAAGACACCATAAACACCACAAATTTAACTGACACAATTTAAAAAAATTTTTTTTTTAACGAGACGGGGTCTTGCTCTGTTTTCCAGGGTTGGGTACAGTGGCATGATCATAGCTCACTGTAACCTCAAACTCCAAGGCGTTGTAATCCTCCTGCCCCAGCCTCCTGAGTAGCTGAAACTACAGGTATGGGCCACCACATTTGGCTAATTTTTTCCTTTTTAATTTTTGTAAAGGCAGGGTCTTACTCTGCTGCCTAGGTTAATTTCAAACTCCTGGCCTCAAGTGATCTTCCCTCCTCAGCCTCCCAAACTATTGAGATTATAGGCATAAGCTACTGTACCCAGCCTAACAAATAAAATTGAAGCCTTTGGCTTAACATATAGAGTAAATGAGTGAATTCCCTTCCAGTTCCACCATGTGAAAGTCCACCATTAAGAAAGTCAATTACCAGCAATAGAAGTAACTATTTTTTAAAAAGTCAATTAACCTATCAAAATGTCTAGTTTTTCCAATGCAAGCCACCAAAAGAAAAAAAAATGTCTAGTTTGAGATTTTTAAAAATATTTCTTAGGCCGGCCAGCGTGGTGGCTCACGCCTGTAATCCCAACACTTTGGGAGGCTAAGGCAGGAAGATCACAAGGTCAAGAGTTTAAGATCAGCCTGGCCAACATAGTGAAACCCTATCTCTACTAAATATACAAAAAATTAGCTGGGCGTGGTGGCAGGCACCTGTAATCTCAGCTCATCGGGAGGCTGACGCAAGAGAATCACTTGAACTCAGAGGTGGAGGCTGCAGTGAGCAGAGATCATGCCACTGCACTCCAGCCTGAGTATCAGTGCAAGACTCCATCTCAAAATAAAAATAAAAATAAACTTTTTTTTAAATGAGGATAAGTTTTACTTTGTAAGCTTTTTTTTTTTTAATTGAAATTAGAGACAAGGTCTCTATGTTGCCCAGGCTGGTCTTGAACTCCTGGGCTCAAGCGATCCTTCCACCTTGGCCTCCCAAAGTGCTGGGATTACAAATGTAAGCCACCACACCCCATCTACAAGATATTTTAATGGTTAAATGACAGTTGCTATAAAAGCATCTAGTATGAGGTCTGGTACATTATAAAAGCTTGTGTTTCTTTATTTCAACTTAAGTTGATATTACATTAAATGAAGAATTGGAAGCTGCACTGAGGAATATTAGGATTCCTGTTTTTTTATGTTTATTTTGAGACAGAGTGTCTCGCTCTGCCTCCTGAATAGCTGGGATTACAGGCATCCGCCACTATGCCCAGCTAATTTCTTTTGTATTTTTAGTACAGATGGCATTCACCATGTTGGCCAGGTTGGTTTCTAACCCCTGACCTCAAGTAATCTGCCCACTTCGGCCTCCCAAAGTGCTAAGATTACAGGTGTGAGCCACCACGCCCAGCCAGGATTCCTGCATTTTGGTTGATAATAAAATTATAACTTCATTCTAGGCTGCTTATAATTCCAGCTACTCAGGAGGCTGAGGCAGGAAAATCCCTTGAACCTGGGAGGTGGAGGTTGGAGTGAGCTGAGATCACACCACTTCACTCTAACCTGGGCAACAGAGTGAGACTCCATCTCTAATTCCATTCTATTGCTTCTGAGATTAAATAAATAATTTCATTCTACTGCTTCTGAGATTTAAAAAAAAACACACTTCCCCTTATCCTTTGCCCACTGTATTAACTCCCAGTTGCTAAAAGTTAATCTATTCTAAAAATGGAAGGCAAAGGAACAAGACAGGATTGGCACAAATCTAGACTTAAGAGCAACACATAACTGAGGTGTATTTAGTAGGCACATTTTATTTCAATGTCTTTCACCCATTAAAACCTTTCACCTGGCTGGGCATGGTGACTCATGCCTATAAATCCCAGCTACTCAGGAGACTGAGGCAGGGGAATCACTAGAGTCCAGGAGGTGGAGACCAGCCTGATTACAAAGTAAGACTGTCTCTAAAACAAAATTCACCCACAAACCCCTTTTATTAAAAAATGTTATTCTAAGTTACTGAACAAGAATCATATCTGAAATAGAATCTAGAAATGAAAAACCTTCAGGATGGTGTATGATAGACACTGTTAAAGGAGAAAAATAAATGAATTATCAGATAAAAACTAAAGCATGCTAAGGCCAATTTTTGTTGTTGTTGTTGTTGAGAAAGTGAGTCTTGCCCTGTCGCCCAGGCTGGGTGCAGAGGTGTGAACATAGCTCACTGCAGCCTTGACATCCTGCCTTAACAATCTTCCTAGCTCAGCTTCCCGAATAGCTGGAATCACAGGTCCACGCCATCATGCCCAGCTAATTTTTTTATTTTTGTAGAGATGAGGTCTCACTTTGTTGTCCACGCAAGTCTCAAACTCCTGGTCTCAAGTGATCCTCCTGTCTCAGCCTCCCAACTGCTGGGATTACAGGCATGAACCACCGTGCCATGCCACAACATTTTTATACTTGAACATGGCTCAGAGCAAAAATCTTTCACAATTCAGAAAGATTTTTATGTTTTCAATTTATTTTATTTATTTATTCTACTTTATTTCAAACAGAATATTCACTTCGTAAGTAAAACAATATGCTTTGGGTTTTTGGTTTTTTTCAGATAGTCTCACTCTGTTGCCCAGGCTGGAGTGCAGTGGCACAACCCCAGCTCACTGCAGCCTCTGCCTACCGGGTTCAAGTGATTCTCATGCCTCAGTCTCCCAAATAGCTGGGATTACAGGTGCACGCTACCACACCTGGCTAAGTTTTATATTTTTAGTAGAGATGGGGTTTTACCATGTTGGCCAGGCTAGTGTCAAACTCCTGACCTTAAGTGATCGGCCAGCCTCAGCCTCCCAAAGTGCTGGGATTACAGACATGAGCCACAGTGTCCAGTCTAAGAATATGTTTAAAGGAAAGAAAAGCACAATTTTTACTGAGGTTTTGTAAAATTTTAAAGACCTACTACACGCAACTACAAACAATTTAGGGCCCAAACAAATTCAAACTTCAACATATTTGGTCAAAATGCAAAATTTCCACTGGGGGAAAAAAAAGTATACGTAGGCACTCTACAGTCTTGTAGATTTTTAGATGAACAAGATTTTTAGATTTCAGATGAACAAGATTTTGACCTTTAAGCTGATTTTAAACTGGTAATTAAAAAACCAAAAAGGGAACCCAAAATTATACAAGGAAATGTGCCCTCCAATCTAAAAACAAACAAACAAAAAAAATGTTGACTGGAATGTAAAAGTAACCATTGACTCTTCAAATTACAAAAGACAATGTTGCAACTGCGACATCCTTCCTATTGCAACCAGTCCCGTTGGATTCTCCTCATTGATTTAACAGGAAAATAAGTGTTTAAAGCCTGAACAACGGTGAAATTTTCATCAGCAAGATGTGCCTTTTGCATTCATTCTACAGCACTAAGACAGTTATGTGCACACACCAGACTTAAATGCCACGAGATTCATTTACCAATAAAAACAGGAATTAGTTTAAAGACAGCACAATAGATGAGGACACAAGTGCAGCTGCCTTACTATCAAAAAACAAGCCCAGGCCTCACAAACTTGTTTTATTTTGATACAAGTTTCAGTATCACTCAATGTAAATAATACTCTCAAAAGTAAAGTTCTTCCTATACACACAGAATGTGAATGAAGACTTCTGAAATATTCTTTTCAAATGCTACACAAATCCTCAAAGTAACAGGATTATAGAAAAACTATAAAAAATTAAGAATGTGAATAATGAAACTTGTATTTCTAGGCAGTCTTCCCTCTATTGCAAATCTAAATGTGTTCTCAAAACGTATAGAAGATGTTGAGTTATTGAAATTTTGGTATCTCTTCCCAATTTGCAGCTAACAATAATTGGAATATGAGAAACAACTCTCGAAAACCTCTAATATTTTAATTAACATATAATTTATGTTACAATCAAGTTTAACAAAAGTTCACTATAATATTCCCTACAACTTAATCAGTATCTTGCCCTCTTATTTTATATTCAATGATTCCCTTATTTCAAAAACAAAGACATCACATGGTTTGTGATCAACACCAGTAGCTATAAGTATTTCCAAATCACTTCTCTCAACTTAAAAAAAAAAAAAATGTGAAACAAAGAGCTCAAAGCTACATTCTCTAAAAGAAAAATGCTGTAATTTTTTCACTTAAAAATAAATATTTGAGTCATAGTAACAAAATTTCACAAAAAGCTGAACTTTCTAAGGTACACTTTAAATTAAATTACTCCGCTAGCTACACTGTCCTGGAAACGATTCTACAAGCCTGTCCTAGACAATCTATTTGTGTCTACTGAGTCCTTCAATTATGCAGAACATAAAAGTTTCAAAAACTAATCGCAACAACAGCAATCAAAGGAAGTGGGTTTTAGTTTTTTGGTTTTTTTGTTAACAAGCAATAGCCCTAAGCTCCAATAAAATTAACACCCAAAAATGATCAAAGGGCAAAGGCAAAAAGCGTTCTTAAATTTTCTCTAAGTAGCAGTTCTTTGGTTTTACAATTCTTTTCCTTGCTTTTCACTGAAAGGAGAAGAAATCCAATTAAGTGTTAAGGATGAGAACAGTTAGTTCCCAGGCAGAGGATGCAATTTACAATCCAGGCTTGGCCCAGACATCAGCGGGCACACGCACACGCCAATGCTCAGATGAAGCTTTCAAGAAATGTCACTGTCTAACGGAAGTGTTAAGGCCTTGTATTTGAGAGGACTAAGGCCAGCTCTGTAAATAAATACACTGTAAAACACAACCTAGAAAAACTCCATTGTCCAAAACAACTCAAGAGTTTCCTACCATACTCAAAACAGAAAGAAGCGGTGTCCTGGACATCCTCAGGACGATCGCCTCTCACATGGAAAGAAGAGCAGCCCATGTGAGTCGGAGTGCCCCCATGTCAGCTCCGTGACAGATCCACTGGGAGCATCCGACTGTGATCCCGGCCCTCCAGGGCAGAGGCTGCTGGAAGAGGAACACACATGCAATCTTCACGACCCTCCTACTTCCGTTCTCAAAACAGAAATGCACTTTTCTCCTAGTCCTCCGCCCTCAGCCCAGAACCTCTCGACAGCTGTGCCCGCTTCAACGAGCTTAATGGAAAGAAAAGCCAGGTAGTCATCAACTAGGGACCAGGGAATGCGGGTGGTCACAGAGCTTCCCCCTGCGATTCCCGCACGCATCCACCGCGGGCGCCCTCCGGAGAGTCGCTCTGGCCGGGGGCACAAAAAAGCAGAAGTCGGCGTCCCAGTTCGCCCCGGGGGAAGGGGGGCAGAAAAGCGCAAAGAGGAACTAAGTGAACTGCAAGGCGATGCTCTGAAAGCTCCCTCAAATAGGGGGTGGGGAGGAGGTGGAAACTAAGAAGGGGCGGAAGGAAGGGGAAAGGAACAGCAGCCGGAGGAGGAAGGCGGCGAGAGCGAACGCCAGCGAAGGAGACGAGACTTTGCGAACGCGGCTGCACCCCATTTCCACCAGCGGGAGCGGGTGCGCCGGCCTTCGGGGCGCTCCGCCCCGGCAGAGGGCGAGGAAAGGGATGAGGAGACGACGTCCCTGTCCCCACCACTTCCTCGCCCCTCAGGAAGGCTCGGTGGGGACTGCAGTGCCCTCGCGGAGTGGGAAGCGGCGGCAACGGCCGTTCGCCCCGTCGGAAGGAGCGGACAGCGGGGCCTCCTCCAGATGCGCGAGCCGGGCTTTCACGTCCCCAGCGCCGGGGAGGCAGCTCCGCGGTGACGCCGGCCGGCCGGCCGTGCGATTACCTGAAGCGGGGCGAGTCCTTCAGACACTCCTCGAAATCCACCGTCATCTTCATCCGGCCTCCGCCTCGTCTCGCAGGCGGCGCTGGCAGAGCCGAGGGGGCCGCAGGAGCGGCCGCGCTGGGGACGCAGACGGCTAGGGCGGGCGCACGGCCGCGACTAGCGTAGCGCGGAGCTGCGGAGGGCGCCTCGCCCGCTGGTCATAGCAGCCGCGAAGACGGCGACGACTCGTCAGGCCCCAGTCCGGCCCCTCTTCCTCCTGCCCCAAGGAGAGCACTGGCCGCAGGGAAACGGCCGGGGAGTGACAGCCGCGGCCAGCCAGCCACGAACCTGGCGGCCAAGGGCGGGGCATCCGGCAGCACCGCCTGCGGGCGCCCGGGCAACGGGTCTGAGTGACGGCAACCCGAACCAATGAGCAGCGCGACCGTGGGCGCCTCCTTGCCACAACTGCCCCCGAGGGCCAACAAGGATGCGCGGGCGTCGCTAGGCGGGACGCACCGGTTGCTGGGAGGCCGGCAGCTGAGGCTGCTTGGGAAGGAAGTCACGTGGCTGCGGCCGCGCTTCCCTCAGAGCCCCCGCCTCCTCTCCTGCTCCCAGAGCCCCGCCCTGCTGAGCTGCTAGCCCAGAGGAGCCGCCTCCTGCAGGTCTGAGGAAGGAAATTTGTTTTTTAAAGCAGCTTTGGCAGAAATCTGAAGAGGTTAGAGGCAGAAATTATAAAAGGAAAAGATAGGCTAAGCCACTTCTTCCTTTCAGTTTAGAGAAACTGAGGCCAGGAGACGAGCGAGGGTAACTTTAATGATAAAATCTATCTTTCAGGTATTGGTTTCATCGCTTCATAATTTGGAAATTGCTCCCATGTACATCTTCTCATATAACCAGAGGCCACTTCCTGAAGGAGCTGGCGTTTGGGTTGGACATAGGATTTAGGCAGGTATGGGAGGTAGGGTGCTTCGTGTGGAGAACTCCTCTCAAAACTGCAGAAAACATTCCCCCTCACTGACACTTTGCTCCCAGTGGTTTTCACCTGTTCTGCGATGGTGGCGTTCTGAAGACCAGGCTCATCGTACTTACCTTGCAACATCTGTGCCCTAATGAACACTTTTTCTAGAAGCACTTTAAGATATTTATCATCTGATCCCCACAGTAATCCTACAAGGCAGGTATTTACCATACTCCTTGATTTTTAAGTCACCATTGATTGTAAAAAGTACAAGGATGTATTATATTTAAATGAATACGTTTTAAGCCAACCTAAAAAGCATGGGCATATCTATAAAAATGCATATGTAGGGTGTTCTAACAGCATGTTGGCTCTGAGTGAGAATCTGGAGGCAAACTTCCTGGATTTACGTTCTAGCTTTCTCGCTTTAAAATGAACATAACACCATAAATCTGATAAAGTTGTCCAGTTAATACAGTGCCACATATCAATCATTCAGTAAATGTTGACTATTATAATTGTACCACTTTCCTCTTTAGTACTGTAATCAAAGGGCTTAAGTCTAAGCCCTCTCCCTTTCACTGTCTGAAGATTTTGTTTGTCTCAAAAACAAACAAATAAACAATCTCGTTCTGTTCCCCAGGCTGGTCTGAAACTCCTGGCCTCAAGTGATCCTCCTGTCTCAGCCTCCCAAAATGCTGGGATTACAGGTGTGAGCAACGCACCCAGCCTTCTAAAGTCTTAATATAACCTTTTTAAAAACTGGCTAAGTGTAACATAATGACATACTGTTTTTCATAACCCATCAAGAGATATCTTGATCTCTTTAGCATCTTTAGAAATTAACAGTATAGGCAGGACATGGTGGCTCACACCTGTAATCCTAGCACTTTGGGAGGCCGAGGTGAGCAGATCCCTTGCTCTAGGAGTTCCAGACCAGCCTGGACAACTCTACAAAAAAATTAGCCAGGTACATGCCTATAGTCCCAGCTACTCAGGAGGCTGAGGTGGGAGGGTCACTTAAGCCTAGGAAGTCAAGACTGCAATGAGCCGTGATCATGCCACTGCACTCCAGCCTGGGTAGACAGAGCAAAACACTGTATCAAAAAAAAAAAAAAAAAAAAAAAAGAACAGTATAATTTTGAGGCATTTCAAAAAATATACAAGCATTATATACATTTCTTCTTTGCTTATAAACTTCTTTTTTTAATTGTGTATTCCTGGAATCTACACAGCTTTTCTTGATAGCTAAAAACAGACTATTGACTGTTAAATGTTCAGGGTCCTTAAGCACATTAGTGGTCAGGCCAACCTTCTCTAATATTGTAACTTCAATGTCAAATTTACCAAGAGAGTCAGCAATCTCTACTACATTTGGTTGCATTCCTGATATGTGACAGCTAATCTGCATGCACAATAACTTATTATTTTAATACTTCACATTGTAGTCTTTTAGAAGATACCTAAAGTGACACTTTGGGGTTCAAATTAAAATTCAACTGCATGGCACCACAAAGGCAAATAACTAAGCTAATTATCAAGTGAACATCTTTCTGTGGATAGCTAAATTTGCATATACCCAGTTAGTGATAACACTGTCACAATTTTTCTTCCTTGCCCTGTGATAAAGCAAGCACTTTGGGGGATCAATTGTAAGATATGTCCTAAATAAAAACATTAAAGTGGGACGGGGTGAGAGCAGTGAGTCTTAGAATAAAAGTAATACAATATTATTATCCTCATCTTTCTTTTTTTTTTGAGATGGAGTCTTGCTCTGTCACCCAGTCTGGAATGCAGTTAACACGATCTCAGCTGACTGCAACCTCCTCCTCCCAGGTTCAAGTGATTCACATGTCTTAGCCTCCTGAGTAGCTGGGATTACAGGCATGCACCACCATACCTGGCTAATTTGTGTATTTTCAGTGTAATAATGGAAATCAAGGTCCCAAGATATAAAAATAACTTAGCAGGTGACTCAGGCCAAACACAGGCTGCATGATGCCAGATCCTAACTACAAAATGCCCTCCCTCCCCTTAAGAATTCTGCCTTTGCAGTGTGACTCTGCCTGTGTAGCAATCTCCCTTTCATCTTCTCTTTAAAACACCACTCTTGGGCCGGGCTCGGTGGCTCATGCCTGTAATCCCAGCACTTTGGGAGGCCAAGGTGGGTGGATCATGAGCTTAGGAGATCGAGACCATCCTGGCCAACATGGTGAAACCCCGCCTCTATTAAAAATACAAAAATTAGCCAGGCATGGTGGCGCATGCGTGTAGTCCCAGCTATTCAGGAGGCTGAAGCAGGAGAATCACTTGAACTGGGAGGCAGAGGTTGCAACAAGGTGAGATGGCACCACTGCTCTCCAGCCTGGGCAACGGAGTGAGACTCCATTTCAAGAAAAAAATAAAAAATAAAAATAAATAAAAAGATATAAATTATCAAATCTTAAATGTCTTCCAAATTTCTTCTCCCAAGACTTCTCAGTCTCTCCCTACAAACCCTTTGGAACCCTGAACAACCAAAGATCTTCCTAGAATGCTGCTAATTGCCTGAGAACACTGTTGACCATACATCCTCCTGAGCAGAGGCTGTTCAATCTCTCTTCCCTGGTATCCAGTCAGGATACATAGTCAGCAAGAGCCTTACACTTGATGACTTACAGTTTACATTCCATCTTCATACAAGAATGTATCTTCATTTGAAGCTAATGCCATACGACTGTGTTACTTTCCTCGTTGCTGTTATCCAACAATTTCTAGTAACTCCCTGCCTTAGCCTGGCTAATTGCATTGCAAATTATCTCAAGAAAAGGAAGTTATGGGGCCGGGCGCAGTGGCTCACGCCTGTAATCCCAGCACTTTGGGAGGCTGAGGCGGGTGGATCACAAGATCAAGAAATCGAGACCATCCTGGCTAACATAGTGAAACCCAGTCTCTACTAAAATACAAAAGTTAGCTGGGCCTGGTGGCACCCACCTGTAGTCCCAGCTACTTGGGAGGCTGAGCTGGGAGAATCACTTGAACCTGGGGGGCAGAGGATACAATGGGCCTAAATTGGGCTACTACACTCCAGCCTGGTGCCTGGCAACACAGCAAGACTCTGTCTTACAGAAAAAAAAAAAAAGGATGTTACGATGAGGGTGACTGTGGGCAGTACTGGAACTGACAAGGGCAGAAACTCAGGCAATTCTTACAACTGATTCTCTCTCTTGTTATCTGCATCCTCTCTCTCCCCTACTTTCCCAAACCCATCAGCTTTCCTTTCTGTTCTCTTCTAGGTTCTATTCCCTTGTGAATCTGGTTTGCGTAGAATCTGCTATTGCTCCTGATTCCTCTAGAGGCCCCCAGCAGGTATATAAAAGAATGAAACTTGCACAGTGTGAGCAGTGTGGGGTGGTGGAGGCTATGGTGAACAGAAAGCATATGCCCTGTATACTGCTCAGCTCGTCAGTTCTCACCATACCAGACCTCAGATGTAATAAGAGAAGCCAAACAGCCAGATTTTCACGTGAAATCTCCCTATCATCAAATATTGACAACCCTTTCAAAATATTATAAAACATTGCACCAGTTATAAAAATAAGTTTCAGGGCCACTCTGCAGCTTCTGCTAGATATTTCTTAACAATTTTTTTGTTTTTTTTTTCCTGAGACAGAATTTCACTCTTGTTGCCCAGGCTGGAGTGCAATGACGCAATCTCAGCTCACTGCAACCTCCACCTCCCAGGTTCAAGCGATTCTCCTGCCTCAGCCTCCTGAGTACCTGGGATTACAGGCATGCGCCACCACGCCTGGCTAATTTTTGTATTTTTTAGTAGAGATGGCCTTCACCATGTTGGCCAGCTGGTCTCGTCGAACTCCTGACCTCAAGTGATTGATCCACTGGCCTTGGCCTCCCAAAGTGGTGGGATTACAGGCATGAGCCACTGCGCCCGGCAGACAATTCTTTATGCATTCATTCAACTTAGGCTCCTGGTGTTAATTGCTTCAATCTGTTTCCCAACTCCCAGATCCCAGGAGACAATTACGTTAGCCCAGCTCATCTTTTCATATCAGGCCACACGGGTAGTGGGTCCCTGGCAAGCCAATAGAGGGATGAAATCACTCAACCTAATCACTTCTACAGGGATGGGGCCTGCAGGATGGCTGACTAGTAGTCAAGGCAATTTCCCTGTAAGAAGATGTTGATGGCTGGGTCCCATAAAACACAGCTAGTAAACTCTCATGTTCATCTGGGGCTTTGGCCCCTAACTCACAGTCCTCCACCCCAACTTCTACCATCAACTAAGGTGACATCAACATTCACTCATTTTTCTTTCATTCAATAATACTCATTGAGCATTTATTCTGGTCAGACCTTATAATAGGCTCTGACAGGCTGGGCACAGTGACTGACACCTGTAATCCTAGCATTTTGGGAGGCCAAGGCGGGCAGATCACTTGAGGTCGGGAGTTTGAGACCAGCCTGACCAACATGGTGAAGCCCATCTCTACTAAAAGTACAAAAATTAGCCAGACGTGGTGGCTCATGCCTGTAATCCCAGCTACTGGAGAGGCTGAGGCAGGAGAATCGCTTGAACCTGGGAGGCGGAGGTTGCAGTGAGCTGAGATCATGCCACTGCACTCCAACCTGGGGGACAAGAGCAAAACTCCATCCCAGCACTTTGGGAGGCCTAGGTGGGCAGATAACCTGAGGCCAGGAGTTCAAGACCAGCCTAGCCACATGTTGAAACCCCATCTCTACTAAAAATACAAAATTCTGCCAGGCATGATGGCTCAATGCCTGTAATCACCACACTTTGGGAGGCCAAGGCAGGTGGATCACCTGAGATCGGGAGTTCAGGACCAGCCTGACCAACATGGAGAAACCCCGTCTCTACTAAAAATACAAAATTAGCTGGGCATGATGGTGCATGCCTATAATCCCAGCTACTCTGGAGACTGAGGCAGGAGAATAGCTTGAACCCAGGAGGCGGAGGTTGCTGTGAGCCAAGATCACGCCATTGCACTCCAGCCTGGACAACAAGAGTGACATTCCATCTCAAAAAAAAAGAAAGAAAAAATTACCTGGGTGTGGTGGTGCATGCCTGTAATCCCAGCTACTTGGGAGGCTGAGGCAGGAGAATAGCTTGAACCTGGGAGGCAGAGGTTGCAGTGAGCCAAGATGGTGCCATTGCACTCCAGCTTGGGCAAAAAAAAAAAAAGGGCTCTGAGACTTATAGATGAAATAAATAATCTTTTCCCCCTACAACTCTCAGACCATGGTAAGTTCTGTACCAGGAGTATTTGAGTATTTACAGGGCCTACTGTAATCTGATAGTCATTTCTCCTAAGGAAGGAAATTAGGGTTCTCATATCTTTGTAGATACGAAGAATCTTGAAAAAGTAAGATCTCAGAAAAGGCAAGGAACGTCTTTCAAAGGACTGTTAGTCACAAGGAACTATTTGACTAAAGCACAGAAGCAAGAGAAACACATGGTCTTCAAGCATTGTAAATCAAGAATATGGCTTTGGAAAAAGAAGTAAGAAATGAATTTCTGACACATACACCATCTGTATCAGAAAGGATCATACACCATCAGTACAGAGGTTACAAAGAACCTTGTATGCCATGCTAAGGACTGTATATTAAAGCGATGGAAAGTCATTGGAAGAATTTAAGCTTGGGACTGACATAATCTCATTTGCATTTTATTGGAGAGTGAGACATTTTTAACTGATACAATTGCAAGCAAGAGATGTTTAGGAAATACAATTGAAAGAATCTGATGGCCAACCGAATGTGGGGAGGAGGAAAAAATAAAGGCAACTCCTCAGATGACTCCAGGTTGCAGATCTGGGTGACTGGGTAATAGGTGGTGCTATTCATAGAAAGGGGAGAAAGTTTACCTCAAAATATGTCCCTTCAGAAAGTTCTTAAGTGTTCCTTATACCATTGTCTCACCCAGGACATCCCATGCACAAGCTCAGCTTAGATGTCTCTAGTGGTCTCATTCCCATATATTCACTTCATACCTCCATTCCCACTCCCACTCCCACCCCAGTATTGCTTTTTTCTCCCAACCTGCTGGTATCCACCCTGTCTCACCCTCCACCTCAGGGCAGTTTCATACCTATAGCTCGGGATCGAGCCAAACATTTTCCTTCTGCTTTCCCCTCTCCTAGTTGCTGAGCAAGATTAAAAATAATTTCTATTTTAAAGCAGCAGGAAGCCATTGGAAAAATCTAAACAGAGCAATGATATTATCTAATTTGTGCTGGAGTGCAGTGGTATGATCGTAACTCACTGCAGCCTCGACCTCCCAGGCTCCAATGATCCTCCCACCTCAGCCTCCCCAGTAGCTGGAACTACAGGTGCATGCCAAACGCCTGGCTAATATTTTTTACGTTTTGTAGAGATGGGTCTCACTATGTTGCCAGGGTTGGTCTGGAACTCCTGAGCTCAATTGATCCTCCCTGCCTCAGCCTCCCAAAGTATTGGGATTACAGGTATGAGCTGCTATACGTGGCCTGATAATTTGTATTTTAAAGGGGATTAAGTAGGCAAATGGGTGAAGGCTTTTAGGGCTGAGACTCTATCACTGCATTCACCACTGTATACTTAGGATTTTCAGCTGTCTTTTTTTTTTTTTTTGAGATGGAGTTTCGCTCTTGTCACCCAGGCTGGGCGCAATCTTGGCTCACTATAACCTCTGCCTCCCAGGTTCAAGCAATTCACATGCCTTAGCCTTCCGAGTAGCTGGGATTACAGGCGCTTACCACCATGCCCAGCTAATTTTTGTATTTTTAGTAGAGGCGGGGTTTCACCATGTTGGCCAGGCTGGTCTCAAACACCTGACCTCAGGTGATCCACCTGCCTCAGCCTCCCAAAGTACTGGGATTACAGGCGTGAGCCACTGCACCCAGCCTCAGCTGTCTTTGTATTATTTATCTGCAGCCAGATCCCTGGCCTACTGGCACAATGGCTGTTCTGAAAAATTTGCCACTCTCCTCAAGCCTCCTGGCAAATGTGGCCCACCCCACTCATGATTTGTAGATAACACTGAGTCTTCAAAAAGAAAATAAGAGTCATTAGGAACACTCTTCTAGCCCCAGCCCACATACTCATCTTCTAACCCCAGCCCATATATATGTTCGCACTTTTCTTACTTCCTACCCACCTATTTCAGAGGAAGGTGGCATCTCTTTCTGCCACTCCTAATATGTGCTCTAGGGAATCCACCCCTTCTATTCTTTTTGGAGAATGGCTGTATCAATTATCCTTCTTTCTATGTATCTTCAAACTCTCAACTGACCATTCTTCTCTCTTTGAAAAAAAGAGAAAGAAAATCTTACACCATCTGTATCAGAAATGATTATTTTTGTTGTGAAATAATCAGAAATGATTATTTCATTAACTCACATTAACTATGTGAGTTAATGAAAAAAAGGGTTCATGACGGGTAGTTTCACCTAGAACCCAGATGGCTGGCTTTCCTTGAACCTTGAGAAGGATTTAGAACGAGAGCCTGTAAAGCTGGCAGCTCCTTCCTGGCTGTCCTGGCCGTACATCTGCACATACTTCTGCGCCTTACTTCATCTGACTCTCCAGGCACCAGCTCCCAAGACTACCCAACCAAGAACCAGGGACGATGGGCTTTCTGTCTTGGCCCCAAATCTAAATTTTGTGGGGGAAGTATTGGCCCAGCTTGGATGATGTACCCTTACCAAAGGCCAATCAGCTACAGTCAAGGAGGCAGCTGTGTACAAACATGGCTCCTGAAAGTCTGTGCCTGTGACCTTGTAGATGGGAGGTCTCTTAGCAAAGAAGGGGAACTTGTGAGTTGGAGAAATTCCCCTGTGGCTATTGCCAAATTTCTTTCCATTGCTTTTTTTTTTTTTTTTTTTTTTTGAGACAGAGTTTCGCTCGTTACCCAGGCTGGAGTGCAATGGCGCGATCTCGGCTCACCGCAACCTCCGCCTCCTGGGTTCAGGCAATTCTCCTGCCTCAGCCTCCTGAGTAGCTGGGATTACAGGCACGCGCCACCATGCCCAGCTAATTTTTTGTATTTTTAGTAGAGACGGGGTTTCACCATGTAGACCAGGATGGTCTCGATCTCTTGACCTCGTGATCCACCCGCCTCGGCCTCCCAAAGTGCTGGGATTACAGGCTTGAGCCACCGCGCCCGGTCTCCATTGCTTTATATCTAAGACTCTTTAAAAGCACAGTGTCCACTCCCTGGCTCCACAATTTCTCCTCCCATTCATTCCAATATCCTCTACATTCTGTTCTCCCCTACTCTCTACCAACTGTTTCAGGAAGGTCACTTTCCAATTGCCAAACCCAAAGCACACTTTCAGTACTTGTTTTCCTGATGTCTCCGCAGCATTTGCCACTGTTTCCAAGTCTTTCCACCTTGGAAACTCATGCCACTTTCCTGCTTAAAATTCTTCAAGCATTGATCATTGCCTGAGCTATAGTTTTTCAACTTTCCTTAATCATGAAACTCTTTGTTTAAAAGAAAAAGTATTTCACTGATGCCCACCATTAAATAGACAAAAGCAGAGTTGGTGAGGTTGAAGCAGGAATGGGGGACCAAGAGCCCTGGCCACCTGGCCCCACTGCCACCCCCAGATGACTCCTGTGTGGACTCCAAAGAGCACTCACAGCTCTACTGAGTGTAGTTTGAAAACCACAAGTCTGTAGGATAAACACTGAATTTCTAATTTCATAAATAAAATCCCTTCAATATCCAGCACCTGCCAACCTTTCCTGCCTTCTTTGCTGCCAGTCTCTCTACTCCAAATAGTTTCATCCGTCATTGAAGGAGTTGAATTGTCTCACTTGCTTCAGTGTGCCTCTCTCAGGCCCACCTGGGTACGTGATGTTTCCTCAGCCTGAATGAGCCTTCTCCCTTTTGTGGACCTGGTGAACTCCTCTTTATTATTTAAAATTTGGCTTAAATGGAATCTCCTCAGGTACTTTCCCATCACAGTGATGAGACTTTTGGGACTCCGGCTGTTCTGTCACCTGTTGTACATAACTGTTGGAACAGGGTTCAGTTCAGTATTACAATTTGAGATTTTTATGTCTGTATACTCAATAAACCTTCTGAGTGGTGACGTTATGTTCGTTTCATCTTTGTGGCTCTAGAACTTAGCCCAGCACCTGGCACTCTTAGGTGTCTTAGTCAGTTTTATGTTGCTTATAACAAAATCCCTGAATCCAGGTAATTTGTTTAAAAAAAGGATTTATTTCTTACAGTTATAGAGACTGAGAAGTCCAAGGTCGAACCTTCTTGCTGGTGGGGACTCTGTGGCGTCCTTAAGGTACGGCAAGGGATCACACGGTGAGGGGCTGAGCGTGCTAATGCTTGCTCAGGTTTCTCTCCTCTTCCTTTTTAAAAAAATTTTCAAAGTTTATGTACAATTTTTTTTTTGAGATGAATTTTCACTCTTACTGCCCAGGCTGAAGTGCAATGGTATGGTCTTGACTCACTGCAGCCTCTGCCTCCCCAGTTCAAGTGATTCTCTTGCCTCAGCCTCCCAAGTAGCTGGGATTATAGGTGCCTGCCACCACACCCAGCATATGTTTGTATTTTTAGTAGAGATGGGGTTTCACCATGTTGGCCAGACTGGTCTTGAACTCCTGACCTCGTGATCTGCCTGCCTCAGTTTCCCAAAGTGCTGGGATTACAGGCATGAGCCACTGTGCCTGGGTATTATCATTTTTTGAGACAGGATCTCACTCTGTCACCCAGGCTGGAGTGCAGTGGCATGATCACAGCTCACTGCAGCCTTGACCTTCAGGGCTCAAGCAGTCCTTCCACCTAGGCCTCCCGAGTAGCTGGGACTATAGGTATGCATCACCACACTCAACGAATTTTATTTTTTGAGATAGAATCTCACTCTGTTGCCCAGGCAGAGGGCAGTGGTGCAATCTCGGCTCACTGCAACCTCCATCTCCCAGGTTTAAGTGATTCTTCTCCCTCAGCCTCCCAAGTACCTGGAACTACAGGCATGCACCACCATACCAGGCTAATTTTGTACTTTTAGTGAAGATAGGGTTTCACGCTGTTGGCCAGGCTGGTCTCAAACTCCTGACCTCAAGTGATCTGTCTGCCTTGGCCTCCCAAAGTGCTGGGATTACAGGGGTGAGCCACTACACCTGTTTCTAAATTTTTTGTAGAGACATGGTCTCCCTGTGTTGCCCAGGCTGGTCTTTACTCCACTCAAACAGTCCTCCCACCTTGACCTCCCAAAGTGTTGGGATTACAGGCATGAGCCACTGGGCTCAGCCTCTTTTCTTCCTCTTCTTATAAAACCACAAGATAATGGGTCTTGATGACTCATTAATCTATTAACCCCTTAGTCCATTAGCCCATGAATCCACTCATGAGGACAGAGCTCTCACGATCCATTCACCACTTAAATGCCCTACCTTTCAATACTGCCACACTGGGATTAAGTTTTCAACACATGAAACCTGAGGGATACATTCAAACCATAGCACGAGGTGCTTAATAAATATTGAATAAATGGATATATGCTTCTATAACTTGTGCACATGCATATATTTACCTAACAGGTGATACCTATCTGTTAGGGTGACTGTTGGGATAAGATATAGATAACAGGGCCTGATTAATCAGTAGTTTATAACTGTGTAATGGAATTGTCTTTATCATTTTCTGTGGTTATTGTTTGTTTGACTTAATATATATGAGTGGGTCCCACCTACTGAATTCAGTTGTCCAGGGGTGGGGCCTGGACATGAGTCTCACAGATGATTCTGATGCCGAGCCTTCGCAATTGGAACTCAGGTGCTGGCTGAGGTTCATTTTGTAACTCTAGGACCTAGCACAGAGACCAGCAACATAGTAGGTGCTCACTAAATATAGGTGGAATTAAAATTGAAAGAAGTTTTCAACATTTAAAATGTGACCATTTTAATATCTAACAAGCCAAGAGGTTGAGGTAAGAAGGTTTAGGCTAAAGGGACCCATACCACAATTTAATTGGGTTCCTTATTGTAAGATCTGTATGTGAGTGAACTCTGCTGCTTCTGCTTCCTGCTACCCCTGCCTGTCTTCCTGCTTGTATTACATAATAAGGAAAAAATGTATTCCACCCAGTTATAACCCCAAAAACCCAAAACACCCAGGTTTCTAAGAATTTGCTTCCTAATGTCTTGATTTGGTCACTCATTTCCAGACTCAAAATACAGTAGTGTCTATAGTGTCTTCCCACTATTTCCAGCACACAAGAGCTGTTGCTGGCCTTTTTCACCAGCCCCAACTTTAATCCTTTCGCCACCACCTCCAAAACTCCAATCATACAAACCATTTCAGCCATGCCCTTTAACAAGCAACAGAAACCAACTCTGGCTAGTTTAAGCAGGAAAAGCATTCCTTAAAATGCTGTTAGGTGTCCATAAAAGCTTTATTTGTAATAGCCCCAAACTGGAAACAATCCACATGTCCATCTATGGGTAAAAGGATAAACGAATCGCAGAACAATGCTCAACAATTAAAAAGGTAACATGGGCCAGGCGCAGTGGCTCATGCCTGTAATCCCAGGACTTTGGGAGGCCGAGGCTAGTGGATCACGAGGTTAGGAATTCAAGACAGAGTCTTACTCTGTCAACCAGGTTGGAGTGCAGTAGCATGGTCTCAGTTCACTGCAACCTCTGCCTCCTGGGTTCAAGCGATTCTCCTGCCTCAGCCTCCTGAGTAGCTGGGACTATAGATGCTTGCCACCATGCGTGGCTAATTTTTGTACTTTTAGTAGAGACAGGGTTCCACTATGTTAGCCAGGCTGGTCTCGAACGCCTGACCTTGTAATCAACCCGCCTGGCTTCCCAAAGTGCTGGGATTACAGGTATGAGCCACTGCACCCAGCCAATACTGTATATATTACCTGTAACTTTTTTTTCCTTTAACTAAAAATCATGTGAGAGTCACCCACTTTTTGTTTGTTTGAGACAGAATCTCGCTCTGTCACCCAGGCTGGAGTGCAGTGGCACAATCTCAGCTCACTGCAACCTCTGCCTCTGGGGTTCAAGAGATTCTCCTGCCTCAGCCTCAGAAGTAGCTGGGATTACAGGCACACATCACCACCCCCAGCTAATTTTTGTATTTTTGGTAGAGATGGGTTGTCACCATGTTGGCCAGGCTGGTCTTGAATTCCTGACCTCAAGTGATCCGCCCTCCTGGGCCTCCCAAGTGCTGGGATTATAGGCTTGAGCCACCACACCCAACCTACCCATGTTGATCCTATAGTTCTACACCATTCTTTCCCACTGCTCAATAATTTATTTGTCCATTCTCCTCTGGACATTTGAATTGTTTACAGTTCTTTGTTCTCAGAAACAATGCTGCTGTGAACATTCTTGTCCATATCTCCTAGTGCACACTTACAGGATCTCTTCAGAGCCTATACCAGGAGTAGAATTGCTGCGCCATGGGAGGATGCATATCTTCAACTTTATAAGAGGCAGCTTGTTTGCCAAGTGTTTTTGTTTTTGTTTCGTTTTTGGTTTAAAGACATGGAGACCATGTCTCTGTTTTGGTTTTTGTTGGTTGGTTCCTGTTTCATCCTCGCTTTGTCGCCCAGGATGGAATACAATGGCTATCACAGATCACCGCAGCCTCGAACTCCTGGGCTAGTTAGGCACCAAGTGCTATGGTTTGAATGTATCCCCCAGGTTTCATGTGTTGGAAACTTAATCCCACTGTGGCAGTATTGAAAGGTAGGGCATTTAAGAGATGAATGGATCGTGAGAGCTCTGTCCTCATGAGTGGATTCATGGGCTAATGGACTAAGGGGTTAATAGATTAATGAGTCATCAAGACCCATTATCTTGTGGTTTTATAAGAAGAGGAAGAAAAGAGGCTGAGCCCAGTGGCTCATGCCTGTAATCCCAACACTTTGGGAGGTCAAGGTGGGAGGACTGTTTGAGTGGAGTAAAGACCAGCCTGGGCAACACATGGAGACCATGCCTCTGTTTTGGTTTTCGTTGGTTGGTTCCTGTTTCATCCTTGCTTTGTCCCTCAGGATGAAATACAATGGCTATCATTGCTCGCTGCAGCCTTGAACTCCTGGGCTCAAGCAATCCTCCTTTATCAGCCTCCTGAGTAGCTGAGAATACCGATGCTCCAGTATGCCTGGCTAATTTTTATTTTTTGTTGAGACTGGGTCTTGCTATGTTGCCCAGACTGGTTTCAAACTGCAGGGCTCAAACAATCCTCCAGTCTTGGCCTCCCAAAGTGTTAGGATTACAGGCATGAGCCACTGCACCTAGTTAGGATACTCTTTTTTATATGGTGCCTTTTGATAAATGGAAGTAATTAATTTCAGTGTAGTCAAATCTATGTTTTTCTTATGATTTGTGCTTCTTGTAACTGAAGGAATTCTTTCATACTCTGAAGTTATGGGGACATTCTTTTATATGTTCTTTAAAAGTTTTATTTTTCTCATGTTAAGTCTTCGATCCCACATGTAATCAATTTTTGTCAATGGTATAAAAAAGATAACATTTTTTCTTTTACTTTTCAATATTCAATATAAAAAGATAACATTTTTGTTGCTTTTTTTGGAAACAGAGTCTCGCTGTGTCATCCAGGCTGGAGTGCAATGGTGTGATCTCGGCTCACTGCAGCCTCTACCTCCTCAGTTCAAGCAATTCTCCTGCCTCAGCCTCCCGAGTAGCTGGGACTACTGGCGCACACCACCATGACTGGCTAAGTTTTGTATTTTTAGTAGAGACGGGGTTTCACCATGTTGGCCAGACTAGTCTCTAACTCCTGGCCTCAAGTGATCCACCTGCCGTGGCCCCCCAAAGTGCTGGGAATTAAAGGTGTGAGCTACCACACCTAGCCAAAAGATAACACTTTAAAAAACACCTTGATAATTACTTGTTCTAATTCTACACATTGGAAAGTCCATTCATGTCCACAGATCTATTTCCCCTACAAGCTCATGAATTCTTTTTTGTTTTGGTTTGGGTTTTTTTTTTTTTTTTTTTTTTTGAGACAGGGCCTCACTCTATCACCTGGGCTGAGTGCAGTGATACAATTGTGGCTCACTGCAGCCTCGACCTTCTGGGCTCAAGCAATCCTTCTGCTTTAGCCTCCTAAGTAGCTGGGTTTACAGGCATGCACCCCCAAGCCTGGCTAATTTTTGATGTGTTGTAGAGTCAGGGTCTCACTGTGTTGCTCACTCTGTCTCCAACTCCTGGATACAAGCGATCCTCCCACCTTGGCCTCCCAAAGTGCTGGGATTACAGGCATGAGCCACTTTGCCTGGCCATAATGAATCCTTTAAAAGTGGGGACAATGTCGGCCAGGCGCGGTGGCTCATGCCTGTAATCCAAGCACTTTGGAGGCCAAGGCAGGTGGATCACCTGAGGTCGGGCGTTCAAGACCAGCCTGACCAACATGGTGAAACCCTGTCTTTATATTTAAAAAAAAAAAATGCAAAAAAAAATTTAAAAAAGAAATAAAATTAAAAGTAGGGACAATATCTTCGTTTTCAGTGTACCCTCAATGCCTAGCAGTTTCTTGCACTGCAAACATTCTGTAAATATTGTTAATTTTGTCTCTGTACCCTTAGGTTCCTAATACTATAGACCACCTGAGCTAGAAGGAACCCAAAAGCATTATCTTGGTTTAGTGCCTTTATTCTACAGGTGAGGAAATGGAGGCCCTGTAAGAGTAAACTGTGCATTTGTGAGCTCACATGATCCAGTGCCAGAGCCAGGGCTCAGTACACTGCTTCCTGTTTCTCCTGAAACTCCAGGCCCTGAGTCCAGCTCCACTTACCATGGTCACTCAATGCCTAGACAAAGTCAGGGCTCCATGACTAAGGACAGAGACGGGGGCTGGTGTCTGCTACAATGGCAGCGAATTAATGTGTTTAACCCTTACAAAGCAAGAAGAGAAAGACGGAAAATCCCAAAAGTAGTTATATTTAAAAGGGGGAGAAATACAAATGGACAAAAAAATATTGAATTCAAAAAGCAAACACATATAAGTCAGAAAGATGCATCTTTTCTTTCCCTATCACTTGGTAAAGATAGAAAATAATGCCTTAGAAAATATTCCATTAGAATGTATACTCCCTGAGAGCAGAGACTGTTTGGTTCACCATCATATCCCTATAATGTGGCTTAGGGCCTGGCAAATAGGCTCAATTAATATTTAATATTTAAGACACAACTAGCACACCTGCCAGACATGAGGTTTCCTTCTTGCTGAGAGGTGAGCAAATCCCGGTCCTACGGCCTTCCCTCTCATACACACAATCCATGAGGAAATCCTGTTCTGAAAAAGAAGCTTGGCTCGCTGTGCTGCACAGTTCTGAAAGCTCTGGTTCATGAGGTGATACATTACCTTCCAAAAGGAAACAGGAAACATGTATAAGAGGAAAAAATTATGTAAGTATTGGTGAGACTCTGTGGATAGAGATTCTTATACACTGTATTGGTAGCATCATAGAACTTTTCTAGTTTGGCAATATACATCCGCACTTTAAATATGTATTATCTTTTGAATTTATCCTCAGAAAAGGATAAGACAAATAATAAGGATACACACACACACACACACACACACACACACACACACACACACAAATATGGCTGTTTGCTGCAATGTTGTTACTAGAGAAAAAAAAGGATACATCCTAAATTTTTACTAATAGATTGTTTAAATGAATTACAGTATATCCATACAGTAGAATACCATGTAGAGCATGTTATTCCTAAAACAAGAAAAGGTGGACGGGGAAGGAGGTCAATCCAGTGTTATCAGTCACTGTTCGCTTTGCTTTATTCCTTTATGTTGTCTCCTTTTTTGGGTAAACATGTAGATTGTTTTTATAATGAGAAAAAAATATTCCAATTGAAAAAAAACTTCAGACCTATTATTCCAAGAAATGTGGACCCTGAAGAATTTCAAATTTTATCTATTTCTTTTAATCCCTTGTATCCTGCATGTCTCCTTAATTAAAAAAAATTAAATAATAACAAAGTTAAAATTAAAGTTAAAAAATGAAAACTTTATGAGGAGGAGAGTAAAAAGTTATAATGAGAACCTAGATTTTTGGTTTTTTTAGACAAAGAGAAAAGTAAAATGCACTGTGATGTTGTTCTAATTAAATGAGGAAAGAGCTCATACCAGTTTGTCAGGAAAGACAAACATTTTCTTCAGTTCCATGAGAAAATAATGTGCTCACTTCAGCCGCATATATACTAAAACTGGAATGATACAGAGAAGATTAGCAATTCTTTTTAAAATAAAGAAAAAATAAAATAAAAATAAACACAGAAGAAATTATAAGACTTTTTTTTTTTTTTTTTTTGAGATGGAGTCTCCGTCTTCCAGGTTGGAGTGTGATCTCGGCTCACTGCAACCGCTGCCTCCCAGATTCAAGCGATTCTCCTGCCTCAGCCTCCTGAGTAACTGGGACTATTGGCACCCGCCACCATGCCCAGCTAATTTTTGTATTTTTAGTAGAGATGGTGTTTCACCATATTGGCAAGGTTGGTCTCAAACTCTTGACCTTGTGATCCACCCACCTCAGCCTCCAAAAGTGCTAGTATTACAGGTCGGAGCTACGCACCTGGCCCCATGACTCAACTTCTGTTCCTATTACCTGTTAGCCGGCAAACATGCCCTTCCACTGAATCCTCACTTTTTTTTTTTTGAGACGGAGTTTCGCTCTTGTTACCCAGGCTGGAGTGCAATGGCGCGATCTCGGCTCACCACAACCTCCGCCTCCTGGGTTCAGGCAATTCTCCTGCCTCAGCCTCCCGAGTAGCTGGGACTATAGGTGCATGCCACCATGCCCAGCTAATTTTTTGCATTTTTAGTAGAGATGGGATTTCACCATGTTGACCAGGATGGTCTCGATCTCTTGACCTCGTGATCCACCTGCCTTGGCCTCCCAAAGTGCTAGGATTATAGGCGTGAGCCACCGCACCTGGCCCTGAATCCTCACTTTTAATGCTCAGTTCATGGCTTTGAAAATGCTTACACATAAGCATGCAATATTATCGAGGACATTTTGGTATTTTCTTTGAGTAGGCACCAAATTACATACCTTATTTTAACTTTTTTTTTTTAATTTGGATATTCCCAAATACAAAAATGAAGAGGCTTAATCCAAATATTAGGGAGTTTTGGTTTTGTTGCTATTGTTTATTATTTTAAAACTTTAAGAGTTTGCACATGGTACAAAGGAGTCTTCAGTGAATAGTAACTCCCCTTCCCACTGCTGCCGATGCCTGAGGCACTCATGTCTTGGACATCATGCTTCTCTCCTACCTGCCAAAAGTCACCTACCACCTTCAACTTGAACATGTACTGCTGTTTATCTTCTGAATATCTGTCTTTTCCCTTGAACTGACTCTAGATTTTTGTTGGAGGTGCTAGGGAAACATAAGGCAATAGAAATAAATTTGTGGCTGGGCGCAGTGGCTTACCCCTCGGCCTCCCAGAGTGCTGGGATTTCAGGACCAGCCTGACCAACATGGAGAAACCCCGTTTCTACAAAAAATACAAAATTTAGCTGGGTGTGGTGGCGCATGCCTGTAATCCCAGCTACTCGAGAGGCTGAGGCAGGAGAATCACTTGAACCTGCGAGGCAGAGGTTGTGGTGAGCTGAGATTGTGCCATTGCACACCAGCCTGGGCAACAGGAGTGAAATTCCATCTCAAAAAAAAAAAGAAAGAAAGAAATTGGTCTATTTTTTCCTCTTCCCCCATCATGTGATCAAACTGGTACTGATAGATAAAGCCAAGCTGTTCACTTCTTTGCTGAAGTTAAAGCATTTCTTTAATTTTTCTATACAATAGAAATGGGGCCAAATATGACCCTTACTAGAAAAGATAAGCTCCCTACCCCAAACTATCTCCTAAATATGGTTTTAGATGTCTCATTCCTTAATCTCTTATAATGACAAGGTAGCTTGTTGTTGCTGTCATTGTTGTTTTAAAAATGTGTGTGTTGGGGGGATGAGTTTTACCTATTAGTCCCTTTGTAGACACTCTCCTATGTCATAGCACAAGTTTATATCATGACTTCAAAAAAGTTGTTTTTGTTTTTCTGTTTTCAAGATGGAGTCTTGCTCTGTCTCCCAGGCTGGAGTGCAGTGGCGTGATCTTAGCTCACTGCAACCCGTTTGCCGGTTCAAGCAATTCTCCTGCCTCAGCCTCCTGAGTAGCTGGGACTACAGGAATGTGCCACCAGGCCCGGCTAATTTTTTTGTGTTTTTAGTATATTTTTAGTAGAGACAGGGTTTCACCATGTTGGTCAGGCTGGTCACAATCTCCTGGCCTCAAATGATCTGCCTGCCTCGGCCTCCCAAAATGCTGGGATTACAGGCTTGAGCCACTGCACCTGGCCCACTACTTGTATTTTGAATGTGTAGTTTTGGACAGAAAGAGACTTCGTCTCAAAAAAACAAAATAAAACAAAAAACATGTGTGTGCTCCGGGAATGCAATAGGAAGAATGATGTTTCAAGTTAGTAAAAATAGAAAAATAGCAGGATGAGGAATAAACTGTTAGAGAAAAGGCAGAATCCAGAAGTGCAAGGAGTTATCCACCCCACCCTTGAGCCTCTGTGCCTCCAAGTGTACTGCTGTTCAGTGTACTGTGATTTCTTTTTTCTCTTTCTTTTTCTTTTTCTTTTTGAGACTGAGTCTTACTCTGTCTCCCAGGCTGGAGTGCAATGGTGCAATCTTGGCTCACTGCAACCTCTGCCTCCCAGGTTCAAGCAATTCTCTGGCCTCAGTCTCCCAAGTATCTGGGATTACAGGCGCGTGCCACCATACCCAGTTAATTTTTTTTGTATTTTTAGTAAAGACAGGGTTTCACCATGTTGGCCAGGCTGATCTTGAACAACCGACCTCAGATGATCCACCCGCCTCGGCCTCCCAAAGTGCTGAGATTCAGGGCATGAGCCACTGCACCTGGCCCCATGTACTGAGATTTCTACATGATTGGCCACAACATAGTTAATTCAAATAACAGAAATTGTCCAATTCCCCTGGTCCCAGCTACCACTGCTCTGGATCCTCATGGTTCTGTCTTAACTGCTCTCAGATAGATTTGTTAGAGCAAAACTAATTGGTAGGCTAGTGCCAAGGGCATGCTGCCACTGACAAAGTGGGTGTGTAGTACCACTGCATTGGCTAAATTGCTATATACATGTAATTCATCAACCCTTCCCTCCATCCATGGAACAGCTGACCTGCCAGGCAACTATCCGGCAAAGAAGTTCAGCAGAGATGACCAATGGGCATGTGAGCCTCCAATCTTCTGGTGAACATAACAGCCCTCACTTTCCTCCTCAGCTGATTCCATAATTGGCAGCTAAAAGGGGAGCCAGGGTAGGCAGGGGCATTGCCCACTGAGCTGTCGGCAGCTTGTCAATGTGACTCTCAAACACAGCAGAGGTGGGTGGCACTATGGAGATAAGCAATTCACACCTCCTCATCTTTCCTCCCACTCTCTAACTTGGAAACACAAGGTACTTTGGGATCTGGAATCGGCCTCCCTCAGCTGTTGTGCTGTACGGCTTATGCTTTGCCAAAAACTTCCTTAGGGCTGTCCCTTGAGGAATGGTTAGGTTTTGCCTTGTAATTCACTGTAGGTCACAGCAAGACATTTAGCCACACACCCAAACAGGCAGGATTTCCTATATCTAGAGTCATAATCTTACAGAGCTATAAGAACTTCAAAGATCCTGGAAAGGACTCACCCAGGGTGACACAGCTAGCTTGCAGAACAAGAATTAGAGCAGGTCCCATTAAGCAATATTTCTTAAACTTGTGAAACTAGGATCCATAGGCAGGTATACATTTTATCTGATGAATAATGAGTGTGACTATAAAATATACATATGTGTGAGGATACACACACACACACACACATACACACATTCGAAACAAATGTTATACACATTACTTACCCTTTCTAAATCCTATGTTCTGTTTTCTATTCTTGTGGGGGATCTTTTAGCTGCTTTTGATCCTCTAAATTGGTTTATGACCCATTAGTGAGTCACAACCTGAAGTTTAAAAAGCACCGTACAGGGCTGGGCACAGTGGCTCATGTCTGTAATCCAACACTTTGGGAGGCCAAGGCAGGAGGATTGCTTGAGTGCAGGAGTTGGAGACCAGCCTGGGAAACATAGTAAGACCCCATCTCTAAAAAAAATTAAAATAAAAAAAAAAATACCATATAGGGCCTGTTATCTTAACACTTTGAAAGACCGAGGTGGGAGGATCGCTTGAGCCCAGGAGTTCAAGACCAGCCTGGGCAACATAGGGAAACCCTGTCTCTACAAAAAAAAAATTTTAAAGAAAATTAGCCAGAACATGGTGGTGCTGGCCTGTGGTTCCAGCTGTTCAGGAGGCTGACGTGGAAGGATCCTGAGCCCAAAGGGTCAAGCCTGCAGTGAGCCAAGATTGCACCACTGCACTCTAGCCTGGGCAACAGGGTTAGGACCCTGTCTCAAAAAAACAAACAAAAAACTTAAGTCCTATCAAGTTAATCCTTTAATAAAACTCCAGCATCTCCCTGTTGCTGGTAATAATTAATAATAGCTAACACTCACACCATGCTTACAATGTACCAGGCACTCTTCTAAACACTTTATTTACATTTAACTTATCTGTTCCTCACAATCAACCGAGAACTAGCTTGTCCAACCCATGGCCTGCAGGCCGCGTGCAGCTCAGGATGCTTTGATGCGGCCAACACAAATTTGTAAGCTTTGTTAAAACATTATGAGATTTTTTTTTGCTTTTTTTTTTTAGCTCATCAGCTAACATTAAGTGTTAGTGTATTTTATGTGTGGCCCAAGACAATTCTTCTCCTTTCAATGTGGCCCAGAGAAGCAAAAATATTGGACACCCCTGCCCTGGAGGTAGGGTTACTATCACACTCCTCTTACAGAGATGATGAGTAACGGCCCAAAGACATACAGCTAGTAAGAGACAGGGCCAGGGTTTAAGCCCAAGCAGCAGTCTGATTCCAGAGTAAGCATTCTTGGCCAGAATTATCCGCAGTAGTTAACAGTGAATCCAACTGCTTAAAATAAGTTTTCAAGCCGTATCATGCTGCCTCTGTATGCTCCAGGCTGCTGGCCATTTGTATGACCTTATACATGCTGTTCCCTATGTCTAAAACATGTCACTCCCTGCGTTTGGTTAATTCCTACACAGACTTCCCTTCAGGTCTTCCTTTATTTCCTTACACTACCTGAGATATCCTGCGTTCCCATAACACTCTCTCCTTTCTTTTCTCTCTCTCCCTCATTCATCCATTCAATTCATTTGATAAATTATTTACTGAGCACTTATCCCATGCAAGGAGATATAGCAGCCACGAAGACAAAGTCCCTGCCCTTGTGAGCTCATATTCTCCAAAGGGAGAGCATGGAGATAATAAACGATTAAATAATATGTCAAGTGGTGATAAGCGTTAACAAGAAAAAGCAGGGTTAGGTGGATTGGACATGTGCCTATTTCATGTTGGGAGGTTGAGGATGGGCTCATGGAGGAGGTGACATCCCAGCAGAGACCAAAGGAAATATGAGACAGCCTTGTGGATTTCTGGGGGAGGAGTAGTCCAGGAAGAGAGAACAGCCAGTCTAAAGACCCTCAGTGGAAAGAATGCTTGGATGTTCCAGGAATGGCAGTGTGGCTGGAGCAGAGTAAGCCAAGGGGACCTGGAGAAAGTGAGTTCCTCAAGACACAGGGGGCCAGATGGCTTAGGGCCTTGGAGGTCACTTTGTCTTTTACCCTGTGTGAGTTGGGGAGCCACTGGGGGATTCTAAGCAGAAGAGTAATGTATTAGTTTTCTGTTCCTGCTGTAACAAATTACCACAAATTTAGTGGCTTAAAACAAAACAAATTTATTATCTTACAGTTCCAGAGATCAGAAATTATGCCACTGGGGTAAAATCACTATGTTGGCAGGGCTGCATTCCTTCTGGAGGCTCTAGGGAGAGTATGTTTCCTGGCCTTTTCCAGCTCCTCAAGGTCCCCTTGCTCCATCTTCGAAGCCAGCAACATTGCATTTCTCTGATTGTTGTTCTGTGGTCCGGCTCCCTAAGACCACACCCAGGAAAGGTTATCCACTTTTAAGAATTCATGTGATTAGCCGGGCGCGGTGGCTCACGCCTGTAATCCTAACACTTTGGGTCGCCGAGGCGGGCAGATCATGAGGTCAAGAGACCATCCTGGCCAACATGGTGAAACCCCGTCTTTATTAAAACTACAAAAATTAGTTTGGCGTGGTGGCTCGCACCTGTAATCCCAGCTACTTGGGAGGCTGAGGCAGGAGAATTGCTTGAACCTGGGAGGCGGAGGTTGCAGTGAGCCAAGATCACGCCACTGCACTCCAGCCTGGCGACAGAGTGAGATTCCATCTCAAAAAAAAAAAAAAACAAGGCCGGGCGCGGTGGCTCAAGCCTGTAATCCCAGCACTTTGGGAGGCCGAGGCGGGTGGATCACGAGGTCAAGAGATCGAGACCATCCCAGTCAACATGGTGAAACCCAGTCTCTACTAATACAAAAAAAATTAGCTGGGCATGGTGGTGCGTGCCTGTAATCCCAGCTACTCAGGAGGCTGAGGCAGGAGAATTGTCTGAACCCAGGAGGCGGAGGTTGCGGTGAGCCGAGATCGCGCCATTGCACTCCAGCCTGGGTAACAAGAGCGAAACTCCGTCTCAAAAAAAAAAAAAAAAAAACTGTGATTAGGTTGAGCCCACGTGAATAATCCAGAATAATCTCCCCATCTCAAGGTTCTCAATCACATCTGTGAAATCTTTTTGGCCATATAAGACAACATATTCATAAGCCTCAGGGATCAGGACACGGCCATGTTTGGTGATGGAGAGGGGTATTCTGCCTATAGCAAATGACCTGTGTGATAGTTTGGCCATGTCCCCACCCAAATCTCATCTTGAATTCCCACGTGTTGTGGGAGGGACCCAGTGGGAGGTAATTGAATCACGGGGCAGATCTTTCTCATGCTGTTCTTGAGATGTACCTTTCATCTTCTGCCATGATTGTGAGGTCTCCCCAGCCATGTGGAACTGTAAGTCCAATAAACCTCCTTCTTGCCTATAGCAAGTGACATAATATGAAGAGTTTTAATAGGATCACCCTTGGCTGCTTTGTGGGGAATAAATCATAGGGGACAAGGGTGGAGGCAGGGAGACAGATCAGTTAGGAGACTACTGGAGTAATCCAAGTTCTTGAGAGTTGATCAAGGCCCAAACCAGGGTGCCAGTAGTAGAGGTGGTGAGATATGATCAAGGTCTGGATTTTTTTATGAAGGCAGAATGGACATGATTTGCTGATGGACTGGAGGTGGAGTGTGAGAGAAGAGGAGTCAAGGTTAACTCCGAGACTGACCCTCCACCCCCTTACAGTACTTGACAGATGTTGTTTCGTCTATTCAATGGTTCAACTGTCTTCCTTATTACTCTGAAAGTTCTGAGGGAGAAGGCCCCAAATCTAGCTTGCTCCTTGTTGTATCCTCACAACTGTGAGCGCATGGAACATAGCAATACGGTGCATAGCTACTACTTATTGAGCCATTATTATATGGCAGGCACTTTGGTTAATCTTATTTAATAATCAGAACAGCCTTATGAAATAGTTACTACTATTATCCCCACTTACTGATTGAGGAAACCAAGGCCCAGAGAGATTAAATGACTTACAACAGTAAATAGGAGAACTGAGATTTAATCTACATTGAATAAATTAATTCATTCAAATTAAGCAAAAATTTGGGTTTATCTACATATTCTGACTGCATATAAAATGGAAGATGGGAAAAAGGTTACAGATTTATAAATCTTTAAAAGTTTTAGTCATAGAAGAATTATGTTAGGAAATGGCAAAAGTTAGAGCCACTACCTCAGAATTTTCAGACTCTATAGTCTTACCTGTGCTTTGGTTGATGTAATGAGTGAAGCAGGCAGTAATTTCAGAAATGTTTTGTAACCACACTGGAGGCAAAGGAGAAAAACAGATGACATCAGGTAGACCGTGCTGGTGCAGTGAAAAATGCCCAAACCTGAGGGTGAAGGAGGAGAGATTTTAGTCTCACTTTAGTCCCAACCACTTATTAGCCAATACATTTGAGGTATTTACTTCATCTTTCTGAGAACATCTCAACTATAAAAGGGATATAATATTATCTGCCTTATCCACCTCATAGACTCTTGGGAGAAACTAAATTTGTTTATTTCATAAATATAGAGCATCTTCCATGAGCCTCGCATTGCTCTAGACACGAGTCATGTCATGAACAAAATAGACAAAATCCTCACCTCCGTGGAATCTGCATTCTAGTGGAAGGGAAAAGTGACAAAAACAAGAATAAATAAATAATTTCAAGAGTGATAAATGTTGTAGAGAAAAATAAAACAGGTTAGGGGGCTATAGAGTAATCGACGAGGAGGTAACATTGGACAGGAACCTAAGTAAACTGAGAGAGAAAGCAATAGTAATCTGTGGAAAGGGCAATCCAGGAAGAAGAGACAGAGTGCTTTAAATTCCTGAGGTAGGAATGAACAGGGGATATCTGAGGAACGGCAAAGAGTGAGCAAGGGGAAAGAGTGATGGATGATGCCGGAGACACATGTTAGGCCCAAATCATGCAGATCTTTGCTGGCCATGGATTTTATGCATATCCCAGAAGACAATAGAAACACAAATATGCAAAGAGTAATACAAACAAATAGTAAATGAAAGAGGTGTAACATGGACTTAGGTGGCAATATTGGCACACTGCTTCAAGGGCACAGGCTCTGGAGATACCTGGGTTGGAATCTCGGAGGCACCAGTGCCTAGTAGAGGCACCTTGGAAATGATCTGTGTGACAGTTTGGCTGTGTCCCCACCCAAATCTCACCTTGGATTCCCATATGTTGTGGGAGGGATCCAGTGGGAGGTGATTGAATCATAGGAGCAGATCTTTCTCATGCTGTTCTCATGATAGTGAGTAAGTCTCAGGAGATCCGATGGTTTTAACAAGGGGAGTTTCCCTGCACATGCTCTATTCTCTTGTCTGTTGCCATGTGAGTTGTGCCTTTCATCTTCTGCCATGATTGTGAGGTCTCCCCAGTCATGTGCAACTGTAAGTCCAACAAACCTCTTTCTTTTGTATATCACCTAGTCTTGGGGATGTCTTTATCAGCAGCTTGAAAACGGACTAATACACTATGTCATACCAAGTTTTCATTGTACAGTTGTCCCTCATGTCTATGGGGGATGGGTTCCAGGACCTTCTGTGATACCAAAATCTGCAGATGTTCAAGTCTCTGAAAAAAAAAAAAGGCTTAGCACTGTATTTGCATATAATCTATGCACAGCCTCCCACATACTTTATTTTTGACTTTCATTTTATTTTCTGAGACAGGGTATCACTCTATTGCCCAGGCTGGAGTACAGTGGTGCCATCATGACTCACTGCAGTCTGGTTTCAAGCAATCCTCCTGCCGTGGCCTCCCAAAGCACTTGGATTACAGGCATGAGCTGCCGTGCTTAGCTCTCATATACTTTAAATCCTCTTGAGGGGACAAGTATAAGTAATCTTGAAATTACTTATCTAAAGATGAAAGGCACATCTCACATGGCAACAGACAAGAGAAGAGAGCTTGTGCAGGGAAACTCCCTTTTTTAAAACCATCGGCTCTCCTGAGACTTACTTACTGATATGAGAACAGCATGAGAAAGATCTGCCCTCATGATTCAAGTAATCTCAAGATTACTTATACTACGTAATATGCTGTGATGCTATCTGAATAGTTGTTTTGCTGTATTGTTTAGGGAACAATGATAAGAACAAATGTCTGTACATGTTTAGTACAGATGTAATTTTTTTGCAAATATTTTTTACCCAAGGTTGGTTGAATCCATGGATGTGGAAACCATGAATACAAAGGGTCAACTGTATTTGTTAATTTTCAGGGGAAATGATTACAGTCACAATGAAACCTAACACATACAGTAACATGGTGGTGCTACTTTGGCCAACTTTGTATAATAAAAAGGCATCCTCTGTTTTCAACAGTGTAATGTAATGTCATATCCACAAATTTACCCTATCTTATATTTTCATAAGTTCTCCTTTACTTTCACAATATTTAGTAAAATCTTATTGTTGCTGTTTGAATGTAAGAAGAAAATTAGAGTAATATCTAATTGAAGCAAACCAGATTAAGAACAAAGCTATTCTAAATCCCAGCTGCCAACCAGCTATGCAGTCACCTACCTTAAATTGTTGTCTTAGAATTGAATAGCAGCCAAAACCAAATTATCTTCAAAGCTGGATTAAGACGCACATGGATAATAAAATGCTATTAAATAAGACTTCCTGTATCAATAAATAGTTTGAAAGGAAAGAAGCAGATGAAAAATCCCTGGGAATTTATAAAAACTTGGCAGAGATATTTGTCATTTGGGTTATGCAAGAAACTATCCTGATAATAAATACACTGAAAAAGTCCTTGTGTAGAGCATGTTTCACCAGCATTTGAAAAATATGTAAAAATGTTTTTATTTTATGTTTAACTTTTCTAAATATAGGGACCCAGTACCTTCAAAAGGCTATTTTTGGTGATAGTACAACGTTCTGACACCTTTTACTAAGCAAAATGGACACATCTGTTGAAATTAACATTTGTATCTCCATGGACCAACATGTAAGTAAAAAATGTAAAATATCACCATGTTTCCCTGCTAACCAGCATTTGGAAACAGAGGACTCTTCAAACCAAACTATTCCAGTCCTTGAGAAAGAATTCAAGTATTTAGCACTGATCCTTGTCACCTTTGAATACTGTAAAACCTTGCACAGGGTAGACAAACTCAGCTCAAACTTAATGGAATAGAAGTTTCTGTGGTAGACCAAATCCCATCTGTTAGAATTTACATATATCTTGCATCCTTGCATACCTTGACAATCCAGCAAGTTTGCTTTCTGTCCAGATCTAGTGAAAAGAGAGAAGAGCAGCCTAGCTGGACTGTTTTCTTATATCCGAACAAGAAAAAAATCCAAGGCACTGGAATCTATGCAGCCGTTCTTCTTGTCCATCCATTCACATCCAGGAGTACATGAGCAATAGGGCTGCATCATTACAGATGGGAATCACATACGAATGCTTCACTAGTTAGTAAATCTCAAGACTCAAGAATAATTAAACATTCATCGTGTACCTTCCTGTGAGTTAGAAAATATATAAGAAAGACGTAATTAGTCCAGGGAAAGAGAGGACAGGTATACATAATTACAACACAGAGTGGCAGACGCGATATGGGAGAAATAAGCATAAAATAATAGTGATTCAAAGGAAAAAAATCACATACAAAAAAGTTTAATGCAGGAGGTGGAATTTGACCTAAAAGGCAGAAAGTACCAGAGTGTTAGAGAGTTGGCATTCAGAGTAAAGAAAAAGGAAGTAAGAAAGCAAGAGCTGTATTAGAAGAAAAAAGAACAGCTGAGCTTCACTCAAATCCAGGGGACATAGAGAGGGCAGAAAGAAGTATTACTTGGAAGGTGGACCGGAGCCACAGCATAAAGGACCTAAGGGTAGATGAAGTTTTGATTTTTATCCTACGATCTATAAGGAGCCACAAGTGGTAAAACTGGGAATATTTTAGTGTATGATTACATTTGTTTTAAAAGGATAATAATATCGAGAAATGGGATGGATATAGATTAGCAAGGGCGACAGAGAAGGAACTGAAAACACAAATTGGGGGGTAGGTAAAGGATCAAAGAAAGAGCAGATACTGAGAGACTAGAAAAGGACAGATTCAAGGGTCATTTTGACGGTGATATTGACAGAGCTTAGTAACCTATAAGATGTAGGCGTGAGGGCTAGAAGAACAGCAAAGATGACTTGGTGCACAGCATGGGTGAAAAAAGATACCCCTCCACAATTTTGACATAATGAGGTGGGGAAAGTTTACGTTTAGTTTTGTACACATGGAGTTTAAACAAAATAATGTAAACTTAAGATCTGTTTTTTCTCAGATATTCTTTTGAAAAATTTTGCTTTGACTGCTGAGCTCCAAAATTAGCTCTGAGCTGTCTAGCTCTGAGCTCAAGTGTTTTGTTATGGGGCGTTGGAATATCGCCTTCCTACAAGACCTGCCATTTTACTGTCCAAAATTTCATTTAACAAAAAATAGGAGGTGGTGATTTAAAATGTTTTAGTAGCTTTTTTTTTTTTGCCATCAGTAGTTATTTTAATTTGTATTATAACTAAAATTTGGATGCAATGCCTGTTGTTAATAAGATGTCTGAACAAAGAACCATTAAGTTTGTGGTTCTAACAATATATACCAAACCCTCTGACTCTGAAAAAGATTTCAGTTGTTGTGCCATCTGCTTGGAAACGAATTAATGGTTTAAAAATAGATGAACTTTTGAAGGCAAATAACATGAAAATAATGGAAAATATTAATATAGATCTCTTAAACCTACAGTATATAAACCAGTGATGTGTTTTAGGCATTGGATTAAGGAAAAAAACAGGCTGAGAAGATGCCAGTATGAAATACTTAACATTAGGGCCAGGCTTGGTGGCTCACACCTGTAATCCCAGCACTTTGGGAGGCAGAGGCAGGCAGATCACGAAGTCAGGAGTTTGAGACCAGCCTGGCCAACATGGTGAAACCCTGTCTCTACAAAAATACAAAAATTAGCTGGGCGTGGTGGCACACACCTGTAATTCCAGCAACTTGGGAGACTGAGGCAGGAGAATTGATTGTACCTGGGAGGCAGAGGTTGCAGTGAGCTGAGATCGCGCCACTGCACTCTAGCCTGTGCAACAGAGCAAGACTCCATCTTAGAAAAAAAAGAAAACAAAAAAGAAAGGAAATACTTAACATGTGCATAGTATAAGATGCACAGCTTTAGTGCCTACAGAAATATAGGAAAAAAAATAACACGCACAGAAAAGAAGGTAGCTGATTCAAAGAATAAGAAGGCAGGATTATTGGTTAGGTACTTTCATGGGTCTTTTTTCAAACTATTACTGGTGATTAATTTTTAAACATTATCTAGTAATGTGAGCACTCGTCCTACATAGAAGAGATGGACCTTCTCTTCCCATATCCTATACTAAAGAATTTCTAAAATACAATTATAAACATATAAATCCCTGCCCTATCTTGTCTATTCTATCTCTGTCTTCATTTCATTTTTTCCTTTTATTTATTATTATTATTTTTAATTGTGACAGAGTCTCACTCTTTCACCCAGGCTGGAGTGCGGTGGCACAATCTCGGTTCAGTGCAACCTCCGCCTCCTGGGTTCAGGCAATTCTCCTGCCTCAGCCTCCTGGGTAGCTGGGATTACAGGCATGCGCCACCATGTCCAGCTAATTTTTTGTATTTTTAGTAGAGACGGGGTTTCACCGTGTTGACCAGGATGGTCTCGATCTCTTGACCTCGTGATCTGCCCGCCTCGGCCTCCCAAAGTGCTGGGATTACAGGCGTGAGCCACCGCGCCCAGCCCACAACTAAACTTTTTAAAGAAGCTACCTATACATTCAGTATCCCTTTCCACACCTTCCACTCATTCCTCAGCCCTTGCAATGTGGCTTTCCACCTTCACAAGGCCAATAAGGACACTCTCACTACGATCACCAATGATCTAGAGGACCCTAAATGTAACCAAGTCTTTGTCATGTTAGCCCTATTGTTTTGGGGATTAAATGAGCTAATTCATGTAATACACTTAGTAGAGTATCTGAAATGTTCAAGATTTTTCTAAATTTATATCTTGTATTGGTTGATCCACATCTTCTGACTATAGATGAATCCAGCAAGTGAATCTTTTCATCATTTAAAAGAACTGAAGTAGGCTGACCATGGTAGTTCATGCCTATAATATCAGCATTTTGGGAGTCTCAGGCAGGAGGATCACTTGAGGCCAGGAGTTCTCTACAAAAAATTTTAGAAATTAGCCAGTCATCAAACAAAATAAAAAACAAAAAAGAAAAAAATACAAAAAAGAAATTAGCCAGTCATGCACATGTGGTCCCAGCTACTCTGGAGATTGAGGCAGGAGGATCACTTGAGCCTCGGAGGTTAAGGCTACAATGAGCCATGATTGCGCCACTGCATCCTAGACTGGGCAATAGAGTGAGACCCTGTTTCAAAAAAAAGAAAAAAGAAAAGTCAGCTGGGTGTAGTGGCTCATACCTGTAATCGCCAACACTTTGTAAGGCAGAGGTGGTTTGGATCACTTAAGGTCAGGAGTTCGAGACCAGCCTGATCAACATGGCGAAACCCCATCTCTACTAAAAATACAAAAATTAGCCAGGCATCGTGGTGCATGCCTGTAATCCCAGCTACTTGGGAGGCTGAGGCAGGAGAATCACTTGAACCCAGGAGGCGCAGGTTGCACTGAACCGAGATTGTGCCACCGCACTCCATGCTGGGCAACCGAGTAAGACTCCATCTCAAAAAAAGAAAGAAAGAAAGAAAGAACAAGAAAGAAAGAAAGAAAGAAAGAAAAGTCATTATATTTTTACTCACTTGCATTTATATAAAAAAATCCAGAAGATATCTAAAAGAAGAATATACCTTCTATTTTAATTTTTTAAATTAACAAATAAAAATTCTATATTTATGGTGTATAACATGTTCTTGATTGTGTATACATCGTGGAATAGTTAAATCAAACTATCCATCACCTCGTATACTTATTTTTTTTGTCCTAAGAACATTTAAAACCTGCTTTTTCAGCAGTTTTCAAATATACAAAACACTGTTACTAATTATTATTTTTTTTCAGGGACAGGGTCTCACTTTGTCTCCCAGGCTGCAGTGCAGTGGCGTGATCATAGCCCACTTCAGCTCTGACCTCCTAGGCTCAAGCAATCCTCCTGCTTCAACCTCCCAGGTAGCTGGAACTACAGGCATGAACCACCATACCCAGCTCATTTTATTTTTTGTTTTAGAGACTGGGTCTTGCTGTGTTACCTAGGCTGGTCTTGAACTCCTGGCCTCAAGTGGTCCTCCTGCCTCAGCCTCCCAAAGTACTGGGATTACAGGGGTGAGCCACTGCATCCAGCCAAAACACTATTATTAACTATAGTCAACATGTTTAACAATGGATTCCACAAGTTATTCCTTCATCTAACTGAAATTTTATGTCCTTTGATCAATATCTTTCCAACCCCAAACCCCAGCCACTGGTAACCACCATTCTACTCTTTACTTCCGAGTTTGACTTTTTTAGATTCCACACATAAGTGAGGTCATGGAGTATTTGTATTTCTGTGCCTGGCTTATTTCACTTAACATAATGTCCTACAGGTTCATCCATGTTCTTGCAAATGATGGCATTTCTTTTTTAAGGCTGAATATAATATTCAATTGTGTATATATACCATGTTTTCTTTATACATTTGACTGTTGATGGACACTTACATCTCTTCCACATACCAGTTTCATTTGCTTTGGATATACCCAGAAATGGAACTGCTGGATCAGATAGTAGTTCTATTTTTAATTATTTGAGGAAACTTCACATGGTTTCTCATAATGGTTGTACCAATTTATATTCCCAAAAACAGTTTACAAGGGCTTTCTTTTCTCCACATCCTCATCAACATTTATCTCTTATTTTTAAATCTTCAGAAAAATCTCATCAACATATATAATATTATTTTTCTGGTATCTGGGCAACAAAGAAAGCTGTGTTCAAAGTATGTTTCTCAAAATTCATTCAAGAGAAAGAAAAGCCACAGACTGGCAGAATATATTTGCAAAAGAGTTATGTGATAAAGGACTGTTATCCAAAATATACATTTTTTTTTTTTTGAGACAGAGTTTTGCCCTTATTGCCCAGGCTGGAATGCAATGGTGTGATCTCAGCTCACCACAACCTCTGCCTCCTGGGTTCAAGTGATTGTCCTTTCTCAGCCTCCCGAGTTGCTTGGATTACAGGCATGCGCCACCATGCCTGGCTAATTTTGTATTTTCATAGAGACGGGGTTTCTCCACATTGGCCAGGCTGGTCTTGAACCCCTGACCTCAGGTGATCTGCCCACCTTGGCCTCCCAAAGCGCTGGGATTACAGGAGTGAGCCACCACGCCCGCCACAAGAACTATTAAAGCTCAACAATAATAAAACAAACAACTAGCTGGGCATGGTGGCTCACACTCGTGATCCCAGCACTTTGGGAGGCTGAGGTGGGAAGATTGCTTAAGCCCAGGAGTTGGAGAACAGCTTGGGTAACATAGTGAGAACTTGGCTCTACAAAAAACTTAAAAATTGACTGGGCATGGTGGCTCACCCTTTTAATCCCAACACTTTGGGTGGCTTAGGTGGAGGATTGCTTGAGCTCAGGAGTTCAAGACCAGCCTGGACAACATGGTGAAACCCCATCGCTACAAGAAATACAAAAATTAGCCAGGCATAATGGCATGTGCCCATAGTCTCAGCTACTTGGGAGGCTGACATGGGAGGACTGCTTGAGCCTGGGAGGTTGAGCCTGCACAGTGAGCCTGAGCCTGTGCAGTGAGCCATGATTGTGCCACTGCACTCCAGCCTGGATGACTGCAAGACCTTGTTTCTTAAAAAAAAAAAAAAAAAAAAAAAAAATTGCTCCACATCACATATCATCTGGGAAATGCAAATTAACACAACGAGACACCACTACACACCTATTAGTATGGCCAAAATCCAGAACTCTTACAACATTAAATGCTGACAAGGATGTAGAACAACAGGAACTCTCATTCACTGTTGGTGGGAAAGCAAAATGGTTCAGCCACATTGGAAGATAGTTTGACAGATTCTTTTTTTTTTTGAGACAGAGTCTCATTCTGTCTCCAGGCTGGAGTGCAGTGGCGGGATCTCGGCTCACTGCAACCTCTGCCTCCTGGGTTCAAGTGATTCTCCTGCCTCAGCCTCCCAAGTAGCTGGGACTACCACCACATGCTACCACATCCAGCTAATTTTTTTGTTTTTGTATTTTTAGTAGAGACGAGGTTTAACCATGTTGGCCAGGATGGTCTTGATCTCTTGACCTTGCGATCCACCCACCTCAGCCTCCCAAAGTGCTGGGATTACAGGCGTGAGCCACTGTGCCAGGCTGATTCTTACAAAACTAAATGTATTCTTACCACATGATCTAGCAATTGCACGCCTTGGTATTTATCCAAAGAAGCTGTACACGTTAAAACCTGTACACAGATGTTTGTAGCAGCTTTATTCATAATGCCCAAAACTTGTAAACAACCAAGATGTCCTCCAGTGGATTAATGGATAAACTATGATACATCTAGAAAATGGAATAACATTCAGTGTTAAAAAGAAATGAGCTATCAAGCCATGAAAAGATATGGAGGTAGCTTCAATGAATATTACTATGTGAAAGAAGTCAATCTGAAAAGGCTATATACCGTATGATTCCAACTATATGATATTATGAAAAGACAAAACTATGGAACTAACAAAAAGCCCAGTGGTTGCCAGGGTTGGGAGAAGGGAGGAATGAATCAGTGGAGACAGAGGATTTTTAGGGCAGTATGATACTGTGTATGATATCACAGTGGTAGATATACATCATTATGCATTTGTCCAAACCCATAGAATGTACAATACCAAGAGTGAACCCAAATGTAAACTATGGACTTTGGGTAAGTGTCAATGTAGGTTCATTGATTATAACAAATGTACCACTTACAGGGGATACTGATTATGGGGGATCTTATGTATGTGTGGGGGCAGATGGTACATGAGAAATCTCTGTACCTTCCTCTTAGTTTTGCTGTGAAGCTAAAACTGCTCTAAAAAATAAAGACTATTTTAAAAAATCACAAAACTTTCTTTGACTCACGTTCTAGTTGGACCACAAAAATGGACAACTGACATCTTTTCCAAAAGTGCTAAATAACTTCGTAAAACAGGCTGGTCACCATTCAAGAGGCATTACATTTCAGTAACAACCCCTTCACTCTGGTTGTAGATTTTTGGCAATTTCTAACAGCCAGAAACACAGACAGGAGGCTGGAAATGAAAACAAACTTCTTGGTATCAAGGAAAACAGTCACATACTCACATACATATAAGCTGGCAACGACCCTCAAATGTCCTACATTGGAAAAAGCCCAGCATGTTAAACCTTAGGAAGAATCCCTTCAGTGGGTTCTTGAGGACAAGACTATATTTCAGAGAGTATAATAATCAATGTTCTGGGCTGGGCACGGTGGCTTGTGCCTGTAATCCCAGCACTTTGGGAGGCCAAGGTGGGCAGATCGCTTGAGCTCAGGAGTTTCAGACCAGCTTAGGCAACATGGTGAAACCCTGTCTCCACCAAAAATACAAAAAAAAAAAAAAAAAAAAGCTGGGCATGATGGCACATGCCTATAGTCTCAGCTACTGGGGAGGCTGAGATGAAAGGATTGCTTGAGCCCAGGAGGTGGAGGCTGCAGTGAGCTGAGATTGTGCTGCTGCACTCTAGCCTGGGTGACAGAGTGAGATCCTGTCTCAATAAAAAGAAAAAGGCCGGGCGTGGTGGCTCATGCCTGTAATCCAAGCACTTTGGAGGCCAAGGCGGGCGGATCACCTGAGGTCGGGAGTTCAAGACCAGCCTGACCAACATGGTGAAACCCCGTCTTTAAAATAAATAAATAAATAAAAGAAAAAAAATCTTAAAAAAAAATATGGTCGGGCGCAGTGGTTCACGCCTGTAATCCCAGCACTTTGGGAGGCCGAGGAGGGTGGATCACAAGGTCAGAAGTTCAAGACCAGCCTGGCCAAGATGGTGAAACCCTGTCTCTACTAAAAATACAAAAATTAGCCGGGCATGGTAGGAGGTGCCTCTAATCCCAGCTACTTGGGAGGCTGAGGCAGGAGAATTACTTGAACCCCGGCGGCAGAGGTTGCAGTGAGTCGAGATCGTGCCACTGCACTCCAGCTTGGGCGACAGAGTGAGACTCCATCTCAAAAAACAAAACAAAACAAAAATATATATATACATAAAACAAGAATCAACGTTCATCATAAGGACAAGCTGGAGTCAATGAGTAAAGATTATGTTTGGTTTGTGAATATTGGAAAATGCATCACTCTCTCGCAAGATTTATTTCCAAAAATGCTTACAAGCTGGAGTTTTGCTACTAGGCCTCAGCTGATTTATTTTACTTCAGTGTAAGAGCTTGTTTTCAGATTATCCTGAATATGTTAATTCTTAATACTCTCCAATCTGGAAAAAATATAACCACCAAACCAAGATAGGGCCACAGTGGTTCAATCCAAGGAGAGATTTATTGTGAAAATGAAGAGTCAGATTCTAGTCTCTCCTCTGCCAAGAACCAGCTGAGCAATCTCGACTTCCCTTTGCTTGCCTCTAAAAAATAAGGAAATTGGTTGCTAAAATCATTTCTGGTTCTAATATTGAAACATGAAATATATGAAGAAACATTATTAGGAAGGAAAAGGTGAATCACATTATGAGCAGGTATCATCCTTTCATTCACTCTGGACTGTGGAGAGTTCTATTGAGCTGGCCCATACTAAGCTCTGAGAATACTGTAGTAAGGAAAAGAGCCCCTGGCTTCATGGAGCTTTTTATTCGGGGAGGAAGCCAGGCAACAAGCAAATAAACAAACAAGATTAGGAAACAGGGCCGGGCGGGCGTGGTGGCTCACGCCTGTAATTCCAGCACTTTGGGAGGCCGAGGCGGGTGGATCACGAGGTCAAGAGATCGAGACCATCCTGGTCAACACGGTGAAACCCCGTCTCTACTAAAAATACAAAAAATTAGCTGGGCATGGTGGCGTGTGCCTGTAATCCCAGCTACTCAGGAGGCTGAGGCAGGAAGAATTGCCTGAACCCAGGAGGCGGAGGTTGCGGTGAGCTGAGATCGCGCCATTGCACTCCAGCCTGGGTAACAAGAGCGAAACTCTGTCTCAAAAAAAAAAAAAACAAAAAAAAGCTAGGTACAGCTGTGTGTAGTTGTAGTCCCAGCTCCTTGGGAGGTTTGAGGTGGGAGGATCACTTGAAACCAGGATTTGAGTCCAGCTGGGGCAACACACTGAGCCTTTGTCTTTAAAATACACCCAAAGACTCAGACACTCCTATTTGGGGAAGCACAGACCAGTTTGCTTTTCAATGTTATCAGTGAAGCAAAGCACATTTCCTAAGATAGTTTCAAGCTAAAGCAGGACTCCCATATTGTGATTTTGACCCAGCCCTTCCTTCCCCAGCCCCTTGTCCCCCAGTAAATCAACTTAGGGATTATTCAAACGGTAGCAGAAGCTTAGACGGCAACAATCCACAAATCTGCTTCAACTTCTGAAATCTATCATTTGTAGTAATCTTTTGGTGTTAAAAAAATCATCTGACATTTCTGATTTTCATGAGAACTTTCTATCTTGCTTAGAAAAAATTTTGAGGTAGGTGACTATAGAGATTGTATTGGTCTGTTCTCACATTGCTATAAAGAACTATCTGAGACTGGGCAATTTATGAAGAAAAGAGGTTGAATTGACTTACATTTCCACAGGCTTAACATGCATGACCGGGAGGCCTCAGGAGACTTACAATCATGGTGGAAGGCAAAGGGGAAGCAAACACTTTCTTCACAGGGTGGCAGGAGAGAGAGAAAAGGGTTAAGTGCTACACACTTTTGAACCAACTCTCCTGAGAACTCACTCATTATCACAAGAACAGCAAGGGTAAATCCACCCCCATGATCCAGTCACCTCCCATTGGGTCCCTCCCGCAACACGGGGTTACAATACAGTGTGAGATCTGGGTGGGGACAGAGCCAAACCATATCAGAGATCTTCATTTGGTGTTAAGAAAATCCATGTACAACTCTTAATAGCGATGTCTTGCTGGCCTACTTTTCTTAGTCTCGCCTACCAGAAAGGCCTCCTGAGAACGAATGTAGAGGATGAGTGTATTCTTTTTTTTTTGAGATGGAATCTTGCTCTGTCGCCCAGACTAGAGTGCAGTGGTGCGATCTCAACTCACTGCAACCTCTGCCTCCTGGGTTCAAGGGATTCTCCTGCCTCAGCCTCCCAAGTAGTTGGTACTACAGGTACCTGCCACTGTGCCTGGCTAATTTTTTTTTTTTTTTGTATTTGTAGTAGAGACGGGGTTTCACCATCTTGGCCAGGCTGGTTTCAAACTCCTGACCTCGTGATCCACTGGCCTCGGCCTCCCAAAGTGCTGGGATTACAGGAATGAGCCACCGTGCCCAGCTTGGATGGGTGTATTCTTATTCCTTCCTTGTTCTTGCAAAGCAGTGCTCTCTCTCTCTGCTCTACACACCTAAGCTTGAAACTCTTTAAAGGCAAGGAAAGAATCTTATGTTAATATTTCCCAATTTAGCTTGGCACAGTTCCCTACAATAAAGTGCTTGCTTATTTTTCAATTGGGAATGTCTTTTACATAGGGAGATAAAAATATAGTATTCTGACTCTATGTAATTGCTCATGTAGGGATACTTCTGAGACCAAGGAGTCTAACTAAACAAGAATGTAACTAAACTTTTCCTCCTACATTCACTAGCTCTATTATCGGTAACACTTTTTCAGACTGAACCATTTTATTAGAACAAGGCATGCTGAAAAACTGCTTATAATCCTCTTTGCTTAATAAGTTAGGTCAAATGATATTAAGGTATAAAAAATCAGACTGCACAATCCTCTTCTATTTCTAGTCAACACTGTCATCAATCCACAATCCACACACAATTAAACAGATAGAAACAATTTATAGGAGTTATCTTCCAGTTGCAACAATTCTCATTGGAAATAGAACTGAAATGCTAAACACTTGGCAGACTTTACTGAAAATTTCAGGTTGGGCAGTTGAGATAAAATCATGACTAAACACTTGCCAAATCCACCCTCACTTACCTACCTCCCCCAAATAATTCCTCAAATAAAAAACCAGATGAGTCAAATCCCAAAACCACTTTGCTGGAGTAACCAAGTTTGTGGGTATGAGCCATAGACCAGAGACACTTGTTTTCTGCTCTTCTGTTTTCCTAATGAGTAGCAGATGTGCTCTTGCCAACCAGCTATGCAGAGTTGATAGTGAGTACAAGACATTCCAGAAAAGAGCTTAGAGCAGCAAGTCTTTGGAATAATAGTTCTATCAGTACAAACCACTGCAACTTATAACCAACCACAACTACACCTTCATCTGTCCTGAATATATATTTTGCAGTTTCAAACTGTATACAGACCATCAGTACTCTGCAGTTACTGCTACCGTCTTCCTTCTTTCACTGATAAACCATGCTCTTCCTTTTTAAAAAACAAGTCCAAGTTTGATATATTAGAGACCCTAGCCTATTGCCCTACTTGAGATGTTATTTGATGGACAAAGTGGGGTGGTTATAGTGAAATATGTTTGAAAAAGGTAAAGCTACGTTTTAAATAGGTGCCTATAAGCAGGACTGCTCAGACTCTTTATTATGATAATAGTGTACATAAGTCTCCAAGGGGGGTTGGGGAATAAAGTACACAGTATGTGCAAAGCTTATTTATTGTATCATTTTCATGGAACATCTTGAGTGATAAGGGTTTCATGGAACACACTGGGAAACTCTTGTTTAGGTTCATGTTGGTTTTTATAGGCTGGCATGGTCCTTGACTTGCTAACACGGATTCTATGAAAAAAATCGTTTTCTGGGCTTGAAACAGACTGCTAACAAATAAACTTGCAGAGCACAACCAAATGACATGCATTCATCTCCAGGCACTATTTGTGCTTTTGAGCAATTTTTCCTAGAAGGCACATAAACTGCAAACAAAATTATTTCCAATTTTTCAGATTTAAAAAAAAACCCAGAAACTCAAACACCTGAAAAATGCTACTCCTAAAGCATAGTTATGTATCAATAATCCATATAAACTTATTTGCAAGGTACAATTTCTAAAATGTTTTCTACATTTAAAAAAGCATCAATAAAGACCATGAAATTTAGTTAGATCTGGATTTGAATCCTGTCATTTAGCATGTGTGAGGCACTAAAACTATTATAAATAAGTTGGCTAAGAGCATTTTCCTCACTTAGAAAGTGTAGATAAGAATGTTTGCTTTGTGAGGCAGTTTTGGGGATTAGATGTAAGGGACTGAGCACAAAGCTGGGCAACAGCAAGTAATAGGTCCTCAATAAATGGTAGCTCTTATCATTTCTACTATGACTAAACAAATTGCTCTGCCACAACGTAATCCAAGATCCACTCCTGGTATCCAGAACACTTGGTCAATGGATTATGGTCTTGAGATAGCTGAGTAGCAGTAAAATAAAATCACACACAGGCAATTGTCATATTACATTTTATTACAGTATGTGTAGTGTATACTAACTTAAAGGGAAAAATGTAAACAAAATGAAAGTCATGGGGAAAACGGGATCTTGCTTTAATCTTCAACTTAAAGTTACCCTTAACAATCCATTTATACCATTATGTCAAATTTTAGTCATCCCTGCAGAATTTTAGACAAATGAAAACGGACAAGGTAACACCAAAGAGTTAAGCACAGAAAGTGATATTGATTAAAAAGTTGAAAGTAAGCCAGGCGCAGTGGCTCACGCCTGTAATCCCAGCACTTTGGAAGGCCAAGGTGGGTGGATCACAAGGTCAGGAGTTCAAGACTAGCCTGGCCAAGATGGTGGAACCCCATCTCTACTAAAAATACAAAAATTACCTGGGCACGGTGGCAGGAGCCTGTAATCCCAGCCACGTGGGAAGCTAAGGCAGGAGAATCACTTGAACCAGGGCAGCAGAGGTTGCAGTGAGCCCGAGATCAAGCCACTGCACTCCAGCCTGCATGACAAAGTGAAACTTCACCTCAAAATAAACAAACCCTCCCCCTCAAAAAAAAATAAAAACAAAAAAGTTGAAAGTAAAATCCACCTTGGCTAGAACTGAACATTCAGCTCCATCTCTCTAGAAGAAAATCTAACTTGAATTATAATGGTTCATATTTTGACTAGTTCATACCATGTCAATTAGCGACTTATTACTTGAAAATTCCTTTTCTCAGCTGCATTTGACTACCTAAAATCCCACTGAACATGCTGTTTAGCAAACGGCACGGCTTACTCCTCTGAAATTATCATCTACTTTCTAAAAACCACAAAGTGAGTTTGCTTGCGATTTACATTTCAAAAAATAGTTTGTAGAAAACACAAAAAGAATCAACTGTTTAAAGTCTTATCCTTTTCTTCACTCTACAACAGCTACTTTTACAAAAAAAAAAAAAAAAAAGAGTATGTGGATGCTTTCTAAGAACTCAAAAACGAGAAAACCGAAATCAGAGGGTGCATGAATATATGTGCACACATATGTATAGCCTTAATCTCTACATCCCCCAAAACAGATTTAAACAGGCAATCCCAACATTCTAAATTCAGAAAGCAGAGATAAACAGTTTTGTTTCTAAATCAGTGGTATACTAGCTGAAATGTGTAGTAGAATACTGTACCTACAGTTCAGCAGTACTCTGATTATATCCCATTAAAAACATCAAAATATAAGCACATTCTTCTAACAGCAAAGAATTCTCCCACTTTTTATTTATTTTGACATATTGATATTTCCATAAACTTGCAAGTGGAAGATAAGCTGTTCAATAAAAGCCTTCTTATATTTATAATATACAGAAATTATTTTAGAAGTCTGTTCATATAACAGATTATTTTGGTACTAACAAAAATTGTATACAATCCATGAATTGTATGGCTAGAAATGAAGCCATCACTAAAACAAGAAACACAGGCTTTCCTGAACTTCATTTCAGAAAAAAATTCCAAGTAATTCTTACTGTGTTAGAAGAATAAAGTACATTTGTCATAGCATACATTATCGTATTCCCTTAAAGCAGGGACTAAAATATTTAAATTAAACAATGTCCAGGCTTACTTCTGTGTGTACATTCAGGAATAATCATATCACTGGTTACATATAATTCTCTCCTCATGCAAAAAAAAAACCTCAAAAAACAAAAACACCCCTCAGTTAGTTGTTTTCTTAAGTCTAATTAAGTCAAACAAACAAATAGCAATTTAATTAGCAAGCTGTAAATCAGAGGGGTTAGAAATTCATCAGTTAAACTGTATTTCCCACCTACAGTACTGCTGCTACTCAATCTATTTTCTTCATGTATTAAATAATTAATAGGCATTGATGGTCAAAATAAGAATTTCAGTATTGCAGCAAATGACAGAAGAGTGAGTGAGAGAAAGGGTTCCTAATGTCGTGACAATCTTAATGATCATTTAAAAGGTAAAGGATTGTGTGTGTACTCGTGGAAAGGAGTAGGAAATAAAAGCAGGAGGTTAAGACAGGTATTTAAAGGGAATGCTAAGACAGCTACTAGAATATTTATTTTTTAAAAAATTGCTCTGAAGTCTGCCCAGTGTACCAAAAACATTAAAAAACAAAAAACAGAGCAGACATTAGTGCAAGTTTAACCTGATAATTTATTTGTGAGGGAGAAAAGCTAGTTTCGATGAGAAAAAGTTCAGTCCTTTCCCTGTAAATACAAAGAAACGCACCAGGAATTTTAAAGGTTGTAGGTCAGAAAATGCAACAGTAACTCTTATAATCCTTTTCAATTAAACAGATAAATCAAGTTGAAGACAAGTGTTAAAATACTATTCTGCCTGAATATTTATCAGTCTATATATCCTGTTGTTCAACTGGCTTTTGATTAAAAAAAAAAACAACCAAACCAACAAATCAACAAACTTTATAAGAGCTACCACCACATTAAGAATGATGAAAATAAATTAGTTCCCCCCCAAAGATATTGTTTAACCTCTCAAGCATAAAAAGCTATATAATATCTTTTACAAATTAACCAGTGTTTTTACAAAAGTAATGCAGTTTTGGACTGACGATATTACACTGTATTTGTGGTAAAGTACTAGGCACAAGAATATATATATCAATTAGGCATTTTCAGTCTAATCAGTCTCTAGGGTTATCATTTAATTCTTGGCAATATATAATAACTGGTATGCATTTTGGTACTTAAGGTCATGAATTGTGGAGAACAAGAAGCAATGTATTATAGTCACAGGGTTTATATCTAACAAACAATTGCAGTTTGAATGATCTCTTCTATGAACTTTGTGATTTGTTTTGCTGTTGGTCACTTGCAGTAGATCCTGCAAAGATAAAAGAAAAGTCAACATAATTTGTTATATATTGTCAACCCTGGCTGAAGTTCTCTTCTACTAGCATGGATGATAAGCAAATATAAAAATTTAAAACAAATAAGGTATATTTCATGTAGGCTGATTTAGACTGAAATGAATCTGTATACTCCCCTAAATATTCTAAAGAACAGAAGTGTCTACTTGCTGATAAAACAAACAGGTTTCAGATTGAGCATGTCTGTAAGTCACAAGTGGAAAGGTAATTGTTTACAACAACTCAAATATCCAGGGCTATAAAAAGATTTACATTTATTACCTCAAAGCTATAAAATATTACCTCAGAGTCCAATATGTCATTTTTCTCCAATGAACTGCGTGAATGGGGGGAAAAAGGGGAAGGGAAGAGACTGACATTGCCCAAAAACAAATGGGTTCTACAGAACTTGGAGATTTTAAAAGCTGTTAAAATGTTAAGGGCCCAAAAAGGGTAGGGGATAAATAAGGTACTCATTTTCCTAAGTCTTATCCTATTCTTGTGGGTTTTATAATGCTAAACAGGACATACTCCTTTGAAAGGTGTACTTCATCTCCAGTGAAGAAAAATCAGGAACTGAGCGAATACAAAATTTTAATTCTCTATTAAACTTAAACAAAGAAATATATTTATGTACTAAATGTGTGAAATGTAATACCTTATAAGCAGAGATGGTCAAAATGCCAGTTATTTGTTTTAAACAAGAAAGAAAAACAACAACAACAAAAAACCTCTAAACTGGCACAGTGGTAGCAGTACCGGTGCAAATTTCCAGCAGCAAATGAAATGTATTCCTAGTTCCTAAGAGCTGACATTGAAAATCTGAGTAAAAGTTGCTGAAAAGCTATAATCAAAGAAACATTTAGTTGAATACATCTAAAGAAACCATCGCCGGGTGCAGTAGCTCACGCCTGTAATCCCAGCACTTTGGGAGGCCGAGGCAGGTGGATCATGAGGTCAAGAGATCGAGACCATCCTGGTCAACGTGGTGAAACCCCGTCCTACTAAAAATGCAAAAAATTAGCTGGGCATGGTGGCGCATGCCTGTAATCCCAGCTACTCAGGAGGCTGAGGCAGGAGAATTGCCTGAACCCAGGAGGTGGAGGTTGCGGTGAGCCGAGATCGCGCCATTGCACTCCAGCCTGGGTAACAAGAACGAAACTCCGTCTGCTGTAATCTCAGAACTTTGGGAAGCTGAGGCAGGAGAAATGCTTGAGGCCAGGAGTTCGAGACCAGTCTGGCCAACACAGTGACACTCTGTCTCTTTAACAAATAAAAAATAAAAATAAAAGTAGATAACAGATTTTAAATAAAGAAGAGAAACATGTAACCGCTACTACTTAAGATGAAGTTTGCTCAAGTTAAATATAAGTTCAAAAGACAATAGAATATATAATGGGAATGAAAGGCTATATGAAATAGACTAAAAGGCTAAAACATATTATAGAACAACAAAGTATTGTAATCCTGACACTATGAGACAGTGACTCATCAAGCTGTATCATAGAATTATTCATATTTCATACTATGCTTACCAAAATGGTAATAATTATATACTTTCCTAACACTTAACCATTCTAGGCACCACAAATAAAATAAGTTACATCTCCATTAAAAAGCATGAAGTTTATAAGTACAAGGAGTAGGTAGTGGGCACAAAAAAATCTTCATTAGTGGTGCAGAAGATTCACCTTCATTAGATACCAGAATAACAGCTACTAAAAAATAAAACCTATTTCCTATGACAGATCAGGAGTTGCTAGGCTGCAGGGGCTGGGTGTCCAAGACTTTAAAAAAAAACAAAACAAAACAGCCAATTAACTTGTCAATCCAACAGTCAAAAGAAACAGCATTGGAAAGATATGACATACTTTGTAATTAAAGGGATGTACAAACAAATCTTCCATACTAAAAACGTGCTTCCTTTAAAACTTTTTAAACTTTAGATCGTTATGAGAAATACAACATGACCTGAAACATTCAAAACAAAATATACCTTAATATGAAGACAAACATCCTTGCCTAAAGGCAAGTAAACCATAAAGAAAAGCCATATAACAAAACATAAGGTCTAAAATCAAATCAACTCTGGGTATAACAACTTTATTATTCTGAAATCGGCCACGGGGGTTAACATTTTAGAAACATTTGGTATTACAAAGTGAATCTCAGCAAAATTTTCTGCTTTTTTTTTTTTTAAAAAGTTTAAAACAAAATAAAGTATATTATCTTAGGCACAGCATTACAAAAGTCTCAGTGACATTTTGAAAACATCTAACCTTGATTTGATTCTTCCGTATTCATGCTTTCTCCATCTGCAGTCTCTAACATTTCTTCATCTTCATCATCATCATGTAGGTCTTTTGAAATTAATTGTCTAGCTAGTTTGATATTAAGTCCTTCATTGTAGTGAAGCTTCCTTTTCATTTCAAACTGTCGCTTTTTTTCTATAAGATGCAAAACGTAAGCTTAGGAAGTTTTATGTCAAGGATTGGCCCATGCCCACTTTATAAATAAAATTTTATTCAAACAGTCATGCTCATTTGTTTTTGTCATGCTTAAGGCTGCTTTTGTGTTCAATGGCAGAGTTGAGTAGTTTGTAATAGAGACCACTGGGCCTGTAGAATTTAAAATATTTACTATTTGGCATTCATCTCAAGGTCATCTCGATGGAAGAACAGAAATATATCCAACCATTAGAAATTATATTTGTGAAAAAAGTTTAAAGATACGGGAAAATTATCCAGAAAGAGTTGAATGGTGAAAAAAAAGCGAGTTACAACACCATATACTATATTTATTATGTACAATGCCTGTCACATACACACACAGAAAAATAAGACTCTGCAATTAACAGTGGTTAATTCTGAGTCAAGGAACAATGAAGTAGTTTTATTATTTTCTATTTTTATAATTAAGAAAAAATCCTTTAAAACAATTCTTATCTGTTAAGAAACTGCCAGGATTTAGGACACTGCTGGCTAAAAACATAACCTCATTTTCAGAGTAATTTTAAGAAAAACTTATTATAAAGGAATGGTGAAGTGACTCCAAATTATTCTTTCATCTTAGTCTTTACCATAGAAACATAAGGCTGGCAGCAACTCAACAAAACTGATCACATTTTATTAATAGTTGCTCCTTAAAGAGCAACTACTTATGAATAAATAATTTAAAAATTTTTAACTTTCTTAGACCAGAAAATTAAAAAACAAAAAAACAGAAAGGGGGGGATCAATATAAAATTGCCAGCTATTTTATCAATGAACAGCATCAAAATCATTCACCATTGTTTTATATATATTTTTTTCTTTTCTTTTTTTTTTTTTTTTTTTTTGAGATGGAGTTTCACTCTTGTTGTCCAGACTGGAGTGCAATGTCACAATCTTGGCTCACTGCAAACTTAGCCTCCTGGGTTCAAGCGATTCTCCTGCCTCAGCCTCCCGAGTAGCTGGGATTATAGGCGTGTGCCACCACTCCCAGCTAATTTTTGTATTTTTAGTAGAGATGGGGTTTCACCATGTTGGCCAGGCTGGTCTTGAACTCCTGACTTCAGCTGAACAGCCCACCGAGGCCTCCAAAAGTGCCGGGATTACAGGCGTAAGCAACCGTGCCTGGCTTCACCATTGTTTAATTAAATATTTCATTAAAATACTTCGATGACAAAAAAGCACAGAGGTTGGATGCTGGGGCTCATGCCTGTAATCTCAGGAGTTCAAGACCAGCCTGGGCAACATGGCAAGACCCTATCTCTTCAAAAAATTTTAAAAATTAGCTGGGCATGGTGGTACATGACTGTGGTCCTGGTTATTGGTGAGGCTGAGATGGGAGGATTGGCTGAGCTTAGAAGACTGAGGCTGCAGTGAGCCACGACTATGCCACTGCACTCCAGCCTGGGTTGACACAGCGAGATCCTATCTCAAAAATGTATTTATTTATTTTTTAAAAAGCAGAGATATCCCTCGATAAGGCTATTTAAAGGACTTTCTTCTTTAATTTTAATTTTAATTTTTAGAGATGAGATCTCACTGTTGCCCAGGCTCACTTCCAACTTCTGGGCTCAAGCAATCCTCCTGCCTCAGCCTCCAAGTAGTTGGAATTACAGGTGTGTGCCACCACACCTGGCATCCAAAGTACTTTTTCTTTTTTTTTTTTTTTTTGTTTTTTAGTAGAGATACGGTTTCACCATGTTGGTCAGGCTGGTCTTGAACTCCTGACCTCAAGTCAGGAGTTGGCCTGCCTTGGTCTCCCAAAGTGCTGGGGTTACCGATGTGAGCCACCGCACCTGACCAGTACTTTCTTAATGTCCTCTAATTCCCTAAAAGTTTTAAACAACATCTATATTTATTTTTAAAGCTTATATTTAAAAAAAAAGTTTGTGTCACTACTCATTGATCATTTTACATCCTCGACTTGGGTTGAGAGAGAGACAGTTCTGAAACTAAAATCCATTTCATTTATCAATAAACACTTCTTTCAAATTACCAAGATCTTGTCAGGCATCTCTCTTTTCTACTTATAAATAACTTTTGTGATTTGTTTTGCTCTTGAGGGATGACATGTTATAGAGAGAAGTAAAACTGTGGGGGTGGGGGGGGGAGGGGGAGAGAGACCAACAAAAAGACCAAATTCTCCTAACTAAAAAAATGTCCTGGCCGGGCGTGGTGGCTCACACCTATAATCCCAGCACTTTGGGAGGCTGAGACGGGTGGATCACGAGGTCAAGAGATCGAGACCATCCTGGTCAACATGGTGAAACCCCGTCTCTACTAAAAAATACAAGAATTAGCTGGGCATGGTGGCACACCCCTGTAGTCCCAGCTACTCGGGAGGCTGAGGCAGGAGAATTGCTTGAACCTAGGAGATGGAGGCTGCGGTGAGCCGAGATCGCACCACTGCACTCCAGCCTGGGTAACAAGAGCAAAACTCCGTCTCAAAAAAAAAAAAAAAAGTCTTTAGGCTAGTCAAGTGAAGTAGAGGGAGTGGAAAAGGAACAAAGAAATCTGTAACTAGCTGTGATCAATTAGTTGTAAACACTGTCATACTTGAACCAGCCATCAGGATCATGACTCATTTTCAGTGATACAGTTCAAGTATTCAGATAATGTAAAAGCAATATTAAAAAATAAAAATGAGGCTGGGTGCAGTTGCTCACCCCTGTAATCCCAGCACTTTGGGAGGCCAAGGTGGGTGGATCACCTGAGGTCAGGAGTTCGAGACCAGCCTGGCCAACATGGTGAAACCCTGTCTTTACTAAAAATATAAAACTTTAGCTGGGCATGGTGGCAGGTGCCTGTTATCCCAACTACTTTGGAGGCTAAGGCAGCAGAATCACTTCAACCTGGGAGGCCTCGGAGGTTGCAATGAGCTGAGATGGCACCACTGTTTCTTGGGAAACGAGAGCAAAACTCTGTCTCAAAAAAAAAAAAAACAGATTCTAATTGCCTTGACTACCACAGGTAAATTTACAAAGAAGGTAACACTTTTCCTCATTACAAAATAATACATGTTCATAGTAGAAACTTAAAAAAAAACACAATTTCCTCATTTGGAAATCACAATTCCAATATTTTAATGGAAAATGGGTGTGTAATATCTGTTGAATTAAATAAATTTTAGATTTTGAAAACCACATTAACTCTAGACTTTTTCTAAAAAATGTATTTCCTAAAAATGAATCACACATTGAAGTACAGGCTGTTTCTTTCACTTAAGTTGTTGTTAGGATGATTATATATCCCATTTTGCCCAGGGCAGCAGTCTCAGTTTATGTCTATTGTTTGATAGAACTATAATTATAATTACCCAGTTTAAACAGTAAAGTCTATGAACATCCAGGAAACATTCTGCCATGTACACAACTATTTATATCTTTTTTTTTTTTTTTTTTAAAGACGGGGTTTCACCATGTTGGTCAGGCTGGTCTTGAACTCCCGACCTCAGGTGATCTGCCCGCCTTGGCCTCCAAAGTGCTTGAATTACAGGCGTGAGCCACCATGCCCGGCCTATTTATATCATTTTTAAATGGTTACAAGGAATTCAGTTATAACTGAATTCCCTGTTCTTGGTTTAAAATTTCTGATTTCCCTCCTTTATGTTTTCAATATTTCTTTGTGGTTTGTTTTTATTTTCTGAAGGCACACCAGCAACTTTCAATGTTTTTAAGACATATATAATATATTGCACATTTGTTCTATTATTTTTTCAATATGAGCCAGTGTTTTTCAAACTATGCATCATGATTCTTTCCTTTTTTTTTTTTTGAGACAAAGTCTCACTCCATCACCCAGGCTGGAGTACAGTGGCATGATGCTGGCTCACTGGAACCTCCACCTCCCAGGTTCAAACAATTCTTGTGCCCCAGCCTCCTGAGTAGCTGGGATTACAGGCATGCACCACCACACCTGGTTAATTTTTGTATTTTTAGTAGAGACGGGGTTTTGCCATCTCTACTAAATGGTTCAAACTCCTGGCCCCAAGAGATCCTAAGCGATCCTCCCACATCAGCCTCCGAAAGTGCTGGGATTACAGGCGTCAGCCACCACACCCAACCATCCAACCAACATGATTCTTTATTAAGTTACAACTAACATTTAAAAAGGTTAAGGTAGACTATTTATATGAACACAAGTGAATTACTTTTTATACCTACTTTTACTTTTTATGGGGGAATATCTTGATTAAGTTGTTAAAAGTTAATATTTAGTGAGTGCTCACAGTATACCAAGATCAGTGCTAAGTGCTTTAAATGCTTTAACTCATTTAATAGTCACCAAAATATTTTTACAGCTCCCAATTTAGAAATCAGAAAACTGAGTCTCAGAGAAATTAAGCAAATTAGCCAAGTGTCATACCTAGAGCACAAACTTAGGTTTGCCTGTCTCCATAGATAATAATCTTAATTGCTATGCTGTGAGTTACAATTTTTCTCCCTAAGCTGTCCAATGTCAATAGACAACAAATTTCCAGCCATGTAATATCTATATAATTCAATAACAACCCCACCAATGGAAATTAATGAAATTACAATTAGTCAAATGGCTCCCCCTGCTGGTTGAAGCATGGAATTACAACTTGAGAAGCATCCCTCAGTTAAAACTGACAGTATATATTAATGAAAAATTCCTTATTCTCAATAGATCATGTTAGAGAGTAACAAGGAAACAAACTCCAGAAACTATTTCTATTTGAAATACTTTTCAAGGATCTTTTGAAATATATTTTGGAAAAATCAACTGGAAGTCTCTGAAAGTTGAAGAGATACAATACAACTTGAGAATATGCTACAAGTAAAATTTCTCTTGTACAAGTATTAGGCTCAGATCATCATAGTTCTGTTGAACTGGCTATATTCTGAAAATAATAGGAAAGACTAGCAAATGATACCTCAGCAGCTACACATGACAAAGATCCTGGAGCCTTCATTCTAAAGTTTCTCAACTTCTTCACTGTATAGGTACAGTATAGGTAGTCCCTACACTGCAAAACTTCAAGTAGGTTTCTACTGTTTTTTCCTTCTTCCTTTTTTGTATGTGCTTTTCTTATATCTTTCCCCTTTATCCACAGGCTTGGATTTTCCTTTAAAAATTGTTGCAAATAAGCTATACACAATTTTTAAATTCTTAAAAAGATTATACATGCTTGGTGTGGTGGCTCATGCCTATAATCCCAACACTTTGGGAGGTGGAGGCGGGTGAAGCAGGAGGTCAGGAGTTCAAGACCAGCCTGGCCAAGATGGTGAAACCCCATCTCCACTAAAACTACAAAAAAATTAGCCAGGCACGGTAGTGGGTACCTGTAATCCTAGCTACTTGGGAGGCTAAGGTAGGAGAATCACTTGAACCCAGGAGGCAGAGGCTGCAGTGATCCAAGATGGTGCCACTGCATTCTAGCCTGGGCAACAGAGCAAGACTCCATCTCAAAAACAAAAACAAAAAGTTACATTCTACATCACATGAATCAAGAAGTATTAAAATGCAACAAGATAAGATACATTCCTTCTCTCCCAGCCTCCATAGATAAGCACCTTTACTTGTGAAAACAGAAAACATGAGAAGGCAGCAATGCCTTAAATGTGTATGTGCTGAATGGCCTAAAAGATCCTCTCCCATCCCTGTTAAGGGGAGGGCTGTCTCCATCTCCTTTCCTAGGACATTACTGCTCCTTTTCATTGATAAGACCTAATAAAGACCTTCATTCTGCATCTGATCATCTTGGTTCATTTGGTATGTTGCACCACTGTCTAACAACAGAAAAAGTATAAGCAATTGGGAAATTAGCTCTTTCAGCTATGTACTTTAAGACCATCCAAACACTCAATGACTTAAAAAGCACTGATTTAAGAAGTATTTACTATCTACTCTGCACTAAAAAGTACAAAGAAAATAATACTTATAATTACTTTAAAGATGGTAATACTTCCCCATATTCTCGAAATCAGGGGTAAAAAACTACTATACAACAAAACACACAAGTGGTATCTGAATTATAAAGACTGCTTTCATTTTCCTCCCCTATGTGTCCCCAAAATGAAACCATTTGCCAATCTTCCAAATAACAGATTTATCTTAGCAAAAACTATTAGCATCATGCTGAAAGCAGTAAAGGAAATCAACTACCTCGTTCTTCAGGTGAGAGGTCACTATCCTCGTCTCCACTGCTTTCTTGTTCCTGAATCCGATACTTAGGCTCCAAGCCTTCAGCAGCAGCTAATCTAAGCAACAATCATGTACAAATAAATTAAGTGATGCTTTGATATTATTGAAGAGTCTTACTTAACTATTGACTCTTACAAAAACATCTAAAGATCATTTATGTGCTAGCTATAACCTGATGAGGAAAATCAAAAGCAAGAGAGCAGCAACGGGCTGGGCATAGAGGTGCACACCTGTAGTCCTAGATACTCAGAAGGCCGAGGTGGGAAGACTGGTTAAGCCCAGGAGTTTGAGGTTGTAATTGTGCCTCTGCACTCCAATCTGAGTGACAGAACAAGACTGTCTCAACAACAAAAAAAAGTAGAAATGGGCATAGAAACCAGTAAGCAACAAGAACAGTGGAATGGGTGCTAGAAGTCAATAAGCAGCAAAGGAAGAGAGCTTTAATGAATTAACTTATTTTTGCCTTTCTCACTGCTACCTTTAAAAACAGGAGGCAGGGGCCAGGCTCGGTGGTTCACGCCTGTAATCCCAGAACTTAGGGAGGCTGAGGCCAGCGGACCTCTTGAGGTCAGGAGTTCGAGACCAGCCTGGCCAATATGGCAAAACCTGGTCTCGGGCCGGGCGCGGTGGGTCACGCCTGTAATCCCAGCACTTTGGGAGGCTGAGGCGGGTGGATCACGAGGTCAAGAGATCGAGACCATCCTGGTCAACACGGTGAAACCCCGTCTCTACTAAAAATACAAAAAATTAGCTGGGAATAGTGGCGTGTGCCTGTAATCCCAGATACTCAGGAGCCTGAGGCAGGAGAATTGCCTGAACCCAGGAGGCGGAGGTTTCGGTGAGCCGAGATCGCGCCATTGCACTCCAGCCTGGGTAACAAGAGCGAAACTCCGTCTCAAAAAAAAAAAACCTTGTCTCTACTAAAAATACAAAAATCAGCCAGGCGTGGTGGCATGCGCCTGTAATCCCAGCTACTACTGGGGAGGCTGAGGCATGAGATTTGCTTGAACCTGGGAGGTGGAGGTTGCAGTGAGTCAAGATCATACCACTGAACTCCAGCCTGAATGACAGAGTGAGACTCTGTCTCAAAAAACAAACAGAAATACCCACAGGGAATCCTGGGTTCATGTACTCTGGTCTTCTTGCCACCTACATACTTTTATTTTAATTAAGAGACAAGAGTGTAAAAAAGGTGGAGACTCAGAGGGTGAAAAAAGGGGAAAAAAAGGAAAAGAAGTTAGCATAAAACATTGTGATAAACAGCCTTTTATTTACACTTACACAGGGAAAGCAATGTAAAATGCTTTTAACGCTGCACAATTAAAAACCGCATAAGTGAAATGTGTTACAGTCATTAGCACTTACTTCTTGGCTAAGACATCTGGTGCCATGGCTTCAGTGGTCTCTGTGTCACTACATGCATCTTCATCATCACCCATCATACTAGTATGACAAGCACATTGTAATTAATACTTGAAACATAAATTTTCAGCCACAAAAACAAGGTAGAAAAACAATTCTATCAACCTACTTAACATATCAATATATTTATAGCTCTGTTGTTAAATCTTTGAGGTTTAACTTTAAATCGTTTCTATTCAATACAAATACTTAAAAGTACAGCACCCAATCAAGAAAAGACTCCAAATGATTAAGAGAAAAACATACAGTCTGCCTGCCATATCTATGGGATCCACATTCATGAATTCAACCAACTGTGGATTGAAAATAGCTGGAGAGGGCCGGGCGCCGTGGCTCACGCCTATAATCCAAGCACTTTGGGAGGCCGAGGCAGGTGGATCATGAGGTCAAGAGATCGAGACCATCCTGGTCAACATGGTAAAACCCCGTCTCTACTAAAAATACAAAAAATTAGCTGGGCATGGTGGCGCACACTTGTAGTCCCAGCTACTTTGGAGGCTGAGGCGGGAGAATTGCTTGAACCCAGGAGGCGGAGGTTGCAGTGAGCCGAGATCTCACCATTGCACTCCAGCCTGGGTAACAAGAGCGAAACTCTGTCTTAAAAAAAAAAAAAAGAAAGAAAGAAAATAGCCGGAGAAAAGAAAAATTTCATCCGTACTAAATGTGTAGACATTTTTCTTATCATTATTCCCTAAACAATACAGTGTGTAACACCTGTTTGCATAGTATTTACATTTTATTAGGTAATATAAGTAACATAGAGATGATTTAAAGTATATAGGAGGATGTGCATAGATGATATACATCTACAATGCCATTTTATATCAGAGAGACTTGAGTATCTGAGGATTTTGGTATCTGAGGGAGGTCCTGAAACCTCCATGGATAATGAGGAACAACTGTACTGAAAACACAAATGACCTGGGGGGGAAAAGAAAAACTTCAAAGTTCCAATTATTCCATCCAGTGGGAGGGAACAAGTAATGCAAAGTAAATTCTGTCTGGTTTTAGAACATGTATTTCTACATCAATCTTAAGATACAGACAGATGATCTATGCAGATACGAGACTGGGTAAAATAACAAAATTAGATCCTAAAGACCTAATTCAGAAGTTTAAAAGCTATTTAGCTTTCTCACTCTACCTTCTAATGAAAAATCTACCCCCCATTTCAGTGCAAAAATGGACCTCCTTAACTCTTAGCCACTGGAAAGTATATAAAGCAGAACTCAGCTACTTATAAAATACTGCCAGTTTATACATTTCCTCGTTAATTAAGGTTTGATAAGTCCCACAGTTTAGATGATGCTCTTTTTTCTAAGGGAAGTTGAAATAAACTGATCTATGTTATTGACTTTAATTAAGCAGAGTAGGGTAAAATAAACATTTTGTTAATTTATAGAACTGTTCTACAGAAAATTCTAGTTATAAAATTTACTGATGAATTATGTTTATATATGTACATGTATCTAAAACAGTAATTCCTTATATACTAACTGTGAGATTCTTAGGTAATAAGATGTGTTTCTGCGCTGGGCGCAGTGGCTCACGCCAGTAATCCCAGCACTTTGGGAGGCCGAGGCGGGTGGATCACGAGGTCATGAGATTGAGACCATCCTGGTCAACATGGTGAAACCCCGTCTCTGCTAAAAATACAAAAAAATTAGCTGGGCACGGTGGTGCGTGCCTGTAATCCCAGCTACTCAGGAGGCTGAGGCAGGAGAATTGCCTGAACCCAGGAGGCGGAGGTTGCGGTGAGCCGAGATCGCGCCATTGCACTCCAGCCTGGGTAACAAGAGTGAAACTCAGTCTCAAAAAAAAAAAAAAAAAAAAAAGATGTGTTTCTATCAAAAGCATCTTCAGTTATATAAAACCTTTTTTTTCCTTTGAGATAGGGTTTTACTCTGTCACCCAGCAGTGCAGTAGCACCATCACAGCTCACTACGGTCTCAATTTCCCGGGCTCAAGTGATACTCCCACCTAAGCCTTTTGTGTAGCTGGGAATACAGGCATGTGTTACAATTCCTGGCTTAACTCTTTTTATTTTTCATAGAGATGAGTACTCTTTATGTTGCCCAGGCTTGTCTCCAATTCCTGAGCTCAAGCAATCCTCCTGCCTCAGCCTCCTAACGTGCTGGGATTACAAGTATGAGCCACCATGCCTGGCCAAATAAAACCCTCCAAAAGAAAAAAAAAAAAAAAAGCCATGGAAGGAAATGATAAAACCAAGCACTGAACTGATAAAAGCACAGCACATGTATCTCTGCATACACATAGCCTCAATTACTTAGGGACCAAATAACTTTTCTGGTTATTTGAATGGCAAATATCTACCATTCAAATTATATTTATAAAAGTCAAAAAATAATGACTATAGCTATTTTGAAAATCTTTTTTTCTGGCCAGGCATGGTGGCTCATGCCTGTAATCCCGGCACTTTGGGAGGCCCAGGCAGGCAAATCACAAGGTCAGGAGTTTGAGGCCAGCCTGACCAACATGGTGAAATCCTGTCTCTACTAAAAATACAAAAGTTAGCGGGGTGTGGTGTCAGGCACCTGTAATTCCAGCTACTCGGAGGCTGAGGCAGGAGAACTCCCCAGGGCGGAGGCTGAACCCCTGGGGCAGAGGTGGCAGTGAGCTGAGATCGCACCACTGCACTCCAGCCTGGGCAACAGAGCAAGACTCCGTTTCAAAAAAAAAAGAAAGAAAAAGGAAAAAAAAAAGATTTTTTTTTCTTTTTTTTCTTTTCTTTTTTTTTTTTTTGAGACGGAGTTTTGCTCTTGTTACCCAGGCTGGAGTGCAATGGCGCGATCTCGGCTCACCGCAACCTCCGCCTCCTGGGTTCAGGCAATTCTCCTGCCTCAGCCTCCTGAGTAGCTGGGATTACAGGCACGCACCACCATGCCCAGCTAATTTTTTGTATTTTTAGTAGAGATGGGGTTTCACCATGTTGACCAGGATGGTCTCGATCTCTTGACCTCGTGATCCACCCGCCTCAGCCTCCCAAAGTGCTGGGATTACAGGAGTGAGCCACCACGCCTGGCCCTTTCTTTTTCTTTAGAGACAAGTCTCCCTCTGTCAACCAGGCTGGAGTACAATGCTATGATCATGGCTAACTGCAGCTTCAACCTCCTGGGCTCAAACAACCTCCTGCCTCAGCCTCCTAGGTAGCTGGGACTACAAGTACACACCACCACCTCTAGATAATTTTTTTTTTTTTCTGAGACAGAGTTTCACTCTGGTTGCCCAGGCTGGAGTGCAATGGTGCGATCTCAGCTTACTGCAACCTCCACTTACCAGGTTCAAGCGATTCTCCTGTGTCAGCCTCCCGAGCAGCTGGGATTACAGGCTCCCACCACCATGCCTGGGTATGTTTTTGTATTTTCAGTAGAGATGGCGTTTAACCAGGTTGGCCAGGCTGGTCTTGAACTCCTGACCTCAGCTGAACAGCCCACCTCAACATCTCAAAAGTGCTGGGATTACTGGCATGAGCCACTGCGTCTGGCCAGTTTTGTTTCTGTTTTTGAATTTTTTGTAGAGATGGAGTCCCACTCTGTTGTCCAGGCTGGTCTTGAACTCCTAGGCAAGAGTTCTTAGGGGACGGGCATGGTGGCTCATGCCTGTAATCCCAGCACTTTGGAAGGCTGAGGCGGGTGGTTCACTTTGCGTCAGGAGTTCCAGACCAGCTTGGCTATCACAGCAAAACCATCTCTACTAAAAATACAAAATTTAGCCAGGCGTGGTAGTGGGTGCCTATAATCCCAGCTACTCAGGAGGCTGAGGCACAAGAATCTCTTGAGCCTGGGAGGTGGAGATTGCAGTGAGCCGAGATCATGCCACTGCACTACAGCCTGGGTGACACAGTGAGACTCTGTCTCAAAAAAAAAAAGCTCTATGGGAGGCTAAGCGATCCTCCTGCTTCAGGCTCCAAAGTGCTGAGATTACAGATATTAAGCCACTATACCTGGCCTCAACTATTTTTTTTTTTTTCGGGAGGGGGCTGAGCCTGACGAGGCTGCAGGGCTGCGAGGCCCCACCACCCCAACTATTTTTTTAAATCATGTCTGATCTTAATTCTTTTAGGATAGTTATCCCCAACTAACACAAGCGAGCAAAGGATGGCCACTACATTTATTAAAAAGAAAGAATACTCTGATTTTGGATGCTAGTACAATAAAGGTTTTAAGATACGTTTTAGAAGTTGGACATGGTAGTGTGTGCCCATAGTCTCAGCTATTTGGGAGACAGAGGATGGAGGATCATGTGAGCCAGGAGTTCCAGGCTGTAGTGTGCTATGATGGTGCTGGTCAATAGCCACTGCACTGAGCAACATAGTAAGATCCTGTATCTTTTTTTTAAAAAGATTATGTCTTAAGTATATACCTGCAATTTAGGAGAAAAATAAGAATATAAATCTGCTTTTAATATGTGTATTTATTTTAACTAATTGTAATTTTATTGTTTTTCTTCCCCTCGACATATTTATTTTTATTTCAACAGGTTTTTGGGGAACAAGTGATGTATGGTTACATGGATAAGCTCTTTAGTGGTGATTTCTGGGGTTTTGGTGCACCCATCACCAGAGCAGTGTACACTATACCCAATGTGTAGTCTTTTATCCCTCTCCACCCTCCCACCCCCATCCCCAAACTCCACTGTATCATTCTTATGCCTTTGCGTCCTTATAGCTTAGCTCCCACTAATAAGTGAAAAAATATGATGTCTGGTTTTCCATTCCTGGGTTACTTCACTTAGAATAATGGTCTCCAACTTCAACCAGGTTGTTGTGAATGCCATTATTTTGTTCCTTTTTATATATACTCCATGGTATATACAAATATACCACAAAAAATGTGTATTTCTTCACTCAAATATCATTAGCATTGAGTTTTAGCATCTGTACCTATTTCATTTTTTTTTTACACTTGTCACAATCTTTAATATCTTCATGTTTATTTTTACTCTTTATTTTTGTTAGTAACAAATTGTTTCAAATTATCTTCTAAAGTTTTCACCCACTGATTTAAAATATAGTTCTTAACTCTTTATTCTTTCATTACGGAACAAATGGAAACTTCAGTTAACTCTGGATTTATGCTATCTTATTTCAATAACAAAATATTTTAATCCTGGAAATCTTTTATTTTTTCAATGCAAGTTAGGTAGGGAATAACCTATTTTATTTTATTTTATTTTTGGTAGAGAGAGAGTTTTGCTATGTTGCTTAGGCTGGTCTTGATTTCCTGGCCTGGAGCAATTCTCCCACCTCCGCCTCTGTAATCTCAAAGTGCTGGGATTACAGGTATACGCCACCATGCCCAGCCAAGGTATTTTCTTTTATTTTTTCTTTTTGAGGCGGAGTTTTGTTCTTGTTGCCCAGGCTGGAGTAAAATGATGCGATCTTGGCTCACTGCAACCTCCGCCTCTCGGGTTCAAGACATTCTCCTGCCTCAGCCTCCTGAGTAGCTGGGATTACAGGTGCTGCCACCATGCCTGGCTAATTCTTTTTTTTTTTTTTTAATAGTAGAGACACGGTTTCACCATGTTGGCCAGGCTGATCTTGTACTCCTGACCTCAGGTGATCTGCCTGCCTTGGCCTCCCAAAGTGCTGGGATTAGAGGCGTAAGCCACAGCACCCAGCCCAAGGTACTATCTTAATTAGATATCTATACTTATTTAGAATCTTCATCTTCTGATAATGCTTACTGCATTGTTTTTGTCTTCATACTGGTTACTGCTGCATAATGTAATTTCACAATTCATTTAGACAATTCTGAGATTTGAAATTGCCAAAAATTACACGTAAGTATCTGAACAACAATGTTACATTAAGTTAAAAAATAAAGACATAAACACCTATCTTTCAGTGGGTTACGAAAGAGTTACCAACCATCCATGCAGTTATGCTTCTCTGCAAAGCGAATGGGTAAACCCCAGATTTCTATTTGGGAAGCAAACAAGCCCCTATCTCATTGGCATTTCAATGAAGTTAAACTAGTCTATGTGCACCATTAGTAACTAGCAACCACTGAGGTGCAACAAATAAACATTTACTACTATAATTTAATGTATGAAATGGGTTACATAATTTTAAAGTTACGCATCACTTATACTATTACTAAAAAAAATGCAGTTAGGTTATTGAATTGACTAGTACTCCAGTAACAAATCTAGAATAAAACAAATTCAAATAGGCTGTTATACAGAAGCTCATATTAAATGCAAAATGGAAGCAAGTCACAAGAGGAATGATGCCTATGCAACATTACCTATGGTAAGGAGTGCTTGGTTCATCTATTTTCATTAAACCATAGTCTTTGTCTGCTGGATGATAGGTCGCCAAGATGTTCATTTCATCCCACTTCTGGGATTTTTTGCTAAAATTAAAAAGAAAAAACATTTTTCCCAATGTAGAAAAAGGAAAACTTGAATATCAAAATTCACAAACGTCCAAATTTCACATTTCTTTTTTTTTTTTTTTTTTTTTTTTTTGAGACGGAGTTTCGCTCTTGATACCCAGGCTGGAGTGCAATGGCGTGATCTCGGCTCACCGCAACCTCCGCCTCCTGGGTTCAGGCAATTCTCCTGCCTCAGCCTCCTGAGTAGCTGGGATTACAGGCACGCGCCACCATGCCCAGCTAATTTGTTGTATTTTTAGTAGAGACGGGGTTTCACCATGTTGACCAGGATGGTCTCGATCTCTTGACCTCGTGATCCACCCACCTCGGCCTCCCAAAGTGCTGGGATTACAGGCTTGAGCCACCGCGCCCGGCCCTCCAAATTTCACATTTCAACTTCTATTTGATGGCTAACCTCTATTTCCACATGTAATTTATTGGAATAGAAGCTGACTCAGGGTAAAAACCATTAAGAAACTACAATGAAATGTCAGTAAATGCAGAAAAACTAGTGACCACATATTTAAAACACAGTATTTAGTATCTATATCAGGCATTCAAAACATTACTATATTTGGCCTATAGAATTAATAATGCAAATCAAAATCCATACATTCCCTGCTGTCAACAGGCATTTTTCATCTATATACCAGTAACGGGTAAAAAATACAACAGGAATATTCCTTTGGCATAATTTGTTTCTGGGATATCTGTTAATTAAAACATAAAGATGGCCGGGCGTGGTGGCTCACGCCTGTAATCCCAGCACTTTGGGAGGCTGAAGCGGGCAGATCACGAGGTCAAGAGATCGAGACCATCCTGGTCAACATGGTGAAACCCCGTCTCTACTAAAAATACAAAAAATAGCCGGGCATGGTGGCACGTGCCTGTGGTCCCAGCTACTCGGAAGGCCTCAGGCGGAAGAATCGCTTGAATCCAGGAGGCGGAGGTTGCAGTGAGCCAAGATTGCACCATTGCACTCCAGCCTGGCGATGCAGAGCAAGACTCCGTCTCAAAAAAAAAAAAAAAAAAATTAAAACATAAAGATTCAAAGCATAAAACTACAGAGAAAACTTCATCAAACTCAGATACCACTAAATCATTAGACTGCAAATAAATTACAACTCTGTTTATTTCTAATCTAGAAAAATAAAGGTTTGCTCAGAAATAGTGTACTCAGATTTACTTGCAAAGCAATAGAAGTTCTCTATATTATTTTTTATTCATTACTATTTGAGAAAGAGTCTCACTCTATTATTATTATTTTTTAGACAGAGTCTCACTGTGTTGCCCAGGCTGGAGTGCAGTGGCATGATCTCGGCTCACTGCAACCTCCACTTCCTGGGTTCAAGTGATTCTTCTGCCTCAGCTCCTGAGTAGCTGGGATTACAGGCGCATACTACCACATCTAGCTAATTTTTGTATTTTTAGTAGAGATGGGGTTTCTTCATGTTGGCCAGGCTGGTCTCGAACTCCTGACCTTGTGATCCGCCCACCTTGGCCTCCCAAAGTGCTGAGATTACAGGTGTGAGCCACCAGGCATGGCCATTATTTTTGTTTTCTGAGACTTTTTTGCTCTTGTCACCCAGGCTGGAGTGCAATGGTGCAATCTCCCTGGATTCAAGCACTTCTCCTGCCTCAGCCTCCCTAGTAGCTGGGATTACAGGCGCCTGACACCACGCCCTGCTAATTTTTGTAATTTTAGTAGAGACGGGGGTTTCACCATGTTGGTAAGGCTAGTCTCAAACTCCTGACCTTATGTGATCTGCCCGTCACAGCCTCCCAAAGTGCTGGGACTACAGGCGTGAGCTACCGTGCCTGCCCTATAACTTTGGAAACATCTGTTAAATTTCATTCAATGAAGTATTTGCACAACTATTAAGGTGCTCAATAATTAAATGTTTTAATTTTAAATTCTTATATACTCATTAAAAAAGACCTCAAAGACCCTTCCACAAGCCAACATTATTTTGTTACCTATAGAGTTTGTTACTTAGTTTATACTTGGAAAAACCTGCTTTAAAAAGAATCAATGTAAATATTATACTGATTTAAATCATCCTTTCTGCATTTGGTCTAAACTGGTGGTTTCACTGTAGGTATTTTCAGTTTCTCAGATCCTGAAATACCCTTTAAGAATAACATACTTAACATTTCAGTATCATATTCCCTTCTCTATACTCTCAAAAAAAGTTTGATGAGTTACCTTAAAAATTACACAGGCCTACTCCGGGCAGGTGACTTCATATTCTTTTGCTTTCTACCCTAACATACCCACAGTGTCCCCATTTCAGATTAAGCATTTTTTTATTTTTTAAAATTGTGGTCATATATAAAATTCACCATTTTAACCTTTTTGTTCTTATGTTTATCTTTTCTGTATCATTCCAATTTTAGTGTATGTGCTGCTGAAGCACTAGACATTATGAAGTGTACAATTCTATGGAGATAAGAACATTCACATCATTGGGCAAGCATCACCACCATCCATCTCCAGAACTTTTTCATCTTCCTCAACTGAAACTGTACTCATTAAGTACTGACTCCCCACTGTCCCCAGCCCCCAGACCTGGCAACCACCATTCTACTTCCTGTCTCTCTAAATGTGACTACTCTAGATACCTCACATAAACAAAATCAAAGTATTTGTCCTTTTGTAACTGGCTTATTTCACTAAGCATAATGTCTTCAAGGTTCATTCATGTTGTAGCATGTGTCAAGAATTTCTCTCTCTTTTTTAATAGACTGTGTCTCACTCTGTCACCCCAAGCTGGAGTAAAGTGGCATAATCATAGTTCACTGCGGCCTCAAACTCCTGGGCTTAAGTGATCTGGCTGCATCTGAGCTCACCTGAGCAGCTAGGGCTGTAGGCACAAGCCACGTGCCTGGCAGTAAACTGTCTTTTAAAGTTGTTTTGATTCTGGACAATGTCTCTCTCTGGTCACCTAGAACCCTATGAACCCTATGATTTCAACATGGAAGGTGGTAAGGTGGTTTACTTGTCCCCAAACACAACATCTCTAATTTAACTTCTAGATCAGGAGGTCACAGAGGACCTCTAAGGCTCAGTACACACGGTAGTCTATTCAGTGGTACCCAAACTTTTCGGCACTAAGGAGCAGTTTCATGGAAGACAATTTTTGCATGGCAGGGTGGTTTCAGGTTGAAACTGTTCCACCTCAGATCATCAGGCATTAGATTCTCATAAGGAGTGGGCAGCCCAGATCCCTTACATGCACAGTTCACAATAGGGTTTGCACTCCTATGAGAATCTAATGCCACCACTGATAAGACAGGAGGTGGAGCTCAGGCACCTGCCACATGGCCTGAGGTTTGGGGATCCCTGCTCTATGGAAAAGACTGCCAACCCTCACAAAGAACATCATGAAAGTCTGGAAGGATTACACCACCGCGTATGCCATTGTTGTTACAGAAAAAGCTATGAAAGCTGTCAAGCCCGAAACAATGAATTCCTGCTGGAGAAAACTGTATCCAGATGTTATGCATGGCTCCACAAGATTTACGACAGGGCCAATCAAGGAAATAATGAGATTGTGAATTATTTGGTGGGGTAAAGGGTTTGTAGATATGGATCTTGAAATTCAAGAGCTAACAGACATCACACCAGAGGAATTGACAGATGACTTGATAAAGATGAGTGTTCTGAATCAATGCCAGATGATAAGGAATAATACGTAGAAGAAGCAAAACCAGGAAACAAATTGACATTAGACAGTCTGACAAAGAGTTCTGACTATTTGAGAATGCTTAACTTATTTTACACAGGGACCCTTTTACGATATGGACACTGAAACTAAACAGTAGAAAGAAGATTATTAGTACCACATAGAAACATTTTAAGAGAAATGAAAAACACAAAAGTTATGCAGAAATTATGATGCATTTTCGTAAAGCTACGCCAAGTGAGGCTGCCTTTCCCTTTCATCTCCTCTACCACCCCTGAGACAGTGAGACCAATCCCTCTTCTTCCTCCTCAGCCTACTCATTGTGAAGACCACCAGGATAAAGATCTTTATGATGATCCACTTCCACTTACTGAACAGTAAATGTATTTTCCTTATGATTTTCTTGACATTTTATTTTCTCTAGCTTACTGTATTCTAAGAATACAGTAACATGGCACATAATACAAAACATGTAGGTAATCAATTGTTTATGTTATCTGTAAGGTTTCCAGTCAACAGGAGGCTACTAGTAGTTAAGCTTTGGGGAGGCTGGGCACAGTGGCTCATGCCTATAAATCCCAACACTTTGGGAGGCCAAGATGGGAGGATCACTTGAGCCCAAGAGTTTGAGATTGACCTGGGCAACACTGGGAGACTCTGTGTCTTAAAAAAAAAAAAAAAAAGTGCAGGGATTATAGGTGTGAGACACCACCCAGCCAGTGTCTGCTTTAGTAATAATTTCTGACACTTCAAATTTATACTTAATATGCTTTTCTGTATGTATTACATTATAATAAAATATTTTTAAAATAAACACATATTAATAATGTTGCTTCTGGGTGCGTCCTAATCTCAGAGTAAAACAAGTTATTTCCTAAACAATGTTAACAATATTGAATTAGGCCGGGCGCAGTGGCTCAAGCCTGTAATCCCAGCACTTTGGGAGGCCGAGGCGGGTGGATCACGAGGTCAAGAGATCGAGACCATCCTGGTCAACATGGTGAAACCCTGTCTCTACTAATACAAAAAATTAGCTGGGCATGGTGGCGCGTGCCTGTAATCCCAGCTACTCAGGAGGCTGAGGCAGGAGAATTGCCTGAAGCCAGGAGGCGGAGGTTGCGGTGAGCCGAGATCACGCCATTGCACTCCAGCCTGGGTAACGAGCGAAACTCCGTCTCAAAAAAAAAAAAACAATATTGAATTAAAAATGACAATTTAGGAGGTGGGCAGATCACCTGAGGTCAAGAGTTCGAGACCAGCCTAGCCAACACCATTAAATCTCCTTTCTACTAAAATATAAAAATTAGCTGGGTGTGGTGGCGTGTGCCTGTGATCCCATCTACTCGGGAAGTTGAGGCTGGAGAATCGCTTGCACCCAGGAGGCAGAGGTTGCAGTGGTGAGCTGAGATCACACCACTGCTCCCCAGCCTGGGTGACAAGAGCAAAACTCAGTTTCAAAAAAAAAAAAGATAATTGATCATCCTGGCTTAGGATAAAAAAAGAATGAGGACAGACTATTGGAGTTTGAAAAGTATCTCTACAGGGAAGAGAAAAGAACTCCACACCCTGTAAATATTTTTTGCAAGATAAGGATAGAAGAAAAAGAACTACAAAACACAAGGAGAAATTATATTTTCTTGAAATTAAAAATAAAATTGAATACAATCTCAACACCTTCAACCATTCATAATTTTGATTTCTGCATATTCTTTCCTTTGTATAATACATATAAATATGTATAACTATCAAAACATTAAAATATATATATGTGTAATCCCAGCACTTTGGGAGGCTGAGGCGGGCAGATCACGAGGTCAAGAGATCGAGATCATCCTGGCTAACACTGTGAAACCCTGCCTCTACTGAAAATACAAAAAAATTAGCCAGGCGCCGTGGCATGCGCCTGTGCTCTCAGCTACTCGGGAGGCTGAGGCGGAAGAATCGCTTGAACCCAGGAGGCGGAGGTTGCAGTGAGCTGGATTTCACCACTGCACTCCAGCCTGGTAACAGAGCAAGACTCCATCTCAAAAAATAAAGAAAAGAAAAAAAAAAAAAAATATATATATATATATATATATATAAAACTATACACATAAAACAGTACCTACAGTACATATAAAATACACATATTGATATTTAAGTTGTAAGTATATGTAGTATAAGTTGCTTGTGTTTTCTTTTTATCTTTTTAATAAGTGTATAAGATTCATTTAGATTGATAACCTAAGTAAGTTTTCCTATTTAAAATAAGGCAGACATGAACATATTTGTACAAATGCTATTCTCAGTGATGTTTTAAAGAAAATTTGCTAGTCTAAGTGTCTGAATTAAACTTTATTAAGAACTTTATAGTTCACTCCATGTTGCCATATAGCTTTTTTTTTTTTTTTTTTGAGACAGAGTCTTGCTCTATCACCCAGGCTGGAGTGCAGTGGCATGATCTCGGTTCACTGCAACCTCTGCCTCCCGGGTTTCAAGTAGCTGGGATCACAGGCACGCGCCACCATGACTGACTAATTTTTGTATTTTTAGTAGAGACGGAGTTTCACCATCTCGAAATTTTGACCTTGTGATCTGCCTGCCTTGGCCTCTCAAAGTGTTGCGATTACAGGCATGAGCCACCGCACCCAGCCCAGCTTTTTTTTAAAAAAGAAGACTGAGGGGGCCGGGCGCGGTGGCTCACGCCTGTAATCCCAGCACTTTGGGAGGCTGACGCGGGTGGATCACGAGGTCAAGAGATCGAGAACATCCTGGTCAACATGGTGAAACCTCGTCTCTACTAAAAATACAAAAAATTAGCTGGGCATGGTGGCGCGTGCCTGTAGGCTGAGGCAGGAGAATTGCCTGAACCCAGGAGGCGGAGGTTGCGGTGAGCCGAGATCGCGCCATTGCACTCCAGCCTGGGTAACAAGAGCAAAACTCCGACTCAAAAAAAAACAAAAAAGAAGACTGAGGCCTGGCACAGTGGCTCATGTCTGTAATCCTAGCACTTTGGGAGGCTGAGGTGGGTGGATCACCTGAGGTCAGGAGTTCAAGACCAGCCTGGCCATCATGGTGAAACTCCATCTCTAAAAAAAAAATAAAAATTAAATTAAAAAAAAAAAAAGGCTGTTTGTAATGTCCCCAGTAAATTAACAAACCATTGCTAGGATCGGGGATTGTTTTTCCATTTCAGCAGGGGTAAAATTGTATTTAAAAACTATTGTGTTTCTTTGGCTAATAGTATTTTACTTTCCTCATTGTGAATTATGTTTATGTCCTTTGCCTATTAGAAATCTTCTCATAAATTTGAGCTCTTTAGATGTATATAAACATTTTATACAACTTCAATTTTCCCAGTGTTTGCCATTTAGTTTACTTCCTATTGTAAATAAAATTAAGTTCTACATATTCAAAGCCTCACTTGTTTCCTCAACAGAACACTAAGAGAAAAAGAAATTAGTACAATTATTCAGATCCAAAAAAAGATAACAATATCTTACAAAACAAGCATTTAAATAAGGGTATTACAAAACAGACTCCAAAAAATGCTAGGAAATCTTAGAAAATTAGTGAAGTAGAAGAAACTGTCAGTAGAGGACACTGGATATGAAAGTTGGCATCTCTAAAGTTATGGCAGAATTAACATTAGTTGTGAAATAACAAAACCCAAGAGTGACCCTAAGCTTAATCCCAATACCATTATGAACTATGTAACCTCATGTGGGATTAGTATCTCTGCAGACAAAAATGGAGGAACCACCATTTACATGGCAGATCTGCCATGATGGTGAAAGCACCTGCTGGTTTCAGTTTTCTCCTCCCTTGTGGGTGACTGGTTTTCCTACAGCCTAAATTTGGTGCTGAAAGAGTCACCACTTCTCACTTTTACGTTGTTAGCTCATATGGTGCCACCTCAAAGACCTACTGGTACTTCTTGTTGCTTGTGACTTGCTCATTTGATAGTTCTGACTGTGTCTGGAATGGGAGGCAAGATTTTGCTTCAAGGTGTTTTAACTTTAATTGCACGTTTCAAGAAATGGTCCTTTCTTTAAATGAAGATTCAACTTATATAGATTGACAAAATATAAGACTTGGAAGCTTGGTATTATTACTGAACAATAAAAGTAAGACAACAATTAAAGCAATTACAAGCAAGCAAAAAGTAACTTTTAGAAAACAAACTTTTTATTTTACTCAGCAAACCTTTGACGATAATATTCCACATTCCTTTCCAGGCAGAAAAAGACAAAGTTGAAGCATGTGTATATATTAAATTATATCAAAGGAAATTAATTAAAGCATAATTTTTTCAAGCAGAATTTGCCTGCAGTATCTAAGACTAATATATAATTTGAATTGAACAGAATAGTGAACTCGAAAGCAGACCGTGTAAAAAAAACCCAGTGAGATGTAGAAAAAATGAATTTCTATATTTATTTCTATTACAGTAAGACTAACATTTGAGGGTGAGGCACTAGGTTAAACATTTTACATTTATTAATTCATTTAATATTTAAACTAAGGCACAGACATAATAAATAATTCACTGAAAATCACAAAAGTTTGCTAATAAGCAGCAGACGAGATCCAAACTCAGGCAATCTGGCACCACATTAACTGCTAAACTGTAATCCTTCTCAAATGATAGGCTTTAGCAATATTTACTATCATATTTTCAATAATTCCCAAAAGACGTTTTTTACATTTTCATATCTCTGAAAAGGAATATGTCTTAAGAGAATGGCATCTTTTTAAATTTTCTTTTTTTGAGACAGAGTCTTGCTCTGTCACCCAGGCTGGAGTGCAGTAGCATGATCGCGGCTCACTGCAACCTCCACCTCCCTTCAAGCAATTCCCCTGCCTCAGCACCCCAAGTAGCTGGGATTATAGGCATGTGCCACCATGCCTAATTTTTTTGTGTGTGCATTTTTAGTAGAGACAGGGTTTCACCATGTTGGCCAGACTGGTCTCAAACTCCTGACCTCAAGCAATCCACCTGCCTAGGCCTCCCAAAGTGCTGGGATTACAGGCGTGGGCCACCGTGCCCAGCCAAGGGTGGCATCTTATAATCAAAATTGGCAGTATTTTTTCCTTCTTGATGGTACATCTTAGAATCGAGTGTCTTGTTTTCAATAAGATACACATATGTATTCACTAGGCCTGCAAAATTACACCTTCATAAGTTGTGTTTTATATTCAAGGTATCCTGAAAGTATGGGAATCCCACAATCATAGAAGATGACAGTGGTGTTTAAACTAGTTGAATGCTGTATTGCAATGTGCTGAGATTTATCTATACTTAGTTATGTGGATTTATGAATTCTATTCAGTTTTAATTTAACCTTCAAAAATTGGTATCTGACAAATGGTACCTGTAGAAACCACTCATTAAAGACACATGTACTGGTGGGGCGTGGTGGCTCCCACCAATAATCCCAGTGCTCTGGGAGGCAGGCAGATCACTTGAGCCCAGCAGTTTGAGACCAGCCTGGGCAATATAGTAAAACCCCATCTCTACAAAAAATACCAAAGTTAGCTGGGTGTGGTGGGCTAAGGTGGGAGGATCATTTGAGCCCAGGAGGTAGAGGCTACAGTGAGTGTGATCGTGCCACTGCACTCCAGCCTGGGTGACAGTGTGAAATCTTGTCTCAAAAACAGACAAAAAAAACCCAAACATATAAGCACTAATGCAAAGTATAAACAATAATAACAGCACTGAGTCATCTAAAAAAAAAACAACCACCTCTCTCAATTATGGTTTGATCAGTCCTGACAATTGGATAAAAATATAGAAATGCTAAAGACTATTTGAATATGGTTTTATACAAACGTCACTTTAAGTGTACACTGTTTTGAGAATCATCTGATATATATAATTCATATGTAGTACATACATACATGAATTATAAACATATACTTGAAATATGTTTGAATTTTATTTTTAAAAATTCCTTGGTAATATTTATGTAAAATAACACCCTCTCACAACTGAGGGGTGGATAGTGATCAAACTATCATTGCATTTTGCACAACAAAGACACCGATAAAAGGTAGAGTTCATCCTCATTATTCTCTGATTCTTTCTTTGCAAGTTTACCTACTTGCTAAAATTTGTAATGACAAAACCAGCATTTGAGGTCTTTTAGCAGTTGCTCACAGACAGACACAGAGCAGAGCAAATTTTGAGTTGCCCATTGCACACGTTCACAGCTTCACAACCGAGGTAGCATGTTCCCAGATGGGGTCAAACAAGGCGATGCTCTGCTTTCTTGTTTCTGCTCTTGTGCTGTAAAAAGTATCCTTTTTGGCCGGGCGTGGTGGCTCACGCCTGTAATCCAAGCACTTTGGAGGCCAAGGTGGGTGGATCACCTGAGGTCGGGAGTTCAAGACCAGCCTGACCAACATGGTGAAACCCCATCTTAAATTTAAAAAAAAAGTATCCTTTGGTGTGTAAAATGGTTCCCAAATGTAAAGGGCTATCTGGTGTTGGCTGAATTCCTGGGTGTGAAACCCATGGATACAGGGATACAGTGGGCCAACTGTATGCTTTTATTGTTTCTGTTCAAAGAGGGTCTCATAAAGCTACTGATATTGTTTGCATGAGTTGTGACATAAATAACGTATATTTGCTATGGTTTGAACATCTGTCCTCTCTAAAGCCACAATGAAACTTGATCTCCAATGTGGCAGTGTTGACAGGTGCAGCTTTTAAGAGGTGACTGGGTCCTAAGGGCTCTGCTCAGATGACTGGATTAATGGTTAATTATCAAGTGAGTGGTTCTGGTGGCTTTATAAGAAGAGGAAGAGAGACCTGAGCTGGCACACTCAGCCCCCTTGCCATGTGATGCCCTGTATCATCTTGGAACTGCATAGAGTCTCCACCAGCAAGAAGGTTCTCACCATACACCCTTTCGACCTTGGACTTCCAAGACACCAGAACTGTAAGAAGTAAATTTTGTTTCTTATAAATTATCATTTCAGGCATTCTGTTATGACCAACAAAAAATGGACTAAGACAGTATTGTATTACTAGCAGAATTAGTTTATTTGCTTTACAGTCACATAATAATGATCATTAAAAAACCCATCCCTTTTACCGCTTGGAACCAAACATCATGAACTTCAATGAATTAGGGTTTGATAGTTCTCTGCAAAGACAGGACTGTAACTCTAACTAGAGAAGTCAGTGCCTTTTAAGTGAATCTACCCTGCCACAGCTCCTACAGAAGAGGCAGCCCTATGTAGTTGAGTCAGTCTAGTATAGTGGCTTTTCAGGCAAAGACCTGAATGTAAATCCCAACAAATTACAGAGAGGCCAATCCATAGATTGGGACCACGGGAAATTATGGCAGATCCAAGTTGAGAATAAACAGAAACTAAAGAAGCAGAGATAAAGAATAAGTCACTTGGTTAAATGGACCAAAAGAAGCTTATACTGGAGAATAGTTAAATAACATAAATGCCAGTGAGGACCACATTCCTGCTGCTGAAAACCCTGAAGCTACATTCGAGCCTTCTGTAGCTGTGTTAGTTATCTTTTAATTCTTCTTCTTCTTCTTTTTTAAGAGATGAGGTTTCACTATGTTGCCCAGGCTGGTCTCAAACTCCTGGGATCAAGCAACCCTCCCACCTTGGCCTCCCCAAGTGCTGGAATTACAGGTGTGGACCACCACGCCTTGCCGATATTTACCTTTTAACTGACTTGGTTCTCCGGCTTCAGTTATGTTTTGGTGAAACTCCGTTTTCTTAATTCCATGACCTATAATCATCAAACTTCCCCAGTATTCCATTTAGCGTGGCTTAGCCCAAATAGAGGTTGAAAAATTGTGTGTAAGGGAATGTAAGATTCAAGCATCCATGAGCGTGGGAGTTGCCAGACAAAACTAAGATCCTTTCCAACCCCAAAAGACCAGGATTCTAAGTTGTGATCCTACTCAATATTTTCTTCAAGGTAACACAAATCCCTATGAATTTACCAGCACCAAGCAGTAGTTCCTTTTATGGTCCTAAATAAGATCCTTTATACAGGAATGCCCTAGTTCCTATATTCTGAGATTTCACAAACATCCTTATTTTAGCTTCATGACTACAAATTTCACAGGTAACTTTTCTTAAGCCTTATTTTCAGAATGTAGAGTCCTTATATTTTTAGAATCTTATAACGCCCAAGCCCCCCTGCACCTCTAACCCAGTGGTGTGTTTTACTGTACTGCAACATTTCCTGTGCATAAACACCTACCTCTTTCTTTTTTTAAAGGCTGGTATATTGTTCCATTATACAAACGTAACATAATTAATATTTCACCAGTTCCTACTAATGGACTTTGGGTCGTTACCAATTATATTGTTATAATGATTACGTACAATGCTCAGGTCAACAACTTTTTATATGTGTATCTTTATCGTATGCAAGAACAACTAAAATATCACTGGGTCATTTCAAGTTGCTCCTCTTTGAACTGTTTTGAGCTTAGATCTATCTTTGAACAGAAACAAAAACTAGAAAGCACCCAAAACTCTGGTTGCAGATGCAGAAACAGAGCGTGGCACGATGCTAACGGGAGAAATGGTCTCTTTTTTGAGGGATCGCCTATTAGCTTGAGACTAGATCTTCCCAAGGGTCCTCAAGGCAAGAAAATACACTAATTATCGAGGAATTTTAGATAACTCAGAGATGAAGTTAAGAAACAGTAAAAGCTTAACAGTCGAAGATCTGAAGCTTCAATTTCATGATTTGATGTTCCCGATTACAGAAAGTTCAAAGATGATGTTTAAAAATATTATATACGCACGTATGCTTCAAAAAAAAAAAAAAAAAAAAGGAAACATGATAAACGTCATCGCCCAGCCTTCTTAAAGATCGGTCCCACCCGCGGCTAGCTGGGCAGGTGGAGAGACCCGAGCGGCACCCGAGCCACATCCACGCCGCCCGCCCGCGCCTGGGGTCTGGGTGGGTAACGGCGGCGGCGCGCAAGGCCGCCCAGCGGGAAGGAGGGGCTCTCAGGCCGTCCCTCCCAGCTCTCACCTCAGCTCCTCGTCTACACTTCCGCGGGGCTGTTCGGCCGACGCCACCATCGAGGAAGTCGTAGAGGTCTTGTTCTTCAGGATCCCCTTGATGGGCCGGTGCGAGGCCGTCGAGGCCGCCATTGCCGGGAGCTTCGGCTGTCGGCTCAGGGTCGCTGCTTGGCTTTGGATCCGCGAAGAGAAGGTCGGCACTAGCAGAGACCCGCAGGCAGCCGCGGAGTCCGCTCAGGGATAAAGCGGCCGCACCTGCTGCCTCGGAAACGGCTGCCGGAGCGGTTGTCACGACACAACGACCCTGACGCCAGAGCCAACGCCGTACCTCGCGCACCCTTAGCAGCCAGCACTTGACCCACGACTCGCGGGCAGACGCCGGCCTAGACCCACAAGGCGCGAGCGACGCCGAGGCCGAAGCCGAGCGGGCCCGCCCTCTCGCGATATCTAGTGCGGGGGCGGGGCGGGGGCGGGGCGAGGGCGGAACGAGAACAAAGCCTACCTCCTCGCCCCGCCCCCTCCTGCCCGCCCGCGCTGCTCGCCCCGCCCCCGCGCGGCGCTGGGAGGCGGTGGCTGTTTCCGAGAACCTGCAGGAGAGCACTCGGGCTTGCTTCTGCCCAGAGCTGTGCGTCTCTCGAGCAACCTCGTCCCACCACCTTGTGAGGCCGTAGTGTTATTTTTATTTTTAACAACTGGTAATCAATTTATTAAAATTTTTATTTTTTAGATCAGCAAATTGAGGCTTGAGGTGACGTCACTCCGCAGAGAGGTTAGCTGACTTGAAGAAAAGTCATGTCTCCTCTTTCCCTTTCGCCCGCGTGAAAAGCCGAGCTGCCTATTATAAAAGCATGGACTGCCAGCATTGGAGTGGTCCTTAGAGGCCTGTTACGAAATCATAGAATGTCTGCATTGGAATCGCCTCACCTCCTTTTACCGCTGGAGAAGCCTGCGGACAGAAGGGCAGCGACCCCCGCCGTCGCACAACCGGTCCTGGCCTAGAGTGCAGGAGACCGGAAGGCGGCAGAGACGCATCCCCCAGCCAAGGACCCCCTGGGCCCGCAGGGCCTGCGCCAGGTTCCCTCCAGAGAGAGAACCAACTGTGCCGCACGTGTACGTGGACTTAGTCTCCAGAACCGAGACAGCCCATTTCCGTTGTTTAAAGCCATCCCGTTTGTGGTATTTGGTTATATATATTATATACATATATATTTGTTGTTGTTCTTTTGAGACGAAGTTTCACTCTTGTTACCCAGGCTGGAGTGCAATGGCGTGATCTCGGCTTACTGTAACCTCCACCTCCTGGGTTCAAGCAATTCTCCTGCCTCAGCCTCCTGAGTACTGGGATTAAAGGCATGCATCACCACATTGGGCTAATTTTGTATGTTTAGTAGAGACGGGGTTTCTCCATGTTGGTCAGTCTGGTTTCGAACTCCTGACCTCAGGTGATCCGCTCACCTCGGCCTCCCAAAGTGCTGGGATTACAGGCGTGAGCCATGGCACCCAGCCTGTGGTATTTGCTATGGCCCCTGTACAGTCCCTCCCCTCCCTCTCCCGTCTCCATTCCGCAGTTGCTCATCACCAGGCTCTTTTCCATGACTTTCTTGATCAGGCCTTTTTATCATCCTCACCACAGGTCAAAGCACAGCAGACTGAGCCACCCAAGAGTTTTCCCCCATCTAACCCCTATCACAGCAGTCTCACTTACATGGCTCATCTCTGGGCCACAGTCTCATCTCCTTTAACACAGGCTCTGTGCCTTTTAAGGACGACCCTGTTCTGTGTCCTTAGGGATGACTAGGGTTCTGAAAATGGGTCTGTTTTTATTGTCTGGCCCCTAGCCCCTAGCTGAATTCCTGGCACAGAACAGGGCCTCAGTAAGGGAATGGATGTGGAATGGAGATAATGGAGGGGAAGTGAGCTAGAAGGGGAGAAGGGAAACAGGGTTGCTGGTCACAGAGTGGAATGTGTTCCCCAGGGATTTCCCCTCAGCCAGGGGCCTGCACAGTCACTCTTGGCACTGGCCCCACCTTTGTTCTCAGTCAAATATCCAGTGGTGCTCTCTCTCTCCCTCCCAGGCCAGAACTGCTCAATAGATCTGACATTACACCCTGACAGTCCTGTCCAGCCCGCAGGGCAGAGAGGGGGTTCTCAGTGAGGGGAAGCAGGACAGCCACCTCCCTTCCCTTCCTGAGTCCTTTCCGCTCCAGCATTCTGTTCTATCTTTGAACAGAAACAAAAACTAGAAAGCACCCAAAACTCTGGTTGCAGATGCAGAAATAGAGTGTGGCACGATGCTAACGGGAGAAATGGTCTCTTTTTTGAGGGATCGCCTATTAGCTTGAGACTAGATCTTCCCAAGGGTCCTCAAGGCAAGAAAATACACTAATTATCGAGGAATTTTAGATACCTCAGAGATGAAGTTAAGAAACAGTAAAAGCTTAACAGTCGAAGATCTGAAGCTTCAATTTCATGATTTGATGTTCCCGATTACAGAAAGTTCAAAGATGATGTTTGTTTAAAAGTGTTATATATGCACATGTGCATATAAAAATAATATATTTATATATAAAAATATTATATATGCACAGGCACAACTGTGGTGCGTCTCCTGACCTAGCAGGAGCCTGGGTCACTGGTGGCAGTCCTGTTTTCAAGGGAATACACAAAACTTCCCTGTATGTTCTAAAGTATTGGGCAGATTTGCTTTGTTCCTGCTTGGGCTGGGAAGCATCACCCTGAGCTCAGCTGTGACTGGGCCCTTAATTAAGCAATGGCTTGCTTTCAGGCCCTCTAATGAAAGGAACTCTATAGTATGTAGTATGACATAGCGTATTTTATTACAGTTAATAAACCAACAAACATTGGAACAGGAGGTGATGAAGAGTTCTCTGAAGAACCTTGGAAACATGTTTCCTTCAAGAGTTAAACTTTCGTCTCTTGTACTAGTTCTTCCACTCCCAAACCCACAACAAAAGGATGCAGATGAAGATGACTTGGATAGCACTTAAGAAAACAAAATAGTTGTAAAATTATGAGAGCCAGTACTGCTTTTCTTTTTTTTTTTTTTTTAAGCTATGTAGTCTAAGGTATTTTGTTATGACTTATTTCTTTTTTGAGACAGAGCCTTGCTCTGTTGCTCAGACTGGAGTGCAGTGGTGAGATCTCTGCTCACTGCAGCCTCCACTTTCCAGCAATTCTCCTGCCTCACCCTCCCAAGTGGCTGGGATTACAGGTGCCTGCCACTACACCCAGCTAATTTTTGTATTTTTAGTAGAGACAGGGTTTCCTCATGTTGGCCAGGCTCGTCTTGAGCTCCTAACCTCAGGTGATCCACCCGCCTTGGCCTCCCAAAGTGCTGGGATTATAGGCATGAGCCACTGCACCTAGACTGCTTTTCCTTATATTTCAGAATAGTTGAACCACTTTATTCCTCAGGGTGGCCCAAATAAGATTTTCAAATGCCTCTAAACAGAGCTTTCTTTACATGCCTCTGCTGAGGTTTGCTCCTGTAGGAAGTTATCTGGACCAAACAGCTGGAGCACTGAATTTAGCTGTATTTGTTTTACATTTCCTGTATGTTGAAGTTTTGGCTACCGAGAGGTGAATTATAGATGGAATCTTTCATTCTGATTCCAGTTTCTGGAAGTAGCTATTGAGCTGAAGGCAAATCATATATTTAAAAACATATACATGATTCAAGGATAATCTGGCATTTATCTCTGCTCTCTTTTTGAAGACTTCATTATCATGGTCGACTGACCCAACACAACGTATTTGGAGGAGGAGAGGGGACACTTTTATTGTACCCTATCACATGGCTGAGTCATTTGGCTCTCCGTTCATTGGAACAGATGACTATGGCCAACACCATTGGGTTTCCCACCAAGGACAGAATTCCAAAGCAACAATGGCTTCCATGGTTGGCTCACCCCGCCTGCCTGAGCCATCAACTAGGTCCACAGAGTAGAGAAGTGGGTAGTGCCCCTGCCTGACATCTGGAAAAATGCCCAAAGCTTGTGACTTCATCACCACTGAGTCAGCAGCAACTCTTTTCTTGCCAAGAATACCACATTGTTCTTTTCCTTTTCAGGTAATCCCTCCCCGGAAAGAGATCACAGATTTTGTAGTATTAAATACATTGTAGAAATTCATGGTAGCATGGACAAGATTATTTAAACAAAATATAGAAAGTCTCATAGAGAGGAAAAGTCAAGGACAAAGATTAATCCTTTTCTGCTTAAAATGGCTTTGAGGCTGGGCACAGTGGCTCATGCCTGTAATTCCAGCATTCTGGGAGGCTGAGGTGGGCGGATCACCTGAGCTTGGGAGTTCGAGACCAGCCTGATCAACATGGAGAAACCCAGTCTCTACTAAAAATGCAAAATTAGCTGGGCATGGTGGCAGGCCCCTGTAATCCCAGCTACTCGGGAGGATGAGGCAGAAGAATTGCTTGAGCCGGGGAGATGGAGGTTGTGGTGAGCCGAGGTTGCACCTTTGCACTCCAGCCTGGGCAACAAGAACAAAACTCCATCTCAAAAAAATGAAAAAAAAAAAAAGACTTTGATTTGCAACCATGGAACGCTCCACTATTTCTCTTCTCTTCAAAGGCATCTACTGAAAGGATGTCTTAACCTTACTAAGTGGTCAAAATACTTTTCTGAGATAACTCACAGAGCATAGGCCCCCTGGGGTACACAAAGATTTCAGTAGTCCCTAGATATTTTCTGATCCTTTTAAAAACTGGTTAAATTCAGAGACTCTAGGCAAATACTTCTTTCAAAACCTGTGAGACAAAAACGAAAGAAGTCAGGACATGCAGTGTGACAAACCTTGGAATGGTAAGTAGGAAATATGAGTTAGTTTCTTGGCTAAGGTATGAATTTACCTTATGCCTGCCAGAAATTACTCAGTTTTTAGTGACTATAAATTTTCTCTAAGTGTTAACTGGCTCGGTTTATAAATTATTGCAAGAAGTAAGAGAGCAATGTCATGTATTATAATTTCATTGTGTCAATTTTGCCAAATTCTCTTGCATTTTGTTATTCTATGAACTCATAATGGGATAAGGGGTATAGTATAGACTTTGATTCAAAACATATGTGATGTTGGTATAAATGCTTCAAGGAAAACCCTAAATCTATTCTGAAGCCTACATAGTCAAAAGTAGCCATCGGAAGACTTTTTTTACTTTAATACTGTATTTATGCTAGTTAGCACTTGTCCTAGTTCGAAATTTCTCAAATGTGAAATTTTATTATTTTATTTGACTGTTGTCTCCAGATGGGTCTGGGGACCTCCACTTTCTTTACAGTCCATTCATCTTCATACTGCTCTTGTGTGTGTGTGTGTGTGTGTGTCTTTTAATTGGGCTATGCAATAATCCTTAGTTTATAAATTCAACTCCACTTTGGCACACACAGTGTTAGGCTTGGGGCAAACAGAAGTTATTGTTCTTTTTGTTTTTTGCTCAAGACAGTCAGTCTGCAGTGGCTGCTCATTGCCTAGGATAAAGTGCAATTCGCTTGGGCCTTCACAATCCAGCCCAGTCTGTTTTTCTTAGCTCCTTTTCTTTTTACATCCACTTACTTTCCCCTATGTTCTTCACACCAGTCACACTGCCCTTCTCAAGGTGTCAGAGCACCCCATATTCTGTCCCTTTTTCATCCCTTTACTAATCTGTGTGAAATGCCATCCCCTATTCTTGCTCTTTAATTACTCAGTTCAAAGGTCACCTCCTTCTCAGACTCCATGCAGGCAGAGTTAGTCTTCACCTTCACTGAGATCCTAATAGGGAACTGTTTGCCTTCCTCAATCTCATTGGATCGCCATTCTCTAAGTGTCTGTCCTTCCCACTGTGGCCTCTTTGGGAGCCAGTGCTAGTCTTCCTCCTCTTTCTCCTCTGACAGCATAACTTAACGAATACAGTATCTGCCATAGAGGCTCTCAATATGTGTCACTTATGTAAATTAAAGAAAATGACCAAGGCAAGTCTCAGTCATTTAGGTTTATTTGCCAGCCTTAAGGATGTGCTCAGGAAAGAACACAGATCCACAGGAAAAACTGTGGTCCATGCTTTTTCCAAAGAGGTTCTGAGGACCTCAATATTTAAAGGGAAAATATGAATATTGGAGAAAGAGTAAGAAACATTTTTTTACAAGGGTGTGGAGAGATAAGAGACAAGCAGTTGCATTCTTTTGAGTCTTTGATCAGCCATTTACATGTGAGAGGGTGGTAGAGGTACAGTCACTTATACCTTTGTCTAGCTCAATGATTCTGCATTTTTACATAACATAAAAATAGGGCAGAGGAAGCAATCAGATAGGCCTTTGCCTCAGGTGAGTAGAGGGATGACTTTGAGTTCCATCCTTGGCCCCATACCTGTAAAGATAGGCTATCAATGTACATTTCCATGGCAAAATTCAACAGAACTGTTCTAGAGCAAAGATCTGGGAGCCCACAAGGAATTTCCTTCTGGGGAAATTGTGAGGGAGGTCTGTAGCTTTTTTATCTTGTAGTTATCTATTTAGGAACAAAATGGGAGACAGATTTGCAAGGCCCAGTTCCCAGCTGGACTTTTCTGTTTTGGCTTCGTGAGTTTAGGGTCCCAAGATTTATTTTCCTTTCACAGTTCAATCAGGGAATAAATGAATAAACTGTTCCTAAATTCTACTTCCCCAGTAGTGGTGCCCATAAAAACGTCAATTTCTTGGAAAGCAATCTGACTATATATCTTGTTCTGTATGGCTAAGGGAAGTATTAGCAGCTATAATGCTGGAAAGGAAGTATAGATATAAGAAATGCATCATAAAGAGGGCGCTGTCCTGTCACCAGTCAGAAGACTTTATTGAGGTCTGTTATATGCCATGCCCTTTTCTAGCTATCATCTACTGCTTGGTTTATTATAGAAATAAACTACAGCAGGCACTTTATTTTCTCTTTTCATTTTTTTTTTATTTACTTTTTTTTGTGTGTGTGTGTTGCAGTCTCGCTCTGTTGCCCAGGCTGGAGTGCAGTGGCATGTTCTCAGCTCACTGCAATCTCTGCCCCCTGGATTCAAGAGATTTTCTTGCCTCAGCTTCTGGAATAGCTGGGATTACAGGCACGTGCCACCATGCCCGACTAATTTTTACATTTTTAGTAGACGAAGTTTTGCCATGTTGGCCAAGCTGGTCTCGAACTCCTAACCTTAGGTGACCCACCAGCCTCAGCCTCCCAAGGTGCTGGGATTATAGGCGTGAGCCACCATGCCCAGTCTCCTCTTTTCATTTTAGGTTCAGAACCCTTTCTTTAAAAAATTTGCCATCAGGCCAGATGCGGTGGCTCACGCCTGTACTCCTAGCACTTTCGGAGGCTGAGGCGGGTGGATCACCTAAGGTCAAGAGTTCAAGACCAGCCTGGCCAACATGGTGGAAACCCCATCTCTACAAAAAATACAAAAATTAGCTGGGCGTGGTGGCAGGCACCTGTAATCCTGGCTACTCGGGAAGCTGAAGCAGGAGAATGGTTTGAACTTGGGAGGTAGGGGTTGTAGTGAGCCGAGATCGTGCCATTGCACTCCAGCCTGGGCAACAGGAGTGAAACTCCATCACACAAAAAAATGATGTTATTAGATACACACATACACATGCACATGCACATACACAACACACACATGCATTGCACCCACACATGCCACCCCTCGTTTCGTGTGTCTCTCCCAGCTCTGGCTCTGGGCTCCAGGAGAACGCTATTGCTGTTTTCACAAAGGCATAGCTTCCTGTGTTCATCAGGTGCACCTGTGTTCATCAGGTGTTCTTATCAAATGGTGCTCTTGATAGAACTCCAGACTCTCTGCGCTCTCCTGTGGCTGAGGCAGGTGGGGAGAGCACAAGGCTCTCACGGGAGAAACTGCTGTCTAGTTGGTTTCTCCCTGAAGGACTTCACCAGACTTCATCAGAAGAAAGCAGTGCAAGAGGAACTGCGGAGAAAAGCTGGGGCTTAGGAAACAAGCATGAGGGGCCACGTGGGCCGGTGGTTTCTGTGTGAACCTCTGATCTGTGAAACATAAACAGGAAGTGCTGACGGCCTCTAGCGCTCTTTTTTGATATCAAGAACATTCTAGGGCACAAAAGAGTTTGCCTCTCACTCTTTCCCATATATGGAGGTTTTCTAACCAGCATCCTGAACAGAATTGAATTAAAAATAAAACGAAAGTAAAAACTAGCTTTGTCTCTAGATTTTTAAATTTTCATTTTTTTATGGTGGCACTTATACTGTTACCTTGTAGGTACCAACTAGAATGTTCTTTTTAACTGCCTGTCATTCATGGTTTACCTACATGGAAGCTCAACCCTGTCCAAAACTGGACCCTAGTTGACACAAATTGTACCTTAATTTTATGAAGATCTATTCCACCCCTAATATTTTGACATTTTTAAATATGCTGCTCAGCTGGGCTTGTCAAAGGCAGTTCCATTTGCCACATTTCAAAAGAGAGTCCAGACAGAGCCCATTTGATTCTGTTAGGAATGGCTGCAGTACAAGACTGTGGAGCTCTATGACTGACCACAGCTGAAACCTACTTTGATCTTGCTAGATGCTGCCAAGTCAGAAATAATTAACTAAGAGTGAAGGATCAAAGAGAACGCATAAAAGCATTGACTGCTTTTGTTTCACGTTTACTCTCCCTCCATAGAGGGACACAGAAATTAAAAAAATTGCCGAGCGTGGTGGCTCACACTCGTAATCCCAGCACTATGGGAGGCCGAGCCGGGTGGATCACCTGAGGTCGAGAGTTCAAGATCAGCCTGGCCAACATGGTGAAACCCCGTCTCTACGAAAATACAAAAATTAGCTGGGCCTAGTGGGAGGACCCTGTAATCCCAGCTACTTGGGAGGCTGAGGGAGGGGAATTGCTTGAACCCAGGAGGCAGAGGTTGCAGTGAGCCGAGATCACGCCTCTGCACTCTAGCCTTGGCAATAGAGTGAGGCTCGATCTCAAAAAAAAAAAAAAGAAAGAAAGAAAAGAAATTAAGAAAATTGATACAGAGTGGGCAAGAACAAAATCTTCTGGTGAATCAAGTCTGCAGGCTTATTAAATGTGACAGTATACTTCTTGAAGAATTAGAGTGTAATGCAATTAAGTCAATGCTATAATAGCTCTCAGCAGAACCAAGCACAATGTCTCTTCCTCCCCCTCACAAGTACTGAACTCTTCTTTCAGTCTTTTCAGCTCTGGGACTTGGCCAAGCCCTTTCCTCCTGGGACGGCTGCTTTCAGGAGCCAACTAAGTGAGCCCAGCCAGTTCTTGGGGAGTCAAATGGCATGATGGACAAGTCCTTTCACACCCAAGGCCAGTCTGCTCACCTGGCCTCCCATCCTGGTCACCTTCAGGCCCCTGAATGTGCAGCCTCCTTCTCCACTGCCGTCTTCGGGCCTTTCAGTGTAGCTTCTCTTTGGCAGCCCTCCCCTGCTGGGCACACCAGCCTCCGTTCCTCACAAACTGCTTATCTGCAGGGTGATACTCAGGATATTTCAGAACTGAAATGACGTGGGCAGGCCCCAACCCAGCAGGAAGGAAAATGGCTATCATGCAGGCAAGGCTCCATGCCATTCAGAGAGGCGTCTGCTACCAGGTGTTAACCTCTTTAGTTTCTGGGCTCACTGGGGAGCCCCAGGGGTGGTCACGAAATGGGGAACATTCTGGAGGCTCCAAAGAGTGGCTGCGCACAGAGTAGAACTGTTGTGCATTGGTACACACCCGCCTGTCACATCAGCCTGTCGGAGACCCCACATGCCTTCCCAGAATGTTGCCTGTACTCCTTGCCTTAACAGAAGTCTGGGTTTTCTGTCCCATGCAACTCGCAAATAGTGGCCGGCAGTTCCGTGCCATGGAGCACAGGGCTCGGCAGGAGTTAGGTTTTCTCCTTGACTCCCAAGGCTGCTGCTGCTCTAATATTTATTATTATTTTTTTTTTGAGAAGGAGTCTCCCTCTGTCACCAGGTGGAATGTATTGGCGCATCTCAGCTCACTGCAACCTCCAACTCCCTGTTTCAAGCGATTCTCCTGCCTCAGCCTCCCAAGTAGCTGGGATCACAGGCACACACCACCATGCTGGGGCTAACGTTTGTATTTTTAGTAGAGATGGGGTTTCACCATGTTGGTCAGGCTGGTCTTGAACTCCTGACCTCAGGTGATCCATCTGTCTCAGCCTCCCAAAGTGCTGGGATTACAAGCATGAGCTATTGTGCTGGGCCATAAGCTCATAGTTTAATAAAGAAATATAAAACAAAGAATTACCAGACTAGGTGGTAAATGCCACTGTATGTTTACTTACATACAGTGTTTACAAACAGAAACGTGGACACATGGAAATGGTGATATATTAGTTTCCTGTGACTTAAAACAACAGAAACGTATTCTTCCACAGTTCTGGAGGCCAGACATCTGAAATCAAGGTGACAGCAGGGCCATCCTCCCTCTGAGACTTCCGGGCAGAATCTTTTCCTGCCTTCTCCTCGCTTCTGGTGCTGGCCAGTGATCCTCGGCATGCCTCAACTTGCGGCTGCATCACTCCGGTCTCTGCTGTCATCCTGCGTTCTCCTCGTGTGTTTCTGTCTTCACCTGGCATTTTCCTTTTCTTACAAGGACGTTAGTCGTATTAAGGCCTACCCTAATGACCTCATCTTAATTCAATATGCAAAATACCCTATTTCCAAATAAGGTCACATTCCCAGGTACTGGGAATCAGGACCTCAACATATATTTTTTGGGGACACAATTCAACCCATAACAGTTGGATAGTCAAGAAAGCAGAGGAAAGACCGGAGGAGGCTGGCTACACGGGCTTGGTGAGCTGGTCATCTGGAGTCAGCAGGGAAGGCAGAAGGGAGTTGTGTCATCTGGATGATGTTTATAAACAGACTGGGTCCCTAGAGGGTGACAGCTTTGGAAACTGCAAGTTGTTAAGCCTGACAGGCATAAAGGATCTATGCTCGGTAGTGGCAAAAGATAATCCTACAAGTTGGCAGGAGCCAAGTAACGAATCTCATGGTCTCCCCGCACAAACGTGCCTGCACTCCTTTACTCCCCCTTTCTGGCAGCAACCAGTTATCTTACACCCCTACTTCCCCATCACTTCCCACACGCAGTTATCCCTCCGTCCAGTCCACCTGATTCTGCCTCCTAAAAATCTCCTCAATCAGGCCAGTCATGGTGGGTGGCTCATGCCTGTAATCCCAGCACTTTGGGAAGCCAAGGCTGAGGTCAGGAGTTCAAGACCAGCCTGGCCAACATGGTGAAACCCCATCTATACTAAAAATACAAAAATTAGGCTGGGTGCGGTGGCTCATGCCTATAATCCCAGCACTATGTGAGGCCAAGGCAGGCAAATTATGAAGTCAAGAGATGGAGACCATCCTGGCCAACATGGTAAAACCTCGTCTCTACTAAAAAATACAAAAATCATTTTGTAATAATTTTTATTACAAAATAATAATAATATTTTGGGTGCGGTGGCACATGCCTATAGTCCCAGCTACTTGGAGTCTGAGACAGGAAAATTGCTTGAACCCAGGAGGTGGAGGTTGCAGTGAGCTGAGATCGTGCCACTGTACTCCAGCCTGGTAACAGAGCGAGATTCCATCTCAAAAACAGCAACAATAAAAGAAACAAAAATTAACCGGGCACAGTGGTGGGCACCTGTGATCCCAGCTACTCTAGAGACTGAGGCAGGGAAAATCGCTTGAACCAGCCAGTAGAGGTTGCAGTGAGCCGAGATCACACCTCTGCACTCCAGCCTGGACAAGAGTGAAACTGAACTCCATCTCAAAAAAGTAATAATAATTAAAATAAAAATCTCCTAAATCTGCCTTCTCCTTCCTACTTCCACTTTCTAGTTCAGGCCCTCGTCATTACACAGTGGAGCACTGGTCATCTCCTGGGTCCTCCTGCCATCAGGCCCTCGAATTCCCTCTCCTTTCTCCTCTGCTGCCGGAGCCATCGCTCAATGCTCTGGACGGTACCCCTCCCAGGGCAGGAGGTAACGGATCTCCATAGTCTCATGAATGAAGCTGCTTTAGTCAGCTGCCTGAGCTTCACCAGCCCCTTCCTCATCAGACTCTGGCATTCTCTGTAGCCAAGGTAGAGTGTTTGCTTCCAGGGAACTCCAGCCTCAATTTGCTCTTCAGCGACTTTTTTCCTATAGTGAATTAATAAATTGGTATTCTGATTTCATTTTTAAGATGCAAGTTAAATTATTTCCTAGAATTCAGTCCTTGAATCACTCCCCTTCACCTTTGGATTGAAATCTGAGCTCCATGTGATGGTTTACAAAGCTGTCAGTGATCTGCCCCTTGGCCACCCATATTACTTCTCTACAGGATCCTGGACCCTAGGTGCTACGGAATTATTTGAGTTTCTACTGGGTGGCAGTCTCTCCTTTGCCTGGGATACTGTCTTCTTCCCCTTCTATTTCTGACTACATCCAGTTTGTTCTTCCAAATGTAGCTCAGGATTTGCTCTTGAATGAAGCCTTCTCCACCTCTTCCAGGGCAGCATCAGGTGGTCCCATAATCCCTCATTCTCCTCCTCCTCTGTGCTCCCATAATCCCTCATTCTACCCTCCATTACAGCCTCTAATCTTTTTTTTTTTTTGAGACAGAGTCTTGCTCTGTCACCCAGGCTGGAGTGCAATGGCACAATCTCAGCTCACTGCAATCTCTGCCACCCAGGTTCAAGTGATTCTCCTGCCTCAGTCTCCCGCAGAGCTGGGACTATAGGCATGCACCACCAAGCCCGACTAATTTTTTTTGTATTTAGTAGAGACCGGATTTCACCATGTTGGCCAGGATGGTCTCAATCTCCTGACCTTGTGATCCACCCGTCTTGGCCTCCCAAAGTGCTGGGATTATAGGTGTGAGCCACCGCGCCCGGCCCACAGCCTCTAATCTTATGTGATCTCCAAATCTACACGGTTGGTTTTCTTTTTTATCTTTCCCTCTAGACTCTGAACAACTCCAGCAGGCTCCAGGTCAGTTCTCCCAAAAACACCGTACCAAAATCATTGCTTTTTTGGCACCTATTGGGAGTATCCTGTGCTTTTTTTTTTTTTTTTTGTCTAATTTTTGATATTTTAATTTTGCTTTTTCTTGATAGAATTGCTGGATTTCTACAGACATTAGCTGTGGACTCTAAGGCACTCCCCTCCAAAGGCATAGTGTTTGTACCTAGGATGGATGTGGAGCCACGACGACTGAGCGAGGTGGGCATGGAGCAGTTAGCAGGCAGCTGGGAGCATTGCTGAGGATGAGATGTTGAGATTACATGGAGACTCTAAAGATTATTGTTTCTGGGTGGATCCCAGTTGTAAACGCTTGAAATAAGTTGCTTAAAGTCATCTGTAATATTTGATACAAATTAGGATTTGTAACTTACAGGTTTTATAATTAATATTTCAGAATTCAGCATATTATTTTGTGCTTTTTGAGATCTTGATTAATAATAGCAGAATAGTAACAACTCTAAGAGAACTAAATAGTCCCATTATTAATAAAATGTTGTGAATGTGTTTTGAGCCAATTTGAAATACGGAGCCTAAGGTGTTTTTGGAAAAGAAATTTTTTTTTTTTTTTGAGACAGAGTCTCACTCTGTTGCCCAGGCTGGAGTGCAGGGGTGCAATCATGGCTCATTGCAGCCTGAAGTCCCCAGTCTCAAGAGATTCTCCCACCTCAGCCTCCTGAGTACCTGGGACTATAAGCGCACTCCACCACATCTGGCTCATTTTATTTTTTGTAGATACGGGGTCTCCTTATGTTGCTCAGGCTCGTCTCAAACACCTGGCCTCAAGTGATCCAAAGTACTGGGATTACAGACGTGAGCCACTGCACCTGGCCTTAAAAATGTTTTTAAATTTCCTTAAAATGCCGAAAAGGTAGGAACAATGAAATACTCAAAAAAGGATTGATTTTTAAGCCCGGCTCCACATCAATTTTGTGTTAACTTCATTTCTCTGTACTAGAAGTGAGGAATACAAAGATGAATGAGACAGGGTTCCTGTCACCATCTAGTGGGAGAGACAGGCTGGCAAACCAACAGTTAATTAAGGAGGCAATTTAGGTAAATAATTTAGAGTTGACGCATTGGATTTATCTTCGGAGGCAGTAATCCTAAGAACAAGAACTAGCTGCCTTCCTGCCAGAGCTCACGTGTGAGGGTTGGACTTCTTAGGCATAATTCAAACAATGACTCAAACCAGTCCTCAGAGCAGATAACTGAGACATAGGTTTGCATAGGTTATCAATCATTGTCCCGAAGGCAGAAGTCTACCATACTGTTTCTTGCTGGTATTGAATTTAGTGGCTTTCATGCAGTATTTTCTGGGGTGTCCTATGAATTCTGTTTCTAGAGACTTGCTCTACTACCTGAACAGTTTCCTTTGGATTTTCTTTTATTATTCTAAAGTAATTGTTCTTCATTATAAATTGCTTTGCCCTTTTATTTCAGTTTTTTTTTTTAAAAAAAAAACAAAACATTATCTGTATTGAAAATTATCCCTTAGGAAGCCATCTATCATTTGCTTGCTATGATTTTTGAGGACATGCCTTTCTATAAGATGGTGGTGGAAGTGGTTGCTACAATACTAGACATAATTAATGAATAATATTAGTTAATAAAGAGGTTTGAGAACTAGGAAAGATTCTCGAAGGTTATTCTTTAATAAATCACTCATTTTCACAGTCACCGCTTACTGTGGGTAATTTGCTGTTGGTTGACAATAAACCTTATGAGAAGATATGATCCTTCAGGCCTTCTACTTGTTTGAAATGAAAAAATTCTTTCTCCTTTCAATAACGGACAGTGGTACTTTTCTGTTATAATTCAAAACAGGTTTCAGAACACATGACATTTTCAGGGAGAAGGAAAGGATGAATGAATGAGCTGGAGTACACTTTCTATAACATATAAAGAGGAAACGAGAACTGAACGTAGATAAATTATTAATACTTATTTAAAAAATTTCAATATTTCTCAATTGATGTATGAAGTGCTTGTAGTCAGCATTTGCTTCTTAAATCACAAGGAGGCAGCATAGTCTCATGGGAGGAGGGGAAGTGGGTATTCAAAGCACGCATTCTTCATGCTGCCTGTGCTGTTCCTGTCTAGAAGGGCCCTCGGAGCTGAGAGTGTCTCATGGAGTCACTCAGTTCCCTGCTTCCTGGTAGAGCTGTCCCTTAATCATATGAAACAATATCTGCCTAATGCTAAAAATAGCCAGGGTCTGAGTCCAGGACTTGTATGTTGACTGTCTCATGTACCTGGTAGCCCTGGGAGCAGGATGTCCTCACCTCACTCATCTCCGATAACGTAGAGTCCTACCAGGCCTGGCCAAAGTTGCCTCCTTAAAAATTTGTCCTTGAGGCTGGGTGCAGTGGCTCACGCTTGTAATCCAAGCACTTTGGAGGCCAAGACGGGCGGATCACCTGAGGTCAGGAGTTCAAGACCAGCCTAACCAACATGGTGAAACCCCGTCTTGAAAAAAAAAAAAATTTGTCCTTGAATAGAATCCCCTCGGTAGTGGTTATTGACTTGCAAAATATAACACTGACTTTATACCATGGTTTTTTATGTCTCATGGAGACAAAAACACTTTTCTCATAGAATATGTTTTGTTTGTGGGGAAATGAACAAAATGATGTAAAAAACCCACATCATCCTGTGAGTAAGTTATTTTTCTGATGGAAATCAGGGTCCAAGTTATAAGTGTAACTGGCCACATAGTTCCACTTAAGTCATTTCACTTTGGTGGGCTTCAGTTTCCCCATTTGGAAAATGAAAGAATGTGCCTATGATATTCCAGTGTAAGTTGTGAGGACATACCAGATATAGAAAACTGGGAAGCAATTGTAGCCAAATGTGTGGAGGCACACGAATATAAGACATTTATATCTGGGTCCTATTTTCACTTTTATGACTGATTCTTATTTATTTATTTATTTATTTTGAGATGGAGTCTCGATCTGTCACCCAGGCTGGAGCGCAAAGGTGCACTCTCCGCTCACCGCAACCTCCGCCTCCCGGGTTCAAACAATTCTCCTGCCTCAGCCTCCCAAGTAGCTGGGATTACAGGTGCGCACCACCACACCTGGCTAATTTTTGTATTTTTTATGTAGAGAAGGGGTTTCACCATGTTGGTCAGGCTAGTCTCGAACCCCTGACTAGGATCCACCCGCCTCAGCCTCCCAAGTGCTGGGATTACAGGCATGAGTCACCACGCCCGGCTTTCTATGACTGATTCTTTCTGGGCTCTGGGACATTTATATTCACTCTCTGCATTTGTACATTCATTTGTTCATTCCCCCACTCATTTATTCAATAAATATTTATTGAGTACTTCAATATGTGCCAAGAACTGTCCTAGGTCTGAGGATGTAAGAGTGTACCAAAAAGCAGGATCTTTTTTTTCGGAGAGTTTACCTCTTAGTGGGAGAGATGGACCACAAATACGTAAGCAAAAAAATACACAAAATCATTGCAGATTATGGAAAATGGTAAGAGATAAAAAGCATGACAGAATGGAAGGTAACTGGGGCAATCACTTTTAGGTAGATGCCTCTAAGATGCCATCTGTGCTGAAACTTGACAAAGGAAATACCAACAACTTCAGCCTCTAAGCCTGCCAAGTTTGAGATGTTATTTTTATTAGTAATTTACAGGTGCAAAAATGACCCACCTAGACTGTTTCTAATGCACGGTATGCTTTGTTGACAAAATGTCCTTAAGCAAAATGCCACAGATGTCAGCTTCAGTTTTGTGGATTTCCATAGCTAATTTTTATATTTTAGGTAGAGATGGCGTTTCACTATGTTGGCCAGGCTGGTCTTGAACTTCTAGTCTCAAGTGATCCACCAGCCTCGGCCTCTCAGTGCTGGGATAACAGGCATGAACCTCCGTGCCTAGCCCACAATTTTTAAATCAGTTCTTCTGTTCATGGACATTTAGGCTGTTTTCGTTTTTTCTGTCTTTCAGACAGTGCTAGTTGCTGCTGCAATGAACATTTTTGTATGGTCTTCTTGTGCTTATGTGCAGAAGTATTTCTAGGATATTTACCAGAGAAGAGAATTACTAGGTCATCCTCAGCTTTACTAGTTTTTGCCAAATTGCTCTGCGAAAGAACAGATGTGAGTTGGATTTTGGCAGCAGGACATTCCAACAAGGGGAGTGATATGTGTGATACGTACTAAAGGTACAGAAATGGGAGACATGGGAGTGGTCATTAGTTTTCTCTGAAAAAGCACTGGTTCTCAGTCAAGTCATGGAAGCAGATTGGAATCACTTGGGAGAATGTTTTACAATCTTTTGCCCTCTGTCTTCCCATTCTGGGATGTCTTCCCAAGGAACCGATATATTCCCCCCACGTAATTGCAACACGCTTTGGTTGAGAACCAAAAATGGCTGCCTGAGAAGGAGCCACGGGAGAAGAGGCAGGCAAGTTGGGTGGGGAGGACTGCAATGCCTGGCCAGGAGGATGCCTGTCAATCAGGGGTCACAGGTCTCTGAGCAGGAGCTGAGCACCTTCCCTCTACAGATATCCAGAGGCATCATTAGGGCTACAGCATCCTTAGACTAAGAGCTTTGGGACAGAGTTTAACCACATGTATTACGCTCTAGCTTTGATAGCTCTTTTCTCAAGTCTTTTAATCTTGTTCACTGAGAGAGTCACTTTATAATTCAATGAGCTGTTATTCCTCCTGGATCTCTGGGTGTCCTGAAGATGCTGAAGGCTTTTTTCTATTTTAATTATAATTAGCATACTGGGAAAACTCTGGAGAATAAAATACAGTACTTCCGGTGCATTTATAGACTGTAACAGGGAATATGAGTAAAATATACATATCCCCAAGGAGCCAGATATACATCAAAATAATTAAGTGGGGACAGAGCTTGGGGGATAGAGCACTTGACTGCAAAATAACATATACATTGGTAAGATTTAGAAAGACACAAAAGGGTTGGTCTTATATAAATAAGTCTGTGGCTTATTGTCCCTAGAAAAGGTACAGGACTCCCTCTTTGTCAGCAAAATCTCATCTTATTTGTCACATAGAAAACCGTAAGACTATAAATGTTTGACCTGGAAGAGTTCTTAGAGAGATCTGCTGGAGTGAGTGGCTAATGCATAGGGTCAGGATTAGTTCTGGACCCACTCCCGGTGTCTCCCACCATACTGCTCCTTAGCACTTCCACTGATTAGTTCAGATCGCCTTACTCTGCTGGAAAATGTTAGGAAACTCTTGAGTCTATTTGAATGTCATATTTACTTGACACATTGGTTGTAGCATGAAAGTTGACCATATTTAACAAATATCAAAAATTGTAATAGTTTCCCACTATACCAAGGTGAAAATGATTGCTTTTGGGGTGGAAATCTATTATAAAATAAAACATTGTTTAGACAACTGTAAAAATACAAACTTTCGGCCAGGTGCAGTGGCTCATACTTGTAATCCCAGCACATTGCCGAAGCACGTGGATCACCTGAGGGCAGGAGTTCGAGACCAACCTGGCCAATATAGTGAAGCCCCATCTCTACTAAAAATACAAAAATTGGCTGGGCGTGGTAGTGGGTGCCTGTAATCCCAGCTAAAGGGGAGTCTGAGGCAGGAGAATTGCTTGAACTCAGGAGGCGGAGGTTGCAGTGAGCCAAAATCGTGCCACTGCACTCCAGCCTGGGCAACAAGAGTGAAACTCCATCTCAAATAAATAAATAAAATGAATAAAAATAAAAATGAGAACTTTCTAAATTACTAGATATCTTTCTTAATGTCTCCCAGAAAAGTGTGTAGAGAACCTTTTTGGTAGTAAATAAAGATTGCTTTAATAGAGAAATTTTAAACTACAACACATCCTATATTCACAAACTAGTACATCTCAGATGTCCTGTGGATGTGGTGGGATAGGATAATAGTCCAGAAAGGTCTCAAAGTCTGAGGTAGTTGCTGGAAGAAGCCTATGTCTTTGGACACTTGACTTACCAGAGGGTCGGGCTGAACTAGAAGGAGGTTTTAGGGTCTGAAGTTTTAGGGCCTCCACTATAAGTAGCAGCAGCAAAACTATAAAAGGGGGAAAATTACCCATAATTCCACCACTCTAACACATTAATTGCCTTCATTTTCTGTGTTCACTTTTAGTTCTTGATTTTGTGCCATCATTTCATGCAGCTATAAATACAGCATAGTTAAAATGCTGCGTTCTCTCTTTCACTCAACATTATATTGTGAACGCTTTTGTTTGAGGACTATTTTGGTTGCAAGGAACATTTACTCAGTCAAGTTAAATTATCTCAGAAAATAGTGTACGTGCCTAATCTTACAGAAACCAAGGACAGGCGCCTAAGATGGCTAAGCTCCCCAGGAATTGGTGCTAGGACAGGGAGAGCCAAGAGGTATGAAGCTGCCATGTCAGGGGCCTTGGGTGGGCAGGGGGATCTGTGCTTCTCCTGAGCTTCTGCTCTGCGCGTATCAGTTCAGTTGTGCATGGCCAGTAGTGGCCACTACAAACTACATGGCCTTGCAGTACCAGAGCTTTCAATGATCCTCTTTCCAGACTGCTTAAAGTCAAACCCTGATTTGATTGTCCCAATTTATCTTTTCCATCCAGTGAGGCCATAAAAGTCAGAGGTTTTTGTTCAGCCTGGGGATTGGCTGTCACTAGCACAGGTGGACCCGCATTGGTCCAATCAGGTGTGGCTGGGGAGGTGGAATCACATGCTTTAGACTCCAGCTCTGGAGGGCAGCAAGGGCATCCGCTGGGACTCCCCCAGCAGTGGGTGTGTGGGTGTAGCTTCACAGTTCTTTTTTTTTTTTTTTTTTGAGACAGAGTCTCACCCTGTCCCCCAGGCTGGAGTGCAATGGCGCAATCTCGGCTCACTGCAACCTCTTCCTCCAGGGTTCAAGCGATTCTCTTGCCTCAGCCTCCTGAGTAGCTGGAATTACAAGTGCACACCACCACCCACAACTAATTTTTTGTATCTTTAGTAGAGACGGGGTTTCACCATGTTGTCCAGGCTGGTCAAGAACTCGTGACCTCATGATCTGCCCGCCTCGGCCTCCCAAAGTGCTGGGATTACAGGCGTGAACCACTGTGCCCAGCCATGGCTTTGTAGTTCTTACAACTAAAAATGTTCATGAATGCATGACATCACATCAAGTGGCTGTTCTATAATTTATGACCCTTCCTCTGCTGTTAGCTTTAGTTTATAGCCCCTTTCAGCGTGGGGACTGCTGCAAGTAAAACTATGAACATTTTTGTGGATACATCTTCCTTTTCATCTTCCAGATGATATAAAGTAATCTTTAAATTACATAGAGATTACATTCTCTGAGCACCTCCAGAACAGAAAACATAACCTCGCAATTTTTTGTTGTTGTTTAAAAAGTGTCTGTATTTGCTAGAGATTTCTACTTAAGTAGCTATGGGCAAAATAATAGGACGTGATATCTGGGATCTGCTTCAAAGCACTCTAGGAAAAAAAAAAACTGAGAGGTGATGATAGCTGAAGCAAGATTGGTGAAACGATGATCACTGCTGGAGTTGATGATGGGCACATCGAGATTTATTATATACTATTGCCTCTGTTTTGTGGCTCCTGTCCCACTTCCTTTCTCTTTCTCTCCCCTCTGGATTTTTTGGTTGTTAGCCCCCATGTTTCCTCTAGACATTTGGTACTCACACGCAGCCCTATGATTCCCCCAAATTTTTCTCAGGTTCAGTTACCCCTGATTCCTGCCTCATAGGTTCCTTTTCCTTCCTCACCTAATAACTCAAGTCCATCTATCTACCTACTCAGTAATTCATTCACATTAAAAAAGTGAGCCTATGTATTGGTCAAGACATGAAAAATGTTGCGAAGTATAGTGACTTTCATTGTTTTAGATGTTACTAGACAGCTATTAAGAGGAACAAAATCAGCTGGGTGCGGTGGATCATGCCTGTAATCCCAGCACTTTGGATGGCCAAGGCAAGTGGATCATGAGGTTAGGAGATCGAGACCATCCTGGCCAACATGGCGAAACTCTGCCTCTACTAAAAATACAAAAATTAGCTGGGTATGGTGGCACGTGTGCCTGTAATCCCAGCTACTCTGGAGGCTGAGGCAGGAGAAGAGCTTGAACCAGGGAGTTGGAGGTTGCAGTTAGCTGAGATTGTGCCATTGCACTCCAGCCTGGCGACAGAGCGAGACTGTCTCAAAAAAAAAAAAAAAGAGGAACGAAATCATAATTTCTTTTGTACCCTGATATAAAAGCCAGCTTTAAATCATAACTTATTTTGTACCCTGAGATAAAAGCCAGCTCTCCAGTGCAACACTCAGGGGTAACTGTCTTTCAGCAGAGAAGACAAATGCCCTCTGGCGGGGGGTGGGCACTGTGACAGGGTGTAGGGTGCAGCTGCAGGCAGAACCAGGGAGAGGCCCCCCTCCCTTCATGCCCACCTCCTCCTTTTGCTGATGGCTTTCAGCCTTTTGGGATTTCGAATTGGAAGCTACATTTTGAGGCTGTTTTTATTTAGTTAAATGAAAATGGTATATATTAAAATCCTTGGGATTTTTTTTTTTTTTTTTTTTTTTTGAGACGGAGTTTCGCTCTTGATACCCAGGCTGGAGCGCAATGGCGCGATCTCGGCTCACCGCAATCTCCGCCTCCTGGGTTCAGGCAATTCTCCTGCCTCAGCCTCCTGAGTAGCTGGGATTACAGGCACGCGCCACCATGCCCAGCTAATTTTTTGTATTAGTAGAGACGGGGTTTCACCATGTTGACCAGGATGGTCTCGATCTCTTGACCTCATGATCCACCCGCCTCGGCCTCCCAAAGTGCTGGGATTACAGACTTGAGCCACCGCGCCCGGCGGGATTTTTGTAATCATTAAAGCATCAAAGAATCTCAAGTGGTCGAGGAAATGAATATTTCATATTCATGCTTAAAAAGCAAAAAGCTAATCAAATGGCTTAATTTTCTTTTTGTTTTCCAAAACATTAATAAATTATCAATGTTATGTGAGCTGAGTTAAATTAATGGGCTATTATTCTGAGGTCTTTCTGGTTTTAAAAGTCACGAGGTAAAAAAACAAACTCAGGGAGGTTTTTTTGTTTTGTTTTGTTTTGTTTTTGAGAAGAAGTCTTGCTCTGTCACCCAGGCTGGAGTGCAGTGGTGCCATCTCGGCTCACTGCAACCTCCACCTTCTGGGTTCAAATGATTCTACTGCCTCAGCCTCCCGAGTAGTTGGGATTACAGGTGCCTGCCACCATATCTGGCTAATATTTGAATTTTTAGTAGAGACAGGCTTTCACCTTGTTGGCCAGGCTGGTCTTGAACTCCTGGCCTCAGGTGATCCGCTGCCTTGGCCTCTCAAAGTACTGGGATTATAGGCATGAGCCACTGTGCCTGGCCACAATGAGGTTCTTGAGACCTGTTGGTACTGGGAAGTTGGAATGCTCATAGGCGTAGCTGCACAACCTTACTGCTTGCCTGTGTCTGGCAGGGGTCGGGACTTTCCTGGAGCTCCCTGGCACCCTCTGTGTGCCTCTACCTTTGCACTCCTCACCTTGGATTATAATTGCATCTTTAGTTGTTTCTCTTTGACTAGACTGTGAAGGTTCTATGGGAGAACAGGGATTCCGTAGTTTTCTTTTTTTGAGACAGAATCTCACTCTGTTGCCAGGCTGGAGTACAGTGGCTCGATCTCAGCTCACTGCAGCCTCCGCCTCCCAGGTTCAAGCAATTCTCCTGCCTCAGCCTCCTGAGTAGCTGGGACTACAGGTACACGCTACCATGCCCAGCTAATTTTTGTATGTTTAGTACAGACGGGATTTCACAATGTTGGCCAGGATGGTCTCAATCTCTTGACCTCATGATCCGCCCACCTTGGCCTCCCAAAGTGCTGGGATTACAGGCATGAGCCACTGCGCCTGGCTGAGATTCTGTATTTTTCAATGCCTGGAATGCGATTGGGCTTCTGTAAATATCAGTTGAATGAACAACACATATATGTCTTTTTTTTCCTTAAAAAAAAACTCCATATCTTCTTCCTCACAGATTCTCCTCTTCCTTATAGAAAGCCCAAGAGCGGCTCATTCTTCAGCCTGACTCTGAAGACCTGAGGAGAAAGTAAACCTTTCAAGGAAACTGCCCGGCAGAGACTCAGAACCCCCAAATCATTCCCCTTGAAAGGAGTATCTACTCCAGAATGGGGGCACCTGGATTCAGGTCACCCAGAATATGCCTTTGCCATCAGCTTTCCCCTCCCAGAAACAGGATTGTTACCTTTAAACTAAGACTATTCAGTGCTTGTTTTTTTTTCAACATAACTGCTTAAGCATTTTTTTTTTTTTTTTTTAGAGGCAGGGTCTTGCTCTGTTGCCCAGGCTGGAGTGCAGTGGTGCCATCATAGCTCACTGTACCCTCGAACTCTTGGGCTCAAGTGATCCTCCTGCCACCACCTCCTGAGTAGGTAGCACAGGTGTGCTCCGCCATGCCCAGCTAATTTTTATGAGGTCTTGCTATGTTGCCTAGACTGGTCTTGAACCCCTGGCCTCAGGTGATCCTCCTGCCTCAGCCTCTCAAAGTGCTGGGATTACAGGCGTGAGCCACCATGACCAGCCTGTTTAAGAATGTCTAAGCATAAGCTTATAATGAAAAACCCACAATAATTAATCCAACTTGGAATCTACTGTGAGCACAGCAGGTCAGCAACAAGTTTATTTTGCAGCTAGCAGGGTAACAGGGTAGGGCATGGCTAAGTGTTCAGGCTTGTCAAGGCTGACTGGTTTGTCTTTATGGGCTAGGGTGGGGGAAAGCAAAGCGGAAGAAGTAACACGAAGTGGACGAGGCCTCCCTGTAGATCCTGGTTACGGGAACTCGGGGCAGTTCACCTGATCTGTGACCATCATTTTCTCAACAGAAATGTTATTAGAAGTCAGGATATTTTTCAGAAAGGCCACTGTTTCTAGAGGGAGATAAGAGTTTCTTCCCAAGATCCAAGCATAATCCACGTGAAAAAGCTGGATGAGGTTGGTACAGGAGTACACGAGGGCATAGTTCTCATAGTCGGTGGCCAGGACCCAGTACGGTGCAGATGGCATCACTGAGGACCCGAGGGAGGCAGCGTTATAGGAGGGAGAGGCAAGAGAAACCTCAGGACAACACAAGAAGACTGGCCCAGACAACCACCCACCAAGCCCCTCCACCTCTGACTTCGTTAATCCAGAAACAGAAAGACCTGTGAAAGAAGTTAGGAAGAAAGCCTAGGCTGTTTCTAACTTACCTTTCTACACTGTTGGTGCTCTGCCTGCCTGTCTGCCTGACTCACCCAGAGAGAGAGAGAGAGAGAGATAGAGAGAGAGAGAGAGATAGAGAGTGTGTGTGTGTGTGACAGTCATCTCCCATCTGCTATCTGCACATTTCAGCTGCTCTGTGTATTCCCAGCTGGACTGAGAACTCTTAAGCACTAAGTGATTTTGGAAAAATATATCTCCAGCCTCTGCGAGCAGCGGCATCATGTCCCACCTGCACACAGCCAGGCGTGCACATACTATCTTCCTCTCATGGTCAGCTCTCAACAATAAATATACCCAGATACAATACAGAAAATTTCCACGTGTCTCTCTTTATTTGAAAACTTTGACAGTCTCCTATTGTTTATGGAAGAAACTTTGAGCCATCTAATGTGGCATTCAAGGCCCTTCCTAACCTCATCCCCCACTCCATGTATGCTCTCAGGTTCTAGGCCTTTTTATTCAGGCCTTCTTCTTTTTTCTTTTACCCCAAGATGGAGTCTCGCTCTGTTGCCCAGGCTGGAGTGCCATGGCGCGATCTCGGCTCACTGCAACCTCTGCCTCCTGGGTTCAAGCGAGTCTCCTGCCTCAGCCTCCTGAGTAGCTGGGACTACAGGCACAGCCACCACACCCAGCTAATTTTTGTATTTTTAGTAGAGACGAGGTTTCACTGTGTTGGCCAGGATGGTCTTGATCTCCTGACCTTGTGATCTGCCTGCCACGGTCTTGATCTCCTGACCTCGTGATCCTCCCTCCTCAGCCTCCCAAAGTGCCCAGCAGGAGAGGAGATCGAGACCATCCTGGCCAACATGGTGAAACCCCATCTCTACTAAAATACAAAAATTAGCCACGAGTGGTAGTGCTCGCCTGTAGTCCCAGCTACTCGGGAGGCTGAGGCAGGAGAATTGCTTGAACCTAGGAGGTGGAAGTTGCAGCGAGCCAAGATTTCGCCACTGCACTCCAGCCTGGAGATAGAGTAAGACTGTCTAAAAAACAAAACAAAATACTTCCTCTCTGCCCCACTCTAGGAACTTGACTGATGTGGGTTGGAGGAGTGGCAGGGGTGAGAAGTGGGAAGTGGGGAAGTAGTTTTTGTCGCTAATGACTTTAGTGTCTGCCCTGCAGGTGGGAAAGGGACTCTCAAGCAATCTGCATGTTAGAAAGCCTCAGGGGTTCTGGGTTGAACTCTCTAGTGTATCTACATCAGCAATAAAACTAATATTTGGTGCTTTCTCTATTGCCTGTGTCCATTCCTCAGTTAGCTCAGAACTCAGATGCCTGTCATTACATATCTCATAGGCTCCCCAACAACGTGACTGGAAAGTGTCAGAAGCAGGATTCAAATTTGCCGTCACTCCTGTCATCTCTTGCCTCCAAGTTCTTGCACAGTGCAGATTGTTCTGCTAACACCTGCTAATTTTTCGGGCCTAGTTTCCTCTGGGAAACAAGGCTGAATTGGGTCTTCTACAGCCCATCCCTGTGTACACCTATTTGTGTTTCACCTGTTGAAACACTGGCTAGTTACAGTAAATTGCGGGAGCACGTGTCAGTATCCACACTGGGATAGCACGTGTCAGTATCCACACTGGGATGGGAGCTCCATAAGTACCAAGGCCAGCTCTGCCTGGCTCATCATGGCAACCCTAGTGCATGACATGTAGTAAATACACAACAGATAATTATGACACTCAGACGTCTCAGGAATTCTCCAAGCCAGGGTGCTAGCCTTCATTTGCATATTTCCTGTCCCTGAATCCTCCTGGGAAAAGTGGATACTTACACCAGAAAAACTTAACTCCCAGCTTGGCAGGCTCTGTGAGGTTAACCTGGGTGGCTTCACCTTCAATTTGATTCACAGTTCCATCATATCTGCAATGATTAAAAAAAAGAAAGAAAGAAAAGTGTGGGGATCCCTCACCAGCGTAGAGACCCCTCCGTGTCTCCGCCATGACGGGGTTTGAGCCCAGACACATTTCCCTCCACTGGGTGCAGTCGAGTGAGGTGGCTACAGGAGGACGTGGGAAATGTTAAGCTTGCATAGAGTCACTCTCAGTTCACTGCTCCTAAGGCATGACTGAAGTAATGCCAGATTATTGTTTTTCTCTTGAAGTCACTGTTCTGGGCTAGTTCTATGACTCTGTTTACCCATAATCACTGTTCTATGACTCTGTTTACCCGTAGTCATAGAAGCTTGAGATCATTCACATGTCACTAGAAAATTGCTACCTTCCTGATTTATTGTTTGTCCCACTTGTCTTGACATTATTTTCTGTAACAATGGATAAGAGGATAATATTTTGTGACCTTTAGGTAAACTCACATGTTGCCCCCTCCCTTGGTTGCTTTGTACCTTCCTTGGTTACTTTGTAACTTTCTGTTTTCCCCCGATAATGATTCTGTTTTCCCCCGATAATGATTCTGTAAGAAGACTGATGTCAGTTACTGTATATAAAACCATATATAAGCTCCTGTGCACAAAGAATAAATCGCTGATCTGAGCACAGCTCATTCCAGACCTCCAGACCCATTTCTCTGTCTCTCTTTTCTTCCGCGCACTCTCTCTTCCAGGTATTAGGACCCTCTTGCTGGTCAAGAGATCCCTAGCAGATGTGCCGATCTCATGGCCAACGACAGAAAAAAGAAAAACAACTCATTGAAAGTCAAAAAGCAACAAAAGGCAAGATTTGTGCCGCTAAGGACCATGACAGCCAACACTGATTTCTGGTAAAAGAGACTCTCAAAGGCAGGCTAGACCCTAGCTCTATACCCTGCTCTTTCCTTTGTGACTGTCTCTGTGGCCAAGCAGGGGAAGAGAGCAGCGGGGGGATAAGAAGCAGCAATTGACATGCTCCAGGATGGGATAGTATGTTAGGCCCTTGCACCTCAACACTGTCTTTTGGATTATCTGCAATGGCCCCAAAGACAACTTTCTGCTCCCAGGCTCCAAAGAGAGGGAGTAAAAGAGAATGGAAAAACAAACAAAACAACCCAATACACAACGAAGATTCACCTTTTTTTTTTTTTGGAGACGGAATCTTGCTCTGTTGCCCAGGCTGGAGTGCAGTAGCACAATCTCAGCTCACTGCAACGTTTGCCTCCCAGGTTCAAGCAATTCTCTTGCCTCAGCCTCCCGAGTAGCTGAGACTACAGGTGCTTGCTACCATGCCCAGCTAATTTTTGTATTTTTAGTAGAGACGGGGTTTTGCCATGTTAGCCAGGCTGGCCTCAAAATCCTGACCTCAGGCAATCTGCCCGCCTGGACCTCCCAAAGTGCTGGGATTACAGGTGTGGGCCACCATGCCTGGTAGATTCACTTCTTTTAAAATGAGAGGGACCAAAGGAACAGAAGAGGATGGACTTGATCACTGAAAATAATGCAAAACCGGGAAACACAAAAGCATTTCCCTTCTTTGGGCCTCAGTGATATCATGTGACATCGCGTGTCCCACCAAGGCGTGAGTCCTGAGACCCCTTTTAGTTCAGCAAGCCTCTAAGTGACTGTGGGGTTTTCAGTGTAGGCCAAGTAAAAGGAGACAGTGAAGAAATGTTTACTTTATCTCAGTGATTCTCAGGTATGCCCAGATCACAGAGACATTAAATGTGAAGAAATATATATCTTACAATTAATGCCACCTGACAATAATAATTAGCAGTGTCATTTTTTTCTTAGTGGTATATAACACAGTGGTGTGTCTTAAAAGCTGTGGACTTAGAGTGGATGCGATACGTTCACCTCTTTGAATGGGCCTGCCCCCATTTCTAGATGACTCCTAATGGCCCTGTGAACTTGGGAGAAGGGGAGAGGTGTGGAGATGGAGTTAGCAAAGGGAGGGTGCTAAGGCATCGGTGCTCTTCCTAGGAAGCCAACAGAGGAGATAATGTCTGTTCATCAATCTTCAAGGCAGTGCAGGGAGGCCAACTGAAATTAGAGCAGTCGTATGTGTCAGAAAGTCAGTAGGTTGATGCTATGGTTAGTGGTGGAATCAACAGGCCAGGGAGTTTGGGAAATGAACTCTGATGTTCCCAACTACGTTCTTTGTTTATCACCATGTAAGGCTGGAGACCGTTCTCTACTCTCTCATCTGGATTTCAGACAGCTGGGGAAGATGGTCTGCGTCTATCTGCATATACTCACTTAGCAACAAACCAGTCTCCTCCCACCAGACTCTGCCCTCTTCATGTCAATTGCATTTTGCTCCAGAACCAGTCTCTGACCATGAACTCACAACATGTTCATGGAAAAACTGCATTTGTATTTTCAAGAGTGGAGGGTGGGTTGGAAGGAGTTCTTCCTGGGGTTCTTTTTAAGTTTATGTTTGCTTTCCAAAGTATAACTTTTGGGATTAAATTTGATATGTTTAATCAAATTTAATATGTTAGAAGCCCTCGGTTAATAGAAATGTCCACTTCTAAAGGATATCCTGTTTACATAACCTAGAGTGTGAATATGTATGTATGTGATTCTTGCTTAATAATAAAAGGAGTTTTCAATAGATTAAGTTGCCTAGAAATGGGATGAACTGTCCTGGAAGGTGATGAGCTCCCAGTTCCTGGAAGTATTCGAACAAAGCTGGATGCTCTGTCAGAAGATGGTATCAAAGGGGCTTCTCTCCTGGACCGGAGGTCAGAGGAGATGGTCTCGATGTTCTTTGCTACCAGAGTATCTATTTTGCAGTGAGAGCAGACACCCTGTCAGTTTGTGCCGCTCACCCAGCAGGTGGTGGTGGAAACTCGTGAGTGGCTCCTAGTTCTTGCCATCCTTGCCTGCCAAAAGCTTTCCTCTCAATTCCTGCTAGGAGCAGGCAGTCCAGACCCAGCAAGGTCCCCATCCTCCCTGACCTAGGCTGCCAGACACCCAGTCACTCCGGGTCAGCCCTCCACAGTCCCAGCCCCGGACAGCCACAGCCACTCACCTCAACTCCCGGTTTAACACTTTGATGTTTCCATTTTCCATTAGCGAGTAGTTGGCCTGGATGCACCTTCCTTTCTCAAAGGTCGTTGGGATCTTCTCAATTTCGTACCATCTTCCGAGATACTGCGGAGACAACAAGCAGAGCAAAACCCTGTGGTTCTCTGGGGAACTGCAACCTCTTCCCCATTGTTGTCCTGCAGAAGAGAGCCCTGTCCTGGGGAAGCCAGACAAAATGGGCCTCATTGTTCCCAGCGGCAACTGGGCAAGAGATTGATTGCAATAAGAATCCGTGAGTAGGATAGGATGTGTGGGCGCAGGGTGAATGCTGACGGCTCTTCTCAGTGTCTCCTTCAGCCAAAACCTCTGTGAAATTCTAGACTCTGTAAAAAAACGGGATGATGGGCGGTACCTTTCATCTGAAACAGTGCATGATTCTACAAGTCATCTTTGAATCTTGTGCAGTCAGATGTGTTCGCTGTGGGGAACTAGGACTCCAGAGTGCATTGAAGTTTCCTCATTTGACCCTGAGTAGGGAGTTGGTCACCAAGGCTTTCGGAAGGTGATGGGGATTTGAAAGACCTGTATCATGCTTTCTCTAGGGCCTTGCGCTCCATCCAGACTTCAGGTGTATAGAGTCAGCTTTAAAGGAAGCTGCCTCTGTGTGGGGAAGGTCGAGGGAACCAGGCCCTCCCAGGCTGCCTGGCACCAGTTGCAGGAAGACCATCCCAGTTTACAACCTCTGTGGAGGGCAGTATCTAGCAAAGCTAGAAATGCATATTATACTCTTTGACTCAGCCATTTCACTTCTGGGAATGCATCCTCCTGATGTAAGAAATGATGTATGCATAAAGTTATTCATTACAGAACCGTTTGTAATAATACAAGATAGGAAACAGCCTATCTGAGCCTTAGTAGGGGGCCGGGTAAGTAAATGATGGCATATCTAGACAATGGAATTTTATTTCCTCTCTTTCAAAAGAGTGGTATGCAGTGATTTCCAATATTTAATGACAAAAGAGTCAGGTACAAAATAGAGTATTATTAAGCTACCTTTTATCTAGAAATGGAGAAAATGGTTATGTTGGTTTTCTGTTGCTGCTATAATAAATTACCACAAGCTTAAAACAGTACAGATTTATTATCTTGCACTTCTGTAAGTCAGAAGTCTGACACGGGTCTCGCTGGGCTGAACTCAAAGTGTTGGCTGCGTTTCCCTCTGAGAGCTCTAGGGGAGGATCAGTTTTCTTGCCCTTTCCAGGTTCTACAGCCTGCTTACATTCCTTGGCTTGGGACTCCCTTCCTTTATTTTCAAAGCCAGCAAAAGCAAGTCAGATGCTTCTCATATTGCATCTCTCTGACTCTTACGCCATCATCAAACCTCTCTCTCTGACCACAGCTGGGAAAGATTCTCGGCTTTTATGGGTTTATGTGATTAGATTGAGCCCCCCTGGATAATCAAGGCTAATCTGGACATCTCAAGGATCATAACTTTGATCACATTTGCAAAAGCCCTTTTCCCATGAAAAGTAACACTCACAAGGTGAGGGCGTGGACACCCTTGGAAGCCAGTATTCTTACCACAGTTATTACGTGGTAATAACCAGTCAGCCCTCCACGGCCCTGGCCTACACATTTGTTTGCACAGGTATATACTATCTGTAAAAGTTACACAATAAATGGTTTTTACTGGTTGCTCCTGGGGAGGGAAACGGAGGTACAGAGGTGAAAGGGAAACTTTATGTGGTGTATTCTTTTACACCTTTAGGATTTTGAACAATGTAAATATGTTCACCTAGTCAAAATACTAATTGAAAGTATTTTAGAAACTTAAAAACAAAAAGAGATGTGCTCACCTTCGAAGAGCGTACTTGAAAAGAGAGCCTACTGCAAACAGGTGGCGGTATTGCTTCAGCCACGTGGGGTTTGGGGTTTGTTTCTGTTTTAGATTTCTTAGGATATATGCTTTCTGCTCAAATACATACCACATTCATGACCATAAATTTCTACTCACTTATTATTATTATTATTATTTTTTGAGACGGAGTTTCGCTGTTGTTACCCAGACTGGAGTGCAATGGCGCGATCTTGGCTCACTGCAACCTCCGCCTCCTGGGTTCAAGCAATTCTCCTGCCTCAGCCTCCCGAGTAGCTGGGACTACAGGCGCGCACCACCATGCCCAGCTAATTTTTTGTATTTTCAGTAGAGACGGGGTTTCACCTTGTTGACCAGGATGGTCTCGATCTCTTGACCTCGTGATCCACCCGCCTCGGCCTCCCAAAGTGCTGGGATTATAGGCGTGAGCCACCGTGCCCGGCCCCTCTACTTACTTATTAAAGCACAGCTTTCAATTAAAGCCACTGAACTTAACATTCATTTAAAGCATCAAAGAATAAGGTTAGAGGTTAACTGGTTTCATAGACATTCTCGGAAGAAGCTCCATTTTATACGGTGCATTCAAATGTGTTCTATTACTGTTAAAGTGACTTTAGTGTCCCACAGTAAAAACCAAGGAAGCATGATTTTTCAGAAAAAGAAAACTCAGAGCTTCCTCCTGATCTCAGATTATTTTTGCAAAGGCTTCTTAATCTTTTCAGATCTCTGGTCAGTATTTAAAAAGAATCCTACAAAAGAAGAGGTAAAACTCTATCTATTTGCAGATGACATATAAAATATCCTAAGAAATCTAAAAGAGAAACAAACCCCAAAACTATTAGATCTAACGAGTTTAGCAAGGTTATAAAATACAAGATTAATATTCAAAAATCTAATCTATTTCTCAGCCTGGCACAGTGGCTCATGCTTGAAATCTCAGCACTTTGGGAGGCCAAGGTGGGTGGATCACTTGGGATCAGGAGTTGGAGACCAACCTGGCCAACATGGCGAGATCCCATCTCTACAAAAAACACAAAAATTAACCAGGCATGGTGGCAGGTGCCTCTAATCCCAGCTACTCGGGAGGCTGAGGCAGGATAATCTCTTGAACCTGGGAGGCAGAGGTTGGAATGAGCTGAGATGGTGTCACTACACTCCAGCCTGGATGACACCGTGACAGTTTGTCACACACACACATGAATATATATGTATGTGTATAAATATATGTATATGTGTATATGTATACTTGCAATGAACAATTTGCAGGTGAAATTTTAAAAATTCCATCTACAATTACATCAAAAGAATAAAATATTTGGGAATAAATTTAACCAAAGAAATGTAAAACTTATACTCTGAAAACCGCAAAATATTGTTGAGAGAAATTAAAGATGATCTAATTCAACGGAAAGATACACTATGTTCACAAGTTAGAAGACTGAATATTGTTAAGATGGCAATACTCCCCAAATTGAACTTCAGATTTAACATAATCTGTATCAAATTCCAACTGGATTCTTTACAGAAATTGACAAGCTGATCCTAAAATTCATATGAAAATGTAAGGGACACAGAACAGCCAGAAGAACAAAGTTGGAGGACTCATATGCTCTTATTTCAAAACTTACCTCAAATCTTTGGTTACTACAAAGCTATAGTAATCAAGATTGGATGGTACTGGCATAAGTATAGACAAATAGATCAACAGAATTGAGAGTGCAAAAATAAACTCTCAGGTATACAGTCAATTGATTTCCTATAAGGATTTCCTACAAGAATATTATTTGGCCATAAAGGGGGATATAGTATTTATCTCACATGCTACAACATGGATGAATCTTGAAAATGTTCAGTAAGGGGCCCGGCGTGGTGGCTCACGCCTGTAATCCCAGCACTTAGGGAGGCTGAGGCGGGTGGATCACGAGGTCAAGAGATCGAGACCATCCTGGTCAACATGATGAAACCCCGTCTCTACTAAAAATACAAAAAATTAGCTGGGCATAGTGGTGCGTTCCTGTAATCCCAGCTACTCAGGAGGCTGAGGCAGGAGAATTGCCTGAACCCAGGAGGCGGAGGTTGCGGTGAGCCGAGATCGTGCCATTGCACTCCAGCCTGGGTAACAAGAGCGAAACTCCGTTTCCAGAAAAAAAAAAGAAAATGTTCAGTAAAAGAAATCAGTCACAAAAGACCACATATAGTATGATTTCATTTTTATCAAATGTGCAGAATAGGCAAATTCAGAGACAGAAAGTAGATTATTGGTTTCCTGGGGCTGGAAGGGTTGGAGGGGAGATGGAGACTCTGTGAAGGGGTATGGGGTTTCTCTTAGGAACACTGAAAATGTTCTAAAATTGATTGTGGAGGTGATGGTTGCATAACTCTGTGAATATACTAACAATTGAAAGTGAAAAGCTGCTTTAAACAAGGGAATACATGGTCTGCAAATTGCATCTCAAGAAAGCTGCTATTTTTTAAATCCTGCTTTAATTCTCAAAGGACTTTTATAAATACAGATCAGTTATCATTTCCAAAGTGCTTTGGGATTTGTATCAAAACGCTAAACTATAACTCAGATTCCTTGGATCTTTTCTTTAAAGCCTCCCTGTGGTCTATCAGAGTTACCTGAATAAAGGGATCAGCCCTTATGAGGAGCAAGTCAATGTAGACCAGTGTACTCTATAATAACCTTTTCCTACCACACCCGTGCTCCTTCCCCTACCAGCATCCCCTCAGAGGTCCCAACACTCATTCACATTGAGGTGCAACTGTATGATAACAACTTCAATGTTACCATTCTTTTTTTTTTTTTTTTTGAGACGGACTCTCGCTCTGTCACCCAGGCTGGAATGCAGCAGTGCAATTTTGGCTCACTGCGATCTCTGCCTCCCGGATTCAAGCAATTCTCTGCCTCAGCCTCCCACTAGCTGGGATTATAGGTGCCCGCCACCACGCCTGGCTAATTTTTGTATTTTTAGTAGAGACAGGGTTTCACTGTCTTGGCTAGGCTTGTCTTGAACTCCTGACCTTGTGATCCACCTGCCTCGGCCTACGAAGCATGAGCCACCGTGCCTGGCCAGTTGTTTTTTTGTGGTGGTTGTTTTGGTTTTTTTTTTGAGATGGAGTCTCACTCTGTCGACAGGCTGCAGTGCAGTGGTGTGATCTTGGCTCACTGCAATCTCCGTCTCCTAGGTTCAAGCGATTCTCATGCCTCAGCCTCCTGAGTAGCTGAGACTACAGGGGTGTGCCACCACGCCCAGCTAATTTTTGTATTTTTAGTAGAGACAGGGTTTCACCATGTTGGCCAGGATGGTCTTGATCTCTTGACCTCATGATCCACCCGCCTTGGCCTCCCAAAGTGCTGGGAATACAGGCGTGAGCCATCACACCCAGCCTTACTGTTACCATTCTTAAAGGAGATCCAGACCTTCTCCTGGGGAGAGGAAGTCTTAAGGGTGAGATTCTAGGCTTGAGTAGCAACAATGGGAGCCTGTGGGTCATGTCTACCAGTAGCTGCCTCTTTCTGCTGCCCCCTTCCTTTCCCCTCCCGCAAACCCCAGGAAGAAAGACCGTCCATGGAGGAGCTGCTTGCATTGATGACATTTTAGCTCAGGTAACAAGAAAGCCCCTTGGGGAATTCTGGCCTTTCCTGGGCCCTGTTTGAGTGACCTTTGGGTGCCCTGCACTGCTGGGAAGCCTGGTTTTGAATCCTACTTGCATTTACCAGCTATGTGAGCTGGGGAGGGAGATTCCGCTGCTCCATCTGTAGAACAGGGATAATAGCTCTGTAGCAGCTATTGTGCTTCCCAGGTCCTGTATCCCCTCAGCCCACCTCTGAGTTCACTGCAGTCATGGCAGGCAATTCTCAGACACCACCAGCCTCCCACCTGAGACCCTGTGTCTCTCCTCTGCCAGGAGGCTTGGCTAGAGCCAAGGACGCTCCCATGGCCTGCTGGTAGCAGCTGAGGGACAATCGGAGGGGCATCCTCTGCCTGTCCTCAGAGGGTGCCCGGTGTGACTGACCCTGACTGTCCAGGGTGACGGCTCAGGAACGCACTCTATTGCTTCCGTGCTGTCTCCAACTTGCTTTCCCACCCACTCTCGTGCATCCTGGGATCATCCTGGGATCATCCCAAGCCTCTCTGCCCGCAGTCTTTGTCTCAGCAGGAGTCTGCTTTGGGGAAACCTCAAACAAGATAAATACCTGTCCCAAGGTGGACAGTGGAAACTAAAGCAGCATAATTAAACTGAACCTTGTAGAATGCTTATTCACATCAGAGGCAGCAAAACAAAGGGAGGTTCGCCTTTTACCACACCTTATTTACGTCAAAATTCTCCTGCACCGGAGGCGTGGGGCATTTCCCAAGATGAAACGTTTGTCCCTCTGCGGCACCGAAGAGGCCAGCCAGTGCGAAAAGCAGCAGCAGTAGCATCATCTTCTTGGGGCTGGGTGGCTGGAGAAGGGACCTGGAGTTGGGGGAACACAAAGCAGCTGGTGTTGTCATTCTGAGCATTTTTTTTTTTTTTGAGACGGAGTTTTGCTCTTGTTGCCCAGGCTGGAGTACAGTGGCTCGATCTCAGCTTACTGCAACCTCTGCCTCCCAGTTTCAAGTGATTCCCTTGCCTCAGCCTCCCAAGTAGCTGGGATTGCAGGCATGCACCACCACGCCTGGCTAATTTTTTTGTATTTTTAGCAGAGACAGAGTTTTACCATGTTGGCCAGGCTGGTCTCAAACTCCTGATCTCAGGTGATCTGCCTGCCTCAGCCTCCCAAAGTGCTGGGATTACAGGCATGAGCCACTCTGCCCGGCCATTCTGAGCTTTCTAAGGCCACACAATCATGAAGCAAGATTCCTGTGGCCGAGGGTCCGTCTGTGGGTGGCTCTTCCTCTTCTCTCCTGTGCTCATGGGACCCCTCATACTGCAGGGGACACCTGCTCGTCTGCGTTGCTGTGAGGCCTTCATCAGAGCCTCTGCACTTTTAGCAGGGCGCTCTCTACCTGGTATTACAGTTTGTTGGATTGATTTTGCACCCTACTCTCACCTAATTGTGCATCTCCCAGGATGGGCACCGTGTCTGGTTCTCCTTAGAATCACCCATGGACCTCAAAGTATCAGCTCAGTAGATACTTGTCGAATGAACAGAAACAACGTGGAGGGGCTATGTGAAGTGGGGGATTAAAGCCTCCAAGAACTATGAAAGATACAAAACCAAACCACACCTTGCCCAGCACCTAGCGTCCTCTGAGATTCACCAGGGAGATGCCGCCCTGACACCACCCCTTCCCCTGCCCTCATCTTGCTGGGCTGGTCTACCAGTCCAAGAGTACACTTGGAAACCTTAAAGGGAGTGGTGTGCTGGGGACTCCAGGGTCACCCTAGCCAGGTTCAAACTCTGACTCTGCCCCATACTACGTATAACTGTGTTCATTTATGCCTGAGCTTCTTTGTCTAGTAAGTGGGAATAATAATCATTCCTATCTCATGAATTTTTGTGATAATTAAATGAGATAATATAGAGAGAGTATTTAGAGGAGTGTCTGACAGAGTAAATGTGCAATAAATGCTAGTTATTGTTACTATGAAAAACAGAAAAATGATGGTATTTTCTAGAATTCTTTCTTTTCCTTCTCTCTTTTTTTCTTTTCCTTCCTTCCTTCCTTCTTTCTTTTTTTTTGATATCCTGTTGAGGGTTTTGTTTATTTTTGAGATGGAGTCTCACTCTGTCACCCAGGCTGGAGTGCAGTGGCACAATCTCAGCTCACTGTAACCTCTGTCTCCCGGGTTCAAGTGATTCTTCTGCCTCAGTCTCCCAAGTAGCTGGGATTACAGGCACCTGCCACAACTCCTGGCTAATTTTTGTATTTTTAGTAGAGATGGGGTTTCACCATGTTGACCATGCGGGTCTCAAACTCCTGACCTCAGGTGATCCACCCGCCTCAACCTCCCAAAGTGCTGAGATTACAAGCATGGGCCACTGCGCCTGGCCCGCTGAGGGCACTTTTCATAGGTGAAGTACATCAAATCAGAGAAGGACTGTCAGCTGATGTGTAACTGTGCAACAAGCATTTCAACCCCATGAGTCCTTTGGCAGCAGAAGCTGGCTTTGAAGTGGGGCAGCGGGGCAGGGAGCCAGGCTGCAGAGCTGTTTGCAGGTTCTGGGCATTTGACGTTCCTCCCTGTTTCCTTCACTGACTTGGTTTCGGTTTCTTCCTTTTCTGGTGACTCCTTGCCTGTAGCTTGCACATGAGCTATTTCCAGCTCTCTGCATTTCTCCCTGTAATGATGATGGCTGACGCAATGCAAGCAGAATGTTCTCAGATCTGAGCATTTCAAAGGATGTGTCATTACAAGAATAATTATAACTGCTTTATTATGAGTCTCGAAACCTCTAAATACCCTTTAATAATCAATAGTTTTTTTTTTCCTGGAGGTTTTGTTGCCTAGTTTTCAAAAGAACAGTTATATAATGAGCAGCTTGCCAGCTGGGGCTGCGGCGGGGGGAGATGGTTGCTGAGGCCCCTTCGAGCGAGTCTGCAGCGGGGCCGCTTTCCTTGGTCTTTGAGGCTCCATTTCTCATCAGCTCCGCCACCGGGTAAATAACACCTGTCTTTTAACCTTTTGGGGGATGACAAATTTATAGCAATGCAGCTTAAACCCACACACATTTGCATCCATTCTCAAGAGATTTTGAGTTCTACTGAGTAGGCTCAAGCTAAAGTCCTGGCCCAGAGGATCGAAACTGGCCACACGTCATGCACGTTCTACAAGGTCGCCCACACTGGACAGGACCTTAGAGGTCATCTATCTAGCCCTACTCCCAAGGTGTACAGATGGGGAAGCTGGGGCCTGGAAGGGGCAGAGAGCTGGGACTTGGGCCCTGTCTCCCTGTCTCTGATCCGCAGCACCTGAACCTGCTTCTCCCGGGCACCGTCGGGGCCTTTCAATAAACCGCTGCCTCTGTGACCTGATGAGCCTCACCACCACATGACACTTATAACAAAAGTCACTTCTCCCTTTTACTCTGACAAAATGTTCTCTTGTGGGCTGAAACATATTCTTTAGCCCTGTAGGAGGATTTCAGAACAAACCTCCTTGATTGCCTCTCTTCCAAAGAAGCCTCGTCATTGCAGTAGTTTTATTCCTGTGGTTAAAACTCCTTGTGAGAGAAGGGTGGACGGCATCCGTTGTATTTTTCAATGCCCTTTCATTTTAACTCACTCATTACTTATTGAGCATGTTATTAATGTGCACTTAAGACTTTGGGTAACATATGGATTATATATGATATATATTTGCATCTTCTTCTGCTATCAATAGGAAGATTGTTCTAATTAGGAGTTTAAATACTTTACAAAACAAGCATATTTAAATATTATTATTATTACTATGTTTGAGAAGGAATCTCACTCTGTTGCCCATGCTGGAGTGCAGTGAGGTGATCTCAGCTCACTGCAACCTCCACCTCCTGGGTTTAAGGGATTCTCCTGTCTCAGCCTCCCGAGTAGCTGGGACTACAGGCATGTGCCACCACACCCAGCTATTTTTTTGTATTTTTAGTAGAGACAGGGTTTCGTCATGTTAGCCAGGATAGTCTCTATTTCTTGACCTCGTGATCCACCCACCTCGGCCTCCCAAAGTGCTGGGATTACAGGCATGAGCCACTGTGCCAGGCTAAATACTATTTTTGGCCGGGCACGACTCACGCCTGTAATCCTAGCACTTTGGGAAGCCAAGATGGGTGGATCACTTGAGGTCAGGAGTTTGAGACCAGCCTGGCCAACATGGTAAAACCCTGTCTCTATTAAAAATACAAAAATTATGCCTGGAACAGTGACTTATGTCTGTAATCCTAGCACTTTGGGAGGCCGAGGTGGGTGGATCACCTGAGGTCAAGAGTTAGAGACTAGCCTGGCCAACATGGAGAAACCCGATCTCTACTAAAAATACAAAAAATTATCTGGGCGTGGTGGTGGACACCTGTTATCCCAGCTACTCAGGAGGCTGAAGCAGGAGAATCGCTTGAACCCGGGAGGCGGAGGTTGCAGTGAGCCGAGATCACACCATTGCACTCTAGCCTGGACAACAGAGCAAAACTCCATCTCAAAAAACAAAACAAAAACAAACAAAAAAATCACAAAAATCAGCCCGGTGTGGTGGTGCGGGCCTGTAATCCCAGCCTCTCAGGAGGCTGAGAGACAAGAATGGCTTGAACTTGGGAGTCAGAGGTTGCAGTGAGCTGAGATCGTGCCACCGCACTCTAGCCTGGGTGACAGAGCGAGACTCCGTCTCAAAAAATAAAATAAAATAAATACATATAATTTTTAACTGAATATGAGGTAATTTCAAAGCAATCCTACTAAGGTTACAGGGCATCCACCTTGGGCCTGGCACTAACTGCAAATCACTGCTCTGCATGCATTACGCTTCCCCACAGAGAAGTCCTGGCCTCAGGACTTTAAGTGCGCTATGCGCTCAGTCTCCACAGCACCTCCTCTGCAAGCTGTTAGGGACAAGCTGCCCCTGAAAACCCCCTCCGCGCACTGACCTCCCACTCTGATTGCTCAGCAGCTGCATTCCTATCTGGTGCCACAGCAAGGCTGCCAGACATACTAAGATTGAGATTGAGCAAAGCCTGATTACAGCCACCTGGACAGCGCGGAGTGTGTGGAGGAGGTCGTGGAAAACAAACCTTGTTTAAATTCCTGTTTTACACATAGCTGTAAAATCCTGTTTTTTAAAAAACTGCCACCACAAAAGTCACAGGATGGTGTATTATAAGTCTGTCACAAGCTAAAAAACTATCTTTGTGTTTGCTACAAGCTGATAAATTACCTTGGTCCTGAAACTCCCTTATGCCCCTCTCACCCCATACAAACTGCTTGTTTTGTGGGCTCAGGGCTGCCTCTTCTGATAGTTACGGAACAGCCCGGCAGGTTAATAAAACTTGTTTGCCTGATATTGGGTCTACTCTCCTTTCTCTCGGCTAACCTTATACAAGTGACCTCTGCTGACGCTCTTTGTACCAATGGATTAATTTGTCCTGGTTACTTCCTGATAAACTCCCAAGCCAGAGTGCAAGCCTAGGTCTCCCAAGAGCCCATGTTCTTAGTGCCTATGTATTACTGTGGACCGAGCCCCTGATCTCAAAGGTCTGCAGAACATGAAGGACTAGATTTTGAAATTTCACCTCATAAAATAAAATATGTTCCAATAAGTAATTAGGTCTCAAAGACTCATTTAGCCATTAACTAGAACAAGAAACATATCTCCCAAACACAACATCATATGCCATATTGTTAAATGCATTTTCTAGTCACACAATTAATTCCAGTTTCCAGATTATTCTACTGTGATGCGCAGTTGGATAACTCACTGAGAATTCACCTAGTGCAGCGTTTATGCATGGAAAAATTCCTTATTGTCCAACGAGGTTTGGTTTGTATTTTTAGTAGAGACAGGGTTTCACCGTGTTAGCCAGGATGGTCTTGATCTCCTGACTTTGTGATCTGCCCGCCTCAGCCTCTCAAAGTGCTGGGATTACAGGCGTGAGCCACCGCGCCCACGTTTTTATCTTAGGCCTGTTGCTTAGTGTATCTGAACCTCAGTTTTATCACCTGAAAAATGGCTCTGATGATACCTACCTTGGACATTTGTTGGAGGCAAAATGAGAACAAGTCTAAAGCTACCGACACAAGCTCTCAATCAGTAGCAATTAGATGTAGCTGCAAAGGCCTATGGAAGTTTCTATTTTAGACTTTAGTATCATAATTGAAACGGTTAAAACTAAGTACGTACCTTTTCTATCAAGATGAAGGCAGTATCCACGTGCAAAATCATCTGATTTGAGACGCCTGTCTTGATGACTGGCCTCTCCCAAGCTGTTTTATAAGCTTCATTGGGTCTTTGATGTTTACTTTTCATGGGTGCCACGCCCCCTACAGCCAGGAGGGCCGGCCTAAAAGCTTAGTCTGTATAAAACACAAACACAAAGATGGGATGTTGTGTCCATCCTCCTCCCCCAATTTCCTTCACAGCTGCTCCCTGAAGAAGAAATGAGATATTGTTTTCGTGCGTGTGTGTGTGTGTGTGTGTTCGAGAAAGAGAGAGAGTATGTGTGAGAGAGAGACAAAGTGTGTTTTCATTCAAAACATTTCTTTTTTGCTGTGTGGATTTTCTAATTTATTTATTTATTTTTTTGGTGCAGAATGCACTTTGAAGTTCCAGCAGGACGTGTTGCAATGTTTTCAAACATCTGGTATTTATTTTTCATTTTTGCTTAAATGAAAAATCAACAAACTCATTTCCTGAAGTGGAACACGGACTCTGACGTGGCTCAGGTAATGAAGCAAGAGTTACGAGTCAGAGCCGGCTTCTCCGGGGTCCTGGGTGGCCCCCTGACTTCTCTGAGCCACAGTTTCCTCGTTGTAAGCAGGGGCTGTCATTTCTGTCTCCACCAGAGCTGGATGTGTAGGGGAGACGCCAGTTCTCTAACAACCGGGGCTAAAAGTTGAGAACGCAGAAGACGTCTTCTGCAGCTCTGTTCTCTGTCCCTTTAGGACCCTCCTAGCCACCTGTTCAAGGCAATCTGTCACTGCGTGAGAGTGGGGGTCGGGGTGGGGTGGGCAGTGTGGACTTAAACCCAGGGATGCTTTGGTCCAGCCTTATCTCTCCTTGTGGAATGAAAAACTTTGACTCTTGGGAACGAGATTCTATGTCTGTGTGATAGGCAGGAGGTATTTTCAGACACATTTAGATAAGGCAGTACCTTTGTAGTAGACTTAGACTCCTACATAAAGCTCATTTAAAATATGTAAGCAGCAGAGAGAAACGTACAGCACTGAGCCTACACACATGCAAACAACAGCAGCAGGTCCCTAACGTCCCAAACATTGTGAGTGCTTTCTTTGAGATGTTCTTTTTTTTTTTAAAGATGTGGTTTCACCATGATGGCCAGGCTGGTCTTGAACTCCTGACCTCAGGTGATCCACCCACCTCAGCCTCCCAAAGTGCTAGGATTACAGGCGTGAGCCACTGTGCCTGGCTTCTTTGAGATGTTCTTTACCTTTTCAGAAACATAAGAAATTCTTATTCCTTCCCAGGGCCTGCCTCTTGCTGTCCTCATGGAATGCCTTCCCCTCAGAACTCTGCGTAGCTCCCTTCCTCTCTCCAGGTCCCTGTTCAAATGGCACTTTTCCCCAAAAGTCTTCCTGACCTTTCAAAAATAGCACTCTTGGCCAGGCACAGTGACTCACGCCTGGAATCCCAGCACTTTGGGAGGCTGAGGCAGGTGGATCAAAAGATCAGAAAATCCTGGCTAACACAGTGAAACCCCGTCACTACTGAAAAAAAAAAAAAAAAATTAGCGGGGCATGGTTGCACGTGCCTGTAATTCCAGCTGCTGGGGAGGCTGAGACAGGAGAATCACTTGAACTGGGAGGCAGAGGTTGCAGCGAGCTGAGCTCGCACACTGCACTCCTGCCTGGGCAACAGAGTGAGACTTCGTCTCAAAAAAAAAAAAAAAAGCACTCTTGTCACAGTCCCTTCCCCTGCTTCATTATATCTTTACCCGAAATGCTGTCCTTTATTTATATATTATTTTGCTTATTATGTTTTCCCAGGAGGATTGAAGCTCCAGGAGTGCCAGGAATTTGTCTCATTGACTCTGTGTTGGACCCCAGTGGCTAAGCACATACTAGGTGCTCAGTAAATACTTATAATGTGAATGGATGCTATCCAAAGAACTTAGTGAGTTTCTAAGATATACAAAAGGCACCAGAGGTAATATTCATGAGATTTTGATTTTAATTGTATTTCTGGAAAAGCCCTAGCCTGTATATTTCTGTCTTCTTCACCTGTGTCACGTTTGCCACCAAGAATTGCCTGTCGTTGAAGAAATACACAATTAGCCTCTTTTAAGCTTAATACAAAAAATTATCTTTCCCCTAAGCAGTTGCACAGTTTTCCACAAAGCAATGTTGTGTAAGTTTCCAAATGTGTATGCTGGAGTTGGAGATAGCTATGTATTTTAGCCCTCAGCACTGAAGTCGAGAACCACGGAGCTGAAGGTCCCGGTCTAGGAGTCACAGTGGGAGAAAAGCCACATTATCTTCCTAGGTCTCAGTTTATTTTTTCCTTAAATATTGGTAAGTGACATACCTTAGGGAAATCCTCTCTGCACATGTTTCTGGAATGTATAGCCAGTAACAAATTCTTAAGCATCATAAAACAAATCAGACCTATGTTCTAAACAAGTCTTTATTTTTAAGTCCCAAAATAAACACACATTTGTTCAAAACAATTAAAATAGTACCAAAATGCAGGACTCAGGAAATGTAAGCACCTCATAGTCCCACATCTCAGAATAAGCATTGTTTTCTTTGTCATTCTTCCTCTAGGTCTTTCTATACAGATCCTTACATAATAATAACAATATTCAATGTTCTGAAATTTTGTTTGTTTGTTTATTTTGAGACTGACTCTCACTCACTCTGTTGCCCAGGTTGGAGTGCAGTGGTGCAATGTCGGTTCACTGCAACCTCTGCCTTCCAGGTTCAAGTGATTCTCCTGCCTCTGCCTCCAGAGTAGCTGGGATTACAGGTGCACACCACCATACCCGACTGATTTTTATATTTTTACTAGAGATGGGGTTTTGCCATGTTGGCCAGGCTGGTCTTGAACTTCTGACCTCAGGTGATCCATCCACCTCAGCCTTCCAAAGTGCTGGGATTACAGGTGTGAACCACCACCCCTGGCCAAGAAACTTTTTTTTTTTTTTTTGTATTTTTAGTAGAGACAGGATTTCACCATGTTGGTCAGGCTGGTCTCGAACTCCTGACCTCAGATAATCCACCCGCCTCAGCCTCCCAAAGTGCTGAGATTACAGGCGTGAGCAGTGAAACTTGTTTTTTAATGTAACAATGTGTCTATCTCTCTATATCAATACACATAGATTTACCTCATTCTTTCACCTGTTGCAAAATCTGGCTTTTACCTGAGAGCACATTTCTTAAGGAGACAGTCTGTGGTCTGTGGTTTTTCCGGAAAGCAGTCCTTTGGTTGGGTGATTTTCATCATGTAGGTGATTGTCTCAGTGGTTTCTCTCTAAGACCCACAGGGAAGATGCAATTATTTGAGTGGACTCTTTGTGGCAAGAAATAGAGAATTACCTCATCTCCGGAAAAAAATGTTTCCTGATGAAGAATTCTTTATTTCTTAATAAGTGGTTCTTTCAACTACCAGAGTCATCCTGCATGCCTTTCTAAAGTGATTTTTCTTTTGTCAGTTAGAATAAAGAGGACACACAAATGTACTTTTCATGTGAAAATGCAGAGTGAGAGGTTTCAATAATGCACCTTCACTCTTTAAGACTCGACTCAAATGTTCCCCTCTCTGGGTCATCTTCCCGATTCCAACCCACCCCACGCAGTGTTCTCCAGTCTGCTTTGTGTTTTCACGGGAAGTGTCACCCTGTCCTCATTCATCACACAGTGCTTATGACCCATCTCCTTCTGGAGACTGTCAGATCCATCCAAGTAGCTTTGTCTTTTTATCCCTGGTGCCCTACATGATGCCTGGCACATAAGTGTTTACTAAATATTCTTCTGTGACTGATCGAATGAATAATAGAACGTTAGATTCTCAGTACTTGCTGGGCTTTTTAGAGACCTCATTATTCATTCAGAGGCCCTCTTTCCTCTCCCTCCTGCCCCCTTGTGGCCATTTCCTTTCTCGCTAGGCGCTGGAACCAGTTGAAAGTTGAATGGTGCCAAGCATCTGGTGAACAGGAAGAAAGCAATCAAACTGATGAAAACAGCAGCTTGATATGGCATGCAGGAAAGAACACTGAACTAGGGACAGAGGCCTGGGTTCCGGTCCTAGCTCTGTTACTAATTCATTCATCCATTCATTCACACATTCAACAACATATACCAACACTATGTGCCTGTATGTATACACACACACACACACACACACACACACACACACACACACACGGGGGGGGGATGGGGCGCTATTCTGAGTCCTGCAGATTTAGTGGTGAAGGAGAAAGACAATGTCTCAGCTCTGTTACTAATTCATTTATCCATTCATTCACGCATTCAAAACATATAGCAACACTATGTGCCTGTATGTACACACACACACACACACACACACACACGGCAGGGTGTGGGGGGAACCCCACAAGAGCCGAGGCAAGAGTCTGAGGCCTCAGTCTGTTCTCATATAAATACTGAATTAGAAGAGACTTAGAGATATAGTTACATAGTTACTCCTGTATATAATCATAAATAATCACATAGCTATTCACATGTAATCATAAGTATCTACATATATACAATCATGTCATCTTTAATTTTTCTAATAAGTCTCAGGTCATGAAGTATGGGACTGAAGTAGCATTGGGAAAGAGGTGACCCTAAGGCAAGATGCTCTAAGCCCTCTGTCACCCGCATAAGGGCTGCTGGAGGGCGCCCTGGCTGTGCAACAGTGTCAGCGCTGTGAAAGCTCCCGCTGTTTAGCCAGTGAGGGAAGGAGATGTCCGAGATGGCTGAGACGCCTCCTTCCCGGAGGAGTTAGGAGAAAACTCTGCTTCTCCAAGCTCTCGTGGTGGGCCAGACATCCAGGGACTTAACTGTCTCTATGTGGTGCAGTGTTCAGCGGTCACGTTCCATGGCTACTTTTATGTTCCACTTCTGCACCTGATTCCTCTCTTTCTTCTAAGATAAGAATTAGTAATAGTAACATAAATTTTAACGTCCTTGATATTCTTGACAAATATGAAAAAGTGCTGACGCCTTAGGTTTTCTCTTTGCCTTGGCTTCTTGAAAATCCTGAGCCCCCTGTCTCCAAGACCTGTGATTTACCGGACCTATCACTGAGCACCATTACCTCATCCTACCTGCCCTTCCCGCTGCTTTGTACTCAGTAAAATCAGAGTGTCCAGGCACTCGGGGCACTGCGGGTCTCCGCGCTTTGGGAAGCAGTGGACCCCTGGGCCCAAACTCTCTTTTCTCTATCTCCATATCTTGTGTCTTTTATTTCTACAGTTCCTCGTCTCCACACCAGCAGAGAGGGGCTCAAAGGACCCTGTAGGGCCGGACCCTGTTCTGAGTCCGGCAGATATAGTGGTAAAGAAGAAACACGATGTCTCAGTTCTTGTGGCACTTACCTCTCAGAGGAGAGACAGACAGAGAGACAGGAAAAAGACCTACTTTGAGTGGGTTGAGGAGGGAAAATACCTTTTTTCCTGTCTATATGACTTGTCTCTGGGAGGTAAGGAAAGAGAATAGGATGATAGGATGACGTGATAGGAAGTGAAGGGTGCCTACTTCAGTCGTGGTCAGGAAGAGCCTCTTTGAGTACTGACATTTCAGCTGAGATGAGAGTGATGAAAGGGAACCAGTCGTTCAAGGATCAAAGGGAAGAGTGTTCCAGGAAGAACAGCCAGTGCAAAGGTCTGAAGGTGGGAACAGACTTTAAGTTTTTTTTCTCCTGCCTCAGCCTCCCAAGTAGCTGGGACAACAGGTGCCTGCCGCCATGCCCGGCTAACTTTTGTATTTTTAGTAGAGATGGGTTTTCACCATGTTAGCCAGGATAGTCTCAATCTCTTCACCTCGTGATCCACCCACCTTGGCCTCCCAAAGTGCTGGGATTACAGGCATGAGCCACTGTGCCCGGCCCAGACTTTATGTTTTTTTTTTTTTTTTTTTTTTGAGACTGAGTTTCACTCTTGTTACCCAGGCTGGAGCGCAATGGCGCGATCTCGGCTCACCGCAATCTCCGCCTCCTGGGTTCAGGCAATTCTCCTGCCTCAGCCTCCTGAGTAGCTGGGATTACAGGCACGCGCCACCGTGCCCAGCTAATTTTTTGTATTAGTAGAGACGGGGTTTCACCATGTTGACCAGGATGGTCTCGATCTCTTGACCTCGTGATCCACCCACCTCGGCCTCCCAAAGTGCTGGGATTACAGGCTTGAGCCACCGCGCCCGGCCGACTTTATGTTTTTTAAGGGATGGAGAGACCGGTGTGGCTGGAGCAGAGGTGAGCAGGAAATGAGTTTGGAGAGGTAGGCAGAAACCAGAATATATCTGGCTTCGAGGAGTTTGGATTTTATTTCGAGTACAATGGGAGCCATTGGAGGGTTTTAGGCGAGAGCATAACATAGTAATTTGGGCTTCCCTGTTAAGAATGGATGATAAAATGGTTACAGATGGATCAGCTGAGGAGCCATTGTGGTCATCCGGGAAACAGTTTAATGGTGGTTTGGGCTAGAGTGATTAGAATGCAAACTACTTGGCTAAAGATGCTAACATCTTGGCTAACAATACTTGCCTTAGACCTGCTTTATTCATAAGGGACACAGTGTGGAAGGTGCAGAGTTCAACCCAGAGCTCATTAGAATACTGGCTTCTAACCACAGAACAATACACGTCAGGTCCTGCGTAGGTGCTTTCTGTACCTTAGCTCTAATCATCACCACAACCTGAAGGGAAGGTATGACTACTATTCCCATTAGAGGAATGAAAACAGAGGGGGCCAGGCACAGTGGCTCACGCCTGTAATCCCAGCACGTTGGGAGGCAGAGGCAGGCAGATCATTTGAGGTCAGGAGTTCAAGACCAGGCTGGCCAACATGGTGAAACCCTGTCTCTACTAAAAATACAAAAATTAGCCAGGGGTGATGGCAGGTGCCTGTAATCCCAGCTACCCAGAAGGCTGAAGCAGGAGAATCACTTTGTAGTATTGGGATGCGAGATTAAAATAATTCACCAAGACAAAAGTATGCCAAATTGCAGGGTCTTTATTGCCGGTGACCGCGGAGGACTCACGTCTCTCAAACCCGTGGCCCCGAGGGGAGAGTGTCAAGGCTTTTTATACCTGAAAGACCACCTTGGGAGTGGGGTTGAGGAGTGGGGAGGAGGATGACAAGGCTTCAGACATTCAGAGGGCTGGTGGATTCTGTAAATCATCTCCTGGGCAGGGACGGCGGTGGGGGCCTCCGGACATTCCGAGGGCTCGGGGGCTTATTGTCACTCTAATTGCTACATAAATGATTCACAAAAGTCAAGACAAACATTAGTTTACACATTGTTTGGGCACCGACAAAAGTCAAGATAAACGTTAGTTTACACATGGTTTGGGTACCGGTGGAAATTACAGATTTTAGTTCACAGGGGCCAAGATGAAATTAGCTTGGGCTGCACATTCTGATAAGCAAAGGCCAGCAATTCTATCAGTTACTGATGAGAAAGGTAAACAACTTCACCTGGTGGACATTATCCAGAGCAGACTAGCAGTCTTATTTACAGAACCCAAGTCAGCAGTTATCGCAAGGAGAATGGGGCAGTTATTACAACTCATTTTTGGAGACACAGCTTTGTCTTATACAATGGCATTGCTCAGGTTCTGGCTCCAGGCCAGCTATAGCACAACTTGAACTCAGGAGGTGGAGGTTGCAGTGAGCTGAGATGGTGCCACTGCACTCCAGCCTGGGTGACAAAGCAAGACTCGACCTGAAAAAACACACAGAGGAGGGAGAGAGATGGCCATGCCACTTTTCTGAAATGATGGAGTGAGATTTTATAACTCTGACCCAAACTCATGCTTTTAACCATTATGCTCTCTTGCCCCAGCAAGGAGAGAAAGGAGTGAAAGGGCTCGGCTAGGAGATGGGCCAGGGGGTGATGCTTTCAGGTTAAATACCTGCCAGTCTTCCTAGCAGAGCAAGGGTGTACCAACTGCTCACTAATTCGTAACAAGGGCTGAGGGCCGAGATGTCGGTAGCAGGCTCAGAGGCCCGTGTTCCAGACTCCCTGACACTGACCGCCTGAGATCAGAGGAGCTGACCCATCCATTCAGTCCATAATCCAACAGTGCCGTCCCTCACATTTAGGAGTGGGACATCTGCAACCAGTTACTGGTGCTCTGGCCAAATCCTCAGTCAAGTTACTGTGGCCTTAAGCTTTTTCAGATGTTTACCAGGAAATAATCTTTGTCCGGTGTTGCAATCCTGGATAAAGCAAGGTCAGTTCTTATGAATACACTGAGGGCAGCGGGCCTTCCTCCACACCTTCCCACGTGGACAAAATTCAGGATTTTTCAAAGCAGAGGCAGCAAGATTTCTGTTTTGTTTTTCTTCGTTTCCTGAAATATTAAATTAGTTAAAAACAAAAAAAAAAAGCACAGGTGCAGGAATAATGAGATGGGGTTCCTGTCACAGGCCTTTCACTTCTTAGCTGGGTGATCTTGGAGAGTTCCCTGAGTTTTCAGCAAGAGATGTGGCTGTAGGTGTTGATCATCTGAAATCCATAGATCTCCATGGGAAGTTGGGTAGAACTGTTTTTCAATATCGTTGAATTCCTTTGTGATCTCGTGTCTTTTATTTTATGTATTTATGGATATTTTTTGCCAAGCTGTCAAAGGGGCGCATGGCACAGAAAGAGTAGAAATGCTGCCAGAGGATCTGTGGGGTCCCAACTTGACTCAACATTCTGTCCTTTCCATTAGCATCCCTTCTGGGACTGGGGCTTCTTTGAACCAAGTCCATCTGGGTGTGGAGGAGTTAAGAGAAGTTTCTCAATGCTGGGTCAGAGAGGTCAAGAAACAAGAGGTAATACAGCCATCACATGTGGGCTGGGGCCAGGCCACTAGAGGGAGAGACCTAGACTCTTGGGCCTCACATGCTGTCATCATCTGGGTAGAGGGGCTGTAGCATCCCATATTCATAAGTGGAGCCGGGGACCACCTCTGAGAGGCAGGAGGAGCCTGCAGCCTGAGATGTCTTGGAAGCCATGTGCTGCCTCCAGAGAGAAACGAGAGGGAGGGAGAGGATGGGAGCAGAGAAGAACCTGGACCATCCTCCTACCTCTCGCATCATTTCCACTCTTACAACATGGTTTCTGATAATAAAGTGTGACATTAGAGTACGTCCTGGTTCGGAGAGGTGTCACTGAGTGATCGGCCAGTATCAGATGTGGACACTCATTGTGCTAGGCTGTTCATGTGTGTTTCTCTCTTATACCAGTAGAAACCATGTAAGGTAGGTACAATTACAGCCATCTTCTGGGGCAGAGAACAGGCTCACAGAGGTCAACGAGCTTGCCCAACACAGCACAGTGAGTGGCCTAACTGAGATTCACACCTGGATCTGTCTGGCTCCAAAATGCGTGTTTCTTGTTAAGCGCTTGACAAAGCTCTTTCGCGTGCACTGTCTGTGAATGGGAGCTACTGGCTGGCCTCTCAGCCCCTTGTCGGCCATCCCTCTTCCTCTCCGACTGAGCCACTCCCACACAGAACAGGATTTCTACGTCTTCACTGAAGTCTTTAAGAAAATCGCCCGGGCATGGTGGCCCATTACATTAAATGATAAACTTAGGCACATTAACTTTTTTTTTTTCTTTTTTGGGTAATCTCAGCATTTTGGGAGGCCAAGGTGGGTGGATCACCTGAGATCAAGTGTTTGAGACCAGCTTGTGGTCAACATGGTGAAACCCTGCCTCTACTAAAAATACAAAAATTAGCTGGGCATGGTGGCGGGCACCTGTAATCCCAGCTACTTGGGAGACTGAGGCAGGAGAATTGCTTGAACCTGGGAGGCAGAGGTTGCAGTGAGCTGAGATCGCGCCACTGCACTCCAGCCTGGGTGACAGAATGAGACTTTGTCTTAAAAAAAAAAAAATAAATAAGGCCGGGCGCGGTGGCTCACGCCTATAATCCCAGCACTTTGGGAGGCCGAGGCGGGTGGATCACGAGGTCAAGAGATCAAGACCATCCTGGTCAACAAGGTGAAACCCTGTCTCTACTAAAAATACAAAAATTAGCTGGGCATGGTGGTGCGCGCCTGTAGTCCCAGCTACTCGGGAGGCTGAGGCAGGAGAATTGCTTGAACCCAGGAGGCAGAGGTTGCGGTGAGCTGAGATCACGCCATTGCACTCCAGCCTGGGTAACAAGAGCGAAACTCCATCTCAAAAAATAAATAAATAAATAAAATAAATTTTAAAAAAATAAAAAAGAAAAATAAAAAAAGAAAATGACCATGTTGTATGTATGTATTCATTATTTACTTTGTCAAAAGTGGTATTGTACTGTGTATAGAGTTTGTGTTTGGCCTGGAAGGCTTCTTTTAAGTTCTCTGAAATTAGTATTTACAAGTGGATCCTCATCCGTGCTATGTAAAGTGTACAACTGACTGGGATGGAGAATCACAGCACACTCTGTTAAGAATGGCCAGTGCGGCCGGGCGCGGTGGCTCAAGCCTGTAATCCCAGCACTTTGGGAGACCAAGGCGGGCGAATCACGAGGTCAAGAGATCGAGACCATCCTGGCCAACGTGGTGAAACCCCGTCTCTACTAAAAATACAAAAAAATTAGCTGGGCGTGGTGGCGCACGCCTGTAGTCCCAGCTACTCAGGAGGCTGAGGCAGGAGAATTGCTTGAACTCGGGAGGCGGAGGTTGCAGTGAGCCAAGGTCATGCCACTGCACTCCAGCCTGACGCCTGGTGACAGAGTGAGACTCTGTCAAAAAAAAAAAAAAAAAAAGAATGGCGAGTGCTTTTTCATGTGCTACATCTCCTGGAGGGGCAGGTGGGTGGGTACAAGGGAGAGGAGGTGACTAAGAACCACAGTTTTCACTTTTTCCAGATTTGGATGGGGGCTAAGAAATACAGTGGACCCACTACAGACCCTAGAATAGAGCAGTGCATGCCTGGGTCCCACAGTCCTTGTCTAGGGTCTGAGAGCCCACCTCCAGAACTGTTGGTGGAGTGAGATATGAATAGTAATCTTTGTGCTTTTCTTTTCCACACTTGTGTCGGCGGCCTCTCCTCAGACAAGTGGTTCTTCACTCTGGCTACAAATACTTCACATTCAGTGATAAACTTAGGCACATGAACTTTTTGTTGTTTTGAGTCGAAGTTTCGCTCTTGTTGCCCAGGCTGGAGTGCAATGGGGCAATCTTGGCTCACCGCAACCTCCGCCTGCAGGGTTCAAGTGATTCTCCTGCCTGAGTCTCCTGAGTAGCTGGGATTACAGGTGTACACCACCATGTCCGGCTAATTTTGTATTTTTTTAGTAGAGACGGGGTTTCTCCATGTTGGTCAGGCTGGTCTCGAACTCCCAGCCTCAGGTGGTCCTCCCACCTCAGCCTCCCAAAGTGCTGGGATTACAGGCATGAGCCACCATGCCTGGCCCATGAACATTTTAAAGAGTTTACTTGAGCAGACAGCGATTCATGAATCGAACAATAATACAAGTGGTTCAGGGCTTCAGTGAAGGGGCACAAGGGAAAAACTTTTATAAGGTGCTCACTGAAGCAACACAAAGAAGATATTTGATCGGTTAATGTGGAAAGTCCCTTGTTAGAGGTTGGCTGTGGTTCCTGATTGGTTAATTTTAAATTTTGTTTTCCTGGGTTACAACCATTCCCTTTGAGTTGGGTTTCTGTTGCTTACATAGGAACTCAAGGCCCTGGAGCCATCTCAGCCTAGTGGACTCTCAATTAATTATCTTAACAGTACTGATTCTTGGATCTTACCGCCGAAGATTCTGGCTTAGTCAGATGCATGTGAGGGCCTGGTTATCTGAAATTGTTAAAAGCTCTGCCAGTGACTTCAGTCAGGAGCGAGAACCCCTGAGCCATGGTCTCCCTCGCCCTTGGCCGTCCTGCTTGCTCTTCCTGCCTGGAAGCCCTCCCTGCCCTCTTTCCCTGGCCAGCTCTCGCTTGTCCTCGGGGAAGTACCCTCCAAAACCCTGGCTGGGCTCTGTGGCCCTCCTCTGTGCTCCCGCATCACACGGCGTGAAGGACAGATAGCCTTTGGTGTGTCTGTCCTCTCTCCAAGGCTGTGCAAGGGAAAGAATGTGCACTTATTTCTCTGAAGCTGCAGCTTCTGGCACAGGGCCTGGCACAGAGCAGGAGCTGGCAGAAAGGATTGCCAAGCAACCTTTACACCAGTAAATGCTTGTAGAATTAATGAGGGCATGAAGATATCTGTGGGTAGAAGAATCAGAAATGTGGTCAGAATTGTGTCTGTTCCTTTGTCTTCTGCTAGGGCCCTGAAAACATCCCAGGAGTGTCTGGGGAGGTAGAAGGTTCAATGTGAACCTGAGGTTTAGAAATAGACTGGTTCAGGCTGGGTGCAGTGGCTCATGCCTGTAATCCCAGCACTTTGGGAGGCGAGGTGGGCAGATCACAAGGTCAAGAGTTTGAGACCAGCCTGGCCAACATGGTGAAACCCCGTCTCTACTAAAAATACAAAAATTAGCCAGGCATGATGGCAGGCATCTGTAATCACAGCAGGAGAATTGCTTGAACTTGGGAGGTGGAGGTTGCAGTGAGCCGAGATCACACCGTTGCACTCCAGCCTGGGCGACTGGGCGAGACTCTGTCTCCAAAAAAAAAGACTGGTTCAGCTTTAAAAATCTATCTCATGTGTTGTGTCACAGTCTATACTACAAGCATCGAAGCCTCATGGACTGCAGCCCCAGCTACCATTGTGCAGCCATCACGTGGCCCAGCCCAGCCCATAGTGTCTGCTCAGCTTATGAGTCAGGCTGCCTCTTTGTCCCCCAAAGAGATGTTGATTTTGTCTCAGATAAACAAAGAAAACATTCTGGCCATGAGAGAACAGTTTTCAGGATGCAGCGCTAGAGAGAAGACACTTTTATTTCTATCTGCTTGGTGGGGACCAGCAGAGGTAGGGGGATGTCCACAGTCTTCAAGGGTGAGGGTCATATGAAGATACTAGTGGCACAGTCTCTTTGGATGGGCACTCTAAGGTTTCCATCTGGGAGAGTTTGACCTTTAATAAAAATGGAAAGGGAAGAGGAGGAGAAGGAAAGCAGCTTCCATTAAGAACCTACAAGCTGGGCATGCTGGCTCATGCCTGAAATCCTAGCACTTTGGGAGGCCGAGGTGGGTGGACCGTGACGTCAGGAGACGGAGACCAACCTGGCCAACATGGTGAAACCCTATCTCTATTAAAAATACAAAAAAAATAAAAAATAAAAAAAAATTAGCTGGGCTTGGTGGGGCATGCCTGTAATCCCAGCTACTCGGAAGGCTAAGGCAGGAGAATCGCTTGAACCAGAGAGTCAGAGGTTGCAGTGAGCCGAGATCGTGCCATTGCACTTCAGCCTGCCAACAGAGTAAGACTTTATCTCTCTCCCTCCCTCTCTCTCTCTCTCTCTCTCTCACACACACACACACACACACGCACACACAAATTAGCTGGGTGTGGTGGGGGGCACCTGTAATCTCAGCTGCTTGGAAGGCTGAGACAGGAGAATTACTTGGACCCAGGAGGAGGAGTTTGCAGTGAGCCGAGATCGCTCTATTGCACTCCAGGCTGGGTGACAGAATGAGACTCCTCCCCTCCCTCCCCCAAAAAAGAACCTGTGGAATGGCACTGAAGCACTGTCCAGGCTTTGTGTGTTCATTTACTATCCTTCCGGCAACCCTGGGAAGTAGGTCTCACCCCTCTATTATGTTCACCTCTGATTCACTTTCTGCAGTACCCACATACTGTCAGTTCCCACATTCTGTCCATCCAGACCCCAATATTTCTACTCTGTCCCCTCTCTCCTGCCCCAGTGGTAATGCCTGAGCTCAGGCCACCATCTAATTTGACATGAGGAGGTATGAGAACCACTAAGCTCACCAAACATGTCATAGCCTTCGAGGGAGCTGCATTTGGACTTGAGTCTTGGATTGAAGGGAATTTCCCCGTTGAGCCATGATTTTGAGACTGAGAGTCTCTGGAGTCTTCTTTCTGTATCCCCCACCCCCAGGCCTAAATCTTTGACCTGTTCTCAGAAATTAATCTTTTATTAGTTTAACATTTACTGAGTACTTCCTAAGGACCAGGATTTTGCTAGATACCCAGAAGATGTGAGGTACAAAATAACACCTTGCCCTGGTGGAGTTTGCTATTCCAGCGCCTTTTCCCTCTGAATAGTCACTCCAGCCTCCTGCTTGTAGCCTAAGTCATGATCCCTCTCTCTCCTGGAGCAGGGGATTGCCAAGCGGCCTTTATATGAGAAGCTGGACATGGCCATAACCAGACAAACCCCCGTAAGAGTCAGGAATTCTGCATCCTGTCCTGACAGGCACTGAGCAACTCTGTTCTGCCCATCCAGGGGCAGTAAGTGGTCTCTTATGTACCCCCTCATTTAGCCACTTCCACTCAAGAGAAGGACAAAGGTTACAGACTCTTGGCGTCTTAGGTGCTCAGCTCAGCCATGCATTGTACCACCCTGGGTACGTTGAGACCACAGAGGGGCCCTGGTCTCCAGGACAGAGATCCTACGGACTGGAGGAAGGCCAGGATCTTTCTGTTTGTGGTGTCATGAGCACTCCAGTACACATGACTTAGATTCATTTTGCCTTTAACGATCACATGTCTGCTTCCCTGGTACATTCTGTTTCTTTGAACTGGGCTGCTTTGATATAGTTAGAAATAACCAAAATTTAGGAAATCAAACAAACTCAACTTTTTTTTTTTTTGGAGACAGAGTCTCGCTCTTTCACCAGGCTGGGGCTGGAGTGCAGTGGCTGGATCTCGGCTCACTGCAACCTCCGTATCCTGGGTTCAAGCTATTCTCCTGCTTCAGCCTCCCAAGAAGCTGGGATTACAGGCGTGCACCACTATGCCCAGCTAATTTTTTGTGTGTTCAAAGTAGAGATGGGGTTTCACCATGTTGGCCAGGATGATCTCGATCTCCTGACCTTGTGATCCACCCACCTTGGCCTCCCAAAGTGCTGGGATTACAGGCATGAGCCACCGCACCCGGCCGCAAACTCAACTTTTAAAAGGAAACTATGTGACAGAAAGGTTTGGCTCAGTGAATGTGCTTCAAATAGGAAAAATTCAATCATGAATAGAAGGCTTATGATTTTATTATAAGGGCCAAGGGGTTCATCTGCAGAACAGCTCCTGGGCCCTTCACAGCCCTAAGGAATGAACACACACTTTGACTTTTTTCCTCTATAATTTGGACTGAGAGGGTCATATTTTTATAAATTCCAGGATAAGAATTTCACTTCCTTGAGAGTTACCCTAACTCACTCAAAAGGACCCAGCTGATGCGTGGCCTGAAGATTTAGGTATCAACATAACCTATTCCCCAACCCCCGCCCTGTGCCTTCATTCTCCTGTCCAAGGATCAGGGCTGTGGAAGTCCCCAGATGTGGGTGCATCCATATGAGAGGAAGTGACTAGATTTCCCAGAACCCTGCGCTGTAGGAGGGCTGTTTGGGAAGATGTCCATGGGCCGCTTAGGGAATTATTACAAGTTCTGTTTCAGGGACGTGCTTGGGTGGGCTGGCTTCAACTGAGGCTCTGAGGGACTGGGTTTGAAATAGGGGAGAAGGCAAAGTAAAAAATTAACAAACCCAACCAAAAATACACACACACAAAAGAAACACACAAACAACGGTACAAAGGAAGCACTGTCCCTGGGAGCAGTTGGACTGGTGGGGTCAGCCCAACCCGGGTCACTGTACCAAGCCTCCCAAAGCATTCGTGAAGGGGTGGGAGGAAACACGTCTCTGGTCCAGGGGCAGCGTGGGACTAGGAAGAGGTCCAGGGGATAAATGACCCCACTAGGACATCCTGCAGAGCAGAGGGATTACTACAGCGTTTAGATCTGGAAATCAGAGGAGCAGAGGGTGCTTTCCACTTCTATAGAGGAGCCCTGCCATGTAGACTGACAAGTAGACTAATTCAAGCGGCATAGTGAACATTCCAGCTTACATCATACAGCTTAATTTCTAACTCTAGCCACCAAATGGACAACTGCCAAATCTCCAGGTCTCACTGGGATCATGGACGCAGCTTTAGGTTTCAATATCAGGAGGCTGCCTGAGTTCTGTGTCTACTTCTAACATATGTGATCTCACTGGCACCCAGATAGTCGGGTAGACAACATGCTCTTTAAGACCCTTTACATTTCTGAGCCTCTGTGATTTAATAGAGATCCAGATCTAAACACTACGAGAGACAAATCATGCTGTGAATGTTACTGGGTGGACAGCAGGGGAAGGAAGAGCCCATGGACTGAGCCCACACACTGTGTTGTGAGACCCTGCCCATCCCACTGAGACTCTTGGGGGTGAGGCAGGTTGCAGGCTTCTCTTATGTTATAACCAACTAAGATATAGCCTATTTTGTCTTATTTCACTTTCAGTATCTTGATAGGTCATTATTTACACCAAGAGATTGAATCTTTGCAGGTCAGGGCTTATGGAAAGAACACAGGTCTATGAACCAAGACACGAGGGTTCTAGGCCCAGCTTACTAATCAACTTGCCTCTGGCCTTGGTAATGCAAGAATTTTGCCAGGATCCAAGCTTTATCTCTTTCCCAGGATCCAAGCTCTACCTCTTTCTTGCCACTTTCACATCCTGTGACTGTGTTGCTGTACCCAGAATAGGAGGAAGACAGGACCCTAGCAAGGTCAAGGAAGAGATGGAGTCAGAATGGAAAGTTAAGGGAGGGTCATATTAACCCGGGAAACATTAAAGCCCTTGGGCCCTCTGATAAGTCTGCTTGTGTCTTCGAATGTTTAATGTCCACTGGCTGCTTGCCATCTTCCAAACCATCAGCTCTCACCAGGGCCCGTGGGCCTCCCGGAAGCACCAAGACTGACCAGGTCTCCATTTACTTTCCACGTATGTACTCACCACGGGGAAGCAGAGCCAGAGAGACAGAGCATGGGGTGAGGCAGGAGGGTATGTGCAGAGTGCAGCTGGGGAATATGATTCTATTTTGAAACAGTTGCAGGCCCCCCAGCCTTAGTACCCCGGGAAGACCGCATTCCTGGGTAAATAGCATCTGCTATTTTCCTCAGATGAAATTGTTTATCTGAGACAGAAAATGCAAAACACAGATTCTATTTTTCTGCACTATGTGTCTCTGATGGGAATAATAATAGTTGTGTAACCTAGAGTGTGATTATTAAACCTGTATTACGGTCACAAAGGAGCTGTAAGGAAGCCAAGAGGCACAGACATCCCAAAGGCAGGATTTGGAGGTTTTGCAAATTCCAAACAATTTTGCAGATGAACTGGAGTAACCCACCACAGGGCAGAAGAGATGAAGTCAAACTCCAAGTACGTCTTGTCTTCATAGAGTTTGTTTTGGCATGAGAAGAATTTCATCTGTGTATTGTTCTCAGTCTTACCCCGACAAGCTTGTTCAGCACCCAATCTAGAGGACATTTGTTGAATGTAAATGTCTATCTCCCTAGCACAAAATAACTGGGACATTATTCCACGGAACATTCCATGATTCTACGGAATAATTTATGCCATGACCCAAATGGTCTGATTGATTCTTCCACCAAATTCCATAACTAATTACTGTGTGTGTGTTTGGGGGGTGGGGTACTGATCAGCTGAGAGCTGAAGCGTGTGTGTGTGTGTGTGTGTGTGTGTGTGTGTGTTTGGGGGTGGGGTACTGATCAGCTGAGAGTTGAAGCTTGTGTGTGCGTGTGTGTGTGTGTGTGTGTGTTTGGGGGTGGAGTACTGATCAGCTGAGAGCTGAAGCTTGTGTGTGTGTGTGTGTGTGTGTGTGTTTGGGGTGGGGTACTGATCAGCTGAGAGCTGAAGCTCCTGTGTGTGTGTGTGTGTGTGTGTGTGTGTGTGTTTGGGGGTGGGGTACTGATCAGCTGAGAGCTGAAGCTCATGTGCATATGTGTGTGTGTGTGTGTGTTTGGGGGTGGGGTACTGATGAGCTGAGAGCTGAAGCTCGTGTGTGTGTGTGTGTGTGTGTGTGTATTTGGGGGTGGGGTACTGATCAGCTGAGAGCTGAAGCTTGTGTGTGTGTGTGTGTGTGTGTGTGTTTGGGGGTGGGGTACTGATCAGCTGAGAGCTGAAGCTTGTGTGTGTGTGTGTGTGTGTGTGTGTGTATTTGGGGGTGGGGTACTGATCAGCTGAGAGCTGAAGCTTGTGTGTGTGTGTGTGTGTGTTTGGGGGTGGGGTCCTGATGAGCTGAGAGCTGAAGCTCGTGTGTGTGTGTGTGTGTGTGTGTGTGTGTATTTGGGGGTGGGGTACTGATCAGCTGAGAGCTGAAGCTTGTGTGTGTGTGTGTGTGTGTGTGTGTTTGGGGGTGGGGTACTGATGAGCTGAGAGCTGAAGCTTGTGTGTGTGTGTGTGTGTGTGTGTGTATTTGGGGGTGGGGTACTGATCAGCTGAGAGCTGAAGCTTGTGTGTGTGTGTGTGTGTGTGTGTGTTTGGGGGTGGGGTCCTGATGAGCTGAGAGCTGAAGCTCGTGTGTGTGTGTGTGTGTGTGTGTGTGTGTGTGTTTGGGGGTGGGGTACTGATCAGCTGAGAGCTGAAGCTCGTGTGTGTGTGTGTATGTGTGTGTGTTTGGAGGTGGGGTACTGATCAGCTGAGAGCTGAAGCTTGTGTGTGTGTGTGTGTGTGTGTGTGTGTGTGTGTGTGTGTTTGGGGGTGGGGTACTGATCAAGCTGAGAGCTGAAGCCCTTGAGCTCCAGGAGGACAGCACCCCTTTCTGAAAGCTTCCCATCAGAGTTCTGAGATCAATATAGAGAGGGAAGAAATAAGGGTCTAGATGATTTTGAAGCTATTTTTGTGGGAAAAAGAGATGACTCTCTTATGTAGTACCAAGCAGACCTGGAACTCAGACACATACACATAGTGTTCCTATCATTCTTCCCTCAGAAGGAGGCTGGTCCTTTCTCCTCCACATGCTTCTAGGGCAGAGAGGGTTCATCTTGACTCTCCCTCTGTCTCCACCCCTCACACCTCTCTCCAGCACTGCCCTTGAGGCTCATTTCACCCATTTTTGCCTGGGTGAAAATAATGGAGGAGGGCAGTGATCCTGCCCCACACCTGACCTCCACCCATCAGCCCTTGCAGTGCTGAGCAAGCTGAACTTGGGGATAAAATAAGGAAGAGTCCTGAGAAAAGAGGAGAAGCAGAGGAAGACCAGAGTTGTAACTTGAGGACAAAAGTGAGCTTGCCTCTTGTTGACTCCACATTCCCTTCCTTTGGGAAGCTTTTCTCTCTCTATTTTATAGCAATCTGCCCAGTCTATGTAGTTGGATGGGACTGACTTTACCCTCTACCCCCACTGCAGGGGGCAGGCACATGACCCACCCTGGACACTTAGAGCAATGCCTCATGGAGGACCCTCATCCAGAGCAGACAATATTCTCTCGGATGTTTGCAGAATCTTTCAGGAAATACTCTCAAACATTAGGTCACTAGCATTAAGGACCATGTCCACCCAGAACTTCCAGGGACCATCTTAGAATCACATTTCAGGTAAGAGCCTTTTTGAGAATGAAGCAAAGAAGAGGAACCTTCGGACCGGGCGCGGTGGCTCATGCCTGTAATCCCAGCACTTTGGGAGGCCGAGGCGGGTGGATCATGAGGTCAAGAGATCGAGACCATCCTGGTCAACATGGTGAAACCCTGTCTCTACTGAAAATACAAAAAATTAGCTGGGCATGGTGGTGCGTGCCTGTAATCCCAGCTACTAAGGAGGCTGAGGCAGGAGAATTGCCTGAACCCAGGAGGCGGAGGTTGCGGTGAGCCGAGATCGCGCCATTGCACTCCAGCCTGGGTAACAACAGCAAAACTCCGTCTCAAAAAAAAAAAAAAAAAAAAGAAAAGGAACCTTCGATCTATTTCGATCTATCACTGAACTGTTGGATCCATCTGTGCCTTAGGCAGAACCACCAGTTACTAATATAGGTGCATGGAAAGGAGGAGATCAGGCAGGTGTGGTGGCTCACACCTGTAATCCCAGCACTTTGGGAGGCCAAGGCGGGCGGATCACCTGAGGTCAGGAGTTCGAGACCAGCCTGGCCAACATGGCAAAACCCCATCTCTACTAAAAAAAAAAATTAGCCGGGCATGGTGACAGGTGCCTGTAATCCTAGCTACTTGGGAGGCTGAGGCAGGAGAATTGCTTGAATCCAGGAGGCAGAGTTTGCAGTGAGCTGAGAGATCCCACCATTGCACTCTAGCATGGGCAACAGAGTGAGACTCTGTCTCAAAAAAAAAAACAAAGAAAGAAAGGAGGAGATCAGAGGTGAATGTGCTCATCTTGTGATGCTGACCAAAACTCAAAAGGACATGATGGAGAACCAGAAAAGCTAGTGCTGTAATTCAGTCCAGGTCTGAAGGCCCATCAGGAGTTCTGATGTTGAAGGGAGGGGAAGATGGGCATCCCAGCTCAAGAGGAGAGAGAGAATTTGCCCTTCCTCCACCCTTTTGCTCCTTTGGGCCCTCCATGGATTGGGTGATGCCTGTCTACATTGGTGACGGTGATCTTCTTTACTCAATTAAATGATTCAAATGCAAATCTTTTCCAGAAACACCCTCACAGACACACCCAGAAATTAAGTCTTACCAGCAATCTGGGCATTTCCTAGCCCAAGTGTTACTGGAAAGGGGACCCAATCAAGACCCCAAGGGAGGGCATTTGGATCTCGCACAAGAAAGAATTCAAGATGAATCCATAGAGTAAAGTAAAAGTAAGTTTATTAAGAAAGTAAAGGAATAAAGAATGGCTACCTCACAGACAGAACACCCCGAGGGCTGCTGGTTGGCTATCTTTTTTTTTTTTTTTTTTTTTTTTGAGATGGAGTTTTGCTCTTGTTACTCAGGCTGGAGTGCAATGGTGCGATCTCGGCTCACCGCAACCTCCGCCTCCTGGGTTCAGGCAATTCTCCTGCCTCAGCCTCCCAAGTAGCTGGGATTACAGGCACGCGCCACCGTGCCCAGCTAATTTTTTGTATTTTTAGTAGAGACGGGGTTCCACCATGTTGACCAGGATGGTCTCGATCTCCTGACCTCAGGATCCACCCACCTCAGCCTCCCAAAGTGCTGGGATTACAGGCTTGAGCCACCGCGCCCAACCGGTTGGCTATCTTTATGATTATTTCTTGATTATATGCTAAACGAGGGGTAGATTATTCACGAGTTTTCTGGGAGAGGGGTGGGCAATTCGCATAACTGGGGGTTTCTCCCTCATAGAAGGTACTTTCCTGACATTGCCAATGCATTTGTAAACTGTCATAGTGCTGATGGGAGTGTATTATAGCATGCTAATGCATTATAATTAGCATATAATGAGCAGTGAGCGCGACCAGAGGTCATTTTTGTAGCCGTCTTCATTTTGGTGGGTTTTGGCCAGCTTTTTTTTTTTACCACAACCTATTTTATCAGCAAGGCCTTTGTGACCTGTATCTGTGCTGACCTCCTATCTCATCCTGTGACTAAGTATGTGTAATCTCCTGCAGCCCAGTAGGTCTCAGCTTTATTTTACCCAGCCCCGATTCAAGATGGAGTCACTCTGGTTTAAACACCTCCGATACAAATTGACACATACAATTAACTATCACAGTGGATCTGGAAGATTGAGATCATTCTAGACTTTGGAGAACTAAATTTTATAAGTTTCTTCCAGCTCAAATTCTTGGTAGAGTTAAAAAAAAAAGACCACTAATAAGGAGGGGAAATAAGAAAAATAAATGTTAGTTTTGTGAGGTTGTACCCTTTTGGCTTGGCCTTGAATTTAGTGCTTCTTAAAAAGAGTATGGAGGAGAAGGAAAGACACTTACCCGTATTGTGAAAGGAAAATAAATCTTGAGGCTTTCAAAATCACTAAGCTAAAGGGAAGGTCAAGCTGGGAACTGCTTAGGACAAACCTGCCTCCCATGCTATTCAAAGTCATCCCTCTGCTCACTGAGATAAATGCATATCTAATTGCCTCCTTTGGAAAGGCTAATCAGAAACTCTAAAGAATGCAACTATTTGTTTTTCAAGTACCTGTGACCTGGAAATCCCCTCTTTGCTTGAGTTGTCCCGCCTTTCCAGATGGAACCAATGATCATTTTGCATACATTGATTGATGTCTTATGTCTCCCTAAAATGTATAAAACCAAGCTGCGCCTTGACCACCTTGAGCACATGTCATCAGGACCTCCTGAGGCTGTGCCACAGGCATGTGGCCTCAACCTTGGCAAAATAAACTTTCTAAATTAACTGAGACCTGTCTCAGATATTCGGGGTTCACTGTATCCAAAAATCCAATCACATCTGAAATCACCTTTGCAATAATTATAACAGTGAGAAAATAATTACGGTGAAAGAGCTCTGGTCTAGCCAACCTCCCTCTTGCCTTTAGCCTTCAAGCTGCTTTTAATTATTCCTAGGTTTAAGCCAAGCTACATTTGGGACACATTTAGTTTATAGTTTAAATGATAATAACCCTTCCCCAAAACTCAACCACCCTTGTAATACTAATGAGAGACCACCAGGCTAGGAGAAGGAGAGGAGCCTAAATTCTGCTGAAGTGTAGACATAAACAATTGCGAGCCATTATTCCAGAAGCAATAAGCTATGCAACTTCCTCGGTTACCCCTGCAGATAACGTTACTATTGTAGAACCTAGCATTGGCCTTCTGAGATATCTTCTCAGGTTTTTTGCATGTCTGATGACTTATGGTTCAATCTGGACTGGCCAACAGCTTCTGTGGCCCCACGCAGAAGCAACTCAGAGAAAGAGGACAGCTTCAACTCCCTATGATTTCATCTCTGACCCAACCAATCAGCACTCCCCATACCTACCAAATCACCTTTGAAAAATCCCTAACCTCCAAGCCTTAGATTAGTTTGATTTAAGCAATAACTCTGCCTCCCACATGGTGTAGCTGGCCTCATGTCAGTTAACCTCTTTCTTTACTGCGATGCCATGGTCTCCATGATTTTGTTTGTGCAGTGGGCAGGAAAAACCCGGGGGACAGTTATACATCTTGAAAGAGAATCTCTTCCCATGAGTTACATCAACTGTGGTTAAGAATCTTACATACTTTTTTTTTGTTGCTGTGAGAACATTTAAAATGTACTCTTTTTTTTTTTTTTGAGATGGAGTCTCACTCTGTCACTCAGGCTGGAGTGCCATGGCATGATCTTGGCTTACCACAAACTCTGCCTCCTGGGTTCCAGTGATTCTCTTGCCTCAGTCTCCCAAGTAGCTGAGATTACAGGCGTGTACCACTGTTTTAGCAATTTTATTTATTTATTTTATTATTTTAAAAATATTTTTAATTTTTATTTTAGATTCAGTGGGTGCATATGCAGGCCTGCTATATGGATATATTGCATGATGCTGAGGTTTGGGGTATGAATGATCCTGTCAACCAGGTGGTGAGCATCGTACTCAAGCGATTTTAAAATAAACAATTGGTGGGGTACAGTGGCACATGCCTGTAGTCCCAGCTACTCGGGAGGGTGGAGCCAGAGGATCCCTTGAGCATCAGCTTAGGCAACACTGTGAGACCCTGTCTCAAAAAATAATAACAAAACAAAATAAAATATACAATGCATTATTATTTAATACAGTCATTACTCTGCAATGTCACTAAAGCTTATTTTTCCTATCTAACTGAAATTTTGTACTCTTTGATGAACTTCTCCCCTTTTCCCATCCACCCCACTTCCCTGGATTGTATGAAATTAAATTGCATTGTATTGAATTTACCAGAATTGATCACTACATTTAGAGAAACTCCAGTGGGTATTCCTAAAATTATGGAGAGGTAAATAGATTTATTTATTTTTATTTTTTATTTTTTTAAATAGGCATCTAGAGGTAAGTCACAAGGTAAGAGGCAGGTAGATTTAAAAGTGAAAGAAATGCTGCAATTTCTTCAGAGTTCATAAGAGAACTTCTAATGCAGAAATGGAAAATTTGATCTGGCTAAGCCTTGAGCCCTCCCAAGACTAAGTTATAGGCGTTTAGCCTTCTAAACTACCTCAGGGTATAGCCTGGTTTTAATTTTTAATATTTTTTTGAGAAAGAGTTTCCCTCTGTTGCCCAGCCTGGAGTACAGTGGTGCACAATCTCGGCTCACTGCAACCTCCGCCTCCTGGGTTCAAGTGATTCTCCTTCCTCAGCCTCCTGAGTAGCTGGGATTACAGGCACACACCACCAAACCCAGCTAATTTTTGCATTTTTAGTAGTGACAGGGTTTCACCATGTTGGCCAGGCTGGTCTTGAACTCCTAACCTCAAGTGATCCGCCCACCTCGGCCTCCCAAATTGCCAGGATTATAGGCATGAGCCACTGTGCCTGGCCTCTTTTTCATTTTTATGAGTGCCTAGTAGATGTATATATTAATGGGGTACATAAGATATTTTTTGACAGAGACATACAGTGTGTAATAATCATATCAGGGTAAATGGGGTATCCTTCAGCTCAAGCATTGATGCTTTCTTTGTGTTACAAACAATCCAGTTATATACTTTTACTTATTTTAAAATGTATAATAAATTGTCATTGACTGTAGTCACTCTGTTGTGCTATCAAATATTAGATCTTACTCATTCTATCTAACTATATTTTTGTACCAATTAACCGTCCCTCCTTTTCCCCATCCCCGACTATCCTTCCCAGACTCTGGTAACCATCATTCTACTCTGTATCTATGGGCTCAACTGTTTTGATTTTAGATCCCATAAGTAAATGAGAATATGTGAAGCTTGTCTTTCTATGCCTGGCTTATTTCACGTAACATAATATCCTCCAGTTCCATCCATGTTGTTGCAAATGACTCATTTTCTTTTATGGTTGAATAGTACTTCATTTCATGTATGTACCACATTTTCTGTCCATTCATCTGTTGATGAACACTTAGGTTGCTTCCAAACCCTGGCTATGGTGAGCAGAGCTGCAACCAACAGGAGTGCAGATATCCCTTTGACATACTGATTTCCCTTCTTTGGGGTATGTACCTAGCAGTGGGATTGCTGGATCATATGGTAGTTTAGTTTTTTTGAGGAGACTGCTATGCATAGTGGTTGTGCTAATTTACATTTCCACCAACAGTGTGTGAGGATTTCCTTTTCTCCACGTCTTTGACAGCATTTGTTCTTGCCTATCTTTTGGACATATGCCATTTTAACTGGGTGAGATGGTAACTCATTGCAGTTTTGATTTGCATTTCTCTGATGATCAGTGATGCCGTGCACCTTTTCAATGTATGCTTGCCATTTTATGTCTTCTTTTGAGAAATGTCTATTCAGATCTTTTGCCCATTTTTAAACTGGATTATTAGAATTTTTCCTGTTGAGTTATTTGAGCTCCTTGTATATTCTGGGTAACTCCTTGTCAGAGGAGTAGTTTGCAAATATTTTCTCCCATTCTGTGGGCTGTCTCTTCACTTCATTGATTGTTTCTTTTGCCATGGAGAAGCTTTTTAACTTGATGTGATTCCAGTTGTCCATTTTTACTTTAGTTGCCTTTGTTTGTGGGGTATTACTCAAGAAGTCATTGCCCAGTCCAGTGGAGATTGGACTGGAGAGTTCCCCCAATGTTTTATTTTAGTAGTTTCACAGTTTGAGGTCTTAAAGTCTTTTTTTTTTTGACAGGAGAATCTCACTCTGTTGCCCAGGCTGGAGTGCAATGGTGTGATCTTGGCTCACTGCAACCTCTGCCTCCAGGATTCAAGCAATTCTCCTGCCTCAGCCTCTCAAGTAGCTGGGATTATGGGGTGCCCCACCATGCTTAGCTAATTTTTGTATTTTTAGTAGAGACAGCATTTCACTGTGTTGGCCAGGCCAGTCTTGAACTTCTGACCTCAAGTGATAGACCTGCCTCAGTCTCCCAAAGTGAGATTTAAGTGTTTAATTCATTCTGATTTTTTTATATGGCCAGAGATAGGGGTCTAGCTTTATTCTTCTGCATATGGATATCCAGTTGTCCCAGCTCCATTTATTAAAGAGACTGTCCTTTTCCCAACGTATGTTTTTGACACTTTTGTAGAAAATGAGTTCACTATAGATGTATGGATTTATTTCTAGGTTCTCTATTCTGTTCTATTGGTCTATGTGTCTGTTTGTATGCCAATACCACGCTGTTTTGGTTACTATATCTCTGTAGTATAGTTTTAGGTCAGCTAATGTGATTCTTCCAGTATCATTCTTTTTGCTTGGGACAGCTTTGGCTATTCTGAGTCTTTTGTGTTCCATATAAATTTTAGGGTTTTTTTTCTATTGTTGTGAAAAATGTCACTGATATTTGATAGGAATTGCATTGGATCATCATATTTCTTTGGATAGTATGGGCATTTTAACAATATTGATTCTTTCATGAACCTGGAATATCTTTCCATTTTTTTTTTTTTTTTTTTTTTGTGTGTGTGTATGTGTGGTCTTCAACTTTTTTCATCAATGTTTTATAGTTTTAATTATAGAGATCTTTCATTTCTTTGGTTGATAAACTTAACCAAAGTAATAAAAGATTAAATAAAATCCTAGGTATTTTATTTTATTTGTAGCTATTGTAAACAGGATGACTTTTTAAATTTCTTTTTCAGATTGTTTGCTGTTGACAGATAGAAATGCTAGAGATTTTTGTATGTTGATTTTGTATCCTGAAACTTTGCTGAATTTTTTACTCTAATAGTTTTTTGGTGGAGTCTTGAGCTTTTTCCAAATATAAGATCATATCATCTGCAAACAAGGATAATTTGACTTTTTCTTTTCTAACTTGGATTCTGTTTACTTCCTTCTCTTGTCTGATTGCTCTGGCTAGGACTTCCAGTACTATATTGAATAACAGTGGTGAAAATAGGCATCCTTAGCTGGGCAAGGATCCCAGCACTTTGGGAGGTCAAGGTGGGCAGGTCACTTGAGATCAGGAGTTTGAGACCAGCCTGGTCAACATGGTGAAACTCTATCTCTACTAAAAATACAAAAAATTAGCCAGGCATAGTGGCACATACCTGTAATCCCAGCTACTCAGGAGGCTGAGGCAGGAGAATTGCTTGAACCCAGGAGGCGGAGGGTGCAATGAGCCAAGGTCCCGCCACTGCACTCCAGCCTGACGCCTGGTGATGGAGTGAGACTCTGTCTAAAAAAAAAAAAGAAGTGTTCATCCATTTTGAAAATACTCCATTGAGGTTAAATTTCTTTCTTTCTTTCTTTTTTGAGGTTAAATTTCTTTCTCTCTTTCTTTCTTTTTTTTTTTTTTGAGGTTAAATTTCTTTTTTTTTTTTTTTTGAGACGGAGTCTCGCTCTTGTTACCCAGTCTGGAGTGCAATGGCGCGATCTCGGCTCACCGCAACCTCCGCCTCCTGGGTTCAAGCAATTCTCCTGCCTCAGCCTCCTGAGTAGCTGGGATTACAGGCATGCGCCACCATGCCCAGCTAATTTTTTGTATTTTTAGTAGAGATGGGGTTTCACCATGTTGACCAGGATGGTCTCGATCTCTTGACCTCGTGATCCACCCGCCTCGGCCTCCCAAAGTGCTGGGATTACAGGCGTGAGCCACCGCGCCCGGCTTGAGGTTAAATTTCTTAAAAGGAAGTATGAGTAGGGATGGAAAGCAAGCATCCTGAGACACCCGCGTTCAGGGACAAAGAGGCGATCATTCAAGATTCAGCATGGAGAATGAGAAATTGTGTCTTTTTCTTTCCTGTTGTTCTGGTATTGAGAGAAAGAAATGCATGGAAAGCAGGTCTTTCATTCTAACAGAAGCTATTTATTCAGAATGATTTATCAAGAGTAAGCCCAGGCTGTTCCATCAAAAACCTCTTAAGATAGGAGTAGGGGCCGGACACGCTGGCGCATGCCTGTAATCCCAGCCCTTTGGGAGGCTGATGTGGGCGGATCACCTGAGGTCAGGAGTTCAAGACCAGCCTGGCCAACATGGTGAAATCCCGTCTCTACATGGTGGGCATGGTGGTGGGCACCTGTAATCCCAGCTACTCGGGAGGCTGAGGCAAGAGAATCACTTGAATTCGGGAGGTGGAAGTTGCAGTGAGCTGAGATCACATCACTGCATTCCAGCCTGGGCAACAGAGTAAGACTCCATCTCAAAAAAAAAAAAAAAAAAAAGATAGGAGTAGGGTAAAGGGATGCGATGCAGGATGGACCCTGAGAGAGAATATGCCGGATGTGCTTAGGACAGACGACTCAGGTGTGTGTGGGAGCGTGCATGGATGTGAGGATTTGGATGTGCATGGTGCAGTCTTTTCCCTACACAGAAGACCTACTAGTCTCACCCATGCTGGGGGAAGTGAGTGATGCTTTGTATTTTCTCTGCCATTGCCCTGGAACCCGGGATGAATCCACTCCGACTGGCTGTGAGCACCAGTATCACCTGAGAACGTGATTTGAAACTGCTCCCCAGAGAGGGCCAGTTCCTTAGCCAGGGGTTCCTGGTGGCCCTGGAATAATTCACATTTGTCACTAGACTGTAAGGATCATCACTTCATTGCTTTTGTGTCCCCTCATTGTGCCGAGCCATGAGTCATGCATCCAGCAGGGAATTGGCTCCTGTGAATGCCTTTCCACAAAAGCTTCCAGCTGCGTAAGGTTGGCTCTTAACGCTGTTGAAGGTTCGCAACTGACATGTGCACTCGGGACATAGAGACCCCAGCAAGGAACTAGAGGGTCTTCTCAGGGTTCTCGCGATGGTTCCAGGCCCAGTCATTGGTCAGGGATCCAGAGGAGACATGCTCTTCATGCTGGGAATTCTACATTTTAGAGGAAGAACCCAAACAAAAAGCTAGGAGACAAGCTAATGGGGTGAGGAACAGATTAAAGCCATTCGCCTCTCAAATAAGGACATGGTTTTCAAGACAGGGATGAACACTGTGTTTTGGAAATCCAAGTTCTCCTTACATTTTGGTCTCAGGGAAATTTCAGCAAATAAGATCCCAGTGTTATTCATCAACTTCTCCAGGTTTGCTTTAAGCTCCTTTAGCCAGGTGCCCACATGGTGATTGAAAGGTTATGAAGGAAAACACAGGAAGAGAAATCCAGGCTGCAATTGTCATTTGAAAGCTAGTGACAGGTCCTAGAATCTGATGCTCCCTTCATGGGTCGGCCTGCCCAGAGTTTTTGTGGTTCATTTACCTCAGGCTAAGTACTAAACATGTCACAGATTTCTGTGACAAAGGCTTTTACAAACACAGACCCATGCAAAAGCCTCCATTACCACCTTCAGTAACAATGGCCTTCCTCAGCCTTACAGTATGGCCAAGTCAGCAAAGACCTAAATGTCACAGCCTCCAGTGTGACCTTGTCAGAGTTCGCTCACCTTGGCTATGAATGGCCTTCACCCGACATAAAGCAAGTTGCCTGTCATGGATCATGTGAGCAAAAGAAGTCATAGAAATTCAAGTAAAAGGAGAAAAAAATGTATGCACATGTAAAGGCTTAATCCAAAGTCGCCTCGTCCAAAGTTCCTAGCCAGAAAGCAAGTCAGAATCTTCACTTCTGTGAAGCGTTACTAAGTGGAAAACACGCTAAGAGTCATCAGGAAAGTCAGCCCAAGTGTAGCCTTCCCACTGGAGAAATGACAGCCTGAGGTCCTGCCTCCAGCGCTAGGATGTACCTGTGAGGTGGCTTCCACCGTGAACTCAGTGGCCAAGGCCTGGAACAACCTGAATTCACCAGAGTATACCATGGCAGGAGCCCAAGGAGGTTTAGCTCAAAGCTCAATATTTATTGCATGAAACCCTTAAAAAGTATTTGTTATCAAAAGCCTTTGCCTAGAGCTTCGGAGAAGATTACAAAGGAATGCTTTCTTCCTTTGGTTTGTTTCTTAGGAAATTACCTCCAGATCTGCCCAAGAAACAAGGGCTGCAGGATCTCATTGGTGTCTTCATACACTGAACATTTATTTAGATCTCCCTCAGGACTTTTCCACTCTCAGGATGTGCACGATTACATTTACATAAAATGGCAGTGCCCATCTTGCTGGAGTCTCTCTGTCTCCTTCGGTGGCTTTTAGGAAGCCAGGGGTCATGTTGGGAAGCCCCGCTTGGCAAGGAACTAGATAGGCTCTAGGAGCTGAGGGCAGACTGCAGCCCACAGCCGGCAGCTGGCAAGACATGGAGGCCCTCAGCCGCGCAGCCACAAGGAAATGGACCTGCCAACTCTGTGAGCTTGGAAGTGAATTCCTCCCCAGGAGAGACTCAGATGAGACTGAGCTCTAGCCAACACCTCGACTGCAGTTTTGCGAGACCCAACTAAGCTGCGTCCGCACTCCTGACCCACAGAAACTGTGAGATAACAAATAGATGCTGTTGCTTTATTTCATTTTCGTTTGTTTGTTTTGAGACATGGTCTCACTCTGTTGCCCAAGCTAGACTGCAGTCATGCAATCACAGCTCACTGCAGACTCAACTTCCCAGGTTCAAGCGATCCTCCCACCTCAGGCTCCCGAGTAACTGAAACTACAGGTGCATGCCACCACGCCTGGCTAATTTTTGTATTTTTGTAGAGATGGGTTTTCGCCATGTTGTCCAGGCTGGTCTCGAACTCCTGGGCTCAAGTGATCTGCCCACCTCAGCCCCAAAAGTGCTAGGGTTATAGGCGTGAGCCACTGCTCCCAGCCGTGTATGTTGTTTTAAACCTCTAAGTAATTTGTTACGTAGCAATAGTAAATGAATATACTCTCCTAGGAGCAGCCCTCAGAAATGTGAAGTTCTGAAAAGGGGCCCACAGATGGGGAAATGCCTCTGACCCCCATATTCATTCATTTACTTGTGCAACAAATATTTATGAGCATTTGTTATGCACTTTCTAGGCACTTGGGATACATTAAACCCCTTCAGTCATTTCATAAGGCACAAATCACATCCTCGAGGGCAGAACTCTTACAGCCTAATCACCTCCCAAAAGCCCCACCTCTTAATACTCTTGCACTGGAGATTAAGTTTCAACATGAATTTTGGAGGAGGGTCAGGTGTGGTGGCTCGTGCCTATAATCCCAGTACTTGGGAGACCAAGGTGGGAGGATCACTTGAACCCAAGAGGTAGAGGTCGCAGTGAGCAGAGATCGGACCAGTGCGCTCCAGCCTGCACAACAGAGAGAGAACTTGTCTCAAAAAAAAAAAAAAAAAAAAGAATTTTGGAGGAGAGACACAAAACATAGCAGCAGGCATCACTGAGAAAGACATCTGAGCAAGACTTGAAGAAGGTGAGAAAGTTTTACACAAGAATCTCCAGTCGTTGTCCACATATACAGTTTCAAGCACAGCTTCAAGGAGTAGGGGAAGGGGGAGGCAAGGGTTAATTGTCCTTTTCAACTTTATCATTCATTGTGACCCCTCCACAGCCCACATCTTCCCTGCATCCCCACCTCCCAACAAGAGACCGTTTTCCAAAACCACCTACCAGGCATCCTCACTCCTCTCAATAGCCTTCCTCATTTTGATCACCTGACATGATGCTCCTCCTCCCCATTTGTCTCAATGGACACCTCCCCTGAAGCCTCCCCACTAGTCCTCCTCCTCCATGTTCCCTTCAGCTTTGATTGTGAGTTTCCTGCGAGCTCTCCACTTTCCAGACATGCTGGTTGTCTTTGTCTCTCTAGTGGAGAGATTGTGGGCTCACTGGGGGCAGGGTCGTGGCTTGTTTATGGCTGAATTTCCAGAATCCATCATATCAAAGGTGGCATTAAACAAAAAGTTTTAATTGGATGTCAGTTCTTTGTGGGTTTTATTTCTTTCTTTCTGTTTGTCCACTCTGCCCCCGCCCTTTTCTGAATACCTCTTTCTGCATGTTTGAGCATTTTTTTCTGTTTCTGTCTCTATTTCTATTTCTCTCTCTTTCTCACACACACACAGACACATACATGGAAAGTCACACAGACATATGTAAACATTTGTTCTGAGCATCTTGTCCTCCCAGAGCAATGGTGGTGGAGGGGAGAAGTTGGGAAGGGGATGAGGGTGGAGGGGGAGGTTTTACTTCAAGGGAAAATCTGAAATATACAGCTGGAGCAAAGATTATGAGCTATGAGGGCAAGTCTTTTACTAAAGTATAAAAAAATATGTAGCTGTTTTCTTTCTTTTTTTTTTTTTTTTTTGAGTTGAGTTTTACTCTTGTTACCTAGGCTGGAGTGCAATGGCGTGATCTCAGCTCACTGCAACCTCCGCCTCCTGGGTTCAAGCAATTCTGCTGCCTCAGCCTCCTGAGTAGCTGGGACTACAGGCACGCACCACCATGCCCAGCTAATTTTTTGTATTTTTAGTAGAGACGGGGTTTCACCATGTTGACCAGGATGGTCTCGATCTCTTGACCTTGTGATCCACCCACCTCGGCCTCCCAAAGTGCTGGGATTATAGGCATGAGCCACCACGCCCAGCCAGCTGTTTTCTTATAAATGCAAGATGAACATAACAACCACAGTATTATCCACACATCCACCAATGAAAAAAACTCATTCTTCTTACCTTTATGTGGCTCAAGATTTCTCAACAGGGGCACTGCTGATATTTCAGATTAGATCATTGCATTGTGGGCGAATGTCCTATGCATTGTAAGACGCTGAGCAGCAAGAGGCCAGGGATGTCTATAGCAGTCCCCAATCTCAACATAAAAAATGCCTCCAGACATTGCCAAATGTCCCTTGGGGGGCAGAATCCTCCCTTCCCTGCAACACTAATGTAGCCTGTTTCTCCCAGGATCTGAAGACACTCATCTGCAATTTTTAGCAGCTTTCAAAGCATAAAATTTCTACAGGGCACATCAGAGAATAGAGGGTCTGGGTTGAGGACAGACCAGCAACAGCCCATCCCCATCCTCACCTACACCCTGGGTCTGGCCCTTTTAGAGCCAACCATGGCCCTGTGGGAACTCTGGGAGCTCACAAGGCACCTCCTGCTGTCCCTTCTTCTGGAAAGACCCATCTCCAGGTCAGGACACAGAGCTTGCATTTCAGACCCATTTGGTGGCTTTGCTGGACCTTTTTGTGCACTGCATGAACTGTATCACTGCATACCATGGCCCTGGACACAATCCTTCCTTCTGCCAATAAACGGTAGAGCTACTACCAATGAGTTGTTCTTCAACAATCATAACAGCCCTGTTCTTCTCTACATGTCCATAGCTGAGTATATGCATCACTGGGGGTAAGAGATGGGGAGGCCCCCTTCTTAATGCATCAGACTGACCTTGCCAAATGTAGTTCATTTTGTAGCAAACCTGGATGCCTGTGCAAAGATCAAACTAGATTAGAAGGAAAGGAGACGATATTGTCGTGAAAATCTAGGTGGAATTCAGAAAACATTCAGGACGAAAATGCACACTTGCAAAAACTGTTTCTAGAACTTTGTGTAAAAAGAGCACTAGGAATTCTTAAAGGGATATCTAGCCATACATCTGGCCTTAGAAGAATTCACCCCTAGAGGGTTTAAGCAGTATGATCGATCATGACCACACTTAACTTGTGCAGGTGGTGTAAGCATGGACATTTAAGTATAACACTGAAAGTATTGTACATACATGTTAAAGGAATTAGAGAAAGCTTGTATCATTTTTATTTGGTTTATTACTGACAGAGCATTTGGACAGCATTATTTATCTGTTTTCCAAATTATACTTTTCTTTTGAGGCAGGGTCTCACTCTGTCCACCAGGATGGAGTGTAGTGGTGCGATTACAGCTCACTGCATCCTCAACCTCCCAGGCTCAACTGGTCTTCCTGCCTCAGCCTCCCAAGTAGCTGGAACCACAGGTGTGTTTCACTGCACCTGGGTAACCTTTTTTTTTTTTTTTAATTTGTAGAGACAAAGTCTCACTATGTTGCCCAGGCTGGTCTCCAGCCCCTGGGTCCAAGCAAATTTCTCACCTCGGCCTCCCAAAGTGCTGAGATTATAGGTGTGAGCTACCATGCGTGGCCTCCAAACTCTACTTTTGAGCCAACTTTTTCCACAGCATAGGTCTGACTCTCCTCACACAATTACACACACATTCATAACCACAGCCTTGGACACGAACACAGATAATTCATGCACCCACATCTGTCTTCCTTCTGTGGGAAAGATGAATAATGGTGAGTTTCAAAGGCTCTTATTAGCAGCAAACACCTTAAGAGAGAAATGGTTTTCCCTCTTGAGTACAGAGCTCCAAATATGGCAGTTGAAAATATTATTATGTAATTATTTATGGCAATTAAAAAGAAAACAAACACCGTGATAGCAAATTGTGCTGATGGCAGCTTCAGTCTGAAATTCCGGCATCAGCATGCTCATAGTACCACTCCCCATGTAAGCCAATCACTGGCGGAAAGAATTAGTTTGCCTCTGATTACATCTGATTGTCACCATGATGACATAAGGCAAAAAGACCAACTGATACTTGTGGGCAGCTCTGAGAGGGCCTGGGAAACATTTTCAATTGAGGACACACAGAGAAAAACTGAGTTACTTAGATAAGAGACAAATGGACTTAACTCAGTCATCAGAGCAGTGCAAATTAAAATAACAAAAAGATATCATGTTGTATCTATTGGATTGGCAGATGTTCGAAGGTGGAATAATGCCAAGTGTTGTGGGGCTATGGGTTATAGAAAATCTCTAGAATTGCTGGTGGGCTGAGGCACTAGTGCAGCCATTCTGGAGAGAATCATGATTTAGTCAAATTATATGTATGCTGCGATCCAGCAATTCCTCTCTGGGTATGTCTCAAATAAAATTCCATAAATGTCCAAGGGGTCATGTAAGAGGATATTCATCGCTGTGTTGTTGGTGGAGTTGGAGGAAACCTGGATTTTTATCACCGGAATAATGAAAAAATAAGTCATGGTATATGCACACCTTGAAATGCTACATAGTAGTTAGAAGCAAAAGATTAATGGATGGATCATAGAAATAAAGTGCTGAGTTTAAAAAGTAAGATATAAGATATAAACTGTACTATGATTTATGTAATTAATCCACGTGTGTATGTGTGTATATATATATATCTCAAACAACATGGCCAGGTGTGATGGCTCATGCCTGTAATCCTAGCACTTTGGAAGGCTGAGACAGGAGAATAGCTTGAGCCCAGGAGTTCAAGACCAGCCTGGGTGATATAAGACCTTGTCTCTTTAAAAAAAAAAAAAGTGAGACCACAAAAAGATCCACATTAAACATATTAGAATGTTTATACAGGGACAGAGAAAGGGATGAGAGTTGGAATTGAGATAAAAGAGAATAAATAAATAAGAGGGGTACTTGCATGGACCAGTGGTGACAATATTCCATGAATTGGAAAAGAGAAGGAACAGAGTGTCCTCTAAAAGTTCCAGAAAGAAACCAGCCCTATGGACACCTTGATTTTAGACCTGCAAGACCCATTTCAGACTACTAGCCTCTGTAACCCTAAGATAATAAATTTATGTTGCTTGAAGACATTCATTTGTCATTCATTGCAACAGCAATGGAAAAATCATACAACAATTATAATTAAGATATTAAAGGAACTAGTGAAAAAGGTGTACAACACACATAAGCAGATAGGGAATTTCAGCAAAGAGATGAAGATATTTCAAAATAATCAAACAGAAGTGTCACATATGAAAAAGACAGTTATCAGAAATTAAGAATTACTTTGACAGCCTTATTAAAGATTGAATAGATGCAGAAGACAAAATCAGGGAGCTTAAAGATAGGTCAAGAGAAATTATGCAAACTCAAACACAACGAGAAAAAAGGGTAAAAATGCAAAACATACATCCCAGAGCTCTGCAATAGTATCAGATGGTTTAGTATCCATGTCATCACAGCCTCAAAAACTGGTAAGATGCTGGGTGTGGTGACTCATGCCTGTAATCCCAGCACTTTGGGAGACCAAGGTGGGCGGATCACTGAGGTCAGGAGTTTGGTACCAGCCCGACCAACATGGAGAAGCCCTGTCTCTACTAAATATAGAACATTAGCAGGGTGTGGTGGTGCACACTTGTGATCCCAGCTACTTGGGAGGCTGAGGCAGAACAATAGCTTGAACCCAGGAGGTGGAGATTGTGGTAAGCTGAGATTGCGCCATTGCACACCAGCCTGGGCAACAAGAGCAAAACTCTGCCTCAAAAAAAAAAAAAAAAAAGAAGGTAAGCAAGAGAATATGGGAAGAAGAATATTTGAAGAGATAATAGCTGAGAATTTTCCAGTTAATGAAAGATAAAAACAAACAAACAAAAGACTGATCCAGAAAGTTAACAAGCTGAGAAAACTGGAAGAAAAATTGACACAAAGAAAAATAGGGGCCAGGTATGGTGGCTCACATCTGTAATCCCAACACTTTGGAAGGCCAAAGAAGGAGGATGGCTTGAGGCCAAGAGTTTGAGAGCAGCCAGGGCAACACAGCAAGACCCCATCTCTACAAAAAATTAGCTAAGTGTGGTGGTATGCACCTGTAGTTCCAGCTACTCAGGAGGCTGAGGTGGGAAGACAGTTTGAGCCCAGGAGGTTGAGGTTGCCGTGAGCCATGATTGTGACACTATACTCCAGCCTCAGTGACAGAGCAAGACCCTGTTTCAAGAAAGAAAAACAAAAAGAAAAAAGAAAAACATAATTGGGGAGAAGTTATACCATCTGACTTCAAGATTTATTATAAAGCTATAGTAATCAAAACACTATGGTAGTAGCATAAAGAATAGACATAGAGGTCAAAGAAAAAGTAAAATAGACCCATGCATATATGATTGATTGAGGGGTTTTTTGTTTGTTTGTTTGTTTTTTGAGATGGAGTCTTGCTCTGTCACCTAGGCTGAAGTGCAGTGGCATGTTCTCAGCTCACTGCAACCTGTACCTCCCAGGTTCAAGCAATTCTCCAGCCTCAGCCTCCTGAATAGGTGGGATTACAGGCACACACGACCACACTGGGCTAATTTTTGTATTTTTAGTAGGGACAGGGTTTCACCATGTTGGCCAGACTAGTCTCGAACTTCTGACCTCAAGTGATCCACTCGCCTCAGCCCCTGAAAGTGCTGGGATTACAGTTGTGAGCCAACATGCCCAGCTGGTTGATTGAGTTTTGACTAAGGCACTAAGGTAATATAATGGGGGAAAGGATAGTCAACAATCTTTAAAAAAAAATAGAGCTAGTAGAATCAGAATCCGTTTAGGATAAAATGAAATGCCATCCTTACCTCACGCTATACATAAAAATTAACTTGAATTCATCATAGGCCTAAATATAAAAGCTAAAACTCTAAAAGTTGTAGAAGAAAACCTAGGACAAGAATTTTTGTGAACTTGGGTTAGGTAAAATTTTCTTTTTTTTTTGAGACGGAGTTTCGCTCTTGTTACCCAGGCTGGAGTGCAATGGCACGCAACCTCCGCCTCCTGGGTTCAGGCAATTCTCCTGCCTCAGCCTCCTGAGTAGCTGGGACTACAGGCACGCACCACCATGCCCAGCCAATTTTTTGTATTTTTAGTAGAGACGGGGTTTCACCATGTTGACCAGGATGGTCTCGATCTCTTGACCTCGTGATCCACCTGCCTCGGCCTCCCAAAGTGCTGGGATTACAGGCGTGAGCCACCACGCCCGGCCCAAAATTTTCTTAAGATACAACAAAAAGCATGAATCATAAAACACAAATTATCATTTGAACTTCATCAAATTTTAAAACATTTGCTCAAAAAACATTATTAAGAAAGTAAAAAGGGCCAGGCACGGTGGCTCACACCTATAATCCCAGCACTTTGGGAGGCCGAGGCGGGTGGATCACAAGGTCAAGAGATCGAGACCATCCTGGTCGACAAGGTGAAACCCCGTCTCTACTAAAAAATACAAAAATTAGCTGGGCATAGTGGCGCACGCCTGTAGTCCCAGCTACTCGGGAGGCTGAGGCAGGAGAATTGCTTGAACCCAGGAGGCAGAGGTTGTGGTGAGCCGAGATCGTGCCATTGCACTCCAGCCTGGGTAACAAGAGCAAAAACTCCGTCTCAAAAAAAAAAAAAAAAAAAAAAAGTAAAAAGACAAGCCACAGACTGGGAGGAAAATATTTGCAAACGTATCTAATGAAACTTGTATTCTAAGTATATAAAGAACTCTTACAATTCAGTAATAGGAAGACAAACAACTCTATTAAAGAAATGAGAAGGCCAAGAGTGGTGGCTCATGCCTGTAATTCCAGCACTTTGGGAGGCTGAGGTAGGTGGATTGCTTGAGCTCAGGAGTTCAAGATCAGCCTGGGCAACATGACAAAATGCCGTCTTTACCAAAAATACAAAAAAATTAGCCTGGTGTGGTGGCAGGTTCCTGTAGTCCCAGCTACTCAGCTCAGGAGGCAGAGGTGGGAGGATCGCTTGAGCCCAGGAGGCTGAAGGTGCAGTGAGCCAAGATCACAGCACTGCACTCCTGCCTGGGCACATGAATTTCCATGTGTTTTTATTTTTTCCAAAATTCCTTATTATTGATTTCTAGTTTTAGGACTTGTTTTGTGACTGAACATATGGTCTATCCTTCAGAATGATTCATGTGCTGAGGAAAGGAATGTGTATTGGAGTACAGGAGTTTTTTTTTTTTCCAAGTATACGAGATTTTTAGGGCAATGAAAATATTTGGTATGATACTGTATGGTGGATACATGGCATTTTGCATTTGTGAGTACCCATAGAACTGCACAACATAGAGAGTGAACTCTAGCCTGTGAGTGGTGGCTCATGCCTGTAATCCCAACACTTTGGGAGGCCGAGGTGGGTGGATCATGAGGTCGGGAGCTCGAGACCAGCCTGACCAACAGGTGAAATCCTGTGACTACTAAAAATACAAAAATTAGTTGAGCATGGTGGCACATGCCTGTAATCCCAGCTACTCAGGAAGCTGAGTCAGAAGAATTGCTCGAACACGGGAGGCGGAGGTTGCAGTGAGCCAAGATGGAGCCACTGCACTCTAGCCTGGGTGACAGAGCGAGATTCCATCTCAAAAAAAAAAAAAGAGTGAACTTTAATGTAAACTATGGACATCAGTTAACAATAATGTATTAACAGTGGTCATCAACTGTAACAAAAGCGCCACATGAATGTGAGATGTTAATATTACAGGAAACTGCTTAGAGCAGGAAGGGAAGGTGTTGGAACGCTCTAAATCTTTGCTTTTTATCTGAAAAGTGAGGATAAAACATCTAGGGGGTTTTGTGAGGATTAAATGAGACAATGAATGAAAGCCATCTGGAACATAAAGGACCTTTTGTATAGCACCTGTTACATTCAGCCTTGCAGAATACAGGGCCCCTGCAGACTCAGGATTCTTTTACTATATATCCCTGAGTATCGTGACAGCAGAAACACACCTTAACATTTGCATACCTTGCAGGTGGGTGGGCTCCCCTTCAGGATGCAGAGGAGCAGGGCCAGCAAATACCTCCTGGAAGGGGCTGCCGGGTTGCTGGGCATCACCTGTCCCCTAGTCTCAGGGCACAAGGTGACCGCAGTGGAATCCAGGCAGGCCTGGAGAATGAGGACTAAGTTTCCCAAGGCTACACAGCTACAAAGTGGCAGACCAGGAAGAGAGCTAAGTTTTCCACACTCAAAATTCTTTGCATTAAAACAGAAAGAGAGAGATAAATGAGGAATGAGAAGACGGTTGGATGAAGAGCGAGAGAAGGAAAAGGAAGTGGTGTAGAAGGAGATTGTAGCCTGGGTGCGATGGCTCACGCCTATAATCTTAGCACTTTGTGAGGCCGAGGCGGGCAGATTGCCTGAGCTCAGGAGTTCGAGACCAGCCTGGGCAACACGGTGAAACCTCGTATCTACTAAAATACAAACAATTAGCCAGGCATGGTGGCGGGCGCCTGTAGTCCTAGTTACTCGGAAGGTTAAGGCAGGAGAATTGCTTGAACCTGGGAGGCGGAGGTTGCAGTGATCTCAGATCACACCACTGCCCTCCAGCCTGGGTGACAGAACGAGACTCCATCTCCAAAAAAAAAGATGGATACTAAAAAAGTGAAAAAATCTTAAAGGCAGAATTAACAATTTGGATTAAAAACCAAAGTACATGAGGGGATAGATTCCTCATTTGCCCTGATGTGATTATCACTCATTGTACACCTGTTTCAAAACATCTTATATACCCCATCAATATGCACAACTACTGTGTACTCACAAAAATTAAAAATTAAAAAAATAGACAATTTTTTTTAAAAAAGAAGGAGATTGTTCAAAGAGGATTCCTGGCTTAGAAGTCCATCCTCCACCACCATCCCTCCCCCAACTATGTGACTTGCTGTGATGTGGTTCCTGTTCTGTGAGGCTCAAATAAGATGATGTAATGGATGCCAGGCTATCCTAGAAGAACAGCATGTCATAGAAATGTGAATGATTCCCATCCTCAGGACTCAGAGCTCTGCCACTCCCAGGTACACGACCATCTTCCACCTGACAGGACCCTCTGAGCCTCAGTGAGAGAGAAATGAAAATCTAGTGCCTATTTCCCAGGGCTATCAGCGGAGGTCGATGACACGAAACACGCAGAGCATAGCAGCTGCCTGGTGTTTTTCTCTTTCCCTTCTCTCATATCTAGGGCTTGGGAGGGTCAAGGTATTCATCAATTGTTGCTTGGCTCTCCAACTGTTCCTGAAAATTAAGGGTTAGTGATCCTGGGGAGGAATATGTGAAGCTTGGAAGTTTGCTGATATCAATCAAAGCCAGTCTGCACATAAATGGAACTGATTTTAGGTCTAAGAAGGAACAAGAAATAGCCTTCTCTGCCTCCCCATCACTTCATGCTGTTGTGAAAAATTCTACATACGCACATCTCTCACATGGCCAAGGTGACTACCGCCTCCACGCAGACTTACGATGGCCCACTTGGGACAAATCTTTGGGTCAGAATTGTGAAGCAGAAAAGTTTCATTTTTGATGACTCTTTTGGTATGCCTTTCATTTTCAAGTGGGCATAATGTTAGTATCCACCTCATGGGATTATTGAGAGAATTGTTTTTTTATTTCATTTATTTATTATTTCAGAGAGAGAGTCTCACTTCGTTATCCAGGCTGGAGTGCAGTGGTGCCATCATAGCTTACTGCTTCAAACTCCTGGGCTTAAGTAATTTTCCTGCCTCAGCCTGCTCAGTAGCTGGGACCACCTTGCATCACCTTGCCAAGGCCTGTTTGTTGAGAGCATTAAATGAGATAATATATGTACAGCATTTAGTATATCACCTGCCACATAGCAAATGCTCAATAAACATTAGTGATTAGTATTTCTATTATCAGGGAACAAGACTAGGTTTTGGTGTGTATTGCATGTCCAGGACTTTTATGTTATTCTCAATAAGAAATGGCTGGAAATGACTCTTCCAGATTTTTTTTTTCTTCTTTTTCTTTGTTGAGACAGGGTCTTGTTCTATACTTCAGGCTGGAATGCAGTGGCGTGATCATGACTCACTGAAGCCTCAACCTCCTGGACTCAAGCGATACTCCCGCCTTAGCCTCCCAAGTAGATGGGACCACAGGTATGCACCACCATGCATGGCTAATTTTTACATTTTTTTTGTAGAGACAGGGTTTCCCTATGTTGCCCAGGCTGGTCTCGAGCTCATGGGCACAATTGATCCTCCTGTCTTGGCCTCCCAGAGTGCTGAGGTTACAGGCATGAGCCACTGGACTCAGCCCACTCTGTTTTTGTAAGGAAGGGTTGAAGAGAGTACATTCTTTAATAGGAGAGGAATCTTTCTGCTTTCTTTAGATCTAATCAAAGGTATTATCACCAACCCTACAGTCTATCACCAACCCCCAAGTCTCATCAGCTCCCTTGAGATAGCAGCCTGATCAGTTGGAGAACTAAGAAAGAGTAGATACACTCAGGAAGCCTCTTCTGTCTGAAATAGGGTGTCTCAGACACAGGTTGGGGGTGACAGTCACGCCCTTCTCTCCTGTGGGGAAGGGAAGCATTGGCAGTGACAACCTTCTCTTTGAAAACGTCCATGACAAAAGATAAATATTTCTGAAGAAGAGACAAATATGAGGAAGTTCACACCAACCACAACCCACTCACAGAGAGACAGCCAGTCCTATTTTAAGCAGGGAAGTGGTGGAAATAACAGGAGAGAGATGGAAGCTTCCCCCCAGCAACTGCACCAGATCTAAGCATCCTCTGCAGGCTTAACTGACACATAACCTTCAAACTGGTAAACGTGTTTTAAAAATAATAATATTGCTGGGTGCGGTGGCTCACGCCAGTAATCCCAGAACTTTGGGAGGCCGAGGTGGTGAATCATGAGGTCAAGGATTCAAGACTAGGCTGGCCAACATGACGAAACCCCGTCTCTACTAAAAATACAAAAATTAGCCGGGCATGGTGGCACCTGCCTGTAATCCCAGCTACTTGGGAGGCTGAGGCAGAAGAATCACTTGAACATGGGAGGCAGAGGTTGCAGTGAGCTGAGATTGCACCACTGCACTCCAGCTGGGGTGACAGAGGGAAACTCTGTCTCAAAAACAAACAAAATATCTCAAAAAACAAGTACATACAGCAATTTCTTTCAAAGACCTTTCATGCCTGTCATGCCCATCCTCACTCCCACCCCTTTCCTGAAAATATCTCCCACCTACCTCCTTCTTTTTTTTTTTTTTTTTTTAAGACAGGGTTTCACCATGTCGGCCAGGCTGGTCTTGAACTCCTAACCTCAGGTGATCTACCCACCTCGGCCTCCCAAAGTGCTGAGATTACAGGCGTGAGCCACCACGCCCGGCCCCACCTACCTCCTTCTTAAATGAGAAACCATTTTTTATTGAATGCTTTCCAACCACGTATCTCATCTCATTGCTACAACCACCATGTGAAGAAGGTAGTTTTCACCTCTCATTTAACTGATGAGAAAGCAAAGCCTCAGACTTTAACTTTCCCAAAGTCCACCAGCCAGTAGGTGTGGAATTTTTACATCGAACCTCACTGTTCTGTGGTCTGGGTGATGCGGTCACTGCCTGTTGAGAGGGCACACAGGTACTTAGCCATGGTACGTGTGGCTTTCGTGGTGCCTTTCCCAGGAGCAGATTTTGAAAGAGATGAGGGCCTGGGATGGTAGAAGGAGAGGTTTCACACAGCAAGAGAAGGGCTCTGAGATGGCCGGCCAGGGCTAGTTTCTGCAAGCCGGGCACTGAGAGTGCAATGTTCCGGTGGCATTACCCTGGAGTGCTGAGGCTCTTGCACAATGCTGCCCATAAGAAGCTGGGTCGCAAAGGTAAATTTTTTTTTTTTTTTTGTGATGGAGTCTTGCTCTGTTGCCAGGCTGGAGTGCAGTGATGCAGTCTCAGCTCACTGCAACCTCTGCCTCCTGGGTTCAGGTGATTCCCCTGCCTCAGCCTCCTGAGCAGCTGGGACTACAGGCACATGCCACCACACTTGGCTAATTTTTTTGTATTTTAGTAGAGATGGGGTTTCACCGTGTTGGCCAGGATGGTCTCGATCTCCTGACCTTGTGATCTGCCCGCCTTGGCCTCCCAAAGTGTTGGGATTACAGGCGTGAGCCACCATGCCTGGCCTAAGGTAAACTTTTAAACTCCCCTTTTCCAGGTGCAGTCCCGGGAAAGGGTCACTTTTTTGTTATACTCATTTTGGTGTGGAATGGATTTAACAGAGTGGAGATGCCTTTTGAGCACATTCTGGTTGGTGCTGGTGACTGGGTGGCTCAGAAAGGGTCCTGAAGAAGGAGTTTTTTTTCCCCCAGGGGCAGATGGATGCAAATCGAGGTGCATCAAGTGGGGTAGAGAGAAAGACAGGAAAAGATCAAGGGCAGTGTGATCAGGCCCAGCTGGCCTGGGGCAGTGTGAACCTCTGATGAGGTGTTGGCCAGCTGGGAACACAGAACACTCTGGTACCTTCAACAGACTTGCCTCTTTGGGGGCTCTGGAGACAGTCTCAGCAGCCCCCCGGAGACCGCCGGGTGAAGGGACAGCAGTGAAGGGCTTCCCCACAAGGAGTGTGACAGCAGCTGGACCGAAGACCGTGATGGAGCTGAGCCACAGAGCATCCAACTGCTCCAGGCAGTCCCAGAAACAGTGGGGGCCGTGGGAGATACTAGGTGGCCGGGCTAAGATCCTGAATCAGCAGGTGGGTACGGGGTGACAGAAAATTAAAATGTGACTTTTATGTTGACATAACCTTCTTGATAGCCACAGGCTGGGGCTTGGGGACATTTAATAATAGAAAACATCTTGCTTACATCCACCAGCAAGGAAAATACACAAAACTGTCAGGAATATTTTGTATTATTTTCTCACACATTAAAAAAGATCTCCAAGGTCAAGAAGAGTTGAATGTGAATAGCAGCCTGTTCTCATGGCTTCCCTCCCTTCTGGCAGCATCCAGCTTCTCAAGGGCGGTGAAATACGCAGGAAGGCATTTGCTTGAGAAAAGCCATTCCTTCCTGAGAGAGAAAGAAGAAATATGATCACATGTGCTTTTGGTAGATACTCAGTACTGGTATGAAAGATCCTTTTTTCAGGAGTTAATTGTTTTTTTTAAAAAAAACACTTAAACAGATGCTTTAAAGGGTTATTATGTTTCAAAATGTCAACTTGTTATATCTAATGATCCTCCCTGTGTTCGAGAAAAACACATTTCTCCCAAGAGAGGTGGCCTTTGCTTAATTCAGTTCAGCAGTGAGGTTAATTTGGACCATTTGTTGGACAAGTACTTACTAAGCACCCATCATACCCCGTGAGCCCAGGTTTGTGGCAATACTAGGGTGAATCATGGTTCCTGTCCATGAGAGGCTGTCCTGTAGCTGTAGCTGTAGAGAGTGACTGGTTTTGTGATGGCACAGACCCAGCATAGCGTCTGGAGGACCCATAGCTCCTGATGATGGCCGTTTTGGAGGATCTGTTGAGGGAGGACTGCTAGATCACTTCATCTGGGAAATGGGTTACCCTATTTCCTCCCAGTGGGAAGAGGAGGGGCTGTAACCTGCCAGGTACCCTGGGCTCCATGTGGGAGCAACAACATCTGTTTCCCTGCTGATGACACAAAGGGCTGCTCTTCACTGGACGTCTCACACTCACGTGTAACCAGCTGGCTGAGGATGAAAAAAAGCGCGGGGAGCAGCTGACGTCTTTTCTCCACTCCACAGGCCACGGTCGGAGGGCTCATGCAGTTGACAGTGCAGCCTGCCTCGGCTACCAAGGGATTGCTCACGGGGCTCAGAGGCAATGCTCACTTCTCCTGGTTGCTTTTCTTTTTGTTCTGACACACTTGCCTCCTTTAAAACTTTTCAGGTCAGGCACGGTGGCTCATGCCTGTAACCCCAGCACTTTGGGAAGCCAAGGTGGGTGGATTACTTGAGCTCAGGAGTTCAAGACCAGCCTGGGGAAACATGGCAAAACTCCACCTGTACAAAAATACAAAAATTAGCTGGGCATTGTGGCAGACACCTGTGGTCCCAGCTACTCCTGGGAGGTGGAGGCTGCAGTGAGCCAAGATCACACCACTGTACTCCAGCCTGGGCGACAGAGGGTAACCTTGCCTCAAAACAACAACAAAACTCTTCAGCTCAGGCAGTTTTCTTTTCAACCCTGCATTTTTTGCTGCGGAAGGTAAGTATGGCTCCTGTGAGGCTGCCGGGTGCTGTGTGGGGGTGCTGCCTCTGGGCGAGCCATCCTGGGTTCAATCCAGCCTCTATTAAGTTCAGGTGGGTATTTTACCTCTAAACCTCAGCGTTGCCATCTGCACATAGAACCGGCCTTTCTGGTTTCCAGTTGCAAAGAGGTTATGACCAGAAAACTAAAGAGTGTAGAATTGCTTTCTGGAAGCATCCTCCCTTTTACACAGACAACCAGGACTTGGTGAGAAAAGCTTGCCCAGGAAGAACACAAGGAAGGAGAATCACAGACAAGCCAGACAGCCCCGGCTACGATGGCTCTTATGGCGCACGCGAATCTTCCTTAGACAGGGTCTCTATTTGCAGAGAATGAGAGTCGGTTATGAATGAGCGAGTCCCTGCGTGCATAGCGCCTCACAATTTACACACAGATAAGTCATGCACCCTGCAGGCTGCACAGACTTCTATGGCTCCCAGAAGTTCATCCCTCGTGGAAACGATTAGGTCTTCCCCAGCCCAGCCACCAGGCAGCTCCTCCGTCCCAAGAGCCAAGACACTTAGCTTCCCACGGAGCACAGCATCGTCTCCACCGGGGACGCTGGGCAGGACGGAGAAAGGACTCTGAAGATGGGCCCGTCCCTGCCTCCAGCCCAGCTCTGCTTCCCCTCAGCAACCCTGGGCCTCCGTTGGGGCTGGGTGGGCTCAGCTTCTTCCTCTGCCTTAGCGCAGAGCCTTTCCACCTGGGGCGAGGTCCGGCCGTGGGTCGTGGGCCGTGGGCCTGGCCTGCACAGGGCATTTTAAGCAGAAGCCTGCGCTCTTTGGTGGTCTTGTTTGATGCTGGAGAAGGGCGACCTCTAGTGTTGGTTCTTAGAAGCGGCATAGCGGCTTCTTCCTGCCTCTGAGCTCCGCCTGCAGAGGAGAGGGTCTCGCAGCTAAACCCGCTGTGTCAGGGGAAAGGTGAGGAGGGCGATACTGTCTTCTGCCTGGGGAAGAGCTTAGCAGGATGTGAGCAGGTAAACGCTGGATGGCATGCTCTGTGAGGGAGCCGACTGCGTGGTGACTGTGACTTTTCAGGGCCTCGTCATCTTCATCAACACTACCACATTTTTTTGAGATGGACAATCACATTTTTTCCAGTCTTTAGTAAAATGCCTTACAATTCTGGATTAAAGTCCCCCTGCCCTTTCCAAAGACATTGCCCAGCCTAAGCCCCTCCATAAAGAGTTGCAGAGAGCTGTGACTGGCCACAGGATAGGATGTCCACATTGCTGAGAAGGCACAGGCCTTGGGAAATAAAGTGAGATAGGATTGCATGACGGGAGAGGGCTCAGCTGTTCCCTTCCCAGACCACAAATACCTTCAGAACCTTTGTTGTTATTGTTTCCTGCGACTTATAATCTATTTCTACCCGGTGTTACTCTGCTGAGTTTAATGAGGCCGTGAACTTCTGCACCAGCAAGGTCAAATTGACTGCTATTTGTTTTTTTTTTTTGTTTTTTTTTTTCAGATGGAGTCTCACTTTTGTCACCCGGGCTGGAGTGCAGTGGCCTGATCTTGGCTCACTGCAGCCTCTGCCTCCCGGGTTCAAGTGATTCTCCTGCTTCAGCCTCCCGAGTATCTGGGACTACAGGCACCCACCACCATGGCCAGCTAATTTTTGTATTTTTAGTAGAGACTGGGGGTTCACCATATTGGCCACGCTGGTCTTGAACTCCTGACCTTGTGATTCGCCTGCCTCGGCCTCCCAAAGTGCTGGTATTACAGGTGTGAGCCACCGTGCCTGGCCTTGCTATTTGCATATAATTTTTGGCAAGCCTGTTTCCAATTACAGGTAAGGTGCCCACCCATCTCAGTTTGCCTGGGGCTTATATCTGTCACCTGGCATATTTATTAATAGTGTTCCCTCTCTGAAAAGAGTCTCATTTCAATGATAAATTACACAGTCTCTCTATTCACAGATTGTTTCCATAAGAAAACACTTAGGCATTAGGATTTAGAAGAGATGAGAGGCTGGGCACGGTACCTTATACCTGTAATCCCAGCACTTTGGGAGGCCAAGGCGGGTGGATCACGAGGTCAAGAGATCGAGACTATCCTGGCCAACACGGTGAAACCCCGTCTCTACTAAAAATACAAAAATTAGCTGGGTGTTGTGACAGACGCCTGTAGTCCCAGCTACTTGGGAGGCTGAGGCAGGAGAATCGCTTGAACCTGGGAGGCAGAGGTTACCGTGAGCCGAGATCGTGCCACTGTACTCCAGCCTGGTGACAGAGCAAGACTCTGTCTCAAAAGAAAAAATATATATATGTGTGTGTGTGTGTGTGTGTGTGTGTGTGTGTGTGTGTGTATGAGATAATGCCAGGAATTTGAGATTTAAGTGGTTATTATAATCTTGGCATAATTAGCTCCAAGCTCCCTGGAGTTAGAACAAAAGAAAAATATAAAGTGTTAGAAAGTTGATTCTGCCTTATAAAATTCTGGAGGGACATATTTATCAGGCACTAACTTTTAGGAGGAATTTTTCATGTAAATTGTTATATAAGGAACATTAAGTAACACAAGGAACTAGGTCCTCCGTGGGGTTTTTGCAGCAGTTTCTATGTGGCCATTCTTTTTATCTTGGTGCTCAAAAATGACTGTATTTTTCCAATTCTCTTTCTCTGTGAAAAACAGGGAGGGAATAAAAATTAGTTCACAGGGATTAACTGAGATAATATGTGTTCAGGTGCCAAATAAACTATAAACATCAAAACATTGTCATTTTCATGCACCCCATCTTGTCCATACCCCTTCTTTCAGTGATAAGAAAGGTTCAGAGAGAGAGGAGTGGTTAATTACTGGCAAAGCTGACGGGCCTTAAGACTCCTGTTAAATTCCAAATGCTATTAAAACTTCAAATCACTGTTCACCAAGACATTATTGAGATTCTACCAGGCCACCAGTGTGGGGTGGGAAGATGATACAGAAAAAAAATTTAGAGGCCTGAGTTTTGGGCCATAGTGGGCGTGGTGGCCCAGATCCAGAGGCTAGAAATGGAGTTTCCAGTCATTGTCATTAGAAGCATGTTATTAATGTCAGGCATGGTGGCTCATGCCTGTAATCCCAACACTTTGGGAGGCCGAGGCAGGCCAATCACCTGAGGTCAAGAGTTCGAGACCAGCCTGGTCAACATGCTGAAGCCCATCTTTACTAAAAATTCAAAAAATTATTATCCCAGCTACTTGGGAGTCTGTTATCCCAGCTACTTGGGAGTCTGAGGCAAGAAAATCGCTTGAAACCGGGAGGCAGAGGTTGCAGTGAGCTGAGATAGCGCCACTGCACTCCAGCCTGGGCAACAGAGCAAAAACTCCATCTCAACAACAACAACAAAAAATGTGGCCAGGCGTGATGTCTCAAACCTGTAATCCCAGCATTTTGAAAGGCTGAGGCAGATCACCTGAGGTCAGGATTTTGAGACCAGCCTGGCCAACATAGTGAAACCCCGTCTCTACTAAAAAAATACAAAACTGAGCCAGGCGTGGTAGTGTGCACCTGTAGCCCCAGCTACTTGGGAGACTGAGGCAGGAGAATTGCTTGAACCCGGGAGGTAGAGGTTGCAGTGAGCAGAGATCATGCCATTGGACTTCAGCCTGGGTGACACAGTGAGTCTCCATCTCAAAAAAAAAGTTATTAACATATTAGCAAAATAAAATATTTTTGTGGTGTTTGCTTGGCTTGACCTCGTGATCCGCCCACCTCGGCCTCCCAAATATATATACCTTATTCTTGTGTGTATATATATATATATATATATATATATATATATATATATTTGCAAGTTAAGAAAAGGCAATGAAAGAAAGATGAAGAGAAAAGAAAAAAAGAAAAGAAAAGAGGGGCTGTTCCCGTTCTGGTTTCACACAGCCTGTGGGCCTAGTTCCAGCACTGGATTTTCCAGCATTATCACACAACCTTCTTTTCAGCTTCTCCTTCTGGAGGCCAGCGGGTCTCAAAGTGTGGTTCCCAGACCAGCAGCATCAGCACCACCCAGAAACTTTTTAGATGTGCAGATTCTCAGGTTCCACCCCAGACCCACTGAATCAGAAACTGGGAGTGATTCTGTTGCACATGAAGGTTTGAGAACCCCTGTTCCAGGCTGTTCTTAGGGTCCTGCCTGGCTTCAAAGAGAGAAGAAAAGCAAGCTCATGGCTGTTCTCCCTGTCGCTGCCCAGCCCCTGACCCTACCAAGCTGTCCTTTCTAAACTCCTAATACCACTGCTTTTGTTGTTGTTGTTGTTGAAATGGAGTCTCGCTCTGTCACCCAGGCGGGAGTGCAGTGGTGCCATCTTGGCTCACTGCAACCTCTGCCTCCCAGGTTCAAGCTATTCTCCGGCTTCAGCCTCCTGAGTAGCTGGGATTACAGGCACACGCCCCCATGCTCAGCTAATTTTTGTATTTTTAGTAGAGACAGGGTTTCACCATATTGGTGAGGATGATCTCGATCTCTTGACCTCGTGATCTGCCTGCCTTGGCCTCCCAAAGTGCTGGGATTGCAGGTGTGAGCCACTGCAACTGGCCACCACTGCTTTTTCAGTTGTGGCCATTTGCACCTGGACTTGCTTAAAAAACGAAGTGGCAGGACTTTTGTCGAATGGTTTGCCTAACCAAGACCACTTCTGGAAAACAAAAACTGCCTTGACCAAGGACTTCATATGTGGCAGGTTCAGAAGCACTTTACCACTGCAATCTGATGGCCCAATTTAGTTTTGTTTTAAAGAAAAAGCAGCTATCTCTTCTGCCTCTGATGTCTGTGGCTGATTTCCCATTAGAATAAACTAAAAAGCATCCCATTTCTTTTTTAAGGACAATTAGGTTTTCAGGAAGTCCAGAATGTAGAATTCTGTAGAAAGTACTCAGATCAACTGCTATTTCCTTCTACAAAGAGCTTTTTACATTTCCAGATGGGTCTCAGCAGAACAGTTTGTCTGAGCCTGATAGAATATTGATCACTTTTCAAAGAATTTTGAAAAACGTTTACCGGTTTTACTTACTCACCCTACGTTGCAACAGACCAGTGTTACGGGCACAGACTCATCAATGGGTAAAAGAACCCTTGATCCTTCCCTGTGAAGGCTTTTCTTTGGCTAGATATAAACTCTAAAGGAAGTGAATGGAATTCTGGCCGTGTGCCCTCACACTGCCCTCTTCTGCTGCTGTCTTTCTTCCCTGAGGGAGCTTGCGTGACTATTCAAAGTGCTCTCCGTCAAGCTTTATTTTTTATGTGACTTGCTGCCAGGAGAGTTGGAATTCATTCTACTCACATCACAGAGAGGAAGTGGAAGCCCGAGTTCCTCCTGCACTGGCAGACAGGAGGGCACAGCAGGAGGAGCTGACTTCATTTCCCAAATGGGTCAGCGTGTGCATCCGAGCCCTGGAGCAAGCTGTTGTGGCCCATTGGGAGGGCAAAAAGACAGGAGAGAGGATGGGAGAGAAGAGAGAGTGACAGATGGAGACAGGAGAGCATCGAGAATGGAAGCGGCCTCCCTCCCAAACAGTGCTTGAGCTGCATTTTAGAGTCACCTGGGGAGGTGTAAACTTTCTGTTTTTGGTTTTTGTTTTGTTTTTTTGAGACAGGGTCTCACTCTGTTGCCAGGCTGGAGTGCAGTGGCACGATCTCAGCTCACTGCAAACTCCACCTCCTGGGTTCAAGCAATTCTCCTGCCACAGCTTCCCAAGTAGCTGGGACTACTATTCAGCGCATGCCACCATGCTCAGCTAATTTTTGTATTTTTAGTACAGACGGGATTTCACTATGTTGGCCAGGATAGTCTCGATCTCTTGACCTCATGACCCGCACCCCTCAGACTCTCAAAGTGCTGGGATTACAGGCGTGAGCCACCGCAACCAGCCTAGGAGGTGTAAAATTTCTGACAATGAGGCTAGACCCTAGACTCATTAAATTAGGATCTCTGGGAGTGGGATCCAGGCATTAGCATTTTTTTTTTTTTTTTTGAGATGGAGTCTCGCTCTGTCACCCAGGCTGCAGTGCAAAGGTGTGATCTCAGCTCACTGCCACTTCCACCTCCCAGATTTGAGCTATTCTCCTGCCTCAGCCTCTTGAGTAGCTGGGATTACAGGCACTGCCACCACACCTGGCTAATTTTTGTTTTTTAAGTAGAGACGAGGTTTCACCATGTCAGCCAGGATTGTTTTGATCTTCTGACCTCGTGATCTACCCACCTCCGCCTCCTAAAGTGCTGGGATTACAGGTGTGAGCCACCTCGCCTGGCCAGCATTAGTATTTTTAAAAGCGCCCTGGTGGTTCTAACGTGCAGCCCGGGTTGAGAACCATGATCCCAGCATCACTTCTCCAACAACTGTTGTTTTCCTGGCTTCTCTCTGGATAACTGGACGTTAGGCCCGCTTCTCATCTGTCTTAGTTTGTGTTTTCTTTATTCTTTGACCTTTGAGAGCCATTGTAAGGCCGGTGCCTCCTTGGGAGCCGAATGGACATGCCCTTCTCTCTCCGTGCCTAAAAACTATGTCATCATACTGAGCACATTGCTCAGCATTTGCCCTCTCCACGCAGGCTCCCCTTGTCCATTTCTGCATTCCAATCTCAGCCCTGCACCCGCCATAAATTTTGAAAAGGCCTGCCAAGAACCTGCCCTATGGTAGCTCCTCCGTACATCCTCGGCCAGCCCCTCGTCGGTGCTCACTCCCTTCATACCCAATGGAAATGCCCCGCTTTGTTCACCTCGCCCATCCCCAGTCTTTTAATACCCAATAGAACTACCTTGTCTTTGTTTCCCCCATAGTCAATCAGCCACTTCTACTCCCTATAAAACCCCACGCCCCAAGAAGAGAAGCGCGACTTCTCTGGCCCCTTCCCGGACCATAGAACCTCGCCCGGGAGCCGAATAAATTGGCTTTTAATTTCCTCACTCCGGTCTCTGTTTCCTCATTGAACTCGGCGAAAAGTCTAACGGCCATGATATAGAGTCACGGGCATCTTATGCTAAGTGAAATTTTATTCTGAACTTGTTTTGCTCCAGATCTCTTATTTCTCCTTGGGTCCTGTATCTTTATCAAACACTGATTTGGAATCCCTGAAAAAATCATTGGTTTTATTATTCAATAATGAGGTACATAGATAGACCTATCATTTCGGTTTGAATTCCCTGGTCATTTATTTCCACATGATGAATAAATGAACCTTTTCATAAGACAATGCTTCATGATAGTAAGGAAAGAAAATCAGTCTCAACAGTAGAACAGACTTTAAATTTTTACTGGATAAATGCAGTGACCCCTTTCAAACATACGTCACCAGTGTTAGAAGCAAATTTTCAGTGCCGTGAAAGAAATAGCACTCGAACATAAATTTTGTCAGCAAGGCAAATTTACTTCTTTTTTTTTTTTTGAGACAGAGTTTCACTCTTGTTAACCAGGCTGGAGTGCAATGGCGCAATCTCGGCTCACCGCAACCTCTGCCTCCTGGGTTCAGGCAATTCTCCTGCCTCAGCCTCCTGAGTAGCTGGGATTACAGGCACGCACCACCATGCCCAGCTAATTTTTTGTATTTTTAGTAGAGACGGGGTTTCACCATGTTGACCAGGATGGTCTCAATCTCTTGACCTCGTGATCCACCCGCCTCGGCCTCCCAAAGTGCTGGGATTACAGGCATGAGCCACCACGCCCGGCTGCAAATTTACTTCTATAGAGGGGTGCGTCTCACAGATGGAGCAATGGCAAGATCACACCAGAAAAGGGAGAGGAAAGGATTCTTATCCCCAACGCAGTTAGTCCCTACTGCTGTGTTGTTCCCCTGTTGGCTAGGGTTGGACCACACAGTCTAAGCTAATTCTGATTGGTTATTTTAAAGAGAGCAGGGGTATGAGCCAGAGTGGCGGGGTAAGTAGTTTCGGCTGGGAGGATGGTTACAGAGCAAATGACTAAGGATGACTAAGGATGGAGCAGGTGACTAGGGATGATGAAAGACTCTAAATATGTGAGTATAGCACTTAGGAGGGGTTGTTTACTGAAACTAGGGGCAAGGATGTGTAAAGGAGGAAGTTAAACTGTAAAATGAAGAACAAAGAACGGAGAAATTGAACATACTGACATACTGTTTCTTTGAAGAGGAACTCAGAACTCATTGTACTTAACAATGTTCCCCTTCTTGAATTTTAAAGGAAGTTAACAGGCTGAACCTTTGAAGAGGAGTTTACTGTATTCTATACCAGGATCCTTCTACACAGCTGTTTTAAAGTTTACCAACTTATGATATAAGATCAACCTTTCTCTTGGATATGGTGTGATCTTGTTTTTAGCCGAGTGCTACAGGGTGCCTCCTCTCTTGCTGACTACAAAGCCATTCTTGAAAGGTGTCTGGGGTTGAATTGTATGTCAAAGCAAGCCTGGGGGCAGGCGTGGTGGCTCATGCCTGTAATCCCAGCACTTTGGGAGGCTGAGGGGTGTAGATCACCTGAGGTCATGAGTTCAAGATCAGCCTGGCCAACATGGTGAAACCCCATCTCTACTAAAAATACAAAAAAAAAAAAAAAAAAAAAAGCCGGGTGTGGTGGTGCATGCCTATAGTCCCAGCTACTTGGGAAGCTGAGGCAGGAGAATCACTTGAACCCAGGAGGTGGAGATTGCAGTGAGCCAAGATGGCACCACTGCACTCCAGCCTGGGTGACAAGAGTGAAATTCCATCTAAAAAAAACCAAAGTAAGCCAGCTGTTGTGCCAGACCCCCGTTGGCTGCAGTAGTGATGGTACTGTGTTTGCGAGGCTGGAGAAGAGGCTGGGAGTCAGCGAATGAGATATAGGGTTTACTGAGGGGACTTAACATACAGGGTAGCCCAGTGGCCGCAGGCTAGACCGGAGAATGGCAACCATTTGTAAAAAGCAGGCCGTTTATATAGATTTTCACCTAGCACCTTCCCCCTAGCAACTTCCACCTGGCAACCTGCATTTAACCCAAAAGAAAAGGCCTGGATCCCCTCTATGACTCACATTCCACGGGATGGATGAGGGGTTCAGATGCCCCTTATGGATAAGGAATGAGTGTCCAGGTTGGCCCCACTTCCCAATTCCTTAGCTCAGAACTCCAAACACACATTCTTTGTAGACCATAGGGTCATTCTCAGGGTATGCTTAAGTTATTGCTGTCAGGTGAATCCTCCATACTACCTGTGATTTTTTTCTTTTTTGAGACAGTTTCACTCTTGTCGCCTAGGCTGGAGGACAGTGGCACGATCTCAGCTCACTGCAACCTTACTTCCCGGGTTCAAGCAATTCTCCTGCCTCAGCCTCCCAAGTAGCTGGGACTACAGGCATGCGCCACCATGCCCGGATAATTTTTTGTATTTTAGTAGAGACAGGGTTCACCATGTTGGCCAGAATGGTCTCGATCTGCTGACCTCATGGTCCGCCCGCCTCAGCCTCCTAAAGTGCTGGGATTACAGCCATGAGCCACCACCGCTCTCAGCCTATATTTTGAATTTGTACTGATTTAGTCTTTATGTTACACTTCCAAATCTTTGTGTTTTTCCATAGAAGTTGGGTTTTCTGTTTTCATCCCTAGCTAGATGGACTTACAGTCAGGATTCCACAGTTCCAGGGCCAGGAAGAGAGCCTCCCCTCTTCTTAGAACATGTGAAATCATGAAGACCCCTGCCTTAGCCCAATTTCCCTCTTCCAGGAAAGTGAGAGTAAAGGACGAAGGAAGTAAGGAGGCAGAGCGCATACAAGGTGGGAGGTTCGCAAGCGGGCCATGGCTTCCTCAGCACCCGCCGCTGGTTGCTCCCTCCGTGGGGGCTTGATGAAGGAAGCTGGGCCTAGCAAGAGTTCCTTTGGGGCACTTTCTCAGGATGCCAAAAGGACCCTTTCTCAGGATGCCCTGGCAAGGACCTCAGGTGATGAGGCAAACTTGAGGGTGGCTCTTAGAAGCCTGGAGAAAGTGGCAGCTAGTGTCAATGGCTGCAATGGAAATGGCAGCATTGCCCTGGCAGATGGCAATGAAAACATAAAAAGCCTGAGGAAAATGGGCACACTGGGATGGCTAAATCATCTGAGATCAGAAGAGCCACCAGGAGAGAATGTATGATGGGTGGGCCCAGAGAACATGTGATTCAACAAGACCATCAGGAATGCTCAGGTGAGAGACACCAACATTACTAAATAGGAGAGCTGGTCACAGAGCTGGGCTCATTGCTACCCATGGCAATGAAGCTCCTCTACCCCCAGGTCACAGAGGCCAGGCGGTGGCCTTTGGCTTCCAGATGCCCGGAGGTCACAATTACCATAATGGCCGGCAGAGTTTGTCATACAGCCAACAGGGCCTGGCCCGCAGGGAGTTGTGGTCCACAGAGCACAGCATTCCCCTGGGGTAGAATAGACGGACAACCTACTGAGACGCTGCTTATCCTGTCCAGCCAGCAAGAGGCACAAGTGAGACGCAGGAGGCTCAGAGCCTCCCGAGTCCTAATACAAACTTACAGGCCCTTGCTCAGTTGCTTTGACCTAAGCCAATTTTCAGATATAGAATACATGGACTGAAGAGGTGGCTGGGTCTCTAAGAAAGAACTTGGCAACACTATGGCAAGAAAAGAGTGTAAGGATTCCCCCAGTCTTTCTCTGGGGACCATGGCCATTTACTTACGTGATCATACACAGAAGAAAAAGGAATCCCCCCATATCTGGAAGGCTACTCGATGTAGCGTCTGAGTTGAAACAGACACCTGGAGACCCAAAGCATCATTGTGGTCTCCTTGCTAGACTGAGGGGCTGTGGAGGCCAGCCAATCAATGAAGTCCCACCTAAAGTCTGACACACTCGTGGCAGAATGGCCTGAAAGAGGAGGTCATCAGCAAAGAGGACATTTATTCCAGGAGATAAAACATTCACCACCTGAGGTGGCTGCAGGGCAGTGTAACAGTTCTGTTAGAGCAGGAAGGGGAGAGGGAATAGAATTTTTATCACCTTTTATTAGTCATCTTTATTTTCTAAATTTTCTGGAATAAGCTTTCAGTATTAGTGTGAACCAGTCATCAGGAGTTCCTCATCTGGTGCATTTTCCTGGATGCACAGTGCAGATCCTGCCAAGGTAAGGTTCAAACCCGAAGGAATGAAGCCCAGGAGAAGTTACCTCTTTTTTTTTTTTTTTTTTTTTTTGAGACGGAGTTTCGCTCGTTACCCAGGCTGGAGTGCAATGGCGAGATCTTGGCTCACCGCAACCTCCGTCTCCTGGGTTCAGGCAATTCTCCTGCCTCAGCCTCCTGAGTAGCTGGGATTACAGGCACACGCCACCATGCCCAGCTAATTTTTTGTATTTTTAGTAGAGATGGGGTTTCATCATGTTGACCAGGATAGTCTCAATCTCTTGACCTCATGATCCACCCACCTCAGCCTCCCAAAGTGCTGGGATTACAAGCGTGAGTCACCGCGCCCGGCCCGAGAAGTTACCTCTTTGCAGACGTGATGAAAAACAGCAGAAGAGACAGGCCCTGATGTCAACTTAACGAACATCACCCACATGCCAGTCACTGAGCCGAGCACCAGGATACAGAGATTAATCCAATTGGTCTTTGAAGTCCAGAAGCCCCCAGACCAATAATCAATACCTAGCCATGGAGGACTTCTTACTAGGGGAGAGGCCACCTCGGTGGGCCTCCCTCAGAACTTGGGATGTCAGTGTTTATTCACTGCTGGGAAGGGCTGACCTTTGAGTTGTTTTCCTAGTGCAGAAAGTCCTCTGATTCGCCACCTGCGTGGGTAAGATTCGGCCGGATCAGGGCCAGAGCTCCCCACTGAGCCTGCAGGGCACTGGGCCTGCCATGTGTAAACCAGCAGAGTGGCTTCTCACCCACTGCCCAGGCTGGCAGCCTTCTAGGGAAATCCATAAAGAAAACACATTTTGAGGTGTGACATATTTTCTCCTGGGTTTCTGTAGGGTTCCTGCTACCTTGGAAGCAAAGGAGAAATAACTGGCAGCAGCTGGCTGAGCAAAATTCCACGGGCTTGGAAAGGCAATTCTCAGACCTGTGGTTGGGTAGCCCAGTGCCTGGCACAGCGGGTGCTTGTCAGAGGCTTCTGGTTGCTGTTGCCGCAATGAGGCAGTAGGGGTGCCTCCTCACGAAAGAGAGGACCAGAGACCACCCTGGAGGGGAATGGGTCCCTTCGTGGTCACCAAATTTGTTGGAAACAGACGCTCGGTGCTGCAAAGAAAAATCAGCACGGTTACCAGATGTGTCTGAGAGAAATCGGAGGTTGTTACCAGATGTGTCTGAGAAATTGTACAAGCGTATTTTTTGGTTGTTGTTTTTATTATGAAGTACTAAATGTGCTGACAAATTCGAACAGATGAGGCCGGGCGCGGTGGCTCACGCCTGTAATCCCAGCACTTTGGGAGGCTGAGGCGGGCGGATCATGAGGTCAAGAGATCGAGACCATCCTGGTCAACATGGTGAAACCCCGTCTCTACTAAAAATACAAAAAATTAGCTGGGCATGGTGGCGCGTGCCTGTAATCCCAGCTACTCAGGAGGCTGAGGCAGGAGAATTGCCTGAACCCAGGAGGCGGAGGTTGCAGTGAGCTGAGATCACGCCATTGCACTCTAACCTGGGTAACAAGAGCGAAACTCTGTCTCAAAAAAAAAAAAAAAAAAAAAAAAAAAAAAAATTCGAACAGATGGAAGTGTGAGGTGAAAACTACCCCATCTATCCCTTCTCTTAGTAACCACAGGTAATAGCTCTCTTGTAATTCCTTCTAGATAATTTCTTAGCAAATGTAAGCATAAGCATATATATATACAGCTATAGATAGATATAGGTATGTAGATGTACGGACATACAGTTGGTTGTAGTTTGCATCAGATCCTTAATTAGCTTTTCTCACTTAACAGTGTATATTAAAGTTTATCTTTCACACAGGCCTGTCACTCCTGGACTCAAGAGACCCTCCCACCTCAGCCTCTCGCGTAGCTAGAACTACCATACCCAGCTATTTTATTTTTTGTAGAGTCAAGCTCTCTCTATCTTACCCAGGCTGGTCCCAAACTCCTAGGCTCAAGCAACCCTCCCACCTCGGCCTCTTGAAGTGCTGGAATTACAGGTGTGCACTGCACCTGGTCTGTTTGCTTGATTTCTAGCATTTTCATATGTAATTGTATGATACATGGGTATGCATTTGTACTGTTGCTTTCACCCTGCAAATGTTAGGGGTCGGTCATGTCTAAGTTTCTGATCTCTGTCAACCTGCTGGTGAAAAATGTGTATGTAACTTTGTGTATTTTAAAAAATTAATAAAGTTGAGCACCTTTATATATGTTTCTTAGCATACTTAGGAAAACTTTGCATTTTTTCCTGTGCACTACCTGTTTATATCCTTTACTCATTTCTTTCTTTTTAACATTGTTTTGTCTTTGTATATTAAGTATTCTTGGTGTATTAGCTCTTTGTCATATGTGTTGCAAATATTATTCTTCCCTCTTTTTGTTATCTCTTGATTTCCTTGAGGATATATCTGAAATATGCAAATATATAAAATATAAATATTTATGTACATAAATATAGTATATATTTATAACATAAAAATGTTTATAAGTATAAATATGAACCATGTTAACATTTATTTTTTGCCATATAAATGTTCAAATATTTTCTGTGTTCAAATGTATTCATTTTTCTTTTCTCTTATTTCTTTCTTATTCTTTTTAAATTTTTATTTATTTGTTTTAGAGACAGGCATTGCTCTCTTCCCCAAGCTGAAGTGTGGTGGCATAATCATAGCTCACTGCAGCCTCCCAGACTCAAGTGATCCTCCCACCTCAGTCTCCCATGTAGCTGGGACCAAAGGCACACACTACCACACCCAGCTAATTTTTGTATTTGTAGAGATGAGATCTTGCTATGTTGCCCAGGGTGGTCTTAAACTCCTGGGCTCAAGCAATCCTCCAGCCTCAGCCTCCCAAAGTGCTGGGATTACAGGCATGAGCCACCATGATGCCTGGTTAGCTAACTTTTAAATTGTTTGTAGAGACAGAGTCTCATTATGTTGCCAGGCTGATCTCTCTAACCTCCTGGCCTCAAGCAATCCTCTTTCCTCAGCCTCTTTTTTTTTTTTTTTATTTAAATAGCTGTTATTTACATGCTATTTATATATATTTTAAAAACCTAACTTTAGCCAATGTGACTGCCTTTTAAAAAAAAAAACCTAACTCACTGTGAGATTATTTTTTTAAAGAAAAACACATGCTTTTTCTCCCCAAGAGTGAGCCACCGCGCCTGGCCCTGTCTTTCCTTTCCAACAGACAGGGTCTCATGTGTTGCCCAGGCTGGCTTTTCTTCCCAGCACATTTTAGACATATCATTATATATGCACCAGTCAAAAATCAGTTGCAGGGAGAGTAAAAGGAATGCAGAACAGAAAAATATATTTGAAGAAATAAGGGCAAAAAAATTCAAAATTTGATTAAACTGCAGACCCACAAATACAAGAAACTCAATGAGCCCCACACATAAGAAATGTGAAGAAAATAACACCAAGGGACATCACAATCTAATTGCTCAAAATCCATCATCAATAGGAAACCTTAAAAGGAACCAAAGGAACATTTAGGAAAACTGTATAGATGAACAGAGATTAAGATGATACCAGATTTCCCATTGGAAAAACACGTGAGCAAAAAATCATTGGAAAGCCTGGTGCAATGGCAGACACCTGTGGTCCCAGTTATTCAGGGGGCTGAGGTGGGAAGATCACTAGAGTTGTGGCCAGCCTGGGGAATACATGAGACCCTGGCTGTTGAAAAGACAAGACAAGAATAGGCAAAAAAAAAAAAAAAAAGAAAAAAAAGAAAGAAAGAAAAGAAAATCTGGCCAGGCATGGTGGCTCACTCCTGTAATCCCAGCACTTTGGGAGGCCGAGGCGGGTGGATCACATGGTCAGGAGATCGAGACCAGCCTGACCAACATGATGAAACCCCATCTCTACTAAAAATACAAAAATTAGCTGGGTGTGATGGAGTATGCCTGTAATCCCAGCTACTCAGGAGGCTGAGGCAGGAGAATCACTTGAACCCTGGAGGCAGAGGTTGCAGTGAGCTGAGATCGCACCGCTGCACTCCAGCCTGGGAGAAAGAGCCAGACTCCGTCTCAAAAGGAAAATCTGTAAGCAAAATCCTTTAAAAATCCTGTTAAGTGGAATTCCTTCATAATGAAATATCCTTCATAAACGAAGGAGGTGAAATGAAGTCTTTTTTTTCAGACATAAAAAAGCTGAAAGAATTTATCCCAAGTGGACCCACACAACAAGAAAGGTTAAAGGAAGTCCTTTAGGCAGAAGGAAAGTGATACCAGATGAAAATACGAGTATATATAAAGGAATGAAGAGCAACTCTGTGGGTAAGTATAGAAGTTCTTTTCCTTATTATATAAATCTCTTTAAAAGATAAATGTTTAAATAAAATTGAGAACAATGCTGCGCAGGCTTTGTAGCCTAAGTAAATGTAAAAATGGCAGCAGAAAAGTCAAGAGGGGAGAAGTTAGATCATTGCATGGTTCCTATACTATAGTGTACAGTATATCACTTGAAGGTAGACTAGTAAGTTAATGATAGATGCTATAAACCCTTTCAGTTTCCTTTCTGGTAAACCGGACACATCTAGTTTAACGATTACCTATTCCTACTCATAAAAAAAAGGAAAGTTCTTCTGGAAACAGATCCACGTAATGCTGTTTCAGCTGTCTTCCCCACCGCAGTCTGTCTTTGCAGCCACAGATACAGTCCTGTAGTAGCTAACTGATAATGTAAAGGCTGTGTTTACTTACTGGCAGCAAAAAGTAAAAATGAGTAACTCATTTCGTTCCACCTTTACTTATTTCTCTCTCTCTGTCTCTCATCTGTCTCTATTACCTATTAACTCTCCAGGTTAGTGGCTTCCGGTAAGTAAAATCCTTGCTCAGTTGTCTGAGTTCTGCTTGCATCTATCAGGTTCTGTTCCTCCAGTGCTGAAAAGAACCTGGAGAAACAGCCCACAAGTTGCAAAGATGGAAGGAAGGTCCCAGAGACCAGACCAAAAGGTGTGAACTAGGGCCGGGCGTGGTGGCTCATGCCTATAATCCCAGCGCTTTGGAAGGCTGAGGCGGGTGGATTACCTGAGCTCAGGAGTTCGAGACAGCCTGACCAACCTGGTGAAACCCGTTTCTACTAAAAATACAAAATTAGCTGAGCGTGGTGGTGCATGCCTTTTATCTCAGCTACTCAAGAGGGTGAGGTAGGAGAATCACTTAAACCTGAGGGGGCGGAGGTTGCAGTGAGCCAAGATTTCCCCATTACACTCTAGCCTGGGCAACAAAAGCAAAACTCAGCCTCAAAGGAAAAAAAAAGATGTGAACTGCTGACTGGTACTGAAGGCAGCACAGCCAGACAGAACAGGCTGAAGGTTTAATTGGGGTTTGTATGTCACTCTCCTAAAGTCTGGGTCCTTACTGATATGCCTTCTCACCCTTGTCAGGATCATCAATGATTTTTGCATGTTGTTAAATTCAGAGGTCAATTTTCAGCAGCATCTGAAGCACTAGATCACTTCTGCTTCTTTGACACCTGTTGCTCAGCTGGCTTCAGAGCGCTCGCTCTTTCTTGGTTCTTCTCTTAACCTCTCTGCCTGTTCCTTTTTTGTCTCCTTTGCCAGTTCTATCTCGTCTCTTAGACTTTTAAATATCAGAGGGCTTCAAGGATCCACTCTGAAACCACTTCTTTTCTCTGCTACAGTCACTCCCTTGGTGATCTAATCCAAATTTAAGAAATTGACATTTCTTGCCCAGAATCTCTTCCAGACTGAATTACGGACTCCATCCCTCCCTTTGGATGTATAAACATGTCAAACTTAACATGTTGAAAACTGAACTCTAATCTTCCACTTAAAATCTGCTCTCAGATTTCAAATTTCCCTTTTCTGGGCTGGGCATGGTGGCTCACACCTATAATATCAGCGCTTTGAGAGGCCAAGGAGGGTGGATCACCTGAGGTCACGAGTTTGAGACCAGCCTGACCAACAATGGTGAAACCCCATTTCTACTAAAAATGACAAAAAAATTAGCTGGCTGTGGTAGTAGACGCCTGTAGTTCCAGCTACTCAGGAGCCTGAGGCAGGAGAATCACTTGAACCTGGGAGGCAGAGGTTGCAGTGAGCCAACATTGCGCCACTGCACTCTTGCCTGGGTGACAGAGCAGGACTCCATTTCAAAACAAAAACAAATTTCCCTCTTTTCAGTTAATGGAAATATATCCTTCCAGTTACTCAGGACAAAATCTTCAGAGTCATCCTTGCTATCTCTCTCTCTCTCTCTCCTTTACCCGAAAAGGATCCAGTAGCAAATCCTGCAGACTTTATCTTCTGAGCATATTCAGAATAAGCTACTTCTCACTCCTCTGCTGCCTCCACCCGGGCTTGAGCCACCATCTGCTCTCTCCTAAGTTATTCTAACTAGTTCCTAATTGGTCTGCTGCTTCCATCCTTGACCTGCTTCTGTGTATTCTCCAAACAGCAGCCAGAGAGATTCTTTTAAAATCAAAATCAGCTCAAATTACTTCTCTGCTCAAAAACTGCCAGTGGCTGGGAGTAGTGGCTCACACCTGTAATCCCAGCACTTTGGGAGGCTGAATCAGGAGGATTGCTTGAGCCCAGAAGTCTGAGACCGGCCTAGGTACATAGTGAGAACCCATCTCTACAAAAAATAAAAAGTTAGCTGATTGTAATGGTGCTTGCCTGTAGTCCCAGTTACTCAGGAGGTTGAGGTAGGAGGATCGCTTGATCTGGTAGGTCAAGGCTGCAATGAGCTGAGACTGTGCCACTGCATTCCAGCCTGGGCAACATCCTGTGTAATCTGGCCCACGCTACCTCTCTGATCATGCCTCCTCCTTCATATCCTCTCATTGTGCACTCCAGCTACCCTGGCCTCCTGGTGCTGTTCTAACTCACGGTACATGCTCCTTACACAAGCTCCTGCCCTTATGTTCTCTCTACGTGGAATGCTCTTCCTCCAGCAGAAGCAGAATTACCAGTAAACGAATGGAGCATAAGCGTCCCGCCCTTTACCAACATGGGCCCTCTCAAGGCCTTATACCTAATTTTGTATTGATAATTACATGTTCTATTTCTTAAAGAGGTTCTCAAAGTTGTGTAAATTTTGGATCCCACAAATCTTGGATCTATTCCTGTCCCCCAGATAGTTGCATGGCTCACTACTCCATCTCCTTCAAGTCATTGTTCAAATACTGCCTTTGAAGTGAGACTGTTCAAAACTGCAGCACTATCCCTTTCTCTAGTAACTTCCTATCTTCCTTTCTACTTTGCTTTTATCTTTAGAATTTGTTATTACCATGTGCAGTGTTAATCGTCATTTATTTATCTTATTTATTTTCTGTCTCCCTCATTAAAATTTAAGCTCCACAAAGGCACAGATTTGTATATTTTTTTCCAGCTATCCCCAGTGCTTAGAGTAATACTTGGCAAGTAGTAAGTGCTCAGTAAATTTGTGTCAAATGAAGCTCTCTTTTTGGCATAAAGGAGTGAAATAAAAGAATTTGTATTTGTAGACCCCCCAAAAGGGACAGTATGACTTTATGAGGAGGACAGAGGTAGGAGGAATAGAAAGAAGGCAAGGTTTCTCTGTTTTCACCAAGGACCTGATACCTAAGTCCTGCTGACAACAGTTCAAGGTTGGTGTTTGGTCTGGAGGTGCTAGGGTCAATGGAATGTGGATATTCTGTAAGGGGCAGATGCCCAGAAGCAGGAGCAGACTTGAGGGCTTGATCTTGCTTCATTGTCTCTAAGGCACCTCACAGCAGATGGATGCTCCCTTTCTGAGCAGGGCGCCTGATGTCCCTCTGCTTCAGAGATCTCTCCCATGATAAGAAGCCCCTCTTCCCCAGTAATACTCAGAACACTTGCAAGCCCTGGGAACACCTGAAAGGAATTGAGTGGAATGAATGCAAAAATGTGAGAAAGGGTGAAAAGCATTAGGTTTAAAGAGTAAGTTAGATTAGGCTGGTTGTGGTGGCTCACACCTGTAATCCCAGCACGTTGGGAGGCTGAGGCGGGTGGATCACCTGAGGTCATGAGTTTGAGATTAGCCCGGCCAACATGGTGAAACCCCGTCTCTGCTAAAAATACAAAAATTAGCCAGGTGTGGTGGTGTGTGCGTGTAATCCTAGCTACTCAGGAGGCTGAGGCATGAACCCAGGAGGAGGAGGTTATAGTGAGCCGAGATCATGCTACTGCACTCCAGCCTGGCTGACAGAGTGAGACTCCATCACAACAAAACAAAACAAACAAAACACACACACACACACACACACACACACAGACAAACACACACACGAGTACGTTAGATTAGTCCAAAGACAGTAAAATAAGGCACGAGCTGGGAAGTTCAGGACAGATTAGAATGGACTTGGAGACAGGTCAAGATGTGTGGCTCTGGACAAATGCCATGAGTAGGCAGGAGTATTCAAAGCTCATTAGTAAATGGTACAGGCTGCCAGGTGGCTTGGTAGTGACAGGAAGCACAGATGCATCTTGCAGAGGAAGCTGCCAAAGCCTGATTGAATTCTAGATAAATGTGGGGGAAATCCATCTTGTATAATGTTGCTTTCCTATCTGGAAGCATGGTATATCTCTTGATTTTTCAATACATCTTTCATGTCTCTCAGTAATGACATACATCCTTTATCATGACTCTACATTTTCTTGTCTTTAGGTTTTATTGCTATTGTGACTTTTATGATTTCTTCTATTATATATTTTGAATGGGAAAGCATCTAATTTTTTCCTTACATTTGTTTTGTATTCAACCAACTTACTGAATTCCATTATTATCATTCTAATAATTTTAATGTTAGCTTTTCTTTTTTTTTTGAGACAGAGTTTCGCTCTTGTTACCCAGGCTGGAGTGCAATGGCGCGATCTCGGCTCACCGCAACCTCCGCCTCCTGGGTTCAGGCAATTCTCCTGCCTCGGCCTCCTGAGTAGCTGGGACTACAGGCATGTACCACCATGCCCAGCTAATTTTTTCTATTTTTAGTAGAGACGGGATTTCACCATGTTGACCAGGATGGTCTCGATCTCTTGACGTCGTGATCCACCCGCCTCGGCCTCCCAAAGTGCTGGGATTACAGGCGTAAGCCACCGTGCCCGGCCCCAACGTTAGCTTTTCTAAATATTCCAGGTTAATAATAATAGTTAGTACCTGCAGTAATGGTGGTTTGACTTCTTTTATTTATACTTCATTTCTTTTTCCTGACTTTTGTCCTTGCCATATGGTGTCTTGATAGGATGTCTCTCTTTGGCAGCCTTTGGGATAAGACTGAACTCTGCCTTCCAGTTGCAGTCCCCTTAACCCTGGATGAAGCTCTATTATTTTTGTGTGGGGATGGGGGCTTATCTCCTGAGCCAGCCGCGGCTTGCAGAACACACTCTTCCTGCAAGCATGGCTTCCACTCTTCTCTGTTGTGGCAGCCACAGCCTCACATCATGAGGATGATAAGCAGCCATTTAAGGGAAAACCTCTCAGGATAACCTAGCATGCCCTGAAAGTCAGCAAACATGAGGGCCCCTCATAGCTCACTTCTTTTCCCACTGCCAGTTGGGCCTTGCCTTCTAGCTTAGTCAACACTGGGAGACTAGGCTGCTCAATCTGTGGTCTTTGTTTCCAGCTCTCCCGGTATCCCTACTGTGTATTCCTCATGTCCCGTGCTCACCTTGACTCTTCTCTAATTGAAAGCCTCCATCTCCCCAGACCTGACCTAGTGAGTGAAGAGAGGAAGCAGGGTGTTGAGACAGGTGAGCTGAATTCCTCCTGCACTGGAGGCTGGCTGCAGAACCTGGGGAAGTAGGAGGGGTGAGGAAGCAAGAGAGGTTCCAGCAACCTTTAGCCTGCCTCAAGAAGTCTCCAGCTGGAAGGCAATGCTAAACCAGAACAACCTAGAGATATCTTGGCTGGCCAGGGCCTCCTAAAAAAGACACCTTGCTGTGTGGTTACGTTGCCTTAAGAGCACACCCATCACTCAGTGAATTTGCTGTGAATCAGAGGGATGCCCCTGAAGACACATTACCTGGAGGAGATAAGCTCCCCATCCCTCCCACAGCCATTCCCCAGCCTCTTCTCTTCAGCTTCTTTATTTCTACACGCTCCTCCTTCCAGTTCGGCTCAGGCCACAGCTGATGCCCTGTTCACATTCTGCATCACCCTCCCTAGACAGGGCCTTCTCCAAGTGGTTTGCCCCTGGGCAGGTCCCAAGGCCACTACCTGGAGCTGCTGGAGAGGGCTGTCTGGACAGCAACCCCCCGGTGACCTGGTCCTTGCTAGCTCCTCCCCTGAGCCCCTCGCAGTGCTGGATGCAGAGGGATGGACCAGGCAGCTGCATGTAAGGGGTGAATGGGAGGGTGTCTGCGTGACTGAAAGAGAAGAGAGGGGAAAGAATGGGAGAGGCTGAAGCAAATATCTCTGAGGAAAATGGCTAATGACAGAGGTGGTGGACAATGGTGAGAGAAGGAAGGATGACACCAAAAGTAGTCATGCTCCTTTTTATTTGAGATTTCCTTTTTCTCTTTTTGCCAATTAATACGCTGTGGTCTGGGGGATGCTGGGAAGGCCCCATTGTTCAAAATATCTCCTCAGGAACTGAGCACACTATCATTTGAGACTCACTTCTTTAGGTCTCGAAGGCTTTTTGGTCTTTGAGATGCTTTTATGTAAAGTTAATGCACCTCCAGTGCCCTCTGAACAAAGGCTAGTGAACGTGGACCAGACTTCCCTGGCCATCCTCATCTCCTGCTGCTCACCCTTCCTTTCTTCCCCAACCTGAAGGAGTAGCTTCCTCCCCATCGAGAGCTCCACAGCTATGCCTAACTTATATCACCTCCCCAAGCTGAAGGGATAGTTCCCTCCGCTTCCAAAGCTCTATGGCTATTCCTAACTTACCTCACTGTGCCCAAGCTGTCCTGGAAGGGAGGAAGCTTTGGATGTGCCTGTTCTCTTCCTTGGGCTGTGAGCACCTGGACAGCAGGGACTGCAGAGACCTCAGGGGGTGGAGCGGGTGGAAAGCAAGTCTCACATGTCCAGTTTGGCCTGAGACAGCCCCCTACCTTGACCTATGCTCCAGGTCCTGGAGAGACCAATTCCACAGTAGAGGAATCTATTTCAATGTTGTATCAGAGTCCAGTCCAGGAAGCAGACCACGCTAAATGAGTATATCAGTCAGGGTTCCCCAGAGAAGCAGAACCAATCTATACACAGTAGTGTGTGTGTGTGTAGAGAGAGAGATTTTAAGGAATTGGCTCATGTGACATTGGCTCAAGAGGCATTGTCGGAGGTGTTTGAATCAGAGCAACTCCATTTTGAGTAGCAGTTGGGTAAAATAAGGCTGAGACCTACTGGGCTGCATTCCCAGATAGTTAGGCATTCTAAGCCACAGGATGAGATAGGAGGTCACAGGATACAGGTCATAAAGACCTTGCTGATAAAACAGGTTGCCATAAAGAAGCCGACTAAATCCCACCAAAACCAAGATGGTGATGAGAGTGACATTTGGTCAACCTCACTGCTATCTGTTTGACCAAGTATCTGGGTACTTGGCTGCCATGAGGAAAGCAGCTGCCAAGGACTGAACCCCCTCCTCTGCATAATAAAACCTTTACAGAAAAAAAATTTACAATTTCACTCCTGTCAAGTTGACACATAAAATTAACCATCACCAGTTCGTTCCTTGTCCATTTGGGACCCACACATATCTCCTTAAATCATACTTAACTTCCAAATAAACACAATAACAAGATCGTAGTTCTGTGTAACATGACATAACTATCCTTCATGTAACTGCATTCTACTGCACTAATCCTTTTCCTAGAAGAGGATCCAAAGTCCTTAGCTGTGTGAAAGCAAAATACATCTTGGGGCCCCAAAATCACTAAGCTAAAGGGAAAAGTCAAGCTGGGAACTGCTTAAGGCAAACCTGCCTCCCATGCTATCCAAAGTTGTCCCTCTGCTCACTAAGATAAATGCATATCTTATTGCCTCCTTTGGAAAGGCTAATCAGAGACTAAAAGAATGCAACCATTTGTCTCTTATCTACCTGTGACCTAGAAGCCCCCTCCCTGCTTCAAGTTATCCCGCCTTTCCAGGCCGACCCAATATTCACCTTACATATATTGATTGATGTCTCATGTCTCCCTAAAATGTATAAAACCAAGCTGTGTACCAACCACCTTAGGCACATGTCAGGATTTCCTGAGGCTGTGTCACAGGTGTGCGTCCTTAACTTTGGCAAAATAAACTTTCTTTTTTTTTTTTTTTTTTTGAGACGGAGTTTCGCTCTTGATACCCAGGCTGGAGCACAATGGCGCGATCTCGGCTCACCGCAATCTCCGCCTCCTGGGTTCAGGCAATTCTCCTGCCTCAGCCTCCTGAGTAGCTGGGATTACAGGCACGTGCCACCGTGCCCAGCTAATTTTTTGTATTAGTAGAGACGGGGTTTCACCATGTTGACCAGGATGGTCTCGATCTCTTGACCTCGTGATCCACCCGCCTCGGCCTCCCAAAGTGCTGGGATTACAGGCTTGAGCCACCGCGCCCGGCCATAAACTTTCTAAATTGACTGAAACTTGTCTCATTTTGGGGGTTCACAGGTGATATTTACTCTTCTTGACATCCTGTAACTTAAACACTATAATATAAAGTTAGGAATATTAAATCTGTGAGATAAAGTAATACATCTTATGTTATATGCTAAAGGAATAAGAAAGGGAAGAAAACAAAGATGCTGTACACACACTAACATACTCATAACAAAATAAGGAAGAAACACTCATGACGATTCCACCGCTTGTTTTTATAACTGTCATGTAGTTGTAGCTGGTATTGAAAATGATCTTCTTTCACTACTCATTCTATATTCCCTTTGCCCTCAGCAAGCACCTGAGCTGGTCATGGATCATTACCTGGTGAGGTGACCGGAACCTCCATTCCTAAAGCATCTGGGCCATTAGTAGTCCTGCCTGGATTGGATTGCTGTAATTTTCCATTGACTTTAATCACAGGGCATGGGAATACTAAGAGTTGTCTTAAGAAATCTCATATATTTCAGACATACTCTTCCTTACCTCCATTGCGACATTCAAGGTGTATGGCTTTGGCCCCACCTTCTTGCAAATGACCCTATCTAAAGCTACTTGGCCATTTTGAAATCTTTCTTAGGTCCTGATTCTGGGCTATGCTCAGGGCAGTCTCTGAAGATTTCTCACTCTGTTCAGGCCAGTTCCTGTGCTAATTTATGCCCACACATACCTGGCAGGGAGAGCTAAAGATGGAGTCAGTGGGAGCTGCCCTTTGGCTTCATTTATTTTTAATGTATTTCTAAGCAGCAGCATCTATCCTTGACCCTCTGCTTGTCAGAGGGCCAAACTCACAGACATTTTAAACTTAAAACAAACAGTTACAAAGCTGTTGAACTTTGCCTGTGCAAGGGCAAATATGCAAACATAAAAACACCCCAAGACACCCGGCTTTACTTATCACACATATGTGAGAATGTCCCTTCCCAGCTAAAGGCAAGCATTGAAAGAATAAACAGAAAGCCTGGAGAAGGTTTTCAGGGTGTTTAGATACCCTGTCGACTGAGAATTAAGAGGCTCTGGCTGGTCACTTGCTTGGAGAGGATCCTGAGGGCTGACAGTGCTGAGGGAACCCCGGTAGCACCTGCTGGCTAAGGTGAGAGAAAGCTGAACTTGAATGTGAGGGCTGTCAGTGAGAAGAAAATTCAAGCCATGGGTAAGGTCTCATAGAGAGGGAGGAGGCTGGGGAGGAGTGAATAGGCCTTTGGAAAAGGTGCTGTTAACCCAAACAGAGAGGCAACAGCTTTGCTATTAGATTTTCTATTTGAAAGAGCAGGCTCTGTCCCTGGTAGCAATAGGCAGAAATAAAAATAATATATATTCATTGAGAAAAGAACTGGAAAAAGAATTAGGCAAAATAAGCATGTGGTTTTGTATCTTGTTTTATAAAACAGCTTATTGTAATAAATTAGATATTTGTTGAAAAAAACAGAATTTGAAGTTTAGAAAATCAAATCAGTTTTAGGGGTTGAGAATCTCATTATATACTTTTGTCTTTCAAAATTGTTTATTTGTTTATTTATTATTTAGAAATGGGGCCTTGGTATGTTGTCCAGGCTGGAGTGTAGTGGTGCAATCATACCTCACGGCAGCCTCAAACTCCTGGGCTCAAGGGATCCTCCTGTCTCAGTCTCCTGAGTAGCTGTCACTATAGGCAGGCACACCTCAATTTGTTCCTGGACCAAACTGAAGGTCGGGTTGCTTATTCTTGCAGCCCAGTAATGAGATGCAGATAAACTGGGAAAGAAGGGAGTTCATTGCTGTAACTGACTACAGCGAGAAGGCCTGTAAAATATCACAAGACCAATTCAAAATCACAAAGTTTCCAGAGCTTGTATATCTTCTAAGCTATATGTCTATGTGTATGTGTGTATTCATCTAAAGACATAAGTGATTGACTTCTTCTAATCTATCTAAAATCTGAGTCCTCAAGGCCTTCCTCTGGAGCCTCAATTAATTTACTTAATCTAAATGGGTCCAGGTGCTAGGGTGATTACCCTTATCTTATCTCCTGCTAAATCGCAGAGTTTTGGGGAGTTCCTTTAGTCCCCAAGAAAGCTTGTTTGCGAAGGTCTGGGGAGTTCCTTAAGACCCACAATAAAACTTGTTTAATCCCAAATGGGTCCTGTTAAGAATTCCTTTGTTATCTTGTCATGCTTCAAGGCCTAGGAAAGGGCTAGGCTACTGTTTGTGGGCTTTTGTTACATTCTAGCCTGGTATAGGGCACTGGTTCTATCAGCTTTTAATATTTAACTTAACCACTCAGTGCTGAAACTTGTTATGAAGGCCTACCTGTTCAGCCGTTAGAAAGACCTGGCCTGCCACAAACTTGCCTGGCTAATTTTTAAATTTTTTGTAGAAACAAGGTCTTGCTTTTTTGCCCAGGCTGGTCTTGAAATCCTGGGCTCAAGTGATCCTCCCATCTTGTCCTCCCGAAGTGTTGAGATTACAGGCATGAGTTACCATGCTTGGCCATCTTTCAAAGTTTACATGTGTATTAGTGCATGTTCTTATTGCTGATAAAGACATACCCAAGACTGAGTAATTTATAAAGAAAAGGAAGTTTAATAGACTCACAGTTCCACATGGCTGGGGAGGCCTCACAATTATGGCAGAAGGCAAAAGGCACATCTTACATGGTGGCAGGCAAGAGAGAGAATGAAGCCAAATGAAAGTGGTTTCCCCTTATAAAACCATTAGATTTCATGAGACTTATTCACTAGCAAGAGAAAAGCACATTGGGGAACCACCTCCATGATTCAATTATCTCCCACTGGGTCACTCCCACAACATGTGGCAGTTATGGGAGCTACAATTCAAGATGAGATTTGGGTGAGGACACAGTTAAACCATATCATTCCACTCCTGGCCCCTCCCAAATCTCATGCCCTCACATTTCAAAACAATAATGCCTTCCCAACAGTTCCCCAAAGTCTTAACTCACTTCAGCATTAACTCCAAAGTCCACAGTACAAAGTCTTATCTGAGACAAGGCAGTCCCTTCCACCTATGAGCCTGTAAAACAAAAAGCAAGTTAGTTACTTCTTAAATACAATGGGGGTACAGGCACTGGATTAAATATACCCATTTCAAATGGGAGAAATGGGCCAAAACGAAGGGGCTAAAGGTTCCATGCAAGTCCAAAATCCAGCAGGGCAGCCAAATCTTAAAGCTCCTTTGACCCCATGTCTCAGATCTGAGACATGGGGTCAAAGGAGCTTTAAGATTTGGCTGATGCAAGAGGTGGTTCTCATGGTCTTGAGCAGCTCCACCTCTGTAGCTTTGCAGGGTACACCCTCCCTCCTGGCTGCTTTCATGGGCTGACATTGAGTGTCTGCAGCTTTTCCAGGAACATGGTGCAAGCTGTCAGTGGATCTACCATTCTGGGGCTGGAGGACAGTGGCCCACCTCTCACAGATGCAGTAGCCAGTGCCCCAGTAGGGATTCCATGTGGGGGCTTCAACTCAACATTTCCCTTCTGCACTGCCCTAGCAAAGGTTCTCTCTGAGGGCCCCAACCCTGCAGTCCAGGCTCCACTTCTGCCTGGACATCCAGGCATTTCCATATATCCTCTGAAATCTAGGTGGAGATTCCCAAGCCTCAATTCTTGACTTCTGTGCACCCGTAGGCTCAACACCACATGGAAGCTGCCAAAGCTTGAGGCTTGCACCCTCTGAAGTCCAGGCTGGGATTACACTAACCCGCCACCTTGCCCAGATAATGTTTATATTTTCAGTAGAGACAGGATTTCACCATGTTGGTTAGGCTGGTCTCAAACTCCTGACCTCAAGTGATCCATCTGCCTCAGCACCCCAAAGTGCTGGAATTACAGGCATGAACCACTGTGCCTGGCCCCTTCTTCTTACTAAAGATGAGCTGTTCATGCTCCACAGAGGCTAACTCCTCCATGTGTACACCAGATCCCAGCCCCTTTCACCTACTCAGGCACATGGCTTCAGCAGCTGTTCCTCCTCATCAGTTTCCCCTTCTCCCTTATCCATTACCAATATGCTGATGTTTCTTCTGTCTTCAAAACACTTTCCCAGCAGGGCTTGGTGGCTCATGCCTGTCATCCTAGCACTTTGGGAGGCCTAGGTGGGCAAACTGCTCGAGCCTAGCAGTTTAAGACTAGCTTAGGCAACATGACAGAAACCCATCTCTACAAAAAGTACAAAAGATTAGCCAGGCGTGGTGGCATGCACCTATAGTCTCAGCTACTTAGGAGGCTGGGGTGGGAGAATCTCCTGAGCCCAGGATATCCAGGCTGCAGTGAGTGGTGATCACACCACTGTACTCCAGCCTGAGTGAAGGGAGTGAGATCCGGTTTCAAAAAAACAAAACAAAACAAAAAAAAACACCCTCCCTTGGGGGTGTTTACTTTGTAATAATTCATTGAGCTAAACTTATGATTTGTGAACTCTTCTGTATGTTTCTTTTTCTTCAAAGTTAAAACAAATTTCCCCTTAACTTTACATTCCTCACTAGCTACTACTGCCCTTTATAAAAAAACAAACAAACCCCCTCAAAATGGCAAATAATATTTGGAGTTTGCACTAGGTAGGCTAGACTATCCTGTGTAACAAATGGATGCCAAATGCTAGAGGGTTTATACTCAAAGATCTTTTTTTTTTTTTTGAGATGGGACTCTTACTCTGTCACCCAGGCTGGAGTGCAGTAGCACTATCTTGGCTTACTGCAACCTCAGCCTCCAGGGTTCAAGCAATTCTTCTGCCTCAGCCTCCCAAGGCATGCCACCACACCCCGCTAATTTTTGTATTTTTAGTAGAGACGGGGTTTCACTATGTTGGCCGGGCTGGTCTCGAACTCCTGACCTCAGGTGATCCTCAGCCCTGGCCTCCCAAAATGCTGGGATTACAGCCATGAGCCACCGTGCCCAGCCCCAAAGACCTATGTTTTGATCACACAAAATCTACTGTGGGACTGGTAGCAATTCAGACTAGCTCCCTTTCAAGCAGTGATTCAGGAATCCAAGCCACTAGCATCCTATAGTAGCTATTCGGAACATATGCCTTCCACATCACCTCACAGGGGAAGACAGGGCTGGAGGATCATGTACTAGCTCTTAAATACTTTAAAATAAAAAATACTTCGTAGCTCAGATTGGCCAGAACCAGTGATGTGGTCAGAGGGACTGGGAAATGCATGGAGCTCATGGATATCTGGAAAGCAGTAATTGTCTCTGCCACAGCCTCTCCATTTCTCCCATTTTCTCTAAACCAGTTCCAAACAGAATCTTACCTCCATTACACCACCAACACTACTCCCATCAAGGTCACTAATGACCTCCAGGATCATCTCACTTCACCCATAAATGATAGATGATTTTGTTATTTCCCTTCTCTTGAAGCATTTTCTCCTCTTTTATGTCACACCACTCCTTTCTTGGTTCTCTTCTGACCTCATGGACTACTCCTTCTGAGTCCTTTTTGCAGTTCTTACTGTAAAGGGGCACAGAATTCAGTCCTTGGATGTCTTATCTGTCTTCCCTCAATCCCTTGGTGATTTCATTTTGTGTCATAGTTTTAAATTCCTTCTACACATTAATAATTCATTTTTTTAAATTTCCAGCCCCAATCTCTCTTCTAATTTACAGAGGGACACACATTTAACTATCTACTTCATGTTATCTCAAGGTTATATGCCCAAAACTGAACTCCTTAAAAAGGTCATCTCCTGGCCAGGCATGGTAGCTCATGCCTGTAATCCAAGCACTTTGGGAGGCCGGGGCGGGTGGATCACCAGGTCAGGAGTTTGATACCTGCCTAGCCTGTCTCTACTAAAAATACAAAAATTAGCCAGGTGCAGTGGCAGGCGCCATAATCCCAGCTACAGGAGGTTGAGGCAGGAGAATCACTTGAACCCAGGAGGTGGAGGTTGCAGTGAGCTGAGATCGTGTCACTGCACTCTAGCCTGGGCGACAGATCGAGACCCTGTCTCAAAAAAAAAAAAAAAAGATCTCCTTAAAAATTTGCTCTTGGCTGGATATGGTGTCTCACACCTGTAATCTCAGCACTTTGGGAGGCCAAAGCAGGCAGATTTCTTGAGCCCAGGAGTTCAAGACCAGCCTGGGCAATATGGCAAACCCTGTCTCTACAAAAATTAGCCAGGCGAGTGGCCCACGTCTGTGGTCCCAGTTACTCAGGAAGCTAAGGTGAGAGGATCACTGGAACCCGGGAGACAGAGGTTGCAATGAGCCAAGATTATGCCACTGCACTCCAGCCTGGGCAATAGAGTGAGACCCTGTCTTTAAAAAGAAGAAAAAGAAAGGGCCATGCACAGTGGCTCACACCTGTATTCTGAGCACTTTGGGAGGCTGGGGCAGGCGGATCATAAGGTAAGAAGTTCAAGACCAACCTGGCCAATATGGTGAAACTGTGTCTCTACTAAAAATACAAAAAAATTTTCTGGGTATGGTGGCACATTCTTGTAATCCCAGCTACTCAGGAGGCTGAGGCAGGAGAATTGCTTGAACCCAGGAAGGAGAGGTTGCGAACTGACATCGAACCACTGCACTCCAGCCTGGGCAATAGAGCAAGACTCCATCTCAAAAAAAGAAAGAAAGAAGTAGCCACTACACTCCAGACTGGGTGACAGAACAAGACCCCATCTCTAAAAAAAAAAAAAAGTTGCTTCTCTCAGAGTTTTCACCAACTCAGTGAAAGATAATTTCATGGCCAGGCACAGAGGCTCATGCCTGTAATCCCAGCACTTTGGGAGGCCGAGGTAGGTGGATCACCTGAGGTCAGAGGATCAAGACCAGCCTGGCCAACATGGTGAAACCCTGTCTCTACTAAAAATGCAAAATTAGCCAGGTATGGTGGTGCATGCCTGTAATCCCAGCTACTCAGAAGGCTGAGGCAAAAGAATAGCTTGAATCCGTGAGGCGGAGGTTGCAGTGAGCAGAGATCATGCCACTGCACTCCAGCTGTGGTAGCCACTGCACTCCAGCTGTGGTAGTCAGCCTTCAAGATGGTCTCTAGCGATCCTCAACTCCTGCTATGTGTGCCTTTTTTATATATATATATATATATATATATATATATATATATATATATATATATATATTTTATTGCGTTTTAGGTTTTGGGGTACATGTGAAGAACATGCAAGATTGTTGCATAGGTACATACATGGCAATGTGGTTTGCTGCCTTCCTCCCCATCACGTATATCTGGCATTTCTCCCCATATTATCCCTCCCCAACTCCCCACCCACTGTGCATGCCTTTGCATACTCCCTTCCCACACTGAGCAGGGCTGACCTATGCAACCAATAGGATACTGTGTAAATAACAATGTGTGGCTGGGCACAGTGGTTCATGCCTGTAATCCCAGCACTTTGGGAAGCCGAGGTGGACAGATCACTTGAGGTCCAGAGTTTGAGACCAGCCTTGGACAACATGGTAAAACCTCGTCTCTACTAAAAATACAAAAATTAGCCAGGTGTTGGGGTGGGTGCCTGTAATCCTAGCTGTTCAGGAGGCTGAGGGATAAGAATCACTTGAACCATGGAGGCGGAGGTTGCAGTGAGCAGAGATCACACCACTGCACTCCAGCTTGGGTGCCAGAGCAAGACCCTGTCTCAAAAACAGAAACAAACAAATGAAAAAACCCAAAAAAACAACATGTGACTCCTGAGGCTAGGTCATGAGAGATCCTGTGGCTTTTGCCTTATTCTCTTGGATCACTCCCTCTAGGGAAAGCTATCAGCCATGTTGTGAGGACATGTAAGCGGCTCTACGGAGAGAACTTCAGGGCAAGGAACTGAGACCTCCTATGAACAGCCAGTACCAAGTTGCTAGTCATGAGTGAGTCATCTTGGAAGCAAATCATCTAGGCCCAGTCAAACTTTCAGATGATTGCAACCTAATAAGAGATCCTGAGCTTGACTCATCCAGCTAAGCTGCCCCCAAATTCTTGACCCACATCACTGCATTCCAGCCTGGCGACAGAGCGAGACTCAGTCTCAAAAAAAAAAGGGCCAGGCGCGGTGGCTCAAGCCTGTAATCCCAGTGCTTTGGGAGGCCGAGGCGGGTGGATCACGAGGTCAAGAGATCGAGACCATCCTGATGGTCAACATGGTGAAACCCCGTCTCTACTAAAAATACAAAAAATTAGCTGGGTATGGTGGCGCGTGCCTGTAATCCCAGATACTCAGGAGGCTGAGGCAGGAGATGGCTTGAACCCAGAAGGTGGAGGTTGCAGTGAGCCAAGATCACACCACTGCACTCCAGCTTGGGTGACAGAGCAAGACTCTGTCTCAAAAAGAAAAAAATCAGCCATAGAGTCTTTGGAAACTGTACTAAGAGCATAAAGCAAATGAAGAAATATTTCCAAAAATCTACTAAATCTCAGTGAGAAAAGTGAGTCTGTGGCATGTGAGCCACAATTTGCTTCCTCCCTTCTCACTCAGCTCAGTATGCCTGAAGCTACACTCCAAGTAGGTATGGTTAAGAAGACAGGACTCCCTATCTCCCAGCTCCCAGTCTCGGATTATAGTTTCCATCTCCACCCCCAGCCCCAGGTGCAGACTGCTGGGACTTCTCACACCCTCTAGCCCGGTTTGCAGAGGCTAAATTCCAGGTAAGTGGAGCCGAGATACTGAGGGTTCCCTTCCCCTATTCGGTTTCCACTTACAAGGTGGAGGCTTTATCCAACTTGTTGCAGATAGAGAATACTGGGGACCCATCACCTTCCTCCCAGCTTACTCAGAGAGTGACGGTTCTAGAAGAGACAAGAAGACCAGAGCTTACTGTGCCTGCTCAGTGCCCTATTCTTAAAGAGAGAAGAAATAATCCATTGTATCCACCTCCAGCTCCAGAGAAATGGTTCTGAGATTTTTTCCAGCGGGAGAGGTAGGCCCTAATAATTGAGAGCTTCAGCAGATCTCCTCCCCAAAGGAAATGATGTTATGCAGAATAGTGTGGAGAAGTTCAAACATAAGGGCACTCTTGAAAACAATGGCAATTTTAGTTGTAAGTACTCAAGAGGTGGTTGGTGGAATGATGTTAGCAAAATGGTTGAGTAGGCAGCTCCAAGTTCTTATGCCGCCACAGAAACATTGAAAAACAAGCAGTAACCATCAGAACCAACACTGTCAGGACTCTGGAAAACAGCTCAAGGTTTACAGCAACCAAGAAAATGGTAAACCAAAAAAAGGGGCAACTTCGAAATAGTAGGAAAGCTCTGTGGATTTTATACTCACTCTACCAACCTCTCCTCCTTGGCAAGGTAGCAGTCTTGTAGAGGGAAACTCACATTCCTGGACTGGGACACTGGTCCCTGGTTTTGGAGGGAGCAGAGCAGACCTTATTTATAAATTATCGTGTATGTCTCTTCTAACCTGTCTGAGCTATCTGAAGGACTGACAGAAGGCACTCATCTGTTTCACCAAACTCAGAACTCAGGCCACAAATGCAGAGGCACTGCTTGAAGAAAACACTGTAAGCCAAACTAACGACACTCAGAAGCCCATGGAAAATATTATGGTCTGCACATGTAATAGACTACCTAAGGCCCAGGAGCAAAAACTGAGGAATTTCTTGGGAAAGGTCATTCAAATGCACCCCTTATATTACAGGGATCCCTAGGCTAAGTGTTGAAGGACAACCTTGGCACAGTCAATCTATCAAGACTGAGGGAACTGCTTGTTTGTTTTTCAGCAAATGACATTCAAGGAAATTTCTGACAAAACACTAGCTGAACACAAGTTAAAGCAAAGAGACTTCTGTGACCATACACAACAAGGAATACAGTCTTTACAGAAACAGTTTGGGAATTATTTCAACTGTAACTGCAAATCAGGTAATTCTGATTTCTAGAATTACCACATTATAATATTCAAATTTCTGGTTGTCTACAAAAATGCACATATACTTCCTGGCATACAAAGAAACAGAATAAATTAACAGAAACTACCCCTGAGGAAGTTCAGGCATCAGACTCTCTAGACAAAGACTTTACAACTGTCTTATCAACAAACTGTGTTGGGAAAACTGGATATCCACATGCAAAACAATGAGGTCAGACCCTTACCTTACACCATATACAAAACTTAACCTATAACAAATTAAAGACCTAAATTTTAAGACCTAAAACTATAAAACTCCTAGAAGAAAACACAGGGGGAAAGCTTCATGACACTGGATTGGCAATGATTTCTTTGATATAACAGCAAAAACAAAGGCAACAAAAGCAAAAATAGACAAATGGGACTACATCAAACTTACAAACATCCATGAATCAAAGGACACAATCAGCAGAGTGAAAAGACAACCCACGGAATGAAAGACAATTATTTGCAAATCATATCCGATAAGGGGTTGATATCCAGAATGTACAAAGAATGCCCACAACTCAAAAAAACAACCTGATTAAATGACAGGCAAAGTTGTGGCTTTTTCTAGGTTTGGGGGAAAAAAATAGAAACAAACAAAAAAATGAATGAGCAAAGAATCTGAATAGATATTTCATATTTCTCCAAAGATGATATACAAATGGTCAATAAACACGTGCAAAGATGCTTGCCATCTTTAGTCACTGGGGACATGCAAACAAAAAGTACAATGGGATACCACCTCACACCCATTAGGATGGCTACTGTCAAAACCCAGAAAATAGCAAGTGTTGGCGAGGGTGCAGAGAAATTGGATATCTGTGCACTGTTGGTGGGAATGTAAAACAGTATAGTTGCTGTGGAAAACCATATGGTGGTTTCCAAAAACAATTACACACACAATTACCATATGATCTAGAAATTCCACTTCCAGGTATATACCCAAAAGAATAAAAAACAGGCCCCTTAACAGATATTTGTACACCCATGTTCACACCAGCAGTATTTCTAATAGCCAAGAGGTGGAAGCACCCCAAGTGTCCACTGGCAGATGAACAGATTTCTTTTAATGTAGCATATACATGCACTGGAATAGTATTCAGCCTCAAAAAAGAAGGGAATCCTGTCATGTGTGATAGGGATGAACCCTGAAAACATTATGCCAGGTAAAACAGGCCAGACACAAAAGGACAAACACCTACGAAAATTCCACTTATATGAGGGTATGTACCTAGAGCAGTGGAGTTCACGGAAATGGAAAGGAGAATGGTGGTTGCCAGGAGATGGGGGAGAAATGGGGAGTTTATTGGGTATGGAAATTCAGTTTGGGAGGACTGAAATGTTCAGGAGATGGACAGTGGTGATGGATACACAACAGTGTATCCATCGGCAGGTAATGCCGATGAACCATACAATTACAAACAGTTAACATTTTCCTTCCTTCTAGCCAAAAATAAAAACATTTTAAAATGGTTAAAATGGTAGTCTTGTTATATTTTACCACAATTTTGTAAAATACGGAGTAAGATACCAGTTCATATGTAGTAGGATGGCATGGAAAATGACAAGAGTTGGTGAGGAAGTGAAGAAATTGGAAACTTCACACCCTCCTAATTGAAATGTAAAATGGTACAGCCACTGCAGAAAACAAATTTGGCAGTTCCTCAGAAAGCTAAACATACAATTACCATATGATCCAGCAATTCCACTCTTAGATATATAGACAAAAGAACTAAAAACAGGTATTCAAACAAATATTTGTACATAAATCTTTTGTATTAGCAGTAGTCAAATAACGAAAAGGTGAAAAAAAAAACAATGTCCACCCAATGGATAAACAAAATGTAACAAGTATATTCATAAAACAAATCATTATTCAGCCCGAAAAAATGAAGTCCTGATCCATGCCACACTGTGCATGAACCTCAGAAACATGCTAAGTGAAATAAGCTAGACACACAAGATCCCATATTGTATGAGTCCACTTATATGAAATATCTAGAATTGCCAAATTCTTAGATATAGAAAGTGGAATAGAAGGCGCCGGGGGCTAGGCGGAGAGGTGGGATGGGGAGTCAGTGCTTTGTGGTTACAGTTTATCTGGGGTAATGAAAAAGTTTTGGAAACAGTGGTGATGGTTACATTGTGAATGTATTTAATGCTATTGAATGGTACTTAAAAATGGTTAAAATGTCAAAGTCTGTTATATATACTTTGGACAATATTTTAAAAATTAATAATGCAATATACCAAAAACCATTAAATTCACACTTTTAAACATTTTATTGAATTTATGTTACCCAGACTGGTCTCGATTCCTGGGTTCAAGCGACCCTCCCACCTCCCAAAGCTCTGGGATTACAGCTGTAAACCACTGTACCTGGCCAAATCGCACACTTTTAGTAGGTGAACTGTATGGTACGTATCTCAATAAAGCTGTTTTTTTTTTTTAAACTATTATTTAAAAATGTTTAAAATGGCAATTTCTGCGTTTTTTTTTCTTACCACAATAAATGTTTAAAAGGCATGTACACATATAACGGTGACAAAAATAAAAATAAAATAAAAAAGGCTTGTACACGAGAGAGCACAGACACCATATTCTAAGCCCAGGCAGGAACCACTGCAAGGCTTATTACTCACATTGGTGGAGGCAAGCTGCTAGAGTCAAGGGTTCCAGTTCGAGGCTCCCGAGTCCACTGGGTGTAGTGATAAAAGGCGATTTTAGGCTAGTTGCATGATTAGGAGAATAAAAAATTAAATGAATGGAGATGTATATACATAAGTAAATCAGAGGCCGGGTGCAGTGGCTCAGTCCTGTAATTCTAGCACTTTGGGAGGTCAGTGCGGGCGGATCACTTTGAGGTCAGGAGTTCGAGACCAGCTTGCCTAACATGGTGAAACTGTCTCTACTAAAATACAAAAATTACCGGGGCACGATGGTGCGCGCCTGTTAATCCCAGCTACTCTGCAGGCAGAGGTTGCAGGGACCCGAGATCACTTCACTGCACTCCAACGTGGGCGACAGAGCGAGGCCCTGACTCAAAAAAAAAAGGATCTAAACGGGCAATTCTTTAATTTTTAACACAACAAACACCAATCGAAGACAACGTAGGGGTTGTGACAATGGTCAAAATCTTGCCCTTGACTTTAATCCATCGACATTTGGGGGCCCATAAACCCCCAAACCTCTGAGAACTATTTAGACAAATACTAGTCGGGTTTTTTTGTGTTTTTACTTTTTAAATGGAGAAGTGACGATTCACTTTTTTAAAGATTTGCGGTTTTTAGCCAATAAACACGCCGGGGTTTACTCACCGACTTCCTCTGATTCTTGCCCAGCGGCTCTAAGCTTGCACTCCCTTGCATAGTGTTTTTGAATTACCGTCCACAGTTCCATGTTGACAAGGGAATTTCTTCGGGTGTGGTACCGAGTCCACGAAGATACGCGGCGACGACAGAAGGGACAGCATAAGCTTGCCTTTTCGACAGTCGACTGGAAGCACGGTTTACAGAGCGTGTGGTTACACGGGAGGGTGACGGGCTCGAAGAGGATTTCCATGCAGATCCCGCATTGGCACTCAGACAGCGAAGGGACGGCGGCTTTGGGTACAGCCATTTTTATATGTTAATAAAGTCTATTAACGACACCTGCAAGAAAAAGAATCCTATTTTCGGCCAACCACAGAGAGCAAATGCACAGTTTTGTGTTCCAATATTATGCCCAACAGCGTATCAGAATGCGGAGAACAGGAACATCAAATACGTCTTGAAGCAAAAAGGCGCTCTGTGGGTCCGGCAAACAAGAATACCCTGGAGGGCTGTGTCTTTGTCCATTTTTAGGGCAAACGTCCGGCGAGCAAATAAATGCAGGTTTTCGTCAGAGGAGCCTGGCTGCTCCGAGGCCTGAACACCGCTGGCTGCAGCTCCGGGTGCAGCGAGTGGAACGCGCCAAGTCCCCTCCTCCCCTCACCTGGTGAGGATGCTCCGCTCAGCTCGGGGCAGCCCGGCCCCAGGACGCGGCTCCAGGAGAAACCCCGGGCTCCGGCTGCAGCAGGACTTCCACTTTACTGCAGCTGCGGGGGCGACGAGTGACTCCAGCGTTCAGCTTTCGGGCGCCTTGCGCACTTTCCCAGAGCTCCGCGCCCCTGACCCTGTTACTCAGCCAAAGACCCAATTAGCTGCAGTAGAGCAGCAGCCACCGGACATGGGCTCGTGACGTCACAACCGCCCGCCAAAATAATACTTCACACTCAGAGAAATGCCCGAGGGCGACGCTCCCTGGGCGGGACCTCCGGTGTCTGCCGGCCGCCCGCCCCGCCCGTCCTCCCAGCCCGGAGACGCTCCCGCCTTAGCGTCGCAGCTCCTCCTAGTGCAGCCGGGGTGGGGCCCGACCTTTCCCTGAGATTTCTGCTCCCGGAGGCTTCAGACACCCCTGGTTTCTTGGTTTCTGGGTAGAAAATGGGAAACCTCAAGCCAAATTCAACAGCCAAACAAGGTGCATCACCTGAGGTCAGGAGTTCGAGACCAGCCTGACCAACATGACGAAACCCAGTCTCTACTAAAAATACAAAAATTAGCCGGGTGTGGTGGTGTGCACCTGTAGTTCCAGCTACTTGGGAGGCTGAGGCACGAAAATCGCTTGAACCCCTGGAGGCGAAGGTTGCAGCCAGCCGAGATCACGCCACTGTACTCCATCCAGCCTGAGCGACAAGAGCGAGACTCCGTCTTAAAAAAAAAAATAGCCAAACTGTTTTTCTAATTCTTCCCTCAGTACCCTTGTGAGTACCTTTTTAATTCTATTGATTTGTAACGAAGCACCTTAGGTCTCTTTCCAAAATTCTTAAAGCAGCATCTCCAAGAAATATTGTCAGAGAATTCACAAACCTGGGACAATTTAAGAGACACTTATACTTCCTTCCGTATGGCCCAGCCACTTAAAGTCTGCAGCCCAGAGTAGGTTATTTCAGAATTGCCTTCCCGGCTGGGTGCGGTGGTGCACGCTTGTAGTCTCAGCACTTTGGGAGGCCAAGGCAGGCGGATTAGGAGGTCAAGAGATCGAGACCATCCTGGCCAACATGGTGAAACACCGTCTCTACTAAAAATACAAAGATTAACTGGGCGTGGTGGCTTGCGCCAGTAGTCCCAGCTACTCAAGAGGCTAACGCAGGAGAATCGCTTGTATGGAGGTTGCAGTGACCTGAGATCGCGCCATTGCACTGTAGCCTGGGCGACAGAGCGAGACTCAAAAAAAAAAAGAATTGCCTTCCCTTCTAAGGGCCTCAGGCCGTTTGGCTTGAGCAACAAACATCAAAGCTGTCTCAGTCCTAGAGCTTAGATGTTATTCACGGGCATCATTTATGTAATATATAGTTTATTAAGTTTCAACAATCAAAATTCTACAAAGGTACAAGGGAGGTTAACAAGAATAGAATTTCACATTTTATACATGTCGAAGTACGTTTTTATGTCTTGGCATTAACCTTTTGAATTGGTAACTGATTCTACGGATTGAGTTCTAAGAAAAAAGCGGAATTTGGCCATGAAAATGAGGGGAAATACATAAGGAATGTGATCCCTATACTTAAGACCCTCGCCTAAGGTTTTCATGTTTTGTTTTAGAGTTGGGCTGCTGGGGCCTGAGGTTTTTTTTTCCTTTTGTTTTAGAATTGGGGTCTCACATCATTTAAACCCAGGAGGCGGAGGTAGGAGTGAGCCAAGATCGCCCTGCTGCACTCCTGCCTGGGGGATAAAGTGAGACTCGTCTCAAAAAAAAAAAAAGGTGAGACTTATTTCAAAAAAAAAAAAAAAGGCCATCGCTTCTCAGCCTTTTGCCTAAGATCAAGTGTAAAAAAAAAAAAAGGCCAGGCACGGTGGTTCACGCCTACTGTAATCCCAGCACTTTGGGAGGCTGAGGCAGGTGATAGCTTGAAGTCAGGAGTTCGAGACCAGCCTAGCCAACATGGTGAAACCTCACTCCCCATCCCTACTAAAAATATAAAAATTAGCCAGGCGTGGTGGCAAGCGCCTGCAATCCCAGCTACTCAGGAGGCTGAGGCAGGAGAATGGCTTAAACCTGGGAGGCAGAGGCTGCAGTGAGCCGAGATTATGCCATTGCACTCCAGCCTAGGGGACAGAGCAAAACTTTCGTCTCAAAAAATAAATAAATAAAAGAAGTAGGATCTTACTATTTTGTCCAGGCTGAGGGAGTCTTTCACCTCAGCCTCTGGAGTAGCTGGATCTAGAGGCTTGTAACACTGCACCCAGCTCCAGAACTGCATTTTTTTGAGAGAATATTAAATTAGTATGAAGAAAGAGAAAAGAAAATCACTGGGCATGAAAACCGCCTTTAAGTTCTTCTGAGATTGCTGAGAGCATTCAGGTTGGGTTAGAGGAGTGGTTTCCAGGTTGAGAAAAACAAGGAGACATGGGTCCTTGGTAGAAATCTTTGGGAGCTTTTATTTCGATGTGGATTCAGAAGCCTGTTATCTGTGATAGCTCACACCTATAATCCCAGCACTTTAGGAGGCCAAGGTGGGAAGATGACTTGAGCCCAGGAGTTTGAGTCCAGCCTGAGCAACATAATGAGACCTTGTCTCTACAAAAAATAAAATAATTAACTGGGTGTGGTGGCTCACACTTGTACTCTCAGCTACTCTGGTGTCTGAGGTAGGAGGATCACTTGAGCCTAGGAGGTCAAGGCTGCAGTGAGCGGTGGTGGTGCCACTGCACTCCAGCCTGGGCAACAGAGCAAGACCCTGTCTCAAAAAAAAAGGAAACCTGGGACTGTCATCCAGTTGTCTTAAGTATCAATCCCTTAGCTTGGAATTTCAGGCTTATTTTGTTTGTTTGTTTGTTTGTTTGTTTGTTTGAGACCGAGTCTCATTTTTGTCATCCAGGCTGGAGTGCAGTGGTGTGATCTCAGCTCACTGCATCCTCCACCTTCTGGGTTCGAGCAATTTTCATGCCTCAGCCTCCTACTGCTGCAATTACAGGCGCATGCCCTGTAATACCACATGCTTTGTAATACCACACCTGGCAAATTTTTGTATTTTTAGTAGAGATGGGGTTTCACTATGTTTGCCATGCTGGTCTTAAATTCCTTACCTCAGATGATCCACCCACCTTGGCCTCCCAAAGTGCTGGGAGTACAGGTGTAAGCCACTGCACCCAGACTTCAGGGTTCCTAATATGCCCACAACCTGCTTTTCCCATGGAGTCTTCCATTTTTCTTTCTTTTTTTTTTTTTTGAGATGGAGTTTCGCTCTTGTTGCCCAGGCCGGAGTGCAATGGCACGATCTCAGCTTACCACAACCTCCGCCTCCTGGGTTCAAGCAATTCTCCTGCCTCAGCCTCCTGAGTAGCTAGGATTACAGGTATGCACCACCACGCCTGGCTAATTTTGTATTTTTAGTAGAGACAAGGTTTCTCCATGTTGGTCAGGCTGGTCTTGAACTCCCGACCTCAGGTGATCCGCCTGCCTCAGCCTCCCAAAGTGCTGGGATTATAGGCATGAGCCACTGCGTCCAGCCAGAATCTCCCATTATTCTTTTAAACATGCAGCTATGCTTTGTTTTCTGTCATCCAAATGCTTGCTTTCATTACATTGCTTTCCCAGTTCATCCTAAATGGGTTGCTTTGTGGCTGTGCCTACTTCAAACATCAATTTAATGCACTTCCTCCAGAGAGTATTTGCCCCACCACCCAGTGATGCCCCTTTTCTAAATTCCCCTAATCATATATTGCCTAGTGATAATGATTTTTATTGCAGTTTTACTATTTAACTTCTATATTTTGATTTCAATCTTCAGGTGCTTATGTCTTGTATAAGGGATATATTTCATGTACTTCCTCGGATTTCCTTGGCCTTGTTTGCTTTCTGTACCCAAAATCACCTGCTCTGTGTGGGGCTTACCAGTTGCATTTCTGGAGTCTCTGGCTTCTCCTGCCACTTAGGAACAATGCAGGAGCTGGCTTCTCAGTGCCTGCTGGGAGGGTCTGGATGATACATGCTGGAATTATGGGAAGGGTCACTCCCCATGGAGTAACTTGTGCCAATTGAAACCAGTGGACTGAGTGAGCACGATACTTAAATTCCCTTTTCTTCTTCCTTCCAAGGATGGTTTCTCCAGTGTGGAAACAGACAAGACTGAGTGAGGGTACCTGCTGAACAACTGATGTGTCTCTTGTGGCTCATTTTCAAGGAGGGGCCAGCAAGGTAACACATCACCATGTATTACTTCAAATCCTTCTCTACCTAACTTCCTTCCAACTTTCTTCACTCTGGCTGTCCTGAATTTGTACCTCCCACATAAAGCATTGGCACTTAATCCTTACCTTGAGGGCAGGATTCACACATTTTTAATGTTTCTGTTAGCCACAGCACCTAGTACATGGCATTTGGTATTCAGTAAATATTATAAATAAATGGTCAAGATGTAAGAATTTCCTTTCCAGTATAAATAACTATGGTACTTCATTAGAGAACAAATACACATCAATATATATTTTATAGTACCTCATGATGTATATTTTAGGTGTTTTTGTTTTAATTTATGAAAATAGAGACAAGGTCTCACTATTGTTACAGCTCTTTTACTCTTATAGTTCAATGAGTTCTGAGTTCTTGTCCCACGACTGACAAAAATGAGGTACGTGGACACTGGAGAGTGAGTAAGGCAGAGTAGATTTTATTGAGCGATAGGAAGGCTCTTGACGGTGAGAGAGGGTCTGAAGGTGGGTTGCTGGCCACGAGCCTGAGTCTATAGGTTGTTATGGGCTAGAAATGGGGAAGTGAATGCTGATTGGTCTGTGGGTATACTTGAAAAAGCACCATTCAGTAATAGGCACAATAGTGTAGAGGACCAATCGGGGAAGGGAAGTTATGTGTAAAATAGGTGAAGGAGAAGGACCAATCAGGAGAGAGTGCCAAACAAGAATGGGAGCTCTCAGTCGGGTTCATGGATTTATCTGGAACTCATAGCTTGGTTTTCAGGCTTTAGACTGTCCTTGCTTGAAGGTTGAATTTCACTAGGGACCCATCCCTGTCTACCTAGGAATTTACCTGCCTCCTATTGCTATCACTATGTTGCCCAGGCTGGTCTCAAACTCCTGAGCTCAAGTGATCCTCCTACCTTGGCCTCCCAAAGTGCTTGGATTACAGGCTTGAGCCACCATGCCCAGCCTTGTTTATTTTTTAAATATGTAATATATTCACATGGTTCAAAATTAAAATGTGCAAAATGGATTAGCAGTGAAAAGACTTCCTCTTATCTTTGAACCCCTAGCCTCTTAGTTTTCTTTCCTGACAATTAATATTATCACTTTCTTGTCTATCTCTGCAGAAGAAGTTTATGGATATATAAACTCATATGCTTTATATATATATACACACACACACACACACACACACACGCACACACACACACATGCACACACACACATGTATATATTTGGTTTTGCACCACTTAGCAATATATATTGGAAATAAATATTTGAAAAGAACACTACATTTGGTGATAACTTCATATCATTACACAAAGAGCTTCTTCATTCTTTTATAGGGCTACAAAGAAATTATCTATTGTGTTAATTTGTCATAATTTATTTAACATCCTCTCTTTGCTATAAAAATAAGACTATAATAAATTGTGTATATTTTTGCCATTTGCAAGATAAATTACTAGAGGTGGAATTACTGGGTCATAGGATGATAGATTAGTTTTTGACGGATGGTATCAACTCTTTGAGGGATGACTTTTGCTCTTCAGGGGTCTTAACTGCTTTCCCCTTCTCAATTACCTGCACAGCCCTCAGCAAACTGTCCAGCAGAGACTGATTCTTTACCATGTTAGTAATGAGAAACGTGATGTCCCTGATGTACATCTGTCTCACTTTAGCAGCATAGTGTTCTGCCTTGTTACCATGTGCAATAAAGAAGGTACAAAGTGCTGCGATGTCTCCTTCTTGCAGTCCACACTCCTCCAGAATGGACTCCCATACAACTCTAATGCGCTTGTTCTTAACTTTTCGTCTGAGGACAGAGGCTAAGGTTGGAAGACCTCTCACCAGATCTGGCAGCTTCTCAAGCACACGAGTATGCAAGCGGATAAGTACTTCAATGACATAGCTGTATACAATATTCAATTCCATTGAAGTGAACCTACAAAAAATATGGAGAGCTTCTTAAGCAGTCAAATATTTTATGTAGAAAGAAAAAATAAATTCTTTTAGAATAATTCAATATTAACCCAGTAGGAGAACCATCTGTTGTAATTTAGAAAATATTTACCTTAGAATTCAAATTCAAATACTTACCATTTTTTTTAAGAGATAGGGGTCTCACTTTGTTGCCCAGGCTGTGCTCAAACTTCTGAGCTCAAGTAATCCTGTCACCTCAGTTTCCCAGAGTGCCAGGATTAAAGGCATGAGCCATCATGCCCAGCCAATACTTACTTTAGAATTAATGCAAATAGGCTGGGCACAGTGGCTCACTCCTGTAAATCCCAGCACTTTGGGAGGTCAAGGTTGGTGGATCACCTTAGGTCAGGAGTTTGAGATCAGCCTGGCCAACATAGTAAAACCCCATGTCCACTAAAAATACAAAAATTAGCTGTGTATGGTGATGCATGCTTGTAATTGCAGCTACTTGGGAGGCTGAGGTAGGAGAATCACTTGAACCCAGGAGGTGGAAGTTGCAGTGAGCCAAGATTGCGCCACTGCATTCCAGCCTGGGGAACAAAGCAAGACTCTGTCTCAAAAAAAAAAAAAAGAAAAGAAATAATGCAAATAAGGCTTTGGCAAGCAAGAGACTCTGTGATGAGATATCTGCTACAGTGCCTGGCATATGAAGAGGTGCTCAAACTAATCTTTTTTGAAAAATAAATGAACCTATGAAAATGTAGTTGCTTTATAGTCTGCTGTTGGAAACATACTAAAAAATTCAGTTTTGGAATGACCACTGGAAGCTCTCACAAAGTCACAGAATTCCATTGATTTCTCAACAGATACTCACTTGAGTGCCAGAACTGCTGTCCACATCTCATCTTGAGCTGCTTGGCTTGCCAGAGTCTTCCTATGATGTTGAAATTTCTGCATCAGGTTATCCTTGGTGAAGTCTAGTTCTTTGAACTGTGCTTCTAACGCTTGGAGTTTGTGGTCTACTCTGTAGGATAACAGAATCAAATAGGTTACAGGACAAAACTAAGGTTTTGCTTTAAGCTAAGGCTCTAATACGTTATTTACAACCACTACCAAATTTGGATAGCTTTTTTTTGACTTTTACTTTAAACTATGAAAGGAAAATGGGTAGCTATTTGAATTTGAAAGTTTCAACAAATGGTCCCATTTGCTGTTCACTCTAGCCATCATCCTTGTCCTTTCATTCCATATATTGCAAACTTTTGAATTGTCTAATTACCTGAATTGCCTGCTATGTCTTGTATTATACCTTATACTTTATGTATGTATGTATGTATGTATGTATTTATTTTCTAACACAGAGTCTCACTCTGTCACCCAAACTGGAGTGCAGTGGCAAAATCACTACCTCCCAGGCTCAAGTGATCCTCCCACCTCAGCCTCCTGAGTAGCTGGGACTACAGTTATGTGCCACCACACCTGGCTAATTTTTTAAAAATATTTTTTGTAGAGATCGGATATTACTATGTTTGGCTGGTCTCAAACACCTGGGCTCCAGCGATCCACCTGACTTGGCCTCCCCAAAGTACTGGGATTACAGGCATGAGGCACCATCCCTGGACTATTCTTTATACTTTTTTTTTTTGAGACGGAGTTTCGCTCTTGATACCCAGGCTGGAGTGCAATGGCGCAATCTCGGCTCACCGCAACCTCCGCCTCCTGGGTTCAAGCAATTCTCCTGCCTCAGCCTCCTGACTATTCTTTATACTTTTAAGAATATTTTATGTAAGCATTTCACAACAGTCATAAAAAGTAAAGCAGTCCTTTTTACCATTTTACTATTAAAGAAATTGAGTCTCAAGAAGACTGAGACCTAATGTCATAAAGTTAGCTAGTGCTGAGACCAGTATATAATAAGGTGACTTTTTCTACCCCATTCTAATTGTCCAACTCTTATCCTTTCTTCCAGGATCAGCTCAAATCCACTGCCTTTTTGAATCCCCATTTACCTTGAGATCTCCTTGCCTTCCTACTTCTCGCTCACAAGGACCGCCTCTGTGAACCCATCTCCCCACCTCCTGCTTTACTATTAGGGTTAGCCTTTCATGAACTAAACTGTAAGTTCTTGGAGGGAAGGAATCAGAGACTATTTATTTATTTATTTAATAAAGATGAGTCTCGCTCATCTGAGATGGAGTTTCGCTCTTGTTGCCCAGGCTGGAGTGCAGTAGCACAATCTCAGCTTACTGCAACCTCCATCTCCCAGGTTCAAGCGATTCTCCTGCCTCAGCCTCCCAAGTAGCTGGGATTACAGGCGCCCACCTCCACGCTCAGCTAATTTTTGTATTTTTGGTAGAGACCAGGTTTCACCATGTTGGTCAGGCTGGTCTTGAACTCCCAACCTCAGGCGATCTGCCTGCCTCGGCCTCCCAAAGTGCTGGGGTTACAGGCATGAGCTGCCATGCCCAGTAGAGACTATTTCTTAGATACCTTTATGCCTGTCCCCCAATACCCAGCAAAGGTCTTACACTGTAATAAAAGATTTCTTGTATGATTGACATCTTTGATGTGAATGAGATGCTGAATTCTGTAACCCAAAATGGGGATTCGAGTAGCTCTGAACAGCTGTGATCATCAGAGGGTGCTGTGGCACCAGAATTATGTCTAATTAACCACAAAGACTGTAGCAACACAACTCACTTGCCTAAGCCACCTACGTTGTCTTTATGAAGGCAGTGATGTGTAAACACACATGCTAGTTCTCTGAGTTTCCATGTCCCCAGTGACCTGAATACCTTTGCGGTTGCCCAGCATTCTATTCTTGATCATCTTTTATTCTTGGTCCTGAATTTCTCCCAAGGCTAATTCACCTTCAGGTATTAGGTTTCTTCTAAGCTTTAGACCTGTATTTTCTTTTTTCTTTTCTTTTCCTTTTTTTTCTTTTAAGACAGAGTTTCACTGTATCTCCCAGGCTGGGGTGCAGTGGTGTGATCTCGGCTCACTGCAACCTCTATCTCCTGGGTTCAAGAAATTCTCTTGCCTCAGTCTCCTGAGTAGCTGGGATTACAGGTGCCCACCACCACACATGGCTGATTTTTGTATTTTTAATAGAGATGGGATTTCTCCATGTTGGCCAGGCTTGTCTCAAACTCCCGATCTCAGGTGATCCGCCTGCCTTGGCCTCCCAAAGTGCTGGGATTACAGGCGTGAGTCACAGCACCTGGCCTAGACCTGTATTTTCAACTGTGTTTTGTGCATCTCCATCAAGATGGAGCTACCAAACCTCAACTCTCCTAAGCTTAACCTACTAATACCACCCCCATCTTCAGAAATTACTATGAAGGAATGTTGTCACTGCTTTACACATAGACAAGACTCACTATAAAATGTTCACTTCGTAGGAATATAAGCCTGTGTGACCTCATATGCCAGCTACTTCTGTCTACAAGTCAAACCCATGTTATTTGAGCTGGGTGCCGTGGCTTACACCTATAATCCTAGCATTTTGGGACTCTCAGGTGGGTGAATCACTTCAGTCCAGGAGTTTGAGACCAGCTTGGGCAACACAGTGAGACATCATCTCTACAAAAAATTTAAAAATTAGCCTAGTGTGGTGGTATGTGCACTTGTGGTCCCAGCTACTGGGGAGGCTGAGGTAAGAGAATTACTTGAGCCCAGGAGGTCAAGGCTGCAGTGAGCTGTGATCATGCCACTGCATTCAGCTTGGGCAACACAGTGAGACCCTGTGTCAAAAAAAAAAAGTCAGCCAGGTGCAGTGGCTCATGCCTGTAATCCCAGCACTTTGGGAGGCTGAGGTGGGTGAATCACAAGGTCAAGAGATCGAGACCATCCCGGCCAACATGGTGAAACCCTGTCTCTACTAAAAATACAAAAATTAGCTAGGCGTGGTGGCGCGTGCCTGTAGTCCCAGCTACTCAGGCAGGAGAATTGCTTGAACCTGGGAGGCAGAGGTTGCAGTGAGCCGAGATCGTGCCACTGCACTCCAGCCAGCAAGACTCCGTCTCAAAAAAAAAAAAAAAAAGTCATTTGGTATACCATTTGTATTAACTTTCAGACCTTTAAGAGTATATTGCTTATAAGTCATCTGTGGCTTGAACCTCAGAGATGAACTCTAGCTTGTCAATCAGTATAAAATTTTACAATTGCAGCAGTTCTTTGGAATCCTCTCACCAAAGGACAGTCCCTGGCCAGTCCAAATAAATCTAAACCAACATGCAAATCTGAACGCAGCCTGTTTTTTTTTTGTTGTTGTTTATTTGTTTTACTGCTAGTTCCTTAGTTCCATTAATGACCTCACCATCTATCCAGCTGCTTGAACTAGAAATCTCAGAATAATTCTCAACTGTTTTTTCTTCCCCTTTTATGTCTCTCTAACCCATTCCTGCCTCTCCATCTCCACTAAATGAGTTTCTCATCATCTTTCACTAGGACCTAAGATTACAGTAGCCTAACTGGACCCATGTTTTCAATTTCCAATCCATCCTCCAGACACATTCTTCTAAATCACAATTCTGATCCTGTAACTCAACTGATTATAAATGGTTTATGCCATCCTGACTTGCCCAGTGATATACTTAGAGCCAAACTGGATCTCCTCAGCAGGAAACACAAGGGCCCTTACCCTTTGCTCCTGTCTTCTGCCGGTCCCTCACCCATCCTAGTCATCAATTACATGAGACATCTAGTTACTACCTGAGTACATTATGCAATTCCAAGCTTACATATGGCTTATATGCTCTGTTTCCTCAGCCTAGAATTCCTTCCCATATTTTTCTGCCTCATAAGCTCCTACTTGTACTTTAAGATCCAGCTTAAGCTGAGTGCGGTGGCTCACGCCTGTAATCCCAGCTTTGGGAGGTCGAGGCAGGCAGATAACCTGAGGGTTTGAGACCAACCTGACTAACATGAAGAAACCCCATCTCTACTAAAAATACAAAAATTGGCCAGGTGGTGCATGCCTGTAATTCCAGCTACTCGGGAGAATCGATTGAACCTGGGAGGCGGAGGTTGCAGTGAGCTGAGATCACGCTATTGCACTCCAGCCTGGGCAACAAGAGCGAGACTCCATCTCAAAAAGAAAAAGATCCAGCTTAAATGACACTATATGAAGAGTTCCTTTTTCTAGTGTCAAAGGCAAAATTGATCCTCCCTTCATGTTCTATAGTCCTTTAGGAGCATCACCATTGTAAGGTCAATCACATTCAATTGTAAATATCTTTGAAACTTTTCTCTTTCCTACAGGTTGTGAGCTCCTTGAGGGCAGAAACCACGTTTTACTTATGTTTGTAAATCTAAGATTTAGCACATGCATACGTTGAATGGAGTTACAGCACCTGGGAGCAGACTTTTCTTTATTATTAATTTACATAGATTTGGGCCCGGAAAACTTAAACCACTGTGATAGAGACATAATTCTTCTTTTTGAGACAAGTTTCAGTCTTGCTGCCAGGCTGGAGTGCAATGGTGCAATTTTGGCTCACTGTAACCTCCGCCTCTCGGGTTCAAGTGATTCTCCTGCCTCAGCTTCCCGCGTAGCTGGGATTACAGGCATGCACCACCAAGCCTGGCTAATTTTGTATTTTCAGTAGAGATGGGGTTTCTCCATGTTGGTCAGGCTGGTCTCAAACTCCTGACCTCAGGTGATCTGCCTGCCTCAGCCTCCCAAAGTGCTGGGATTACAGGTGTGAGCCATTGAGGCTGGCATTTTTTTTTTTTTAGACGGAGTCTTGCTCTGTCACCAGGCTAGAGTGCAGTGGCACGATCTTGGCTCACTGCAACCTCCACCTCCCGGGTTCAAGCAATTCTCCTGCCTCAGCCTCCCAAGTAGCTGGAACTACAGGCACCCACCACCATGCCCAGCTAATTTTTGTATTTTTGGTAGAGACAGGATTTTACCATGTTGGCCAGGATGGTCTTGATCTCTTGACCTTGTGGTCTGCCCACCTCAGCCTCCCAAAGTGCTAGGATTACAGGCGTGAGCCACCGTGCCCAGCCATAGAGACAGAATTCTAATGAGAATTTCTGTAGTTCTTTGTTCATTTCTATTTTTCATTCTTCTCTTGCCCATCTTCCCAGAATAGCAGACCCATGCTTGCTCCCTTACTATACCCTTCAGCAACCTTTTCATTGCCTCCTTCAAGGATATCAGGGTTGTGGTTTCACTGTTCATCTTCTTAAGGCAAAAGGAAATAAAACAAAGCAAAACAAAAACCAATAAATGTTTGAATCCAAATTTTCTGCTGTCTTCCACTCAGCAACAGGCAGCAGTAGTATGAGCATTCAATCTACATTCTGCCTGAAAGGTCACTCAGTACAAGAAGCTTTTAATAGCTTGCACATCCAAATATAGTTTCAAGGAACTGCTCCTGTGAACACGGGTGTCCTGGAATGCACTATAACATTTGCCTTTGAAAACTGAACCATAGTACATCAACATAGAGCAACAACCATGTATAATTATGATTCTGTGTATATGCTGGTAAATGTATACACAGATACATTAATGTAACATATACTAGGATTAAATTTGATGGAAGTGTTCTCTCATATTTTAACAGCTTCATTATTTAATTGCAACCTAAATTAGGTTTAAAGAGTACCCCAGATCTTTTATGATCATGGTGACGATATCAAAGCAAAAAACCTAACCATCATTAGAAACTACTAATTACTTGTTATGGCTGGGCATGGTGGCTCACTCCTGTAATCCCAGCACTTTGGGAAGCCAAGGTGAGAGGATTGCTTGAGCCTAGGAGTTGAAGACCAGCCTGGGCAACAGAGAGAGACTCTGTCTCCACAAAAATTAGCCAAGGGTGGTAGTGTATACCTGTAGTCCCATCTACTCAAGAGGTGGAAGTGGGAGGATTGCTTGAGCCCAGGAGTCTGAAGCTGCAGTGAGCTATGATCATGCCACTGCACTCCAGCCTCAGCAAAGGAATATATATATATATATGTATGTATAGAGGGGGGTGGGGAGAGTAAGCTTCTAGTATTAGTTTAGGAATTGAATATAAATATGGAAATAAAATAGGACTTCTGTTTTCTTTTTAAAATTTTTTTTGAGACAGAGTCTTGCTCTATCACCCAGGCTGGAGTGCAATGGCATGATCTCTGCTCACTCTATTTTTAGTAGAGATGGGGTTTCACCATGTTGGCCAGGCTGGTCTAGAACTCCTGACCTCATGATGCGCCCACCTCAGCCTCCCAAAGTGCTGGGATTACAGGTGTGAGCCACTGCACCTGGCCTAGGACTTGTGTTTTCATAAGATTTAAAATCTAATTGGGAAGATAGACTATATCCTTAAATAGAAAATATATATGGGATGTGTGCTAAGTAGATAGAGACCATAAAAATGATAGAAGATGAGAGACTAAGTCACTGAACTCTTGGGTCATTGGGGAAATACTCATACTGAAGATGATACTTGGCTTGGCCTCAAGGTCAAGGTCTTTGTTTATCAGAGAAGAGTGTGAAAGGTATTACAAACTGGAGAAATTGTGTGAGCAAAATCACAGAGGTGGCAAAGTAAATGATGTGTTCTGGAAATAATGCGTGGGTATGTTTTGAGCAAAAGATTCATATAAAGAAAAAGAAAACAACCACAACATTTAAACTGGTAAGAGCCATGTCATGTATTTATTCATTCACTGAATAATTTATTCACTTATTCAATACTTACCGAACGTCACAAATATTAACCGAATGGATAAAATCTACGAATGAATGAGCAGCACTATTCCAGGCACTGGCAATAAGTAAGGTGAAATCCTTGTCCTCAAGGAGCCTACTAGCAGGGACACAGCACACAAGAATTACAAGAGAGGAGATGCATCTAGCTAGCCTGGTAGGTGTTTTGACAGATGTGAACTGTTGGTTCTACAAGATTAATCTAGGGCCAGGTGCAGTGGCTCACACCTGTAATTCCAGCACTTTGGGAGGCCAAGTCGGGCAGATCACTTGAGGTCAGGAATTCGAGACCAGCCTGGCCAACATGGCGAAACCCCATCTCTACTAAAAATATAAAAATTAGCCAGGCATGGTGGCACATACCTATAGTCCCAGCTACTTGGGAGGCTGAGGTAGGAGAATGGCTTGAACTCAGGAGACCGAGGTTGCAGTGAGTTTAGATTGTGACTGCACCACACTGCACTTCAGCCTGGGTGACACAGCGAGACTCCACCTCAAAAAAAAAAAAAAAAGATTAATCTAGCAGTGATATTGTAGTATAATGTGAAATATATTCGATCTTTTCCCCATTTCAGTCAAAAAGCTCCTAAAACCCTTGGAATTTCCTGAGTGATAGGAGGGTCTTTTGATATTCATAATGAGCCTCTTTTGATCACACATGAGTTTATGCTAATGAGGTGATTTAGGGTGGTGCAACTAGAATAGCTTCCAGATAGGCTGGTCACCACAGGTTGGAACTGTCAGCTCCACCCACCAACTTCTAGGAAATGGAATGAGTGAGCTGGAGATTAAGTTCCATAAAATGTCAGGCAGGGCACAGTAGCTAACACCTGTAATCCCAGCACTTTGGGAGGCCAAGATGGGAGGATCACAAGGTCAGGAGATCGAGACCATCTTGGCTAACATGATGAAACCTTGTCTCTACTAAAAATACAAAAAATTAGCCAGGCGTGGTTGTGGGTGCCTGTAGTTCCAGCTACTTGAGAGGCTTCGGCAGGAGAATTGCTTGAACCCAGGAGGTGTAGGTTGCAGTGAGCTGAAATCACACCCCTGCACTCCAGCCTGGGCAACAGAGTGACACTTTGTCTCAAAACAGAACAAAACAAAAAACCAAAAAACTCTTGGACAATGAGGTTTGATGAGCTTCTGGGTTGCTGAATACAAGGAAGTGCTGGTGGGGTGATGCCACAGACAGGATGTGGAAGCTCCACAGCACCCCACCTCCCCCAGCCCCCACCCCGGCATACCTTCCCCTATGCATCTCTAAAACTGGCTGTTCATCTGTATTCGTTTTTTTTTTTTTTTTTTGAGATGGACTCTCACTCTGTTGCCCAGGCTGGAGTGCAGTGGGGCAATCTGGGCTCACTGAAACCGCTGCCTCCGGGTTTCAAGCAGTTCTTCTGCCTCAGTGCGCCCCCTCTCCCCAGTAGCTGGGATTACAGGTGCATACCACCACTATTACAGGAGTTATTAAAAACTTATTTTAGGCAGCTAGAAAGGGTAAAAGAGTCCTTAGTAATGCTTTTTCTTTTTATAAAAAGAAGTTGCCCCAAACATTTCTTTTCTAACAGAAAGTGGCCTGAAAAACCAGACCTGCAAGTATTGATGGAAGCCACAGGCTTGCATATGAAAATGCTGATGGCTAAGAGCCAGGTTCACCCAATATGGCAGTTCCTGCTACTTTTTCTTTGTTGCCATGTATGCAGATATCATGGCAGCCAGGTAGAAGCCACGTGTACAGGTATCATGACGACCAGCCAAGTAGCCACATATGGGTATTAAAGGTTAGAGTGGGAGGGCCAGTTTGTGTGTGTGTGTGTGTGTGTGTGTGTGTGTGTCAGAGTCTTGCTCTGTCACCCAGGCTGGAATGCAGTGGCATGATCTCAGCCCACTGCAACCTCTGCCTCCCGGGTTCAAGCAATTCTCCTGCCTCAACCTCTTGAGTAGCTGGGATTACAGGTGTGCACCACCATGCCCGGCTTTTGTATTTTTAGTAGAGACAGGGTTTCACCATGTTGGTCAGACTGGTCTTGAACTCCTGACCTCATGATCTGCCCACCTTGGCCTCCCAAAGTGCTGGGATTACAGGTGTGAACCACCATGCCCAGCCATGGAGGGCCAGTTTTTTTGTGGGCTACAAGAATGACACGCCTGGTCAAACCAATCCCCTCGCCCCTATGCAAATAAGACACTGCCTCCTCAAGCCTGCCAATATAACTGACTGCTTTCTGCTAAAGGAGTTTTTTCCGTTAGGCGCCCTCCTCCTTCTGTACAAGGAAGCTGTTCTCTTCCTTCTTGCCAATTAAAGTTTCCGCTCCTTAATCCATTCCACCTGTGTCTGTGTTGCTAATTTTCTCGACACAAGACAAAGGACCCTGGATGTTTCCCAGACAATGAAGCCATATCACCATGCTCAGCTAGTTTTTGTATTTTTAGTAGAAATGGGGTTTCACTATGTTAGCCTGGTTGGTCTCAAACTCCTGAGCTCAAGTGATCCACCTGCCTTAGCCTCCCAAAGTGCTGGAGGCAAAGGACCCTGGCACGAGACAAAGGACACTGGGGGTTTTCCTAGACAATGGAGCCATATCATTTTGGGGGGCTCCTCCGGAATCCCAAGGTACGACATTCAATGGAGCAGTGAGTAGAGCAGCGGACTCAAAATCTATCCTTTCATTCCAAGGCTCTTGCCCTCCATTTAAAAATCAAATCAAGTCAATAACAAGCATCCATCAGCCAGTTAAAGACACAGTGTGGCTTTCATTCTTAAAGACTTGGATGTCAGGCTTACTGGGGAGACTATGGAGAATCCCCCAATATCTATGGGTAATTGGGCACGTTGGTCATCCTTCAAACCAGCTTCCTTTCATGAGGAAATCTAACCATCCGTGAGGCCAGGAAAAGTTCTGAAGCAATTGAGAATTTCTGGCCAGTGCACCCCCTTGTGTTATTCAAAGGCTTCTAGACTGGACTCAGCCTCCAACAGCTCGCCCAGGTGTTGGTAAAGGATTCCCAGCTAGCCTGTCACAAAATTTCCCTTCTGTCTCTATCTGCAGTCACTAGGTCTCTTATTCTCTCTGTGTGTCAAATGTGAGGGAATTTTTACAGCCCAGAGAAGTAATCGGGTTAGGCAAGATCAGGAAGTGCTGTAGTAACCGTGCATATAGCTCAGGAAACTGCCCTTGGGATCTTCTAGGAACAGAGGGTCTCCCCTTTCCCCCACAATGAGGTCACTCACTACTATTCCACGAGCAAGCACATGGTATTTCTAAGCCAACAGCGCCATCTCGTGGAAAAAGAAATCCTCTCCATAGACACATTGTTCATTGTTGGTCCACTGTAGCTTCCTAAGTTTTCCTTCTTGCACTTTTTTTTTTTTGAGACAGAGTCTCACTCTGTCACCCAGGCTAGAGTGCAGTGGCACGATCTCAGCTCACTGCAGCCTCCACCTCCAGGGTTCAAATAATTCTCCTGCCTCAGCCTCCCAAGTAGCTGGGATTACAGGCACCCACCACCACGCCCGGCCAATTTTTATATTTTTAGTAGAGATGGGGTTTCGCCATGTTGGCCAGGATGGTCTTGATCTCCTGACCTCGTGATCCACCCGCGTTGGCCTCCCAAAGTGCTGGGATTACAGGCATGAGCCACCGTGCCTGGCCTTTTGCACCTTTCTTTATGATGCTTCTGTGAATGGGAAAATTCTACCTCCAATAATTATGAGTAAAATGTCCTCTGCAGTCCAATTTTAGTCTTGATACTGTCTCATCTGCAGGAAAATTCTCATTAGGCACTTAGGTCCTTTTAAGGCACATATTCTGTCTCCAATTAAAACAGTGCTTAGGCAGGGCGTGGTGGCTCAAGCCTGTAATCCCAGCACTTTGGGAGGCCGAGGCGGGTGGATCACGAGGTCAAGAGATCGAGACCATCCTGGTCAACATGGTGAAACCCCGTCTCTACTAAAAATACAAAAAATTAGCTGGGCACGGTGGTGTGTGCCTGTAATCCCAGCTACTCGGGAGGCTGAGGCAGGAGAATTGCCTGAACCCAGGAGGCGGAGGTTGCGGTGAGCCGAGATCGCGCCATTGCACTCCAGCCTGGGTAACGAGCGAAACTCCGTCTCAAAAAAAAAAAAAAAAAACAGTACTTAATTAGTAAGAGGATTTTAAGTCCAGAAGTTAACCAGAACCATTTTCTAAGGATAAATCCTTTAGCACGGGCCATAATAGCAGGCAATCTAGCACATTCCATACATTAAAGGAGCCTTTCCTTTTACATAGTCTTACCCAAGATCCATTTTTTCAGGGAGGCATATAGATCACACAAGTCTAGGAAATAAAAGGGGAATCACAAACAGAGAACTAGGACAGTGCGGGTATGCATGACTAATCCCATCCTCTAGTTTCTCTGGTTCCATGGCTTGGAGGGTCACACCTACAACCATGGGTGCCGCATTTAACAAGGTGCTGGGATCCAGGAACCAAGGCGGTATAACAGTAGTGGGGGACACTCCCACTGTCTTCTTCTCCACCCTGGGTCACACACTGAAAGGAAGGAGACCAAAAGGATGCCTTTTTCTCACTTCTCTTTCTAGGTGGGTAACAGACCATGTTTGACCTGCAGTCCTCTCAAGTGCATTCTGTAGCACTGGGACTCCTTCAGCCTTGAGACTTTGAAGAAAAAGGGCCTCATATTCTATTGCACAAGGACATGGCCTTCTTACCATCTTAGGGACTGACAAACCTGCTGAAAGGAACCTTGATCTTAATATTATCCAACAATTAGATCTTTTCTACAGATGGAAGGGCAAATGGTCTACGAGGTCCCATATGTACAGGCTTTCTTTGCCCTTCGAGACAAAGACAACCCAGACCTTTACAAGCTTTGTACAATGGACCCAGTTATTTTAGCAGCCATGGCAGGCAAGCCTGCAGGGAATAATTCCCCAGAGCTAAAGCAGACTCCAGAGAAACAATCTCAGACAGCTATTGAATTTCCCAACCCTTACAATCCCCCTCATCCAGAACCCCTTCCTGTTGGGGGGAAACCCCACAAGAGCCAAGGCAAGGACCAGAAGCCTCAGCCTGTTCTCATATAAATATAGAATTAGAAACAAATTAGAGATATAGTTACATAGTTATTCCTATATGTATAATCACATATAATCACATAGCTATTCATATGTAATCACAAATATATGCATAATCTTTAATCTTACTAATAAGTCTCAGGTGAAGAAGCACGGGGCTGAAGTGGCATTGGAAAAGAGGTGACCCTAAGGCACGATGCTCTGAGCCTTCTGTTATGCCTACATAAGGGCTGCTGGAGGATACCTTGGCTGTGCAACAGTGTCAGTGCTGTGAAAGCGCCCTATGTTTAGCCAGCTAGGGAAGGAGATGTCCAAGATGGCCGAGACATCTCCTTCCCTGGAGGAGTTAGGAGAAAACTCTGCTTCTCCAAGCTCTTGTGGTGGGCCTGATGGCTGTCAGGGAGGCCCGCAGACATCCGGGGACTTAATTGTCTCTATGTGGTGCTGTGCTTCAGCAGTCACGTTCCATGGCTAATTTCAAGTTCTGCTTCTGCACCTGGTTCCTCTTTTTCTTATGAGAATTAGCAATAATAACATAAATCTTCATGACCTTGCTATTTCTCGACGAGTATGAAAAAAGTGCTGACGCCTTAGGTTTTCTCTTTGCCTTGGCTTCTTGGAAATCCTGAGCCCCCTGTCTCCAAGACCCATGATTTACCTGACCCTATCACTGAGCACCATTACCTCATCCTACCTGCCCTTCCCACTGCTTTGTACTGAGTAAAAGTCAGAGTGTCCAGGCACTCGGGGCACTGCGGGTCTCTGCGCTTTGGGAAGCAGTGGACGTGTGGGCCCCAAACTCTCTTTTCTCTATCTTTGTGTCTTGTGTCTTTTATTTCCAGTTTCTCGTCTCCACACCAGCAGGGAGGGACTCACTGGACCCTGTAGGGCTGGACCCTACACCTTCCAATTGTACCATCAGCTTCTCCAACTCCACCATCTTCAATATTACCCACTTTATCTGCTTCACTCTTACCTCTGCAGGAGATGCCTGATGGAAATGGTGCTATGAAGGTTCATGGTCCCTTCTCATTACAGGATCTTAAGCAAATAAAGGGAGACAGGCCAATCTTCTGATGACTCTGATAGGTATATAGAAGGTTTCCAAAGTTTAACTCAGATGTTTGACCTCACATGGAAAGATGTTATGTTGCTCCTAAGTCAGACTCTCACTGCAGCTGAAAAGCAGGCAGTTCTTCAGGCAGCAAAAAAATACGGAGATGAGCAACATGTCTGCTATAGCAGACCAAAGAGAAAAAAAAGGAGATAGGGAAGGTGAAGAAAAAATGGAAACTCTGTTCCCACTAGGCAGAGAAGCAGTTCTCGTAGACAACTGTCATTGGAACCCCAATAACTCAGTAGATGAATGGAAAAGGAAGCACTTTTTAATGTGCATATTAGCCTTCAAAAAACCAGGCCAAACCTCTTAATTATTCAAAACTGTCCATGATGGGCCAAAAACCATGTTGTCTAGGCTGGTCTTGAACTCCTGATCTCAGGTGATCCACCCGCCTCGGCCTCCCAAAGTGCTGGATTACAGACGTCAGCCACCATGCCTGGCCAAATTTTATTGTTTAGAACAGTTTTAGGTTCACAGCTAAGTGGGTGGAAAATACAGAGAGTTCCCATATATCCCCTGCCCCTCAGAGACACAGCTTCCCTATTATCAACATCTCCCACCACAGTGGTACATTTGTTAGAATCCATGAAGCGACATTGACACATTATCATCCAAACTCTATAGTTTATGTTGAGATTGACTCTTGGTGTTGTTATGTACTATGGATTTTGACAAATGTATAGTGACATGTATCCACCATTGAACTATCATACAGGATTGTTTCACTGCACTAAAAGTCCTCTGTACTGTGCCTATGCAGCCCTCCCTCTCTCTAAACTCTTGGCAGCCACGGGTCTTTTTACTATCTCCATAGTTTTACCTTTTCCAGAATGTCATATAGTTGGCATCATATAGTATGCAGCCTTTTCAGATTAGCTTCTTTTACTAAGAAATAGGCATTAAAGTTTCCTCCATGTTGGTCAGTTGCAGTGGCTCACGCCTGTAATCCTAGTACTTTGGGAGGCTGAGGCGGGATCATCTTAGGTCAGGAGTTCAAGACCAGCCTGGCCAACATGGTGAAACCCCATCTCTACTAAAAAATACAAAACTTAGCCAGGCATAGTGGCGGGTACCTATAATCCCAGCTACTTGGGAGGCTGAGGCAGGAGAATCACTTGAACACAGAAGGCAGAGGTTGCAGTGAGCCAAGGTCATGCCATTGCACTCCAGCCTGGGTGACAAGAGCGAGACTCCATCTCAAACAAACAAACAAAAAACCCACAAAAGTTTTCTCCATGTCTTTTTGTGGCTTGATAGCTCTTTTTAGCACTCAAAAATATTCCATTGTTTATTCTACAGTTTATTCATTTTATTTAATACTACAGTTTATTCATTCACCCACTGAAGGAATCTTGTTTGCTTCCAAGTTTTTGGCAATAATGAATAAAGTTGCCATAAACACCTTTATGCAGTGTTTTTGTGTGTGCATATAGACTTTCATCTCCTTTGGGTAAATACCAAGGAGCATGATTGCTGGATCATATGGTAAATGTATGTGTAGTTTGGCAAGACACTGCCCAACTGTCTTCCAAACTCACTGTATCATTTTGTATTCCTGTGTTAACCTACCCTGTGTTAGCCAGACAGACTCCATTTTGCTGAGAGTCAGACAGACTCCATCTTAACCTCCGCCTCACCCCTCCCACCATTTCTCCTTTGAGTGCATATCTGGGTCATGTTCCTGTCCTACTGGAGGTTTCTTGCATACTCCGAGAACTGCTTCATCCATCTCTGGCCATTTCCATTGTGGGATAATGGAACCATGGATTGAGACTCCACACGCGCCTTGTATCTAGGATACATCTCAGTCACACACACTCAATCTCTGAAAATGCCCAGCCACCAAGGCAGTACTTATAGTTTGATTTCCCTGCCTTGGCTCACGTACAGGGTTGCCTCGTTGCCACAGTGCCTGCTTTTCTCCCTGTGTCACCTCTGCTGCCTCCTGAATAACAGTCTTGGGTTTGTCTATGGCCTCTGTGGGGAGCCAGGACGCCCAGACAGAGTGGCCACTTAAATCAGGTGGGATGTATCTCCCCTCTCGGCCAGAGTCCCACTCCACACAGGCACAGAGATCCTAGATGAGCCCCCAGGTTTGTAAGAAACACGCATTTACCCGTCTAAACCCAAAGAATGGACTCAGAGACACGAAGAACAGCAGAAGCAAGACTTTTAATGATAGTCTTGCAAGATTGGGTGTCTGGTAGGCAGGCACACCTGGGGTAGCTACAGCGGGTAATTTATCTCCTAGCATACCAGTCCCTCCCGCAGTTCCTCATTGGTCAAGTACTATGGGGTTACAATCTTCCCGGACTTGTCTAACTTTCATTTTCCCCCTTATAAGGTTATATCCTGGTCTCTTTCCCACTCAAGTTTTGATTTCCCAGTAACGAAACTTTCTTCCCTTTTATGAACTGACCCCTCCTCTACATTCTGTTCACTTCTCGTGACCTTCAAGGTGCATAAGTCGTGCAGTTTGTTACAGCCACAGGCTGGCTGCCAGTGCTTAGATTTATCATGCCTTGAAAATGGACCATTAAAAATTTTTTATGCATACTAAGTGATGTGTTTTCAGATGTGCAGATGATATTATCAGATTATTTTTTAGGTATGATAGTGAGGCTGTGGTTTTATGAGAAATTACCCTCTTTAAAAAATGTTTCTGTAGAGACCTTGTCTATACAAAAGATCAAAAAATTAGCTGTCAAGGTGGCACATGCCTGTGGTTCTAGCTACTCAAGAAGCTGAGGTGGGACAATTGCTTGATCCCAGGGGTCTCAGTATGTCACCCATGCTGGTCTCAAACTTCTGGGCTCAGTCGATCCTCCCTCCTAGCTTTCCAATCTGTTGGGATTACAAGCATGAGCCACTGTGCCAGAACTGCTCTTGTTTTTAGAAAAATGTATGCTCAAGTACTTAGGGTTCAACTTTCATAATATTTATAGTTTATGTAACCTACCTTTAAATGGCTCAAAAGAGAGAGTTAAAGCAAAAATATTACCAGTTGGTAAACTGTACTTTCTTTTAACTTTTCTATAAATGTGAAATTATTCAAAATTTTAAAATGAGGAAAATAGCCAGGTGCAGTGGCTCATGTCTATAATCCCAACACTTTGGGAAGTTGAGTTGGGTGGATCACCTGAGGTTGGGAGTTTGAGACCAGCCCGGCCAAGATGGTGAAACCCTGTCTCTACTAAAAATACAAAAATTAGCCAGGCATAGTGGCGTGTACCTGTAATCTCAGGTACTTGGGAGGCTGAGTCACGAGAATCGCTTGAACCCGGGAGACAGAGGTTGCAGTGAGCTGAGATCATGCCACTGCACTCCAGCCTGGGCAACAGAGTGGGACTCTGTCTCAAGAAAAAAAATTAACATTTAAAAAATAAATAAAATGAAGAAAGTGAAATAAATGTTCCTGAAGAGAGAGACAAAACCTTTGGCCCCACATTTCTGGAAATTATTATTATACCTTTTTCAAATACCCTTCTCCGAAAGGTACTGAGGAAACGTTAGTTATGTTAAAAATGCAAATACACATAGACCTTTAATATACTGATATGAGGAAAGTTCCCTTGTCCCCCTCGCAGGGCATGCGATGGGGCTGTGGCTTCTTCAGTGCCCTGCAGCTCAAACCTCAAGGAGTTGCACACAGATGGGCAGGCTGTGGCGCTCCAACCCCACAGCAGTGTCTAAGGGTGAATGTTTACAGCTGAAGCCCCTGTGGGCGTGTTGTTAGAGGGTGCTCTTTTAATTTAGCGTCTGTAGGCGGCTCGCGTTAGTCAGCTCAATTAGATCCCCTGCCTTATCACAAGGACAGAAAGTGTTCTGTATCCCAGGGTTCTTTCCTTGGTGTACAGGAAAAATTGGATCATACTTGGGCTTCGAGAATGAGTGCGAGGTTTCATTGAGTGGAAACAGCTTTCAGCAGATGGGGGAGCCAGAGGGGAGACGGTTTTCCCCTGGAGTCAGGCTGCTTGGCAGCCCAGGCTCTACTCTGACTGCCCCAGACAAACTCTGCCTAGTTCTACAGGTCAATGGCCTGCAGCGTGCCAGTGTCTGTCAGTGTGCTCTTCCGCCGGCGTGTTCCCCTGGATGACCTCTCCACATGTGTGTCTGCCCACTAGGGTCTCAGGGGTTTTCATAGGCACAGGATGGAGGCATGGCAGACCAGGGTGGTCTTAAATGCAACATTTGGGCATGAAGGCAGGAGTGCCTGTCCTCACCTAGATCCGTGGGCACAGGCCTGGGCCTGGAGCCCTAGCCAGGGACCACCCTCTTCCCAGTACTTCTCTGCCCACCTTGTATATCAATATCCTGAAAATCCCAACATTTTGGCATTCAAACTAGAGCTTCCAGGCAACTTATCATATCTGAGGGGAGCACAGGAGTGACAGGCAGCCTGTCTCAGTTGTAGTTCTGGAACTGTGGTTGAGGAAGGAACACATCTTTCACAGCACAAGCCCACTGGTCTGCCACCCCCTACAGTCCCTCTGGAGGCCTAGCTGCAGGAGAATCACATGCCCTCCCCACCACCTCCATGCCTGCCGAGCTCACGGAGTCTTGGGGAAACCCCTGACCAAAAGAGGAGGTCAATCCTCTTATGCCCCCAGCACCCCACAGCAATCCTGAAGCAGAGATGAGGGAGAGAAGGAGGGAATTTGCAGCAGAAGTTGGAGCTGAGAGGCAGAGAGAGAGAAGGCAGAGATGAATTCCTTAGGGATCTTGTCTCCCGAGTAGCTGGGACTAAAGGCTGGGCCACACTGCCTGGCTAATTTTTTTATTAGAATTTTTTTTCAATTTTTAGTCAACGGGGTTTTGCCATGTTGGCAAGGCTGGTCTTGAACTCCTGGCCTCAAGTGATCCACCTGCCTCAGTTTCTCAAAGGGCTGGGATTACAGGTGTGAGCCACCACATTTGGCCTATTTATTTATTTTCATGACAGGGGCTCACTCTGTCACCCAGGCTTGAGTGCACTGGGACGATCATGGCTCACTGCAGCCTCAACTTCCTGGGCTCAGGTGATCCTCCCACCTCAGCCTCCCAGGTAGCTGGGACTACAGGTGCATGTCACTAGACCCAGCTAATGTTTTTTTAGTAGACTCGAGGCCTCGCTATGTTGCCTAGGCTAGTTTCAAACTCCTGGCCTCAAGTGATCCTCCTGCCTCCGTCTCCCAAAGTGCTGGGATTACAAGCATGATCCACTGCACCCGGCCAGAATCAATCTATTGTAACTTAATCTATTGTCATAATCAGAGCCTGATAAATATCACTGAAGTAGAGAATTTCTTATTGGCACTTAGAATAGAAATTATTGTGAGTATGCTTAAAACCATCATGTTTGCAGTTCATGAAAAAAAAACCATTGGCTGTGTGCAGTGGTTTCATGCCTGTAATCTTAGAACTTTGAGAGGCACTAATTGTGCCTAGGTTCTGCACAGTTCTCCTTCCTCGGTGCCCCGGGGGGATGTTACCCACAACCCCATATTAATTTTTTCTTTTGAGACAGAGTTTTGCTCTTGTTGCCCAGGCAGGGCAACAAGAGCAAAATAAATAAATAAATCTCGGCTCACCACAACCTCCGTCTCCTGGGTTCAAGCGTTTCTCCTGCCTCAGCCTCCTGAGTAGCTAGGATTACAGACATGCACCACCATGCCCATCTAATTTTGTATTCAAGTAGAGACAGGGTTTCTCCATGTTGGTCAGGCTGGTCTCAAACTCCCGGCCTCAGGTGATCCACCTGCCTCGTTCTCCCAAAGTGCTGGGATTACAGGCGTGAGCCACAGCACCCTGCCATTTCTTAACTTTTGTTGTTTTTGTTGAGACAGAGTCTCGCTCTGTCATCCAAGCTAGAGTGCAGTGGCATGATCTCAGTACACTATAACTTCTGCCTCCCAGGTTCAAGCGATACTCATGCCTTAGCCTGCTGAGTAGCTGGGATTACAGGTGTGCCCCACCACGCCCAGCTAATTTTTGTATTCGTAGTAGAGATAGGGTTTCATCATGGTGGCCAGGCTGGTCTTGAACTCCTGACCTCAGGTGATCCATCTGCCTCAGCCTCAAAAAGTGCTAGATTAGAGGCATGAGCCACCATGCTCAGCCAAATTTTTTTTTTTTTTTTTTGAGACTGAGTCTTGCTTTGTCACCCAAGCTGGAGTTCAGTGCCGCGATCTTGGCTCACTGCAAACTTTGCCTCCTGGGTTCAAGCGATTCTCCTGCATCAGCCTTCTGAGTAGCTGGGATTACAGGTGGGCACCACCACACCTGGCTAATTTTTTTTTTTTTTTTAAAGATGGGGTTTCACCATGTTAGGCTGGTCTTGAACTCCAACCTCAGGTGATCCTCCCACCTTGGCCTCCAAAGTGCTTGGATTACAGGCGTGAGCCACCACACCTGGCCTAATTTTTGTATTTTTAGTATAGATGGGGTTTCACCATGTTGATCAGGCTGGTCTCGAACTCCTGACCTCGTGATCTACCTACCTCGGCCTCCCAAAGTTCTGGGATTACAGGTGGGAGCCACCATGCCCAGCCACCTATTGATTCATATTTGAATATTGGGACAACATTTTCCTATAGGACACTTTTTGCTGATTGGAATTGCAAAGAAATAAATCTTGATGTTTTGAACTAATAACAAATGTCAATCCTACAATGGCTCTAATGCTGCTTTGAACCTTGGACTTTGCCACAAACAACATGCACCTCCCTTTCCTCTCCAGGTTAGGAGCTTCTCAAAGCCTCAGCTTTTTGTTTTGTCTGGGCTTGTGATTTTCACAGACCTAGCATGTTATCTTCACAACAGCAGTAATGAAGACTAACTGGAACTGGCACAAATTTAACAATTAAACTTCTTGTTCTTCCCCATATTTCTTCTCTTTTCTAGCTTTAGTGAAGATTTCAGAACCTGAGGTGGTGCAAGGTTGTAGCCAAAGTAAATCCTTGCTGGGTGTGTAGTCTCAGTTACTCAGGAGACTGATGTGGGAGGATGGCTTGAGCTAGTAGTTTCTGGCCAGCTTGGGCAACATATTGAGACTATGTCTCAATAATAATAAATTTTTAAAAACTTTAAAAATAAATTTAAATAATAATTTTTTATTAAAAAGTCTGGGTGCAGTGGCTCACGCCTATAATCCCAACAGTTGGGAGGCCTAGCCGGGTGGATAATGAGGTCAAGAGATCGAGATCATCCTGGCCAACACGATGAAACCCTGTCTCTACTAAAAATACAAAAATTAGCTGAGCATGGTGGCACCTGCATGTAGTCCTGGCTATTTGGGAGGCTGAGGCAGGAGAATCACTTGAACCCGGGAGGCGGAGGTTACAATGAGCCGAGACTGCACCAATGCACTCCAGCTTGGGCAATAGAGCAAGACTCCTTCTAAAAAAAAAAAAAAAAAAAAAATCTAGGCACAATGGCTCACACCTGTAATCCCAACACTTTGGGAGGCCAAGGCAGGAGGATTGCTTGAGCCCAGAAGTTCCAGACCAGCCTGGGCAACATAAGGAGATGCCATTTCTACAAAAAATTTAAAAATTGGTCCAGTGTGGTGGCACACACCTGTGGGCCCAGCTACTCAGGAGGCTGAACAGGGAGGATCACTTAGGCCCAGGAGGTCGAGGCTGCAGTGAGCCACTGCGATACAGCCTGGATGAGCGTTAAGACCCTGACTCAATGAACAAACAAACAAACAAACAAACAAACCCAACACACAAAAAATAAAGTATATTCTGAGGCTAGGACCTGTTCTCAGCCTTCTTGCTATCTTGCTTGTGGGACTCCAGGCAAATCTTTTAATGACTCTTTCACCATCTTCAACAGTTTCCCCCTTATACAAATACAAAATATCTAATGTGAAGTATTCTGAGCTAATAAGAATAGCCAGTTCTTTCTTGGAATGTTTGAAGAGGTTTTTCTTCCTGTCTTTATCACTTGGTAAGGCAGCCAGTTCTCCTGCTCTACTAGAAAATTTCACCTATGGTCTTGTATCAACTGAATCTTTCCTGGTTTTCTGTCTCTTCTCTCCTGGTTCCTTGTTTTTGTTTTTTTTTTGAGATGGAGTTTTGCTCTGGTTGCCCAGGGGCTGGAGTACAATCTCAGCTCACTGCAACCTCTGCCTCCTGGGTTCAAGCCATTCTCCTGCCTCAGTCTCCCAAGTAGCTGGGATTATAGGCATGCATCACCACGCTCAGCTAATTTTTAGTAGAGACGGTGTTTCACCATGTAGGTTAGGCTGGTCTTGAACTCCTGACCTCAGGTGATTCACCTGCCTCAGCCTCCCAAAGTACTAGGATAACAGGCATGAGCCACCACGCACGGCCTCTTGTAAATTCTTACATTTGATCAAGTATGTAAGAATGTAAATTCTTACATTTGATCAAGTCCCTGCTTTTAATATTTTATTTTATTTTATTTTATTTTAGAGATGGGGTTTCGCTGTGTTGCACAGGCTGGACTCAAACTCCTGGACTCAAGCAGTCCTTCCATCTTGGCCTCATGAGTAGTTGGGACTACAGGCACAAGTCACCATACCCAAGTCCCTACATTGGATGCTGAAGACCCATAGCCCCACATGAGACCAAAGCAACAGGAAACAATAGACAGGACAATCTCTCTCTCTCTTTTTTTTTTTTGAGACTGAGTTTTGTTCTTGTTGCCCAGGCTGGAGTGCAATGGTGAAATCTTGGCTCACCGCAACCTCCACTTCCTGGGTTCAAGCGATTCTCCTGCTTCAGCCTCCATAGTAGCTGGGATTACAGTCATGTGCCACCATGCTCGGTTAATTTTGTATTTTTAGTAGAGATGGGATTTCTCCATGTTGGTCAGGCTGGTCTCAAACTTCCAACCTCAGGTGACCCACCCACCTTGGCCTCCCAAAGTGCTGGGATTACAGGCATGAGCCACTGTGCCCGGCCTTTTTTTTTCTTGAGATGGAGTTTCGCTCTTGTTGCCCAGACTGGAGTGCAATGGCACAATCCTGGCTCACTGTAACCTCTGCCTCCTGGGTTCATGCAGTTCTCCTGCCTCAGCCTCCCTAGTAGCTGAGATTACAGCTCCTTAGTAGCTGATAACCACACCTGACTAATTTTTTGTATTTTTAGTAGAAATGGGGTTTCACCATGTTGCCCAAGCTGGTCTCAAACTCCTGACCTCAGGTGACCGCCACCTCAGCCTCCCAAAGTGCTTCTACAGGTGTGAGCCACCACGCCCAGCCTAGTTTTCTCTTAACCTCATTTTCTCCTGTGAAGATTCAGCTGCTGAAAGTGAACACATCTACCTCATTGGACTCTACTACCATTCCAGGTGAAGGTGCTGTTCTGGGCCAGCACTTCTACACAGCTCTTCTCAGTCTTAGCCAGTGAAAAAGAACTTTACAAGTGCTATAAGCCCATGTACACAAGTGGAAAAAAAAAACAAATCCAGATGCTTCCTCTGAAAATCTTCAATAAACACATTAAGAAAAATCCTCAATAATCACCTTAATGAAAAGGAGTCAGGAGCATGAGCCTTGTTGGTAGGACTGACCTCAGTTGGAATGCCTTCAGCTTCCACTTTTCAACTGTGGCAAGTTATTTAACCTTTCTGGGCTCCGGTTTCCTTAACTATAAAAGGGGATAATATTGGCTGGGCGCGGCAGCTCATGCCTGTAATACCAGCACTTTGGAAGGCTGAGGCGGGTGGATCACAAGGTCAAGAGATCAAGACCATCCTGGCCAACATGGTGAAACCCCATCTCTACTAAAAATACAAAAATTAGCTGTGCATGGGGCGCATGCCTGTAGTCTCAACTACTAGGGAAGCTGAGGCAGAAGAATCACTTGAATCTGGGAGGCGGAGGTTGCAGTGAGCCAAGATTGCATCACTGCACTCCAGCCTGGAGAAAGAGTGAGACTCCATCTTTAAAAAATAAAAATAATGAAAAATAAAAAAGGGGATAATATATAGTTATAAGGATAAAATGAAATCATAGATGAAGTGCCAGGACCATGCCAGGCACATAGTGTGATAAAGCATAACAATGATTATTACCCAAGGAGATTGGGCCTTAACCAGTAATAATTAGTTCCTTAATATCGTACACCTCCTTAGAGGATAAAGTATTATCTAATAAGTGAAAGACCTACCAATAAAGGCCTAGTTTGAGAAGCAAAGTCAAAATACCCATAGTTTTTTTTTTGGAAACAGAGTCTCACTCTGTTGCCCAGACTGGAGTGCAGTGGCGTGATCTCGGCTCACTGAAAACTCCACCTTCCAGGTTCAAGCAATTCTCCTGCCTCAGCCTCCTGAGTAGCTGAGATTACAGGCACTCACCACCACACCTGGCTAATTTTTGCATTTTTAGTAGAGACTAGGTTTCACCATGTTGGCCAGGCTGGTCTTGAACTCCTGAACTCAGGTGATCACCCAGCTTGGCCTCCTAAAGTGCTGGGATTACAGACATGAGCCACTACACCCAGCTAAAATATCCATAGTTCTGTTCCTCCTCTTTCCTGAAAACTGTTAGCACTGGTATAGCCTCGGTGCTCAAGGCTTAAACTTTGCTTTTCTATCTTCCCTTACTCCCTTGGTTATCTCATCCAGGCCTATGGCTTTAGATATTAGCAACATGCTGATACCTCCCAGATTTGTATCTCTAGTCCTAATCTTTATTCTGAACTCCAGACTGATGTAACCAACTTCCAGCTCCACATCTCACCTGTCTACTAGGTATCAGAAAACTTAACCTACCCAAAACTGAGTTCCTGCTCTTCCTACCAAAACTGTTCCTCCCATATTCTTCCCTTTCTTCCTTTATTCCAGTCCAATATGTCTGTCTCCTGTTTCTACTGTGGCCACACTGCTGCAAGCACCATCCTGTGGTTGGATTTCTTTTTTTTTCTTCAGATGGGGTCTTGCTCTCTTGCTTAGGCTGGAGTACAGTGGCATGATTGTGGCTCCTCCTGCACCTTGTAGGCTGCTGAAATGAATTTGGTTTCTGTAAGGAGGGAGACAGAAAGTTGTTAGTGGGCTCTGAACAGAGACATCATAACCTGAATTCCATGTTAACAGGATTCCTCTGGTTACTGTGTGGAAAACAGACTGAAAGTGGGAAAGGGGAGAAGCAGGACAGCTGGTTGGGAGGTTGCTGCAATAATCCAGCCACATTGTTTGAATCCAGGAGTTTGAGGCTGTAGTGAGCTATGATTGTGCCACTGCACTGCAACCTTCATACCTTTCTGAACTCATCCCACTTCTCCCAAAACAATTCTGTTCCAGACTCCTTACTGATCTTTAAAAATTCTGGTCAGGCCCACACCTCAGGGCCTTTGCCCTTGCTGTTATTTTATCATTATTATTATTATTTTGAGATGTATTCTCGCTGTGTCACCCAGGCTGGAGTGCAGTGGTGCGATCTTGGCTCACTGCAACCTCCGCCTCCTGGGTTCAAGCAATTCTCTGCCTCACCCTCCTGAGTAGCTGGGATTACAGGCACTCGCTACCATGCCATGTTAATTTTTTCTGTATTTTTAGTAGAGACGGGGTTTCACTATCTTGGCCAGGCTGGTCTTCAACTCCTGACCTCGTGATCCACCCATCTCAGCCTCCCAAAGTGCTAGGATTACAGGTATATAGGTGTGAGCCACCGCACCCGGCTATCCTTGTTGTTCTTTCTGTCCAGAACATTCTTTCGCCATGTATCCTAATGGCTTGGTTCCTAATCTTCTTTGGGTCTTTATTCCAAGATCTCAGTGAAGCCTTCCCTCACTGCTTGAAAGTTACAACTTCCCCCCAGAACTCCCTACTCTCCTTCACTCCCTTATTTTTCTCCATAGCATTACAACCACCAGAGAGACTGTATTTATTTATTTACTTATTTATTTATTTTGAGACAGTGTCTCACTCTGTTGCCAGGCTGGAGTGCAGTGGTGCCATCTCAGTTCACTGCAACTTTCTTCTGGGTTCAAGTGATTTATCCTGCTTCAGCCTCCGGAATAGCTGAGATCACAGGTGTGCGCTACTATGCCCAACTAATTTTTGTATTTTTAGTAGAGGCAGGGTTTCACCATGTTGGCCAGGATGGTCTCAATCTCTTGATCTTGTGATCTGCCCAGCTCAGCCTCCTGAAGTGCTGGGATTACAGGTGTGAGGCCACCGTGCCTGGCCTTTTTTTTTTTTTTCTTTCCTAGATGGAATCTTGCTCTGTTACCCATAGCTGGAGTGCAGTGGGGCGATCTCGGCTGACTGCAACCTCTGCTTCCTGGGTTCCAGCAATTCTGCCTCAGCCTCCTGAGTAACTGGGATTAGAGGTGCATGCCACCACGTGCAGCTAATTTTTGTATATTTAGTAGAGATGGGGTTTCACCATGTTGGCCAGTCTGGTCTCGAAATCCTGACCTTGTGATCTGCCTGCCTTGGCCTCCAAAGTGCTGGGATTACAGGCATGAGCCACCATACCCAGCCAAGAGATTGTATATCTTGTTTAGTTTATTGTCTGTCTTCAAAAACAGCCCTCACCTCCATCACCAGTAGGGCAGCAGCTTATCAACTTTGTTAATTCTTGTATCTCCAGCATCTGATACAGCATGTGTCATACAGCAGACCTTCATATAGTCCTTTTTGGTTGTTGGTGACAGCGTCTTGTTCTGTCACCCAGGCTGGAGTGCAGTGGTGCAATCATGGGTCACTGCAGCCTCAACCTTCTGAGCTCAAGCAATCTTCTCACTTCAGTCTCCCAAGTAGCTGAGACTACAGGGGCATGCCACCACACCCAGCTAATTTTTGTATTTTTTTGTAGAGATGGGGTTTTGTCATATTGCCTAGGCTGGTCTTAAACTCCTGGGCTCAAGCAATCCTTGGGCCTCAGCCTCCCAAAGTGCTGGGCTTACAGTTGTGAGCCACTGCACCTGGCCCTTCGTATAGTTCTTGAATGAAGGAATAACTTCCCAAGAAAATGCCTAAAAAGTGGGAAGGTAACTTTAAAGACTATGCAACTCAACAACTTCCTTTCTCTACAGATAAAGCCTGCTTTATTTATTTATTATTTATTTATTTATTTCGAGACAGAGTTTCGCTCAGTTGCCCAGGCTGGAGCGCAGTGGTGCGATCTTGGCTCACTGCAACCTTCGCCTCCTGGGTTCAAGCAATTCTCCTGACTCAGCCTCCTGAGTAGCTGGGATTATAGGCATGTGTCACCACATTCTACTAATTTTTGTATTTTTAGTAGAGACGGGGTTTCACCATGTTGGCCAGGCCAGTCTTGAACTCGTGACTTCATGATTCACCTGCCTCAGCCTCCCGAAGTGCTGGAATTACAGGAGTGAGCCACTGCGCTCAGCCTAAGCCTGCCTTATTTTTGAATGCTTAATTGGCTTTTCTTGCAGCAGACTTTTTTGATCCCATGATGTTGAATTTAGGCTATAAAATCAGGTTACCTTCCCTAAGGGCCCACTGACAGGAAGGAACACTAGGTGGCCAAGACCAGCAAGTCTTTCAACAATGTAGACAATACACCTGAGGTGCCTGACACTTGGCCGGGCGTGGTGGCTCATGCCTGTAATCCAAGCACTTTAGAGACCAAGGCGGGCGGATCACCGGGAGTTCAAGACCAGCCTGACCAACATGGTGAAACCCCGTCTTATTTAAAAAAAAAAAAAAAAGAAAGAAAAAAAAAAAAAAGACAATACATCTCAGAATTTGAAGCTGGCAGTTGGAACATTAGCTTGAAGATGCTGGAAACAAGCTGCATACTGAAAGCTGTGTTGCCTAATTTTTTGCTAGATTGCTGACTTGTAGTTTCCTTCCAGCTCCTCTGTAACCTTGCACAAGTCACTCTTGGCCAGATATTTTGCCCAAGAGCTAGCAAGACCTGTGGAAGCCAGGTGGCTTTTCCTTTATGGGTGGAACTTTGAACACATATGAGGTTTTTTGTTTGTTTATTTTTGAGATGGAGTCTTGCTCTGTCCCCCAGGCTGGAGTGCAGTGACTCAATCTCAGCTGCACTGCAACCTCTACCTCCCAGGTTCAAGGGATTCTCCACCTCAGCCATCCGAGCAGCTGGGATTACAGGCACCTGCCACCATGCCCGGCTAATTTTTGAATTTTTTTTTTTTTTGAGACGGAGTTTCACTCTTATTACCCAGGCTGGAGTGCAATGGCGCGATCTCGGCTCACCGCAACCTCCGCCTCCTGGGTTCAGGCAATTCTCCTGCCTCAGCCTCCTGAGTAGCTGGGATTACAGGCACGCACCACCGTGACCAGCTAATTTTTTGTATTTTTAGTAGAGACGGGGTTTCACCATGTTGACCAGGATGGTCTCGATCTCTTGACCTCGTGATCCGCCCGCCTTGGCCTCCCAAAGTGCTGGGATTACAGGCGTGAGCTACCGCGCCCGGCCCAATTTTTGTATTTTTAGTAGAGATGGGGTTTTACCACGTTAGCCAGGTTGGTCTTGAACTCCTGACCTCAGGTGGTCCACCCGCCTTGGCCTCCCAAAGTGCTGGGTTTACAGGCGTGAGCCACCGCAACATCATGTTGGCTATTCTTGAGCTGGAAATACGTAATTTGGAAACTCATCAGAAGGAAAAAGAGCTGGTGGCGGGGGGGGGGGGGGAGGAAATCACTTGAGTTCAGGAGTTCGAGACCATCTTGGGCAACATAGTGAGACCTCATCTCTAAAAACAAAGAAAAAAAAATAGATTATGGGCAAATGCATGGAGATAAAGGAAAAGGGGACGAGCCTCCGTGACATACTGATTCTCTAAGTTTTTCTCTTGCACCTTTCGTCAGGTTTCAGGTAGAAGGGCTGGGATGGCCAGGAGCCAGGGTCTTCTGTGGGCGCATGGCCATCAGCCCCTTTTCGAGATGGCTTAAACTTAGTCCCGAAGAAGCTCCCTTGCCATTTCCCCCACACTAACGGACAATAAGGAGGCCTCGAGCTAGGCAGGCCAGGGCCGTACTCGAGCTGCTGGCAGGGAGCAAATCTCAGGAAGGCCAAGCCACCAAAAAACTGTAAGCCTCGATCAACTGTGAGTTAGGAACAAGAGGACCAGGTGCTACACGGCAGAGGCCAAACCACAATCCCCAGCGGGTCTCGCGAAGCGGGGCGGGTAAGCGCACCTTCTTATTGGGTGGCGATGAGCAGCGTGCTCCCAGGCCCCTCCCCAGAAGGCAAGCCTCCTGCGCGCGGAGCACTGCGGGAGTAGAGTCGGCGGGACCAGCAGCTGTACTTCATCTCCCGGCGGGCTCAGCGCTGAAGGCTGCGGCGCGGCACGCCGCGCCTTTGTGGAAGCGGTGGCCCAGCGCGGAGGAAGTTCCGGTCTTCGCGGCGCTGGGTCGGTGGCGGAGGCTGAGGAGAAGGAGTAGTGGGCCGTGGAGGCTTCGCCGCCTAGGTAAGGGCCCGGGACTGGAGAGAGGGCGTCCCAGAGCCTGCGGGGGTAGAGCCAGCAGACAGGGCCGCGCGGCCTGAAAGCTATGGCTTCGGTGTCGCGGGGCGGCCGCGGCCTCGCTCGGGAAGAAGAGAGCCAAGCGGCGATGAGGTGAGGTAGGCGCCGCCCGCGGCAGGAACGCCCCGGAACCGTCGCGGGCCCGGGGCGGGGCCCTGCGCGGCGGTAGAATTACCAGTCCTGCCGCGGAGCGGCCAGCTGAGAGGTAGGAGCTGGCGCGTGGTTGCGGCACTGTGCTCCTAATCTTCGGAGCTGTGAGCGGGCCCTTTTTTCTTGCAGTTTTCCTGTTTCTAATCCAATTGTGATCACTAGGAAGGGAGCTCTTGTGCCTAGCACGTAGCCTCGGCCTCAGAGTGGACAGACACTAGGGAGGCTCTGCCGGACCGGAAGGCTGGGCGGTAGAACCTGGAGGCGGGGGAGTGGTCTGGTGGGGTCTGCGCCCGTTAGGCACTGTAGGAGAGGGATGTTTTCTCGTATTCACGCTTTAGATTCCTTGGCGGTGTAAATACGTGTTTTTCTCTTTACTTTAGAATTGACGTTAGGGGAATGGGTTCAACTTTGGAAATGCATTTTTTTTTTTTTTTTAAAGGAAGGGCCCAGTTTTGTAGGGTATATAAACCATGAGGATAATTGCGTATTTTGCATATTCCAGGTTTGCTTGTGAAGGTCTGAGTAGCTGGATCTAAGTGAAGGAGTTCGGAGAGGGGATGCAATTGATCACCTGGTTCATTTACTGAACCCTGGATTCTGCCCTCGGCTTGCTAGTTTCCTCCTCCTTGTTGAGAAATGCCACCAGTGTGAATGATTTAAATATGTCACCCTTACTAAATTTGTGAGGTCTGTAAGGACAGGTGTCAAGAAGTGGTGCGTGATGGTAGGACGCGCAGCGTGGAAAGTAACAGAATAATATGGTACCATTTTGGTGCAACACAAAACTTTAATTTGAACCTTGTCTCAAACTAGCACCTAACTAGATGCTTAACCTACAAGAATTCTATTACCAGGCCAAGCCTGGTTGCTCACGCCTGTAATCCCAGCACTTCGGGAGGCCAAGGTGGGAGGATTGCTTGATTCCAGGAGTTAGAGACCTGCGTGGGCACATGGTGAGACCCCTGTTCTACAAACAATAAAATAGCCAGGGCCAGGCGCGGTGGCTCGCGCTTGTAATCCCAGCACTTTGGGACGCTGAGGCGGGCGGATCACATGAGGTCAGGAGTTCAAGACCAGCCTAACCAACGTGGAGAAACCCCATCTCTACTAAAAATACAAAATTAGCCGGACTTGGTGGCACATGACTGTAATCCCAGCTACTCGGGAGGCTGAGGCAGGAGAATTGCTTGAACCCGGGAGGCAGAGGTTGCCGTGAGCTGAGATCACGCCATTGGACTCTAGCCTGGGCAACAAGAGTGAAACTCCATCTCAAAAACAAACACCAAATCCAACAAAAGCCAACAGCTTTATTGGGTTACAATTTATACACCATACAGTTCACCCATTTAAGCTGTATAATTCAGAGGTTTTTGGTGCATTATGCTATTTTTTTTTGTTTGAGATGGAGTCTCTCTTTTGCCCAGGCTGGAGTGCAGTGATGCTATCTCGGCTCACTGTAACCTCCGACTCCCGAGTTCAAGGGATTCTCCTGCCTCAGCCTCTGGAGCGGCTGGGATTATAGGCGCCCGCTACCATGCCCGTCTAATTTTTTTGTATTTTTTTTCTTTTTTCTTTTTGTTTTCCTTTTTGAGACAGAGTCTTGCTCCGTCGCCCAGGCTGGAGTGCAGTAGCACGATTTCAGCTCACTGCAACCTCCGCCTCCCGGGTTCAAGCAATTCTCCTGCCTCAGCCTCCCGAGTAGCTGGGATTACAGTCATGTGCCACCAAGCCCGGCTAATTTTTTGTGTTTTTAGTAGAGACGGGGTTTTACTGTGTTAGCTAGGATGGTCTTGGTCTCCTGACACGGTGATCTGCCTGCTTCGGCCTTCCAAAGTGTTGGGATTATAGGTGTGAGCCACCATGCCTGGCCCAGAATTTTATTCCTTTTTAAGGCTGAGTAATATTCCATTATGTGTACATATCACGTTTTGTTTATCCATTCATATGTTGATGGACATTTGGGTTATTTCCACCTTTTTGCTATTGTGAATAATGATGCTATGAATATCGGTTTACAAATATCTTTTTTTTTTTTTTTTTTGAGATGAAGTCTTGCTCTGTGGCCAGGCTGAAGTGCAGTGGCACAATCTCAGCTCACTGCAACCTGTGCGTCCCGGGTTCAAGGGATTCTCCTGCCTCATACTCCTGAGTAGCTGAGACTACAGGCCACCACACCTGACTAATTTTTGTATTTTTAGTAGAGACGAGGTTCACCATATTGGCCAGGATGGTCTTGATCTCTTGACCTCGTGATCCGCCCGCCTTGGCCTCCCAAAGTACTGACGTGATCACGGCTCACTGCAACCTCTGCCTTGTGTGTTCAAGCATTCTCCTGCCTTAGCTTCCTGAGTAGCTGGGATTACAGGTGTGCACTACCATGCCCAGCTACTTTTTGCTTTTTGTATTTTTGGTAGAGAAGGAGTTCCACCGTTAACTATTGGCCAGGCTGATCTTGAACTTCTGACCTCAGGTGATCCACCTGCCTTGGCCTCCCAAAGTGCTGGGATTATAGTGTGAGCCACCATGCCCAGCCACAAATACCAAGACTTTTTACTTTCATTCCTTTTTTTTTTTTTTAAGATAGAATCTTGCTCTGTTGCCCAGGCTGGAGTGCCGTGGCATGATTTCAGCTCACTGCAACCTCTGCCTCCTGAGTTCAAGTGATTCTCCTGCCTCAGCCTCCAGAGAAGCTGGAACTACAAGCATGTTCCACCACACCTGGCTAATTTTTTGTATTTTTAGTAGAGGCGGGGTTTCACCGTGTTGACTAGGATGGTCTTGATCTCCTGACCTCGTAATCACCTGCCTCAGCCTCCCAAAGTGCTGGGATTACAGGTGTAAAGCACCACACCTGGCAGTTTTTTTTTTTTTGACAGGGTCTTGCTCTGTTGTCCAGGTGAGTGCAGTTGTGCAGTGACAGCTCTCTTTATCCCTGATCTTCTTGGTTCAAGCTATCCTCTCACCTCAGCCTCTTGAGTAGCTGAGAATTCAGGTGCACACCACCACGCCTAGCTTATTTTTTAATTTTTTTGTAGCTGTGGGATTTCGCTATGTTGCCTAAGTTTTACGTGTCTTTTTTTTAAGGAACTGCCCTACTGTTTGGCACAGTGGTTGCACCATTTTACATTCTACCAACAATGCACAAAGGTTTCGTTATAGACTGAATTGTGTCCTCCTGAAAATTCATATGTTGAAGCCCTAAGCTGCAGTGTGAATCTTTACAGAGATAATTAACAAATTAGAATATATCATAAGGATGAGGCCTTAATCCAGTAGGACTGGTGTCCTTATAAGAAAAGGACTAGATACCAGGAGTCCATGTACAGAGAGAAAAGGCTACATGAGAATAGAAGGGATTACAAGTGTGAATCTCCATGCCCAGCCCTGGCTATTTTATTTTTTGTAGAGTTGGGGTCTCGCCATGTGCTCATGCTGGTCTCCAACTCCTGAACTCAAGCAATCCTCCCACTTTGGCCTCCCAAAGTGCTGAAATTACAGGCATGAGCCACTGCGCCTGGCGTTTTCTTTTTTTTTCTTTCTGTTTTATAGAAACAGAGTCTCGCTCTTTCACCAGGTGCCAGGCTGGAGTGCAGTGGCGAGATCTCGGTTCACTGCAGCGTCCGCCTCCCAGGTTCAAGCAGTTCTCCTGCCTCAGCCTCCCGAGTAGCTGGGATCACAGGCGCGTGCCACCACACCCAGCTAATTTTTGTATTTTAGTAGAGACAGGGTTCCACTGTGTTGGCCAGGATGGTATCGATCTCTTGACCTTGTGATCCGCCTGCCTCGGCCTCCCAAAGTGCTGGGATTACAGGTGTGAGCCACCATGCCCGGCTGGCATTTTATTTTATTAGTTTTGAGACAGAGTCTCACTCTGTTGCCTACCGCAGAGTGAAGTGGCGTGATCTCAGCTCACTGCAACCTCTGCCTCCCAGGTTGAAGAGATCCTTGTGCCTCAGCCTTCCAAGTAGCTGGGATTACAGGCATGTGCCACCATGCCTGGCTGATCTTTGTATTTTAGCATAGATGGGGTTTCACCTTGTTGGCCAGGCTGGTCTTGAACTCCTGACCTCAAGTGATCTGTGCACCTTGGCCTTCCAAAGTGCTGGTAGTACAGGTGCGGGCCTTTTTCTCTTTTCTTTCTTTCTTTCTTTCTTTCTTTCTTTCGTTAATAGCTATCCTAATGGATGTGAAGTGGTATCTCATTGTGGTTTTGATTTGCATTTCCCTAATGATAAGTGATGTTGAGCATCTTTTCATGTGTTTATTGGTTATTTGTATATCATCCTTGAAGAAGTATCTATTCATGTCTTTGGTTGACCATTTTAAAATTAGGTTTTTGAGCTGGGCGTGGAGGTGCACACCTGTAGTCCCAGCTTCCCGGGAGGTTGAGGTAGGTGGATCTCTTAAGCCCAGGTGTTTGAGGGTGCAGTGAGCTGTGATTGCACCACTGCACTCCACCCTGGGTGACAGTCTCTAAAAATAAAATAAAATTAGGTTTTCGTCTTTGTTGTTGAGTTTTAGGAGTCCTTTATATACTCTAGATATTCCTTGTCAGATAATGTGATTTACAAATATTTTTTTCTCTGTGTGGGTTATCTTTTTTTTTCTTATTCTCTTTTTTTTTCCTGTGGGTTGTCTTTATACTCTGTTGATAGTGTCTTTTGATGCACAGAGGTTTTCGTTTTGATGAAGTCCAATTTATCTTTTTTTTTAAATCTGTGCCTCATTTGCAAATTATTGCCAGTTGAAACTTTTCCCCTAAGAGTTTTATAGTTTTAGCTCTTAGGTTTGGGTCTTTGATCCAGTTTGGGTTTTTTAAATATATTATGTTGGGTAAGAGTCCCACTTTATTGTTTTGCATGTGGTTATTCAGTTTTCCCAGTACCATTTTCCATCTGGGAAAAAGATTGTACTTTTCCCATTGAATATTTTTAACACCTTTCTTGAAAATCAGTTGACTGCAGTTCAAGACCAGCCTGGCCAACACGGTGAAACCCTATCTGTACTAAAAGTACAAAAATTAGCTGGGCATAGTGGTGCCTGCCTGTAATCCCAGCTACTTGGGAGGCTGAGGCAAGACAATCACTTGAACCCGGGAGGCGGAGGCTTCAGTGAGCCGAGATGGCGCCATTGCACTCCAGCCTGGGTGACAGGGCAAGACGCGAGAATCCATCTCAAAAGAAAAAAATTGACCATATATGTGAGGAGTTATTTCTCATCTCTCCATTCAGTTGACTGGTCTTTATGTCTATCTTTATGCCATCACTGTACTGTTGTGATTGCTGTAGCTAAATGGTACACTTAAAGATGGTTAAAATAGGCTGGGCATGGTGGCTTATGCTTATATTATAGTCTTAGCACTTTGGGAGGTTGAGGTGAGCAGATTTCCTGTGCTCAGGAGTTCAAGACCAGCCTAGGCAACATGGTGAAACCCCGACTCTACCAAAATACAAAAATTAGCTAGGTGTGGTGGTGCGTGCCTGTAATTCTAGCTATTTGGGAGGCTGAGGCACAAGAATTGCTTGAACCTGGATACAGAGGTTGCAGTGAGCCGAGACTGTGCCACTGCACTCTAGCCTGGGCAACAGAGTGAGACTCTTTACATACCCAAATGTTTTACCATAATTATAAAATAATTTTTATTTTCATTTTTAAGTTGTTCATTCTTTCCTCTTTTGTTAATGCTCTCTGCTGAATTAAAATAAATAAATAAATAAAAAGAATAGGTCTTGTTGGGCCAGCTGCAGTGGCTCACACCTGTAATCCCAGCATTTTGGGAGGCTGAGGCAGGCGGATCACCTGAGGTCGGGAGTTTGAGACCAGCCTGACCAACATGGTGAAACCCCGTCTCTGCTAAAAATACAGAAGTAGCCGAGTGTGGTGGTGCTTGCCTGTAATCCCAGCTACTCAGGAGGCTGAGGCAGGAGGCAGGAGAATCACTTAAACCAGGAGGCGGAGGTTACAGAGAGCCAAGATCGCACCACTGCACTCCAGCCTGGGCAACAAGAGTGAAACTGAGGTCTTGTTGATTTTCTTTCTGCTTTCCCCTGTTCACCCCCTCTCACTTTATGAAAGAAAGCACTTCTTCATTTGAAACCTAACTGAAGTAAATTGTCCCAGAGAGGAAAACCGTTCAGGACACCAATGTTTTATCTCATCTCCTGTTTAAGTATATTTGGGTTGCTTCTTTCTTTCTTTCTTTTTTTTTTTTTAAGATGGGGTTTCACCATGGTGGCCAGGCTGGTCTTGAACTCCTGACCTCAGGTGATCCACCCACCTCGGCCTCCCAAAGTGCTAGGATTACAGGCGTGAGCCACCGTGTCCGGCCTCTTCTTTTTTTTTTTTTTGACTTTAATCTCATGACAGTTTATGTTTTCATTTTTAAAAAGTATTATTGGGAGGCTGAGGCAGGCGGATGACAAGGTCAGGAGTTCGAGACCAGCTTGGCCAATATGGTGAAACCCCATCTCTACTAAAAATTCAAAAATTAGCCGGGTGTGGTGGCAAGCACCTGTAGTCCCAGCTACTTGGGAGTCTGAGGCAGGAGAATCGCTTGAACCTGGGAGAGGGAGGTTGCAGTAACGCAAAATCATGCCACTGCACTGCCACCTGGGTGACAGAGCGAGACTCCGTCTCAAAAAAAAAAGTATTATAAATAAAGGTGTTGTGAATTTTTTTATACAAGTCTTTTGTTTTTATTAATTTTGGATAAATCCCAAGAAGTGGCGTTGCTTAATGTATGATTGGACACAGAAAATATAAAGAAAACAGAAAATGAAGAAGTGGAGTTGCTGATCATAGGTTAGTACTTATTAGACCAGTTTCCAAAATGGATGTACTGTTTTGTATTCTCGTCAGCAATGTATGAGAAGAGGTCTTTTTTTTTAAAAAAAAAAAAAAAAAAAAAAAGACAGGGTCTCGCTTTATGACCTAGGCTGGAGTGCAGTGGCACGATTGTAACTCACTGCAGCTTTGACCTCCTGGGCTCAAGTGATCCTCCCACTTCAGTCTCTCCTGAGTATCTGGGACTATAGACATGAGCTACCATGCCTGGATAATTTTTTTTTTTTTGCAACAGAGTCTCATTGTGTCCCCCAGGCTGGAGTGCAATGGCATAATCTCTGTTCACCACAACCTCTGCCTCTGAGGTTCAAGTGATTCTCCTGCCTTAACCTTCCAAGTAGCTGAGATTACAGGCATGTGCCACCACACCTGGCTAATTTTTGTATTTTTTTTTCTCTTTGAGACAGAGTCTTGCTCTGTCCCCAGGCTGGAGTTCAGTGGTGAGATCTTGGCTCACTGCAACCTCTGACTCCCTGGTTCAAGTGATTCTCCTGCCTCAGCCTCCTGAGTAGCTGGGATTACAGGCACACACCACGACGCCAGGCTAATTTTTGTATTTTTAGTAGATATGGGGTTTCACCATGTTGGTCAGGCTGGTCTTGAACTTCTGATCTTGTGATCTGCCCGCCTCAGCCTCCCAAAGTGCTGGGATTACAGGAGTGAGCCACTGCACCTGGCCTAATTTTTGTATTTTTAAGAGAGATGGGGTTTCATCATGTTGGTCAGTATGATTTCGAACTTGACCTCATGATCTGCCTGCCTCGGCCTCCCAAAGTGTTGGGATTAAAGGCTCAAGCCACTGCACCCAGCCTAATTTTTTTTTTTTAGTAGAGACAGAGTTTTGCCATGTTGGCCAGGCTGGTCTCAAACTCTTGACCTCATGTGATTCTCCCACCTCGGCCTCCCAAAGTGCTGGGATTATAGGCATGAGCCACGGCGCCTGGCCCAATTTTTGTATTTTTTTGTAGAGACATGGTTTTACCATGTTTCACAGGCTGGCCTTGAACTCTTGATCTCAGGCAATCTGTCTGTCTCAGCCCTTCCAAAGTTCTGGGATTACAGGCAGGTGTTCTCATTGCTGGAAATCCTTCTGTATATTTGATTTGGTATGTTTTTAATTTTAGCCATTCTAGTGAGTGTGTACTAGTATCTTATGTTTGTGTTTTCCTTATCATAGTGAACATTATGACTAATTATAGTGATATATATCATAAATATTTACTCAATTCGGATTTCTTTTTTGAAACAGGGTCTTGCCATGTTGCTCAGGCTAGACCCCAGATTCCTAGGCTTAAGTGAACCTCCCACCTCAGTCTCTTGAGTAGTTGGGACTATAGGTTTGTACCACCATGCCTGGCTAATTTATTTATTTAAAATTAATTAATTAATTAATTTGAGACTGAGACTGAGTGTCTCTGTATTGCCCAGGCTGGAGTGCAGTGGCCCGATCTCAGCTCACTGCAACCTATGCTTCCCGGGTCCAAGCAGTTCTCCTGTTTCAGCCTCCTGAGTAGCTGAGACTGCAGGTGCTCACCACTACACCTGGCTAATTTTCGTATGTTTAGTAGAGACAAGGTTTCACCATATTGGCCAGTCTGGTCTAGAACTCCTGACCTTGCGATCCGCTCTCCTTGGCCTCCCAAAGTGTTGGGATTACAGGCATGAGCCACTGCGCCCAACCCTCTCTCTTTCTTTCTTTCTTTCTTTCTTTTTTTTTTTTTTAATAACAGGGTCTCCTCTGTTGCCCAGGCTGGAGTGGAGTGGTGCAGTCATGGCTCACTGCAGGCTGAAACTCCCATGCTTAAGTCGTCCTCCCACTTTAGCCTTCTGAGTAACTGGGACCATAGAGGTGTACCATCACACCTTACTGCTAATTTTTTTTTTTTTTGAGACAGTCTCATTCTGTCACCCAGGCTGGAGTGCAGTGACACAATCTTAGCTCACTGCAACCTCTGCCTTCTGGGTTCAAGTGATCCTCCTGCCACAGTCTCCTGAGTAGCTGGGATTACAGGCATGCGCCACTGCGTCTTTATAATTAGCTTGGTTTACTTTTGTATTTTTAGTAGAGATGGGGTTTCACCATGTTGGTCCACCTGGTCTTGAACTCCTGACCTCATATTATCCAGCCGCCTCAGCCTCCCAAAGTACTGGGGTTACTGGGGTTACAGGCATGAGCCACCATGCCCAGCTGGACATGGCTAAATAAAAAAATTTTTTTGTAGGCTGGGTGGGGTGCTCACACTTGCAATCCCAGTACTCTGAGAGGCTGAGGCAGGCTGATTACCTGAATCAGGAGTTTGAGACCAGCCTGGGCAACATGACAAAAGCCCGCGTATACCAGAAATACACAGAAAACTTAGTGGGGCATGGTAGTGCATGCTTGTGGTCCCAGCTACTCAGGAGGCTGAGGTGAGAGGATTGCTTGAGCCCGGGAGGTGGTGGTTATAGTGAGCTGTGAGCTGAGAATGCACCACCGCACTCCAGCTTGGGTGACAGAGTGAGATACGGTCTCAGAAAAAATTTTTTTTTTTTGTAGAGACAAGTTCTCACTATTTTGCCCAGTATGGTGTCAACTTCTGAGCTCAAATGATCCTCCTGCCTCAGCCTCCCAAAGTGTTGGGATTACAGATGTGAGCCACTGTGCCTGTCCTGTTTATAGGCTCTTAATTGTTTCCTTGGTCTGTATGTCAATCTTATGTCAGTGCCACCCTGTCTTGTTTTTTTGTTTTTTTTTTTTTTTTTTTGAGACGGAGTCTCGTACTGTAGTGACAGGAGCACGATCTTGGCTCACTGTAATCTCCGCCTCCCGGGTTCAAGCAATTCTCCTGCCTCAGCCTCCCCAGTAGCTGGGACTACAGGTGTGCGCCCAGCTAATTTTTTTGTATTTTTTTTTTTTTTTTTCAGTAGAGATGGGTTTTCACCATGTTGGCCAGAATGGTCTCCATCTCCTGACCTCGTGATCCATCTGCCTCGGCCTCCCAAAGTGTTCGGATTACAGATGTGATCCGCTGTGCCTGGCCTACACTGTCTTTCTTTTTTTTTTTTTTTTTAGAGATGGAGTCTCACTCTGTTGCCCAGGCTTGAGTGCCAGGGGCATGATCTTGGCGCACTGCAACTTCCGCCTCCTCGGTTCAATCCATTCTCCTGCCTCAGCCTCCTGAGTAGCTGGGATTACAGGCGTGCGCCACCATGCCCTGCTAATTTTTGTATTTTAGTAGAGACGGGGTTTTACCGTGTTGTTCAGGCTGGTCTCGAACTCCTGACCTCATGATCTGCCCGCCTTGGCCTCCCAAAGTGCTGGTATTACAGGGTGAGCCACCATGCCCGGCCCACACTGTCTTGATTACTGTAGCTTTGTGGTGGGTTTTGGAATTGGGAAGTGTCAGTCCACTAACTTTGTTGTATATATATATATTTTTCTATTTTGCACAGATATTACCAGGTTACAAATAATATTTTGCACACGTTTTAAAAGCTTAATACATAATAGCTTATTCTGTATCAATTACCATAGCTACTTGATTTTTTTTTTAGAGTTACATAGTTTTTTTTTTTTTTTTTTTTTTTTTTGAGACTGAGTCTTGCTCTTACTTAGGCTGGAGTGCAGTGATGTGATTGGCTTAAGCAACCTCTGCCTCCTGGGATCAGGCCTCGGGATCCTCCTATCTCATCCTCCAGAGTATTTGGGGCTATAGATACCTGCTGCCACACCCAGCTAATTTTTGTAGAGACAGGGTCTCACCATGTGTGTTGCCCAGGCTGGTCTTGGATTTCAAGGCTCAAGCGATCTGCTTGCCTTGGCCTCTGAAAGTGCTGGGATTATATGCTTGAGCTGCTGCGCCAGGCCTGAGTTACATAGTGTTCTTTTTTGAGACCAAGTTTTGCTCTTGTTGCCTAAGCTGGAGTACAGTGCCATGATCTCGGCTCACTGCAACCTCTGCCTCCCAGGTTCAAGTGATTGTCCTGTGTCAGCCTCCTGAGTAGCTGGGTTACAGGCCTGAGCCACCAAACCTGGCTGATTTTTTTTTTTTTTTTTTTGTATTTTTAGTAGAGACGGGATTTCACCAAGTTGTCCAGGTTTGTCTTGAACGCCTGACCTCAGGTAATTCACCCACCTTGGCCTCCCAAAGTGCTGGGATTACAGGTGTGAGCTACCGTGCCCAGCCTATGATCTTTTGCTATTATAATCCATGCTCTATTGTGTACCTTTGTAAACTTGTCACCTTACACTATAAATGTCTAGAGAATGAGTTCCTGGAAATGGAACTGGAAAGTCAGAGATTATGCACATTTAAAATTTATTGATTAAATTTCCAGCTTGTCTTTTTTTTTTCTTTTTTTTGAGACGGAGTTTTGCTCTTGTTACCCAGGCTGGAGTGCAATGGCGCGATCTCGGCTCACCGCAACCTCCGCCTCCTGGGTTCAGGCAATTCTCCTGCCTCAGCCTCCTGAGTATCTGGGGTTACAGGCACGCGCCACCATGCCCAGCTAATTTTTTGTATTTTTAGTAGACACGGGGTTTCACCATGTTGACCAGGATGGCCTCGATCTCTTGACCTCATGATCCACCCACCTCGGCCTCCTAAAGTGCTGGGATTACAGGCGTGAGCCACCGCGCCCGGCCCCAGCTTTTCTTATGTTACTGATTTCTGACTGTTTTGGTTGGAGAGCATACTTTTTTTTTTTTTTTGGGAGACAGGGTCTCACTCTGTCACCCACGCTGGCGTGCAGTAGCATGATCATAGCTCATTGCAGACTTGACCTCCTGGGCTCAAATAATCCTCCCACTTCAGCCTCCTGAGTAGCTGGGAATACAGGCACACACAATCATGTCCAGCCAATTTTAATTTAATTTTTATTTTTTTGAGATGGAGTCTCGCTCTGTCGCCCAGGCTGGGGTACAGTGGCACAATCTTGACTCACTGCAGCCTCCACCTCCTGGTTAAAGCTATTCTCCTGCCTCAGCCTCCCAGGTAGCTGGGATTACAAGGGCATGCCACCAGATTTTTGCTTTTATTTGAGCAGATGGTGTCTGGCTATATTGCCCAGGTGGGTCTTGGACTCCTGGCCTCAAGCAGTCCTTCCACCTCAGCCTCTCAAAAGTGTTGGGATTACAGGTATGAGCCACTGTGCCTGGCCAAGAATGTTTCATGTGCATTTGAGAAGAATGTAATTCTGCCATGGTTGGATGGAGCATTCTGTGTATGTCTGTTAGGTCTAGTTGGTTTATTGTGTTATTCAAGTTCCCTCCCTATGTTCTGTCTGATCAGTCTCCTTGTTGAAAGTGGGGTTTGAGGTTTTCAGCTGTTACTGAAGAACTATGTCTTCCTTCAAATCTTTTAATTTTTGCTTTCTACATTTTAAGGTCCTGTTATTAGGTGCATAATTGTTATATTGTCTTGCTGTATTAGGCTTTTAAATTAATATATAGACCAGGCACACAGTGGCTCATGTCTATAATGAGCCAGCGCTTTGAGAGGCTGAAGTGGGAGGATCACTTGAGCCCAGGAGTATGAGACCAGTCTGGTCAACATAGTGAGATCCTCTGTCTACAAAATAAAAACAAAAAAACCACAAGCATATATATATATATTTCTTTGTTGTAACCTTTTTGTATTTAAAGTGTGTTTTGTGTGATTTTTTTTTTTGTTTTTTTTTTTTTGAGACACAGTTTCGCTCTTGTTACCCAGCCTGGGGTGCAATGGCGCGATCTCGGCTCACTGCAACCTCCGCCTCCTGGGTTCAGGCAATTCTCCTGCCTCAGCCTCCTGAGTAGCTGAGATTACAGGCATGCGCCACCACGCCCAGCTAATTTTTTGTAATTTTAGTAGAGACAGGGTTTCACCATGTTGACCAGGATGGTCTCGATCTCTTGACCTCATGATCCACCCGCCTCGGCCTCCCAAAGTGCTGGGATTATAGGCTTGAGCCACCGCGCCCGGCTTGTGTGATATTAATAGAATCACCCCAACTCTTTTGATTATTATCTGCATGAAATATCTTTTTGCATCCTTTTACTTTCAAACCTATTTGTGTCTTTGGATCTAAAGTGAATTTCCTGAAGATAGCATATAGTCGGATCATGTTGGTGTTCTTTTTTTTTTTTGAGTTGGAGTCTCATTCTGTCACTCAGGCTGGACTGCAATGGTAGAATCTCAGCTCACTGCAACCTTCACCTCCCGAGTTCAAGCAATTCTCTTGCCTCAGCCTCCCAAGTAGCTGGGATTACAGACATGGCCTACCACACCTGGCTAATTTTGTGTTCTTAGTAGAGATCGGGTTTCTCCATGTTGGTCAGACTGGTCTTAAACTCCTAGCCTCAGGTAATCTGCCTGCCTTGGCCTCCTAAAGTGTTGGGATTACAGGCATGAGCTACTGTGCTGGCCCAATTTTTTTTTTTTTTTTAAGAGACAGGGTCTTGCTGTGCTTGTGTATGTTGCCCAGGTTGGAGTACAGTGGTGAGATCATAGCTCACTGCAGCCTCGGTCTCCTGGGCTCAAGCAATACTCCTGCTTTGTTGTTCCCAAGTACCTGGAACTACAGGCATGCGCCACCTGGCTTTTTAATTTTTTTAATTTTTCATGGAGATGGCGTCTTGCTATGTTGCCTAGGCTGGTCTCAAACTCCTGGCCTCAAGCACCTGGCTTTCCAAAGTGCTAGGATTACAGATTTTAGCCACTGGCCTGTAGTAGAGATAGGGTCTCACTATGTGGCCCATGGTGGTTTCAAGCTCCTCAGCTTAAGTGATCCTCCCACCTCGGCCTCCCAAAGTGTTAGGACTACAAGCCTGAGCCACTGTGCCTAGCCACTTCTCATTTTCTTTTTTTTTTTTTTCTTCTTAGTGCATAAGGAGGCAACCTCATTTTCTAATGTGTGTATTCTAAAGATGTTTTCTTTGCAGTTACCATGGGAGTTAACATCTCACAGTTATAATCTAATTTGAATTTATAATAACTTAAGTTCCATAGTATACAGATCTCTGCTCCGGTGCAGCTCCTTTCTCGTCCCTTTTCTGTTATGTCATAGATTACGTCTTTGTAAATCGTTATCTCGTTAGCCTAGATTAATAATTTTTTATGCATTTGTTTTTAGATCACATTGAAAATGAAAAGCAGAGTTACAAAGCAAAATTACAATAATGCTAATTTTTACAATAATGCTAATTGCTCCTGTGTTTGCCTTTACCAGAGATTGATTGATTGATTGATTGATTTCTTTCTTTTCTTTCTTTCCTTATTTTTGGAGGGGGGAGGTGGGGGAGAAGGAGTCTTTGTTGCCAGGCTAGAGTACAGTGGCTCGATCTCAGCTCATTGCAGCCTCCGCCTCCTAGGTTCAAGTGATGCTCCTGCCTCAGGCTTCCAAGTAGCTGGGACTGTAGTTGGTAATGTATAGCGGTATAAGAGCCTCTATCAGCTTTTGTTTATCTGAGAATGTCTTTATTTTTTTCCTTAATTTTTAAAGGACGGTTTTCTCAGATACAGAATTCTTGGTTGTCAGTTTATGTTTAGGTCGTTTTTGTTTTTTTTTTTTGAGATGAAGTCTCGCTCTGTTGTCCAGTCTGCAGTGCAGTGGCATGATCTCGGCTCACCCCAACCTTCACCTCCTGGGTTCTAGTGGTTCTCCTGCCTCAGCCTCCTAAGTTAGCTGGGCCTATAGGTGCCTGCCACCATGCCCAGCTAATTTTTTGTATTTTTAGTATGACTAGGCTGGTTTTGAGCTCCTGACCTCAAGTGATCCACCCACCTTGGCCTACCAAAGTGCAAGGATTACAGGCGTGAGCCACTGTGCCCAGCCTAGGTCTTGTATGATCATACATTTTGCCTTGGCATTTATGGCTTTCTAAATTTCTCAACATACGTGTTGCTTTGGAATGTCCTAATTTGCCAGAGTTTCACCTCAACTTCTCTGCCTTTTTTTTTTTTTTTTGAGACGGAGTTTCGCTCTTGTTACTCAGGCTGGAGTGCAATGGCGCGATCTTGGCTCACCGCAACCTCCGCCTCCTGGGTTCAGGCAATTCTCCTGCCTCAGCCTCCTGAGTAGCTGGGATTACAGGCACGCGCCACCATGCCCAGCTAACTTTTTTTTTGTATTTTTAATGGAGACGGGGTTTCACCATGTTGACCAGGATGGTCTCGATCTCTTGACCTCGTGATCCAATTGCCTCGGCCTCCCAAAGTGCTGGGATTACAGGCGTGAGTCATGGCGCCCGGGCTTTTTTTTTTTTAAAGAGACAGGATTTCACCGTTTTGTTAAGTCTGGTCTCGAACTCCTGACCTCACATGATCCACCTGCCTAGGCCTCCCAAAGTGCTGGGATTACAGGTGTGAGCCACCGTGCCTGGTTCTTGGGCATCTATCTGTAATCTCTTGCCCCATATGTCTGTTAGTGTCTGTTAGTCTGTAGTCTGCTTCACAGCTTTCATTAGCAATACCTGCTGCTTTTTCTACCTAAGTTTTGTGTTAGGTTGAAATAGAAACCAACACCTTATGCCTGTCCTTCAAATACCCTAGACAGGGTAGAACAGATACCTATGATAATTTACAAGTAAGGTCTGTTTTGCTCTTTGAGGGAGGGAGCTGGGAATTGGGCTTATACTGCTTTAAGACCAAAACCACTGCCATGCTGGAGAAGGAGTGGGGCAAGGGTGAGTAAAAACACTACAGAACTTTGCTAGTGTTTTTAAGATGGCTTTTTCTTGATTGGATATTGGCTTGTAGACCTTGGCTGTTTTCTAAAACTCTGACAAAGTTGTTTCACACAGTTATTGCTTGTTTTCTGATGTTTCTATGAAGGAATGAGACCTTGAAACTTCTGGTCTGCCATTTTGATGACTATGGGCTGTCTTTTTACTCTCTTGATAGTGTCGTTTGATACACAAGTTTTAAATTTTGAAGAAGTTCACTTTAATTTTTATTTTAAAGTTCCTTGTGCTTTAGGGGTCATATTTAAGAAATCATTGCCAAATCCAAGGTCATGAAGATTTGCCACTTTTTCAGTAGCTATAACAAAGGTCCAGGAGATAACTTTTCATCTTGACTTGAGTTCCATGTCTGTCTTCAAAGCAATGACTGTAGTGAGAGTAATAGATTATTCTGATTGGTCGTGCCGGATGGTGTTAGAATAGGTCCGAGACAGTGGGGTTGATACTACAATGCTGTTTCCAAAACGAAAGGGCTAGTGAGCACTAGAAAAATCAGTAAATACTTATTTTATTTAGTAAATGTGAAGCATTCATAGCACATTAAAAAGTTTATGGTACCCAGAGTACACTTTTTCTTTTTTTTTGAGACTTGAGTTTCGCTCTTTTTACCCAGGCTGGAGTGCAATGGCACGATCTCGGCTCACCGCAACCTCCGCCTCCTGGGTTCAAGCAATTCTCCTGCCTCAGCCTCCCAAGTAGCTGGGACTACAGGCGCTCACCATCACGCCCAGCTAATTTTTTTGTATTTTAGTAGAGATGAGGTTTCACCATGTTGACCAGTATGGTCTCGATCTCTTGACCTCGTGATCCACCCGCCTCGGCCTCCCAAAGTGCTGGGATTACAGGCGTGAGCCACCACGCCTGGCCACTTTTTTTCTTTCTTTGTTTTAAGACATTCTCACTCTTTCCTGAGCTGGAATGCAGTGGTGCAGTCTTGGCTTACTACAGCCTCAACCTCCCGAGCTCAAGCGATCCACCTTAGCCTTCCAATAAAGAAGTTGGGACTACAGGCATATGTCACCATGCCTGGCTAAGTTTTGTATTTTTTCTTTTTTTGAGATGGATTCTTGCTCTGTTGCCCAGGCTGGTGTGCAGTGGCATGATTTTGGCTCACTGCAGCCTCTGCCGCCCGGGTTCAAGCAATTCTCCTGCCTCAGCCTCCTGAGCTGGGATTACAGGCACCTGGCACCATGTCTGGCTAATTTTTGTATTTTTAGTAGAGATGAGGTTTCGCCATGTTGCCCAGGCTGGTCTCAAACTCCTTGGCTCAAGTGATGTTCCTGCCTTGGCCTCCCAAAGTGTTGAGGTTACAGATGTGAGCCATCGCGCCCCACCCCAGAGTACACATTTTAATTAAAAATGTATTTTTCTTATTATAAATATAATATGTAAATGTTTAAAAGTGAGCTCCAGAATTATTGCTGCTGATGTGGTGGTCCTTGATAAACTAAGAAGTGGGAAACTAGTTTAACTTTTAATTCATGTTCTAAAGTACTAATTTTTGTGGTTTATTTTATACAGGTACTGCTATTACCAGAATTTGGTAGAAGAAGGATCTACTTGTTGGCAGCCTCTTGATAAAAAGAGATGTGGGGGGATTCTCGACCTGCTAACAGAACTGGACCTTTTCGGTAAGCTCTGAAATTTGCATATTGAAATTGCCAGTGTTTTAATTCTAAATATGTAACATTTTGGCCTACTGTAAAGGAAGATAATTTCTCTGCTGAGAAGTAGTTTCTGATTTTTTTAAAAATAGAAACTCAATTTGGAAAATAATTTCAAAAATGATTGTGAGACTGAATACCCAGCATGCCAAATGTCTTGTCATATAACCTTTTTTTTTTTTTCTTTTGAGATGGGGTCTTGCTCTGTCGCCCAGGCTGGAATGCAGTGGTGTGATCTTGGCTCACTGCACCCTCCGCCTCCTGGGTTCAAGCAGTTCTCTGCCTCAGCCTCCCAAGTACCTAGAATTAGAGGTGCCCGCCGCCACACCTGGCTAATTTTTGTAATTTTAGTAGAGACTGGGTTTCACCATCTTGGCCAGGCTTTCCTTCAACTCCTGACCGCGTGATCCACCCGCCTTGGCTTCCCAACATTTTGAAATTTATTTATTCATTTTTTGAGACAGAGTCTCGCTCTGTCTTCCAGGCTGGAGTGCAGTGGCACAGTCTTGACTCACTGCGACCTCTGTCTCCTGGATTCAAGCAATTCTCCTGCCTCAGCCTCCCGAGTAGCTGGTAGTACAGGTGTGTGCCACCATGCCCAGCTAATTTCATTTTTTTAAATATTAAGAAATCCCCAAATATTTATTTTTGTTTCTTTTCTTTTTCTTTTTTTGGGACAGAGTCTTGCTCTGTCGCCATGGTGGAGTGCAGTGGCGCAGTCTCAGCTCACGGCAGCCTCCTCCTCCTGGGTTGAAGCGATTCTTCTGCCTCAGCCTCCCGAGTAGCTGGGACCACAGGCGCACGCCACCACGCCCAGCTAATTTTTGTATTTTTAGTAGAGACAAGGTTTCACCATGTTGGCCAGGATGGTCTCTATCTCTTGACCTCGTGATCCGCCCGCCTCGGCCTCCCAAAGTGCTGGGATTACAGGCGTGAGCCACCGCGCCCAGCCTTATTTCTGTTTTCTTAGCAAAGGAATACGTACTCGGCTAGTAAGGAAAGCTAGTGAAATGTCCGTAAATGTTTATAAAAGTTGCATTGAGTGCACTATTTATGTCTAGAATTCAGAGCTATGCTTTGCCTGTGGCGTGTTGATGCAGTTTGCTAAACCACCTCTCAATTTTAGGGGTTATTGGGTACCAAGAAGTGTGAAGATGGTGGTAGCATTGGTAGCATTTAGTTGTAAATGGATTGTATTTTAAATTTGTAGGGAGTTAATTTTTTTGTAGCTAATGTAATACACTGTATTTTAACTCGTATTTAAACATTTTTTGCATTGTGTTTACAATTAATGAAATGTTATACAAATGTGACTTTTTTGGTTTTACTTGGTACATAGCAAAGAAATCTGACCTTTAAATGTATGCATTCAAAGGTATTGATGCTCCAGTTGAAACTTCTATTACTAGTACATTTTCTTTTTTTTTTTTTTTTTTTTCGTTTTTTGAGATGGAGCCTCACTCTGTCACCTAGGCTGGAGTGCAGGGGTGTGATCTCAGCTCACTGTATCCTCCGCCTCTTGGGTTCAAGTGATTCTCCTGCCTCAGCCTCCCGAGTAGCTGGGACTACAGGTGCATGCCACCACACCCAGCTAATTTTTATATCTTTAGTAGAGACGGGGTTTGACCATTGGCCAGGATGGTCTCGATCTCTTGACCTGGTGATCTGCCCGCCTTAGCCTCCCAAAGTGCTGGAATTACAGGCTTGAGCCACCGCGCCCGGCCCACATCAGTATTCTTTTTAATAAACTTTACCACAATTCAGGGTGTGTGAAAATCATTTTGATGGAAAAAGTTTTGAGAATCAGATCTTCAGGGAAATTTTTGCACTTAGGTAGTACAGCATAACAAAGAGGAGTACAGGTTTTGGAGTCAGATGTTACTTCCTAGGTGGGTTACCACTGGCACATTTTTTAACCTCCCACATCCCCAATTCCCTCTTACCCATATCTTTTGGAGCCCTTATGTAGGATAAATGGAATCATTCATTCCTGAGTACCTGCTGTGTACCAGTCACCTTTCTGAATGTTGAGGTTGCTGCAGTGAACAAGACATACGGAATAACTTTATTGTAATGGGAGAAAACAGACCATAAGCAAATAGACAAAAACAGTGTAACAGCTGATAGCTGAGTGCTGTAAAGAAAATGAAGCAGGATATTGGGAGAATGAAGATGGGGGCAATTTTAAAGGGGTGGTCAGAGGAACTTGAGGAGTGGCATACATTTGAGTTGTGACTCTTGGTTTATAATGTATGCAGAACATTTAACTGTAGTACCTAGCACTTGGTAGCATTTGAAATAATTTGAAATTCGATGTTTTTTCTGTCTCTTACCGTTCTCCGCATGTCAAATAATTTCCAATTCTACATTGTGTGTGTGTGTGTGTGTGTGTGTGTGTGTGAGCGAGAGAGAGAGAGAGAGAGAGAGAGAGTGTGTGTGTGTGTGTGTGTGTGTGTGTGAGAGAGAGAGAGTCTAGCCAGGCTGGAGTGCAGTAGTGCAATCTTGGCTCACTGCAACCTCTGCCTCCTGGGTTCCAGCGATCCTTCTGTCTCAGCCTCCCAAGTAGCTGGGACTCCAGGTGTGCGCCATCGAGCCCGGCTAATTTTTTTTTTTTTTTTTTTTTTTTTGGTGTCTTGCTCTGTTGCCCAGGCTGGAGTGCGGTGGCACAGTCTCAGCTCACTGCAACCTCCACCTCCCAGGTTCAAGTGATTCTCCTACCTCAGCCTCCCAAGTAGCTGGGAGTACAGGTGCCCGCCACCACACCCAGCTAATTTTTGTATTTTTAGTAGAGACAGGGTTTCACTGTGGTTGACCAGGCTGGTGTCGAACTCCTGATCCATCCACCCCGACCTCCCAAAGTGCTAGGATTACAGGCGTGAGCCACCACACCCTGTCAATTTTTGTATTTTTAGCAGAGACAGGGTTTCACCATGTTGGCCAGGCTGGTCTTGAACTCCAGATCTTAGGTTATCTGCCTACCTTGGCCTCCCAAAGTGCTGGGATGACAGGCGTGAGCCACTGTGCCTGGCCTTCAATTATAATTCTAAGAAAATTTATTTTTATATCTGAAGTTTATTAAAACGAATTCTTTAAGGAAATGGATGTGGATTATGGTCCTTGTGACAAAGTGAACCATCTTATGAGAGACATAAGAATGTGAGGGAAGAAGTCCTGAGTCCTCAAGGTGAGTAAAGTAAGAATTTGTGGAACATAAAATGTCCTTGTAGGCCAGGCACAGTGACTCAAGCTTGTAATCCTACCACTTTTGGAGGCCGAGGCAGGAAGAGCACTTGAGCCCAGGAGTTTTAAGATAACATGGGCAACATAGTGAGATCCCTGTCTAAATTTTTTTTTAAAAAGTCTCTGTCTATTCTTTCCCCCAGATTTACGTACAGGCAAAGTTGGTACAGATTCTGAGTCACCAGGATCTGCTTGGCAACTCTTAGTAGAGCCTGAGTGTGTGTGTGTGTGTGTCTGTGCGCTTGCGCCTCTCGGAAGCACAACTCTTAGTAGAGTCCAAGAGTGTGTGTGTGTGTGTGTGTGTGTGTGTGCGTGCGTGCGCGCGCACGCGCCTCTGAGAAGGTTTCTCTGAAGTACTTTGGGTTGAGTTTTTTGTAACTCTGCTATCATGACTCTTGATGTGAAATGTCCTTTATTTATTATTGGCTGGTACTTATTGGCCTAGGGGATGGAAGTAAAGGAACTTTCTGCTAGCTTTATTTGTCAAATAGTGTGAGTATTTGTGCCTCAGTGGGGTTGCTCAAGATGATAACCAAGGTCGCTCTAGCCTTTTCCCAGTGCCTATATCAAGCTGTCAAACAGTAGGATGCTCTGCAGCAGTACTGACTTTGTGGCTGTGGTGACTCATCAGGGTATCACTTAGGCAGCAGCTATCTATCTGGAGAAATAATTTCCAACAGGTATGAAGGTATGAATCTGTTAGCCTATGCCTTCATCATTTCTGTCTAGGAGAAGGGGTCAGCCATGGTGCACTGTCAGGCAGAACCTTTCATCCCACCCTTCCTGCGAAGTGTATTTCTGTCAGTGTCATATGCCCTTGGCTTTCTTTGTTGTCAAGTCTCTGGCAGATTGAGGGTGCATATTATCTCTCCTTCTGCTGTGTGTGCCATTGCACTGGACTTGGGGAGAGGAGTAAGAAGTATTGTGTTAAAATGTTAATCCCTTTCAGTGGTTGCCCAGTTGTGAGTCCTAGCTCTCTCAGACTATTGGCATTCGGTGTGCTGGAATTAGCATTTTATTTTCTCAAATATACTAATGTGATGTTTGTTGTCTATTCTTATTTAGCCAAATTAGTCACTAAAATGCCCTTATAGAAGATAACTCTGGAAGAGGTATTCATTTCTCTGAAATTTTTATTCTCCTTCCTTCCCTCCCCCTCTCTCTTTCTTTCCTTCTTTTCCTTCCTTTCTTTTCTCTTTTTCTTTCTGTTCTTTCCTTCCTTTCCCTTTCTTTTCTTTTTTTTTTTTTTCTTATTTTATCTTATTGGAGACAAGGTCTCCCTCTGTCACCCAGGCTGGAGTGTAATGGTGCAGTCATGGCTCACTGCAGCCTTGATCTCCTGTGCTGAAGCAATCCTCCCAACTCAGTTCTCCACAGTAGCTGGGACTATAGGTGCCCACTACCACACCTGGCTAATTTTTGTATTTTTTTTTTTTTTTTTTTTTTTTTTTTTGGTAGAGACAGGGTTTTGCCACATTGCCCAGGCTAGTCTTAAACTCAAGCAGTCTACCTACCTTGGCCTCCCAAAGCAATAGGATTCCAGGTGTGAGTCACTATGCCTGGCCTTTTTTTATTATTTTAAAAATTTAAAATTTTCATTTTTTAGAGATGTAGGGTTCTGTTCTGTTGCCCAGGAGTACAGTGGTACTATCAGAGCTCATTGCAGCTTTGAACTCCTGGACTTAAGCAATCCTCTCACCTCAGCCTTCTTGGTAGCTGGATTACAGGCACCTGACACTATGTTCGGCCAATTAAAAAAAAAGTTTGTTTGTAAATGTGGGTTTTTTTTTTTTTTTTTTTTTTTTTTTGAGACAGGGTTTCACCATGTTGGCCAGGATGGTCTCGATCTCTTGACTTCGTGATCCGCTCACCTTGGCCTCCCAAAGTGCTGGGATTACAGGTGTGCGCCACCACAGCCAGTTAATTTTTACATTTTTTTTTGTAGAGACAGGGTTTCACCATGTTGCTCAGGCTGGTCTCAATCTTCGGAGCTCAAGCTATCCACCAGCCTCGACCTCCCAAAGTGCTGGGATTACAGGCGTGAGCCACTACTTTGCCCGGCCAGACTAGGCACTTTCTAGACCTTCCTAAAAGCTGTGTCTTGGATTTTGCTTTCCTCTACTGCTAGGTGAGGCCCATACAGCTACCCATGATTGACTCTGAAAGTTGTTGATACATGGCAGTGCATTGAGAAAGTTCACACCTCACAGTGAATTAAAGAAATATGGGCATAGTCCAGGTGCGGTGGCTCACGCCTGTAATCCCAGCACTTTGAAAGACCGAGGTGGGCGGATCATGAGGTCAGGAGATTGAGACCATCCTGGGCAACATGGTGAAACCCCGTCTCCACTAAAAATACAAAAATTAGCTGGGCGTGGTGGGTGGCTCGAGCCTGTAATCCTAGCTACTCCGTAGGCTGAGGCAGGAGAATTGCTTGAACCAGGCAGTCGGAAGTTGCAGTGAGCCGAGATCATGCCATTGTACTCCAGCCTGGTGACAGAGTGAGACTCTGTCACAAAAAGAAAAGTATGAGCATAAATTAAATAACTGGTGTCATTGGCCCTCCATATATCTTTTTTTTTCCAAAAATTATTAATAAATAATAAAGTATGGTTATTTCGTATGCCAGTGCATACAGATTTTAACATTTGGATCTATATTTCTTTGAAAGCTAGGATATGTTTTCTAATGCGCTTTCATTGAAGCCAGCTCCTAACATTGAGCATAAATATGAGTTATCAATCCCAGTTATGTACCTGATCCTCATTCTCCCTCCCCGAGCCCCACACACTGCCCTGGGCCCTTCTTTGGCACGTGGACAGATGAATGGGAGCTGCTGGGTGTGGGAGCACTGGACTGGGAATCAGACTTGGAGTATAATCCAAATGGCCCAAGAGCCTACAGCTCGCAGCTGCCCAATGGGTTTCCATGGCAACCTCAAATCAGACTCTGCTCCTTGGTTGGCCAACACCTAGTAAGAGGAAGCCAGACTTTTCCACTTCAGGCGACGGTATTGGTGGTGGCACTTCCAGGGGGTGCACAGCGGCTTAGCAGGAGGACAGATTCAGAGGGGCTCTTGGGGAGCTCAAGCGGGGCCCACAGAGACCTTCTTTCTGGGGTTCCAAACTGGCATTTAGAGGGAGATTCAGTACTCACACCTGGGGTGTTTCAGAATATTCAGGAGACCAGAGAGACCAGTGGGCGAAACAGGAGGAGTTTATTAAGGTGGCCACTGGCTCAGCAGATTAGCATCCCAAGATTGAGCAAAGGAGAAAGAAAATGGGATACTTTTTATACATCCAGAATGATGTAACACAGGTTTGCAGAAGCCACAACAAAGAACAGTTAATTTGTAACATGTCTTGTGATGTATGTTACATTTGAAAAATAGCATTTTGAGAAACGCATTGCACATTCTTTGGGTGTTATCTTGCCCTGTGACCTTGCAGCTGGTCAGCAAGAAAAACAGGAGTGTTGAGATGTCTGGGAACTTTGCTGAGAATGTGGGCAGAAGAGCTAAGATAGGTTTTAAGGAGTTAATTTTAAGCAGAGCTGGGGTTAGATTTTATATTGAACACAACACAGTAAACTGTGTTATGCAGGAATTGTAGACTACCGTTGTTATTATTTAATTTCCCTCTTCATTTCCCCCCTTTGTTGCTTTTTATTAACTCTTTGATAGGAAACAACCCCATTGCTTTCAGCATTTACTAGTATTTGGAAGTTAATTTTGGTTTAGGTCACTTGGTATTTCTATGAGCTTATTTATCAGTTTTATGCCTGTTTGGTTTTTGTAGCTGGATGTCAGGGCGATGGCTTAGGTGTGTCGCAGAGCTTTTTGAGACAACCCTTTTGGGAGCGCCTTTGTATTTTTGGTGGACAGCAGGCTGGTGTGTTAGCTATGGTAAGCGTACAGCACTGAGTTGTGAATTTTTAGCACGAGATTGAGAGTTTCTCTCCTGCCATGAGAGGCACAAAATGAACTTTTAGGCCTGATGGCTCCTTTGTGCCTGTCCCTGTCTTAGGTTGTCTTTCCTTTGAAGAATCTTACCTGTCTTTAGCTAACCAGTCATCTACCCAGGGCCAGCCAGGCAACAGCTGGAGAAAGTTGGAATTTGAGTAAACACAGCCCCGGGGGCTGATCTGCAGAGTGTTGTGGTTCCAGGAACAGTGCTGTTATTTACCTTAAGTTGTTTCTTCTGCTAAGCTGCCTGCTTGGAAAAGATGGTATTAATGCAGCTTTTTGGGGCTATTAACATATTACTTGCTTAGTTTAAGCTTACTTCATCCAGACATTTGCCAGTGATTAAGTTCCAGTAGATGATTACACTTTACGCAAGCCCATGAAAAGCTCCACTACCATACATGTCATTCTGAGACGGTTCTCCATCCTCTTGGGGCACAGGTTGATACTTAGCTAATGCCATTAATTGACTGGTGGTTTGCTTGGCCATTACTTGCTTCTATAGTTGACCGAATACTCCCAATTAAGAGAGGCAGGAGACAAGGTAGTATCAAACGCCCTCCTAATATAATTACTACTCCCCCTATTTGGGTTTTAAACGCCCCCAACCATAAAAACCATTCTCTGAAGAGGGAGTCTGGTGACCACCCTTTCCAGGTTTGTACTGGAACTTGAGCTAGTTTTTGCATGCTGGCAGTAATTTCCATGACTGCTTGTCCATTATGACTGATTTTTAGACAGCAGTTTGATAAGTTAAACTTTTCACATACTCCTCCTTTTTGGGCTAAAAGGTAATGTAATGTTAGTTTTTTTCTGGTAAATGGCATTTCTCATCTATGTGGCCTGTAAATTTGTAAGGTGGCAAACTTAAAGCTTTGGATGATTCATTGGTTATGATTTTTAGAACTGCCTGCAGCCTAATGATGCGGTTAATTATGTAGATGGGAGTGTGATATCCCCATGCCCTGTTTTTGTGCCCAAGTGGCTGGGCCATAATAATTATTTTTTTCTGGGGGCCAGTCTGTGTTTTTTTCAGTTTCCTATTTGTACATTTATTATAGTTGTATCAGCTTATAGCATCACTAATCCAAAGCGGGATTTGAGTAAGCACCGCCTGCTTTTTTTGAAGGTTATAGGATTTGCAGTTATGTCATGTGCACACCTGATTAGGACTTTCCTAATAGGGGTGTTATAACAAGTTGGGGCTACAACTATTTTTTTTATTTTGAAGAAGTGTTTTTACTACCTGTTAGGCATCTAAGTTTAAGGACACACTTCCCTAATGAGAAGGGGTTACCCGAGTTAGATTGCAAAGGGTTTCTTTTCCTGTTCTTTCACAGAGCTCAAACCATACCCCAGGTAAAAGTTTGGGGTTGTAGCACACATAAGACTGATTATTACCTGGATTACAATTTGAATAGGTAGTTTGATTACACATGCAAGTTCCTAGGGAAGCTCCTTTACACTCATAATGTGTTTGCTATAGTAAAGTTTTAACTTGTGTATTCCCTGTCTATGTAGTGTGGGTGCACATAGGACACCCACATAGGACTTCCTCGCTCAGTAGATTTGCCATAAGGGCTGACATGAGCGAAATGAAAGGTAACATTTTTACACTAAGACTGGACAAGGAATGCTTTCTCCTGGGAGCAAAGCTTTGCAGCAATGTCAACATAGTAACAGGATACTTAATATTATTAAAATGACAAGGTTTAAGATTTTGCTTGAGATTTTAGTTTACATTTGCTTATCCGGTGGAGATTGCTCGAGCTTCGGCCGTGCGTTGACTAGTCAGCTTCTGGTTGTGTGACTAGAGCAGGGCTCGACGATTTCTCAGGGTCGTCTGCATCTGGAACCGGACTGAGCTGGTTGTGGTCCTTGTCGATCACATGTCTCAAGGTTAGCCTGGTGGGATGTTCCGGATCCGGCTGACTGGTTCACTTGTCTGGGGCTGTTGGCCTTAACTGGCTGTGATGAATCCAGAGAACAACTTTAGCAACTTTAACAGCAGTGGGGGTGGATAAGGTTACAATAAAAGGGCCCAATGGGGTTGGGTTCCACTTTTTAACCTAGACAGAGTCTCTGGGTTTAAATGAATGGATTAGAATTGTTAAACTTATAGGTATTCTTTTTTGTACCCAGCTTTGTTTCATGGCTTTACCTAGGGCCTGCATTTATCTCCTTAATGTTTATTTTTCCTATTTGTTTAAAAAAAGATTGTCTTTTACCCGGGTTGTGGGGGGTGGTTTCCCAAACAAAACTTCGTAAGGTGAATATTAGGTCTGTTTGGTTGGGTGCGTCTGACTCGGAGAAGGACCATGGGCAAGATTTGATCCCACCGTAAGTGGGTTTCCTGACAGAATTTCTTTAGGAATTGTTTCAGTGTCCAGTTTCTTTGCTTTACCTTCCCCGAACTCTGGGGACGGTAGGCAGTACGTGATTTCCAACAGTTGAGAGAGATTTTGAACAGTCTCAGCTACAAATGCCGGTTCGTTGTCAGACCTGAGAGTCAGAGGCAGCCCAAACCTAGGAATACTATCTGTTAATAATGCTTGAGTTGCCTCCGTGGCTTTTTCAGTGCAGGTGGGGAAAAATTCTACCCACCCGGAGTAGGTGCAGACAAACGCCAGCATAAACCGATAGCCTCCTGCTTGGCGCGTTTCAGTAAAATCCACAAGCAAGTTTTCACGTGGGGTTACTCCTACTTTTTGAATTCCCAGGGGCCGAAATGGCCCTTGCCGTTGGTTGTTCTGAGCACAGGTTAAGCATTGTTTACAGACGGCTCGGGAGATGACAGTGAGCAGTGGCACATAGAAGTGGCACCCCAGTAGTGTTTCTAGTGCTGTTTTCCCGTGTGAGTTTCTTGGTGGAACTGTTTTACAAACCTGAGGGCTATTACTTCAGGAAAAACTAATTTTCTGTTTGAGAACCTCCACCAGCCTTTTTTTTGTATAAGCTCCATTTTCCTGAGCAAACCAGGTCCTCTCATTTGGGGAGTAATTTGGCTTCTCTTTAGGCAAAGGTTCTGGGAGGAGAGGCATGGCAGTAGCTGCCTTCCTACCTACCGTGCTGGAAAGTGGAGTATTCATTGCTGCACGCCTAGCTTCTGCATTTGCTTTCCTGTTTCCTCTTGCCTCTAGGGTCCCACCTTTTTGATGGCCTTGGCAATATATAACAGCTATTTTTCTTAGGATCCCGTACTGCATCTAAAAGTTGTAGGATTTTTTCTGGATACCCTACACTTGTTCCTTGGGCAGGTAGGAGTCCTTTTTTCTTGTATATGCTCCCATGTACATGTAGCATAGCAAAGGCATACTTTGAATTAGTATATACGTTGACTCTTTTACCTTTTGCTAACAGCAATGCCTGCGTTAAAGCTATTAGCTCTGCTCCGGGGGCTGGGGTTCCTGTTGGCAGGCTTTGGGCGTCTACCACTGAATTTAGAGTTACAACTGCATATCCTGCCCGTCTGACTTCTTCTGTTGCAAAGCTGCTACCAGCTGTAAAGTACCTGACATCTGGATTTTGGAGGGGCCGATCTGTCAGGTCCCTTCTACTTGAGAATACTTTATCTACTGTCTCTATACAGTTATATAGGGGAGCTTCTGTTTCCAGTGGGAGGAGGGAGGCAGGGTTGAGAGTGTTTATAGTTTCTGAGGTTATGTGGAGTTTTTACATAAAAGCCCTGATACTGGGTCATTCTAGGATTTGACGACCAATGGTGCCTTCTTTGCTCCATTAGTGTTAAAACAGAGTGTGGTACCCATACAGTTAACTGCTTTCCCAGAGCACTTGTAGCAGCAAGAGCCTTGAAACAGGATGGCCGTCCTGAGCCGCCGAGTCCGGTTGCTTTGATGGGCAGGCTATTGGGTGATGCCATGATTCCAAGATTGGGTTAAAACTCTGATGGCCATTCCCTTCTGCTCATGAACATACAGGAGAACGAGTTTAGTTATGTCTGGCAGTCCTAAAGCAGGTGCCTCAACTAGAGCCTTCTTGATTGTATTAAATGCTTTTTGTTGCTCAGGCCCCCAGATAAAGGGTTTTCTTTTCCCCCGCTTTTGTGGATTTATGTGATTATCTTGCCATTAGTGAGAAATTTGGGATTTAAATATGGCAGAACCCTGTTGCCCCTAAGAACCCTGTGACTTGTTGCTGGGAGGTTGGGGTGGGAATTCTACAGACAGCTTCCTTGCATGCACTGCCTAACACACGCTGTCTGTCTGTGGCTTATGACAAACCCCAAGTGTGTGACTCCTTCGCAGGAAATCTGGGCTTTTTTTTTTTTTCTTCTTTTTATATGCTTTATACCTTGCCTTCCACAGAAGGTGGAGGTTTGGGGTTCCTTCATGGCAATTTTCGATAGCGGATGCTGCTAGGAGAAGGTCATTTCCATACTGCCGAAGGACACAGTTTTTATCTGGTGGGGTGTAAGCATTAAGGTCTGATGCTAGGGCCTCACTGAAAATTGTGGGGGAGTTTTTGAACCTTTGGGGAAGCTTGGTCCAAGTATACTGGAGATTTTCCCATTGAAGGGCAAAGATGGATCGGCTGACTGGCATGGGGGCGAAGGCGGAAGAAAACATTCTTTTCGTTTAAAACAGTCAACAATACTGCATTGGAGGGAATTAGGGAGAGGAGAGTGTATGGGTTTGGAACTACTGGGTGAATAGTTACTGTTGCTTGGTTTACAGCTCGTAGGTTCCTCCCTGGCCTGTAATTATCACAGGTATGGTACAATTTATTACTAGGCAGCCGTTTCTTTGACAAGGGTGGGATGTTCCAGGGTGACTGGCGTGGCTCCAAAATGCCACGTTTATTAGCCACTCTGGATGCTTTGCTGTGCCTAAAACAGCCTCCTGTGGTATGGGATACTGGTGTAGCCGGACTGGGCTGACTCCCACTGTTAGGTCTCATGGCTAGCTCAGGTGGATTGTTTTCAGCCCGTACCTCTGGGAATTTACTAATTAATTCTGAATATAACTTCCTTCATTGGCCCCAAGTTTGCTTTATAGGTCCCTTCATATCCCTAGCAAAGAATTGCCACTCAGCTTGTGGTACTGTGAAGGCTAATACCATAGCCTTTGGTTACTTAAAACCTAAAGTCATGTTATCTTTAGGCTTAAAAGAAATTTGTACTTGTAGTTTTTGGAGCAGACTCCTCCCCAACAAAGGAACAGGGCAGCTGGGAAGATATCAGAACTTGTGCTGCACCTCTTGCCTTCCAGTGACATATTTTGACTGGCAAAAGGGTTTGTTTTGGTTTGTTTTTACCTGCTATTCCTATAGCCCCAATGGTAATAGTGTAAGACAGTGATCCACCAGTTTGGATAATATCCCACCACTAGGTATTGCATGGGGATAAACCCCATGATCTTTATAGACCGTTCCTTTGGGGCATGCATACTTTCAATGCCCTTTCTTTTTCCACACTGCACATTGATCTCTCTCCAGTCTGGGCCGGGTTTTAGACTCTGGTTTAGCTATATTTTTTTCTTGCCCTCTTCCACGTCCTCCTCCACATCCTTTCATTATCCCAGCTTTTCTTTCAACTAAGGCAGCTGCTAGTAAATCTGCCTTTTCCTTTGCCTCACGCCGTGCCCTTCTCTTAGCCCGGGTCCCGTGCAGGGAGGGTGCAAAGCAGCAGAGTGTCTGCAACCCACCTGCCACCTTTCCAGCGCTACTACAAGATTTGCAAGAAGGAAGAAATGGTCATCTATGAGGAACAGTCTTTATTAACAAAGATTAAAATAGGGCAGCGGAGAAGTGCTGCAGGCTCCGACGTTGCTCCAACATGGGCGTCTCACCTGACTCCTCCCCACAGCCGTTGGCATCCACTGTCAGGTTTCAATGTTCCTGGACCTCAGGGCCTTCGTCCTCTCCAGTCTAAACGCAGAGACATTTGACATGGACCTGTTTTGCAAAATGCAATACGTTCTTATCGACTCTGGTTACCCTGCTGTGCACGAGAGCCAAAACCTCTTCCTCCTGTCTAGACTTTGGTCCTTTGACCGACACCCTCCATTCCCTCCCTCTGCCACTCTCCGGCCCCGGGTCACCATCCATCTACTGGCTACTTCAGTGGGGTCAACTGGTTCAGATCAACACTTCTGGGGCATCACGTGGAATTGGTCTCTCTGAGGTGGTGGAGATGCTGAGTAGTGGGATTTCCTCATTCCACGGTGCACACAGCTATCTAATCCTCACACTGCACCCCATGAATGTACAAGCAGCACGATTTGCCAATTAAAACAATACTAATAATGACAGAATAAATATAGTAAAATGCAAGAAGTGTGGCTTCACCGCCCCACCTACCTGATTTTATCAGCCGCCCAACTATGTTGAGCGGCTTCTTCTCTTGGGTGGGCACAGGCAGAAGCATCTCATTAGTATTGAAATGCATCGCCTGGCAGCTCTGCGGCAGCCCCGGCTTCTTGTTGGCTGGGCCAACACAGCCTCGGGCTGCCTAGCTTGGAGGACGCTGGCTTCGTGTGATGATTGTTGAGCCAGGGTTCTCTGGGTGGTGGTCTGGGTGGAGGAGGCGGCCATGAGGTCGTGCTGGAAGGATTGTTGAGCCAAAGTTTCTAAATCTTCACTGCCCTTGGAGCACTTGATGGAGGCTGCGGCCACGAGGTCACGCTGGAGGGCTTGCTGCGCCCAGGTTTGTAAATCTCCACCACTGCCAATGGAGCTCCCGATGGAGGAGGCCACGCGGTCACGCTGGCGGGCTTGCTGAGCCGAGGTTTCTGAATCCCCACCACTGCCGTTGGAGCTCGCAATGGAGGAGGCCACGGGGTCACGCTGGAGGGCTTGCTGAGCCGAGGTTTCTGAATCCCCACCACTGCCGTTGGAGCTCGCAATGGAGGCGGCCACGGGGTCACGCTGGAGGGCTTGCTGAGCCGAGGTTTCTGCATCCCCACCACTGCCGTTGGAGCTCGCAATGGAGGAGGCCACGGGGTCACGCTGGAGGGCTTGCTGAGCCGAGGTTTCTGCATCCCCACCACTGCCGTTGGAGCTCGCAATGGAGGAGGCCACGGGGTCACGCTGGAGGGCTTGCTGAGCCGAGGTTTCTGCATCCCCACCACTGCCGTTGGAGCTCGCAATGGAGGAGGCCACGGGGTCACGCTGGAGGGCTTGCTGAGCCGAGGTTTCTAAATCTCCACAATTGCTGATGGATCTCTTGATGGTCGGGGAGGCCATGGGGGCATGCTGGGGGTCTGGATTAAAACTCTCTGTCTTCCTCTTCAGGCCGGCAGGTGAACTGGAAACTTGCAGGCCGGCAGGTGAACTGGAAACTTGCGGGCCGGCAGGTGAACTGGAAACTTGCGGGCCGGCAGGTGAACTGGAAACTTGAGTGGATGGAGAACAGGTGGGATCCCCAGGAGCAAGGGACCGTAGTCTGTTATCGACTCGCTTTCTTCTTCTGTCATCGACTCGCTTTCTTATTCTGTCAGCAAAAAGGTAGGTGGCCATGGGATAATTATACAAGTTTTCTTTAATTGCCTTGGTGACTGTCTTAGCCCTGAATCCCATGGCCACCAAGACCTGGATCGTTTGAGCATTTGGGTGTTCCAGGATTTGCTTTTCATGAGTTGTCAGAGGCAACTGCTGGCCGTTGTTGACCCACGAGTCCCTGAGAACTTGCTGTACTGTGGGCCGCTCCCTGGGATCTGTCATTAACAGTTTTTTCATTAGACTTTCCAGGCCTTTTGAGAAGGAAGAGGGGCAGATGTACCTTCCAGATCGAATTTTTGCTTGGAGGACCATACGACTCTTTGAGAAGAAGGGTAGATCCCTCGACACCATCTCGTACAAAGTGACGCCTAGGCTCCAAACATCCATGGCGGGGCATTGGTAGCCCTGGCCCAGGATGACTTCTGGGGCCATGTAGAGGAAGGTGCCACAACGTGTTGTCAGCCACTGCCCCTCATCGTAAGTTGTTGCCAATCCGAAATCGGCAATTTTTATATTTCCTTCACCATCCAACAGGATGTTTTCCGGCTTCAGGTCCCTGTGTGCTATTCTTCTCGCGTGGCAGTACTCCATGGCCGACAGCATCTGCTGGAACTTTGCCCGGGCCTCCTCCTCTGTCACGTGGTTGCGGTACAGCCACTGGTGCAGGTCTCCTCCTGAGGTATACTCCAATATTAAATGGCATGCATCTGTGGTGTCGATGATCTGAAATAGTTCTACGATATTGACGTGGTGCACAGACTTTAAAATCGTCAGCTCTGTCTGGCTAATGGCGACACGGGCGCCAGTTTTGTGGGTGGTTTTCACGGCCACCTGGGTCCCAGACAGCAAGTGGCGGGCCAGCTTCACCTCGCTGAAGGCACCACGGCCAATGAGTTCCAGCGTTTGGTAACACTGTAGCCCCTGGTCAGGTGGGGCGTGGGCCAGTGTCTGCCCCATGGTGCCTGATGCCTCTCTACACTAACTACACGACTAACTACTAAGCAACAATACTAACTATACTAACTATGCTAAAATATTAAGCAACAATACTGACTATACCAAAGTACGCTAAAATACTAAGCAACGATAGTGACTATACTAACTACACTAACAACGCTAACTAGAAAAACACCAACCCCCCTCCCACAGAAACCCTCCCCCACCCCAAACCCCCCCACACCCAACCCCCCCCACACACAGAAACACAGATAAAACACGCACACGCACACGCACACACACACACACGCACACACACCACACCACTCGGCAATCGCTGGTCTGAATCCACAGGTCACCAAACAAGCTTCCAGGGATATCTCAGACCAAAAACCATGACCCAGCCAGGCCCTTATATAGGCCCTGTGATTCCATCACAAAGGCTTTTCGTGACATCAGAGCAAAGCGGGGGCCAATCACGGCTGGGGGTCATTCAGAGTTCTGAGCATGAGCCAGTCGTGGCTAGGGATCGTTCAGAGTTCTGAGCATGAGCCAGTCATGGCTAGGGATCGTTCACAGAGATTTTCTCACTTTTGGTCCCCAAAACATCTTCCTCTTTTAAAAAGAAAAGTGCTTTTGTCTAGATGGGTTATAGAGATTGATATTTAGTTTCCTAGCCATTTAAACTGGTACAACACTTCAACGGCATTTTCACTTGTAGTTTCTTTTTCTATAATTTTTTTATTATACTCTTTAAGTTCTGGGGTACATGTATAGCTTGTGCAGGTTTGTTACATAGGTTTACAGGTGCCATGGTGGTTTTCAATCATTTGTAATTTCAAAATCTGAAATAGCTTTTGGATTTTGAAGATCTCGTAATGTCCACATGCAAAATACTCAATTCCTTTTCTTTCATCTCCCGGCCTCGTTTGTTTTTAATGGTTTCTGCTCTTTGTCTCATATTTTACTATAGAATATATACTGCATTTCTTTCCTGTTCTAAACATTGTTGTGATCATATTCTTGTAGCCAAATCTTTGTTCTCATTTTTTTTTTTTTAATTTTTTATGCTGTTGAATCCCTCTGAGCCCTGCCTTTCCCTGCCTCCTCCTCTGTACTCATTTTTGCTAAAATCTGTAAGTGGATAAATTCTTTAAAAGCTTTGCACATTGTGAAGGGTTGGTTTTTTTTTTTTTTTTTGAGACGGAGTTTCGCTCTTGTTACCCAGGCTGGAGCGCAATGGCGCGATCTCGGCTCACCGCAATCTCCGCCTCCTGGGTTCAGGCAATTCTCCTGCCTCAGCCTCCTGAGTAGCTGGGATTACAGGCACGCGCCACCGTGCCCAGCTAATTTTTTGTATTAGTAGAGACGGGGTTTCACCATGTTGACCAGGATCGTCTCGATCTCTTGACCTCGTGATCCACCCGCCTCGGCCTCCCAAAGTGCTGGGATTACAGGCTTGAGCCACCGCGCCCGGCCTGTTTTTTTTTTTTTTTAATATTTATTACAGTAAGATTCAAATGTATGTGCAAGTAGAGAGCAATAAGCCGTTGTGTACCTGTCACTCAGTTACGTCTGTCACTTAGTCATTAACTTGGGGACACTCTTGTATCATCTATATCCTTTAACCTTCTTCTCATTATACTTTTTCTTGGGAGAAGTTTATTAATTGATAGGTGTTACTTTGGGGTGAATAAGAAGGTAGCCAACTAGTGTGCTGGGGAACTGCGGGTGGGCAGGGGTTCCTAGAAGCCAAAATGTAAGGTTCTTTTCTTTGGGATCCTTTCCTCTCCTTAGAGAAGACCCTTTAGCTTTCTACCTGAGAAGCTGATGCCTAGTTGTCAGGCTTTCTTCTTGCCAAGATAGGGGTGTTAACTCCTGTATACAGACGTTCACTTAATCCTTTTAACCAGTCCCACATCTCACCACAGCCCTATGCTATACCTGGGTTTCTCCATTCAGAGCCCATTTAGGGTCTCTAGTGCCAGTCTTTTTCCTCATTGGCTGTGTCCCCCAGGTCCTTTTTTTAAAAAAATTTTTTCCCAATGGTGATGCACTTACTGAGCAGATGCAGTGATCTTCTTACCTGATCCTACGTATAACCGTTGGCCTAAATGTAAGATGGTTTGCCAGCATCAGCAATAAGACTAGTAGTGGGGCTAAAAAACAAGTTCTCTTAAGGCTAAATCTTGACCTCCTGTTCTAGGATGACCAACTTAATCTGAAAAGAATTTGCAACGTGTAAGTATATTAGGATTACAGCCATCTGTATACACACTTAAAAGTAGTTCAGCATGGCACGGTGGTTCACACCTGTTATCCCAGCACTTTGGGAAGCCAAGGCAGGTGGATCATGAGGCCAGGAGTTCAAGACCAGCCTGGCCAACATGGTAATGCCCCATCTTTACTAAAAAAAATTAGCTAGGCGTGGTGGCGCATGCCTGTAATCCCAGCTACTTGGGACACCGAGGCAGGAGAATCACTTGAACCTGGGAGGCAGAGGTTGCAGTGAGCCGAGATCGTGCCACTGAACTCCAGCCTGGGTGACAAAGCAAGACTCTGTCTCAAAAAAAAGTAGTTCTGCTACCATTAACTTAGTCTAAAAGAGTCACATAAGAATACCAATGTTATTTTGTTCGAACGCCATGGTTATTTCAGTTTAAAAGCATTTCTCTCAAAGCTGCTTCTCTCTTCACAACAGTAGAGCTCTGGCAGTAAATTAAGTGGTTGAGGACTCAGTGAAACTGTGGCTAATTTCTGGTTCAGTCTGAGCTCTCTTTGCACTATGATCAAAATGGAGTCTTGCCAGCTGCCAAGGGTAGCCTTGCAGGTCTCTTCCAATGAATATAAGTTCCACATGGCTGGGGAGGCCTCATAATCATGGCAGAAGGTCAAGGAGGAGCAAAGGCATGTCTTACATCGTGGCAGGCAAGCCTGTTCTCATACTTTTAAAATTATTTGGTGACTGGGTGCGGTGGCTCATGCCTGTAATCCCAGCACTTTGGGAGGCCAAGACAGGCAGATCACTTGAGGTCAGGAGTTCGAGACCAGCCTTGCCAACGTGGTGAAACTTCATCTCTACTAAAAATACAAAAATTAGCGGGGCGTGGTGGTGCACACCGGTAATGCCAGCTACTCGGGAAGCTGAGGAACAATTGTTTGAACCCGGGAGGCAGAGGTTGCAATGGGCCAGGATTGTGTTACTGCACTGCAGCCTGGGCAACAGAGCAAGACTCTGTCTCAAAACAAACAAAAGTTATTTGGTGATTTTTTTTTTTTTTTTTTTTTTTTTTTTTGAGACGGAGTCTCTGTGACTCAGACTGGAGTGCAATGGCACAATCTCTGCTCACTGCAACCTCTGCTTCCCGGGTTTAAGCAATTTTCCTGCCTCAGCTTCCTGAGTAGCTGGGACTACAGGCATGCGCCACCACACCGGCTAATTTTTGTATTTTTAGTAGAGACAGGGTTTCACCATGTTGGCCAGGCTGATCTCAAACTCCTGACCTCAAGTGATCCACCCGCCTTGGCCTCCCAAAGTGCTGGGATTACAGGGGTGAGCCAAAATACCCGGCCCATTTTAACCATTTTTAAGTGTACTGTTGAGTGACATTAAATGCATTCACAGTGTTGTGCAACCATCACTATCCATTTCCAGAACTTTTTCATCATTCTACATAGAAACTCTCTATCCATTAAATAACTCCCATTTTCCCCTTCCCTCTGCCCCTGGCAACCTCTCTTCTACTTTCTTTCTATGAGTTTGCCTGTCCTAACTGCTTCATATAAGTGAAATCTTACTATATGTGTCTTTTTGTATTTAATGAAGTGTAATGTTTTTAAGGTTCATCCATGTCATAGCATGTATCAGAATTTTATTCTTTTTTCAAGCTGAATAATACTGTATTTTATGGATATCCACATTTTGTTTATTCATCCGTCAATGAACATTTGGGCTGTTCTCACCTTTTAACTATTGTAAATAATGCTGTTATGAACATGGCTATACAGATATCTGTTGGAATCCCACTTTAATTCTTTGGATATATACCTAGAAGAGGAATTGCTGGGACATACAGTAAATCTATGCTCAACTTTTTGAGGAACCACCCAACGATTTTCCAAAGTGGCTGCTCCATTTTACATTTTCATCAGTAATGCTCAAGAGTGCCAATTTCTCCATTTGCTCACCCACACTTGCTATTTTCCTTTTCTTTGTTTTTTAATAAAATTCATTTTAATGGGTAGGAATTGGTATCTCATTGTGATTTTGAGTTGCATTTTCTAAGGAATATTGATGTTGAGCAGTTTTTCATACGCTGATTGGCCATTTGTATATCTTCTTTTTTGTCATTGTTTGAATTTTTTTTTTTTTTTTTTTTGAGACAGGGTCTTGCTCTGTTGCCGAGACTGGAGGGCAGTGGCACGATCCCAGCTCACTGCAGCCTCATTCCTCTGGTCCCAAGTGATCCTCCCACCTCAGTCTTCCTAGTAGCTGCGACTGCAGGCACATGCCTCCATGCCTGGCTAATATTCATATTTTTTGTAGAGATGGGGTTTCGCCATGTTACCTAGGCTGGTCTTGAACTCCTGAGCTCAAGTGATCCATCCACTTCAGCTTCACAAAGTGGTGGGATTACAGGCATGAGCCACTCCACCAAGCCTGCATTTCCTCTTTAGAGAAATGTTTATTCAAGTCCTTTTCTAATTTTGAATTGTTTATTGTTACTTTGTTGTTACTGTTGAGTTGTAGGAATTCTTTACCTATTCTGGATATTAATCCCTTATTAGATATATGATTTGCAAATAGTTTCTCCAGTTCTGTTGGTTATCATTTCACTCTCTTTATTGTGTGCTGTGCACAACAATTTTAACTTTTTTTTTCTTTTTTAAGACAGAGTCTCCCTCAGTCACCCAGGGTTGGAGTACGGTGCTGCAGTCTTGGCTCACTTCTGCAGCCTCCACGACTCCCAGACTCGAGCAATCCTCCTGCCTCAGCCTTCCAAGTAGCTGAGACTACAGACACACACAACCATGCTCAGCTAATTTTTTTTGTATTGATCTCGCCACGTTGCCCAGGCTGGTCTCAAACTCCTGAGCTCAAGCAGTCTGCCTGCCTTGGCTTCCCAAAGTGCTGGGATTAAGGCGTGAGCCACCACGCCTGGCCAAAAGTTTTTAATTTTTATGAATTCCAGTTTATCAATTTTCTTCTTTTGTTGCCTCTACTTTTCAGTCCTTGCTAAATTCAGCATCATGAAGATCTTTTTCTTATGTTTTCTTCTAAGGGCATTACTGTTTTTAGCTCCTCTTCTTTAATCTATTTTGAGTTAATTTTTGTGTATAATATAAAAGAAAAGTCCAACTTCACTTTTGCGTGTAGCTATCTAGTTTTCCCAGTAGCATTTGTTGACTGTCCTTTCCCCAATGACTGGTACCTTTTGTCAAAAATCAGTACATCATATTTGTGAGAGTTTATATCTGTTTTTTTTTTTTTTCTTTTTCTTTTCTTCAGGTTAGATGGGTAGTGCTGATGTCATAACAAGGTTTGAGAATGACACATCTCACATGTTTCTAAAACACCCAATTATCATTCTGGTGAACTACAGAAGATCTGTACTCTATTCTATTCCATTGGTTTATGTCTGTCCTTATGCCAGTACCACATTGTTTTGCTTACTGTAGCTTTGTAGTAAGTTTTGAAATCAGGAAGTGTGAGTCCTCCAACTTAGTTCTTGTTTTTCAAGATTGTTTAGGCTATTGAGGGTCCCCCTCCCTCCCTTTTTTGGACAAATTAATGGAAAGAATTTTTTTCTCTCCGTTTTTTTTTTTTTTTTTTTTTTTTTTTTGGACAAATAAAGAAATCCCACCTACATGAATTGGAAGACAATATTCTTTTTTTTGAGATGGCGTCTCGCTCTATCACCCAGGCTGGAGTGCATTGGCACAATCACTGCTCACTACAGCCTTGAGTTCCCAGACTCGAGTGATCTCCCCCCTCAGCCTGCTAAGTAGGTGAAACTACAGGAGCATACTACTGTGCCTGACTAATTAAAAATTTTTTTGTAGGCCGGGCGTGGTGGCTCACGCCTGTAATCCGAGCACTTTGGAGGCCAAGGCAGGTGGGTCCCCTGAGTTCAGGAGTTCAAGACCAGTCTGACAAACATGGTGAAACCCCGTCTTTAAAAAAAAAAAAAATTATAAATAAATAATGAAATTTTTTTTGGTAGAGATGGAGTCTCACCAGGCTAGTCTTGAGGACTCCAGGACTCCCAGCAGTCCTCCTGCTTGGCCTCCCAAAGTGCTGGGTTTACAGGCATGAGCCACCGTGCCTCGCCAACTGTTAGAATTTTAATAGGGATTGCATTGCATTTTGATAGGGATTGCATTTGTAGATAGCTTTGGATAATGTTATCATTTAAAGAATATTGTCTTCCCAGCCTGGCCAACATGGTGAAACCTCGTCTCTCCTAACAATACAAAATTAACCAGGTGTGGTGGTGCACACCTGTAATCCCAGCTACTCGGGAGGCTGAGACGGGAGAATCACTTGAACCTGGGAGGCAGAGTTTGCAGTGAGCCGAGGTTGCTCCACTGCGCTCCAGCCTGGGTGACAGAGCGAGACTCTGTCTCAAAAAAAAAAAAAAAAAAAAAAAAAATTGTCTTCTAATCCATGAACGTGATATTTATTTCCATTTATTTATGTCTTTAATTTCTTTGAGCAGTGTTTTGTAGTTTCAGTTTATGTCTTTTGTGTCCCTTGGTTAAATTTATTCCTGAGTATTTTATTCTTTTTGATGCTATTATAAATGGAGTATTTTCTTTTTAGATTGTTCATTGTTAGTGAACAACAGAAATGCAGCTAATGTTTTTTCCTTTTTTTTTCCCTCTATTGCCCAGGCTGGAATGCAGTGGCACAATCTCAGCTCACTGCAGCCTCTGCCTCCTAGGTTCAAGTGATTCTCCTGCCTCAGCCTCCTGCGTAGCTGGGATTACAGGCGTGCACCACCACACCCAGCTAATTTTTGTATTTTTAGTAGAGGTGGGGTTTCACCATATTGGTCAGGCTGGTCTCAAACTCCTGACCTTGTAATCCACCTGCCTTGGCCTCCCAAAGTGCTGGGATTACAGGCGTGAGCCACCACGCCCAGCCAGTGCAACTAATTTTTGCATGTTCATTTTATATCCTACAGCTTTGTCGAATTCATTTATTAGTGCTCTCTCTCTGTGTGTGTGTGTGTGTGTGTGTGTGTGTGTGATCTTTAGGGTTTTCTACATTTAAGATTATGTGTCTAGGAACAGAAATAATTTTACTATTTTCTGTCCAGTTTAGATGCCTGTGGAGAAAAAGGGTAAATGAGGCAGTGAGAAGGTTCTTGCTTAATTTCTCTGGCTAGAACTTTTCAATACTGGATTAAATAGAAGTGGCAAAAATGGGCATCTTTGTCTTGTTCCTGATTTTAGGGGAAAAGCTTTTAGTCTTTCACCATCGAGTATGATGTAAGCTGTGAGATTTTCATATCTACCCTTTATTATGTTGAGGATATTGCCTTCTATTCCTGTTTCATTGAGTGTTTTTTAACAAAAAAAAAAAATCTTGAATTTTGTTAAATGCTTTTTCTGCATCAATTGGGATCATGATTGTGTTTTTCTCCTTCATTCTAGTAATGTGGCATATTACTTTAATTGATTTTTGTCAAACCATCCTTGTACTTTGAGAAGAAATCCCCACTTGGTCATCTGAGATGTATTTTTAATATCTACTTTAAAAAAAAAAAAAAAACCCAAGTCCCAGCCTGAGCAACATAGTGAGACCCCCATCTCTACAAAAAAAAGAAAAATTTAGCCAGATGTGGTGGCTCATGCCTGTAGTTCCAGCAATGTGAGAGGCTGAGATGGGAGGATCACCCGGGAGGTCGAGGCTGCAGTGAACCATGATTGCACCACTGCATCCAACCTGGGTGACAGAGCCAGACCCTATCTCAAAAAACAAAAACAAAAACAAAAACCCCAGAAGACTTACAAGTCAACAGATACTTACTGAATTCTTCCTAGGTGTCAGACACTGTTGAAGTTCTGGGGATTCAGCAGTGAAGAAGTAAAGAAGGCTAAGCCCCTGCTTTCTTTCTTTTCTTTTCTTTTCTTTTTCTGTTTTTGGGAAGAGTCTTGCTCTGTCACCCAGGCTGCCAGGCTCAAGTGCAGTGATGCATTCTCAGCTCACCGCAACCTCTGCCTCCTGGGTTCAAGTGATGCTTTTGCCTCAGCTTCCCATGTAGCTGGGATTACGAGCACTACCATGCCCAGATAATGTTTGTATTTTTAGTAGAGACAGGGTTTTACCATGTTGGCCAGGCTGATCTTGGGCCAGGCTGGTCTTGAACTACTGACTTGAAGTGATCCACCCGCCTCTGCCTCCCAAAGTGCTGGGATTACAGTCGTGAACCACTGCGCCTGGCCCATTTGAGTGTTTTGAGCAGGGTAGTGACATGAGTGATTTGTGCTTTAGAAAGATGTATCAAGGATGTAATGAAGTAGAAATGAATAGAGGCGATTATTCTTGCTGTTCTCGTGATCAGTGATGGGAGAGCAGCCAGGGAGATGATGATGGTTGGTCAGGTTGGGGATCTGACTTGGTGATAAATCTGTTGCAACCAGCTGTTTCAGATGTGGGCTTGTTTTAGGATGTTTCCTAAACTTTTGGCCCAAGCAATAAGCAGGATAGCTAGTAGTATAATTAACTGAGATGGCTGGAGAAGAACAGATACTGTGGGGAAATTAAGAGTTCTGTTTTGGTCTTGTTAGATTTGAAGTGCGTATAAGGCATCTGAGTGGAGATACCAAGTGGAAATAGTGTGAATAAGGAGCTTAGGGGAGATGCTTGGGAGGTGCATGTGTGGGAGACATAAGCGAACAGATGAGACTTGGAGCCAGGAGTCTAGATGAGAAGCCCTGGGGAGAAAGGGTAGATGAGGAAAGCTGGCCAGGAACAAAGCCTGTAGGGAAACAAGAAAGGAGGCTGAGAAGCACAACCAGAAGGTAGGACACCAGTAGGGACATGATGTCACTCAACTAGGAAATAGTGTATTGTAGGCATTTTTCTTTTTTTCCTGAGATGGAGTTTTGCTCTTGTTGCCCAGGCTGGAGCGCAATGGTTCGATCTCAGCTCACTGCAGCCTCCACCTTCCGGGTTCAGGTGATTCTCCTGCCTCAGCCTCCTGAGTAGCTGGGATTACAGGCATGTGCCATGATACCTGACTAATTTTTTGTATTTTTAGTTGAGAAGGAGTTTCACCGTGTTAGCCAGGATGGTTGTAGGCATTTTTCATTTCAGCACAGTGTCTTCATGGTCAGTCCTTTCAGTGGCTGCCCTGATGGTGTTTGATCGTAAGAGTCATAACTCATCCATGAAGGCGTTTTACAGTCTGTCTTCAAGCAGGCAGGTCCTTAGATTGAAATAATGGAGGCTTTACCAAATGCCTTTAACTACGCAGATAGCTGATGGGACGGAGATTGTCAGATGAAGGTATGTTACAGAAAAACCTTTGACAAGTTATGTAGTAGACTAGTTAAAACAAAAAGTTAATCTTCTAGCTAAGACAAAAGATACAGTTTGGGAAGATGAAAAAGATGGATGGTGGTGATGGCTGCACAATATGAATGTACCTAATGTCACTGAACTATACACTTAAAAGTGGTTAAAATGGTAAGTTTATGTTATATAAATTTTTACTACAAAACAAAGTATAGTACTTTGTCACTGATTATAGTAAATATTTAAATCTGAGGGCTAGATTGCTCTTTTTTTTTTTTAAGACGGAATCTGGCTCTGTTGCCCAGACTGGAGTGCAGTGGTGTGATCTCAGCTCACTGCAACCTCCGCCTCCCGGGTTCAAGTGATTCTCCTGCCTCAGCCTTCTAAGTAGCTGGGACTACACGTGTGTACCACCACGCCTGGCTAATTTTGTATTTTTAGTAGAGATGGGGTTTCACCGTGTTAGTCAGGATGGTCTTGATCTCCTGACCTCGAGATCCACCCTCCTCGACCTCCCAAAGTGCTGGGATTACAGGCGTGAGCCACCGCTTCCGGCCATGTTGTCAGGCTGATCTTGAGCTACTGACCTCAGGTGATCCACCTGCCTCGGCCTCCCAAAGTGCTGGGATTATAGGTGTGAGTCACCACGCCCGGCCCTATTACAGTATTTTTAAAACAAATTGTGAGCTTCATCTCCCGGCGGACTGAGTGCTGAGGGCTGCGGCGCGGCACGGAATAAATTCCGGTCTCTGCTGCTCTGGGTCGGTGGCGGAGTATTTTTAAAACAAATTGTGAGCTTGGACAGCATGGCGAAACCGTATCTCTACAAAAAATACAACAAACAAACAAAGAACTAGCCAGGCATGGTGTCATGCTCCTGTTAGTCCTAGCTACTCGGGAGGTTGAGATGGGAAAATCACTTGAGCCGGGGAGGTAGAGATTGAAGTGAGGGGAAATCATGCCACTGTACTCCAATGTGGGCGACAGAACAAGACTCTTGTCTAAAAATTAAATAAATAAATAAATAAATAAAACATATTGCTTTAAATATATATTTTTATGTGTGTTTATGTATATTTTGACAAAATTTGTCCTTTAAACCATTTTTAAGTATACAATTTAGTGGTATTAATTACATTCACAATGTAATAACAAGCAACACCACTGTTTCCGAAACTTTATTGTCTCAAACAGAAACTCTGTAACCGGACAGGGGTGGTGGCTCATGCCTGTAATCCCAGCACTTTGGGAGGCCGAGGCGGGCAGATCACTTGAGGTCAGGAGTTCGAGTACAGCCTGGCCAAAATAGCAAAACCCCTGTCTCTACTAAAAATACAAAAATTAACCAGGCATGTGGCGTGCACCTGTAACCCCAGCTACTCGGGAGGTGGAGGTTGCAGTGAGCTGAGATCATGCCACTGCATGCCAGCCTGGGCTACAGAGCCAGACTCCATCTGAAAAAAAAGAAGGCCAGGCATGGTGGCTCATGCCTGTAATTTCAGCACTTTGGGAGTCTGAGGCGGGTGGATCACAAGGTCGGGAGATCTAACACGGTGAAATCCCGTCTCTACTAAAAATACAAAAATTAGCCTGGCGTGGTGGTGTTCGCCTGTAGTCCCAGCTACTTGGGAGGCTGAGGCAGGAGAATTTCTTGAACCTGGGAGGCCGAGGTTGCAGTGAGCTGAGATCGCGCCGCTGCACTCCAGCCTGGCGTCAGAGGGAGACTCAGTTTCAAAAAAAAAACAAAAAACTGTAACCATTAAACAAATAACTTGCCATTTCCTCCTCCTTCTAGCCCCTTGTAATCTTTGATCTACTTTGCATCTGTATGAATGTGCCTGTTCTAGGTACTGCAAATACTAAATGGAATCATATAATATTTGTCCTTTTTGTGTCTGGTTTATGTCACTTAGTGTAATGGTTTCAAGGTTAACCCATGTTGTAGCGTGTATCAGAACTTCATTCCTTTTTATGGCTTAATCCATTGTGTGTGTACACCACATTTTGTTTTATTAATTAATTTGTAGTAGACACTTGGGTTGTTTCTACCTTTTGACTATTGTAAATAATGCTTCTGTGAACATTGGTGTACAAATATCTCTTTGAGTTCCTGCTTTGCATTCTTTTGGGTATATACCCAGAAGTGAAATTGCTATATGGTAATTATTATTATTAATTTTCTTTTAGAGACAGAGTCTTGCTCTGTTGCCCAGGCTGGAGTTGAGTGGCATAGTCATGGCTCACTGCATCCTTGAACCTGTAGGCTCAAGCAGTCGTCCTGCCTCAGCCTCCTTAGTAGCTGGGACTACAGGTATGGGCTGCCACAACCAGCTAATATTTTTTTTTGTTTAATTTTTATTTTTTATTATGATGAACTCTTCCCTTGTTGTATAGGCTGGTCTCGAACTCCTGGGGTAAAGTGATTCTCTTGCCTTGGCCTCCCAGAGGGCTGAGATTACAGGCATGAGCCACCACATCTGGCCCATAATTTTTTTACTTTTGTTTTTTTATAGAGACGGGGTCTCCCTATGCTGCCCGTGCTGGTCTCGATCTCCTGGCCTCAAGCCATCTTCCCTCCTTGGCCTCTCAAGGTACTGGGATTATAGGCATGAGCCACTGCACCTAGCTGATAGTTGGCTATTAAATGTTTAGCTCTTTGAGGAATCACCATACTGTTTTCCTTAGTGGCTGCATCATTTCACATTCCCACCAGTAGTACACAAGGGTTCCAATTTTCCCACGTCCTCCCCAACACTTATTTTCTGTTTATCCTTTTTTGGTAAATTTTTGTTTGTATATGTGTTTTTTTATTTGTTTTGATAGTAGCCATCCTAATGAGTGTGAAGTGGTATCTCATTGTGTTTTCTTGGTTTTTGCTCATTTGTATCTTTTTTAACTATTTTTTCTTTTGAGATGGAGTCTCGCTCTATTGCCCAGATTAGAGTATAGTAGTGCCATCTCGGCTCACTGCAATCTCTGCCTCCCAGGTTCAAGCAGTTCTCTGCCTCAGCCTTTCGAGTAGCTGAGATTACAGGCTACTACTTTTTGTATTTTTAGTAGAGACAGGGTTTCACCATCTTGACCAGGCTGGTCTTGGAGTCCTGACCTCGTGATCCACCCGCCTCGGCCTCCCAAAGTGCTGGGATTACAGGCCTGAGCCACCGCACCTGGCCCTTTTTAACCATTTTTTTTTTTTTTTTTTTTTTTTTTTTTTTGAGACGGAGTTTCGCTCTTGATACCCAGGCTGGAGCGCAATGGCGCGATCTCTCGGCTCACCGCAATCTCCGCCTCCTGGGTTCAGGCAATTCTCCTGCCTCAGCCTCCTGAGTAGCTGGGATTACAGGCACGCGCCACCGTGCCCAGCTAATTTTTTGTATTAGTAGAGACGGGGTTTCACCATGTTGACCAGGATGGTCTCGATCTCTTGACCTCGTGATCCACCCGCCTCGGCCTCCCAAAGTGCTGGGATTACAGGCTTGAGCCACCGCGCCCGGCCCTTTTTAACCATTTTTAAGTGTACCATTCATTGGTATTAAGTACATTCTTGTTGGTGTGCAACCATCATAAAAATCCAGCTTCAGAACTTTTTTTTTTTTTTAAGAGACGAGGTTTCACCATGTTGGTCAGGCTGGTCTCGAACTCCTGACCTTGTGATCCACCCGTCTTGGCCTTCCAAAGTGCTGGGATTACAGGTGTGAGCCACCGCGCCTGGCCTAGAATTTTTTCCATCTTTCCAAACTGAGTCTCTGTACCCATTGAACAGTAACTCCCCATTCTCTCCTCCCCTACCCTCTGACAACCACCATTCTGCTTTCTGTCTATGAATTTGGCTACTCTAGGTGTCTCATGTAAGTGGAATCATATAATATTTGTTCTTTTTTGTATGGCTTATTTTACTTAGCATAATGTCTTCAGGATTCATCCATCTTGTGGTGTGCATCAGAATTTTATTTTTTGAAACGGAGTCTCACTCTGTTGCCCAGGCTGGAGTGCAGTGTTGTGATCTCGGCTCACTGCAACCTCTGCCTCTCAGGTTCAAGTGATTCTCCTGCCTCAGACTCTCTAGTAGCTGGGACTACAGGCGAGTGCCACCATGCCTGGCTAATTTTTTGTGTTTTTAGTAGAGACGGGGTTTTACTGTGTTAGCTAGGATGGTCTTGGTCTCCTGACACGGTGATCTGCCTGCTTCGGCCTTCCAAAGTGTTGGGATTATAGGTGTGAGCCACCATGCCTGGCCCAGAATTTTATTCCTTTTTAAGGCTGAGTAATATTCCATTATGTGTACATATCACGTTTTGTTTATCCATTCATATGTTGATGGACATTTGGGTTATTTCCACCTTTTTGCTATTGTGAATAATGATGCTATGAATATCGGTTTACAAATATCTTTTTTTTTTTTTTTTTTTTGAGATGAAGTCTTGCTCTGTGGCCAGGCTGAAGTGCAGTGGCACAATCTCAGCTCACTGCAACCTGTGCGTCCCGGGTTCAAGGGATTCTCCGGCCTCATACTCCTGAGTAGCTGAGACTACAGGCCACCACACCTGACTAATTTTTGTATTTTTAGTAGAGACGAGGTTCACCATATTGGCCAGGATGGTCTTGATCTCTTGACCTCGTGATCCGCCCGCCTTGGCCTCCCAAAGTACTGACGTGATCACGGCTCACTGCAACCTCTGCCTTGTGTGTTCAAGCATTCTCCTGCCTTAGCTTCCTGAGTAGCTGGGATTACAGGTGTGCACTACCATGCCCAGCTACTTTTTGCTTTTTGTATTTTTGGTAGAGAAGGAGTTCCACCGTTAACTATTGGCCAGGCTGATCTTGAACTTCTGACCTCAGGTGATCCACCTGCCTTGGCCTCCCAAAGTGCTGGGATTATAGTGTGAGCCACCATGCCCAGCCACAAATACCAAGACTTTTTACTTTCATTCCTTTTTTTTTTTTTTTGAGATGGAATCTTGCTCTGTTGCCCAGGCTGGAGTGCCGTGGCATGATTTCAGCTCACTGCAACCTCTGCCTCCTGAGTTCAAGTGATTCTCCTGCCTCAGCCTCCAGAGAAGCTGGAACTACAAGCATGTTCCACCACACCTGGCTAATTTTTTGTATTTTTAGTAGAGGCGGGGTTTCACCGTGTTGACTAGGATGGTCTTGATCTCCTGACCTCGTAATCACCTGCCTCAGCCTCCCAAAGTGCTGGGATTACAGGTGTAAAGCACCACACCTGGCAGTTTTTTTTTTTTTGACAGGGTCTTGCTCTGTTGTCCAGGTGAGTGCAGTTGTGCAGTGACAGCTCTCTTTATCCCTGATCTTCTTGGTTCAAGCTATCCTCTCACCTCAGCCTCTTGAGTAGCTGAGAATTCAGGTGCACACCACCACGCCTAGCTTATTTTTTAATTTTTTTTGTAGCTGTGGGATTTCGCTATGTTGCCTAAGTTTTACGTGTCTTTTTTTTAAGGAACTGCCCTACTGTTTGGCACAGTGGTTGCACCATTTTACATTCTACCAACAATGCACAAAGGTTTCGTTATAGACTGAATTGTGTCCTCCTGAAAATTCATATGTTGAAGCCCTAAGCTGCAGTGTGAATCTTTACAGAGATAATTAACAAATTAGAATATATCATAAGGATGAGGCCTTAATCCAGTAGGACTGGTGTCCTTATAAGAAAAGGACTAGATACCAGGAGTCCATGTACAGAGAGAAAAGGCTACATGAGAATAGAAGGGATTACAAGTGTGAATCTCCATGCCCAGCCCTGGCTATTTTATTTTTTGTAGAGTTGGGGTCTCGCCATGTGCTCATGCTGGTCTCCATCTCCTGAACTCAAGCAATCCTCCCACTTTGGCCTCCCAAAGTGCTGAAATTACAGGCATGAGCCACTGCGCCTGGCGTTTTCTTTTTTTTTCTTTCTGTTTTATAGAAACAGAGTCTCGCTCTTTCACCAGGTGCCAGGCTGGAGTGCAGTGGCGAGATCTCGGTTCACTGCAGCGTCCACCTCCGGTTCAAGCAGTTCTCCTGCCTCAGCCTCCCGAGTAGCTGGGATCACAGGCGCGTGCCACCACACCCAGCTAATTTTTGTATTTTAGTAGAGACAGGGTTCCACTGTGTTGGCCAGGATGGTATCGATCTCTTGACCTTGTGATCCGCCTGCCTCGGCCTCCCAAAGTGCTGGGATTACAGGTGTGAGCCACCATGCCCGGCTGGCATTTTATTTTATTAGTTTTGAGACAGAGTCTCACTCTGTTGCCTACCGCAGAGTGAAGTGGCGTGATCTCAGCTCACTGCAACCTCTGCCTCCCAGGTTGAAGAGATCCTTGTGCCTCAGCCTTCCAAGTAGCTGGGATTACAGGCATGTGCCACCATGCCTGGCTGATCTTTGTATTTTAGCATAGATGGGGTTTCACCTTGTTGGCCAGGCTGGTCTTGAACTCCTGACCTCAAGTGATCTGTGCACCTTGGCCTTCCAAAGTGCTGGTAGTACAGGTGCGGGCCTTTTTCTCTTTTCTTTCTTTCTTTCTTTCTTTCTTTCGTTAATAGCTATCCTAATGGATGTGAAGTGGTATCTCATTGTGGTTTTGATTTGCATTTCCCTAATGATAAGTGATGTTGAGCATCTTTTCATGTGTTTATTGGTTATTTGTATATCATCCTTGAAGAAGTATCTATTCATGTCTTTGGTTGACCATTTTAAAATTAGGTTTTTGAGCTGGGCGTGGAGGTGCACACCTGTAGTCCCAGCTTCCCGGGAGGTTGAGGTAGGTGGATCTCTTAAGCCCAGGTGTTTGAGGGTGCAGTGAGCTGTGATTGCACCACTGCACTCCACCCTGGGTGACAGTCTCTAAAAATAAAATAAAATTAGGTTTTCGTCTTTGTTGTTGAGTTTTAGGAGTCCTTTATATACTCTAGATATTCCTTGTCAGATAATGTGATTTACAAATATTTTTTTCTCTGTGTGGGTTATCTTTTTTTTTCTTATTCTCTTTTTTTTTCCTGTGGGTTGTCTTTATACTCTGTTGATAGTGTCTTTTGATGCACAGAGGTTTTCGTTTTGATGAAGTCCAATTTATCTTTTTTTTTAAATCTGTGCCTCATTTGCAAATTATTGCCAGTTGAAACTTTTCCCCTAAGAGTTTTATAGTTTTAGCTCTTAGGTTTGGGTCTTTGATCCAGTTTGGGTTTTTTAAATATATTATGTTGGGTAAGAGTCCCACTTTATTGTTTTGCATGTGGTTATTCAGTTTTCCCAGTACCATTTTCCATCTGGGAAAAAGATTGTACTTTTCCCATTGAATATTTTTAACACCTTTCTTGAAAATCAGTTGACTGCAGTTCAAGACCAGCCTGGCCAACACGGTGAAACCCTATCTGTACTAAAAGTACAAAAATTAGCTGGGCATAGTGGTGCCTGCCTGTAATCCCAGCTACTTGGGAGGCTGAGGCAAGACAATCACTTGAACCCGGGAGGCGGAGGCTTCAGTGAGCCGAGATGGCGCCATTGCACTCCAGCCTGGGTGACAGGGCAAGACGCGAGAATCCATCTCAAAAGAAAAAAATTGACCATATATGTGAGGAGTTATTTCTCATCTCTCCATTCAGTTGACTGGTCTTTATGTCTATCTTTATGCCATCACTGTACTGTTGTGATTGCTGTAGCTAAATGGTACACTTAAAGATGGTTAAAATAGGCTGGGCATGGTGGCTTATGCTTATATTATAGTCTTAGCACTTTGGGAGGTTGAGGTGAGCAGATTTCCTGTGCTCAGGAGTTCAAGACCAGCCTAGGCAACATGGTGAAACCCCGACTCTACCAAAATACAAAAATTAGCTAGGTGTGGTGGTGCGTGCCTGTAATTCTAGCTATTTGGGAGGCTGAGGCACAAGAATTGCTTGAACCTGGATACAGAGGTTGCAGTGAGCCGAGACTGTGCCACTGCACTCTAGCCTGGGCAACAGAGTGAGACTCTTTACATACCCAAATGTTTTACCATAATTATAAAATAATTTTTATTTTCATTTTTAAGTTGTTCATTCTTTCCTCTTTTGTTAATGCTCTCTGCTGAATTAAAATAAATAAATAAATAAAAAGAATAGGTCTTGTTGGGCCAGCTGCAGTGGCTCACACCTGTAATCCCAGCATTTTGGGAGGCTGAGGCAGGCGGATCACCTGAGGTCGGGAGTTTGAGACCAGCCTGACCAACATGGTGAAACCCCGTCTCTGCTAAAAATACAGAAGTAGCCGAGTGTGGTGGTGCTTGCCTGTAATCCCAGCTACTCAGGAGGCTGAGGCAGGAGGCAGGAGAATCACTTAAACCAGGAGGCGGAGGTTACAGAGAGCCAAGATCGCACCACTGCACTCCAGCCTGGGCAACAAGAGTGAAACTGAGGTCTTGTTGATTTTCTTTCTGCTTTCCCCTGTTCACCCCCTCTCACTTTATGAAAGAAAGCACTTCTTCATTTGAAACCTAACTGAAGTAAATTGTCCCAGAGAGGAAAACCGTTCAGGACACCAATGTTTTATCTCATCTCCTGTTTAAGTATATTTGGGTTGCTTCTTTCTTTCTTTCTTTTTTTTTTTTTAAGATGGGGTTTCACCATGGTGGCCAGGCTGGTCTTGAACTCCTGACCTCAGGTGATCCACCCACCTCGGCCTCCCAAAGTGCTAGGATTACAGGCGTGAGCCACCGTGTCCGGCCTCTTCTTTTTTTTTTTTTTGACTTTAATCTCATGACAGTTTATGTTTTCATTTTTAAAAAGTATTATTGGGAGGCTGAGGCAGGCGGATGACAAGGTCAGGAGTTCGAGACCAGCTTGGCCAATATGGTGAAACCCCATCTCTACTAAAAATTCAAAAATTAGCCGGGTGTGGTGGCAAGCACCTGTAGTCCCAGCTACTTGGGAGTCTGAGGCAGGAGAATCGCTTGAACCTGGGAGAGGGAGGTTGCAGTAAGGCAAAATCACGCCACTGCACTGCCAACTGGGTGACAGAGCGAGACTCCGTCTCAAAAAAAAAAAGTATTATAAATAAAGGTGTTGTGAATTTTTTTATACAAGTCTTTTGTTTTTATTAATTTTGGATAAATCCCAAGAAGTGGCGTTGCTTAATGTGTGATTGGACACAGAAAATATAAAGAAAACAGAAAATGAAGGAGTGGAGTTGCTGATCATAGGTTAGTACTTATTAGACCAGTTTCCAAAATGGATGTACTGTTTTGTATTCTCATCAGCAATGTATGAGAAGAGGTCTTTTTTTTTTTAAAAAAAAAAAAAAAAAAAAAAAAGACAGGGTCTCGCTTTATGACCTAGGCTGGAGGGCAGTGGCACGATTGTAACTCACTGCAGCTTTGACCTCCTGGGCTCAAGTGATCCTCCCACTTCAGTCTCTCCTGAGTATCTGGGACTATAGACATGAGCTACCATGCCTGGATAATTTTTTTTTTTTTTGCGACAGAGTCTCATTGTGTCCCCCAGGCTGGAGTGCAATGGCATAATCTCTGTTCACCACAACCTCTGCCTCTGAGGTTCAAGTGATTCTCCTGCCTTAACCTTCCAAGTAGGTGAGATTACAGGCATGTGCCACCACACCTGGTTAATTTTTGTATTTTTTTTTTCTCTTTGAGACAGAGTCTTGCTCTGTCCCCAGGCTGGAGTTCAGTGGTGAGATCTTGGCTCACTGCAACCTCTGACTCCCTGGTTCAAGTGATTCTCCTGCCTCAGCCTCCTGAGTAGCTGGGATTACAGGCACACACCACGACGCCAGGCTAATTTTTGTATTTTTAGTAGATATGGGGTTTCACCATGTTGGTCAGGCTGGTCTTGAACTTCTGATCTTGTGATCTGCCCGCCTCAGCCTCCCAAAGTGCTGGGATTACAGGAGTGAGCCACTGCACCTGGCCTAATTTTTGTATTTTTAAGAGAGATGGGGTTTCATCATGTTGGTCAGTATGATTTCGAACTTGACCTCATGATCTGCCTGCCTCGGCCTCCCAAAGTGTTGGGATTAAAGGCTCAAGCCACTGCACCCAGCCTAATTTTTTTTTTTTAGTAGAGACAGAGTTTTGCCATGTTGGCCAGGCTGGTCTCAAACTCTTGACCTCATGTGATTCTCCCACCTCGGCCTCCCAAAGTGCTGGGATTATAGGCATGAGCCACGGCGCCTGGCCCAATTTTTGTATTTTTTTGTAGAGACATGGTTTTACCATGTTTCACAGGCTGGCCTTGAACTCTTGATCTCAGGCAATCTGTCTGTCTCAGCCCTTCCAAAGTTCTGGGATTACAGGCAGGTGTTCTCATTGCTGGAAATCCTTCTGTATATTTGATTTGGTATGTTTTTAATTTTAGCCATTCTAGTGAGTGTGTACTAGTATCTTATGTTTGTGTTTTCCTTATCATAGTGAACATTATGACTAATTATAGTGATATATATCATAAATATTTACTCAATTCGGATTTCTTTTTTGAAACAGGGTCTTGCCATGTTGCTCAGGCTAGACCCCAGATTCCTAGGCTTAAGTGAACCTCCCACCTCAGTCTCTTGAGTAGTTGGGACTATAGGTTTGTACCACCATGCCTGGCTAATTTATTTATTTAAAATTAATTAATTAATTAATTTGAGACTGAGTGTCTCTGTATTGCCCAGGCTGGAGTGCAGTGGCCCGATCTCAGCTCACTGCAACCTATGCTTCCCGGGTCCAAGCAGTTCTCCTGTTCAGCCTCCTGAGTAGCTGAGACTGCAGGTGCTCACCACTACACCTGGCTAATTTTTGTATTTTTAGTAGAGACAAGGTTTCACCATATTGGCCAGTCCGGTCTAGAACTCCTGACCTTGCGATCCGCTCTCCTTGGCCTCCCAAAGTGTTGGGATTACAGGCGTGAGCCACTGCGCCCAACCCTCTCTCTTTCTTTCTTTCTTTCTTTCTTTCTTTTTTTTTTTTTATAACAGGGTCTCCTCTGTTGCCCAGGCTGGAGTGGAGTGGTGCAGTCATGGCTCACTGCAGGCTGAAACTCCCATGCTTAAGTCGTCCTCCCACTTTAGCCTTCTGAGTAACTGGAACCATAGAGGTGTACCATCACACCTTACTGCTAATTTTTTTTTTTTTGAGACAGTCTCATTCTGTCACCCAGGCTGGAGTGCAGTGACACAATCTTAGCTCACTGCAACCTCTGCCTTCTGGGTTCAAGTGATCCTCCTGCCACAGTCTCCTGAGTAGCTGGGATTACAGGCATGCGCCACTGCGTCTTTATAATTAGCTTGGTTTACTTTTGTATTTTTAGTAGAGATGGGGTTTCACCATGTTGGTCCACCTGGTCTTGAACTCCTGACCTCATATTATCCAGCCGCCTCAGCCTCCCAAAGTACTGGGGTTACTGGGGTTACAGGCATGAGCCACCATGCCCAGCTGGACATGGCTAAATAAAAAAATTTTTTTGTAGGCTGGGTGGGGTGCTCACACTTGCAATCCCAGTACTCTGAGAGGCTGAGGCAGGCTGATTACCTGAATCAGGAGTTTGAGACCAGCCTGGGCAACATGACAAAAGCCTGCGTATATCAGAAATACACAGAAAACTTAGTGGGGCATGGTAGTGCATGCTTGTGGTCCCAGCTACTCAAGAGGCTGAGGTGAGAGGATTGCTTGAGCTTGGGAGGTGGTGGTTATAGTGAGCTGTGAGCTGAGAATGCACCACCGCACTCCAGCTTGGGTGACAGAGTGAGATACGGTCTCAGAAATTTTTTTTTTTTTTTTTTTTGTAGAGACAAGTTCTCACTATTTTGCCCAGTATGGTGTCAACTTCTGGGCTCAAGTGATCCTCCTGCCTCAGCCTCCCAAAGTGTTGGGATTATAGATGTGAGCCACTGTGCCTGTCCTGTTTATAGGCTCTTAATTGTGTTTCCTTGGTCTGTATGCCAATCTTATGTCAGTGCCACCCTGTCTTGTTTTGTTTTGTTTTTGATACGGAGTCTCGCACTGTCGTGCCAGGAGCACGATCTTGGCTCACTTTAATCTCCGCCTCCCGGGTTCAAGCAGTTCTCCTGCCTCAGGCTCCCCAGTAGCTGGGGCTACAGGTGTGCGCCCAGCTAATTTTTTTGTATTTTTTTTTTTTTTCAGTAGAGGTGGGTTTTCACCATGTTGGCCAGAATGGTCTCCATCTCCTGACCTCGTGATCCATCTGCCTCGGCCTCCCAAAGTGTTCGGATTACAGATGTGAGCCGCTGCGCCTGGCCTACACTGTCTTTCTTTCTTTTTTTTTTTTTGAGATGGAGTCTCACTCTGTTGCCCAGGCTTGAGTGCCAGGGGCATGATCTTGGCGCACTGCAACTTCCGCCTCCTCGGTTCAATCCATTCTCCTGCCTCAGCCTCCTGAGTAGCTGGGATTACAGGCGTGCGCCACCATGCCCTGCTAATTTTTGTATTTTAGTAGAGACGGGGTTTTACCGTGTTGTTCAGGCTGGTCTCGAACTCCTGACCTCATGATCTGCCCGCCTTGGCCTCCCAAAGTGCTGGTATTACAGGGTGAGCCACCATGCCCGGCCCACACTGTCTTGATTACTGTAGCTTTGTGGTGGGTTTTGGAATTGGGAAGTGTCAGTCCAGTAACTTTGTTGTATATATATATTTTTTTCTATTTTGTAGATATTACCAGGTTACAAATATTTTGCACACATTTTAAAAGCTTAATACATAATAGCTTATTCTGTATCAATTACCATAGCTACTTGATTTTTTTTTAGAGTTACATAGTAGCTTTTTTTTTTTTTTTGAGACTGAGTCTTGCTCTTACTTAGGCTGGAGTGCAGTGGTGTGATTGGCTTAAGCAACCTCTGCCTCCTGGGATCAGGCCTCGGGATCCTCCTATCTCAGCCTCCAGAGTATTTGGGACTACAGATACCTGCTGCCACACCCAGCTAATTTTTGTAGAGACAGGGTCTCACCATGTGTTGCCCAGGCTGGTCTTGAATTTCAAGGCTCAAGCGATCTGCTTGCCTTGGCCTCCGAAAGTGCTGGGATTATATGCTTGAGCTGCTGCGCCAGGCCTGAGTTGCATAGTGTTCTTTTTTTGAGTCCAAGTTTTGCTCTAGTTGCCTAAGCTGGAGTACAGTGCCATGACCTCGGCTCACTGCAAACTCTGCTTCCCAGGTTCAAGTGATTGTCCTGTGTCAGCCTCCCGAGTAGCTGGGTTACAGGCCTGAGCCACCAAACCTGGCTGATTTTTTTTTTTTTTTTTTTTTTTTTTGTATTTTTAGTAGAGACGGGATTTCACCAAGTTGTCCAGGTTTGTCTCGAACACCTGACCTCAGGTAATTCACCCACCTCGGCCTCCCAAAGTGCTGGGATTACAGGTGTGAGCTACCGTGCCCAGCCTATGATCTTTTGCTATTATAATCCATGCTCTAATGTGTACCTTTGTAAACTTGTCACCTTACACTATAAATTTGTCTAGAGAATGAGTTCCTGGAAATGGAACTGGAAAGTCAGAGATTATACACATTTAAAATTTATTGATTAAATGTCCAGCTTTTCTTATGTTACTGATTTCTGACTGTTTTGGTTGGAGAGCATACTTTTTTTTTTTTTTTTGGGAGACAGGGTCTCACTCTGTCACCCACACTGGCGTGCAGTAGCATGATCATAGCTCATTGCAGACTTGACCTCCTGGGCTCAAATAATCCTCCCACCTCAGCCTCCTGAGTAGCTGGGAATACAGGCACACACAATCATGTCCAGCCAATTTTAATTTTATTTTATTTTTTTTTGAGATGGAGTGTCGCTCTGTCACCCAGGCTGGGGTACAGTGGCACAATCTTGACTCACTGCAGCCTCCACCTCCTGGTTAAAGCTATTCTCCTGCCTCAGCCTCCCAGGTAGCTGGGATTACAAGGGCATGCCACCAGATTTTTGCTTTTATTTGAGCAGATGGTGTCTGGCTGTATTGCTCAGGTGGGTCTTGGACTCCTGGCCTCAAGCAGTCCTTCCACCTCAGCCTCTCAAAAGTGTTGGGATTACAGGTATGAGCCACTGTGCCTGGCCAAGAATGTTTCATGTGCATTTGAGAAGAATGTAATTCTGCCATTGTTGGATGGAGCATTCTGTGTATGTCTGTTAGGTCTAGTTGGTTTATTGTGTTATTCAAGTTCCCTCCTTATGTTCTGTCTGATCAGTCTCCTTGTTGAAAGTGGGGTTTGAGGTTTTCAGCTGTTACTGAAGAACTATGTCTTCCTTCAAATCTTTTAATTTTTGCTTTCTACATTTTAAGGTCCTATTATTAGGTGCATAATTGTTATATTGTCTTACTGTATTAGGCTTTTAAATTAATATATAGACCAGGCACACAGTGGCTCATGTCTATAATGAGCCAGCGCTTTGAGAGGCTGAAGTGGGAGGATCACTTGAGCCCAGGAGTATGAGACCCAGTCTGGTCAACAAAGTGAGATCCTCTGTCTACAAAATAAAAACAAAAAAACCACAAGCATATATATATATATTTCTTTGTCTCTTGTAACCTTTTTGTATTTAAAGTCTGTTTTGTGTGGTATTAATAGAATCACCCCAACTCTTTTGATTATTATCTGCATGAAATATCTTTTTGCATCCTTTTACTTTCAAACCTATTTGTGTCTTTGGATCTAAAGTGAATTTCCTGAAGATAGCATATAGTCGGATCATGTTGGTGTTCTTTTTTTTTTTTGAGTTGGAGTCTCATTCTGTCACTCAGGCTGGACTGCAATGGTAGAATCTCAGCTCACTGCAACCTTCACCTCCCGAGTTCAAGCAATTCTCTTGCCTCAGCCTCCCAAGTAGCTGGGATTACAGACATGGCCTACCACACCTGGCTAATTTTGTGTTCTTAGTAGAGATCGGGTTTCTCCATGTTGGTCAGGCTGGTCTTAAACTCCTAGCCTCAGGTAATCTGCCTGCCTTGGCCTCCTAAAGTGTTGGGATTACAGGCATGAGCTACTGTGCTGGCCCAATTTTTTTTTTTTTTTTAAGAGACAGGGTCTTGCTGTGCTTGTGTATGTTGCCCAGGTTGGAGTACAGTGGTGAGATCATAGCTCACTGCAGCCTCGGTCTCCTGGGCTCAAGCAATACTCCTGCTTTGTTGTTCCCAAGTACCTGGAACTACAGGCATGCGCCACCTGGCTTTTTAATTTTTTTAATTTTTCATGGAGATGGCGTCTTGCTATGTTGCCTAGGCTGGTCTCAAACTCCTGGCCTCAAGCACCTGGCTTTCCAAAGTGCTAGGATTACAGATTTTAGCCACTGGCCTGTAGTAGAGATAGGGTCTCACTATGTGGCCCATGGTGGTTTCAAGCTCCTCAGCTTAAGTGATCCTCCCACCTCGGCCTCCCAAAGTGTTAGGACTACAAGCCTGAGCCACTGTGCCTAGCCACTTCTCATTTTCTTTTTTTTTTTTTTCTTCTTAGTGCATAAGGAGGCAACCTCATTTTCTAATGTGTGTATTCTAAAGATGTTTTCTTTGCAGTTACCATGGGAGTTAACATCTCACAGTTATAATCTAATTTGAATTTATAATAACTTAAGTTCCATAGTATACAGATCTCTGCTCCGGTGCAGCTCCTTTCTCGTCCCTTTTCTGTTATGTCATAGATTACGTCTTTGTAAATCGTTATCTCGTTAGCCTAGATTAATAATTTTTTATGCATTTGTTTTTAGATCACATTGAAAATGAAAAGCAGAGTTACAAAGCAAAATTACAATAATGCTAATTTTTACAATAATGCTAATTGCTCCTGTGTTTGCCTTTACCAGAGATTGATTGATTGATTGATTGATTTCTTTCTTTTCTTTCTTTCCTTATTTTTGGAGGGGGGAGGTGGGGGAGAAGGAGTCTTTGTTGCCAGGCTAGAGTACAGTGGCTCGATCTCAGCTCATTGCAGCCTCCGCCTCCTAGGTTCAAGTGATGCTCCTGCCTCAGGCTTCCAAGTAGCTGGGACTGTAGTTGGTAATGTATAGCGGTATAAGAGCCTCTATCAGCTTTTGTTTATCTGAGAATGTCTTTATTTTTTTCCTTAATTTTTAAAGGACGGTTTTCTCAGATACAGAATTCTTGGTTGTCAGTTTATGTTTAGGTCGTTTTTTTTTTTTTTTTTTTTTTGAGATGAAGTCTCGCTCTATTGTCCAGTCTGCAGTGCAGTGGCATGATCTCGGCTCACCCCAACCTTCACCTCCTGGGTTCTAGTGGTTCTCCTGCCTCAGCCTCCTAAGTTAGCTGGGCCTATAGGTGCCTGCCACCATGCCCAGCTAATTTTTTGTATTTTTAGTATGACTAGGCTGGTTTTGAGCACCTGACCTCAAGTGATCCACCCACCTTGGCCTACCAAAGTGCAAGGATTACAGGCGTGAGCCACTGTGCCCAGCCTAGGTCTTGTATGATCATACATTTTGCCTTGGCATTTATGGCTTTCTAAATTTCTCAACATACGTGTTGCTTTGGAATGTCCTAATTTGCCAGAGTTTCACCTCAACTTCTCTGCCTTTTTTCTTTTTTTTTGAGACGGAGTTTCGCTCTTGTTACTCAGGCTGGAGTGCAATGGCGCGATCTTGGCTCACCGCAACCTCCGCCTCCTGGGTTCAGGCAATTCTCCTGCCTCAGCCTCCTGAGTAGCTGGGATTACAGGCACGCGCCACCATGCCCAGCTAACTTTTTTTTTGTATTTTTAGTGGAGACGGGGTTTCACCATGTTGACCAAGATGGTCTCGATCTCTTGACCTCGTGATCCAATTGCCTCGGCCTCCCAAAGTGCTGGGATTACAGGCGTGAGTCATGGCGCCCGGGCTTTTTTTTTTTTAAAGAGACAGGATTTCACCGTTTTGTTAAGGCTGGTCTTGAACTCCTGACCTCACATGATCCACCTGCCTTGGCCTCCCAAAGTGCTGGGATTACAGGTGTGAGCCACCGTGCCTGGTTCTTGGGCATCTATCTGTAATCTCTTGCCCCATATGTCTGTTAGTGTCTGTTAGTCTGTAGTCTGCTTCACAGCTTTCATTAGTAATACCTGCTGCTTTTTCTGCCTAAGTTTTGTGTTAGGTTGAAATAGAAACGAGCACCTTATGCCTGTCCTTCAAATACCCCTAGACAGGGTAGAACAGATACCTATGATAATTTACAAGTAAGGTCTGTTTTGCTCTTTGAGGGAGGGAGCTGGGAATTGGGCTTATACTGCTTTAAGACCAAAACCACTGCCATGCTGGAGAAGGGGTGGGGCAAGGGTGAGTAAAAACACTACAGAACTTTGCTAGTGTTTTTAAGATGGCTTTTTCTTGATTGGATATTTGCTTGTAGACCTTGGCTGTTTTCTAAAACTCTGACAAAGTTGTTTCACACAGTTATTGCTTGTTTTCTGATGGTTCTATGAAGGAATGAGACCTTGAAACTTCTGGTCTGCCATTTTGATGACTATGGGCCGTCTTTTTACTCTCTTGATAGTGTCGTTTGATACACAAGTTTTAAATTTTGAAGAAGTTCACTTTAATTTTTATTTTAAAGTTCCTTGTGCTTTAGGGGTCATATTTAAGAAATCATTGCCAAATCCAAGGTCATGAAGATTTGCCACTTTTTCAGTAGCTATAACAAAGGTCCAGGAGATAACTTTTCATCTTGACTTGAGTTCCATGTCTGTCTTCAAAGCAATGACTGTAGTGAGAGTAATAGATTATTCTGATTGGTCGTGCCGGATGGTGTTAGAATAGGTCCGAGACAGTGGGGTTGATACTACAATGCTGTTTCCAAAACGAAAGGGCTAGTGAGCACTAGAAAAATCAGTAAATACTTATTTTATTTAGTAAATGTGAAGCATTCATAGCACATTAAAAAGTTTATGGTACCCAGAGTACACTTTTTCTTTTTTTTTGAGACTTGAGTTTCGCTCTTTTTACCCAGGCTGGAGTGCAATGGCACGATCTCGGCTCACCGCAACCTCCGCCTCCTGGGTTCAAGCAATTCTCCTGCCTCAGCCTCCCAAGTAGCTGGGACTACAGGCGCTCACCATCACGCCCAGCTAATTTTTTTGTATTTTAGTAGAGATGAGGTTTCACCATGTTGACCAGTATGGTCTCGATCTCTTGACCTCGTGATCCACCCGCCTCGGCCTCCCAAAGTGCTGGGATTACAGGCGTGAGCCACCACGCCTGGCCACTTTTTTTCTTTCTTTGTTTTAAGACATTCTCACTCTTTCCTGAGCTGGAATGCAGTGGTGCAGTCTTGGCTTACTACAGCCTCAACCTCCCGAGCTCAAGCGATCCACCTTAGCCTTCCAATAAAGAAGTTGGGACTACAGGCATATGTCACCATGCCTGGCTAAGTTTTGTATTTTTTCTTTTTTTGAGATGGATTCTTGCTCTGTTGCCCAGGCTGGTGTGCAGTGGCATGATTTTGGCTCACTGCAGCCTCTGCCGCCCGGGTTCAAGCAATTCTCCTGCCTCAGCCTCCTGAGCTGGGATTACAGGCACCTGGCACCATGTCTGGCTAATTTTTGTATTTTTAGTAGAGATGAGGTTTCGCCATGTTGCCCAGGCTGGTCTCAAACTCCTTGGCTCAAGTGATGTTCCTGCCTTGGCCTCCCAAAGTGTTGAGGTTACAGATGTGAGCCATCGCGCCCCACCCCAGAGTACACATTTTAATTAAAAATGTATTTTTCTTATTATAAATATAATATGTAAATGTTTAAAAGTGAGCTCCAGAATTATTGCTGCTGATGTGGTGGTCCTTGATAAACTAAGAAGTGGGAAACTAGTTTAACTTTTAATTCATGTTCTAAAGTACTAATTTTTGTGGTTTATTTTATACAGGTACTGCTATTACCAGAATTTGGTAGAAGAAGGATCTACTTGTTGGCAGCCTCTTGATAAAAAGAGATGTGGGGGGATTCTCGACCTGCTAACAGAACTGGACCTTTTCGGTAAGCTCTGAAATTTGCATATTGAAATTGCCAGTGTTTTAATTCTAAATATGTAACATTTTGGCCTACTGTAAAGGAAGATAATTTCTCTGCTGAGAAGTAGTTTCTGATTTTTTTAAAAATAGAAACTCAATTTGGAAAATAATTTCAAAAATGATTGTGAGACTGAATACCCAGCATGCCAAATGTCTTGTCATATAACCTTTTTTTTTTTTTCTTTTGAGATGGGGTCTTGCTCTGTCGCCCAGGCTGGAATGCAGTGGTGTGATCTTGGCTCACTGCACCCTCCGCCTCCTGGGTTCAAGCAGTTCTCTGCCTCAGCCTCCCAAGTACCTAGAATTAGAGGTGCCCGCCGCCACACCTGGCTAATTTTTGTAATTTTAGTAGAGACTGGGTTTCACCATCTTGGCCAGGCTTTCCTTCAACTCCTGACCGCGTGATCCACCCGCCTTGGCTTCCCAACATTTTGAAATTTATTTATTCATTTTTTGAGACAGAGTCTCGCTCTGTCTTCCAGGCTGGAGTGCAGTGGCACAGTCTTGACTCACTGCGACCTCTGTCTCCTGGATTCAAGCAATTCTCCTGCCTCAGCCTCCCGAGTAGCTGGTAGTACAGGTGTGTGCCACCATGCCCAGCTAATTTCATTTTTTTAAATATTAAGAAATCCCCAAATATTTATTTTTGTTTCTTTTCTTTTTCTTTTTTTGGGACAGAGTCTTGCTCTGTCGCCATGGTGGAGTGCAGTGGCGCAGTCTCAGCTCACGGCAGCCTCCTCCTCCTGGGTTGAAGCGATTCTTCTGCCTCAGCCTCCCGAGTAGCTGGGACCACAGGCGCACGCCACCACGCCCAGCTAATTTTTGTATTTTTAGTAGAGACAAGGTTTCACCATGTTGGCCAGGATGGTCTCTATCTCTTGACCTCGTGATCCGCCCGCCTTGGCCTCCCAAAGTGCTGGGATTACAGGCGTGAGCCACCGCGCCCAGCCTTATTTTTGTTTTCTTAGCAAAGGAATACATACTCGGCTAGTAAGGAAAGCTAGTGAAATGTCCATAAATGTTTATAAAAGTTGCATTGAGTGCACTATTTATGTCTAGAATTCAGAGCTATGCTTTGCCTGTGGCATGTTGATGCAGTTTGCTAAACCACCTCTCAATTTTAGGGGTTATTGGGTACCAAGAAGTGTGAAGATGGTGGTAGCATTGGTAGCATTTAGTTGTAAATGGATTGTATTTTAAATTTGTAGGGAGTTAATTTTTTTGTAGCTAATGTAATACACTGTATTTTAACTCGTATTTAAACATTTTTTGCATTGTGTTTACAATTAATGAAATGTTATACAAATGTGACTTTTTTGGTTTTACTTGGTACATAGCAAAGAAATCTGACCTTTAAATGTATGCATTCAAAGGTATTGATGCTCCAGTTGAAACTTCTATTACTAGTACATTTTCTTTTTTTTTTTTTTTTTTTTCGTTTTTTGAGATGGAGCCTCACTCTGTCACCTAGGCTGGAGTGCAGGGGTGTGATCTCAGCTCACTGTATCCTCCGCCTCTTGGGTTCAAGTGATTCTCCTGCCTCAGCCTCCCGAGTAGCTGGGACTACAGGTGCATGCCACCACACCCAGCTAATTTTTATATCTTTAGTAGAGACGGGGTTTGACCATTGGCCAGGATGGTCTCGATCTCTTGACCTGGTGATCTGCCCGCCTTGGCCTCCCAAAGTGCTGGAATTACAGGCTTGAGCCACCGCGCCCGGCCCACATCAGTATTCTTTTTAATAAACTTTACCACAATTCAGGGTGTGTGAAAATCATTTTGATGGAAAAAGTTTTGAGAATCAGATCTTCAGGGAAATTTTTGCACTTAGGTAGTACAGCATAACAAAGAGGAGTACAGGTTTTGGAGTCAGATGTTACTTCCTAGGTGGGTTACCACTGGCACATTTTTTAACCTCCCACATCCTCAATTCCCTCTTACCCATATCTTTTGGAGCCCTTATGTAGGATAAATGGAATCATTCATTCCTGAGTACGTGCTGTGTACCAGTCACCTTTCTGAATGTTGAGGTTGCTGCAGTGAACAAGACATACGGAATAACTTTATTGTAATGGGAGAAAACAGACCATAAGCAAATAGACAAAAACAGTGTAATAGCTGATAGCTGAGTGCTGTAAAGAAAATGAAGCAGGATATTGGGAGAATGAAGATGGGGGCAATTTTAAAGGGGTGGTCAGAGAAACTTGAGGAGTGGCATACATTTGAGTTGTGACTCTTGGTTTATAATGTATGCAGAACATTTAACTGTAGTACCTAGCACTTGGTAGCATTTGAAATAATTTGAAATTCGATGTTTTTTCTCTCTCTCACCGTTCTCCGCATGTCAAATAATTTCCAATTCTACATTGTGTGTGTGTGTGTGTGTGTGTGTGTGTGTGTGTGTGTGTGTGTGTGAGAGAGAGAGAGAGAGAGTGTGTGAGAGAGAGAGAGAGAGAGAGTCTAGCCAGGCTGGAGTGCAGTAGTGCAATCTTGGCTCACTGCAACCTCTGCCTCCTGGGTTCCAGCGATCCTTCTGTCTCAGCTTCCCAAGTAGCTGGGACTCCAGGTGTGCGCCACCGAGCCCGGCTAATTTTTTTTTTTTTTTTTTTTTTTTTTGGTGTCTTGCTCTGTTGCCCAGGCTGGAGGGCGGTGGCACAGTCTCAGCTCACTGCAACCTCCACCTCCCAGGTTCAAGTGATTCTCCTGCCTCAGCCTCCCAAGTAGCTGGGAGTACAGGTGCCCGCCACCACACCCAGCTAATTTTTGTATTTTTAGTAGAGACAGGGTTTCACTGTGGTTGACCAGGCTGGTGTCGAACTCCTGATCCATCCACCCCGACCTCCCAAAGTGCTAGGATTACAGGCGTGAGCCACCACACCCTGTCAATTTTTGTATTTTTAGCAGAGACAGGGTTTCACCATGTTGGCCAGGCTGGTCTTGAACTCCAGATCTTAGGTTATCTGCCTACCTTGGCCTCCCAAAGTGCTGGGATGACAGGCGTGAGCCACTGTGCCTGGCCTTCAATTATAATTCTAAGAAAATTTATTTTTATATCTGAAGTTTATTAAAACGAATTCTTTAAGGAAATGGATGTGGATTATGGTCCTTGTGACAAAGTGAACCATCTTATGAGAGACATAAGAATGTGAGGGAAGAAGTCCTGAGTCCTCAAGGTGAGTAAAGTAAGAATTTGTGGAACATAAAATGTCCTTGTAGGCCAGGCACAGTGACTCAAGCTTGTAATCCTACCACTTTTGGAGGCCGAGGCAGGAAGAGCACTTGAGCCCAGGAGTTTTAAGATAACATGGGCAACATAGTGAGATCCCTGTCTAAATTTTTTTTTAAAAAGTCTCTGTCTATTCTTTCCCCCAGATTTACGTACAGGCAAAGTTGGTACAGATTCTGAGTCACCAGGATCTGCTTGGCAACTCTTAGTAGAGCCTGAGTGTGTGTGTGTGTGTGTGTCTGTGCGCTTGCGCCTCTCGGAAGCACAACTCTTAGTAGAGTCCAAGAGTGTGTGTGTGTGTGTGTGTGTGTGTGTGCGCGCGTGCGTGCGTGCGCACGCGCCTCTGAGAAGGTTTCTCTGAAGTACTTTGGGTTGAGTTTTTTGTAACTCTGCTATCATGACTCTTGATGTGAAATGTCCTTTATTTATTATTGGCCTAGGGGATGGAAGTAAAGGAACTTTCTGCTAGCTTTATTTGTCAAATAGTGTGAGTATTTGTGCCTCAGTGGGGTTGCTCAAGATGATAACCAAGGTCGCTCTAGCCTTTTCCCAGTGCCTATATCAAGCTGTCAAACAGTAGGATGCTCTGCAGCAGTACTGACTTTGTGGCTGTGGTGACTCATCAGGATATCACTTAGGCAGCAGCTATCTATCTGGAGAAATAATTTCCAACAGGTATGAAGGTATGAATCTGTTAGCCTATGCCTTCATCATTTCTGTCTAGGAGAAGGGGTCAGCCATGGTGCACTGTCAGGCAGAACCTTTCATCCCACCCTTCCTGCGAAGTGTATTTCTGTCAGTGTCATATGCCCTTGGCTTTCTTTGTTGTCAAGTCTCTGGCAGATTGAGGGTGCATATTATCTCTCCTTCTGCTGTGTGTGCCATTGCACTGGACTTGGGGAGAGGAGTAAGAAGTATTGTGTTAAAATGTTAATCCCTTTCAGTGGTTGCCCAGTTGTGAGTCCTAGCTCTCTCAGACTATTGGCATTCGGTGTGCTGGAATTAGCATTTTATTTTCTCAAATATACTAATGTGATGTTTGTTGTCTATTCTTATTTAGCCAAATAAGTCACTAAAATGCCCTTATAGAAGATAACTCTGGAAGAGGTATTCATTTCTCTGAAATTTTTATTCTCCTTCCTTCCCTCCCCCTCTCTCTTTCTTTCCTTCTTTTCCTTCCTTTCTTTTCTCTTTTTCTTTCTGTTCTTTCCTTCCTTTCCCTTTCTTTTCTTTTTTTTTTTTTTCTTATTTTATCTTATTGGAGACAAGGTCTCCCTCTGTCACCCAGGCTGGAGTGTAATGGTGCAGTCATGGCTCACTGCAGCCTCGATCTCCTGTGCTGAAGCAATCCTCCCAACTCAGTTCTCCACAGTAGCTGGGACTATAGGTGCCCACTACCACACCTGGCTAATTTTTGTATTTTTTTTTTTTTTTTTTTTTTGGTAGAGACAGGGTTTTGCCACATTGCCCAGGCTAGTCTTAAACTCAAGCAGTCTACCTACCTTGGCCTCCCAAAGCAATAGGATTCCAGGTGTGAGTCACTATGCCTGGCCTTTTTTTATTATTTTAAAAATTTAAAATTTTCATTTTTTAGAGATGTAGGGTTCTGTTCTGTTGCCCAGGAGTACAGTGGTACTATCAGAGCTCATTGCAGCTTTGAACTCCTGGACTTAAGCAATCCTCTCACCTCAGCCTTCTTGGTAGCTGGATTACAGGCACCTGACACTATGTTCGGCCAATTAAAAAAAAAGTTTGTTTGTAAATGTGGGTTTTTTTTTTTTTTGAGACAGGGTTTCACCATGTTGGCCAGGATGGTCTCGATCTCTTGACTTCGTGATCCGCTCACCTTGGCCTCCCAAAGTGCTGGGATTACAGGTGTGCGCCACCACAGCCAGTTAATTTTTACATTTTTTTTTGTAGAGACAGGGTTTCACCATGTTGCTCAGGCTGGTCTCAATCTTCGGAGCTCAAGCTATCCACCAGCCTCGACCTCCCAAAGTGCTGGGATTACAGGCGTGAGCCACTACTTTGCCCGGCCAGACTAGGCACTTTCTAGACCTTCCTAAAAGCTGTGTCTTGGATTTTGCTTTCCTCTACTGCTAGGTGAGGCCCATACAGCTACCCATGATTGACTCTGAAAGTTGTTGATACATGGCAGTGCATTGAGAAAGTTCACACCTCACAGTGAATTAAAGAAATATGGGCATAGTCCAGGTGCGGTGGCTCACGCCTGTAATCCCAGCACTTTGAAAGACCGAGGTGGGCGGATCATGAGGTCAGGAGATTGAGACCATCCTGGGCAACATGGTGAAACCCCGTCTCCACTAAAAATACAAAAATTAGCTGGGCGTGGTGGGTGGCTCGAGCCTGTAATCCTAGCTACTCGGTAGGCTGAGGCAGGAGAATTGCTTGAACCAGGCAGTCGGAAGTTGCAGTGAGCCGAGATCATGCCATTGTACTCCAGCCTGGTGACAGAGTGAGACTCTGTCACAAAAAGAAAAGTATGAGCATAAATTAAATAACTGGTGTCATTGGCCCTCCATATATCTTTTTTTTTCCAAAAATTATTAATAAATAATAAAGTATGGTTATTTCGTATGCCAGTGCATACAGATTTTAACATTTGGATCTATATTTCTTTGAAAGCCAGGATATGTTTTCTAATGCGCTTTCATTGAAGTCAGCTCCTAACATTGAGCATAAATATGAGTTATCAATCCCAGTTATGTACCTGATCCTCATTCTCCCTCCCCGAGCCCCACACACTGCCCTGGGCCCTTCTTTGGCACGTGGACAGATGAATGGGAGCTGCTGGGTGTGGGAGCACTGGACTGGGAATCAGACTTGGAGTATAATCCAAATGGCCCAAGAGCCTACAGCTCGCAGCTGCCCAATGGGTTTCCATGGCAACCTCAAATCAGACTCTGCTCCTTGGTTGGCCAACACCTAGTAAGAGGAAGCCAGACTTTTCCACTTCAGGCGACGGTATTGGTGGTGGCACTTCCAGGGGGTGCACAGCGGCTTAGCAGGAGGACAGATTCAGAGGGGCTCTTGGGGAGCTCAAGCGGGGCCCACAGAGACCTTCTTTCTGGGGTTCCAAACTGGCATTTAGAGGGAGATTCAGTACTCACACCTGGGGTGTTTCAGAATATTCAGGAGACCAGAGAGACCAGTGGGCGAAACAGGAGGAGTTTATTAAGGTGGCCACTGGCTCAGCAGATTAGCATCCCAAGATTGAGCAAAGGAGAAAGAAAATGGGATACTTTTTATACATCCAGAATGATGTAACACAGGTTTGCAGAAGCCACAACAAAGAACAGTTAATTTGTAACATGTCTTGTGATGTATGTTACATTTGAAAAATAGCATTTTGAGAAACGCATTGCACATTCTTTGGGTGTTATCTTGCCCTGTGACCTTGCAGCTGGTCAGCAAGAAAAACAGGAGTGTTGAGATGTCTGGGAACTTTGCTGAGAATGTGGGCAGAAGAGCTAAGATAGGTTTTAAGGAGTTAATTTTAAGCAGAGCTGGGGTTAGATTTTATATTGAACACAACACAGTAAACTGTGTTATGCAGGAATTGTAGACTACCGTTGTTATTATTTAATTTCCCTCTTCATTTCCCCCCTTTGTTGCTTTTTATTAACTCTTTGATAGGAAACAACCCCATTGCTTTCAGCATTTACTAGTATTTGGAAGTTAATTTTGGTTTAGGTCACTTGGTATTTCTATGAGCTTATTTATCAGTTTTATGCCTGTTTGGTTTTTGTAGCTGGATGTCAGGGCGATGGCTTAGGTGTGTCGCAGAGCTTTTTGAGACAACCCTTTTGGGAGCGCCTTTGTATTTTTGGTGGACAGCAGGCTGGTGTGTTAGCTATGGTAAGCGTACAGCACTGAGTTGTGAATTTTTAGCACGAGATTGAGAGTTTCTCTCCTGCCATGAGAGGCACAAAATGAACTTTTAGGCCTGATGGCTCCTTTGTGCCTGTCCCTGTCTTAGGTTGTCTTTCCTTTGAAGAATCTAACCTGTCTTTAGCTAACCAGTCATCTACCCAGGGCCAGCCAGGCAACAGCTGGAGAAAGTTGGAATTTGAGTAAACACAGCCCCGGGGGCTGATCTGCAGAGTGTTGTGGTTCCAGGAACAGTGCTGTTATTTACCTTAAGTTGTTTCTTCTGCTAAGCTGCCTGCTTGGAAAAGATGGTATTAATGCAGCTTTTTGGGGCTATTAACATATTACTTGCTTAGTTTAAGCTTACTTCATCCAGACATTTGCCAGTGATTAAGTTCCAGTAGATGATTACACTTTACGCAAGCCCATGAAAAGCTCCACTACCATACATGTCATTCTGAGACGGTTCTCCATCCTCTTGGGGCACAGGTTGATACTTAGCTAATGCCATTAATTGACTGGTGGTTTGCTTGGCCATTACTTGCTTCTATAGTTGACCGAATACTCCCAATTAAGAGAGGCAGGAGACAAGGTAGTATCAAACGCCCTCCTAATATAATTACTACTCCCCCTATTTGGGTTTTAAACGCCCCCAACCATAAAAACCATTCTCTGAAGAGGGAGTCTGGTGACCACCCTTTCCAGGTTTGTACTGGAACTTGAGCTAGTTTTTGCATGCTGGCAGTAATTTCCATGACTGCTTGTCCATTATGACTGATTTTTAGACAGCAGTTTGATAAGTTAAACTTTTCACATACTCCTCCTTTTTGGGCTAAAAGGTAATGTAATGTTAGTTTTTTTCTGGTAAATGGCATTTCTCATCTATGTGGCCTGTAAATTTGTAAGGTGGCAAACTTAAAGCTTTGGATGATTCATTGGTTATGATTTTTAGAACTGCCTGCAGCCTAATGATGCGGTTAATTATGTAGATGGGAGTGTGATATCCCCATGCCCTGTTTTTGTGCCCAAGTGGCTGGGCCATAATAATTATTTTTTTCTGGGGGCCAGTCTGTGTTTTTTTCAGTTTCCTATTTGTACATTTATTATAGTTGTATCAGCTTATAGCATCACTAATCCAAAGCGGGATTTGAGTAAGCACCGCCTGCTTTTTTTGAAGGTTATAGGATTTGCAGTTATGTCATGTGCACACCTGATTAGGACTTTCCTAATAGGGGTGTTATAACAAGTTGGGGCTACAACTATTTTTTTTATTTTGAAGAAGTGTTTTTACTACCTGTTAGGCATCTAAGTTTAAGGACACACTTCCCTAATGAGAAGGGGTTACCCGAGTTAGATTGCAAAGGGTTTCTTTTCCTGTTCTTTCACAGAGCTCAAACCATACCCCAGGTAAAAGTTTGGGGTTGTAGCACACATAAGACTGATTATTACCTGGATTACAATTTGAATAGGTAGTTTGATTACACATGCAAGTTCCTAGGGAAGCTCCTTTACACTCATAATGTGTTTGCTATAGTAAAGTTTTAACTTGTGTATTCCCTGTCTATGTAGTGTGGGTGCACATAGGACACCCACATAGGACTTCCTCGCTCAGTAGATTTGCCATAAGGGCTGACATGAGCGAAATGAAAGGTAACATTTTTACACTAAGACTGGACAAGGAATGCTTTCTCCTGGGAGCAAAGCTTTGCAGCAATGTCAACATAGTAACAGGATACTTAATATTATTAAAATGACAAGGTTTAAGATTTTGCTTGAGATTTTAGTTTACATTTGCTTATCCGGTGGAGATTGCTCGAGCTTCGGCCGTGCGTTGACTAGTCAGCTTCTGGTTGTGTGACTAGAGCAGGGCTCGACGATTTCTCAGGGTCGTCTGCATCTGGAACCGGACTGAGCTGGTTGTGGTCCTTGTCGATCACATGTCTCAAGGTTAGCCTGGTGGGATGTTCCGGATCCGGCTGACTGGTTCACTTGTCTGGGGCTGTTGGCCTTAACTGGCTGTGATGAATCCAGAGAACAACTTTAGCAACTTTAACAGCAGTGGGGGTGGATAAGGTTACAATAAAAGGGCCCAATGGGGTTGGGTTCCACTTTTTAACCTAGACAGAGTCTCTGGGTTTAAATGAATGGATTAGAATTGTTAAACTTATAGGTATTCTTTTTTGTACCCAGCTTTGTTTCATGGCTTTACCTAGGGCCTGCATTTATCTCCTTAATGTTTATTTTTCCTATTTGTTTAAAAAAAGATTGTCTTTTACCCGGGTTGTGGGGGGTGGTTTCCCAAACAAAACTTCGTAAGGTGAATATTAGGTCTGTTTGGTTGGGTGCGTCTGACTCGGAGAAGGACCATGGGCAAGATTTGATCCCACCGTAAGTGGGTTTCCTGACAGAATTTCTTTAGGAATTGTTTCAGTGTCCAGTTTCTTTGCTTTACCTTCCCCGAACTCTGGGGACGGTAGGCAGTACGTGATTTCCAACAGTTGAGAGAGATTTTGAACAGTCTCAGCTACAAATGCCGGTTCGTTGTCAGACCTGAGAGTCAGAGGCAGCCCAAACCTAGGAATACTATCTGTTAATAATGCTTGAGTTGCCTCCGTGGCTTTTTCAGTGCAGGTGGGGAAAAATTCTACCCACCCGGAGTAGGTGCAGACAAACGCCAGCATAAACCGATAGCCTCCTGCTTGGCGCGTTTCAGTAAAATCCACAAGCAAGTTTTCACGTGGGGTTACTCCTACTTTTTGAATTCCCAGGGGCCGAAATGGCCCTTGCCGTTGGTTGTTCTGAGCACAGGTTAAGCATTGTTTACAGACGGCTCGGGAGATGACAGTGAGCAGTGGCACATAGAAGTGGCACCCCAGTAGTGTTTCTAGTGCTGTTTTCCCGTGTGAGTTTCTTGGTGGAACTGTTTTACAAACCTGAGGGCTATTACTTCAGGAAAAACTAATTTTCTGTTTGAGAACCTCCACCAGCCTTTTTTTTGTATAAGCTCCATTTTCCTGAGCAAACCAGGTCCTCTCATTTGGGGAGTAATTTGGCTTCTCTTTAGGCAAAGGTTCTGGGAGGAGAGGCATGGCAGTAGCTGCCTTCCTACCTACCGTGCTGGAAAGTGGAGTATTCATTGCTGCACGCCTAGCTTCTGCATTTGCTTTCCTGTTTCCTCTTGCCTCTAGGGTCCCACCTTTTTGATGGCCTTGGCAATATATAACAGCTATTTTTCTTAGGATCCCGTACTGCATCTAAAAGTTGTAGGATTTTTTCTGGATACCCTACACTTGTTCCTTGGGCAGGTAGGAGTCCTTTTTTCTTGTATATGCTCCCATGTACATGTAGCATAGCAAAGGCATACTTTGAATTAGTATATACGTTGACTCTTTTACCTTTTGCTAACAGCAATGCCTGCGTTAAAGCTATTAGCTCTGCTCCGGGGGCTGGGGTTCCTGTTGGCAGGCTTTGGGCGTCTACCACTGAATTTAGAGTTACAACTGCATATCCTGCCCGTCTGACTTCTTCTGTTGCAAAGCTGCTACCAGCTGTAAAGTACCTGACATCTGGATTTTGGAGGGGCCGATCTGTCAGGTCCCTTCTACTTGAGAATACTTTATCTACTGTCTCTATACAGTTATATAGGGGAGCTTCTGTTTCCAGTGGGAGGAGGGAGGCAGGGTTGAGAGTGTTTATAGTTTCTGAGGTTATGTGGAGTTTTTACATAAAAGCCCTGATACTGGGTCATTCTAGGATTTGACGACCAATGGTGCCTTCTTTGCTCCATTAGTGTTAAAACAGAGTGTGGTACCCATACAGTTAACTGCTTTCCCAGAGCACTTGTAGCAGCAAGAGCCTTGAAACAGGATGGCCGTCCTGAGCCGCCGAGTCCGGTTGCTTTGATGGGCAGGCTATTGGGTGATGCCATGATTCCAAGATTGGGTTAAAACTCTGATGGCCATTCCCTTCTGCTCATGAACATACAGGAGAACGAGTTTAGTTATGTCTGGCAGTCCTAAAGCAGGTGCCTCAACTAGAGCCTTCTTGATTGTATTAAATGCTTTTTGTTGCTCAGGCCCCCAGATAAAGGGTTTTCTTTTCCCCCGCTTTTGTGGATTTATGTGATTATCTTGCCATTAGTGAGAAATTTGGGATTTAAATATGGCAGAACCCTGTTGCCCCTAAGAACCCTGTGACTTGTTGCTGGGAGGTTGGGGTGGGAATTCTACAGACAGCTTCCTTGCATGCACTGCCTAACACACGCTGTCTGTCTGTGGCTTATGACAAACCCCAAGTGTGTGACTCCTTCGCAGGAAATCTGGGCTTTTTTTTTTTTTCTTCTTTTTATATGCTTTATACCTTGCCTTCCACAGAAGGTGGAGGTTTGGGGTTCCTTCATGGCAATTTTCGATAGCGGATGCTGCTAGGAGAAGGTCATTTCCATACTGCCGAAGGACACAGTTTTTATCTGGTGGGGTGTAAGCATTAAGGTCTGATGCTAGGGCCTCACTGAAAATTGTGGGGGAGTTTTTGAACCTTTGGGGAAGCTTGGTCCAAGTATACTGGAGATTTTCCCATTGAAGGGCAAAGATGGATCGGCTGACTGGCATGGGGGCGAAGGCGGAAGAAAACATTCTTTTCGTTTAAAACAGTCAACAATACTGCATTGGAGGGAATTAGGGAGAGGAGAGTGTATGGGTTTGGAACTACTGGGTGAATAGTTACTGTTGCTTGGTTTACAGCTCGTAGGTTCCTCCCTGGCCTGTAATTATCACAGGTATGGTACAATTTATTACTAGGCAGCCGTTTCTTTGACAAGGGTGGGATGTTCCAGGGTGACTGGCGTGGCTCCAAAATGCCACGTTTATTAGCCACTCTGGATGCTTTGCTGTGCCTAAAACAGCCTCCTGTGGTATGGGATACTGGTGTAGCCGGACTGGGCTGACTCCCACTGTTAGGTCTCATGGCTAGCTCAGGTGGATTGTTTTCAGCCCGTACCTCTGGGAATTTACTAATTAATTCTGAATATAACTTCCTTCATTGGCCCCAAGTTTGCTTTATAGGTCCCTTCATATCCCTAGCAAAGAATTGCCACTCAGCTTGTGGTACTGTGAAGGCTAATACCATAGCCTTTGGTTACTTAAAACCTAAAGTCATGTTATCTTTAGGCTTAAAAGAAATTTGTACTTGTAGTTTTTGGAGCAGACTCCTCCCCAACAAAGGAACAGGGCAGCTGGGAAGATATCAGAACTTGTGCTGCACCTCTTGCCTTCCAGTGACATATTTTGACTGGCAAAAGGGTTTGTTTTGGTTTGTTTTTACCTGCTATTCCTATAGCCCCAATGGTAATAGTGTAAGACAGTGATCCACCAGTTTGGATAATATCCCACCACTAGGTATTGCATGGGGATAAACCCCATGATCTTTATAGACCGTTCCTTTGGGGCATGCATACTTTCAATGCCCTTTCTTTTTCCACACTGCACATTGATCTCTCTCCAGTCTGGGCCGGGTTTTAGACTCTGGTTTAGCTATATTTTTTTCTTGCCCTCTTCCACGTCCTCCTCCACATCCTTTCATTATCCCAGCTTTTCTTTCAACTAAGGCAGCTGCTAGTAAATCTGCCTTTTCCTTTGCCTCACGCCGTGCCCTTCTCTTAGCCCGGGTCCCGTGCAGGGAGGGTGCAAAGCAGCAGAGTGTCTGCAACCCACCTGCCACCTTTCCAGCGCTACTACAAGATTTGCAAGAAGGAAGAAATGGTCATCTATGAGGAACAGTCTTTATTAACAAAGATTAAAATAGGGCAGCGGAGAAGTGCTGCAGGCTCCGACGTTGCTCCAACATGGGCGTCTCACCTGACTCCTCCCCACAGCCGTTGGCATCCACTGTCAGGTTTCAATGTTCCTGGACCTCAGGGCCTTCGTCCTCTCCAGTCTAAACGCAGAGACATTTGACATGGACCTGTTTTGCAAAATGCAATACGTTCTTATCGACTCTGGTTACCCTGCTGTGCACGAGAGCCAAAACCTCTTCCTCCTGTCTAGACTTTGGTCCTTTGACCGACACCCTCCATTCCCTCCCTCTGCCACTCTCCGGCCCCGGGTCACCATCCATCTACTGGCTACTTCAGTGGGGTCAACTGGTTCAGATCAACACTTCTGGGGCATCACGTGGAATTGGTCTCTCTGAGGTGGTGGAGATGCTGAGTAGTGGGATTTCCTCATTCCACGGTGCACACAGCTATCTAATCCTCACACTGCACCCCATGAATGTACAAGCAGCACGATTTGCCAATTAAAACAATACTAATAATGACAGAATAAATATAGTAAAATGCAAGAAGTGTGGCTTCACCGCCCCACCTACCTGATTTTATCAGCCGCCCAACTATGTTGAGCGGCTTCTTCTCTTGGGTGGGCACAGGCAGAAGCATCTCATTAGTATTGAAATGCATCGCCTGGCAGCTCTGCGGCAGCCCCGGCTTCTTGTTGGCTGGGCCAACACAGCCTCGGGCTGCCTAGCTTGGAGGACGCTGGCTTCGTGTGATGATTGTTGAGCCAGGGTTCTCTGGGTGGTGGTCTGGGTGGAGGAGGCGGCCATGAGGTCGTGCTGGAAGGATTGTTGAGCCAAAGTTTCTAAATCTTCACTGCCCTTGGAGCACTTGATGGAGGCTGCGGCCACGAGGTCACGCTGGAGGGCTTGCTGCGCCCAGGTTTGTAAATCTCCACCACTGCCAATGGAGCTCCCGATGGAGGAGGCCACGCGGTCACGCTGGCGGGCTTGCTGAGCCGAGGTTTCTGAATCCCCACCACTGCCGTTGGAGCTCGCAATGGAGGAGGCCACGGGGTCACGCTGGAGGGCTTGCTGAGCCGAGGTTTCTGAATCCCCACCACTGCCGTTGGAGCTCGCAATGGAGGCGGCCACGGGGTCACGCTGGAGGGCTTGCTGAGCCGAGGTTTCTGCATCCCCACCACTGCCGTTGGAGCTCGCAATGGAGGAGGCCACGGGGTCACGCTGGAGGGCTTGCTGAGCCGAGGTTTCTGCATCCCCACCACTGCCGTTGGAGCTCGCAATGGAGGAGGCCACGGGGTCACGCTGGAGGGCTTGCTGAGCCGAGGTTTCTGCATCCCCACCACTGCCGTTGGAGCTCGCAATGGAGGAGGCCACGGGGTCACGCTGGAGGGCTTGCTGAGCCGAGGTTTCTAAATCTCCACAATTGCTGATGGATCTCTTGATGGTCGGGGAGGCCATGGGGGCATGCTGGGGGTCTGGATTAAAACTCTCTGTCTTCCTCTTCAGGCCGGCAGGTGAACTGGAAACTTGCAGGCCGGCAGGTGAACTGGAAACTTGCGGGCCGGCAGGTGAACTGGAAACTTGCGGGCCGGCAGGTGAACTGGAAACTTGAGTGGATGGAGAACAGGTGGGATCCCCAGGAGCAAGGGACCGTAGTCTGTTATCGACTCGCTTTCTTCTTCTGTCATCGACTCGCTTTCTTATTCTGTCAGCAAAAAGGTAGGTGGCCATGGGATAATTATACAAGTTTTCTTTAATTGCCTTGGTGACTGTCTTAGCCCTGAATCCCATGGCCACCAAGACCTGGATCGTTTGAGCATTTGGGTGTTCCAGGATTTGCTTTTCATGAGTTGTCAGAGGCAACTGCTGGCCGTTGTTGACCCACGAGTCCCTGAGAACTTGCTGTACTGTGGGCCGCTCCCTGGGATCTGTCATTAACAGTTTTTTCATTAGACTTTCCAGGCCTTTTGAGAAGGAAGAGGGGCAGATGTACCTTCCAGATCGAATTTTTGCTTGGAGGACCATACGACTCTTTGAGAAGAAGGGTAGATCCCTCGACACCATCTCGTACAAAGTGACGCCTAGGCTCCAAACATCCATGGCGGGGCATTGGTAGCCCTGGCCCAGGATGACTTCTGGGGCCATGTAGAGGAAGGTGCCACAACGTGTTGTCAGCCACTGCCCCTCATCGTAAGTTGTTGCCAATCCGAAATCGGCAATTTTTATATTTCCTTCACCATCCAACAGGATGTTTTCCGGCTTCAGGTCCCTGTGTGCTATTCTTCTCGCGTGGCAGTACTCCATGGCCGACAGCATCTGCTGGAACTTTGCCCGGGCCTCCTCCTCTGTCACGTGGTTGCGGTACAGCCACTGGTGCAGGTCTCCTCCTGAGGTATACTCCAATATTAAATGGCATGCATCTGTGGTGTCGATGATCTGAAATAGTTCTACGATATTGGCGTGGTGCACAGACTTTAAAATCGTCAGCTCTGTCTGGCTAATGGCGACACGGGCGCCAGTTTTGTGGGTGGTTTTCACGGCCACCTGGGTCCCAGACAGCAAGTGGCGGGCCAGCTTCACCTCGCTGAAGGCACCACGGCCAATGAGTTCCAGCGTTTGGTAACACTGTAGCCCCTGGTCAGGTGGGGCGTGGGCCAGTGTCTGCCCCATGGTGCCTGATGCCTCTCTACACTAACTACACGACTAACTACTAAGCAACAATACTAACTATACTAACTATACTAAAATATTAAGCAACAATACTGACTATACCAAAGTACGCTAAAATACTAAGCAACGATAGTGACTATACTAACTACACTAACAACGCTAACTAGAAAAACACCAACCCCCCTCCCACAGAAACCCTCCCCCACCCCAAACCCCCCCACACCCAACCCCCCCCACACACAGAAACACAGATAAAACACGCACACGCACACGCACACGCACACACACGCACACACACCACACCACTCGGCAATCGCTGGTCTGAATCCACAGGTCACCAAACAAGCTTCCAGGGATATCTCAGACCAAAAACCATGACCCAGCCAGGCCCTTATATAGGCCCTGTGATTCCATCACAAAGGCTTTTCATGACATCAGAGCAAAGCGGGGGCCAATCACGACTGGGGGTCATTCAGAGTTCTGAGCATGAGCCAGTCGTGGCTAGGGATCGTTCAGAGTTCTGAGCATGAGCCAGTCATGGCTAGGGATCGTTCACAGAGATTTTCTCACTTTTGGTCCCCAAAACATCTTCCTCTTTTAAAAAGAAAAGTGCTTTTGTCTAGATGGGTTATAGAGATTGATATTTAGTTTCCTAGCCATTTAAACTGGTACAACACTTCAACGGCATTTTCACTTGTAGTTTCTTTTTCTATAATTTTTTTATTATACTCTTTAAGTTCTGGGGTACATGTATAGCTTGTGCAGGTTTGTTACATAGGTTTACAGGTGCCATGGTGGTTTTCAATCATTTGTAATTTCAAAATCTGAAATAGCTTTTGGATTTTGAAGATCTCCTAATGTCCACATGCAAAATATTCAGTTCCTTTTCTTTCATCTCTGAACGGTTGGTCTCAACCATTGAGAAGGGAGAGAATATTTTCCTCTCCTTGTAGGGTTTTTCCTTCCTCATGTGGTTGAGATTATGTAATGGACACAGAGGAAACAGACATAGCCTACCTTCCACGAGCCCATAGCCTCATCAGGAAGGCCCCCCAGGCATAAGGCTCCTTCAGCATGAGGAGCACCAGGTGAAGCGGGGTCCAGAGAAGAGTGGCCTTGGCCGCAGGTCAGCACTGGTGAGGGAGGAAGTGGGGCTTTCTGGAGGCCAGTGTGCTGAGCCCTGCGGTGTGAGGAGGGGTCGCCTAAGTGAGTAGAGACAAGGGCAGGAGGGTAGCCTCTGCAAAGGCCCAGGATGACCGAGGGTCGCTCTCTGGAGGGATGCGCTAGTCTGAACGAGTGACTGGGGCCAGGTTGGGAGCGCTCGAGTCCCAGGACAGAGGCTGAGCTTGTATTCCAGGGTCGGGGCTGTGGAATAGTTCTGAGCCCCTCGCTGGGCCTCAGCCCTGAGACCCTGACTCCGCTCCTGACCTGGGAGTGGGCTCAACTGAACTTTGCCTCCTCGCCAGCCTCACTGCCTCCAGCCTCCCCCACCCACGCCCCTCCTTTCAGGCTCCCAGAGGGATCCAAGGAAAAGCCACCTCTGGCCTACACCACCCACTGGCTGACCCTGAGACCTTCAAGGAGAAGCCCTCCTCCTTGTCCACCAGGGCTCGCCTGGGCAGCCTGTTCTCCCCACGGCCCTGCCTTACAGACCACCCTGTGTGCCTGTGCCCTTGTGGGTCAGGCCATCATGTTTCCTACAAACAGTCCCCACTGCCTGGAGTTCCTTGCTTACTCTCCTGCACTGGGTGCCCTCCTGTCCCTTCAGTCCCAGCTGAGATATCTGGCACTCTGGGGAGCGTCCCTGAGCCCCAGACACAGAGGAGCCTCTTCTGCCCTGGATCCCAGAACTGCTTCTGCTTTCCTTCTGCCATGGTGCAGAAACCTCTACCCCCCCCACACACACACACGCGTGCACGCACATACTCACACCTCGCAGACACTTGCCACCATCTGGGGACATGGATTTCTGCCTGCTGGACTGCCTCTCTCCCACCCCAGCCTCTTGGGGACCCCAGGCAGAAGTGCTGCTATTAATAGTAGGGGCCCCGTAGGTGCACTGGAGGTGGGGAAGGGAAGGGCTCCCCAGGAATAGCCCTGCATGGATGACAGCCACCCCACAGAGGGCACGGCCACTAGGAAATGTAGGTCTTTCTACATTTAGGTGGAGGCAGCAGGCACAGGCGGGAAGGAGAAAGTGGGGCTGGATTCCCACGGTTGCTAAATGCCAGGAAGAGGTGCTTCTATTGCCTCCTGGGGAGCAAGCTTTGGGAGAGACTGAGGCCCACGAGGGCAGCACTGGGGAGGCTGGTCTGGAGGGAGATGGCCCCTGAAGGGGCACACCTGTGCCTGTCCCTCTTGTCTCAGCCCTCACTGGCACCAGGAATCTCTTGGTCGGGAATGGGAGGGCGTCATGGCCTTCTACCTGAACACCCTGACATGTTCCCCCCAGGATTCTGCACTTTTTTCTCCTTTTTTTTTTTTTTTTTTTTTTTTCCGAGACAGAGTCTCACTCCGTCACCCAGGCTGGAGTACAATGGCATCATCTTAGCTCACTGCAACCTCCACTGCCTTGGTTCAGGTGATTCTCCTAACTCAGCTTCCTGAGTATATGGGATTACAGGTGTGCACCACCACGCCCAGCTTATTTTTTGTATTTTTAGTGGAGACGGGGTTTTTCCACGTTGGCCAGGCTGGTCTTGAACCCCTGGGCTCAAGTGATCGTCCCACCTTGGCTTCCCAAAGTGCTGGGATTCCAGGTGGGAGCCACCGCTCTTGGCCTGCTCCTGCTCTTCCATCCATGCATTGGAGTCGCCTCTCCCTGTGGGCAGCTGCTGCACCCTGAGTGCCTGGCACAACTGTGGCCCCGAGGAGGTGCTCAAACACGGGACTCCCCGGGGGCCTCAGATCTGGGTGGCTCCCTTGTGTGACATGAGGCGGGAAGCAGAGCTCTGTGGGTCATGTGCCGCCCTAGGGGATGAAGGCTGTCCTTGTTCTCTTGTGAGCCAGGCTTGGCCACTCTTCCAGGGGACCCATTCCCACTGCCTAGCCTGGCCAGCAGCAGCCTTCCTGTCCCTGCCCGGAGTCATGTCTGCCACATGCTCTGAAGCTGGCCCTTTGCTGTGAGGTCTTGAAGGGCAGGGTGTGCGTGAGTCACCCACCACTGGGGCCTGGTAGGGTGGGAAGGCATCTAAGCAGGACTGCTGCCAACCCACTTCTGGGTCTGGATTGGAGGAGCCGGCAACTCACTCCACCTTGGGGGGCTGATGGGAGGCCTCAAAGAGGCCTTGGCCATCCCACTGGGCTCAGGAGCACCAGGGGTTTATCAGAGCTTGTGGCTGGGAGCAATGCCAGGCCCTGGGGCTTCTGGGCCTGCTCTTCTTGAAGGGTGGCCTGCAGGATGACCTGGTATCGGCCCGCGGGTGTCCCATGGCCTCATGCATCTGATGTTCTTGCCCTTCAGCGTGACCGTCCAGTGCCTTCATCGGCCGCCACAGAGCTCGTGCTGGTAGAGGACTGACCGTCTACGACCATCTTGGCTTCCAGATACAGCCCTTGCCCTGCCGGCCGCCTGGGTAAGACCACCGGGGGACCCCCTCCCCCTCCAACACACAGCCCAGCTCTCCCTGAATCTGCCTCCTGCAGGTGAAGCTCCACCTCAGGAAAGACTCGGGTGACTTCTTCCTCAATACCAGTGCTGCGGACGACATCAAGATGGCCTACCAGGAAACCAGGGCCATCACCATGGTAAGTTTGGGTCATTGGTCCCCAGGGTGATTTTCAGTCTTCATTTCGGCCATCGTGATGTTCATAGATTGGTATTTTAAAAGCTGTCACTTAATCTCATCAGCTATAACTAGCAAAGCTGTTAGAGTCTCTGATTTATTCTGCAACTTTAGTCATTTTCATGCTACCTTTGTGATTTTTTTTATTTTTGAGACAGGGTCTCACTCTGTTGCCTGGGCTGGAGTGCAGTGGCAGGATCTTAGCTTACTGCAGCCTTGACCTCCTGAACTTAAGTGATCCTCCCAACTCAGCCTCTGGAGTAGCTGTGACTACCACCACCCAGCTGCGCAAACCACCACACTCAGCTAATTTTTGTATTTTTAGTACAGACGGGATTTCACTATGTTGGCCAGGATGGTCTCGATCCCTTGACCTCATGACCTGCACCCCTAAGACTCTCAAACTGCTGGGATTACAGGCGTGAGCCACCCCAACCAGTCTAGGAGGTGTAAAATTTTTGACAATGAGGCTAGACCCTAGACTCATTAAATTAGGATCTCTGGGAGTGGGATCCAGGCATTAGCATTTTTTTTTTTTTTTGAGATGGAGTCTCGCTCTGTCACCCAGGCTGCAGTGCAAAGGTGTGATCTCGGCTCACTGCCACCTCCACCTCCCAGATTCGAGCTATTCTCCTGAGCTATTCTACTCAGCCTCTTGAGTAGCTGGGATTACAGGCACTGCCATCACACCTGGCTAATTTTTGTTTTTTTAGTAGAGACGAGGTTTCACCATGTCAGCCAGGATTGTTTTGATCTCCTGACCTCGTGATCTACCCACCTCCGCCTCCCAAAGTGCTGGGATTACAGGTGTGAGCCACCTCGCCTGGCCAGCATTAGCATTTTTAAAAGTTCCCTGATGGTTCTAATGTGGAGCCCGGGTTGAGAACCATGATCCCAGCATCACTTCTCCAACAACTGTTGTTTTCCTGGCTTCTCTCTGGATAACTGGACATTAGGCCCGCTTCTCATCTGTCTTAGTTTGTGTTTTCTTTATTCTTTGACCTTTGAGAGCCATGATATAGAGTCAGGGGCATCTTATGCTAAGTGAAATTTTATTCTGAACTTCTTTTGCTCCAGATCTCTTATTTCTCCTTGGGTCCTGTATCTTTATCAAACACTGATTTGGAATCCCTGAAAAAATCATTGGTTTTATTATTCAATAATGAGGTACATAGATAGACCTATCATTTCGGTTTGAATTCACTGGTCATTTATTTCCACATGATGAATAAATGAACCTTTTCATAAGACAATGCTTTATGATAGTAAGGAAAGAAAATCAGTCTCAACAGTAGAACAGACTTTAAATTTTTACTGGATAAATGCAGTGACTCCTTTCAAACATACGTCACCAGTGTTAGAAGCAAATTTTCAGTGCCGTGAAAGAAATAGCACTCGATCATAAATTTGGTCAGCAAGGCAAATTTACTTCTTTAGAGGGGTGCATCTCACAGATGGAGCAATGGCAAGATCACACCAGAAAAGGGAGAGGAAGGGATTCTTATCCCCAACGCAGTTAGTCCCTACTGCTGTGTTGTTCCCCTGTTGGCTAGGGTTGGACCGCACAGTCTGAGCTAATTCTGATTGGTTATTTTAAAGAGAGCAGGGGTATGAGCCAGAGTGGCAGGGTAAGTAGTTTCGGCTGGGAGAATGGTTATAGAGCAAATGACTAAGGATGACTAAGGATGGTGCAGGTGACTAGGGATGATGAAAGACTCTAAATATGTGAGTATAGCACTTAGGAGGGGTTGTTTACTGAAACTAGGGGCAAGGAGGTGTAAAGAAGGAGGAAGTTAAACTTTAAAATGAAGAACAAAGAACGGAGAAATTGAACATACTGACATACTGTTTCTTTGAAGAGGAACTCAGAACTCATTGTATTTAACAATGTTCCCCTTCTTGAATTTTAAAGGAAGTTACCAGGCTAAACCTTTGAAGAGGAGTTTACTGTATTCTATACCAGGATCCTTCTACACAGCTGTTTTAAAGTTTACCAACTTATGACATAAGATCAACCTTTCTCTTGGATATGGTGCGATCTTGTCTTTAGCCGTGTGCTACAGGGTGCCTCCTCTCTTGCTGTCTACAAAGCCATTCTTGAAAGGTGTCTGGGGTTGAATTGTATGTCAAAGCAAGCCTGGGGGCAGGCGTGGTGGCTCATGCCTGTAATCCCAGCACTTTGGTAGGGTGAGGGGTGTAGATCACCTGAGGTCATGAGTTCAAGATTAGCCTGGCCAACATGGTGAAACCCCATCTCTACTAAAAATACAAAAAAAAAAAAAAAAAAAGCCGGGTGTGGTGGTGCATGCCTATAGTCCCAGCTACTTGGGAAGCTGAGAATTACTTGAACCCAGGAGGTGGAGGTTGCAATGAGCCAAGATGGCACCACTGCACTCCAGCCTGGGTGACAAGAGTGAAATTCCATCTAAAAAAAAACCAAAGTAAGCCAGCTGTTGTGCCAGACCCCCGTTGGCTGCAGTAGTGATGGTACTGTGTTTGCGAGGCTGGAGAAGAGGCTGGGAGTCAGCGAATGAGATATAGGGTTTACTGAGGGAGCTTAACATACAGGGCAGCCCAGTGGCCGCAGGCTAGACCGGAGAATGGCAACCATTTATAAAAAGCAGGCCGTTTATATAGATTTTCACCTAGCACCTTCCCACTAGCAACCTCCACCTGGCAACCTTCATTTAACCCAAAAGAAAAGGCCTGGATCCCCTCTATGACTCGCATTCCACAGGATGGATGAGGGGTCCAGATGCCCCTTATGGATAAGGAATGAGTGTCCAGGTTGGCCCCACTTCCCAATTCCTTAGCTCAGAACTCCAAACACACATTCTTCATAGACCATAGGGTCATTCTCAGGGTATGCTTAAGTTATTGCTGTCAGGTGAATCCTCCATACACCTGTGATTTTTTTCTTTTTTTTTTTTTTTTTTTTTTTTTTTTGAGGCGGAGTTTCGCTCTTGATACCCAGGCTGGAGTGCAATGGCGCGATCTCGGCTCACCGCAACCTCCGCCTCCTGGGTTCAGGCAGTTCTCCTGCCTCAGCCTCCTGAGTAGCTGGGATTACAGGCACGCGCCACCGTGCCCAGCTAATTTTTTGTATTAGTAGAGACGGGGTTTCACCATGTTGACCAGGATGGTCTCGATCTCTTGACCTCGTGATCCACCCGTCTCGGCCTCCCAAAGTGCTGGGATTACAGGCTTGAGCCACCGCGCCCGGCCTATTTTTTTCTTTTTTTTAATTGAGACAGTTTCACTCTTGTCGCCTAGGCTGGAGGACAGTGGTGCGATCTCGGCTTATTGCAACCTCACTTCCCGGGTTCAAGCAGTTCTCCTGCCTCAGCCTCCCAAGTAGCTGGGACGACAGGCATGCACCACCATGCCCGGATAATTTTTTGTATTTTAGTAGAGACAGGGTTCACCATGTTGGCCAGAATGGTCTCAATCTGCTGACCTCATGGTCCGCCCGCCTCAGCCTCCTAAAGTGCTGGGATTACAGCCATGAGCCACCGCTCTCAGCCTATATTTTGAATTTGTATTGATTTAGTCTTTATCTTACGCTTCCAAATCTTTGTGTTTTTCCATAGAAGTTGGGTTTTCTGTTTTCATCCCTAGCTAGATGGACTTACAGTCAGGATTCCACAGTTCCAGGGCCAGGAAGAGAGCCTCCCCTCTTCTTAGAACATGTGAAATCATGACGACCCCTGCCTTAGCCCAATTTCCCTCTTCCAGGAAAGTGAGAGTAAAGGATGAAGGAAGTAAGGAGGCAGAGCGCATACAAGGTGGGAGGTTCGCAAGCGGGCCATGGCTTCCTCAGCACCCGCCGCTGGTTGCTCCCTCCGTGGGGGCTTGATGAAGGAAGCTGGGCCTAGCAAGAGTTCCTTTGGGGCACTTTCTCAGGATGCCAAAAGGACCCTTTCTCAGGATGCCCTGGCAAGGACCTCAGGTGATGAGGCAAACTTGAGGGTGGCTCTTAGAAGCCTGGAGAAAGTGGCAGCTAGTGTCAATGGCTGCAATGGAAATGGCAGCATTGCCCTGGCAGATGGCAATGAAAACATAAAAAGCCTGAGGAAAGTGGGCACACTGGGATGGCTAAATCATCTGAGATCAGAAGAGCCACCAGGAGAGAATGTATGATGGGTGGGCCCAGAGAACATGTGATTCAATAAGACCATCAGGAATGCTCAGGTGAGAGACACCAACATTACTAAATAGGAGAGCTGGTCACAGAGCTGGGCTCATTGCTACCCATGGCAATGAAGCTCCTCTACCCCTTGGTCACAGAGGCCAAGCGGTGGCCTTTGGCTTCCAGATGCCAGGAGGTTACAATTACCATAATGACTGGCAGAGTTTGTCATACAGCCAACAGGGCCTGGCCCGCAGGGAGTTGTGGTCCACAGAGCACAGCATTCCCCTGGGGTAGAATAGACGGACAACCTACTGAGACGCTGCTTAGCCCGTCCAGCCAGCAAGAGGCACAAGTGAGACGCAGGAGGCTCAGAGCCTCCCAAGTCCTAATACAAAGTTACAGGCCCTTGCTCAGTTGCTTTGACCTAAGCCAATTTTCAGATATAGAATACATGGACTGAAGAGGTGGCTGGGTCTCTAAGAAAGAACTCGGCAACACTGTGGCAAGAAAAGAGTGTAAGGATTCCCCCAGTCTTTCTCTGGGGGACCCATGGCCATTTACTTAGGTGATCATACACAGAAGAAAAAGGAATCCCCCCATATCCGGAGGGCTACTCGATGTAGCATCTGAGTTGAAACAGACACCTGGAGACCCAAAGCATCATTGTGGTCTCCTTGCTAGACTGAGGGGCTGTGGAGGCCAGCCAATCAATGAAGTCCCACCTAAAGTCTGACACACTCGTGGCAGAATGGCCTGAAAGAGGAGGTCATCAGCAAAGAGGACATTTATTCCAGGAGATAAAACATTCACCACCTGAGGTGGCTGCAGGGCAGTGTAACAGTTCTGTTAGAGCAGGAAGGGGAGAGGGAATCGAATTTTTATCATCTTTTATTAGTCATCTTTATTTTCTAAGTTTTCTGGAATAAGCTTTCAGTATTAGTGTGAACCAGTCATCAGGAGTTCCTCATCTGGTGCATTTTCCTGGATGCACAGTGCAGATCCTGCCAAGGTAAGGTTCAAACCCGAAGGAATGAAGCCCAGGAGAAGTTACCTCTTTTTTTTTTTTTTGAGACGGAGTTTCACTCTTGTTACCCAGGCTGGAGTGCAATGGCGCAATCTCGGCTCACGGCAACCTCCGCCTCCTCGGTTCAGGCAATTCTCCTGCCTCAGCCTCCTGAGTAGCTGGGATTACAGGCACGCGCCACCATGCCCAGCTAATTTTTTGTATTTTTAGTAAAGACGGGGTTTCACCATGTTGACCAGGATGGTCTCGATCTCTTGACCTCGTGATCCACCTGCCTCAGCCTCCCAAAGAGCTGGGATTACAGGTGTGAGCCACCGCGCCCGGCCTGAGAAGTAACCTCTTTGCAGAGGTGATGAAAAACACTAGAAGAGACACGCCCTGATGTCAACTTAATGAACACCACCCACGTGCCAGTCACTGAGCCGAGCACATGGATACAAATTTTAATCCAACTGGTCTTTGAGGTCCAGAAGCCTCCAGACCAATAATCAATACCTAGCCATGGAGGACTTCTTACTAGGGGAGAGGCCACCTCCTTGGGCCTCTCAGAACTTGGGATGTCAGTGTTTATTCACTGCTGGGAAGGGCTGACCTTTGAGTTGTTTTCCTAGTTGCAGAAAGTCCTCTGATCCGCCACCTGCATGGGTAAGATTCGGCCGGGTGAGGGCCAGAGCTCCCCGCTGAGCCTGCAGGGCACTGGGCCTGCCATGTGTAAACCAGCAGAGTGGCTTCTCACCCACTGCCCAGGCTGGCAGCCTTCTAGGGAAATCCGTAAAGAAAACACATTTTGAGGTGTGACATATTTTCTCCTGGGTTTCTGTAGGGTTCCTGCTACCTTGGAAGCAAAGAAGGAGAAATAACTGGCAGCAGCTGGCTGAGCAAAATTCCACGGGCTTGGAAAGGCAATTCTCAGACCTGTGGTTGGGTAGCCCAGTGCCTGGCACAGCGGCTGCTTGTCAGAGGCTTCCGGTTGCTGTTGCCGCAACGAGGCAGTGGGGGTGCCTCCTCAGGAGAGAGAGGACCAGAGACCACCCTGGAGGGGAATGGGTCCCTTCATGGTCACCAAATTTGTTGGAAACAGACGCTCGGTGCTGCAAAGAAAAATCAGCACGGTTTCCAGATGTGTCTGAGAGAAATCGGAGGTTGTTACCAGATGTGTCTGAGAAATTGTACAAGCGTATTTTTTGGTTGTTGTTTTTATTATGAAGTACTAAATGCGCTGACAAATACGAACAGATGGAAGTGTGAGGTGAAAACTACCCCATCTATCCCTTCTCTTAGTAACCACAGGTAATAGCTCTCTTGTAATTCCTTCTAGATAATTTCTTAGCAAATGTAAGCATAAGCATATATATATACAGCTATAGATAGATATAGGTATGTAGATGTACGGACATACAGTTGGTTGTAGTTTGCATCAGATCCTTAATTAGCTTTTCTCACTTAGTGTATATTAAAGTTTATCTTTCACATAGGCCTGTCACTCCTGGACTCAAGAGACCCTCCCACCTCAGCCTCTCGCGTAGCTAGAACTACCATACCCAGCTATTTTATTTTTTGTAGAGTCAAGCTCTCTCTATCTTACCCAGGCTGGTCCCAAACTCCTAGGCTCAAGCAACCCTCCCACCTCGGCCTCTTGAAGTGCTGGAATTACAGGTGTGCACTGCACCTGGTCTGTTTGCTTGATTTCTAGCATTTTCATATGTAATTGTATGATACATGGGTATGCATTTGTACTGTTGCTTTCACCCTGCAAATGTTAGGGGTCGGTCATGTCTAAGTTTCTGATCTCTGTCAACCTGCGGGTGAAAAATGTGTATGTAACTTTGTGTATTTAAAAAAATTAATAAAGTTGAGCACCTTTATATATGTTTCTTAGCATACTTAGGAAAACTTTGCATTTTTTCCTGTGCACTACCTGTTTATATCCTTTGCTCATTTCTTTCTTTTTAACATTGTTTTGTCTTTGTGTATTAAGTGTTCTTGGTGTATTAGCTCTTTGTCATATGTGTTGCAAATATTATTCTTCCCTCTTTTATCTCTTGATTTCCTTGAGGATATATCTGAAATATGCAAATATATAAAATATAAATATTTACGTACGTAAATATAGTATATATTTATAACATAAAAATGTTTATAAGTATAAATATGAACCATGTTAACATTTATTTTTTGCCATATAAATGTTCAAATATTTTCTGTGTTCAAATGTATTCATTTTTCTTTTCTCTTATTTCTTTCTTATTCTTTTTAAATTTTTATTTATTTGTTTTAGAGACAGGCATTGCTCTCTTCCCCAAGCTGAAGTGTGGTGGCATGATCATAGCTCACTGCAGCCTCCCAGACTCAAGTGATCCTCCCACCTCAGTCTCCCATGTAGCTGGGACCAAAGGCACACACTACCACACCCAGCTAATTTTTGTATTTGTAGAGATGAGATCTTGCTATGTTGCCCAGGGTGGTCTTGAACTCCTGGGCTCAAGCAATCCTCCAGCCTCAGCCTCCCAAAGTGCTGGGATTACAGGCATGAGCCACCATGATGCCTGGTTAGCTAACTTTTAAATTGTTTGTAGAGACAGAGTCTCATCATGTTGCCAGGCTGATCTCTCTAACCTCCTGGCCTCAAGCAATCCTCTTTCCTCAGCCTCTTTTTTTTATTTAAATAGCTGTTATTTACATGCTATTTATATATATTTTAAAAACCTAACTTTAGCCAATGTGACTGCCTTTAAGAAAAAAAACCTAACTCACCGTGAGATCATTTTTTTAAAGAAAAACACATGCTTTTTCTCCCCAAGAGTGAGCCACAGCGCCTGGCCCTGTCTTTCCTTTCCAACAGACAGGGTCTCATGTGTTGCCCAGGCTGGCTTTTCTTCCCAGCACATTTTAGACATATTATATATGGACCAGTCAAAAAATCAGTTGCAGGGAGAGTAAAAGGAAGGCAGAACAGAAAAATATATTTGAAGAAATAAGGGCAAAAAAATTCAAAATTTGATTAAACTGCAGACCCACAAATACAAGAAACTCAATGAGCCCCACACATAAGAAATGTGAAGAAAATGACACCAAGGGACATCACAATCTAATTGCTCAAAATCTATCATGAATAGGAAACCTTAAAAGGAACCAAAGGAACATTTAGGAAAACTGTATAGATGAACAGAGATTAAGATGATACCAGATTTCCCATTGGAAAAACACGTGAGCAAAAAATCATTGGAAAGCCTGGTGCAATGGCACACACCTGTGGTCCCAGTTATTCAGGGGGCTGAGGCAGGAAGATCACTAGAGTTGTGGCCAGCCTGGGGAATACATGAGACCCTGGCTGTTGAAAAGACAAGACAAGAAAAGACAAAAAAAAAAAAAAAAGAAAGAAAGAAAAGAAAATCTGGCCAGGCATGGTGGCTCACTCCTGTAATCACATCACTTTGGGAGGCCGAGGCGGGTGGATCACACGGTCAGGAGATCGAGACCAGCCTGACCAACATGGTGAAACCCCATCTCTACTAAAAATACAAAAATTAGCTGGGTGTGATGGAGTATGCCTGTAATCCCAGCTACTCAGGAGGCTGAGGCAGGAGAATCACTTGAACCCTGGAGGCAGAGGTTGCAGTGAGCTGAGATCGCACCGCTGCACTCCAGCCTGGGAGAAAGAGCCAGACTCCGTCTCAAAAGGAAAATCTGTAAGCAAAACCCTTTAAAAATCCTGTTAAGTGGAATTCCTTCATAATGAAATACCCTTCATAAACGAAGGAGGTGAAATGAAGTCTTTTTTTTCAGACATAAAAAAGCTGAAAGAATTTATCCCAAGTGGACCCACACAACAAGAAAGGTTAAAGGAAGTCCTTTAGGCAGAAGGAAAGTGATACCAGATGAAAATACGAGTATATATAAAGGAATGAAGAGCAACTCTGTGGGTAAGTATAGAAGTTCTTTTCCTTATTATATAAATCTCTTTAAAAGATAAATGTTTAAATAAAACTGAGAACAATGCTGCGCAGGCTTTGTAGCATAAGTAAATGTAAAAATGGCAGCAGAAAAGTCAAGAGGGGAGAAGTTAGATCATTGCATGGTTCCTATACTATAGTGTACAGTATATCACTTGAAGGTAGACTAGTAAGTTAATGATAGATGCTATAAACCCTTTCAGTTTCCTTTCTGGTAAACTGGACACATCTAGTTTAACGATTACCTATTCCTACTCATAAAAAAAAAGGAAAGTTCTTCTGGAAACAGATCCACGTAATGCCGTTTCAGCTGTCTTCCCCACCGCAGTCTGTCTTTGCAGTCACAGATACAGTCCTGTAGTAGCTAACTGATAATGTAAAGGCTGTGTTTACTTACTGGCAGCAAAAAGTAAAAATGAGTAACTCATTTCGTTCCACCTTTACTTATTTCTCTCTCTCTGTCTCTCATCTGTCTCTATTACCTGTTAACTCTCCAGGTTAGTGGCTTCTGGTAAGTAAAATCCTTGCTCAGCTGTCTGAGTTCTGCTTGCATCTGTCAGGTTCTCTTCCTCCAGTGCTGAAAAGAACCTGGCGAAAGAGCCCACAAGTTGTAAAGATGGAAGGAAGGTCCCAGAGACCAGACCAAAAGGTGTGAACTAGGGCCGGGCGTGGTGGCTCATGCCTATAATCCCAGCGCTTTGGAAGGCCGAGGCGGGCGGATTACCTGAGGTCAGGAGTTCGAGACAGCCTGACCAACCTGGTGAAACCCGTTTCTACTAAAAATACAAAATTAGCTGGGCGTGGTGGTACATGCCTGTTATCTCAGCTACTCAAGAGGATGAGGTAGGAGAATCACTTAAACCTGGGGGGGCGGAGGTTGCAGTGAGCCAAGATTTCCCCATTACACTCTAGCCTGGGCAACAAAAGCAAAACTCAGCCTCAAAGGAAAAAAAAAGGTGTGAACTGCTGACTGGTACTGAAGGCAGCACAGCCAGACAGAACAGGCTGAAGGTTTAATTGGGGTTTGTATGTCACTCTCCTAAAGTCTGGGTCCTTACTGATATGCCTTCTCACTCTTGTCAGGATCATCAATGATTTTTGCATGTTGTTAAATTCAGAGGTCAATTTTCAGCAGCATCTGAAGCACTAGATCACTTCTGCTTCTTTGACACCTGTTGCTCAGCTGGCTTCAGAGCGCTCGCTCTTTCTTGGTTCTTCTCTTAACCTCTCTGCCTGTTCCTTTTTTGTCTCCTTTGCCAGTCTCTCTCGTCTCTTAGACTTTTAAATATCAGAGGGCTTCAAGGATCCACTCTGGAACCACTTCTTTTCTCTGCTACAGTCACTCCCTTGGTGATCTAATCCAGGTTTAAGAAATTGTCATTTCTTGCCCAGAATCTCTTCCAGACTGAATTACGGACTCCATCCCTCCCTTTGGATGTATAAACATGTCAAACTTAACATGTTGAAAACTGAACTCTAATCTTCCACTTAAAATCTGCTCTCAGATTTCAAATTTCCCTTTTCTGGGCTGGGCATGGTGGCTCACACCTATAATATCAGCGCTTTGGGAGGCCAAGGAGGGTGGATCACCTGAGGTCACGAGTTTGAGACCAGCCTGACCAACAGTGGTGAAACCCCGTTTCTACTAAAAACGAGAAAAGAATTAGCTGGCTGTGGTAGTAGATGCTTGTAGTTCCAGCTACTCAGGAGGCTGAGGTAGGAGAATCACTTGAACCTGGGAGGCGGAGGTTGCAGTGAGCCAACATTGCGCCACTGCACTCTAGCCTAGGTGACAGAGCAGGACTCCATTTCAAAACAAAAACTAATTTCCCTCTTTTCAGTTAATGGAAATATATCCTTCCAGTTACTCAGGACAAAATCTTCAGAGTCATCCTTGCTATCTCTCTCTCTCTCTCCTTTACCCAAAGAGGATCTAGTAGCAAATCCTGCAGACTTTATCTTCTGAGCATATTCAGAATAAGCTACTTCTCACTCTTCTGCTGCCTCCACCCGGGCTTGAGCCACCATCTGCTCTCTCCTAAGTTATTCTAACTAGTTCCTAATTGGTCTGCTGCTTCCATCCTTGACCTGCTTCTGTGTATTCTCCATAGAGCAGCCAGAGGGATTCTTTTAAAATCAAAGTCAGCTCAAATTACTTCTCTGCTCAAAAACTGCCAGTGGCTGGGAGTAGTGGCTCACACCTGTAATCCCAGCACTTTGGGAGGCTGAATCAGGAGGATTGCTTGAGCCCAGAAGTCTGAGACCAGCCTAGGTACATAGTGAGAACCCATCTCTACAAAAAATAAAAAGTTAGCTGATTGTAATGGTGCTTGTCTATAGTCCCAGTTACTCAGGAGGTTGAGGTAGGAGGATCGCTTGATCTGGTAGGTCAAGGCTGCAATGAGCTGAGACTGTGCCACTGCATTCCAGCCTGGGCGACATCCTGTGTAATCTGGCCCCAGCTACCTCTCTGATCATGCCTCCTTCATATCCTCTCATTGTGCACTCCAGCTACCCTGGCCTCCTGGTGCTGTTCTAACTCACGGTACATGCTCCTTACACAAGCTCCTGCCCTTATGTTCTCTCTACGTGGAATGCTCTTCCTCCAGCAGAAGCAGAATTACCAGTAAACGAATGGAGCATAAGCGTCCCGCCCTTTACCAACATGGGCCCTCTCAAGGCCTTATACCTAATTTTGTATTGATAATTACATGTTCTATTTCTTAAAGAGGTTCTCAAAGTTGTGTAAATTTTGGATCCCACAAATCTTGGATCTATTCCTGTCCCCCAGATAGTTGCATGGCTCACTACTCCATCTCCTTCAAGTCATTGTTCAAATACTGCCTTTGAAGTGAGACTGTTCAAAACTGCAGCACTATCCCTTTCTCTAGTAACTTCCTATCTTCCTTTCTACTTTGCTTTTATCTTTAGAATTTGTTATTACCATGTGCAGTGTTAATCGTCATTTATTTATCTTATTTATTTTCTGTCTCCCTCATTAAAATTTAAGCTCCACAAAGGCACAGATTTGTATATTTTTTTCCAGCTATCCCCAGTGCTTAGAATAATACTTGGCAAGTAGTAAGTGCTCAGTAAATTTGTGTTGAATGAATGAAGCTCTCTTTTTGGCATAAAGGAGTGAAATAAAAGAATTTGTATTTGTAGACCCCCCAAAAGGGACAGTATGACTTTATGAGGAGGACAGAGGTAGGAGGAATAGAAAGGAGGCAGGTGGTTCTGTTTTCACCAAGGACCTGATACCTAAGTCCTGCTGACAACAGTTCAAGGTTGGTGTTTGGTCTGGAGGTGCTAGGGTCAATGGAATGTGGATATTCTGTAAGGGGCAGATGCCCAGAAGCAGGAGCAGACTTGAGGGCCTGATCTTGCTGCATTGTCTCTAAGGCACCTCACAGCAGATGGATGCTCCCTTTCTGAGCAGGGCGCCTGATGTCCCTCTGCTTCAGAGATCTCTCCCATGATAAGAAGCCCCTCTTCCCCAGTAATGCTCAGAACACTTGCAAGCCCTGGGAACACCTGAAAGGAATTGAGTGGAATGAATGCAAAAATGTGAGAAAGGGTGAAAAGCATTAGGTTTAAAGAGTAAGTTAGATTAGGCTGGTTGTGGTGGCTCACACCTGTAATCCCAGCACGTTGGGAGGCTGAGGCGGGTGGATCACCTGAGGTCATGAGTTTGAGATTAGCCCGGCCAACATGGTGAAACCCCGTCTCTGCTAAAAATACAAAAATTAGCCAGGTGTGGTGGTGTGTGCGTGTAATCCTAGCTACTCAGGAGGCTGAGGCATGAACCCAGGAGGAGGAGGTTATAGTGAGCCGAGATCATGCTACTGCACTCCAGCCTGGCTGACAGAGTGAGACTCCATCACAACAAAACAAAACAAACAAAACACACACACACACACACACACACACACACACACACACACAGACAAACACACACATGAGTAGGTTAGATTAGTCCAAAGACAGTAAAATAAGGCACGAGCTGGGAAGTTCAGGACAGATTAGAATGGACTTGGAGACAGGTCAAGATGTGTGGCTCTGGACAAATGCCATGAGTAGGCAGGAGTATTCAAAGCTCATTAGTAAATGGTACAGGCTGCCAGGTGGCTTGGTAGTGACAGGAAGCACAGATGCATCTTGCAGAGGAAGCTGCCAAAGCCTGATTGAATTCTAGATAAATGTGGGGGAAATCCATCTTGTATAATGTTGCTTTCCTATCTGGAAACATGGTATATCTCTTGATTTTTCAATACATCTTTCATGTCTCTCAGTAATGACATACATCCTTTATCATGACTCTACATTTTCTTGTCTTTAGGTTTTATTGCTATTGTGACTTTTATGATTTCTTCTATTTCTTCTATATTTTGAATGGGAAAGCATCTAATTTTTTCCTTACATTTGTTTTGTATTCAACCAACTTACTGAATTCCATTATTATTATTATTCTAATAATTTTAACGTTAGCTTTTCTTTTCTTTCTTTTTTTTTTTTGAGACGGAGTTTCGCTCTTGTTACCCAGGGTGGAGTGCAATGGCGCGATCTCGGCTCACCGCAACCTCTGCCTCCTGGGTTCAGGCAATTCTCCTGCCTCGGCCTCCTGAGTAGCTGGGATTACAGGCACGTACCACCATGCCCAGCTAATTTTTTGTATTTTTAGTAGAGACGGGATTTCACCATGATGACTAGGATGGTCTTGATCTCTTGACCTTGTGATCCACCCGCCTCGGCCTCCCAAAGTGCTGTGATTACAGGCGTGAGCCACCGTGCCCGACCCCAATGTTAGCTTTTCTAAATATTCCAGGTTAATAATAATAGTTAGTACCTGCAGTAATGGTGGTTTGACTTCTTTTATTTATACTTCATTTCTTTTTCCTGACTTTTGTCCTTGCCATATGGTGTCTTGATAGGATGTCTCTCTTTGGCAGCCTTTGGGATAAGACTCTGAACTCTGCCTTCCAGTTGCAGTCCCCTTAACCCTGGATGAAGCTCTATTATTTTTGTGTGGGGATGGGGGCTTATCTCCTGAGCCAGCCGCAGCTTGCAGAACACACTCTTCCTGCAAGCATGGCTTCCACTCTTCTCTGTTTTGGCAGCCACAGCCTCACATCATGAGGATGATAAGCAGCCATTTAAGGGAAAACCTCTCAGGATAACCTGGCATGCCCTGAAAGTCAGCAAACATGAGGGCCCCTCATAGCTTACTTCTTTTCCCACTGCCAGTTGGGCCTTGCCTTCTAGCTCACTCAACACTGGGAGAGTAGGCTGCTCAATCTGTGGTCTTTGTTTCCAGCTCTCCCGGTATCCCTACTGTGTATTCCTCATGTCCCGTGCTCACCTTGACTCTTCTCTAATTGAAAGCCTCCATCTCCCCAGACCTGACCTAGTGAGTGAAGAGAGGAAGCAGGGTGTTGAGACAGGTGAGCTGAATTCCTCCTGCACTGGAGGCTGGCTGCAGAACCTGGGGACGTAGGAGGGGTGAGGAAGCAAGAGAGGTTCCAGCAACCTTTAGCCTGCCTCAAGAAGTCTCCAGCTGGAAGGCAATGCTAAACCAGAACAACCTAGAGATATCTTGGCTGGCCAGGGCCTCCTAAAAAAGACACCTTGCTGTGTGGTTACGTTGCCTTAAGAGCACACCCATCACTCAGTGAATTTGCTGTGAATCAGAGGGATGCCCCTGAAGACACATTACCTGGAGGAGATAAGCTCCCCATCCCTCCCACAGCCATTCCCCAGCCTCTTCTCTTCAGCTTCTTTATTTCTACACGCTCCTCCTTCCAGTTCGGCTCAGGCCACAGCTGATGCCCTGTTCACATTCTGCATCACCCTCCCTAGACAGGGCCTTCTCCAAGTGGTTTGCCCCTGGGCAGGTCCCAAGGCCACTACCTGGAGCTGCTGGAGAGGGTTGTCTGGACAGCAACCCCCCGGTGACCTGGTCCTTGCTAGCTCCTCCCCTGAGCCCCTCGCAGTGCTGGATGCAGAGGGATGGACCAGGCAGCTGCATGTAAGGGGTGAATGGGAGGGCGTCTGCATGACTGAAAGGGGAGAAGAGAGGGGAAAGAATGGGAGAGGCTGAAGCAAACATCTCTGAGGAAAATGGCTAATGACAGAGGTGGTGGACAATGGTGAGAGAAGGAAGGATGACACCAAAAGTAGTCATGCTCCTTTTTATTTGAGATTTCCTTTTTCTCTTTTTGCCAATTAATAATACGCTGTGGTCTGGGGGATGCTGGGAAGGCCCCATTGTTCAAAATATCTCCTCAGGAACTGAGCACACCATCATTTGAGACTCACTTCTTTAGGTCTCGAAGGCTTTTTGGTCTTTGAGATGCTTTTATGTAAAGTTAATGCACCTCCAGTGCCCTCTGAACAAAGGCTAGTGAACGTGGACCAGACTTCCCTGGCCATCCTCATCTCCTGCTGCTCACCCTCCTTTCTTCCCCAACCTGAAGGAGTAGCTTCCTCCCCATCGAGAGCTCCACGGCTATGCCTAACTTATATCACCTCCCCAAGCTGAAGGGATAGTTCCCTCCGCTTCCAAAGCTCTATGGCTATTCCTAACTTACCTCACTGTGCCCAAGCTGTCCTGGAAGGGAGGAAGCTTTGGATGTGCCTGTTCTCTTCCTTGGGCTGTGAGCACCTGGACAGCAGGGACTGCAGAGACCTCAGGGGGTGGAGCGGGTGGAAAGCAAGTCTCACATGTCCAGTTTGGCCTGAGACAGCCCCCTACCTTGACCTATGCTCCAGGTCCTGGAGAGACCAATTCCACAGTAGAGGAATCTATTTCAATGTTGTATCAGAGTCCAGTCCAGGAAGCAGACCACGCTAAATGAGTATATCAGTCAGGGTTCCCCAGAGAAGCAGAACCAATCTATACACAGTAGTGTGTGTGTGTGTGTGTGTGTGTGTGTGTGTGTGTGTGTGTGTGTGTAGAGAGAGAGATTTTAAGGAATTGGCTCATGTGACATTGGCTCAAGAGGCATTGTCGGAGGTGTTTGAATCAGAGCAACTCCATTTTGAGTAGCAGTTGGGTAAAATAAGGCTGAGACCTACTGGGCTGCATTCCCAGATAGTTAGGCATTCTAAGCCACAGGATGAGATAGGAGGTCACAGGATACAGGTCATAAAGACCTTGCTGATAAAACAGGTTGCCATAAAGAAGCCGACTAAATCCCACCAAAACCAAGATGGTGATGAGAGTGACATTTGGTCAACCTCACTGCTATCTGTTTGACCAAGTATCTGGGTACTTGGCTGCCATGAGGAAAGCAGCTGCCAAGGACTGAACCCCCTCCTCTGCATAATAAAACCTTTACAGAAAAAAAATTTACAATTTCACTCCTGCCAAGTTGTCACATAAAATTAACCATCACCAGTTCGCTCCTTGTCCATTTGGGACCCACACAAATCTGTTAAATCATACTTAACTTCCAAATAAACACAATAACAAGATCGTAGTTCTGTGTAACATGACACAACTATCCTTCATGTAACTGCATTCTACTGCACTAATCCTTTTCCCAGAAGAGGATCCAAAGTCCTTAGCTGTGTGAAAGCAAAATACATCTGGGGCCCCAAAATCACTAAGCTAAAGGGAAAAGTCAAGCTGGGAACTGCTTAAGGCAAACCTGCCTCCCATGCTATCCAAAGTTGTCCCTCTGCTCACTAAGATAAATGCATATCTTATTGCCTCCTTTGGAAAGGCTAATCAGAGACTAAAAGAATGCAACCATTTGTCTCTTATCTACCTGTGACCTGGAAGCCCCCTCCCTGCTTCAAGTTATCCCGCCTTTCCAGGCCGACCCAATATTCATCTTACATATATTGATTGATGTCTCATGTCTCCCTAAAATGTATAAAATTTTTACAGGCTCATAGGTGCCAAGCTGTGTACCAACCACCTTAGGCACATGTCAGGATTTCCTGAGGCTGTGTCACAGGTGTGCGTCCTTAACTTTGGCAAAATAAACTTTCTAAATTGACTGAAACTTGTCACTTTTTGGGGGTTCACAGGTGATATTAACTTTTCTTGACATCCCGTAACTTAAACACTATAATATAAAGTTAGGAATATTAAATCTGTGAGATAAAGTAATACATCTTATGTTATATGCTAAAGGAATAAGAAAGGGAAGAAAACAAAGATGCTGTACACACACTAACATACTCATAACAAAATAAGGAAGAAACACTCATGACGATTCCACCGCTTGTTTTTATAACTGTCATGTAGTTGTAGCTGGTATTGATAACTATCTTCTTTCACTACTCATTCCATATTCCCTTTGTCCTCAGTAAGCACCTGAGCTGGTCATGGATCATTACCTGGTGAGGTGACCGGAACCTCCATTCCTAAAGCATCTGGGCCATTAGTAGTCCTGTCTGGATTGGATTGGTGTAATTTTCCATTGACTTTAATCACAGAGCATGGGAATACTAAGAGTTGTCTTAAGAAATCTCATATATTTCAGACATACTCTTCCTTACCTCCATTGCGACATTCAAGGGGTATGGCTTTGGCCCCACCTTCTTGCAAATGACCCTATCTAAAGCCACTTGGCCATTTTGAAATCTTTCTTAGGTCCTGATTCTGGGCTATGCTCACGGCAGTCTCTGAAGATTTCTCACTCTGTTCAGCCCGGTTCCTGTGCTAATTTATGCCCACACATACCTGGCAGGGAGAGCTAAAGATGGAGTCAGTGAGAGCTGCCCTTTGGCATCATTTATTTTTAATGTATTTCTAAGCAGCAGCATCTATCCTTGACCCTCTGCTTGTCAGAGGGCCAAACTCACAGACATTTTAAACTTAAAACAAACAGTTACAAAGCTGTTGAACTTTGCCTGTGCGAGGGCAAATATGCAAACATAAAAACACCCCAAGCCACCCGGCTTTACTTATCACACATATGTGAGAATGTCCCTTCCCAGCTAAAGGCAAGCATTGAAAGAATAAACAGAAAGCCTGGAGAAGGTTTTCAGGGTGTCTAGATACCCTGTCGACTGAGAATTAAGAGGCTCTGGCTGGTCACTTGCTTGGAGAGGATCCTGAGGGCTGACAGTGCTGAGGGAACCCCGGTAGCACCCGCTGGCTAAGGTGAGAGAAAGCTGAACTTGAACGTGAGGGCTGTCAGTGAGAAGAAAATTCAAGCCATGGGTAAGGTCTCATAGAGAGGGAGGAGGCTGGGGAGGAGTGAATAGGCCTTTGGTAAAGGTGCTGTTAACCCAAACAGAGAGGCAACAGCTTTGCTATTAGATTTTCTATTTGAAAGAGTAGGCTCTGTCCCTGGTAGCAATAGGCAGAAATAAAAATAATATATATTCATTGAGAAAAGAACTGGAAAAAGAATTAGGCAAAATAAACGTGGTTTTGTATCTTGTTTTTTAAAACAGCTTATTGTAATAAATTAGATATTTGTTGAAAAAAACAGAATTTGAAGTTCAGAAAATCAAATCAGTTTTAGGGGTTGAGAATCTCATTACATACTTTTGTCTTTCAAAATTGTTTATTTGTTTGTTTATTATTTAGAAATGGGGCCTTGGTATGTTGTCCAGGCTGGAGTGTAGTGGTGCAATCATACCTCACGGCAGCCTCAAACTCCTGGGCTCAAGGGATCCTCCTGTCTCAGTCTCCTGAGTAGCTGTCACTATAGACAGGCACACCTCAATTTGTTCCTGGACCAAACTGAAGGTCGGGTTGCTTATTCTTGCAGCCCAGTAATGAGATGCAGATAAACTGGGAAAGAAGGGAGTTCATTGCTGTAACTGACTACAGCGAGAAGGCCTGTAAAATATCACAAGACCAATTCAAAATCACAAAGTTTCCAGAGCTTGTATATCTTCTAAGCTATATGTCTATGTGTATGTGTGTATTCATCTAAAGACATAAGTGATTGACTTCTTCTAATCTATCTAAAATCTGAGTCCTCAAGGCCTTCCTCTGGAGCCTCAATTAATTTACTTAATCTAAATGGGTCCAGGTGCTAGGGTGATTACCCTTATCTTATCTCCTGCTAAATCGCAGAGTTTTGGGGAGTTCCTTTAGTCCCCAAGAAAGCTTGTTTGCGAAGGTCTGGGGAGTTCCTTAAGACCCACAATAAAACTTGTTTAATCCCAAATGGGTCCTGTTAAGAATTCCTTTGTTATCTTGTCATGCTTCAAGGCCTAGGAAAGGGCTAGGCTACTGTTTGTGGGCTTTTGTTACATTCTAGCCTGGTATAGGGCACTGGTTCTATCAGCTTTTAATATATAACTTAACCACTCGGTGCTGAAACACTTGTTATGAAGGCCTACCTGTTCAGCCGTTAGAAAGACCTGGCCTGCCACAAACTTGTCTGGCTAATTTTTAAATTTTTTGTAGAAACAAGGTCTTGCTTTTTTGCCCAGGCTGGTCCTGAAATCCTGGGCTCAAGTGATCCTCCCATCTTGTCCTCCTGAAGTGTTGAGATTACAGGCGTGAGCTACCATGCTTGGCCATCTTTCAAAGTTTACATGTGTATTAGTCCATGTTCTTATTGCTGATAAAGATATACCCAAGACTGAGTAATTTATAAAGAAAAGGAGGTTTAATAGACTCACAGTTCCACATGGCTGGGGAGGCCTCACAATTATGGCAGAAGGCAAAAGGCACATCTTACATGGTGGCAGGCAAGAGAGAGAATGAAGCCAAATGAAAGTGGTTTCCCCTTATGAAACCATTAGATTTCATGAGACTTATTCACTAGCAAGAGAAAAGCACATTGGGGAACCACCTCCATGATTCAATTATCTCCCACTGGGTCACTCCCACAACATGTGGCAGTTATGGGAGCTACAATTCAAGATGAGATTTGGGTGAGGACACAGTTAAACCATATTATTCCACTCCTGGCCCCTCCCAAATCTCATGCCCTCACATTTCAAAACAATAATGCCTTCCCAACAGTTCCCCAAAGTCTTAACTCACTTCAGCATTAACTCCAAAGTCCTCAGTACAAAGTCTTATCTGAGACAAGGCAGTCCCTTCCACCTATGAGCCTGTAAAACAAAAAGCAAGTTAGTTACTTCTTAAATATAATGGGGGTAGAGGCACTGGATTAAATATACCTATTTCAAATGGGAGAAATGGGCCAAAACGAAGGGGCTAAAGGTTCCATGCAAGTCCAAAATCCAGCAGGGCAGCCAAATCTTAAAGCTCCTTTGACCCCATGTCTCATGAGACATGGGATCAAAGGAGCTTTAAGATTTGGCTGATGCAAGAGGTGGGTTCCCATGGTCTTGAGCAGCTCCACCTCTGTAGCTTTGCAGGGTACACCCTCCCTCCTGGCTGCTCTCATGGGCTGACATTGAGTGTCTGCAGCTTTTCCAGGAACATGGTGCAAGCTGTCAGTGGATCTACCATTCTGGGGCTGGAGGACAGTGGCCCACCTCTCACAGCTGCAGTAGCCAGTGCCCCAGTAGGGATTCCATGTGGGGGCTTCAACTCAACATTTCCCTTCTGCACTGCCCTAGCAGAGGTTCTCTCTGAGGGCCCCAACCCTGCAGTCCAGGCTTCACTTCTGCCTGGACATCCAGGCATTTCCATATATCCTCTGAAATCTAGGTGGAGATTCCCAAGCCTCAATTCTTGACTTCTGTGCACCTGTAGGCTCAACACCATATGGAAGCTGCCAAAGCTTGAGGCTTGCACCCTCTGAAGCCACAGCCTGAGCTGTACCATGGCCCCTTTTACCCATGGCTAGAGCAGCTGGGACATAGGGTACCAAGTCCCTAAGGTGCACACAGCAGGGGGACCCTGGACCCAGCCCACAAAATCATTTTTTTCCTTCTAAGCCTCCGGGCCTGTGATGGGAGGGAGCTGCTGCAAAGGCCTCTGACATGCCCTAGAGACATTTTCCCCATCATCTTGGCAGTTTGGCTCCCTATTACTTATGCAAATTTCTGCAGCTAGCTTGAATTTCTCTTCAGGAAATGCATTTTTCTTATCTATTGCATCAGGCTGCAAATTTTCCAAACTTTTATGTTCTGTTTTCCTTTTAAAACTAAATGTTTTTAATAGCACCCAAGTCAGCTCTTGAATGCTTTACTGCTTAGAAATTTCTTCCACGAGATACAGTAAACCATTTCCCTCAAGTTCAAAATTCCACAAATCTTTAGGGCAGGGGCAAAATGCTATTCGTCTCTTTGCTAAAACATAATAAAAGCCACCTTTACTCCAGCTCCCAACAAGTTCCTCATCTCTATCTGAGACCACCTCAGCCTGGATTTTATTGTCCATATCATTATCAGCACTTTGGTCAAAGCCATTTTACAAGTCTCTAGGAAGTTCCAAACTTTCCCACATTTTCCTGTCTTCTTTTGAGGCCTCCAAACTGTTCCAACCTTTTCCTGCTACCCAGTTCCAAAGTCACTTCCACATTTTCACATACCCTTACAATAATGCCCCACTCTACTGGTACCAGTTTACTGTATTAGTCCATTTTCTTGCTGGTGATAAAGACATACCGAAGACTGAGTATTTTATATAGAAAAAGAGGTTTAACAGACTCAAAATCATGGTGGAAGGCAAAGGCATGTTTTACATGGTATCAGACAAGAGAGAATTAAAGCCAAGAAAAAAGGGATTTCCCCTTATAAAACCATCAGATCTCATGAGACTTAATCACTACCATGAGAAAAGTATGGGGGAAACCGCCCCCATGATTCAGTTTTCTCTCACTGGGTCCCTCCTGCAACCCATGGGAATTATGGGAGCTACAATTCAAGATGAGATTTGGGTAGGGACACAGCCAAAACATTTCAATATAATCACTAAACCCAGTAACTTTTCCTCATTGAAGACATCAGAAATTGGTGTCCGTATTGTACTCATTGAATATAATTTCTGCATAACAAAGCAATTTCAGTTTATGTTGGATTATCCACACAAATAATGCCCAACTGATTATAAAAAATTCTGTACTCCACACTGAGTTTCCATAACTCTAGAAAAAGAAAAAAAAATCTGTATTCCAAATAACCATAGAAACTGGGATTTAAAAAATCCCTTTCTTCAAAGAAAGAACCACAGGACAATTGGTCGTGCAATTTAAGCAAAGCATTTGGAGTAGGGACTTGGATGGGATCTGTCTTTGCCACTTTCTGGTTGTATAGTTGTGGGCAAGTTATTTGACCCTGCTGTCTGTCAAGGTTTTCAGTTGCAAATGGGAATAATCTTAACCTACTTTTAGGATTGTTGCAAGATTAAGTGAGATAATGCACAGAGGGCACTTGGCACAGTGGCTGGTACATAGAAGTCAATCATTAATTGCTAAATTGTAGTATTATTGCAAACAGGGAGCCTGCATTGATTTATCTTTTCACTCTAATAATATAGCATAATCCCTGGGATATAACAAGGACTTAATCAGTGCAAACTGAATGAATGAATAAATTTTATGGATTGTTGCAGCTTAGGGTAGGATGGGCAGAGATTTTTTTTTTAAATCGAATATCCTCATATTGTTCCCTCTCCACTATCCCAATTACCTCAAAAGAACATTGCTTAAATGCCCAGACAACCCGTTCCCATGCACAAAATATTTGTGCTTATACAAACACTCATCTTAATGAATACGTAAGAGTTAAGAGACAGAAAGTGAGTGGGGATGCCTGATACTCCCCCTCTTTTCCCCTTAAAGTCAAGCACTTGTTTTACTAGCTCATTCACTGGAATGAGGATAAGGCAGCTCCTTCAGTTCTCATTCATCCACTGAATTCAGTATTACAATCACATTCAGATCAGCTGTCACAGGCTCTTTTTAAAACAGTAGATTCTGATTGCTACAGCTTTGTTTTAGAAGCAGCACAGAATAGTATACTGGGCTTGTTTCCTTCAATTACAGAAAAAGCTACTCAATACCTCTAAAATACTGCAGTTTTACAGAAAAAGGTACTCAATACCTCTAAAATTCTGCAGATTAAAGGTATGATTTCTAGGGAAAAAAAACCTTTAAGAAAATTCAATTGCATCAAAACAGAAAACTGTGGGGGGTTTGGGGCAATAGATAATGTTTTTGTTCTGTATCCCCCAATATAACTCAGCAAAGCAGTCTGCACACTGGTTCTGTGAGTGGCTGCCTAAGGGCAGGATTTAACCTGAACTGTCCCTAGTTAACACTTAACACTGAGCACTTAATACTAAGGGCAGAGAAGATCACAGGCATTCAGACCCTGGACAGGGCCAGATCCAGCAAGGGAGGGCTGGGAATGATTAAATTCAGCTGGCATTGGAGGAGAGTGTGAGCTAGGAGGGAAATAGACAGGAGAGAACACCATGGTCTCTCAGAACAGGGGCCTCTTTTAGGGGTGCTTCATTCTGACTGAGAATCTTTCAGAATACTATCTCTTCTACAAAGTCTATCCTGAACCCTTATTAGAACTCTGATGACACTTATTTGTCCCTCTTTACAAGACTTACAAGAGTTCTAACAATTCATTTAGCTTACATACATGTCTCATTTCCATCTGTGAACCCTGAAAATCTAAGACAGGTCTCAGTTAATTCAGAAAGTTTATTTTGCCAAGGTTGAGGATGTGCACCTGTGACACAGCCTGAAGAGGTCCTGACGACATGTGCCCAAGGTGGTCACAGCACAGCTTGGTTTTATCCATTTTAGGGAGACATGAGACATCAATCAACATATGTAAAATGAACAATGGTTTTGCCCAGAAAGGTGGGACAACTCAAGGCAAAAGCAAGACAGGGAGGGTCTTCCAGGTCACAGGTAGGTGTCAGACAAACAATTGCATTCTCTTGAGTTTCTGATTAGCTTTTCCAAAGGAGGCAATTAGATATGCATTTATCTCAGTGAGCAGAGGGATGACTTTGAATAGAATGGGAGGCAGGTTTGCCCTAAGCAGTTTCCAGATTGACTTTTCCCTTCGCTTAGTGATTTTTGAGGGCCCCAAGACTTATTTTTCTTTCACATTTCCCCCCTTCTCTTTTTAAAAATATTTTGGAGAAAGTATTTTAGGAGAAAATGAGTCTCTGTTTCCAGGTTTCATCTAGTATTTCATGGCGAAGAAGGATGGTTTATTTCTAGACGAGGAGGTACCAAGTTATTAGGAAAGCCCATATTTAGAAGGTTGTGAAGTCTCATGTTCTGTGAAGAGAAAATAGGGGGAGGAAAGTAGAAAAACAACAAAAGAACAATCCTAGAAAATTGACATAAGCTGTAGTACTCTGAAGTTCATACATCAGTAGGCAGGTATGAAAGTGGCTTATGTGTATATATAAGATTGCTGTTATTTTCTTTTGAAGTTTGTCTAGCTTCAGTTTGCAGGGCTTTATGAAAGCACAGCTTAGTTTTCATTGACTCCAAATTAGAAAAAATTGGAAAGAAGAAAAAAATTGAAAACAAAGTAACAAAACTTACTCTGAAGACTTGGAGCCAAGAAAAATTAGAATTTGTTTCAAACTGTAGAAAATAATAAAAATCAAAAAACGTTAGGCAAGGCTAGAATCTAACAATAGCTGTACTATAGTTTTGAATCAAAATTTTTCTATCTCCACTTTCCCACTTTTACTAAAGACAAATAATGGTAGAACTGGTGTGCTTTATTATACTTGTCCTAATTATTTGTATATAGTTGCAGCAAGAATAATAATTTTTTTCTTTGATGGAACTTTGTTCCATAGAAGGACTCTCAGATAAGACGTTTTTAAAGCCGAGCCCAACCATGGATTTGTGTCATCAAGTACCTATGAGTTGGGTGATCCTTTCCTCTTGAGGTTCCAAGATAAACTTGGGGCTCCTGGTCCTGTCAGAAAGTGACATTCTTTACTTACCATGAGTCAGGAACTCTGTACAGTGACTGTATAGACAAAAGTATGAGGCCAGTTTATCTAATGGGCTTTTATTGGCTCCATTAGGAAAGTATGAATCCTTAAAGGAAAGCACACCATTCCAGTCAAAACCTTACTAAAATAACCAGTTTCTCCAATTGTGTCCTGTTACAAATGAAAACAGATTCTTATTGCATTTACACAGATAACTGTATTGTCATAAGTTAAGAATACTCACAAATAGTTCCCAAATCCTGGAGAAATCAGGTAGAGGAAAAACAAATATGCTCGAAATTTTGTTCATAGAAGTATACTTCACTCAATCGTTAAAAGCTGTAGATAGCTTAACAGTCGTTTTCTTGTTTCTGAAAAACAAAGGATCAGCAACGTTTTAAGCAAAAAGTTAAAAAGATTTAGTCTTTTATTAGTTCAGTTCATGCAGTTAACTTTTGTTCTGATATTCATGAATATTTTCGCTCTCCATGAGAGTCCTCAAAGTTGTTTTCTCTATTCTAATGTCACAATCTCCAAAGTTATCAGAAACCTGCATTTAGGAACACCTGTTAGAGTTCTACAGGTGATTATAAAACCACTTTCTAAGGAGGACCAAAACAAGACAATTGTTTGTGGATAACAAAACATTTTAGGACAGCCACAGTCAAAGACACAACTGACAAAGAAACTTGTTATCTCTGTGGCAACAATAATTTAACATAACAATTATAATTATTACTGATAACGTACACTAAGTCATATCAAAATTATAGGAGTTTCCTGTGATTATGGAACACATACCAATAACATATTTATACAAATACAGCTGAAAGAAAAACAAACACCATTTAATATTTGACATTTCCTATATAATTTTTATGCCAAATAAGCCAAATTATGTCATTTTGGACTTTAGGAAACCTAATATGTTAAAGGATTAATTTGGTTAGAAAAAGACATAATTTCAATTTGATTTTGGAAAGTTTATTAAATATCAAAGGTTTAAAACACTTGATATCGCAGGTTATTGTAAAATAAGTCATTCATTTGATGAAAGTGATAACTCAAGGGTTTCAAAAAAAAAAGCAAAAACCTTCTCTTTGAGAGAAGAGAGTTAATATTCCAAACAAATCCTAGTAAAAACAGCAGGAAGCCAGTTAAATTTGTTTTCAAAAATTTTATAAACAATCTATAAAATTTTAATCTTGACCATAAGCTATAACTTCTATAAGACTTTTATAACCTTTATAACTTTTACTTAGGAGTCGGTTAACGCTTCTTGAAAACCTTGTTAATTTGACATGGCCCCATATGGTGGTCTTGCATCAGTGTGCCTTTGACATTAATGATTAATTTTTAGAGAAACTGAACTTATTTTATCTCTCAACATTGCTCCTTATAATCTCACATGCCCACCTCTCCTGAGATAGACGTTGGGGCTTGAGAAGTTGAATAAGTTTAATTTTTGGCCCTGTGTTTCAGGAATGCAGTTTATTTTGATTGGCATCTTCTACTGGGACTGAAGATCGGGCTTTAATTGCGGTCAGTGTTTAAACTTTAGCAGGACTTGGTGTCTTTTTTAGACGCAGGAGTCAAAGCCCTATAACTCAATGTCACAAATACTTTCAAAGCACATACAGAGAGATACATGGATGTAATAACCTTAACTTAAAAAATTTTAATCTCAGATGTTTTCCTAAGCAAACCAAAACGTAATAATAATATGACAACTTGATCAGATAATAGGTTTTTTAAAAAATAAATCCTCAGACCGGGCGCGGTGGCTCACGCCTGTAATCCCAGCACTTTGGGAGGCTGAGACGGGTGGATCACAAGGTCAAGAGATCAAGACCATCCTGGTCAACATGGTGAAACCCCGTCTCTACTAAAAATACAAAAAATTAGCTGGGCATGGTGGTGCGTGCCTATAATCCCAGCTACTCAGGAGGCTGAGGCAGGAGAATTGCCTGAACCCAGGAGGCGGAGGTTGCGGTGAGCCGAGATCGTGCCATTGCACTCCAGCCTGGGTAACAAGAGCGAAACTCCGTCTCAAAAAAAAAAATAAATAAATAAATAAATCCTCTTATTTTGTCTTACACAGACTGTTCACAACATGCTTGAACTTTCTGGTTTGTCCTGAACATCCCTTTTTCTTAAACAGTCATTTTACTCTAGGATTAAATTTACCATACAAGATTCTTTCTTACATGAAATTATTTATCTTTAAGCTTTTTTACCCAAAAACCCTCTTTATTTTTATTACTTTATTTTTTATTTTATGAGAAAAAGTCTCACTCTGTCACACAGGCTAGAGTACAGTGGCAAGATCTCGGCTTACTGCATCCTGTGTCTCCCAGATTCAAGCAATTTTCCTGCCTCAACCTCCCAAGTAGTTGTAATTACAGGTGCCCACCACCACTCTTGGCTAATTTTTGTATTTGTAGTAGAGATGGGATTTCACTATGTTGGCCAGGCTGGTCTCAAACTCCTGACCTCAAGTGATCCGCTTGCCTCAGCCTCCCAAAGTGCAGATTACAGGTGTGAGCCACTGTGCCTGGCCATAACTTTCTTTAAATCTCTTTTATTTACGAGTTCTTTTTATCTTGTTTTATACAAGACTTTTAAATAAGCTTTGAATTAGAGAAAAATTGTTCATCTTTTTAAAAATGACATACTTTGGCCAGGTGAGGTGGCTCATGCCTGTAATCCCAGCACTTTGGGAGGCCGAGGCAGGCAGATCACCTTAGGTCGGGAGTTCGAGACCAGCCTGACCAACATGGAGAAACCCTCCATGTTGTTTATTTTGTAAAAATACAAAAAAAAAAAAATTAGCTGGGTGTGGTAGTGCATTCCTGTAATCCCAGATATTCAGGAGACTGAGGCAGGAGAATCGCTCGAACCCAGGAGGCAAAGGATGCAGTAAGCTGAGATCGCACCATTGCACTCCAGCCCAGGTGACAGTACAAGACTCTGTCTCAAGAAATAAAAGAAAATAATGTTTTCCTATGAATATATTTTTATTGGAAAATACCCATATAATGAAATATTTATTACCTAATTTAATATAATTTTAGATTCTAAATTATGATGAGTTTGTCTACAAGTATTTATCCTATTACATTTTCCTAATTAATTGTTTTAGATTATTTATGAAAACTGTGATAGTTATCATTTAAAGTTATGGAACCACCAGTGCAAAATTATAACAGAGACCAAAAGAGTTGACCTAACTGACTCCATCTTGCTTTTAACCTCCAAACTAAACCTCCAAACTGTCCTTGTTCATTCCTGGGCATAGGCTGAACACCTGAACTAACTTTGGGAGGAACTTAGTTTACAGTTTAGCTTTGAAACAAAGACAGCAACAAACCTTACTGCCTATGAACTAGACTGCCTAAAGCCACAAGATTAGAAGTTATGGTAATCTTACTAAATTTAAGATGTAGCCCTTTTTATTAAACTAATATCAATGTCTTATTTATTAAAGATTGCATAAGCAAAGATTATTCTGTATTGGGCTGGGTTTATAGTTTTTTAACCGGTATGCCAAATTTTGACACCTTATGGTATTTGGCAGGGGTAGGCATGAAATTGCTTGATTAGCAAATGCAAACAAAAATGTATGCTGGTAAATTCTTAAGACATTTCTAATATTATTTTACCAGTAATTTTTGAGCCAACTTATTTATTAAAGATTTTACTTAAGTCACATGAACTTGAAAAAGTATTTGACTAGTCTTTTTTTATATTTGACTTAAGTGCTTTTATTTTATTTTTTAAGCCAATTAATTCAAAATTTTTTATACAATTTTAGTAGTGAAACATTGTGTACACAACACATAAATATACACATATTAGGCATGCCTATAGAAGAACTCTTTTTTTCTTTTGAGACAGAATCTTGCTCTGTCACCCAGTCTGGAGTGCAGTGGAGTGATCTTGGCTCACTGCAAACTCCATCTCCTAGGTTCAAGCAATTCTCCTACCTTGGCCTCCTCAGTACCTTGGATTACAGGCGTGCACCACCACATCCAGCTAGTTTGTGTAATTTTAAGAGATGATGTTTCACCGTGTTGGCCAGGCTAGTTTCCAGCTCCTGACCTTAGGCGATCTGCCTGCTTCAGCCTCCCAAAGTGTTGGGATTACAGGCATAAGCCCCTCTGCCCACCTGAAATACATCTTATAGGTTCATAAAGACCTCCTTTTTTCCCTTTTTTTCTACCTTATCCTAGGTAGTTGTCAGCAAAATAGCCCTAAATTTGCATATTAAGGGAAACAACTCAGGTAAAAATCAGCCAGCAAAATTTACATCGTAAGGTACAAAGTGAAAGTCTGGTGAGCTAGAAGGAAATTAAAATGAATTTAATTAACAATTGAACATAAAATTATTGAAGTCTATTATTAAGGCCTTCAAATGTATACACATGTACATACACACATATACACACACAGATTCTGTAACTCTTACTCCAGTACTTTTGCCATGAGATAAATACAAATTTGCCAGCTTTCAAAAAAAACCCAAAAAACTGTTAGATCCAAATAGAGGTTTTCTCTCAGCAGAAAAATAACAGCAGATTTAAAACAGGCAGAAAAGAAAATAGAGGAAAAGGAGACTAGGAACTCTAGAGTTTGCAGGTTGACTTTAGGACTCTTTTTCCTTAATATAAATTTGCACAAAGACTGTATTACTTCCATTTTACTCTGGCAAGTAGAAGTGCCATAAAACCAACAGGATGCTCAAAAGGGGGCCATTCTCTTTGTTTTCTCCTCATCCTCAGATTATTTGTTTCCCCTTTTTTTTTTTCTTAAAGAAGTGAGCTGTGGCCTAGGGTTTTTGAGTGGTGGATTGACATGAGTTGCTTGTGGGCAGCATTCCACAGTGTGTCATCACTGAGTCGTTCTCACCCTCTTAGGCATCTCAGTTTCTCTCTCCAGAGATTTATGACCCCTGAGAGGGCTCAAAATGCCCTTATATGCATTTCCTGGATAAGCCATTTTTAAAATTAATTTTTGCTGGGGATTTGCCTGCAGGGCCACTGCATGTCACAGGGGTCAACGCCCTAGACACTCACACGAGGCCCCTGGTCACCCAGGGGTGCCTTTTGGCTGGGAGGAACAAATGCACTTTCTCTTCAGAGCTGAAAAAACTCAGTCTCTCATTTACCTATGAAAACAACAGTTCAGTTCCTCATACAAATGCACACAGACAAACCAAATTGAGATTACTTTTGGGAGAAAAAACAATGGAGAAGACCCTTAAGAATGCATCTCTGAACTAGAATTAGGATTCTTAAACAACACTTTCCTCGGAGAGAAAAGAAAACAACCCAGCTAAGACTAGTTCCTAAAAACTGTGCTCAGCCACCTCTAACTTTATAACACTCGTCTACCATTATATGTTCCAAGGTCAAATCCTCTCACAGTGCAAGGTCATCTCTGGTACCCATAAAGCCAAAGAGGTCAAGTCATGCAATACGGGAAAACAGAGCTTTAGACCTAAGAAGAATCCACCCATGACTCTTGATACTTCACAAAGAAAACAGAACACTCCAAAAGGAGTGAGTGCCCCCTTTGTTCTGAATTGTTCTTTTTTTTTTTTTTTGAACTGGAGTCTCGCTCTTGTTGCCCAAGCTGGAGTGCAATGGCACAATCTTGGCTCACTATAACCTCTGCCTCCCGGGTTCAAGCGATTCTCCTGCCTCAGCCTCCTTAGTAGCTGAGATTACAGGCCTGCACTACCATGCCTGGCTAATTTTATATTTTTACTAGAGACAGGGTTTCTCCATGTTGGTCAGGCTGGTCTCGAACTCCCGACCTCAGGTGATCTGCCTGCCTCGCCCTTCCAAAGTAGTGGAATTACAGGCATGAAGCACAGTGCCCGGCCTCTTCTGAATTCTTTAAAGGGGTTCAAGTCATTAGAAGTCTTCTCTAGATTTTTTTGGTACTGCAGATGGCAAAGGGGAAAGGAACAGTGTGGAAGAAAAGTAAATGAAAGAACATGTGTGTTTTAAAGACAGAAAGCAAACACAAAAACCAAGTGCATTTTTTTTTTCTTTTGCAGCTGTGAGAAATTTTGGCCACATTAGAGAGGCTTTGTTAACCATAATTTGGAATTCTCCCTCGGATTTGACCAACTCAGGTAGAACAACCAACCAAAAGCCCAATGATATGCTCGCTGAGCGCTCTTGTGGTAAGGAGAAATTAAGACCAGCTGGTGTTAAACTTTAGCCAAGACAAAACCCCAGTTCAGCTACCTACCTAGGGATGGGTCTCAGGCTGAAGACTGCCTTTTGCCATCCTAGAAGCAGGAAAAACTCAAATTCATCTTCCTTGCTGGGAGTGAGCTCAGACTCCCTAAAGGAGTTATCTTCCTTCTATGTCATGGAAACAGGAAATCTTGCCTTCCATGTTGGAAGCAAATAAAATTCAGAAAAAAGGATGGTAGTGGGGAGGAGTTGTACAGCAAAATAAACTCTAGGTCTTGACCAGAGATCAGGAGGGTGCTCCCAGACCTCAGCAAATCATCCTATTGGTTTGAGCCATAAGGTTAGCTCATGCTGGTACCAAGCACCGACAGATTTTATCGAAGGTCAGGGGCATCTCCACTCAGAATCCCTCCACGGTTACCAAAATGTGAACTCCCAAAATCTGAGACAGATCTCAGTTAATTTAGAAAGTTTATTTTGCCAAGGTTGAGGACTCACGACCATGACACAGCCTCACGAGGTCCTGACAATATGTGCCCAAGGTGGTCAGAACACAGCTTGGTTTCATGCATTTTAGGGAGACAGGAGCCATCCATCAACATATGTAAAATGAACATTGGTTTGGCCCTCTCAGTGAGCAGAGGGGTGACTGAATGGAATGGGAGGCAGGTTTGCCCTAAGCAGTTCCCAGCTTGACTTTCTCCTTTAGCTTAGTGATTTTGGGGGCCCAAGATACTTTCCTTTCACACCTTCCTTGAAGGCAGGGTCTAAGGACTGTTTCCCTCCCAAAACTAGCTTGGTAATTTGCAACTGTACCCTCCTGTGTTGAGGAGAGTGTGATAAGTGCTGAGGACCCTGGCCTGAGGCCTTGTACCTGAACAGAGAGGAGCCGCTTTAAAGTAGAAGGAGGGAGGCAGAATCTTGGTGTGTGCTGCGTAGGGAGTGTCCTGATTTCCACAGACTGTGTATTCAGCCTCACAGCTGAACGTTTCTCCAGTTCCAAAGTCAACAACCAGAATGGTAGAACAAGGGGAAAGGTTTAAGGTGGGGCTGAGAATGCTTTGTCTGACCCCTTAACCCAGTCCCAACCCTTCAGCTGGCCCTTTGTCCTGGGAGTCTCTTACTACTACTCTGTGTCAGAGTTTACTAGCGGTGCCCTAAAAAGGGCAGAGCATTTGGGAAATAAAGGAGAAAAAGCGCAAACCAAACCAAACCAATTCCTCCTTAGCAGGGTTGGGAAAGGTAAGCTGAGATGCCTCTTTTGGGTTAACCATTGGCTTAACCTGGGTTCCCCCAAACAGCAGAGCCTGAGCAAGGACCTGTGTACAAGTAGTTTATTTGGGGAATGAATCTATTTTGGATGGTTAAGATAAGGAGAAGATCAAAGTATGATTTCATGAATCACAGTTTATTGCCATACAAAGAGGTCTTTCTTTTTCACAGTTCTTAAAAAGGGGGAGAATAATGAGAACAAATCTCACAGGGATACATCACTCAACAGACCTGGTACATTAATCACATAATGAGTGAGTTCCAATTTCATTTAGATTCCAATTATTAAAGTTCAGTTGAGGCCAGGCACCATGGCTCATGCCTGTAATCCTAGCACTTTGGGAGACCCATATGGGTGGATCATCTGAGGTCAGGAGTTCGAGACCAGCCTGGCCAACATGAAACCCCGTCTCTACTAAAAATACAAAAATTAGCTGGGTGTGGTGGCAGGTGCCTGTCCCCACTGCTCAGGAAGCTGAGGCAGGAGAATCACTTGAATCCGAGAGGCAGAGGTTGCAGTGAGCTGAGATTGCACTGTTGCATGACAGCCTGGGTGGTTCAGTTGCTCACTTAGGATGGAAAGCAGGCTTTTGCAGATGCAAAGTCCAATCAGAGTTTGAGGGACAACTTTCTAGGAGAGCTTCTCAGAAGGACAGCTTGATCAATACAATGGACATCCACAAAGATAAATGGGATCCCTTGATGCTAGAGAGAGGTGCCAGTGTTGTGAGACAAGGCTTCAAAAACAGCTTCAAGGCTTACAGAGAGTGGCCTGGCCACATCCTAAGCTCTCCAAGTGTCTATCAACACACAAAATCTTGGGTTTATGTGTGTTTTGGAGTCAAGTAGTTGAGGTCAGTAGCTCTCACTTTGGGTCTGATAAAGTGTGACATAACATTTCCTTGGGTAGGGAGAGTTCACTTCATGTTCTATTCACAGTAAAACAATGTCACTCTCACAGCAAACTGAAAGTGTTTGGAATCATTTTAAAGCTACATTAAAAAATCCCAAGGAATTGGAGGGGAGGGCTTGGAAGAGCCAAATAGGGAAGGAGAGAAAGAGAAGGGTGTATTCGTGAGTTGATCAAGTTGGTCACTACTGTGGGCAAACAGAATGCTATCATTTTAGGAGCTGTATAGAACATGTCTCAAAATTGCCCACTGGAAGACTGGAAGAATGGAGTATTTTTCCAGCAGCTCCTCTCTGCCCTTTGATCAATGTTTGTCCCTTGAGGTGTTCCTTTGCACTTCCAGGTTTACTCATGTGTCAGAGTGGGCAGCAGATTCCTGCAAGGGTCCCAGGCTGCAGTGCCAGAGTAGCAGGGGAATACCAGGAACAGCTGAGGCAAGGTGCTCTCAGGTTACACCTGTTCACAGCTGGATGCCACAGCACAGCTGTACTGGGAAGATGTCAGGCCAGACACAGGAGGTGTGTAATATAACCTCAGAGAGGTCAAATGTCCTTTTCTGTCTTCTGCAAATAGAACTATAATGCTGTTTAATTCTCAGAGTCAGAATCTATGGTTTTTCCTTGGTGGAAAGATTAATTCTTCCTTTAACTGCTTTTCTAGCAAAGCATAATCCTCAAGGTGTAATTTCAGTATAGTGATTTATTTTTAACCCCGTGGCACTATATGCCTAATGTTCTGAAACACCATCACTGCAGCAAATCCAGGCTTGAGTCTGTCTGTGAAATGGGCACAGAAAACCAAGTGCATCCTCCCTACATGATTGTCCCAGTCTTCCAGGCTGTTTGTGCCAAAAGTTGGCGATAAAGAAGACAGCCTTAGCCCTCCAGAAGCTCGTAGAATGGACGGACAGGGCCAATAGTTTTGTTTGTTCTTTATTTTGAGACAGAGTCTCCCTCTCTTGCCTAGGCTAGAGTGCAGTGGCACCATCTCAGCTCACTGCAACCTCCGCCTCCCAGGCTCAAGCAATTCTGCCTCAGCCTCCCAAGTAGCTGGGATTACAGAGATGTGCCACCATGACTGGTAGGGTTTCGCCACATTGGCCAAGCTGGTCTTGAACTCCTGGCCTCAAGTGATCCGCCCTTCCTCAGCTTCTCACAGTACTGGTAATACAGGTGTGAGCCACCACTCCCGGCCTACAGTTTTCTTTAAATCTCCATCAAGCCAGTACTTCCCTCCAGTTTTCATCTTCCTGAATTTGTGAATTTCATTCATTCTCTTCATTCTATTCATTCCCTCCTTGTCTGTACTTTACTTAAACATAGTTGTTAACCCCAAAATCTGAGCCAGGTCAATTTAGGAAGTTTATTTTGCCAAAGTTAAGAACGCACACCAGTGAGAGCCTCAGGAGGTTCTGACTTGCGCCCAAGGTGGTCAGACACAACTTGGTTTTATACATTTTAGGGAGACAGGAGACATCAACATATGTAAGCTGAACATTGGTTCAGTCTGGAAAGGTGGGACAACTGAAGCAGGGAGGGGGCTCCCAGGTCATAGGCAGATAAGAGACAAATGGTTGCATTCTTTTGAGTTTCTGATTAGGGTTTCCAAAGAGGGCAATCAGATAGGCATTTATGTCAGTAAGCAGAGGATAATTTTGAACAGAATGGGAGGCAGGTTTGCCCTAAGCAGTTCCCAGCTTGACTTTTCCCTTTAACTTCGTGATTTGGGGCCCCCAAGATTTATTTTCCTTTCACGTAGCTCCGCCACTAATGTGTCCTGGTACCTTATCTCTTCAGCCTGTTTCTCATTCTGGAAACTGAGGTGTCCTGGTGCAGGACTGTAGGGTGGGTGGCGCAGTGGGGCGGAGTTGGGAGGAAATCCTTATCTGTGGCCGATTGCCTCGGTTGTTCTTATTATTAAAACTCTGGTAAACTGCTATTCTTAAATTATTTTTAAAAACCCTAAGAAGCAAATCTTAAAAAAAAAAAAAAAAATTTTTTTTTTTTTTGAGCCATTGTCTTGCTCTGTCGCCCAGGCTGGAGTGCAGTGGTGCGATCTCAGCTCACTGCAACCTCCGCCTCTCGGGTTCAAGAGATTCTCCGGCTTTACTCTCCCGAGTAGTTGGGTTTACAGGCGCGCCACCACAGCCAGGTAATTTTTGTATTTTTAGTAGAGACGGGGTTTCACCATGTTGGCCAGGCTGGTCTCGAACTCCTGATCTCAAGTGATCCACCCGCCTCGGTCTCCCAAAGTGCTGGGATTACAAGCATGAGCCACAGCGCCCGGCCTCTAAATACAGTTATCGGATCAAAAGAAATTTAAAAACCAACCAACTCTAATGAGCTCTAAAGACAGCAACACGCATAGGACTTGGAAGGAGCCTCTTCCTTACCAGGGTTTTCCTCACTTCGGGGAGCGGCTGCTTCACCTACCCGCTGCAGCCCGGGAGGCTGAAACCCTTTCTGCACCTGGCTTCACCTTCCCGGCCTCCGCCCCTGCCACGCAGTCCCGGAGCGAGAGGCGGAGGGGAAATCTGGAGCCCGGCCTAGTGGCGAGACGGCCTCACCGGGCGCCTAGTGATCCGGGCACCTTCGGTGGGAGGAGGGCCAGGCCGGGCGCCCAGGGTGGAGGAGGCGTCTCGGGGCTCCGTGACAGCCACACCGCCCTGGGCCCCGCCCAGCGCGTCCTAAGTGAGCAGGCGCTTCCGGGTGGCCGAGGCCGCAGGCCGGGAGTGCGGCTGGAGGGGCTTCCAGAAGGACCCGGCGGCAGCGCCCCCACTCGGCTCTCCCGGTAGGAGCGTGGGCACCTGCGCGGCGCCGGGTGAAGGCGAACGCATCCACGAACCCTCCGCAGAGGAGGCCCCTGCCCATTTGGTTTTGGGTAAGAGGAGAGGTCCGCGTCCCTGCAGCTGGGGCGGGATGCCTTGGCGCCCTCTGCTCGGTTTGGTTCGGCCTCGCGCATTCCCTTAGCCCGCAGCCGGGATACGGGTGGGGAAGGGGGCCTCGTTCCCTACAGGCCGAGCGCGCGGCCGCAGCGGGGTAAGAGTAGGATGGACCATCTGGCCAGACCCCAGGGGGTCCTCATGCGCCTCCCTCTCGGCTTCTCTGTGGTTGTCTGTGGTTGTCTCCGGTAGCATCATCTGGCATTTATTATTCGGAATAATGTGCCAGGCAGGAGGCGGCCGTGGGTTAAACACGCGGCCCTGCAGCTCCAGGTGAAACGACTCATTGTTTCCTGCCGGCGCAGTTTACCGAAGGGGGCCGAGGCCCCACGAAGGGAAGGAACCGTCTCAAGGTCACGTCGTAGTCAAAGGCCAAGCCAGTCCAGACCCAAGCCTTGTGTCCTGCCTTCCAGCCCCGGGCTCTAGGCCCTGTCCCCTTTCCGACCGCATCTCCCGGTCCTGTCGGCGTCCTCCTCCTCCTCCTCCCGGAGGCTCCGTTACCTGCATTTGGGGAGTGCTCCCTCCGCGCCGCAGCGCCCAGGGGCAGAAGGCTGGACCGCAGGCAGCCTGCCGGGCCAGCTGCCTGAGCAGGGCCGAGCCGACGGTTGCTAGAGGACCAGAGAGGTCGCAGGGCCGGGAAAGGAGGAGGAGCCGCGGGGGCAGGCTGGTGATGCCAGAGGACTGGTGGGCCCGAGACTGGCCTGGGCAGGAGCCCAGGCGGCGCACCAGCGCGAGCACCCGGGGGCTTTGTCTGGGAGGTGCCGCCTCAACCAATGGGAGGCGCGGTCCTGGCCGAGTCCCCTCACTCCCCGCCCTCCGGCGGGCCGTTGGGGAGCGCGGCTCTGGGATTGGCTGCGCCGCGGTCTCGGGCGTTCTCGCGCTCTACTTCGGTGCTGGAGCGCGCTTGATAGATACCCTGTGTGCTCCGGTGCTCGAACCGGTCCCGAGCGGTCCACGCGCCCTGGGCGTGATTCCCGCGCGAGGCCGCCTCCAGGCTGCGCCCTTCTGGGGAAGGGTTTGGGACTGCGTGTGGCGTCGAACTCAGCCTTTTTTTTCCAGCCAGTCAGCCTGGAAATCTGCCTGTAGTCAACTGATGCAGTTACCCTGCAGTTCCTACTTTGAGGGGTCACAGAGGCACGGGGCACGTATTTCATTATGGAAGGCCGCCTACAGGCGTTGCGCTGCCAAGATCCTCTGTGACGCAGCAAATGTCCTGGCGAATGTCCTTGCTACAAGAGGCGTTGGAGCCAGACTCTGCACAGGGCGTGTATATCCCTGGCCGGCGAGGAAGCTGACTCGAAATTTGTGAAGCTTTTGGATTCACTCAGTACACATTTACAGAGCCTCTGCTTCCTGTGAGGGACCACACAGTTGATATTGGGAGGAGCAAGAAGACAGTGATTGAACATGTGGGTCCTGGCTGTACGGTGCTCACAGTCCAGGTGGGGGTTGGTGGTAGGATGGGGACTTGCGAATGTTTATAAACAGAAATCCCTCGAATACAACCCTGGCCAGGTAGGTGCTGTTACAGAGGCACAGAAGGAGGAGATTGGGCAAAAGATTTTTGAATTAGGGGATTAGGAAAGGCAGCTTGGGGGAGTTACTTGAACAAGTTAGGACTTGGTCAGATGCAATCAGTTTGGTATAGGATGAGCAAGCCTCGGCATTTGGAAAGTACAGGACTTGTTGAGGGATAATGTAGCAAATGGTTTGATGAGTAGAAAAGTATAGTTGTAGATACAGTTTGGAGGAGCTAGGTGAGGACTCAGGCGCTCAGCTTGTGTACCCTGATTTGAAATGCAGTAAGCCTTTGTGAATAGAAAGGCTCCTTAATCATTTGTACTGCTGTCATTTTTTTACACCTAGACCAAACATCTTGGAATGTCTTTACTTCTTCCTTCTTTCATATCCTGCACTCAATCTGTTGGTAAATGGTAGTGGACTGTACCTTCAATATAAAGCCAGACTTACCAATTCTAATCACTTCCATGGTTTTCACCAGGGCTGGCACCCTTTTTGTTCATTTCTAAGGAAGAAGTTTTCACATTTCACTGGAGTTGTGCAATATACATCCTGCATGACTGTACATGGTAGCCCTGGATTACTGCCACAGCTCCTAACTGGTCTTTCTGCTTCTTCTTTAGTCCATCCTCAGCTTGTTATTAACCCAATGAGAGTTATCTTTTTAAAAATGTAAGTCTGACAATGGCACTCCTTTTATTAAAACTCTCTTAATTCATTTAATTATGTACTGGCTAGGCGCTGTGGCTCACACCTGTAATCTCAGCACTTTGGGAGGCTGAGGTGGGCAGATCACTTGAAGTGAGGAGTTTGAGACCAGCCTGGCCAACATGGTGGAACCCTGTCTCTACTAAAAATACAAAAATTAGCTGGGCATGGTGGTGCATGCTTGTAACCCCAGCTACAAGCATGGGAGGCTGAGGCAGGAGAATCGCTTGAACCCCAGGAGGTGGAGGTTGCAGTGAGCCGAGATTGCACCACTGCACTCCAACCTGGGTGACAGAATGAGATTCTATCTTAATAAATAAATAAATAAATATTATGTGTCTGTTGCGTGCAGAGCACTGTTGTACATGTTGGAGATACAACAGTGAACAAAACAGACAAAAATTCCTCTTCTCAAAGAGCTTGCATGCTGAGACTGAATGACAACAAACAAGATAAATACGTACAACATGTAGAATGCTATAATGTAATAAAGTGACAAGGAGGAGGAAAAAATGGAAGCAGAGAAGGATTATTGATAAAGTCAGGGTTGGGGTGGGATAGATGGGGTGGCCAGAGGATGTCTTAGCGAACATTTTAGTAAAGGGCTGAAGTAAATGAGCCCTGTGGATATGGGGGGAAGAGTGTTCAAGGTAGAGGGAACAGTAAGAACAAAGGCCCTAAAGCGGAGCCAGCTTGCCATGTTCCAAGGACAGCAAGAAAGCCAGTGTGACCAAAGTACAGTGAACAAGGTAGCAATGAGGTCAGAGAGGCAATGGGGACCCAGAACATGGAGGGCCTTGTAGGCAAAGTCTAGATTTTGGCTTTTACTCTGGCAGGAGTTTGGTGCAGGCATGACATGATCTGATTTATGTTCCGCAGGACCCTGCAGGCTGTGCTGAGCAGAATCTGAAGGAACTACACTGGAACGGGAGTGTAGTTGGGAGGCTATTGCAATAATCCAGGCAACAAGGGATGAAGGCTTAGACTAGGCTGGTAGCAGAGGATCCTAGGTACATTGTGAAGGTGGCATCAGTGGGATTTGCCAAGCGCTGGGTTGTGGCATGTGCAAGAAAGAGGAGTCAAGAATGAGGAAGATTTAGGGGAACAGGTCTGCGGGACAATAGCACAGGCTCAGTTTTGGACAGGCTACATTTGAGATGCCTAGCAAACATTCAAGTGGAGATTTGGGTGGGCAGTTGTTTACATAAGTCTGAGTTTAGGGGAGAAGGCTGGGTTGGAGATCAACCTTTGGGAGTTGGCAGCATGTGAATCGTATTTAAAGCTATGAGTACACGTCATGGTGGTGAGAATAGACCAAGTACAGAGTCCTGAGACTCCGTCATTTAGTGGCTTGCCTTTAATTTGGTAGGCAAGCCCCGTTCTTCAAGTGAGAGAATGCCCGCTTGATCTGGCAGTTGTAATTATGGCATTTTTGACAGCTCTGGTAATACTTAGTCTTGGGGAAGGACAGATGAGGAGTGGAATGGGGGAAGCACGTGTTCCTGTTGTCATTATAAGGTCTATATTGAGCCATTCTTAGAATATAGGTCAAAACCGAGAATTAATAGTCGTGTTCTACGCCTCATACACTGTTGGTGGGAATGTGAATTAGTACAACCACTACGGAGAACAGTTTGGAGGTTCCTCCAAAAACTAAAACTAGAGCTAGCATATGATCCAGCAATCCCCCTGCTAGGTATGTACCCAAAATGAAGGAAATCAGTCTGTCGAAGAGGTATCTGCACTCCCATGTTTGTTCCAGTGCTTTTTACAATAGCTGAGATTCGGAAGCAACCCATATGTTTTGGTTGGTGCTATATGGGTTGGTGCTACTTCTTTTGCAGCACCAAAAATGTACATTTAACAGACCTCTGCAAGAGTCATGTCAGAATGGAACATAGTGAGCCCAGCATTGAGGCAAGGATGCATACAGTTTTCTTTTTCCCTGGAGTAGGAGTGCTTTCCATGTGTTACACCTTGACAGTGGGGAGGGTGTACCTTGAGAGAAGGCCCAAGTGTTTCTGGCATTAGAAAAATGTCTCCAAGATTTCCGGATGATATGTGAGCATCTTGATTTTGTGACAGTATCTTAAGAATTTGGTCCCTGGGAGTCAAGCCCCCTGTGCTCGGTCACCTTGAGAGCAACTAATTCCTTGACTTTCAAGGTTGAGGAGACTGAGCAACCCACTTCCCACAGCCATTTCTGTTCCCAAACTAAAACGCAAGAGAGTGGTATTTGAAGTTTGAGAACTTAATATTTTCAGAGAATAAAGCCAAAACATTAAGATGACAAACAGCAACCCTGAGGAGTCCTTGGGAGCCCTGCAGTGAAAATAGCTACAGGTTTCAGAAACATGCATGTAACAGACTACATTGAGAATAGTGCATTGTTCAAGGGACTGAAGTTTTATGCACTTTTAACTATTTTGACTTTAGTACTTTTAAATATTGCTGACTTTAAGGAAAACAAATGGAAAGCAGCTCTCTATTTGGAGATCATATTAAAGCATTTTCTGCCACAGGCATTGAGCTAAGGGGTGGAAAAGACTTTAATTATAGACGACTGAATTGGAGGTCTCCCAGTGATGGTGACCTCAGACTCTGGTCCCGGGTCTTGGCAGGAGGAGGTAGAGATGTGTGTGCTCAGCGAGCCAGTCAGTACTTACATGGCGGGAGGGGGTGCCTCATTAAAAAGTCTGAGCCAACATGGGCCTGTGCCTTCCATAGAACCATAAAAAGCCAGTCTGGGCTCCATTCTGCTGCTCTCTGCAAGGTGCTTACCATGGAATCGTCTTTTGTGGCCACAGGCCGACTTTTCACCTCCAGACTGCCCTGAGGGAGCCCACTCAGCTCCTCTCCACACCCGAGGGACTCAGAGTGCCTCCTTTGCATCCGGCTCATTCTAGGCACTGAGGATTTGGTGGTGAACCAGGTGGACAGGGGGCTCCTGGCATCACTGAGCTTATGATCTATTAGAGGAAGATAAAGTAAATAAACAAGATAATTTTGGATTAAGGTAGTTGCTATGAGAGTGATCTTACAGAGACCAAGTTGTGTGTTGCATGGGAGCTACTTTAGTAAGGAGTCAGAGGACTCAGCATCCAGGATGAGGGCAGAGGAGGAGCCAGGACTCAGGCAGGAGACAGCCCAGCATAGGTGAGGAGCTCTCAGGGTCAGTGCTGGCTGCAGTGCAGTGAGCAACCTCGGTGAGCTAGACGTCTCCAGGGAGGTAGAGGCCAGCCCCGGCAGGCATGGAAAGTTGGCTTTAAACAAGGAAGTTGCAGAGCCTAACTGGTGTTAAAAAGGTTTCTCGGCTGGGCGCGGTGGCTCACACCTGTAATCCCAGCACATTGGGAGGCTGAGGTGGGTGGATCACGAGGTCAGGAGATTGAGACCATCCTGGCCAACATGGTGAAATCCTGTCTCTACTAAAATAATAGAAAAAAATTAGCCGGGCATGGTGGTGGGCGCCTGCAGTCCCAGCTACTTGGAGGCTGAGGCAGGAGAATTGCTTGAACCCCAGAGATGGAGGTTGCAGTGAGCCGAGATCGTGCCATTGCACTCCAGCCTGGGAGACAGACTCCATCTCAATCAATCAATCAATCAATCAATCAAAAGGTTTCTCAGGCTGCAGTGCTGCAAGTGAGTGTGGCAAATAGGGGCAGGAGTACAAATGAGAGTTTACTGTAGTTCTGGAAAGATACTATAAGCCAGAGACTCTGCCTGCTTTTCTTTCCTGAGGATTAAACAGATTAAACACTCCCACCTGTCTCTGGCAGTGCCCAAGGCAGTGGTTGCTTAGTTAACACTTGCTGCTGATCTTTGGGCCCAGGTAGCTGGTGATCAGTCTGGTTTGGGGTGGCAGCAAACAGGCCAGGGAGGAGCCCCCCAGGCAGTACCTTATTACTGGGAACAGTATGACAGACTACATCCAGGTAGGCAAAGGAGAGGCTAGAACCTATTTACCAGCCCACCTTCCTTCCCTTAGGCGTGGAGGAATCACTGTTAACAACAGGAGGGCAAGGCATGCACATGCTGATAAGCAGTCAATGCAGAAGAGTGGTGGTGCCTGGTAGCCTTAAGGTGTTACCAAGAGATTCTCGGCCTTGTTGCAATAAGGTTGATTTAATCTCAAATGGGGAGGGAAGGGGGAAGTTGTGTGTGTGTTTTACTTACAAGAGTCTCTTACTTGGCAGCTCCAAACTCCGTGCTATAGTGAATTAGTGATGAATTCAGCCTCAGACATAGGCCCCTTGTTTGTTGGGATGGGGAAAGAGGTGAAGAGCTAAGTCAGATGCTATGTGGCATGAGGACAAGCTGCCTATAGAGGCAGGTGGGCACCTCAGGAGTGAAGCTGATGCCTTGGGGCATCACAGGTGGGTGTCTCACCAACTTAGATGAATAGGATTTGCTGAGTCAGATCCCGGAGGGGTTAGGTCCCTGAGTCTCCCAGCGGTTGGCAGGTTTGAGGATCGGTGATCTGAGCCAACCTGCTCACATTATGAATGGGCGATGACTTGCCCAAGGTTGCCCAGTGCGTTGGTGGCACAGCTAGATCCAGAACCCAGGCTTCCAGACACCCTGGCTCTTGACTCTTTGCATCATGAGGCTGCAGATTAAGAGAGCAACCAGAGCAGACTACCCAGTATACAACCTGAAAGAAACATGACTACTCCTCATTAAAGCCCCGAAGGCAACAACATAATGCTGAGGGTGCGTTTTGTGTTTCAGAACCACCGGGAGGAAGTGGGCCATTCTGCCACTTGTTGCTACCATGCTGGCCACCCGCCTCTCCAGACCCCTGTCATGGCTCCCAGGAAAAACCCTACGTGCCTGTGATAGAGAAAATGGAGCAAGGTAAGCAACTAGAGGTGCTGGTGGCCTTGAGGGTGACACTTCTGGGCAAGCAGAGCTTTTCACACATGGTCGGTACAGGCGGTAATGAGGCCTGATTCTCAAAGATGTCTCTCAATACCTATGTCTCCTAGCAGAGGAAACTCCAAGATGTCCTGGGAAGACATATCTTCCCAGGGCTCACAGGGCAAAAAGGAATATCTTTCATAACTGCTTCTTTTTTTCTTTTTTTTCTATCGAGTCTCGCTCTGTCATCCAGGCTGGGGTACAATGACACAATCTTGGCTCACTGCAACCTCCGCCTCCTGGGTTCAAGTGATTCTCCCACCTCAGCCTCTTGAGTAGCTGGGACTACAGGCACACGCCAGCACATCCAGCTAATTTTTGTATTTTTAGTAGAGACAGGGTCTCACCATGTTGGCCAGGCTGGTCTTGAACTCCTGACCTCAAGTGATCCACCTGCCTCAGCCTCCCAAAGTGCTGGGATTACAGGCGTGAGCCACCCTGCCTGATCATACCGCTTCTTAAAACCCTTGTTAGTTGAAGTAACTTTAGACTTAAACACAAAAGTTGCAAAAATCATTGCAAAGGGTTTCTGGATCCCCTTCAGCTAACTTCCCTAAATGTTAACATCTTACACAATCATACTGCAATGATCGAAATCAGGAAAGTACCACTGAGAGAATACCACTAACTAGTCTACACACCTTATTCCAGTGTTGCCAAGTGGCTACTGACGGACCTTTTTCTGGTCCAGGATCTAATGCCGAATCACATGACACGGAGGTATCGTGTCTTTTTAGTTTCTTCCTACTGGGGGCAAGTTGTCAATCTTTTTCGCTCACGACCTTGACACTCTGGCTGGTTATGTTGTATAATGTCTCTCAGTTTGGGTTTGTGTGGCAAGAAGCCCGCGGCAGTGAAGCAGTGCCCTTCTCAGCCCATCATGCCAGGAGGTATTTTATTTTATGTGTCTCAGTAGTCACCTGGATAACTGCTCTTTTAAAATGTTATGCATGAAATCAGTTCACTGAAATGTCCCAAGACTTCACTGACTCGTTTATGTGATTTCAAGGAAGCATTATGTAAGTACAAATTAGACAAGCAGCTGTTCTTCTTTGGGAGCGTCTGGAATTGCCTTTTCCCAGGGGATTCAGTGGGCTCTGATGCCACATTTTACTCTTTTGCAGTCTGAGCAAGGAATAAACAAGAAATGCCTTTTTCCTTCTGTTATATTTGTGGGGAGTGAAATTGAAGGTTAAGTTAAATTCAAAGTCCCAGGAGCTACATTATTGATATTTTCTATGCCAATAGTGTTTTTAGAAGAACATGCATTTAGGCTGAGACTCCATTGCCCAGGCAATGTGGCACCATCTTGGCTCAGTGCAACCTCTGCCTCCCAGGTTCAATCAATTCTCCCACCTCAGCCTCCTGAGTAGCTGGGACTACAGGCATATGCCATCATACCCAGCTAAGTTTTTGTATTTTAGTAGAGACCGGTTTTCGCCATGTTGGCCGGCTGGTCTTAAACTCCAGATTTCAAGTGATCCGCCTGCCTCACCCTCCCAAAGTGCTGGGATTCACAGCTCCTGGCCTGGCTTTTAGCAGCATTTGCTTGAATTCATTTCTGAGAGATACAGAGGCGTCGCTTGGAGCTGGGGCTCCACCTACCTGAGGACACCTTGTGAGAAGAGTTTGGAATGCCCCATCAGAAGGAGGCCACTGCCATCTGGGTGGGGATGGAGCTTGGCTTTGTTGAAGGGCTTGTGAAAGAAGGTGACTGGCTGTAATTGTTTTTTCAGTGAGTAATTCATAAAAATGGCAAGATCTGTCTCAAATATGGCTTTTAGAGATTTCTGGAGGTTTTTTTATAGAGGAGAAAATCATCCCATAGGAAGTTAAAATACTTTTACAAAGGTTTTGTTCTCAAATTTTAGGAAAGTGAGGCATTAGTCAAGCTCCTGGCTCACTTGAGGGGAAAGAAAAGTTGTCAAAGGGAATTGTGAATCTTCTGGATGGGCTGAGAAGTAACTTGGTTAGGTTGAGGGGCCTGGGTGGTAGGTGGGCAGCACAGAGCTGAGTCAGAGTAGAGTAAATATCATCAGGGCAGCATGGAAGGGACAATACCATTTGTAGTTGCTCAAAAAAAGAGAAATACTTAGGTGTAACAAAGCATGTTACACATAACAAAGCATGTGTAGGATTTGTGTTTTGTTTTGTTTGTGTTTGTTTGTTTGTTTTGACACAGAGTTTCACTCTTGTTGTCTAGACTGGAGTGCAATGGCGTGATCTTGGCTCACTGCAACTTCTGCCTCCTTGGTTCAAACAATTCTCCTGCCCCAGCCTCCTGAGGAGCTGGGATTATAGGCAACTCCCAACCACATCCACCATGCCTGGCTAGGTTTTTGTATTTTTAGTAGAGATAAGAGTTTCACCATGTTGGCCAGGCTGGTCTGGAGCTCCTGATCTCAGGTGATCCACCTGCTTTGGCCTCCCAAAGTGCTAGGATTACAGTTGTGAGCCACCATGCCTGGTCGCATGTATAGGATTTAAATGCTGAAAACTACACAACACTGATGAAAGAAATCAAAGATCTATATAAATGGAAACCCATACTGTACTCAGGAATTGGAAGAGTCAACAAAGTAAAGACGCTAACTTTCCCCAAACTGATAAACAGGGTTAGTGTACTCTCTATAAAAATCCCAGTCATATTTTTCATAGATAAAGACAAGATTACTCTAAAATTTATATGGAAAGGCAAAGGAAATAGAATAGCTGAAACAATTTTGAAGAAGAAAAATGAGGTAGCAGCACATATATCAGTGAAATAGAATAGAAAATCCAGAAATAGGCCCACCCAAATATGCCCAACCAATTTTTGACAAAAGTGGAAAAGCAAATCAATAGAGGAAAGATAACACTTTTAAAAAATGGTAGCGGAGCAAATGGACACAAAACTTAGACCTAAGTCTGACATCTTATACAAAAATTAACTCAGAATGGATCATAGACTTAAGATATAAAATATAAAACTATAAAACTTTCTTTTTTTTTTTTTCTGAGACAGGGTCTCCCTCTGTTGTCCAGGCTGGAGTGCAGTGGCACAAACTCAGCTCATTACAACCTCCACCTCCCAGGCTCAAGTGATCCTCCTGCCTCAGCCTCCCAAGTAGCTGGGACTTACAGGCGTGAGACACCACGCTTAATTTTAGTATGTTTTCTAGAGATGGGGTTTTGTCATGTTGCCCAGGCTGGTCTCAAATTCCTGAGCTCAAGCAATCTGCCCACCTCGGCCTCCCAAAGTGCTGGGATTACAGGCATGAGCTACCAAGCCCAGCCAAAACTGTAAAACTTTTAGAAAAGAACATAGAAGAAAATCTCTGGGTTCTCGGGTCAAAGAACTCTGAGGCTTGACACCAAAAGCATGCCCCATAAAAGGAAAAAATTAGACTTTATTTAGTGGTTAGGAGTTTAGACTCCAGAATCTGTTAGCCCTGGTTTCAGTTCCAGCTCTATCACTAACTACATTGGGCATTTAAAAATTCCTGTGTTGTCCTAAGGGTTGCATGGGTGATTGTAGATGAGGACACTGAGATCCTGAAAGCAGATGTAATTTCCCCAAGCATCATTGTTAGTTGGTGGCAGGAGCTGAGTTAGAACCTGGTCACCTGATTCGAAGTCTAAGTGAAACACTTTTCCCCTGCAGTAGACCCTGTTACAGAGGGTAAAACGGCAAGTTATAGACTAGAAGAAAAGTTTTGCATACCACATATGTAACAAAGGACTAGCAGCTAGGACATCTGAAGAACTCTCAACATTCCATGGTTTAGAAGAACAAACAATTCAATAGAATATGGGCGAAAGACACGAAGAGACATTTTACCAAACATACGGTGCTATGGTCTGAATATTTGTGTTCTCCTCAAATTCCTGTGTTGAAATCCTAACCCCCAAGGTATTGGTACTAGGAGGTGGGGGTGCTGGGAGGTAATTAGTTCATGAAGGTGGAGCCCTCATGAATGCGATTAGTGCCCTTGTAAAAGAGATCTGAGAGAGACTCCCCACCCCTTTGCCATGTGAGGTTACAGTCAGAAGACTTCTATGAAGAAAGTGGGCCCTCACCAAACACAGTCTGCTGGCACTTCGTTCTTCAACGTGCAGCTTCTGGAACTGTAAGGCATACATTTCTGTTGTTTATAAGCCACCCAGTCTGTGGTATTTTGTTATGGCAGCCCAAACAGACTGAGACAGGTGGCAAATAAATATGAATAGATGATCAGCATCATTAGCCATTAGGGAAATGCCAATTAAAACCACAGCAAAATATCATGATACAGTTTTCAGCGTGGCTAAACTAGAAAATAGTGACACCACGAAATGCCAGCAAGGATATGGGGAAACTGGGTCACTCAGACATTGCTACTGGGAATGTAGACTGCAGTAGTCACTTTCATAAACAGTTTGTCAGTTTCTTAAGAAATTAAACATGCAACTACCATATGACCCAGCAATTACACCTCTGGACATTTATCCAAGAGAAATGAATACTTAACGTTTGTGCAAAAACCTATGTAGGAATGTTCAAGCAGCTTTATTCATAATATGCCCAAACTGCAAACAACTCCGATGTCCTTCAGTAGGTAAATAGTTAAGCAAACTGTGGTACCCCTGTGCATGGAGCACTACCTAGCAACAAACAGGAGCAAACTATCAATACGCAACCATATGGATGAATCTTCAGAGAATTATGTTGAATGAAAAAGGCCAGTCCCTAAAGGATACACACTATATGATTCCATTTACATAACATTCTTGAAATGCTAAAATTATAGAGAAAGGGAACAGATTTGTGGTTAAAGATGGTGTGGGGTGGGAAGAAAGTAGGCGTGGCTATAAAAGGGTAACGTGAAGGATCCTTGTGGTGATGGAAATGTTCTGTATTTTTATTGTATCAGTGTCAATGTCCTGGTTGTGATATTGTAATGTAGTTTCACAAGATGCTACCCTTAGGGGAAATTAGGTAAGAGGTGCCTGGCATCTCTCTATATTATTTCTTAACTGCATGTGAATCTACAATTATTTCAAAATAAAAAGTTTGATTGAAATAACTATCAGGAAGCTTAGCCCCCTGGGGATTAAGACACTGAAATTGCGGAAGGCTTTACCAAAACTATACTAACGCAAGAATAGTTCGCACTTGAATTAGCCTGAAACATTACCTATCTATGTACCTTGGAAAGCAGAAAATGGAACTTGATTGGAGTGGGGCACCGGACGGTCAAGGTTTGGCAGAGCCTACCCAACAAAAGTAGCTTCTAAATTGGCTTTATTCTCAGGAAGGCTCTTCCTAGAGAGTGGCAAACGTAGCCATAGTAAATGCTGGCTCACTTTCTATCAGCCTCGCAACCCTGGTGGAAAGAGGGCCTCTTTCTCAGTTGTACCAGCAAGCTGTCTCCAGGAGCCTGGGCTGGAGAGACACTCAGTCCTGCTTCAGGCCAGTGGTGGCGGAGGGTCTGTCTAGTTGCTTCTGCCCCAGGAACAAGGTCAGTCCTGTACTCATGGCTTGCTTTTCTCTTGCAGACGCCCACTGTTGTTTTGTTCTGCCTCCTTTATCCCGATTGGCTGTCGGACTTATGCCAGTACAGTGGAGCCGGTGAGTGGAAGCCCAGCTACCTGGGGGTGAGTTGGATGGTCAGAACCCCTTCCTCTCAGCCCCTGGGCCCTGAGCTACCCTCAGAGTGGGGCTTTAGTGTTTCCAGGACACTCGGAGCCACTTTCTCATTCAACCCTCCCTCAAAGCTCCTCATCAGTAATGATATCACATACCCCCATCCATGTGGGAAGAAGCAGTAATGAGGCATTCCAGCTCCTCCCAGCCAGGAAGCTATCAGTGGAGGCCTAGTGGGGAGCCAGAACTCCCAGCCCCACTCAGCAAGTTAGGGGTTAAGAATTTAGACTCTGGAGGCCGGGCGCAGTGGCTTATGCCTATAATCCCAGCACTTTGGGAGGCTGAGATGGGAGGATCACCTGAGGCCAGGAGTTCAAGACCAACATGACTAACATGGAGAAACACCCATCTCTACTAAAAGTACAAAATCAGCCAGGCATGGTGGCGCATGCCTGTAATCCCAGCTACTCAGGAGGCTGAAGCAGGAGAATTGCTTGAACCCTGGAGGTGGAGGTTGCAGTGAGCCGAGATTGAGCCGTTGCGCTCCAGCTTGGGCAACAAGAGCCAAACTCCATCTCAAAAAAAAAAAAAAAGAGTTTAGGCTCTGGAATCTCTTAGCCCTGGTTTCAATTCCAGCTCTATCACTAACTACATTGAGCATTTAAAAAAAGACCTCTGTTTTCCCACATGTAGCATAGGTGATTGTAGATGAGATCCGGAAGGCAGAAGTAATTTTCCCAAGCAACTTTGCTGGTTGGCAGCAGAGTCTGGGTTAGAACCTGGCCTTTCCATTATACCGTGGTGCTTCTCCAGACAGCAAGAACAAGGTAGGGAGGGCCAGGCTTGGGCCACTCAGGAAGTGTCACTGCACAGAGGGTGGAGAGGCCTGGTCACTTTGCTCTGGACCCTGGGTTCCTAACATGGGATCTGACCTTGTATAACAGGTTGGCAGCAAAGCTGTCCTGGTCACAGGCTGTGACTCTGGATTTGGGTTCTCGCTGGCCAAGCATCTGCATTCAAAAGGCTTCCTTGTGTTTGCTGGCTGCTTGATGAAGGTAAGAGACGGTTACCTCCTTCACCATTGTCTTTTACACATAGTCATTGTTTTATAGTCTTTTAAAAATTCCTTTCCTAACAACTGGCTCATCTTTGCTTAAACAGGCCTGTACATTTTCCACTGGCTTCAGTCTCACTTACTCTTCATAGCTTTGTCCATCAATCATCCATGCATCCATCCATCCATCTACTCATCCATCCATCACTCGTCAAATGCTAATGATGTACCTGACACTTTGCTAGGTGCAGTAGAAGAATGAGACCTTGTCCCTGTTCTGAAGTTGCTCCCTGTGGAGTGGTGAGGAGACAGCCATGAGTAGACACAGCTGAAGAATTAGAGTGAAGAAGATTCTCAGGGGTGTGCAAGAAGGTTCAGTGAGACTGTACAGAAGGAAGGGACTGAGGATGGCATGCCAGAGGAAGTGACATTTGTTCTGGGCCCTGGAGAGTGAATAACGCTGCCATAGGAGGAGACTGGGAGGAGTTGCCTGCCGGAGAGGAGGAATCACCTGGGCAGAGGCTTGAAAGCATGAGGCTCCTTTGGGACACATTAAGTAGAATTGAAGGTGCATGAAGGGAAGCACTGGGACATGAGACCGCAAAAGCAAACTGTGGATAGCCCCCAATTTAGAGAGTGTGCGCCGACCGCCACAATCCACTTCTCGAACCTCTCCATCACTCAGAACTCTGTCCCTTGACCATTGACAGTTAATCCCCACATACACCTCTAGCCCTGAGCAGCCACTAATATCTAGTTCTTTAGGTTTGTATTTTCTGGACTTTTCATCTACGTGGAATCATACAATACATGGCCTTTTGGGCCAGGCTTCTTTCACTTAGTGTAGTGTTTCTGAGAGTCATCCATGTTGTAGAATGCATCAGTAGCTCGTTCCTTTGTGTTGCTGAATGGTATTCTCTTGTATGCCTGTACTATATTTTTAAAACATCCGTTCACTAGTTGCTGGATGTTTGGATAAAAATGTTAGGATTCTGGGTTGTTGTGAATAATGCTGCTATGACCATTCACACACATGTCTCTCTGTAGATGTGTGTGTTCTACCCACTCCTTTTAATGAAATTTAGAAACTGAGATCTAGGCATTAGGTGGGCTCATTGCCAATGGGGCTTAGGGCATTGCTCATCCTTGCCCCTCTCAGTGGACAGAGCTAAAGATGTATGTATCATCACACACATGCACACATATGCACACGCTTTATCTCTCTATAGCATACATCTGAAGTTAGTGTAACCTCGTGATTTTATTTATTCATAAAATCATGAGGTTACATTGATCTCCTACTCCAGTTCAACACAACGGCATTCTTCCTTGCTTATCTCATTCATATTTGTTCCTTCTCCTGCAGTTAGAACTGTGATTCCTATATCAATATATTTACTCAATTGACTAGTCCTATAATATACACGCCATAGTTTCAGAATTGCTATATTCATATCATTACAAATAGCAAACTTTACTAAGTAGGGTGTCAGCTTGGATCCTCCAAGAAGTCAATGCCAAAATAGGAGTAGATGTGCAAGGAATTGGTTAGGGAGATGCCTATAATGTTCAAGGGGGAAGGGGCAGAAAAAGGCAGGGAAAGCTTTTGATTGCAATACAGTCTGTGATAAGAAACTGCAAGGAAGGAGGATTAGGGAGGCAGCGCTTCAGACTGCAGTGTAGTCTAAGAGTCTTGGGACCTTGGGGAATCCCCAAGAAAAGGTTGTTTATTAGAAGAGACCAGTGTTGGGCAGGAATGGCCCAGCATTCCTACCATGTGCAGCCATTGGCTGGGAGCAGGCCAGGCATGTGTGGTCATGGCATTCATGCCATGGCTGTGAAGTTGTAGTGGTTGCAAAGGTGTAGCTGTCAGTCGCTCCCGCAGCAGACTTTCCTGAAGGGAGGTCTAAGCACCTCCGTGGTCACCACAGTAGAGCTTATTTAGGATTTCTTTAAAGTGTTTTTTGACTTTAAAGGTATGGCTAAAGGTATACAAAGCACTATTTTTTTTTTTTTTTTAACACAGAGTCTTGCCCTGTTGCCCCAGCAGGAGCTAGAGTGCAGTGCCGTGATCTTGGCTCACTCTAACCTCTGCCTCCCAGACTCAAGCAATTCTCTTCCCTCAGCCTTCTGAGTAGCTGGGATTACAGGCACCCACCACCACACCCGGCTAATTTTTGTATTTTTAGTAGAGATGGGGTTTCAGGTTTCACCATGTTGGCCAGGCTGGTCTTGAACTCCTGACCTCATGTGATCCACCTGCCTCAGCCTCCCAAAGTGCTGGGATTACAGGTGTGAGCCACCATGCCTGGGCCAAAGCACTATTTTTAAAAGCTACATGGATTAATTATTGTTTTTTTATCATCATATTATTTATTTGAAATACAATGCCATTTATTTGTGATCTGTTTTCCCTCATTCTTGTTGGTATAATTTAATTTCTGAATATGTAAACCATTAACAAGTTTGAAAAGTCATAAATTATACAAATAGGTAAACTCAAAGTAGTGTTATTCCCTCACCTCCTATCCATTCCACTCCATTCTTTCATTTCCCGCCATGTTACACAAGTGTTTGCACATTGCATATACTCTTTGGTTTTTTAAAAGTTAACAATATATCTTGAAAATCAATTTGTATGACCTCACAGAGATCTTATTCACTTTTTAAACAGCTTTGAAGCACCGCACTGAGTGGGTAGATCATAATTTACTTCACTGATCTCCTATAGATGAGCATTTAGGTGCTTTCAATATTTTGCAATTACAAATAATGCCACAATGAATAACCTTGTATTTTTGCATTATTGGGGGATTATCTTTAGAGTAGATTCCTAGGAGTGAGATTGCTCTTAGATCAGAGGGTAAATAAAATATATTGTCATTTTAAAAGATTCTCAAATTTTCCATCACAGGGTCATGTAATTTTACATTCCCACCAGGAGTGTATGAGTGCCTATTTCCACACAATTTCACCAGCAGAGTATGCTTCAAGCTTTTGGCTTTTGCCAGTCTGATAGGTGGGAAATGTATCTCAGTGCTGTTTTTACTGTATTTCTCTTCTGAGTGCATACCCCTGTTCTTTAAGGACATGACCCAAAAGCTTCCCAAATATCACTTGTGCTCTCATTCTCTTGGCCAGAACATAGTCACGTGGCCTTACCTGGCTGCAAGGGAGGCTGGGAAATGTAGTGAGTATTCTGAGACAATATGTACCCTGCCTAAAACATCAGGCATTTTACTGCTATAGAAGAAGGACAAAGGGAAGAATGGGCATTCAGGACAACTTGCTTTCTCTGCTCAGTGGGCGAAACATTTTTCTTAATTTTCAAGGCAGTAGGAACCCAGGGGAGTACTTTTTCTTACTATGTTTGATATCTTTGTAATGTTCCATATCTGTTCAGTGTAAAAATTTCAATAATATAAACAAGTACAAGAAATCATTTGCATTGCCACACTCTAAACATCATTCCATCTGGATCAGAGAAGGTTTTGTTTGTCCTTTTAATCTTTACTTCTTTTGAATTGTAAAAGTAATACTACATATTCATAATAAATTCAAATAATATAGAAGTATATTATGTAAAAAAGTAAAGTCTTGTCAGGGGCAGTGGCTCACGGCTGTAATCCCAGCACTTTGGGGGGCCGAGGTGGGCAGATCACCTGAGGTCAGGAGTTTGAGACCAGCCTGGCCAAGATGGTGAAAACCCGTCTCTACTAAAAATACAAAAATTAGCTGGACTTGATGGCGTGTGCCTGTAATCCCAGCTACTTGGGAGGCTGAGGCACAAGAATCACTTGAACCCAGGAGGCAGAGGTTGCAGTGAGCTGAGATTGCACCACTGCACTCTAGACTGGGCAACAGAGCGAGACTACATCTCAAAAAAAAAAAAAAAAAAAGGTAAAGCCTTCCCAATCTCTTGCTCCAAGGCAGCTTAAATGTTGGTGTATACATTATTTGGGACTTTTGCTATTACAGGTTGAGTAATCTCTTATCTGAAAGTTGCATTATACTTGCTCAGCATCTCTGATCCAAAAATCCAAAATCCAAAGTGCTCCGATGAGTACTTCCCTTGAGCATCATGTCAGCGCTCAAAAAGTTTCATATTTTGAGACATTTCAGATTTGGGATTATTGGATTAGGGGTGCTCAACCTGTATTATTAGCAAAGCCTGGTGAGCCATCCTGCACATATGTCTTTACCTGCTACCATTGGCGATTCTCAGGAACATCTTGTAGATGTGAGAGTTCAGGTTTTAGATTTTGTTCAGATCCCCAAACTGCACCCCTAAAAGGCTGTACCACTCCTGGCAGTATGTGAGAAAGGCTGTCTGGGGAGTGTTCTGGGGAATGGGTGTGGTATCCTTGGTGCTGGGTTTTTCTGCAGAATGTGGACCTGCCTCAGCAGGTCCTGGCAAGAACCAAGATGCTATAAAAATGTTTTAAAGGGCCAGGCACGGTGGCTCATGCCTGTAATTCCAGCACTTTGGGAGGCCAAAGCAGGCAGATCATGAGGTCAGGAGTTCAAGACCAGCCTGACCAACATGATGAAACCCCATCTGTACTGAAAATACAAAAAAAATTAGCCTGACATAGTGGCATATGCCTGTAATTTCTGCTACTCAGGAAGCTGAGGCAGGAGAATCGCTTGAACCCAAGAGGCAGAGGTTGCAGTGAACTAAGATCACGCCACTGCACTCCAGCCTGGGTGACCGAGCGAGACTCCGTCTCAAAAAAAAAAAAGTTGTAAATTCCCTTGTCCTTTGTTAGGCTTCTCTGCCATTGTGCTGGCTTGTCCAGTGACACAAGGAGCCACACTCAGATTCCACAGCACAGTGCAGAGGCTGCTCGATGCTGCAGAAGACTCCAAAAGAGTTTTCTCTCTTTGAAGGTCCATGGGGCCCTGGGTTCTAGTCCCGGATTGACCACTAACCTTGGGAGGGGGTGAACACTTTCCCTCCCTGGGCCTCAGTTTCCTCTTACTACACTAATAGGATTGGACTGGTGATCTGAGGTCCTTCCACTCCTACAACAGTGATTCTATAATTGGTTGACTGGTATTTTGAAGAAAGTACCAGACAGACTCATTGCCAGGTTATGTCTGTGGGCATCCGCCTCTTGACTCATTCCATCTGCTATCTCAGATCAGTTAGGCAAATCAGAAAGCAGTCAGGGCCACCAGAGACTTTGGATAAAGGACCATGGAAGCTGAAAGCGGGGATTTGTTTCTAGCCTGATTCTGCAATGTTAGCCCCATGATGGATTCTGGCTACATCTGTACCTAAACACTCTGCCCGCTCTTGTTCAGAATTAGTTTTCCTCTATGTCGCATATCTCATTGCCTTGGGCCAACTCAAGGACTTAGCTCCAGCAGATGTCTGCTGCCTCCTACGCCATTGGCTCCACACTCTCTGCTGGGTCATTTCAGCACACACACACACACACACACATACACACTCACTCACTCATACACACAAACCTCTACACCACAACATCCTGTGTGCATTACCTCCCCATGTCTCTGCTCCTCATTGCAGAAAAGCACCCTGAGAGGGGGTTTAACCCACCTGGATCAGGCTTTGCCCCATTACCCTGTTTATGTACTTGTTTATTTATTCAGCAAATATTTACTGAGCACCTAAGATGAGCTGACCGTGTTCTCTGTTGGAGATACAGCATATAACAACTCAGTGAAAAGTTCCTGCCCTGGCGGAGTTTGTATTCCAAGGGGGGTTGATAGACAAGGAATAAGAAAGGTAAATTGCTTCTCTGAGGGCTGATAAAAGCAGTAGAAAAAAGTCAAGCAGGAAGAGAAGAGAAAGCATGAATGTGGTAGAGGGGGTGTTCAATTTTCAGGAAGGAGGAAAGAGCACACCAAGAGGGTAAAAGGAGCTCCCTCATCTAAAAGAGGTGCAGGAGTGAGTGTCACAGAAACCCAGGGGAAGAGGGGACAGCCCAGTACTAAGCCCTGGGAGGAAGCGTGCAGGGTGTGCCTGAGAAACAGCAGGAAGCCCTGTGGCTGAAGCAGAATGCGAGGGGAGCAGCGCGAAGTGAGGGGCATGGGAGCAGATCCTGTATCAGCACAGGGAAGGCTTAATGAGAGGTGGCGTGTCACCACCATCTGGAAGGATGAACGGGAGCTCCGTGTGAAACGGGGTAGGTGGCATATGAGGCACTGCCAGTAGTTTGAGGTGGCTGAAGCCCAGTGCCCCGGTGAGCTGGGAAAAGAAGGCAGGACCAGACCAGAAAGGTCTCAGAGTGCCTCTGACCCAGCTTTTATCAAGGATACCAACAGCCCCTGTTTCGCCAGACCCATTGGCCACTTCTCAGACCACATCGTGCCCGACCCGGCAGCAGCTTTTGACCAGATAAACCACCCTTGCTTGTAACACTTAGTTTCTTAACTCCATGTTCTCTGGGTTCTTCCCCAACTCGCTGGCTAGCTCCTCCTCCCTCCCATCCTGTGAACATTCTAGTGCCCAAGCTCGCTTCTCTCTTTGAAGTGTTTCTAACACGTGTGCTAAGATGCTCACGCATGACATGTGTCACGTGTCCTCCTGTTCTTCCCTGAGGTGCTAAACCACCTGCACATACATACTAGAGACTGTAAAATCTTTCTGCCAGAATCAGCTCATTGGCTGCCTCAGTATTATAAGAAATGGAGGTAGAAGAGGTTGAGAGGCTGGGAAAGTTGTTAGTGTGCTGTGATATTTTCCCTCTGATGGCAAGTGCAAAGAGGTGGGCTTCATATGGATGCCTTGGAGAGCTTCTGGACTTCTCCAAGTTCTTGAACTCCCTGGAGAGCTTCTTGGTTTACCATTTGTGCCCTAGAGTCTGGAGGCCACAGAATGGGATGCTAATGTCTACCAGAAGTCTAAAGGCCCAAGAATGAGGTAGGAATAGCTCATCTGGGAGCAGAGCAGAGAGCTGCTGGGGAGGCGGCTGTCCTGCTTCCCGGGCAGGAAACAGTGGCCTGGCCCTGTGTGGACAAGGGGGAGAGCTGCTCGGAGTCACCTTAAGGGTAACCATCCAGTAAGCCAGCTAGAAGATCCACGTGGCCCCAGCCAGAAGGGTCCATCACTGAGGCCAGGGGCTCGGGGAGGCCCGCTGCTCTGCCACTGACTGGGGTGGCGGTCAGAGGTCTCCAGGGCAGAATCTTTGTGGGCTCTGCAGAAGCACCCCAAGAAGGAAGAGCTGGCTTTTGTGCCTCTGCCGTCTCAGGGGCAGCAGCAGCAGACAACAGCCAGCCTCAGAAGGCTATAGTTTCGCCCTCATTTGCCGCCCCTGGATCCAAACTTGGAGGGGTCAGTAGTTAAGAGTAGGGGGGAGGAGGAGCTAGAAAGACAACCTCCCCCAGCACCTACCTCCCATGGCCCTCAGCCCCGGCGGGGGAAAGCTTCACCTCCGAGACAAGCTTGGCAGTTTGGGTTTTCAAACCGGACTGGGCTAGAATTATTTCCTTTAGAGACTGAACAGGACTCTTCAAGCCGAAACAGAGGCTCTCTGTCCACTATCGGACAATGAGTGGAAAAGCTATAAGACTTGCCTGAAATTTCATCCGGGGATGGAAAAAGTAGTTTACAGGTGAGGTAGAAAGGGATAGTAAGAGAAAGAAGTAGGTTGATCAATAAGCCGGTTACACAAGCACCAACTCAGCAGGTCCGAAAGCTTGCCCCTGAGCAGCGAGACAGGTGGACAGAGACTCCAGAGACCTGCAGAGGGGCCAGGGAGGAGGTGTGGTCTGCAGGGCAGTCTTGACCTGAGGACAGGTAGAGCCTGAAGGGAACGGGCCACCTGAGTCTGCAGCCGGCAGGCTGAGGGTGGTTGGGAAGGTTCCCTGAATAACTGGGGACAAACTGGTAGTTTCTGTCCCTGTTGGCATGTTTGTCAGGAGCGGGGTGTGGAGGGTGCTCAAGGGCAGATGAGGGCTCCTGGGGTGGTCTGTCAGGTGGCGTTGCTCTCCTGGGGAGCCTGGATGCTAAGCCTGAAGCCGTGGGCAGTGAGATTAACCCCCTAGTTTCCTCTAAAAGAAAACTCTTCACTGTCCAACTGCCAGATTAAGAGTTTATGACCGGGCACAGTGGCGCACGCCTGCAATCCCAGCACTTTGGGAGGCCGAGGCGGGTGGAGCACAAGGTCAAGTGATGGAGACCATCCTGGCCAACACAGTGAAATCCTGTCTCTACTAAAAATACAAAAATTAGCTAGGCGTGGTGGCATGTGCCTGTAGTCCTAGCTACTCAGGAGGCTGAGGCAGGAGAATTGCTTGAACCCGTGGGCAAGGGTTGCAGTGAGCCGAGATCGAGATTGCACCACTACACTCTAGCCTAGTAACAGAGTGAGACTCCATCTCAAAAAAAAAAAAAAAAAAAGAGTTTACATGGGCACCCCGATTTGCAGTGGGGAGCTTCCCCTGAGAATTACAGGGCCATTGTTGTAATGCTGTCTAGAGCAGAGGAGAGGTCTCGTATAGGGGTCTGAGAAGAGCTGAATGATAGCAACAGGGTCCAGATCCCAAGAGGAAGGACATTCAGATACCTCTTGTGCATTTCAGCTAGAATCCCTCTTTCTGAGATTCAGACCACATGGGCTGTACTCCAAGGGGCATTTGAAGAGCCACCAGGTGGAAGACACGTGTTTTCCTGGTACCTATTGCTGTCTGTGACAGAGAGGGGTCTGTGGGCACTGCATTATCCCACCCAGACTTGAAGATGGCATTAGTTCTTTCTTGGTGGAGTCCTCTGTGGGAACGACACTGTGAGCTCCAGGCCTATCTGTCCCGTGACTCCTATGCCTGCATCTTGTTTTGGAAGGTCGGCATATCTAGGGGATTTCAGAACCAAACTTTAGACTAACCGAGCTTCCAGCCTGGCTGCGCTGTGCAAAGGCATTCCTGGTGCCAGGCCTTTGCAGAGACTCAGTGGGTCATGTCACATCGCTTTTTCAAAGGCCACTGGGGAGGTTTCCTTTCGATGGAAAACCATGCTGGAATGATGACAATCTAGGAAGGGAAGGGGTATTAGGGGGAAATCAGCCCGACCTCCTGTCCAAGGCCTGGATTGTCTCCGTACCACATTTCCCACACCCCATCCTCAAACATCCCTCCGACCCCCAAACAATCCCTTGTACCTACAAACAGCCCCATCCCCACCCCCACTCACTGCCTAAACACCTCCAGGCAGCCCATGCTGTCTCCAGACTGAAGATCACACCTCATTTTGAGCTGAACTTGACTTGTTGGCCCTGGCTCTGTTCTCTGTGGCTGCACAGAGCCAACATATTGGCTCCGTCAATCATGTTCCACTCAAGCCTTCTCTCTCCAGAGTCACTCTGTCCAGGACCTTTGGCCCCACTGGGCAGTCCTGTCACCATTTTCTCCTAGGTCTGAAATTACATGATGGGATTTCTCCAGTCGTGGGTTAGGATTTTTCTGGTTCAAAGCATTTAGAAGGCTCAGTCTAACCAGTAGGGAACTTGCTTTTTTTTTGAGATGGAGTCTCGCCCTGTCACCTAGGCTGGAGTGCAGTGGCACAATCTCGGCTCACTGCAACCTCCACTTCCTGGGTTTAAGCAGTTCTCTGCCTCAGCCCCCTGAGTAGCTGGGATTACAGGCACATGCCACCACACCTGGCTAATTTTTTGTATTTTTAGTAGAGACGGGGTTTCACCATCTTGACCAGGCTGGTCTTGAACTCCTGACCTCGTGATCCACCTACCTCGGCTTCCCAAAGTGCTGGGACTACAGGCATGAGCCACCACGCCTGGCCTCAGAGGAGAATTTTCTACCCTTGACATGTGCTGACCATCCTGGGCTCTACCCCTGCCCATGCCTGGGATGTTTGCTTCAGTAGCAGCTGTGTGTGCCATGGGCAAGCCCTTGGCTGGAGAGTGGGCATTTCTCTACCCTTTATTCTTGGCAGCTATTCCAGTCCTCTTATAAGAGGCATCACTGTGCCATGCACCACTCAGGAAAGTCACTGCCAATTAAGTCATTTATGACCAACTATGTTTAATTTTCACATCGAGTGTAGCTCATCCCTATTGTGGAAAAAAAAAAACCATGTTTCATAGACTAGGGTGAAATGTGGCAACACAAACCGCCTCATGACACGAGGGTTCATGTGACAAAGCATGTCAGCACTTAGCACAGTGCTCAGCACAGTGGACACTCAGGAAATGCCCTCTGCTCTGATGAAAGTGCCCCAGCAGCTCGGCAGTGCCCACGAGCAGACCCCGGCCCACCTCTCCAGCCCCGCGTCCACCACTTCCTTACGTGTCTGTACTGCGCGCAACCGATGGCTTATGTTGGCATCCTCTCATCTCTTCCGCAGTGCCCCATCCCCATCGGCCCCTCTTGTTAATATCCTCAGCTGTCACTGCCGGCCCCTCCTGTGTCCCTCCCATCTCCTACAGGGTTCCATACAGCACAAGTCACTATGTTGCTTGTGAACTTACCTGTCTCCTCCCCTAGAACGTGACTCTGGGAATAGGGGCTGAATTATTTATCTTCAGTGCTGGAACACAATAGAGGTCCAATAAACATTTGCCAAATGAGTGACACCTTTCTGGTGTACCGAGAGCCAGCTCAGCCATAGAGATCCCCACCCAGGTGGTGCTGAAGGAATTGAGAGGCAGACACCCGGATAGAACAGCAAAGTGGGTCTATCCAGGGGGCAACAGCCTTCTGAGCTGAGAGCCTCAGGGGCTGCCAGCATTCCAGGCTGAAGGCCCCCAGCAGATTCTGATCCACGTAGTTATCCTCTCTGAACAGGTGATTATTATTAACGAACAGGTGTTCTGTATTTTCTCATGACACAAAAATATACCAAGTAGGCAGCTGTTGCCTGCTCACCACTGATCACAGACAAACTAAAAAGCCTTCGCCACAGGGGCAGGGGCAGATATCTTAAAGAATTGTTTTGACCAGTGTATGATATTGATACATTGCCCTGCCACTTTGGAATGCCCCAAGTAGTTTTCTGCTTGGCGGGCGCCAGCTAGGTTTTCCTTGCCATCGTTCTTCCTAGCAAACAATATATTCTATCAAACACTCAGCATTCACCAATATTCATAAACTTAGCATTTCTCAACATCTATATTCATAAACTTAACATGTTGCAACACTCGTGTTGAGTGGTACCTGAATTGGTGTGGCGCTTTATACTCATTTAACAGGCTTCTTACAAATCCATTTCCTTACTCCATTAATCTGAGCAGGTCAGGACAGGTGGTGATGTTCTTGTTTTACAGACAGAAAAAATGGACACCTGTTAAGGGACACCCCTGAGTGCACAGAGCCTGCTCAGTGACTGAGCTGGGAGTCGAGGCTGGCTCTGGCCTCTTACCAATTTGGAGCTGATGGGTCCTTGGCTTAGAACAGAGGCAGCGAACTGGCAGCTTGCTGGTCCTATGTGGCCTGTAGACGTGCTTTGGCCCACACAGTTTTTTTTTTTTTTTAAATGTGTGTAAGTTGCCAACACTTAAAAGAATTAAGAGATTTCCCAATTACTAGCTTAAAAATGTAAGCATCTGGCACCCTGGGCTTCCATCCCCACGTGGATAATTCCTGACATATGCTGTACTCCCAGGCCCCCTACCTGCCCCACTTAAGTTTGCAACCGCTGCTTGGAGAAAGAATCCTGTCGTGAGGCCTTGGGGGCCAGCTCTCGGTCCTATTCATGGTTGTGTCTGTGGCACTTAGCTTGGTGCTTGATAGGCCATCAGTGCTCAGGATTAAAAAGAACCTCATGCGGCCGGGCACGGTGGCTCACGCCTGTAATCCCAGCACTTTGGGAGGCTGAGGCGGGCGGATCACCTGAGGTCAGGAGTTCGAGACCAGCCTGACCAACATGGTGAACCCTGTCTCTACTAAAAATACAAAAATTAGCCAAGTGTGGTGGTACACGCCTGTAATTCCAGCTACTTAAGAGGCTGAGGCAAGAGAATTGCTTGAACCTGGAAGGCAGAGGAGGTTGCAGTGAGCTGAGATCGTGCCACTGCACTCCAGCCTGGGTGACAGAGTGAGACTCCGTCTCAAAAAAAAAAAAAAAAGAACCGCATGCTGGTGGGACAGGGCCTGGTCAGGCCTCCAGAGAATCACGTCTGCAGTTGCCAATGTGCCTGAGGCTTTGGCCGGGACTTGAGGCCAGCTCCTGCCTTGGCAGGGGTCCTCAGGGTCCGCCTCGGTGGGAAGGAAGGAGGTAGAAGCAGCTCCTCTCTCCTCCCCAGGACAAAGGCCATGATGGGGTGAAGGAGCTGGACAGCCTAAACAGTGACCGATTGAGAACCGTCCAGCTCAACGTCTGCAGCAGCGAAGAGGTGGAGAAAGTGGTGGAGATCGTCTGCTCGAGCCTGAAGGATCCTGAGAAAGGTAGGGAGCCCCTTCGGGCAGGAGGGGCTGTGTATGGGGCCATTCCAAGGGGCCCTTGCCACACAGCACCCTCCCCTGGCCGGCATCCTGCCACCGCGCTCCTTTTCTTATTGTTTAAACTCTTCCTTCTGCACAGTAAGAGGAAGGGGATTCAATTAAACACCCGTGCAGAAGGGCAATGAAAAAAATGCAGCCAGGAGGTGATTTCAGAGTTCATGGAGTGCTTTGTGGCTACGTACTGATTCAGGTCAGTTCAGCCAACACCCACTGATGCCCCCTCTGGGCCAGGATCTGGGTTGGGTGCTGGGGACACAAAGATGGTCAAGGCCCAGTCTGTTGTCCCCAGGACCTCATAGTTCAGCCGAGGACTGAGTTCCAAATCAGGGAGCTGTGCATTGAGAGAGGCAGAGCAGCACAGGAAAGAGGTGTCGGTCCAGCTGGGGGTGCAGTGGAAACAGGCCAGTTAGGGCAGATTGTGGGGAGAGCAGGAACCACAGCTGGGAGCAGGACAGGGTAGGGTAGTGGGGGCTGTTCGTCAAGCGGTGGTATTAGCCCGGCACCTCAGTATGAGTCACACAGGTCGGGTCACACGGAGGGGATGGGACCCAAGGAGGCTGGGGAGGGAGGTCTTGGATCCTAGGCAAGGGAGCATGGCCCTTCTCCCAATGGCACTGGCGAGCCACTGAGGGAGTCGTCCTGAGGGAATGGCCTGGTCATTTCGAGACTCGTGAGGCTCCCTCCGAGGATGGCAGTGGCAACGTGGATTCAAAGGGGGAGTTAAGCGTGGGTTTGAGAGTCCGGAACTAACGTGGTAGGTGTTGGGAAACAGGAATGGTCAGGTGCCAGGAGTTCTGAGAAGGCGAAGCTGGCCGGACTTGGTGACTCGGATGGGGGATGAGGTGAGGCATGAAGTCTCTGTCCTGGACACCTGGCGGCCCGCACTGCAGGAGCAGGTTGGGAGATAGGGAGATACTGAAGTGCCCCCCCCACACCCCGAGGGACTGTCCTGGCTGGAAGAGCAGGTGCCCACGGCAGGAGGTGACACGGGGAATCAGGGAGATGCACAGGGATATGAGTGTTTGGGGGTCAGAGGAGGGGAGAGACAGCTGTCAGAGATTGGATACAGTGTCCTGGAAACTAAAGAACCGAAGGTTTGGGAGAGTGGGGCAGTACCACTAGTCAACAGGGTCAAAAGCTACAGAAAGTTCCAGTAGCATAAGGACTAAAATATCCTTCCAGCTCAGCCAGTGGAGGACCTTGGTGGGAGGAGCTCTGTCTCCAACAAGTGGTGCCATTCATGTGGAATACGGCAGTGGGGATAGAGCTCCCTGGAGCCGGGCCCCCAGCAGCGTCTGGAGAAGCGAATCTTGTTTACCTTTGAGCTCCCTGACAGCCCAGGCAGAAAGGGTATGTTGCATCCAGGCCTCTGCTTTCCCTCAGAATGGGGTGGGGCAGCTCCTAGGAGCAGTGACTTCAGTGGCTGGGAAGGAGGAGGAAATGGGAGGAGTGAGCACATCCCTTGCTGGGAGCTCTGCTGAGCATGTATCAAGCAGGTGGAAGTGGGGTCGCTCAGAGCAACTGCCTCAGAGGCTGCATGTGTGGCTATCAGTGACGCTGCTGCTCTGCCTGTCGCTGATGTGCTGCCTCATCAGCCCACTGCCGTTCCCATCCTCCCAACAGGCCAGTCACAGGCCCCTCTGTTCTCTGTTCTCACTGAACATCTGTTTAATAATTAACAGGCAGAGCCAGCGCTCCTTTTCCATTAAGAAAAGGCAGAATGGGTCCCGCTGGGATGATTACCAGCTCAGAACCTGCAGCCTGCTTTGCCCCTCCCTTGCAGTAAATTCTCCTCCCTCCCACCTTCCCTGGGCAGCTGGGATATTGCCTTCATAAACTACTGGGCAGGAAAATAGCTCCATCAGCGCCATAAAGCCACTTGATTATAGTGTGGGTTTTGTGGTGATCTAAAATGCCCATGGAAAGGCATCATCACCAGAGACCTGAGCAGAGAATGCACCGGGCTGGGGGTGCTAGTCCTCTGCCCCCTCCTTCTCTGGGGCAGAACCACCTCCATTCTCTGTGCTGGACTGGCCAGGAACCCTAACCTGCAAGGCAGGATGGGCCCGGCCCACGCAGAGGGGAGGCACTCACCCGCTCTGTGCAGGGGATCTGAGCTCAAATCCCAGCACCAGCCTGATGCACAAACCTTCCCCTGCTGCTTTTTCCACATTCCGGAGGGCTGGAGAAACCACTCACCATGAACTTACTTAACCAATACTGCATTTGTTTTTGGAAAAAGATTTGAAGACTTTTAGGTATGAAAAAACAGTACATCCATCAGATAAGCAGTTTTGTGTCCCCCATCTAGCGCGCTCTCTCTGTTGCGCGTCTCCCTCTCCCCTCTCCTCCGTCTCCCCGTCTCCCCGGTTACCCTCTGGACTGTCCCCTTTCCTGGCCTAGCCTCTGAAATTCCCCCTCAGGCAATGCCGGCTGTGAACTCCAGGTGGCGCCCTCCCAGAGCGTTCTGACCCGCAGTGGCCGCTACCGGCCCATACCCCACGCAGGACCTTTCATCGGGGTTCTCTTCCTCTTCTCCTACCATGGGGGCACATTTGGTGGGCGAGTTTGGTGCCCTGCCCCCGGCTCTGTGGAACAGTTACTGCCAAAACCTGGGGAGCCAGCCACGCGGGGGTGAGATGAAGGAGACTATCTGATGTGAGCCGGAGCCCTCTGCACGGGTCCCCTCCCTCAGGGAGGACATCTGCAGGCTGGGACCAGCCCTCCCTGCCCCCACCTCAGGGGACACCGAGCCTGGGAGCCCAAGAGCAGGCTGTGGGCATGGCCTGATCTTGGCACATCACTTACCAGTCAATATTTATTTTATTTATTTATATATATATGTTTTTGAGATGGAGACTTGCTCTGTCGCCCAGGCTGGAGTGCAGTATGGTGCAATATCGGCTCACTGCAACCTCCACTTCCCAGGTTCAAGTGATTCTCCTGCCTCCGCCTTCCAAGTACCTGGGATTATGGGCACCTGCCACCATGCCCAGCTAATTTTTTTTTTTTTTTTTTGAAGTAGAGAAGAGATTTCACCATGTTGGCCAGGCTGGTCTCAAACTCCTGACCTCAGGTGATCCACCTGCTTCAGCCTCCCAAAGTACTGGGATTATGGGATTAGAGGTGTGAGCCACCACACCTGACCTGGGCTCCACTTCTTATTAGAAATGTGACCTTGGCTTGCACCTGGTGGGCTTGCACCCTGTGTGGGCCTCAGCTTGCCCATCTGTGAGGTGGGGGGAGTGCTCTGAGAGCCGTCCAATGCTCACACCTGGATGGGACCACTACAAGAGCATGGGGAGGATTTCAACACAAGTTGCTTTCAGGCTGATGGGCGGGCAGAACACATGCAGGGAAGTGGGGGAGAAGCCTGGGAAACGCCTTGCCTACCATGCTGTGGGATGGAGACCATAGAGCAGGAAGTGACTGATGGGCAGAGGTTCTACCTGACGGGTGGGGGAAGACGGAGGAGTGAGTGAGACAAAGAGACCCAGGAGGAGGCTTCTCCAGTAGCCCAGGAGAGAGGCAGCAAGGACCCAAATGAATGCCAGAGGAAATGGGAAGGAAGAACCCACCCAGCAGAAGCAGCCAGCAGCAGCCTGGGGTGTGGGGCTGAGTGTGAGGACTTTGTCCTCAGACTCATCTGGGTCCAAATCCCACCCTCCCCGCCTGTTAGCTGGGTAACATTGACCGAGGTGCTTCAGCTCTCTGAGCTTCGGTTGCCTCAACCGGATATGAGACAGTTTAGGATCTATTTTACAGGGTGGTTATGAGGATCAGGGAAGTTAATGAATGCAAAGGGCTTAATTAGGGGCCTGCCAGCTGTCATGTTGATCTTGATCTGGAATATTAACAGTACTTGGTGACTCATTAGATGGGGAGGGGTGGAGGAGCTGGAGGAGTCACAGACGAAAGTGAAATCATTAACAAAGAGGAGGAGCAGGCTGGGGCAACTTGGCAACTTGATGCGTTGGTTGTGTTTAGGGTGAGCTGGAGACCTATGGGACATTCAGGTGGAAGCGAAGCAGGAGGAGAGGGCGATGAGGAGAGCCGTGACTCCCGAGGAGAACTGGGGAGCCATTGATGTGGAGGCAATCTTGGGGTTGTTGCAGGAACCCAATTGCTGTTGCCCAAGCCAGCGGGAGTGCCTCCGTGAGTTTATTCAGAACATTGGCTGAGGACGCCAGATGGCAGCTAGGTCCACAAACTCTCAACACTCACCAAGTCAGCAAAGCTATAATCCAGGGGCTGTATGCTTTCACAGGTCATGTTTCATTAAACTTTTTTGGATAGTAGTGTCAAATGTAATTGTTTTATTTTGAGGTAGAAAAAGGCCTTTATGCATTTTAGGTCATGGGATATTATCCCTTATGAATCAAACACAAAACAGCTGGAAAATTCACACACATGAAGAAGATGAGGAGACCTAAGAGTTGAGTGTAATTTGAGAGGAGCAGGATTCGGCTGGGACGTTGGGGGACCCTTGTGTCTGGGGGCAGGTGAAAGAAATGTGTCAGGGCGGATGCAGGAGACGCCTAGGAATCACTGGGGGTGATGTTCTTGGCATACCACCCTGGATACCCTGGAGAGTACAGGTTCAAGACAGCTGGAGGGCTGGGACCCAGTGTGGTATGGAAGGGAGATGGAGAGATGGGGGGTGGGGGGAGAGAGAGAGAGAGAGAGAGAGAGAGAGTGTGTGTGTGTGTGTGTGTGTGTGTGTGTGTGTGTGTTTGAGTTGGAGTCCCACTCTTGTTGCCCAGGCTGGAGTGCAGTGGCCTGATCCTGGCTCACTGCAACCTCATCTCCCAGGTTCAGGCGATTCTCCTGCCTCAGCCTCCTGGATAGCTGGGATTACAGGCGCCCGCCACCACACCTGGCAAATTTTTGTATTAGTGGATAGAGTGTGTTTTTGGAAGCCTGGGAGGCAAGGAAGGAGAGCGAGCAGCGCAGTTACAGAAGGATCTTCGGGATATGGAAGTGTGGCATTTGTAGACATTCATTCATCTAACACACATTTGATGAGCACCTAATGTGTACAGCACTGAAGGGCCGGAGTCATGGGCAATGGGAAAGCTAAAGTTGCGTGAAAGAGAGAGAAGGATCAGTGGCTGTGGTCTCGAAGATGATGTGGGAAGTGTCAGCCATGACACGTGGGGAGCGGCCTGCCGCTCCTCCTGGGAAGAGAAGAGGGTGAAGACTCAGGGCACATCTGCAGGGAGACCCCGGGAGCTGTGGGGTTGTTGTAGATGATGCTGACCCTGTCATTAGCATCTGAGGGAGGTCATTGGTGAGACCTAGAGCCGGGAGATACCAGCAAGGCTTTGGTGGAGAGTGGGAGGCAGCTGTTCATGGGCACTTTGTTAGCCAGCAATTCCTTTCCCTAATAAATGCCCTTAATTCTCTGTAATTGAAGGAGAAGGCACCAGAGGGCAGTGAACAAAGCCTTAATTTGGGTAACACGGAAGGAAAGCAGCTAGAGACCAATTACTCTGTCATTTACACAAACTCATTTCCATGATTAACTTGGAAAATGAAGCAGTGCTGAGTTCCCACAGGCAGGAATGGCCCGGGGAGGGGAGCTGGGCTCTGAGGTGGTGCCTCGGGAAGGAGCACGGGGCTTTTGCCACAGGAGACTGAGCCCTGAGGGTTTCCACAACAAAGAGGCAGGGCCCAGCTCTGTCATGAGGCTCTGACCCATCCAGCCTTTGCACCCCAAAAAACTGAACTCCGAGGGGTCTCTGCAAAACACAGCTGCCTCCTCATTGCCGCTTTCAGGCCTGTCTCTGACTTACTGGGTAAACTTAAGCCTGGTCCTTCCCCCTCAGGGCCTCAGTTTCCCTAGCTGTAAGATGAGTTAATAAACTACATAAACTCCAGGAAACATTCCAGCACCGAGATCCTCCGAGTCTACAAAAGCCAAGCATCCCTTACTCAGCTAGTGTTGCAGGAAACCGTGAACCCAAGTATACTGTGACGGTGTACATTTCCTCCGATCTATACTCAGTTCTGTGGAAACTCACATGTGACAACCAGCAAACAGTGAATGCCGTGCTTCCAGGAGGGAGGGGAGTAATTGTTAGGAAGGTCTCCGAGGGGAGCAGGATGGGGCCAGACCCATGATCATGGCTTGGCTGAGCCTCTGACTTGATGTGTGACCTACAAGCTTGGTCCCCTCTCTGGTCCTGCAGAAGGGGCTTGGCCTGGAAGACCCCTGTGATTTCCCTGGTTTCTAGCAAGAGAAGAGAAGATGTGAGTGAAAGCTTCAAGGTAGAGATGAGGAAACAGAAACGGGGCATGAAACTCGGGGTGTGGGGAGGGATGGGAGTGGGATGGGATGGAGTATAGTGGAAGTGTGAATTTGAGGTGAGTGAGACTCAGGCTGGGGGATGCGGCAGGCCGGGACATCCATCCTGGGCCCAGAGATCGAGCCAAGCAGATGTGACGTGAGGACTGGACATTCTAGACATCAGGGAGGGCTGCAGTCAGCACTCTAGGCCTCTTTATTGCCTGTCATTTCTGAGTGACTCTAGAAAGTTTCCTGAGAGCATTGGGCAAGAGGCTGGGAAGTCCCAGGGAAAGGGACAGAAGTGGAGAGGCTGCAGTGTCTGGGGCCAAGCCCGCGTGGTAACTGCACATCTATCCCTTCCTGTCCAGGGATGTGGGGCCTCGTTAACAACGCCGGCATCTCGACATTCGGGGAGGTGGAGTTCACCAGCATGGAGACCTACAAGGAGGTGGCAGAAGTGAACCTTTGGGGCACAGTGCGCATGACGAAGTCCTTTCTCCCTCTCATCCGAAGGGCCAAAGGTGAGTGGGAAAGGTAGCGCCTTCCTGCCCCCGGGCCTGCCCTACGTGTTCATCTTTGCTCAGAATGGAAATACCTGTCCCAGCAGCTCCAACATCCACAACTTAGCAAGGCTGGGCTCGTAAATCCCAGGGGCTCTGCTCCGCCCGGGGTGATGCTGGTCAGCGGGGCTGTGGCCAGGTAGGGGGAAAGAGGTGTGTGGCTTTCAGCAAGTAGAGCAGGTAAGAGGTCAGTGGTCTGTGTAGCGACAGCTTAAAGATTTTAGACGCCATCCACTCTGGGAACCTAATCTAGAGAATCACCCTTTGCACAAAGCTGCGTGTACACATCATTGCATCAGTGGGGTGTGGTTAAGTAAAATTTGGCATATTCATTCTATGGGTTATTTATACTGTAGTTTAAAAAGTGAGGTAATTGTGGTATTAAGCAGCAATAGTAATAATCAAGATTAGAAATTTGGAAAACCGGCCGGGCGCAGTAGCTCACACCTGTAATCCAGTGCTTTGGGAGGCCAAGGCGGGTGGATTATGAGGTCAGGAGATCAAGACCATCCTGGCCAACATGGTGAAACCCTGTCTCTACTAAAATACAAAAAATTGGCTGGGCGTGGTGGTGTGCACCTGCAGTCCCAGCTGCTCGGGAGGCTAAGGCAGGAGAATCGCTTGAACTGGGAGGCAGAGGCTGCAGTGAGCTGAGACCGAGCCACGGTACTCCAGCCTGGTGACAGAGCAAGACTGTCTCAAAAAAAAAAAGGAAAGAGAACAAAACGCCCAAACCATCAAACCATGCGGGTGGCCAAACGTGAGCAAACCACTCTAGAAGTCATTGACTTGGATTTTTTCCCTAGTACGGCAAGCAATTGTGGCAAAAAAGGGTAAGATCCAAACATCTGTTGTGAAGTTCTAGCAACAATAGGCATGAACACGGAGTGCAGCTGTAGGATTTTAGAAGAAAACCCTAACCCTTCAGTAACTTAGAGGTTTCTGAAAGGTGCCTCCCAACAGTGCCCAGGATGGGCTGTGAGTTCCTTGCTGGGTACACACCTAGGGAAAACTTGTTCCATATCTGCCTGGGCTTCCCAGGCCGGGCCAAATGCAATCCACTTCCAACCGCTGCCCCCTCCCCATTCCCAGGCCCAGGAGGAGCAGTGGGAGGGCCCTGATGCCCCCAGACTGGGCCTGTGGCTGAGGGCCTTGGAGAGGGTGGAGGGAGAGGGGTCAGGATACACTCCCAATGCGCAGGATTCTCGCCTCATGTCCTAGCCCTGAAGTCAGGTTCAGAAACCCTGCCCCTGCCCCTGCCCCTGCCTGCTGCTCTGTTTGCCAGACTGTCCTGGGCTCCACCCAGGTGGAATGGAGCTGGAGAAGTGAGCCTAGCAGCACAGGCCCTGTCCTCTTTCAGGGCTGTCTCGGGGCTCCCTCCCAGCTGCAGGCCCAGGCACTTCCTCCTCCGCCCTCCAACCCCCATTGCCAGTGTTGATATCAGTGGGTAGACACTTGGCCTTAGTGTGTGACTTATCCGCACATCTTACTATTGGAGCTGAATTTTAAGCTCCAGAAGGGGAAGGGGAAGGTTTTAGGCTATATCTCTCCCTAACCCGCACCAGACCTTGCTCAGATCCACACAGACACAGCCGTCTCGCCTCCCCGTTCTCCCCTTGTGTTTTCACCCCAAATTATTATCACCGGATCGGGCTCGATCTGGTTTTTGAGTCAGTCGTGTGTTGCCCATCACACTGTACCCTCCTGCTTCTCACTCACTTGTCGTCCCCTGTCCCGCCTGGCACAGCCAGGTTCCCAGGGAAGATCAGGGGTGCTGATGCTGAGGTGTGGGCCTGAGCTGGCCTTGCCTACTGAATGAGAAGGCTCCTGGGTGGCTCAGAAGGGGTTCCAGCCAAGCCTCTGGAGACATGCCAGACTTCTGCCCTCTGTGTCATAGGGCAGTGCCACCTGAGCAGGTATCTCTGTCTCCCTCTGTAGGCCGCGTCGTCAATATCAGCAGCATGCTGGGCCGCATGGCCAACCCGGCCCGTTCCCCATACTGCATCACCAAGTTTGGGGTGGAGGCTTTCTCGGACTGCCTGCGCTATGAGATGTACCCCCTGGGCGTGAAGGTCAGTGTGGTGGAACCTGGCAACTTCATCGTTGCCACCAGCCTTTACAGCCCTGAGAGCATTCAGGCCATCGCCAAGAAGATGTGGGACGAGCTGCCTGAGGTCGTGCGCAAGGACTACGGCAAGAAATACTTTGATGAAAAGATCGCCAGGATGGAGACCTACTGCAGCACTGGCTCCACAGACACGTCCCCTGTCATCGAGGCCGTCACACATGCCCTGACCGCCACCACCCCCTACACCCGCTACCACCCCATGGACTACTACTGGTGGCTGCGAATGCAGATCATGACCCACTTGCCTGGAGCCATCTCCGACATGATCTACATCCGCTGAAGAGTCTCACTGTGGCCTCCGTTGGGGATCCCTGGTGGAAGGGGAGGGGAGGGAGGAACCCATATAGTCAACTCTTGATCATCCACGTGTAGATTATCCACCGTCCCACGAAGACCCATAACTGGTTTTAGCATTACCCAGAGGGAATAACCCAGCCTGACTTGTTTGCATAGTGAGTGACTTCAGAAATGGGGTGTGGGGTGGCAGGCAGGGGCCTCTAAATCTTAGGGCAAACATGGTGCATCTGTCTCTCTGGAGATGATTTTCATACAGAGATTGTGGGAAAACATCTTTATATTAAAAAGAGATTTATTATGGAATAGAATTGAAATTCCTTTACATCTTTAAGCTACATTGTCAGTTTTAAGAAATTATCTCATTTCATCCTCAAGCCAGTCTCCTGAATAAAAAGGACAGGTTTTTTTCTTTTGTACGTGAAGAATTTGCAGCTTAGAGAGGATGAATGAAATAACCCTTTTATTGCTTATAAATAGTGCCAGTCATGTGTTCCTGCCACTGCTGTGGAAACACTTCACATTTTGCATTGCAGGGCTGCTTTGGATCCATCTACCCAGGAATCTTCTGACTAACTCTGTGTCTTCATCTGAGCCACACGTACCAAGTGCCCACTGGTGCCTCTGCATGTCCGTGGTGCTGTGTGACTGGCCAGCCAGCAGCCAGTGACTCAGAGCTGGCTGTATGGAGGGGGTGGGAATCCTTCTGGAGATTTTTTTTTTTTTTTGAGACAGAGTCTCGCTCAGTCCCCCAGGCTGGAGTGTAGTGGCGCCATCTCAGCTCACTGCAAACTCCGCCTCCCGGGTTCAGGTGATTCTCCTGCCTCAGCCTCCCAAGTAGCGGAGACTACGGGCATGAATCACCACGCCCAGCTAATTTTTGTATTTTTAGTAGAGACAGGGTTTCACCGTGTTGGCCAGGCTGGTCTCGAACTCCTGATCTCAAGTAATCTACCTGTCTCAGCCTTCCAGATTGCTGGAGTGAGCCGCTGCGCCTGGCCCTGGAGATTTTTACTTGAGATTTTTCCATCCTCTTTTAGGACTCAGGGTAGACTTGTGTGGAGGTGCTCTCTGGCTAAGAAGACAGATTGTTACTGGTTTGAGTCTGCTCGGTTTTGCCTTGGGTGGGGCCAGTGTCAGTGGGGCAGTGCCATGGTGGGGCACTGTGGCATCTTCTCCCCTAGCAGTGGATTTGGGGTCCCTGCTTGCCTCACATGGTGCTTACACACGCACACACACAGACACACACACACACACACCTGTTCTGCAAGGCTTCAGCGTAGCCTTCATTCCTGCCTTGGCCTTATTTTCAATTAAGAAGTGGTGCCACTTTAGTCGGAGTCTGCATGATCACTTCTTGGATTTGAGTTTGGAAGCTGCCATCCCTGCAACTGCCCAGGGCCTGTATGTCTGGACCAAAATCAGACACCAGTCTTCCACGTGGCTTTAGGCCTAGGGCAGGGTCCCAAGTGCCAGCCTTACAAATCAGACTGAGTAACATTTCTGCCTCTCCCCGGGCGGGCGGGGGTGGGCCTGCCGCTAGAGGGCGCTCGCCTCCTCCGCAGCCGGCGCCGGCATCCATTGCACCAGACTCTGAGCTGCCACCGGAGCCCGAGGTTTCTCACGGCGTTCAAGATTCTCACCTCGGAAACTGAGAACAAAGAAGCAAGAAACGCCCCTTTAGAAACAGTGTTCCCGCTCTTCTAGCAGCTGCGTAGCCCGAACCTGGAGTCTGGTGCCAGGAGAAGGCAGAAGAACCCGGGCAGCTGGAGTAGGCTATGGGGTTCAGGCAGTGCCAAGGAAAAAGAGTCTCACAATGAGCAAATTCAGCTTGCCTCTTGGGCCTCTGTCCCCGCTGTTTTCAAACAGGGATGCCCTGTCCTGGGGGAGGAGGAAGGGGAGGCAGGCAGGGCTGAAACTCTCCAGAGCGCCGAGAGGGATGCTTGATGGCCATTGCATTCACATAACAATAGGATGCTTTCTTGCCCTGGACTTTGTTCTAGCAGGACCCTTTCGGAATTGCATTTTTACACGTTGGGCGAATTTGTTTTCATGTTGAAGTTTATTAAAGAAAAAAAGATGGAGCCTTGGAGTTGCACGTGTGCGTCCCTGCCTGGGAACTAGAGGAAGTGGGGCCACATACTCTGGGTCTCGATCAACAGAACCGAAGGTCAGAGAAGCTGCATATTCATCTATTGGAATCTTCTGAGTAAGTCAGAGCTGCTGGGTGGGCCTATAGGCTGTCCTGGTTTTAATCATTTCCAGTGATTTAGAAGCCCAGGGTCCTCTCTCTCCAAATAAACACAGTGCTAACTTAAACCTTATGTTTACCATTCACTTTCTGGAAGCTTAGAGGTGGGTGTAGGACCTAGTTTTCATCCTTACCAGAGTGGGTGGTGTGGCACATTGGCTCACACCTGTAATCCCAACACTTCGGGAGGCCGAGGCGGGTGGATCACCAGAGGTCAGGGGTTCAAGACCAGCCTGGCCAACATGATGAAACTCCGTCTGTACTAAAAATACAAAAATTAGCCAGGCATGGTGGTGGACACCTGTAATCTCAGCTACTTGGGAGGCTAAGGCAGGGAGAATCAATTAAACCTGGAGGGGGAGGTTGCAGTGATCCGAGATCATGCCACTGCACTCCAGCCTGGACAACAGAGTGAGACTCCATCTCAAAAACAGAGAGAGGTTAAGGTGGACAAAACAGAGGTGTTTGTTCCCATTTTATAGATGACATAACTGAGGCCCAAAGAGGGGAAGTGACTCACTCAGTGTCAGTGTCACAGTAAATCCAGGGCAGAACCAGGGCCAGAACAAGTCTCCTGAGGGGCACTCTTCACTGTCACATTACGCTGTGGCTCACAACAGCTATGGGAGTGAAGCCAGTTGGGGTCACCAGGCACCTAGACCCTCACTGCTTGTCTGCTGGCAGAGAGCCACTCCTTATCAGAGTAAGGGGTAGGGAGGAGGCCTTTGTGTGGACCCCTGGTCTAGTGACTCAGCCAGCACAAACCCCTCCCTTGATGGTTGGAGGTTGGGCAAGGGTTTTTTGCAAGATGCGCCTGACAGTGCCTTGTTACAGAGCACCTGCTGCGCTTAGCATTCCACCCGGGGCCAAGAGGCTGTGTGAGCAGGTGACAGCCAGCCTAGCCCCACCTGTCACAAGCTGCTAGGGCTATGCCCTTGCCACCCATGGCAGGGGGTCTGACAAAGACTCCCCACTTGTGAGGTCTGTTCACTACTTGTATTTCGAACAGGACCTGGCTCTGCAGACCTGTGCAAACCGCTTGTGATGCAGGAGCTGACATGAGCAGGCAGAGGCTCCCCTGGCTGGGTTGGTCAGAGAGCAACCAGGCACGAGTGCCCAGTGCAGGACCCGCTACCCAGCCACTGCTGCCACCTCTCACCTGATTGTCACAGCAACCCTGGCAGGTAGGCAGGGTGGGGTTATCTTATTTACCGATAAGGAAACAGGCTTTTCCAAGTCTATCACCAAGTGAGGGGTAGAGCTGGGTGTCACGCCAGATCTAACCTCCAGCTCAGAGCTGGTGATGCAGGAAAATCAGGGCAGATGGAACCAGGATCTAAAATAGGAGGGAAAAAGACCTCAGTTATGTAACAGTGAGGAGGCTCTCAGCCTCTGTACAGCAGCAACCGTCGGGTCCTGCCACTCGAGCCAGCCCCTCCTTCCCTTCCCGTTTTGGGCTCTGAGCGCTGCCCGCTGCAAGAGAAGGTGCTGGAGGAGCCCCCAGCATCTTTCCAGCAGGAAGTCTGCTCTGTCGGGGCCATTCCCGAGGCCAGGCTCTAGGAATGCAAAGACGAAGCAGGCAGTGCCGAATTCTGGAGCTGCCCTCAAAGGGTTTGAGGTTTATATGAGCACAGCACTTGAGACGTCAGTGATGGTTTCTACTCAAAGAGACAGAACAAGAGGGCTGAGGGGCTCTGGTGCTCTGGGGGAGATGAAACAAACCCCACAACACATGAGGCCTCTCTAGTGTGTGCAGGCACTAAAGAAGGGTGACTTGTGAGTGGCACATTCAGAGGCACAGGGTGGGCAGCTGTTGGGTGAGGGACCAGGGCTGAAACAGGCTGCCAGGGCACCCACAACCCCAGGGGAGGAAAGGGCACTCAGCCATCATCGTGCCTAAATGAGGAGCCTGCTAGCCAGGGCTCGAACCCCTCCAGTGTGTTACTTCCTAAGAGGACATTTCCTTGGTTCCGAAACATTTATCCAAAGACTGAGCTGAAATCTACCACCCCACTTAACTTTTTTGGCACCTGGTTATGACCCAGAGCTGCACAGAATAACCCATCTGAAAGAGACTTCCAGATGTTTAGAAAGGGCGGAGTCAGGCTTAAGAGCCCAGGTCCCCCTATTTGACAAGATTTCCATCTCCTCACTGTCTGAACAGAAGGTTTCAGCTGTGGCTATCCAGTCCCTCACTCTTGATGACACACACCAGGCTGAATGGCCATTCAAATTTCCCTCAAGCAGCCAAGCACTTTGAGACAGGTTTACTACCTTTGGTGAGATGCTGATATTCCTCACTCCCTACTAACCAAGTGAGTTCATGGCAAATCTCTCATCTGAGCCTCATAAACAGCTTGTATATTAGGCAGTATCATTGTCTACATTTTACAAATGAGGAAACTGAGCCTCAGGGAGGTGAAGTTGATTTGCCCAACATCACAGAGCCAGAAAACGAGAAAGGCAAGATAGAGACCCAGGCCATCTGGCTCCTCTTTTTTAATTTTTTTGAGGTGGAGTCTCGCTCTGTCACTCAGGCTGGAGTGCAGTGGCGTGATCTCAGTGTACACTCAGCCCGTCTTCTTCCCCGCACAGCCTTGGAACCATCTGTACCTTGCAGAGTGTGTAAGCTCTCCAGCACAGCGCCTGGCACAGCAGAGGGGACTCAGTAGGTGCCCTGGCTGGTGGAGTCATGGCCTAAAAAATCCTTTCCCATCCCTACCCGATCCTTTCTGAGAAATGCAGACACTGTGGCCCAAGAGCGTTCTAGAGGCACAGACAGAAATGGAGACATACTCAAGGTTGAATCCTAGAGGCCTAGGGCAGAGAAGGCCATTGTCTTCTCCAGGCCCCCTTTCCTGACTGCTAAATGCAGAACAGCCTCCACAGCCCTGCATCACCACCTTCCTGGAAATCCCTGAAGATTTCCTGATTGCTGAGTGGATTAAGAAATTATTAGCCAGAAGGCCTTGAGCCTAAAAGCCTAGACAAGTCCATCCCAGACAAAGAAGCATTTTTTTTTTCTGGAATAGAAACCCTCAATATCATCCAGGGGGATCAACCTATTCATTCATTCAGTTTAGGGGAGGGGAATGGACCAGTCCTTCCTGCCCCTGGCTATCTGTGTTTGGACTCCGTCTGTTACCACTCAGTTTGTCGTACCCAGGCCCTGGCTTCCTATGTTTTCTCTTTAAGCGTTCAGGGTTAAGAGCTATCTGTAATCAGGCTGCAGGATGTCTATGGTAAGATTTGATTCCCAGCCTCAAGGAGTTCCCAGTCCTGTGGGGCTGAGGGCGGGAGGGAGTGGAGCAGATAGGATGCACCAACCTGGACAACTAACTGTCACTCAGGACAGGCTGGGCTACTGTGGATGGACGAGCGAAGTTCGTGGCAGCGGGAAAATCTCAATGGGCAGATTACGGATGCTCCCTAAAGGAGGTTGTGTTTCAGCTGAGCCTTGACAAGTGAAGACGGTTTTGCTAGATAAAAACAAGAGGTGGGGCACTTGACAGGACATTTCACAGCCAACAGAGCAGGATGAGAACGGCTTACCATCTCGGGAGGATGGACTCTTTGAAAAGTAAGTACAATAATGTTGAGAGGCTTGAAGAACTCCAGCCCCTGAGAAGAAAGGGCTGGTAGAAGGTGTCCCCGTTCCCCGGGGCACCGTTCAGACAGCTCTGACCCCGTCAGAACCACATCACTCTAAGTTGGACTGCAAAAGCCATCCAGCCCCTTGGATCCTAAATGCACTGCACATGAGTCTCCTGGGAAACTGGTTAAAAAACAGAACCAGTAAGTCTTGACTGGAGCTCAGGAACCTTCTTTCTAAGAGGTGACTCCAAGGCACAGCCAGGAAAAGGATGGCCAGAGGAGAGGGGATGCTGCATCCCAAGTGACAGATCTGCGGCTAGACCTGGAGAGGGAGAGCTGGAACATCTGTGACAGGCAAAACGCTTTGCCCATCCCCTGGCGGCTACTAATAGTGAAACTCTGGGAGCAGAAAGGGCCGAGGGCTTGTTTCAGAAGTGCCAGTATGGGGAGATGCAGGCAAGTTTTCCTCCCCTTTTCAGAGACCTTTTTGGGATAAAAGAAAGCCCAGGCGGGAGGGGAGACAGGTGTGTTGGGAGCCTGGCAAAGGCCAGATGGCTTGCTGGAGTGTTCTCATTACAGGAAGAAGGGTGGAGCCCCCAGTGCAGCTGTGTCCTTCCAGTTAGGCACTTGGATTACAGCTCCGGCTGGTGGCCCAGCCTCCCCACAGTTCGCAGTTATGTGTCCTGCAGTGGGCAACTCCACCAAACTGTGCCAAGCCTGCCAGCTTGCTGTGCCCTCTGCCCCTCGAAGCTGCAGCTTTGCTCACTGTCGTCTCCTTGGCCAGGAGTCAGCTGCCTCTGTAGTATCCCTCCTGCCTTTAGTTGAGGCTGGGAAGCATCAGGGAGGTGGTTAAACACGGTGGGCCTTTCTCAGACCCATGGCAAGAGGCCTAAGTTTCAGTTCCAGTTCCAGGTTCTCAGCTGCAGACTGAGCCGCTGGGGATGGCTGAGGAGAAGCCACATGTGCCCATCCCTGCTTTCTAGTGCTCAGGTGCTTGGCTTCCGGGTGCCTAGCTAGCCTAGACAAGCTGGGACTTGGGGGCAGAGATTGCTGCATGTTCCTATATTCATCTTCCCCTTCTATAGGGATAGATCCACCAATGTTCAGCTGAGCACATGGCTGCCATAATAAAGACATTTCCCCAGACTCCCTTGCAGCTAGGGGGTAGTCATATGACTATGTTCTGGCCAATGGGATGTAAGCAGAAATGGTAGTGCAACAGCTTCCTGGAAGCTTCCTTAAGGGGAGCTTATATGCATCTTCTTTGCCTCCTTCAGCACTTTGTTCTGCAGCCTGGAACTTGGGATGCTGCCATCTTAGACATAAAGTCAAGACATTTGTGACACTGCAACAAGATAGTATTTGGATCCCAGACACTGGGAACCACATTCCACCTTTGACCCCCTCATTCAGATTTTATGTGAGAAGAAATAAACTTCTATCTTTTCTGCATTATTACAGTTTTGGGATTCTTTCCTTGTACGCAAACCAAATCCTAACGAAACCCCTAGCCCAGATGGTTGGGCGACGAGGAAGCCATCGCATACACATGGGGCAGAAAGCCACATCTGATCGTAAGTAATAAGCATTTATAAAGCACTTGCTACATGGCAGTCCTGGGTTAAGATGTTATATGCATTATCCCCTTTGATTCTCCCAGTGATACTATGAGGCAAGATTTGTAATCCCAGTTTTACAGATGATTAAAATGAAGCTTAGGTTGAAATACCTTGCCTAGTTAGAAAGTGACAGGATTTAGAACCAGACTGTCTCTAACTACTGGGTGCAAGAACTAACTATTCCTCAGGCAATGAAGAGGGCTCCCACCATGCTGGCCACAGCCTCCCTGACCTCACCTGGGCCAAAGGGGGCTTTAGCTCCCCTTTGATTGAAAGGAGAGATTCATGAGGTTGGGACTGAGCCAAAATTGAACACAAAACAGGCCGAGACGATAGGCAACCAAACGGTCATCCTTATACTCTGAACAAAACTCTTAAACTTGAAATATTTTAGAGAGCTAGTTCTTCTTCTTCACATTGTGAAGAAGAACTAGCCCTCTAAATATTTTTAATTTTATTTTGCACTGCACATTTATTTTGATACAAAGTCTCGCTCTGCCGCCTAGGCTGGAGTGCAGTGATACAGTCTTGGCTCACTGCAATCATTGCTTCCTGGGTTCAAGCGATTCTCCTGCCTCAGCCTCCCGAGTAGCTGGGATTACAGGCTTGTGTCACCACGCCCGACTAATGTTTGTATTTTTAGTGGAGACAGATTCACCATGTTGGCCACGATGGTCTTGAACTCCTGACCTTGCGATCCACCCACCTCGGCTTCCCAAAGTGCTGGGATTACAGGCGTGAGCCACCGCGCCCGCCCCCACGTGGAACATCCTGAGAATCTCTCAGTGCCTAGCGCCGCTGAGGTTTAGGAGGGCGGGGAGAGAGCGTGCGCCTTGAACATCGAGGTCGTGGTGCCCGGCCGCCTGCCACCTGTGACTAGGATGAAGGGCTTGATCAGAAACTGTCCCCGAGTTTCCCTGCGCGACGATTAACCACCCCCTCCATAACCCATGTGTTTTCCAAGTGAGGAAAATCCCCACTGAGGAGAGCTGGGGCGCAGGGGCCTTGCGCTCATCGCGGGCGGGTCGTGCGCCCCCCTCGGCGATACCCCGCCCCAGACCCAGACGTGCGCGCGGCTCCCCTACTCATCCGCTCTCTGGGAGCCGTGGCCGCCCCAGCGCCTCCTCCAGGCTCTCTCCAGTCCCCGCCCTTCCCGGCCCCCGCGGCCCTGCAGCTGGCCGACCCCTCCCCCCAGCCCCGTGCTTAGGGACCGGTTAGTGATGGAGCCGTGCGCCCGGTCGTCCGTCCCCGTCGGTCGTCTCCTCGCCTGTGCGGATCCTGCCTCCGTTCACGCACCTGTCCCGAGTGAACGCGGTCGAGGGATCTGGGAGTCTGACGCTTCACTCCCACCTCTGAGCTGTCGGCTACCGTGGCAGGAAGCCACTTCCACAGCTCTGCCGAAATGTCACTCTCTGGCTTGTGCTCATTCAGGTGCCCTGTGGCCGCCGCTGAAAGACACCTGGGGCCCTTTGTGCAGATGGGTCAGTCTCCCGCTGGCCACCAGTGCTCTGGGGAGGCTGGAGCGGGGCCAGGGCTGAGGCAGCTGGAAGGAATGTCCATTTGTCCTGTTTTGCTTGACCTGCTTCTGCTTCATTTCAGAAAGGGGCTCAGTGCCTCAGACACATCCCGCCAGATATCTCCATTTTCAAAGGAGACCATGAGTTTCCTGCTTGCCCAGTAAGATTTGTTTATTGCAATTGTGTCAATAAATTGCCCCTATTTACCTACCCGCTTGACTTTTAGGAAGCCTCCATCCTCAGGCTATGGAAAGGACCCCTAAATGAAGGAACCTTTCCATTTTTCTCTGATGCTGCACCTGTGCCAAGGGTTAGCCCTGCATTTGAAGTGGGTTTGCTTATTTGTTTTACCCACTGGTTTATTGCATGGCTTTGGTCACAGTCCATCATTTAGAGCTTCATTTCCCCATCTGTGCAATGAATCAGTGGTACTTCGTGAAGGCTCAGTGATTCTTCAGCAGTATCTCGCCTGGGCACGGTGGCACCTGTAGCCCCAGCTTTTGAAGAGGCTGAGGTGGGCCCAGGAGTTTGAGGCTGCAGTAAGCTATGATCACACCACTGCCCTCCAGCCTGGGCCACAGAGCGAGCCTCTGTCTCAAAAAAAAAAAAAAAAAAAATTATCTGATAAGGAAGGATTCTGCTAAAATCTTGAAGTTTGAGACCCACTGGCCTAGGCGACATCATGCCTGGGCCCAGGAATGTGTCTGCTTAGGTCTCTGAAAGCTCTTCTCTGGGTTTCCTCACCATGATGCCCCCGAGTCTGACATGTCTTCTCCTCTCAGAGTCGCTAGGCTGAGCCCAGCACGGCAAAATGAGGGTGTATCATGAGGTGAAGGACCTGCTGCCCCAGGACAGCCCAGCTAGAGACGGGAATGAAATTACTTTACAGAGCTTTCCTGCCTCCTGGAGTAGAGGACATTTCTGTTATCATCCCCTTTCGCGGTCCCCTGTCCAGGCCTCCTCTGTCCTGACTTCTTCTACAAGAGAATGGCAGTCCTTCCAGTGTAACAAAGCTGCCTACACCCACTCTCATGTGACACAGCAACCCTATAGTGGAGGGAGGCACAGGAATTGCTTCCCCTCTTTTGCAGATGAGAAAAAGGCTCAGAGAGATGAAGTGACTTGGACCAGGTGACAAAACAAGCGTTTGGCAGCATCGTGTAAGCATCCCGGCATCCTGATAACTTCAGGAGAATAGGGACACCCACCAGCTGGGAAAATGGTTCTGACGTGGTCGCAAGGAAAGAGGGTGACTGAGCTAATCCACCCTCTCAAACCTGCTGTGACAACCAGAACAAACATGAAAGGGTGGGAGGTGACTTCCTGGGCTCCCCTGAACACTTTCCAGGGCTCCTGAGCCAGGACACTTGAAGAGATGGGTAAAGGGTCCTGGCAGTACCAGCCAGAGGCAGGAGGGCGCTGATCCAGTGACTCCCCATGCCCCGCCCTCATCCAGCACGCACACACCTGCCGATGTGAGTGTCCTCGCCCAGGGCACCTTCCCTGACACAGGAGCATGAAGAAAACAGGGTGTGTGAGCAGAAAGGGCTCTCCCTGCCAGCCAGCCCATAAGGCTCTCACAGTCTCCCCCAAGCTTGCTGACAGCTTCTTAGCTTCCTCTACTTAGTTTCCAAGATGGGCCCAGCATGTCCTCAAGGGACCCTGGGTGGAAATTAGTATTCTAGTCACACCTCCAGTGTCAGTAATCCCTTCTGCTTGGGCAGTACTTGGGAGTTTTCAAAGTACATTCACATCAGAGGCTGGCAAGGTAGGCAGGACAGACAGTGGAGGGCAGGGTTGTCCCCTACCCTTTTTTTTTTTTTTTAAGACAGAGTCTTGCTCTGTCACCCAGGCTGGTGTGCAGTGGTGTGGTCTTGGCTCACTGCAGCCTCCGCCTCCTGGGTTCAAGTGATTCTTCTGCCTCAGCCTCCTGAGTAGCTGGGACTATAGATGCACACCACCATGCCTGGCTAATTTTGGTATTTTTAATAGAGGCAGGGTTTCGCCATGTTGGCCTGGGTGGTCTTGATCTTCTGACCTCATGATCTGCCTGCTGCGGCCTCCCAAGGTGCTGGGATTACAGGCAGGAGCCTGTATAAAATGGGGTTGTCCCCATTTTCTGGACAAAACTGAGACTCAGGGAGTGGGGCGACTTGTCCAAGGTCACAGCACATCACTGGGAGACCCAGAACTGGGACCTGGGCTGAGGCCCTGCTGTATCCATTTCTGGTTTTGTCTCTGGGGTTTCCAAGTCCACTAAGGCCACAGCAGCCTTTCTGCCAAGATAAGCATCGGGCATCTTTCCCTATTTTCAGCATTTTCCCATGACAAGCTGCCCCTCTTAGAAAAGGGAGGTGGACCCTGTAAGCAGACAAAAATCATGCACCTGACCCTTTCCATGCCCCAGCCGAGCCCTGGCCAACCGAGGAAAGAGGGTGTCAGGAAGCCTGAGCTCAGTGTTCAGCTCAGCAATCAGTTCTCTGGGGGTTTGGGGCCAGGAGGAAATTTCTTTCTGAGTCTCAGTTTCTTCTGTCAGCTGAGCTGAAGGATGAAAATCACTATATTTAAACAACTCACATGAGAATTGCCTGAAAAGTTTGTACAAAACCCAGATCTTGGGGCTTCACACTAGGCCCAGTGGATCAGCTCTGGGTTTGGGGAAGTCCGTGGGAACCCACGGTGTGAGGTAGTTTCCTGGGTGATCCTGAGCCCCACTGACATCTGAGACCACAAGACTCAGTGGTCCCAGGGGCCTTCCCTGCTCTGACATCTGATTATTTGAGGTGTGGGAAGTGTGGTGAGCGCACTCTGACTCTGATGATTTCCTCCCATGTTTAATTCTTTGTAGCAGACTCAGGGTCACGGAAGTGGAAAAATATCTTGAACAGATCCTCGAGTGTAGTCTGTTCGGGAAAAGCACAACAAGCACCAGAAGGGCCAGGAGGGTAGGGTTTGCATTCCACGAGGCCGTGAGCCAGCTGTGGGCTCTTGGGCCTCCGAGTGAAAGGTGTTTCCCAGGCTCTAGTCTGGGGTGTACCAGGTGTCCCGCCCATGGACATGTCTCAACAACAGAATGATTTCTCTGGTGTGGCCTCCACCCAGTCCTTCTAAGACTCTTTCTGGCTCCAAATGGTCACCTTCCCCCTGCCCCATTCCTAAGGAGCCCCTAACTTTCAGGTGGCCAAAGTGACCCTGTCCACTCCTGGAGTGTTGCGTGCTTGGCACCCTCATGCTTGGCTACGTGGAGAAGCCAAACGTCACTTCCCTGCTGGCCCCAGACTAAACCAGTCACGGTTCTTGGCTGCAAACAAGAGAAACTCATTTTGGCTGACTTAAGCAGAAAAGGAATTTGTTCAAGGATATTGGGTAGCGTTGAGACCCGCCACGAAAACCAAGTGAAAATAAATCTGGCCGCCTCCCAGAGAGAGGCATGCCATGGGATTTCCCAAAACTACTAAGGGAATGCAGGTGCCGTGCATCCCATGAAGTGACAAAGGCCTCTCACATGCGGGTGAGCAACCTGGAGGAGCCTACAGCCCAGAGAATCGGTGGTGATTTTTGCTATGGCTGTTGCAACAACCGCGTTTTCCTGTTCCTCCCTTAAGTTTCAAATCCCATATGCATCTGATCTAAGAAGGGCAATACCAGGAATCACCTCCTTTGCTCCACCCCGTTGATCCCTTCTGACACTACAATCATGTTTTCCACACGCAGCCAGTGGAGCTGCCAGCTGCTGGCCTCTGACTCCAGACAAACGCTTTTCCCCTGCACCCTCCGCTACTCACACACAAACACCCTATCCCATGTCTCCCTAGCCTGCCCTACTTTCCTGGAAAAGGGACATTTGATATCCAGAACCATCCACTGGGATTGCATTTTTTTCTAGTCATTACTCTCCCTAATTCAATCAATCAACAAATATTTACCAGGCATTTACTATGTGCCAGTTACTATGCTAAGGGCTGAGGGGTGAAAAAAAGCCACTGTCTTCACGGAGCTTAGAGTATCATGGGGACACAGAGACTGATCAAAGAATCAAATCAATCAAATCTTATTACCAATTGTCAAAACTATGAAAGAAATGGTCACAAAAACCTTGAATGCTTTAGTAGGGAGATCTGGTCTGGGAAGCTTCCTTGGAAAGGTGGCATTTGAGTTAACATGTGAAGGATGAGAGACAGTTGGCTGGAGGAAGGGAAAGGGAGGAAGGAAGGCTGGAAGAAATGAAGGGTGGGCATTCTAGGTAGAGGGAAAAGTGTGAGAAAGGATTCTGAGTAGAATAAATCCTGTCTTCTCTGTGAAATCAAAGAAAGCAGGGTGGGAGCTCCCACTGTGGGTGAGAGGGATGGTGGTGCTGCCTGAGGCTGGGGAGGCAGGCAGGGGCTAGACCAGCAGGGTATTGGGCACACACGATGGATTTTAGTTTTTAACCAAAGAGCAACAAAGAACTGTTAAAAATAATGTCAGGAGGAGTTGGGGCCTGCAGTGTAAACAAATTGGAGATAGCAAAAATGGATGAGGAGGCCTGTGAGGAGTCCAGGTGAGAAATAAGAAATACTCTCTTGGACTCGTAGCTGTATAATAGAGCCAAGAGAGCACAGTCAAGACGTAGTTCAGCAGTGAAATTGACAGGACTTGGTGATAAGCAGAATATGGAGTGAGGTAGGGGTGAGGGAGATCATGTGTGACTCGGAGGTTTGTGGTGGATGGTGTTAGAGGAACACTCATTCCCCACTCCTCATGTTTCCTGGTGGAGGGACTTCTGTTAGAGTAACAGCGCCTCGTTCCTTATATGATGGTGTGTTAGGGAGGAGGAACTGGGCTGGGGCAGTTTAGCACCTTCTGGGTTTTCTAATCACCCCTGCCTGCCACAGATAGATGTGATCTGTCTGCTTTCTGGGCCCCACATGAGCTTAGTGGGGCCGGCTCTGTCTGCCTCCCCATCACCCCCAAGCCTGCAATCTGGGAGGCAATGTCAGCTCAGGGTGGCATAACCTGTTTGATCAGTCCAAAACCGTGGTTCTGACCAGGAAATGGAAGAGAGGTGTCATTTTCTAGACCCTTTCAGCACTTAGAGGAATCATTTACTAAGGCAGGGAACATGGGAGGAAAAGCAGGCTTTGAGAGAGAAACTGTGAATGCAACTTTGGAACTCTTTACTGGCCACTGATTTCTTAACTGGCTTAAATATCCCATGAAATCAGTACATTTGCCCATGCACACGTTTTTAAAAAAAATTAAAAGGCACATTAACTAATCAAAGTAAGAATTTCTAAGATCTTGCTTTGCTTTGGTAGGTTAGCTTGGACTCACAAATCCAAACCAGATGAGGTCTCCCCAGAGAGGTCACACCTGCGCCACATCCCGGGGGATGTCACAACTACCATCATCAGGCACTTAACACACATCCCATACTGTGCTAAGACCATCACATGTAACCTTTACAGTACTCTACGAGAGACACTTTTATTACTTCTACTTTTCAGATGGAGAAACTGAGGCCCAGAGAGGTTAAATGACCTCAGCAAAGCCACCTAGTAAATGACAGGTGAATCTACGGTTCCAAAGCTCTTGCTCTTAAATGCTACACTGAACGAAAGGACGTGCTGGAAGATTTTTGACCAATTATGTGAAAAGTAAGAAGCACAATTGTGGGCTTTTTGGCTTCTTTTTAGAGATGGAATTTCCCTGTGTTGCACAGGCTGGCAGCATAGCGGTCCTCCCCACCTCAGCCTCCTGAGTAGCTGGGACTAGGTGCATACCATCACACCCAGCTAGCGCGATTGTTTTTTATGCTCTTGGCTGAGAGATTCCTAGGACCCACTAGCCCTATTAGTCTCCTCGTTCCTCTTCCCAATCCGCGTCCGTCCTGTCAGCCTTTGCAGCAGCCTCCTGATCTCAAAGTTCTCTTCAAGCATTTTCCAGACGTCCTCCTCCCCTCCTCTAACACAGAGACAACCTGTCTGGTAAAGCCTCTCAAATCCAGCCAGAGTCATCTGGAAGAGTTTAGCAGGCCGGCAGGAAGACCAGCCTGAAATTGGCTTAGCAGGGATTCTGCCCGAGGCCCTCACATTAGCTGTGCAATGCAACCTCTGCCCAAAGTGCAAAACAGAATGCTCTGGAGCTGCTCATGAAATCACCTCACTGTGCCCACCAGATTGTCCCATTTGCTTTGGAAAGTAATACTACTGTGAAATGTGGTACCTCCTGTAGTTCTGCATCGGAAGCAGAGAGGGCATACACGGTCTCCTTCCCCATTCTAGCAGGCATGGTCTCCACGCCCCTGCACCTGGGCCTCTGGTCAGGAGCTTCCACAGCCGCCTGCAGGAATGAGCGCACTGCAGTCTGAGCCTCTGGATATAGTCCTCCACCCTTACCCTGTGCCTCCCCAAGGCCTCCTGTGTCGAATGAAGTAATCATTATCCCCACCTCATGAGCCACCATGAGAATAAATGATTTAACATATGCAAGGGGCTTGGCACCTAGTAAATGTTATAAAACAGTTCGCTATCATCATCATCGCTACCACCACCATTCAGTACATGGTTTCTCACCTTTGCACTTTTAAAAAAGTAAAGCCAACTCCCATATGTAATATAATTTCTTTACTACTTCATTGAAACCAACTTTAAATAAACCCATTTTTTAAATGTAGCCAGCCGTGGCCGAACGTGGTGGCTCAAGCCTGTAATCCCAACATTTTGGGAGGCTGACACGGGTGGATCACTTGAGACCAAGAGTTCGAGACTAGCCTGGCTAACATGGTGAAACCCCATCTTTACTAAACATACGAAAATTAGTTGGATGTGGTGGTGTGCACCTGTAATCCCAGCTACTCGGGAGGCTGAGGCAGGAGAATCGCTTGAACCTGAGAGGCAGATTGCAGTGAGCTGAGATTGAGCCACTGCACTCCAGCCTGGGCAACGAGTGAGACTCTGTCTCAAAAAAAAGGAAGTGGCTGGGCGCAGTGGCTCACGTCTGTAATCCCAGCACTTTGGGAGGCCAAGGCAGGCAGATCACAAGGTCAAGTGATCGAGATCTGGCCAGGCGCGGTGGCTCACGCCTGTAATCCCAGTACTTTGGGAGGCCGAGGCGGGTGGATCAGGAGGTCAAGAGATCGAGAACCCTGTCTCTACTAAAAATACAAAAAATTAGCTGGGCATGGTGGCGCGTGCCTGTAATCCCAGCTACTCAGGAGGCTGAGGCAGGAGAATTGCCTGAACCCAGGAGGCAGAGGTTGCGGTGAGCCAAGATCCTGCCATTGCACTCCAGCCTGGGTAACAAGAGCGAAACCCCATCTCAAAAAAAAAAAAAAAAAAAAAGAGATCGAGATCATTCTGGTCGACATGGTGAAACCCGTGTCTACTAAAAATACAAAAAAATTAGCTGGGTGTGGTGGCGCGTGCCTGTAGTCCCAGCTACATGGGAGGCTGAGGCAGGAGAATCGCTTGAACCCGGGAAGCGGAGGTTGCGGTGAGCCGAGATCGCGCCATTGCACTCTATCCTGGGCAACAAGAGCGAAACTCCGTCTTGGAAGAGAACAAAAGTATCCTCTTCCTGTGTAACAGTATCCTTGAAATCACAGGTTTAGTGGTTCTAGTTATATGTTTAAAAACTCATTACAGTAAATACATGCCAACTAGTGTAATAATTTGCTCTTGCAGCATGAAATCACCTTGCGCTGCCTGGTGGTCCTCACACCTCTCTTTGAAGCCTACCTATGCAGGCTAAATCCTTGCACATCTTTGGGTCTCCTCGTCTGCAAAACAAACAGGGTCAGGGTGATGCTGTGGGATGCTGGTTTTGATCACGCTTTGTAAACTGCAATTTGGCAGTGGAGTTGATCTCATAGGGTCTCCCCACACCCACCTCATTCCAGATTTCCTGGTGTGCTCGTTCTCTAGAAACTCTAGCAGCTCACCCAGGTTTGCAAAAGGAACAGCTTAAAATGAGCCCTCTCCACTCCCATCCCACTTCTCCCGGGAATTTGTTGGGCTGTCACTCACTTATGTTTTTTTCTCTCGTGTTTCCTCTCCTTGGGCTAGAACAGCCCCCAAAGTCTATTTTAACCCTTTGTCCTCATTCAGCATCCAGCCTTCCTCTTATCTTGACTTCACTGAGGGTGCCAGGTCCATTTGCTATACTCAGGAGGTGGCGCCCCCAAACCAAGGCCCTCTAGCGTAGCCTCCAGCCCGGCTGGGCAAACTGCCCCAGGCTTCGGAAAGCAGAAACTCCCGGGAGTTTTCTCTCCCCTGGCCACGGCTCCCCTCTTGCTTGCCTGCCCGCCCACTTACATCATAGGTCCAGAAACGTCTTTTCTCTGGACCTAACCAGCAGAGGCACCTGCTCACATTCTGCTTCTTCCTCTGCGTGGAATTCATTAGGCATTCCCTCTGATCTGAGCTTCTCTTCCCCTCTCCACATGAGCCAACAGGGTAAAATCTCTGAGAGAGGCCTTGGGGCACCTTCTGCTCCAAGCGGGGAAGACTGCAGCCTGGAGGGGCTGTGATGTGAGCAGAGGAGAGGCTGGGAGTGAATTCTGGGTGGATGCCTGGAATACTTTGCGTTTCTCTGACCCTGCCCCGCCCAGCCAGCATCCAGAGCTTCACAAATACCCATTTAGAAGCCCCCACCTGCTGGTGTGGTGAGGTCCTTGTTATCGGCTGGCCCCCATCAGACACAGGAAAAGTAGAGGGAGCTGGGGACAAACTTCAGAAAACTGATGACAACATGATTCATTTTATGAGAGAAAGGAAAACAAATCCAGAACATCCACTTGGAGAGTGGAAGGGAACAGTGGTTTGCAGTTTAGAATACAACTGTACTCTTAGCCTATCCGTGCACCACTGCATCCAGAAGGACGTACAAAACAGCCCTTCAAGACTGAGCTGTATCAGGCCAGGCACGGGGGCTCACGCCTGTAATCCCAGCACTTTGGGAGGCTGAGACGGGCTGGATAGCTTGAGGTCAGGAATTTGAGACCAGCCTGGTCAACATGGTGAAACCCTGTCGCTACCCAAAATACAAAAGTTAGCCATGTGTGGTGGCACACACCTGCAATCCCAGCTACTCAGGAGGCTGAGGCAGGAGAATCACTTGAACCCAGGGTGTGGAGGTTGCAGTGAGCTGAGATCACGCCACCACACTCCAGCCTGGGCGACAGAGTGAGACTCTGTCTCAAAGACGGAGTCTGTCTCAGAGTGAGACAGAGTGAGACTCTGTCTTAAAAAAAATGATTGAGTTTTGTCTTCCCAGTCAGAGGATGTGAAGGTTGGGGTCCAGTCGGGGAATCCCTGGGTCCTCCTCAGCTCTGTCTTTCCAGGTAGGCCTGAGGGCCTCCTCCCACATTTGGCCCTGTCTCTTTTCTCTCCCCACCCACACCCCAATTCCTGCCCCACTGGATTTCCTCAACCTACTGCTCCCATTCCCAGGCCAGGCCTTGGGTCCTCAGGCTCCAAGACAGGTCAGGCATTGGTGACATTGGGTCTTTACCTGGGTAGGAGCTGTGCTGGGGGCTGGTGGGAGAAGCAGGCTGGTGAATTTTGTAAGGCACGGTAACCTTGTTCTCTGTCCAGCTCACCCCCTTGGTGCAGTTCCTGTATACAGATATACTTACAGAATCGCTACTCTCCCTCTCCTCTGAGCTGGCCTAGCTTTGGCTAATCATAGGCCCCAGGAAAGGGCAGGGGACTCAGGTGTGGGTTAAAAAGTTCATTCTGCCTTATACATATGTTTAATTGATTAGAACACTTCATTTCATTTTCTCACAGCATGTATTTCATTGTACTACTGGGAACTGTCATCTCTTATAAATGAAGTTCATAAATAGGTGTTCCAGCTTATGTAATTCTGGAGGAAAAAAGCTTCCAGAACAGTGATATGGTGCACTCCCCACAAGCTTAGACAAGCCGAAGATATCTGTGAGTATCAACACTCATTATGACATCCTCAGATGGTGGGATAGTTAGGAGGTGATGCAGGGACATTCAACAGCAGAGATTATAAGGACAGTAAGATAAGAGTTACTACAATCACCATCTCACGACAGTTAGAATGGCGGTTATTAAAAAGTCAGGAAACAACAGATGCTGGAGAGGATGTGGAGAAATAGGAACGCTTTTACACTATTGGTGGGAGTGTAAATTAGTTCAACCATTGTGGAAGACAGTGTGGTGATTCCTCAAGGATCTAGAACCAGAAATGCCATTTAAACCAGGAATCCCATTACTGGGTATATACCCAAAAGATTATAAATCATTCTAATAAAAAGACACATGCACATGTATGTTTCTTGTGGTGCTGTTCACAATAGCAAAGACTTGGAACCAACCCAAATGCCCATCAATGATAGACTGGATAAAGAAAATGTAGCACATATACACCATGGAATACTATGCAGTCATAAAAAAGATGAGTTCATGTCTTTTGCAGGGACATGGATGAAGCTGGAAACCATCATTCTCAGAAAACTGATACAGGAACAGAAAACCCTGCATGTTCTCACTCATAAGAGGGAGTTGAACAGTTAGAACACATGAGCACAGGGAGGGGAACATCACACACCAGGGCCTGCTGGGGGTTGGGGGTTAGGGGAGGGAGAGCATTAGGAGAAATACCAAATGTAGATGACGGGTTGATGGGTGCAGCAGACCACCACATGTATACCTATTTAACAAACCTGCACGTTCTGCACATGTACCCCAGAACTTAAAGTATATATATATATAAAGAGTTGTTAGTACAATTAAACTACTCTCTAGCTGCTCAGCCTTGTGTCAGATGGTGAAGATTCAAAATTAAAAGACATGGTCTCTGTGCTCAAGGGCTCCCGGTCTAGGCCACTTTGAGAAGAATTTGAAATGACCCTTCAAATCCACTCTTCTCTCGCCATTGACCTCAACTGATGGGTATCAGCCTGCCATCAATGGGTACACGTGTGACGAAGGATCAGGCAACTTACCTTTTATTCCTTCTTAACGTTGTGTGCCTAAATCTTGGGTGCATGGTATGTGTCTGCAAGCCCTTTTACATTTTCATCCACGTCAGTATTCGTTTTTGCTTCTCAGCTAAATTCTCAAAAATGAGAAGGAAGCATGCTTATTCATTTACATTGCTGTGTGCAAGGATCTGCTCAACCGAACACCTGGATCGTATTTTGCTAATGATGTTGATGTCGACATTGACAAAAGCTTGATAACTCAGTAACTATGTAATATGCCCTATTTTTTAAAGAAATCTTGGCTGGATCCCAACTAAAGCCACAGACAGAATTCAGAAGAGGGTTTTTTTAAGAAAATAGTAAAAGAAAAAGATTTGCAAACCCACCAGATGAGAGAACAGTATTCATCCTGGCAGTTCTGTCTGCCTTTGGTACTGTTCAGGTCACCCCCTGAATGACATGATGTCCCTGTGGATCTCATCCCATCTGCTTCTGTTTGTCATGGCCCAGGGCCCATCAGTCCCTCAATGCTAGCCTTCCTGCCTCCCAGGCAGGTCTGGGCTTCTGTGAGTCACCCTCACAGCAGCCGTGACCCATACAACATCTCAGAGTTTCTCGGCACAACAATTCATCATGTGCCACCGTGTTCATCCAGCAATGTCAGGAAGAAACAGCAGGATATTGTTCTATGCCTAGTCAGAAGCTGTCCTGCAAAACAACAGTGCAGTGGAAGATGGAAGTTGCTTCCCAAGCTAAAGCCAAGAAAATGCAATCTTGAGATATTTTATTGGTCAAACTCAATTTTTTTTTTTTTTTTAAATCAAGTTTCACTCTTGTTGCCCAGGCTGGAGTGCAATGGTGCAATCTCGGCTCACTGCAACCTCCACCTCCCGGATTCAAGTGATTCTCCTGTCTCAGCCTCCCGAGTAGCTGGGATTACAGGCATGAGCCACTACGCCGGGCTAATTTTGTATTTTTAAGGAGAGACGAGGTTCTTCCATGTTGGTCAGGCTGGTCTCAAACTCCCAACCTCAGGTGATCTGTCTGCCTCAGCCTCCCAAAGTGCTGGGATTATAGGCGTGAGCCTCTGTGCCTGGCCTTTTCTCTTTTTTGAGATAGGGTGTCACTCTATCACCCAGACTGGGGTGCAGTGGCGGGATCACCACTCACTGCAACCTCTGGCTCTTGGACTCAAGCAATCCTCCCACCTCAGCCTTCCAAGTGGCTGGGACTACAGGCACACACCACCACACCTGGCTAATGTTTGTATTTTTTTGTGGAGATAGGATTTTGCCGTGTTGCCCAGGTTTGTCTCGAACTCCTAGGCTCAAACAATCTACCCTTCTCGGGCTCCTAAAGTTCTGGGATTATAGGCATGAACTACTGTGCTGTGCCTGAATGCTCTGGTATCAGAGACAGCACTGATACTCTGGAAGCCTCTCATAGAGGGCTTCTCTACTCCTGAGACCAGCGCTGATATTTAGCTGGTGTGCAGGATAAAAACAACCCCATCCTACCTGCTTCCCTATGCCCTCTCATCTATGGAAGCTCTAAGGGAAGGGACTGGTTTGGCTTCTGCTTTGATAGAACAGGCAGCAGTCACACAGCCCATTTAGTGATAGAAGAGTCTCTAGATCCATTTCTTATTCTAAGACCTCTAGTAGCTTCATAGCTTCCTCTGAAGTTTGCCTGGTCATGTCTCCATCTCTGGCCTGAGATACTCCAGCTAAACAATGCAGTGGGAAGTATTTTGGCAGCCTTTGTATCTCTGTGTACCTGAAAGGTGTGCCCTCCTTTGCTGGGAAACTGGAAATACCAGCTTGTGAGAGCTGGGACGGGCTAGGACCACTTTCTCTGAAGATGTTGCAAATGTAAGGCGAGGACATTGAAAACCAGATTCTAGAGGATACCAAGCAGAGACAAGCGTGAAAAAGAAAAGACACGTGACCAAGACTGACGCATAACATAAAATTGGTAGAATGGGCTGGGCGCGGTGGCTCACGCCTGTAATCCCAGCACTTTGGGAGGCTGAAGCAGGCAGATCACGAGGTCAGGAGTTCTAGACCAGCCTGGCCAACATGGTGAAACCCCATGTCTACTAAAATTGGTAGGCACCTGTAATCCCAGCTACTCAGGAGGCCGAGGCAGGAGAATTGCTTGAACCTGGGAGGCGGAGGTTGCAGTGAGCTGAGATCGCGCCACCGCACTCCAGCCTGGGCAACAAGAGTGAAACTCCGTCTCAAAAAAAAAAGAATTGGCAGAATGACACTGGTTCCCAAGAGGGGATTATTATGCCACTGATTCTCATCGGGGGCCAAATGCCCTCTGTTGGAGTGTGAAGACGTTGCAATTGTGTCCAAAAACCTGAGTCTCTTCTTTGTCCTTGATTGAGTTTCCATTTAAGAAACAGAGAGGAAAGAGGATGGCTAGTATGGGCGTGTGTGAGAGAGAGATGTGGATGTGAAAGGAAGAAATTCTCCAACTAACAGCTGAGATTTGCCACCAGCCAGAAAAACATTAGTTAAGTATCATCCCGGGCCACCTAAAGCTGGGTCCTTAGAAGTTCTGTGGAACAGTTTTAACCTGACAGCCTCTTGTTCACCCAGACATGTATTTCATATTCCTCAATTTCTAGCCAAAGAAGGGAAAGATGTGGACCTGGTGGGCCTGTAGAGAGCCTGGACCAACAATCAGAGGCGCTTGAGTTTCATGCTGGCTCAGGCACCAGCAGTATAATCTGTCTTTCACCTGGTCTCTCTTGGAGCCCCTAGACCTGCTGAAAATAATATCTTACAGTTTTAGGTGCCTTGTGGCGGCAGTAGCTGAGGGAATAGAAATTTGGAGAGCAAGAACCACACCACAGCAATCTGTTGGCCAAGCCACAGTGCAGACTGCCCTCAATGCCATTCAAGTCACCATTTCTTACTAACGCTTCCTTGTGAGTCACCTGCTGACTGTGGCCTGCCACTTCAGCAAAACTGGTGGGAACAGGTGGTCTAATGTGCTGAGAGCTTCAGAGAGTAGCACTTGAACTGGGAAAACTAGGGTTTGGGGGGAAAGATACTGTAGTTACAGATTCATATTTCTGCTTCTCCGATTAGATTACAGCGCTCTCTAGGGCAAGGACTATACTTCTGAAGCCCCAAGGCCTAGCCGAGGGCTTGGCCCATGGAAATGCTCAATAAATGTTTGTGAATAAGGGAAAAGAAGGGGAAGAGGGAGTGGGTTCTTTCCAAGATCACACTGAAGACCTCCTGCAACAGTGGAGGCATGCTGGCCACGTCCCCCTCAGCATCCAGCTCTAGTGGAGGTTCTTTTGTGGGTCAGGCTGGTTATCTCTATTTCCCAGAAACTGTCACTTACACCATCAGACCCCAAGACCTCTGCTGTCCCACAGCAGGGCCCAGGAAGGCCCCCGAGGTCTGTAATGTGAACAGCATCAGAGCACCCAAGATTGTCTTTATCTCAACTCTCCTGCCTAGGGTGCTAAGCCTAGGGTATCCACTCAGGTGGTCTAATGTGCTGAGAGCATCACAGAGCAGATTCAAGATCCACTAGAATTGAGCGGATCTCAGAGTGTCAGGGCTAGAAGGCTGGCAATCTACAGATAAGAAAACTGGAGCTCAGGGTCTGTGGCCGGCAGGACCCAGCGGTGGGACATGGCTCCACGGGAAGTGAGCCAAGGAGAGTCAAGGGTGAGGCCCCCAGGGTACAGGCAGGATTGAGCCTAACAGACCATGCTAGCAAGGCATTCATGCAATGGGATGGCAGGATTCTAGAAAAGTCCATAAGAAAGGACGTGGGAAGCTGAGGGCCAGAGAGCAGAGGGGACCCACTCAATCTCTTCCAGTGTCAGGGGCAGAGACAGATTAGAGGCAAGGTCTGGTCTCTTCATAGGAGGGAGTGGCTGGAATGGAAGAGAGAGGAGGACAGGGAACCCACGTGAATCCCTGAGGCAATGGAGCCTCACCCAAAGCATATCGGGAGTAGGGACAAAAGGTACTGGGGAGCTGTTAAGGGAGCTGAGCCCATCTGGATCATTCTGTGTTGTCCTAGAGCCCGCTCCACTTTCTACCAGCCCTGGGAATCCACCTCCTCTCCACCCTTTGCACAGCCCCTACTTTGGGAATGGGGAGGTTGCTCTTCTAAGCAACCTCCAGCTTCAGGGCCCTGTCAGCCATGTGACCTTCTGCAACATCCAGACCTTACTGGGTATCCCTTGTGTCCCTGATTAGTGCCGGACCCAGAGCTTGGTTCCTGCGCTGGCAGTCTCGTGATCTTGTTGGGGAAGTAGGGGGACCTTTGAGGCACTCGGCACAGGGCACTCCAAGGCAGGCGTGGCTCCTGGTATAACCAGTGGGTTGTTAGAAGAGGCAGAGAAGAGCCTCGCCGGAACGCTGCCTTCTTGGAGGAGATGAGGCTGAAACTGGAGTCTGAGCATTAAATGCTGGGGTGGCAGTTTCAAGTAAAGTCACTGCAGCACGAGTACACACATTTTCTTCTCAGAAGGGTAGACGGAAGGAAAGTTGTTAGGGCAGCCGCAGAGTCATCAGGTAAAGGCCTGTGTTTTATAAGCTTTTTTTTTTTTTTTTTGAGACAGAGTCTTGATCTGTTGCCCAGGCTGGAGTACAGTGGTGTAATCTCAGTTCACTGTAACTTCTGCCCCCAGGTTCAAGCAATTCTCCTGCCTCAGCCTCCTGAGTAGCCGGGATTACAGGCACCTGCCACCGTACCCCGCTAATTTTTGTAGTTTTTTTTTAATCTTTTTTTTTTTTTAAAGATGGGGTTTCACCATGTTGGTCAGGCTGGTCTTGAACGCCTGATCTCAGGTAATCTGCCTGCCTTGGCCTCCAAAGTGCTTGGATTACAGGCGTGAGCCACCACGCCCGGCCTTAATTTTTGTAGTTTTAATAGAGATGGGGTTTCACCATGTTGGCCGGGCTGGTCTAGAACTTCTGACCTCGTGATCCGCCCACCTTGGCCTCCCAAAGTGCTGGGATCACAGGCATGAGCCTTTTAAGCAATTTTTAGCAGCACAGTCATCCTTTGCCAAAGGAAACCCTCCTCAGAATGTGTCAGCATGCTAAAAGCAGAACTGCTCTATCTTTTCAGCTTCCTTCTTATCCCAGTGTTACACCTCAGCCCCACTGCCACCTCGGAAAATGAATGAAGCTTTGCAGCAGGACTAGTGCAACCTCATTATTGGACCAGAAGGGAAACTGAGGCATAGAGAGCAGAAGGGATGGGCTCAAGCTCAGGGTTTTCCCACCAGTCCTTGCTGCCTCCTGAATGAGGCCAGACTGGAGAAACTTTCAGCCAGGCTAAGGGATGTAGCTTCCACAAGATGGAGAACCTTAGAATGTGTTCAGACAAAGACAGTCTTTCTGTCATTCCAGTTTGATAGTCCAGCTAATGCTGCAATCTCTTGATTTTTTTTTTTTTTTTTGATGGAGTTTCTCTCTGTTGCCCAGGCTGGGGTGCAATAGTGTGATCCTGGCTCACTGCAACCCCCATCTCCCAGGTTCAAGTGATTATCCTGCCTCAGTCACCCGGGTAGCTGGGATTACAGGTGCACAACACCACACCTGGCTAATTTTTGTATTTTTAGTAGAGACAGGATTTCATCCTGTTGGCCAGGCTGCTCTCGAACTCCTGACCTCAGGTGATCTGCCCTCCTCAGCCTCCCAAAGTGCTGGGATCATAGGTGTGAGCCACTGTGCCCAGCCTATGTTTCCATTCTTTCATTGAGAAGACTAGCATATTTAAATAATCTGAGAAATCCCTCTAGCAACGTAAGGTTAGAAAAACTGGAGGGGATGGTGGTTTGGGCTAAAGAGGGACAGATGCCGTTTGGTTAAGTTTTGGTAAATAGATGAATTGACAGTGGAAAAGTTCAATGGAAGAATCAGTGCTTCCTTAAACTGCAGCATGAATTAGCCAAATGATGTGACTTTAATTAGGAACTCAAAAATAACTTTAAAAGGCCTCTTTTGAGTTCACAACTGATGCAAGGAACTGATCAACATCTGTGGAAGGTAGGCAGGACCGTCTGCCTCTGTCTTTCCTGGGGTTTATCTCGGCCAAGGCTCCTTCCAGTAGGTTTCTGCTGGTTTTCATGACAAATCTTAGTTTCAGTGACCTTGAGAAGGAGAGCTGGGACTTGAGGTGAGGTGAAACAGCTAAAAAAAGGCAGCACATGTATTGATTCTTTTTTTTTTTTTTTTGCTTATTCTTTCATACACGCCAGCTGAGAAATACTTCTTTGAGAAATCAATCACTTCCTGAGGTCTCAGAGTCAAATGCCCCTCCATAGTCAACCAGGAGAGCTGCTCTCCCAAGCCTTGATGCCCTTAGCACCACCCACTACAGTTTGTAAAGAACTCTCAGATGTATTCTCTCATTTGAGCCTCACAAAAATGCTGTGAGGCAGGCCAGTTAGGCCTTGTTCCCATTTGAGAGACGGGTCAGAGAGATGAGAAGACTTGCCCAAGATGGTGTTGCTAGTTTGCATTTATTCAAATATCCGTTTGTTTATACTCATTTACAAATATTTGTTGTTACAGCGAGGAGCCAGAGCTGCTGACTTGCTTCCTAGCACTCTTTTGATCCCATCGGGCTCTTTCATCTAAGGATGTAAATAAAAATGGATTTTCCACTGGAAACAGGTCAAATGACTTAATACAGCCATAGACAATTCAGAGCAAGCTGGTAAATCCTAAGTGAGTCATGCTTCATTTGAATAACAAACCAGAGGAACGCTCAGGCCTGCAGCAGAAAGAAATAGGATTATACAATTAGAGGGAATTGGTTTATTGAGACCAGTGGCTTTTAGACATTTCTAAGGCATGCAAACTATTATATATATATATATATATTTTTTTTTTAGTCTTGCTCTGTCACCCAGGCTGGAGTGCAGTGGCACGATCTTGGCTCACTGCAACCTCCGTCTCCGGGGTTCAAGCGATTGTCCTGCCTCAGCTCCTGAGTAGCTGGGATTACAGTGGCCACCACCATGCCTGGCTAATTTTTTGTCTTTTTAGTAGAGTCAGGGTTTCGCCACGTTGGCCAGGCTGCTCTCAAACTCCTGACCTCAGGTGATCCACCCACGTCAGCCTCCCAAAGTGCTGGGATTACAGGCGTGAGCCACTGCACAGGCCAGCCATTTTTAAGATGAAGTCTTATCAGGCAGTTCAATGGGAAAGCCTATCAAAGCAGCTTTCCTGAAGAATACCAGGCCCCACTTAGCATCTCTGGGAAACCCTCTCATTTACAGATGAGGAAACAGGCCCAGAGGCCCAGGGATAGACTTGAGCTGGGGCTGGAACCCTAAGGCAGTGTAACTGCCATTGCAGGGTCCTCACGAAGAATCAGCTGACAGTAGCAACTCACTCTTTGCCCATGTTTTCCTCTGTTCCCCATATTTCTAAATATATATTATCCTTTCTACCTCCTTTGCTCAAACTATTTCCTTTTCTCAGAATGCAATTTCACCTGTGAAACGTGCATTTTTCCCTCCAGACCCAGATCAAAGAGCTCTCCCTCCCACACCCTGCACCTTCCCTTGCCTGAAGCTCTCCCTAAGGGTCATGACTAGAGAGACTTACAGTCCCATTTCTGAGTTTCATTAGAACTTGTGGCGACACTCTTAGGACGTTCTGCTTTGTCTTAGAGTCATTTGAGATTTAATCTCACTCCTGAGATTTCATCCTTCTTGGGTTCTGTGATAGGGTCCTCATCATAGTCTTTTTTTGTGCTCTGTGTGTGTGTGTGTGTGTGTGTGTGTGTGCGCGCACGCGCGTAATGAAATTGATGTATAGAATCAGTTTCCTTTCTGATACCTAAGTTCTGGAGTCAGCGTAGCTTGGGTCTCCATCCTGGCCCTGCCATTTCCTAGGAAAGTCACGTCATTTTTCAGAGTTTTTGTATCTTCAGCCATTATACATGCCCACTCTTCTGTGAAGAGCCAAAGACAGGATATAGTTAGAGGCATTTATAAATGCAGACTGCCTTGATGGCTAGTGTATTGAGATAAGTGGGAAAATTTTTAAACTCAGTTCTAAGATCCTAAAAAATTGTGCAGTGCCAAGTAACTGGTTAATTTGGATGTTCTCTTTCCAGTGAGTTGCGTAGGTATTACACGGTTTCAGGTTTCCTTCTACCTGCATGTTCATCCCCACGTTCTTGTATTTGCTGCTCTGGAAATGAGCTCACTGTATTCTTATTGACTGAAACTGTTCATTCGTTTCTAAAATGTTTTTTGAGATCTACTACGCTACATTATTATAAGTTGAATTGTATCCCCCCAAAGGATATGTCAAACCCTAACTCTTGGTACCTATGAAGTTGACTTATTTGGAATTACAGTCTTTGCAAATGTAATTGAGTTAAGATGAGGTAATGCTGGAGCAGGGTGGGCCTGACTGCAGTGTGACTGGGCGTCCTCATAAGAAGAGAAGAAGAGACATAACCACAGATACAGAGGGAAGCTTGCCAAGTGACGATGGAGGCAGAGATTGGAGTGATGCTGCCACAAGCCAAGGAAAGCCTGGGGTTACTGGAAGCTAGAAGAGACATGAAAGGATCCTCCCCTAGAGGCTTCAGAGAGGGCATGACTCCACCAACGCCCTGATTTCCAACTTCTAGCCTCTAAAACTGCAAGAAATAAATTAATTTTTTAAATCAAAATTCCTGAGCTCAGGAGATCCTCCTGCCTCAGCTTCCTGAGTAGCTGGGACTACAGATGCATGCCGTCGTACCTGGCTTAAATTTCTGTTGTCTTAAGTCGCCTAGTTTATGGTACTTTGTTATTGTAGACCTAGGAAACGAACACACAGGCAAACTGGGAACTTAGCAGAGAGTAAGACATGGGAGGGGCGACAACAGACACAAACGAATAAATATTAAAATGGCAACTTCCACTAAGCATACTGATGAAATGAACAGGGACGCGTAACATTTCAGTTCTGACCTGAAGGAAGAGAAGCCCATTGTGGGAGAGGTAGACAGCAGCCAGATCACCTAGGGTCTTGGGATGCTGTATGGGAAAATGGGCTGTCTTAGAGCCAAGGTGGCCACGGATAGACCTAACTGGGTTGTTCGAATGGATGCTGGTGGCTTGGAAGCAAATGGCAGCAATGGGGAAGGAGTGAAGTGGACAGATTCGAGGTACCTTGTGATGGCCGAGCCAAAAGATCTTGCTGATTGGTTGGCTGTGGAGATGTGAGAAAGAGAGGAATCGAGGATGAGCCTAGGTTTTTGGTTTAAGCCAAAACCATTTATTTTGTTGAAATGGGGAACATTAGGGGAGGCATATTTTGGAGATGAGAGGGAAGGAATCAAGAGTTCTGTTCGGGTTGAGATGCCGTTAGATGTCTCTGTGAAGACACCAAGCAAGCCACCGGCTCCGTGAGTCCAAAAGTCAAAGTCCAGTGTCCTTCATCCTGTCTGGTGATGAGATCTCTCCAAATATCAAGGCCTGTAGTGAGATTGGAGACAGTTTCTTTCTTCCTATTGGCATATTTCTTTCTCCAGCGGTACAGCTGGCATGTACCTCCTGGGAATCCCTGGATAACTGCTAATGCCAAGAAACTTGCTAAGTAGCACTGAAGTTTTCAAATTTCTTCACAAAGTACATTGTGCTCCAAAGCTTTCTGCAGCGTCTTCAGAGTTGTGTCTAGCTGCATCAGCAGAGCTGGGTCTCTTGGGGCTTCCAGGATAAGCTGGGTGGAAGGATAGAAAATGGTAGGTGACCCTGGACAGTATTCCCAGGACTCCAGCCTCCCAGCTGTTTGGCCAATTAAGAGAGAAACCTTTGGCTTTGTACTTTCCACACAAAGAGCTCAGGGAAAAAAAAGAGCCGGCAATGTCTGCACTCTGGGCAGGCCGAGCCTCACGAGCGGGTGCTGACTCAGAAGGAGCAGTTGCTTGCCCTGGGAGCCTGCAGTCGTTGGCACAATCAAAGATCAATTAAAACATGCCATTCTGGTTTGCTCACCCTACGCTAGCCCCTCCAGGGCACTTCCTCTCACTTTCAGCTCCTCCCAGAGTTCTTCGCTGCCTAATTAACTTGGAGCCCAGTAGCCTGAGCAGGAGGCTGGCCGAACAGCAGTGAGGAGCACTGCACCAGGAGCCTCAGCCCCAGGACCGGCTTTGGCTCCACTGTAACTATTCCTGGGACTGTGAGCAGATCCTTTAACTCCCTGGGCCTTGGGTTCCTCAACTATGAAACAGGGGACGATTGTCCACCTTCTTGTCCAGTGTTTTGGGGATTAATCTTGAGAGTAAAGAATGTATGTGACCACACTCTGTAAAGTGTAAATTCCTCTTTAAATTTAATAGATTCTGTGATATCTAACATATACAATATGATAAAACACATCTTAACCCATATTAAAATCAATTCTAAAAAAGAAATATTGCTTCTTTTTTGTTTTTTGTTTTTTTTGAAATGCAGTTTTGCTCTTGTTGCCCAGGCTGCAGTGCAATGGCGTGATCTTGGCTCACTGTAACCTCCACCTCCTGGGTTCAAGCGATTCTCCTGCCTCAGCCTCCTGAGTAGCTGGGATTACAGGGAAGCGCCACCACACCTGGCTAATTTTTGTATTTTTAGTAGAGACAGGGTTTCTCCATGTTGATCAGGCTAGTCTCGAACTCCTGACCTCAGGTAATCCACCAACCTCGGCCTCCCAAAGTACTGGGATTACAGGTGTGAGCCACCGCACCCGGCTATATTCCTTCTGTTTTAGTTGCAAAACTGTTTAGAGGGAATAAGTCAACAATCCACAAACTTACAAAGTTTCTCACAGCTGACACCAGTTCTCTTTGGCCTCAGTGGCCCAGAGGAGGAACTCTAACTGGGTGCCCCAGAATGACTGGAGCAGAGCGTTCCAGAACCCTCTAAGGAAAGGTTGCCAGATTAAGCAAATAAAAATACAGGATGGACCAGGTGCAGTGGCTCAAGCCTGTAATTCTAGCACTTTGGGAGGCCAAGATGGGAGGATTGCTTGAGTCCAGGAGTTTGAGATCAGCCTGGGCAACATAGTGAGACGTTGTCTCTACAAAAAAATAAACAAAATTGGCCAGGTATGATAGTGCAAACCTGTAGTCCCAGCTACTCAGGAGGCTAAGGTGGGAGGATTGCTTGAGCCTGGGAGGTTGAGGCTGCAGTGACCATCATTGCAGCACTGCACTCCAGCCTGGGTGACAGAGGGAGACCTTGTCTCAAAAACAAACAAACAAACCAAAAACAGGATATTCACTTAAAATGAATTTCAGATAAACAATGAATGATTTTTTGTATGAGTATGTCCCAAATATTGCATGGGATACACGTATACTACTTTCATTGTTTATCTGAAATTCAAATTAACTGGGTGTCTTCTGTTTCATCTGGCAGCTCTCCGGGATGCCTGGGAAGCATCAAGCAGGGGACTCGGCCACTTGAATCCCCAATATGCCTCACTCATGTCTCCAGGAGAGAGCCCTGCCTTCAGGGGAGGGTCTCCTTGCACTCCAAGCTCTTTGGATTAAGAAATGATTTATTGGCCAGGAGCAGTGGCTCACGCCTGTAATCCCAACACTTTACGAAGCTGAGGTGAGCGGATCTCTTGAGGTTAGGAGTTCAAGACCAGCCTGGCCAACATGGTGAAACCCCATTGCTACAAAAAATACAAAAATGAGCCTGGTGTGGTGGCAGGCACCTGTAGTCCCAGCTACTTGGGAGGCTAAGACAGGAGAATTGCTTGAACCTGAGAGGTGGAGGTTCAGTGAGTCAAGATCATGCCATTGTACTCCAGCCTGGGTGACAGAGCGAGACTCTGTCTCAAAAAAAAAAAAGAAAGAAAGAGAAGAAAAGAAAGAAAGAAAAAAAAGAAATAGTCTACCTTTAATAATTCAACATGGCCAGGCGTGGTGGCTCACGCCTGTAATCCCAGCACTTTGGGAGACTGAGGAGGGTGGATCACGAGGTCAAGAGATCGAGATCATCCTGACCAACATGGTGAAACCCCGTCTTTACTAAAAATACAAAAATTAGCTGGGCATGGTGGTGCGTGCCTGTATTCCCAGCTACTCAGGAGGCTGAGGCTGGAGAATCGCTTGAACCGGGGAGGCGGAGGTTGCAGCGAGCTGAGATCGCGCCACTGTATTCCAGCCTGGCGACAGAGCGAGACTCTGTCTCAAACAAAACAAAACAAAAACAAAAACAAAAAATACCTCAATGCATATATTCAATGGCTGCCTATGTCCAGAAGAGCATTATCTAATTGTGTAAGACAATAGGTCCAGCCACCATGGACTTGAACCTCAGAGAGGTTTAAGAAAGGAGATCTCCTCCCTTTAATGGAAGGAGAGGACACCAAACTCACAGAAGACAACCAGATAGAGGGTTAGGGTGAGGAGAGTGTTCGCTGGGGAGGAGGATGGAGAGAAAACCAGGTTCAGGGGCTCCTCATCCCACAGCCCAGCCCCCTCCCCACTGACTGGACACTTAGGACTCAGCCCTGGTGTTTGTCTAGTCCTCACACACTTCTTCCCTGCAAGGTCCACACACTGGAGCCAGCAATGGGCTTTGGATGCAGGCTTTTCAGTGAGGGAGAGGGACCCAGCGAGAGAGAATTACCTGAGATGGTGCCTCCCCGGAGAGCAGCATACTTCAGACTCTCTGCTGTGACTTGTCGTTAGCAGCCCCAGAAGCCCACACAAAGGAGAAGGCAAAGAAAATTGGCTGCTGAGCCCGCCATGTTCTGAATTCAGCAGACACTTGTCTGGGCCCATAGAGTCTCCCTCCTCCCCTTCGTTCCACACTTCCTGCCTTTCCCCTTTATTTCCTGACCAACTACCGTGAACAGGGCCTTTTAGCTGACTCACGAAGGGAAATTGGCCGGAGTCCCGCTCATAGGATGTTTACACTCGGAGGCAGGGAAGTTAGGAAGGAAAAGGACTGAGGACTGAGAGATCATGTCCAATCTGAGAACCCAGGAAGGCTTCCTGGAGGAGCTAGCATTTTATTCTGAGTTTTGAATATATAGTATTTGGACATGTGGAGACAGAGGAGAAGGAGGGCACACTCACACAGAGGAAGAGGAAGGGCAAGGAAGGGCAAGTGCTGTTTTCCTTTCTGAAAAAGAAGGAAAACAGCACATTTTGTCTGTTGGACTCTCATTTATAATTCAGGCAACCTCCTTCAGAGGGAGCAGGTGTTTGGGCTGAAACACCTCGGGAAGCACAATGTACAAGTGGAAAAAAAGCATTTTCACAGCACAGCCCGGCAGAGAAGAGCTCGGGTCGAGGCAAGGGCAGAAGGAAGAGGAGGCATGAGAAGACAAGGCAGCGAAAGACAGCAGCATCCCTTCCCACCCCAACGTGCGCGTGCTCTCTCGCATGCATGAGCTCTCTCTCTCTTTCTTCCTCTCTCTGCAAATCTGGATTGACATTACCTCCCTTCAACCCCACTGTCCATAATTCCCTCATTAGAATGCCTTTCTTTGAGTCTTAATAGTTCCTCCTTCAAGGCTATCCCTTCTCCATCTTTTTTTTTTGAGACAGTCTCTCTCGTTGCCCAGGCTAGAGTGCAGTGGCATGATCTCCGCTCACTGCAATCTCTGCCTCCTAGGTTCAAGTGATTGTCCTGCCTCAGCCTCCCAAGTAGCTGGGACTACAGGCGCATGCCACAGTGCCTGGCTAATTTTTGTATTTTTAGTAGAGATGGGGTTTCACCATGTTGGCCAGGCTGGTCTCAAACTCCTGGTCTCAAGTGATCCACCTGCCTCAGCCTCCCAAAGTGCTGGGATTACAGGCATGAGCCACCGCACCTGGCAAGACTCACCTTTTAACAAGCTCATATCCTTATAAAGGACAGGATATATATATATATATATATATATATATATATCAGAAGGACATGTCTTCAAGTTGGCCACAGCTTGATTTTGACCACAAGTGCACATTTCATGAAACCATCTTCTGAGCGGCCATAAAATAACCATATCAAACACTCCTTCTTGGTCTGGAGAGGAAAAGATAATTTTTCTGCTGATCCCTACCGCCTATTAGAGACATTTGGTGCATGGGACACAAATGACTCCACTCTTCCGGATTGCACACGCATGAACACCAGCCAAGCCACAGGGCCTTTATGTGTGACGGTGTATTCGTCTGTTCTCACGCTGCTATAAAGAACTACCTGAGGCTGTAATCCCTGCACTTTGGGACGCCCAGGTGGGTGGATCACCTGAGATTGAGTGTTTGAGACTCGCCTGACCAACATAGAGAACTCCTGTCTCTGCTAAAAATATAAAATTAGCCGAGAGTGGTGGCGCATGCTAAACTCAGTCTCAAAAAAAAAAAAAGAAGAAGTACCTGAGACTGGGTAATTTATAAAGAAAAGAGGTTTAATTGACTCACAGTTCCCCATGGCTGGGGAAGCCTCTGGAAACTTAGAATCATGGCAGAAGGCGAAGGAGAAGCAAGGCACGTCTTCCCATAGTGGAGCAGGAGACGGCGAGCGAGAGGGGAGGGGCCGCACTTTTTTTTTTTGAGATTAAGTTTCACTCTTTTTGCCTAGGTTGGAGTGAAGTGGCGCAATCTCAGCTCGTGGCAACCTCCACCTCCTGGGTTCAAGCAATTCTCCCGCCTCAGCCTCCTGAGTAGCTGGGATTACAGGTGCCCACCACCACGGCCGGCTAATTTTGTATTTTCAATGGAGACAGGGGTTTCACCATGTGGGCCAGGCTGGTCTCAAACTCCCGACCTCAGGTGATCCTCCGCCTTAGCCTCCCAACGTGCTGGGAGTAGTCATGAGCCACTGACCCAGCTGATGCCATACTTTTAAACCATCAGATCTCATGTGCACTCACTATCACCAGAACGGTAAGGGGGAAATCCGCCCCCGTGATTCAAGCCCCTCCCCCGGATCCCTCCCCTACATGATTGCAATTCAACACGAGATTTGGGTGGGACACAGGTCTAAACCATGTCACAGGGTCAACAGGGAAGGCTCCTGACCCGCGGCGAGGGGTGTGGCCTTGAGGTGAGACATTGCTGGGCTGGGCCCAGGTGAACTTTGTTGGCGTCTACATGAAGGTGTCTCGGGAGTGAAGGTGGGACTGAAACAAGTGGCCTTTGGAGAGGCCAAAGAGTGTATCTGGAGGTGCCTAGGAGTGTCTGGGTCAAGGGCAGTCCTGCATCTTATTACAAGCAGCTGTCCCCTTAGTTACCAGTTAGCTCTTCAGCAGGTGCCTGCCTGCTGGCAAATCACCGAGAGCAAGAGCCGGACGCAGGTGGAACCCGCCCCGGGTGGAGATGCTGGGAGGCAGTGGGGGCTTCAGGCAAACTCACTTCCCTGCCCTCTGGCCTGGGTTGAGGTGTGACTGTGGTGCCACCCATGGGAAAACCCACTGGGACCTGCTCATCCTTAACTGGGAGGCAGACCCCCAGAGGGCCTCAGGGAGCAAGTATAATCCCAAATAAAGGCAAGGCATTAAAGGATCCCTCAGGGCCCAGCATTATTAATGACCTCCCTAAGCTGGGGAAGGTCAATAGCTGTTTAGAAAGGGCTTCAAGGAAGAAACTAGTTTAATTTTTTTTTTTTTTAAGGAGGAATTATAAATACTTGCTCTCCATGAGGATGAGAGGTTGAGGCAGGATTTTCCCCAGATTAACAGTGTTTCTATAATCTTTGATGAACATGTGCCAAAGAGGAGGGTCTGTAAGTAGAAATTAATGACTAGATTGATTCTTTAATCTAATTTTCTCTTACTTACCCAGAGATCCCAAATTCCAAGAGAGAAAATACACTGTTTTCTAAAACAGATGAATACCTTCCATCCCATAGCACTCAGGAAATGAAAAAGGCTTTTAAAGCTTTAGAGGACAAATTTGAAATGCCACACGCTTTTAGTTTGGCAGTGAAAGTAAAAACAACCCAGGATTCCATTTGAGTGGTACAGGTACAGTGTTTATCTAACACTTTTCTCCAGGAGCTCTGAGCTCTGCTGGATGTAAACACTTTCTGCTGTTTTTTCCCCGAAGGGAAAAGGTGGTCAGCATTACTGGCCCAGTTTGGCAGCCATGGAAGCAAGGCAAATAATGCGGAATGATTTGTCCAAAAGAACACAGTGACAGTGTTAGACTGGGTTAGAAGTGTTACCCTCTCTCCACTGTCTGTCTTCTTGGTGAAGTTGCAGTTTCAGAATAGAAATTACTGTAAAAACGCTGGATTGGCCCAGCCTGGTGGCTCATGCCTGTAATCCTAGCACTTGGGAGGCCGAGGTGGGTCTCCCTGCCTCTACTAAAAATACAAAAATTAGCCGGGCGTGTTGGCACATGCCTGTAAGACCAGTTAGTCAGGAGGCTGAGGCAGGAGAATTACTTGAACCCAGGAAGCAGAGATTGCAGTGAGCTGAGATCGCACCACTGCACTCTAGCCTGGGCAACAGAGTGAGACTCAGCCTCAAAAAACAAAACAAAACAAAAAACCCCGGATTAAGCACCACTCACTGGAAAGGGGGGCAAAGAGGGGCACCCTAGTGACAGAGGTCGATTTCTTCAGGGCCTGGAAACATGTTTTTCTTCACTTGCTTTGCCCCCCACCCTGCAGGACTAAAGCTGCGCACCCCTCTGTGGCCACAGGCCAGCACTCTACTCATCAGCGAGGCTCCCCCAGGGCCTCCCGTCAGTACCTTTGTTTAGAGTCAGAGTGCTGGCATTTGCCCCAGTGACCTGATGTGGCTTGTGTGATGACCTAGTGATACTCGAGTTCAATTCTCCTTTGTTGAAAGCCTTCTATGTGCTAAGTCCTGAGGCTACACTTGGCAGAGGCAGAAGAAAGAAGCGATCTCCATCTCGTGCTGACTTCAGTGACTGTCTGAGGCCAGCCTGCATGGGAAGCTATGGGGTCCGTGGCTCTGTTATTAGTGGCTTGGGCACAGGGAAGTCACAGTGTGGAGGAGTGATTTCCTAGCTTTGGTTCCAACCCCATCTCTGCCACTCACAGACACTGGTGTTGAGGTTGAAGAAGCAGGTCGTTTAGCCTTGCCAAACTTGGGCCTCCTGACCTGTAAAATGGAGATCATGGTCTCAGCCTCACGGTGGCGGGGATGGGGGTGGAATTGGATAGTATATGTGAATGCCTGGCACCTAGGAGGCACACCATAGTTCTGGTTACTGTGATTGGTTTAGTTCCGAGTGTCTCTGCGTGATCCTTTGGCATCAGACTGGAAGCTATGCTTCTGCTGGTTCTGTCACTCCTGCCTTGGCTCATAGCTGGCAGGGAGGGCCACAGATGGAAAATTCCAGGCATTCTGGAGCGTTCCTCAAAGCACACCCACTGTTCCCATAGGAAAACCAGGAAGCTTCCAGACTACAGGGCCCAGGCCTCCCGCGTGCAGGGTGGGGTGAGGTGGTGTTTGAGCACATTTGTTTTGCTTTGTGGATTTCTTTGGAAATCGGAAAGGGCAGAGACTATTGCTAAAAAGACAGTGTTTTCTCCCTCTTCTCCATCTGATGTTGTCCATTAGATTTTTCCCCATCAGATGTTGGCTATTAGATTTGGGGCTGGGGGAAAGGGATCAGGTCTCCAGAAACTCCAGGTCTGCTTCCTGATTTCATAACTGGCTAGAATAAAATCCTTTAGGAAAAAAACGTCAGTGGGAGGTGAACGCATAGGGTTCGTGGAAAAGTTTCATAGCCTCTCCCCGCTCCCCCCATTACTTCCCACTGCTCCAGCAGATGCTGTTCAGATACCAGCACAGCTGACCTTGACCTTGACAGACAAGCCCCACCTCCTGTCCCACACCCCCTTCCCATGGGGCCGCTTTAACGGAAGGTGCTGCATTGTGCTCTTCGTACCCATGCAGGGCCACACACAGCCCCACGGGTGGGCAAAACACATGTCACAGACGCATGCAATTTTGTGCAGGAGAAGGGTGAGAGTGTGTTTGTCTTTCGCATGGTGGATGATATCTACCGGCATTTTGTTTTATCAGAGGTTACATAGATATTCTCTTCCTCATATAGGCTGAATTGTGCCCACCCAAATTCATAAGTGAAAGCCCCGATCCCCAGGACCTAAAAATGTGACCATATTTGGAGATAGGGACGTAAAGGAGCTGACTGAGTTAAAATGAGGCTGTGAGGGTGGGCCCTAATCCAATCTGACTGCTGTGCTCCTAAGAAGAGGAAATTTGAACACACAAAGAAACACCAGGGGTGCACATACACCCAGGAAAACCCATGTGAGGACCCTGAGAGAAGGCAGCCATCTGCAAGCCAGGTAGAGAGGCCTCAGAAGAAACCAGACCCGCCAACGCCCCGATCTCAGACTTTTAGCCTTCAGAACTGTGAGAAAATCAATTTCTGTTATTTAAGCCATCTAGTTCGTGGCCCTTTGTTCTGGGAACCTCAGCGAACTAATACACTTTCCATTTATGTACAAGTTTTGTTGTTGTTTTTTAAATTGGGAGTCTCATTTCCTTGAGTTCGAGAGATATACTCGAAGGGAGCTTGTTTTATTGAGTAAGGTTTATTGCAAACCACCCCATGAAGCTCTTGGCCAATTTAGAAAAAGACCCAAATAAAGCCCTTGTCCACTAATGTTGGTCTCTTTGCACTGCAGATCCTAAACCGTAGAGATCATCAGAGAAGACGGATCTATTTGTACCGACACGAAAGGTTGTGCGTTTATGAGATTTGTCCTGCCAAGCAGTGCCAGGAAAAATGAGTGATTGTGGTAGCAAGTTATTCGTCTTACAAATTGATTTATAAAGATCATTAGAGACCTTGACATTTGTCTCACTGAAAAAGATTCTTTTCTTATTTAATAAGAAATATGTTTCTGCCAGTTGTAATTCTAGTTAACCTCATACAATATGTTCTGAGCTTTACTTTTTCCTTCAGTTGTTGATAATTTGATAAACTTTTATTGCATCTGCAGTTCTTTTTGAGGCTAGAAGATTCTAGAATTTCTGATAATAACTTTCTTTTGAAGAGCACTCTCAAAGAAGGCTTCTAACAACCCTGTGAGGCGGTACATGTATCATTACTAACAACTAGCACTTGTACAGCACTTTATCTTTCACAAAGCACATTTATACACACCATTTCATTTAATTGCCCCAGCAGGTAAATGCAAAGAAGTTAAATGCATCGCTCAGACACATAGCAATTTTTCATGCTGAGCTGGGATTACAAGGCAAGCTAGAGCTTTTTCCACAATGCCATCCTTTCTCTTCATAAACAGAGGTTTTCTAAAATAGTTAAAATGGTGAATTTTATCTTTAGATTACTTTTTAATTGATACATAATGGTTGTACATATTTATGAGGTACCTGTGATGTTTTGATACATGCATGCAATGTGTAATGATCAAATCAGGGTAAGTGGGATAGCCATAACTTCAAACGTGTCATTTCCTTGCGTTGGGAACATTCCAATTCTTCTAGCTATTTTGGAATATGTAATGAGTTATTGCTAGTCATCCTGTTATGCTACTGAACTATAGAACTTACTCCTTCTAGCTAACTGCATGTTTGCACCCATTAACCAGCGTCTCTTCATCCAGGCTCAGAGGTTTTGTTGTTCCACAGTTACCCAGAGGGAGAAACTGAGAGGGAGGCAGATGGGTCTTAAGGAAGTGGTACTATTTGTCAGCAAGGGTTCAACTGCAACCCTGAAACTGAATCACATCCCATAGTCATTCTAGAAACTCTTCATGTGTGTGATTCTAAAGTCCAAATAAACTATCATTTTGTGGGTATCAACTATGCAAATAAGTGTCTTGAACTCCCTTTTTTTTTTTTTTTTCCTGATACAGAATCTTGCTCTGTCACCCAGGCTGGAGTGCAGTGGCATGATCTCAGCTCACTGCAACCTCTGCCTCCCTGGTTCAAGTAATTCTCCTGTCTCAACCTCCTGAGTAGCTGGGATTACAGGTGCCCACCACCATGCCTGGCTAATTTTTGTGCTTTTAGTAGAGATGGGGTTTCACTGTGTTGGTCAGGCTGGTCTCAAACTCCTGACCTCATGATTCACCCACCTCGGCCTCCCAAAGTACCGGGATTACAGGGGTGAGCCACCGGGCCTGGCCTCAAACTTCTTATCTTTTTAAGTAATCTGTTGGAATTCAGTATCAGAGCTGTCAGAAAACTGATTGACTTCTTTTCGCCCCTAGCTGAGGGGTTAATTGCCCGAATTGAAACCTAGGGACGGAAGGAAGAGGCGAGGGAGGGATCACAGGCAGACTTTCAGTCGCTCTGGGAAGTCACAGTCATGAGCCATCCGAGGCTGCTGCTGCTGTTTGCACTGGCAGGCTCAGTCTTCGTTTCCACCCAGGACTTTGTCTAAGGACATGCTGTCTCTGTTCCCGTTTTCACCTTCATCCAGAGCAACCCCGGCTTGCCAGACTTGTCTTCGCCCTGTGTCTTGTTGCTTCATTGCCTCTTCTGCAGCGCACGAGAAGGGAGCCAGCTGGAGAGGAAAGCTCAGCCTGGCTTGGAGTCATGGCCAGAATGGACTGAATCCCAGGGGGACTTGTTTGTGTGTTGGGTTAACGGCCTCCACTGGTGTAAAGGTCCCGTAACTCACGGCTACTCATCCTTCCGGGCCCGGTTCAGATGCCACATCTTCGGTCAGGACTCCCCCTGATGAAACACAAAACTAATCTCTCCTTCCGCTGGAGCCCCAAAGCACTTTCCTGGGTCCTTCCTAAGAGCATTCCTCCCCACTAGCTTATATCTTGGTTATCTATATACCCATTTTATCACCCTAATAGACTGAGAGGACTCATTCAGCTCAACCAACCCCAGTGTGCAACCAAAACTGCTCAGCGGTGAGGATGTGAAACTGAATGGAATTCACATGCCCCCAGATGTCAGGTTCAGAGGTACTCCTTAGCCAAGCAGGAGTGCCCTGCTTCCTTGAATGGATGAGAATGTAAATGTTTCATCCACAAGAGTTGGATGCATTTTTCCCGATGCGAGGGTGCCTAATTCAAGCCGCCTGCCCCTAAACTAATGCCGTCTTCCTCCCACTCCCCAACTGCGTCTTTATTTTCTTAAGCCTTTTTCCCCCTTGGTAGGTTTCAGTGGCTCTAATCACCCATCCTACCTCCTACACCCTCCTTCTCCTCTCAGCCTTGGTCCACAAACCCTGGAGTAAACTCCAAAAACAAAGTGACCTTCACAGTGCTGACTCATCAATATTCAAATTCCCACCTGGGGCCCTTGAGGGGCTTACTGGGGAGTCAGGGGCAGCAAAAACTTGGCTAGACTGAGACCTGTTAGTGAAGTCTACTGCTCTGTGAATATCTTAGAAATGTTGCTACTGATGGGATACTCTTTAACAAATTTTTCAGTTAGGGGCCAGGCACCATGGCTCAATCCCAGCACTTTGGAAGGCCAAGACGGGTGGATCACCTGAGGTCAGGAATTCCAGACCAGCCTGGACAACACAGCGAAAACCCGTGTCTACTAAAAATACAAAAATTAGCTGGGCATGGTGGTGGGCACCTGTAATCCCAGCTGCTTGGTAGACAGAGGCGGAATAATCACTGGAACCCAGGTTGCAGTGAGCTGAGATCTGGCCATTGCACTCCAGCCTGGGTGACAGAGTGAGACTCCATCTCAAAATAAATAAATAAATAAAATTCAGTTTATAATTTTTTTTTTTTTTGACAGAGTCTTGCTTTGTCACCCAGGCTGGAGTGCAGTGGCCCAATCTTGGCTCACTGCAACCTCTGCCTCCCAGGTTCAAGTGATTCTCCTGCCTCAGCTTCCTGAGTAGCTGGGATTATAGGCACCCGCCACCACGCCTGGATAATTTTTGTATTTTTAGTAGAGATGGGTTTTCACCATGTTGGCCAGGCTGATCTCAAACTCCTGACCTCGTGATCCACCCGCCTTGGCCTCCCAAAGTGCTGGGATTACAGGTGTGAGCCATCGCGCCCAGCCTCAGTTCATAATTTTTAAGGATGGTGGAAGAGAACTCACAATGATCAATTTCAGCTGCTAAACATTGTTTATCCATATATTGATTTGCCATAACTGATTTCTCTGTAGTCCTTGAGTTCTATAAAGGTATTAGTTAAACAGTGATGCTGGAACATACTCTAAATCTGAACACTGCCACTCCCAGGATCCTCCCCGACCCAGATCCAATCCCCTGAGTCCTTCTGTCTCCTCACTCACACTCTAAACTCTCAATAGTTTCTTCGTTTTGTGGAAGGTTTCCTTAAAACTGCAGGTCGAGCTGCTATGTTCTTGACGCATAGGCAGACAGCTGGCTGTGCACAATTCTTCCTGGGCAACTCGCTCGGAGCAGAGTGATCTTTTTTGAAGCTTGAGAATATCAATATGTGGCTGCTTTGCTAAAGTGCTTTCTGTCTCTCACAGTCAGAGAAATCTGCTTGCCTTGAGCTAGCCTCGAGTTTCTTGTTGAGAGCTAATTTTAGAGCTAATTTGGGTTCCATTAGTATATGGTTCTGTTGCAAATCTGACATTAACATTGGCGGCTTGATGAGTAACCAAGGGAGGAAAAGCCTTTTACCCTAACTGCAGCAATGCAGGCACATATGGTGTCATTTTTCAAGGAACAGATTTTTGTCTTTCATGCCATTTCAGAGCTGTTTCCCTCTGAAATTACCAGCTCTAATTTAATGCAGAACATGCCTGGATGTCACTGCAGAGATCTAGTTAAACTGAGAGAGCTGGCAGGTCCCACAAGTTTGCACAAACAGTGTTCATTTGCACAGTGTAATGCCTCCCAAGTCCATGCTCACAGGCTGGGAATCAGCCCCCAGCAAGGGTGGGGCTCTGCTCTTGGGGGTCTCCAAGCCTCTTAGGAGTCAGTGCTCCCCAGAATCCCAGCATCCCAACCTTGGGCTGATGAGGAGGGATGGTGCCAGAGCTGCCTTCTTTGTCTCTCTGCCTCTGTCTTTAGAATGAGCAGGATTTTTTTTTTAGATGGAGTTTCACTCTGTTACCCAGGCTGGAGCGCAGTGACGCGATCTCAGCTCACTGCAACCTCTGCCTTCAGGGTTCAAACGATTCTCCTGCCTCAGCCTCCTGAGTAGCTGGGATTACAGGCACACGCCACCATGCCCAGCTAATTTTTTTTTTTTTTTTTTTTTTTTGTATTTTTGGTAGAGATGCGGTTTCACCATGTTGGTCAGGCTGTTCTCCAACTCCTGACCTCAAGTGATCCACCTGCCTCTGCCTCCCAAAGTGCTGGGATTACAGGCGGGAGCCACTGCGCCCTGCTAAAATGACCAGGATTTAATGATTTCATCCCTGAGGCTGGGACTCTGCTTCTCCAGACTCTAGTAAGGGGAGGTTAGAGCATTTCCCGTTTCACCCCATGACCAGCTGCCCACGTGCTTGGGGCCAGGTGACTTTAACTGAGATCCGTGATTCCTACTGTGGCCGTGGCAGGGAGGACAGGAGACCTGCTTGCATCTGAACTGGTCACTGGCTGGATGACCCTGTTTCCTGAGTCCCCATTTTCTCACCTGTGAAAAGAGAGAATTCTGAGAGTATCTCCGCTCAAGAGCCCGTAATAGTAACTTGCATTTATCTAACTTTTTACATTTTTCTGAGAACTTTAATTTTGTTCTGTCCTGTGAGCATTACAACATCCTGTGAGGCAGGCATTCCTGTCTTACACTTGGGAAATTCTGACTCAGAGAGGCAAGGAAACTTGCCCAAGCCCACACAGCTGGTAAGCGGCAGAGATAGACTGGGACCTAGTTGGCCTCACTCCCAGTTTAAGGCTCTTAGAATCAACAGATGGAATCAGAAACTAAGCTTTGAACACTGCATCCCATGACGAGGGCTCATCTTGGAGAGCAGACAGCCGTGCCCCACAGGCCTACAACTGTTCAAACTTTTCCAAGGTGAAAAGACGGCACAATGGCCTGCGAAATTATATTCTTTCTTTGGGTCGCGCAATATCACGAACGAGCTCCCCAGAAGAGGCTGGAATGCAGCAGGAAAGGTATGAGTCCTGGTTCCAGTCTTGGCTCTGTCTCAAGTCACTGTGTGACCTTGAACAAGTCACTTGGCCTCTCTGAGCCTTAGTTCCTAAAAGAGGCAGGTAGGTAAGCTATTCTCCAAAGTAGGTTACCTCTGGAGAGGTCTATGGTTCTATGGCAACAGGTTCAGTGCCAGCACCAAATCCCGCAGCAGCCAGCGTAAGACCTTTGTTCAGAGAGCCGTCTCCATGCCCAAGATTCAAATTCTGAAAAAGGAAAATGCTCCAGGAGGTTAAAAAGTGAACTTGATCTAAACAGCAACCAAGGCAAGTGACTCTGGTAAGTGACCAGGCAAATTGAAAAACTGGGGTCACACACTGAGATCCCGCAGGGGCCAGATGGGGTAAGAATAGGGGAGGCAGACCTGGTACAGGACAGTGGGGAGTGGTGGGGACCGCAGCAAGCCGGCAAACGCTGCCTGACTTCAAAAGGGACAGTGACCACTCAACTCCAGCCAAATGTTGTCAGGCGGGAATAGAGATGCAGTGTCAACAATCTTCCAGCTTTTCAAGAGAATCGTAAATCTGAATATTCATGTGAAATATCCTAATTTTTAAACATTGGAAACAAACCCAAAGACTTAAAAAACGTTTCATGCCAAACAGAATGTGTCTGCTAGCCATATGCTGCCCAGGCGCGCTAACATCTTCTCGGGGAGTTTGTGTCTGTCTTGGCCTTCAACAATTTCAGGGAGCCTGTTTCCTGGCCTTCCTTGGGAGCATGCTGCAGTGGTGACCTGCCTGAACCCTTTCAAGTCAACAATACTTTACATCACGCAAATCCCATTTTCCTGTCGATGGCCTTTGAGGCTGGATGCCTGACAGGGGCCAGCGTGCACACCCGGTTCCCACTCCGCCTGCCTGAAAATAACCTTCTCCAGAGAGACAAACAACGGTGGGAGGGGAAAAGGATGATTTGGCCTTGCTCGGAGGGTAAAACAGATGAGGTTATTTTTTCCTGCCATCATTTCTACTTTATTGGATCACATAACCATTTTTATTGTTAATTTCGGTGCAAATTAATTGCTATACAAAGGAACAGAAATGCAGATGAATGTCCTCGCCATGACTTGAACCTTAAACGGCAATTACTTGGCTTTGTAATCTAATAGAGCATGTATCAGTGAGCTGTGGTGCGTTCTCCGGCCCAATTCACTGCTAATGGGAAGAGGGATATCCCTGGAGATTCCTGAACAACCTGGCTAACCTGGGGTAGGTGTTGCAGATTCCAGGGCCTCTGTGTGCCTAGCCTCCTCTTTCCAAGTGTGATTGAATGAAGGTATTAGAGGATTTGACAGTATTCCCATGGACTATTTTTTCCCCCCAAAGGATTTTTTTTTACCACGCTTTTGTGATTCTGTACTTACTTTTTTTTCTTCAGAGCCACATGTAAAACATCAGACCTAGAAGGCACTTTAGAGAAACCTCTGTCTTTCCGTGGCCTGGCAGTATCCCTAGTCCCCCCGCCTGGGTGTGAGAGCCCTCCCAGGTGCGCTCAGGCACTGGCCCCTTTAGGGTCCTGATCGTGCTGGGCTGGAACTGTCTAGTTATTTGACTGAGTCTTCCCCAAATGGACTATAAACATCTCAAAAGCAGGGACAGCATCTTACCCACCTTAATGCCCTCTGCTCAGGACATGGTGGTAGTGGTGTAAGGGTAGTGGTGTAAGCAGCAATGCCCAGAAACTAAAGAAAAAAGCTGCCCAAACCCCTCACTTCATCTGTGCTGGTAGCGCCCCAGTGAATCCTCCCACAGATACCACACAAGTAATTTCTTCCTTTGAGCCACAGAGTTTTGCAATTTCCTGCCTAATTTTGTCATCTTCCATGTAATAGTAAAAGTCAAAATAGCCATCTAGACATATTTTCTTAGTTTCCATTTGCCAAATCAATTCCATCTCTCTTACAAATAAAATGTAGTTACTTTTTGATCAAATGAAAAGATATTGTGTGACTAATGAAATTGTACTGTATAAAAAATTCTTTTTAAGAAAGGAAGAAAGTTTCTTAATGAACAGTCAATTCTAGACTCTAGATCAAATCGAACAAATATTTTTTCCTTGCCCTTGGAATAGCTGTACTGGAAACTGTTTTGAAGCTCCTATGATAAGACTTTAGATTCTCATCACAAAGAACTGAAGGTATTGTATGACTAGTTTTCTTTAAACTTTATAGCCATTTGAGAGCCTGTTATAATTCAGAGAATTTTTGACTCACTTGCAGGAAATTTTCTTAGCCTACATATTTTACATTCCAATATAAAAGTCCTTAACTTTTCATCAGAAGTGGTTTAAAGCATCAAATGTAAGCTAGTCATAATGACTTTCTTGTTTTTCTTGATTTCCTTATAGAGGTTAGCTACATGGATATAAGCAATGGGCATTTTCTGTTTTTAAGTCTATAATCTTTACAGAGCCTAGTACAGTGCCTTATACGCAATCAATGTTTGTTGAATGAATGCATAAATGACTGAATAGATGTCTCTTGAAAAAAGATAAAACATTATTCTAGAGCATTCGTCCTTTGATGATGCTGATAGAACCCAAAGATTTAGACTAATAGAGTGTCAAAGCTAAAATTACCCAGAAATATATAATCTGGTTCAGTGTTTTTTTTTTTTTTTTTTTTAACTTTTCAGATTTAGAGATTAAGGTTCAGAGAACCCACAGATCACCTGAAATCCTCATTGGGAATTTCAGGAAATAGTACTAAATATGAACTCTAAGGTAAACACAGGTTTCCATGGCAGCTGAACATGGGCTTGTTAGTTGCTTTCAATTTTCTTTACCTTTGTGAAATTCTTGTAAACTGGGATTCAGAAGTATGTAAGTGACTAGTTCATGAAAGCTCTTAAATACTACCTGGCTCTCTCATCCACTAGTTGCTATGGAGTAGAGTTTGGTATTTGGTGGCTCTGAGACCCCGCAAGGGCTCCATTACTAATTCAGGGGGAGTGGAAAGGACTCTGAGTCCCCCATCAATTGGGGCCCTGGCTCCAGCTATGCCAGCCATAGATCCTAAGACAAATCAACTGCCCAAGCTCCATCCTCATCCATAAATAGAAGTGGTAGCCTCTGTTCTCCCTTCCTCAGTGTTTCGGAAATGGGAAAGCCCACAAATACAAGGAGCTAAGGTTGTTCCCAGGGTAGCGCAAGCAAGGGCATACCATGGGGGTTGGGGGCGGCAACCCTGGGCGCTGTGCTTTCCTGCTCGAGAACTAAGAAATAGGGAAAATTAACCTTCTAAGAGTCAAACCAGTGGTTCCCAACTTTTTCCAGTATAAATCCTCCTTTTTTCCTTTTTTTTTTTTTTTTGAGGCAGGGTCTCACTCTGTCACCCCTGCTGGAGTGCAGTGGTGTGATCTCAGCTCACTGCAACCTCCATCTCTTGGGCTCAAGCCATCTTTCCACCTCAGCCTCCAGCGTAGCTGGGATTACAGGGGCCTGCCACCACACCTGGCTAATTTTTGTATTTTTTTGTAGAGATGAGGTTTCACCATGTTGCCCAGGCTGGTCTTGATCTCTTGAGCTCAAGTGATCCACACACCTCGGCCTCCCAAAGTGCTGGGATTACAGGCTCGAGCCACTGCACTTGGCCTAAATCCTGCTTTTATCCTCCAAATATTTCCCGGATGCATTCCCACACAATCATATTTATGCTTTTAGTATTTGTGACCAAGAAATACATCTTGGCCATAAACGATTAGGAATTATGACCACTCTGTAAATTGCTCATACTTTATTAATTGTTACATCATATGAATACTTTTGACAAACACTTGTACTGGATTAGTGCATGCTATATTTTCTCACAGATACTCTAGATACTCATGGATTAAATGGCTTCTCAAAATCACTCCCTCTGCTCTCAGATCAGGGAATTCCTGTATTAAACTATAAAATATAAACATAATAAATGGATAAGAGCCAAGCAATGCAACCACTTTAAGTGGACTCTGGCTCCAGGTGGAAGTCAGACTTACCAGACATTAACACATCCAAAGAAAGAAGGTGTTGGTCACAAGAAGGCTTGGTTACCAGTGGAAACTTAGAAGAGGTAGCACCACCCAGGGGAGCACTGGCAGTGCCCTCCAGTATGGCCCACGTCCTGGTAGACCTGGGTGCATTAGGCGGCCTATGACTCATGTAACTAACTAACTCCTTACACTCTACTACCAGCTCTGCTAAGCATCCTTGTTGCCAGCATAGAGCAGCCAGACATCTGATGGTTGTATTTTGCTGTAGACGGATGTCATGGCTTTAGATCCTAGAACTACCCTAAGAAGATGAGCCAAGTGCACACTTCTTTGAGATTAAACAAAGTACCCAAGTGATGGATGACAGGGTAGGTCTCTGAGCATGGCCCTGAGGCCTCTGAGTAGCCTTGGAACAGCCACCCTACTGGTCCCCACTGGGGTACACCTTTTTGATTCACCATGAACCGTAGTTTCTCAACCTCAGCACTCTAGACACTTTGGGTGAGATAATTGCTTGGTGTGAAGGGCTGTTTTGAGCATTACAGGATATTGAGCAGAATCCCTTGGCTGCTATGTACTAGATGCCAGTAGCATCCCATTCCCCATCCCAATTGTGACAACCAAAAAGGTCTCCATACGTTGCCGAATGTTCCCGGGGCGAAGGGGAATGCCCCCCATCACAGTTGAGAACCACCATCATGACCCATCCCCGTCAAATATCTACAGGATGGGGCCACACGAGGTTCCTCTCAAAGACCAAATCATTTCTGAGTGCTCAATACATTAGATTTATATACAGTGTGACCTTTGTCTAAAGGATGTTAGAATTCTCAAAAAAAAAAAAAAAATCAATTTCAAGGAGCTTGTAGTTAATTCAGAAATACGACCAGGCTCCACTTCACTATAATGCAAAGGAAATAGGCATTCTGGCAACTGAGTGAATAGACACTTCCTTTGTTGACCTAGTGATTCAAGGGCCATTTTTCTGAACATCAATTGTTCTGTCACAAAAGTGTAATATGGATGGATCGCACTGGCTATGTGCGGATTCCAGGGGAGTCCCTGGAAGCTGCTGGCATTTTGTTGTTTTAAAAAAGAAATCCTTGATTTGTTTTTGATTTCTTATTAACCTCTTCTTCCTAAAAATAGTACAAAAAAATTTCAGTCACCTGAGAAACAAAATTATTTTGTGTTCAAAAATTGAGGGTATTTTTTTTTGGCTGAAATTGTTCCAGCATTTTTTTTGAGGTAAAATATACATCTAAAATTTACCATATTTGCTATTTTTAAGGGTGCCCTTCAATGATAATACATTTATATTCTTTTTTCCCCTTCATCCTCTCCCTCCTTCTACCCTTCCCTGCCTCTGGTAACCACCATTCTCTGCTCTACCTTCATGAGACCCGCTTGTTAAGCTTCCAGAGTTCTAGCATTTTCTAAAAGATTCTGCCATCGGAAACTCCTTGGTTTGAAGAGAGCATTCCCACCACCGTCAGGCCTTTTAGGAGTGTAGCATCCTTCACGGCTCCAATCTATATGCAGACAGGTACAGCTGGTTCTGTTTGGGGGCGAGGTTTTCCCCTGCTGGCCGCATCCATACGGCCTCCAGGGCTACCAACTGCTATTCACATGTGTCCAGTGCTGTTGGTGGAAGGGGCCACACCAAGTAAACCCAGGTGTCTTCACTCCCTACCGTCCAGGCCCAGCTGTCTCTTCCTGCTTCTGCAAGTCTAGTTTTTCCTAGTCTTTTTTTTTGAGACAGAGTCTCGCTCTATTGCCCGGGCTGGAGTGCAACCTCAGCTCACTGCAGCCTCTGCCTCCCAGGTTCAAGCAATTCTCCTGCCTCAGCCTCCTGAGTAGCTGAGATTACAGGCACGTGCCACGAAGCCCAGTTATTTTATTTTATTTTATTTTTTGTATTTCTGGTAGAGATGGGATTTTGCCATGTTGGTCAGTCTTGTCTCGAACTCCTGACCTCGTGATCCACCCGCCTCTGCCTCCCAAAGTGCTGGGATTACAGGCATGAGCCACCATGCCCAGCCTAGTGTTTCCTAGTCTTTGGGAGAAGAAAATCCGGTTTTGCAAGCACACTGCTGAGCCTTCGTGTCTAATCCTGGCTCTGTGGGTTCTGTGAGTGTTTGTTTCTGACCAGTTGGGAGTGGTGTGCCCTTTGGTACCAGCAAGAGAGCAGAGTACAAGGGAAATACACAGACCAGCTCTTGGAGATTTAACCCTATCTGTTGTCTTACCTACTATGTGAGCTAGAAATGAAGACCGAAAAGCGCAACCTTCAAGGCAGCCCTGCACGGAAGCCACTTCCCAGAGGGCTGCGGCTGAGGCACCCCACTCGCCAGACGGCTGGGCCTGGAACTCCATTTAGTCTTTTCTTACTGGAGAAAAAAAGCTCCTGCTTGGGTCTTTGTCCATAGTATTAAAGAGAGACTCTTGGGGAGCCCTGGATGTAAAGGCAGAGGACCCTGTAAGTTGCCCCAGTGGGAAGCCTGCTAGGAAGAAGAGTGGTTGCCTGGGCCCAAATGCAGGCAGGCCAGCCCCCTTCAAGACACCCCAAATGAGAAAAGGGGGACCCATCACAATGGCAGCTGTTCTCCACCTCACCATGGCCTCTGAGGACGAGCAGGAGAGGAGGGGAACCTGGTCTCACTGTGAGGAAGGAGCAAACTACAAACGCTTGTGGCCATTCTTTTTTTTTTTTTTTTGAGACAGAGTCTTGCTCTTGTTGCCCAGGCTGGAGTGCAATGGTGCCATCTCAGCTCACCACAACCTCCGCCTTCCAGGTTCAAGTGATTTTCCTGCTTCAGCCTCCTGGGTGGCTGGGATTACAGGTGCCCACCACTACCACACCTGGCTAATTTTTGTATTTTTAGTAGAGACAGAGTTGCATCATGTTGGTGAGGCTGGTCTCAAACTCCTGATCTCAGGTGATCCACCTGCCTCGGCCTCCCAAAGTGCTGGGATTACAGGCGTGAGCCACTGTACCCGCCATGTGCCATTCTTTCTTTCCCCTGCTGGGTGGGCTGGGTGCTGGTGTAGTCACCTGTCAGCCAGTGCTGCTCAGTCTTAGGGAGCCTGTGTGCAGGAGAGACAAAGCCTTTGTGCAGAATGCCCCACCCTAGGCACTTGACAGGGTGAGTGAAGGGCCTGTGGTATTTCAGCCTCCACCCAGCTGCTGGACAGGCAGCCACATGCTGAACAGCCTCACCTGCCGCAGCCTTGCTCTCAAGGGTTCTGCTTTCCCCCATGAGGAGAAATAAGGGACCAACTGATCACGCCTACTGGGTGCCAGGTACTTTATATATTAGCTCCTTTAATCACCCCAACAACCATGTGAAGTGGGATTTATTTATTTTTTTGACAGAAACTTGCTCTGTCACCCAGGCTGGAGTGCAGTGGTGCAATCTCAGCTCACTGCAACCCCCACTTTCTGGTTTCAAGCGATTCTTCTGCCTCAGCCTCCTGAGTAGCTGGGACTTCAGGTGCCCATCACTACCACACCCGGCTAATTTTTGTATTTTTAGTAGAGACGGGGTTTTACCATGTTGGCCAGGCTTGTCTCGAACTCCTGACCTTGCAATCTGCCCGCGTCAGCCTCCCAGAGTGCTGGGATTACAGGCATGACCCACCGCGCGCAGCCTGAAGGATTTTTATCCCCATTTTATAGATGAGGTAACTATAGCTTTGTGATGTTTTGCACTAAGTAAGGCCTGGGGAGTCTTCACAGAGAGGGACTGGCCTAGAGGCTCCGAGCGGTCAGCTAGTTCCCTGGTTCACTGCTGTCCCTGGGGAGTTGTGGACGAGCAGTGACCCAGGCAGGTAAAGGGTAAGAATCGCTGCTTGAGGACCCAGACAGATACCCAGGAAAGGCCTTTGCCCGGGAAGGTCTATACAGTGAGACAGACAGGACCAGCCTCTCCTGAGACAAACTACTGCTCTTGAATTTGAAAAAAATTCTCAAGTCTGCTTCTCATCTGTAATTCTTCGTACCACTGTGTCTTTTTCCCAGTTGGTATTGGCAGCAATAAAATGCCTTGAGGGCCAGACAGGGCATCAAACTCGGGGAAAGCTGGGGAACTCTGTGTCCTCTGAATCCAGTTCCGATGGAAAGGAACCCCAAGAGGGAGGACAGGTGGGGGCAGCTGGAAAGACAAGACCAGGCTCCCCTTCTTGGGTGTGTAGGGAGACAGTGGTTGGGACCCCCAAAGAGAGCAGTGGATGGGTCTGGCCAGTGGGGTGGGGTTCCCCGAAGGAGGCCTGTGTCCCGGGCTGTGTGGCCGCCGAGCTGCTGAGCCTGCTGAGCCCCGCATCCGGTCGGAAGTCCGAGTCTGGCACTTCTGGCTCCGGCTGCTGCAGCTGTTCTGGGGATCTGCACAATTAAAATTCTCCTAGCTGTCGGTGGCCGCAGGAATGCAGTCACGTGGTAGACGTGGTGCCTGGGAGCTGGGGTCAATAAGAGCTCAGTCTGAGAGAAAACGTGTCCCTTCCCTCTGAGACATGTCCCACTGCCGGGCGATTGCTCGAGGCAAACCTCATCACCCACAGGGAAGGGATCCTGCGAGGGACCCAGCCTGGCCTGGGAGCTCTCAGGGGCACGGGTGGTGAGTGAGGACACAGGGACACAGGAAAATCGCTTCTCCTGCTGACCAGGATGTCGCTGGCCTGCCATTTCTGTAGCGGCTCCTTGCCCATGCTTCCACTTCCCTTCATTCATTCTCCTCTCTACCACGATGCTACTTTCTCTGCAAGCAAGCAAGCGTCTGGTTCCCAGATAACTTCAGAACTACTGCCTTAACGACTTCACTCCTCTATTATCCTGTCCCTTTTGCTAAGAACTGGCAATCAATAAGAGGGCAAAAGCTTTCCTTTGAATTTCCTGAGTGAACACCAAGGCTTTGTTATTTCTGGGTCCCGGGGATTGAAGAAGGACCAGATTTCCCGCTCCTCTGCTCCGTCCTCCCTCCTGCAAGCCTCTGGATGAGAATGCTAGTCACCTAGTCACCTGTGCTCACACCTATTTTGTAAATCTTCTAACGCTCCCTCCAGCCCACTCAGCCCTCCTCTGCCAAAGGAGACACTGGAGCCAGGTCTTGCTCAATTTCAGCCGCCCCCAACCCAGCTTTTTATTACTGGGGAACCTCCCTCCACACCCAGGAAGTTATTTCCCGAAGGAGCCCGATTCCTTCCTATTGTTTTTCCAGTTTGTTTTGTGCTGCTGTTTTTGGTTCTTCCTAACAGAAACCCTCATTCCTGTCAGAAATTCACACTCTCCTATCAGCAACCTTTTTTCTTGTCAGAAATCATTGTTGTGTCAGAAATCACTACTTTTTTTTTTTTTTTAATCTGAGACGGAGTCTTACTCTGTCACCCAGGCTGGAGTGCAGTGGAGCAATCTCGGCTCACTGCAACCTCCGCCTCCTGGGTTCAAGCAATTCTCCTGCCTCAGCCTCCCAAGTAGCTGGGATTGCAGGTGCCCACCACCACGCCCAGCTAAGTTTTGCACTTTTAGTAGAGATGGGGATTCACCATGTTGGCCAGGATGTTTCGAACTCCTGACCTCAGGTAATCCACCCCCTCCATCGGCCTGATGGGTGGATTACAGGCATAACCTAGAATTATAGGCATGAGCCACCACACCTGGTGGAGAAACCATTACTTTCCTTTTAGAAATCACCATCCTGGGAAAAATTAGTTTCCGTCAGAAATCCTTGTTTTCTTGTCAGAGCTCCATGCATCTCCCATCGGAAGCCAACATCTGCAGTCAGACATCCCTGTGTTCTTGCATGAAACACTGCTCTCCTGTCAAAAATCCTTGGTCTTCTGTCAGAAATTCCTGGCAGGAGCTTTCAGTCAGAAGTCATTACTTTCCCATAGGCGATCACTGTTCCTTGCCTGATCCTTCCTTCCCCGGAATATTCGGAGTTGCTTGTCATCCTTTGACACTGGCAGTTCCCTCGTGACTTCCTCGCCGGGAGAGGAGAAGGCCACTGTCGGCTGTTCGCACCTGCTTTGCCACATCTGTTGAACCTCAGTGTCGTCTCCAGAAGCAGCCTGGGGCAGTGGACACAGCATGGGGGTGTCCACAGCCTCCTAGACCCCTCCTGAGTGATGACAGACAAGTCATTTCTGCCTGTTGGACCTTCTCCCCATCTTTTTGATGGGGGTGAGAATATCATCTACTCTGCCTGCTTCGCTGCGTCATTTAATTTAGATCAATGACACCTCTGACTTCCAAAAAGTTGCTACCTTGTTTGAGACTAAATCTCTTCATGTAATTTTTACTCACTGTTGCTCCACAGGGCAAATCTAATACATCTTCCATTCCACAGCCCTTCAACCCTGCCCCGTAATCTTCTCTTACCTGGCAAAAAACGCCTCCAGTTCTCTAATGCTCAATTTCAACCTGTTCAGTTCCTTGTGCTGTGTGACTGGTTTCCAGGTCTGTGGCCAGCCTGCTCCCCGAATTCCGCCCCTGATCCCACATTGTTTGAGTTTGTCTGGGTCTTTCTTGGAGTGTGCTCTGATCAGCTCAGAGGAGAGCAAGATTATCACCTTGGTCAGGATGGCATAAGCTTTTCTTTTTTTTTTTTTTTTTTTTTCTGAAACAGAGTTTCATTCTGTCACCCAGGCTGGAGTGCAGTGGCACGATCTTGGCTCACTGCAACCTCTGCCTCCCAGATCAAGTGATTCTCCTGCCTCAGCCTCCTGAGTAGCTGGCATTACAGGCACGCGCCACCATGCCTGGCTAATTTTTTATTTTTAGTAGAGACAGGGTTTCACCATGTTGGCCAGGCTGGTCTCGAACTCCCGACCTCAGGTGATCTACGCACCTCAGCCTCCCAAAGTTCTGGGCTTACAGGTGTGAGCCACTGTGCCTGGCCTTGCGTGAGCTTTTATACTGCATATTCAATGTGCCATTTACTATGTAGACTCTTTTCAGCCAGAAGCTCCATTTATTCACTTTTATTTTTCTATTAGAGGTTTGTAACTTTCTCTGAATACATTTTTCATGTCATTTTACGTTAATTGCAGAATAATGTTTTGGATTCTTCAGGGAATAAGCTCTCTTCATTGTATTTCCTTCTAGTCTTCATCACTGGAATCTAGAAATGGTATTTTTTTTTTTTTTGAGAAGGAGTTTCACTCTTGTTGCCCAGGCTGGAGTGCAACAACGTGATCTCGGCTCACTGCAGCCTCTGCCTCCTGGGTTCAAGCAATTCTCCTGCCTCAGCCTCCCGAGTAGCTGGGACTACAGGCGTGTGCCACCATGCCCAGCTAACTTTTTTTTTGTATTTTTAGTAGAGACAGAGTTTCACCATGTTGACCAGGATGGTCTTGATCTCTTGACCTCGTGATCCATCCCCCTCGGCCTCCCAGAGAGCTGGGATTATAGGTGTGAGCCACCGCGCCTGACCAGAAATGGTATATTGATTTAATTTTTTTCTTAGAATCTGAAATGTTGCTGAACTGATTTGCCATTTCTAAATAGTTTTCCTGGAACACTCTGCGTCCTTCATGGGGTGGTCACCCATTCTGTCTTGTGATGGCAACAGCTTTATGGCAAGTTGCAGACGTGTTCCACCTTGGAACCGCTCACAATGGGTGCCAACGCCCCCTCAGCAGGGGCTGTGCTGGCTATCAGAGGGCACATCGGAGTACAAGGAAATGGGGGGCGCATTACTAACAGGGTAATCTTTTGTTAATTCTGATTTCCATTTCTTGAAGTAAATCGTTCTAGTAACTTTGGTAATTCAGCTATTAATAGCAACCCATTGCCACATACTTCACAAGTGAACACGGATCACACCAAAGTCGAAAACACTTGGCCTGGTGATTAAACAGGTTTTTCACTGGATTATAGACTTTAAAATAGTGAATTTTAAGTGATGTGAATTAGTCCTTCCCCTGCTAAATGACAAAAAAAAAAAAAAAACAGAAAAAGTTTTAAAAATAGACTTTGGAGACAAATAGTCAATGTCCCAGCTTTGCCCTTAACAGGCCCCATGGCCTTAGGAAATTACGGTACAGTCTTTGATTTCTCTGAATCTCAATTTCATCCTATGTAAAACGGGATTATCAATTGCCCCTCTTTCATTCCACTGATAAAAGAAACTCCACCCCACGCTGTGAAGTAGCTAATCAAAATATCCCATTCTCCTAGACATATTATTGATGAAGACACACTCACATGACCCAAAGAGGCTCAATCAAGATTCTCGAGGAGGGCAAATGTGGATGTTGGGTCAAAATAGGGCTCTCTCCTTCTAAAATCATAAGATGTAAAGCTCATGAAAGCCAGAGTTACTGGGGGTCATATTTCCCGTGACATGGCAAGAACATAACTGGAGAGCGAAGCTGACGTAGCGGAAATGAAGGGAGAGAGAAAGATATCTGACATTGTCAGAATTAAGTTGTCCAGCTTAGTCCGAAGCTAGACAACTCCTGATATTTTCATTTACGTGCACCAATAATTCCTTTTTTCCTTAAGCTTGTTTGAGTTGGGTTTCTGTCATGAGCAACCCCAAGAGGCTTAATACAGAAATGTATTTCATCAGACCGTTGTGAGAATGACTTGTGGTAATACCTGTAAAGCATACAATGCTTATATAAGCAGGGACTCATAAACGGAAACTTACTATCATTAATGATAGCATCATGCAATGGATAGAAACAATTTTGTATATGCTTAACCTTTTTACCCTGTACTAGCAAAGATAGTACTAAGTAGCATATAAAGTAGAATCTCAATAAACATATCCTTGTAGACAAATTGGTATCTCTTTACCTTGATATAGAATTTACACATAAATTCATCTGAATTTCTCTCTGCTTTTTACCCTTAGGAGATAGAGATGATTCTACAAAATGGAAGGGGTGTTGAACTCGGGGGTCAAGAGACCAGGGTTCTCGTTCTGATGATGCCTTTCACACACCGTATGCCCTGGGGAAGCCCTTTCCTGTGTATGGGACTTGGTTTCTCCATTTGTCAAATTAGGCTATGGAAAAAGGTATCCAGAGATACTTTTAATGGCCCATGATTTCTTGGGATTAAAATAAATTCAATCTCATAGGCCTTTTGCCTCCTACCCACAGTCTCCCACAAGGACACATGGTCAGAGGTAGTCAGGATACTTGCAAATGTCCATTTGCACGACTTTGTATTCCCATGAGAAGATGCAAGGAAGTTCAGCACTCTTTACTTGCTAATGTAAAAATGTTACTGAATGCTTCTTAGAATGACTTTTCAAGGCCTGAATTATAATTTAATATCCAGAAAAAATCAATTGAAATGAATGTTTTTCATTCATCAGGCATTCATTTAAGGCCTTCTGGGTACACACTGTGCCCAGTACCTGGAGAACAAAGGGCCTAAGGCTCTGTTCCTGAGGTCAAGGAGAGCCCTGGCTCGCAAGGAATGCTCCCTGAGTATCTTGTTCATCAAAATTTCACTGGCGTTCAGATTGAAATGGGGATTTTGATAGGGCCAGGCACTGGGTAGACAAGTTTGTTGACATCGTCTTAACACTTGGTTATAACTTTTCCTGTACTTCCACCTCCCAGAAACACCAATCTGGCTGAAGAGAGACATGAGCCTCTGTAAACAGACTCTCCCTTCACAAAGGGGCCCTGACCCTCACAGCCCCATGCTTTCATCCTTGCTGCCTGATCCTAGGGAAGCTTTGCTCTGTGGTGGAGCCTGGAGCTGCGATGCATGCAGGCATCTGAAACCCCAGCTTTGCGGAAGACACAAGACATTGCTTTTTACTTTACCATTTGGAGAAAAGTCATTTTTATATTAACACAAATGTTGGTAGACAAGGAGCAAAGTTTAAGATTGGAATGACTTTAAGATTCGTTCTTTTTTTAAAAAATTATACTTACTGCGTGCTCACTATGTGCCAGCACCGTCCTAAGCCCTTGGGGACTGGTTAGTAGATAATGGAGACGGAGCAGTAGATGACGGCTGATACAGTTTGGATGATTGTCCCCTCCAAGTCTCGTGTTGAAATGTAATCCCCAGTGTTGGAGGCGGAGCCTGGTGGGAGGTGTCTGGGTCTTTCGGGCGGGCCCTCCTGAATGGCTGGGTGCTGTCCTAGAGGCAGTGAGTGGTTCTCATGAGATCTGGCTGTTTAAAAATATGTGGCACCTCCCCCATCTCTCTCTCGACTCCACTCTTACCACGTGACATCCCGCTCCCGCTTCACCTTCTGCTGCAATTAAAAGCTTCCTGAGGCCTCACCAGACACTGATGCTAGCACCATACTCCCTGTACAGCCGATAGGACCATGAGCCAATTAAACCTCTTTTTTTTTTTGAGATGGAGTCTCGCTCTGTCACCCAGGCTGCGCAATCTTGACTCACTGCAACCTCCACCTCCTGGGTAATTCTCCTGCCTCAGCCTCCTGAGCAGCTGGGACTATAGGCATGTGCCACCATGCCTGGCAAATTTTTGTATTTTTGGTAGAGATAGGCTTTTACCATGTTGGCCAGGCTGGTCTCAAACTCCTGACCCCAAGTGATACAGCCGCCTCGGCCTCCCAAAGTGCTGGGATTACAGGCATGAGCCACTGACACCCGGCTAACCTCTTTTCTTTATGAATTACCCAGCCTCAGGTATTTCTTTTACAGCAATGGGAGACTGAACTAACACGGTGCCCTCATGGAGCTCACATTCTAGTGGAAGGAAACGGAAAAACACACGGTATTTCAGATGCTGACAAGTGCTGTAAAATAGAGCGAGGTAAGGACATGTCCCCCTTGCAGAGGACTCCTTCAGGCTTCACCATCAGAGTCTCTGGATCTCCCTCTTGTCTCTGCCACAAGGGTTACCTGGGCCCAAGCATGGGGGGTGGGAGTTGGGGGTGGAGGTTAACCAGGAAATGAATTGGCTTAAGAAATACATCTTGAGTCTCGGTGTAGTGGCTAACAGGATCCCAGGCCATGCTGGTGCTGCTGTTACTGCTGAGACCCACTGCTCCAGGCCAGCTGGCAAGGCCGGCCGAGCTCACCCTCTGAGCCCCCAGCCTCTTCATGGGCTCTCCCCTTCTAATTTATAGACCTTGCTCTGGCTTCACTTCCTTCTCTTGTCAGTCATCCGATGATTTTCTCCTCCCTACCCCCGACCCTCTAAAATAGGCTTCTGGAGTGTGATCTGAAGATAAATTATATGAAGTTGCAAGTGGTTGGTCATCACTATCATCCCTTCCAGGAATATTTGAATTTTAAAGGTCCAATAACCTGCAAAGCTAAAGAAATAAAACTCAGATGGTGGCCGGGTACGGTGTCTCACACCTGTAATCCCAGCACTTTGTGAAGCTGAGGTGGGCAGGTCACAAGGTGAGGAGTTTGAGAGCAGCCTGACCAACACAGTGAAACCCTGTCTCTATTGAAAATACAAAAGTTAGCTGGTCGTGGTGGTGCACACCTGTAATCCCAGCTACTCAGGAGGCTGAGGCAGGAGAATCGCTTGAAGCCTGTAGTACCAGCTACGTGGGTGGCTGAGGCAGGAAAATCGCTTGAACCCAGGAGGCAGAGGTTGCGGTGAGTGGAGATGTGCCCTTGTACTCCAGCCTGGGTGACAGAGCAAGACTTTGGAAAAAAACAAAAAACAAAAAACCAACCTCAGATGGTGGACTTCAGGGACCTGCTAGTGAATGGTGGCTGTCTGGGGACTCAGAGCCTCTGAAACTGTATAGGTGGCCACTTACCCTACCCACTCTGTGTGCCTGGTAGGGAATGTCTCCTAGCCAGCCTGGATAAGAATTGAAATTCCATGTCCCTCTTCTTCAGAAGCAGTGAGGCAAAGATGCTGCTACTGAAGAGGGTATTAACTAATGTCAGTAACTAAATCCCCCAAGGAGACCGGAGTCTCTGTGTCTTTTGTGTTCCAGGAATGGCTCTTGCTTCATTGGAAAGAAGGAAATCTGTTGAGACAGACTCTGATCTTCCTGCTGAGGGAGGCCCCGCTGTGGTTACATCAGGGTCTGGGTCTCTCCCGGAAGAAGAAACTCACCAGAATTTTAAAAATTAAGGCCACAGTTCCCTACCTAAGGTTTAAAATGAAAGAATGGGAGGCCTTAGAAGTTGGACAGGGAGCCAGGCGTGGTGGCTCATGCCTGTAATCCCAGCACTTTGGGAGGCCGAGGCTGGTGGATCACCTGGGGTCAGGTGTTCAAGACCAGCCTGGCCAATATAGTGAAACCCCATCTCTACTAAAACTACAAAAAATTAGCTGGGCGTGGTGGCAGACGCCTGTAATCCCAGCTACTAGGGAGGCTGAGGTAGGAGAATCACTTAACTCATGAGGCAGAGGTTGCGGTGAGCTGAGATCGTGCCATTGCATTCCAGTCTGGGCAACAAGAGTGAAACTCTGTCTCAAAAAAAAAAAAAAAAAAAAAGAAGTTGGACAGGGTTACATAAAAAAAAGACTGGAAAAGAAGGCAAGCGGAGAGGTCAACCACGGCCAAATTGCCCATCTGTTCAGAATTTCTCCTCTGAGCACTTGCCCTCTAGTCCTGAGAGGCATCATTTGGCCTCTCTGCCTCTTATCCTACTCCTGAGAAGAAACATCTCCTGGAAAGAATAAAAATGCTGGAAGGAGAAGGAGCAGAAGAAGGAACAGGGCCTGCCGGGTGGGCAGAGGGTGGTGTCTATCCAAGCTGACTTAGGAGGGCAGCATTGTGGCACAAGTCGGCCAGCACTGGCCTAGGAGCCAGAGGCCTCCGTTCTTGTCCTTGTGTGGCCTGGAACAAGTCACTGTCGTCTCCACTCCCCTCCAAGGTATTGGCTGAGACAACCTCTGGGTGTCCCTTCAGACCCTGCAAGCTCTTCTAGCATCATCACTTGCCACGAGAGGTAAGAGTGAGTCCATCAGAACTCTTCGGACGACCTGCATTTTTTTCCATCTTTTCGGCCTCAGATGGAATTGCGCTCAAGGTCATGCCTGCTTCAAAGCGTTTTTCCAGGTTTGTCTTCAGTTGCTATTTCTGAAGCCACGTTACACACTGAGAAACTCCTCCCTTTTTCTCTACCCTGCTACTCCCCGACTCTGTCTCCTTGTCACTTTTATTTGGTTTTGCACAGGGAACTCTGAGGCCATCCCAGCCGCCCTGGTCTGCTCGTGAGGAGCCCCTTCCCACAGTGCTTTGAGAGCAGGATGGAAGTTCCAGGAGTATGAATTCATTTCACAACTTGTACCTTTTCCAACATACTCCTGTAAGTGTACGTGTGACAGTGTGCACGTGCATGTGTGGCACCAAGACCTTCTGGACCCATTATAAAATAACAGGTAAGAGCTCAGGTTTGGCCGGGCATGGTGGCTTGTGCCTGTAATCCCAGCACTTTGGGAGGCTGAGACGGATGGATCACCTGAGGTCAGGAGTTTGAGACCAGCCTGATCAACATGGTGAAACCCCGTCTCTACTAAAAAAAAAAAAAAAAAAAAAAATTAGCAGGGCATGATGGCGGGTGCCTGTAATCCCAGCTCATCAGGAGGCAGGAGAATCGCTTGAACCCGGGGGAGGAGGTTTTAGTGAGCTGAGATTGCGCCATTGCACTCCAGCCTGGGCGACGGGGCAAAAGTCCATCTCAAACAAACAGACAGACAGAGTTCAGGTTTTAGAGCCATACATCCTGCCCCAGCCACTCAGGTAGTTGCGTGACATTGGGCAAACTGCCTAACCTTTCTAAGCCTCAATTTACTTACCTGCATATTGATAATATACACCCCAAGAGCTTGCTGGGGGCTGCTACCTGCTGACTGCTTCTTGAAGATAGCAATTGTTTCTGAGATATCAGAAGGGTCCATCGGTGTCTTGGCCAGGTGTCCTCTCTTGTAGACAGTAGCACTTCTTTCTACTGTGGCTATCTCAGTGTAGACCACCTTCCTATACCCCTCACAACACCTGAAATTCTGAGCCAAAGGCCCCCAGATAGGATGACATCTAAGCGGTCTCTGGGGAGGAGCGAGCCCTCTTCTCTGGACCCACTGACTCTTCTGGCTCCATAAGCTCACACATCAGGCACATGCAGATTTCTTTCCTAAGGATCAGGGAGATTTCAGAGTAGCAGCAGAACCTGGAGCACTCATCTACTTAGAATTCTTCCTGAATCCTTTTATGATGACTACTTTTGGTGGAGTTGAAATGCTGTTTTCATTCTGCATTTGTGTAGTTCGGTGCTTTGTTCAAAGTTAAGTGTTTTCAGAAAAGTATGTTTTGCATGTATTTTTTTACAGTCTAAATTTTGACTGCTGAGAAGTTCCTATTGTACAAAACTTCATTTAAAAGCTTCTTCTACTGAATCCAGGGTACTCTGAAGATCGAAGTCTGTGTAAAATGCTACCAAATGGCAAAAAGCAACAATAAACAGTTTGATTTAAAAAAAAAAAATTTTTTTCCTGAATCTCAGAAGCACAGACTTAGATCTCTCTAAGGAGGGCCTACTTGGACGCCCCCTCCAGTCCTCCACGTTTGGACCTCAAGTACAAAAGCATGCTGTCCTCTTCAGTCTGTGCAGGGCCTGCTTTTGTGTTCATTATTCCCGTGCTTCTTCCTCCACGCACCCCTCCCATTCTCCTTCCCCCCATACGCAATCGTGGATTTAGTGTGTATCTTTTTGTGTATTTCTTGCAAACCATCTGGTGGTATTTTCGTGTGTTTTTGTTTTACCTAAATGGTGTTGTATCACACAGTGTACTCTTTCCCTCCCTCCTTCCACCCGGCACTCCGCCTTTGTGATCCATCCACATTGCCGTGTGTCGTTCTGGCCAGCTTTCCCCGCTTCACTCTCCCCGTGACACACTCTGGGTGACTTTCAACTTCCCCACCACAAGTAACAACACAGCAATGAGCATCCTCCGGAAGCACTTCCACCCCTCCTAACCGGACTCACCTGCTCTGAGATTGGTCAGACTCTCTAACTTTTGAGTCTGAAAACTCATAAAGAGCACTCTCTCCTTGGATCTTTCTTGAGTCACCAAGACCCCAATAACACCCAAGGGGCATAGAAATGAGCGTTAATATTTGTTCCACCCTGCCTCATGGGGCCCCATGGAAGGGGCTTCTAGACCTGTGGCCCCAGACAATAGGAGCCTCTTCTGTGAGTTTTCATATCAGGCCCAGGGCTTTCTTCATTTGATTGATTAAAGAAAGCACGTGTTCCAAAGGCAAACACTTTCCCCCACTCAGAAACAGTACAGTCTAGACCCATAATGAATCTATCCTTCATTAACCACACATTCACCCTGCCCGTGGAGTCCTGTTGAGGAGACTGGGTCTCTCTTTTTGTCGGGGGGTGGGTGGTGAGGAGAAGGCTCAGGAAGTTCTGCTGGCACTTGGGAAGAGCTACTCTTGACATGGCTGCTCTGAGCTCATAAATGGGGAAAGGCATAGGCCTCTATTAATTTTTTTCATCAGTCATTCTCTTCTAATCAAGAAGAGCTTCATGGTTTGCCAGTTCCTCCCAAAAGGAGCTTTAATAGGATTGAACACTATCCGTTGAATGATACCTATTCCTAGTGGGCAAAGTTGCATGGGTTTCCTGACATTCTCATCGTTCTTTTTTTTGAGATGGAGTCCCACTCTTTCACCCAGGCTGGAGTGCAAGGGCACGATCTCGGCTCACTGCAACCTCCGCCTCCCAGGTTCAAGCGATCCTCCTGCCTCAGCCCCCCTCGTAGCTGGAATTACAGGCACATGCCACCATGCCTGGCTAACTTTTGTATTTTTAGTAGAGACAGGGTCTCACCATATTGGCCAGGCTGGTCTTGAACTCCTGACCTCAGGTGATCCACCTGCCTCAGCCTCCCAAAGTGCTGGGATTACAGGTGTGAGCCACCGCGCCCAACCTCTTCACTCGGCCTACTTCCTCAGCTTTCTCAGTCAAGCCATCTCTTTTTGGGGGGGTCCAGAGGTGCTGCACAAGACTCAAGGGCACTACACCAGGAGCCAGTGGTCCTGGTCCTGACCCTGACTTGTCTCCATGGCTTGTGTGATGCTGAACTACTGGCTGAAACTCTCAAAGCCTCCATTTTCTTGTTAAAAAGACAGGTGGAGTGGGGTGGGGAGACAGGCCTTACATTTTTGGAAATGTAAGGCCTTCTGGGTTGTTTCTGTTTTTTTCTTGAGACAGCTATGTCACCCAGGCTGGAGGCAGTGGGGTAATTACAGCTCACTGCAGCCTTGACCTCCCTGATCAAGAGATTCTCCCACCTCAGACTCCCAAGTAGCTGGTACTACAGGTGTGCGCCACCACCGCTGGCTAATTTTTAAGTTTTTTTGTAGAGATGGGGTCTCACTGTATTGCCCAGGCTAGTCTTGTACTCCTGGACTCAAGTGATCCTTCCTCCTCGGCCCCCCACAGTGCTGGGATGGCAGGCACGAGCCGCCGCACCTGGCCATCTTTTGGTTCTTCATGTCTGTGTTTTTGCAGAGGCTTGGGTATTCCTTTGGCATTTACCTTCTCCCTCCCCACTTTAGGTATGCCCCTTTTTCATCCCGACCCTCCACCATCCCCTCCTGCCTCTCCAGGTCCCAGCCCTCTCCACTCTTGCCGCTCTCCCCTGTTCATTCTCAGATACCTTTCTCCCAAGCAATATTCATACACTGCTAGTCTCCCTCACTGAAACGACTGTTCTAGGTGCGCTGTTTCTCCCCTCCTGACCCTCCTCTCAGTCACACAATCCTCTGAGGTTTTTATCAGGAAAGTGGAAGCCGAGTGCTTTGAAGTAACTCGATTTGCCCTGAAACCACCCCAAATTCTTGGGACTTCTCTTGATCAGGAGTAATTCTGGGCTACCCTGGAGCTCTCACAGTCATACAGGATCACAAGCTACCCCAGAGTCCTCTAGGACTTCCCCAGATCTGTTTCTTAGGTTAGGAGAAGGCAGGAACTAACAAATCTCTTTTATGGAAGATTGCTATGCCTCTTGCCCTTTCCCCAGTCAAATCACACTCACAGGGATTTCTTTTCCTCTAAGAACTGTAGGCTACCACCTCTGCCTAGACTCACTCCTGCATCCTTTCTTTTTTCTTTTTCTTTTTCCCTCCCTCCCTCCCTCCATCCCTTCCTTCCTTCCTTCTTCTTTTCTTCCTTTCCTTCTTTCAGACGGGCTCTTACTTTGTCACCTAAGCTGGAGCACAGTGGTGTGATCTCACTGCAATCTCTGCCTCCCGGGCTCAAGCTATCCTCCCACCTCAGCTCCCCAGGTAGCTGCGACCACATGGGTGTGCCACCACACCAGGCTATTTTTTGTGCATTTTTGGTAGAGATGGGGTTTCATCATGTTGCCCAGGGTGGCATGAATCCTTATTCAACAAACATAAGGGGAAATAGCTCAAGGATCCCAAGATGGGTATGCACAAAGACCTGGCCTTCCAGATGATGACGATGAAGATCTGGAGAAAGGGCCCATTCCCTTCTAACACATGCAGTGGTAGAAAGATGGGACTAGAGGCCACGTTAGGGTTAGGAGAGGTTTTGCCTGCTGCTGCTGTCAGTGATGAAGGTAGCTAGCTAGTGATCAGTTTACTGGGGAAAGGGCAGTTAACCTCTGGAAGACATGCTGTTTTCAAAAGCCATTTCTGTCTTTTCGGCAAACCCTGAAAGAGTCAAGTTTTGCTACAGACTTGTTGTCTTATTAAAAACCAGTCAGGCAGCCGGGTGCAGTGGCTGACGCCTGTAATCCCAGCACTTTGGGAGGCTGAGGTGGGCAGATCATGAGGTCAGGAGCTCGAGCCCAGCCTGACCAACATAATGAAACCCAGTGTTTACTAAAAATATGAAAAGTAGTCAGGCATGGTGGCTTGTGCTTGTAATCCCAGCTACTTGGGAGGCTGAGGCAGGAGAATTGCTTGAACCTGGGAGTCGGAGGTTGCAGTGAGCTGAGATCACGCCACTGCACTACAGCCTGCTGACAGAGTGACACTCCATCTCAAAAAACAACAACAAACAAACAAACAACCCCCCACAAAAAAAAACCAGTCAGGCATGTAGTGTGTAAATCCATCCATCAGCCTCATGTGCACTGACCTCCAGGCCTCTCCCGGCCTCACCACCCTACGTGATCATCTTTCACTCTTGACATGACTACCCCCCTCTTAGCGGTGGGACCCTGCAAGCTGATCTCACAAATGCCACCACAGAATGGAAGGCATGTTAAAAAAAAAAAAAAAAAAAAAAATCTTTGCTTTTGGCTTTCCCCCACAGCTGTCTAACAACCCCCTAATCCTAATCCTCAGTCTTGGATTTCAAGCTTGGGGGTGGAGCTGGGGAGCAAAAAATCTCAGGTCTGTTTCCTTCCCCTATTTCTGTCTCTTTTCCTTCTCCCAGTGCCCACTGGAGCAAAAAGGGGAGGCTCCCACCTCTTCGTTTTGTGTTGTGTCTTCCATCTTTCATAGGACAGTGACCCTCATGGCCTGGACACCCCCAGAAAAACAGGGATCTTCTCTAAGCTGTGGAGGAAATCATGAGGTGGGGCTCCCAGTCTCAACTTTTGGTATGGGAGATGCCAAACAAACAGGAAATAAAGACACAATTACACTGCTTTACTCTCTCCCAAATAGCTCCATTATGTTTTTCTTTTACCTTTTTTTTTTTTTTTTGAGACAGAGTCTTGCTCTGTTGCCCAAGCTGGAGTGCAGTGGCGCGATCTCTGCTCACTGCAACCTCCACCTCCGAGGTTCAAGCAATTCCCCTGCCTCAGCCTCCCGAGTAGCTGGGACTACGTGTGCATGCCACCATGCCTGGCTAATGTTTTGTATTTTAGTAGAGACATGGTTTCACCATGTTGGCCAGGATGGTCTTTATCTCCTGACCTTGTGATCCACCCGCCTCGTCCTCCCAAAGTGTTGGGATTACAAGCATGAGCCACCACACCCAGCTGACTCCATTATATTTTATGTTTATGTGTGATCCCCAGTCTTTCTCCAGATGAACATTGTATAAAAGTTAGGCAGATTATATATATTTTTAATTTCTATTCTATGAAAGTCACTGTGCTGGGGAAGGGGAACAAAATGATAAGATATGGTCTCAGCCCCCAAGAAACTAATATTCTGTAAACTGTGATCAACGTAAAGAAGGAACTGAGCTGCAGCAGGAACTTGTAGGTGCTTGCGAGGGGCAGTGCAACGGCTGACACGAGAGGACCTGGGGTGCTTTGAGTGAGATGCAGATTGGAAGGGGACTGAAGACGTCGCAGATGACTGAATGACTTAGATTTCAAGACTGGATGTCAGGAATATGGAGGGTTTGAGATGATCTGGTTTGGTTTTACATGCTCTGCTGCTAGAATTGTAGCTCTAATCGCTCACCACGTGCCAGGCCTGGTTCCTGGTTGCTCCCTGGAGTTCAGGGCACATGGAACTGATGCATGGATTTGCACCCTACATGCCTGGCTCGTTTTTAATGAGACAAGTCTATAGCAAAACTTGGCTCTTTCAGGGTTTGCTGAAAAGATCAAAATGGCTTTTGAAAACAGAATGTCTCCCAGAGGTTACCTCCCCTTTTCCCGGCGATCGCCTAGCTAGCTACCTTCATGATTGACAGCAGCCGCAACAGCTACAGCTACAGCTTAAAATGCTGCTATAGCTAGAACAGCCCCAGACATGGATTACTGCAGGCCAACTGGGCTCCACTCTAAAGAGGATAAGGAAGATAGTAGATACTCTCTTTAGGAGCTGGTGGTGAAGCTAGGAGGCCCAGCATTTGGCGGTGCATTAATGCAACAAGTATTTATTGAGCACCTACTATACACTAGGTCTTGTTCTAGGCATTGAGAATACAGTGATGAGAGAGAGACAGAAAAGGACTACATTCTAGTAGAGAGTATAAACAATAAGTAAAAAACAAACTAGAAACATGAACTATAAAAATATCAGAGTGGCTGGGGGCAGTGGCTCACGCCTATAATCCCAGCACTTTGGGAGGTTGAGGTGGGTGGATCATGAGGTCAGGAGTTTGAGACCAGCCTGGCCAATATGGTGAAACTCTGTCTCTACTAAAAATACAAAAATTAGCCGGGTGTGGTGCTGCGCACCTGTAGCCCTAGCTACTTGGGAGGCTCGGCAAGAGAAGGTGGAGGTTGCAGCAAGCCGAGATCACACCACTGCATTCCAACCTGGGCGACAGAGTGAGACTCTCTCTCAAAAAAAAAAAAAAAAAAAGGGCTGGGCATGGTGGCTCATGCCTGTAATCCCAGCGCTTTGGGAGGCCGAGGCAGGTGGATCACGAGGTCAGGAGTTCTAGGCCAGGCTGACCATCACGGTGAAACTTTGCCTCTACTAAACATACGAAAATCATCCAGGTGTGGTGGTGCATACCTGTAGTCCCAGCTGCTCAGGAAGCTGAGGCAGGAGAATCGCTTGAACCCAGGAGGCAGAGGTTGTAGTGCGCTGAGATCATGCCACTGCACTCCAGCTTGGGTGACAGAGCAAGACTCTGTCTCAAAAAAAAGAAAAAATCAGAGTGGTAAGTGCTATCCAAAAACCTAAAACAGAGTGATTGGCTAAAGAGAAGTTGAGTGGCCCCTTTGGAAGAATTGGTCAGCGAAGTTCAGCAAAAAATACAATACTTCTTGCGGGCCTCTGAGTTGAGCATTAAGTCTATACTTATTATTGAAGTAAATTGTGTTAATTGTCTCCACATGCCTTAGAACATTTGTGTGTATTTTTTCTGACATTTACAGTTTCTAAAGTATTTAGCAGTAATTTAATAACAAGCCACACTTGTTTCTTCTTAAGCTTCTATTAGATTGGATTAAGATAGTCCAGTCTATTTCTAGTTGAAGTGGATGGAGTGAGAGAGGTTGCTTCTTTGGCTCAAACTGCAAATAAATCTGATAACCTTGCATAGAGAGCAATTTCCATGAAGAAAAATGGGGGAAGCAATCGATTCATTAAAGGAGGAATCAGAGGAAAGGAAATGAGGGCATTGGATATAGGAAACACGGACCATAAGTTGTGAGCAATCTTCTCATTTCTACTTGATGGGAACGTTATACCTCCTTTCTTGTCTGTCATTTAACAGAGCTAATACTCAGTCGTGGGTCATTTCCCCCTAATATAACCTCTTGTTTATCTGAAAGGAACCTCTTAGGAGTACGCAATGCTCAATAGCCTTGCTGAGACACTCAGTCTAATGGTGGCACCCTAAAACGACAAGCACACTGGCAATTGCAAACTAAGGTTTCTGAGACTTTACAAAAAGAATCACCAATAAGACAATAACGAGCCCAAGGAAAAGGTCAGCTTATGCCAGTTTGGAGGCTGGGCCAGTACCGCCATTAGAGGCAGATGTAGCCGTCTCCTCCCCCAGGGAGGGCCACTAATTAGTTCTGCTCTGTAATTTAAAGAGCTATCGATTTGTCCGTGACATTCAAGTATTTCTGAAGAATAGGATTTGAAATACACTGTTTCAGAGCATTTTACCCCAAATGACCACATCGAATAGCAATTGGAACAATATATAGAAATGAAAGGAGCTGTATTCCCTTAAACCCCATTATCCTTTTGATTAGCCAATTCACATTCTGTTCAACATTCTGCTTAATTTTCTTTTTCTGCATAGTGAAATCGTAACTTTAAATGTTGTTCCTGTTACCAGTGGGAGACTCAACAAGTTAACCGTCATCATGTGTAAGGCAGAGTGCGGTGGGTCACACCTGTAGTCCCAGCACTTTGGGAGGCCAAGGTGGGCAGATCACAGGGTCGGGAGTTTGAGACCAGCCTGACCAAGATGGTGAAACCTGTTTCTACTAAAAATACAAAACATTAGCCGAGCATGGTGGTGTATGCCTGTAATCACAGCTACCCAGGAAGCTGAGGCAGGAGAATCACTTGAACCTGGGAGGCAGAGGTTGCAGTGAGCTAAGATCATGCCATTGCGCTCCAGCCTGGGCAACAGAATAAGACTCTGTCTCAAAAAAAAAAAAAAGTCACCATGTGTAAAATCGGTAGCCTAAGTGCACAATACCTAGCTGCGCATGGAGGCGCGTGCCTGTAATCCCAGCTACTTGGGAGGTTGAGGCAGAATCGCTTGAACCTGGGAGGCAGAGGTTGCAGTGAGCTGAGATTGCACCACTGCACTCCAGCCTGCATGACAGAGCAAGACTCCATCTCAAAAATATATATATATTTTAAAAGCACAATACCAAATGGGAGGGATCTGAAGTGATTCTTTCTTTTGTCTTCCCTGTGAGAGGGACAATTTGCTGACTTCTGAGGGGAGAATCTAGGGGAGGATTTGTAAATGTCATCTTCTAGTATAAAGAGATACTTGTGTTTTGGCATCTCAGAGGGGCTGGAGCCCTCCATGGTGAGCAGAAAGAGGAAACTAGCTACCTGGAGAGAGAGGAGTGCTCATTGGCTAAAGGAAGACACCTTCTTCATGCCATTTGGGTCAGACAATAACAGGAAGAGTTTCTGCTTAGCAGGGAGCTAAAGCTGAGGTTCAAAGTAGTGGGGCTGCCATATGTGAAACTGTAGGTGGGAGTAGTGGCGTGCAAGCCCTCTTCCCAGACCAGCCCACATCCCCTTCTCAGAGAATCAACTCCCTGTCTCTCTGCTGAGTCCCCTCAACACTCACTCCCTTACCCGCTGCCACAGCTGATTAGATCATGAGTAGGCATGTGACTCCAGCTGGTCCCATCAGACCCACTCTGCCCTAGGAATGTGAAATTGGGTCTCAGAAACTTAGACTTCTGATAAGTGCTTGAACTATGGGTTGGTTATTGCCATGGTTTGAATGCATAAATACCTCCAAAACTCAAATGTTGAGACCGAATACCCAACATGATTGTATTAAGAGGTAGAGCCTTTGGGAAGTGATTAAGTCATGAGTACTCTACTCTCATGAATGGGATTAGTGCTCTTATCAAAGAGACTGAAGAGAGTACCCTAATCCCTTTTTGCCCCTCCGTCTCTTCTGCCACGTAAGAACACAGAGTTCATCGCTTTTACTGCCTTCCACCATGCAACAAGGTTTCATCTTGGAAGAAGAGAGCAAGTCCTCACCTGACGCTAAATCTGCCGACTTGATCTTGAACTTTCCAGCCTCCAGAACTGTGAGAAACAAATTTCTATTATTTACACATTACCCAGTCCAAGATATTTCGTCACAGCTGCACAAACAGACTAAGACAGATAAAAAGCTAGTATCAGGGCACCCATGTTCAAACACGGTTAAGTGAGCAAAGAAAGATAATAATGAAAGCAAACGCTTGCAATGTGCCAGACACTGTTTAAAGAACTTTCCATATATCGATTCAATCTCACAACAATCTCATGAGGTAAGTGCCGTTGTTACCTTCATTCCCACTTTACAAATGAGGAAACTGAAGAACAGAAGCTTAAGGAACTTGGAACTTGCCCAGAGGGGCTGGCATTTAGTATCCTGGCTTGGAGACTGCCCTTGACCACATACCACATGCTAAACTGTTCTCTGGAGACAGACACAGAGAGAGAGAGAGAGAGGGGAGGCATGTGCCTTAGAGAGAGAAAGAGATTTGGAGAGACAAGCCGGTCTGGCTCTTGTCAGTTTTGCAGTTTCTGGCATTAATTCCTGTGAAGCCTGGCCTCATTTCCTGTCTTGGGGCTCCATCAGATCCCTCTATTTCTAATCAATGTTCTTTTTTGCTTCTGTTAGCTTGAATGAGTTCTGTTCATTGCAACTAAATGCTCTCTGACTCAAGAAGTTGGAATACGAGGGAACATTTTCCAGTAGGGGGTCTGCTAGAATTGTATTATGTTAATCAGTTAGAGAAGTATGTGAGAGATGTTTTAATTTTGCTCTTTTAAGAGTTCACGCAGTATACTAAGCAGGGATAATCTAATTGCTTTTACAGCCAAGAGTAAGTGATTCTAATTTGTCCTGTATCTGTTCAGTGCCTAGGACCAATGCAGTCATGGCTGCACCTCCACTTGGTGGAATTGGAACTGAATTACAGGGATAGTTTTGGAATGGGAGTAAATTAATTGACCAATCAGAAGAAGGGTATAGATGATGTATTCTTAATGAGTCTTAATTTTTGTTTTTTAGTTAATGGGTTTTAATTTTTGCATGAGTTTTCCATTGCTGCATTACAAATCATCTCAAAAAACTCATTAGCTTAAAAAAATTACTGTAGGCCGGGTGTGGTGACTCACACCTGTAATCCCAGCACTTTGGGAGACCGAGGTGGGCGGATCACAAAGTCAGAAGATCGAGACCATCCTGGCTAACATGGTGAAACCCTATCTCTACTAAAAATACAAAAAATTAGCCAGGTGTGGTGGTGGGCGCCTGTAGTCCCAGGTACTCAGGAGGCTGAGGCAAGAGAATCTCCTGGACCTGGGAGGCGGAGGTTGCAGTGAGGCAAGATACCACTGCACTCCAGCCTGGGTGGCAGAGCAAGACCCCGTCTCAAAAAAAAAAAATCACTGTATTATTTTTCATGGTTTCTATGGATCAGGAATTCAGACAGGCCAAAGCAGAGATGGCTTATCTTTGCTCCCCAATATCTGGGACTTCAACTGGAAAGACACGAAGTCCAAGTGTGGCTGGGGGCTAGAATCATCGAGGGGCCACCTTTTGTTCATATGTCTCACTCTTCTTGTGACTACTGGCTAGGATCTCGCTTGGGCCGTCATCCAGAACACCTACATTTGACTTCTTCATGTAAGTTCTCACGTGACCTAAGGGGTCTTCCCCATAAGAACAAGCATCCCCAGAAAGAACCAAATAGCAGCTGCATCACTTCATGATCCAGCCCTGAAAGTTACATAGCATTGCTTCTGCCGTAGTCACAGGCCTGCCCACCTTAGGAGGTAGGAGTGTAGATCCTACATTTTGAAGGGAGAAATGTCAAAGTCACATATTTAGAAGATAACATTGGATGGGAGACGTTGTTGCAGACATCTCTGGAAACTAGCATGGGGCAAAATACAATGACGAATGTTGACTTAAAAAAATACGTTGTGTGGAAGCCTATAAGCCTCCTATTTCTTTAAAAAGCAAAGCATTTGGTAAAGTTTTAAGTAGCCTGATTAAAATTTTCACCACTTGAAAGAAACAAGTAACAGCAAGAGGACCAGCAAAGGACTGTGAGTGATGTGAAAATAATAAGAGCTTGGAAGAGCGTCCATCCTATTAAAGCAGGATGTGTGACTCCAGACTTACAGACTTGAGGAAAGCAGACTTCAGAAATTCAAAATAGATGATCTCAGAGTGAGAACCTCTGAAAGGGAGTATGGCTAAAAAAGGATGGCTCTAAAAATAAAACTCAGAACCTAAAATTGCAAATGATCCTAATGAGGAAGAAAAGAGGAGACATCCAAAGAAAACGGCGTTTCTGCAGCTGAGCGCCAATTCGAAGAGAACACACACAAAGATGGAAGGAGGGGCACAAAATCAAGGGTGTATACAGAAGAATGTCACAAACTCTTACGACTCTCAGAGGAAATCAAAAGCATAGAGAAGGCTGACGCTTCAAGGGTTGAGGGAAGCTGGTGGTAAAGAATTGAAAAGACCCGTTTGATTGTGTGCAGAACAGGGAGAGAACCGGCACAATCCATGTTCAAACCATAATGTCATCTGTTAAAACAACCAGTTAGCCTACTAGATGATGACACAGTAAGTCTGGAAGAAAGAAAAGCTTCAATGCAAACATAATTTTGTAACATTTCCTACAATGGCAGAGAGAAAGTCAAATGAGTTCCCCAGCAGCCTAGAGGGACCAAGCACTCTAGGAGCTGAATTTTCTTTGTGGGGCATCGTATGTGGAGACCTGAGGCAGCATTTGGGGTCCCAGAGGTCCTTCTGAGTCAGGGCATCTGGCTTCAGGATGTGGCTTGAGAAGGTGACTCTGGATAAACTGGGATTGTCCTGCTTCTCTGTAAGATTCTTCTATACCATGGTGGGAGAGTCTTAGATAATCTTTCAAATGCCTTCAAAGGAAACATTCCAGGATTTGGGAAAGTTGTGTGTTTCACCTCTATGAACACCCCTGTCATGAAGGATCTGCACTAATAAGTGTGCTGGGTCTGTGCTGAATAGAAGAGGTAAGTAGGGCCAGGTGCAGTGTTTCACGCCTGTAATTCCAGCACTTTGGGAGGCTGAGGCAGGTGGATCATCTGAGGTCAGGAGTCCAAGACCAGCTTGGCCAACATGGCGAAACCCCGTCTCTACTAAAAATACAAAAATTAGCTGGGAACGGTGGTGGGTGCCTGTAATCTCATCTACTAGGGAGGTTGAGGCAGGAGAATCACTTGAACCCAGGAGGCCGAGGTTGCAGTGAGCTGAGGTTGCGACACTGCACTCCAGCCTGGAGGACAGAGCAAGACTCTGTCTCAAAAAAAAAAAAAAAAGATAAATAAACATGATTCTAGCGACTTGTAGATAGTAACTAAAGTTGTGCACAGAAGATCACACAATTTCTCTTTTGAAGGCTGGAAGGAAGAGAAAGCAAGTTTGTCTCCTCTGCTGCCAGAACAGAGGGGACACCCTCTGTTTATCCCATCTTTGTCTTGGTCTGTTCCTATGGACAGGAGAGGCTCCAGGTCTCACCCCCTGCCCCCCAGGGAGGAAGGTAAGCCCACTGCACTGGGGTTTTTAATTCCGAGGGTAATCTCTTCCTTCCATGCCAGGCAGGGGGTGGGGTGACCCCTGGTATCCAAGTCTTTGATCTGGGTTGGAGCAAAAGAGAAGGACTTCTATAAAACTGTCAGGGAGATGGGAAGGGCCTTGAAAGAGAGATTGTAAATGGGCAGTTCACCTTTGATCAGTCGCCCCAGATCCTTTTTATAGCCCAGGATTATGGGTTTAGAAGTGCCCTTCGTGTGTCCCCAAAGGAATCCTGTGACTTAAGAACAATTACATTGCTCTGAAAGTTCAGAGAGACTATACACAAAGGACTTTCGTTTTCATTAAAAAAGGAGAAAGAAAAAAGAAGAGAAAGAAAACATTGGCTCAAACGGTGAAGTTGATCCCTAAGTTAGTAAAGTTAGTAATAAACTAGAAACCTAGTCTGTTTCTTTCCATGCAATAGGATATTCTCTGGCCTGGTAATTCCACTACAATCTATTAACTGATGAGGTATAAGATATATTTTTATTCCCCATTCCCCTGCCACCCAGACAACAGAAACAAGGAATTTGTTGTCTATTGTTGGATTTTTATTTCCTGCTATTAAAATATAAGAAAAACAGAAGCTTAATGGTCTGACTTTTGTCATTTGCATATAAACAGATATTAGAGCTGACTGCTAAGTTCCAATTAATTTAACGTGTGTGGTCAAATACTTCATAGACAAACTGATTCATCATGGCTGTGTCTCTATGTCTTTCAACAGATGTCTCTATCCCCTCCTGCCCCCATCACCACTCAAAGAGAAGGAAAGTTTGCAATCTGTTGTTCATCTTAAAATCTGGTCAGTCTTTTGCTAGGAAACATAAAGAGCTTCATGTCGGTGTTGATGGAAAGTTTGAGATTTAGGAGAAGGAAGCGACATTTCCATGTGGCTGGCTGTAGCCACGGCCCTTCTTGCTCAGTGAGCCCTGCTCTCTCAAGCAGCGTAACTGTGAACAGCTGTGTCCCCCAGCCACTGTAGTTGCCACACCCTGGGAAGTCCCATTTCCTGCCACAGCCCTGGCTTCCCCTGCATGTGCATCAGCTGGAAAGCTAAGTCAGATCTGTGAAGTTGGAAGGCTTGCCTGGCATTCATCACATCTAAGCTGCCACCCAGACCCATTCCAAGCCCACTGGAGTCACAGGGAACAATCTCTTCTTTGTCTCATGAGCACCTTTGTTCCATGATTCTTGGTACCTATCTCCTTCTCCAGCATCTTTGGCCCTCACTTAGAAGCAGAATCCACTATTCCCTTGGCCAACACTGAGCCGTGGGGCCCAGATAGTGATCCTGCAGCAGGTCTAGCCCCAATTACAGACTTATCCAGTCCATCATTGTCTCCAAGTGGGGACAGCCAGCATCTGCTGGACAGTTAGGACATTCTTTCTTGCAGTAAGGTGACAACAGAATTAAATTCCTCACAAGGCCCCGACAGTCATATTCAAGGGCCCCAGACCTGGGAAAGTGTACAGCAACCTCCTGAGAACGGGAGGGCCCATTTAAACTCACAGCAGACTCCTGAAGACTGATATTGGCAGCAAGTGATGGGGCCCTGCTCAGAGGAGCTGATCAGGGGAGTCCTCTTAAAGACAAATATTGAAGACTTGAGATTTTTTCCATTACAGAATCATTTTCTCATTTTTCCTGTCCTCAGCTACACACACTCATACACGTATACCACAATTCCATCATTCTCTGATTATCAACAAGCACCAGAGATTTTCTTCCAATCCCTGCCTAGTGGTGCACAGATTCCCAGGGTACAAATCACAAGGAAACTGGTGAACTCCAGGTGTTTACGTATGTACTTAAACATTCAATGCCTGAACCCATCATCCCAGCACTGTGGGAGGCTGAGGCGGGCAGATCACCTGAGGTCGGGAGTTTGAGATCAGCCTGACCAACATGGTGAAACACCGTCTCTACTAAAAATACAAAATTAGCCGGGCATGGTGGGGCATGCCTGTAATCCCAGCTACTCAGGAGGCTGAAGCAGGAGAATTGCTTGAACCCGGGAGGTGGAGATTGCAGTGAGCCATTGCCCTCCAGCCTGGGCAACAGTAGTGAAACTCAGTCTCAAAAAAAAAAAAAAAAATTCAATGCCTGGGTGTTTATGATTCCAAAATATCTGGTTGGGGTAGTAAAAACCTCAGGCAATTTGAGACAAATGAGTGTAAGTATTCATATATTTATTGTTCATCTAACAAATAAATACCAAATGTCTTGTACGAGACAGGAAGTATCCAGGGAACACAGAGGGGAACAAGACACAGACAATCGCTGTTTGTTGATGCATAGATAAGCCCTTGGTGGATTAATCAGACCTCTCACATGCTTGCTGTTGCTCTGGCTTTTTAAAGAGCCTCCTTCTGTGTCCTCGGATCTGTGTCAGCTATCTCCGGCAGTCCGCTCGTGTCTGGCACACACGCACCCTGGGCTGCTTAGAAATAGGGCATCATCTCCACTCACTCTCATCATGATGGGATCTGTGTGCATATTGTAATTTTACATTTTTTCTGCTGGAGGTTGCTCGTCATCTTAAGACTGTGGTTGGAAGAGCAGGTTCCAGAATGGTAGGCTCTCAAAGGGCTGCTGGTGGTGACTGACCGTGGGAAGGTCAGTGGGCCCAGTCCTGTGGGGAAGAGAATGGGAGAATATAGTAGAAAAAGGGACTTCATTTAGAGGCTATTCTTTCTGCTGTGTCCAGATTCCTCTGAGCTTAACAGAAGTGGATCCTGGAGCCGTGCCAGTTCTGCCTTAGGTGAAGGGATTTTGTTAGACATCCGGGCAGCGGATTAGGACAGGGTGGAGGGGTTGGGAATGGGAGGTGCACTGAGTCCCACTCCAGGGGGAGCAGACTTCCCAGGTAGAGGAGGCAAAGCTGAGTCTAAACCAGAGGATGAAGCTGGACAAGGGAGAAAGAAGTAAAGGCCTCCCATCCAAGAGGTCGCTCAAGGCCCAACGGGACCAGCTTCTCAGGTTCTTGCCCAGGAATGCTTCAAAGCCCCTGAACTGTGGTTGGCAATTTCTCAGTTGCCCTGGCTTGGAAACTTGGACTCTTCACCCAGGGATCATCCCACAACTCCACTGTTAACAGCTCCTCAGATCCGTACACTCTTCAGCAGCTATCCAAGAACCGTCCCCGGGGGAGTGGGGAACACAAACGGAACCCAGGGTCCCCTATCCTTATCCATGGAAAACTGAACACAGAAACCCCATCTTCCTCTATAAATTCAAGAGAAAAACTATTTGTGACAGGATTCACAAGACTAATTATCAAATCTTTATGATATATGTATTCAATTTTTAATGAGCCTGGGTCAAGAAACATTTGCTGAGCTTCTGCCTACTGGACTAGGGGAATAAAGCTCCTCTAATTCTCTTCCTCCTTGGGCCTTTTTCTCAGTCCCTATTCCTTTTTCTCGGCCCTCTGCTTGTAAGAGAAGTCTCCTCAACCCCTCCCTAATCCTGACACCATCAAACCCAGCTCTTTCCTCTTGCCGTCCTTTCCTGCATCGGAGACTTAGACGTGTGTTCACTGGTTTGCTCCTCCACTAGACTACCAGATCTCTGGAGATGAAAACCCAAACTTCTTTTTCTTTCTTTCTTACTTTTTTTTTTGGAATGGAGTCTCACTCCTGTTGCCCAGGCTGGAGTGCAATGATGCGATCTCGGCTCACTGCAACCTCCACCTCCCGGGTTCAAGCGATTCTTCTGCCTCAGCCTCCCGAGTAGCTGGGATTACAGGGGCCCGCCACCATGCCCAGCTAATTTTTGTATTTTTAGTAGCGACAGTGTTTCACTGTGTTGACCAGATTGGTCTTGAACTCCTGACCTCAGGCGATCCACCTGCCTCAGCCTCCCAAAGTGCTGGGATTACAGGTGTGAGCCACCGTGCCTGGCCTTTATTTTTCTTTCATCTCCTTCAGTGCCTAGCGCTATGCTCAGCACAGAGCGAGGAGCTCGGTAAACATTTGTCAGACAAGTGGATGAATGAGGGAATGAATGAAGGAGTCTAGAGATGCATCTGATGTCGAAGCGGGTGACAGGGCAGACAGCAACAGCTAGGAGGGCATGAATGTGCCTGGTGCCCACTTGTGCCAGGCACAGTAAGGACGTCACTGCTGCTCCTTCACCTTCCTTCCAGCCAGAAAGGGACTGAGGGTATAATACTCATGCGTGTGCATGTGTGTGTGTGCCTGGGGCTTGCTTCTGGTAGGAATACGGGGGTCCCCTGCATTTCCAGAGTCTTGAGAAACACAGAATGAATGCTCTTTCAGATGGCATCCTTGTCAGTTTACATTCCAATTGCCTTCTCCCAAAAAATTAAATTGCCTTTTCTTCCTCAGGAGGTATAATAATCCCCGCAACAGATTGTTTCCTGTTCTATAAAATGACTCCCTTCTGCTCGCCACATCCCCGCCACAGCATTACCTTCTCTCAATGTTTTCTACAGCCCTCCCTTAGGCTCCTTCTTCCTTTTCATATAAGCCTCCTTCTCCCTGAGCACAGGTCCCCCAGTTGACCCTTAAACTCTGACCTGGTCTCTGGTGGATCTCAGCCCCAACTCAGCACGCCCTTGGCTTTTATGTAGATGACAAGAGTCTGTGCAATCTTCTCCCTGCCACTTTCCGGCCCTCGCTCCAGGAGTGTGTAGCCTGGGGAGTTTTTTCATCTAATTTCCCAGCAAACTTAAACTAGACAATTGAAGATTCAATTAGGGAGTGGAGTTCTGCCTGCTGCCCCAGGGGAGTCCACTTAGCCTCTGAAAGCCTTAGCTCACAGAGATCACCCCCATCTTTTCCAGATTCCCCCTTTTAGTAGACTCATGATTTTTTGGAGGGTACCAGGCACTTGTGGTTAGCCAGCAAGGAGTGGGGTGGAGTGGGTGGGAAGTATGGGACTCATCTCAATAAAGCAGAGGCTGAGGACAGTGGGAATGAGGGCAGGATTCAAAGGAACCAGCCCATGGAAGTTACCGTGGATGAGCTCTGTGAGGTCAGAGGCACAGAGGCCCCGGGGGCTCAGACCCATAGCTAGGATTGAAGAAAGCATATTCTAATAGGGACTAAGAGTATAATACTCATGCGTGTCCATATGCATTCACACACACACCATCAAATAGTGTCCTGTGAATCTACCTCAGGCTAGAAACCCAGACAGGATAGTGGAATCGGGTGGGGAGTTGGGTAAGTTGTGCCCATTCAGTCACTATAGGGACTAAGACTTGTTACATTAACAAGGAAATAGGGCAATTAGGCTATGACTTAGGGCAATGTCACGAGGAAAAAAAAGTGCAGACAGCTCTTTGTTTTTTTGTTTGTTTGCTTTTGAGATGGAGTCTCCGCTGTGTTCGCCCAGGCTGGAGTGCAGTGGCGCCATCTCGGCTCACTGCAACCTTCTCCTCCCAGGTTCGAACGATTCTTCTGCCTCTGCCTCCCAAGTAGCTGGGATTACAGGCGTGCACCACCACGCCCAGCTAATTATTGTGATGGGATTTCGCTCTCGTTGCCCAGGCTGGATTGCAATGGCGCTATCTTGGTTCACTGCAACCTCCGCCTCCCGGGTTCAGGTGATTCTCCTGCCTAAGCCTCCCAATGCGTGGCTAGTTTTTGTATTTTTTAGTAGAGATGGGATTTCGACGTGTTGGTTAGGCTGCTTGCAGACAGCTCTCTGCCTCTCTAGGTCCACCCCATCCTCACATCCCCACCTCCGGCCTTCTTCATTGCCTCCTGCACAGAAAGAGGACTAGCGCTACAGGGATTCCATCTCCTCTGGCTTCTGACTAGATTCAGCCAATGAAGAGCCTTAGCAAATTAGGGGGAAGGAGGAAAGGGATGCCAGGGTGCTTGTTTCTTTGGCTGCATTCCTATGACAGTGCCCTGGGGTGGTGGATGTGGGGTAGAGTGGAAGAATCCTGGGTGCTGAATCAGAGTGGGGAAACATGTCTTCGGGGTTCTCCCTCCTCCCTGTCCCGTCTCCATATGCAAGCCTGGAGCCTGAAAGTCTGAAGTCCTGCTTGCCTCAGCTGCTGTCTCCCACCCCCACCCCGCCAACAGCTTGGTTCGCCATTGTCCCTCCGCCCATTGTCAGCGGCGGGAGCTTCCCCTGACAAGCCCCTCACCCAACCCCGCCGTCTTAGCTGTTCTTATGAGAATGTGAATACCTCTCACCCAACCCTGCCACTGTAACTGAACTTGTGGTCGTGTATCTCCTTGCCCCTACCCCCCACCGCTGTAACTGAACTCACTCGCAACACCCCCGCCCCCGCAAAAACTACCCAAACCTATAAAACCAACTCCTATCCCACTGCCCTGTGCTAACGCCCTTTCCGTTGGCCCACCTGCACCCAGGTGAATAAACAGCCATGTTGCTCACACAAAGCCTATTTGGAAGGTCTCTTCATTCAAAGTGCGCTTCTTTTCAACACTCCCCCTGGTAAGGAGGCTTCAGAAGAGGCACCTGAAGAAAACCTCAGCCCGAGGCCTCAGAGAAACAGACTTAGGAATGAAGACACCGGGCTAGGACTGCAAAGATGTGAAGCGCGTAGCATAGCGAGGCTGAGTCCTTGGCCACACTCCCCTCAGAGACTCCTGTGTGCTGGCTGGGCGCCAAGTCTGCTGCGGGGAGGCTTGCCGGGTCGAGCCTCTGTCATTGCTTGCAGTCAGTTCTGAAAAATCACACAAAGGTGTTTAACCAGGAGCCAGACTCCTCAAATACCTATACCCCCACGATGGAGGGAATGCGCCAAAATGTTATCAGTGGTTTCTCTTGATCAGAAATGTGATATGAGTCACATAAATAATTTTATGGTTTTCAGTACTTTCTAAAAACAGTAAAAAGAAACAGGTAAAATTAATTTTAATAATATATTTGTTTAATTCAATAGATCCAGAATATTATCATCTCAGGTATGTAACGAGTATTTTTGAAAGTATTAATGAGCCGGGCACGGTGGCTCACACCTGTAATCTCAGCATTTTGGGACGCCAAGGCAGGTGGATCACCTGAGGTCAGCAGTTCGAGACCAGCCTGGCCAACGTGGTGAAACCCCCGTCTCTACTAAAAATACAAAAATTAGCCGGGTGTGGTGGCGCGTGCCTGTAACCCCAGCTACTCAGGAGGCTGAGGCAGGAGAATCGCTTGAACCCGGGAGGCAGAGGTTGCAGTGAGCTGAGTTGGCGCCATTGCACTCCAGCTGAGTGACAAGAGTGAAACTCTGCCTCATAAAAAGAGGAAGTATTAATGATATATTTTACATGTTTTTGATGTTTTTGGTACTAAATCTTCAAACTCCGGTGTGTATTTTGTACTTACATTGCATCTCAGTTCAGATCAGCCACGTTTCAAATGCTCAGTAGCAACGTGTGCTTAGCTGCTGCCATGTTAGGCAGTGCAGGGCTGGGTGATAGGTGGGCTTATGGATTCTTAAAATATATTTTCCAAGTTTTCTACCATAAATATGCATTTTACATTTTATTTCAAAATCATAGTCTACAAATATGATCATATCTAGGTTTTGTTTATTTTCTATTTTATTTTAGTAGAAATTTCCTCTTTAAAATCCTGGCTTTGTCTGCATCTGTGGTGGCCTAAGAATAAAAGGGGTTACTTCCTTCTTGAGAGAGGGAGCCCAGAAAGCATTGACTGGGCAAGGACTGCACTCGGCCCAACTTTGGAAGCTCAGGAAGAGGAGGTCCGAGTGGTGGCAAACAGAGAGGGCTGCCCCAGGGTGGGCACTTGGGCAGGCTGAGGCCTCCTCTCTGCCTGGTGCTGCTTCCTGCATAGGTCTGACCACCATCCAGACCAAAGCCACCCTGCCCCACAACTGGGGTCTGATCAGACATCTCTCACTGGACCCCACTTAAAAATAGGCAACTCTTTCTTAGCAGCTGCATGTTTTTCAAGGAATAAGTGGGACGCTATGTTTAAGTTCCAGAAATTGAAGCCGGACTCAAAAAAGCAGGCCAGTTCTGCTCTGCCCCAAAAAGTGAGTGCTTACTGTTTACTGTCGCATTTTGGAACAGAAAAAAAGAGTAATTGTTTACAGCAGAGCGTCAAAGAATGCACAGTCCTAGGCTTACATGAAATACTTGCAGGCTGGTTAGCTGGTTGGCCAGTTGGTTAGTTGGGAAATGTCTGCCATGGGAAGGTAGAAGACAACTGACCCTTTGCCTAGAGACAGTTTGGAAATGGAAAAAACCCGGAAATGATCTCAGGACCCCATCCCCGGACCTCCGTATGTGACCTTGAGCAATTCACTTTCCTACCTGGGACATTATGTTCCTCCACAGACAGGGGATCAAGTAGGTATCGCAAGTTGCTTCTGAGACCCATTCCAGTGAAAGCATTTTGTGACTTTTGCCTCTGGAGGAAGCACTGAAAAGTCAGACAGTCCAAAGATGAGTTTTAAAATGACTTCCAAGTCTGACTCCTGGGATAGCTAGGGCTAGAAGAGGGGAACAACCTGCGTTTATCATTAGGACCCACATCGAATGGAAAAGAACTGCCCCAGAGCCAAGGACCTGAGTAGGTAGGATTCCATGGGAACCGCCTGGGCAGACAGCATTAGCAGACGCAATGCTGCTGATATTTTTTTCCAATGGAAAAGTCCTTTTTGTCTGAGGCAATGTTTTCCGCAGCTCTAGGGGCCTGTGGTCATTTCCTAACAAGATTTTCCCTATTTTGTGCAGCTGTGGTCTGGCATTTGAAACAGAGTGTTTTCGAGCTGAAACTCACTTAGGTCCTCCAGGGCTAAAGGCTGGTGGGTAAATTCAGGGCCTGGTGCATTCTGTGCTATAGTCTCTGTCCCTCAAATCACAGGATACTGTGCTTTTCTTTAATACTTTGGAATTATAGCATTAGATGCATAAAATTAAAAATTATCAGAGCTATAAAGACTTTGAGAGGCCACCTAGTCTAATATTCTTATTCTATAGAAGGGGAAACTGAAGGCTGAAAAGGAGAGGAATTGACTCCCAGCCACACATTCAATTAGAGAGAAGACCACCCTCCTGACTCTCGATCCAGCTCCTCTGGACTCTTCCTAACTTGCTATGAATGATTTAATATGTTTCAACCTTACACTTCTACCTCATGCACACCTGATGATACCTCTTTCTCTGTTTCCTGATTACTTCATTCTTGTTCTTTGGCTTTCTGTGTTTATTAGAGATACTAGATGGACCACACGGACACACGAGTTCATTCCGTCGATGTTCATCAAGAACCTTCCGCTGCTGAGGGTGCAGGATGAGTAAGTCACAGGTCCACTGTAGCCTGGGAGAGTCACTTTCCCTGTGCGAGGCAGTGAGTATAGCAGCATCCGAGGAAAGCGCTGCTTAGGCGGCACAGAGAAGTGGTTTGCCCCGTCTAAGGCAGACCGGGAATTGTAGAAGGAGATTGATGGGCAAATAGAGATCTAACTACGCATAATCGATACCGGTATTTTGCTTATTTGGTAAAGGAGTTGACATCAATTTTTAGTGTATGAGGAGGTGTTTGATTTGTCATGACCATCAGACAAGGACCATGAGAAACAGGGCCTCCCCTGGATTCAGCCTCATCTAGTTCTGCCTCAGGTGGCAATTTTGCAGCCCCTTTCTCTACTTTATCTTTTTTGGTATTCAGCTTACACTGCTGACTCAATGCACCTGCCCTGTTCACAGCCTAAAAGCCTCTGCCAAAGTCTCTCATCCCACGGAAGACACAGCCCTCAGGAAGGGACAGCAGGCTAAGCCGAGGACATGACTGAGCTGAGCCAGTACCTTTGTCACGTTCAGGAGCCACAATGGGACTGGGGATTCCCTTTCCACTGGGAGGCTGGGAGAGAGTGTGATGGGAGTCAGTCTTCCAGGTCTCCATGAAAAGAAAGTCAGTTTGAAAATGTCAAACACTTGGCTCAGTTAGTCCTTTCTCCAGGTTGTCATTTACTTGGAAAAGGAGCACTATTCAAGACTTAAATGTCAGCTTCTTGCCTCTAAAACTGTGGGGTCAGGCCGGGCACAGTGGCTTACACCTGTAATCCCAGCACTTTGCGAGGCCGAGGCAGGCAGATCACAGGAGGTCAGGAGTTCGAGACCAGCCTGACCAACATAGAGAAACCCCATCTCTACTAAAAATACTAAATAATCGTGGTGTGGTGGCACATGCCTGTAATCCCAGCTACTCAGGAGGCTGAGGCAGGAGAATCGCTGGAACCCGGGAAGCAGAGGTTGGAGTGAGCCGAGATAGAGTCATTGCACTCCAGCCTAGGCAACAAGAGCGAAACTCTGTCTCAAAATAAATAAATTAATTAATTAAATAAAATAAAACTGTGGGGTCAGGTAAACCCCTGAGCGCTTCAGCCTGTGTACTCCTACACCAAGGCCTGGGCTCCCTGGCTATTTGTGGAGGGCAGTCAGACACCCTGCCCAGGAATCAGCCCCAGAGAAATGTCCCCTAGGTACCAAAGACTTTTGGATTTTGGTCTGTCTGTGGGTTTAATGCATCTCATTTCTGAGGGCAGTTCCTAAATCTTTACCCTTATATATTTGAAAGATGACAACTCTTTAAAAACACAACCAGACCTGGGCTTTAAGTCCCAAGCTTGGGTCCCTTTACCTGGCAGCTCTTCCTAGATCCAGACAGCCGCCTTCTATGAGCCAATCCCTGCCTTGGCTCCCGTCTGTTACTCGCCTTCCCCATCCCTGCGAGGCACCATATGCTTAATGATAGCCTCTAAAGAGGACGAATCTCCCTTAGCTGTTCTCTAACTTTTGGAATGTACTGTCTCTTCTACAGTATTAAAACAGAACAAAACAAAACAAATAAAGGTCTAATGCAGCTGGAGAGCTAATAGACCTCTCTTTCCTGGGAAAAGGAAAACAAAGATCCAATCATTTGCAGCTCCAGAAAAATCCCACCGAGAGATATCAGCCTCATTCCGGGCTAACTGCTAACGAGCTTGAATTCGCCTATTCAGTGATGGTCCTTTGTTCACTTCTCTGCTACCTGAATTGTCTTCCCACTCTGCCTTCGGACACACTGAACCAGAAGTTCAGCTTAGGGGCAAGAGATGGCCTCTAGTCATCAGAGACCACTACAGTGATGTCTTGAAATTCAAGGCAATATAAGTCTGTGTTACTGGGTTTATGATGAGCCAGTATTACGAGAAACGCTAGGGCATTTCCAGGGCAGATTATTTTAAGTGGGAGAGCTCTTTTTTATTGTCGCTTCTCCATTCTGGCCGTAGAATGATTATTGAATATTATTGGGCCCTAACCATATTCACAAAATGTGGTTCTCACCCAGTATTTCCACATTATTGCTCTAGATTGCTTTAAATGGAATATACGTACAGTAATGAGTCAGTTTTAGGAGAAGAGGCTTATCCTCAAACCTTACATAACTGCACTGTAATCTTGACTTTGTTCCTACCAAGCTACTGGGCTGAAGACTGACAAAACAAGTCAGCCAATTCAGATTAACATCTCCTTTAACTGTGCCTTTCCCCCCCACCCCACCCCCCTCCACCTCCCCTACCCCCCTCCACCCGCCCACCCCCCACCCCCCACCCCACCGACACACACCAAATTAGCACATTTCTCAGGCATCATTCAGAACAATGGTTCTCAATTCTGGCTGCAATTAGAATCATCAGGGAGCTTTTTAAAAACAGAAAAAAAAAAAATCAATGCCCAGGCCCTACTCCAAATCAATTAAAATAGATTTTTGGGGGATGGGCCTCAGGCATGGGAATTTTTATAAAGCTGCCATGGTTATATCAATGTGAAGCCATAAATGGGAATCACTGTTTTAAACTTGACCAAAATTAATGATTATAGGTTCTGCTTGCACACCAGGCAAGCACATTTAATATTTAATATTTATATAAAACTTAAGATCACCACTCTTTGAATCAAATAAAATCAACAGAAAGCTACATCTCTATAGGGCGACCAAGTTACACAGGAAGAGAACAAAAAACAGAGATACTTGTTCTCGTGCTACCTAACCTGGCCAGACCTTTGGAGGCCCTCAAGCAATAACATAGACAAGCAAATAAGTTTCCACCGAGTCTGCACAGATGAAGACTTAACTCAGGGAGGAGGGCGGTCACAGTAATGAGCTGGATTCCCAAGCGTCTGGCCTTGGCAACCAGTTATCCCCAGACTGGGTCTTGCTTCATATGTGCCATTTACATAAGAGGACCTACCAGGCTAATGGGAGTCAGACTAGAAATTTGGCAGGACTGATGCCCCAGGATCCAGGCTGTTCTATTACTATTCCCAAAAGGGGAGCAATGGTAAATAAGAGCTGAAGTAGAATCAGCTTGTCTGTGGGACAGGGTAAGGGGACAGGTGAGGAGCGAGAGGGCTCAAGACAGATGACAATACACCTTGTTCAGTTCTCTTTTTCTTTTCTTTTCTTTTTTTTTTTGAGACAGAGTCTCACTTTGTCGTCTAGGCTGGAGTGCAGTGGTGTGATCTCGGCTCACTGCAAACTCTGCCTCCCAGGTTCAAGAGATTCTCCTGCCTCAGCCTCCTGAGTAGCTTGGACTACAGGCATGTGCCACCACACCCGGCTAATTTTTTGTATTTTTAGTAGAGACGGAGTTTCACCGTGTTAGCCAGGATGGTCTCAATCTCCTGACCTTGTGATCCGCCTGCCTCGTCTTCCCAAAGTGCTGGGATTACAGGTGTGAGCCACCTCGCCCAGCCTCAGTTCTCCTTTTCAAGGTCTCTTCAGACAGAAATGTGCCATTCTCGGCGGCCCCTGGGACAGTTCCACGTCAGGCTCATCCATCCCTGTACCCACCATGGCCTAAAACGCAGGTTTGACTATACTAGGGACCGGGGATGTTTGCACTCAGCTACAGTATATCCCAACAGCCATGTGTCAGTGACTTCAGCTTTCCAAAAACCTGGAAAGAAATCTGCTCTCCAAACAAATGTGAAATATTTGCAAGTTAAAAAAAAAAAAAGCTGGGTCTGTTTTCCATAGGAGAGAAAAGAAAGCTGTAAATGTAATTAGGAGCAGATATCTCCCCCATTCTTTTAAAGCAATGAAGATGTTGTGGGATTGCAAATCAGATATCTTTATGGAAGGACCATCTGGGGACACAGGAATTTGGCAAACAAATTCAGGAAAGAAGGCTCCGCCTCAGCAGGGAAGCTACAGACCCGCGGCAGCCAGGATGTCTTTTCTGGAGCACAGTTGGTGAGTCATGTCCAGTTACTAGGCTGCCCTCAGGATTGGCCTAAGGTGTGAGTTTGGGAGGGGAGGGAGATGGTGAGGCAGGATGACATTTTTGAGATGGATGCTTCAGGTTGTCATGGAATCCTCAAGAAGAAGATGCCACAGTCTCCCATGGTCCCAATATCAGTGTGAGGAGGTTGTGTCCTGGGTCTAATCTCAGCTGTCCCCATCCCTAGTACTGTCATTAAACCATTGGCTTTTATTTCAGGCACCCTGAACGGAGAGAATGGAAAATGGATCCTGACCACCTCCCACAAACAGACTTAGCTCTACTAGAAACGTGCCAAATTGGAAACTGCTTTGTCACGGGGATTGACAAAATGCTGATCCAACTCACAAGAGATGACAAGATTATTTAATGTAGACATTGGAGTATTAGCTTTGGAAGGAGTCGCTGGTAGTATAGAGGAGACCGTGAGGTTTAGCCAAGAGAAGCGACTTTCTCCGTGTCACACACTAATTAATGCCAAAGGTTGGATGAGAACCCAGAAACCCTCCCAAATCAGTACTCTTTCTACTGCCCTCTGCTGTCAAATATTAATGAGAACTAGAATATGCATATAAGATGTTCAATATATTCTTTTTTCAGAAAATAAGGCTACTTGGGGAAATAATGTCATTAATAAAAAGTTTTTGGAATGTGCAGAGGGCCAGTCCAGGGTATGTGCTGGAGAGAAATAGATGAAGCTAAAATCCGATTCGCAAGGAGCTGTGCTGGGAAATAACCCAGAGAGACAGTCTGCTCCCCACAGTGGGAGGAAGGAAGACCAGAACAGCTGGGACAGTCAATAGCTCTATGGACGGTCAATGAAGGAAAGGAGCAGGCTCCAAGAGGAACCCATGTTCCTGACTTAGACATGGAACTATTCTGAGAAAGGACAGAGGAATCAACAGAGGGAAAAGTTAATCCCTGCTTAACTGTTCTTTGTTCCTGGACACAAGCTGAAGCAAGTAAGAAGAATTTCCATCCTAGAACCCCTAGTGTGAAAGCGCTGGTCAGTTGATTCATTTAACCTAGTGCCAGCCCCAGAGAGGAGACCTGCAGGGAATTAAAGGGACACTGCCATTTTATGGGGAAAAAACCCAGCTGCCAGAATGAAGCTGCAGTTGTGTGCATTCCCAGGCCAGTCCTGTGCCACTGCTCGCAGGAAAGATTCCCTTGATGCCAAACATGGGGCAGAGTTCGCAGGGGCTGTTGGGTAGGATATGGCTGCTTCCTCCCCCACTCTCTGGAAACATATAAGCGAGGAAACTTGAACGTGGCTCTTGAATACACTCATTTTGTTATCAGTGTAACCTGAGCACCGAGCAACCGCCAGGGCTTGGTGTCTGGTGACTTCCCCTTCAGCAGCTCTGGAGACGGCCACAAGGAGCTGACTGCTCAGAGTCCAAGTCAAGCTTCCCTCTAGTTTAAATCAAACTAAAAAATGGAGGGTGCCAAGACTGTGATGGGGTGAAAGTCAACCCCAGGGCGCAGCTCCCCACTCCACACGAGAACCAGAGTCATGTTTGACGAATTGTCCCAAAGACATTCTTCGGAACAAACAAAATGAGATAAGGAGATTTCTTAGAAAATGATGAGTTTTATGTCAAAACGAGGGTGAGACCAGGAGCAGTGGCTCATGCCTGTAATCCCAGCACTTTGGGAAGCCAAGGCGGGCAGATCACTTGAGGTCAGGAGTTTGAGACCAGCCTGGCCAACATGGTGAAACCCCGTCTCTACTAAAAATACAAAAATAAGCTGGGCGTGGTGGGGCACACCTGTAATTCCAGCTACTGAGGGCTGAGGGCTGGGGCAGGCTTGAACCTAGGAGGCGGAGGTTGCAGTGAGCCAAGATCGCGCCACTGCACTCCAACTTGGGAGACAGATTGAGACTCTGTCTCAAAAAAAAAAAAAAAGAAAGAAAAGAAAGAAAAGAAAAAGAGAGAAAACCAAGCGTGAACTAGAGGTCACTGAAGTGGAGCACCAGGGAGCTGCCAGGAGCCAAGCAGTGGGTTGACATGGGCCCAGACTCTGAGGAGCCATCTGCCCCTACATAAGGGGTGCGGGTACTCCCTGCGGACATCCTCCACTGAGGTCCCTCCCCCACCTCTTCACAGGGCAGGCTTCGGGCCCATACGGGCATTATAGAGACCAGGAATGGAAACCAAATCTCTCCTGCATCCTTCATTCTGGCCTCTACTCCGGGAAAATCTCTTCCCACAACGCCCTGTGTTCATTCCCAGATCCTGAACAGCAGAGCTGCGAAGCAAGTGTTGATTATGAAAAGGCAGTTACCCACTCCCCAGTCCTCTGAAGCAGGACTCGAGCAGTTCTAAAGGTCCACACAAGGAGGGGACTGACAGATTAAAGGATACGGGGCCGGCACGCATCAGCCCACTGCTGAGGAAGCAGTAGAAGGTACCAGTTTCTTCCAAACAAAATCCTGGGTTGGAGAGGACTTGGTGGTGGCCCGAAGCTGTGAAGCTCTGTCCAAGGAACTCACAGAGGCCTTTGGGGACAGCACCTTGCTACTAGTCAGTGAGGATGTATTGAGCATCCACCCTGTGTCGGCACAGGCAGGCCTTGGGGAGGAAGCAGAGTCCACAGTTACAGAATTACTTTCTCATGAGAAAATAGATAGTCAAATATTACAGGTGCAGCGAGTGTTGTGAAGGAAATGTGAGGGAACAATGGGGGCAGCTCGTGGAGACTTCAGGGTCTGGAAAGACCTCCCCAAGGACATGACGTCAACCCGAGACCTGAAGATGTAAGGGAATCAGACAGACAAATAGGGGAGATAGTGGGAACTTTGAATTGTCCCTCAAAGTCCATCTCCTTGGGCCAGGAGCAGTGGCTCACACCTGTAATCCCAGCCCTTTGGGAGTCCGAGGCGGGCAGATCACGAGGTCAGGAGATCGAGGTCATCCTGGCTAACACGATGAAACCCCGTCTTTACGAAAAATACAAAAAAATTACCCGGGTGTGCTGGTGGGCGCCTGTAGTCCCTGCTACTCGGGAGGCTGAGGCAGGAGAATTGCTTGAACCAGGGAGACGGAGGTTGCGGTGAGCCGAAGTCTTGCCACTGCACTCCAGCCTGGGCGACAGAGTGGGACTCCGTCTCACACACACAAAAAAAGTCCATCTCCTCTTCTTTCATAATCACAGAATTTTTAGTCAAGTCTAGGCTTCCCAGAAAACAACTGCTTTACCCAGCCTCTCTTAGAGCTAGATGTGACTATGGACCCTAACAGGAAGACGGAGCAAGTGTGTAGATAGTGCTGGGTTATGGGGACAAGGCTTGCCCTCCCTCGGCCCCCCTGCCCCTTCTGCTGGCTGGCATGTGGTCACAGCAGGGAGCCATTTTGGAGCAAGCTAAGGAAGGCAATGAGACAGAAGGAGCAGGGCTCCGATGACCTCACAAACCAGAGCAGCCACGCCAACGTGGGGCTTTACGTGAGAGAGAAATAAATTCTATTTTGTTTAAGCCGTTGTTATTTTGGTCTCTGTGACAGAAAGCAGTGTCCTGACTAATATATAGTCAGAGGGAACAGCAAAGTGATTCTGCAAATCCTAACTCCATTTGATCTTCCCAAGAACCCAATAAGTAGGAGAATATTATCATTATTTTAATGTTACGGAAACCGATGCTGAGAGGGATCATTATCTTGTCCAAGGTCATGCAGTGGCAGAGGCTGGGACTCACAACTCAAGGCTTCTTCATGCTAACCCAGGGAGCATCCACTATGCTATGCCGCCTCCCTTTCTCTAGACTGGGTTTAGTTGCTTCCTCCATTAGTGAGGCAATTTTTTTACCAAATCAACCACACTCCTTTTTTTTTTTTTTTTTTTTTGAGATGGAGTCTTACTCTGTCACCTGGGCTGGAGTGCAGTGGCTCGATCTCGGCTCACTGCAACCTTCTCCTCTTGGGTTCAAGCGATTCTCCTGCCTCAGCCTCCCAAGTAACTGGGATTACAGGTGCCTGCCACTATACCCAGCTAATTTTTTGTATTTTTAGTAGAGACAGGTTTCACCATGTTGGCCAGGCTGGCCTTGAACTCCTGACCTAGTGATCTACCCGCCTCAGCCTCCCAAAGTGCTGGGATTACAGGTGGGAGCCACTGCGGCTGGCCGAACCATCCACACTCTTAACTTTATCCACCACACCTATGCCAGTCCACTCAGCAACACAAGGTCCTAATGGCGCATGCCCCGAGCACAGGAGGTTGAAATCCCTGCATGAAGTGATGATTAAGGGGCAGGGATGCAAGACTACTGTCACTTTCTCAGAAAATATCTTACATTTTGTTCTAAAAGGTAGTGTTTGGAAGAGTCCCATTCTCCCCCATTCCCACCCACCCTCGCCGCTTTGCCAGCCCTACTTTATGCAAACAAGTCAGGAATTCTTGAAGACACCAGGACTCGGAGAGCCCCGGGGTCCTCAGCTCTTACATTAGTGCAAGTGTCGTCTCTCCCTATTATGAGTCTAGACTTCTTAGCAGGAGCAGCCTGGCTCCTCTGGGATCTCCTTGGGAGAACAGTTCTGCTATTTTATCTTTTGTCAGCCCTTTGACTGATGGCATGGGAAATTGCAGGCTAAGCCATGTTCACACAAATCCTCAGCCCTGTTCTCCTACTGAGGCACTCCTCAAGTTATGAATCCCCTCTGGGGTATAGCATTTGAATAATTAAGGTCTTACAATATTGATTTTATTCCTCACAGCCGGGAGACAGCTTTACACATGCATTTGGTTGATTGGGCCATCATGTGGCTCAGATGCTTGTAACTTGCAAAGATTTAACAGAGCCTTCTGTCTGCAGAAGACTGAAGCAGCCAGGGAGACTAGGCTGCTCACACCCATAATCCAAACACTTGGAGAGGCCAAGTGGCCTCAAGTGATCCTTCCACCTCGGCCTCCCAGAGTACTGGAATTACAGATGTGAGCCACCATGCAAGCCTAATCCATTTTATTTCTTTCTTTCTTTTTTTTTTTTTTTTGAGACAGAGTCTCTGTCACTCAGGCTGGTGTGCAGTGGCGTGATCTCCACCCACTGCAACCTCCGCCTCCTGGGTTCAAGTGATTCTCCTGCCTCAGCCTCCTGAGTAGCTAGAATTACAGGCTCCCACCACCACGCCCGGCTAATTTTTGTATTTTTAGTAGAGATGTGGTTTCACCATATTGGCCAGGCTGGTCTCGGACTTCTGACCTCAGATGATCTGCCTGCTCCGGCCTCCCAAAGTGCTGGGATTACAGACGTGAGCCACCGTGCCCAGCTGCCTAATCCATTTTCTAAACTGCTGTAAGAGCAACCTTCTAAAATGCATATCTGATTATCATGGGATTTTGGAATTCATTCAATGGCTCCTTCATGGCCTCCTCACTGTAAAGTCCAAATTCCTTAGCACCCCTATAAGACTCTTCCTGATCTGGCCCCACCTCCACCTCTACCCCTCCCTCCACTCCCTGCTGTCCCCAGGTGCTACATAGTACCTGCAAAGGGCCGCGTCCTCACCCCTCTGGGCCCTGCCCATGTTGCTGTCTCTGCCTGGAATGACCTGCCTTCATCTCCTCACCTGGACAGTGTCCTCGGGACTCTGTCCAGGCATCTTCTCTTCCAGGTGGCTTTCCTGACCACCCCCCACCCCCCGCACAGCACCCTTGTCACACTGTCAAAGCACTGTCAGAGTCACCTGTGGCCTCATGATTTCCATGTGTATCTCCTCTTCTAATCTAGGAGCACCTTAAAGGCAGGAGCTGTGTCTCATTTGTCTTGACCTGGAGTCTGGCAGCACGCCTGGCACAGAGTAGGTCCTCATTCAATGTGTGCTGAAACAATGAGGCTCTGTGGAACCCTACGTGACACGGTCATTTCCTTCCAAGATTTCTGTCACTTCTACTTCACTAATTTTTTTTTTTTTTTTGACAGAGTCTCACTCTGCAGCTGGGGCTGAAGTGCAGTGGTGTGATCTCGGCTCACTGCGACCTCTGCCCCCTGGGTTCTAGCCATTCTCCTGCCTCAGCCTCTCGAGGAGCTAGGATTACAGGTGCCCACCCACTAATTTTTTGTATTGGTAAAACTTCAGGCGAGACTAATTTAAGCCCATGAAAGCAGTTATCTCAATTTTTTTTCTGTGGGAATGTTAATGTATTAATTCATTTAGCCATCCATTAATCAGTCACTTCAGTTAACGAATATGGGCTGGACATGGTGACTCATGCCACCAGTAATCCCAGCACTTCGGGAGGCTGAGGTGGGCAGATCACTTGAGGTCAGGAGTTTGAGACCAATCTGGTCAACATGGTGAAACCCCATCTCTACTAAAAAAATAAAAAATTAGCCAGGCGTGGTGGCGGGGGCCTGTAATCCCAGCTACTCGGGAAGCTGAGGTGGGGGAATCGCTTCAACTCAGGAGGTGGATGTTGCAATGAGCCAAGATGATGCCGCTGCACTCCAGCCTGGGCTTCAAGAGCAAAACTCCATCTCAATAAATAAATACACACATAAATAAACAGCAAATATGAAATGCATCCTCTAGGCCAGACCCTGTGCTAAGCATTTGGATCATAAAGCTAAATACTACTCAGTCTCTGTCCTCAAAATGCTGACAGTTCGGTGGGAAACAGACACGCAGACACACCATGACAAAACGATGTGATTGACATCACAGTGGATGAGGGAGGTGATGGATAAGGGAAGATAATGGATAATCCCTCACAGCAGATAAGGGAAGGTAACGAATGCTGGGTTAGGCACCTGTCCGTTAAGTTCTGCTATTCATATTCTCTCCTGGCTCCTAGATTAGAATTGCCTATAGCTCTCTTCCCCTGCTTCCACTACACTAAGAGTTCCTTAAGGACAGAGACTATGTTATTCACCTTTGTATTCATTCATTTATTCAACAAATATATATTAAATGCCTACTGCACAGAAAGCTTTTCTAGGTGCTGTGGTTACCACACACAGTGGGTTAGACTGACCTCCCAGCCTTCGTGGAGTTTACAAGGTGTCTATCTCAGTGCTGGAAACATGGCAGGCCGTAGAGAGAGATTTGTTAAACGAAGAAACAGTGGAGTCAGAGGGATGTGAGCGTTATCCTCCATCATCTGGAGAGCCACGGTGGGAAGAGGAACACACGTGTTCAAGGATGTTTCAAAGGGCAGAGCGGGGCCAGTGCAGGGACATTGCGTGGGCATTGGTCTGGGGAAATGAGGAAGAATTTCTGTTAGTAAAAGCTGTTCCATGTTATGATATAGTGACAGTAAATGATAACACAGAAGCTTGTGGAAGAAATTTCTACAGGCCAGGTGCTGTGGTTCATGCCTTTAACCCCAGCACTTTGGGTGGCCCAGATGGGTGGATCATGAAGTAAGGTGTTCAAGACCACCCTGGCTAACATAGTGAAACCCCATCTCTACTAAAAATACAAAAAAATTAGCTGAGTGTGGTGGTGCATGCCTGTAGTCCCAGCTATTTGGGAGGCTGAGGCAGGAGAGTCGCTCTTGAACCTGGGAGGTGGAGGTTGCAGTGAGCTGAGATCTCGCCACTGCACTCCAGCCTGGGCAAAGGTGTGAAACTCTGTCAAAAAAAAAAAAAAAAAATGAAAGAAGGAAGGAAGGGAGGAGAGAGAGAAAGAAAGAAAGAATGAAAGAAAGAGAGAAAGAAAGATAAATAAATAAATAAATAAATTTCTACAGTAAGTTCAAGGTTAAGCCAAATGACCTTCGGGTCCTTTCCAAATCTGGAATTTTGTTATTGAAAACATTGAGGTTTGTCAAAATGTTCAGCCATCAAGATATGTGGCAAACTGGCCACTGACTTTGGAAATTTTCTCCGGTAAGAGAAACAAGCAAACACTGTCACCCATAACAGCATCACAGCAATTTTGCCCTGGGCATTTGGGTACACAGGGACTTCTCTGTCTTACTTGTCACCTGAATCACAACTCCTGGCTAAGTCAGGCTCTCAGGAGAAAATCAAGGGGCAAAAGGATGAGCGAGTGTTCACAAAAAAAAAAAAAAAGAGAAAATTCAAAATCTTCCTGGACTGAATTGTACGTCCATTTGACAAAATATTATTCAGCTGTTGTAGAGAATAAAATAGATTTATATGTATGTATAAAAGATAGATTATGAAGTTTAAAATTGCAAATTAGGGAATACTATTTAGGATATGACCATTTCTGTGTACTTTTTAAAAAGAGGGCATGTAGATATGTATGTATAATTTTTCTGGATGGAATTAGAAGAAACTGTTAATAGTTTACTTTTGGGGAATAGTTACAATGGAAAGTGGGAATGGGAGAAAGTAACTCAATTTTCATTTAGTATGTTTCCATATTGATTCTATTTTTCTTTTTTTTTTTGAGACAGAGTTTCACTGTACAGGCTGGAGTGCAGTGGCGCAAACTCGGCTCACTGCAACCTCTGCCTCCTGGGTTCAGGCGATTCTCCTGCCTCAGCCTCCCGAATAGCTAGGACTACAGGCTCACGTCACCATGCCCAGCTAATTTTTGCATTTTTAGTAGAGATGGGTTTTACCATGTTGGCCAGGATGGTCTCGAACCCCTGACCTCAGGTGATCCACCCACCTCGGCCTTCCAAAGTGCTGGGATTAGAAGCATGAACCATCGTGCCCGGGCCTTGATTCTATTTTCTAATCATGTGCCTCCTCCCGATCTTTCAATGCCAACAGATCTTACCTGAATCATGGATTATAGCTTCTTTTTTTAATAGTTTTCTATTTAAAAACTTAAAATTTAATATTTTTAATTTTCCAGAGGCTAGAAAAAAGGGAGTGGCGACCAAGCTGGGTACCACCAAGATAGATTACACTAGCTCCATTTCTTTTCTTTTCTTTTTTTTTTTTTTGAGACAGAGTCTTCCTCTGTCACCAGGCTGGAGTGCAATGGTGTGAACTCTGCTCACTGCAACCTCTACCTCCCAGGTTCAAGCAATTCTCCAGCCTCAGCCTCCTGAGTAGCTGGGACTATAGGCGCCCATCACCATGTCCAGCTAATTTTTGTATTTTTAGTAAAGATGGGGTTTCTCCATGTTGGCCAGGATGATCTCACATGCCTGACCTCATGATCCGCCCACCTCAGCCTCCCCAAGTGAGCCACTGTGCCCAGCCACTAACTCCATTTCTAAACGTGAGAAGCTAGAGTCAGTGAAAAGAAGGCAGCAGGGAGCGGGAGCCTCTTGCTTAAGACCAAGCTGTAAAAAGATACCTGAGCCAAGAACAGAGGCCAGATCGCCTGGGTTCCAGCGTGACTCCTCAGCTAAAACAAGGGAGAAGGAAATGGGGGTAGGGAAGGGAGTTAACATTTGGAGAAGGCCTGCTGCGCAGAGGCATTTTATACCATCACCAACCAACTGCTGTCCTTAGAAACCCTTCAACAGCAAGACCCATCTTACCCTGAGCTTTCAGGGATGAAGTTTTAGGCAGGCACAGAAGTTTACTTTCTGGACCCAGAAGGAAAACATGATTAAAAAATTGTACCTACACAAACTCCATTACTATGTATCCTGGGACTATCATTTTTCCTGTGGATCTTAGTCATTACAACTTGTTTGTGGAATGCAATGCTGGTGTTCTAGAAGAGACCCTTTATGTAGTTAAAAACTGGGCCATGCACGGTGGCTCACGCCTGTAACCCCAGCACTTTGGGAGGCCGAGGCAGTCTGATCACGAGGCCAAGAGTTCGAGACCAGCCTGACCAACATGGTGAAACCCCGTCCCTACTGAAAGTGCAAAAAAATTAGCCAGGCATAGTGGCACACACCTGTAATCCCAGCTACTCGGGAAGCTGAGGCAGGGGAATTGCCTGAACCAGGTAGGTAGAGGTTGCAGTGAGCCAAGATCATGCCACTGCACTCCAGCCTGGGTGACAGAGCGAGACTCCGTCTCAAAAAATAAATAAATGAAATTTTAAAAAGTATATATATAGTAAAAACTGTATGTTATCACTATGATAGTGAGGAAAAGTAAGAATTAACCTGGGAGTCCGTGCCTGGTACTGGCCAGGGGATTCAGAGCAGTGTTTATGACCACTTGACTTTCTGTTTCCACCTGTGAACCCCAAATATCTGAGACAATTCTCAGTCAATTTAGAAAGTTTATTTTGCCAAGGTTAAGGACATGCCTGTGACACAGCCTCAGGAAGTGCTGACAACATGTGCCCAAGGTGGTCAGGGGTACAGGTTGCGTTTATGCATTTTAGGGAGACATGGGACATCAGTCAATACGTGTAGATGAACATTGGTTCAGTTTTGTAAGGCAGGACAACTCGAAGTGGGGGCTTCCAGGTAGGAAGTCAGTAAGAGACAAAAGGTTGCATTCTTTTGAGTTTTTGATCAGCCTTCCACTGAATACACAGTTTAGTCTGGCTCAGTGAATCTGCTGTTTTTTTTTTTTTGAGACGGAGTCTCACTCCACCGCCCAGGCTGGAATGCAGTGATGCCATCCGGCTCACTGCAACCTCCACCTCCTGGGTTCAATCATGAATCTGCATTTTTATATAAACAATAGGGCAAAGGAAACAACGGGATATACGTTTGTCTCAGATGAGCCTCAGAGGGATGATTCTGAGTTCTGTCTGTCCTTTGTTCACAAGGAAATTCCCCATGGGCAAATTGTGAGAGAGGTTTGTAGCTTCTTATCTTTGTAGCTATCTTATTTAGGAATAGAATGGAAAGCAGGCTTGCCTGACAGTTCCCAGCTTGACTTTTCTCTTGGTTTAGTGATTTTTGGGTCCTGAGATTTATTTTCCTTTTACACATTTGTGAGCCTGAGTGGCAGGGCCTCCCTCACTTTTCCCAGCCCAGCTCTCCTCTGCACTCCTGGGTCTCAATCTCTGTTTTCCTCATTTTGGATTGGTAACCTGACCTTGGTTCTCAATTGCTTGTGGGATAGGGTTGGGGACTTCAGGGGTAGCTGCTGGGGGTTGGAATAGCCACTGTGGGAAATGGGACCTGAGATCAACTGACAAACCTCATTATTTTTCTGGCTCTCTTGAGGCTTCCAGGTTTTCTGGGACTGATAGGTCAGGCAGGATAGATTTCATAAGAGGCTTCAAGCTCACCCATTCTCCATGAGCCCAGAGGACTTGTCAGGCCAGTGTCAGGCCAGATGTCGCCTCACTGTTTTAGGACCTCTCCCAGGTGGGCAAGATCTACGACATCACTCCGAGTTGGCTGTGTTTCCTCTGTCTGTCATGAGGGTCTTGATCAAAGGCGGGCATTGAGCTTATGCCTACTGCATTTCAGTTTGGGGGGTGACTTGATTGGAATCAAAGGTAGGAGCGTTTGTGGGAAAGAGAACAGAAAGCATCTTTCCCTGCAGCAGTCATTCTGCCTGGGAGAGGCATGAACCTCTATGCAGGTGCCAACCTCTTTAGCCCACTGGAGATCAGAGGTGAGTGTCATTTCATTTATCCGTAAGAGCAGGGAGTGATGTATGGCAGGGCTCTGCCATTTTCCAGTGACTCGGCCTGTGACCTCTGAAGGGAGATCTCAGAGAAAGAGAAGGTGCAGAACCGGAACTTGCTTTCTTGGGGCTCAGGTGGCGGTGGTTGCTGCTGCTGGTTTTAGAAGTCAGATGTATGGAGTTGAGTTACTCCTGCTCATTGGCTCATGGATGTCGGCATCGTGGGTCCCTGTGAAACCCCTCTCTTGAATTATTTCCTTCCTTATTCCTTTTACTCCCCATCCTGCAATTCCATTTCCTTCCCTCACTCCAAATGATTCTTAGATGTTTCACATATATCTTTTTGTTTGCATATTTTCATACAAATAGCATTTGCAGTATTTTAAATTTATGTACACATTCTTTCTTTCTTTTTCTTTTTTCTTTTTTTGAGACGGAGTCTTGCTCTGTCACCCAGAGTGGAGTGCAGTGGCACAATGTCCACCTCCAGGATTCCAGCAGTTCTCTTTCTCAGCCTCCCGAGTAGCTGGGATTACAGGCTCCCACCACCACATCCGGCTAACTTTTGTATTTTTTGTAGAGACAGGGTTTTATCATATTGGTCAGGCTGGTCTCAAACTCCTGACCTCAAGTGATCTGCCTGCCTTGGCCTCTCAAAGTGCCAGGATTACAGGCGTGAACCACCATGTCTGGCCTTATGTAAACATTCTATCTCATTATTTCTAACCTTTTTCCACGTGTTTTCCCCATTTTTCAGTGTTCTTAAGATCCGTCTATGCTGCTATGTGTACGTCTACTATTTTGCCTCAGTCCTGTTGCATTGTACTCCCTGGTGTGCATTCACTGTATTTTATTTCCCAATCTCAGTGATGGAAACTCAGGTAATCTCCAACTCCCACCACAAATTACTGTGCAGGCAACATTTGCATACACCTCTCCTTACAGAATTGTGTAAGAGCAGCCTGGGATGTATAGCTAGCGGAGGCATTGCTAGCCTGTTATACTGAACGTGACTAACGATGCCTGCGTGTGTCTCAGAACACTGCCAAGGCAGACTTCTTTCAATCTGCCCACTCGCCAGCAGTGTACAGGAGTGGCCATGTCCCACATCCCTGCCAATACTTGGCATTACCTGTATTTCTATATTTTGCCAATATAAAAGGCATACAGTAACATCCTGCTGTTGTTTTAATTTTCTTTCTTTTTTTTTTTTTAAAGACAGACTTTTGCTCTTGTCATCCAGGCTGGAGTGCAGTGGCACGATCTCGGCTCACTGCAACCTCTGCCTCCCTGGTTCGAGCAATTCTCCTATCTCAGCCTCCCAAGTAGCTGGGATTACAGGCACCCACCACTGCACCCAGCAATCTTTTTTTTGTTTGTTTGTATTTTTAGTAGAGATGGGGTTTCACCATGTTGGCTGGGCTGGTCTCGAACCCCTGACCTTAGGTGATCTGTTCATCTTGGCTTCCCAAAGTGCTGGGGTTACAGGCATGAGCCACCGCACCCGGCCCTTTCATTCCTTTCATTTTTTATGTTACTAAAACTTTTGAGTCTCCCTTCCCGGTCGATGCATGGTATACCGCTCTGGTTCCTGCTCCGGGACTAAGACGCCTCCTCTTACTCCTCTCCGCCCCTCCCTGCCAGAATGCTGGCTGCGAATTGCTCACAGGTGAGACCCTCCCTAAGAATTGCCCTCAGCCCAAGGAAGCAGCTTCACCCACGCTTAGTAACTCTCCATGGCGGCAGCGTCCATCCAGTGGCTAGTCAGTGCAAGGGTACAAAGCCCCAGTGCCTTGCCTCAATTCAGGACATCTCTGAAAAGATGCGCCCGCATCAGCATTCCCTCGTGGCATCAGCCGAGGCCTGTGCTGCACCCACATCACAGTTCAGATTCTCGCTCTGCCCAGTCCTATCCTGATTCCTCACTCCCTCACGGTTGCTGCTGAGGCCACTCCCACAGAGACCTCCTGCTCACAACTCCCTGGCTCAGAGTCCGCTTCAGCAAAACTGACCTATGCCACTCTGTTAGTTTTTTGGAGTTTCATCTTCTGTATAATGTCTGTTTACGTTTTTGTTTTTTTTTTTTTGAGATAGAGTTTTGCTCTTGTTGCCCAGGCTGGAGTACAATGGCACCATCTCGGCTCACCGCAACCTCTACCTTCCGGGTTCAAGGATTCTCCTGTCTCAGCCTTCCGAGTAGCTGGGATTACAGGCATGCGCCACCACACTCGGCTAATTTTGTATTTTTAGTAGAGACAGGGTTTCTCCATGTTGGTCAGGCTGGTTTCTTGAACTCCCGACATCATCTGATCCACCCGCCTTGGCCTCCCAAAGTGCTGGGATTACAGGGGTGAGCCACTGCGCCGTGGCCCCTTTCCCCATTTTTAATTAGTCATAAATGTTCAAAATCTTTCTGTATTCTTCATATCAATCCCTCATTGATTTAGATATTACAAATATCTACCCCTGCTCTGTTAACAGTCTATTAACTTTGTCCATGAGGACTTTTGTTGATTAGAAACCCCTACTTTTAATTTAATCATATTCATAAAAATTTGTCTTATGCTTTTGAAATTTTGTTTGGAAGAGGATTGATCACAAAGATATGTCCCTGCACTCTCTTCTACTAAATTCATTTCCACTATTTTTCTTTGACCTTTTACACTGAGGTCTTTAGAGCCCGCAGAGTCTTCTGTTGTATTTAGTGTGAAGCAGGGGTCCAGTTTTGTTTTCCCTGTACAATAAGCCCATTTCCCAAATGCCGTTTCCTAAATAATCTATCCTTCCTCAGTGCTGCGTGGGACCGCCTTCATCCCGTATTAAGTTCTGACTTATGCATGGGTCTGAATCCGAACTCTCTATTCTGTTCTGGTGATCTATTTGCATGGTTTTGAATTACTACTTTTATTATGATGTCTTTATAATATGTCCTTGTTGTTGAGACAGGGTCTCACTCTGTCACCCAGGCGGGGGAGTGCAGTGGCACAGTCACGTCACTGCAGCCAAGACCTCCTGCACTCAAGGAATCCTCCCATCCACATCTCCTGAGTAGCTTGGACTATAGGCACGTGCCACCATGACCAGATAATTTTTTTTTCTATTTTTTGTAGAGATAAGGTCTCATATGTTGTCCAGGCTGGTCTTGAACTCCTGGCCTCAAGTGATCTTCCTGCATCAGCCTCCCCACGTGTTGGGAGTATAGGCATGAGCCACTGCACCTGGCTATACTTTATATCAGATAGAGTAAGAGCCCCTCTTCACTCTCCTTTTTATTTTATTTTATTTATTATTTATTTTTGAGACAGGGTTTCAATCCTGTCGCCCAAGTGCAATGGCATAATCTCAGCTCACTGCAACCTCTGTACCCCTGGCTCAAGTGATTCTTCTGCCTCAGCCTTCCAAGTAGCTGGGACCACAGGTACATGCCATTGTGCCTGGCTTTTTTTTTTTTTTTTTCGGTAGAGACAGAGTTTTGTCATGTTTTCCAAACTGGCCTGGAACTCCTGAGCTCAAGGGATCCGCCCACCTTGGGCTCCCAAAGTGCTGGGATTACAGGCATGAGCCACTGAGCCACGCTCCATTTTTAAAGGTCGCCTTAGCTGTGGTTCTTTGTTTCCAACCTGAGTGTCCCTCTTTGTCCTGTCCTGCCATAGTTTTTAGAGTAAGTTTAGCTCAAGTGCTTTGGACTTTATATCTGGGCTTTGTTTGGGTCAGAAGCCCTTGTTTCAGCTGGCAGCAGTGGGTCTGAATGGCGACTTGTGTCACTGGCAGCGAACACACAGGACAGGGAGAAACTTCAGGAAGAAGTAAGCCAAGAGATGGTATCTGGCCTGCACTGGACACTTTGAAGCTCTGACAATTCTCTGCACAGTAGAATCCAATCTGATCCAAGAGAAACAGTGAAAGGCACACAGATTTTAATGAGCCTGGGAACCTAATCAGACGCGGTAATGAATGAGATTACAATTCAGGCCTGCCAAGGAGAGCACACTCTCTGGATCCGTGGTCATTTGGCCCCTGCTCCCGAGGACCTCGAGGACCTGTCAAAAGCTTAGCTCATTGCCACCCTGCATCTCCATTCCTTCTGCAGCTCTTCTCATCCTAGTCCCAAAACCTCAGCTTTAAGGCATGTAGCATTTTCATTCTGTGATAATTAGGAGACTGTGAGCAGGCCATCGTTAGTCATCTGTGGTGTGAAGATGACGGGTGCTCCAGCTCTGGAGGTGCATGCGGGTTCAGACACGTCAGTGCTATGGCTAAAGACGGAAGCTGGTGAGGGGGAACGAGGTGACTCATCACCGAGACCTTGAGAACCAAGTTCAAGGAGAGAGCCTAGCTTTCCAAATGCAGAATCTGCTTTCTTTGATGCTGCTGAGGCTCCACCCAGGCACGGTGTATGCCATTAACTTCTGTTCTCTCCTCACTGAGGACTGTGAGGCCAAGACAATCAACTGCGACGCAGTCCAAGCAGCTCTCCGAGCACCGACCAGTTCTGCCACGCGCTTTGCCTGTGCCTCCCGCTTCTCCATGCCGTTCTCATCCTCTCCTGCCATGGCATGCTCAGGTCCCTTCTTTCTGTTTCTTCAAGGCTCTTACTTCTCAGTTAGTAGTCTTTAAGAACAGACATTTTTACTGAGTGCTGTAGCTCATGCCTGTAATTCCAGCACTATGAGAGGCCAAGTCTGGAGGATCACGAGGTCAGGAGTTCGAAACTACCCCAGCCAAAATGGTGAAACCCTGTCTCTACTAAATATACAAAAATTAGCTGGACATGGTGGTGCACGCCTGTAATCCCAGCTACTTGGGAGGCTGAGGCAGGAGAATTGCTTGAACCTGGGAGGCGGAGGTTGCAGTGAGCTGAGATCACACCATTCACACTCCAGCCTGGGTGACAGAGCAAGATTCCATCTCAAAAAAAAAAAAAAATAGACAGTTTTCATTGATTTGTGTGGATGATGCTTCTTCCTCCAAGTGGCCCTAAAAATGCGGGTTGTTGGCGTCCCACATTTACCTCAAGCGTGGTAAGCAAGTCTGATGGCTTAGTACTGTGGCTGTCATGTCTGTCCCCATCCTGCACCCATGCTGGCTCCCACACTGGCACGAGGAGGCCCGTGTCATCTGCTTTCTTTGGAGAAGAGTCACATCTTGATTGGGGCCCCTGCGGCTTGGGCAGTGCCCTTGTCTGACCCGTCTCTCTGCTGCACCTCAGGAGGCCTGACTGCCTTGCCTCTCTGCACCCAGGCAACAGGCCACACAGAATCACTCCAGGGGAGAGGCCTTAATCTCATCATCATTCTCCTCTCTTTTTGTTGCTCTAGGCAAATGTTGGGAGATCAAGGAAATGCATCAACTATCCTTTCGTTTCCTTTAGCTCATCTTTAAATGTACTGGCCAGCAGCCAGAGCCTCTAAAGGCTGCTTCAGAGACCAGCTACTGTGTCTTTTGTGTGTGTGTGTGTGTGTGAGATGGAGTTTCATTCTTGTTGCCCAGGCTGGAATGCAATGAGGCTATCTCGGCTCACTGCAACCTCCACCTCCCAGGTTCAAGTGATTCTCCTGCCTCAGCTTCCGGAGTAGCAGGGATTACAGGCATGCACCACCACACCCAGCTAATTTTGTATTTTTAGTAGAGACAGGGTATCTTCATGTTGGTCAGGCTGGTCTCGAACTCTCGACCTCAGATGGTCTGCCTGCCTCAGCCTCCCGAAGTACTGGGATTACAGGCATGAGCCACTACACCTGGTGCCACTGTGTCTTAAACAAGAGCAGGCTTGGCAGCAGGCCTTGTAGTAGACTTTTGGGATTTTGTGCTGAAGGATATAGGGGGCTTTATCCAGTGTTAGCCTGTCTGGAGTCAGGGGTGGATATGAAAGGGACTGGGGGAGGGGGGTGGCTCCTTTTTTCAGAATCAGTGAGGATTCTGTGCTGTTTTAAGATGCTGTTTTAAGATGCTCAGTGTGATTGTCTAGGGAGAGTCCTTTCAGAAGCCTTGAGACCTAGCACGAGGGTAGGTAAAATATTCACAGAAGGAGATATCTCAGTGGTGGGGATCAAGTTGTTGACTAATCCAATGTGCCCTTGAAAAATTAGATCATCCATTCTTTACCCCCACCCTATTTCCTCATGAATTCCAGACCTTCTGAGGAAACAGGGATTACAGTCCAGCCCTCAGTCAGCCCTCAGGCCACTGGACAGAATGCTGGGCTGATGTAGAGGGTCAGTCACAGAGTCTGCTCTGGTGCCAGTCAGATGTCGACCATATCTAGCAGGATGACAATGACCTTGTTTAGGGCTGTTGAAGATCCTAGAATGTTCCTCTGACTCTTAAACCCTCTGCTTGTCCACATGTCTAATTATAAGACTAGAGAATCCATAGTCCAGCTCTTACAGGGCTAACAGTTTACCAAACACATAGGCAAAGAGGCTTCTTACGAAAAAAAAATCGTATCCCACAAACTGGCTTTCCTGTATTTGGTCTCTCCCAGGGGTATTAAATACAACTCTTTACATGCGCAGCCTTCAAGGCACACCACATGACCAAGAGACTTCCTTGTGTGGGCTCTAAATCTGGCCTACCAGTCCTGAGGAGACCCCTGAAAGTTTGGTTATACTAAGTCACTCTGAAAAAGTTACACGTGAGCAAGGAAAGGTGGGCAAAGACAGAGATGGACCTGTGAAGCTAGGTACTAGGGTTCTCTCTCTGGCCCATCATTCCTGCCCCTGAGCTACCACTTTCTCCCAGGAGCTTCTGAGAGCTCAATTCAGCTATTGGCAACGTTGGAGACCAAACACCCAGGATGGGCTGTTTTCCTGGGACACTTGGGAGCCACTCAGCTTTACCTTCCTTTTTTTTTTTTTTGAGACAGAGTCTTGCTTTGTCACCCAGGCTGGAGAGCAGTGGTGAGATCTCAGCTCATTGTAACCCCCGCCTCCCAGGTTCAAGCGATTCTCCTGCCTCAGCTTCTTGAGTAGCTGGGATTACAGGCGTGCACCACCACACCGGGCTAATTTTTGTATTTTTAGTAGAGATGAGGTTTCACCATGTTGGTCAAAAGTGCTGGGATTACAGGTATGAGCCACCACGCCCGGCAGCTTTACCTTCTTATAAGCCGCTGAGTCCCTGAATGAGGAGAAACTAGTGTGGAAAGGTACCTATGTAATTTTTTGACGGTGTCTCAGAAAAAAAAAAACAACTCACAAACATGAGAACTACAAACACACACACACACACACACACACACACACACACACACACACAGGTGATCAGCTCACCTTGGACTCCCAAAGTGCAGGGATTACAGGTGTGAGCCACCGCGCCCAACCTGAGGACTATATTGATATAACAATTTCTGAATATAAAAGAAAAAAAATGCCAGGCATGGTGGCTCACTTCTGTAATCCCTGCACTTTGGGAGGCCAAGGAGGGTGGATCGTCTGAAGTCAGGAGATTGAGACCAGCCTGGCCAACATGGTGAAACCTTGTCTCTACTAAAAATACAAAAAATTAGCTGGGCATAGTGGCAGGCAGCTATAATCCCAGCTACTCGGGAGGCTGAGGCAGGAGAATTGCTTGAACCCAGAAGGTTGCAGGGAGCTGAGATTGCGCCACTGCACTGCATCCCGTGTAGCAGAGTGAGACTCCATCTCAAAAAAAAAAGAGAGAGAAAGAGAAAGAAAGAGAGAGGGAGAGAGAGAAAAAGAAAGGAAGGAAGAAAGAAAGGAAGGGAGGGAGGGAGGGAGGGAGAAAGAAAGAAAGAAAGAAAGAAAGAAAGAAAGAAAGAAACTGAGAAGTATTCACACTGATTACACAACCTGAAAACTTGAGAAGTGTCGAAAGGGAACAGAAACACAGACGTTTACTCCATAAGGGGTTTTCCTCTGGAAAAGTTGTATCCATTCATAAGAGATGCGTTTACTAAATACAACCAACAGGTGAGGAGGCTACGGTGTTCTCCTCCTTGTAGTTGTTCATATGCTGGCATGGGTAAAGGACTTGCTTCGCTTTCCTTTCTGAGTTTCTGTCTTATGGATATTCTCACTTCAAGAAGACGGGAGGAGCCTTTCTCTGGTCTCTCACCTCGGTGGCACTGCCCTCTGCTCTGCTGCCCGATGAGCTGGTCTGCAGAAAACCCTCGGCTTCCTTTCACTGGTCCTAATCCATTTTTCAAAAATCAACTAAAGCACTACTGGAAAGCTGGAGAATGCAGGCAGCAACTGGTAGCTGAGATGGCACAAACCAGAGGTCAGAGGGCCACGGTTCTAGGCCTGGCTCTGTAGCCACCTTGCTGGGCAGCCTTGGGCAGGTCACTTCCAGACTTTGAGCACATCTGGCCCTCAGTTTCTCCATCTGTTATGTGGCAATATTGGGCCAGTTGATTTCTAAAGTTCTTGAAATTCCGACTTTGTACGGCTCTGTCTTTCTTGATCCAGGACTAGGGAAAGAGCCCTGGAATGGAATTCTTACCACTCTGAGGCGAAGAATCAGCTCCACCATCCAAAGCCCTTGAGGTCAGGACAGTGCTGCCACCAGTTTGCAGGTACAAGGGTCCCTCAAGGGCTGAATAGTGGGAGAAAAAGAAACATTCTGCGTATTTTGTGCCCTCATCATCAAAAAATAAATAACGGTTCAATGTTTCTTGAAAGGGTTAAGAGCCAGAACTTTCCAGCAGAAAGCTGATCTCCTTTAGAAGAGGACTCCTGCGACTTGACTTCCCGAGCGAGACACTCTGCACAGCCCTGAAACAGACACAGGGGCTACAATGATCAGGCTCCTGTGTCAAAACAGTTCATCTCCATCACAACAGCGCAGGGAACCATGCAGGCCGAACAGGAGTATTGTCACAGAAGCTTCAGCCGACTATAGACAGAGCGTTTCAAGCAAGTCAGAAATTCTCCCAGGTGTGTTGTGATCCAGAAGAAAAAGAGAGGCAAGAGAAAAATAGAACCTGTCAGAAACAGTGGCCTGCGATGGTATGCAGAAAGGACTCTTACTGCCACTTCAGTCCCTAAATCTAATGAGCACATCTGTCTTTGTTCAGCAAAAAGTGGATGATGAGGGAAGGACAAAGAGCTTGGAAAAGAGTAATGATTTTTGTCTGCTTTGGCAAGAGACAGTGAATGGTCTCTTGGCTACTTTAGTGGCCAGGCTATTATAAAAGCGTAGGTAAAGTTCTTCTCATTAAGAGTGATTGAATAGGAATACGGCAAGGTGGGAGCATGCTGTCTACAGCAAAGATCTTCTGGGGACAGTGACCACGACATCTTTTATGTGGCCCCGTATGAGTAACAAATCATTCCAAAACATAGTGGCTTTCAACAACAGCCATTTATTTAGATCTCAGTTCTGTGGGCTGGCTGGGCAGGACTTCTGGTCTGGGCCAGCTTGGCTGAGTTCTGCTGGGCTCTCACGCACCTGCGGTCAGCTGGCAGGTCGGCTGGCAGTTGAATGATTGAGGATGGCCCATTCACATGTCTGGCAGCTAGCAGGCTGTTAGCAAGAGTTATGGGCTGGCGGGGTCACATGTCTCTCATCAACCAGGCTAGCACACGTTTGTTCATGCGGCGCAGATTTCCAAGAGCAGCAAAGGAGGAAGCTTCGAAGCCCCTCGAGGCCTAGGCTGGGAACCTGTGCTGTCACTTCTAATGTACCCTGTTGATCAAGGAAGGCACCAGTCAACTGGGTAATCAACTATTCCGCTTTTCCCGGAACTGAGGGTTTTTCCAAGATGCAAGAGTTTCAATAAAAAAATTGATGAAGTTCTGGACGAACCAGAATGGTTGGTCACTCTAGTGGCCAGCTCAGATTCCCCAAGGGGTGGGGAACTTGACGAGCCATTTCTCCCAAGAAGATATATAAATGGCCACTAGCACATGAAAATCTCAACATCACTAATTATTAGGGAAATGCAAATCAATCCACAAGATACCACTTTGCACTCACGAGGATAGCTATTATAAACAACGACGACAAACAGGAAATATGTGTCTGCGGGGATGTGGAAAAATTAGAACGCATATGGGTAGGAAATGTAACATGGTGCAGCCGCTATGGAAAGTGATGTCGTGAATCCTCAAAAGATTCAACATAGAATTACCATATGGTCCAACAATTCTAGTTCTGGGTATGTACCCCAGGGGACTGAAGGCAGGGACTCAGGTATTTGACATACGCACCCACAGCGGCATTACTCATTATTGCTAAAAGGTGGAAGCAATCCAAGTGTCCATCGACAGATAAATGGATAAACAAAATGTGGCATATACGAACAGCAGAATATTATTCAGCCTTAAAAAGGAAAGAAATTCTATACATGTTACAACACAGATGGACCTTGGAGATACTACGCTAAGTGAAACAGGCCAGACACCAAAGGACAAATGTTGTATTATTCCGCTTACATGAGGTACCTCATATAGAGAGTAGTTAAATTCCTGGAGACAGAAATTAGAATAGTGGTTGCCAGGGGCTGAGGGAGGGGAAGTGGAGAGGCTGTTTACTGTGTGCAGAGTTTCAGTTCCACAAGACGAAAAAGTTCTGGAGATGGATGGTGGTGACGATAGCACAACCATGTGAACGTACTAAATACCACAAACGGTACATGCAAAGTGGTTAAGATGGTAAATGCTATGGTGTGTATATCTTATCACAATTGGAAAAAAAAGGAGTGGGGAAATAGGCTTCCCTATTGATGAGACGAGCTGCAAACTTTTGTGGCTATTTTTGCCATCTGCCACAGGGGCAAACAGGAATCTAATGAAATAAAGCCAAGCTGTTGCAGTGGCACACAGTATCTGAGTAAGCGTGCTTGGAGCCAGCAGGCGGCATCCAGAAAGTGATGATTTTGATACTCTTTCCTTTGGGAGCCAGTCATTATTATTACCGGCTTATAAGCCATTACTGGGGAGCTTATGATGATTCATCCAGGTGGGAGAAAAAGGACCATGTTGACGAGTGAATGAGGTGGGGAGGATGTGTGGTAAGACTTTGGAACTGGCTGGAAAAATAGAACAAAAACAACTCAGAGTCCTAAAGAAATTACTGAAATGAACAGAGGAACCTGAGCCACCTTTCCCTGCCTACCCTACTCCCTGGCACAGGGCTGGGCACAGAGCAGATGCCAATAAACAACAGGCTCGAGGCAGTGATGGACCCTGGCTCCCAGCGACCTGGCTCCAGGCCCTTTCTGTTTGCTGTTCATGGGATTGTGTTTATGGCAAACTCTGAGTGTGCTTGAATCTCTAATTCGGCGACAGGAGGAGCAGACGGCAGGGAGGAGTGAGGAGTCATCAGAAAGTGTGGATAGCAAGGCTGGGGTGAAGGCAGAGAGCTGCTGAGGGAAACCATGAAGCAGATGATCATGGAAAACCACCAGCCTCCCAGAATGTTGCAACTGCAAGGGACTTGGAGAACACGTCATCCCCTCTTCGCACTAGAAGGATGAGGAGAATGAGCCAGGAAGCTTCAGGGACTTGCTTATGGCCACCAGGAAGTAGGAAGTGCAGAGCTGGTACTTGGGATACAGTTTTCCCACTTCTAAGTTGATGCTGTGTCCTCAATATCCAATGGCTTCCTTTTATTTTATTTATTTATTTTGAGACAGAGTCTCATTCTGTCCCCCAGGCTGGAGTGCAGTGGTGCTATCTCAGCTCACTGCAACTTCTGCCTCCTGGGTTCAAGCAATTCTCCTGCCTCAGCCTCCCGAGTAGCTGAGATTATAGGCATATGCCACCATTCCTGGCTAATTTTTGTATTTTTAGTAGAGATGGGGTTTCACCATGTTGGCCAGGCTGGTCTCAAACTCCTGACCTCAAGTGATCCACCTGCCTTGCCCTCCCAAATTGCAGGGATTACAGGCATGAGCACTGTGCCCAGCCTATATCCAGTGACTTCTGAGTCCCTAATGTATCTTCTCCACACTAGTCACTGGAAGAGGGGGAGGTGAAGTCCCACCCAAACATGTCTCCTTTCCCCCAGATTTGATGCTACAGGTGAAACCATGCCCTCTGGTACACAGGAGCAAGTCTTCCAGCTCTCCTCGCCCTAGAAAGTCTAGTACAGGGGTGTACCTGTCCTCTTATCAGCTGCTTAATTAAGGGGTTCCATTGTATTTCCCAGTCAATTTTCCCACTCAGCTCCCCAGGAGGTTATTTTTAAGTGTTACAGGAATTACAGTACTAACGAAGTCTTTCTTCTGGGATCGGTGATTAAGACTTAACTTGCTCTGGGTGTGTTACTTAACACTTAAAGGTCGTAGGTGGGCATAGCTCATCTCAGGGAAGTTGAAGTGCCTGCATCTGAGTAGGACTGAATGCCATATCCCTCCCTGTTTTATTGGAGAGAAAAACTTCTTGGAAGAGCCCCAGTTGGGAAGCATCTGGCAAGTTGATTTATTGATCCAATTTCGTTTTCCAGCTGGATAGGCTTCAGTAACTGGGAAAAGCTAGTAATGAGCCCACAGCATTTGGCACCATTCAGGACTCATTGTGGAGCTCTAGGAATGCCAGGATGGGAATCTATACACATCGATGAAGGGCCTGCTATGACTCAGTTACTGGGAGGCCAAGTAGACGAGATGAGGGCTGAGGAGACACAAAGTGCTTGGTGTCTAATACCCATGGAGCAAGGGTTGGAGCCAAAAGCAAACGGAATCTGGAAATGCCAGCCTGACCCCCAGCGCTCTCCCCCTGCCATGGCTGCCTGTCGGGGCAGTGCCAGAGAAGCCTCTCAGGAGGTGGGGTCAGGCCAAGGCAGGAGCAGAAGCTGAGAAGCTGGGGACTAAGGCAGTGGGCTGTAGGGTAGAGAGGCATGGAGTGGGGGAAGCCCACGGAAGCCGAGCACGCAAACCAAGTGGGGTGGGACACTATATTAGTTAGGATACAGGCTCAGCTACATGGCACAGAGACCCAGAGTAACCGTGGTTTTAAAAAGATAAACGTGGTTGTTTTTTTTGGTTTTTGTTTTTTTGATTTTTTTTTTGAGACGGAGTCTTGCACTGTCACCAGGGCTGGAGTACAATGGCCCGATCTCGGCTCACTGCAAACTCCGACTCCCGGGTTCACACAATTCTCCTGCCTCAGCCTGTTGAGTAGCTGGGATTACAGGCACACGCCACCACACCTGTGGTGGCTAATTTTTTTCTATTTTTAGTAGAGACGGGGTTTCACTATGTTGGCCAGACTGGTCTCGAACTCCTGAACTTGTGGTCCTCCCACCTCGGCCTCCCAAAGTGCTGGGATTACAGACGTGAGCCACCATGACAGGTCAAATGCGTGTTTCTTAAGCAAAGTCTGATAAAATGGCCTGGCTCAGTGAAGTCATTGGAGGTTCAAGCTTCTTTTCTCCTTGTTCCAGCATCTCTAGATGGTCACCCTCATGTTCATTGCTCAGCACAGCTCACCACCACATCCGCATTCCACCCGTGGACAGGCACAAGGGAACCCGGCTGGGCAGGGCCCTTCTCCTTGCGGGCAAAGAGAATACGTGCACCATTTCTGCTCACATCTCATTGGCCAGAACTTGGTCACATGGCCACATCTAGCTACAAAGAAGGCTGGGGATGGTATTTCTTTTGGGCGACCATGTGCTCTGCTAAAATGTCTACTGCGGTGGAAAAAGGCAAGAATGGATGTTGGGGGACACCAAACAGTAGGCCACAGACGTAGACTAGCTGAAAGTGGGGCAAAATACGGTCCACATGAGGCAAGTCCCAATACCAAGTGCAACACTCCTCTGTGAACCCCGTCAGGATGGTGGAGCTTGCAAATGATGGCTCTGCCCAGACACAGAGAAGACAGAGCACAGAGAAGAGAGATTCCAGTCACTGGAAGAACTAAGGAAGGCAGCATGCAGGCATGCATTTGGGGTTTTTTGTTTTTGAGACAGGGTACTCTGTTGCCCTGGTTGGAGTGCAGTGGTGCAATTTTGGCTCACTGCAGCCTTGACCTCCCAGGCTCCTGTTATCCTGGATTCCATTCCTGCCACAATCTTGACACAACTGGCCTGTCCTCTTGGTGTGTTCTTTCTCTTTATCTACTGTCAGAATCCCGCCTCTACTTCAGGACCTGCTTCAAATGCATTTGCAGGTGCTTAAATGGGAGAAGAGATGGAGAAATACTTCCCCTGGTCTTCATGGGCCAATACAACAATGCTTTGATGCTGAGATAAGCAAAGGAAAAGATCACAGGGTAAGATGAAGCTTGGGGCTCTAGACCGAGTTTATGCCTCCCCAGAAACAGTTGAATCTCACTGGTTTTACTCAAGCAAGTGATGTTTCCACTGTGCTCCAAAGAGGCTGAAATCCTTGCCTTCTCCTCTCATTTATTTGTGGATGAGACGGCTGTGCCCTCTAACGACCCACAGACACATCCTCCCTGTCTCCCGGAGCCCAGATGCTTAACGCGGAGCCTTAGGCCGATGCTCTCGTTCCCAGTAGGAATCTCTATGGGGATGGGGAGAGAGGATGGGAGCCAGGCTGGCATCATTACGCGTATGTAATAGAGCCGGAAGAGTTGTGAAACCCAGGAGGTTCTGCTAAGCTGTTCCACAGTAATAGTTGTTGTAAAAATAAACTGATTCTGCTATTCAACAACAATGAGCAATACCCTAGGGTTGCCAGTGCTGGAAGTACTCATACGTCTCTGGGCACGCTGCTATGGGTACAGTCCAGCCCACGCAGCGTGCACACAGACTTGCCTCCTTCACACGTTCAACTGATGACTCTGTAGCACCACAGCCAGGTATAGAGAAATATAAAGTCCCACATCTGAGCCAACAAAATAAAACGAAGCAACAATCACCAATATAAGGGAAGAAGAGCTTGGGTGCAGCTGGTGTAACAAAAAGATTTAAAGGTTTTTGGGGACTTCACATTTAATATGAGTCAATGGTAGGGAGTTCTGGCCAGTAAAACGCTACTGGCTTGAATACGGTTAAGGACTACACTACTCTGATCTGAAGCAGAATCCTGTTTCAGATCAGCGTAACATATAAAGAACATGCAGATAGGCCAGATACGGCAAGTTACGCCTGTAATCTCAGCATTTTGTTAGGCTGAGGCAGGTGGATCACTTGAGGGCAAGAGTTCAAGAACAGCCTGGCCAACATGGTGAAACCCCGTCTCTACTAAAAATACAAAAATACAGGCATCGTGGCTGATGTCTGTAACCTCAGCTTCTCGAGATGCTGAGGCAGGATAATTGCTTGAACCCGGGAGGTAGAGGTTGCAGTGAGTTGAGATCGTGACACTGCATTCTAGCCCAGGTGACAGGCAAGACTCTGTCTGAAAGGGAGAGAGAAAAAAAGAAGTGCATCCAGATAAAAAGACTCCAGGATGAATCGAGAACTCAAAACTGTTGAGGTAAGTCCAGAGAACTGAAACTCTACAGCCTGGAAGAGACCCAGAAGGCCATAACGACCATCTTCACCTACCTGAAGGGTTGTCATGGGGATAAGAGAGCAATGCATTCATGTGGGCCCAAGGAGGAAGTTATAGCCTGGCCAATTTTGTCTCAAAATGGGATTATCTTAAAAGGTAATGCTCTTTCTCATGAGACAGTGAATTCTCCCTTACTAGAATTTGAGAAAGACTCTGGGTGAATCTGTATGAGAGGTGCAGTCATAGAAATTCACATGTTGGATAAAGACAGGGATAAGTTGCCGGGCGCGGTGGCTCATGCCTGTAATCCCAGCACTTTGGGAGGCCAAAGCGGGTGGATCACAAGGTCAGGAGTTCGAGACCAGCCTGGCCGAGATGGTGAAACGCTGTCTCTCCTAAAAATATTTAAAAATTAGCCAGGCACTGTGGCGGGTGCCTGTAATCCCAGCTACTTGGGAGGTTGAGGTAGGAGAATCACTTGAACCTGGGAGGCGGAGGTTACAGTGAGCCAAGACGGTGCTACTGCATTCTAGCCTGGGTTACAGAGTAAGACTCCATCTCAAAAACAAACAAATAAACAAAATAGACAAGGCTAAGTGACCTCTTGAGTTTCTTTTAACTTTGAGGTTTTATGATTCCATACTTTTTTTCTAATGAAAGTTTTTGAGATAATCATAGATGTATCTGCAGTTGTAAGAAATAATCCAGGAGGATCCTTTGTATTCTTTACCCAGTTTCCCTTCATGGTAAAACTTAGAGACTAATACAGTCTCACAGCCAGGACACTGACCACTTCAATGAGCCCTCATTCTTTTCGTGCCTCAATACTCCCTGCCCTTGAGGAGCTACCAGTCTAAGGGAGAGAAAGACATGGGTGCAATAAAAAATCATGCTAGGTGAGCATCAGCCAGTTGAATGGGACCACGAAATTGAGTGGGACCAACCAAATGCTACTGATGATCAGAAGACAGAGAGACCACATCTGCCTAAGAATATCAGGAGAGGCTTTCCAGGGGAAGTAGATAGAACTCTACCAACAGAGATACGCATACTTAGTTAAGGACCTGTGGCGGTCCAGCCTCATTATTCATTAAGAGCTAGAAAGAAGATATGTTTCCTTGTGAATGGCTGTCTCTTGTTACAGATCTTTTCATTTATTTGTTTATTTTAGCCTAGGTTTCACTCTGTCACCCAGGCTGGAGTGCGGTGGCACAATCACAGCTCACTACAGTCTCGACACCCACTCGACCCCACGCTCAGGTGATCCTCCCACCTCAGCCTTCTGAGTGGCTGGGGCTACAGGCACGTGGAACCACAGCTGGCTAATTTTTAAAAGTTTTTTTTTTTTTTGTAGCCAGGTACCGTGGCTCACACCTGTAATCCCAGCACTTTGGGAGGACGAGGAGGACAGATTGCAAGGTGAGGAGTTTGAGACTAGCTTGGCCAAGATGGTGAAACCCCATCTCTACTAAAGATACAAAAATTAGCTGGGTGTGTTTGTGGGCCACCACTAAAAATACGAAACTACAGGCATCATGGTGGGCACCTGTATTCCCAGTTTCTTGGGAGGATAAGGCAAGGGAATTGCTTGAACCCGGGAGGCGGATATTGCAGTGAGACAAGATCGTCCCACTGCACTCCAGTATGGGTGACAAAGTGAGGCTCTGTCTGAAAAAAAAAAAAGTGCAAGGAAAAAAAGAAGTGAGACTGTAGTCCCAGCTACTCGGGAGGCTGAGACAGGAGAATTGCTTGAACCCAGGAGGCGAAGGTTGCAATGAGCTGAGATTGCACCACTGCACTCCAGCCTGGGTGTCAGAGCAAGACTCTATCTCGGGGGGCGCAAAAATTTTTTTTTACAGAGGGGATTTCGTCACGTTGCCTAGGCTGGTCTCAAACTCCTAAAGTGATCCTCCTGCCTTAGTTTCCTCAGTGCTGGGATTACAGGTGTGAGCCACCATGCCCAGCCTCTTTTTTTTTTTTTCTTGAGACGGAGTCTTGCTCTGTCACCAGGCTGGAGTTGGAGTGCAGTGGTGCCATCTCTGCTCACTGCAACCTCCAACTCCTGGGTTCAAGCGATTCTCCTGCCTTCCAAGTAGCTGGGACTACAGACGCGCAACACCATGCCCAGCTAATTTTTGTATTTTTAGTAGAGACGAGGTTTCACCATGTTGGCCAGGATGGTCTCAATATCTTGACCTCATGATCTGCCGGCCTCGGCCTCCCAAAGTGCTGGGATTATAGGCGTGAGCCCCCACGTCCAGCCCATGTGCCCAGCCCCTTGTTACAGATCTAATGCATAACATCAAAGTGTCGAAGCGAAGCTCAGAGAACCATTCCAGCCTCTGGGCCATGCTTCGTCCAGTTCCCATGCATCCCAAGGGCCTGTGTACAGTAGGTGCTTAGCATCTGCTGAGTGAATGCATGAGCGGAGAAATGAATGAATAGGTTACTGTCCCTGTTGTCCCAGTTCCGCTCTCCTACCCTCAAAGAAGAAGAGCCTGCAATAGCATGGAAAGCAACGGCGTTGCTTTTGATTGCCTAAAACCCTGGTAGTTTTCTAGTGCTACTGAAGAGCATGTGATGCTGATTAAGGCTGAGGTCGCAGGTGCCCCAAACATCCCCGACCCAGGCCACTTCATTTTGTTCTCCTCTGTGGCTACAGGTTCCACACTCTATCCAAAGTATACCGCTGTTCAAAGAAATCTCAGAATCTACGGTTGTTGACCTTTTCCTTAAACATTTTGGTGATTGAGCCTGCGGAGCAAGTTTCTGTACCTAGTTGCCTTTGTCCCTGCCTGACCTCCTTCACCTCTGGGTTTGTGGTGTAAGAAAGGAGTGTTTCCTAGAAGCAAAGAATGGCAGAGCTTCGGGACTTGGGGTTTGTCGCAGCATGTGAGACAAGCCATCTGGCCCCACTCCCTTCTTTTGCAGACTAGAAAATGAAGGCCAGGAAGGGGCACGGTCTGCTCAGTGTCATCTTGGGAGCCACTGGGAACAGAGTCCAGAGCTCCAGCCTCCTGGCTCCGCTTTTGATGCTCACTGCGAGGCATCCGGCTGTTTCCTTCTTCCACAAAGCCAGCCCCTCTCAAACCTCTTACTGATGGCTGTGTGCCAAGAGTTTCTAATTCTTATGACAACACAGCGTAGGAATTGGGTGTACTTGGTTTTCCGCATGTACAGAAGCATAAAAAAGATCAAAGCACTTACAGTTTGATGATGTTCCTAAATGCAAGTTCAAATTGCTGAGTTAAACAGCCAGCAATTCTTTTAGAGGGCTTTCTGAAGCAATTACTCAAGATGGAATTAAACTGTGTTTGCCTTTGGTTCCTTCTCATCCCTCCCTTTGCCTGGAAGGGGGAGGAGCAGGGACCCAACAAAGAAAATCTTGAGCGACTATTGTTAATTGCAGATTTTTACCTGCCTGATGTTCTTTTGCTTTGCACATTAATTAAATCAAGACCAGGTGTCTCGCAGATGGGTTAGCTGCTGGCTATGGTATGAAATTAATAGATCCCAGCAAATAGGGAAGGGAAAAAGTTCTTGAGTTTTTTGGGTCATTGATGCTGCTTCTCTCAGCAGAAATTACTGCAGAGAGAGAAAGAACTCCTTGAGCTTAAGTGGTCTAGTTCATTAGAGAGCTTCCACAGCTGCTCACATGTTAATCATCTCCAGAGCCCCGAGAGCAGGCAGATCCCCTCTACAGTAGGCCTGGCTAGGCCATCAGATCTGAAGGAAGTCAGACTTCAAATGATGATTCTAAAGGAAATTGGTTCAAGATTTGAAGGTTCGTGACCTGGGCCAGAGGCTGCCGACAGGACCCTAAACAGCAGCTGGGAGTCAGTGACGTGACCAAATACTTGTCTCCTGCCTACCTACAGTGCCTCTGCCAGCTCTCATAACTTTCCTATCACTGCCAAAGCTGAGAAAGAGGTGATAGAAACAGAGCCAGGCTTTAAAAGGTTCCCAGGCAGTTTAGAGCACAGCTCTGCTCCTAACGGCCAGGGCCCTCGCTCCTCCACCAAGAAGGACTTTGTATTCGAACACAGGGTGACGCCCCCTTCCCAGCTCTCTCATGGCTTGGGGTGTCCAATTCCATTGGCAAGGCCAGGTCAGGTTTCCGTCTGGGGGATCCAGGGTCAGTACTGAGGCCAGGATGAAGCACGGGTTGGGGGATGCTGGGGCAGAGGGAAACAAAGGTCACTTCTTATTTACAAAGGACACGTTTGTTCTAGTGTGTAAAGCCCTGAGTTTTGCACAGTACTGGACCCTTCACTGGAGCCCTGAACTCACACTAACAAACTAAATGGTTCCAAATGCTCCTCAAAGATCTGTCTTCCACAGTGACAATTCTGATTCACCACCATTGGGACGGATTTCTGGACGAGACAGATGATGAAGAACCAGGAGCCATGCAAGGGCGCCCTGAGTTTCGCCCACACACTCTTTAGAGGCAGGCACACATGCTCTTTCTTTGCTATGTAACAGACCATGAACACACATTGGTTTGTGTAACTTGAATTCCTTTCTCAAGAACCCTGGACCTAGTCCACCCTCCCCTACAGTCAGGAAACCGAAATGTCGTGGCTTTGGAGAGCTGGTAGAAATGACGAAGCTGTATCTGGCAGCTGATAGTCATGTCATGTCATTCTCATCCCAGAAACCAGCACAGTGTTTAAGGTAGTAATTTAATCTGTTCATTCTTTGGTTTTCTGCCTTCTCTTTTCCCAAACCGATTCCCCAGCTGGTCCCTTGGCCCCATGACACTTTCATCTGTACTCTTCAGGTGCCTCCAAAGTAGGGGGACTCATAGCCGGGGTTACCTCTAAAAATTGGGCCCAGGGGCCAGGCATGGTGGCTCACACCTTTAATACCAGCACTTTGGGAGGCCAAGGTGGGCAGATGGCTTGAGCTCAGGAATTTGAGACCAGCCTGGGCAATATGGTGAAATCTCATCTCTAAAAAAAATCGAAAGTTAGCTGGATGCGGTGGTGCGCACCTGTGGTCCCAACTACACGGAGGCTGAGGTGGGTGGGAGGATGGCTTGAGCCCAGGAGGTCAAGGCTGCAGTGAGCTGTGATCGTGCCACTGCACTTCGGCATGTGCAACAGAGTGAGACCCTGTCAGAAAGAAAAGGAAGAGAAGGGGTAGGGAGGGGAAGGGAGGGGAGGGGAGGGGAGGGAAAATTGGGCCCAAGGAAGGGACCTACCTGGAGAGGAGAGTGGAGCAGGGCCACGACTGCATGAGGCAGTGAGGCACCTGAAACTCGATAGGCAAGGGAAGGGGGTGCTCTCAAGGTTCTATGATCATGACGCTTACATGCCCTTGACACCACCACTTACATGATCTTGACAGTAAGTGCGTCTGTAAATTTTGCATCGGAGGTGCCTCACTTGCCTCACCCTCATCCTCGCCCAGGTGTGGAGGATATTTCTGTTCCTGAAGTAGCTCACTTCACTGGTTTGTAAGCCCTGGGCAGCTTTTTAAAAAGATACCAATGCCAGACCCATTCCACCCAAACCTTTGGGTGTGGAGCCGGGGCATCTGAGACTCATCCGCAGGGGAGTCAACTGTGCAGCTGTGGTTGCCGGTTGTTGGCCCGAGGGCTCACTCTGGGCACAGTAATAGACGGATGTTTTGCTGCTGTCTGCTGCAGTCGGGCCAGGACTCTGCTGTCTCTGTGCTTGTGCAAGTCATTTGTCTCTGACTTATCCCCTTCAGGATTTTCATTGTGCCCCACAAGTCCCGAGGTCTGGCTGGACTTCCACGCAGACTTCATCAGGCCATCTGCTCTTGGCTACAATACCAGGCACAAACCTCTCCCCCCAGCTCCCAAGATCACAGCCAGGCTTAAGTTCCTTATCAGCCTCTAGAGCAGGCAGAGACTTCCCATGGTACGCTACATTTTCTTTGACATGGCCACAGATACCCCCAAATATTTTGGCAAATATTTGAAATATTGCAAATAATATCCCAAATACCCAAGGACAAAGTGCTCCCCTCAATTTATTGAACACATCTCCTCCCAGACTGAAACCCGAGGAGGGGAGATGAAGACCCGTGCTCATCTGACCGCCCACCTCCCCCTTTCCCACGATCCTTGGAAATAGAAGAGCTGGTCTCCCTCCCCTCTTCCTGCCTTGCAGGGGATCTCCCCTACGGAAAACTCCGTGATCTAATCCTCCAGGCTTTTAGAAAATCCTCCTTCCTTAGCACTTGGCTTCTGAGCCTATTGTCATGTTTGGGACTCACAAAAATTTAATTTGACAGTGAAACCTCAGTGACGGCAGATATGAGCTCCTCCCCTGAAGCACTGAAACTGACTGAATGGGAAGCCCCAGAGAAACAAGGTTTATAGGAGAGAGAAACCCTTCTGAAACTCCTTCAAATGACATCATCTCCACTCTACATATCTCGTGCCAAAGCTCAGCACTTTCCACAGAGCCTTGGAACACACGAGCTGCGTTCTGGGTCTCTACTCATCACTCCCTCAGCATTTGGAGAGGAAGGTAGAAGGGAGACATTTTTATTCCCATCTCATATTTGTCTAATGAGACAGAGGAGAGAATTAAGTGACGACTGGGGCCCTCAGAGGGCAGGCGGTGGAGTAAACGAGACAGACAGTGGGATATGAGGGTTCGGGAGAGGAGCTGGAGTTTCTGTTTGTGTATTCAACTTACTAGGCTCCTGTTTTTTTCCTTTTTTAGATGGAGTCTTGCTTGTTGCCCAGGCTGGAGTGCAGTGGCATGATCTCGGTTCAGCTCACTGCAGCCTCCGCCTCTTGGGTTCTCCTGCCTCAGCCTCCTGAGTAGCTGGGATTATAGGTGCCTGCCACCACGCCAGGCTAATTTTTGTATTTTCAGTAGAGACCAGGTTTCACTGTGTTGGCCAGGCTGGTCTTGAACTCTTGACCTCAGGTGATCCACCCACCTCAGCCTCCCAAAGTGTTGTGATTACAGGTGTGAGCCACCACACCCGGCTAAACTTGTTAGGCTCTTAAGCAGGTCTCTTTATTTTATTGAGAAAATTGAAGTCTCAGCTATGAAAAACTGAAAAATGCATAACCCATCTCTTTCTAGTTCCGAGTGCACAGTCTGGACTGGCCTCATGCATATTGATTTACCTGACTCTCCCCCTGCCCCCACCCACCCCCACCCAGGCTCTGTCTCTCTGCCAGTCCCTCTGCAAACATTCCCTTTGCGGGTTGGTGCGGCTCACTTCTCCCTCTCCAAGGAGCTCATCCTGCCTGTCACTCCTCTCTCCTGCCCTGCCCCACTCTCCTACCCTCCTGTCTGAGGCTCAGCAGGGCTTCGTGCCAGCCCACAGGCCCTACTTCTGTAGCTGCGCAAACACCACTAAGCCCTGCAGGCTTCTAGGAGCTGGGCCTGCCCTCCACAGGAGATTAAGAGCCACAGCGAGTCAGCAGCGCAGCTGGGCCTCTATCAGCTGGGGCATTCCTTCTCTCCTCCTCCTCCCTGCTCTGAACCCTTCTCCTCATCCTGCCAGCCCTTAGGACAGCATCTTCCCCCGCACTGGGCCAGCAGAGTCCCAGCGTGGCCCCCTCCCCATCCCCATCCCCATCCCAGCTCTGGAGCTGTCCCACCTAATGCCCTTCGCTTTGATGGTTGCCCATGTCTACAAGGCAGAGAGGCCCACAGCTGTTGGTGATGGTGGCATTCTGGAAGCCTGAGGGAATGGGGTGTGGATACCTCCTCTCTGTGGCTGTGACCCTCTGGGTTCAAGGAGGGAGAACTGAACAGCTGCCAAGACTCATCCACAGGCCCTGGGTGCCTACACACTCTGAATCACAGCTACTGTACCCTGCTGAGTCACTGCCAGGAATCTGAGGAGACAATAAGGGCCTATTTTAAAAAGATTTGCCAGCATACCCAGGCTTTTAAAAATGCTTGATCATTATTGCCAAAAATAGGTATTGGTTTAGGGTCTCCAGCGCTGTATCAGCAGCTCCGTTGATGAGGGGCCTGCACCGTGTATGCTCCATACCTCGCCACGGAGGGGGCCTGGGTGTCAGCAAGCTGGGCACCCCTAGACCCCACAGGACGGGCATTATGGACCATGCCTTTGCTGCTTGAGGGGAGGAAGGGAACCTGCAGGAGAAGCTCTTAGTGCCAACTTTGAAGAACAGAGATTGTGTCTTTGTGCCAACTACTCTGAGTCACTTAATGCCGTTCCCATTCACGAGAAGAGGAAAATCTGGTACACAGGACTAACCAGTTTGAATTTCCAATTTCTTGGCAATCCAAGAATTTCAGGCTTCTATAAATAACAAGTCCTCCCGCGCTCCCTCCTCTGATGGGGGCTGCCCCCTTTCCAACCTTGTATCATTCAGTGAGCATTTAGAGAGCTACAGACCAGAGGTCTCAGAGCCAGGCTGCACCTTAGAGATTATCTTATGCAACCCCTCACTTAACTGATGAGCAGGGATGGGACTTGTCCAGGTCACAGAACTAAATACCAGGGTGCCCAGCCCTGGGGTGAGCCCTGTAGAGGGGAAGATGGTTGAGACACAACCTCTGCTCTCAGAGCCCCAGATTAGCAGGGGAAGCAGTCACTTGCTCAGAGAGCAACGATACAAGGGAAAATACAATTTGATCCACAAAATGTTGAAATGGCCAGGTGCGGTGGCTGACACCTGTAATCCCAGCCCTTTGGGTGGCCAGTGTGGGTGGATCACAAGGTTAGGAGTTCGAGACCACCCTGACCAATATGGTGAAACTCCGTCTCTATTAAAAATACAAAAATTAGCTGGGCATGGGGGCAGGCACCTATAATCCCAGCTACTCGGGAGGCTGAGGCAGGAGAATCACTTGAACCCGTAAGGCGGAGGTTGCAGTGAGCCGAGATTGCGCCACTGCACTACAGCCTGGGCGACAGAGCAGGACTTCATCTCAAGACAAAACAAAACAAAAAAAGTTGAAATGAAGAATCATGGGAGAGCAAAGACACAAGGTCATCCTGCACAAAGAATCTGGAAAGATATCATGGGGAGGAGTATTAGAGTTGACCCTCCAGAGATGAGCTGGATTTAGACACGCAGGGAAAGAAGAAAGACAAAAGGGCTATGCAGGGAAAAGAAACAGCTTGACATGGCAGAGATGGGATGTGTAAGGAATGCAGGCCAGAGTGGCTGTTATACAGGATGTTGAAACTGAATGCTGGGGGTGGGAAGGGGAGTAGGTTAGGGGCCGGGATGATGGAAGGTATGGAGTGACAGGGTGAGGAATTTGAACTCCACCATCATCCTTATCATCTAAAAGCGCCAGATGGCAAGGTGCCAGGTATTTTACTGTGCACAATTACTCATGTAATGCAGAGTCTGCACTTTATAGGAGCTTGGAATTCGAGAAAGAATAAAATTATGGACAGATATTGAAGCTATATATTACACATACATCAAAGTGATTTAACACATAAGTATTTAAGTGTAAGTAAAGGAGCAAGTGCATTTAATGGACTAGTGAGGGAAGAAGGCATCTGGGAGTTTGTTCCTGGAAGGACTCCGTCTATCCTCAGCCTCCCCTGTGTTCTGCAGTTCCGGGGAAGGTCCAGAAAAGCAGATAGATCACTCTTAATATTAGACACTGACAGTGTGGCTTTGTGTCTTCTAGATGGCTGATTTCTGAGATCAAGCAATTCCCGGAGCCTCCCATTCATTCTTATTAATTGCTCCAGTTCTTTTTTAAGTCCAGTTCTGAGATTGTAGCTCATGGAGGGTCACAGATTGGAGGGGACAGGGTGATGGTGGGCAGGGCCCACTGAGTACAGTTGTGCAGGTTATCTACTGCACAAGAAGTGGCAAGTAAGAATTGAAATCCAGACGTCCTCCTCTCAGTGAGGTGTGTCCATATGGCGGTGAGAGGGGCGCTTTTTTTTCGAGACAGAGTTTCGCTCTTGTTACCCAGGCTGGAGTGCAATGGCGTGATCTCGGCTCACCGCAACCTCCGCCTCCTGGGTCCAGGCAATTCTCCTGCCTCAGCCTCCTGAGTAGCTGGGATTACAGGCACGCGCCACCATGCCCAGCTAATTTTTTGTATTTTTAGTAGAGATGAGGTTTCACCATGTTGACCAGGATGGTCTGGATCTCTTAACCTCGTGATCCACCCACCTCGGCCTCCCAAAGTGCTGGGATTACAGGCGTGAGCCACCGCGCCCGGCCCCTAGGGGTGCTTTTTCTAATCCACACAAAGGCATTTTATGGGATTGTGGTCCTGACAGAGATGCGACCAAACAGCTTCTCTAGATAACGCTTTCCAGCCTTACCCTCCCACTGCTTCCCACTGTGGGACATGGGAAACATTTCCAGCCTGATGCCCTGGGCCAGGTGCCAGCATGGCGATGACTCCCAGCCACCCAGCTCTCCATCCTGCATCCCTAGCTTGAGATCTGAGAAAGGGCAGAGAAATGTTTGCTAAAATATATCAAAGACTAAGAGGAATCCACACACATACTTTAAGCACCTATTGATCTGGCCCTGCCATCAAACCACCTAACAGACCTCTGACTATCCTGTCAGACTGGGTCAAACACAGCACTCAAAACTCTAACGCGTCTGGGCATGGCGGCTCATGCCTGTTATCCCAACACTTTGGGGGGCTGAGGCAGGAGGATCACTTGAGCCCAGGAATTCTAGATCAGCTTAGGCAAGACAGTGGGACCCCGTCTCTACACAAAAATAAAAAATAATAAATAACCTGGCATGGGAGCATGTGCCTATAGTACCAGCTACTTGGGAGGCTAAGGTGGGAGGAGTACTTGACCCTGGGAGGTCAAGGTTGCAGTGAGCCTTGGTTGCATGACTGCACTCCAGCCTGGATGACAGAGCAAGACCCCATCTCAAACAAACTAACAAAAACCCACTTCAATGCAATATAAAAGTTGGAAGCCCCTGAGAGCCCGTGCAGCCCCCTACCACATGCCATCCCTGACAGGAGCTCCCCAGCTTCTGGCTGAGCACTTTAAATGAATGACAGAGCTGATCATCCCCAATAGCCGCGTCATTGTGAGGGAGCTCTGGTTGTTCTAGCAATGTCCTCTTTTTGTTTAGCTGCAATTAGACCTCTGTAACTTCCACTATTGGTTCGGCTTCTGTTCCCTGTTGCCCTATAGATTTGTAGTTAAAAAAAGCAGAAACTGGGTTTGCACGGTGGCTCACGCCTGTAATCCCAGCACTTTGGGAGGCTGAGGCAGGTGAATCACAAGTTCAGGAGTTCGAGACCATCCTGGCTAACACGGTGAAACCCCGTCTCTACTAAAAATACAAAAAATTAGCCGGCGTTGGTGGCACATGCCTGTAGTCCCAGCTACTCAGGAGGCTGAGGCAGGAGAATCGCTTGAACCCGGAGGCAGAGGTTGCAGTGAGTGGCTGCACACCACTGCACTCCAGCCTGGGTGACAGAGCAAGACTCTGTCTCAAAAAAAAAAAAAGAAAGAAGAAAGAAAGGGAAAGAAAAGAAAGAAAGAAAGAAAGAAAGAAAGAAAGAAAGAAAGAAAGAAAGAAAGAAAGAAAGGGAAAGAAAGAAAGGGAAAGAAAAGAAAGAAAGAAAGAAAGAAAGAGATGATATAGAAAAAGCCCCTCCACAATAAGTTATTCCTTCCTTGCCTCACTCATCTGTCTGCATAGGGAGGTCAAACCCCATAAGAAATGCCCTTAATACTCCCAGCTAAACATTTGCCTATTGCCCATGTTATTACATTTTTTCCATTCTTTGCCTTCTTTCTGTTCCCAGCTTCTGACTCCTGGGCTGGTTTTCTGACCACAGGTCGGCAAGAGTCAGTTGGATCTGATTCCCCTCCTGACATCCCTCCTCATAGCCTCCCACCGCTTTGATTCTGCTCATCTAGGCAGCTCAAGATAAATACTTTGCATGCATCAGCATCAGAGTCTTTATGAACAGTTGCACAGGTTGCACATTTTCCTGCTGCATTTCAGCCTCCAGACCCTACCTTTGTTCCCTCGGGTTCCTGCTGTGGCACTCAGTGCTCCTGCTGAGTTCACTGGGTCCCTTTTGAGGGGGCAAGATAGAGGCAGAAGAAAATGAGACCTCCTTCTCTGGGGTCCCCTGGTCTTCCAGCAACACACCTACTTTTCCCAAATGGATTATTAGCTCTGAGAGGGCAGAGTACACCTCTTATTTATCTCTGGGTCCTTTATGGCAGAGTCCAACCCAGGGCCCTAGGCAAGGTAGAGGCTGGGGAAGTGTTACTTGAGTAAATGAATGAATAAATGTTAGGAGAGTAGGGTTTGATTTCTAGGGGTGAGAGGAGAGGTGCTGAGCAGCAGGAAAGATGAGAAGACCCCTAGGAGCCTGGGAGGTCTCGCTCTCCTCCAGCAACTGCTCAGATGACTTGTCATCAGAAAAGACCTCCTGGTCTCAAAGTCTCTCCCCGTGTCTGGCTTCCTCGCAGATGCCCTATTTCTTTCTTCACAAGACCAATCTTTTCCAGACTGGTTCTTGGTAAAAAACAGGCCTTTCCAAGCTCCGTTCCTTGTTTCCCACTAAATCTTTAACAAAGCCAGATACTGTAAGGCGTCTCCTGAAACAGTGATGATGAGGGTCTGTAATGTGGTACAGTGCTGTTGGTAGAGACGGAGAGGAGAGAACAGGAATGAAAAGTAGTCTGGGGCTGGGCGCGGTGGCTCGTGCCTGTAATCCCCGCACTTTGGGAGGCCAACACAGGTGGATTACAAGGTCAGGAGTTCGAGACCAGCCTGACCAACATGGTGAAACCCCGTCTCCACTAAAAATAGAAAAATACTAGGCATGGTGGCACATGCCTGTAATCCCAGCTACTCAGGAGGCTGAGACAGGAGGATCACTTGAACCCGTGAGGCGGAGGTTGCAGTGAGCCGGAGATTGCACCACTGCACACCAGCCTAGGTGACAGAGCAAGACTCTGTCTCAAAAAAAGAAAAGTAGTCAGAAGGTATTTGACCCGGAGTGAGTGGTCAGTAGAGACACAAGGTAGAGAAGGGAGAGAGGAGTCAAAGAGAAGTCCTCCAAGAGAGGGTAGCAGTCCCATGGATGAAATGCAGATGTTGAAAGGACATGCTGACTGGGGCAGACAATTTGTTTGAGTTTGATTTTGTGCCTTTTTTTTTTGAGATGGATTTTTGCTCTTGTTGCCCAGGCTGGAGTGCAATGGTGTGATCTTGGCTCACCACAACCTCCACCTCTCAGGTTCAAGCGATTCTCCTGCCTCAGCCTCCCTGGTAGCTAGGATTACAGGCACCCGCCACCATGCCCAGCTAATTTTTTGTATTTTTAGTAGAGACAGGGTTTCACCATGTTGGCCAGGCTGATCTTGAACCCCTGACCTCAGGCAATCCATCTGTCTCAGCATCCCAAAGTGTTGGGATTACAGGCGTGAGCCACCTCGCCTGGTTGATTTTGTGCATTTTTGTGGTGACATCTGGACAAACAGCCAGAATTGTACAAATGGTTATTGGAGATATAAGATTGAGTCTTTGATGAGACTATTGTAATAGAAACATAGAAATCTGAGATGAGATGATGGTGAGCAAGCGAGGAGGGAAGGTTCGCCTTAAGACTAGTTGCTGCGTCTTTTAGCTGTTTATGTCAGGACAAAGGCCCAGCTGCGCCTGTCTCAGAGCTGTGAGGAAGCAGAAAGAAAGAGAACCTAGGATGTTCTAGGAACTGTGCCAAGTGCTCTATACAAGCCAAAATTCAGTTCTTACTAGATATCTAGACCAGCACTACCCAACAGAACTCTCTGTGATGATGAGAACGTTCTCCATACGTGCTCAAACTACCAGCCCCATTTGGCTGTTGAACACTTGAAATGTGGCCAGTACACCTAGGAAACTGAATATTTAATTTTATTTAAATTTAATTAATTCAGGTATAGATGGCTGAGTCAGGTGGCTCACACCTGTAATCCCAGCACTTTGTGAGGCCGAGGTGGGCGGATAATGAGGTCAAGAGATCAAGACCATCCTGGCCAACATGGTGAAACCCCGTCTCTACAGAAAATACAAAAAAAAAAAAAAAAATTAGCTAGGCATGCTGGCAGGTGTCTGTAATCCCAGCTACTTGGGAGGCTGAGACAGGAGAATTGCTTGAACCTGGGAGGCAGAGGTTGCAGTGAGCGAAGAGCACGCCGCTGTGCTCCAGCTTGGGCAACAAAGAGCGAAACTCCATCTAAAAAAAAAAAAATTAGGTGTAAATGTAAATAGCCATGTACAGCTAGTAGATGTCATATTGGAAGAGCAGATCTATTTCAACCTCCTCAGTTCATAGGTGAGAAAACAAAGTGATTTCTCAGCAAAATTACTTTCATTAATATGAACTAATTTGCAAACATTCCATTGTCATGTAACTCTTTGTGTATAACTGAGGCTATATGTGGTTACTATGAACACTGACATGGTTAAAATTTAAAGTCTGAATAACAAAAAAGATCTTTTGATGAATGGAGGGTTTGGGTAAACTTTTAAATTTGTTTTCAATGTTAGGGCCAACTGGATTTTTTTTTTAGTAATTTAGATATTCATTAATATTAACACAGATAAAATAGTTAGCCTTGATTGAGTACTTATTATATGCCAGGTACTTGTATTAGTCATCTATTGCTATGTAACAAGACACCCCCAAACTTAGCAGCTTTAAAACAATAAACATGTTGTGTTAGTTTGTTTTCACGCTGCTGATAAAGACATACCTGAGACTGGGCAATTTATAAAAAAAAGAGAATTGAACTCACAGTTTCAGGTGGCTAGGGAAGCCTCACAATCACGGTGGAAGGCAAGGAGGAGCGAAAGTCACATCTCACGTGGATGGCGGCAGGCAAAAAGAGAGCTTGTGTAGGAAAACTCCCTTTTTTTAAAACCATCAGATCTTGTGCGACTCATTCACTATCATAAACAGTGCAGGAAAGACCCGCCCCCATAATTCAGTCACCTCCCACTGGGGTTCTCTCATGACATGTGGAAATTGTGGGAGTTACAATTCAAGATGAGATTTGTGTGTAGACGCAGCCAAACCGTATCATTCCACTCCTGACCCCTCCCAAATGTCGTATCCTCACGTTTCAAAACCAGTGATGCCTTCCCAACAGTCCCCCAAAGCCTTAACTCATTTCAGCATTAACCCAAAAGTCCATAGTCCATCATCTCATCTGAGACAAGGCAAGTCTCCTCCACCTATGAGCCTGTGAAATCAAAAGCAAGTTAGTTACTTCCTAGACACAATGTGGGTAGGGGGTACAGGCATTGGGTAAATACAGCCATTCCAAATGGGAGAAATTGGCCAAAACAAAGGGGCTACAGGTCTCATGCAAGTCCCAAATCCAGCAGGGCAGTCACATCTTAAAATTCCAAAATGATCTCCTTTGACTCCATGTCTCACATCTGGGTCACACTGATATAAGAGGTGAGTTTCCATGGTTTGGGCAGCTCCACCCCTGTGACTCTGTAGGCTACAACCTCCCTCCCAGCTGCTTTCACAGGCCGTTGTTGAGTGTCTGGGGCTTTTCCAGGCACACAGTGCAGGCTGTTGGGGGGTCTACCATTTTGGGGTCTGAAGGATGGTGGCCCCCTTTTCACAGCTCCACTGGGTTGTGGCCCAGTAGGGACTCTGTGTGGGAGCTCTGGCCCCACATTTTCCTACCACACTGCCCTAGCAGAGACTCTCCATGAGGACACTGCCCCTGCAGCAAACTCCTGCCTGGGCATCCAGGTGTTTACATACATCCTCTGAAATCCAGGCAGAGGTCCCCAAACCTCAATTCTTGACTTCCGTGCACTTTCAGACTCAACACCACATGGAAGCTGCCAAGACTTAAGCCTTGTACCTTCTGAAGCCCAAGCTGTACTTTGGCCCCTTTTAGTCACAGCTGGAGTGTCTGGGGCCCAGGGCACCAAATCCCTAGACTGCACATAGCGCGGAGACCCTGGGCCTGGCCCATGAAATCATGTTATCCTCCTAGGCTTCCAGTCCTATGATGGGAGGGGCTGCCATGAAGGCCTCTGACATGCCCTGGGGACCTTTTCCCCATTGTTTTGGGGATTAACATTTGGCTCCTTATTACTTTCTGCAGCCAGCTTGAATTTCTCCTCAGAAAATGGATTTTCCTTTTCTATCACATTGTCAGGCTGCAAATTTTCTGAACTTTCATGCTCTGCTTCCCTTATAAAACTGAATGCCTTTAACAGCACCCAAGTCACTTCTTGAATGCTTTACTGCTTAGAAATTTCTTCCACCAGATACCCTAAATTATCTCTATCAAGTTAAAGGTTCCACAAATCTCTAGGGCAGGGGCAAAATGCCACCAGTCACTTTGCTAAAACACAGCAAGACTCAACTTTGCTCTAGTTCCCAACAAGTTCCTCATCTCCATCTGAGACCACCTCAGCCTAGACTTTATTGTTCATATTACTATCAACATTTTTGTCAAAGCCATTCAACAAGTCTCTGGGAAGTTCCAAACTTTCCCACGTCTTCCTGTCTTCTTCTGAGCCCTCCAAACTATTCCAACCTCTGCCTGTCACCCAGTTCAAAAGTCACTTCCACATTTTTGGGTATCTTTTCAGCAGCACCCACTCTCAGTATCAATTTACTGTATTAGTCTGTTTTCACACTGCTGATGAAGATATACCCAAGACTGGGCAATTTATAAAAAGCAAGAGGTTTAATTGGACTCACAGTTCCACATGGCTGGGAAAGCCTCATAATCATGGTGGAAGGCAAGGAGAAGCAAGTCACATCTTACATGGATGGTGGCAGGCAAAAAGAGCTTGTAAAGAGAAACTCCCATTTTTTTAAAAAAAACATCAGATCTCATGAGACTCATTCACTATCACAAACAGCACAGGAAAGACCTGTCCCTATAATTCAATCATCTCCCACTGGGTTCCTCTCATGACACGTTGGAATTATGGGAGTTACAATTCAAGATGAGATTTGGGTGGGGACACAGCCAAACCGTATCACATGTATTATGTCACATAGTTTCTGAAGGTCAGGAGTGACTTAGCTAGGTGGTTCAGACTTAGAGTCTCTGAGGTTGCAGTCAAAATGCCATCGGACGCTGCAGTTTTCTGAAGACTTGACTAGGGCTGGAGGATCCACTTCGTGTGTGTGTGTGTATGTGTGTGTGTGTGTGTGTGTGTGTGTGTGTGTTTATTTTGGAAGATCCACTTCTAAAATGGCTCACACATGGCTGTTGGCAGGAGGCCTCGGTTCCTTACTATATGAACCTCTCCCTTGGACTGCTCACAACAGGGCAATTGTCTTCCCCATGAAAAAGTGATCTAAGAAAGAGAGTGATCAAGCAGGAAGCCTTAATGCCATTTTATGACCTAGCCTTGAAAGTGACATATCATCACATTTGCTGGATTCTATTGGTTACACAGACCAATCCTAATACCATAGAGGAGGAGATTCCATAGGGTGTAAATACAGGAGGCAGAGATTGTTGAGGACCATGTTGGAGACTGGTTATCTCCGTACTTCACATTCACAACCTCACTTTATCCTCGCAAAACTAGCAAGTAGAAGCCATTATTATCTGCTTCTATAGATGAAGTGATTGTGGCTCATAGAGGTTAAGTGAATTCCCAAGATCTCTCAGGTAAGAAACAGCAGAGCTGTGTCTCCCCGTGTTCCTCATGCAAAGGCTGCCAAACCCACACGTTTGTACTAACAACCACTCTACCACACCAGTCCAGCGGGATCCTTCTCGATCCATTCTGCTGACTCAAGGCATTTTGCAGCTGCTAAATCTTTATCAGAAAACATTCATTCCTGATTTGTTAAAGAAAATTTGAACTGGGAATAGAAAGATTTTTTTCTTAACAATCAAATGCAATTCATGATAGCAGCAAATGTGCTACTTAATTAGAAAATATTAGACATACGGCCCTACCACTCTGAAGGTGCTCAATCTTCTCTGATCTCAGAAGCTAAAACATTAGACACAATCTAGTTAAAATCAGGAACAAAACTATCTGCCATTACTACTATTCTTTAATATTGGGAAGATCTGATTTGTGCAATAAAATAGAAATAAGAAGTAGAATTATTCAAAAGGAGAAAAAATTATCACTAGAAATTCCCAGATAACTGAAAACACTTGCCAATATTAATGAAATTTTATCAAAGGGCTGTATCTAAACTACACGGCTCAGAGCAGTTGCCTTCCTGTAGATCGGCAATAACCAGCAATAAGACACGGGAAACTCCGCTCATGCCCCAGCTCCCCTGTGCCACCCTGGAGCCTGTGCTATGGCCGTGCTCATTCTGTGGTTAAGCATTTGTGCTTGTCTTAGTCCCTTTGAGCCACTGTAACAAAATGCACTAAACTGAGTAGCTTGTAAACAACAGACATTTATTTCTCACAGTTTTGAAGGCTGGGAAGTCCAAGATCTAGGTGCCCGCAGAGTCAGTGTCCTATGAGAGTCTATTTCATTCATTGGCAATGTCTTCTCACTGGAACCTCACATGGTAGAAGGAGCTAACTGGCACTCTGGGGTCTCCTCTCTCTTTTTTTTTTTTTTGAGACGGAGTTTCAGTCTTGTTGCCCAGGCTGGAGTGCAATGGCACAATCTCGGCTCACTACAACCTCTGCCTCCCAGGTTTAAGCAATTCTCTTGCCTCAGCCTTCCAGGTAGCTGAGATTAGAGGCATGAGCCACCATGCCTGGCTAATTCAGTATTTTTAGAAGAGACATGGTTTCTCCATGTTGGTCAGGCTGGTCTCGAACTCCTGACCTCAGGTGATCTGCCTGCTTCGGCCTCCCAAAGTGCTGGGATTACAGGTGTGAGCCACATGCCTGGCCCTGGACTCTCTTTTATAAGGGACTCATCTCATTCATGAGGGCTCCCTTCATGACCTAACCACCTCTCAAAGGCCCTACCTTCTAATACCATCACCTTGATCATTAAGTTGCCCTGCGTGAATTTTGGTGAGGCATGCAGTTCAGATCATAGCATGTGTTTTAATGGCTTGTGTGTGGAGCAGGTGGCCTGAATGTAACCAGGTTAAGGTCTGGGAGGTGCAACCGCTACATGAGGAAGCCTCATGCTGGAAGAGTTCCAGGTAATTCTAGGATTGTCCAACCTCTTGAGGCATAACAGGCAAGATCTTGCCTGCCATAATGGGTTTTCCTTTTCAGAGGGAAATACAGAATGGGAGATAGGATTCTGGCAGGAACTGGTCAGTGTCTCACTTGTAAAAGCCAGGTAGAGTAGAAAGTGGCCTGGGTTTTTTAATCTAGAAGATCTAGGTTGGGCTCCTGGCTCTGGCACTCTTCACCCTGTGACCTCTGTAATCTTCATTCTCTTCCCCTGTGCAGGGAAAATGGGATTGCCCACTGCCTAGGGGTTGTGGGGTGAGTGGAATACAGTAAGGAGGGGAAAGATCTTTGCAAACTAAAGTACAATGGAAACAGAAAGTGAGACTCGTAGCATCAGTGAGGGCTCCATGCCAGCCTGCTGACAAAGCTGCATTCAGTTCCAGCTCTCTGACTGGTCCCCACACTGCGTTTGATCCAGCAGTGACACTACACCCTGGTCCCGCACAGGGCTTACACTTAGGTGAACTGACCACAGTGAGCTGCTTCAGACCCCTGTTGACTCTTTTTTTTTTTTTTAGACGGAGTCTCGCACTTGTTGCCCAGGCTGAAGTGCTGTGGTGCGATCTCAACTCACTGCAACCTCCACCTCCCGGGTTCAAGCAATTCTCCTGCCTCAGCCTCCTGAGTAGCTGGGATTACAGGTGCCCACCACCACACTTGGCTAATTTTTTTTTTTTTTTTTTTTTTGTATTTTTAGTAGAGACGGGGTTTCACCGTGATGGCCAGGCTGGTCTCGAACTTTCTTTTGAGATGCAGTTTGCTGTTGTTGCCCAGTCTGGAGTGCAATGGCACAATCTCAGCTCATGGCAACCTCACCTCCCAGGTTTAAGCGATTCTCCTGCCTCAGCCTCCCAAGTAGCTGGGATTACAGGCATGCACCACCACACCTGGCTAATTTTTTGTATTTTTAGTAGAGACGGGGTTTCTCCATGCTCAGGCTGGTCTTGAACTCCTGACCTCAGGTGATCCACCCACCTTGGCCTCCCAAAATGCTGGGATTACAGGCATGAGCCACCACGCCCGGCCCTGTGTTGACTCTTGTGGGCAAGGAGGACAGGCACAGGAATGCAGTTATCTTACAAGATTATCTGGATCCAGTTTCCTAGTCCAAAGAGGAGCTTTGATTTCTCTGATGGCTTTGTTTCCATTGCAACGTCTACTGTGAGGTCCCACGGTCAAAAGGGCAGCATTTTTTAGGTATCACCTCCCTTTTCAGCAGGAAGATGGTGGTACATCCCATCTCAGGGCAAGGCTTCATGCCCCTCTTGGGCTCTAGGTCTGGCCAGCAAGAGAGTTGGTGGCCCACAGTAGGTCCCAGGGGCAATGACAATGACAAGCTCCTGAAATGTCTTGGGGTAAGAGTAGGCAAATGCTGTGAGAGAGCAGAGCAAGGTTGGAGGAAGGGCAGCCTTAGCTGTCATCAGAACATAGTGGGAAACGGGCAGGAGCTGGGAGAACACAGACTAGCCCAGGGAGCCAGGAGGAGACAGGAGCAAGGCAGAGGCTCTGGGCTCAGGGCCCCTAGCACCTTAGGAGTATGAGGTTGATTCTCCTGCTTAGATCCCCTGCCTCTGGGGACCTTCAGAAGGACCATTCTGTAAAGCAGATAGGATTTCCCAGGTGAACACTTCTCCACCCGACTCTTTCCTGCTATGTTGGGAAACACAGAGGTTCTGCGCTGGCTGACTCTAGTTACTAAGCCCTCTCTGCTTAAAAGGAGCCGTTCCCCCAGCAGACTAGCAAGTGCATGTGTGTATGTGGGCCTGTGAGTGGTGGGGACGGGGGTGTTGCTTAGAAAATGGGGCTGGCTGCTCCCCATATTCCTGAAATGACAGCAAAAGCCTACATCCACAGCCAAGGCTGTGTGGGCTGCTGTGGAGTGGAGTGCAGACACCCCCAGGTCCCCTGCAGGCTGAGTATCTGTACTCGGATACTCCTCCCCCTCAACTGGGTCAGCCCTGGTCACAGGACACCGCAGGGTCCCTATTGTGGTCCTGGAGGGAGCTGGAGCGGGGAGCCTCTTGAGCTCCCCAGCTTGCCTGCGGGCCTGGCCCATGGATGAAAGGGCTGGACGCTGTAACCCACAGCTGAAGCCCAGCTGTCCCTGTAAGTCTGCCCGGCCCACTTTCCGAAGTGTGTAGTCTGGAGATGATCCTCAGCTGCCTGCTGACAGCTAAGAAGCTACTCGAGTGTGGAGACGCCTGGTGCATCTGCGCATGTCCCCAGTTGAGCCATTGTGTTGTCCTGTCTCCCGCTAAGTCCAGCATTTCTCTTCAGCCTCATCTCCCTGAAGCTCTGTTTTCTCTCTCCCTCTCTGTCTATAGCACTGCCTCTGTGTGATTCAGAGGCATCCGTCTCTCTGCATGCCTGTCTGTGTATTTCTCTCTATTTATGTTTGTGTCCTGTCTATGTGTGTCTGTTTCTGTCTCACTGTGTGTTTCTGTTTCTCTCTGTCTCTCTTTCTCTGCCTTTGGTCTCTCTGTTTCTTTCTGTCTCTTTAACACACATGTTCTCTCTGTCTTTTTTTTTTTTTTTTTTGAGACAGAATCTTGTTCTGTCACCCAGGCTGGAGTGCAATGGTATGATCTCAGCTCACTGCAACCTCTGCCTCCCGGGTTCAAGTGATTTTCCTGCCTCAGCCACCAGAGTAGCTGGGATTACAGGCACCACCACCCTACATGGCTAATTTTTTGTATTTTTAGTAGAGACGGGGTTTCACCATGTTGGCCACGCTGGTCTCGAGCTCCTGACCTCGTGATCCTTCTGCCTCAGCCTCCCAAAGTGCTGGGATTATAGGCGTGAGCCACCGTCTCTTTAACACCCTCTGCTGTCTCCGTCTCTCGCTTGCTTTTTCTCCCCCGCCCCATATCTGTCTGTCCCTCTGCCTCTCTGTGTGTCTTTCAGTCCTAGTCTCCCTGTCCCTGTCTCCTTGTCTCTCAGACTGTCTCCTAGCTTCTCTCTGTACCGCTGTCTCTTTCTGTCTCTGTCCACGTCTCTTTCAGTCATTGTCTCTGTGATTCTCTCTGCCTCTCAGACTCGGCTCTCTGTCTCTGTCTCTTATTCCTTCATTCTTGAGTAAAAGCGCCCAGCAAGAACAAGACACTCCCGGGCTTCCCAAAACAGAGCAGGGTGGACTGCTAGGCTGGGTCCATGTGCCAGGTTGGCTCAACAGTTTGGCTGGGAACTCCCTTCTGGCCACACGAAGCCAGGGCCAGGGAGGGAAAATGTCCAGCAGTAGATTCTGGGCATGCGAAGCCAGGCTTCATCTAAGCTCACTTAAGAAGCAACAGTAACACACATCCCCCCGGCCTTCGGGAGCAGCAGAAAGGTGATTACATGCGGTGTCAGCTAATCCCGTGAAACCCTGTGTCTCCCTCCGAGGATTCAAACATTCTCGATCCCTGGATTCTGCAGTCCTTCCAAGTGGCAGGAAAGACCTTCAGAAAACAGTGTCTGAACAACATGCCCGCAGGAAAACCACAGGTCTCTGCTGAATCGAAGTGAGTGGGAAGAAGTAGAGCTGAGGCTGAGGGATGGATCAAGAATTAATGGGGATGCAAGTAAAACAACGTAGGACTCCGGGACTCCATAACCCGAAAGCTTCTGAGAGGACAGCTGGAGCCCGTGCTTCCGGCTGTACATACCTGTGATCAAGTTACACCCTCTCCCCACAAAACAGCAGCCTAGCAACCAATACAATCTGAATCAGAGCCATAATCACGGCCATTTCTCTTGAATTAGGGGTCCTGTCAGCCACTCTTCATGGATCTGCTTAGTCTGTCCTACCAAAAACCCTAGGTAAATAGTCACCTCCCCATTTTACAGCTGAAGAAACCGAGGCTCACAGAGGTTAAGTAACTTGCCCAAAGTTACACAGCTAGTGAGTGGAAGAGCTAAGGTGAGAACCTGGGACTGCCAGGCTCCCAGCCAGCCTGCTTGCCTCACTGTCGTTTTTAGTCAAGTGGAGATGTTCTTTTCACATCTGAGTGTCCTTTTCTGCAGTTGGATCAGAGTATAGAGACATTTGGACACAATTAGGCATCAGGTCAAGCTGCCCTCCCTTCCCTGCCTCCAGGCAGCGGGTGGTTTCTGAGCACGACCAGGAGCAATGCTGTTCCAATTAGTCCAGGTAGCACAGGCCCGCAGTGATGTCCCCGGAGCTTCGGCAAAATAGTTCGCTTGTAGTGCCTTCATCTCACCAGTGCTCAAAAGAAAGACATTAAGAGCTTAAGAAAAATATATGAGAGAAAAATTTACAGTTGAGAAAATTCTGTTATGTTGTGTTTTCTTTGAATTGGGATAAAACCGACATTCTGCACACTGTTATGGTAGAATGCCTTTCCACTGCACTTGACCTCGAGGTCTAAGAACGGAGGGAAGAGTGCGCTGAAGACTGTTCGTCTGGGGCAGCAGTGATTAGGAGGCGTGCATGTGCCATTCAGGTCTCAGGTCAGAGAAAATTTCAGAAACAAGAAGGTAAAAAGAAAAAGGGGAAGAAGACATTGAGTCCATTTCTTTGTGAATGCCCCACTCCTTCCTTCAGGGAGAAAGAGGTCTCATCCGCGGTCATTGCTCCTGCAGACGCACAGCGGGCAGGGCAGCCTGAAAGAAAGCCAGGCAGTGTAACATGCTGCCACACTCAGAGATATTAAACCTGCCTGGGCTCTTTGAGTTAATCTCCCCCTGCCATGACCTCATGGGGACAAGATGTGTGTATTTCGTGCCAGGATGAGGCTGTGGCTTCACATACACACAAAAGTTTGTGAGGTTTAAAATAATCCACAACAGTGACCCGGAGAGTACATGCCCAGAGTGGATTTTGGCCCAATTGCCAAGCTGATGGTCATTATTGACGACATAAACAGGATTCCATTTCATTCCACAAATACTTCCTAAGTTCCTACTGTGTGCCAGTGCTGACCTAGACACTGAGGATATGAAAATAAATCAGCTTTGCCCTCTGACCTGAAAGAGCCGATAACTCCAGGGAGATCAAATAGAAACTCAAAGAGGAAGGGTTATTCAACCTTCAGCAGATATTTTCGGAGGACCTACTATATGCCAGACGTTCAGAACTAGGGATTTCTAAAATGGTAGTCTCATGGCAAATTTGGCTCTCTTTTTTGATCACCTAAACCAGATTCAATTCAGTTTCATGGGCAAGTCCCTATCATTTAGGAACTTTTAAAAATGATTTTTATTTTATTTTTTTTTTGAGACGGAGTCTTACTCTCTCACCCAGCCTGGAGTGCAACGGAGCTACCTTGGCTCACTGCAACCTTCACCTCCCAGGTTCAAGTGATTCCCTTGCCTCAGCCTCCCGAGTAGCTGGGATTACAGGTGCACATCACCACGTCTGGCTAATTTTTTTGTATTTTTAGTAGAGACTGGGTTTCACCGCATTGCCCAGGCTGGTCTCAAACTTCTGAGCTCAGGCAATCCACCTGCCTCAGCCTCCCAAAATGCTGGGATTACAGGTGTGAGCTACCGTGCCCAGCATTAACAATGATTTTTAATGCTGTCCTTCCTGCTAGACTGTAAGCTTCATGCGGGCTGGGCTACAGACATGCCTTGTCCGCAGTGTGTCTTCAGTGCTGAGATGGGTCTGGTCTGGTGAGTTCAAGAAATACATGAACCTGGGGAAGATCCCAGGCTATGGGGGAGCATAAGATGGAGAAGGGATGGGGAGCAAAGAGTCCACTCAAAACTTACCCTCTCTCTCTCACTCACTCACTCTCTCATACACACACACACACACACACACACACACACACACACACACGAGTCAATTAAGGACGTAGAATGAGCTGTGGACCTCAAGCTCCCACGGCTCCCTGAACTTGTCATGAACTTGTCACAGTTCCCAGGCTTTGAGCCATGGCATGGCAGATCTCTTGGTTGGCTCTCTCATCACCCACTTCAACCCCTTGCCCTTGCCATCTCTACCATAGAGTCTAGAAAGCTGAAGTACTTAATTTCTCAGCCTCCCTGGCACCTAGGGAAGGCCATGTGACACGGTTCTGGCTGGTGGGATGTTGGTGATGTCTCTGGGCAGGGCTCTTCTTTAAGAATAAAGAAGCAACATAAGAAGAAGAAGGTATTTGCCTTTTGGATCTTCCTTCCCAGAACCTGTGTCCTGGGAGAAGTTGGTGAGCTGTCACATCAGCCCTGGACCGCTCCCCACTGAGCTTCTTCCCTTCTGTTGTGGGAGGGAAGAGATTCCCTTCGTTATCCAGGCCACTCTAGTCTTTCTGTTACTTGTATCTGAACACAAGCTATATCTATATAAAAACTGTTATTAGACATTATTGCAAGTTATTTACATGTATCTACTCTTTACTGCTCACCTTATTATCAACCCCATTTGACAGATAAAGAGAGAGGTTCGGTGCAGCAACATAGCTAGCAAACACCTGATGAGGGAGCAGAAATGCTAGCTGAGCTCTTCATCAGCCCCTACGTCATCTCCCCCTATCTCTTTAATAAAGTCATTCTCAAAGGGTGGCCTCCAGACTGCAGTATCAGCATCCCCCGGGAACTTGTCAAAGGGGTAAATTCTCAATCCCCACCCAGACCTCCTGGGTCAGATGCGCTAGGGTGGAAGCCAGCCCTCCGGGTGTCTCGTAGGTGTTTGCAGGCGTGAGAGCCACTGCATCCATGCAGGTGGGGCCTCTCGAGCTCTCTTCTGACTTTCTGACTCCCTCTGTTGCAGCTCCTGGTAGGCTCCTCCTCCTTGGACTCCAAATCTTGAGGTACTGGTTGAACTCTGCAGCTACATTTATGTACCAAGAAAAAAAATTCTTTGCTGTTGTGGACCCAGGTCCATGTCAGGCTACAGGTCCCCAGAGCCGCCTGAACTCAGTGGTGTCCCAAGACACCATCCATGCGATGTCATGAACAAGTCTTTCTACCTCTGAGTTAACCTAGCCCAGCCACAGCTGGGGCGGGATCAGTTCATTTGCCACTCCGATCTCTCCGGCCTCTTTCTTCTTACTCACGTCTCAGCCCCACCTGGAGCTCCCACTTCCCTCCCATTCTTTCTTTCCATGTTTGACCCAGGCAGCCTCTAAGGGTCTCTGACATAGGGCCTGGAGCCACACTGGGGTTTCTAATTTCTATTTTGCTACCTTTTTTTTTTTCATAGACTCAGAGCTGGAAGGGGCCTGAGAGACCGTGCAGTTCAATCCCCTGATTTTACTGGAAAACCGAGGTCGGGGACGAGAGGTGATAGGTCCGTGTTCATCAGAGAGTTCATGACGGAATGATGTACAGCTCCACTCTGCAGTGCAGGACACCACATCTGACACCCAAGAGCACTTTCATGTCACCAGCTCAGGACACATGCCTACCGATTGCCCTGAGGGCAAACAGGCACCAGATGCTTCAGCTCCTGTGGGTCAGTGTTAAAGATCAAACTCTGGGCTAACCCACACTCAGGGGTGTTCCTCGTGAGGTGTGGACAGAAATCTCAACCTAGTGAGGTGGAAAGGAGAGGGGACAGGGCTACTGGCTTGGCTAGGAAGAGACTAGAGATTTTCTACAGCAATAATTCCTTTTGGATGGAGGCCAGCTCGGGCTTGGGTTGTCTATGGGGGAATGCTGAAGAGCTGTTTATGATGTCGATGGGGTTGAGGAAGAGAAAAATGAGGCTTATAAAGAGAAGGACCTCTAAAGAAAGGTGAGAATGACTGGGTTTGTTTTCTCCAGGGCCACAAGGGAGATAAGGACAGGCTCTTCCAGAATGGAAGGTCCCATTTACTGCTGTGTTCCCTTAGTACAAGGCCCCATTTCTCAAGGTGACAGGGGCAAAGGGACATCATGCCTCCAAGGTGAGTCTCAGACGAGGGCCTCTGCCTGCTCTGGAGGATGGTTTAACAGAGGCTAAGCTAATGTAATTAAATTGTGCCACATGCAGGTGCCCAGCATAATTTTAAAGTGATATGAACATCAGAACCCTTGTTTCTGGATGAGTTATCTAGTTATGCCTGCTGGCATTCACAGGCAGCCAGCTTCTTCCTGAGGAATTTCCACTAATCTCTTCTCCAGGAATAGACCTTGGCTCTTAAGGTAGTGCCAGTGAGTTTAAGATGTAGCCTGAGTCTAGCTTTCACATCACCAAGCAAAACACACTAGCTGTAGGCAAAGGTTGGAGATTTGCAGAGCCTTCTCTGGGACCCTAAGACTAGTATGGTTGCAGTGGTCTGGAATCTTTGGAGTCTTTCCTGCTTCAGGGAACTGAGGATGAGGTTTGAGGGGGAAAGAGGTGGCACTGAGGGAGAGTAGAAGCTCACATGCTCGGGATAAACCTTAGCCGCTCTCTGACCCAATTCTCCTTCCTCATCCACCCTTTCTTTCTGTGGCAGCCTCCCACCTCCTCTGCCTTCCATCTTCATGCTTCACAGATTTAAACAATTTGGGGTGGAATAGTATTCGTTGGTTTTAGACTCTGATTCTCCATGGGAGTGATCTTCAACCAAACAGAAAAGGTAATCGTAAAATACTTCATTCGGATTTACTTCAAAATAATATGAAATGGGGAAGTGGGTGGGGTTACAGTGGCAGCAGGATTGGCTCTGAGTTGCTCATTGCTAGAGCTGTGTGATGGCGTTATTCATAACAGCCAAAAGGTGGAGGCGATCTAAGCATCCATCGACAGAGGCACGGATAAACAAAATGTGCTACACACAGTGGAATACTATTTACTCTTAGAGAGGAAGGAAATTCCAACACATGCTGCAATGTGGCTAAATCTCGAGGGCATGACGCTAAGTGAAAGAAGCCAGTCATAAAAGGACAACAACTCCATGATTCCACTTACATGAAGTACTTAGGATAGTCAGATTCCTAGAGACAGCAAGCAGAATGGCGGTTGCCAGAGGCTGGGGGAGGGAGGGAGAGGGATGTGTTGTTTAATGGGTGTAGAGTTTCAGCTTTACAAGATAAAAATAGTTCTGGAAATTGTTGCAGAACAATGTGAGTGTAATTAACACTACTAAACCATATCCTTAAAATGGGTAAGATGGTAAATTTTGTATCTACTTTACCTCAATTAAAAATTTTAGGCCGGGTACAGTAGCTCATATCTAATCCCAGTACTTTGGGAGGTTGAGGCGGGCGGGTTACCTGAGACCAGGAGTTCAGGACCAGCCTGGCCAACACGGCGAAACGCCATCTCTTCTAAAAATACAAAAATTAGCCAGTTGTGATAGGCACCTGTAATCCCAGCTACTCGGGAGGCTGAGGCAGGAGAATCGCTTGAACTCTAGAGGCAGAGGCTGCAGTGAGCCAAGAAGATCACGCCACTGCACTTCAGCCTGGGTGACAGAGAGAGACTCTGTCTCAAAAAACAAATAAAACAATTCTGAGGTAGTGATACAGGGACTACCTGACTCTAAAGATCAGAAAACCTGAATAGAATGTGAAGAAACGGGGATTTTGGGACAGCAGCGGCTTAACGCGTCTACTTTCCCTCCACGTAGCATACCACTCCAGCTGCTACCCACCACCTCTTCCAAGCCAAGTTGTTGCTGCGGCCAGCAGGTAGGTGAGAGCCTGAAAGAAATGTGCTGGATTGGTGAGGTGGGTCTTTCTCCCTCTAGGAGAGCCTGGATGAGATTCCAAGGGAAGTATGGTTCTGGTCACACACATGTACTTGTCTCCCCACCCCCCAAAAAGTTAAGAAGGAACAGGTGAGCTGTGAGACCCAGGAGCAGAGAGCTCCTCTGCTCAATAAGGAATACCTACCTGTCTGCCTGCTCTTACCTGGACCTCCAGGGACCAACAGCACTGAGGCCCCTCTACAACCTGTAGTTACATAGCTGCTGAGCCACAGGGGTCAGGCAAAGAAAGGAAACAACGTACAGAGGAGGCTGAAGCCGCACAGGGAGGAATGCACCCAGATTCCAGAACGGGCTTCCGAGGAGGCAGAGCACAGCGCAACAACAGCAGCAGCCACAACAGCAGCAGCCACAACAAGACGACGGAAGAACTCAACAAAAATGGCCTGAAACTTCCAAACTTTCTTTTTTTCCTTTTTTTTTTTTTTTTGAGATGGAATCTTGTTCTGTCACCCAGGCTGGAGTGCAGTGGCACGATCTTGGCTCACTGCAGCCTCCGTTTGCCAGGTTCAAAGGATTCTCCTGCCTCAACCTCCTGAGTAGCTGGGATTACAGGCATGCCCCACCACACCTGGCTGATTTTGTATTTTTAGTAGAGACGGGATTTAGAAAGAAAAGTGCCAAGCAGTTTCAGCAAAACCTAGACATCGGAGACAGGGCATGTGGAGCAGAAGCACCCCCTAGACTAATTGGGGTGACAGGAAGAAAACTGGGAAAGTAACAGTATTCTGAATACCTCATTGGTGGAGGAAAGAAGCACCTGCAGCGGACGAATAGTCAGAGAATAGAGTGTCTAAGTGGAGAAATCATATCTCGTATCCCTATAATACTAAAGAAATAGAGTTTGATTATGAACACCAGGAAAGGAAAGGTGATGTAACCATTCATGGAACGAAAACCTCCACATTAATAAGGGTGGAAAGCAACCTGGCAAGCCACTAAAATTAAGGAAAAAATCATGAGAAACATAAGCTGGAAGGAGTAAAATGAAATACAACAGCGTACACTAAATGTGAATGAACTGAATTCTCTCTTTAAAAGACGGGATATAGACTGGGCCAAAAAATCAAAACTCTATCTTCTTTTTTTTTTTTTTTCTGAGATGGAGTCTCACTTTGTCACCCAGGCTGGAGTGCAATGGCGAAGCCTTGGCTCACTGTAACCTCCACCTCCGGGGTTCAAGCAATTCTCCTGCTTCAGCCTCAAGTAGCTAGGATTACAGGAGTGTGCCACCATGCCCAGCTAATTTTTGTGTTTTTAGTAGAGATGAGGTTTCACCATGTTGTACAGACTGGTCTCGAACTCTTGACCTCAGGTGATCCACCCGCCTTGGCCTCCCAAAGTGTTAGAATTACAGGCGTGAGCCCCTAAGCCTGTCCACAAAAATCTATCTTAACGCTGTTTATAAGAAACAGACTTTATGGAGTGAAAGGAAAGTTTAAAGTCCAGGAATAGATCCATGTAGATGGGAAATTTTGCCACATGGTAAAAGGGTAAAACTGCCATTTCACATTATCAGGGAATAGATGACTATTTCCACAAAGAATGCTGGGACAATCAGATACACATTTGGAAAAAAGCAAATTTGGATCAAAAATCACCTGGGCTAGGTGCAGTGGTTCACGCCTGTAATCCCAGCACTTTGGGAGGCCAAGGCGGTGGATCACCTGAGGTCAGGAGTTCGAGTCCAGCCTGACCAACATGGTGAAACCTCGTCTCTACTTAAAATAAAACAATTAGCCTGGCATGGTGATGCACACCTGTAATCCCAGCTACTCAGGAGGCTAAGGCAGGGGAACAGCTTGAACTGGAGGTTGCAGTGAACCAAGGTGGTGCCACTGCATTCCAGCCTGGGTGACAGAGTGAGACTCCATCTCCAAAAAAATAAAAATAAAAATAAGAAAAATCACCTGAAGCAAAATAGACACATGCAAGAAAATTAAAAGACAAGCAATAGATTCAGAGAAAGTGTTTCCAACATATTAATAATAGACAAAGAAGTGATAGCTTAGTTAGTAAAGATAGCCTACAAATCAATAAGAAAATGGCAAGCTACCAAATACAGCAATGGGCAAAGAATATGTACATTTCACAGAAGAGAAAAGCCAAATGGCCAACAAACCCATATAATGATGTTCAACTGCATTTGGAATAAATGGGAAAAAGCACATTAAAATAAGGCAACACCTTTTTTCTCTCATTGGATCAATGAAAATGTTAAAGATTTATGATATGAAGTGATGGCAAGGGTTTGGGGGACTTTAAATACTATCTCTTTGGAAGCCAATTTGACATCTAATATAATTGTTTTGCTTAAACCTAATACAAGTTTACAAGTGCCTTTCTTTTGCCTCAGAGGCTGCTTCTCTTTATTTTAGAAGAAGGCATGTGCAGGAAGCGATGTACAGGATGCTTAGCGCAGTATTGCCCTAAGAAAACACTGGAAAAAGCTAATGTCCACCAATAAAGGAGTGGTTACAGAAACCCTGACACATAAAAACGATGATGTCTTACAGCTGTTAGAGTCAGATACTGTATATCGAATACACAGAAAGATAAAAAAATGATATCTTTGACATATTGTAAAGAGAAAGCATCAAGCTGCAGAATAATTTATACCATATACCACTTTTGTAAAAAACAAGCTAACAAACCCACAACACTATATTATACTTGGATTTTATAGGTGTGTAAATGAGGAGGGGATTGGGATTGGGGCGAAGCAAAAGAAACTTTAGCTTTATTTATATTGTTTGAGTGTTTTGCAGTAAAAATGTAGTCATGAATTATATATGTGGAATTAAAATATATATGTTTAACCCATAGCAAGAAAAATACCTTCATGCTTTCAAGGGCACGCATTCATTCACAATCTGGTATTAAACACCCACTGTAGGCCAGTTGCCATGGGAGAGGAGAAAATGAATGCTGCCCAGCTGTGTCCTGGAGGCACTCTCTGTCTGGTAGAGGAGATAAAATTTGTAAACCAGTAAGTGAAATATGTCAGCAAAATATGATCTGCGCCATAGGAAGCATACAAACAAATGCTGTGGAGCTTGCGAGAGGAAATTAGTTCCTGGGGAAAAAAAAGAGGAGGAGAAAAAAGCAAGAAAGCCTTCCTAGACAAAGCAGTGTGTGTGTGTTTGTGGGTGTGTGGTGTGTGTGCATGTGTGTGTGGTGTGTATGTGCAGTGTCATGTGTAGTATGTAGTGTGTGTGGAGTGTGGTGTGTGTTTACAGTGTATATGTGGTATATGCATAAGTGTATGTTGTCTGCATGTTGTATGCAGTGTGTGCATATGTGTGTGTGGTATGTATACAGTGTATGTGTGGTATATGCACATGTGTATGTTGTCTGTATGTTGTATGCAGTGTGTGTGTGCATATGTGTGTGTGGTATGTATACAGTGTATATGTGGTATATGCACATGTGTATGTGGTCTGTGTGTTGTATGCAGTGTGTGCATTATGTGTGTGGTGTGTGTGCAGTGTATATGTGGTATGTGCATATACATTGTGGTCTGTGTGTTATATGCAGTGTGTGTATGTGTGTGTGTGTGGTGTGTGTGCAGTGTATATGTAGCACATGCATATATGTATGTGGTCTCATATGCAGTATGTGCATATGTGTGTGTGGTGTGTGTGCAGTGTATGTGAGACATGTGCACATAGGTATGTGGTCTGTGTGTTGTATGTTAATTTGACATCTAATATGTATGTGGTGTGTACACAGTCTATATGTGACATGTGCATGTGTGCATGCCTGTGTTCCCACACACACATGTGGGCAGAGGCCAGAAAAGAGTGGCAGGAGGGCCAGGGAAGAAAGCCCTCAGTGGGGCACATGTGAACAGCACAGATGAGAGGTGAATTTGGGCACGTGAGTGAGCAGTGAGCACGTGGTTTGACTAGCCTGATGGGGAGGGTGGGTTGGAGACAGAAGTAGAAAGACAGAGAAGGTAAAAGTGCTCATTCACCGAGCGAGTATTTCCTGTGTGCCAATTGTGCACCCGGCCCCGCCTCCTCCTCGAGAACTTCGCTGTGTAATGGGAGCGGGGAGAAGTTGTTTGGGGGCAAATATATAATTTTATATTTTAAAGTGACTGCAATACCACATGCATGCCTGACTACAGAATAAAAATGGCCAGGCTGAGAGGTTTGGATTCCATTTCTAAGGTGACAGAGAGCCCCAGAAGGTGTTGGTGCCGAGAGTGACACGCTGTTTTAGGACTTTCACCATGGCACTGTGAGCGGGGTGGATTAGAAGGCAGGGAGCCAAGCAGAGTGGCTGCAACAGGTCTTGCCAAAGGAGGTCAAGACGATGGTCTGGACCGGAGGTAATAGGAGCCTACGCACCGGAGTGATGAGGAGAGAGAAGGGAAAACAACAGATCTGAGCACTATTGTAAAGGGAAGATTGTCAGGATTTGGTGAGTGTGGTCTTGAATATATGGCCTTTAAAGTATTTTTGGAACACCCGAGCAGTGGCGCGTAATAGGAAGTTGGATGAAAGGATCCGAGGAAAGCCAGCTGGCTGGAGACAATAGCAGATCTAGGAGTCTGCGTTTGTGAGGGAGATCATCACGGAGAGCGTTGGTGGGATGAGAAGAGGAAAGAAGGTCGCTCTGGAATCTCTCAGGATCCAACGGAACAGGAAAAGACGGAGGGAAAGATCCAGGATTTCAATTACCCAGGACGGTCACAGAAGAGTCAACAGAGGATTCTGTTCTGGCGCCTGCACCCCAGATGTGGGCTTCTGTCTTCCAAGGGCAGGAGGGCCCTTTGATTCTGTTTGTGCAGCTAACACTGGCCATGCAGAGCTGCCTCTGGGAGTTGACTGAGCGAGGCAGAAAGAAGAAGACAGGGCCTCAACTACAGCATGGAGGAGGGTGGTGCACCCCGGACACTCAGGATATCAGGGCTGCTAACAGCATCCTTGGACTCACTGCAGCCTCTGATTGCATCAGAGTGGTCATGTCCATGGTGGTGTTCTGCCCCTTCACCTTCACATTGTTGTTTTCTGGCTTCTTCCCAATAGTTTCCTTTGGGACGCAAATTCTCCAGGCCACAGAAGAGAGGAGAAGGAGCAGACACGTCCTCTGGACTGTCCGTGGACACAGGACTTTGGTTCACCCATGGTGAGTGGCAGGTATCTTCTACAACCCCAAATTAAAGTCTCCTTCAATATAGATTTTTGTCTTTATGTCACTCAGTTTTTATTTTTCCATAAATAAAGTGCAAGCTGAGCTTGGCTTTCAAGGCCTCTGTAATTTGGCCCCATTTGCTGAGCTGTGCCTGCCAGCTTCAATGTGTGCCCCCGATCCACTCTCCACCCAAGAGGTTGACCTCGAGTGCCTCCCTGGCTTCTGTTGGGCTCAGCCAGAGGGGAGCTCTAGGACCCCTGAGGAAAGGGGCACTGTGAGGTCGTGGGATCTAAGTGTGGATCCTGGTTTAACGGGCCATGATTCATTCGACTTTTCCTGAAGCTCCTCAAATGCTAAGCAGATTTCCTGCACTCTCTGTGATAGGAATCTCCTCTCTGGTCAAAAATGGGGCCCCCATTTTTTTCACCGCAGGAATATATATGGCCCCATGGCCATCTCCTATCTGGGCAGCAGCAAAGTCTCCCCAGGCTGTTCTGCCCCATGGAAGAAAAGACCTGGGGCCCACTCTTTTCCCAGTCTCCTTTTCTGGGAGGTGGCCAAGACTTGCTCCCATTAAGCTGAGCAGAGGCTGTTTCCCATCTCTTGCTGCATGAGTTACTTCATGGAGCCTCAGAGGGGACCTGCACTCTGCTCTCCTGGGATTACTGCCGTTCAGCCCACTGTTCTGCCAGGAGCTCCCTTCTCTGGATCTGACACAACTTTCTCTTCTGAGACAGGCCCAGCAGGAAGGATGCGTTCGTGTCCTGCCCTGCATTCCTGCAGTGTCCCTCGGGCGCTGTGGCTGGAAATGATTTGTGCAGGGCACTCAGCCAGCCTCCCTTTTAATCAGTCCCATACTCACAGACAGAGGGAATCCCAGCCCCTCACCCAGGAGAGGGAAGGAACCTCTCTCACTTTGACAGGGTCTCCCTCCGTGGTGGGATAAGCAGTGATTCTGGTCTTCAGGAAAGATGGTGTCAAGAGCCTCTTCCTCTGAGGCCTAATTATGAAATCAATATCTTCAGGAACTCCTCCTCCTTCCCTGGAGCTTCTGCAGGCAGACACTGCCCAGATAATGTTCAAACACGCATTCACCTTTCAGGGCTTCCTGAGCACCACTCTGGCTGAGGAGGAGGACGGGACCAGCTGGGCCTGGAAAAATGGGCAGGGTTTGCTGAGGACATTTCAGGGAGGCAGATTAATTAATTTCTTTGAGCCTCAGTTTCTTCATCTACAGCTCTCCACTCTGAATTTCTAAGTCCCCGAAATGTAGGGACTTTCAAACAAAAAAAAGTACCAAGAAAGAGCTTTTGTAGTTTGTAAGTGTGATGATTGGGTTTTGAGAGGTGCCTCCTTCAAACCCTGAAGACATCGTCATCAGCACATTACCTGTCTGAAGTGAGGAAGAGAAAGAAAAACAGGTAGCAAATATCCGGGGAATTTCTTTCACTGGTTGCTTTTAAATGCTTTAAAATTAAGAGACAGTTTTATCCCTTTTATGAAATTGGAAAGGTATGCCTGTCTAAGGGTAAGGAAGTGGCCAGGCGTGGTGGCTCACTCCCGTAATTCCAGCACTTTGGGAAGCCGAGGCAGGTGGATCACCTAAGGTCAGAAGTTTGAGACCAGCCTGGCCAACATGGTGAACCTCTTGGTTCACACGTGAGTGTGTGGGCATGGGCGATGGTGGTGGTGATCATAGTCTGTGGAACGTGTGTAGATGTAAGTGTAGGTATAGATAGAGATAGAGATATATGTCACAGTCAGTGGAACTGAATATTAAAAATTTGTGGAAAGAGCTGTCAGTGCTGACCACAGCCAGCCAATCTGTGACCTAGACCAACCTCTACTGCTAAAATTATTGTGACCTTAGCAAGTCAGTTTCCTATTCTGAGCCTAAGTGTTCTCATCTATAAATGAGGTAATTGGACTAGATGATATTACTGTCTCCTCTGGTTGTAAAAATTTGATGTTTCTCTGGCTGGGCGCAGTGGCTTACGCCTGTAATCCCAGCACTTTGGGAGGCCGAGGCAGGCAGATCACGGGTCAAGAGATCGAGACCATCCTGGCCAGCATGGTGAAACCCCCATCTCTACTAAAAATACAAAAACTAGCTGGGTGTGGTGGTGCGCACCTGAAATCCCAGCTACTTGGGAGGCTGAGGCAGGAGAATCTCTTGAACCCGGGAGGAGGAGGTTGCAGTGAGCCGAGATCATGCCACTGCACTCTAGCCTGGCGACAGATTGAGACTCTGTCTCAAAAAAAAAAAAAATTGCAATCTGTTAAGTGAATAAACAGTTTTTAGTGCTCTAATTAGGTAAGTGTATTCTGCTTTGTGCAACTCAGTAAGAAAGCCAGGAGTCATAATACTTAGGTTGCCATCTTGACTCTGTCTTTCCATCTGATGAGCTTGGATAAGACAGCATGTCTTTGAGCCTCAGTTTCAGGAAAGAATCTATCACTTCTCCAAAGCTCATGTACTCAGATCTGGTCTCTCATTCCCCAGAGAAAGGTTTTGTGGTGCAAAAACCAAAATGTCTCGGGTCTCATTTTGTCACTTCCAGCTAAGGAGACAGAATTTCTGAGCCTTCTCCCTTAGGCACCCTATCACAAATAATAAACATTAGTCCATCCTATTTCCTGACTTAAGAGGCACCTCAAAATATAATCCCTTGGGGCTTAACTGGAGCATAAATGCACAGCAGATGGAAGTACCTTGGGATTTTCTGCGTGTAAATTCCCATTACCTTCTTAAGCTGAGTCGTGGTCCCTGACCATGTCCCTCACTTAGATGGCTCAGGCTGGCCAGACTAGTTATGGGACCATCTGGGAGAGGACAAGACCCATGTCCTTCTGGCAGTTTTCCATGATCTTGAATTCTAGAACCAAAAAGAGCACCCCGGTGAGTCTCAGTTCCTCAGATTGTATGAAAACCAGCCTTCCTGTTAATTTGCTGGTAACAGAACATGACACACAACTTCCTTGAACACAGGCGCAGGAAAGAGGAATGTTTTCATGAGGCAACAGGTGGAATAGGTAAGTATGAAAGCCCTGCCTCAAAGCACTGGCTTTGGATCAGGCAAACCCAGATTTGATTCTCAATGGATTACTTTCTAGCTGTATGAGCTTGTATAAGTTACTTAAACGACTCTGAACCTCAGTTTCCCCCTCTCTTTAGAGAGTAGATATTTATATCTACTTCCCAGCGATCACGAAGTTTAGACTTACTATCTACAGAGCAGTAGTCTCCATTCAGGGGCTTGCGTGTATCTTCTCCTTCCTTTTACAAAGTATTATTAGAAATGTGACAAGTTGATGACTGTTAGCTTGGTAGCATCATGGACCCATTGTATCAGGCCCGTGCCTAACTCTTCAGGTTCTTACTATGCCCCAAGCTCTTACCTTCTCTGATCTGGTCATAGATCGGAGAACCATCCACCATTCTCAAGTGACACCCTACACTGTGCCATTGTGTGCACAATGCTTTGCCTGGACTGCCCTCCCCAATCTCCACACACCCAAGTATTTCTCGTTTTTCTTTTCTTTTCTTTTTCTTTTTTTCTTTTTTGAGATGGAGTTTCACTCTCATTGCCCAGGCTGGATCTTAGCTCACTGCAACTTCCACCTTCCAAGTTCAAGTAATTCTCCTGCCTCAGCCTCCCGAGTAACTGGGATTACAGGCACCCGCCACCAGTCCAGCTAATTTTTGTATTTTTAGTAGAGTTGGGGTTTCACCATGTTGGCCAAGCTGGTCTTGAACTCTTGACCTCTGGTGATCCACCCGCCTCAGCCTCCCAAAGTGCTGGGATTATAGGCGTGAGCCACTGTGCCCGGCCATATTTCTTATTTTTCAAGTCCCAGTTCATCTATTTTTTTCTCCCCTTTACCCTCAATACTGGCAGCAAGGCCCTGTTCAAATGCCATGTTATGTGGGAAGCACTCCCTGACTTCTAACTGGAAGTAAACGCTGCCTCTTCTGAGTGACCACAGAGCTTTTGCTGCGTCTCTCATCATTTTTCCCTTCTATAACAAAGAAGTAAGACTATCGGCCCCTCTCCCTCCACCAGCAGACTAGGAAGCTCTTTGAGAAGGATCAACACTGCCCATGCATCATCCTGGAAACCCTAAGGAGAAAACCCTGAACAGAGCAGAAACCCAGCAAATACTATTGACTGAATAAATGGAGATTCATATATTTGGAGATGATGAGAAAGAGAAACTGTACTTTTCAGACAAGAAATAGAAGAAAAAGAGAAGTTACACTATCTGCGTACCTATTGCGTGAGATACATATCGCAGTATCTAGTTACAGAGGAAGAAAATGAAACTGGTAGAAGCTAAGTACTGATGTTATGTAACCATTAATGGGCACAGCTGTATGCTCGGCACTGTTCCCAGAGAGCTGTGCGCGTGTCATTTCATTTAGTACTCACCACAACCCATATGAAGCAGTCTTCTCCTCATTTTGTAGTTAAAGAAACTGAGGCTCAAAGAAATTAAGTAGGTAACCCAAGTTTACAAGGTTCATGTAGAGGGGGGCTATTTATACACACCACATCAGACGTGGATAGTTGGTGGGTACTTCATTTTCTTTCTTTTTATTTATTTATTTGTTTTGAGATGGAGTCTTGCTCTTGTTGCCCAGGCTGGAGTGCAATGGCACAATCTCGGCTCACCGCAACCTCCACCTCCCGGGTTCAAGTGATTCTCCTGCCTCAGCCTCCCAAGTAGCTGGGATTACAGGCACGTGCCACCATGCCTGGCTGATTTTTATATTTTTTAGTAAAGACGGGCTTTCTCCGTGTTGATCAGGTTGGTCTTGAACTCTTGACCTCAGGTGATCTGCCTGCCTCGGCCTCCCAAAGTGCTGGGACTACAGGTGTGAGCCACCGTACCCAACCCATTTTCTTTAACTGATCATTTTGTCCTCTAGAATCCCAAATCCCACCGAAGAGCAGGAAACAAACAAAAACTTATCAAGTAAAAGATATCATAGTTTTTTGTGGGGGAAGGGAGGTAAAAGAATTTCAGTTTTTGTTTTTGTTTTTTCCATTGTCTGTTTCTTTTGAACAAGTGTTGTGTTCAAATAACGGCTCAAACTTGCTTCCAGGCCTGCTTCTCCCCATTCCCTCCTCCCCACAGTAAGGCTAGTCTTTGTCCTGTCCTCTGGGTTCTCGTCACCTGAAGAGGAGAAGTCTCCCGTGTGCCTGCTCCCAGGGGCCCAGTTCACACCTGCAGCTAAAGTCCCTGCCAGAGAAACTCGGGGTCTGTTCCCTGGGCCCTGGGCTCAGCCGGGGCCGGCGTTCCCTCAAAATCCAGGCTTTTCCAATTAACCAGTTTTCTTCTTTCTCTTTCACCAACAGACCCTGCCCACTCCAGGGCCTCCTGGGTCCCTGCTATGGGTCGCCTACCTGGCTGAATTCACTTCTAATCTTCTCCAGGGACTGCTTCAGGGGCAGGGTCTATTCGTGGAAGAAAAAATAAAGACCGTAGTCTTCATCTTACTAGAGTTCTCATACTTAGCAAATCAAAGCATAGAATGCTGGGATCTGCATTCTCTAACAGCCTGAGCAGGAGTCCTTGAACCCTCACTTCAGCAGCAGCTCCTACTTCCTCCCTCCCTGCAAGCAGAGTCCACAAGTATCTCCAATGTTGACTTGAGGGTGCTTTCAGAGCGGAAATGCAGAAGACCTTTCTTTAAAAACACACATGCATTTGCTTGCCGGCTTTGGATCACTTGTGGCAGCCTTTAGCAGCCTCTTAATAGGTTTGTTTTGTGGTTGGTTTATTCCTCCGTTGAGGTGAGTGAATTTCACTCAGCTGCCTAAAGGAAGAAAGGCATTTGTAAGCCAAGTGGAGCAGCAAATGTCAGATCCGGCTGAAGGATGCTGAAGTTTCCCACAAGCCTCAAAGACCCTCTTGAACAACGTATTCTGCTGGTTTAGTGCAAGAGTGTTTTTCTTTTTTTCCCCCTCAGCCAGACGTTTGGGATCTGTTTTACTCACCTGGAAAGTTGCATTATCTTGACAAGCACAAAGCAATTAAGAGATTCCTAGCTGCTGCTGCTGGGGCTACTATACACTGGCAGGTGCAAGAAAGGACACTGGCCTCTAGGATTAAAGACTCTGCCTTCACCAGTAAGGAGACATAGAGAGCAGAGGCAATTCCACAGATCATTCTGATCAATGTGAACCAGATGTGTCCAAAATATGTTGGGTCATAAATTTCAGGTAGACACAAAAGTAATGCACCTCCTTGATTACGTCAGTTATTTACAATTGACTTGGAGAAATCCAGTCTAAGGATTTAATTTAGCAAACATGTATTGAGTTCCTGATGCACAAAAGGAAGGCCCTGGCCAGGTCAGAGCTTTGATTACAAAAGTAACTAAGACATGGTCTTAAACCTCACATGGTTTCTGGCTGCTGGCCGTGGCAGGGAGGGGAGAAAACCGCAATATGAAGTGTCTGCTCCCCTTAAAAACATTCTCCCTGTCTTGGAGGAGAACATCACACACTGGGACCTGTCGGGGGTGGGGGACAAGGGGAGGGATAGCATTAGAAGAAACACCTAATGTAGATGACGGGTTGATGGGTGCAGCAAACCACCATGGCACGTGTATACCTATGTAACAAACCTGGACGTTCTGCACATGTATCCCAGAATTTAAACTGTAATTTAAAAAAAAGAAAGAAAATTCTCCCTGTCTTAAGCCTGTTCCCTACCCTATTGCTTCAAAGCCTGGTTTCCAGGAAGATTGATTGACACGCGTCACCTCCCAGTCCCCTCCTGCATCTGCTTCCTGCAGTCCTCTGACTTAGCTTTAACTACAAAATCTACCTACAGATTTTAGTCTTTCTCTTACTACGGTTCCCATACGTAGCAAATCAAAATAAGATACATACTTATACTCAAAAAAAATACCAATTTTGGGAAAGGTGGGGATGGTTAATGCGTACACAAAATAGAAAGAATGAACAAGACCCACTATTGGATAGCACAACAGGGTGACCATGGTCATAATAACTCTATTGTACATTTTTAAATAACTAAGAGTGTAACTGGATTGTTTGTAACACAAAGGATAAATGCTTGAGGGAATAGATGCCCCATTCTTCATGATGTAATCATTTCACATTGCATGTGTATGAAAACATCTCATATACCCTATAAAGATATACACCTACTATGTACCCACAAAAATTAGAATTAAAAAACATTTGTCAATTAAAAATATTTTTTAAAGTATTCGTTTGTATCTTAATGCAAATTTAATTGGGCATGCTGTATTTTATCTGGTAACACTATGTCTTGCTAGACTTATCTGCCAGCTCTAACCTAATGACTGTTCCTTCCTTCTTAAAATGACTTTCTTCTTTAGCAGATGTAACATGGACTGACATGGCTCTCTCCTGATCATCCTCCTTCCCCTTGGACCACCCATTCAGTCTCTTGCACAGCCTTCCCTTCTCTCCATGATCCTTAAATGTTGAGCTCCATTAGAGCGCCAGCCTCTGTTCTTCTCCCTCCCTCAGTCTTCCCAGGACATCTTCAACACCTCATCTTCAATTGCCTCAGTCAAGGTGGCATCCACTTGATGAGTCTTCTTCTAGCTCAGAGAGAATACCTTCTTGTGCTCACTCCAAGCTCTATGCCTCGTGGTCTCTTGGGCAACTCCAAGCAAGATGTACCACAGACGTCCCAAGATCAGCGTGTTGCAAATTTTACTCATCTGTTCCCTCTCCATTTCTACGCTTCCCAATCCCAGTGAATTTACATCCAACCCACTACCCAAGTCAGAATCCCAGCAGTAGCTCTTGATTTTGCCCTCTTCCTTCCCGCAACCCCCACATCTAATTTGTCTCCTTGCAGGTTAGATTCTGTCTTCTAAAAATTTTTCATCTGTCCCTGTTGGTTCTCTGCCACTGCCCTGTTACAGACCATCATTGTCTCTCACCTAGACCATGGTGGCAGTCTCCTAATCGGTCTCTCTGCCTCCATTCCTCCTCTATAGTCTATATTCCACAACTTCCCCTGAAGCATGTTCCTAACCCAAAAGTCATATTACCTCCTTCCCTTATTTCATTGGTTTCTCATCAACCATTGGGTAGCTTGACACATGGGACTCTTCACCACTTGGTAAATGCCCACTTCTCCAAGTTTATCTGCAGACACAGAGCAACCCCAGCCATACTGAAAATAGTCTCTCTTCCCCAAGCACATGATTTGGTCTCCGAGTCTGATTTTACATGTGTCAGGGCTTTCTGCAGCACACTCCCACCTACACTGGAAACCACGGAAAACTGCTTATCCTCCAAGCCTCAAGTCAGGCTCTGCCTCTTCCCAGAAGCCTCCCTACATTCTCCAAGAAACATGGAGGAAGAGTGTACTCCATACTCTGTGTTCCTGTGGCTGCTAGAGTCTAGAACCTTGTACTAACCTCTGTGAGAAAGCTCTCTAGAGGAAAGATCTGTCTGCAAGTCTTGAATTTACTGTAATTGATTACACATTACCAGACCCTGAGCTCCTGGAACACAGAGACCATAGCTTTTGTTTGGCTTTGTTTTGTTCATATTTAGAATTTTTAAAATATCTGTAAGAATACAGAAACGAATACAACCAACACCTGTGTTTCAGTTGTCCACAATTGACCACTATTACTATTTTGCTGTATTTGCTTCCAGTCTCACCCCTTTGACCTCTTCCCTCAGAAGCAAAATTGTAAGTAAAAGAAGCAGACAAGGGATCCTGGAGTAAGGGTCTAAGAAGAGCTGGAGGGCCGAGGCACGGTGGCTCACACCTGTAATTCCAGCATTTTGGGAGGCCGAGATGGGCGGATCACGAGGTCAGGAAATCAAGACCCTCCTGGCCAACATGGTGAAATCCCATCTGTACTAGAAATACGAAAATTAACTGGGCATTGTGGTGTGCACCTGTAATCCCAGCTACTTGGGAAACTGAGGCAAGAGAGTCGCTTGAACCAGGGAGTTGGAGGTTGCAGTGAGCCGAGATGGTGTCACTGCAGTCCAGCCCGGTGACAGAGTGAGACTCCATCTCAAATAATTAATTAATTAAAAATTAAAAAAAAGATCTGGAGTGGGGTGGAGGATGATCTGGGAGGTGAAGGAAATGAAACAAGTGGAATCAGTTAAAGCATTCTTGTAATGGACTTTGAAACGGCAGAAGTTCACATATTTTTCTTAAAAATGCCCATTTTCCCATAGACTGATGGCCCACTCGAGCTGTATGTATACTGGTGGCAAACGGAAAACATTCAATGAAAGAAAATCTTATTTATGTGGTTTTAGTTAGCAAAAAAATTTTTAGAAGATAGCATCACTTTAAAACTCTAGCAAAACTTATTTTCAGTTTGTTTTGGTGCTTCTTAACAAAAAAAACCCCAATAAAACAAACAAACAAAACCTCTCTCCAACAGCCTGGAAGATTTTGCACCAAAATATTAATTGTGATTACCTTTGGGTGGTAGAATTGGTAACCATTTTCTTTTGTTTGTCTGTCCGCATTTTTTTTTTTTTTTTTTTTTTGAGACAGAGTCTCACTCTGTCGCCAGCCAAGCTGGAGTGCAGTGGCACGATCTCGGCTCGCTGCAACCTCTGCCTCCCAGGTTCAAGCAATTCTCCTGCCTCAGCCTTCCAAGTAGCTAGGACTACAGGCACACACCACCATGCCCAGCTATTTTTTTTTCTTTTTTTTGTATTTTTAGTAGAGATGAGGTTTTGCCATGTTGGCCAGGATGATCTCGATCTCCTGACCTCCTGATCCACCAGCCTTGGCCTCCCAAAGTGCTGGGATTACAGGTGTGAGCCACCATTTCCGGCCTGCCTGTCTACATTTTTTAAAGCAATGAAGAAGAGGAAAGATGCCTTTAAAAATATATTCTAAGTAATATTCGGGGAAATGTAAACAGTTTGAGAATGTTTTTCATTATAGACATAGAAGATTTAAAAAGAGGGAGAGTATTAGCTGGCAGCTTAGAATTTGCAGCTTGGACTTTATTTCTCCCTATCAAGATTATAGATTGGTTGTACCACCCAGGGAGCAAACAGCTGACCTCAAATCACATGCCAATATATTCACAATTAAACAATCACTGAAGAAGCCATAAAGCACACAAAATGCGCAGTAGTTAAAAATAATAAACAAATGGAGCTTCTGTGTTTTCTTGCCTGAGAACAAGGGCCTGTTCTTCTAGTCTTTATAATGAAATAGTGAGACTCTGTGGAAAAAAATACAGCAGTTGGTAAATGTTCTAAACGAAGCATTGCAAGTATGTCATAAACTCCGAGTGCTTCTGACTTCACCTGTGATTGGTAAGAACGCTGACTGGCTGCGAGCAGGTGGCCAGTGGGCCTCTAGACGTTAATTCACTTCAGAAAATGGCCATTAGGAGATTTCATTTTTTTCTTTCTTAAAGTCAAATTCCTGAATTTGGTTTTTAAAACAGGAGAAGTATTTCCTAGTGAGAAAGTGATTTATTTAGTTTTTCCACGTTACTGAAACAAGCTTATGCTTTTTTTTAATAAAGGTAACATCCTTGTTCAAAGACAGATTAGTTGATAAAAAACAGTTTAGGAAGACTTGCAAAGTTTCCATTTGGGAAGCAAAACACCTTTCTGTATTGTGTTTATTCCTGTGCGTTTGGCATAGCGAGGCGAAAACAAAAGCCCTGCTCCGTCCTCCTAATTAGCTGCCCACTTTGGTTTCATGGGTTTTGTTTCCCTTGCTACCTGGGGGAGAAGAGTTGTGCTGATGCTTACCTTTTGGACATCCAAACGGTGGGGATAGTTTGTAGCAACCCCTCCACTAGCCAGTCCTGAAATACTTTTTTAGTGCAGGGTCAGGCATCCACATTTCCCTGAGGAAGCTTTCCTGGATAGCTTGCCAGGACACCGCAGGGTGCAACCAAATACTAGAGTATGAAATGAAAGAGGCGGTGGCGGTATTTGTGCTTGATGGGCGGAGAACTGAGGATGGCAGGTCAGCCTGCTGGGCTCTATTCCAACGAATGTCCTTTAGACAGTTGATCTCTTTGCTGGGCCGAACTCTACTAGATACCGTGTGGGATTCTGGTGACAGGAGGGGAATAATTGGAGCTGTTTGTTGATTTGAATTAGTCAGTTGACAAATCTTTATTGGGTATCTGCAATGTGTTAGGTGCTAATAGATGCAAATAATTTTACAACGAAGAAAGTTAGACCTATGAAAGTATTTCATAATTTACAGTGAGTTTTCATCTGCATTACTTCAAAGAAGATAAAACGGGTATGGTCCTTGCATTCAAAAATTCATAATCTATTAGGTGAGATAAAATATGTAGATAAATCATTACATTACAGAGTAGAATATGATACAGGTCACGAGAAAAAGGGCCAGACCCTGACCAGGGAATGAACAGCTATGCTGGAGTCACATGCCAATGCTTGCCCACCTCAGCCTTCAAAAGAGGGACAAGTCATGTCTAGCTCTGGTTCCAGCTGCGTCTAAGCAAGATGTACATGACGGAATCTGGACATGTGAATAGAGAGAATAGAGTGGTTGTACTTTTGTCACCTTCAAATACTTAAAGGGTCACACTCTCGGTTTTGGTTTCTGGCTCAGTGTCTTCTGGAGGATGTGTACAACAGCCATTTGGTTGCCTTTGCAGAATCTGTACTTTTTTTGTTGTTGCTGTTGAGACAGAGTCTCACTCTGTCACCCAGGCTGGAGTGCACTGGCAGATCTCAGCTCACTGCAACCTCTGCCTCCTGGGTTCAAGCGATTCTCCTGCTTCAGCCTCCAGAGTATCTGGGACTACAGGCATGCACCACCATGCCTAGCTAATGTTTGTATTTTTAGTAGAGAATGGGTTTCACTATGTTGGCCAGACTGGTCTCGAACTCCTGATCTCATGTGATCTGCCCGCCTCAGCCTCCCAGAGTGCTAGGATTATAGGCATGAGCCACCATGCCTGGCCTGAATCTGTACTTTAAAATTTAAAATAGTTTTTGGAGCCCACAACCTAATCAAATTGTAGCTGATAATTCAAGTGGAATTAGGCTGGGTACAGTGGTCGTGTCCAGCATGACCACTTTGGGAGGCCAAGGCAGGCGGATCACTTCAGATCAGGAGTTCGAGACCAGCCTGGACAACATGGCAAAATCCCATCTCTACTAAAAATACAAAAATTAGATGGGTGTGGTGGTGCATGCCTGTAATCCCAGCTATTCAGGAGGCTGAGGCAGGAGAATCACTTGAACCTGGGAGGCGGAGGTTGCAGTGAGCCAGGATCCACCACTACACTCCAGCCTGGGTGACAGAGTGAGATTCTGTCTCAAAAAATAATAATAATAATAATTCATGTGGAATTAAACCTCTTGACAGTGGTCTAAGTTTCACTTTTGCACCACTTTCTAAAGCACCACAATTTAGGGAATAATTTTTTTCAGTTGTGGGGCATAATTTATAGACCTCAGTGACTTAGATTATTAACTTGGTCCTAAAATTTGTAACTCTTCAATACAAGTTCACAAAGATTCATCATGGTGCCTAGGGGAGACCTCTCTTGGCTAAGGGATAGTTTTTCTGTAAACATTTTTTGTTTTAACTCTTTATTCTGATAAATATTCTAAAATGGTGTAGAAGAATGTATTGCTTTGGTTATGAGGAGACATTATTTTTTTCTTGGGTAATTTAATATCTTGTGGTGTCTCAAATTTCTTATTCTGAGTGCCAGTTGCTATTGAACAGAACTACAGATAAGGAAGATAAAGGCATTATAAACTAATGTGTACTGACATCGGAAGCTTCCTTGAAAACAAGTAACTTACTAAATTTCCTCTGATATAAGTGTATGTGTGTGTTGTTCTTCCAATAATTTTAAAAGAATTTTAAAAAATAGTAATTCATTAGAGATTCTGATTAGTCTGATATTTTTGCATTTCCGGGTTTGCTTATAATTTACTGCATTCATCTGGTTTTGTGACTCTCATGTCCTCATGTGTCCAGAAAGGTAAAGACCTGCCTTAGAAAGTCTTCCACATTCATACAGCAAGAGAAATTAAGGAATGTGCCAAGTTCTTGAGCTTGATGTATCCTTCTTCTCCCAATTGGTTGAAACAAATAACTAGTATCCCTCTTAGGAACACAACAGTAATCTGAATTCTTGGTCTGATTAAATAAAAGGTAGAAATTAATCACATTTATTTCCAGATAAATTCCACTAGTATCATCTGAAATCAAAAGCCGCATAGAACGAATTTGGTTTCACTGGTCGGAGCACTTCTAATACGCCTCTGTGATGAAATAGAAATGAAGATGAGAAGCAAACTTAAGTCTACTGGCAAATATAGAACATGTTTCACGTCCTGAATGAGTGAGTCCATGTTTTTCTGTTTCCATCTGGATCCTTTTCAGTGTGATTACTTATTTTTAGGTTGGCATTTTAGCAGGAAGATGAAATGGCTTCAGGAAATAATGTGAAAGGTTAAGAAGATGGATGAGAAATGTAAGTCAAGAGCTGTCATAAAGGGAAACGTGGCCTCACAGTTTCATGTTCAGTGTATCTCTTAGAAAAACTAGATATCGACTGGGCACGGTGGCTCATGCCTGTAATCTCAGCACTTTGGGAGGCCAAGACAGGTGGGTCACAAGGTCAGGAGTTCGAGACCATCCTGGCTAACATGGTGAAACCCCGTCTCTACCAAAAATACAAAAAATTAGTTGGACGTGGTGGCAGGCGCCGGTAGTCCCAGCTACTCAGGAGGGTGAGGCTGCAGAATAGCTTGAACCCTGTAGGAGGAGGTTGCAGTGAGCTGAGATCATGCCACTGCACTACAGCCTGGGCGGTAGAGGGAGACTCCTTCTCAAAAAAAAAAAAAAAAAGAAAAGAAAGAAAAAAGAAAAACTGGATATCCATATTTCTGCTCAATCTCTATCATCGAACCTTGTAAACTTGAGTAGCTATGCCATAGCGTAAAGGATTGTTAGAGAAAGTATGGAACCTGAAGATATGTAAGTGTAGGAGAGGCAGTGTAACCAAATAATGAAGTGGAAACCAGGCCCTAAAACAGGACTGTGCTATTTTTTCTAAAGGCCTTTAGAGTCATATGGGAGAAGGAGGTATGAACTAGATAGAACAAGCAGCAATTTGGTAATGTTACTCATATTGAACTGAGGCAACCTACCAAAATTGAATGACATAATCTTCAAAATAGTGTTGAAGAAAAAAACCCTTATATATTGTATTATGCATATTGCATAAATATTATTATGCTCAAGCCTGGAATCTCAACACTTTGAGAGGCCGAGGAGAGTGAATCACGTGGTCAGGAGTTCAAGACCAGCCTGGCCAACATGGTGAAAATCCATCTCTACTAAAAATACAAAAAATCAGCTGGGCGTGGTGGCGGTCGCCTGTAATCTCAGCTACTCGGGAGGCTGAGGCAGGAGAATCACTTGAACCCAGGAGGCGAAGGTTGCAGTGAGCCAAGATCGTGCCACTGCACTCCAGCCCAGGTGGCAGTGTGAGACTCCGTCTCAAAAAATATATATATTATGCATATTGTATTATGAATATTTCATAAACACTCATTTTTTTTCTAACAGGTTAAGAAGTCCAAGCTATTTTAGAAAGCTTCATATTCTCAGCCAGGTGCAGTGGCTCATGCCTGCAATCCCAGCACTTTGGGAGGCCAAGTTGGGCAGATCACAAGGTCAGGAGCTCGAGAACATCCTGGCCAATATGATGAAACCCTGTCTCTACTAAAAATACAAAAATTAGCTGGGCATGGTGGCGGGCACCTGTAGTCCCAGCTACTCAGCAGGCTGAGGCAGGAGAATCACTTGAACCCAGGACTCGGAGGTTGCAGTGAGTCAAGATCTTGCCACTACACTCTAGCCTGGGCAACAGAGCAAGACTCTGTCTCGAAAACAAACAAAACAAAAAAAGCTTCATATTCTCCTCACTTCTTTATGTAGTGAGTAACTGATGAGGTAGTCAGTTCTGGCTATGCATTTAGGGCAGCCACCCAGGTGGGCCCATGTGCTACAAGAGGGCACCAGAACAAATCAGAGTGATGACCACCTCCTTTGCTGTTTAGGTGTTCCACGCTTGTCTTTGCTCCATGCCAATCCTGGCCCCTTCTGACTCCTGATTTTAGGTTGCCCTCGGGTTCCACATCCAACTTCTGGACTGGGTTTGGTATTTGTTCACACTTGGCTGAATCAGGGCCGTCAGTCAAGATTTCAGCTCATATTCATCTTTTAAAATCTTTCCATTACAAAGCCAGGTGCAATGGCTCACCCCTGTAATCCCAGCACTTTGGGAGGCCAAGGTGGGTGGATCACCTGAGATCAGGAGTTCAAGACCAGCCTGGCCAACATGGTGAAACCCCATCTCTACTACAAATACAAAAATTAGCTGGGCATGGTGGTGGGCACCCGTAATCCCAGCTACTTTGGAGGCTGAGGCAGGAGAATCGCTTGAACCTGGGAGGCGGAGGTTGCAGTGAGCCGAGATCACGCCACTGCACTCCAGCCTGGGTGACAGAGCGACACTCCATGTCAAAAAAAAAAAAAAAAAAAAAAGATTATATACGGAGGCACAAAGATATTTAAAAATACTGATGACTTCTCTTCAGAAATAATGCAAGTCAGGAGGCAATAGAAAGGCATTTCTAAATTGCTGAAAGAAAATAAAAAAAATGGTCAACCTAGAATCCTAAAGCCTGTGGGAACAAAAAAAACTCTTAAAAACAAAAGTAAAATAAAGACATTTTCAGATTTTAAAAAGCTGAGAGAAGTAACTGCCAGCAGATTTTTTACTATAATAAATGTTAAAAAGAACTTCTTCAGGCTGAAGGACAATGAACCAGATAGAAACTCAGGCTTACCTAAGGAATGAAGAGTTATGAAAATGGTAGATGTGTGGGTAAATATAAAATAATTTTTCTGGTTTTTAATTTATTTAAATTAAAATGGCCAACTCCAAGCAAAATTAATAATGATGCATTGTGAATTTTGCAATAAATAGGAATCTAAAATGTACAGCATTGATATGAAGGACCCAAGAAGGAAAACAGAAATATACTGATGTAAAGTTTTTATACTATACTTGAAGTGCTAATATTATTTGAAGGTGGGTTGTGGTAAGTTAAAAATACATATTGCAAGCTCTGGAGCAACCACTAAAACACAAAACAGAATTGTAGCTAGTAAGGCAATAGTGGAGATAAAATAGAATCATAAGAAGTAATCGCTTACTCCAAAAGAGGTCAGGAAAAGAAGAGGTAAAGGAATAGAGAGCAGATGAGTCAGAGAGAAAAAAAAATTAGTAACATCATAGATTTACACTTATCTATATTATATTATAGTACATTATATTAATTGATTTAATTATATCAAATGTAATCAATATCATTATATTAAATGTAAATAGTCTTAACATCTTGATTAAAAGGCAGAGATTATCATAATGGATAAAAAGGCAAGATTCAACTAAATACGTTCTACAAAAAAAGGTGTTTAAATATATTAAGACAAGTTGGCTAAAAGTAAAAAGGTAGAAAGAGATACATCACACACTGACTATGAAAGAGCTAGAGTGGCAATATTAATATCAGACAAAATAGATTTCAGGACCAAGAGTATTACAGTAATAAAGATGGATATTTCATAATGTAGACAAGTTAATTCAGCAAGATGTAACAATTCTAGATGGATGTGCAGTTAATAACAAAGCTTTAAAACATGAGAAACAAAAACTAAGAAAGTGCAAAGGAGAAAAAGAGGAACTCACATGTAGTTAGAATTTCCCACAAAGTCCTATTTCAATAATTGATAGAAAAAGTAAATAGAAAAGTAATAGTGATAGAAAACATGAGCAAGTTACAAAAAACAAGGTATAGAAAACATGAACAACACTATCACCCGATTTGACTCATTACATTTTCTAGACCAGTGCTTCCCAAAACAGCAGAATACACATTCTTTTAGAGTATACATTGAACATTCACCATCTCTGATCACAACAGATTTAAAATAGAAATTAATGACTGAAGATACCTGAAAATCTCCAACCATTTGAAGGTTAAACAACATAACTACTAAATAACCCATTGGTAACAGAAGAAATAACAAGGGAAACATAAAAAATATTTGAACTGAATGATATGAGCCTACAGTTTACTAGAGAAGCCTTTAATTATCTTCTTTAATCAGCTGAGGGATCAGAGAAGGCTATTTTCTCTCTTAACTTGTTTACCAGCCCCTTTCATGTACCCTTCTCCCCAGGATAAAACAGAGGAGCAGTATTACCTAGGTCCTTAACACCTAGTAGTAAGAATTATTATGTATCAGGCAGTGAGCATGCACCAGGTACAGTGCTAATTGCTTTACTGACATTATCTCATCCAATCCTATAACAATCCACTGAGTTGGGAGCTCTTGTTGGCATTTTGCAGGTAAAGAAACAGAAGTACAGAGAGGTTGACTTGTTCAGACTACAAAACTAGTACTGTGGTGCCAATATTCAAATCCAAGCAGGTTGACCCCAGAGCCCACATGTCTGGCAACACTCTATACCAGCACCATGAAGGGCATCACGCAGTTCTAGGGGGAAGAAGGAGTGCTGTTTATACTTTATATACTATGTTTGGCCACAAAATGGCTTCTTATTAAATCACAGCTTTTAGTTACTTTGCAAAAAACATTACCATCTCTTTCTGGTTTGAAAAAGAAGCTTGGAAAAGTCTCTACTATGCTTACTCACTATAAGGTCTCAAGGACTGGTAAATGAATCATCTGTAAAGCAACGCACTTGGAACTAGAAGACACTGATGATCAGCTCTGTGGCCCTCGGGCAAGTCACTTCTCTGGACCTCAATTTCTTCATGTGTAAACCAGGGAAAACAGTCACTAATTATAAGGAATATGTAAGAAAACATAAGTGGAAGTGGTTTGTAAACTAAAAAATAATATATAAATTTGAGGCAACTTTGTATGCTTACTGAGGAGGACCATTTAAAAATGGATTTGGTATTACTTATATTAATTTAAAACTTAAGCAGCAAGATCTGATCATTCATTGTTTTTATTGTGAATGATGGCTTATATAACACTTTCACTTCTGAAAAGAATTTTGATATAAAGATTTACCTTCTTTGATGGTAAAGTTTAAAAAGACTAGAGCGTACTTAAGCTGCCAGCCTTTGCCCTGCTTATACAGAGTGCTGGCAACAGAGGCTGATATTTCATAAAAATAAACCTTTAGAAGTTTGTAAATGTCCCATAACACTATGCATCAACACTTTTTAAATGTACTCCTCTTAATCCAGCAAATTTTATTTCCAAAAATTCATCTTATGGATAAATATTTGTTTACCTAGCATGGTTTTCCATAATGGAAAACTGGAAGCAACCAATTTAATAAGTATGGCCATTTAATAAAACATTCTATAGATAATAAAAAAAAAAACTATTCTGTAAAAGGTTGGTTTCTTATTTACCTGAGAAATTATTAATTTGGGGAAAATAAGCATTAAAGAGCAAAGTTTTAAAAGGAGGCTACACACATAGAATTATCATGTGATCCAGCAATTTCACTTCTGGGTATATACCCAAAAGAACTGAAGGTAGGGTCTTGAGGAGATAATTTGTCTACCTATGTTTATAGCAACCAACAAGTGAAAACAACCCAAGTGTCCATCAACAGATAAATGGATAAACATAAAGAGGTATATACATACAATGGAATTTAATTCAGCCTTAGAAGGAAGGACATTCTGACACATGCTACAACATGATTAGACCTTGAGAACATTATGCTAAGTGAAATAAGCCAGCTATAAAAAAGACAAATACTGTATTAGTCCACTTGCGTGAGGCATCTAGAGATGGGAGGTAGAATGATGATCACTAGGGGTGGGGAGAGGGAGGAATGCAAAGCCATTGTTTAACATGTGTGCAATTTTAGTTTTGCAAGATGAAAGAGCTCTGGGGATTGGTCGCATAACAATGTGAATGTACATAAAACTTCACCATCCACTTAGATGGTTAAAATGGTACATTTTATATCCACGTTACTACAGTTTAATTTGTTTTAATTTAAAAAGATAGTGAGGAATTACTTAGGCAGATAGGAAGGAGTGTTTCAGGCCCCCCTGTTAAAAAATACGGCAGCACAGAAGAGCCTGGTATATTCTGAGAACTGCATATGAGTTTTTATGGCTAGATGTGCCAGACAAGATTGAGACTTTATCTAGAGAAACAATATTGAATCGATTTGCTTAAGGCCACTCATCAAATTGTGGGCAGAACGCTGACAGGATCACTCAGATCTGATTCCCAGGTTGGAAGGGGTGTGTTTATGTAGACATGTGATGTATGTTTAATAATCATCATAAATGGGAAACATCTAAATAAAACACTGGTATCACAATATTTAACATTTGACTCATTAACTGAATTGGAGCATAGATTTTTCAGGGGGTAAATATCCCTTGTATATTTATCAGAAAACTATCTATCAGCTACTATGCTTGATTTTCTGTCATTATCACACACCAAGCCTTTTAGAAGCTGTAAAATAAATGTAAATTCTTTAAAAAAAAAAAAAAGAGACTACAGAATAAGATGTATGATACTACTTTTGTAAGAAACACACACACACACATATATATATACATGGAAAATACTAGACACGTCTACACCAAGGGACATGTCCATCAGCATTATCCTCATAGCATCCTAAATGGACCCGAGGGACAGGAGGGATTTCCTTGGGGCAGAGGGAGTAATGCCGTAGTGCTGCTGCTAGCGTTCACTCTGGACTGCCTAAAAGAGTTTGTTATTCCTGTAATAAAATCTCTGATCTAATCATGTCCCTAGAAAGTTATCTTTTACATAAAAGAAAACTGGAGTCAAGAATTTTAAAGTAGTCTCCTCCTTGAGGATGATTTCTAGAGTAAAAACTTTCTCTGAATAGGAGTTTCCCTTGCTCACTACTGTACCAGCCTTCTATTCATGATCAAATTCATAAGGCACTCAGTGAGATTCTGTGCTCAGAGCCCAATTGCAACACACAGTACAATTTTGCTGACCTTGCCAAATACTTTGGCTTTGGAGAATACATCTATTAACCCCCAGGAACCTGGTTGTGTTTCTCAAGCAATGCTAGCCTAAAAAAGACATATGAGGCCAGGCATGACAACTCACACCTGTAATCCCAGCACTTTGGGAGGCCGAGGTGGGCTGATTGCCTGAGCTCAGGATATTGTGACCAACCTGGGCAACACTGCGAAACCCCGTCTCTACTAAAAAAAAATACAAAAATTAGCTGGGCGTGGTGGTGTGCACCTGTGGTCCCAGCTACTCGGGAGGCTGAGGCAGGAGAATTACTTCAGGAGAGAGAATTGCTTGAGCCTGCGAGACAGAGGTTGCAGTAAGCCAAGATCACGCCACTGCACTCCAGCCTGGGGGACAGAGCAAGACTACATCTAAGAAAAAAAAAAAAAAGACATGTGAATAGGCTGACCTCAGAGTCAGCCTGGCCTGAGCTTGTCCTCAGCCTGATCTGAACTTCCTGGCACTTTGGACCAGAACAATAGTAGTCACACCTGAGTTTCCAGTATAAGGTCACAATGCAAAGAAGAGAATCAAAAACACTGGTCCAAGAAGATCTCCCTAATCCCTTCCTAAATGAAGTGGTTAGATCAGAGATTTATGTTTGAGTTTTTATTCTCTGCTGATTTGTTCACAATTAATTTGCAAAGCTGTATTAATAGACAGCTTCGTAAACAGAGATCCCAGAGGCTAGAGACCAATAAGAATTGTACAGTATTGCAGCATTTCCTTGGAAGATTCTTCAAATTAAGCCACTAGTTGCATTCTTTTCTGGCTCAATTTAGAGTCACCAAACCATAGCACAAGAATGATTCACCAAACACACTTTTGCTTTTCCTTTTCTGGTGCTTCATTTAACTGGTTTATGCCCCAGAGTAAAGCTATTATAATGGCATTATCCTTCTAATGAGGAATAGTGCAATGTTTTCCTGATGGTAATACCCAGAATTATGCAGTGTTTAAAAGCCACCATTCACTAAGGGAACACTCACTAAGTTTTCTATTGCAAATACTCTGGTCATATTAAAAATGCATGAGTGTAATTCATTTGGTGTTTTAAAAAAAATTTAATTCTTTTAATAAATCATAGTTCCCAAAAGGAATAAAAATAGTTCATTAGCAGTACTAATGAGAATTTCATTTTCAATAAAACTTAGCAGAGTATCATTCCCTGTAACAAAATGTTTTCAGACGCTTTGTTTGCCAACTTTATTAATGAAGAATGTTGTGGTCTAGATTCATAAATTGAACATAATTGAGAGAAAGAGAAAGAGAAACCATCCTAGACAAGTAGTTATATGTATCATTTAAAAAATAGTGGCTCTAACAATAGTGTCAGAAATCTTCAGAGGTACTGAGAAATGTTTTAAAAAATAAAAAGAGTGGCATAAAAAACAATATTCTTAGTAAAATTATTTTTGGGGCATTATCTTTATTGCTGGGGTGTTCTCTTCATCCATTCATTCATGTTTAACCAAGGAACCTTCAGAAGTTTGAAGCTGTTTGCCTGCTACAGACCATAAGCAAAGACTGAAGATTTGAATTTTCAACTCCCAAGGCTTCAGCTTTGTGATTTCCTTCTTAGACAAATTTTCCTAGAGAAATATAATTTATTTTAGTTCCTGGCTCATAGTAGATCCATAATGCATATTAATTGAAATAATGACCTAATGAGAAAGGCTTTTATTAAAGTAGCAGACTAAACAGTTTTTCTGTTTGTTATTGGGAACTTTTGCTTGTCCGTGGAAGTAAGTGATGACCACCTAAATGAGAACAGAGGCTATTTATACAGAGCTTGCTATAGCGAGGGAGTGAACCACCATCACTTGCATTTGGCAGAGGCTCAAAGGCAGGCAGGGGAGTGGGAAAGGTTTATAATTAGAAGAAGAAGAAAAAAGGAGATCTTCAGGTATGGAAAAACTGGAAGCAAGATGACTAGAAGCAGGGCATTTTGTATGGTTGATTCGGGGAGAATATTTTGCTTTCTCTGATTGGTCTTGAGTTGAAAGACAGGGCAAAAATTAGGGAAGCTGGCAGTCATTGACCGGGTTCTGATTATTGCAGGCCAGTTGCGGCAGTGGTTGTTGTCTGATTTCCTGGGTTGCTTGCTGCAGAGGTTGTGGATCAGAGAGTTCTGTTGTCATATATGGTCTGATGTGTATTTAGTCTTTCATCACATAAAGCAATTTCTTTAATTAGCTTTCTCATCCCAATCCCCCTTGACATTTCAAAATGTAGTGGCATGCAAAGTGACTTACCAACCTGTTAAAAATCATACTTGATGTGAGTTGGGGTTGAGGAGGAAAGGTGATAGAAGATGATTTTTTTTTTTTTTTGAGACAGAGTCTCACTCTGTGGCCCAGGCTGGAGTGCAATGGCGAAATCTCAGCTCACTGCAACCTCTGCCTGCCAGATTCAAGCGATTCTCATGCCTCAGCCTCCCAAGTAGCTGGGATTACAGGTGCCCGCCACCACACCCGGTTTGTTTTTATTTTATTTATTTATTTTGAGACAGAGTCTTGCTCTTGTCGCCCAGGCTGGAGTGCAATGGCACGATCTTGGCTCACTGCAGCCTCTCCCTCCCAGGTTCAAGCAATTCTCTTGCCTCAGCCTCCTGAGTAGATGGGACTACAGGCACCCACCACCATGCCAAGCTAATTTTTGTATTTTTCGTAGAGACAGGTTTTCACCATGTTGACCAGAATGGTCTCGAACTCCTGACCACAAGTGATCCACCCACCTTGTCCTCCCAAAGTGCTGGGATTACAGGTGTGAGCCACCGTGCCCATCTGGAATGTGAATTTTATTGGTAAGTATATGTTCTTCCAAACTGTTTGCAGTTTTATTTTTTAACCATAAACTAATATTGGTTATGTAATTAAAAATTTTGCATATTTGTTTAAAAATATACCCTTAAATAAAAGTATTAGAATATAAACTAGGACAGAAATATTGTATGGCAACAAATAGTGCATTTGTTTGTTTGTTTGTTTTTTTAGATGGAGTGTCCTCTTGTTGCCCAGGCTGGAGTACAATGGCATGATCGTGGCTCACCGCAACCTCTGCCTCCTGGGTTCAAGTGATTCTCCTGTCTCAGCCTCCTGAGTAGTTGGAATTACAGGCGTGTGCCACCATGCCTGGCTAATTTTTGTATTTTTAGTAGAAACAGGGTTTCACCATGTTGGCCAGGCTGCTCTCGAACTCCTAACCTCAGATGATCCACCTGCCTTGGCCTCCCCAAGTGCTGGGATTGTAGGCATGAACCATCGTGCCTACCTTAAACAGTGATTTTACTTGGAGTTTTGTCATTGGGAGGAGGAAGAAACTTGACTTTTTCACTCACAGAGGATCTTCTGTTTGTTTCTAGGAATTTTAGGGACTCACATACATAATAAATTTGGAAAGGTTCTGAGAAGTAATTTTAAAATTGTCTATGGGCAGAACTACATTTAAATCTTTCTAGTGAGGCTGGGCACAATGGCTCATGCCTATAATCCCAACACTTTGTGAGGCCAAGGCAGGAGGATTGCTTGAGTACAGGAGTCGCTACAAAAAAAATTTTAAGGAAGAGATTAGCTAGGTGTGATGGCCTGGACCTGTAGTCCCAGCTACTGGGGAGGCTGAGGCAGGTGGATCACTTGGGCCTGGGAGGTCAAGTTTGCAGTGACCCATGATGGCACCACTGCACTGCAGCCTGGGCAGCAGAGCAAGATCCTGTCTCAAAAAAATAAAAAATGTAAAAAAAAATCTCCCTAGAAAGAATGTCAGAGACCGCCTAGAAAAAAAGATCCTGGCTGGGTGTGGTGGCTCACACCTGTAATCCCAGCACTTTGGGAGGCTGAGGCAGGTGGATCACTTGAGGTCAGGAGTTCAAGACCAGCCTGGCCAAAATGATAAAACCCCATCTCTACTAAAAATACAAAAAAATTAGCCAGGCATGGTGGTGCACGCCTATAATCCCAGCTACTGGGGAGGATAAGGCATGAGAATCACTTGAACCTGGAGGTGGAGGTTGCAGTGAGCCGAGATGGTACCATTGCACTCTAGCCTGGGCAACAGAATGAGACTCTGTCTCAAAAAGAAAAGGAGATCCTGCATTCTTGCCATTCTGGTCCTGTGATGGACCACTTCCTCTAGTTGTCTCATTCTTCAGAAGGGGTGGTCACTGCAGCATCCACTATAGCATAGGGTAGCAGCAACTGGAGTTCTATTGGATTCTTTGCTGCCACATCTACCATTGGAATTCTGCTTCAATGTGGCATGAAAGTCAGTGTGCATCACCTAACTCCTCTTTATATACATTTCATTATAATTTTATTTTTACTCAAATTATCACATGCAAATAGTTTCAAAATTCATAGTGGTAAAAGCCTTATAGAAATACTTACAAAGTAGTTTCTTGCCCTCTCCTCCCTTCTCTACTGCTCCGATTCCCTCTGGATAGAAACTTTCAATTCTTTTAACTGTTTCTTCTGAAATTTACTTTTATATTACTAAATAATATAGAAAACTGGTACTTTCATTCAGTAATCAATGCAATCAGTTGATTTTCTATTATGTTAAGGTGAAGATTCCCATCCTCCAATTACAATTATATTTCCTTTATTTGGTGGTGTTAAATTACTATTCATTGCTCTATGTTTTTGTTGCTAAGACTACAAAAATATTGCATTTTTAAAACAAATAGTCTACAATGATTATATTTTCTTTCTTTTTTTATTTCTTTTGAGACAGAGTCTCGCTTTGTAACCCAAGCTGGAGTTCTGTGGTGCAATCTCAGCTCACTGCGACCTCTGCCTCCTGGGTTCAAGTGATTCTCCTGCCTCAGCCTCCGGAGTAGCTGGGATTGCACACATGTGCCACCAGTCCTGGCTAATTTTTGTGTTTTTAGTAGAGACGGGATTTCACCATGTTGGCCAGGCTGGTCTCAAACTCCTGACCCCAAGTGATTCACCTGCCTCTCAGCCTTCCAAAGTGCTGGGATTACAGGTGTGAGCCACTGTGCCTGGCCTCATGATGAGAGCCTTCTCCAAAAGACTTCGTTGGCTTTTCTTGTTGAAAGCTGAACTGATTGGAGGCTGTGTGTATATCTGAGAAGCTCATAGACAGGTCTGCAGTCTTGAAGAGCAAAAAAATGACCAGCTTGACATATTTTTTAAGCAGCTTTATTGAGACACCACTCACATGCTATACAATTCACCCATTTAAAATGTACAATTCCATGGCTTTTCACATATTCACAGAATTGTGCATCCAAAACCACTATTAACTTTAGAACATTTTTATTAAAATAAAAAGCCTCATCCCTTAGCCTTTACCTTCCAATCCCTTCCATGCCATGCTCCTCAACCCTAGGCAACGACTAGTCTACTTTTTCTTTATATAGATTTGCCTTTTCTGGATATGTCACCTAAATGGAATTGTGCAGTCTGTGGTATTTTGTAACTGGCTTCTTTTACTTAGCATGTTTTCAAGGTTCATTCATGTCGTAGCATGTATCAGCACTTCATTTCTTTATATTGCTAAATAGTATTATGTTGCATGGGCATACCAATTTTATTTTTCCATCTACCAATTCATGGGTGTTTTCATTGTTTCCACTTTCTCGCTATTATTAATAATGTTGTTATAAATATTTGCGTATAGGCATGTGTTTTCACTTCTCTTTGGTGTATACCTAAGAGTGGAATTGTCACATCATATGGAAATTACATGTTTAACTGTTAAAAAAATGCCAGACTGTTTTCCAAAGTGGATGCACCATTTTACAGTCCCACCAGCAGCGTATGGGGGTTCTGAGTTCTCCACATCCTTTGCGCACTTGTTATAATAATAACAGCTATGTCTTAACAGATACGTCTTTTTGATTAGAACCATTCTAATGAAGTCTATCTCACTATGGTTTTGATTTGCATTTTTCTGATGGCTTAGCCTTTTGCTGTAAGCCTCCCAACTGTAAGCATCTATTGATCTTTTTTTCTGAGGCAATTCCATTTCTCTGTCTGAAAGGTATCTCCCAGTTATAGCCAGCAGGAAGAAAGAGGTGGATGTGAGAGAGTTATCTCTGTTCAATATGCTGATTTTCCCTTAGTTTCCTGTACTACAAACACCACTATCTTCCTCTGTGTCTAGTGGTTCCAAATCTAAAGCTTCTCTTGTTCTCCAGTAAATAGAATTCTTGCCTTTTGGAGGAGTGAGGGAACATGATCAGCTGTCTGAATATGTGGGAACCTGGATATCTAACTTCTTCTTTAGGTATTTAACAATTTCCTTGTTTTTGGCTCCCACCTCACCATACCTAGTTATATGCCATCTTCAATGGTATCTGGAGTCTCAATTTCTTAAACTGTTTAAGGCAAGTCTATCTGATTGTTTAAAGGTTTAAACATTTTATTAAGAAATATTTCTTAATATTTCACAAACATATCTGGAATAAGTAGAACAGAAAACCTTGTATTCATCATGCAGAATCAGCATGTTTCCACATTAGTAATATGTATATGATTTCCCTCCCACTTGCTTTTTTTGGTACTTGCATTTTCCATTCGCCTAAACCCCAGCCCAGGCACTTGGATTAGAACAATTCTCCATCTACTTTCTGTTTTCTTGGGGGTTACTAATCAAGCTTCTTTTTTTTTTTTTTCTTTGAGATGGAGTCTCACTCTGTCGCCCAGGCTGGAGTGCAGTTATGCCATCTCGGCTCACTGAAATCTCTGCCTCCCAGGTTCAAATGATTCTCCTGCCTTAGCCTCCTGAATAGCTGGGATTATAGGCATACACCACCATGCCTGGCTAATTTTTGTATTTTTAGTAGAGACAGGGTTTCACCACATTGGTCAGGCTGGTCTCGAACTCCTAACCTCAAGCAATCCACCCGCCTCAGCCTCCCAAAGTGCTGGGATTATAGGCGTGAGCCATGGCACCCACCCACTCTTCTTTTTTTAAGGTTGGAGGAACAAGTTTCTCTTTGTTCTAATATTTTAGGAGTGTTTTTCTGAGAAAAAAAAAGAATAAAAATACAGCTTTATTCTGCTCTCTTGAACCCAAGCTTCTCCAAGTTATTATGGTAGCATTTCTTATTAACTATTTGCTTCTCTCTTATTCTTAAATTGCTTTATTCATCTTAATTAGTAATTGGTAATGCCCCACCCCCTTTAAATTATTGACTTCTTGTTGTCATTATACTATCTCCTACTCCCTTTGAGCTTGGCTTTGTTTATTCATGTGGTAATTTGCAATTTGAAATGATATCCAACTTGGGAAAATTTTGCAGCATTTTTAAAAAAGCGTATTTGGAAAAGTTTCTTCAACCATTGCCCAAATTATTTATAAAAGGCAGAGGATGTTTTAATCACAAATGTTTAATCTCAATTGATAAAATTGCCTTGGGAAGAAATTAATTTAATCTAAAGAAAATTTAAATAGAAAGCAAGATTTAAATGATTCATTATCGTTACCATTCTTGTGAGTGTAAAATAGAAGGAAATAGTAAAGGAATTTAGGGTTATACAACAGGAGGAACAGGAAAATAACAGCCCTAGTGAGTGTCACTTCCCAAAAATGAAAGACTGGCACACAAGCCTTTGTTTTGGAAGGCTGTGGCAGTTTTCCATCCTAAATGAGACTGGTCACTGGACACAATCCACATATAATTATGAAGAATCCTTTGGCTTCTCCACTTACCAGAATTCTATCCAGGTCACATCTCAGAAATGGAATACAAATGACTTCCTAAAATTCTAATAGCATTTCTTCAAATTCCAATTAAGTTTCCAAGTTTGCATTCTCCGCCTACATAAGGATAATCTGACTGAGGGGCCCTACCCAAAGCCTTCTTTGAATAGACAATGGTAATCCTCCTGGCAGGGGGTGGGGTGAAGAGGCTGTTTCATGTAAGGAGATTTTAGTATAATCCTGAGGATTTTCATATGGGATCCTATGGTTCTGTCAATACCACAAGTTTTTCAAAAGCAGAAAAGCAAATTTGGTTAACTTAGAAATGTGTCTTTAGTAAAGTTTACTAATTTCTCCTTACCCCCAGCTCCTACTCTAAAAGAAAGAAGGATTATGCTGGAAATGTCAGTAACTTTTTGCTATCAGGAAAAACTCCTTTGAAAATTGTGTGCTGATGCTGTCTGGGAGCTCTTCTGGAGCTTACTTCACATGTTTATCAAACATGGGGATGGGAGTAGATGGGCACTTCCAGTTTGGATGTCCCATGCATCCAGAAAACCTCTTTCATACTCAAGGATACTTGTCTGGGTAAATGAAGGAGCGAAGGAGGCTACAGGGTATTTTAAACATATACCTTTGCATTTAAAAAACCCCACAAAACGGCCGGGCGCGGTGTCTCAAGCCTGTAATCCCAGCACTTTGGGAGGCCAAGGTGGGTGGATCACGAGGTCAAGAGATCGAGACCATCCTGGTCAACATGGTGAAACTCCGTCTCTACTAAAAATACAAAAAGTTAGCTGGGCATGGTGGCGCATGCCTGTAATCCCAGCTACTCAGGAGGCTGAGGCAGGAGAATTGCCTGAACACAGGAGGCAGAGGTTGCGGTGAGCCGAGATCGCGCCATTGCACTCCAGCCTGGGTAACAAGAGGGAAACTCCATCTCAAAAAAAAAAAAAACCCACAAAACAAAAAACTCCGAAACAAAAAACCAACTCGTTTAGTTATAGCATATCACTAGGGTGTGGATATGCATTTCTTTGAGGTCCTATTTCCATTAAAATTATCTCTATTGTTAAAGGCATTCAAATAGATGAGAAGTATACTGACAAGCCCATTACTTGTGCCTTATTTTATCTGAATCTCTCTCAGCCCCTCTTTTTTCTTTCACTTAGTCTCTCTTTCTATCTCTCTGTCTCTATCTCTTACACATATACACTGCTCTGTGCCCACAGTTTTTTGTTTTCTTTGTTTAATTTAGAAAAGCAGTCAAGTAGAGAAAAAGCAGCATAGATTAATGGATAAAACAATGAATTAATGTTCAGCCCAGCTCCAGCCAGTTGTGATGTCCTAAACTAAGTTACCTTACTTTCTTCTTCCTCCGTACCCTCCATTGCAAAGTGGGAGATCATAACTAATGAGTTTATCTTACAGGTTGCTGTGGACCTGCAGTGAGTTAAATCTGTCTTTGAACACTGTATGAAGGGCTATACCACTGTCAGGGTGTACCAGTTTACATGGGAAGCAATTGTTAGTCCTATACTGATTTAATAATCCATTATACCATATACAGGAATTTTAGGGTGGCTCTTCTATTAAAAAGCATTAGTTCAGTGCTTAACTACCCATCATAGAGATGGAGATGGCCAACTGTCCACATTTTAAAGGGAATTGGTTTTGAGTTGTAGCTTTTATTCTGTTAAGAATTATCTACAAGAAAGAGATCAGTCTTGGTACCACTAAAACTGGGTAAGATGAATTCTTGATGTAGACTAAAGCGTGCTAATACCATTTCAGTATTCAGCAAGGACTGAAGTTTCAACAGCTTAGAACTGTGGTCTCAGAGGTCACCTACTTCAACCTTGTGTCCTGGGTATCTCCCACCCTCTGACACAGAATCCTTGATGGCTTTATTTGGCCCCTTCCTGATTAAAAAAAAAATTTCCACTACCTTGAGGCAGCTCCTCAGAATTTTGGGCAGTTTCTGACAAATCATGTTAAGGAAGAACTTCCTGTGTGCATTCATTGGTTGAATTTTCATCCATTGACTGTACTTGCCCACTGGGTACAGAGAATAAGCCTGTTTGATGACTGAAGTTAAGTTCCCTAGAGACCTCTCTTTTCTCAATGAAATGGCCCTAGATTCTACAATTGTTCCCTGATTGCTGTGGTTACTCTCTTCTTTTCAGATGCTGGTTTGTTTAGATTCCTTTAAAGTACTACGCTGCTAAGAAATCCTTCTAGGCTCTCATAGAGGTCTGACCAACATGGTCACTTTCATCATACTTGACCCTTTTCCTCTTATTGCAGCCTAAGCTGGCATAAGCTTTTTGACAGCATTAAATCCTTTCCTTTTAGTGATTGCCTTGGCACAGGTAGCATGCTGTTATTCTGCTGGAGTGAAAGCAAAAGATGCAGAAGAGGCTGATGGGACCTGGGCACCTTTGTAGATTTACAGGCTGAGGCCTGGATGGAGGAAAAAAGACAGGGATGTGAAGCTGCAAAGGTGGATTGGGCAGGAGGATGGTTGGGAAGGGAAGGTTTGGAACTTAGAGACAATATCTTTGACATTGACTCTCCGACATTTCAATTAAAGAATGGGAAGTCCGAGCCTTTCCCCGTGGTCCTTTGGCTCCTAAGCCTTTTAAGCTCTTAAAAAGGCAAGTTAACTTGGAGCTGGAAAGTGAACAGCTTTACTCACTAGTAGTTTGTTGAAGTAACTTCTTCTGTTCATTCATCTATCGATAGACAGACAGATAGAAGATAGATAGATAGATTAGATGATAGATGGATAGATAGATATAGTGTGTGTGTATATATATATTTAATGGGGAAGTTGGAAAATTAGATTAGATATTGTGTCTTATTCAATGGCAGCTGCTCACTATACAAAGTAAGGAATACTTTGAGGAAATAAAAGTTCTTTAGAAAAATCTAGATGTCAGAGCTGGGTGCAGTGGCTCATGACTGTAATCCCAACAGTCTGGGAGGCCAAGGCAGGCAGATCACGAAGTCAGGAGATCGAGACCACCCTGGCCAACATGGTGAAATCCCATCTCTACAAATACAAAAAATTAGCCGGGTGTGGTGGTGCGTGCCTGTAGTCCCAGCTACTCAGGAGGCTGAGGCAGGGGAATCCCTTGAACCTGGGAAGCTGAGATTGCAGTGAGCTGAGATCTCGCCACTGCACTCCAGCCTGGCAACAGAGTGAGACTCCATCTAAAAAAAAAAAAAAGAAAAGTCCAGATGTCATTGCTTTGTATGTTGTGGTGATGTGGTAGCCAGCTCCAAGAAATGGCCTCCAATGAGTCTTATCTCTGGTATTCATATCCTTGAGGCTGATCTAAGTAACTGATAGGATATTATGGAAATGATGGAGTGTGTTGTGGTCTGAATGTTTGTGTCCTTCTTAAATTGATATGTTGAAATCTTCACCTTCAAAGTGATCATATTAAGAGATGAGGCCTTTGGGAGGTGAGTAGGTCTTGAAAGTGGAGCTCTTCTAAATGGGATTAGAGCCTTTGTAAAAGAGGCCTGATGGAGACCGTTAGTCCCTTACACTATGGGAAGATGCAGCAAGAAGGCTCCATTCATGAGGAATGGAGCTCTTACCAGACACTGAATCTCTCGGTAATTTTTTTAAAAAATATTTTTATTCTCATTACTGTTAGATCACATCTGATGGTGTTTTGATCTTGGACTGCCTAGTCTCTAGAACTGTGAGTAATATATCTCTGTTGTTTATAAATCACCCAGTCTAAGGTAGTTTGTTATAGCAGCCCAAACAGACTATGACAGAGTGTCACTTGAGACTAAGTGATGAAAGGCATTGTGGTGTCTTCTGTCTTCTCCTCTTGAATCACTTGCTCTGGTGGACGTCAGCCACTACGTCATAAAGACACTCAAGCAGCCCGATAGAAAGGTCTTCATGGTGAGAAATTGAAGCTTCCTGACAATAGCCAGCATCAACTTACTAGCTATGTGAATGATCCATGCTGAAAGAGCCTCCCTTAGTCCCACTGAAGCCTTCAGATGACTGCAACCCTGGTAGACTTCTTGACTACAACATATTAATGCCCTGAGCCAGAACCACCTAACTAAGCCACTCCTGAATTCCTGACACACAGAAACTGAGATAATTTTTATAGCTGTTTAAGTTACTAAGCTAATAAGTTTTAAACTATTAAGCTTTGAGGAATTTTTTATCCAGCAATAATGAAGATGGGTAGAAATGAGGAATGAAGAGTAAAGAACCTTCATTCATTGTTCATATATGTTCATTTGCTAGGCACTTGCTACCAGCACCTTAGGTTAAGGGGTAGAACAAGCACTAGGTTCACTGCTGCTTTTGGGCGCTGCTGACAACCAAATAGGACTGTCACACAGAATGATAAGAAAAAATGACACTTCCTCTTTCCTCCTCCTCCTCCTCCTTGCATTTAGAGAAGGGCTAGGATAACATTGAGAACTCACGCAAATTTTGTTTTTGACTCCTCAGTGTCCCCTGGGAAAAGACGCATTGGCCTTTGTCCATTTGCTACCAGGTTGTGTGTCTCTGAGAGCAGGAGTTGGATCTTATTTATTTCTATCCCATTTTCTAGCAAGTGAACATATATGAACAATAAATGTTATCAAGGGAGAGGGCAAATTTCCCTCCCTCTTTCTCCTGAATTCTGCAGAGATTCTTAGAATGGTTACCATTTTATGGAATTCCATTCCCTTCCATGGAAACCATTCTTAGAATGTTTTCTTATCAGCTGGGCATGGTGGGTCATGCCTGTAATCCCAGCACTTTGGGAGGCTGAGGTAGGTGGATCACGAGGTCAGGAGTTCAAGACCAGCCTGACCAACATGGTGAAACCCCATCCCTACTAAAAATGCAAAAAAAAATTAGCCAGGTGTGATGGTGTGTGCCTGTAATCCCAGCTACTCGGGAGGCTGAGGCAGGGGAATTGCTTGAATCAGGGAGGTAGAGGTTGCAGTGAGCTGAGATCACGCCACTGTAATCCAGCTTGGGCAACAGAGCAAGACTCTGTCTCAAAAAAAAAAAGAATGGTTTCTTATCGCAACATTCCATTCACAGTCCCTCAATGAAGCCTTGAAAATATCATACACGCCATGAGCCATTTTCACTATTAAACAACTTCTTTCCCTCTGTTAAGTTCCTGGCTTTTAGGACACCCCTGCTTTTAGGATTGATTGACTCTTCTATCCCATCTTCTCTATGCAATGTTGCTCTAACTGTGGTTCAAGATCCCAGGATGCTTGATCCAGGAAAGCACAGAGGTCTGCTGCCAGCATACCAACACACCTCTCTGTCAAGTTGTCCAAAATTATAATAGAAAGAGCCCTGGGGAGCTAGGAGATCTGAGTTCTGGGCTGCTCTGTTACTGATTAGCGTCTATGTCCTTGGACAAGTTGCTTCCCTTTTCTGGACCTGGGTTCCTTTATCTTAAACTGAGAGAATGGTCCTAGATAGGTTCTAAAGTCGATGGGTTCTCACAATAAGTTAGGATTCCAAGGTGAAATCCAAAAGTAAAACCAGGGGTCAGTATACCTCTGAGTGGCTGTTAAGGTTACATACAATAACGAGGTTCCTCGGCCTTCCTTTTAGTAGCCAATGGATACGGCCTCAGTCAGAGGCCGTCAGGTTTACCGGGAAGAGCCTTCCGGTTTTGACAGACAGGATCTCCGGGTTTCCAGTTCTGTCATTCACTTGGGGTAACTTTGGGTAAATTCTCTCTGGACCACCGAGTACGGAGGTCCTTGTCACCCAGAAGAGGTTCTAAGACCTGAGCAGTGACTTGGAGAGCTTCCCGAGGTCTCCTTCTATAACCTAGGTGGCTCAGCCGGGGAACCGGGTCCCAGCCGGCCCGTAGTTCCGCTCGGAGGAGCGCTCGAAACTTAAACCTGCAGCGCTGGCCGAGGGCGGCTCCGCTTTGGAGGGCGCGGCTGCAGGTGAGTTCTTAAAGGAACCGTCAGAGTTTGGGTAATACCTGCGATGCTGACTGTGCTGGGACGCAGTCTTGGGGGTATGAATGAATGAGCGAATGAATGAACAAGCCTTCTTTCCCCACCCTTAAGTACACGCTACTTGGAATTAATCACTTAGACTTAAAAATCTTGTACTAAAACCCTCAAACTCCTGCGAAATTAACCAATGTCTCTATTTCACACGTCCTTCTTTAATGAACCCCCTCCCCCCAAGCCTATTACTAAGGGACGAATAGTAACATAATCAGCCTGGAGTGGAAGGCTGTGCGGAGTTGGCACCCCCTCCCCGAACTCCTCCCTCTCTCCCAGGTCCCGCCCTCCCCGCCCCCTGGGACGTGCAGTTGGCTCCTCCCCAAGGCGGCTTTTCCCCGTTGGGGATGTACCCCGGGGTCGCCAGGGGCTCTCTCCGCCGCGGAGTTGGAAACGGCACGAGTTGAGTGAGGTTAAGGGGTGTCTCGGAATGTGCGCCTTGGATGTGGTGTAGGCGAGGTCACTCCTCTCTTCAGACAGCCCGACCCTTCCCGGCCTGGCGCGCTAAGCTCGGAACTGCGGGACACGCCGGTGGGCTAGGGCAAGGTAAAGGCGGGCTCCTGTGGGGCCACCCCGGGCCACCTGTGGAGTCCGTGTGTTAACTCCTTTGTTCTCAGAGCCACTTCAGCGGCCGCCCTTTTAAGCGAGGAGGTTCCTTTAGGATGCTCTCCGGGTTCCCCTTCCGCTCCCCAGCCCTCTCCCGACCCTCCTCCCGTTTCCAACCCCAAGGTAGCAGCCGGGGAGCCCGGGGCTCGGCGCGAGCCGCCTCCTCACTTCCCATTGGCTGAGAGCGCCGGGAAAGCGGTCACGTGGGGGCGCGGCAGGCCAGCTCGGGGGGCCGCCATCTTGGCGGAAAGTTTGGGGGGAGAACGGTTGGGGGTGCGGAACGAGGCGAGGTTCCGGGGGTGGGGCGGCCAGGCGGCAACTGGGCGAGCGGGCCGGTGGGCCGTGGCAAGCGAGAAGGCGGCGCGGCCGAGAAGGAGGAAGAGGCCGTGGGGGTGCGGCGGCCCAGGGGAGCTCCTCCCCCGTCCCTTCACCCCCTCCGCTCGGCTCCGCGGGCCCCGGGCGGGGCGGGGGTACGTGGAGCGGGGCTAGGCTGGGGAGCTGCTCCGAGTCAGGTCGGAGCGCACCCCAGCTCCGAGCGCACGCCGCTCGCGGGAACTTTGTGGCGGCGCCGCAGGTGTGGGGGCCCGCGGAGGTGTGCATGCGGGGCGCGAGGGCGTCGCGGAGAGCGGCCGCTGCCCTGTCCGGCCCCCGCTGGAAGCAGCCCGGAGGCAGCGAGCAAAGAGAAAGGCTTGCGAGAGGAGGGGGCCCGAGCAGGGCGGGCGGCCAGTCCCACCGGTCCCTTCTCAGCGCCCTGCGTCCGCTGCTGGCTCAGGGGCCAAGGGTCGGAGCGCTTCACCCGCCCGTCCCCGGTAGCAGGTGGGGAGTGTGGATACTTGTGTGGGGGAAGAGGCGGCTTCAGGTCTAGGCTGTTAGTGCTCTTTGGGGAGGGGGGCGCTTTCGAGGAGAGTTGGAAGCTGACTTCTATCTGTTCTTAATTTGGAGGGGTACCCACTCATAGGAAAAGCTTTCCAGTTGACAGACAACTGCTGGGTTTTGAGGCTCTTTCTTTGACTTGGTAAAACTTTGAAACGTGGGCTTTTCAAATAGGACTGCGAGGGTTTTCTGTTTCGATGGGGGAAATGCTAGTTTAACACGATTCTGTCCTTTACTTCTTTTTCCTTTCTGTTGTGTGTTTTTAAAGGTGTGTGCCCCCTTCCTGATTCTGGAGAAAAATGCCGGTCCGGAAGCAAGGTGAGAATTTATTCCCTAACTCTGTTGACTGTGTTACTTGCTTTTCCATCTGTCAGTTTTTTGATTGCTGTTTTAGAATCGTTTGTGTAACTTTGATGAGACAGCACGGTCCTAGCTTTATTACGTGGGGAATCTAAGCCTCACATCATTTCAGAAGATGGAAACACGAAAATGTTTGTTAAACTTTCTTAACATTTCTTTAATGATTAAGAGAGGCAATTAACCTCCCTCCCAACAGATGTCCTTAAAAATTCTGAATTAGTGTTTTAGTATTTCACTTTATCATTCTTACTAAGCACTTCTCTGAGCAGCTTTGGGATACTAAGAATTTGTATTTTGAAATGTTAAAAATTTGGATTATAATGACATTGTAGATAATCTGCTTTCGCATATCAGGTAATCTGAAACTGTTGCTAATAGTTAGATCTTTTACTTTGGCAAATTACCAGTACACATTTATTCCAAACTGCTCAGCCTCCTCCATTTTCTAATGTGATATATATTTAAAATTTTCTTTTCTTTCTTTAATTTATTTTGTTATTCTAAGGAGTATGTGTACATGAACATATGTACATGAACATAGTGACATCAGTTGACCTCAAGTACTTGGGGAACTATTTAGATGTCATGCAGAATTATTTGCACTAGTATGTGATACTTTTTTTGTAAATATAGAGTTATAATCAGGCTCTGCTTTATCTTCTCAGATACCCGGAGAGCATTGCACCTTTTGGAAGAATATCGTTCGAAACTAAGCCAAACTGAAGACAGACAGCTCAGAAGTTCCATAGAACGGGTTATTAACATATTTCAGAGCAACCTCTTTCAGGCTTTAATAGGTGGGAATTAAAACTTTGTAACTATTATGCCAGCTAGGCTTTATTCTCCTCTCAATTCAGTTATTTTAAACTTAAGAAAATGATTTACTTAACTCTTTGAGGCGTTCGGTAACTTGAACATCTTCAGTGAGTTGTGTGTTTTTCATAGGCCAATAGCCTTTCCTAAAATACCCAGTAACCAAAAAACTTTCAGTATTATTTCAGTGGCTTTTGAGAACATTGTTTCACATTTTACTAGCATTAACTATTAAAAGATGTTGCAAAAATGTCTCAGAACCTAAAAAGATGTGACTGAGTTACTGTTAGCTTGTTTCTGTATTTTACTTGTAAGTCTCTGAAGTCATTGAAAGTGTTTGAAGGATTCTGCTGTTATTAAGAACATTCAGTCCCTTTTAAAAAATTATCTATTTATTTTTAAAAATTTTGTTTATTTATTTTTTCCCCCACCCCAGACCCCATTCAGTCCCTTCATATAGACTTCTGTTTAAACTTGGCATTCATAGAGTCAGAATTTTAGACTTGGAAAATGATCTCATAGATGATCTTGTGTAGTAACTGTATTTTACAGGCAAGAAAATGGAAGGTTTTATTCTTAATTGTAACTTAATTTGAAGTGGTGCATTGTTTGAAAGGAGACCTGGACAAATAAGAGTCCTGAGTTCTTTTGCCACTAATTGAATGATATTGTATAAGTCATTTAACCTTTATTATGGCACCATATTAGCTGTAGAATGTAGCTGGTGAAATGGAACAGTGGGTTTAAAGCCTTTTTTAAGTAGATAAATCCTTTTTAAAAGCATCTTCTAATATTTTGTGTATAATCCTCTATGTATAAAACCAGGTGGTGTGTCTGGCTCTTTTTTCCAGGTACCTCAAAAAGTTTGTAAACCACTGAACTAGAAAATTTGTCTCTTCCAGTTCTAAGAATGAAAAAAACTCTTTTTTTTGCCTTATCAACTATATAATATTTAAAATAAGAAGACATATACTTAATTATGTTACATTTGTTTCCTCAGTAACTTCCAAGCAGATATGGCCTTATATCTGTCTGTTGATAGAGTAATTGTTGGTGTGATTTGAAGACTACCTTCAAGTCAATGTTTCTTGTCAAATATATTATTGATAAATGGATGCTCTCTACTAAGTTTTAGGGTGAAAGATTTTTGTACAGACCACTTGATGCACCTGAACAATTTAAAAGAATTTAACTTTTTTTTTTTTTTTTTTTTGAGACGGAATCTTGCTTTGTCACCAGGCTGGAGTGTAGTGGCGTGATCTCTCGGCTCATTGCAACTTCCACTCCCTGCAACCTCTGCCTCCGGTTTCAAGCGATTCTCCAGCCTCAGCCTCCCAAATAGCTGTGTACAGGTGTGCCCCACCATGCCCAGCTAATTTATGCATTTTTAGTAGAGATGGGGGTTTCACCATGTTGGCTGGGATGGTCTCGATCTCTTGACCTTGTGATCCGCCTCCCAAAGTGGTGCTGGGATTTCAGCTGTGAGCCATTGCGCCTGACCAAAATTTAACATTTTAATAGACTTTTAAAAATATAAGAATACAGAGCACAGTATAATGAACTGCCTTTTAACTATCACCCGTCTCCAAAAATTAACATTTTGCAATTTTTCTTTACATTGATGGACATTTTTCATATAGTTGAATTTCTAAGGTTTGAGGTCCAAATGGATGATCAGGTTGGATTCCTCTGGAAAAACAGCAAAAAAGGAAGGGAAAGAGCATTTTTTTGTTACTTGTTTTCTAAATCAGCATTGAGCCTAGTAATTTGGTGGCGCCACTGATGGGGAAAAAACAGTTTACATATGTATAGATAGATAGAGAGCTAGATAGACAGACTGCAGTCTTTCTTTGTGTGAAGGCTGTGACTTAAAATTAAATTGTTAGTGAAATAACTAAACAGAATCTACATTTATATTTCTTTCTAGACTGGGGATGGATTTGCTATCTTCAGAGACATTTTTGACCTGCCTTGCCTGTTTTGAATGTGTCTCTTCTTAAGCACAATTGAACTTTGATAGAATTAGCTTTCTTTTTTTTTTTTTTTTTTTTTTTTTTTTGAGACGGAGTTTCGCTCTTGTTACCCAGGCTGGAGTGCAATGGCGCGATCTCGGCTCACCGCAACCTCTGCCTCCTGGGTTCAGGCAATTCTCCTGCCTCAGCCTCCTGAGTAGCTGGGATTACAGGCATGCATCACCATGCCCAGCCAATTTTTTGTATTTTTTAGTAGAGACGGGGTTTCACCATGTTGACCAGGATGGTCTCGATCTCTTGACCTCGTGATCCACCTGCCTCAGCCTCCCAAAGTGTTGCGATTACAGGCGTGAGCCACCGCACCCGGCTAGAATTAGCTTTCTAATTATTAAGTTTATATTTGTGAATCTTCTGTATAATTTCATTGGTTGTGAATTTACTTTGACATTTAGATTTACTTATACTTAATATTTTATAGGATGTGGTACTATATCAGATTTTGGTGTAAGAAAAGTAACAGATTTTAGGAGTTTTGAAATAGATACATTTACTGGAAGTTCTGTGTGTTTCCATACTATAATTAATTGTTGATACTACTAAATTAATAAATGTGTTCTCTTGTGTTTCCTGAAATTTGGTTAATTTATTAACTTTTAATACTTAGTCTGAAAAATGTTTAGTCTGATAAGATTTTCTTTGTATTTGGCAACTCTACCACTGTTTTGAAACAGTGTCATAAATGTACTTCAAGTTTGTAAATTGCCCTAAGCTAAACTAGTTCATTGTGTCTATAGTATTTGCAGAAAAATCCTGGATTAATTTTTTTTATTTCATTAAGTGGCACTTTCTCTTTCTAATTGTTATGTGTGGACCACTGGATTAAAGGATAGCAGGGGTCTTGACCACCTGAGTTGTTTGAAAGTCACTGAGTGCTTAGATTTTTGACTTCCTTAGTTTGGAAATCATTTGCTGAGGCTACAGTGAATTATCTAGTTATTTGGGGTGCTGAGTGTCTTTGAATTTGCAATCTGCATTGATTGATTATTGATTGAGTCTTTGAACTGGTAGATGATATTTATTTTTCATGCATTTAAAAAAAGTTTGAGCGAGTCTCTAGGGGTTTTGGTGTTCCCGCCTGCATTTGAGATATAGTTTAGGTTCCCTGAACTTTTGGATTATTCAGTGGGACAAGCATATACATACTGTATTCTATTTGTTCTAAAATACCAATTTTTAAATATTTCAATATCTATGTCATTTTAATTGACAGTGTTTTTGCATTCTTAGTGACACATGAAATGCTGCATTTTATAATTGATACTTGCAATTTAATTAAATATAGAAATCATTGGTCTAGTGCTGATAGATACCTGGTAGTATCTTTGAAGGATGGGTTAAAGACTTAAAAATTATTGAAAACAGAAAAGTTTTATTAACTTTGGAGTTTCTGCTGATATATTGTTTCTTTAGAACTGAATATTTAAAGTTATATCTTAACAAAAGTTCATGAACTGCACATTTGTTTAAAGTTTACTCCCAAAACATATCTGGTGATTATTTTTGTATAAAGGAAGATAAAGCCTGCTTAATTTCACTCCATGATTTAGGTGAGAACAATTTGAAAACTTGCTTTTGTATTCCTATTTTTTGTATTTAAGTTTTAAAATTTTGTGAGTAGACAAAGATACGGTTTGATGATAATCAGAGCCCAGGTGTTCAGGTCCATAGTGGTTTCAGTTCATGATTCTAAGGTGTCTGGTATCTGAGGTGACACTGGTAGAGCTTAGAGACTTCACAACAGTTTAAACCCCTGCAGTTATTTCATATGGGATCAGAGAACTCATCTACTTTCCTTGTGCATGAGAAGAATCTGGGCCCAAGATTAGGCTGGTTTTAGAGACTTGAGTAAGTTGAATCATGTGAATTGTATATTTTGTCTGCAATAAATAAGCTTATTTTAATGCAGTGTTTTATTTCTGCGGATATTTCAAAATGAAAGTGGATAATGTAATAATGCTGTCCATTTATGAATTTTTTAGTTACCTGTTCATTTGTTGCTGTTCTAATAGTTTCACTAGCCCTTATGAAAGGACATTACCCTGTCTTTATTTGTAGATACTAGGTTTCAAAAGTATGACTCCTTTGCTATCTTAACCATCTTTAAATGTACAGTTCAGGAGTGTGAAATGTGTTCATATTGTTGTGAAACAGATCTTCAGAATATTTCGTCTTGCAAAACTGAAATCCTATACTGATTAAACAATTGCTCTCCTTTGCTCTCACTTCCCAGCCCCTGGTGACCACCATGCTACTTTCTGTTTCAGTGAATTTGATGTTTGTTACTTCATAGAAGTATTTGTCTTTTTGTAACTGGCTTATTTCACTTAGTGTAAGGTCTGCAAGGTTCATTCATGTCGTAGGTGTTGACAGGATTTCCTTCCTTTTTGAGGGTGAATAATTCCATTATATGTATGTACCACATTTTATCTAGCCATCCATTGATGGACATTTGGGTTGCTTCCTCCTCTTGGCTTTTGTGAATAATGCTGTTATGGACATTAGTGTGCAAATATTTCCTCAAGACCCTGCTTTCAGTTCTTTTGGATATTTACCCAGAAGTAGGATTGTGGGATCATATGGCAGTCATAGTTTTAATTTTTTGAGGACCCACCTTAATATTTTCCATAGTAATTACACCATTTTACATTCTCATCAGCAGTACACAGGATTTCCAATTTCTTCACGTCCTTGCCAATGCTTATTTTTTCTTTTTTTGATTATAGCCATCCTAGTAAGTGTGAGCATATGACTCCTCTTCAAGTGTATGTAAAACATAATAACACATTTATTCAGCACTTTCTGTGTGCTACTACAAGTATATCATTTAGTCATTGTAATCCTTTGAGGCATACATTCACCTGTATGAGGTGTTTGTACCATTTTATAGATTAGAAAACTGAAGCACTGAGAAATGACCAAATCTTGCCCTTGAACCCTCAGATACTAAATTGTGGAGTCAGAAATTGAACGCAACTGATCTGAATCCCTAGATGCTTCTTACTTTCAACCATTAGGATGTTCTTTAACATTTTTTACCAGAACTGAATATTTTAATCTGATAAAGAGTACTAAATCACAAGCACGTTTAAGACAGATGGTGATCCTCAGGGTTAGTAGTCTTTAAATGATTGTCACTTTGAAGGAAAATATAATGGTAAAATGATGTTTATGATGATGGAATTCACACATTTCAAAAAAAAGTGTATTTAGTAATCAGAGTTTGAGATCTTCCAGCTATAGTGGTAAAATGTTAAAATTTCTTAGATTTCTTTTGCATTATTTTGGTCTCACTGATGTTACATTTTAGTCTTACTAACTGTGCATGTGTGTGCGTATATCTTTGAAGTCTAGATTTGAGTAAGGAAAACAGGATATGGATCATGTTTTTGGCTAAAACTTTATGAAATTGAAGGATAATTTTATTAACTTTTTACTTGGTGGTTTTGATTTAATTAGATTGAGTTATTTCTTTGCTAATAGTTTGCTTGCTACTGCTCTGAAACAGTGTTTTGATTATGTTGAATCTGGTTGAATTCTCTTTAGAACCTTGGGAATCAGAGTTGTAAAATATTTCTTCTAAGCCATTTCCTCTCTGTAGGGTCATATTTTTCCTCCATACAAAATCCAAACTTGGACCAGATATTACTGTTAGTTGTCATGTCTCTTTACTCTCCTTAGGGCATATTTTCACAGCCTTTCTTTGTCTTTTGTGAAACTGACTTTTCTGGTTTTTTTTTTTTTTTTTTTGGGGAGACAGGGTCTCGCTCTGCCACCCAGGTGGGAGTGCAGTGACGGCTTACTACAGCCTCTGCTTCAGCCTCCTGAGAAGCAAGGACTAAAGGTGTCAGCCACCATGTCTGGCTAATTTTTTGTAGAGACAGGTGTTGCCCAGATTGGTTTCAAGCTCCTGAGCTCAAAGCAATCAGCCTGCCTCGGCCTCCCAGAGTGCTGCGATTATAGGCATGAGCCACTGCGCCTGAAACTGACATTTTTGAAGAACACAGTTCCTTCCACTCTTATTTTTTTAATATAGTTTTCTCATTTTGGGTTTGTCTGATATATGTTTGTGATTAGATTCAGGTTATGTATTCCTGGCTTAGGATTCTACACATCTAGAGATACACAGTGTCATCTGCCCTTCGTTGACGATATTGATTTTGATTACTCAGTTGGATGTTGTCTGAATTCTCTATCCTATAGTCACTGTTTTTTTACCCCTTGCAGCTTATAGGCAATATGCGGAGACACATTAACACCATATATGTATCCTAATGCTTAGCAAAATTTCCACCTATATTTAGCATCCATTAGTGATTCTTACTTGAACCAGTTTATACTATGGTTGTTGAAAAACAAGATTTCTAACAGTAACACTTCTCTAGGTTTTCCAGTTAACACTTTGCATTTTACTCTAATCAAGAGCCCTCCTTTTTTTTCTCTGTCTTTCATGAACTTGCAGATACCTGCTTTTTCCAATGGCTTATCATTTATTACCATCCTTAATGGTATTTGTGCTCTGAGTGATCCAGTGGGGGAACTTTCAAGCTTGTTCTTAAGTCCTTATGACATGCCCTCATCATTTTTTGGAGTGCTTTCTTAATTTTTGGCATTAACAAGATGTTCCAGGTTTATCTTGTCACCTTTCCTGCCCCAGCCCTGGAATCAGCCATTTCTCTGAGAAGCTCTGGCTCCTTTTAGTACACACCTTGTTTTAAGGAATATGCTTGTGAGTACTGTATGATTGTTAGTCAAATAGTATCTAAAGTGTTGAAATACTTTATTTTTGCCTACTGGCTTGACATCTTTCCTTTTTTTAATGTGTGAAACAAATTATAATATAAACTTTAAAATTTTATAGGATACTCTTTTTTTCTGGGGATCAAAAATGACTTTTTAAATGAACATTGGTTTGGAAGAAAGCGTATTTGTGCTTGAGTAGATTTGACCATTGTAGTATATCTTAGTATGTCATCCGCCCTTCATTGATGATACTAATTTTTTTAAATTTGTTTTCTCCTCATATTTTTTTATTCTAAGGGAGAAACAAGATGATATTAATTTTGATTACTCAATTGGGTATTGTCTGAATAATCATACTTGCTTTTAGTCAGTGAACTGATACGATTTTTTACCTCTGAAATGCTAGAGTTATATTTCTTTTTTTTTCTGTTTGTTTTTTTTTTTTTTTAAATGAGACAGTTTCGCTCTTGTTGCCCAAGCTAGAGTTGCAATGGCATGATCTCAGTTCACTGCAGTCTTCACCTCCCAAGTGCAAGGGATTATCCTGCCTCTGTAGCTGGGATTACAGGCATTCGCCACCATGCCTGGCTCATTTTTTTTGTATTTTTAGTAGAAATGGAGTTTTACCATGTTAGCCAGACTGGTGTCTTGAACTCCTGACCTCAGGTGATGCACCCGCCTCGGCTTCCTGAAGTGTTGGGATTACAGGCGTGAGCCACTGCGCCTGGCTGGGTTATATTTTAATGTTCTTCAGCTTTCTAGTTGCCTTTCCTGTAACTCTCCAAAATAAATTTATCATAAAAATAAATGATGCATGTTCTGTATAAAACATTTGAGATCAGATTATTGTATGTTAAATATTGTAAACAAGAAAATCCTCACACCAGAGGTAACCTCCTACTTCATCCATGGGGTGAATATAATAGAATGTTATTCTGTGTGTTTGTGTGTGTGTGTGTGTGTGTGTGTGTGTGTACACATATATACACATCTTTATTTTGCGAAACAAACTTCGTACCTAAATAAAATAATTCTTTCCTTTGTGAGAATTGATACTTAAAATCAGCATATGAGGTGAAAAATCTCATCTAGTTAAAATTATCCCCGAAAATCCTTCAGGAATTTAACACTATCTCTTGTTAGTTACAGCACAATTGTTTTTTTCCTCTAGTGGAAAGGAATGATTTCTTCACTTGAGCCCTAGACGAAGTCATTTGCTTGTTTGACTTCTACTAAAAACACCTAATTATAGAATCATACTCAGCCCAGTGAGATATAGCAAGTTGCTCACATTTTGAGAGGCATATGAAAACTTAGACTACCTAAAGGAAGAATATGCTTCTCATTTTTTTATTTGTGATAGTCACTTATTGAATAGACAGGGTTGCCTTTTTTTTTTGGCAGGGGGAAGGGAAGTAGACTGCAGTTATGTTTGTGTAAGTGTGAATAGTATGATTTCTCTGTACTATGCACACTGTTTTTATCCTCCAAAGTTTATCAACAGATGTCTTTCCATGTCAATAGATTTGTACCATTTTATTTATATTTATTTATTTTTTGAGACAGAGTTTCGCTCTTGTTGCCCGGGCTGGAGTGCAATGGTACAATCTTGGCTCACTGCAGTCTCCACCTCCTGGGTTCAAGCAGTTCCCTGCCTCAGCCTCCTGCGTAGCTGGGATTATAAGCATGCGTCACCATGCCTGGCTAATTTTGTATTTTTTGTAGAGACGGGGTTTCTCCATGTTGGTCAGGCTGGTCTCATCAGGTGATCTTCCTACCCTCTGCCTCCCAAAGTGCTGGGATTACAGGTGTGAGCCACTGCGCCCAGCCAGATTTGTACCATTTTAAATGACTGTTTATATAGATTATAGTTTTTTAAAATGGTTTCTAGGAACATTTAGGTTTGTAATTTTTTTGAATTATAAATATCATATTTGCATATGCATTTTTGTTTGAATTCTTTACTATATCCTTAGGACAAACTCCTAGAAATGAATTGTTTGGTCAAAAGGAGTGTGTATTTTAAGACTATTGATGTAATGTGTTAAATACTCTTAGGAATGTTGTATTTATTTTTTAGGAAATATGTGGAAGAATGACTAATTCACCGTACCTTAAACAATACAGAGTATTATCCATCTTTTTAGGATTTTCTACTCTGATATGTGGAATATACATTTAGTTATTTTTATGTTTTAGTCTGCATTTTGTTGATTAAAGAAATAACCAAAGATGTAAGTAAGGCTTTTATTATTTTCTTTTGTAAATTGTCTGTTTAATTTGTGCCTCTTCCTCCTCCTTTTTTCTTTTTCTTAGAGGTATAAAATTTACATTAGGCATATCAACCCTGCCATGTAAATTGCAGATAACTTCCCTTGTTTATTATTTGCGTTTAAACTTGGATTTTTAAGAAAACATATGTTTATGTATCGTTAGATTCACCAATATTTTTCTTTATCAATATTGTGTTTTCTGCCCTTGATAACATGTTTGGATACATCCCCAATACTCTAAACCCCAAGATTATTATAGTCTATCCCCAAGAGTATAAAAACATTCACCTGTATTCAGATTCTTTCAAGACTTTTTAAAAACATTTTAATTTTAAATACATTTGGAAATTATCTTGATAAAAAGTATGAGATTGCCTTTTAATAGAAATTTGGTATTTATCCCTTATACAGTTAAAAAAATTAACAGTTTTTTTTCAGCAGTTTTGAATTTATAGAAGAATTGAGTGGAAAGTACAGTTCCCATATTCTGAAACCCTCTTTCCCTTTTTCGTCTTGCATGCCACGTGTGGTGGCTCATGCATGTAATCCCAATGCTTTGGGAGGCCAGGGAGGGAGGATCCTTGAGCCCAGGAGTTTGAGACCAGCCTGGGCAACATAATAATACCCTGTCTTAAAAAAAAAAAACAAAACAGACATGGTGGCATGCACCTATAGTCCCAGCTACTTGGGAACCTGAGGTAGAGGAGGATTTGTTGAGCCCAGGAGGTCAAGGCACTACTGTACCTCAGCTTGGGCGACCGAGTGAGATCCTGTCTCTTTAAAAAAAAAAAAAAAAAGGCTAGGCTCAGGTGGCTCATGCATATAATCCCAGAACTTTAGGAGGCCAAGGTGGGAGAATTGCTTGAGCCCGGGAGATCACAGCTGCAGTGAGCCGTGATCATACCACTACACTCCAGTCTAGGTGACCCTGTCTCAAAAACAACAAAAATACCTTGCATTCGTGTGGTATATTTGTTTCACTTCGTAAGCCAGTATTAATATATTGTCATTAGCTAAAGTCTGTAGTTTTACATTAGTAGTCACTCTGCATTGTACATTGACAAATCTGATGTGCACATTTGTTGTTTTGATACATGTATCCACTATTGTAGTATTGTAGGTACATGTGTCAAAACAACAAATGTACAGGGGTTCCCAATTAGAGTGCCACAGACCGATACCTTAGCGGTGAGCAAGTGACCATTGCCACCTGGGCTTTGCATCCTGTCAGATTAGTAGCGGGATGACATTGTCACAGGAGCATGAACCCTGTTGTGAACTGCACATGTGAGGGATCTAGGTTGTGGGCTCCTTATGAGATAATCTAATGCCTGATGAGCTGAGGTGGAACAGTTTCACTCCAAAAGCTCCCCCACCCCCTTTTCCATGGAAAAACTGTCTTCTGTGGAACTGGTCTCTGGTGCCAAAAAGGTTGGAGACCGCTGTTGTTTTTCACTGCCTAAAGATCCTGTGTGCTCTTCTTATTCTTCCCCCGTGCCCCACTTCTACACCCCCAGCACAAACTCCTAGAAACCACTGATCTTTTTACTATCTCCATAGTTTTGCCTTTTCTAGAATGTCATAGTTGGAATCATAAGTATGTTACGTTTTTAGATTGGCTTTTTTCACTTAGCAACGTATTTACGGTTCCTCCACGCCTTTTCATGCTTGATAGCTCATATCTTTTTATGACTGAATAATATTCCACTGTGTGGACATACTACATTTGGTTTATCTACACACTTGTTAAAGAACATCTTGGTTGCTTCAAAGTTTAATCAATTATGTATAATTCTGTTATAAACATTTGCTTGCAGGGTCTTGAGTTGACGTAAGTTTTCAGCTTGTTTGGGTAAATACCAAGGAGCAAAATTTCTGGAGCACATAGTATGAGTATGTATAGTTTTTAAGAAATGCCAAAGCTGCCTTTCAAAGTGGTTGTACCATTTTACATTCCTGTCAGCAATGTGTTGCCCTGTGTCCTCATCAGCATTTGGTACTGTTGGTCCTTTGGATTTTAGCCATTTTAGTAGATGTGTAGTAGTATCTTGTTTTAATTTGGAATTCCCTAATGATATCTGATATATGCTCATTTGCCATCTCTGTCTTTGGTGAAGTGTTTGTATCTTTCTCCTATTTATTTAAATTGGATTGTTTCTTATTGAGTGGTAAAGAATTTTTGTATACTTTGGATGTTAGTCCTTTATTGGATATGTGTTTTGCCAGTATTTTCTCCCTGTTTCTTGTCTTTTCATTCTCTTTTCCCCATCAACTAAAATTACTATTTTCTCATAGATTAGAAATGTCACCAGTATTATGTTAAATTATTACATATTGTTGGGCCTATATTTAGATTTTCTACTCTGACCCTAAGTTAGTATTGCCTTATTTCTTTAGTTTGAGAAATGTTTCATGGCTTGTCGGTTTCTCGGTTTAAGATTATATAAGTTGTCACCAAAAGCTAAAAAATTTTTTTGCCTGTTTGAAAATTCCTTCTCTCATTTCTCACCCCCCCCCGCCCCACCCCCTTGAGAGTATTTCTGGGATTCTACACTTACCCATTACTCCCATTGTTTGCGAACTTTGAATTCTAGCAAGAAAATAACAAAGGTAATGAAAAGTTTTTATGTAAAAGAAAATTAAATATTTGAAGGCTTTTGAAATGTGTAATCTTGGAGATTTCCAGGTTTTTTTTTTTTAATAAGAAAGATTGTAGTATGTTCTGTTGGGCTAACTGCTTTTCTTCAAGTTTTAGTTTTTGAGAGTTTCTTAGGGTACGTGTTAGAGCTTTTTGTGGCCTTAATAAGATCTTTCTTCAGGAATTGGACTTGTGAAGACCCAGTTTAGGCCAAAACAGGGAAAGCACTTGCCGATTATAAATGGTAAATGAGGAATAGACTGTAATAAGACTGATCTACTAGGTTTCAACAAAATTAATGTTTTCAGTTGTGAATCAACCAAAATGTAATTTTTTGCTAATACGTATTTTAGTATTTCTGTATTTTCTTCTTTTCTTGCTTGCTGTAATGCATCATTATTTTCAAAGAAAATAGTTTTTTACAGGGTAGTAAATAAAAATGTAATAGGTGATTTCAACTTTGTGTCTGGTATTTATCTGGTGAGCTTTCTGGATCTTCAGGTGAATATGGAATCACTTTTATCTATTGGCAGTCTCTTGACTACTCCTCTGTGCTCCCATTTTCTTTACATTTTCAAACAGTAAAGTTTTAAGTTTAGAGTTGTACTCAAGTTAAATTTTTGCATAGGTTTATTGAAAGACTGTCATTTTATACTGGGTAGTAAATTTGGCAATTCCTGATAAAATAGTATTGAGGGATGTGACTTTTGAAGCATTGTTTTGCTATAGTTGATTTTGTTTTACATAATGTGAAGTATGTGTGTGTGTATGTATAGTGCATATGTGTGTATATATGTAGTTATGAGTAGCCTTTATTACTGACATTAGATATTGAAACACATGTGAAATGACTTATGTAAACCAAATGACTGATATAAACCCAAATAGAGAAATAAATTTTCGTTGTCTGCCATAGAGGTGGTTAATTTAATTTTGAAATTTTTGTACCCATGAAAGAGAATTTTAAATATGTGCTTGAGCTTTTGTAGCACCTTAGACTATAGCCTTCAAATTTTTCCAAAAATCTACTTTTTTATGTTTTTAAATAGAAAACCTTAGGTGTTATACAATCTTTTTTCTAAATTTTCTTCATCTCCTAAAGACATTATTGTTGTATCCTGTCTTACCATTTATTTCTTTTATGTTTCTTCCAAAACTTATTCACTCTATTATTAATGATTGGTTGAATACTTACGTGTTCAGAGTAAACTAATTAATTCATGAAGGTTTTCATGAAGTTGCATTTTTGAGAATAATGGGTTTTCAGTTTTGGCATGTTAAATAGATTTTCAGAACTTATGAGAGTTGTTACAATTCCAGGGTTAACCATGTTTGTTTTTCTTTTCCATTTGACTTCTATTTGGGTAGTAACTTCTGTTTTGCTTTAGGCTAGGTACCTTATAGGAATCAGTGTTATGCTCTGCAGTTTAGAAAGATCTCAAGTCAAAGCATAAGTATTTTGAATCCTAGAATGTCATTTTGTAGAAGTACCTTGTCAGCTGGGCAGGTGGCTCACACCTGTAATCCAGCACTTTGGGAAGCCGAGGTGGGCAGATCATGAGGTCAAGAGATCGAGACCATCCTGGCCAACATGGTGAAACCCTGTCTCTACTAAAAATACAAAAATTAGCTGGGCGTGATGGTGTGTGCCTATAGTCCCAGCTACTCCAGAGGCTGAGGCAGGAGAATCACTTGAACCTGGGAGGTGGAGGAGGTTGCAGTGAGCTGAGATTGTGCCACTGCACTCCAGCTTGGTGACAGAGTGGGACTCTGTTTCAAAAAAAAAAAAAAAAAAGAAATGCCTTGTCACAATGATAATCTAACTTTTTTTTTTGCTAAATCTTTGTAGTAGTGTGCAGTGATTTAATTACCTTTTGACATATAAAATGTAGATTACCTATAAAATCCAAGGATTGCTGATATCATGGGAAATATAAAATACAGGTACTTTGGACTCACAGGAAAAACTCAGTCTGTATAAGCATTTTTTCCAGACTGTGCCCTTTTTGATTAGATGCTCATTTGAAAAACCTTAGCTGATATAACTAAGGAATTGTAATGGGCAAACTACAGGATTGTAATGGGGAAATAGTTTCTGAAGAAGTGTTACTGTGTTGTTCACCACTGTAGTCTAGAACACCCCAAAGATGAAGAAATATGGTGGACAAATGCAGTAAAATGTATAACCTATGGAATATTCAGTATGTCAGGGTGAAATATGAGTCAAGATTAAAGATGATGTATAGAGTGTATATTTTTTCAGGAAAGTGATAAAAACTGTGACATACTGTCGTATCAAAGACTTCCCCACAACTGCACATGTATTACCAGAAATGTTTTAGTACGTATGCATAGGTTTTTGTTAGCCAAGTATGGTAATTAATCTCTTTTTTAGGTCTAGGATTATCTGATGATATCACATAGCTTGACCTCAGAAACAAAAGCCTCTAGGTAGATAATTACAAAATTCATGTCTTAAATGTCATGGGCTTGATTCATTTAAGATCTCCCCTAGACTCACTCTGAGCTTATTTGTTTTATTCTGATAAAGTTTACCATTGTAACTATTTTCAAGTGTGCAGTTCAGTGGCATTAAGTGCATTCACATTGTTGTGCACCTGTCAGTCCTGTTGTTCATCCTCCAGAACTTTGTCGTCATACCAAATGTAAACTGTACCCATCAAGCAATAATTCCTCATTTCCTCCTTCTGCCAGTCCCTGATGACCACTGTTTTGCTTTGTTTCTGTAAATTTGACTATTCGAGGTACCTCATATAAGTGGAATGATACCATATTTTTCCTCTTGTGTTTGGTTTATTTCACTTAGCATAATGTCTTCACAGTTTAGTCACTCATGTTTTAGTATGTAGAAATGTCTTTTTTTTAAGGCTAAACAATGTTATGTTGTATATATATGCCACGTTTGTTATCCATTCATCTGTTGATGGATTTTTTATTTGTGTTCACCTTTTGATTATCGTGCATGATGCTGTTATGACCATTGGTGCATAAATAATCTGTTTGAGTCCCTGCTTTCAATTTTTTTCAGTATATATACCCAGAAGTAGAATTGATGGATCAAATGGTCATATTTTGAGGCACTACCATATTTAAATATTAAATAAATTTAATATTTTGAAGAACTACCATACTATTTTCAACAGTGACTATGATTTTACATTCTTATCAACAGTGCACAAAGGTTCCAGTTTCTCCACATCCTAATCAACGTTTATTGTTTTCTGTTTTTTAAATAATAGCCATCCTACTGTGTGTTTACCCAGTTTATTTTGTCTTAGCCATGATATAGTGAAAATAAGTATATATTTGGTTTTCTAGTCCATAAAAGCTTAAATATAGCAAATTAGAAAGGGCTGTTTAATAGATGAATGTAGGACCCAGTCAAGGCATTTCAGTTGACAGAAGCAAGACATGACTGAACTTTTAAAAAATTCACAAGTGGAACACTATTATTTCATCATACTGGTTAAGTGAAATGTTCCTATATTTGAATTATTAGTCTAGATTGCTTTTGTTCTATACAGCAGCCAATAGCCACATGTGGCTATTTAAATATATTAAACCTAAAATAAATACAATTATAAATTCACTTCCTTCCTCGCATTTGTCACATTTCAAGTGCTCAATAACCATATGTAGCTAGTAGCTACCATATTGGACAGTGCAGTTATAGAACATTTTTATCATTGTAGAAAGTGTTTTTGGCTAGCACTGGTCTAGATTAGAGGTGTTATTGAAGGATAATACAGCAGTGTTCTGTTAGTTAATCCTAAAATAAAGGGACTGATGTGGTGGCTCATGCCTGTAATCCCAGCGTTTTGGGAGGCCGAAACAGGAAGTTAGCTTGAGCTCAGAAGTATAAGACCAACTTGAGCAACATAGAGAAGACTCTGTCTCTACAAAAAATAAAAGAATTAGGTGGGGTGCCATGTGCCTGTGGTTCCAGCTACTCGGGAGGCTGAGGTGAGAGGATTGTTTGAACCAAGGAGGTTGAGGCTGCAGTGAATCATGATCATGCCACTGATCTCTAACCTGAGTGACACATTGAGACCCCATCCCAACATAAATAAAGGGTTATAGACATTTAGAGTTTGAAACTTGACTTAGAATAATATAAAATGGGCTACTTGAGATACTGATAATCAGTATCAGTATGAACTCTTGGGGTCATAGTACTATAATGGGCGGTTTTTTTTGGTAAGAGATACCTCCATCTATATATGTAGATATATCTGTAAATACGTATCTCTTATGTATGTCCTGCTAGATAAATACACACAGCCACATGTGTATCTTCTACAAAAGAATTATAAATATTTCCTAATGTTTTGTGGAAGGTAGTTCATATTTAAATTTCCGTAATTGTTCTCAGAACATCTTTTGTACCTCTTCCCCACAACTTCCTCTAGACAAAGCTTTCAAGGCTCAGACATTGCAATTGGTTGCTGTCTTTCACTGCTTTTATACAGAACAGTTCTCACTTTCAAATACTTTCTTTTTGTGATACTGGGTTCCTAAAGAGACCAGGCCAGTTGTCCTATAGAATGTCTCCTTCTGGATTTGTTTCATAGCTTGCTTTTGGTGTCATTTATCATGTTCCTCTACGTTCTGTCTTTCCTGTGAACTAGAAGTTAGTTCTAAAGGCTTGATTAAGGTTGGAGTTAAACAGTTTTTGGTAAGAATACTTTGTAGGTGATGTCCTGATCTTGAGTTTTTTATTTCATATGGTTATGTCAGCAGTTTTATATAGTGGTTCATGGTTTATAAAATGCTTCCACAGATAATTTTCTCCAGTAATATCTTTTTTGCTTTTTTTTTTTTTTTGAGACAGAGTCTCGCTCTGTTGGCCGGACTGGAGTGCAGTGGAGTGGTACAGTCTTGGCTCACTGCAACCTCCCCATCCCGGGTTCAAGTGATTCTCCTGCCTCAGCTTCCTGAGTAGCTGGGATTACAGGTGCACACCACCATGCCCAGCTATTTTTTGTATTTTTTAGTAGTGACAGTTTTTCACTGTGTTGACCAGGCTGGTCTTGAACTCCTGATCTCAGGTGATCCACCTGCCTGGACCCCCCAAAGTATTAGGATTACAGGTATAAGCCGCCATGCTTGGCCTCTGGTAATACTCTTAATACCCTGTGAGGTAGGTTAATATTATCCTCACTGTACAAAGCATTAGTTTTTACCAGCCTTTTACTTAGAAAGTTCTGCAATTCCACTGGTTATTAAAACTGAAAGGGGGCTGGACACAGTGGCTCACACATATAATCCCAGCAGTTTGGGAGGCTAAGGCAGGCAGATAACTGGAGGTCAGGAGTTCAAGACCAGCCTGGCCATGTTTTGGCCTCAGTGAAACCCTGTCTGTACTAAAAATAACAAAAATTAACTGGGCATGGTGGCACGCGCCAGAAGTCCCAGCTACTTGGAGGCTGAGGCAGGAGAATCGCGTGAATCTGGGAGGTGGCGGTTGCAGTAAGACGATCACACTGTAACACTTCAGCCTGGGCAACAAGAGCGAGACTCCTGTCTAAAAAAAAAAAAAAAAACTGAAAAGGGCGTTAAGTTTGTCTCTATTTTGTGAGGTTCATTTTTTAAAAGTAATGGTAATGCTTTCAAAATAATGAGAAGCAGTAAGTGTAAGTTATTCTGTCTAAATGTTTACAGTTATTATGAATTTTTCTTTACAGGATAATACCCACTTTTATTGTTACCTTCCCTTTTAAAAAAGCCAAAATTATACAAGTTGGTGAATAGGGAACTAAGAGTAGTGAATCTAAGCATTGTATAACTGCTACTTAGAGCTTCAGTGTAGAGTGAATAATCAGGGTCAGTGTACTAAGTTCTTATAATTGTAGCTGATTGCAAAGTCATTTGATCTTTTAAATTATCCTGTGCTATTGTAAATAAATTTGTCATTTATTTTAGAGTTGCATCATGATTTTAACTGATTGTTTCTAAAGTAGTATAAAATATTTAATTTACTGTTACAAAATATTCAGACTAGAGGATATCTGAAAGCTTTTCTTGTTCTTTGATTTTTAACTTTTTTTTTGGCTTTGGCTCTGGCTAGAAGGGCAATTAAAACCACTTGAGTGATTTACATTCCCAGCTTAGATATTGGTGGTGACTATATAAAATATCAGTAATAAACTCATATCTGTAGAATTTACAATAATGATATTAGCTACTATCTGTTAGGAGCCTATTTTGTCCTATAGTGCTAGGCATTTTGTATATATTATACTCAATCCTTGCAACAATTCACAGTAGTAAGAGGCAAGTTACCAGAGGTTAAGTAGTTTGTCTGAAGTTGTAGCTGGTTGGTGATGGAGTTGGAATTTGAACGAAGCAGTGACTTTGAAGTGTAAAAAGCCTATGAATTTTACACGGTGCCCTGCAGATTCTGATATGATTGTGATATAATGAAATAAGAAAATATTTACTATTTAAGTACATTATACGATGGGACTTAATTTACTAATCTAGAATAAAAATTGTGCTTTTGAGTTATGTTGTTGTAGCATTGCGTAATTTAGTTAGAAAATATAAATACTTATGAATTTTAATTTTCCTTCTTCTAGATATTCAAGAATTTTATGAAGTGACCTTACTGGATAATCCAAAATGTATAGATCGTTCAAAGCAGTCTGAACCAATTCAGCCTGTGAATACTTGGGAAATTTCCAGCCTCCCAAGCTCTACTGTGACTTCAGAAACACTGCCAAGCAGCCTTAGCCCTAGTGTAGAGGTAAGATAAAAAATTTGTTCTGAAGCTGTTTTTTAGTGATCAATTTATTTGTGCTGGTATGTTTTTTCATTTTATTAAAATATTTTATACAAATGGATTTTTTTGTGGAAGTATAATTTATAATAGAATAAAGAGAATGGGGTTAAAATATTTTTGAAAAGCAAAGCTCAGATTCTCTGTTGCCCCTGTTTTAAAATGTTATGAATTGTTTGAGAATTAAAAAATTCTTTGCATGATAGACCTATACAAGGCTTCAACTATGTGTAATTAAAATGGAAATGGTACTTTGAAAAGATGGTTTTGCTCTGGTGTTCTTTCCTGGAATAGTTTTGTGGTCTGGGCTGCTAAGTTGTACCCATTTATCTCAAGGATTCTCTGTTTATTGGCTTGAAAGATGGCATTCAAACTCAATAGAGACTGAAGCGTAAACCTGAACATCAGCATTGGTTTCTACATTTCTGTAGTTAAAGCTATTTCTTTGAATATTCATAACTATCTTAATAATACTCTTTTTTTCTTGTGTTATACTGTCGCCCACTTGGATGTGGTATAGCAGAGATATGAAGCATTTTGTAACGAGGATTCTGCCCAAGAAGCATTAGTCATTTGAAAGTGGTTGTCTGTCTGAATTTGAATCTGCCCTTTCTAGTTAGTATAAGGTAGTACAGTGCCTGGAAAATGGAATGTTTCTGTTTGGTGAATAATAAATCAGGAAAAAGTGGTGGTGAGCAGCAACCAGATAGCAGTTTGGTAAAGAAGTTAGATGGTTTCTCAGTTTTTAGTAACATAGAAGTACAGAATTTTAGAGCAGGAAGAATCAGAGCACATCTGATCTCTTGCCTTCATGTTAAAGATGAGGAAACTCAGATCAAGAATTAAATGATTTGACCCACTTTATTTAGCTAGTTTGGGCAATTCTACCTTTGAATTTCAGGCCTCTTAACACCCAACTCACAGTTCTCTTTATTAATTTTAGAACTTGTATGCTTCTCTTTGATTAAAAAGTATAATATTTATTGTGTATATCCTTATTTTTTTCATCACTTTTTCTGGGATAATTTTCATTTCTATACTCTTTAGTTGATACATCACTTGCTTTTATAATAGTTCATTTCTGAGGTCTATTTCAAATGGTTTTCTAAAATGTCTTCAGTCAGTTATTGCTCTGGTTTGAATGTGTCCCCTCCAAAATTCAGGTGTTGCCAATGTGATAATAGAGGTGGGGCCTTTAGGAGGTGATTAGGCCATGAGGACTCCTCCATCCTTTATGGGATTAAGGCCCTTATAAAAGTGCCTCCATAGGTTGGGCGTGGTGGCTCACGCCTGTAATTCGAACACTTTGGGAGGCTGACGTGGATGAATTGCTTGAGGTCAGGAGTTCAAGACCAGCCTGGTCAACATGATGAAACTCTGTCTCATGTCTAAAATACAGAAATTAGCTCTGCATGGTGGCATGTGTCTGTAATCCCAGCTACCAGGAGGCTCAGGCAGGAGAATTGCTTGAACCCAGGAGGCGGACGTTGCAGTGAGTTGAGATTGCACCACCAAACTCCAGCCTGGGCGACAGAGCGAGACTCTGTCTCAACGAAAGAGCCTCCACAAAGAGTTTAGCATTTTAGCTTGCCTTTCTGCTTTCTGCCCTGTTGAGATGCAACAAGAAGGCCCTTACCAGATCAGATGCCTGGATCTTGGACTTCCAGCCTCCAGAATTGTGAGAAATGATTTTTTGTTTGTCATAAATTACCCAGTCTCAGGTATCCAGTTGTAGCAGCACAAAATGGACTAAGACAGTTACACAGTTTGTATTTCACATTTATTGTCTTAGTTCTAGGTTAGAAAACTTGCTTATATAAAAAACATGTTAAACTTTAAGAGAATTCGACTTGCTTAATAAGAGAATTAATTGCTGACTAGTGTTTTCCATTGTCTGATTTAAGATACTTACCTTTGATTATAAAGCCTACAGTTCTTATACTTGATGTTTACTTATTTTTGTAGGTGATTGTTTAAATAATGGCCGGATCAGTGCAACCATTAAAAGTAAATATTTGACATTATTGGTGGGAATGTAAATTACTACAGCCATTATGGAAAACCAATGGAGGTTTCTCAAAAAAACTAAAAATAGAACTGCCCACCAGCAGTCTCATTAGTGGATATCTGTCCAAAAGAAAGGATATCAGAATATCAATGGGGTACCTGAACCCCTGTGTTTATTGCAGCACTGTTCACAATGGCTAAGATATGGAATCAATCTAAATACCCATCAACAGATGAATGGATAAAGAAAGTGTGGTGTGTATACAGTATACACACACATACACACACACACACACACACACACGAGTGGACTACTGTTCAACCGTAAAAAGAATGAAATCCTGTCATTTGCAACAACATGGATGGAACTGGAGGTTATTATGTGAAATTAAGTAAGCCAGGCATAGAAAGATAAATATCACATGTTTTCATGTGGGAGCTAAAAATGTTGAACTCATGGAGGTAAAGAGTAGAATGGTAGCTACCAGGCTGGGAAGGGTGGAAGATGGAAAAGATGAAGAGAGGATGATTAACGACTAAAAATACAGTTAGTTAGAAGGAATACATTCTGCTGTTTAGTAGTGCAATAGGGTGACTACAATTTATTGTATATTTCAAAATGGTTTAGAATACACAAAGAAATGATAAATGTTTGAGGTGATGGATATTCTAAATACCCTGATTTGACCATTACACATTATATGCATTTATCAAAATATCACATGTACCCTATAAATACATACAATTATATATATATATATATCAGTAATAATTTTTTTAACTGTAAATATTTATTAAGGTTGAATAAGTTGACAGTTTTGTAAACTGGAAGTTTTTTTCCACATAGATTTCATTCAGAAAGATCAGTAGTGCATTGAGTTTCATCAAAAATGACATTGGAAACACTTCAATCTTTATAAAATTATGAGGTACTTATACCTAGAATGCTATTTGCAGCTCTGGGTTCTACACCTCCTGAAAGGTATATTATGAACATGATAAAGGCACTTTAAGTGAATAGGAGAGTAAGAACTTTCATATTGTGAATGTCAGATCTTATTAGTTTGCAAAGTAATAGATGAGAAGAGAATATGATCACAAAATGTTGTTTAGTACATGGCACATGGAAAATGCTGTAGTAATGTTTGAAATCTGTTCCCATTCATGAGTAGACTCTAAGGGGAACATTGGGATATGTCCATCAAGTCCTAGATTTTTTAAAAGTAGCAAAAACCTGTGTGTATCAAACTTGAGTGAGCAAGGTCAATTGGAAGTACCATCTTACAGAGATGACAGAATATCCTGACAGGTGTTTGTCTGAAAATGTAAATAGCTTTGAAACACACTGATGAATGATAGTTATAATGATTTTTTTAAAAATCTGAAATGTTTGGAGGTTTAATTTCTACTTTTTGAGGGTGTTATGAGAGAAGGTAAGTATGTTCCCCTTTCACCCATCCATTCATGCTTAATTTGGAAAACCTGGCTAAGTTATTATTTGATCTCGTTTCATTTGCTGCTTTAGAGTCTTGGGGCATGATGTTTAGGACTAAAAAGAGACTTAGAGAATCTACTTACTCAAATTAAAACAAGTAACTTAAAACTTAAGAAAGTTTATTATACTATAACTTGAAAAATTTGAAAATCATAAAACCATTTTGTCTTAAACAGAATTTAGGTTATTATACTTGTGTACTAATTCTTGGATGTAATGATCTCTTCCAACAATTGTATATAACATGCCTCTTTCACTTCATGTTTGCTTTTGCAGGACTGAAAAAGGGTTATTTTTGCTAAAAGTATTTAAGATTGTTCAATTTCCACAAAACTTGCCTGTTACTCTCTTAAAATACAAATCTTCGTCTTTTAAAGCATCTGTCCAGTTTTCTTTGTCTTTGTCTTTTTTTTTCTTTTTTTTTAATTGCGTTTTAGGTTTTGGGGTACATGTGAAGAACATGCAAGATTGTTGCATAGGTGCATACGTGGCAGTGTGATTTGCTGCCTTCCTCCCCTTCACCTATATCTGGCATTTCTCCCCATGCTCTCTCTCCCCAACTCCCCACCCCCCACTGTCCCTCCCCTATTTCCCCACAACAGACCCCAGTGTGTAGTGCTCCCCTCCCTGTGTCCATGTGTTCTCATTGTTCAACATCCGCCTGTGAGTGAGAACATGCGGTGTTTGATTTTGTGTTCTTGTGTCAGTTTGCTGAGAATGATTGTTCCCAGGTTCTTCCATGTCCCTACAAAGGACGCAAACTCATCGTTTTTGATGGCTGCATAATATTCCATGGTGTATATGTGCCACATTTTCCCTGTCCAGTCTATCATCTATGGGCATTTGGGTTGGTTCCAGGTCTTTGCTATTGTAAACTGTGCTGCAATGAGCATTCATGTGCATGTGTCCTTATAGTAAAACGATTTATAATCCTTTGGGTCTTTTTTTTTTTTTTTTAAATAGCAGTTGGTAACTGATCTAACTCTTGCCAGGTCATTTTTCAGTTACTTTGTGACCTTGTAACTTCTATTTCTTCTGATGTAGTAAATTTAAAGTGACAGAATTAGCATCCCATTAAAAAAAAAATTTTTTTTTATATGATACCTTTTACGTTGAGTGTTATGTCTAGTGAGATGTTTGGAATAATGTTTAATATTTAATCATTATTTCAGAGTGATAGGGATTTTCTTTTTTGTACTTTTCTGTATTACTTTTTTTGTTGTTTTAGAAACAGGGTCTCATTCTGTTGCCCAGGGTGAAGTGCAGTGGTGCCATCATAGCTCACCGTGTCCTCAAACCCCTAGGCTCCAGGGATCGTCCTGCCTCAGCCCACTGAGTAGCGCCACTACACCTAGCTAAAACTACCTTTTTTGTTTGTTTGTTTGTTTGAGACAGAGTCTCCCCCTGTCACTCAGGCTAGAGTGCAATGGTGCAATCTCGGCTCACTGCAACCTCTGCATCCCTGTGTTCAAGTGATTCTCCTGCCTCAGCCTCCCAAGTAGATAGGATTACAGGCAGCTGCCATTATGCCTGGCTAATTTTTGTATTTTTGTAGAGACAGAGTTTCACCATGTTGGCCAGGATGGTCTTGAACTCCTGACCTCAGGTGATCCGTCCACCTTGGCCTGCCAAAGTGCTGGGATTACAGGCCTGAGCCACTGTGTCTGAGCCTAAAACCGTTTCTTTAAAGTGTTTTGGAGATTGGGTCTTACTATGTTGCTTAGGCTCGTCTCAGACTCCTGGTGGTGGTCTCCAGCAGTCCTCCCACCTCAGCCTTCAGAGTAGCTGGGATTACAGACATAAGCCACCACACCCAGCTCTATTAATTTTTTAAAATAACACATGTCATTTTTATAAGAATTCTATTGTAAAATAAGAGTGAATTACTTTTAGAGATGTTAAGGAAGGATATATGACCAAAAAAAGCAAGGTGAAAGAGTAGGAGGAATTACCTGATTTAATGGGACATTTCAATAGAAAAGCGTTGATTTATAAGGAAGGTTAGGTGGCTCTTAAAAAAAACAAGATAAGGCAGGGCGCGTTGGCTCACGCCCATAATCTGACCACTTTTGGAGGCTGAGGTGGGCAAATAACCTGAGGTCAGGAGTTCGAGACCAGCCTGAGCAACATGGTGAAACTCTGTCTCTACTAAAAATACAAAAATTAGCCAGGCATGGTGGTGCACACTTGTAATCCCAACTACTCGGGAGACAGAGGTATGAAATTGCTTGAAATTAGGAGGTGGAGGTTGCAGTGAGCCAAGATCACACCAGTGTACTCCAACCTGGGTGACAGGGTAAGATTCCCTCTCAAAAATAAATAAATAAATAAATAAACAGAGCAAGGTGAAAGAGTAGGAGGAATTGCCTGATTTAATAGGACATTCCAGTAGAAAAGGATGCACCCTACTCCTAACCACAGTACATTTCAACTGGAAAAGAGAGTCAAAGGTTTAAAAAAAAACAACCATTAAAGTAAAATTTTGGGGCTGGGCGTGGTGGCTCATGCCTGTAATTTCGGCATTTTGGGAGACCAGGGTTCGCAGATTGCTTGAGCTCAGGAGTTCGAGACCAGCCTGGGCAACATAGCAAAACTCCATCTCTACAAAAAATACAAAAATTAGCTGGCCATGGTGGCTCTTGCCTGTGGTCCCAGCTACTCATGAGGCTGAGGTGGGAAGATAGCTTGAGTTTTGGAGATTGAGGCATGAGCCAAAATCGTACCACCCTACTCCAGAGCAAGACCCTGTCTCAAAAAAAAATAAATAAAAATAAATAACATTTTTGGATATTTTGAATGCAGACTGTGAGGATTTGAGGACAGATTAGAAACAGCTTATTAGAAGAAGACTAAGTAAAAAAAAAATCACTACAAGAGAGTCAAGGATCACTACAAGGCCACTTTCTGATAGAAGCCTTCCTTTACTTCTCAGATTAAGTCAGAGTCTTTGTTATAGCACTTTGTACCTCTGCTTGGTTATATTCATCATTGTTGTAGTTAAATACTCTAGTGTATATTGTTTTATGTGTGTTTGGGTCTCCACTAGACCGTAACTTCCCTGAGGCTAGGAACTGTCTTCTTTTTGTTTTTGGAGACAGAGTCTTGCTCTGGCACCCAGGCTGGAGTGCAGTGGCGCCATCTCGGCTCACTGCAGCCTCTGCCTTATGGGCTCAAACAGTCCTCCTGCCTCAACCTCTCAAGTAGCTGGGACTATAGGCACGTGCCAGCATACTCAGCTAATTTTCGTAGTTTTTGTAGAGATGGAGCCTCAATATTCTGCCCAGGCTGGTCTTGTACTGAGCTCAGGCAATCCACTTACCTTGACCTCCAAAAGGACTGGATTATAGGTGTGAGCCACCACACCCGCTAAACTTCCTTGTTCAGTGAAGTATGTATAATACTTGCTGTAGTTGTCCTGTAAACATTTTTTGAATGAAGTGAGAGCTATGGTTCTTTCTTATTGTAATTAAAGAATGGGCCAAAGGTGATTATGTTTCTTCCAAATTTTTATTATACAGAATTTTGAAGATACAGCAAAATTAAGAGAGTAATACAACAAACATCTATATAGATTCAATAGTTGCTAACATTTTGTCATATTTATTTTTCCTGTATGTGTGTATTTTTTGGAACTATTTGAAAATCAGTTGCAGACATCATGGACTTTATTAAAACTTTAGCACATGTCTCCTAAGAGTAAGAATAGTTAGGTATTCTTCTGTGTAATCTTAGTACCATCAACACATGTAAGAAAATTAGCAGTAATTGTTCAATTTTCTCTCCAATCTGTATTCAAAATTGTCCCCAATCTATTTTATGAGACTTAAAAAAAATCAGATAAATCAGTACACATACTATTTATGCATTTGATTGTTAGGTGTCTGTTTTTAACTGGGTTTTCCTAAAAGCAGAACCTGAGATAGATTGCTTATGTGCTATTAGTTTATTTAGAGAGTTTATTTCTACAGAGCAAAAGTGAGAGAAAAGGTGAAGAAACTGTTATAGGAAGAGGAAAACCTAATACAAAGATGCTTCTTGACACTAAGTGTGACTGATTTTTGTATCCTGGGTATTGCATTCCTGAGAAGCTATGTATACTTCATGTTAGGACTCTGCAAGGAAAGAGAATTTATCTACTGGCTTCTAGTGGGCAGCAATTCCCCCATACTTTAGGGTTGTGGATTTGTCAATGTTAGTGATAGTAGTGTCCAGTGTTGTGGTTAACAGGAAAGCCCCAAGTGAGGGGGGTGAGAGGAGGAGATGTGGACTGGGGGCCAAAGGCACGAAGTGTGAAGATCTGAGGATGAATTTTGGAATGGGTTGGAAGTAAGCATACTAAATCTGATACAGTGTCTCTGGTCTTTTGTAATCTAGTAGAATAGTCTTACTTTTCTTCTTCTCTCCACTTTAAATGACATTACCTTTTTGAAGAGACCATGCCAGTTGTCTTACAGACTATCATACATTCTTTATTTGTCTAATTTGTTTCCTCATGTTATTTAACTCATTCTGGTAAGAGGAAGTTAGGTATAAAGGTTGTGTAGACTCATTTTTGGTAAGCAGATGTCATAGTGATACACAGTGTTGTATTTTGTATTGCATCATCAGGAAGTACACAATATCAGGTTGTTGCACTTGTGGTGCTAAGTTGGATTTCTTAAAGGTGGGGACCTCCAGATCTTCCACTGTAAAGGTGTGTTTTTCTTGTCGATATTATGAAGTATGTATGGGGTTGTACTTTGGCACCTTGTATTGAGTCAGTTTCCACCCATTGGTGATCATTGCCAAATCACTACATTTGAGGTTTCAAAATGTTATTTTCCTTTCTAATTTTATCATTACACTCCTTTTCCTCAACTAGGATAAAATTCTGTTCCTTCTAAAAAGACAGGCTAAAGTTTACATTATTTTCTTTTAATGACCAGTTATTTGAGTTGTTTGTATGATAATCCCTTCTAGAGGTTGCTAAGTTCCCCACTTTTTCTGGATTTCTCTCTTTACAAAGTTATCACTGTAGTCTGAGAGATTTTTATTTATTAAATGTTTACCATACATATCAGTTTGGGTGCTCATATTCATCTTTTACTAGACGAATCACTTGAAGGGATATCTGTGTTTCCTTTTCATATACCCTACTAGTCTTTGAGCATGTCCTTGCTTTCCAACAATTTTCCCAAGTTTATTTTGAGTTTTCAATGCTCCTGAACTAGAATCCATGCATAACGATGTTTTCTGTTTTTCTGTTCATAATGGTTACTTTTTCTTTGAGGCGTTATTTTTGAGAGGTAAGAAAGTGGACAGGAAGGTGACACATTCTTCCAACTTTAGTCTTTTGCCCTAGAACTGGTAAAATAAAATTTGAAAAATATTGTGTGAGAAAGTAAGCCTTCTTTTCTTAAACTCTGGTGTGTTCCACAAGAACGGATTAAAATAAGAACTGTATTATTTTTCAAATAGCATAGTTTTAAAAGGCACCTCACATACATTGTAATAATTTGAATGTCACAGGAGCATGAATTCATTCTTGCTATAGCCTCCTAGCATACACGAGGTGAACCAGATTTTGGTTCTTAATACATGGAGCTTATACTGTGTTTACTTTAGAATTTAGTAAACTGTCATTCAGGGATGTTGGTACTGCCCAACCTTGCGATATTACCATATTGAAAAACTGAGACCAACCCCAAGGCACATAATCGCCAGATTTATTAGGGTCGAAATGAAGGAGAAAATACTAAGGGCAGCCAGAGAGAAAGGTCAGGTTACCCATAAAGGGAAACCTATCAGACTTAAAAGCAGATCTCTCAGCAGAAACCCTACAAGCCAGAAAAGAGTGGGGGCCAATATTCAACATCCTTAAAGAAAAGAACTTTCAACCCAGAATTTCATATCCAGCCAAACTAAGCTTTATAATAGAAGGAAAAATTAAATCTTTTGCGAACAAACAAGTACTTAGAGACTTCACCACCACCAGGCCTGCTTTACAAGAGCTTCTGAAAGAAGCACTATACATATAAAGGAACAACCAATATCAGCCTTTCCAAAAATATATCAAGCAAAGAGCATTAACACAATGAAAATTTTACACTAACTAATGGGCAAAACAACCAGCTAGCATCAAATGCCAGTATTAAACTTCTATATATTCTAATTGGATAAAAAGCCAAAACCCATCGGTATGCTGCATCCAGACCCATCTCACATGCAACGATACACAAAGACTCAAAACAAAGAGAAGGAGGAGATGTATCAACCAAACAGAGAGTAAAAATAAACAAATAAACAAAAAGCAGGAGATGCAATTCTTGCCTCTGATAAAGTAGACTTTAAAGCAACAAAGATCAAAAGAGGCAAAGAAGGACATTACATAATGGCAAAAGGATCAATGTAACAAGAAGAGCTAATGATTTTATAGATCAATGAGACAGAAAATTAACAAGGACATCCAGGACTTGAACTCAGACCCGGAACAAGTAAACTTAATAAACATTTATAGAACTCTCCACTTCAAATACACAAAACATACATTACCACCTCACACCTATTCCAAAAGCGACTACATAATTGGAAGTAAATCACTCCTCAGTAATCGCATAGCATTTCATAGGTTTAAATGAAATATTGGTTGGCTGCTTGTTTGTTATTTTCTTCCCTTATTCCTTCCTGTCTACATCAAGTATAATTATTGGTATAAAAGAGGTTTTCAATACCCATTACTAAACTGCATTCTAGCCTGGACAAGAAAGCAATACTCCCATTCTCTCTCTCTCTTTCTCTTCCTTTTTCTTCCTCTTCTTCATTCTTTTTTTCTTTCTTTCTAAATAAAAAAAAATAAAAAAAATAAAAATGAAAAAAAAAAAAAAAAGAAAAGCAACCATTATAATTAATTACACTAATGGGTTAAAGAAGAAACATCACATGATAAAAAAAAAAAAAGGAAATCCTTGTATCGTTACTGTCATAGGCATATGTGCATGGGGACATTCCTTCATGGCCTCTTGGCTCCATTTTGTCAGGGCTGGACATTAGTGACTCCATTTTTATACTGATGATTCCCACAGCCCCCTGGCTTTTTTGCACACCCTCTGGCTCCTTCTACCAGGGTGAGGCAAGAAAAAAAAAAAAAGATTATACTCAAGCTGAGAAATTTATATCTCCTGGTGACATCGTCGCAGTCATAACATTGTAGCACAGTGTATATCAAGTGTTTGTGGTGATGCTGGTGTAAACAAACCTGTTCTGCCAGTCATATAAAAGCATAGCACGTATAATTAGGTATAGTACATAATACTTGATAAATATAAACAACTGTGTTACAAGTTTATGTATGTACTTTACTTTTAATCATTATTTTATAGAATGTACTTAAACATTTTAGAAAAAAGTTAATTGCAAAATGGTCTCAGGCATGTCCTTCAGGAGGTGTTCCAGAAGAAGACATTGTTTTTGTAGATGATTGTACCATGCATGTTATTGCCTCTGAAGACCTTCCAGTGGTACTGTCCAGTCATACTGATAATTCTGACCGTGGGTAGGCTCACGCTAATGGATGTGTGTGTCTTCATTTTTAGCAAAAAGATTTAAACGAAAAAATAAAAATAAAAAAATAGAAAAAAGGTTATAGAATCAGAATATAAAGAAAATATTTGTACAGCTTTACAGTGTATTTGTGTTTTGAGGTTAAGTGTTAAGGTGAAAGAGTCAAAAAGTTAAAAAAATTAAATTTATAAAGTAAAAAGGTTATAGTAAGCCAAGGTTAATTTATTACTGAAGAAAGAAAAACATGTTTCTATAAATTTTGTGTAGATCAGCTTGGGCAGCATAGGGAGACCACATCTCTAAAAAAAAACCAAAAAAAATTTAGGTGTGGTGGCTCATGCCTGTAGTCCCAGCTAATTGAGAGGATGAGGTGGGAGAATCGCTTGAGCCCAGGAGATCAAGGCTGCAGTGAGCTGTGATCAGTCCACTGCATTTCAGCCTAGGTGATGGAGCGAGACCCTGTCTCCAAAAATATTGTAAGAGAAGTGGAACAACTGCCATATTATGCCAAGCTGTTAATCTAGGAGAAAACTCAGCATTACATAGTTACTGAGAAAATAAAAGTCTGTGTGAAAGCTTAATTATGTCACATCAGTTAGATTTATCTGTTCCAAGAAGGCACCCCCAATTAGTTTTGAATTACAAGTTTTGATTATGTGACATTTTCAGTAACTCATCATTTGAATAATTTTGATTGCTCTATATCTGTACCTATTACTATTTTTAGTATTAGAACAGTGATATCTCATGTGGTCATAAACCTCCTCCCCCCTCCCGTTTTTTGGATTTCCAAAGTGATGCATGTTTATTGCAAAATTTCTGAACTTTATATGTTTTTAATTATGTGAAAGGCATATCAGAGAATAAATACTAACAGCTTCTGTTATGCTTTTAATTCTTTTTTCTTTTAGAATCTCATTCTCCTTTTTCATCATGGAATATCTATAACCTTTTTCCTATCTTGGCCCTCTGTTCCCCTCTTTATTTTATCCCGTAAATATGTTCAGAGATTCCATTAGAAAAACAGACAAACAGAAAAAAGTACTTCTCAGTAGGACCCTAAATAATAATAATAAACATACAGGATTAGCTGAATGAATGCATGCCAAATGGTTAAAAGAGGTTATCTCAGGAAAAGAATATAAAAAAAGACCTTCAACATTATGCTTCTTGCTTTATAAGTGTGTTTAAGGTGTGCCTGAATTATTTGTGTTGTTAGATAATTTTTTTATATGGTAAATAAAGTAAAAAAGAGAACAGTTAATGTGGAGAAGGAGGGTCAGAAGCTAGGTTACAGAATATTGGGAATGGGAAGAAAAGAAAGAAAAAAAGGCAAACTAGTTTTTCAAGAAGCTTAGCTAAGAAGAGAAGGAATGCTATAGGGTCCTACTAAGAAGTGCTTTTTTCTCCTGCCTGTCTCCTAATGGCATCTTTGCACATACTATATTTACAAGGTAAGGGAACATAGAGGCCCAAGATGGAAAAAGAGGTTATAGATACTGTGTGAAGGGAGAATGAGACTCCAAAAGAGAAAATAATTAAGAGTATAATAGAAGCCGTTTATATTTATCATCTGATTTTTTGGTGACATTTGCTACTGTGTACTCTTTGCTTTTGAAAATTTTTTATCTTCTTGGCAATTATTTGCCCTGTTGGTTTTCCTTCATTTTGTGTTAATTTTTTTCAAAAAGATTGTAATCATGCAGAAACTGTAGTGAATATTATAAATAACCATGTAATTACTACTACCTTAAAAAGATAAAATAGTGTAAGTACAGTTCAGGTCCCTTGTGTTTTCCACTGTAATCATGTTCTCCTGCCCTGTTCCCTAGAATTAACCTCTGTCTTGAATTTGGTGCTTGCCACTCTCATGCCATGTTCATCATTACAGTTTTCTTTACCTTTTTTGTGCTTGGGATTCATTGAGTTTCTTGGATCTGTCAGTTTATAGTTTTTACCTATTTTAGACATTTTTCACCAATTATTATTTCAGATATTTTTTTTCTCTTCCCTCCCCTTTGCTTCAGGGATTCCAGTTACATGTATGTTGGTTTGATTGACTTTGTCTGCAGTTCACTGATATGATTAATCTTTTTTCAGTCTTTTTCCTTGGTGTGTTAAATTTTAGACAATTTCTATTGCTGTGTCTTGAAGTTCATTAGTCTTCTGAAGTATTTAGTCTACTGTTAATCTCGGTTTTTTATTTCAGACAGTTTATCTTTAGAAGACTGATTTAGTTTCTTTTTTCTTTTCCTCTCCCTCTCCCTCTTTTTGGAGACAGGGTCTTGCTGCACTGCCCAGGCTGCAGTGCGGTGATGCAGTCATGGCCCACTGCATCCTCAACCTCCTGGGTTCAAGCAATCCTGTTGCCTCAGCCTCCCAAGTACCTGGGACTACACACGTATACCACCAGACTGGGCAAGTTTTAAAAAAATTTTTTGGCAGAGACGGGGTCTTGCTGTATTGCCCAGGTTGGTCTCAGTAGTTACGTTTTTATTTTTGTCTAATTAACACACTCATGCTTTTCTCTGTCTTCATAAACATAAGAGACAGAATTAAAGTAACTTTTAAATTGTCTACTGATTCTGTTGTGTCATTTCTGGGTCAGCTTTGACTGATGATTTTTTTTCTCTTTGGGTTGTGTTTTCTTGCTTCTTCACGTGCCTGGCAATTTTGATGAATTTGGCAGACACTGTGAATTTTACCTATTGGGGGCCTAGATATTTTTGTATTCTTTTAAATATTCTTGAGCTTTGTTTTGGATGTTTCCAAATTACTTGGGAAGAGTTTGATCCTGTTCAAACTGCTTTTAAGCTTTTTTAGTGGGGCTGAGCAACCTTTAGTTGTAGAAGGCTATACCCAGTGCCCCATGTATTAAGCGTTTTTCCATTATTCTTGGCCTTGTGTGAGCTCTGGGTTTTGTTCCATTTGCTTCTTTCTAGGATTCTTTTCTCACCTTCAGGTTTTCTTATGTGCATGTACTGATCAAAACTAATCTGAAGACTTGCGGGGAACTCTGTAAATCTCTGACGCTTTCTCTGTGCAGCTCTCCTTTCTGGTATGCTTACCTGGGAATTTTAGCTCTGTGCATTCCAGCGCTTTCTTCCTCAACTCAGACTGCTGGGCTGTTTCCCCCTTCTTCTGCTACAGCCTGGAAACTTTCTGGGCATTTACAGGACACACTTCATTTGTTTCTCTTCTCACAGGGATCACTGTTTTGCACTTTGTCCGATATTTGAAAATCATTGTTTTATACTTGTTCATTTTTTTAGTTGCTTAAGGTGGGAAAGTCAGTCTTTCTTCTTTTATTTTGTTATGGTTGGAAGCAATTGCTTGTTTATAGAAAGCCATTGGTATTCTAAAATACTGTTAATTATCTTATGTGCCTATTAGGTGAAGTGTTACCATCTCAAAAGGCTTATATTTCAGTCCTTCTAAAGATGCTCATATTACAGGGTGATTTCTAAATTACTTTTAACTGCAAATAACCATCTGAGGAGAACACATAGGCTTGAAATGTACCCTACTTAGTGCTACTTGGATATTTATAGATACTTAGAGAAGATGCAGTTAGTGTAGAATTTAACACAAATTGAATAATCATTCCTGAATATGGCCTTAAAACCTATATTAGATATATGCAAGCTTTTTTGAAGGCTTACTAGGTATATTAAAAAATAATATAGTAAGGAGTTACATCATGAAGGTTATAAATATATGCCTACAGTACAGGAGAAAATTGGCTTCCTGTTCTGTGAATGAGCACTACATACAGGTTGAGTATTCCTTATCCAAAATACTTGGGACCAGAAGTGTTTTGGATTTTGGATTTATTCATATTTTGATATTTTCATCATACTTGTTGGTTGAATATCCCTAATCTGAAAATTCAAAATCCGGAACGCGGCTGGACATGGTGGCTCACGCCTGTAATCCCACCACTTTGGGAGGCAGAGGCAGGTAGATCAGCTTAGGTCAGGAGTTCAAGACCAGCCTGGCCAACATGGAAAAACGCCATCTCTACTAAAAATACAAAAATTAGCTGGGCATGGTGGTGATCACCTGTGATCCCAGCTACGTGGGGAGGCTAAGGCAGAAGAAGCTTGAATTTGAGAGGCAGAGGTTGCAGTGAGCTGAGATTGTGCCATTGGACTCCTGGGTGGCAAGAGTGAAACTCCATCTCAAAAACAAAAAAACAAAAACAAAAACAAAACCCGATAACAAAATCTGGAACGCTACAATGAGTATTTTCTTTGAGGATTATGTTGGCGCTTAAAAGATTTTGGATTTTGGAGCATTTAGATTGTGGGTTTTTGGATTACGGATACTCAATCTGGAGTAATAATTTGGGATAAATGGTCAAGTGACATTATAGTTCAAAAAGGGCAGTATGTTAAACAACTTAGATTCTATAAAACAGATGTTTGAGGCCAAATAGATTAGATAATTAACAAATGGTTGTAAATCATGACCCTAAACATCGCAGATGAATGTGAGGAGTTCGACTAAAATTGTTTTCTGAAATGTGACTGGAATAATATATTAGAAGTACCATTTAATAATGTGTTGTTAAATAATTATATGTTAACTGATACATTTAGCTATTTGACTATTTAATCTTATAGGTTTATAATTGAGTTGGCAAAACTTTTTATTTTTACTGGGAAAATGGTAGTGTCTAATTTTCAGGGTTGTTTCAAGCTGTTTTCAATTTTGTAATCACCTGTAGTTTAAATATTAAAAGGCCATTCATTAATTCCACAAACATTCTGGCCACCATGCTATCCCCCAAGGTTATAGGGGTAAAATGGTAGGTACAGGAGACATTCTTTTCCCTCCTCCTCCCACCCCCAATCTCGCTCTGTCACCCAACCTGGAGTGCAGTGGCGGGATCTCGGCTCACTGGAATGTACACTTCCCGGGTTCAAGCGATTCTCCCACCTCAGCCTCCCGAGTAGCTAGGATTACAGGTGTGTATACCACCATGCCTGGCTGATTTTTGTATTTTTAGTAGAGACAGGGTTTTACCATGTTGGCCAGGCTAGACTTAAAATGCTGACCTCAAGTGATCTGCCCACCTCGGCCTCCCAAAGTGCTGGGATTATGGGTGTGAGCCACCGTGCCTGGCCTCATGAGAGATTCTTGGACCTTAGAATCCATTGGATTTAGAAACTGAAACATAGGCTTGATATAAGTTCAAGGACTCTTAGAAGCCATTGAGGTTTTTATTTTACAAAAGGGGAAGTTGAGACCCTCTCCCCATCTCCTAAAGAAAGTGCCTACTTCAGTTACACCAGTTGAATGATATTTCTGACTTGCTGTAGTGATTTTGAGCCTCTTCTATTATGAAGTCTGCCAAACTTAGGGATGCCTGCCCTCTCTGGGCTAGACTACTCTAGATGTCATAAAAATTTCACAAGAGAAATTTCAGAATACTAAGAGAGCAACCAGGTAAAGGGTTTTACATAACTTCTTATTTTCCTTCACAAAATGCAATGCCTGTTCAGTACTTAGATATTACCCACACTGTTTTCAGTATTCTACTTAAAAATGATAAACTTTATTTAAAGAGACATGAGCCTTGAGCCTCATATGAGCTTTACTCTTTTATGTTGGGAGCAAATGATTATTGTGTGGGTGGGGTGGGGAAAAGAGAGTACTCAACAGAGCATGTAATTTCCAGGCTACATCCTGCATGGGATAAGGGAAGTGTTGGCCCATGATGAAATTTACATAGCTACATACATGTGTATTTAAGTCTGAGAGGAGAAAACAAACCATTTTTTCTCTCTACTCTCAACACAGCACACTTCTGTGACTAGATGTATGAGGAGTTTTTTGTTTGGTGAAAGTTTTCCAGTGGACACCCACTGGGTGTCCTATCATTCAATTCTGATGCTATCTACTTAGAGATAGTAGTAGTCTCTAAGTAAATACAATTCTGGCAGTATCTACTTAGAGACAGTAGTACTCTCTAAGTAGATAGTAGTATCAGATCCCACAGGTTGGGCACTCAGCCCCACAAGACTGTCCCCACTTTACATATAGTAGATTGTGACCTATACTTCTGACTGACTAGTTATAAATTGGGGTTCGTTCACATGACCCACTCCTTGGGTTTGATTAATTTGCTTGGATGGCTTTGAACTCAGGGAAATGCATATACTAGTTTATTATAAAAGATGTTATAAAGGATACAGATGAACAGCCAGATAAAGAGGCACATAGTGCAAGATCTGGAAGGGTCCTAAGTTCAAGAACTTCTATCCTGGTAGAGTTGGAGTCTTCAGCCTTCCCACCATGCTTTTGCCAACCCAAAAGCACATCGCATCTTATTAAAAGAGTTTTTATAGAGCTTGATCTCCAGCCTTCCCACCCCTGCCCCTTTCCTGGAGGTTGGTGGGTGGAGCTGAAAATTCCAACCCTGTAATCCTCTAATTTCATGGTCTTTCTGGTGAAGAGCCTCATCCTTAGGCTTTCTGGGGGGCCTCACTCTAATTTACCTCATTAGCATTAGTTGTGATCCAAAGGGCTTGTCATGAACAAAAGAAGATCCTCCCATTAGGAATTTCCAAGAGTTTTAGGCACGCTGTGACAGAAAAAAAGAGCAATATATTTCATCTTATACCACGATAGATACATAGCTGTAACTGGCATTTATTGAGCACTATTGGACTATTTATTGCCACTGTTGACTTAACAAGGTCAGCATTATTCTAAGTGCCATGTGTGTATTATTTAGTCTTCACATAACAGGCCCATTAGGTAAAGTAAGGTAAAGTCCCATTGAACCTGTCTCAAGTATATCCTGTTAGGCTTTAAATAAAAGACTGTAATCTGATACATGTCAATGATAGTAATAACAACATTGATAATACTATTTGATAGGTTCTACCAAGTGATATGTATGTATTAACTCCTTTTCATAACCCTTACAGTGAAATTTGGTTTAGTCTGAAAGTTGTTGGTGCAGCCCATATGTATTTGAAATGTTTGGAGGAGGAATAGGGTATAAGAGGCAAGTAGGAACAGTTCAATTGTTTGAACTTGAGGTCGTTCATAATATCTGTAAACTATGAGGAAACTTTCTGGACAAAAATGAGAGATAATACTCTTCCTTACTATGCATTGAAAACTTTTTTAGAAATTTTTTTGGATTTTAAAGTTTTTTACAGACAGGGTCTCACTTTGTTGCTTAGGCTGGAGTGCAGTGGTGCAATTACAGCTCACTGCATCTTCAAACTCCTGACCTCAAGCCGTTGTCCAGTTTCAGCCTCCCAAGTAGCCAGGACTACAGGTGCAGGCCACCACATGTGGCTAACCTTACTATGGCATTTGTATAGGGGAATGTGGCTGGAAGCTTATGATGCTGAAAGCCAGCTATATCCCTCTGCCATGTCCCCTATCTGTTAGCCTGTCTCCAATCCTAATGATCTTGGAGACAGGACATGAATTCACAAAGTTAGTTGGCTTCTGGGTTAAAAACGAAGACTTCTTGAGGAGTTTGAAAGGTTATATAGTTATACTATCTTTTTGTGGTGGATTTTTTTGGTAGCGGGGAATCAGTTAAATGGATTTAGTAAGGCAATCAAGTTAAAATTTGCCTTCATTAGTAAAATGTTATTTATTCATTTTTTTAGCAAAGAAAAAAAAGGCAAGTTTTAGATAAAATCTTTTAAATTATTATATTTTGTTTTTCCTGCTCCCCTTCTCAAAAAAACCACATGGAATATTCCATTCATTACTGCTCGAGAAAGTCATTACTTTGCAGGCTGCAGTTGCTGAAATGGTTTAGTGGAGGAAATGTTTGCTGGCATATTTTTAGTGATTTTTTTTTTGGTAGTTGTCATTTGAGTATCCAAACTGTAGCAAACAAAGAGAAGCTGATTTAAATTTATATTGGGGAAACCTCTTTGTGGAGCATTTCATCAGATGATTTCCTGTCAACTTCATATCTTGAAAAGAGGGATTAATGAAACAGCATCTGAAGAAGGAGTGGACTCTTGTGGAATAAGCCCTGACATCTTCCACAGTGTTTTGTGGGGTAATTTTAAGTTCTTCAGATACAGATTACATAAAGAAGATTGTAGGGCACGTGGCAGACTCTGGTTTCTTGTATTTCAGATAGTAGAAAAATTGCTACCTCTTAGAATGGATCCTGGAGCCATCTAGCTACAGTTATAACTTTTTCATTTATGGTTTTATCTCACAACTTTATTTTTATTTACATTTTTTGTTCAACTAGGCAACTTAAAATAGTTTGGTTTATGTATAAAATATTGTAATGGTAAAGTAATGGATTGCCTGTGCATTGTAACCACAAAGGTAAGATATAATATGCTTTTCTGTATTTCATTGTTAGTGACAGATGTGAGGGACCCTTTGTTAACTGTGTAGTTTAAAAATAAGGTGTAACCATTGTTATATATTTGAAAAAATATATTTGAATCCCTGTGATGCTTAGTTTATATCCTTTGGAAAAGGCAATATTTTGAAATGTGTTTTAAATAGCTAAAAATGTGTTGCACAGAAATATTTTTCCCTGAGATACTCAGGAAGCCTTTCTCCCAGCAGCAAAGGTCTGTGAAGCCTTGATTATATTTAAATCTTCTAAACATATTCTCAGAGTTATTCTCCTCCCCTTTATTTTGTGTCCCGACATGCCATGCTAGTTGAATGTATAACTCATTTTGAGAACATTTTCAGGACTCTTCCATCTATTGTAATTATAGTTAATTTTTTGTGTTTTTTTTAGGAAGAGGAAGATAGTCAAGTGCTGATTGTGTTGCTGTTAGATGTTGATTTGGATTTAAAATTATTAAACTTGGACAAGTACTTCTTGAAAGTACTTGTTTTGATGTCTGTTTTGCTCATTGTCTTCAAAGTACAGCATGCTTCACTTAATCTCTAAGTTTGGCTTCTTTTATTTTTGAGCACCAGTTTGCAGACATTGTGTGATGGTGTTATTATAGATTCAGTGTGCTTACATTTAAAATGTATTCATTGGTTTTTAAAATATAGAATAATTTACCTTTTTTTATTTCTATACACTTACGATGTCTCATAGTGATTGCTAATTTAAAATCTCAAACTTGAGATTTTAAAATTATGTTCAGTAATACAAGAGTAGGTAAATTTGTAAATTCTGAAAGTAGGCTATTTTTCCTTTATAGTGAATTATTTTTCATAAGAGAAAAAGCAGGAAAATTGATGGACATTAGTTTTCTTTTCTTGTTGCTCATAGAGTTCTAGTTCAAACAAGTAGTTCGTGATTGGATACAGACATGCCCATTATCTGTTTCCATCCCCTGTTTATAAAGAGATGTCTTCTGTGTACCTCTAGGTAAACTGTCTTGTTGAAATATTCTTAATGAATGTTTAAAGGGCACATAAGCCTGGAAAACAGGGTTGTTGTTGCTTTTTCCCTTTATAAATTTTTTTCATGTCTGTCAGTGGTTGGTTCTTCCCTGTGATTTACCTTTTATCATTTCATTCATTTTGGTTTTATTTCCAATACTATAGCAAAGTTATTTGAAATGATCCATCTCTTCTTTCTGCTCGATCTTCCTTGATAGACTGAGAATTTTTTTTTGCATTGACCTTTTTTTAGCAAAAGAGGGTCTATTTTGCTTAAAAAAAAAAAAGATGTAATCATTACCCTAAAGTATTTATAAATTTTTATTATGTAACTGTTAAAGCAAAAATAGAAAAGGATGTAGGTTGGAAATTAGAAGCCTAAAACATTGTTTGTAGTTGCTTTTGAAAAGCTAAATTAAAACAATTTGTTCAATTATTAGAATATACCCTTTGAACATATTTAACCAATAGCTCTAGCAGGAAGAGCAAAATTCTTGATTTTCTTTTCAACTAAAGGCTGCAGTGTGAACTCCATCGTTACTCTTTTCTCCCTTTTCTGGTCTTTACAGAGCTTTGTGGTTTTATGTGTTTTAAAAGTCTGACAGTGTAGTTGATATAATTTTATCATGTTAATACTAAGACACCTTTCCAAATGAATTTTTTTCATCATCCGCCTCCCCTCTCTCCCACTTGTGTAGGCATGGTGAACTAGGTAGGCACGTTGCATCATTGCTACCATGGATACCCTTAAGTACAGGCATGTGGGTTGAGCTAAAGCAATAATGGTTAGTTTTTTGGTTGTTCCCCCGACCCATAACTATATGTTCTTCACAATGAAGACTCTTATTTTAAAACATTTGCAAATGACAAGGTTGTGAGATGTGATGACTAAATCATCACTGCTATTGAACTGCCAAATCTTAGTCTCCATTTACAGTAGTATTAATGGCATTTACTAATTTAAGACTGTCATAAGTAGCTCTGCATTCCTTTTCTGATTAATATATTTTAAACACAAATGTAATTTTTGTTTTGTTTTGCCGTTTAGTGAAAATGAAAATGTACTTCCTCTTTGAATTAAAAAAAATACTCTTCTGGATTTAGATATTTCATGGGGGGAAAAGATGCTAGTGAGCATTTCTACCATGGCAGTATTTCTGATTATTGTTTGTACACTTACATACATTTTTATGTACTTTAATCAGCGTGGATACAGTATTTTGTGCTTTTCCACATAATGTCTAAGAGATTTAATTTTGTGTTTGTAAGTTCTTGTGTTCTTAGCTAGCTCCTTTGTAAATATGTCAGTTGAGGTGGAGTTAATATTGTTAGAAGCCAGGCAGAGAAGTGTCATTTTTGTCAGGCTCGTAGTCACTGTAGGAAAATTAACTGAGAGCATAAGAAGCCCAACAAGAGTGATTTAGGATTATTGTTATATATAGTTTATTTTCTTATGTTAGCAATAAAGTACTCTGCTTAAACTGCAGCTGAGGGCATTTGTGTTCTTTATTATAGAGGTTTCCCAGCTGTCAAGTAACTTCTGAGAGTTGTGTAACTTTAGTACCAGAATTTATTTTTATTTTTAATTTTTAATTTTTAATTTTTTTTTTAAATTGCATTTTCGGTTTTGGGGTACATGTGAAGAACATGTAAGATTGTTGCATAGGTACACATGTGGCAGTGTGGTTTGCTGCCTTCCTCCTCATCACCTATATCTGGCATTTCTCCCCATGTTATCCCTCCCCAACTCCCCACCACCTGCTGTCCCTCCCCTGTTTCCCCTCAACAGATCCCAGTGTGTGATGCTCCCCTCCCTGTATCCATGTGTTCTCATTGTTCAAAACCCGCCTATGAGTGAGAACATGCGAGTACCAGAATTTCGTATAGTAGGATCCTATCTTTCTCCATCGTTGGTTATACTGCTTGCTGATCAGCTAAGCAGAAAAGGGATGTTCTCTATCTCTCTTCATTTTAGGGTTATTTAGCAGTTTAGGTAGCAAGAAAAAACCTGAAAAGAAAAAATTTTTTCCTGTATGTTCTTAGTTAAGAAAGGAGAGGCCGGGCACAGTGGCTCATACCTGTAATCTCAGCACTTTGGAAGGCCGAGGTGGACAGATAACGAGGTCAGGAGATCGAGACCATCCTGGTCAACATGGTGAAACTCTGTCTCTACCAAAATAGAAAAAGTTAGCCAGGTGTGGTGGCATGCCCCTGTAATCCCAGCTACTTGGGAGGCTGAGGCAGGGGAATCGTTTGAACCTGGGAGTCGGATGTTGCAGTGAGCCGAGATCACGCCACTGCACTCCAGCCTAGTGACAGAACAAGACACTGTCTCAAAAAAAAAAAAAGGAGAAAATAAACATTCATATTTCAGGAGATTCTCTTACACTCAGTGCCAGTTGTTAAATATTTTTGTTATTGAACTTATTTTCCAAAACTGTGGAGTCCATATTAAGTGCCATTAGGGCAATGTTTGAAGTATATACAGTCTTAGGCATGTCTCCCAATTAAGGAATTGGCAATACATATATTTTAGAAGCTGCAGAACAGGTTTTCATTATTTTTGTTGACAGAACTTTTTTCAGGTCTTGTGAGGTGTTCCCTTCTGCTTTGAGTTTGAGCTCTTCCCCACCCCAGACTGGGTCCCACCCTGTCGCTCAGGCTGGAGTGCGGTGGCCTGATCTTGGCTCACTGCAGTCTCTGCCTCCTAGGCTCAAGTAATCCTCCCACTTCAGCTTCCCAGATGCTTTGAGATCTTTATGCATAAAAGTTTCCTCTATTTGCAGTGCAAGCCCTTTATCCCAAATCTTACCCTTCAGATTCCAGTTTATAAATTACTTCCTCAGGGAAGCCCTGCTTGATTCCCCATTAAGTTAGGTTCTTCTGTAAGTATACTTCATTTTTCTTTTATGTAGCCACACAGTATGTCATTTATGTGTGTAATTCTTCATTAATGTATGTTTTTCTCATTGGCCTGTAAGTGTTAGAAAAAAGTAAAACTTTTGTTCCCCGTGATATCCCTGGTGACTGACCAAGTGTTTGATATATAGTAGATGCTTAGTAAGTTTACTAATTGTTAAAAGAATGAAGCTTTGGAACCGAGGGTAGAAATTTACAGATTCAATAAGTATTTTAGTTTTTAAAATGGGACTTTAATGCATTTAAAGTCCCATTTTGAATATAGTTCTAGATTGACATCCTGGAATATCATCACTAAAATGTATCTATTATTCTGTATTTATAATGCATTCAAAAGGATCCAGGAAGTGGCTTATCTTCTTATTGTTTTCCATGAATTTCTTAGTTTATGGTGGAAAGGAAGTACATCATCATGTCTTGCCATATAAATATTTGACTTATATTTGACTGATTTGTTGATTTTGTTGTATATTTGTTTCTGGCTTTTACTTAGTATGGGAGACACAGAATCCTTTTTCATTTTATCAGGCGTGCTTCCATCTGTAGACTCAACTTTAGCACTGTCCAGTAGAGCTTCATACAATGATGGCAATGTTCTGTATCTTTGCTGTCCTGTCCACTGGCACTTGAAATGGAGTGGCTAGTTTGACAGAGAAACTGAATTTTTAACTTTAATTAATTTAAATAGACTTGTTATTAAGTTATTAAGTCTGTAACAGCCATTCCCACACACCAGCCAACCCTTCATTTATTTTTTAATCAGTTTTTGAGTGGACAATAAATTCACATAATTTAAAAATCAAAACTGTCATATACAAGTTTATATAGATATGCCTCACAACAAGGTATATAGATACCTTCCTCCCAACTCCTATAGGAAACTACTTTTTTGTTAGTTTCTATTTATCTTTCTAGTATTAACACAAATACAAGTAAATAGTAATATTTTTATTTGTCTTTCCTTACACAATAAGTAATACGTTTTATGTGGTATTTTGCCTCTTGCTGGTTTTACTTGCAGTATCCTGAAGGTCTCTCCATTTTAATACATAGAGCTTTTTCTCATTCATTTTTACAGAAATATATTTGATCATGTTGGATGTGCCATAGTTTGTTAACCATTTTAAATAAATTACCTGGCTGGGCGTGGTGACTCATGCTTGTAATCCTAGCACTGAGGGAGACTGAGGTGGGTGGATCACCTGAGGTCAGGAGTTCAAGACCAGCCTGGCCAATATGGTGAAACCTCATCTCTACTAAAACTACAAAAATTAGCTGGGTGTGGTGGCACATGCCTGTAATCCTAGCTACTCAGGAGGCTGAGGCACGAGAATCGCTTGAACCCAGGAGGCGGAAGTTGCAGCGAGCCGAGATGGTTCTGCACTCCAGCCTGGGTGACATAGTGAGACTCCATCTCTAAATAAATGAAGAAATAACTGACTGACCTGTAACAACCTGTTCTATTGGAAAAAGATGAAAGTTGGATCCATACCTAATACTGTATATCAGAAAAAAATTCAAAATGTTCAAAAAATATATGCTAGGTTTGAATGATGGTGTTCCCTCCACAATTCATGTTGAAACTTAATCCACAGTGTTGAGATGTGTAGCCTTTGGGAGATGATTAAGTCATGAGTGGGATTAATACCCTAATGAAAAGGGCTTGAGGCAGAAGGGAGTGCTTTCTTTTCCCTTTGCCATGTGAGGATATAGAGTTCTCCTCCAGAGGTTGCAGCAATTTTGTAAGAGTGCCATTTTGTAAGCAGAAGCAGTCCTCACCAGACACTAGTCTTGCCAGTGTCTTGATCTTGGTCTTCTCTGCCTCCAGAACCATGAGAAATAAATTGTTACTGTTTATAAATTACCTAGTCTGTGGTATTTTGTTATAGTAGCACAAATAGACTAAGACAATATAAATGTATTTTTGCTGGACAGTCAATTTCTAATCTTTTACAAGCTACTTCAGGAAACAACTTTGTATGTATGCCATTTCATATTTGTGCAGGCATATCTGTATGATATGGGATTACTGGTTCAAAGAGTATATGCAGATGTAATTTTGGTACCTAATGTCAGATTCCCCTCCATAGGAGTTGTGTCATTTTGTATTCCCACTGGCAGTGTTTGAGAATGACTTTCCCTGCAACATTATCAACAGAATATGTTTTCAAATTTTTATATTTTTGCCAGTGCTTAATGAGAAATGGCATATTATTATAGTTTTAATTTTCATTTCTTCTACATATTTAAGCAAGGTTTATTTTACATTTTTTTCTATTGGGATGTTGGTCTTTTTCATCTCCATTTCTAGGAGCTCGGTGTTCATCAGGGAGATTAGCCTTTGTCTCTGATATCAGTTGCAGTTTTTTCCTCTCACACTTTGTCATTTTTTATTCATAGTGTTATCAGTGCTTTCTTCTCTTCTCCTCCCTTCCTCCTCCTCTCCCCTCTCATCTTCTTCTTCCCTCTTTTTTCCTTCCCCTCTTGGTTAGCTTCTGCATTTTGGTCATAGTAAGACCTTCCACATTCCAGAATTATAAAAAAGTCACCCAGGTTTTCTTTTGGTTACTATATGTAGGATTTCACTTTTAAATCTTTGGACCATTTTAAGTTTATCCTGATGCATAGTGTTAGTTGTGGAACCAGGGTAATAATTTTCCAAATGTTTACCCATTGTTCCAGTGTCATTTTATTAAGAAGTCTGTATTTATTTTCCCCCTCTGAATTGAGATGCTCCCTTTTGACACATACTAATTTCTCATATGTATTTGGGTATATTTCGGGACATTTGATTCTGTGTTTCACTAGTCTGTCTGTTCAGATTGACAGTGCTTTACTTACTGAAGCTTTATATAGTTTACCTTAACATTCTAATAGGGTTATCCTCTATCTTTGCTTATCTGTTTTAGAGCTTTTCTTAAAAAAAAAATTCTTGTTTATTTTTCTGTATACACTCTAGAATCAATTTATCTAGTCCAAGAAAAAAATATTTTAGTAGTAGGAACACTCTCTAAGTTTAAATTAGTATACAATAAGGAATGTTTCCTGCCCAGTAGAGTGAGCCAGGAGAGCTGGATAAGTTTATCTCTTATACATCTTCCCAGTTACTAGTGTTATACATGTTTCCAACTGCTAGTGTAAATCAGAGGCTAGGCAGTAGTCTTCTTGATTCGTTATCCTGGGAGGCAGGGTTTTAAGTTTATTTCTTGTAGTCCTTACCAGTGGGTTTTTGTTAATAGGAGAAGGTAAGAGAGAGAGGAATCAAAGACATACTTTAACCGATTTCGGTAGTTTTCCAAACCCTTTGCTCCATGATTAACAGTTGTCTGAGTCAAACCTACCTTTTGACTAAATCAGATGGGTTTATTTCTGATGCCAACTCTGGTTGATGTTGAATGCCCAGAGATCTGTGTTGAGAATTCTGATAGCAGGTTAGCAGGTTAAAGGAAAGTGTGCTGTGATCAGTTAGTAGTCTTTGCCATGGCTAAGAAAATGGAGAAAGGTGGGAGACTTGGCAGAAGATGGCATCATTTGTATTTAATATGTTTTGAAAATCCTTAACATGTTGTTGAATGTTTTCCTGTAGCTTTTATTAATGACATTATGGTTTGAATATCTTATTTAATCAGTTAACATTTGGATTCTATTTTTTCCTCTTAAAATGATATGCTGGAAGCTTAATCTGTTGGTATAACCATGATTTTTTAGGTGAGAGGAATCTCTGGTATTAAAGATATAAAAATTTCTAATGTTTTTATAAATATTGCCAAAATTTCCACAAGTTAATCACCTTCAGACTATTTTTCCAGTTAAAAAACATCGTACTTTATATTAAATATTTTCGTTAAATTGTCTCTCCATTTCCATTTGGAAAGGACTCATTATAGTTCTTAATCTTATCTAAAATGATTGGATTTCTTTGAGCTTTCCATAGTGTATTGTTTATTTTTTTTCTTGAAACTGAATCTTGCTCTGTTGCCTAGGCTGGAGTGCGGTGGAGCAATCTTGGCTCACTGCAACATCCACCTCCTGAGTTCAAGCGATTATCCTGCCTCAGCTTCCTGAGTATGTGGGCTAACAGGTGGCCACCACCATGCCCGGCTCATTTTTGTATTATTTGTAGAGAGGGGGTTTCACCATGTTGGCCAGGTTGGTCTTGAACTCCTGACCTCAGGTGATCTGATCACTTTGGCCTCCCAGAGTGCTGGGATTACAGATGTGAGCCATCACGCCTGGCCTGTTGTTTTATTTCTTAACTATTGTACCTTTTTCTTAGTTTTTATTATTCAGTCAATGTTCATCTGGTGTTCACTTCACTCAGGACCTGCTGAATTGGAATAATAGGGATCACTTTCAAGTGCTACCCTATTTTCTGCTCATCCTTTTGCAATCAGACAAAGGATAACTAAGGCTTTCATTTTCCTTATTTTGTCACTCTCTCACTTTTTAAATTCCTTGCATTATGATTTCTGTAGCAATCACTCAACTAAAGTTATTCCCCTTAGGGTAAGCAGAATAGAAGATAATAGCCAAAAAGCTCAGTCTCTGGAGACTGTCTAGGTTCTAGTCCCAATATTTGATTGGGACTAGTTGCTTTTTATTTGAACACTAATAATAAAAGTAGATTATAGAACTGTGCTAATCCCTGGTCTTCTGAGACAGTTCCCTGAAAATTTGGTTGCCAAAAGTTTATAATAGTTATGCTACTTATTTTGGTGATTGGACTAATTACTAATATTCTTCTAGGTTTCAGTTTCTTCATTTCTAACGTGGAGGAAAATAATGGTATCTGTATGCAGGGTTGTTAAAGATTACTTGAGCTAATACCTGTCAAGTATATGAAACAATGATTAGCACATAGTATGACTTCACTAATTGTTAGCGGATCTTTTTAATAGTTTTTATTAAATAGTATAATATGTAGCTTTCTGGTTGTACGGACAGTGTTTTCTGAATCAGTCTTACTCTTTTCTCTCTTTTATAGTCCTCCTCGTTTGCCTCTTAAAACTAGTGTGCTAGTTTTCTTTGTTAGAGGTGGTGGATGGTTTTAAGTTCAGGTGTTTCATTAAGGCAAGCTGGAGATAGGAATAAAAGGATTATGAAAGAGGAGGAGCTTTAAAGATGCTTTTATCCATACATGTTACTGCTTTATCAGCCTCTTTTTCCTGCCTTTATTTTAGATTTTAGAGTGATGCTTTGCCTGGTTTTCTGATACAGTTCCCTGAGTCTTCAGTTGTGAAAAGTTCCTGATTCTTTTGGTAATTCTTTATATGGATAAAGAAAATATATGCCCATATGTGGGGGTGTTTGTCATTTCAGTGGGTACTCAGCAAATAATTGTTTTAACTCTATAACTGATATAATTTTAGGGATTTAGTTATCAGAGTAATGTTGAATTGTTTTGGTTTATCAGTTTGGGAATTATGCATACAAAATTTGATTACTTTAGGTAAAACAGCTATCTTTTATTTAAATATTCATATTTATATTAGGGCACTTTTACTTGTAGGTTGTATTAAAATTTTATATTAGTCCAAAGCTTTGAAAGGGATATGAAATATTTTAAAAGAAAGTCTCAGTACAGATATTTCAGATTTTTAAGATTTTTTTTTAAAGACTTCAAATTTTTAAAATTTTAGTACTGAATAGAAATGTTGCCCTCTACTGTTGGCCACATGTTTTACTGCTGTAAACAGTACAGCTTATTTCGATAAGCTGTAATAGAATGAATTTTTTTAGTGTATATCATATAACTATGTTGAAGTATAACTATGTAAAATATCCTTATACTTTATCTATTAAATTATAATCAAGTGTTACCTAATAATGCTAACTAGTGTTAAATGTATTCATTGCCATTTTGGCTTTTAGAAAACTTGAGTCCTGGAGAAACTTTCATTTAGTCTTAGCTTCTCATTTTATATGTTGAGTTTTAAGTATTTCCTAGATTGATCCCTTATGGTTATGTGACTCAAAGCTTGTATTGGTAACTTATAACCAAACTATAGGTAAAGATAAATTTTTCTAAAATAATTATTTTTAGTTTCTTCTATGTAGAATGTTTGAACTTTTGACACTTTTGTTTCAAAATGTTTTACATGTTAAAAAATTTGGAATTTAAATCAGTATTAAATCTTAACATATTTATTAAAATGAGGTACTGCTTTAAAAAGTGGTACTGTTGAGCTAATTGTAACCTCTGATTCACATTTTTCACCATGAGTGGAGGGATTAGAAGAGATGATTTTAAAGATTTTTTTTAGCTTTGCTTTGCTGAGTGCCTACTGTATATGAAGTACTGTAGAAGATGACTGTGGAAAACAAAGACTGTTATAGTTCTTCTCTTTTAGATCAGGAGTTGGCAAACTATGGTGAGTGGGTCAAATTGGGCCACACTCATTCATTTACTTATCTTGTATAGCTGCTTTAGTGCTACAGTGGCAGAATTGGGTAGTTGCAGCAGAGACCATGTGACCTGCAAGCTGAAAATATTTACTCTCTAGTTTTTTACAGACAATGTTTGCCAGTCCCTGCCCCAGATGAACTTCTGATCTAGTGTAAAAGATATATCTAAAAAGAACTAATTTTAAACAGGTGTTTATAGGACACATAGACAAAATGCCAGGAGTAGTTTAAAGAAAGCTAGCATGTAATTAAGGAAAATAGGCTTCTTTATTAGCACCATTCTTCCATTTCAGTTGTATCTTAACATCATCTAATAATTCCCAAAGATTCAGGTATTGTACTTCACAGCCTGGTTATTTTCATCATCATTATTATTACTTTTTTCTGTGTAAAGTGCACAAATCTAAGTATGCAGCTTGATGCCTTTTTATAACTGTAATCACTATCCATATAAAGACACAAAACATTTCCAGTACTCCAGAAAGATTCCCTTTAGTTCTTTCCAAGACATTCCGCCTTCCCCAGAGATAATTTATTTTTTTTTACTTATATCACTATAGATCAGTTTTGAACTTCATATAAATGGGATCATCCAGCATATGTGATTACTTACGGCTTCCTTTACTCAGCATCTATATTACTGTGCCTGCTGGTAACTTGTTCCTTTTTTTACTGTGTAATATTCCATTGTGGGAATTTGAATTGTTTCTACTTTTTGGTAGATATGAATAAAGCTGCTTAAAACATTTTGTCCAAGTCGTTTTGTGTACATATCCACTAATTTCTCTTGAATTTATACCTGGGAGGTAGGATTTTTAGCATATTATAGAGCCCTTACCAGAAAGTTTTTGTTTAATAGGACAAAGGAGGAGGCAGCAATCAATGACACGCTTTCACTTACTTTACAAGTTCACTTAGTCCCCTGCTTCATTACAAAGTGGTGACTTTACATTTCTTCATAAGCAGTGTGGCTAAGGCAACCTACGTTTTGACTAAATCAAACAGGTTTTATTCCTGATGCCAGGGGCTCTTCTTGGCATCAGAAGAGGTGTCTAGAGGTCTTTGCTAAGAATTCTGATAACAGGTTGAAAGTGCTGTGATCATCTAGTAGTCTTTGCCATGGTTGAGTGATTAGATATGTGTTGGGGAGGCATGTGACAGAAGAATGGGATCATTTGTATTTAGTATATTTTGAAAATTCTTATATATTGAATATAGTACATTTAAAATTACCTCATTGCTTGAATAAGTCATAGACTTATTATTATTATTATTTTTTGGAGTTGGAGTTTCGCTCTTGTCACCCAGGCTGGAATGCAGTGGTGCGCTCTCTGCTCACTGCAACCTCCACCTTCCGGGTTCAAGCAATTCTCCTGCCTTAGCCTCCTGAGTAGCTGGGATTACAGGCACGCGCCAGCACACCCAGCTAATACATATTTTTTTGTATTCTTAGTAGAGATGGGGTTTCACCATATTGGCCAGGCTGGTCTCAAACTCCTGACCTTAGGAGGTGATCTGCCTGCCTCAGCCTCCCAAAGTTCTAGGATTACAGGTATGAACCACTGTGCCTGGCCTTTAAATAGGTCATAGACTTCTTAATTTCATTTATTGTATTTTTAACTTTTAGAATGTCTGTTTGCTGTTGTTAGAGTTTCTATTTTTCTTAAATTTGATATTGCATCTAATTTGTACATCTTTTCCTGTGTACTTAAAAATTGCCATTTTAAAGTTCTTTTCTGCTATAATATTTCTAACATTTGTGGTTCTGCTGTGTGGGTTCCCTTTTGATTGTTTTCCTCTTATTCATGTTATCCTGCTTCTTTACATGTCTTAAAATTTTTTGCTGTGCTCTAAATAACATATAAAAGAACCATTGAAAGCGAACCAGTATTCTTTCCTTTTCAGGAAACTGCAGTGAGGCTAATAAATTAGGAGTTGAATTTGTTTAGGCCTAGATTTCTGCTGTAGTTAGTTTCACCTCGCTTCTGTTTTCAACTATCATAAGGATAAGAGATCAGTTTTGTGTCTTTCATAAGTCCTTTCCACCAAAAGGACTTCAGGGTCTGTCAACTGTGAGACTGCAGAAATGTTTCATTGCTTTTATATCCCCATTCTCAGCCTGCTACACTGCTGTACCCTCAGTAAGTGCCCTACAAAGGTGATCTAATGTGTGGGGACAAATAACTCTCTATTTTAGGATCCTCCAGATTCTAACTTGTCATGCCAGCCTACATCATTAAAACCTCCACTCCTTGTCCCTTCGGAGTTACTTAATCTATATCAGGTTCCATTCTTTTGCCAACCTGAGCCTAGGCTTGTCAGATAACACTTTAGGTAAGTGTCTGCCTTCTTATGAAAGGCTTCTTTTTTTTTGGAGTTTAGATTCTTTAATTTGTGTGCAGAAATTTCCATTTCCATTTTTTTTTTTAATTGTGTTTTGGGTTAATTGTAGATCCATGTATCTTTGTAAAAAAATAATGTAGTCATCACATGCACCTTTAACTTAGTTTCCTCCAGTAGTAACTGTAGCACAGTATCACTAACAAGATATTAACATTAATACAATCAAACTACAGAACATTTCCATCACCACAAAGATCACTCTTGAGGCTTTTTTCTAGCCACACCCACTTTCCTCTCACCACATCCCCTTCTTAACTCAAAGCAACCACTAATCTGTTCTCTATTTCTGTTATTTTGTCAATGCAGCAATTTTATATGAATGGAATCATAAATATATAAACTTTCAGGATTGGGTTTATTCACTGAGCAAAATATTTGAGAGATTGCCAGGGAGTCAAATTGATGGGTTATGATAGTTGCATGTTTGTTCGTTTTTTTAAAGAAACTGCTAACCTGCTTTCCAGAGTAGCTGTATGATTATACATGTCCATCAGCAGTGTGTGAATGATCAAGTTTCTCCACATCCTTGTCAGCATTTGGTGTTGTCTCTTTTTATTTTAGTCATTGTCATCAATATGTAGCCACATTTCCCTGATGGCAAATGATGTTGGACATCTTTTCATGTGCTTATTTGCCATCTGTGTATCTTTTTTGGTGAAATGTCTGTGGTCTTTTGCCCATATTTCAGTTGGGTTGTTTGTTCTTTTTACTACTGAGTTTTGAGAATTCTTTATGTAATCTATTATAGTATACTAGTCCTTAGTCTGATATAACATTTGCAAATATTTTCTCCCAGTATGTGGCTTGTCTCTTAATCCTTTCTTTAAGGATCTTTCATTGAGCAAAACCTTTTAATTTTGATGAAGTCCAATTTGTCAGGTTGTCCTTTTGGTGAGAAATCTAATAACTCTTTTCCTAGCCCTATGTTCTGAAAATTTTCTCCCATTTTTTTTTTCCAATTAATTGGAAAAAAAAAAGTTCATAATCCATTTTGGGTTAGTATTTTTTGTTTTTATTGTGGTAAACTATACGTAACATACAATTTATTATGCTAACCATTTTTATGAGACTGATATGCTGCCAACTGTGCAGAGAAGACCATTCTTCTAACCTTTTTAAGTATACAGTAAAATGGTATTAAATACATTAGTGAGATGCAGCCATTACATTACCACTATCCATCTACAGACTATTCATCTTGCAAAAGTGAAACAAGGATGATTATCCTAACCATTTTTAAGTATACAGTTAAATGGTATTTAATACATTCATGAGATGCAGTCATTACCACTATCCAGCTATGGATTCTGTTCTTGCAAAACTGAAACTCCATAGCCATCAGTCAGTAACTCCTCATTCCCTCATCCTCTCAAAACCCTGGGAGCCACCATTCTACTTTGTTTCTTTGATTTTAACTATTCTAAGTATCACATATAAGTCAGACAGTATTTTTTTTCTTGTGACTGGCTTATTTCACTCAGCATCATGTCCTCAAGTTTCAGCTGTGTTATAGTATGTGTCAGAATTTCCTACCCTTTTAAAGCTGAATAATATTCTATTGTATGTCTGTACCACATGTTTCATACCCATTATTTCGTTAATGGATACTTGGTTTCCATATTTTAGCTATTGTGAATAATGATGCTATGAACACAGTATATCTCTTTGAGCCCTGCTTTTAAAATCCAAAGTAAAAGCAGCTAAAGAAGAGGTCGATAAAGCGGAAACAGAAATGGGTAGAAGCATCTTCAAATCTCCTCCCTTTCATATTCTTTTTGAGGGAATGTGTTCTCTTTCTGAGTCCACAAAAAGGCCTGGTTTTAAGGGCAAGAACTCCCAGCATCATGTCCCCCTCCCATCTCTCTCTATCCAGGAGATTTAACGGTTTACGTTTAAATTTTGCGGATGTGGGAAGAAACTAAGAGTCATACAGCGGAAGTTCTAAGAACTCCTCTCATTGGCCCGGGGTCTTAGAGACGGTGAGGGTTCCTCCCAGGTTAAAAGTCCCCTTCTTCTACACCCCTTGAGACTCCATGTTTGGATCCCCTTCCACAAACATTCTCGTGGAAGCTGTTTTTCTCTATCCTGGATTTTCCCTCTGGAGTCCCCTTCCACACTCTCATGGAAGCCTGTCTTCCCCTCCTTAACTCCATCTCTCTATCTCTTCCCTTCCACTCAGTGTGGAAGCTGCCTTCCTCTCCTGGATTCCATCTTTCTGGATTCTCTCACTCAGTGTGAGAGAAACTTTCCTTCTCTGGTTTTCCCCCTCTGGGAACCCTTCTCACTCAGTGTGAGAGTGTCTTTTCTTTGTCTCACTCAATGTGAAAGTTAGCTGTTTCTCTCTCTCTCCTGCTCCTGTTTCTTTCTCTCTTTAAATGAAATCACTTTCTGCAACACTTCTTGAGTCCAGCATTTACTGTGCACTGTGCCGTGGTCTCCTCACCCATTCTTGGGGAGTGATTGACCAAGAACCTGGAGAAATGTCCTCTCAGGGGAACTGAGGCGGCACCCCTGAACCCCTGAACCCAAATATTACACTTTTATTTCTACCTCCAGCTTGTCTTGATGATAGACCTTGATGATAGACCTGTACTTAAACCATCCACCACTTCTAATAAGAGAGAGAGAACTAGCACACTAGTCATAAAAGGCAAGGAACAAGAACTATGAGAGAGGACAAAGAGAAAGAATTATTCAGAAAAGACTGTTCTATATAGCCAGGAAGCTATATATTTTACTATTTAATAAAAATTATTAAAAAGATCTAACAATTAGTGAATCTTACCATGTGCTGGTCATCATTTCCCACACTTGACAGGTATTAGCTCAAGTAATCTTTGATAACCCTGTAAAATAGATGCCATTAGTTTTTCTGAGTTATTTATTCCATGATCTGTCTTTTTGATAAAAGCCTCTTTAACTGAAATGAGACAATACCTCATTGTAGTTTTGATTTGCATTTCTCACACTGAACATCTTTTTCGTGTATCTCTTGGCCATTTCTATATCTTGTTTTGAGAAATATCTATTCAGGTCATTTGCTCATTTTAAAATTGGATTATTTGTTTTTTTGCTATTAAGTTGTTCAGGCTCTTTGTATATTCTGGTTATTAATCTCTTGTCAGATGGGTAGTTTGCAAATATTTTCTCCCATTCTGTGGGTTTTTTCTTCACTTTGTTCATTGTGGGGTTTTTTTGCTGTACAGAAGCTTTTTAACTTGATGTAATCCCATTTGTCTATTTTAGCTTTGGTTGCCTGTAGTTTTGAGCTCTGACCTCAAAAAATCATTCATTCATTCATTCTTCTGCATATGGATATCCAGTTTTCTCAGCACCATTTATTAAAGGGACTATCCTTTCTCTATTATATGTTATTGGCATCTTTGTTGAAGATGAGTTGGCTATAAATCCATAAATTTATACCTGGATTCTTTTTTCTGTTCTCTGTGTCATGCTTTTATTCCAGTACCATGCTTACTTGGTTACTATAGCTTTGTAGTAAATTTGAAGTCAAGTAGTGTGATGCCTCTGGCTTTGTTCTTTGCCTTGGCCATTTGGGGTCTTTTGTGGTTCCATATAATTTTTAGGATTTTTTTAAAATTTCTATTTCTGTGAAGAATGTCCTTGGTATTTTGATAGGCATTGCATTGAATCTATATTTTATTTACCCACTCGGCCTCCCAAATGCTGGGATTACAGGCGTGAGCACTGTGCCTGTCTCTGAATCTGTAGATTACTTTATTTAGTATTGTTATTTTTACAGTATTGTTCCACTATTCCAAAAATGGAATCACTTTCCATTTTTGGTGTCCTGTTCAATTTTTCTTTCTTTTCTTTTTTTTTTTTTTTTTTTTTGAGACAGAGTCTTGCTCTGTCGCCCAGGCTGGAGTGCAGTGGTATGATGTTGGCTCACTGCAACCTTCACTTCCCAGGTTCTCCTGCCTCAGCCTCCTGAGTAGTAAGGATTACAGTCACCCATCACTGTACTGGCTAATTTTTGTATTTTTAGTAGAGATGGGGTTTCACCATGCTGTCCAGGCTGATTTTAATCTCTTGACTTCAAGTGATCTGCCAACCTCAGCCTCCCAAAGTGCTGGGATTACACGCGTGAGTTCATTTTCTTTGGTTAGTGTTTTATAGTTTTCCTTGTATAGATCTTTAACTTCTTTGGTTCAATTTATTCCCATATGTTGGAAATAGATGCTTGGTGCCACAAAGAAAAATTAGCACCGAGACAAAGGATCTTTCAGCAACGCAGTTTTTACTTCTTGGACTGCAAGAACGGTACCTTCGCTAGCCATCATGCCATGAGAGTGCAATAAACAAAGGAAAACACACAAATTTGTTCCTCATGCATTTGGGATCGTCCTTACTGCTATGTCTGATCTCCACTCGCTGGAGCCAGACCTCACAATCTAAACTAAAACCCGATTGCCTAACAATGTAAAACTTTTCTAAACAGATAAAAGCAATGGAGAGCTGGGACATGCCTGTGAGCACATCCAGCACAAATATCTTGGTTAAAGTGCAAGAACGTAGAATGTACTACGTGCCCGTAAGCATGGCATGTCTGACAGCTACATAGGATAGGGCTTAACAAAGTTATTGGCACGCTTATTATTTATTCTATAACAAGAAAGGAAACTTTAAAAAGGAACTTTTCTACTTCCCACACCATACATTTTATGTTCTTTGTAGCTATTATAAATACGATTACTGTTTTAATTGCTTTTTCAGATTGTTCACTGTTGGTATATATAATGCTATTGATTTTTCTTGTTGATTTTGGATCCTGCAACTTTACTAAGCATGTGTATCAGTTCTTACAGTTTTTTGGTGAAGTCTTTGGGTTTTTCTAGGTATAAGATCATGCCATCTGTAAACAAGGCTAATTTATCTTCTTCCTTCTGAATTTTGATGTCCTGTATTTCTTTGTTTTACCTCATTGCTCTGGTTAGGACTTCCATTACTATATTAAATAAAAGTGATGAAAGTAGGCATATTTGTCTTGTTCCCAATCTTGGAGGAAAGACCTAAAATTTTTCTCCATTCAGTATAGTGTTAGCTGTGGGTTTATTATATATGGCCTTTATTATTTTGAGCTGTGTTTCATCTATACCAGTTTGTTATAGGTTTTTATCACAAAGGTATATTGAATTTTATCAAATACTTTTTTGGCATCTATTGAAATAATCATATGGTTTTTGTTTTCAGTTTTGTTAATGTGATGTATCATGTTTATTGGTTTGTGTATGTCAAACCATCCTTGAATTCCTGAGATGAATCCCACTTAATCATAATGAGTGATCCTTTTAATATGTTGTTGAATCTGGTTTGCTAGTATTTTGTTGAGGATTTTGCATCCATATTCATAATCAGTGGTATTGGCCTGTAGTTTTCTTTTTTTGTTGTGTCCTTGACTGGTTTTGGTATCACAGTGATGCTGGCCTTGTAGAATGAGTTTCAAAACATTGAATTTTTTTTAAAGAGTTTGAGTAGAACTGGTAGAATTTAGTAGTGAAGCCGTTAGGTCCTGGGCTTTTCTTTGATGGGAAACAATTTTTTTATGTTTAAAAATTTTAATGTTTAGTGGAATGGAAGACTTTTATTATGGCTTCAATCTTGTTACTTGTTATCAGCTTATTGAGGTTTTCTTTCTTCATAGTCCAATCTTGAAAATCATATGTATCCAAGAATTATCCATTTCTTCTAGTTTTTAAATTTACTGGCACATAGTTGTTCGTAATAGTTTCTCTCTCTTTTTTTTTTTTTTTTTTGTATTTCTGTGGTCTCAGTTGTGTTATGCCTTCTTTTTCATTGCTGATTTTATTTATTTGAGTCATCTTTTTCTTAGCCTAGCTAAAAGTTAGTTGATTTTATCTCTTCAAAAAACCAACTTTTTGTTTTGTTTGTTAATCTGTATTCTGTTTTATTCTCAACTTTATTTATTTCTGCTATGATCTTTATTATTTCTTCTATTAATTTTATGTTTCGTTTGTTCTTGCTTTTCTGGTTCTTTCAGGTGCATTTTTATTTCTTTGAAGTCTTTCAGATTTTTTTATTTTTGAGACAGGATCTTGCTTTGTGGCCTATGCCAGAGTGCAGTGGAGTGATCATACCTCACTCTTGCCTTGAACTTCTGTGCACAAGACATCCTCCTGCCTAAGTCTTTGAGTAGCTGAGACTACAGGCATGCCCAGACTCCAGGATCTTCAACTCTTGGTCTCAAGCGATCCTCCTGTCATGACCTCCCAAAGTGCTGGAATTACAGGTGTCAGTCACCATGCCCAGCCTCTTTACTACTTTTTTGATGTAGGTGTTTATTGCCATGAAACTCCTGCTTAGTGTTGCTTGTGCTGTATCCCTTAGATTAGGTATGTTGTGTTTCCATTTTCATTTGTTTCAAGTTTTTAAGTTTCCTTCTTAATTTCTTTATTGACCCATTGATTGTTTAGGAGCATGTTGTCTAATTTCCATACATTTTTGAATTTTCTGAGATTCTTCTTATTGATATGTATTCTTCTTTGTGTGGTCGGAAAAGATACTTGATGTGATTTCATTTTTAAAAAATTTGTTCAGACTCATTTTTATGGTCTATGATAATGGTCCATTCTGGAGCATGTTTTATGTGCTGATAAAAAGAATGTGTATTCTCCAGTACTTGGGTGGAATGTTCTATAAATGTCAGTTAGGCTATTAGGTCTAGTTTGTAGTTTATCTCCAATGTTTCTTTATTTATTTTCTGTCTGGGTAATCTGTCCATTTGTGAGAGCGGGGTGTTAAAGTCCCCTACTATTATTTTATTGGATGTATTAATTATATATATATATATATACTTGGGAGCTCTGATGGATGAATATTTATAATTATTATATCCTCTTGCTGAATTGGCTGACTTCTTTATCATCATATAGTGACCTTTTCTCTTTTTACAGTCTTTGATTTGTAGTCTACTTTATCTGATACAAGCATGTCACTTCTTAGCTTTTTTGGTTTCCAGTTGCTTGAAATATCTTTTTCCACCCTTTACCTTCAGTGTATGTGTGTCTTAATAGGGGAAATGGGTTTCTTGTAGACAGCATGTGATTGCTTCTTTACCTTTTAATTGGAGAACTGAGTGCATTTACCTTCAGTGGTGTTATTGATAAGTAAACACTACTGCCATTTTGTTGCTTGTTTTCTGATTGTTTTGTAATTTTTCCTTTCTTGTGGTTAAGAGATTTTCTCTGATGGTTTAATTTGTTGTTTTTTATTTTTAGTGAATCTATTATAGGTTTTTGCATTGTGGTTACCACGAGGCTTACAAAAATATATTTTATATTTTACAAAATATTATTTATATTTATATTTTACAAAAACAATTATTTTAAAGAGGTGACAACTTATCTTAAATCACAAAAGAATAGAAACAAAAACTTAAAGGAACTTCCACACTTTAACTTTATCCCTACCTCTAAGAATTTCTTAGAGACTTTTAATTGTCTCAATTTGCCTATTTTTATATTATCTGCCACTTAACAGGTTGTTGTAACTGTTACTGTTTTTGATAGATTTATGATTTGGGCTTTATATAATACTAGAGTCATGAGTGGATTGCATACCACAGTTACAGTAGTAAAGTATTTTGGGTTTTTCTGTATATATAAGTTTACCAGTGGGTTTTATACCTTCAAATGTTTTTTAATTTTTAAAATTTTTAAAATTTTGTTTTATTTTTCATGATAGTGTGTTTTTTCTTTCAGATTCAGTAATTACTTTTAGCATTTTTTTGTAATATGAGTCTTGTGGTGGTGAATTCTCTCAGCTTTTGTTTGTGTGGGAGTCTATCTCTCCTTCATTTGTGAAGGATAATTTTGCTGGTAACAGTATTCCTGGATGGTAGTTTTGTTTTTTTTCTCTGAGCCCATTGAAAATGTTCCAGTCCCTTCCTGGCCTGTATGGTTTCCATTGAGAAGTCTGTTGTCATACAAAGTAGAGCTTCTTTATATGTTACTCATTTCTTTTCTATTGCTGCTTTTAGGATCCTCTCTTTGTCCTTGACTTCTCAAATTTAATTATTATATGATGTTATTTGGTTCAAATATGTTTTCTGACCCTCCTGTACCAGGATATTTGCATTTTTTCTCAAGTTTTGCAAAGTTTTCTATTATTGTTTCTTTTAATAAGCTTTCTACCCCATGCTTTTGCTCAACTTTTTTTGAACACTAATAATTCTTTTGTTTTTGTTTTTGAGTAATTTTCTATATCATGTAGGCAATCTTTGTTGCTTTTCATTCTTTTTTTCTCCTATGTGTGTTTTCAAATAGGAGAAAAAGCTTACTGATTGTTTCCTCTGCTTGATCCACTCTGATATCAAGAGTCTCTAATGAATCTTTCAGTTCAGCAAGTGTATTTCTCAGTTCCAAGATTTCTGTTTGATTTTTTTCCCTTTTTTTCTTTTTCTGTTTGGTGTCATGACTTGGGTGATTTAAAAAAATTACTTTGATTTCTTTTTTAACTTTCTCGATACATTTCTGTGTTATATTGGAGATCACTGAGTTTTCTTAAAAATACTATTTTGAATATTGGTCAGAGAGCTCATATATCACCATCTCATTAGTTTCAGTTATTGATTCCTTGCATTGCCCATTTGGGGAGATCATGGGTAGCTGTTTTGTATTGTTTCCTGTGGATGTTTTATTCCAGCCCTCTCAGTCTAGCTTGTTTTGGTTTTTATTGGATATGTTTGCTTACAGGTTCTTTACTGTTAGGTTGCTGCCTCCTTTTTAGCTGTCTCTGGTTTACCTTAAGTCCAGGTTCTCATATGTTCTGGTAAAGAACCAGAGCACTGTCCCTCCCAAATGAGGGAGATTCCAAAGGGGATGTCCCGGTAGTGTGGGAATGTTGGCTAGAGTTTCTGCCCAAGGGGACCTGTACACCACCTTCTACAGATGGTGCTGCTGAATAGCTACTCTGATTTGGTGTCTTGTTCGACTGAGTTACCGAGTAGAATTTCCAGAGCTGGAGATGGTAGTATTGCATCCCTGCTTTGTTTCTGCCTATCCCCAGGGATATTTCTCCCTTCTGGCATTTGAGATGCATCCTGTGGGGTAAGATAAGGGACAGTCTTCTGCCAGAGAACATTAGATGGTAAGGAAGCTGGAATTATACCTCACTCTTGCTTTTTCCAGTGTAGAAATAGTGAGTTGTGGGAAAATTTTTTGCCCATTAGGTGCTAGCCAGAATGAGGGGAGGAACATCATGGATATGGAAGTCCAATTATTTTACCATCTGCTAGCATATGTATTTTTTGACTTCTCTGTGGCCCCTGGAACTGTTTCATCTTCATAGTTGAGTTCTGGGATATTTCTGGTAATAATATTGGCCGCGTGTTTTGGTTTTGGTTTTCTGTGAGAGGAGTGAAGCCAGCTTGCTTCTGTGCTGCTGTTTTGGAACCGGAAAGCCTCGTGATTAATTTTTGTTTGTTGAATTATCCTGTGTTCCAGGAATAAATCCCACTGGGTCATGGTGTATAATCATTTTAATATGTTGCCAAATCTGGTTTGTTAGTATTTTATTGAGGATTTTTGTATCACTGTTCATGAGGGATATTGGTCTGTAGTTTTCTTTTCTAGTGCTATCTTTGTGTGGCCTTGGTATTTGGGTAGTGTTGGCCTAATAAAACAAGTTTAGGAGTATTCTGTCCTCTTTAATTTTTTGGAAAAGTTTGAGAAGGATTGGTGTTAATTTTTTTTTTAAATGGTTGGTGGAATTCACCAGTGAAGCTGTCAGGTTCAGGACTTTTCTTTGTTGAAATATTTTTGATTACTTATTTGGTCTCTCTGCTAATTATGGATCTATTTAGATTTTCTCTTTCTTCATGGTTTAGTCTTGATAGGTTTTGTATTTCTAGGAGTTTCCCATTTCATTTAGGTTATCTAGTTTGTTGACATTTACTTGCTCATAGGACTCTATTATCCTATTTATTTCTCTAGAATTGATTGAAATGTTCTCACTTTTATTTCTGATTTTAGTAATTTGAGTCTACTTTCTCTCTTAATTCCATACAGCTAAAGGTTTGTGTTTTTGTTTATCTATTTAAAGAAACAACTTTTGGTTTCATTAATCTTTTTCTGCTGTATCTCTGTTCTCTATTTTGTGTAACTCTGCCCTCATTTTTATTATTTTTTCCTCCTGCTAGCCTTGTGTTTAGTTTGGTCTTGTTTTACTAGTTTCTTAAGTTTTAAACTAGGTTCTTGATTAGAGATCTTTCTTGTTTTGTAATGTAAGCATTTGGAGCAGCTATGTATTTCCTCCTTAGCAGTGCTTTCACTGTATACCATAAATTTTGGTATGTTATGTTTTTGTTTTCATTCATATGTAAGTATTTTCTAATTTTCTTTTTGATTTCTTCTTTAATTCATTGCTTGTGTAAGAATATGTTGTTTAATTTCCATAAATTGTTTAATTTTCCAGTTTTCCTTCTATTGTTAATTTCTGACTTCATCTAGTTGTAGTTGGAGATGGTAGATCATATATCTATCTTTTCAAGTCTATTGACACTCTGTATGGTGTCTCACAGATCCCTTAGGCTGTATTCACTTTTCACTTAAAGAAATCTTTTTCCTCCATTGTTCAGATTGAGTATTAAGTTGTTAGTTATTGTATTTTCAGTTCTGTCATTACCATTTAGTTCTTTGTGTCTTGTATTTCTTTGCTTAGACTTTTTATTTCTTTGCTGAGAGTTTTTATTATTTCATTTGTTTCATGTATATTTGTAATTATTCATTGAATTGTTTATATGACGCCTACTTTAAACTCTTAGGTAAGTCTAACATCTGTGGTGTCTTGATGTTCGCATCTGTTGATTGTCTTTTTATATTCAGTTTAAGATACTCCTGATTCTCAGTGATTTTCAATGGCAATTTGGACATGTTTTGTATTATGAGACTCTAGATCTTATTTAAACCCTGTGTTTTGGCTGACTTTCTCTGACACTGTTCTGACAGTGAAAGGTGGGAACTGCTTCCTTACTGCTTAGCAGAGGTAAAAGTTCAGGTTTCTCACACTGCTTCCTTCCACACCTAAGAGAGGGTACTCCTCACTCCTGTTGGAACAGGATGTTAATTCCAGTTGCCCATGTGGTCTCCAGTAACACTGCATGGGGGAGAAGTTTTTGTTACCAGTGGGTGTGGATGAAAGTCCAAGCTTCTTTCTTCTCTGCTTTTGGAATCAAGGCAGTATTAACTTCCTAAAATCAGTTGAGAACTGCTGGGTGCTAGTGGGAGTCCCAGCTCCCCATTATTCCTCCATTCATACTGGTTAGGAGAAGTTGGAATGCCCCATTACTGCTCCTCATGTGAGAGTATGCAAAATTAGGGTTGTGTGGCCTTGTTACTGCTTGATAGTGGAGAAAATCCTGACTCTTGACTATACCTCTTCTAACATTCCTTCTACCCTCTGCCAGTGGAGAGGGTTGTCTCTTTACTGCTGGATGGGGACAAAAGTCTCAGCTTCTTACTCAGCCTTCTCTGACCCAGCCAAAGTTGGGGAAGATGTTTGGGATACCTTGTTACAGCCTCGTAAGAGTGGAATTCCAGGCTACCTACTGGTCTTTGCTTGTGTGTGTATGGTTGGTGGCACAGTTTTTTCTGTGGTATTTAGCTGGAGTAGAACAGTTGTCATCTAAAAGTTTTTTCTTGCTTGGCTGCCCCTTTTTGGTCCTGTGGCAACAAGCCTGAAAGAGCAGGCTCTCATTGGTGTCTGTGGGTTTTTCTTTTTTGGCACGAGGTAGGTCTGCACCCATTGGCGTTTCTGGTTTGCTCATTTCTTCAGCTGAAAGTCTGGGATAGTGTGAGGTAAAAAAGAAAACTCAAGGACTCACCACAATTCCTGTCTTAGGTTTCTACATTCCTAGTTAGACTGCTACCCTCTTTTCACCTTTCAGAGTCTTCTTATTTTTGTTTTATATATAATGACCAAAGATTTTAGTTGTATGTATGTAGCATGTGGCATAGGAAAATGTCTACTCTCTCTTCTTTCAAGTGGAAGCCCTCATTATTTTTAAAAGATATGTTTATCTTTTTTTTTTCCCAGTTGTTACAATACAAGCCATTGTCTATGTGACCTTCCACATTCTGATCTGAGCAGAAGCTCCCAGACACTAATTATTGTGGGCCATTTCTGTTTTTTGCACTCCTAAATTTTAGTCCATTAAAGGGCTACCTGTTCTCCAGTATATAAATTAAATAACTTTTCCTAAGTCATAGTTTTGTAGTAACAATTCATTATGGACACCAAATGATGTTTGAATAAAATAATACATTTGTTCTGAAAGATGAATTTTCTTGAATAACGCTAACAGCTGAAGTATACTTATCATTTGTTGATCTGCTTCCTGATGCCTTTTTCCCCCCTCTGATTATAGATTGTCTACCACCTTCTTTGTTATTTAGTAAAACCGTGAACATAGACTTTTCTTGACTTTGGTTCTGCAGTTGTAACTTTTCCCTGTCCCCCCTTTAGGGACAACCCACCTTTGAAACTAGGACCACTGCTAATGGAGAGAGAGTTTATGGGACTGGGGAGTTGAGTCCCATGAACACTGAGCTGAATAGTTTGGACTTTTATCCCATAGGCAAGGTCGGGCAAGCCAAATGATCATTTTGAACAACTATTGTTTGTATTTATTGTGTTAACAATTATATCCACATCCTAGACCTATTCTAATGTGTAATAGCCAGTTCCAAAATAGCCCTAAATGATTTTTTTCCTTCTTGGTCTTCATACTGTTATGTAGTCCCTTCTCCCAGTGAATAGAACTTGTCTGTGTAACCACCAGGATATTGTGGAAATTATGGTATGTGACTTCAAAGGCTAAACTGTAAGAAAAAATTGAGGTTTCCTCTTTGCTGTCTTGGATCACCTGCCCTGGGAGAAGCCAGTTGCCATGTCCTGACAATACTCAAGCAACCCTATGGAGAGTCTGCAGGGAGAGGAAATGTGGCTGCCTGCCAACAGCCAACATCAGCTCATCAGCCACTTTAGTGACCCTTCTTGGAAGCAGATTATTTGGTCCCATTCATGCCTTTAGTCGACTTTAGCCTGGTTGACATCATCACACCACCTCATAGGAGACCACCACTCAGAACCACCTAGCTAAGCCTCTCTTGAATTCCTGCTCACAGAAGCCGTAAGATAATTACTGTTTGTTGTCACTTCATGTCACTAAAATTTGTGGTATTTGTTACACAGCAGTAAATAACTGATACCCTGCATAAACTCCATCACTCGTGAAATAACTGATTTCTAACATTTGGCTCTCCAAATTTTAATATAACCTCCTAAACTTTTAGCACATTTGCAAAAGTTTACTCTCTATAATGTTTTTCTATCTCTCTGAGTTGTCACCCTCTCCAGGTTATTGAAGCCACCATGTTTCCATCTCCATTAGCCCCTTTTGTCTCCTTTTCAACTTCAATTGTGTAGTTCTTAAATATAATCATTTACTAGCCAATACTCTTGTCCTTCTCTTAAGCTGTCTTATTTTTGCCAGGTAAAACCTAAATAGGTTCAACCTTTTACCTTCTTAATGCTTTGTACTGAACAACTGGAGAAAATTACACAGTTGGCTGCTTTTTATGTTCGTGAGCTTAGGTATCACATGGTCTGTGGTATCCACAATTCTGAAATTCTAACATATTTCTCACAAAAGCACAATTTGCTACTTTTCAAGATTACATCTGCGTGCTTTTTTTTCTCCTACTCCTACCTCCTCGTTTCCCCTTATTTGAAGAGCTTGCCTCATACCCAGTTAGAAAAAATGGCTATCCATAAGAACCTCTTATTTTCTCACCACAGAATCCAAAATTCTGTTGCATCCTCACTCTTCTTCTCCTTGTGTCTTCTTGTTACAATGGAAGAAGTAGCTCTCCTCTCAAAGGCCAGTTCTTCCATTTGTTCACTCCTCTTTATTGTCCTTTTTTAAGGGACTTTGTTTCTTTTGTTATTAATTCTTCCTATCTTACTGTAATTTTTACCGAATGCAAACATACTATGTCTTTTCCCAACTTAAGAAAACTCTTGATCACCCACTCTTTATCTCCCTGCTGTCCTTTCTAGCTACATTCCTCTAAAGATTTATCTACATAGACTCTTCATTTTCTCACTTTATATTAACTCTTAAATTAGCTTTAATTTATCCTAGGCTTTTCATTTAATTGCCTTTCACAAGATTTCCAACAGCTTTTCTGTTGTCACGTTGAATGAACACATTTTCCTCTCCTATTCTCCAGCCTTTAATGGTATGTTCTACAATTGATTACCTTAAAAAAAAAATGCATCCTCTCTTGGTTTCTGTGATAATGTACTCTTTTGACTTTCTTTCTAACCTTAACTGCTTCACCAGCTTTTCTAATTTTTTCCTCTGCCTTACCTATAATGTAGTGTTTCCCAGGGTTATGACCTTGATCTTCTGTTTTTCATTGTGAAGGGCAATCTCATTTATTGCCTTGACTTTAACCATGATCTATATATTGATGACTCCTGAATTTATATCTCTAGGTAATTTTTCTAGATTTTATATTCAGCATCTTACTTGGCTAATAGTTATTTTGTGTTTAAAGTATTCCATATCTTTTCCATTGCTTCCACCTAACACTGTGTTTCTCAAACTAGAAAACCTGTTAGTCATCTTTGTTTTCTACTTTGTTTGACATTTACTTCCTCAGTAAATCCTCTCCAATCTACTTTTAAAATATAAAGTTAATCCATCATCTTATTATCGCCACTGTTAGCACCCTTGTCTAAGCCATCATCATTTCTTACTTGGACCCAAGTTCTGAGTAGTTGATCTTCCTGCTTCCACTATGACCTCTGTATAACCCGTTGTCCACATAAATCAGAGTGGAAAAATACACATATCAAATTCTCATTTCTCCCTTGCTTAGAATCCTCTAAATCCTCACAGTTGTAGTTAGAATAAAACCCAAATTTAGGCATATTTTGACATAATATGATCCTTATGAACTAAACCCTGTCTCTTTCTGACTTAAGCTACTCTTCTCCTGGTTAATATATTAGCCTTCTTTAGTATGCCAAACTTTCATTTCTTTTAGGTTAGGTACTTCTTGCCTGAAAGCTCTTCTTAATTTTTACGTTTGCTTTCTTCTAACCCTTCAGGTCTCAGCCTAAATGATATCTCCTCAAAGAGGTATTATCTGATTATTTAAGTAAAATCTTTGCCACTCTCCTTGACAACATATGATTTGTTTCCTTTTCAGTGCTTACCACATTTTGTAATTATTTACTTTAATGTACAGATCCATATGGAAAATAAAAATTATATGAATGAGAATCTTCCTGTTACATAAATAAAAACCTAATAAATATTTATAATTTTTGGCATGTTGACATTTGAAAAATGTAATGAGAATTCTATGTGTACTTTGAGTGTTTGTCCTTCAGTAAATTATCAGTTTACTTAGTAGATTATATTCATATGAATTTTGCAATTAAATATATTAGAATAAATCTTTTGGTACCCCTTTGTCCCATTTGGTGGACACATTTAGACAATTTACATTTAATGTAATTATCAGTAGAGTTAGGTTTAAATCTGTCATCTTGCTATTTTTTTCTATTTGTTCCACCTGTTCTTTGTTCATTTTCCTTTTACTGTCTTTTTTGCATGAATTATTTTTAATGATTTTATTTTATTGTTAACTATTGCTTTACTTATTTCTCTTTGCTTTATTCTTTAATAGTTATTCTAGGTCCTAGAGTCTGATATTGACAGTATGCACCTCCCAGTTATCATAGTCTGTCTTCAAATATTATATCACTTGGCATATAATGTAAGACTCTTACAACATTGCATTTCATTTCCCCTTCCTTCCTTTATGTTACCATTTTCATACATCTTCTACATGTTATAAAACCTGTAAAACTGTTATTATTTTTGCCTTAGAACATTATCTTTTAAAATTAATAGACTTTATGTTTTTAGATTTACAGAAAAGTTGAGCGAAATATACAGAGCTACAATCAATGAACCAATATTATGCATTCTTATTATCTGAACTCCATAGTTTGCATTAAGTCTTACTTTTTGTGTTATATAGTCTATGAGTTTTGAAAGTGTAGGATGACATGTTTCATTGCCCTGAAAATTCAGTGTTTCACCTATTCATCTCTCCTTCCTTCACCTGGAACCCATGGCAAGCAACGATTTTTTTTTTCTTTCTGCGCAGTTTTGACTTCTCCACAATATCATATAACTCTATACCAATGAGTGTGTGATTTCTAGATCACGTGATAAGAGTTTGTTTAGTTTTATAAGAGACCACTAAACTGTCTTCCCAAGTGGCTGTACTACTTTGCCTTCCTACCAGCAACAAATAAGATTTCCTGTTGCTCTACTTTTTATCAGCATTTGATGTTGTCAGCATTTTAGATTTTTAGTCATTCTAATAGATGTGTAATAGTATCTTGTTATATTTTGAAATTTGCTAATAACACATGATGTTGAGCTTCTTTTCATACCTTTTTTTTTTTTTTTTTTTTGCCTTCTGTGCAGTTTCTTTGGTAAAGTTTCTGTTCAGCTCTTTTGCCTGTGAATTGAGTTTTTTGCTTTCATGTTATTGAATCTTAAGAGTTCTCTGTCTATTTTGGTTGCTAGTCTTTTATCAGATATGTTTGCACATATTTCCTCCCAATCTATATCATGTCTTTTAATTTTCTGAACAGTATCTTTTGCAGAACAGACATTTTAATATTGATGAAGTCCAACTTAACAATTTTTTTCTTTCATTTGTCATGCTTCTGGTATTATATCTAAAATGTGATTCATTCAGAAGGTCACTTAGATTTTCTCCTGTGTTATATTCTAGGAGTTTATCATTTTTCAGATTTGTCTTTTAAAGAAATTTAAAAATCAGATATAATGTCTTTAATATTCACACAATGTTTACCATTTTTTATGGTCTTTTATTTTATCTTATAGATGACTTGATTTTTTTTTTTTTCAGCATGAGTAACTTCCTTAACATTTTTTGAAATGCATTTCTTCTGGTGATGAATTCTCTCAGCCGATGTTTACCTGAAAAAAGTATTTTTGTCTTCTTTTTTTTTTTTTTGAGACAGGGTCTCACTCTGTTGCCCAGGATGGAGTGCAGTGGTGCTATCTTGGCTCATTTCAGTCTTCACCTCCAACACTTAAGTGATCCTCCCGTTTCAGCTTCCCAAGTAGCTGGGACTATAGGCATGTCCCACCACGTGCAGCTAAATTTTGTATTTTTTTGTAGAGATGGGATTTGGCCACGTTGTCCAGGCTAGTCTTGAACTCCTAGTCTTAAGCAATCCACCCACCTCGGCCTCTCAGAGTAGTGAGATTACAGTCATCAGCCACTGTGACTAGCCTGCCTTTGTTTTTGAATGATATTTTTGATGAAAAAAAATTCTGAATTGACAGGTCATTTCCCAGCACATTTAAAACCTCATTCCATTTGGTATGTTTTTATTGCTTCTACTTCTGTCATGATATTCATATTTTCCTTTAAGTGTTTGAGCATCCTTAAGTTTTATAAAAGCGTTTTTGAGTTTTTGTGTGCTGATTCTTGTCATCTTGCATTTCTAAGTCTGTTCTTAGGAACTGACTTTCGTCCTGTGATGGCTCACAGTTTTCTGCTTCTTTGCATATCTGGTAATTTTTCATTGGATGCCAGACATTGTGAATATAATTGAGTGTTCCTAAATATTGTTTTCTTTGAAAAATACTGGTGTTTGTTTTGGAAGACAGTTAAGTCATTTGCAGATAAGGTTCAAGACTTTTTTTTAAAGCTTTTTAAAAGTTGGATCTGAAGTAGCCTTTTCTTTAAGGTCAACTTAGTCTTAATACTAATACTTGACTGTCTAGGAGTGTGCACTGGTAGCTCTAAATGTTTATTGAGGTTCCTCTACTCTGTATAGTTTGAACACCCCTCAGCTTACTGTGAGCTCTGAAGCTTGTTTATCTTATAAGTCCCTTGCAATTTTTATTTGCCCAGTTTTGTTAAATGTTATTGTGCATGGAATTATTTTCTTAATTTTGTTTTCAGATTATTCATTGTATATAATCCTAATTTTTGTATTTTACTCTTCTATCCCACAGTTTTAAGTTTTCTGTTGATTCCTTAGGGTTTTCTGCATATTTTTTACTTATTCTTTTCGAATCCATATGCTTTTTATTTTTCTTGCCTGATTACACTGGTTAGAACGTCCAGTATAGTTTTGAATAGGAATAATGAGAGTGTAAATCCTTTCCTTGTTTCTGGTCTTAAGGAGAAAGCATTGTCTTTTATCATTAATTATGATGTTAGATGTAGATTTTTTGTAGATGCCTTTATCATGAATAGTTGTTGGATTTTGTCATGTGCGTTTTCTACATCTGTGGCGATACTTAGTAGTTCTCAAATTGATGATTCATTTGGCACAAAGAAACTTTTCATAGTTGCCCCCGCAGATAGATGGCAATTGTAGAATCAGCTGTGCATTGTATATCATGTAGCCTTAAATGAGAACCATGGCAGATAATTTGATATTTATTGAACAGATATTCATGAAGTGCCTACAGTATGCATTTCTAACAAGTTGATTTGCTTCTGATGAATGCTAAAGATTTGGATCTAGTAGGTTAGAGGTAAGAGTTTTAGACAAATAATAACAAAGTTTTGTTTCCTCCATGAATTAATTTTTTAATGGTTTTAAATATTTAAGCATAGAGCTATAAACCTAAGTAATGCTGAGCCCAGTTCTAGCTTTTCCCAAAATAATACTTTTCTTTTTGTTACCATGAGCAGTATCATCAGCATGGCTCTTCTTGCACCTTTTTTTTTTTTTAAAGAGACAAGGTCTCTGTCATCCATCCATCCATCCATCCATGCATGTACAGTGGTGTGATAATAGCTCACTGTAGCCTGAACTCCTGTGCTCAGCTGTCTTCCTACCTTAGCCTCTCAGAGTGCTGGGATTACAGGTGTTAAGACCATACCCAGCTGTATGTTAGTATTCTTATATTCTTACTCACAGCAAATTGTATTTAATCAGTTTTATGGTATTTTTGCTAAATCAGTTTTGTAAGCCTGCTTGTAACAGAAATGTCCACATTATTGTGGGTTGTTCTTTGCCAGAAAAATTGATGGCGAATTCATAGGTAACTAATCGGACTGCTTAATACCTGCCATTTCAAAAAGACAGCAAATAAAGCAAGACCACAGCATTAATTCTTCATGTAATTTAAGAAAAATAATGTTTTTCTAACTTCATTTTTCATTTAAATCCCATATGGTTCTCTTACAGCAGTGTGATCTACCTGCATTTTCTTCACTATAAGAACTATTAGACATTTCTGTTGGAGATAGTTTCTAATGTTGAAATTTTCAGTAAATAATTAATTCTTCATGTTCAAACTGTCAACATGGAAACTTAGGTGTTACATCAACTAGTTATATGCTATAGCTTACTTAATATTAAGATGATTAGAAACTTACTATATGTAAAGCAATTGGAAGAGTCATGGAAAATAATGCCATTTTTTTTTAGCAGCTATTACTATCATTTAATTCTTGTTTTTTAGCAAGGTGAAAATTAAATTCAGATATTCTTTAAGATGTATACCTCTGGTCTTTAGATGTAACATCACTTTGCGATCTTACCTAAGTCCTCTGCTCTATAGGAATTACAATTGTTTATATAAAGAGGCTAATATTGTCTTTGATATAAAACTCAAATATTTATTGATTTACCATGATGTTTTGAAAGTCAGTGGGATGGGGGACAGTGACATGTCAAAATCATCTAGAAATTAAAAAAAAAAAGCATAACACTACTCATTTAAGGACCACTGGTCTACAAGTTTAGCTTCTTATGGACTTAAAAAAATTTGTTAGCTTACCCTTGTTTTGTGTTAATAACTTAATAACTCAGCATTTGTTTGATAATGAATTAACATATAATAAAAAAGTTGTGACTAAATAGTTTGATGTTTTTACTATATTGAATTATTTGATCAAGGGTTAATGTGACAGGTGAAGTAGTTTTGTTTTCTGTTGCTTTTGTATTTTAACCCCTTTTTAAGATTTCAATTGACAGTGAAATCTTAAACATGGAAATGTAATATGTAATATAGGTAGTATTTATTACCATGTACTTACTTATAAATTCTTATTTATAACATTTGTTTCTTATATAAATCTAAACAGGCAGTTTTGAGTAATGTAAACATTTTGATATTACTGATCTCAGCATCTTTTTTCCCCCTAATTTTGTTATACAATATTGAGAAAAACCCAATTTAAACAGATTAGTAATTGATAACTGTTTTAAAGCTTGCCTTACTGCCTTAAATTGTCATTCTATCAGGTAGAAAGGATAGTAAAGACTTTGGACTCAGCTAACTAAATATGTAATATTGGCTTGCATTTATTAATTGTTGAAAATGAGCTTTATAGTCAGACATGATTCTCATTTCTGCTAGCTGTTACACCATGGATAAATTATGTGACTCCTCCAAGCCTTGAGTTTCTCATTTATCAAATGAACGTTATAATAGCTTTTACCTCATGAGAGGTAAATCATATTTAGATTAAGTAAGGTAATGTATTAAAGTATATCCAAGTAATCATATTTAGATTAAGTAAGGTGATTATGTGTGTTAAAGTATGATTGTCAAAAAAGCGAAGTTCTTACACTTAGCCAAATATAGAACATGTGTCACAGATTTTATTCCACTCACTTATTAATAAAATAGTAAGATATTAAATTTGCCCAGAGTGCATTTGTGGATCTAAGTATTTATAGGCGATGTTAATAGAAGGCTGCTGAGTTAGATAAGAAACTGATTAATATCCAACAAAGCCAGGAATTTAATCTTTGTGGTTATCAGGGCAAAAATTACTTGCTTCTCTATTGGGTAAAAAGCTACAAGTTAACATATATAACCTCACTGTCTAGGACTTTTGTTTTTTTTAAGAGACAGGATCTCACCCTATCACCCAGTCTGGAGTACAGTGGCTCAATCATAGCTTACTACAACCTTTAGCTCCTGGACCCAAATGATCTTTCTACCTCAGCCTCTCATATTTATTTTTATTTTATTTTAGAAATGGACTCTTGCTGTGTTGATTAGGCTGGTCTCAAACTTCTGGCCTTAAGCAGTCCTCCTACTTTGACCTCCTAAAGTGCTGGGACGGACCTTTTAGTAAATAGAAATGTACATTCCCCTAAATTAGAATTTTTCAACTTGGGCATTCTTGATTTTTGGGCTAGATCATTTTTTGTTGTGGAAAGCTGTCCAGCGTGTTATAAAATGTTTAGTAGCATCCCTGGCTTCTACTCAATAGGTGCCCATAGACTCTTCTCTTCTCCCTGATTGGGCAACAGACATTTCCAAGTGTTCCTGAGGGCGCAAAATTGTTCCATGATGAAAACCATTGCCCTGGATAATCTTGAACAACCTTTCTCTCTGTACTACCAGTTTTTTTTTGCCTCTTTTTCCAAGCTTTTGATAATTTTTTTGACACATGAAAGCACTTTGCACAGTGCCTGACTAGTAGTAGATAATTGTTAAATGACAACTGCTACCTACTGTTTTAATTATTTATTATTACTAATATGTTGTTTCTTAGGTAGACAGGCATTATTTGGCTGAATTTACCTGGGATATTGATTTGTTAGATAACATCATTAGAAAACAAATAAAACAACCTAAGACACTTTAGTGCAAATCTATCAGATCTACTCAGAGTTTCAAAATAGTCAAAATCAGTCATTTTTTCTGGTAAGTCCCAAAATCAAATTCATGTTTTTTAATAGTCTCTTCTGCAGTTGTAGGTATGGTAAATTGTGACCCAGAATACATACATTGAACTCATTCATTCAGTTTACCAAAAAAAATCAAACAAGAAACACTAGTTAATTCCTAATAATCATTAAAATGATTATAGCATAATATTGTAGTTGAATATATTACATGTTTATTGTGTAACCATCTCAATAAGGCAGACTGTATTAAGAGCACAGGCTAAGTAGACATGCTTGAACTTTGCCTGAAATTTTATTCTATTAGACATGCCAAATAACGTGCTTGCTTATATAGTTTTAGGTGAGCAGACATGTCTGAACAGAACTGAATTTTATTAAGACTCAGTGCATACAACCCACATGATCAATGAGACAAATCCCCCATGTGCACAACAATTTTAGAAGTTGTATTTTGAGATTTACACAAAATGAATTTACTTGGTAGTATTGGTAAATAAATTGTTATAGGTAAATACCAGTATTAAAACTTGTTATACATTCGTGCTTCCAGGCTTTTAAAATTAAAATTTCTAAATTTGAAAATGAAAGTTTTAAAATGAAAGAACATTGGTGACACCCCGAGGCACTGCAGTGAAAAAGGCTGAGAACCACAGCGTCACAACTACAGTTCTGACTTAGTAAATGTATTTTTAAATATAAAGTCTTCTAAGGAGCATAGTTTACTTTTTCTTGCCCTAGTTACAGTTGACATTTGACTTTTCATTTAAGTTTTACAAGAGTCATGTGATTTGCAGTTAATCAGATTGGAGAACCAGCTATTTCCTATACTGTTTTAGAAATGTAACCTAGTTTTCTCTCTTTTCCCCTCATAAAATTACATAAGTAGGAATGGAACAGAATAGAGAATTGTATAGGAAATATAAGTGTTCTTAAGCAGGTTTGGAATTAGAGTAATGGTGACAAGAGAATTTTTGTGTTTTGGCACACTGTTTCTGGTGTATAGCAAAATATAGTGTACCTTTCCACAAACAGCTTTACTTACTAAGCATATAGAGACATAAGGTCATTGAGTACCAGTATATGAACTGATAATTTTAGTTTTGTAAAATATTTTGTTTGTTTGTTTGGAGATGGAGTCTCACTCTGTCTCCCAGGCAGTGCAGTGGTGCAATCCTGACTCACTGCAACCTTTGTCTCTCGGGTTCAAGCTATTCTCCTGCTTCAGCCTCCCAAGTAACTGGGACTACAGGCATGCCACCACCATGACCGGCTAATTATTTTGTGTTTTTAGTAGAGACAGGGTTTCACCATGTTGGCCAGGCTGGTCTCGAACTCCTGACCTCAGACCATCTACCCACCTCAGCTTCCCAAAGTGCTGGGATTACAGGCAGTTTTGTAAAATTTGACAGTCTTCATTAGCAATTATATTTCTTAACCACAATATAAATAATAGTACTTAGAACAACCCAAATAATAGTGGAAGAAAGAAAGGATAATTACATAGACGAAGCAGTAAATATTCCTTTGAGTGTTATTTAATTTTTTGATGGCATTTGTTAATTCGGCTTTTGAGTTTCAATAAATGTTGTCCATTTATATTGATGCTACTGTATAAGATGTAACATTTGTGTGCAGGATTTTAAATATAAAATGCTATAAGAATGACATTTTCATAGTGTTTTATTTGTTGCTTTGGCTGTAATTAGGTAATGTTAACTTTTCTGCCAATGGGTTGATTAAAAAGCCAAAGCACAAAAAATAATCATTGAAGCAGCAGATGAATCAGTGACATATCAATGAATTAAATTACTTAACTTTCCACACGGTGTAGATATACATCAAAATCAGTTCTGTAACATTTTCTCAGATTTTAAGTTATTTTGATGTATTAGAAAATATTGAACTTTTTTTACTGTCCAAGTTTAATTTTGTAATTATTCTACTTAACTTTGCCAGATGATTGATTTTTGTTGTTGTTGCTTGAATTGTTTATAGAGAGAAATGATAAGTGATTGAGGTACTCTTTTTACTATTAACTACATATTTTAAATCAGACTAGAATGTTTAGTGGTGTAGTAAGAAAGCATCACATACGACAAGCTCTGGGCTTACCTCTTACTGAACCATGTAATGAATCCCTTGCTGCAACATCTTGCCCCTCCCCCAAAGCAGCCAGCATATATTTGAGCAGAGTGGCTCTGTTTGAGTTGTATCTTATTCTCATGGAGGAGATAGCAGAGCTTAATACTGCAGCAAGTGGAGCTTCTGTGGTGAATCCGATGCTGGATTAAATTTTAAGGCTATTAGCAAGGCCCTGACAAAGTGGTGCTAAATGAGCACGTTCATTCTGGGAATTTGGCTATAATTTTATTGAAGCAGTTTTATTATGCAGGAAAAAGAAACATCTTAATTCCAATCATAGTATGCCGACTTGATCTCTGCTGTGGGGGTGGAAACAGCTGAAGAATGCAATATTTTAATACAGTTTTTTTTTTTTTTAAAAGAGTGCTTTGGATCTAGAGTAAATGTTCAGGACAGTCAGCAAACAGCATTCACCAAGGCGTTTTTCTGGAATTTCAGTCTTGGATCGATTTAAGTGCTCAGGGTCTGAAAAAATGTCTCCTAGCATCAAAAACTTGGATTGCTTTTCTCCGATGTTATGCCACTGTAAAGTAGCATGCACCAACAGCACAATAGCCTTAATGTTTGGATGTAAGGTGGGTTTAAATAATACTTCCTTAAAAAGCTTGGTTTTTAAATCCAGTAGTATTTCAGCAAAGAAATATAATTTAGATTAGATGATTTGATTGACTTTAATTCATGTAATAGATTTCCTGTCCTTTGTGTGTCTGACATGAGTAAGACACACAAATGGGTCTGTGCACACAGTTAAGGTATAGTAGAAAAGGATCTGATTTTTGTGAAAGCTGCATGTAAAATACTGTCATTCTCCATTAATGAGGATTAATAATTGACTTGCTTTTTATGTTTTTCTACTGTGGTGAATGAAGTGTACAGGGAACACCATTGATATGCAGGATTGAAGATGCTTTCTGATATCACTTTGATGGAAGAAATTGCTTGTGGCAGGTTCAGTATTTAAACTAATGCCATAGACTTTGTGATTTTGATACTAAATTGTGTTGCTATTTAGATTGTATAGAAGAAAAAAAGCTTTTAAACAAAATTAACACTGAAAGAACCATGACTTTACTATTCATTTGCTATCAATGAAACAGTGGTTAATTGAGTAAGGTGTTCTATATATATAAATGTAAAGTTTGCCTTAAAGATAAATTTATGGTTTTTTATATAAAATGCTAAATGGAAAAAAGAACGGATGCATTTTTACCTGATTTCTGCAATCAAAAACAACATGGTTTAAAGCTATTTGTAGAAAGAGAGCCCTCTACTGTAGTATTTGAGGGAATAATTATTTTCAAGTATTGTTTTAATTGAAACTTTTTTTTCTTTTTAGTTTTTGTAAGACTGAAACTTCTCAATTGATGATGTGAAGAGGTCTCAAATTGCTAGCTGATTAAATTAGGCTGAAAGTTTTTTACCCCTTTATTAAAGAATATATTGCTTTTCTGGTCACCCAAGCATTTTCTACCTTGACTTTAAATTCTTTGTTGTGTCAGAGAATTCTTATTTTCCTAGTGAGATTTCAGAAATTTTCTGAACTAGAAAATGGAAACGATTGCACAAGAAAAAGTATGCTGCTAATAGAAACAGATTTTTAACAAATTTACAATTCATATTGGTTGTTCAATTATGAGCCAGTATAAAATTCATATGCATTGTTTAAATAGCTAAGACTACATTTTCTTTTTTCCCTGAGTGTTAAGCCTGTTTTTTCATGTGGTATGTACAACAGGGTGTTATAGGAAAAGGATTTAAAAATTTTTAAGGAATGTTTTTATAAAGCTAATCACTGTAAAAAATGTAGGTAAATTAAACATCTAATTATGTATATAAGATGTTTTAAAATACTACCCTTATTATAGAGTCAGTTTTAAGAAGTAACATGCCATTGCTCTTGACTAGTCTGATAGTCTCAGTGAACTTTAAATGCCTCCCGTATCCTCTACTCCTTACACTTTGGATTCTGTTAAATTGATTGCAGAACACCGATTGAGGTTCTTGGTTGCCCTCTGGTGGGAAAATGAAGAAAATATTCTATTGAAAATGTCTTTGCTGTGGTCATACTTGATAATTAAAGATAGTTAAAAGGGCATCTAAGTTATATGTTTACAATTTAAGAAATCAGATACTTTAATTTGGGAAATAAAAAGTGAATTATTTTGGGGCTTAACCATTTGTGGATAGAATTTTTAAAAATTGTTTTCCAAAATGTTTGAATTTAATGGCAGGTACTATTGACAAGAGACTATGTAGAAATATAGTTTCTCAGACTACAGCATCCTCATCACATTTTTTATGAGTGTATTTTGATAGATGCAAAATTAATTATTTAAAGCTTTGCAGTGAAACTGACAATTAAATTAATTAAAAATTTTAATATGTGATTAAACAAGAATACCTATTGGGGGGAATTGTACCAGAATTATCCAGCAACTTTTAGTTAAAACATTTCAGAAATAGCTTGAGACAATAAGGGTAAACACATCTTTCTCTCCAGTGTATAAGCTAATACCAATATTGCATGTGCAAAAAGTTTATCTTCTAATGCCACTGGTACTTCTAATGCCAATGAATAACTGTTAACTTCCTTAATTTGTAGGCAAACTTGGGTGAGCAAGTAATCTTACTATGTAAATTCCAAATCACATTTAAAACTAAGCTTAATATTTTTATTTATGACATGAGCTTCTGAAAAGGAATAAAAGCACCACCTTGTTTGTTGGAAATTAAATGTCTTTTTAAAAAGTCAGGTTTCTATGTGACTAGAGTTTACCTCTTAACCATTCTTTTCTTTATGAGACGTTTATCCAAGAAGGTTACAGTACTAGATTGTCATAAAGAACCAATCTGTTTACTATAGAATCTTGGAAGTCTCCATGTGTGTCAAAGTGAGAGTGTGCATGCATGTATGTAATTGGAGCAGTATCATCAAAAGATGATTTAATTTCTGGTATCAGTCCATATGGAAAGAAGCCTGTTTATCTCTCATGACTCATATTAGAACTCAGAGAAAGGACCTTGGGTAATGTAAGGAGAATGCAGAGGACATTTAGATTCTTCTTCTTCTTCTTTTTCTTTTAAATAGAGATGGGGTTTCACCATGTTGGCCAGGCTGGTTTCGAACTCCTGACCTCAGGCAATCCCCCTGCCTCGGTCTCCTAAAGTGCTGGGATTACAGGCATGAGCCACCACACCTGGCCTACATTCAGATTCTTAATCTAGAGACTGTGAAGCTGTTTAGGAGTCAGTTCTTTGGGGGTGGACGTGAACAGAAATTAGCAAACTCATTGTGACTCTAAAGGTATGCCAACTCTTTAATGTAGAATTAGCTATTTCAAAATAGGAGGCACAGTAAGACTGGAGTCTTAAGATCCCTAGGAGGAGATGAGCTGTATGAAGATCAGAAACTTGTATTTTGTGAAGCTAAAGTTGTTTGTTTGTAATAACAAGCTCTTGAAAGTTCTTGCCTTTACTAACTGCCCTAAGAGAAGCCATGAGAATGCTTTTTGCAATAAAGCATTAAAGTATGTTTGATGACAGGCAGTAATTGAAGTGAGAGAATCCCAGAGGGAAGGCAAAACACCTAGTATAAAGTTAGGAGTGTCGTTTTGGGTGTCTTTGCTCCACAGCACGATAGTGTAAGGTGTTAAAACCTTGGTGATTCTGTTTTATTAGAAAAGGTACTGTTCCCACTTAACTGTGATTCTTGACCTGGGATGCAGGTGGCTTCAGGGACAAATCTGGTATGTCAGTGGGTACTTTACAGTCATCCTAACATCATTTTTTCTCAAACCTAGTTTTAATAAGAAAATGAGTTTAAAAGTTTGTTTTCATATTGAAACTTGCAGTATAGCATTTGAGCGGGTTAAAGTATAATTTGTATGGATAATTTATGTAAGTGTAATCGTATACGTAGAATTTGTGTAAAAGATGAGATTTTCAAGAAATATTGTTCGTGTAGCCATGACTTCTTGCTATGTTGCTTCATATTCCTAATGTTTTGTTTTTTTTGCTGTTAAAAGATAATTGGGTGGAAAACTTTGAGAAGCCCTATCTTACAATTCCATTATTTTCCCCACTACCCACCTCACTTCTCCCTGGGTGAAAAAGTGTTAGAGCATAGATTTGAACGGTATGGCCCGTTTGCTTCACTTAGTTCACTCGTGCTTAACATTGTGTTTGCAAATAATAAATTCTAAACCAACAACGACTTTAAGCAAATGGGTCCTTATCTTTTCCTCATCATAGTCAGCTTGGAAATATGCAGCTGCTACAACTTTGGACATCTTTTTCTCTTGGCCTTTGCTTCATTGAAAGATGTCTGTTACAGCTCTAGTCATAAAGACAGGAAGAAGAGGTGGAAAGGGAAAAGGAGTGTGGTTTATAACGCTAGTAGTTGTCTGCCTGTATTTCATTGATTAAAACTGTGTCACATGGAATCTCCTAGTAGTAAGGAAGAGTTTGAAACCTACTATAGTCAGCTCTTCATGTCCATGGCTTCCTTTCTGGTCAACCAACTGTGGATCAGAAATATTTGGGGAAAAAATTTGCTTGTACTGAGCATATACAGACATTTTTTCTTGTCATTTTCCCCTAAACAACACATTATAACAACTATTTACATAGCATTAACATTGTACAAGATAATATAAGTACTCTAGAGATGATTTAAAGTATATGGGAGGGTGTACATAGGTTGTGTGCAAATATTACATACACCACCTTAGGTCAGCGACTTGAGCATCTTCAGATTTCAGTCTCTTTGGGAGGTCCTGGAACATGTCCCCCACAGATACTGAAGGATACTATACAGTATTTAGCTTTTATAGTCTCTATATTAGACAAAAGCAAGGCAAACAGACTGTAGTGTTGAGCAAAGCGATCTACAGTGTCTGACCTAATGCATATGCACAGCATTTTTACTGAAGTCTGATTAATTTTAGAGCTTATCAAGTAATGTGTCTGTTCAGCTGAAACAAAGCAGAAAAGTCCAATTGAGGCTCTCTTTTCACACATCTAGTTGGTAAAATGTCTACATAAAGGTTGAAACGTAGCTTTATAGAGTGTTTGCTTCCTGTTAATGTTTATTTCTTTTCTTTTTTTGTTGCTCTGTTATCCAGGCTGGAGTGCAGTGGCGTGACCTTGGTTCACTGCAACCTCTGTCTCCCGAGTTCAAGCAAGTCTCCTGCCTCCGCCTTCTGAGTAGCTGGGATTACAGGCATGGGCCACTATACCTGGCTCATTTTTCTGTATTTTTAGTAGAGTCAGGGTTTCACCATGTTTGCCAGGCTGGTCTCGAAGTTCTGACCTCAGGTGATCTACCCACCTTGGTCTCCCAAAGTGCTGAGATTCCAGGCATGAGCCACCATGCACAGCCCCTGTTATGTTTCTTGATCCTTCTTACTTTTTTGTTCCAACCTTCAGAAGCAAAAGGAAACTTTGCAAAAAAGCTACCATTACACTGAAGTATAAGGAGCGTGTCCCTTTACCTTTAGGGTATGGTGTATGGTATCTAAGGTTTCCTTGAAATGGTTCACTGAGCACTAATAGGTAACTTAAGATATTCTTATTTAAGAATACTGTTTCAAAATAGACTTCAAATTGAAAAATACTCCATAATAAATAAGGATCAATAGTAGTTTGCTTGTTAGAATTGGATTATAATAATTTTTAACAATAATTAAGGTTAAATGCCTTTTGATGTTAAAAGCACCACCCTCCTCTAGTATCTTCCTTCTTGTAAGATGAAATATACTTTCTCTTGTCTGTGCTACCAAACCTTTACATTGAGCCAATATATCTAGAGTGCTATTCTATTTTGAAGTCCCTTTTTATTTACTTCATGGTTTCTCCAAAGGAAAAACGTATTCTTTAGTGACTATGGAACTCTAGCTAGCTCCTCAGTCTTTTAGGATGGTGTATTTAAGCTCCTTTCTTTCTCTGCTGGATAGGGGGGTACAGAGAAAAAAAACCCCAAACCCCATTCTTAAACTGAATGAATTAAATAATTTCTTCACATATTGGTAAATAGTTTCTATTAGCATTTGCTGATAGCAGTGACCCCATAATATGTCTGCACCTAGAAATAGTTGATTATTGTTCTCCTATATCCATTAGAACTATACTGATATGTATTATTAGCCTTTTCTTTGAAAATTCATTACACATGTAATGTAATTTTTCGTATCTTCCTTTAAGACTGTACTTATTTTTGAAATTTTCTTTTTAACAGTTTATATACTTAAGAGGTTTTTTTAATAAATGGAAAGTGATAGTATGTTTTAAAATAACGTTTTGTTTTAAAGTTAAATACCACTTGTTTAAATATATAACATTGAAGCAGTGAAATAATTTCAGGAAGTTAAAATAGGGTCTGTGCCTTTCTCATTTTTACAAAGAAAATTGTAGTCATTTACAATTTTTTGTAATTGTTTAATTTATTGATTAGTTTATTCATTGATGCATCCACTCAGTAATTTATTAAGCACCTGTGCACTGGGTATATAGCAGTAAACAAAGGAACTCCTGCTCTTATGGCAATCATGTGTTACCTAGTGTAACTTTTCTATTATTAATTTAGAAATTCCATCAGTGGAGATGCAGGAATAAAACTTTAGATTATTAAATTCTACAGTGTACAGGAATTTTTTTTTAAAGCTCTGTATTAGTTGGCTAGGGCTGCCATAACAAAAACTGCAGATTGATTGGTTGGCTTAAACAATAAATTTAATTTCTCAGTGTTCTGGAGGCTGAAAGTTCAAGCTCAAAGTGCTGGTGAGATTTCCTCTGAGGCCTTTCTCCTTAACTTGCAGATGGCTACCTTCTTATTGCCTCTTCACATAGCCTTTCCTCTGTGTGTACATATCCCTGCTGTGTCTCTCAATGTGTCCAAATTTTCTTCTTTTATAAGAAAACCAGTCAGATTAAACTAACATACCCTAATGACCACATCTTCATCACCTTTTTGAAGGCCTTGTCTTTGAATAAAGATACATTCTGGGGTACTGGAAGTCAGGACTTCACCATATGAATTTTGGGTGGGGAAGGTGGGGAACATAATTCAACCAGGGCTTATTAATAAAGGAAAGCCAGGGCTTCTAAGTTCACAAGCATGTGAAAGAGGTTTTGAATCTAGGCTTTGATGATATATCATGTTTGTAAAACATTTTATTTATAAAGTTCACTGAACATTTGTAAATTTGGTTTGAACAAATCTATCATGAAGGAAGATTGCCAAGTGAGTAAGTAAAGGTGCTGTGGTTTAAGAATATTCAAGTTTTAAATTACTTGAATTTTCAGATAAAGAAAGTCATGGTAGCCTCTGCTTCTCCATTTGGCCATCCTATGCCTATTTGCTACTACCAGAGAAGAAATATCTTGAGCATGTGTTTAGGAATAGAAGGCAGGTAAGAAGACAGTGAATATTTTAGTAATCTCAATTTCAATTTCAAAACACATCTGTGTGTGTTTGATGATGATGACTACCTGTTTGAATTAATATAGACCTAACGCATGTTAAGTGGGCGTTTTATGGGTTGGCTTTAGGAACCTAGTCATAATTTCCATTGTTATTTCAATTTTTTCCAAATAATCAAAAAGTACTAATTTTTGGGATACAGCCTATCCATCAGTTGGGAACTTCTATACAAACATACTAGACAGCAGGAGAATTTATAATTCCTGATTACTTATTAGTCTTACAGAGTAGAAAATAATAACTTCTGTTTGACAGTATGTTTTAAGGAGTGAAGCAGTTGACTGTTTTTCTGGACTTATGTTCCAGGAGTGTGTTTGTTCTGACAGTACAGCTGTGTTTTTTAAGAAAATGAATCTGTTTTAAGTTATCTTTGGCAGTTGCTGGAAATAAAGTACATAAAAAAGAAATCTTCCCTTGAAGTTCATAGCCTTTAAGAGATGTGATACACAAACCACTGGGACCTCCTGGCAGAAGTTGTTTCTTAGGTTTCCTCAGTTGCTTTTAGAGAAAAGAGCAATTCATATTTGACATATTTCACAAATTTGAAATGTAAATCATGATTATTATAAATTTCATTATGCTCTTTTCATTGTTTTTGTAAGTGTTGGATATTTGCTATACAGATTACCTTGAACATTTCTCTTAGCTGACAATAACTTAACCTGCAGTGTATCTAGAATATTATTCATCATTCTTCGTCACTTTTTATCTTTTTTTGGTGTTCTTTTTATTTTTAAATATTTGAAATTGTTTGTAAACAACAGAAGAATAAAGGAGCAATGAAAACCCTTTATTAGAAATTTTAATTAGAATTTAAACATAGCAAACCTAATTTTTAAAGCCAGCTTTACTGGGATATAATTCACATATAATAAGCTGCACATATTAAAATAGTACAATTTCCTTAAGTGTTGACATCTGTGTACACCTGTGAAACCATCACTGTAATCAAGATAGTAAATGTATTCATCACCTGGAAAAGTTTCCTCAAGCTTCTTTTCAGTCCTTCCCTCTTGTCCTTCCCTGTTCTCTTCTCTCCCAGACTAGTATCTGGAAACTTAGATTTCAGGAGGATTCCTGCCACTAACTGATCAGTTGCTTACTGTGCTTAAACTGTTTGTAGAAAACATTATTTATGTCAAACATCTTCCGAGAGTCTGGAATTTTGTCATGTCCTAAGGCAGAGGCTGTCTATGTGACCAGCCCACAGTGAAACCCTGGGTTCTGAGTCTCTAACAATCTTTTATGTTTGACAGCATTTCACATGTGTTGTCACAACTTCTTGCTGGGTGAATTTAGGGAATCTTCCTTGACTCCACTGGGAGAGGATTCTGGAAAGTTGCTCCCAGTTTACCCCAAACTTTGCCCCTTGTGCCTTTTTTCTTTGTTGATTTTTGCTTTGTAGACTTTTATCATAATAAATCATAACTGTGAATGTGACTCACTTTCACAAGTCCTACTAGCAAATCATTGAATCTGGGAATAATCTTGGAAATCTTTCAACACAGGCAAAAAGCTAAAATTTTTGAATTCTTAACTGTGTTCAGCAAAAGCTTAAGAAAAAAAGAAGAGAGACTTATTACCAAGTTGGTATCTGAAGGATGATGGAATAGTGATGATTTCTTTCCAGACAGAAGGAACCTTATTCATATGTTAAAAAGTAAGTTGTCTCTTTGTTATGTGAAAGATCTTAAGAAAGGTAACAGTATTGGAAAAACAATCCTTACAAATATTTAGAGTTGCTTTTAAACGACACCCCTGCCCCCGCCCCCCGAAACTAGAATTGAGTTCAGTGAACCCTAGTGGTCTATGAAAGTTTGACAGAGTATGATTTCTTGGTCATTTGCATGCTGTTTAAAATTTGCTTTTATTAAATATTGAGTAGATACAAACTAATAGGTATAAAATATATGTAGGTGTAAAGAATTGCTACCTAACATTTAAAATAATGAAAGAGTAATAGCTATTCTCTTAGAAGTGCCCTGTTCGCTGTCCTCAGATTATTTGCCATTCCTTCCCAACTCAGTAATAATTCTGAATTCTATATTTGGTATTCTTTGCTTTAAAAAAAAATTCCTAAACAATAAGTTGTTGATTTTATATATTTTTGAACCACTGGGTAATGTTGATTATAGTTGTTAGAGATTTTCTGGCTTGTGGCTTTTTGGTTCAGCACATTATGATATATTCTTCCTTTATTTTTCTTTTCTTTTTTTCTTTAACAACTCTGTTGACTGACCATTATGATATCTTCTAATGAATAGAATCAGTTAGTAATTTTAATGTCAGATTACCAGTGTTTTCTGTTTAGGTTTATACACTTGTCTTGTTTTGAATATCCTTACATAGCCAGAAGTCATAATCTCCTATGTAGTAGTGTCTTCTAAAAGTTTGATATTTAGATGTTTTCACATTGAGATCTTTAATCTGCCTGAAATTTTTGTTTTGTATGCTATAGGAGTCACATTTCATTTTTTCTAATGGATACCCCATTGTCCCAGTCTCATTTTTTGACAGATTCTTTTCCATATTCTCAATGATATATAATGTCCTTAATTCCCACGAGTCTGTTTCTGAACTCTTAACTTTTGTTCCACTCATCAGTCTGTCTTACCCTGTGCCAATACATATTATCTTAATTACTGAAGCTTTAGAATAATGCCAGTTTTAATTGTTAGTTTATAGATATATAATTTTATATTTTGTATACAAATAGTAATGTCATTTATAAATAATAGATTTTGCTGCTATTAAAAACATAAAATTCCTAGGTCAAATATTATATGTATTTAATATTTTTATAGTGTTAAATTGCTGGCAAAAAGTTACTTTCTCTTATGTTTTTACCTGTATTAGAGTTTCTCTTTTTCCACACGTTCATCAAAACTAGGTATTATTGGGCATTTGTGGTTTTGTGGATCTGCCCAGGTAAAAGCGATAGATTATCGTTTTAATGTGCATTCCTTCATGAGTGGGAGGATGAACATCTTTGCATTATTTATTATTTGTAATTCTTTATAAAATGAACTGCCAGTCTATGTTTCTTGCTCATTTTTCTTTTTCTTTTTTATAAAATTGATTTGTAAGACTTTATTATAAATTTCAAAATTGGCCCTTTTGTAATATACTTGAGCTCTCCCTCCTCCTACTTCTCACCCCAAACTGGTTGGCATTTTCATTTTAAGTTGGTGACATAAAAGTTTTAAACTTTATGTATTCAAATTTATTAGTCTCTTTTGTTTCTGAATATCATTTCTTACTTAGACTTGACCATTCCAGCAGTAGGAACAAGTTTATTCATGTTTTGTTTAGTGTTTGGGTCAGTTCTTTATGTTTAGGTCTGTGATCTAATAGGTAATTCTTTATAAGTTGAAGTTATGCCGTAAGAATCCTGATTTTTTTTCACCCCAAATGGCCATTTACCAAATACTATTTATTCAATAATCCATCATTCCTCTTCTGATTTAAAATACTATCCTTATCACAGCTATTCTATTTGCATATTTATTTGGTTGTGTCGTAGACTCTGTGTTCTACTCAAGGCTTTGTTTCTTTTTGTTTGTGCTGCTATCAAACTTTTAATTGTTGAGACCTTCTAATGCTTCTCTATGAGAGAACTAGATAGAGCCAGTTGCCTCTCATGACTTTCAATTCAGAATTTCCTTGACTTCTCTTATGCTAGTTTTTTCAAATCATAATTACTAGTACCCTGCCACGTACTGACTCACCTAAAGAAAATTGTATTGATATTTTGATTGTAAAAACATTTTTACAGATTATTTTATTGGAAAATTCAAACTTAAAATATTGAGCCTTTATCCAAGAATAAGTAAGTAGTGTTCCTTTATTTACTTCAGTAGCATTTTGAAGTTTTCTTCATAGAGATTGGCCCTTTACATTTAATTCAAGTTCTCATTTTTGTTGTTTTGTTGCTGTTGGAAATGGGATCTTTTCTAATAGATTTGCCAAAGCATATTATTTTCTTTTTCTTTTTCTGGTTCACTTTCTCTCATGAGGTTGCACATACTATTTTATTTAATCATTTTTACTGAAGTACAATTTACATTCATCGTAAGCTGTATCTGTGTAAAGCGTACAGTTTGATGAGTTTCAACAGCTGCAGCCCCCTGTGAAACCACTTCCACAGTTGAGTTACAGAATATTTTCCTCACTCCGAAAAGATTGTTTGTGCTCCTTTGTATTCATTCAACCTTCCACTCCCCACAGGATACCACTAATCTGCCTTTCTCCCCACAAATTATTTTATATTTTCAAAAATTTTATGTAAATGGATTCATACAATAAGATTCTTTAGTGTCTTTTTAAAAAAACTCATAATAAGGCCAGGCACGGTGGCTCACGTCTGTAATCCCAGCACTTTGGGAGGCCGAGGCGGGTGGATCACGAGGTCAAGAGATCGAGACCATCCTGGTCAACATGGTGAAACCCCGTCTCTACTAAAAATACAAAAAATTAGCTGGGCATGGTGGCGTGTGCCTTTAATCCCAGCTACTCAGGAGGCTGAGGCAGGCAGAATTGCCTGAACCCAGGAGGCGGAGGTTGCGGTGAGCCGAGATTGCGCCATTGCACTCCAGCCTGAGTAACAAGAGCGAAACTCCGTCTCAAAAAAAAAAAAAAAAAAAAACCTCATAATAATGCTTTTGAGAGTCATTGAGGCTGTTGTTTGTTGCAACAATTTTCTTCTTATTGAAGAGGTGTATTCCAGTGTCTGGATATAAAACACTTTGTTTATTCCTATCTGTTGATGGACAGTTAACAATCTGTTAATTACTAAAGCTTTAGAATAATGCCAGTTTTAATTGTTGGTTTATAGATATGTAACTTTATATTTTGTATACAAATAGTAATATCATTTATAAATAAGTTTTATAATAACAGTTAATAATAAGTAATATTTATAAATAATAAGTTTTAATATTAAAGCTATTTTGAATGGTGGTATAGGGATATTCATGTACAAGTTTTTGTGTGGATATCCATTTTTATTTCTCTTTGATATCTAGTGGTTGTTTTCATATCCTAGGTATAAGAATGATTATTTTCACATTCTAGCAGTGGATGAGTGTCTTGGTCACTCCACATTTTTACCACTGCTTGTGTTTATCTCCTCTTTCCCCCTAAATTGAGCCATTTTAGTGGATATGAAGTGGTTTAGTGGGTATTGTGGCTTTATTTGCATTTCTTTGATGACTTGTGACATTGAGTATCATTTCATGTTTTACGTGAGTAAATCTTTTGTTAAGTGTTTTGGGTTGAATTGTGTCTCCCACAAAAAAAGATATGTTGGAGTCCTAGCCTCTAATATCTCAGAATGTGACCTTATTTGGAGATAAGTTCTTTACAGAGATAGTAAAAATAAAATGAGGTTATTGGGGTGGGCTATTCCAGTATAACTGGTGTGCTTATAAAAAGGAGGAATTTGGTCAAAGAGACATGACACGGCAAGAATGCCATGTAAAGATGAAGGCAGAGATCAGAGTGATGCATATGTAAGCCAAGGAATGCCAAAGACCGCCAGCAAGCCTCCAGAAGTTAGGAAGAGAAGCATGGAACAGATTCTTCCTCACAGACCTTAGAAGAAACCAACTCTGCTAACACCTTGATCTCAGACTTCTAGCCTTCAGGACTGAGAGACAATAAGCTTCTGTTATGGAAGCCACTCAGTTTGTAATAACTTTGTTGCAGTAGCTCTAGAAAATGAATGCATTAAGTATTGTTTATGTTTGTTCCCCATTTAAAAGAATTGGATTGTTTGTATTGTTGAATTGTAAAAGATCTTTCTATATTCAGATATGAGTCCTTTATCAGATATTTTTATTGCACAACAAGAAGTTGTGATGTCTTCTTTCCTTTTGGTAAAGTTGGACATTTGGATACTTCGGTTTAATTACTTCCTGGGCATTTTATCTTTTTTGTTTGTATTTTAGATATGGCCTTCTATTTCCTTATATCATCTAATAGATTATTATTAGTTTAAATCAGAGATCAACAAATTTTTCTGTGAAGGATCAGATAGTAAATATTTTAGGCTCTGTGGGCCATAGCAGTTCCACCACTGTATTAGAAAGGCAGCTAGAAAGCAGCCATAAATCATACATGACTTATGAATGAGTGTGGCTGTGTTCCACTACAACGTGATTTACAAAAACAGGTAGCAGATCATGTTTGAAAGTAGTCCAGCAAAATTTCCAGCATACTTACATAGTTAAATGAAAGCAATCGATATCTATACATTCATTTTCTGCCTGGATACCTAACTGAAATCTCTTAATGTTTATTGTTGGTATATTGTTATTTATTTATTTATTTAGTTTTACATTTCTCTTGGATTTTCTGGATTTACCATTAGGTCATCTATAAATTGTGATAATTTTATTCTTTTCTTTCTAGTTTTTTTTATCTTACCTTTTTTTCTTTTATCTCCTGAACAGTGTTAGCAATAGTTATAATGATATGCTTATTTCTGACTTTAATGTGAATGATGTGTTTCCCCAGTAATCAGATTAATGGTGGACTTTTTGGGTTAATAAAAAGATACTGTAAATCAAGAAAGTATCTGCTTGGCATGGTGGCTCATGCCTGTAATCCCAGCACCTTGGGAGGCTGAGGCAGGTGGATTGCTTTGAGCTCAAGAGTTTGAGACCAGCCTGGACAACCTGGTGAAACCCTGTCTCTGTAGGAGATACGTCAGTGGTAAAAGTGATAAGAGAAGTTACTGGGAAAGGAATAGGCCTTCTGAAAGGTCAGAAGGCTCTGCCTAGCTTGGGGGACAATAGCTGAAGGCAGCTGTTCTCTAATCTTGAGGCAAAGGGTGAGGAGTATGTGCAAGAGAGTAAAGGGGAAGTTATCTTCATCAGGCTTGTTTGTTTGAAGTTGGCCAGGAACTGACCTTTGAACGCATGACATTCCCTGAAATGGGAACAATAAATGTCTCTGGCCACTAGAGCCATGCAGTCACCTAGCTGTTCTTACACTGCATACTTGTGTCTCATTTCAGCCATCAGTCGGCCAGGGTCTGTGGGACAGACCCGGCATGTATCTACAAAAAAAAAAAAATTAGCCAGGTGTGGTGGCTCACGCCTGTGGTCTCAGCTACTTGGGAGGCTGAGGCTGGAGGATTGCTTGAGCCCGGGAAGGGGATGTTGCAGTGAATCAAGATCACACCACTGCACTTGAGCCTGGGTGACAGTGTGAGATCCTGTCTCAAAAGAAAAAAAGAAGAAAGAAAGCATCTTATATAATTGTTATTTTTAAAATCAAGAGTATATACTGATTTTTTTTCAAATGCCATCTTAGAAAAATCCATAGAAATCATTTAACCCTTTACATCATAGGTTTATTTGTTTACTTTTTAGTAGCCTACTGTAATAACTGCCTATTAATGCTCTGCCTGCCCACCCTTCTGCCCCCTCAAAGATGTCTTTGCCCTATAGATAGCCCCTTGAACCTGTATGTGGCAAAAGGAAATTAAGGTCACAAATGGAAATAAGGTTTATAATAAATGGATTTTAAGATAGGAAGATTATCCTAAATGGGTAGACCCAAAGTTTCCTTAAAAGTGAAAGAAGGAATTGGAAAACAGAATCCAAGAGATGACAGCCTCAGAAGGACTTGGCCTGACGTTGTTGGCTTTGAAGATGGAGTAAGTGGGCCCCCTGCCAAGCAATATATATAGACAATCCCCAGAAACTGGAAAAGGCAAGAAAACAGATTCTCCTCTAGAGCCTCCTGACACCCAGTGAGACACATTTTGGACTTCTCAACTAAAGAACTATAAAAATTTTGTGTTGTTTTAAGCCACTATGTTTGTGGTAACTTACTATAGCAGCCATAGAAAAGTTTGTTCTCAGTTTTGGTGGGTATATTTCACCATTAATTGTAATGTAGGTTTTAGTTTGATTTTTAGTAGGAAACTGTCCAGTTATACTATTTTATTCCATGAGGTGGTGATGGTTGTTTTTAATGGCTGTTTTTATTTGTTGATTATTTGGTATTCGTTAATTTTTTTTTCCTTTTGACTTGTCAATGAGGTCAGTTATGTTAAATGCTTTTTTGATATTTACCTATTCTGACATTTTTGGAGTGTGTTCTACTTGGGTTGTAATATTTTGATGTTCTGAGCTCTTTTGCTAATGTTTTATTTTGGAATTTTGCATTTGTAGTCGTAAGTGAGATTGGTTTCTAGTTGTTTTGTCCTTTCTGAGGAATTACTGTTGGAGAATGTTGTCCTTTCTTATTATTGTTTCAAGGCTTTATCTCATTCAGTCGTGGTCAGTTTTGGAAATTTATATATTCCTATAAAGTCATAACAACACAATTTTATTTGTATTGTATTTTGCTGCCCCCCTTTCCCTAATCCAGACTTTACTTCTGGGGAAAGCAGTAGATCCCAATATGGGTAAGGGATACTATCCATTTTTCACATGTATAGCGTTATCGTATGAAGGTTGAACACATTTTTATTTTTTTATTTGATGGCATGCTCAAGATGGTTTGGTATGTGGAAATCTTACCTTGGTATTTGACAGTTCCTTAAAAAGCTTGAATTAGTAATTCTGTTCTTCTTAACCTTTTGGCAATTACTGTCAGTGGTTTTGGGGATTTTTAATTCTTTTTTATTCCAAGCAAGTGAATTGTCAGCTCCCTATATCCACTGGGGATTGGGTCCACGATATAGCCTGCTGCCCATGGATACCAAAATCAGTGGATGCTGATACCCAAATCCCTTATACATAAAAGACATAATACTTGCATATAAACTGTGCACATCCTCCTGTATTTTAAATCATCTCTAAATTACTTATAATACCTAATTCTGTGTAAATGCTACATAAATAGTTGTTATATTGCATTATTCTTTATTTGTATTATTTTTGTTGTATTGTTATTCTTTATTTTTTTCCCCAAATGTTTTCCATCTGCAGTTGTTTGAATCTGCAGATATGGAACTCACAGATAAAGAGAGCTGACTATAGTTGGGAGAACTAGTTTAACCACAAGCAATAGTTTAGTTGTACCTAAACTCTTCATTCCAGCTCCCAGTTAATGTGTATGACAACTAATTTTATTAACACACTAATGGAACAGGGAAAATCATATGGTGGTAGTTCCTATCACAAAGTAGCAGATGTTTTACAAAGAGCATAGTTAACCTCATTTGAAAAAGTTTGTCTGAATGTGGCTCTAAACTGGTCCTGTAGCAGCTTTTGTCATGTTCAGGAAAACGAGCAATTTAATATCAGTTGTTATAGGACTCTTCTGTTTCTATTCCTGCAGCTTCATATTAAACCATTGTCAAGAACAAAACCAATAGTGTTTTGTATTCATTTTTGTATTGCGGCTAGCTCGTTTGAGATTTATAAGTAGAAAAATGAAGTCAGTATAATGTGGAAATCACACTGACTCACAGAATGTTTCCTACACATGGGAATGGACTGAGCAGTGGGAATAAGATTATAATCTTTAGCTGGAGAATAGAAAAACTCTTGACTCTTGAGCTACCTGTGAGCAAGGTGTTGTTTGTACTCTAAGTAAGTTAGGGCAATGGAATCTATCATCTGCAAAAAGTCATGCTGGGTTAAGAATGAATCTTTCTGTGGCAGAAGGCCCTGGTGTAGGTGCTTGTTTTTAACTTGAAGTATCTATATTGTTTGGGCATCCACCAGCCCTATTTGAATTATAGTGTTGTCAGTTTGTGTACTTTCACTGCTTGCTGTGGCTCTTGCCTGCCTGAGCAATACAGTTTAATGACTGTTCTTTTTCCCAGACAGAGACCATTTATTTTAACCTTGAGACCAAGAGTATAGTTTTGCTCTTGAAAGGATTATTTTTTAATTGTTAAAGATGGAAAAAGTGAAAGTAATGATTTTGGAGAAGAAATGGTGTAAATGCCTGTGGCTTTAAGTTAATGTATTTTATTAATCCTAAAATGCACTTTTCTCTACTGTTAACCTATCTCAAATTTGGAATTATTTGCAGTTGATGCACTTCACAATTTATTTGGCAGTGTTTTTTTCTCTTTTGGGGATAAATATAATTAGTGGGGCATCTTATAATTGATGATACATACTGGATTCATGAAATACAGTATTTGCTAGTTAAATTTTAGAATTTAAAATGTCCTGGTTTTGACTTTCAGAAAACCTAGTCTTTGAGTGGTGATACTGTAATCTTTAAATTCTGGAACTGTTTTCGAAAGTGCGTGACACAGACTATGACAAAGTTTTCTAAATATTTTCTAAAATGGAAATTTTACAAATTTTATCCTGTTGTATTTTGAGACAGGGTCTTACTCTGTTGCGCAGGCTGGAGGGCAGTGGTGCAATCATGGCTCACTGCAGCCTCAACCTCCTGGGCTCAAGCAATTCTTCTACCTTGGCCTCCCCAGTAGCTAAGACTACAGGCACATGTCACCACATCCAGCTAATTTTTAAAATTTTGTGTAGAGGCAGAGTCTCAAAAATGGTCCTGAACTCCTAGGCTCAAGTGATCCTCTTGCCTCAACCTTCCAAATTGCTGAGATTACAGGCATGAGCCACTGTCCCAGGCCTAAAATTAACATTTCTCTACACAGAATGCACATTTACCCTTGCACTTCACTGTCACTTTTACGACAAATCTAACAGTGGTTGGACTGGATCATTCTCTGACAGGGACAGCATTCCTCCCTACCCCCCAGACTTAATTTAAAATAATTTTCCCAAATCCTTTTGAGAAATTGGTTAAAGTTGTGAACATTTCTTTAGAAATAATGCTCACATCTCTTTACAATTTGTGCAGGAAACGAAGTTTTGACTGCAGTCCATCGTGTGAGGTCAGATGTGGAGCTTTTCACTTGTGATATGTTGATGCCCAAAAAGTTTTGGAAATTGAAGCATTTCAGATTTTGGATTTTCAGATGAGGCACGCTCAACCTGTAATAGAGAATAGATTTTACCTTTGTTAACTGTATTTTGTAATAAAAGGTTTTCTTAAAGGTACAAATACAAGGAAACTCAAAAACTAAGAGATTCCCACTGGCTAGAGATATGTCAGTTTGAGCTTAAGAAAAGATTTTTTTCAATAGATTTTATTCAGTCAAATATGTGTAATCCATCCATTTATCATAATAATTTAAAGATAAAATTTAGTCTTTTAAAGTATACAGTTATATGCACAGAGTTGTGCACCTACCACCACTAACTAATTTCAGAAGGTTTTCCTCATCCCTAAAGGAAATCAGATATCCATTAGCAGTTGATACCCATTTCTCCCTCTTGAGTGAAATTGCTGAGTCTTAAGGTACTTCGTGTAACCTTTTGAGGAATCATCAAACTGTTTTCCAGAGAGAATGTACCATTTTACATTCCCATCAGTAATGTATGAGGGTTCCCATTTTTCCACATCCTTGCCAACACCTATCAGTCTTTTTTTTATTATGGTCCTCATGTTGGATGTCAAGTAGTGTCTCATTATGGGTTTGATTTGCATTTATGTATTGAGTAATGATGTTAAACATCTTTGCATGTGTTTATTGGCCATTTGTATGTCTTCTTTGGGAAAATGTTGAAATCTTTTGGACATTTTTAAATTGGCTTGTCTTCTTGTTGAGCTATTCTGGACACTAGACTGTTATCAAATGTATTATTTGTAAATATTTTTTCTCATTCTTTGGGTTGTCTTTTCTTTTTCTTTTATTTCTTTCTTTTTTTATTTTGAGACTGTTGCCCAGGCTGGAGTGCAATGGCCAGTCTCGGCTCACTGCAACCTCTGCCTCCCGGGTTCAATTGATTCTCCTGCCTCAGCCTCCTGAGTAGCTGGGAGTACAGATGCGTGCCACCACACCTGGCTAATTTTTGTATTTTTAGTAGAGACGGGGTTTCAACTATGTTGGCCAGGCTGGTCTCGAACTCCTGATGTCGTGATCCATCCACCTCGGCCTCCCAAAGTGCTGGAATTACAAGCATGAGCTACCAAACCCAGCCTCTTTGGGTTGTCTTTCTTGATAGTGGCTTTGGATGAACAAAAGTTTTCTGTTTTGATGAAGTCCAATTTATGTTTTTTCTTTGGTTGCTGATGCTTTGGATGTCATATCTAAGATACTATTGCCTAGTCCCAGCATCACAAAGATTTACACTTAATGTTTTCTAACTGTAGTTCATATTTAAGTTTTGATTAATTTTGTGTTAGTTTTTGTACCTAGTGTAAGGAGAGGGTCTGATTTCACTGTTTTGCATCCAGTTGTCCCGATATCATTTGTTAAAAAAACTATTCTTTCTCCATTGGCACACATGTCCAAAATCAATTGACCATAAATGTAAGGATCTATTTCTGGACCATTAATTCTGTTGATCTATGTTTATTCCAGTACCATAGTCTTGATTAACATATCTTTGTAGTAAGTTTCAGAAACAGGAGGTGTGAGCCTTGTGCTTTGTTGTTCATTTTCAAGGTTATTTTGGATATTCTGCATTTCTTGCAATTCCATGTGAATATTAGGATCAGCTTCTCAGTTTCTGTGGGGGAAAAGTGCCTGATGGAATTTTGATAGAGATTGCATTGAATGTTATATGGAAACCTAATTGATCACCTTAGGGGATGGCAGGGAGCCAGTTTTTCAAATCTGTCTTGAAAACTAGTAAATAAGGGTACTTTTCCTGTTTCACCTGTGTGAACCATACCAACAGGTAACCAAATAGTAGGTGAAGTATCTCTTTATACATGTATTCCATTGAGTTAATGAAAAAGAAATATAGAATTAGTTTGTCACAATTTTGCACATCCCAGTGAATGAATTAGTTTAGGCATTGAGTATTAATATCTGCTAACTTTACAAAAAGAGAACCAGATATTATGTGCTTCTGAAGAAAATAACACACCACCACCTGTTATCTCACCAAAAGACTAAACGTGAGGCTAATCAAGTTGTTGCATCCAGCTACCAATTTGCAGAAAATACAGAAGCAAAAGGACCCCTACATTGAAGGGTCCCATGATTTTGCAGTCATTTTACTGGAACCTCGATAGGTCAAATGCCTTGAGTTTTCAGTAATTACAGGGAATGAAAAAGGATCAAGAGAGAACTTACAGATTAAAAGGTACTTAAAAAAAAACATTATTTTAACATTATTTCTTCCTTTCCTTCTCAGAATGAGGTTTTTGTTTTGGTTTTAATTCCTTTCACATCCCTCCAAGTTACGTACATTCATAGACATGGATACAAACACACATACACATATAATGATACATGTATACGCTATTGCTTAAAAATGTTCAGTGTATTTATATAAAATTTAAATAGGTTTATGTACATATGTAGTTTTATGTATGAAATACATATCCTGTGTATATATAAAGATCTGTAGCTTTGAAACATCATTTCCTCATTCTGTGTTTTTACTTTGTGCTATTAGAAGATGTAGATTTTTTGCCAATTTAACTTCTATGTAGTATTTCCTAGGATGGGTGTACCATATTTCCTTAGACATTTTGTTAGTTGATTGATAGGCAGTTTGTTGTCAGTTTTTTAAAATTCCAAGCTGTAGTGAATATCCTTGTGCATGTATCTCTTCTAAAGTATATCGTAAGTTGTTGAGTACCTGTAGAGTTTCAAAAGATAGTACCAAATTTCCTTCCTTGTATCTACTACTGAGAGCACTTAAATTTTGCTTCCACTCAACTGAGTACGTAAACTATGTTAGGTTTTCTAAGTATGTTTATGTTAACTTCAGCCTTGCTTATAGGATAAAGTTATTGAACCTTTTTTACTGGTTTTGAAAATAATTGAAGTTACCTGTGAAAACTCTATTCTTATATCATGTTTAATAAGCTAACTAGCTAATGTTGATGGAAGCCAGATTGTTGTTTTCCACGTAATTGTACCATTTCACAGAAGGATGTTGTTTAAAAAGTGATACTGGAAGTTGTATAGTATCTTGCAGCAGTCAAGCTCATAGTTAACGCTTCTCTTTTTTTTTTTTTTTGGTATGTCTTTACAAATGTACATTTTTCCTCTTATCTATACAACAGATATCCGGTATTCCTCCTTAATACTGTCTCTCATTCCTAGAAGTGGGATTACTAGATCAAGTTGTGAAAACATTTTCAAGGCTTTTGAAACTTACTGCCAAACTACCCTCCAGAAAAAGGCCTCTACTATGAATGTGATGATCGATGCCCAGTTTCTCTGAATGCTGATGCTGTATTTTTTTTGCTCACTAAAGAAGTTGAGCATTTTTTCCTCTTTAAGTTTACTCACCCGTTTTTTTCTACTCTTGTTCAGGGGTACATATGCAGGTTTGTTACATGGGTAAATTGTGTGTCACTGAGGCTTGGCATAGGAATGATCCTGTCACCAAGGTAGCGAGCATAGTACCCAATAGGTAGCCATCCAACCCACGCCCCCTTCCACCCTCCCCACTCAAGCAGTCCCCAGTGTTTATTGTTCCCATCTTTGTGCCCATGTGTATTCAGTGTTTAGGTTCCACTTATAAGTGAGAACGTACAGTATTTTGTTTTCTCTTCGTGTGTTCATTCACTTAGGATAATGGCCTCCAGTTGTATCCATGTTGCCACAAAGGACATGATTTAATTTCTTTTTATGGCTGCATAGTATTCTGTGGTATATATGTACTGAATTTTCTTTATCCATTCCACCATTGGTGGGTATCTTCTTTGATTCCATTTCTTTACTATTGTGAATAGCACTGCAGTGAATATACATGTGTCTTTTTAGTAAAATGCTCCTCTTCTCTCTCCCCTCTCCCCCTTCCTCTCTCCCCATGTCCCCCCTCACCCCCTTTACCCCCTCTCCCCCCTTCTCCCTCTTTCCTTCCCCTTCCCCTCCCTTTCCTTTTCTTCTTTCTTCTTTCTTCTTCCTTCCTTCTTCCTTCTTTCTTGGTTTTGTACCCAGTAGTGAGATTGCTGGGTACTGACCCATATTTATGCCTTTCTTAAATATCACTTTCTCTTTGCTATTATTTTTTAAAATCATTAATAAGAGCAACTTAAACCTTGGTTTGCTGTTGAAATTCTTTCTTTATTGTGCCTTGTTTTGTGCCTTTTCTTTATGAGTAGGTTTATTTGAGGGTGATGGGAAAGAGAATATTTTATTTTGATGTGACTTTATTTATGCTATAGACCTTCTCAGCTTGGTGTGAAGTAGCTTTTTTTTGTAATTATGGTAATTTTTTAGAAATAGATTGCACAGAGATGTGTGTGCCAGGGGAAGAGAGATTATAGTTAAAGGAAAAAATGCTGTTGTCGGCTGGACTCATTTTCAGTTAGAAATTAAAATGGCTTACTTTTTAAAAATTTGTGTACAAGTTAACAGAGTAAGAAAACCAGACTAAGGTGAATAACTTTAGCTTTTCATGTTGACTTTATTTAAACAATTTTATCTTAGAGATACATGGTTCAGCTAACATTGGATAAGAAATGAGCAATCAATATTCAGTTTTCTCTATCACTAGCTTTGACTTATTTTTAATATTTAAATTAAATAATTTTATTGTTGGCATTATTTCTAAAATAAAATTCTATTTCTCTCAGATCTGATGTATTAAGCCATAAATATACTTTTTATATTGCTAAATATTGAGGAGTTGGCTAGTTATGAAAACCATGATTTGAATTAAACTCACTTTGCTTATTAGGGCTTCTTCATATTTATTTTCTTTACAGAAATACAGGTATCAGGATGAAGATACACCTCCTCAAGAGCATATTTCCCCGGAAATCACGAATGAAGTGATAGGTCCAGAATTGGTTCATGTCTCAGAGAAGAACTTATCAGAGATTGAGAATGTCCATGGATTTGTTTCTCAGTCTCATATTTCACCAATAAAGGTAGGATAGTATCTACTTATTATTGTTATGAATTATATATCACTTTTGTTATAGCTTATGCTTGGCGAGAAGTATTCTTTCATGTAGGTTCCCCCCACCCATCCCCATTTTAGTTTCATAATTATGGAGACTTTCAAGGTACTTATTAGTACTCCAAAAAAACTTAAAATATGTATTTTATAACTGAATGTTATTCAGTGATACTATCTTTAAGTCTAAAAATTCCCATGAAGGAAATAACTGTTAAATTTTAAATACCACACACTGAAATATTTTCAAACACTTGTGTTTCAGTATTAGTTGGTAAGTATAGAAAAAGAGTGTTCCCGGCACTTTGGAAGGCTGAGGTGGGTGGATCACTTGATCCACCCAGGAGTCGAGTTCGAGACAAGCCTGGCCATGGTGAAACCTCGTCTCTACTAAAAATACAAAAAAATTAACCAGACATGGTGGCACATGCCTGTAGACCCAGCTACTTGGGAGACTGAGGCAGGAGAATTGCTTGAGTCTGGGAGATGGAGGTTGCAATGAGCCGAGATTGTGCCACTGCACTCCAACCTGGGTGACAGAGCAAGACTCCATTTCGAAAAAGAAAAAGAGCATTAACATTATCTTTAAAGTCCAGCTATGTCACTTTTCCTGATCCTATCATCTCTCCCTTCAGAAGTAACTACAATCCTGAGTTGATTTACCCTTTCTTATTAAAATTCTACCATATATTTAGACTGCTAACCAATTGTTTTGCATATTTTGGATTTCATAGTAAATGAACTCATACTGTATATCATCTTTAACTTGAACTTTTTACTCAATATTCCTCAGATTGATTAATTTCACTGCTTTAGAGTTTTCTGTTTTATGAGTATACTACAATTTATTTTACTTTTGATGCATATGGATTTATTTTCAGGTATTACTGGTATAAGAAATACTTCTAAAAACACAGGCTGTGTATACATCTTTGTGGATAATGCCAGACTGTTTCTCAGTAGCTGTGTCATTTCCGTTTTCAGCAGCAATATGTAACAGTTTTTAATTGATCTATATTCTCATTAATTGGTATTCTGATTTTTGGCATTGTTTTGGTTTTGAAATGGTATCTGATTGTGATTTTCATGTGAAGTTTACTAGGAAGGTAGGATATATTTATTGGTCCTTTAGGTTTTCTTATCTGTTATGTGCCCATTTAAGATTTTTGCTTGTTTTTATATTGGGTCGTTCTTTTTATTGATTTTTATTTCTTTATATATTCTGAATACTAATCCTTTACTGGTTGTATGTATTTTCATTAAGGATCATTTCTTACTAGTAAATTTACCTGGATTTTGTTATTTTCTTTGAGGGGTGATAGCATACTACTGGTTAAAATTGTTAATGGTTATAGTACGATTCAGATTTTCTATCAGTTAATTTTACTAGGTTATTTTTTTCTAATAATTTTTAAAATTTCAGATATATTTTCAAATTATTAGTTATGATATCCTGTTAGTACCTTTTAATGACTATACCATATGTAGGCATGGCCCCTGTTTTATTCATAATATCATTTATTTCAGACTCTTTGTTTTTATTCACCGTTCTTGCCAAAAGTGTCAATTTAAAGATGATCTTTTCAAAGAACCTTCTTTAAAAAAAAAAAAAAGTTATCTTGTGTCTCTGCCCAGTGTGCCACCACCCTTACCCCTCTGTTCTTATACACACATATACATATATGTAGACACTTATTTACATACATGCATATGCATATATGTAAATATAAATATACATAGAGGATAGCTGAATATCAGTTAAAGATTGTATTCAGTATAAGTAATCTGATCCTCACTTGGGGAACTAAAAGAGAGTTACGGAGAGTAAACAGCCAAAAAAAAAAATCAGTTGGCTGTTTACCAGTTAGTGGCAGAAACAGTTCTTTTTCTTTTCTTCCTTTCTCTTTTTATCATTATTATTTTTTTCTTTTTTTGCTTTCTTTGAGTTTATTCTGTTTTCCTCTTTTTCTAGTTTCTCAAGTCAGTTGCTTATTGAAGTAATTACCAGTCTTCTTTTTTAATAGTATTTGTTTATAAATATTTCTTGAAACAGCATTTTTAACTGTATTCCACAAGTTTGAATATGTAATGTCTTACTGTATTTTTTTAAATGTCCAATGTGATTTTTTTTTTTTAGCCCCATGAGTTACTTAGAAGTGTGTTTAATTCTTAAACATTAGAGACTATTTCTTTCTTATCGTCTTTTTTGTTTTTATTTTTCTGAGGCAGGGTCTTGCTCTTTTTCCCAGGCTAGGGTGCATTGACACTCATAGCTTACTGCAGCCCCAAACTCCTGGATTCAGGTGATCCTCTCATCTCAACCTCCTGAGTAGCTGGGTCTACACGCATATGCCACCATGCTTGGCTATTTTTTTGTTTTGGTAGAGACAGGGTCTTGCTATGTTGCCCAGGGTGGTCTTGAACTCCTGGCCTCAAGTGATCCTCTAGACCTCCCAAAGTGCTAAGATTGCAGGTGTGAGCCAGTGTACCTAGTTCATATCTTCTTTTGGATTGTATTTTCTCATCACATTTTCCCTTATTACTAACTTGGAAGTTAAAAATTGTTTCTCTTCCTTTAGTGGTTATTGTAGAAATTTTAATGCTTGTTTAACTTATAAAAGTCTAAAGTCAATAAATGCCTTTTACTCTTATTCCAAACAACATAAGAACCTTAGAACACTTAAAGCTCAAGCACTCCTTCTTGTCACATGTGCTATTCTTGTCAGCCTATGCCTGTTTTTTTTCTTGATTGAATTAATCTATTTTTTTTTGTTCAAAACCACTCCCAGGATATGTATAATTTTGTTATTTCTGATGTTTTCAATTTCTGGCCACCCTTATTGTTACAAATCAACCAAAGCTAATTTGCAGACGGCCAACTCTGGTCCTTTGGTAGGTATGTTAGTAGTTTCTTTGATATGTTTGCAGATTATGACATAAGCAGGCATTTAAACAGACAATGAGCCAGCATGCATATTTTATGTAGCCCATTCTTTAAATTTGATGAAACCCCAGCTTTCTGTTGTTGCCTAAAATGCTCACTGTAGGCAGATAAGACAAGGTGTTCCAGACACAAGATTTTGTTTACCCAGAAGAATCTCCAGACATCTTAGGGATTAAACCTAAGGTGTTATCTCTAAGGGTTTAGGCCTCTCCAGAGTGTTCCCTTTCCCTTATGCACGGGTGAATTGTGTCTCTAATTGAGCCAATTCACATAATTGGGATACTATGGATTACAACAGTGAAATCTGATTTTGCTGTTCAATAAGCCACTACTTCATCATTGAAAACCCACTTCATTATGATAATTGGTAAGACTTTTGGTGTAAATCAAAGATTAATAGGACAAAACCCTTTTAGCAGCCATCTCCATATATGATTCTTATAATTAAATGCTAGGTGATCAGTCTTGAGATGTGAATTGGAATGCAGATTGGCCTCTGGGAGGTTTACAAGTTCTCCAGGTGTTTCTGATCTGTGGGCACAATTGCAAAGCATTACGCCACCACTATTACTACTACTGTAGTTGAGAGTTTCAACTGTACTGCTCCACTTATATGCGGGTCAAACAAATGCGGATCAAACATAAGAGTATTTGTAGGATGCAAAACCCGTGTATACAGAGGGCTGACTTCCGAAGTGCATAACTGACTTCAGGACTTCAGTATGCGAGGATTTGGCTATTCTCGGGCAGTTCTGGAACCACTCCTTCATGAATGCAAAGCTTGAGGTATTTTCCTGCAGTACTGTGCTATCTGTGTTGAGCTGTTAATATTTACAAGTAAATTTCTGACATTTGTTGAATCCTCACTCTAGAATGAGATTTAAATTTATAGTAATGAGAGAGAAAGCATTAATAGTTTAAGATTTTCACTGCTTTCTTAATCTGATTCATTTTTTCCTTAATTTCCTGACCATAAGAAATGAAAAGTCAGTTTTTTGGTATCCACTTTAGATTGATACACACTTGCTTTTTGTTTATATACACTTGCTTTTTGTTTATTATTACATGATAAAGGATTATGTCCCTCACAGCTTTTTAAAGAAATATTTTATAGAGGCTTATTTAAAGGACTATGTTATTAAAATTAAAATGTCCTTTATCAGTTATAAGATGTACCTTTTCCACATTTATCATTTCCAAAATTGGTATAATGTTAACAGTTGCTGGCATTTTATCATTGCCTTAGGGGAGTGGCAATTGTATATAACCTTTGTTGATACATTTTGCTAAGATCAAGGAAGTACCAGCATGCTTTCATGGGTCTTAGGGTACTACAGTAATAATTCATCTGGTCCCATGAGAAGCAGCTGAAAACCTGGCCATCTTTGTAGGCCATTCTCTTGCTCTGCCTTGTTCATTTTGTTTTCTTTTGTTAGGTATTAGCAGAATCGATCTGTGAAACAATTATAAATAATCCTCTGGGGCTCTTAAGTGAAACCACTAGTCCCCTTTCCCTCACTTTGGTTTGCTGGTTGTCTGATTCGTATTTGCAAACTGAATAGATAAGGATTTTCTATTCCTAGGAGAAAAAATTGTGTAAATTCTCTTAGGTTTCTAAATCACAGTTTAACATGTTAATATAGTTTTTCCTATTGTAAACTTATTAAACACATTCTTGTGTGCCTGTTTCCTGTGTAATATAATGATGTATCAAGTTTTTATAGATGTAAACTTTAAAAACATAAAACTTGATACGTCATGTTACTTGTTATATTTGTACCATAATTTGACCTGTGTCAACGCTCTGATATCTGTTATCTCCGTTTTTATTAGGTTTTGTAAAGAAAGCTGCAATTAGTAATCTTTGGACAGGAAACATATTTAGTTTATTTCATTTGGATGGATTACCAGAAGTCAAATTACTGGGTCAGAAGAATATGAACATTTCTTAAGTTCTCGAAACTTTCTGACAGATTGTGATCTGATAGAATCGTAATTTAAGAATCATTAAGGCTGCTTAGTTTGGGGAATTTCTTCCTGCTTCCCCTCTTTCATTCATAGGTTACTGTGGCAGGTACCACATAAGATAATTATTTGAGGGGTAGAATAGATTTGGAGTAGGTAGGCATTATAGCAGAATAGGTAGGGTTCCTTTAACTTTTTGTTAGAGAACTAAAATTGAAGCGGTGGAAAAAAACCCTTATTTCGACATAAGAAGGCAAGCTTTAATGCTTTTTCATCTTAATTTTTTAAAAACCAAAGTAAATGTTAAAAGAAGCTCAACAATTTATTTAAAATACAATGTCAAGTATTAGACTAGTAGTCTCTTTTTTAAAATAAAAGCTAATACAGAGAGCTTTTCCACTTTTATACTATTGTGGTTTGGAGCGAAGTGAACAGCTGTTATGCTACATGTAGAAGTCAGTATGTAAATTATTATTTTTTAATTTGAAAAAGTATCTTAGAATAATGGTGGTTTGCTGATTAGATTGTAAATTAGGCACAGCTTTAGTCCTCACAATTTTAATAAAAGCTAATGATAAAAAATAAAATTTAATAGATGCTTTAAAATCAACTCCTAGGATATTAGTTGTGTCAAGCAATACATGCATTTAGCAAACAGTTATTAAACATTTATGCTAGTAACTTTGTTAGACATCAGTGATTAGTATTTTTTATGGAAAGATAGTTAACACAGTATAATGTAGCATGAAAGAAGGAGAAATTAAATTCTTGGAGTTTTCTGAAAAAAGCAAGTTGATATTTGAACAAAGTGTTGAAGGATATATAAGATGCCAAGTCAGAGGAGGAGGCAGCTACTGGGGTAAATAAATATAGTGGGAGGGTGATAGTCTTAAGAAAATGTAGGAACACAGGAAGGTTTATGATATTATTGCTGATACTTAAGGTGCCTGTTAGGAAATGAGGGCAAGATGTAAAAGGCCTGTATGATGAATGTTCTTAAGAAGGGTTTGCCACCATGAAACATGCTGTGAATTAATGTATTAGGTGATTACGGTGCTGGTAGTGGTGGTGGTGGCTCTGATTACTGGAATAATGAATAAGGTAAGGTAGTGATTGGGTTACTTTATTCAGGGCTTGGCATAAAGATAATTATGATTTTATGATTTAAGACTCTGAAAGGGATACTTTCTTGCCAGTGTTGGGAAGAATCTCAAGAATGAAATTGGGGATATAATATTTTTTTAAAAATCTTAATACAGAAGAGAAGGACACAGTGGGTAAATTTTGGGGTTACATAAGAATAGTGTTGGGATTTCCAACTCTCTGAAATCCTCTCCCATATGATGGGAGCTCCCTCTGGGATTTCCCCTCTGGAATCCCCTTCCACACTCTTCGTGGAAGCCTTTCTCTTCTTCTCCTTTCCTTCTCTTTTCTCTACCTAAATAAAATCACCTTTCTGCAACACTTCTTGGGTTAAAAAAAAAAAAAAAAAAAAGAATAGTGTCAAGATTCTAAAACTAAAAATTATATGAGAATTAGGAAAAATTTTTAGAACAATAAATCAAATATAAATCTCAGCATTTTCCCAAAAAAGTTTGAAATGTACATGAAGCAACAAGGAGGACAGTAGGAGCATTATTGGCTGTATGGGAGGTTGCAGTGATCATTGAAAAAACACAGAATTTACTGGTTTTTGTCTTCAGTGGCAACAAAAATTATGCTGAAACTATTATATACAAAGTAAACGTTGCTAAGAGGGACTTGAAATCAAACAAGAAAAACAGGGTACATTAGCAGATAATTGTGCTAAATAAGTGTATCTCCTAGCATTTTATTTCATCCAGTAATACTGATAATACTGTAAAATGAAATCACTAGCAGCTCTTGGTATTTTTAAAAAAATTGTAAGAAATGAGAGTGGCAGAAAAATGAACACAAGCAAATATAAGCCTTTTGAACCAAATTCTAGAGGAATATAATTTTTCCTATTTCTAATATATAATGAGCAGTTTTTGAAATCAACTTTATTTTTACATCTCTGGAACATATTAAAATATTACTGAATTTTATCTATTTTAGATGGACCTGTTAAACACTAAGGTGAGCATATAGTTTGCATACATTGACCACTAGATGGTGCTCATACAGAAGGGATTTTTGTATGTGTGATATTCAAGATTTTTCTAGATAAATAACAAATCTATGTTCTTGTCAGTCTTGTCTTAGTACAGTTGTATGTTTTTAAATTTAATAGCCCACACCAGAAAAGAGTAATACAAATGCCTGTTATATTGCATTTACAGTACCTTAGCTTTGTAGTTACTTTGCATTTTTTCTTTCTTTTCTTTTTTGTACTTTAGAGTTTCAGTGTTGCTTTTCCTCTTGTCCTTTAGCTTTTTACATTTTTCACTAAGATTATTTCGTAAACTCAGCGTGGTGGTAACCTCAGGTACGTAGATGGCTGAGGCAGGAGAATGGCTGGAGCTAAGGAGTTCAAGACTGGCCTGGGCAACATAGTGAGACTCCGTCTCAAAAGCAAGCAAATAAAAGATTATTTAATACTTGCCTTTGTTTCTGTACCTAAAGACTGCTGGGTTTGTGACTTTAGAAACATATACAAATAATTGAGAGCCTATCCAGTATAAATGTTTAACTGTTTTTACTCCACTTAATGTTATAAAGTAAATATTCCTCATAGTCATAAATTTTTCATAATCATGTTTTGAATCACATAGTAATCTACTGAACTAATTGTATTTAGTTCACCAAATTAAGCTTTCTCCTATTGTTTAGGCTAGAATTCTATAGATTATATTATCACTCTGAAAAAGAAAAATGAAAACTTTACAGAAAAAAGAATACTAATTATTTGTATACCGTATTAAAATGCTAATAGTGATTCCTTTTGGTAGTTTAGGTTTGTATACCATCTTTTAATCCATTATTTTGAATAGGTTTTCTAGGTTTTTCCTTAATGAACTCAAATGTTGTTTTAATGGAGTTTTATCTTTCATCTCTGCTATGTAATGAGTGAGGATATTCTAAAGCAAAAAATAGTTGGTTGCCTTCCACTTCCCAGTCTAATCTGATGTGAAACCCCTCTTATGATTTAGATACATAGATTTTTTTGTGTGCATATAGTGACTACTGGCCAATGATGAGATGATCCTAGATTAGTGTAGGACGCATAACAGCCTTTCCCAAAGAAGTTGTTTTCTTCATGTGAATGGAATTATATAGGAAATTCATGCTTTGAAAAGTATTTCTTCCCTGTACTTTGGAGAAATATGGGAGGTAGTGATCTATCAACTTTAGATTGTACCCCTAAGTTCTTTGGCTCTGTAGGATAAATGTATGTACACTAATAAGAGCCTACTATTGTGTGTCTTTTGGTACCATTTACAATTTGAAGTAGGATTTGCATTCAACCGTTGTATTCAGTATCTTCATCTGTTCTAATCCAGAATCACAGGACCCATATCAGTTCTAGGGTTTTCTCCTCCCCTTTTCTTAAGGTTTTCATCAGAAATGGATCAAGGGACGTCTTTCAGGGCCAGACCAATTACTATAGCATTTGTATAAACCACATGAATCAGGTCTTTTCTAAGTACCTGGTCCATAGTAAAACTTGAATTTTTTCCCAGGAGGTTTTATCTTTTCCTTCACAAGAGGGTGCTTAGTTACCTGTCCACCCTTAGTGTTTTCTTATATTCCCCTACTCCGAATTAGGTAGGATCACTCTGTCTAGGACCATAAATTGTCAGCTACTACCTGCACAGTCCTTGGGAAGAATCACCAAACTTTCTGGTATAATCTCTGTCATAAAATATCTTACCCTAAAGAGTACCATGTAGCTCTCAACCCTTACTGAGCACATGTTCATATTTTAGCAAAGGAATCATAGAGACAGCAATTAGCTTTTTGTTTTTGCTGAGTCAAGATTTGCAGTGGACCTCAAGGTTGTGGTTTGACAAAAGGCTGCATTTAGTTGGTGCTGGTAAGCACATAGACAAGCAAGATTTTGTCAGGCCACATCTGAAAAAATAGCCATGGCTGAGGTGGGGACTTACAGTATGCTCTTATCAACTTAAAAATTGATTATTCAACCAATAGTAAATTATCAGGTAGCGTTTTTATTCGTATATTGTTTTAAAATGACCATTATTGTAATATTTACTAATATAGCACAGTGTTAAGAGGACTTGCTTGGGAGTTTGTGGTTCTCAAACTTGAAGGTACAAAAGAGTTACTTGGGAAACATTTTAAACATAAAAATTCCCAGGTTCTCCCTGCCCCTAAAAATTTTGATGGAGAGAGGATATACCAGTCTACATACTCAGCTAGCACCCCAGCAATTCTCAGGTTAACTATTATATTAACCTAGATATTAGATGTTAGAATATGTTCATTTAGCAATCAAGTCATAATATTTTGTGAACCAGAGTAGTATTTATGTAGAGTTGGATAAAACACATTTCACTGATTATAAAACAAAAAATTTACTAGTATTAATTCTTTTTCATTTTTAGAAATTTATGACATTGTAATCTTAATGTTTATAAAATACTAGAAAGATGATGCTGATGACTTCTTAAAAGTTCTTTTTTATCATAAAAGTTCCAGAAGTGAAATAGTTGTTTACTAATTAATCTGCCTTGAGTCTCAGTTGGCAATCATTAAAAACCAATACATGACATAAAATGATAGAGGAAAATCCATTTGTAATGAAGCACTATCATTAGATATTAAGAGTTTAATGTAGACAGCACTTTTGAACAACTTAAAGCCAGTGCCAGATGACGTGTAAGATCCTTCCTGGTGTAGAAATTTGGATATGAATAACAAAGGTTCTTTTAGTGAAGTAATTTTCTCTATTTGCTGAGAGAATCGTCTTAAATGTTTTAATTCAGTTCCTATTTGTAATTTACATAAGCAGTGCAGGTGCCATTGGATTTTACTACACACTGTGGTTGAACTTGGTAATCCAGGGTTTTTCTCCACCCGGTGCATTCAATCAGGCAGCCCCACAGGGTCTTGGTAGCCCAGTGTTTATAGCATCCTTCTTTACCTGCTAATCGACCTCACTTCCTGGATTTCAGTCCATCTAGTTATCAGCTAACAAAAGAACAGCTTTTGGTTCCTGCAGACGCTGGTGAAAAAATAATCATGAGAAAGAAATCCACCTTATGTCGTCTTTTTTGTCTGCAAAAATAAACTCAGCCATCATACAGCTAACAGGTACAGAGGGAAGATACGAGCTCTTTCATAGGAAGAAATCGCTGAGAAAATGAGCATCATTTCTCAAGGTTTTTATTTTCACTGATCTACAAGTGATGCTGCTGTAATTCTAGCTGCAGTTTTTACCGATCATTCACCACTCAGCAGCTGGTAGAGAAGTAAGCCTGCTTGGCAACCACCTGCAGGGCTGCAGAGATGAATTACATTTTCGGAAACAACACACTTCTATACTCTCGCGGCAGTCGAGGAGGCAATACTAGCTCTAGCCATGGCTCAGTAGGCCCAAAGCAGAAACACTGGGCAAAAAAGGGCTCGTCAGATGAACTGCAAGCTGAGCCAGAACCTTCACGCTGGCAGCAGATAGTTGCATTTTTCACTCGAAGACACAGCTTTATTGACTGCATCTCGGTAGCCACCAGCTCCACCCAGGTAACATACCACTTGTTGAAGTTATTTTCAATACATTTCTGTTTCTATTTGCTTTGTAAAAATGTCTTAATATAGATTTTTTAATTTAAAAAATAGTCTTATGCCTTGAAACCTTGAATGTGCAGAAATGTATGCTTTCTGTCCAATCTGTGCAGATCTTTAGCACCAAAGGGGAGAACAAGAAATATTTTTCCTTATGCTCTTATGTAATACCAAACAAAATAGTCTCAGATTCAATAGAATGATTTTTCTAAAAATATAAACCCATTGATACATAAATTAAAATGGAAATAATGCTTGTCTCCTTTTTAGACTGTGCTAGATGCTATAGAGTATGATGTCTGACCAAAGAAAATGCTGGTTTTAGTTTTTGCATGTTATTAGATAACCTTAGGGAGACTGTTTTAGTAAAGAAACAGAAGATACTTTGAAATATTTTCATTTCTCAGTGTTTTGAAAATAGATTGAATGTAATATAATTGACTAGTATTATATATACTTATATCTTGGCTATATTATGGCTTATTCAGGGAATTTAATGAATCCTTTTTGTAAATAAACATTATCTAGCTTAATTTGAAATTAGTAAATATGTGCAATTACACAGTCATGGAATATTTTTTCACGTATTCAAATCACAAATTAAAGAGATGAGCAAATACTAAAAGTCTCTTAAAATTTAAAAAAAACACTTAAAGCCACTTCTTTTTGAGGAAATGAGCTATTGAGTATAGGGGGAAAACAAAGAACAATTAATAAATAATTGTTTGAATGAAATACCTATTGTTTGGTACAAGGGTGGATTGGGAAAATATTCTTATTTCTAAATATTTTTAAACAGTCAATTCAACTTTAATAAAAATAAAAGGATGAGAAATGGTCTAATTTAAAAACAAGTTGAGAATGCTTTTGTTCTCTGACATCAGTGATATTTAAATTAATGAATTACATACATACACATTCCTTAGGACCTTTTAAAATAAATTCCCTTAAAGCTATCTTCTAAATAAAATATTTAGAAGCAGCACAATAAATATAAACTCCAGCTGTCAACAGTTCTATAGTTCTTTATATAATTTTTATAAATTTCTTTATTTCTTTGGTTACTAGAATTGTCTTTTAATAGTTTTGATTTAAAATAATGTCAGCCTTCTTGAGTAAGAAATTCTACTTATTTTTCTTAAATATTTGGGAGAAATGGAATTACCTGGGAAGGGGGAGTCATTACGTAGGCATTGAGATTAATTTACAATCAAAACTAATTGATGGGGCAATGATTGATTTAACTCTTAATTTGAATACCGCCCCAAGAATTTGACTAATCTTATTTTGACTACAATTACGTATATCACAAAAGGATGCAAACACTGAAGGTTGACATTGTTATTCATTGTAGATTAATATCACATATTTTCCATTGTCGACAAGAAAGATACCTTTAAAACTTTATGTGTGTATATATATGGTTTATGTAAATACACACCCTTCTATAAATGTATACACATATAACACAGCATTAATATATCTGTAAGTCAGTTTATTAAAAGCATACAAATGAAAAGACAGGAAAAGTAATTCATGTATAAAACTATTGAAACTACAGAATTACATTATAGTTACTTGGGAGTTGGAGTAAAAAGTTGCTATCATTGCACTAAAATAGAGTCATAACCTCTATTTGCAATCAATTCTACCAAGCCATTTTAAATTTTATCACCTCACCCAGTTTGGTTCAGAACATTCCTATATGCTAATGCATGAGTTACTAATAGATCTTATTTCTTTCAGACCTCTTTCTTGATTCTCATCTTGTCTTTTTCATTACCTTTCTCTTTTATTTCTAGAAATATATATATTAGGGTAGAGGTTTTAGCTTCTATTTTTCTTGCACTGGAGTACCCACATTTTGTCTTTCATTTTACATATTTTTATAACTGATAAATTGGATAGTTTATATATCCACAATTTTTTAGTAACTTACTGGAGTTCATTTTACAGCTTAAAGTATAATGGGACTGAAAGATAACCTTAGACATAATTGGATCTTAGTTGATGCTAGAATAACATTTTTAAAATTTCACTTACTGACTCATGGCTGGCAACTTTCTTTTGTAGCACCGAGGGATTTATTGTTAGAAACAACATAGATTGAAATCTCATACTTTATTGAGCATATAATATATACCTATGAATATAATAGGGTGATAGTGTTTTGTACTGTGATTGATAAATAACAGAGGTCGCTTATTTCACTGATGTCAAAAATATTCTAAGATTTGATAGAAAGATTAACTTTGAATCTAATTCCTTGTGACTAAGCCACATTATACTTTTTGCAGATTGGAGAGTTGTTATAAGTCAAGTTCTATTAGTATGAAAATTATCTGGTTTAATATCCCCCCAAATATAGTATGAAAATTACCTGGTTTAATATCCCCCCAAATATAGTATGAAACTTATCTGATTTAATATTCCCCCCAAATATACACAATAAATAAAAAGAACCTTTACTTACTTTACAGTTTCATTTAAATTGCTCATCTGCTGGAGGTATTCATGTTCATAACTAAGATTATGTGCCAGGTTCTACTGTGATACCTGGAACTCAGTGGAAAGTCATTAATGTTTTTGAATGATAAGGAAACTGAGTGGTTATAAACTTTGGCAAGAACACCTAGTTTCTCAGATAGGGTTTGGCATGTAGTTGTTGCTCAGTAAATGCTTATGGAATTAATTAATTTTTATTCTAGTCACCTCAGATGTTATCTCCTGGCCTTCCAAAATATGACACCCAATCTGATACCTCTTGAGTACCTGTATTTATTGGATCTTCTCTCTTCTCTCACAAGTGTCTTCGGTTTTTCACAGCAGCCCATCTCCTTTTCCACTGCCTTTTCTTATCCCCCCCATTCTTCATATTATCTTCCAGTCACACTTCCCACACTTTCCTCAGTCCTTTCAGTCCCCACTCAATAGTGATAACCATATAGCTTACAGACTGTCTCTTAAGTTTTTCATTTGATTGTATCTCATTTTACATTGTGAGTTTTTTGAGGGGTTATTTTTGTTTTTAATGTTAAATTAAAATGAGCTTTTTATGAATTACATTGGTGAAATCTTTTCTGTTTGGGGCTTCACAGTGTTTTTGTCCTTAATTTCAAAGAATTAATGTACAAAAAGTTCTCTATGCATTGTTGAGCTGTCCTTGGTTCCTCACTCTCAGTATCCCTCCTATTCTTGTGTTTAGGATCACTTAATAATCTGCCCCATCCTGCTTAGCATACGCAGTCCTGTTCCAATCTAGGACCAGTTTTTATATTCAGCAGGATTGTAATGAACTCTGGCACAGTGCTTCTGGACTTGACTTGATTTAATGCCTAGGTGAAAAGTTTTATCTACTTAGTGATACCTACAGTTATTAATGACAGTAGTAATCATATGAACTTTAAATAGCTGTGAAGTGTGTATAGCAGCTATTCATATATTTTGGACTACTTAAAAATCTCAACATATACATCATTATGAATATTCAAAAAGGCCCCCCGAAAGAAATTAGCATGCCAAATTAAGCTGAGAGCAGCAAAGCTGTATTCTTAGTAGTAAATGGAACAGACACGATAACTTGTCAGAATTGAAATAGAGTAATAAAATTTTCTTAAAGAGTAGATATTAGCTGAGTTGAATAATCTGCTTAGAGGAAAAACCTATCCTACATTAAAAATACAGGAAAACTGTTCAGATGCTTGTCTGGAAAAATATGTAGGCTAATTCTTATATTTTAAAAAATATTATTTGTCTTAAACAGGTGCCTTCTGAGTTATAGAGGATTTAATTTTTAGAGCTATGGGTTGGATATATTGTCCAAAAAAATAGAGATAATAACAGTATCAATGTCATTGAATCACTTCTACCAAATGATTTAATGTATATATTAATAAAGTACTTAGAACAGCATCTGGCACATAGTAAGTACTACATTAGAGTTAGGTGCCCCTGTTATTTTTAAATCATTTAGCTTTGATAGTATTTGAACAAATTCAAATACAGATTATTAGGAATTACAGCACCTAGGATAGCGCAGTACATTCAAACATTCAGTAAATATTGTTGACTGATTAAGTTAATGGTAAGTACAAGCCATCCACTTTTTTTAAAGAACAAGAGATCTCAACACCTTTACAGGATTTAAGGGAGGTGCCCCAAAGAGCCTTTCAAATTCTTGATGTGACTGCCAGTTTCCTGACCTTTCCTCCCCTCCTAACACTCCCTTCTACAAATTGCTAAAAACCAGTCACACGTAGATGACTAAACTTAAGTGATTATCCGCTTCCTACCAGGCTCCCCTAAACATCCCCCAAACATATCATTAGGACTATTTTTAGATCCTACATCCCTTTTAGTCTCAATCACCACAAAAGGTCCAAACCATCCAGATTGCAACTCTGCCTTCTCTGTACCAAATCGCAAACTGCACATTAAACTTGTAATACCTGATTCCTGCTCTTATTCTCAAATAAATAATCTTGCTGTGTGTTCCAGCCTGTTAAAATAAATGAACTATCTGTGTACCTAAAGTTCACCCATTCACTTCTGTACTAGATCTTAGTGCCTTTGGTTGTTCAAGAACTTCTGAAATCCCCTTCTCTCTTTACTGCATCATCTATCTTGTCTCTATACTGTCCTTATATTTCCCCTATAAGTTCCATCAGCATATACACCTGCTATAATAGCTTTCAGTAAAACAGCCAACCAAAAAAACAGTCTTTGTATGTGAAGATTATCAAATCCAATAGTCAGTTCTCAGTGTTCATTTTAGTTGACTCTACAACTGTTAACACAATTGATTACTCCCTCCTCTAAATTCTTTTTTTTCTCCTTTGACTCGTTGATAGTACTGCTCTTTTAATATTCTACCAGCCTCAGTTTCCTTTACAGTATCCTCCTTTTTCCTACTGCTGAATGTTTGAATGTCTCAGGGCTCAGTCTTTGAACTCTTTTTATACTCACATTTCAGGTGATCTCATCTACTCCTATGCCCTTAAATACCATCAATATTTCTATCTTTATTCCAGAGTTAAACCCTGTATACTAGACTCTTATATATAACTTTCTATGCAGTATCTCCACTTCAGTTAAGCATCTGAAAGTTAACATATTAAAAAGAGAATTTCTAGTTTTATTGATCTCACGTCTTTATTCAGTATGCCATTCACTAAATGCTGAAAACAAAAACCTGTAAAATTATCTACTATTCCTTTTTTCTTTGTTCCATATCCAGTCTAATGCCAAATCCTATTGGCTTTATATTCAAGATATATTTATGATCTGGCCACTTTTCAGTATGTCTGCAACTACTGATTCAGTAATTTGTTGCCTGAACTACAGCAGTAGACATCTAACTTCTCTCTTAATTAATATTCTTTGCTTCCTCTAAGGTAGCACCCCTTCACTCCAGACATTACTCTGTCTTCTCACCTGATTCTTTATTATCATAAATTTTTTATCTGTGTTTTTACTTGACTAGACTGTCAGCTCCATGTGGGTGGGAGTTTTCTGTTATGTTTACTGCTGTGTCCTCCTCAGTTTCTGTGACAGTGGCGGGCACATTGTAGATAACCAGAAAATATTTGATGAATGAGTGCAGAGACAGGGACATTAGACTTTCTGTGAAGCATGAATCACACTTTATTTAGCATTATAATAGTTCTCTAGCTGATGATTCTTATTTGCCCTCTGGGAAGAAATACACTTAAGGAGATGAGGTAGGGAGAGAAGAGAAACCAATCAGTTTCCTCGTAACTGGGATAACTATATAACTCAGACCAAACTATTTTTTTCTTCATATCTCAGGAATGGAATTGTTCAAACTGCTTTGAAAATGCTGACTCTGATTAATAGTAGGTTATTGTCCAGGGAAATTGATAGAAATAGCCTCCTTTGGTATTGACTAACCAAACATTCACAGTTAGGATAGAAGCTCTGTTGTACTGATTGTGAGATGCTGACTCTTGGCAGACACATTTGTTTCTTAATTTTCTACTCAAAAGGCCACTAACCTTATGAAATTAATACAACGACTCAGACTTGGAAATCATTTGTTCCCCATTTTACACAAAAAATACTGTAGGATCTATTTTATGTCTCTGTTTTTCTGGAAACTTTTACAGTGCACCTACATGTCCTGACTCAAAAATGTGTTTAAACGGTGTTTAAGAACCAATCATTTGTACAATAGGACACTCCAGAAAAGCACAGAGATGAAGATTGAACAAAAAGTAATTGGTTACTATGATTATATAAGCTTTTTTACCTTACAAAATTGACCATACCATCAAGCAGTTGTATCCGTTGGTATTTACCGAAATGAATTGAAAACTTACATCCACACAAAAACCTGTACAGAGATGTTTATAACAGCTATGTTCATAATTGTCAAAACCTAGAAGCAACTGAAATGTTCTTTAGTAGGTGAATGGATAAAGTGTGGTACATTCAGACAATGAAGTATTATTCAGCACTAAAAGAAATGAGCTATCAAGTCATAAAAAGACATGGAGGAACCTTAAATGAATATTACGAGGTGAAAGAAACCAACCTGAAGCCAGTCTAGGAAAAGGATATGCGCTCTTTGTTTCCAGCTAGATGACATTCTAGAAAAGACAAAACTATGGAAACAATAAAAAGATCAGTGATTGCTAGGGGTTAGGGGAGAGGGCTAAATAATAGAGCACAGAGGATTTTTAGGACAGTATAGCTATTCTGTATGATACTGTAATGGTGGAAGCATCATTAAACACATGTCAAAACCCACAGAATATCCAGCCCCCAAAGTAAACTCTAATGTGTAAACTATGGACTTTGTGATGTGTCAGTGTGGGCTCATTGATTGTAACAAATGTACCTTTCTGTTGCCTGGATGTTGATAATTGGTAGTTTATGTGTGTGTGTGAGCAGGGGGCATGTGGGAGCTAAAACTGCTCTAAAAAAAATAAAGTCTATTAAAAACTATAAAATTGGTATCTTGGTGTAGATTAGATTGGCTTAGCTTGAAGACATTTGAAATTTATGATATAAGGTCTTTATAGTTAGGAAATATGTTGTATTCATCTTTGTAGCTTCTGTATGGTGCCTTGTTTAGATGGCCTTACTGTCAAGGATAGATAGTTATAAAGAAGTTTCACAGACTCTAATTTATGTATTCTTAATATATTCAAACAAGTTTTAAAGTTAACCTTTAAAATAATGTGTTAATAACAGTACTGAAAAATGATTGACCCACATGCTCATGGAATCAGGACAAGAGTTAGCATGAGCAACATTTTTCTTCTTCTTTTTTTTTTTTTTTGAGATGGAGTTTTGCTCTTGTTGCCCAGGCTGGAGGGCGGTGGCACAATCTTGGCTCACTGCAACCTCTGCCTCCCAGGTTGAAGCAATTCTCCTGCCTCAGCCTCCTGAGTAGCTGAAATTACAAGCATGTGCCACCAGCACCACGCCCAGCTAATTTTGTATTTTTAGTGGAGATGGGTTTCTCCGTGTTGGTCAGGCTGGTCTTGAATTCCCAACCTCAGGTGATCTGCCCACCTTGGCCTCCCAAAGTGCTGGGATTACAGGTGTGAGCCACCGCGCCCAGCTTTTTCTCCTTTATTTTCAAGCAATGTTTGTTTTCATGAGAATTATACTTTATACCTCTTGTCACAACTGTAATTCAGTAGTCATTTGGGTAATGATTTTGTTGAATGTCAGCTTACTAAACCATAAGTTTCACAAGAGCTGCTGCTACAACGTGTGTGGTTTTTTTCCCTTGGTATCCCCAGAGCCTAGCATGGAGAATGCACTTGATAAATATTTGTTGAGTGAATAAACAGATGTTATATAGGTGTTAATTTTTATTTAATGTTGGCTAAGTGGAAGTTTGGAACTGCTAAATATAATTGAATTACTATAAATTTCCCAAGCCATTTCTATATAAAACTATGGCTTAAAAACTAGCAAATATGTTACCAGATTTTGTAAAGTTGTGAGTTTCAGTAATTCAAAGCTCTCTGTCAAAAAATTGTGAAGCGTTTATATTCTTACATATCTGAAGAACTTAAATTTTTATCATTAAAATTTTACTTAGTATCACTTTCTTTAAAGAAATTTTTAAAAATTATTCCTTGTACTTCCTGGCACTAAGATAACGTTTTCAGCTGTCCATTTTTATATCAAAGTTTAGAACTTTGATAAAGGTAAAAATAGTTGTTCACACTATGTGGAGAACAGTAGCCTACAATTATGAACTTTTAAAGAAAAGTTTAAACCAACTGATGTGGTCATTTTACAGGCATATGCAAATAAATCAACAAAGACTGGACCTATTTTGTGTAAGTGCAAACCAACTGGCAGTGACACCTAGGAGCAGTGGAATTTTATAGAAGCCTAAACACAACTTATGCCCCTCCAGACATTTATTTAAAAGAGTTTTTCCTCCTTACTTCATAACAGGAGCACTGCCTGTACATTCTTTTTACTTTAGTAAGTCCCAGTTTGTTTGCATTTCTGAACAGTGTTTTCAGTATCTGTGAAATCAAAACTCCGACATACTAACCCAAGCAACTTTGAAGTATGAAGAAGTTATTTATAGCTGTGACAGAATGGAAGCAAATGATTGCCTTACAATTTTTGTTGTTTTGTTGTTCTGAGAAAAAGAACTGGGGATTATAACCTGGCGTTTAATTATTTGTTTATTTATTTTTTTTAACACCCACGTTCAAGAGCAATAACTTGGCATTTAAATTAAAACAGATCCCACTCTCAGAAGTATTTAAATCTAACAAATCTTGGTAGGATGATCTAATGTATGAAGGGTTATACATTTGGAAAGAGATCAGCTGGAAAGTATTTTGTAAGATAAAGAGAAAACAAACAAGAAGGATATCAATGTTAGAATTAATTGCTTTAGCCAAGCTAAATACTATAGCAGGATTTTGAAGAGAGAGCAGAAAAAAAAAGAGAAAACAGAAATTATATCATTTTAATCACGATTTTCCAAACTGGAAGGCTGTATTCAGTATAGAGGCAAAATTCTTTCAGTTGAAAGAGCATAGCTTTATTCAATAGACTTTTTAATTATAAATATTTTAAAGAACTGTAGGTGAAACTTAGACATTCCATATGTATATCTTGTTTGCTTGTTTTTTAAATTGTCACATTCATGGTTTGGGGGGAGAGGCAGTTGGCTTATTTTTATTATTGTAGACTAGGAATTGCAACAGAATTAAACCAACTATAGTTAGTAAAAGTTAACATAGGTGTCTTAAAGCCATTTTCTATTTTCTTCATTGACCTAATTAGCCTTCTTTCCCTCTTTTTAGAAAGCACTTAAAGCGGGAGTCAGTAAGCTACAATCTCCAGGCCAAATGTAGCCTGTCACCTGTTTTTATAAATAAAGCTTTTTTTGTTTTGTTTGTTTTGGTTTTGAGACAGAGTCTCACTGTCACCCAGGCTGGAATACAGTGGTGCGATCTCAGCTCCCTGCAATCTCCACCTCCTCAGTTCAAGTGATTCTTAGGCCTCAGCTTCCCAAGTAGCTGGGATTATAGATGTGTACTACCATGCCTGGCTAATTTTTGTATTTTTAGTTAGAGATGGAGTTTAGACATGTTTTCCAGGTTGATCTTGAACCACTGGCCTCATGTGATCCACCTGCTTCGGCCTCCCAAAGTGCTGGGATTATAACACCATGTCTGGCCTTGTAAATAAAGTTTTATTGGTACACAGCCATGCCTATTTGTATATTGTCTATATACATATAGACAATATCAGCATTGGATAGTTGCAACAATTACTGCATGGCCCATAAAGCTTCTTTTGTTCTTTCCAAAAATGTTTGCCAACCCCTAATCTAAGGATTGATGGAGTATTTATTTCTTTTTACAGCAACTATTTTGACAGGAAAAATACAATAGATGGCATTGGTTAGATAAGTATTGGAGAACTGAACAGGCAAAATGAGAATGCCAAGGTAACATCAAGAGTAACTTCTGGAAGTAGCTACCTGTAGGGAAACAAAGGACCCTAACTGAGATTAGTAGAACCTCAGAGGAAGGGCACTATGGGTTTTTAAATATGAACCCTCAGTAAGAAGTTGTACTTCCTAATGCAGTTTGAATAGTAAATAGATCAAAATATTTTGAGCAAATATACTTGACTAAGACATGCTTATTTTCAAATGGGACATTATTGGGCAATTAGTTATTGCTAGATAGAGAACAACATGAAACTGGCAGTTTTTTACATTTTGAAACTTCTGTTCTAAGGTTATCTCATTGCAAAACATCTTGAACACCTTCTGATTGGTGGTGGCTGCCCAAGAACACAGAAAGAACCTTTTAGCAATGTCTGCAGTGTAGGGGAAGGAAGACTGTACCTACCCAATCTATTGCCCAGATCATTTTAGAGTACTGATGAAATTGATCTCTTTTGAAGTCACATGGTTTTATTCATTCAACAAATATATATTAAATACTTCCTATGTGCACTTCTCTAGCCACTAGATATATAGGAGTGAACAGAACAGGAATCTGCTCTATTAAAGTAGAAGACAGATAATATATATAATTATCTAAAATACAGTCACATGTCACTTAATAGGGATACAGTGTATATTTATTTTTGCATATAATATACAAAAGATAAAAAGTATAGTATGATAAATATACAAACCAGTAAAATAGTCATTAGTTATCATTCTCGATTATTATATAGTATACATAATTATATGTGTTATGCTTCTTTTTTTTTAATGGTGAAAAGATATGCATATATTTAGAATTAGCCAGCTGGACTCAGTTTAGATGATCCTAATTTTGTTGGCAACATCCAGAGCATCGTAATCAGGAGCCAGTCGAACATATGTCTTCTTCTCTCCATCAGGCCGAATCAGGGTGTTGACCTTGGCCACATCAGTGTCATATAGCTTCTTCACAGCCTGTTTGATCTGGTGCTTGTTGGCTTTAACATCCACAATGAACACAAGTGTGTTGTTGTCTTCTATCTTCTTCATGGCGGACTCAGTGGTCAGCAGAAACTTGATGATAGCATAGTGGTCAAGTTAGTTTCTCCTGGGGGCGCTCTTCTGAGGATATCTGGGTTGCCTCCGGAGTTTCAGTGTCTTGGGCCGCCTCCGGAGTTTCAGTGTCTTGGGCCGCTGGAAGGTGGGTGACGTGCAGATCTTTTTTTTGTGGCTGTGGACACCTTTCAACACTGCCTTCTTGTCCTTTAAAACCTTCACTTTGGCTTCGGCTTTAGGAGGGGCAGGAGCTTCCTTCTTCACTTTCGGCACCATCTTGTGAGAAGCGTCCTATATGTGTTATACTTCTGTACAACTGGCAGTGAAGTGTAGTTGTTTACACCAGCATCACCACAAATGTAATACATTGTACTGCAACATTACCATGGCTATGACATCACTAGACAGTAGAAATTTTTCAGCTCTATTATAGTTTTATGGGACCACCATCATACATGTGGACCATCGTTGACCAAAATGTTGATAACGTGATATATGACTATATATGGTATTCTGGAGGAAAAATAAAGGAAAGAAACAATAGAAAATGTGTGTATTTGTGTGGGGAGAAATAGAAGTAAACAACTTAAGAGAGTGATAACAGGGACCTGAATCATTATGGACTTGTAGAGGGTGAATAATATAAGGCAAATTTGATTACTGGGAAACATTAAGGGCCCATTTTAGATTATTAGTCATGAAGTTTGTGGTTGTGTTTATTTCTCTAGCCACACTCTGATAAAAAACAGGTAAAAAAGCATGTTGCAATTGGTAATTTCATCCACATTTGTCAATTATGTAACCATATCTTTAAGTTTTAGATCTCTGTTTACTTTAAATTTTTAGTGGTTGGCTCATCCTTTACCAGGACAAGACCATAATTTGAATGCTGATAGAATACTGTATTTTCATAATGAAGAGAGAAGAAACCTTAACTGAATATTATGAATCTTACAAGTAGAGATAGATTTATGAACTAGATGATCTGTCTGTGTGAACTAATACTTGTACTCATGTTTCTGTAATTGCTAGAACTGTTTTCCTTTTTACCCTTTTTGTTTTAAATTTAATGATTTACTTTTTTTTTTTTTTTTTTTTGAGATGAAGTCTCACTCAGCCGCCCAGGCTGAAGTGCAATAGCCCATTCTCCGCTCACTGCAACCTCCGCCTCTCAGGTTCAACCTCCCCCTCTCAGGTTCTGCCTCTCAGGTTCAAGTGATTCTCCTGCCTCAGCCTCCCAAGTAGCTGGGATTATAGGTGCTTTACCACATCCAGCCAATTTTTTTGTATTTTTAGTAGAGACAGGGTTTCACCATGTTGTCCAGGCTGGTCTTGAACTCCTAACCTCAGGTGATCCTCCTACCTTGGCCTCCCAGAGTGCTGGGATTACAGGCGTGAGCCACCACACCCAGCCAAAATTTAATGATTTACATTTTAATACCCTTATTGATTTGTTTAAAAATGTGCTTAGTTTTATAAGTTTGCTTCTGAGATAATTATGACATAGAAGTCATATGAAGCTGGTTCAAAGAACATACTGTTGGGTTTTTATTACACCAGTTGATGTGGAAGATACCTGTTTGCAGTGACAGGGCAAAAGGACATTTGAGTCAAATAAAACAGATTTAAACCATAAAAAACACTTTTTTCTCAAGGTATTGGACCCCCGTTGAGTACAGTGATTCCTAAGCAGAGTTTTTATAAATCTACTGTGCTATATTTTATCCTTCTATAAACATTCAAAAGGCTTGCAGCTTTTTTTTAGTTTCTCTCTTACTTTTAAATAGCTTCTTTAACATATAATCAGAGAAACATGCCACATTACAGCATATCTTTAGACAAAGAACCAAAGAACTTAGATTAAGAGTATTAATTATGCCATACAAAACCAAAATAAGATTCTTACTAACCAACGGTGACACGACAGTTGGTGCTTTTCCTTGCCATCTTAGATATTGGTACCAAAAGATTTGCTAATGCATATATCTCATTTTCTCTGAAAATATGGAAGTGTGCATACAAAAATTAACTCAAGATAGATAAAAGACTTAAATGTAAAACCCAAAACTATAAGACAACCTAAGAAGACAACCTAGGCAGTACCATTCTGGACATAGGGATAGGCAAAGATTTAATGATGAAGACACCAAAAGCAGTTGCAGCAAAAGCAAAAATTGACATATAGGATCTAATTAAACTAAAGAGCTTCTGTACAGCAAAGGAAATTATTAACAGACTGAACAGACAACCTACAGAATGGAAGAACATTTTTGCAAGTTATGCATCTGGAAAAGGTTTAATATCCAGCATCTATAAGGAACTTAAAGAAATTTACAAGAGAAAAACAACCCCATTAAAAAGTAAAGAACGTAAACAGACACTTTTCAAAAGTGTGACCAACAATCATATAAAAAAAACTTGCCATTTTTCATTAGAGAAATGCAAATCAAAACCACAATGAGATACCATCTCACACCAGTCAGAATGGCTATTATTAAAAAACAAACAACAGATGCTGGCAAGTTTGTGGAGAAAAAGGAACACTTATACACTGTTGGTGGGAGTGTAAATTAGTTCAGCCATTATTAGGAAGAGAATGTGATGGTTCCTCAAAGACCTAAAAACAGAAATACCATTCAACCTGGCAATCTTATTACTGAGTATATACTCAAAGGAATATAAATTGTTCTGTTATAAAGACATGAATGCATAAGTTCATTGCAGCACTATTCACAATAGCAAAGACATGTAATCAACCTAAATGCTCATCAGTGGTAGGCTGGATAAAAAAAATGTGGCATATATACACCTTGGAATACTATGCAGCAATAAAAATGAACAAGATAATGTCTTTTGCAGAAACATGGATGAGTTGGAGGGCGTTATCATTAGCAAACTAATGCAGGAACAGAAAATACTGCATGTTTTCACTTCTACGTAGGAGCTAAGTGATGAGAACACATGGGCCTATCAGAGGGTGGAGAGTAGGAGGAAGGAGAAGATCAGGAACAATAACTAAATGGGTACTATTCTTAAGACCTGGGTAATAAAATAATCTGTACAACAAATTCCAGTGACACAAGTTTACCTATGTAACCAACTTGCATGTGTACCCCTGAACTTAAAATAAAAATTAAATTTAAAAAATATGGTAGTGAATCTTTGTCTATATTCTGAGGTCAGTTTACCCCATTCATATAACATGTTAATGTAAAATAACTACTATTAGTTATCAGATAGTATGTTCATTTGTTGTCTTTGGAGTTTCATCTTATGCTATGAAAGTTATTTTCATTATTTAGTGAGAAAATGTTCTTAAATATATTTAGATAGCCCTGCTACCTCATTTTTAGTGGCTATTGTGAGTGTTAATAGACCTTCCTCATTCCAGACTTCCCATCAGTCACCAAGATATACCAATTCTACATTCGAAATATATCTTGATTTGACTACTCATACGTCCATTTTCAGCATTACCACCATTCACTTTAAGCCACCAATAACCTTTCAGCTGGGTGATTACAGTAGACTCCTAATTGTCCCTTCTGTCTCTTCCTGTATTAATCAGGATTCATATGTATATAATAAAAACCACTTGAGCTGCTTTAAGCAGCAAGGGCTTTAATAAAAGTAGTAAGCTCATTCAATATACATTTGTTTTTTAATGAATCAAATTGAGGGAGGACGGTACCTGGTCATAAATGTGGATGTGCAAAACACATGTACGTGGCTATATGTAATGAGACTTCAGACCACTTTTATGAAAATCTGTGTTTTAAGTGCTGGTTCTATAATTTTAAGATCTTAAATTAGATGTAAAATATAAAGCTATAGAGAAAATTAAGAATCTCTAAAAACAAATCGGTTTAAACATTTTTTCAGATAGCCATCCATTTGATACTGGTTTTTAAAAGATACTTTAAAATATGTACGATGTATCCAATTTTATAGAAATTTACAATTTTCTACAGTGTTCCTTGTGACTGTTAATATTATAGCTCTGTTGTCATGGAAACAAGTCTCCGAAGGCAGCCTCAGAGGCTAATGATTCTATGGTGTTGCTATGGATAGAAACAACTGAGACCGTTGCTAGTCACATGGTCAAGATTTTTTTTAAAAACAACAACAACAAAAAGCTCTCCATCTGATCTTACTGAGTGATACAAATGGAGAACAAGTATAATGGCATAACAGTCACTGTCTAATTAATGAAATAGTTACATAAGAGTTTTCAAGTTTAAAATGCTATACTGTATTCTTTTCTGTAATAATCAAAATATAATGGTTACTGTATATTGCTGCCTGATTATTTATACTGGAATCTTAAGTTTGACATTTTCTAATTTAGAATCTTATACAGCTCCCCAGAGTTTTACCGTGTTCTAAAACCTGTGCCTAAAGCAGCCTGTTATCAGATCTAGTATCTTTGCTGTTCCTCATCAGTCAGCCTTCATTTGATTATTATTTGTTTAGAGTTGTATTTTTGATTCAAGTGAACTAAATGAATTACTTTGTTGTTCTGTAATTCTTTGTTACCAGAATCGATTATCATTTGTGGTTAGGAAATTGTGTGTGTTGATAATGTCATTTACTTTGTCAGCAGTGTTTGACTCAAAGCCTTAAGGTTAAGAGACAGGGGCATATATTCTCCTTCAAGGAAGTTGCTCAGTGCCCTGTAGAGAGTGGGATGGGTTAAGATGGTGTAAGCTATTTGAGAATTTTTAAAAATGGTATTCACGTACTCATCTAAAGAAGATGATTCTAGAAGAGGCTCAGAGACAAAGGGCTACAAGTGGGATTAAAATGTAACATTAAAGGATTCATAGTTTATCATAAAGGGTTTTGGAGAGCAGCTGCCCAGTAGAGAAAATGTTTGTGCTTTGCCTTGAAATTTGACATAAGCATATACTTTTATCTTATTTTGACTATCAAAGTAGATTATTAATCAGCTATTATCTGATTATTAGGGCTGGAGACTATTAGTAAAATAAGTTTAACATATTACATTTGTGACTTTTTCAAGCATTTAAAAAATGAACTTTAATGTTCTTAAAAGAACCAAAGCAAAACAAAAAAACAACAGAGGCACAAGGAAGTTTTTAGAGGTGATAGATACATTTATTACCTTGATGATGGCGATGCCTTCATGGGTGTATGCCTATGTGCAAACTCTCAAATTGTATGCATGAAATATGTGCAGTTTTTTTTATATCAGTTCTGCCTCAGTAAAGTTGTTTTAAAAAATAGAATAAAATTGAATTTAAAAAATAACTTTAGACTTTCATGACTTTGACACTTTTGATGACTACAGCCAGTTATTTTGTAATGTATCACTCAGTTTGGGTTCGTCTAATGTTTAATGATTAGATTCAAGTTATACATCTTTGGTAGGAATATCCTGTAAGTATTGTACTCTCATTACATCTTATCACATAATACGTGCTTTTGATTTGTCCCGTTACTGGTGATGTTAACTTTGATCACTTAAGATATTATCTGCAGATTACGCCACTGTAATTAATAAATGTTTTGAGAAGAGACACTTTTGTATGAGTATATCCCATTCATCCACTGGAATGGACATTTCACTCAGCAGCAACAGGAATTTTTAATATTCATTAATATTTCTTGAATGAATTACTCTGTTACTATGATGACTGCAAAATGATTTTATAATTCCATAATTACGTTTTTAATTAGCATTTTGTTATAAGGAAATGCTTTTATCTTCATTTATTTACTTACTCATGTATTTGTTTGTATCAGTATGGACTCCCAGATTCCTGTTTTATTCAGTGGGATTTTATGCCATTGTTATCATTAATTGAGACACAGATTGTTCCCAGTCTTGCCAGTGGCAGCCCTTCAAGCCAACTTCTGTGTCTTTTGTCATCCTCTTTGAGCACTTCCTTTATTTTCTGGCACAGCAAGATGTCTGCACTCATATTGTACTTTCTGAGCTCTAGCACTGGAATCAGCCATTTCTCCAAAGACCCATGGTTTTGTTTTGCTTTGCTTTGTGTTGTGTTGTTCTTAATTGCAGAATGAGTATTTAGAAATCAAGAGCTGGATGCTAGGTGTATTCATGCTGTTGAGCTATTAACTGCTCCTAGGTCCTCACGGCAGAGCTATGTACATGCATGCATACACATTTATGTCTGTTTTTGTATTTATCTATATATATTGTAAACTGTTTATACCAATACCTCCAATTTTAGTGTAACACCATAGGTTCTCATGCTAATTTTCTGTCTTTCCATATTTATAACTCCCTTTTCTGACATGAAGAACCTTGCTCTCAATATCCTTCATGTATTTATTTATTGGATCAAAATGCCCTCTATATAAGCAATCTCCTGTCACTATTGCTGCTCTAGATGGACACCCTTCTCACTCTGCTCAAGCTCCGAAAGATCCTGTTTAGTCCCTGACAGTGCAAAACCTTATGCCAGACTACAGCTACTGCCTTTCACATACTAATTGTCTCAGTTAGGTTCCAACCACACATATCAGGCTGCCACTACTGCTCTGCCCATGTGGACACCCTCCTCACAATGCTTAGGCTTCAGCATTCTTTGCCAGGCTATTGCTTCCCCTCCACTCCCTGCGCACAGATGCTTTCCTCACACTGCTTGGGCTTCAGCAACACACACTTTCCTATTCAAGAGGTCGTCTACACCAAAGTGATGATGATACTCTACCATATCATCCTCTAGAAGCTTTATATTGTTTACTTCTCTCACTTATGTCAGCAAACCAACTGAAATTAATTTTATGTAAGTTTAAGGGTAGGAATCAGTATTCGTTTGATTTTTCCCTGTGTGTATTCACTTGATCCAGGAACAGTTCTTAAACCACCACACTCTTCTTATACATTCAGAAATCAGAAGTCAGAACCTATGGGTTTTCAGACATTTTTAGAAGGTCATGTAAGTATTGCAGTGAATGTCAGTTACTGTTGTTATTAATTTTGAGCTCATAACATGGAATTCAGATTTTTTTTTTCTCCAGGAACAATGTATAAATGGTGATTGGAGTCCCAGGCTACAGACAGAGGCTTTATTCATAATATACTTTTTTATTGTGTTAAATATACATAAAGCTTACCATTTTAACCATTTTTAAGTGTACAATTCAGTGGCATTAAATACATTCACAGTGTCTTGCAAGTATCCTCACTCTCCATTTTCAGAAATTTTCATCATCCCAGACTGGGAACGTTGAAAAGAAAGAGAAAGAAAACACAAAATCCAGCAGTTTAAAAATCTCTTTCTACAGAAAATAATAAATCCAGGTAACAGGAGTCTATAATGTGAAATACATTTTCAGTATATTTTTTAGAAAATGATAGTTAAAGATCATGATAATTGTTTTTCTGTTAATATTCCAATGGATCTCCCATCCTTCCCGTTGCATTTATATTAATAACACCACCACTGTGTGTTCCTTGTCAACAAGTGGAAAAGTATAATTTAGAATAAAGAAGCAAGGATAGGGGAAGGCACTCATAATCCTGCTCCCAGAGATTAATTTTTTAGACATTTCTTTCCATTTTTTTACATGAGTTTTATCTTCTCTTTTTTACTTAATATTATGTCATAAGCAATACCCCATGTAATTTATAAACTGTTCTTACAGATAATTTTAAATATCTGTATGATATTCAATCTCATATAATTTTCTTTTCTTGTTTTTTTTTTTTTGGAGATAGTCTTGCTCTGTTGCCCAGGCTAGAGTACATTAGCATGATCTTACTGCAACTTCTGCCTCCCAGGTTCAAGCAGTTCTCCTGCCTACCCTCCTAGTAGCTGGGACTACACTTGTGCACCACCACACCTGGCTAATTTTTGTAATTTTTTTAGTAGAGACAGGGTTTTGCCTTGTCCAGGCTGGTCTCGAACTCCTGACCTCAGGTGATCCACCTGCATCATCCTCCGAAAGTGCGGGGATTACAGGTGTGAGCCACCACACCCGGCCTCAATCTCATATAGTTTTCATTTTTCTACTTTTTTACTTAACCATTTTGACATCTTTGGTATTTAGACTATTCCACAATTCACCAAATAGAAGCAGTGTTCAACAGAATATCTTAAAACCTTAATACCTTAAAGCATTGACTTTTAAAATTATTTCCTTAGAATTTCTAGAATTACTAAGTCAAAGAGTTTAGACATTTTTAAGGCTCTAGATATTTACTGACAAATTACTTTTTCTAATGTTTGTATGAATTTGTATATCCAACAACAGTGTGAAAGGACCAGTTTTCATGCCATTTAAAAAACTTTTTTGGAATTTTTTTATTGTGGTAAAATATATGTAACAAAACTTACTAGTCTTTTAAGTGGAATCATGCAATTTTTATCCTTTTGTGTCTGGCTAATTTCACTTAGTATAAGGTTCATCTTTTAGCATGATTCATTTTCAAAGCTGAATAATATTCATTGTATGTATATTACCATATTTTGTTTATCTGTTCATCTCCGGATAGGCATGTGATTTCTTTCCACCTTTTGACTGTTGTGAATAATGCTGCATTGAACACTGGCATACAAGTATCTGAGTCCTTGCTTTCACTTTTGGGTATATGCCTACCCATTGCATATTTACCTACCCTTTGCTAGATCATGTGCTAACCCTATGGTTAGGTTTTTAAGGAACCACCAAAATTTTCCACAGAAGCTGTACCAGTTTACACTTCCCACCAGCTTTGTACCAGGGTTCCAGTTTCTCCACATCCTTGCCACCACTTGTTACTTTGTTTTTTTGTTTTGTTTAGTTGGAGACTTCTCTAGTAAGGGTGAAGTGATATCTCATTTTAGCTTTTATTTGTATAACCCTAATGAATAATTATGTTGAGTATCTTTTCATGTGCTAATTGGCCACTTGTATATCTTCTTTGCAGAAATTATTCAAGTGGTTTGCATATTCGTTAATTGTGTTGTTTTTCTTTTTGTTGTTGAGTTGTTAAGAGTCTTTAAATGTTCTGGATATTAAACCCTTATCAGATGTATGGTTTGCACATATCTTCTCCCATTGTGTAGGCTGTTTTTCCACTTTCTTGATAATGCCCTTTGGTGCACAAAAGGTTTTAATTCTGTTAGAGTCTAATTGATTTTTTTCTTTCGTCACTTGTGATTTTTAAGAATCCATTGCCAAATCCAAGGTCACAAAGATTAACTCTATGTTCTCTTATATAAGAGTTTTATGTTTTCAAATCTTATATTTAGGTTGTTAATCTTTTTGAGTTAATTTTTATATATAATATGAGACAGAGGTCTACAGACCTTAATCTTTTGCCTGTGGATATCCAGTTGTCTCAGCCTAGTTTTTAGTCTGGCAATTTGTTCTTACTGCTTTAAGGCCTGTTAAGGCAGGCTGTCCTCATCTACTTGATGTTAGTGTTTTTCTTCATCTTCTGCATGTGGATATCCAGTTGTCTCAGCACCATTTTTGAAGAGACTCCATGCATTTTTAATAAATCTTAATTTGATTAATTCGATAGGCAAAAAAGGTCATCATTGCCATTTTATTTTGTATTTAGCAATGAAGATAAGCCTAGTTTTTAGTCTGGCAATTTGTTTCCTGTTTTAAGGCCTGTTAAGACAGGCTGTCCTCATCTACTTGATTTTAGTGTTTTTCTTACATATTTTAGTTATTTTATTTATATAGCAAATGGGTCTTATTACAAAACAACTTCCCTGTGTTACAGTTACATCCTTTTAAAAATAACTTAATCGAGACAGATAAACACTAAACTTCTTAGTTTAATTTATACAAGGGTTCTCCCTGCATTGTTTTTTTTTTTTTTTTCATTTTTATTAGCTATGTCTGGCATATAGTAGACAATGAATGTTATTTGAATTAATTACAGGCATGTTGAGGCAGGTTATTGCTGTTCTTGATAATAGAAGTTAATATCAGCTATTTTAAATGATATAAATTCAGTTTTGAAGTACTTTGAATTTTATGTTTGTGGATTTGTAAACTCTCTTTGTCTGCCTGATTGGGCTAATATAATTACTTATAGTTTCTGAATGCATAGAGGAAAGCAGTCAAATGTATTCTGAATGCTAGAAAAAATAATATTTTTCAGTCTGTCTATGAAGCAAGTGTCTTATCTCCTAGAGAGGGAAGGAATATCGTAAGTGATAATCTTTTATTATTATCATGTAAGCACCTAAAGACTAGTCACTCATTTTAATTACAGGATCATTAAAATTATTATTGGGGTATAACTATTTCTAAAATAATTTCTAAAGAGTATTTTCTAATTATATTAGTGTAATGTATTAATAGTTTAGCTGTTGCATAGTTATTTCTGAAAATTATAATTTATTTTTATGGCACAACTTTCTGTTATGTGTTTCCCTTTTATTTTGGTGTTTTTCCTGATTGTTTGTCATTGATGATTTTTAGCCAACAGAAGCTGTTCTTCCCTCTTCTCCCACTGTCCCTGTGATCCCTGTCCTGCCAGTCCCTGCTGAGAATACTGTCATCCTACCCACCATACCACAGGTTTTTATTAGTTTCTTTTTTTCTTTATAAAAATTTTATTTGCTTTTAATGTTCTATTTGTGTTCTTTTTTAAATTGTTTAGCTGCTTTTTTGTTAAATTTGGCACTTTACTTTGGGCTTCAAATTGTAGTTTTAGGGAATTAAACATTTGGAATTTAATATAAATGGAGTCAAGATTTGCCATTTTATTAGGTTGTCTGTGAAATGAGACACATTGTGAACTTCATAATAGTGAACCTTAGATTTGTTTTCATGTCTTTATACTTGTAAATCTGCTTAAGACAGTTTTTTTTAACGTTTTTACTTTAGAAAACTTAATTTTTCTAAAGTTAGTAAAGATCATTGTACTTTTGATCTTGTACTGGATGTATCATTTCATTTAACACTTTGTTTCCCATTATATATTTATCTATTTTGGAAATATTCTTCTGTTACTTGATTAGATAACATACTTCACATTTATTAGGTAAAAATTATAACCAACATATCTAGAGTATATGAGAACTCTCTGTGCTGTCTTCACAACTTTTCTGTAAATCTGTTGTAAAGTTTTATTTTTAAAAAATAATGTGTAACAGTTTAAAAATAAAATAATAGCCAAATGTGAAAGAATCTAATCATTTTTAGTTTTTCAAAGCTTTACTACTTCTAGGGGTGACTTGAGACATTAACTGGCCTTCCAACAGTTATCCAAAGTCAAAATAATGGTACTGTTATTAAAGATAATAATAAAGGTCTTTGGTATGAAAGATCATGATCTCATTTAAAGTATAATTAGATGCACCCATAGTTTTTTTGCCATTTTTGATCTATAGCATAAAATCTGGGTAAACATTATCATGTTTGTTGTGTAAACAATTTCAAAATAAGCTCCATTGGGGAAAAGAATGAGATATCAACTGCAGTTATTCACATCTCAATGCCCTTCACCTCTCCTAAAAAGTGAAGTCAATAAGAACATCCATATAACCAAGAGTTCTAGAGGAAATTACAGTGTTACAATGACTTCAGCCTTACTGTAATGAGACTGAATTGTAATAATATTACTAGCATATAAGTTTTGATTATGAAAATAATTTAAAATTAAGTCATAAATCCACCAACAATGAATAGATGAATCCAAATGGATATTCTCTCTATATTGCAGGAGAAAAACTGAATTTGTAAATAAAATATGATTCTGAGTAAGCAGTTTAAGGGTTATTATAAAATTGTAATGATGTAACATCTTTCCAAATACATAGAGTTTATTTGTACAGTTTTTCTTTTTTTTTTAAGTAGAATTGAAAGTTTAATTTACTCTTCTCACTTCAGTGAACTTTTTGGTGTTAAAATAGTTTTCTGGAATCCTTTGAGAGTTTGTATCAGTCTCTGTTCTTATATTCATTTGGGACCCTGTCTTTTCCTATTCAGAATTCTCTCGTTAATTTACTGCAAGCTTAACATCTAACTTAACGTCTTACTACATTTGAAAATTGTTGAGATCTTGCATAGCCTTTTAAAAATATAGGTTTTAGAGTCAGAATGATCTGGAGTTGGAATTCCAGTCCTACCACTTAACGTATGTAACTACACACTTTACTTAACCACAGTAAACTTCCACTTACTCATCTGTAACACTGAAGATGGACAGGAGTACTAACTTGAGGTGTTTTACACTGATTGAGAGGATAATTAATGCATGTGAAGTATACATCACAGCAACTGGCACATAATCTTGGCTGTTCATATTCTTAGTGTTATCTCATAGTTTGCTCTGAGACAGCAAACTAAGGAACATGTTTGGGTTTTTTGTTTGTTTGTTTGTTTGTTTGTTTTTAATGAGGATATTTGTTGAGGATACACAAGAAAAAGACCTCTTTATTCTGCATAGCTTCACTTTGAATTTTAAATACACTACAGAAGTTCATGAAGGATAGTTTAACCATTTATGTTGTGTTATGTGAGAAGCCAGTGAGTGTACCTTACTTTTCAGAATAAGTGTGTTCCTAATTAGTCAAATATAATATGTACATTATAAAATTAAAATAATGGACTAAAATGTTTGTCCCCAAGTAAAATTTAAAATTCATACTTAACATATAACCCAATTTCAACATATTTAGTGAATATGTATTCTTAAAAGATCTACTACTTTACATTTAGATGTGTTAGGATGTATTAGAAGTAGAAGCAGAAGAAAAGATTTAGAACCTGGTCTGTCTTTGTCACTCAAACAAGTTACCCTCTCTGAGTTTTATACCCCCTTCATCTTTTAAAATTGGGGGGTAATGCCAACCTGACTACTTTAAAATGAGTTTGAGAATCAAGCAAATTAGAAAGATAGGTGGATGGTAACTTTTTAAAAGGTAAGTTGTCTTTCATTATTTGTAGAATACTTTTATACTTTTCAGAGTACTTTTATATTGATCATATTGTTTGTACTTTATGAAAGCCCTCTACACATCAGAATTATGCTTATTATACAGAGTGGCACAGATAAAGATAATATTGAATTGCTGCTTAAGACTGCATAAAGAGCGTGGACTTTATAGTCATACCTGACTCCACCACTTCCTAGCTTCACCTATGTCTACACGTGTGATGGTGTGGAAATTACTCAACTTCTGAGAGCGTCAGTTTCTCCATATAGAAACTGTGTACAGAGTAGGTAACAGATACTAGTTCTTCTTACTGGGAGTGTAAACGGGTAATCTGTGATATCAGCCTATTAAATCTAGAGGCTTATTTCCACCCTGGAGTAAATACTCTGCTTTAAAAATAGATGCTTTGAACATTATTTCTGTCATTTCTGAAGCTATCATTTAATTAAGGTATTGTTGAAAATGCTTTATAGCTAATTTATTGTGCATGGTCTTTTTTGATATTTGAGCATGTTCTTTGAAGATGAATAGAACATTGTCTCTGTCTTCTAGGAGCCTACTAGGTGTTTGTGCAAGAGACAAGTTAACAAATAACTGCCACATAATGTGAGAGTAATTACATCAGAAGTGTGTCCAGAGCAGAGCATTGTAGCGCCTCTGGGCCTTTTAAATTTCATGAAACATCTGAGTGTTGGGTCTTAAATGATTGGATCATTAGTATAACCTAAAATATGACTTGATATATTGTTATTCTTTGGGTAATGTTAAATATAATAGCATACTTTGGATTATGTGGATGAGCCTTTTTAATTGCTAACACCTGACTGAGTACCCTTATTCTATTTGCTGTTGGAAAGAAATTTTTTGTTTATTTTTGTATTATTTTCACAGAATTTCAAACTTAGCAAGAACAGTAAAAAAAAAAAAAGTCTCATATACTTTTACCCAAATTCCCCACATCTGCTTTATCAATTTCTCTTTTTATATGTTTATATCATTTTTTTGTGAACCATTTGAAAGTGACAGACTTGTGTGCCTTTCCCAAATACTATTATTTTATAATGCTAAATACTTTTTTTATAAGAACATTACCACAATACAATGGACTAAATTGGGAAATTGACATTAACATAATCCTGTTGTCTATATACCTAAATTTTATTTTATTGCCCCAATAATGTGCTTTATAGATTAAAAACAAAAATGACAAAACAGGTCCCTTGGCCAGTCTGAAGACCACACATTGCGTTTAGTTTTCATGACGCTATAGTCTCCTTTAATCTGGAATAGCTCTGCAGTGTGTCTTCTGTCAGATGTATGGCATAAAGAGAACCAGCTATTTATTTTATGGAATATCCTTCAGTTTGTGTTTAATGCATTTTCATAATAAGATTGAGGTTACATATTTTTTTACCAACTTTGTTATTGTAAAAGCAGGTAACATAAAATTTACTATCTTAACCATTTTAAAATTTGCTTTGCAGTTGTATTATGTACATTCATAATTGCTGTGCAACCATCATCTATCTCTAAAACTATTTTCATCTTACACACTGAAACTCTATACCCATTAAACAATAACCTCCCATTCCCCAAAAGCCCAGCCCCTAGCGTCCACAATTCTACTTTATGTCTCTGATTTTGATCACTCTAGGTACCTTATGTTAGTGAAATCATGTAGTAGTTGTCTTTTTGGCTGGCATATTTCACTTAACATTAAATCCTCAAGGTTCATCCATGTTGTAGCACATCAGAATTTGCTTCCTTTTGAAGGCTAAATAATATTCCTGTATAAATAACAAATTTTCCATATCCATTCATTCATTGATGGACACTTGAATTGTTTCCACATTTTAACTACTGTGAATAATGTTGCTGTGAATATGGATGTAAAAATACCGCTTCAAGACACTGCATTCAGTTCTTTGAGGTTTTTACCTAGAAGTGGAATTACTTGATCATACAGTAATTCTGTTTTTATTTTTTTTGAGGAGCCACTATACTGTTTTTACAGTGGTTGTAACATTTTAGATTTCTACCAAAGTGTGCAAGGATTCCAATTTTTCCACATCCTCACCAACACTTTTTCTTTTCTGTTTTTTTAATAGTAGCCAGTCTAATTGGTGTAGATGACATCTCATTTTAATTTTGATTTGTGTTTCTGTAATGATTAGTGACACATCTTTTCATGTGCTTATTGTCCATTTGTATGTCTTATTTGAGAAAATGTCTGTACGAGTTCCTTGACCATTTTTTAATTGGGGTGTTTGGTTTTATTGTTGAGTTTTAGGAGTTTTCTGTGTATTCTGGGTCTCACGTTTTGTCAGAGATATGACTTACCTGTTTTTTCTTTCTTTGCCTGTGCCTTTGTGTCATATCCAAAAAATCACTGTCAATCCCAATGTCTCGCTTTCACCCTGTGTTTTCTTCTAACAGTTTTATAGTTTTAGGTTTTACGTTTAGATCATGACCCATTGTAGGTTGATTATTGAATATGGCATTTATATCTGGATTCTGTTTTATTCCGTTGTTCTATATGTCTGTCTGTATGCCAGGACCAGACTGTTATTATTACTGTAACTTTGTTGTAAGTTCTGGAATCAGGAATTTGAAGCCCTCCACCTTCATTTTTCTTTCTCAGGGTCATTTTGGCTTTAAGGGTACCATGAAATTCTGTGTGACTTTTAGGATGAATTTTTCTATTTCTTTAAAAAACCCATTGGGATCTTGATAGGAATTGCATTAAGTCTGTAGATTGCTTTGGGTAATATTGACATTTTTTGCAATAATAAATCTTCTAGTCTATGACCACAGATCTCTTACCTTCTATTTATGTCTTCTTAATTTATTTCATAAATGTTTTATAGTTTTCATTGTACAAGTTTTTTACCTCCTTGATGAAGTTAATTCTCTCTCTTTTTTTTTTTAACATTTAGAAGACTCAGTGTTCTGAACATTTGTTCTTTTTTATGCTATGATAAACAGAATTGTGTTCTTAATTTCCTTTTTAGATTTTTCAATGTTAGAAGAAATACAAGTGATTTTTGTATACTGACTTTGTATCCTGCTACTTTGCTGAATTGGTTTATTAATTCTAACAGATTTTTTGTAGAATCTTTAAGGTGTTTTACTTATAAGATTATATCATTTGTGAAGAAATAATTTTGCTTCTTCCGTTCTAATTTGGATGTCTTTTATTTCTTTTTCTTGCCGAATTGCTCTGACTCCAGCTAGTGTCATGTTGATTACAAGTGGTGAAAGCAGACATACTTGCCTTCTTTCTAATCTTAGATGAAAAGCTTTCAGTCTTTCACTACTGAGTATGATGTTCACTGTGGGTGTTTTGTATATGGTTTTTCTTATGTTGACATAGTTTCCTTCTATTCCCATGTGCACTTGAGAAGAATGTGTGTTCTGTTGTTAGAGTTCTGTGTTTATTAGATCTCTTTGGTATATTGTGTTTGTTCATCTCTTCTATTTCCTTATCATCTGTCTGGTTGTTCTATCCATTATGGAGAATGTGGTATCGAAGTCTCCAACTTACTGTAGAACCACTTTTTTTTTTTTTTTTTTTTTGAGGCGGAGTCCCACTCTTGCCCAGGCTGGAATGCAATGCCACCATTTCAGCTCACTGCAACCTCCAACTCCCAAGTTTAAGCAATTCTCTTGCCTCAGCCTCCTGAGTAGCTGGGATTACAGGCAACTGCCGCACGCCCGGCTTTTTGTATTTTTTGTAGAGACGTGGTTTCTCTGTGTTGGCCACGCTGATCTCAAACTCCTGACCTCAGGTGATCTGCTTGCCTTGGCCTCCGAAAGTGCTGAGATTATAGGCATGAGCCACCATGCCTGACCAGAACCATTTCTTTCTTCAAGTCTGTCTCATTTTTGCTACTTACATTTTGGTGGTCTCTTATTAGGTATGTAAATTTTTTATGATTTTTACATACTCCTGTATTGAACCTTTTATAAATATATAATACCTCTGTTGTCTCACAGCCTTTTTTTTAAAATGTAAAGTCTATTTTGTCTGTTAGGAGTACAGCCACTCCTGCTCTCTTTTGGTTACTATTTGCATGGTAACCAAATCACTTTCTATCTTTCACTTTCAGCATATAGTGTCTTTGAATCTACAGAGTCTCTTGTGTATAGCTTGTAGTTGGAACATTTTAAAAATTTTATTCTGCCAATTTCTATCTTTTGATTGAAGAGTGTATTTACATTTAAAGTAATTTTTGGTAAGAAAGGACTTACTTTTGTCGTTTTGCTATTTATTTTCTTTACATATGTGCCTTGTAGCTTTTTTGTTCCTCATTTCCTGCGTTACTGTCTTCTTTGGACTTCGATTAATCTTTGGTAGTGAAACATTTAACTTCCTTTCTTATTTCCTTTGTGTCTGTTCTTCAATTATATTCTTTGTGGTTACCATGAGGATTACATTTAACATCCTAGACACTTCTAATCTCAATTTATACAAGCTTAACTGCCTAATATACAAAACCTCTGCTCCTTTAACTGCTCTGTTTCAACCCCTTTCAGTTTTGATGTCACAGAATTACATCTTCATGTATTGTATGCTCCAAAACAGAAACTAATAATTTTTAATGTATTAGTTTCTTAAATTCCATAGGAAACAAAATATGAAGTTACAAATCAAAGTTATAATGTTAGCTTTTAGACTAATAATTGATTTTCATTATTTACTAATATTGGCTTTATTAATGTTAAGCTTATTTATTTATTTGTAGGCAGGGTCTCATTCTGTAGCCCAGGCTGGAGCCCAGTGGTGTGACCACAGTTCACTGCAGCCTCAGCCTCTTGTGCTCAATTGATTGTCCCTTCTCAGCCTCCTGAATAGCCATGACTACAGGCATGTGCCCACCACACCTGGCTAATTTTTGTTGTTGTTGCTGTTTTGTTTTGTTTTGTTTGTAGAGATGGAGTTTCACCATGATCCACAGGCTGGTCTTGAACTCCTGGGCTCAAGCCATCTGCCTGCCTTGGCCACCTAAAGTGCTGGGATTACAGGTGTGAGCCACCATGCCTGGCTAGGCTAATTTTTTTTTTTTTTTAATTTGAAAATGTGGAATCGTGGAAAATCAAAAGCGAATTTACACAATCATTGTTACAACACTACTAATTAGCGTTTATGATTACCTATGTATTTATCTTTACTGAGATCTTTATTTCTTTTTATGACTTTGAGTTACTGTCTAGTTTCCTTTCATTTCAACCTGAAATGCTACCTCTGGTGATAACAGACTCCCTCAGCTTTTGTTCATCAGAGAATATCTTAATTTCTCCCTTACTATGGAGGGATTGTCTTACTGGATATAGGATTCTTAGTTGACAGGTTTTTTTTTTCCCCTCCTCTTATTTTATCACTTTGAATACTTCTATCCACTGCCTTATGGCCTCTAGAGTATCTGATGTGAAGTCTGCTGATAATTGTATTTAGGATCTGTTATATGTAACAAGTCACTTCTTTTGTTGCTTTCAAAAAATCTACCTTTGTTTTTGGCCTTTGACAGTTCCATTATAATGTGTCTCAGTGTGAGTCTGTTTGATTTCATTTCTTGTTTATTGAACTTCTCAAATGTTTATATTCATGTTTTTTCATGAAATCTGAGAAGTTTTGGCTATTACTTCTTCAAATACTTTGTCTACTCTTTTATCTTTCACTTCTCATGCAACTTCCACAGGGCGTTAGTTCGTCTGCTTGATGATGTCTCAGAGGTCCCTTAGGTTCTGTTCACTTTTCTTCAATCGTTTTTTTTTCTTTTCTTCAGACTCAGTACTTTCCATTATCCTATCTTTATGTTCACTAATTTGTTTTTACCTGCTAAAATATGCTTTTGAATCCCTCCAGTGAATTTTCAGTTACTGTACTTCTCAGTTCCTGAATTGTTTTAAATTTTTATTTCTCTTTATTGATATTTACATTTTGTTCATACAGCATTTTCTTGACTTTGTCCATATCTTTTAATTCTTTAAGGAAGTCTTTGTCTAGTAGATTTGCTATCAGGTCTTTTTTTTTTTTTTAAAGGGACAGTTTCTGTTGATTTATATTTCTCCTTTGAATAAACCATTTATTCTTGTTTCTTTGTATGCCTTGTGATTTTTTTTCCCCCTGAAAATAGCATGTTTGAATTTAATAATGGGGTATCTCTGAAAATCAGATTCTCCTTCTTCTCCAGGGTTTTCTTGTTTTTTGTTTTTGTTTTTCTGATTGTTGTAGGCTGTCAAAGATCAGCCTCAGGTGTAAACTTACTGTCTTCTTAGATATTTTCTGAGCCTGTGCTGCCCCCTGTGCATGCACAGTGACTTTCTAATTTCCTCCAAATGTGTGGTTGGTTTTTAATGCCCTAGTCTTCAAAGCTTGGCTCCCCAAAACAGGAAAAAGAAAATTGAATTGGTGTGTAGGTAGGGGAGACCTCCAGCTCTTTGACTTAGAAGTCAGTTCAGCGTGAGAGGTTGGGGTGGGGTTTGCAACAATGAGGAGGAGATGCAACAGCAGTATCCGCAGCCTGTTTGCACCTTTGTGATTAGAAGCAGCAGGTAGAGCACAGATCTCCAATATTTGGAGAACGTGATTTTCTTTGCCCACCCTGGCTCATGCAAGCATTACACAGTTGACTGAGGGATAGAGTATGGGTAGCTGCTACTGTGCTAAAGCTGCAAGTGAATGAAATTAACTACAATTTACTGTCCAAGCCTTCACCTGGAAGTTGCAAGCCTTCAATAGACTCCAGAGTTCCAAAATAGTTATGTCAGGTGGATGCTGCCACTAAAATTGTTTTCTAGGTGGAGAGATGAATTTGTGGTGCTGCCTACTCTGCCATCTTGCCAGAATCCATCCCCTTTTTTACAATCACTGTAACCTACAGTGATCACCTCAGTCATAGCATTTAACTTTTAATGCACTGTGTCTCAAATTAGAATCTAAGAAGTATTCTCTAGAGTTTGTGAGTTCTGCATTGGAATACTTGTTTATAATTGAATCAAGGAGAAAGAGACATTAGCAAATAGCATAATGAAACTTAGATAAATGCTGAGAAGGAGAAATACAATGCACGTTGTAAAAGTGCATTTTCTAAACTATTTTCATCTGTTTTAAGATTATTGGAGCCTGGCACGGTGGCTCACGCCTGTAATCCCAGCACTTTGGGAGGCCGAGGCAGGTGGATCACGAGGTCAAGAGATCGAGACCATCCTGGTCAACATGGTGAAACCCCATCTCTACTAAAAATACAAAAAATTAGCTGGGCACGGTGGTGCGTGCCTGTAATCCCAGCTACTCAGGAGTCTGAGGCAGGAGAATTGCCTGAACCCAGGAGGCAGAGGTTGCGGTGAGCCGAGATTGCGCCATTGCACTCCAGCCTGGGTAACAAAAGCGAAACTCCATCTCAAAAAATAAATAAATAAATAAATAAATAATTGGATCTTAGAATTTATTTTAACACAATTTTAAAAAATATAATATTGCCCTCTGAAACTTCGTAAGCTGCTTCAGTCTGTTACAGCAGCAATCACTACTAACTAGATCCTTTGTAATGAAATAGAATGGTAAAATTTGGGTGAGCCACGTGCCCAGCCAATAAACTTGACTTTTAAAAAATTCTACCCTGGAAGACAGAGCAAGACTCCATCTAAAAAAAAAAAATAAAAAGACTTTGGGATTCTTAACCAAGACAGTGAGTAGTAGAACAGGTAACATGGAAAATCAGACAGCAACAACTAAAAGACTTGGAAAGAGTCTACGTGAAATTATTTCAATTGAAGAAAAACCCTTCTGTAATCTCAGACCTTGTTCTAGGTCTCCCTATACATCCCTCTACCACTCAGTGACATTTGAGTATAGGGAAATCACATTTATTGTTGAAATTCATTTTCTCCATCTGTAAAAAAAATAGCAACACCTGCCTTTACCCAAGAGGACTGTGTGAGGCTCTAGAGAAGTAATGTAGAAGAAAATGTGTTGCAAACCATAGGAAGCTATGGAAATGCTTATTCTGTTACTAAATTTATATACCATTGTATATATTTCCAACTTGGACAATAATGAAGTCCTGTAGTTCACTTAGAGATTAGGGGTAGAAGCAGTTAAAGGGCAAGGATATTCCAGAAGGAGGAGCTAAAAAACCCCTAAGTAATTTGCCCCAAGCCATCAGTAATAAGACTTAAGAAACATAATTTTGCTCACCCATGTTGGCCATTCTGGTCTTGAACTCCTGGTTTCAAGTGATCCACCAGCCTTTGCCTTCCAAAGTGCTAGGATTACAGTCATGAGCCACCGGGCCCGGCCTGAATGCCAATATCTTAATAGCAACCCAGAGCCAGAGTATTTCACAACTTTATTAACCTTTTTAAAACTGAGTACTTGGCTCAAAATGATTTTTTGGTTTACTTTTTATAATGCAAAATTTCAAAAATACTCAAATCTAGAAAGACTAGTACAACAAACTCTACATATATGCATCACCAGCTACAGCAGTCAACTCCTGTACTTTTATTTGATCCACAGCCCCTCCTACTCCCAACTTTCCATTGTTTTATTTTGAAGTAAATATAACACTTTATGTCATTCTGTTTATATATATTTGAATATTAGCAACATTTTCTGAATGAATAGAATTAAAAGGTAATGCTATACAATAATGATGAGTTGGTACTGATAAGCAGTTAACATTATAATAATTATGGTATAAATTAGATTTTCATAAAAACCAACTTTTTCCATTGCATGCAAAAATCGGCAGAGGGGCTAAAAGGCTTTCTTGCCATCGTATTTTTAAAATGTAATTTCTTTCGTAACTTTAAATATCCAATTATTTCTTGCCCTCTTCTTCTGCAATAACTTAAGCAGAATAAAGTGAAATTGTATTATTAATTTTTTTAGCAAAGTAAAACATTATCAGTGTGGGTAATATCAATATGCTATTGGGAAATAAGTAATTTGAAATATTTATAAAATCTCAAATGTCTGTAAATTTAGTAGCTTTGCTTGAATAGCAATCTTACAAGTTTTATTTATTAAGTGGGCTTTCATGGAATATTCAAGGATAGACTTACTCAATGGTGGGACTCAACAAAATACTAGCTTCTCATTTTTAACTTACTGTTTTATGTAGCCCAAATGCATGCTGTATAATTTTTGTTGTTGTTGTTTTTGAGACACAGTTTCACTCTTGTCACCCACGCTGGAGTACAGTGGTGTGATCTTGACTCACTGCAGCATATGCCTCCCAGGTTCAAGCGATTCTCCTGCCTCAGCCTCCTGAGTAACTGGGACTAGAGGCACACGCCACCATGCCCGGCTAATACTGTATTTTTAGTAGAGACGAGGCTTCTCCATGTTGGTCAGGCCGGTCTCGAACTCCCGACCTCAGGTGATCTGCCCACCTTGGCCTCCCAAAGTGCTGGGATTGCAGGCGTGACCTGCCCCGCACCTGGCTGCATACCGTATAATTTTTTAGCCATGAAACTAGGTTGTCTTTAAGCATTTTATCATAGCATCCAGATGTAGTACTGTGCAGGAAATATTGTGTCAGTTGAACTTTGAATATTCACCTTTATTGAAAGCCTATACATTTGGAAGAAAATTGTTATTTTGTGTTATAATGTTCTTTCATACAGCTTTTGTGTATAATTCTTTAGTTAATTGAAGTAGAACTATTAATGTTTATAAGTGTATCTTCTAAAGTTTGTTTAAAGGGTAGTCATCTTTTTTATTCTCTGAAACTTACTGGACTTGGTACTTGTATAACTTGAAATATGCACAGGAAATAATTTTAAGGGGAATTACATCAGTTTTTTAATATATTTTTCATTTGGTATTAATTGCATTTTATTCTTTAGTTTCATATACATAATAATTTCTAAACCTAATCAGAAAACCAAGATTTTTTTCAATCCAAACTTAACTAGGTGTGCATTATTCTACTTGTTTTTCTTGCTGTAATAAATCACTGTTAATTCTGTGAGGGTCTAGAATAACAGTGGTAAGCAATCATTGCAGCTGAAAATAATCAGGGGTTTTTACATTGAGTGTATTTTTAGTTTTCGAAAGTTTACAGTTCCTTTCTGTGATGGGCTTTTTTTTTTTTTCTTGTTTAAAAACAGTTCACTTTTGGGAATAATTTTTTTCCTGGGTGATCAAATGATTGGAATCTTAATGGTATCCTTGGGAATAGAAAACAATGATTTCTAAGCAACCTAGGAAGAGTTGGTCATACACTAAAGAATATACATGGATTTTATGAGAAGGCTGTGGTGATCTCCTGTGTAAAACTTAAGAAAGTCATGGCTGTTTTAGCAGAAATAGCAATTTATTTCTTAAAAGCAAATCTAGTTTAACTGCTTAAACATTTATTTTTTTTCTGTTTGGTGCTGGAATAAGGATATATTGTTTTAACATATAAAAAGCTCATATAAGATTATAGCTTAAGAAATAACAAGTCTTTCATATACTGCTAACATTTGTGAACTTTAATATGTCATGTTTTTATTTTCTTTTTAACACATTTGTAATTTTTTTTTCTTTAAAGGCAAATCCTCCTCCAGTACTGGTCAACACAGATAGCTTGGAAACACCAACTTATGTAAGTTTCCTTTCCTCCCCACATTCAAATAATTCTGCCTTTCCTGTTCAGTTTTTGATACAAATACAAATATCATGGCATTATGTTCTCTAATACATTTTACTTAATATGCTCCTTCACTATATACTATAGCTTTATTGTAGTATGGTCCTCTTTTGGTGGTTTTTTTTTTTCTTATGTAAAACAGAAATTTTGAAATAGAAATTTATAGTTTAATTTTGAAATTTTGATAGCTAACTTTTACAAAAGGTTTTCTCTGGCCATTGGTCACTTACATAGCAGTATATATTCAAATCATTTTAGAAGTCTAATCAAATGAGTAGATTTTTAGTAACCAGATTCATATATTAAAATAATTAGTTATAACTTTGTAATTTTTAATTGATTAGTGCCTCTCTCTGAACTTCATTTGTTAAAAAGCATTATTTCCCTGAAAGATCAATGGCCAGAACAACCATTGATCTAACATTTTTCACCCCAAAGGAAAATATCTTTGGAGATAATAGAAATAGTACCTGTGTATTATTGTTGTTGCTTTTTAATCAAATGGTACATAATTTTACAGGCTTTAAAAATTATTTTTCCCCTTTTTGAACTATAACTGATCTTCTTTCAGTACTTTAAAATATTTCATTTGGCTTTTTATTCTGTTTGTATTTATATGAATATGGGTGTATCAGATATTTGGGGATTTTTTAAAATATTCAAATAGTAAGACTTAATATCCAACCAAAAAAGCTGTTCTACAGTTTTTCTCAGATTCCTTATTTCATTCAACATTATCTTTCACACTGCTGTAGAATATTTAATCAAGCAGAATTTTGCTAGTATTTTCTTCACACATGATTTTTGTTCTTCCTTACTTGTTCTCTTTGTTTAGATATGTCTTGTATAGGGGCATAGTCAGTGATTAAATGTTTTTATTTTAACATCCTTTCAGCTGAAAAGTTAATGTATAAGAACTAATGGAGAAAATGATAATCTCAAAAGAAAATAAATTCATGTGCATTTTAGAGGAAATATCAAATTGAAAGCAAAATTAGCATACCAACCAAGAAACTTAAAGTTGTATAATTTGAATTTTGTATGACATATTCTTGAAAAAATATTTTCCCTGCTAAGCAAGGTATGTTGGAGATCTTGAAGACGACCCCTGTGATTGAAGTTTCGCTAGAAGGACTCACAAGACTGAGCATATAGTTTACGCATAGCTAAAACTTATTACAGCTATATAGTAAAGTGAGTAAGGATCTGTAATCAGATCATAGGGCTGTATGTCTAGAAGAAGCCATATTTAGACTTCCTTACACTTTCTTCCTCCCATGAGGGGTCACACATAGCATTTTGTCCCGCAGCAGTGAAAATGCAGCAAACAACATTTTCTGCGTGTTTCTGCCCAGGAAAGCCCAGAATCAAGCTCAACAATCAGGTTTTTTATTGTCAGTTGATCCCATAGACGTCCTCTGTCTAGGATTTGCCAAATTTCCGTGCTCACAAAAGGAAAGCAGATATTCAGCATAATATGTATTATCTCTAACAAAGTTTAGGCACATTAAACCACCCTATCAGTTAGGAAATCATGAGATCCAATTTCCTAAGACATCAGCTAAGACTCAGTCTTGAAAGCAAGCCCTTTTAGAGAGAGCAGCCTCAGACCCAATATGTTAAGTAACCCTTTTCTGTACATAAAGAAATAAGTTAAATTCCAGTTTCTCAAGCAAGATTTGTCAAAGGGTGGTACTTTATCATATTTAAAAGAACACTATGAATGTTTGGTATTTTTGTCCCTTTAGTATTGATATAAAGGAATACCTGAGGCTGAGTAATTTATTTTATCTTTTTTAAAAAGTAATTTATTGTGCCTGTAATCCCAGCTACTCAGGAGGCTGAGGCAGGAGAATTGCCTGAACCCAGGAGGCGGAGATTGCGGTGAGCCGAGATCGCGCCATTGCGCTCCAGCCTGGGTATCAAGAGCGAAACTCCGTCTCAAAAAAAAAAAAAAAAAAAAAAAAAAAAGTAATTTATTTGGCTGACGATTCTGCTGGCTGAAAGGTTGGGCCTCTGATAGAAGCCTCAGGCTACATGGCAGAAGGCGAAGGCGAGCCAGCGTCTTCAGGATCACGTGGTAAAAGAGAAAGCAAGAGAGAAGGGGAAGGTGCCAGGTTGTTTTTAACAATCAGCTCCCATAGGAAATAATAGAGTGAGCACTCACTCATTACCATGAGGACTGTACCAAGACATTCATGAAGGATCCACTCCCATGACCCAAACATCTCCCATTAGACCCTACATTTTAACATGAGGTCTGAGTGACAAACGTCCAAACTGCATACCAAGTAGCAGCTATTCTGTATGACCCTTGGAGCACGCACATAGGCAAAAACAATATGTTTTGTTTGGGTAAAACAACTTTAAACTTTTAGGAGACTAAGGAATTTCATTCCAAAATTTAAAATATGTTCTAGAATGTTTTTTAAACATTTTTTATCCATTTGTTGATTCCCTGATCACGTATTATTTGCTGTGTATTGATGAATATGAATAAGAAAAACTGTATCTGCCACCTTAAAAAACATATTTTTCTGGCTACAGTTGTCACACATTCCAGAATTAATTAATTGAAAAACTAATGCATATACATTATACAAAATTCAGAGATAAAAGGAGACATCCAGTGAAGAATAAATCATTCTTCCATCCCTGCTCTCAATCTTTGAGTTCCCCTTACCTAAAGCTAAAAGTTTTACTAACTTTACCTCCTCCTATGAACATTATGCATATGTAGGCCCATCTGGGTGTTGTTTCCAAATTTTTACCCTTTAAAATCAATGCCCTAGTCATAATTTTTGTAGATATTCTTGTGTTATGTGAAAGTGCAGCCATCCCACCAGAGATTCGTTCTGGGGGCCTGCGGATGCTCACGTCTCTTATATATAAAATGACGTAATATTTGCTTGTAACCTATGCATACCTTCCCATATACTTTGTCATCTCTAGAATTACACCTAATAGAATGTAAATAGTTGTTACATGCTATACTTTCAGATTTGTATTATTTTTTATAGAAGTTTTTAAAATTGTTTTTCCTTTTTCCCCAAATATTTTTCATCAGCAGTTGATTCAATCCACAGATGCATGACCTGTAGTTTCGGAGGGTAAACTAGACATAATCAGAATATATTCATATAAATAGAATTACTAAAAACTGTGTTAATTTGGCTGGGCACAGTGACTCACAACTGTAATCCCAGCAATTTGGGAGGCCAGGCAGATGGATCACTTGAGGCCAGGGGTTCAAAACCAGTCTGATCAACATGGCGAAACCCTGTCTCTATTAAAAATACAAAAATTAGCCAGGCATGGTGGTGCACAACTGTAATCTTATCTACTTGGAGGGCTGAGGCATAAGAATAGCTTGAACCCAGGAGGCGGAGATTGCAATGAATTGAGATGAGATCCTGGCAGTTCCTTCACAGGTTAAACATAGAGTTATTGTATGACTCAGTGATTTCATTCCTAGGTATATACTCAAGAGAAATGAAAACACGTCTATACAGAACTTGTAATGATGTCGATATCAGCATTATTCATAATAGCTAAATAGTGGAAACAAACCAAATACATATCAACTGATGAGCAGGTACACAGTTTGTAGTATATCCAGACAATGGAGTATTATTTGGCAATAAAAAGGAGTGAATTACTGATGTATGCCACAACATGGGTGAACCTTGAAAACATTATGATAAGTGAAAGAGGCCAGACACAAAGGTCCACTTGTTGCATAATTTTATTTATATCAGAGATCCGGAATAGACAAATACATAGTTACTGAAAGTAGATTAGCAGTTGTCAGGTGTTGGGTGTAGGGCAGAATGAGGAGTGACTACTAATAGGTAGGGTTTGTTTATGGGGTAATAAGGATGTTCTGGAATTAGAAAGTAATAATGATGGCACAACTCTGTGAATAAACGAGAAACCACTGAATTGCAGACTTTAAAAAGGTAGATTTTGTGGTATGTGAATATCTCAACATAATTTTTTAAGGTGAAAAAGTAGAAAAAGGTAAGTAATAACATAAAAGCAAATTAGAACAATTAATAATTTTAAACATTAATACATTAAAATAAACAATAATTTTAAACATTAATTTAAACAATAATTAAATGTTAATTTTAAACATTAAACAATTAATAAAAACAATAATTAATTTTAAACATTATGTTGCCAAAAAGTTTATCAGTAGATTCTGCTGGTGACAGTATGGGGTAAAAATATACTGATACATTTTTGTTAAAGTATAAATGGACAGAACTTTAGAAAATGCAATTTTGTGATAATGATCAAGTCTAAAAATCAGTACCTTTTTTCCTATATTTTTTCTTTTGTAACATATCCAAGAAGCCATTGCGTAATCCAACATTACAAAGATTTACACCTCAGTTTTCTTCTAAGAGTTTTATAGTTTTGCTTCTACATTTTGGTCTTTGGTTCATTTTGAGTTGATTTTTGTATAGTGTGAAGTAGAGGTCCAACTTCATTCTTTTGTTTGTGGTTATTCAGTTTCCCCATCACTGTTGAAAAGACTGTTCTTTCCACATTGAATGGTCTTGGCAACCATATAGAAAATCAATTAATGGTAAATTATGGGTGAAGGTGTACCTCTCTAATTTCTTTCAATAATGTTTTGTAGTTTTCTGTGTACAAATCTTGCAGTTCTTTTGTTAAATTTATTTCTGAGTATTCTTTTTTCTGAGACAGAGTTTCACTTTGTCACTCAGGTTAGAGTGTGTTGGCACAATCTCAGCTCACTGTAACCTCCACCTCCCAGGCTAAAGTTGATCCTCCCACCTCTATCTCCCAATACTTGCAACCACAACTGGCTATTTATTATTATTTTTGGTAGAGATGAGGTTTTACCTTATTGCCCAGATTGGTCTCAAACTCCTGAGCTCAAGTCATCCACCTGCTTCAGCCTCCCAAAGTGCTGGGATTACAGAGGTGAGCCACCATGCCCAACCAGTATTTTATTCTTTTGATGCTGTTATAAATGGAATTGTTTTGTTTATTTTTGGAGTTTTCATTATCTTTTATCCTGCAACTTTGCAAAACTCATTTATTAGCGCTAGTAGTTACGTAGTTTGAATTTTCTATGTACAAGATCATGTCATTGGCAAATAGAGATAGTTTATCTCTGGATGCCTTTTATTTCTTCTTTTTATTTTAAAGGATGGGAAACTTCAGGATTTTATTTTTTGGTTTTTTGGATTTTTTATTATTTTTCAGTAGGTTTTTAGGGAGGAGGTGGTGTTTGGTTACATGAATAAGTTAGTGGTGATTTCTGAAATTTTGGTGCACCTGTCAACTGAGCAGTGTACACTGTGCTCAGTGTGTAGTCTTTTTATCCCTCACCACCTTCCCACACTTTCCTTTGAGTCCCCAAAGTCCAGTGTATCACTCTTACGCCTTTGCATCCTCATAACTTAGCGTCCATTTATGAATGAGAACATACTATGCTTGGTTTTACATTCCTGAGTTACTTCACTTAGAAGAATAATCCAGGTTGCTGCAAATGCCATTCTTTCATTCCTTTTTATGACTGAGTAGTATTCCGTGGTGTGTGTGTGTGTGTGTGTGTGTGTGTACGTGTACGTACACATATGCTTTATCCACTCATTGAACAATGGGCATTTGGGCTGGTTCCATCTTTTTTTTTTGCAATTGTGAATTTGTGAATTGCATTGCTATAAACATGCATGTGCAAGTATCTTTTTCATATAACGTCTCTTTTTCCTTTGGGTAAATACCTAGTAGTACAATTGCTAGATCAAATGGTAGATGTACTTGTAGTTTTTTAAGGAATCTCTGTACTGGTTTCCATAGAGGTTGTACTAGTTTACATTCTCACCAGCAGTGTAAAAGGGTTCCCTTTTCACTGCATCCATGCCAACATCTGTTATGTTTATGGACATTCTTGCAGGGGTAAGGTAATGTCACATTGTGGTTTTGATTTTCATTTCCCTGATAGTGATGTTGAGCATTTTTCCATATGCTTGTTGGCCATTTGTGTATCTTCTTTTGAGAATTGTCTATTCATGTCCTTAGCACACTTTTTGATGGGATTGTTTGTTTCTTGCTGATTTGTTTGAGTTCCTTGTAGATTCTGGGTATTAGTCCTTTGTCAGAAGTATAGATTGTGAAGATTTTCTCCCACTCTGTGGCCCATCTGTGTATCTTTGTTTTTGTTGCATTTGCTTTTGGATTCTTGGTCATGAAGGCTTTGCCTAAGCCAATGTTTAGAAGGGTTTTCTGATCTTATCTTCTAAAATTTTAATGGATTCAGATCTTAGATTTAAGTCTTTCATCCATTTTGAGTTGATTTTTTATAAGGTGAGAGATGAGGATCCAGTTTCATTCTCTATGTGTGGCTAGCCAATTATCCCAGCACCATTGTCAAATAGGGTGTCCTCTCCACACTTTATATTTTTGTTTGTCTTATTGAAGATCAGTTGGCTGTAAGTATTTGGCTTTATTTCTGGGTTTTCTATTCTGCTTCATTCTATGTGCCCATTTTTATACCAGACCCATGCTGTTTTAGTGACTATGGCCTTATAGTATAGTTTGGAGTCAGGTAATGGGAGGCCTCCAGATTTGTTCTTTTTGCTTAGTCTTCGTTTGGCTATGCCGGTTCTTTTTTGGTTCCATATGAATTTTAGGAGTGTTTTTTCTAGTTCTGCGAAGAATGATGGTGGCATTTTTTTTTTTGAATTACATTGAATTTGTAGATTCCTTTTAGCAGTGTATTTATATTCACAATATTGATTCTACCCATCCATGAGCTTGGGATGCGTTTCCATTTGTGTCATCTGTGATTTCTTTCAACAGCGTTTTGTAGTTTTCTTTGTAGAGGTCTTTCACCTCCTCGTTTAGGTATATTCCTAAGTATTTTATTTTATTTTCACTATTGTAAAAAGGGTTGCATTCTTTTTATTTTATTTTAAAGAGACAGAGTCTCACTCTGTTGCCCAGGCTGGAGTACAGTAACACAACCTCAGCTCACTGCAACCTCCGCCTGCTGGGTTCGAGCGATTCTCGTGTCTCAGCCCCCTGAGTAGCTGGGATTACAGGCATGCACTACCACTCCCGGCTAATTTTTGTATTTTTAGTAGTGACGATATTTCCCCGTGTTGGTCAGGCTGCTCTCAAACTTCTGACTTTAGGTGATCTGCCTGATTACAGGTGTGGGCCAGGGCATCTGGCCTAGGGTTGAGCTCTTGATTTGATTCTCAGCTTGGTCACTGTTGGTATATAGCAGAGTTACTGATTTGTGCACATTAATTTTGTATCCTGAAACTTTGCTGAATTCACTTAACCAGTTCTAGGAGCTTTTTGAGTCTTTAGGGTTTTCTGGGTATACAGTTATTATATCAGGAGCAAACAGCAACAGTTTGGCTTCCTCTTTACTGATCTGGGTGCCCTTTCTTTCTCGTCTGATTGCTCTGGCTAGGACTTCCAGTACTGTGTTGAATAGAAATGGTGAAAGTGGGCATCCTTGTGTTCTTCCAGTTCTCAGGGGGGAATGCTTTCAACTTTCCCCATTCAATATAATGTTGGTTGTGGGTTTGTCATAGATCGCTTTTATTACCTTAAGGTATGTCCCTTCTATGCTGATTTTGCTGATGGTTTTAATCATAAAAGGATGCTGGATTTTGTCAGATGCTTTTTTGCATCTATTGAAATGATCGTGTCATTTTTGTTTCTAATTTTGTTTATGTGGTGTATCACATTTATTGACTTATGTATATTAAACCATCCCTAGTATGAAACCTACTTGATAATGGTGGATTCTCTTGGTAGGCTGTTGAGGATTTTTGCATCCATGTTCATCGGGGATATGTGTCTGTAGTTCTGTTGTTGTTAGGTCCTTCCCTGGTTTTGGTATTAGTGTGATACTGGCTTTATAGAATGACTTAGGGTGGATTCTCTCTTTCTCTATCTTTTGGAATATTGTCAATAGGATTGGTACTGTTTCTTCTTTAAATGTCTGACAGAATTCACCTGTTATCTGTCTGGTCCTGGACTTTTTTTGGTTGTTAGCAATCTTTTAATCAGCATTTTCACTGCTTGTTATTGGTCTGTTCAGAGTTTCTGTTTCTTCCTGGTTTATCTAGGAGGGTTGTATATTTCCAGGAATTTACCCATCTCTAGGTTTTCTAGTTTATACACATAAAGGTATTCATAGTAGCTTTGAATGATCTTTTGTATTTCTGTGGTATCAGTTGTATTATCTCCTGTTTTATTTCTAATTGAGCTTGCTTGGATCTTTTTTTTTTTTTGAAATGGAGTCTTGCTCTGTCTCCCAGGCTGGGGTACAGTGGCACAATCTGGGGTACAGTGGCAGGAGGTTCAAGCAATTCTCCTGCCTCGGTCACCTGAATAGCTGGGATTACAGGTGCACGCCACCACGGCCAGCTAATTTTTGTATTTTTAGTGGAAATGGGGTTTCACCATGTTGGCCAGACTGATCTAACCTCAAGTGATTAACCCATCTCAGCCTCCCAAAGTGCTGGGATTACAGGAGTGAGTCACCACACCTGGCCATTTGGATCTTCTCTCTTCTTTTCTTGGTTAATCTCACTAATGGTCTATCAATTTTATTTATCTTTTCAAAGATGCAGCTTGTTGCTTTATTTATCTTTTTATTTTTGTTGCTTCACTTTCATTTAGTTGTGCTCTGATCGTCGTTATTTCTTTTCTTCTGCTGGGTTTGGGTTTGGATTGTTGGGGTTTCTCCAGTTCCATTAGGTGTAACCTTAGATTGTCTTTGTGCTCTTTCAGACTTTCTGATGTAGGCATTTAATGCTACAAACTTTACTCTTAGCACTGCTCTTGCTGTATCCATAGGTTTTGATAGGTTGTCTCACTTAGGTGTAATCTTAGATTGTCTGTGCTCTTTCAGACTTTTTGATCTAGGCATTTAATGCTATGAACTTTACTCTTAGCACTACTTTTGCTGTATCCGAGAGGTTTTGATAGATTGTGTCACTGTTATCGTTCAGTTCAAATAATTTTTTAATTTCCATATTGATTTCATTATTGGCCCAACAATCATTCAGGAGCAGGTTATTTAATTTCCATCTATTTACATGGTTTTGAGGATTCTTTTTGGAGTTGATTTTCAGTTTTATTCCACTACTGTCAGAGAGAGTACAATTGATATAATTTTGATTTTCTTAAATTTACTGAGATTTTTTCTGTGGCCTATTATATGGTCTGTCTTGCGGAATGTTCCGTGTGCTGATGAATAAAATGTATATTCTGTAGTTGTTGGGTAGAATGTTCTGTAAATATCTGTTAAGTTCCTTTGTTTTAGGGTATAGTTTAAGTCCATTGTTTCTTTATTGACTTTCGGTCTTAGTGATCGGTATAGTACTGTCAGCAGAGTATTGAAATCCCCACTATTATTGTGTTGCCATCTATCTCATTTCTTAGCTCTAGTAGTTTTTATAAATTAGGTAACTCCAGTGGTAGATGCATATATATTTAGGATTGTGATACTTTCCTGTCGGACTATCCTTTTATCATTAGAAAAGTATTATTGAATCAAACCTAAACATAAGGAATTAGTAAATTAGGCTTTTTAAAAATCTTTCCTTGGACAAGTCTTATACCTTTAATATAATAGGATTTGTCTTGTTTGAATATATTACTGTTAACTGATTAGAAACTTAAAATCCTTGGGCCAGTAAAGAACCGAGAATATCTGTCATAAAATTTTTTCTACTTAATTATGACCTATATGTACCTATAAGTAAAGGGTAAAATTGTACTAAGGCCTTTAATTATACTAAAAAGATAAACTTATACAATTTAAAAGTTAAACAGTAAATGCTATTCCATTATACCAGCAACAACCTGATGGAAATATGAATCCACTAACTGTATTAACAAAAATGTGAAATATCTTAGCAATCAGCTAAAAATGAAATATATAGAGTTTGTAGTAAGAAAACTATAAAGCTTTACTGAGTAGCGTGAAAGAATACTTAAGCAGAGAACAGGTCGTGGTGCTGAGCAGGAAAATAATGTAAAAATCTTCATTTTTCCCAGAATAATCCATAAATTTAGTGTAATACCAATCACAGCCCCCCAAAATGGGGGTGGGAGTAAGGGAGAGGTGGGAGAGTTAGGAGAGGGAGAGAAGGGAGAAAGCAAAAGAGACTGTGATTGTGTTTTAGAAGGACAAAGTTGAGCTTAGTAGAGTGATTTAACTGGAACTGTGCCATCCAGTAAAGTAGCCATGAGCCACATGTTACTGTCTAAAGTGGTTAAAATTTAATAGATTTTTTAATTTTTCTTTGAGAGGGAGTTCCGCTCTTGTTCCCCAGACTGGAATGCAACAGTGCAATCTCGGCTCACTGCAACCTCCGCCTTCTGGGTTCAAGCATTTCTCCTGCCTCAGCCTCCCACCTAGCTGGGATTACAAGCACCCACCACCATGCCTGGCTAATTTTTGTATTTTTATATTTTTGTATTTTTGGTAGAGACAGGGTTTCGCCATGTTGGCCAGGCTGGTCTCCAACTCCTCACCTCAGGTGATCCACCCACTTTGGCCTCCCGAAGTGCTAGGATTACAGGCATGAGCCACCGCACCCAGCCAAAATTTAATAAAATTTAAAATTTAAATTTCATTCTGTTAATGTGGTACGTCACATTTGTTGATGTTCATTTGTTGAGCTATCATTACCTCCCAGGGTTAAATCTCACTTGATATCATAAGTAATCCTTTTACTGTGCTTTGAATTTGCTAGTATTTTGTTGAGAATTTTAAAATCTATGTTTATCAGGCGTATCAGCCTGAAATATTCTTTTCTTATAGTGTCCTTTTCTGGTTTTGGGAACAGGGTAATTCTGGCCTTGTAAAATAAATTTGAAAGAATTTGAGAAGAGTTTGGTATTTTCTATTCAGTTTTTGGGGACAGTTTGAGAAGGATTGGTATTAGTTCTTCTTTAAATGTTTGGTAGAATTCAGTCATGAACTCATCATACTCTGGGCTTTTCTTTAATAGAAGATCTTTGATTACTGATAATCAGATTATTGATAATCAGACTTGTAATGCTCTGTTTAGAATTTCTGTTTTTTCTTAATTCAGTCTAAGTAGGTTTACATTTCTAGGAATTTATCTTTCTTCTTGGTTAACCCATTTGTTGGCATATAATTGTTCATGGTAGTTCCTTATGATCTTTTGTATTTCTGTTGTATCAGTTTTAATGTCTCCTCTTTCATTTCATGGCATTTACAATAGCACCGAAAAATAAAATAAAATGCGTAGGAATAAATTTAACCAAAGAGGTAAAATATCAGTACAGTGAAAACAATAAAACATTGATGAATGAAACTGAAGAAAACACAGATAAATGGAAAGATACCCCATTTCATGATTGGAGAGATTAATATTGTTAAAATGTTTATACTACCCAAAACAATCTTTGGATTCAATGTAGTCCCTTTCAAAATTTCAGTGATATTTTTCATAAAAGTAGAAAATATCCTTCTAAAATTCATATGGAATCACAAAATAGCCAAAGCAATCTTGAACAAAAAGAACAAAGTTTAAGGCATCATACTGCCTGGTCTCAAAATCTGCTGCAAAGCTGTAGTAATGAAAACAGCATGGTACTGGCATAAAAACAAACAGACCGATGGAATGAAGTAGAATTGAGAGCTCAGAAATAAATCTACACATTTATGGTAAACTGATCTTCAGAAAAAATAGTAAGAACACACATTGGGGAAAGGACACTTTTTTCATTATATGATATTGCAGTAACTGAATATCCACATGCAGAGAATGAAATTGAACCCTTATCTCATACCATATGCAAAAATCAACTTAAAGTATATTCAGGATTTAAATGTTAAGAACAGACACTGTAAGACTACTGAAAGAAATCATCGGGGAAAAGCAGCAGGACATGGAGGCTCATGCCTGTAATTCCAGCACTTTTGGAAGCCCGAGGTATGCAGATCACCGAGGTCTGGGGTTCGAGACCAGCCTGGCCAACATGGTGAGACCCCATCTCTACTAAAAATACAAAAATTAGCCAGGCATGGTGGCTTCTAACTGTAATCCCAGCTACTCGGGAAGCTGAGGGAGAAGAATTGCTTGAACTCAGGAGGCAGAGTTTGTAGTGAGCCCAGATTGTGCCACTCCAGCCTAAGTGGCAGAGTGAGACTCTGTCTGTCTCAAAAAGGAAGGGAGGAAGGGGGGAAGGGAGGGAGGGAAGGAAGGGAAGGAAGGAAGGAAAGGAAGGAATAAGACATAGGGGAAAAGCTTCTTGACATTGGACTGAGCAGAAAGAAAGGAAAAAGGAAGAAAGAAAGGAAGGAAGGAAAACATAGGGGAAAAGCTTCTTGACATTGGACTGAGCAGATATTTTGAAACCCGAAAGCATAGGCAATGGAAACAAAATAAACAAATGGGATTGTATCAAGCTTCTGCCTAGCAAAAGCAACAATCAGCAGAGTGCAGAGACAACCTACAGAATGGGAGAAAATATTTGTGAACTATAAATCTGATAAGGGGGTTAATATTAAATTTCTAAGGAACTCAATTCAATAGCCAGAAAACATGTCAGGACTGGTGGCTCATGCCTATCTATAATCCCAACACTTTGGGAGGCCAAAGTGGGAGGATCACTTGAGTTCAGGAGTTTGAGACTAGCCTGGGCAATATACTGAAACCTCATCTCCACAGAAAAATTTTTACAATTAGCTGAGCATGATGGCACATGCCACTAGTCCTAGCTACTCACAAAGCCGAGGTGGAAGGATTGCTTGAGTCCAGGAGTTAAAGGCTGCAGTGAGCTGTGATCACAGTGGTGCACTCCAGGCTAGGCAACATAGTAAGATACTGCCTCTAAAAAAAGATAAAATAAAAATAAATAAATAGCAAGAAAACAAATAACCCAATTTTTAAAAATGGACAGAAAACCTGAAAAGACACTGCACCACACAAAAAGACCAAATGGCCAGCAAGTATATTTAAAAATGTTCAACATCACCAATCATCAGGAAAATGCGTATTACAACCACAGTGAGATATCACTTCACAGCCATTAGGTTGGCTGATATAAAAAAAGACAAGATAAGTGTTGGCAATGCTATAGAGAAAAGGGAACCTTTCTATACTGTTGGTGGGAATGTAAATTAGTACAGCCATTATGGAAAGCAGTATGGAGGTTCCTCAAAAATTAAAAATAGAAATATGTGATCAGCAATCCTGCTTCTGAGTATATATCCAAAGGAAAAAAAAATCAATACACCACAGAGATACCTGGCTCCAGTGTTCATTGCAGCATTAGTCACAATTGCCAAGATATGGAAACAACCAAAGTGTCTGTTGGCCCATGAAATGGATACAGAAAATGTGGTATATATACAGAGTGGAATACTGTTCTGCCTTTAAAAAGAAGGAAATCCTGTCATTTGTGACAACATGGATGAACCTGGATGACATTATGTTAAATGAAATAAACCAGTCACAGAAAGGCAAATACTGCATGATCAAATCTCAAAAGGTCAAACTGAAAGCATGAAGTAGAGTGGTGGTTACCTGAGGATGGAAGGATTGAAGACATGTTGGTCAACTGATATAAAATTTCAATCTAGAAGAAGTATCTTCACAAGATGTGTTGTATAACATGCAACTAGAGTTAATGACAATGTATTGTACACTTGAAAATTGCTGAGAGTAGATTGTAAAGGTTCTCCTCTCTCTCTCTCTCTCTCTCACACACACACACACACACACACACGCACACACACATTTTTGATAATAAACTCTTGGCCCTTCAAAGCTCACAAAGCTCAGTGTGAGTATGTTTAATGTTATTAAATTGTCTTGGTATTCGAAAGTATCAGCAGTTTTAAGTTATTGAGGATTAAGAAATAAAGTTACTAGTGGTCTATATAGCCGCTGCCTCATGTTTCACATTTTTAAAAGTACCGAGTGCTACCCAAAAACCCCCTTTCTGTGCTACCTAGAAACCTATATGAATTGGCATTTAATTAAGCATCAGAAACATTTACTGAGCACCTACCTTGTAAGGAAACTTAATGATGAAAAATCTTAGATTCCTTAAGGCAAATCTTAAGGTCATAATATCAGAATTTTATGTTAATGCCAAAAGGGCCGTATAAGCACACTCATTTGGAAATGTTTTCCAAAATAATATTTTAGATTATTTAGAAATAAACAAATGAACAAAAATGGAGCCCAGTGTAGCAGTTGTGGGATTTTTCCTAATCCCTATGTCAAGGAAAATTTATAAAGTTTGAGGTTTTTAAAAACAGAAAAGAGTAAGCATAAATTGAGCATTCAACTCAAAAATCTTTTTTTAGAAAATTAAAAGAATAAGAAATTGTTAAAAGCAGAAAGTAATACCATGAAATGTAATAGACTCATCGATAATGTTAAAACTACTTTGGTAAAGACTGATAGACTTTTAGCAAGCCTTGAGCAAGAAACAAGATGATACCAATTACCTTTAGAATAAGAAAGCGGATATTGCTGCAAATAATAATTTTACTTTTACTCATAACAAAGGACTTCCAGTCAAGTGGGCAGGATATACACATGTTTAACCCTCCTGTACTCTAGATGCATAGACATGATCAACACATCTCTTGAAGTTACTCCTCCTAAACTGAGATTAAGAAATTGTGTGTGTGTGTGTGTGTGTGTCTAAATATGAGCCTGGGCAATATAGTTAGACCCCATGTCTATGAAAAACAGATAAAAATAAACTTAGCTGGGCATGGTGGCATGTGCCTATAGTTCCAGCTACTCAGTAGGCTAAGGCAGGAGGATCACTTGAGTCCAGGAGTTTGAGGCCCCAATTAGCTATGATTATGCCACTGCACTTCCAGCCTGGGTAACAGTGAAATCCCAATTTTCTCTGTGTAAATACTTTTATAATATATAATCTCTAAGAGGAAAATGTCTTTAGATCAAAGTCGTAATAGGATTTGAATCCAGGAGAATCACAAGAATTAAGAACCCAAAAGGGTAGTAGAGATGAGTTTCAAAAGTTCTCAAGGAAGAAACTCCTGGTCCCTATATCAGACTTGAATTAAGGGTTACTTTTTATAGTAAGGTTAAGAAAACAAAGTGGCTTATGTAGGTTTTGTTATTTCTCTTGTGGTTATCATTGCATAACAAACTACCCTGAAGCTTAGTGGCTTAAAAGAACAACAGTACATTTTTTCTCGTAATGAATTGAGTGGTTCTGCTTTACATGGTGTCGGTTTCGGGTACTGGAAAAGGTTGGGAGGTCCACATAGCCTTATTCACATGGCTGATAGTTGGTGCTGACTGCTGGGTAGGAGTGTAGCTGGGGCTTTTGGCCAAGGTCTTTGGTTCTCCTTTGTTTACATCTCCCTGTAGGCTGTGAGTTTTCCTCATATTATAGCTGCTGGGTTCTAAAGAAAATACATTCTAAGACAAAGGCAAATACTACCAGGCATCAGATGACCTAGCCTCTGAAATCATATAGCATCATTTGTGCCACATTTATTTTTAGCTAGTCACAGAACTTGCCTAGATCTAATGGGAGAGGAAAGAGATGCCTTTTGATGGTAGGGTGATTTAGTCATATTGCAAAAGGATGTCTGGAATGGAAGATGTGAGGCATCTTTAGAAATATAATTTATCACAATCCCCATTTGATTTAGATATTTGCTCAGCCTCATATCACTAGAAATTTTAAAGCAAGGATTCAAATCCATGTTCATCTGATTCCAGTGACTTGTTTCACTAATGGCCTTTACTGTAGAAGTTAACTTCTTTCAGGTGAGACTAGGAAATAAATTGGAAGGAGATAAATTGTGAGCACGTTATCTTGAATGGTGACTCTGATTTTGACACAAAACATATACGTGAAATTTGTGACCAAGGAAGCACAAAAGTTCCAGATATAGAAGTGGAAAATTGCAGAATATGTAATGGAAAGAGCAAGTCATTCAGACTGGATGGTATGTAAGGTTTATGAAGGTGAAGAATGAAGGTGAGTGGTACGCTGGGGTCAGTTCATTCAGAGACTTGATTACCAGACTATAGAGTTTGGATATTTTTAGGAAGGGAAAGTTTTGAAAGTTTTAGAGGAAGTGTGTTATGGGCTTTAAAAAGATCCTGTTTAAAACACAGTGACTTGGACAATGGGGAATACTAATCTAAGCAATTAGGCAGACTGCATTGACAGTATTCCATTCCAGAGGAGATTTAACAAGGCCTGAAGAAAGGTACTAGAAATGAGAGTGAAGAGGTGATGATTTTCAGAAAAATTAAAGTGTTCAGATCTGGAAGAGTTGGCAACTGATTAGATATGTGGATCAAGGCAGAGAAGGATCAGAGGTCAAAATTATTAAAAGCTGATATACCCTTCCTGGCTTTGAAAGTCATGATACCACAAATGCTGTCAACTCATTAATCACATTTGTATTCCATTCCTTGAAAATCTTCCCCAGAATTATTAAAATGAAGCTATTTTGTTTGATTACTGTTGCATTTAACAGGTTTTCCTTAATAAATCAGAAAAATATTGTCTTGCCATTTTATATTTTACACTCTTAAGTTTCTGAGCTGTTTCTTTTTTTCCCTGTAGGTTAATGGCACAGATGCAGATTACGAATATGAAGAAATCACACTTGAAAGGGTAAAAACTATTATCTTAATCTGTTGTTTTAAAGAACTTTGCATATTGCAAATTGCATATACTGCTTTTTCATATAGAATCCAAGGGAGAGCTTTCAAAACGGAACTATATAATATTTTCTAAGTTCCCAGTTCATAAAATTGGCCAAGACATTTTCAAAACATGTTCCTTTGCTTTAGTAACCTTATTTTTTAAGTAAATTTTTTATTTTAAAATAGTTTTAGATTTACAAAGAAGTTGTAAAGATTGTCCCAAGAATTTCCATTTACCCTGGACTCAGCCTCCTCTATTGTAACATCTTACATTACTAGAGTATGTTTGTTTCAACTAATAAGCCTATATTCATACATTATTATTAACTGAAGTCTCTGTTTCCTTACATTTTATGTTATTTTCTTCAGAGGCCCATCCAGGACACCACATTCATTTAGTTATCCTGTCTCCTTAGACCCCTCTAGATTGTAATAGTTTCTCAGATTTTTCTTGTTTTTTTAATTTTGTTTTTATTGTTTATATGCACATGATAATGAAATATTATTCATATTAAGTAAGGAGTATACTAGTAAACATGGTCATTGTGTCAATTTTCTTTTCTAGCAAAATAACACAGTTCTAACAGACAAAACTGTATTAAAAACTTATCATCGTGTACTCCCCCAATCAGAAAATGACTTAAGCGTGCAATGTGTAAATTTTCTTAAGATATGTTTTCTCCTTAATATCTGCATTCAGGCCAGATATGCTGGCTTATGCCTCTAATCCCAGCACTTTGGGAGGCCAAGGTGGGTGGCTCACTTGAGGCCAGGAGTTCAAGACCATCCTGGTCAACATGGCGAAACCCAGTCTCTACTAAAAATACAAAAATTAGCCAGGTGTGGTGGGGCATACCTGTAATCCCAGCTACTTGAGTCAGGAGAATCACTTGAACTCAGGAGGTGGAGGTTACAGTGAGCCAAGATTGCGTCACTGCACTCCAGCCTGGGCGACAGAGTCAGACTTCATCCCCAAAAAAAAAAAGAGAGAGAATATTGGCATTCAATTTTTATTGTATGTTACAATAGTAATGCCACCTTATCTAGCTAGCATTTTATGGAAATTTAGTGTTCCACACAAGCACATTTCTTAAGTAAATGTCTATATATTCAAGACTAAAATCCTAGATAATTAGATTTGTGTTGGAATCGAAGAAAGATAAATCTGAATCTTTTACATGTGTATCTTTATTGTCTTCTACTTAAATTTGGATCACCTGCTCAAGTTAGGTAGCTGCTGGAGTAACATTCAAGTAAGCACGGTATTAATGTACTGTACATATTTTAATGTAGTAGTTTGTGATGTCTCCTTTTTATTTTATTCATTTTTTTATCCTTTCCCAGGGCTTTTTAAATTCCTTTTGTTTAGTCAGAACTATACATTTGTATTCTTCACTGGTTGAAGAACTTGAGTACCTAAGTAACTTGGTAACCTCCCATCATCCACTGATACTGTTGTTAAGATTCAGGTAATTCATGAAGTTAGATTGAAAAACATTTTTTAATTAAGATAAAATTTTGAGACAAATGATGGTAGAGTGAGTTATTACACCATTTAATACTAACAGTTCAATAATAGGTCCAGATATATTTGCTTACTTGAGTTGCCTGAAATCCAGTTAGAACATTCTTACAGATATAAACATTTTTTAATACCATTGCTTAAATCAATTATTTTTAAAGACTTTTTATGGCAGTTGAAACCTTTCTGTGAAGCAGAAATCCAGTTTCTCCAGTTCATAAAACAAGAAAAAGTAGAGCTGCTTTGGCAAAATTTACTTTGCTATCAAGAAAATTCACCAATGTTAAGTTCTCAGGTTGGACTTTCAGTATTAAAAAATACCTTTTGCGAATCAGGTATATTCTTTAAACATGTCAAGGATTGAGGCAGCTATCACGTAGCATCTACAATTTGGTCATTTAAAAATAAGCTGATGGCAAGTTAGCAGAAGAAAAACATCATCGCCTCCCCCTTTTGTAAAGGCTAAAATAATACATTGATTTTACCTATTCAGAAATAACAGCAGGAAGATCTCTTTAGCATTTGTGTCTTAATAGAGATGTGCCCTACCAAACATGGCTGAGGTGCAGTCTAAAAGAAACAGACTTAATAGTGACACCTCTGCAGATGGGTGACTAATCCAAGGACAAGCTGCACATACTTTTAAAGAAAGAACTGTGCAGTAGACTTCAAAAGTCCTTGGTATGTTTTCTTGAACCTCACCTGCTCAGCAGGTAATGCCTCTGAAGGACTTTCCTTTAGAACATGTCCATTTAATTTAGAATCTTTATATTACACATATACCTTTATTTGTTGTGTTCCTTACATTAGTACAGTGTCTGCATCCTTTAATGACAGGAACCTGTCAACAAAGATAAATCATATTCATGTCAATTTTTTTTCTTCTATCCTCAGGGAAATTCAGGGCTTGGTTTTAGCATTGCAGGAGGTACGGACAACCCACACATTGGAGATGACTCAAGTATTTTCATTACCAAAATTATCACAGGGGGAGCAGCTGCCCAAGATGGAAGACTGCGGTATGCTTTGCACTTTATATTGTGATACTGAATCTACTTCGTGTATTTTTCTTGAAGCAGACTGGACAAGGGATAAATAGAAATAACAAACACTGTCATAGTAACTAACATAGGGTAGATGCTTTAACAACATGCAAGTCAATGAATGAGGTAATTATGTCTAAGCATTGTTTTCCTGTTTTCATTTAGGAGTCCAGTTTTTTTATCTTAGATATTATAACATTTTGAATAATAAATTTGGTTGATGGTTGTAATGTTTGTGAGCATATTTATAGAAATCATGAGTTTCCCTTTGTATTTTCAAATATGCTCACAAAATATTTTCCATTTCTTCTATGGTTGGAAAGCATGTATATAAACTTACTTAAGATGGAGGATAGAGGATCACACATCCATGTTGTATCCCACACCACAAAGAGTAAAGTATATGCAAACTTTAAATAATATATTTTCTTAATTGAATAGATGAAAATAACATTTGTCTCTGTTTAAATTTAGTGTTCCATTTTGGAAGATATATTTTGCAAACTTTGGTTTCTTGGTGGGGGGTCATAAATTATGGCATTTTTCTTATTTCCTTGTTTGTTGTTAAAATAGCTTAAAGTTTTAGAACAAAAGAGTTTATATAGTCTGTTAAAAACAGCATCTTATTTTAAGGCTGTTGGTACATTATGCAGTTTTTCAGTTTCTAAGCTTCTCACTGGATATGACAGGTGGTATATTAATGAAACAAAATAGATATAAAAATTAATCATTTGACCATTCATGTAAATGTAGACATTTACTTCCTGATTCTGTTAATTAGATATAGAAATTTGTCAGGACCAGTTTTAATATTTTCATTATGTTTTGTTTACCCTCTCTATCCAATTTGAGATGACCATCTTTTTTTCCAGATGAAATACCATGTAATCACAGAGACCAGAACTAGGGAAAAGGCTAAGACTAGGAACAAATCAAACTTTTAAAAAACATAATACCATGGCAAATTATAAGTTCTTTTTTTTTTTTTTGAGACGGAGTTTCGCTCGTTACCCAGGCTGGAGTGCAATGGCGCGATCTCGGCTCACCGCAACCTCTGCCTCCTGGGTTCAAGCAATTCTCCTGCCTTAGCCTCCTGAGTAGCTGGGACTACAGGCATGCGCCACCATGCACAGCTAATTTTTGTATTTTTAGTAGAGACAGGGTTTCACCATGTTGACCAGGATGGTCTCGATCTCTTGACCTCGTGATCCACCCGCCTTAGCCTCCCAAAGTGCTGGGATTATAGGCGTGAGCCACCATGCCCGGCCCAAATTACAAGTTTTTTTTACCTAAGAAACCTTTGAACTAAGTGACCTAATCTTCACCTTTATACAGATTTCAAAAAATAACTTTGTTCTTTTAAGTCTAGTATGTAGGTTGGAAATGGCACTCAAAAAATTGTTTTTAGTTTATCTCAGTTTTCACACTATCTCTGTGATCTTAAACTCATTACTCATACTATTTGAGCATCAATTTTCTTATATTTGAATCACAGCTCTGTCACTTATTATCTGGGTGGCCTTAGGAAAGTTATTTAAGTTCTTTGTGCTTCAGTTTCTCCATCAGTAAAATAGGGTTTAAAATATATGTTTAGCTTACAGGTGTCATGAGGGTTAAAACACCAAGAAAGTGCCTGGCATGTGGTTAGTGCTAAATAAATGTTTGCTATTTTCACAAAGTATATCTTAATGCCTACACAGAATAAGCATGCAATAAGCATAAACATGGTAGCTATAATTATTATTTAATATTTTTGTATAATCTGTTATTTGCACTATTTTTTTTTGTTCCTTTTCCTGGCCCTTGGGAAATGTTTGTATTTGTTTTTGATATATTTTCTTCGTTTGTGTTTTTTGGAATTACTCCAGAATTATTTATAATTCTTGTTACCTTAAAAATAAAAATAACAAAAAGTTGGTAAAGTAGAAAATTAATATTTAAATTATCTTATATTTAATTTTATTTTTAATATTTAATTGTTTTCTCAGGGTCAATGACTGTATACTACGAGTAAATGAAGTAGATGTTCGTGATGTAACACATAGCAAAGCAGTTGAAGCATTGAAAGAAGCAGGGTCTATCGTACGCTTGTATGTAAAAAGACGGAAACCAGTATCAGAAAAAATAATGGAAATAAAGCTCATTAAAGGTCCTAAAGGTATGTGGTAAGTCAAACTAAGATAAATCTTTAAGTAACAAATCTCTGAGTTAAATATACCTATGAACTTTATCTGTGACATACATTCTAAGGTTAACAATATTAGTAATATTCTACAGAACTTGAGAGGATTTTTAATTTCTCTGTTATCTTTACTGATTTTCATCTTAAATAGAATTTTAGAATATTTGTATTTCTATCAAGATGGCAGTATTTGAAAAGTTCCTATGCTTTGGGTTTTTTTATTTATTTGTTTTTTGAGGCAGGGTTTTGCCCTGTCACCCTGGCTGGAATGCAGTGGTACAATCATGGCTCACTGCAGCCTCAATCTCCCAAGCTCAATCAGTCCTCCCAAGTAGCATTGACTACATGCATGCACCACCACAATGAGCTGATATTTTTATTTTTTGTAGAGACAGAGTTCTCCCTGCATTACCTAGGCTAGTCTCAAACTCTTTGGCTCAAGCAATTCTCTCCCCTCAGTCCCCCAGATTGCTGATATTTCAAATGTGAGCCACTGCACCTAACCCAAAGTTCTTATGTTTGTCTATATATACTTTTATACATTTTACTACTGTGAGCATATATATAAATTTATGTTTTATACGATTTTTATATTCAGTATTTGCTTAGCATATTTTTAAGAGTTTTTAAAAGTAGGGAACAAAATCTCTACTTGTTTTATAAGTAGATTTGTTCCGGTTTGTATTAAATATTATTATATTGAAGACTTCTCGCATTAAAAGAGTGAAATATTTGTGTTCTTGAACACTTTGAAGTTAAGTATAGTATTGATATTAACTTGTGATAATTAATCTACAGAGTACTTTAAATGCAGATACACGGGCTAAGAAGTGTTTATACTATATTATGAGCAATTACAACTGCAGTAAAGGACTATTAAGATAGGATTTCTGAATTTTGAAAACATTGATGGATTGAGGATAATTGGAAATACTAGTTTAAATATATGGCTTCATGGAAGAGGGAAGATTTCATGAAATGAAAAAGGAATGGAGAGCTGAGAAATTATCTGATATTGAAGCTATGAGTTTTAAGAATTACAAAAATTCCTTACTTAAAATTGTTAATTCATAGAATATTGAAAAAGAACAAAAGTATTCACATTTTTAAAGCCTGTTGGTTCTGCCCACCAGCACTTATTATTTTTTTGAATTATTTTATTCTTGTGAAAATATTAAAAATGTAGATGAGAAAGATAATTATGATGGAAACAAAACTTAAACATAATTTTGCAATGTCACTTTGGAATAACAAGTGCATTTGCGAAAAGATATTAAGAAGGAGCCCGAGGGATAAAAGGAATCTGTTTGTAACTATAGGAGCAGCCGTATTTATAATTGTCCCTTGATTCTAGAACATATACTAGCAGATAACTAAATAGATCCTTTTCTATTTTAAAAAATAATAGTGTGATGGAACTATTACCTTCTAGTTTTCAAGCATTTCTTTCTGAGCTTAAGTTCATATTTATGGATAACAATCTAAAACTAGTGTTTTCCAAACAGGTCTTGGGTTCAGCATTGCGGGAGGTGTTGGAAATCAGCATATTCCTGGGGATAATAGCATCTATGTAACCAAAATAATTGAAGGAGGTGCAGCGCATAAGGATGGCAAACTTCAGATTGGAGATAAACTTCTAGCAGTAAGTATAAGAAACTTGCTGACTTTTAAATCATTTTGTTGTCTGTGTTTTTCTAATAGATATTGGAATTTCCGCATACCAAAAAGGTCTAAATGATGTTTAAATTAGTAAATACTAGCCTCGCTGTATCAAATCCTAAAAGTGATTCTTGGTAATGTTTTTATTTGTCGTTTCTGTTTTCTCTGCCCGCTCCTCCTCCCTTTTCCTTTTATTCCTTTGTTGTTCTTGAAGGGTTGAGGGCTTATATGCACAGAAGTGTTTCATTATTATCCTTAGGTTTATAAAACAACGTCATCATTTGTTTATGCATGACGCTTTTTCGTTTTACTTCAATTAATAATATAATGAATTACCCAGTGCAAGAATTAGAACATCAACCATTTTGTGTTTCTTATTCCTATGCTTCGTTTTTTTTTTGGAGACAGAGTTTTACTCTTGTTACCTAGATTGGAGTACGGTGGCACCATCTTGGCTCACCGCAGTCTCTGCCTCCTGGTTTCAAGCAATTCTCCCAAGTAGCTGGGATTACAGGCATGCGCCACCACACCTGGCTAATTTTGTATTTTTTGTAGAGATGGGGTTTCTCCATGTTGGTCAGGTTGGTCTTGAACTCCCAACCTCAGGTGATCCACCCACCTCGGCCTCCCAAAGTGTCCTTTGCTTCTTAAAAATTATTAAATCAAGCCATGTATGGTGGCTGACACCTGTCTATAATCTTAGCACTGGGAGGCAGAGGTAGGCAGATTGCTTGAGCTCAGGAGTTTAAGACCAGCCTGTGCAGCACTGCAAAACCCTGTCTCTATAAAAAATACAGAAATTAGCCAGGGTTGGTGGTATATACCTGTAGTCCCAGCTTCTTGGGATGCTAAGGTGGGAAGATAACCTGAGCCCAGGAGGTCAAGGTTACAGTGAGCTGTGATTGTGCCACTGTACCCCAGCGTGGGTGACAAGAGTGAGAGCCCATCCCAAAGGAAAAAAACAAAAACAAAAAAAGTTTAATTACAAACCTGTGCCTAAATATTTTGTTTAGTATTATTTGTTTTGAAGCTTTTTCAAAATGCTATTGCACTATATCGAGACTTTCAGTATTTTTTTTTCACTCAGTATTGTTTTACTGAGACCCATATCATTATTTAATGATATATAGGTCTCAGTAAACCCTAAAGTTCATTCATTTTATCTCTACGTAATATTTCCACTGTATGACTGTATTGCAATTTTATTTGTCCAGTCTTCATCAATGTATTAGTTTGTTTTCACACTGCTGTGAAGAATTACCCGAGACTGGGTAATTTATAAAGGAAAGAGTTTAATTGACTCACAGTTCTCCATGACTGGTAAGGCCTCAGAAAACTTAGAATCATGGAGGCGGTGGGGTGGGCAGTGGGGAGGGGGGAGCAAACACGCCCTTCTTCACATTCCAGCAGGAGAGAGAAGTGCCAGCAAGGGAAATGGCAGATGCTTATCAAACCATCAAATCTTGTGAGAGTCACTAACACAAGAATATCATGGGGGAGCCACCTCTGTGATCTAATCACTTCCTGCAAGGTCCCGTCCCTAACGTGCGTATTACAATTCAAGATGACATTTGGGTGGGGACACAGAGACAGACCATATCAATCAATAGCTGTCTCGGTTCATGTTCCTTAGGAAAACGGAATCTGAAGAAAAGCTAATGTGCTAAGGTGTTATTGGGAGATGTGATCTCAAGAAAACTAGAGTTAGTAAAAATTAAAAGTGAAACAGAGAATGAATGAGAGCCAACAGAAGGTAGAATGTTTCTGGCTATAATTTTATAATTTTATGAGGTAGCCTGTTGCTCGTCATGTAGAAGAGTCTTCCAGGCAGACACTGTAGAACACCATCCAGCCATCATAAACCTTACATCCAGCCATCCAGAGAAAAAAAAGATGGGTTTATCTGCTGGCCCCTTTTATTCTCCTTTCTCTTGTCTAACCCCTAGGGGTTAATTGTCTCAAGCTTTTGGATTGTGTTACCCAACTCCCCTGGGCAGTTTCTAGGGAAGCCAACTTCTGTGCTCCATGGCACAGCACTTCACCCAAGCCCAAAAATGGTGGGGAGACCTAGAGTTGCAGTGGCATACACAGGTCAGACATAGGTTTGTGACTTGTTATGGCTTTCACTGTGTGGAGCACGTCATGGGAAACTGGGAAGGGCCATGCCCAGTCCCAGCTAGAAGTGGCTGAGAAAACTGGGAAGGGTAGGAAACAAGATGAAAATAGTAGGAGTCAGGACTCTCCACTGAGCAAGCAGCCAAGGCCTAGCAGAATCTGAAAAGACACATCAGCTGGCTCTGGCATAGTAGTAAGTTGGTTTTAAAAAATCTAGGAAGTACTGGTTTTAAAAAATCTATTTTAAGTCACATTCATTTTTTTTTTTTGGTATTATGAATAATTTTCCTAGGAAGACCTGCTGTGTGTTGTGGTGAACATGTACAGGAATTTCACTTGACTGTCTACCTAAGCATGGAATTTACTGAATCATTGATTATCCTACTAGTAGCATTCTTTTTAAAAAACTGTCCCGTTGTTTTCCAGGCTGCTTGTTAAAATTTACAACAACCATATAGAAAAGATTCCTTTGTTCTACATCTGGTTCAGTACTGTTTATTGTTGCAAGGAGGTTGTTTTTTTAGTTAATGATGAAGAAAAGGAAAGGGCAGAACTTGAACTACATTTCTCTAACTTATCCTTTCACAGCTATAATCACCACTCTTGCCTCAAATTATAACCAGCACCATCTCACCACCACTCACACACAAACACAGAGTCAAGACAGCCTTCTCTCTTCACTTGTTTCTTCTCACTTTCACTTTTTAATTTCTTGGCTACCATGTTTTGCTTTATGGTTTCTCTAGAACTGGGTTTGGTGATAGGAGACAGAAACTTGTCCTGATACCACTGTGGCAAAACTCATTCTCTCTTAAACCAACTTTAATTGAGGCATTTGTTCTCATAATTACACTGAAATCATTCCAATCTCAGTCCTTGTCTTAATCGACTTATCCGGCTGGAATTGGACACATCTTCCTCCTCTTTCTAACACTTTTTCATTTGCCTAACGGTTACCCTTTATTTTGGTATTTCTCTTCTTAGTAGCCACTCTTCAGTCTTCTTTTCTGGTGTCTGGTGTCTCCTCATATCCCTAACCTCTAAACATAGAAGTAATCCAGGACTCACTCCTTGTACATTTTCTCCTCTTTATTATTCATTACAAAGGTCACTGTTTTTTAACATGTAGGTCAAGGCTCTAGTAAGTGATCAAATAACTTTCCTCTAGTCTAAAAAATTGGGATCATCATCTTTCTTTCACATTCCACATTGAATCCCTCTGCAAATTGTGCCAGCTCTTGTATCAGTTATTTAGTGATATGTGAGAAAGCATAAAGATTAATGGCTAAAAAAAATTACTCATGTATTTGTTTATAATTCTGCAGATAGGATAGGGCTTGGCAGAAACAGCTTGTCTTTGCTTTTCTAGGCTGCAAAATCCACTGCTAGGTTGGCTTACACATATGGTGGGCAAGTTGGCACTTAGCTGGGAATTCAGCTGGGACTGTTAGCCAGGTGCTTAATTCTCCAGTAGCCTCTTTGCATGGCTAGGCTGAGTTTCATGCAGGATGGTGGCTAGGTTCCAAAAGTGAACTTTCCAAGAAGACAAGCAACCATGCATTGATTTTATCAATCCTCTCTTTCCTTCACAATTACTATACCTCATTGGCTAAAGCTAGTTATGTGGCCAAGCAAAATTCAGTTTAGGAAGAGATTTTTTACAAGGGTATGAATACCAGGATTCATGGCTTATTGTAGGCAACCAAAGAAACACTATACAACAGCCATTTAATATGTATTTCAAATACATAATATATATATTGCACGGTAATGTGGTAATAAATGCTCTGCATGGTAATGTGGAGCCATAAAAATGACCATGCTGCTGAGACTCTGCAAAGCAATGTTAATAATCAATGGGGGGAAATTATTCTTTTGTGACCTTCACATTTTTGTGTGAAAAAAAATTAACAGCTGCTGTTGTCAATTATAAAGGTACAAATAGGAAAATGAAAAATATATTAATGATTTAGTACATGTTAACTTAAAACAGAAACATTAATGTTTTATTTCTTTGCAAAAAAAAAATGTATCAAAGAGAAGAGCAATCTAAACCTAAAGCAAGCAGAAGGGTAGAAATAATAAAGATCAGAGCAGAAATTAATGAAATAGGTAGTAGGAACGTCATAGAGAAGATAGACAAAACAGGAAGTTGGTCCTTTGAAAAAAATCAACAAAATGACAAGCCTATAGACCAGCCAGAAAAAAGAGAGAAGGCTCAAATCTCTGAAAGCAAGAATGAAAGACGGAAAACAAGAGACTATTATGAGTAACTATGTGCTAATACCTTAGGTAACTTAGATGAAATGGACAGATTGCTAGAAGGACACAAACTACCACTTCTGTCTAATCAGTGTTACACTTGAGATTCTGTCCAGGGCAATAAGAAAAGAAAAAGAAAAAAAATTCAGATTAGAAATGAAGAAATAAAACTATATTTGCAGATGTCATCATATCGTATGTAGAATATTCTAAGGAACCTGCTAATAGAACTAATAAATTAGTTTAGTACTGGTTGCAGCATATGTCACTACCTAAAAATCAGTTATATTTAATACAGAAGATAGATGAATGGCCAACAAATAATTGAAAATCAACTTGAGTATTAAAAAAGTAGAAATTTAAAATTGATTGATGTATAAATTAAAACATGCATCATTTTACAAATTTTTAAAATTAATTGATAATGTTTAATGGCAAAGATCTAAGTAGACGGGCACTCTCATATTCTATGGTAGTGAGTTTAAAAACCATTATTTAAATATCTATGCTCAATTGTGTTCTAATAGTTTTTCAATTTAAATATGGGAATATTAACAGATATATGATAATATTTAATAAATTATGATATAGCCACACAATGCGGTACTGTGCAACCATTTGTTACAATGTAATAATTCTATTAATTTGTGTCTCAACATGGAACAGTCTCTAAGGTACCTTACATTAAAAATCCTAATGTGAGGACAAACATTTTAGTATGTTTTCATTTGTTTGGAAAAAAATTAAAAAGGTCTAAAACATATCTACACAAATTCCTAAATGCCTAAAAAGAGAGAAAAATCAAGACTGGGAGAATAGGAGGGATGGAAGCTGGAATCAAAATGGGCCATTCTGTTAACGTACAACAACTTCACATGTCATGATAACCAACTTACTGATATCATAGACATCAAACATGGGTATTTTTTTCCCGCATACCTTTATTTTCCTTAAATCACGCTCTTATGTTCCCTCTCTTTTTGTGAAATTGTTTGCAAAACTCAGAAGACAAGTGAAATGTCATAAATGTCTTTTGGGATTTTTTTTTTTAGGTAAATAATGTATGTTTAGAAGAAGTTACTCATGAAGAAGCAGTAACTGCCTTAAAGAACACATCTGATTTTGTTTATTTGAAAGTAGCAAAACCCACAAGTATGTATATGAATGATGGCTATGCACCACCTGATATCACCAACTGTAAGTCTGTTAGCTTATGTTTGCTTAAGTTTATCTTATTTCTTCAGTTGTGATGCCCATTAGTGAAATGGTCTCAGTATAATAAAGTTTAAACATTATAGAAATTTTTTTTTTATTTTGAGACGGAGTCTGACTCTGTCGCCCAGGCTGAAGTGCAGTGGCACAATCTCGGCTCACTGCCATCTCTGCCTCCCGGGTTCAAGCGATTCTCCTGCCTCCACCTCCTGAGTAGCTGGGATTACAGGTGCACACCACCACGCCTGGCTAATTTTTGTATTTTTAGTAGAGACAGGGTTTTGCCATGTTGGTCAGGCCAGTCTCAAACTCCTGAACTCGTCATCCACCCGTCTCAGCCTCCCCAAGTGCCCAACCACATTATGTAAATATTTTTAAAGAAACTATTAAGCATTTTAATCTACTCAATTTTAAAAATCTATTTTAAGTCAAAATTTTTATAATTAGAAGGGGGATCCCTTTCACCTTTATTATTTTATAGTAGCAATTACTCTTATATTTAAAGGGTTGATTTTCAAACTTTTATGTAAATAACAGTCACAAAAGAACATTTACAAATATTGAAATTCTTATATTGTTATAATAGTTTTCCAATTGAGCACAGAAATTTGCTTTAACAAGCAGCTTATTCTTTTAACAAGCAAAGTACAGGCATACTTCATTTTATTGTGCTTCGCTTTATTGCGCTTCACAGAGACTATGTTTTTACAAATTGAAGGTTTATGACAGTCCTGCATTGAGCAAATTTATCAGCACCTTTTTCTTCAGTAGCATGTCCTCACTTCATGTCTCTTAATGTCTCTGTCACATTTTGGTAAATCTCACAATATTTCAAACTTATTCATTGTTGTTAATCTATTATAGTAATCTTTGATCACTGGTTTTTGATGTAACTATTTTAATTGTTTTGGAGTACCACAGCCACACTTATATAAGACAGCAAACTTAACAGATAAATGTGTGTTCTGTCTGCTCCTCTGATGACCAGTTATTCCCCTGTTTCTCTCCCTCTCCTCAGGCCACACTATTCCCCAAGATACAGCAATATTGAAATTAGGCCAGTTAATAACTCTACAATGACCTCTAAGTGTTCAAGTGAAAGGACAAGTCTTATATTTCTCATTTAAAGTCAGAATGATTAACTTACTGAGGAAGGCATGTCCAATGGCAATAAAGGGAGAAAGCTAGACCTCTTGGTACAGGTAACCAAGTTGTCAATGCCCAGGAAAAGTTCTTGAAGGAAATTAAAGGTACTGTTACAGTGAACACACTAATGATGAGAAAGCAAAACAATCTGATTGCTGATGTGGACAAATTTTGAGCTAGTCTAGATAGATTAAACCAGCCATAACGTTCCTTCAAGCCAAAGCCTAATCCAGTACAGGACCCTAACTGTGCTTCAATTCTGAGAAGGCTAAGAGAGATGAGGAAGCTGTAGAAGAGAAATGTGAGGCTAGCAGTGGTTGGTTCATGAGGTTCAAGGAAAGCAGTCATCTCTATAACATGAAAGTGCAAGGTAGGCTGAGTGCAGTGGCTCAGGCTTGTAATCCCAGCACTTTGAGACGCCAAGGTGGACGGCTCACAAGGTCAAGAGATCGAGACCATCCTGGCCAACGTGGTGAAACCCTGTCTCTACTAAAAATACAAAAATTAGCTGGGCGTGGTGATACATGGCTGTAGTCCTACCACTCCCACCACAGCAGGAGAATCACTTGAACCCAGAAGGTAGAGGTTGCAGTAAGCTGAGATCGTGCCACTCTACTTCAACCTGGCAGTAGAGCAAGACTCTACCTCAAAAAAAAAAAAAAAGAAGAAAGAAAGAAAGAAAGTGCAAGATAAAGCAGCAAGTGCTGATATAGAAGCTGCAGCAAGTTATCCAGAAGATCTAGCTAAGATCATTAATTGAAGTGGCTACACCAAACAGCAGTTTTTCAATGATGAAACAGCCTTCTACCGGCAAAAGATCCCTTCTAGGACTTTCACAGCTACAGAGGATAAGTCAGTACCTGACTTCAAAGCTTCAAAGTACAGGCTGAGTTTCTTATTAGTTGCGAATGCAGCCTGTGATTTTCAGTTGAAGCCAACACTCAATTTACCGTTCCAGAAATCCAAGAAATTATGCTAAGTCTACTCTGCCTGTGCTTGGTAACCATAACAAAACCTGTGCTCTGTAACTGTTAACAACAAAGCTTGAATGACAGCATATCTGTTTACAGCATGGTTTACTGAATATTTTAAGCCCGCTATTGAGACCTACTGCTCAGAAAAAGGCATTCCTTTCAAAATACTACTGCTCTTAGACAATGCACCTAGCTGGCCAAGAGCTATGATGTCAGTATGCACGAAGACTAATGTTGTTTTGATGCTTGCTAACTTGTCATTCATTTTGTAACCCATGGATCAAGGAATAGTTTTAATTTGCAAGTCTTACTATTTAAGAAATACATTTCAGGCTAGGTGCAGTGGCTCATGCCTATAATCCTACCACTTTGGGAGACCAAGGCAGGCGGATCACAAGGTCAGGCATTTGGGACCAGCCTGGCCAACATGGTGAAACCCTGTATCTACTAAAAATACAAAAAAAAAATAGCCAGGTGTGGTGGTGTGTGCCTGTAATCCCAGCTACTCAGGAGTCTGAGGCAGGAAGATCACTTGAACCCAGGAGGCCGAGGTTGCAGTGAGCCGAGATCGCACCACTGCACTCCAGCCTGGCGAAAGAGCAAGACTCTGTCTCAAAACAAACAAAAAATACATTTTATAAGGCTATGGCTGCCATAGGTAGTGATTCCTCTGATGGATCTGGGCAAAGTAAATTGAAAACCTTCTGCAAAGGATTCACCAGTCTAGATGCCATTAAGGACATTCATAATTCATGGGAGGAGGTCACAATATCAACATTAACGGGAATCTGAAAGATGTTGAGTCCATCCCTCTTCGATGACTTGCAACAGGTCAAAACTTCAGTGAGGAAGTTACTGCAAATTGGTAGAAATAATAAGAAAACTAGAATTAGGAGTGGAGCCTGAAGATTTGACTGAATTGCTGCAATCTTGTGATAAAACTTTAACAACTAAGGAGTTGCTTCTTATAGATGAGCAAAGAAAGTGGTTTCTTGAGATGGAATCCACTCCTGATAGGGGGAGATGCTGTGAACATTGTTGAAATGGCAACAGAGGATTTTGGAATATTACATAAACTTAGTTGATAAAGCAGTGGCAAGGTTAGAGAGAATTCACTTCAATTTTGAAAGAAGTTCTGCTGTGGGTAAAATGCTATCAAACAGCATCACATGCTTCAGAGAAATCTTTTATGAAAGGAAGAGACAATGGGTATATCCAACTGCATTTTTGTCTTATTTTAAGAAATTAACACGTGTACCCCACCCTTCAACAACTACCACCCTCAATGTCAAGGCGAGACCCTCCACCAGCAAAAACATTACAACTTGCTAAAGGTTCAGATGACTGTGAGCATTTTTTTAGCAGTAAAGTATTTTTAAAGTAAGCCTTGTACATTGTATTTTTAGATATATGCTATTTCTTAATATAATGTGAACATAACTTGTACATGCACTGGGAAACCAAAAAAATTCATATGACAGGCTTTATTGCGAATTTACTTTATGCAGGGGTGTGGAACTATAGTATCTCTGAGGTATGCCTGTAATTCTGATGTTTCTGGTGCTGCTACTTTGTGGCCTGCACTTTGAGAAACACTGATTTACAGTATATCTAAAACTTAAGGGATTTTCTGTGCTCTTAGCTACATTAGGAAAGATACTATTTATCTTTGTACTTTAAGGCTCTAGTGCTTATATTTCTATGCAGTTGAATTGTGTTGCAGTTGATTGAATTGTTCTTAAAAGTACTTATGTATTTTTAGGCTTCTTATTTTATATTCAGTTTTTTAAATGTATAAGTTGAGAAGAGATTTAAGTATATTTTTTAATGTGTTTGTGTTGGTGGAAAAATGAAAGCTGTATTTGTTCTTCGCATTGAGTTAATGTTTGAAGAACCCATAAATAATAAAGATCTAAAATGTACTATGTATAACAATCTACTTTTGAGTGTTCCTTTTTTAAATTGTAGCATTTTAGAAATATTTGTGATTTTTACAATAACAGTGTTTGCAATTTTAGAACTGTCAAGATTCATCATATTACTAATCATTATAAGTTAAAAACATTGTATTTTGAAATCTACATACTGCCCCTCAATAATGTATCTGCATTATCTGCTCGTTGATTTATTACTTAGTCAAGTATAACTGAATTATTTCCTTAATAGTATTTAACTTGTCTGATGTACAGGAATGGTGTCTTATACTTCTTGCTACTTATCTGAAATTTTTACATATACTTTCTCTTGCACATAAATTTTATATAAAGGATTTGTGTATTTTTAAAATAATAAGCCATTCATCAATGCATGTATCTTATTTTAAATGCTGCCTATCTAATAACCATGTGCACATTGTGACAGTTGTTCCACGAATTGAGTATTAGTGCCCTGATTATGATTATGTTCTTTTTTTTCCAATCTCTTATTGAACTAATAGAGCATTATGAAAAAGCTGAAGTTCACCTTGCAAGTTCAACTTTATTATAATGTTTTGCTTCTCTTCCCTTTTTAGGCAACTATAGATGTTGGTTTTGTTGTACACTTCTAGTTTGTGTTTATTCTGCATATGCAATTCATAAACAATTCATTAGTGTTTTTTAAAAAGCACTTATGTTTAAAATTTTTTTACGTAAATGGTTTTTACCTATTAGTTTTTCTGAAGCCGTCACTATCACCCTACTGTCAGACTATTCAACTTACTATCTGTCCCTGTTTCTGGTGATCTAGTATTCTCCTCATCAATCTGGCTTTAGTCACTGAAGACTTCAGTACCAAGGCCCATTGTCATTTTGCCACTATTACTCATGCTGTCATTCTTACTCATGTTCAAAAACCACACTAATGATTATTCTAACACCCTGACTTGTTAGTTTCTTGATCTTTTTGTAACTAAAGTTACCTCATGATTTTATTGATGATGATTATTTTATTATGCTAACTCTTTCTGTTGATGAATGATTTTCAGCATTTTTGCCTGTGCTTATTGCTTTGACTCTCTTGTTCAGGGCAATGTCTGTTCATATCTTTTTACATTTTACTATTGGTTTTATTATTGATTTAAATGAAGTTTTATGTATTTCAGAAATATCTCTAATCAGCTATATGTACTGCAGATATCTTCACTGAGTTTGTTTTCTCTTTTCCCCTCTATAAATGGTGCTTTTTGATAGATAGAATTTTTTAACTCTTTGTCAATCTTTTCCTTTAAGGTAGTGCTTTTAGTGACCCATTGAAATTTTTCCTATCCTTTAGTCGTAAGGGACCTCTAGAAGCTTTATTATTTTGCCTTTCACATGTAGGTCTGATCCATTTTGATTTAATTTTTGCATGTAATGAGAGATTTTTTTTAATATGCCGATATATAATTGATCCACAATCATTTATTGAAAGACCATTTTTGCCACCAAATTGCATTGGTGCTTTCATTATTTTAAGTGACCACATATGTATGAATCTATTTCTAGGCTCTTCTGTTTCATTAAACTATTTATCTTTGTGCCACCTGCAGTCTCTTAATTATCATAACCTTATAATAAGTGTTGATTTCTGTTAATGTAAATCTTGTTACTGTTAATGTTTTGTTGAATTTACCAGTGAAGCTATATATCTGTCTGGCCCTGGAGTTTTCTTGGGAAGGATTTTAGTTCTGCATTTTCCATAGCAGATGTAAGAATGTTCAGATTTTCTGTCTCTTGTTGCCTAAGAGGACTAGATCACATTTGATTTTGTGTGTGTTTGTGTGGTGATTGTCAAGCACTGATGGAATGAGTGTTTCTCATGGAAGCAACCTTGCAAGTGAGCAGATGTCAAAATTGGAAAACAATTTATATAGTAGTTAGAAAATATTTTTAGCAAGAATAGTAAAAGAAATAGAGAAGATTAAAGAAGTTACACATGAACTATAGAAGATAAAGAGCCACAATCAATGTTTATAACCAAAATAAGGTAATCAAAATATGGTACCTAGAAATAAAGTAGGAAAAAAAGTCTTTTGAATTTAACAGAGAATATAATTTCTCTGCTGATGTTAAAATGCTCCTATTTTTTTGCATTATATATCCTCTTGCTTTTAACTTGTATTCTCTTTAGCTGCAGGGCCTTGCCAAACTTCTGATTTGGCCACCAATCTCTTCCCACTTTAACTTCAAGCTCTTCTACTTGCTCTTCTATAAAATCTTAGAGGTGTTGAATCATTAATCTTAATATATAAGAAAAATCAATTAAGCACCCTTGTTTAGTGTTTCTCCGGGGGACCTTTTTGCATAAGATTTGGAGTATAAGAAGTAGTACTATTTTATCTGATCCTTCTTTGAGGCCGTCATTTCTTTCATATGAACATTAATTTTTAGTCCCTGTTGTCTGAGATTATGTTTTACATATGCGATTAACTGCCCCAGAAAGGATGCATTGACTAAAGAGACAGCCTGGATGTATCAGGGAAAATATATATTTTCTGGTTTGGGCATTTGACTGAATTTCTTGTCTAGTTGTTTTTTATTTCTTCTAAATATAAAAATGAAGCAAAAGAATTTAAGAGTCAAAAATCTGGGTGCTCCTGTATTGGGTCCATATATATTTAGGATAGTTAGCTCTTGTTGTATTGATCCTTTCACCATTATGAGGTGGCCTTCTTTGTCTCTTCTGATCTTTGTTGGTTTAAAGTTGATTTTATCAGAGACTAAAATTGCAACCCCTGCTTTTTTTTTTGCTCTCCCATTTGCTTGGTAGATCTTTTTCCATCCCTTTATTTTGAGTCTATGTGTGTCTTTGCATGTGAGATGGGTCTCCTGAATACAGCACACCAATGAGATTTGACTTTTTACCCAGTTTGCCAGTCTGTGTCTTTTGATTGGGGCAGTTAGGCCATTTACATTTAATGTTATTATTATTATGTGTGAATTTGATCCTGCCATTTTGTTAACTGGTTATTTGTTTTGCCGATTGGTCGACGCAGTTTCCTCATTGTGTCGCTGGTCTTTACCATTTGGTTCATTCCAGATACATAAAGCAAGTTCTTAATGACCTAAAAAGAGATGTAGACTCCCGCATAATAATAGTGGGAGACTTTAACACTCCACTGTCAACATTAGACAGATCGAGACAGAAGATCAACAAGGATATCCAGGACTTGAACGCAGAACTGGAACAAGTGGACCTAATAGACATCTACAGAACTTTCCACCCCACAGCCTGAGAAGAATATACATTCTTCTCAGCACCACATCACACTTACTCTAAAATTGACCACATAATTAGAAGTAAAGCACTCCTCAGCAAAGGCAGAAAAACGGAAATCATAACAAACAGTCTCTCAGACCACAGTGAAATCAAATTAGATCTCAGGATTAAGAAACTAACTCAAAACCACACAACTTCATGGAAACTGAACAACTGGCTTCTGAATGTTGACTGGATAAACAATGAAATGAAGGTTTCTTTGAAACCAATGAGAACAAGAACACAACATACCAGAATCTCTGGGACACATTTAAGCAGTGTCTAGAGGGAAATTTCTAGCAATAAACGCCCACACAAGAAATGAGGAAAGATCTAAAATTGACACCCTATCGTCAAAATTGAAAGAGCTAGAGGAGCAAGATCAAAAAAACTCAAAAGCTAACAGAAGACAAGAAATAAGTGTGATCAGAGCAGAAATGAAGGAGATAGAGACACAAAAAAACCTTTCAAATCAACAAATCCAGGAGCTGGTTTTTCGAAAAGATCAACAAAATAGACAGACTGCTAGCCAGATTAACAAAAAGGAAAAGAGAAGAGTCAAATAGATGCAATAAAAAACAATAAAGGGAATATCACCACCGATCCCACAGAAATACAAACTACCATCAGAGACTACTACAAACAACTCTGCATATAAACCAGTAAACCTGGAAGAAATGGATAAATTCATGGACACTTGCACCTTCCCAAAACTAAACCAGGAAGAAGTCAAAACCATGAATAGACCAATAATAAGGGCTAAAGTTGAGGCAGCAATTAACAGCCTACCAACCAAAAGAAGTCCAAGTCCAGACAGGTTCACAGCCGAATTCTACCAGACATACAAAGAAGAGCTGGTACCAATCCTTCTGAAACTATTCCAAACAATACAAAAAGAGGGAATCCTCCCCAACTCATTTTACAAGAACATCATCATCCTGATACCAAAACCTGGCAGAGACTCAGCAAGAAAAGAAAACTTCAGGCCAATATCCATGATGAACATAGATGCAAAAATCTTCAATAAAATACTGGCAAACTGATTGCAACAGCACATCAAAAAGCTTATCCATCATGATCAAGTAGGCTTCATCCCGGGGATGCAAGTCTGGTTCAACATACACAAATCCATAATGTAATCCACCACATAAATAGACCCAAAGACAAAAACTACATGATTATCTCAATAGATGCAAAGAAGGCCTTTGACAAAATTCAACAGCCCTTTATGCTAAAAACTTTCAATAAACTAGGTATTGATGGAATATATCATAAAATAATAAAAGCTATTTACGACAGACCCACAGCCAATATCATACTGAATGGACAAAAACTGGAAACATTCCCTTTGAAATCTGGCACAAGGCAAGGATGCCCTCTCTCTCCACTCTTACTCAATATAGTATTAGAAGTTTTAGCCAGAGCAATCAGTCAAGAAAAAGAAAAAAGGGGTATTCAGTTAGAAAAGGAGGAAGGAGGAAATCAAATTGTCTCTATTTGCAGACGAATTGATTATATATTTAGAATACCCCATCATCTCAGCCCAAAATCTCCTTAAGCTGATAAGCAATTTCAGCAGATTCTCAGAATACAAAATCAATGTGCAGAAATCACAAGCATTCCTATACACCAGTAACAGACAAACAGAGAGCCAAATCAAGAGCGAACTCTATTGCTACAAGAAGAATAAAATACCTAAGAATACAACTAACAAAGGAGGTAAAGGACCTCTTTAAGGAGAACTACAAACCGCTGCTCAAGGAAATAAGGGAAGACACAAACAGATGGAAAAACATTCCATGCTCATGGTTAGGAAGAATCAATGTTGTGAAAATGACCTTACTGCCCAAAGTAATTTATAGATTTAACGCTATCCGCATCAAACTACCAATGACCTTCTTCACAGAACTGGAAAAAAGCACTTTAAACTTCATATGGAACCAAAAAGAGCCCGCATAGACAAGACAATCCTAAGCAAAAAGAGCAAAGCTGGCGGCATCATGCTGCCAGACTTCAAGCTATACTACAAGGTAACAGTAATCAAAACAGCATGGTACTGGTATCAAAACTGAGACATAGACCAATGGAACAGAACAGAGGCCTCCGGAGCAACACCACACATCTATAACCATCTGATCTTTGACAAACCTGACAAAAACAAGTAATGGGGAAAGGATCCCCTGTTTAATAAATGGTGTTGGGAAAATTGGCTAGCAATGTGCGGAAAGCAGAAACTGAGCCCCTTCCTTACACCTTATACAAAAATTAACTCCAAATGGATTAAAGATTTAAACATAAGACCTAATACTATAAAAACCCTAGAAGAAAACCTAGGCAAAGCCATTCAGTACATAGGCATAGGCAAGGACTTCATGACTAAACACCAAAAGCATTGGCAAGAAAAGCCAAAATAGACAAATGGGATCTAATTAAACTTCAGAGCTTCTGTACAGCAAAAGAAACAATCATTAGAGTGAACCAGCAACCAACAGAATGGGAAAAAATTTTTGCAATCTACCCATCTGACACACGGCTAATATCCAGAATCTACAAAGAACTGAAACAGATTTACATTAAAAAAAAAAAAAACCCATCCAAAAGTGGGTGAAGGATATGAACAGACACTTTTCAAAAGAAGACATACATGAAGCCAGCAAACATACGAAAATATGCTCATCGTCACTGGTCATTAGAGAAATGCAAATCAGAACCACATTGAGATACCGTCTCATGCCAGTTAGAATGGCAATCATTAAAAACTCTGGAGACAACAGATGCTAGAGAAGATGTGGAGAAATAGGATCATTTTTACCCTGTTGGTGGGAGTGTAAATTAGTTCAACCATTGTGGAAGACAGTGTGGCGATTCCTCAAGGATCTAGAAATAGAAATTCTGTTTGACCCATCAATCCAATTACTGGGTATATACCCAAAGGACTATAAATTGTTCTATACACATGCACATGCATGTTCATCACAGCACTGTTTACAATAGCCAAGACCTGGAACCAACCCAAATGCCCATCAGTGTGTTAGACTGGACAAAGAAAATGTGGCATATTTACACCATGGAATACTATGCAGCCATAAAAAACGAGTTTGTGTCCTTTGTAGGGACATGGATGAACCTGGAAACCATCATTCTCAGCAAACTGACAGAAGAACAGAAAATGAATCACCGCATGTTCTCATTCATAGGCAGGCGTTGAACAATAAGAACACTTGGACACAAAGAGGGAAGCATCACACACTGGGGTCTGTTGGGGAGGGCTATGGAAGGGATAGTGGGAGGGAGGGCAGGGAGGGGATAACATGGGGAGAAATGTTAGGTATAGGTGATTGGGGGGTGGTGGCAGCAAACCGCCTTGCCATGAATGTACCTATGCAACAATCTTGCACGGTCTGCACATGTACCCCAGAATCTAAAGTACAATTTTAAAAAAAAGTCAAAAATCAGTAAACTCTGGATTTTTAAAAGGCTAGTAATTGTAGAGGTTCACATTGGTATCGCTTGATTGAGGGCTACATACCAGTTCACTTAAAAATCACATATTCTTAGTTAGCACCCAGTAAAGACCTTGGACTTTCAAAACTAAAAGTTATTGGAAGAAAGTCCTTTGGCTCAAATACAGAAGAGCATCTTATATATGAACTGGATAGGAAACAGTTGCTTTTGAGTACTGCAAACCTGTAGTATCAATAGATACACTACATCTCTAAAATACCATAGTTTCAGTCTTTTCCTATTGTCTTTCATTCAGATCACTTTATTCCTTTATGTCACCTATCTGGCCACGATAGTAATTTCAACTAATGTGTCCTGCTTTTTTGTACTCCAGTCTGTAACATAGTGCTTCTCTCCATAGAAGATACTCTCTAATTTAATAAAAAAGAGATTGATGTTTGATAATTAAATAATATAGCTGTTTTTGAAGTGCTTTGTAACGTTATCATAGTTGGAGCCTCAAGAAAGTTAAATATTGCTTCCTGTGTGTTTTGGTAATGATTGGGGTAATTCAAGTGTCTTGTATCTTTGTAAGCTACTGCTGCCATTTGTTAGCTATCTGGGTCTTTGGAAAGCATGGTCAGGAATTACTTCATAATTTTCTGTTCTTAGATTTTGCTATAATGAAAATCTATATGTGGTATTTATTACTATTGTAATGAACCAGTGGATGATTTTTTGTCTCTTTTTTTTTTTTTTGAGACGAGGGAGTGGGGTCTCACTCTGTCACCTAAGTCGGAGTGCAGTGGTGCAATCTTGGCTCACTGCAGCCTCCACCTCCCAGGTTCAAGCAATTCTCCCATGTCAGCCTCCTATGTAACTGTGACTACAGGCTGCACCACCACACCTGGCTAATTTTTGTATTTTTTTTTTTTGGTGGAGACAGGATTTCACTATGTTGGCCAGGCTGGTCTTGGAACTCCTGACCTCAGGTGATCCACCTGCCTCGGCCTCCGAAAGTGCTAGGATTACAGGCATGAGCCACTATGCCTGGATGGTTTTTGCTTACTTTTCATTTTTGCTTTTTACCAGGTTTTTATTCTTTTATGGGTGAATTTAAAGGAATCGATATAAATTAGGTTGACAGATTTGAGCTAATATAAGGACATAGTCTTTTTGCACTTATTGGAAAGCCTCTGGTTTTTATTATTCACAATCACATTTAGACTTTATATAATTCTTTAAAATAGTAATTCATTTGGGTGTGGTGGCTTATGTCTGTAATCCAAGCACTTTGGGAGACTGAGGTGGGAGGATTACTTTAGGACAGGAGTTTGAGACTAACCTGGGCAACATAACATCCAGTTTTTTAGCTGATAATTAAATATTTTCTACCAAATTCTGATATACAAAGGAGTGAATATAAAATACACATTAATCACTCATAAATGGAATACTGATGGGCTTGTTTCGTTTTTAAAGTAGTTTTTCACTTTTCTTTGTTTTGAAGCTTCTTCTCAGCCTGTTGATAACCATGTTAGCCCATCTTCCTTCTTGGGCCAGACACCAGCATCACCAGCCAGATACTCACCAGTTTCTAAAGCAGTGCTTGGAGATGATGAAATTACAAGGTAAGGAATTTAACATTCATTCTTCTTGCATAAAATCAACTATTAAATTGAATTTTAATCAGCCATGTAACATAGCCACAATTTTTAGGACTAAAAAATTTTATCTACAGTTAATGAGCTTAAAGCTTTATTTTTCCCTTTGGAGGATTCATTGAAGAGCCTGAAATATACAAATGTTTTATTTTTACAAATAAATTACTGCTCTTTTTTAAAAATTAATACTACTTTTCTTTAAGGCTTGGTAAATTGTCCTTAGGAATTAGCTTAGTAAAACTAAGTTAAGAAAATTCTTACGCATATTTAAACTAACATTTTATATATTCCTTATATATACCATAAAAATATGGCAGTTATTTAATTTGTGTTCAGAATTCAACAAATGGTGGGTGTAGTTTGGTTTTAGCAGCAGGGTCTTACTCTTGCCCAGGCTGGAGTGCAGTGGTATGATCGTAAGTCACTGCAGCCTCGAACTCCTACACTCAAGCTATCATCCTTTATCTGCCTCTCTAAGTACTAAGATTACAGTCATGAGCCCCTGTACCTGGCTGCTGGTGGGTTTGTTTGTTTGTTTGCTATATATTCTTGATATTCTGACACACAATATTTCCTTTCATCTAAAATTACTAACTGCACTGAAATTTATAGATTAACTGTCTTTGTAGTCCCAAAGAATTCTAATGAGGTAGAAAAAAATTGGTGAAGAAACCAATTTGTAGATCTTTTTCACATTATTCAACATAATAATAAGACACTGTACAGTTTGCTTTATAATTCGTACACATATATTGTAGATTTAACATTAAAATGTGTGCCAAGTAATGTGTGTTTTTATGTTTATTGATTACATTATTAGCATTATTATTATTTTTTACTTATCAGACTTCTGATTCTAGGCAGTGATCTTAAGGACAGATATGAGTGTTTGTCTCTTTTCTTTCATAAAGAATTAGCAATATTGGAAACTTAATAGGTTGTCGGTAATTGTGTTTGGGATGAAAATTAGCAGAAAGAATAGTGTTCTTATTTGTTTGTGATAGGAATATCCAAGGCTGCTAGTCTTCAGGCAGTGCTTCTAGAGTGATCTTTCATGGCCATTTATTTTTGTTACTTTCTAATAGTGCCTATTTAAGGCAGTCAAGAGGGAAACTGTAATACTGAATGGCTTATCTAGTCTTTAATCTCTTTGTATATTTTTGCAAACTAAAAAATAAGTTATATTTGCACCTTGATTGCTGTTCCTCTTGCTTCTTCAGTTGAATCTCTTGTCTAGAATATTACATTGGACTTTGATGTATTACTGTATAACAGACTACCTGTTTTCGTACTCTTCTGTGAAACTCAGGTGGTTCATTACTGGATATGTCTTCTTAAAATGGTATATATTTTACCACTCTCTTTTGATAATCACAGTACTTTGTGATAATGAAGTACAGAATCTTTGCCCAGACATTAGAAGTTCTTCACAATTTGACCATAAGCAGTCTTTTTTTTTTTTTTTTTGAAACAGAGTCTTGGTCTGTTGCCAGGTGCCAGGCTGGAGTGCAGTGGCATGATCTCGGCTCACTGCAACCTCTGCTTCCTGGGTTCAAGCAATTCTCCTGCATCAGCCTCCCAAGTAGCTGGGACTACAGGCACGTGCCATCACACCTAGCTAATTTTTGTATGTTTTAGTAGAAACGGGGTTTCACCATGTTGGCAAGGATGGTCTCGATCTCTTGACCTCATGATCCGCCCACCTTGACCTCCCAAAGTGCTGGGATTACAGGCATGAGCCACTGTGCCTGGCCAACCGTAAGCAGTCTTTCAGAAATTACCAATATCAAAAAAGTGAAAAAAATCACAACATACCTACACTTTGGTTCTAAGGTTTATTTATTAATAGATTTATTGAGATATGAATCCCATGCCAAAAATTTCACCTGTATAAAATACACAATTCAGGGCTGGGCACAGTGGATCACTCCCAGCACTTTGGGAGGCCTAGGCAGGCAGATAACCTGAGTTCAGGAGTTCGAGACCAGCCTGATCAACATGGAGAAACCCCGTCTCTACAGAAAATACAAAATTAGCTGGGCAAAGTGGCGCATCCCTGTAATCCCAGCTACTCAGGAGGCTGAGTCAGGAGATCGCTTGAACCCAGGAGATGGAGGTGGCAGTGAGCCTAGATCACACCATCGCACTCCAGCCTGGGTGACAAGAGCGAAACTCAGTCTCAAAAAAATATATATATATATAAACAATTCAATTTGTGGTATATTACATCTGTTTTTAAAAATTGTAGTGAAATATTTATAACATAAAATTTGGCATTTTAGCTATTTTTAAGTGTATACAATTCAATAATGTTAATTGGATTCACAGTTTTGTGCATCCATCACTATTTGCAAAACCTTTTTATTACTTCAGACAAACTCTGTGACCATTAAGCAATAATTCCCCCTTCTACTATCTTCCCAGCCCCTGGTAATCTTTAATCACTTTCTGTCTTTATGAATTTGCCTATTCTAGATAGTTTATATAAGTGGAACCATATAATAGTTATCATTTTGTGACTGCCCTATTTCACTTAATGTTTTCAAGATACATTAGTTAGCATGTATCAGACTTTCATTCCTTTTTATGACAATACTGTTTCATTATACGTATATGCTACATTTTGTTCGTTCATCTCATGATGAGCCCTTGAGTTATTTTCACCTTTTGGTTAAAATAATGCTGTAACAAATACTGACATGCAAGTATCTATTGAAATCACTGCTTTCAGTTACTTAGGATATATATGTAAATGTGGAATTGTTGGGTCATATGGTAATTCTGTGTTAGCTTTTTGAGGAACCACTAAACTGTTTTCCGTGTGCCTGCACCTTATATTCTCACTATGAGTTGCAATTTCTTGACATCCTCCTCATCAAGACTTGTTACGTTTTGTTTTGTGGTTTTTTTTATAGCCATCCTGGTAGGACTGAAGTGTCTCATTATTTTTATATCTATTTCCCTAGTGACTAGTGATGTTGAGCACCTTTTTTATATTATTTGAAAATCAGAATATATTTTCCCCTGCAAATACTGTTGAATTTTAGCTGAGTATTTTTTAATCAAGTATAATTTCCTAATAAAAAATTCTTAATTCATACGTATTTTAAAGCATAACAGGAACACTAAACCCGGAATTCACCATCTAATATAGGAAATAAAACATCACCAATATGGTAAAACCTACGTGTGCCCCTGCAAATAGGTTTTAATTATTTTGTATAAAAAGCCTAAAGATGGGCGATTCCAGGGTTGGTATAGCAATCTTAGGTCCATGGTGTCTTTGGTATACTCTTGGTTTCACCTTCCTGATTATAATGTGTTGAAACCAGTAAAGGGATTTTATTATTCAGTTATGTGGGGTTTTGTTTGTTTTGTTTTGTTCTGTTTTGTTTTTTGAGGAAAGGAAGGTAGTAATAATGTTTTGTCCTTGTTAGGGTCTGTCTGACTTTAGAAAATGACAGTAAAATTTCCCTGCATTTACCGGAGGTTAGAATGGGGTTATACCCTAACTTCAGCAAAGGGGCATGGGATTGCAGTGATCCTTATTTAGGATGGTTATGATTCATCCCTTTGAGACTAGAGAAAGGGCCTACCTTCTCTAATACAAAAGGATAGCTGCCTTTGAAACATCTAACTAGGGGCAGTGATTGCTTTGAAGGCAATAAAGTGTGTGCAACATCAGTTTTTCATGAGTATGTGTATTTCCTGATAAGTTCTTTATGTTATTACTTTTAAATTTCCATATTGTTTTTTTCATTTTGGTTTCATTTCTGTTTTATATAACACAGGTTTTTTGCTTTTATATAAAGTTAAATTTTTTCCTTTAATTTGGGTACTTTGAATCTTTTTATCCCATACTTTTAGAAAAAAGATTCATATTTTGTCTAGCTTTCTTAGTAGTTTGATAATATAAAAATTATCAATGGGTAGTTCTCACGGGTAGAATGTCAGGTTTTATATAAAATATCCAAGATACTGAACATTTTTTTAATTTTTAGGGAACCTAGAAAAGTTGTTCTTCATCGTGGCTCAACAGGCCTAGGTTTCAACATTGTAGGAGGAGAAGATGGAGAAGGAATATTTATTTCCTTTATCTTAGCTGGAGGACCTGCTGATCTAAGTGGAGAGCTCAGAAAAGGAGATCGTATCATATCGGTAAGACATGTTAGTCAAGATAATGTTTCTATTATTTTCACTGGACCTATTTTTAAAGCAAGATTTTTTTTTAATATCCTAAAGTCTTGGGGATATCTTAGTTATCTTTTTATCATTTTACAGCTTAATTGTAGAATTATAGTGTCAGAGAACATATTCTTGTATAATAGGTTTTCTTTTGATATTCGACTCTTCTAAAGGGTCAGTTTTTATCAATGTGCTTGAAGAAAGTATGTGTTCTGTATTTGTTGACTGGAAAATTTGCTATGTGTCTATTAACTCAAGCTGGTTACTTATGTAGTTACTTATGTACTTCTTTGTACTTTAATCTGTTATCTTCTTGATCTGTCTTCTTGATCCTAAAAGCCGATTGTTTTTAAAGCTATCCAAATATGGCAGTGGGTTCAACAGTTTCTCCTCATAGCATGAGATTTTTTTAGTATGTCTTTTGAAATTGTGTTATTAGGTACACATAGTTTTGTACTTGTTATTATGTAATGATCATCTTCATTTATAATAATGGCTTTGCCCTAGAATCTATATTGTCTGATATTAATGTGGCCAATTTTTTTTGGCTTCATATTTGTGTCATGTTTTCTCCTCTTTTTACTTTCAATTTGTCTGTGTGCTTATGTTGTTACCTATTTACAATTTTTGACTAAAACTTACTTTTAGTTCTACTGTGACAGACTTTGGGAAGCTTTAATTCTAATCATGCCAATTATAGTGTTTTACTTCTGTTTTATGTTTATACCCATAAATTGTCATTTTTACTTTTGTTTATTAAAAGTTAACCCACAGGGCATACAATTTTTGTTTACTATCCCGTCTTGTGTCTTCCTTCTTCTGTGTTTCTCAGTAGACTGCTAACAGCATTTGGATTGGACTGTTCGTTGTATAGGACCAGTTTTCATTATAGAAAATTAACCTTTTCTAAAAGCTTTCATGTACATGCTAGTAGATGTGCATGCTACATGCTAGTAAAACTCACTAGTCATTGTAAAAAGCAAAAATGCCCCTGAAATATCCAAATGCACCTTAGTGCGAGCCCTTGGTTTGTCTTTTCAGCAGTGGTTCCTTAATTGTAAATACTCTAGACTTTGTCTGAAAATATTTTTATTTTATTTCAATTCAAAATTTAGTTCAGTCTAGAATTACAGGTTGATAGCTGTTATCACTCAGCATTTTGAAGATATTGTTTTATATTGTCTGGTATGTTTTGTTTTTGTTTAATAAAGAAGGTCTACTGTGTCTTGTTTGTAGGTGATTTTGGGGGGTTTTTTGCTGGACGCTTTTAAGATGCTTTGTCTTTGGTGTACTGCAATTTCACTGAAATGTGAAACTCTGTGTCTAGCATCTTATTTATCCTGTTTGGGATTCATCATGCTTAGCAAATCAGAGGAGTCATGTCTTTCATCAGTTCTGGAAACTTAACCTTTTTCTTTTCAAATTTTGCCCTTCCCATGTTGTATGTACTCTGTCCCTAAACTCCTATGAGTAGATGTTAATCTGGTTTTCATGTCTTTTAACCCCAGTTTCATATTTACAACTCTGTCTCCTTGTAATTCGTTTCACTCATTTCTTCAGGTCTGTTTTCTTGTTTTAAATTTTCTTTTTTTTTCTTTCTTTTATTTTTTAAGAGGCAGGGCTTCTGTGCATTACCTAGGCTGAAGCATGTTGGCTATTCACAGGCACAATCATAGAGCACTATTATGGCCTTAAACTTCTGGGCTCATACCATATTCCTGCCTGAGCTTCCCAAGAAACTGAAACTATAGCAGCTTAAATTTTCTTATCTATATCCTGCTTTTAAGTCAAAGCTACAATTTTAAGATGCAGAAATTGTTAACTTGGTTCAAAAAAGCAAGACCAAACTATATACTGTTTGTTAGAAATGTACTTTAAATATAAAGGCCCATGTGTTGTAAGTAAAAGAGTGAAAGAAAGTTATGCAAATAGCATACTGAAGCTGCTGTCTTAATATAAGACAAAATAGAATTTGAGACAAAATAGAATTTAAGACAAATAATGTTACTGCACATGAATTTCATAATTATAAAAGCAGCGAGAATGATGAAAGTATCATTTCATCAAGAAGACGTACCTATAATACTTTCAAAATACATGAAGTGTAAATTGTCAGAACAAGGAAGGAAATGGACAAATCTGCAGTCACGTTTGGAGATTTAAATGCCATCTTCTTTCATTGATAGAACTAGTAGACATAAGGAAAAGAAGAAGAATAATCTCATTTCTTATTTCATGTCATATAGAAAAATTAACTTGAAATGGACCATAGAACTAAACTTCTAAAAGAAAACTTACAAGGAAAGCTTAGTGAACATAGATTAGACACATTTCTTAAATAGTACCAGAGGACCACCTAGTCAGTTCGATAGAGAGAAGGGAAAGTCTTTTTAACAATTGGTGCTATAATAACTAGATATCTGTATATAAAATTATAAACCTAAACCAGTCTTGCTCCAGACATAAAATTTAATTCTAGATGGATTATAGATCTAAATGTAAAATTCAGAACCATAATCTTCCTAGAAATAAATGTCAGAGACTATGTTTGCACACCTAGAGTAGCCAACAGTTCCTTGGACAAAATACATAAAACACTAACCATAAAAAAGATGCCATTAAGAAACCAAATACTTTGGGTGAGGTGACTCTTGCTTATAATCCCAGTGACTTAGGAGACAGAGGCAGGAGGATTGCTTGAGGCCAGGTGTTTGAAACCAGCCTGATCAACATAGCAAGACCTGATCTTTAAAAAAAAAAAATTTTTTTTTTTTTTTAATTAGCCAGGCATAATGGTGGGTACTTGTAGTCCCAGCTACTTGGGAGGCTAAGGCAGGAGGATCACTTCACCTTAAGTGTTTGAAACTACAGTGAGCTTTGATCCCACCACTGCACTCAAGCCTGGGCAACCGAGCAAGACCGTGTCTAAAAAAAAAAAGAAAGGAAAAAGAACCAAATAGGTAGGCCACACAGTGGTTAAAAAATATTCTCAGCACATATATGACATGCTACTTGTATCTAGAATATATAAATATCTCCTATAAATCAACAATAAAAAAAAATGAGTGACCCAATTAAAAATGCACAAAAGACTTGAGCAGACACATCAAAAAAGGTATGTGAATGGCCAATAACAACGTGAAAAGGTGCTTAACTTAGGCATCAGAGAAATGTAAAAACCACGGTGAATAAAGAGGTTTGTAGGGGTTTGGATAATAGTGATGTAATTGTTCCATACCTTGATTGTGGGTGGCTGCATGAAATTCACATTTGCCAAAACTTAACTATACATGAAAAAAGATTAATTATGCCTAGGTAAAAATAGATATTCTTAAAGTCACAATGAAATACTATATCCCACTTAGTTGAACGACAAAAGAAAAAATAACAACATTCATTGATGAGAATGTGGAGCAACTGCAGCCCTCATTCACTACTTGTGGACATGTAAAATGGTATACCACTATAAGACCTTTTTGGAAGGTTTTTAAGAAGTTAAACATACAACTAACCTTATCACCCAGGTTTTACCCAGGACAAATGAAAGCATACATCGACAAAAACACTTTGACAAAAACATTCTTAACAGCCTTATTCATAATAATCTAGATCTTGAAATAACCCAAGTTTCCATCAACAGGAAAATTGCTAAATAAATTGTGGCATGTTTACACAATATACTACTACTCAGCAATAAAAGTGAACAACTACTAAAACACACAAAACAAGTATGTCGAGCAAAACAGATAAACAAAAATACATACTATTGAATTCCAGTTACATGATAATCATGAGCAGATTACACTAATTGGTGGTGCTATAAGTCAGAAAGTAGTTGCCGGTGATTGAGACTGACTATAAAGTTGCACAGTTGAACATCAATGGAAAAGATACATGTCTTGTTCAAGGTAATGGGTTCATGACTTATACAATTAGCAAAATCCTTTCAGCTGAGCTGTTCAAATTTCCACATTTTATTGTTTGTAAAACACACTGTAATTTCTTAAAGTAAGTTATAGTATGATGAGGAAAAGTTAGTGGCAAGGAATGGACTTAAAAGATAAATATTGTTGAACAAATTACCTAGTTATTTAGGGAAATAAAATTAGCTTAGAGCCTCACTTCATACTTTGTGTCAAAATAAATCTCCATTTAGCCTAGAGTTCAGTAATAGACATTTTTAAATTGTCCATTTGGAACCACTTTATATAGGTCATTGACAGACCGCTTAAGTGTGTGAACCAACCAACTCAACCTAGTTCACCCAGAACATTCATGGTTTGAGAACTGAATGCCCCAGGTCTGGAAACCCTTTGGTTTTAAACCCTCGATTTTAAAACTGAAAGTCTGAGTGCAGTTAAATACAGCATTATGTTTAGCAGTATGCTCAGTAACCTTAAAATTTTAATGCTTACTGAGCTTCTCCAGGGAAATGCCCTGAAAGCACTAGGGAATAGTAGACTGATCAAAAAACTTAAAAGGAAAATTGGAGGAATGAATTCTTAATAAGGCCTTTGAAAACCTCCAGTGTATTCCTTGGAACCAGAAGGCCACACACATGTTCAGGGCTGTGCACATCCTCAGAAAAGACCAGAAAAGGCCTTAAAACTCTCACCTCTAGCTGATCATGAGCTTCTGTGCAAGCAGGAAGTGACAATTTAAGGCAGTTGTTAACTGCTTATCTGAATGTTTAAGGTAGGCCCCCAACATGCACACATAGCCCTTGGAAAAGAGTGGAAGACTTAGAAGTTTCAGGCATTTAAGGAAATATCTGTTCAATCATTAAGCTAACTAGACAGAGATTTCAGTAGCCAGACACAACAAAGAATACAGACTTTATAACATTAAGAAAAGTCACTAAAAGACAACAATGACAAACCCCGATAGGAAAACAGGTCTGATATCCAGAGTTGCCATATTATATTTATTTTAATTTTACAATATAAAATTTTGAGGCAAGCAGAAGGAAAAGTATGGCCCATATACAGGAGAAAAATGCAGTCAATGAAAATTGTTCCTAGGGAAGCTCAGACATGGACATACTAGATAAAGACATTAAACCAGCTCTTTTAAATATGTTCAAAGAATAAAAGAAAACCATCCTATAGACTGAGAGTAAAGGAATAGTATCTCACCAAGTAAAAAATATCAATAGAGTTAAAATTATCAGTAAGAACCAAATAGAAATTCTGGAGTTGAAAAGTACAATAAATTAAAAGTTCTCTAGACAAGTCACCAGCAGATTTGAGCTGGCAGAAGAAAGAATTAGCAAACTTGAAGATGGGTGAATTGAGATTTTGATGCTGAAGAACTGAACAGTAACAAAAAAGAATAAAAAAAAATAACGGCTTCAGAGACCTATGGTATATTATCAAGTGTACCAACATAATGGGAGTGCGTGAAAGATGGGAAAGGGAGAGAATGGAAGAAAGAATATTTCAATAAATACTGGCCCAAAACTTGTAAAATTTGATGAAAACAATCCAAGAAGCTCAATGAACTCCAAGTTGAATTAAAGAGATCTACATGTAGACACATTACAATCAAACTGTCTAAAGCCGAAGGCCGAATCTTGAAAGTAGCAAAAAGAAGTGACTCATCATCCTCAATAAGATTAATGGCTGATTTCTCATCAGAAACCATGGAGGTCAGAAAGCAGTGAAATAACATTCAAAATTCTGAAAAGGAAAAAACTCTGTTGACTATAACTCTATATCCAACAAAACTGTCTTTGAAAATAAAGGAGAAATCAGGGTATTTCCAGGTAAACAAAAGCTGAAAGAGTTCATCTCTCAAAACCTGCCCTGTAGGAGATGCTAAAGAGAATCCTGCAGACTAAAATGCAAGAAAACTAGAGAGTAACTCAAATCTATGTGAAGAAATAAAGAGCATCAGTGAAGGCAACTACATAGGTAAATATAAAACAACATAAGGTATTATTTTATATGTAACTCTTTTTCTCCAACCTGATTTTAAAAACAACTGAAAAAAACAATAATTACAAATTAGATGTGCACACATTTTATAAAGATATAATTAACATGACACCACCACCACAAAGGGGGTAAAGAAACTAGGTTCGTATAAAATGTTTGTTTGTTTATTTTTAGAGGTAGCATCTCACTCTGTCACCCACGCTGGAGTGCAGTGGCACAGTCATAGCTCACTGCAGCCTCAAACTCATTCACTCAGGCAATTCTGCTGCATCAGCCTCCTGAGTAGCTGGGACTGCAGGCACCACCACACCCAGCTAAATTTTTTTCTGTATTTTTTTAGAGATGAGGGTCTCACTATGTTGCCCAGCCAGGCCTCAAACTGTCATACTCAAGTGATGTTCCTGCTTCAGTCCTCTTGCCTGAGCCACCTAAGTCACTGGGATTATAGTCAAGAGCCACCACCCATCTGGCTTTAAATTTTTACTTGTAATCCAAGATAACCACTAAGAAAATTACTAAAAAGTATATGTAGTAAAAGAAATGATGTGGGAATTAAAATGATACACTAGGAAATATCTATGTAATACAAAAAGAATGTAGTTATTTAGGAATAGAAAAAGAAAACACAAGACATAGAACACAGCTAATTGAAGTAAATTCTACATTATCAGTAATTATGTTAAATATAAATGGATTAAGCACTCCAGTTAAAAGGCAAAAACGTTGATAGAGTAGATTAAAAAACAGAATCCAACTATACAGGGTCTACAAGAGAGACGCTTTAGACTCAAAGACATAAAAAGGTTGAAAGTAAAAGGGTGGAAAAGATACATTACACAAAAGTAACCAAAAGATACCTAGTGTGGCTATACTAATAACAAGTATACTTTAAGAAAAAGTTATTACTAAAGGCAAAAGACATCTATAATATATATATCATTATATAGTCATATATGTATTTTATAGTTATATACTCTATAATTACCAATACATTTCTAGAAAGACATAAGCTATTGAAACTAACTCAAGAATAGAAAATTTTTGAAAATTTATAACAAGTAAGTATATTGAATTAGTAATCAAAAACTTCCAAAGCACAAAAATCCCAGACCAGATAGCTGCACTAGTACATTCTGCCAAACATTTAAAGAATTAGCACCAGTCATTCACAAACTCTTCCCCAAAAAGGAATAAACATGAGGAATGCTTTCCAGCTCATTCTATGTGGCCAATATTATCCTTATACTGAACCAAAGATATCACAAGAAGAAAAAATTACAAATCAATATCCCATATGAATATAGATAGAAAAAGCAACAAAATAACAACCTGGATCTAGCAGCATGAAAAGGGATGAGATTCCATAATCAAATGGAGTTTATTTAAGGAATACATGGTTAATTCAACATAGAAAAATGTTTCTATGTTATTTAACATAGAAACATACTTATCAATCAAAGTAAGACACCATCTTAATAAAGGACATAAAGCACATGATATCTCAGTAGACACAGAAAAAGCAATTGTCATAAACCAGCAGGTTTTCATGATAAAAACACTGAATAAACTAGGAATAAAAGCAAACTTGGTGATAAAGGGTATCTCCAGAAACCCGATACTGACATCGTACTAAATGATGAGAGACTGAAAGTTTTCCCTTTAAAATCAGGAGCAAGACAAGGGTTTCTACTCTTCCTACTTCTATTCAACATTGTCCTGGAGGTTCTAGGAATTAGGCAAGATTTAAAAGAAAAAGCGGCTACCAGAATAAAAAGCAAGAAAACTATTTGCAGATGACATAATCTTGTTTAGAGAAAATCTTAAGAAAGACTATCAAGGTAATAAACAGGTTCAGTAAAGTTGCAAGATAAAGAAAACATTTATAATAGTATCAAAAAGAATGAAATACTTAAGTATAAATTTAAGGAAGTGGATAAACAAAAATGATATATCCATTTTTAATGGATTGTAGTGGAGCATTATTTAGCCATAATAAGGAATGCAGTACTGATACATGCTCCAAGGATGAACCTTGAAAATATGTTAAGTGAAAGAAGCCAAGCACAGATGGCCACATATTATATATCCTATTTATTTGAAATATGTGGAATAGATAAATTCGCACAGTCAGAAAGTAGATTCATAGTTCCCAAGGATGAAGAGGAGACATAGGAGTGACTGTCAGTGGATACAGAGTTTCTTTCTGGGGTGATGAAAATATTTTGGAATTAGGTGGTAATGATGGTTGCACAACCTTAAGAATGTACTAAAAACCACTAAACTATTCACTCTAAAAATATGAATTCTATGGTATGTGAATTATTTCTCAATTTTCAAAAATGTTGATGCAAATGAAAAAAAGTGACTATAAGGCTATTTATTTATACAAATAGGTCTCTCAGTACCGGAATTTCTTCTAAAATATCCTTAGTAATGTATCTTCAATTGAAATGTTCAGTGATAGTGTGGAAAGTCTTTAATATGTAGTTTCGTTCAACAAATTACACTCTTAAGTGGGTTTGATGCACAAAAATAATTCATTAACATTTTTCATCTTTTCTACAATAATCTGTGAAAATTTATTTTTCCTTATATTTCTTGCCTGGTTTGTTCTCCCAGGAACTAGGAGGATTTTCTTTATGCACTAAGTAGAACTATTTATACATTGTATTGAGTTCTATATGGCCACCATCAGCAAGAGATATTATCTAATTACCACATTGTTACATTTGTTTAGATTAGGGTTTTCAGATCTTGGTTGTCATTCAAGGGTTCGGAATGCTGGGGGGAGGGATGTTGGTGGTAGTGCTGGTTTGAGACAGTCTCTCTCTGTCACCCAGGCTTGCAATGGTGCGATCTCAGCTCACTGTAACCTCCGCCTCCTGGGTTCAAGTGATTCTTGTGGCTCAGCCTCCTGAGTAGCTGGGACTACAGGCACACCTGGCTAATTTCTGTGTTTTTAGTAGAACAGGTGTTCACCATGTTGGCCAGTCTGGTCTCGAACTCCTGGCGTCAAGTGACCCACCCATCTCAGCTTCCCAAAGTGCTGGGATAACAGGTGTAAGCCACCGTGCTCAGCCTCAAGGGGCACGTATTTTAATTTAGTTGCATAATGGTTTCTTTTTAGATAATATAGAACACCAGATCTTTATGTGGTTAAAATGTTCTTTATGTATATTTATGATTCCAGGAATTTCTGGGCTCATAGTCAAATTTTTTAAAAGTGATATGTGATCTTTAACAGATTTTAGATTAGATCTCAACAAAACAAGTTTTTATATAAAAATTGCATGATGATCGTTCCTTTCCAAAAATTTTCAGTGAAGGTCCTGAACATGGCTGTATTCTATTCATTGGTGGTTCTCAACTTTTTTAAATTCAGTATTTAAAGTTTATTACATTCAAGTATAATACTTCCATTAATGTTCTCTTAAGTTTGTCTTATTGTGAAAAAGGAACAATCTCTTAAGATAATGTACCGTATATATACACACACATACACACACACACATATATTGTGTGTGTGTATGTGTGTGTATGTATGCACAAAGTATTGGCAACCTTGCAGAAACAAGAATTAAGTTGCCCCTTCTTCTGGAGTAGGATTGGTCACCTCCTGGTAGAATTGGATAATTACTTCACCCAAGGAAGCACTCTTTATTCAAAAAATACTTCCTGGTTCATTTAATTAACATTCTCATCAAATCAGTCCTTGCAATCTACACTATTTTAATATTTCTAAATAAAAGCTTTCCTATTATACTGAAAGAATGGAAGCTTTAGTTTATACTGGAAGAAAAATAATTGGAACTGTGTTGAGCAATAGCCGTGAGAATGTTGCAGAAGGTGAGTGGATGCTACAAGCAAAATGAATTTCCCTCTCATTGCTTGAGTCTCTAGTAAAACAAAGTGTGCAAAATGGTGCCAGTTGATTTTTCAGGTTCTCAAATTAAGGTACTTTTTTTGATGGATTGATATCCAGCCTTCTGAAGGGAAGTGTTTTGACTTTGCTCACTTGACAAAGCAAAGTGGTTTTAGTAAATAAAATTGCTTTGAATGATAATATTTTGTTTTACTATACAGTATATTTTTAATAAATCAGAATAAGAAAGAAACAGTTTAGTGGTAAAGTTATTGCAACTAATTTTTTAATATATGCCTACTCAAGAATAGGCTATTGTGATTTCTAATCAAAGTGATTATTTTCTCCCAAATTAAGATTTGGTTCCATTTACAGGTAAATAGTGTTGACCTCAGAGCTGCCAGTCATGAGCAGGCAGCAGCTGCATTGAAAAATGCTGGCCAAGCTGTCACAATTGTTGCACAATATCGACCTGAAGGTAATAAAATTCTTACTGTCTATAGTTACTCTTATTTTAGTTTTAAAATTCTTCCTCTTAAATATTGTTTAACTTCCAAGCTTAACTTCCTTTTTTGTGCTTTTTTCCAATTTGTTAATCTAGTATTTGTTTAGTCTAAACCTAGTTCCTTTTCCAGATGAAAAGTATTTTTTAATGATGTGGGAACTGGTATCCACAAGTTCTTTTGAGCATTGCACCATTATGTGGGTTAATTTAACTGTTTATTTTTTTAATCCGTTCTGTAACTGAAGTTGTCATACCTTTTAATGTCCCTTTTACTACTTTATTGATCTGAAAAAAAATAATAAAAACCATTAAGCAGAGATAATGCCCAATAAAATAATAATGCCCAAAAAAATTAGGTCACCCAGCTTTTTTCTAGCTTTTGAATTAAGTTATAATTATTAATATCAAGATTTAAGGCGTGTTTCTAATAGCTATTACTACTATTTAAAATAAAGAGAAGAATGCCAAGTTTGGGGTATAATGTGTATCTAGGTAGTAAAGTATCATTGATGTGACCTTATTAAGTTCCTAGGGGAAAAAGGTGGGAATGGAAAATTTGAGATCATGCCATATTAAACATATGTAAGACTCTAGTGTACATCAACATAACCACATCTGCAATCAAACCTCAGTGGAATTTAAAAAGCTTAAATACCCAAAAGAATTCATAGCATATTTGTTGATGCTCATAAACAACATGATGAAGAAGGAAAAAATAATGTAAGTAAAGGAACTAAATGAATAATTCTGTAATTTAGCAACTAATTACATTTATTATTCTTTTTTGGAGCAGAATTTATTATTTTAATCTAGTATGTCTTTTAGCTGATCAAAGTAGCATGTTGAGCATTGCTTGGTATTTCTTAAATATAGGAGTTTCTATCAATCTAGTAAAACCTTAGCCTTTTAGGCTCAGTAACTAAACAAGGGAAAAATTGCTTAATTGGGAGTAAATTCCAAATATTAATTCACATCAACCAAACAAATAGAGACTAACATATGAAGTCAGAATGTGAATTCATTAATTTTTGTGAGAAACAAATATGCCAGTGGGACCCCACATACTTTTATCTTCTGGCCAACACATTCCCATCCGTGGGTATACTGTATGGAAGCCAAGTTACAGTCACTGGTTCTTTAGTATTATAGACAGCCTCTCATTTATATGTTTATAAGGAATGTAAACTTTTTAGATATAATTAAGTGTAACTTAATATCTGCTCCTTAACCTCCCCAGAAAACACACAAAAGCAGTAAGAAAAATGAAACATACACACATGCTCCTACCCATGCAACTTCACTTCATATTAACTAAAACTAAGAAGATAGGTATAATACCTGGACAACCAAGTATAGGTAAAGACTCCTTAAGCAGCTGAGATCTTGCAGAAGCCACATGGAAAGAGGGGAAGAGTTAAAATATGGAATGTTAAGGATGCTTTCTGGTGGCAAAATTTTAGGATATGGTATAAAATTGCACCTCTTAAAGGTGAGGGGCTCATTTCTGAAGTATAAAAACGTGAGCCTTTGTTTTTTATTGCAAGCCTCATGGGAAGTGGGGTGAGCAGGTTGGAGCAGAAGCCACTCATGTGGTTTCTTTTAGGAAAGCAGAGGACTCGTATTTGGATAAAGCAGCCTGTCTCTTTAGATCAGATAATGTGGCAGTATTTGGGTTTTAAAAGCTGTAAAACTTTCCTGTGCATCCATCTTTCCTGCACCCCTAGACTTTCTGGAAATAGCTTGTCTAACAAAATCTAGCAAAGTAATCAGTAATTTTTTTTTTTTTTTTTTTTTTTTTGAGATGGAGTTTCACTCTGTCACCCAGGCTGGAGTGCAGTGGCACAATCTCGGCTCACTGTAACCTCCGCCTCCCAGTTTCAAGTGATTCTCCTGCCTCAGCCTCCCGAGTAGCTGAGATTACAGGCACCTGCCACCACGCCCGGCTTATTTTTGTATTTTGAATAGAGACAGGGTTTCACCATGTTGGCCAGGCTAGTCTCCTGACCTCAGGTGATCCACCTGCTTTGGCCTCCCAAAGTGCTGGGATTACAGACATGAGCCACTGCGCCCAACCCCAGTAATAAGTAATTTAAAAGTTGTCTTACAATCATACAAAGATAAGAGGTGGAGAAAAGCATCAAAGCTTAGTAACAGATTAGCTACACATACACACAACACAAAAACCTTAACACAAATCAGATGAAAATTTAACCTTAATGTTTTGCAGTTTATGCATTCACTTTGAAAGAAGACCACAAAGTAGAAATATAAGAACTATAGGAAAAGATGAGTCAATAACCAAAAGAAATTAACTTTGAGCTGGCGGAACCTAGGAGAGAAGAAAGCAAACAAGTTAGTGAAATTAGACCACAAACACGGAGTCACTGCAGAAAACTCAGCAAGAGACATTAGAAGATACAATAGAAAAAGTAAACAAAATGAAACAGAAATAGTGAGTCTGAGAAGACTAGAAAGAAAATGTTAGCAATAGAAGATAGATAATTACTTTCCATACAATATATATATATATAATTAGACTTTCTGAAAAATAATTTTAAGGAAAAGAATGAATGTCTTAACTTATAATTCAATCAATTCAAGAAAACTTTCTTGAAGTAAAAAGAAATCAATTTTTATATTAAAAGAGCACAGCATAATACAGGGAAAATTGACTCAGAATGGCCAAAATTGAGACATATTCTCATTAATGTTAAGAAAGAATTTTGGGGGACCGAGGCAAAAATATCAAGTCATGATACAGGAGTGAAAATTGGTTGATAGGAAAGGAAAGACTACTCTAATGCTTAGTGAGCATGGAACAGAACAAAAATAGTTAATTCACTTGTAATCCCAGCACTTTGGGAGGCTGAGGCAGGAGGATTGCTTGAGCTCTGGACTTCACCACCAGCCTGAACAACAAAGTGAGAGCCCATCTCTACAAAAAAATTAAAAATTAGCCAGGCATGGTGGAACATTCCTGTGATCCCAGCTACACAGTAAGCTGTGGCAGGAGGATCACTTGAGACCAGGAGATCAGGGCTGCAGTAAGCCTTGATCATGCCACTGCACTCCAGCCTGGGCAGCAGGGAGACCCTGTCTCAAAAAATATATATATTAATTTTTACCATTTTAATAGTTAGTGGCCCTTAAATAAGCTTAATTTATCCACATATGCACTAAATATACTTTGCACTGATAGTTAACAAGGCTGGGCTACTCTTATCCTAGGTTAGTAATTGAATGGGCCCAGGAATTTCCCTCCCAGACTATCTTATAATGTGCTTCTATTGTTTGGTCTTTCCTTCTTTATTCTTTCTTTTTTGCTTCTTTTTGTGATTTCTGTACTTTTCTTTTGTATGACCCTTTCCAGATGATACTCTTTTTCTTTAATTGTATTCAGTACTTTCACCCATTCTAGTATAGATGAACCCATTTTTGTATCAAAGTGAATTTACATTCTTTGATTATTCAGATAGCTACTGTTTAGTAGATATTGTCTGTTTCAAGGGTTATACCCTTATGTTGATTACTCTCATACGTGTGTCTTACTTCCAGACATCTCCTGAACACCACACTTATGTGTCCTATTTGATTTCTTCAGCTGTATTTCTCAATGATAATGTTTCAAATTTAACGTTTATGACATTTAATTTTTTTTTTTTACTATTTCACTAAATGGCATCTCCATTCATGCTTAAGCCAGAAGTTCAGGAATCGTGTTTGACTCCCTCCCCATTCACAACGTCCCAGTCACAGCCACTAGTCTTGCCAAAGCCACTATCATCCCTTACCTGAATTACTATAATATCCTCTCACAGGTCTCCTAACTTCTTTCTTAATTTTCTCCAATCCATTCCCTCAGCCAAAATGATCTTTTTAAATACAAAGATTTGGGTTGAAGCATTCCCCATTTAAAACAGTACCCATTATACCCTTAAAAAATCCAAATCCTTTAATAGGCCTGCAAGGTTCTTTGTAATTGTCACAGCACAGCACACATGATTTTACATCATGCCCTCCACTCTTTCCTTTACTCCTTAAGCCCTAACCATACAGTCCTTTTTTCAGACCCTTGACTATACCAGATTATTTCCTGATTCTCTGTTCATTCTCTTCTTTCTTAGAATATTCTTTTCCTCTGTTCTTTCGATGGCTAGTCTATTAGTCCTGTTGTCTTGCTTCTATAAGGATGTACCTGAGACTGGGTAATTTATAAAGGAAAGAGGTTTAATTGATTCACAGTTCCACAGTGCTGGGGAAGCCTCAGGAAACTTAGAACCATGGCAGAAGGAAAAGTAAACATGTCCTTCACAAGACAGCAGGAGAGAGAAGAATAAGAACCAAGCGAGGGGGGAAGCCCTTATCAAGCCATCAGATCTCATAACTTACTATCACTAGAAGAGCATGGGGGAATCCACCCTCATGATTCATTACCTCCCATTATGACCCTCCCATGATATGTGGGGATTATGGGAACTACAATTCAAGATGAGATTTGGGTGGGGACACAGCAAACCATATCAGCTAGTTCCTTCTCATAGCATTGATACTTTCACTTTAGAGCAGTTACACAGTTTATAGTTAATATGTTTATTTAGGTGTCTATTTATTATGTAAGGCTTGCTGTATCCTCATAAAATAGGTAACAATATCCCTATTTACAGATGATGAAGTAGACTCAGATAACAAAGCTAGTAATAGCTAAGATTCATACTTTGAAGGTCTGTTGCCTTCAAAGTCTAGATTGTTTTCACTGGGAATATCTTGATGAGTGCTTAGTCTGGCAAAGTGATGTATGCTGTATTCTTTTACCACGGCTATGGTACTATTGCCTAATGAAGACTAAGTAAGTACTAGCAGTGCACAGAAGACAGACATTGCCTTAGAAATTTAAAAGGAGGGAGATTATATTGCTTGGCATGATAAAAGTTACCATAAAGTGGGATTGAAGTTTAACTGGGAACCTAAAGAATGGATAGGATTTAGATGGGCAGAGAGAAAAAAATGACATCATAGGTGAAGAATAACAGAAGACCAAAGATAGGAGAGTTAAAATTTTAAGGTATGTTTTGGGTACTTTAAAAATTTGCCTGTCCTCCTTGCTGTGTTGCTGCTTACCTATATCTGGTTATTAATCAGTGACACTACAGCTTCATATTTTGTTTTAATGTTATATATTTTAACATGTATTTTTGCTGTACAGCACATTTTAAAAAAACGTTTTAGATTATCAAAGTGTAGGTACTATGAGGGCCAAGGATAGAAGTTGAAGAGTCAAATTTTCTTTCTCAGCTGGCTATTTTAAGAAGTACAAAAGGAGTCACCTAACACTCTGATAATCATCATCTTGCAGTTAGTGTCTTTCCTAAAGGCTTGGGATTCTCTGCTTTATTGATAATTTCACATACATACAGACAAAGAGACAAAGGTAAGCTTTTGGTAGAATTAAGTTTTTTATCTTTTAGGATCTATGGCTTGCTTATTAGTCTTCCATAAAAGTACTGTTAGGGGTTTTTCAGCTTGTATACTTTGAACTTTCTTGACTTGGATTCTAAATATGAGGAAAAATAATCTCTAGAAGATATTTGAAGGAACATTATCTTCCAACTCCTGTCAGTTTTATTAATTCCAAAGGCAAGGAATAATTCATTTTGGGGGGGGCCTCTATTGTGTTAATCATTTTGAAGAATCATTATCAGAAATTAGCTGGATGTGGTGGCTCACACTTATAATCCCAGCGCTTTGGGAGGCCTAGGTAGGAGGATTACTTGAGCTAAAGAGTTCAAAACCAGCCTGGGCAACAAAGCAAGATCTCATCTCTACCATAACTTTTTAAAAAGTTTTTTAATTAGTCAGGCATGGTAGTGCGCACCCATAGTCCTAGTTGAGGCAAGAGAATTGCTGTGATCGCACCACTGCACTCCAGCCTTGGCAACAAAGTGAAACCCTGTCTCAAAATAAAAATTTTTTAAAAAGAAAGAAATTAAACATGGGAACTGGAAATGTAATACAGTGCTCATTTTGGACTCCATATCCAGACATTACAAAATTTTAACAGATACTTCCTAGTCTATAGTTTAAGAATCTCTTGTGATAGAATATAATGATAAAACTGTATGCCATGCATGGTACTAACCATGTTACATTTATTAACTCCTTTAATTCCCAAGATAATTCTATAAGCACTGTTATCCCCATTTTATATTATAGTTGAATAAGCTCTGCCATAAAGAGACTAATTTGCTGGTTACACAACTGTTAAATGGTTAAGATTTCTTCTAGCTTCTTTTAAGGGAAGAAAACCTTTTCCTCCACCCTTGTATGTTCAGTAATGGGCCTGTGAATTAAACTCACAGATTAACATGAAAAAAAAGGGTTTCTTTCATATGGATGCAGGAGGCAACAAAAGAAATAACTGTAGCTAACTTGTGGGATAAGGTTAAAGGCTTGTATACCTAATTTAGTAGGGAAAAGGAAGGAGGGAGAAACAGCTTTTATTGGAAAAACACATTTCTTTAGGAAAGACAAGTTTTTAGGAGAAGAAATGGGGGATAAGGTTGGCAATAACATTTGTCTAAACTGGTATGAGTGGTCTTTCCATTCTTCAGGGCCATCCAGCTCCTCAGAGAGAGTATTTATGGTAACATCATTTCTCAGAAGTTAGACCTTTTAGTCAGATTAGAGAAACTCCAAGAAGGCTTTTTTTTTTCTCTCCTGCATCTGTTGAATCTCACATATCTTCAGCTTAAATAATCTTTGTGGCAAGTCTGGGATTCTGAGTGGGTCTCCATACCCTGTTCTCACTCTTTCAACTACGCACTAAACTCTGGGAATCTCTAACCTCATATATTTAATCTTATTGTTCCTCAAGAGTACTAGACCAACTTTCAGACCTTAAATCTGTCTTTTGTTCAGAAAACATTAATTCTATTGTAATAATACTATAAAAGAAATAAAGTGGAAATAATTAAACTCAATATATAAGTTAAACTTATTTTCTCTTTCCCATTGGTTAGGTCTAAAATTTGGAGGCATTTTACTTTATTTTCACAAGGAAAAAACTGTTTGGTATTATAATCCCTATTTTGCAAGTGACTGAAGTCTGGAAAGGTTAGGCCATAGTCACTTAACTTTTCCGAGCTTCAAAGCTTTGATTTAAATCTTGAGTTACAGAGGTAGATTTCTAACACCCAGACTTTATTTTCATTATTCTTATACCAACCGAAGAGAGAAGAAGCGGAGACAATCTGGGGAGATTACATTGGACTAGTGGCATTTATTTGCAGGCATTTGTCATTTCTTACCACCATTTTCAGTACTAGATAGGTAATCAAAATGTGTTTCAGTCTCCTACTTTCCCACTTTCCTTGCTATATGTTTCTACACTCCTGTGCTACAGTTGAGCCTTGAACAACACAGGTTTGAACTGTGAGTATCCACTTACATGCATGTGCTGTTCAACCAAACTGGGATCAAAAATGCCATATGCCTTCCTATATGAAGGGCTGACTTTTCGTATTGTCAGACTCCACAAGGACTACTGTTAGACTTGAATATGCGTGGATTTTGGTATACATGGGATTCTGGAACTAATCCTCTGAATACACTAGAGAGCTACTGTACTTAAAACAACTAACTTGCCGTCTTAAAAAATTTCCCTTTTTCTTTTCTAGGGTAATTATAGTATCCATTCTCTGAGAGTTGTTTCTCTTGGGTTTAAGATCTGTATTTAATTAATATATTTTATTATAGTTATAAATGAATGTTTATCTTTGTGGGGATTACATGTTAAGAAGAGATTGAGAAAGTCCAGTTTCCTCTAGTGTGGGAGTGAAAACAAAGGTTAAAATTTGAAAAGAGAAATCAAATGAAAAAATCAGCTTTTAAATCTCTCTCCTTGTATAGGCATACATATATTAATTAACTTGTAGCCAGTAGTTCAGATATTCCCTAATATGTTTCATGACAAGAAATATGGTTTGATATAGGAATTTTTGAGATGTTCAATGGAGAAAATCTCTTATGTAAAATTATAGCTTTGCTGAGTTTTGATATGATTTCTAGGAGAGGGATGTCAATGACTTAACCGAAAAAAGAGATGAAACTCTTCCGTCGGAATAAAAATATAAGAAAATTGGTGTGGTGGTTAAAGCCTGTAATCCCAGCACTTTAGGAGACCAAGGCAGAAGGATCACTTGAGCCTAAGAGTTCAAGACCCCCTGGGTAACATAGGACACCCTGTCACTACAAATAATTTTTAAAAATGAGCTCATAGTGATACGGGCCTGTAGGCTCAGCCACTTGAGAGGCTAAGGTAGGAACATTGCTTGAGCCCAGGAGGTCAAAGCTACTATGAGCCATGATCATGATACTGCACTCCAGCCTGGATGACAGAGCAAGATCCTGTCTCAAAAAAAAAAAAAATCTTAAAGAAAAATATGTTGGTGGGGCTATTTTTAAAAATATACACAGGATGGGTAAAATATGGAGATTAGGCTGGGTGCAGTGGCTCACACCTGTAATCTCAGTACTTTGGGAGGCTGAGGTGGGCAGATCACTAGGGCAGGAGTTCGAGACCAGCCTGGCCAGCATGGTAAAACCCCGTCTTTACTAAAAATACAAAAATTAGCCAGGCATGGTGGTGGGCACCTGTAATCTCAGCTACTTGGTAGGCTGAGGCAGAGAATCGCTTGAACCTGGGAGGTGAAAGTTGCAGTGAACTGAGATCATACCACTGCACTCCAGCCTGGGCAGCAAGAGCAAAACTTCATCTCAAAAAAAAAAAAAAAAAAAGGGATCAGGGAGAGATTGATAGGACTAAAAGTATCAGTTGATTTGAAACAAAAGGAAAAGGTAGGAATCTTAACTAGGTAAATGAAATAGAAGGTTTAAAGGAAAAGCAACTTTGATGACAATGTTGAAGTATGTTTTGAACATACAGAAAGGTGGCTATGAGGAATTGTTAAGAGTAAGGCAGAGACTTGGCCAGGCACAATGGCTCATGCCTGTAATCCCAGCACTTTGGGAGGCCAAGGTGGGCAGTTCCCTTGAAACCAGGAGTTCAAGACCACCTGGCCAACATAGTGAAACTCTGTCTTATAAAAATACAAAAGAAGGGCCGGGCGCGGTGGCTCACACCTGTAATCCCAGCACTTTGGGAGGCCGAGGCGGGTGGATCACTAGGTCAAGAGATCGAGACCATCCTGGTCAACATGGTGAAACCCCGACTCTACTAAAAATACAAAAAAAAAAAATTAGCTGGGCACGGTGGCGCGTGCCTGTAGTCCCAGCTACTCGGGAGGCTGAGGCAGGAGAATTGCCTGAACCCAGGAGGCGGAGGTTGCGGTGAGCCGAGATCACGCCATTGCACTCCAGCCTGGATAACAAGAGCGAAACTCCATCTCAAAAAAAAAAAAAAAAAATACAATAGAAAATTAGCTGGGTGTGGTGGTACATGTCTGTCATCCAGCTGCTGGGGAGGCTGAGGCACAAGAATCACTTGAACCAGGGAGGTAGAGGCTGCAGTAAGCCAAAATCGCACCACTGCTCTCCAGCCTGAGCAAAAGAGTGAGACCGTCTTGAGAGGGAAAAAAAGGCTAAGCAAAGACTACAAATATGAAGATCTGAATACAATGAACAATGTAAATCACAAATTTAAGAAATTATTGGAAATTGACTTAGCTCTTCAGTATCTTAAATGTTTAATATCTGAGACTATGTTAACTGCTTTTAGTAACTTAGTTATTAAGAAAGAATATTTTTCTGCCTCACTCTAAAAAGTAATGTGGTCTTTTTTTACAGAAAGTTTTTAAATTTCTAAAATGCAGACTATTTTAAATTACTAGGACTTCTGTTATCAGATCAACAAAATTGCTAAAAACTAATAATGCTACATGAAATGTAATAAACCTCTTATTTAAAAAGCATTGCAGAGCTGTTAAGGCAGTAAGGAATTAACAAACAAAAAGTGAAGGGAAACTGGGAACTCAGGGCTAAGGAAGCACGGAAGTCTCTTGTTCAAGGGCAGAGGTGTACTGGCTTGGGAGAGCCAGTTAAATTTTCAGAAATTTTGCAAACTAAAACATAGCTTGTATTAAAAGTAAAATTATACAAATGTACACATAAATTATATTTAAAATAGTAAAATATTAAGAAACAAAGGTAATAAATGTTGGAAAGTCATCACTTCCTAGTTGTTTTTTAGGAAGTAAATTCATAGAAACAAACCAGTGAGACTAATGGAAAATACAGAAAGAGACAGTAGATTTAAAACCGAATTGCGGCCGGGCGCGGTGGCTCAAGCCTGTAATCCCAGCACTTTGGGAGGCCGAGGCGGGTGGATCACGAGGTCAAGAGATCGAGACCATCCTGGTCAACATGGTGAAACCCCGTCTCTACTAATACAAAAAATTAGCTGGGCACGGTGGCGCGTGCCTGTAATCCCAGCTACTCAGGAGGCTGAGGCAGGAGAATTGCCTGAACCCAGGAGGCGGAGATTGCGGTGAGCCGAGATCGCGCCATTGCGCTCCAGCCTGGGTATCAAGAGCGAAACTCCGTCTCAAAAAAAAAAAAAAAAAAACCGAATTGCCCAGAACTCCTCTCCCTAAAAAAAAAAATTAGGAAAGCAAAACCAAAATTTGTTTAAAATGTACAATAAACCTAGATGAAAAATATCCTATGTACCCCAAATATAAGCTGGTGTATACATGGTATCAGCTACAAGACCATCTGATATCAGCATCTATGCAAGGGGACCCAACAGGAGAAGCCCAGTGCTAACCAGTACTCACGAGAAAATGCAGTAGGACAATTTGAGAACACCAGGTGAACTATAAGAGTTTTTGTATAGCTGTAGATTTCTGCATGTTGAGTGTAAGGAATCTACAGTAAGAAATGAAGAAACTAGAGCAGTCTGGGCCCTATGACACAGTTCACCATCTCTAACTCCCTTTCCATTTAAAGCCCCACACTATGGAAGAACTGCTGGGAATAAAACCCAAATAGAATAGGATAGGGATAATAGGGCCAAAGTTTCAAAATAGAAGGACCAGATTTGCAGGGGTGAGTAGCTTCAGGAAATCTCACAGTCCGAGATCATGTCTTTAAACATGTGAAAGAAACAACAAAATAGAGAGATCTAGAGCTGTGAAGTTAGAAAACCTATCTTGACTCGTAACTTCTGTGTAAAAGTTGGGGAAAACTAATTTCATATAAAAATTGAGCAATAGGAAAAAATCATGATTAAATCCCATGGAAACCTATTTGAAAAGTGAAAATAAGGATTAGAGTAATATCTCCACAGACTAAAACTGTACCAGAAAGACATAGTTTATGAAACTAATATAAACTAATATTAATATTTCAAAACAAGTTAAAGAAAAATAGTAGAATATGTGGAAGAACAACATCAGTAAATTGATAGAACTCAGAAAATTATTAGAAATAAAGACATTGTTTTAAAGACTAAATTAACTAGAAGAGACATGTTTCCTTAAAACAAGAAGGTGAAAAAGAAGAAAAAGTTTTAAAGTAAAAGTAGCTATTATCTTTCTACAACTTGATCAATTTAGTCCTAAAGCCATTAGGTAGAGCAAAGCAAAATAGTTTAATGTACACCTCAGGGCTGGTGAGGTTTAGGAGAGCTTTGGTGGCCTATTGGACTTACCCATGAGGATGGCTTCCATGCAGCGTAATGCCTTGGTTTCAGGAGTCAGAGCCTGAGGCCTGGTGAGGAAAGCACATACGGAAATGCTCAGCACTCAGTCAGGGGAGTGGATGGTTGATCAAATTGAGATTGACAAAATTAATATATATGTTAGGTTATTGTTATTCATAATTTTCACTATTGAGAAGAGAGTTACAGATATGGAAAGGAAGAAAACTTAAATTTGAATCCTATAATGCTGGATTAGAATTGAAGAAATTGATTTGAAGGGGTGGTTTTCCATGATATAGATATAAACATAAATATCTGTATCAGTGTGTATGTATCTGTGTGTATGTTATTTTCTCTTGCTCTGCCCATGGAGAGGGTTTGAGCCTAGTGCCACCCCAATAGCAATGAGCACCTAGCATCCAGATCTTGCCTTGCAAATATTATTCCCCACTGAAATTACTAAGGCTTTTTTGTCAAATGGCAGATTCCCCAGGAGTCAGGCAAAGAAAATGCTAAATTGCTCTGTAATATTCTCTGCCAGAAAGCAAGAAAGAACTCAAGGAGTGATGGAGACATGGCATATGGACACAGAATCTAACTTCAAGGAACTCTTACTGGCCAAATCAGGAACAATTTCAGCATTCAATTGGTGATAATAATGGCAGATTATAACCCACTGAATAAAGTAGGAAATGCATTTTTACTAAAATTAATTGAAAGTTTGATGAGAATGGAGAATTGTAAACAGTTTCAGTAACTTATTTGCAAAAGGGAAAAGTAACTACAGTGGAGAAACCTGGCAGACACAACTTTAATCAAGTGATTAAAGTTAATAACATTGGTAATGGGACAAATCAAAATTGTGTACCACCTGATACAGGTGTATTGGGTAGAACATAACGTCTGTGATATTCCTACCACAGTTGGATAACCTCAATTTAATTGTATGGAAACTTAAGGCAAACCCAAATTGAGAGATGTTCTACAAAACAATTGACTTGCAATCTCTAACAGTATTAAGATCACAAAGTCAAGGAAAGACTGAGAAACTGCTGTGACTCAAAGAGACTAAAAAGATATGACAACTAAATGCAACAAATGATTTTTGAATTGCATCCTTTCTCTATAAAGAACATTATTGGTGACTCTTCATTGGGATCTGAGCATTAGATGGTAGTAATGTATTAATGTTACTTTGATTTTGATGGTTTTGTAGTTACATAGGAAAATATCTGTAGGAAATACTGAAGTATTTAGAGGTGATGAGACATCAAGAAGGCAAATTGCTGTCAGATGGTTCAGGAAAAACAGTTTGTGACTGCTTTAGTCTTTAAAAAAATATTAGAAGAAAGAAACAAAAGATTTGAAAGTGACAGATAAAAAAGGTAGGCAAAGAATATTCAACATGCACATAATGGGACTCTCCTAGGAAGAAATCCGAAACAATGCTAGAAAAATACATAAATGAAATCTGTTCTAAAATTTAAAAAAGTTGTTTCAAACTACAGAGCAAAATGCCATAATAAAATTATTAGAATTTAAAGGAAAAAAATCTCTGGAATTCCACTCCCCCTCCCCCAGCAAAAAAACTAAAGAAAATTCGGTTGTTCTCAATTTATAGAAGACAATGGAGTGAACATACTCAAAGAATCAAAGAAAGAAACTGAATCAAACAGACTTTCACATATAAAGGTTGGAATCAAATGTATCAACAAAGAATTAAGAGTGATAATGTTTGTATAAACACTTCCTGGGGAGAGAGAACAAACTTCAGACATCCAAAATAATAGGAGGAGTGATACTGACATAAGGACTAGTGCTAGCATTAATGAAGATGATTATAAGGAAGAGAGTGTATAATATGAAAAGGCTATGTGGTCTGACAATTTTGATAAGGTACAGTTATTAGAAAATGGCAGAATTTGAAGATGATATGAAAACAGAATAAGCATCCTGATTGCTTTAAAGTTTTTAATTGGATATAAAAGGATAATATTTCCAGTCATATCTGGGATGATTGCTTGTAGGAGGAGACCAAAAGACAAAAGCCAAACAAAAGTTTGACATTAGAACAAAAGGACAAATGTGTCTGAATTTTTATGCACACACACTTAAAAGAACAAATAAACCATATAGTGAGACTGTGCTTCAGTTACTATTGCTTCATAAGATACTACCCCAAGCTTAACAGATTATAACACCCTTTTAATAGATTTTGTAGGTTAGGAATTCAGGCAGGATTTTGGTGAGATGGTTCTTGTTTTCCTTCTGGCATCAACTGAGGTCACTTAGTGGGACTTAGGTGGTGAATGAGCTGCTTTGGAGGGCCCAGTTTGACTTTGTTCCCTTTGCCTTATGCATTGGTGGTGCTGGCTGGAAGTTTGGGCTCAGAGCACCATCATGTGACCTCTGCAGTATTGTGGTTTTAGAGTAGTTAGTCTCGTTACATGGTATCTGAACAAGCATTGCAGAAGTGTTACGGAAGCTTCATAGCCTCTTCTAATCTGACTTTGAAAGTCACACAGAATTACTTCACATTTTTTGGTATACAAATGATTCAAAGCACTAACCCAAATTCAAGGAGAGGGCAATTAGACTCTGCTTTTGATGAGGAAATGGCAAGGTCACAGTGTACAAGAACATGTGGGATGCGGGTATCTTTGGAAAATATAATCTGCCACTGGTTTATTTATGTTAAAACCTTGAATAAATAAGACAGGATAGTAAGAACAGAACTGAGATTAAACAATTTGAATCATTTCAAAAGTTAGCTCATCAAAGCCTAGATTTCTAGGCTTCCTAATAAAGCATAATTTAACCCTATGCAATATATATGAATCATACCTATGACAAAGAAGTAAAGGTTAAAAACAAAGGACTACATACAGCTGTAAAAAAAAAATGCATGGATGACATCTGTATATATCATTGTGCGGTGATCTTCTGGATATACTATTAAGTAAAAAAAGCAAAGCAGAGAAATATGTATCCTACTGTTAGAAGAAAGAAGAGAAATGTTGGCCAGGCGCAGTGGCACACATCTGTAATCCCAGCACTTTAGGAGGCCGAGGCAGGCAGACCACAAGATTAGGAGTTCAAGACCATGCTGGCCAACATGGTGAAACACCGTCTCTACTAAAAGTATAAAAATTAGCTGGGCATGGTGGCGTGTGCCAGTAGTCCAGGAGAATCACTTGAACTCAGGAGGCGCTGGTTGCAGTGATCCAAGATCACACCACTATACTCCAGCCTGGCAATAGAGCGAGACTCCGTCTCAAAAAAAAAAAAGAAATGTATCTGTTTGTGTGTGTATATATATACAGATAAAAAAATATGGAATAAATGTATTTGCATGTTTGTGTATATCTTTATATTGTTAAAAATGGAAAAATAAGCCTTTCTTTAAATGTTTACATATAAGGATCAGGACAGAATAGGATGAGAAAAAGGGATAGAAGCTGGACTTTTAAAATATCTGTGTGTTATAGATTTGACTGTGGAGTTATTTTACCTACTTATAAAATCAATGAAAAATTTTAAAGGCAAATTGAAGTTAAAATAGAGTACAAATGAATCTAAATGTGTATCCACTTGGCAACAGTAATACTTAGGGAGGAACTATTCCAAGTAATTTTAAAATGGTAATTGGCCAGGTACAGTCACTCACACCTGTGACCCCAGGGCTGTAAGAGGCCATAGCCAGAGGATTGCTTGAGGCCAGGAGTTTGAGACAAGCCTGAACAACATAGCAAGATGTCATCTGTACCAAAAATATTCTTTAAAAATTAGCCAAGCATGTTAGTGCGCACTATGATTTCAGCTACTTGGAAGGCTGAGGCAGAGTTGCTTGAGCCCAGGAGCTCAAGACTGCAGTGAACTATGATTGTGCCACCGCAGTCCAGTCTGGGCAACAGAGCAGGACCCTGTCTTTAAAAATAAGAAAAAAATAATTCAACTGTATATCTCTAGCTATAGCCTAAGGATAAAAAAACTACAGGAAATAGTTAACTGTTTACAGTAATCAAAATGTGATATCATATTGGTAGTGTTGGTGGTATAATTCACTGTTGCTAATGTAATGTTGGATAAAACAAGTAAGTCATTATGCAATACTTTTATTCTGCTATCTCCACTATCTTAAGAACCAGAATTACTCATATCCAACAAAGCAGATACAACGCTGAAATAGAAGAGATTAAGCAAAAACCCAGTGGTCCTAGTTTTTCTAAACTTATGATGTACTTACGTATTTTTATTAACATCTCCATCAATCTGTAGTTTAATTCTGTTTACACATACTAAAGACAAGTTGCCATGGATTGATAATTATTGAATTATAATGGATATATTCTACTATTAAGGCTATTTATGTTTTTATTTTGTTTTATTATACTTTTGAAAGGATAGTAAAGTATTTTATTAGATATTAATGTGGAATTTTAAATGTTTCTAAGCTTTTAGATGAATTGTTACTTCAATTGAGCTTATTATCCATAAAACAAACTTGAGGATTATAGTAAAAGGAAGAGTAGTAACTCAGCAGTAATCATGCTTACTCTTACTCTGTCATCTTAACCTATACAAACTCCCAGAGAAGTTGTTTGTTATAAGACAGGCTTTATAAGAAACTCAGATTTGATATGACCTAATTGTCTGCAATTTGTTCGTTATAAATAGAGGGGTAAAAAAAAATACATGTTTATAACCATATGACTGCAATATTTTTGAAAAAGTGCTTAAACTTTTGTTGACAGGCTATTAATAGACTTAATAGTTTTAAATATATAGTTTAAAATAGTCCATCTTCAAAATCATATTTTTATGTAAAAAGTATTTTAAATGAAAATATTCATGAATGTCACTTCAGACTGCTTTTGCGTCTTTTGAATTTTGACAATTTATATAAAATGAGTTAAAATAAATTTCATTTATCAGTTGTTAAGGCATATTTTTCCCTTTAATGTTGACCCTACACAAGTTCTGTATTTAAGTATATAAAATGAACTGATTGTTTCAAGGGGAAAAAGTCAATAATTAAAGCATCTAGTGTATTAATTATTATTATACATTTCTTTTTTAACGTAAAAATTAGAATAAATCCTGATTTTTAAAATTTACACTTAAATTCAACAGTAATATAAGATTATTGCTGTCTGCTGCATGGAAATTGTCATTTAATTGATTAAATGTGGTATAAACTTTAAAAGAGCACATAAAAAAGTTCTAGCCCAGCCAATTCTAATTTATGGTACATTTAGGTTATTAATAATTGTTTTTGATATTTGTGTGTTGCACAACATTTTATGCCTATCACCATATTAAGGTTCTAACCACATTTAATCAATTATAGGACAGTTTGCGTATTTAACACATTATTGTCAAATAACTTATTACTTGAAAATCTATAAATTTATTTCTCTTTCTCTTCCATCAGAATACAGTCGTTTTGAAGCTAAAATACATGATTTACGGGAGCAGATGATGAATAGTAGTATTAGTTCAGGGTCAGGTTCTCTGCGAACTAGCCAGAAGCGATCCCTCTATGTCAGGTAAATTTTTTTACTTCTAATTATGGCAACTCTTAATTAGTTATGCATGTAAATTCTTTTGTATTTTTCACTACAACTTACTTAGTTTTACCATAAGAAAATATATTGCGAATCAGTGTTGTTTTTCCATATTGATTCTCTGACAGTGCATCTTTCAAGAATTGATGTATTACTGTATTGATAATTTTATTAATGGAAGTTATATAATCCTTGAATAATAATTACAGGATAAAGGAAGAAATTTCTGTGGACCAGAAATTGTTTTTTAGATTGATGTGTTAGTAGTGACTACAAGCTTGATACTATTATATCTAATACTTAGATTTAACCTGTATCCCTTTCTAATATATTTTCCATTCAAGTAACATTTAATTACCTTGGCAATTTCCATAGTAACAAAGAAAGCATATGTAAATAATAGTTTAAAATGTGAATAGCCTCAGTAAATAATGCATATTCAGAAAATTTCTACACACATTTTTTTAAACACTTGAGAGAAGGCAAATATGTTATCTATAATATATAAAGGTTAAGTGGCAACATAGGTCTAATAAATGGATGCTATTAGTATATAAACTGGGTTCGTTTTTTCATTTTGTTGGCTCATAAGACATTAAGCAGAAATCTAATTTTTGTATTCTGTATACTTTACTTTTAGTAGAGCTTTGATGACTTTATTATACTATTATTGTAACATTAGCACTGTAAGTAATCTGAACCATTTTTTATAAATTATTATCTCATTCCTCCTGATACTGTTGGGTGACCTGTTCTTAATATGTTTCATTTATCCTTCTGATGAGAGATATATGTTACGCATATAGGCATGTATCCTATACACCTGTATATCTCTACACACAAACATGTACTCTGTACTTGTTTACATATGATATGACTTACTGTCTTCTCATAATCAATCTTACTGTGTAATACATCATGAAAGAAACTTTTCTCACTTTTCTTCTTTCTATCCCTTTGGTCTTTTGCTGTAAGTTGTTTACTACTTAAAACCCTACCAATGATGTGGAAATCTTAAATGCATCAGATTTTTTTCTCCTTTTGCTAATTCTAGCAGTACTCATTAAACTCTTATATTCCAAGGTCATTAAAAGTATATTATATATACAAATATTTCAAAGAAGGAAAACTACATGGATTTTTATACTCTCTTTTTTACATTTTCTTCCCTTTTGCTTATCCATATTTCCTGATTTTAATATAATTCATGTGTTGCCTTTTATTTGTGCTTGATTAAATATTTACAAAGGCATAAAAATTAAAAAAATTAGGTTATATTTATTTTAGGTACATTTAGTAAATCATCTTCACTTTTTATCATTTTTAGAGAAGTAATGCTCTATTTTCTTCCTTTTTTTTTTTTTTCTTGAAGACGGGGTCTCACTCGTCACCCAGCCTGCAGTGCAGTGGTGCAGTCTCAGCTCACTGTAGCCTCAACCTCCTGGGTTCAAGCAATCCTCCTGCCTCAGCCCTCTAAGTAGCTAGGACTGTAGCTTATGCCACCATGCCTGGCTAATTTTTGTATTTGTAATAGAGACAGGGTTTTGCCGTGTTGGCCAGGCTGGTCTCAAACTCTTGAGCTTAAAGGCCTCATCCACCTTGGCCTCTCAAAGTGCTAGGAATACAGGCATGAGCTACTGTGCCTAGCCTCTATTTTTTAAAATTATATATTATCAAAAGGCTTATAATGAAAACTAACTGTCACCTGCAGCAGCCTGTAGTTTCATTCTCCAGAAACAAGCATTCTCTATTTTCCTAGCAAACTTCCTTTACCTCCTTATTTCTAAATATGAAGCCTTCACCTCCATATTTCTAAATAACATGCATATACTGCTATCTTCTACTTTACCAGTTTTGTACATCAGTCTTAATACCATGGTAGATGATAACTTTTCTCTGTAATACCAAACCACTCATTCAGTCTCATCATCACCCAAACATAGCCTATCTCTGTTAATAAAACTAATAGATTTCAGAGTCATGTGACTATGTAATAGCTTTCATGACTCAGTCGAGTAGTACCCTATGAGCTACCTTCTTTCTTCTGCAAACCTTCATTTTTCCTAGACTTAATAATTGTCTCGCCTTTTATTTAATTTTCCATATACTTACTTTCTGTATCTTCCAGTAACCACTGTAGAGTTTTTCACATGATGCAAATGTGGTCACGCATACAGTCTGTCAGTTCAGTTTTTTTCCATTTTTCTGCTCCAGTCTAGACTAGTTGCTCTGTAAACTTGCTGTATAGCTCTCAACTGGGACTTCCCTTTGCCATTATTCTGTTCTCTTTGGCTGTCTACTATGTCACATGTTTCCTAATGCCACATTTTCTTTCTCAGTCTTCCTAGAGCACATCCTACAGTAAATTCCTGCAAAAAGGTGTGTGGGAGGTACCTTTTGAGTCTTAGCATGTCTGAAATGACTTTATTTTGCCTTCTCCCCAGTAGAGAATTTGGAATGTGTTGGAATGTATGATATCCTGTTTTATTTTCCAAGAGCTCCCTCATCTTCTGTTACTTCCGTGGACATATCTCATGTATCTCTTGGATTTTCTTCTGTTTTTTGTATTCTTTGCTTTCTCTGTTTTCTTTTTTGAGCTATCCTGTTTTCTTGGGTTTTTTTCTTTAGTGTTTTATATAAGGCATTCTTTAAATATCCAGTGTTCCTTTTATTGTTTTACATTCTTATAAATAGAGAAATGAAGATAATGGGTTTAACTAGAAGATAATGGGGTAAAGTAGGGGATAAATTAGCTCTTATATTTCCTCTACTGTCCCACGTGATTCTGTTCTTTGGTATAAATATCACTAGATGAGAATCCCTAATATCCTGCCAATAGTTAAACCAAGTGGCTAGAATTTCCATTTTCAGTATTTGAATTGTCGTTTTCATCCATTTCAGTCCAGCCACTTTCCCTTTTTCACCAAGTTTCAGAATATACAGCTCTTCAAATTCAGTTTATCTGGAGACTAAACCTCTGGTCTTCTGTGGGTTTGGGAATGGGAAAAGGAACTTTGGTGGGGGTGGTCTAAGTGCTACATACAGTGTTTGAACCTCTGTTTTTAGTACAGTAACTTATCCCTGCCTACCTTGGTACTACTGTATACTTCTAATTTATGACCATTTTTTCAGGGCTCTTGTGGAATAAAACTTGTTTCTATTACCCTCTCTGCTGACATTCCATTTATAGCTTCTTTCATTCTGCTAAATTTAATTAGCATCATCCAAAAATATATCAGAATCTCTCTTCCCCTGTTGTCTTCTCTGTTTTGTATTTTTCTTATTTTATTATCATTTCAATGAGTCAGGTTGGAAAAGAAATAGACACAGTCTGCTATGGTTAATCAGAAGTCTTGCAGTTCTTTTTGAGATGGGGTCTTGCTTTGTTGGCTAGGCTTGTCTTGGACGCCTGGGCTCAAAGAATCCTCACACCTCAACCTCCCAAGTAGCTGGAACTACAGGCACACACCACACCACACCTGAGTTGTGGAGTTTTGTTTAGTCATTGTATTTTTAATTTCAAAAGAAAAAAAAAAAAAGGCTACAAAAAACTACGCACAGTATACCTCTTTATAAAACTCTGAAACAAGTAAAAACATACATTATATTGTTTAGTCACTCACATATTATATGATAAAACCAAACCAACAAAAAAAGAGTGAGTCAAAGAAATAACAAACATTATATTGTACAAACGATGGTTACATTCTAATAGTGGTTAACTCTTGATCCAAGGGAATCAGGATCAGAGGGAATATATGCAGGTGAAGGTGAATTACTGATAAAGGTTTTGTGGGTAGTCTTAAGTATGATAGTAGGTTAACAGATGTTCCTTGCACTCTTATAATACATGTGATTAATAACTCACATTTTTCCATGGTTTCTTTTTTATGAATCAGATATAGTAATAGAGAATATTAAAATGCTAACATAAGAGATTGTGGGTGGTTTCTTTTCCTTAGTTGTGCAATAATACAGTTATATTTTGTGATTCAAAAGATGATTTTTATAATAATGTGTAAGAAAGTATTCTCCTTTTCTGAATGTCTTGACATTTGTGCTGTCTCTAAAGGTGCTTTATTTTCTATTTTATATTATGCTTATTTGTACCCTCATCTTCTCTATGTTTGAATGGATGTTTAAGTGAGCCTTCCTACTTTTGATTCCCCCTTCTTCCCTAACACCTTTAACCCCTGAAAGGACTTGAAACAACTCATTTGAAAAACCATTAACTACTAGTTTATTTATTTAGCCATCGAGCTATCAATAGATAGGTTCTTAAATGTTAGGTAGTGTGAAAAAGATTATAATTTGCATCCTAATTTCCAGTTGCCAAATTAGAACAAAAGAATGAATAAATTATATTATAAATGTAATTGTTGTGATCCTTTCTTATACTCTTGAGAGAGCTTATTTGGACTTAAGAATTTGATTTATTTAAATATTGTACATTAATTAATCACATGGTAGGACACAATTTTTTTTATCAAATTTTAAAATATTCTTAACACTTTGCAATTACCATATTAAATTATTACTTTTACCATAATATTTGTCATCTGATGCAGTCATCTGTAGTTAGTTTTCATCATTGTTATTGACTCTGAAACTATCAACTCTAGTATTGTAAACAAATGGAATAATTAACTGGCAGAATAATCACTATATTGATCTAGTCTTACAGTCCACAACTAAGGGATAAATTTATCAGGGAATTTGTTTTCCTATGTGTATCTAATTAAAGTAAAGCGAAGACTATATCTTAATACTTTTGTTTATTAATTTCAAATTCTCTGGATTTGTCTTCATTTTAGAATTCAGTTTAGGTTGCCATTAGATTACAATCCAAGAGCATTTTTAAAATTTTTCTTGTGATATTGAAAGAAACAGATAATATAATACAGTATTTTCATAACAAGTTGATTTTGCCGTTTCTTTCTGTCTCATCTTGCATGTAGTAGTGCAGAATTGAACTAGGCATTTTTTGGCCTACTATGGCATAGTTGATTATCCAAATTACATATACTTTCAGAACTGTATGTTTATTTACATATACTTTATATGTACTTTCAGGACCCTATGATACATTGATTAATATTATAACAAGTAATTAAGGACTTTTTTCTTCCAACTCTAGAGCCCTTTTTGATTATGATAAGACTAAAGACAGTGGCCTTCCCAGTCAGGGATTGAACTTCAAATTTGGAGATATCCTCCATGTTATTAATGCTTCTGATGATGAATGGTGGCAAGCCAGGCAGGTTACACCAGATGGTGAGAGTGATGAAGTTGGAGTGATTCCCAGTAAACGCAGGTATGTCTGTTTTTCTTACCACTTGAATGTGATACAACATAAATAATTGATGTTCTTTAAAATTTCTTTTAATTTGTGACAACATGGATGGACCTGGAGTACGTTATGCTAATTTTTAAAAAGCCAGACACAGAAAGACAAAAATTAGTATGATCATATTTCTATGTGAAATCTAAAGTAGTCAAAGTCATACAGAGAGTAGAACGGTGATTACCAGGGTTAGGAAGATGGGGAAATGGAGAGATACAAAGTGTTCATAATACAAGATGAGAAAGTTCTGGATCTCCTACATATAAGCATGGCGACTATAGGTAATAGTACTGTACTTGAAATTTGCTAAGAGGGTCTATCCTAAGTGTTCCTACCACCAGAAAAAAAGGTAACCAGGTGAGGTAATGGATATGTTAATTAGATTGACTAGTGATTATTTCGTGTGTGTGTGTGTGTGTGTGTGTGTGTGTGATCATTAAGTTGTGCAACTTAAATATATACAATTAGGCTGAGCACAGTAGCTCATGCCTATAATCCCAGCACTTTGGGAGGCTGAGGTGGGTGGATCACCTGAGGTTAGGAGTTCGAGACCAGATGGGCCAACATGGTGAAACCCTGTCTGTACTAAAAATACAAAAATTAGCTGGGCATGGAGGTGCACGCCTGCAGTCCCGGCTACTCAGGAGGCCGAGGCAGGAGAATTGTTTGAACCAGGATGCAGAAGTTGCAGTGAGCCAAGATCACGCCATTGCACTCCAGCCTGGACTACAGAACAAGACTCAGACTCAAAAAATATATGTATATAATGTATATATATAAATAAATAATAAATGTATATGTAAATAAATAATATTTTATATAATTAAATATATATAAATGTATATAATGTGTATATAAATAATAAATTTTGTATAATGAAAAATATATATGTGTGTGTATGTATATGCCCATACATATACGCACATATATATGTGTGTGTATATATATGATGCTGCCAAGCAGAAATTTATCTAAAGCTACTAGTTGCTGAAAATAAGTATATATTAAGTCAGCATGCCATTTAGGTATAACAGTGAAGAGAAAACTGAAAGTGTCTGTAGTTCATGTAGATGGATAAGAGGACCTAAATTTTTTGTTTTTGGTGAATTACTTCTTTCATGCCAAAATTTTTGGAAATAATCTGGTAATATGCTTCACTTCCCTTTTTTCTTGCTGAAATTACATGTATTGGTACAGTTCACCAGTCTTTCCTCTTTGTTTTTAATGATTATATATAGGTAGGTAGATTGTGATTGATTTTTTTTTTAAGAGGCAGGATCTTGCTCTGTCGCCCAGGCTGGAGTGCAGTGACATGATCATAGCTCAGTGAACCTCGGACTCCTGGGTGCAAGCTATCCTCCCACCTCACCTAGTAGCTAGGACTACAGGTGCATGCATGTCACTGCACCCAAGCTAAGTTTTTTGTTTTTGTTTTTGTAGAGATGGGTTCTAGGTATGTTGCCCAGGCAAGTCTTGAACTCCTGGCCTCAAGTAATTTCCTCACCTCAGCCTCCCACAGCTCTGGGATTACAGGTGTGAGCCATTGCACCCAGCCCTAATGATTCGTTTTAGTGATTCATTGGTGCATACTTACCATATAGCAAAAGTGGTTAAGTACAGGCTCTCTTCGCAAAGGATGGTCCCAGCTTAGAGAACCCCTTCTAGGGACTATGAAGTGCTGTTGAATGTCTCTGTTTTCATGGGAAAGGTATTAAAATGTCCTTTTGTAATTCCCCCAAGATAGCTTATTTATGAGATCTAGTTCATCCAAATCATTGTCTAGAAGTTCTTTAAGAGCTTTCCAAAGTAGTAAGATAGCCAGCAAAAATAGTTAATGAGATAATAAAGAAATATTTATTATAACTAGTTAATTCATTTTAAGTCAAGATTATGCTGTCATAAACTTTTTTTATTAATTAGTTGGATTTATACCTATTTTGTAACTATTTATAGACCTTTATATTTATTTACTTGTTTTTAGAAGTTTAAAAGTAATATTAAATTACAATCAAGATTTATAATTATGATTTGGGGGCTTAGATCCATATATTTAGCATGATCCAACTATTTGGCTAGATCTTACAGTTGATGGCAAATCCTGTTTTAGCAATGCAGCAATCAGCATAACTTTTTTCCAGAAATAGAACATAGTCTGCTTTAAATTCGGAAATGCTTCCTCTATGCCTTGTTGAGTCAGTAGAAACTTTACATCTTAAATATCGAGGTCAGAGCTCCTCAAAATTGTCTTAGTACTTAGAGTCTCATATCTTGCAAAGGCTTTTTGTGCCTATACCCAGTAATAAACACTCCTGGCTTCATTGGAGAGTTTTTTTTTTTTTTCATTTTGTACAAAATTCTATGAGATTGTGTTTTAAATCAAGAAATACATTAGTAAGAGAGATATCTTGAGACCTCTGCCAATTTCCAAATTCGTGAGTAGCATTGCAGAATATAATCTTACTCCCATAAAATACAATAAGAAATCACAACTAATTATGCCATTCGTTCTTGAATGTACATTTTCTTAAACAGAACTATCTTTCTTAGACCTCTTCTAAAATAACAGGAATTATAATTCCTACAATTCTTGGCTTTCTTTCAGGAATAATATTTACAAATACAGACAATTTAAGTTGCTGAACTACACTAAACAAGATAATGACTAGAAAACAAAGTTGAGTTGTAAATGCTCACTCACTAAATACTTGTTTTGTGGTGCTGTTAATAAGTACCTAGGCAAGGTTATAAATTATTCATGTCATGGAGCCTCAGAATTGTTCTCAAATAGTAAAAATCATGAGTTTTAATTTTTTTTTTTTTTTTTTTTTTGAGATGGAGTCTTGCTCTGTCACCCAGGCTAGAGTGCAGTGGTGTGATCTCGCCTCACTGCAACCTCCGTCTGCCGGGGCTCAAGCAGTTCTTCTGCCTCAGCCTCCAGAGTAGCTGGGATTACAGGCACCCACCACCATGCCCAGCTAATTTTTGTATTTTTAGTAGAGATGGGGTTTCACCATGTTGGCCAGGCTAGTCTCGAACTTCTGACCTCATGATCCACCCGCTTCGGCCTCCCACAGTGCTGGGATTATAGGTGTGAGCCACTGCGCCTGGCCTTAGATTTAAAATTTAAATTCGTTGAGTGCTAAGGTCCTGTTGTACCCATAGTAAAACTGAATAGAGAGATGATAAGGGAAAAATAAAATGCATTTATTCATAGGCTTGTTTTGGTAGACTTTTCTGTTACATACTAACATAATTGCTATGTTGAAATTCAAGAATTTATGAAAGCTTAATTTACATGAAATTTTGCAAGATTTACATTAGTGTTAAAATCTACATGAAAATTTGTTTCATTGTAGTTTATTTGCTTGCTTATTTTGAATAGGTAAAGTTCAGAATTTTAAAGATGTAAAAGCTTTACAGGCTCCCTCTCACAACACCCATTTCACCTCCATAGGGGTAAAGATTTAACAGTTTTTATGTATCCTTCCAAAAATACTTTAAAACTCTTACACACTGTAACTAGTTATTTATATATTTACACACACACACACACATGTCATTTAATTCTAGTGTCATTTAATTCTAATTCTAATTCTGGCTTAAGTTTTAAATTTCCCACCTTTTTATTATTAAAAATTTAGAGCTATAGAAAAGTAAGTACAAAAAAGGCAGTAAGTAGTATAGTGAACCTCTCTCCTTCTCACATATCCTTCTCCCACTTTCACCAATTTTTAACAATTTGCCACATTTGCTTTCTCTTCCTCAAGCTTAATTTTAAGCCTGTGTCCTTCATGCTAAGCTAATACTTAAAAAAAGAAAACTTGGAAAATTGTTAAACTCAGAAATGGTGCCTCATACTTTCATATAATTTTGAAACTGGATGTGTATATATATATGTATACACACACACATACTATTTATTGATACTATACAGCATCAGGTTTTGTTTCATAATAAATTGAGCCCTTCATTTCATTTTTCAGCAATTCTAATTTGGGGATGCAAATCTAGATGGCTCCTAAAGGTTTTAGAGTATAAAAATGCCTGTTATAAAGATATCAATTCTGGTTATTTCGTTTTTTTTTTTTTTTAACCTGGGTGAGCTAATTTATTTAATTCTGGTTATTTCTAGGTGTGTTTATATCTAGATATTTCCTAGATATGTTTGGTTTAAAAAATAACATTATTTACTTTGACAGAGTTGAGAAGAAAGAACGAGCCCGATTAAAAACAGTGAAATTCAATTCTAAAACGAGAGATAAAGGGGTGAGTATTTGACATCTCTTATTTCTGTAAATGCATAATTTGCATAATTCCTGTTTGAGCTACACTGTTAAAATGAAAAGGATTTTGCTGTAAGCATTCATCATGATCAGCTCTTGCCTTGGTGCTTTACAATGGTAGATGCTTAAGTAAGCATTTGTTAAATTAAAGCACCTATTTCACAGACCCTTCCAAATTATCAAAACTGTCATTTGATATATTACTAGCAACATACTTTTGGCCAAGCTTATTTTTATAAATGAAATGTATTTGACCTTCATTGAATTTCCAATTAGAAATTCATGTTACTAGGCCGGGCATGGTGGCTCACTCCTGTAATCCCAACACTTTGGGAAGCCAAGGCAGGCAGATCAGCTGAGGTCAGGGGTTTGAGACCAGCCTGGCCAACATGGCGAAACCCCATCTCTACCAAAAATACAAAAATTAGCCAGCCATGGTGGCAGGCGCCTATAATCCCAGCTACTCTGGAGGCTGAGGCAGGAGAATCGCTTGAACCCGGGAGCGGGAGATTGCATTGAGCCCAGATCATACCACTACACTCCAGCCTGGGCGACAGAGTGAGACTCCATGTCAAAAAAGAAAAAGAAATTTGTGTTACTAGTGTTAATCATAGCAGATAATTTGATAATGACTCTTCTAAGAAAGTTGGCATCTCAGAAATGCTAACTAAGTTATAATCTAAGTTTACAAATTATTACAAATGAATTTTCGGAAATTTTTTTGTTCTTTCCCCACATTATTCCTGCTATTATTTCTTAAGAGAATCCATGTTTTAAATGTTGGAATCAATGTGAAATTTTATTTGGCAGGAATAAAATGCCAGTAAAATGCATGAGAAGAAGTTTGTAGATAATCAAGAAATATATCCATTAGCCGGGCTTGGTGGCACATGCCTGTAGTCCCAGCTACTTGGGAGGCGGAGACAAGAGAATTGCTTGAGCTCCGGAGGTCAAAGCTGCAGTGAACCATGATTGTGCTCCAGCCTGGGTGACAGAGGGAGATCCTGTCTCAAAAAAAAAAAGAAAGAAAAATATATATCAAGGCTAGGCAAGATGGCTTACTCCTGTAATCCCAGCACTTTGGGAGGCCAAGGCAGGAGGATCACTGGAGCCCAGGAGTTCAATACCAGCTTGGGCAACATAGCGAGACCCAATCTCTAAAAAATATATATAAAACATTAGCCAGGCATGATGGCTTGCATCTGTCATCCCAGCTACTCAGGTGGCTAAGGTGGAAGGATTGCTTGAGCCCAGGAAGTCCAGGCTGTAGTGAGCCATGATCATGCCACTGCTCTCCAGCCTAGGTAACAGAATGAGACCCTGTCTGGGAGAAGAAAAAAAAAAAAAAGGAAAGAAATATATCAATTCTTTCATATGTATTTTTGAAGGATATTTACTTTTCCTTCACTTTAAGTTCCTCTGCTTGCATCTAAATATTTGGGCTGTCAGTAGATGAGAAAGATGGTACAGGCTTCATCCTATATTATGTATGTAATTCTTAATAATCCTGAACTCTCTGCAATGGAATATTCTAGCAGTAAGCACAGAGAACAAACTGAATACATGTTATGTTAAATACCATTTATAACATTGTTTTGTGTTTAGGTTTTTTGTTAACATAAAACAAAATTTTTATAAGTCTTTTGATCATATTTGAAATGTATGTGGAATGTTAACTCAGCAAATAAATTTACTCTATGTACATCTCTGGTATCACTAAGCACTCAAACTTAAAGGTTTAAAATTTAAAAGATGAGAAGTATCTTTGGTCCAAGAAATTAAATCTGAGTAAATTGTATGTTACATTCAATTTTTTAGAAATGATAAATTCCTGGGGAGGGATAAACCTGGAGAAATGCCTGATGTAGGCGACGGGCGGGGGGATGGAGACAGCAAACCACCATGGCATGTATGTACCTATGCAACAATCCTGCAGGATGTGCACATGTACCCCAGAGCCCACATACAAATAATAAAAAATCCTGGGGAAAACCACACACACCAAAAAAAGATGAATTCCTTTCAAATTTACTTGTAGCTTTCAGAAAAATACCAAATTATATAGTGTGATCTGAATGAAGCAATATTAAAATAGAAATTTGTATTAGAGGAAAAATCCCAGGTAAATGCTCAAGATTCGAAAAATGTGAATTTTTTAATGCTTGTTTTATGTATATCTTTAAAAATGATTTAGTACAATATACCATCAGTAAATTGAAAAAGAGGTTGCATGTTGTAACTTTTCTTTCATACTGTAAGAAGTTAACTGGATTAACGACGTATTTAAATCTTAGTCTTTTTGTTGACTGTAACCAACTTTATTCAGAGTCACTGTGTTCTAACACAGCACCAAAACTATGCATGATACTGAGTGGGGTAAAAATACGCTTGCCATTGATCAGAACTGCATTTCTTTCTATAATACTATTTCCTACTCCTCCTTCTCCTTTCCTTACATAGTGATTTGTGGACTTTATTTTTACTACAGATTTATAACATTTTAGTTTCTCATTAACATGTCTAACATTCATTTGGCTGTTTTGAAATATTACATGTGGAAATTGTATATTTAGATAATATATGTATCATGAATTTGTGATATTTTATCAATTCTTATATTACACTGTCTCTCTTGCAATATTGCATTAATGACAGTAAGTATTAAATGTAGTGCTTTCGATTGAAAATACAGAGAAACTGGAGGTAGCAAGTCTTCAGTTTTGTGTTTACCCTACACATTTTTGTCTTGTTTGCTTGTGCATTTTTTTCACTTTAAATAAGTTCTTCACCTGGAGGATATTAAATGTGATACAATTAATACATTTCTTAACTAACAAGCATTTCTTTCTGTCCTATATTATGATATCTTTATGATATCTCATTTTGGCTAGCTGCAAAGATAATAAGAGTCAAACATTTTAAACTTCATGTTTCTTTTGGTTGTTTGCTGTGAAACTGACTCTGACCACTATAGATGCAGTAAGAGGGATGAATAAACTTTTATAAAAAACACATCAGTTGTATGAGATATTATAAAAATTACTGCTAAATTCAAAACCATTGATTCTTATGAATGAAAAGATTTAGATTTTCCCAAATTAGATTGCCATAATTTTTTTCTACTAAAGCACTTTCTCTTTTCTAAAATTTGAATTTAAGCAAAGATTTTTATTTAAATAATGCTACTTGACAGTTTCTAAAATAGTTATAAGCCCAGACTTCTCCATAATACTTTTTCTCTCAATTGAATTTTTAACTTCTACTTAGAGTTCTCTTTTATCTAGTTCCTCAGAGCCTTCAAACTTTAAGATTGAAATCAAGACAATCTGCTTGGCTAATGAACTGTGAACTTATTAATCCTGAATTAATTATATGAAAAGGTAAAAATGAAAGTTTAACCTTGTTTTTATAAAGATCTTTATCAAAATAAGTCTTCTCAAGTCATAGAATTTGAGCTAAAAGTCACTTTAATCTACTTCACTTTTTTTTTTTTTTTTCCCTTAAAGATGAGGTCTCACTCTATCACCCAGGTTGGAGTGCAATGGTATGATCATAGCTCAATGCAGCCTCAGACTCCTGGGTTCAAGTGATCCTCCTGCCTCAGCCTTCCAAATAGCTGGGACTATAGTCACACACCACCACTCCCAGCTAATTTTTTGTTTGTTTGTTTGTTTGTTTGTTTTGTTTTGTTGAGATGGGGTTTTGCCATGTTGCCTAGGCTGGTTTTGAACTCCTGGCCTCAAGCGATCCTCCTGCCTCAGCCTACCAAAGTGCTGGAATTACAGATATGAGACACTACACCTGGCTACTTCATCTTAATCACCTGGCATCACATGCTTAAAATAAGGGCATGCCAAAAACACACTAGTCTTGTCAATATACTTCAAAATAATAAATAATATAGCATCTTAAGATATGTATAAATGCAGAATATCAGAACAAAAAAAATTCTATTCTTTCTATTCTTCCCTTCCCCCTCCAACAAATAATAATTCTTATTGTCACTGGTAGGTAAGCCTGTTTCCTTCAAAACATAAATGCGTATGACAGAGAAATGACAAAAGAAGCTATTTCTCTTTAATAGCCTTATCATTCTTGTGCTACATAATCATAAACCTATGAATGCACAAATGGGACATTCAAGGAAAAATAACTTTTTTCCAACATCTCTGCAATATGGGACATCAAATCAGCTACTCGACTCCCACGTTACAATTATGTGTAAACTGTTAGAATCTTAACTGCTTTTGTGGCTTTGGTGGATACCAAACTTTTTATTCCCTATAAAGGACATGGTGCCAGTGGATTAGATGTGGTTCTATTTTATTTAATATACTTTTAAAAATAGATAAGTATAGTAGAACTTAAGAATAAATAAGTCAGTACTGATAGCATTCACGTTGATCAGACTTCTGACTTTTTGCTTGGCTAAGAGATAGCATTGATTTAGTTTTCTTCCCATTTTCTGCCTCATAAGCATTTAGTTACCTTTTATCCTCTTCCAGGAAGAAAAAAAAAAAAAGATTTGTTTTTAAATATTCAGCATTAGCAACGTTCTCATAATCATTTTGGTTTACTTTTTAAATAATGTCTTTTCTGTTAGTTCATCATAGCCACAAAAGAGATAAAGAAATAACTGTGGTCAGGCCAAAATAAAATGAAAATTACTTCCTAATAAATAAAATGTAATTGAGCAGCTAAGTAACATTAAATAACTTTTGCTGTAGAGCACTTACTACTTGGAAATTTTTCTGGAAACACAGGGATTAATATAAACAAATGTTAGCTGGCTTGTACTGTAGTAGTAATTAATCTGATTTGCCTTTGTCAAGTAGCATTTTTATTTTTAGGTATAAATGAACCATGCTCTTTGAAATTCTTAAGTATTTTCAGTTGTAAAATGTTATAATTTATACAAAAGAAGAAATTCATTTTATATGAGATTAATAAAATTCATGTACAAACTGCACACTGTGGTCATAGGAGTCAGCTTCCACAGAGCTGCTAGGCTGGGCCTTTGTACACACAGACAGTAGACATCCCTTTGTTTTGCCCCTCCTTCTCTTCTTCAGCAGTCATTCAATGACAAGCGTAAAAAGAACCTCTTTTCCCGAAAATTCCCCTTCTACAAGAACAAGGACCAGAGTGAGCAGGAAACAAGTGATGCTGACCGTAAGTATGTGGATCCAGTGGTCAACTGAAAATAAAATGTAGAGGGACCTACTGCCCTGCAGTTGGTTGTTACCATGGAGACAGTTTCAAGAGCTGCAACAGGTTACTAATTGTCTTCAAGGGCAACTTAACGGATATAAGTTAATTTATATGCCAGTCTTTTTCTGGCACCTTAGGAATTCTTAATTCAAAGCAAACAACATTTTTAAGTTATATGTTTATAACTTGAACATATAAGTATGTATAAATAAGTGCAATTATTTGAAGGAAAGATTTTTTATGAAAAACACTTAACATTCATACATTCAAAGAATATTTTAGAGGAAGAACATAAATAACTGAGAAGCTACCTATTGATTTCTAGGTATAACATTGCTAGTTTTTGATACTGGATTGTCTAGAATCACTCCATTTTATTCTCTTTTTCATTATATGTAGACAATCTGGATTTTACTTTTAAAATAGCAAGAAATGTTCTAAAATTTTGCTTCTCTACCTGAATCAGCCTTCATGCTAGAACTTACATTCTTTTGGTAGATTATAGTTAGTAGCTAGCTCATTTCAAAGTTCTAGAAATCTGTAAAAATGCTCTGTAAGATACATGTACCTGTAATGGTCTTGGAACTGTCTCTTACTGTAGCACCAATTTTATGCATTACTGACAACTATTTTCTTTGATTATCTTTTTATTGCTTGCTCTCTGGGGACTACTCTCTACAGGAGATCCCTGACGACATGGGATCAAAAGGCCTGAGTAAGTGATCAAAATACTCCCAAGTTATTTTTTAACCTCCATCTACAGACCTACCTTATTCAGATACGTTTTGAGATTCATGGTAGTGCCTTTCTGGCATGAGGAGGTGTATGATTTAGATTGCTTTTAGAATTTTTATGTTTATCACATGTTTGTCACATGCTTGGGACTTTTATTTCTCTAATACATAACTTTTTGTTTTTATTTTTCACATGTCATTTGAAGAATTCTCTGCTCATAACTATATTTTCCTTTTTGTAATTTTTATGACAGTTACTTTTGCCTAGGAACTTTTAAAATTAAAGAATTTTAGGGTTTTTTTAATAGTACTATCTGCCCTCATTATTAGAATATAGAAATATGCTTCCTTGGAATTTTATGTTCTCTCTTTTTTTTTGTTAAAATAATTTAAAATAATTTTGGTTATGTGTTAGAAAAGCATTACTATAATATAAAAGTATAAAACACAATAGAATACTACTCAAGTAGTAGTTAGAATACTAGTCAAGTAGCAGTTTATTGAGAGGATAAATTGTATATCTCTTTTTGGGAAAGTTGTAAGTTACCACAAGAGTATAAGAACTATTTTGTTTTTCCTTTAGCTAAGATGTTGCCTTTTTTTTGGTTTTTGTTGCTGCTGTTGTTTAATTTTCTAGCTAGTTACTTAATCTTCATATAAAGCTTCAAACAGGGTCTAATATGTAGAAGACATTCAATAAACATTGGAACAAATGAATGAAGCAAGAAGCCATTTTAGCAAACAAAATTTTTAATTTGTGTGTTTTCAAATTGCTTAACTATGAAAATTTACCAAACATTACTGAGTAACTTTAGGTTACAGTGCTCATAGAAGTAATTTTTTAATCTAATATTTTCTAAATGCTTCTTTCTATTTAGATTATTAAACATTTTGAAAACTTCTTTGTAATTCATTGATCATTAAGCATATAGCCAATCTTTTAACTTTCTAAGACCTACATTAATAAACATTAAATTTTATATAAGACATTCTTCTGATTTATGCTAAGTTTATACTGGAATTTTAATCTAAGCTGTAGGTACTTTTATTTCAACCATAATTATTTAAGTTTGTATTAGATTGAAGACAGTATGTTTATGTACAACTCTTTCTGTTAGACACAATTTGTTATCTTTGCATGTACCTTTATAGGATTTAATAAGGGCCACAGATTTCCTATCACTAGTGGCACCCTTTTTTAAATCTCTTACGTTTGGGGAAAATTATCAATGAAAACCTCTAAAACTGGAAAATACTACCACAAGTTATGTATGCCATAGAATTTATTTTGAGATTGATAGCATACTTTAGAGGTGGTATGGATCAACAAATGGACCCACGGATTTTTCTTATCTGTTAAGTGAACAAAGACATAGGAAACTCATAGAAAAATGAAATGAAGAATTTGGTTCCCATATTGATGTTATAATAGATGATAATTACACCTTAACCCTATATCCCTGGTTCTAGTTGAAGATTGGGACTTTAGAAGAGAAATAATATGAAAAATGGTAACTGATTATCAGACAACATTATTCAGAAGGCTTTTATTTTCTGGAGAGTGACCCAAGATTCCTTGAATAATAGATTTCTGTGCTTCATCTCACAGCAATTAAAAGAATTTATTCGCCTGGTAACTTGGTGATCAGATCAAGATTTTATTCAGAAAATGTTAGAGAAGACAGAAAAATATTAGTAAAATTCTAAAACTGGATATGATGGAGGTTATCACATAAAATAGATGATATAAGTTGACAAGGTGCCCATGATTATGTAGTAGTAAATACTGGAAAGAACAATGTGTTCAAGGACATTACTTGTGGCCTCAGTTATTTATATTCTAAAGTTAAGAATATAGGGAATAAACTAAGCAAAATTTTGAGAGACTTTAAGAAAATAAGTGCAACTTAATACAGGTAGTCATCAGGCCTTACTGGAACAAAACTCATAAAAGAACCCCAAACGGAAGGTTAAGTTATTCTAGAGAAGCAAACCAATTGAAGAGACATAGAATAACACTGGATATCAAGGAAAAAAATGCCTATCTGCTGTAAATTCACACAACCTATATTAAAAAATGGAGTATTTAATTGAAGAGTGGACGGAGAAACAAGTGATACCATAGAATACTTTGTATAGACATGAATTCATTTGTTCTTTATTCTAAAAAGAAGAGAGTCAAGTAAATGATTGATTTGCCCTGTTGACAGTAGAGAAAACAGAGAAATTGTTTTACCAAACCTAATTTTGCTAAACAGAACTAATTGAGAGTACAATGGAAGTTTGGAAGAATGCAACTAAGTCATCATTTGTGAAAAGCTAGAAATAAAAGCCTGTGTAGCTTTTATGCTTTTAAGGAGGTAATTTTGAAGAAGCTCAAAGGACTAAAACTAGGTAAGATTCCTTTAACACAGACTAAAAGGAAACATAACTCAATAAAAGAAACTTGAGTTACTCAGAAGTGAAATGATGACATGTTTGAGACAAAGTTTGTACTTACTACATGTAGCCTTTCCATTTTTACAACTTTCCATTTTGTACAACACCTCAAAAATTTCCTCAGGCACATAGGTTTCCTGCTACATATATCTTCTTTCTTCTCATTTTAAGAACTTATGCAAAGTTGTGCAGAGCTCGCAAATGCCAAAACCAGACTTATTTTCATTTGCATTTAAGAGTAGTATCATTGCTTCAGATTGGTGATGTAGTATTAGAGGAGAGCAGAAGAGAAACATGATACACTCTATCAGGAAGAAATGTTTGAGTACAAAGATAAAGCTTGGTTAGAGAGATTTAAAATCAAACGTCATAAACAGGCTGGGTAGAGTGGCTCACACCTGTAATCCCAGTACTTTGGGGGTCTGAGGCTAGCAGATCACCTGAGGTCAGGAGTTTTAGATCAGCCTGGCCAACATGGTGAAACCCTATCTCTACTAAAAGTACAAAAATTAACCGGGTGTAGTGATGCATACCTGTAATCCCAGCTACTTGGGAGGCTGAGGCAGGAGAATGGCTTGAACATGGGAGTTGAAGGTTGCAGTGAGCCAAGATCACACAGTTGCACTCCAGCCTAGGCGACAGAGTGAGACTCTGTCTTAAAGAAAAAAAAAAAAAACTGTCATAAATAAAATAAAAATAAAATCTTGAAGAATATATTTGTACCATGTATGTCACAGGGATAATATCCTTACACTATGAATTTTTAACAGATAAGAAACAAGTTAACTCTCCATTAGAAAACTGGACAGGATGTGATAAGAGTGCTCAAAAGATAAGCAAATGAAATAAGCATATAAAAAAGTTTGATTTCCCTAGTAATGATAAACAAAATGATGTTTTACCTGTCACTTTGGCAGAATTGTTTAAAAGGAAAACCCATGATGGAGAGAGTTCTGCTAAATGCCTGCTTTTATTGTACTACAATTGGGAGTGTAAATTGGCACAGCCTTTCTGAAAAAGCACATCTTTTTACCCACTAAATCCTCTCCAAAGAATTTATCCTAAGAGTGTAATTAGAGATGGAAATAAAGCCTTATGTATCAGAATGCTTATTATAATATTATTTAGTAATAACAGCAAAAATTTAAAAATATCTTAAAACATCTTAACAGGAAATGGCTAATGAAGTATGATTTATCCATATTATGTAATATTACATAACCAATGAAATCATACTTAAAGATAATGACATAGGGAAATGCTCACTATAAATGAAAAAAGTAAAATAGGAAACTGTACATATATTGCCTCAGACTTGTAAATAAACATGTTTGGAGCTATTTTAAATAGTTTTGCTTTGAACATTCTTAAACATGTCTTTTGGTAAGCACATAATGCCTTTCTGTTGGGGAAATACCTAGGAAAGGAATTGCTGGGTTATATGGATATACATTTGTCCAGCCTTAGTAGATATTGCCAAATATTTTTCCAAAGTAGTTTTACCTATTTGCCCATTTCTAATATATATACTCCCGTTGCTACATATCGTTGTCTATGCTTGACATGTCTGTTTTGATTTTTCATTTTAGCCATTTTGGTGGATAGTAGAGATACCCTTTGTGGTTTTAATTTGCATTTCCCTGACAAGTAATTAACTTTAATACTTTTTTATATGTTTATTAATTATTTGACTATCTTCTTTGGTAAAATGCTTTGAAGAGGAACATTTTCAGTTAATAAAAGAAAAACATTTTATTTTTCTAACAACATTACAAACAACTATGATGCTATTCTAAGAACTATACTTTGAGTAGTGAAGTTTTATTGTAGCAGAGCAAAGTAAAATGATATTTGAAAGAACTTGGAGAATTTGATTGTTCTATAGCTTTTGGCAATCTTAGAGTATTTAAGGTAAGTAGGAGACATCCCAAAAAAAGATAGTGAAGAGATTTTAGTAACTTAAAGTTTTCGTTATATAAATGTCAGATATATTCAATAGTAGAAGAGTGGTAAAAATAAACCCTGTAAGTATTTGTTTATCCAGCTTTCATAATTGTCAACTGAAAATTTACCAATTCTGTTTCTTCTGTACTCCACTTACACTCCCCTCCCTTCACCCCATTGTGATAACTAATTTTTCTTTAGTTTACAAATTAGAGATTGCAGAGGGTAATACCAATCCTAATATAAACAGAACTCTTTTTTTAATGTGGCATGCTTCTGGGAATGACATTTAAGGAAATAGGGCAAAAGGTTAAAAGGTATATAAACGAAGACATCCATAATTGTTGATACTTGTGAAAAACAGTTTAAAGCAAATAAAAAATCTAAAAAATAAATAGCAAGGTAAATAATTTATCAATCTAATATAATATTATACACCCATTTTTTTATTATTGCTATAAAGCCCATGTGATGACATGGAAAGAAATATTTTAATATAAGCTTTTTTAAAACCTACCATTTTACATGTCTTTACGTATATTAGTGAATTCTGCTTGCATTTTTAAAGTCCTTGCTTTATTTAAAATGTATGTAATCAAGATTAAGGAAGTTATAGCTTGTCTTTGAAAGTTAAAATAACAGACTCATTTTTCACTAGAATACCAATTTAAGAATCCTGTTATTTAATTTGAAATCTTAAGTTCAGCCATTCTTTGTACATTTCACTAGTGCTGCTTGATTTTAGGAGACTCTGGGTGGTATGGTATAGCAGATATTTATCTTCAAACATTTTCTTTTTTGTCTTTGTTTCTTAGAGACAGGATCTCACAGTGTCATTGACACTGGAGTACAGTGATATGATCATAGCTCACTGCAGCCTGGAACCCTTGGGCTCCAGCAGTCTTCCTGCCTCAATCTCCCAAATGGCTAGAACTACAGACATGGCACCACCAGGCCCAGCTAATTTTTTTTTTTTTTTTTTTTTTCCCCCCACAAAGTGTCTCTCCATGTTGCCCAAGCTGTTCTTGAACTCCTGGTCTTAAAGTGATCCTTCTGCCTCACCTTCCCAAAGTGCTGGGATTATAGGCATGAGCCACCATGCCCAGCTTCAGACATTTTTTTTTAACCTTAAAAAAATATATTTCCAGCTGGGCGAAGTGATTCATGCCTGTAATCTCAGCACTTTGGGAGGCTGAGGTGGGTGGATCACATGAGCTCAGGAGTTCAATACCAGCCTGGCCAACATGTTAAAACCGGTCTTTACTAAAAACAGAAAAATTAGGCCAGGCACAGTGGCGCACACCTGTAATCTCAGCACTTTGAGAGGCCGAGACGGGCAGATTACCTGAGGTCGGGAGTTCGAGACCAGCCTGACCAACATGGAGAAACCCCTGTCTCTACTAAAAATACAAAAAATTAGCCGGGCATGATGGCACATGCCTGTAATCCCAGCTACTTGGGAGGCTGAGACAGGAAAATCGCTTGAACCTGGGAGGCAGAGGTTGCAGTGAGCCAAGATCGCGCCATTGCACTCCATCTGGGCAGCAAGAGCTAAACTCCGTCTTAAAAAAAAAAAAAGGAAAAATTAGCCAGGTGTGGTGGTGTGTACCTGTAGTCCCAGCTACTCAGGTGGCTGAGACACAAGAATTGAATCGCTTAAACTAGGAGGTGGAGGTTGCAGTGAGCTGAGATTGTGTGACTGCACTCCAGTCTGGGCAACAGAGAGAGACTGTCTCAAAAAAACAAAAAAGAATTCCAGCTGGGTGTGGTGGCTCATACCTGTAATCCCAGTACTTTGGGAGGCTGAGATGGGAGGATTGCTTGAGGCCAGGAGTTTGAGACCACTCTGGGAAACATAGTGAGACCTATCTTTAAAAACAAAATTTTTAGTAGGGCCTGGTAGCACATAGCTGTAGTCCCAGCCACTCTGGGCTAAGATGGGAGGATCACAGAGGCCCAGGAGAAGAGGTTGGGGCTGCAATGAGCTATATTCATACCAATGCACTCCTACCTGGGCAACAAGAGTGAAGCCCTGTCTCTTTAATTTAAAAAAAAAAAAAAAAAGTTAAAAATTTAGGTTTCCCTGTCTCATTGAACGTTTTATGTTTTAGAAATAAAAGTATTAGTCTTTTTTTAAATTCAAGGGAGATATTTATTGAGAGAATACTTGAGATTACATTTAAGTGGATGAGAAGAGTGCCTATTGTTTACTAATCAATAAAGTTGTGAAATGGGGTCACTTTTAAGGAAGGGCCAGGCAATTTTTGGCTGGGTGTATTTGTTTTCGTTGTCTTTTCTATGTTTTGCAAAACAGCCACCGTCAATTTTATCAAAGCAGAGTTTCTGAGAAATATTAGTTGATTTTAAAATGCAATACCACAATCGGTACATTCCCTTCCAGCTGACTCTTTTGAGACATCTGAACTTGACTTCTAAAATGCTTCATCTGTATGATCTCAGAAACATGGACTTTCATTTTCAGAAACAGGAGTGGAGCTGGACTGTAAATAACATCGTCTATTTATTTTTAATTACAAAGACATCCCTTCATTAAAATGAGCATATATTTCCTTAAATATAGTTTGTCCCCTTTGCCAGTTATTGCTGTTTCAAAAACTGAATTAGATAGTGCCAACAATATTTTCTCTTTGGGTTGTATATCTACATTTAGACTTAAGGATCACTTTGCCTTTGTTGTCATATTCTACTTGCTATTTATAATAGAGACTTGTTCATAAACTGTGTTGTACAAAATAAGGCACTGTCCTTAATTACAGGTATTTTCCCTTGCTAATATATGTTTATTTGAAAACTTTTCAAAGAAAAGAAAAAATGCTTTTTAAAAATTACTTTGTTATATATGGCTTATATCTCAACATTTTATGTCACCCTCTTTTATTTTGATTATTTGCTTTTATCAGTTTTTTAAATTCATGACACTGTGTTTTCTTTATTTGTCTTCCATTGTCCTGCAATATCAGAGCATGTAACTTCTAATGCCAGCGATAGTGAAAGTAGTTACCGTAAGTGTCTTAAGTTACTTGTTCTTTTATAATGTCAAGTAATAAATCCTCTGCAGGGGTGGAGGGATTCTTAGTAATATGTTCTAAAAACCTAAAGTTAATATGATTGATATTAAAATCAGGGAGAGCCAAGTAAAATTTTGTGCTTGAAAAAATCATAATATGTACAGGTTAATTTATAAAATTTTAATAAAATACTAAAAATAGTATTATTTGTGTATATAGTACATATATATGTGTGTATATGTATTTTTATAAGAAGTAAATACTTATATGGGGAAAAACTTGTATTTTGACATTTTGTTGAGTTCTGTTTTTAACATGAGTGCTAAAATAATATTTTTCAGTAATGCTAAATTATAATTAGCTTCATTTCTGTTTTCATTCTTTTTCACCAATACTGATCTGGATCAAGTAATTGTTTATCACCAGCACTTGGTGAACAGAAGAAATAAGGAAGGAAACATTTTCAATGATTGCTCAAAAACTAATGCTAATTTCTCTTTTGATGTTTTATAATGCATTCTTGGTTTTATTAACTGAACTACGCAAGCATGTGATGTTTTTAAACAGATTTGGGTATGGGAGAAGGGGAAAGTACATAATGTTATCATTTGTAGCACCTTAAAAATTAAAATTGCTTTTCTAACTTTTTTTTTTTTTACTGCTGTCTAAAATGAAAGTAATCTTGATTACAGATGAGTACGGCTGCTCAAAAGGTCCATCCTGTTAATATCAGTCCCTAATACTTTTTCATGTTGACAGTATATACTTTTAACCGTCATTCATTTGGTTGATTATTTTTCTACATAATAGTTACTTAATTTTTTTTTGGTTTGGAAATGATTTCTTGTATTTCAGCATTTTATTGCTTATAACCAGAATCCACTATAGAGTAGTTGAGTGGCTTTCTAGGCTAAAAAGAGGTAATGAAAGTATATACTGTCTGTCTCACCATTTGCATGAATTATTAAGGTGTGGAATATTCAAATTGCATGTGTTTGCTAGTATGTAAGCCATGTTTTACATCCAGTACTTTAAAAAACAGCTTATATTGGTTTTATATACTTTGATAATAAAATTAAAAACAAAGAAATACACACTTAAAGCAGAAAAGAATGTTTATGCCAATATATGGATTTAAAAGACCTGCAGCTACATACATATAATATAAAACAATTGCAAAATTCATGGTAAAATTATTATAGGATCTTGATAATTAAAGGAAAAGTCTTCAAATACATTATCCAATATTGTTTGTTTTAATTGAACCACTTGGGTTAACACAGTCTTTTCTAATTTTGGGTGTGGGGGCAAGGGGGATATGTATTAGTTAAAAACTGCTAGAGTTTTTAATTTTGTAGTTCTTTTCATTGGATTCAGATACAATTTGTAGACTCTTTCATTTAGAATATTTCCTAAGCTCTAAACCTTTAATTTAGAAGCTTTAACTTCTTGTATGCTTTTAAGTTCAAAGCAGAATAAATTTATCTCCTTTACTATCACTATGGTTTTTTTATTGGAAGGATTTAGTTTTATCTAAAGCTCTTTTTGATTCACATTAAATTTCTTCTTTTTTACAAAGTTTAATTCGTGAATTTTTTCATCAGTGAAATAGTGAAAATAGTTTTACCTTTTGTGTTTATAATTTTAAATTTAAAGATAGTTGTAATTTTTTTTAAATACACTGTTTTCAGTATTATAGTTGGTGGAAAAAGTAGCATATTTTTAATAGTAACAAATTATCTAATATGTGTGTGTATATATAGATAGAACTGCTCATTAAAGCATTAATCTTTAACAGATTTAATAATTCTTAAATTCTAAATAAAGAAGTAGTACATAGCATCACAAATGAAGATTTTAGATTTGATGATTATTTATAAAATAAGTTATTGATTTAAAAGCTCATTTATATTTTGTTTTACATTTAGCAAACTCACTTTTATGACTTTATAATTTGCCACTTTTATTTATTTTTTTTTACTAAATCTTGCCATAAAGTACCTCTTTCCATATCTTTGCCATTTTCTTAGGAAAGTTCTAGTAATGTATATGTTGTTTTTGAAGAATTAGATTAGCATCAGTTATCTTTATGTATTTTTCATCTGTGCCTTCACTTTCTAATAGGTGGTCAAGAAGAATACGTCTTATCTTATGAACCAGTGAATCAGCAAGAAGGTTTGTGAAGCCTATTGATGTTTTATAATCTAGAAGAATATATTTTTAATTTAGGGGAAAAAAGTCTAATACCCCCCAAAAATGTTGTATGTAGAAATTTACTACATGTATTTTATGAAACATAGTTTATTCCATAGTATATTAGAATCTAGTCACTTCACACTGACTTTTATATTTGTGTTTTATTTCCTAAGCAACTTTTTTCAAGTGTTCTTGTTATCATCGCTATCTTCCAAATAACCCTTTTTTGAAAATCTTGGGAGCATCTTTGACCCTTCTCTGTTCCTCATGCTAAAGCTAATCAGGTTCCAGGCACTATTGTACTTCTTTCTTATATATGACCTTCTCTTCGTCCCTTCTACCACAATGTTAGTTCTCAGTCTCACCACCCATCTCCATTCTTCCAGCACGATCTTATACAATCTAGAGTTTACACTTCTTTAGATCATCTTTCTACAACACTACTGTGATTATATCACTTCCTACATCTAATTTCTCTTCTGCCCTTCTTTGCTCTGCTTCCTTACAATTTGTACTTCAAAACCATCTGTAAAACACTGTATGTTATTCTGTCATTTGCAACGTAAATAAACATAATCTGCTAAAATACCAAATTTAACTTGGTTGAATTATCAAGTGTATGACTTCTAGCAGGAGACTCAGTAAACTTTAAGATCTTACTCAAGATTATAAAACAGCAAATTAGGCATCTTTGGTTGATGGAGGAGGAAGATAGAGAAGGAAGAAAAAAATTCTTTGTAACAGTTACAGATATTTTTGTTCTCTGGTGAAATAAAATATATTGATATTTGTTGAATGTTTATTCCTTTTAACATGCAGTTTATCTTTTTAGTTAATTATACTCGACCAGTGATCATATTGGGACCTATGAAAGACAGGATAAATGATGACTTGATCTCAGAATTTCCTGATAAATTTGGATCTTGTGTTCCTCGTGAGTAACCGAAACAAAAACATTTAATTGTTATTCTTAACATTTCCTGTCACTGTGTGTGGGAAAAATAAATATAACCTTTTTTTTTTTTTTTTTTTTTTGAGATGGAGTTTCGCTCTTGTTACCCAGGCTGGCGTGCAATGGCATGATCTCGGCTCACCGCAACCAACGCCTCCTGGGTTCAGGCAATTCTCCTGCCTCAGCCTCCTGAGTAGCTGAGATTACAGGCACGTGCCACCATGCCCAGTTAATTTTTTGTATTTTTAGTAGAGACAGGGTTTCACCATGTTGACCAGGATGGTGTCGATCTCTTGACCTCGTGATCCACCCGCCTCGGCCTCCCAAAGTGCTGGGATTACAGGCGTGAGCCACCGCACCTGGCCCAATATAACCTTTTTTTAATGGTTCGTACTTATTTTATCAGTTACTCTTCCATCCTCCATATTATTGTCCTTTCTCAGATTTAAATTAATTTGATCTGTCGAACTTTACAAAACAATGATGTAAGTGGAAAATGGATTTATTGTGGGTTTTTTTTTTTAATATTAAACACTTCCCGAAGTTTTTTTCTGTTAAAGATACAACTAGACCAAAACGAGATTATGAGGTAGATGGAAGAGATTATCATTTTGTGACTTCAAGAGAGCAGATGGAAAAAGATATCCAAGAACATAAATTCATTGAAGCTGGTCAGTATAACAATCATCTATATGGAACAAGTGTTCAGTCTGTGCGAGAAGTAGCAGAAAAGGTAAGCATCAAACTAACCCCAGAATATAGCTTCTAATCAGATAGGCCTTTGACAGTATGAAAGAGTGGTAGGATAGATACAGCACTGATCAGTTTTATTAATGTAATGAATTTGCTTGTCTAAATATTTAATTTTACATGGCCTAGGAAAATGCATAGAAGATAAAATAGGTAGACAAGGAAAGTGTGAGGAGAAGTTATCATTGTAAGATCATTTGCTAGAGATAGACCAATAAAGGAAGACAGGAAGGAAGAAAAAAAGGAAAGAGAGAGAGAGAAAGAGGGAGGGGGAGAGAGAGAAGAAAGAAAGAGGGAGGGAGGGAAGGAGGAAGGGAGAGAAAGGAAAGAAAGAATCTGACCTCTTAATTTTTTTTAAACTGACCGGGCATGGTAGCTCATGCCTATAATCCCACCACTTTGGGAGGCCGAAGCAGATGGATCACCTGAGGTCAGGAGTTCAACACCAGCCTGACCAACATGGTAAAACCCTGTCTCTACTAAAAATATAAAAATTAGCCAAGCGTGGTGGCTCATGCCTATAGTCCCAGCTACTCGAGAGGCTGAGGCAGGAGAACTGCTTGAACCCAGGAGGTGGAGGTTGCAGTGAGCAGAGATCGCACCAGAATACTCTAGACTGGGTGACAGAGCAAGACTGTCTCAAAAAAAAATTTTTTTAACTTATTTTATGGCCAAAGAACTTTTCCAAAAACTACCAGAAAATACCATTAACAATGTCAAAAGACAACTGACAGAGAAAAAAATTGCAAGAAAGGGGCTGATAGTCCCACTATGTAAAGGACTCATAAAAACAGGGAATAGAGGCCAGAAACCCAAGAGAAAAAAATGGACAAAAGATGAGAATACATGGTTCACACAAAAATACGATATAAAAATGGCCTCTATACAGAGGAAATGATGTCCAGCCATAGTCATTATTAAAGAAATATAAATTAGCCGGGCGTGGTGACTCACACGGTTAATCCCAGCACTTTGGGAGACCAGGGCGGGTAGATCACCTGAGGGTCAGGAGTTCAAGACCAGCCTGGCCAACATGGTGAAACCCCATCTCTACTAAACATATAAAAATCAGCCAGATGTGGTGGTACACACCTGTAATTCCAGCTATTTGGGAGGCTGAGGCAGGAGAATTGCTTGAACCCGGGAGGCAGAGGTTGCAGTGAGCCAAGACTGCACCACTGCACTCCAGCCTGGGCAACAGAGAAAGACTCCATCTCAAAAAAAAAAAAAAAAAAAAGGTAAATTAAAATTACTCTAAATTCCATTTCTCCCCTATCCTACTGGGGGAGAAATGTGAAGACATTTTCTTGGTGAGGCTGAGAGGAAACAGACAGTCGTGCATTACTGGTGGAGATGCAAACTGGTGCTGCCTTTTGGAAGGGTATTTGGCGATATCCAGCAGCTATCCTTCAACCCAGCATTCCACTTCTAGGAATTTATTCCAAAGATACCCCCAACAGTATGAAAATACATGGGCAAAAGGGCATTCATTGTAGCATTGTTTATAATTGTGAAATACTGAAAACCATCTAAATGCCCAGATAAAAGAGTGATTGAACAATTAATTTTACATTCACAAAATGAAGTTCTCTAAAACAGTTAATAAAGAAGGTATCTGAACTGATACACATCATGCAAAAGAGTATCTATGGTATAAAATAAGAGAAAATGAGAAAATATATATCTCTACTCAGTTGTGTGAAAATAAACACAGGAAAGGTAAATCAGAACTTGATGAGATTGGTTACCTACAGAGGGAGGGAAGTAGAAAGGATGGGGAATTTGGAATGGATTGGAAAGGATGAGGTACGACATTTCTCTGAGCATACATATTTGTATTATTTTAATTTTTAGAAAGTATGTTAATATTTTACATATTTTTAAAACTCAAAAATAAAGAAAGATAGGGGAAAGCAAAATGATACACAAATAGAAATACACAAATAGAAACTAAATAAACTTGACTATATTTCAGATGAATAACTTAACTACATTGAGGAGGAGAGAATTCTTAATCCCAGAGATTCTTTAACACAACTGAAAACAGAAAGATCTGTAAACAAAATCAAACTCTAATTAGTAGGTCTGTTGTGTGCAGTGTATGGGCTTGTAGTTATGAAACTAATATATATTCTAGGGTTGATCAAGTAAACTAATATAATGACAGTAGAGAAAGTGAGGCTTAGGCTTGCCTGTCAGAAAAAGGGAGAAGGTAAAATGAACTCTGTGATAATTGGATGGAGATACTAGACAATTAGAGCTATGACTATGAACCCATGAATTGTAATAGAGTAGATATAGAAATAGATGTGTATTTATATATACAGACATACATGTTTATTTGCTCTATCCACTGAGAAGACCTAAAAGTAACACTGAATAAGCAATGAGAATATCTGTTGCCCAGATGTTGGCTTCTAAATATAATTCTTTATTTAAAAGATCCAGGACTCTTTAGATAAATGGCTGATTCTGGGGCCAGGACTGGAAAAGTTCAAGATGATACTATAAGAACATTTTGCTTCCTGAAAAATAAGGAAGCACTCAAAGAATGATGAAGATATATAAAAAGATACAGGAACCAAGCTGTAGAGTTCCCCACTGGCCAAGTCTGAGATAATTTGAATATCAAAATAAGTGATAATAACAGATTGTAATACATAGAGTAAAATAAAAATCCTAGAGTCCATAATGACATAAACACAGATGGCCCCCAACTTAGCATGGTTCAACTTTACAGTGGTGTAAAAATGTTCCTTTACCTCATATTTCTTAAAAACGATGGCATCTCTTACATAATCATGATTTGATTCCAACTGACCATCTAATATTCCTTATTGGAAAAGAATAAAAAAATTTCCTGGTCCAGGATCCAATTCAGGATCACAGGATCACACATTATATTTAGTTGTAAAGTCTCCTTAGTCTCTATCAATCTGGCACAGTTCCTCAGTCTTTGTCTTTCTTGATCTTGATATTTTTGAAGAGTAAAAAACATTTACGTCATAGAATATGCCTCAACCTGGGTTTGCATGCTTCCTCATTCTCGGATGGTAGGTTACATATTTTTGACAGGAATACCACAGACATAATGTTGTGTCCTTCTCAGTCTTATCTGGGAGGCAATATTATGTCTATTTGTCCCACTACTGGTCATGCTAATTTTGATTACTTGTTTAAGGTTTTATCTGGTAGGTATCTCCACTGTAAAATTATCAAAATTATTATTTTTGCCTTTGAAACTGGTATTTTGGGGGCGGACACTTTGAGACTATATAAATACCACATTTTTCATCAAATTTTCACTAATTTTAGAATACATTGATGGTTTTTGCCTGAAACAATTATTACCATGTGGTTTTCAAAAGATTTTCTAATGTAATCATTTATTCTACCTTGATTAGTAGACAGATAGAAGGATAGTTCCCTTCTATCCACTTATTTACTCACATACAGATGCTCTTTGACTTACGATGGGAATTTCATCCCAAAATTCCCATCACTAGTTTAAAGGACTGTAAAGTGAAAATGTGTTTAATATACCTAACCTACTGAACAACATAGCTTAGCCTAGATTACCTTACTCATGCTCAGAACACTTATCCTACAGTTGGACAAAATAATTCAATGTAACTGTTTTATAATTAAGTGTTGAATTTTTCATGTAATTCACTGAATACTACAAGTGAAAAACAGAATGGTTGTATGGGTACTTCAAATATGGCTGCTACTGAATATGCATTTTTAGTTGGCCAGGCATGGTGGTGCGCATCTGTTACCTCAGCTACTAGGAAGACTAAAGCAAAAGAATCACTCAAACCCAAGAGATGGAGGTTTCAGTAAGCCAAGATCGCGCCACTGCATTTAAGTCTGGGTGACATAGCGAGACTCCGTCTCAAAAACAAACAAAAAACTGAAGTTGCATTATGGGGGAGGGCCTGATTTCAAATGTATTATAAGAAAAATGTCATAAATAATAAGTACTTCTCTGCTTAACATGGAAATGCTCATCTGTATTAAAAACCTAAGTAGCCTTTGTCAGTAAATTTAACCTTGCCACTTAAATCCAGAATTGGGGTCCCATATGCTAGTTTATGATAATTTTTATCAGTCCCTAATAAAATGAGAAATTGAAGGATTGAGTAGTAGTGATGAGGTTTCACAAATTCATTTATTTAAAATATTTGACCTTACTCTAGGAATTTTTATCTTTTATGAAATGATAGCTATGGGGAGATGATAGTTTGGAGTCTTTATAAATGCCTTTTCTTGGCAAAATGAACAATAGGAACCTGGGCCTGGCACAGTGACTCATACCTATAATCCCAGCACTTTGGGAGGCTAGGGTAGGAGGATTGCTTGAGCCCCAGGAGTTCAAGACCAACCAGCCTAGGCAACAGAGCAAGACCCTGTCTCTTAAATTTTAAAAAAAGGGAGGGGGGAACTCTTGTTGTTCACTATTTTGAGAGATTACTTATCTGTGAAAACTAGGAACTGTATATTTCCTTTTTAAATATAACATTTGTTTGAAAATGGCAAATTAATTATGCATAATCAACCATTTCATTTACTATCTAAAGTTTGCTGAGAGAAATGACAAGTTTGCTTAAAGTGAACCAGGATCCAAACATATCATAATTTAGACTTTGTACATGTAGGAAACGTACCTTTGATACTATTGAGAATATTTGGTTCACTTGTTTTTTGTTTTTCTTTGTTCCCTTTATTTTAGGGCAAACACTGTATCCTTGATGTGTCTGGAAATGCGATAAAGAGATTACAGATTGCACAACTTTACCCTATCTCCATTTTTATTAAACCTAAATCCATGGAAAATATCATGTAAGTGTAAATGCCTAAGGCATAGCCTCTGAGTACAAATTCAGTCACTGTAGGGTTTTTACTCTCCCTGCATCTCATTTTATTTATCTATAAAATTGAAATAATAATGTGTATATTCACCTCAGATTATGTGCTAAGGATTAAGCACTATAGGTTATAAATTGTCATTGTAATCATCATCATTAATATTACTAAAGTATAAGGTAACATGTATTAGAATAGCCCCATGTGGCTAGTGGCTACTGAAGTATGCAGCACAGCTCTCAGGTAACCATTAAGAGAATAAAAGAATATATAACCATTACCTAATACTTTAGGGGGACCAAAAAAATAGAATCTAAGTAAAAATTAAGAAAGAGCAAATAGAAACATAGAACAGGTGAGGCAAAACCATATAAATGGTAAGATGGTTTAAACTAAGGCAAATATTAGCCTACTAGATTAAATGTTCCAATTAAAAGGCAAGGATTGTCAGAATGGATGAAGGAAAAAGTAAATTATATGTTGCTTTCATCAGACACGCCTTCCTGTGGGAAGGTCGAAAGTAAGAGAATAGAAAAAGATATACCATGCTAACATTAACCAAAACAAGGCTGATTTTTATATTATCGTCAAAGTATACTTTAAGGCAAGAAGTATTACTGTAGATAAAGAGTGACATTTCATAAAAGTAAAAGATTCACTCCAACAGGAAGATCTGTTTATACATTTATTTGCACTTAATAGCATTCTCAAAATATATAAAGTACAAATTGACAGCTGCATACGGGCAAAAAGGTAATTCCAAAATCATCGAGGGGAACCTAACACATCTGTCAGGAAGCAATTAAATAAAACAAAAAAATCAATGAAGATACAGAATAACACAAATGTAAAACTTTACCTATTTGACATATTTAGTTAAATACTGCTTTACCTACTGACGTGTTAAATACTGCACTCAGCATCTGCAAAATGCATATCAATTTCAAGCGTACATGAAACAATTCCAAAACTGATCATTTGCTGGATTATAAATTTCAAATGATAGAAAATATTCTCTGACCATAATGAAATTTAAATGGAAACCAATAATTAAAAGATAACTAGAAAATTCTCATATATTTGGAAATTAAGCATTATTCTTCTGAGTGAGTCAAAGAAATCACAGAATAAATTAATTGATGTTTTGATCTAATTACTACTTCTGATCATAGCAGTGCAGCCATACAGCCTACGGTCAGCCATTGTTGGAAACCCCACTGCCATTGTTACAAGCCCCTCCACTTGAGGCTGAAATGACTTTTAAAGATTTAAAGGTCCATTGCCTTCATTGGTGATTAGTGAGGAGAAGAAAAAAAAATTAAATAAAACAAAAACAAAGAGCTAGTGCCTCCCCGCTCCTCCCCCACCACACAAACACACTCCTTTCCCCCCCACCCCCAGCCAACCCCCTACTTTGGGAGCCAGGTCAGGACATTCAGAAGTAACCACATATATGAGGAGATGTTTTCACATCCATGAAAATTTACAGGCTTAGAAAATACCTATAAAGACCATAAGTTTACACCTCAGGCTGATCCCTGATACAGAAACACCTTGCAACAATAAACAATAAAATTACATTTTAAATAAAACAGCAAATCCTGGGAAAGGAGAATTTGATCTCCAGAGTTACCACATTGTAAAATTCAAATGTGCAGTTTCCAACAAAAAAATCACAAGGCATATAAAGAAACAGGAAAATATAGCCCATTCAAAGGAAAAATAAACAAACTATCCCTGAGAAAGAGTTAGACTTACTAAATACTATAAAACAAGATGCTAAATGAGCTGGAAAATATGGACAAGCTTTCAAGAAAATGATAGGCCTTACACAGTGGCTCATGCCTGTAATCATGCTTCCATAATCACTTGGAAGGCAGAGGCGAGAGGATCGCTTAAACTCAGGGGTTCCAAACTAGCCTGGGCAACATAGTGAGAGCTTGCCTCTGTAAAAAGTAAACAAAAGTTGGCTGGGCACAGTGGCTCACGCCTGTAATCCCAGCACTTTGGGAGGCCAGGCCAGCCTGGGCAACATGGTGAAACCCCATCTACTAAAAGTACAAAAATTAGTCGGACGTGGTGGTGGGCACCTGTAATCCCAGCTACATGGGAGCCTGAGGCATGAGAATCGCTTGAACCCAGGAGGCAGAGGTTGCAGTGAGCCGAGATCACACCACTGCACCCCAGCCTGAGTAACAAGAGCAAACTAAAGTAAACAAAAATTAGCTGGGCATAGTGGCGCATAGCTGTAGTCCCAGCTACATTAGAAACTGAGGTGGAAGGATCTCTTGAGCCTGGGAGGTCAAGGCTGCAGTGAGCCAAGATCACACCACTGCACTCCAGCTTGAGCAACAGAAGGAGACCTTGTCTCCAAAAAGATAAAGGAAAAAAAGATGAAAAAGATACATGAACAGAATGGAAATATCAACAAAGAAATCTAAAAAGAAACCAAAAGGAAATTCTGGAGCTGAAAATAACTGAAGTGGAAAATGCACTAGAGAGATTCAGGCAGATTTGAGCAGAAGAAAGAATCAACAAATTTAACTTAAAGATAAAACAATGGTAATTATTTAGTCTGAGAAACAGAGAAATGATTGAAGAAAAGGGAACAGAGCCTAAGGGACCTGTGAGACACCATCAGGTAATCAGTATACACATTGTGGGGGTCCTAGAAGGAGAATAGGCAGAGAAAGGCAGAGAGATTGAAGAAATAATGGCCAGAAACATCCTAAATTTGATGAAAGACACAAATGTAAACATTCAAGAAAATCAATGAACTCCAAGCAGGATAAACTTAGATACCCACACTGAGGCACATTATAATCAAACTGTCAGAATACAGAGAGAATCTTGAAAGCAGCAACTTACCACATACAAGGGATTCCCAATAAGACGTATCAGTAGATTTTTTTTTTTTTTTTTTTTTTTTTTTTTGAGACTAAGTCTCGCTTTGTCACCCAGGCTGGAGTACCGTGGCTTACTGCTTACACAGGTTACTGCTGCCTTAACTTCCTGGGCTCAAGCAGCCTCTCACCTCAGCCTCCCAAGTAGCTGGGGCTACAGATGTGCACTACCACACCTGGCTAATTTTTGTATTTTTTTTTATAGAGACGGGGTTTTGCCATGTTTCCCAGTCTAGTCTTGAACTCCTGAGCTCAAGTGGTCCACCTACCTCAGCCTTCCAAAGTTCTGGGATTACAGGTGTGTGTACAGTACCCACCATGCCCAGCTAGCAGCATAGGTTTTTTGTTGTTGTTGTTTGCTTGTTTATTGTTGTTTTTGAGACAGGGTCTTACTCTGTCACCCAGGCTGGAGTTCGATGGTGCAATCTTGGCTCACTGCAACCTCTGCCTCCCAGGTTCAAGTGAATCTCCTGCCTCAGCCTCCCTAGTAGCTGGGATTACAGGCTCCCACCACTGCGCCTGGCTAATTTTTGTATTTTTAGTAGAGACAGGGTTTCACCATGTTGGCCAGACTGGTCTCAAACTCCTGACCTCAGATGGTCCACCTGCCTCAGTCTCCCAAAGTGCTAGGATTACAGGTGTGAGCCACCGCACCCCACCAGCAGATCTTTTATCAGAAACTTTGGAGTCCAGAAAACAGTGGGTTCAAAACATTGAAGAAAAAAAGAAATTTAACTGTCAACAAAGAATCCTATATCTGGCAAAACTGTTCTTCAAAAATGAGGGCGAAATTAACACATGCCCAGATAAAAACTGAGAGAGTTCATTACCTGTAGTCCTGCCTTACAAGAAATGCTGAAGAGAATTTTGTAGGGTGGGATGAAGGAAAACTAGACAGTAACTCTATAAAGTATCAAAGCAAACATCATAATTAATGGCAAAATATGGAAGGCTTTCCTTTAAGTTGGGAATAAATTGTCATATGTAGCTGCAGCAATAATTATCCACTTATGACCAATCTCGTTTCATCTGTCCACTCACACCCATCTCCTTACATCTTCATTCCAGATTATTTTGAAACAAGTCTCAGATGTTCATATCATTTTGTCTATGTATATCACTGTATATTGGAAAGACAATTTTTCAAAAAATCACTGATTATCATACTTAAAATAATAATTCTTTGATATAGTTCAAATTTTGCTGGTTATTTCTTAAATTTTGTTTATGTTTCTTCGGTTTGTTTATTGGAATAAAATTTCAAATAAGATCTGTTCATGGCAGTTGGTTAAGTTGTTTAACCTATAGCTTCTCTCTCCTCATCTCTCTCTTTTATACCCCCCTCAACCCCACCTCCCATTTATTTGTGATAGAAACCAGGTCATTTCTTCTACAGAGATTTTCCCAGACTGTATTTTCTGATTACCTTCTGATGGTGTTATTTATATGGACGTGTGTCTCCGTATTTTCTATAAACTGATAGGTAGATCTGTAAGTCATTTTAATATGAAATTTTCATCAAAGTCAAACTGTCATAAATTAATTAATAGCTTTTTGGCTACACTGAGCCAATGCAGAACTTGTTAAAACCCTCTGGCATTCGAAGTATACAGCAGTATGTTCAGTGACTGAGTCTAGTTTTTATTTTTATTTTTATTTATTTTTGTTTTTGCAATAGAGTCTCTTTCTGTCAGCTAGACTGGAGTGCAGTGGCACGATCTCGGCCCACTGCAACTTCTGCCTCCCAGGTTCAAACGATTTTCCTGCCTCAGCCTCCTGGGTGGCTGGGATTACAGTCATGTGCCACTATGCCTGGCTAATCTTTATATTTTTAGTAGAGATGGGGTTTTGGCTTGTTGGCCAGGCTGGTCTTGAACTCCTGGCCTCATGTGATCTGCTCTCCTCTGCCTCCCAAAGTGTTGGGATTATAGGCATAAGCCACCACACCGAGCCTATTATTTTTATTTTCAAAAATCCCAGGAACAGGCCAGGCTTGGTAGCTCACACCTGAAACCCCAGCACTTTGGGAGGCCGAGGCGGGTGGATCACCTGAGGTCAGGAGTTTGGGACCTGCCTCTGCCCAACATCTTGAAACCCCGTCTCTACTAAAAATACAAAAATTAGCCAGGCGTGGTGGCACACGCCTGTAATCCAGCTCCTCGGGAGGTGGAGGCAGGAGAATCACTTGAACCCGGGAGGCGGAGGTTGCGGTGAGCCAAGATCACGCCACTGCACTCCAGCCCAGTCAACAAGAGCAAAACTCTGTCTAAAATTTTTAAAATCCTAGAAACAGCCAAAATGATTCAAGTTTTTAATGATGTTCATATATTTTCAACAGAATTCAACTTTTCATGATTTTCTGTTTTATATGTCTTGTCTCCTTTGTCATCTTTTTTTTTTAAAGTATTATAATGTAGTAATTATCAATTTCTAAATTTATTTGCATAGGGAAATGAATAAGCGTCTAACAGAAGAACAAGCCAGAAAAACGTTTGAGAGAGCCATGAAACTGGAACAGGAGTTTACTGAACATTTCACAGGTTGGAACAATGTTGTAACAGTCCTCTTTATTATAGAATTTTGCTTTGAAGCCATGTGAACTGATCCATTCAAGTGGATTTTGAACTATGCCTACATCTACCAGTAGTAACTAGTACTGTCATTTTCAGAATAAACCCTTAAGGTCAGTGGTTGTATCCTGTGGGAAATTCATCTAGCCTAGGCAGTGGTGCTGGAGAATCCAGATTTAATGTGTCTTAGGTTATTGATTAGAACAGCAAAAAGGAATTTTCACACTTGACTAAAGAAGAATAGATTTAGATATCATTTATTCTATGAAACTCTGATTTTTCTCTTATGCTTTATAAATTTTGATCCATTTTCTCTAGCCATGTCGAGGTATTATTGGCAAAATTTGTACATATTGAAGGTGTATAATGTGATTTGATAAACATATACATTGTAAATTGATTAACACAATCAAATTAACATGTCTTTCACACAGTTGCCATTTTGTGTGTGTAAGGAAGATGCTTAAGATGTACTCTTTATTAACTATAGTCACTATGCTATATATTAGACCTCCAGAACTTACTCATAACTGAAAGTTTGTACCCTTTCACCAACATCTCCCCTACTCTGCAGTCTGCAGTAGGGGAGATGTTGGTGAAAGGGTACATCGCCATCCTACTCTCTGCTTCTATAAGGTCTACTTTTATAGATTCCACATGTAAATGAAATACAGTATTTGCTTTTCTGTGTGGCCTATTTCATATAGCATAATGTCCTCCACATTCACTCATGTTGGTTGTTGCAGATGATAGGATTTCCATCTTTATGGCCTAATAGATATTCCATTGTTGTATATATACCATACACACAGACACACACACACACATGTATTTGATACATTTGTTGTATTTGTTTGTTGGTGTTGTTTGGTTTTGGTTTTTTGTTCATTTTCAAGACAGGGTCTTGTTCCATTGCCCGGGCTGGAATACAGTGGCATGATCATGGCTCACTACAGCCTCAACCTCCTGGGCTCAAGCAATTCTCCCTCTTCAGCTTCCTTAGTAGCTGGGACTACAGAGGTGCAACACCACACACTGATTGATTTTTTTATTTTTGTAGACACAGGGTCTCGCTATGTTGACCAGGCTAGTCTCAAACTCCTGGGCTCAAGCAATCCTCCTTCCTCCGCCTCCCAGAGTACTTGGATTACAGGTGTGAGCCACTGTACCTGGCCTACAATATTTTCTTTATTCATTCATCTTTTGACAGACACTTAGGTTATTTTCATATCTTGGCTGTTATTGATGATGTTGCAGTGAATATAGTAGTGCACATTTCTCTTCAGCATACCAATTTCTTTTCCTTTGGGTTTTTGTTGTTGTTTGTTTGGAGACAGAGTCTCTCTCTTTTGCCCAAGCTGGAATGCAGTGGCATGATCTCGGCTTGCTGCAACCACTGCCTCCTGGGTTCAGTTGATTCACCTGCCTTAGCCTCCCAAGTAGCTGGGGCTAGAGGCACATGCCACTACACCCAGCTAATTTTTCTATTTTTAGTAAAAACGGAGTTTCACCATGTTGGCCAGGCTGGTCTCAAACTCCTGACGTCAAGTGATCCACCTGCCTCGGCCTCCCAAAGTGCTGGAATTACCGGTGTGAGCCATCGCACCCAGCCCAATTTCCTTTCCTTTGGATGTATACCCAGTAGTGGGATTGCTAGATCATATAGTAGTTCAATTTTTAATTTTTTGAGGGATGTCCACATTATTTCCTATGATAGCTCTACTAATATATATTCCCACCATCAGTGTACAGGGTTCTCTTTTCTTCATACCATTGCCAACTTGTTATCACTTATCCTTTTGATAACAGCCATCCAAACAGGTCTAAAGTGATTATTTCATTATGATTTGGTTGGTTGGTTGTTCGTGACAGAGCCTTGCTGTGTCACCCATTGTGAATGCAGTGGCATGATCTCAGCTCACTGCAACCCTGTCTCCCGGGCTCAAGCAAGTCTTGTGCCTCAGCCTCCTGAATAGCTGGGATTACAGGTGTTCACCACCACACCTGGCTAATTTTTGTGTTTTTAGTAGAGACAGAGTTTTGCCATGTTGGCCAAGCTGGTCTTGAACTCCTGGCCTCAAGTGAGCCACCACGCTTGGCCTCATTATGGTTTTGATCTCTGTTTCCTTGATGATTATTGAGGTTGAGCCCTTTTACTGACCTGTTGGCCATATGTATGTCTTCTTTGGAAAAATGTCTATTCTAGTTCTTTGCCCATTTTCTAAATGGATTATTTGTTTTTTTGCTAATGAGTTCTATGAGTTCCCTATATATTTTGGATATTAACCCCTTATAAATTACATGGTTTGGAACTATTTTCTCCTCTTCAATAGATGACCTTTTCATTTTGTTGATTGTTCCTTTGCTGTGTAGAAGGTTTTTTGTTTGATGTCCCACTTGATTCTTTTTTATTTTGCTGCCTGTGCTTTTTTGTCGGTACTTTCCAAAAAAATCATCCAAGTCCAGTGTCAAGGAGCTTTTTTCCCTAGGTTTTTTTCTAGGAGCTTTATGGTTCCTGGTTTTACATGTAAGTATTTAATCTATTTCAAGTTAATTTTGTATAAGATAAGGGTCCAATTTCATTGTCTTGCATGTGGATATTCAGATTTTCCAACACCATTTATTTAAGACATTAGCCTTTCCCTATTGTGTATTCTTGGACCCTTGTCAAAGATTAGTTGCCCTTTAATCTGTTGAAATATTATTTGTTTAAAAAAAAAAAAAAAGAGTAGGTAGCAGTTCACCAATATTCTCATCTTAGTTTGTCCTTTAAGTTGCTCCTCAAGTCTTTGGACATTTTTGTTGTTGCTGTTTGTTTGTTTGAAATAATATCAGCCTGTATTTGACATTCACACTGAGCATCAGTAAGAGTCATAGTTTTGTAAGCCTTTTGCTTTCTTATTTTTTTTTTCAAACTAATTTCAGACTTAAATAGAAGTTACAAGACTAGTACAGGGAAGTCTCATGTACCCTACACCCAAATCCTCAAGTGTTAACATTTTACCACATTTATAATTTTTTTTGAAACATTTGAGAGTAAGTTTTAGGTAGATGCCCCTTTACTTCTACCTGTGTATTTTCAGTGTGTATTTTCCAAAAAAAAAAAAAAAACAGGGATATTTCCTTATATAATCATAGTTTTTATTATCAAAATCAGGAAATTTAATATTATCTCATCTAACTGTAGATCTTCTTATTTTACTATTCTTCTAATCCCTTTAGAGGAAAATGGAAAAAATGGATTATCTGTTCAGGGTCACATGTTGCATTGAATTATCACATCTTTAATGTACTTTAATCTGAAATAGTTCCCAAGTCTTGTTATTCATGACCTTGACTGACATTTTTTAAGAGTAAAAACTTTGTTTGTTTGTTCTTTGTTTGTTTCTTTTGAGACAAGGTCTGTCTCTGTTGCCCAGGCTAGGGTTTTGCAGCGGTGCAAATTCAGCTCACTGCAACCTCCACCTCCCAGGCTCAAGTGATCCTCCCACCTCAGCCTCAGGAGAAGCTGGGACTATAGGCTAGAGCCACCATGCCCAGCTAATTTTTGTATTTTTTGTAGAGATGGGATTTTGCCATGTTGCCCAGGCTGGTCTCGACCTCCTAGGCTCACCCAATCTGCCCACCTTCACCTTGACTTCCCAAAGTGGTGCGATTACAGGTGTGAGCTACTGCACGTGGCCAAAGACCAGTTCTTTCATAAAATGTCCCTCCCTCAATTTGGATTTATCTGACGTGTTCTCATGATTAGATTTAGGTTATGCATTTGGGGCAGGAATATCAATGAAGTAAAGATGTATCTCTTTCTGTACAAGAAGGTTTATGATGTCTACTTGTGCCATTACTTGTGGTGCTAGCTTTAATCACATGGTTAAGGTGTCTGCAGCCTTATGCTTTACCAGTTTCTTCCTAAGGAATATCCTGGTTTACTAGCCATTCTATTAATGAATTTTAAAAGTAAGCAAAATGTGTGTTTCCCAAGTCAATTCCTGACTAGCTCTTTTCTCCTGAAATGAATCCTTGCATGCTGTTGTCAGCCTAAAGTATGAAATGCTCTGGGATTCTGTCCTGTGCTGTTGGAGTGCATCAAGATGCCAAACCCACAAACCAAGTGTTTTTGTCAAATGAACTGAGTCTTCAGGGACATTGAAGCATGTCGGTATTTAGCTCAAAATGTAGAACTCTCATAAAACTGATACTAGCGAATATTATGTTACTTAAAATTTTTGATTACTCGGGCATTCTTAGCTACATATGTTATAAGCCATTCCTACATACATACAACTTCTTTCTTCTATGAACATAATCTCAGGCACCAAATAGTGTTATTTAAAAATCTCCCTTTGACATTTTATGCTCAGTGTTTCAGACTGTGGAAATGTACATCTATGGTGTGCTTCCAAATCACTGGGCATCTTTTTGTAGTTTAATAAGTGACTTACTTAACTTACAATTCTGAATTATTTCATTTATATGTAAACTTTTTTATGAGAGACAAGGCCTGATTTTATCACACAGGCAAATGGTACGGTCCAGTGGTACAGTCATAGCTTACTGCAAATGTGAACTCCTGGGCTCAAGACATCTTCCTGCTGTCTCAGCCTCCCAAGTAGCCAAAAGGACAGGCACACACCACCAAGCCCAGCTAACTTTTTTTTCTTTTTTTAAACACAGGGTGTCACTATGTTGCCCAGGCTGATCTCAAACTCCTGGCCTAAAGCAACCCTCCCACTTCAGCCTCCCAAAGTGCTGGGATTACAGGCCTGAGCCACCATGCCCAACCATAAACATTTTCTTTCTTCTTAAAAAGTTACTCATGCTTAGTGTTGTCTAGTGATACTTTGTGTTTTTTGTTCGTTCGTTTGTTTTTCTTAAACTGATCCTTATCCCTCACAGACATCAAGGGCTTCAGCTGTTTCCAAAGACTTAGTTGTTAGTAATTGTTACTCGTTTTTTCATACATTATTTCAGGCAGCAAATAAACATTGATTGTTAAGTCTCTAACCACTAACAAGCCAGCTTATATATCTCAGTTCACCTACACTACAGTACCTGACATGCTAGCATACTGAAGAAAGTAGTATCAACCTGTAATCAGCTCTTTTCCCCCACGATCCTACCCAAAAAATAAAAAGTATCCACACATCATCCTCTCTGTGGGATTGTACCCAGTTTCCTTTTTTCTACATTTATGGAGAAATCAGGAAAGTTAAGAAAATAATTTGTTTTAAAAGAATAAAACTAATATATGCTCAGATGGTAAAAGAACAAAAGAAAAGGTCACCAAATCTTACTTTGTGATCCATTTTTAAGATAAAAATTTTATACTATACAAATAGGAAAATTAATGAAGTGAGCTGTTTTTTTTTTCCAGCAAACAGTGCGTAAATGGTGATTCTTCCTGCATGAGTAACTTTTTCAAAGATCAGTAATTGTAATGACAAAAATAGACAATTAATGGAGATTTCTGATTTTGTTTCTATCATTACAGCTATTGTACAGGGAGATACGCTGGAAGACATTTACAACCAAGTGAAACAGATCATAGAAGAACAGTCTGGTTCTTACATCTGGGTTCCAGCAAAAGAAAAGTTATGAAAACTGATGTTTCTCTATTTCTCTTTTCCACAATTCCATTTTCTTTGACATCTCTTTGCCCTTTCCTCTGTAGTCTTTCTTCAGTACTTACTTCATGGTGAATTATATCCCACACATCATGGTCTGCAGTTGCGCTTATTTTTTACATATAGTGTCTCCTTCAAATTATATCATGTGTATTATTTAATGTCACTATTGGTTAGTGGCCATTTTTCAGAACTAAAGATGGAATGCCCTGATCAGCTATTAAGAATTTGGGGAGACGCAGAAATTGTGGTAAAATTCCTTAATGTTTAAGGGAAAGTAACTTTAAGAGATTTTCTGAAAAGCTTTATATACATTCTTTTCAAATTTCAATACAAATGAAAAAGTGGTTTTAATCAGTGATTTAGTAGACTTTGAGCAACTATGCACGCTTAAGTTTAATAGCATGGTTTGGCCAATGTAGTATTCTCAAGTCCTTTTCTCAACTTCTATCATCAAAGCAATTGTTTCATTATAGACAAATAAGGAAGACATACTTTTTAATTTCAAAATTAATGTCTGAGTTAACTTTCATAAGGGATTTCATTTTTCCTAAGAGTTCTTAAAGTCTTTATTTTTTGAGGGTTCTTTTTTCCTAGTACATTTGCTAGGAATAACAACGTTTAAGTGTTTTTCATCTACTTGAGCAACACTATCGTGTCTTACAGAAGTTGTTCATACATAATGATCATCACATTTTCTGAATTGAGGCCATGTTCAGGTGCTAAGGAAGTTCACCTTTTACACAGAAGGTTGAGAAAATTTCCTAGATATAAATACAGACGAAACAGACATTACAGTGGTGATGTAGTAACCATAATGGCAATGGCAAAGGAGTCCAATTCATAGCCTAAAACTTAAAATGTATCCTTAGGAGTCAGATTTTACTGAATATTTTACCCACAATAGCTGCCTATTTTGTTATAATAAAATATATATAAATATATATATAAACCTTTCTTTAAACTCTGTAACTATGGGAATTATTTTCTTTACATAGTTGCACACACACACAAACATATATATATATATATTTAAAATATATTTTGTTTCTTTTACCACCTACTCCTAACTTTTTGTTTGGTTTTTAAATTAAATATTAATTGAATAGACTTATCTTCCTTAATCATGTGAACTGAAAATGGGGGCATGGTGGGCGTGAGGAGAAACATTTAGGGAAATTAGATTATAAGGAAAAGTATGGGCATATTCTCCTCTTTCCTACAAAAGTTTTCAAATGGTCCCTGGGGTTTTTTGTTGTTGTTATTGCTACTGTTGTCCTTGTCATTAGGTTTGATTTCGGTCCTTGCCCTTTCCTTCTAGTTCTCCTTTTATTAATAGGAAGGCAGGCAGAAGCCCCATTTGTGTGTGTTTTCCCCTCGGACATCTTTCATCCGCTGCTCTGCAGTAGAATTGCACAAATCCTCATGGTGAGCAATTTTAGGAAATCTTAGTGAAAGGTAGAAATGATTTCAGAAATCAATTTCTCTGGTCCTTTATATTAATAATATTTGGCTTCCCAATGCTCTTTGGAGTTGTTTATTAAATATGTGTTTTGACAACCTCTTCATTACAGTTTCTTAAATGAGTACTGGTTTGTAAAGAATTATCGTTATCCATTCCATTTATGAAGAAGAGGAGAACAGCTAATAAACTATATTGTAAAACCCATATGTTAAATGTGTCTTGAATTTTGAAAGAAAAAAATATTTTACAAGCTAACAAATTCTTGAAACAATTTGAAGCATCATGTAATTTATAACTGAATTCAGGAGCCATTAGGCAACAGAGTATGTTAACACATTGAAATACACACACACACACACACACACACACACAATTGCTGTTATACTAAATATTGTAGATTGTTAACCAAACATAAACATACTAGAAGAAATCTGTAAAATCTCAAAAGCTTCAGAAATTGTCTTACAAAACCCCAGTGTAAGCTATTTTGAAGTATTTGCCAAATAGTCACATGTCGTAAAATATCAAGTGGTTATAAAAGGATGTCATTTATGTATTAAAATCTTTATAAGATTGTTTTCTGGATGTTCTTGATAAGTGATTTTTTTGTAAGAATATATGATTGTGCAGGTTTCTAGATTGTATAGGACTATCCATAATGAAATTACTAATTGCTGATTGCTCAGTATTATGCAATAGCCACTTTAGTATCCTACCTCTTAATTAAAAAAGAGAGAGAATTAAAAAGAGAGAGAGAGAGAAGGTGGTGGTATTAGCTACACTATAAGGTTTACGTTAAATTGCTTGCCCAAGATGACTTAGCTAATAAGTGACAGTGCTTAGTATTTGGATCCAAGCCTCTCTTCTCCAAGTCTACATTCTTTTCAATACACTTTGCTGCCTCATTTTTCAGTCCCTACTGTGTAAAGAACTATAACTTAAATTATCATTTTAGCAATCCTTTACAAATAAGGGGAGTCTTATATGAAAATCTTTGCCCAAAGTCATATAACTAGTAAGGACAGACCCATAGAACAAGTCACTCCCATCACAACTGAAAAGACTATTTGTGGGAAACAAGTCAGCCTAGGCCTGTCACAATGTCATGCAAAGAAAGAACCCTTTAGAACCAGAATTGACACAGTATTTGTTAGAAAATAGTCCATTATTGTAATGCCCAGAGAATAATACACAGTTTTCAAATGTTTTGTAAAGTCTCTATTTTTAATATACCTCTTCATATTCTTAAGCTGGCAAAAAGAAAAATGCCTCTTAAATGTGGCTGGACCTATCTGGTTGCTTTGCTGTTCTGTGACTACCTAGGGCTCTTAATAAATAATGGAAGCAAGCCTGCAGAGCCCATCCAGCAAAACATACACTCTGGTTAACAAATACTTGCTAAACACTACATAGTATTTCAGCTCCAAAGATGGCAGTTCAGGAACTTTAGCAATGAGTAAAATTTGTTGTCTAAGATATTGGAGCAGTTACCTTCTGAGAAGTTACCTTCTAAGATTCTCTGCCTTGAATACTCTTAATTTACATGTGATAAAATAGAAGCCTAAAGATCCCTATGTCTTAACAAAGTTACACTGCAAATCAGGGACAGAGCCAGGATTAGAACCTTTAACTCCCGACTCCTGGAAAATGGTTTTCGTACCATACAGATTCCTTCTCCTCCCATTCTTAGAGCTGGAATTCGTGGGTTATTCAGTCCCTGAAGGTTTGAATTACTTATGTTATAAATATTGGTACATTTATGATATTACAATGAAGTTGCATTTTGAAAGATATCAGGGAAAAACATGGGTGTCACTTTCCTGACCCAAGCTTAGAGCATCTGGTAGTTGAGTCTAAGATTGCATTTATCCCGGAATTGCACAGTATACCGCTCACTGACTTTAGCAGCGGTGTACTCTGATGTGAAGAATGTGGGCTGTGGAATCAGAGCTTGATTTGAATGCCACTCTGCCACTTAAGTAACTTTGGGCAAGTCACATAATCCCTCTTACTGTTTACTTATCTGTAAAATGGAGATAATTTGAGAATCAGTAAGATTACAGATGAAGGGAACTAGCACATAGAACATTCTAAAAGCTAATTCCCTTTTCCTTTGGAATCAGAAGCTTAGAATTGTTCCAGCTTCTCTTGTGAGGATTAACCTGATCCTCAACTTTGCCATATTTTAAATGGGATTTGAATGACTACCTTGCAGGAGTGTTAAAAGGGCTAAATAACGAGTTATATACAAAACGCAATCATACCATCTGATAATTGACACTTAACGTGTGTTCTTCCTCTTACTGAGGGGTGTGTTTATGATTGACTGTGGAAGACTCAGAATATTATCCACCATTCTTTAGGGAAATTTCCTTTGACAGAATTTAAATTATTTACATTTCAGTCTCTGTAATCATGTTTGCTGTTCTCTTCACAGGATCCCTATTTTTTGTCAAAGGTGCTCTGAGTTGTGGCCCACCATAACTCAGTCTCAAACATGGAACTGGAAAGCATCGAGGTTTCATAAGCCATCCTCCTTTCTGCATGGTCCTAGACCCAGTAGTTCTAGCAATTCTCCAGAACATTAAGAGTCTCAAAACAGGCCTAAAATAATCGTGTGAAAAATACTACTTAAATCACCCAGATAAAATATTTTGTCTTTTATATCATTTGACTAGAAATAGTCACTGCTTACTGACTTTCCACCACTGCCTCTTTCTCCACTCCAAATATGGTTACCTAAAAGCTGGCAAAACAATAAATCCTAGTCTACTAAACAGCATTACGAACAGAAATGGTGATCAGGTAACTTTGCTGATGTGTAACATACCTGTGTAAAATGTATAGATATGCATAAGTGTACATATGCCTTAATAACTTCTTTCCAGGTATATGTCACCTTACGTAACCATGAAGCTCAGTCAGTAGAGCATGACTGGCACCCCAGGTGACCTTCTTAGCTTCTTCCTGGTCACTACTCCCACCCCAGGGGAAGCTGCTGTCTTAGATGTTTATTTTTTAATTTGTCTATAGTAAAATTCACTTTTTTTGGTGTATCACTCTAGCTTTTGTCACATATATAGTCATGTAACCGCCACCACCATCAAGAATACGAAATGGTTCCACTGTCCCAAAGAAATTCTCTGATGCCTTTCCCTATGTAGTCCGTACCTCCTCTCAGCCCCAATCTGTGACAACCACTGATCTGTCTGCAGTGCTATACTTTTGCCTTTCCCGGAATGTCATATGGAATGAAATGGAGCATTTCGGGTGTGGCTTAGCAAAATGCATTGGAGAGTGATCCATGTTGCTGCATGTATCTGTGGTTTTCATTGCTGAGCAGTATTTCATTTTTTGGATGTACCACAGTTTATGTGTTCACTGGTTGAAGGACTTTTGGGTTATTTCCATCCCATGATAGTTGTATATTTCTTTGCCACCCTAGACTACAGGAACAAGTGGCAGCAAACAGAAAAGGGTTTCTGATGCTGAAAGCCATGGTGGGCCCAACCCCACGCCCACTTCCGTCAGTACTGTGAGCATCCACATGCTTAGGCAGTTGCACAGGAGCCTGTCGTCCTGAAACAGATTGTAAAGGCAGAATGATAGATCCAGAGAGCCTGTTTACAGAAGAAATTTGCGTCTAAAGCAGGAATGACTACAAGAATGAGCACTTCAGAATTTCAAGCCCTCAGGAAAAAACACTAATGATCCAATACCTAGGTGTGCCAGTGACTGATGCATAACTCATTACTGATGTCCTAAGTGAAATACATGTAGTCTATCTAGGACAGCAGTGAATGAGAAGAAGAAAAACTGCGAACAAGCAATTTGCAGAAGATGGGATTGTCTATTAGCCTTATAATTTAGAAAACTCCATGGAGACAAAATCTTTCAAGAAAATTTTGTGGGTTGGATTTCAGACAAAGGATTGTTTTTCCAAATTACTGTTTTCTTTAGGTGGTAACCTCTATGCATTTTAAATATTACTGATGCAATTTATAGAAATCTAATTCCAGTGCAGCATACCTAAGGAATCCTTGATGAGCCCTGGTTCCACCGATGGGTGCGACACTCCTACATGCAGTGGCCTTGACAGTCTCCCATTTTTACCGCAATATGACTGCTCGCTTGTGTGTTAAAAAATTACAGGTCCCTGCCTGAAATTGGCTCCAGATTAATCCTTAGGAAATACTGGTGTTTACTGAAAGTAGAAATAAACTACTTGTATTCTGCATATATTTATCCCTATTTCTGCCAGTCAGCTGTTAACTGCCAGTGTCATTTGGACAATTTTTAACTACAGTAGAATGAATTTCTTTATATACAAGTCAGTGCAAAAAAACAATTAGCATGTGAAACTTGCTAATGAATTAATGATAAAATGAATTTTCTGATGGAGGGAAAGATTAGAATGATGTAATCTGTCTTCTTTGGGTTGTCTAAAATTGGGTACATTTACCTCACAGATGGGATAGCTAAAGACGACGAAGTGTATGCAAGTCCCATATGTTCCACACTATTGAGTCTCTGCAAAAAGCTTTTCTAAATCGCATGTCATCTGATCAAAAATATCTACTTCCCTAGTGGTATTTAAGACTAGAAAAGACATCTTTTGAAGATAGATCCCTTTCTCTGAAAGTTCAGTGCTTGGTTTAGATTTAGTTTATCTGACATACCCTTACTAGGAAAAGGCTTTACTAAACTTTTAACTCCTTTCCTGCTCTAGCCAGTAATGGTTACACTTTATATTCTCTCGGTCACCTAAACTTTAGCTTTACTGCTTTTGACACTTCCCTTTCTTAAACATCCCATCAGTCACCAAACACTATTCTGAACGTGATTTTTTTTCTTACTCTCATTTCCATTGTCATCACTAATCCAGGTTCTTATTCACCCCTGACCTGTATTATTGTAGTGGTCTCAAATTATCTCCCAGCCTCTAATCTGCTCCCTTGCTGATCCAGCTACCCACTAGATGACTTCCTAAAGTGCAGCTTGTATTTCCGTCTCTTCAGTGACCTTCACGTATCATAGATCTAAATGCATTAATTCACCTGTAAAAGTATAGTTCCTGGAATATAGTATGTAATCAGTAAGTCCTCTGCCAACACTAACCTCCCTGGCCATACCTCTTACCTACACCCTCTGCAGAGCTTGTCTTAGCTGTTTGTCAATGCGAATGCCTCCTTTGCCAACACCACCTCCCAAATGTTGTGTCCTCCCTACCCAAGTCCCCTTACCAAACTCTAGTTTCTTCAAAGCCACCCTAAGTCCCTTCACCTGCAGAAACCTGGCCAATTTACAGCCCTTGATGCCTGAATTCCTCCAGTATTTCTTGGGTGTCTGTCCACTTAACGCTGAGAATGTGCTTTCTGTGCTGCTTTTACCGTTTTAGATGTCTCAAGATTAGGTGGCATTTTTTAATCTTACTTCTTTTCCCCAGTGAAGCACCCACAGCAGATCAGAGTGCACAGCTTCTCTACTCCAGAACTGCCGGCCTCGGTAGCATGGCTGTCTTCACTGCTGTGACTTTTTAAGGGTCTGGAAACAGCTGCCTTTTAAATGTTGGCAGTGACTTTATTTGCAAATTGGTAGACGTGGGGATGGAGAACGGGTTAAAGAGGTCTGACTCTAGGCCAGGTGCTGTGGCTCACACCTGTAATCCCAGCACTTTGGGAGGCCGAGGCAGATGGATAATCTGAGGTCAGGAGTTCAAGACCAGCCTGGCCAACATGGTGAAACCCTGTCTCTACTAGAAACACAAAAATTAGCTAGTGTGGTGGTGCATGCATGTAATCCCAGCTACTCAAGAGGCTGAAGCAGGAACCTGGGAGGCAGAGGTTGCAGTGAGCCGACATCATGCCATTGCACTCCAGCCTGGGCAACAAGACAAAAGCAAAACCCCATCTCAAAGAAAAAAGGTCTGACTCTAAATCTCTAAGCCAATTTTTTTGTTCAATTATAGTCTTTCTTTTCTGGTTCCTGTATAATCTCCCTTCTCAAACATGCTTTGTGATTTTTATCTTCCTTGTGCATATATGTTTTCTTTATAAGTCAGCTGAAGCCCTCCTTGGAAGTAACTGCGGTATAAATAATTTCTCTGGAAGTCTTTAGTTACAAAGCCAAATATAGTATTCTTGATTTGACTTCTTCACTCTTTACCTCCTTTTATACTGGTTTCTTCTCAGATTAACTCTTATATTCAATGAAGTTGATGGAGATTTATTAATGGCTTTAAAACTATATCTTCGAAGTTCATCTTGAGTCTTTATAATCTTCTACACATTAAAGTCTGAACTGCAAGTAAGTTTTTCAGGAAAAGAAAGCTTTTGTGGTTTGATAATAAACTGATCTCAGCATCGAGAGGCTTACACTTGATTGCAGGCTCAGCTCAGTTGAAGGCTTTCCCATCCTCCTCCTCTCCCATCCCCGGGAAGAAGAGTGGTTTGTTTTCCTTTCATGTTGGCTCGCTCTGTCTTGATCTTATTCTTCACATTCTGATCAAATATCTTCTGTAAAAATTTACCCTTGACGTTGAGTCCCCTGAAAACAGCCCCTCTCCCTTTCTTAGCCAGATGTCCTGAGATACTCTGTTCACTCTTCCCTTCATTTATAATAATAGCATAATTATGTATTGAATGCCTACTCTATTCCAGACCTGATGCTAGACACTGGGAACCGTGGCAGACAAGACACCATCCCTGCCCTCATGAGGTTCAGTTTCCTGGCCAAGCCTCAGCCCTGGCCATGCCATTGAAACCTGCTCAGACAGCTCTTTGGGACCACCATAGTCCCCAGATCCTGTGGTTCTTCTCATTCATCGCCTCAGCAGCATCAGACACCAGCAATGATAGTTAATAACATCCTAAAACATAATAGTTCACACTTAGAAATCTTCCATTATGTTCAAGCCCTGTGCTGAGCACAGAAACGATCAAACATAGACTCTGCCTTTGAAAATCCTGCACGTGGGCCAGGCGCGGTGGCTCACACCTGTAATCCCAGCACTTTGGGAGGCCGAGGTGGGTGGATCACGAGGTCAAGAGATCGAGACCATCCTGGTCAACATGGTGAAACCCCGTGTCTACTAAAAATACAAAAAATTAGCTGGGCATGGTGGCACGTGCCTGTAATCCCAGCTACTCAGGAGGCTGAGGCAGGAGAATTGCCTGAACCCAGGAGGCGGAGGTTGCGGTGAGCCGAGATCGCGCCATTGCACTCCAGCCTGGGTAACAAGAGCTAAACTCCGTCTCAAAAAAAAAAAGAAAAAGAAAATCCTGCACGTACAGCATCATGTAGGCCAAGTGAACAGAACTCCCCCTAAGTGTAGCTTCATAGGAAAAATACTTTTCCTGTAAAGGGGGGGAAAAAAGCACTTATATTCCTAAAATTTGCTCACTATGTCTGCCATTGTTCTCAATATACAAATTCAGATTTATTAACCAGTCAGCAAGAGTGTAATATCCTTTGAAACCACGCTACTGCAAATGTTCACATCCTAACTTTCTCAGGGCACACCAGCCCTTCCAAGGGTTCCCCAGAATGAAAATTATTTGGCTTGATCTTAATCAAAGATATTGTGGACCATAGAAATAGACAAATAGCAATTATGATTTGTTGGAAAAAAATATTTTTTTCCTAAGATTTTGGGTAGAGGAGTTCATCCTTTGCTGGCTCAGCCAATACCTGCTGACGGACCTCCTCAGCCTGCTGTCAAAGGCCCCCTCTTTCTAAGGCTGCCTGTAGTGTATTCCCTCCATGGGATCTACTGTTCACCTCCCTGACAAGCTCAAGGCTTCTGGGCATTCTGAATCCTTGGAGAGCCACAGCTGTGTCTTTGGCAAGAGTGGAGAAGAGTGCTTTGTATTTCATAGTATGGGGTAGGGTCAGGGAGTCCCAGGCAGAGTTGCTTAGGCCCCAGAATCTTATCAAAGTGTAAGTGAAACCAGTGTCTAGTTCGTATGCTCTCCCTCTAACCTCAATATGAGTCTAGAATGGGGACCAAAGTAACCTCAGCTTCTGCTCCTCCAGAAGGCTGTTTGTGGATTAAATTGCTGGCTTATTACTCTCTCATTACATCCCACCCATTCCTCTGGCACACCCAGGGATGTCTGGACCCCAGAAATGGCAGAATCCTGGCTCAAGCTGAGGCAGAGTTCCTCATTGTACAAAGGTGATAAATGTTCGTGCTAATATTGGGCAAATGGACCCAATGTAGAATCCCCTAGAACCCAGCGACAGCAAGTTCACTGATGAGTCACAGTTGAATGACATCCAAGAGATAAGGGAAGAACCTCATTGTGAAAGAGCTCACCAGACTTCTTAGATTATGGTTGTTCTGACTCCCTATCAGCATCACTTGAAGTGTTGCCAGAGGAAGGACTTAGTCAACAAACAGATCCTGCCAGTAACCTGGTGGCTCCTGGAGCGCACCAAATGAGTCTACCCTCGTGGTCGGGAGGATGAGGCTTGTTAAGAAAACTTCTATTTATTCTACCTTATAGACAAGCCGTTAGCCCTCCTGGCAGGGCTGCCTACTAGTCCCTTTGGCACCTTCGTGCAAATTAGGAAGAAGTACCCCCTCTTCTGGATGGACCCAGCTGGGGATGGAGAAACAGCTTCCACAGCACATGAGTCTCCAGAGCAGACAGGAGAGGAAAAAGTATGGCATGTCAGAGCCATCATGACCTACCTTTTACATACGGGGCAATAAGCCCAGAGAGGGAAAGGAATTTGCCCACAGTCAGTAAATCGTTGCCCACATTCCTTCCCCGATCCAGTGTGCGATAAACAGTAGCTTCATGGCCCAATAGGAGGGAGGGCTTCCTTCCCCAGGGCACAGAGCAAGCTCAGGGACTGACAAACTCGGAGGGATCTTTCTCTCTCACTGTTTTAATTACCCATGTCAGAGAGAGAGCCGTAATTTCTGAGTACTCATGAGGGGCTTTGACAAAAGGTGAGACTTAAATGAAGGCAGATGACTAACAATTTCTTCAGTTCATTCTCCACATCCCCAACCACACGAGGAGTGCAGCTTTTGTCTGCCTGGAACCGTGGTTCTCAACATTTGCTGTGCACCAAAATAAAAACAGATCGTGGGCCCCGCCCCAGAGCTGTTGATTCAGTGGGTCGGGGCCCGAGCACTTGCATTTCCAACAAGTTCCGGGGTGCTGCTAACGTGGCTGGCCTCGGGACCACACTTTGAGAACCACTGTCCTAGAAATATGGTCAACCCACCCTTTCCTCCCTCACCTTCTTCACTCTCTTCCTCCCTGTCTCTGCCTCTTTCTCCTTTTCTGCTTCCTCCAATTCCTCTCTGGTCCTCTTCTCATCTTCCAAAGCAGGGTGGAGTCAGCTGACTCTTCCATTGACTGGGTATCTGACTCGAGCAAGTCACCTCCCCTCTCTAGGCCCGAGGAGAGGCATCGGCTAGACGGAGATGCCCCTGCCCAGCTCCTCCCTCGCCAGGGCGGTTGGCCTGGGCTCCTCTGTGCAGGTGTGTTAGGAGGGAACTGCTGCGTGAATGAGATGTCCTTCCAGCTCCCCTCCAGCTCAGAGCCTGGGATTCTGACCTCTTCTTCCTTCCACACCTAAGCTTTTCTCTCTCCAGTTAGACATGGCATTTGGAGTCTTCTAGGACAAGAGGAGGGGAGGGTAGAGTTCGGAACAGCTGTGTCCGGGCCCGAGCGTTAGGCCAGGCCTCCAGCAGGGGGCGCGAGAGGGCCGGCCTAGGCGCGTCGGGTCAGCCCAGGTGTGGGGTCCGGGGCCGGCGGGAGGTGACCTGCGCCCCAGGGGCGTGGATTCCGCCCAGGCACTCCCGGCCGCACTTAAGGAGCTCGGGCCAGCGTGAGGAGGGAGCAGGGAGGAAGCCCAGCCGCTGCTGACTTCCTCGGACCTGGACCCAGCCCGGCCCCAGCCAGCCCCGACGGCGCCATGCGGGGCCCGACCGCGGCCCTGTGGCTGCTAGTGGCTCTGCGCACCGGTGAGGCCCCGCTGTGAGAGCCGAGGGCGGACAGAGTCCTGGGCTCTGCAGCCCGGGTGAGCAGGTCCCGGGGCTGGAAATGTGCCTGAGCCGAGGCGCCGGGGTAGTGAGATAGGGGATGCCGGGGCTCGGGGTCGAGTGAGGAGGGAACTATCACTGACGGGCAGACGGGGAGGTCTGGAAGGCTTCTTGGAGGAGGCGGCCTTGAGCCGGACCTGGAAAACGTGAGGCTTCGGACGCGCCAAGGAAAAGCGCGGTCTGGGACGTGGTGGGGAGGCCTTGGAGTGTGGAGAGGAGGTCCCAGAGGGTGGCCCCTCCTGATGGTCGCGGGAACCCAGGGACACTGCGGTGCCAAAGCAGCTCTTTCTCCCGAGTCCCCGCAGGAGAAGATTCAGAGGGACTGACCAGGAGGGGCGCGGGAGACTGCCTGGGAGGGCTTGCTGCCGGAATGGAGGTGGGACGGAGGCTGAGTCCCGTCGTGTCGGCGCCTCAGGGAGTGGGGGCCCAGGATGGTGGGACGGGAGACAGGACCTCGGGGAGCGGCTTGCAGGGATCGCGGGCGGCGTCCGCTGAGGGGATGGAGGTCACAGCACCGATGTGGCTACCGGCGACGCGACGTACTCATCAATGCAAACAATGAAGCCACTGAACTTTGCAGTTTCCCGCCTGGGTGGTAGGGGCCTTGGAGCGCTGGGGAGGGAAGGGCAGTTCGACTTTCTAGGGTGCTGCTGGGAGTGGGGAGAGGAGGGGGTGACCTGGTTTTCGGGAGTGGGGAGTCATCCGTTTCTCTCCAGCACAGGCCTCTGGCAGTGCTGGCTGGGGCGGGGTGAATGGCAGAGGAGCTCAGGCCTGAAAGTCATCAACCCCAAGGGACTCAGCACCCCTACCCCTGGGCCCCTAGCCTGGGAGCTCTCGGGGACTCTGACCAGCTCAGATCCTGAGGCACAAGCAAAATCCCACTGAGGGTCCGTGTGTCTCGGGCTCTCTACATGGGTTTACTTTCAACACAGAGGGTGGGTTTATCTGCTTTCTCAGAAGATGAAGCAGGCTCGGAGGCAAATAAGTTACCTAAAGTTACCAGCTGGAGGGCAGGAACTTGAACCCACCCTGATGGTTCCTCAGCTTCCCCTCTGTCTGCCGCCTTCCCTTGGTAGGGCCTGGCACTGTGCCCTCCAATGGTGGGTTTGCAGCCAGCACAATCGCAGATGCTCCCTGAGGGTGCAGGGCTCGTGGAGAGTAGCCCACCCACAGCCCCCTTACCTCATTTTCATGACCCAGTTCATAAGGAAGGCCCAGGGACACTGCTGAGTGACAGAACCCACACAGGCACCCTCTCTGGGAGGCCTGCAGAGGGGAAGGAGCTTCCATTTCCGGAGCCTGCCGAGGCTCCCCAGCCAGTGCTCCCGCCAGGTGGGGGAAGCTGAGAAGCAACCTGTAGACCCTCCCGCTCCTCTGTAAACGGCCTGGTTCTGAGCCATTCCACTTGCCAGCAGCCATGCCCCTGGTCAGAGAGGCCCTGTGCACAGGAATACCAGCCGTTTCCCAGTCTCTGTGCCTGGTGCCTCCCTGTGGGAGGGCAGGGCTGCTCTAGAGGACTGGCTCTCCAGGCCGATGGGCCCACACAGAGCTGCTGGAGCCCCCCTCCATGGTGGGCCGGGGCTGGGCCTGGCAGGGGAGCCAGGCCTCACAGTCCCCTGCCCGCAGTGCTCGGTGGCATGGAGGTGCGGTGGTGCACTATCTCGGACCCAGAGCAGCAGAAGTGCAGCGACATGAGCAAGGCCTTCAGGGAAGCGGGCATCCAGCCCTCCCTCCTCTGCATCCAGGGCACCTCGGCCAACCACTGCATCCAGCTCATCGCGGTGAGTCCTCTCCCTTCCGCCCTGCCAGACAGAAGGGCTCTGACTCAGGAGGGAGCACATAACAGCCTCATTCACCGGGAAAGGGGCTGACCTCGCCCTGCCAGGCCCAGCCGATAGGATCTCCCAAGTCTCCCCAGCAACAAGGCCAGCTTGTCTCCGGCCGGGCCCAGGAGGTGGGAGCCTCAGGAGTGCCGCTGCTCAGAGGGGCGCCGGCAAGGAAACGTGTGTGAGAGGCTTCTCTTCCACAAGGCCCCTGCCAAGGGGCCCCCAGATGGTAGTGACCCCTCAGTGGCCCCAGGTGGCTACTTGCTCACTTTGCCATGGGGCTTTCCAGAAGGGGGCTTGTGTGGTTTCTGGGGAAGGAGGAGCAGGGGCTGGACTCCCAGGTGTGTGAGTATGGGGTAGGAAAGCAGCTCTGAGAAGCAGGAGACCTGCTAAATGACACTGACAATCTTCAGAGGCACCACAAAAGACGGGCGTGCCTCTGGGGCAGGCGCACAGAAAGCTGGGTTTTCAGCCCAGCTCTGCCCCCACTATGTCCCCAAGACCTGATCCAGTCATAGGCCCACACAGGGCCAAGGCTGGGGGTCAGACTCCACGTGAGGGCAGAAACCCCACACATAGACCGTCTTAGAGGAAAAAAGCTAGAAAACCCAGGGTAGCAGTAGACGTGGGGGCAGGGGAGAGAAAGCGAGGGAGACTCACACTTCACTGCGTGCTGTTTTCTACTATTTCATTTTTTAAATATGATATCTGAGTCCTGCGAAGTCAATGATTAATATTTTTTAAATAACATTACTAGGAAAGCAAGGTGAATCCTTGGCCTGGGAAACGGGGAGAGCCTTGGGCCCTGGTTGGGCTCCTGGGCCAGATGAGGACAGCACAGCCCTCAGGGCTCAGGGTGGGGCCCTAGGCCGTCTGGTAGGTGTCCCGAGTTCCCTGCTGAGTGTGCTGGCTGGGACAGGTTTGGCTGAGCAGCATTTCCTTGCAGGCCCAGGAGGCTGACGCCATCACTCTGGATGGAGGAGCCATCTATGAGGCCGGAAAGGAGCATGGCCTGAAGCCCGTGGTGGGCGAGGTGTACGATCGAGGTAGGAGGAGCAGCGAGGGCGGAGGAAGGCCTGCGCCGGAAGTCCGCCCTCCCGGCTGCCCTTGCTGGTCCAGGCCTGACCCTGCAGCCCTGTCCACATAGCAGTCCTGGAGTCCCAGCCAGACGAACGCCCTGAGGGCACCCTAAGTCTCTCAAATTCCCCAGGGGCAGGAGCTCCAGGGACATGAAGAGCTGACCCACGTCTGCTCTTCCCTCAGGGAGCCCAGCAGCACCCCCAGCCTTTGCTCACTCGGTTCTTACCGAGGGCTCCCCTGTGCCTGGTGCAGCGCTGGGCCTGGTGCTCTTCATGTAACTGCCTCAGGTGAACAAGGCGTCCTTGAGGCCGGGCCACCTGCATGCTTAGGGCCTCCGTGTCGGAAGCACGGCTCCGGGTCGGGAGGTGCTGCCTGGGAACTGCACAGCGCAACAGACCCAGCGCTTCCCCTTCCCATGACCTCTGTCACCCTGGACAACCTCACTTCCCGGGCTGTAAAATGGGGATAATAACAGCTGCCCTGTCACACGGATTAGATGAGCCAGGCCGTGTGTCCACCTGACATGTGGTACATGCTGGAAAGTGTGAGTTCCTTGGCCCAGTCCCCACATCACACACACGACCTGCCCCAGCTCAGCCTGCTCCTGTGTCTCCCCCACCACCCCTGCTTGGCCGGAGCGACTGTCACCTCCTCCGAGGTGCTCCCTGAGCCCCTCCCACCCTTGAGCAGAACCTCTCTTTCCTGTACCCCCATGGCCTCTGCAAGCCTCTGCCTGCTCAGTCACGTTAGTCCCCTGAGGAGGGCCGGTCCTCCCCTGTGTCTACCCTCTGCAACTCCACACAGCATCTCGCTTGGAGAAGGCACTGGCTGGTTCCTTGTTGAATTAGTGATTGTCAAATGCCACATGGCACAGTCCAATCCTGCATACCAGTCAGCCAGAAACAGCCCTGCCTCCCGGGCCCCATGCAGCTCTTCCTCTTTAATTAACTCCACACCTGTACCGAGCACCTGCTACCCGCTGCTCAGGACCATGGAGCAGTGAACAGAGACCTCCTTCCTGCCCTCACACAGCAGAGTAAACAAACAAACCAAAACGATACAGTGAAGCATGTGGTGGGTGCTGTGAGCAAAAGGGAAGGGCAGGACAGAGAAAACGAGGGCTGCAGGAAAACCCGCGGAAACAGAGCAGGCAGGACGGTGCTCTGGGGAGGCGATGGGTAAGCTGAGCCCCGCAACCATCTCAGGCAATTCAAGGAATTGCAAAGAAACAGAGGGTGGTGAGTCGGAGGATGGTACCAGACAAAGCTACTTAGGTTGGCTGGAGCCAAAGCCTGGTGTGCAAGAAGTAACACTGGCTTCATGTTCTAGAACTCAACTTCATTCTGATCATGGCCTCCCACACCACGGGGCAGTTTGTGCAGCGTGCATGCCTGTGTGTGTGCACGCTCATGTGATGGGAGGCCCTCTGGTCCTCAGTTACCGTAACTGAGTCATCTGTGTTTTGCCTGAATGGCCCTTGGAACCACCTTGGCACGGGGGAATGTTTTGCAAGGCTGCAGAGCCCTGCCCCACCACACGCACCTTGCAGCCATTCAGGGTCATCAGTGACTGGGGACCACACTGCTAGTTGTCTCTGCCTCTGTCTCACTCTCCTCCAACCCCCTCAGCACCAGGAAATTGCCTCTCCTCATCGGGGAAGCCCCTCCCCTGCTCCTCCCAGCCACTCTTCTTCCCATGACCCTGACACCGTTCCCTCAAACCCTCCAAGTTCTGGGGGAACTTCGCTTTTGGAAAGCGAAGACTTGCTGGCTTCTTCTGCCTTCTGTCCAGCTAAAGAACTCCCCTGATGTGAGCAAATGAGGACCCAGCTAAGCACCAGCTGCTTGAGAAGGAAAAGTGGGAATCAATGAATACATCAACATCTCAGGGCTGTATCTACCTCAAGAGGCTGGAGGGCAGGGTCTCGCACGCGTGTGGATTAAGCCCACTTGCTCTCTTGTAACTAGAGCGCTATGCATACATCCACATGCACACCCATGCTCCTTGCACACATGCTCCCACAGCCATCCCGGGCAGGGTGCTGGTGCAGCCTCCCTGAGGCTTCTCCCTGCTGCCCTCACTGGCTCCCCTCCTCTCCTAGAGGTTGGTACCTCCTATTGTGCCGTGGCTGTGGTCAAGAGGAGCTCCCATGTGACCATCGACACCCTGAAAGGCGTGAAGTCCTGCCACACAGGCATCAATCGGACAGTGGGCTGGAATGTGCCCGTGGGCTACCTGGTGGAGAGTGGCCGCCTCTCAGTGATGGGCTGCGACGTACTGAAAGGTGAGGGCTTTGGGCTGGGCAGGAGGGTCCCCAGGCCTCCCCTCTCCTTTCCTCGGCCCATGCTTGTCCCTTCATTGGGTAGCCTCCCTCTGACCTCACTGCATCCTTCATCCCTGGAAGGCGCAGCCACCCCCTCCTCCGGGCCTCCCCACTCCGCCACTCTGCCGCCAGCCCTGTGCGCCACCACTTGACTTCCTGCTTGCTTGGCCCCTGTGGGGCACAATTGTTGCTCACCCATCGTGGTGTCCCACACGACGTAGCCAGGCACAGGCCCAACCCATGAATGGGAGGCAGTGAACCTCCAAGGAGCGCCTTCCACCGGCATAAACCCGGCACAGGCCGCTGTGTCTAGAAGCGTGTCCTCAGCTTTACAGGACCAGAAATGCTATTTTTTCAGGACCCAAGCAAGGCACTGAATTGCACCCAGAAAGCTCCCAAGTGGCTCATCAGCCCAACCAGCCTTGTAAACCCACACCACCCCCAAAAGCCTGGAAGCCTCACCCTCTCAGCTGGTGGCCAGGTGTGGGTGGCTTGTCAGGCACTCGGCATATTTATTAAATATCCACTCCTCTGGGAGGACACAGAAAGACCAGGAAGAGGGCTTACTCTGGAAAAGCTCAATCTGGCTGGTGATGAGCGTGGCCCAACTGGCTCAGATGCCGGCAGGAGGGCTTCCTGGCGCAGCACAGGATAAATATTTGTGAGTTTTGGTGCTGGCAGGGCCTGAAGAACCATGCAGGACAGCAGACCCTGGCCTCGTTCTCTATGAGGCCGGCCACTGCTGCGTTGCCTCCCTCTGTGTGCTGGAAGAAGTGTTGTCTTTCAATGAATGATCCTCCTTAAGTAATTCTTCATTTCCCCTCTGTGTTTTGTTTTTTTTTGAGACAGAGTCTAGCTCTGTCCCTCAGGCTGGAGTGCAATGGCGTGATCTCAGCTCACTGCAACTTCTGCCTCCTGGGTTCAAGCTATTCTCCTGCCTCAGCCTCCCAAGTAGCTGGGATTATAGGAGTGCACCACCACGCCTGGCTAATTTTTGTATTTTTAGTAGAGACGGGGTTTCGCTATGTTGGCCAGGCTGGTCTTAAACTCCTGACCTCAGGTGATCCACCCGCCTTGGCCTCCCAAAGTGCTGGAATTATAGGCGTGAGCCACCATGCCCAGCCTCCCCTCTGTCATTAATCACACTTCGCTGATTTGGAAGTGAACCTGCAATGAGAATAGCATCTAGTTGTTACTTAGTTACGCTGAGTGGTCATTTACGAGTAATTTTTATTCCTCCAAGCCACTTTTAAGTAACACTCTCCAATGCTCACTGCTGCCTTGGTGGACCTGCTTTGAGAGTTACTGGTCGGGTCCAGCTGCCCAGTTTTGCTCAGACTGAAGCTAGAAAATGGAACTGTTCTCAGCAGAGTCCAGATGAGACCCTGCAGGGCCCAGGCCCCCTGCTGACCCTGGGGGCTTGGCTTGCTCTGAAGAAAGTTCTGCTAAGTCATCTCTCTACCTCCTTCCCACAGCTGTCAGCAACTATTTTGGGGGCAGCTGCGTCCCTGGGGCAGGAGAGACCGGTTACTCTGAGTCCCTGTGTCGCCTCTGCAGGGGAGACAGCTCTGGGGAAGGTGTGTGTGACAAGAGCCCCCTGGAGCGATACTATGACTACAGCGGGGCCTTCCGGTGAGTGGAAGTTGGGGGCGGGGAGGGGCGGCAGGCAGGGAGGAACTGAGTCCCGCAGGCGGAGGCGCTTAAGGCCACAGATGCTGGGGAAAAACACCTTTGCCCAGAGAGGGCCCTGGAAGGGGAAGTGGCGGGGCTGGCTGCATCTCATCAAAGCACCCTTTATATAGTTCTGTGCCCTGGTTAGTTTAAAAACATCCAGCTGGAATATGCCAAACTGGATTTGCTCATAAAATCAACATGTTTGGTATATTTAGTGTAGTGAGGGCTCAGAGAGAAGAAAATGGAAAAAAGAGCCTTTTGGCCACTCCCACGTCCCCATTCTCAGACCAGCAGGGAGAGGGGGTGGGGGAGTGTGTCTTGACACTTGGGGACCGGCTGTCTCTGCCACTGGTTGAGGCTGGCACTTTGGGTAATCCTTTCGTGGATACAGAAGGGAGTCTTTACCAGCTCGTGGTCCAATTCCATCTGCCTGCAGAGGAGGAAACGTGCTCCCCAGGACTGGAAAGGAAGCATCTCGGGCCCCTCTGGCTACCTCACATTTCCACCTGCAGCGGGGAAGCCTGCTGGTGCCCCACACTCCAGATGTGATCTGAGTGGATGCAGTGTTTGGCTTAGAGAGAAAAACAGTCCTCAGCACCTCTGAGTGGAAGATCCTTGCCCCTCCACTGCCCCATGCCCTTGGCATGCGCCCCTTCTCTCTGACTCTTCTGGAGCCTCAGAGCCCTCTCCTGATGTCACCCCTCCCTGAACTGCTCTAATCCCTGCGTATTTTCAGTGTGTGGGGACCCAAGCAGCCCCTTTGCCCAGAGCCAACCTGCCTCCAACACTGGGCAGTGCCATCAAGAGAGCATGTAAAAGTCAATGGTCGTTCCCACTCGGGATTCTGTGGTATGGCATGAAAAGGTCTTCTAGTACAATCCCCTGCCTCAGAGCAGAATGCGCTTCAAAACACCCTGAAAATCAGCCCAGCATGTTGGTACACACCTGTCGTCCCACCTACTTTGGAGGCAGAGGCAGGATGATCACTTGAGCCAAAGAGGTCAAAGCTGCAGTGAGCTGTGATTGCGCCACTGCACTCCAGCCTGGGCAACACAGTGAGACCCTATCTCTAAAAACAAAACAACGAAAACAAACATATACAAAACCAACCCCCTGAGAGTCAAGGCTGTTGATATAATAGCAGCTGCCATGGGAGTACCTGCTCCATACAGGCCCGAGCTAGGCTGTAGAGGGTCTATACTGGATTATAAAGAATGTCTCATCCTCAGGGCAGCCCTACGGGAGCTGCTTTCCCACCCCCACTTTACAGGTGATAGGGGCTAGGAAGGGGCCACAATTTAACAAAGCCACACAGCCAACCAGCCAGGGAGCTGGAACCCAGACCGCATGACTGGAAAACCCATGCCCACCATGGCCACCCCTTACTGCCCAAGCCAGGCCTCCAGAGGTGGAAGACGGCCAGGGGCCAGGGGCTCAGCCCCATCCAGGCTCACAGCTTCTCCTCTGCAGGTGCCTGGCAGAAGGGGCAGGGGACGTGGCGTTTGTGAAGCACAGCACGGTACTGGAGAACACTGATGGTGAGTAGGGCAGGGAGGGGCATGGGCCGAAGGAGTGGGTGTCAGGCCAGGCCTGCCTGGGGCAGGACCCCTAGATGGCAGAGTTGGGATCAAATGCCCTAGTTCAGTGCTGCTCTGAGTCTCTTCCACCATCTCTGAACCTCAGCACTCCCAGCTGCAAAAGAGCAGAGGCCAGTCTCACCAATGGACAACGGACTGCCCACTGCTGACAGGGCAGGAGAAGGGGGCCAGTGGGCAGCTCTGCTCTGCTCTGATTTGAATATGGCATTGAGTTCAGTTTCCCTCTGAAGACGGGGGTCTGATTTTTTAAAGAATTTGCAAACCCCTGCACTGGATCTCCCCTACCAGCCCTTCCTGGCATTTTTCTGCTCTTGCCTGGAGAATCAGTCCCTCATCCCTGAGAAGGTCTGGCTTAAGATATAGGTTGGTGTTATATATTGAGCCATCATGTCATCGTCATTTAAGTTTTTTTAATTTTGAAAGAATTGAGCTTTGGAAAAGTTACAAGAATAATTCAAAGAACTCCCATCTATTCTTCACTCAAATTCTAACTAATTAGCATTTTTCCATATTCGATGTGTAAGTATGTGTGTGTGTATGTATGTGTGTGTATGTATGTGTGTATGTGTGTGTATGTATGTGTGTATGTGTGTGTATGTATGTGTGTGTATGTGTGTGTATGTGTGTGTATGTGTGTGTGTATGTGTGTATGTGTGTGTATGTGTGTGTATGTGTGTGTGTATGTGTGTGTATGTGTGTATATGTATGTATGTGTGTATGTGTGTATGTGTGTGTATGTATGTGTGCATGTATGTGTGTATGTGTGTGTATGTATGTGTGTGTGTATGTATATGTGTGTGTGTATGTATGTGTGTATGTGTGTGTATGTATGTGTGTGTGTGTGTTCTGACCCATCTGAGAGCACATTTGCCTATGTCATACCCCTTGAATACTTCAGTATGTGTCTCCTGAGACAAGGAGATGTATACCTAGCCACAGTAATCAAAATCAGGAGATGCAACTTTGGTACAATCCTGTTATCTAATCTACAGTCGATATTGCAGATTCACTAACTGTCCCAGTTCTGTCCTCCACAGCCTTTTTTTCCGACCAGAACCTACACTCTCATCACACATGGCTTCCGATGTTAGATCTCTCGAGTTTCCTTTATCTTGGAACAATTTCTCAGTCTTTGTTTTTTATGACATTGGCATTTTGAAGCAACAGGCCAGTCATTTTATAGAATGTCCCTCAATTTAGATTTGCCTGAAGATTGTTTCTTTTTTTAAATTGAGATATAATTTACATGCAGCAAAATTTGTTCCTTTTGAAGTATAGTTCTGTGAGTTTTGCCAAATACATACGGTTGTATAACCACCACCACGGTCAAGCTCTTGCAGACCCTTCAGCCCAGAAGTTCCTCAGACGCCTGTTGGTTATACGCCCGCCACCTGCCCGCAAGCAGCAAGCAGACTGTTCTGTCTGCAGTTTTGCCTCTGCCAGAATGTCTGATGATTGGCTTTAAAAAAAAGTCATTGTCATTTTTCGCTGTTATTAATCATTGCCTTTTAAATCAGAAAGTCCATCACGTGGTCCCTCATGAAGGCAAACATGGACCAGATCTGAGAAGGAGGAAAACAAGTAACCTGCACACACCAAAGCATGTAGGATGATGTGTGCTAGTGCTGGGCGCTCCTCTGTTCACAGGCCCCAAGACGAGTCAGACAAAGGAGAATTGGAAGATGGGCAAAGGGTAGGGATATAAATCAGCTTTTTCAAACTTGGGGTTTTTTTAAGATGGGATCTCACTTTGTTGCCCAGGCTGGTCTCAAACCCCCTGCCTCAACTGATCCTCTCATCTCAGCCTCCTGAGTAGCTGGGATTACAGGCATGCATCTGGAAGCTTTTTCAAAGTTTTTTTTTTTTTTTTTTTAATGAGATAGAGTCTCACTCTGTCTGGAGGCTGGAGTGCAGTGGCGCTATCTCGGCTCACTGCAACCTCCACCTCCCAGGTTCAAGTGATTCTCCTGCCTCCGCCTCCCGAGTAGCTGGGACTACAGGCGCCCGCCACCACGCCCGGCTATTTTGTTGTTGTTGTTGTTGTTGTTTTGTATTTTTAGTAGAAACAGGGTTTCACTATGCTGGCCAGGCTGGTCTTGAACTTCTGACCTCGTGATCTGACCACCTTGGCCTCCCAAAGTGCTGGGAGCCATGGTGTCCTGTCAGGTGAGCCATTGCACCTGGCCTCAAAGTTTTGATGGTAATCTGAGGAAATCTAAGGAAGTAATTTTTAATCAACTTCACACAAAAAGATTGATAAGAGCAAAGGAGTAGAATTGGCATAAGTGACTGTCATTGTTCTTGGCGGATGAGAGGTGGGAGTGGCTGATGGAAGTACCTAAATGATGCATTTGTCTGTGTGAAGGCAAATGATACCCCAGAGATCTAACCAAGGGTTTTGCAGCAGCTTAAAAACAGAGGAAAATTGGGAAGCGTGGGGAGAGCTGCACTGAATAATGAAGAGTGCTGTGAACTACCATGTGGCCATTAAAAATGACCTTTATGGGGTTTTTCCAAACTATTACTCTGTTGTGGGTTTTGGGTTTTGTTTGATAATAGCTTTGCAGTGAAAGCTTTCATGACCATGCAAATTATCTTTTCCCTGCCTATTTCCTTGTAGAGGTTTTTTTCCTCCTTGTCTTAATTTAAAGTCATAAAAATATTGTTACGTAGGACCATCTGTGGTTTAATTATAGTCCTTAATATTCATCTTCTCAGTATCCCTATTTGGTGTTAATAGTTACTCTTTCAAATTTTCTTTTCTGTTGAGAAATAAGTGAGTTTATGGAAAGTTTCCAATACTGTGGAAAAATTCTCTACCAAGTAGGATGAGAATTGCCTGTCAGCTATGTCCTTAACCAGGTTAAAAGTGGTCAAAAGACAGGAAATAAAATAGAAAAAGGACTTGAAAGAAATCCGTCGAAATATGAATAGTTGGAGTTAGGGAGTTCCCCTTCTGTAGGGGCGTGTTTGCACCATGGCCCCTGCTCCCTGAGCCCTGACCCGTGCCCGCTGCTCAGAGCCAAATGTATTGCCCCATGGCAGCCTTGAGCCATCCTAGACTCTTGGTACATTTGTCTCTCTCATCCAAAGCCTTTCTTATTTTCTTACTCATTTTATCTTGAATAGATAGTCCTATTTCTAAGTATTGCATTACTGTCAGATACCTCCAATCCGTTTTAGCAATAGAAATTGGTGAGAGCTAGAAAATGGGAGGAACGAGATAGAGTCTGCGCAGATACCTGGAGTTGGGTGCGGCCACTAAGCTCTGCCACCTTCTGAGTGCTGGGTTCTCATGTCCACGACACCCAGCCATCCCCCAGAATTCCTCTCCTGGGCCTTCCCCGCCACCCACCACAACCCCTTTAGGAGCTGGCTCAGCCCAGGCTTCCTTCTTCCCAGGGAAGACGCTGCCCTCCTGGGGCCAGGCCCTGCTGTCACAGGACTTCAAGCTGCTGTGCCGGGATGGCAGCTGGGCCGACGTCACTGAGTGGAGGCAGTGCCACCTGGCCCGTGTGCCTGCTCACGCCGTGGTGGTGCGGGCTGACACAGATGGGGGCCTCATCTTCCGGCTGCTCAACGAAGGCCAGGTGGGCTCAGGGTCCCCTGGTCCCCCCACACAGCTTCCTGCGTGGTGCCGGGCCTTGTGGTTGCTCATCAGGGTGGGACCAGGAGGGGCAGGACCCAGAGACTGTCCTTGGGATGGAGCCCAGCCTCGGGTCAGGTCAGAGTAAGGAACCAACTGCTCTGGCTGACCGGGAGGAGGGCTGGCCACGAAAGGGGGACCCAGAGACTTAGGCACCCTCAAAGGAAGCTCCTGGTACTTGTGTCTCTAAGAGCCAAAACCAGAACATATGAGCAAAAGTGACAAAACCAATGCCTTTCAAAGCACACCATTAACTAAATGTGGTGAATAAGGTTTTGCTAAAACCACTGCTTAGACAGCCATATATTTCTGACTGCTGCTGCCCCAGGCTCAGTTTTGCCCCATCCAGGCTGCTATTGCCAGCCCCATGGCGTGTCCTCAGGACCCTCCCACCCCTGGCCACAGTCATGTGTCCAAACAGCTGAATGTGATGATGCCGAATGAACTCAGCACAGACCAGAACTGGCAGGGCCCAGGGGAAGGGGACGGCGGATCCGGGGAGGTGCTGCAGGAGAGGGAGGGAGGCCTCCCCTGGCCCTCAGAGTGGGCGCCTGGTCTGAGGTCAGGGAAAAAGGAGATGGTGGCTGAAATGGGAGGAAAGGATGTGGCCTGTCAGCACCCTCACCACCCTGTACCCCACCCCTTGACACACAGCGTCTGTTCAGCCACGAGGGCAGCAGCTTCCAGATGTTCAGCTCTGAGGCCTATGGCCAGAAGAATCTGCTGTTCAAGGACTCCACCTCCGAGCTTGTGCCCATCGCCACGCAGACCTACGAGGCGTGGCTTGGCCATGAGTACCTGCACGCCATGAAGGGTCTGCTCTGTGACCCCAACCGTAAGTCCACCTGTCCTGACTGCCGCCAGCTCCAGCCCAGCTTGACCGTGGGCATGGCGAGGCTCTCTGGGAAAGTGGCCGGGGGAAGATGCTCACCAGGGAGGTCTGGGATGTGCCTCTCAGCCTCTGCGGGAACCTGTCATCTCAATCTGTCTGCCTCTGGGGCTTTGGGGAAGAAGCATCTCTTCAGCTGCATGGCCTGTTTCAGAAGCCCCACCTGGCCACAGCGGGGTGGGATTCAGGCCATCAGAATCTGTCTCGAGAAGGGTCTCCCCTGGTGTCCTGTGAGTTCTTCTTCAACCTCTCACTGCTACTCCCCGTCTCCACCCCATGGCCACAGCCCTGGCTCAGGCGTTGTCTTCTGCCTGGACTATTGCAATAGTCTACAAGTCAGCTTCTCGCCTTTAGCCCGCATCCCCTGTATCTTCCACCTATAGCCAGGGAAATGGGTGCCAGACACTGAGTTAGATACGTGACAGCCATGGTCTTCCTCAGGCCTCCCGGCCCGGGGTAAGAGGTACAGTTGCCCCTTTTCTGTATGAGGAAGCAGGATCTGATGGTTAAATAACTTATCCCAGCCACACAGCTGACAGGAGAAAGGCCCAGAATTTCCCTTGGGTCTGACTCCAAGCTCTTCCCTGGCGGTACTGGCCTGGCAGTGACTGCTGGCTTGCCCCACACCAGGGCTGCCCCCCTACCTGCGCTGGTGTGTGCTCTCCACTCCCGAGATCCAGAAGTGTGGAGACATGGCTGTGGCCTTCAGCCGGCGGCAGCTCAGGCCGGAGATCCAGTGCGTGTCAGCTGAGTCCCCCCAGCACTGCATGGAGCAGATCCAGGTGGGGGTCTCACCCGCCCAGGGAGGGGCAGCGTGGGCCAGGTGGGCAGGTGGTGGCAGTGCCTGGGTAGTTCTTCCTACCCACACTCCCTGCTGCCTGGGGAAGAGAAGACTGTCTCCTGCAACAAACCCCCAGACTTGGGAGGAAGGCGGGGAGGAACGACCCGGAGGGACCAGCACCCCACTCCAGGGAACAGGCAGATAGGGGTATGTCCCCTGGGGAGCCTGGGAGCTCCTTGCTGAGCAGGTGGGCGGGGAGCAGAAGGAGTGCTGGCCCAGCTGGGCACTGACACCCTGGAGACTGAGGCAAGCCCCCTCCCCTTTCTAAATCTCAGCTTTCCCTTGTACAATAGAGGGTGGGTATGGATTCTTGTTCAGCTTTTTTTCTCTTTTCCTAATTTTTCTAAATAGACAAATAATAATTGTGCATATTCATGAGATACATAGTGATGTTTTGATACATAGAATACATGGTGATCAGAGCAGAATAATAATTAACATACAGTCATCTCAAACATTGCTCATTTCTCTGTGTTGAGAAAATGCAATATCTTCCGACCTATTTGAAACTGTGTATTATGGTTAACTCTAGTCATCCTACAGTGCTACAGAACACTGGAACTTACTCCTCCTAGCTCTTATTTTGTATCTTTAACACATCTCTCCCGGCCAGGCACGGTGGTTCACGCCGGTAATCCCAGCACTTTGGGAGGCCAAGGCAGGTGGATCACTTGAGGTCAGAAGTTCAAGACCAGCCTGGCCAATGTGGTGAAACCCCATTTCTACTAAAAGTACAAAAAAATAGCTGGGCATGGTGGCACATGCCTGTAATGCCAGCTACTCGGGAGGCTGAGGCAGGAGACTCGCTTGGACCCAGGAGGCGGAGGTTACAGTGAGCCAAGATCATGCCATTGTATTCCAGCCTGAGTGACAGAGTAAGACTCTGTCTCCAAAAAAAAAAAAAAAAAAAAAAATCTCTCCCTATTTCTCCCTTCCCCCACCCTTCCCAGTCTCCAGTATCCCAGTATCCTCTGTTTTACTTTTCACTTCTATGAGATCAACATTTTTTTTTTTTTTTTTTTTTTTTTGAGACGGAGTTTCGCTCTTGTTACCCAGGCTGGAGTGCAATGGCGCGATCTCGGCTCACCGCAACCTCCGCCTCCCAGGTTCAGGCAATTCTCCTGCCTCAGCCTCCTGAGTAGCTGGGATGACAGGCACGTGCCACCACGCCCAGCTAATTTTTTGTATTTTCAGTAGAGACGGGGTTTCACCATGTTGACCAGGATGGTCTCGATCTCTTGACCTCGTGATCCACCCGCCTCGGCCTCCCAAAGTGCTGGGATTACAGGCATGAGCCACAGTGCCCGGCCAACATTTTTTTTTTTTTTTTGAGCAGGAGTCTCACTCTGTCACCTAGGCTGGAGTGCAGTGGTGAGATCTCAGCTCACTGCAACCTCCGCCTCCTGATTTCAAGCAATTCTCCTGCCTCAGCCTCCCAAGTAGCTGGGATTACAGGCATGCGCCACCATGCCCGGCTAATTTTTGTATTTTTAGTAGAGATGGGTTTTACTCTGTTGGCTAGGCTGGTCTCGAACTTCTGACCTCATAATCCACCCACCTCAGCCTCCCAAAGTGCTGGGATTACAGGTGTGAGCCACCGCACCTGGCTGAGATCAACTTTTTTTAGCTTCCACATATGGTGTTTAACTTTCTGTGCCTGGCCTATTGCACATAACACAATGTCCTCCAGTTCCATCCATGTTGCTGCCAGTGACAGGATTTCATTCTTTTTTATGGCTAAATAGTATTCCATGGTGCGTGTATACCACATTTTCTTTATCCATCCCTCTGTTGTTGGACGCCTGAGTTGATTCCATGTCCTCGCTATTGTGACCAGTGCTGCGATGAACACGGGGGTGCAGACATCCCTTTCCATAGGCTGATTTCCTTTCCTTTGGACAAATTCCCAGTGGTGGGATTGCTGGACCATATGGTATTAAACAGATTGATTTGTAGTTTGTGGAGGGATGTCCATGCTGTTTTCCATAGTGGCTGTACGGGTTTACGTTCCCACCAACAGTGTGTAAGAGTTTCCTTTACTCTGCATCCTCACTAGCATTTGTTATTTTTTATCTTTTTGATAACAGACACCCTAACTGGGATGAGCTGATACCTCATTGTGGCTTTGATTTGCATTTCCCTGATGATTAGTGATGCCTGCTGGCTTTTTGTCTTTTGAGAAACGTGGGATCCTGTCATTTGCCCATTTTTAAGTTGGATGGTTTCTGCTGTTGAGACGTTTCTGTTGCCTGTATATTCTGGATATTAATCCCCTGTCGGATGAGTAGTTTGCAAATATTTTTTCTCATTTCCCCCAGAGGTTGTCGTCATTTCACTCTATTGTTTTCTTCGCTGTGCAGAAACTTTTTTGTTTGATATAATTCCATTTGTTTATTATTGCTTTTGTTGCCTGTGCCTTCAAGGTCTTTTCAGAAAATCTTTTCCCAGACCAATGTCCTGAAGTGCTTTGCCTACATTCTCTTCAGCAGTTTTATTCTCTTGGGCCCTACATTTAGGGCCCTGGTCCATTTTGAGTTGATCCCTGTGTAGGGTGAGGGGTGGGGACCCAGTTTATTCGGCCCTTGGACATTCAGCCTTCCCAGCAGCATCCCTTGAAGAAGAGATCGCTCTTTTCCCAATGAGTGCTCTTGGAAACTTTATCAAAAATTAGCTGGCTATAAAAATGTGGGTTAATTTCTGGGTTTTCTATTCTGTATCATTGGTCTGTGTGTCAGTTTCTAGGCCTCTATCTTTGTTCTTTTTGCTTAGGATTGCTTTGGCTATTCAGGGTCTTTTGTGGTTCCATACAAAGTTTAGGATTGTTTTTGCTAATTCTGTAAAGAATTTCATTGGTATTTTCATAGGGAAGGTCAATATTTTTGACAACACCATGCACTCGGAAATATATTTTATACCAATCACAATCTAGTACACAAAAACTTTTTTTGTTTGTTTTGAGATGGAGTTTTATTCTTGTTGCCCAGGCTGGAGTGCAATGACACAATCTCGGCTCACTGCAACCTCTGCCTCCCGGGTTCAAGCGATTCTCCTGCCTCAGCCTCCTGAGTAGCTGGGATTACAGGTACATGCTACCATGCCTGGCTAATTTTTTTATTTTTAGTAGAAACAGAGTTTCCCCATGTTAGCCAGGCTGGTCTTGAACTCCTGACCCAGGTGATCCACCTGCCTCGGCCTCCCAAAGCGCCAGAATTACAGGCATGAACCACTGCTCCCAGCTAAACTTTTCTTTCGGATATAAATAAATGAAAAAATGTATATCCGGTATATACAGAGATAGGACACAAACAGTACCCGCTATTTTCTATCGTATTCTATTCTAATCCTTTTTGTTCCTGACACTTGTCATGACCCATGAAATCGATTTGGCCCCCATGAATAGCTCACCATCTGCAGCTAGAAACACTGGCCTGATCTCTAGCGCCCGTTCAGCTCTTTCCTCGTTTGCTTCTTTGCCTGGAGACTGAGGCCAGATGCAGAGGAGGCCCCAGAGGCCCTGTAGTCAGGGAGGAGGACTGCCGTGGTCACGATGTCCAGCCTCGGGCCAGAGCCCTAGCTGTCAGCCCCTGGGTGCCCACATCCCCCAGTTTCTGTTTTCAGAGCAAGTAGGCGGGGCCTGTTCAGGGGGTCCCCAAGCACAGGCGATAATCCCTCAGCGGTGCCAACCTTGCTCAGGTCAGGGAACCACACTGACTGGAAGGCCACAGAGAGGAGACTGGGCAGGAATACAGGGTGACCAGGCCTATGACAATATGATAATGACCATTGTGCAAGCTGACACTTCTGTGTGCCCCATGCAGTGAAGGCCACTGTGTGGGTCATCTCATGTAATCCTTACAACAGCCCCACTTTTGGGTCTGGAACTGGGGAGACAGAGGCTGGGAAAGTAACTTTCCCATGGCCACCAGCCAGGATGTACTGAATGGGCTTCCCCACACCACTTGGCCTGAGCCAGGCCACAGCTCTACCTCCACACTTCTGGATCTTGGGAGTGGAGAACGCCCCAGCCTCATGCCAAGGAGTGCCCAGGCCTGAGGTGGGGGTGTTCCGGGAGCTTCCCCAGGGGCCGATGGAAGCCTGTCCTTGTGCAGAGCTGAGCGCAAGTGTGTGTGATGCTGACAGAGAAGTCTCTGCTGGCACTGAGGAAAGGGCTTAGTGGGGGGTCTTTATTTCCCAGTGCCAAGCAGCCTGCCTTGTTGTTCCAAGAGCCCCAGAGCAGGAAGAGGTGCAGGAGGGAGCTTTCAGCCCCTCTGAGTGACAGCCTCCTCTCAATCTGAGCTCACACAGGGCCGGGAGCTGCCCAGGGGCCTGCGGGAAGAGAAGAGACTTCAGGGGCTCCTCAGAACCCCAGCAAAGGGCTCAAAGACCCTCAGTTCTAGCTTCTAAGGTTCTCAGAGAGGTGTCCAGTGTGGCTCTACACCCATTCCTGCCCTGCCAGTTACCCAGGGAAGGGGCCGTCAGCCAGAGGGCCCTGGGCTGTGGTGTAGGGTCTGTGTCCTGCCCGACAGCACAGTCGGAGGAGGTCTGGGAGGTGGGAAAAGGGCCCTTAGAGGCGCACCCTCCTGCTGCCTGTTATTCCATCACCATCACTTCATGCCTCTTCAGGAACGGTGTGGGACACCCTCCTGGGCCACAGATGTTCCCCACTCTCCCTCACTGTCACCCCCTTCCCTTGAGGTTAATCACACTACTATGGCTTCATTACCAGTTAGCCCCTTGGTGGGGTCCTGGGGCTTCCGAATGGACAAGTGGGGTGAGTGCAGGTGACCTGGAGGGCCCCAGGAAGCTCCTGGGAAGAAGGCCCTGGGCCCCTCCTGCTGCCTCTGCAGGCAGAGCTCTATCCCTCAACCCTGGAGCCTCCCCCGGGCCCTGAGACTGCCATCTTTTCAGATCTGGGTCATTCTTCCATCTGTTCACGCGTTTAACAGACAGGCATTGCACCACAAGGTGTGCGGCCCTTGGCCAGGTGCTGGGGACTGGCAGTGCACAGGGAGGCCCACACTGAGCATCAGGAGAGGGACTGGCTTGCTTTGCTCAGAGCAGGGACACAGGGCACCCTGGGTAGCCACACGCAGGAGTGCTGCGTGGGTGTGTCCGCCCTTGGTCCTTCAGGCACGCCTCCTGGCCAGGCAACTTCATAATGAGAGGAAGGGGCAGACCACCAGGATGGGGTATTTCCTACCCAGGTTCCCCAGGGGAAGGAAGCCCGAGGCCACAAACCCCAAGAGGCCAGGCCCTGCCACCTCCATAGGACCCCAACATCCAGAACCATCCAGGGCCCACCCCGGCCCAGTTGCTTCTTCTGTTCCCTTCAGGCTGGGCACATCGACGCTGTGACTCTGAGTAGCGAGGACATTTACACGGCGGGGAAGACATATGGCCTGGTTCCCGCGGCCGGGGAGCGCTATGCCTGTGAGTGCAGGGCCTGCTGCCCGGCCTCAGCCGGGAGGTGGGGATATTTTTATAAATATAAAAATGTGTCCTCCTCAGCCATTTTCAAAAGCTCCATGGCTGTCTCCTGGGGATAGAAGCTGTCTGTCACCAGGCCTGCCCCTCCTGCCCCAGGCCTCAGTTTCCCCAACTAGTCAACAAACGTCTTTAAGGGGTTGGCAAACTTTCTGTAAAGGATCAAAGGATAGATACTTGAGGCTTTGCAGATGACAGACAGTCTCTCTTTAAATAACCCTTTCAAAATATAAAAACATTCTTAGCTTACAATCCAGGCCATACGAGAGCAGGCCTTGTGGTTTGCCATCTTGGACCACTGGAGTTCCTCAGCCTCTTCTGGCCCTAACCAGCCATGGAAGGCAGCCCTTCAGAGTCCCTCAGCTCATTCGCACCTTCTCAGGGGCCTGGGCTGGGGATTTGGCCTCTGTCTTCTTACTGGTGACCTCAGAGGCCTGGGTCCCTTCCACTTGGGTGTGAGAAATCTCTGGGCTGTGGGAAAATGCTTCTGCAGCCTCGTCTTTCCTCCCAGGAAGTGAGAAAAATACCACTTGGTATAAGGAAAGAAAGAAGTCCCTGTGGGTAAGGACTGCTGGGGACCAGAGGAAGACAAAGCTGAAAAGTGGAGCTGGGAGGCTGCTTCTCACAAGGGACGCAGGCGGGGGCCCCGCTGGGCCTGCTCCTGGAGCACCCCAGCCTCAGGCCTGGGCACTCTGGCCTGCACAGCTCAGGCAAAGAGCCAGGAAGGAGAGGGTTTGAAGGAAGGACGCCACAGGCACTTGCCCGGGCTGTCAGATGAGGTACCCCTCACGTGAGTCCCTCTCTCCCCAGCGGAAGACAGGAGCAACTCATACTTCGTGGTGGCTGTGGTGAAGCGGGACAGCTCCCACGCCTTCACCTTAGATGAGCTTCGAGGCAAGCGCTCCTGCCACGCCAGCTTCAGCAGCCCTGCGGGCTGGGATATCCCCGTGGGCATCCTCATTCACAGAGGCTTCATCAGGCCCAAGGACTGTGACGTCCTCACAGGTACCCCCCTTTTAGGAACGCAGACTGGGGAAGCCTTCTCTGGGATTGGCTAGGGACCGGCAACTAGTTAGGGAGGGGACCTTGTTGGAAGGTGGCCAGGCATCTGCATAAGTGCCAGGTATCTCCACAAGGTGGGGACAGAAGCCCCCACCATATGCCGTACATGAAGCCCTTCCCGTGTATTAAATCACACAACATCCATGGAAACTGGCAAGATCCTTGGGCTGACGGGCACACACCTCTGTCCTGGCTGTCAACTCAGAAAACATACCAGCACTTTTTTTCTAACCACTGACAAGCACATGGAGGGCACTAGGGTTGGCGGCTCCCACTCCCAGACAGCTGGACAGTTGCTCTGATTGGAACAAAATAGTGAGGTAGTGAGTTCCCTATCCCTGAGGGAATTCAAGTGAAGGCTGGGTGGTGATGTTTGGTGATGGGGTTCCTGTATCTAGACAACCTCTGCATTTTCCCCTTGATGAGATCCTCCAGGAGGAGACACTCCACTCAGAGCTAAGAGGGGGGCGGAGCAGACAGGTGGCCTTGCAGCGTAGGCCCAGGCAGGTGGGCAGATCTGTGGGGGAGCGGCCACCCATCTCCCTGCCACACTTTCCGCTGCTGGCCCCTCATCATTGCCCTTCCTCTCCACCCCAGCGGTGAGCGAGTTCTTCAATGCCAGCTGCGTGCCCGTAAACAACCCTAAGAACTACCCTTCCTCACTGTGTGCGCTTTGCGTGGGGGATGAGCAGGGCCACAACAAGTGTGTGGGCAACAGCCAGGAGCGATACTACGGCTACAGCGGCGCCTTCAGGTACTAGGGTGGCCTGGTGGTCTGGGGCTATGTGCAGAGGTTGGGACCCTCCTGCCAACGCCTGCCCTGCCCTCTGTGTGGCAGGTGCCTGGTGGAGAATGCCGGTGATGTTGCCTTCGTCAGGCACACGACTGTCTTTGACAACACAAATGGTAGGTGAGGGCCAGAGCAGGGCTAAAGGTAGGTCGGGGGGACTGTCCCCATCCTCAGCACAATCCAGACACCAGGTGTGCTGGGTTTGGGCCAGGCAGCAGCTCAGAGAGACTGAGTCTAGACCGAGCCCCCTGGGAAGCTGGGAACCCCACAGGGTAAGAACAGACCTCAGACCACACATCCGGGGTGCCAGACACATGACGGTCTTCACTGGTCTGGAATTCAAGTCCCTAATCCACCGAAATGGTAGAAACTCAATCCCAGTCCATTTGGAAAGACCCCCTTCTGAGGGTATTTATGTAGTGCCAAGGTGTGAGGTGGGGGTGGCATGAGCCTCTCCACAGCGTCATGAGTTCAATCAGTATCTGGTCTGTGTTCCTGAGCACATCACTGCCTCATGCAAGGAAATCTCTCTGCAGTCCCCAAGCCACACCGAGGCAGAGCACACCTGAAACATCACACAGGCGGTTTTCTTCCTGGAGTCACCTTCCCGGGCTCCACCTGGGATAAAGAGCCCAGGAACACTCTGCTCTGGGACCCCCATACATACACGGACCCATAGTAGCACGCGGGCCTAACGTAGCATCACTTCCCCCTATTCTTGTTCTCTGTGAAGGAATCTGTGTCCGTTTTGAAGACTAGAGGCTGTTTTCCTCCAACACCAAAGGCTTGTACTTTCTGCATACCCTGCCTACACCCCAGGCTTTGAAACTGCAAAGGCTGGAGGCTCAGTCTTCTCCATTCGCTCCCAACAAATCTCCTTCTAGAAACTTAGCCCAGAAAGGCACAACTGTGGCCCAGTGGGGAGGGGATTGGACAATGGGAAGCGAGACTTGCAGGGGAAAAAAACTCAAAAAACATCAGTATTTCAACACTTGGATCTTGCCTCCTGTGGAAGTCATCAAGGCGGTAGAACCATTTGCCCCAGCAGAGCTAGGGAGGGCTCCAGGCCCTGAACCCTTCCTGTTGCCACAGCCCAGCTTCCCTGCCCAGCCTCCTACCAAGAACACCTGAATCCTCCCCCAGGAGGAGGGAGCTGTGTGCTCCTGCATGAGCCCAGTGGGCCTGCCTGCTCCCAGACCTGTGCAGTGTGGTCTGGGATGGGGTCAGGGGAGGAGGGCAGGTGCTGGGGAGGCTTTGGAAGATTCCCTTGCAGTGAGTCACCCACCCCCCAAGACCTCCCACTCTTTTCCCTTTTATCTTAAGCTCTCCTTGAGGCCCATCTGGATTTCCTGGAAATGGGAGGAGGATGGATACTAAGTGAATGCTCAGAGACACAAAAATGTGATTCTGAGGGCAGCATTTTCTCAGGAAGCCCTGGGACCGCCTGCTTTAGAATCACTGGATGCTGGTTTAACATGGAAATTTCTGAGCCCCGTCTGAGACCTTTGCAGATTCTTTGCAAGCAAGGGCCCCTGAAGCTGCCTTTTACATCCACAAGTGATGCTACACCCTGTTCCATTTGAGAACTTCAGCCTTTAGGGGCAATCACCCACCACCTTCAGAGAGCCACCCCACCCTCAGGCTTGAGGATGTAACACATAGATGGGGTTCTCTGCCTGGGAGTGACTAACAGCCTCACTTTCCTCACCTGTAAAATGGGGACAACAACACCTGTCCAGCATTACTGTTGTGAGGATCAAGCAATGCTTGTAAAGTGCTGGTCACATAGTAGGTTCTCCCTCCTCCCTGCTAATGGCAGCTTCTGCTAATGGCATTAACACAGCTGAGTTCTCTCACCCTGGCAATATAGCAGAGCACTTGGAGAACAGAGAGGGTTGGATGCTGACCAGATGTTGCCACCTCCCTGTAGTGAAGGACTTGGGGGACCCAGGATAGCAGCCTCTCTTTACATTTCTCCCCACTCCCCTGAACATCTCCATATACACTGTTTTACCTCCTCAGGCCACAATTCCGAGCCCTGGTCTGCTGAGCTCAGATCTGAGGACTATGAACTGCTGTGCCCCAATGGGGCCCGGGCAGAGGTGTCCCAGTTTGTAGCCTGCAACCTGGCACAGATACCACCCCATGCTGTCATGGTCCGGCCAGACACCAACATCTTCACTGTGTATGGACTGCTGGACAAGGCCCAGGTGAGCCAGGGTGGGGCTGCCTCACTGAGGGGTATGCAGCAGGGATAAGCTAAGCCCCTGGGAGGCCTCAGTCTACCTGGAACAGACCTCTAGAGAAACCGAGGAAGCGTGGGGAAAATCCTGTGCTTTTCACTTACCCAAGGACATCCCTCTGGAAACTATCCCCTCTGTCTCCTGCATCACTGATTTTCCCTTCTCAGATGGACCATTTTCACCGACATGAAACATACTGTTATTTCCGCCATCCTTAAAGGACAAACTAGCCTCTTGGTCTCACATTCATCCTCTTGCAGCTGTAATCCTGCTCCCTTTCAAAGCAAAACTCCTCCAAAGAGTGGTCTCTGGAGTTACAGACCTCTCCTCTGGTCTTTCTTAAGGATGGCGACTACCCCAGACAGGTTTCCAATAGGGCCCTGAAGCTGTTCTTGTCAAGGTCACAGTGACCCATGTTGCTAAAACCCGTGGCCATTTCTCAGTCTTCATTTTACTTGACCTCTCAGCGGTCCTGGCCACAGCTCTACCTCCTCCGGTAAACACCTTCCCTGGCAGGCTCCCAGGTCCCCAGCCCTGCCTGGCTCTCCTCTCACCTCTCTCGCCACTCCTCAGTCTTCTTTGCTGATTCCTCCTCATCTTCCTGACCTGTTAGCCCTAGGATTCAGTTCTCAGCCCTCTTCTCTCTACACCTGACCCTTGATCTCATCCAATCCCATGTCATCCAATCCCATCTATATACCGATGGCTTCTAAATTTACATGTTTAGTCCAAACCTCAGCCCCAAACTTGCATATTTAACTACATACCTGACATTTCTACTTGTGATTCTAACAGGCATCTCAAACGGATCAAGTCCAGAGTTGGACTCCTGTTCCTCCTTCAGCCTTCCCTTCTTTAGTTAAGAGCAACTTTAGCCTTTCCATTTCCTCAGGAGTCATTTTTGACTCCAGTCTTCCTCTCATGTTCTATATCCAATCCATCAGCAAATCCCATTGGCTGTGCCTTCAAAATACACCTAGAATTTAAACCCGGGTTGTCTGACAATGGAGCCCCTGGTTTCTAACCACTCCCCCTCCCCCAAGTGACTTGAGCTGAACTTGCCTTCTCCACACCCACCAGCAGCACAGAACTGCAGAGCTGACTGGCTCGTCAGGCCTGTTCCTAAACTTTAACATTTTGAAATTATGCATGTTCCTCTCATCTTCCCCACAGAACCCCTCTATCCCAGGAGTGCTTTACTCTGTGTCCCTGGGCTTCCCTAAAGGGTTGCTAAGTCCTCTGAAGTAGTGTGGGAGAAGAATCCTGGGTGGATATGCATTTTTCTGGGGAGAAGGTTAACAGCTTTCATCAGATCTTCAGGAAGATCTGCAAGTCCCCTCCAAAAAGGCTGAGAACCACTTGATTCCTTTGTTCCTCCTTGATCAGTACTTAACACTTGATGTAGACATTCATACATGTTCTCCAGAAGTCCTTTATTTATATTTGTATTCATAATTTCCCTTACTACTTCTGGTCTTTTTAGTAGCTTTTTTTTTTTTTTTTTGTGAGATGTAATCTCGCTCTGTTGCCCAGGCTGGAGTGCAGTGGTGTGATCTTGGCTCCCTGCAACCTCCGCCTCCTGGGTTCAAGCGATTCTCCTGCCTCAGCCTCCTGAGTAGCTGGGATTACAGGTACGTGCCACCATGCCTGGCTAATTTTTGTATTTTTAGTAGAGATGGGGTTTCACCATGTTGTTCAGGCTAGTCTCGAACTCCTGACCTCATGATCTGCCCTCCTCTGCCTCCCAAAGTGCTGGGATTACAGGCGTGAGTCACAGCACTCAGCCTTTAGTAGCTCTTTTAGGGCTGTAGCTGCAGAATGGTCATTCCAGTGATTCTGAGCAGGGAGGAGAGGAGTGCAGCATCCCTGGGCGGAGGGTCAGTGAAGACATGCCCAGATCACCTGTTATTCTATTCTGTGGTTGCAGAACACAAGTCTCTCGAAATTGTTTAGGTTTGTAGGAAGGAAATCTGTAGGCTAGAGTGAGAAGGCCTTATGGAAAAGGCCAAGAAATGCTGAGCAGGCCTAGTAGAACACTCAGGAATCCCACCCACGCCATCCCTCATTTCTGGGTCTTTCTTCCTGGACGTCTCCGGCCTCAGTCCTGCATCCAGGAGCTGGAGCTCTGCGGTGCTTCTGAATCCTCTTCCAGTGGCACCTTGTGTCCCCACATCCCCTTGGGTGACAGAGGCGGATCAGTTGTCAAGCTTACAACTTCCAATCAGAGTCGTGGGGCCCTAAAATGACTTGCTCTTTGGGTCACCGTATGTAAAGCAATTTGCAGCAAGCGGCACCTGGGTGGGTGACCCTGTGTGAGCCCAGGTGAGAAGCAGGTCTGCTTGTGGTGCTTTCAGGATCTGTTTGGAGACGACTACAATAAGAATGGGTTCAAAATGTTCGACTCCTCCAACTATCATGGCCAAGACCTGCTTTTCAAGGATGCCACAGTCCGGGCGGTGCCTGTCGGGGAGAAAACCACCTACCGCGACTGGCTGGGGCTGGACTACGTGGCGGCACTGGAAGGGATGCTGTCTCAGCAGTGCTCGGGCGCAGGTAGGACAGGCCCGCCCTGCCGCCTCCCTGGTGCCATTCAGACCCCTTCACCCCAGAACCTTGAGGGAGTTGGGGGGTGGGGATGCTGCGGGTCCGGGGAGCCGGGTGGAGGCCCCGTTCACAGCAGTCCAGGTGGGGTGTCCCGGAACACTGCAGTCCAGGAGGGCAGGAGCCCGGCCGAGTCTCCCAGACAGACGTGAGTGATGAGTGTAAACGCTCAAAGCAGCGGTGCAGGGAGGATCTGAGGCCAGGCAGAAATCTGCATGTGGTGTAATTTTGGAAGGAATGAAAATAAAGGCAGCAAGGGAAAGAAGCATTGCAATCGAATAGAAAAGGGGGAGGCTGGGGCGAGGTCGGTCCAGAGAGATCCCCCCGCCCCGCGCCACTAGGGTCGGTGCCTCAGGCGGCCACCGCGGCCCGAGCTTCCGGGCCTGACCTCCCGCGTTCGTCCCCAGCGGCCTCGGCCTCCGCCCCGCCCCTGCTCCCGCTGCTGTTGCCCGTCCTCGCCGCCCGCCTGCTCGCGCCCGCATTTTGAGGCTCGGTCGCCTCGCCAGAGCCTGCGCCCTCGGAGACCCGCCGCGCCCCAGAGCTCCCGGAGCCGCGATTCCCGCCTGGGGAGTTTCCGCGGCTGCTTCGCGCTGGAATCCAGAAGGAAGCTCGGAAAGGCCCGGCCTGGCGCGGGCGGGAACAGGCGCCTCCCCGGGAGCCCCGCCGCCTACGGGCGCCACCTGGCACTGCTACCTGAGGCGCCGCCCCCGTGCCCGCGCGGCCCTTCCCGCCAACCGCCGCCTCCCGCCACCTGGAGCCGCCTGGGCCGCGCCGGAGGAGGCTGGTTGCCCAGGAAACCGCTGAGCCCGGGCTTCCCGCCGCCCGAGGGGCCCGCCAGCCTCCTCCCCGCAGCCCTGCGCCCCCGTACGCGAGGCCTCCTGGGGACGCGGTGGCCATTGAGGCACCTACACCAGGAGGCTGCCGCCAGGCCCTCCGAAGAGACCCGGCCGCGGGCGCCATCGGGACCCAGCCCGTGGGACAGCGGCCCCTGCTGGCGGGGGAGGGATGGAGAGAGGAAGGCTGGGCCAGGGCGACTGGGAGAAACCCACCAGGGATCCCCCCCTCCAGCTTCTCGGGGAGAAGCCTTCGCCAGTGGGACCTTGTGGGGGGCAGGAGCTCCAGTCCCTCCGACTGCCGGTGCGCTGGGAGGGAGGCAGGCCCTGGAGCATCTCTGTGTGCCCTGCCGGGTGCCCCACGGTGGCCGCGCCAAGCGCCATCCCGGGCCAGCTGCGTCCACGGAACCCCCTCCTGAGTCTCCTCTTAGGCTCAGCCTCAGGCTCTCGCCTCCCCTACCTCCACGGGTGCCCACTGCCCGCACCCACGTCCCAAGCTTGGCAGCAGCAGCCGCCCCAGCCTGAAGGGATCCTGAGGCGACCCAGGCCGCGGGCTCCTGAGGCCCTCTGAAGGGCTGGGCGTGGGGAGACGCCTTTCTTCTTGTCAGAGGAGCCACCGGCCTGGGTTCCTAACGGGGGCGAGCCCCGTCTGTCTCCTCACCCAGCCCTGCACCTACTGGGCCCGGGACCACTTAACTCCAGAGGCCCCTGCTGGGCCTGGGGACCACCCGCTCCCCGTTCCCGCGCCTGCGCGAGGCAACAGAAAGAGCCTGGACAGGGCCTGTCTCTACTCCATTTTGCCACAGTTGTCTGAGAAGCCAGAAAAAGTTTCCAAAACTGCCAGCCCTTAAAAAAAATAAAAAAGGAAGAGAAGAAATGGGAGCAAGCAGCCCTCGTCAGCAGACTGGGAGCGGCGTGGGCCCGGAGCTATTTGCATTCCGGTCTGCGGGGGCTCAGGGATGCTGATGACAGGCCCGGTTCCTGGTGGCTCGCCCCCACCTGTGGGCGTCGGGAAGGATCCCTTCCATGTCTCGGCAGCAGAGGAGGCCCTGGCAGCGTCCTGGCTGTAGCCATGCAGTCCCAAGGAGTCCTGGTCATCTTCACCCCACTGGGAGGGGCCACAAGGACCTGGCCCTCTGCCAGCAAGCTTCGTCCCCTCTTGCTGTAGGGAGCCAGTGATTCTCCTCCGACCTGATGATTGCTTTGTTTTTTCGAAAGGGAGATTTGGGCGGTGAGAAGTGTATTTCTGGTGGCTACTCCAGGCTAGCGTGCTGTGAGCCATTGAAGGTGTGGCCTGCTTGAGTGCTATGTAACGTTGGATGGTCAGGTGGCAGTAGGGGGCCACTGCTGTGTCAGTGCTAATGAAAGATGTTGGTTTGTTTCGAAAATAAAGCCAAACAACCCTCCACATGCAGAGGCTTGGATCCTGATAGAAACTTCCTGCTGCTGATTTGTTTTGTTTTGTTAGGGTCTCAAAGACCTACCTGTTCCACCCAGAAAGCAGATTCCATTCTCCAAGAGCCAGTCAGGGACCCCTCTCGTCCTCGAGTCAGTGAGGCTCCCAGTGCCCTTCTTCAACCTGGACTGGTTCTCTGGCCCTTGCAGGGCCTCAGCTGTCCTGGCACATTCCAGCTGCCTCCACCCCATCTGTCTCAGGTGTCTGCCCCTCAGAGGTGTCTGCCCTCTGGGGATGGGTACAGAGGAGGGTGCAAACTTCTCTGCTGCCCCCTGCCCCATACCTCCAAAATAAGCTGCCCACCTCTTTTCTCTGGCAAGCTTGCTGCTAACTCACTAAAGGGGGAGGCGTGAGGAGCTGATCTCCGAGGGACCCTACAGTGGGTGCTCTCTGGTATGTACTGAGGTGTAGGTGGACCCGTCTGGTCTTGATCAGTGCTCTGTCCTCCCTCGGGAAGGAGAATTTTCTCTGCCTCCCTCTCATGGCTCCTACCCTTCACTTGGCCCCCACGCCGCCATCCCCACTGTGGCCATCTCCCAGAGCCAGGACTTGCCCACCACTGCGCATGGACCATTTCCCATGAAGTTGGCGCAATTATCACAAAGCCAGGCAATTCCTGGGGACCTGGATAGCCAAAGTTGACAAACTTTGTCTCTGCATCACATGGCCCAGTCTCAGCAGCACACTCACTCCAGCTTGCCTCATGCCGCCACTTCCCCACCCTGAACCTTTGGAAAAGGAAAGTTAACCTTTGGGCACCCTAGCTCCTCATCTGAAAAACACAGAGTACAGTCACCGGCCTGGTGAGGCGATTGCGAAGATCGAGTCTAAGATGGAAAACACTCAGCACGGTGCTTGGCACACGGTGGGTGCAGGAAGATGTTCATTGTCACTACTGCTATTACTCCGGAGTCTGTTTTCTTGTCTCCGATTCCCTGGGAGAGATCATCCGATTAGCCCAATGTGCATCAGTTATCTATCACTGGGCCAGTCAGCACAGGCCAGAAGCAGGGTGTGTAGCTGACACGTGGCCACGGAGGCCCCAGAGAAAGGAAATGAAATCCTTGTGAGTCAGCGCCATTCCCCAGCACCTCCCTGGCTATCAGGTCTGTTGTGGGGGCTATTTGCCATTCGTTGAGCAAATATTTACTGATACCTACAGTCAGTACCATACCCAGATCTAGGCAAGAGGGACCCTAGTCCTTGGTTTTGTGCTTTCAAGCAATGCTTTTCAGACCTTGATGTGCACATGAATTGCCTGGGGATCTTGATAAAATTCAGATTCTGGTTCAGAAGGCATGGCATGAGTGAGGCTGAGAATCTGCAGTTCTAACTCCCAGTTGGTGCCCGTGCTGGTGGTCCAGGGACCACACTTTGAGAAGCAAACCTTCAGAGGCCTCTGCTGGAGCCCTCCCCCAGACCACACCCAACCCATAGAGGGAGGGACACAGGGAAAAGGGATGCATTCACTCAAAGGCCATCTTTTTTTTTTTTTTAGACAGAGTCTTGCTCTGTTTCCCAGGCTGGAGTGCAGTGGCACGATCTTAGCTCACTGCAACTTCTGCCTCCTGGGTTCAAATAATTCTCTTACCTCAACCTGCCAAGTAGCTGGGACCACAGGAGCCCGCCACCATGCCTGGCTACTTTTTGTATTTTTAGTAGAGATGGGGTTTCACCATGTTGGCCAGGATGGTCTTGATCTCCTGACCTTGTGATCCACCTGCCTTGGCCTCCTAAAGTGTTGGGATTACAGGCATAAGCCACCACTTCTGACCCCAGAGCCCATTTTTTACATCATGTTCCAGATACCCAGAATCCTGGAATTCATACCCCAAACAGCCCTGAGCCAGCTTCCAGGGTTTGGAGGGCCCCTTCCTTAGATCCTGCCTCCCAAGGTGGCCAAAGCTCTTGCGGGAGGTGTAGTTGAGCATGATGAGCAGGCTGCCACGTCCACCTGCACATGCACAAGGCCCTTGAAGCATGGGATGCAGCCTGGATGGGAAGACAGCGGGTGGGCTATGGTGGGGAAGCCTGTTCTCCCCACACCTCCTATTCCAGGCTGCTGAGTCTTGATAAAGGTTTGTTTGTCAAAGTAGGAGGATAGGACACATTCTCTTTAATAGTTTGTTAGCTTGATTTGCAACATTTAAATATGGAACCACATAATAGGTGGCCCTCCATTGGTACTTTGTCCCAGGCCCCGCAAGCGTTTGGGGTGGGCTGGCCTGCTGTGTGCACAGCCCTGTGCTCAGGGCTCTGGAAGTATAAAGAAGTAAGTACACGGCCTACTAGCCCTGCCCTTGGCCTCTTTTGAAGAAGCCACTGAGCTGGTGTGGCGGAAGAACACTGCAGTGCAGGAAGGGCAGTGACAAGGATAGACAGGTCCTTGTGGGCCACGTGGCACATCTGCAGACAAGCCGTCACCCCCAGCTTCACACTCCTCCCCAGGTGTTCTTGACTATTTACAATGAGGACGTATTCCTTAGGACAGCATTCCTCACACAGCATGTATAACAGATATAAACGCTACATTTTTTTTTTTGAGAGAGAGTTTCGCTCTTGTTGCCCAGGCTGGAGTGCAATGGCGCGATCTTGGCTCACCACAACCTCTGCCTCCTGGGTTCAAGCGATTCTCCTGCCTCAGCCTCCAGAGTAGCTGGGATTACAGGTGTGCACCCATGCCTGGCTAATTTTGTTTTGTTTTGTGTTTAAGTAGAGATGGGGTTTCTCCATGTTGGTCAGGCTGGTCTTGAACTCCTGACCTCAGGTGATCCACCCGCCTCGGCCTCCCAAAGTGCTAGGATTACAGGCATGAGCCACCACGCCTGGCCTAAATGCTACAATTTTTTTAAAAGATATATTAGGCTGGGTACCGTGGCTCACACCTGTCAGCCCAGGGCTTTGGGAGGCTGAGGTGGAAGAATCACTTGAGCCCAAGAATTTAAGACTAGTCTGGGCAACATAGTGAGACCCCATCTCTACAAAAAAATTTTTTTTTAAATTAGCCAAGAAGTGTGGTGGCCCACACCTGTAGCTCCAGCTACTTGGGAGGCTGAGGTGGGAGGATCACTTGTGCCAGGGAGGTCGAGGTTGCAATGAGCCATGATGGTGCAATGCACTCCAGACCAGACCCTGTCTCAAAAAAAAAAAAAAAGATATTCCAATTTGTTGAATAGAAACCAGCTCACTCACCTAAGATTCAGGACACTTGAATTGTAGTTCCACTTTGGTATTCACCTTGGGCCGATACTTTCTCCTCTCCCCATCTCAGTTCCCAGATCTATAAACTGAGAAATGTGTATGGTGCCTCGACGATTTCTAGCTCTAACAGTAATTCTTAGACTAAAAAACATGTGAGTCTTCACAGAGTTATTGCCTGTGTCGAAGCGAGAGGAGCCGGATGGGCTTTTTTTATTTCTGCCTTTCTCAGCTGCCTTTGGGTTGGTGCTAACAGCCCAGAATCTGGGTTTCACAGCAGAGAGTCATACACGTCAGAGGTTCACACCTTGAGCGTGTGTCAGGAGGACTTGTTAGAACACAGACTGTGAAGCTGGCTGCAATGGTGTGTGCCTGTAGTCCCAGCTACTTGGAGGCTGAGGCAGGAGGATTGCTTGAGCCTAGGAGTTGAGGACAGCCTGAGCAATATAGTAAGACTCCCATCTCTAAAAATACATATATTGGCCAGGCATCGTGGCTTACGCCTATAATCCCAGAAATTTGGGAGGCTGAGGTAGGAGGATTGCCCGGTAGTTCAAGATCAGCCTGGGCAACATAGACCCAACCTCTACCAAAAAAAAAAAAAAGTTTTTAATTAGCCAGGCGTGGTGGTGTGTGCCTGTGGTCCAGCTACTCGGGAGGCTGACAGGGGAGGGTCGCTTGAGCCCAGGAGTTCGAGGCTGCAGTGAGCTATGAGCTATGATTGTGCCACTGCACCCCAGCGTGGCAGGTTCCCAGGTGGTCTGATGCTGCCAGTCAAGACACCTCACTTGGAAGGCCTGGCGTGAGGCTGAGAGTCTGCAGTTCTAACCAACTCCCAGTTGGTGCCGGTGCTGGTGGTCCGGGGACCACTCTTGGAGAAGCAAGCCTTCAGAGGCCTCTGCTGGAGCCCTCCCCCAGACCATACCCCACCCACGGAGGGAGGAATCACAGGGAAAAGGGATATGTTCACTCAGATACCATTGTTTTTTTTTTTTTTTTGAGACGGAATCTTGCTCTGTTGCCCAGGCTGGAGTGCAGTGGCGTCATCTTGGGTTCAAGTGATTCTCTTGCCTCAGTCTCCCGAGAAGCTGGGATTACAGGCACCCGCCACCATGCTCAACTACTTTTTGTATTTTTAGTAGAAACAGGGTTTCACCATGTTGGCCAGGATGGTCTCGATCTCCTGACCTCATGATCCACTTCAAGGCCATGTGAGCTCACACCCAATGAGTGCATTAACAGGTGCCTGCCCCAGCGGTCCAGGGCTTGGGTGGGAAGGGTGAGTGGTTCCCCCTAACCAGGGAACCTCATGGAGGAAGCCGGGCCCAGCCTGGAAGAAAAGCCAGGTCTGTGGCCATGGCCCCCATGGTCTCCATGTGGAGAGGTGGAATGTGCAGGAAGATGCCTCAGCATTTCACCCAGGTCTCTGAGCAGGTGGGCTGCGGGTAGGATGGCATTCTGACTTCACTCTTTCCCAGCGTGTGGCTCCTCCTTCCCTCCGGCCCTGCACTGCCCACCCTCACAATTCTGAGCAGGGCCCTCAGGAAGGAGAGAACGCAGAGATTAGCAAGTGAAGGTCGTGTGTGGTCAGAATACCCCCCTTCGTCCTTCCTAGCTTCTGATGTCCCTGGAAACCTGCAACTCCACAGAAAAGCCAAATGTAGCTTCTCTACGGTGGTCAGTTTTTGGGTCGTTGGGGAAGAGAAGGGCCTGTGGTTTACCAGGCAGGGCATTCTTAGCCGAGATCCCCATCCAGTGTCTGTGTGGCAGACTCTGCTGCTGGTCTTCTCCCCTTCTTCCTGTCTAGCAGACCCCGATTTTGTTCAGGTGGCAACATGCCCAACTAAAAATACTCACTTATGCGTGCCCAGGCAATTCAGCTCTGGCTGAAGAAACCTGAGCAGAAGTTCCAGGGTGTGGGTTTCAGGGAGGCTTTTTAGGAGAAACAAGCAGCTAACAGCCCATTGCCCCGGTGCGCTTCTCCCTCTTCCTGCCCACAAAGTAGACAGGATCGCCGGAAAATGGAGCAAGAAGCACAAGGAAAAAGACCACATGGTCGGGAGAGCAGAGCAGAAAGACCAAAGCATTCGGCTCAGGCGGCAGCGCCATGCCCGGAACAGTGTGGACTCCCTGACAGCTGATTCCGGCCTTTTCTTGCTTCAGCGGGCTGCTGAATTGATATAAGTGGTTACAGTGGAAAGAGCCCAGCATGGGTCCTTGGGGCTCCTAGGTTCTTGTCCTGGCTTTGTGTGTGACTCAGGGCAAGTCACGGTCCCTCTCTTGGCCCTGTTTCTTCATCTGTGGGGTGGACCAGAAGGCCTCTAGGGTCTCCTTAGGCCCTTCTGTAGCTCAGATTCAAGAACCAGAGCTGGTCCCAGCTGAAAGTTCCCAGGATGGGTATAAGTGGGGGATGTCAGGGATGGGGCAGGAAGTCACCTTGTGAACAGGTGACAACCTGAGGTTGGTGTCTTATCAGTGTTCAGCCACAAGGAAATCTTGAAGCACAGAATTTGAGGGGTCTGCACTGTTCAGTCCAGTTGTTGGAAGCTTTTTAACATCCAAAGGGGAATTGTTTCTAAGTATCTCCTTGACTTCAACGTTGGGATTCGTATTTGTCCCTGGAAGAAGCTCCAGGGGAGCTCTGCAGACCTGTCCCCTGCCCCACACGTCCTGTAAGTTAGGTGGGATGGCTGGTTGGAGCTGCCTCAGAAGAGAAGCCTGAGGCGCTTCTGATTGGTGGCAACCGGGTCATGAGGCAACCCCTGTGATGTGGGGTCAGCTTAGGCCTGTGTCATGTGACAGAGCCCTGGTTCTGGGAGACAAAGCCATCCCCTCCAGAAGTACAAAGCCGGAGACTGGGGAAGAGGAAAAGAGCAGGGTACTGTCAGTAAAGAACGAAGGAATGAAAAATAGCTTCAGGCCACCCCAAACCACGCCACCCTCCACCCTGGCCTAGCCACAGCCCTGACTGACGTGGATTCCTTAAAGCACCTGGCGGTTTTGTGGGCTTTCTAGGGAGGCAGGAGGGTGGGGCCTACTGTCTGAGAGGGAGAATGCACCAAAAGCACTTTGCAAAGGCCATCTGTGGGCAGAGGCACTAACTGGAGACTGCAACAGATGTTTTCATGATCAAGCTGGTGTGAGTCGGCTCGGGAACAGTCACCCTCCACAGAGACAACCTGTGAGCCTCCGTAAAAGAGGATCCTTGGCCAGATTCCACCACGAAAGCTCTGGGATTCTGCCTGCTCCCTCCTTCTCTTCCTGCCCGCTTTGGAAGGCCTCCTCCAGACTCCAAGCCCAGCCGGTGATGGAATCACCAGAGCCCCCGTAAACCAATCTGTGACTTTGGGACACACTGCGGGGTGAAGAGGAAACCTTGTCTTTGAAAACAGTAAAATAGTCAGTTCACCTGTGTCTCTTCCCATGGCAAAACACTGTGTGTGTGTTTGTGTGTGTGTGTGTGTGTGTGTGTGTGTGTGTGTGTAGGGGTATGTGTGTGTGTGTGTAGGTGTGTGTGTTGGGGGCAGGGCAGTTGCAGTTTCACTGCAAGGCATATTTTTAAGAAATAAAGGGAGGCTAACTACAAATGTATATGACATGTGTCCACCACATAAGATACTACAATGGTGGGTACATGTTGCCATGGATACACTAGTCCAAACCCACGGAAGGACAACTGTGCACTCTGGGTGATAATGCTGTGTCAAGGAAGGGCTGTGAACTGTGACACACGTACCACTCTGAGGGATGTTGACAGTGAGAGCTGTCCCTGTGTAGGGGCAGGAGGTAGATGGAAAATCTCTGTACCTTCGGCCCAACTAGCCTGCCCTTTAAACTGCTCATGAATATAAAGAAAGTCTATTTTTTTTAAAAGGGCTTACCTGGCCAATATATAGGCCACAGTCTGATAATGGAGAGACTACCCCCGTCACCTCCCAATCTCCTTTCTTATGATCCACCCGCCCCACCAAGTGCATGAGAATTGTCACCCCGATGATCATCTGCCTGTGGGTCTCTCTCCTTCCAGCTGTGAGCTTGACATCTTCGATCTCACAATCTCAGCTCCTATCTCAGAGCCTGGCTTGCCAAATAAAAGAAGCGACAAATGAGAGACGCAGCAGCACCAAGCCAAGGCTTCCATCCTGGCCGAGATTCCCCTGGCCTGCTAGCCGCCTTTGGCCTAAGTTTCTTTCTCCCTTTTTCTTAATACCGAGTCTTGCTCTGTCGCCCTGGCTGGAGTGCAGAGGCGCGATCTCAGCTCACTGCAACCTCCACCTCCCGGCTTCAAGCTATTCTCTTGCTTCAGCCTCCTGAGTAGCTGGGACTACGGTCACACACCACCACACAGCTAACTTTTGTATTTTTGTTTTTTAGTAGAGATGGGGTTTCACCATGTTGGCTAGGACGGTCTTGATCTCCTGACCTTGTGATCCACCCACCTTGGCCTCCCAGAGTGCTGGGATTACAGGTGTGAGTCACCACGTCCAGCCTGGCCCAAGTTTCTTTAGCCCATTTGCCTCCTGGAGGAAAAGCCAAGCCCCCTACAGAGCTGCAAGCCGACTGCAGGCCCCCCAGACTCCAGCAGGAAGTCAAGCAGGCTGTCATGGGGACAACTAGTCACGACTTTAGATTTGGACTGGCAAATTTCACAGCTTGAGAGGCAAGGGTTCCTTTCTGCCTCTCCCCCGGAACTTCCCGAGGAGAAAGCTGCTTCCTTGTGTGATTCTGCTGCCCTGGCCCTTTGGGGAGGAGCCCTGGGTTTCCTGAAAATGAGGATCTGCCATTGCAGTGAGGAAGCACAGTGCCCTCACTTGCTGTAGGGATTGTTCTTTAAGACCAGCCTGCTGATGGACCTGAAGACAGCAGCTGGACAAATGGCCAAGACGGAAGTGTCATAGGGCTCGTCTCTCCGGTTTTTTAAACAGAGGCATACTGGAAACAACCTCCATGCCCAGTATTAGGCTGGGTAAATGAAACACGGTTCGTACTTTCATTCCCAGTGGAATGCAATGGATGATGGTCTGCAGCTGTTAAATGAAGGGTCGAGCTATATTTACCGATGTGGAAAGAGTTCCATGGCATATTGTTGAGTAAAAAGAGCAGGTTATGAAACAGTATATAATCCCATTATCATAAAATCTCACATACAAACTCACACGCACTCTCACACACACAGAGCTGTCTGGAAATCTGTTCACCAAACTGTTAACAGTGACTAGCTCCAGTTGGTGAAATTTAAGGGTAATTTTTACTTTCTTTAAACTTTATTTTAGTTTCTTTAACTCTTTATGTTGAATGTTACTTATCAGTATCATTTTGGAATGGATAAATAAGCAAGCAAATAAAAAGTAAGAGCCAGGCGCGGTGGCTCATGCCTGTAATCCTAGCACTTTGGGAGGCCAAGGCAGACGGATCACCTGAGGTCAGGTGTTCAAGACCATCCTGGCCAACATGGCGAAACCTCATCTCTACTAAAAATGCCAAAATTAGCTGGGTGTGGTGGCAGGTGCCTGTCATCCCAGCTACTGGGGAGGCTGAGGCAGGAGAATCACTTGAACCCGGGAGACGGAGGTTGCAGTGAGTCAAGATTGCGCCACTGCACTCCAGCCTGGGTGACAGAGCTAGACTGTGTCTCAAAAAAAAAAAAAGAAGAAGAAGAAGAAGTAGGAGGAAGAAAGGGAAGTCTATGAGGCAAGGCCATCCTGAGGGAAGTAGACTAAAATCGAGGCCCAGCTGGCCAGTGACAGGTGTCCTAGCATCAGAACCTGAGAGGGCTCAAGGGTGGAAGGGAAGGGCCTGAGCCCAAAATGAAACAGTCTGCTTCAGGCAGCATGGGCCACAGGAAATCTCCTCCAGGCCCCTCCATCCGTCACCCTCTGCTTATTCACACTGTTGGCTCCAGGGTGCTCCCATCCCACCCAAACCCCTCTCCCTAGTTCCTGGGCTTGTGCAGGATGCTAGAGCTGGAAAGGACTGTCATGAATCAGCTTGGCCAGTCAGCTCACCTCACCCCCTCATATTTCAAGAAATCAAGGCATTTAGGAGACAGGACTTCCTGCCGATGAGGACGTAGCCATCACAATTCCAAACCTGAACCCACGGTTTGCCTCCCAGCTGTGGTGTAACAGGACACAGTGTGTGGGACCAGCCTCCATCACAGCATCCCTCCCACCCGCTCCCCACTCGTTCCCCACTGCACAAGTTGGAACAGCTGTGCCCCAGCCATGTGCCTGGTCCTCCTTGCCAGCTGGCCGGCAGAGGACCCAGCACCAAGATCCCATTTTAGAGTCTGTTCCTAGGATCCTTCCTGGCACCAACTGTCACAGGTTGGGTTCCCAGGGAAACACTTGAGGACAGAGATTTGTGTGCGGGCTTCTCAGGGAGTGCTCTCACGAACAGTGCCTGCGGGGGATAAGGAGCCATGGACGGGCAGAGAGAGGATTGAGTGGCATGCAGTAGCCGGGAGGTCCCTGATGAGGCTGATGAACTTTCCGAGTTATCCTGCCTTGAGGTGAGAGGGCTTGGCCTTTCTATCCCTACAGCAACTCTCATGGACACAGGTGTGGAGATGGGGGCAAGCTTGAGCAAGGTGGTTCTCTTCAGCTGAGGGCAAGTCCCACAGAGAAACCCAACTGGGCCCCACCAGCCATCAACACTCCCTGCAGCTCCAGGAATGAGAGCCTCTGTCCTGAAGGGGCACTGGGCAGTGCCCCGCAGCGGCCACTACAGAGAGGGTGGTGACCTGCCCTGAGATCGTGTTGCCCGTCAATGGTGGCCCTGAATTCACATCCAGAGGACCAAAGCCCACACCTTAATCCCAGTAAACACGAATATCTAACACGTAGAGGGTGTGCCTGCATGTACTAAGCACTGCCTACAAATGTCATTGTTTAAGCCTCAAAGCAACATCATGAAGTACTAGTAGTATTCAAGACACATTTTACAGATGAAGAAACTGAGTCTTGGAGATGATAGGTGATATATTTGGATGTGTTCCCATCCAAACCTCATCTTGAATTGTAGTTCCCATAATCCCCACATGTCATGGGAGGGACCGGGTAGAGAGATAATTGAATCATAGGGGCGGTTACTCCCATGCTGTTGTTCTCGTGATAGAGAGTGAGTTCTCATGAGACCTGGTGGTTTTATAAGGGGCTTTTTCCCTTTTTGTCAGCACTTCTCCTTGCTGCCGCCATGTGAAGAATATGTTTGCTTTCCCTTCCACCATGATTGTAAGTTTCCTGAGGCCTCCACAGCCCTGCAGCACTGTGAGTCAATTAAACCTCTTTTCTTTGTAAATTACCCAGTCTCAGGTATGTCTTTATTAGTAGCATGAGAACGGGACTAATATAACAGGTAACTTGGCCTCGGTCACTCAGCTAATAAGCCAGGATTGGAGCCCAGGCAGTCCAACACCAGAGCCGCTACATGATCAGGCCACATTGACATACTGGACCTTGCCCAGTAGCTTGTGGATAACATACATTTCAGGGAGAGAGTGGTGAACTTTGACCTTGGCAAGCTGGTGGTCTGCAGACTGATAGTGGCTCTGCGGAGGCAGAAGCTCCCTGAGATCTTCCCATCTCTGGAGCCTCCCTACCCTAGGCGCCCTGAGCTCCAGTGCTCAGGGGCCACAGCCTGGCTGGAGAAGTCGTCCCCTCAGCCCTGCTCACAGCCCAAGTCTGTGTAGATCAGTTGGTGCCAATACCAGCCAGGCAGCCTGGGTTTGGCCACACAATCTCTGTAGGGCCCTGGTGCCTTGGTTTACAGAGCTGTAAAGCAACAGATTGTCCCCACTACCATCATGCTCGTGACCCCTCGGCTCTCTCCGAGAGGGCCGCTGGTGAAAAATGATTATGGCACACACAGCAAAATGCGGGTGTTCACCAGCCCCTGCAGAGGTTGACTTGGACAGCCAGCCACCCCACATTCCTTGGGAGAGGCACTTTCCTATCACCTGTGAGAGGCTGTTCTGAGAACCAAGATCTTCATTCCTCAAAGGCCTTGAATGAGTGAAAAAGGAGGCTGGCCTAGGTGAGGAGACCAGAGGTCCCCAGGCCATTCTTCAGCCAGCTTTTCTCTATTGCATGCTAAGAAAAGTCTGTATTTGGGAAGGGTCTGTATCCCCTCCAGGCTGCCAGTGAGCCCTTTAAGGGCAGGGACAGAGCCTGCCCCCTGCCCAGTACATTCCCAGTGCCCACCCTCACCTGCCACAGAGCTGTCACCCAGACAGTGTTTGCTGAACACACGAATGAGATGAGACATTAGTTTTGCCTCCTGGAAGTTGGACTGGTCCCGAGGGAGTTCCAGGAATACTGAGGGGCTTGGGCCTCCCTGGCAAACTTGTGGACCACAGAGCTGATTTTAAAAAGGATCACTGTTGGGGCTGGGCACAGTGGTTCTCACCTGTAATCTCAGCACTTTGGAAGGCCAAGGAGGGCGGATCACAAGGTCAGGAGATCAAGACCAACCTGGCTAACATGGTGAAACTCCATCTCTACTAAAAATACAAAAAATTAGCTGAGCATGGTGGCACACACCTGTAATCCCTGCTACTCGGGAGGCTGAGGCAGAAGACTCACTTGAACCCAGGAGGTGGAGGTTGAAGTAAGCCAAGAAGCCAAGATCACGCCACTGCACTGATCACTGTTGGCCTCAGGGCTGGCCAGTATCCGTCCCTGGTCCTGAGGCTGACCCCTTTCCCAGGGCATGTGTATTGGTTTGCTAGGGGTGCTGTAACAAGGTACCACAACCTGCGTGGCTTAAACGACAGAAGCGTATCGTCTCACAGTCCAGGCAGCCGGCGGTCTGACACTAAGATGTCTGCAGAGTTGGTTCCTTGGGCTGCAGAGATGCCACCCACACTCTGCCTCTGTCTTCACACGGCATTCTTCGTGCATCTGTGTCCAAACTGCCCCTTTTTAGGAGGACATCAGTCACACTGGATTAAGCCCCAACCTAATGACCTCATCTTAACTAATGACATCTGAAACAACCCTATTTTCAAATAATGTCTCATTTTGAGGTACTGGGTGGGGGTTGGGACTTCAATACAGGAATTTGGGAGGGATACCACTCGATCCATAGCAGTTCATGATTGTTCTGTTGGTCAGGGCTGGGCACAGAACACCCCGTAGGCTCTCTGCCCCATCCCCTTGTACCAATGTTAAAATATTAAGATGACGTCCGGGTGACATGCCAACCAAGAGAGATCAAACCATCCAGGCATCACGATCTCAGCCCCAAGGTGTGCCCTGAGCCTCCGCTTAACATCCGTTGGTGAAGAGGTGACGGAGCAGGTGTAGACAGATCTCACTCACAGCTAGACGGGCTCAGAGTTCTCTCTGGTGCTAGTTCTGGTACATCTGGGAGGGAGAAGAAGCTGGCTTTCCCAGTCCAGGCTCTGGGCGCCAGGCTTAGTGCCATTGGGGTGTGCTCGGGCCCAATCCCAACTCTCCCACCTCACCTTCTCTTCTCCTCCTTTCCTCCCTCTCCAGCTCCAGCTGGTGCTGCTTCCTAGAACCCAGACCATCCATCGTGGGCTGGAAAGAAGCAAAAGGGCCCCAGCATTTCCCAGAAACGTTACATTTTGACAATTATCAACTTCAGGTGTGACCTCCTCTTCTCCCTCCCACCTCCCCACAGGGGAGCTATTAGCATTATCCCCATTCTACAGGATTGGGACGTGAGGCTGTGAAACTTAGGAACTTGCTAGAATATGAACACAGGCACAGCCAGCCCCAGAGGGTGGTGGTGGCCTGATGGAGGCCAGGCCAGGCTAGGAAGCCTATGCTGCCACGGGACTGGCTGCACCGCCTGCCCGCAGCCTCCAGGACACCCGAACCAAAGTCCAGGTGCAATTGCCTTTATCTCCTCTGCTCCAGTTCTCCATAATCATCTCAAGGACACTGCTCAGGTGGCCCCCAGGAGCAGGAGGCTGGTCAGCGTTTGTCAGAGCAGGGCTCATCACTGATAACAGAAGTGCTGGCCACACCAACACTGGAGACAGGTTGGGGACTGTGCTTATCTTTGAGAGGACAGAATTTCACAGCAAAACTTATCAGCCTGCACTGGCTGCTCATCTGAGCCTTGGTCAGGGCATGAGGTCCCGTCTCCCTCTTGCAGGGGATAACCAGAGCAGAGAGCTGTTCTGCCTAAAGATCTGCTCTGCCATTGGCCCTCCTGGCTGAGGGGTCTTTGGCCCTGCAGCAAAGAATGTGTGTGGCTAGGAAGGAGTGACTTGCAGGGACAAAGAGGGCCACCTGGTCCAGATACTAAGGCATGGAGAATGGTGTAACACACTCTAAACACACGGGCAGAGCCCCATGTGGATGTGGCGGCTGCGTTTACACAACGCAGGGTAGGCATGTATACCCTGTTTCCAGGCCTGCCCCCTCAGCAGAGGACAACAGGATCTGTTCTCGCCCAGGAGGATCTCGGGACTGCAGACGTGTGAAGTCTCACTCTGTTTGCATTTCTATTTCCATTACAGGCTAAGAACGTATTCAGAGCCAGGGGCTTCCTTTCTTTCTACTCTAACTTCAGTTTCCTTCTGAGACTTCCCCGGGAGAGGGATGGAGGTTGCTTTGAAATGTGTCTGCTTTGCTTAGTTTCTTCTTAGGCAACTTTTTAAAAATTATGATAACATATCCCATTTTAACCATTGAAGTGTACAGTTCTGTGGCATCAGCGCTGTTGTGCAGCCATCACCCTCCATCCATCTCTAGAGCTTTTTATCCCCAGCTGAAACTCTGACCCATTAAACACTGACTCCCAACTCCCCAGCCCCTCAGTCCCCAGCAGCCACCGTTCTACTTTCTGCCTTTATGAGCTTGATCATTTTAGGCACTTCTTTTAAGTGGAATATAGATACCGTATTTGTCCCTTAGTGACTGGCTTATTCTGCTTGAAATTCAGTCTTCAAGTTTCATCTATGTTGTAGCATGTGTCAGAATTTCCTTCTTTTTTAAGGCTGTATAATATTCCTCTGTGTGTGTGTGTGTGTGTGTGTGTGTGTGTGTGTGTGTGTAAACATTGTGTTTATGCATTCATCCATCAACGGGAACTTGGGTTGCCTCCATCTTTCAATGCTGCTCTGAGCATGAGTATACACATCTCTGAGCTCCTGCTTCCAGTCCTTCGTGTATATACCCAGAAGTAGAATTGCTGCATCCTACAGAAAGTCTATGTTTAATTTGAAGGGAGTCATCAGACTGTTTTCCACAGTAGTGATACCATTCTACATTCCTGCCAACAGGGCACGAGAGTTCCCATTTCTTCAATCCACACTAACACTTATTTTCATTTTTGTAATAGTCATTCTAATGAGCGTGAAGTGGTATTTCGTTGTGGTTTTGATTTGCATTTCCTTAATGATTAATGATGTTGAGCGTCTTGTACTTAGTGACCATTTGAATCTCTTCTGTGGAGAAATGTCTTTCCAAGCCCTTAGGCAACTTTACATTTTAAAAAAACTCCTTGATGCCCTGAAGGTTGTCATTTGGGACCATTTCTCTCTGAGATTTCCTGTGGCCCATCCCTGGGCTTCCCTTGCTCCCAACACAGACTTTCCTATGGGAGCAGCAGGTGAGATGGGAAAGGGAGCTGCAAAGGCAAACGTCACCCAGCCTTAGAACCAGCCTGGAGAACTTTGCTCTTGAGGATTTCAAGCTTGTTGCTTGAGAAATCCAGAAACTCAAGCTGGACTGTGGCCAGTATGCTACGCTTCCTTCAAGACGAGAGGCTGGCTTTGAGGGGTCTTTGTCTGGGCTGGGAGGGCCGCTGACACTGTGCTCCTGGCAGGAATGTGCAGCGCCTGCCTCCAGACCTGTCTTCGGGCCCCCAGCTTGTGATTTTCCAGGGAAAACCTGCTGCCGACTGGCACATGACACCTATGGTCACACGCGCAGGCCTTTCTGCTGATGGGAAGATTGTAATCACGTCTGTAACTGGAAGGTGTGTACAGGGCTGGGCTCATCATCCACCTCAGTTCAGAGTTTATTGCCATCATCAGCCTCAAAGCCCTTCTCCTGTTTCATTCCTCTTTCCCCCTTCATCTCTGGGCCCACTTCCTGTCCCCACCTCCCCTCCACCCCGCCACGGGCATCCTTTCCAATGTGTCCGATGTGGATCCTTGCATCTTTGTCAAATGCGTGTTTGTGTGTGTGTGTCACTGTCCTGTGCTAATAAATTGCATTCTCTTTCTCACTTTATTGTTCACCTAACAGTATGTTTTAAAAACCATTCATACTTCATCATGTGTTTCTAATTCATAGAGGATTCCATCCTGTCCTCCATATCTAAGAGGTAGATAATCAGGTTCCGCCATTTCTTGATACACCTTTGCTTTTTTTGTTTTTTTTTTTTTTTTTTGAGACGGAATTTCGCTCTTGTTACCCAGGCTGGAGTGCAATGGCGCGATCTCGGCTCACCGCAACCTCCGCTTCCTGGGTTCAGGCAATTCTCCTGCCTCAGCCTCCTGAGTAGCTGGGATTACAGGCACGCGCCACCATGCCTAGCTAATTTTTTGTATTTTTAGTAGAGATGGGGTTTCACCATGTTGACCAGGATGGTCTCGATCTCTTGACCTCGTGATCCACCCGCCTCGGCCTCCCAAAGTGCTGGGATTACAGGCGTGAGCCACCGCGCCCGGCCATACCTTTGCTTTTTTTTTTTTTTTTTTTTTTTGAGGCGTCTCATTCTGTCACCCAGGCCAGAGTGCAGTGGCATGATCTTGGCTCACTGCAACCTCCGCCTTCTGGGATCAAGCGATTCTTGTGCCTCAGCCTCTCAAGTAGCTGGGACTACAGAGCCTGCCATCATGCCTGGCTAATTTTTTTGTATTTTTAGTAGAGATGGGGTTTCACCATGTTGACCAGGCTGTTCTCAAACTTCTGATCTCAGGTGATCTGCCCACCTCGACCTCCCAAAGTGCTGGTATTACAGGTGTGAGCCACCGTGCCTGGCCCTGATACACCTTCACTCTTAAGATATGAACTAAATTAGTCTAATCATCTATGCTTTTGCTTGCTTTTCCTATTGAACTATCTCTTTCTGAGAAGGTGGATTCATGAAGATCTCCAACTACAATTATTAGCTGTTTCTTCCTACGATTCTGCCAGTTGTTGCTTATAGCTTTTTCAAGACTATTTTATATATGTGTGTGTGCGCGCGCGTGTGTTTGTCCATTTTATCATATGCTTTATTTCTCTTTGATAGTATGATGGTTTTACCTTCAATTATATCTCGTTAGCTGTTAATATCACTACTCTTTTTTTTTTTTTTGAGACAGAGTCTCTCTGTGTCACCAGGCGCCAGGCTGGAGTGCAGTGGCACGATCTCGGCTCACTGCAACCTCTGCCTCCCTGGTTCAAGTAATTCTGCTGCCTCAGCCTCCCAAGTAGCTGGGACTACAGGTGCACACCACCACACCCAGCTAATTTTTTAATTTTTTAGTAGAGATAGGGTTTCACCATCGTCTCGATCTCTTGACCTCGTGATCCACCTGCCTTGGCCTCCCAAAGTGCTGGGATTATAGGCGTGAGCCACTGCACCCAGCCAATATCATTATTCTTTCTTTTTTTATTATTTTATTTTATTATTTTTTTATTATTATTCTTTCTTTGGTTCATATTTTACCTGCTGTATCTTTTTTCTGTCTGTTTCTTTTCAGTCTTTATCCTTTTAAGTATATTCCTCACATTCTGAGAATCAAGACTAAGAGTTTCTGCCTAGATATTTTCTGCCTTTGTATTTAGCTAGTAACATTTTATTTATAATTATTACTAATACTGTTAGTTTAGGACTTATTTGTCTCTTATTTTCTATATCCTATTTACCATACGTTTTGTTAACTTTTTCCCCTTTCCTTCTGCTAGTTTGAAAGTGTGTTTTAGAACCATGTAAAATACACCACTGAAGAGAGGGCTCTCAGGAGTCATGGTGACTGAGAACGTCACAGTATCCTGGCTGGGGTCCTGAAACACTAGTGGCCATTAGTGGAAGAACTGGAGAAATCCAAATAAAGTCTTCAGTTTAGTTCCTATCAATGTTAATTTCTTACTTTTGATAAATATACTATGGATACATAAGATGTTAACACGAAGGAAATCTGTACTCCCGATATCACCTTTGCAGTTCTCCCACAAATCTAAAGTTATTTCAAAATAAAAATTTTAAGATACATCTATGTATAAAAATACATGTATGCATGTCTTTATGAGCAGGTAACAAGAGATTATCAGGAATTAACAGATAGATTTTTAAAAAACTTTTGCAGTGAAACATATAAATCTTAAAATACCAATTAGAGAGTTGGGGGTTAACAAGCTACCAAAGTTGCAACCCTGAAAAACAGACAGAAAAAAACAAAAAGCAAGTATGAGTGAAGATGTTTGCGTATGCACATGTGTGTGTAATCAGGTCCTCAAAAATGTAGAATAGAGAGAATGAGGGAAATCAAATATTTACAGAGATAATGGCCATGACATTTTCAGAACTTGTGAACAACAGAAGTCGAGGAACAAAAATGCATCCTAAGCAGGATAAGTAAAAATAAATCCTTACCTAGACACATCTTAGTAAAACTGAAAACGCGAAAAGACAAAAATAAGATCTTAAAGACAACCAGAGAGAAAGGGCGAATCACCCACAAAGGACTAACAGAAAGACAGCCACGTTCTCAGCTGACACAACACAAGTCAGAAGATAGTGAATATAGTCATGCAAATGCGGACAGAAAATAACTTTCAACCTAGAATTATGAACCCTGTGAGACTCAAGATTGAGGGTGGCAAAAATGGGGAGTTTGTCATCAAGAAAGTTGAGTAAATGAAAGAAAAAAATTGATCTCAGAAGAGCAATCTAAGATACCGGATAAAAGAGGGAATGCTGAGTAAATAAATGGAAATAAAGTATATAAATTCTAATATTGTCTTTAACATTATAATAGTAATTGTATTTATAGATATCATCAAATTGCTCTACTCAGGTCTGCAATCCTGGCACTTTGGGAGGCCAAGGTGAGGGGATCACTTGCGCACAGGAGTTTGAGAACAGCCTGGGCAACATGGTAAAACCCTATCTCCACACACACAAAAAAATTTTAAAAATACCAGGCATGGTGGTATGCACCTGTAGCCCTAGCTACTCAGGAGTAGCTAGTGAACTACTCAGTGAACTACTCAGGGAAGTTCACTTGAGCCCAGGGGGTTGAGGCTCCAGTGAGCCAAGATTGTGCCGCTGCACTCCAGGCTGGGCAACAGAGCAAGACCCTGTCTCTAAAATTGTATCTAAATAAAAATTAACATGTGGTATGTCTTTCTATATATTTAAGTCATCTTTTGTATCTCTTAGTAGAATTTTAAAATTTAATCATAAATATGTTTCTTGCGTCTCGTTAGGTTTGTTCCAAATTGTTTCATTTTGTTGTTGTCATTGTTTGTTGCTTTTGTTGTTGTCTTTGTAAATGGACTTAAATGGACTTTCTTCCATTAGTTTTTCTATTAATAACTAGTTGTTGTTCACACATGTGAAGTCTAGAGTTTCTGAATATTAATATCAAGCCAGACACTTTACTGAATTATTATAAAAGTGGTTTGTAACACTTTTTTAATTAATAGATTTTTTTTTTTTGGAGTAATTTTAGCTTCACAGCAAAACTAAGTGGAAAGTACAGAGATTTCCCACATGCCCCCAAACCCTTGCCACGCACACAACCTCCCCCACCACCCGGCACCAGAGTGGCACATTTGTTATGGCCGATGAGCCTACATTGACACATCATGGTCAACCAAAGTCTACAGTTCACATTAGGGTTCACTCTTGGTGTTGCCCGCTCTATGGGCTGAGACATGTGTCCTGACATCTACCACTGTAGTTACCATAGAGGATAGTTTCACTTCCCTGAAAGTATTCTGGGCCCTACCTATTCATCCTCTCTCCCACAACCCCTGACAACCACTGACCTTTTTAATGTCTCCATAGTTTTGCCTTTTCCAGAATGTCATATAGTTGGAATGACATAGTATATAAACTTTTCAGATTGGCTTTTTTCATTTAGTAGTAAGTGTTTAAGATTGATCCATATCTTTTTGTAGCTTGAGAGCTTATTTCTTTTTAGTGTTGTATAATATTCCACAGTCTGAGAGTACCAGAGTTCATCCATTCACCCATTGAAGAACATCTTGGAGGCCAGGCACGGTGGCTCAGGCCTGTAATGCCAGCACTTTGGGAGGCCGAGGCAGGTGGATCACCTGAGGTCAAGAGTTCGAGACCAGCCTGACTAATATGGAGAAACCCCATCTCCACTAAAAATACAAAAAAAATAGCCGGGCGTGGTGGTACATGCCTGTAATCCCAGCTACTTGGGAAGCTGAGGCAGGAGAATCGTTTGAACCTTGGGAGGCGGAAGTTGTGGTGAGCTAAGATCATGCCATTGCACTCCGGCCTGGGTAACAAGAACGAAACTCCATCTCAAAAAATAAAAAACAACGAATATCTTTGTTGCTACCAAGTTTTGGCAATTATGGTTAAAGTTGCTGTAAACATTCGTATACAGGTTTTTGTGTAGACCAAGTTTTCAGTTCATTTGGATAAATATCAAGGAGCTTGACTGCTGGACTGTGTGGTAAGAACACGTTTAGTTTTCTAAGGAACTGCCAACTCTCTTCCAAATTGGCTATATACCATTTTGCATTCCCACCAACAATGAATGACCCTTCCTATTTGCTTTTCATCCTCACTGTTAGGCCTCCAAGTCCAGTCCTGGCCATTTTAGCCTTGGTGACCCACACGTGCACCTCTGAATGGTCCCCAGGAGCCAGAAGGTTTGAAGTAACCACAAGTAACAAGGTGGCCACAGAAAGAAGTAAAACAACTTGTTTCCGCCTCAACTAATGGCTCTGTAACCTGCACCCATCGTTTCTGTTCAGCCTTGCAAAAGTTTCCTCCTGGACATTGGGTTTCTCAAGACCCCCACCCCGGTAACTATGTAATCTACCGCACCCTCCCGTCTGACTGCAACAGATACTCCCCACCTTTGTGATCATGCCTCTTTGTAATAAATGACCCCTACCCTTGCGATCATGCATCCAGTGACACCCTTCCCCTCCCCAAGATAGATTACCTCCTTTACCTGACCATTTGCCCCAACCAATATAACCAATTCCCTCTCCTACCCCCTTTGCCAAATTCCTTTCTCGGACTTGGCCCACTTGCACCCAAGCACAAAATAAACAGTCTTGTTGACCACACAAAGCCTGCCTTGTGGTCTCTTTATGTGAGTGACACGTGTGACACTCACCAGCATTTGGTGTATAATTTCTGAGTAAAATTGTTTGTGTTTTTCAAGTATACAGATATTTTGATCTGAAAACAATAATTTTTCCTCCATTCTTATTTCTCTATCTTTATATCCTGTCTCTTGTCAAAATATATTGACTAACACATCCAGCAAAATATTAAGTAATATCTGTAAAAATGGATAAACCTCTTTTGTTCTTGACTTCAAGTTTGGGAGAGATTTATTGTGTCCCCATTAAGCATGATGCTGGCTTTTAAAGTATATTTTTTCATATTAAGAAAATATAGCCAGGTGCAGTGACTCAGGCCCGTAATTATAGCACTTTGGGAGGCTGAGGTGGGTGGATCACCTGAGGTCAGGAGTTCAAGACCAGCCTGGCCATCATGGTGAAACCCCATCTTTTTAAAAAAAAAAAAAAAGAAAGAAAATATACCTATTCCTATTTTATTAAGAGTGCTTATCAAAAATAAACTGTTGAATTTTTCAGTATCTGTGGTGATGGTACATTATTTTTCCCTTTTATATATTAAATATTAATATGATAAATCACACTGATAGATTTCATAATATTAAACCATTCTTAAATTTCTGGAAGGTAACCTTTCTAGAAGAAAATCTCCTTAGGTCTGGCACAGTGGCTCACACCTATAATCCTTGCACACTGGGAGGCTGAGTCAAATGGATCACTTGAGGCCAAAAGTTCGAGACCAGCCTGGCCAAAATGGTGAAACCTGTCTCTACTAAAAATACAAAAATTAGCTGGGCGTGACGGCAGGTGCCTGTAATCCCAGCTACTTGGGAGGTTGAGGCAAGAAAATCACTTGAACCTGGGAGGAAGAGGCTGCAGCGAGCCAAAACTGTGCCACTGAACTCTAGCCTGGGTGGCAGAGTGAGACTCCATCAAAAAAAAAAAAAAAAAAAAAGAAAAAGAAAAAAGAAAAAAAGGAAAGAAAAGAAAAGAAAAAAATCTCCTTAAATTCTTAAAAACAACAACTTATCTGCACCCTTGTCTCTGAAGAGAATGTTAAATAAAGGCACAAATATGAAAAAGCTGCTCATGAGGTGCTCCTGTTTCTTTGGCATATCCAAATTCCTCCACATATGGAAAACCCTGGGACCCTTTGTCTAGAAAGACACAGGCAGAGCACCCACAGGGAACTCCCTGCAAACGCCGAGCTTTGCTTAGCTTTAGTTCAGCCCAGGGGCTGTTTGTCTGAGGCCCTGTTTTAGACCAGGAGCTATAGGGCTAGGGGCCCCCTCCAGCCTTCAGGTGAGTCACTGCCACTGTTAGAGTCACCAGGCAATTCTGGGAATGATCTGAGATCTTTCTAATGTTTCTCAACTTCTTTTACAATGCTGGGGGCCCAAAGGAAAAGTCTACTAATACAAAATGGGAGACTTCTGCTTCTACAAGTCAGACTCCTGTGATTGCAGCCTCTGTCCTCAATTCTTTTTTTCTTTCTTTCTTTTTTTTTTTTTTTTTTTTGAGACAGAGTCTCACTCTGTCACCCAGGCTGGAGTGCAATGGTGCCATCTCAGCTCACTGCAAACTCCAAATCTCAGGTTCAAGCAATTCTCCTGCCTCAGCCTCCCGAGTAGCTGGGACTACAGGTGCATGCCATCATGCCTGGTTAATTTTTTTGTTTTGTTTCATTTTTTGTTTTGTTTTGTTTGTTTCTGTTTTTGAGACAGAGTCTTGCTCTGTCACCCAGTTGGAGTGCAGTGGTGCAATCTCAGCTCACTGCAACCTCCACCTCCCAGGTTGAAATGATTCTGCTGCCTCAGTCTCCTGAGTAGCTGGGATTACAGGCACCTGCCACCACGCTTGGATAATTTTTTGTATTTTTAGTAGAGATGCAGTTTCATCACATTAGCCAGGATGGTCTCAATCTCCTGATCTCACGATTCACCTGGTTTGGCCTCCCAAAGTGCTGGGATTATAGGAGTGAGCCACCGCACACGGCTGAATTTTTTTTTTTTTTTTTTTTTTTAGAGACGAGGTTTCACCATGTTGGCCAGGCTGGTCTTGAACTCCTGACCTCAGGTGATTCACCAGGTTGGCCAGGCTGGTCTTAACTCCTGACCTCAGGTGATTCACCTGCCTCGGCCTCCCAAAAGTGCTGGGATTACAGGCGTGAGTCACCACACCCGGCCCCCTCAATCCTAATGCCGTCTTTCTAGCCCTCTCTTCCCAGCTTAGATGAGCCCTTGGCCCCAAGTCTCCAATGGCAAGTCCCGGTGGGCTCCTGGGCCTACTCTAGCAGGCTCAGGCCAGCCACGCCATAGACACAGCCCTGGCCTCCCAGGTCCTGGGCACAGAGAACCCAAAAGGCTTGCAAGGAGCCCCAGCGGCGAGTCCATGAAATGTGTTCGTGATTCGCTAAGATGAAGCCAAAGGGAAACTGCAAGTATTAGGAAGAATCATATAAAATTGCAGATAATTTGTTGGTTTTGACCTACGAAAAATCAGCATCGTCATATTGTTCAACCAAACCCAAAGGCTGCCGTTGAGACGGAAATAATCCCAGAACCAATTCTGTGGTGCCACCCAGTGGTCAGAAGAAGAAGAAAACAGAGCTTGATTTTTTTTTTTTTTTTTTTTAACAAAAAGCCAGTCAAATTTAGCAGTGAGGGGTTGTATACCAACTTCAGTGACACTAATGTTAATAAGTTCTGATAACCTACTGCCATCGGACAAGCCTTTTTTTTTTTTTTCAGACAGAGTCTCGCTCTATCACCAGGCTGGAGTGCAGTGGCGCAATTTTGGCTCACTGCAACCTCCACCTCTCGGGTTCAAGTGACTCTCTGCCTCAACCTCCCAAGTAGCTGGGATTACAGGTGCCTGCCACCATGACCAGCTAATTTTTGTATTTTTAGTAGAGACGGGGTTTCACCATTTTGGTCAGGCTGGTCTTGAACTACTGACCTTGTGATCAGCCCGCCTTGGCCTCCCAAAGTGCTGGGATTACAGATGTGAGCCACAACGCCCGGCTGAGCTTGATTCTTAAATGATGATGCTGACAGTAACAGAGTAAGTGGTGTTTCTGGAGCTTCCATGACGTGCTGGGTGAATAGAAGTTTCACACAAGTGATTATTTAATGCTACTGTGCTTGTGGCAACAATCAAGTATACTTATATAATACAAACAGCTCTCCTGAAGTAAGCAGGTAGGTACTACTATTATTCTCATTTTAGAGGTGAGAAAGATGAGGCTCAGGGGACTTAGCAAGTGGTACAAAATCACACAGCTGAGGGAGGCAGACCCAGGTTTGAGCTCGGAGCCTGGCTCAGAGTCATGCTCTTCACATGCAGTTTCCCTTTCCACTTTAGGGAGAAGGTGAGGCTCCCAAGTCAGAGATCCAAACTCTGGGAGGTCCCCAGGCAAGACTGACCTAGGTGCACACACTTGAATTTCTCAGCATTTCACATCACATCAGAACAGAGGATGAGGCAGGTGTGGTGGCTCACGCCTGTAATCCCAGGACTTTTTGAAGCAGAGACAGGCAGATTGCTTGAGCCCAGGAATTCAAGACCAGCCTGGGCAACATGGTGAGACCCCATCTCTACAAAAAATACAAAAATTAGCCAGGAGTGGTGGCGCTTGCCTGTAGTCCCAGCTACTCAGAGGGCTGAGGTGGGAGGATAGCTTGAGCCTGGAAGATCGAGGCTGCAGTGACCTGAGATCACGCCACTGCACTCCAGCCTGGGTGACAGAGTGAGACTGTGTCTCAAAAACAAAACGAAAAAAGCCCAAAGAACAGAGGATGTTAGTGGAACCATTGAAGCAGGATATTAAAGTAATAGTTTTAGGCTGGGTGCAGTGGCTCACACTTGTAATCCCAGCACTTTGGGGGGCCGAGGCAGGTGGATCACTTGAGGTCAGGAGTTCGAGACCAGCCTGACCAATATGGTGAAACCCTGTCTCTACTAAAAATACAAACATTAGCCACACATCAGGTACTCTGGAAGCTGAGACAGGAGAATTGCTTGAACCCAGGAGCCGGAGGTTGCAGTGAGCCAAGATTGCACCATTGTACTCTAGCCTGGGTGACAGAGCAAGACTCTGTCTCAAATAAATAAATAAATAAAGAGTTTCAAAAATGTATTAAAGGAAGTTGATTAAAATAAAAAAGAAAACTGCTATAAAGCTCATAAATCAAGTAATTGTTGGCTTTGTGAAATTCATTCTGGAAAATTTAATCAGTATTTGTATAAGTTGGATGCACTATTATGATTCACATCTTTAAGGATAAAAATGTCCTTTGAATCCTTTGAATGGCAAGGTCCAAACATTACCGTTCCATGCCGCCGTGGCTGCTTCCTCCCTTCCTACGAAACACAGGAGGTAGGGTAGAGGCGGGGAGGAAAAAGGCTGCTTGCCAGTCACGCTGAGGAAATGGCAAAGCCAGCGGGATTCGTCCTCCCCCAGGGCTCCTATGGGCTCCAGGCAGCAGGCTCCCCAGGAAATGCAGAGTCAGGAGGGAGCCACAACGGCCAGTCTCTGCAGATATCCCATGAGCTGACACCATGGGACTATCAGCGCCATCACGGCCTGAAAGGGCCGGGACTATATCAGATGCCTTTCTCCCAAGATATTGAACTGTGTGGCTTTCTAGAGATCACTGGTCATATGACAGATGGGGAAGCCGAGGCCCTGGAGAGGAATCAGCTGGCTCAGGGTTATACATCTAGTGGGTGGCAGGGCCAGGACTGTTACACAGGCTCTGACTTCCCATCCAGATCCTTCCAGCTCCTTGCCAAGGTCAGAAGCACTGCTACTCTGACTGACCTGTAACTTGGTGAGTTAGGAAAACCACAGGAAGGCCCAGACCAGGACTTCAGCTGTTCCTGAGCCTGGATCTGCTTGGGAACTTTATCCCTCTCCATGCAGGCTTGGGCAGAGGACGAGGAAAATGAAGAAGCTCCCAGCATGGGCTCTACAGCCATCTTCCAGCTTCCTACAGTGTCTTGGCACCCTTTGGGTGCCCAGTACTGCTTACCAATGGTGACAGTGAGGACGAGGAAGATAAAAGGTGAGGGGGACACAGGAAGGGGAGAGGACTCGATGACAGAGAGGAGGAGGGCTGGACTTTTTGAGAGAAGATTACAGTGAGTCTGTTTGACCCAGAGAAGGCCTTAGAGTTACTCAGTAACATCTTCAGACTAAGGAAGACAAGAAATAACTAAGATCAGAGCAGAACTGATGGAGACATAGACACAAAAAACCCTTCAAAAAGTCCATAAATCCAGGAGCTGCTGTTTTGAAAAAATCAACAAAATAGACAGACCACTAGCCAGACTTATAAAAAAGAAAAGAGAGAAGAATCTAATAGATACAATAAAAAATGATAAACGGGATATCGCCACCAGCTCCACAGCAATACAAACTACCATCAGAGATTACTACAAACTACTACTATGTCCATAAAGCAGTAAATCTAGAAGAAATGGATAAAGTCATGGACACTTACCCCTCCCAAGACTAAACCAGGAAGAAGTTGAATCCCTGAATAGACCAATAACAAGGTCTGAAGTCAAGGCAGCAATTAATAGCCTACCAACGAAAAAAAGCCCATGTCCAGATGGGTTCACAGCTGAATTCTACCAGATGTACAAAGAAGAGCTGGTACCATTCCTTAGGAAACTATTCCAAACAATACAAAAAGAGGGACTCCTCCTTAACTCCTTTTATGAGACCAACATCATCCTCATACCAAAACCTGGCAGAGACGCAACTAAAAAACAAAATTTCAGGCCAGGCCAATATCCATGATGAACATTGATGTGAAAATCTTCAATAAAATACTAGCAAACTGAATCCAACAGCACATCAAAGTGCTTATCCATCACTATCAAGTCGGCTTCATCTTGGGGATGCAAGACTGGTTCAACATACACAAGTCTATAAACGTAATTCACCACATAAACAGAACCAAAGACAAAAACCACACGATTATCTGAATAGATGCAGAAAAGGCCTTTGACAAAATTCAACAGCGCTTTATGCTAAAAACTCTCAATAAACTAAGTATCGATGGAACGTATCTCAAAATAGCCAAAGCTATTTATGACAAACCCACAGCCAATATCATACTGAATGGGCAAAAACTGGAAGCATTCCCTTTGAAAACTGGCACAAAACAAGGGTGCCCTCTCTCACCACTCCTATTCAACATAGTATTGGAAGTTCTGGCCAGAGCAATCAGGCAAGAAAAAGAAATAAAGGGTATTCAATTAGGAAAGGAGGAAGTCAAATTGTCTCTATTTGCAGACGACATGATTGTATATTTAGAAGATCCCACCATCTCAGCTCAGAATCTCCTTAAGCTGATAAGCAACTTCAGCAAAATCTCAGGATACAAAATCAATGTGCAAAAACCACAAGCATTTCTATACACCAATAACAGACAGAGAACCAAATCATGAGCGAACTCCTACTCACAATTGCTACAAAGAGAATAAAATACCTAGGAATACAACTAACAAGGGACTTGAAGGACCTCTTCAAGGAGAACTACAAACCACTGCTCAAGGAAGTAAGAGAGGACACAAACAGATGGAAAAACATTCCATGCTCATGATTAGGAAGAATCAATATCATGAAAATGGCCATACTGCCCAAAGTAATTTATAGATTCAATGCTATCCTCATCAAGCTACCATTGACCTTCTTCACAGAACTGGAAAAAAACACCTTAAACTTCATATGGAACCAAAAAAGAGCCCACATAGCCTAAGCAAAAAAAAAAAAAAAAACAAAAAAAAAACAAAAAAAACAAAGCTGGAGGCATCACACTACCTGACTTCGAACTGAACTACAAGGCTATGGTACCAGAACAGACATACAGACCAATGGAACAGAACAGAGGCCTCGGAATTAATGCCTGTTGGGGGATGGGAGAACTAGGGGAGGGATAGCAGCGGGTGGAGGGATTAGGGAGGGATAACATTAGGAGAAATACGTAATGTAGATGTCGGGGGGGATGGATGCAGCAAACCACTATGGCATGTGTATACCTATGTAACAATCCTGCACGATCTGCACATGTACCCAGAACTCAATGTATAATAACAAATAAATAAATAGGATGCTGTCACAATTAGAAACTTTGGCTCTTTGAAAGAAAACATTAGGAAAATGAAAAGACAGGTGGGTGTAGTGGCTCACACCTATATTCCCAGCATTTCGGGAAGCTGAGGCAGTAGGATCACTTGAGCCCAGGAGTTCAAGACCGGCCTGGGCAACATAGTGAGACCTCATCTCTACTAAAAATAAAAAATTAAAATAAAAAAATTAGCCAGGCATGGTGGCATGTGCCTATCATCCCATTTACTCAAGAGGCTGAGGTGGGAGGATCATTTGAGCCCAGGAGTTTGAGGTTGCATTTAGTTACAATTATACCACTGCACTCCAGCCTGGGAGACAGCATGAGACCCTGTCTCATGGAAAAAAAGAAAAAAGAAAATGAGAAGACAAACCATAGAACGTTATGTACTCTCATACGTTACTGGTGGTAATGTAAAATAGTATGACCACTTTGAAAAGCAATTTGACAGCTTCCTATAGTTGTTTTTTTTTTTTTTTTTTTTTTTTGGTTGTTGTTTTTGTCTTTTTTGAAACAGAGTCTTGCTCTGTTGCCCAGGCTGGAGTGCAGTGGATCAATCTTGGCTCACTGCAACCTCTACCTCCCGGATTCAATTGATTCTCCTGCCTCAGCCTCCTGAGTAGCTGAGATTACACGCACGTGCCACCAAGCCTGGCTAATTTTTATATTTTTAGTAGAGATGGGGTTTCACCATGTTGGTCAGGCTGGTGTCAAACTGCTGACTTCATGATCCACCTGCCTCAGCCTCCCAAAGTGCTGGGATTACAGGCGTGAGCCACTGCACCTGGCAGCTTTCTATAAAGTTTTTAGAAAGACTCATCATGCAATGAAGCCATCCCACTTAATTCCAGAAATTTTACCCAAGAGAAATGAAAACATAAGTATATTTAAAGACCTTTCTAGGAAGGCTCAAGTCCGTTTTATTCACAATGCCTTCAAACTGGAAACAATCCAGACATCCAACAACAACCTCTGCATCCTCCTTTGCGGTCCTGAGAAGGTGCCTCCCCACCAGCCCAGCTTGGCTGGCTTTAGTCCATCCACCAGTGTCCAAATGGACAGACAGCCTGTGGCATATCCATACAATGGAATACAACTCACCAGTGATAAGGAGGGAACTTGATGCACACTCCAGCAAATACTTGAAATTTTATGTTGCTTTAGTATTCATTTTGAGCATAGGGTTAACTGTTTCATACTAGAAGCAGGGCTTAGTCACCTTGGAGAGTTTCCAGCTCTCTGCCTCCTCCCAGTTTCTAAACACATTCCATCCAGGTATCTGGTCCTATGTAGCCACCTCCTGGTAACTGCCTCCCTATGGGACATATACATACAACCTACTAGACTCAGCCCACTGACGCCTACACCCTGCGTGAACTGTGCAGATATGCCAGAGTGACCACTCCTAATTCACAAGATGGCCACACAGGACTCCAGTCTGCTCACTCTAGATGAACCAATTAGAGCTCCCCTTGGGAAAACTGCTTGAGTAATGCCCTGGACTCCAGTAAAAGCCTCAGCCCACAGTTCTGTCTCTCTCTGGCTCCCGGCACGATGGTTGTGTACAATGACCCCAAGACCTTTCTGATGGCCCTCATTGTGCCCTCTTCCTCTGTAGATCTGTAAGTAATAGGCCATTTCTGTTAGTGCCTGTGTTTCATTGTGTTGCCTGCTCTGTGTTGTGCCTGAGTGACACGCTCAAACCTTACGTTTTCCCTGGTCAGGGCTTTTCCTAGAGAGCAGCTATCTTGGTGGGAATAAACTAGATACAGGTCAAACAATAACTGCAAGGGCATCTGCCAGGATAGATAAGTCTCCTGGGAGAGGGATGTCTGGTCAGCCAGGATGCAGAGGTGTCCCATGAAAGGCCCACTGTAAACACTCACGACCAAATCCCAGGAGCCTTGCCAGGACAGAGTTGCCCTTTACAGCGACTCTCCAGAGAGGTCTCAAGACTACAGTAGAGGAAACTTACAACACACACACCGTATGGGTGACTCTCAGATGCATGTGCTAAGCGAAGAAAGCCAGGCACAAAAGACCAGGAAGTGAATGGCTCTTGTATGCAATTCTGAGAAAGGCAAAGAGCAGTGACAGACATCAGATGAACAGTTGTCTGGAGACAGGGTCTAGGGGAGGTGAAGGATTTGCTGCAGAAGGGCAGGAGGGTACTTTTGGGAGGAGAGGAAATATGCTTCTTGAACTGCGAGCAGGCTAGCATGGTGGTTTCATGTGTCAAAAGTCATGGAACTGAGTGGGGCGTCGTGGCGGCGCCTGTGGTCCCAGCTACTCGGGAGGCTGAGGCGGGAGGAGCGCTGGAGCCCAGAAGGTCAAGGCTGCAGTGAGCCAAGATAGTGCCATTGCACTTCAGCCTGGGCGACAGAGAGACACCCTGTATCTAAAAAATAAAAAAGTCATAGAACTGTTTATTTCCATGAACCGTACTTAAATTTTCTGGTATTTATACTATGCATATAATATAATCCTATCTCAATAAACTCGTTTTTAATGTGAGGGTTGCTATGGGACATGGAGGGCGACCCTGCTCCCGACCCTCCGAAGCAGCGTTGGACTGGAGGCCACCGGGGAGGTCTGGTCCTGCGGCTCTGCCTCGCCAGGGCTCCCGCAGCGCTCTCCCGCCAGGGGGCAGCGTTGGGCCGGCGGCGCTGGCGGGACGCTCGCGCGGCGGGGATGCTGTGGGGTCGCGGTGATGCCTTCTTCCGCCTGCGTGGTGAGGGGGCGCGTCGCGCTACCCCGCTCTCCGCGCAGCCCGCAGCGGCGAGGCCACCGGCTAGGACACGAGTGCCCGCGCGTCGCGCCCTAGCTCCTGGGGGCCTGGCGTCTCCTTCCGGGAAGGAGTCTGGCTCCCGGGCACTGGCTCCCTGTCCACACGGAGGCCTCCCTGCAGCCCTCTAGAGCCGTCGCCCGTCCCCGCCTGCGGAACGCAGAGGGGCGGCAATGCCCGCCCCTGGCCACCCGAACCTGCTCCCCGGCGCCGCGTGACCGTGTCAGGTCCCCGTCAGCCTCGCTGTGCAGACTCCGGGCGCCTCCACAACGGCTCGGTGGCCAAATGAGTGCCTGGATGCCTGGGTTACCCGAGGCTCTCCCACCCCGACAAGCCACCGCATCCCACTGGCACAGACTGAGGAGAGGCAACCGCAGCGCCAGCCCCGCGCGCCGACACGGACCCCTCCGGGCCGCACTTCCCCGCGGACGCCGCCCTCACGCGCAGGGAGAGGCGCCTCAGGGCCCGCTCGGACCAGCTCCTGCGGGCGTGGCACCAGGGTCAGCGTCCTGCGGGGTTCCGGGGCCTCCACGGTGTCGCGACTGTTCTCTCAGCCGCCTCTCGGCTTCACTTTCCTGTCAGGTCTGGGGCTGCCCGAGGCGTGGTAACCTGGGAACACCACGCACACGCTGATCACTGCGGGGCTCAGCAGCCTCCCTATGCGCTGAGTCACCTGTCATGGAGTGACTCCATTTTGAGGCGTTGCGGGCCAGGGAGCGGGACCGTGGGCCGCACTCCCGGACCGCGCGCTGCCCTCGTCGACCTCCGGCTCGTGGAAGCGGGGCGGCGCCGGCAGAACTTCCCACCACGGAGAACCCCCAAATGGTCATTTCGAACAAGAGAAGGGTGGCCGGGGTTTTTGGTTTAAAATCCCCTCGCGCTGAAAGGGCGCCGCTCGCGTAGGAGAGGCTGCAGAGGAGGAAGCCTGAGCGCGGCCCGGCGACACCCATCCCCGCCTGGCGTTGACCGGCCGGAGGGACCGCGGCGCCCCCAGAACCCTCCCCAGCGTGGCCTCAGCTCGCCCCGGGACAGCCGGACTAGGCCGGGAGGGAGCGCGGGGACGCACACGGCGGCCCCGCCCGCGCGCTCCTCCTCCCTCCCCGGCCAGCCCCGCGCAGGAGGCGGTGGTCCCAGTCTCCGCGCGGCTGAGGGGCGCTCAGTCGCTCCCATTGCCTCCCCTCCCGCCCTCCGGTTCCACCGCCTCTGGGGCCACCTGGAACCCGGGCCCTCGCCGGGCCGGACGCCGCCAGCGCTGCAGGCGCAGCCCGGAGGCCGCGCGGGTGAGTCGGTGCGCAGCCCCAGCGGGCCCAGAAGAGCCGGTGCGGGGAGGGCGAGGGGACCACAGTCGGCTCCGTCCCCACCTTGCGCACAGCCGGGAGACCAGCAGGCCCAGCCTCTGGGGAAGACAGCAGGGGAGCCGGAGGCCCCCACGTTCTAGCGGGCACCTGTCCCTAGGCCGAGGTCCGCTGGCTTGGAGCACTGACCTGCTCCGGACCTAGGGGGACGGGGGCAACGGTGACATTTGCCCAAGAAGGGCAGCCGTGGGTAAACTCCACTCCAAAACACGGCTCTGGGCCCAGGCTGAGGCCTGGGGTTGAATCCGCTTGTGCTGGCGGCTGGTGTTCTCCGGGAGGCCCATAACCGTACTGGGTCTCAGTTTCCCCAGGTATTCCCCCTAGGAGAATGCCCCCTCAACAGGGCAAGGGTTGGAAAGCGCTGAGCCCGAAGCCGAGAAGAATCTCAGCTCCCGGCCTTAGGGGCAGCACTTCGGGCCAGGCCTGCCCTCCCAGGATGAGAGGATGGCCTCCTGGCCAGGGGACGCATGGGGGCGTGGACAAGGCAAAGGCGACCCTGCCAGGGAGCACCCAGTGCTCGGGTTGGTGGTCATGGGGCCTTTGCGTGGGACTCACAGTGTGGCGGGGAAGGTTCGGTAGTGACGACATTTCTCACCAGTCCTCAAAAGTCATTCTCAGCCCCAGACACCTTGGCCTTGGAAAACTGGGAACCGCTTTCAAAATTAACACCCCCATCTCCTGCTACAGAGCGGAGCCTCCACTTTGCAGAGGCGCACTGCGAGGTCGTGGGTGGTTAAATGGTGCGCCCTTGTTGATGAAGATGCCTTGCTCTCTTTCACTCTCTTTATGTGTGTTTAATGTTGTGTGTTGCGTTCTCTGTTGAGCGAAGGATAAACACGGGCCTTTTCAGGCAACCGGCGGAATAAGGCGGCCAGCATCGGATCTTCCCATGCTTCAAGGTGGAGCACCCTGCAGGGCTTACTGCAGGCCCCAGAGTCAAAACGAGGATGCAATGCTACACCAAAAGGCAAATGTACTCTGGGGAGCCACCCTCACCCTCTACCCCTGGGGCAGAGCCCTAGGATTGGAGGATTGAAGGACTGGAACAAGATCTTAGTCCTGAGGGCCGGAAAAGCAGCCTTTGCCGGTTGCGCAGGGGCCCCAATTTTCCCGAAGTCTTAAAACCTGCTCCAAATGCCAGATCCGGAGAAAGGGGCCGAACCTTGGGCCCGCCGTCCTCTCTTGTAAGCCCCGAGCCAACAGCTTGGTAAAGAAGTTTACATATGAAGGTAGGGACCTTTCTTGGAATGAGCCACACGCGATGGTTTTGCCCCCCTGACGGTGCTGGTTCACTCAGTCCCCAGAGCCGACACGGTTCTGCGCACACACTGGGCGCTGGAGAAACATGGAGCACTAAAAGCCTGCCCAGGCCCTCGGATTCAGCGAACTTGACAGGTGTCCCCATCACCCGCGGCTGGCCAGAGCAGTCTTTCCTACTCCCTTCCTTCCCCTCCTCCCGCCCCACACATGTGCTGTCTTTCCCGGCCTCCCCCACGCGCCCAGCACAGTGGTTTCTGCTTGGCTGTTCCCCTGTCTCCGAGATGGTCTCTCCCTCCTGCTTGCCTTACACGTTCTCCCGCACATGAGCGCGGGATGCTCCTGTCGGCGTGGTTGTCAACGCTGGTTCCCCTGCCCAATCGCCGCGACTCAGCGCTGTCCCTTCACTCTAAAGCCGCTCGCGAGTCCTCCCGGGGACCGACCACCAGGAGGCTGCTGGAGATGCAAGATTTGGACCAGCACCTGACTGGCACCCTGACAGATCTCTCTGAATAAACGAATGAATGAGCAGGCTGCATCCTGATTAGGTTAAGGTAAGTCGCCATGCTTGGCGTTGGCTCCACCCCCTGGGATAAAAGATGAGAGACGGCCACTTGGACAGCTCCTTCAATGGGGTCTCAGACTGGGAAGCCGGCGGCGGGCGGGTGTCGTTCCGTAGAGCTCCTACATTTGTTATAGTCGATGCCCCACTATGTTGCCACCTTCTCCGGAGGACCTCCTGCTCTGTCATTGACAGATGGGCCGCAGTGGGCTTTCCCAAGCTGGACTCGAGCCCTGAGATGACTCTCAAAAGGATTCCAGGCCTGGGAGACCTCAGCCAAACGAGGCAGAGAAACAGTCAGACAACTGTCAATGCATGGTGCCTGTAGAGTTTTGCACAGGGTCCTTCAGAAGGAGGGTTAGGGAAGCCTTCTTGGGGGTCAGGGCAGTTAAGCAAAATGGATAACAAAATCAACCACTTAGGTCTGCCTGTTTTCTTCATTTCATCTTCACAACAGCCCTGAGATGGGTACTCTTTTTATAGCTGGAGTATACATTGGGATTCAGAGAGATTAAGTGCTCTTTCATCATGAACAAGTGACAGAGCAAGGACTTGAACCCGGTTTACTTGATGCCACCGCTGGTCTTAACCTCCATATTATTAGCATATTGGGCAAGTGAAACCACATGAGCCAAGAAGCTGGGGTGAGAAACAGCATAGAATAGAGGAGAGGACTGCAGAAAGGCATGATGTTTCTGGAGCACTGAATTCTACTCATGAAGACATGAGTGCAGGCAGGAGGGGACTCGAAGCCATGGAGGGCCTTGTCAGCTGGCAAGACCAGTTCGGTTGCAGACACCCCAACCCAGGCGGCACTGAAGGAATTAAGAAACAGACACAAAGATAAAGAGCAAAAGGTGGGGCATCGGGGGCTTCAGCCTTCCCAGCTGAGAGCCTTGAACAGAGTTTGACCCACATATTTATTGACAGCAAGCAAGTGATAATCATCATTACTGCAGTTTATAGATTAACTAAAATCATTCTTCACATAAAACAAAGCATTCTTTCCTAGTGGCAATAAACAGGCTCTGATGCATGTATCTACTGCAACTGGAACATGTTTTCAGGGCACCAGTTCCGGAATGCCTTTAAGCGGTCTTCCGCCCAGGATGGGTAAGGTATTTCATTCCCTCGCTCAGTAAACCAACAACCTCCAGCAATGTGCGTCACTGCCATCACAAGTATGTTACAGTGCTATAGACATTTTGTTTGTGGCCAGTTGCTTTAAGGCCTGTTTATGACAGGCTTAAGGCCTGTTGCCAGCAATAAGCCACAATAAGTAATGTGGACCTGGTCCTGAGGGTGGTGAGGGGATGGCCCCCCAACCAGAGGTTTATCACAAGGGGGTGATTCAACCTCTCTCTGCCACAGTCAGGAGGAAGGATGCAGTGAGAGAAGCAAAGTGGAGAGGTGGGTGGTGGGTGCAGTCTACTCCAGGCCATGCTTCTTAACATGTTTCTCATTATGTGTACACAGAAAAAGATTCCTGTTGTATGACACACTGGTTGACAAAGGAGGGGGGCTGTTTGCAGATGGAAACAACCAACCCAGGGGCTCCAGCCATCTGAAGGTTCTGCACAGCCAGCCCTGAGGCTGAGAAATCCCAGGCACATGCACACCACACCAGTCACAGCATACCTGGACTCAGATAATCATAGTGGAGAATGAAGAAGAGCTGGGTTCAAGGAATAATTAGCAAGCAAACTTGGCATTACATAGTGAAGGGACAAAGGAAAAGGGAGATAGCACCTGCGTTTCACCAGGGGACTCTGGACTAAATTGGGTAAATGATATGATACAGTTCTGCTTTGTGTCCCTGCCCAAATCTCATCTTGAATTGTAATCCCCAGGTGTTGAGGGAGACACCTGGTAGGAGGCGATCGGATCATAGGGCAGTTTCCCCCAAGCTGTTATCATGATAGTGAGGGAGTTCTCATGAGATTTGATGGTTTCATAAGCATCCGTCTTTTCCTCCACCCACACTCTCTCCTGCCACCTTGTGAAGAAGGTGCCTGCTTCTCCTTCTGCTATGACTATAAGTTTCCTGAAGCCTCCCCAGCAATGTAGAACTGTGAGTCAATTAAACCTTTTTTATTTAGAAATTACCCAGTCTTGGGTAGTTCTTTATAGCAGTGTGAGAATGGATTAATGCGGTAAATTGGTACCAGAAGTTTGGGACACTAATACATGGTAGTTCCCTCATTGCTGCAGGGAGCATGGGGACAGGGCTGTTTCCAGGGAAGATGATGAGTTCTGTTTGGCTGCCCTGTGTCTGAAGTAGGTTCAGAAGCCTAACACGCAGTGGAGCGGGGCACGGGAGTCAGACAGACTGGGTCCAACTTCAAGTTTCACCAACTTATTAGTTCTGCTACCTTGGACAAAAAACCTGTTTATTTATCTGTAAGACAGGAATAAGAATAGGTTTGCAGAGCCTGAGGTGGGAGGATTGCTAAAGCCTGGGAGGCAGAGGTTGCAGTGAGCTGAGATCACACCACTGCACTCCAGCCTGGGTGACAGAGTGAGACACTGTCTTAAAAAAAAAAAAGCGGGTGGGGGAGGATAGGGTTATAGAGTTGTTGTGATAATTAAATAAGATAAGGTACAGAGCCTGGAAGGTAATATGTATCTAATAAATGTCAGTACTATTATTATTGTTATATTATTTCTTATTATTATCAGTAAATCTGAAGCTCAGAAAAGAAGCAATTTCAGAAGTCATAAAGTAGAAACTGAAACCATAAGAATAAATGAGATGATCCAGAAAGAGTGTGTATGGAGGATATTGAAGACCAGGAGTATTGACATTTAAGGGGTGGACGGAGGAAGAGGGGCCTAAGAACAAATGTCCAGGGGATGAAAGCCTGTGGAAGTCACATGTAGCAGCCACACAGCTGATCCTCTGCCTCCTTTCTCCTTCCTAACAGAACCTGTTGTTAGGGTAAGCACCCACAGTCCCAGCTCCAACCCCAGAGGTGAGTCTTCATTGGTAATCTCATTTCCCTTGCCAGTGACTGGTTTGGGAAGGTGTATTTGATGCAGTTCTGTTCAACAGCACTTGATAGAAAGTCTTCTGGGGAACTTCTGGAAAAGATTTCCTTGATCTTAAAAAGAAATGCAGGTGCAGGTCAGGCACGGTGGCTCACACCTGTAATCCCAGCACTTTGGGAAGCTGAGGGGGACAGATCGCCTGAGGTCAGAAGTTCGAGACCAGCCTGGCGAGCATGGTGAAACCCCATCTCTACTAAAAATACAAAAATTAGCCAGGCATGGTGGCGTGTGCCTGTAATCCCAGCTACCCAGGAGGCTAAGGCAGGAAAACCACTGGAACCTGGGAGGCAGAGGATGCAGTGAGCCAAGATCGTGACACTGTACTCCAGCCTGGGTGACAGAGCAAGACTCCATCTCAAAAAAAAAAGAAAAGAAATGAAATGAAAGAAAGAAAGAGAGGAAAGGAAAAAGAAAAAAAAAGAAAGAAAAGGAAAGAAAGAAAGAAAAAAAAGAAAGATGCAGGTGCAAATCAAAACTACGAGATACCACTTTACACCCACTGAGATGCCTGGAATCCAAAAGTCAGATAACAACAGGTGTTGGCCAGAACCATCATACATTTCTGGTGGGAATGTAAAGTGATACAGCCACTTTGGAAAATAACCTGGAAGTTTCAAATGACTAAACATAGAGTTACCATAGGATGCAAGGACTCCACTCCTAGGTATATGCCAAGAGAAATGAAGACATATGTCCATGCATAAACTTGTACACAAAAGTTTATAGTAGCACTGTTTACAATGGCCAAAACATGGAAACAACTCAGAGGTTCATCAACAGATGAATGGACACACAAAATGTGGTACATCCATACAATGGGATATCATTTTGCCATAAAAACTAAGGAGGTACTGATACCTGCTACAGCACAGATGAACCATGAAACCATTCTGTTAAGTGAAAGAAGCCAGCCACAAAAGCCCACAGACATTTTATTCATATGGAAGCCCAGAATAGGGAACTCTATAGAGACAAAAAAATAGAATAGTGGTTTCCAGAGTCTGGGGTGGTAGAGGAGGATGGGAGGTGATAACTAAAGGATATGGGGTTCTTCATGAGTGATGAAAATTTCTAAAACTGACTGTGGTGATGGTTGCACCTGTCTAGGAATATACCAAAAATGATTGAATTGTACACTTTAAATGAATTGTACGGTATATTAATTATATTTCAATAAACCTGCTTTAAAAAGAGAAAGCCTCAAAAATACAGTGTTGTCATGTCTGGATGGGATGGCTGGAACTGAGGATTATGTCCACACAAAGAGAAAGGCAGCATCAAGCCTGACCTGAGAAGCGGCACAGGACCCTGGCAGTACCAAGGGTTTTTTTTATGTAACATGATGAATTGTTTCCTGCTTTTTTCTTTTCTTTTTTTTTTTAAAGAGACGAGGGTCTTGCTATGTTGCCAGGCTGACCTTGAACTCCTGGGGTCAAGCAATCCTTCTGCCTCCATCTCCCAAGTAGCTGGAACTACAGGGGTGCACCACCAGGCCTGGCAATATGATTAATTGTTGAAGCCAGCTTGCATTGTTTTTGTTGTTGATGCTGTTTGCAACAACTAAATGTTTTATGTAAAAGGGAGTTTAATATAGGGAATTAGCTGCTTACAAAACCTTTGGAAGTGCTGGGTGATCAAGCTCTAAGCTGAATCCCCAGGAATGATTGCTAGAACACTGCAAAACTGACCAATGAAGCTACTACTTCTGTCCCCTATCAGGAAAGTGGGGACGTAGGAGACCACCACTGGAACTGTCACACTCAAGAACACAGTGCTTTATTTGTGACTCTGGGTTAGAAAGCCATTGCCAAACCACCACAAGCCACCTATCAGCAGCACCCAATGAAGCTGGCGAATGAACATGGAGTACTACTTCAGAAACTGTAACCATCTCCTATACCTTATTTGCTAGAAGAAAACAGTCAAAGCAGCAGGAAGATGATATTTATTTGACTTCTACCTTCCAGATGTCTCTCACTTAATGATCAACTTCTTTGTTCTTTAGTCCTACTTTCGTCTCAGATCTTCTATCTGGAATCATTTTGCCTTCTGCCTGATATATGTTCTTTATAATTTTCTGAAGATCTGCTTGTGAAGACTTTTCAGTTTTGGTTTTCTTAAAAAATCTTTGTTTTGCTCTTGTTCTTGAAAGATTATTTTCTTTCTAGACATAAAGGATAGACAGGTAGTTATTTTATCTTAGCAAATGAATATTGTCATCCTTAGGGATCTATTGGCTGCAGGCACTTCTGATACTAAATGGTGAAGGTTCAGTACAAGAATTAGAAGCCAGCAGAAAAGGAATTTGATACAGGGCAATAGGTAGTAAAAATCATTCAGAACACTGAAAAATGATCTCTGTTCGGACCTCTGGGCAAGACTCTCTGAACACCAGAAGTAACTCCATAGAGGAGCTACCACTTCTGTGACAGTCAGGCTAGTGTAAAGCCACCTGTAGAACTTAGCTGGGTTTTGTAACACAGCACTGTGGCCACCATAACTGCAGTTGTGTCCTCCATTCCCACAAAGCAGGGACTGGATAGTGGAGAGCTGATGCAGGAAAACTCCGTGTTTTCAACAATCTTGTTTGCCAGGAGAAAACAAAGAAAACTGCAAAAAATATGGCCTGTCTCACATCTGCTTTCTAAATTCTGAAAACCTAATTTGCATAACCCAACTTCAAGAGTATCTACAAAATGTAACTTTTTGTTTCCTACCCTTCACAGTACAGTAAGACACCCTAGAAGGAGACAGGAAGAGTAGAAAGGATCCCTGCTGTCAAACGGCATGTGTGGAGGGGCCTGAAGTTGCCAACGGTTTTGACAGTGGGGAAGCTGAGGAGGCAAGATCCCCCTCTCTAAAAAAAATTGAAATTAAAAAGGGAGGAGTGCAGAGATTTGAGGATTCCTGTGAAGGAAGGAGGAGAGAGAGGTAGTAGTAGAAAGAGGGGACATACAGTTTCAAGATAATTTTGGTTGATTGTTTTTCTAAGAATGGTAGAGAATCAAATGTGTTTCTATGGAAAGGAAGGTGTCAATCAAAGAGAACATAGGGAGGGAGTAGATGCTTGATGAAAGGAGAACTTGCAGATGGTGGAAGGGGATGTTCATGGTATATGGAAAGATGGTCATATTTTGCTAAGTGATATAAGCATATTTTAAAGCAAGCATTGTATGATCCCCTTCCATTTACAAATATATAATAGATACATTGAAAATACTCACTGAATTGTCAGACATCCCTTATAGAGACAAAACTCAATTTCAATGTTGCAAAGCTACACTATTGAGATGAGCAGCCCCAGTCAATGGCACAGGCATGGGCAGGGTGTGTAGTAACTGGAGAGCAGGATAAGAGTGGGAGAGGGTGAGATACAAGACAACAGATTCATATTTTTAAAATTATTATTATTATTTTTTGAGACGGAGTCTCACTCTGTCACCCAGTTTGGAATGCAGTGGTGAGATCTCAGCTCACTGCAACCTCCGCTTCCCAGGTTCAAGCGATTCTTTGCCTCAACCTCCCAAGTAGTTGGGACTACAGGCATGGGCCACCACGCCCGTCTAATTTTTTTGTATTTTTAGTAGAGACGGGTTTCACCATCTTGGCCAGGCTGGTCTTGAACTCCTGACCTTGTGATCCACCCACCTTGGCCTCCCAAAGTGCTGTGAGCCACCACACTTGACCAGCAGACCCAAACTATTGAAGGCCACGTGCCCATGAGACTGGCTTGCTCCATAGCTGAAGTCATGATGCCAACTTTCCCACCCTCCCATGCACTGAGGAACAGCCTGCCATCAGTTCTTTTGGAGCTCAGCTCAGAAACCTCGGCATAGCATCGTCTATCCCCACTCACCCTCAACAGATGCCTTCAACAGTTGTGGAGACATACAAGTTCCCCCACAGTAGTCTTGAAACACATCCTTAAAAAGCACTGATGTGACTGCAACACAGTCCCCTCATGTTTCCTGCCCTCTTCCTTTAAATCATGACCAGAAGGATCTGCTGACTAAGGCTGTCCCTTAAATATATGACTTCCTTGAAAATAACTTGACACAGCTTAAACTAACTTAGCTGTTCTCAATCCCTGTCTTATCTCCCAACATGACTATTTCTTATGCCAACATTATGCCAAACTGTAGATACATATGAATAAGCAGAAATATAATCCTATATTTTCCAAGAAAAATCATATATCAAAATGTTAACAGTGTTTTTTGAGTGTCAGGAACTGCATGTAATTTCCATTTTCCCCTTTTGACTTATTGCACTTTTTACTCTTTCTACAACAATCTTGTATTATGTTTATGAATATCAAAAAAAATAATAAAGCTTGTTAAACAGGACACAAGTGGAAAGTTGTCCTTGAATTATAAAAGGACTAAAGTGCTGAAAATAACTAAAATGCTGAATAAAATAGTATTTAAGCTGAATAAAACTTAAGTCATACTTAGGCATGAAGACAGAGACTTAGAGAGGTATGCAAGGTGCCAGAGCCAGATTTGGACTTGAGAACACATACAAAACTGTGAATTTGAGAGCCTCCTTGGCTTCCTCGTTACCCAAACCACTGGCCACGTCAGGTCCCTACGCTGCATGCCATTTAACAGCAGGGACCCTTTCACTGCTTCTGTCTCCTTCTAGGGTGTCTTATTGAACTGTAAAGGCTAGGAAACAAAAAGCTTTTTTTGTAGATACCCTCAAAGTTGGGTTATGCAAATTAGGGTTTCAGGACTTGGTAGCTTCTCAGGACTAGCAGGACAGAAGATAAAGCCTACTGCCCACCAAGAGGGAAGTCTAACTAACAGGAGACTCCCCCCAAAACTGTGACGCTATAGGGCCACGTTCCAGTATAAAGGTGGCCTAAGAAATAAATTCTTCCATCCCTACAGGATTGAAAGGAAAACTGCCCTTGTTGGATCCTGATGCTTATCAAATTGAGCTGGGGGTGAGGTATCTCCCTTCAGAATCTGTAACCGAGCCTGCCCTCACGAATTTACCTGACCAGGAACTATCCTCCTTCCTAAAAGATAAACAAAACACACACACACACAAAACCTGGAGCAAAAAATGTGCATATATGTACATACATACACACATAAACAGGGCACTATGAGTGAGTTCCAGCAGAAACGAGACAGCTGATTCAGACCCAGATTTTAGATGCTGGAGTTATCAAACCTAGTATATCCAATAAGTATGTTCGATATAATTTAGTAAATAAAAGAGTCTTGAAAATATCACAAAAGAGCAAGCAGATATGACTCGCTAGCTCTCCCCGTGACACACGCTCACACCGGGCTCGAGGTGGCGGCGGCGGCGGCGGCTGGGACTCCGGCTCCTGGGTCGAGGGTGCGTTCTCCGTGGAAGACCCGGTGCGGAAGGTTGGGGGCGGCGGCACTGCCGGCGGGGAGCGCTGGGAAGGAGAGGACGAGGATGAGAACGTCAAAGATAACTGGGATGACGATGATGATTTTAAAAAAAAAAAAGGAGGAAGGAGAAGTAAAACCAGAGGTAAAAATTTCAGAAAAGAAAAAAACAGCAGAGAAGATAAAAGATAAAAGAGAAAGAACAGCAACAGAAGAAAAGGCAAGAAGAAATTAAAAAGAAGTTACAAGAACCTGAAGTGCTAACACCAGAAGCACAATTAGCACATAAACTGCGGCTAAAGAAATTACAGGAAGAGTCCGACGTCGAATTAGCAAAGGAAACTTTTGGTGTTAATAATACAGTTTATGGAATAGATGCTGTGAACCCATCTTCAAGAGATGACTTTACAGAGTTTGGGAAGTTACTAAGAGATAAAATTACACAATATGAAAAGTCACTATATTATGCCAGTTTTTTGGAAGTCTTAGTTCGAGATGTGTGTATTTCATTGGAAACTGATGATTTGAAAAAGTTTACCAATTCACTGACTGTGCTTTGCAGTGAAAAACAGAAGCAAGAAAAGCAAAGCAAAGCCAATAAGAAGAAAGGTGTGGTTTCTGGAGGGGGATTAAAAGCCACCATGAAGGATGATCTGGCAGATTATGGTGGTTACAATGGAGGATATGTACAAGACTATGAAGACTTCATGTGACATTTTTATCTCTCCTGGTGTCATCTTTATGTTGCCCACAATCCCTTGAACATGTAGCACAACTTCCTTTCCTTTCAGTTCTGCCAAATGCTACAATCAGAAGTGCAGTATCTTTTGTGCTGATTATTTAACCCCTTGACACTTAGGTGCTAATGTGCAAATAAGGGAACTTGGATCTCGCTGCCAAGCGGTTAAAATTGGGAACCTCAGTTGCTACTAAATCATAGTTCAAAACAAACCTAATAATGTTGTCATTGTTGCTATCTGATTTCACAGCAGCAGTCACTAAATTGGAAAAAGGCTGCAACATGACAAAAAAAATTGTGTAGTATTTACCAGCACCATTCAGTAATACAGTCTTAACCATACCTTCTTGAACTACTTCATAACTTGTCAAGAAAGGCAGTTTGCAGCAAGGGCATGTGGTGTGCACCTAGTATTAAAATTGCTTTGTCTTAAAATTGAACACGAGGATATTAAAAATACATTGTGAAGAAGACCGCTTATCTCAGAGTGAAGATACTGCGGCTGAAAAGCACTAGTTTGATATAAAATTTAAATGACCAAAACCCTCCAACTTTGAAGCTAAAGAAGGTAAACCTCTCCATTATTGCATTACATGTTATGGAATCTCTTGAGTGCAAAGACTGTCTAGTTATTTATCAGGCTATTTCTACTGATGAAGTGCTTCAGATGAGAGAGGGAAACTCTTTACCTGTTTTTATTTGCCTGATTTAAATGTCTGAGAAACAAATCTTCGTTCTCTTAGGCTGCAATGGAACAACTTTACCAGGGTTTTGACATTTCCTTTCCGTTATAAAACATGCTCAGCAAACTACACCAGTTAACTACAGTTTGGTAAATTGTTATGTTAACAATTATGACATCTGCAATGTTTTATAAAGCAACTAATTTAATAAAATCACTATTGTGAGGGAAAAAAGATCAAGCAGATATGAAAAAAATCAAACAATTTATAGAAATGAAAAATATAACAACTGAAATTTAAAACTCAATACACAGGTTCAACATCTAGATACAGCTGAAAGGATGACTAGAGACATGAAAGACAGAACAGAACTTATCTGACATATAGCCAAGAGAGATAAAGATATGGAAAATATGAAATAGAACTTAAAGAGACATGAAAGATAGATTGAGAAGGTCTATGATATGTTTTGGCTGTGTCTTCACTCAAATCTCATCTTGAACTGTAGCTCCCACAATTCCCACATGTTGTGGGAGGGACCTCATGGGAGATAATTGAGTCATGGGGGTGGTTTCCCCCATACTGTTCTAGTGGTAGTAAGTCTCACGAGATCTGATGGTTTTATAAGGGGAAACCCCTTTTGCTTCCTTCTCATTCGCTTTTTGCCTGCTGCCATGTAAGATGTGCCTTTGCCTTCCACCATGATTGTGATGCCTCCCCAGCCACATGGAACTGTGGTCCATTAAACCTCTTTTCCTTTATAAATTATCCAGTCTTGGGTATGTCTTTATCAGCAGCATACAGTCTAATGGAGGATTACTTTCTATAAATGACAAAGGGTCCTAATCCACAGGTTCAAGAAGCCAAAAAATTTTCAACTATAGTAAGTAAAAAGAAATGTGCACCCAGAATTTAATAGTGAAGACACGTAACATAGTATAAAAAATATTAAAATATTAAATAGTATATGGTATTTTATAGCATATTGGAAACTGAGTATATGTAACTTCCAAACTGGTAGAGAGAAAAGAGAAAAAATATCAATACAAAAGAAGGCAAGAAAGGACAAAAAAATCATTGAAAAAACAAGAAAAGAAAACAAAATAGGATGGTAGAAATAAATATATCAATAATAACAGTAAATTGACTGGGCACAGTGGCTCATACCTGTAATTCCAACATTTGGGGAGGCTGAGATGGGCAGATCACCTGAGGTCAGGAGTTCGAGACCAGCATGGCCAACATGGCAAAACCTCATTTCTACAAAAAATATCAGAATTACCCGGTCATGGTGGTTCGCGCCTATAGTCCAAGCTACTTGGGAAGCTGAGACAGGAGAATTGCTTGAACCCAGGAGGCAGAGGTTGCAGTGAACTGAGATCACACCACTGCACTCCAGCCTGGGCAAGACAGTGAGACTCCATCTCAAAAAGAAAAAAAGAAAAGAAAAGGGTGGAAAAGTATGGACCAGGTAAATACTAAATTTCTGAAAAGTGTGTATACCTACATTAATATCAGAGAAAATAAATTTTAGGACAAAATAGTACTAGAGATTAAAAGGTAACTATATAATGATAAGATATTCAATTTTCCAATAAGGTATAACAGTTATAAACTTCTACAAATATAATAATATAGCTTCAAAAATAAACTAATATTGACGGAATCATAAGGAAAATTAGACAAGTCAACTATTTCATGAGCTAGTTCAACACACATTTCTGTGATTGATAAAATAAGCAGTAAAAAATCAATAAATTAAGACTATAAAAGATTTGGGCCAGGCATGGTGGTTCATGCTTGTAATTCCAGCACTTTGGGAGGCCAAGGTGGGAGGACTGCTTGAAACCAAGGACGTCAAGACCAGCCTGAGCAACATAGCAAGATCTTGTCTCTACAAAAAATTTAAAAATTAACCAAGCTTGGTGGTGCATGCCTGTCTTCCTAGCTACTCAGGAGGCTGAGGTCAGAGGATTGCTTGAGCCCAGGAGGTAGAGACTGCAGTGAGCCATGATCATGCCACTGCACTCCAGCGTAGACAAAACAGTGAGACTCTGTCTCAAAAAAAAAAAAAAAAAAAAAAGATTTCAACAATACAACTAATAGGCTTGATCTAATGACAATATATAGAACTCCTCATTTAGTAAATATAGAATATATAGTGTTTTCAAGCATCCATGGAATATCTACAAAAATGACCATTAACACTTAAATCCTGGCCGGGCACGGTAGCTCATGCCTTTAATTCCAGCACTTTGAGAGGCCGAGGCAGGCGGATCATGAGGTCAGGAGTTCAAGAACAGCCTGGCCAACATGGTGAAATCCCGTCTCTATTAAAAATACAAAAATTAGCTGGGCACAGTGGCACGTGCCTGTAATCCCAGCTACTCGGGAGGCTGAGGCAGGAGAATTACCTGAACCAGGACCCAGGAGGCGGAGGTTGCAGTGAGCCGAGGTTGTGCCACTGCACGCCCTCTAGCCTGGGCTACAGAGCTAGACTCCGTCTCAAAAAAAAAAAAAAAATTAAATCCTTCGGCTGGGTGCAGTGGCTCATGCCTGTAATCCCAGCACTTTGGGAGGCCAAGGTGAGCAAATCACGAGGTCAGGAGATCGAGACCATCCTGCCAACATGGTGAAATCCCATCTCTACTGAAAATACAAAAAGTAGCTGGGTGTGATGGTGTGTGCCTGTAATCCCAGCTACTCGGGAGGCTGATGAAGGAGAATCGGTTGAACCCAGGAGGCAGAGATTGCAGTGAGCCGAGATTGTGCCACTGCACTCCAGCCAGCAACAGAGTGAGACTCCATCTCAAAAAAAAAAAAAAAAAATTAAATCCTTCAACCATAAGACATTGGTGGAAGAAGAAATTACAATGGCAATTAGAAATATTTAGAACCAAAAGTTGATGAAATTATTGCATAGCAACACTTGTGGCATGCAGTTAATACTATATTTAGAGAAAAATGTGTAGCCTTGACTACTTCTCATAGAAAATAAGGTTCAAAATTAATGAGCTGTGTTCATATCAAATGATTTGAAATAAACAATAAAATAATCCCCAAAAAGAGTAAAATGAAAAAATAAAGATGAGCAAAGAAATTAAAAACAGCAAGGCCAAAAGTTGATGTTTTGAAAAGATTCGCAAAATCAACAAAATTCTGGTAAGGATTATAAAGAAAGAAAAAAGAAGGTACAAGTAACCAATATTAGGAATAAACATGAATTAAGAATATAAGCTATAGTATAAACATGCAGTTAGAAGATTAAAGTTCTAATGTTTGATAGCAGAATAGGGTAACTATAGTTAACTTTTTTTTTTTTAATATTGATTGATTGATTGATTGATTGAGACAGAGTCTTGCTCTGTCCCCCAGGCTGGAATTCAGTGGTGTGATCTCAGCTCAGTGCAACCTCCACCTCCTGGGTTCAAGCGATTCTCGTGTCTCAGCCACCCGAGCAGCTGGGATTACAGGGGTCCACCATCACACCTGGCTAATTTTTGTATTTTTTTGGTAGAGATGGGTTTTTGCCATGTTGGCCAGGCTGGTCTCAAACTCCTGACCGCAAGCAATCTGCCTGCCTTGGCTTCCCAAAGTGTTGGGATTCCAGGTGTGAGCCACCGCACCTGGCTTTTTTTTTTTTTTTTTTTTTTTTTTGACAGGGTCTTTCTCTGTCACTCAGGCTGAAGTGCAGTAGTGTGATCACAGCTCGCCACAGCCTCAAATTCCTGGATTCAAGTGATCTTCTTGTCTCAGCCTCCTGAATAGCTGGGACTGCCAGTGCACACCACAACTATTTTTTTTTTTTGTAGAAATGGAGTCTCACTTTGCTGCCCAGGCTGGTCCGAATTCCTGATTTCAAGCGATCCTTTCGCCTCAGCCTCCCAAAGTTCTGGAATTACAGGTGTGAGCCACCTGACAGTGTGAGCTCTCAGGTGTAAACCTGAGAGAAAGAACTATTTAAGGTCAGAGTTTAAAATATCAAGAAGTCAGGGGAACATCACTATTTCTGGAGAAGTGACAAGCAGTTTGTCAAACTTGCTTTCCTGTTCAGCAGCGATGCTCCTGACTTACAGATCTAGCATGCAATGGGCTCAGATTGTCACTGCTCTTTGAGTTACATAGCAAAACTTGTGAGATTCAGTTAATACTATATTTGAGTTGAGGGAGTTAGAATTCTCATCATATGGAGTTATAAACGTTCCCATCACCTTCCAAAAGGCAGGTTCCAGGGTGTGTGAAAGTCGGAGGGAGTAACTGGAAACAATGGGGTTGAGTATAATTTTTGCAGGGCAATGGGTGGAATCAATTGAATTTCCCAAGTTTTCAGAAATGCAAGAAACAGCCTGCCATGCTGGCCTGTGGATAGGAGCTGGTGATCAGGATGGGGCTGCAAGACCCAGATTTGCTGGGTACCCTAATCCTACTTGCAAATGTCACATTGAGCAAATGTCATATTTAGACCCTATACAAGCCAGGGCTTTCCAGAGACACAGAAACAATTGGGAATTGGCTTTATCATTTACTATGAAAATTGGCTCATGTAATCATGGGGGCTGGTGAAGTCCTGCAATCTGACACCTGCAAGCTGGCGAACAGGAAAGCTTGTGGTTTAATTCCGTCTGAGTCAGAAGTCTTAGAAACAGAGGAGCCTACAGTGTAACTCCCAGTTCTGTTTAAGGATGGAGAACCTGATTCAGGGAGGTGGGTTGGGGGGCACTGGTGTGAGATCTGGAGTCTGAAGGTCCAAGAACCAGGAGCACTAATGTCTGAGGGCAGGAGAAGATGGCTGTCCCAGCTGAAGAGAGTGCAAATTCACCCTTCCTCCACTTCTTTGTTTTATTCAGACCCTCCAAGGATTGATCATGCCCACCCGCATTGGTGCAGATGATGATCTTAGTCTATCAATTCAAAGATTAATCTCTTCCTGAAATGTCCTTATAGACACTGCCAGAAATAATGTTTTACCAGCTATCTGGGTATCTCTTAGCCCAGTCAAGTTGACACATAAAATTAACCACCAGACTCCTCAGCAAATATGAGCAGCAAGTTACCAAGTTACTCAACAGAGGCCTCCGTTTCCCGACATCTATAAAATAGGGATACTAAGACCCGCTGCTCCAGACTGTGGAAAGGATTAAATGAAATATGCATGTCAAGTGCCTGGCAGTTAGTGGGCATTTAGTATAAAGTAGCTATTATTATTATTGTCATTTTTATTAAATGCAGGTCCATTTTGACTTTGTTCAGACAGTTGAATGTATTATAATTTACATCATGATAACCAATAAGTGTTCTCCTCAACAGATGCAGATCTGTGAATCCAACGTAGCATCTGTAGCAGCTGGGACATTATTCCAGGTTTTGGGCGCGGTAATTGGATCTGAAGATGGCAGTCAGGGTGCTTTGGGGAGGCCTCAGCCTGCTCCGAGTGCTATGGTGTCTCCTTCCGCAGACAGGCTATGTGCACCCAGATGAGTTCTTCCAGTCACCTGAGGTCATGGCAGGTAAAATACTCCGCATGTGTGGCTGAGACAAGTTGCAGCAGAGTCTGGTTGAGAAGCTGATGGGGAGATTTTGTGGGGGGGGAGTAGCATGTCCGTGCAGATGAGTAGTAAATCCACAAGCAGAGAAGCAGCCTCTCTGGGGTAAGAACTTGGAAGTGGGGACTTCATGTCTCCTTCCTGAATGGTGACACCGACCTTCTGGGTAATGCTAATAAACCACCAGTCTTGGTGGTTGGACCAACACTACAGGTCATTCAGAATGAAAGCTGTGTTGAACTTCCCAGTGGAACACTTTTAGAGTTGGACTTCCCCAGTGTTACAGGGGATTACAGCGTGTAATCCCCCAGTGTTTGGCGCGAGTTTACACGGGCTGTGATCTGAGATAATGAAACCTCTCTTCTGTAGATTCAAGTGAGGGATAAAGGAACCCAGACCTGGGACACTCACTTATCTGTTAGGTGGTATAGGACACATCATGAGGATATTTGCCTTGCCCATGCCATCTTGCCCAAAGGCTTTGAGGCCTTTCAGATGTTATGAATATGTGGCTTCATCCTCATGGAGACAGCTGCTTGAGCTCCAGCCACCAAGTAAGTCTTCAACCAGTCTTTCCAGCCAACAAAGGAGAAAGGCATTTCTTCTCTCTTTAAGGTCATATTTTGAAGGTTGCATGCTTTTCACCCATTTCCATCACACTGAACATAATGTATCATGAGACCACACTTAGCTGCAAAGGAAGCTAAAAAATAAAGTCTTTATATCTGACCAAGTGCCCAGCTAAAGAGTCTAAGGAGCCAGGTGCGGTAGTTCACACCTGTAATCCCAGCATTTTGGGAGGCCAAGGTGGGTGGATCACCTGAGGTGAGGAGTTTGAGACCAGCTTGGCCGACATGATGAAACCCCATATTTACTAAAAATACAAAAAAATTACCTAGGCGTGGCAGCAGGCAGCTATAATCCCAGCTGCTTGGGAGGCTGAGGCAGGAGAATTGCTTGAACCCTGGCGGCAGAGGTTGCAATGAGCTGAGATCGTGCCACTGCACTCCAGCCTGAGCAACAGAGTGAGGCTCCATCTCAAAAAAAAAAAAAAAAAAGTCTAAGGAAGTAGGAGGGAATAGATATAGATATTGGGGAAGCACCAGCTTTCTTTGCCATAGGACTCAACAGGTGAATTTGTTTTTTAAGTTAAAAGGTTCATCTTCTTTCCCACACACTTTTTTTTTAAACCAGAAAAGCAGCCAGATTGATTTGATCCTGGGTCTTGCTTCCCTTTCACTGTCTAACATAGACAGATAAAACAGCCGAAAGGCTGGAGAAATAAGTAGCAGAATCAAAGAGCCCGGATGATGCCCAGGCTGTATAATCAGCTCTAGACAACCAGCAGGGTGATCAAGCAAGAGATGCTGTGAACAATGAGGCTTGGGGTGGAGCTGCTCCCTCACACCCACCCCTCAGAGCTCTGGAACATTGGGCACAGGGTTACAGACCAGGAAGCAAGGATTTCTTAAATTATATAAGTACTACTTGGATATATTCTTCTTATAAAAAAAATTAGGCTGGGCGCAGTGGCTCATGCGTGTAATCCCAGCACTTAGGAGGCCGAGGTGGGCAGATCCTGAGGTCAGGAGATCAAGACCATCCTAGCTAACACAGTGAAACCCTGTCTCTATTAAAAATACAAAAAATTAGCTGGGCCCTGGTGGCATGTGCCTGTAGTCTCAGCTACTCGAGAGGCTGAGGCAGTAGGATCGCTTGAACCTGGGAGGTAGAGGTTGCAGTGAGCCAAGACTGCGCTACTGCACTCCAGTCAGAACAGACAGAGTGAGACTCCATCTCAAAAATAAAAAAGGCTGGGCAAGGTGGCTCACGCCTGTAATCCTAGCACTTTGGGAAGCTGAGGCGGGCAGATTGCCTGAGGTCAGGAGTTTGAGACCAGTCTGGCCAACATGGAGAAACTCTGTCTCTACTAAAAGTACAAAAAAATTGGCGGGGTGTGGTGGCGGGAGCCTGTAGTCCCAGCTACTCTGGAGGCTGAGGCAGGGGAACTGCTTGAACCAGCGAGGTGGAGGTTGCGGTGAGCCGAGATCTCGCCCCTGTACTCCAGCCAGGGTGACAGAGCGAGACTCCGTTTAAAAAAAAAAAGAAAAAAAATTTGGGCCAGCCACGGTGGCTCACACCTGTAATCCCAGCACTTTGGGAGGCCGAGGCGGGTGGATCACAAGGTCAGAAGTTCAAGACTAGCCTGGCCAATATGGTGAAACCCCTTCTCTACTGAAAATACAAACATTAGCTAGGCGTGGTGGCATGTGCCTGTAGTCCCAGCTACTTGGGAGGCTGAAGCAGAAGAACTGCTTGAAGCCAGGAGGCAGAGGTTGCAGTGAGCTGAGATCACACCATTGCACTCCAGCCTGGCAACAGAGCAAGACTCCATCTCAAAAAAAAAAAAAATTTAAGTATCATAAACAAAACTAAACATAAATCACCTTTTACATAATCCTGAGGGCTCGTCCCAACCCTATTTTCTTCCCCCATCTCCTGATAACAATCATTATCAGAGATGGGGTTCTGAGTCTGACCTTTGAGATCTTGGAATCCCGAGAAGAGGTTAAGCCTCCCCACACCTGCACACTTCCCACGCACTCTTCCCAGGACACACTGCTCCTTCTCCCAGGGAAGTTTCTCCTGCCCTCTGCACTCTGAGCTCCCCTACACTTGTTTCTGCTGCTGCATGGTGAATCATCAAAAACCTAGCAGCTTAAAACTGCACCCATTTGTGAGTTCACAGTTCTGTTAATCAGAAGGGCAGCATGGGCTCTCTGCTCACAAGGTGGACATCAGCGTATGGATTGGGCTGAGTTCTTGTCTGGAAGCTCTCTAAGTCCAGCAGAATCTAATTGCTTTCAGCTGTGGAACTACAGTGTGATTTCCTTGCTCTTAGCTTTCAGAGGCCACCCACATTCCTAGCCAATGGCCCCTTCCATTTTTCTTTCTTTCTTTCTTCTTTTTTTAACTTTTGTGCCAGGCCCCTTCCATCCTTAAGCCAGCAGTGGCATGTCAAATCCTTCTCAGGCTTTGAATCTGAGTGCCCCTTCTGCATCCAGATGGTAAAAACTCTGTTATTAAAGAACTGGTGTGATTAGGTCTGGCCCACCCCATAGTCTCCCTGTTTCACAGTCAGTGCCCCTGTATAACATAACCTAATCACAGTAGTACAATCCATCCTGCGGGCCAGGTGCAGTGGCTCAAACCTGTAATCCCAGCATGCTAGGAGGCTGAGGTGGGAGAATGGCTTGAAGCCAGGAGTCTGAGATCAGCCTGAGTAACATAGCAAGAGCTACGATCATGCCACTGCACTCCAGTCTGGGTGACAGACAGCCTATCAGGAAGGGAGGAAGGGAGGGAGGGAGGGATTCATTCTGTGCACAGTCCCAGGGTTTAGGCTGGGCAGGCACACCACAAGGTGGAAAATGTTGGGTGCCATCCTCGAATTTTGCCCACTACATCCTGAGCTTGGTACTGGCTCACCTCTGCCTCTCTCTCTCTCTGCAGAGGACATCCTGGGCGTTCAGGCCAACCGGCCCTGGGAGTTTTACCCCAGCAGCTCCTGCCGCACGGTGGTCTTCCCCCTGCTGATCTCTGGCTCTACCTTCTGGGTGCTCAGGCTCTGGGAAGAGCTAGGCCTGTGGCCTGGCCTGGTGAGTGGCTATGTGCTGCTAGTGGGGCCCCGACTCCTCCTCACTGCCCTCTCCTTTGCCCTGGATGGGGCGGTGTACCACCTGGCCCCACTGTGGGGGGCAGATCGCTGGAACGCCCTGGTCCTGCTGTCTGGTTCCTACGTCACCCTGGTCTTCTACACAAGGACCTTCTCCAACACCATCGAGGGACTGCTCTTGGCGTGGCTGCTGGTGCTGGTATCCTCCCATGTCATATGGGGCCCCACACCCAAGGAGCCTGCGCCGGGTCCGTGGTGGCACAGCTGGCTTCTTGGAGCCATCATGGCTGCTGGCTTCTTCAACCGGCCCACCTTTCTGGCCTTTGCTGTGGTCCCACTCTACCTCTGGGGCACTCATGGAGCCACAAACCCTGGCTTCAAGTCCCTGACCCGAGAGGCTCTGGTGCTGCTGCCAGGGGCGGTCCTCACAGCAGCGGTGTTCGTGGCCACAGACAGCTGGTATTTCTCCAGCCCTGCTACACCCAGTACCCTTGTCCTTACACCTGTCAACTTCTTACACTATAACCTGAATCCCCAGAACCTGGCAAGGCATGGCACACATGTGCGGCTCACTCACCTGGCAGTCAACGGCTTCCTGCTCTTCGGGAGGCTGCATGCCGAGGCCCTGCAAGCTGCGTGGCAGCAGCTGCATCAGGCCTGTGCACAAAGGAGCCTTCTGAGGGCGCAGCGTGCCCGGAGTCCGCTGTCCGGCCCCAGGTCGTATCTCCTTCTCCTCTACTTCACGCCCCTGGCCCTGCTGTCTGCCTTTAGCCACCAGGAGGCTCGGTTCCTGATTCCCCTCCTGGTCCCCCTAGTCCTGCTTTGTAGTCCACAGACCCAACCTGTGCCTTGGAAGGGTACCGTGGTCCTTTTCAATGCCCTCGGTGCCTTCTTCTTTGGCTGCCTACATCAGGGGGGCCTGGTGCCCGGCCTGGAGTACCTGGAGCAGGTGGTCCACGCCCCTGTGCTCCCAAGCGTGCCTACCCACTACACACTCCTCTTCGCCCACACCTACATGCCTCCCCGGCACCTCCTACACCTCCCAGGCCTGGGGGCACCAGTGGAGGTGGTGGACATGGGTGGGACTGAGGACCGTGTCCTGTGCCAAGCCCTGAAAAGTTTTACCAGACAACCAGCCTGCCAAGTGGCCGGCGGGCCGTGGCTCTGCCGCCTCTTTGTGGTGACCCCTGGCACCACCAGGCGTGCCGTGGAGAAATGCAGCTTTCCCCTCAAGAATGAGACTCTTTTATTTCCGCATCTGACCCTGGAGGATCCACCAGCCCTGTCCTCCTTGCTGAGTGGGGCTTGGAGGGACCACCTCAGTCTTCACATCATGGAGCTGGGGGAAGAATCCTGACATGGCAGAGCAGCCGCTGCCCAAAGTTCAGCCATAGAAGATGCCGCTCCACCTTCTGCTTGGGTAGCTGGGCTGGGACGCTGGGACAGAGCCCTGGTTCTCCTTCACAACTCCCACTGCTGCCTTTCCTGGGCACGGCCATTGGCTGTTCTGCCTTCTGGATGAGCTGGCACTCCTCCCTGAGACCAAAGATCTGACCTGTCAGTCTTGATGCCAAGGTCCCCAAAGAACCTGGTGTAAGCGATGGCACCTGTTTCTGCCCTATTGCTTCCAGCCACTGTGATGTCTGAAATAGATAATAGCACCTGGTTGTGAGAAAAAACAATGAACTGCTAGTGACATTCCTGAATTACCGCTCCCAAACTTTCCATGATGCCTTACCTCTTGCTGTCATGACAACCCTCCGGCTTCCTAAGACTGATCTGGCTATCCAAGTATGTGGAAGTCAGTGTGATGAAGTATAGAGAAAGGACGGTCCAGATCCAGGGGACCCAAGTGCTAGCCCCAGGACTAGACCAGGGGACCCTTGGTCTGTTACTCACTGTGAGTGGAAGAGAAAGCCCCTTCCACTCACCTGCCCCACTTCCCAATGTGTTGACATCAGAGGATCTTTGAGGTGTCTGCCAGCTAACATTGTGTCATTCCTGGAGTCCACAGGCACATCTCTCACAAAGCTCTTTAAGCACGGAAGTGCAGATTGTGTTGTACTTCATGGCACTCTGATGACTGCTGTCTCAGTGTTTGGTTATAATGCAAACAAGTGATGTTTGAAATATGTAATAGCACCTAGAGACTTTCTCCCTGCTTTCTTCTACTCCTGTTCCTGAGAGGTGGTGGGAAACTCTCCAGTCATTTCTGCACCTTGACCTTAAGTCATTCTCCCGGCCGGGCGTGGTGACTCACGCCTGTAATCCCAGCACTTTGGGAGGCTGAGGTGGCCAGATCATGAGGTCAGGAGTTTGAGACCAGCCTGGCCAACATGGTGAAACCCCATCTCTACTAAAAATACAAAAATTAGCTGGGTATGGTGGCAGGCACCTTTAATCCTAGCTGCTTGAAAGGCTGAGACAGAACTGCTTGAACCCGGGAGGCGGAGGTTGCAGTGAGCCAAGATCATGCCACTGCACTCCAGCCTGGGTAACAGAGCAGGACTCCATCGCGGTTAGTTGGGGACAGGCGGAATCATTCTCCTAGAAAGCAGAGAACGTACAATGCTCAGCCAGCATCTGGTTACCAGCTTAAATTTTTCCTATGGCTTCAAGTTTTCTAGATTGCATGATTACATGATTGTGTTGCCTAATTAGAAATGATCAGAGTTGGGTGTGGTGGCTCACACCAGTAATCCCAGCACTTTGACAGGCTGAAGTGGGAGGACTACTTGAGGCCAGGAGTTTAAGACCAGCCTGGGCAACAAACTGCAATGCCATTTCAACAACGTTTTTAATTAGCTGGACATGGTGTCATAGGCCTGTAATCCCAGCTACCTTAGAGGACCAGGGAGGAAGAATGCTTGGCCCACAGGTTGAGGTCGCAGTGACAGCTACGACTGTGCCACTGCACTCCAGTCTGGGCAACAGAGTTAGGCCCTGTCTTAAAAAAAAAAAAAATCAGAAATTTAGCTAGGAGCTTCAAATGACAGGACACTTCTATATACAATGGATTTTCTAATCATGGGTCCACTAACTAGCTGGACCATAGTCTTAGTTTGTATCCCAGACCCTCTAAAATGAGGGATAGGAGTCCAGGTAGCTCGTTCCATGGCAGGCAGTAGTCTTTTTTATTTTTGAGACAGGTTCTCGCTATGTTGCCCAGGCTGGTCTCATCTCTTTGGCTCATGCGATCCTCCTGCCTCTGGAGTGGCTGGGATCAGACGCAACTGCCACCACACCCTGCTCCTAGGCAGTAGTCTTAATGCCTGATGGTGGGGGGTTGGAGAAGGAAGGCATCCAGCGTCAGGATAAATGCTGCAGAGCTGTGTTAAGGACTTAAGGCCAGCAGTCAAATGCCTCTGCCCATATCCTACTCTGCAAGGCTTTGGGCAACTTAAGCAGCAGCCTCTGTTTCTGTTGGAGTGGCTCTTGCCTGTAATCCCAGCACTTTGGGAGGCTGAGGCAGGAGGATCAGTTGAGCCCAAGAGTTTGAGACCAGCCGAGGCAACACAGTGAGACCACCCCATCTCTGTTTCCTCATGTGAATGTGGTTTTAAGGAGATGACACAAACACACACACACAGAGTGCGATTAGCAAGTCCCAGCACAGAATAAGTACTCGTTTCATAAAGTACGTGTTTATTATTACCACAGGCCTACAGTCCCCAGTATTCTTAATCCATCTTGCCTGAGAAGTATCACACTCATGCCTATTAATCAGCTCACACATTTAATCAAAGGATTTTGGCAGCTGTAGGGCAGTCTTTTCATCCATATCGTCCCTGGAATTAAGTGTCCTGCTATGTCCGTGCAGATTCAGTAGCATCTGTCAAGAGTTTCAATCCCATTTGCAGAGGAAAGGCTCTGTGGCTTCGGCCGGTGGCTCTCCGTAGGTGCTGTGACTGGACCCAGACCATCTTCATCTCTGTTAGGCTTCGGGGTCTTTCTCCACACTGTGCCTTGTCCAAACACAAGACTTCAACGGAGACGGCGGTCTGGCCTAGGCTCTTCTGAGTGGGATATCCGCAGGCCAAAAATCGGAGTCAGGATTCGAAGCCGCGCGCAGTGCCCGGAATGACCCCTCAACGCCAAGGCCAGTATAGAGCCCAGAAGGGAAAGTAAGCGGCCTCGGCCCCGCGCAGCCCAGGCTTAAATGTTTGCGCCCGGGCCCCTCTGGCTACCTGGTGGTGGCCCTGAGCGGCCCCGGAGGCCGCGGCGTAGCTCCTGGGTGAAAGCGTCTTTGAATCGCTCAGCGCGGCGGCCCAGGGAGCCCGCGGGCCCAGCCGCGAGGTCCCGCAGGCGGCGGGCCGCGTCTTGGCCCCGCAGCTGGGCCTGTAGCAGTGCGAAGGCTGTGAGCTGCGCCGCACGTCGGATAGGCCACGACTCCGACAGACGATCCACTAGCTGCGGGCTGTGCAGCAAGGCGGCCAGCAGCCGTCGGAGCACCATCCTCTCCGGGCGCCCGAAAACCGGACCGCGCCGCCCTTGCCTTCCGCCCCGCGGGGCCCGACCGGACGCCTTTTGCGCCCGCGCAGCTTGATGACGACACTGTTGCCCGGATTGGGTCCAGTAAAACGCGCGTCTCCGCGCGTTTCCGCTTCCGCCACGGCGGCCGCCGCCTCGTGTCGGGAGTCGTCTCGTACTCGTCCGCTTCTCTGCACTATGTCGGGTGGCCTCCTGAAGGCGCTGCGCAGCGACTCCTACGTGGAGCTGAGCCAGTACCGGGACCAGCACTTCCGGGTGAGGGAGGCCGGGCCGCGAGAGGGGAAGGCCCTGGGCCAGAACGATGAGAAACGGTTTGCTCGTCTCGTTGTGTTGCCTCCCATTATGCTGGAGTCCCCAAACGCCAAGTGGGGCCTCGGTGCCTGCTGGGGAGGCAGAGAATGGGTGCTGGAAGGGCGTTTGGATATCAGTGAAGCCACCTTCTCTGGAAGAATGGGAATTTGAGGCTCGCTTTCCCATTCCCTCGCAGGCACTCCCGGTACCCCGGCCAGCGCCGAGAGGTTTGAGTGGTGATAGTAGTAGTAGTGGCTCCCGTTTCCACGGTTTTGCCTCGGAAAGGTGACTACGTAACAAGGGGGAGGGGTGTCCTAACTCCCCGAGTCTGTAGAGGCGCCTTCCTGATGCAGATACGGGGCTTTTTACTTTGTATTTTAAATCAGCGAAGCAGTGCCCTTCGGTGATTCGGGAGGGTGGTCCTACGGAAACTGTACGCGGTGCGTGGGAGACAAAAGTGGAGTCCTCACTCCGCCCTCGGGGAAGCTTCGGAGTGGGAGGTGGACCCGTCAAGCTGGGCACGTTGAGGGTGTAAAGATGGGAGAATTGCTGCATTCAGAAGAGGGAAATTTTTAGTCCAGACTATATCGAATACTGTATCACTATATTTTGTGGAAAAGGAGGAGGCTGCAGATATTCAGAGTAGGCTTTTCAGTATCAACAAAGGCAGGGATGGAATACGGTTGAGGGGAGCGGGACTCATTAACCCAGTTATTTAGTAAACGTTTGTTGAGTGCTGTTGCTAAAGCTTTGTACTAAACCCTAGAGGGAGAGGGAAGACAGTTTTTTGCACTCTACGAGCTCATAATTCCCCCTAGTGTGGATTATAAATGAAGGGAAGTAATCAGAATCTAAGCAGAAGTGAGTTAAGAGAGAAGTAGTGAGGATTTAGAAAGGGGGGGGGGAAATCCCCTTGTGACTGGGAAATGAAAGGGTGTACTTAGCGGAGGGTAGGTGTGGAGAATGTGTGAAATGTGTTACTAAAGTAGGGAAAAGGAAATTTTGTTTGACAGCAAATTGAGGAAGCTCTTAAATTTATTCATCCAAACATGGTGGCTCACGCCTGTAATCCCAGAACTTGGGGAGGCAGAGGCGGCCAGATCATGACTTCAAGAGATCGAGACCATCCTGGCCAACATGATGAAACCCCATCTCTACTCAAAATACAAAAAATTAGCTGGGCGTGGTGGCGCGCGCCTGTAGTCCCAGCTACTCTGGAGGCTGACAGGAAAATGCTTGAACCCAGGAGGCGGAGGTTGCAGTGACCTGAGATCACGCCACTACACTCCAGCTTGGGCAACAGAGCGAGACTCCATCTCAATATATATATACATATATATATATACGTATATGTATATATATACGTATACATATATATATACGTATATATATACATATATATGTATACGTATATATATATGTATATGTATATTCAAGGACGGGCACGGCACGGTGGCTCACACCTGTAATCCCAGCACTTTGGGAGGCCGAGACAGGTGGATAACGAGGTCAGGAGTTCAAGACCAGCCCGGCCAAGATGGTGAAACCCCATCTCTACTAAAAATACAAAAATTAACTGGGCATGGTGGCGGTTGCCTGTAATCCTGGCTACTTGGGAGGCTGGTGCAGGAGAGTCGCTTGAAACCCAGAAGGCGGAGGTTGCAGTGAGCTGAGATCACGCCACTGCACTCCAGCCTGGGCAATAGAGTGAGACTATGTGTCAAAAAAACAAAAAAGATTTTTTATTTATACATTCCAGCCTGGGCGACAGAGTGAGACTATGTCTCAAAAAAAACAAAAATTTATTTATTTTTTGAGACAGAGACTAGCTCTGTTGCCTAGGCTGAAGTGCAGTGGCACAATCATGGATCATGCAGCCTCAGCCTCCTGAGCCCGTGATCCTCCCACCTCAGCCTCTGGAGAAGCTGGGACCACAGGTTCGCACCACTACATATGGCTTTTTGTAGAGACAGGTCTCCCTGTATTGTTCAGGCTGGTCTCAAACTCAAGGACTCAAGCGATCCACCAGCCTGGGCTTCCCAAAGTGTTGGGATTACAGATGTGAACCACTGATCCCGGCTGGTCAAGTTTTTAGATGCTTAAGTGCCAGGTATGATTTGCACTTTTACCACTTTTACAGCTATTACTTTAGACAGTTCCACGTCCTAACCATTTTTAACTTAATTCATCTTGTGAAATGAAACCTGAAAACTTTTGACTTTGTCTATTATTCATCTCTTCAGTCTAAAACCTAGAGCTTTGTTTAGACAGTAATAACATACTGTCGTGGAATTTCTAGCATTCTGTGAATGGAATCTATATTCATATACTTAAGTACTTATACCATAGTTATCTTAAACTGTAGGCTATTTGGACCTTACTTATGTGTGAGGAAAGTAGAAAAAGAAGATGCCCCGTCCATGTTAACAAATCAGTGACAGCAATAAAATGACAGGAATTTACTTTGTCTAATGTCTCATAGTTCTGGAAACCTCTTTTTAACATAGAATGACTAATTATTGTTCTGTGGATTTTTTTTTTTTGAGATGGAGTTTTGCTTCTGAGGCCCAGGCTGGAGTGCAATGGCGCGATCTTGGCTCATTGCAACCTCCACCTCCCAGGCTTAAGTGATTCTCCTGCCTCAGCCTCCCAAGTAGCTGGGATTACAGGTGCCCACCACCATGCCCAGCTAATTTTTTTGTATTTTTAGTAGAGACGGGGCATCACCATGTTGGCCAGGCTGGTCTTGAACTCTTGACCTCAGGCGATCCACCCTCCTCCACCTCCCAAAGTGCTGGGATTACAGACGTGAGCCACTGCGCCCAACCTCGATGAGCCATTTTGGATCCAGGGATTTGTCAGTTGTACTGGATGAAGCTCAGTTATATTCTTGTCTCTGGCTTCATCCTTTCATCCCAATTTGGAAGCCCATTAGGAAAATGAGGTCTGTTTTGTTTTTTTTTATTGATCACTACATTTTTTCCTAAATTCAGAAAAATATATGAGCATGTAAAGCATCCAAGTTGTTGCTTTGAACAGTTTCTATAGGTGCATTAAAAGAGGAACTCTATCTCTGAAAATCCACTTATTTTTCACTGTAGAGGATAAAAGGGCCCTTTCTCATATATTAGGTCAAGGTCCAGAGTTTAAACTTGGGTTTAAAGGATGCAGTGCTGAGGATATGGTGTGTACATGGAAAAGGCAAGCCACTTGTGAGAATCTGGTGTAGAAGTTATTTTATTGTATGCGGTGTAACTTTTGAGACTGTCTCTCTATTGAGTCTGGATTTTCCATAAGTGCTTCACAGAGTGTGAACAATTCCCCCTTCTTTTGGGCAAGGGATTTGTGGTAGATTGGGATGAGAGAATTTGATTTCCAAATCAGAGTTAATGAATGTTTTTTACCATGCTTAGAAATACTATTTAAGCAAGGCTCTTAAGTTGCTTAACTTTTGTTTCTATTTGAAATTCTAGGGTGACAATGAAGAACAAGAAAAATTACTCAAGAAAAGCTGTACGTTATATGTTGGAAATCTTTCTTTTTACACAACTGAAGAACAAATCTATGAACTCTTCAGCAAAAGTGGTGACATAAAGAAAATCATTATGGGTCTGGATAAAATGAAGAAAACAGCATGTGGATTCTGTTTTGTGGAGTATCCTTCCTGTGTTTAATGTAGCTGTTGAACAAGGGTAGAGCTGAGTGGTTGGTTGCCTGTTTAAAAAAAAAAGTGAGGCTGTTAGCTCATAAGCATCCCTGCACTTGTCCCTACGTTTTCCTTCATCTCCCTTTTACCTTTTGTCATATTTATCTCTGCTCTTACACTATGAAAGCTGCTACTATTTACATTCTCTTGAAATCCATGCTTTGTTTATGGTTAAGAAAAAGTTTTTCAAGAATATTTGCCCTTCATGTAAAAAAAATTCCAAAGAGCATAGTGAAAATATAAAAATCTTGTTCTGTTCTAAACACCTAACTCCCTTTCCTAGAAGCAGTCAGTTACCAGTTTCTTGGGTGTCTTTCAAAAAGTAATCCTGTGGGTGTGCAGTAGTGTATTTCATGTGCTGGTTTTCTTTTTAAATAAATTTTTTTATTGTTCCATTTCAGCACATGTAGGTCTGTTTTAGAGACAGCTGTGTGGCTGCGTTTGATAGCTCATATTTGTAGTGCTAGCTACTCAGAAAGCTGAGGTAGACCCAGGATCACTTGAGCCCAAGAGTTCCAGGCTGCAGTGAGTTGTGATGGTGCCACTGTGTTCCAGCCTGGGTGACAGGGCAAGACCCCATCTTTAAAGAAAAAGAAAATTTTTAAGTAAAATAGCTGTATAGTATTTCATTATGTAGATGTATATAAGTTGATTGTATAGGTAAAAACCAAAACTTTATTTACTTGTGATCATTTAATTACCTTACTCAGACTCTTTAAATATTGGACCTCCTGGATTTATCCTATGTTCTTTTTACTATATTTTATGTTTTGTTCATTCAATTTAATATTCTGAGAAGTTTTGCAGACCCAATCTAATGTTTCTTTTGAATTTTTTTCTGTGCCCTGATTTTATGTTTGTTTTGGTTGAAAATTTTCCTTAAGTGTCTTGTAATCCTTGGATTTCTGTTCATAATTAAGAATGCTGATTCACTGGACCCAGGCAGGGCTTCTCTCCCAGATTGCTGGCTTGCCTTGGGGATATATGCATTTCCCAAATGCTAGAATGAAGAGATTTTATTTTGGCCTGCTAACATCAAAGCCACTAGTTCCTCCAGACGGTTTATTGAGAACACTATTGTCTTATTTGTCTGGGATTAAAAGTCTTCCTGCTTGCAGGTCTTCCCAGATAGACATTTAATTAAATGGAGATCTCTGTGATTAAGTAGGTTTGGGAACTACTACCTTCTTGATACCGTGAGTCTTTCCTGTGATTCCATATGCACTGTGACCTCTTTATTAAGGTTGCTCTGGAATATGTAGCACCTAACTTGAATATATAGCACTTGTTTCTTGGATAAGAAGTGTACAGTGGTCTAAACCTGCACTGAATGTATTTTATATTTTGCAAACCAAAATATGGGGATGATGAGACCAAAAAATATCAACAGGAATGTCCAGGAAATCATGATCAGTGTAGCCATGATAAGTGTCACATTTGACTATGTGCTTCTAGACCAATTGCAAACAGGCCTATGCAAGCTGAATTACTGTCTCTGCACTACATCTGGTTGGATTAGCTCTTACACTTTTTAACAACTCAGCTTCATTTACATGTTGTTCTCCCATTTCCAAAAATGCCTGGGAAAATGCTAGTGATCCTTAATACTTAAGATATTACTCACGAGCAGATGCAGAAAATGCCATGCGGTACATAAATGGAACTCGTCTGGATGACCGAATCATTCGCACAGACTGGGACGCGGGCTTTAAGGAGGGCAGGCAGTACGGCCGCGGGCGATCCGGGGGCCAGGTACGCGGAATCGGCCTCGGCTCAGCCATTGCCGGGAGTCCAGTCGCAATGACACGTGTTTTGGCAATTTGTATTTACTCTTTTATAAATAACTTTGTGTCTATAATCTTGGCTTGAAGTGGATGTAAAAACCACCCAACGGTTTGGGTAAATTGATTTTTTAAACCCTGAAATAGTCTATTCTGTACATTTCTAACAAGCATCCATTCTTGAATTTTTGCTAGGGGCTGGATATCTTCCACCTGCAGGAATATCTACAAGGAAAGCAAAATGCACTGAAATGAGTTGAAGTGCATATGTCCTGCTTGAAATGTTCACATTAGGGCATCTGAACAGGTTTCACTGTTTGACATGTTTGTGGGAGGCGTATTTTTTACCATTCTTCTCTATACTGTAACTCTGTTCTTTTCATTAAAGGTACGGGATGAGTATCGGCAGGACTATGATGCTGGGAGAGGAGGCTATGGAAAACTGGCACAGAACCAGTGAGTGGTGAGAGCTCCATCAGTGAAAAACACTCCTTTGGCCTGTTTAATTTGTTGAAGAACATCACTTAAAGTCTGCATACAAGCCCATTTTTACCAAGCTTTGATCAGTGTCTTTACTGAGCTGAAAGCCTCTTCTTGATTTTCCTCTGAAAGTTATTAAAGGACAGAATCCAAACGAATGCCTTTAATTCTTGTCTGAGAATCTTGGCCATGTGTCACATTATCAGAACAATTTTGTTACCAGGTCAGAAACTGTGTTCTTTGACAACAGATTGGATCTATAATGTTGATTAGTCTTTAGCCAAAATCACTATACTTCTTTTAGGAAGACTAGAAAAATTTAAAACATTTGTTTTTACCATATTGAGTGTTAAGCAGGTTCGTGATCTACATTGGGGCCTGGAATTATTTTTTTAATTTTAAGTTTGCATGAGATAATGCCTAATAAATGGAGGTGGGGCCAGGCATGGTGGCTCACACCTGTAATCCCAACACTTCAGGAGGCTGAAAGGAAGAATAGCTGAGGCCAGGAGTTTGAGACCAGACTTGGCAACATAGCAAGGTACCCTTCTCTACAAACAAAGCAAAACATAAAACAACAAATGGAGTTGTGCTACGTTGTATGGCTTTGCACTAAATTAGGAACAGGTATTTGACAACTGATTTGTTTTCGATGAATGTTAATCTCTAATGGCAAGCTTAGAGATCAAGGACCTTCCTAAATAGTTGATACAAAAGCAATCTACACAGGACAGCCCTGCTTCCATGTTTTACACATCAGAAAATGAGGCCAGAACTTGATTATTTACTGACACATTTTTCCAAAGATGTCAATGTTATACCTAAAGCTAAAAAGCAAGGGTTTGTCATAGAACCTCTAAATAATTTCAGGGTTAGGGGAGACATTGTCAGTAGGAAATGGGATAAAATATCAAATGACAGTGAAAACACTGCCTTGACATGAGGACCATCAAATTTACTCTTTTCATTTTCAGTGATGTTAGGAATGGAGTGGGTTTAAAAAAGGATGTTGAAGTTAGAGAATGTTTAATAGAAACAATCACAGAAGGTTCCTGTAGGGGATGCTGCTTTTAGCCGTTTCTCATGGTGAAGTCGTCTGTTTTATTTTTTTCCTCAAATTGTACTTACTGAGGCTCAAGCCTTCACAGTAAGCTGATGGTCTCTACAGAGAAGGGGAGTCTAGGGAATTTATTTTGTATTTGTAAAGCAAGAGGTGATTTTTCTCTAATACATGTGAGTTATTGTTCATTTGAAACTGTTTCTAGTATAATTTTCCCCAATATGAAAAAATGTGAATTTTTTTCACTTAGCAACAAAGTACTTTCTAACTGTCAATAGTTTGTGAAAGTTGAGGCTGAAGTACCTTAGTGTGAACATCTCTCATGTTACAGTGAGTGTAGAAATCTGAAAGTGCTTAGGAAGAAACTTTGTAAACATTTAATGAGGATACACTGTTCATTTTAAAAATTTGTTTATACTGTAGTTTAAGCTAATGTATTTTATATTCTTTTGTAGTAAAACTTAACTCATATTTCTATAGGAGACGACAGTGGTTTTATTTCAATTGCCTTCTATATAACAGGTTTCAATAAAGTTGGACAGACTTACCGTTTTCACTTCCCGTTTCCTGCCTTATAAAGAGGGATGTGTTCTGGAATTCCTGTACTCTGGACTACACATGAATGAGTTCTAGGGGGATTCTATGAATAATGTGGAAATTTGCATGTCCATTTTGATGGACAGTTGGAAATAATGGCTGCATGTAAAGAGAGAACACTGATGATGTTGTGAAAGTGATAAAATAGGCACCAAGCAACCTCTACTGATGGAAGAATAGCTTAGTTTTCCAGAAAACATACTCTGGATGATTGCAGGGGAAGGGAAATTGGGGCTGAATTAAGAGGATCTTATGTTTCTTGGGCTTGAGAACACTAAATATGAGTTTCTGCTACACCATTCTTTCCTGTTTCTCATGGATAGCATCTGACTTATTTCTCACTTTAATCAGAGAAAGTGAAAATATAAACATGTACACTAAGATCAGGGAACCACAATTAACATAGGTGGTGAAGTATGAGAATTAAACATTCAGTTTCTCAGTCAAGCTAACCTGATTTTAAATGCTCAATAGCCACATATGTCTAGTGACTACTGTTGTAGACAAAAATACAGAACATTTCTATCATAGAAAAGTTGGATGGTGCTGGTTAGGGCCTGCCTGCACTGCTCACTGTTCTTAAATGACCCTTGTCATGACTGGAATGTCATAAGAAAAAAATTACCAAACAGTACATGTTTTTCAACACAAGAGAACAGAAGTTTATAAAGGCATTTAGTTTATTTTTCAAAAAAATATTTTGCTAGAAGGGTTGAGTACTGTAATTTCATATGATGATAATCTTTAAATAAATTTTTTCTGACCAACAGATACCAGTTAAGTGAACAGCCTGTCTAGGTCTGCTTCTGTAACACCCAAATGCAATTAGCACTTCTCTGATGGTATTCCCTGGGTCATCTATAACTGCTGATTTAATTCCGTTTCTTAACTAAGCAGAGCAGGGAATCAGTATCTCTATTTCACACTATTAATAGACTGTCTTGCCTGAAGAGTCTGACCTGCCCAGACCCCCCAATTACTTCTAGCCCAGGGAAGCAGTAAACTGTAACTGCAGAGAAAAAGGGCAGCTAAGATGAGACTAGTGCTGGCTGAGTCCCAGTTAGGTCTGTTACTGTTTTCTTCCAACTATAAATCCAGGCTGACAATGTTACTCAGATTCAGTGCTAGGTAGAAAAGAGAATGCAAAGCCAAAAACAGTTTGGGGATTATTGGCAGCAGCTTCTTTTCCCCTTCTTAAGAGGCCAACGGAAAGTTGATGAGGATTCTTTAACTTAACTAAAAGTTGAATTAAATCTATATTCATTGCTATGGACTTAACAAAAGGAAATACCACTGTAAAGAAGTAACTACAGCCTGGTATGTTTGCTGAGGAGAGGACTGGGCAGCTTGTTGAAGGCTCATCAAAAGTAGCTTTTAGTTAGCACAAGGCCTGCACTCAACCTCAAAAGCATAGGTCTAGGCCTGGCACAGTGGCTCACACTTGTAATCCAAGCACTTTGGGAGGCTAAGGCAGGAGAATTGCTTGAACCCAGGAGGCCGAGGTTGCAGAGAGCTGAGATTGTGCCATTGCACTCCAGCCTGGGCAATAGAGCGAGACTCTGTCTCAAACAAACAAACAAACAAACAAAAAAAGGTATAAGGTCTGCCTACCTCATGGGCACCCAAACAGTTCAGTGCCAAACTAGTACCAGTAAAACCACGTCTGCCTCTTTCACCAATAGTCCAGAGCGTGTTTCAAAAATACCTTTATTAACCAAGGAAGCAATTACTGTAAACATCAGAAAAAAAGGACATTCTGATCTAGGACTTAAGTTAAACAGAGGTTTATACCTAATTTAGAGATCAAGATCATGCCACTGCACTCCAGCCTGGGTGACACCGAGACTGTCTCAAAAAAAAAAAAAAGGGGAAGAAAAAAGACCAAACTCAACATTTAGTCTAAGCCATGCTCGGCGGCACACCTCAAGATGCCCTATGAAGCATTAAGCTGGAAGTGAGAGTCACTGGACTTGGACAGCTCACGTTTCGCACATTGGAGGAAACGGCAGCTCATGCTCTGGGCATTGATTTTCTTACAGGAACAATTCTGTCTCTTCTGCACGCCAGGTTCTGTCAATGAAGAACTGAAATACTTCCTCACTGTGAAGTACAAGACATTCTGAATCAACAGCCCAGTGACTGGCTACTTTGGTATACCCCACCCCACCAAAAAAAATTAGAGGCAAATGTCTGGCATATGTTTTGAAAAATCTCATGTTTGCATAATTATGTTTGAAAAACTCATGAAAAGCCCTTCCTCACCTTAAACTGTCATTTTTCCTAATGCTGACAGAACCCCACCTATAGCAGCATAAAGTGCCTCTACTCTCAGTCTTTGTAACGACTTGAAACACAGTAAGAAACACTGACCTGGTTTTAAATTAAGGATTTGAGTCTGGAGGACTCAGGAGAGAAAAGTGCTGGGGCTGCTTCCCAGTGTCACCCCTGGTGTTGGGAACCCTGCATGTAAACATGGTCTGACTCAGTCCTCAACTGCTGGCATCAGCCTTCTCAGCCATACCTTAGGGCCATGTGAAACTAAACAATTTAGCTTTTTCAACATCCCAAACCTACCCAGGCATAAATTTGAGTATCTTCTGCCATTTACTTGGTGTTTTTCTATTCAAACTTCTGAGTTTCTCATACATACACTGGTTGTTTTTCCTCCTCTGATTCAGAAAAGATAATTGGGTACATATAACTTACGGGTTTCCTTTCCAATGTCACAAAAGGCTGGATTAAAGATGTAAGGTGCATGACATTAATCCTAATGCAGCTAAGTGTATGGACAAGGCCATTTAGACCTTCCTTCAGAAGACGAGGTTCAAAAGAAGGAGAAAAAACAACTGTCCTAGTGTCAGCATTGGTCACGCAGAAGCCAGATGTGCCCTGCATGTTACTGAGATCACTGAAGGGACAGGAGAAAAAACCTGACGCAGCTGCTGCGCTCCCATGGGAGTAAGCTGCCTTTACTACCGTCCCCCTTCTCTCCAGCCACTTGCAAAAGATCTCAAGTCAGTCAGTCTTCAATTTTGAATGTTTAAATTTCAGATACTCTTGAAAATAGAAATGGATTTGGTAAATCTTAACTTCTTCCAATTGGGAGGCAACACAGGGAAATGACAACTTACAAATCACTCCTAGCTGCATTCTTATTTGTTGACTACTAGGTTTGATGGGATAAGAGTTTTTTAACAGGTCAAAACCAGAAAAATCCAGGGAATTCACTATCCCATCAAAAGCCTTTATAAGATGTACACCATGTATTATAATTCTTAAAACCATGACTGAAATCTGTCATTGTTACTGGCCCCTAAAGTTGCTGTCTTTTTCTCACACCATAATTTACTCTTCCCAAAGCAGGCACTGTGCTTACAAGTGTGCCTCCTGAAACAGAACACACCAGTCAGTTTACTACCACTTCCATCTCACCCTTCAAAAGGAATGAACTGCACTCTCTAGGACTCACTTGGAGAGGGAAGTCAGTGAAAGGTGCCACTGGTAAAAGTAAAACAGGACTGGATTTGTCAAAACCACTCCTAGCTACCCTTATTGTCCCAGGGAACACTTACTATTCTCAGAGTTATGCTGTATCAAAAACATCTTGCATTTTTAGGTTCTGGGAATAAATTTGAAACCTGTATTCAGTTCACATCTAACTAAGTTTCAAAAGCTGCACCAAATCTACTAAGCTTTTTTTTTTTAATACTCTTCACTGCATGCTCTGTCTATATGCATGCGTTTGAATAATAAATATTAAATATGGGGGACGCACAGAATCCATAAAATTAAAAATGAAACCAAACTGAACATTAAACAATAGTACATGGTAGCTGGAGAAAGAATAAGGGCAAAAAATAAATTTGAGGTAACAATAGTGGCCCAACACCACTGATCTGCAATATCTGTAAAAATTCAACTAAGTGTTTGGAGATTCAAGTAACAAACCATCTGCTCCAACTTGGTCAGACTTCCCAGAGTCCCTGCTGAGTTTCAGTCCATGAGCCGGCACTCACATAGCTCCTTGTAAATCCTCTTCCGCACTCGGGGCATGTCTTCTTGTGAAAACTGGAAAGGCTGCTCTAAGGCGAGGCACTTGCAGTACTGCAAAGGTCCCAGAAATACTTAAGTGGCACTTGGAGCTGTGTGCCAGCCCGTTATATTTTACTAAATGCAGACCTAATAGGGTCTAGGGCAGAAGTCCCCAACCTTTTTGGCACCTGGGACTGGTTTCATGGAAGGCAATTTTTCCACAGACTGGGGGTGAGGGGAGGAGGTTGGTTTCAGGATGAATTATCAGGTATTAGATTCTCATAAGGAGCATACAACCTAGATCCCTTGCATACACAGTTCACAATAGGGTTCATGCTCCTATGATAACCTAATGTAGATGGTATCTGTCTGTGGCCCAGGGATTGGGGACCCCTGATGTAAGGCAGCATTTTCATGTCTGTTTAAACTACTGTAAAAACACATTGTTTTCAACATTTGCCCAAATTACAGTCAACTGAACAAGTTAGTATATGGCTTGGGATCGCCTCTCCCTCCTGACCCAATATTGTGAAAAGCAGCAACTGATGAACAGGCCTAAATTCCTTCCAAAGTGCAACCTGCTGAGAGTGCAGCTAGATCTATCATGGCCCTTAAGTGGGAACTTGAATTTGCTTACAAAACCTCAAACATGTATAAGATATACAAATGAACCTGTCTTCCAAGATCTTTGCAAATCTCTAAATTCATGCATTATATTCTGTAATTTCCTTCATATATATATACACATATATATACACACACACATATATATACACACATATATATACACACACACATATATATATACACATACATATATATAACTGAATTTCTTCCATAGCCCTTTTTGATCTCTAAGGAGATCTACAACATGAGATGGCAGTTTTTCAATGTGGACCATATTTAAAATTTAATCACTCTGTGTCAAAGACCTGCAGATTGCTTACCAATGGTTTTTTAAAAATTCTGCAGATGCCAATGGTTATGACAGACAAATTCAAGTCAGTCTCCAATGTGGCTTACTAATAACTTCCAATAAGACATGGATGATACCCACAGGTCATTCTTGGTCCCTGGAAGGTGGTTCTTTCTAATGGTAACATCTGAAAATGCAGATCAGCAATAAAGGGGAGGGAAGGTACTTCGTTGCTTGTACCTAGCATCATGTACACATACAGGAACTGCCATAACTCCCCTCTCAACCCAACAAACTCAATTCACGCATTATAAATTCTGAAAAAACAGTATTTCTTTACCTGGAGCACAAAGACTCCACAGTCACTGTCATTTTTCTGTTGTGGAATACACTGAGGAGAAAAACAAAAGAGTCATTAAAATAAGATTAATTACTCCTCTTAAGAAAAACTCCTTTATGGAAAAATGTGTAAAAGATAGGAAACTTTTCTCTCTCCAGGACAGCTGGTATACCCTCTGATATTTCAAGCATCTAATTTTATGGAGGCACCTGGCCACATAAAAAGAGCTATCAAGTGGCAATCACAATTAAAGAACAATGTTTTACCTAAATATGAGAAATGGGAAATCAAATGTAAAAACCTACTTTAAAAACATGCATTTGGATTAGAGTTCTGCTATCAATTCACTGTCAACAGAGTCAAAATGGAATTGTGGCTGGGAGAACACAGGCCTGGCCTCTGGATGCTAGGATGGTAAAAACTCCGCTGAGCAGTCTTCACTTTCAATCTCACATCACACAACCCTGTCCTATTCTTTGAAAGAAACCACGAAGGTAAATAGTATGGTTTTTGTTTTTTGGCGTTTTGAGACAGGGTCTCACTCTGTCGCCCAAGCTGGAGTGCAGTGGCGAAATCTCAAGTCTCCTGAGTTCAAGCAATCCTCCTCAGCCTCCCAAGTAGCTGGGACTACGCCTGGCTAATTTTGTTTGTTTTGTAGAGATGAGGGCTCACTATATTGCCCAGGCTAGTCTTGAACTCGTAGACTCAAGCAATCCACCCACCTTTGCCTCCCAAAGTGCTGGGATTACAGGCATGAGCCACTGTGCCCAGCCAACAGTATGTTTTTAAAATAACTGGTTACTGTATTCTGCCCAAAGTGGGAATACAGAAGATCCTGACTAAATTTAGAATACTTAGATTTTTTAGTCGAGTAAATTCAGTAAATTTACCAGTTCTGGTTTGAACTGGTATACTAGGTTATTCAAAACACAAAACTTAAGCTTAATTTTAAAATTCAGCATTGATTCAGTTCAAGGATGAACTAATAAATCTTGTCTCTTTGGGTCTGGGTTAAAGGTTTGTTTCAAGACCCTGCCTATAACATGTGTCAATGATCCAGATGGACCTGTGTTCAAGGACCTGACTATCAATAGTTTTGATGTCCTTTGTGGAAAATCACACCTGGGCTTCAGTTTTCTCATCTAAAAAATAAAGATGATGTTTACCCCTAAAATGTGCTGCCTATCTCCCAGGTTATATGGATCAAATGAGCTCTAATGCACAAAAACACTGACAACAATACAGCTCACCATAAATGGAAGACACTGGTATTTACAACAGGAATGAGCAGCTGTGCCTGGGCACTCTGCCCCACAGTTTGAATGTCATGGGCCAAACACGGCGCTGCATCCAGACTGTGCTGGGACTGAAGCTCTTGGGCTATTTTCCCCACATGCCTGGCAAGTAGCCCAGTGCACCTTCCCCGCTCAGTGGATCCAAATAGTCATTTCAGCATTTCTCTGGGTCTATATGGGTCATCTGGAAATAAAAGCCATGACGCAAGAGGCAAGTGCCACCCAAAAAACTTTTTTTTTTCCCCAGAAGAGCAAATACATCATTAGCAACTGCCTCAGGGAGGAAATGACTGAAGTGATTTGCTCCCAGGAAGCACTGGGCAACTGAGCAGCAGATGATGAATACTAAACTGAAGTTTATTCTCAGCTGCCTCCCTAGAGCCTCCAGGCTCTCCTTGGTAGCTCTGTCACCAGTCTTCAAATGTTCCTAAAGGCACCCACCCTTAGATAATTCCATCCCCTGGACATGCCTGGATTTCATTGTTAACACATACTTACCTTTGTAACAGCAGTCTGCCAACCCTGAAGAAATTCAGGTCTATTTTTTTCTCTGGCTTCAGTCAGCAAATACTTTCTTATATTCTGGTTAAAAAGAAACCACAACACAGATGCTGTGTTCCATCAGTTGGTGAAAAATGGAACATGCCCACAGCAGACAGAAGCAAAGGAGGAGGCTGTGGCCCCATAACTGGGCAGAGTATGCATTAAGAAACTTGGAACAAACTTTGTTTAAGACACGGGATCTTGTTCTGTCACCCAGGCTGGAGTGCAATGGCATGGTCATAGCTCACTGCAGCCTTGAACACCTAGGCTCCAGAGATCCTCCTACCTCAGCCTTCCAAGTAGCTGGGACTACAAGTGCACACCACTGCTCCCAGCTAAAGCTGGAACTCTATTTCAGACTCTTCATTTCATATTGTTAAGGAGGACTCAGATCTTCTGTATTCAAGGTATGCACCAAGACTGTGGACACTGGCATTTGCTTAATCAGAACATTTTTTGAGATGTTTAGCTAGCCCTTCCTAGCAGTAAGTCAGCCTGCTGCATTTGAAACTTACATACTGGCAAGTCAAAAAGAAAGTCTTTATCATTGCCAATGCTCAACAGAGGAAAGGAACCCACTGCAGACATCAATAATAACTAAAACTAAATGAAAAACATTCCAGCTTTTCATATTCTGATACACTCCTTATTTTTGAGGATTGCAGTAAAGGTTAACATTCAGTTTCTGGAAAGTTATACTAAAATTCATTCTGAATATTGAATACGGTCAAGACCAGTTTTGAAATATCTACCAAGATGAAGTCTGCTGGAGTTTCAAAATGTCCCCAAGGCCCTCAACCTTTGTGCGTATCTCTCTCCACATCAAGAGTGAAGTCAGAGGTTATGTGAATAACCCACTCCCATCCCACCCCCAACAAAAGGTGGACTGGGGTCAGATGCGGTGGCTCACACCTGTAACCCCAGCACTTTGGGAGGCCAAGGTGGGTGGAACACATGAGGTCAGGAGTTCAAGACCAGCGTGACCAACATAGCAAAATGCCGTTTCTACTAAAAATACAAAAATTACCCAGGCGTGATGGTGTGCGCCTGTAATCCCAGGTACTCTGGAGGCTGAGACATGAGAATTGCTTGAGCCTAGGAGGCGCAGCCATGAGCCAAGACTGGGCTACTGCACTCTAGCCTTCCAGCCTGGGTGACAGAAAGAGACTCTGACTCAAAAAAAAAAAAAAAAAAAAAAAAAAGGGTGGACTGGAAGCCACCTCTTCAGAAGAAAAAATATATGGTGAAAGCAAATACTTAACTAAGTAAGTATGAGAGCATGTTGCTCTTCTCCCTTTAAACAAGTTCTCAGAATAAGCAGTATATGTAAATTCCTTTTTTTTTGAGACAGAGTCTCACTCTGTCGCCAGGCTGGAGTGCAGTATTGCGATCTTGGCTCACTGTAACCTCCACTTCCTAGATTCAAGTGATTCTCCTGCCTCAGCCTCCCAAGTAGCTGGGACTACAGGTGCCCAGCACTACACCCGGCTAATTTTTGTATTTTTAGTAGAGATGGGGTTTCACCATGTTGGCCAGGATGGTCTTGATCTCTTGACCTCGTGATCCACCCACCTTGGCCTCCCAAAGTGCTGGATTACAAGCATGAGCCACCGTGCCCGGCCAGTATATGTGAATTCTTAAATTAAATATAGGCAAAAAATATTTGTCCTAAAAATGGTCACCTACACTCAAAATGTACTGAGCATCTATAATGGTTCAAGTGCTGGGGACACTAGTGAATAAAGCTCTCGTAGTCTCTGCTGTCATGGAATTTACACATTTATGTGGTAACTGTTTAAAACATTTTTCATCAATTCTTTGGAAATATAGGCCCCTAACTCTTAGTTAGGAGCCACTTCTACAACCCCCACATCCTCTTAAAACAAAAAACAGCTTGACCCCACCTGCCCGGATGACTGAACTGTACTTGGCTCTAAATTACTTCTAGCTATCACCAAAAAGGAGTCTGCTCTTAGGGTCTTTTTGCAAATGTGCAAAATTATTAGGCCAATTATAATTTTGCTGAAAAGGAAAGAACTCTGCAGGAGGGCTTGGGCAAAAATTCAGAAGATGAATTTTTCAATGACTGTGCAGAACGTGATTTTGCAGGCCCTAATGATTCAGAATTGACTTAGAACCCAACTGCATGTTTTACAAACAAAATCCTGTTTAATCATCATTTACTCCATGAAGGCGAATGTCTGTCTGGACCCTACGTGACTCCCTAGCATCAGTGCCTGGCGCAAAGCAAGAGGCACAGTAAATATTTCCTAGATGAAACAATTTTCCCGACACCTCCGCTGCCTTCTGCCTGTCAGAATCTGATTCTTAAAGGCACTGATATGGCTGCACTTTTGGTTATATCTTTGCAGATTTGTCTAGGAAAGAGACAATATAGACAGGCTCTGGTCAGTATGAGAATATGCTGGTTGAGAGACAGGCAAGGAATTAGGGGAAGGGAACTGGAAAAGAATGCTCACACCTGGTATTGTACCAACTCTTCCGGGCTGGAGTTAAGAGAACTCGGCCCGGGAGGCTTCTTGTTTTCAAGGTTTTTCCTGGATTTCTTGGAAATGAAAATGTGAATTTGGAAAACTTGATTTTCCTCATAATTTGCATTATACTTAATTTTTAAATTAAATGTAAATTAAACAAATAATACAAGAAAATATTCTCCTTGCTAAAAAAAAAAAAATCCCAAAATAAGGCCAAAATATTCTCCTTGTAATTAAAATATCCCAAATAAGGCCAAATCCCCGTTGAGTCCTACTTTTCTACAATTACCCAAAGGTAATAATCATTGATATAAAAAATGCTAAGATCCCATCTTTTTACTTACAAATATATATGTATATATGTGTCTACATATACACATGCATGGATTTGTATATATACACATATACATGTATTTTTTTCTGTAAATGTATTATCCTGTATCATTCCACAATTGGCTTTTTAAAACTCTATGCCTTGGACATCTTTTCATTTGAGGACTTGAAGGTCTGCTATATTCTCTTTAACTGCTATGGTCAGTTTAGTAGTATGGGTATACTGTACCGCAGCGTATATAGCTATTCTCTTGATAGAGCTAAACTGACATTGTTTTATTTTGCACTATTATAAGTAATGCTGACATGAACATCCTATGTTATATTATAAATATACATTTTTATAAATTTATATTTTATTATTATAAATAATGCTGCCATGTACATGCCCCATCCTTGTGTGCATATACAAGCATTTTTATGTATACCAAGAAATCAAACTGATATGCAACAGAATTTGCATCTTTGAATTTACAAAGCACTTAGAATTGATGAGAACTGCAGTTATCCCCAAGTGGCTGTATCAATGGATACACTCCACCAGAAAATACAAGAATGCCTATTTCCTTACGCTCACATAAACACTTTAATAGCATCACTTTTTCTAACATAATAGGCAAAAAATGTAACTGATGTAGTTTTAATTTGCATTTCTTTTATTTCTGGTGAGGCTGAACATCTCTCCATGTGTTTTTAAATGGTTACTTGTATTTTTCCTAAAATTTACTGAATTAGCCTTTGTCCATTTCTATTAGGTCCTTTATCCTCCCCTTATTCATTTGTAGGAGTTCTCTATGTATTCTGGATAATCATTGTCTGTTATTTACATCATAAACATTTTCTTCAAGTCTGCTGCTTGTCTTTTAATTTTATGATAGACAGAAGTTTTAAATTATGAGGTGGTTAATCAAACTTTTGATAAATGTCTTTTCTTTGGTTCCATGTAAGAAGTCCTTCCCCACTCTATGAACATAGCATTTTCTATATTTCATTCAAATACTTTTACAGTTTTGTGTTTTACATATAGGTCCCTCTCTCCATCTATTCAGATCTCTTTTAAGTACTTAAATAAAGCTTTAGAAGTTTTCATCATAAATAATTTCCACATTTCTTGCTAGGGCATATTCCTGGGTTATTTATGTTTTGTCGCTTTTATAAATGGAACCTTATTTCCAGTTACATTTTCTAGCTGGTTCTTGATAGTGCAGGAAAATCCAGAAACCTACTAATTTTTCTTGATTTTGCATCCCACCATCGTGTTGAACTGTTATTAGCTGAACACTAATGTTTTGTCAATTGATTCTCTTGGGTTCTAATTTATTCTACAGGAGTTATTTTGAAGATACAAGCCAATTTTAGCTCTAAGATAATCCAAGAAAAACAATTTCTAACCACATTCAAGATGTAGTTTTAAGGGAAAAGCAGAGAATATCAAAGTAGAGTATTTCAGAGTGGGATCGAGATCTGAGACAGATCCTCTCCTCAGCCAGAATTCCTCTTCTGGTCCTTTTCCCAGCTAATATTTTAGAGGATTTTCATGAAATAAACGGTTTTGACTGCTGCTGTTCTATCTAGAGCTAAGATGCTATTCGGCCAATCATAAAATAAATGAAAAAAATAGGCAGTATATTAACTTACCTCTACACAAAACTTAAAATGAATGCCTTGGGAATCATAAAATGAAATAATTCGATTAGAGAGTGTCACAGTAATGAGAGACCAGTGGACTTCCAGATGAATAGGAATCAACAGAAGACTCTTTTTAAACAAATCCACCTGATCAAGAAAAGAGAAAGAAACACAGCCATCACCACAGGCTATCCAAACCACCAAAAAACAGCAGCTTCCATTTGCTGACCTTTTACCTGCACAAGAGCAAAAAACTAGGAAGCAGTGAATCAGAATTTGAACCCAGGTCTTACTCTAAGTCCATGCTTATAACTACTAAGCTATATGATATACAACAATAATACAAAAATAAAGATATACAAAGTACAATTTTCTAGTTAATCTATTAAACCTGTGTGTCAACTGCCTGATACGATTTGGCTTCTTATTTTTATGCTTACCTCATTTTCTCATGTACATATTTAACCTGGATTCAATTCTTGTTTAGCAAGGAATCACAGTATTAGAAAACGGTATTAAGGGGCTAGGCACAGTGGCTCACACCTGTAATCCCAGAACGTTGGGAGGCTGAGGCAGAAGGACTGCTTGAGCCCAGGAGTTTAAGACCAGTCTGGGCAACATAATGAGACTCTATCTCTATAAGAAATAAAAACTCACCAGGCGCTGTGGCTCACGCCTGTAATCTCAGCTTTTAGGGAAGCAGAGGCAGGAGGATAGCTTGAGCCCAGGAGTTCAAGACCTGCCTGGGCAATGTAGCAAGACCTCATTATTTTATAAAAATAAAAAATAAAAAAATCAAGCCGGGCTCAGTGGCTCACACCTGTAATCCCAGCACTTTGGGAGGCCAAGGTGGGCAGATCACTGGAGCTCAAGAGTTCGAGACCAGCCTGGGTGACATGGTGAAACCCTGTCTCTACAAAAAAATACAAAATTTAGCTGGGCATGGTGGTGTGCACCTGTAGTTGCAGCTACTTGGTAGGCTGAGGTTGAAAGGATGGCTTGAGCCTGGGAGGTGGAGGTTGCAGTGAGCCGAGATCACGCCACTGCACTCCAGCCTGGGTGACAGAGCCAGACCTTGTCTCGAGGAAAAAAAGTAAAAATAAAAAATCAGCCACGTTTGGTGGTGCATGCCTGCAATCCTAGCTACTTGGGAGGCTGAGACAGCAGGATCACTTGAGCCCAGGAGGTCGAGGCTGCAGTGAGTCATGATCACACCTCTGCATTCCAGCCTGGGCAACAGAGTGAGACCCTGAAACAGCATGTACAGACTCTTTCTGCAGATATGGTGTAAGCAGCAGTTAAGATCATGGGCTCCGAAGCAAGTCTGTTCAAGTTCAAATTGTGGTTCTTCCACTTATTGGTCAGATGACTTTGGTAACTTCCTTAGCTTCTTTGCACCTTGATTTCCTCAACTAATAAAATGCATAGAACAATAGTACCTATCTTATGAAGCTTTTAAGAGTAATAAATGAACACGTGTAAAATGCAGAAAGCTTTGTTTAGCACATTATAAGTAGCCAAATACCTTAGTTATTATTATGATTACTCACTTGGGTCTCTCAAATGTCAAACTTGAGAAAAACATCCTTGATAATACTTTATGCATCTTTTATAATCCCAACACATCCTTTATATCGTAATATGTACCACTTTACAATCTAGAAATGCTTGCTACTGCACTCAAAATTCCAGTTGTCAAGTGGGAGATAAAGTAGTAGGTGCTCCATACACATTTGTAAAAGAGTGAATGAATTTCTCTTTTCAGGTATTTTTTTTAGTGTAATTTGGTGATTACTTGGGTTAAAACATTTTAAACTACCTCAAATTCTCAGAAACTAATTTCCCAAGATTTCCTTCTCACTTTCTGATGTTCATTCAAATAATGTCATGCTCTAAATGAATTTTCTACAAGTCTACATGACCTTGGAGCAAATCATTTTAGCTTTTCAGTTTCTGCATCCATAAACTTGGGGGAGTAATGTGGGCAGAAGTAGTGAAAACAATAAACAATGGTCCTTTCCAGATTAAAAATTCTGAGTATCTGTTTTTTTTTTTAATTCCAAGTATCTAAAATAAGGAATCATATTTAGAATACAGTAGTTAATAAAACCAGGTTTATATTCTTCTCAAAAAGTAATGTTTTCTTCATTGTAAAATAGATTTCTGTATAAGAATTAGAAAATACAGAAAAAGACACACTTCATGTAACCTTCCAAATCTTTTTCTTCTTCTAACACATTAACATATACATACATACAGCTTTATACTGGTTGAGTATCCCTAACCCAAAAACCTGAAGTCCTTCAAAATCTGGAACTTTTTGAGTGCTGACATGATGCCACAGACTGTCCACAGGGGTGGCTGAGATAGTGACATTTTTGCTTTCTGATGGGTTGCATATACAAAATTATTAAGAATATTATAAATCACCTTTAGGCCATGCATCTAAGGTGTATATAAAACATAAGTGAATTTTGTGTTTAGACTTTGGTTCTACCTCCAAAATATCTCATTATATATATATGCAAAGATTCCAAAATCTGAAAAAGTCCAAAATCCAAAACACTTCTAGTCCCAAGCATTTTGGATGAGGGATATTTAACCTGTATACATAATTAAGAAAAATGTGCATGATAGACTGCATCATTGACTCCAATTACTTGTTGCCCTCCCTATGATAAGATTATAGAGTCCTGCCCATTGCCATGTGACTTCTCTGCCCCTCCCAAAGAGAGAAGTGTAATCCTGTCATGTGATTTGCTTTAATCAAAAGGATGTAATAAGCAGAAGTGAAGTCATATCATGATCAAATTAAAACTTTATGAGCTACCATGTGAAACTGCCATGTCTCAAGATAGGTGCTGCTTCTTCAGTCTGCTGCTGCTCATTCAGCCTGCTGCTGCTCATTCACAGAATAAAGAAGAAAAACCATAGAACCATCTGCTTAGATGCAGGAAAGATATTTGATGAAAGTCAGTATCTACTTATGATTTAAAACTCTCAGGAAAATAGGAATAATAGGAAAGCCTACAGCTGACATCATACACAATAGTGAAAAACTGAATGCTTTCCTTCTAAGATTGAGAACAAGGGAAAGATGTCCTCTCTCATTACTTCAACTCAACATCGTACTAGAAGTCTTAGCCAGTGTAGTAAGGCAAGGAAAAAATGGCATATAGATTGCAAAGAATGAAATAAAACTGTCACTACTTACAGACATGACTGTCTATGAAAATTTCACAGAATATACAAAAAAGCTCCTAGAAGTAGTAAATGACTTTGGTAAGGTCAGAGGATACAAAGTCAAAATACAGAAATCAGCCAGGCGCAGTGACTCATGCCTGCAGTCCTAGCACTTGAGGAGGCCGAGGCGGGCAGATTGCCTGAGCTCAGGAGTTCGAGACCAGCCTGGGCAATATGGTGGACCCCATCTCTACTAAAATACAAAAAATTAGCCAGGCGTGGTAGCATGCACCTGTAGTTCCAGGTACTCAGGAAGCTGAGGCAGGAGAATTGCTTGAACCCGGGGGCAGAGGTTGCAGTGAGCTGAGATCCCACCACTGCAGTCCAGCCTGGGCAACAGAGTGAGACTCCAACTCAAAAAAAAATTACAAATAATGCTGAGAAAAATTAAAGACCTAAATACATGCAAAGATATACCATGTTCACAGACTAAAAGGCTTAATATTATTAGATGTCAATTCTCCCCAAACTAATGTATAGATTAAACACAATCCCAATCATAATCTAGCATGCTTATTAAACAACAGAGTTTGACAAACTAATTTTAAAGTTTACATGAAAATATAAAGGACTTAGAACTGCCAAAACAATATGGAAAAACAACAAAGCTGGCAGACTCACAGTGATTTTGAGACACATTATGAAGATACAGTAATACAGTGTAGTGTTAACATAAAAAATAGACATCAGTGTAAGAGAACAGAAAGTCCAGAAGTAGACTTACACATATATGGTCAGTTGACTTTCTATAATGGTGTCAGAGCAATTAAATTGGAAAAGAAAAATATAATAAGAAAAAAAAAATCTTGATCCCTCCCTACCTCACTTCTTATATACAAAATTCATCGAGATGCATCAGAGATGTAAATATAAAACTGGAAACTACAAAGCTATTAGAAGAAAACTCAGGAGGCAAATATATTTTAGTCTGGATATAGAAAGCAGTAACTATAATAGAAAAAATATAGTAAATTAAATTTCATCAAAATGTAAAACTTCCAGTCATCAAAAGACAGTTAAGAAAACAGAGAAGCCACAGACTGAGAGAAAACAACAAAGCATAGACCTGACAAAGAACTTATATCCAGAATGTAAAAACACCTCCTACAACTCAATAATAAAAAGATAAACAACCCAATAAATGGCAAACAATATTAACAGAGACTTCACAAAATATGATATACAAATTTCAGTTTTGCAAGATGAAAGTTTTGGAGATTGGTTGCATAATGTTGTGAATATACTTAACACTACTGAACTGTACACTTTAAAGTGTTTAAGAAAGTACATTTTATGTGTATTTTATATAATTTTAAAAGTACTCAGTCAGGCGTGGTGGCTCACGCCTGTAATCCCAGCACTTTGGGAGGCTGAGGCAGGCAGATCACTTGAGGTCAGGAGTTTGAAACCAGTCTGGCCTACATGGTGAAAACCTGTCTCTACTAAAAATACAAAAATGAGCTGGGTGTGGTGGCAGGTGCCTGTAGTTCCAGCTATTTGGAAAGCTGAGACAGGAGAATCGCCTGAACCCAGGAGGTGGAGGTTGTAGTGAGCTGAGATCGTGCCACTGCACTCCAGCCTGGGCAACAGAGTGAGACTCTGTCTCAAAAAAAAACGTACTCAGTACAGTCTTTTGTAGGAAGCACTTATCATGATAACATATGTAACAATACAACTTTTTAAAAGACACAAAAGGCCAAAGACAGAAAAAGCACATGAAAAGGTACTCAATGTCATTAGTCACCAAGGAAATAAAAATTAAAATCACAATGAGACAATATATATACCCATTAAAATGGTAAAATTAAGAAGAGGCCAGGCATAGTGGCTTACATCTGTAATCCCAAAACTTTGGGAGGTTGAGGTGGGAGGATATAGTAATACAGTGTAGTGTTAGCAAGAGAACACAGACAAACTGAAAGTTGTACATTATCTGTTGTGAAGTCTCTGTTGAAGCCAAGAGATTGAGACCAGCTTGGGCAACAAAGACCCTCACTCTATTAAAAAAATAACAACAATAAAATTAACAAGAATGTCAATACCAAATGTGAGGATACAGAACAAAGCAACTCTCACACATAAAATGCTGGTTGGATTGTAAAACAGTGTATCACTTTGAAAAATGGTTTAACTTTCTTGAAAAGTTAAACGTGCACTCACCATATGATCTAGCAATCCCACTTCTAAGTATTTACCAGGAAACTGAAAATGTGTATCTACACACAGACTTATATACAAATGTTATATAGCAGTTTTATTTGTAAGAGAGAAAAATGGGACACAACACAAATATCCATCAGCCAGTGAATGGATGACAAAATGTGATCTATCTAAATAATAGGCCACTACTCAGCAACTAAAAGAAATACACTACTGATACATGCAGTAACACAGATGAACCTCAAAATCATTATGCTGAGTGAAAGAAACCAAACAAAATAGTATGAGGCACGATTCTACTTACATAATTCTAGAAAATGCAAAGTTATCTAGAGTGACAAAAAGCAGATTAGTGGTTGCTGGGTTAGGGGCTGGGCCAAGGTTGTACAAAGGATTATGAGGACTCTTTTGGAGGTGACGGAACTGTCCTATAGCTGATTACTATTATGTAAATGGTAGTCATAGTTAAGTCATGTAGTATACCAAGGTTTACAACCACTATTTTCCCTTTCTTGTACATTTTTTCATGGTCCCTGAAATTAATTGTCTTCATCTTTTGCTTAGTGTTCTCTGTACCTACTAACTGCAAACTCTCTTCTGGTTGCCTGTATCTCTCTCTTTTTTTTTTGCATTCATACACTTTAGATATTGTATCAGTATCACATTCTTGGAGCCTTTTTTCCTCCTCCCTTCAGGATTGGTGGCTCTCCAGGCTTGAGGCGCATTGTCATTCTGCATCTATTTTTACTGTTATGTTTAGTATTCTCTTTGCCTGACCCTTGTTTTGGATCTCATTGCTTGGATGCTATGTTTTCTTGCCAGAGTATCTCCTCCTGTGACTCTGAGAAGGATGAGAGGTAAATATCTGGATAACTTACATCTCTGAAAACCTTTTTCTGTTAGTTTTTACATTTGTTTCAGTCTGTCATTTTGTGGCATTTTCTGGGAGACTGCCTCAAAATTTTAAATGTTTTAAATTTTTGGCCTGGTGTGGTAGCTCACCCCTGTAATCTCAGCACTTTGGGAGGCCAAGGCAGGTGGATCACCTGAGGTCACGAGTTCGAGACTAGCCTGACCAATATGGTGAAACTCTGTCTCTACTAAAAATACCAAAAATTAGCACGCACTGCTGGATGTGGCAGTATGCATCTGTAGTCCAGCTACTCGGGAGGCTGAAGACAGGAGAATTGCTTGAACCAAGATTGCACTACTGCACTAGAGCCTGGGAGACAGAGCGAGACTCCATCTCAAAAAGAAAAAAAACAGAACAGAAAAAACTTTTTCTGTTCTGTTTTTTTTTTTTTTTTTTTTTTTTTTTTTGAGATGGAGTCTCACTTTTGCTGCCCAGGCTGGAGTGCAATGGCGCGATTTCGGCTCTCTGCAGCCTCTGCCTCTCGGATTCAAGCGATTCTCCTGCCTCGGCCTCCTGAGTAGCTGGGATTACAAGCTCCCACCACCATGCTCAGCTAATATTTTTTAATTTTTTAGTAAAGATGGGATTTCACCATGTGGCCAGGCTGGTCTCAAACTCCTGACCTCAGGTGATCCACCCGCCTCAGCCTCCCAAAGTGCTGGGATTACAGATGGAAGCCACTGTGCCCAGTCAATGAGCTTTCTTCATACATTATTTGGTCACATACTTCTTCCTTTTTATTTTTTTGAGACAAAGTCTCACTCTGTCGCCCAGACTGGAGTACAGTAATGTGATCTCAGCTCACTGCAACTCCACCTCCCAGGTTCAAGAAATTCTCCTGTCTCTGCCTCCCGAATAGCTGGGACTACAGGCATAAATGTCTTCTTTTGAAGACATTTCAAAATGTCTGTTCATATCCTCTGCCCACTTTTTGATGGGGTTTTCTTCTTGTAAATCTGTTTAAGTCCCTTGTAGGTTCTGGATATTACACCTTTGTCAGGTGGGTAGATTGCAAAAAATTTCTCCCATTCTGTAGGTTGCCTGTTCACTCTAATGATAGTTTCCTTTGCTGTGCCGAAGCTCTTTAATTAGATCCCTTTTGTCTATTTTGGCTTTTGTTGCCATTGCTTTTGGTGTTTTAGTCATGAAGTCTGTCCATGGTAATAATGCCTAGGTTTTCTTCTAGGATTTTTATGGTTTTGGGTTTTACATCTAAGTCTTTAATCCATCTTGAGTTAATTTTTGTGTAAGGTGTAAGGAAGGGGTCCAGTTTCAGTTTTCTGCATATGGCTAGCCCGTTTTCCCAGCACCATTTATTAAATAGGGAATCCTTTCCCCATTGCTTTTGTCAGATCTGTCTGAGATCAGATGGTTGTAGATATAAGGTGTTATTTCTGAGGTCTCTGTTCTGTTCCATCGGTAGCAGTCTGTCTTGGTACCAGTACCATGCTGTTTTGGCTACTGCAGCCTTGTAGTATAGTTTGAAGTCAGGTGATGTGATGACTCTAGCTTTGGTCTTTTTGCTTAGGATTATCTTGGCTATACAGGTTTTTTTCTTCCATATGAATTTTAGAGTCATTTTTTCTAATTTTGTGAAGAATGCCAGTGGTAGTTTGATGGGAATAGCACTGAATCTATAAATCACTTTGGGCAGTATGGCCATTTGCACAATATTGATTCTTCCTATTCATGAGGATGGAATATGTTTCCATTTGTTTGTGTCCTCTCTTATTTCCTTGAACAGTGGTTTGTAGTTCTCCTTGAAGAGGTCCTTTACATCCCTTGTAAGCTGTATTCCTACATATTTCTCTTTGTAGCAATCGTGAATGGGGTTCATTCATGATTTGGGTCTCTGCTTGTCCACTGCTGGTGTATAGGAACACTTGTGATTTTTGCACATTGATTTTGTATCCCGAGATTTTGCTGAAGTTGCTTATCAACTTGAGTTTTGGGGCTGAGACAATGGATTTTCTAAATATGGAATCATGCCATCTGCAAACAGAGACAATTTGACTTCCTCTCTTCCTATCTGCATACCTTTATTTCTTGCTCTTGCCTGATTGCCCTGGCCAGAACTTCCAATACTATGTTGAACAGAAGTGGTGGTGAGAGAGGGCATCCTTGTCTTGTGCCAGTTTTCAAAGGGAATGCTTCCAGCTTTTGCCCATTGACATTGGCTATGGGTTTGTCATAAATAGCTCTTATTATTTTGAGATATGTTCAATCAGTATCTAGTTTATTGAGAGTTTTAAAATTAAGGGATGTTGAATTTTATCAAAGGTCTTTTCTGCATCTATTGAGATAATCATGTAGTTTTTGTCATTGGTTCTGTTTATGTGATGGATTCTTTACTGATTTGCCTATGTTGAACCAGCCTTGCATCCCAGGGATGAAGCCCACTTGATCGTGGTGGATAAGTTTTTTAACCTGCTGCTGGATTCAGTTTGCCAGTATTTTATTGAGGACTTTTGCACTGATGTTCATCAGGGAAATTGGCCTAAAGTTTTCTTTTTTGTTGTGTCTCTGCCAAGTGCTGGCCTCATAAAATGAGTGAGGGAGGAGTCCCTCCTTTTCAATTGTTTGGAATAGTTTCAGAAGGAATGGTACCAGCTCTTCTTTGTACCTCTGACAGAATTTGGCTGTGATTCAGTCTGTTCCTGGGATTTTTGTGGTTGGTAGGTTATAATTACTGCTTCAATTTCAGACCTTGTTATTGGTTTATTCAGGGATTTGACTTCTTCCTGGTTTAGTCTTGGGAAGGTGTATGTGTCCACGAATTCATCCATTTCTTCTAGATTTTGTAGTTTATTTGTATAGAGGTGTTCATAGTATTCTCTGATGGTAGTTTGTATATTTCTGTGGGGTCTGTAGTGATACACCCTTTATCATTTTTTGTTGTGTCTATTTGATTCTTCTCTCTTTTCTTCTTTATTAGTCTAGTTAGAGGTCTATTTTGTTAACTTTTTCAAAAAACCAGCTCCTGGATTCATTAATTTTTTAAAAGGGTTTTTTAGGTCTCTGTCTCCTTCAGTTCTGCTCTGATCTTAGTTATTTCTTGTCTTCTGCTAGCTTTTGGATTTGTTTGCTCTTGCTTCTCTAGTTTATTTGATAGAGTTTCACTCTTGTTCCCCAGGCTGGAGCGCAATGGTGTGATCTGGGCTCACCACAACCTCTGCCTCCCAGGTTCAAGCGATTCTCCTGCCTCAACCTCCTGAGTAGCTGGGATTACAGGCATGTGCCACAATGCCCGGCTAATTCTGTATTTTTACTAGAGATAGGGTTTCTCCATGTTGGTCAGGCTGGTCTCGAACTCTTGACCTCAGGTGATTTGTTGGGATTACAGGCATAAGCCACCATGCCCAGTCACTTCTCTAGTTCTTTTACTGGTGATGTTAGGATGTCAACTTGAGATCTTTCCAGCTTTCTGATATGGGCATTTAGTGCTATAAATTTACCTCTTATTGCTGCTTTAGCTGTGTCCCAGAGATTCTGTGACACTGTCTCTTCATTCTCATTGGTTTCGAAGAACTTGATTTCTGCCTTAATTTTGTTATTTACCCAGGAGTTATTCAGGAACAAGTTGTTCAATTTTTTTTTTTTTTTTTTTTTTTTGAGACGGAGTTTCGCTCTTGTTACCCAGGCTGGAGTGCAATGGCGCGATCTCGGCTCACCGCAACCTCCACCTCCTGGGTTCAGGCAATTCTCCTGCCTCAGCCTCCTGAGTAGCTGGGATTACAGGCACGCGCCACCATGCCCACCTAATTTTTTGTATTTTTTTTTTAGTAGAGACGGGGTTTCACCATGTTGACCAGGATGGTCTAGATCTCTTGACCTCGTGATCCACCCGCCTCAGCCTCCCAAAGTGCTGGAATTACAGGCGTGAGCCACCGCGCCCGGCGTTCAATTTTTATGTAGTTGCCTTTTTTTTTTTTTTAAGTTGAGACAAGGTCTCAATCTGTCACCCAGGTAGGAGTACAGTGGTGTGATCAGGGCTCACTGCAGCCTCTACCTCCCAGGCTCAAGCGATCCTCCCACTTCAGCCTTCTGGATAGCCGGTACCACACGCAAACTTTAGCCTTCTGGATAGCTAGGACCACAGGCTGCCACCATGGCCAGCTAATTTTTAAAAATGTTTTATAGAAACAGGGTCTCATTTGGTTGCCTAGGCTGGTTTCAAACTCTTGGGCTCAAGCTATCCTTCCACTTATGATAATTTTAGGCCTCCCAAAGTGTTGGGATTACAGATGTGAGACAGCACCCAGCCTAGTACCTCTTTAAATGTCATGCCATTTCCAACCTTTGTTTTTCATATTATTTTATGTTTATTTCTCATATCCAGTATATAGCTGGGCTCTTTTTACTTAACCCAATCTGAAAGGATCTAGCTCAAGCTTGTCCAATCCGCAGCCCACAGGCAGCATATAGTCCAGGATGGCTTTGAATGCAGCCAAACACAAATTCATAAACTTTCTTAAAACATTATGAGTTTTTTTATAATTTTTTTTTTTTAGCTCATCAGCTATTGTTAGCATTGGTGCATTTTATGTGTGGCCCAAGACAACTCTTCTTCTGCCAATGTGGCTCATAGAAGCTGAAAGATTGAACACCCCTGATCTAGAGGAGGGAATAATTTAGTTTATTACTATTTAATGAAATAACTCACATATTTGACTTTATTCTTTTACTCTCATGTTTATCATTCAGATATTTTTCCATGAAGGTATATTTTCTGCCCACACTGCTTGTAATTTTCCCCACCCCAAATGGAATATAATCATTGTTCATTATCTACATAGCTTTTCCTGCTTAAGTAGCATCCAATTATATGGATGTACATTTTTAATTTGAATCCCCTACCACTCGTCCTACATTTTTCTAATGTAAATACAACCATAGGCCATCCAGTCATACAAGTCACACACTTGGAAGTTATCTTTCACACTTCCTTGTCCTTCATCTCCATAACCAACTTATCACCAAGTCCTGTTAATTTTACTTCCTACATCACACTCATCTTCCATTTCTCCTGCTATCATTCTAGTTCAAAGCACCATGAATCTGAAATAGTCTCCTGTTCTACCCACATCAACTTTGCTCCCACACACATCCATCTTCTTCAGTACTGTTAGAACAAAGACTACAAAGTAGATAATGTCACCTAAAACCCTATAATGGTTTCCTATTACATTTAGGATAAAATCCAAAACACAAACCTCAAGGCCCTGTTATCTCCGGATCAGATGCACTTCATGCCACTTTCCTTTTTGCTCTCTGTATTTCAGCTACACAGCCTTTTCCCATTCTTCTATCAGATACTTATTCCTTCTGTCTATAATGTCTCACATATTCCTAATCAACTTGTATTCAACTTTGACATTTCTGCTTAATTACTTCCTATGAGAAACATTCCCTTATTCTCAGGCTAGATTAACCAAACCCCTACTCCAAGACACTCCCATAGTATCCAGTACTTTTCTTTGTACCCACTAAACAAACAACGACACGAAATGTCTCTAATATTGTTTTACTTACCACTTTATCAATTTGCCATATGTCTGGCACTATGACACTGTAAAGTAATAAATTTGGTCTTTGATCTCGTTTCCTGGCATACAACTCCTAAAGTCCTTGAAATTTCCAAAATGATGTTTTTTGTTTTTTGTTTTTTTTTTTTGAGACAGAGTCTTGCTCTGTCACCCAGGCTGGAGTGCAGTGGCATAATCTCAGCTCACTGCAACCTCCACCTCCTGGGTTCAAGCGATTCTCCTGCCTCAGTCTCCTGAGTAGCTGAGAGTATAGGCGTGTGCCACCACGCCCAGCTAATTTTTGTATTTTTAGTAGAGACGAAATTTCACCATGTTGGCCAGGCTAGTTTAGAACTTCTGACCTCAAGTGATATGCCCGCCTGGGCCTCCCAAAGTGTTAGGATTACAGGTGTGAACCACCACACCCAGTCCAAAGCGATGTCAGTGATGTCTTTTTGTATGTTAATGATTAGCTGATGGCTGGCAACTCCTAGGTAGCTTTAGGATAGGGGCTGGTCACCAGAAAGAGCAAGGCAGAATTAGAAGATTGTGACTTTCAGCCCTACCCAACCCCTCAACCACTGGGAAGGGAAGAGGAACTAAAGGTTAACCAATGGCCAGTGGTTTAGTCAATTTCCTATACAATGAAGCCTCCATAAAAAATGAAAAGGACTGCACTGGGAGAGCTTCCAGATACTAAATATGTGGAGGTTCCTGGAGGGTAGTGTGCCTGGGGAGGTCATGGAGATTCCCTGTGGCCGCTCCCCTACATCTCTTCCCATGCATCTCTTCATCCATATCCTTTGTAATACCCTTTATAATAAACGGCTAAATGTAGGTAAGAACTTCCCTGAGTTCTGTGAACTGCTCTAGCAAATTAATCAAACTCAAGGAGGAGAGCGTTGGAACCCTCACTTGAAGCCCATTGGTCAGAAGTTTCAGAAGCCTGGACTTGCAACTGGTGTCTGAAGTGGGTGGGGGGCACTCTTGAGGCATAAGCCCTCAGCCTGTGGGATGTGGCACTGTCTCCAAGTAGATAGCATTTTAACTGAATTAGAGGGCAACAGCCAGTGTTTGCTGCAGAACTGCTTGCTTGCTTTGGTCTTCTGTGCTGACTATTGTGGTGTGACAGCAGAGGAAAAAACAGCTTTTCCATATAGGCACACAGCAGGTACTTAACTGTTTAATGAATGAATGAAGGAATGCTGCTAAGGACAAACTTATCTATCATTCACACACACACACACTCACACACACCCTTCACCTGCTGTTTAAACTCTCTAATGTCTTCATTTTTATTTTTTATTTATTTTTCTTTTGAGATGGAGTCTGCTCTGTCACCCACACTGGAGTGCAGTAGTGTGATCTTGGCTCACTGCAACCTCCACCTCCCATGTTCAAGCAATTCTCCCATCTCAGCCTCCCAAGTAGCTGGGATTACAGGCGTGCACCACCATGCCCGGCTAATTTTTGTATTTTGAGTAGAGACAGGGTTTTGTCACATTGGCCGAGCTGATCTCCAGTGATCTGCCCACCTCAGCCTCCCAAAGTGCTAGGTGTAAGGCCGGTGCCTCCTTGGGAGCCGAGTGGACACGCCTCCCCGCTCTTTCTCTCTGCGCCTAAAAACTACGTCATCATTCTGAGCGCATTGCTCAGCATTTGCCCTCTCCACGCGGACTCCCCCTTTCCCATTTCCGCATTCCAATCTCAGCCCTGCACCCGCCAGAAATTTTGAAAAAGCCCGCCAAGAACCTGCCCTATAGTAGCCCCCCGTACGTTCTTGGCCAGCCCCTCGTCGGTGCTCACTCCCTTTATACCCAATGGAAATGCCCCCGCTTTGTTCACCTAGCCCGTCTCCAGTCTTTTAATAACCAATAGAACTACCTCGTCTTTGTTTCCCCCGTAGTCAATCAGCTACCTCTATTCCCTATAAAACCCCGCGCTGCAAGAAGAGAAGCGCGACTTCTCTGGCCCCTTCCCGGACCAGAGAACCTCGCCCGGGAGCCGAATAAATTGGCTTTTAATTTCCTCACTCCGGTCTCTGTTTCCTCATTGAACTCGGTGAGAAGTCTAAGACTAGGATTACAGGCGTGAGTCAGCACGCCCAGCCTAAACTCCCTAATGTCTTCAAATTGCCCTCATCATCCAAACTCTTTACCAGGGCCTACATGGCCCCACATGACTCAATCCCTGCCTACATCCCTGATCTCATGTGTGTAACACTCCAACATACCAAGCTCACTTCTGCTTCAGGGCCTTTAACATTTACTGTTCCATCTACCTAGAATGCTCCTCTGATCTTCACATGGCTGGTCCTTCTCACCACTAAGTTTTCAGTGAAATGTGACCTCTTCAAACAGGCCTTTCCTTATAAGCCTATCTAAAAGAACTAGCCCATCTTCCGCCTCCCTCCTGCTACCCTATCCTAATTACCTTGTATTCTCATACTATGTTCTAATGTTTCCATAGCAAATAGCACTTATCACTCTCTGATTAGAGTACATCATACATAGTAAATTAGGTATGTGGTTTTGGAAAGTCTTGCAATTACTTGTATATATATGATTTTATGTATAGATTGTGATATAAAAATTATTTCTCGTGACGGATCAGTTAACATTTGAAGAGACAGGATCTGGCTATGCTGCCCAAGTTGGCCTGAAATGCTTGGGCTCCAGTGATCCTCTGGTCTCAGCATCACATGTAGCTGGGACTACAGGTGTGAGGCACCGTGCCCAGCACTGGCAAAAAATTTTGAAAGCCTCTGCTATCTGCTGACCAGCCCACCAGATAACCAAATGATGGCAGCTCTTTCTTTATCATTCCACTGTTCTACCACTATAATTGGGACCAGGAGGCAATTAAGGTCTTTCAAACAGTAAGATTTAAAATAAACAATTTTAAAACTTCTCACATTAAAGAGTCTATTTCTACTTAACATCAAATTGGCATTAAAGTTCTTATCCTTCCACACAAAGTGGCTTATCATCTGCATTCCAAATTTAGAATAAAGAAGAAATAAAGAGGATACCTTTTTAGTCCATCTTTTTACTCCATTATATCCTTTGGTTACCAGCTGTCTATGAAAAAAGCTGTTGAAGAAGTGAACCTAGAACAGACAACAAATACAAGCAACCAGATTATACTAGGCTGTGCCCAGATTTAACTTCAAAAGAAAGAGATTTTTAAATGTTTGAATGTAAAGCAGACAAAAGGGAAGGAAACATTTCTTCTTAAAGACAACGATCGAGGTGGCGGGTGGATTATTTGAGGTCAGGAGTTTGAGACCAGACGGCCAACATGGTGAGACACTGTCTCTACTAAAAATACAAAAATTAGCTGGGCATGATGGCGGGCACCTGTAATCCTAGCTACTTGGGGGGCTGAGGTAGAAGAATCTATTGAACCCAGGAGGCAGAGGTTGCAGTAAGCTGAGATCATGCCACTGCACTCCAGCCTGGGCAAGAGCGAAACTCTGCCTCAAAAAAAAAATAATAATAATCAAAATATAGAAAATACATTATAGGTTTACAGAAAATGCTGTTTCAAATTTTTATTGGAATGACCTTACAGCTGTGGTCTATATAGTCAGATTTGGAATGAGGCAGTAAACAGATTACCTGAATTCAATCAAGTAGAGAAGCAACCTGACAAATCTCTCCAAACCAGGTGATAAGAGTTGAAAGAGGCTATGAAAAAATGAGGTAAGGATTACCTGGAACTCACAGGAGATGGATTACAAAACTAACTCCATGTGAAGGAGATGGATTTAGAGACTCCTGTTGTTAGAGTTAACTATAAAAAGGGCTTCGCATGATTATTTCTAGTACCACAGAATTACCTTGGCTGTACAGAGTATCAGGTCTTGCATTGTTGGCTTTGAATTTCTGGCTTATAACTAAGCAGCATATCAGCTCATCTGAGATGGTAAACATGTTGTGGTCTTAAAGTGCTCATTCAGTAACTTGAAATGATAAACCTGTTCCCTTAGCTCTGTGGTTCTCAGAGTGTAGTCACCAGACCAGTAGTGTCAATATCACCTAGGAACTCGTTAGAAATTTGAATTATCAGGCCTCATCCCAGACCTATTAAAGCAGAAACTCCAAAGGCAGGGTCCAGTAATCTGGTTTTATAAACCTTTCAGATGATTCTGATGCATATTCTTTTGATAGCCATGCAGCTTAACATACAGATAAAAAGAGCTGTCAGACATAGTAGTTCACATCTCTAATTCCAGCATATTGAGAGGCAGAGGTGAGAGGATTACTTTAGGCCCAGAGTTCAAGCTAGCCTGGGGAACATAACAAGACTCCTGGCTCTACCAAAAATAAAAATAAATTAGCAGGGTATAGTGGCATATGCCTGTAGTCCCAGCTACTTGGGAGACTAAGGTGAGAGGATTGCTCGAGCCCAGGAGTTTAAGGGGGCAGTGAGCTACGACTGCACCACTACACTCCAGCCTGGGTGACAGAGCAAGACCCTGTCTCTAAAAACAGTTTTTTGCCAGGCGCAGTGGCTCATGTCTGTAATCCCAGCACTCTGGGAGGCCGAGGCGGGTGGATCACTTGAGGTCAGAAGTTAGAGACCAGCCTGACCAACATGGAGAAATCCTGTCTCTACTAAAAATACAAAAAATTAGCTGGGCGTGGTGGTGCAGACCTGTAATCCCAGCTACTCAGAAGGCTGAGGCAGGAGAATCGCTTTAACCTGGGAGGTGGAGGTTGCAGTGAGCCGAGATCATGCCATTGCACTCCAGCCTGGGCAACGAGAGCGACACTCCATCTCAAAATAAATAAATAAATAAACAAACAAAGTTTTTTTTTTTTTTAATTTTAATTAGGCTGGCACAGTGGCTCACGCCTATAATCCCAACACTTTGGGAGGCTGAGGCAGGCAGATCATCTGAGGTCAGGAGTTCAAGAGCAGCCTGGCTAACATGGTGAAACCCTGTCTTTATAAAAATACAAAAAAATTTGCCAGGCATGATGGCGGGTGCCTGTAATCGCAGCTACTAGGGAGGCTGAGGTAGAAGAACTGCTTGAACCTGGGAGGCAGAGGCTGCAGTGAGCCAAGATCATGCCATTGCACTCCAGCCTGGGCGACAGAGCAAGACTCTGTCTCAAATAATAAATAAATAAATAAGAGCTTATAGTAGCTGTCTCTACAGCAGTGATTCTCAAACTTGGTGTCCATCAGAGTCATCTGGAGGGCTTGTCAAAACACAGATCGGTGGGCCCCACCCTCCAGCAGGTTTAGGTTAGAGTCTGAGAACGTGCATTTCTAGTAAGTTCTCAGGGGATACTGATGCTGCTAGCATGGGGACCATGCTTTGAGAACTGCTGCCTTAGTTAAGTGTCCTTTAGACTCCATGAATGTTTAGAATTAAATGTACAATGATGGTAAATGAAACCACTGAAATTAATATTTTTATGTTAAAGATAATCCATGTGTTTAAACTTTCTGATGATTAAGAAAATTTGACAATAGAGAATCTAGCAGATTAGTGTCTTGATTCCAATTTATAAATGTATAACAGATCTGTAATTTAAGTGGAAAGTCATAAAACATTTTCTATATTCATAAACAGTATCAGAATCTGATTTTTTAGTAGTTGTTACTTTATTAGATTTATAAAAGTTTTATATAGTACTTGGAAATTTTTGTACCCATCAGGTGTTTGTGTACTCAGAAAAATACAATAAGTAAAAAAATAATTTTGATATGTAATAAAACTCTTAAGACAGAGTTTATAAGGGTTGAATCTGTATTTGAACTGAGTATCAAAGATTTATCCAAGAAAAAGTGAAAGATGAATACTTTTTAAAGAGAGCAAGATTTTAGGTTAAATTTTAAAAGCTGGCCAGGTGTGGTGGCTCACATCTGTAATCCCAGCACTTTGGGAGCCTGAGGTAGGCAGATCACCTGAGGTCAGGAGTTTGAGACCAGCCTGGCCAACATGGTGAAACCCCATCTCTACTAAAAATACAAAAATTAGCCAGGCATGGTGGTAAGCACCTGTAATCCCAGCTACTCGGGAGGCTGAGGCAGTAGAATCGCTTGAACCAAGGAGGAGGAGGTTGCAGTGAGCCGAGATCATGCCACTGCACTCCAGTATGGGTGACAGAGCAAGATTCTGTCTCAAAAAAAAAAAAAAGTTTAATAAATAAACAAATGTAAGAAGCTTAACTACTCCCATTTTGCACATCTCCTCACCAAAAACAACAACAACAAAAAGCCCTCTCCAGATATTAACAAACATACCTACCCTAACACAAATTAACACAAATAAAAACAATTGCACAGTGATTTTCTTATGCAGAAGTGATCTGATGGAACTTAAGGTCAACCCCAGTACATGATCAAGACAAAACTGAATTCTCCTTTTTAAAAATTTAAGGAATGCCAGGCGGGGTGGCTCACGCCTATAATCCCAGCACTTTGGGAGGCCAAGGCGGGTGGATCACGAGGTCAAGAGATCTAGACCATCCTGGTCAACAAGGTGAAACCCCGTCTCTACTAAAAAATACAAAAATTAGCTGGGCATGGTGGCACACGCCTGTAGTCCCAGCTACTTGGGAGGCTGAGGCAGGAGAATTGCTTGAACCCAGGAGATGGAGGTTGCGGTGAGCCGAGATCGCACCATTGCACTCCAGCCTGGGTAACAAGAGTGAAACTCCGTCTCAAAAAAAAAAAAAAAAAAAAAATTAAGGAATGTCAAATATTTACAACAAGTTTAAAAACAAAACAAAACTACTCCTTTTAATACACAAGGACACTCTCTCCTGGAGAAGAGGAAGGTTTTCACTTACTTTGTCTGGGACTGCATCCATTATCAGCTCACCGTACATATTAATGACCTATAAGAAGTCAACATAAAACCAGCTTACAATCTCTACCAATAAGTTGGAGAAAGAAAAACAAAATAAATAAATAAAACCAGGCTACTAACCCTATACAATTCAGAACACCCCAATCAGAATGAATAATATATTATTACTGTCAGCAGTAATCAAACCATTTGGATCCTGAGGTCAGTAAGTAATGAATAAAGAATAAAGAATCCTTGATTCCAAAAGACAACCGAGAGACCAAACCAGAGATTATATTTAATTGACCAACATCCTCTGCAACTTCTCCACATTGACAAACTACAATATACTAACCTGGTCATTCAGCCAGTTCTGACCATCCAGAGTCGCCAGGTCATCCATATCCAGCATGTGTTTATTATAGAAGATACGGAAGTTACATTTTTGATGTCTGGCCCGATAGTTTGTTATTTCTCTATTGATAAAGGGTTTTCTGAAACAGAAAGATTTTGAAAGAAAAGGTAAAAAAAAAAAAAATTAGTACTTCTCAATTTACTGCTAAGTATCTTCTTTTTTTTCCTTAAATCAAGAGAAAAGTCATATACGCTAACAATTTTATTTTCAAAGGCTTAACTTTAGCATCATTTATATACCTATTAGAAAAGTCTTCATTAAAGACATCTTTTAATCTTCCAAGGACTTCTTTCTCACTGAGTGGAACCAAACTGCCATACTTCTTCATAACTTCATCTAGGAATCCTTAAATAAAGGAAGAAAGACAAATTAAGATAGAAAAACAAGCCATTTTCAGTAGTGTCATTCTCCAAACACTTAACCTATACACAGCACTTAACACATACAGTAGTTAACCTATATTTTTGAAGTTATGTCTTTTGTTAAAAAAATATATTAGACTCTAACCATTGTAATCTAGAGAGAAATACTGTGAGGCATCATTTCACATTAGATTTTTAAGTTACTGATGCTTGTTAGAGAAGGAATGGATAGGTACTAACAGCTTCCCATAGCTTAACCTTGGAGACGAATCCTGTTTCTTAAAGCATGAAATCTAAAGGGCTTAATCACATAGTCATATTTGTCTATCCTTTTGGTAACTAAAAGAATTGTTTTAAAATCACAATAAGAATTGATGAGATCATTGTGACTCTATTACTTGGTAAAGGTGTGTAATTTAGTATCAGCAAGGAACATCATCATACAACTTGATAAGAGTTATTATAGTCATGACACCGAATAACCCTGTAGGGTGAGCTCAACTGGATAACAGCTAGTAAGGCACATTTTAAGACAGTAAATGGAATTTTTTTGGAGATGGGGTCATCCAGGCTGGGGCATAGTAACACAATCATAGCTCACTACAGGCTCAAATTCCTGGGCTCAAGCCATCCTCCTGCTTGGATGCTAGCTGGGACTACAGACCCACAAAACCATACCCAGCTAATTTTTTAATTTTTTTTTTATATGGGGTCTTGCTATGTTGTTCAGGCTGGTCTTGAACTTCTGGCCTCAAGGGATCCTCTCGCCCCAGCCTCCCAAGATAAGAAATAAATTTAAAGGTGACTTTTTGGCCACATCATAGGACAGTTTTCAGGTTAATTTGAGTAACATGTATATGTACTTATATATCACTGAATGATCCACTGAACCTAAAAAAGCCCCAGGAAATAAACCCAGGACATTATTTCTAAGTAAATACAAAAAAAAAAAAAATGCTGAGGCAAGGCTTAGGAGCTCACAAAAGTACACACATGACATGCTGTTCACCAATGCTGAATGGGCAAAGCAACAACCTAGCTAACTATCAGTCTGACAGTTAAGTCTACTGAGTTAAGACAGGAAAAATAAGGATTGTTAGCCACATACCAGCTCCCTCTGTAACTCTAAGAATGGCCTCTACTATGCAGTGACATAAACAGGACAGAAAAGATCACAAGAGTGTCTTGGGAATGAAGTGTTTCATCTCTTATGGGGGAAGAGACAGACAAAGAAGTGAAAATTTATTTTTCCTCTTGTTAATCTCCTAGAGTAGCTCTCAATTTTAAAGGCTTAACATAAGAGCAAAGGTCGAGGCACAGTAAACAGAAAAGAGGTGCTTTCTCACATCCATTCTTCTCTAGGCGTTAGGCAAATACAGTAGACAGGAAGATAGTTCCATGTTAACTTAATCAGGGTAGGGGATAAAGATCTGGGGCTTCCAAACTAGGAACAGACCATATACTTGCCACTATTTTTTGCTATTTCACATCTTGCAGTTTCCTAATCATAACCTGTGTCTACGTTGGGGAATGGGCCCAACGGAAGATAAGGAATCTCAATATTTGAGAAACTGCACTTAAGAAATAAATTTCATATAAAAATAACACCCCTAACTACAACAACAAAAATTAAACTTTAGGCCCCACAACCTTGATTGAGGCTCCTCAAATAAGAAAGCAGTTCTCCAGTGGGTGCAGTGGCTCAGGCCTGTAATCTCAATACTTTGGGAGGCTGAGGCGGGTGGATCATGAGGTTAGGAGTTCAAGACCAGCCTGGCCAAGATGGTGAAATCCCGTCTTTTGTATTTAGTAAAATACAAAAATTAGCCGGGCATGGTGCCAGGCGCCTATAATCCCAGCTACTCAGGAGGCTGAGGCAGAGAACTACTTGAACCTGGGAAGCAGAGGTTGCAGGGAGCCGAGATCACACCATGCACTCCAGCCTGGGTGACAAAGCGAGACTCTATCTAAAAAAAAAAAAAAGAAAGAAAGAAAGAAAGCAGTTTCTCCCACAATGGGATATGGATCTGAATTTCAAATTAGTAACATGGTGCTCTTGTTAACAATGTTATTTCTAGTGGCAGTATTATGGAGATTCTAAATTGTTACACATTTTCCTCTTATCTGTATCTTTATTTTCATTTTCAGCTGATAAGCATGGATTTCTTAGGCAGAAATACCCTTCAGGGCAAGATCTTCAAGAACTCTAAATGACAATATCTCACTTATACACACCATTATCTCACTGGGACCAGAGTAAAACAACAGTTAAAGAACGCTTATCATAAGACAAGCACTAGTATATCTCATTTAGTCCGTATAGCTTCCCTGTATATTAAGATAGTATCCCTACTTTATAAATAGAGACACTGGATCAGATGCTGTAATTCCAGCACTTTGGAAGGCTGAGGCGGGCAGATCACCTGAAGTCAAGAATTCAAGACCAGCCTGGCCAACACGGTGAAACCCTGCCTGTGCTAAAAACACAAAAATTATCTGGGCATGGTGGCGTGCCTGTAATCTCAGCTACTCAGGAGGCTGAGGCAGGAGAATCACTTGAACCCGGGAGGCAGAGGCTGTGGTGAACCAACATTATGCCACTGCACTCCAGTCTGGGCGACAGAGGAAGACTTTGTCTCAATCAATCAAATGGAGATAATAGAAGCTTACAGAGGTTAAGTAACCTCCCCAAGGGCACTTAACTAGTATACAGTAGAACTAAGATTCTGATTATAGGTCCTGTGACTACAGAAACTGGGCTGTTAACTATTACGCTATACTGCTTCCAAAGCAAGAAATATCTGTTATCTTTTCTCTACAAAAACAACTTGGTTCTTCACCTTTCCTTTTTAATATCTGTGGGCCAAGAACTACTCAGAAACAGATTTTATAAAATGATAGTTAAATCCACCATTCTTCACCCACTTGCTTTCACTAAACGAATCAACTAAAAAAGGAAAAATACACTTGGTATACACAATCTGTTTTACTCCAAAAGTACTAAAATTTCAAACTGACCCAAGAAACAAAGGGTAAAATGTTAGGAAAAAACAAACAAAAACTAGAGTTCAAATTATAGAGCCCTCTGCAAGTACAAAAGGAAGTAATATGAAAAACAAAACCTATATAACTCAATCAAGACAGAAAAATAAATTTAAAAAATACAAAAGAAAAACAAAACCTGAGGTGTTATTTTAGAATTTAAAGTACCTGGCCAGGCACGGTGGCTCACGCCTGTAATCCCAACACTTTGGGAGGCTGAGGCAGAAGGATTGCTTGAATTCAGGAGTTCAAGACCAGTCTGGGCAACAAAGTGAGACCCCACTCTCAAAAACTATAAAAATTAGCCAGGCGTGCTGGCACATGCCTAAAGTCTCAGCTACTTGGGAGGATGAGGTGGAAGGATGGGTTGAACCTGGGAGGCAAAGATTGCAGCGAGCCAAGATTGTACCATGGCACTCCAGCCTGAGCAACAGAGCCAGACCAAAAAAAACAATTAATTAAAAAAATTAAAAAGAAATAATTTTTTAAAAAAAGAACTTAAAAGTACCTATCATGTTAAACTAAGGACACTGGACAGTTTTCGTTTGATATGACTGACCTGGGTCACATTCCACTGTGAATGTGGAGTGAAGTTCACTGTGTTATGCACACAAGAAATGCAACCACATGGTTCTCCAACAAAATATAAAATAAATAATACATACTTCAGTAAGGGCCCATCAACAATAAGAAAGGTATAAAGTATCTAAAAACAAACATAAGGGGCAGGCACAGTGGCTCATGGTTATAATCTCGGCACTTTGGGAGGCTGAGGCAAGTGGATCACAAGGTCAGGAGTTCACGACTAGCCAGGCCAACACAGTGAAACCCTGTCTCTACTAAAAATACAAAAATTAGCTGGGCGCCTAAGGCAGGAGAATCACTTGAACCCAGGAGGCAGAGGGCGAAGGCTGCAGTGAGCCAAGATAGCACCACTGCACTCCAGCCTGGGCAACAGAGCTAGACTCTGTCTCAAAAAGAAAAAAAAAACAAAAAAAGAACAAACATAAGAAATGTGCAAAACTTAAGTGAAAAGCTGGGAAATACTAAGGGACAGAAAAACTCAATATTGCAATAAAAGCAGTTTTCCCTAAATTAATCTATAAATATAATGCAACACCAAGTAAAAACCATACTTTTAGAAAAGATTACAAAACAAATCCAAAATTTACCTTGGGACAAAAATGTGAGGAATTCCTAGAAATTTTTGAAAAGAATTAAAGGAGAGAAGTGAATAAGAAGTGACTAGTCCCGTCAAATTATAAAACTAACTATACCAATTAAGGCAGAATAGAGCCAGCATGGAATAGAGATCAAATCCAAAAAGAGACCCAATGGCAGGCTCCATTTCTGAACCACAGGGAAAAGAACAAATTATTCAATAAACAGTATTAGAACTAGCAACTAATTTCATTGGTTACCAGACTCATGTAAATAAATTTTAAAAATTTATTAACAGCTGGAATTCATTTCGGTGTAAAGAATGAGGTAAGGATCTAAACTTTTTTCCAAAGCACTAAATTAAAAATACCACATTAATAGTCTAGAAAAAGAAAGAGTTGGACATTTTTATAAACGTTTACTTTGTATGTGGAAACAAGCCTTTAAGTGGTTCTTATTTTTTCTAATATATGACCATAAATATTTTTAAATAAATGGCAGTCAGCCCATTATTCCTTCTGGACTTTCAAGCCTTTGAACATGTATGTCTTAAACACACTATACTAAACTTTTTTTTTTTTTTTAAGACGGAGTCTCACTCTGTCGCCCAGGCTGGAGTGCAGTAGCATGATCTCAACTCACTGCAACCTCTACCTCACAGGTACAAGCAATTCTCCTGTCTCAGCCTCCCGAGTAGCTGGGACTACAGGCGCATGCCACTACGCCCGGCTAATTTTTGTATTTTTAGTAGAGAAGGGGTTTCACCATACTGGTCAGGCTGGTTTCGAACTCCTGACCTCAGGTGACCCACCAACCTCAGCCTCCCAAAGTGCTGGGGTCACAGGCATGAGCCACTGCGCCCAGCCTAAACTTACTCTTCTGGAAGCTGCTTTTTTCCATTTAATACATAACAGACAGTTTTTTTTTTCCCTGAAAATACACATACTGTATTTTAATCAATTCCCTACTGATGGCCATTTATTTTTACCTCTAAATAATGTGACAATTAAAACTCTTTATCTATCCTTGTTGTTTCCCTAGGACTCACTTGCTACTAAGTCAAATTTCTGGGTCAAAGGACATGCATATCTCAATTTTTAAATTTTCACCTGACTTTTGCTATAGACACACACATACATGCAAGATTTAAATGTATGTAGAGTCAATTTGGTATATTTTCATTGCTTCTGAGCTTCCTATCATGGGCAAAAATGTCATCAATGTAAGATTATAAATATGGTCTCCTGCTCAAACAACTGAATAGCAAGAACATAATTTAAATATCAGGCAAATGACTTGAATGTGGAGAAAAGGGAATCCTGTACACTGCTGGTGGGACTGTGAAATAGCACAGCCATGAAGAAAAAACAGCATACAAGTTCTTCAAAAAATTAAAAATAGAACTACCATATGATCCAACAATTCCATTTCTGGGTATATTTTAAAGACAATGAAATCAGTGTGTTGAAGAGGTACCTGTACCCCCATACTCACTGCAGCACTATTCACAATAGCCAACACATGGCATCAACCTCAATGCCCATGAGTGGATGAATGGAGAAAGAAAATGTAGTATATATACACAATGGAATACAATTCAGCCTTAAAAAATCCTGTCATTTGCAATGACATGGATGAATCTGAAGCACAGTATCTGAAATATGCCAGACACAAAGAAATATACTGCATGATCTCACTTATATATGGGATCTAAAGTCAAACTCAAAGGTGGTTACCAGAGGCTAGGGGTAGAGCAGAGAAATGGAAGATGTTGGTCAAGGGTTATAAAGGTTCAGTTAGACAGGAAGAAGCAGCCCTAGAGATCTATTGTACAGTCTGGCAACCATAGTTAATGTACCGTGTCTTGAAAATACATAAGAATAGATTTTAAATGTTCTTACAACAAGAAAGTAAGCGTGTAAGTGATGGATATGTTGATTAGATTGATTCACTTCACAATGTAAACAAATATCAAAACATCACATTGTACCCATAAATGTATATAATTCTGTCAATTAAAAATAATCTTTAGGTCAGGTACCTTGGCTCATGCCTGTTATCCTGGCACTTTGGGAGGCGAAGGCGGGTGGATCACTTGAGGTCAGGAGTTTGAGACCAGACTGGCCAACATGGTAAAACCCCGTCTCTACTAAAAATACAAAAAATTAGCCAGGCGTAGTGGTGCACATTGTTGGTCCTGGCTACTCAGGAGGCTGAGGCATGAGAATCGCTTGAACCTGGGAGGTGGAGGTTGCAGTGAGCCAAGATCAGAACCCCTGCACTCTAGCCTGGGAGACTGAGTGAGACTGTCACAAACAAAGAAACCAAAAACTTAAAAAGAATCATTACTTGTATTTGTTTTTTTTTCTTCTTTTTTTAAGAGACAAGGTCTTGCTGTCACCCAGGCTAGAGTCCAGTAGAGCTATCATAGCTCACTGCAGCCTCAAACTCCTGGCCTCAAGCAGTCCTCCCACCTCATCATCGAGTAGCTGGGACTACAGGTGTGCACCACCACATGTAGATAATTTTATTTTTTGTAGCAATAGAGTCTCACTAAGTCTATATATATGCCTCTATGTATTTATATTGCTATGTTGCCCAGGCTGGTCTCAAACTCCTACCCTCAAGTAATCCTTCTGCCCCAGCCTCCTGAAGTGCTAAGATTACTAATGTGAGCCACCATGGCCAGCCTGTATTTGTTTCTTTTTAACAGCTTTATTGAGATGTGATTCACATGCCATAAAATTTGCCCCACTAAAGAATACAATTCACTGGTTTTTAATATATTCAGATTGTGTAACTATCACTACTACCTAATTCCAGAATATCTCCATCACCCCACAAAGAAACTCTATACCCATTAACAGTCACCTCTCATTCTCCTTCTTCACAGCTCCTGACAACCATTCATCTACTTTATATCTCTATGTATGTGCCTATTCTGGATTTTTCAAATGAATGAAATCATATGGTACAAGGTCTTTTGTGTCTGGCTTTTCACTTAGCATGTTTCCAAGGTGCATCCACATTTAAGTATATATCAGTATTTATTCCTTTTATAGAATAATATTCCATTGTGTAGATATACCAAATTTTATTTATCCATTCATCAGTTGTTGAACATTTAGGTTGTTTTCACTTTTTGGCTATTACGAATAATGCTGTTATAAGCTTTTTTGTACACATTTTTGTGTACTTGGTTCCAGTTAGCCAAACTTTTAATCCATCTGGAATGTTTTGTGGCACAGGAATCTATCCCTTTTCCCTCCAAAAGAAGTAATTGTCCAAGTTATTTCTCTTAATCCTTAATGTGCTATAATTTTACTACACTTACAAAGCCTTTCAACTTTAGACTCAGATCTTTCTTTTCAGTTCTAGAAAACACTACTAATTTCTTCAGTTTCCCTTCCATTATCTCCTGGCATACCCAAGACATGGAGGTTACAACTTTAAAATGAAGCAACAAGTTATAAGAACTTGCCAAGTAATCTCAGTACAGAGTCCTACATTTTCATACATTCTCTCAAATCTTTTACAGTTGTCTTGCCTAAGTGTAACTCAGTATTAATTTTGCAGCAACTCGCTACTGTCATTACAAAGCATTCCACTGGTTTTCAAGGGAGGAGTTTTCTTCATATTTCATCAGTTTATGTAATACTGAATAAAATAATGAAACTGAAATGAGTCAATTACCCATAAGTATAATTGACTCTTAAAGATATAAATCAACTGAAAGGAGCACAATGTGCAGTCATACTAAAGACAAGCCAGCATTCAGCACATCATAGAACTCAATAGTGGCTAATGTTGTAGAAGTCAGTTAAAAGAGCATCTATTGTACTCACTGCCCCATTAATCATTATTGAGGTTTAGTTCTGTTATTTGTTGAATTTGTCTATTTCATTGTGTTGGCTTTTCTCAGATGAGACAGACTGTGAGCTCATCTCTACTTAGGTAACTTGCTGAGAATGGAGGGCAAAGGGTTATGATGGGCAGTAGCTGCTGCTCTGCCTTGAACTATTTTCAGTGGGAATAAGGACCTTAAGAACCCCAGCAGCTATTCTGAAAATGGATGTTCCTCACTCTTGCCAAGTGTTACAAGGAGGACATGTGTGGAAGAGTATCCTGTCTCTTGTTCTGAAAATTTTGGCTTGATAACAGATTTGTTCTTTGTTGATATGTGGCACAGACAGGGAGAAATTCCCCAACTACTTAGTCTTTACCATGGGTGTCCCCGTTCCTCTCCACTTCCACCATCTCCAGAAATATGGGCACTCAGTGTCACACCACCTCCCTGCACTGATCTTCCTTCTGCCCCTCTGGACTCCCTCTACTTTCTGCCCAGTGGGAGCTGATTCTGAGTTTCTAATCTACCAAAACTCTCTCTTCCTTGTTTGTGAATATGAAGACACATGTGTTTTTAATATATTTTTCATAATTTCTATGGATTTGGTAGGAGGAAGAAGAGATTCCATGCTTACTTCATTGTCTTAAACCTAGAACTGCTATTGGTTTCTGATTGATATTCTTTTGTAAGTGAAGGAAGCCTCCTTTATTACTAGTTTTCTAAGAGATTTAAACATAACAGGAAACAATTTTACTAACAGGAAACAATTTTACTAACAGGTTTTTCAGCATTTGCTGAGATAACATTTTTTTTTTCCCTTTAGCCTATTAAAATAATGAATTATATTATCACTAAATGTGAATTCTGTAAGAATTCCTACTTCCTCAGGTCATGCTACCCTTTTACTATGTGCATATTCACCTTATCAATTGTATTTGGAATTGTTACATCTATAAGGGTTAATTGGCATTTGTGGGTAAATACTAATTTTTTTTAGGTTTACTTATCATGAACCTGCTAACCTCAGCAGGGAAATCTGTCTTTATTCTAGAACAGAAGAGGATAGATGGAATTTTTTTTTTTTTTTAATTTGCTAAGACTCTGTACTTTGTGCCTTTTTATGAGAAAGAATTTCTTATACTTAGTGGCTGGAAAAATAAAGTGCTCAGAACTGTTTAAACTACCAAGAAATAACCCTCCTAACTAGCGCCCAAAAGCTATTTGTAATAATTTCATGTATCTGTCCTGATATGTCCTATACAAATGCATATGCACACATATATACACATATTCATATATGTGACTTTTACAACTTGCTGTTTTCTTTTTTTTTTTTTGAGATGGAGTCTTGCTCTGTCACCCAGGCTGGAGTACAGTGGTGCAATCTAGGCTCACTGCAACCTCTACCTCCCAGGTTCAAGTGATTCTCCCTGCTTCAGCCTCCCAAGTAGTTGAGATTACAGGTACACACCACCAAGCCCGGCTAATTTTTGTATTTTTAGTAGAGACGGGATTTCACCACGTTGACCAGCCTGGTCTTGAACTCCTGACCTCAGGTGATCCACCCGCCTCGGCCTCCCAAAGTGCTGGGATTATAGGTGTGAGCCACCATGCTCAGCCTGTTTACACTTTACACAGACATCTTTATCAAAATATAGATCTATATTCTTTTTTTTTTTTTTTTTGAGACAGAGTCTCACTCTGTTGCCCAGGCTGGAGGGCAGTGGCATGATCTTGGCTCACTGCAACCTTTGCCGCCTGGGTTCAAGTCATTCTCCTGCCTCAGCCTCCCAAACAGCTGGGATTCCAGGTACATACCACTGCATCTGGCTAATTTTTGTAGTTTTAGTAGAGACGGGGTTTCACCATGTTGGCCAGGCTGGTCTTGAGCTCCTGACCTCATGATCCACCTGCCCTGGCCTCCCAAAGTGCTGGGATTACAGGCATAAGCCACCACGCCTGGACTAAATCTATATTCTTAAAGAGCTGCATAGCAAACTGTTGCCAGATTGTGCTTTAATTTATACTATCATATTGTCTTCCAAATAAATGTTTATACCTATTTGATTTATGGGATAGTTTTGACAAGAAAAGCCTTTTTAAAAAGCATGACTAAGAACTAGAAGCCACAAATTTAAAGATAGATAAGTTTTAGACAGGGCATGGTGGCTCACGCCTGTAATCCTAACACTTTGGGAGGCCAAAGTGGGAGGATTGCCTGAGCTCAGGAGTTCAAGACCAGCCTGGGCAACACAGTGAAACCCTGTCTCTACTAAAATACAAAATATTAGTTGGGTGTGGTGGTTTGTGCCTGTGGTCCCAGCTACTCGGGAGGCTGAGGCAGAATTTCTTAAACCCGGGAAGTGGAGGCTGCAGTGAGCCCAGATCCCGCCACTGCACTCCAGCCTGGGTGACAGAACAAGACTCCGTCTCAAAAAAAAAAGAAAAAAAAGTTTCACTATGTAAGAACTGAAATTTTCTATTAAGCAAAAATATCAAACGATTTTGGGGTACTGAAAGCTTTTACCTTTTTTGAGGGACCATTCTTATGACATTTATAATTAGCAATTAATATAACAATTTTATGACTAGAATGACACTGAAGATCATGTATTTCGTTCATTGCTACATTCTTGGGAAACAGTACAGTGCCTAGTACGTAGGAGCATCTCCTATATTTAAAAAAAAAAAAAGCCAGGCATGGTGGCTCACACCTGTAATCCTAGCACTTTGGGAGGCCGAGACAGGTGGATCACCTGAGGTCAGGAGTTCAAGACCAGCCTGACCAACATGGTGAAACCCCATCTCTACTAAAATTATAAAAATCGGCCAGGTGTGGTGGCATGCACCTGTAGTCCCAGCTACTCAGGAGGCTGAGGCAGGAGAATCCTTGAACCAGGAGGTGGAGGTTGTAGTGAGCTGAGATCCCACCACTGACCTTCAGCCTGGGTGACAGAGCGAGACTCCGTTTCAAAAAGAAAAAGAAAAAAAAAAAATAATTTCGTCGCACTATTAGCTTATGGAAAAAAATGGAATCAATGCAAGTGTCTATGAGGATTAAAGATTAAATTATGGAACATCTACACAATGCAGCAATATAAAAGGCTTCAAGAAGACTATCTGCTTTAGAGAAAAATCCATGTGTGGGAGAAAAAAATAGAACTCTTATTATAAGCAAGGATAATGGACAGCAGGTGTGAGCTTGGAGTTTGGCAGAGAATAAAGGAAAAGTGCATACCAGAAAGACAGACTGACAGCTGTTCATCATCCACTGGAGAGGCTTTTTGACTGTTCTTCCCACCTCCTACTTGATTTTCTAGTTTGAGTCCACTGCACACCAGGGGAGCCTCCAGTGGACTTTTACAGTAAGGGTGGTCCAGCAACTCAGAACTAAGAATGTTCTGCTTGAGAGATCCATCCTCCTCCATCTGGTATGAGTTCTCCTTTTGAACAGCCTTTTGGGACATAGGCCCATCTACACTACTTACAGATGTATCTGCTCCAGACACTGACAGTTTTACTCTGTCATCACTGACAGAACTTGTCCGATTTTCCTGACCCAGAGTCATAATATCTCTTTCGGTTTCTGAAATGAACATGGTACTAGAATGATGTTCTGGTAAGGGGATGTCATGAATCAGCTCTGTACACTCCCACTTAGGAGAAGAACAGCGTGACTGGTCCCAGGCGTGTGTGGCACTGCCATTTTGTTGGTCAGGGAATGCTTCGTCTAAACTGAGCTCCTTGCCCAAGAAAGGGCTTCCTTTAGTGTGGCCATCAGGCACATGAGAGTTCGTCCCCTTCACCACAGCATTGCTGTCCATATCTGGAAAGTACGGTTGATGCCGACAAGAAGGGTCTTTAGGTTCTGGGGAAGGAAATGGGCTGCAACTGCCACCCTCAATGTTCTCCCTAAGGGTCTCTTGATGGTCCCCAGTGACCTTCTGCACCCAGCTTCGCTGGGCTTTTCTTAGCTTGCAAACTTTACTTTTGGTTCTGAAGTGCTGGGATCTGAGAATCCTGTACCGAAATCTAATCATGGATAATTTTTCATACATCATAAGAGGAGATAATTTTATTCTTCTATGTTGGTTAAGTTGGAACTTTTTTGGAATCAAGGGTCCCCCATTCCTGTGGTGTTCCGGCCCTTGGCAACAGCCATAACAAAAGCACTTTCTCTTATGGTTGCTCAAGGTGACCACAATCGTGCCACTCTCACCTGGACTTTGGCTCTCCCCATTGAACTTCATGGGAAAGTCAGAAGCTTGTGGTTCTGTCCTAGGTCTGTGACCATTGGCCTGACCTAAAGCACTATTTGATGGAAAGTCAGCAACTGCCTTCAAGAGATTTTTCTCTCTGCAGTATTCATGGTCAGAATTCTTTGCTGATGACAGCAACTTCTCTGCTTGGAGTCTCAGGAGAGTTCTTGAGGAGGAAATGAAGTGTTTAGTGTCTTTTCTTTTCACTTTAGAGGACAAAGTACTAACATTTTGAGTAGCCACACTGAACTTGGTCTTAGCACAAAGGGGTTCATCCTTGATCCACGTTTTCTGGATTTGAAGGGCTTTCTTTCTACACTGGAAATGTCTCAAGTGTCTATTCCAAGTAATTGGCCTTCCCAGCTTAGCTTTCAGAATGCACAAGTGTTGGTGAAAATAAAACTTCTTAAAGCCTCCAAACCCAGTATTCCATTTCTCAGAAAAGGCTAAGTGGATTCCTTTCCTCCATAGAATTTTCCTCTGTTTTTTCATTTTTCTGATGCATAATGAGATCTGGATGCAGCTGTAAAGAAGAGAAGGAGGTTATATTTCTATCTAAAAATAAGGTCATGAAGAGATATTCACAGTAATTAAGGTAGAAAATTGAAAAAAAAAAGAGTACATATACTTCAATTTAGATTATTAGACACAATGAAATGTTACCTGACCAAGGTTTTCATCACAATGAAAACTGGAGAGGAGGGAGGACATGAGTACTCTAACAAGAAGCCATTTATTGTACATCTGCCTCTGAGAAAAATATTTAAAGAATTATTTCCGGCCAGGCACAGTGGCTCACACCTATAATCCCAGCACTCTGGGTAGCTGACGTGGGAGGATTGCTTGAGCCCTGTAATCCTCACACCTGTAATCCCAGCTACTGGGGAGGCTGAGGCAGGACAATTGCTTGAATCCAGGGGGCGGAGGTTGCATTGAGCCGAGATCGCACCACTGCACTCCAGCCTGAGCGACAAGAACAAAACTCTACCTCAAAAAAAAAAAAAAATCTGATTTCTGTAACTTCAGTGTGATTTGGAGAAGGAACTGAGGTAAACATGTGTTCAGCCCTCCATTCTTTTCCCCAGAGAAAACTTATACACAGAAGAGTAATGCAGCTTTTCTTAATAAATTGTTAGCAAGCTGAAATTAGAATACTGGCTTCCAATTTATAGGCTATTATTTCTTCCACTACCTGCAGTGACTAGTGCCTTTCTTTCTAGACTAAAGAGCCTTCACTAATATTAGATCTCCTTAAATATTGAAGGGAAATCACTGTATGGTTTTGAGTGTCATTCATTTCCATCTGCTGTCTCTAGAGTATGTTCCTGCAGTATACGTGTGTATGCTTGTGTTGGTTCTTTTTTCTTATATTCACTTAAGATCCAGAACCATCACTGAGTAAGAGCATTTGATAGAGTCCTGTCCTTGCATGGCTACTCAAAGAGTCTTTGAATAGTAACAGAGGACGCCGGCCTCCCTCTTGAGATGTTGACACCACATGTATTTATTGAATATCTACTGGCGCATGACTACACAGAGAAAAAGTACCTGCTCTTTCTTTTAAAAATTTGCTGTATGAAACAAATTATTCTGCTATAAGCAAATTATAAATAAGTCAATATGGAATCAGTCTTAAGTGGTATTTGGTCTCCTCTCCCTTCCCCCTCCTTTATTTTACAAATGAGAACACAGGGTTGGGTGTGGTGGCTGTCGCCTGTTATCCCAGCACTTTGAGAGGCTGAGGCAGGTGGATCACCTGAGGTCAGGAGTTCGAGACCAGCCTGGTCAACTCGGTGAAACCCTGTCTCTACTAAAAATACAAAACAAATTAGCCAAGCGTGATGACAGGTGCCTGTAATCTCAGCTACTCAGGAGGCTGAGGCAGAAGAATTGCTTGAACCTGGGAGGCAGAGGTTGCAGTGAGCCAAGATTGCGCCACTGCATTCCAGCCTGGGAGACAAGAGTGAAACTCTGTCTCAAAAAAAAAAAAAAAAAAAGCAGCAGCAGCAGCAAGAAGCTATAGGACCTCAGAAAGCAGAAAAGCTCAAAAGTGGAGGCAATATATACCTATGAAAGTCAGGAGTATGCATGGTGCTGAAAAGGAAGGGCTGGCTCAAAGTCTGAGTAAGAAGCAGTGAAACTTCTAGATACCATCTCCTACCCTGGCAGGTAATGAAAATTTCACTTCCTGGGGAAGATGACCCAGGACAGTCAGGTATATCATGTACAGCTGAGCACAGGAGCATACTAGGAAGATAAATACAAGCCCTTCCCCACTCAGCTTCCATAAGACTGGCAAGAAGCTCTATACCTCCAAGAAGGCGACCAGTCCCTGGGGGAAACAGATCATTCAAAGAGAAAAGACCAAGAGATAGTGATATTTGGGGATATCTCAACAAAACAAGCCTGAATTAATCAATTAATTGTTTAATATCTCATTGATATTTGTTAATATTAATTGATATTTGTTGATATTTGCGGATATCTCAACAAAACAAGCCTAAACTTTAGGCTATAGGGTAGCCTAAAGTTTAAGAAGCAATTTGACTCCAGATCCCTACTTAACTCCACCATGGCAGTTAAGTGACCCTCCCCTACCCAAGATTGGAAGTTTATCTTTCAAAAAGAGTAAAATGGAAAGTCTACAGACAGAGAAACTCCAGGTACAGTTTGAAGATGGAATTATATACTGATACGAGGCCTCAAGCACTCTTTGTCACTCATCTCCCAGAATGCTAGCAGTCTGTCTTATCCATACAAACAGACTGGAATATTCTTCTCTGGAAAATATAACTAGTCCACACATACAAAAAAAATCCATAAAGATACAGATATTCCCCGACAAAATGGCTCAACATAGCCCAAAGTTGACATGTCCCACCATGTGTTAAGAGTTTCCAAGCAGTTTCTTAGTGTCATTCTTAGACAGGCATGGTGGTTCATGCATATAATCCCAATACTTTGGGAGGCCAAGATGGGCAGATCAGTTGAGGTCAGGAGTTTGAGACCAGCCTGGCCAACAAGGGAAAACCCTACCTCTACTAAAAATACAAAAATTAGCTGGGCATGGTGGTGCACGCCTGTAATCCCAGCTACTTGGGAGGCTGAGGCACAGGACTGGCTTGATCCTGGGAGGCAGAGGTTGTGGTCAGCTGAGATCACACCACTGCACTCTAGCCTGGGCAACAGAGTGAGATTCAGTCTCAAAAAAAATTAAATAAAAAATAAAGGATGAACAAGAATCACCAGACCTCTAGGGATAAAAAGCAGACCAAAACAAACAGATAAAAGCAAAAAAAAATAGATAGGTTAGTCAACTTTTATAAACTAACAGGGAAGGGGAAGAAAGGGAGTTATTGCTTAATGGGTACAGAATTTCATTTTGGGAAGATGAAAAGGTTCTGGAGATGAATGGTGGTGATGGTTGCACAACAATGCCAATGTACTTAATGCCAATGAACTGTGCACCTAAAAAAGGCTAAAATAGTAAATTTTATGTTACATATATTTTACCACAATTAAAAAAAGGTGGGGGCAAGTGCAGTGGCTCATGCCTGTAATCCCAGCACTTTGGGAGGCCGAGGTGGGCAGATCACCTGAAGTCGGGAGTTCAAGATCAGCCTGACCAACATGGAGAAACCTCGTCTCTACTAAAAATACAAAATTAGCCGGGCGTGATGGCACATTCCTGTAATCCCAGCTATTCAGGAGGCTGAGGCAGGAGAATCACTTGAACCCAGTAGGTAGAGGTTGTGGTGAGCTGAGATCGCACCATTGCACTCCAGCCTGAGCAAGAAGAGCAAAACTCTGTTTCAAAAAAAAAAAAAAAAAAATTAGCTGGGTGTGATGACACATGTCTGTAATCCCAGCTACTCAGGAGGCTGAGACAGGAGAATCACTTGAACCTGGGAGGTGGAGGTTGCAGTGAGCTGAGATTGAGCCACTGTACTCCAGCGTGGGCAACAGAGCGAGACTCTGTCTCAAAAAAAAGAAGAAGGAAGAAAAGAAAACTAACACTATCTTCAAAGAAGCAAAAGTAAATATATCCATTGGAAAAAAGAACAGGATGTTATTTTTGTTTAAAAGGAATTGCCAAAAATAAGAAAGGAGTCTTAAAAATTAAAAATAATAGCAGAAATTAAAAACTCAATAGAAAGCTTGGAATTTAATAATAATAAATGACCAAAATAAAAAGACAACCGATAAACTAGAAAAAAAAAATTTGCAACATGTATTATAAAAGGCTAATATCCCTAACATATGGAACTCTTAAATTGAGAGATAATTGAAAAAAAGGGTAATAGAAAGTAGGAAAAAGATGTAAGGAGACAATTTATAAATAAAGCTTTTTAAATGTTCCTTAAGCTTAAGAAAGATGTCCAACTTCATTCATAAGACAATTGGCAAAAATTATAACACATTCTCTTGATGGGGAAGAAGGGCCTTTCTGCACTTTGTTGTGAGGAATACAAACTGATCCAATCTTTTTGGAGGGTATCTGGTAACATTTAATAACTACAAAAGTATTTACCTTTTAATCTAGCAACCCCACTTTAAGGAATTTACCCTGAAGACATGCCTACAATAATACAAATATACACATGTACAAGGCTATTCATTGTAACATTGTTTATAATAGCAAAATATTAAAAAACAACTGTCAGGGCACTGTGGCTCAGCCTATAATCCTCCACTTTGGGAAGCTGAGGTGGATGAATTGCTTGAGCCCAGGAGTTGGAGACCAATCTGGGCAACATGATGAAAACCCATCTCTATAAAAAATATAAAAATTAGCCAGGTGTAGTGGCGTGTTCCTGTGGTCCCAGCTATTCAGGAGGCTGAGCTTATCACCTGAGCCCAGGAATTTGTGGCTGCAGTGAGCCGAGATCGTGCCACTGCCACCCTAGCCTGGGCAACAGAGTGATATCTGGTCTCAAAAAAAAAAAAAAAAAGAAAAGAAAAGAAAAAAGAAAAAGAGACAACAACCTAAATGTCCACAGAGAGTGGCTGAATAGATTATGGTTTATGCACACAATGAATAAAGCTATAAAAGAATTAGAATGAGTTCTATCAGGATATATCATTAAGCGAAAAAAGCAAAGTTCAAATGAACATCAATAATACGCCACTCATGATAGGTGGGAAAAAGGTGAGAAGAATGGAAGTACTGGGAAAGGGTCGAGTAAATGAGATAAGTAGCACTTCTTTGAATATGCCTTTTTGTAAAGTTCCAACTTTTCGGACCATGATAATGTTTCACATATTTTTTAAGTATACAAATAATGAAAACCAACCAGAATGCAGAGTAATCCAAAATGAAACGCAAACAATAATTGAATTTCAAATGAATACCATAACTACACTGAAAGGAGTAGAGAAGCAGCAAATGCAGGAAAACAACATTTTTACTGTAAAGACAAAAGGACTACATGCAAGCACAGTACACTGGTTAGCAAATTTGTTTTTCACAGAAGTATGAGTTAATTCTGAAACAAGTATTCTAAAATTGAGCAAATGAGTAAATAAATACACTGTAGACAGAGCTAGGTTTCTTCCTGCTGGAGAAAGAAATTACAAATAACAGGAGACAAAGTGAGAATTAACTCATGGTGCTAGACTGAAATTAGAGTTATCAGTATGAACTCATAGTATTTAATATACATACAGATATAGAAGTGCTTAAAAAAAAAAAGTCAAAAAGACACAAGAGGCAGGGTGTGGTGGCTCACTCCTGTCAGCACTTTGGGAGGCTGAGGCGAATGGATTACTTGATTCAGGAGTTCCAAGACCAGCCTGGTCAACATGGTGAAACCCCATCTCTACTAAAAATACAAAAATTAGCCAGGCGTGGTGGCACAGACCTGTAATCCCAGTTACTCAGGTGGGAGAGGCAGGAGAATTGCTTGAACCCACGAAGTGGAGGTTGCAGTGAGCTGAGATTGCACCACTGCACTCCAGCCTGGGTGACAGAAGGACACTCCATCTCAAAAAATAAAACAAACAAACAAACAAAAAAACAAAAGGACACAGAAGACAACCTGAAAGGCCTCACTTATAATGGCCAAGAAACTTTGAGCAACCAAATACTACCATTATATTATTAACATTACAAATGAGAGTAATAAATAACAGACCCAAGACTGGGCATGGTGGCTCACACCTCTAATCCCACCACTTTGAAAGGCCAAAGCTGGAGGAATGCTTGAACTCAGGAGTTCAAGACCAGCCTGAGCAACATAGTGAGACATCTCTACTAAAATTCAAAAAAATTAGTGAGGTGTGGTGGCACACACCTGTAATCCCTGCTACTTGGGGAGTTGAGGTAGAAGAATGGCTTAAGCCCAGGGATTTGAGGTTGCAGTGAGCCCTGATTGTGCCACCACACTCCAACACTCCAGCCTGGTAAATAAATGGAGCAAGGCCCTGTCTCAAAAAAAAAAAAAAAAAAAGGCACCAAGAATAAAGTAAATATCCTTGTTTATAGGGATGTAAAAAACTAACTAAATAAACAAACAGGCAGAAGGGACAGCTATTCCTTACACAGAATGACACAGAAAGAATGACAGAAAAGTTACCAAAGTATGTGTAACTTTTACTTCTACTGTTCAAATATTTAAATTAATATTTTAAATATTAAATACTTAATATTTAATGTGTGACATTACTGAATACTTAATACCTTATAGATATTTAACACCTAATTTAAAATTAATACCTATCACTCAAGGTCAGGAGTTCAAGACCAGCCTAGCCAACATGGCGAAATGCCATCTCTACTAAAAATACAAAAATTAGTCGGGCGTGATGGCATGCACCTGTAGTCCCAGCTATTTGGGAGGCCAAGGCAGAACTGCTTGAATCCAGGGAGGCAGAGGTTGCGGTGAGCTGATATCGCACTACTGCACTCCAGCCTAGGTGACAGAGGGACTCTGTCTCAAAAGAAAAAAGGAATAGAAAGTTATAATTTGCAACCTCTCTCAGAAATAACTGACTCAGGAAGACTCATCAATGGATGCTAAAACTAGAGACTGAAAATATGAGAAACAAGATATATACGCAGTCTCAAAGTATCTCCCACAAAATACTTTAAATTAAAAAGAATAACTTTTTTTTTTTGAGACAGTCTCACTCTATTGCTCAAGCTAGAGTGCAGTGGTACAATCTTTGCTCACTGCAGCCTCCACCTCCTGGGTTCAAGCAATTCTCCTGCCTCAGCCTCCCAAGCAGCTGGGATTATAGGTGAATGCCGTCACATCAGACTAATTTTTGTATCTATAGTAGAGATGGGGTTTCACCATATTGGCCAAGCCAGTCTCAAACTCCTGGCCTCAAATGATCTACATACCTCGGCCTCCCAAAGTATTGGGATTACAGGGGTGAGCCACTGCACCAGGCCAAGATTAACTTCCAATGGAAAAACATGGTAAACAACATCTTAATCAGATCATCACGATTAACATCACCAGACTGGCTCGGTGCCTCATGCCTATAATCCCAGCACTTTGGGAGGCCAAGGCAGGTGGATCACCTGAGGTCAAGAGTTTGAGAGCAGCCTGGCCAACATGGCAAAACATTGTCTCTACTAAAAATACAAAAATTAGCCAGGCACGATGGTGCACACCTGCAATCCCAGCTACAAGTGAGGCTGAGGCACGAGAATCACTTGAACCTGGGAGGCGGAGGCTGCAGTGAGCCGAGATGGCAGGACTTCACCCTAGCCTGAGCGACAGAGAGAGATTTTCTAAAAAAATAATAATCATCATCATCATGAGGAAACAACAGACAAACCCAAATTTGGGGAGATATTCTATATCTGGCTAATATATAACTGGCTAATACTCTTCAATCAGGTCAATTAAAGTCCTGAAAGACAAAGACAGACTGAACTGTCCTAGAATAAAAGATTGAGATTAAGGAGAAGCAAGGTGTAATCCTGGATTGAGTCTTAGTTCAGAAAAAGAAAAGTCACGTGACAATTGACAAACTTTGAATAAGGTGTGTAGATCAGTTAATAGTATTCTATTAATGTTAATTTCCTAGCCTTGATAACGTGCTATAGTTCTATAACATTAGAGAGGCCAGGTTCAGTGGTGCACACCTGTAGACCCACCTACTTGGGAGGCGGAGGCAGGACTGCTTGAGCCCAAGAGTTCAAGGTCAGCCTGGGCAACATAGCAAGACTCTGTCTCCATAAAAACTAAAACAAGGCCAGGTGCAGTGGCTCATGCCTGTAATCCCAGCACTCTGGGAGGCTGAGGTGAGTGGATCAACTGAGGTCAGGAGTTCAAGACTAGCCTGGCCAACGTGGTGAAACCCCATGTCTACCAAAAATACAAAAATTAGATGGCCGTGGTGGCACAAACCTGTAATTTCAGCTACTCAGGAGGCTGAGGCAGGAGAATCACTTGAACCCAGGAGGTATAGGTTGCAGTGAGCCAAGATCACACCACTGTACTCCAGCCTGGGCAACAGAGCAAGAATGTGTCTACAAAAAAAAAAAACAAAAAAACTGGAGCAAAGCTAGGTGAAGCATATAGGAAAACTTTGTAATATTTTGCCATTTTTTTTTTTGTAAATTTGAATTTATTTCAAAGTTAAAAGTTAAAAAAAAAATGGCCGGGCGCAGTGGCCCACGCCTGTAATCCCAGCACTTTGGGAGGCCAAGGCGGGCAGATCACAAGGTCAAGAGATGGAGACCATCCTCGCCAACATGGTTGAAACCCTGTCTCTACTAAAAATACAAAAATTAGCCTAGCGTGGTGGTGCGCACCTGTAGTCCCGGCTACTCGGGAGGTGTGAGCCACCGCACTGGGCCAAAAATTTAAAACATTTAAAATTTTGAGGCAATCTCCTAGAAAGTACCACAAAATTACAGACTGAAACTAACATAAAAACTAACAGAAAAAGCTTTTCAGAGATGTAAGTTATCAAAATATTTAACTCCCATGCATCGTTCTCAGGGAGTCACAGGTACTCTGAGAAGGATGCAGAGATACTCTGGCAAATAAGGGAGTAAGTCAAGAAGACACACGATCCAGGCAATGAGATCCAAAACAAGGGTCAAGCAAAGAGAATACTAAACATAACAGTAAAAATAGATGCAGAATGACAATGTGCCTCAAGCCTGGAGAGCCACCAATCCTGAAGGGAGTGGTCAAAAGGCTCCAAGAATGTGACACTCATAGAATTTCTAAAGTGTAAGAATGCAAATAAAGGAGATATAGACAATCAAAAGAGAGCTTGCAGTTAGTAGGTACAGAGAACACTAAACAAAAAATAAAAACAATTAATTTCAGGGGCAACAAAAAAATGTACAAGAAAGGGAAAATAGTGGTTGTAAACCTTGGTATACTACATGACTTAACTACGACTACCATTTACACAATAGTAATCAGCTCCACACTGCTCTAACCCAATGTTTCTCAACCAGATACTACATACGACACCCCAACCCAATGTTTGGAAATATGTGGGAAATTCTTGGTTGCTGTAATGCATTGAGGTTGGTATTGACATTTGGTGCTGGGGTCCAAGGATGCTAAATATCAAGTAATAAACAGAACAATGAAGAATTAACTCACCTGGGATAGCAATACTGCCCCCCATTCAGGAAAATTAATTCTAGAAAAAATTATGGCATCCCTATAGAGGGAAGATACAGTGATATCTTGGAGGGAAGATAAGAAGTATGCATGCACACAGATGCAGGGAACAGATGTGAAAAAGAACGATCTTCATCAACAGATAAAGCATAAATTAAGTAATCAAAAGTTACATTATGAAAAGTAATTTAGGCGGGGCACGGTGGCTCATGCCTGTACTCTCAGCACTTTGGGAGGCCAAGGTGGGAGGATCATTTGAGGTCAGGAGTTCAAGACCAACCTGGCCAACATGGTGAAACCTTGTCTCTACTAAAAATACAAAAATTAGCCAAGTGTGATGGCAGGCACCTGCAATCCCAGCTACCTGGGAGACTAGGCAGGAGAATCACTTGAACCCAGGAGGCAGAGGTTACAGTGAGCAGAGATCGTGCCACTGCACTCCAGCCTGGGCAACAAGAAGCCTCTGGTCTCAAAAGAAAATAAATAAATAGAAATAAAAAGGTGGCCAGGCGCAGTGGCTCATGCCTGTAATCCCTGCACTTTGGGAGGCTCAGGTGGGTGGATCACAAGGTCAGGAGTTCAAGACCAGCCTGACCAACATGGTGAAACCCTGTCTCTACTAAAAATACAAAAATTAGCTGGGCATGGTAGCACGCACCTGTAATCCCAGCTACTCAGGAGGCTGAGGCAGGAGAATTGCTTAAACCCAGGAGGTGGAGGTTGCAGTGAGCTGAGATCGTGCCACTGCACTCCAGCCTGGGCAACAGAGCGAGACTCTGTCTCAAAAAATAAAAATAAAAAAATAAAAAGGTAATTTAAAGACATGTTGTTTACACCAATTCAATAGCTTAAACTTGAAAGAGGCTGCTTTTGGTGAATGGGAAATAGTAGAAAGGGACAAGATTCTGAGAACTAAGTCAGGAAAAAAGGCTAGAGGTTTCTGCCTTCAGTATACAAATTTCCACTAGGCTTCTTTATAAGGCACAGTACCTCACCCTTAACTATGCATGGTATCCCTTTGTCCAGATAATAATTCTTTTCTACTCCAGATAGTAAGTCTCTAGTTACCCTGTTTATGTCTACCGGGAGAAGAAAGGGAGGTCAGATGTGGAAATACTTTTCTGAAACACTTTCAAACAACTCATATTTTCTGTTCCACCTTCACCTCCACAGTATACGACACAGCTAACGCTGAGATTTTTATAGGGTTTGGTAATATAACATGACTATTTGAAGGCTCTCTCCACTGTTGGTTTATGATACAGCTTTTTCAAGTTGGTGAATTAGTTACCATTAGTCTTTTCTGCTTTCCAGCTTTCACAATATTGTTGTTATGCTCATAGTTCCTGTTGTTATCTTGAGGGTTTTTGTTTTGTTTTGTTTTTTTGTTTTGAGACGGAATCTCACTCTGCTGCCCAGGTTGGAGTGCAGTGGTGCAATCTTGGCTCGCTGCAACCTCTGTCTCCCAGGTTCAAGCAATTCCCCTGCCTCAGCCTCCCGAGTAGCTGGGACTACAGGCACCTGCCACCATACCTGGCTAATTTTTGTATTTTTAGTAGAGACAGGGTTTCACCATATTGGTCAGGCTGGTCTTGAACTCCCGACCTCATGAGCCACCCGCCTCAGCCTCCCAAAGTGCTGGGATTACAGGTGTGAGCCACCGTGCCTGGACAAGGTTTTTGTTTGTTTGTTTGTTTGAAGTCTTCTATTGTTTTAATGAAATTTTCAGGCTGGCATAAAATTAGGTGTATATGTTCAATCCACTACCTTTACTACGATACACTGTTGAACGAAAAAAATCAAGTTGCTGTGCAATATGTACCAGCCCATTTTTGTTAAAAGGAAAACTACATGCATATGCTTGAATCAGAAAAATGTCTATAAGCATATACACTAACCTATTAACAGTTTAGGATCACAGTTCCCAAACTGTGCCCAAGGCAACCTGTGATTCTGTAGAGATCTCACAAGGGCACCACAGGAAATTCTAAATTACAGGGAAAAAGTGATATTCTGTATTTGTCAAACACTCAGTAAATTACTAGTTCAAGATCAGGTTCAAAATAAATCATGCTATATTCCTTTTAATGATATCATAATCTTTGCAAAGCTGAGTATGTGTTGGTTGCTGTGATTTTAAAAAAAATAAGTATGCAAATATCAATTCAGAGCAAAAAAAAAAAAATGAGTAGAGAAAGCAAAGATGTAAGCAAATGTTATTTATTTTTGAAAATAACGAGACGGTGGCCAGGTGTGGTGGCTCACACCTGTAATCCCAGCATTTCTGAAGGTTGAAGAGGGCAGATCACCTGAGGTCAGGAGTTCCAGACCAGCCTGGCCAACATGGTAAAATCCCATCTCTACTAAAAATACAAAACTTAGCTGGGTGTGGTGGTGGGCGCTTGTAATGGCCAGCTTCTCGGGAGCCTGAGGCAGGAGAATAACTTGAATCTGGGTGGCGGAGGTTGCAGTGAGCCAAGATCATGCCATTGCACTCCAGCCTGGGTGACACAGTGAGACTCTGTCTCTAAATAAATAAATAAATAAAAATTTTAAATTAAAAAAATAAAATAAGGTAGCGAGATGGAGGTCTCACTATGTTGTCAAGACTGGTCTTGAACTCCTGGTCTCAAATGATCTTCCCACCTGAACCTCCCAACGTGCTGGGATTGTAGTCATAAGCCTCCATGTCCAGCCCCCAAAGAAGTTTAATTAAAACAGTAAAAGGTAGTGTGAGTGGCAGTGTTCAATATGATTCCAGGGTTTGGGTTTTGTCATCCCCAACAAGCATATTCAGCAAACAACTGTAGTTATTTAAGAATAAAATAAAAATATAAATTTTTCTTTTATTTTTTTGAGACAGTGTCTAATTCTGTTCACCAAGGCTGGATTACAGTGTTGCAATCAGTGCTCACCATAGCCTCTCCCAGGCTCCAGCAGTCCTCCCTCAGCCTCCCGAGTAGCTGGGACTACAGACGTACACCACCATGCCTGGCAATTTAAAAAAAAAAATTGTAGAAATAAGGTCTCACTATGTTGCCTAGATTGGTCTTAAACTCCTGGGCTCAGGCGATCCACCGACCTTGGCCTCCCAAAAAGCTGAGATAACAGACACAAGCCACCACATCTATCTGATTTTGTCTTTTAATTTGTGTATGTCTTAGATGTCAATTAGGTTACTAGAACTTAAATACTTCTTAAGCTGTTTGAACATAATTATTTAATAAATTAAACTGTTAGGCTTAAGGACATGTAAAAAAATATATTAAGGAGGCTGTAAACAAGAAGTTTAGGAACCTCTAGTTTAGAGTGGAACAATCACTTATATATAAACAAACTTCTTAATATGAAATAAATAATGTAATTCAAATAAACTCTTATTATGGTATACTGCCAATATCGGCCAGGCATGGTGGCTTATGCTTGTAATACCAGAACTTTGGGAGGCCAAGGTGGAGTATCGCTTTAGCCTGGGAGTTCAAGATCACCTTCCTGGATAACATAGGGAGATGCTGTCTCAAAAAAAAAAAAAATTTTAGCCAAAAGTGGTGGCACATGCCTGTGTTCCCATCTACTCAGGAGGGTGAGGTGAAGGATCACTTGGGCACGGGAGGTCAAAGTTTCACTGAGCTATGATCACACCACTGCACTCTAGCTTGGGTGACAGAGCGAGGTTTTGTCTCAAAAAAAAAAAAGGTCAAATTCAAGGCACAATGGAAATTTCTGGCAAAAGGGTCAGGAAACACCTCTCTGAACAAATTATTTTTTCTCTGAATAAATTATTTTTCAGGTGAGACAAATGATGAGCAAGAGTTACTAGGCAAGAGAGGGAATTCAGCATTCCAAAGAACAGAAAGAACTTCAGTAACACTGAAAGGAGGCACCGAAGGGGTAAATAAAGAACAGGAGAGCTAAATTCATGATGCTGATACTTAACATAAGGTTGGTGTGAAGCCACTAAAAGACAAACATCTGATTCTTATTCTTGAAAAAAATTATTCTACCTGAAATGTGCAAAATCGCTAGGAGAAGGCCACAGCAGAAGAGACCCACTAGGAGTCTGTCACAGGTAAATAAATGCAGGTACAATGTGACAGCCTCTTGGATTAAGGAGAAAACTGGGAGGATGTAGCAAAGTGAATCAATCTTCAGGACACAGAAATTACAGGACTTGTAATTTGTCAAAAGCCTATCTGTAGGGGGTAAAAGTATGAGCTACTAGGTAAATAGTGGTATCACTGATACGGAACATAGATGGAGACAGGGTAAAGTTATACTGACCATGCCTTTAGTCTTTCACGTGTTGAATTGGAGATCTATTTATTTCACATGTTGAATCAGAAATCTAAGTGGATATATCCTGTGGGATATACAGTTCAAGAATTCTGAAAAGAGGACACTATGGGAATTGCAGTTTTCAGTTTAGAGTAACCAAAGCTATAGAAAATGATAAGATCACCTAGAAAGAATTTGTAAAAGGTAGAAAGGAATGTACCTTAGGGCAATATCCCAAGGAACTCCAGGATTTAAGAGTGAGATAAAGAAAGAAGACTAAGCAAAGGAAAGTGAAAAAGAAGGACCAGTGAGATAAAGTGGAAAATCAGGTAAAGGTAGTGGTATCAGCAAAGCTAGAACAAGTTTCTAAAAAGAGGGAAATGGTCAAAGGTTGTTGAGAAGCCAAGGAAGATAACGATTAACAGTGTTCACTGAATTCTGACATTTGCAGGAGAAATTTTAGCACAATAGAAAGGACAAAAACGACGGTAGAATAAAGATGGCAATACATAAAACTGCTCAAGAAGCCTGGGTAAAGCTGAAACATTTTTTTAATGGAGATTCTTATACACGTTTAAATGTTGATGAAGTACTTTACTTGTGGATAAAGACTGCAGATTGTTAGACACATTTTGCCATCATTCCCTGCTAACTTCATTAAGAATAAAAAAATTTCCCTTTTTTATTTTTTAATTTTTCTTAAGAGACAGGGTCTCATTCTGTCAGTCATGGCTCACTGCAGCCCCAAACTCCCAGGCTCAAGCAATTCTCCTGCCTTGACTACCTAAGATTACAGGTGTAAGCCATTAAATTAAAAAAAAAAAAAAAAAAAAAAACCAGCCAGGAACCATGGCATACATCTATAATCCCAGCTACTCAAGAGACTGAGGCAGAAGGATCCTTTGAGGCCAAGATACAAACCAACCTGGTCAACATAACAAGACCCAATCCTAAATAATTAATTAAAATTAATTTATGATTAGTCTCACTATGTCACCCAGGCTGAAGTGCAGTGGCACAATCTTGGCTCACTACAACCTCGGCCTCCTGGGTTCAAGCATTCTCCTGCCTCAGCCTCCTAAGTAGCTGGGGGTGTAAGTGCGTGCCACCACGCCCAGCTAGTTTTTGTATTTTTAGTAGAGAGGGGTTTCACCACGTTGGCCAGGCTGTGATTCAGGTATTTTTATTTGGAAAATAATTGTGTATATTTATGGAATACAATCTCATGTTTTGATCTATGTATACATTGTAGAAAGATTCAATCAAGCTAATTAACATATTCATCACCTCACCAACTTTTTGTCATCAGAACACCAAAAATCTATTCTTTTAACAATTTCAAAATACATACTTTTTTTTTTTTAAGACAGAGTCTCGCTCTTGTTGTTCAGGCTGGAGTGCAATGGCACGATCTCAGTTCACTGCGACCTCCATCTTCGGGGTTTAAGCAATGCTCCTGCCTCAGCCGCCCAAGTAGCTGAGATTACAGGCGTGCACCACCATGCCTGGCTAATCTTGTATTTTTAGTAGATAAGCAGTTTCATCATGTTAGTCAGGCTGGTCTCCAGCTCCTGATCTCAGGTGATCTGCCCGCTTCAGCTTCCCAAAGTGCTGGGATTACAGACGTGAGCCACCGCATCCGGCCTTCGTTCTTAAGAAATTCATTCTTAATTGTGGTTACCATGCAATGGGATAGATCAGTAAAACTTACTCCTCCAGTCTGAGACTTTGCATCTTTTGATCAACACCTTAAGAATTTTTTCCGGGCACGGTGGCGCGTGCCTGTAGTCCCAGCTACTCGGGAGGCTGAGGTGGGAGGATCGCTTGAGCCCAGGAGTTCTGAGCTGTAGTGCACTATGCCGATTGGGTGTCCGCACTAAGTTCCGCATCATTATGGTGACCTCCTGGGAGCAGGCGACCACCAGGTTGCCTAAGGAGGGGTGAACTGGCCCAGGTCGGAAACAGAGCAGGTCAAAACTCCTGTGCTGATCAGTAGTGGGATAGTGCCTGTGAACAGCCACTGCACTCCGGCCTGGACAACAAAGTGAGACCCCGTCTCTTAAAAAAAAAGAAAAAAACTTTTTTAACGTGGCTAGGTGTGATGGCCCATGCCTGTAATCCCAACACTTTGGGAGGCCGAGGCAGGTGGATCACCTGAGGTCAGGAGTTCGAGACCAGCCTGGCCAACATGGTGAAACCCCAACTCTACTACTACTACTACTAATAATAATAATACAAAAATTAACCAGGCACGGTGGTGTACTCCTATAATCCCAGCTACTAGGCGGGGCTAAGATAGAAAGATCACTTGAACCTGGGAGGCAGAGGTTGCAGTGAGCTGAGATCACACCACTGTATTCCAGCCTGGGCAACAGAGGTAGACTCTGTTTCAAAAAGAAAAAAAAAGGAATTTTTTAACTTAATTTTTTAAAGATATAACTTACTTACAGTGAAATACATAAACCTGAAGGACTTTTGTTTTTTAAAGCATACGTACACAAAATGGAAGACTGAACAGCAAAAACATTCTGGAAGTTAGAATGTAGACTGACTGAATGATCTAAAGAAGTTAAATCTCAGCTGAGCAAGGTGGCTCATGCCTGTAAACCCAGCACTTTGGGAGGCCAAGGCAGGTGGATCACCTGAGGTCAGGAGTTTGAGACCAGCCTGGCCAACCTGGTGAAAACTTCTCTATTAAAATACAAAAATCAGCCAGGCATGGTGGTGGGTGCCTGTAATCCCAGCTACTCAGGAGGCTGAGGCAGGAGAACTGCTTAAACCTGGGAGGCAGAGGTTGCAGTGAGCTGAGTTCATGCCACTGCACTCCAGCCTGGGCCACAGAGGGAGACTCAAGGAAAGCAATCTAAAGAACAATACCTCAGAACAGGTTAGGAATTGTTCTACAGAGCAATGTGAACATGATACTAAAAACAAAAGAATTGGTCAAATGATTTAAATATCCTCCCACACTCCATGAAACCAGCCAACTGTCCCTTAACTCATCCTTACAGAAACCTGGAGCCTTCCTCTCTAAACTAGAATGACACAGCCCAATAAAATTTCTGCAATGATAGAAATATTCTATATTTACTCTGCCCAATATGGTAGGCTCTCAGCAAATGTGGCCACTGAGCACTTGAAATGTGTCTAGTGCAACTGAGGACCTAAACCTTTAATTTTAGTTATTTAGATTTAAGCTGCTACATGTAGCTAGTGGCTACCATATTGGATAGTGGATTCCTGGACTGGAAAGCTTTTCAACTGGTCCAGCTGAGAATGAGGTCATCTTTCTGAAAACAGTTGAGTTAAATGAACATGAATGAGTGTTTAAATAATGAATGCTAAGACCTCCAGCTTTTCTCTCAGTTTAGCAAGTAGACAGCTGGAAGCCTGCTTTGTACTCTCCAAGCAGGAGATCCCTTCTTCTTTAGGAAATCTGACCCTGGAGCAAAGACAAAAGATACTGCCATTGAAGATTCTCAAATAAAACAGTACAGTAATTAAAGCAACTTTCACATGGGTTTCCTTTACATTTCTGTCCCTGTATTCACAGCCATGCTGTTATGTTTACATTGATCAAATATCAATATTCCTTCAAAGATAAAATGCACACACATATAGGAAAAAGAAGTGAGCTTTACATTCTTGTTAGACATTCTCCAACTCCAGGATAGCCCCAAGCCTAAGCAACCCCTTAAGTAGCGCAATATTTGGGTGAAAGTTTGCAGCGCAGCCACTGTACAGGTTAACTGAAGCTTCACTATGAAAAAGTTGTATCAGCCAAGTGTGGTGGCTCACGCCTGTAATCCTAACACTTTGGGAGGCCAAGGCAGGCAGATTGCTTAAATCAATCTGCATTCCAACTTCCAAATGTTTTTGCTGTTGTTCTGTCTTCCATTTTGTGTATATATGCTTTAAAAAACAAAAACCCTTAACATCTATGTATTTCACTGTGTGTAATTTTTTTTTTTTTTTGAGAGAATTTTGATTTTCGCCCACGCTGGAGTGCAATGGCCAGATCTAGGCTCACTGCAACCTCTACCACCCAGGTTCAAGCGATTCTCCTGCCCTTGGCCTCCTGAGTAGCTGGGACTACAGGTATGTGCCACCGCACCTGGCTAATTTTGTATTTTTAGTAGAGACAGGGTTTCACTATGTTAGCAAGGCTGGTCTCAAACTCCTGACCTCAGGTGATCTGCCCGCCTCAGCCTCCCAAAGTGTTGGGATTACAGGCATGAGCTACCACAGCTAGCCGTAATTATATATTTAAAAAATTAAGTTAGCCAGGCATGGTGACTCATGCCTACAATCCTAGCACTTTGGGAGGCTGAAGTGGGCGACTCACAAGGTCAAGAGATTGAGACCATCTTGGCCAACATGGTGAAACCACATCTCTATTAAAAATATAAAAATTAGCTGGGCATGGTAGCGCATGCCTATAGTCCCAGCTACTCAGGAGGCTAAGGCAGGAGAATCACCTGAAGCCCAGAGGCAGAGGTTTCGGTGAGCTGAGATCTTGCCACTGCAATCTAGCCTAGACAACAGAGCAAGATTCCATTTCAAAAGAAAAAAAAATTAAGTTAAAAAAATTATTCAAAAGTTTCATCTCAAGTAGTTTCAGAGTCAGAAGACTGCCTCAAGAGCCAGCAAGTGACTTCTAATCTTTACGTTTTGCTAGGCTGTTACTACTCCATAGCCCTGCTATGTTTCAATGTTAAATCTGTAGTATCTGTTTAGACTGAAACTGTAACCCTGGGTTCATACCAACCCTTCATATATACCTCTACTTGTTTCCTGTCAGAAATGTGAAAAGTTTTCTGTCAGAATCTGAAATTCAACATCAATTCATCAACTTTAGAGTTAAGGTATTTCAGACACAAAAATAAAATTTTAGAGATTCAGCCATTTGGTTTTTCAGATACATACCAGGTCTCTGTAGACTCTGAATGTATTAGACCACCTATATGTTACCATGACTTTAAATCAGTGACTTTATGATGTCTTTTATCATCTGTTGTAGAAAATCAACACAAGGTCAAGAGATTGAGACCATCCTGGCCAACATGGTGAAACCCCATCTGTACTAAAAATACAAAAATTAGCCAGGTATGGTGCTGGGTGCCTGTGTTCCCAGCTACTTGGGAGGCTGAGGCAGGAGAATTGCTTGAACCTGGGAGGCAGAAGTTGCAGTGAGCTGAGATCGTACCATTACCCCCCAGCCTGTGCAAAAAGAGCGAAACTCCATATCGATAAAGAAAGAAAAGAAAACCAACATGCTATAAACATGGTCATTTTAGAGAAAAAAAATTTAGCATCTTTGGAGAATCTGCGACGTAGGGTCCATTTCTGGCTCTACCAATAACAGAGTAGGAATTGCTAAAGCAATGAGAAGGCTACAAAAGAATAATTTAAGAATGAATATATTTCCCTAAAAGAGAATGTTCAACTCAGCCTGATGGCCTATTTACCTTAAATTTTGAAAATATTACCCACATCCCAAAAAAAGTCACAAGTTTCATCATAATGGATAAGAAAAGTACATGTCAAACACTGTGACCACCTTATCAGTTGACCCTTCCTAAAGCATCTACCAAATTCTTTAAATCAGTGACAGAGTACAATTTAATGAAGAAAAGAAAAATGAACTAAAAATTCACAAAGACATGCTTAATATCGAGAATGCCAAGGTGATCTACTTCAGTAAGATGTTTGTATGGCAACTAAAGAAACACAGAACCCCCTGTTCTCAAACTGAGCTCCACAGGAAGCTGGCTAATAACAAAGTAAATGGTCATGCATACCAGGATGGAGGAGGGAAAGGCAGGCCTGTGTATAGAGCACTGGGTTTATGACAAGCTAGAATGAAAGCAAAATATTGTTAAATTTCAATTTTTCTATGACTTTTGAAGGATTCACATAATAACCTACAAAAAAAAAAAGTCTGATTTATAAAGTGATATAGGCCGAGTGCAGTGGCTCATGTCTGTAATCCCAGCACTTTCGAGAGGCTGAGGCAGGCAGATCACTTGAGGTCAGGGGTTCGAGACCAGCCTGGCCAACATAGTGAAACCCCGACTCTACTAAAAATACAAAAATTAGCCGGGCGTGGTGGCGGGCACCTGTAATCCCAGGTACTCGGGAAGCTGAATCAATTCAAGGAGAATCGCTTGAACCCAGGAGGTAGAAGTTGCAGTGAACGGAGAAGACCGCGCCACTGCACTCCAGCCGGGGCGTCAGAGTAAGACTCTGTCTCAAAAAAATAAATAAATAATTTTTTTAAAAAAGTAAGAGTGAACCAAGGTGTAAATGAAGCCTCCCTCCCTATCACCCTCCTCTACACTCCTAGAAAAGATCACCTGGGAAAAACCTATCTTGAGTAAAGATCAAAACTCATTTAAGCCATCCCTCATATAACCAATACCGTGCTATCAAAAAGCGTGAGACATGTAGATGGCTGGGAGACAGTCTCCTTTCTTCCTGATACTGCCCACCCAAAGCAGAGGCTGCAGTTAGGCTCTGACCACACAAGAGGCTGGCATCTCCGGGCACCCTTCTCCATACCAAGCTTAGTTATTCCGGGCAAAATGGGGGGGGGGGGCGGGGCGGAAACAGAATTAGGAATCTTTCATGAAGTGTTCTGGATATTCTTAAATTTAATCATATTCTCAAAACATTTCATAACTAACGTCTGCTTTCTTCATTTAATTCTCCCAACATTATAATTTATGTTGGTAGAAAAAAGTCCCATTTTACATGCGGTGAAAAAGGTCGAAATGTCTAGCATGAGATGAAAAACACTACCAGACAGCAGGGTAGGATTTCACCTCGTCTATTCTGGCTCTAAGTCCAAAACTCCCACAACCCCTCTGCATCCCTCTTCCCACGACAGAGTGGCCACTGGGCGAAGAGCGGGGGCTGATACCGCCCAGCGCAGACCGAAGGGAAAAGACGGCTCCCGCCGCGCTCATGCCCAGCCAGGCTCTCTGGAAAACGGTCCCGGGAACGCGGGGGAAGGAATCAAGGCCGGAAGGAGGCAGGGCAGTCCAAGCAAATAAATAAAAACCCTGGACTTCCAAGGCGGCCCGAGCTGGAAGCCTGTGACAGCCGATTCTCTTTCCAGAGCTTTCAAGGCTTCAGGAGGAGCTAGGGGTCGGGGAGGGTACGGCGCCAGCTTCGCGGTGCCTCCGCCGCACAGCCCGGCTGGAGCGAGAGCGCAGGCAGCGGCCCCTCGGGACAAGCTCGCGCGCCTCCCCGGGAAAGGCACGCTGTGGCCGGGACGGACCGCGGCCTCCGGCTCGGGATGGGGGAGGGCGGCTTGAGGCCTCCGGGCCGGGAGCTGAGGTGGCGCGCACAGGCGCAGGAATGGCCAGCCAGCCCAGCCAAGCGATCGCTACGTCCGGCACTCGGCTGCCCGCGCCCCCGCTTACCTGCCCCCTCGCTCCCAGCACCTGTCCCACCGCCGGCCCCGACGCGGCAGCACCCTGGACCGCGGGCCCCGCCTTCGCCAGCTCCAGAGGAAGCCCAGCCAGCGAGTAGGCGTCCGGCCTGCTCGCCGCGGCCACCGCCGCCGAGCTTCCTCTGAAGCCGCTGCCGCGACGCCGGCGCTGGCCTACTGCGTCACCTCCTCCGCGCCCTTCCGCCTGACGGCGGGGGGGGGGGTCTTGGCACCGCCCCGCTTCCGCTGTTCCCGCCCCGCCTCCCGGCCCGGAGCCGTTCGGCCCTCGCGTGTCACAAAGTCCCCAGCCCCGGTCTCCCTCGGAACGCGCCGGGATGACAGCTGCGTTCAGGCCCTGCAAAGCGCGTTTGAGACTTCTGTTCAGCCCCTTCTACAGTTTTTAAACCCCAAAGGGCTAAATCAGACCGCAGCTAGTGTACACCCCTGCCCTTCACTGATCCCGTCACCCCTGCGCCGAAAGCAAAAGACCCATTCCAGCTCTGGACGTTGTGAGGCCTGGCCCAGACGTCCGTCTCCTCTCTGGTTTTCCCATTCATTGATCTTGCCCCCCCCGCCCCCCCCGCTATTGTGATAAATGTCCGGTATTGTGACACATAAATGTCCTACCCGCCCCAACTGTGAATGCTTTCCAAAATTATAAGCCAATGTCCTGATAGGTAAAAACATAATAATAGCAGATTTATGGCAGAAGATGAGTTCAGTTTGGGACATACTCAATCTGGAAGAATAAAGTGGAGGTGACTGCAATGGAATACGAAGGGTGTTCCTGAGCACCTGTGTAGGCAATAAAGCTATAAATTGGGGCCAGGCGCGGTGGCTCAGGCCTGTAATCCCAGCACTTTAAGAGGCCGAGGCGGGTGGATCACGAGGTCAAGAGATCGAGATCATCCTGGTCAACATGGTGAAACCCCGTCTCTACTAAAAATACAAAAAAAATTAGCTGGGTATGGTGGTGCATGCCTGTAATCCCAGCTACTCAGGAGGCTGAGGCAGGAGAATTGCCTGAACCCAGGAGGCGGAGGTTGCGGTAAGCCGAGATCGCGCCATTGCACTCCAGCCTGGGTAACAAGAGCGAAACTCTGTCTCAAAAAAAAAAAAAAAAAAAAAAGATATAAATTGATGGTGGAGAAGATAAAAACTATAATTGGCCTGGAACGGTGGCTCGCCTGTAACCCCAGCACTTTGGGAGGCCGAGGCAGGCGACTCACAAGTTCAGGAGATCGAGACCAGTCTGGCCAACGTGGTGAAACCCCGTCTCTGCTAAAAATACAAAAATCAGCGGGGCGTGGTGGTGCTTGCCTGTAATCCCAGCTACTTGGGAGGCTGAGGCAGGCGAATCACTTGAACCGGGGAGTGGGAGGTTGCAGTGAGCCAAGATCTTGCCATTGCTCTCCAGCCTGGGAAACAGGGCGAGATTCTGTCTCAAGAAAAAAAAAAAAAAACCATAGTGAAGCCAACAGCGGGATGGTTTGCTTTTAATTATCACCATCTGTCAGAAAAATTCTAAACAATGTTAATGATAAAGTACTCCTTTCCAAACAAAAGCTTTGTTTAGTTTTAGTTCTAAACAATTACTGCAATTACTGTTGATTTTTTTCTTTTTTTTTCCCCAGACAGGGTCTTGCTCTCTCGCCAAGCTGGAGTGCAGGGGCACAATCTGGGCTCAGTGTAACCTCTGCCTCCTGGGCTCAAGCAATCCTCCCACCTCAGACTCCAGAGTAGCTGGGACCACAGGCTTCTGCCATGTTGCTGGACTAATTTTTTTAACTTCTTCTTATTATTATTTTTGTAGAGATGATGTCTCCCTTTGTTGCCCAGGCTGGTCTTGAATTCCTGGGCTCAAGCGATCCTCCCACCTGGGCCTCCCAAGGTGCTGGAATTACAGGTGTGAACCAACATGCCTGGCCCTCTCACTTCTTTTTAAGAGTTTCTCTTTGTCAATGATTTTTAGCCATTTATTTTGTGCCCTTTCTTGGTTTTCTTTGTATTTATCTGTCTTGGATGTCATTGAGCTTCTCTGATTTGTGGCTTGATGTCTTTCATCAGTTTTGGAAAATTCTCAATCATTATCTCTTCAGATAAGGCTATTGCTGTATTTTCTATGCCTGTTCTTCAAGACATCAATAACCATATGTAAGATGATGATGATGATGATGATGATTATTATTTGAGACAGAGTTTCATTCTCTTTGCTAAGGCTTGAACACAATGCTGCAATCTCACTTCACTGCAACCTCTGCCTCCTGGGTTTAAGTGATTCTCCTGCCTCAGCCTCCTGAGTAGCTGGGATTACAGGCACAAGCCACCACACCCAGCTCATATGTAAAAATATTTGACCTTGTTCACCATGTCTTTTACACTTTTACTGAGTCTATCTGCTATAATCTCCAACCTGCTGTTAAATCTATACATTGAGTTTTTATTTTAAGTACTAGATTTTCAGGTTTTTTTTGTTTTGTTGTGTTGTGTTTTGTTTTGAGGCAGAGTTTTGCTCTTGTTGCCCAGGCTGGAGTGCAGTGGCACAATCTCGGCTTGCTGCAACCTCTGTCTCCCAGGTTCAAGTGACTCTCCTGTGTCAGCCTCCCAAGTACCTGGGATTACAGGCGCCCACCACCCTGTTCAGCTAATTTTTTGTATTTTGAGTAGAGATGGGGTTTCGCAATATTGGCCAGGCTAGTCTCAAACTCCTGACCTCAGGCAATCCCCCTACCTCAGCCTCCCAAAGTGCTGGGATTTCAGGCATGAGCCACAGTGCCTGGCCTAGATTTTCAGTTTTATAGTTTGATTTGTAGCCGGGCACCGTGGCTCACACCTATAATCAGTACTTTGGGAAGTCCAGGTGGGCAGATTGCTTGAGTCCAGAAGTTTGAGACCAGCCTGGGCAACATGGCAAAACCCTGTCTCTACTAAAAATACAAAAAAAAAAAAAATTAGCTGGGAGTGGTGGCATGCACCTCTGTAATCCCAGCTACTCAGGAGGCTGAGGCAGGAGAATCGCTTGAACCCAGAGGTAGAGGTTGCAGTGAGAGGAGATTGCACCACTGCACTCCAGCCTGGCCAACAGAAGTGAAACCCTGTCCCAAATAAATAAGCAAACAAACAAAATAAAATTTGATTTGTTTTTACAAATTCTTTTTATAGATTCTAGTTATCTGTTGAAAGTCTCCATCTTCTCATCCATTTTAGTTTTTTTTTTTTTTTTTTTGAGATGGAGTCTCACTGTGTCACACAGACTGGAGTACAGTGGTGCAGTCTCGGCTCACTGCAACCTCCATCTCCCAGGGTCAAGCTATTCTCTTGCCTCAACCTCTCCCATAACTGGGATTACAGGCCCATGCCACCGCACCTGGCTAATTTTTGTGTTTTTATAGAGACAGGGTTTTACCATGTTGACCAGGCTGGTCTCAAACTCCTGACCTTGTGATTTGCTGTCCTTGGCCTCCCAGAGTACTGGGATTACAGGCATGAGCCACCACATTTGGCCCTAGGTTTTTAATAGAAAAACCTTGTAGATCTTTGTCTCCTCAATCCTGAAAGACTACAGGACTTTCAGTTCATTCCTTTAGAGACTTTGAGCTTAGTTTAACGTTGAGTTTAGCTTCTAGCTTATTCAGCTTCAAAATATGAGAAATATCTTGAGAGAGATAGATACTAGCCATGAATTTGAGGAAGCCATATCCTTCTAATGGGGTTTTGTTTCCTAAACACAATGATTTTGCTTTTGAAAAGTTTTGAGCCAATCCCTGAGCCAACCCCAAGCAGGTCTTCAACTCAGCAAATATCCCACATGAAAAATCAACCATGCTTTGGGACTTTTCTAATTTTCAGTCAGTTCAGTAACCCCAAATGACCACAAAGCTCTTCTGGGTTTTCTTAGCCCCAAAAAACTCCTCTGCCTATGTTAAGAGTGATCTAAAATTAGAAAATGTTTCCACACACACACACACAAAAAACAGCTAGTTATTATCAATTCACCTTGGAAGGGCTTCTTCTTGTCTGGAATTTTAGTTTACTTAATCCTTGAAGCCAGGTATAGTGGTTTATATCTATAATCCGAGCACTTTGGGAAGCCAAGGTGGGAGTGTTGCAGGAAATCAGGGAACAGGAGAGACCTATGAGGTTACAGGAGAATTTATTTAAGGTGTACAGAGGCTCAGTGGATTTGTATCCAAAGGACTGAGCATCGGACAAAGAGGGCACGTGCCTTTTATGCATCTAAGGGTGTGAAAAGAAGCAGGCTTACAGAAGCGAGAACAAAAGCAGTTAATCAATACAGTGACAGGCTTACACATGACTCTTGATATGTGGGCCAGGTGGCCTTATCTCAAACCTAGGCTGGTTCAGTCTGGCCTCCTTTCTGATGTCTAGGGAGCCATCCTGTTGGGACATTTCTCATGGCCTTCATTGTGTTATTTAGATATAAAACAGGCTTGCAATACACAGATATCTATAAATTCTTAGGCTTACTCATATCATGCGGGTAGGGATGTGGGAGAAAATTTATGCTTTCCTCCAGATGGTGAGGGAGTATTGGGAAAGTCTTCAGAGCACATTCCCTTAAGTTCTGGCTTCTGAGATAATGATATCAAAGCTTCTGCAGAGCCTGGGCTTATAGACTGTCTTCAATTTAACACAAGGAACTTACTTTTATGTGACTTTACTTATTTATTCTTTTATTTCCCTGCCTCATTCCCCCCATGGATGCTTCCTGTGAGTAAAAACTCGATAGAAAGCATCACTTCTATTTAGTTCTTCATGACGGGGCGGGTCTTCTGTTGCAGGCAAAGACTGATATTTCATAGAAGCCATCAGTTGGGTTGCGGTTGTTTTGTCTACTAAAACTTCTATAGTAGACTGAATGCTTCTAATAATAAGGGGCAAGAGACAGGAGAGTATTAAGCAATTCCCTAATATAGCCAGCACTACTCCTATTAATGCTTTAAAACCACCAAAGGGTGAAAACCAACCTCCAAAAAGGGAATCTGGAAACTGTCGGGTTTTCAAGTCTGGAACATGAGCTAATTTTTGCATCTTCACAGTAATTTCCATGATAGTTTTTCTATTATCATCAATTTCTAAGCAACAGTTAGTTAAGTGGAACTTTCCACATACTCCTTCTTCCTGGGCAAGGAGATTCTAAAGCTAGCCTATTCTGGTAATTGTGTTCCTCATCTTTGTGGATTGCTGGGCTAAGAGATCTAAAGCATTTGCCGTCTCATTGGTAATGATCTCAGGTACTGCTTGTAACCTTATGATGCGGTTAAGCATATAAGTTGGGGTGTGGTATCCCCATGATCTAGCCTGTGCCCAGGTGGCTGGTCCATAATATTAAATTATTCTCTCAGGGGGCCAATCAGTATCTTTCCAGTCTCCTATCTTTATGTCTCTCTTGATGTCTACATCTCATCTGTTTCTTTCTTTGATTTCATCATAAATGGAGTACCCAAGAGTCTCCCCTTGCTGCAGTGGGAGTAGGAAGAAAGATGGTCTAATTGTTCCTAGTAGGCAGGCCCCTGTCCAGTTGGCAGATAACTGTTGATAAGCCCGTTGCCCACAGATCCAGTAGAGGCCAGAGGGTGTTTACTAGCTATTAGTTGCCTCTAGTTGGTACCAGGAGTGGTTCCGAGAAGGGAAGCGAGAAAATGATAGTCTGGTGGGATCTCTATCTTGCTTGTTTTTGCCTTTCCATAGAGTTTTCTTCATTGTTTCATTATGATATTGCTGTCCTAAGCAAACCAATTCCCCAAATGGGTTGGTGAAGGTTTTCCCCCAGTCAGCAATGCAGTATCTCCCTATGATAGAGGATTTCAAGAGCCAAATTCTTGAATGTTTGAGCATCGGCTCAGTAGAAGAGAGATAGAAGGTAAAGCTTTCTTGAGGCATTAACTCTTTTGCTTCCCATGGCCATTGATCTCCCATATTGGCTCCTCTGCAGACATAAGAGAAGACACATAGATTGCTGGCTATGTTTCGGCCAATTGAGCAAACAGGTTACTGGCTGCAGGATGGGGTTAAGGTATCTCTTGGTTGAGATTCTTATAGAATGACTTAAATACCTGGAATTGTCATTGAATGGGACGGACTCAATTTTTTTTTTTTTTTTTTTTTTTTTTTTGCAATTTACAAAATGATTCTCCGACTGCCTCTGTATATTGTCATATAGTTACTTATTATCCATATAGACAGATCTGGCTTAAGAATTGAAAGAGTTACAGGGTGACAGCTGCTCACTTTACAGTCTGGTTTCAGTAGAAAAAAGGAAGCTGTTTTCATAACCATGACTTGCCTTGGTTGCTGCTGGTTACTGGACCATGTCAGACAGTTCCAGCAAATTGTTCACCAACATGCAGGGGATAAACACCTAGTTCTGTGACAGGCAGTGGTGAAACCTGTGGAGTTAGTCATTGTGGGGGGAGCTGTACTTGTGAATTTCACTTGACAGAAATTAAAGTATAAATCTATAGCTTCTTTCTGGGAAGGAGGGGCTTTAGTCCACCTGTCCTCTTCCTTGATCCGAACTTCAAACCAGGACCCAGGTGAATACTTAGGCTCGTAACAAGCATAAGACTGGCCATTTCCTGGGGCACAAACTGAGTAAGTTGTCTGGTTGTAAGTACAAGTCCTTAGGTGGGTCCCTGTACATTCATAATATTTCTGATACAGTAAAGTCTTGACTACTGTATTCCCTATCCAAGTAGTATGCATGCAGTGTGGACATCCTTCTATGAGTTGCCCTTCCTCCTGTACAGATACAGGAACTAGCAAGAGCAAAGCAAAGGATAGCATCCTTATATCCAGCATGGGCAGAATGAATCTCTCCTTGGGCAGAGGGACTGGCAAAAAATGACCACATAGCAATAGAACAGTTAACAGTACTAAAATGGCAATCAAGCTTAACATTTCTAACCACATTTACTTGGATGACTCCTCAAACTTCGGCTGTGCATGGACTAGTCAGCTTCTGGTTGTGTGACTAGAGCAGGGCTTGCAGATTTACTCAGGATTCTGCCGTGAGTAGACTGGCCAGCTTCTGGAGTGGCCAGAGCAGGGCTGTAGTCATCCTCACTGGCAACACGGTCTGGTCGCAGGATTAATCGGGTAGGATGGTCTGGATCCTGTTGACTGGTCTGCTGGTCCTGGGCTGCGAGTTTCAGCCGACTGTGGTGGATCCAAGGCACAATCCTTTCAACTTTAACAGCAGTGGGGGTGAACAAAATTACAGTATGGGGCCCAACCCATATGGGTCCTAGAGAAGTTGGGTTCCATTTCTTGACCCAAACAGAGTCCCCAGGTTTAAAGGAATGTGCTTGTTCTGTTAGGCTTATAGGCATCCTTTCCTGCACCCAGTGTGTACTTTTTCATTTCCATGCCTAAAGCCTGAATTTGCCTTTTTAAAGTTAGCTCCCCTAACTCATGGAGATCACCTTTAATCTGACTTACAGTTGGGGGGTTCCTGCTGAACAAAACCTCATAGGGCGAATACCCAGTCTGTTTTGTGGGGGTGCACATGACTCGGAGGAGGACCATAGGCAATTCCTGATCCCATCGCAGGTGAATTTATTGACAACATTTCTTCAGCAGTTTCTTGAGTGTCCAGTTCACGTGCTCCACTTTTCCTGAGCTTTGCAGCCTATAAGCGGTATGTAATTTCCATTATTTTAACAGTCGAGCCAAGTCCTGAACTATTTCGGCCACAAATGCCGGTCCGTTATCTGACCCCAGAGTTAGGGGGAGTCCGAATCTAGGAATAATGTCTCTCAGCAATACCTTAGTCATTGCTGACTCTCGTGCCTTTTCTGTCCGGGTGGGGAAAGCCTCTACCCATCCTGAAAATGTGCAGACTAACACTAACATATACTGACAGCTCCCAGCCCGGGGCAACTCAGTAAAGTCCATGAGTAGGTTCTCGCGAGGTGCTGCTCCGACTTCCTGAATTCCTGGGGGCTGGGTAGGCCCCTGTCATGGGTTGTCTTGGGCACAAGTTAGACACTGTTCACAAATGGCTCGAGTGATGGCAGTGAGCTGTGGCATATAGAAATGCGGTCCAAGCAATGTTTCTAATGCTGTTTTCCCCATGTGTGTTCCTTGGTGGAACTACTTTACAAATCTGGGGGCCGCCATTTCCGGTATGGCTAGCCTCTCATCAGAAAACTTCCACCAGCCTCCTTCAATGTAATTTCCACTTTCCTGGGCAAGCCAAGCCTTTTCGTTTGGAGTATAGCTAGGGGTCTCTGGTAGGGAAGTCTCGGGAGGAGAGGCATAGCTAGGGATTCCTCTTTAGGGGGTAGGGTTTTCATTGCTGCCAGTTTTGCTTCCTGTCTGCCTTCCTGTTTCCTTTTGATTCAAAAGTCCCCTCTACCTGATGTCCTTTGCAATGAATGACAGCCACCTTTTCCAGAGCCCACACAGCATCTAAGAGTTGTAGAATTTCCTCCTTATATTTTATCTCTTTCCCTTCTAGAATTAAAAGTCCTCTTTCTTCATATGTAGCCCCATGGGTGTGCAGGGTGGCAAAGGCATACTTAGAGTCAGTATAGATGTTTACTATTTTCCCTTTAGCCAATAGTAAAGCTCTTCTTAGAGCTATCAGTTCTGCCTTCTGAGCTGATGTTCCGGCTGGTAGGGGTCGCGCCTCCACCACTGAGTCCCATATCACTACTGCGTACCTAGCTCACCGGGTCCCTTCTGTCACGAAACTGCTTCCATCTGTAAAGTATTCCTCATCTGAGTTTCCAAAGGGCTGATCCATCAAGTCTTTTCCACTAGAAAATACTGCCTCTACAACATCTGTGCAGTTATGTTGTGGTTGGGGATATTTCGACTCTTCTTTGGGTAGCAGAGTGGCTGGGTTTAGGGTATTGATAGTTTCTTAAATAATGTGAGGATTCTCACATAAGAGTTCTTGATACCTAGTCATTCTTGGGTTTGACAACCAGTGTGCTCTTTCTGGTCCATGAGAGAAATAACTGTGTGTGGCACAGGAATGATCACTTTCTGTCCTAAGGTCAGTTTGTTGCCTTCTTGTGCTAGCAGGGCTGTAGCGGCTACCGCTTTAAAACAGGGGGGCCAAACTAGTGCCACGGGGTCCAGTTGCTTTGATAGGTATGCCACAGGTCAATGCCGTGATCCTAACGTTTGGTCAGGACTCCTATTGCCATTCTTTCTGCTCATGGACATATAGGAAGAGAGGCTTAGTCTGATCTGACAGCCCTAATGCCGGAGCCCAAATGAAGGCCTTCTTAATCTCCTTGAAGGCCATCTCCTGCTCAGTTCCCCAAAGGAGGAGCTCCTTTTTACCACGATTTGTGGCTTCATATGGAGGTTTTTTAACATGAGTGAGAAATTTGGAATCCAAATGCGGCAGAAACCTGCTGCCCCTAGGAATTCCCTTATTTGATGCCCGGTGGTTGACGTGGGAAGTGCACATACAGCCTGCTTTTGCTCACTGCCAAGTTCGCGTTTTCCTTGTCTCACTATGAAACCTAGATATTTGACTGCTGGAGAAGAGATCTGTGTCTTTTTCCTAGACACTTTATATCCTGCTTTCCACAAGAGACAGAGGAGGTCCTCAGTGCCCTGTGGGCAGTCCTGCCAAGTAGGGGCTGCAGATAAGAGGTCATCTATGTACTGGAGCAGAATGAAATTGTCATTTGGCAGAATGAATGCCCTGAGATCTGTCGCCAGCAATTCTTTAAAAATTGAAGAGGAGTTCTTAAATCCTTGTGGGAGTCTTGTCCAGGTATACTGAGGTTCCCCCGCAATGAAATGCAAAGATAGGCTGGCTCATAGGTGCCAACGGGAGACAAAAGAAGGCATCCTTTAAGTCCAAGCAGGTAAACCAGGCAGCACTTGATGGAATGAGTCCCGTTAATGTATATGGGTTGGGCACTACCGGGTGGATAGTCTCTGTGACCTGATTTACAGCATATAACTCCTGCACCAGTCTATATTCACCAGACGGCTTCCGTACTGGCAGAAGGGGAGTGTTCCAAGGTGATTTACATTTTACTATGAAGCTGTGCTTGAAGAGCCAGTCTATGTGCTTTTGGACACCCCATGTAACTTCAATAAATAATGGGTATTGGTGAACCCATGCTGGAGAAATCTCTGGTTTTAATTGTACTACCACTGGTGCCTGATTTACAGCCAACCCAGGTTACTTATCTTCTGCCCACACTCTGGGAATTTTGGTAAGCAGCCAAAACCTCTCAAGAATCCCTGGATTACATGCTGGTCCATCTGTGTACAGGCTCCACTTCTTGGCCTTTGGGAGGGTGAGAGTTAACACCATAGCCTTGGGTTGACTCAGGTAAGGTCATGTTTCCTTGAGGCCTAAAAGTGATTTGTGTCTGCAGTTTCTGATGTAAGTCTCTTCCTAGCAAAAGGACTGGGCAGTTTGGGAAGTATAAGAACTCATCCTGGACTTCTCATCCTCCACACACCTCCTAGTCTGGCAAAAAGGTCTGTTTTCTGAAACTGTAGTTGCCCCAATAATAGTTGCATAGTTTTTGGACAATGACCCAATGAGCCGAGTTACCACTGAGTGTTTGGCACCAGTGTCTACCATAAAGTCCATTTGTTTGCCCCTGATTTCCACTGTGACCATGGGCTACTGGGTGCCTAAATGGATGGAACCCAGTCTGTCTCAGTCCTCATAGCTTTCGGCCTCTGCCCAGCCGATCAAACTGGCATCCTGTCTTTCCATAATGCAGCGACTCGCACTCAGAGGCTTTGGCCAAGTTTCTCTGCCATGGCTATTGCCTTCATCCTTCTCTGGGCATTCATCCTTCCAATGTCCTTTCTCTTTGCATTGTGCACACTTATCCTTCTCAAGCCTCGGCCGGCTCTCAAGTCCCTGTCTACCTTGACTTCCTCCACACCACGACCACGACCACATTCACGTCCTCACACCACGCTAGTCTCTCTCTCAACAAGGGCAGCCACCAGAAATTCAGCCTGTCTCTTAAGCCTCCATTCAACCTTTTTATCTTCCTCTTGCTCTCGGTTGACATACACCTTAGTAGCTATTTCTATTAGCTGGGTGGCATTCATGCCTGAGAAACCTTCTATTTTCCATAGCGTTCTCTTGATGTCTCCCTGTGCCTGACCAACAAATGATGTATTTATTTATTTATTTTCTTATTTTTTTTTTTACTGCCCGCCCCCACCACCCACAAATGATGTATTTAATATGTGCTGGTTCTCAGCAGCCTCTGGGTCAAATGGTATATAGAGCTAGTATGCCTCACAAAGCTTTTCATAGAACTGACTTGGGCTCTCATCAGCTTTCTGGAGCACTTCTGAAACCTTCCCTATATTTATTGCCTTTTTCCCACCAGCCTTTATTCCATTTAGGAGCACCTCCCTGTGCCTCTGCGAGCGCTGCAGCTCCTCTGCCTCATTTGGGCCCCACTCAGGATCGGTTTCTGGGAACTGTTCCTTGGCATATCACCTAACATCATTTGTGCCTTCAGGCGCATTGTCCTCTAACCATTGGAGAGCTGCTTGGGTAACTCTCCGAGGCTCCTCTGTATTGAACAGTATATAAAGGAGCTGTTGGCAATCTGGCCAGGTAGAGTTATGAGTTAAAAAGATGGACTGCATCAAGTCTCTAAGGGCCTGGGGCTTCTCTGTGTAAGAGGGAGTACGACATTTCCAGTTTAGGAGGTCAGTAGTAGAAAAAGGTTGATAGGCAAAAACTTGCTGTCCTCCTTGGACTTGGCCCTGTTCATCATGATAGATCTGTGCTCGAGTTTCACAGAGGGGCATCTGCATGGCTCGGGTGCAGCCAAATTGGAGGCAACCTGCTGCCTCGCCTTGGCCTCCCTCCTTGCTCTTTATAGCCCGGGGTTCTGGTTCCCTTTTGTAGGGTGATGCTTGGGACTCACTCCCTTCTGAACCTGACTTATTGAGAGCCATTTGCTCAGCACCTCATCCTAGCTATGATAAGGATGGGCATATTGGAGCATACGGAGGAGGGAACTCCCTGTCCTCCAGAGGTGCTTGAAGGATTGGCTTTTCCTGGCTTCTCTGCTGCTGCTTCTTTTCTTCTGGGGCTTCTGGTAGTGTAGGCTTTTTCATTATCTTAGACTCAGATCGAGCCACTAAGGTCTAACAGTAATCTGCCAAACAAGGCTGCAGTCACTTCATACACATCTGGACTACATTCAACCAGGAGTTGATGTATGGAAACTGGTCTGGATGCCCAGGCTGTCCTCTGACCCCAGTCACTACCCTGTGTACACGGCCAATTGTTTCCATGTCTATTGTTCCTTCGGTTGGCCACCCTACATTGAAAGAAGGCCATCCCACCTCATACAGAACTCTAAACCTTGAGGGTGACATTTTAACTCCATAATCTCCTCCAAAACCTTTCTTAAAGTTCTTTAACATACCCTCCAGTGGAGTTGGTTTCAACGCATTCCCTCCCATTTCCTTCCTTTACAATGCACAATCACTCAGCCTCTCGTTCTGGACTGACCAGACTGGTTCCCACTATAGGAGTTTCAGGAACCACTTAGCCAGGAGAGTACCTTATTCCCACTACAACTGTTGCAGTTGTAGGGCAGCTCGTATTGGTCTTATGAGGAATGGTCATAGCTCTGGTCAGTCTCACACCAGCTTTTGAGCACACAGTTCACCTTAAGGGATCTGTGTCTCCTCACATCACTCCCCACCTTGGTTCCTCCCAGAACCGTCTCTTTCACACATTTTCACACACCTCCTCACTCCCAGTTCCTGCTCCTTAATTGGGATGTAGGTTTCATCTGAATTGGTGAGCCACTCTCACTGCCCCCAGCCCCTCTGGGTCGGATTAGTAATTACATCCCAGGAGGTGATCAAGCTCCCTTTCTGCCTTTACAGGGCAGGTCATGTCTTGGGCCCCAAAAACCTTACCATGGTTCTGAAGAAAGTGCACTGCTCCTGTAATTGTCCTGTAGCCCTTTTGTAGTTCCATTGCATTGTTAGGAGAAAGGGCACCGGGACACAGGAGAGCCAATCCACTCTCTGGGCTGAAGTTCTCCCATCGGCACCTATGGTCTCAGGTTTCCCCCGGCCTGGGGCTCTAGTCCCACAGGCAAAGGAGACAGTAAATCTGCCATTTCCAATCCTGGACGAGCCCCCAGAAAATGTTGTAGGAAATCAGGGTAACGGAGAGACCTAAGAGGTTACAGGAGGATTTATTTAAGGTGTACACTGGATCAGTGGATTCACATCCAAAGGACTGAGCATTGGACAAAGAGGGCACGTGCCTTTTATGCATCTAAGGGTGTGAAAAGAAGCAGGCTTACAGAAGCGAGAACAAAAGCAGTTAATCAATACAGTGACAGGCTTACACATGACTCTTGGTATGTGGGCCAGGTGGCCTTATCTCAAACCTAAGGTGGTTCAGTCCGGCCTCCTTTTTGATGTCTACAGAGTCAATCCTGTTTGGACATTTCTCATGGCCTTCACTGTGTTATTTAGATATAAAACAGGCTTGCAATACACAGATATCTATAAATTCTTAGGCTTGCTCATATTATGAAGGTAGGGATTCAGGATGCTTTCCTCCAGATGGTGAAGGAGTATTGGGAAAGTCTTCAGAGTACATTTCCTTGAGCTCTGGCTTCTGAGATAACGCTATCAAAGCTCCTGCAGAGCCTGGGCTTATAGACTGTCTTCAGTTTAACACAAAGAACTTACTTTTATGTGACTTTATTTCTTCATTCTTTTATTTTGTTGTTTTTTTTTTTTTTGAGATAGATTCTTTCTCTGTCACCAGTCACCAGGCTGGAGTACAGTGGTGTGATCTTGGCTCACTGCAACCTCTGCCTCCCAGGTTCAAGCTATTCTCCTGCCTCAGCCTCCCAAAGTAGCTGGAACTACAGGTGCATGCCACCACACCCAGCTAATTTTTGTATTTTAGTAGAGACGGGGTTTCACCATGTTGGCCAGGATGGTCTCGATCTCTTGACTTTGTGATCTGCCCGTCTTGGCCTCCCAAAGTGCTGGGATTACAGGTGTGAGCCACTGCGCCCAGCCTCTTCATTCTTTTATTTCCCTGTCTCAGGAGGATTGCTTGAAACCAGTCTCAGCAATATAGGGAAACCCTGTCTTTATTGTTTTAAAACAATTTATTTATTTACTTTTTTTTAAAGATGGAGTCTTGCTCTGTCACCCAGGCTGGAGTGCAGTGGCACAATCTCGGTCCACTGCAACCACCACTTTCTGGGTTCAAGGGATTCTCATGTTTCAGCCTCCCAAGTAGCTGGAACTAAAGGCGCCTGCCACCAAGCCCAGGTAATTTTTGTATTTTTAGTACAGATGGAGTTTCACCATGTTGGCCAGGCTGATCTTGAACTACTGACCTTAGGTTATCCATCCACCTTGGCCTTCCAAAGACTTGAGATTACAGGTGTGAGCTACCACACTCGGCCCTATTTATTTATTTATTTATTTATTTTGGAGACGACGTCTCACTCTGTTGCTCAAGCTGGAGTGCAGTGGCATGATCTCAGCTCATTGCAACCTCCACCTCCCAGATTCAAGTGATTCTCCTGCCTCAGCCTCCCGAGTAGCTGGGACCACAGGCATGCACCACCATGGCCAGCTAATTTTTGTGTTTTTAGCAAAGATGGGGTTTCACTATGTTGGCCAGTCTGGTTTTGAACTCCTGACCTCGTAATCTGCCCATCTCAGCTCCTGAAAGTGCTGGGATTACTGGCATGCCACCATGCCCAGCCTATTTATTTTTTGAGACGGAGTCTTGTTCTGTCTCCCAGGCTGGAGTGCAGTGGCGCAATCTCAGCTCACTGCAACCTCCCCCTCCTGGGTTCAAGCAATTCTCTTGCCTCAGCCTCCCAAGTAGCTAGGATTACAGGTACAAGCCACCATGCCAGGCTAATTTTTCTATTTTTAGTAGAGACAAGATTTCACCATATTGGCCAAGCTGGTCTCAAACTCCTGACCTCAAGTGATCTGCCTTCCTCGGCCTCTCAAAGTGTTGGGATTACAGGTGTGAGCCCTGAGCCAGTCTTATTTAATTTTTGAGTTAGAGTCTTGCTCTGTCACCCAGGCTGGAGTGCAGTGGCACAATCTCAGCTCACTGCAACCTCTGTCTCCCGAGTTCAAGTGTTTCTCATGCCTCAGCCTCCTGAGTAGCTGGGATTACAGGTGTGCGCCCCACACCTGGCTAATTTTTGTATTTTTAGTAGAGATGGGAGTTTCCTCATGTTGGACAGGATGGTCTCAAACTTCTGACCTCAAGCAATCCACTTACTTGTCCTCCCAAAGTGCTAGGATTATAGCCATGAGCCACCATGCCTTGTCTAATTTTTCATAATTTCAATTTTTAGATTCAGAGGGTATATGTGCACGTTCATTATCTGGGTATATGGCATACTACTGAGGTTTGGGGTACAATTGATTCCAACACTCATGTACTTGGCATTGTATCCAAGGGTTAGTTTTTTTTTTTTGTTTTTTTTTTTTGGACAAAGTCTCGCTCTGTCGTCCAGGCTGGAGTGCAGTGGCGCAATCTCGACTCACTGCAACCTCCACCTTCTGGTTCCAAGCCATTCTCCTATCTCAGCCTCCTGAGTAGCTGGGATTACGGGCACCCGCCAATACGCCTGGCTAATTTCTGTATTTTTAGTAGAGACGCTGTTTCACCATGTTGGCCAGGCTGGTCTTGAACACCTGACCTCGTGATCTGCGCGCCTCGGCCTCCCAAAGTGGTGCTGGGTTTTCAGGTGGGAGCAACCGTGACTGGCCTGTCGTTGCCATCTTTATATCCATGAGTACTCATTGTTTAGCTTCTACTTATAAGCGAGAGCCTGCAGCATTGGGTTTTTCATTCCTGCGTTATTTCACTTAGGATAACAGCCTTCAGTTGCATTCATATTGCAGCAAAAGACATAACTTCATTCTTTTTATGGCTGTGTAGTATTCCATAGCATGTATGTGCATTTTCTTTATCCATTCCACCATTGATGGGCACATAGGTTGATTTTACGACAATGCTATTGTAAATTGCGCTGTGAGGAACACACAAATCCATGTGTTTTTTGGTGGGATAATTTATGTTTTTTTGGGTGTATGCCCAGCAGTGGGATTGCTGAGTCAAATGCTGGCTCTGTTTTAAGTTATTTTAGAAATCTCCACTCCCATCAAGAGTGTAAAACATTCCTGTTTCTCCACATCCTCTCTAGCATCTGTTGTCTCCAGAGTTTTCAATGATCGCCATTCTAAGTGGTGTGAGGTGGTATCTCAATGTGGTTTTGATTTGCTTTTCTCTAATTACCAGTGATGATGAGCTTTTTTTCATATGTTTGTTGGCTGCATAAATATCTTCTTTTGAAAAGTGTCTGTTCATATCCTTTGCACACTTTATGATGGGGTTTTTTTTTCTTGTAAATTTGTTTAAGTTATTTGTAGATTCTGGATATTACTCCTTTGTCATATGGACAGATGGCAAAACTTTTTTCTCATTCTGTTGGTTGCCAGTTCACTCCAATGATAGTTTCTTTCACTGTGCAGACGCGCTTAAGTTTAATTAGATCCCATTTGTCTATTTTGGCTTTTGTTGCCATTGCTTTTGGTGTTTTAGTCATGAAGTCCTTGCCTATGCCTATGTCCTGAAAGGTATTGCCTAGGTTTTCTTCTAGGGTTTTTATGGCGTTAGGTATTATGTTTAAATCTTTAATCCATCTGGAGTTAATTTTGGTATAAGGTGTAAGGAAGGGGTCCAGTTTCAGCTTTCTGGATATGACTAGCCAGTTTTCCCAACACCATTTGTTAAATAGGGAATGCTTTCCCCATTGTTTGTTTTTGTCAGGTTTGTCAAAGATCAGATAGTTGTAGATGTGTGGCATTACTTCCGAGGCCTCTGTTCTGTTCCATTGGTCTATATCTCTCTTTTGGTACCAGTACCATGCTGTTTTGATTACTGTAGCCTTGTAGTACAGTTTGAAGTCAGGTAGGGTGATGCCTCCAGCTTTTTTTTTTTTTTTTTGGCTTAGGAGTGTCTTGGCTATGTGGGCTCTTTTTTGACTCCTTATGGAATACAATGTGGCAATTCTTCAAGGATCTAGAAATAGAAATGCCATTTGACCCAGCAATCCCATTACTGGGTATATACCCAAAGGATTATAAATTGTTCTATTATAAAGACACATGCACATGTATGTTCATTGTGGCACTGTTTACACTAGCAAAGACTTGGAACCAACCCAAATGCCCATTAATGACAGATTGGATAAAGAAAATGTGGCACATATACAGCGTGGAATACTATGCAGCCATAAAAAAGGATGAGTTCGTATTTTTTGCAGGCACATGGATGAAGCTGGAAACCATCATTCTTAGCAAACTGACACAGGAACAGAAAAACAAACACCCCATGTTCTCACTCATAAGTGGGTGTTGAACAATGAGAACACATGGACACAGGGAGGGGAGCATTACACACCGGGGCCTGTTGAGGGGTGAAGGGGCTACGGGAGGGATAGCAAGGGGTAGGGGGATTGGGAAGGGAGAACATTAGGAGAAATACCTAATGTAGATGATGGGGGGATGGATGCAGCAAACCACCATGGCATGTGTATACCTATGTAACAATCCTGCACGACTGCACATGTACCCCAGAACTTAAAGTATAATAAAAAAATTAAAAATAAAAAAAAGAAATCTCCAAACTGCTTTCCACAGTGGCTGAACAAATTTATATTGTCACCAACAGAGTATAAGTATTCCCTTTTCTCTGCAGCGTCACAGCATGCTATTTTTTGACTTTTTAATAATAGCTATTCTGGGTGGCTCATGTCTGTAATCTCAGCACTTTGGAAGGCAAAGGTGGGGGGAATCATGAGGTCAGGAGTTCAAGACCAGCCTGGCCAACAGAGTGAAACCCCGTCTCTACTAAAAAAAAAAATACAAAAATTAGCTCAGCGTGGTGGCACACCTCTGTAATCCCAGCTACTCAGGAGGCTGAGGCAGGAGAATCATTTGAACCTGGAGGCGGATGTTGTGGTGAACCAAGATGGTGCCACTGCACTCCAGCTTGGGTGACAGAGCGAGACTCTGTCTCAAAAAAAAATTTTTTTTAAATAATAGCTATTCTGATTCTGGCCAGGCATAGTGGCTCATGCCTGTAATCCCTGCATTTTGGCAGCCTGAGGCAGGCAGATAAGGAGGTCAAAAGATTGAGACCATCCTGGCTAACATGGTAAAACACCATCTCTACTAAAAAGAAAAAATTAGTTGGGCATGGTGGTGTGCACCTGTAGTCCCAGCTACTCAGGAGGCTGAGGCAGAAGAATCGCTTGAACGTGGGAGGTGGAGGTTGCAGTGAGCTGAGATCACGCCACTGCACTCCAGCCTGGTGACAGACAGAGACTCTGTCTCAAATAATAATAATAATAATAGCTATTCTGACTGGTGTGAAATAGTATCTCATTGTGATTTTGATTTGCTTTTCTCTGATGATTAGTGATGTTGAGCATTTTTAAAACATGTTTGTGGACCAATTGTATGTCTTCTTTTAAGAAGTTCCTATTTATGTGTTTTGCCCATTTTTATTTTATTTTTATTTTGTATTTTTTGAGATGGAGTCTCACTCTATTGCCTAGGCTGGAGTGCAATGGCGCAATCTCGGCTCACTGAAACCTCCATCTCCTGGAGGTTTCAAGCGATTCTCCTTCCTAAGCCTTCCAATTAGTTGGGATTACAGGCACTTGCCACCACGCCCAGCTATTTTTTGTATTTTTGGTAGTCAGGGTTTCACCATGTTGGACAGGCTGGTTTTGAACTCGTGACCTTGTGATCTGCCCCCATCAGCCTCCCAAAGTGCTGGGATTACAGGTGTCATCTCTGTCCCCTGGCCGTTTTGCTCATTTTTAATGGGGTTGTTTTTTACTTGTTCAATTGTTTAAGTTCCTTATAGAGTCTGATATTGGACCTTTGTTGGATGCATAAATTATGAATATTTTATCCCATTGTAAGTTGTCTGTTTACTCTGTTGATAGGTTCTTTCACTGTGCAGAAGTTATTTGCTTTAATTAGGTCATGATGGTCTCAGTCTCTTGACCTTGTGATCCGCCCACCTCGGCCTCCCAATGTGCTGGGATTACAGGGGTGAGCCACCGTGCCCGGCCTTGTCAATTTTGCCACCATGCCCAGCTAATTTTGTATTTTTAGTAGAGACGTCAGTTCACTGTGTTGGCCAGGCTGGCCAACATGGTAAAACGCTCTCTCTACTGAAAATACAAAAATTAGCCAGGCGGGGTGGCTCACACCTGTAATCCCAGCTACTTGGGAGGCTGAGGCAGGAGAATCACTGGAATCCAGGAGGCAAATGTTGCAGTGAGCTGAGATCATGCCACTCCACTCCAGCCTGAGTGATAGAACGAGACTCTGTCTCAAAAGAAAAAAAGAATTTTTGCCTGCTTTTAGTCATTTCAGTGGCTTCAATTAGTATTTTTAATAATTTTGTCCAACTTTTGTAATTGTTTTCTGTAGGAAAAACTGCTTAACCTCTTAATGTCACCATTACCAAAAATCTCATTCCATGAATTGACTTTTTTTGTTTTGTTATGTAGATGAGGGCTTCCTATGTTGCCCAGACTGGTCTCAAACACCTGGCCTCACCTCCTTATGCACCAGGACAACAGGCATCTCAATTTCTTGCTTACGTTGCTCTCCAACTCTTGGGTATAAGCAATCCTCCTGCCTCGGTCTCCCAAGTAGCTGGGATTACAGGTGTGAACCAGAATGCCTAGCTCTAAACTGAAATGTTATTGTATCTTATTTATTTATGTTTTTAAAAAACTGGAATCTTAGACAGAGGTAAAGACACCTGACTTAACTTCTGGGACAAAGACTGAAGGCATAGTCTGCCGTAGGTAAAATTTTATGGCACAAATCTCTGACATCCTGATATCATCATAAATTCCCAAATAACCCTAAATAACATAATGTTCCCCTGCAAAAAAATCACTGAAGTTCAACTGAAAATGGAAGTATCTCCTTTTATAAACATTAACAGGAGTTAGTGCTTAAATACCAAGAAGGAAGTTTGAATGAAGAGTGACCGACTAACTTCATTTACTAAGCCAAGTGACCTTCTTTCCTACCCATCCATCTTCTAGGTCACAAAATTAAATTCCTACCTTAGTAAAATGACAAGCAACTACAAATTGCTGCTAATAAGCAGTTAAATTACAAATATTAAGGACTAATTTCTTTTATGATGTCTGCAATTTACTTTAAAAGGTTTTAGCAAAGATGGTGTGCATTGTACTATTAGAATATTCAGGCCAGGTATGGTGGCTCAGGCCTGTAATCCTAGCACTTTGGGAGGCCAGAGTGGGCAGATCACTTGAGGTCAGGAGTTCAAGACCAGCCTAGCCAACATGGTGAAACCCTGTCTCTACCATAAATACAAAAATTAGCTGGAAATTGCTTGAACCCAGGAGGCAGAGGTTGCAGTGAGTTGAGATTGTGCCACTGCACTCCAGCCTGAGCAACAGAGTGAGACTTTGTCTCAAAAAAAAAAAAAAAAAGGAAGGCCGGGCATGGTGGCTCACACCTGCAATCCCGGCACTTTGGGAGGCCAAGGCAGGCAGATCACCTGAGGTAGGGAGTTTGAAACCAACCTGACCAGCATGGAGAAACCCCGTCTTTACTAAAAATACAAAATTAGCTGGGCTTGGTGGCACGCACCTGTAATCTCAGCTACTTGAGAGACTGAGGCAGGAGAATCACTTGAATCTGGGAGGCAGAGGTTGCAGTGAGCCGAGATTGTGACCTTGCACTCCAGCCTGGGCAAAAAGAGCAAAACTCTGTTTCAAAAGAGAAAGAGAAAATTCACACATTAGGATAGTCAGTGTCTTGTCTAGTCAGAAAGGTTATACACTAGAGGCAGCTACTACCGGCACTTTTTTAAAAAAAGAGCTAGGGTCTTGCTCTGTTGTTCCAGACTGGAGTGCAGTAATACAAGCACTTCTTTATCTATATCTCAACCAACACCTGAGGCTCTGCTAACAAGCAGAGTGATTATCAGAAATAGATGTTTTGACTGGGTGCGGGGGGAGGGGGCTAGGGGGTGCAGGGTGGGGGTGGGTCAGGCTTGTAATCTCAACACTTTGGGAGGCCAAAGTGGGAGGATCACTTGAGCCTAGGTTCGAGATCAGCCTGAAACTGCCGTTGCAAAATTGTAACTGAGACAGTGAAAGATATTTGACCTAACTACATCTTGCTTCTAACCTCCAAGTTGTCCTTGTTCATTCCTGGGCATAGGCTGAACTAACTTTGGGAGGAACTTAGTTTATAGTTTACAACAAAGATGGTAACAGCCCCTTCCTAAAACAAACCTCCTTCTTGCCTGGGTACTAGACTGCCTTTGTAAGACAAACAAATTAGCCACAGGATTAGAAATTATGGTTCAGGAGTCATGCAGCTGGAGGCTACAAGATTCTGAGCTTCCCTAAAATGCTCCTAAGATCAGTGCTTGAGACTTTTTGAGGATCCTGAACTTGGTGGATCAGCTGCACCACCCAGACTGATAAACTGGCTCATCTGATCCTGTGGCCCTCAACCCAGGAACTGACTCAGCACCAGAGGACAGCTTCAGCGTCCCATGATTTCATCTCTGGCCCAATCAATCAGCACTCTCGACTCACTGGCCTTCTTCCACCCACCAAATTATCCTCAAAAACTCTGATCCCTGAATGCTTGGGGAGTCTTATTTGAGTAATAATAAAACTCTGGTCTCCCGCACAGCCGGCTCTGCATGAATTACTCTTTCTCTATTGCAGAGGAATTCTCTGTCTTGATGAATTGGGTGTGTCCAGGCAGAGGGCAAGGTGAACCCATTGAACAGTTACAAGCCTGGGCAACAAAGTGAGACCTCATCTATACAAAAAATTTTAAAAATTAGCCCGGTGAAGTGGCAAGCATCTCTGGTCCATGTTTCTCAGGAAGCTGGAAGGATTGCTTGAGCCCAGGAGGTCAAAGCTATAGTGAGCCATGATTGCACCATTCCCTCCAGCCTGGGCAACAGAGCTAGACCCTGTCTGAATGAATGAATGAATGAATGAATGAAGAAGCTGAGCTGGAAGGATTGCTTGAGCCCAGAAGGTCAAAGATATGGTGAGCCATGATCACACCACTACCCTCCAGCCTGGGCAACAGAGCTAGACCCTGTCTCAATCAATCAATCAATCAATGAAGAAAGAAATGGTTGTTTCTTTATGAACTTAGTTGCTTGTTAATTAGTAATGAGGTCATAAATGGGCTCTTATCAGTGAAATGAAAGGTGTCCAGGCTATTTCCATTGGGTAAAGTTATTTGAGAGACACCTGCTGCCTTGCATAATCAAGGTGCAAGAATCTAGTGAGGCCAGCAACTTGACTCCTTAGGAATGGCCCTCAAGTCTCTATCCTTAAATAATCCTGTGACCAGCCACTAGTTAAGAGGATGTCTGGTTACATGATGCCATCTTTAAGGGTAACAGAATCCTGGCCCCTGGCATGTTTCCCTCTCTGCCTTAAGTGAACTTTTCATGCAAGGTTGTAGCCAGAGCATTTAGGACAGAGAGCATGGATTATAGTGAGCTACAGGACAGGCTGAACAAACACTTTTGCTGATAAATATTTGCTTAAATTAGCTTCTAGGTGTGTGGCAAGATTTGGTTTGAGACTTGCTTTCATTATAATTTGGCAGTGGGGTTGTCAGAGTTAGTTAACCCTCACCACCTCAAACTCCATAGGTAGCTAACTTTATGGAAGGAACCTAAGGATGACTAGGCAAGGTGGTTCATGCCTGTGACTCTAGCATTTTGGAAGGCTGAGATGAGTGGATCACTTGAGACCAGAAGTTCAAGACCAGCCTGGGCCACATGGTGAAACCTGTCTCTACAAAAAAATACAAAAATTAGCTGGGTGAGGTGGTGGGTAGTCCCTACTTGAGAGGCTAAGGTGGTAGGACTGCTTGAGCCTGGAAGGTGGAGGTTGCAGTGAGCCGAGATCGCACCACTGCACTCCAGTCTGAGCGACAGAGTGAAACCCTGTCTAAAAAAAAAAAAAGCCAAAAAACAACCAAACAAAAACTAGCCATGATCAAACCTGGCTTAGGTTGATTTGCAACAATCTGCAAACCAAGTTTTTCTTCACCCATTTGTCAGAGGTGTTTGAACCAGCGTGACTCTATCTTGAATAAGGACTGGGTAAAATAAGGCTGGAGGTCAGCACAAGATACAGGTCACAAAGACCCTACTGATTAAACAGATTGCATTAGGAAGCCAGCCAAAACCTACCGTAATCAAGGTGGCGATGAAATGACTTCTGGTGGTCCTCACTGCTCATTATAGGCTAATTATAATGTATTAGCTGCTAAAGGACATTCCCATCAGCACCATGACAGTTTACAAATGACATGGCAATGTCAGGAAATTATACTATATAGTCTAAAAAGGGGAGGAATCCTCAGTTCCAGGAATTGCCCACCCCTTTCTTGGAAAACTCGTGAACAATCCACCCCTTGTTTAGCATATGATCAAGAAATAACTGTAAGTATATTCAGTCAAGCAGCCCAAGCTGCTGCTCTGTCTATGGAGTAGCCATTCTTTATTCCTTTATTTTCTTAATAAGCTTGCTTTCCCTTTACTCTGTGGACTTCCCAGGAATTATTTCTTGCATGAGGTCCAAGAACCCTCTCCTGAGGGATCGGGATCCCTTTCCATTAACAGCTTTCTACCTCTTCTCCCTCCAAAAGTCCAGAGTTTACTCAACCACAAAAGCTCCTCAATATAAAGTCCACCAAACTCTGCAATTCTGAAAAGAGCCAGGCTTCAAAATTGCCTTTTGGGCCTTCTTTTCCTATCCACTAATCCAGACACACAACAGGCCCTCAACATGTTTAGGAGTTATGACTGAACTGCATCTGAATGGAGAGTATTAAAGTTTGCACCAAATTATCCTGTAAAGGAGGCAAAGGAGGTATACAATATTCATTCATCTTTATTTGACACCTTCTTCTCTTCCTCCAAGAAGCAGGATCCCTGAATTAGGATAGGCTGAAATTTATAGCCTTCCCAAGTATTCTCCTTTTTGAATATATTATTATTATTATTATTATTATTATTATTATTATTATTTTGAGATGGAGTTTTGCTCTTTTTGCCCAGGCTGGAGTGCAATGGCACGATCTCAGCTCACTGCAACTTCTGCCTCCCAGATTTAAGTGATTCTCCTGCTTCAGCCTCCTGAGTAGCTGGGATTACAGGTGCGTGCCACCACACCCAGCTAATTTTTTATTTTTAGTAGAGACAGAGTTTCACTGTATTGGCCAGGCTCGTCTCGAACTCCTGACCTCAGGTGATCTGCTCACCTTGGCCTCCCAAAGTGCTGGGATTACATTTGTGAGCCACAGCACCCAGCCTCTTTTCTTTTTGAATATTATTAACACCAAGGTCCTACGTAAGCAAACTTTAGAAGCAGGTGGCATTTCTTTGTGCAGGTGCTCACCCAGTGCTATGAAGGTCCTCTTTACGGG